>NC_047039.1:14663708-20476208 GCF_011762595.2 Tursiops truncatus
TAGTCAAAGCAAATAACCACTATACTCTGAGAACAGAAGTTTCCATGGTTGATGTTGGACAAAATATTGACTGTAAGATTTTTCCAGTATTTGCAATGCTACCAACTTTTTGTTACCATACTGCTGAGCTGGGGAAGGTGAGGGAAAGAAATAGCTCCGAGTTCAATGTCACAGACCCCACTGTATCATGAGTTCAGTAGTTTCCCTTGGATAGATGATTTCCAGTTTGTCCTATGGCTTTGATTATTACCAGATTTCTTCATTTGATATTGGATTATTGATTTTAGTTGTTTTTGCCATAATTCTGTGGTTTTCTAGGAAGAGAAAATTCAGTGAGATCTTTACTCTGCCATTTCAGAAGTTCACTCACTAGTGCACTTTTCTTTCAACTGTTAAAAATTTTTGTTTTGTTGTACTGTTTGACCAACTAAGGCAGATTTCTCTCTGTGCTATTTCTTTCACCCATAGTGCATGCCTGACAAATGCTATACATTGTAAAGGACCACTGAAAAAGTGAGTATAAAAAAGTCTAGAGAATTCTGCTGAGTTTGTACGTAAATACACACACACACATATATATGTAGGTAGGTATGCTTTCCTTTCTTTGTTCTAAAAAACGATTTAAAAGAATAAAATTTATTTTATCATGATGCCTTCCACTGACAAAACTGGCTGGAATAATTTGGCAGCTGACAGCAAAGTTGGGTCAAAATGCTACATGATTTTTCAAAGATAAAAGACTTATGGAGATAATCATAAAGTAACTTTATTTTTTCTTCCACTGTTTCTTTAATGGTATTCAGTAATGTTACAGGTTTTTTTCTGCCCTTGGATGAAAATTCAGTTAGCTCCTCTAGATTCTTTATGGTAATAAAAAGGTTTACCATCAGTATGAGTCATAAACACTCTCTCAATTCAGTAATCAAAGTTATCCAGCCTAATATTTTATACTGATTAAAAGTAGGACTTATCTCCATATCCTTCCCAAGCTAAGCCTTATTGAAATCAGGGTATCTGCCTTTAGGAAAGGGATTGCAGGTAACTTTTTCTCCCTCATCTCTATCCTTTACACACCAGCTGCTAATTCTGATCCCCTCTTCTGAGGTTGGAGGAAAGGAAGATAAAAGAAGTAATGTGAACAAAAACAATGTTACTTGACTAGCATCATCATAAGCTGCCTTCTGGCCAAAAAATAGTTAAATCTGAGTCTTTTTCCTATGAGGCTTCCAAGTTTGTTTGGGGTTTTTTTTTGGTGATACCCTCAATGCTTATCCTCAATAGCTAGCTGTTCCTAGGACCTTTTGCTAAAGACTCCAACTTTGCAAGAAAATCCCTCGAGAGGTCACTTGCACTTCTATGCCTGCACCACCCCAAATGCTCCCATTTGCCTAATCTTGCAAGCCAGCTGTTATGGATAACCAGCTTATATTACTACCTTTCCCTGCTATTTAACTATTCAGGCATCATTTCTTGACCCCTGAATCAGACCCTAAGCTTCTTACAGTCAGGAATGATGTCTTTATGACCTTGAGTCATCTTTATTGCTATCAACATTTGAGTAAATATGTGCAAAAATATTCACCAAAGAAATGCCAGTTGATGTAACAATAACTAATAGTAGCTAACATTTATTGAGCACTTATTAGGTATTGTCCAAGAATATATTTATTTACTTCACATTTATTGATAATTTACATATATTATCATATGTAATCACTTTATACGGTAAGAAAAGCAAACCTTTAGAGTAGGTAATATCTCCATGTTGTACATGAGGAAGATGAGTTCCAGGAAGATTAGGCAAATTATTCAAGAATATATAGCTAATGGGTGGTAGAACCGAAGAGTCCAGCTCCAAAATCCACATACCTATACCCTTTGGTATTTGGTGTCCCTAATAGCCTACTGGCTCTGACACTAACTTTTTGTGTGGTCTTGAAACAATTGTCTCATCTCTTTCATCCTCAGTTGTCCTCTCTATAAAAGGAGAAGGACAGGCTGATCATCAAGGCCCACACTCTTGCTCTGTCATTCTATGGTTCAATGAAGATACCTCTAATCACAACCTCTCTATAAAGCTCTGCCCATTCAAACTGTCACACACAATTTGGCTTGAACAACAATATGATGAACAATCTCTTCTCTCCATGCCCATCACCTCACTTCATCTTTACAGCATTTCTAAGTAATACTGAATCTCTAGGAATAGAGCCTCAAACACAGGTGCAAACACAGGTGCAAAACTAACAAAAAAACAAACAAAAATGCTGCATTCTGACTCAAAAACTTCAATATTTTAGTGTTTCCTTGACCTTGAGATACTTGAATTCAGCACATGAACTTATCTGGCCTTGCAAACCTAATAGTAGGACCAGAATAAATAAGAAGCACACCAAAAAAAGTGTAGAACACCATTATCTTCTAACCCTTAAAAAGAAAATTCCTCCCTATCACTTTCTGCAGGATGAATTTTCTTAGTGGTTATATTTGCTCTGCCCTTCCCCCATCCATCATTCTTCTCTCTCCTCCTTGGTTTTCCAAGTTCCTCCATTCTTGATAAATAAGCAGGTCTGCATTATCCTTTAAAACACACATCTTATTGTGCTGGTCTGAACTTGACACAAAACCCTTGTTTGTGAGCTGTCTGAAGAGGACCAACAGAGGTCTTGTCAATAAATAATAAAAGCTCAGCACAGGCAAGTTTGAATTTTATGTGAAGTATCCAGAATACAGGTGTGACCTAAAACTTTCTCAAGTGTGAGCAATGCAGGCTTATCTCCCTAGAAAACATGAGTTAATCTCATCAAATTATCACTTGACAATAGGTTATAAATCAACTATGGAGAAGCAGAGGAGAGGCTTGGATCTGATGCCATCTTCAAAGTCAACATTCAGCTTAGAATGACAAGCAGCACATAATCAGCTCTATAGCTCACTATCATTAGAGTTCCATTAATGGGATTTGTGCATCTGTTCAGTATCTTGCACCCATCTCAACAGTTTCTGGCATGGATATCCATAATAAGTTGATAATGCAGCAAGGCCAATAAACACAGCTGGTGGAGGTTTAGGGATAACAAGTACATGAAATGTGTCCATGTGAGACAAAGAGCTTTACTTGGCCCCAGAGATCCAGACCGTATCTTGACCAGCTATGCCTGTGTATTATTAGCATTGAAGGTCAGGGGCCTTCATAATCTACAGTGAGAAAATAGTACTGGGTTTGCATAATATGATAAGCAAGACAAGTTTGAGTCTATAGTCAACTCCAATGATTCATGACAACAAGAGCCTGCTGTGATTATCCAAAAATCAGTTCAATTTGGCTTTGGATTATGTCATTTAGAAAATGGATAAAGCAAATGTACTTAACAGGTCCACAGTTATGCAGTTAGTCAATGATGGCCCTGAATCAGGAAACCAGGTCTTCTGACTTCCATTAAGATGATCTTGTATTTTTATCAGATTACTTTCAATTTGTCAGAAAACTCTAGCATTTGACAGAATGAGAAATAAAATAGATATGGCTCCAAAGAAAGAAGAAGAAATACATCTAGGGTTCTCAGAAAAGTTAGATCTTATTGAAGACAATAATAGAGGAGAATAAGAAAATCAGCTAGCGTGTTCCATGCAGAAGGAATAAAACACATCTACTAATTGTTTTAGTTATTTATTTAGCTATTATTATTATTGAACATTAGTCACTTGCACGATTGTAGGACTTGGCAAATCAGTTTATTTCTTAAAATTCTGTAAGTCAATGAGCCTTACATATGCCATTCCTGTTTATTATCGCCTAAAAAACTTAAGTCTGAATGTGGCATTCTGTCACAGAAGTTCATATAAGCCAACTCTTCAGCTGTGCCTTTTTCCTTTGAAAAAGCAGATATAGCTGAGTTGATGTGGCTGGAAGTCTAAAGCACTTCATGGAAGACTTTGAGGTCAGCAGAAAACTTTATCACCATGTTTCTTTTCTAAAGCTTTCTATACTCTTGAGAATAATAAAGGCCAGAATAATTAGATCACATTTAATAGTAATGCATGCATTAGAAACTCAATATAGTGTGAATGATAGCTGATATTTATATCTTAATAATTATAAAATAATTTCTCTACCTCCTCCCATTTGATGAGCTTCTTCCTCACATATCCATTGGTTTTCAGTCTCTGACAAGTGCTGCTGTGGAAAAGAAAAAAAGGAAAGAGAGAGAGAGAAAAAAAAAGGCCTCTTCTCAAAGTTTGAGATATTTAGTAACACCAACAAATTTCACACCTGATGTTTTTTTTTCTCACATAAATATTAAATTTCAGCGGAATTTATTAACTAGGTTCAAAAATGTTTCCAGGGACACAGCTTCTTCCCATCTTCTGGCATTGCATCTTTGATCTGTTTTCTTTCAACTTTATGCTTGTTCCTCATCATCACAAGTTAGCTGCTGCAGTTCCATGCATCACAGGAGTCACAAAAATATTGAGCGATAGAAGAAAAATAGTTCCTCCACTGTCAATATTTACCAATGAGAAAAAGCTTGCAAAAAATCCTTCAACAGACTTCCTCTCACATCTCATTTGCCAAAATTACATTAAATGTCAATGGTTACATCAGTCACAGTCAAGGACAATGAAATTACCTATGATTGGTTAAAACCCATCAAAATACATCCCTTCCTTGCTGCGATAAAGCCAAGCTTGCAACCCTGCCTGTGTTCAAAGGAATGAAAAGAACAACCAATGGCATCTGCTCATTTGATGAAGGCAGGATAAAAACTCCAAAGAGCAAAACAAGATGAAAATCCAAGAGATTAGGAATCACAGAAAATGGGTAAGATGTGAAATATGGAACTGGAGTTAAAATGGCAAAGCATGAAATAATTAAAGCCAGCAGCTGCAGCAGTTTTTTAAGGTTATATAGGAAACACAGATATGGCTAACCTGAGACCAGATACTATTGGCAATTTACTAGTGTGGAAATGTTACCATGTGACTGTGTTTAAATAAGTTAACAACATACACCTTCATGGACCATCACACGTCCCTCTCCACTCCCTCAGAAAAGACTCAAACTAGATTTTCCATGTGCCACCACTTCTAAGAACATTATGATACTTAGTGCCAATTTTCATTATTATGAGATGCCTTTACATTGAAAACGGTGCTAAATGGCACTTAAACAGCATTTTTTAAATAAAATTGACATTCACTAGAGTGATCACCAACTGCCACAGAGGCTCCAAACCATGGATCAGACATTTAACTTGGAGCAAAAAAGAAAGAAGCAAAAAGAACAAGAAAGAAAATAAAAACAAATAAAACCATAAAGATAATCAGAACGACATTTGGGAACATATCAACAACAGGTTTATCCGCATAAGCACTGTAGGCATCCAGTGTAGGCTTCGGAAAGTGAATTGTAAAGCTAATGGAGGTTTGGGGATAGGCTGTTTGTGATGGTTGAAAGAACTTTAGGTTTAGAATCAGACAAACTTAGGCTTACTCCCCGGCTTTACTGATCACTAACTTTAGACACATTCTCTAATCTTCGTGATGATCAGTGTACTCGTGCAGCAAGAGGACAATAATGCAGGAGTCTTGGATGATTGGAAAAGATGTAGAGACGAAGTCCAGCACAGTACTGATCATAACAGCCAAGAGTGAGAGCAGTAATGGAAACGGAAGTAGTGTTGGTGGTGGCAGTGCTTGGTGGCAGTGGTTGGTAGCAGTGGTTGTGCACTGCTAGAGGTGCTGGCAGTGCAAGTGTCATAATGCCAGGTTAGCAACCATACAGAGCATCTGTTTACATATCATTGACTATATAGAAGTAATAAACTATTGACTGAAGAGTAGTCTCCCTATATCAATGAGAATCATCCTATCAATAAAATGTTCTCCTTGAGAAATGCCATGAAATAGTAAAGGAAGAGGAGAATAACCTGCACAGCCACTCAGATGGTTCCATCAAAGAGGTGAAAGACCATTTCTATCAAGCAACCCCTATGGAGTGAGGTCACTGAGCAGGTCATGGAAGTATTAATTAAGGCTTAAGAAGCAGCACAAGTTGTGACATGAGGGATGAATTAGAGATATATTTAAACGAGAGAGAAATCTGATATGCAGTGCAGTAGGGGGAATGAAAGAAGAGAGCATGAAGCTAAGAAATATTTATTCTTCAAAATAATGCCATTTACAGCAACATGGATGCAACTAGAGATTCTCATACTAAGTGAAGTAAGAGAAAGACAAATACCATATGATATCACTCATATGTGGAATCTAAAATATAACACAAATGAACCCATCTATGAAAGGGAAACAGAATCACAGACATAGAGAATAGACAGGTGGTTGCCAAGGGGCAGGGGTTTTGGGGGAGGAAGGGAGTGGGAGTTTGGTATTAGCAGATGTAAACTATTATGTATAGGATGCATAAACAACAAAGTCCTACTGTACAGCACAGGGAACTATATTCAATATCCTGTGATAAATCATAATGGAAAAGAATATATAAAAAGAATGTATGTATATGTATAACTGAATCACTTTGCTGTACAGCAGAAATGAACATAACACTGTAAATCAACTATACTTTAACAACAAAAAAAGGAAATATTTGTTCTTCTTTTTCAAGCAGATTTTTCTCAAGTCTAAAAGTGATATTCTCCACTAGACTCATTATTACTTTCTCAATAACTTATTAAATTCTCTGCCTCCCAGCTCTGCTTTCCTCACTCCAGTCATTCATTAACAGTTATTAGATGCAAGGTTTATGAAAGCAGAGCTGCTTTTGGCACGCTGTGTAACAAATCACTGTTACCTAAAAGAAGGGGATGGAATAGCATAAAAGGACAAAGCTGTAGAAATACAATTTGTAAAATAATGAGGCGGTGTTCTGCAAAAAACATTGTGCTTAATTTTACAAAAGTATTATGCCAACCTCTCCAAATTTGTATTCTAACATTTGTAACTCAAGTTCCTCATTCTGGTCAAGCTCATTTTCACGAGACTACTTTTACCAAATCCCAGAGTTGCCATCTCGCTCATTCTTGTTTAGTTAATACAATTCTTTTGGTAAATCCTTCCTTTGAGTTCCATCCTCTTCATGGAGGCTTTCTTGGTCACTCCAATCCATGCTGACTTCCTCTTAGTTTATTTTATACTTGGTATCTGTTCTGGCCATTAGACTTTTACCACATATATTTCTTTGCCCTCTTACAATTACTTTTTATTTAAATATGTTCCATATTCTCAAGTAAACGTCTTAGGGAAGGGGTCTATGTCTTAGTATTGCTGGTATCCATCACAGTATGCCTTTCCAAATGGTATAGTGGCGATGACCCTGAACCTAGAAACAAATTTTGATTTAAACTTTTGTACAAGACAAAGAACAGAATAAAGGAAATGGAAATTTATGTTGTAAGAGTCTTAAATCATCCATGAAATGGTAGTCTGTGATAAGTTAAAGATTCATTGTAAACTTTAGAACAAATGCTCAAAAAATAAAACAAGACATATCACTAAAAGACGATGAGTGGAGATAAAATGAAATTTTATCAAATACTGAATTAGTCCAAAAGAAGGGGGGGAAAAAGGAAAATGGGACAGAGAGCAGATGAAACAAATAGAAAACAAATAGTAAGATGTTAAATAAAAACCAAACCATATCAGTAATTATGTTAATATAAATATCCTAAACACTCCAATTTAAATACAGGGATTTTCAGACTGGAGAAAAAAGGAAAACCCAACTATACGTGTCTAGAAGCATCTCACTTTAAATATAAAAACAGATCGATTACGAATAAAGGGAGAGAAAGGGGACGCAAATACTAATCAAAAGAAAGTTGGGGACTTCCCTAGCGGTCTAGTGGTTAAGACTTCTCCGTCCAACGCGGGGTGTGCAGGTTTGGTCCCTGGTCGGCGAGCCAGGAACCCACATGCCTCACGGCCAAAAAACCAAAACATAAAACAGAAGCAATATTGTAACAAATTCAATAAAGACTTTAACGATGGTCCACGTTTTAAAAAAAAAAAAAAACTTAAAAAAAACTGCAATGACTACATTAATATCAAAAAAGTAAACTTAAAGCAGGAAATATTACCAGGTATGTCAAAAATTATTATTTTAATGACTAATGTGAATCTCTCTATAGATTCAGTAATTCCCATCCAAAATCTCAATGGGTTTTTTGTCAAAATTGACAGCTGGCTCAAAATTTTCGATGGAAATTGCTGGGTTCTGAGGAAAATATTAACCTTAGATTGGAAGAGAAAATGTTATTAACTAAAACAAAAAGAGGAGATTAGGACAAATGCACAAAAATAAACTGTGGAGCACGGAAAAAATTAGTCATGAATCCCACATGATGGCTGTAGGCAGTGAGGTCATCAGCTGAATAAGCAATTGGACAGTAGCCTGAAATTTTTAAAGAGGGGTTAATATGTTGGGATGTCCTCTGAGTAGATGGTAGAATAAGTAGGCTAGGGGCACCTAAAAGGATTTTGAAGTGAAGTCTGAGACCTGGAGTCAGGTTGGAAACATGTATTTGTAGAAGCACCATTTTGGTAATTTATCTCCAGCAATTCTGAGAGGCTAGGGTATTGGATGGTTTAGATGATGGTAAAATTTGGGATTTATAGGAAGATTGTACACTCCCAGGTCCCAGTGGACATGCTATAGTGATCAGAAGTTGGTAGATGATGACAGCAAAGTCAAGGGAGTCTGGAAAGTATATATAGCAGAAGGAATGGGCATCCAAAAGTATTTGTATTTTCTTTTCATGAGCTTGAAGTAGACCGAAAAATGCTAACCTCTATATATGGATCTCTCTCTCTGTCTCTTTCTCTCTCTCTCTCTCACACAAAGACACACATGCACACATGCATAGACAGACATGAGATTGATTTAAGACTTAATAGATCTAAGAAACCTTACTTTGGAATGGAATCAGCTAGAGAGTCCTATTGCTAGATGTCAAGCCTCTTTATAGGACATACAAGCACATAATATTAGAAATACATAACAATTTGGAGTCCATGGAAATTAACCTTTTATATTTACAAATGAGAATGTTATATTCGAAGAAATTTTCCACCATGCATATAAAGCCATCTATCAACAATACTGGAAGTAAACTGCACCAGTTTTTGGAATCTCTTGGATCTATTCAAAATAATTACTTGTATTTGGGTTTTTTTTAAAACATGAGCAAATAGAATTCTAGCTTGGGATTTGTTTCAGCTTGAGATATAATTGCTTTCACCCTTACAACAATGACAACCAAAAAAAAACAAAAAGAACAAGCAAACTTTTCATAAGTCCATCACAGAGCTAAGGTTTTAGGACAACAATTAACAAGAAATCTAAAGAAAGGCAGGCACTTAAAAGGCATTTGCAGGGAGCCACAGAACTGTAGCCCTACTTACCTAGGGCAGATGTAGCCAGACATACTTAAGAAAAATTCAGACAAAGTTTTCAATGTTAAGGTCAAGTGTGAGATATCAAGAAAATATAGAATCAGTGGGGGCTGAAGATATAATATTTACTTTAAATTCCAAGCTCTTCTCCACTGTCCAGCAATCCCATCCAAAAGAAATAGAAACTTATGTTTACCGCCCTATCTATATGAGATTGTTTATAGCAAGTTTATTCTCAATTGCCAAAAACTAGAAACAACCGGGATGTTTTTCAACACCCAAACAATGGAAGACTATTTAACAATAAAAAGGAACAAACTGTTGATACAACATGATAAGTTTCATATGCATTTTTCTAAGTGAAAGAAGCAGGGATAAACCAAAAGGCTGCATACTGCATGATTCCCTTTATATGACATCTGGAAAAGCCAAAGCTATAGGGACAGAGAAGAGATCAATGTTTGCCAGGATCTGGGTAGGGAGAGAAGTTGACTATAAAACAGCAGTATTGAGACTGTTCTGTAACTTGCTCAAACTTTTACATAGAATACAGGTCACCATTCCAACAAACTCATATTCCACTGAATCATTCTGGAAGATACTGGTGTGATAAAGAGAAAATTGGCTTTGGAGGTCCAAGGTACTCAAGTTAAAATCTCTAGTTCTTGCAGAAATATGACCTTGAGTGAGTTATTAAACATTTCTGAGTCTCAGTTTCCTCATCTATTAAATAAGAGATGTCATCAGGATTGACTGAACAATTGAAGGAAAATACTTAAAAAAATATCGATTCATTTCCTTTCTTTCCCTTGCTTGTTTTGAAAGGTCACTTCTTTTTTTTTTTTTTTTTTTTTTTGCGGTACGCGGGCCTCTCACTGTTGTGGCCTCTCCCGCTGCGGAGCACAGGCTCTGGACGCGCAGGCTCAGCGGCCATGGCTCACGGGCCCAGCCGCTCCGCGGCACGTGGGATCTTCCCGGACCGGGGCACGAACCCGTGTCCCCTGCATCAGCAGGCGGACTCTCAACCACTGCGCCACCAGGGAAGCCCTAAAGGTCACTTCTAATGTCAGCCAATCTTGGCATTATGCGCCATCCCCTCTCCTTTCAGAAATCTAATTTGCTGTTTCCATGCAGTGTGCAAAGCCAGGTAATAACGCACGTGAGAATGCGTCTCATACATTATCACCTATGTTTAGATTGAAGGTCTGAGGGTCTCCTCAATGAATAAATTATGCATTCTTTTCTGGGATTTATGTTTTGTGGAAGCCATCAATGGATTTAGCTGTGAGGCACTTCTGAAGCAAGAAGCAGGGGAAATGAGCAGGAACTGAAAAATCTTGGATATGAAAACTAAGCCCCCAGGAGGCAAAACGACCTCCGTTTGTTTACGATCTCAAGCCCACGCTGGCTGAACAAGCTACCACCAAGAGCTTTATTATACAACTGCAGAGCAAGATGATTTTCCCCACATATTTAATAATGACTTGGAAATTTGAAAATGAGAAAGGAAAGTTAAGGGCGATTTCTCACGGTATCCTTGAGTCTCACACAGAGAGGAAAGTAAGTCAGGAGGAAGCTACTGCTGCAGCATAGGTGAGAGTCAGTGAAGAGCTAAACTAGAAAGGAGGGAGTGAGCCAGCACAGGGGCATAACCGACAGGGAACCAGCGGGGAAGCATCCTCAGTGCTGGCACTGCCTTAATCCTGCCTTCGCCTTGATCCCGTGCATGAAAGATGATTCTGGTATTTCAAGTGTTGGCACCCTGAACAGAAATGGAGAAGTTGGGAGGAAGGGTCGAATGATGGAAAAATTGAGGAATTTTTTTCAAGCAGGTTAAGTTTAAGGTACAAGTGGGACGTCCAGGTGGAGATTCCAGAGGACAGTTAGAAATAGAGACTGGGTGCTCTAATGAAGACCTGTGCTTGAGAGATACACGTGAGAGAAATTCCCTTAGATATAGTAGTTGGAGCCCTGGATGCGGTTGAAATCACCAAAACAGAGAGAACAGAGAAACAGTCAAGGGCAGGAAAAGAGAACAGGAAAAGAAGCTCGCAAAGGACAGAGAGCAGAGGTCAGGGCGGAAGCTAAGAGAGGGCAAATTTCAAAAAGGCAGCATTAATCAACAGGATCGAGTACTGTCACATGGCCAGGAGGTGAGGCTAAACCCAGCACCTGTGCTTGTTTCTCTGATTCCATATAAAGCCTAGAGACTGAGGAACGCACTAAAAATGGCCACCCGTGACTCTCTTTCTTTGGGTCACTCACTGTAGCATAATGAGCAGAGGATGAAGCTGTCCCCAAGATGGAACCTGGGTCTCACGCAGAATAGAAAGCTTACTATGCCAACTGCCGAGGTTAAGTGCAAAAGGAAAATCGAGCCAGGCAAGAAGAGGACAAGAAATCTCTGCTTCTTCCACTTTCTAAGAGAACTTTATACAGCATTTCACCCGAGAGTTTGTTACCACCTCTTGGGTAGATGTGGAAAAAAGCATCAGATATGACTAATTTGATTCAACAGATGTTATTGTTTACCCACTAAATGCAAGGCTGTATACTGGGTTCTAAAGCAGCAGTTCTCAAACTTTAGCTGGCCTCAGAATCACTCGGAGGTCTTGTGAAAACACAGATGGCTGGGTCCCACCTCCAGAACTTCTGTTTCAGTAGGTCTGGGTTGGGACCTGAGAATAATGATTCCTAACCAGTTCCCAGGTGCTGCTGCTGCTGCTGCAGGTCCACGAACCATACTTGAGAATGATGGACCTAATGGCTCATCATCAGCGGAGGTGCATTTTTTTTTTTTTTTTTTTTTTGTGGTACGCGGGCCTCTCACTGTCGTGGCCTCTCCCGTTGCGGAGCACAGGCTCCGGACGCGCAGGCTCAGCGGCCATGGTTCACGGGCCCAGCCGCTCCGCGGCATGTGGGATCCTCCCGGACCGGGGCACGAACCCGTGTCCCCTGCATCGGCAGGCGGACTCTCAACCGCTGCGCCACCAGGGAAGCCCCGGAGGTGCATTTTTAATTCAGAAAGAAAGGTAAAGAAAAAATTTTGCCATATATCATGATGGTGAGATGGATCCATTTCAAACTTAGTAAGCTCAACATTCTTGAAATGAACATCAAAATCGACTTTCTTCATCAGAGTTCACATAATTTTCACTTTAGAGAGAAGGGCTGGAAAAGAAATCCACTCATATCACATACAGATGAAAAGCCACTCATATTACCTACAGATGAAAATGCACTCATATCACCTATAAACTAAAAAAATAAAACAAATAAATTGCACCTAAATCTCCTTATCTCACACTTCCTGGATCTCCAGAAAGAAATGAAAAGATCTCTACTTTGTTGGTTAATTCTTTTTCTCCCAATTCAGTATAACCAGATCTAATTTACTGAACTATTTCTCACATTTTTACTCAGCCTTTTTGTCTAACTCACTTTGGATAGTGAATTTCTTGAGAGCAAGGATCTCATTTATTTAACGTTATCCACCCAGTAGCAGGCACAGGATGTAGCCCAATCTGTAACTGAAGAAGGAAGGAAGAAAGAAAAGAGGAAAGGAAGGAAGGAAGGAAAGGAAGAAGGAACGAAGGAACGAAGGAAGGAAGCAGAGAAGGAAGCAGGGAAAGGAGGTGGGGGGAAGAGGGAGGGAGAGAAGAAAGGAAGAAGGGAGGCAAAGAAGAAAGTGTAGAAGGGAGGGAAGGCAGAAAAACAGGAAACAGGAAGGAAGGAAAGAAAGAAAGAATAGAAGGAGGAAGGAATCTGATTTAGTTCCTGGACTCTCTCCTCCAGTTACCGTGGCTGACTAGGCAGTTCATCCTCGACACTGTTCTTCTCTCCCTGATCATCAGGCCTTGCCATTGGACATTTCTCCTCTGGGCTGGTCTGTTTTCATCCTTCAGCTTTTACTTGGCCTCTCCATCTTCCTTTCTCCAGTGTGACACCTGTTCTTGGCATAAGCTCTCTCCCAGCCCACCCCTGCTTGGTGGTTTTGTCATTTAACAACCCTAGTCAATACCAATGCCATACTTGGAATTGCCCATCACTCAGGCCCAAATCCCAGTTATCTTTAAGTTCTCCATCCCCTCTATGGCATATTCCCAGGCACTCTCCAAAGCCTCTTAATTCTTCTTTCACATTATTTCTCATTGGTTTCTTCTTTCCCAGCCTCGTTAGTACTACATTTATGCCTAGACTGTTCAAACAACCTTGTAACTGGGCTCTCTATTCCACTACTTCCCTCCTCCAACTAACCCTGCACACTATTGCCACATTAATCATCCTTAAATACCATTTTCATTATCATAGTAGCAGTTATTCTTTATTAAGCACTTAATATGTGTCCAATTAATGCTAGACATTTTCTATGTATTAAGTCATTTCATGATCACCTCATGAGATGTGTATTATTATTCCCATTTTAGAGATGAGGTAACTAAGGCTTACACATCCATAAAGACTTGCTTAAAGCACTGTTTAAGGCCTTCCACAATTTAACCTGCATTCCTAATACTTTCTCTCATTCTTCTCTTCAAAACCTCTGTTCCAGTCAAACTGGTCTACTGATGCTTCCAGACATCCCCTCACCTCCCCACCTCTATTATCGAGTGCATCTCACAGAGCCAACACAGACTGCCAGCCACCCAAGTGCAGGGCCTGTTGAAGATTCACAAGCCCAATCCTACTGTATAAAACATATTCTGCTTCCAAGAAAGCTCTGAGCACTACTGACCCATGGAACTAGACCACTTGTAGCCATTCAAACAAAACCAGCTCAGGCTCAGTGAGTAACGTTCTCCTATTCCTTGGCTGCTGAAGCTTCTCAGTTCCTGGTTCCTGCTTCTGAGCATTCCTGACTCTCGGGAGGATGATTCAATAAATCCTATGAATATATTATATTTGCACCATCATCTGGGCTGAATGGCCATCCAGCTCGCCAAGCATTCAAACAGGCAGAAACTCAAAAAATATAGCAATATACTTTTGATTGATAGATAGATAGATAGATGATAGGATATAGAGATATGTAGATGATAGATGATATGGGGCAGAGGGATAGATAGATAGATAGATAGATAGATAGATAGATAGATAGATAGATAATAGATAGATAGATTAGCTAGATAGAGATATAGAGAGATATACATAGGTAGACAGATAAAGTATTAGTGCTCTCCAGGGAAACAGAACATTTATATGTGTGTGTGTGTGTGTGTGTGTGTGTGTGTGTGTGTGTGTGTGTGTGTGTATATATATATGTATATATATAAAGGAGATTTATTATGAGAAAATGGCTAATGTGATTGATTATGGAGGCTGAGAAGTCCCAAGATCTGCTGTCTGCAATCTGGAGACCCAGGACAGCTAGTGGTGTAATTCAGTCTAAGTCTCCCTTGAGAACCAGGGGAGTCACCGGTGTAAATCTCAGTTGGGAGAGTAGGAGAACATGAGAAAAAATGTCCCAGCTTAAACAGTGAAGCAGGAAAAAAGGGGTGAATTCTTCCTTCCTCCTCCTTTTGTTCTATTCATGCCCTCAGTGGACTGGATGAGGACGCCACCCACATTTGGGAGGGTAATCTACTTCCCTGAGCCCATCAATTCAAATGCTAATCTCTCCGGAAACACCCTCACTGACACACCCAGAAATAAGGTTTCATCTGGGCACCAGATGGCCAGTCAACTTGATATATTAAAGTAACCATCACAGATAGATAAAGTATATAATCCCTTCTTTTTAAAAAATTATTTATTTATTTATTTTTGTACAACTTGGGGAATATAGCAAATATTTTATAATATATTTAATAATAGTTATAAGTGAAGTATAACCTTAAAAAATTTTGAATCACTACATTGTACCCCTGTAACTTATATAATATAGTACATCAACTATACTTCAAGAAAATTAAAAAAAAACAAAAACAGAAAACCAAAACTAAAACAAAAAAGAACAGAACAAAACAAAAAATAATAAAAAATAAAAGGCCCTCAATAAATATTTGTGAGGATTGTTCACAGAGGGGAAGATGACTATAAAGTAATAAGAAGGAATAAAGCCTTATTTATTTTTGGCTGTGTTGGGTCTTCGTTGCTGCACGTGGGCTTTCTCTAGTTGTGGCGAGAGGGGGTTACTCTTCGTTGTGGTGCACGGGCTTCTCATTGCGGTGGCTTCTCTTGTTGCAGAGCGTGGGCTCTAGGCACGGGGGCTTCAGTAGTTGTGGCACACAGGCTCAGTAGTTGTGGCTTATCTTAATTCAAATGTATGTACGGTATGAGGTTTTCAATTATATGGAAATGAGTGAGACTCTTAAGAATAACATCCCTGTCTTTTTCAATTTTTCAGTCAGTGTGCATTTAATCTGTTCCAGTTCCACTGTTCACCTGGTGGCGTATAACCAAAGTGTAGCTATGATTTCTTGTAACAAGGAAGAGCTTCTGTAAGATTGTCTGGCCATTTGAAACCTGCTTAGTGTACAGACTGGAACAGATGTCCAGGTATCAAAGGATGGTGACGAGACATGTGCCTGTCCTATTTCATGCCTGTTGGTAGGAGACGTTTTTTAAGTAGATAATAAAGGGAAATAGGAAATTGAAGGGGAAAATAGAGGTAAGCACAAATGATTCAAATTTCCTCAGAAAACAATGGAGTTTTCTTAAGGATCTGCCTGGTTTCAAGATAAAGCTGAGCTTTGCATGTCACACTCTCCCCAGGCCATAACCACCAGTGTATTCCCATATTTTCTTTATACGCCCATGTGGCAAAGTGTTACCGTTTCAAGATATAATGCTGACAAAATAATTGGTGGTGATGCACCCTATCCTGAGCATGAGACAGCTGTGCAAACCTTCAGACAGACCCAAGGGACACTCAGGGCTTCAGTGTTTCCGAGCAAACCAGGACACTCTTTAATCAACCCCAGGAAGCCAACACCCACCCTCTTCGACATCGTGCTCCCAGGAAAACCACAGACAGATCCGTGTCAGGAACATGCTAGCCAAGGTCCATGGTGAATAAATGGAGAAAAGCAAGAGAAAGCCCTGATGAAATAGCAATGGGGAACTGGCCGCCAAATACAACTGCCCCTTTCTTAAAGGGTGTTTGTGCAGGTGTGAGGTCAGCCAGTTCTGAAAGGGGGACTTCCCTTGGGCCCACCCTGGCCACATACAGTTTGGCCTTGATGCACCATGGCTTAGCCAAAACCAGGCATGGTGGGGAAGCCTACTTCGTTACCTTAAAATTAAGATTTCCCCACTGTGTGTAACATTGTTCCATGTTTTGTTTAGTTTGTTTCTTACTTTGCGATACTTGGAGAAAAAAGAAAACTGAGGTTTTTTTGTTTTTGGGGATTTTTTTGCTTTTTCTCTCACCTTTGTTGTTTATAGAATGAAGCCTTTGAAAGTTACCAAGGCAACAGAAATGCAAGCAAATAGAGAATGGTGTGTAGTGAAGCTAAAACAAATCCAATCAATCATTGATTTGGCAACTCCTACATTCAAGGCACACAATAAATGGACACTTAGAATGATGGAACCAAAAAAATATACCAATTAGGACCTTTTCTCAATTAGGTATTTTTTGAAATTTATTCTACCACCTAGAAATCAAATAATGACAACTAAAACTTTTAAAAGGACATATCTTCTTTAAAATTAACATTCCAATGAAAATTAAAATAAAGATGTTCCAGAAAAAAAAAAAAAATTCCATACACTATTTCTATCTTCTGTTTGCCCCATCCAGATCCACTTTTCATCCTTCTTTCTTCTACTCTGTGCCCTAAGACACTGGTCTCTAAGGGGTCTAATTATAATTTGGAATCTTTTGTCCATTGGCTTCTGGTTGTGTCTGGCCTATGGAAGTCTCTGGCAGGAAACTGGAGGGAGAAGAACAAGGTTGGGATATTTATTGCATAGAAATCTTCCTATAGAGTCAACTAGGACTAGCGCTGTCCCTTGACCAACTCCTCTTAAGTTGACCCTACCCATGTAACTCTTTTCTGGGTTCCAGTAACTCCAGTAACTTCCAGTTCCCTCGCCCCTCAGCCCTATGTGTCTACTGGGCTTGTAGTTTCCCTGTCGTCTGCTTATAGCTTTGCAAATACAGTTGACCCTTGAGCAACGCAGGTTTGAACTGCACAGGTCCATTTATATGCAGATTGCTCCTAACCTCCCTAGGTCGTTCAAAGGTCCACTGTACTCTCTTAATTAAACTCTCTTCAAATTGCCCTGTCTGCTTCTGCTAGGAACATGGCTAATGCATATCTCAAGCCTGCTAACAGACGATATGGATCACAGGGAGGAGAAGGAACGAGTGGAGATGGGAAGACAGAAAGTATGGAAGACAAAGCAAGAAATGTGTGCTGTGATCCTTATCTTGGACTAGATAGAAGAGTATGAGTCCAGAAGCCAGACATAAGAATTAGTCTTGAGCAGAGTCATCATCTTCTTGGACTGCAGGAAAAGAGGCTACAGTAGTTGCAGATATAAGTCCATTTGTCAGTGTGGGCAGAACATTAATTTATACCTTATAGTCATGACTGTCTTAGTGAAGTAGGAGTTAAAGTCATTTGCTAAGAGCAAACGAGATAGGAGGAAGGTAAAGGACTTGAGGATTGTAAAGAAAGTTTGGAATTGCCACTGCAGAAAGGGAAAGAGTTTTCTGATAAGGTGCATGTAAACTGGAGTAACAGAAAAGCCCAGGTGATTCTGCAGACCATGATTCTGTCATGGTACCAAGCACTGTGGTGATTTTTCTCCAGCAGCAATCAGAAGTCCTGATATAAGTGTAGAAAAAGGGGATGACAAAAATGATCCAAGGGGCAATTGCAAGGCAGGTAAGAGGAAACAGCTGAGATGTGAGCACAATGATTTAAAAGAGTAGTGGTTCTGGAGCTAAACAGAAAGTCAGTATAACTCTTTCCAGCCATGTCACCAGAGGCAAGGTTTCTTACCTTTCTCAGTCATAGTTTCTTCATCTATAAATTAAAGATAATGGAAGTATCTAACCATAGAGCTTTTTATTTAAAGAATGACATATCATCTATGTAAAGTGGTCAGTAACATACCTACCACCTAAACATGCTAATAAATGTCATCTTTTGATACTACTAATAAAGTATTGAGAATGATAGAAAAAAATACTAGTTAAATAATGCGATGAAGGTCTAGGCTAGATGGGGAAGAAGTCAAACCATGAAGGAGGCTTATGGACCAAGAGAGTAAAAGGAAATGAGATATTTGAGATCATAGTGAGGTCCGATCCCAGTGTACTTGGGGTAAGTGGAAGGACTACAGGCATAGAGAGTTGTGGGTAGAGGACAGTTAGTGGAGTTTACGATTTCAGAGGCAATGCAGAGCTGCTCCAGGCTAGTGTTGTCAAACATGTAAGACACATTGCTCCCCTCCGCAGCCTGAAGAGGGCAAGCAACCATTATAGCACACAATCCTGTGGAAGATGGGAGAGGACAGTGAGCCAGGTGACAACGCCCTTAACTAATAAAGGAGAATTCCCGAAATTGAGACAATTGTGGTCAGCTTGGCAAAGGGAGGGAAGAAATTGTTGATGGCATATTTGTGCCCTGTGAGATGAGGGGACAGCTGTCTCTACTCAAGAGAGCTGCAGGAAGACAGCATCCTTATGAGAAGAGCTAAGTTTCAGTTAAAATGGAAAGTGAAGTAATCCTGAACACTAGACCATAAAGTGTTTTCTTGATGAAGCAATATATGATTAAATGTCAACTTAGTTTCTAAAATAGATGTGTTTTAATTCACAGTAAAATAAAAAGTATGCTTCATTTTTTTCAATGGGAACAGTTAAAATGTACATATGATAAAATATTTAAATATGTATAGGTAATAATGAATAATCTCTATTATTAATATATGTATGTAAATTTCTGTTTTTCTCTTTCTTGGCTGGAGAATCCAATGTAAAATTGTATTTTAATGAAATTTATAATATGAACTTTAAAAGTACGCTGACACAAGCAAAACATTTTACTTGAAGGCATCTCTTTATCCCATACCGTTCAAAAATAAGCAAATTCTAAACTCAAAAAATGAACTTCTTTGCAAAACAGAAACAGAGTCACAGACGTAGAAGACAAACTTATGGTTACCGGGGGGAAGTGTGGGGAGGGGACAGGAATAAATTGAGAGACTGGGATTGACATTACACATGACTATATATAAAATAGATAACTAATAAGGACCTACTGTATAGCACAGGGAACACTACTCAATACTCTGCAATGGCCTATATGGGAAAAGAATCTAAAAAAGAGTTGATATATGTGTACGTATAACTGATTCACTTTGCTGTACCAAAGAAGCTAATGTAACATTTTAAATCAACTATACTCCAATTAAAAAAAATTTTTTTAAAAGATGACGAAAAAGAACCAAAAGAATTATGAAATATTTTAAAGGGGGCTAATAAGTTTTAAAATGTAGCCAGGTTAAGCCAAGTTAAACAAAGATGTTAGGAAGAATTCTGTAAAGATGTAAAGACAAAGAAAAGCTTGTTAATCATGTCGTTCTACCAGGAATGGTGAGCAAGAGAGCAGCAAAGAGAAGAGGGATGTAGGAGTTAGCTTGGGGGTGAGAAGAGTAGGAAGTGGGAAGATAGGGGCCTGGAGAGGCTGCATTGTAGGTGACATGATGACAGAGATGAGAACCAATGTTGGGGCTGGCAGGACTCAAGTGTTCATTGGTGGCAGGCAGAGTCTTCCAGAGGACAAGAGGCCTAATGAATTCATAGAGTGTGGCCCGGCTAATAGACAACACATTTTATTTGTTCTGGAATCCATTCAAAACCCTGGTGAGGCGTTATTTTGGTGGCCCTAAGGAGGGACACTGGAGATTGTAGTAAGAGCGAGAAACCACCACGCATGAAGGCAGACTCTGCACAGCTAGTGGATATAGCTTCACGGACCATCACCTTCTAGACTTCACTGTGGCTGCAGTGATATGGAGGTCTGAGACTCACATCACGGCCCTAGAAAGTGTCTAAAGGGACAGGAAACCCTGGGCTCCAAAGAGGATGCCTCTGGCCACAGGTTAACAGAGGAGATTAAAAACAAAGATCAACTTTCAATGCCTTTCAAATCTCTACGAAAAACAAGGAAAAGCGTTTTTTTAAAGGCATAAATCTACAAGAACAAAAAAATAGAAATATATAACTCTCCTCCCCATCCCCCCAAAAGAAACCAGAAGACTGGCCGCTTCTCAGGCAGTGGCATAAGAATGTCTTAAAGGAACACCAGGCTCAGCTGAGGACCAGAGTCCTACGTAGGGATTACGGGAAAGTAAACATACTGAACAGCGAGACTCACTGTTCCGTCCCTTATTTGACTCCTAGAATAAAAACAGTCAGCTTATAAGCCCCCAACAGAAGATGAAACGACTCTTTTCTGGACAAACTGACCAGCCCAGTGAAACAGCCTGCCCCAGTCATCCTACAGTGAACACACCAGTCGACAAGCCTCGCACAGAGGTTACCTTTTAAAATTTCACTCCCAAATATTAAATACCGCCATGGATCATCAGATATTTGAGGAAAGCCAGAGACCAAAACAAACAGAAGGTCCTGAAGGAAAGAGAAGAAAAAAAGTTTTTTCAATTATGATTAATTGTGCGATGTACAGTCTGTGCCACTTATGGTAGCTCTGTCTGAAAATGGTGTAAGTAGGTAGAGGTGAAGTCTGGGCCTTATGGAAGCCACTAGCTTCCCCACAGCCACAGGAGGAAGGGATAGGCCCAATATCTAACCCTATGTAGCATGGGCACAAACCAATCTTCACCTACTCCAGCACCTGATTGATAGTTTGGTTGAATAAAGAATTCTTGGTTGAAATAGATTTTCCCCAAGAATTTTAAAGGCTGTGTTCCATTTCCTTCTAGCATGCAGGATTGTTCTCTAAAAGACTGGTGTATTTTGATTCTTTGTATAAGTTTTAACTTTTTAGATAGTTTTAGGATCTTTGTTCCTGACGCTATTAAATTTTCTAGATTCTGAGTTATCCTCTCTCTTGGGGTACTCCTTTATTTTGGCAGACGGCATTACTCAGCAGCTTGGGAGGTAAATTACCCAACATACTTCATGCCTGAAAATATCTTTATTTTAGTTCCTAGTTTGGTATTTTGGCTAGGTATAGAATTCTAGGTAAAAATTATTTTCTCTCAGAATTTTGAAGGAATTGATTCATGGCCTCATCACTTCCAGAGTTGCCACTGAGAAGGCCATTGTTGTTCTGATTTCTATTCCTTGATGTGATTCCTTCGTATTTTCCCTTGGAAAATGTTTTGGTTCTTTTTATCCTGGGAGTTCTTGAATTTCATAATGAGATGCTAAGGGGTGACTGTTTTAAAAGGTATTTATTATGTTGAATGCTTGGTAGGCCCTTTCAACCTGGAAACTCATGATCTGTAGTTTTGTGAATATTTTGTATTACTAATAAATTAATTCTTCTTTCTGGGTACCAACATATTTGGATATTGAACATACTGATCCTTCAACTTTCATAGTTTTTTAGCTTCTGTTTTTTAATCTCTTTGTTTATATAGAAGATGGAATTTACATAAAGCAGGATGTCAATGATACTCTCCGGAGCTGTTCAGTTTGGGAACTGGTTGCAATCACAGCAAACATGAAAAGATAAGCACGTAGCAGTTTAGGTTTGCACAAGCCTGCTAAATGATATTCAGTATCATACGTTTGGGAAAGAGCCAGACGGCAATCTGCCACTTAATAAATAAGTTCAATTATCATAAACATAATGCTGTGGATCTATGCCTGCTGACTATTTCAACATATATGTGCTGATCATATTTTCCCCTTTTTACAGTCTATCAATTCTAAATAAATGTGGAAAGAGTGTGTAAGCAAAGGTTTTAGATGCTTCAAAGAATTACCCATTCTGGATTTTAAAACATCACCCAAACTGTTATCTATAATTCACTAGTAAAAGCGTATGCTATGATCTCTTTGTGTGGGGTAGGGATAAAAGAATGAAGTATAATGTAGGATTCACTGGACTGCATTTCAGAGGAAACCTCTCTGGGCTTGATGGCTAAGTTAGCCAATCTGAAATTTGAAACCACAAAGCAAGGCACACACCAATTAAAATTCAAAAGAAAAGCAAATATTTCATCAGAAAATTTCAAAACATCAAAAGATATTACAAACTGAATATCAGGATATTCAAAGGCCTCTCAACTAGATAAGAATTTAGAATATGACAGTTATTTTAAACAGTGTTCACGTACCACCACGTTTATGCATTTTTCCATTATTAAAATCTCCTAAATGTATCTTGCCTATTTCACCCTCTCCACCTTTTCATAAATCCTACCCTTCACCTGAAGTATCTTCCCTCCCACCCAGATCCTACCCAACCTTCAGAGCCAAGTGAAAAATTTCAGTATCTCCACCTAACCCCTTCCTGATCTCCCTGTCCCATAATTTTTGCTCTTATATCCTGTAGCATCATTTATTTGGGTATTAAGGCATATCTAATGAAGTAGAAGGTCTTCTTTCTTCAAGTAGGTTTTAAGCTTCTTAAGAGCACAGACCTGACCTTGGCCTCCATGCATCCAACAGTACTTAGCTGAGTGCTGGAACAGAGTAGGCACTCAGTAGATCTTCACCAGTTATTTTTTTATGTGGTAAAAGGAATGTTCCCTTCTTTGCATCCGGGGAAGGTATTTCTTTAATTCGGATATTGTGAACAACCATCGATTATTTAAAACCTTGGCTAAAGTAGCTCTGACCGAAAAAGAAACAGAAAACTCCATAACCTTATTTTTACATACATTTACATCGTTTTTCGATGATAGCATTTTATAACAATATAAAAAGTGTCTACAGCATGGCTATAGTTTTTCCAACTACAGAAGCAGCATTTGAAACTTCATCTTGACGCACTTCTTGTTTTCTGTGATGTTACACTCTCTTAGCTTTCCTCCTACCCCTCTAGGTTATTCCTCTTCTGTTTTTGTTAGGAGCTCTTCATCCACTTGACCTTGAAAAGTGGGAGTTCCTCTAGGGTCATTTTTAAATTCATTTTTACTCCACACTACTTTCTAGGCCACCTTTTACCTAAGCCCATGGTCTCATATACCATGACCTTTCTAAAATTTACCTCTGCGGCCCAGACATCTTTTCTGAGCTTGAAAATCACACATCCAACTAGCTCCACTGTTTGCATGCCTCACAAGCACTTCAGTTTAACTTACCCTAAATTGAACTAAGATCTACTCTTCTCAAAATAAAAGAAGCTCAGTGAATGACCTTACCATCCTCCCAGTACTATAAGCCAGGAACTCTGTGATTATACTTGAATCTCTCTATCATTCAGTCTCCCACAACCAATCTGTTGTCAGATCCTCTTTTCCATAACTAACCCGATGCACACTTTCATCTCTTCTGCCATCATACAGTCAATCTATTTTTATCTTTTACCTGAATTGCTGCCATAGCCTTGTAGCTGGTATTTCTGGAGCCAAACCTGCCACCTTCCAATCTATCCTCTACGCAACAGCCAATATAACCTTTTTTACACAAATATGATATTACTTACAGGTTGAAAACCTGCCACTGCTTTCTAACCAGACTTAGAGTAATATCTGTAGTGAATGCCATTGTGTGCACCGAGGTTTTCCCACTCAGGACCAAGGTGTGCATTCCCCCAGCTTCTGGTATGTAGCAGCTGATAGCTCTCAGCTGAATCCCTCTCCAGGATTTGCCCTCAGGGAAAGAAAGCTACCTCAACCATGATCACACACCCTTTCTCAGGGAAGTGACCATTCAACCAGTGGTCAACTGGCACTTGAGAAATTATAAAGACCTAGCCTTCTTACCTAAACTTGTAACAACTCTGAAGGGCTCTCGCAGCTCCCTCTAGGATGGACTGATAAGTTTCCTGTGACTGTATTATAGTCCAACTTACCTCTCTGCCCAGACAGTCTTACTTTCTTCACCTGGCCATGGATACAGATCCTTAGACTTCCTACCTGCTAATCTGCATCTCAGAGTCTGCTTCCTGGAGAGTCCAACTGGTGATAGTATCCTTAACATGATCTAGAAGGTCATATATCACCCGACCTCTGCTGACTCCTATCACATGCTTCCCCAAGCTCTCTATACTCCTGCCATCCTGTCTTTCTTTCAGTTCCTTGAATATGGCATCTTTCTTCCTGGCTCAGGATCTTCATATGTCTTAGGCCCTACCTGGAACATTTAATGCCAACTCACATCTATTGCCCAATTCTTTTTTCACCATAACTTCACCGCTTTGCCTTATCTATTCTTACTCTGTATTCAAATCTCAACTCCAGCTCAAAGAAGTCTTTCCTTTCCCCCAAGACATGTTAGTTGCCCTTTATCATCCTCTAGCCTACTATCTTCTCTCTCAAGGTAACTTAAAGGAACTAGAATGAAATATTCTGTAACAAATTGCGAAATATTTGTCTCCACTGATATAACATCAGATCCATGTTTCTCTTATTTGCTACTTTAGTTCTAGCACAGAATTCTGCACACAGTAGACATTCAAAAAGTACTAAATCATCAGAGGTGACATGTTCAATAACCAGTGATATCACTGGAGCTATATCATCCAATCCCCTTACAGTAACAGTAAATAAATGAAGGGATACAAAGCCGACACCAGAGTCATATTCATGTGTATATATATATATATATATATATACACACACACACACACACAGAAAGGATATGTCTATAGCTTAGTCCAATTCCTGGTAACAAAAGAACCCATCTCTCCCAACCTTCCAACAAAGAATTCCAGAAGGTACATGAGAAAGTATAATTGCCAAACAAAATTGCCAAAACCCATCTTTTACAGGTAAAAAGAAGGAGGAGGTCAGGATTCAGTATGTGTGAGGAAGGAGATTGGCTAACCCAAAATAGACCAAAGACCCTGAATAGTAGGAAATGTCCCAGGTTGAAAACAGTTGAGAAAACTAGGGATAAAGATGCTTAAGTGTGTTAAGAGTGGCTGTGAAAGAAAGTGTCTTTTGTAGGTATATATAATCCACTTTCTGTTTTTATAATATGGTAGATGACCAGCTTGAATGTGGCTGTTTCACCTGTACCTAGGGTGTAGACACAGAAGACAATAATAAATCAGTTAACTGTATGGCAAGTCTGATCTTAAAATTTTTGCAATCACTAAACATGTCAGTTTTCAGATTCTTCTAAAATATGGTTTTGTACATTGAGGTTGAAGACAGAGTTTGTTGACATGGACAAAGCTTTCATCTAAGTCTTCACACAGCACAACTCTGGGAAGCACCATTCACATTGCACCCTTTGTGAACTGAGTGCCCTGCAGTTGTGCATTGTGGCAGCCCTGGTCTTAGAATGTGGTTGATTAATTTCAGCGGAAGTTATCATAAGTATATCTTTGGGATTCCAGGATGAGTCAGCAAATAGATGTACTGCAGTAACTGTTTCATCACCTGCCCTGCAGTCAAGTTTCACAGTGAGTAACCTTCAGAAGAGCTGGAGTCAGGGGCCAACTTAGGGTAGAAAATCTGGAATCAACCAAGACTAACCCTGGGACAGTACATGTGAAGCAGATAAGAAATGATGCATCAGCATTCCGGAAGGAAAGAGAGTTCACGTTAAGGTTTTGAATGCAACTACGAAGTCAGTACGAGGGATGGATGGGGAGAAATATATGAAACCGGAAGCTGAATGTCAAACACAGAAACCAGAGATGAACTGCACGTAATTCCAGAATAGACCTTAGTTAATTTTGTTAGTGCTGTACTTACAAGCCCGTGGACTGGGGGCTGTGAGGCCTCAGAGGGGTTGCATTAGAGGCTCTGCTGCGAGGTGCTCCTGGAACTGTCCTTCCAGTCCTTTACAGCGTTGTGCCTTTTCGATGCCAGAGAACAAGGTGGGCAGCTGATAAAAGCAAATATGTGTCTTGAGCATCAATTATACTCATTCATTGAAACAGACATCCTGGGTCATTCACATCCAAAATCACCTTCTTTTTTGACAGGGAAGTTGACTATGGGGATTTTTTTTAACCCAAATAACTTGAAGAATGGCCTCAACTTTTTCTCTCCCTTTGTGCCAAAGGCAGACTGAATGCAAGAAAAGCATCTGTGACTAATCAAAACAGGTGATGGAGCCTAAACCTCATTACAGAGGGTTTATCCAAGGCCTCCAGGAAGAGGAAAATGACCCATGGCCACTTCAAGAGAGCATAAGTGGACAGACAGTAAACCCCAAATAAACAGCACTCTTTCAAGACAGTCATCTTTTTTTTTTTTTTTTTTTTTTTTTGCGGTACGCGGGCCTCTCACTGCTGCGGCCTCTCCCGCCGCGGAGCACAGGCTCCGGACGCGCAGGCTCAGCGGCCATGGCTCACGGGCCCAGCCGCTCCACGGCATGTGGGATCTTCCCGGACCGGGGCACGAACCCGTGTCCCCTGCATCGGCAGGCGGACTCCCAACCACTGCGCCACCAGGGACGCCCCAAGGCACTCATCTTTAATGTTGGGTCCACATAAAACTTTGAAAAGGTGGAAAAGGAATTGATGTTTGAGTATACATACTCTTTGGAGATCAAGTCTCCTCTGCATTTATTTTAAACTTAATACAATAGGATGAGCCCTAAAGTGTTACAGATGACAAAGAGAATTAAGAAATCTAGGGTTTAAGAAAAGCAAATCCTAGATGGGAAGATAGGAAGAAATACCACTGGTCCATCTCCTTCAAAGGCCAAGGCCCATATAAACACTCTCACAGAATGTTCTCTATGCATCTTACATTTTCAGCAGAGTGCCAAGCTGAGCCTGCTCTCCCAGCGATCCGATTCCAAAGGCTGAGTTTTGTTTTGAGCCAAGCTTCCCCTCAGTAACGACACCACAAGGATGGGAAGGATCCCAGAAGCAGTTCCTGGCTCCAAGCCATTTCTTTTATTACTTATTAACTTATTTTATATAGCCTTCAGCATGGCAAGAAAAGCTTCCTTTAATTATCCACAGGAATGAAGAAGCCACAAGGGGAAAATCAGAGCCAGAGAACTGCGGCTGCGCTGATTACACCCGGGCTCTTATCAAAGCTGATACAGGGGCCAGGCTGTGCAGACACCATGCTGGGAGCCGTGAGCTGTGTGTGGGAGGCACCGCTCGGTGCTGGGTAACTGTGCTGGAATGAATTCTCAACCAGGAGGGTTCTTCAGTTCTTCTTCTTTCCTCTTCTTCCAGTTCAGGGAAGTTGAACACCAAAGTTGCCAGAGACAAGACAGGGAAGATACAACCTTTATGTGCAGGGGGCCAGCCTGGCAGAGCAGGATGGAGCTTTGAGGTGGTGATGGGGTAAATGGAGGCACTGGCTAAAAGGCAGCCTCGAGACTTTGCATAAGTACTGAAAATTACCGTCAGAGCCATCTTATGAGCAAGCAGAGAAGGTGAGGATGTGAGGGCCTGGAGAACACCTAGGAAACCCTGCCCTGGCCCAAACATATCTCTTCCTTGGAGTTTCATGGTGTCTAAGAAATCATCATGGGAGGACCACATCCATCACTGCCTTCTCCCTATAAAGTTACTGATGCCTTCTCATGAATGTCTTTGTCCCAGTTTGTTTTTGTTTTTGTTTTTGTTTTTGTTTTTTTGCGGTACACGGGCCTCTCACTGCTGTGGCCTCTCCTGTTGCGGAGCACAGGCTCCGGACGCGCAGGCTCAGAGGCCATGGCTCACAGGCCCAGCCGCTCCGCGGCATGTGGAATCTTCCCAGACCGGGGCACGAACCCACGTCCCCTGCATCGGCAGGCGGACTCTCAATCACTGTGCCACCAGGGAAGCCCTTTGCCCCAGTTTTAACAGCAAGAGCCCTTTGGGGAGAGAAGTGGAAAGAGGCCCAACAGAATCTCAGAAACAGATGTTGGGAGTACTGACAACAAACCACCCACTCCCTGATTTCCCAGGGCCATGAAATTTCCAGAATGAAACATCAAGGCGATCTGATTTTGTGCAACTGTACAATTCTCTTGTGAAAACTTTCTTAGGCCATGCTTCCAGTTAGCCTCCAAAAAGAAGACATACCTAATGCAAGGTAAGGGGAGTGGGTGAGAAGAAGCAAGTGCAGGGCAATGTTGAGAAGGACCTGTTTCCATGGGCACCTGCAGAAAGAAAGTTAGCTCTCCCATTTGCAGGAAACCCTGGCACACGTGAAAAAGGCCTCAAGGACCTAAAAAACGCTCACCCCGCAAAACTGAGATGTCATCGTGGTAGAAAAAACACTCTGCTGAGAGTGAGGTCTGCCTGCCTCATGCGATGGTCACCACAATGGAAGGCTAGATGGTGTGGGGAGTGTATTATGCATCCGATGGCTGGTGAGACCTTACGTCACTCTGGAGAAGGAGAAAAGTCCCTGCCTAAAGTCCTCTTGTAGAGAAGAGGGGAACTATAAAATTTTGACAGTGAAAAATTTGGAGAAACAGAGCAACATTTTAGGCTCGAACAATTTTGTGGAGCTGTGTTGAAAGAAGATGACCGACAGGGTCAGGGGGATGACATTCATGATCTCTGACAGGACAGATGCTGAAACAAAGAGGCATGTGTAGAATAGGAACTGTAACAGGAGAAGGTATTAGGGGAAAGAGAGGAAGAAGAGGTGAGAAAAGAAAATGTGTATTTTAAAAATTTTGATAAGAACCTAAAATGTAATGGTAAAAATGTTTGCCTTGCTGGACAGAGGGAAAGACCTACAAATTTGTAGGGCATGTAAGTATATTTAGAATAGGAAATACCTGTGAAATCAAGTACTTTGAAGCACTTTGACAAAATGTTACATGTGTTATTAATACAACTGAATGTGTCCCCCTTACTTTAAATTTTTCTTTTTTTTTTTAACCCTTTTTTTGGGAGCTTCTTTCCATTTTCAAACATGTTCTGAACTTCCCTATATTAAAAATGACCTCGAAAAATATAAAAAGCTTTATTTCAGTGTCTCCTCCTTTTCTACCACCTCATCTTTCACTCTCCTAGCAGAGCCAAAAAACCTTCGCACACATGGTCATCATGTGCTACCTTCAGTTTCTCTGTAAGTCCTCCTTCCTTCTTTCCCTCATTTCCTAATCCCCAGCAATCTGGCTTTTCCCTCCCAGCTGCTACTTAAATGTATTTATATTGAACTTCCATGGGGTAGTGGCCTCCTTCCAACTAACCCCACACTCTTTTTCAGCCTTCGTTTTTTTTAGTTTCTCTACCACATTTTAAACTGTTGAAAGCCCCACCCTTCTTGATTTGTCCTGGGATCCAATTCTTCCCTTTCTCCTTTGTTGCCAGTACTACACGGACTTTTTTTTTTTTTTCGGTCATAAATAACTACAGTTGTGTGTGACAGGGATGGGGGATTGTTGAATCTGCAGATGCAGAACCGCAGATATGGAGAAACCACTTATGAGAAGGGGCCCGGGCTTCCCTGGTGGCACAGTGGTTGGGAGTCCGCCTGCCGATGCAGGGGACGCGGGTTCGTGTTCCGGTCCGGGAGGATCCCGCGTGCCGTGGAGCGGCTGGGCCCGTGAGCCATGGCCACTGGGCCTGCGCGTCCGGAGCCTGTGCTCCGCAACGGGAGAGGTCACATCAGTGAGAGGCTCACGTACCGCAAAAAAAAAAAAAGAAAAAAAAAAAAAAGAAGGGGCCGATCATAATTAATACGCGGATTGTCGCTAAGCAGAGGGTGGAGGCCCCAACCCTTGTGTTGTTCACTGGCCAACTGTAGAGCAAACCAAGGCCGTTCCTCAGAGCCTTATGCTTTGGAGATACATTTCAGTTGTTTCTGACCCAGACAAAACATTTAAGGACACGGATCTAGGTCAGTGTCCTGGGAAACTCCTACGTTTCCACATTGCTGTTGTTTTCCTTAGCTTTACCAGGACAGATATAGATCACCAAAACCTAAAAGATAAATTTACTCTGATCAGCCCTGATTCTTTTCTGTCTCAACTTTGTCTCCACAAATAGTGTGGCTTTGTCAATAGCGTAATGGGTGGCTGGGAGGAAAGCAGGAGGCTGGCTTTTCTATGTTGCCCCTACTTTCTTTTCCCTGAATTTTGGAAACAAGCCCGAAGTTTTAGTCACCATCTTCTATACCAAATGTAGGACAGACCATCAGTATACATGTAGGACAGACCATCAGTATACATCAGTATGATGTATACTACATACTGTACACAAAACAAAACCACCAAGCAAACAAAAATATTTTTGACGGTAAATGCCTCTAGGGAAGAAAATTGGGAAGCTCAGTAAAAGGGATGGGAGAGAGATTTGCTTTTCACTGAAGCTTCTGTAACTTTTCACCTGGGAGCTGTGTGCATGTATTCTATGTTCAAAAGTAATTTTTATAGAGAAAATGCATAAAATACTTTGTTAGACACTGCTGATCTAAAGAAGTGAAGATTCCTGGTCCCAAGAAACTTACAATATTATTAGGGAGCCAGAACATCATTTTAAAAGAAAAGGACAATCGGTATTTTATACTGGCCCCTCCACTAACTGGCTGTCTAATATTAGCCAAGTTATTTAACTATTTTGACTTCAGTTTCTTTACTTGTGGAATGGAGAGACTGCATAAAATAATCACCTATTTCATTTCATTCATTCATTCATTCATTTTATTTATCTATTCAAGAAATTTTTAGTGAGCACTGTATTAGTTGGCTTTTGCTTTATAACCACCCCAAATTTAGTACTTTAAAACACCAACCATTTATTTAGCTCACAATCTGTCAGAGTGGCAATTTGGTCAGGGCTCAGCTGTGTGGTTCTTCTGCTAGTCTCCATTGGGGGTCTTTCCTGTGTCTTTGGTCAGCTGTCAGTCAGCTAAGGTGTCTCTGCTTCTGGGGTTTGGCTGGCTATCAGCGGGAGCAACAGAGGCAACTGAGCTGCGTGGCTCTCGTGTGGTCAGTTAGCCTGGACTTGTTCACATGGCATCTCCAGATTGCAAGAGTAGCAGGAGGGCAAAGTCCCAGTGAAGATGTACTCTTCAAGTCTCTGCTTGCATCGCATTAATTAATGTCCCATTGACAAAAATCAAGTTCAGCCCACGTTTAAGGAGTGGAGAAAGAGACTCCAAATGTGACAAGACCTGTACAATCAATTACAAGGGGCTGTAGAAGAGGGAGAAGAATCATTGGTGGCCATGTTTGCAGTCTACTACAATCACCTTTTTTGTGCCACATCTTAACCTTCATGCAGCTCACATTTTATCCTTCCTGCCACTAAATTTCTACTGCTAGCAAATGATAACTAGGAAAATCTGGGATGAGATGGATCATGGGGCAAAACTTGGAAAAGAAATGATTAAGGGTGTAAAATTATTATGGTTAGGTAAACAAAACCTTTCTGAGAGAACTATTTTAGCCAGACTTTCCAAAATGTTTATTCAGGTTTTTTGGTTAAATTTTTGACTAAAAAGTCTGTTTGCAGGCTAAAATGACAGCATTGCTGTGCTTGGACTCCTTAAGAGTTAAGGGAAGCAGCAACTGTGAACTGATTTTCCTTATTGGGGCTCATGGATTTTTTTAACTACAGCTTGCAGAGCAATAAGATATACGACCACTGGGAATGGCAGGGATCAATCAATTAACAATGGGTTCTAAACACATGCAATGTCTGCTGGCCAGACACTGCAGGGAGAAAATGAGGCAAAATACCATTCCTTCCATCTGGAAGCTTGGCACGCAGTTAGGGGGGAAAAAAACCCCAAAACAACAGCTAATACATCCAAAGAAAGATAACAAACAATACCAGGTAGCAAATGAAATGAAGACGTTGAATCCACAGTTCCCTCCAAGTATAAAGTTTCTCCAGGTGTTCCAGCTGTTCTTACACTATCTACTCCTCCATTTCCTGCTGTGTCAAGTGTCCCATAGTAAATTACCCTGTGGAGAGGAAATGTTACTCAGCCTGACATCACTGTGCTGCATCACACCCTCTCACCCACCTGCTCACAACCTCACATCCCTCACACACCTGTCATCACCCACCAAACACTCCTCTCCTCTAGCCTATACATCAGCCTATAAATTCACATCTTCATTTTTTCATGTAGATAGGACATTCCTCCCAAACATGCAAACCCAGAATGAGGAGGCGATGTCACTTTGTAAACAAAAGGAATTGTGGGAAGTATGTCAAAGCAAAAGTTTCTACCTTTTCTCCTATTTTTTTTAATTTTTAAATTCTTTTTATTTTTTAACATCTTTATTAGAGTATAATTGCTTTACAATGGTGTGTTAGTTTCTTCTTTATAACAAAGTGAATCAGCTATACATATACATATCTCCCCATATCCCCTCCCTCTTGCGTCTCCCTCCCACCCTCCCTATCCCACCTCTCTAGGTGGTCACAAAGCACTGAGCCGATCTCCCTGTGCTATGCGGCTGCTTCCCACTAGCTATCTATTTTATGTTTGGTAGTGTATATATGTCCATGCCACTCTCTCACTTTGTCCCACCTTACCCTTCCCCCTCCCCATATCCTCCAGTCCATTCTCTAGTAGGTCTGCATCTTTATTCCTGTCTTGCCCCAGGTTCTTCTGACCATTTTCTTTCTTTCTTTCTTTTTTAGATTCCACATATATGTGTTAACATATGGTATCTGTTTTTCTCTTTCTGACTTACTTCACTCTGTACCTTTTCTCCTTTATAGTAACTCTGAAGAGAAACCAGAGTGCATGTGGATAATGACACAAAAGGCAGAAGAACCTTGAGAAGGGAGCGTTGCCTAATGAAGAGAACATTTTCCTGGGGATCAGGGGTCCTGAGTTCTAAAGATGACATTGATATTTTCTTATGGTATAATTTGGGGCATAGTCACTGTGACTTTGAGTTTTCTTATCTTCCAAATGAAAGTAATGACTATTATCGATACACCTCCCCCATCTACCTCATAGGGTTGTTATAATTTTCCAAGGTAATAAGTATGTAAAATCATTCTATAAAATGTAAATTACTATATCAATAGGTTAACAGCTCTATCTAAAACCGGGGATGCTACTCAAAATATTTATTGACTGATGTGACATTGGCATGGACTCATCAAAGGGGACTCCTAGCCGTCAGAATAAACACTGACCAGCAGAATGTCAGCCTTGTCTCAGCAGATCTACAGATAATATAGTAGGGGAAGTGGTATAACCAGTAAGATACGTACATGGACAAAGCCTTCTGTGGGGCCTGCCCCCTTCAAAAACAAGTATATATTAAGGCCTATGTAGGTTCCTAATGGTAATATAATTTTTTTTAAAACTTTGAAACTTAAAAATTTTAAAGCATGAGCATAATAAAAACTAACAAGATGAATAAAAATGCGATTTCAATAGTCACATTTCAGGACTTCCCTGGTGGTTCAGTGGTTAAGAATCCGCCTGCCAGTGCAGGGGACACGGGTTCGAGCCCCGGTCCGGGAAGATCCCACATGCCGCAGAGCGACTAAACGCGTGCACCACAACCGCTGAGGCTGCGCTCTAGAGCTCGCGAGCCACAACTACTGAAGCCCGCGTGCCTAGAGCCCGTGCTCCGCAACAAGAGAAGCCACCGCAATGAGAAGCCCGCGCGCTGCAACGAAGAGTAGCCCCCGCTCGCGGCAACTAGAGAAGGCCCGCCCGCAGCAAGGAAGACCCAACGCAGCCAAAAATAAAAAATTAAATTAAACTAAAAGCAAACAGTCTTTGGAAAAAACGTTTAAAAGTAATGAGTTAAAAAAAAAAAAGTCACATTTCCACATACTTTTAAGTGTTGTTCACTATGTAAAAGCATGATGACTGTCCAGGAGACTTCTGCATATTTTCACCTCCAAACCAGCTAAATAGCAAATGGCTCGCGACTGCCACATAAGTGCTTTGTCTTAGCTGATGCCAGTTGAAATTCTGTTTCCTTCAGGCTAATGATCAAAGACGTTTCAGAAAACAAACCTACCCATCAGCAGATCCCATCTTTTTGCATGTTACTATGAATCAGATATGTGTCAAGCTAAACCAGTAGACTTCCCAGTAACTAATATGCGAGATGCATTCTCATATGAAAAAGTCTGAACTTGGGCCCCATGATACGCCTAAAAGCCCCACTGTTTGGACTGATGCATATCTAGGCATGTCTGGCAAACCGATGTGCTACACTTGCCAAATGTCTATTTGAATGAAGGATGAAGAAACCTCCCAGGGGAGAATTCATTCCAAGGGAAGAGAAGGTCAAACAGATAAGCATGTCCAGTGGGGTCAGGGAAGGGACAATCCTCATGTGGGCATGGTATTTGTCACTAGGCTTTGAATTCTGTGAATGTGATGGGGGTAGATGGCTGCAGGAGGGAGAATTTGGAGTTTTCAGCTATTAAATTTGGGGCTGTGAGCCGTACTGCTTTGGTAAACCTGTATGCCCCTACATACACACCACCACCATTCCACCCACTTCTGAGACCTCACGCACCCCAGACAGCAACAGCTCTGCAGGAGATGGCATCCTGGCATCCAGCGGTGCAGCTGCACCAGGAGAAGCCTCATGAATGCCCAGCAGATGGCAGTGGTGCCTGGCTCAGGTAGTGGAGTCTGCGAATGTCCTGCACGGCAGAAGACAATTGCTCAGCATCCAGCAGACACCGCATGGCAGCTCATTGATTCCGGAAGCTGCACTGGAAGTAGCTTGCAGGGAAGGGAAGCCCAAGGATCTGAATACAAATTAATTATTGAGAATGTTGGATATGTTGGATTGCCCCCTTAACTCAAGGGGCTCAGACGTGGGACTTTGCCTCTTTTTCCATCTCCTCCCATTTTTAGGTGGTTTTTAAAGCCCATCTCAATGCCAATGACTTCAGTATCTCCACCCCAAAGCTTTCTACTGCCCTCCGGACTCATGTATCTAACTGGCTGCTCGGTATCTCCATGTGGATACCAAATGGAAAGTATCCAGAACTGGACTCCTAATCTCCCCTCAAACACATCTTCAACCTGCAGCCTTCCTTAGCCCAGCTGGTGGGGCCTTCACCCTCCCAACTTATCAGGCCAAAATTTTTGCAGTCATTTTTGACTCCTTTCTTTTCCTCACCTTCACATCCAATCCATCAGCAAACACTAGACTCTAATAACTTCCGGTCTCTGCAGTTTCTACTTTGATCTAAGACACTGCATCTCTTGCCTGATCACTTCAGTACATTAAAGCATGGAATTGGAACTCAAATGCTTCTCTCTCTAGTGCCAGAAGATGGGGGAAAAAATAAGCCAGTAACTTGGTTTCAATTAAAACCCTGAAATTAGAAAACTCATGGAGTGTCCTCTGTAAGGATGTGCATGTTCAATACCCCTCAAGTAGTATTAATGACACAGGGTCGCTCATCAAACTCCTGCCATTGCTTTAGGGCTCAGCACACTGCTGTCCTCACCTGTGGTCTTTCTTAACAACACTAACCTCTTCTGGCCCTGAAACCCTAGAGAACTTAGAGGCCGTATATTTTGTCTAGCATTTGATTACACTCTATCTTGGATCGTGCGCTAATCTTTTCACAGGCGTTAATCTTGCTGCTCCAAGTGGATAATGAGGCAGAGGTTTGGCTTGAGCCAAAAGTGGGATCCAGATATGTCTGAGCAGTCTGGCCTGTGTGATGACTCATAGTTGTGGCCATCATAAGTTATTTGCATAGGAGGTCTTTGCTGAAGGTTTTGAGCACCTAGGTTGTGTGCATCCCCAAGTGGTGGAGGGGAAGACCAGCAGCTGGGGAGAGTCAGGTGTCTGACTTCAGATATCAGTTCCGTGCTCAGCCTGAGGGTGCAGGTCTGAGCCCAACAGAGGAGAGATTTGCTAGCAGAGCTGAGGGATTTTTTTTTTTCCCTTGAGGCAAGGGAGCTAAGATCTTCTACTATTTTTATTTATTTATTTATTTATTTTGCGGTTCGCGGGCCTCTCACTGTTGTGGCCTCCCCCAGTGTGGAGCACAGGCTCCAGACGCGCAGGCTCAGCGGCCATGGCTCACAGGCCCAGCCGCTAAGCGGCATGTGGGATCTTCCCGGACCAGGGCACGAACCCGTGTCCCCTGCATCGGCAGGCGGACTCCCAACCACTGCACCACCAGGGAAGCCCCTAAGCTCTTCTACTTTGATGCCCATGTGATAAAGAGAAGCATACTGCCTGCTTCTCAGGGTTTCAGCCTAGCAGGGAGATTTAGGGAAGGTTAGGGCTACCAAAAGCAGATTTGGGTCCCATTTAAAAAAAGAATTGCAGACCCCTTTCAATGACACATGGGCTAAGCTGTTTACTACCAGTTTATTTTGACAGTTGACACAGTTGGGCTGACTCCTGTCTGAATCTCCAAGTCCAGTCATTTGTACCAGCTTCGCCCCACCTCTGCTAGTCTGGTATCTGCAGGGTTGGTAATGCAGGGTCTGAGCAAGGACACCCTTGTCAGACACAGCATCCCAGGAGGCCATGATGGCAATAGCAGTGGTCTGGGGCTGCCCTTCAAGTACCACCAAGCCCATGGGCCCTTAGTGGGAAGAAATGAGATCGTTCATGAGAACTCACAGAACACGCCGAGAAGGAAATAACGTGGTGGGTAGTGGGGAACTGAGGGTTCAAGTTCCTACCTTGTTCAAGGGGTTAGCCTGATCTGGAGAAATTTAAATTATGACTGTCACAGTGACCTGATTTGAGTGCACAGACCAGTGATGGCGTGAGGAGCCTGCAGTTGATGCAGACTCAGTAAACAGAAGGCACAAGATACTCACTTATCTGGAGTGTCTGAGACCATTAATATAGTGGATTCTGGTTAACCGGATTTTTCAAAAGTAGAAATAAGTAGCATGGGTCCCTTTTGAATCGGGGATATCAGGAGTCAAAGTGGGGGTCAGATCCAATTTCTAGCAGTGGAATTGGGAAAGTCATCTAACCTCACTGAGCTTTAATTTTCCTTAAAATAAAAAGATAGTAATTTCTAGTCTGACTTCTTGGAGGGTTGTCGGGGTAAATAACTGAGAGCATGTAGGTGAAAATGCATTTCAAACTATAACGCACTATAAACTTAAAATATTATTATTCGTATAATAATGTTTCTAGGGGACTTCCCTGGTGGTCCAGTGCTTAATACTCCGCATTTCCAATGCAGGGGGCACGGGTTCGACCCCCTGGTCTGGGTACTAGGATCCCACATGCCCCATGGCACGGCCGAAAAATAAAAACAAAACAAAAGAAAAAAAAAGTTTCTATATGTATAACCTAAGATCGAAGATTGAGACACTCATTGGAATTTTTCTAATTTTACCTCATTAGGTAAATATTTACCACTAGTTACATTTACCTCGTTAGCTAAATAACAAAACATAGTTGATTAATCATCCAATTCACCTTGCATCACTGAAATTTAAAAGAAGTCCTAAGAAATAATCTCTTGGTCTTATCAGGTGTTTAAGGCCAGTTACTCATTATTGAAATGCCCCCCCAAAATTCCCTCAGCTCTGCTAGCACATCTCCCCTCTATTGGGCTCAGACCTGAACCCTCAGGCTGAGTATCTTTCACATCAAACACTGAGGGAGAAAAATCACAATTTGAAGGTTACCTTATTACTTATAAAATGAAAGATATCCCATGTAAGTTATCTTGTCTAATATCCTCTTTCGAGTCTTAATTACAGATGATGCTTTGTAACCAGCAAACGTGTTCATGTCACTGGGCCTCTTATTCTATTCTCATGTGTCAGTCTCCCAATACGACACCTAAAGGCCTTTGCTCAGGACCTTCCTTCCCTGATACCGATGTCTTCCAACAGGAGAGACAGCATATCTTAAGCTTCCATTTCTTAGGGAAGAGATGGCCTAATGGCTTTTCCTAATATTATATTTATCCCAGTTTCCAACCTAGGGAAATTAACCACATCTCATACTTTGGTTCTGGTACTACATAAATAACAGACTAATACTCTGTTCCCATCGGGCACTTTTTTTTTTTTTTTGGTCTGACCAGGTCATTCAATTTGTGGCATAATCTCACAGACATTACAAAGGTCTGGAAAAAGTACATTCCTCCTTATATTGACTTCTTATTTTTATTTCTTTTTTATTGGTATATAATTTAAAAACAGTAAAACACACAGATCATAAGAGATTTTAGAGTTTTGACAAGTGAATTCACCACAATAACCAGCTGAAAGGATATGTAAAATTATGGGTATTAGAGAAACCCATTGCAACACTGATGACAAAATGGTCAATCTGGGTTTTCCGCAGCCTTTGTCTGAATTAGCTTTTATGGCACACAGAGTGGATTTCCCGAGTCAATGAGATTCGAGTAGGTTTGTAGAGAAAAGACTCTCAACACTGATACTGTCCAATTCTGAAGCCAATTTGGGGTTCAAATATTTAAGACATTTGTACACATCGGTAGATATTTTCTGATTATAAAGGTAGCTCATGGTTATTGTAAAAAAAAAAATCAGAAAATACAAAAATCTAAAAAATGAATACAAATGGCTACTTTATAAATTCAAAATATTATTTCTCTGTAAGAAAAAAATAATCCATAATCCTATCACCCAGACAAAACCAGTATTAGCTTTGTGTCTTACAATCTTCCTTTAAACAAATATTTTATAGATAGAATGATAGGTGTGTATGTACTTTTTTAAAAAATAGGATCTTACTATGCATACTGTTTTATGTTGTTAGGTGAAATAAGGAGTTTCTGACATGAAGTTCAGCACCCACTGTCCAGCCTATATGTCTTTCTCTGCAGTGACTCTGGCTCCTTGGAGAAGCCAGGCTTACAGTGGATCTCAAGGCCACCTAGCCCAGGACCCAAACTCAGGAGAGGTCTGTAGCTAAAGCCTGTCCAGCATCTTGTAAACTGTCTGGGAAACTGACAAGAACATTCTAAATGTCAAATTCAAGACCTGTAAACCATTGCAGGAAATTTAGACATCAGTATGCATAAGTCTCTGTCTTCTGGCCAGTTACTGAGCTCCCTATGTGAACAAATGCTTCTCAGCAGTTCCTGGCACGAGTCGCCTGGAGCTGATGCCATAGACGCCTGCCTGCAAAGATCAGCGTGGAGTTCTGCGAATACTTCTAATCCTGTCATCAAAACTCAGTGTGATTATGAGGCTGTGCACTGAGAAATGCCATTTCCAAGACAAAACAGCTAGAGCATAAACCAACAAGATGAATTTCTACAGGCAAATTTATCGAGGTCATTGTTTTTTCTGTGTCTTTGGTTAATGTTTCCACAGACCTTCAAACTCCATGTTTCCAATTTTCTTCACCTTCACTATGAAATGCCTTTTTACAGTCTTGCAAAGAAACATTAGCTTTTTAATCTTCAAGTAGCAGCCCCCCCAAATATATATATATGTATATATATGTTATATATATGTGTATATATATGTTATATATATGTGTATATATATATGTGCATATGTGTGTGTGTGTATATATATATATATATATATATATATACACTCCCTTTTGAGTAAGGCATAGATCTCAAGAAAAATGAAGTAACAAGAGATTCTCTCCAGGCAATATGGAAGCCAGGGGCTGTGTTGACAAAGGGTGGGGAGGGAGAAAAGAAAAAAGAAAGGAGAAATTGATTCCAAGTGAATTCAGCAAAAGAAAGCCCTGTGATTCAGCAAAAAAAAGCCATAGACGATTTTGTTTAGCTCGTAGACACACATATAACCGCAGCTGGGAAAATACTGCTCCCTAATCTCAGCCTTCTCAGCCTGCCAGAATGAAGGAACATTTCTCATAAGCTATTCTTTCTTTCTTTTTTGGAAAGCAGCTCCAAGGGAAGATCCCATGCTGTCTAAAAGAAGCTACCTATGAAGAAAAATGAGAACAATTAAGCCCTAAATCTGTACAAGAAACTTTAACAGCTGAGACTCTAAAACGAAAATGGAGATAATGCTAATGATTATGTTTTATAGCCCCAACATGCCTTACATCTGGAAGAGTTCCAAAGCCCTCAGCAGGTTGTCACATTGATAGAAGGGGCCCCTGCTGAGACGCAGCTGCTTCTGGGGAAGAGCCGGCATCTGGAGAACAGCTGCATATCAATCCCCGAAACACACAGAGCAGGAAGGCAAGAGGAGCCGCCCGCAAGGGCACCCCTTCCACCTGGAGCCTCCCTCCGTGGCTCCCAAGATTCAGACAGGCTGAGGCATCACATTTGCTAACTAATGGAAATGCAGTAAAAGCTTAACCATCTGTAAACTGGGCAGGAGCCAGTCAGGACAGTCAAACTTTCTAGTTGGTTGAAGGGTTTTGACACATTTAAGCACCAACCTTTTGTTTTAACCATTACAGATGAAAAATTTTCTAAAAGGTATCCCTGGATTCCCTTTCTCAATTCAAATTAACCATATATCCCTAATATTACACCTTCAATTCATCCATTACCCATTAGCATGAAAAGATTTCTGGTGTATCAGTGGGCTTTTGTTATAGACAGACTTCCAAAGCATCCTCTATGTATACCGTGGTACGCATGCTTGCACACACACGTGCACACCCTCACCTGTTTGTACACACATACTCATACTCAGGCTTTGGGAGAAGGAGGGAGGGAGGAATGGAGGGAGGGAGAGAGAGAGAGAGAAATGACATTGTAACAGGAATTTGCAGACTACATTACTAGCTCCACCCTTCCGTTAACTAGCAGTATGACCTTGAATTAGTCACACCAACTTCCTGCGCTAAAATGAGGGAGGATCACTAGATGTTCTTTAAGGTCTGATCCAATTTTAATCTCGGTGATTCTTTACGCATTATATTACTCCAAATTCGTGTCTTCCTTCTCCCTCCTTCTCTTTCTATTCTTTCTCTTTTTGTCTTTCCTTCCTCCCTCTCTCCCTTCCTTCTTTCCCTCCTTCCTTCTTCACAATTAATCTCTCTCTCTCCCTCTCTCTCTCTCTCCCCCTACCCCCTCTCCCTCCTACCCCGCAGTTTTCGTTATTTGAAGTTTTACAACAAATGAGCCAGGTAAACCTGAAATGCAACATGCTTAAATGAACTCCAAGGTGTAAGATTTGTGCCTGACACTGAGGTGCACATTTTCAATTAGATGGCATGATAACTGCCCTCAGGGATCTTAAATCTTGTCATAACACTGTTATAACACCTTTTAATGATCACATTTCCTCTGTTTCCCCTAGTCTTCGGGAACTACGTGCGTTGGGAAGACAGGAAGGGGAGAGATCACCATGGGTCAAAATAGCCTGAGAAGGCTTCTTGGCAGCAGTGTGTATGAGATATGTAAGATTCGGATTGGAAGAAAGGGGAGATACACTAGTTGGGGCTGCAATACACGAGGCAAAGCCATAGGGCTTAGAATGTATCTGGGCTGCACAGGGCATGAGAAGACCCAGAGCAGGAATCACACACTTGGATGCCCACGGGCACTGCAGGCAAGAGTAGCGTAGACTATAGTGAACTCGAGGGCCTGAGCCCAGCTTCAGGACTTAAACAGAAATTTCTAAAATATCAAATATTTATTGAGCAAAACAAGTAGGTCTCGAGGCAAGACAGGCCCATAGGATCACAGTTTGTGACCTGGCATAATTATTTAAATGGCTTGCTGCTTTATTTTTTTTAAAAAAAGAACTAAAAGGAATCAAAATTACATGGCCTTCATAAAAAAAAAGTCCACTTAAGGTCCTGATGAATAAAATGTGATGAGGTTAATTTCAAATTCTTTTTATGCTATCTGTCTCCTGGAGAATTTTCCATTGTCCTTGTACAATAATGTGAGTTATCACATAGATTTTTTGGTTCATCTATAAATAGCTCCTTCACCCTTAACCCAGGGATGACAGCCTAGTTTTATTATTTAAGCATGTCTCCAACTGTGAAAAAAATATTTCCAGGAAGTCCACACTGCCACAGCAATATTGCTGTCAGTCCGAGATGCCTATGTTGGGCAAATGTTGCTGTAGAGAAAGTTTCTGTTCTGAGGCTTTTTCTGATTCAGCAAAAGAAGGAAAAACGAGAAAGAAAACTGGCACCATACAGCTAGGAAGCAATCTTCGCAGCCAGTGCTAAGGGTAATTACCCAAATCAGGAGCCAGAAGGGTTCATGTTTTCTTCAGAGTGTCCCCAGGACTCAAGAAGGGCCAAGAGATAAACCAAACCATATTGCAAAGATCCATATTGATAAACTACGTTTCAAGTTAAAGTTATCTTCATCTGTGAATTTGATTGGTCCCTCTGTGAGAAACCTGGTCTAAAAAAGAGGAGGCTTTAGCCATCAGAATTTCAAGATTTCCATTCTAGAGTGAAGTCATCATTAAGATAGAGCTGGAAGCAAAGAACAGTAGGCCGTCAGGACTGAACATTTCCAGTTGTGTTGGTGAGGCCAGGGCACTCTCTGAGGCTTAGGTACAGCCCTCCAGCACCCCACTGGTGGTTGCATACCCTGAGCCATGTTTGACTACACAAGATCCCAACAGACGGAGCTCAAGAATGGACCCACCACTGAGAAGCGCTTGTGACTAGTAACAAATATGGATTTCCAGAAATCTTGGATTGGATTGTGCACTTAGGTCAGCCTTGAGAAACCAGGCATCTGACCACCAATGTGCCGTCTGAGACTATCTTCACAGGCAAGATCGGTCCCCTTCATCCTGTCTGGGGAATCTGTTGCCAATAGCGTCAAGACAGACCACTTCTCCCTGGAGCCTGCCCAAAAATTACAAATAAACTAAAACTGCGACTTCCCTGGTGGTCCAGTGGTTAAGACTCCGTGCTTCCACTTCTGGCAGACGCGGGTTTGATCCCTGCTCAGGGAACTAGGATCCCATATGCCGTGCAGCACAGCCAAAAACATTTTTTTAAAAACAAACAAATAAATAAATAATAAACTAAAACTGAGAATACACAATTAATCCAGAGTGAAGTTACCTCCTTTCAGGGAGACTGGCTTCTCTACATCTACCAGAGAGGAGGAATCCCTTATAAATGCAATTAATGCAGGTCTTAACTGGCTCATTCTGAAGCTAGTTTCAAATTTTCTCTCCCACGGTTTGGGGGTTGAGACCTCAGACTCTAGAGTCGCACAGTCCGGGGTAAAATCCCGTTCTGCCTGTGGCTAACTGTAATAGCACAATTCATTCCTGCCTCAGTTTCCCCATGTGCCAAAAAAAAAGATGACGTCATCCTAGTACCTCCTCATAGAGCTGTCGTGAGAGCAAACTGAGGTCAGTCCTATGAGGGACCCAGAGGAGGGCGTGGCATATAAAGTGCTCAGTAACAGTTGGCTATTCTTATTTTCATCATCTTTCAGGGGACTGCCAGGACTTATTCTTTCAAAGATTGTGGCCCCGCTGCACTCACAATGTCTCACAGCCCTGATTATAATCCCACACACTGTCCTCTCCATCACTTCATCCAATACAGCCAAGTATTCCTGCTCGTCTGGCCATGCTGCCAAGCCTCCCTTCCCTTCCAGAACTTTCTGCCATGCCCTCTAAAATTCTTCTTCTGTGGGATCATTTTTCTCCCAATCCCACATCTGCCATCATCTTGGAGGACTTAAACATCTCTATGAACCATAGTATCGCATTGGCCAAAACATCTTACAGAACAATTTATGGAAAAACCCGAACAACTTTCTGGCCAACCCAATACATCCAAATGTCAAATCTAGGATGCAAACTTACATGGCAACAAGAACAAGGCAGAAAGTGTGGTTGAGCAAAGCAAGCCAATCGGACAGCGTAAATGAGACAAGTAGCAACGACGGCAGTGGAGTTAACTGAAAGTGTCAGGGAGGGGGATAAACGAGAGCAAAGACCCTTCAGAAGAAGGCAGCACCAGCAGGGTGTGCCATGTGAGAATGCAAAGTTTTACAGAAAATAGAAATCCAGGACTTTTAAACACTGGCAACTATTTCATTAAAAAGAAACAAAAAAACAAAAAAAAACAGAATTCAGGCCAAATAAAATAAGTCCATGGGCCAGATTCTGTTGATGAGCAGCCGGGTTGAAAACAATGGCCCAGCTCCTAGGCAGCATCCTTTTTTCCCAACTTCCATGTTATCCCTACACTGGCCTCTATGTCTCTCTTCTAACCCCATTTTCATCCAGTTAATTCTTACACATCCTCCAAATCTCATCTTAAACTTTACCCCCGGCTCCTCATTTCCTAGGGTATTACAATTTTGTAGTTTTAACTTCCTGTTGACTTAATTGAATTTTTCTCTCGGCTGTAAGCAGGATAAAGACAGGCACCTTGTTTGTCTTATTCACCCCCGAATACCCCTCACTCTGCAGAGTGCTTGGGACATTGGAGATGCTCAGAATAAAATTCTAAAATAAACCAAAAAAGAACTCGTCAACCCCTGGTTTACACTCTAACCTCAATCCTGAATTCCATACACACATTTCCTAAGGTCCACCAACTGTCTTCACCTAGATAGACTCTCAGCAGCTGAAACTTACATCTGCAGTGATTTTAAAAATCACCTCACACCAGTCAGAATGGCCATCATCAAAAAAATCCACAAACGATAAATGCTGGAGAGGGTGTGTAGAGAAGGGAACCCTCCTACACTGTTGGTGCAGCCACTATGGAGAACAGTATGGAGTTTCCTTAAGAAACTAAAAATACAGCTACCATATGATCCTGCAATCCCACTCCTGGGCATACGTCCAGAGAAAAACATGGTCCAAAAGGATGCATGCACCCCAATGTTCATTGCAACACTGTTTACAATAGCCAAGACATGGAACCAACCTAAATGTCCATTGACAGAAGAATGGATAAAGAAGATGTGGTACATATATACAGTGGAATATTACTCAGCCATTAAAAAGAATGAAATAATGCCATTTGCAGCACCATGGATGGATCTATAGACTGTCAGACTGAGTGAAGTAAGTCAGACAGAGAAAGAGAAATATCGTACATTGCTTATATGCGGAATCAAAAAATGATACAAATGAGCTTATCTACGAGACAGAAACAGACTCACAGACTTAGAGAACCAACTCATGGTTGGGGGGGAAGGGTGGCAGGGAGGGATAGTGAGGAAGTTTGGGACTGACATGTACACACTGCCATATTTAAAATGTATAACCAACAAGGACCTACTGTATAGCACAGGGAACTCTGCTCAATATTATGTAACAACCTAACTGGGAAAAGGATTTGAAAAAGAATCGATACATGTATAGGTAACTGAATCACTTCCTCGTACACCTGAAACTAACGCAACATTGTTAATCAACTATACTCCAATATAAAATTAAAAGTTAAACGGAAATATGTCCACAAATTCTCTCTCCTAGAGAGGTAGAGCTTAACTTCCCTACCTTGTGGTAGAGGCTGGATTTTGTGACTTGCTTCTAGCAACAGAAGGAAGTGGGCGAGTGTGTATCCACTCCAAGATTAGATTATAGGAAGGCTGTCTTATTGATAGTTCCTTCGAGCTGCTGTAACAAAGCACCACAGACTGGGAAGTTTATGAACAACAGAAATTTATTTTTCACAATTCTGGAGCCTGGGAGTCCAAGATCAGAGGGCCATGGTCCATGGAAGGCCCTCTTCCGTGTCGTGGATTTCCCACAGTATCCTCCCTGCAGGATAAGTACTGGTGCAAAGGAGCATGGCATCTCTCTGGAGCCTCTTTTATAAGGACACTAATCCCATTCATGAGAGATAATCACCTCCCAGAGGACCCACCTCCTAATAGCATCACCTTGGGGGTTAGGTTTCAACATAAGAATTTGGGGGGGACACACTAGGACCATAGCAAAGACTATGACTTCCTTTGGGTTCAGGCTCTACCTCCCTCCCTCCTTCCCTCTTCCTCACCTTTTCCCCTCCCTTTCCTTCCTCCTCTCACCTCTTTCTCTTTCATCACTTGCCCTGGAGGAAGCCATACTGGAGAAGTTCACGTGGCAAGAAACTACCACCTCGTGCCAACAGCCACGTGAGTGCGCTTGGAAGGGGATCCTCCAGACCCAGTCACATCTTTAGATAACAGCAGCCCGTGCTGACAGCTCGACTGAAACCTCAGCAGACACCCTGAGCCAGAACCATCAAGCTAAGCCACTCCTCGATTCCTGACCCTGAGAAACTGTGATATAATAAATGTTCGTTTTAAGTCACTAAGCCTTAGGGTACTTTGTAACACAACACTAGATAACCAATAAAACATCTCAACACTGAAGTCATTATCACCCATCCTCTCCCATCCCCTCCCTCACTTCCCAACTAAACCCCCCTCCGAAATCCCCTGGTTCTATTAATGGACAGTTTTTCAAGTCGTGAGGGCTTACAAACTCAGGTCTCTCGTAGGTTCTCCTCTGTCCTTCCTTGCACCCCCAATCTAGTTAGTTGTTAAGTTCTGTTTACAGTAATCCTGCCAACATACTTTGCCCAGTCCCCTTTCTCCACTGCCATTGCCATTTTCCTACTTTACACCCTCCTTCCTCTTTTCCTAGGTTTCTTAAGTGATTTTTCTGGCTCCGTTTTTTTCCTCTCTGATGCACCAGCCAGATTTCTAGGTAATTTTTTATTCAAATAGGTCATTCTCTTAATCAAAAACTCTAATAGTTTTCCATTATTAATGGAAAAAACCCAAGTGTCTTAGAATAATACAGTCTGGCCTGAATTCTCTTTCCAGCCTCACAGTCCACTGCCATTTTTCGTATCTTCCAATCTCCTGCAGCAAACACTTCTGGAATAGTATTGTGGCTTGGTGGTGCTCACTCCAGTTATCCACTGCAGCTTAAACACTGCCCCCCAAAACTTAGTGACTTAAATAACTACTTTTGTTTGATCATGATTCTATGGGTCAGGAATTTGGGAAAAATCTGGTAGGTTTGTCTCTGATTCATGTGGCATCAGCCAGGCTGGGGGAATCTACTTTCAAGGTGACTTTAACCACCTACATGTCAGCCATCTTGGTGTCCGTTGACCTTTCTCCCCACATGACATCTCACTTTCCTGGGCTTCTCCACATGACTTGGGTATCTCCCAGCAGGATGGTCCTCAGAATAGCCTAGTGGCTATCCTCTTTACATAGTGCTAGTTTCCAATGGGGAGTTTTCCAAGACTGAAACTTCCAAGAGATTCAGGAAGAATCATGAAAGCTTTTTATGACTTATTCCTGGGAGTCATGCAGTATCACTTCTCTGTTGAATGAGTTTCAAGGTTAGTCCAGATTCAGAAAGAGCGGTCTATACAAGAGTATAATTAAGGTGAGGCATGATTCTCTGAGGGTGGGAGGGTGTTTTTGAAGACTAACTACCACTGTAGTCTTTATACATGGGGGAGAGCCCTTAGGATGATTTGAAGATTTTGAGAAGGGAGTTACAGAAAGAAAAACAATGGACAGTTATTAATACACACATAGGGCTTCCCTGGTGGCGCAGTGGTTGAGAGTCTGCCTGCCGACGCAGGGGACACGGGTTCGTGCCCTGGTCCGGGAAGATCCCACATGCCGCGGAACGGCTGGGCCCGTGAGCCATGGCCGCTGAGCCTGTACGTCCGGAGCCTGTGCTCCGCAACGGGAGAGGCCACAACAGTGAGAGGCCCGCGTGACGCAAAAAAAAAAAAAAAAAAAAAAAATACACGCATAAACTTTTCTTCCCCTCAGAATTCAGGAACAAGAAGTGGTGAAATGCACCCCCAAAATGTGATTTTTTGATTAAAGGGCAGGGAAGAAAGCACAAGAAATGGAATTGGGTTTTAGGAAAACAAACTGGGGACAGAACTACAACAAATTCATCAAAAGTGCACACTTAATCCACCCACTCGTATACCACCCCTACTAACTAAAATTTCACTTCTGATAGTAACTCCCTTAACCCAATTCATTTACACCCAGGATAGAAATGGACCAAATTCTTCCTCTCTATTGCTAATCCAAACCTTATTACTCTTTAATACTCAAATGAGTCCCCTCTCATACATCAAGTCTTCCAGGGACACCCCCAGCACATCATGATTCTTCCCTTTCTTGGAACACATACGGTCCATGTCTTATCCTCACAGCAGGTTATAAACCATTCAGCATTGCTGTCTTGTGTTTCATGGAATTAGAAAACAAGAGCTGGAATGGCAATGAAATATCATCTAGGCCAATTCTTTTCAGATGGGAACATGAAGACTCCATATGAGGCTGAGTGACTTGAATAAGGTCACACCAGGATCAAAAGGCAGAGCTGATTCTCCAAGCTCCCTCTTCAATGCTCCGTCCCCATCACAGCACATGTGTTCAATGGTCTTGTTTCTCTAGAAAAGGTAAAAATCCCTTCAAGAGTTCAAATGTGCCTTGTCTTTTTTGTCTCTGACAGGGCACCTAGCAGGGTACACAGTAAGAGCTCAATGTGTATTCTGTGACTTAGGTGCTGAAGGACACATTTTCATTTAGCCCAGCTATAAAATGAGTTAAAGAGGATGGTGCCCGAGTTAAACCATGTTGCTATCACTCTCCGAGACAGGTAAGGGAGAATAAAGATCCCTGAGAATTGAAAAAAATAGACTCTAAACAGCAAAATGGTTTGCGAGTAAAACTACCCCTAAGATGATGAGTCTATCACAGGGTAATAAAGGAGAGCAGCAGCCCCTCTGTAGAGTCCATGGCGGGGGTCATGATGGCAGTCACCAAAACACAGCTGTGACCTAGAGAGCAAAATTGTGGTTGCCAAGGGGGAGGGGGTGGGGAAGGGACGGACTGAGGGTTGGGGTTAGCAGATGCAAACTATCATATTTAGGATGCATAAACAACAAGGTCCTACTGTACAGCACAGGGAACTACATTCAATATCCTGTGATGAACCATAATGGAAAGGAATATGGAAAAGAATATATATGTATGTGTAACTGAATCACTTTGCTGTACAGCAGAAATTAACACAACGACATTGTAAATCAGCTTTACTCCAATAAAATAATTTTTTTTAAATAAAGGAGATGGGATGGAACCATGAAGCAACACACCATTACTCTAACAAATCTGGAAGAAAATTAAAAAAAAACAAAAAAAACCACGGCTGTGCCTAGGAGACCAGCAGTCCACAGATAAAGACCCCATGGAGTGTTACACAAACAATGGGGCAAACTCCCAGAAGTAACTGGGGGACACTTGGGGTAGGATGGGGAGCTAATTTCCCACAACAGTGCAATAAGCGTTTGTTGAATTATAACTTGACTTACAAAAGTTTTAACTGTGTTCTAGTTGTAAGCTCGTAACCATGATTCACCTTATCCCTCCTTGACTGTTGGTAGTGAATATGGCTTTCAAACCATTTAGCCAATACTGGGAGTGCCAATCAGCTTGTACCCACTGATACAGCAGGACAACTGTTTCATGTCAGAACCTGTTCTGATTGGTCAGTTACTTATTGTTACAATCTGGTGAATTTAACCCATCCTTCAGACATCTACCATGTAGGGTCTTATGTTACAGGTATCTGTGTTCTTTTCTTGTCCTATAAGATAGAAAACCCATTGAAGGCATAGAGTAAGACAGCACAGCATCTTCAAGAGTGTGGATTGAGGAATTCTCAATAAATCTTTGTTTAGTTGAAACAGTACAGTCAACTATAGACAGACTTGTGTTCAAATCCTGGCTCTGACATCTAGTACCGTGTGGCTATGAGGGGCTAGTTATGTAACCTCTGTCAGCACTAGTTTTCTCCTCTGAAAAATGGGGTAATAATACCTCCCTCATAAGTTTGTTTTGATGATTAGATGAGAATAAGTACATGGAAAACACAGTAAGTAAAGCACAGAACCCAGTGAATAAATGAAGCTATTAGCATTTGGGGCGTGTTGCTTATTCACCATGAGCCAGTCACCTCCCTCCCCCCTCCCCCCATTAGAGGTAGGTCTAATCCTAAAGAATTTTAGGGACTGGGAACATTTATGGCTCTCTAACACCAAGGCCCAGAGATGGGAACCATTATGAGCTTAAAAACTGATGTTAGCATTAATCCCTCAGCTGGGCACGCTATGAAAGACATACCTCATGGTCCTAACGTAAGTCCACCACTATCGTGGTGTGAGGGAAAACCACTCAAAAGTGTTTCCTACATGAGCCCACATGCTGGCTGAAATCTTTCAAGAGCTCTATTAGTGAAGCAAATTCTGCCTAGCCCGCCAGGAAAGAGATCAAGGTAAGGAATCGAGGGAGGGGCACACTTGATTCTCCATGCCCTGTGCTGGATCCTTCTTGCCCCAGCAATTCAGACAGGGTGTCCAGAGCTTTCCACATCCTCCTATTCATGAAGGATTTCTTTTTTTTTTTTTTTTGGTCTTTTCTCCACTGCACCAGAAAGGTCCTGAGCAAAGCCTGAGCAAATTAACTTCCTCCTCAGCTTTCGGGACTGAACACAGAAAGCCTCTCCCAGTTAGTTCAGTTTCTTCAACCCCATCTCTCTTGAAAACAGCCAACTTCTCCATCGTGTATGCAGTACAACCCAGCAGCACCAGGCCACAGGGCCCTCCAGAAATGCCTTCCTCAGTGACTTTACATTCTCAACAACTCCAACCCTGTAATTTTCCAGATGACTTGAGGTTTTGAAAGCAAATGAAGCAGTGAAACTGCTTCAGCTGCTGAATTCTTCCTGGATTCATTTGGAAATGACAAGAAGCTGCCATAGATGGTAACTTGGGTTGAGCAGACACGTTCCTTCAGCTTTTCCATCTGAAGTCATTAGCCGATCCCAATTTCCTTGGAGATCAAGATCGGCTCTGCACCGAGTATATAAAAACAGATGTGGAGCCCCTTTTTATTGGGCCATAACCAGATAATAATATTTCTGGGGCGTTTTGTAATTTATAGGGCGTTTTAACAGACATTAAATTCATTTGATTGACACAACCAGTCTGTCAGGTAGGACAGGCGTTATTATCCCCATTGATAGACCAGGACACTAAGGCTCAAGTCTTGCCCGACGTAAGAGCACGGGTATAAGGCAGAGCGGAAACAACTCAAATTTTCTGATGTCAAATACAGTGTCCTTTCCAGTCTAACACAGCTGCCCAGAGGTTCAGACTGAAACTCCTATGCCTACAGACAATGTCACCATTTCGTTTATAATTCTTCATTTGTTTATCTGTAACTCCCTCCATCTTCCCCCCTGGTCCCAATTTTGGATAGTATTTAGATACTTAATGTTTTGTCCGAATTGATACCTTAAGTAAGATATTAGGATACTCTGGTTTCTCTTCAGATTGTATAAATTTTCACCTTTTAAGGAAGATATTAGGTAGGTGCTTTTTTAATCTTAGATTTGTTCAGCTCTTTTAGCAAACCTAATAACACACCAGCCATAATCCTTCCTTTAAGCACTGAGAAGCACCAACTATAATTCCTGTTAGATGATAAGGGAAATAGTGCCCTATCTTGTCAGAAATATGCAAAAAAAATGGAGGAGAGGAGATCAAACAGCATGCAAAACGGTTATGGAAAGAATTGATGTGATGGTTGCAGGGCAGAGAATCTTTCTCTCCCGGAGGGGCCAGACAGCACAATGAGATGTCCCCCTAATGTGAATTGCTCTTATCTGAAACCTCTGAGATGTCCCCTTTAAGGCACGAGTCTTTTGGGGCTGGAGCAACTCAGCCAAGTGTGCAGGAAACCTTGGAGGGGGGACCCCTCACTGCCTCTTCCTACTGCCCTCTACCCAGTCCCTGCATCTGGGCACCTGAGACTGGGCAGAGGTCATGGGACCTTCAGCTGGCCAGGAGCCTCGAGAAAGTCCAGACACATTAATAAGCAGATGAACTGCAGCCAAAATGTGACTGAAGGTGACTCAAAGATGTCTTACCTCCTAAGTAAATGAATAAGCCTAAGGGAAGTTTCCTCCCATTGAAGATTTCATCATGATCAAGCCTATAGATAAAGATACACAGATGATCCCTGTAATTTTAAAAATGATAAGCGTGGTTCCTAGCTATGGAGTACTGACTCTCTGCATTGCTTTAGGTACCTTATCTCTTATCCTCATAGTAGTCCTGAGAAGTGGGTAGCATGATTATCATTTTACAGATAGGAAACCGAGGCCAGAGAGGTTCAGCAACTTTCCCAAAGTGACACCTCTGATAAGTACTAGCGCCACTCAGAAGCCAGTCCTTTCACTCAGGTACGTACTTGGAAGTGGGAATGGGTGCTTACGGCTGCTGTGATGATTTTCAGTATCGCTGGCCTATTCCTTGGCTGGTACAGTGATCTGGGTTCCGATGTTGTAAAGCGGAAGTATGGTGGGTGGTTGGCCCAGTAACAATCCCAAGTTCCCCTTCTAGAACAAGTTTCATAACCAATCATCGTTAGGAATAGCAAAGGGAGAGAGTAGGGCCATTTCTTTGATTAAATTAACCTACTTTTTCTTTCTAAATGATGTATCCTGTAGCCCCCATAGACAAGAAAAATGAATAGATTAAAAAGATACATTTACCCCTAGATGTGTCCCAGGGGGCGACTGGGGAGACATTCAACCCCCTCAATAATTTTCAAGCTTCTTTGGAAACACTTTTCCCCCTGTGGATATGAAACCAAGGTCATAAAATTTCTGAGTGAATGGAGAAACTGAAATACAATCTGAAATTCACCATCTGGCATCTGCTTCATAAATGAGTCTGGGGGAAGGGAAGAGAAGTCGAATTTTTAAAAATTTCCCAGACAAACCAACCTGATAGAGAAGGCCTTATCTCTGGCATCTGTGCTGCTGGAATCTGGGGAATAATGACCATGCCATTCCTGCCCGACACAGCCGGCAGGGAGGTAGAGGGAAGGATCTTTGATTCAATCTCAACTCTGGCGCTGATCATTTTGAAATATTAGAAAACCAGCCTCAACTTCTGTGTCAACTTCTGTATCAATATGATAGAAAATGTTATTCGGTTTGCCTCTCCCTGCGTTAACATTCTTACATCTGTAAGTAAAACTGAAAGCATATAGAGCTAAAACTCTGGCTTACTCACACAGTCATTACCTTCTTTGCCAAGGAATCACAACTGAACCATGAATTAGCAGTTCCATGTGGATAGATACAAGAGAATGTTATAAGGATCAAAGTCTTTTCTAAAAAGGATGTTGGAAATAACTCAAGTGGAGGAGGACAGCAGGTAAGAATGGAGAGAAAGACAGCGACAGCCAAGGGAATTACCAGTATTGAGGGATTAAGAACCAGGCAGAATAAACTGATTAAAAAATACCAAAGTGTAAGGCAAAGAAGAAAGTAACCATGGAAACTTCTGCATTGCTGAACTGCCGTGACGAACCGTCAGAAACTGGGTGGCTTGAAACAACAAAAATGAATCGTCTCAGAGCTCTGGAGAGCAGAGTCTGAAATCAAGATTTTGGTAAGGTTGGTTCCTTCTGGGGGCTCAGGGGAGAATCTGTTCCATGCCTCTCTCCTAGCCTCTTCTGGTTACTGACAGCCTTTGGCGTTCCTAGGCTTATGGCGGCATCATGCCAATCTCTGCATCCATCCTCACACGGCCTTTCTCCTTGTGTATTTCTGTGTACCCTCTACTTTTTTCATGGGGACATCAATCCCTGGATTTAGGACCCGCCTTAACCTGATACGACATCATCTTAATTCCATCTCCAAAGACCCTACTTCCAAATAATGTCACGTTCTGAGATTCCGGGTGGACGTGAACATTGAGAGAACGCCATACAACCCACTACAGCAACTAAACTGTGAAACTCTTCTTTTAGCTGGATTTCACTGGGCAGTAGCCCCTGAAGGGCCACAGAGAAAGTCAGAGTGGTCCTTTAGGTTCGTATTTCATAGCATTCCTCATTTACTTTGTGTCTTCTCCCACAGACAAAGAGGTCCTTAATGCAAGGGGCAATCTCGTATTAGTTTCTGTATCCCAGCATCTGGCATATAGTAGGCACCCAACTGACATTTGTTGAGTGAATGAATTGTCACAGGAACAGAATCTCTAAGCCCTGCCTTATTTCACTGAGATTTCTGCGAGAACCTGAGATCCATGAGTCCTCACTACTTTGATGGCTGGAATTACTCAGATCGGCAGAGTAGTTTCCTTTTTTTTTTTCTTTTTTCTCTTCAAGGAGGAAACAAAGAACATGAATCAATCTATGGGAACACCCCTCTCCATGGCAGAGACTAAAAATTTACGTGACTCAACTGTGGCAATAAAAGGAGGGTCTTGCCATCTTAAAGTAAGTTCTTTGTCACCATTTCCTCTTTTTTGCTGATATCTATTTTGAGCTTTCTGCTCCATTCCAGGAACTTCACAACAACCTGCTGAATTATCTGAAACCTCCTTGTGCTTGGTATTAAAGCTCTCTTCCCTTTCTTGAAGTTTGGGTGGAAGATAAGAGGAGAAACCGCAGATGTGTCACTGGGAAGAAAACATATCCCTATTCCTGTGGGCTGAGTAGTACAAAGACAGAGTTAAATTGAGGAAATGCAATAACTTAATTCATGCCTGTTTCTAATGCTGCCAGCAAATATGTGATTTGGGCTCAAAAAGGTTACTGGAGAGGAAAAAAAGTTCCCACCGGCCCAATCCACAGTCAAAGTACATTTTCTAAGCCTCCTATCATGTATCCACAAGCCCAACACCGAGCTTTGTCAGAACCTTGTGCAAAACCAAAACTCCAGGGGAAAAAAATGCAAGTTAGGGGTTTCCCCGGTGGTGCAGTGGTTAAGAATCTGCCTGCCAATGCAGGGGACTCGGGTTCGAGCCCTGGTCTGGGAAGATCCCACATGCAGCAGAGCAACTAAGCCCGTGCACCACAACAACTGAGCCTGCGCCCTGGAGCCCGCGTGCCACAACTACTGAAGCCCACATGCCTAGAGCCCGTGCTCCGCAACAAGAGAAGCCACTGCAATGAGAAGCCTGCGCACCGCAGCAAAGAGTAGCCCCTGCTCGCCACAACTAGAGAAAGCCCACGCGCAGCAACAAAGACCCAATGCAGTCAAAACCAAAAATAAATAAAATAAATCAATTAAAAAAAATGCGAGTTAATTTACTGATTCACTCTAGACTCAAGTGCTTGGGAATCATCAGTCCTCCTCTCCCTCCATAGAACATGATGTTTTCTGATGTGGCAGGGAACTGGGCCTCAAATCAATGAAGGCAGCAGAACTGGTCCTTGGTTATTCCTACCTTGACTTCCCAGCGCTCACCCTAAGCTGGGCCAACTTTCCTTCCCTGATTTCCAGCCACACAAGTCAAAATAACAGTTTAAAGCAGTGGCTTTCAGTTTTTCTGTGCACAGGACTCATTAAGGGGACTTGATTTTTTAATGCAGAATTCCAGGCACCACCCTTAGATTTTCTGATGCAACAGGTCTGTCGTGGGCCTGAGTGCTGGCACCTTCCCTAGGCAATTCCATGGACCCCAACTAAAGCTCCAGACTGGAGGAAATGAAGCCTCCCCATCATTCCCAAAACCATAACCCCCTCAGTCTCGGCAAAAGCCCCCTACTTCACACAATAGCAAGTGAGGGAAACTTTAGAAAGAACAGCCGCTGATGAAATATGAATTAAAATGTCCCTTTTGGGCTTCCCTGGTGGCGCAGTGGTTGAGGGTCCGCCTGCCAATGCAGGGGACATGAGTTCGTGCCCCGGTCCGGGAGGATCCCACATGCCGCGGAGCGGCTGGGCCCGTGAGCCATGGCCGCTGAGCCTGCGCGTCCGGAGCCTGTGCTGCGCAACGGGAGAGGCCACAATGGTGAGAGGCCCGCGTACCGCAAAAAAATAAAATAAAATTGAAAAATGTCCCTTTTGATAGAGACTGGACCCAGAATTCTCCAAATCACTTTTACTGTTAGACAAGTGAAGATCATTTCAAAGTGATTTTGGAGCATAGAAGACCCCAGGAAGGGACCTTCCCAGAAAAGGGTACCCTATGAACTTCAGAATTCCTGAAAGTTCAAATCACCTACTGTGTGCCAAACGCTGGATTGGAATCTCCTCATACATTATTCCCTTTCATTCTTAACAATAACACTGAAATGCCAATCCTATAAGGCATATGTTGTCACCCCTGTTCTAGTAGATAAAGATACTGAGGTTCAGAGGGGTTCACTGGCTTGCCCAAGGCTATGGCGTTAGGAAGTGGCAGCATCCAGTTTTATTCCAAGGCTCCTGACTTGAAGTCTCCAATGTGTTGTATTTTATCCCGTGGCTGCCTCTGATCACTGGCCCAGGCATAGCTTGAAGGCAGTGACCTAGGTACCAAATCACTGAAGTGAATTAGAGTTAAAATTAGACTGCTAGATGACTGACAGGCCAACCCCAGAGACTGCGACTTATTTTCCAAAGTGCAGTCACTCAGCCTTGCTGCCCTTGACTTCCTTCCCCAGGATATGGGGATATGACTATCCTCACCCTCCCCTATATAACCCAACCCACCCCTCCACACACACACACATACAGAGATTCATCCATACTCAAACTACTAAGCCAGGACTGCAGGGTTCTCAGGAAGATGCCTTAATCATTGACACATAACAAGACCCTGGACGCTCCTTTATCTATTGCTCAGGGAACAGTCCAGCAGAATCCTTCACTGATGGACTTCAGATAGTCTCTCCTCCTACAAGAGCTGCCCTTGAAGCCCTGTTAGCTCCCACCTGTACAAAAGAAAAAAAAACAGGGGAGAGAAGAGCACAAAATGTGATTTTTTTTTCCCCTGAACCCCACAGCTTCCAGAAATAGCCGTGATCTCCAGCAATAAAGTAAAGATAACATTTTCAAGGTCTGGGATGGGGAAATAAGTAAAAAAATAGAATGTTTAATCAATGCAAACATTCTTGGAATCTGAAACATCTGGGAGAGCTGGGGGGAGTGTGTGGGGAGCCGGAAAAGGGGGGGAGGGGTGGCTAGAGACTTGACATTCTTATCCACTGTTTATCTAAAGCAGGAGCTGAATAACCTGCTCTTAACTGCCCCCAGGAAGCCCACGTGGTGGCTGTTCATTTTTGTTACTAAATATAAGGATATCTCTCATTTTGAGAAAACCCAAGACTCAGTCATCTAACTTTACAAGATTAATAAAATTAGGGACTGATTACTTATCTATGTTTAGAACTACCTAAGCATATATAATCCACAACTGCCCTAGTGGGTTTAATAAGGTTCTTTTTTTTTTTTTTTTTTTACATGTTACTTCTTAGGAAACCAACTGCTGTGCAAAATAAGGCCTCTCTGCACCCTGGCAGTTTAATTCAGAGATGAACTTCCCTGAAGGCAAATGACAGTCTTGTAGGAGTATCTGGGCTAATTAAACAGATATCCACAAACTGAAATATTAGTTATTCCCTCCATCCCTGTTTTATACCACTCACCCCCAGAATACTCTTGACAGTAAAGCAAATATATGATGAAATACATATGCCAACTCAAGTGAATCAAGTGAAGATAACTCTTGGTATGGCCCATGTTTCCTAACCTGCCATCCAACACAGATCTGGCCCCAAGCTGCAATCCAAGCCCCAGAAGAGCTGTGTTTCACCCTAATGTGTGCTGCCGCAGACTTGACCTTCTCCATGCTGCAAGGGCTGTCCTGCTCTCTGCTAGATCACTGGGCCCTAGCACCTGGTAAGTGAAAAAAGGAATCATTGAAAGAGTAGTTTCTTAATAAAAGGATGAAGAAACATTGTTATCACTTTCTTTCCTCTCCTCCACCTGTCCCATGTTACCTCATTGATCCTCACCTCAGCCCTGAGAAGGTCCTATCATCTCCATTCTACAAAGGAAGTTCCAAGAGTAGAGTAACTTGTCCACGGTCACACACAAGGAAGGCAGAGAAGTGAGATTTCAACCCTGATTTACTAGTCACACTTCTAGGATTACACCATGCTGTGTTTCTCCCATCACACATTCTTTCTCCTTGACCTTTGCCCACAAAGCCATGACCCGAAGTTCTTATGTCTGGTTCTTCCATCTCCAAGCCAACAGCTCTTCTCATGAAATAGGTCATCTTCATGGTAAAGAAGGAGCAGCAATAATGCAGGAGTTTCCGTGTGTTTCTCATATCTGTGCTGCTCTATACCTAACACAATATCCTATACTGAGTCAGTTTAATAAATATTCAATGAACGCCATTAGTATCGTCAACTCAGAGAGGAGAACAAAGGGACAGAGAGGTTAGGGCAATTGCTAACTCCACACTTTGTCACTGCCTTGCTGGGAGGGAACTCTGTCTCTTTGACATGAGGGTCCTCACAGCCTCGCTCAGAAGGCGCCCTACCCCCCCGACTGTGGCTACCCTTTCAGCTGGTCTGTTGCTACCCCAAATTCTCAGTAGCCAACAGACGCACTTGGCCACTAGAAGACTCTCTATTTCCATCATGATGTCGCTCCTATATTCTCTTTACTGCACTTACACAAAGAGATTGAGAAGTAGGAGACTTTGGGGGAAAAAAAATGACGAATGTTTTCCTTTCACTAAAGAATCCATTATATTATAGAATAAATTCATGACCACAGAATGAGCTGAGAAGTATATCTGTATAAAGTAAACCTTATTTCCCTATTGTTTCTATTTTTAAAGTGTGTTATGACAACCAAAGTTTCACATTAGGCTACATTGACAATGTTTGGTGTGGAAGGGGTTAAAATTTTGCCAATGATATGGCATGTTAGCTGTGTACTACAGTAGGAACATCGCAATGACTAAAGCTACAGCATCAGAGATTTGTGAAACTTTGATTCCTGTTCAGAGGCTAACTTTTCCTTTGTAGAATTTCTAGTAACTCCCAGCTCTTTCCTGACTCTGGACATCTGCAGTTCATCCTCATCTGCTTTCCTAGATCCTAGTATTTGTTCCTACAGTGGGAGATTCCCTGACTCTCTACTCCAAATTCCCAGAACTGGAATTTTGTTTCCTTCTTTCCTTTGTCTAGATATTTATAATGTTTGGTAGAATGTCAGTAAGAACCATAGATTCACGTTATGTCTAAAGCTTAAGGTTATGCAAAGTGAGTAACTCACCATTCTAGCAATAGAGTTAGTCTGATATTTACTAGAATGTTTACTTGGAATGGAGGCTGCCTATAAGGGTGTTAATATTTCATATTGATTTTTTAATTTATTTGTATTAAGACTCGCTCTGTGATTAAAAGTGTCACTCTATGCTGAAAGGTAACAAAAGGTCTAGACTGTTTTTCTAACACTGAACTGTCAACTAAGTCACTTCCAAACCTGATAGTATATCCTAAGAAATTAACTCCCATTCAAATGTACAAATCAGTAGACCCCAACGTACTGCTAAATTCCCGGAGCAAAAAAATCACTTTATTTAGTCTTATTAAAGACTAAAATTTTATTTAAGATAAAAGCATGACCACCAGATAGCTCAGAGCCCACTTTCCACAAACAGAAAGTAAGCAGCTAAGATTAATGTGGACCCAGGAGAATGGCACTCCTCCCTCAACTCTGAATAATTTTTTTGACATTAACTACTTGAGAATTTTGCTAAGTGTCCTACGTACATTATCTCTTTGACATGTTAACTTTATTTCAGGTCAGGATTAATTCTTTTGATGATAGGGTGACCCTCCATCAGATTTCAAAATATAGAAATAATGTGTTCGGTTATGGATATATAGCACTGGATTTCTCATCAGGGTATAGAGGTAGATAGATATACTACTAGAAATACGGGCCTGAGTGTTGATATAGGCAATAGCAAGGCTAAATCTCTCAGATACTGTGTTGCATGAACGAAGCCAGACCAAAAAAGTATACACACTCTATTCTACGTATCTGAAGTTGAAGGACAAGCAAAACTGATCTATGGTCAAAAAGTTTTTAAAATGGTTCCTTCCAAAGGATGGTCCTGCCTGACTGAAGAGGAGAATGAAGGAACCTTCTAGGAAGCTGGACTGATTTTATATTTTGAACCAGATAGAGAACACACATATGTAGAAACAGCAACTGTACACTTAAGATGAGCACCTGTTAAGGACTGAATGGTTGTGCCCCCTCGAAATTCGTGTGTTGAAATTCTAATTCTCAATGTGATTATATTTGGAGGTGGGGGCCTTTGAGAGGTGATTAGGTCATGAGGGTGGAGCCCTCACGATAGGATTAGTGCCCTTATAAGAAGAGGCATGCCCTCTCCCTCCCTCTCTCTCTCTTTCTCTCTCTCTCTCTCTCTCTCTCTCTCTCTCTTTCCCTCTCCCCCATGTGAGGGTACAAGAACACAATCTACAAACGAGGAAAAGGGTCCTCATCAGCAACCAACTGCACCTTGCTCTTGGGCTTCCCAGCTTCCACAACTATGAGAGTAAATGTCTGTTTTTTAAGCCACCCAGTGTATGGGTTTTTTGTTAAAGTGTCTTAATCTAAGATAGCACCTTAGGCACACTGGTTAGGTATGTGTTAACTCAATTTTTTAAAAAAGGGGGAGAAAAGTAAATCTAGGCCTAGGATTCGAGAGTGAGAAGAGGCCTAGAGATACAGATTTGGAGGTCCTTGGGAGAGTTGAGACTTCTCAGGAAAAGCAGGACCAACTGTTGTAGAACTCAACTCCATCCCACTGTTCCCTGGAGTTGCACAGTTCACAATATTCACTGCCAAGGGCAGCGGGCCTCAGGAGAGCACAGGAAATGAGGAGAACGTTCTGTGAATGAATGAGGAGGCTGGAAACCAGGGGAACATCAGAATGTGCAGGACAGACAGAAAAAATGAAACATCAAAAGGGGCACAATTTACCTCTGAAGCCTGGTTCATTGCCTACCAAGCACACCGACTGGTACACACAGATGCTGAGTTAACGAACGGATGATGCAGGAAGGAGCAAATGAGACAAACCACTGAGGCTTCACATCTGGGAGAATGAATGTGGTAAAATTGTTATGAGATGCCGATGGTGAGAAAGCAGTCGTAAAGATGAGAGGCGAGTAAGGGACTTCCCTGGTGGTCCAGTGGTTAAGACTTCGCCTTCCAATGCAGGGGGTGTGGGTTCGATCCCCGGTCGGGGAGCTAAGATCCCACAAGCCTTGGGGCCAAAGAAACCAAAACATAAAACAGAAGCAATATTGTAACAAATTCAATAAAGACTTAAAAAAAAAAAAAAAAAAAAGATGAGAGGGGAGTAAATGAGTCCAGGGCCCGGTTTGGAGATGGCAGATGGCAGGGCAGGAGGGGATGAGGAACAGAAGCAAGGGCTTGGGTGGGCTGCTAGATGGCTGTGTCCTTAGGAAGAGCAATGGGCCTTGGGAAGAGAAAATACACATGTGCTGGAGATAAACCCCACTTTCTTCACATTTGCCTTGAACGCCAGCTCAACTTAGCAGAAAGAAAATGAGAAAAACTGTATTCAAAGCATTTACTACCTGAAGTGACTTCAGCTTTAGGAGAAGAGCACTCAGTTAGGCAATAAGTGTGCAATTTAGGGGGAATGGGATCTGCTTCTTGGAATCTATGACAAAGCAAGGTCGCTGGAGCAAAAGTCTGGGGCTGTTTCTTTTTTTTTTTTTTTCTTTTAATGGGTCATCTGGTGAGGCCTGAACACTCCCATTACATCTTTCCCCAGGCAGAAGAGCTGCTACCTGCAGAAAGTGACTGACTTCTGTCCGGGCTTGTAATGGTGCAGCCTGGGGATGGGCACGTTCAAATGTTCCTCTGGATGAAGTGTGGCTCCCACTGGCCACCTTTCATCTGGAGCACCTCCCGCACTTTACAGGAGATAGTTAATTAGGCTTCCTGAGGCTTCGGGCAGGAATATGCATGGCAGACTGCACTTAGGTAGGTGACTGTGTAAGAAGACATGCTCACAGACTAATTACTTTGTATTTGTATATATCATCTCCTTTCACACGGGATCTCGAGGCAATTTCCCAAGGTAAGTAGGGGAGTTAATTGCTTTATTCCTGGGAGGTCTCTAGCCTATCTGGGACAGGAGGGTCTAGTCACAAATTATTTCTTCCTGTACTCGCATTGACACAGGGGTCCTTGAAACTTGAGAACCCAGACGAAGAAGGATGACTAAGGAAAAGGCAAAGCCATCCACGGATGGCCTGTCATGGAATCACAGGATGTTAGAGCTGGAAGTGCCTTCAGACATCATCCTGATTCGTGCCGTCCGATATGGCAGCCACTGACCACGTGGGACCACAGAGCACTTCAGATGTGTTGGTCCAGTTGAGATGTGCTATGTCAACTACGCACTGGTCTTTGCAGAGTTAATACAAAAAGGGATGTAAAACATCTCATTTGTAAATTTTACACTGACTACCTGTTGAAATGGTAATAATTTAGATATAGGGGGTTGAACAGACCATTATGATTTTACTTGTTTCTTTGGACTTCTTAAAATGTGGTTGCTAGAAAATTCTAAAATCCATATGTTTCTCACATTATATTTCTACATGACTGTGCTGATCTAGATGACTTCCCTCATTTTAAACATAACTAACCTGATACCTAAAAAAGAGGAGAGTCTGATTTGCCTACAATGAGACTGTTAGCAGAGCCAGGGCTGGAACTCAGATCTAAGAACCAACTTCCTCGGTCAAGTACTGTCCGTTATACTTCAGTGAGCAACTGCCCTGGCTTCTCCAACTCATCTCCTCTTAAGAGCTGACACCATGGAGTTGCTGACAGGGCTTAGGTGCCCTCTCCCATAACCAGAACCAGCATGCTCTCCAACCCACCCCAGGGCAGTATATTCTCTAAAAGCAGTGTACCTACTACACCCAACAAACCCCTGACCCAGCCCACCACACTCTGTCCTACGCCGACCCATACTTGCAAGCAGGTTGCTACCCAAGGCCTCTCCAATGTAGAAATTCTAGAATCAATACTGCCTCTTCTTGTACACTCTTGCCCAGCCAAACGTAAAGTCCAAGAGCTCACCCGTAATCATAAAACCAATGACTGTCTCAAAAGTCAATTATGCATGGTCTCAGCAATCTGAACTTTCCAGAGTAATGTCATAGGGAACAACAACAACAAAAAAGGCTTTCCTTCTCTAAAACTCTACCCACCAGCCTGATATCAAAGGAATTTGCAATTGAGCAATTCCCTTCCTCAACAACTCAGTTCTCTTCCTCTGGATCATCCCAAAGAAGGCAAAGTGACAGTTGAGCCAGAGATAGCTGTTGACCTGATGTTCCCAGATGTTCAAAATTTTACTTTGGCTATCTCAAGAGCGACCTCATTTTCCTAAGTCTGCATTTGTGACAATTAGACTAGGGTACTCTGCAGTATTCCAGGGGGCTGGGGGGAAAGCCCACATACCTGGAAAGGAAACAACATAGTCCTCTTTCATTATCAGGTGGACTTTGGCAAGGAACCAGTTTTTACTCTGTTTTTCACTTGGAAAAACTGAAGCATTTGTGTCATTGGAGCAATCAGTATCATCCATGGCCCTCAAGCCCACTCCACTGAGAAAAGAGCAGGAAGGAAACTAGCACCTATTGAGAACCTCTACCTCTGAGCCCCCTAGAGGTTACCCTTGAAAAACCCACCAAGCAGGGGAATGGGTCTTCAAATATCTAGCTTCCCCTTCAGCCTGTTTCTCCCTTTCTGCCACTTCCAAGCCCATCTTCAGTTCACCAATGTCTTCAGGTCTTTATGTTCCAGGAATCATACCTAATGCTTTCATATACTTTATCTTACCTATGTCCTCATTAAATACTATAGAACAGATCCACTTTATAGAAGCCTCTCATTTAAAATCACCCCTTAGAACCCTTGTACACTGTTGGTGGGAATGTAAATTGGTACAAGCACTGTGGAAAACAGTATGGAGGTTTCTCAAAAAACTAAAAATAGAACTACCTTATCACCCGGCAACTCCTGGGTATATATATATCCGAAAAAACCCAGAAACATTAATTCAAAAAGATACATGCACCCCTATGTTCATAGCAGCACTATTTACAATAACCAAGACACAGAAGCAACCTCAGTGTCCATCGACAGATGAATGGATAAAGAATATGTGGTATTATATACAATGGAATACTACTCAGCCATAAAAAAGAATGAAATTTTGCCATTTGCAGCAACATGGATGGACTTGGAGGGCATTGTGCTAAGTGAAATGTCAGAGAAAGACAAATACTGTGTGATTTCACTTATATGTGGAATCTAAAAAATACAAAAAACTAGTGAATATAACAAAAAAGAAACAGGCTCATGGATATAGAGAACAAACCAGTGGTTACCAGTAGGGAGAGGTAAGCGGGGAGGGGCAAGATAAGTGTAGCGCGTTAGAAGGTACAAACTATTCTGTATAAAATAAGCTACAAGGATATATTGTACAACACAGGGAATATAGCCACTATTTTATAACTATAAACGGAGCTTAACCCTTAAAAATTTTGAATCACTATATTGTACCCCTATAACTTATATAATATCACACAGCAATAGTTTATACTTTTATTTTATACTTTTATACTTCAATAAAAGACTTTTTTAATAAAAATAAAATCACCCCTTAACCTTGAACACCAGACCTGGCATCAAGGGCTTCTGACTCCTAGGCTGGGAGAGTTCTCTTATACTAAACCACCACCATGATTCTTCCTTGGCTCTACCCAAACCTCCAAATAAGCCCTCCAAAAAAGCTTGAGCATCAGTTATTTTTACTCTTACTTGAGATATCAGGCTGCCTGAGTTCTGTAAGAGAACTGTTTTAAAACAGCGTCTCTCATTTTGAAATAAAGGGATTCAGCCCCACAGACGCCCAAGAGAGGCATGAGCAGAGCATGAATAAAATGTCTGCTTCAGGGCAGGATTGCATGCAGAGTAGTTTAACATGGTAAGGAGTAGGGTGTGGGCGTCTCTCCAAGACGTGATTTTACTAGGCAGGGAAGACCACTCCAAAGGAGTAAGACCCCTGCCTACCAGTCAGGGTGAGCTGAACACATCATCTTGGGCTGTGGGTAGGCCAAGCCCTCCTGCAGTTGAAGCACGAGTTCTACAAGTGTTCACAGTTGTACTTTGCTTTCATTTCCCACCATGATGAAAAATGTGCGCCTTTTACAGTGGCTCAAAAAATTCATGACAATTTATGAGACTGAGCTCCCCTGTTTTTCATAGACCTGTCACATTTCCAACAGTTGTGGATACTGTCCTCTGCGAGGTGGTAGGCATGTGCCCTTCTCCCAATGCCATCGCTTCTGCCTGATGGATATTTATGAACTCAGGCCTGGATTAGGAGCCCCTCTGAAACCCCAGCTTTGGTAGTTGAGGGCTCTGCACCATCCCTGGAGAAAATTTCTGTTTTCCACTAGGCAACAGGATAACTGCCTGCCTGCAAGTTCTCCTCCTGGCTGGAGAAAGGGTTCTGCTCATCTCTCATGGTCAGTCATTTCCTTTGGCTTCTGTTAGGTCTCAGTAATTGTACTGGTTTTGCAACAGTTCAAGAACATTAGGAAGATGGTATCACTTATACGTGGAATCTGAAAAAAAAAAAAAAAAGTCCAACTCATAGAAACAGAGAGTAGAAAAGTGATGGCCAGGGGCCAGAAGCTGGGAGAAATAAGGGAGAGATTGATAAAATGGTACACATTTCAGTTATAAGATCTGGGGATCTAATGTGACTGTAGTGGAAAACACTGTATTGTATTTTGTATTTGTAACTGAAATTTACTGAGAGTAGAACTTAAATGTTCTCACCAAAAATAATACAAATAATAATGTAAATATGTGAGGTGATGGATGTGTTAAATAACTCGATGGGAGTATACTTCACGATGTATACGTACATCAAATCATCACACTGTACACTTTAAATATCTTACAATTATACTTGCCAATTATACCTCAGTAAAGATGGGGAGGAGATGGGAGGAAAGAATTTCATCTGACTCTCGCTTTGACACTAGGGAAATAATTTAATTGGCTCAAGCTTCAGTTTTCTCATCTGTAAAATGGGAATAATGATGACAATTTTATAAGATTACTTTAGGTGTTCAATGAGATTACATACATGAAAGCCTCAGATATACATCTTTACATGTAATAAGCTTTCAATAACTACCCACTGAACCTCAATCTGAAGTATTTTGAATCTTTCCAATCAGGATTTTGTTTGTTTTATGTAAGATAAATGTGTAATTAATTCTGATAAAAAACATCTTTTAAGAAATGTTGCTTTTTCAAGGTTTATTTCTTTTAATCTTCTCCACACTATCAAAAAGGTACTATGTTTCCTTAGAACCTTTTATTCAGCCTTACAGTGTTAAAAATGCTTTCCTAAAACCTGCCATATTTTGTCCATCTTCCATTGTCATCTTTGTCCCCATTTTCTTGAATTTAATCTTTGTTTAAAAGTAAAGAAACAGGGCTTCCCTGGTGGCGCAGTGGTTGAGAGTCCGCTTGCCGATGCAGGGGACACGGGTTCGTGCCCCGGTCCGGGAAGATCCCACATGTCGCAGAGCGGCTGGGCCCGTGAGCCATGGCCGCTGAGCCTGCGCATCCGGAGCCTGTGCTCCGCAACGGGAGAGGCCACAACAGTGAGAGGCCCGCGTACCACAAAAAAAAAAAAAAAAAAAGTAAAGAAACAAAGGACAAGGAATCATTTCCGAACACCTGAGATGCCTCTCTCAATTCTCTCATACTTGTGTGAACTTTCTCTCCCTCCCCTTTTCTCTAAAGAACTTGTGAAGTGCACAGACCATCGAGTGCAAGTCAATGAATGTCTCTGAAACACAGAAGAAGAGTTAAGTTTACCGTTCTCCAATGCTCAAACACTAGACTTCCAGAGGAGGGGTGATGTGACTCGCCCACACGTTGGCACACGCCCCTACCTTTCGTGTGGAAGGAGCCTGCTGAGATAGATGTATTTGTTCGCCATGTGTCAACCTTGCTCTGCACAAAAAGGTCCACGCATCTTCTCAACTTGTGGAATCCCCAAAACTATACTCTCACCTGAAAGGCTGATGGTCTAAAATCTCTCCTAATGAGGAAGTCCATGACGATGTGGCTTCAGGTAACTGCATGTGTCTGGTGGGAAGGAGCGGGGAGGGGCAGGGCTGCTGGAGCCATAAAGCAAGGTGACTGAAGGAGGAAGGAGGATTTTCCCCCTAAAGACAGATGGGACTGTTGGGGTAAAATGAATGGGGAAAGAAGATGAAGAAGAGAGCAGGCGTTAGCTGTGATGGGACCTCATGCAGCTCTAGGCATAGGAAGTCGATTGTAATCCCCCATGGAGAAACCTGGGAATCAAGAAGAGTACAGGACGGCATCCAGTGCTTCTGCCTGGAGGGTCCGATTGCTCAGTCTGTCCCTTCTCATCCTGGGGAAAGAGCAAGGTGAAAGCTTGATTTTATGGAATTGGAACCTGTTGTTGACCCAGAGATCCTCTGTTTTCTGAGCCCTGGGGAGCACTGACAGCTAACCAACAGAGCTCACGTTTATGAGCCAGGGTCAGCGTGTTTGCTTGTGTCTGGAGGGAGGGTCGTGGAAAGAGGTGTTGAAGAATTTACTTTTTCTGCCAGAAGGGAAGGCAGAGTCCTGCCATGTCCGGAAGAGACTAGAGCAGGGGCAGAACAGAAAGGGGACGGTAATACAAGAGCCCGGGCGTGAGGTCATCAGAGGGGCCAGCAACAGAGAACAGAGGGCACAAGCAGAGGTGGGAGAGAGGTTCAGCAAGGAAGGTGGGTGACAGATGACCCCTGGGGAGGGGGCAGCCCTAGGGAACCTGCCGGCAACGCTGCACTCCCAGCAGCAGCTACGGCCCCTCCAGGAGGAAGTGCTCTAGCTGGCAGACCAAGTGCTCTAACATGCAGAGTGCAGCTCATGCACAGAAGTCCCAGAGGGGTAGGGCGTAAGGAGGAAACAGCCAGGGCACAGAACTTGCTTTGGTGGTGTGTGCAGGATTTTCTCATACTAGTTTCTGCGTTACAGTTAGCTCTTTGTTTTCCTCTTTAAAGTAGTTCAAAGCAATAGCTTGGCCTCTTTCCAGGTTCCTTCCAGTCCCCTGTTCAAATTCTGAATTTAGTCATTCTGGCATCCAACTACGCTTTCAATCTTTCCTCTGGACTAGCATTTCAAGGATCAGTAGTATCAAGCTCTCTTAAACAAATTCTTCATTTTATAATCACTCTCTTTTTTACTGTCTTTGAATTTGAAATAGATGTTTGCTTTGCTATCAGTGTTATTGGGTTAGTAATAGTATCATGTGTTACGGGATCTCATCAACTTCAATAAAGTTCTAGAGAGACATCTACCACATGGGTCTGGGTGTTGAGGGATTCTTTTATTGCAATCAACAGAAACAAACTTTGACTGACCTAAGGAAGGGGAAAAGATATTTATCACATGAATACAGTAAAGTTCACAGAATGTGCAGGAAGACTTGAAGGATAGGGGGTTAAGCACTGGAATCAACTGCTCCTCTTGAATGAGAAACGGAGGAAGAGATGTTCCCCCCAAATTAAAGGGGGTGATGTTACTAGGAAATAAGGGAAGAGAGGCTGGCAGACCATAACAACACAGGGACACAATCCACTCAAATTCAAACTCTTTCTAATTATTTGAGATTTTACTCCTTAAAAAGTGCCTTTGTTTCCCTTCTAGCCACTTACACTAGATGATTTAGACAGAAAACTCAAAGGGCTCATCTCTCATTTTCAAAGACAATGCTAAATAGTCATCTCTCCTTTTTTCTCCTTTGGATTTGTCCTACTCTCACTTGTTTTCCAAAAGCAGAGTTCATAAGGCTTTTTTTTTTTGCGGTACGCGGGCCTCTCACTGTTGTGGCCTCTCCCGCTGCGGAGCACAGGCTCCGGACACACAGGCCTAGCGGCCATGGCTCACGGGCCCAACTGCTCCGGATCTTCCCGGACCGGGGCACAAACCCGTGTCCCCTGCATCGGCAGGCGGACCCTCAACCACTGTGCCACCAGGGAAGCCCTTTTTTTTTTTTTTTTTTTTAAAGTAGATCAGTGTAAAATCAAAACACTACTCCCAAAAAGAGTATATAGAGAAGTTATTTCTCTTTGCTTTGGCTCTCCTTCCAGCTGTCCTCTTACGCCATCCATCCCATAGTATTCAACCTGGGGAGGTAGGAAAAAGGTATCTATCTTACCCTCTAGAATAGAGAATGTTTATACCTCTTCTCAATGTTTTCTTTCCTGGATACCTCTCTATTTCTCTTTCTTACATTTGTCTTTAACATCTACTATGAATCTTTTCTGAGAGAATTGAGACAAGGGAATAGGTTAGAAGTCATATCGAACAGTATATCCTTTTTACCGCCCATTTTCACATTTCAGGATAGGAGATCAGCATCCAGAAATGCTACAGTGTATTATAGAAAATGTCAGCTTTAAACAAAAAATTTATGAGACATGCAAAGAAACAGTGGTGTGACCCATACATAGAAGAAAAGCAAGCAACAGAAAGTACTTAGGATAGGGCCTGATTGTTACTAACTTAACAGCCAGTAGAGTTGATCCTTGAGCAGCACAGATATGAACAGCATGGGTCCACTTATATGGGATTTTTTTTTCAGTAAATATACTGGAAAAATGTTAAGATTTGCAAAAATTTGAAAAAACTCACAGATGAACCACATAGCCTAGAAATACCAAAAAATTAAGAGAAAGGTATGTCATAAATGCATAAAATACATGTAGATATATTTTATAGATATACATATATGCATATAACATTAAAAATATGTTAATTGATTATGTTTCAGTAAGACTTCCATTCAACTAATAATAATTAAGTTTTGGGAGGGTCAAAAGTTACACACAGAATTTTGACCATGCGGGAGGTTGGCACCCCTAATGCCTACATTGTTCAAAGGTCAACTGCACATACGTTCAAAGAACTAAAGAAAGCCACACCTAAAAAATTAAAGAAAGGAACAATGATAGAGAATATCAATATGAGATACAAATTATTTTTAAAATAACCCAGTGGAAATGCTAGAGTTGAAAATTACAATAACAGAAATGAACATTTTTCTAGCAGAGCTAAACAGTAGATATAAGCTGGCAGAAGGAAGAATCAGCTAACTTTAAAATAGATTTATGGAGATTATGCAATCTGAAAACAGAGTGATAAAAAAATAGAGTAAAATGATCAAAGCCTCTGACAAATGTGAGACAATATTTAAGCACTCAAGCATACACTAAATGGAAGTACTGGAAAGGGAGGAGAGAGAGAGGAGCGTTAAAAAATGTTAAGTAATCACTGCTGCAAATTTTTAAAATTTGATGAAGAACGTTAATATACCCATCCAAAATTCTCAAAGGACTCAATGTAGGACAGATGCAAAGAGGTCTATACCGAAACACATCATAATCAAATGTTGAAAGACAAAGATAAAATTTTGAAAGGAGCATAGAATATTAATTCAGTATAAGGAAAGAAACCCCAGTAAGATTCACAGCTGACTTCTCATAAAATAACAACAGAGACAAGAAGTCAGTGGGATTACATGTTCAAAGTGCTGGTTTAGAGACTTCCCTGGTGGTCTAGTGGCTAAGACTCCACACTCCCAATGCAGGGGACCCAGGTTCGATCTCTGGTCAGGGAACTAGAACCCACATGCTGCAACTAAGAGTTCACATGCTGTAACTAAAGATCCTGCATGCTGCAACTAAAAAGATCCCGCATACCGCAAGGAAGATCCTGTACGTGGCAAAGAAGCTCCTGCGTGCCGCAATTAAGACCCGGCACAGCCAAATAAATAAATATTTAAAAATAAACAGGTAACTAATTCAAAGTGCTGGTTAAAAAAAAAAATTAAGGCAAAATAAAGACATTCCAAGATAACAAAAACTGAGAGAATTCATTGTTAGCAGACCTGTCTTTCAAAAAATACTAAAGGAAGTTCTTAAGCAAAAAAGAAGTGACACCAGACAGTGATTTAAATCCACAGGTGCAAACAAAGGGTGCCGGTAAGGTTATCATATCGTTAATTATAAAAGACTAATTTTACTTCTCCTCAAAGCGGATTTTAAAAGCAACTGCATAAAACTATATACATATGTATATATATATAATTTATTGTTGAGCCTACAAAATAAATATAGAAATGTAACACATTTGATGAATATTTGCAGAAACAAAGCTATATTCAGGTAAGGAAATGACATAAGATGGTAACTCAAATTCACAGGAAGAAATTTTTAAAACCAGAAATGGTAAATAAGAAGGTAAATGTTTAAAACAAAAAAAGCTATAAATATGTATTTACCCTTCTGTCTTAGCTCATTTAAAAGTAAGACTAAAATATATAAAGTAGTACTACCAATAAGGTATAGTTGGGTTTGTAACATTTATAGATGTGATATGTATAAAAATAATAGCTAAAATGTGAGGGGGGAATAGAGCTATATATGAGTAAATTTTCTCTATCTCATTGGAATTATGTTAGTATAAATCTGATTCTGATTGTTTAAAATATATTTTCTGATAAGTTAATATATATACTTAGAGTAACCACTGAGAGATTAGCTCAAAAAATATAGTTTTAAAAATTATCAAAGTTATTACAAAGTTACACTAGAAAATATCCATTCAATACAAATACAGAAAACAAAAGCAAAATGGCAGACATAATTCAAACCATGTCAATAAGAACATTAAACATGAATGAATTAATACAATTAAAAGGCAAAGATTGGTAGAATGGATAAGAAGACAAGTGGCAACTGTATGCTGTTTACAGGAGATGCAATTTTGATTCAAATATACAAATAGTTTGAAAGAAAAGGGATAGAAAAAAATATATCATGCAAATTGCAACTCTAAGAAAGCTAGATTGCCAGTATTGTGTCTATAAGACATAACGCCTCTGAGACAAAATAGACTTTAAAACAAAAAAGTTACTAGAAATAAAGAAGGATATTGTATAACTGTAAAAGACTTAAGTGATCAGGAATATATAACAATTATATATGCATCTAACAACAGAGCCCCCAAAATACATGAAGCAAAAATGGATAGAATTAAAGGAGAAATATGCAATTCAACAATAACAGCTGGGGACTTCAATACCCCAGTCTGAATAATGGTTAAAACAACTACACAGAAGATCAACAAGAGTGTAGAAAATGTGGACACGCTATAAACTAACTAGACCTAAAGACAGCTTTAGAACACTCCACCCAACAACAGCAGAATACACATTCTTCTTAAGCACAGACAGGATATGCTCCTGAATAGAACATATGATAGGCTATAAAACAAGCGGCAACAAACTTAAAATATTGAAATCATACAAAGTATGTTCTCTGACCACAGTGGAATGAAATTAGAAGCCAGTAACAGGGAATTTGGGAATTGTACAAACATATGGCTATTAAACAACACACTCCTAAACAACCAATGAGTCAAGGCAGAAATCACAGGGAAACAAAATACTTTGAGACAAATGAAAACAAAAATACAACGTACTACAACTTATGGGATATAACTAAAGGAGTGTTTAGAAAAAAATTTGTGTTTGTAAATACATATATTGTTTTTTAAAAAAGTAAGAGCTCCATTCAGTAGCTTAACCTTTGATATAAGAAATGAGAAAATAGGAGTAAACTACGCTCAAAGCAAAAGGAAGGAAAGAAATAATATGAGTGGAAATAAATGATGTAGAGAATAGAAAAACTATAGGAAAAAATCAACAAAACCAAAATACACAGACTGGATGGCTTGAACAACAAAAATTTATTTCTCACAGTCTGGAGGCTGGAAGTTCAAGATCAAGGTGTCAACAAGTTTGGTTTCTTATGAAGCCTCTCTCTTTGACTTCTGTGTCCTTATGTGTTAGCCCCTCAGGTTGTCTGTGTTCTAATTTCCTCCTCTTATAAGGACACAAGTCATATCAGATTAGGGCTCATCCACATGAATTCATTTTATGCTACTTAGCTTTTAAAGGGCCCTATCTCCAAATACAGTCACATTCTGAGGTACTAGGGTTAGGACTTCAACATATGAGTTTTAGGGGTACACAATTCAGTCCATTACAGTGGTGATACTTGCAAAACTCTGTGAATATACTAAAAACCATTGATTCATGCAGCTTAAATGGGTAAATTTTATAGTATGTGAATGATATCTCAATAAAGCCATTGTTAAAAAAAAAAGAAATAGGGAGAGGTATTTAAGATTTTCAAGAAGAAAAGTAAAACGATCCACCGAAGTTGTATAAAACATCTTCCAGGGGCTTCCCTGGTGGCACAGTGGTTAAGAGTCTGCCTGCCAATGCAGGGGACATGGGTTCGAGCCCTGGTCCGGGAAGCTCCCACATGCCGCGGAGCAACTAAGCCCGTGCGCCACAACTACTGAGCCTGCACTCTAGCGCCCATGAGCCACAACTACTGAGCCCGCACACCACAACTACTGAAGCTCACACACCTAGAGCCCGTGCTCCACAGCAAGAGAAGCCACTGCAATGAGAAGCCCGCGCACCACAACAAAGACCCAAGACAGCCAAAAATAAATTAAAAAAAAAAAATCTTCCAGCAGCCACCCTCTAGGATGAAAGTACAAGGAAGCTGGAGGTGAAATGGGCCATAGGAGATTATTGCAATAATCTGGTTGGATGTCCTAGGAATCTTAACTAGACCAGGAGCACTAAAGTGGGAAAGAAGAGAGAAGATAGGAATGACTTTGCCTGGTTAGATATAACCCCTTAACAGAAAACATTTCTAAGGGCAGGCGACAAAGCTGACTCCATGGGCTGACTGCACAGACAAACGGTGTGGTGTGCAAGATCCTGAGGAGTCTTGGCAACCTTGAAGACCTGACCAGCATCAGTGCCTAAAACCTCCATATTGCTTTGTTTTAAATTGTGTATAATGCTTTGAATAAAATAAAATCTTAGCTAAGCAACCCATTAACTCATTAGCATTCACTAATATATTTAGCACAGATGATTCTCAAGGATCTGTGCTCACTTGGCAGGCTCTAAGGGCTGTGACAGTCTCGCAGGTTCTGTCGGGGGCTGGGGGAAAGGCAAGAATGAGAGATGCAGAGCAGGTATGGTGATGGGCTCACAACATGCTGCCTATGTGGCCCAGAAGGGCAAGTGCACAGGCAGCTCAGAGAGGAGGTCAGGCAAGGGCGTGGAAACCACGTTTCCTCGGTTGGCATGGGCTGCTGTACTGGGGTATTGGTGCAACCTTGATTTAACAGGGAAACAGCTTTCATCTGCTTATTTTCTATTACTTCTTGTTTACAACTTGATTTTTTTTTTTTTTTTTTTTTTTTGCGGTACGTGGGCCTCTCACTATTGTGGCCTCTCCCGTTGTGGAACACAGGCTCTGGACGCGCAGGCTCAGCAGCCATGGCTCACAGGCCCAGCCGCTCCGTGGCATGCGGGATCTTCCCGGACCGGGGCACGAACCCGTGTGCCCTGCATCGGCAGGCGGGCTCTCAACCACTGCGCCACCAGGGAAGCCCGTACAACTTGATTTTCTCATCTGTTTCACTGCAACCACAAGAGTCCAGGGCATCATCTCTATAAGGTGATACTTACTCTGTGTTCATGTATGTATATGTGAGTATGCCTCTCTCTCTCTCTCTCTCTCTCTCTCTCTCCCTCTCTCTCTCACACAAAGACACACACACACACACACACAACTGGCCCAAGAAAACTTGAAGAAGCACATCTTGTCTCTGGGTGCCCAGTCTTCCCTTAGATTGCCCGTTCTCTGCTCTGTCAAGAGTTCAGCTCTCTCCACTCTCCCCTTCCTTCTCCCTCTCACCACCTACTTTTCAAAAAAATTGGATTGCAATCATTTAAAGAGAGAATTCAGCCCAGTGGAGTGAAAAAGAGCAAGAGATTTGACCCTTGAAGATGTCCATTTGATCTATAGCAGCTCTATCATTGACCAAGCGTGTAACCTCGGGACTCTTACTATCTCTGATCCTAGGTTTCCTCATCCATAAAACAACTATAATAACATCACCAGCTTCACGGGGTTGTTATAAAGGTGTAACGAAATCATAGGTATGAAAGTACATGCAAGGCTCTGAATAAATATGAGGCATTATTACTCCTCCCTAGAGTATTAATACCTGAACACCTTTACGATTCTGTGGCATGAAAGTTTAGCACTGAGCCAGGAGGTGGAAGAATATCTGGGGTGAGGGCAGGAGGTCTCCCAGACTCCACATGTAGGCAAGTGCTTCCTTTCTGCCTACAAAGAAGACCTCTTTACACACACACACACACGCACACACGTTTTTAATTTCTAAATCTACTCCAAATGTTCTATTCGGGTCTCAAGGGTGCAGTTTCACACCCTTCTGGCTGAACTCAGAACTGGAAAATTCCCGGAAACGAAGTTCTCTCCTCAGCTGTCCAATTTCGGGTTTGATAAGCTGAATAGACCACGATGAAGGGTGTTTCATTTGTTTTGCACCCTCTGGTGGACTGTGCCTGGAGGTACAGGGGCTGCTCTGGATTGCGAGGAAGCTGCAGCACCCTCCTGTCATTGCCCCAGGGCACGAGGAGAGGGGGGATAAGGCCAGGGTGCTGGCAGGCTAGTCAGCATCAATGAGAAAAGAGGCTCTGCAGAAAGCAACAGAAGAGACCCCTGACCCATCTTTCTTGAACAGTGAGTAACAATCTACAGGTAACTGAAGGGGCACCTCTTACCCCTACAGCCTTAAAGGCTGGCTGGCAGCTCCTTTCTAGGTGATGGTGCTGACCCTGGTTCTTCTTACCAGAGTGTAAGCCTCTTGAGGGTAGGAAGACAGCCACGTCGTCTTTGCACTTTATTCTTCCCCTTCCACTCCCACTGCTACACACACACATCCACACACCAAACTAGACTGAGGCTAGGACTCAGCAAATGCTTACTGTTACACTGAATTGAGCCAGCAAAGGCCTCTTAAGCCTCAAAAGAGATTTTAGATGAGGTTCTCTAACCACCTTGGAGTGTGTGGGGTTCCCCCATCCCCTTTTCGACCCCCAGCGCAATGGAGACACCAGCAGTCACTGATGACGTAATGAGGTCGTAGATGTGCGTCTAAGCCACAGGTTTTATTCAGAATCCAGCAGATCCATCCACAGACATTTACTAAGTGCATGATCTATTCTGAGCATCGTGTGACATGCTTTAGGCCAACGGGTAGGAGGGAAAGGGGAAGCCGAGGATAAGACCATTGTGCTCACGCCTTCAAAATGCTCTTAGGCCTAACGAGGAAACAAGATACACTCACAGGACATAAACGCAAGCCCAGAACTGTGAAGTGTGGACCAGCTACTCAACCACAACTGCCACAGCAGAGAAGAGACTAGGGTGGCCAGGGAAGAAGGCGTGGAGGAGGTGCTCAGGCCTCCAGCCACGCCTAGAATCCAACTGAAAAATTCTGCTGAGTGTAGCACCGTTCAGAGTGGCCTGGGGGCTTCCTAATGGGACGTGGTAATGCTGCCCCTGGACAAATCATGTGCTTCTTCCAGGCTTTTCCCCTGCATGATTGCCTTCCCCTCTCATCTCTACCTTTTCAAATTCTATTCATTCCTCTGTCCCTACTTGCCACATCCTGGGAGAGTCTGTCTAATCACCCCAAGCTCACTGATGTCCTCTTCTTCTCCAAATGTCTACAATACCTTAAAATCTGTATCACATGACAAAGCACAATATGATAACCTTATATTTTCTGACACTTTATACGGATGTGCCTCATCTTCTCAACTTAGATTGTTAGCTTTGTAAGGTAGGAGTGAAGCTGTCTCCTTTGGCCACCCCAGGGTGCCTAGAAGGCTGCTGTACACATAGGATGGACCCAGTACAATACATGCAGATGTCACCTCCCTGGGGCCTCCAACAGAGAAGAGAGGCGCCCCCTCCTGGCTGGGGAAGTGGCTGCAACCAGACTCCTGGGCTGTGACTTAGGAAGTTAGTGGCCAATGAGAAGGGGAGACCCTTCCAGCTACACTGATGCAAGGGTATCCCTGCCAATAGGCCTTAAGTCTGACCTTCCCCCATTAAGACACTCCCCCTCCTACTCCAAGCTTTGTGGTTTTAGGGCTGCTTTTCCCCTTCAAGGCAAGCTCTAATATCCACTTTAACTGATGGACACCCAGACAACAACAGAGGAAAGAAGAGACATCATGATTTGGTTGCCTCAGACTCCAAAAGGCTTATTCTGAGACCCACGGGGCTTCGAAAAGAGTTTCTGTGGAACTCTCTTAAGGGTGCCCTCCCAAAGCACGTTTCAAAAAATACTGGTTTTGCTGGAATGTTAAGGCACAAAAAGTAGTCTTAAGTCAGATATGTTTTGAAACACTGAGTTAAAAGAACTGAAACAGAATTTCGTGTTTTGTTTCATTTTTCCTGCAGAAAGTTCCAGCGCCCTTAATGGGCATTATAATTCTCCAAGAAGAGGCTGAACCACATCGCTCCAAGTGTATTTGGCCAGGCAATGTTTTTTCCAAGACCGCTTCCCACAAAACACTTTAGGAAATGCTGTTTAGGGCTTCCATTTCAATCTTCTTGAAAACTGTCCACAAAGTTTTCAAAGCTGCTTCCCCCAAGCATTTTATTTCCTTTAGAAATTGTGATATAGATACATACAAATAAAATGAATTTCTCTGGATACCAAAGTTAGACATTCATGACAGAAAATTTGGAGAATGAAGAAATATACAAAGAGGAAAATCTAAAAACATGGAAAAGAGAATAGCATTCCAGTCCCACAGGGGTTTTTCTATTGAAAACGAGTTCATTCCACAGACTTTCTGCTACGTGGAGGGTCCTGTCCAGATACAACCTTGCCTTTTTGCCCAACAGGTCACAGGTGTACCTCTTTCTCCATTTCTTCTATTGAACCCTGATGAGTAAAGGTCACTTGCTCCTTACCCAGCCCCAATGTGCTCTAGTCGTCACCAAAATCAACACCCTCAGAAGTAAAAGCAAATATAAAATCTGAATAGGAGCTGACAACATGAAGAAATCACCAATGAGCTGGAGGAGAGACCAAGGGCTCGTGATGAGGGTCATCACATTTTGCCAGGGACCTCCAAGTTATCCAGACATCAACAGCATTTAATGGAGCTGATTCACAGAAAGTGACAGATTTCCAGTGTGAGGAGACCAAGGGATAAAGAGGGGGGATTTGAATTTTGGTTTCCTTGGGGGCAAAATGAAGAGATTGGATTACACGATATCTAAAATCACTTTCGATGTGACTAGTCGATACAATGACCATTGCTCAATGATTAGACCAGAACTAGTAACTTGGTAAATGCCTAAGAGAAAGCAGCGCCAATGGCAACGGAGTCCAGATCTACCATATATCTCAAAGTATTATAACTAAATTCTCTCTCCTTCCCACGTCTTCACATACTTTACACCCAGATGAAATCGTATTTTCAAGTAAAGTATTTAGAGGATAAAGAAGTTACCAAAGGACTGCACACGAGCAGCTGGAGAGTCTTTAAGAGGAAAGACACACATAGATGCCCCACTTTGCTTGGCACCCACTCTGATCGCCTCCCAGCCCATATTCTTCTCTATTCCAGGCGGCCTCCCAATTAGGATTTTCAACTGATTATGCAATAACATTTAGGCCAACTAGGAATAAAAATATTAAATGAGATAATAGGTAAGTACTAAGGAACAAAAAGTTAGTCATTGTTATTTTAAGTATATGTTCTCAGGAAATTAAAATATTCTAAAGCCTGGAAATCAAACAAAAGAGAAAATACACAAACATTGTTTGGCTTTAGTAACAAGATGATAAAGGAAGCTGTTCTCCTTATTAGCCACTAGGTAGGTTCTCCCTGCAAAGATCCAAGTGGGATGTCACACTAGAAAGGCAACAGTGCTACTCTTCGATTCCTTACACCCCCTAAGACCAGTCCATTTTCTTTAGAAGTGTCTTTTAAATCAGTTCTTTATGATTTTCCTCCCCCGTGGTCAACCTATACAAGTTGAGCCTCATTACTGTACTTCTAGCATTCCCCTGGCGCTTTATGACTTCAGCCTTCTGCGAGCCTGCCCAGTGCCACCAAATTGTCTTAATTTGCCACTTTGATTTTTTTTTTTTTTTGCGGTACGCGGGCCTCTCACTGTTGTGGCCTCTCCCATTGCGGAGCACAGGCTCCGGACGCGCAAGCTCAGCGGCCATGGCTCACGGGCCCAGCCGCTCTGCAACATGTGGGATCTTCCCGGACCGGGGCACGAACCCGTGTCCCCTGCATCGGCAGGCGGACTCTCAACCACTGCGGCACCAGGGAAGCCCAACCACTTTGATTTTTGATCCTCTTCCTCTTCTACCTAAAAGCCTTCTCAGTTTCCCTCTAGGTATAGTTTTAAATCCAAAGTCCTCAGCCTAACACATGCTGTTCTCTGCAATAGAATATTCCAGCCTCTGCCTTTCCGTTCACCGCCAGCCGTTAGCTGGACCCAACCAAAGCCAGAAGGCAAGACAGCCCACTGGTGCAACCCATTCCTGCAGCCCCTGTGGCACAGAGCAGCTGGAAAAGGATAGGAAATGGATCTGGAGGGGGTGCTGGAGAATAAGCAACCAAGTCACTAACATAGTTTTTTTCTTTTTTTAAAGTTACTTATTGCTATTTATTTATTTTTGGCTGCATTGGGTCTTTGTTCGCTGTGCTCGCGCTTTCTCTAGTTGTGGAGAGCGGGGGTTACTCTTCCTTGCGGTGCGCGGGCTTCTCATTGCGGTGGCTTCTCTTGTTGTGGAGCACGGGCTCTAGGCGCACAGGCTCAGTAGTTGTGGCGCACGGGCTTAGTTGCTCCATGGCATGGGGGAGATTCCCAGACCAGGGCTCAAACCCGTGTCCCCTGAACTGGCAGGCAGATTCTTAACCACTGCGCCACCAGGGAAGCCCTTTTAACATAGTTTTTTTAAAATGTAGAAGTGTAGAAAATTGAACTCCAAAGTACCTGGAAAAAATAGGAGTTAATATTAATATGGTCTTGAATGTAGGTCTTTCTAAGCATGACTAGCAATGGCAGAGCTTGGGCTGGACCCCAGTCAGTTTGTCTTCAGAACCATGCTTTATGTATTCTTAATGTAAATATATACAAATTAAAATAAAGAGCTTTTAAAGGTTAAAAAATCAGTAGTATATTGTAAAAATCCAAAAACTGTTAGATTTCAGTAATAACCAAAGAAATTTAGCTACATATGTGACACTACTTTAGTCTATCAAATTGGCAAAATTTTAAAATAATCGATCACCTACTATTTTCCCAAGTATGATTCGACGGGTAGCAGTACACACTGATACAACTTTCTTGGGATCAGCTGGGCAACAAATATCAAAACCCTTAAATTTTTTACACCCTTAGACTTTGATCTAAAGAACAAAGCATGGATGTTCACAAAGTCTTAGCAACAAAGATGTTTAGAGCAAAAATGTGACAAAATGACAAAATGTTGGATATAAATTAAATATTCCTAAAAAGTAGTTAAATAAATTATGATATTCCTATATGAACCACATACTTAGGAACCATGAAATACGATATTCTAGAAGATTTTTATGACATGGAATGATATTCAGATATATTGCTGAAAGAAAAAGGAATTCAAAAAATATTGTGAATAGCATAGTATTGCTTCTGTTAAAAGATGCATTTAAAAAGCATAAAAAATAATATAAAATGTTGTCAGTGGGTATCTTTGGGTGAAAGGATTCAAGTGGTTTTTATGTATTTATTTGTTGCTTATCTGTACTTTTCAAATTTTCTGCATGAAATACTTTTGTAATAAGACAAGCACAATAAAACATTAGAAATTAATAGAGAAGTGCTTCTTTTATATGCAGAGTGACTTTGTACATGATCCCCAGCTGCTAAATGATGCCATTCAGGCTGAGTACTACACGACTGCAGTAGACACATTGTCTGGTCAGTTAGCACTAACTTCCAAATAAAATGTAAAATAATAATAATAATCAACTATAATTCCAAATAATTTTTCCAAGTGCCGGAAAGGGACAAGAAGTATAAATGACTAGACTCACAGACAGAAAACAAACTTATGGTTACCAAAGGAGAAAGGGTGTGAGGGATAAATTAGTAGTACGGGACCAACAGATACACACGACTATATATAAAATAGATAAGCAACAAGGACCTACTGTATAGCACAGGGAATTATATTCGGTATCTTGCAATAACCTATAATGGAAAAGAATCTGAAAAAAATAGATAGATGGATACACAGACAGATAGATGATACATAGATAATAGATAACTGAATCACTTTGCTTTACACGTGAAACTATCACATTATAAATCAACTATACCTCAATGAAAAAAAAAAGATACAAGTGATTTCATCACATCAAAAACTGGCAGCATGAAGCCAACGAACCTGACTTCTTCGTTTATACTCCTGGGCTGCAACCTTTAGACCATGCTGCTTTGTACCAACTTCCAATGCCTACAAAACCCTTTGTGAATCTAAACCACAGAAAGAAAGAACCCTTGTCTAGCAGCTAAGGCAACCTGCCAATTTATTTCCATCCTTCATCTAATTCTCAGTTGGCCAGCTAAGTGAAAAAGGTAACCAGAGACAGGGGAGAAGGCCACTGATAAGAATGACAGATAAGTAAATAAAACATTCATAAGAGTCAGCTCTCTGTGTCTCAAACCATTTTATGTGATTCTCAGAGAACATGCCTGTTTAAAGAATCAATGTTGCATGAAAAAAAAGTGGACAAGGGGACAAAAATAATGACACAGAATGCAGATGTGCCTATTATAACACATGGAGTATGATATGAGAAGGATATACCTAGAGAAGGGCTGCTCTTTGGCTAAACCAGAGTCTTCCAGTCCTTCGAGAAGAGTCTTGTCTTTCACTATTTGGAAATACCTCCCTGGTGACGCTGGCCACACCAGGTGTAGGAAGCTTGTTCCTACTGTTACTTACACAGGCCCACTGATTTATATTTGCTTTACCTTTTCAGTTAGGGCAGTATTTCGTAGGTAGGAGGCATTTGCCATAGCTATGTTAAATAGATTCCTCTCCAAAATGTGAGAGTATATCACTTGAGGCTAAGAAAATTATTTCTCCCTTTTCATGTTCAAGTGCTATGTGCTCCAGTAGAGGTCAGCCTCTCACAGTCGATCCAAGGATGCAGAGAAGCCCCTCCCTCCCAACATGATCACCCTCAAAATCCTCCCCTTCTAGCTGATGGTACAGTGGAAAGAATCCCACAAATGGAAGTCACTACTGGAGGACTGGGGGCAAGTTATTTAACATCTCTAAGCTTCAGTGTCCTTATCTGTTAAAAACGGGGAGGAGGAAAGGAAGTGTTTTATAAGTAAAGTTATGTAACAGAATCTAGCACAATAGCTGACACAAAATACATCCCAGTGAGTGGCACGTCCTTGCTTTTTTCCTTCTTCCTTGAAATCTCTCCATTCCACCATCAGGAATAAGACAAATACCCCCAGCAGAAGTCTCGATTGGCTGAAGTTTACACACCAAGAGTAGATCCTTTCTTGAAACTTTCTAAAAGGAAGAGAGAACTGGGTGCCAACAAGAGGTGGAAGATATGAATAGAAGAGATATGGAGGGGCTAGACTTGGTTAGAAAGAAAACAACTGCGCGGAAAGCTAGATCAACAACATCACCTAGTATCAGTTCTCACAACACCAAAGTCAGGCGAAGATAGCTTCAAGTTTTGAGGAACTAGACATACACACTGAAGTCTAGTGGTTACATAAAATATTCTGAATGTCAAAACCAAGAAACACATGAGAGGACAGGTGTGGAGAGGCTTGGGTTCTTGCCTCCTCTTCGCACCCCCAAGTCCTGCAGGAACCAAATAGCACATGTGTCGAGAGAAACACACAAACGTGGGCACATGGTTCCAATCTCCATCCTGCCACGGAAGCGCTGTGACTTTAGACAAGTTGCCTCATTTCTCCCATCAGTAAAATGGGGCTAACAGTGACTTAGTAATGAATTACTGAACAAGATAAATAAGATAATCAAGGTGGAACATTTAGCATGATGTCTGGCAGTTTCGGTCCCTAAAAGAATGGGAATCTCTATTCATTATCTCTGTGATCCTAGGAAGACACTTGCTCCCTGGGCATGAGTTTCTTCATCTCTAGAAGGGGGAGCAAGGAAGTGAAAGATAACCTCTAGGATGCTTCGGGAACTACAACTCACCTGACCTGGTGCAGAGCCCCAGTCTCCCTCGGGTCAGCTCTATGGAGGAACCAGGCAGTTGGGACTCAGGGACACAGCCCACTGGCCACAGCCTGGGGTCTGACAGCTGCTCCCATCAGGCAAAGCGATATGACAATGTGGCAAAAGAATCCATGAGAGCAGAAGATTCAATCCAGGCCAATCCAAAGGAAAGACTTCGCCAAGATGATCTAGAAAACGAAATGTGATTTCCTCTTTTTTGGTTTAAGGTCAAGAAATGAGAAGGGCTACCAAGCTGAGCTTAGTCTCCAGAGACTTCTGCAGGATCACATGTCTCTTCAGAAATGCTATTTTAACTGATGTAAGTGTGAAGGAGTTGGAACCCCAGGGATTGAATTTCTGCTGAAATACACATGTGTTTGGGGGAGAAAAAAAAAAAAACAGAGCTCTTGACCCAGAGAATGCAAAGCTTTTGGGAAACTGTTCTAAGCCTGATACAGAAGGTATCAGATGCCATCCGCCTTTCAGGGCTTCCCTCGTGTTGTAGGTTAGCACGCGCTCACACCTGGCCACCCTGGCCCCAGGCTAGGGGAGGGAAGGGGGTGACACCTGTCTTAGCTTGTCTCACATTTACACACACACATTCCTAGGCCTGGGAACTTTTTTCTCCCACAAAGATATGTTTTATGACTACACTTGTATTTTTATGACAGAACAATCCCACATTGGTCTGAGAAGAAGCGGGGTCTAAGGTGACTGGGAGACTAGACACCTGGGCTCTGCCAGCCTCGTCGGGTCACTTACCTACTCGTGTGCTGCCAGGGCCGAGGCTGCCCTTCTGTGAGCGGGTGGGGTGAGGGTCTGCCGGCCTTCCTTTGGTGAGAGAGTCAGCTGTAGTGCATGGCAAAGAGTGTCTGACTCTCACTCCCATCCCCAGGCAACCACAGGATCTGCTGTGGCTATACGTTATTTTGCGTTTCCTAGAGTTTTATATAAGTGGAACCCTACAGGATGCATTCTTTGTTTGTCTGGCTTTTTGCTTTCAGTAAAATTATCTTGAGATTTATCCACGTGTGTACCAATCATTCATTCCTTTTCATTGCAGGGTAGTACTCCATTGTATGGATTTGCCACCATTTGCTCAGCCATTCATCTTCAGATGGTTAGATATTTTGGTTGTTTCCGGTTTAGGCCTATTACAAATAATGTTGCTAAGAATATTTGTGTCCAAAATAAAGAGTATTTGATTGTCATAAGGAAAGACGTGGCTGCCAGTCCTGCATGTTATCTCACCTCTCTGAGCCTCTGTGTTTTCAGCCATCAAAAAGGTACCACACAGGGCTTCCCTGGCGGCGCAGTGGTTGAGAGTCCGCCTGCTGATGCAGGGGACGCGGGTTGGTGCCCTGGTCCGGGAAGATCCCACGTGCCGCGTAGCGGCTGGGCGCGTGAGCCATGGCCGCTGAGCCTGCACGTCCGGAGCCCGTGCTCCGCAACGGGAGAGGCCATGACAGTGAGAGGCCCGCATACCGCAAAAAAAAAAAAAAACAAAAAAAACAAAAAGGTACAACACATCCTCCTCCCCAATTATGAAAATTAAGTGGCATAAAGCATGCGAAGGTTTTTTATAAAGAACTATATACGTGTGATACTAATATTCCCCTCAGTCATTATTTATTCATAATCAAATAACTGCTGGTTGAAGTAAAGGGAGGGTGTGTGTGTGTGTGTGTGTGTGTGTGTGTGTGTGTGTGTGTGTGTGTGTAAGAAGACACTCTGCACAGAATGAAGGGATACAAACAAGCGGAATTCGGCTCCACCATCCCCCCAAAGTACCCACCATCCGTGCAGGGCAAAGGTGGTAAACACCTAAACAATGAGTAAATCATACTAGACAGCAAGGTGAGAAGATGTCCCAGGGAAGCCTAGGGATCAGCACCCTGGATAGTTAGAACCAGAAAGAAAGACGGAAGTGTGAACTGCAATAGTCAGGAAGGCTTCACGGAGGATGGGAGGGTCACCTGGGTGCTTAAAGCAAGGCAGGAAGAATGTGGTGGGCAGCACATAATTGGTCAAAGACCTGTGCACACCCAGTTGTCCTGAGTGAGTGTGTAAAGTGCAGCTAAAAGGGGGCTCCTTGGAATGCTTATATCATAAAACCTTCTCACTGCAGTAGAACAAGTATTTAGTAAACTTCCTACAATATCTTTTCCAACTGAAACATGCTTGAGCCTGCCGGTTTTCAGTCCTGACAGGGCAGTAGGCACGTCCAAAAGAGATGAGCTCTCACGTCTCTCTGTTTGAGGGAGAGAGAGCTCCAAAAGCTCAGCGCTTGGTGGCAGCAGGAGCCTCCAAAGGCCAGAGGGAGGAAAAGAGAAGAACTGGTTGGAAGTCTGTGCAAGGAACAGATAGACTCTCAGGCCTCGCCCAGCGTGTACAGCCAACATCACGCCATCTCCTATCCTGGAAGAGGAGGGGAGGTTTCTTCTCTGAACAGAGTAAACAAAGAAGCTCTGGAAACAGGAATACTAGGCACGGTTATGGGAAGGAGGGAGACACTGCATAGAACACAGGAGCTTTTGATAGAAGATGAGTCATGAATGGTGGGCACCTCCACCTTCCCTAGTTAACTCTCAGAGAAGGCAACCAGGATACAGCGCCTGGCTGGAAACTAAAAAGCTCCTCTCTGTGCAACCTGACAGGTCCAAGGATGGGGGCGCGGGGAGGCGGACCAAAAATACCTATAGATATTGCTGTTTGATTACAAAGTAATTACCCAGGTTCTTACTTGAGTATCCAATAGTGAGATTTAGCAATCAGAGAGCCCCGTCCCCACACTCAGCTGTTCCCTTCAGCCTTTGAGTACTTGGTCCTTCAAAAGGATCGCCAATCAGTATCTGAGATTTGAGAAAAGCCTATAACATAACAGACAGACCGAGAAAGACAAGAAGTGCTATAGAAGAAACAATTTTAAATATATTTAGTATAGCATAAGAGACATAAGAAAGGATGAAACAAGGTCAAGATCTATGAAGAGTGCTATTTGTTGTTGAATAGGGTGCCATTTAAAATAGAAGACAAGATGATTAAAAAAGAGGTCTTGGAAATTTTAAAATATATTAGCAGAAATTTTAAAACTTAAAAGGGTTAGAATAGAAAGTTGAGAAAAATCTCACAATGAGCATCACAAGAAGAAAAAGAGATAAGAAACACAAGACAAGACTATAGGAAAATTAGACAATCAAAGAGGTAAAGGAGATATACAGTATGGATTCTAGAAAGATAAAGAAAATAGAGGGGCTAAAATGACCAAAGTAGTAATGTAAGACATTTTTCTAAAACTGAATATAGTTTCCAGATTGAAAGGACCCACCAATGCCTAACTCAGTCATTGAAAGAAAAATCCACTCAAAGGTACTTTAAGTGAAATTTTATAACACCAAGGTTACAGAGAAGATTCTAAACTTCTAGCAACACCAGTTGCAGGAAGACAATTGTGCTGGGTTTTGAGCTTTCCCCTTAACCTCAATCCCCCCACAGCTGGGACTCTGCCACACATTTCTCCTTCGCTAGTTGGCTTCCTGTTAGAGTCTGTCAATAGGTGGCAGAGAGGGAGACTGGGATTCTGGAGAAGGGACGAGTACAGGCTCTTTCCTGTTTCCTTCTACTCCCATCAGCATCAACAGCCCTTACCCTGGCTGGGGCAGCTGATCACTCTCCAGGCTTTGGGTATTTTATTTTCCTAGAACTCCAGAACCAATCTCGTGCTACCCCTCAGAGAGCTCGGCACTGGCTGGCCACACCTCTTCATCTGAGGTCTGGATCTTAACACCATGAGGCTCCTCCTTCAAGCTTCTGGATCTAAGGATCCCAACACCTTCCCTTCATTGCCCTAAGTATGCTACCTCTTCCTACAATTATTATCTTTGTGTTTCCTTCGGGGCCCTTTTTCACTTTTTCAGTTCTCCGGCACCCATTTTACCATCCTTATATTAAATTATCTCTTTCAAGTACGTAATGTGGTTTCTCTTTTCTGATTGAAACCTGGCTGATATAGGACTTGGTACCAGGAGTGACCCCTGGAAACCAACCCCCAGAGCATTCTGGGATTTGTTTGGTACAGTCTTGATCATATTAATCAAAGATGAAGGTGGAATAAAGGTATTTTCAGAAATAAAGGATCTCCAAACTGTTATCTTTCAGGCACTCAAAAAACCGACCCCATGATTTACTCTATCAAAACAAGGAAGAAAACCATGAAGAGAAAAGACACGGGCTCCAAGAGACAGAGGCTCCAGCACAAGCAAGGGATCAAGGAAAGGTGAGGACAATGGTAGAGAGAAGTCTTGAGATGACAGCTATGCCACAGAACAGAGCGGCCAGCCCAGACTGGAGCATCCAGTTAAAAAAGAGGAGAGTGACGAGGAGCCCCTCATAAGCTTATCCATGTTGAGGGGCGTTTCATGATTCTGTGAGAAAGATTGAGACTGACTTGGTGAAGAGCACCTAGAAAACTAATTAAAAAAACCCACAAATCAAAAATGGTTTCCTCCAAAGAAAACACATGGTGAGCAATATATACACTACCAAACGTAAGGTAGATAGCTAGTGGGAAGCAGCCGCATAGCACAGGGAGACCAGCTCGGTGCTTTGTGACCGCCTGGAGGGGTGGCATAGGGAGGGTGGGAGGGAGGGAGACTCAAGAGGGAAGAGATATGGGGACATATGTATATGTATAAGTGATTCACTTTGTTATAAAGCAGAAACTAACACACCATTGTAAAGCAATTATACCCCAATAAAGATGTTAAAAAAATTTTTTTAAAAACCGTATTTTTTATAAATTACCATAAATAAGAAAGTTCAAACACACAAAAAAAGAAATGCCATCATAGTATACTACATGGTTCAGCCGTGCACAATATCTACATAATCATAAGAAAAACTGTCAGCACAAAATATTAGCTGAGCAAAACATCCAATTAATCCGTAATGAATGCAGCTGAGGAAGAAGGCTGAATAATGTCCCCCAAAGATATCAGGCCCTAATCCCTGGAACGTGTAACTGTGACCTGATTTGAAAAAGAAAAGGGTCCTTGTTTGGTGTGATTAAATTAAGGATTTTGAGATGAGGAAATTATCCGGGATTACCTGGTGGTCCTAAATGTAATCACACGTATCCATATGAAAGGGAGTCATATGGAGGTCAGACAGACACACAGAGGAGAAGGCACAGTATGAAGATGGAGGCTTAAATCAAAGTGATATGGCCACAAACCAAGGAATGCTGGCAGCCACCAGAAGCCAAAAGAAGCAAGGAATAGAATCTCCCCCAGAGCCTCTGAAGGGAGTGCTGCCCTGTCAACATTTTGATTTGGGCCCAGCGATACTAATTTTAGACTTATGGAAATATGAAAGAATACATTTTTTTCTGTTGTTTCAAGCCACTAAGTTTGTGGTAATTTGTTATAGCAGTAGCAGGAAACTAATATGGTGGTGGGGAGGGGTTGTTTAGGAAAAGAGATGAAATAGAGATAAATTCACATCTTCTATAATAGGAAGTCAACAGATTTTTGTATAAAATGGAAAAGTCAGCAAATAGTAATAAACGCAAGAGGTAGCCATCAGAAGAAAGAGTTGCTACATACAGAAATCTGTAGCATTTCTTTACACTAACAATGAAATATCAGAAAGAGAAAGTTTTTAAAAAATCTCTTTTAAAATTGCATCCAGGGCTTCCCTGGTGGCGCAGTGGTTAAGAGTCTGCCTGCCGATGCAGGGGACATGGGTTCATGCCCCAGTCCAGGAAGATTCCACATGCCGTGAAGTGGCTAGGCCCGTGAGCCATGGCCGCTGAGCCTGCACGTCCAGAGCCTGTGCTCCGCAACGGGAGAGGACACAACAGTGAGAGGCCCGTGTACCGCAAAAAAAAAAAAAAAAAAAAAAAAAAAAATTGCATCCAAAAATAAAATACTTAAGAATAAATCTGACCAAGGAGGTGAAAGACTTATATGCTGAGAACTATAAAACATTGATCAAGGAAATTGAAGATGACTCAAAGAAATGAAAGATATTCCATGTTCTTGGATTGGAAGAATTAATATTATTAAAATGGCCATACTACCCAAAGCAATCTACAGATTTAATGTGAACTCTATCAAATTACCCATTACATTTTTTTAAAGAACTAGAAAAAATAATCCTAAAAATTATATGGAACCACAAAAGACCCAGAATTGACAAGGTGATCCTGAGGAAAAAGAACAAAGCTGGAGGCATAACCCTCCCAGACTTCAGACAATACTACAAAGCCACAGTAATCAAAACCGTGTGGCATGGACACAAAACAGACAAATGGATCGATGGAACAGAATAGAGAGCCCAGAAATAAACCCACACACCTATGATCAATTAATCTTTGACAAAGGAGGGAAGAATATACAATGGAGAAAAGACAGCCTCTTCAGCAAGTGGTGTTGGGGAAGCTGGCCAGCTGCATGTAAATCAATGAAGTTAGAACACACCCTCATACCATATACAAAAATAAACTCAAAATGGCTTAAAGACTTAAAAAGACAGGACACCGTAAAACTCCTAGAAGGAAACATAGGCAAAACATTCTCTGACATAAATCACAGCAATGTTTTCTTAGGTCAGTCTCCCAAGGCAATAGAAATAAAAGCAAAAATAAACAAATGGGAACTAATCAAACTTACAAGTTATCTATCTAAGTAGTAAAAGCACTTTCTGAACTTAGGTCTTTGGCTACCACATCCTCTGCTCTTGCCATCTCATTAGGGACCTAATAAACACTTGCTGAATTGAACTGTACTGAAAATAAACTTGCAGCAATGCCTGCTCTATGATTAGGAGGGAAGGAGCATAGGACAATGCTGACAGAAGAATGAAATGAGCTGGAAAGTAAAATATGGTTCCAGAGAAATCACAGAGTCAGATGATGAAAGTAGGCTACTGCCCCTCTCACTTACCCAAGCCCTATGAAATCTGGAACTACAAAGCGACCAAAAAAAAGCCATTCCAAGGCAAGCAACGTCCATCTGGGAGCAGGACAGTCTGGCTATAAGCACTGAACAAAGCCAGAAGAGAACAGGAAAAGTCTCCGTCAGACAATCCACCCATTTAAACCTGATCTTCCAAACTAGGGCTCCTCTCTCTCCCGTTCCAATTAACAGCTCTGCTCCCAGCAACCGACATGCTGAATCACCCTCCAGTGCCACAGCTGATGGCTCATAAGGCTTTGGGCTCATCTAATCCTCTAATAGCCTGGGGCTGTATTAGTGTCACAGTAGCAAATTTTCTCCCAAATTGGAACTTTATTATTTTACTGTACAAAAGTCAGCAGGGTTCTTGAAGGAACTGAAAACCATCTGTTAACCCTTTCCAATCTCATTTCCCGTAACTGCCATCAGAAAATATGACTTCATGTCAAAGAAATACCTTTGGGTTGCACCCCCCTGAAGTCTCTGGCACCAAAGTGAGTACAGATTGAGAGCAGAAGGCCAGTTAGTTGCCTAGTCCTTTCTTGCCTCCCATGACAAATTGTATCCTGCTTTCTTAACATTAATTATGCGTGATTCTGTGATTTATAATAAATACATTTTTAAGGGATATTTTATTTTACTTTTTAAATTTAATTCTTAAAATTGAAGTTGAGTTGATGTACAGTATTATATAAGTTATAAATACATATTTTTGTTTTTGTACATGGTTCCTAGATCGCAGCTCCTACAACCCTTGGAATTATACTCAATATGTTATAATAATCTACAAGGGAAAAGAATCTGAAAAACATAGATATATATTTATGTATCACTGAATCATTTTGCCATATACCTGAAACTAACACAACATTGAATCAACTATATTTCGACTAAAAAAAAGAAGGGTGAGGGGATCATCTTTTGTTATAGTATTTGGTCTCTTGTCCCCAGTTCCTCAAATGGCTTCAGAGCCATAAACGTGAAATAGGTGTCTTGCTATTCATAACACTGACTTTTCAACCACAACTGAGTTTATGTTAATGAGATGACTTTTAGAAATCCCCTAAAGATGGGGTTGGGGTGGCTGGTTGCCAGGGGAACCAACCATGAATAGAGGGTTGGAACTCTCAATCCCATCCCCTGATTTCCAGGCAGGAGAGAGGGGCTGGAGGTAGAATCAGTCACCAATGGCCAACGATTTTTATCAATCATGCCTATGTAATGAAGCCTCCATTAAAAAACCAAAAAAGAGGGGTTACAAAGAGCTTCCAGGTTGGTGAACCAGAGTGCTTTCATGTGCCACCGTGTCAGGTCCCCAAACTCCACGGGGACAGAAGCTCCTTTGTTCAAAACCTTCTTATGTATCTCTTCATCTGGCTGCTGATTCTTATCCTTTAATATCCTTTGTAATAAAATGGTAATCTAGTGAGTAAACTAGTCTCCTGAGTTCTGTGAGCTGCTCTAGCAAATCAATTGAACCCAAGGAGGGGGTCGTGGGAACCTCTGATCTATAGCCAGTCTGTCAGAAGCACAGGTGACAACCTGGACTTGTGATTGGAATCTGAAGCAGAGGGCAGTCTTGTGGGACTGAGCCCTTAACCTGTGGAACCTGATGCTATCTCTGGGTAGATAGTGTCAGAATTGAGTTGAATTGTAGGACACCCAGGTGGTGCTGAAGAATTTCTTGGTGCTGTGGGTAGAAAATCCCACATATCAGAATGACTAGAAGTTCACGATACCACGGTCACGTTAACTATATTATGTAGTTACGTTAACTGTGACTGCAGTTATATGAAAAACATGTATAAGAAAAAGAAGGAAGGAAATGTACTATAAAAAGGGAAAATTCATTGTGAAATAAATTGGCTTGTTATTTATCTCTATTTTGCAGTTTTTGTAATATAAAGAAATAAAAATATCATTTATATTTTTAAAGTGTTCTTAAATGATTCATTTTCTAAGATATACCATACACGATGGTAGCTGGTGGTAGAGTGTGTGGCTATCTAGTTCAGGAGGACGACCAACCAGGTTAATAAATGCAGCTGCAACACACATGTCTGCATGGTCTGAGGGAAGGGACAGGAAATCTTCCAGGTTTCATGAGCCAGCACAGACCTGAACAGAGAAGGCCAGTTCTCTTCCGTCTATCCTGATTCGATAATAGGTCAGTCGCTTACATCCCATGGAAAAAAAAAAAAAAAAAATGAGGAAAATAGCAGAATAAGTGGAGAGTTTTTTACCACCAAATGCTCTGATCTCCTATTGGAAAAAAACCTCTGAAGCCACATAAGCTTTCTGCCTATTTATCTCAATCGCAAACATAAACTAAGAATCACAGATATAAGGAATTACAAGATTTTTCAGGGTGTCCCTCTGTAATTATAAAAACTTGTTTCCATAAGCCCAAGAAATAAAACAGAAGCTGAAGAATTCATTAGATGCAAAATATAATGCAAAGCTCATCTTTCCTTGTGTTCCCAAGGCCTCCCTAGAAGAAACCTAAACAAAAAGCTTGAAAACCAAGTGTTATTTCAGAGCCAAGGTTGATTTGCATGTGAGAAGGACACATATGAAAAATTCAGCTAACTTGGAAGGTCCATTCAAATACAACAGTCAAAGTGTACATCTTTAGCACTGGAAATCTGGAGAGACGGGCAAATTCAGAGCCTCATTGCCAGGATCCTGGAGCTGAAGCTGCTGGAGCCATAAACTGGTAGCAACACTTAAATGGTAATTTGGATGAATTGCCCAGGGCTGAGTGTGCACTAGCTTGAGTGAGAAGCTCTTTGGAACACAGTCTTAGAGGGACCTGTACACTTCCATCGCTTTTACCTCCAGGGATTCCACCAGTTTCCTACACTGAAGAGCCAAGAAACATCCCTTTCTGGCTCCAGCAAAAGGAGAGGAAAAGTAACCATTGTGAAATACACCCCGAGCAATCTTTATAACAAAGGCCTGTTCTCTGGAGGAAATGCCTTTTCAGAGGTTTATTCCACCTGGGGAAACTGCATTTCTCAAATCCAGCCCTCTCTAATTTTGCTGTCTCACCTAGGAGTGAAAAAAAAAGATGGGGCGGGGGCTAAGAAACGCTTGTGAAGGTCACAGCTCAGAAACACAGATCCACTAAAAGACCTAGATTTAATCGTAAGATTTTAGAATGCTTCTCCTCCTCATTCAAAACTTACCACCATACCAACAGGACTCTACTATAACAATGGATTATAGCTGTACAAAATTTGAGGTGGAGACTATCTGAGGAGGAGTTCTTAGGGAAGCCCAATGACAACAAGGGAGACAAAAGCAAGGACACCTGGGGGAGTTTAAAGCCTCCAGAACCTACAGCTACAGTAGCATTAAATATAGCCCAACTCCTAGCCAGTGTAACATAGAATCTCACACCAAAGATCTATTTACCTCAATTTCTATTACCCAATATATCATGTCCAGCTTTCAACAAAATAATTAGAAGCCATGCTAAAAGGAAAGGAAAAAAAGTCTGAAGAGACAAAGTAAGTATCGGAATCAGACTCAGACATGACATCCATTTTGGAATTACTAGGCAGGGAATTTAAAAACAACTATGGTTAATATGTTAAAGGATCCAAGGTAAAAGTGAAAAATACATAAGAACAGATGGATAATGTAAACATAGAAGTGGAAATCCTAAGAAAGTATCTAAAGGAAAAGCTAGAAATCAAAACTAACTGCACAGAAATGAAGAATGCTTTCAGTGGTCTCATTGGTAGACTGGACATGGCCAAGGAAAGAATCAGTGAACTAGAAGATAGGTCAGATAGAAACTTTTCAAACTCTCTTTCTCCAAGAGAAAAAAAGAATTAAAAACATAGGAACAGAACACCCAAAACTGTGGGACAATTTTTTTAATGTAATATATAGATAACCGGAATACCAGAAGAAGATAGAACAGAGTAGAAGAAATACTTGAAGTAATAGTGGCTGAGAATGTTCCAACATTAATGACAGGCATTAACCCATTGATCAGGGACCTCAGAGAATACTAAGCAGGGTAAATATCAAAAAATATATATACCTAGGCATATTATATTCAAACTGCAGTAAACCAAAGACAAAAACAAAATCTTTAAAGAAACAAGACGGGGGGAAACACCTTACCTATAAAGGAGCAAGGATAAGGATTAAAGTGGACTTCTCACCAGAAACCATGCAAGCAAGAAGAAGGTGGGGTGAAATATTCAAGGGCTGATAGAAAATCTTCCCAACCAAGCATTCTGTATCCAGCAAAATTATCCTTTAAAAGTGAAGGGGAAATATTTTCTCAAACAAACAAAAACTGAGGAAAGCCATTGCTCACAGACCTACCCTGAAACAAGTATTAACAGAAGCTTTCCACATCATACGCCATTGGGGAATTGCAAATTACAATAATGAGACACCACTCCACACCTATTATAATGGCTAAGACACAGAACACCGACAATACCAAATGCTGGTGAGGACGTGGAAAACAGTAACTGTCATTTACTGCTGTTGGGAATGCAACATGGTATAAAGCCACTTGGAAAGGAAGTTTGGCAGCATCTTACAAAATTAAACATACTCTTAGCATACAATCCAGTAATCACACTCCTTGGTATTTTTCCAAAGAAACTGAAAACTTGCTCACACAAAAACCCACACACATATGTTTATAGTAGCTTTATTCATGATTGCCAAAACTTAGAAGCAACCAAGATGTCCTTCAGTAGGTAAATGGATGAAGGGCGGTACATCCAGACAATGGAATATTATTCAGTGCTAAAAAGAAATGAGCTATCAAGCCATGAAAAGACATGGAGAAACTTTAAATGCATATTTCTAAGTGAAAGAAGCCAATCTGAAAAGGTTACATATTCTATGATTCCAACTATATGACATTCTGAAAAAGACAAAACCATGGAGACAGTAAAAAATCAGTGGTTACCAAGGGCTGAGGACAGAAAGAAGGATCAATAGGTGGAGGATAGAGGACTTTTAAGGCAATGAAAATAATGGACACATGTCATTACACATTTGCCCAAACCCGTAGAATGTCCAACGCCAAGAACGAACCCTAATGTTAACTACGGATTTTGTGTGACAATGATGTGTCAGTGCAGGTTCATCAGTTGTAACAAATGTACCACTCTGGTGGAAGATGTGGGTAAGGAGGGATGCTATACTTGTCTGGGGTAAGGGGACATGTGGGAAATCTCTGTACATTTCTCCCAATTTTGTTGTAAACTTAAATCTGCTCTAAAAGATAAAGAATTTTTTTAAAGTTCTGCACAGAGAAGGAAAATAATTCGAAAGTGAGATCTATATAACGAAAGAAAGAATGCTGAAGAGGGAATAAATGATTATCCTTAACGGGATAATCTTTCATGAAGCCTATATCTCTATACCGTAGCACAACCATGATAGACTAAATTTAGGTGGGGTGTCTCCCTACCGGTATTTAAAGGTACAGCCCTTATTTTAGGTGCCTCTGGTGGAAGTTTGATTGTCTCCCTTCTTGAGGTAATTATATTGGAAATAGTATAATGCAATCCATATCCAAAGGGGGAAACTAGAAACAGAAAGAATTATCTGATTTAAAAAAAAAAAAGAAAAGGAAAATGGATAAACTACAGATCCTGGATCTTATTAACCTGAATGGTAACTATTGGTTAAATGTGTAATGTCATTTAACACTTACATACTCAGGATTAAAAGCAGAAATCTATGGGGGCGGAGCGGGGGGAGAGTGAGGAAGGACCAGAAAGACTGACTTCTCCAAGGTCACACAGCTGGCAAATGACAAAATGGAATTCAAATACAGATCTTACTTCACATGACCGTGAATTACAAATACATTATGAGAATCTTTGTACTCTTCCCAAGTACATAATTAAGGGAGCCTTTTATAATGTGCAGAGCAAGGCAGCAGAATGGTACTTTGTGACCTTAAGGAATTTTTGCAGCTTACAAAAGGATCTAATTCACATCCAGGAGAAGCCAGGACAATCCATGACAGTTGTATCAAGCTGTTCATCATTGAATTACAATAGAGAGTCCACTTGCCAATGCTTTTCTAGAAAAGAAGTCAGGCTGGGACTTTTTCACTGGAGTCAGTTTCCTTTACTCCTGGAACGGCTAAGTCAGCACTAAAGGCCTCAGAAAACAGAGCCAGCTACCATCCCCCAGGGCATCCTCATGCTGATTAATCACAACAGCTGGATCACACCAGCTGGAAAACACCCTTCCCTCCTCGGAACTGGCCTAGTACTTAACGTCTATACCATTCATCTGACATGTAATGTACACTCTATTCTATTGGTGGCAAAATTTTAAATGCATTATTCTTGTTCTAAGCTATTTGAGGACAGGGACCTATACATTATCTTCCAAAGATGATCTTCTATCTTCCTGGTAGATGCTCCAACAACATTGACTGAATGTTTATCTGCAGCTGCCAGGAAAGTTGTCTAAGTATTCAGGGTTAAAACTGGTCTAGAATTGGTAGTTTGAAAGCATCTTAAGGAGCTGTAATGAGGTGAGGCTCAGATTACAAGAACCAGAAGTAAAGCTCTTTGTTAAGAGGTCATCCATTCCTCTATCCGACAAACATCTCTGTACCCTCCAAACACTGCGCAAATGGTGGATTCATATTTGGAAAAATAGAATGTGATCATAAAAAACAGAGCTAATCACTTTTACCTTCATCTTTTATTCAAATTAATATAGCATTATGGTATTGCTCCATCTAGGTGTCTATGTCTTTGTTTCTCTATCAAGAATATGAGCTACTTGATGGCAGAAAGTATTCACCCTAGACCTGTATATTTCTCTTCAATGTATATGTGGTTTATACTTTATACATTTTATATCTAAAACATATAACTGGGACTTCCCTGGTGGCGCAGTGGCTAAGAATCCTCCCGCCAGTACAGGGGACACGGGTTCGATCCCTGTCTGGGAAGATCTCACATGCTGTGGAGCAACTGGGCCCGTGAGCCACAACTACTGAGCCTGCGCTCTAGAGCCCATGAGCCACAACTACTGCACTCGCATGCCACAACTACTGAAGTCCGCACACCTAGAGCTCGTGCTCTGCAGCAAGAGAAGCCACCGCAATGAGAAGCCCGCGAAACGCAACTAAGAGTAGCCCCCACTCGCCGCCAGCTAGAGAAAGCCCGTGCGCAGCAACGAAGACCCAACGCAGCCAAAAATAAATAAATAAATTTAAAAAAATAAAATAAAACATATAACTTACATTTACGTTTTATCCAGTTTTATTTCACAAACAATTAGTGAGCATTGTTTCCCATCTGATAGAAACCATGCCTTTAGTGCAGTTCTACGATTCCTATTCATTGGATAGAGGTGCGTATGACACCTGTCCAAGAAAATCTTTGTCTGATATTTGGCCCTGAATTGCTAACTCGTCTATCTAACTCCCTGGTCATGCCCTCATTATTACCACCCCAAGAGGCTTTGGTGCAGTCCAAAAGTCACCTCACGAACATAACAAAAGACATCTTTATCATTTAGGAAATTTCAAGGGTTTTAAGGGCTCTGTGCCAGAAATAGAGACGAAGACCAAATATACATTTCTTATTATCAATTACAATATCACATTCCCCCTCCGGGGTCTTTGAACACAATCTCCTATAGCAAAACAATCATAAAAGTCAAAAGATACTGGCACATTACTATAATCCCATTCAGTCATTAGCGGATATCCATTCCATCATCATATCCTGTGAAAACATCTCCCAGGGCAAGGCCACGCAGGTTTGCAGACTTCCATTTGATTTTATTGGGTTCCAAAAGCAGACGTGATGTCAGACACATACGACTTTACCCTTTCAGGCATCTGGTGTACTTGAGCGAAGAGACAGTATCATCTCTTGCTCTGAGCTTCTTTGGAGGTGCTACTATCACCTTGGATTTCCCTCATTACATAACCCATTTATTCATCCACCACTTTTCCTTCTCTCCATTTGTACTCAGACTTTTACACCATTGGATGGGTTCTGCGACTGTGCTGGTCTAGATTGCAGGCAGCAAGTCCCCCATCCCCCGCCCTCAGTCTACTCCTGTTCACTTAGTCATGTAGATTACATAGGCACAGAACTAGTGGGCCATCTTCACAACCAGGCAATACAGCTGCATTCACTGTTAATCCCAATTTTACCGGATGAGGTGAAGGCACATCCTGCCTCATCAGTCCCTTAGGAATTCTGATGTAAAGGGTAAAAACACAGTTACAGATTTTTGCTTAGGAATCATCCCTCCTATCAGCCTTACAGTTCCAGCCCTGGTCCCATGACCACTGCATCAGGTAGGGAAAAAAGAATACCAGCATTTCCCCCACCCCCCTGTGAAATCACAATACCACAAAACCCAAGGAGCTTAGGAGTACAGAAAAAGAAATGAAACCGGGAAGAACGATCGTGGCTAAAGCTGTCTAGAGATGTGCTATCAAATATGGTTGATAGCTATATCTAGCTATTTAAGATTAAGCTGTTAAGTTAAATTAAAACATTCAATTTAACAGTGTACTAGTAATTTCAAAGATTCAATAGCCACTGTGGTGAGTGGCTACCATATTGGACAGCAAAGATACAGAACATTTCCATCACTGTAGAAAGTTTTAATGAACTGTGCTGCTGTAGAGTTTTATTGTTGTTTGTTAATATTTTTCGTTTTGTTTTTTATTTATCTTAAATCTTCCAATGGAATAGAGTGGGGAAAGATGAAGTATAAAACAATGGAAATTGTGAATCGGCCAGTTAGGATTCAATGGGGGGAGAATTAATCAGAAGGGCATCTGTTCTTTCTAAACAATTAGAATGCCATTCCTTTCCAGACAATATCATTGATGCTGAAGACCCAACATTACACCTTGCTATGGTCTGAATGTTGAGTGCCCCAAAATTTACTTGTTGAAACCTAACTCCCAAGGTGATGGTATTAGGAGATGAGGCCTTTGGGGATGATTGAGTCATGAGGGTGGAACCCCCATGATAGGGACCACAGAGAGCTAGCTTGCCCCTTCCACCATGTGGGGACACAGCAAAAAGACAGTCATCTATAAACCAGGATACCCTCACCAAACACCAGCTGTGTTGGTACCATGATCCTGGACTTCCCAGCATCCAGAACGGTGAGAAATAAACATTTGTTTATAATCCACACAATTTATGGTATCTTGTTATAGCAGCCCAGATGGACTGAGACACCCCTCTTCGATGAGTCACCTTTGGGTCAGCATGGTTTCTGTACCATCTGGCAATACTAATCCAAATCCTAAGCAATGAAATGGACATATGAGGATGCGAATCAGAAATGATAATGGAAGAACTTTGGTGAAGAAGTAAATATTCACCTAATTTTTAAAGTATGATTTGAAAAAGACAAGTAAGAACTAGAGATTTGAAGGTTCAGGAGTGGGCAGGTAATTCTTTCAAATGCAGGGTTTTTTTCCACTCTTTCTCCCCTTCTCACCTTTAAAAGACCTCAGGCTGATTGATGGCTATTATGTGTTCCCAACACTCCATGAGATTGGTACCCAGACCAGCAATCTTCTATATAGAGTCAACTTAGAATCACAAAACAAGATACACTCCAGCTGAATTACCCTCCATTCCTGGCTAGAGGAGTTATCTCCAAATTCCTCTCGGCTTGCCTACTCAGATAAGCTAGGGCCAACGATGTGGAAGCCTCAAGTCCCTTATCCCTCTCCCTTAAACATTAAAAAAAAAAAAAAAAAAAAAAAAGGTCCTGAATAGTTACGCATTTTCTTTCTTTGCTCTGATCCTAGCTCAGTTTTCTCTTATCCTGCAGTTTTCAAGCAACCAGAAGTTCTGTGAGGGAATTCCAGATGTCAAAATTTTTGTCCTAATATCACTAAGATGTTATTCACCCTTTTCACTCTTATTCTCTCACAAATATATAGAGGTACTTTTCTCAAGCTATATGGTATGGGATGCTGCCATTGCTCTGATGGCTAGTTTGTGTATTCCTGGGTTTTTCAGAATGTTTTTAAGTTGTGAGTTTAGGATATAAACATGTGAGATTAGCTCAGTTTGTCCTCAAGACTTCTACTGAGAGTTTCCTAGTTATCTTCAGTTACACCAGCTATAATTCATGTTATCTCCTTACCCTCCAAGAAATTATTATTTTAAAACTTCTAACTTTTCTTCATACCTATGTGGAAATACAACAAAAAATGAATATAATTTTTGTCTTTTTTTGCAAAAAAAATCTTTTTTTACCTTTTAAACTTTCTAAGTTTTATCAAAACATTATTTTGGAATGTAATATAATTTTATTCTGAAACAAATAAAAATGTTTTAAAAATGTTTTCCTTGTATTTTAGGACGGATTGTTGGCTTAAATGGGGGAATTAAGACTTACTTTTCAACGTACAACTGTACTGTCTACCTCTAAAGTGCTGAAAAAGATAAAATTGAGATAACAAAGAGTTTTTTGACTCATGAGAGAGAAGAAACTACTAGAAAGAAACTGGAAGAAAATGTAAATAAGATGCAAAAATATAAAGAAAGCTATCTTTTCTTCAGTTTTATTAATGATAATAACCACCTAAATTATTGTGTATTATGCAGCAGAACACTGTTGAATAGCACTTTGGTGTCAATTAAATGGTGGCATCATTTTGAGATTTAGTGTCCAAGGCATTGTCTGGAGAAGTGAACACAGTAACTGAGACTTCAATAAAGCTTCTACATTTGACATTTGCTGAATGCCTGCTGGATGGAAAGTTGTTTAAAGAAATCATGACCCTGCCACTTTCCAAAAATACAGTAACTTGACAAATTATTTAGCTGTAAACATGAAAAATGAGTTAGCGTCACATCTGTAGAATTGTACTTTTGTATTGTTACAGATGAACCTATGGCTAGACTTGTAGTTTTGCTTGAATTTGTCTGGAATTAGCACTAACTATGATCAAAGATGTTCTACATGAGTGCTTGGCAGCAAACACAAGTGGTACTGAAATATTCAAAGGGCTGAATAATTTTTAAATATCTAATGTTTTATCCTGGACCAACTATGTTGACACTTGAAGTGATGGTGCAGTAGCAATGGTGGATAAAACATGACTAACATAAATCAAGGAAGTGACACCAACCTCTCCTAGCAGTCATATTCTTCAACCCACATACTTGCAAGGGGATGAAAAATACCAGTTTCTCTTTAGAGTGTCCTTGATGAAGGACAGGGAAAAAGTAGTAATGTTATTAAATTTTGATCTCAGAGTACAAGACCTTTTAATATTCAAGGTGACAAAATGGGCCATATGCCTAAAGCACTTCTGGTACAAACTGAAGGACAATGGTTGTCTCAAGGAAAAGTACTTGTGTGACTATTGAACTTGAGCTAAACTATCCACTTGTTTCATGGAGTACCATTTTTACGTGAAAGAATGACTAACCATGATATTTTGGTTATTTAGATCTGTGTATAGGGCAGACATTTTCTTGAAAATGAGCCAAGTGAGCCTGTCGTTTAAAGAGAAACAGTCATTAATGTTTGTCATCAGTGGTAAAATGTGAACTTTCAAGAAACAATAAGAATATTGGAAAACTTGTATCTGTTATTAAGAGTTTGAGAGCTTTCCAGTACTTAGACTTTTTTGATGAGATTAGTGATTAATGAATGTGATTTTTAATGGAATCAATCAACATTTGGAAGATCTGCATGACTCGTCAACTCATATCTTCCAAATAACCAACGTAGGAAAATTACAAAATCATGCATGAATAAAGACATATTGAAAGTTCAAGATAGAGCAATCGATTTCAGTTTCACAAAACATGAACACTGCGTTGATAAGGCTTCCCATTCCACATTCCTTTAAGAAACTACCATTTGTTAAGCTTTGTTGAAGTATCAAAGAATATTAACAGTTATCTGAAACAGCTATGAAAGTAATCCCTTTTCCAATGACAGAGCTGTATGAAGTTCCTACCAAATATACTTCAACCAAAACAGTATATTGCAACACACTGAATGCAAGAGCAGACATGAGGATACCACTGTCTTCTAATCCACACATAAAAGAGATTTGCAAAAAAAAAAAAGCCAATCTATGCATTACATTTTTTTGAAAATATAGTCCTTTTTAAGCAAACGCGTGAACATATAATAGGTATATTATTGTTCCTATTAAATAGCTAATAAATATTTTTATATTTTCTCTATTTTAATTTCTGCCTTAGTAAATATCAGTAAATATAACCTGCAGAAACAAAACCACGTAAGGTTCCTCAATAATTTTTATGAAGTAAGAGGACCTTGAGACCAGAAAGTTTGAAAACCACTACTCTTGGCTATCAATAGTCAAAAGTGTCTTTTCAGCTGAATGCATACTGGGCTGAAGTCTTAACAATGAAAGAAAAAAGAAGAGAGAGAAAAAGGTAATTGCCTTTTGACCTTCTCTCCCAGATTCTCAAAAGAGTGTCCTCCCGCTGTCCTTCATTTGTCTTCCCTTCACTTATCTCCAAAGAAGTCCCACCCTCTGCAGCCCACCCTCCACCCCTGATCCTGTGATAATGGGAGATGAGTGGAGAGGAAAGGGATGAGGGTGTCTTTTATTGCCTCTTCTCCCAGCACTGGGCATTGTTTCATTTCTTCCCAACATTTTCTCTCCTATAAGGATCCTTTATTGTGACTCCAGTGTAGAGAGGCAGTGTGATTTACTGAAAAGGGCTGGCAAGAGTAGATTCAAATCCTGGCTCCATCTCTCACTATTTGTGTGACTTTAGGCAAACTGTTCAGTTGAGGGAAACTCAGTTGCCTCTTCTGTAGAATACAGAGAGAAATAATTAACTTGCAGGGTCATTGACAGGTTTTCACAAAGAAAGTATGTTATGGAAGTAGAAGGTACTCAACACATTTTAGTTCCTCTCCCCCTTCCTCTCACTATCCTCTGTTCTTGAAACCCACTCCCACTTTCCAGGGCACTGAGGAAGTCAAAGAGATCTGGGGAAAGGTGGGAATGTGGTCTACAGAATACTAATCCACCCCCATCTAGAATGGTAGAATGGAGATGACAATTCTTGCCACCATCTCCAGTCTCTGTATAAGGGAGCCTGGGAAAAGATAAACACTTTCCCTATGTCTTATTCTTCATAATCACGTAATTCTGCTTTTTTTTTTTTGGAAGAAGGAGATGATAAAAGTAAAGCCCCAGAAGCACTTCAGTCTGAGCATTCATGCTATGGGCAAAAGCCTCTCTGGTTTTCATCCTGATAAAATATAATGTTATTGCAGGACCCATTCAGCCTGGGACCCAGAGTTAAACTGGTTCCCTGTTGAACAAGATGGGACATTTTTGAGATGGGCAGATGGTAAATCTGGCAGACATCCAGAGGCATTGCAGAAGGACCTGGATTCTCTACATAGGGCACCAGGAGAGATTTGTACTAATACCTTGTTGTCTTTGTCTCCCAAAGTTATCTGAGTGGCAAGCACCCTAGTGGGGACATGACCCAATTGCTTGGGCAGGACAGAACGAATTCAAGCTAGTGCTGTGCTGGAGACAGGATTTCCAAGCCCATGAAGCTATAGCAATAAATGGTTTTCCAGGGGAGTCTGCCCCAAAGCCCTGTGTTTATGGTTTCCTTTCCAAGAGCTCCTCGGGAAAAAGGGTCATGCTTTCATGTGGCGTTTTCCAACTTAACAAAGCAACCCCTTCCTAGGCCATCCTGACCCTGGACTTCTCTCCATGGCATTATTAGCAAACTCTCCCTTGAGGGGGCCACTCTTGCCACAGCTCTGCTGAGATGATGCTCAGGGCCTGGAAAGGATCTTTTTGTTTTATTGCCTCATTGATAATTTCTCTATGCATGGAGAAAACAACTGAAATTTGTGATACCTCATACAGTTGGGGCCAAGAGGAATTTAGCAGAAAGCTGCTTTTATAGGCAGTACATAGAGTTATAAATTTGAAAACTTAGTCTATCTGCTTTTCTGAATCTCTAAATAGGTTTTCCAGCATTAACAGGATCTACCCAGCCTGCCTCTTTCTAACAGAAGTGGTGCTGTCATTCAAGGCACTCCTGGTGGTGATTTCAGCCAATTGTTAAATTTATAACCAAACATAAACTTTCAGTACTGTATTAGTCAGTGCTCCTCAGAGAAGCAGAACCAATAGGAATATATGTGTGTAGATAGATAGATGATAGATAGATAGATAGTTCATAGATAGATAGATATGTAGATAGAGAGAGAGATTTATTATGAGGAGTTGGCTCATGCAGTTATGGACACTGAATCCCATAACCTGCTGTCCGCAGGCTAGAGGCCCAGGAAAGCTGGTGGTGTAATTCCAGTCTGAAGAATCTGAGGGCCTGAGAACCAGGGGAGCCGAAAGTGTAAATCTCAGTCCAAGGGTAGAAGACCGAAGTCTCAGCTCAATCAGGCAGGTAGGAAGCAAAAAAGGGTGAATTCCTCCTTCCTCTGCCTTTTGTTCTATTCGTGCCCTCGATGAATTGGATGAGGCCCACCTACATCGAGAAAGGCGTCTACATTACTGAGTCCACCAACTGAAATGCTGATTTCATCCAGAGACACACTCACACGTCTAAAAATAATATTTAATCTGGGCACAACTTGGCCCAGTTGACTCGTAAAATGAACCATCACAAGCCCCCTGGGGAGCCATGCATTGCTCAAAGAGAAATATGCTGTGTGTTATTCTCCCTGACCACTACACTAAAAAGCACAGTATATAAACTATCTTAATCGAGAGGATTGTGTTAACAAAGCTTTCTCTCATTAGCGCCCCAGACAAGGGAGTCCTGGATTTGCAAGGTAACGGAAAGCTGTGTCAAAATTAAGGGTCAACCTGTTCCCCGGGTGAATTTAAGGTTCTTGTCTCATCGCAGAAGGAATTAAGAGATGAGACGGGGAGGTCAAGAAGGTAAAGTGAGGACTTACTTAAACGAGAATACACTCTCAGAGGGAGAGCAAGCAGACAGGTGAGCTGCTGCCCTGGCTTTCTTTGACAAACCAATTATGAGGAACATACAAATGAAGGGACAGAATATTCACTAGGGAGGAGGAGTTTGGGGGTTGTATTCCCTGATTTTCATCCCAGCTCTACCTTCCCCAGGGGAGGAGGGCTTTTTGTCCTTATTTAGCTTTTATGGGACGTGTCATGGCACCGGTGCCTCATGAGAACTTCTTATCTGCAAGGCTAATTTTCTTGTAATGAGAGCATGATGAACAACAGGTTACATCCAGGCGCAGGGGATTCCCTCCTTTCCCCACCTTCCTTTGTCTGTCTCCAGGACACTTATCACTCAAAATGTGTCGTTTCCTGTCAGTCTGGCGGTTCCTGCTTTTCTTTGTCTGCCCACGGACCCCCGCTGTTTACAAGATGCAGGATTCCCTGCCACCTGGCCCATGCCCCCCTTTCTCTGCTCATACCCAGCTACATGTCTCCCCTAACAAACCTAGGCTTCTGGATGATGAACGACTACTGCAGGCACAAGAAGCCTGGGACGACTTTGGACCACCCTGAAAACACTCGAAGCATGACAGGACAGTAGAGGGTAGGATCCCGCAGGACTTCCAAACTGGTATCCAGAGATGCTCACTGAGATCCCATTGCTCACTTAGAACGCTTCAAGGAAGGCTAGATGGCTAACTGGGAGCTCTGATATCTCTAGAAAGTGACAGTAGAGTGGGGAGGGAGGAGAGAGGGAACTTGCATTTTGCATGTTATACATTAACCTGTTTAAGAAGTTATAGAGGATGCTGCCTTCTGTAAAAGAAATATGGGAACATATGAGTATATATATGTATTCATTCACCTTTTATGAAAAGGAAAAACAGGGAAGATAAACTAAAAATTGATGAAAATAATACCTATACAAGGCTGTGGGAGTGGAGTGGAGAAGATAACAGAAAGCACTGAGGTTTCTTTGAGTATATCTTTTTATAGAGTTTTGACTTTTGAACCATATTAAAAAACTAAAAATAATATTACATATCCGAAAAATAAAAATCACAAATGTTGTAACAAGCAAACTCTAAAATTTAATACAAACAAAAATAAGTAACACTTATATCAGAGTAAAAACACATGTAGTGAGAGAAAAATACTTATTTCAAGTAATCTAAATATAAGGGGATGGAGTCTAAGAAGAACAGCAAAGCCAGCGTTTTCACTGTGAGGGCAGGGAGATATAAATATGGGATGAGAGAAGCTGAGGAAAAATTCTGTGATGTTCTATGTAAATTAGATGTATAAATATGAAATGAGCGTGTATAAATATGAAGTGAGCGTGTGTACGTATTTCTAATACCACTCCCCACTAATAGGAACCAGAATTCATTGAGAAACACTGACTCCAGGCCTAGACAGGGAAAGAACAAGATGAGCCTAACACATCTTGAGCCGGAAAGGGAGCAAGTGTTCAAAGACAGATGGATACAGGTCAAAAGAACACAGGCGCTGTCTTCAGGCGCTCTCGTTGTCCAAAACTGGGGTGGAACAACAATGGTGGTAGATTACAACATTGAAAAAATGTGTAAGTTAATGCTGATACTTGAAAAATAGAGAGAGAGGGCATCGGGGGAAGAGGAAGGGGCAAGGAAGGGAGTGGAGAGAAAATAAGAACAAAAGGGAAATCTTTCTACAGAGAGATGCCAACTAGTAACTAAAATGAGAAAACCCTCCAAGGTAATAATTGATTCGGGCAAAGATCATCAATGTATGTTAAAAGCAAAACCTCAAGGTGTCATCCCACAAATTACTTATTATCTGGGGGGGGGGGTCCTTTTCAATGGAGAAATTTGGTGGTCACCTCCTAATCTAAATGGTCAAGCTTGGCATCCCCAATAGTGGGACAGCTGACACGTTATGCCTCCTGTGTGACACAATGAGTACACACAATGTCACTTGTGTGGTGTTCTTGCTGTAATTGTTTGACCTGATTCTAATCAGGAAGACACTGTCAGACCAATATCAGACCCTTCAAAAATTTCAGTGTTATGGAGAACAGAGAAATACTTGGTGGTTGTTCTAAATTAGAAGAAACTAAAGAAACATATTAGGCAATGCAATGGCAAAACGTTATTGAGGACATTGTTGGGACAACTGGGAATATTTGAGTAGGGACTGTTTGTTGGGTGATAATATTAAACTCGTGTTAATTTCCTTAGGTTTGTTAATGGTGTGGTTATGCATGAGAACTCTCTTTTTCCTGGGAGATGAATGCTGAAGTATTGAAGACTGAAGTGTCATGATGTTTGCAGGCTACTAATGAATGGTTTAAATGGTTTGGCACAAAGGCAGCGTGTTTATCTAGAGAAAGTAACATGGAGGTGGTGTAGCAAGATGCTAGCAGCTTAAAAATCTAAGTGAGGGGTACATAGTGTTCATTACAGTTCTCAAAACATTATAGTATTTTTCTTTTAATTTTCTGTGGATTTCAATTTTTTAAGAAAAAGAATAGTTTCCTTTTTAAAAAAGAAGTTTGCCAAGTTACTGTTCAGGGCTTTCCATGACCTTCATGGATCTTATCCTCAAAAGAAAGAATTTCTTTGCCACAATCTCAATGTGCTTTGGGGGAGGAATCATGGAAGGCACCATCATCAAATATCCTCCAGCCTAACACCTCTCAGGATGCTCTGCTGAGGATGAATTCCCTGAGCTTCTTGCAGTAACCTCTAACCTCTATAAAACGTATGTGCTGGAGTGTACCTCCATTGCATCCTTGTCAAACCTCAAGCTCAATCTTTCACATATACAGGGGCGTTTTACAGTAAAACCCTATTAATAGAGCACTTGGGGTATTGATTTTTGCAAGCAATTAATGTGGAATCCCCCAAAAGACATTTTTACAGCATTTCTCCCCCAGTCCTTTATTCCGATGCAGTTTTTTCTAGATTTACTTTCCTGCCTTGGCAAAAGCAGGGCAACTCTGTCCAGGAAAACTGAAGCAGTCACAAGCCCTAGGATCATTTATATCAGAGACCAGATTGTTCCAGTACCTACAGGGGGTAGGGAACCAGTATTGAACCCGACAAATGTCCTGGGAATTCCTTTCATCGTTAAATCCCTTCATGAGTTTATTTTCTTGCCATTTCTATCTTTTCTGTTAAACACGATTATAGCAGTTCCAGTTAGTGAGGGATCCAATTCATCAAAGTTTCAGATAGTTTCTTTAATAACAGATTCATGAGAAACGTTCTAGAATATGTTTTGTCAGTTCTCTAGGGTTACACAGCCATTTTCTAGAATCAGGTGAACATTTACATATAAGCTTAAGATTTGGATGGCTATGAATATCTCATATTTTAAGTATGTATGGGGACAATTTAATTAGGTAATGAGATTCAGAAATGTTTTATCTTAGAAATCTCCTGTTATTTTAATATGATTTGATCAGTGCCATAATATTTTTGTAAGTGTTCAAGGACTATTATTTCTGAGATGGGTTGTATTTTCCTCTTCTAGCTTTATATTGTACTTTGCAGCAAGTTGTTGATCCCCAAACTCAGCAGAGCCCATGGCAGACGGCAAACAGTATAAGTATTGTCATCTCTAGGTGAAAAATGCATTCCACTGTCTTTCACTGTATTTCTCAACTGTGAGGTCTGTCCCATACACTGAAACAGCATCTCTGGCCTCTAGCCACTAGCTGCTAGTAGCACCCTTCACCCTAATCTAAATGGATACAATCAAAACTGTCTCCAGATATTGCCAAATGCTCCCTGGGGGGTAAAACTGCCCCAGATTGAGAAGCACTGCTGTCAGCCCAATAAGGAATTGAATCAGAAACAAAGAAATAAGATTAAAGTCCATACTCCCTCCAGTTCTGACACGACAAGCCCCATCATTATAGAGAGGCAATGTGGTATCACGGAAGAATGCTGAGTTAGACACTAGAGACATGGCATCTAACCCTGAATCTGACCCTTCTGTATAAACGCTGGGCTTCATGACTTCCCTGAGCCTCCTACTCCCTCATCCAGGAAATAGGGACCAAGTCAGTCCTACCTACCCCCAGGATTGGGGATTATATAAATAAAATACCATCATATATGTGTCAGTCAGCCTGGGCTGCTATAACAAAATACCACAGACTGAGTGGTTTAAACAACAGACATTTATTCCTTACAGTTCTGGAGGCTGGATGTCCAAGATCAAGGTCCCAGCTGACTCTGTTCTGTCCCAGGGAGAGCTCTTTTCCTGGTTTGCAGACGGCCGCTTTCTCCCTGTGTCCTCACATGGTAGAGAGAGAAAGCTCTCTGGCATCTCTTCTTCCAGGGCTGCATAAGCCCATCGTTGGGGGTCCCACCCCCATGACCTCATCTAAACCTAATTATCCCCCAACGTCCTGTCTCCAACTATCATCATATAGGGCGGGGGCGGGGTGGGGGGGGGACGGGACACACACACAAACATTCAGCCCATAATAATGTGCAAGTGCTTTGTAAACAGAAAGGCTTCTAAGCTTATGAGGAAACTAACATTTATTGAATGCTGGCCATGTGCCAGGCAATTTAAGATTTTGTTTAATTCTCACAATCCCCTGACATAACGTCATTTCCCCTGATTTTACAGGGTAGGAAACTGAGGCCCACAGGAAGTAACATTGCCAAGCTTACAGGCCTAGTAAGTAGCAGCACCAACTTGAAACCTGAACACACAGCCACTCTCTCCTCCGCAGGACTCCATGCTGCTTCCCGTGAAGCACATGATCATTAAAGAGACCGGTGGCCTTTTTGGGGATCCTTACTATAAACTGATATATAAATTCTGCTTTGTTAGCTTTATTATTTTAAATATGGGTGAATATGTATATGTCTGCTCACATATGTGTTAGACACAGTAAATATTTTTATTTAGAAAAAATAAGGGGTCAATCATTCCATCTTGAAAAATTATAATATGCTTCTTCCTCCTTTTTCCCTTTCCTATACCTACTCCACATCCTTGATTCCAATCTAGCATTATTTACACTGCACATGGTAGGGTATAGTTGCAATACACCTGTGGCAAAAAGCAATAAATAGATATTATATTTTAAAATATATAGATATATTAATAGAGATGAGATAGATAGATAGATATAGATAGATGATAGATAGATGATAAATAGGTAGATAGATAGATAGATAGATAGATACAGGTAAAGATATAATTCTTAGCCATAGTTCTGGGATTTTAAAAAATAAAGATTCTATGACTTTAACTTGAAATATGTTTAATTTAGAATATTCTGGGATTCAGGTCTTCATAATCCAAATATTACCAAACTCAGATGCCTGGACCAAACTGCGGAAATTTATTGTATATTGTGTGACATGTAGAGAGAGAGGGACACGCACACACACACACACACACACACACAGCTGTCCCAGGAACTAATATTCTGCACATAGAGCCAAAAAGCAACCAGGGATTAAGGAACAAAATAGACCCACAACATAAAGTGTTTGTCCAGTAATGGGGACAGTACTTTGTTTTCCTTCCTGAGATCAACTCAGGGGAGAAGGGTGAGGCAATACCAAGAGCCCAGAGAGTAATGGACACACACAGTTGCACAGAGAGCCTCTCCCTCCACTCCTGGCTCTCAGGTCTCACCACTCTCACTGCACTTGTAAGTGTCCACACTGAGCCAGAGGCTGGTAAAAAGGAAGTCAGACTCGATCAGGCAGCGTGAGCACCAAGGTCCCATAACAGCCATGTGACCTTGACCTCACTCCTCTGGATTTTCTCCCATGAAACACCAGTAGCTCCTCTACCTAGTTTTAGCTGTGAGCCATGGTACAGGTTCCCAGCGCACTTCCGTGAGCTGAGGAATGGTTCTGACGAGAGTCAAGGTTTCCCCCAAAATTTCACTGTCCCAGAAACTAGAACTACTGAGTAGTCCTTGGTGGAGTGTGACTGGTAGGATATGGGTACCTCTCCTGCCCCAAATGTATCTGTACTAAATTCCTGAAAGTTGGCTCTTAGATGCTCTTCCTAAGACCTTCTCCTAGGCGCTATGCTCTGAGGGAGATTACAAAATGAAATCATTAACACCGTAGACTGTGTGAGAATATCTGAATCCTGGAGAGACCCTGAGGACCAAAACTCTAGTCATCACTGAAAGAAAGTGCAAAAGGCACAGAGGAAGGGCAGGAGTCCCGGCTGGCCTTGAATCAGCTCTGTGTGCAGGACAAGGAAGAAGTGGCATCCTCACCAGCATAGTCCAGAGCCAATCAAACTGCTCAGGTCCCTTCCTGAAGATGCAACATACCGTTATGGGGAGAAACAAACTACTGTCCTGGGCTTCCCTGGTGGCGCAGTGGTTGAGAGTCCGCCTGCCGATGCAGGAGACACGGGTTCGTGCCCCGGTCCGGGAAGATCCCACGTGCCGCGGAGCGGCTGGGCCCGTGAGCCATGGTCGCTGAGCCTGCGCGTCCAGAGCCTGTGCTCCACAATGGGAGAGGCCAGAACAGTAAGAGGCCCGCATACCACAAAAAAAAAACCCAAAAAAATTACTGTCCTGAGAAATGAAAGAATAATATACCAGACCCATCACGCTGCTCATCTAGCTGCATGACCTCAAGTAAGTCACTTCATATCTGGGATGAAATTCTTTCGTCTTTAAACTGAGTATGTAAGATTATATAAAATCTAAGTTCCATCAAGCTTGAATATTTTTGTCCTACTTTTCTAAGTCCTACCCTCAACACAACAGAATTGTCTCCTCCCTCCTCCCCACTGTAGAGATGCACAGTATGGTAGCATGAACAGTGGGTTGTTACATCTGTCCCCCTCTTCTACACTGGAAGCTGCTTGAAAGGAAGGACCTTGCTTTACATTCTTTGTTCCCCTAGCACATCGCCTAGCAGAAATTATGTATGCAATCAATGACTGTTGAAAAGACCTGTAAAGTATAACCTCTACTCAAATATAAGATATTATTTTTACCTTTTTCACCCTGAACAGCCATGGGCTGCTCTTGCCAAGGCCTTTCATAGGTAATGTGGGAAACTCCAGAACTGAAAATCCAGCCCTTGCAAAACCTGTTTTGTTGTTTTCTCTTTTAAAAGAACATATTGCCTTTATTATTTTTTTAAGCCAAGAATGAAATAAAAGCTCTTTCTCAAGTCCCCAGCTAGAATTCAATGTAGAGGGGACCAAATGAGGATGTACTAAAATCAAACTGCCAAACGAAGGCTCCATCAGTGATGAGGGAGGTAGGTTGCATCCTATAATCAACTGTCCTATCCCCACTGCTGTCTTGGCCACGCCTGTTCCTGTGCTTTCTGGCCCAGAGTTCTCATAAGGCTTTTGTGATTTAGACAGTACCATAAACAATTATTAGCGAAAGCTGCTCTTCAGGTGAATTGCATTTGAGTTTATGCAAAGCCTGGGGCTTTGGGCCCTGGGCCAGGGAAAGCCAAGATGAATGCTATCAACCTTCTTTGGTTCACCCATCATCAGTCAGCCTCTGCCATGCAGCTGGTTTTTAAACAACCCAGGAAATCTGTACAAGGTCATTTCCTAAGCAAAAGGAAAACAGCCAGGTAACTGACCAGCAGTGAAGAGGATCTACAATTTACAACAGCAGAGTCTTCAAGCATGAAGGTCTGGATTGAATTCAGATAATCATCCAAAGGTTGAAAGACATTCTCGAAACCTCTGGGGGGTTCTAAATTTAGACCATCACTTGGCTGAGAACAAACTGAATGAAACTTGCTTGGATGGAAGCCATAGTCCCTATGCCAGATTGGGCCCAAAGACAGGCAAAAGATAAAGAAAAAGGGTACACTCTAGCAGGTAGAAGTCAATGAATATATTGAACAAAATGATATCATTTTGTTATCTGTCACTGGAATGATAGATTGATAGAAAGATCTGGAAACATATAATAGAGAGCTATATGTCTTTATTTGTGTGGCAGGTAGCCGTTTTGGAGCATTCCTATTTTACAACATCAAATAAACCTCGCTTTTGCAGCAAAAAGAGGAATTTGGATTAAGAAGCTCAGCCATGGCTAAAAAAATAAATAGATCTGCATAGATAGGAGAGAGAGAGGGAGAGAGAGACTGAGATCATTCCATGGCCACCAGGCATTGACCCCTTCCTGCCCATAGAGCTGAGTCACAGTCCTATCAGAGGCAGAGGAAGCAATCAAATGACCTACGGAGGTCAGTTGTAGTTCAAGATCCAATTGTTGACCATGCCCTTCCTAAGCCTGATGCTGATGCGACTGCCCTAGAGCAGCATCCCCCCCAAAGGGAGGAGTGGAAGCTGCTCAGCATCTACAGAATGCGCCCGGCGATCAAGCCAACACTGGGGGAAATGCTTACTTACAGCTGCATTTTGTTTTCAATGGAAAGGAAGACAAGAAAATTAGTATAACACTCTCTCATATTTTATACTTTTTTTTTCTTTTATGATAGACAAAGTACCTTCCTATAGGTTATCTTTCTTGATCCAGCCACCCTATTAAGCAAGCAGAGAAGGTTTCTGTTGTCATTTGGTTGGTTGTTTTATGGGTATTTCCCAGTTAAGACACAAAAAAACTGAGTCCTAAGGAAAGTAAGTGTCTTGAGCAGGATCACACGGCTGGTTAGAGGCAAGTGTGACCAGAATTCAGATCCCCTATCTCAGTCCATTTCCATATCCATCATGCCATGCATGGGCATCCAGTGCTCAAAGGTGTCCATCGAAGGCTACATTTAGAAATGTCTGACCTGGAAACCGTGCACAGGAGGGTTAGAAGCATGCTTACATGTATTTTGTTTGTTTCCTTCTTTTGTTTTTTATATACCATGTAATCTTGATATTCCTTCGCTGTGAAATCTAGGCTTCTTTTCCAGTGATTTCCTCCAGAAAATACAATACATACAATGACACAACATTGCAAGTATGAGGAAAGGTACATATTCTGTCTTCAGATTCGGATTCAAAATCAACTCATATCTAATAAGCATCAGCTATATATCGAGTATTACTAGGTAACTTTTGTTGATTCCTACAATGAACCCAAAATGTAGATATTTTTCCCCATTTTACAGAGGAAGAAACTAAGATGCAGTGGGAAAGTAACTTTCTCAAGGCAGCACAGCTACCAATTGCCTTATATTGTTATATACTAGGGTGAAATGAATGGAATCGGTAATATGTTCTATAGAAAGAGAGGTGAAGCAGCTTCCAGGTGTCCACTCCTCTGGTGAGACAGGGTCAGGAGACACTCTCCTCAGCTCCTTGCCAGGGTGGGCAAGTCAGCCTCTAGGGCCGGCAGAAATCCTCGATTGAGGGTCCCACCAAGTTCCCCAGTCGGAGTGCTGCAGCTGAGCAGAGTGGCTGCTAGGGACTACTGCTCGGGCGCTGCAGAAAACCTTCTTGGAATCTGACATGTTATCACTTTGGGACCATTGGCCAGCTGCTCCTGACTTGGCCACATGAAGGCTCAGACTGTTCTAGCCTCTGAACTGAAGAGAACCAACACTATTAGTATCTCTCACCACCATGAATGCAAGGTATTTCAATGAAGAGTATCAGGAAGACATCTACAAATCCCAGACTGGCATGTGCAAGTTCTGAGGAATGGTGGAATAACCCAATGTATCTGGGTGACCTTTGGAGACAGCTGAGAGAGACCTACAACAGGGCAGTGGCTGACAACAAACTCATAGCCCATCTTCTCCAGCTGGCGGCTGACAGGGTTTTGGGGCTCCAGAAAGCTGTCAGGCCTGAGCCTCTGAGGAGGGAGAGCCGAATTCAGGACACTGGTCCACCAGAGACCTCCCGGCCCCAAGTAATATCAGTTGGAGAGAGCTCTCCCAGAGAACTCCAACTCAACGCTAAGACCCAGCTCCACTCAAAGACCAACCAGCAAGCTCCAGTGCTGGACACCCCATGCCAGACAACTGGCAAGACAGGACACAACCCCACACATTAGCAGAAAGGCTGCCTAAAATCATAGTAAGTTCACAGACACTCCAAAACACACCACTGGACACGGTCTACCCACCAGAAAGACAAGATCCAGCCTCATCCACCAGAACACAGGCACCAGTCTCCTCCACCAGGAAGCCTACACAACCCACTGAACCAACTTTACCCACTGGAGGCAGACACCCAAAACAACGAGAACTACAAACCTGCAGCCGGCAAAAAGGGAACCCCAAACACAGTATGTTAAGCAAAACGAGAAGACAGAGAAACACACAGCAGATGAAGGAGCAAGATGAAAACCCACCAGACCAAACTAATGAAGAGCAAATAGGCAGTCCACCTAAAAAAGAATTCAGAATAATGATAGTAAAGATGACCCCCAAAATTGGAAATAGAATGGAGAAAATACAAGAAACGTTTAACAAGGACCTAGAAGAACTAAAGAGCAAACAAACAATGATGAACAACACAATAAATGAAATTAAAAATTCTCTAGAAGGAATCAACAGCAGAATAACTGAGGCAGAAGAACGGATAAGTGACCTGGAAGATAAAACAGTGGAAATAACTACCGCAGAGCAGACTTAAGAAAAAAGAATTGAGGACAGTCTCAGAGACCTCTGGGACAACATTAAACACACCATTTGAATTATAGGGGTCCCAAAAGAAGAAGAGAAAAAGAAAAGGTCTGAGAAAATATTTGAAGAGATTATACTTGAAAACTTCCCTAATATGGGAAAGGAAATAGTCAGTCAAGTGCAGGAAGCACAGAGATTCCCATAAAGGATAAATCCAAGGAGAAACACGCCAAGACACATACTACTCAAACTATCAAAAATTAAATACAAAGAAAAAATATTAAAAGCAAGGGGAAATAACATACATGGGAATCCCCATAAGGTTAACAGCTGATCTTTCAGCAGAAACTCTGCAAGCCAGAAGGGAGTGGCAGGACATACTTCAAATGATGAAAGGGAAAAACCTACAACCAAGATTACTCTACCCAGCAAGGATCTCATTCAGATTCGATGGAGAAATTAAAACTTTACATACAAGCAAAAGTTAAGCGAATTCAGCACCACCAAACCAGCTTAACAACAAATGCTAAAGGAACTTCTCTAGGCAGGAAACACAAGAGAAGGAAAAGACCTACAATAACAAACCCAAAACAATTAAGAAAATGGTAATAGGAACATACATATCAATAATTACCTTAAATGTAAATGGATTAAATGTTCCCACTGAAAGATGTAGACTGGCTGAAAGGATACAAAAGCAAGACCTGTATATATGCAGTCTACAAGAGAGCCACTTCAGACCTAGGGACACATACAGGCTAAAAGTGAGGGGATGGAAAAAGATATTCCATGCAAATGGAAATCAAAAGAAAGCTGGAGTAGCAATTCTCATATTAGACAAAATAGACTTTAAAACAAAGACTATTAAAAGAGACAAAGGACACTACATAATGATCAAGGGATCAATCCAAGAAGAAGATATAACAATTGTAAATATTTATGCACCCAACATAGGAGCATCTCAGTACATAAGGCAAATGCTAACAGCCATAAAGGGGGAAATCAACAGTAACACAATCATAGTAGGAGACTTTAACAACCCACTTTCTCCAATGGACAGATCATCTAAAATGAAAATAAATAAGGAAACACAAGCTTTAAATGACACATTAAACAAGATGGACTTAATTGATATTTATAGGACATTCCATGCAAAAAAACCAGAATACACTTTCTTCTCAAGTGCTCATGGAACACTCTCCAGGATAGATCATATCTTGGGTCACAAATCAAGCCACAGTAAGTTTAAGAAAATTGAAATCATATCAAATATATTTTCCAACCAAAATGCTGTAAGACTACATATCAATAACAGGAAAAAAACTGTATAAACTACAAACACATGGAGGCTAAACAATACACTAGTAAATAACCAAGAGATCACTGAAGAAATGAAAGAGGAAATAAAAAGACACCTAGGAACAAATGACAATAAAAACACGATGACCCAAAACCTATGGGATGCAGCAAAAGCAGTTCTAAGAGGGAAGTTTATAGCAATACAATCCTACCTCAAGAAACAAGACAAATCTCAAATAAACAACCTAACCTTACACCTAAAACAATTAGATAAAGAAAAAGAACAACAACAACAAAAAACCCCAAAGATAGCAGAAGGAAAGAAATAATTAAGATCAGATGAGAAATAAATGAAAAAGAAATGAAGGAAATGATAGCAAAGATCAATAAAATGAAAAGCTGGTTCTTTGAGAAGAAAAACAAACAAAGAAACAAAATTGATAAACCATTAACCAGACTCATCAAGAAAAAAAAGGAGAAGACTCAAATCAATAGAATTAGAAATGAAAAAGAAGTAACAACTGACACTGCAGAAATACAAAGGATCATGAGAGATTACTACAAGCAACTATATGCCAATAAAATGGACAACCTGGAAGAAATGGACAAATTCTTAGAAAAGCACAACCTTCCGAGACTGAATTAAGAAGAAATAGAAAATATAAACAGACCAAGCACAAGCACTGAAATTGGAACTGTGATTAAAAATCTTCCAAAAACAAAAGCCCAGGACCAGATGGCTTCACAGGCGAATTCTATGAAACATTTACAGAAGAGCTAACACCTATCCTCTCAAACTCTTCCACAATATAGCAGAGGAGAAACACTCCCAAACTCATTCTACAAGGCCACCATCACCCTGGTACCAAAACCAGACAAAGATGTCACAAAAAAGGAAAACTACAGGCCAATATCACTGATGAACATAGATGCAAAAATCCTCAACAAAATAGTAGCAAGCAAAATCCAACAGCACATTAAAAGGATCATACACCATGATCAAGTGGGATTTAACCCAGGAATGCAAGGATTCTTCAATATACCCAAATCAATCAATGTGATAAACCATATCAACAAACTGAAGGAGAAAAACCATATGATCATCTCAGTAGGTGCAGAAAAAACTTTTGACAAAATTCAACACCTATTTATGATAAAAAACCATTCAGAAAGTAGGCACAGAAGGAACTTACCTCAACATAATAAAGGTCATATATGACAAACCCACAGCCAACATCGTTCTCAATGGTGAAAAACTGAAACCATTTCCACTAAGATCAGGAACAAGACAAGGTTGCCCACTCTCACCACTATTATGCAACATAGTTTTGGAAGTTTTAGCCACAGCAATCAGAGAAGAAAAAGAAAGAAATGGAATCCAAATCAAACAAGAAGAAGTAATACTGTCACTGTTTGCAGATGACATGATAATATGCATAGAGAATCCTAAAAATGCTACCAGAAAACTACTAGAGTTAATCAATGTATTTGGTAAAGTAGCAGGATACAAAATTAATGCACAGAAATCTCTTGCAATCTGATATGCTAATGATGAAAAATCTGAAAGAGAAATTAAGGAAACACAGCCATTTACAATTGCAAAAAAAATAAAATAAAATACCTACGAATAAACCTACCTAAGGAGACAAAAGACCTGTATGCAGAAAACTATAAGACACTGATGAAAGAAATTAATGACGATACAAACAGATGGAGAGATATACCATGTATTTGGATTGGAAGAATCAACATTGTGAAAATGACTATATTACCCAAAGCAATCTACTGATTCAGTGCAATCCCTATCAAACTACCGATGGCATTTTTCACAGAACTAGAACAAAAAATTTCATAATTTGTATGGGAAACATAAAAGACCCCGAGTAGCCAAAGCAATCTTGAGAAAGAAAAACGGAGCTGGGGGAATCAGGCTCCCTGACTTCAGACTATAATACAAAGCTACACTAATCAAGACAGTATGGTACTGGCACAAAAACAGAAATATAGATCAATGGAACAGGATAGAAAGCCCAGAGATAAACCCAGGCACATATCGTCACCTTACCTTTGATAAAGGAGGCAAGAATATAAAATGGAGAAAAGACAGCCTCTTTGATAAATGGTGCTGGAAAACTGGAGAGCTACATGTAAAAGAATGAAATTAGAACACTTCCTAACACCATACACAAAAATAAACTCAAAATGGATTAAAGACCTAAATGTAAGGCCAGACAGTATAAAACTCTTAGGGGAAAACATAGGCAGAACACTCTATGACATACATCACAGCAAGATCCTTTTTGACCCACCTCCTAGAGAAAAAGAAAGAGAAACAAAAAGAAACAAATGGAACCTAATGAAACAAAAACTTTTGCACAGCAAAGGAAACCACAAACCAGATGAAAAGACAACCCTCAGAATGGGAGAAAATATTTGCAAACAAAGCTACTGACAAAGGATTAATCTCCAAAATATACAAGCAGCTCATGCAGCTCAATATCAAAGAAACAAACAACCCAATCCAAAAATGGGCAGAAGATCTAAATAGACATTACCCCAAAGAAGATAAACAGATTGCCAACAAACACATGAAAGGATGCTCAACATCACTAATTATTAGAGAAATGCAAATCAAAACTACAATGAGATGTCACCTCACACCATTTATTATGGGCATCGTCAGAAAATCTACAAACAACAAATGCTGGAGAGGGTGTGGAGAAAAGGGAACCCTCTTGCACTGTTGGTGGGAATGGAAATTGACACAGCCACTATGAAGAACAGTATGGAGGTTCCTTAAAAAACTAAAAATAGAACTACCATATGACCCAGCAATCCCACTACTGGGCATATACCCCAAGGAAACCATAATTCAAAGAGTCATGTACCACAATGTTCACTGCAGCACTATTTACAATAGCCACGACATGGAAGCAACCTAAGTGTCCATCAACAGATGAATGATAAAGAAGATGTGGCAATATATACAATGGAACATTACTCAGCCATAAACAGAAACGAAATTGAGTTATTTGTAGTGAGGTGGATGAACCTAGAGTCTGTCATACAGGCAAAGTAATTCAGAAAGAGAAAAACAAATACTGTAATGCTAACACATATATATGGAATCTAAGAAAAGAAATGGTTCTGAAGAACCTAGGGGCAGGACAGGAATAAAGACACAGACGTAGAGAATGGACTTGAGGATATGGGGAGGGGGAAGGGTAAGCTGGGACAAAGTGAGAGAGTGGCATGGACATATATACACTATGAAATTTAAAATACATAGCTAGTGGGAGCATAGCACAGGGAGATCAGCTCGGTGCTTTGTGACCACCTAGAGGGGTGGGATAGGGAGGGTGGGAGGGAGACGCAAGAGGGAGGGGATATGGGGATATGTGTACACGTATGGCTGATTCACTATGTTATACAGCAGACGCTAACACACCTTTGTAGAGCAATTATAGTCCAATAAAGATGCTGAAAAAAAAAAAAGAAATAGAGGTGAAGTCATGTCCACTTGGAATGGTTCAGCAAGTATGTGCTCAGTACTAAAGTGCTACAGAGGCTTCTCCTAAGAGCTTGAAAATAAGTGGGACAAAGTTCCTGTCTCCAGTCCTTCCCCACTGTAGGAGGGTGTGGCATGCCCAGGCTGCTTTTTGGGATTTTTTTGTGTGCAGATGAGGACACAGTGGCTAGGGATACAGAGCTCAGGAAGCCAGGATTCCAGACTGTTTTACACTGAACACAGCCAAGGCAGAAGAGACCGAGGATGGAAGGAGGAAACAGCGAGAGAGCAACTAGCCAGTGTGGGCTGGGTTTGGGGAAGAAGTTTTGTGAAACTTTTAAAGAGTGAAACATGAGCTTAAAGACAGCTGCTTTGCTTTGTGAGACAGCACAAAAGCAAGAAGGAAAGAAATGCTTAGTGCCCTATGGGGCAGTACAGCCTGTTGCTGCCAAGCCTTACTGCCAGGGTTCAAATCCTGGCTCCACCACTCACACTGTAGGAAATCAGGAGCAAGTTTTCAATGTCACTCATCCTTGGATTAACGATCTGTATATAAGGAATACTGATAAAAAGAGTATGGTGAAAATTAAATGAGACGACTTGTGTAAAGTGCTTGGCAGTTAAGTGGTTAAATTGGTGTAAGGGATACTACTGTCACCCACATTTGGGAGTTGTTTGAGAGAATTTAGCAATGATTTCAACTACATTTCACCATTGAGTACGATGTTAGCTGTAGATTTGTCATAAATGGCCTTTATTATGTTGAGATATGTTTCCTCAATACTCACTTTGATGAGAATTTTTATCATGAATGGTTGTTGAATTTAGTCAAATGCTTTTTCTGTGTCTATTGAGATTATCATGTGATTTTTATCCTTCCTTTTGTTAATGTGGTGTATCACATTGATATGCAAATATTAAACTATCCTTGCCTCCCTGGAATAAATCCTCCTTGATCATGGTGTATGATCCTTTTTATATATTGTTGGCTTTGGTTTGCTAATATTTTGTTGAGGATTTTTGTATCTATATTCATTAAAGACAATGCCCTGTAATTTTCATTTTGGGGAGTGTCTTTTTCTGGTTTTGGTACCAGGGTAACTGTGGTCTCATAGAGTGAATGTGGGAGTGTTTCATCCCTTCAGATGTTTGGATTAGTTTGTGAAGGATAGGTATTATATCTTCTTTATATATTTGGTAGAACCCTCATACACTGTTGGTGGGAATGTAAATTGGTACAGCCACTGTGGAAAATAGTACGGAAATTCCTCAAAAAACTAAAAATAGAACTACCATACGACCCAGCAATCCCACTCTTGGTTATATACCCATAAAAAAATGACAACACTAACTCAAAAAGATACATGCACCCCAATATTCATAGCAGCACTATTTACAATAGCCAAGACATGGAAGCAACCCAACTGTCCATCAACAGACAAATGGATAAATATGTTTTTTATATATATATATACACACACACACATATATATATATATATAATGGAATATTACTAGGCCATAAAAAATGAAATTCTGCCATTTACAGCAATGTGGATGGACCTAGAGAATTAGGTCATTATGCTTAGTGAAATAAGTCAGAGAGCGAAAGACAAATACAGTATGATATCACATGTGGAATCTAAAAAATAATACAAACAAAAACAAATGTACGTAGCAAAAGAAAAACAGACTTGCAGATACATAAAACAGACCAGTGGTTACCAGGGGGGAGAGGGAAGTGGTGAGGGGCAAGTTAGGGGTATAGGATTAAGAGATACAAACTACTATGTATAAAATAGATAAGCAACAAGGATATATCGTATAGCACAAGGAATTATAGCCATTATCTTGTAATAGCTTGGAAAGGAGTATAATCTGTAAAAATACTGAATCACTATACTGTACACTTGAAACTAATACAATACTGTAAATCAAATATACTTTAATAAAAAATAAAATATACTCTATTTTAATGCTTTCTTACATTTGGGACTTGTGTTTTCTCAGAATGTGTCATGTAGATAGATCAGAGAAGAGTTGCTGTTTTAAATAAGATGATCTGGGAAGGGCAAAATCAAACAAAGATCCAGAGGAAGTGAAGGAGAGAGTATGCCAATAACTTGGGGGCGGGGGGCTTCCAAGCAGATGGAATATCAAGTTCAGTGGTCCTTTTACATGTTCAAGGAATAGCAAGAAGTCATTGTTGGCAGAGAAGTTAGCAAGGGGAAGAAGGGTAGGAAATGAGTTTGAGCAATGGCCAAGCGCAGGATCAAAGAGCACCATTAAGCTGTGGTCAGATTACAGATACCATTGTAAGTGCAGTGGGAAGACAGACACTACAGAGGTTTAAGCAAGAGGGTGGCACTTATTTTACATTTTTAATTCCTCACTCTGGCATCTGCACACATAAGAGACGGCAGGGTGAGCAGGGTGGAAGCAGGGGTACCATGTAGGAGACTATTGAGTCTTAGGGTAGAAATATGGGAGCTTGGACCAAGGGGTAGCCGTGGAAGCGGAGAGGTGCGTTCATATTTGGAATCACTTTTTTTTTTTTTTTTTGCGGTACGCGGGCCTCTCACTGTTGTGGCCTCTCCCGTTGCGGAGCACAGGCTCTGGACGCGCAGGCTCAGCGGCCATGGCTCACGGGCCCAGCCGCTCCGCGGCATGTGGGATCTTCCCGGACCGAGGCACGAACCCGTGTCCCCTGCATCGGCAGGCGGACTCTCAACCACTGCGCCACCAGGAATCACTTTTAAGGGAAAGCAAACAGAATTTGTTGATGGATTGGATACAGTGTATACATGAAAATTGAGATGAAGGATGGTTCCAGAGACTTGGGTCTGAGAAAGTAATTGGGTATTACTACCTTCATGATGTATATCATCATCCCCCTATACTGAGCATTTGGATTGTTTCCAGAATGTTTGGTATTTTAAGGCAATGGTGCAATAAAAGTCCTTATCCATTTATTTTTAAAAACTAGCAACTATTTCTGAGAAATAGATTCCTAGAACTAGGCTTTCTGATAAACAGGCATATTTTGCATTTTTAAGAAAGGTGGCCAGTTACTTTCTGAAGAGGTTGTAATCATCTTTAACCTCAACAACAATGTATGAGTGTCCCGACTTTCCTGTCAGTAAAGGACGTTTTAATCATTTAAATAAGTCTTTCAGTTTGTCAGCCTAATTGGTGAAATATGGTATTTCAATATGGTTTTATTTTTCCCTAACTCCTAGTAAAGGTATGTATCTTTCTGTATATTACTGACAAATTATATCTCCTTTTCTTTTCATTTGTTCTTAAGCTCTACCTATTTTATTAGGTGATTTTTCTTATTAATGACTAAGAGCTCTTGGCATACAACGAATAGTAACCCTTTTTTATACATTGTACATACTGCCTCTTCATTTATCATTTTACTTGGCACCTCATTTGTATCTTGTGCCATAATAAATTTTTAGGTTTTATGTAATCAAATCTGTCCATTTCTGTTTATGATTTCTGGGTTTCCTTAAAAATTTAAAAGAAGAATATAGTAGAACTGTACAAACCAAGATCTTTTTTTAGAAGTAGTTCTTTAAACATTTTTTTCCAATTATTTTATGGCTACTGTTCTGTTCTTGTTATGTATTTCTTCTAGAGTCAACTTGGTGATTCACAGTTATAAGAAAATCATTTATCTAAGTAGTATTTTCAGAATTACCAACATCAAGTTGTCCATAATATTTCTTTTACTCTTTAAATCACCTTTCTCTAGGGTACATATTTTTTCTTATTTCTCATATTAAATATTTGTATTTTCATTACATTTGTAATTTACATTAGGCAGAGTTTATTCTTATTGTATGAAAAGAAATATCTGTTAGATTTATTAATCCATTATATTACATTTTGCTATTCTAATTTAATAATGTCAACTTTCGAAATTTTCTTCTTGCTTTCCTCATGTGTATACTATTTTCTAACTTCTTGCATTCCTCAGTTTAATTCTTTTCCATTCGTATTGTTTATTTCTGAAAGCATTGAGCACAATGACATTTCCCTTGAGAACAACACTGGTGTAAGTTCCATACGGAGTATTCTCGTTGTTGATTCTTTTCTAAGCAGTCTATTATTGCAGTTCTGATTTCTCTGTTAACCCAAGAATTATTTAAGGTCATTTTTAAATTGAAAACTTTCATTATTAAATTTAATTTATATTGCCTTATGGCTCACGAAACTCCTCTTCTGGTTAAGTCCAGGAGAAAGCACATTAGAAGAAACCAAATATGTGAACAGCTGTGAGTAAGGCATATTGAAAAAAAACGTTGATCCACCTCTTATACTCTTGTATCCCTGTAAGCAATTGTGGCCAGCTGCACAGCTGCAAGAGCACGGGAAAGCCTGTTGAGGTGCTCTTTGAAGAGATAATTTGAGAAGCTCAGAAAACTTCATCTGTTCATTCTTAAAACAGGCACATGGGTTTGGTTGGCTGTCTCCTCTTTTGGATCATGCTGGTGAGGAAATTGAGCCTGGAGTCTACGCTCTAGAGACCCCTTTTCAGGTCTGCAAGATCTGCTGCCAGCCTAGTGCCACAGATCTCAATGAAAGAGGAGGTGGTTGTGTTCAGAGCCAATAATAGTTGCTTAGGACACAAGCAAGCTTCAGATTCCCCAAATGCCTGGTAGCCAGTGGTAGCTGCACCTGTGTATATTGAGATAGAGGGCAAGAGGGAGAAAGGCCGGGTACCAAGTGCCAAAAGTTCTCTTAATGGCTGGGCATCATGGGAACTAGTAGAGACTCCTGGATGAGGTGACCCAAAGTGGCCTTCTGATATCAACAGTGTCCCCTTGAAATGTTGCCATATCCCTTTCTACAGAAACAAAAAGTCCTGGCAGGATATCATTTTCAATACATGGTTTTGTGCCAGCGTCAATGTGAAAATAAGCCCCTTGCGTTCTAGACTTAAACTACTTGAATTCCTGCTCCCCACACACATTGCATCAGGTCTCAGTTTCCAAAGTCTGGAGGAGTCCAGTCTGTTTCCTATCCGCACTCCTCCCCAGATTTTTGTGAAATCGCAGAGCTGCGAAGTCTCGAGAGCTATCTTCCCATCCACTCACAGGAGGAATCAGCCTTTCACCAGGATCCAAGGGAGAGCCAGTCACTCCAAGCTTCTCCAATTATTTGGGACCTGGGTAGAGGTCATCACATCAAGGACACAGCGTTCTCCCATCATGCTCATCCTGTCTGCCGAGTTCTCTCTTTCTCTCTCTCCATTCCTCACATCTTCTTCCTGAATCCCCCATTCCCCAGCAAAGTACTTTTCTGCTTGTCATGCAAAGTATCTTTCTCCTTCAGAAACCTCAGCACTAACAGCTCATCCAGGCCCTGGAGGCTCAGTTTCTGCCCTAAGTGAACTAAGAAGGCATTTTCCTAGGGAAGGAGCTGAGACACTCTCAAAGGACTTCTAATATCTGCTGCTAAGGGAAAACATCTTCTAATTAAAGGGGGAGCACCAAGTTCAAGAAGCAGGAATCAGGCAACTCTGTATTGAGTTTCTATTAGACTCAAGGTGCTCTGGGGGCGGGTGGGGGGGGGCTAGAGCAGTACAGGCATGCCTGCCCTTGAGATATATACTGTCTAGGTGGGCAGGGTCAAAGGAGGAAGAGTCACCGCCCACCGTGAGCTTCAGGATGAGAAAGGGTATGATTGCAAATGTGCCATGACTCATGAGTCAAGGTCCCAATCAGAGTCCCAAGTCAAGTGGCATCCAATTATTCTCAATTCAGCACGCATTCCTCCATGCATAGGTAAACAGGTAATATTATTCTCCTGAAGGAATCATCACCATCCTTCAAAACAAAATGGGAGTAAGCTTGGCAGTGAAAGGATGAGAGATGTCAGAGCTGAAAAGCAATAACAAAAGAACAAAGGGAATGATAATGAAGGGCCGTGAAGAAGCAGACACGGCCTCCCTGAAAAAGAACCAATAGTCAGAATTAAGTGACCCTATGGGCTATTGAATGTTCTTCTGGGAGCTCAGGCCATTTTTGTTTGGAGAATCTGTTTGGATGAGTGGGGAAGTGAGGGGGTGGCTGAAGTTGATCAGATATTGCTCCCCATCTACCCCCAAAACCACATCTGAGAGCAGCAGAGATGGAGTAACTACAGTTACTGCAGTAACTGCAATGGATCAATAACTTCACACGGTTTATTTAATTTTCACCATCTGTGGATATGATTGTTTCCCAATTTACAGAGGTTCAGAGTGGTATGTAATTCACTCAAGATCACAGGGCAACCAAGTGATAAAGCTAGATTTCAACAGTAGAGCTGCCACCTTCAGAGCTCAGAGCTTTATAATCTGGTGGGAGAGGTAGACACATGAATAACTGGAAATCAAAGCAGACCGTATGCAACGAGAGAATAAACATGCATGACAGCTGGGGAGGAAAATGTTAATCTTGCCCTTTCTCTGCCTCATTAAAATTTGCGCTGACCATGTCACAGGCAGTATTAAGAGAGAAAATCTACAGCCAGTAGGCAAGAAGAGCAGAGACTGCATCTATACCATCAAACCACCAAAAACAAAGAGCAGAGGGTAGACACGTGAGACATCCCGATCACAACCGCAATGAGAACTGTCTCCCTACTGCTATGTTTATTACTCAGACCCACCCCCAAAAGAAAAAAAGCATCCTCCAGTGCGTTAAGATGAAATGCAAGCACGCTAGACTGGGAATTAGGAGGACTGATTTTCCAAGTTCCTTTTTCATCAGCTTGAAGTGTGGTCTGGAGCAGGGTACATATGACACGTCTCCTCTCCAGGCCAGCGACTTCCCCTGAAGAAGCATGGATGACTAGGCTGGATGATTTCCAAGATCCTTTGCCCACCATGAGCACCCAGCGTTTCAACAGGATGCCTTGGGCTCCAAGGACAGGAATACACAGAGCAGGAGACTACCCCTGAGCATGTGCCCAGATAGAGGACCTCGCAGAACATAGGCCTCTTGTATTTTTTTCCACCTGACCACATCCTAATCGGCAGAGTAGTGCCACTGTCAGGCTGCCCATCAGATAGAACATTCCACCTCACAGGTGGATGCATTTCAGTGAGTCGCCAGTAAACTGCAAAGAAATCCCTGCTTCTAGGATCAGATAGTCTAAAATAGCAGAAGTATTAACAGACTTAATTTTCGATGCAGCTCCTCTATGGAACCAAAAGCAAGTGAGAATCCCCTTGCGTGTTAAACAAAGAGTCCCAAGTTTGGTATTTAAACTCCAGGATCCTCTGCGGCCTGAGTAAATGTAATTAAATCTAGGTTTTTCCCCTACTGGACTTAATTATCATTCACTCAGTGATGGCAATAATAATACTAATAATAAGTTCTTACGTCAGTACTTTTCAGCTTTTCAAATGGCTTTGACATGCTTTATCTCGCTTAAGCTTAATAATGACCATGCAGCATAAGTAGGGCAAGTATTATTATCTCCATTAATACTAATAATAGCTAACATTAGGTAGCCCTTTGCATTTAAAAGCGCTTTCATACATATTTTCCCACTGTGTCAGAGGCAGAGTTCCTGGACACCAGGGCTGTGTCCAGTTCATCTCTTTACCCTGGAGTGGCCCGCACAGGGCCAGGCACAGTGAAGTCCCTCAATACTTGTGTACGACATTTTAAATTATTTTGATCCTCCTGAAAATTCCATCAGGTTGGTAGGCAGATATTTTTATCCCTCGTTTTGAAATAGGGAAGTTGAGGCTCAGAGATTTTCAGTGACATGTGCAAAAGCACACAGGACTGTCCAGACCAAGGAAACAGAAGTTTCTAAATCAGTCAAAAATGTTGTGCTCTTTCCTCCATACCAGTGCTTGCCAAACTTTAATATGTAAATAGACCATCTGGAAATCTTGTTAAAATGTAGATTTGATTCAGTAGGTCTGGAGCAGGGCATGAGATTCTAAATTTCTAACTAGCTTCCAGGTGATATGGAGGCTGCTGGTTTGAGAACCACTTTTTCTTGCATTCATTTCTTACTTTTCTTTTTTTCCCCCCAGGTTTACTGAGATGTGATTGACGTACAGCATTGTATAAGTTTCAGGTGTAAAATGTGATATTTGATATAGGTATATATTATGAAATGATTACCACAATAAGATTAGTTCTAAGATAAATAAGTTTGGGACTCTAATGTACAGCATACGGTTAACAACACCATATCATATACTTGAGAGTTGCTAAGAGGGCCACTTTTGGGGAGGCAAGTGGACATAGGAGATCAAGAGCAATTAAATGACTTTCCCAAGGTCGTTTCCTGAGTTAACAGTAGAAATAGAATTAGCGGCTATTCACTGAGTCCCATTCTACCCTAGAATTTTTCTAGACATGTACCCTCATGATTCAATAAAATTGGACTCGAAGAGTATTTCCCCATTTACTGTCATCCCATACATAGTTGGCAAAAGTTTCTAAACCTCTCAGACTGAAAACTATTGAGTCTTAGAGTCAAAAAGGACATTTTACTGTTGTTTAGGGAGCACACACCAAGAAGTGTAACTGGGGTGAAAACTGCACTTCAGAAAATCTGGTTGGGTTCCTATGATGCCAGTTGTACTGGCTCCCTTCGATCCCTATTATTCTATCGATTTTATCCTTATGTGGCACCTTCCAGGTCCATTAGGCAGATTCTTTCCACCAAGAGATTATCAGAAAAGCCCCAAATTCCCTAGTGGTCTAGAAAATCCCCTTCTGGAAGACATGGGCAGAGCAGAATCTGGCCCTAGGGCAGGCCATGCTTGAATACCAGAAACCCTGATCCTGCCAAACTGGAAACACAAGACAGGAATTAGTAACCATGCACCAGAAAGGGCCACAGGAGCTGGCTGAATGAATAACCTCCCTCTGAACTTTATGTCTTTATCAATTATGCTGGCCAGTCACCAGATCTCAAGCAGACCTCAGGACTGTACAGAGAGACCAGGTATATTATTCCGGGTTCTGCAGAAAAACAGAACCAATAAGGTGTATAAATAGAGATTTACTGTAAGGAATTGGCTCATGCCATTTTGGAGGTCAGTAAGTCCCAATATCTGCAGGGTGAGTTGGCAAGCTAGAGACCCAGGAGAACGAATGGGTTAGTTCTAGTCTGAGTTGGAAGGTCTAAGAATCAGAAGGGGGCTTCCCTGGTGGCGCAGTGGTTGAGGATCCGCCTGCCGATGCAGGGGACACGGTTCCGGGAAGATCCTACATGCCTTGAAGCGGCTGGGCCCGTGAGCCATGGCCCCTGAGCCTGCTTCACAATGGGAGAGGTCACAACAGTGAGAGGCCCACGTACCGCAGCTCAAGACCCAGGAGAGCTGATGTATCAGTCAAGTCCAAAGGCAGGAAAAAGCTGACATCCCAGTTTGAAAGCAGCCAGGCAGACAGAATTCTCTTACTCAGGAGAGGGTCAGCCTTTTTGTGCTATGCTGGCCTTTGCTAACTGGATGAGACACACCCACATGATGGAGATAAATCTGCTTTACTTGGACCATCAATTTAAATGTTAATCTCAGAATATTACTCAGCCATAAAGAAGAATGAAATAATGCCATTTGCAGCAACATGGATGGACCTAGAGATTATCATACTAAACGAAGTAAGTCAGACAGAGAGAGACAAATATCATATGATATCACTTATACGGGAAATCTAAAAAGATGATACAAATGAACTTATTTACAAAACAGAAACAGACTCACAGACTTCGAAAACAAACTTATGGTTACCAAGAGGGAAAGGTGAGGGGAGGGATAAATTAGGAGTTTGGGATTAACATATACACACTACTATGTATAAAATAGATAAACAACAAGGACCTACCTACCGTATAGCACAGGGAACTTTACTCAATATTCTGTAATAATCTACATGGCAAAAGAATCTGAAAAAAGAATGGATATATATATATATATATATATATATATATATATATATATAAATGAACCATTTTGCCATATACCTGAAATGAACACAACATTGTAAATCAACTTAACTCCAATATAAAATAAAAAAATAAATTTAAAAATAAATAAATAAGAAAATGTTAATCTCATACAAAAACACCCTTGCAGAAACACCCAGTAATATCTGAACAGATATCTAGGCACCTTGCGGCCAAGTGAATCTGACACAAAAAATTAACCATCACACCAGAGCACCAACCACATCCCCGTGCTGTTCATTTTCAGAGACAAAGTAACAAAGTCTAACGCACTCTGACACATGCCGCTATGCATTTCCTGTTTTGTGGGATTTCCTCCTTCTTGAAGAAACTTTCTCAACACAATGAACTAGCTGCAGTCTGTGGGCCTGCTAGTTACCACTGTCGAGGAATATTCAGAAGATACTGGCTCTGAGTGACCGCTAGACAGCAAGAAGTGGGGTAGAATGGCACATGCCCAAGACAAGGTAGCTGATTTCAGTGCAGGACCCTTTCGATGGTGTTCCAGGGCTCGTTCAGAGAGATGAGCTCTGAACTTCTCTCCAATCTACTGTTATCTTTGAATACTAGCCCTTCATCCCTAAATTCAACTCCTCTCATAGCCCAGGAAAGGAGGGAAATTTTCTCAAAAATAAATGGGCACTTAAAAATGAACAATGATATGGGCTCAGGAGTAGTGGAGCAACCTCTGGATGGGAAAGGAACTGGAAGAACAGGCACAGCCTTGGGTCAGGCGAATCTCCTATGGGGTGAGAGGCCACAATATGACCAGTTCCCAAAGGCTGATGAAAATATTCGCTGTATGACTGTGTTCCATGAAGCCCTTCCTGGCCATGGTCCACTCTAGTCTGCGTTGTCTGATGCAGAGGCTTTAACAAAAGAATTGCCAAGTTTCTTGGATCCAACAGGTGACAATAGAGGGTTCTAACAAATAAGGTGTGTGCACTAACGGGAAAAGGGCAAAAAGGAGGTCAGCTGGGTTGGGTCTGGTCAACCAGACGTGGAGAATATAATACTCATGAGGAGAAAGAAAAGGTGAGTCAGATATTCTGCCTGCAAACCCTTTTCCTGGTTTATTCCTGAAATGGACTTGCAGGAATCCCAACCACGGCCACAAGTTGTGCACACTGCATATGTGTGATGTGTCACATTCAAAAAATATGTCCATTATATGCCAGGCACGTATTAGTTACCAGAAAAAAATAGAAAATAACACACTAATCTGTTTCACTTGCAAAGGGCTGTATCATTTCTCATATCCATGATCTCATTTAGTCCCTATAACTGACCCCTGAGTTACATAATTCCCATTTATATAGGAAATGAGACATAGAGGGCTAAATACTGAATATGAGAAGGTAGCAAAATTGGTATAAATGAGACAAATAAATACTTATTTATTTGTATTGCAAATAAATACTTGCAAGGAGTATTAAGATCTCTCCCGCAGTGATCTTAGAGTGCCACAGTGGAGTTCCTAGCGTGACTGAAAGAGGCCATCTTGGAACTTCCAGCATCCTTTTACTATGATGTCTTACCCAATTCATCAAGCATCCAGGACTTTGATGCTCCACTCCAATTCTCTTACCACCGTTCACCAAAGTTTACTCTCAGAAAAGTTCTGGTATTAACTATAGGACCATTCATGGTGAGCAACAATTGGTTTGTGACCTTTCCCAAGGGTCATCATATATTGTCTACTTCATAACAGCAAAATGAAGGCCACAGTCCCCACTAAGGAAAATATGATCTTCCATCAATAAGAAAAGAATCAGAGGGCACTTGGAAAAGGTACTGATATATAGAAAATCAGGAAGACTTTCTCAAACTATACCATATTAACTTCCACCCCATGCACAAGTCAAGACTCCGAAAATAAGCATATTCAACTATTTTGACTAGCATTCATTCTTCATTTATACATTCATCAAGAAGTTCTTATCTGTTATGGGCCAAGGACTGGGGATTAAGAGATGAATAAGACACAGGTTCTGCCCTCAAGAATCTGATATCCTACTGATGGCTAAGACAGAGAAAGAAATACAAAGAAGCAGACAGCCACAATTCACGTTCTACAACAGAATTATGAACTATGAACGTCTAAGAAGGAGTAACTAACATAGCCTGAGTGAAAAGGCATCACAGAAGGGTGAAATTCAAGCTGAGCTTTGAGGGATAAGATGGAGTTTCTAAATAGAGAAGAAGAGTGTTTCAGGCATAGGAAGCTACATGAACAAAGGTATGGAGGTATGAAATGGAAGAACATTGTGGCAAAGGGTAGAACATTTCCCCATACTCTTTACATCATAATTTGGTTAATGGAGGGCTTACTACGTGCCAAGCACTGTGGAGCATTCCAAGTCTTTAACTCTGATATTCAAGTTGATGAAATATTAAAGCACAGTCTATACAAACAACACCTCAAAAGAGAATTATACCAGGAGTTATCACAGGGCAGTTAAGTGGAGTTTATTAATGGGTGAGATGAACAATAATTACTGGGAAGTCATTGGCATTGTCCTATTGAAACCACATCAAAACAGAACCATGTCATCTGAAAAGAAAGTATGTGGCAGACTCCAGTTTAACATGTAGCTATAGGTCTAGGCGACACAAGGTCAAGTTGTAATAACCCCAGATGACATATATTTCAGTCATCAGTTGTCAAGGACCGTATGATGCCTCCATGTGCTAAGCACTCGAATAGGCACCAGGGGAATAGGCATAATTAGTAAGATGCTTGGTGTCTTCTTTCCAGGAGCCTAAAGTTGAACTAATACACATACTCGAATCAATATTGGAGAACAAGTAATTGCAATGTGAGGCAGACTAGAGATACAAGTGGAGTTGAGAGATAGGAAAAGTCAGAAGAGATGGTATGGAGGAGGTGGAACTTAAGCTGTGCTTGGAAGGAGTGGAAGGACTTTAGAAGAAAAGACAGAAGGACATTCGATGCCTGACTATGTCAAGATGCAGAAGAGGACATTCTTCTGGCAAATGCAGGTGGAGTAAGAGAAACCATCCACCTAGGGCAGAGGTTTTGTGTTGGAAGGTGATAGGATAGTGGCCATGTAGCCAGATTTTAATAGGTCCTAATTCACAGCCAGAGAAGTCTGGGTATGATTTTGTGGGAATTGGGGAGTCACTCTAGGGGATTCTCAGATTCCAGTGTGAACTGACCACATTGCTTGGGGAAGGTGGCTGAGTTATTAACAAAGAAATGATGAGTTGGCCCTTGCCTAGGGGGCTATGGAGTAATATATCTTCTTTACACTTTGGTAAGTATACTAGTCAGGATTCTCCAGATAATCACAACCAATAGGATAGAGATAGATGATAGATGGTGATGATGATGATGATGATAGAGATTTATTTTAAGGAATTGGCTCATACCAATTGTGGGGGCTGGCAAGTCTGAAATCTATAGGGCAGGACAGCAGGCTAGAGACCAGAGAAGAGTTGATGTTGCAGCCCAAATCAAAAAGCAGTCTGGAAGCAGAATTCCCTCTTCTTCAAGAGCCCTCAGTCTTTTTTCAGTGAAGGCTTTCAACTGACTAGTTGATGTCCACTAACATTATGGAGGGTAATCTACTTATTCGAGGTCTACTGATTTAAATGGTAATCTTACCTAAAAAACACCTTCATGGTGCCATTCAGACTGCTGTTTGACCAAGTATCTGAATACTATGGCCTAGTGAAGTTGACACATAAAATGAACCATTACAGTAGGGAAACTGGGAATCATTTTGATCCCTCCAACCCTGCCTCCTCCGCCTGGTGGCTTGGCTTCCTGAGGAGTTCACAGCCTACTTGGAGTGGACGTTGGATCTTACTTGAAGAAACGTTTACAAACAAGCATTCTGTCAACTTAATGTGGAGCCAGATCTTCTCTCTCAGCAGGAATATCTTCCCTGACTTTCTAAATCCACTGTTCTTGAGGCTTGTATCAGTTACACCTCTTCTCCTATTTGGCAAAGTAGTTCCAGGGTTGACCCTGAGAACCCACCTTTTGCAGACTCACTGCTGGTCTGTAGAACAACCTAGCAAAATATTTGAAGTGGAATTCACGCCATTAGGGCTGTGTTTTGTTATAGTTTGGTTCAAAGATTTCTGAACCAGCTCTCTAAACTTCATTTAGCTTATAATTCATTGTGGTTTGACATGTCTTATGTGGAAGAGAGGGATGACTTTCATTTAATATTAACCCAGCAGCTTTCCACTACTTCCTCTTTTGCATTGTTTCACTTTAATAAACAATGGATTTGACAAGGTGTTTAAAGTTGGCTGGGCTCTGAAGCATTCTTCTAAGTACTCTGGCTCACACATGACCTGAAGATTTTACTCAACATCTGTTTAGAAAAACACAGACACACACCAAACACACAAGACCCAAACAAACTATGCATTGTTTCTAAGTAATGGCCATAACATACTTGATGTTTCTGGAAAGTGAAATGCTAAGCAAAAAAAATTGTTTTCCCCCAAATTATTCATGCAGAACGAAAAACAAAAAGATTTAAGTCAGAAACATTAACCCCCTTTCTAGCTGAGGAGGGATCACTAATGAAAAATAACTCTTAGACCTTCTTGGTTAAAATGGTGCCCATCTCTACCAAATTTACACTAAAACTGAGAGAAATATGAAAACTTACCACACCAAAACCTAAGACTTAGAGACAATGTAATATCGGACTCTGATCCAACATTACATTGTTTTTTCCACTGAGGAGAGGTGGATGGGAAACACCCAATCAAGACTTCTCCTCATGGCAAAACCAGGTTTCACTCTTTGAAACAAGTAGAAGAGGACGTCTTACAGAAATAAGTGGGCTGAAAGAAGGAAGGCAGTGGGTTACTGATTTCCAGGAATGAGCCTAAAGCACTGTGTGCTGAAGAGAGACAAGAGAAACCCTACAAGCGGTGCATACTGGGAAATGCCATGCTTCCCATCCTCTATCAGTTCTGTGTGCAAACCTAAACTACAGTGATCCAGAAAGTTCTAAAACAAAACAACAAGCAAAGATTTTCCAGGTAAGAGGCAATAAATAAGCTAGAGATAGCTCTATTTATGGACAAATTAGAATTTATAGCCAAAAGCATAAAACATTCCAAAGAGGGTAATATGATGTTAAAGGGTAGTATTCACAGTGAATATGCAAATGGATTGCTTGGTGTTTAGTATTAAGGTGAATGGTGAAATATTTTAGCTTCTTGCCTCTACATTAAAAATAAAGCCTACTAAACACATAAATATCCATTTCTTTACAGAAATATTTTAGCCTTATGCTGAGAAAGGACCTCAATGTTTCTGATCATTTAGTAGCAGGAACACAGTTCATTTTCTTACATACTGTCTATGGCTGCTTTCCTGCTACCATGGTAGAGCTGAGCAGTTGCAAAAGAGACCATACACCTGCAAAGCCACTATACCCGGCCATCTATAGAAATTTGTTTACTCTGAATCTAGACCAAAATCTATGATCACAATTTTATTTTTTAAAAAGAAAAAAATTATAGCAACTACTTTAATTCATGGCGGAAACCAATTTAGAAACTACAAAACACTTTCAAGCAATATTTGAATAAAATTGGAAATATAAAACACAATCATAAATTACATGGAAAAATAATAAGATACAAGCACTATATAACTAAACAAATTTGTGGGGCCTAAGTTGTTCTCAGAGGAAAATTCATGCCATCAGACGGTTTTCTGAGAAGACCCTAATCAACTAATTTATGAACAAAAGAGGAGACATTACAACTGATACCACAGAAATATAAAAGATCATGAAAGATTATGAACAATTATACACCAACAAACTAGGAAAACTAGAATAAATGGGAAAAGTCTTAGAACCATACAACCCCCCAAGAATGAATTGGGAAGAAATAGAAAATCTAAACAGACCTATTACTAGTAAGGAGATTAAATCAGTAACCAAAAATCTCCCAACAAAGAAAAGCCCAGGACCAGATGGCTTCACAGGTGAATTTTACCAAACATTTAAAGAAGAATTAAAGCCAATCTTTCTCAAACTGTTCCAAAAGATCAAAGAGGAGAGAACACTCCCAAACTCAAGTCTAGCATTATTCTGATTCAAAAGCCAGATAAGGATACTACAAGAAAAGAAAACTATAGGCCATATCCCTGATGAATATAAATGCAGAAGTTTTCAACAAAATACGAGCAAACCAAATTCAGCAGCACATTAAAAGGATGATTCACCATGATCAAGTGGGATTTATCCCTGGGACGCAAGGATGGTTCAACATACTGTTTTGTGCTGGTCTCAGCCCATTGATAGTGATGCTGTCAGCTAGAAATGCCTGGGGGCACTCATGTGGGCCCACAATGAGCCCCCCAGAGACATTTACCCTTTTGGAAACAATATTGTGGCTAGACCAGTCTTTGTAGTTCTTACTGTAATTGTAAGACACACTTCAGCAATAACCATCAGGGAAGCTTGGGAAAAAAATGTTTCATTACACATAGGTCCTGGAGGGCACACAGCATGCCTGGGGCCACACAGTGAGGTCACAAGGAGAGAGACAGAGAGAGAGAGAGAGAGAGAGAGAGAGAGAGAGAGAGAGAGGGAGAGAGAGAGACACAGAGACTGGGCCTGGGGTTCTGCTTTTATTGGGGTTGAGGGTGGGGTGCCTATGGTCTCACAGGTCCACTCTTTACTGTTGAATTTGAAACATAAGAGCAGGAATTAAAATGCAGGAGGGGAAAAACAAGGGGTCAGATGGTCAGTTATCTAAGTCATCCAGAGATCACTAAAACAAAGAAAACTTTGGGTTGAGGGAGGTGCTGGCTCTTTATCTTGTGATGTGGCTGGCAGCATGTTTATTCGAGATAGCTGTCTTTGAAGTGGATGCCTCAAGTGCACGCGCTTGACAATCAAAAAAGCCAACTCTCAGGTGCTTCCACTACATATACACAAATCAATAAATATGATACATCACATTAATAGGATGAAAGGAAAAAATCACACAATCATCTAAATAAATGCAAAAAAATTTTTGAAAAAAATTCAACATCTGTTCATGATAAAATCTCTCAACAAATTAGGTATAGAAGGACTGTACCTCAGTATAATAAAGGCCATATATGACAAGCCCACAACTAACACCAAAATCAATGTTAAAAGGTTGAAACCTTTACCTCTAAATTTAGTAAACAAGACAAGGTTGCCCACTTTCTCCACTCCTATTCAACATAGTACTGGAAATCCCAGCCAGAGTAATCAAGCAAGAAAAAGAAATAAAGGGCATCAAATTTTGAAAGGAAGAAGTAAAATTGTCTCAATTTGCAGCTGACATGATTTCTTATGCTGAAAATCATAAAGACTCCATTAGAAGGTTTCCTTACTAAATAATAAAGCTTTTGAAATTTCAGGGAAAGATCATTCCTGTACTGTTTAAAATGCACTAGACCATAGAAAACAATGGAAAGTTACTTGGTGATTCATTTCAGCAAGTTATACTTATCCTCTCTAATATCTGACCACTGAAAAACACACCTGCAAAACAATCTCTCTGACAAAATATATGAGCAAAAATCTAGAATAGAGTACTGGTAAATTAATTCACTAATTATCAGAAAAATACTTTTTTAATAAAACAAGTTTTATTCCAGGAACTCAAGAATGATAATAATATTAGAAATCTTGTAATAGACATTAGACTATCAAAGGAGAAAACTACAGTCTCTGTACTTTGAGGGCAGAAGTCCACTGATTTTGACTTGGGTACCTAAGAAAGCCCTTACTGTTAGTGGAAAAGAGAATGCAATGAATTTAGATGACATCGTATGAAAAAGAGTAACCTTGATAAACATCTCAGAGGGAGTATAAGGAAGAAGAATATTTTAAGTATGAATAATGCAATCTCTAACTAGGTTAGGGTTGCAAGCCAGGGCTCTCATGCTCATTTTTCCAATTTCATCAGTCACTACTTCCTGGTCACCACATCCCCCCCTCCATCCTCTTTTTCTCCATACTCAAACCAGGCTAAACTACTTGGAATGCCATGAAAGTGCCATGCTCTTTTCTGTGGCACTCTGGATCTTCCTTTTCAGAAAGCCTCCTTTATTTGTCAAGTTGTCACTTCTAGGAAACCTTCCCAGCCAATCCTCCAAGAATGTCTCAGATGCTCCTTCTAATGGCCAATTATCTCACGTGGACCCCTTAACACTTATCATGTGTATTGTGAATGTCTGTCTGCCTCTTCTATAGCTCTCGAGGGTGGATACTTACTGACTCTCAGGATACATTTAATGCTGTATCCCAAGCTAGCATTGTGCATGGCACACAGGATGTATGGAATGAATAAAGTGCTTTTAAACTCTTTCTTACCCCTGTACTTTCATCGTGGCAGTTCTCTCATCAAAGCTGCTGGTACCTTCCATCCTACTTCATATCCCAATATTCTCATTTGTGCCCTCATTTGTGCATATTGTACAGATATTCAAGATGCTCACAGACCAGGCCAAACTTTGAGCCTTCTGCCAATCATTCCCCAACATAACTCAGCCACCTTGAACATCCTCATTCAAACTGTTCCCCCAAACACACCTTATACTTTCCTGAATCCACATCTTAGCTCACATCATTCTTTCTGTCCTCAAACATCTTCTGACATCCTATTCAATTTATCTCCATCCTTCAAGGACCAGCTGAGTGCCTAATCCCTACAATGCCTTCATGCATTCTGGCTTTTCTCAACTCTTCTATTAGTTTATATTGGTACCACTTGTTAGCCACTTACCTTACACACACACACACACACACACACACACACACACACACACACACAAATTTAAAATAAGGGCAGTGTGTCTAATCTCTATATTATGAGCTCATTCCTTCATCCCAAAGCTCTCTCTGCTGGACCGCTGGGATACAGAATTCAAATAAGACATGGATTCTCTCCTTAAGGAACTTAGTCTGATGTTCAAAAAAAACATGTTTACAGTAATGAAACAATTACAGTACAATGTGAGAAATGAATAAACCCATTAAAAATGCCATTAAAAGCAGCCCAAAGTGTGCTATTACTATTAGATGATGGATAGATGGATAAGTAGATAAATACACAGGTAAGTTCTTTGGAAATAATCTGTTAAATAAAAGAGAGAGAGAGGGAGAGGGAGAAAGAATCGGATACACAATACAGTTAAACCAACTGTTGGGAATCAAAGTAGAAAGGATAGTCATGGGGAAGCAAACAAGCCATGACTCTCATCTCCAGCTCTTTCTCTAGTTGAGGTTTCCAGGGATCTACTTTTTTTCTTCCCCTGTATACTTCCCTCTCAGTCTTCTCAAGACAACATTCACCCTGAGATATTAGGTATACAAATACTTCTCTATTCCCTGCTTACATGCCTGCCATCAAATCAGACAGTCATCTACCAGTTTGCCACATTTTCCTCAAATAACTCTTTTTATATTATAGTGGTCTACTTAAAGCCAAGGTCATCACTGTCAAAAGCTTTCACTGTTACCGTGGCTCTATGTAAAGTCAATTCCAAAAATTCAAGGAAAACAAACTGCATGGAAGGAAGGTCACCAGGAATTTTGCAAAGCTGTGCTTAGATCCCCTGAGGTTGGTCTCAGAAGGAGAATACTCACAAGGGGACGCTGTCCACTGCCATACTCGGGGGGGCTGGAGATGAATTTTTTGAGGGGAGCCAGTGACTATCACAGGCTACAAGATAAGAGATCTTGGGAAAGTCACTTTAAGATAAATAGAGCTCAGTTTCCTCAAACATAAAATGATGGACGGAACCAGATTAGTGTTCCCAACACAATGCTGAGAAGAGTAAAAAGGGGCAAGTGAAACTGAGGCTCACCGTGCTCATCTGAGGACCGGGGATTGAAGAGGGTGCATACGAGGGGCTAAAAACCAGCGTCTCCAGCAAAGGTCTATCTACCGTCACAGGAAGCTCTTTTATCCACTAAATCTTTGTCAAATTAGGCCCACACAAAAGCAAAATGTTGATTAAGAGAAGACTGTCCCCTGCCTTCTCCTATTTTCCTATTACTCTTCTTTAGCATTGCTATGGTCTGAATGTTTGTGTTCCCCCTTAAGTGTCTCCTATTGTCCAAAGTGATGGTATTAGTAGGGGGTGCCTTTGGGAGGTACTTAAGTCATGAGGGAAAAATCCTCATGAATGAGATTGTGCCTTATAAAAGAAGCTCCAGAAAGATGCCTAACCCCCTCCACCACCATGTGAGGACAGTGAAAAGGAGCTGGCTAGGAACTGGAAAGTAGCCCTTCACAAGAACATAAGGAGGCTGGTGTCTTGATCTTGGACTTCAAGGCTCCAGAACTGTGAGAAATAAAATTCTCTTATTAATAAGCCACCCAGTCTGGGTAGAATAAGAATGGAATAAGACAAGCACCTCATGGTTAGAATTAGTAGATTCTAAATAAATCCTAAGCCTCTATCTCCACCACTATGGAGCTGTCCCAGTGTTCATGACATTATTACGTATGATGCAGGGTAACTAGCTAATCTGATATAATTTACAGATTTATTGATGAATGTTGGAAGTAGTTACATTAACCTTTGATCTTGCCAAGGAACATATTAGCATTTTTACTAGGACTCTCAAGAGGCAATGCTTTATGCCACAATTTCTCAAACTTGAATAAATAATACAAAAATACTTTTGAAAGCACAGGAGAAAGGGAGTACCATCCCAAGTGACGGAAGGCCACGGTGTGGGACAGGCTACCTGGCAGTGGCAGCAGAGAGGCATGGTCCACAGGCACACAGAGAAAAGCACTGTATGCAGAACTGCAGCAGGATGACCCACCCCTCATGGGACATGAGTGACTCCAGGTCCTGAAACTTCTGTCTAGCACCCACTACCTTCTCAGATCTGAAGACATAAAGGGTGACAGTGAGAGGAGCAATAGTTGGGGAAGGTTGCATCACTAATATCATTAGCATCAGAGATGAGGAATTTGCCCCCTGGGACAATATCGCTAGAGCTAAGCATGCCTGGTGCTTACATGAGAGTCCACAATTATCCTTCCTTCTGCACCATGAGCTGTGTGAGTACAGAGAGTTCTAGAGAGGAACTTTCCACAAAAGGAAAGGAGCTGAGACTCCAGTCCTCTTTCCTCAATATTTCCAGAAATGCTGGCAGCCAGGTTCTTACGTTCCCTGGATCAAAATAAAGACGGGGGAAGCTCCAGAGTCTCAGACCTGGGAGGCAGGAGTGTAGGTAGCTCAGCTGTCATGTCCACTACTGACTTGCCAGGTATCTAGAGGTGAACAGAAGGCATCCCGAAAGCCAAAGTGTCCAAATCCTACTGAAAGTGGGAAAGAGAGGCATTATGCTGCTTTTCAGAGACCCAGATGTAATTATGGGATGGACGAAAGGCACTAGTCATTCTTGATGTCTCTGTTGATTATGTTGCTCAAGGCCCATGATTATCATCCCGGAATGTTCGATGACCTATTTAGGTGACCAGTGCTCCAGATAACAGATTCTTGGCTTGAATCCCATTAAAAGAAAACTGTCCAGAAGAAAAGTTGAAAGTCCTGGCACAGACAAACCAAATAACAGCAATCTCATCAACTGGGAAGTACGAAGCAAAAAGCATCCACAAACTCCAGCCACTTCAAGAGCTAAAAAGGAATGTGCATTATTTATTCACTTTGCAAGATGGAGGGATTACATTATGATTAATATCACTTGTTATTGTTTGGGGATTTCTTTTTAATTTTGCAAATGTGCTATTGCTAGATTAAAAGGGTAACGTCTATATTATCTCTGGGAGTTGTTAAAATTTGGTTGAAAATGAGGAACTGATACCCATATTTTATCCAAAGTCTTTTTTTTTTAATTTTATTTTATTGTGGTAAGAACACGTAACACGAGAGCTACTTTCTTAATAAATGTTTAATTGTATAACACAGTATTATTGGCTATAGGTACAATGTTGTACAGCAGATCTCTAGAACTTATTCATCTTGCTTCACTGAAATTTTATACAAATGTTGCCAAGGATGTAGAGAAATTGGAATCCTTGTGCATTTTTGGTGGGAATGCAAAATGGTGCAGTTACCATAAAAAACAGTATGGAAGTTCCTCAAAAAATTGAAAATAGAACCACAATATGATCCAGATACCCCACTTCCGGGTATTTATCCTTAAAAATTGAAATCAGGATCTCAAAGAGATATTAGCAGTCCCATGTTCACTGCAGTGCTAGTCACAATAGCTAAGATGTGGAAAACAATCTAAATATTCATTGCCAGATGAATGGATAGAGAAAATGTGGTAGATACATGCAATGGCATATTATTCAACCAAAGGCTTTCATACACCTAAACAACAAATATTAGATAGCAATTTGGGACATGGTGACAGTGGAAAAAGCAAAAGTAGTTGCATGATAATATTCTTGAGGGAGAATATAACACTAGTCATCACAAGAAAAAACATAACTCCAAATATGTTTTAAAATATTAGTGGTACCATTAGAAGACTAAAATTTATCTAAATAATTACTTATTTTTAAAGGGAATACAATATGAAATTAAAAATTGTTGAAAAAACTGGTAAAATTCTTAGAGCGTGACCAAGTAGCTTTTAGGGAAATATATACACTTAAAGCATTATATAACAAGAAATTTTTCAAATAAATTAAACTCCTAAGCCAAAAGGCTGCAAAACTTACAGTAAAATAAGCATCTTAAAAGTAGAAAGAATAAATTTATTAAGATAAAATAGAAATTAATAATCTAGAACAAATAACTAGAAGACTTTTTAAAAATGGTGCTATGAAAACAATATAATGAAAGAATCTTTACTAAGTCTGATTAACAAAAAAACAGAGAGAAGGTACAAATAAACAATACTAAAAGCCAACAAATGGTCTTAATTACAGGTACAGAGGATATTTCATAAATTAAAAGGGAATACCATGAAGAAATTTATACCAATGTAATGTAAATATTGATGGATGACTTTCTTCTAGGAAAAATATAATTTGCCCACATACATGTAAAAAAGAGTAGAAAATCCAAATAAAGCAAAAAATGAAAATAAATTTAAAGTAGAGGGAAGGATTCACTTTGAAAGATATAATAATAATCTAGGAAATAAAATAAAATGACAATATAATTTCACCTAATATTTTCTAACTGTTGCTGTTCGGCATTGGTGAGTGTACGGATGAAATGTTCTTTCTCATGGACTATTCAAAGAAGCAGTAGAAAGGAGGATGCTTTTTCTTTTCTTATTTTATTGGAGTATAGCTGCTTTACAATGTTGTGTTAGTTTCTGCTGTACAGCGAAGTGAATCAGCCATGCGTATAGACATATCCACTCTTTTTTAGATTTCCTTCCCATTTAGGTCACCACAGAGCACCCAATAGTAGGTTCTCATTAGTTATCTATTTTATACATAGTGGTATATATATGTCAATCCCAATCTTCCAGTTCACCCCACCCTCCCCTTCTCCCCTTGGTAACCCTTAGTTTGTTCTCTACATCTGTGACTCTGTTTCTGCTTTGCAAATGAGTTCATCTGTACCACTTTTCTAGATTCCACATATAAGTGATATTATACGTTATTTGTTTTTCTCTTTCTGACTTACCTCACTCTGTATTATAATCTCTAAGTCCATCCATGTCTCTGCAAATGGCACTATTTCATTAAAGGAGGATGCTTTTCAACCTCTATAACATTTTGTATGCTTACTCTTTGGCCCAGACATTTTACTTTGAGGAAACTAGTCCACAGAAAGTCTTACACGTGCCGCAAAAGACAGTTACAATGTTGCAGAATATTTTGTAATGTTGAAAGTATCGGAGCAAGCTAAATGCCCCCCATTAGGGAGTTGGCTACATATTTTGCACATTAATTCTATAAAACGGTTTTAAAATGATGTCTACCTGTGTATGCTTAACTGAAAGTGTCTACAAAATATTTTTACAGGAAACAGAATAAATTATGGAGCAATGTGTGCAAGGTAATTCCATTTAAATTTTAAAACAATGAGAACATTGCATCTAGCAAAATATGCACCAAACTGTTACGAATAATCCCATCAGGAGGTCAAGGTGTGTGGAAACTGTAAAAAAGGGACAAAGGTGAGAAACAAAAGAGGACTTTTAATTTTTATTTTCTGATCTTGCATACTGCAAATTTTCACAATATGAAAATGACTACTTTATATAAAGTAACTTAACATTTTAAAAAGAATTGTTAAAACTTGCTGTGACTAGAGAGGTACTTGCTTTAGGCGGGTGTCTCAACTTGTATTTTTTTATTTCCATTTTCTAGTAACATACAGGAGAAAGAAGGAGGAGGAGGTTGGGGAGGGGGAGGGGGAGGAAGAGGAAGAAATCCAATAGACAATTCTCTAGCCAGAATGATGCAGAACAAAAGAGAAAACACATAAGTAAACAATAACAGCAGTGAGAGAAGTGACATCATCACAGATTCCACAGATATTAAAAGGAATAGGGAACATCGTGGACTTTATATTAATAAGTTAGGCAATGTAGATGAAAGGGATAAATTCCTCAGAAGACACAATCAGTGATTGCCTGAGGACTGGTCAAGGAGGAAGGGGTATGATAGGCAGAACAGGGAGGAAATGATTACAAAGGGTCATAAGGAAACTTTTGTTACTATGGATATGTTCTTTATCCTGACTGTGGTCACCATTTCATGGTACACTTTTAGAAATGTAAATGTAATATATGTCCACTATACCTCAATAAATATATATAGAATTTTTTAAATTCCAAAGTACAATTCTCAGCCCTTTCTTATGTTAATATACTGGACATTGTTGGTTGCCCAGCCTACATCCATTCTCTTCCCCATCATTCCCCAAAGAACTCCAGATTTGTGCCACAAGAGGAAATAACTCCAGCCTTATTTCCTGGGATTGGCCTTATTGGTCTGTTTATGTCTCCCCCCCACCCCACCCCAAAGCAGTAATAGTTTCAGGAATCACATTTAACTTGTTCAATGCAAGGTATTTTTCCGGTCAGTATTTGGTCCAGGAATAAGCATGTGACTAAGTACAGTTCAATAATAAGCCAGAATAGTGTGCCAAGGGTTTTTATAAAATAAATTTTCTCACTTTCAGTGGTGAGCAAGTTGGAATAGACAAACTCTCACTTCTGGACACCAGGAAGTATTGATATGAAGCCAGAAGCAACTATAATTAATAGTAACAATAATCATCATCATCTAAAGATAAAACCAACCCAATCCAGAGTAATGAAGGCAGAGCCATTAGAGTAAGGTGAACCTGAAGACTTTTATTGTATATTTCTTTTTTTTTTTAAATAAATTTATTTATTCATTTATTTATTTTTGGCTGTGTTGGGTCTTTGTTTCTGTGCGAGGGCTTTCTCTAGTTGTGGCAAGCAGGGGCTACTCTTCATCGCGGTACGCGGGCCTCTCACTGTCGCGGCCTCTCTTGCTGCGGAGCACAGGCTCCAGACGCACAGAGCTCAGTATTATTGTATATTTCTTAAATTCCAGTTAGAAGAGTTGATACATATCCTGGTTGTTTAAATTTAAGCAAGTTTGAATCAGATCCTCTGTTGTTTGCAGCTAAAGATATCCTACCTTATACCCTTCATCCCTCAACAACATCTAACAGTTAACAACTTCCTTCTTCATGAAACATTCTCTTCCCTTGCTTCTGATAATTGCACCCTCTTATCTCTCTGGACTCTCCTTTTAAATCTCCTCTGTAACCTCCTCTTCATCTACCCAACCATTTAATGTGTGATTTCCAGAAACCTCTTTCTTTGGGGGTCTTCTCTGATTCTAACCCAACACTTTCTCCTAAATGATCTCAACCACTTCCAGGGTTTCTAAACCCTGACAACCACCAAATGTATAACTACAGCTCAGATTCCCCTCCTGACTCCCAGATCTATATATCCAGCCCGCTCTCAAAATCTCCCTTTAGACAAATTAGCATCTTAATTCAGTCCAAAACTGAGGTCATGATTTTGCCTTCACACACAAAAATCTCTCCCACTAGTGTCTTATATGTTAGTAAATGTCACCCCATCCATCCAGTTCAAGGCAGAAACTCAGAAATTATCTCTGAATCTACCATCTCTCTCGCCTTACTATACCCCACCCCAAAATATCAATCACCTGATCCCACGGATCCAATATCCTAAATGTCCCTTGGACCCATACATTTTTCTCTAATCCCACTATCACTGTAGTCCAAACATCACTCATCTCCTATTAGTGTGCCTACCCTACCTTAGTTCTCAACCAATCCCTCCTTCACACTGCAGTATGAAATACACATTTTTAAATACCAATCTTACCAGCTACACTTGCTTGCTTAAACCTCTTTACGGGTCTCTCGTTCCCCCGTAGGAAAGAGTTGAGAAATCTTAACATGGACTACAAAATCATGCTTGATCTAGCTAGATTCGACCACTTCGGTCTCACCTAATATCACTCTTCCTCTCCCTAAGTTTCACCTACTGTACAACTTTCAGTTCCTCAGGTCCACCATACTGCATCTCAGGATGGCCACACATGCTGTTCCTTCCCACTAGACACCTCTCCCCCTCTTCCATTGCACACCTTTCCACAACAGGGTTAAATAACTAGAGGTTATCATATACCTAGACTAAGAGGGCTATGATTGGTGATCCCTAGAGTTGTGCAACCCAACCGCCCTACCCTCACTATTGCCAAACTACATCATGGTTATTGTTGAGATTTCAGCTTCAACACCTCTTCTAGGAAACCTTCTTTGACCACGCGGTCTGATTATTGTCTTGAATTTTTGAGTTGTAACACTCAGCACATTGATGACTCTTTGCTTGCGTTAGCCTGTAACTGCCACTTAGTCAAACGACTGATATTAATAGAGGAGTGAACATAATGGTATACATAAGAATGTGGTTGGACTTTGCCCCTCATAACATGTCAAGCACCTAAGTAATATTTAACAACACATTTTTCCTCCCTATCCCCACGGATGTTCTTGGCTTAGAAATAGGTGAAAGAAAAAAAAAAATAACATGGATAATCCTTTCCATTTCCATAGTTTGGCTTTTCCCTGTGTCATTTCATTTAGTTATGCAGGGACTTCCCTGGCGGTCCAGTGGTTAAGACTCCGTGTTTCCACTGCAGGGGGCACAGTTTCAATCCCTGCTCGGGAAACTAAGATCCAGGAAGCCTCACGGCATGGCCAAAAAATCAAATAAAAATAAAAAGCTTCACATAATTGTGAAGCCTGGAGAATATATATATACAAATTTCTGTCCCTCACTCCCCCAATAAGAGACATAGGAAGGCTATTACTATACATACCTTTATAGACAGACAAAAGACCTCACATGGAGGATCAACTATTGGGATGGCACATAGATGTCTTCCCGTGAAAGAGGTGCTTTAAAAAATTATATGTATAGTCTTTACCAGGTATACATCGCTTCTACTACATACAAATGGGGAAAGGCATAAGTTTAGAATTTCCCCAGCAGTTTTGAGGAGTGATGACTCAGGACCCCTCAAATGAGCAGCAGTAATAGTTGTGACTCTAAAAGTCTTTTCTTTAAGTAGAGAGAAAGCCAACACACCACTGAGCTCTGTCAGACTCATCAAAGCCACCACTGTGCTCCCCCTCCCGTTTTCTCCAGACAAGAAAATTACCCTGAGTCAGAGACTGAGCCATTCCCCAGCAAGAGGCAAGAGCAATGGTGGTAGAACAACGAAGAAAGCACAGACAAGGGCAACCCAGATGATTTTGTTTTGCTGCAGTATTTTGGGTAGCCAGTAGCGAACTCAGCAGAAGAAGTAGTGTGGGGAGACAGCCAATGAGGAGCTGAACCCAGCAGGTAAATTCCAAAGGAAGCAGCCCTCCTAAACTTCTGGGTGCAGCCTGGCCTGAAAACCCTGAATCACTGGTAGCAGCAGAGAGGATTTTCTAAGCTGGAGGCGAAACACCATTCAGGAGTGCCTGTGCTCCTTCCCTCTCTGCTCTGCTCCAACAGGCAGTTTGGGAGAGTCCTGTTCAGTTGAAGGTAGAGTTTTCAGAAATCTACAGAGAAACACACTCTTTCTATTGTCTTCCTAAATATACTTACATCTGAATTAAGTGCTTCCGTTTTCTTTTATGGAATCATTGGTTAGAATCATGTGCTCTAGAGTCAGCCCCAATGTTGAATCAAGGTACTACTTCTTAATGACTATGCTTCTTTGAACCTCACTCTCTTTGTAAGTACAATATTCGTAATAATACCTGTGTTGCACTGTTGTTGGGAAGATTAAATGAGATGTGTCGAGCACCTAAAGCTCTGTAGACACTCAAGTAAAGGTAGGTCTAATTAGAACTATGGTTGTAAAGAAGGGAGCTTGAGGATGCAAGGACGAAAGCTGGTCCAGGGCAAGGCCAAGGTAAACTCAGAGGAGGTGACCAGGAGCTGATCAGCTTAAAACTAGCATTCCCCAAAGTTAGTTCCAAGGAACGCTAGTCCTGCAGGATATTTATAAGTATTACTTACTTTTAAATCTTTCTAAATAATACATTTGGGAAACACTGGATTAAACAATTTAATAGTTTTCTTATTGCAAGGTTCCTGGGTGACTTTGATATGCTAGATACTCACCACAAACCACCCACCCCCAATGGATTTGAGCATGGGGTCCTGTTTTCATGGTGCATGGGACTATTACCTCTTGGAACACAATCTAGGAAATGTTGGTTTAAATGAATGGGCCCCTGGGTTGTCTGATAACTCCTTAAGTCTAAAGCTCAGAACCAACTTGTACCTTAGGCATTATAGTATGGTACCCAGCATCAATGAGTTCTTCAAGGGCTTAAAGATGATGAAGAACTGGGGAAAAATTTTGCTGGTTCCAAAGGGAAAAAAATACGATAAGAAAACTGCAAAAATTTGAAACAGATATTTAAGTAAATGTCTACAAAATGTACCATCATGCTATTATGTCAACTGCTGTTCAACACGTCATATAGAATTACATAAAAATGTACTTTTCCTGGAATATAGGTGCATCATAACACATTTACTATTCAGGAGCTCCATTAGAATGAGAGCCTAGAGTTTAGAAAGACCATTGGTTACCTTGATAAGGGCCATACCTTTAAATCACGTAATGTACAAGAATGCAGGTGCATAAGTGCATGTGCATGCGTGTGCGCACGTGCGCGCGCGCGCGCACACACACACACACACACACACACACACAACCAGGAGCTGGAGAAGTTCCAACCAATTAGGAACCAAAATTATAAACCAAGCCCCTGGCATGAGAGCAGCAGTCAGATTCAATCACTTAATAGTGAGGTCGGTTGGGGGGTCCCCTCTCCCCACCTTCCACAAGCAGTCCTCAAGGACTCAGTAAGGTTTGGATTCTCAACCACGTAGCAAATCCTTTTTGGCAATACCCGCAGAGGCTGCAGCGAGGCAAAGCTTTCTCCCCCTCTCTATGCAAAGCCATTCAGGGCACATATTTTACAGCTGATGGCTTTGCATTCACTGCTTCTGAAAGCAGCCCTGGGCTTTCAGGGGTTCTTTCCGATTCATGGCAAAAGGCAACATTTTAAGGAGGGAGTCGGGGAAAGGTTTTGAGAGGGGCCGAAAGAAAATCTCACTGCTTCAAAGGTCTTCTTAAAATTTATCACTTTTTGGAAAAGAGACACACAAGGAAAGGTATAGATTCTCAGAGCCTTGTAACTATGGACACAGCCAGCTTCCCCGAGTCCCGCAGAGGGTCAGCCCGGGTTGAGATGAGATGGTTGTATGTGCGGGCCACACCTGAGGTCGTAAGAGACATGACTCCATATCCCTGCACCTTTCTCCATGATCAGAAAGACATCTGGGCTCATGGAATAGGGCAAAACTATCAGTCGGTGTCTCTACTTCTTTGGAGAAAAAAGAGAGAGAGAGGGAAGCTATGACTTTAAAAGCTCCAAACATTGACCCATCCTTCAATCTACTTCTCAGGGTCTGTTTAACATCATGTTAGGAAATACTTTTTTCTCACTTCTAATGTTTGATTTTAACAGGGTGGCTCACTTCTAGTTGTTTTCCATATTCTAAAGTCTGCTGTGAGTGATTTAAATGCCAAGTGAAGGGTAAACCACCACGCCCCCCCCATACACACACACACACACACACACACACACACACACACAGAGGAAACTGCACTTCCTTTGTTAACTTAACAAGAAAAACAGTAAAGGCAATCAATCACAACTATGTGAAGAAATTATTATAGGCACAAATATGAGGAACACTGAAAATATAATTAAAATTTGCTGTATGAGAAGAATAAAATTCTGCTGCTCCATGCTTTCTCGGGCTAAATTTTCCTGTCTTAGCGCAGTGACTCTCTGATGACATTTTTTGCCCTTAAGGACTTCACCACTTCCTCCAAAGCTGTAACTTCTTTTCTCTCTCTCTCTTCCTCCCCCTTCCTATTATTGTCACTGCAGAGTGCAGAATGACATCCTCGAGAAAATGCTTGCCTTGAGGCCAGAGTGTGTTTCCTTTGCACTAGGATTTTCCATTAATTCCACTAAATTTCCTTACCATTAATTTTTAAAAGAGCTGAGAGAGTCCATTTCTCAAACAGCTGACAAAAACCGTGTTCCATGAAAGCAAACAGAATGGCACTTGGTGACCATTTTCGCTACCATTATAAAATCCTTACAGTATAAATTCTGACTCTGCATTCTATACTTTATTACACTGATATAGTAATCAGAATATGATGAGACTCCCACGACACCCATCCAGAGCCAGGAACCGGTGTATCTTCATTGCACTTTCGCCTAAAGCATATTAAATGCAACTTGATTATAGAATGCACTTGAATTGCCATAATCAATTTCTTGGCAAGCTTTCCAAACATCAAGTAGAGAAATCTCTAGTCTCTTAGTCTGGTCCCTTTGCTAACTTGCAAGGTAACTTTGTATAGAGGCTGCTCCCTCTCCACTTCCCCCTTTCTCAGCCAATAAATTCAGAATAATAGATTTGTCTAGCACTCAAGAATGGCTGCAAGACACTTCTTTATACTTGGACAGCATTTTGCAAATGACAAGCTGGCTTTAGGCTACATATGTCAGAATGATGCTTCAGCATGGGTTGCTGGAGTGGATTTTTTAAAATTTCTATTTCACAAACTCATTGGCATCACTCATCAGTCTCACTCGTTAGAGCTCACAGTTGGGTCCTGTGGGTTTGCTGCCTTGGATTCAGGTCCACCCCTCTATGTCTCACCCCGCACTGCACTGTCTGTATTTTCACAGTGCTAGCACCATCCCAGGCACAGAGAGCTTAAGGAATACACACTGATGGATGGATCTGTCAACAAGTGATAAGCCTTGGTCTCTAACTGGAGAGGTCTGCATTAAGTGCTGGGTGGAAGGCTTTCTCAGAAGTGTGCAGTGTGACAGGTCAGTCCGATCCCTCAGCTCTTCCTGCATCTAACGGACTACAAATGTCCTCTTCACAAAGGCGTTTGAGGGCAGGACCGAGAAGCAGGAGAAAACACTCATGCCCAGATTTGCCTCCACGTCGACCTCCCAACACTCCCCAGGAAGATTTCCAAGCCGTAGGATAGATGCAAAAAAGTGTCAGAAATTGAGTGGAAAGTTAGTCAGCCTTGACCTCTGTCTGCAGACCCCTGGAAGAAAGAACGCTAAGTAGAAAAATGGGTCAAAGAAGTTTTGTTTTCTTCACTAACAAAGTGAAACGTTCACTGCCACCTTAAAGTAGAATCCCTTTTTTAAACCAAAGAGCTCAGATAATACATGTGTTATCTGACGTATCCCCTCATCTGCCCTGAACAGTTAGGTACAGACGTGATCCTCCCCTTAGCGCTGGGGTAGAATAGTTAATAAACTTGCCTACAACCTATCTCTCTACTAGGTAATAATAGGATGGTAAACAGAATGGTTATATCACAAAATTTCTAAATATGTAGAACCATGCTAGTCATCTGCAAGCTCACTGGCTAAGTCACAGGTGTGTTACCTAAACCATGGGTCCCCAACCCCGGGGTTAGGAACCACAGGTGGGCGAGACAGAGAAGCTCCATCTGTATTTACAGCCGCTCCCCATCACTCGCATTACCGCCTGAGCTCCACCTCTGGTCATATCAGCAGCGGCATTAGATTCTCATAGGAGCACGAAACCTACTGTGAACGGCACGTGCGAGGGATCTAGGCTGCGTGCCCCTCACGAGGATCTAATGCCTGATGATCTGAGGTGGAGCTGAGGCGGTGACGCTAGAGCTGGGGAGCGGCTGCAAATACAGATTATCATTAGCAGAGAGGTCTGACTGCACAGAGACCATAATAAATCAGTTTCTTGCAGACTCATCTCAAAACCCTATCAGTGAGTGGCAAGTGAAAAGCAGCTCAGGGCTCCCACTGGTTCTGCATTATGGTGAGTTGTATAATTATTTCGTTGTATATTACAATGTAATAATAATAGAAATAAAGTGCACAATAAATGTAATGTGTTTGAATCATCCTGAAATCATCCCCCCACCCCCAGTCCGGGGAGAAATTGTCTTCCGCGAAACTGGTTTCTGGTGACAAAAAGGTTGGGGACCGCTGACCTAAACCACAAACATAAGTCATGTCCCTAAAAAAGCGTACTGATGGCCTGAAACAATCAATGGTCAATCTAACTTAGCCAGCATTCACACTTTCTTTTTAACGTAGAAGAAACATCTCCTTGCTGGTTGGTTCGGGCGCCCTCGTGTGCCTCAATAGAGTAATGTCCCTTCAAGTCTCCAAAGGGCCATTGGTACTGACAGATTCAATGACACACGTATCCTCTTTGTACTTGTTTCAGGAGCCTCGTATGAAGCGGAAGATTGACAGGGACTATGAACTTGTCCTCCCTGATATAAAGTGACATTGTAACTTACACCTGAAAGGATGGTATGCCAGCGTTCACAGGCGTAGAGGCTAAGGTCAACTTGCCTGTTCTGGTTTAAACATGTTAGGTCATCCCGTGTATTTCTTTTCCCTCCCCTGCCCCACCCCAAGGGGCAGGGCACTAACTTCTCCTGCACTGCGGGGGTCACACAACTGAAGAACCCAGAGCACCTTCTAGAATAAGAAATTTCAGGTAACCTAGCTCCACCATCCACCCTATGACCATGCATAAACCATTTTCTCTCTGGTCCCATATTCTTCCTGTGGGAGGAGAGGAGACCAGGGTTTTTTCTCACAGATATGAAGCACCGGCAGCAATGCCTGGCATAGAGCAGATAGGCACCCAGTAAATGTTAATTGAATCTAAACCTGTAAACCCTAGTCCAACCCACTTACCGTATTATATTTCCAGAAAACAGATATTCTTCCTCATCAAATACAACATTCGTGCGTTAAGAACTAGTTTGGGAATTCATGGAGCACAGGAAAACATCAAACGTTTCTCTGCATTTCCCACATCACCTGACCTAGTGCCAAGCACTCAGTAACCCTCCCTAAATCAGTGGGGGTGAGGGGAGTTCGCCCTCTTAATATATTTTCTCCCTTTCTTTCTTTGGCAGAGTTTAAAGCAATCAAAGACAACTTAGAGAGGTAAAGAATTTAAGACTCAAGAATTTGAGACTGTCCACACAGAAAACCTGGTATCTTTACAGAAGGATGAAAATCATTCTTCCCCCTCATCTTTCTCCTCTTCCTCTCCTCCTTTTTCTTGAGGTTAGGAAGGCATGACTCAATAGTCCAACCGTGCAGTCAGGCCTAAAATTCCCATAAAAGAATGATGATGACACTCCAACCTTGGTCACCATGTCACACCAACCTTGATGAGCCTTGCACTCTGTTAACAACAAAAGAAACATTTACCAAGAAACCATGCTCCTGGCTGCTCTCACCAAAAGGCGAAGAGCCATTCACTGCTCAGCTTTAAGCTAGCCAAATCCAACAAAGCCCCAGAGATCTTTGGCTTCATCTTCTCACTGAACTCATGCCAGCCTTGCATGGGCACAGCCAGGGCACCATCACCCAGCCTTAGGTGTTGGCAGCTTCTGCCACCCACTCCTTTGCACTTTCCCTGCTTGGGGGTAATGGCAAAGGCTTCCCTCCCCTCCCACCTACTGCACGGTTCCTCACCTACCTTAAGCACGTCAAGTCCTTTTGTTGGGTAAATTACTACCTTAACAGAATCCCAGAAAGTGCCTGCCTAACTGAGATGCTAGATCGTCTTATCCACTAAAAATCATAACCAATAAATGGGGAAGGGAAAACCCTGATGTATATTATCTCCATTATCATTAAACTACGAGAAAGATTTTTTCCAATCAATTTCTTAGGTTAATTGATAATTTCCATTTTACTTAAAATATCTCTCATAATTTTCTCCCTTCCTTTCCTATTACTACTGTGGTTGTCCAGGACCTCATCAAAGCAAACTGATATTACTAACTAGTCTTACAACCGCCATTCTTTTCTTCCTTCAAACCATCTTAAGTACAATCAAAAGACCTTCCCCAGATGCTAATTTCAACACATTTAACAATTCCTACTCAAGAACCCTTGACTCCTTGTTGCTTGCAAGATAGTATTCAAACTCTGAAGTCTGATATTCAAATTCCTTAGAAACTAGACATCACCTCCAGTGTTCCCAAGACTCTTCTATCATTGCTATATCAAAGTCCAAGAGGAGCACAATGATTGTGGACATTTAGAGGTCCTTGAACTCTGGGGAAGAAACTTTATTTCCATTGGGCATTTCTACTTAGGCTTCAGCTTCTGCCTTTGATGTTCTCAAATGCACTGATGCACTAATTAATATGCAAACCAATATGGCTGCCCACTATAGGATTTCTTCAGCTGACAGCTTATCTGTCACTGTGAGACACTTCACACACCCAGCTAGGAACCTCCAGGCACATGATAGTAAGTGAGTGAAATAAGGAGAAACTATAAATCAACATCAGAGAAAACGCAAAACACATCCTGACACTTGTGGAACAATCTGTTCTGGTGGGAGCACCAGAGCGTAGGGGAAAAATGTGGATGGTGGAAAGTAAGTCATCACCCTACAAAGCCAGTAGGTCAACACAGGGAAAGTCTAACAAGAGAAACAGCACTGCCATTAACAATAAACAATGGTTGGGACTTCCCTGGTGGTGCAGTGGTTAAGAATCCGCCTGCCAATGCAGGGGACACGGGTTCAATACCTTGGTCTGGGAAGTTCCCACATGCCATGGAGCAACTGGGCCCATGCGCCACAACTACTGAAGCCCGCGCACCTAGAGCCAGTGCTCTGCAACGAGAGAAGCCACCGCAATGAGAAGCCCACACACTGCAACGAAGTGCTCACCAAGTGCTCACCCTGCTCACCACAACTAGAGAAAGCCCGCGCGCAGCAACAAAGACCCAACGCAGCCAAAGATAAAAATAAATATATAAATAAATTTATTTTTTAAAAAATAAGAAAAATAAACAATGGCTAAGGAGGCAGAGAATGTTGAGGAACAGAAATCCAAATCCTTGGGAATAATATGCATGCATCTGTCCTCTTTTTCCTTCTAGAAGAAAACACTGAACGACTATGTTGCCGTGCCACAGTGCCATACACCTACCACTCCTGCCTAAAGCAATAAAAACAACCTCTGAGATTTCCGGAACACAAGCGCTTTAAAAAATGAAATATCATGGCTTTTTCCTACATTCTTAAAAGGCACGAACAGCAGCTCACATCTTTCCTGCACTGACCCTTCCGTGAAGCCTTCCCCACATCTCTAGCCAATGTTGACCATGCTCTTCTCTTACCATGCAAGGTCCTGACATCTCGAACCTTTAGGAAATATGACTGGGGTTGACTGTCTTCCCAACTTGATTACAAGCTCCTCGATGATAAGAATCATTACTTTTCTTCCTTCTATCTCTATTCTCCTTTACCTTCCCCCACTCATCCACTAGCTCCCAGCCTAGAAGACACTTGACAAATACTGTCAGTTAATCTAAATTGAAAAACACTATTATTTAATGGAAATTTGAAAATTCCCTTTCTTTTCTTTGGTTATTCCCTCTATCCTTTATTTCCTCTATCTCTTTTTCTAGCAAACTTCATGCTTTCCAAACAACCTTTTTTTTTTTTTGGCAAGGGAACCTCTAATCACTCAGCAAGCTCACTCCCCACACACACATAGGGTTGATTCTTGGTTTGTGGTTAATAGGGTTGGCGCTCTTTCTTCAACCTTTGTTTGAAGATTGGAGGATTTACACAGAAGCCACTGGCTCTGTTTCCTTACAAGGTCATCTTGCCCCTCTCTGTATGAATCTCCAATGGCCCTTTCTCATTTACCTCCCCAAAATGTTTATAGGTTGTCTTGCTTAATCCTTTACTTCAACCCAGCCCTTAATGACCACTTTTCTACCCTAAGTCCTCTCTGAGATCATTAGCTTCCTTCACAAGTTAGTGACAAGCCTCAGTGTTGCCTACAACCCACTTATAAGAAAATATGAGCTTCTATCCTAGGCTTGTTTGTGATGCCACTGTAATTTTCTTATTATGTCTAGAGCTTATCTGTCTTTTCTCCTACACATTCTGGTCTCCTGCCCCTTCCTCCCTGTACTGTCCACCCCCTTACCCCTCCCCCTCCCCAAGAAATGAATTGGTTTACCCAGCAGATTTAGTCTTACTTTGGCCAGCTTATGGTTTCAACGTGATTATGAAGTTGTTGGGCTTGAATACACAGTTTATTAATTTCCAGGCATTCATGATGTCTCCCTGTTGAGCGTGGTGTACATAGGTGTGCGTGTGTCTACCTGTAGTAACTAACACTCTTGGAGTTTGTAGTCGTGATGGTAACAAAAAAGATGGAGTCGAGGTTAATTTGTGTTACTAGAGAATCATAGTTTTAGAGGCGTAAAGAATGCTAGACTCCAACTTTGGCATTTGACAGATCGGGAAACAGGTAGAACAAGGTAAAAGGACTTGACCAGGGTCATAGAGCTAATCAAAAGAGGAACTCGGGCCACAGCTCAGAGCTGTCATATTCCAGTCCATGAGGGCCCTTCCCCCTCCTATCTGTCCCTTCCCAAGGGCTCATACATGTGAAAACTCAGGATGTCCACATACAACCAAAATGCCTCACAGACCTGTAAACATACTTAAACTGAGAAGACAGGGAGGTATGGTGTATGTAGCTTACAACACAGAGAATGGGCTGTGAAAATGATAGAAAAACTGCTATAATGAGGCTAAATTCGAATCGAAAGAGACCACACTACTCATCCTGCCTGTGCTGCCCATTCCTCCCCATAGCACATTTTTTAAAAGAGATGGATAGATTTCCCAAGGCATCTTGTTGAGATGGTCATATGATCTCCCTTTCGTTAGATCAATACAAAGTCATCCCTTAATTCTGTGAAAACAGCTTTTTCACACATCTCTGCACACACAGTCACACACACGTATAAGACATTGGCAGCAGGTACTTTTAATTTGCTGGAAAATATTTCTAAGAAGTCAAACAGCTCCAGCCCAATGAGCATGCCCTCCGATTGGCTGGCCAGACCAGTTGAGGGACCTGATTGGTCCCTGATCCTGAGGACCGATAAGAACGGCTATAAAATCCCTGGGTGCAGCTCTTGGGCCCCCAGTTTGCAAAAGCCAGAGGTGCAAGAAGCAGCGACTGCAGCAGCAGCAGCAGCAGCAAAAGCGCCAGCAGAAGCAGCATCAGCAGCAACAAAAAGATCCTCATCAAATCCTCACCTAGGCTCTCAGTGTATCCAGATCCACATCTTCACTCGAGCCAGGAGAGGGAAAGAGGAAAGGGGGGGGAGGAAAAAAAAAAAAAAAAACCAACAACTTAGCGGAAACTTCTCAGAGAATGCTCCAAAACTCAGCAGTGCTTCTGGTGCTGGTGATCAGTGCTTCTGCAACCCATGAGGCGGAGCAGAATGATTCTGTGAGCCCCAGGAAAGCCCGGGTGGCAGCTCAGAACTCAGGTAAGCGGCAAACCCAGGACCGGTTTCTCCCCCAAAGAGCTGTCCTCATTTGCCTCTCGCTTTTGCAACTGTGTCTGTGACGGCTGATCTTGATAATAAATGTGCTTCATGCCTGATGGCAATAAACTGCCAGGGTAATCCAATAGCCTTAGGAAGTGGAGCTCCTTTGTTTAATAAATTGCATGCAACTAACGAAGAAGCTGGGCGCTCTGCTGAGGGTATTTCATTGCATAAGCCTAGCCTGATTGCCTGAAATCTGGCACGTACCCTCTTGGGGGGGAGGGGGCGGGGGAAAGACTTGAATGTTGGCATGCTTCAAAGCGCTCTCTATACTTTCCAGAAGCTGAAGCTGATCTTAAGGTGAGACGTGACTTGTCTGATGCTGTCCCTCTTTCTTTACCCTGAAGACCCTATAACTTGACTTCCCTGCCCCTCCAGAGAACACACAGAAAGCTCCCTTTGCAGACTGATTTACGGAACCATAGCCCTCCAGTCTGACAAATCCAGGGCAGATTCAGAGAAAACCCTACACATCCCACCCTCGACACTGTTCCTTCTGTCCCTCCCTGCTCTCTCGGGCTCCATTCAGTCCCCACACAGCCCCGTGGCTAGAGAGCCCCTCGAAAAAGAGTATCTGTGAAACGTAGCAGCTATTTCTCCAAGGGAGAGGTCTCACTCTAGCCCTGACTCCTTGAGCAGTTAATTGTGTATTATCTTGGTCTCTAAAGGAAAAGAGACCTTAGGAAGCCGGCATTGACACCTCTGTCTTTGGACTTCGCTTGTCCAGCTTGCTCCCCTTCCATGACTGCTCTCTCTCCCCCAACTGTCAGCAAAGATGGGCTCGCAGGTGTCCAAATGCTGCAGACGCTTGCTCCCCTCGGAAGAGCACAGGTCCCTGCCGAGAGGAGGGCTTTGCTTCACTTCCTTTTGTACTTAGTTGCTATAGAGATGCAGTGATTCACAATTCAAGCTTGCCAAAAACAATAGCAATCCTAATGCATATTAAAACTGCTTAAAGCAAAGTTATCATTTGAACCCGTGGAAATATATAATTAGGGAAATGACTTGTAACATCCCAGAGGCTGCGGGTGGTGGGAGGGGGAGGGGCCGCCTAACCGAACCGTGCTTTTGATCTCAGAGGAGACTCCTATGGTATGAAGGCTGCAGATCATTTCTCGCGGAGCTGCCTGCCAGAACACCCCTCTTCTGTAGGAGAGAAATTACTTTTATGGAAGATCTTATCCAGAATGTAGAAAGCCTCATGCAAGTTCTCTGCGGTTTTCTTCCAGTCTTGCACAAGTGTTGCCTTGGCCTGGTTATTCTACACCTGTGTTTCTCTCTTTTTTTAAAAAAAAAAAAAAAAAAAAAAAGGCTTTTAATATGAGAGAGATTATGCATACCTCTAAGCACTGTCCTATAGTGGGGGGTTGGGATGAAACATGAACGGATCAGATTTCTTTCTGCCAATAGGAAGGTAAGTTAAAAGCCCTAAATCAGAAGGGTCTCCTAGTGGACTCCTGGCAAATTCTTCTCTGCCATTTAGACCAAAATTCCATCCTTATGACTCTGGAGTGTATTTTTTGGAAGCCAAATGGATTCCCTGGTCCTTCCTCCTCCTAAACTTGACCACCCACCACTACCATCTACCTTCCCATGCTTTCAGCCTTTAAGGGATGCCCTTGGACTCTGCAGAGCTGCTGTAAGCACTGGGCATGCCTCACACTCCAACCTTACTTTTCCAGCCACCCAAACTGTGTGTGATGGTGAGACCAAGAGAGTGTATCTCCGAGGGAAAACTCATTCCCTTCCTCCATGTTCTCTGGTTCTTATAAGCAAAAGGGATCTGTCTGTCCCCTCTCTTCTTCACTCCCACCCCGCTCGGAAGGGTTCTATCTACTGGCCCCATCACAGACTTCTAGGATAAGTTCTTCCGACCCCTTTTGCTTGAATTTTGCCTCCACATCAGCTTGATCCCTCCAGACTGTCCTCACCGTTTGACCCAGATTGGATGGATTTGTCTCTTTCAGCTGAAGTGGTTCGCTGCCTCAACAGCGCTCTGCAGGTTGGCTGTGGAGCTTTTGCATGCCTGGAAAACTCCACCTGTGACACAGATGGGATGTACGACATCTGTAAATCCTTCTTGTACAGCGCTGCTAAATTTGACACTCAGGTAATAAGACCTTGACCCCTGCTCACAACTGGCTGCTTGTCTTTAACAGTGTATGAGGCTATTGTTCTTAGGAGCCGGGCTCGTAGGGAACCGGCTCTGCTTCTCAGCCTCCCCAGTCTAAATTCTCATCTCAATTCTCAACGTGTGTACACACACACACACACACTTTTGGCCAAGAAATAGGTTCTATATAAGCTACTCTCCACCCACTCTAATACACAATTGTAACAGGCTGACAGAGGCTGTCTTCTAAGGGAGGGGTGATGAGCGGAAAATCTTTGCCTCTTCAAGAGGAAATAAAAATGTCCTTCTAACAAAGAAGTTCTTCTCACGAAGAGCCGCATACTAGCTTTTTTTTTTTTTTTCTAGCTTGTGATTTATCAAATCTCAATCCCAAGAATACAAAACTCTATTATGGCTATTTTTAGGCTGAAGGGTGGTTGTTTATGGTTCATCTCTTTTTCTCATCGCATTTCATTTCTATGTAGCTCAATTCTCAAGGTAGTCTAAGGGAATAGGGACTTTTAAAAAAATCCTGGTCGCAGGGTACAGTTCGCTTATTGCAAGGACATGCAGAGAGGGCCACGGGACAGCGCCAAGGTGAGCCCCCTTCAGTTCCACATAGCATAGGCCCTGTCCTCTCTTGTCAGCTCAAGCTAAATCTTGTCCTCCTACCCCCCTTCCCCGGCAGGGAAAAGCATTTGTCAAAGAGAGCTTAAAGTGCATCGCCAACGGGGTCACCTCCAAGGTCTTCCTGGCCATTCGGAGGTGCTCCACTTTCCAGAGGATGATTGCCGAGGTGCAGGAGGAGTGCTACAGCAAGCTGAACGTGTGTAGTGTTGCCAAGCGGAACCCTGAAGCCATCACGGAAGTCGTCCAGCTCCCTAATCACTTCTCCAACAGGTACAAAATGAGTCCACTCGTGTGGCAGTTCGGGGGGAAGGGGAGTGGTTGGTCGGCAGAACCAGACACAGAAGGAGTTAAATTGCCACAGTGATGCTCTTATTTTAGCTTGCAGTCTTCCCAGCTTTTGCAGGAAAAAAATATGTTTGTGATTGGTTGTGACAGCTCAAGCAGCCTGGATTTTTTTTTTTTCACGGTTATAGGAAAAGTCTCTCCATGCAGCTAATAGAAAACTTCATCGGCAGCATCCCGGGGTGCATTGTCTATTTCCTTCCATAAGCCTGAAGGCAATTGTGAAGTTTATGGAAACAAGATTCTGAGACATCAGATTGGGCTGAAATCATGACTATGCACAGTACAGTTGGCCATTATGAAAACCTTGGTCACATGTCATAATGCAGAGTTTTAAAACTGCATATATTTGAGTCCATCCTAAGCCCAATCAGATATTTCGCTGGGTAGCCCAGAGCGAACCATCTGACTTTGGTGGGACTCAAATTTCCTTTGTGAAAAGTGAAGTGGCTAGACTAGATGATTCCCGTGGCCCCTTCCAGGTCTGTTATCCCATTTGTCTAGTCCAAGATTTCCTGGAAGGGTGTTCTGGTGACTCCCCAGATCACATTCTCATCTTAGTATTCTAAACTGATCCCAAGCCGCTGAGCTAGTAATATCTGAGCATCGTGCTTTTCTGTGCCCTTGACTCACTGTCTTTACCAGCCAGGTGTGAACATCTAAGACATGAGATGGCAGACATGCTCATTCCAAGGCGTAGAAAGTTTCCTGGCAAGACCTGGGCTTCCCCATCCGTGATCAAGTTCAGAAAGGTGCTGATGGGGCTAGCATGGAGGCATGGTAGGGGCAGTGCAGAACGGTCAAGTTCAGCCTGCTGTGATGCCACTGACTTGACTCCTAGTCCTGAAGTGCTATGATTCTTTGACTCTCCAGCCAAATCTGCACATATTCACAAAGATCAGACCTTAATGTGCTATTCTGACCACAGGGGCACTAACGCAGACTTACCTGATTAATTTCCTAGCCAGATGCTGCCACCCTTCTTCAGATACTGGCAATAACCTAGTCCTTCTGGGGCTTACCAGTGGGTTAGTCATGTACATACATGCAACTGGAAAACGGGAGAAGTAGCTCCTCCTCAGGGAAAGGTTAAGGCCTCTGACTGTTAAACTTTGTAAATTTCTGATTCACTCTTAACTACACATCATTGTTCTTCGGAACCTCATGTCAGTTTATAAAAATCGTTTGTTCAGTCCTTGAAAGTGACTCTGTCATGGTCCTGATTTTCTGAGAACAGGAAAATCAAATTCAGCATTTATCTCGAGTGCCCTGTCTCTTTAGTATGTGTTTATGTGGTAGCTGGGGGGCAGGAATATGTTAGCACAGTCGTTATTCTAAGTTTTGATCTTTAATGGTCCAGTGACAATTCATGATCTATAATATGGCATGTGGCCAGTTTTGAGACAATACTAACATCTCTAATTCAACTGAGGTAGCGTCTTCCATTAGGAAGAGGAGGTCTTACAGAAAGGAGAATACGGATTCTGGACCGGTGATCCGAACAATCTAAGAAGAGACTAGTAATAGGAGTTTTTAACCAGGCCATTGTTCTTTTCAATAGGTGCCTTGTTTTCACCACCTTTAGAAAAGGGTCACAGGAGTCTCGTTATCTCCCTTTATCATCTTAGAAGAATCATCCTCATTAGGAAGGTCATCTCTTGAAGACTAGAATCCTCCATGCAGCTCTTACCTTCCTCCAGTTACTTCACTCGAACTGGCTAATGTTATTCCTGCTCAGAGCTAGAGATTTCCGGTTCCATGCTGGGCTCGATTTGCTCTATTTAAGCTCCTCACTCCTCTGAAACATCCTGCTTTCCCAGCCTCTGTCCCACCATAGATACACACTACGTCGTGCCAGTTGGCAAAGAATTGTGAAAGGAAGTAGTTACAGGTTCATTCCACCTTCCTGTGACTTATCTACCATGAGATTTGGGCCTGGGAGAATCCAAAAGCCTGTGACTGGACCAGGAGCCAGAACAGGGAGGTTTTCCATGACAGAAATGCACTTAGAACACAAAGGAGAGCTGGAGTGTCCCCCTGGCTGAATTTGTAAACTCTACTCTCAACCATGAGGGAAGCAGGCACAATTGATCAGGCGGACTGGACAGCATGAGGCCTGAGAAGAAATTAAACCAATCCAGATCCAGATGGGAAAACTGACAAAGCTTCCAACTCTCTAGGGCATGGATAGGGAACAGGAAACAGAAGAATAATATTGATCAAGGGAAACAAAGGACTATTTATAAACCTTCACACAGAACGTTCCTAGGCAGTATGTGTGTATTTGGGTAAGCATGGCTGAAACAGTAGCTATGGAGAATATCTGATCTTATTCTTTACCGAGGAAAGAAGTCAGTGATGGAATTTTCAAAAGGGGAGGAAAGAAACATGCTTTAAAGGGTCCTTCCAGGCTGGGCGATCTGAACACTTAGCCCATTAAGTCTCGGGAGTACATCCCACCACCACGCCCCATAAAGATGAAGAAAGGCATCTTCTTAAATAGTTGTGACTCTTCCTGCCAAGGATGGGCCTTAAGCAGAGCTGCACTATTTTTTTGTTAAATTGAGAAGGTGCATATATACCGAACCCCAGAAACACAAAATGTCATAGCTGGAAATGACCATAAAGGTTATCTAGACTAACTGCCTCATTTTACTGATTAAAGAACAGAGACCCAGAGAGAGGGGCGACCTGCTGAAGGTCACACAGCTAGTGAATGACAGAGTTGAGCCTACAATTCACATGGCCCTGAGCCAGGCTATTTGATTTCCACTTCAAAAATGGCAGCCACTAAAACCTGCAGATAAAATCCACAATCCAAAAATGGAATTCCAAGTAGAATGGAATAAATGTACCCCCTGGTGATCAACGATTAAATTTGTGTACAGCTCTCACCAATAGCTATAGTAACATCAAGTCTTGGTCCAAGACAGTGATCAAGGAACACATGACAATTGCTAAGTCTCTTCAGTAACCTCACTGAGTGGCTTAGAGATAGGAAAGGTCTGTCTCATCAGCCCACACAACCCCAGAGGTCAATGCCATATTCTGGCCCTCAATAGAGAGGTGTGGGATTAATCTATTGCTTGCTCAGGCAAACGGTGTTGTCATCAAGGCAGCCTGATAGGTTTCCCACACTTGGAGGAGCCGCTACTGGAGCCATGCCTGTTATCTATTCCAAGGAGCTCTCTTAGCCTGCCCTGGCTGAGGTAACCAGCTCCATGGGAGAAGCTAAGGGTAGATTTGGGGGGAGTCGCTAAGAACAGTCAGGCTGGCAAGGGTCATCCTCAAGAAGCACTAAGAACAGGTGGCCTATCGGGGCCAGCAGAGAAAGTAACAGTAAAGGTAGGCTCTCTCAGAGATGGAAAAGAGGTGTTTTGACAAAGTGGGGGCCAGAGGAACGCGTCTGACCTTAAAGAGGTGAGGCTAGTTACAGAAGCTTAGTTTCCTTACTGGTGTTAGACTTCTTCATCCAGACTAGAGTTTTCCATGTTGATATAAGGAAAGATCATCCTCTCCAGCCCATTTGGAAGATCCTTTGGTGTGAACAGTTCTTTCTTTCTAGAAGTGGAAGGGTTAACTTCTAAGTTATAAAGTCCTTATTGAGGGGCAGGAAGATGAGGGGTCAGAAACCGTTTTCTCTAGGATCTAATCACCGTTTGAAATAGACAAAGAGATCCAGGGGACCCACATCCTAGCAGAGCCCACGAGATGCCTGGGGATCTGTGTGGGTGTGTAGATATGTCTGAAGCTAATGGTACAAAGTAGTTTATTCTCAGTTTTTCCAAAACCACTTTTCTCCCCATTTCCCCATCCAAGTGAGATCTGCTTTGACTCATGTGCTTTATAATTCCAAAGGGTTGGAAAATGTGTCTCTGTGCCAGGGAATCCCAGTTTTACCAACAGCTGGATATAATCCTCCCTCGTGGGAGGGGTAGAGCCAGGACTATATCGGAGACCCAGACACATTTCTCCCTCTGTCCCCAGCTTGGTTCTGCTCCCTCACAGAAGGGTGATGGCTTTGCTTCAGTGCCCACATTCCACTCTATTTACTGTACATCCTTGAAAGGACCTCTCTGGGGGGTTAAGTTATTCTGGAAAGATGTTTGATCCTGTGCTCTGTGAGGTGAGTTAAAAATAAACAGGTTTCTTTTCACGGCAGATCTTGTGGTCCGGCAGTCCTCGGGCTCCTCTGAGGAAAGGGTCTCTCCACATAAATGCTGCAGACCACCATCATTAGGACAGTCCCTAATTAGTGAACACAGAGCTAATGGGTTCTGACAACTGCCACCTCGAAATGGAGCAAATGCATCCCAATTCAAATTGGGAAATACCCGAAGTGTCCTCCCAAATAATAGGATGAGTAATTTATATGCCTTAACTATTAGAGAGTTTACTGATAAAAGGTCAATGACAAGGTTTAAGTGTGTTCTCTATGTCATAAAAGACTCCATCTTTTTCTGGGTAGTTTCCATGCTGTCTAACCCATATGTACTGATTTTTCAAAAACCTGCATCAAAGGGAGTATTGCCTAGGACTATTTGCTGTACAACATTTACACAATTGTTTTCACATCTTCTTCACTGTCACCTTATGTGTGGAAACATGTCCTGTGACTATTTAAAATGATTAAACCATGGTCTTCAGGAAAAAAAATATATTAAGACAGTTTTACCCTTTCTGAGCCGTAACAGTTAGCTGCAGCATTTTGGAGGCTTAAAGAACTTGCACCAAAGATGAAGGAAATTTTTACCAAACATAAATTCTTTTGTAAAACTTACCAGAAGACCTACAGATAATTTCTTCTTTTGGGAATCATGACATTGGAAAGAACTCTATTTTGAAAGCTCCATTCTCTCAGTGGCCACAAAATAAATCAACAAAATGACAGTGTGCAGGCACTATAGCCCTAGGACATGGCACATGAGGGATACAAAGAATAAGGACACATGTCCTGCCTTCAATAAGTTTACAGCCTAGTCAGGAAGATAAAACCATCAATAAACCATCAAATGCTGACCTGTACGATGGTAACCCAATATCTATAAAACATCCCAAAAAAGGAGAGGGCAGCACGATCTAGAGCAGTGGGAGAAGGCTTCTTGAAACTATTGAAGCACACACCGCTAAGGATCACCAATCTTTCTATTTAAATATCCTTGTTGCCTGGCATCTGGCCCTCTGACTGCAATATACCTTTGCAAGAAGACTGAAAATGAGGTGAGACAATAGCCTTCAGAGAGGCTAGCCAAGTGTATGACAGGGAAATTAGACTGAGTAGAAAAATGCATGAGATACTGAAGACAGGGATCTCCTTTAAAAACAGAAATTTAGGGACTTCCCTGGCAGTCCAGTGGTTAGGGCTCCACACTTCCACTGCAGGGGGCACGGGTTTGATCCCTGGTCAGGGAACTAAAATCCCACCTGCCACTCGGCACGGCCAAAAAAAAAAGATAGAAATTAATCAGAATATGCGCGCACACACACACACACACACACACACACACACACACACACACACCACCAAGAAAAAGAAAGATCGCAAAGAGGCACCAAAATAACTGCAAATGATTGCATCCATGTGCAATGACTATTAAAACGTAAGTGTGAGGGTTGGGTCACCTCATACATTTGACTAAGTCCTGCTTCGACCACTAGCCCACTGTATGACCTCAGACAAGTCACTTCAGCTCTCCCACCTTAAGTTTCTTCTCTATACAGTGAAAGGATGAAAGAGTCATTAAATCGTCTCTGTGATCCCATCTAGCTCCACGATTCTCTCTTTCTAAACATTTTAGACATCGCCACGAGCCTACTATTCAAAGTACGATCTCAGTCTCCTGAGCTCAAAACGTGAACACAGAGCTGTCTTGCACTGGGTGGTAAATCCAGGCAGCGCAAGCACTCACACTAAGAAGACACTGCCTAAAGGTTAGAAGCAAAAGCCACCTTCAGCTGAGGCAACTATTCGTGGATGCTTCATCTGGCCATTCAGGACGGGTGTTGACTGGAGCCCAGATGAAAGCCTGGGTCTTGCCTTGCTCTCACTGAATGACCCTCTCTTTCCCAATGCAGATACTATAACAGACTCGTCCGAAGCCTACTGGAATGTGACGAAGACACAGTCAGCACAATCAGAGACAGCCTGATGGAGAAAATCGGACCCAACATGGCCAGCCTCTTTCACATCCTGCAGACAGACCACTGTGCCCACACACACCAGCGAGCTGACTTCAACAGGAGGCGTGCCAACGAGCCACAGAAGCTGAAAGTCCTCCTCAGGAGCCTCCGAGGTGAGGTGGCCTCTCCCTCCCTCATCAAACGCACCTCCCACGAGAGTGCATAGCCGGGGAGAGGTATTCACAACCTCACCAAACTACGATCATTTTAAGGGTGTTCGCTCACCAACTTCGAGTGTACTGTGCCTGGTTTGATTTTTTTTAAGTAGTTCCTATTTTCTATCCCCCCCTTAAAAAAAAAAATTGCATGAAACTAGGCTTCTGTAATCAATCTCTCAACATTCTTCAATGGCGGCATTCTCACCAACAGAACACGTGTGATCTTTTCTGCCTCTCCTCAGGAGAAAGTGGTCTCTTTTACCACTTTCCTCTACCAGGTCTTTTCCCAGCTCCCCTCCAATGACTCTCAAACACAAAACATTCATGTTAATTCCCCAGACTTTGTCATTTGAAGATGTGGAACCCTTTAGAATGGTTGCCCCAGTAGAGTTAGCTGGTAAGAAGCAACTTAATTTAAATGCATGTCTTAAAACGCTCATAAAGATGCTCAGTGGAATTCGTGTTATGAATCTGTGCTGGCCATGGACGAATATGAATGTCATATTTGAATTCTTGATCTCTCATGAGCTAGTGTCTTACGGTCTTGATCCTCAATGTCTAATCTCCTTCCCAACACATTTACCAAATTGCCCGAGCCTGGCTCTCCAACCAGACTTGGAGCCTGCCTCTTCTTGCATCTAATGAAAAACAAAAAGCTAACATCTCTATGTACTGTAACTGCTCAGAGCTTTAAAAGTATCTTTAACAATTGTCTTAAATCCAGAGAATCTTAAGGTCTAACTGTGGAATATAAACAGGTGAAAACTAATGTACTGTACATAAATTCCAGAGGACTCTGCTTCAACAAAGCAGTATAGAATAACTTTATTGCATATAGATTTAGTTTTGTAACTTAGCTTTATTTTTCTTTTCCTGGGAATGGAATAACTATCTCACTTCCAGATATCCACATAAATGCTCCTTGTGGCCTTTTTTATAACTAAGGGGGTAGAAGTAGTTTTATTCAACATCAAAACTTAAGATGGGCCTGTATGAGATAGGAAAAACCAACAGGTTTATCTGAAGGACCCCAGGCAAGATGTTAATCTCCCAGCCCACCTCAACCCAGAGGCTACTCTTGACTTAGACCTCTCCTGAAACAGCTCTGTCACATCCAACTGAGAATTACAGGAACCAAAAAGAGCATCCCTTTGGGCTTGGACCACTTAGAGTGTGATAAGGCCTGCTATACCTTGGGAAGTGGCAGTTCTTGACTTTCTGCCTTTCATCAGGGCCTGGTACATCTGGCAGCCTGATGATGGGGTAGGAGGCTTTCCCTTAACTCAATCAGGAATGAGTCAATCAGCCTTTGGGTCTTTAGTTTGGGGGACTTGGGGCTGAGGGGGTATAAATAACCCTGGGCTGTCCAGCCTTAATAGACTCCTCTTACATTTTTGTCCTGTAGCACGCTGCCTGCCAAAGTAGTCCTGGCAGCTGGGCCATCTCTGTAGGATTGCAAAAAAGAAAAAAGAAAAAAAAAAAAATGAAAGAAAGAGGAAAAAAAAGAGCTGGCGGTTTGATCATTTCTGCCGTGATGTTTACAAGATGGCGACCACCAAAGCCAAATGATTAACCTAGCTATGAACAACAGTAGTTTCTCAGGGTCACTGTCCTTGAACCCAACAGTCCCTTAGGAGCGTCACTGCCCATCAAAGGTCAATGTTGAGAGAGGAAGAGGGAGGAGGGGTAGGACTGTAAGGGCCACTCCAAACTCGCTTAGGTAGAAACCATTGGTGCTTGACTCTCACTAGGATAAACTCCAGATTTGCCCAAATCGAGTGTTAGGGATGCTGGTGGGAGGAGGGAGGGCACATCCCCAGAAAAACGAAAAGCAATACAACTTTACCACAAAGCCTTTAAAACCAGTAACGTGCTGCTCAAGGACCAAGAGCGAATGCAACAGACCCAGCAGCAGCACAAGCGTGGCTGCCTTTGTCCCCACACAGCCTCTCAGCGTGCTGACATCAGATTGTTAAGAGCATTTTTATACTCAGAACTGTCCCATCCCCAGGTCCCCAAACATATGGACACTGCCTTAGCCTCTTGGAAATCAGGTAGATCATACTCTAAGTTGACTATCCCTCTCCCTCCCTCACCCATTCCTCCCCTGCAGGCAAGGCTGGCTTCTCCAAACCAGAAAAGCTATTACAGTTTTGTGTGTTGTGTCCATTTCTCAAACCCACTAAGCCAGGACCCCAATGCAACGAGTAGTTCATGAGTATTCCTAACAAAATTCTCTCTTACTTCCGTCCAGTGGATTCTCTTTGATTTGCTGTGACCTCTTCAAACCGTGGTACCCCCCTCCTTTTCTCCCCACAATAATATTTATATATGTATCTATAATACATATATCTACACATATGGAAAGAAGCAGTTCTCACAATGTTGCTAGTTTTTTGCTTCTCTTCTTCCCATCCTGCTCCCTCCAAGTCCCCCTTAAACTTCCAAAGCTTTAGTCTTGTGTTTGCTGCACAGAGTGATTCCGGGGCTGACCTAGACCAGTTTGCATGATTCTTCTCTTGTGATTTGGTTGCACTTTAGACATTTTTGTGCCATTATATTTGCATTATGTATTTATAATTTAAATGATATTTAGGTTTTTGGCTGAGTACTGGAATAAACAGTGAGCATATCTGGTATATGTCATTATTTATTGTTAAATTACATTTTTAAGCTCCATGTGCATATAAAGGTTATGAAACATATCATGGTAATGACAGATGCAAGTTATTTTATTTGCTTATTTTTATAATTAAAGATGCCATAGCATAATATGAAGCCTTTGGTGAATTCCTTCTAAGATAACAAATAATAATAAAGTGTTACGTTTTATTGGGTTTTTTTTTCCCCAATGTCTTTCATTGTTATTCTTTAAAAAAACTTCTTGAATGAGACTTTCTGAACATGAAGTTAATGGCTGATTAGTTTCTTTAAAGTCGCTAACGAAGTGCCAATATGTAAATACATATACTTTAGATGCACATTCTCCGAATGTCCTCAAAACCATTACCCTCACAGTAAACTGCAACCCAAACTCCTTACAACGCGAGAAGAAGCTTTATGGTCTGGCTCTGCTCAGCTCTCCAGCCTCAAGACTCACCCTTCTGTTCAGTGAACTCTACGCTCCATCCATGAAGGAGCTCTGGGAAGGACTGTTCACTCTCTCCCTTCCACACCATTAATTATGCTGTTCTCACTTTCTAGAAGATGTTGCCCTCCACCCTTTGCCGAGAGGGGAAGCACCTTTGCTTGTTCACCAATGCATTCCCAGCACTGGGAAGAAAACCCAATTCGCAAGATACACTCAATACTTTAATGAATGATTTAGAAAGAGTCAGAAGAGGGGAAAAGACAATTGAATCCATGTGGGGAGGGAGGCAGATAGCTCTGTGGTGCTGAAGATCCAGCTCCAGGGTCAGACTACTGAAATTTGAATTCTGTCTCTGCAAGATGTCAGACAAGTTACTTAATCTCAAAATACATCAGTTTCTTCCTCTGTAAAATGAGGAGAGTGATAACTGTCCATGGGGCTGTTAGAAGAAGATAAAATAAGTTAAATGCTAACAACATGTTCAACACACCGTAATGTAATAAGTGTCAGCTATTATTATTATCATCACAGGTAGAGGGGACGTGAATGAAAGGAGGAGGTGGCCCATCTTGGAAAATGGGGAAAAGATTTCCAACAGAATGACATTTACCTGGGTCTAGAAGGAAGGTTACAAGTTCAGTCACAGAAAACTGGGGACTTGTGCGGTGTAGATGTTTCAAAGAGAGGTCTTATATAGTTTATTTTTTAATGAGTGGATTTTCTCCATATTTTAAATTCAAATGGGATGTTTCTCAATATCATTCATTTCTAGCTCCAAACTGCATTTTCCCAAGTTTAGATATACAGAAGATAGCTAACAAATGCTATGAGAATTGTCTCCCCAAAGCCAAAAATGTATTGCATTTGCTTTGCTCTGAACTGGCCGAGGAAAAAGAGTACATTTATTTCATTATGATCCTTTATCCTCAATCGTCTTCAATCAATATCTATTTATGCAGAGAGGCTGTGTACATACTACACTATAGTGTAGTGATTAAGAACTTAGGCCTGGGATTTCCGGGAACTGAGTCCAAATTCTAGTTTGTGGCCTTGGGCCAGGTATCTAACATCTTCACACTTTTTTTTTCCATCTATGAACATATCCTTATGAGAACAGTTCTACGCTGTTGGTGGGAATGTAAATTGGTGCAGCCACTATGGAAAACAGTATGGAGGTTCCTCAAGAAACTAAAAATAAAGTTGCCATATGATCCAGCAATTTCACTCCCGGGCGTATATCTTGACAAAACTAGAATTCAAAAAGATACATGAACCCTTATGTTCATAGCAGCACTATTTACAATAGCCAAGTCACGGAAACAGCCTAACTGTCCATTGACAGATGAATGCATAAAGAAGATGTGGCACATATAGACAATGGAATACTACTCAGCCATAAAAAAGAATGAAACAATGCCATTTGCAGCAACATGGATGGACCTAGAGATTGTCATACTAAGTGAAGTAAGTCAGAAAGGGAAATATAAATACCACATGATATCACTTATACATGGAATCTAAAATACAAAATAAATGAACTTATCTATGAAACAGAAACATACAGACATAGAGAATAGACTTGTGGTTGCCAAGGGGAATGGGGGGTGGGGGAGGGATGAAGCGGGAGTTTGAGATTAACAGATGCAAAAACTATTATATATAGAATGGATAAACAACAAAGTCCTACTGTATAGCACAGGAAACTATATTCAGTATCCTGTGATAAGCCATCACGGAAAAGAATAGGAAAAAGAATGCATACATGGGTATAACTGAATCACTGTGGTATACAGTAGAAATTAACACAACATTATCATTCAACTATACTTTGATAAAATTTAAAATAATATGTCCCTATGAAATCATGATAAATAATAGGTCCTACCACCTAGAGTGGTCATGAGCATTCAGCGAGTTATAGATAAAGCACTTAAAATGGTGTCTAGCACATAGTGAGTATACCCAAAAGAGTATCTATTAAGCACTCAGCAAATGTAACTATTACCATTCACACGAATATTACCACCATCATTTATGTTCTCCCACCCCTGACATGAGTCTTGAGGTACCATATTGGATGAAGTCTCTTGCCCTTTTCCCTTTGTACATCACTAAAAATTACTGTTGAATCAAGAGTTTATGAATATGAATGATAAAATATTGCAACCTACATAAAACAGCAAATTGTAATATATGAACACCTGCATCCCATCACCAAGCTTAAGAAATAAGATAGCACAGATATAAAAGTCTCTTGTGCATGCCTCCCTGAACCCACTCGTACATTAACAACCTGTGACAAAAATGTTTCCAAAAGCCATGGCTTAAAAGAATTTTCAAATTTTCTCAAATTATTGAAATATACATTTAAAGATTTCCCCCAGCATTTCAAAAACGGGGATAAAAAGATCATGGAGTGGTTTGTGCATCTGTGGTATAAGAGAAGGAAAAAGTTCAGGTCATCCCTCCCATGGGTCCTACATGAATGCCATAAGCACTACCTATCAACGTAGCTTCCGATTTACTGTGCACACGTATCACCTGGGAATCTCGTTAAAATGATTCAGTACCTCTGGGTGAGGCCCGAGAGTCTGCATTTCTCACATGCTCCCAGGTGACGCTGCCATTGAAGCTGATACTCCACAGAGGATAATTCAAGTAGCAAGGTCCCAGTTGTTCTGACATAACCGAATCCATTCCTCAATCCTAGAGGCCTCCACACAGCCACGACAAGGATCTTACTAAACAGCAAGTATGATCATTTCACTTCCTTGCTTTAGTAGCTCCCCACTGCCTAAAGGACAAAAATCAGGCATCTTGACTTCAAATTTAAGCCTCTCAAAATCTGGGCCCTTCTTTCCAGTATGCATTCTAGATTTTGTTAATGCTGATTTCTCATTCTTCCCCCAAAGACACCATGACCTTTTCCGCCTCATTATTTTGACACATTAACTTCACACCTATCATTCCTGCTAATGAATATTCTTCTCCCCAAACTCGTTTTCATTCTCCAAAGCCTGTATCACCCGGGAAGCCTTCCCAGAATACCCAAGTTTGTAGCGAATTGCACTGAAGGCTGTTTGCAAGGAGAGAGGATTTCGTCATCTTTGTATTCCCGGTACTTAACACAAAGCTGGCATGCGCTAAGCATTTGTGAGTGGAGAAAGGAGGGAAGGAAGGAAGGAAGGAAGTCTTTTGACCACCATCAACTAATCCATGACTCTTCCTCCACTAGGATGCTGGGGCCTTTGCAGCAATAGCAGACTATGCTGGGGAGTGGAGAGCATGTTACCATGGTGAGCAGGAAAACTAATTCCAGCTGCCAGTTGGGTATCCTTAAGTCTGCCAGCTTGTAACAATACCACATAGCTATATTCCTTTCCAGCACTACCCTTGATAAAAGTATACATTTGCTGTTACTTTCTCCTGGTAACCTGAGCAACAAAAGACTCATCGACAAACATGTTTAGATATTCACTAAGTCTGTGCAAGGCATCATACTGGAGAGCTGGAACACGGAAGGAATAAGGTCATCTGCAAGTCAAGCTACATCAAGTTTTCTTGTATCCTTAGTTATTTGGCATGTACTTATTTTTATAATACCCTTCAGTTCACTAATTCTTCTTCTCTATACTCAAGCTCTGCCACAAACAGCGTTCCCCATGGCCCTTTGATTTTTTTACCTCAAGGAAGAACCTGAGGACCAGAGTGAGATATTGGCCAAGCCCACCCCATCACTCTACTGTAAAATCTGAAAAGCAGTGCACATCACTCCGTTTTGCAAACAACTAACCAAAGCCCAATTATTGAATAAGTATCGTCTGAAGACCTATGTGCTATTTGACACTGTATCTGGAGACAGCGTACAGCAGGCTAAACTGAGTACTCACTAATTCAGACCCTTGCTTTCCAGTTAAATGCATCTCGGCTCCCCACTCTGCACTAAGGGATTCATGGCTTCCATTTGAGGATAGAATGTTATTCTCAACTTTAGCACAATTAAGTCACACTGCAGGTGTACTCTGCTGTAGGAAAACCAGATACATGTCCCACAAGAGACAGTCGGTGTTTCCAACATTTGGTCAAAATCTTGGAACCAATTCCAGTGACAGCCTGCTCACCTGCCTTGGGATTTCTTGGAAGCACAATCATTCCAGGCCACGGCTCACTCTTTCCACACTGGCCTGAGCTCCTATCCTCCCCATCCCCTATCCATCAGGAGACTGCTATGACTAAACCTTGCAGCTTGCTAATCATTCCAAAGATAGCACTCAAGGTCTAAGCCTCTCTGACATCTAGCATCCTCCTATCTGCACATTTTCATATTGCTTTACGTCCTTCTTCCCTGAATCAACCTCCCACTGCTCTCCTCATTCCAAACTCTGCCATTGCAGGGTAAACACAGTCTACTGTATCTCATCCTCCCTTTTAATATCCACTCTGATTTCTTGTCTTACTGGATCCTCAAAGAACATTGTTCCCTGCAATCTTCCAAATGGTTGCTTATCTTTCCAAATCCCCAGGGTTGGAGAGTGGGGTCCATATGCCTTTCTCCTAACACTGGTTCAGAATATGACTCTGCCACTGTCCTGTAAAACTTCTGACCAGCTGAGGCGTAGGCTGCTATGGTCTAAATGTTGGTGTTGCCCCCGCCAAAAAAAAATTCATATGTTGAAATCCTAATCCCAAAGGTAATGGTATTAGGAGGTGTGGTCTTTGAGAGGTGCTTAGGTATGAGGGTGGAGCTTTCCTGAATGGGATTAGTGCCCTTAAAAAAGGGACCTGAGAGAGCTTCCTTGCCTCTTCCACCATGTGAGGACACAGCGAGAAGATACCTAGCTATGAACTAAGAAGCAGCTCCTTGCCAGATGCCAAACCTTCCAATGCTTTGATCTTGGATTTCTAGCTTCCAAAATTGTGAGAAATAAATTTCTGTTGTTTGTAAGTCACCCAGTATTTGGTGTTCTATTATAGCAGCCCCACCTGACTCTACCACTTTCCTCCTCTCTTTATCACGGTTAACCAGCCCCAAATTATCTTGGCATGATACTGACAAGAACTGCCTCTCTCATTTTCGATGATAGTGGTAACAGACTCATGATTTTCCTTTTCATCCTCAAGTCACAACTTCAGTCTGGAAAAATTCAATATTCAGGGAAATGCTTCATCCAGGGCTCACACTCCTTGTCCTTCCTCAGTTCAACCCCATACCCATGCTCTGGAATCAAAAGGTACACATCAGTATGACTGTGTATGGTTTACTCTGATTGGTCATTGGCCATGTCAGCCCAGTTAAATTCGTTGAATACAACCCTTCTCTGAAAATGGTACAATTCTGAAAACTTAAATCCAAAATCTCTGCTTCTGACTGCAACATCTTTCCCTTACAGCTCTCCTACTCATTTATTTGTACTTACACAGTTCTTTAACTTTACCCCGTCCTCCAGGACCTTGACCCATCTACACTCTCCTGATCTTTCAGACCCCCTCCTATCACGATCCTCTCCCTGCCCAGCCTTAAACCCATGGTTAATTTCACTTCAACCATGCAATTGCATTGCCCTCAAATAGCTTGCCCCATCAATCTTCCGTCACACTCAACTGGAAAACTCCCAAACCTTGAAGTCTGCCTTCTCAGCTAGAGAAGAAAATTATAAAGCCATGCACAGATATGATGTCACTTAAAATTATCAGCTTCAGGGGCTTTCCTGGTGGAGCAGTGGTTGAGAGTCCGCCTGCCGATGCAGGGGACGCGGGTTCACGTCCCAGTCCGGGAAGATCCCACATGCCGCGGAGACGCTGGGCCCGTGAGTCATGGCCGCTGAGCCTGCACGTCCAGAGCCTGTGCTGCGCAACGGGAGAGGCCACAGCAGTGAGAGGCCCGCGTACCGCAAAAAAAAAAAAAAAAAAAAGTATCAGCTTCAAGCTCCACAGGACCCTCAGCGTTGCCTGGGCATCTTCTTATCCATCCCCGTTTGGCTCCCCTTTCCACTCTCCACAGCAGCAATTAAAACCTCCAATCTATTCAAACCTCCTACCTGACCATGACTCTTCTAACACCCAGCAGAGAATCTTGCCTCCTACCGCACAAATAAAATAGAAACCATCACATCAAAAAGCCCTCAATTCCCCACTACCATACCCATTTATACCTATTCTTATTTACTTTTCCTGCCACAAAAGGTGCAGAATCTCTCTTGCTGTCTCAGAAGAATGAATGCTCCCGAGTTCTAGAGCCCAACCCTTTCACCCATCATTTCAAGTGTCCTCTCTCCTACATCAGCAGCCTCTCCCGCTCTGTTTCCTCTCAGAGCCATCTTTCAGCTACCATCCTATCTCTCTCATCCTTTTACAGTCTTTTAAAAAGAGGTGTCTGCATTTATTTTCTTCATGCCTCATCTCCCATGTACCCTTTAACGCTTTGGAATGTGGCATCCACCTCCACTGAAATACCTGTAAACTAGGTCAAGATACCTCTTGTTGCTAAATCCAAAATTCTTATGTGATTAATGGACACCATTTGCTGCTGATAAACATCCTGTCCTCCTTAAAAGGCCTTCCATGGCAACACTCTTTCTTTCTCTGATTACTCCATCTCATCTCTTCTTTTCATCCATTAAATACTGGAATTCCTCAGCTTTCTGTCCTGACCCCTCTTTTCTTCTCATTCTATATACTCTTCTTTGGAACTCATATTTCAATTCCTGTTTATGTGTTGGTAACTCCAAAGCTCTGTATTTCCCTTGAAAACTCCACTGAGCTTCAGATCCATATATCCAACACATTTCCAACAAGATACTTCCACTTTGATGTATGACAGCCACCAACAACACAGCAGATCCAAAACTGAATTCTCCAAACGCCTTCATCCTCAGAGACTTGCTTCTATTCTGTGTTCCCAAACTGTGCTCCCAAACTCATTTCAAGGCGTCTCCACCACCCAAAATATAGGTACCACCTTTAACTCCTCTCTCCTCATCTCTCTCAGCAAATATTAACCATTGTTTTTCTCCCTAATTATCTCTCTAATCGGTCCACTTATCCACATTCACACTGCTACCCCCCATTCTCAAGAGCCTCCTAAACTCCTTCTGAGACTCCAGTAATGCCCTGCCTTTGCCCCAAAATCCATTTCCTACTTTAGAGCCAGAAGACTCTTTCCAGAGAGCAAATCTGACTCCATCACTCCATGGCTTGAAAACTGTCAGCGGCAACTCTAAAACATCAGAAAAGGCCGCACGCTGCTTAGCATGCAATATAAGATGCTACATAATCTGGCCACTTCTGAATGTTCAGCTTCACCTCTCACTAACCAGTTCAACCCCTTTCCTACTTCTCTCACTGTGAGCTCCAGCCACGCATGTTGTATATGCAATTCCATACATTTACCTTGGTCTCCTTGACCTTTCTTAATACTATTGTATTAACAATACAATAAAACTTTTTAGTACTATTGTATCACACAAACACAAACACACACACATTTCCATGTCTGGCTCAACTGCCATTCATCCTTTGGGGTGAATTCAGTAAAAGCATCCCTTTCCCAAGAAGCCTTCTATGACTACCTAAGACAGAGTTTGGTACTGTTTCTACTGCTTCCAAAGCTTCTAGTGCTTATTTCTCTATTGGAGAATTTATATTTCCTATAGACTTGTTTCTCTTCCTTCACTAGACTATATGTTCTTTGAGGGCTGGGTCAGTGTCATCTTTCAAAACTGAATGCCTATTGTCAAGCATAGTGCCTGGCACATAATAGTTACTCAATAAAGACTTGTTGAATTTAACTGAAGAAGAATGTGGCATAGTTAAATTAATTAAAAGGTGGTCATTCTTTTCCTAGGAGGATTCATTCTGGGACAACAGCAAGACACATGTGAGACACAAATTGCTCTTAGCATCTATAAACATAAACACTCTGGTAGGAAAAGTGGCAAAGGAAATGAAAGCAGGTTCCAAAAGAACAAATACAGTTGGCCATTTCAGGTGAAAAAGGTTCAAGATGTGTATATCTGCACCTATCTAACTTGAAAGATTTTGTAAATAATAATTTCCAGTGTTCATCAGTGTTTAAAGAAAGGAAAACTCTCAAACACTACTGATAATAATGCAAAATAGTGACTTTTTGGTGAATATTTTATCAGTATCTGTCCAAGGTCTTAAACTTTTACAAAGGCTTTAAACTAGAAATTCCACATATGGAAGTGTACTATAGGAAAATACCTACGTACAACATTTTGCTATGGAGATATTTATCACAAAAACTTTTCTATTACCAAATAAACAAAAATAACTTATATATACAATAATAAATTGACTAAAGAAATTGTGGTGAAATAATATTGTCTTTAAAAAGGATACAAAGCATATTTATAAACATAGGAAAAGATTCAAAATATATAAGTGAAAAAAGAACGTAAAAAAAATTCATGTACAATATGATCTTATTTTTATAAAAATATGTAGATATGTGTGTATGTATCCATAAATATTTATATATCAGACTAGAAGTTTACATAATAAAATGCTGATAGAGATTATTTTTGTTTCATAGAATAACTTGCCATTTTGGCTTTGTTTTTTGGAGGTTTTTCTGTATTTCCAGTACTTTTCTAATGTACTACTTTTATTATACAACGAAGATAAAATTTTACAAAATCAGAATAAAAAATCATGCCTTACACAGTCACTTATTACTGTGAAGCTAGTTTATTTTGACCTTAAAGGGCCCAAAATATTAATACTGTATTCTCACCATATATATTTATATAAAAGTCCTCATTAAAGTAGCAAACTCAACAGACCTTCAAGATGGCGGAGGAGTAAGATGTGGAGATCACCTTCCTCCCCATAAATACATCAAAAATACATCTACATGTGGAACAACTCCTACAGAACACCTACTGAATGCTGGCAGAAGACCTCAGACCTCCCAAAAGGCAAGAAAATACCCATGTACCTGTGTAGAGCAAAAGAAAAAACAGAGACAAAAGAATAGGGACAGGACCTGCACCTCTGGGAGGGAGCTGTGAAGGAGGAAAGGTTTCCACACACTAGGAAGCCCCTTGACTGGTGGAGACAGAGGGTGGGCAAGGGGAAGCTTTGGAGCTATGAAGGAGAGCACAGCAACAGGGGTGCAGAGGGCAAAGTGGAGAGATTCCCACACACAGGATCAGTGCGACCAGCACTCACCAGCCCGAGAGGCTTGTCTGCTCACCCGCCGGGGCAGGCGGGGCTGGGAGCTGAGACTCGGGCTTCGGAGGTCAGACCCCAGGGAGAGGACTGGGGTTGGCTGCGTGAACACAGCCTGAAGGGGGCTAGAGCACCACAGCTAGCTGGGAGGGAGTCTGGGGAAAAGTCTGGACCTGCCTAAGAGGCAAGAGACCATTGTTTCAGGGTGCATGAGGAGAGGGGATTCCTTCCCAGTGTGCCCATAGAAGGCAGAGCACTGCCTAAAAGAGTTCCAGAGACAGGCGCAAGCCACGGCTATCAGCTCAGACCCCAGAGATGGGTATGAACCACTAACGCTACTACCACTGCCACCAATCCTGTGTGCAAGACCAAGTCACTATCCACACCTCCCCGGGAGCCTGTGTAAGCACATCACAGCCACGGTCCCATGATCCAGGGACAACTTCCCCAGGGGAACACATGGAGTGCTTCAGGCTGTTGCAACGTCACACTGGCCTCTGCTGCCTCAGGTTTGCCCCGCATTCCAATTATGACAATCGTACCCCTCCCTCTCCCTGGCCTGAGTGAGCAAGAGAGCCCTAATCGGCTGCTGCTCTAACCCCCTCCTGTCTGGGTGGATAACAGACTCCTGAGGGTGACCTACATGCAGAGGCAGGGCCAAAACCAAAGCTGAAACCCAGGAGCTGTGCAAACAAAGAAGAGAAAGGGAAACTTCTCCTTGCATCCTCAGGAGCAGCAGATTAAATCCCCACAATCAATTTGATAAACCCTGCATCTGAAGAATACCTGAATAGACAACAAAAGTTCTCAAAATTGAGGAGGTGGACTTTGGGAGCAACTGTAGACTTGGGGGTTTGCTTTCTGCGTCTAATTTGTTTCTGGTTTTATGTTTTTCTTAGTATACTATTTAGTGCTTATTATCATTGGCAGATTTGTTTATTGGTTTGGTGGCTCTCTTCCTTTTTTTTAATATAGATATTTTTTTCTTCTCCTTTTTCTCTTTTTGTGAGTGTGTATGTGCATGCTTCTTTGTGTGCTTTTGTCTGTATAGGTTTGCTTTTACCATTTGTCCTAGGGTTCTGTCTGTTCATTTTTTTGTTTTTGATTTTTGTTTTTTGTTTTTTCTTTCTTCCTTTTCTTCTGAGCCATGTGGCTGGCAGGGTTTTGGTGCTCCAGCCAGGTGTCAGGTCTGAGCCTCCAAGGTGGGAGGGCCGAGTCCAGGACATTGGACCACCAGAAACATCCTGGCCCCACGTAATATCAATCAGTGAGAGCTCTCCCAGAGATCTTCGTCTCGACACTAAGACCCAGCTCTACCCAAAGGTCAGCAAGCTCCACTGCTGGACACCCCATGCTAAACAACAAGCAAGACAGGAACACAACCCCACCCATTAGCACAGACGGTGCCTAAAGTCATACTAAGTTCACAGACACTCCAAAACACACCACCGGATGAAGCCCTGCCCACCAGAAGAACAAGATACAGCCCCACCCACCAGAAGACAGGCACCAGTCCCCTCTACCAGGAGGCCTACACAGGCCACCGAACCAACCTCACCCGCTGGAGGCAGACACCAAAAGTAACAGGAACTATGAACCTGCAGCCTGCAGAAAGGAAACCCCAAACACAGTAAGTGAAACAAAATGAGAAAACAGAGAAATATGCAGCAGATGAAGGAGCAAGGTAAAAACCCAGCAAATCAAACAAATGAAGAGGAAATAGGCAGTCTACCTGAAAAAGAATTCAGAGTAATGACAGCAAAGGTGATCCAAATCACAGAAATAGAATGGAGAAAATACAAGAAACATTTAACAGGACCTAGAAGAAATAAAGAGCAAACAAAAAATGATGAACAAAACAATAAACAAAACTAAAAATACCCTAGAAGGAATCAATAGCAGAATAACTGAGGCAGAAAATCAGATAAGTGACCTGGAAGATAAAATCGTGGAAATAACTGCCGCAGAGCACAATAAAGAAAAAAGAATGAAAAGAATTGAGGACAGTCTCAGAGACCTCTGGGACAACATTAAACACAGCAACATTCGAATTATAGGGGTCCCAGAAAAAGAGAAAAAGAAAGGGTCTGAGAAAATATTTATTGAGATTATAGTTGAAAACTTCCCTAACATGGGAAAGGAAATAGCTAATCAAGTCCAGGAAGCACAGAGAGTCCCACACAGGATAAATCCAACGAGAAACACATCAAGACACATATTAATCAAAATATCAAAACTTAAATTCAAAGAAAAAAAATTAAAAGCAGAAAGGGAAAAGCAACAAATAACATGACAAGGGAAACCCCGTAAGGTTAACAGCTGATCTTTCAGCAGAAACTCTGCAAGTCAGAAGGGAGGGGCAGGACATATTTAAACTGATGAAAAGGAAAAACTTACAACCGAGGTTACTCTACCCAGCAAGGATCTCATTCAGATTCAAGGGAGAAATTAAAACATTTACACACAAGCAAAAGTTAAGAGAATTCACACCACCAAACCAGCTTTACAACAAATGCTAAAGGAACTTCTCTAGGCAGGAAACACAAGAGAAGGAAAAGACCTACAGTAACAAACCCAAAACAATTAAGAAAATGGTAATAGAAACATACATATCAATAATTACCTTAAATGTAAATGGATTAAATGCTCCAACCAAAAGACACAGACTGGCTGAATGGATACAGAAAAGAGACCCATATATCTGCAGGCCACAAGAGACCCACTTCAGACCTAGGGACACATGCAGACTGAAAGTGAGGGGATGGAAAAAGATATTCCATGCAAATGGAAATCAAAAGAAAGCTGGAGTAGCAATTCTCATATCAGATAAAATAGACTTTAAAATACAGACTATTACAAGAGACAAAGAAGGACACTAAATAATGACCAAGGGATCAAGGCAAGAAGAAGATATAACCATTGTAAATATTTATGCACCCAATATAGGAGCACCTCAATACATAAGGCAAATGTTGACAGCCATAAAAGGGGAAATCGACAGTAATACAGTAATAGTAGGGGACTTTAACACCTCACTTTTATCAATGGACAGATCAACCCAAATGAAAATAAATAAGGAAACACAAGCTTTAAATGACACATTAAACAAGATAGACTTAATTGATATTTATAGGACATTCCATCCAAAAAAACCAGAATACAGTTTCTTCTCAAGTGCTCATGGAATATTCTCCAGGATAGATCATATCTTGGGTCACAAATCAAGCCTTGGTAAATTTAAGAAAATTGAAATTGTATCAAGTATATTTTCCAACCACAACACTATGAGACTAGATATCAATTACAGGAAAAAAAACTGTAAAAAATACAAACACATGGAGGCTAAACAATACACTAGTAAATAACCAAGAGGTCACTGAAGAAATCAAAGACGAAATAAAAAAATACCTATGAACAAATGACAATAAAAAACAGCACGACCCAAAACCTATGGGATGCAGCAAAAAAAGTTCTAAGATGGAAGTTTAAAGCAATACAATCTTACCTCAAGAAACAAGAAAAATCTCAAATAAGCAACCTAACCTTACACCTAAAGCAGCTAAAGAAAGAAGAACAAGAGCAATTTAAAAAAAAAAAGTGAGCAGAAGGAAAGAAATCATAAAAATTAGATCAGAAATAAATGAAAAAGAAACAAAGGAAACAATAGCAAAGATCAATAAAACTAAAAGCTGGTTCTTTGAGAAGACAAACAAAATTGATAAAACATTAGCCAGACTCATCAAGAAAAAAAGGGAGAAGACACAAATCAACAGATTTAGAAATGAAAAAGGAGAAGTAACAACTGACACTGCAGAAATACTAAGGATCATGAGAGACTTCACAAGCGACTATATGCCAATAAAACAGACAAATTGTTAGAAAAGTACAACCTTCAAAGACTGAACCAGGAACAAATAGAAAATATGAACAGACCAATCACAAGCACTGAAATTGAAAGTGTGATTAAAAATCTTCCAACAAACAAAAGCCCAGGACCAGATGGCTTCACAGGCGAATTATATCAAACACGTAGAGAAGAGCTAACACCTATCCTTCTCAAACTCTTCCACAATATAGCAGAGGGAGTAGCACTCCCAAACCCATTCTCTGAGGCCACCATCACACTGATACCAAAACCAGACAAGGATGTCACAAAGAAAGAAAACTACAGGCCAATATCACTGATGAACATAGATGCAAAAATCCTCAACAAAATACTAGCAAACAGAATCCAACAGCCCATTAAAAGGATCATACACCATGATCAAGTGGGGTTTATCGCAGGAATGCAAGGATTCTTCAATATACACAAATCAATCAATGCGATACACCATATTAACAAACTGAAGGATAAAAAGCATATGATAATCTCAACAGATGCAGAAAAAGCTTTCAACAAAATTCAACACCAATTTATGATTAAAAACTCTCCAGAAAGTGGGTATCGAGGGAACCTACCTCAACATAATAAAGGCCATATATGACAAACCCACAGTCAACATCGTTCTCAATGGTGAAAAACTGAAACCATTTCCTCTAAGATCAGGAACAAGACAATGCTGCCCACTCTCACCACTATTATTCAACATAGTTTTGGAAGTTTTAGCCATAGAGATCAGAGAAGAAAAAGAAATAAAAGGAATCCAAACTGGAAAAGAAGAAGTAAAACTGTCACTGTTTGCAGATGACATGATACTATACATAGAGAATCCTAAAGATGCTACCAGAAAACTACTAGAGGTAATCAATGAATTTAGTAAAGTAGCAGGACACTACATTAATACACAGAAATCTCTTGCATTCCTATACGCTAATGACAAAAAATCTGAAAGAGAAATTAAAGAAACGCTCCCATTTACCACTGCAACAAAAAGAATAAAACACCTAGGAATAAACCTTCCTAGGGAGACAAAAGACCTGTATGCAGAAAACTGTAGGACACTGATGAAAGAAATTAAAGCCGATACAAACAGATGGAGAGATATACCATGTTCTTGGATTGGAAGAATAATGTGAAAATGACTGTACTACCCAAAGCAATCTACAGATTTAGTGCAATCCGTATCAAGCTACCAGTGGCATTTTTTCACAGAACTAGAACAAAAAATTTTACAATTTGTGTGGAAACACAAAAGACCGCGAATAGCCAAAGCAAGCTGAGAAAGAAAAATGGAGCCTGAGGAATCAGGCTCCCTGGCTTCAGACTATACTACAAAGCTACACTAATCAAGACAGTATGGTACTGGCACAAAAACAGAAATATAGATCAACGGAACAGGATAGACAGCCCAGAGATAAACCCATGCACATATGGTCACCTTACTTTTGATAAAGGAGGCAAGAATATACAGTGGAGAAAAGACAGCCTCTTCAATAAGTGGTGCTGGGAAAACTGAACAGCTACATGTAAAAGAATAATATTAGAACACTTACTAAAGGGCTTCCCTGGTGGCGCAGTGGTTGAGAGTCCGCCTGCCAATGCAGGGGACACGGGTTCATGCCCCGGTCCAGGAAGATCCCACATGCCACGGAGCGGCTGTGCCCGTGAGCCATGGCCGCTGAGCCTGCGCGTCCAGAGCCTGTGCTCCGCAATGGGAGAAGCCACAACAGTGAGAGGCCCGCGTACCACAAAAAAAAAAAAAAAAAAAGCACACTTATAACACCATACACAAAAATAAACTCAAAATGGATTAAAGACCTAACTGTAAGGCCAGAAACTATCAAACTCTTAGAGGAAAACATAGGAAGAACACTCTATGACATAAATCACAGCAAGATCCTTTTTGACCCACCTCCTAGAGAAATGGAAATAAAAACAAAAATAAACAAATGGGACATAATGAAACTTCAAAGCTTTTGCACAGCAAAGGAAACCATAAACAAGACCAAAAGACAACCCTCAGGATGGGAGAAAATATTTGCAAATGAAGCAACTGACAAAGGATTAATCTCCAAAATATACAGGCAGCTCATGCAGCTCAATATCAAAAAAACAAACAAACCCAATCCAAAAACAGGCAGAAGACCTAATACACATCTCTCCAAAGGAGATATACAGATAGCCAGCAAACACATGAAAGGATGCTCAACATCACTAATCATTAGAGAAATGCAAATAAAAACCACAATGAGGTATCACCTCACACTCGTCAGAATGGACATCATCAAAAAATCTACAAACGGGGCTTCCCTGGTGGCGCAGTGGTTGAGAGTCCGCCTGCCGATGCAGGGGACACGGGTTCATGCCCCGGTCCAGGAAGATCCCACATGCCGCGGAGCAGCTGGGCCCGTGAGCCATGGCCGCTGAGCCTGCGCATCCGGAGCCTGTGCTCCGCAACGGCAGAGGCCACAACAGTGAGAGGTCTGTATACCGCAAAAAAAAAAAAAAAAAAAAAAAAAAAATCTACAAACGATAAATGCTGGAGAGGGTGTTGAGAAAATGGAACCCTCTTGCACTGTTGGTGGGAATGTAAATTGATACAGCCACTATGGAGAACAGTACGGAGGTTCCTTAGAAAACTAAAAATAGAACTACCATATGACCCAGCAATCCCACTACTGGGCATATACCCTGAGGAAACCATAATTCAAAAAGAGTCATGTACCACAATGTTCATTGCAGCACTATTTACAATAGCCAGAACATGGAAGCAACCTAAGTGTCCACTGACAGATGAATGGATAAAGAAGATGTGGCACATATATACAATGGAATATTACTCAGCCATAAACAGAAATGGAATTGAGTTATTTGTAGTGAGGTGGAAGGACCTAGGGTCTGTCATATAGAGTGAAGTAAGTCAGAAAGAGAAAAACCAATACCGTATGCTAACACATATATTTGGAATCTGAAAAGAAAAAAAAATGGTTCTGATGAACCTAGGGGCAGGACAGGAATAAAGACTCAGACATAGAGAATGGGCTTGAGGACACTGGGAGGGGGAAGGGTAAGCTGGGACGAAGTGACCAATAGGATTGTCATATAAACACTACCAAAGGTAGAATAGATAGCTAGTGGGAAGCAGCCGCATGGCACAGGGAGATCAGCTCGGTGCATTGTGACCACCAGAGGGGTGGGATAGGGAGGGTGGGAGGGAGGTGCAGGAGAGAGGGGATATGGGGATATAGGTATACATATAACTGATTCACTTTGTTATACAGCAGAAACTAACACAAAATTGTACAGCAATTATACTCCAATAAAGGTGTTAAAAAGATAATAATAATGTCATTTTGGCTCCAAAAATAAAGAAAATAAATAAAGTAGCAAGCTCCCTTGTCTTATTTGCTTCCCAGCTGTTCATAAATACATCCAATGATTTTAATTTAAGAGATATGTGTCTTTTCCTAGAAAACTGCTCAGTCACACTACTCAAGGTTAAGGCAATTCATACATCACACAACATCATTATCTAGCTCCTATTAAGTGCCAGGCTCTGTACTCATCACAGTCCAGAACTTATAACACCTTTCACCTCTACTAAATGGTAACAGTTTATAGTTTTTCCTTATTTTTTATGTGAATGAAAAACATTTCCTACCAGGGTACAAACTTTCTGTCTCTTCCATACAGTGATGAAGCCATCAAGATGACACATACATTGAGCTGTTTTCCCAAATGGGAAAATGGATTCACACCTGATCTTTGCCCCCTCCTCACTCTCCCTTTGGCTCTACGACCAGAGGTAAACCATTTGCAAGGTAGCCTGCAGTAGGGGAGTTCTGTCTGCACTCAGGAACCAGAGCAAAACCACCTGTTGCACTTTTGATCAAACCCATTCCCCAGTCCTCATTATTCTACTGAATAACAAGCTATTCTAATATTCTAACGAACTAAAGTCACTTGCCTCATTAGACTCTAGAGGGCAAGTAGCAGACCTGGAAGTGAAGTTTTACAGAACCCAAAGCCACTCTGTGACAAACTATCAGAGAAACAAAGCATGAAGGTCTACAGCCCCCCAGGTCAGGACATACAGTTTGACCAGTGGGCTATGAAGTCATTGAAGGACACTGGGAATATGCCTGTCTTGTAAAATCTGGGCTATAAGTTTTTCACACTCCTATCCCATCCCCACCCCATCCACCTTTCAGGAACATTCAACCTCTAACAACAAGAAATAGAATGATAAGCCCAGACCTCAGTGCAAAAAAATGGAATTAGTGACAGTGCTTGCTTTAAGGCTTCTGTCAACTGCTGTAATACCCACCTTCCCAGCTCTGCTTCACCTCGCCTTTCCTGCAAGAGCCATGCTCTATCAGCACATGCCTTTGGCCTCGGGCTCAACGACTGTGGCTTTAGTGTATATAATCCTCAGCCCAACTTCTCTTGAACCCCTGACCCTTCTCCCCAAGTCCCGCTGGGCTCCAAAGGCCAATCCTCTTCATCTTTACTGTCTATTCCCTTCGTTAACTTGCTACTTCCCTCCCTTGTTCTCCTGGAAGATCAACACGTTACGTAACTTAACTGGGCTTCTGGATCTTGTCTGAACAACAGCAGACTCAGTATACTCAGATAGTGGAAATGATCTCCCTGTAAAATAAATTCAAGGGGCCATTTAACAGTGTAGCTGAAGGGGCCTGGCTGAGAGCCTGCATCTACTGCCAAAACCCAGTCTCCCTTTATCTTCCCTTTTGTTCCACTTTCTTTTCATTTAAGGTTAATGTTCTGGGCCTTTCAAAACAGGTGACTCTAGCTATGTTAATAAAGCAAGGTGTGATAGCATCTTCCATGACTTCAGATGTCGAACACTGAGAAGAAGAGGGGGAAGTACTTTTAAATGACTATATCCTCTTAATAACATTCCAAGAGAGAGATTGCTTATCTTGATTTTAATTTTTCAGTCTCCTTTCATCTCTTCTGCTAAAAATACGGCTCAAAGAAAGATCACCCATGAAGCACTTATTACTAATGTTTGCTGGGAGCTGGCAGGAGTGTGGGGCAGATTAAGGGCAAGGATTGGAGGAGGGTGGGGAAACGGACAATGGTACCAAATGAGAATACACTTTATATTTTGTGAGCACAGGCACAATTCATAAACACAGACTTGAACAAATTCAACTTTTAAAGTTATTTGACAAAGCATGGCCTGAAATTCACCTCTGAGTTTCCTCTGAAGAAAGATGCTTATGATAGACAAACTTACAGAAAGAATGTTTTGCTTACTTAGGAAATGAAACTGTTTTCAGTCCCCAAAGAAGCTCTGATTTAAAACAAGTCCTTCTTACCTGTGGCTTTAAAGCTCTGTGGGCCAAGATGACAACATTTCCCTTTATATGGAAGTCAAATTTCTAGAAACTTCAGTGTTAGTGTTTCTCAAATTGAATGATCCATGAACCACCTGTACCAGAAGCACCTGGAGTTCTGGGCAGGTCTAGGCTCCACTTCCCCTTAGTTCTTCATCATCCCAGCCCCTTCTCCAGCCAACCTGCTAAATCAAAGTCTCTGCTGAATCAGAGTTAGAGTTTGGAGTCTAGAGATACTTCCAGACCCAGGGCATTTCTGGCAGATGGTCAGGTAGATTTTGACCTATAAAAAGCGAAAGGGACTCAGCTAAAGATAGAATTGAAGAATCCTGGACATCCAATATCAGGGACAAAAGTATTGGTACCTGGATAATGATCCATGGCATTTTGAGTTACTAAAGAAAAAAGATGGAGCCTGATGAAACATCTACATCAAACGTAAGGGAAAAACTAGGAATCAAAAACAAGAGACAATGACTTCATCTTGCCAGCAGAAGTTCAAGTCCTAAGATGGAAATCCTAAAATAAAGATCTTCAGATGGGCACCTTGGTTCTTGAGCTGGAACGAGATATGTCCTCATAAGCACACAAGCACACCCGATTAACAAGAGCCCAAGCTACTCCCAACATCAGGTTCTCTCTAAACTCAGCATAAATCTAGAGTTTCCATAACAATGCCTGGTGTGAAATGCACAAGGCCACCAACAGCTAGAATTCATTATCACAAGGAAAGAGGATGAGGGACACGGGGCACCTGGGAGGGGAAGGAGCTGATACCACTTTTCATTCCCAGGCTGAGTTTTATTAAGGACGAGAAAAAGCATCATTAGACCAGTGTGCAAGTTCTAGCACTGAAACACTCAAGCCTGGCCCAGGGGAACAGGCATATCTGTAGAGGAAGCATCTTCAGTGCTCAACATTGAGCAGCTGGCCAGGCAAGAGGTTGGAGCAGAAACAGAAGCTTTTCTCTCTCTCTCTCTCTGGCTTTCTCCAAACTACCTAAGTAAACCAGCATTTCAGGCAGCATGAATGCCATAAAAGGCATGCAATGACATAAAATTGGTATTTTTTGAGAATCTTCCCCGGGGGCACCGTGCTGGCTGCTTTCACATGTACTATTTAATAGTCCCAACAGAGGCTTCCGGGAAGACGACGGAAGAATAAGACGCGGAGATCACTTTCCTCCCCACAGATACACCAGAAATACATCTACACGTGTAACAACTCCTACAGAACACCTACTGAACGCTGGCAGAAGACCTCAGACCTCCCAAAAGGCAAGAAACTCCCCACGTACCTGGGTAGGGCAAAAGAAAACAGAATAAACAGAAACAAAATAGGGACGGGACCTGCACCAGTGGGGGGGATTTGTGAAGGAGGAAAGTTTTCCACACACTGGGAAGCCCCTTCGCGGGCGGAGACTGCAGATGGCGGAGGGGGAAAGCTTCGAGCCGCGGGGGATAGTGCAGCCACAGAGCACAGCGCAGCCACAGGGGTGCAGCGGGCAAAGCGGAGAGATTCCCGCACAGAGGATCAGGGCCGACCAGCACTCACCGGTTCGAGAGGCTTGTCTGCTCACCCGCCAGGACGGGCGGGGCCTGGAGTTGAGGCTCGGGCTTCGGTCGGAGCGCCGGGAGAGAACTGGAGTTGGCGGCGTGAACACAGCCTGCAGGGGGTTAGTGCGCCACGGCTAGACGGGAGGGGGTCCGGGGAAAAGCCTGGACCTGCCGAAGACGCAAGAGACTTTTTCTTCCTTCTTTGTTTCCTGGTGCGCGAGGAGAGGGGATTCAGAACGCTGCTTAAAGGAGCTCCAGAGACGGGCGCGAGCCGCGGCCGGACATGAGACGCTAAGGCTGCTGCTGCCGCCACCAAGAAGCCTATGTGCGAGCACAGGTCACTATCCACACCCCTCTTCCGGGGAGCCTGTGCAACACACCACTGCCAGGGTCCCGGGATCCAGGAACGACATCCCCGGGAGAACGCGCGGCGCACCTCAGGCTCGTGCAACGTCACGGAGGCCTCCGCCGCCGCAGGCCCGCCCCGCACTCCGTGCCCCTCCCTCCCCCAGGCCTGAGTGAGCCAGAGCCCCCGACGCAGCTGCTCCTTTAACCCCGTACTGTCTGAGCGAAGAACAGACGCCCTCCGTCGACCTACATGCAGAGGCGGGGCCAAATCCAAAGCTGAGCCCCGGGAGCTGTGAGAACAAACAAGAGAAAGGGAAATCTCTCTCAGCAGCCTCAGGAGCAGCGGATTAAAGCTCCACAATCAACTTGATGTACGCTGCATCTGTGGAATACAGGAATAGACAACGAATCATCCCAAATTGAGGAGGTGGACTTTGAGACCAAGATTTATTATTTTTTCCCCTTTTCCTCTTTTTGTGTGTATGTGGATGCTTCTGTGTGAGATTTTGTCTCTATAGCTTAGCTTCCACCATTTGTCCTAGGGTTCTACCGTCCATTTTTTTGTTGTTGTTGTTTTGTTGTTTTTTAATATTTTTTCTCTTAATTATATTTTTATTTTAATAACTTTATTACTTTTTATCTTTATTTTATTTTACTTTATCTTCTTTCTTTTTTTCCTTCCTTCCCTCCTTCCTTCCTTTCTCCCTCCCTCCCTCCTTCCTTTCTTTCTTTCTACTTCTACTAATTCTTTCTTTCTACTTTTTCTCCCTTTTATTCTGAGCCATGTGGATGAAAGGCTCTTGGTGCTGCAGCCAGCAGTCAGTGCTGTGCCTCTGAGGTGGGAGAGCCAACTTCAGGACACTGGTCCACAGGAGACCTCACAGATCCACATAATATCAAACGGCGAAAATCTCCCAGAGATCTCCATCTCAGCACCAGCACCCAGCTTCACTCAACGACCAGCAAGCTACAGTGCTGGACATCCTATGCCAAACAACTAGCAAGACAGGAACACAACCCCACCCATTAGCAGAGAGGCTGCCTACAATCATAAGAAGTCCACAGACACCCCAAAACACACCACCAGACGTGGACCTGCCCACCAGAGACACAAGATCCAGCCTCATCCACCAGAACACAGGCACTAGTCCCCTCCACCAGGAAGCCTACACAACCCACTGAACCAACCTTAGCCACTGGGGACAGACACCAAAAACAACGAGAACTACGAACCTGCAGCCTGCAAAAAGGAGACCCCAAACACAGTAAGATAAGCAAAATGAGAAGACAGAAAAACACACAGCAGATGAAGGAGCAAGATAAAAACGCACCAGACCTAACAAATGAAGAGAAAGTAGGCAGTCTACCTGAAAAAGAATTCAGAATAATGATAGTAAAGATGATCCAAAATCTTGGAAATAGAATAGACAAAATACAAGAAACATTTAACAAGGACCTAGAAGAACTAAAGATGAAACAAATAACGATGAACAACACAATAAATGAAATTAAAAATACTCTAGATGGGACAATAGCAGAATAACTGAGGCAGAGGAACGGATAAGTGACCTGGAAGATAAAATAGTGGAAATAACTACTGCAGAGCAGAATAAGGAAAAAAGAATGAAAAGAACTGAGGACAGTCTCAGAGACCTCTGGGACAACATTAAACGCACCAACATTCGAATTATAGGAGTTCCAGAAGAAGAAGAGAAAAAGAAACGGACTGAGAAAATATTTGAAGAAATTATAGTTGAAAACTTCCCTAATATGGGAAAGGAAATAGTTAATCAAGTCCAGGAAGCACAGAGAGTCCCATACAGGATAAGTCCAAGGAGAAATACGCCAAGACACATATTAATCAAACTGTCAAAAATTAAATACAAAGAAAACATATTAAAAGCAGCAAGGGAAAAACAACAAATAACACACAAGGGAATCCCCATAAGGTTAACAGCTGATCTTTCAGCAGAAACTCTGCAAGCCAGAAGGGACTGGCAGGACATATTTAAAGTGATGAAGGAGAAAAACCTGCAACCAAGATTACTCTACCCAGCAAGGTTCTCATTCAGATTTGATGGAGACATTAAAACCTGTACAGACAAGGAAAAGCTGAGAGAGTTCAGCACCACCAAACAAGCTTTAAAACAACTGCTAAAGGAACTTCTCTAGGCAAGAAGCACAAGAGAAGGAAAAGACCTACAATAACGAACCAAAAACAATTAAGAAAATGGGAATAGGAACATACATATCGATAATTACCTTAAATGTAAATGGACTAAATGCTCCCACCAAAAGACATAGATTGGCTAAATGGATACAAAAACAAGACCCATATATTTGCTGCCTACAAGAGACCCACTTCAGACCTAGAGACACATACAGACTGAAAGTAAGGGGATGGAAAAAGATATTTCATGCAAATAGACAGCAAAAGAAGCTGGAGTAGCAATTCTCATATCAGACAAAATAGACTTTAAAATAAAGACTATTAGAAGAGACAAAGAAGGACACTACATAATGATCAAGGGATCGGTCCAAGAAGATATAACAATTGCAAATATTTATGCACCCAACATAGAAGCACCTCAATACATAAAGCAAATACTAACAGCCATAAAAGGGGAAATCGACAGTAACACATTCATAGTAGGGAACTTTAACACCCCACTTTCACCAATGGACAGATCATCCAAAATGAAAATAAATAAGGAAACACAAGCTTTAAATGATACATTAAACAAGATGGACTTAATTGATATTTATAGGACATTCCATCCAAAAACAATAGAATACACATTTTTCTTAAGTGCTCATGGAACATTCTCCAGGATAGATCATATCTTGGGTCACAAATCAAGCCTTGGTAAATTTAAGAAAATTGAAATTGTATCAAGTATCTTTTCCGACCACAATGCTATGAGACTAGATATCAATTACAGGAGAAGATCTGTAAAAAATACAAACACATGGAGGCTAAACAATACACTACTTAATAACGAAGTGATCACTGAAGAAATCAAAAGGAAATCAAAAAATACCTAGAAACAAATGAAAATGGAGTCACGACGACCCAAAATCTATGGGATGCAACAAAAGCAGTTCTAAGAGGGAAGTTGATAGCAATACAATCCTACCATAAGAAACAGGAAACATCTCGAATAAACAACCTAACCTTGCACCTAAAGCAATTAGAGAAAGAAGAAAAAAAAACCCAAAGTTAGCAGAAGGAAAGAAATCATAAAAATCAGATCAGAAATAAATGAAAAAGAAATGAAGGAAACGATAGAAAAGATCAATAACACTAAAAGGTGGTTCTCTGAGAAGATAAACAAAATTGATAAACCATTAGCCAGACACATCAAGAAAAAAAGGGAGAAGACTCAAATCAATAGAATTAGAAATGAAAAAGGAGAAGTAACAACTGACACTGCAGAAATACAAAAGATCATGAGAGATTACTACAAGCAACTCTATGCCAATAAAATGGACAGCCTGGAAGAAATGGACAAATTCTTAGAAATGCATAACCTGCCAAGACTGATTCAGGAAGAAATAGAAAAGATGAACAGACCAATCACAAGCACTGAAATTGAGAGTGTGATTAAAAATCTTCCAACAAACAAAAGCCCAGGACCAGATGGCTTCACAGGCGAATTATATCAAACATTTAGAGAAGAGCTAACACCTATCCTTCTCAAACTCTTCCAAAATATAGCAGAGGGAGGAACACTCCCAAACTCATTCTACGAGGCCACCATCACCCTGATACCAAAACCAGACAAGGATGTCACAAAGAAAGAAAACTACAGGCCAATATCACTGATGAACATAAATGCAAAAATCCTCAACAAAATACTAGCAAATAGAATCCAACAGCACATTAAACGGATCATACACCGTGATCAAGTGGGGTTTATTCCAGGAATGTGAGGATTCTTCAATATACACAAATCAATCAACGTGATACACCATATTAATAAATTGAAGGAGAAAAACCATATGATCATTTCAATAGATGCAGAGAAAACTTTTGACAAAATTCAACACCCATTTATGATAAAAACCCTGCAGAAAGTAGGCATAGAGGGAACTTTCCTCAACATAATAAAGGCCATATATGACAAACCCACAGCCAACATCATCCTCAATGGTGAAAAACAAAGCATTTCCACTAAGATCAGGAACAAGACAAGGTTGCCCACTCTCACCACTCTTATTCAACATAGTTTTGGAAGTTTTAGCCGCAGCAATCAGAGAAGAAAGGGAAATAAAAGGAATCCAAATCAGAAAAGAAGAAGTAAAGCTGTCACTGTTTGCAGATGACATGATACTATATATAGAGAATCCTAAAGATACTACCAGAAAACTACTAGAGCTAATCAATGAATTTGGTAAAGTAGCAGGATACAAAATTAATGCACAGAAATCTCTGACATTCCTATACACTAATGATGAAAAATCTGAAAATGAAATCAAGAAAACACTCCCATTTACCATTGCAACAAAAAGAATAAAATATCTAGGAATAAACCTACCTAAGGAGACAAAAGACCTGTATGCAGAAAATTATAAGACTCTGATGAAAGAAATTAAAGATGATACAAATAGATGGAGAGATATACCATGTTCTTGGATTGGAAGAATCAACATTGTGAAAATGACTCTACTACCCAAAGCAATCTACAGGTTCAATGCAATCCCTATCAAACTACCAATGGCATTTTTCACAGAACTAGAACAAAAAATTTCACAATTTGTATGGAAACACAAAAGACCCCGAATAGCCAAAGCAATCTTGAGAACGAAAAATGGAGCTGGAGGAATCAGGCTCCCTGACTTCAGACTATACTACAAAGCTACAGTAATCAAGACAGTATGGTACTGGCACAAAACCAGAAAGATAGATCAATGGAACAGATTAGAAAGCCCAGAGATAAACCCATGCACATATGGTCACCTTATCTTTGATAAAGGATGCAGGAGTGTACAGTAGAGAAAGGGCAGCCTCTTCAATAAGTGGTGCTGGGACAACTGGACAGGTACATGTAAAAGTATGAGATTAGATCACTCCCTAACACCATACACAAAAATAAGCTCAAAATGGATTAAAGACCTAAATGTAAGGCCAGAAACTATCAAACTCTTAGAGGAAAACATAGGAAGAACACTCTATGACATAAATCACAGCAAGATCCTTTTTGACCCACCTCCTAGAGAAATGGAAATAACACCAAAAATAAACAAATGGGACCTAACGAAACTTCAAAGCTTTTGCACAGCAAAGGAAACCATAAACAAGACCAAAAAACAACCCTCAGAATGGGAGAAAGTATTTGCAAATGAAGCAACTGACAAAAGATTAATCTCCAAAATTTAGAAGCAGCTCATGCAGCTCAATAACAAAAAAGCAAACAACCCAATCCAAAAATGGGCAGAAGACCTAAATAGACATTTCTCCAAAGAAGATATACAGACTGCCAACAAACACATGAAAGAATGCTCAAAATCATTAATCATTAGAGAAATGCAAATCAAAACTACAATGAGATATCATCCCACACCAGTTAGAATGGGCATCATCAAAAAATCTAGAAACAATAAATGTTGGGGAGGGTGTGGAGAAAAGGGAACACTCTTGCACTGTTGGTGGGAATGTAAATTGATACAGCCACTGTGGAGAAGAGTATGGAGGTTCCTTAAAAAACTACAAATAGAACTACCATATGACCCAGCAATCCCACTACTGGGCATATACCCTGAGAAAACCATAATTCAAAAAAAAAGAGTCATGTACCAAAATGTTCATTGCAGCTCTATTTACAATAGCCCGGAGATGGAAACAACCTAAGTGTCCATCATCGGATGAATGGATAAAGAAGATGTGACACATATATACAATGGAATATTACTCAGCCATAAAAAGAAACGAAATTAAGCTATTTGTAATGAGGTGGATGGACCTAGAGTCTGTCATACAGAGTGACATAATTGAGAAAGAGAAAGACAAATACCATATGCTAACACATATATATGGAATTTAAGAAAAAAAATGTCATGAAGAACCTAGGGGTAAGACAGGAATAAAGACACAGACCTACTAGAGAATGGACTTGAGGATATGGGGAGGGGGAAGTGTAAGCTGTGACAAAGCGAGAGAGAGGCATGGACATATATACACTACCAAACGTAAGGTAGATAGCTAGTGGGAAGCAGCCGCATAGCACAGGGATATCAGCTTGGAGCTTTGTGACCACCTGGAAGGGTGGGATAGGGAGGGTGGGAGGGAGGGAGATGCAAGAGGGAAGAGATATGGGAACATATGTATATGTATAACTGATTCACTTTGTTATAAAGTAGAAACTAACACACCATTGTAAAGCAATTATACTCCAATAAAAATGTAAAAAAAAATAGTCCCAACAACACTGATAAGTAAGTTATATTATCCCCATTTTACAGATAAGAAAGCAAGGTCCAGAGAAGTTAAGAGGTCTACCCAAGAACCTTTCTGATAATTCCTCACACTCAAAGCGCTAGTCATACATTTTTCAGAAGCTGCTTCTTTTATAGTAGAAAATAACCTATATGGAGATTTCACTACTTTTATGATAAAAAGGGGGCTTTAGAAGCTAAATACATGCATGTATATGCAAGTATATACAACCACAGCTTCTATCTTGTATGTAGTTTGGGGAAAGAGAAAAGAATTTCCTGTGAAATTTTTTTTGTGTGACTCTCTTGTTGGACCCAAACTCTGCAATGAGATCACTGTAATTAAAACATACATAAAGCCTGCATAGATGTTCCATAAGTACCAGACGCCACTTACACTTTGAGCCCAATTCTGTCCAACACCAAACCATGCTTTTTCTATGACACCATGCTGCACTTCCTAACTCTTGTTCTTTCTGCCTGGGGCCTCCTGGCCAACTCTCTCCACTTGTTGGGATGTCACCCAAACTTCAAGTACCATTTCAATTCCTAGCTCCTGCAGGAAACCTTGTGTGAATCACCAGCCTGTTCTACCCTCTTCCTTCTAATCTTACAGCAAGGAGGGACAAAACTAAACAGTCAACACTAAGAGAGGTGCTTGAGGCCAAAATCAGAGATGGTGAAAGTCTAGGCTGCCGGGAATCTAGAAGAAGGAAATCGAAACACAGTGAAAGCTGCCAAAATGGAGTTAAGCCTGGTCCCAGGTCCTCAGTTAGCAGGCAAGGCAACACAAGACAACAAGGCTTTGCAGAAACCATTGAGGAGGAAGAGTCCATGAGTCAACCCCAGGGTTTGAGACGGCCAGCATGAGCAGGGAGACCAAATATGGGAGCAAGTGGTCACCTGGTCATTCCAGAGTCAATCTCAAGGCTGCCTATGAAGACCAGACCTCTTCTACCACAGGGGGGCTTATGTCCACCCTCTGAGCAAGGCAGCTGGAGCCCAAATCTGACATCCTGATTTCAACCAGCACCCTTCACCCAGAGGTAGAAAGGTTCCCAACGTTACAACTTGATTTTAGGAACACAAGGAATGGCATGTTGGTCCCCAGATAACCTACCAGCACCACACTAATGCCTGAGATGCCTTTGGTTGTGGAATAGAACTTAATGGATTTTGTTCAGGATAAGACTTAAGATGCCATCAACAGGGAGAGAGGAATAGAGAGCACCTTCCCTAGGAACAGAGTGTCAAAGGAAGAAAAGAACTTGGCTCCAGAAAGGTCAAAAAACATGGACATAATGGAAGGCAAAAGGGTATGGAAAGTGGGATAGAAGAAGGTTAGGTATTTCATACACTTCATTTTATCTTCAGCAGCGCTGCTCCAGGTGGCCCCTTCCGTCTCATCTAATTGAAAGTGGCATGGGGGAGGGGCAGCGGGAATGGTCAGTAGTCAACATCTGGTAGGGGCTCCCTGTGCATCCCTCATACCCTTCGTGTACCACAGAGGACCTAAGATACACACAACCCAAGCAGAGGAGAAAAGGCATGGACATGGAGCACATAGTCAGCTGAGAGCGAGATGACACAGAGTTTGCAGCCCGGAGATGTCCATGCTATTCCTGCGTGTCACTGATTTTTCTGTGTTGTTGGACAAGTGCCAAAACTTCTCTGTATTTTCATTAATTCATGAACAATATGTCTAATCCCTGTCTCATAAGAATGTTGTGAAAACTAATGAGCTTATTAAAAAAAAAAAACCAAACTGATGTAAAAGTCCTTTGTATACCCCAGAGAGGCTATAAACACCAGGTGATCTAATTTAAAATACAGATGTGTATTTCCATGTATGTCAAACAATATAAGAACATTCAACTTTACAAAGTAATGGCTATTTGGTTATTTTTTTAAAAGCAGGAGCAGGGGGTGGGCAGGGAGGTTCCTACTTTGAAGACAGAATATCCTATAAGTGAAAGAAAACTAATGTTAAATATTGTTCAGTTTAAGATTTAAATATCAGTAACCTTTATTGAGGGCTTACTAGGTGCTAGATGCCAGGCTAGGCATGTATTATCCCATTTAATCTCACAGTAACCCACAGAAAGCGTTCTTACTATCTCTCATTTTACAGATAAGAAATCAGAAATTCTGAGAAAGTAAGTAACAAGCAAGAGGTTACATATCTAATCAGCAGTGGAGACAGGATTTGAAGCCCAGGGCTGCTCAGTCCCTCACCCATTTCTCTTTCTATTAAACTACACTGCCACCCCAACAAATATGTAGACCCCACAGAACATGCAATGATTGTAGAGTATTAAATGCCCCAAATCAAAACAAAACAAAGCAAAACCTGGCAGAGCAGCTAAGGGAGCAGGGCTTAGAGATCCACATTCTAATTAATGTGAAGGATGTTAACTAAGATAAATTATCTCTAAATGACAAATCCATAGGAAAATAACACATGATGTGTGAAACTCTTGTTTATATTTGCCCATCCACTTAACTCATTCTGGCAATCATATTTATGACAGATTTCCAGGGCGGTGCAGAATTCAATGTTCCTGCACAGGGAAGGGCATCCCTGCCTGGGACCCACCTCCTTCCAGTCCTAATGTACAGCACAAGCTTGGGAAGGTCACTGCCCTCCTCTATAAAATCCAGTAAGATTCAATAAACATTGACAGAGCCCCTCCAGCACCAGGCACTAGACCAGGTGGTCTCTTCCAGTTATCCAGTTCCAGAGCGTAGAGGGCAGCGCAATCTGCCTGGTGTCAATGACAATGTTCAGGTTTTTTCCAATGTCTAACATCACTGAGAAAAGGAACTGAAAGTGACTCTAACCCGTGCTAAATTGGTTCCTCATCACAAACCTAACAAGCCCCCCTCTCACTTTCCTCTCTACAGCCTGACACCTTGGTGATCTGATGATTAACACGCCATTCTCCAAAAAGAGCAATCATCCGGGGCCCCAGCGGGAGTTAGTGACCCTGTGCTTCCTCCAGCCCACGTGCTATCCACCTGTTTCCTCTCTCTCAGCCACGCGGTTCTCAACACACTGCCTAATGCCCAGAAGCAGAGAACAACACAACCCTGAGCTCTACAAGGGGAGCTGAGCTTAGTCAGCCATTCAGGTCAGAGCTGGAATTCTCCTGTTCCAGCTTCGAGAGCCAAGCTGAAGACCACTGGGGTTCCCCCAAGCCATCTGTGGACTCCATTTCACGTCTCAGCCAGGAAGTATATAATGGTGGGGAAGGGAAAGGAAAAGGCATGTCATTCTCCTGAGAAAGGATCTGTAGAGGAAGTCAGAAAACCAAAGTAAGAGCATCCAGGGGGCTAATATCACCTGCATAACTTTATCTGAAGCCAGATTCAGGCTTATGGAAAATAGGCAGCTACCGACCAGGGTAGGATTTTAGGGATACTGAGAAGGAGCCCTTGAATGAAGAAGACAGCCTTCCCCACAAACCTGCTCATGTTTAAAATCCCAGGCTGCCAGCTCTGTTCACAGGCTTACAGTCTTTGATCCCATTTTGTCTGGTCCTGCCGCACAGTCTGGGGTGAGCCCCGTGGAGCTGCTGGCCAAGGCTGGGGAGCCGTCCTGGGGTCTGGAGCCAAGTCATGTGTGAAGTGGTCATTATGAGCAGAACAGGTGCAGGAATGAGAGTCAAAGCATGGCTGGGAAGACCCATCCTGTGCCCCAACACCAGACCACCCCTCCCACCAACCATGGGACCCAAAGCCAAAATATAAGAAGATTCAGGCTTTCCAGCTTCACTCATTGTGATTATCTTACTTTCTAGTTCTGTCCTTTCCCTTGCTGGTTTTTTCTGGTTGCTTCACTTCAATGCCCACTCAACGTCTAACCCTTTCACTTTTCTCTTTCATTTCTGGTCCTTTCCTTGCCACCTTGGACTAGACAACAGGATTCTGCTTCCATGGTATTAGGGAAGGGGAAATATCACAGAGGGGCTTTGCAATCAGACACGTAAGGGTTGAGTCCCAGCTCTGCCATTCACTAGCTGTGTGAGCTTGAACAAGGTATTTTAAACTCTCTAATCTTCAGTTTTCTCATCTGTAAGATGAGGTCACTAACCTCATAGGGTTATGGGGAAGATTAAATAAGATAAAGTATGGAAAGCCCAGAGGCTGTTAAGACCTCAGGAATGGTCACACTCGTCCCCTGGCTGTTCCCAATACCAGGCTCTTTAAGTAGCTGTCCCAGCCCAAGTCCACCCAGTCCAGCCCCACTTCCCAGCCAGGCTCATCCTGTCACAGCTGGGGATGGGTGACAAGGATAGCAGCCAGGCAGTGCCACAGAAGAGATAGATGCTGTCATCAGCTCCAAGGCGAGTACAGGCACAGAAAGAAGAGGAAAATTCAGAAACCTGTGCTGGGGCAGGGTCCAGAGCTTGGGTTGAGAATGAGGGTGGAGGGATGTTTGGAGCTTAGTCGTAGTGGTGCTGACTACATGATTCTTCAGGGAGACATAGGAGTAAAAGTGAAGAGCTAGACAGAACATGCTTAAAATAACATCCAGGAAATGTAAAAGTTTATGCCTCCCTCGTTATGTACACCCCAGGCAAACAGGGTTTCCCTTCCTCTCCTGAGAGCAAACTATTTAGCAGAGAAGCAAGGATGATGGCACTGGACCCTGGAGGACAGAAGGGAGAAAGGCATCGAGGAGCAGGAAAGGCTCTGAAAGGGGAGGATGCAGCCTCAAAGATGAACTGTCAGATTCTCAGCTTTCTATTCCTTTTGGAAAGAACTGCAAGTTTCTTCGGTACCAGGCTGTTGATGCATCTTGTGTGCCCAGTACCAAGCACCGGGCTTACATGGATGAATAAATAAATACCGTTGGCTTTCAGACTCTCAGGAGACTCTGTCCACTCCATCATTACCCTTTACACCTGGCCGGCAGCCCAGCACAAGCCACACAAAAGCCGGCTGTGGCAGCAGCACTTGATGGAAACATTTGCCAGCCTCCCTCACTCTATCCCTCGACTTAAACCACCCACTTCAATCTATCCTTCCTTGCCTTTTCATTCCCTGACTCTACACCCCAACTTTTAAGAGGCAGTAGTTGATGTAGTAGTTGGAAGTGAAGATGCTGGAACCAGACTACGTCAGCTCAAATCTTAGTTCTCCTAGTTGTATGAACTTGAGCAAGGAAAGTATCCTCTCTGGGCCTCGAATTCTTCATCTGGAAGATGGAAGATGGAAGTTCCTACCCCATAAGTTTGTCACAAAGCTTAAACACATGTAAAGTGCTTATCTGATAATAAATGATCTATTAATATAGTAGATAATATAGAAATTATTAATATCTGCTTTCAACTCCTTCCATGGTCTGACGATCCATTTTAGATTCTGCTCTGGGCTTTTGAACTTGTCTCTCCAACAAATTGCTTTGTCTACACACTACCTCAGTATAAGCATCACCTATTGCCTTAGGTAAGAGCTGTTGCCTCCACCAGCAACTCACCCTCACTCCATCAAGAACCCTAACTTATATATAGTAGTGTGTATATGTCAATCTACTGAATAGCACAGGGAACTCTACTCAATACTCCGTAATGACCGATATGGAAATAGAATCTAAAAAAGAGTGGATATATGTATAGCTGATTCACTTTGCTGTACACCTGAAACTAACACAACATTGTAAATCAACTAGACTCCAATAAAAATTAATTAATCTTAAAATTTTAAAAAAAGAACTCCAACTTCCAGTCTCCCAAGGCAATAGAAATAAAAGGAAAAATAAACAAATGGGACCTAATCAAACTTACAAGATTTTGTACAGCAAAGGAAACCATAAACAAACAAAAAGACAACCTACAGACTAAGAGAAAATATTTGCAAATGATGTGGCCAACAATGGATTGATTTCCAAAATACACAAACAGCTCATACAATTTAATAACAAAAACACCCGGGGCTTCCCTGGTGGTGCAGTGGTTGAGAGTCCGCCTGCTGATGCAGGAGACACAGGTTCGTGCCCCGGTCCCTCGAGAGGATCCCACATGCCACGGAGCGGCTAGGCCCGTGAGCCATGGCCGCTGAGCCTGCGCGTCTGGAGCCTGTGCTCCGCAACAGGAGAGGCCACAACAGTGAGAGCCCCACGTACCGCAAAAAAAAACAAAAAAAAAAACCACCCCAAACAACCCAATCATAAAATGAGCAGAAGACCTAAATAGACATTTCTCCAAAGAAGACATACAGATGGCCAACAGGCACATGAAAAGATGCTCAACATTACTAATTGTTAGAGAAATGTAAATCAAAACTACAATGCGATACTACCTCACACCAGTAGAATGGCCGTCATTAAGAAGACTACAAATAATAAATGCCACAAAGGGCGCAGAGAAAAGGGAACCCTCTTACACTGTGGGTGGGAACATAAATTGGTGCAGCCACTATGGAAAACAGTATGGAGGTTCCTCAAAAAACTAAAAATAGAGCTACCATATGATCCAGCAATTCCAGTCCTGGGCATATATCTGGATAAAACTATAATTCAAAAAGATACATGAACCCTTATGTTTATAACAGCACTATTTACAGTAGCCAAGTCACAGAAACAACCTAAATGTCCATTGACAGATGAATGCATAAAGAAGATGTGGTACATATATACAGTGGACTACTACTCAGCCTTAAAAAAGAATGAAATAATGCCATTTGCAGCAACATGGATGGACCTAGAGATTATCGTACTAAGTGAAGTAAGTCAGAAAGAGAAAGACAAATACCATATGATATCACTTACATGTGGAATCTAAAATATGACATAAATGAACTTATCTACGAAACAGAAACAGACTCACAGATGTAGGGAACAGACTTGTGGTTGCCAAGGGCAGGGGAGGGATAGACTGAGAGTTTGGGATTTGCAGATGCTAATTACACCCTATATTACATATAGGATGGATAAACAACAAGGTCCTACTGCATAGCACAGGGAACTATATTCAGTATCCTGTGATAAACCATAATGGAAAAGAATGTCTATATATGTATACATAAATCACTTTGCTGTACAGCAGAAATTAACACAACACAGTAAATCAGCTATACTTGAATAAAATAAATTGTTTAAAAAAAGAACTCCAACCTAGCAGGCAAGCTCCACAGGCTCCTTGCAGAAGAAAAGGTACAGACAATCAACGTGGTGTCATGGAACACCTTCAATAAGGTTAATAATAAGGGTGCCTTCAACAAAGGAACTTAAATTAGACTGCAGGCAGCAAATATTTCCCTGAAAAGTATTGCATGCAGAGCACTAATGCTCAACCACTGAGCTATACTTTCTTGGTCTGTAAATGGAAGTGTTGGAGCAGAGCAGTTGTTCCTAAATTTTTCTTCTTTATGCATACCTTTGAAAAATCTGATGAAAGCTATCAACTCCTTTTGAGTCTATAGAATGAACCCTAGGCTAAGAACCCCTAGAATGGATGATTTCTGAAATAAATTTTTAGTTCTAAAACTATGTAAAACACACACATATAAAGCAGGTTAAGAAAATAAGATAATATATGGAGAAATGACATTAGTCTGATATGCATTGTTATGTCTATGCAGACTGCTAAAATCTTAAAATACCTCTATTCTGGGTGGTAAATAGCATCTGTCCCAAAATCCTCCCACCACTGTGCCAGGGCTACTCTGGCCACTCTGGCCCTTCCCTCCAGATCTCCTCATCATCTAGCAATTAAAGGGAACTATCTGGAACAAAAGGAAATCCTTTGGAACCCTGTGCTAGAGCTATGACCAGCAACCATTTTGATCAATTAGTGCCCACTATGTTGAACTTCATTCCTGGTACACAGTAAGTCGTCAAGAATGGTGCAGACAAAAATGGCCTAGGAGATCAGAGGGTGTCAGAAAAGTTTCATAGAGAAGTAACATCTGAGCTAGGACTTGAGATGGTATAGGATGTAGATAGCATGGAGAGAGGAGCCCATTTCAGAAACAGACTCAGAAGAGGCAAAGCATGAAGAGTGTTCCGTGGGCAGTAAGGGAACCAGTTTGCATAAGCTGATGACACTCACCAGGAATGAAGATGGAAAATCAGGTGGACATCAACCTGTGGAGGACCTCAAATGGCCAACCTAAGGAGTTTGGACTTTTGCCCTACATTGGAGAATCAGCCCTATCCTAAAGAGATAAAGAACTAGATTCTCAGCTAGTTGGATCTCAGTTAGATTGGATATTCCCACCAATCTAACCAAGCACATTATTCTGAAACTTCTCAATCTCACAGAGTGAAATGAAAAACTCAGAAAACTAAAGGAAGTATATTGTAACAGTAGATTGTCATAAAGCCTAGGGGCTTTGAGTTTTGTCCCTACTCTACCGCATTCAACATCTCAGAGTCTCCAATGCTTTTTCCAACTCCAAAGTTATGTGAGATTAGGACAGAGAATATGGGCTTCCATATATCATCTTCTCCTAAAATTTTTAGGTTTGGAGGTCAACACAGGGAGCTTCTTTGACTAACATACAAATGATTACCTCATGACCCCTATTTGCTATACTTTTTCTTAGTATCAGGGTCAGTAAAAATTTCCAATTCAAGCAGCCGATTTATTCCATCCTTAGCTCAAAGCAGTTGATGAGAATGCACTGCTGGTAGGGGGAGCTTCACATCTGGTTTAGTAGTGGGTTTTTGGCCCAACTGATACGAACTGGAAAAGAGTAAAACATATTACTGGATGGAGCTGTGCCTTGCATATTGTAGTATGTTCCTTATTTCCATTCAAATGGCTCTAGATTGGAAAGAGAAAGGCAGGGGAGAGAGGCAGAGGGAGAAAGGGGTGGGTGAGAGGGCAAAAAAGAGAACAAGAGGGAAAGAAGGAAAACAGATTAATAAAATTAAAGCACTGAATAAACATTTGCTGGCAGCTTAAGAGGTACACGACCTATGGAGGCCTTATGTTCGTGAACCTGGCTTAAGTCAACACTTAAAGCAGGTCACCAGGAAGGTTCCTGCCAGGGGTATGGACTGTGTCATAGCACTCCAGGCTGAAAGGTAGATGAATAGCAGCACAGCACACGTCTCAGAAATGGTCAACAGACAAGTTTGCAGAAGATTTCTAGCTAATTGGCTGCTGCCAAAGCACCCCCTCACAGCTCAAGATTACTACCCACCTGCTTCCTTCAAAAGCCCCACCCTGGCTAGAACATCAGCTCACCAAGTCAACAGCAGGCTGGGGTCTTGCGGGGGGCTGGAGCTCAGTCAAGATGGCAGGACCAGGAAGTACCAGAGGGCGAGAGCAAGTCAAACTGTTATCTCGAGAATGGAAGCAATGAAACCCAAGAACCTGAAATTTGTCTCTGAGGATCTGGATATGGAAAGATAACTCCAAGAGCTAAGAGACAAAGAGAGGCAGGAACAAAAGAAAGCAAGAAAAGTGAAGTGAGCATGACCCAAAGAACTGCCTTCACCTGAGCTGGTTTTGATTCAGTTTCAGCTATGAAATGAAGGATGGAAAGTGTGGCCTGGTTTAAACTCACAGGATTAGGTTCATATTAAGCAGATTAACCTCTTCCTCCCTTGCTAGGAATGTCACACATTCTCACCTGTTTGTCCATGTACACACACACACACACTCACACACAGAGTCTGAACCTTGGCACCTCTATTTTAAGATTGTCAACTCCTCTACAAGTAGGAAAAAAAATAGTTCCTGGGTCTTGATTTAATACTAACCCATTTGGGGACTTCAAAATAGTCTCTTTTCTCTAGCCCTTGGTTGTTTTCGACTGTCAAACTATGGCTAATGTGAGCTGAACTTCTGGTGGTTTGGAGGGTAAAGTGAGAGAATGCACTGTGAAAGAACTTTGGAAAAGCATATGTGTTATATCAGTGTAAGGGATCATATTATTAAAAGAGCTTTGTGGGCTAGTTTTCAGTTCTTTCTTTCAAAACCAGACTAATCCCAAGACCTAAGCCAATGACAATCCATTTATGATTATACTCAAAACAGGACTTTTGATTCCTAACTCAGCTCACCCTGACTTGCTTTGGGTTTTTCTCCCACTTTCACTGAGTAGTTTTATCCTAGAGTTGGCCAAAAAAAAAAAAAAAAAAATGCAGGGCATCCAGTTAAATTTGAATTTAAGATAAACACCAAATAACTGTTTTAGTTTATGTATGTTCCAAATCACACCTAGGACATACTTATAGTAAAGATTTCTCCTTCGTTACTTTAAATTCATATTTAAACTTGCCCTATATTTCTATTTGCTGAATCTGGCAATCCTATTTTATTCACATACTGACCTCTTGTCTCCTCCTAAACCCAACAATTTTCAATATAGTAATAATCTTGGCCAACCTTACAACAGACAGGGAAACATTGGCTGCCAATCCCATTCTTCTTGAAAACATAGAATATCTTTTTATTCTCGGCTAAACCAGCTCACCCTGGCTTGCTTCATTTTTCTCAGAATGAGACTTTTGCCTATCTACGTGATCTTCTCCCTCAGAGATCACAAACTGATGACCTAAGGACTAAATGCAAGCCTAGACGTTTTTTGTCTGCTTGCAATATGTCTTTTTAAATTCTCTATTATGTGCCAATATTTAACAAATGAGCAAAATGATGTTCAACTTCTATCTAAGATAAAGTAACAAAGACCAGATTGAACATCCTGCCTGAAAAAATCAAACCAAACTGAACAAAACAAAAAGACAAAGCATATGAAAAAAAAAAAAACTTTTCAAGAAACTGAACATCAGGTAATAAAGAACAATGATTCCTGAAAGACGGGGGGGAAATGAGGTGAACCCTACCATGGCCCCAGTATATTGTCTTGAGACAGTCTCCAGACCATGGCATGGCGGGAGGGGAGCCTAGGCAGAGCCCAAAGGACTCCCAGAATTTAGGAAACTGAGCTGACTAAGGTGGCTATAATTCACAGGACAGAATATCAAAAAGGAGAGAGCTGCACAGGGAAAGAACGAGGGTCTCCATTGAATATTCAACAGAATACTGATCCTTGTGAAAAGACTACCTGAGGCCAGAGACAGAAATTTTAAAAATTGAGGGAAAATGTGTCCAGTACTCACATAAGGCCAGGAATATTGACTATTTCCAACAGCCAACTGGAAAACCTCATAATTCACGAGGTGCTGGGTAAAATACTCAGAAGGATCTTACCTCAGTAGTGTGAAATAATTAGCTCTAGACCAAATCTTGCCCTTGTATCACTTAACAAATCTAAAAAGCAGGACATCAAGTGAATCAAAATGTTGATATTTGCAAGTATGTCAACTGTGTGCTGGAACAAAGGTTAAGAATATTTGTAAGAATATAAAGATAACCAGTATCCAACAAGGTAAAATTCATGATGTCTGATATCCAATCAAAAATTACCAGGCATGCAAAGAACCAAAAATATGATGCCTTATGAGAGACAAACCAATCAATAAAAACCAACCCAGAGCTAATACAGATGTTAGAATTAGTAGACAAGGACATTAATACAAACATAAAATATAGTGTTCCATACATCCAAAAAGTTAAGTAGAGATATGGGAGCTCCAAAAAGTACACAAATGTAATGTTCAGAGATTAAAACTACAATGTCAGAGACTGTAAGGTATGTTGTATGGGATTAATGGCAGATCAGACATTGCAGAAGGAATGAGTAGAGAATTGAAAGGCATAGCCATAAAAATTATACAAAAAAGAAACTTAAAGAGGAAAAAAGGGGAAAGAACACCAGCTGGATAAACTTAATTGGACTAATAAACATATTGTAGGAATCCTCAATGAAGGAGAAGGGAGAAAAAATTTTTGAAAAAATAATGACAAAACTGTTTTCTGTTTTTTTGAGCAACAAAATAAAGTAACACTGGTTTATAACTCAAAGTATAATATAAATATCCATGAGTCAATACTGATATCAATCAATACTCAATCAATAAATAAATGGGAGATAATAGACAAATCACAGAAGAATTCTAAATAAGTTACAGAGACACTCTGCTCTCAAAGGGATGGAACATAACTCCTCACTCCTTAAATGTATGCTGTGTATAGTGACTTCCTTTCAAAAGCATACATTATTAAAAGGAGTTTCTCCAACTTTCTAGTGGAGAACCTGACAAATGCTACCTCAATCAGATAATCAAAGTTTACATGAACAGTAAGAATCTCTGGCTAGAATTTCCAGTACAAGGTTGAATAGCAAGAAGGAAAGCGAGCATCCTCATCTTGTTCCTGACATTAGGGGGAAAGATTTCAGTCTTTCACCATTGAATATCATGTTAGCTGTAGTTTATTCATAAATACCCTTTATAGACCTACTGTATAGCACAGGGAACTCTACTCAATATTCTGTAATAACCTATACGGGAAAAGAATCTGATAAAGAGTGAATATATGTATACGTATAACTGAATCACTTTGCTGTACATCTGAAACTAACACAACATTGTAAATCAACTACACTTCAATAAATTTTTTAAAATACTCTTTATTGTGTTGAGGAAATTTTCCTCTATTCCTACGTTCCTGAGAGCTTTTATCGTGAAAGGTGTGTTGCATTTTTGCCAAATGTCTTTTCTACATCAGTTGAGATGATCATGTGGATTCTTTTTCTTCGTTCTGTTAATTGTGTTTTACTAATTATAATGAGCAACCTTGCATTCCTAGGGTAAATCCCTTGATCATGATGAATAATCATTTTGATATGCTGTTGGATTCAATTTGCTAATATATTTTTGTGGATTTTTACCTCAATATTCATAAGGAATTTGGATCTGTAATTTTCTTTTCTGTGATGTCCTTATCTGGCTTTGGGATCAAAGTTATGCTAGTCTCATAGACTGAGTTAGGAAGTGTTCTCTTCAATTTTTTGGAAGAGTTAGAGAATGATTGGCGCTAATCCTTTAAATGTTTGTTAGAATTCACTAGTGAAGCCATCTGGTCCAGGACTTTTCTTTCTTGGGAGGTTTATGGTTACTGATTCAATCTCTTCAATTGTCAAACATCCGATAAAATATGTTATTTCTTCTTGAGTCAGTTTAGTTAATTTGTGTCTTAAGTCATTGTACATTTCTTCTAGATATCAAATTTGTTGGCATACCTTTGCTCATAGTATACTCATAATCTTTTTATCTTTGTCAGGGCACTAGTAATGTTTCCAGTTTCACTTCTGATTTTGGTTATTTGTGCCTTCTCTATTTTTCATTGTCAATCTAGCTAAAGGTTTGTAAATTTTGTTGAGCTTTTCGTAGAACCAATATTTGGTTTTATTGATTTTCTCTATTTTGTTTCTATTCTCCATTTACCTCTGTCTTATATTTTTAAAAATTATTTTCTTCCTTCTGCTAGATTTGGGTTTAATTTGCTCTTCCTTTTCTAGGTCTTTAAGATATAAAGCTAGGTTATTGTTTTGAGATTTTTCTTCCTTTTCAACATGGGCATTTACAGATCTTTATTTTCTTGTGAGCGCTGCTGTAATGCATCCCATATGTGTTTGTATATCGTGTTTTTGTCTTCATTCACCTCTAAGTATTTTCTAATTTTCCTTTTGATTTTTTTTCTTTGACCCATTGGTTGTATAACAGTGTGTTGTTTAATTCCACATATTTGTGAATTTTCCAGTTTTCCTTCTGTTAGTGATTTCTAACTTGATCTTGTTGAGATTAAAGAAGATACTTTGTATGATATCTATGTTTTTAAATCCACTGAGACTTGTTTCTTGGCCTTATATATGGTCTATCCTGGAGAAGTTCCCTATTCACTTAAGAAGAATGTTTATTCTACTGTTGTTGGGTGGAGTGTTTAGCATACGTCTGTTAGGTTTAGTTGTTTTATTGTGTAGTTCAAGTGCTCTATTTCCTTACTTATGTTATGTCTGGTTGATTTACCATTATTGGAGTACTGAAGCCTCCAATTATTATTGTAGGATTGTCTTTTTCTCCCTTCAATTCTCTCAATTTTTGTTTTGTATATTTTGAGAATCTGTTATTCGGTGTGTAAATGTTTATAATTATTATATCATATTGCTATACTAAACTTTTATTAATATATAATATCATTCTTTGTCCCTTGAATATTTCTGGATTTAAGACCTATTTTGTCTGATATTAGTATAACCACTCCAGCTCTCTTTCAGTTGCTATTTATATTGAATATCTTTTCCATCCTTTCACTTTCAACCTATTTGTATATTTAGATATAAACTGAGTCTCTTGTAGATAGTATACATTCGAATCATATTTTCTACCCACTCCTCCAATCTACTTACATTTAGAGTAATTACTGATAAGAAAAAAATCTGCCATTTTGCTATATATTTTCTGTACGACTTTAGCTTTTTTGTTCCTCAATTTCTCCATTACTGCCTTCTTTTTGTGTTTAATTTTTTTTAGTAAAACATTTTGGTTCCTTTCTCATCTTCTTATGTCTATACTCCATAGACATTTTCTTTGAGGTTACCATGAAGAGTACATTTAACATCCTAAAGTTCTAACAATCTAATTTGAATTTATCCCAATTTAACTTGAATAGCATACAAAAACTCTACTCCTCTACAGCTCTGTCCACATCTTTCTGTTACTGATGTCAGAGATTACATCTTTATATATTATATGCTCAATAACATTGATTAATAATTTGTTTTTTGAATCATGTACAAAATATAAAAAGTGATGTTACAAAGCAGAATTACAATAATACTGACTTTTATAATTTCCCACCTATTTACCTTTACCAGAGATTTTTATTTCTTCATATGGCTTCAAGTTACTGTCTAGTTTCCTTTCATTTCAACCTGAAGAACTCCCTTCAGTATTTCTTGCAAGGCAGGTGTAGTGGTAATAAACTCCTTTTGTTTATCTAGGAATGCCTTTATTTGGGGATTTCTCCCTCATTTTTAAAAGACAGTTTTGCCAGATATAGAGTTCTCAGTGTTTGTTTTTTTTTTTTTTCTTTCAGTACTTTGAACATATCAACCCACTACCTTCTGGCCTCCGAGGTTTCTGATGAGAATTTGGCTGATAATCTTTGTTGAGGATCCCTTGTATTTGCTAAATCACTTCCCTCTTGCTGATGTTAAGATTCTCACTTTGGCTTTGGCTTTTGGCAGTTTGATTATAATATCTTTGAGCTTATTCTACTTGGAGTTAATGAGCTTCTTGGATTTGTATATTTATATCTTGCATCAAATTTGGGTAGTTTTCAGCCATTAGTTCTTCAAATATTCTTTCTGCCACTTTCTCTCTCTTCTCTTCCTGGGATTCCCATATGTGCATGTTGGTCTATTTGATGGTATCCCACAGGTCCCTTAGACTCTGTTCACTTTTCTTCATTCCCTTTTTCTTTCTGTTCCTTGGACTTGATAATTCCAATTGTCCTATCTATAAACTGATTCTTTCTTTTGCTTGCTCATATCTGATTTTGAACCCCTCCATTTTAGTTTTTATTTCAGTTATCATACTTTTCAGCTTCACAAATTCTTTTTGATTCCTTTTTCTAATTTCTATCTCCTTATTGATATTCTCATTTTGTTAGCACATTGATATCCTCTTTTTTGTACATGTCTTCCTTTAGCTCTGAGTATCTTTAAGAGTTGTTTTAAAGTCTTTGTCCAGTAAGTCTGACATCTGGGATAGTTTGGGCACATTTTCTATCAATTATTTTTTGTTCCTTTGAATGAGCTGTACTTTCTTTGTATGCCTTATGACTTTTGTTGTACAGTAAACATTATAATTTTATAATGTGGTAACTATGAAAATCAGTCTTATCCTCCCCCAGGGTTTACTGTTTTCCTGATTCTTATAGGGTGTCTCTATGCTAGGATCAGTCTGAGGTGAAAGCTTAAGATCTCAGTTCTTTTCTGAGTCTGTGTATCTCCCTGGGAATATATGATGGCTTCTAAATTTCCCTACATGTATAGTCTTTTTTTTTTGAATGTCAAAAAACAAACAAAAAAACACGCGGAGGCTTTTAAGTATCTTGGAAGTCACTACAGCCCATGGGGGTTGGAACAATGGCAGCCAGCCACCATGCCTATGCCTTAGTAATCAGAGCAGCAATCTACAACCAGAACTCCAATATTTGGAGGACAAGGTCTTTATTACCTAGCCTAGATGCAGCACCAAAAACACAGATTGCCATCCCCACAGCTGACTGTCACAGGGCTGAGAATTTGAAATGGGTAGCCCCAAAGCACCAATGGCTGAAATTGACCAAAATTAACTGCAACTTACCAGCCAAGATTTCCCCTGGAAGTTGCAAGCATTCCAATAAATGTTAGAGTTCCAAAATATTTATTTCAGACCATTTCTACCAGGACTCTTGTTGTCCAGGTGGAGACAAAGCTTCCTGCTGCTTCCTACTTTATCATCTTCTATGAGATTACTCTTAAAGGGAAATTCCTAACACTAAATGCTTATACCTTTTTAAAGTGTCAAATCAATGGCCTCAGCTTCCACCTGAAGAACTAGAAAAGAAGAGCAAATTAAATCTCAAATAGCCAAAACAAACGAATTCATAAAGATCAAAGCAGAAAACACTGAAATAGAACATTACACCAAATTGATGAAACTAAAAGCTGGTTCTTTGCCCAGAAGAGGCCTCTCAGATAACTCTAAGGAACTGCTCTGAAGAGGTAGGGGGAGGTCAGCATATATGTAATTTTGGTGAAGGGAGTACATGCAATCAAGCACAGAACTGGTAGAAGGTTGCCACTAGTCACGAGGAACAGACATCTTAGTTAATGTTTTCAGTACTTTTCTAAGTATGGGAAGGTGCAAGAAATTGGGTTCATAAAATTTTCTTCTGAAAAGGCCTGTTCTGCCAGTTTTTCCAGAGCACAGAGTGCCTCATTCCTGATCTCTGCCCTGAACTCCTTTCAGGGTGTGTTAAAGGTCAGCAACTGCAGTGACTAGTGATTTAATTCTTGTAGAATCAGATGGCAAGTGATGATTTTTAGTTGTCAGTGCCCCCTCATGATCATAAAATTGACCATGGTTTAGGAGGCATTTCATGACCATTTTGTCCCACAGTGGTAGGAATGCTCACTCCTAGGTCAGACCAGGATTTTGGTTATTTAGTGTTATTACTGGACTAGGCTCTGTTAACAGTAGCCAAAAGGCCCTGGACAACCTGGCTTACTAGTCTGTGATGGTCCAGGAAAAGATTCCCTCTTGCGGCTTCCTCACATATCTAGAATATCACCATTACAATCATTGATATCATGTAGAACTATGTATTTGGTCAATCATTTCAAGTCACCTAGTCATCATTTTATCAGAGGCTCAGCCACACATTTGGTAATGCAAGAAACAACAACCTTGCAAAATAGGCAGAATACAAGTAATATACCTAGTAGGATTGGTAAGGTCATAAGTAAGAAATTAAGGCAAGAACTTCCATTAGGTGCAGCCCAGTATACCTCCGGGTCATCTGACCTAGTCTGCTCCATACCAATCCCTATCTTTAAGGGAAATTATATATTCACATTGTTCATAAGGCACCCAGCTCAATTTCCTAGTGTTATTAGGCTGACTATCCTTAGTATGGTTTAATTGTTCCCAACATAAGGGGGGCCCTTAAACTTAAACCATCATAACCAGGCATTATCCATATAAATCCATCCCATAACTGACGAAGGTCATTTCCTTTGACTGAAAGTTAGCTCATTACTCTGACTGAGCTTGATTAACTTTAAAAGAAAATTCATATTTATGGCCATGGTCAGAGCAAGTATGATTGATTGGCCAAGTGAGGGAGTCCCATCTAGTATTATCAATAGTGTCCCAGACATAACTCCTTTCTTCTAGAATTAATTTCCTAAGGGCCATCCAGTTAGAGCCTTAGAAAGGAGAAATCCACCAAAGTAACCCAAAAGTACTGGATATAGGTAATTGACCACAAACCCAACAATTAAATTAATTTTAAAACTCTGCATTAGATTGTACTTATGATAGAAAACAACATTTGATTCATATGCAAAAGTCCAAGAAATTAAGAAAATACTGTAAATAATCATACAGGTCAGGTCCAGCATCTTGGGGTAGCTGTCTACTTCTGATGTCATGTTCTCATCCTGGTGTGGGTGTGGTTTTCTCCCCTGTTTGAGTGTCATTTTAAGGTGATTTTGAGGTCAGCAGTCCTCTCTATAAACCAGTCCAGTGTCAGGGCCTTTTCTAAGTGGGAAATATAAATCCAAGAGTCAATCCCCTTCAGTTTCACTACTCATGAGCTAGTTAAGAGTACCTGATAAAGGTCCTTCCATCTAGGCTGGAGACAGTTCTTTAAATGATGTCTTTTCCAGTATGCACACTCTACTGGTTGCAGGTAGTGGGGCATCTGATCTTCACCCAAAGACAGATTACTGTGATAAGCTTCAGAAACAAGCTTAGAGTGTTCTTTTAATAATTCAATTAAAATTTACAATTATGTAACACAGCAACAAGGAGCTATCTGGGAAGTGAGTTTTAGGCAGTAAATATCAAACCTCAAAGATAATTAATTATAATAGAACTTAATATCCATTGATACATAATTTTTCTCTCTAAAATTGCCCTCATTTCTATCAAATATAGTTAAATTATGACTAATTTGTTTTGCAAATCAGTCTGGTTTCAATAAACTTGACCTGATTACTTACATAAGTGTAATCGATCATAGAGGCTTTTTAAAATTGATTTTGCTGGAAATTTTTATAAGAAATCTCAGATTAAACTTTTAAAAGGCTTCTTAAGGCCCGGAAAGCCATGCTAAGGGCTTGCCGCAGATTCCGCCTGCAATATCTATAGATTTGAGTGAATTTCTCTCTTCTTGAAGTCCCCAAAGTATCTTGAGATTCCTGCACCTGTCAGGTGGTGACCTTCCTTATTCACCTGATAAGACTTCCAGTAACCTAAGAGTTTCCAATTTCTGGGGGGATAAGTAGAAAGAAAAGATAAATATTTAAATGTTTCAATTCTGCTTACAAAGATATAATTTACCAAATTGTTGTAAGTCATTAGATTAAGAGAAAAGGTTTTCTTATATCTGGAGAACACAGATTAAAAGACAATATTTCAGACCAAAAGAAAATCCATAAAAATTATAATTATATTTACCAGTTCACTCAGTCCTATGTAACTAGTCCTTTTTGTTAACAGTCTTATTAAGCCATCAGGTTTTCCATTAGGATTTCTTAATTTCTTACCCAGTTCAGCTGTATGATCTGAAATTGATCAAAAACCTGTACTTGTCAAAAAGTCCCTTCTATGAATCTTCTCAAAAATGAAGCATTTTTTCAAAAGCATCAGAGTAACACAATTCTGTCTATGAATGACAAAAGACTTAAAGGGCATGGTTAAAGACCTGACTAGAATGCAACTAACAAAGGAACTTGATTACTGCTGTGACATACAACATTTTAAGATAATAACTAGAATTATGACTGATAACATTTTACCAGGACATACCACATTTTTAGGAATTCCATATACTTTCTACAATATCTATATTAATAACATTTACCCAAACAATATACCTAGGAAGTTTTATCACTTATTTGATAATGCTTCCCATGTAATTTTACACGGAACATTTCCAGGAAACTGAGCAACATTAAGTTTTTCTTTCAATGGTATTGACTTCTCTGTGTTGTCGTTCAATTGCCTTTACGAATTAAGACCTGGGCACTAATCAACCTGCTCTTCAAAAAACTCCATTAAGAAAATGAAAAGAACAATCACAGACAGTGATAAAATATTTGCAAAGCATACACCTGACAAAGGACTTGCATCTAGAATATATATACATAGTCTTAAAACTCTCCTAACTCAATAATTTTTAAAATTATTCAATAAAATTATGGACAAAGGATTTGAATAGACACTTCACCAAAGGAGATATACGGAGGGCAAATGATCACATGAAAACACGCTCAATGTAATTAGTGATCAGGGAAATGCAAATTAAAACCACAATAAGACACCACTACACACCCACTAGTATAGCTAAAATTAATAAGACTGACCATACCAAACTCTACTGGATTCTCGTAGTAAGTATCAGAAAAAAAATTCCCTCAAGCTTCCAGCAGGGGAGGAGAGAAAGAACCATTTTTAAATATGCCACAGCATTCTTTCTAATTAGGCCTGCCCTCAGAAGAAATTAGTTACCAGAGTCTAACCTGCTGGGTTATTATTAGAGTCTATCTGACTTGGGGGAAGCTCTAGCTTTCCAGGTGGGAGAAGGGAAATACTCAAGTCCAACCTACTGGAGTCATCCCTTCCCACCCAAGGGTAAGAAAAGAAAAAAAAAAAAAAAAAAACTGAGAAATACTCGTGAAGTTCACAGAGGCACAGGCTCCCTAAATGACTGAGGCCTGATCATAGGACTATAGAACGCTTCCCCTCCCCGCAACGCTGCACCACATTACCAAAGGCCTATTTACACCTGTCCCTTTTTTCTGGTATATCATGTCCAGCTATCAAGAAAAATTTACAAGCCATATCAAAAGACAAAAAACACAATTTGAAGAGTCAGAGCAAACATCAGGACCAGACGTGACAGGGATGTTAGAATATCAGATCTGGAATTTAAACCAACTATAATTAATGTGCTAAGGGCTCCAATAGATAAAGCAGACATTACACAAGAACAGATAGGTAAGCAGAGAGATAGAAATCCTAATAAAGAAAAAAGTATGGTATATTCATGCAATGGAATACTATGTAGCTATTAAAATGAGTGAACTAGGGGCTTCCCTGGTGGCGCAGTGGTTGAGAGTCCGCCTGCCGATGCAGGAGACACGGGTTCGTGCCCCGGTCCGGGAAGATCCCACATGCCGCGGAGCGGCTGGGCCCGTGAGCCATGGCCGCTGAGCCTGCGTGTCCGGAGCCTGTGCTCCACAACGGGAGAGGCCACAACAGTGAGAGGCCCGCGTACCGTTAAAAAAAAAAAAAAAAATGAGTGAACTATTGATCTCACAACATGGTAAATCTCAGAATAACTATTCTGAGTGAAAGAAGGCAGACAAAAAAGGAATACATAATATACAATTCCATTTATGTAAAACTCTAGAAAATGCAAACTAATGTCGCCCCTCCCTCTGTATCCAAGGGAGATTTGTTCCAGGACCCGCAATAGATACCAAAATCTGCCGATGCTCAAGTCCTATAGTTGGCCGTCCACAGCTGCAGATTTCACAGACCAACCACATATTTATCGAAAAAAATCTGCGTGTAACTGGACCCACGCGCTTCAAACCGTGCTGTTCAAAGGTCAACTGTATATGCTGTTGTTTTTTCAATGTTCATCTTCCTGGTTTCCATAGACACTCTAGTGTTTGAAGCCTACACCATCTTTGTGTTTTTAGCATTATCATAGTGTCTGAAACACTGAAAACACCCCCATTGAAGTTGGGTTTTTTCCCTCATGAGAACTACTAACTTCTAAGCAAAGTCAAAATTTTTCATTTTTAAATCTCCTCAATCAATGAAAAAGCAATATATTTATCTAATTTATTGTTATGGAAATGCAAAATGATAGAGCCACTTTGAAAGACTGTTTGGCACTTTTCTACCATAAGTTACAGCCATTGTGCTCCCAGGTTTTCACCAGGCTGATTTGAAAACTTATGTTCACACAAAGGTGAGTGTTGATAGCAGCTTTATTCATAATTTCCAAAAAGTGGAAACAACCAAGATTTCCTTCAATAAATGAGAGGTTAAACAAACTCTGGTGCATCCACACAGTGCAATACTTTTTTTTAAAGGAACAATCAAGTTGCAGAAAGACATGGAGAAATCTCAAATAGATATTACTAAGTGAAAGAAGCCAGTCTGTAAGGTTCCAATTATACGACATTCTGGAAAAGGCAAAACTACGCAGATGGTAAAAATATCAGTGTTTTCCAGGGTTCCGAGGGAAGAGAGGGTTGAATGATGAAGCATTCAAAATTATGGTAAAATTATGGTAAAATTATTCTGTATATTTTAATGGTGAAAATACAACACCACACATTTGTCAAAACCCATGGAACTTTATAGATTAGTGAAGCTTAATGTATGCAAACTAAAAAAGTCATTTAAGAGCTTCCCTGGTGGCGCAGTGGTTGAGAGTCCGCCTGCCGATGCAGGGGACACGGGTTCGTGTCCCGGTCCGGGAAGATCCCACATGCCGCGGAGCGGCTGGGCCCGTGAGCCATGGCCGCTGAGCCTGCGCGTCCGGAGCCTGTGCTCCACAATGGGAGAGGCCACAACAGTGAGAGGTCCACGTACCGCAAAAAAAAAAAAAAAAAAAAAAAGTCATTTAAGAGTTTGAGGGGAATTCCCTGGCAGTCCAGTGGTTAGGACTCAGCGCTTTCACTGCCAGGGCCCAATCCCTAGTCGGGGAACTGAGATCCCACAAGCCGCCTGGTTCGGCCAAAGTAAAAAAAAAAAAAATCATGTAGGAGTCTGAAGGATACCAGAATAGAATACATAATATGACAAAACTATCTAACCATATTACAAATGTATGAAACAACTTCATTGAAAGGGGTGGGGGAAAAGCTGCTGACACTGGACACTTTGGAAATGGAGTCTATAAGATCAAAGGCAAAAGAAACTGTACATAAGCACAGTTGATACACCCTAGCTGATCAAGTTGATTCCCATGGGGTGTAGATTAACCATTTGGATACCACTATAGATGTATACTAGAATTGAACAATTAAATTAATGGGCGGCAGATGATGGGAGCCAGGTTCTCACTGTTGGAGTGGAAGGTTACAGATAATCTAGGGGAGGAGTCCAGAAAGACCCACCTGGAAACAGATTAGAGTTAGAGAGATCAGTGTGAATTGACCCTTAATGTAGACACGAATGTTTATATACAAAAATGTTCACAGATAATGTGTATGTAACCTATTAATATAAACACATATTTTCTTGCTTTGTCAGCTGACACCACTTAGAAGCAGCAACACTTCAGTAGCAAGCACCCAGACCCTTTCTTTTGATGTCTCCTTCCTACTTCCCTCTGGCCCTCCATTTCTCTCTCGCAAAGTGTACTTTTGGGATAATCTATTTCAATTTCTTCTTGTTTTTGGAGAAGAAAATGGAGCCCCCCAGAGATAAGTTTTCTAAAGTCATACAGTCAGTTAATAGCAGGGTCAGCCCTGGAACGCCTTGTATTATTCCACTGACTTTCATGTACTGGATAATACCCAAACTATGAGGGTAATGTTTATTGCATTTTATAAAACAGGAGAGCTTGGGACCAGCTCTTTCCCCTAAACATTCCCCAATATCCTTCTTAGGGCTAGGAAGCAGTGCTGGAGGTTAATTTGCTAAGAAGCAGTGCTGGAGATTAATTTGCCCCAGTTCCTTTCTGTATTCATTTTAACCAAAAATGATCACAAGATTTTCTTTGACAGGTGTTGCATTTTCTTATGAGCATAGAAGAACTGAAAGGATTAGAGTTTGTTAACATTAAGCTCTTTAAAATGAGCAAATAGAACAGAGGACATTTCAACTTGGCCCAAAATCAAAGAAACTGATTGACTGATGCTCTTATCTACTTTTTTTTTTAAGTTTCATTATATAACAAAGGAAAAATCATCTCAAATTTTCCTGGCCCTCACCCTTCCTGCTTCTCTTTGCTTTCTTTATAGTTAAGCAAAGACACTCAAAAAATTGGCTCTTAAAATTAGCCAAATTAGAAAATGAGCCTGGTTGTGAAGTTGGTGATGCACTTTGCTTCCTGCCTTCTCTGGAGCTTTCCAGATTTTAAAACTCAAATTTCATGCAAATGGACCCTGTCTTAATCATTCCCTTTTGTTTTGCTTGACTGAAAGTAATTACAGTAATTCACAGCGATCCATAAATCACCTTTTTCCAATGGCACCATCCTCTCTGTTCCACATGTTCATAATGTAACCTGAGAATAATGTTTTTCCCCAAGGTCTTGCATCAGCTGGGGCTCTCTTTTGCCCCATCCTATTCTCCACTCCTCTAGCACACCCTCCAGTTCATCCAAGCTAAAATCTCTCTCACTCTTTCTCTCCCACCCCCACCCCATCTCACTCATACACTCACACGCCCACACACACGCACGTACACGTACACATACTTTTGCACCTCGTCCACAATTGCATTCCCAGACCTGATATTTCCAACACTCTGTGTATGAAATCCTCCCCATCCTCCAGGCCTTGGAAGTGTTTCATCTTTTCCAAAAACACTCCCTTATTTGCCCAGGACTCTGCTAGGCACTGTTAAAGAGAAAGATCAGCTCTACATGACCTCTATCCCCAAGGAGCTAGTGATTTTCATCAATCCCATCTCAAAATACTAGAATATTTCATGTCACCACAAGCAATTGATTATATAGAGAATGTCTTGTTTGACTCTCTACCTCACAATAGATTGTTAGAACATAAATCATACATTACACTTTCATAGTCTTTGCCTCCCTACCCCAGTTTAGAGGGAGCGTGGGAGACAGAGGAAGGAAGACGAGAACACAAGAGCCCAGGTAACAATCTCAACAGCCTTCAATTCTAGGCCTAAACCTAATAATAATAAGAACTCTAAGTCTCCTCAAATGAAAGGGCTGGGGCAGAAGTACAGATGAAGTCCCATGCACTGTATGTTTAAATATTTTAAAATTTTAAACCAAGCTAACAAATTGTTCAATAAAATAGGTCCTCTCCTCTTATCTTGACGAATATACCCTCATAACAAAAAAAAAGAAAGAAAGAAAAGTTCAGGTAAAGCTAGGATTTTAAATGACTGAAAGTCAGAAAAATATCAACAATGATTGAATTATTGTCCTCGTTCTGTTGCTGGGCTAGCAATGATCAGTAATAAAGTCATATATGATTCATAATTATTACTTACTTATTCTACAAACTTTATTTTCCTTGCCTCCATTTCAGTAAAACCACTGTTCTTACAATTGATATTTTTACATGTTTTAGATTCTATTGACAGGAATGATATCGAAAACTAAAATATAATTGTGTTAAGGTTTACAAAATTCTAATATATTTTCAATAAAATTATAAAGTAAATTCAAAAACTTTTCTGTTCATAATGTGTTTTTAAAAGTTATTTCTTCTAAAGCATTCAAAATGATCTATTAAAATTTAAAGACAAAAAAAATCATAGTTAAAAATACCAAAGTTTAAATTGAAATGATTTAAGTAAACTCGGTTTTATTTAATTTTTTGAAAGTATGATTACATCTTACTATGATATATTTCATTAAAATAAACCTATTCTCAAATCAATGTCCATCTAGTTGCCAATGAATGATTGGTATCGCATTTCACAATGTTACGTCTAGACCCGCACATACACAAATTTCAGCGTATTTTTGTTTAAAAGTGCAAAATGTTCTTCAGCTGCTATGATCAACTGTTGGCAAATATTATGCTAATCCGTGAATAACTCTGAAACCACAAGTTAAACCTGAAGAGGAGCAAGAAATGAATACTGGGTGCTATTGGAAAATGATACTTTATTAGGCAAAAATGTATTGCACTCATGCTATCCGAGAAAAGGATTTGACAAATTAATTGTTTTTACATTTACGTAAGTGCTCCCATCACTCACATCCTCCTCATTCACCTAAGCAGTGTCCTCCTCTAAATCCTGCATGACACCGCCCACAGACCTTCCCAGCATTTAAAGACAATTCCCTTCAGTCTTGAGACTTAGGGCAGGAGATGTGAATAAATATTTCCCTGGAGTTAGTCATGAAAACAAATGTTTAAGTTACGTCTCATGCCCAGTGCTGAGCACCAAATCCCCAGGGACAGAGGCTTTCATGTGTTCTTCAGCAAATTTGTTTTTGTTTGTTTGCATGTCATGCTCAGGACTAAGAGAGTATTTTATGATTAACATCATCCAAAAAATAAAAAAATCCTGGTCCACGAAATAAGAACGTGATACTATGAAAAGGGGAACATTCAAAATATAAGAAAGAGCTCTTGAGAAGTAAAAGCATGAAAGCAAAAAAATTTAATTCAGAAAAAATGTTGGGAAATAATGTTGAGGAAAGACCCCAGGAAGGAGAACAAATTGAAAAGGAGAGAGAAAATTGGTGAGATAAGTAAGGAAAACAGACGATCAATCCAGGACATACAATGGCCAACTAATAGGAGTTCTAGAAAAAGAAAATAGGGAAAAGAGCAACAATTATACAAGAATAACAACAACAACAAAAATAATAATTTCCAGGACTGAAAAGGAACATCATGTGACATTTCTGAAAAGCAGGGATAAGATAAGAATCTAAAATTATGTGGAGAGTAAAAATGTGTTCATTTACAAGGCATGTATCAATGTCATTAAAATTCTTATTAGCAACACTAGTAGCTAGAAAACAATGTGGCAGTATCATCAAAATGGGAGAGACAATTGATTCTAATCTAGAATTAGGTACCAAACCAAATTATCAAGTATGTGGATAAAATAAAGACATTTTTGACTTTCAATATGCCCCCAAAATTGTCCTCCCAAGTACCTTTCCCAGGAAGCTACTGGATGACTCACTCTCTCACAGAAAAGACTTAGGCAAGAAAGAAGAAGACGTGGGATCCTAGTAACAGGGCTCCAACACAGAAGAGATGATGAAGGACCCCATGGAATTGTAGTGAAGAGCAGCCCTGTATGGCAATTCTGCAGGAGGTGAGAGAGAAACCAGCTGGACTGGAACAGGCAAAGGAAGTTCCCTGAAGGAGGTCATCAAGAAAGAATGAAAATGATAGAAAACCTGAAGTATTCAGAGGAGCTTCTCTGATTTGTTTCAGAGGAAAGTTTGGGGGATTTAGGGAATGGGCCAAATAAAACTGGGCGAATAAAAAAGTGACAATAGTTAATTCAGGGGTAAAATTAAGTTGTTGTTTTTTTTTTTAAAGAAGAAGCAATGGTGTCCTGGCATACTGTGAAGCTCAGCTGTGAATATTAGTTACATAGTAATAATAATGTAAATACTGGGGAATGACTTAACCAAAACTTTTGAGAAAACCATATGGGAAAAATTAGGGAGTAATGGGAGAGGAAATGTGTGTGCGCTCATGTGTGTGTGCAGGTATGAGTGTGTGTGTAAAGGCAATATATCACTGAAAATATAAGAAATATAATCACAATACTGGGGGAAGAAACAGGTAAAAGAGTTGAAAATATTACCTCAAGAATGTAAGAATTGGAAATGATGAGAAATTTGGCAAAGAACTGCTGTTTTTTCATTATCTATCTAATATTATTTGTTGACTTTTAAACTACGTACATGATTTACTTTGATAAAATTCAATTAAAAATTAAGTTGCATGGGAGGGAGTGTGTGGGATGAGACTGTTTATGACAGATTGCAAAGGGATTCTAGAAAAGTGAGAGAGTTAGATGACCAGGTGTGAAAAATAAGATTGCTTCTCAGCCTTAAAAAGTCCACTTTAGATTCAAGACCATGATTTTAAAGTGAGACTACCCAGTGTAATTACATGTTTTCCTCCAACTACATTTCTCCGTGCTTAAGCACAGGTGCCAAGCAGAAAAAGAGTTGGATTGTGATGTAGCCAAGTGAATATGATAAAGAGCGAGCAGAAAGGGAATCAAAGGTATCTGCAAGGATTATAATTGAACATGGAATTTAAGATAGGTGAAGAGGGGATGAGGATCAAGGGAATGAGAGGCAGGGAAAATATGGTAGGACCAATGGATTGGAGGTCATGATGGGATAGATTCTTGGTGTTGGGCTAAAGAATAGTGGTGTTGGTCAGAAAAAGGGCAGAACATGATATTGAGAGGGAGGAGATATTGCAGCTATTGGTGATGTGGTTGAAAATATACCTGGGGGAACGAGTGGCTGAGGATGGGTGAAGGACAAGATAAAGAGGAGAAGAGCTCAAGGAAGTAAGGGAAGGGGACTCACTTTGGATCATTTGACCACAAGTAGTAAGGCGGAAAAACTGAGGGGATAATTGTTGACACCCACAATGACAGGTGTCATCTTCATATTTTATGTCCACGATCTTTAGGCACCTGAGTTTATAAATTCAGGATTCAAAGAGCTGTTTTGCCCAGTCTAGGGCAAACACTATACATATCTGGGGGATAGAGGTGGGGTGTATTTTGAAAATCCTTGCAGGTGATGACAGCAATGCCTTCAGTTCAGAGGTTCTTTGGTTGTTTTTAATGTCCTAAATAATAAGATACTGGGTTGGTATCTTTTATTTATTCCAGGGGACCATTTATCGAGTTCTACTGTGTATCCGCTCCTTCCTATACCCAAAATGGATCAAGCCCACCCATACATACCCAATGGTAGCACATGAAAGCCTAGTGCCAAGCCCTGTCTTCCACACTCACTCACACTCACCTTGGCTTCATCACTCCTCTCCCTTTGCTCTCCAATCCCATGTTTCTATACCTCAGATCCTAATCGCCATTTCAGGCTCTTCTATCTAGGCCACCATCTTGTAACTCTTCAGTGTACTACATCTAGTTATCTTGATTTTGAACCTGAACCATGATAACCTCCTATTCTGGAACGCACTCAGCTTCCAAGAATACATTCCAATAAAGATGAAGATGAAGGATCCAAAACTCTTCCCCCGGGATATGCATTCATGCTCCATGTGTCCTTCCCCAAAGACAGTCCGTTGTCTCTCATCAAACAATGTGTATCAATTATCTAGCAGGTGCCTGGCACCGTGCTAGGGAGAGGTACTGTTACAAAACTAAACAGGACATAGTCAAGCTTTCCACTAATCCTTTAATACTTAAAGATTACAAATGAGTTTTAATACAGATTTCCTTTGCTTTTGGTATTGAAGGCTTTGTCTACTAAAACAAAGAATAATTTTTTGCTCCACACTCTAATTTGATTGAAGTAATAAAAAATTCAATCCAATCAAAACTTTACTGTCAATTATCTCAAAATCCTTCTACAATTTTGCTATTAGCTAAGGAATTTATACAGCCTAAAAATAAAGTTAGAACAATTATCTTAATGTTGAACTTACAGTTTTTTTCATGGTTATTTCAAGGGTATTTTATTTTATTTATTTATTTTTTTAGAATGAGTGTTTTTTTTTAAGTCTTTATTGAATTTGTTACAAGACTGCTTCTGTTTTATGTTTTGGTTTTTTGGCTGAGACGCATGTGGGATCTTAGCTCTCCGACCAGGTATCAAACCTGCACCCCCTGCATTGGAAGGCAAAGCCTTAACCACTGGGCAACCAGGGAAGTCCCTTCAAGGGTATTTCAATTTTTTTTTTCCCAGAGAAACTGCATTTAACCAATTAATAGTCTCCTTTTAAATCTTTCATTGATTTTTAACTTTTCACAGATCTTACTTCCCCAGCTAGGACAGGGACTGTTTCTAATCTTTCCTTATATCATTTCCAATTCCCAACATCATGCTGGATACATAGAATGACCTTGATACACGTGTGTCTGGAGATTTGGCGGCGGGGGGGGGGGGGGCTTTGTTTTGTTTTGTTTGCGGTAATACACTCTTTAAGAAAGGTATGAAAACATCTGTTTTCTTTAAAAGCTTCATGCATTCTCTAGTACCTACACTACAGTTATGTAAGAGAATATCCTTTTTCTTAGAAAGTACAAGTATTTAGGAGTAAAAAGACACAATGTTTCCAATTTACTTTCAAAAGTTCAGGGGGAAAACATAAAAATATACATAGAGAGAGGGAGAAAGGGAGGAGTGTTAAAGCAAAAATAGAAAATGGGGAAAATTGTCAACAGTTGGTGAACCAGTAAAGAAAGGTATATATTCTTGCAACTTTGCTGGAACTTTGAAATTATATAAAAATTAGAAGTTACCCTAAAAAGTCAATATCTAGAAAGAAGTGTACCCTGTAGTGAAAAGGTCTATCTTGCTACACTCTAGAAAGCAAGAGGGAAATTATTTTGAGTGCTGAGTTACAGATGATGGATGAGGTGGTGAGCTCTCCGTGGTTTCAGCAGAGAAAGAGACCCGATGGTAAACGAATTTTCACTTTTGCTCAGCTCGGTTTGGCCCTCAGACAACTCATCAGTCAGATTTTAAGGAGCTCTGGGAAAATCTCAGTACACATATTTGAGCCCTCTCTAGGACTGCTTCTGGAAGCCCTGCCCTAAGACAGGTCCACCCTTGAGACACTGTCCTATGGAAAAGGAAGTCAGTGGAACAATGAGTTATAATTACGAGGGAGACTAGATGGCTAAGAGGCTGGGAAACAGCTGACATCTCTTTGCTTCTGAAAGTAATTCAAGGTTAGCTCCCTAATGCGAGACTGGCCCCTGAAACCTCAAACACTGCCTTCTCTCCTCCTATAAGTCATCACCAAATGCCAAAATGCATCAGCTGATGTACTCCAGCTCCTGTGTGTTGACGGGAATTTACAATGCAGAGACCAGCCTCTGGGCACACTCTGCAAAGCAGCCTGGCTCCCTGCTGATGCAAACTACTCAGCTCTTCTGCAGTGACCTGTGAAAACCAGGGTGGGCTTACTGTAAACTGGCAAGGAATTAAGTCAAGAACGAACAGATGCTCAGGGAAGGGGAATGCCGAGGCCTGACCACAATTGAAATGTCTGAGTCAAAAGTCAAGAAGTCATTCACATGCCAAGGGCCATTTCCTCCACTCACCCCCACCCCGCTATGCTGGAAGTCAGTTCTCCACAGTCTATGGTGAGTCAGGCGTGAGTACTTTGATTACGGCTCGGCTGATGTCATTCAAGAAAGCAGGGGGTCACCCACTGCATCAGAGGAAGAGACATTTGACTGAGACAGGTCCACCCTTCAGCCCTCTGGGGAGGCTGACATTTCCAGGACACAGAAAACAAACTTCCTCTTCAGAGGGAATACGCTTTCAGTGTGGGAAAAAAAAGAGAGAGAGAGAGAGAACCGGAGAGGGTCAAGACGTGTTCACCCTTGGCTGGATGCCCACAATCAGGGAAACTTCTGTCCTTTCAGAAAAGGTGAAAGCATCAGAACGTCCTCTGGTTCAACTGCAGATCCAAGCTACTGCGTGTACGCAGAGAACACTCAGTCTTGACTCAACAGAGCTGCCTGCACCAAGTAACCTTCTGACTCTCTTTCCGCGGAGCCCTTTGTTCTCACGGGAGTTAACACTTTGTTCATATGATGAGCATCTGTTGAGAAGTTCCCAGTGTTTGGCACCAGAGCCATCCTTTGTGGTGGGGAAAGAGGACTCAGAAACAATAGGGCCAATAGTATAAGCTATGTTGTGACAGCTGCCATTGAGTGCTGTGCTCTGCCACTCAGTTTACATGGCTTATCTTACATGAACCTCGACAATCTCGTGACGCTGGTACTATTATTTTGTCCACTTTATAAATGAGGAAACTGAGACACCAGAAGACTAAGTAATTTCTTCAAAATCACACAGCAAATGAGCGGAGGTTTGAACCCAGACCAGCGCTGTCCAGTAGAACTTTCTGCAATGTTTAAAATGCTCCGTGTTTCACTATCCAATATGGTAGCCACAAGCCATATGTAGTTACTGAGCACGTGAGATGTGCTTGGTGCAAATGGATGACTGAATTTTACTTTTTTTTTTTTTTTGCGGTACGCGGGCCTCTCACTGTTGTGGCCTCTCCCATTGCGGAGCACAGGCACAGGCTCCCGACGCGCAGGCCCAGCGGCCATGGCTCACGGGCCCAGCCGCTCTGCAGCATGTGGAATCTTCCCAGACCGGGGCACGAACCCGTGTCCCCTGCATCGGCAGGCGGACTCTCAACCACTGCGCCACCAGGGAAGCCCTGAATTTTACACTTTTATTTCATTTTAATTAACCTAAATTTCAGTAGCCACCTGTTGCTAGTGGCTCCCATATTAGACAGTGCAGATCTAGACCAACTCGGAACCAATGTACTTAACCATGTGCTAAATAACAATATTTAGGATAGACCTTCACCTTCTTTTAAGTCACGGGAAGCCAAATTACAATAAATATCAACATCATCCTTGAAGGGGAAGAGGGTCATCCTGTACCTGTAGGGGGTGTAGGAGGGAAGGATAAGGGTTGCAGTTGCCAGGAAGAGAAAGCAGGATTCTCTCATCCAGGCGCTAAAGATATGTGTTTTTGGACACAATAAAGGCATGTATCTCACCTCCCTAGCTATCTCCACCTGTCACCCCTGTCCCCATCCAGCCACCAGCAGCCTTCCTACAAGTCTGATTTCCGGTCCTGCAGCTGGGTCAGCTGGTCCTGGGAGCATGGACCCCCCAGGATGCTCCTCTTTGTGATGGTATTGTGTGCAACACCAAGGAAGATGCCAGAGAAAGATGTGCCTTGGCCACCTGCCCTCTATTAACTCACGCTCCACAAGGCAGACTTGTGAGCCTGACTGAGCTCGCCAAAGTACAATGCAAGACAGTGTGTTAGTGGACGAAAAATGGATTTCAGAGTGGGGGATAAAAGAGGATACTAAGTGTGGGCTGGGTGAACAGAGATGGTATTTTGGAGGAAGAGGGGCTTGAGTTGGGCTGCATAAAATGGGTGAACTTAGAAACTCCAAGAGGAGAGGAAATGACATTTGAGGTGGGGCGAAGTCATGAGCACAGAGACCGAGATGAGTGAGCGCAGGTGTGGTGAGGGGCTTTGAGAAGTCAGAGCAGTGTGGGATAAGTTTGTGAAATGGGGCAATGGTCAACACTATGGCTTGTCCCTCCTCACCTCAACGCTGGGAGCTCTATTAAAAACACTTTGCTCTCAAAGAGCCAGAAGAGAACCTAAGAGATTATTTAAGCTGGCAGTTGGCCCCAACCTGCAGAATTTATTTAAATATATAGATCTCAAGTACCACCCCTCAGGATTCCACGGGATCTAGGGTATGGACCCAGGGGTCAGTTTTGGTTTGTTGGTTTTATTTTATTTTGTTAACCAGTGACCATTCTGATGCTTCTGAGCCCTCGTGGATGTTTGCGAACCAGAGATTTCAGCCCACTCCCTGTTCCAAGCAAGAACCTACTTACTCAACAGTCAGAGAGGAAGGAGAACCTACCCCATTTTCAAAGCTGTCCGGGAAGCATTACCCAGACTCCCTGGAGAAGCCTTCCTGAGAGGCTATGAGCTTACCCCAGGAGGAAAATCATTGAGGGGTCCTGGGAAGGAGTGTCTGACCAAAAAAAAAAAAAAGCAGCAACTTCAAAGGGCTACATGGGAATTAAAGATTTCTTTGCAGGAAATTTCAAATTGTTTCTCCGCTTCCTCGTTGTATAGTTGAGAAAGCTGAAGCTTAGTGAGGAGAATGACTTATGCAAGTTCACACAGTCATCAGGCCATAAACAGCAAATGAAAACAGGTGCCCAGCCTCCTGACCTGGCCCTTGACTTTGCTCTGTTGCCTCTCGTTAGCCTCACCCTGGACAGAGCAGATCACTTCCCTTGGCACCAACTCCATAGTGCCAACCAAAACAAAAGACAAAACCTTTTCTTTGGACCCTTTCATGCTATTTCCATTAAATCATTTTACTTGACAGCAGTTCTTTATTAAAAAGCAGGCACTTATCTTTTGAGGGCCATGTCCTTCGTTATATTATCTCAGTATTTCCCAAAGGCTCAAGGAGATCCAGGGGAAGATAAGCACCTGCCAACAAGATAAATGTTAGCATTTATTAAGGGGAGAAAAAATGAAGTCCCTCAGTGTTTGCTGGCCCTGTGGGAAGAGAATGGAAGCAAGACTTGTTTTCACTTTGAATTTCCTCCTGCTGAAAGCAGGGTCATTTCTGGCCTCCCAGCCAAGCCAACACATTTCCCTTACTCTTTTTTTTTTTTTTTAATATTTATTTATTTGGTTGCTCTGGGTCTTAGTTGTGGCAGACGCTCCTTAGTTGTGGCTTGCGGGCTCCTTTGTTGCAGCATGCATGTGGGATCTAGTTCCCTGACCAGGGATGGAACCCGGGCACCCTGCATTGGGAGTGCAGAGTCTTAACCACTGCACCACCAGGGAAGTCCTCCTTCCTCTCTTTTTAAACAATCCCTACTCTTGATAGCACCTTTCCCCCTTCAGCTCGGGTGTTTCTGTCTGAGATGGATAAGATGCAAAGGCATTACTCCTCTTTCTGCTTTCGGTCAGCACCATCTTGTGCACGCCTAGCATGATGGGCATCTCTCAGAGGCCAAGCATCTTGGAAAGATAAAAAAATACAGACCCCAGCCTCATCTAGGTATGATAACTGCGCTTTCCATCCTTCTGCGAGTTGTGAAGTGTTATTGCCCAGTAGCGCCTCCAATCCCCCCACATACACCACTTGCAACCACTTTATAGGGTAGAAAGAACCAGGGAGGGTTGGGATTTTAAAGAACATTCATCTACCTCATCACTGTGTAAACAAGAAGAAAGGAGGGTCAAGAATTTTAAGTGATTTCAAGGTCCCACTCCCATTTGGTGGCAGATCAGGAACCAAGCACAGGTCTCCTGAAGTTCTACGAAGAGCTATTTGTTCCCCGTTATCACTTGAGGACATTGCATTAGGTTTTGGTTCTGACTTTGCAATTGATTTCCTACGTTCCTGGGGCTCTCCATGCTTCACTTCCTTTGTCTGGAAAATCAGGATTAAAATGTCTATTCCACACAACTCACAGAGACGCCAGGAAAATCAAATGACACCGTGAAATTGAAAATGTTCTAGAAAGTGGAAAGCACTATTTTCTAATTTTTATGACACTTTTCCCATTTCAGACATATCTTCTAACAACCTCCCTAAAAGGGTAATAATTTTTCTTATGCGGTTAAAAAATAACCTCTCAGAAAGAAACTGAGGCAGGAAGACACATGCAAAGCCCATTTCACAGATAGGTTGTCTTTTATCTGATGGAAATGCCCAGGTTATGACTATTTTTGACAAGTTGGCTCACAAGACAGAGGATACTGCTGGGGAGCGTAGAGAGGAATTATCCCACATGGGTCGTTAGTCACAACTGGGCTTTTCCTATTTAAAAATATTACCCTCAAAGAAGAGGAACTGAAATCTCATTCCTCATTTTGGAGCTGATTTTAAGTCTGTGACAGAACGTGACAGAAACAAAGGAGAACGCTCTGTAGGTCACAATCTCCACTCCAGAGATTAAGGCCCAGGGATTTCTGATGTTGTTTTGTTTCTTCCTTCCTTTTCATTCTGTAGAATATAACTAAAATCAAGAGTAAGGATTCCTAAGAGTCATTCTGACTGGAGTGTGGGCCAGGGGAAGTGCTAAAAGGTAGAGCACAGGCTGTTCCAAATGACATGCAACGTCCACTGAACTGGCGGTCCGAGCCTCTGCATTCCTGTCCCCACTCCCAGATCAACCCCAGCCTCACAGCAGTAGAGTAGTTGATGCTTTTTAATAAATAAATATTTCTGGAGGCATTTAGTAGAGCCAGGGTGTGTGATCCATTTATTTTGAACCAGAGTTTTATGTTGTGTTTTATTATTTTTCCCTTGTAAGATTTTTTTTTTTCCCCAGAGAAGAGTACTCATTAATTTCAACCACAGCCCTTAGGTATTTTAAAATCTTCTTCTCATACTGGCTGTCACATAGCTAAGTTCAAATACCGATCTTTTGCTAAAAGCAAACGTTGGTGAATACTGAAATTGAATTGGTTCCTCTATGGGGAGTCCACCAGCAGTATCCTGGAGACTCCAGGTACTGAGTGACAATGTCACAGAAAGAGGTTGGCATTCGGACCCCCTAGTGCAGTTCTTCCAAGAATGGGACCCAGAGAGCCTGTATTTTTCATGCTTTTCAACTAGGATTTGTCTTCTGTGGGTATGCATCTAGCTCCTGGGTAACTGACTGGTGATACCTGACAAGTACCTTGCAGACAGTCAATTCACTCCTACAGCATCTGAAAAGCCCAGTACAGTAACTTTTACAGAGTGCATATGTCCAATAAATAACATGAGCTAATGCAGATTGAATGCTTACTCAGCAGTAGGCATTGTGATAAGGGCTTTTGGTGTGTTATCTAATCTTCTCAACAAGTCGATGATAGGGTCACTACTGATACTTCCACTTTGCAGATGAGGAACTGAGGCACAGAGGTTAGGTAAACTGCTTGAAAATCATACAGCTAACAAGTGGTGGATCTGAGATACACACTCTAGCTGCCAGATTCCCAAGCCTGTAAAAGCAAAGTCTGTCTCAAAACTGCTGCACTCTATCACCTCCCAGTCAACAAAAAACATCACCTTTGGATGAGACATTATACGGCCTTCAAGGAGTCAGCTTTTCTGGGACAACTTTGCCAAGGTGGTTTGTGCTAGATGAGGATAAGTTAGGTTATTCCACGTTAGCCAGAATGCCTCCGAAATCTCAGCAGCTTTAACACAACAAAATTTGCTTCTTGTTGACTTTTGTTCAGTTCTGCCAAGAGCCCGTTGGCCAAAACTACTCACCTATCCCCAACCTGAGTACTGGGGATTGTAGGGGAGCACATCTAATATTTGGTGAGAAATGACTATGGCTGCCACTGGGAATATCCTTCTAAAGTCTCCAGGGACTTCGTGGGAAGAGTACTGACTGCTCTGAAGGATGAGGTTCCAGCCCCAGGTGTTACATCAACCCTCGTGGAACTTGGCAAACGACTCCCTTTCTGAGTTGCAGTTTCCTCATTTCTCAAATGATGTGATTACACGATGGTCCCTCAAGGTGCACTCCAGCATATTTTATCAACCTGCCAATGAATGTCCCTTACTCAAGACACGTACCCAGACTATGCTGCCACCCTCGGGAGGATATGGAAATGTCTCTCGATGCGATGTGAGGCACGGCTGTTCAAGGGCACAAGCTCAACGTTCTGCTTGGATGGCGGGCTGGGGGAGATGTTTGCCAACCTAACGAAATGGGGTCAGCGGTTCACGGCAACTCCCAGGACTCTGGGGATGTTGGGAGCTTTTTTGTTGGTTTTTACACCTAATAAAAAGTAATTTCCTCTTTTCAAAAGGCACTTTTTTTTTTTTTTTCTGTTTTGGAAGATTAGAGAGGTTGGGGTTTTGTTTCATTTTTGTTTTTAAAATTAAAAGGACATCATCTTTCAAGGCTGAAGATACCCGTAACAGAAAGAGCAAGTAGATTAGCCCAGATCGAACAGCAAGACAAGAGCAGAGCAAGGGGTAAAACCCACTGCCCCTGGATGGGCCTCATCCCCAAGGCAGGAAATCATTCTTGGATTAAAACTCTTGCCAAATGATGAATGAGTGTTAGGAAGCCCCAAACACGGATTTCATATCCTTTTGAACACACGAAGGAAAGGGAACTTGGTAGACTTTGGCCCAATCTAGCACATAAAATAATGCCAATTGAGACACACCCCTGAACCAACCCAGGGGACAGTGCCTCTCTGGCACTTTCTGGGAGCAGAGAAATTTCCCCTTCTCTGAAAATGGGATTAAGGGCAGGTATGCAGAGTGGGCAGTAACACATCAGCCAGCTCCCCTTCCTTAAAACCTATCAGCTAGCTCTAGACTAGTACACAAACAGCTCAGACACCGCGCTGTGTCCGTGCTGTGTTCTCACCGTCCCGTCACCCAGGCCCCTAAAGAAACATCTGTACACCCATAGGCCAGCCTGGAAAGGAAAAAAGAAAAGCAGCAGGAATTCCACCCCCTGGCCTGGCAACAGGAAAAACTTGCAGGTGTGTTTAAAAGCCAAGCTGTTGAAGCCACTTCCTTCTCTATCACGTCAACTAACTGCTTGCCATCCAGTTGAGTATAGTTCCCAGAGGTTTGGGGGACAGCCAAGCTGACCCAGCTGTATGTACCCCAGGGACCCTAACCATACCTCCAAAATTTCATGATAGCAGAACCTGAGGAGTCGGTGCTCCTTCTTTCTCCAAATGTCTCCCTTATGTTGCAGGAAGGAAAAGACGCTACCTTGTACGACTCTTGAAGATTTAAAAGTGCTTTTCCTCAAACATCTAGTATCTCATTTGATCTTTACAACAAATCTTGGGCGAGGGTGAAAGGTAGGGCGGGGGAGGCAGGGGTGGACCAAAATTGTCCTTCTCATTCTAAGGCCAGGGATCTGCAGCTTCAAGTTCTGAGCGGCCAGCTAGGCTGGCCCCATGTCCACGGGAGCTCACAGGCACTGTTACAGAAAGAACCAGAACTGAGATGCTGTAATTCCAAATCTAAGTTCCTCTGCTGTTTGCCGGCATTTACGTAGATCCTTGGTTGGGTGTCATCAATCTGACTTTCCCCTGCTGAGTGGCCTAGGACCCCTAGGAACTTGCCCACAAGTTCCATAAACAGAGGCCATATTGCTCATGTCAGAGTGAGGGCTGCCTGGAAATGATTAGGAGAGGAAAGGAAACTAAAGGAAGAACATTCGTGATCCCAGGTCACATCTAGCCCTGGGACAGGAGGAAGTTCTGGCTGCTCGTGACTCAAGGCTGGTGGGAGGTCCAGCGCATATCCAGCCCACCTCCTGGATCGTCCGAGCTGTGGGGGACCATTTAACCAGGAGAAATTTAGGCTCTCTGTCAGTGGTCAGACGTGCCAGGATTCTCATGGTCAACAGTCTGTTTTCCCAGGTGTCCAAGCTACGAGACCCCAGTGAACACCAGATCCCAAGAGTTGACTGGTGACAACTGTCCCTGAAGCCCCCAGAGTCTTCGGAGCCCCCCTCCCCCACAAAGGTCCGCTGGCCCCAATAGGAAATAGTTACAGGACCGACAGAGGGTGCATAGACACCCACTTCAACTGCTCTGATGTGGGAGGAAAGACCCGCTTGAGGAAAAACAGGCAACTCTGCTGACTAAAAGTTCATTATCTGGATTCTGGTTACCTAGAAAACACATAGAAAGTTACAAAGCAAGCTAGAGTGGAAAGACACATGAATGCCTCTGTTTGCATGCAGCTTTCATGCTCACAAGGACACATACACAGGCATCATCTCATTAGATCCCACAATCCCCTTTGGAGTGAAGGAATGGTTATAAAATTAAAAGGAAGCAAGGAAATGAGTTCCAGAAACATGGATATGCCCCTGGTTCCACAGCTGGCTCGTAGTAGAACTACAGGTAGAACTTGAGTCTCTTAACTCTCCCTCCAGGCCCCCTGTGTTTTTCTCACTCATTCATCATTCATCTATCCATTCAAGGATAAGGTGTGAGTCCCATCAAAGAGATCTTCATCAGCACAAATATCTCCCAAGGGGCTGGCTTCCTGGCAGACTGGAGTTGCCCACTTTGCAATTAGTTGTGGATTGAGAATATTCAGTTACACCACACTGCTCTGGAATCCTCTTTTCTTTCTTCCAGCTCTGTGCCCCTCCCCCATTCCCATTCAACCTTTTTCTGAAAAAGGTTTCAAATTCAGAAAACCTTTTACCACAATAAAAACAAGAGCTATGAGGCAAAATAAATAAAAGCAAAAATACAATGGGACCTAATTAAACTTCAAAGCTTTTGCACAGCAAATGAAACCACCAACAAAACAAAAAGACAACCTACAGAATGGGAGAAAATATTTGCAAGAGCTATGACCAACAAAGGGTTAATATCAAAAATATACAAACAGCTCATACAACTCAATATCAAAAAACAAATGACCAAATCCAAAAATGGGCAGAAGATCTGAATAGACATTTTTTCAAAGAAGACATACAGATGGCCCACAGGCACATGAAAACATGCTCAACATTGCTAACTATTAGAGAAATGCACATCAAAACCACAATGAGTTATCACCTCACACCTGATAAAATGACTATCATCAAAAAGTCTACAAATAATAAATGTTGGAGAGGGTGTGGAGAAATGGGAACCCTCCCACACTGTTGGTGGGAATGTAAATTGGTGCAGCCACTGTGGAGAACCGTATGGAGGTTTCTCAAAAAACTAAAAATAGAACTACCATGTAATCCAGCAATTCCATTCCTGAGAATGTATATCCAGAAAAAAGCAAAAACACTAACTCGAAAAGATACATGCACCCAATGTACACAGCAGCATTATTTACAAGAGTCAAGAAGCGGCCCAAGCGCTCAACAACAGATGATTGGATTAAGGAGGTGTGATATATATTTATTTATATATTCATTTATAATTATTTATATATTTATTTATATATTTATTTTATATATGCATTTATATATTTATATATATAATGGAATATTAGTCATAAAAGAGAATGAAATATTGCCATTTGCAGCAACACTGATAGACTTGAAGAATATTATGCTTGGTGAAATAAATCAGACAGAGAAAGGCAACTATTATACTATATGATATCATTTATATGTGGAATCTAAAAAATAATACAAATGAATGTATACACGAAACAGAAACAGATTCACAGACATAGAAAACAAACTTACGGGTACCAAAGGGGAGAGAGAGAGGGTGGACAAATTAGGGGCATGGGGTTCGCAGATTAAAACTACTACACATAAACTACATAAGCAACAAGGATTTACTGTATAGCACGGGAAACTCTACCCAACATCTTGTCATAACCTACAATGGAATATAGTCTGCAAAACTACTGAATCATTATGCTGTACACCTGAAACTAATACAATATAGTAAATCAACTATACTTCAATATTTCTTAAAAAAAAAGAAATCGGGGGCTACGGACCAAGGGATAAATTTAATAGAGAACTGTTTCTTTTTTTCTTGTTGTTGTATGATGTAGGACATGCCATTTAGCCTATCCTTTGTCTACTTTCAGCTATGAAATGAGTTTACACTTATCACCAAGAACTAAATCTCACGAGAAGCCAATATCCATTCAGTCCTCTCTAGGAAAACTGCACTAGCTATTAAAAAACAAAAAGCTTAGCTAAAAAAAAACACTCCTCTGACCTTCCCCCAAGGCTCCCCCAGAGTCACCCACACTTCCCATGATCCAGCAAGTAAAGGGTTAGCACCTGGACCTGGGGGCGGACTCAAGAACCTGCTCCAGCACAAGGCCATATCCTTTCGGATTGGTGGTACCTGGACATAGGAGGGGTGACAAAAAAATCATCATCATCATCAACGCTTTAAAATTAGAAAGATGACGTCTATGAGGAAGCAGCAGCTCTGGGCCAAATCGCAGCTCCTCTGGGCTCAGCGACGTAGTTGCTCAATTCTCCTACTGCCATGAAACACTGGGTCATAAAGTCATTTCCACAGAACCACAAAAGCTCTTCTTTAAACCTGTCACTTCCCCCATTCAGAAACGTTCCACTATCCTTATTTCCTGTTTTGTTTTGTTTTGTTTTTAGCTTCTCTGCTTGCCTGTCAGGGGCCTCCTCAGCCTGTTCCCTGCAGGTCTCACCCTGATCCCTCACTATTGCTAGGCTAATTCCCACACTGATCTCCACCTCGGTCCCACCTCTGAGCCTTGCTCACATCCTTCCGGGGTCTGCCGTGTCCTCCCAAATCCTTCAAGGTGAAGTTCACGTCCATCTTTTCCAAGAAGCTTTGCCCTGCCACTCCAGTGCTCCCTGGATGCTCTTTCCTTTGAGTTCCTACAGCACCTACGGTTTGGATAATATTAACTTACACAGCTTTGCATTATTTTTCTCTCACTTCATGCATGTCGATGGTTTCTCCTCAGTTACACCAAAAGGACAAGAATCAATCCTTAGTCTTCTCCTAGACCCCCAGAGCACTGGCATAAAGCTAACAGCTTACAAATGGTATGGTCACGTCTTGTCCACTGAAACAGTACTTACATCTAATTTCATCACCCTGCAGAGGGCCTGGCTGAAACGCTTCCACAGGCCTCTGTGAGATCCATTTTGGAAAACACATTTGATATCTGAGAGCATATTCATGCATGTAGCTAATGCCATTCCAACCTCAAAAACTGCTAGAAGATCCTAAAACCTACTTTTAAAAACCCAGTGGTTACAGAAACCACCAGCTCTGTGGATGGTCTTGGCTGAGTAGAAGAAGTTTATTGACTATGAAATCAGCCTGGAGGAGAAAAACTCAGACCTGCCTTTTCTATTACTGACAAAATACTTAGTACCTCATTCCTACCTTCCCACCAAGAGGAGGGGAGGGGCAGTGGAGGCTGACTTTCTCCCTTTCTTTCTTTCTTTCTTTCTTTCCAAACAGCCTCAAAAGAGAAAAATCTTCTTTGTAGACAAGAAAGTGAGACCAAAGATGATCCACGCGTCTTCCTTTTGGAAAAGGCTCGTGTTTATTCTCAGCAAGTCTGACCTCATCCAAGACAATGAAAAGGATGACTGACCAGATTAAGTTGAAGTTAATGGTCTCAAAATGTCAAATAATAATAAGGGCCTACCTTTAAGACAGCTAATCCTAATATGAGGACAGCAGGAGGTAACCACAGTCACATTATAAGTGGCTCTTTAGGGATGGAGAAACGCACTGGAGAAGGATCTTCAAACTTGGGTGAGCTGCGTCAGAGTCATCTGAGGAGTCTGCCAAAGTCAGACACGATGGGGCCCACCCCAGGACTTCTGACTCAACAGGTTGGAAGGAAGGCCCAGAAATCTGCATTTTCAACAAGCTCCCCAGAACACTGCCCTTGGAGAAATACCATGGAAAGAGCAGGAAAAATAAAAAGATACGGATGATTACTGATGCAGAGCATTCTAGTCAGAGAACTGAGAATCCAAGTGACCTTCAGAGAGGTATTCACAAGATAATTCCCATATTCACATATATACACAGCTGGTTTCTGGCAGGACCACACCTCCGTGAAGCACGCCTCACTATACAGTGGTTTACATATAGTATTTGTTCTGCTTGGCTGGGATCCAGGCTGTGCTGGTTGTTAAATATTGTGCACATCACCATTGTATAGATACATTAAAAGCAGCTGAATGTCAGCCAGAACAGTTCTTAAAAATATTTAAGAGCTTTTATCTGTAAAAATGACAGATATGCAAATATGCAGAACAGAAGAGGTTACATACCAATGAAACTGTTAGGAAGCTACTTAAATGTTCAAAGGTCCTTTCGTTTCTTTCCATCCTTGCTTTAACTGAAATATTTGGGGATTTATGAAAAGTGAAAGAAAGCAACATATGCAACAATGTTTCTGTCTAGAAAGCAGGAGTAAATCTCTTAGCATATTGGTGGCTTCCCTCTGTGGTCCACGTTTGAAGCGAATCTAGCCACTGGGTCCATGCTGCTCCCCTTGCTTCAGGAATCAAAAATGGCTCTATGACTCGCCTGACAACCTGGGCCCCCCTGGGGTAATGGAGCTGCCTGAGTGCCCATCTTCCTCTCTCCCTCCTTTACTTACACCCCACACCCCCTCTCCTGTCTTGACTTTGATCTGACCCTCCCTTAATCACTATGGGCCTGGTTATCTAAACATCACTGGGCTTTGGAGAAATTACACTACAGAAGCCAAATAGATAAATAAACTCTGATCTTAGACCTCACCTAGATCAAGCTTATGAGTCCCATGGGGATGTTTATCTTGGAGAAGTGCAGCTTCAGATCTGGGTTCATTATTTGGGAAGGCTGCCAAGTCAGTCCATGGTAAGGACAAGTGGGGACGGTGCTAATCCAGGGTTCAGGTTGAACAGGCCCCACAAATAGCATCTCTCTTACTCACCTGAGTTCTGGTCCAGTTGAGAAATAAGTCAAAACCTGTCTTTGACGGGACACTAAATTATCACCCTGATTACTGATAAATGTGATAATAGAGGATGTGACTTATGTATGGAACAAATGGGCTTCCTAGTCCTAGATCCCAAAATTATCCAGATTTGACCAACCAGTCATAGAAAGAGACTCTTTGTTTTAGCACCGAAAGCCTCACATCCCAGGAAACCCTCAGCCTGAGCAAACCAGGATGATGGCTCATCCCAGCTGGGCCAGGGCAGACTGCCCCCAACAGCATGGGGGCAGGGCAGACTGCACCTCGTGGACAGCTCCCTCTCAAGAGGAAGGAGAGCGGAAGGCCTGGGCTATGGTGCCCAATTTTTTATTCCAAACACACCAATCAAATTAAGTCACTAGAGGATGAGAGTGTTAAACTGGTGGGTCCCTCAGCGCATGGAAGGAAACATCTGGAGTGAGGGAAAAAAACATTACTTTACAAACAAAATATGATAGGTATGACCAACAAGTGAACCCTTGGCAATCCGACGATTTAGTTGGAAGTCTGAACTATGGACGAATTTGAAAAGAAACGTAATTTTGTGAATTTCATGCAACTCCAACTAAACTTTAAAAGCACTGTTTAATAACAACCACTTTGTTAAACAAAGCTTACGTGATACAGTGGTGGCCTGTGGTTGGTAAGGCCACATGATTGATCCCTGCCATGATTTGTGGGCAGAAGTTTAGTATGTGTTATTTCCTGTCCAAGCATTCAACTTCCAGTGTGTGGACACTCAGAGCATTCTTGTCCCCCTGCAAAGATGTTTGGTAACAAACATCTTTGTTACTAAAGATGTTCGGTAACAAACATTTTTGTTACCAAAGATGTTCCACATCGTGATTGCCCTGAGGGAGGACTACAGGCAATGGACACATGCCGTGCGCTGGAAACAAATATCTATACTGATATTTGATAGAAATTTAGAGGTGCTTATAACCACATTATAACCGAGCCTATCATGACTGATACAACATGCCATAAACGTGAATAGAACAAAAAGATTGGAAGGAAATGTTTACAGTGATTGCCTCTCTGAGGAAGGATTTTAAGGTCTTTAATTTCTGCCCCTTTATGCATTTTTGTGCTTCCAAGTTTGTTTTATTGAGTTTTTTTTTTTAATTCATGATTTAAAAAATTCAAACGAAAGCAGATGCTTTTAGACAACCTGCTTTAACAAAATAGAGTGGAATTCTTTAAAAGTATTTTGTCACTTGTTTATATGCAAACCACATGTCATGATACTAGTTTGAATCTCAATTTTAAGACATTCTTATTCAAATTCAGTTCAAAATGTTGCTGTCACACATAAAAGGAAATATTTTCCAGAAAGCTTCCTAACTGAGATGCCTATAAAACTTTTTGGTTGCTAAGGAATGTGAAAACTATTTAACTAGTGAAGCATAATGGCCAAAATATTCCCATCAATTCCTAACCTGAAAAGGAATTCAGAAATGTTTTACTGTTCTTTTTAAAAGTCACCAAGAAATCTACATGTCAAAAGAATAAAATGACTCAAAGTGCATGCTTCCTGTCATTAGAGAGTTATTCTAACCACTGTTCTCATCCTCTTCTTCCATGATATGTACAAGAAGAGGGGGGAGGACAAAGAGAGAGGTCATTTGAAAGAGCAGAAACTACAATTATTGGGTAGTTACTCTAGGAGCAGACTATTCAAAACGCCGGTGACCAGAGTCATCACAAAGACTGCGACAAGGTCATGTCGCTAGGAAGAAAGAGGTAACTTGCTGAGAGTATTCTACTACTGAACAGTGTACACTTATCTTTCTAACTCAGGAAGAGTATTGGACCTTAAAGCCCCTTGGCACTTCTTTTTTTTTTTAACCTTTTTTAAATTGTGATATAACTGACCTATAACATTGTATTAGTTTTAGGTGTACAACATAATGATTTGATATATGTATACATTACGAAGTAATCCCCACAATAAGTTCAGTTACCATCCATCACCACACATAGTTACAATTTTTTTTTTGGTGATGAGAACTTTTAAGATCTACCTTCTTAGCAACTTTCAAATATACAATACTGTACTGTAAACTACAGTCACCATGCTGTACACTACATCCCCAGTACATACGTGTTTTATAACCGGAAGGCAATTCTTTTTATCATTCTCAATCCGTTCTCTCCCTCAGATTCTCTGCGGTCTCTAAAACTCACTCCACCCTCTCAAATCTTGGGTCCTCCCATTCCATCTTTAAAAAAGTGAATGCTTTTGCTTCCAAGAGAACATAATCAGGTGGAGCTACAGAGTAGAGTTTGCATAGCAGATTATAAAGACATCTATCAGAGGGCTTCCCTGGTGGCGCAGTGGTTGAGAGTCCGCCTGCTGATGCAGGGGACGCGGGTTCATGCCCCGGTCCGGGAAGATCCCACATGCCGCGGAGCGGCTGGGCCCGTGAGCCATGGCCGCTGGGCCTGCGCGTCCGGAGCCTGTGCTCCGCAACGGGAGAGGCCACAACAGTGAGAGGCCCGCGTACCGCAAAAAAAAAAAAAAAAAATCTATGAGAGAAAAGCTCTGGTGAGGAAATGCCAAATCATCAACACTAGCAATCGTGTTTTAGAAACACAAGCCTTAGATCCACAAGACCTGGATTCAAGTTCTGGCTCTACTTCTATCTAGAGACATAACTTTAGGTAAGAGAGTAAACCACACTGAGCCTCTTACCTATAAAAATAACGTTACCTACCACATTGACAGACTGTGGGGATTAAATGCAATAATGCGTATAAAATGCTTAGCGCAGTGCCCGGAACATAGTGTCTAACATAAATTAGCTGCTGTTACATACCTTTCTAAAAGCTACTCCATAACATAATGTTTAAATACAAGGAGTCCGTAAAATATCATCTGCAAATATACTTATTGCTTTGTTGAATACATTTGACTTTTTAAAGTTTTTTGTTTTAAGAAGCAAAGGTAAGTTTGCCATTTTCTTAAATACTTCTATGACTATGATCTTGTTTGAATTACATAACTATATCTGAGGTACCACCATTTCTGGGTAACAGAATCCAAAACTACAGTTTCCCTTCCTCCCTTCTTCCCTCCCTCTCTTCCTTCCCCGCTTCTTTCCTTCCTTTTGTTCTTTGTTTGCATGGTGAAAAACACCACACTTCTCTCAAGACTGAAAATGAAATCCAGAAGTACCAAAGTGAAAGCAAGTTTCCAAGGTGCTTGAGTGGGCTGGCAAGCAATTTCTTTTGCTCAGATATCTTAAGCATTGCTTTTTTAGAAATTTCTCTTTCATATTATTTATCCAGATTTCTCTTTCATATTATTTATCCAGATTCTCCATGCACGATAGATTTTCTAAGAAACTAGTGCGGCAGACTAGCCCCCTTTAACTATCAAAACTTTCCAATGATTCAGGCAGAATTAATTAGCTTTGACTGACCATGCAAATGTTACTCACACCATTTATGTCAACACTTTTTCACTGAGCATTTGAGTTATCGATGCAGACAACCTGACCCCAGGGAAGATTTATGAATTCTTGGTCTTCCTGATATATAGGTCCCTTTAGCTAGTTTACATAGAGAACATTCAGACAAATGATTTAAGAAGCCCATTACTACTTGCCAGATCAAAGGGTAACTGTCCATGGGATGGGGTGAGGAGAGGGAAAGGTAGGTACTCTTGGAACATGGAACCTGCCAATTTATGATGACCCTGCTTGAGCAAGGAGGCTTGCTAGGTAAAGGCACCAAACAGGATGGAAAGACCCTTGCAGAAAGCAAGTTTCCTGTCTCATAATTAGACACCCGCTATGGTCATTATTATTCAAGAACATTCTCCTTGAAGCCTCATCTTCCTCTCTCCTACCTAGAGTTTTATAGAACATCAGAGCTGTGCCTCAGAGATTCACCACTAAAGACACCATTATCAGTAAAATCACAGTACTAGCAGTGGTATTTTAACTCAGATATGTGATAATCTAACAGATGACTTTGGGTGGACTCACCAGGCGTTTTTCAGAAATGATGTCCTTACTGTCCATCATAGCCTCTGGGCAGCATGCAACAGCACTACTGCATGGATATAGCTTAATGCAGCCCAAAGCAAAGACTCCTGATCCTTTATTTAGCCTGTGTGGCCATATCACAGGTAAATTATGATTCCCAGGAGTCATTTTTAAATATTAGAAAAATCTCATGAACCCCTAAGCATCTTAGAGCTTAGAGCATTTAGCTTAGAGCTAAATGCCATTTTCTAGTCTAAGTTTGTCATTTTAAGGATAAGCAAATTTACCCAACGTCACGTAACTAGTAAGAAAGCCAGGTTTCACAGTCCTCATCTGGTGCCCTTTCTGCTCCACTGCATCCAATGCAGGAAAGCATGGACACTCAGACAAACTCCCAAGCTGAAGAAGCAGCCGATTTCAAAAGGATTCACCTAGATCTTCTGGCATTCATCAATCAACCCTTGGGCATTCTTTGGAGAGCAAAATAATCCTAGAGAAACAGACCTCCAGTGAAAGCTTGCCCAGAGCCATGCCAGAAAATTCTGGGGAAACCGAACTTCATACATCTCACCTTTAACTGGCCTGACCTCTCTCAAGGACAGCGGACTCCAGAACTCTGCTTTGCTGTTAATAAACCTAACATAGCATGCTGGCCAGGGTGCCTACAAACGTCCTGACAACTCCCGGCCACCCTGCATTCTCCTTGCCCTTGCCCCCGTTGTAACTCTCCTCAAAGGACCAGGGTTCCAACTCCCAGCCAAGGCTGCAGGAAGCAGTTAGTCCAGTACAAAATAATTCTGTAGCAGCTCTTTAACCCTTCCATATCATTCCAGGGGAATCTGGACTCACCCAAAACGATACATGGGGGTGGGGGAGGGAATACTCCCTATTTCAGCCTCATTCATTTCATCCTTTATACAAACTTTCAAAGCCTAGCACCAGACTCCTCCGCATAAAAATCACTATAGAAAGAAGATGCAAATTTCTATGTAGGGTCTTCTTTTGCTGTGGGCGAGAGGGGAATGCTTTCTGTATCTACAGGAGTTTTTTTTGTTTTGTTTTGTTTTGTTTTTTTTGCTTTTTTCTTTTTCGATAGATGGGAAGGGAGAGAAGGGCACAGAGAGGAAATAGGGGAAAGGCCTTGAAGGAGCCCAGAAACATAAACACGGACAGTTTGTGCCTTAAGATAAGCAGGAACTAACTTGTAAACAGTGACCCAGGCAGGGGTCAGTCTGTGTCCCTGATTATGATTAAATGAGGTGTCAATTTTGGCCTCACTCTGCATATTGAAAAGTCATTCTTCATACAATGCAATAGCAAAAAACAAAAAACAAAAAAAACCACCAAACAATATGATTAGAAAATGGGCAGAAAATCTGAATAAACATTTTTCCAAAGAAGATATACAGATTGCCAACAGGTATGTGAAAAGATGCTCAGTGTCATCAATCACCAGGGAAATGTAACTCAAAACCACAATGAGATATCACCTCACACCTATTAGAATGGCTATTATCAAAAAGACAAGAAATAACAAGTATTGGTGAGGGTGTGGAGAAAAGGGAATTCTTGAGCACTGTCGGTGGGAATGTAAACTGGTTCAGACAATATGGAAAACAGAATGAAGATTCCTCAAAAAAATTAAAAATAGAACTGCCAGATGATCTTGCAATCCCACTTCTGAATATATATCCAAAGAAAATGAGAACAGGATATGGAGTTCATTGCAGCGTTATTCACCATGCCCAAGGTATGGGAACACACTAAGAGTTCACCAATGGTTGACCAGGTAAAGAAGACGTGGAATATACATATGATGGAATATTACTGAGCCATGAGAAAGAAGGAAATCCCGCCACCTGCAACAACATGGATGGACCTTGAGGGCATTATGCAAAGTGAAATAAGGCAAATACCACTTGGTGTCACTTATTTGTGGAATCTTAAAAGAAACGAAAAGAGAAAAAAAGAAAAGAAAGGGTCAAGTCCACAGAAACTAAGAGTATAAAAGTGGTTGCTGGGACTGGGAAGTAGGGGAAACAAAGAGAGGTTGGTAAAGGGTATAAACTTTCAACAATAAGATGAATAAGCTCTTCTTACTATAAAACATGGATCTAATGTAAAACATGGTGCCTGTAGTTATGCACAGCACGTGTAATTCAAATTTGCTAGAGTAGAATTAAATGCTCTCACCAAGAAGAGAGACAGAGACAGAGAGAATTGTGAGGTGATAGATATGTTAATTATCGATAACTAGATGGGGGAATCCTTTCACAATGTATACATATATCAAATCACCATGATGTACACTTTAAATATATTACAATTACATTTATCAATTACATCTCAAAAAACCTGAAAATTTTTTAACTAAATAAATGTATTTTTTTTTAATTTTGCAAAAAGATAAGTGATTCTGTTCTTAGTTTGGCCCCAAAATGTGGAGAAAATTGAAAATCAAGGTGTCAAAATGTTAGTAGTTGTTACAATCATCTTTATATTTTTCTTTACTTCCCAAATATTTTATAAGGCACACATAGTACTTTTATAACAAGATTTTTAAGTCATATCATTAATAAGCTGGTCTAAGTCTCATTTCACTCAAAGCAATTGGTTAACTACTTAGACTCAGAAGAGAGCCTTGGAGTCATTTAGCCTAATTCCCCACAGACAGGAGCATCCCTAAGGCCAGACATCCAGGACCCGGGGCTCTCCCTTGCCCAGAGTTCTCTGACACACAGAGGACAAGCCCTTGCTTCTTCTCCCCGAGACTCTGCCTCAGATGTCTGAAAATAGCTTTCATTTGGATTCTGAAATTTTTCTCCAACTTAAACATCCTTGTTTCTTTCAGCAGTTTCTTAAATGTCTTCACACATCCTTTGTTACTGTCAGATTTACTAATGTCCTTCCTAAAATGTAGCACCCACGAATGGAACAAAATATTCAAGTTGCCATCACACCAGGCTAGAGTATATTGTCGTCAATCTGACATTGACTATCAACTATATCTTTTGCTTTGCTTTGCTTTGCTTTTCCTTCCCCTTTCCCTCCTCTCCCCTTCCTCAACCTCTTCCTTCTCCTCCTACTCTCCTTCTTTCTCTCTCTCCCTCTCTCTCTCTATCTCTCTATCTCGCTCTCCAGAGCAAAATGCTGTCTTTGATGGAAGTAGACAGCCTCATAAAAGCAACTTCTGTTCCTATGAGAATCTCAAACAAGGTAAAGGATAAAAAGATAGATAGATAAATAGATAGATAGATAGATAGGTAGATATCATATATATGAATAGATAGATAGGTAGATATCATATATATGAATAGATAAATAGATAGATAGGTAGATAGATATATATATGAATAAATAGATAGGTAGATATCATATATATGATATACATAAGATATCTTTTCTATATATAAAGATATATACAAATATATAAGATACATAGAAAAGGTTCTGAGTCTACCAAACTGTGAAAGAGGCATGAGAAATTAAAAATAAATTTTAAAGTTTTAAAAATAAATTTAAAAAGAGGCATGACAGCAAGCTTCTTTTTTCCCATCCCATAGGACCCTCTTCCTCTGTACGGAGCGCCCCCTTCCCTCCTTATGTCCTCTCATCACCGCAGAACAAACTCAGGCTCATGTATGTGAAAACCTTATCCTCTCTTCTCAACAAACATACCTAGCAAGGAATGCATTTCCTGGAGTTTGGTTCTATTTTTCAAGGTGAGAGTTTTTATTTAATAAATGCTAGTTCCTACCAATATACTTACGGCCAGTAATAGTTTTCTATACCTTCATCCAAGACTATTTGCATTTTAACAAAGAATAATACCTTTACTGACAAGTCACAAAGATCAAGGCAAACTGTGGAAGTGGAAAAGAAATGAACAATAACTCTTAAAAAGTTGAGTATTGTCATCTCTATTTTATGGACTTTGAAAGTTAGACTATCAGAATTTTAGGGATGTTGCCACAGATCAACCCATGCATGAGTGGCAGAGTAAAGCCCCAGTGACTGTCAACTCTACACTGCATTGCCCTGCCCCTCCATGTCAGTCACTGGGGCCCCAGCCTCCAGGTCCTTCATCCTCTCCCTTCCCCCATTAGTAACATCCCCTTTCTCCAAACACAGTAACCAAGGACCTTCATTGCCTTCCCTCCTCCCAAATCAAGACCTGCTCTCAATTTCTCTTTTCATACAAGAGTGTCAAACACGATTTAGATATTATCTGTCCAGTAGGCTGAACATAAAAGAGATTGAAGTGATCGATAGTACAACTACAAAGTCCATTTTGAGTATCAAGCGAGAGCAAGGGAGAATTCCTCTGAAATCACACCACGTTTTTCCTTTCAGTGAAACCTACCCTGTAAAGATTAAGAATTTAGAGCAAAGTTGCAAATTCTAGGAGAACTGTCTCTCATTCGCCTTCTGTAGTCCCAACACCTAACATGTTGCCAAGCATATCATAAGACCTCAGTAGGTCTTCCCTGTGGCGCAGTGGTTGAGAGTCCGCCTGCCGATGCAGGGGACGCGGGTTCATGCCCCGGTCCGGGAAGATCCCACATGCCGCAGAGCAGCTGGGCCCGTGAGCCATGGCCTCTGAGCCTGCGCGTCCGGAGCCTGTGCTCCGCAACGGGAGAGGCCACAACAGTGAGAAGCCCGCGTACTGCAAAAAAAAAAAAAAAACCTCAGTAAATACCTGCTGAACAAATTAATGAACTTCAGTAGCCAACCCTCCTTTGGAATGTTCTACAGGCCTGATGTGGAATTTCAAAGCTCTCCTGCACCTTGATATTGAACCTCCCAAGAAGGAGAGATCTGAGCTTAGAGGAAAACCCATGTTTTCTATGCTCCAAACTTGAATTCCACCACTGACAAAAGAAAGAAAAGGTTAGAATATTCCGTTAAACTTTGAGATTCACTCACACAGTCAATAATGAACGCCTTCTAGGAAGCCAGCACTGTAAGCAAGACTGAGAGTACTGGGTTGAATAAAATGTGGCCCCTACTCTCGAGAAGCCACAGTCTACTCTGCAATAGAGCACTGTCAAATGAAATGTCAAAATTAAGTGGAACGCCCCATCCCCATTCCATTGACAGCATTTTGAAACTAAGAAAATCTGTTGCCAACTAGTCAAGACTTCAGGGCACTTGTAGCTGGCATGGTAGAATACTACTTAACGTACTAATGGTAGGTGTTATTATTTTGCAACAGACTGGAGAAGGAATAGACTTTCCTCAAATAAGCCTCAACTGTGTTGCTTGCCTCGGCAAGGTGAGCTTGGTTTTAGTTTAAACTGATGGGGAGATCATACTGAAACTTGAGCACGCACTTCCATCCTTCTTTTGAGAATTAGAGTCCATCTCCACTCCAACCAAAGGCAGCAATGAAAAACTGGGAAAACTCCATCAGCAACCGGCCAAAGCAAGAGGCACTCAAATTTGTAGAGCATAGGAGTGGGGGGCCTACACTTTCTGTGGGGAGGGGTGGAATTGTGAAAGGGAATGGAAGCACGATTTAGGGGACATTAAGAGCGCAAAAGAGGAGAAAATAAGGGAGCGGACATATTGGACAAGCTTTTTTCAAAAGCCTCCATTTACAATGCGCTTCCCTGGCATATACCAAGGAACAAGCAAATTAGATACAAATACAATTTCCATTCAGTTTGCCCTGTCCTGTTGGTTTTTTGTTTATTTTTTTTGTTTGTTTTTTTGCGGTACGCGGGCCTCTCACTGTTGTGGCCTCTCCCGTTGCGGAGCACAGGCTCCAGACGCGCAGGCTCAGCGGCCATGGCTCACGGGCCCAGCCGCTCCACGGCATGTGGGATCTTCCCGGACCGGGGCACGAACCCGCGTCCCCTGCATCGGCAGGCGGACTCTCAACCACTGCGCCACCAGGGAAGCCCTGTCCTGTTCTTTTGATAGCTACACAACCCCTCAGTAAAAACTTTTTACTCTTCCACTGCAATACAGTGTTTGGTCTGAAGAAAATTGGAAAACCTCTAGTAAGACACAGGAACTGCTCCCCAGTCATGTTGCACAGCCATGGCTGAAGGGGCATCCATTTCTTATCCCCCAAGCTCCACCTTCCCACAGGGCAGAGTCACCATTGATTGGAAACACCTGCCACGAAGAACCCTGTGCCCAAGAGGCAGGAGGACAAAGTTCCCAGGAAATCTTTCGTAAATTAATGCAAGTTAAAAGGCATGAAAAAAAGGATCCTTCCCACACCTGGGTTACATAAAATATTATAGTAGATACAATGATGAAGATGCAAATAAAATAATAATTACCATTTACCGAGTGCCTGCTAGTGTCTAGCACTATAAGCATATACATTATTTAAGATAATCCTTCCTATATCCCTAAAAATTAAATAGTATTATTATCCCCCCAAATTAAATAATATTATTATCCCCAATCAACAGATGACAAAACTGAGGCTTGAAATCAGTAGTATCTTTTCCAAGGTCTCAGCGGTGCTATTTATATCCAGGTCAGTCTTCCTCTAAAGCTCTTGTTCTTTTTATTATACCACGTGCTCAGACATATACAGACATTAGAGGGCCCTGAGCAGTAGCAGTTTGAGGGCTCAAGGAAGGCTTCCTGGAGCAGGTTTCATATGAACTGGATCTTATAGGATGAATATGAATTATTACAATAAGGGGCAGGAAGAGGAAAGGGACCATCTTCACCAAGGGGACCATCTCAGCAAAAGCGTGGGCTGAGAATTCTGAGGCAGCCAGTATTGTTAGAGAATAAACGTGAGGCAGGCAGGAAGGAAGGAAGGGCAGCGGGGCAGAAAGATCTGGAGAGGCTGGTTGGTGCTGGGCCCTGCGTGCTGTGTTGAGAAGCATGAACTTTATCCCATAGACAATGCGGAGCCCTCAGAAGGTTTTAAAACAGGGAGTGACATGGCCAGAGCAGTGTTTTAAACAGATCATGACAGCAGGGGAGCAAAGGGTAGATTTAACAGAGACAAGATTAGAGGCAGAGATAAGACAGGAAACTTACAATATTAAGTTGAAAATTAGTAAAGGTACCCATTAGGGTGCTCAAAATATGAATGGAGGTGAGAGAACAAATCCAAAAATTAATTAGAAAGAAAAAGTGCCAGGTCTTGGTGATTGTTTAGATGGGTGTAAGAGCGGCACATGGGGCATTCAAGTCCCCGGGAAGACAGCTGGTTTGAAATGATGAGTCAAGTGTTGAAGATACTGAATTGAGGTGTCTGTGAGACCTCAAGCAGAGATGCAACAGAATGTACACATCCGGTCCTCCCAAAGAGACCTGGAGGTTGCCTACCTCTAGGTGGTAGCTGAAGTCATAGGTATGGATGAGCTCTTCCCCGAAGAAGCTCAGCGAGCCAAGGACAGGCCCCAAGGGAGAACCCAAATACTGGGAAGTTGCACAGAAGAGGATCTCCTGCAGGAGACAGTTAATAAATAATTGGAAAGGTACAAGAAAAATCAGGAGATTATAGAGTTCTGGAAGCCAAATGCATAATGCTATAAGAAAATGAGAGTCATCAGTAGTGCCGGATTCAGAAGAAAGCTAGAGAAAACCTAGAATAAACGCAAAAAAATAAAGATCCTCTGGATACAGCCATTTGGGAGACATTGGTCTCCAAAAGTGCAATTCGATAGCAGACTGAAGGAGAAGAGAAGTGGCTAAGGGGGTCAGAGACCAGGGGAGGGTCTGGTGGACCTTGGTGTTTCTAGAATGGGGAAGACTTGACTATGTTTATTGATTGAGAGGAAGGAACTGTTAAGAGAGAGAAAGACTGAGGATATTAGCCAAGATGGGGAGAGGAGGTAGAGGGGTTGATTAATGCAGCAGTGCCTGATGTGATAGGAGTCGGGCCAAGAGCATGGCAACTCCTCAGATCTGAACATAAAGCACAAGTAAGCTCCAAGCCTGCAGAAAACAGCAGGGAAAGTACAGCTGCAGATCAGTTAGAAAAGTATATAGGAAAGTTTAAAGATATTGATCATATGGTAGCTCTATTGAGATAATACCATTTGCAGAACATGGATGGACCTAGAGATTGTCATACTGAGTGAAGTCAGACAGAGAAAGACAAATATCATATAATATCCCTTACTTGTGGAATCTAAAAAAAAAAAAAAATGGTACAAGTGAATTTATTTACAAAGCAGAAATAGAGTCACAAATGTAGAAAACAAACACGGTTACCAAGGGGGAAAGGGGAGGAAGGATAAACTGGGAGATTGGCATTGACATATACACACAACTATATATAAGATAGATAACTAATAAGAACCTACTGTAGAGCACAGGGAACTCTACTCCAACAGTCCCCAAACTTTTTGGCACCAGGGACCAGTTCTGTGGAAGACAATTTTTCCACGGACGGGGAAGGTGGGGCATAGTTTCAGGATGATTCAAGCACATTACATTTATTGTGCACTTTATTTCTATTATTATTACATTGTAATATATAATGAAATAATTATACAACTCACCATAATGCTGACAGAAGGCAGAGCTCAGGCGGTAATGCAAGCGACGGGGAGCGGCTGAAAATACAGGTGAAGCTTTGCTAGCTCGCCCGCCACTCACCTCCTGCTGTGACGCCCGGTCCCTAACAGGCTGCGGACCACTACCAATGCATGGCCTGGGGGTTGGGGACCCCTGCTCTACTCAATAGTCTGTAATGACCTATATGGGAAAAGAATCTGAAAAAGAGTGGATATATGTATAACTGATTCACTTTGCTGTACAGGAGAAACTAACACAACACTGTAAATCAATTATACTCCAATAAAAATTAATTTTAAAAAGTTATATTGAGGAAGATCATGTTTTTTGCCCTTTGCTTTTCTTGAAGAAGTAGGAAGCACCCCCTCATGAATTTGTAGCGATATTAATCCCCCCAGTTGTGTGATTAGCTCCAGTAGTCCTCAGGAAGCAGAGAATTGGGTGGGGGAGGGTGGAATTCTGTCAAGGAAAGTTGCAAGAAACCCTAGAAAATACTAAATGATGGGAGTCAAAGAGTAAGTTTAAGAAGCCCTATGTAGGGCAATTCCGGAAAATAACAAAATTAATTTTAACAGACACCCATCTCGAGAAAAATACCATCCTAAGATTCCCAACCTGATTTTAGTCCTGGAGAAAAACAAGATTCTTAGACATACCCTGGTCATCAAGTAAGTTGAGCTTGATCATGCTAATCAGAAGCTGCTGGATTTGTGTTATCCATTCTAAAGTATTAAACTGAAATAACGAGTAGGACTCCAGCCCACTCAGCAGCATGGGAATCCCCTTCCTCTCTGGCATGGATAGCATTTGTTTGTTTGTTTTCCATTTGGGGAGCTCCTAAGGACCAGATGTAGACAGTGTGTTTGACCTTGCCCTTCTCCCCACCTCATCTGTAGGTCTGTCTCTCTTCCAATAAAAGAAAATGTTTCTGCATCAGAGTTTTAAAATCCAACCCTTAAAATCAGTTAGTTCCACGCCTCTCATCTCCTTGACCTCAGTTTAAGAGGCATATGCCCCTCTGCCTCTCAACTGACTCATCTGCTTTCTGTTAACCTCCCTCCCAATACTGTCAAAGTCTAGAAACCCCATGCACACCTTTGAAAGGTACTCCCTCCATCAACTTGCCGTATCTGAAGCTGACCCTTCCCCAAGGACATCACTTCCCTTACAGCCCTGTAGAATGTGGAGTGTACCCATTTCTAAGTCCCATATTCTAGAGCTGGGATGTTCTCCCACCTTCTCACTTTCATTTTTGAAAGTACCCCCCTTTTGGCCCTCTAGCTATCTGGCTCTACCACTCTCTGCCTGGCCTCATAGCACTCACGTCTGACCTCCTAGTAATTCTACCTTCACTCGTCAGACTTCGGCAGTGGTCTCACTAGCTTCTCCTCACCTCAAGCACTGCCCTCATCCTGGGCACCCTGGCTTCATCATCTTCAGGTCAACTGTCCATGCTAGAACTGCCCCACTGCCAAAATCTTAGCCTCTTAGACTCTAGGGCCCACTTCCAGTGACAACACCCTGTCCTTCAGCTCCCTCGCTCTCTTTTTTCCCACTTTACTCCCCATCTTCACAGAGCGCACCAAACCCCTGCAGCCTTTTCTCCCAGTCTGTTCACACTTCTCTGCTTCATCTCCTCCCTTCTCTAGACCAGGCCCGACACGACACACCGTCAATTATTTCTCTCCATCACCTGCATCTCCTCGGTTCGGTCCTAGGGCTATGCTCATCTAGCAAATCCCCAGTATCCCAACACGCATGCTCCCCGGGATTGCAGAGGTGACCAGAGAAAAGGCACAGCTGGGAAGGCTTGCCATTCCAAAGGCATAGTTTCCATTCTCAGGTCTGCTCAGATACCCTGTTCCCTGCCCAGGTCAGCTCTCTGTCCCTAGTCACTACAGTAATGATTCCAACTTTAACACTCTCCTTAAACTGTCTCCCTAACAATGTCTTCACTCTAACTACACATCTTCTCTCTTATTTCACAAAGAAAATAGGTACCCTCAGGTGAGAGCTCTCTCAGCATCCCAAATGCATCTGTGTCTAGACCTACCCTTCCTTCCCTGGACATTTTTCTGAGGTTAATTCATCCACCTACCTCTGCTTTAGATCTTCTCCTGCAACATGAATTCTCTCTCTTTTTTTCTGGATCTTCCGTCTCTCTCTATCGTCCCCCTCAGATTGTAGCTTATAAATGCACCTGAGCCTCTCCTATCCTTAAAAAAGTCACTATGACTCAAAATCCCACTTTTGGTTGATGGTCTTCACAACCCAACTGTGCAATAAACACTCCTCACTTCCCATTCTTTTTATCTTAATTAAAGTAATGCACAAGCATAGCTTTTTTGAAGTCAAACAGTGCTATGTCTTAACAGTTTTTAAAATATTTTTCTATAATCCTCATTTTTCTAAATAGCCCGTAGCCCACAGTATACTCTATTTTAACTGTTTATAGTTTGACATTATCTTTTCTCTTCCTGCTACAGAAGATAAAGATCCTGTTCTCTTTACCAACCCCTCACCATGCCCCACCAGGCATACAAACATCCCTTTTCCCTCCCTCTGTCCTCCCCATATAGTTACATTACACTTAGTGGTGAAATTATTATTCAACAATTATATTAACATATCTATATATTTTTATACATTTAGTATACTATGATAATGTTTTTCCTTGTACACATTTTGTTTTGCATAATTGCTTTTGTTTTCAATCTGTCTTTCTAGTATCTATCTCTAATTCAGCCCACACCTTCCAAAACAACAGTAAAACTCTCAATACAGTGAAACACACCAGGAAATCTACCACTTGTTACCTTTCACACAATCGTCCATCATCCCTTTCATATGGAAGGATTTCTCACTAGGCTGCTCCTCTCTGTTGTCTTGAGCTTCCCTTTCCATCATCTTACTAATTTCCTGTACTTCCATTGGTTTTATTGTCTTTACTTCTATTGGTTTTATTGTCTGTGATTCCTAGATTCCAAGTCTTCCTGTTTCTTGGTTTTCATCCTCATTTCGTGGAGCACATCCTACAGTAGCTTTCTGAAAAAAGGGTGCAAGGAAGGCACGTTTTTTGAGACCTGCCTTCACTCTTTGTTTTTCTTTTTTTTGGGGGGGTGCTGCGTTGGGTCTTTGTTGCTGCGCACGGGCTTTTCTCTAGTTGAGTGGGGACTACTCTTTTGCTGTGGTGTGCAGACTTCTCACTGTGGTGGCTTCTCTTGCTGCGGAGCACGGGCTCTAGGTGTGCAGGCTTCAGTAGTTGTGGCTTGCGGGCCCTAGAGCGCAGGCTCAGTAGTTGTGACGCACGGGCTTAGTTGCTCCGTGGCATGTGGGATCTTCCCGGACCAGGGCTCGAACCCATGTCCCCTGCATTGGCAGGCGGATTATTAACCACTGAGCCACCAGGGAAGCCCGAGACCTGCCTTCACTCCTGACTGGTCATTTTTTTAGGACTAGGACTATGTGGGAAATCATTCTTCCCTCAGAATGTGGAAGGCACTGCTACACCATATCCAAAAGGTTGAAAATCTTATCTGATTTCTGGTCCTTTGCATGCAATCTGCTTTGTTCCTCTCTGGTAGGGTCCTAATATTTCACAATAATGTGCCTTGCATGAGGCCTCTTTTTTTCATCCATTAGGCTGAGCATTCACTAAGCTTTTCTGGACTGCAAATCCAGGACTTTAGATGCTTTGAAGATTTTGTTCCCATTTCTTTGATAGTTAACCCCTCTATTTTCTTTTTTTTTTCTTTTTTTTTTTTTTTCTCCCTCTTGAGCTCCTAATGGTCAAATGTTTGACCTTCTGGGCTTGCCTCAAATTTTGGTGATTCTTGACTTCCTCTTTTCATACTTAATGGTGAGGAACAAAGCATTTATTAGAGGTTTCTCATGCATAGGCAGGGCTAATTGCCTGGTGAGCTTCACCAGAGCTCCAGGGAGGATCCATCTATTCTGTTAGGTCTTTGTCTGGAGCTGGACAGTTTTCCCAGAATACAATCTCCACTCTCCTCGCCTGGCCTCCTGCACTGAGTGTGCTCAGCAGCGGAAGGGGCTAAGGGAATCTCACTTATCTAAAGAGCCCACGTATATTCCCTTTGCACTTCGGGGTGCAGAGTTTCCCTTAGTACCTGTTTTTAGCACATTACATGAATGCCAGGCTAAGTCTACAACCTTGGGGGGAGTGTGTGGTGGGGAGAAGCAGGTAGAGGGGCACTTGCCTGGATGCCTGAAGAGAGAGTGAATGTGAGTACCTACGTGTTTTTTGTGCAAACCTTCCGCCAGCCCTTCTGTGTTTTGCCCCTTCCTAGTCTCTCAGTTTTCAGAGGTACCGAGATTCTGATGCCTCTGACTCCTAAGCCTTTCAAGGTTTGCATTCCTTGTTGATTTCATCCCACCTAACTCACCTAACTCCCACAGACTGTTAGGTATTAGCTTTCTCTGAAGGAGGAGAAGGAAAGTGGAGGGGGGAGAGGAAAAGATAGAAGAGAAGGAGGGAAAACTGGGGGGAGGGGAAGGGGGAGAGGGGAAGAGAGGAGGGAGGAAGGAAGGAAGGGAGGGAGGGAGGGAGGGAGGGGAGAGGGAAAAAGAGAGGTAGCATTTATTGAACATCTATTTTGCACCAGACCCTGTCTGTGCTGAACCCTTCACATAAAGAAACCCATTTTAATCCCAACAACAACCCTCTTAGGTGGGTACTGGCATCATTATTCACATCGTACCATGGAGGAAACGCTGTTCAGAGATATTGGTTAACTTGCCCAAGGTCATACAATTAGGAAATGCCTACACTGAGACTCAGGGCTCTGTGATCCCCCAGACTCATGCTCCTTTCCCTACCTCATGCTGACAAAGATTTATGGCCCTGGAGTCTACAGGCCACCCCTTAAGTCACCCAGCATGGGCACCCTATGCTCTCCCGTCCATCCTCCGGTCCCCCCAAGGCTTGCAGGCCTTCGAGGGCAGTGGGTAGAGCATTTTCTGTTCCCCCTGGAAGAGGACCAAGGTGCTGTGTTCTCAGCTGCTTGGGCTGAGATCTGAAGCCCAGACCTAGCCACTGACGTCACTCCGTGGGCCCTTCACTTCCACCTAGCCGTTTATGCTGGCACAGCCCGAGAGCTAGGCTGGCAGGAAGGCGATCAGCCCAAACAGGCTTAATAAGAGGCAGCTGGGCTTTAAAAGTCTTCTTGACAATGTAAAGAAACGAAGTCAGATGTTTTTGGAAAGGGCTTTTGGATGAATGTGTCCACCTCCTGGCCTCCTTCTAGGGCCACTCTCCACTTCCTCCCTACACACTTGAATCAAGGTTTCTGTTGCTTTTCTCAGCATAACTGGTGATGGCCTGATTGGCTAAGGTCAGACGCTGGCCCACAGGAGTTAGTGTCCCAGGGTGAACCATCTGAGCAGGTCCTCAAGCTCGGCTCGCCCACCAAATGCCCTCAGCGTCTCGCTTGCTGCCCCCTAGTCCCGGCCCTGCTGGGCAGAGTTGGTGAAACCTTTGGGTAGATAAAGAGGAAGTGAACACAGGAGGCAGACAGGGATGAGCCCCTCTGTGGATTGGCCTAAAAGCCACAGTGGCTACCACAGCAGAGGTGTGCATTACTAAGGAAACTTTAAGGACTAGAAAAATCCAAGCTAAGATATACGAGGTGCCTACTACACACTGGTCTTTCAGTGCTTTCATTCCCACACTTCATCAAGCCATGGCCAGGCTGTTTTCCCTTCTAGCTAATCCAAATCCTTCCATCCACAAGGGAGAGGTCTTACCCATCTCCTCTGTGAAGTCTTCCCACAGAGAGTGGTCCATCCAGGCCAAGCTTAACCGTATGATTTATGTGGAGGACAGTCTGCCGTTCACATTAGCTTATCATTCCTAGGGAAGGAATTCAGTGCCAGAGGAAACTCTCACCCATGAAGAACTAGCATTCTCTCTCCCTTCTGACAATGAGACCTTTGTAACTCATCCCGTTTCCTTCTTTGCCAACCAAGAAGCTCCAAGAACAAGGATGGTTTCATTCAGTTGAGGGGTTCAGGAAAGGTCTCTTCTCTATAAGGAAGTGACATTGAAGCTGAAATCCAAACCAATGATTAAGAATTAGCCAGATGAAGACTGGAGGGAACATCTTCCATTCTGAAAAAGCAGCATGTGCTAAGGCTCTGAGGTAGAAAAGAACTGAATGTCCAGTGTAGCTGGATCACGCTAAGTAAAGAAGACAGGGGTACTCATAAAACTGTGTAATGAGTTTCAGACCCTCGGAGAGAGCTGAGTCAGCTCTTACAGATCCTGCAGCCCACGTTAAGAAGTCCAGATTTGAGCCCAACTGCACTAGGAAGCCCTTGAGTTTTATGGGTAGGCGTGTTCTAAGCCAATTTACCTTTTAAGATTATTTCTCTAGAGTCCTGTGGAGAGCACATTGGACAGAGACAAAAGCAGGAACAGGGTGATCAGTTAAGAAGCTATTGCAGATTGCCAGTTAAGAGATGACACTGGTCCGGTCTGGATGTATCAGTGGGTGTGAAGGAAGGTAGACAGAATCCGGACACATTTTGGAGAGAGAATCAAAGAAAATTTGGGTTTTGTCAAGCACCATAAGGAATGGCTTTGGAGCCAGGCAGAAGTGGAGCTGAGAACTGGCTTTGCCTCTTAACAGCTGTGTGACCCAAGACATACTCCTTAAACTCTCTGAGCCCCAGACCACTCATCTGTAAAATGGGAGTGGTAACACCTACCTCAAAAGACGGGATCAAGTCTTTAGAAAGCTGCTGTGTTGGAAGTTTCCAGCACGCGGTGAACAATGAATAAACTGATGGAGGATGTGCTCCTAGAGACTGGCCTACAGCAGGCCAGGGAAGGAATTGGAGGGCAGCCAACGTCTGCCTTGGTGGATGAAACAGGAGTCTAGGCTGAGTCACCCCCTTAGATCAAAGGTGCCTTTTCTTGTCCCCCTTCCCCTCCCCCAGCTCCTTAGCTTGGGAACCTCCACGTTCATATCCTATAGAAGAGCAGGTTCTGCCCCTGAAAGGGCACTTGAGGAGAATGGGACAGACGGATCTCGAGGAGGGAAAGCTACGGCAGGCAGGGGCATCTGCAGCAGAATAAGCCATTTCTTGTGCATGTGGCAGCGTTCTCTCTCCACCGACCCCCTCCGCCCCCTCCACCTCCCTTCTCCTTTCCATTCTGTTTCCTCCCCTGCTTCTCCTCTTCTCCCTTCTCTCTCCCAGTCGCAGGGGCCAGCCTGTCCCCAGCGTGGGGACTTAGGGCTGAGAGGACCCACCTCTGTGTATCCTGCACCCCGCTTTCCTCATTACTTGGTTCACAACCAAGTTCGGTCCTCGTCAGAACCTCTGGAGAGAAGACAGCCGCCACGCTCTCCTCTGTCCCCCTGGGAACCTAAGAAGTTCAATTTCACCCGCTTTCCCAGCACATCTTCTCCGGCTGAGGGCCCCTGGCTCTGGGAAGCAGCGGCTTCAGTGCACCAGAGTAGAGCGGTTGCTTAATTCCCAGCCAGGCTCCCAGAAGCCCCACAAAGCCATGCTTCCAAAGTAACCCCAGTGAGTGAGCCCAAATAACACAGGAAATGGTACTGGCCCGCGGAGCCCAGAAGACCACGCCCCCGCCCCACGGGAGGGGCGCTCGCAGGCCAGGCTGCAGACGCTTGATATCTTCTCACCCGGATGGTGATTAGAAGGGGATTAGGGGGCTTCCCTGGACGTCCGGTGGTTGGGACTTTGCCTTCCAATGCAGGGGGTGCAAGTTCGATCCCTGGCTGGGGAGCTAAGATCCCAGATGCCTTGCAGCCAAAAAACCAAAACATAGAACAGAAGCAATATTGTAACGAATTCAATAAAGACTTTAAAAAATAAAAAGAAGGGGATTAGGATTCAGTGGACAGGGGAACGCCAGTGCACGAGGCGAGGGTGTGACCGGGCAGGGAGGAGAGGAGTCCCGTAGAGCAGCTGACAGTCCAGACACTCAGGACGGTCACTGTCGTGACCCACAGTGTGCCTGCGTCACCGTCCTTGAGGTTCACACAGCCTAGGCTCGTCTCTCCCCGCCGATGAAGACACCGAGGATCAGAGTGGTTCCACAGCCCGCCCCGTGGCCATGCAGCACCAGGACCTCGACGGTCCTCTGCCTCCAAGCCCAGGCTGTGGGCCACGGGTCCCACTGGCCCTTCATGAAGTCAGAGGCTGGGGCCACACTCCCGGGAGGCCAGGCTTCAATCTGGGAGGCTGGCTCAGAGGGAGAGGTTTTCTAGATCCCTCTGTTGCAAGATTTCCATGGCACTGACTTTAAAGCTCCTCCGTTCTACTCCCAACCGAAATTTAACAGCTCGGAGGGCAAGGAAAACAAAGAAGAAGCTATGAAGAGAGGGGGAGCCCCCTGGGAGTGGGGAAGGAAATCACGTGGGGTGCGGCCAGGTCTCCAATCTGCCAGCCTCAGCTCCCCCTGCAAAGCCTGCAGAGGCCATTCTTCTCTTCCCCCTTCTCACACCATCTGCCCCACCTCCACCAGGTCTGGCCTCCCTCCCGACTTATGCCGAGAAATTTGGGGGTAATTAGTAGGAAGTCTCTTGGGGGTCCTGGGCCCTTAGGAATTTATAGATCTTCCCAACTCCACCGCTAGCTTTCTTGTCGCCAGCCTGTGCAGAATGTATGCCCCTTCCCTAATCCAGGCCAATCCACAAAAAATGCACTTGGGATCCTTGCTTCCTTTCACTTCTCTAGTTTTGAATTCCACTTGACCCTCACAGCCTCTAATCCCACCCCTGTTTTATTTAAAACATCATTTAATAACCCCAGTGTCCATCCACAGATGATAGATGATTAAACAAAATGTCTCCACAGACTCTGAGATTCTTGAAGGCCAGGAGGGTACCCTATACATCTCTGAGCCCTGCACCTAGCAAAGCACTTGGCACCTAGTATATTCAGTAAGTGGTTAGGAAATGAACTACTGAGCCCTAAGCACTTGCTTTATATCCCTGATCTTACTAGTCACTCCCTCCTGTGAAAATCAGAGAGAGCGAAAAATAGGCAGAAAGCAAGTGCAAGGGTGGTACATGATTTAAGGAAGAAGGAGGGGAAAAGGGAAGGGATAAGAGAGGGAGGGAGAGAGAGAGAGAAGAAAGAAAGAAGGAAAGAAAGAAAGAAAGAGAAAGAAAGAAAGAAAGAAAGAAAGAAAGGAAAGAAAGAAAGAAAGAAAGAAAGAAAGAAAGACAGAAAGAAAGAAAGAGAAAGAAAGGAAGGAAGGGGGGAGGGAGGGAGGGAAGGAAGGATGGAAGAATAAAGGGAGGGAGGGAGGGAAAGGGGGAGGGAGGACTGCAAAGGAAGGAGGAGGGGGAGAGAAAAGGAGAAGGGGGGAAAATGCAGTGGGAGGCTGTCTACAGAACTGGCTCTTTGAAGATTTGCTTCAGTTGACTCTTAACAAATCCTTCCAGTGCTATCTTGTTCCTCCGGGGTATCTTATTCTGGCACTTTGATTCATTCTATGTATTGGGAGAGCAGTCAAATACCCCTCTTTCCCTTAGTAGTCAAGATCTAGGGCAGATCTTCTTACAGAAGGAGAGGCTCTCCAGAATCATCTTCACTTATAATTATCCAATTAAACCCAGGCACTCAGCCATCCTTCCAAATAGGGGCTGACGGCTGTAATCCACCATGCATTTCGTGAGCTTGCAGCAGCTCAGACCAGCAGCTGTACTGTGTTTAGTTTAGTTTTTCTTTTTTTTTTCTTTTTTGGGGGGTGGGGTGCACTTTCTTTTTTATTTAAAAGAAAAGAAAGGATAGAAGAAGTGGAGACTGGGTAGGTGCTGGTGATCAGAGTGTCCCTGAGGATATAGAGCATCAGAGGGAAATTACCTTCCCGATGACTCAGAAACAGGAAGCGGTGACCTGGAGGGAGGCATCCTCGCTGGAAGGGGAGGCATGCACATGTGTGATGACATCACTTCCTATTTTTGTGAGTGTTGGGGTGCAGGAGTGGAGAAGGGATTGGGGGAGAAAACAATCAAAAGGGTCAGAGAGTGAGTCTCCTGCATGTCTTTGCTCACATCCTCACATGCCCATCCCCTGCTCCTGCACTTAGGACACACCTACGACAGCTTCCTCTCTTTCACCCTCGGGCTTTGTCTGAGAAGAAGGACGCTAACGAAGCTCATGTTGTTGATCGCTCCTGACCAAGGACAGAGCTAGATTGACAGGTAGGTACCCTCAATCCTGCAGAAGCCACCATGCTGGTGATGGGAATTCTCTTAACAGTCAGCGGAAGGAACCATGATCTGAACCTCCCAACTCCTCCCTAGTCCCCATGTCCGACTCCATCCCTGGGAGGGGTGGGAGGGCTACACGGAGCAGCCAGCAGCCTGGCTCAGAGCAAAGATGGGAAGACCCAGTGGTGTGCAGCAGAACATGCAGAGCTTCACCAGAGCATCTGGCAGGTTTGAGGGGGACAGCACCAGGCTTTGGAGCTATGTCTATTGAGACTACGGGACTAGGGGCAAACTGAGGAGCAAAAGGCCCTTCTTGGTCCTCTTTGCCCAAAGCGGGAACCAATCAGAGTCCGAGCACGGTGAATGTGTCAGTTCTGCCCCATGAGACCAAGCTAGAGAGCAACCCCACCTCTCAGTGTTTGCCAGGGTCCCTCCCACCTTGCCTGTGCGATGACAGTGAACAACTCTGTCCCAAGAATGCCCTGACTCTACCGAAGCTGCTCTGCTTGTGCAGTTTTATCCCCGTGCCCCCAGGAGCCCTCTGGTGGGGATGCCCAGCAGAGAGCATGCGGCATTGCACGTGGGGCAGCCTGCTCCCTGCCTGCTTTCTCCACAGAAGTTCAGCATGAAACATGCGGCCCCAGTTGTAAATATTGTGAAAGCTGAGAGAGAACAGAGTACATCAAGTCCACCGGCATATTCAGAGGAGCCTAGCCCTGTGTTTGCCCACATTTGTCTTTGTCTCCTGCCTTTTCCAGGGGAGCCCAAACCACCACAAAGCTTAGCCAGCGTTCTGTGTGAGCAAATCTATGTCAGCCAATCTGTACAAAAAGACCAGCTATCTGCAGCTAACCTCGTCTGCAACTAAGTGGCCGCCTAGACACATGTGCCCCAAAAATCACCGTAGAGAGAACTAAAGGAGGAAGAGCCATGGTCCAAAGTCTTATCTTTGGAAGGGATTGGTGGAATTCTATCCAGGGAGTCTTCTATCTGGGAATGTCTGGTCCTAGGGTATCACATCATCCTCCTGGTGCCATGACACGGTCCCCAGCTCTCCAGGTACCTCCCACCCACAGTGCCTTGGTCCACCCAGTTCTCATTCAAGCAGAGCAATCCACCCGGAGCAATCCACCCGGAGCAGAGTTGGGTGGGGTGGAAGCAACCCAGTTGGGTGGGGCAGCTGGGGTGGAAGAGGACACAGAGGAGAGTGAAAGGATAAGCGCTAGGAGAAGGGAAATCACTTTGTATGTACAATGGGAGGTGTGGGAGGTGTCCCCTGTGTGTCATCTCTTTTCTTTTTTTAATTTTTATTGGAGTTATCAGGGGAGGGATAAATTGGGAGATTGGGATTGACATAGACACACTACTATATAGAAAATAGATAACTAATAAGAACCTACTGTATAGCACAGGCAACTCTACCCTGTGTGTCATCTCTTTATGAAGTCTTACCACTGAGGAAACCAAAGCTCAGAGAAGGTGGGTAACTAGTGCTAGACCTCAGAACTAGTAACCAGCAGAAGCAAGCTCTGACTCAAGATCTCACCATGTCCTTTCTCCAGAACACTCATCTCTGAGGAGTAACAGAGATGCAGCTATGGGGCTATCTATGAAGTACTACGGAAACCTTCCTCAGCAAAAGTCCCTCTCTGCTCCTGTCACTGAACCTGAAATTGGACCACTGCACAATCATTCCTGGTCTTAAAAAGGTTTAGAGGTTTCACTCCATTAGTCAACACAGAGTGATTAGACTTCCATTGCTTGACCAAAAAAAGTCCTAAATCCGTGGAAATCGAAAGTAGATTAGTGAACTCAACATTGCAAATAAACTATACTTCAATAATTTTTTTTTTTAGAAGTAGATTAGTGGTTGTCTCAGGCTAGGGGTTGGGTGGAATGGGTATGGGGTTTCCTTCTGGAGTGAATGAAATTATCCCAAACTCAGATTGTGGTAATAGTTGCACAACTCTACAAACACACTAAAACCCATTGAATTGTATGCTTCAGACAAGTGAATGTGTTGGTGTGTGAATTATATCTCCGTAAAGATGTTTAAAAAAATAGAACCTGACCTTGAAAAGTTTAAAATTTAATTAGTGAGAAAGACATATACACAAAGACAGGATATGCCAAATAGCAGGAGACACCAAAGGAGTTCAGAAGGAGGGGAGGATCAATCCTAGTTGGGGCATCAGAGAAGGTAGAATCCATTGTGTTTTGGTAGATAAAAGGGAAAAATCAGTTCTTCCAGGTTGGAAGAACATGAGCATGGGGGCATGAGAAGGTGTGAAGCATGCCTAAGAAATATTGAGCCAACTAATGAAACTCTGTTTGGCATGCAGATACAAAGATGATTTACAATACTGTATCAGCTACCTATTGCTGTGTAACAAATATCCCAGAACTTAGTGGCTTAGGACAACAACCACCACTTAGTTATTCACAATTCTGCAATCTACACTGGGCTCAGGAGCATGGCTTATCTCCCCTCCACAATCAGCTTATGGTTTCACCAGGAATGGAAAATCCAGGATGGCCTCAGGCATAGTCTGGCATCTCCTCCAAGACGACTGTGACCAGATAGCAGCTAGATGGCCCTCTCCTTCTCCACACGGTCTTGCATACTCCAGGGCTCCCCTCTTACATCAAGTGAGCAAAAGCAAAAGCTGCAAGGCCTCCTATGGCCTAGACCCAGAAACTTGCACAACATCATTTCCACCATGTTTTATTTGTACAAGCAAGTCATGAGGTCAGTCCAGACTTAGTGAGGGAAGAGAATACATGGGGTTTGAATTCGGGGAAGCGTGATTCATTAGGTATCTACCACAAGTACCAAAGAGTAAATCATACACCTGCCTTGGAAGAGCTCACTGTCCAGTGACGTGGCTGCCTTGAAAGGCATGGAAAGGGGAGTATATCTAGGAAGGTAAGACTGGGAACAGAGCATAGAGGACACTGAAAACAAACTAAGGAGTTTGGATTTCATTCAAGAGGTCTTAATCAAGGTACAAAAATCCCTAGGAGAGGTGATATTTTAAGCCTTTATCAGCCAACATCTTAGAAGAAGTTGATGGTGTGTGCAAGTAAGACAGACTAGAACCCTGGGTCTCTTTAAGAAGTCAGATAAGTTGCAAGAACGGTGTGTTCCCATCACCTGAGTCAGATAGCACCACCACATCACAGAGGAGTGTGGGTTGCCTGTGTCAACTTGCAAGCCTGTGTCCCAGGGGTCAGGACATACACCACAGAAGGCAAGAGACTCTGCTCCCTTGTCAGCCTTCTTTCCCTCTTCAGTTTTCCTACCCTTCTTTCCTCAACATACTCTTTGCATGTCCAAATCAGTGGACTATAAAATACAAAAGCTGGAATCAAGCTTACAGAGTGAAATGAAGTAAAACAAAAGCAGTCAGGACACAAGTCTTGCTTTAGACTGCAATATGGAAATTAACTACAAAGAGAAAACTGAAAATGACTGATTCAACTGAACTCATTACTTGGGTGACTGCTGTTCCTTTTCTGACCATCTCTCTCCTCACTTCACATTTCACTCCTCCAAAACCCAGAGTATCAGGAAGCCTAAGCCTGTCCTTGCCCCACCTTTCTCCTGATGACCTACTTCACCAGCAGATGACCTCCCGTGGCCTCAAATGATAGAGCAAAGCCATAAGACGTTACCAATAGCACCTAACAAATTGCACCAAGAGCTGCAGCCCACCTGTTTTCACCAGTGAGCAACCAAACTTTTCTCCTCCCAAAAGGCTGAGTTTATTCTATAGTGACCTCCTCAACATAAAGCAATTACTGGGAACAAATGAGATGCCTGTCAGTTGGTTTGAGTACACACAGACGTGTATCAGGGACCCTAGCAAGGTACAGTGAGCATCTCCTCCGCTAAGAGATTGCTCCCAGGGCCTCCATGTTGGATCAAAAGAGCCCCATTCTGGGGCTTCCCTGGTGGCGCAGTGGTTGAGAGTCCGCCTGCCGATGCAGGGGACACGGGTTCGTGCCCCGGTCTGGGAGGATCCCACATGCTGCGGAGCAACTGGGCCCGTGGGCCACAACTACTGAGCCTGCGCGTCTGGAGCCTGTGCTCCGCAACGAGAGAGGCCACAACAGTTGAGAGGCCCCCGCACCGCGATGAGGAGTGGCTCCCGCTCGCCGCAACTAGAGAAAGCCCTCGCGCAGAAACAAAGACCCAACACAGCCAAAAATAATAAATAAATAAATTAATTTAAAAAAAAAAGAGCCCCATTCTTATAGGAGGCCAGCAGTCCTCAACATTACCTGGCAAAAAGTGCCTTCATTTCTCCCCACTTCCCATCTTAGTGCTTCCTTCAACTGTCTGTCATCTCCCCAGGTCTTCACCCACCCCTCCTGATGTCCCTGGTCTTCCCCCATTTTCAGCCCTCACATCACAAAAAGTCTCCTTACATTCCTAGAGCATCCTTTTATCTCCATTGTTAAAATTCTGACTCCCAGACCAGAGTGATTTCAGTCAGCTATGGGTGTGAATGGATATATACTTGTTAGGAAGACTCCTGATGATGCAAAAAAAAAAAAAAATGGATATGACCTGGTAGCATTTCAGGAAGGACGGAGAGCAGATAAGGGAGACATCTGAAAGCTTGTGATGGATCAGGGCCTCTGGATATGTTTCTTACCTAACGAAAAGTTGAATCAGGGAGAGAAAGGGATGAAGGGATGAATTCTGACATCTCCCTTCTCCCCATCCTCCCTCCCCAGACAGATCACTGTAAATATCGACCTGCTTCCGCGCACACAGTGTTTCCGATGATACAGTCATGCGACCAGGCATGAGAGCGAGGCGCACACACGTAAACAAGTCGTACAACACACTCATACCCTAAATCATTTTGAAATACCCAGAGGTGAGGATTATTTCCGGTAGAAATCATCTCTGACATCACTCACCAGGTCGGACAGCAGTAACTTTCCACTAAGGCAAGGGACACTAGCTTCCGCCTGGGAGCCACAGGGAGATGCCAGCAGTTTCAAAAGAAAGAAAAAAAAGAAAAAAGAAAAGTAAACACTCACACTTGACAAGTAGCACCATCTAGGGGACTTAGACAGTAAAACTACTCTTCTTGCAAATACACAGCCAGGAGTGTTCTCTGCCTGGGGCCACATCAACTAGGGGCCTGGATCTAAGCTGTGTGTGAACCCTCATGACCCGTGCTGGGCAGCTACACCTGAAGCCCTGTGCCCAGGTCAAGACATCCATGTGACAAGCTGGAGCAACCCCAGAGTCCAAACAATTGCCTCTAAGACACAGCAGACAGTAGGACAAATCCTGCATGATTCCATATATATGAGGCATCTATAATAGATTCCTAGAATCAAAGAGTAAAATGGTGGTTGTTAGAGGCTCGGGGTCGGGGAGGTGATAAGGAAGTGTCCTGCGACGAGCATGAAGTTTCAGTTATGCAGCATGGATAAGCTCTAGACATCTGCTGTACAACATCGCGCCTATATTAATCAGACTGGATTGTACACTTAAACAGAGTTCTTTCATTTGGATTGCTAGGAAGGATGCCCACAGCAGTGATCAGGAAGCTGGGCAGCATCTTCCGCCCCCTGAGTGACCGGGAGAGGGGAGGACGCCCAAGGTTACCGGTTCTGAGGGAGTTCGGGGGGAAGCAAACAAGCCTATCTGGGTCATTAAAAGGAGACTCCAAAAAAGTCCATTGAATCCAGTCTCTCATTTTCGTGATCAGAAAACTGAAGCTCAGAGGAATTCCCTGGTGGTCCAGTGGTTAGGGCTCCACGCTTTCACTGCCAAGGGCGCAGGTTCAATCCCTGGTCGGGGAACTAAGATCTGCAAGCCACGTGGCGCAGCCAATAAATAAACATAGAAAACTGAAGTTCAGACTTCCTTGTACCTTTGAAGTGTTATTATTATTGTGTGAGGCCAACAGACCAGGAGGCTATGGCCATTGAAAAGACGGTTTGTTACTCAACATACCCTAGAGGAGAGGGCACACCAGGTCATGGGGGCGGGGGGCACACAGGAAGCACCAGGGTCAGTCAAGAGGCAGAGGGAATGAGGGGAATTGCAGGCAAGTGCCTTTATTGTGGTTTCCCAGGAAAGAGCGGGCAGGGCGGGGCAAGCAGGTGTAGGACTGGCTAGTTGAACCGTTTCAGCGAGCTCTGGGGCATAAGGGCTGTGTCTAGCTGGCCCTGCGGTGATTAGGGCAACAAGAGATAGTGGCCCAGATGCAAGAGCCCAATAAAGGAGGCGATTTAGGAACAGGCTCTGGATTGGTCGGGAGGCATATGAAAGGCATGCTCTCAGGTGAGTCCTTTACTGTACCTAGGAACTGGCCAAGCCTGGGAGGGGCCGTCCCTCGGGGTTGAGCAAGGCTTCAAATATCAAAGCAGCAAAACACATGGTTAATAGACCCTGGACACACAATGGGCTTAATGGCAGACAGATATGTAGGATCCAGGACTCTCGACCCAGTTCTTTGTTCCCTAAGGTTAGCTGGCCGTCCCCTGCCCACCCTCTGCCCACCCCATGCTAATCTGCCTCCCTCTCTATCTTTTAAGCTCAAGACATCCTTTTTTTTTTTTTTTTTGGAGTATAATTGCTTTACAGTGTTATGTTAGTTTCTGCTGTACAGCAAAGTGAATCAGTTATATGTATACATACATCCACTCTTTTTTGGATTTCCTTCCCATTTAGGTCACCACAGAGTAGAGTTCCCTGTGTTATACAGTAGGTTCTCATTAGCTATCTATTTTATACATAGTATCAATAGTGTATAGATGTCAATCCCAATCGCCGATTCATCCCACCCACCCCCGCCCCCCTTGCTGTCCATATGTTTGTTCTCTACGTCTGTGTCTCTATTTCTGCTTTGCAAATAAGTTCAACTGTACCATTTTTCTAGATTCCACATATCTGCGTTAATATACGATATTGGTCTTTCTCCTTCTGACTTCACTCTGTATGACAGGCTCTAGGTGCATCCCCGTCTCTGAAAATGGCACAGTTTCACTCCTTTTTAAGGAACTGATTCATTTGACTCTGGGAGGCTTCTTTCTCCAGCTGAGAGTTTAATTTTCTCCTCCTAGAGGTCCTTCTTTGCCACCAATGGCGCCATCATGCACACGTTATACCCACACTCACACCGCACCTCACCCTACAGGCTGCTGTGCTCTACCCGGACATTTCAGGACTTGGCTAATGAGCACAGGATGAGGCAGACGGTGTGACACAGGCCACAGTCGGCGCTCAATATTCCCCCTGGGGCTGGACAGGAGTGGAAAAGGCTGTTCTTGGTACCAGAATGGGCTGCCCCTGGAGGCTCAAGCAGGCCTCTCCCACCGCAGTTCAAGGGAAAAGTAACAAGATGTTCCTTCCCACCAGCCTGAGTCTTGGGGTGATCAGGACGCTGAGGTCCAGACATACCAGCGCGCAGCGGGGAGGTGCAGATAGGAATCACAGGACTCCGCCTCCCAGACAGATGAGAAGGATGGGACAGACACTGCCAGGGAGTCCGAGCAGGAACTCCTTGTGCAGGTACCAAGCCCCAGGCCCAGCATGGACACTGGGTATTTACTAAGTGAGCAGACACTTAGTAAATACAGAATGAGCCAAGGGACAAATGACAAAAAATATTTTGGGCGCATAGTAAAGGCTCAGGCTCTGGAACTTTGAAAAAGAGCCCTGTGATAAGGCGAAGCTTATATACCGTATATCCCAGTGGGAAATCAGAGGTCTGTGGCTATAGCAGCAAAGAGGGTGACTGGATACCATGTCCCCACTATAGTGTGTGTGTGTGTGTGTGTGTGTGTGTGTGTGTGTGTGTGTGTGTCTGGGGGGCACAAGAACTGCTACAGAAGCAGTTTAGAGGGCTCCCATCTCAAGTTAAATTGGCCTGGGAACTGGTGCTGAGCTGAGCCGGCAGTGAGAGAGGACGCTCACCTGCAGGAATGCAACAGCAGGGGAGAGGGGAAGGGTTAGCACTGGATTCGGGTTAGGGCTGGCGTAGGCAGTTGGTGGGGTAAGCAAAAAAATGATAGGGGCTTCCCTGGTGGAGCAGTGGTTGGGAGTCCGCCTGCCGATGCAGGGGACACGGGTTCCTGCCCCGGTCCGGGAAGATCCCACATGCCGCGGAGCGGCTGGGCCCGTGAGCCATGGCCGCTGAGCCTGCGTTCCGCAACGGGAGAGGCCACAGCAGTGAGAGGCCCGCATACCGCAAAAAAAAAAAATGATAGCAGCCTACACTTCTGAAAGCCTAAGGAGGTTAAAAGCATCTTCAGGCTTGAGCTTCTCAAAGCCACCTGTTTCCTGTCCATGGGCCTTGCAGCAAGCAGAGACAACACTCTCCCTTCCTCCCCAATTCCCAAACCTACGCCGGCATCCCAGCGCAGGAGAAACATTGGATTCTCAGCCAATCAACACGTATTTGAGCACCCAGAGCACCCATGCCACTGAGCATGTTCGACACCGCTGAGTTCTGTGCCATCAGAGGGACACTTCACTCTCCCACAAATACACAGGAACACACGTACACGCAGGAAGGCACACAAGCGTGCGCTGCTGCCCTAGGCCTGACTCACTCCTCCATACTAAAGCATTTGAAGTGTATTAAGAAGTAAAAATGCTTTCTAAAAGAGATCGCAGTAAGTCAGTATTTACCATCAAGGGATCAGAGGATAGATGTGAGGGATAGATGTGTGCTTCCCCAGCTTCCCATATCCCTCCACACGTGTGATTTTAGTTACTCGAAGGCTCTGGTGAGTGTCCTGTGTTAGACAATCAGAATCCTATCCGACCTGTACTAGAAACAAGGCTTCCTGCCCCTGACCTAGGAAGTGAGTCTGTCACAAAAAGGTGAAAAGAAGATGCTAAAGTGAACAGGGAGAATTTTTTAGCAGGGTCCTCTTTTCCCTCCACAACTCCCAAGGGAGCAGGACAGGGCCCAGGAGCTCCAGACGGTACGCAAGTTTTGGTGAGATCTACTTTGCAAGCTGCATCTTTTTTTTTTTTTAAGAAAATGTTGGGGGTAGGAGTTTATTAGTTTATTTATTTATTTTTGGCTGTGTTGGGTCTTCGTTTCTGTGCGAGGGCTTTCTCTAGTTGTGGCGAGCGGGGGCCACTCTTCATCGCGGTGTGCGGGCCTCTCACTATCGCACCCTCTCTTGTTGTGGAGCACAGGCTCCAGACGCGCAGGCTCAGTAGTTGTGACTCACGGGCCCAGACGCTCCGCGGCATGTGGGATCTTCCCAGACTGGGGCACGAACCCGTGTCCCCTGCATTGGCAGGAGGATTCTCAACCACTGCGCCACCGGGGAAGCCCAAGTTGCATCTTTGATAGAGGGTAATACTCTGCTTAATTCCTTTTGCTCTCTGGAGAGTAAAATTCACTGTTTCTTTACAGTCCCGGATTATCCTAGCTATGAGATAAGAGAGTTAAAGGTTGAGAAACAAATTCTTGAGGCTGGAGGTTCAACCCTAAGATGACAGAAGTGAAGGAGCAGAGCTGAGATTGCTCAGTCAGCAATCCCTCACCAGGACCTTCTCCTTCCTGTACAAACCCTGGAGGTTCCAGATTGTGTCTTATTAGAGGGGGTGCCGTTCCCCTTGGCTCAGAGCTAGGGGACACAGAACTACTAAACTCTTTAAGGTGCAGTGATTCACCAATAGGGAAGGCTGTGAGTGGAAAGAACCTGTGAGCTGCATCAGGAAGATAGGGGAGGGCACTAGGTCCCTAACAGAGGGATCCCTAAAAGGAAGGGAGGCTGATGCACCATAAGACTCATTTCACTTTCTTTGAAAATTTCTCAAGGACCAACCACAACGTGCTGTTATTTTGAGTTTAGAATCCAATAGTTCATTGGAAGGTAATAACTGAAGTCAAAGATAGCTCAGACAAATTACTTGGTGAGCTAACACAATGAAGCCTCTTCTTCCAAATTTGAGGGTACCCACTCTATCCCCACCCTCCCTTTGGAGCTAACTAGTCTGAACTAAGAAAATGTCTGGATTATCATTTGAAATCAGGATTTAACAAGAGCAAGTTCTGCCCCAGGTACAGCTAGGAAATGGCTGAGGCAGCAGATCAAGAAACGCCAAGGAGCAAATCCCTAATTGCCGGACTATCTAACTCCAAGAAAGGCAAATGGGGCAGATTTTGAAATAAGAGGAAGGGATCTGCGAACATGACATCACCTGGGGATCTTTAATAAATCCTGATGCTTGGCTCCACCTCCTAGGCATCCTTATTTGACTGGCCTGGGGTGCACTCTAGCCATTGGAATGTTTAGAATCCCCCTGAGTGGTTTTATTAGTCTCCTGGAGCTGCTGTAACAAACAAATCACCGCAAATGGAGTAACTTAAGATAATAGAAATTTATTCTCCCCCAGTTTTGGAGACCAGAAGTCAGAAATCAGTATCACTGGGCTAGAATCAAGGTGACAGCAGGCCCGTGCTCCTTCCAGAGGCTCTGGGGAAGAATCAGTTCCTCGCCTCTTCCGGCTTCTGGCAGCTGCCAGCATCCCTTGACATGTGGCCACATCACTCCATCCTCTGCCTACTTCTTCACATCCCCTTATCCACTGTGCCTGTCTATCCACCGCTCTCTAATAAGGGTACTCATAATGGCATTTAGGGCCCACCTGGATAATGCAAGATTACCTCCTCATCTCAAGATCCTTAATTGAATCACATCTGCAAAGACCTTTTTTCCAAATAAGGTAACATTCACATGCCTCCAGGGATTAGGACCTAATATCTCTGGGGACATTTTTCAGCCACCACCGTGGTTCTAACATGCAGCAGAGTTGAGAAACCACTGATGTATGCAGCTGCTCTCCAAGGAGCCCCTACCTGGCCCTGACACACCTGTTTTCTGCTCGCTCTTACCTCTTCCATTCCTGGGCAGCCTCCGTGCTCTGAGTCCCCGGCGCCCCCTATACATTCAAACACCTCACCACCTCACTCTGGGTTCCCCTATCCTGGATATGTCCAATATCCAATACCCCATTTCTCCTGCCCCAACAGAATAAATCCCACTCCCATACCTGCGTTTCCAAAAGTGCCCTGCTTATAGATACAAAAATATCCTGTAATGAAGAGGTCATGTAGAAAAGCAGTTTGGGGAAGTATTTGAATACCTTTTTAATTGCTAAATGAATTAATGTGACATGCTTACATGGGAGAATACTAAATAACTCCCTGAAAAAGGGCTTCTGAAGAATAAGTCAGACTATCAGTTAGGGATGTTTCTTATTGGCTTAAGGTCAGATCATCTTTCCATGTTTTAATCAGATTGTTTTTGTTTGCTATTGAGTTGTATGAGTCCTTTAGATATTTTGGATATTAACACTTATCAGATATATGATGTACAAATATCTTCTCCCATTTAGTAGGTTGCCTTTTCATTTTGTGAAGGTTCCCTTAGCTGTGCAGAAGCTTTTTAGTTTGATGTAGTCCCACTTGTTGACTTTTGCTTTTGTTGCCTTTGCTTTTAGAGTCAGATCCAAAAAATCTTTGCCAAGATTGATGTCAAGGAGCTTACTGCCTGTGTTGTCTTCTAAGAGTTTTATGGTTTGGGGTCTTACATCCAAGTCTTCAGTTCATTTTGAGTTTATTTTTGTACGTGGTGTAAGATAGCGGTGCAGTTTCATTCTTTTGAGTGTGGCTGCCCAGTTTTCCCAATACCATTTATTGAAGAGTCTGTCCTTTCCCCACTGTATATTCTTGGCTCTTTTGTTGTAAGTTAATTGACCATATGTACATGGGTTTATTTCTGGGCTCTCTATTATGTTCCATTGATCTATGTGTCTGTTTTTATGCTAATACCATACCGTTTTGATGATGAAGGTCTTATAATATTGTTTAAAATCAGGGAGCATGATGCCTCCAGCTTTGTTTTTCTTTCTTAAGTATTTGAATACTTTTGATAGTTTAATGCTCATCAAGGATCTGAAGTCACTATGTTAGTTTAGAAATATACTGTGCATAAAGTAGTTTTCTCATAAACTGCTCATTTGTGAGGTGTCTACTTTCTCACGTGAAGATGCTGGGAAAACAGAAAGACTATTTTTACTTTTTACAAAAAAAAAAGTTTAACTTTGAAAGTAGGAAATAATTTTATTTTCTAAAGTTTGTAGTGCCTTTATTTCCATATATTTTTCCTCTATCTGAAGGGAGATGTTGTCAGAATTAAATGGACACTTGGTAGAGGTTCTCTGAAATGAGTGGGGTCCATTTATGCCATTGCCACCTTTCTTCGTCAGGATTCAAGGGTCATTATACTTTCTAACCACCCTCTGCGTTGCTGTATTGCTTTAGAAAAAGAAGAGCAAATATATCAGGCGCCAGGCTAGATGCTGTACATAGATTAACTCATCTGATCCCTTAACAGCCCTAAGAGGGAAAGTACTATTATTTGCTGCCACTTTAAAGATGATGAAACTGAAGCTTAAATATCTGTTCTATCCTGCCCAAGGTCTCATCGCTGATGAATGGTGAAGCCTGATTCCAGCCAAGCCTTCTAATCCTGGGGCCTGTGTTTGGGTGCTTTCCCATGAAAATTAGGTTAAAAGGGGCTGGATTCCTAATTTATTGGTATAGAATCTCCAACACCCGCCAAAGAGGTAAGCTAGAGGAGAAAGTCCAGGAAACTCCCAGGTGACACCTGTAAGAGGAAAGACCACAGGATACTGCGGAAGGTCATTGCTGGCAAACTGTGGATTCAGGGCACAAAAGTCAACAGGAAAGGATTGGGGGAGGGGGAATTTAAAAGAATTTTCTGGGCTAGGAATCAAGGGATCTGGGTTCTAGCTCTGGCTCTGCTAAAGCCTCCTGTGTAATCCAGCACAACTAACTTCCTGGACCAGTTCAGTTTGCAAAGCTACACGGAAGGATGGAGACAAGAACCCACATCTGACGAACAGCACCAACCGCGGGACAAATTCCTGGCCCCAGTAGTAAATATGTTCCATTCGCTTCTCCGTGGGTGCAGCCCTAGTAATTCTGACATGCACACCAGGTCTGAAGGTCGCTCGACTGGGTTAACTCTTAGCGACCTTCCTTGCTCTTTCAAAAGTTTCTGACCCTCAGCTTCTAGGACCCGGAGCAAACCAAGCCGGTGCATGACACAACTTTCCCAGCAGAGGGCAGTGTTGGCTCAAAGTTTCCCCATGTATCTTCCTCTGGTCTTGAGGTTTTCATCCTGCCTAACGACATTGTTTCAGGATATATATTTTTTTAATATGTATATAATTTAAAAGGCACCAAAAATTACCTATAATCCCATCATTTGTCGTTTGAATTATATAAAGGACACTCCATCTATGCAGTCCACCTCCCAAAGTTAGTAACTGTTAACATTCCGTTTGTCCTTCCTAACTCGTTCCTAAATTTAAACACACTCCACTGTGAATTTATACACACACACACACACACACACACACACACACACTTCTTTTCCAAATGTGGAATCTTGTAATTTTTCTGGTCTACAACTCACATTTTCACCTAAAAAATATCACACACATCTTTCTTCCAAATCCAGTCATTTTTTAAGTGACTATGTACTACCCCATTGTATGATCACCAAAATGTCTATTAATGAATATCTAGGCTTTTTTAGTATTTCAATTACAAATACCACTCTAATTATCATCCTGGAGGATACATCTTTATATAATCATGGTATTCCTTCTGTAGAATACAGACGTAAGATTGTTAAGTCAAAGGATATATTCATTTTCCTTTATTTTTCATACCTTTCTTTGGTTTTCTGTTTTATCAAATACTGAATAATTTTAAAATATATTTCAATAATGCTAAGCATAAAAAATTATACCAACTGACCAGAAGCCATTTTTTAATTTATCATGATTTTTTGGTTTTTGTTATAAAATTGGTTTAATTATTTTCCCAATTATGAGCATTTCTGAGAAAGAAATTTTCTCATGGTCACTAAACCATTCCATGAGTACAAAAGAATACTGTTTAAACTATACCACACATCTATTTCACCATGTGCTGTGTTGCTTTTTTTCTGTGTTACCAATAATGTTTTTAAATTATAAATATTCTCTTCTACTCACACTCTTTATATACAAAATCAGGAAACCAAATACACAGACCCTTGTGCCACAGTGACTCTGATAATTATTTCTCTTAAAAATTGCAAGACAAAGATTTCATCGTGCTTGTCAGGGCCGAGTCTTTGTGGGTTCCTGCAAGCCCTTCTGTTCTAATTGGGCAAAAAGAGGTCACTTACTTCAATTGCACCTGCTTCTCACACACACATGGAAGCTGAGTTATTGCCAAATCAGACCCAGGTCCTAGGCTCTCGTAAGGTTTCAATTCGAGACAAAAATCTAGATGTGAGTTTCAATGGGGGGACCGTTTAAAGAGCACTTTGGGAGGTCTTCTCCCAAGGCGGCTTCGAATGTGATGTTACTATGTCAAGGTCAAGCAGGTGAGAGACAGAGAAACGGCAGGTCCAGGACCACAGCTCAATTTACACCCCAGAAGGTGGGGAGGATAGATTCACGACACTGAGACTTCAAAACTCTCCGTGCCTTCTGAACTCCCAGCACTGAAGGCAGGCATCTTAGAACAAAAACAAAGCATGGGGCTTCCCTGGTGGCGCAGTGGTTGAGAGTCCGCCTGCCGATGCAGGAGACACGGGTTCGTGCCCCAGTCCGGGAATATCCCACATGCCGCGGAGCGGCTGGGCCCGTGAGCCATGGCCTCTGAGCCTGTGCGTCCGGAGCCTGTGCTGCGCAACGGGAGAGGCCACAACAGTGAGAGGCCCGCGTACCACAAAAAACAAAAAACAACAACAAAAAAAACAAAGCATGGGTGTGCAATTTGGAAAGGCGGGGAAAAAGCATGAAGAAGTTTTAAAGAGATACTGGTTTACACATAAGCAGATTAAAAGTTAGGTGGAAGTATAAGGTGATACTAGATTTTGCCAGAAATCAAAGGCAGAGTGGTAGGTGACAGGAAGCCTCGCAGGCAGCAGAAGCTGGCTTTATTTCTTCCTGAAGATCTGGATTTGAGGCTTTCCTGGAGAAAATCACAACCCTTCTCCCTACTATTCAGCTACCTCAGCTACAAGCACTTAGTTTTTATTTATTTTTCATAAATTTATTTATTTCCTTTTATCTATTTTTGGCTGTGTTGGGTCTTCGTTGCTGCACACAGGCTTTCTCTAGCTGTGGCGAGCAGGGGCTACTCTTCGCTGTGGTATGTGGGCTTCTCATTGCGGTGGCTTCTCTTGTTGTGGAGCACGGACTCTAAGTGCGTGGGCTTCAGTAGTTGTGGTACGTGGGCTCAGTAGTTGTGGCTCGTGGGTTCTAGAGCTCAGCAGTTGTGGCGCACAGGCTTAGTTGCTCCGCAGCATGTGGGATCTGACTGGACCAGGGATCGAACCCATGTCCCCTGCATTGGCAGGCAGATTCTTAACCACTGCACCACCAGGGAAGTCCTTGCAAGCACTTCTTAACTCATGTTCAACCTCACAGCTCTGACATGGTTTCACTTGCTCACTGAAATCCGAATTCCTGCCCTGCTGTGCCATTTCATTACAAAAGAATAAAATTAAAAATACAGCATACAAGGGGAAGATACAAGAAGAGGAAATTTAGATTATAGCTTAGTCACTTTTGTCATCATCTTGCTATAGAAATCTAATTGTAACTATTCCTCTTACATACAAATATTTAAAAGATAAGACTATCTGGTCAACTAGGAATATATGTCTGCAACTGCAACAGGAAACAAAAATAGGGCTTCCGGGAAGATGGCGGAAGAGTAAGACGCGGAGATCACCTTCCTCCCCACAGATACACCAGAAATACATCTACACGTGGAACAACTCCTACAGAACACCTAGTGAACGCTGGCTGAAGACCTCAGACCTCCCAAAAGGCAAGAAACCCCCCACGTACCTGAGTAGGGCAAAAGAAAAAAGAATAAACAGAGACAAAAGGATAGGGACGGGACCTGCACCCGTGGGAGGGAGCCGTGAAGGAGGAAAGGTTTCCATACACTAGGAAGCCCTTCGCGGGCGGAGACTGCGGGTGGCGCAGGGGGAAAGCTTCGGAGCCGCGGAGAGCACAGCAACAGGGGTGCGAGGGGCAAAGCGGTGAGATTCCCACACAGAGGATCAGGGCCGACCAGCACTCACCAGTCCGAGAGGCTTCTCTGCTCACCCGCCGGGGCGGGCGGGGCTGCGAGCTGAGGCGTGGGCTTCGGTCGGAGCGCCGGGAGAGGACTGGGGTTGGCGGCGTGAACACAGCCTGCAGGGGCTAGTGCGCCACAGCTAGCTGGGAGGGAGTCCGGGGAAAAGTCTGGACTTGCCGAAGAGGCAAGAGACTTTTTCTTCCCTCTTTGTTTCCTGGTGCGCGAGGAGAGGGGATTAAGAGCGCTGCTTAAAGGAGCTCCAGAGACGGGCGCGAGTCGCGGCCGGGCATGAGACGCTAAGGCTGCTGCTGCCGCCACCAACAAGCCTGTGTGCGAGCACAGGTCACTCTCCACACACCCCTTCCGAGGAGCCTGTGCAGCCCGCCACTGCCAGCGTCCCAGGATCCAGGGACAACTCCCCCCGGAAGAACGCGCGGCGCGCCTCAGGCTGTGCAACGTCACGCCGGCCTCTGCCGCCGCAGGCTCGCCCCGCCCTCCGTGCCCCTCCCTCCCCCCCCCCACCCCCGGCCTGAGTGAGCCAGAGCCCACGAATCAGCGGCTCCTTTAACCCCGTCCTGTCTGAGCGGAAGAACAGACGCCCTCCGGCGACCTACACGCAGAGGTGGGGCCACATCCAAAGCTGAGCCCCTGGGAGCTGTGAGAACAAAGAAGAGAAAGGGAAATCTCTCCCAGCAGCCTCAGAAGCAGCGGAATAAAACTCCACAATCAACTCGATGTACCCTGCATCTATGGAATCCCTGAATAGACAACAAATCATCCCAAATTAAGGAGGTGGACTTTGAGAGCAAGATTTATGATTTTTTCCCCTTTTCCTCTTTTTGTGAGTGTGTATGTATATGCTTCTGTGTGAGATTTTGTCTGTATAGCTTTGCTTCCACCATTTGTCCTAGGGTTCTATCCGTCTGTTGTTTTTTTGTTGTTGTTGTCCTCTTAATAATTATTTTTTTATTTTAATAATTTTATTATAGTTTATCTTACTTTATTTTGCTTTATCTTCTTTCTTTCTTTTTTCCTTCCTTCCCTCCTTTCTTTCTACTTCTACTAATTCTTTCTTTCTACTTTTTCTCCCTTTTATTCTGAGCCATGTGGATGAAAGGCTCTTGGTGCTGCAGGCAGGAGTCAGTGCTGTGCCTCTGAGGTGGGAGAGCCAACTTCAGGACACTGGTCCACAAGAGACCTCCCAGATCCACATAATATCAAACGGCAAAAATCTCCCAGAGATCTCCATCTCAACGCCAGCACCCAGCTTCACTCAACGACCAGCAAGCTACAGTGCTGGACATCCTATGCCAAACAACTAGCAAGAAAGGAACACAACCCCACCCATTAGCAGAGAAGCTGCCTAAAATCATAATAAGTCCACAGACACCCCAAAACACACCACCAGACGTGGACCTTCCCACCAGAAAGACAAGATCCAGCCTCATCCACCAGAACACAGGCACTAGTCCCCTCCACCAGGAAGCCTACACAACCCACTGAACCAACCTTAGCCACTGAGGACAGACACCAAAAACAACGGGAACTACGAACCTGCAGCCTGCAAAAAGGAGACCCCAAACACAGTAAGATAAGCAAAATGAGAAGACAGAAAAACACACAACAGTTGAAGGAGCAAGATAAAAACCCACCAGACCTAACAAATGAAGCGGAAATAGGCAGTCTACCTGAAAAAGAATTCAGAATAATGATAGTAAAGATGATCCAAAATCTTGGAAATAGAATAGACAAAATGCAAGAAACATTTAACAAGGACCTAGAAGAACTAAAGATGAAAGAAACAACAATGAACAACACAATAAATGAAATTAAAAATACTCTAGATGGGATCAATAGCAGAATAACTGAGGCAGAAGAACGGACCTGGAAGATAAAATAGTGGAAATAACTACTGCAGAGCAGAATAAAGAAAAAAGAATGAAAAGAACTGAGGACAGTCTCAGAGACCTCTGGGACAACATTAAACGCAACAACACTCGAATTATAGGGGTTCCAGAAGAAGAAGAGAAAAAGAAAGGGACTGAGAAAATATTTGAAGAGATTATAGTTGAAAACTTCCCTAATATGGGAAAGGAAATAGTTAATCAAGTCCAGGAAGCACAGAGAGTCCCATACAGGATAAATCCAAGGAGAAATATGCCAAGACACATATTAAAAAAAAACTGTCAAAAATTAAATACAAAGAAAACATATTAAAAGCAGCAAGGGAAAAACAACAAATAACACACAAGGGACTCCCCATAAGGTTAACAGCTGATATCTCAGCAGAAACTCTGCAAGCCAGAAGGGACTGGCAGGACATACTTAAAGTGATGAAGGAGAAAAACCTGCAACCAAGATTACTCTACCCAGCAAGGATCTCATTCAGATTTGATGGAGAAATTAAAACCTTTACAGACAAGCAAAAGCTGAGAGAGTTCAGCACCACCAAACCAGATTTACAACAACTGCTAAAGGAACTTCTCTAGGCAAGAAACACAAGAGAAGGAAAAGCCCTACAATAACGAATCCAAAACAGTTAAGAAAATGGGAATAGGAACATACATATCGATAATTACCTTAAATGTAAATGGACTAAATGCTCCCACCAAAAGACACAGATTGGCTGAATGGATACAAAAACAAGACCCATATATTTGCTACCTTCAAGAGACCCACTTCAGACCTAGAGACACATACAGACTGAAAGTAAAGGGATGGAAAAAGATATTTCATGCAAATGGAAACCAAAAGAAAGCTGGAGTAGCAATTCTCATATCAGACAAAATAGACTTTAAAATAAAGACTATTAGAAGAGACAAAGAAGGACACTACATAATGATCAAGGGATCGATCCAAAAAGAACATATAACAATTGTAAATATTTATGCATCCAACATAGGAGCACCTCAATACATAAGGCAAATACTAACAGCCATAAAAGGGGAAATTGACAGTAACACATTCATAGTAGGGGACTTTAACACCCCACTTTCACCAATGGACAGATCATCCAAAATGAAAATAAATAAGGAAACACAAGCTTTAAATGATACATTAAACAAGATGGACTTAATTGATATTTATAGGACATGCCATCCAAAAACAATAGAATACACATTTTTCTCAAGTGCTCATGCAACATTCTCCAGGATAGATCATATCTTGGGTCACAAATCAAGCCTTGATAAATTTAAGAAAATTGAAATTGTATCAAGTATCTTTTCCAACCACAATGCTATGAGACTAGATATCAATTACAGGAAAAGATCTGTAAAAACTACAAACACATGGAGGCTAAACAACACACTACTTAATAATGAAGTGATCACTGAAGAAATCAATGAAGAAATTAAAAAATACCTAGAAACAAATGACAATGGAGACACGACGACCCAAAATCTATGGGATTCAGCAAAAGCAGTTCCAAGAGGGAAGTTTATAGCAATACAATCCTGCCTTAAGAAACAGGAAACGTCTCGAATAAACAACCTAACCTTGCACCTAAAGCAATTAGAGAAAGAAGAAAAAAAATCCAAAGTTAGCAGAAAGAAAGAAATCATAAAAATCAGATCAGAAATAAATGAAAAAGAAATGAAGGAAACGATGGCAAAGATCAATAAAACTAAAAGCAGGTTCTTTGAGAAGATAAACAAAATTGATAAACCATTAGCCAGACTCATCAAGAAAAAAAGGGAGAAGACTCAAATCAGTAGAATTAGAAATGAAAAAGGAGAAGTAACAACTGACACTGCAGAAATACAAAAGATCATGACAGATTACTACAAGCAACTCTATGCCAATAAAATGGACAACCTGGAAGAAATGGACAAATTCTTAGAAATGCACAACCTGCCCAGACTGAATCAGGAAGAAATAGAAACTATGAACCAATCACAAGCACTGAAATTGAAACTGTGATTAAAAATATTCCAACAAACAAAAGCCCAGGACCAGATGGCTTCACAGGCGAATTCTATCAAACATTTAGAGAAGAGCTAACACCTATCCTTCTCAAAGTCTTCCAAAATATAGCAGAGGGAGGAACACTCCCAAACTCATTCTATGAGGCCACCATCACCCTGATACCAAAACCAGACAAGGATGTCACAAAGAAAGAAAACTACAGGCCAATATCACTGATGAACATAGATGCAAAAATCCTCAACAAAATACTAGCAAACAGAATCCAACAGCCCATTAAATGGATCATACACCATGACCAAGTGGGGTTTATTCCAGGAATGCAAGGATTCTTCAATATATGAAAATCAATCAACGTGATACAGCATATTAACAAATTGAAGGAGAAAAACCATATGATCATCTCAATAGATGCAGAGAAAACTTTTGACAAAATTCAACACCCATTTATGATAAAAACCCTGCAGAACGTAGGCATAGAGGGAACTTGCCTCAACATAATAAAGGCCATATATGACAAGCCCACAGCCAACATTGTCCTCAATGGTGAAAAACTGAAAGCATTTCCACTAAGATCAGGAACAAGACAAGGTTGCCCACTCTCACCACTCTTATTCAACATAGTGTTGGAAGTTTTAGCCGCAGCAATCAGAGAAGAAAAGGAAATAAAAGGAATCCAAATCGGAAAAGAAGAAGTAAAGCTGTCACTGTTTGCAGATGACATGATACTATATATAGAGAATCCTAAAGATGCTACCAGAAAACTACTAGAGCTAATCAATGAATTTGATAAAGTTTAAGGATACAACATTAATGCACAGAAATCTCTGACATTCCTATACACTAATGATGAAAAATCTGAAAGTGAAATCAAGAAAACACTCCCATTTACCACTTCAACAAAAAGAATAAAACACCTAGGAATAAACCTACCTAAGGAGACAAAAGACCTGTATGCAGAAAATTATGACACTGATGAAAGAAATTAAAGATGATACAAATAGATGGAGAGATATACCATGTTCTTGGATTGGAAGAATCAACATTGTGAAAATGACTCTACTACCCAAAGCAATCTACAGATTCAATGCAATCCCTATCAATCTACCACTGGCATTTTTCACAGAACTAGAACAAAAAATTTCACAATTTGTATGGAAACACAAAAGACCCCGAATAGCCAAAGCAATCTTGAGAACGAAAAACGGAGCTGGAGGAATCAGACTTCCTGACTTCAGACTATACTACAAAGCTACAGTAACCAAGACAGTATGGTACTGGCACAAAAACAGAAAGATAGATCAATGGAACAGGATAGTAAAGCCCAGAGGTAAACCCACGCACATATGGTCACCTTATCTTTGATAAAGGAGGCAGGAATGTACAGTGGAGAAAGGACAGCCTCTTCAATAAGTGGTGCTGGGACAACTGGACAGGTACATGTAAAAGTATGAGATTAGATCACTCCCTAACACCATACACAAAAATAAGCTCAAAATGGATTAAAGACCTAAATGTAAGGCCAGAAACTATCAAACTCTTAGAGGAAAACATAGGCAGAACACTCTATGACATAAATCACAACAAGATCCTTTTTGACCCACCTCCTAGAGAAATGGAAATAAAAACAAAAATAAACAAATGGGACCTAATGAAACTTCAAAACTTTTGCACAGCAAAGGAAACCATAAACAGTACCAAAAGACAAGCCTCAGAATGGGAGAAAATATTTGCAAATGAAGCAACTGATAAAGGATTAATCTCCAAAATTTATAAGCAGCTCATGCAGCTCAATAACAAAAAAACAAACAACCCAATCCAAAAATGGGCAGAAGACCTAAATAGACATTTCTCCAAAGAAGATATACAGACTGCCAACAAACACATAAAAGAATGCTCAACATCATTAATCATTAGAGAAATGCAAATCAAAACTACAATGAGATATCATCTCACACCAGTCAGAAAGGCCATCATCAAAAAATCTAGAAACAATAAATGCTGGAGAGGGTGTGGAGAAAAGGGAACCCTCTTGCACTGCTGGTGGGAATGTAAATTGATACAGCCACTGTGGAGAACAGTATGGAAATTCCTTAAAAAACTACAAATAGAACTACCATATGACCCAGCAATCCCACTACTGGGCATATACCCTGAGAAAACCATAATTCAAAAAGAGTCATGTACCAAAATGTTCATTGCAGCTCTATTTACAGTAGCCCAGAGATGGAAACAACCTAAGTGTCCATCATTGGATGAATGGATAAATAAGATGTGGCACATATATACAATGGAATATTACTCAGCCATAAAAAGAAAAGAAATTGAGCTATTTGTAATGAGTTGGATAGACCTAGAGTCTGTCATACAGAGTGAAGTAAGTCAGAAAGAGAAAGACAAATACCGTATGCTAACACATATATATGGAATTTAAGGAAAAAATGTCATGGAGAACCTAGGGTTAAGACAGGAATAAAGACACAGACCTACTAGGGAATGGGTTTCAGGATATGGGGAGGGGGAAGGGTGAGCTGTGACAAAGCGAGAGAGAGGCATGGACATATATACACTACCAAACGTAAGGTAAATAGCTAGTGAGAAGCAGCCGCATAGCACAGGGAGATCAGCTCAGTGCTTTGTGACCGCCTGGGGGGGTGGGATAGGGAGGGTGGGAGGGAGGGAGACGCAAGAGGGAAGAGATATGGGAACATGTGTATATGTATAACTGATTCACTTTGTTATAAAGCAGAAACTAACACACCCTTGTAAAGCAATTATACTCCAATAAAGATGTAAAAAAAAAAAAAAAGATGGGCATAAAGATGCAGACCTACTAGAGAATGGACTTGAGGATATGGGGAGGGGGAAGGGTAAGCTGTGACAAAGTGAGAGAGTGACATGGACATATATACACTACCAAACATAAAATAGATAGCTAGTGGGAAGCAGCTGCATAGCACAGGGAGATCAGCTCGGTGCTTTATGACCACCTAGAGGGGTGGGAGGGAGGGAGACGCAAGAGGGAAGAGATATGGGGACATATGTATATGTATAACTGATTCACTTTGTTATAAAGCAGAAACTAACACACCCTTGTAAAGCAATTATACTCCAATAAAGATGTTAAAAAAAAAAAAGAAACAAAAATATTAGGAGATTAAAACCAAAACTCAAAAGCTGAACTAACAATGGGAAGCAGGGGCTAAACTGGTCTCTCTGGGGCAGGGAGCAAGCTTCTCTGGGGCGAGACCAAAGTGATTCAACTCAACAGCGTGACTGCCCTGAGTACAGAATGGTTATTCACGTCTGGATCTGAGTGACAATTACGCTGACTGACCTGCCTAAATTAAGATCAAACCAGGATGAAGGGAAAAACCGGTGTGGCTTGCCTGACTGAATCTCGGGAAGCAAGATATCTCCCAGGCAACCAAAGACCTACAGGGGTAGCCAGGGTCCCTGCTGACTGGGCTGACAATGTTTTGTTTTGTTTTGTTTTGCAGTACGCGGGCCTCTCACTGCTGTGGCCTCTCCCCCTACGGAGCACAGGCTCCGGATGCGCAGGCTCAGGGGCCACGGCTCACGGGTCCAGCCGCTCCATGGCATGTGGGATCTTCCCGGACCGGGGCACGAACCCGTGTCCCCTGCATCGGCAGGCGGACTCCCAACCATTGTGCCACCAGGGCAGCCCGCTGACAATGTTTTTAAGCGGTCTCACTGCAACCTGCTCAAAAAAAGAGTCTGTCTGGATGGCAAGGTGTCAGAATATATGATGTGCCGCAGATAGAAGGTATTTTATGGTATTTTATAGAAGGTATTTTATTTTATGATGTGCCACAGATAGAAGGTATTTTTACCATGCCTGGATTTTCGTGATCCAAAATTAATTCATCTGAAGGTAAGATAACCCATTCCCAGTTTTCCAAAACACCTATGCTCTTGCTGAAAGCAACGCGGCTCTCCTCATTAAAATAAGACATTTCTAAGGTACCAGATGGCAAAATCTCGGTTTAGACATATTCTTAGTAAACAGCCCCAGAGCACATCACACAGCATCTTGGGGTCTGCTGAAGCCTGAAAGGTGATGGGAAAGAAACATCTATGTGAAACCTGATAGATTTGTAGGGTTTTGGGGGACAGGGAGGGGAGGGGAGAGGTCAGGAGAGGAGAGGAGAGGAGAGGGGCAAAGAAGGGGGGGGGGGAGGAAAAAAATCCTTCCCAGAGCCTATAGGCGCTTGTGATTCACCCACTCCATACAGTAACCAAGACACTATGACTATTACCCATCACAATAATTTTCACTGTGTGAGTTAGATTTTTTTAAACAAGTACACTGATTTCTCTTTAAAAATAATAACGATAAAATTTCCGGTATTTTAGGGTCAATCTTGGTGCTCGGTAGAGGGGATATTTTTCTGGGATGATGGAAGTTGTGACCAACCGTTCAGCTCCTTTCCAGGTAAGTCTGAGGTTTGTGTTCACCCAGTTAGTTCTCAGTGAGTGGTCCAGAGCTCTGTCTGTGGACTTGAAGAACATCGTCTACAGGCCAGCTCACAGTCTTTCCAGAAGAATTTGAACTCTGTGACATCCCTCCATTTTTAAAAAAGAATTTATTTATTATTTATTTACTTATTTTGGCTGCGTCGGGTCTTAGTTGCGGCACCCGGGATCTTTAGTTGCAGCACGCGGACTTCTTAGCTGCAGCATGCAGACTCTTAGTTGTGGCATACAGGATCTAGTTCCCCGACCAGGGATCGAACCCGGGCCCCCTGCATTGGGAGCTCGACGTCTCACCCACAGGGACCACCAGGGAAGCCCCCGTCCCTCAATTTTTAAAAGGTAAAATCTTGAGGTCCTTTAAGATTAAATACTGATTGAAAAGGTGTGGAGTTGCAAGCAATGACACTTTTTGGAAATTCAAGGATTCTGGAATGTTGAAACCATACAGGGGAGAGTTTCCATAGTTTTTAGTTAGACCTGGGTTCTCTCGTCCTTCTGGAGAAAGCAGATGTTCTGATGCTTAAAGATGATTTGCTGGACTTCCCCTGAAGCTTGGGGCCATTGTAGGAAACTCTCAGCCAGCTGGGCCTGACACCTGTCAGCCGTCTGAACCAAGGCATTCTTATTGAGCAAGATCTTCACCGACTAGCATGAACACCCCAAGAAAAACTTTGGGGGTATGACTCTGGGTTGACACTGCTGACCACCACCACAGAATTGACCACCACAGGGTGATGATGGGGCCTGAGGCAGCTGGGAGCCTCCCTTCCCCCGGGGAAGGAGAGGAGAGCCTGCAGCTTGAGAAAGTTCAAAGGTGGGAGGAAACCCAGTTCCTGCATATACAGAGGCAGAGGTTACACCACATGCACCAAAGCCTCTGGGCTTCCCTAACACCTCTCACCACCATTTACAGTTTTCACCAGTAGAGGTCTTCCACATATTTTGAAAGATTTATTCCTAGGTATTGATACTTCATTTCTTGGTCTCATTATCCACGGTTTATTTTTATTCAAGTTCTGTTTGTTGCTGGTAAATAGAAATGCAATTTTTTTTGTTACGTTGACTTTATACCCAGGAACCTTGCTTAACTCTTAACAATTCCAATAACTGACCTGTAGGATCATCTGGACTTTTTTATGCACACAATCACATCATCTGTGAATAATGACGATTTTGTTTCCTCCTTTCCAGTCCACGTATTTCATATGCCTTCTCTTCACATTCCTGCACTGGTTGGGGCCCCCAGCACCAGGCTGTATGCAAAAGTAGTGACCGTTCTGTCTTACTCTCTATATGACAGGGAAAGCTTTCTGTGTTTTGTCCTTTACCCTTATACTGTTTTTTGTGAATACACTTTATCAGGTTATGAAAGTTTCCTTCTATTCCAGGTTTTCTAAGGTTTTTATTATGAACATTGAATTATGATCAAAAGTACTTTTGAGTGTGTTGAAATGATCCATTCAATGATAAATTACATTTGCTATTATTCTAAAGTTAAACCAAGCTTGCATCCTTTGGGTAAATGGGGGATTATTCAGGGTTAACTTTCTTTGGATGATTTGGAATCATTTCTGTGGAATTGGAATCACTTATTCCTTGAATATTGGGAAGAACTCAGAGGTAGTCATTTGGGACTGCTTTTCTCTTGGAGGGAAATTTTTGTTAACACCTAATCGAAGATTGTATCCTGGTTAAGAGCATAAAGCTGAGGCTAAACTGCCCGCATTTAAAGTGCAGCTTTGGGCTTCGCTGGTGGCGCAGTGGTTGAGAGTCCGCCTGCCGATACAGGGGACATGGGTTCGTGCCCCGGTCCGGGAAGATCCCACATGCCGCGGAGCGGCTGGGCCCGTGAGCCATGGCCGCTGAGCCTGCGCGTCCGGAGCCTGTTGCTCCGCAACGGGAGAGGCCACAGCAGTGAGAGGCCCGCGTGCCGCAAAAAGTAAAATAAAAAATAAAGTGCAGCTTTGCCTGCTACCAGCCGTGCGCCATTAGCCAAGTTGCTGGGTCTGTGACTTCATATCCTCATCAATAAATAGGAATGAAAAATAATATCGAGTACCTGAAAGGATCTAACATATCTAAATCATTTAGAATTTTACCTGGCCCCATGGCAAGTGCTACACAATTGCTATTATTTTCACTGACTTGTTTCCTTTAATAATTATAAAGCTACTCAAGTTTTCTCTCTAATTTTTAATTGTCTTTAATTATGAGAAAATACATATAACATAAAATTTGCCATCCTGGGCTTCCCTGGTGGCGCAGTGGTTGAGTCCGCCTGCCGATGCAGGGGATGCAGGTTCATGCCCCGGTCCGGGAAGATCCCACATGCCGCGGAGCGGCTGGGCCCGTGAGCCGTGGCCGCTGGGGCTGCACGTCCGGAGCCTGTGCTCCGCAACGGGAGAGGCCACAACAGTGAGAGGCCCGCGTACCGAAAAAAAAAAAAAATTTGCCATCCTAACCATTTTTAAGTGTACAGTTCAGTGGTTTTAAGTGCATATATGTTATGCAGTTGTCCCCACCATCTATCTCCAGAACTCTTTTCATCTTGCAAAACTGAAACTCAGTCCCCTTTAAACAATAACTCCCCATTCCCCCTGCCCCAGCCCCTGGAAACCACCGTTATAATTTCTGTTTCTATGATTCTAACTATCCCGTTACCTCAAATGAATCATACAATATTTGTCCTTTCGTGACCAGCTTATTATTTCATGCAGCACCAAGTCTTCAGGGTTCATCCAAGTTATGGCATGTGTCAGAATTTCCGTCCTTTTCAACGCTGAATAATATTGCATTGTATGGATATAATACATTTTGCTTGTCCTTTTATCCATTGATTAACTTTTTTTTTTTTTTTTTTTTTTTTGCTGTACGTGGGCCTCTCACTGTTGTGGCCTCTCCCGTTGCGGAGCACAGGCTCTGGACACGCAGGCTCAGCGGCCATGGCTCACGGACCTAGCCGCTCCGCGGCATGTGGGATCTTCCCGGACCGGGGCACGAACCCATGTCCCCTGTATCGGCAGGCGGACTATCAACCACTGCGCCACCACGGAAGCCCCATTGATGAACATTTGAGTTTCCACCTTTTGGCTATTGTGAATAATGCTGCTATGAACACAGGTGTACAAATAACTCTTTGAGATCTTGCTTTCAGTTCTTTGGGTTATATACCGACAAGTGGAATTGCGGGATCATATGGCAATTCTACATTCAATTTTTTGAGGAACCACCATACAGTTTTCCAAATCAGGCTGTACCATTTTACGTTCCTACTAAGAGTGCACAAGTGTTCCAAGGTCTCCACATACTCACCAACTCTTGTTATTCTCTTTATTGAGAGTAGCTATCCTAACAGATGTGAGTTGACATCTCATCATGATTTTGATTTTGATTTCCCTAACGACTAGTGATGTTCAGCATCTTTTCACGTGTGTATTGGCTATTTGTATATCTTCTTTGGAGAAATGTCTATTCAAGTCCGCAGCCCGATTTTAATCAGGTTTTTTGGTTTCTTGTTGTTGAGTTTTAGGAGTTCTCTGTACGCACCGGAACAAGCAAAATTTTTTTCTGGAGCAAAAGTTTTTCATTTTCATGAGGTCCGATATGTCTATTTTTTTTTTCTTTTATCAACTGAGCCTTTGGTGTCATAAATTTTGACACATAAAAATTGACACCTTTGGTGTCATAAATTTTCCCTTTAATCTTGACTCGGTTTGGATAGAACTGTATTCTTCTAGGAATTCAACCATTTTATCTGTTTCCAAATTTATGAATCTTCTTATTATCTTATTAATCTCTGCAGCATAAGTCATTATGTTCCATTTTTTGTTCCTAATTCTGTTCTTTTGTGCCTTCTCTCTTTTTTTTTTTTTACTCAGTCTAGCCAGAGGTTTTTCAATTGTATTAATCTTTCCATACAACATTTGGTTTTGGCTGAAGTTATCTTTTGTATGTTTGGGTTTTTATTTCATTAAGTTCTGCTTTTCTATTTCTTCTTTTCTATTTTCTGTTGAATTCTCCTCTGTCCTTTTTCTACTTTCTTAAGATGCATGTTTAGCTCATTTATTTTTAGCCTTTTTTCTTTTCTATTATAAACATTTAGGGCTATCTATTTTCTTCTATGTCCTACAAAGTCTGATATGTTGTATGTTTATGATAGTTCAGTTGTAAATATTTTCTAATTTTATTTTGATGTATTTCTTAACATATGAGTTTATAAGTTATTATTTATATATTATAAATAATATGGATGGCTGAGACTACACTAGTAATAACAGTGATAGAGGAGTACAACTGTGGACTTAGTGCAGTACTCTGTGGCTCCTGGGCATTCCCTGGCGGTCCAGTGGCTAGGACTCCAGGCTTCCACTGCAGGGGGCGCGGGTTCAATCCCTGGTCGGGGAACTGAGATCCCACATGCTGTGTCAAGCAGCCAAAAGATTTTAAAAAATACTCTATGGCTCCAAATTTGAAAGCAAACTACACGAGGAATTAACTGGCAGCCCTTTACTTAAATGATCAAGTCAAATCTAACGAGAACAGCCTTATTTTGTTATTAAGAATAATCTTTCTCTGAGATTATTATAATCACAAGGGGGAATATTGCCATGAACAATTATGACATTTTTTTAAATGTGAAAGAAAAAGATTACCAAGTGTCATGTCTCTGGCATCTCTCCAGGTTATCTTTGCTTTTCATTGTCTTTGAGCCATTTTATAACTCCAAAAGATAAAGAAATTTGATAACAATACAAAATATTTTGTCCATACCAATACAAATTAGTTAGGTCTCGTTGAATGCAATTGATTATTGACCCATTTTGCATCTATTTAAAATTTATTTCAGTATTCCTTAACTGTGTGTGTGTGTGTGTGTGTGTGTGTGTGTGTGTGTGTGTGTGTGTGTTACTTTGAATTGTCCTTTGAATCAGTTGTAACTTTTTACTGGTTCCTTAATAATTAATGAGCTGAATAAAAACTTTGGCACATGTTTATTTAAAGAAATCAATTACCAAGAGAAACTTTTCACTCTCAACATATATCCCTTATGGATACGATAAATTTTGTTTATATGTTTTAAGACTATATTATTAGTTACATACAAGCCTAGAATATTGTCTCTCCCTGGGAAATTTAATCTATCAAAGTCTATCTTCTTTATAGTAATTAATAGCTTTGAATTAGTATGTGGCTGCTTTATCTTCTATCATCCTTTTAATTTCAAGTATTTCTGTGCATATGTTTTAAATTTATCTCTTGTGGGAGAAACATATATATGTAGTCTGAAAGCCATCCTTTAACTGCAGAATTTAGTCCATTCATTACATTTATTGTAATTGCTGATATATTTGAATTTATTTCTATGATCTTATTCCATATTTAAAAAATGTTTTCCTGCCCCCTTTTTTTCTGGCTTCCATTCTCTCCTTTTTTGCCTTCTCTTGTAATTAAGGATTTTTTTTTCTCATTTTAGTTTTTTCCCTCCTACTATCTCTATTATTTTAAAAGCTACCTGTTGTGGGCTATTTTGTGTCCCCCCCAAAAAAGATATGTTAAAGTCCTAACCCTCAGTACCTCAGAATGTGATCTTACTTAAATAAGGTCATTGCAGATGTACTTAGTTAAGTTAAAATGAGGTCATACTAGAGCAGGGTGGGTCCTTAATCCAATATGACACATTATTATCACCCCAAGGCCATAACTTACATCAGCGTTCACTCTGATGTGTTGGACATACTATGGGTTTGGACAACATATAATGACATGTATCTGCCATTATAGTATTATACAGAATAGTTCCACTGCCCTAAAAATCCTCTGTGCTCCACCAATTCATCCTTCCCTCCCCTTTAAATTCTGGCAACCACTTTTGCTGTCTTTTACTTTCTTTTCACTGTCTCCACAGTTTTGTCTTTTGTAGAATGTCATTTAGTTGGAATCACACAGAATGCAACCTTTTCAGATTGGCTTCTTTCACTTGGTAATGTACATTTAAGATTCCCCCATGTCTTTTATTTTTTATAATTTATTTTTTTAACTTCTTTATTGGAGTATAATTGCTTTACAATGTTGTGTTAGTTTCTGCTGTATAACAAAGTGAATCAGCTATATGTATACATATATCCCCATATCCCCTCCCTCTTGCGTCTCCCTCCCACCCTCCCTATCCCACCCCTCTAGGTGGTCACAAAGCACCGAGCTGATCTCCCTGTGCTATGTGGCTGCTTCCCACTAGCTATGTATTTTAAATTTCGTAGTGTATATATGTCCATGCCACTCTCTCACTTCGTCCCAGCTTACCCTTCCCCCTCCCCATGTCCTCAAGTCTATTCTCTACATCTGGGTCTTTATTCCTGTCCTGCCCCTAGGTTCTTCAAATCTTTTTTTTTTTTTTTTTTAGATTCCATATATACATGTTAGCATACGCTATTTGTTTTTCTCTTTCTGACTTACTTCACTTTGTATGACAGACTCTAGGTCCATCCACCTCACTACAAATAACTCAATTTCGTTTCTTGTTATGGATGAGTAATATTCCATTGTATATATGTGCCACATCTTATTTATCCATTCATCTGTCAGTGGACACTTAGGTTGCTTCCATGTCCTGGCTATTGTAAATAGTGCTACAATGAACATTGTGGTACATGACTCTTTGAATTATGGTTTTCTCAGGGTATATGCCTAATAGTGGGATTGCTGGGTCATATGGTAGTTCCACTTTTAGTTTTATAAGGAACCTCCATACTGTTCTCCATAGTGGTTGTAGCAATTTCCATTCCCACCAACAGTGCAAGAGGGTTCCCTTTCCTCCACACCCTCTCCAGCGTTTATTGTTTGTAGATTTTTTGATGATGGCCATTCTGACCAGTGTGAGATGATATCTCATTGTAGTTTTGATTTGCATTTCTCTAATGATTAATGATGTTGAGCACCCCTTTATGTGTTTGTTGCCCATCTGTATATCTTCTTTGGAGAAATGTCTATTTAGGTCTTCTGCCCATTTTTGGATTGGGTTGTTTGTTTATTTGATATTGAGCTGCATGAGTTGCTTGTATATTTTGGAGGTTAATCCTTTGTCAGTTGCTTTGTCTGCAAATATTTTCTTCCATTCTGAGTGTTGTCTTTTCATCTTGTTTATGGTTTCCTTTGCTGTGCAAAAGCTTTTAAGCTTCATTAGGTCCCGTTTGTTTATTTTTGTTTTTATTTCCATTTCTCTAGGAGGTCCCCCATGCATTTTTATGTCTTGATAGCTCATTTCTTTTTAGTGCTGAATAATATTCCACTGTCTGGATGTACCACATTTTATTTATCCATTCACCTACTGAAGGACATCTTGGTTGCTTCTAAGTTTTGGCAATTATGAATAAGGCTGCTATAAAGCATCTGTGTGCAGGTTTTTCTGTGGACATAAGTTTTCAACTCCTCTGAGTAAATTCCAAGGCATACAATTGCTGGATCATATGGTAAGAGTGTGTTTAGTTTTGTAAGAAAATGCCAAGGTGTCTTCCAAAATGATGGTACCCTTTTGCATTCTCACCAACAATAAATGCGAGTTCCTATTGCTCCACATCCTTGCCAGCACTGGGTGTTGTCACTGTTTTGGATTTTGGCCATACAAAAAGTTTTGAAGTGATATCTCATTGTTGTTTTAATTTGCAATTCCCTAGTGATATAGGGAATACGTGTTCAGACTTATAGGAAAAAGAACTGTTCATACTTTTTCATAAGCTTTTCTGCCCCCTGTGTGTTTTCTTTGGTGAAATGTCTGTTCAGGTGCTTACCCCACTTTTAAATCATGTTGTTTTCTTTCTTATTGGTGAGTTTCAACATCTGACATTTTTGTGGACCTAATTTTGCTGTCTGTTGTTTCCACTGGCTCTACCTTATGGTACTGTGTGTGTGTGTTGATTTTTGCCTGTGGTTTTATATACCTTGGAATTTTACCTCTACGAATTCTGAGTCTTGAAAGTGGGTTCTCCCAGTGGACGTCTGCATTTCCTTCCATCAAGAGCCTGAAGACACTACAATCTATAAGCATTTTTAACTAAAATATCAGCTTAATGTTCAGACCATCCCAATAATGGGAATTTGGGCTGCAAACCTGTTTGAGTGCCAGTTATAAGCTTGAGTTTTCTGGTAACAGGTTTTTTACTCTCTGTCCTTGTAGGCAAATAAACTTTCTGTGTCCTCCAGAGTATGGATTTTTCCTAACTCATTCTTGCAAAGAGAGTGTCACTGCTGGGGATCCCAGCTTCGGGTAGAAGGTCTCTATTGGATTCTCTCTAGATAGGCCTTAGGCTTTATCTCCTGTTCCTAGTGCCATAAAAACTCAAGTTCACAAATATTTAACCATGACGTCTGGGTGAAAGCTGTCTTCAGTGTTCTAATGACCTCTCTGGGTTCCTGCTTTTACTTGTTTGCGTTATTATGTTTGTTTCAATTTGTTTTGTTTCGTTTTGTTTACCTCTGAGAATTCTATACTTTCTTCACAGATCACCAGTGCATTTAATTTTTTTATAAATTATTATATCCAGAATTATCAAATGAGTTTCCTATGAGAAGAAACTGGTTTCAGAAATACATGATAAAATCCTCACTTGCATCCCTACGTGGGACTAGGTTCATTTGAAAGTACATTTTCATTTAAACTCAACGTCATTCCACTGTGTCTCTTCCTTGAGATGTGGGAATGTCTTAGATCTTTGGGGTAAAGAAGGGTCTTAGAGCTCAGCTAAAGTCTTCCTCTGTGGAAGGGGAAACTGAGTCTCAAAGAGTCATCTCTAGCTGAGATCAGGGCTCAGGCTCTGACATGAAGCTCATGCTCTTTCCTAGCATTGGAAACTGTCTACCCACACGTGACCATCAGGAAATGTTTTTTGGATGCACAAGTGCTGGACCCATTCAATCTTACAAATTACTGAACAAATGTAGATATTTTGTTTATTTTGGGGTTTGTTTTTGAAACTGGGCTATTAAGCTAAGAGGTAAATGCCCATCACATTTTTTCCTCTCTCTTTCTGAACTTGCATTCTAACATGGAGGAGGGACCTACCCAGTGACTTTGAGGCAAAAGAGGGTGGAGGTCTCTTGAAGCCCCAGCTGGTCCTTCTGCCTGGAAGACCAGGCTGGCTGTAGGGGAAACTGAGAAAGCAGGGAAAGTGAAGACTGGAAAAGAGGGGCTAGATCAGAGGTTAACTTGTTCTAAAAGACAACAGGGACCCATGGAGAGGCTTCAAGGAAGAGTGACGTCACTATAGTCATTTTGAGAAAAATGCTTCTCTTTACTGCCTATCAAGGGTCACCATTGCCCTGCTGCTAGTATGTAGCAGATTTTGCTTTTCAAATATGTTATCTCGATGATCCATACAAAGAAAAGTACACATGGATGTGATCTATATTGTGTGCGTTGGTAGAAATTTACTTTCACATGCATTTTCCCAAGTCATCTTTACAACAAGCCTATAAGGCAGAGCTTGCAAAAGCTGAAGTCAGCTCATGTGAAGTCTGAAGTCATATAAGGGATGAAGCAATCAGGGCATGAGCTAAAGGCAGGGGAGGGGCGGGGCAAAGTTGGGAATGAATGCCCTGCTGAAGGGTGTGGCTATGCATAGAAAATGCTTTCTTTTGTGTAAAGGAGGGTGGATGAGACCACATAGTCAAAGTTGTTTATGCTTGCGTAGAGGAACTTAGAAAGAAAGAATTCCCCCCAGAAATCAATAAAGTGGTTACATATTGAGGAAAGTGATGGAATCAGGTAGAGGGGAGGTGGAGAATGGGAGCAAATTTTTTCACTGTATACCTTTGTATATGTTTTAAAATTTTTTGAGCCATGTGAATGTATCTCTCCAACTTTCAGATTAATAAAAAATAATTTTAATAAACATGTAAAGCCAATTCTTTAAAAGATTGCCGTTCTTCAGCTCCATTTTTGTCATGTAGAAATGCATGTCTAATGTTGCCAGTTCTTCCAAGTTTGAAGAAATACCAAAAATTGAGATTTGGGACTTTTTTCACCTTTTCTCATCTTAAAAAAGTTTTATTGTGACATAATTTAAACTTACAGAAAATTTTCAAGGAAGAGCACAAAAATTCCCATGAACCCTTCACCAATCTTCACCAAGATTCCTCAAACATTCTTTTCTCTCTCTCTCTCTGTGTGTGTGTGTGTGTGTGTGTGTGTGTGTGTGTGTATGTAGATAGATTGGTATAGATAGATAGATAGATAGCTAGAGATAGCTAGAGATAGATAGCTAGAGATAGATAGCTAGAGATAGATAGCTACATAGAGATAGATAACTAGAGATAGATAGGTATAGATAGATAGATAGATATACATAGATAGATAGATAGATAGTTATAGATAGATAGATAGGTATAGATACATAGAGATAGATAGATAGATAGGGGTAGATAGAGATAGATAGAGGTAGATAGGTATAGATAGATATAGATAGATTAGATCGATAGATATAGATAGATAGATGATAGATAGATAGGTATAGATAGAGATAGGTAGTTGATAAGTGCTCTTTCTAAACTGAGAAGTTGAAGACATGATGCCCCTTTCTACCTAAATACTTGAGTGTATATTTCCTACATACATTCTTTTGTATAAGTACCGTGAAATTATCAAAACCAGGAAATTAGCATTGGTAACTTATTCAGATTTTATTAACTTTCCCAATAATGCCCTTTATAGCAAAAGAAAATTCTAGATCATGTTTTGTATTCAGTTTTCATGTCTCTTTGGCCTCCTTTACTCTAGAACATTCAGTCTTTCTGTGACTCTCATGACCTTGACAATTTTGAAGATTATGGGTCTGCAGTGCATTGCATTTTCCAAAAGTGATCACAGTATTTCTAGTCCCACGTGTGCTTCCAGAATCTTCTTACTACTCTCCATTAAGAGGTAGAGTCTGTTTCCCCTCCACATGAGCCTGAGTGGGATTGCTACTGCTCTGACCAGTAGAGTATGGCAGAAGTGATACTATGTAATTCTGAGACTAGGTCAGAAAAAGGATACGGTGTTTGCCTGCTCTCTCTCTCTCTCTCTCTCTCTCTCTCTCTCTCTGTCTGTCTCTTTCCTTGCCCTCAGAACCCAGCCACCATGCTATGAGGGAGCCAAGCAAGCCACGTGGAAAGACCACATACAGGTGTTTCTGCCAACAGCCCCAGCCAAGGTCCCAGCCGACAGCCAGCATCAACCACCAGACAGGAAAGTGAATGAGCCTTCAGATATTTCCAACCCTTGAGTCTGGAGTCTTCTAGCTGAGACCCAGACATCACAGAGTAGACACAAACCATCCCTTGTGTGCCCTTTCTGAATTCCTGGCCCATAAAAGTCATGAATATAATAAATGATTGTTTTACACCAATAAGTCTTGGGGTTATTTGTTATACAACCACAGTCAGCAGAACAAACCTTTTTATTTTATAAAATATCCTTCAATTTAATTTATATTTTTCCAGTGTCAGATTTATTTTTTAATGTTTCCATTTTTTAAACTATTGGCTCAACTCCAAACATTTTAAAATACAATGTGGGTCAGGCAATGATATTTTTTTCTGTTTTTTTTTTTGTTTGTTTTTAATCGAAGCAATGTATTTAAAGTAAAAAAAAAAGAAAAAGGAAAAGTTCACTGACTTCTCCCAACCCCCACCCCTGTGTATGGCAACCATCAATCTGTTCTCTGTATCTATGAGTTTGGGGATTTGGAGGGGTTTTTGTTTGTTATTTTAAGATTCCACATATAAGAGAGAGTATTTGTCTTTCTCTGTCTGACTTACTTTACTTAGTAAAAAGCTCTCAAGGTCCATCCATGTTATTGCAAATGGCAAGACTTCATTTTATTTGGTGAATGAATAATATATATATATTATATATATATCTCTTTATCCATTCATCCATCAATGGACACTTAGGTTGCTTCCACATCTTAGTTATTGTAAATAATGCTACAGTGAACATAGAGGTGCATCTATCTTTTCAAGTTGGCGCTTTTGTTTTCTGCAGATAAATACCCAAAGTGGAATTTCTGAATTGCCAAAAACTAGAAGCAGCCAAGATGAACTTCAATAGGTGAATGGATAAACGAACTGTGATGCATCCACACAAGAAAATAATATTCAGCAATAGAAACAAATGAGTGTGGGCTTCCCTGGTGGCGCAGTGGTTGAGAGTCCACCTGCCGATACAGGGGACGCGGGTTCGTGTCCTGGTCCGGGAAGATCCCACATGCCGCGGAGCGGCTGGGCCCATGAGCCATGGCCACTGAGCCTGCGTGTCCAGAGCCTGTGCTCCACAACGGGAGAGGCCACAACAGTGAGAAGCCCGCGTACCGCAAAAAATAATAATAATAAAATAATATATCAATATTGACTCATAAATTATAACAAATGTACCACATTAATGCAAGATGTTAATAATAGAGGACACTGTTGGAGGCAGGGGGAGTTAATATAGGAACTCTGTGTTTTCTGCTCAATCTTTCTGAACATAAAAGTTCTCTTTTTAAAAGAAGTAAAGCTATCAAACAAAAAGTGTGGGTCAAACACACCATCTCTGAAGGACTGATATTTGGTAACCCTTGCTTAAGAGAAATGAAGCAACAATTAATATACAAACAAGCCCCATTTTCAGAAAAAGAGACATGTAATAAGCAGCAATTAACAGCTACAGTTAATGGCTGAGTTACGACTAGAATTCGGGCCCCCTCTTCCAATTCCTTTTTTTTTAATTGATGAACTTGCTCTCTTATTTTTTTTAAATTGCAGTATAGTTGATTTACTACATTGTGTTAGTTTCGGGTGTACAGCACAGTGACTCAATTATACATATATATTTCTCAGATTCTTTTTCCTTATAGGTTATTACAAAATGGTGAGTATAGTTTCCAAGTTCTTGCCAACTACTTGGCTATACAACATTAAAACCTGATGCTCGTCTTTGTTCTGAGCTGCATGTTACTACAGGGAAAAAACCCAGCGAATAAAAAGATTGTCACTTCCAAAAATGAGCCTATGGAGTTTCTAACAAAGCACCAAGTACAGTCGGTATGATCTAGAATGCCTTCCCATGCCTAGATCCGGAGAGTGTATCTCCAATGTATATGCTCTCCTAAGGTTGGTGTGAGAGATACAGCTAGCAACGCCCTTACCGACTGTCATTTTTCTTTCTATGCCTGTCCTTAAGAATCTTGATAACTTATAAAAATGAGCCATGATTCTTAAATCATTTCAGGGAGAAGAGTGCAGCTTTTGCTTTAGAATAAAATAGCTGTGTGCGTGCATATATATTCAGTATCCTTTTTATTTGTGTTTAACCACGTCAATCTACCTTTTGAGAAATTACTGCAAATCTGTGGAGAATAAAATATTAATTCTTTACATGTGGTCAGTGTTTTAGCTTTTTAAAAAAGTACGTTCAGGTGGGGATTTTTTTTCCCCCAATGATCCTCGAATAAACCCAGTGATACAGGTTACTATGCGCATGTACAGATGAGGAAACAGAAGTTGAAAGAAGCTGTGTGACAGCCAAGTTCCTGCAGTAAATGGCATAAGCCAAACTATGGCTTGGTCTCCAAGACTCTACCCTTCATCACATACCTCATTGTCTTTTTAATCAATTCATAAGCAAAGGGCCTGCCTCAGGCAAAAGTAAGGTAATGCAAAGGGTGGGTTCTGGGGAAGAGCATCTGTCCCCACATTTTCTGCCTCTCTAGTTAGACCAAAAGTCTGAGTCCCTTGCATCCTTGCTACTCAGATTGTGGTCTGAGGACCAGCTGCATCAGTATCCCCTGGGAGCTTGTGGGAAATGCAGAATCTCAGGCCCCACGCTGCTGAATCAGACCTGCATTTCCACAAAGTCCCAGTTACTTCATAAGCACCGTAAAGTCTGAGAAGCGCTGGGACAGACCCTCAACCCTTTGGCGTAAGACATGGTCTGGAGTCAGAACTGCCCCACATCCAGCGAACATCAGAGTCTGAGAGGCAGGTGGAGCCAGCCAACCAATGCCATCAAATTGGCTTGTTGCGTTGTTTTTGGAAGGGGCATCTCGCGGCACGATTAAACAGAGACTCTGGGCAAGTGAGGCTCAGCCGCCCTGAGCCAACAGGGCGGCTCTGAGGGACACAAGGGGGGGGTGGGGACGCTTGTGAATGGCACCAGGCTTGCCCTGGGGTGGGAGTGAGACACCACCTTAGAACAAGAGGCAAGACGGTAAACAGGCAAGGAACTGCTTCTTAAATGTGTCTACAAAACACTGGATACAGTTTTTTGTGTCCGAGCAAATGGCAAGTAGGTGGTCTCCTGCATCTCCTATCTCTTCCCAGGCTGGTGGAGCGGTTGATGCTCGGTCAGGGCCCCTAGACTAGGATGCGGATGTAGACCTTCTTCTCCAGCCTCGGAGTCACGGGGCAGAGGAGCAGGTGCAGCCCATGTGGGGCAGGTGTGCGTTTCTATCCCAAGAAAAGGTACCTCCTATATATCTCATTTATAAAACGGGCTGGTTTTCATTTGGGGAGGGGGGTTAAAGTAGAATAAAGCAGTCTCTTCTAGAGCGTGTTGTCCAAATCGCAGATGGTGTGAAAGACAGACATTTGTTTCAAGTTATGGTTACAATGCAATGTGTATTGGCGCGCGCGCGCGTGTATATATATATATATATATATATATATATATATATATATATATATATATATGGCTCCAAACCTGTGCTTTAGTGAATACTATGATCTAGACTCAGGTTAAAATAAATATTTACGTTTTCTAAAAGCGGGTCCAATTAACAAACTATTAAGTAAATTACAGTACCAAGGGACATCCGATACGGGCAGGAAAAGGGAACAGGATCGGGGATAAGAGAGCTTGGCAAACGCGGCTAAGTGCCCCTCGAGGGCGCGCAATAAACGCCAGCCTCTCTCCTTGAATCTGGACAGCACAGAGCACCCGGTGGTTTTATGGCTCTAAGTCTCCCCTCCGAGAGGTGACACCCAAACGGCCGGGTCTGGGCTGGCTGCGCCGCGCGTCGTCAGCCGCTCGCGGTGTCGGGTTACAGCCGGGGTAGGGGCCACCCCAGGAGGCCGTTGCAGTGACAGGGACGGCCCCAAGTCAGAGGAGAACAATTCCCCCGCCCACCACGGAGCTTCGGGAAGTGCAGAGGGACGGGGGATGGGGGAGGCGCGGCGCGGAGAGCCCACCGCAACCCCGCTGGGGACAGTGGGTCCCAAGGTAAGTGGATCCAACAGGCAACGTGGGCTCCACGGTCTCACCCTTCGAAGAAACACTAGCGAGGTGGCCAAGATTTCAAAGCTATCCCTCAGTTTGTTTCCAGTATCACTCCTGACTGGGTCCTTGTTTGCGGTGTCGCCGGAGCTTCGCCACCGCGCGGTTGGCACCCGGCCCTCCGCAGGGCTAAGGCCGAGACCCGGGCCACCCGTACAAAACATGTATAAAGCGTGAGCGCCAAGCCCCTTCCCCGCCCCACCCCGCCAGGGAAGACTGCCACCACGTCCCGCCCGCCGCGTGCCGTACACGGTGGGGTGTCGCTGCGGGACCTTGCCTCAGATGTGTAAGATCCCCCATGCATTAAACCACTGATGTCTCTGTTGCTGACTCGGGGCTCGCTCTTCCGTCTTGAAGCTGGGCAAGCACATAGGCTTGTGGGGTGCAGCGCAATAACTGGGGGAGCAGCCAGGAGACGGAGGAAACTCCCGTGAGCGCCAAGGTGCGAGGAAATACAGGACAGGGAATGGACAGTTGCGGAGGTGATCTCGGGGTGGCCGTCCTTGCTGAATGGGGGCTGCCAATAGATTTAGAGGACAATGGCGTCTAATGGCTCTGCTGTTGTATCAAAGGGAGACTTTTGTAATTGGTTAAACTAGCTCTCCAGAAGGAATTGGTATTTCTCTTGTGCCTTTGAGATGTAGATTATCTACCTGGGCTCTCTGGAACTTTAACTTATGTGATCACTAACAGTCAAGGAGAAAAAAAGAGCTTTTAGGTAAACTCTAATGAAATAATTATGTGGGAATGTCTATCTAAAATAGTCTCTCCAGATTTTGTTAACTTGAAACTAAACTAAGTTAAATGAAGAGAATTCATTGACTATCTGGGTCATTTCAAATAGGATAAAATATTGGAACATTCATTGCTGGGTGGGTCTAAGTTTACCTACCCTCGCCTTCTTAGGAGAGGAAGACTAAAGAATAAGTCTTCTAGTCAGAAAATGCACAATTACTTGCTTCTTGGTGTTTGCCAGAGATTAAGGTTTTCAGGGGTTAAGATTATAATCAGTCATAATTCTTGTAACCGAGTTTCTTTATCAATTACATTGTGATCAGGTGTTTACCATGACTTTTTAAGTGTTTTGTCATTTATAGACAGTTATTGTTGTACTCTGATGCTTTTGCAAAAGTGCTTCATCTTAAAGAAGATTCGTAGGAAGGACCTTTTGACAGTAACAGATCTCTGATAAATTTCAGATTATACTGCTGAACATGGTAAGAAGTTGAAGAATCCTAATGGAAAACCTGATGGCTTCAGAAAAAAATAACAAAAGAATCGGTTACAGAGTGAACTGGTGAATATAGTTATAATTTTTATAGTTTTGTCTGGAATGCTACTGGTTTATATCTGTTTTCCAGGTAGAGAGAAGCCCTTCCCCTCAAGTTAGTTATGACCTACAGCAATTGGGTAAACAGACCTGTGTGTAGAGTTGAGACTTTTTTCTTTTCTCTCTGTCTGGTCCCTCCAGAAACTGGGAACTCTTGGGTTCTGAGCAGCTTATCAGGGGAATGGAAAAGACCCTCTCCTGGCATGTGCAGGAGTCTCAATATATTGGGGACTTCCAGAAGAGAAAAATCCACCAAGGCAGAATCTGATGGCAGGCCTTTTGCATGGCTTTCCTGGCCTCGAGAGGCCTTTTGGGAATTCAGTCGGACACTCCTGAGGAATTCCACCACAGCCGGTTTGGAGGAGCCTAGGTGGTCCACTGACCACACTGGTTTTTGCAAACAAATTAGTTTTCATTTGGCTCTGTTTGGTGATGAGGGTAATTTCAAGAAGAAAGAAGACTATGTCTTAGTAGATATTAAATTCTAGTTCTGTTAACTGAAGTGTGTATTTATGAAAGTTATTGTGTTAGCCATACTTTTGCCCTGATGTCCTGGATGGAAAGAAAATTATCTAGTGAAATTATCACAGAGTATAATTACTCAGGAAGTGTGACACTGAATGCTTTAAGTCTGCTACTAAAAGTACGTGTACAATGCTTGTCTGACAATTGGGTATAAGTGATAAAACGTATGGCCTATGAAGTGTTTCCCCATTAACATATCTCTGAGCCTGTTCATGAGATCTGATTAGTTTTCCCTCAGTGTGAATGTCTAGGTGAATATAAAGGAGGCCTAGCATCGAGGGACATGATCTAAACCTGGGGTAGAAGCCAGCACCCCAGCATCGAGGGATGGATATTTTGATCATCGATGCTTTCTATTGAAAGATTTGCAATCAAAAGGGGAAATGATGGAAAAATCTGCACGTATCGAGGTATAGTGAAGTCATTTTGACTTAACTTAAAGTTTATTGACCAGGGCAGCCTGTTTTGTGGTCTTTCAGACATGTGTTGTACATCTGCTTTGGCCATTGAGGAAGGGAATGGATTTGAAAGTCAAAAGGGACTGGCTGTGGTTCAGACATCCAAGACAAAACTAGGTGGCCACTGTATACGTGATTTTAGACACGTTTTGGTATCATTCAAAAGTTGAGTTTTCTGAACTCTATTGCAGACTAGGACAAAAACCACAGGCGGGGGTGGTATTATCTCAGAATGTGGTCACGGCTTGTATTTTGCTTAATGTTCATGATCTCCCCTGTGTTGTGCCTGTTAGATGTGTTGCATTTCATCCCTGGTCTGAGCGAGGAAACCTGTCTGAGGGCTGAACAGCGACACTGGCCTCACTGCGAAACGAGTCTAATCGCTGGGTCTAATTGCTGCTCTTGTCCTCCTCTGGACGTCCATGAAAAATTGATCTGGGTACTGTGACTGTGTAGGGACTACTGACAATGGGGGGGAAAGACTCTCACCATCTTCCAGTCCCACCTGCCAATACATCAGAAGGACCCCCGTTGGTAAACGTGACTGTACAGCTGACTGCCCATGAGCCCCCCGGGCTATGCTGTGGGGAGCGGAATAGGCTGCCTCTGGACACACAAAGCCAACGAGTGGCATTAACTGGTTTTTGTTTGGAAAGACCTAATGGGTCCACCCCTAATGGCACTCAACATAGCAGGGGATGACAGATCTATACTGTGACTGCTGACCCCTGGCTAGGCTACCAGAACGTTTCTTTTAAAGCTTGACCTTCCTCTTCCCATGGGGGTGGCTCTGGGTTTATGAAAACCAGGGGTGGCCTTACCTTCCTTAGAGCTGGACAGGACACTGCTGCTATTGACTCCCTTTCCATTGGCCCAGGAAGTGCTTAGCTCCAAAATTGGCAAATGACTCTTCTGAGCGTACTAGGTAGCCTACCCCTCCTTGATCCTCTTGGGCTGCTGCCGTCTGTATTGTATTTGTGGTATCTGGTTGCAGTGCCCCCTACATACCTGACCCGAAGGATATCACGGAAAGGAGTGCACCAAGACTGTAAGGGTCGTGCAGGGTCAGTAGGAGCGGAGTGTACAGTCAGGCCACTCAAGATGGCTGCTCTCTTGCTCTCTGTCTATCCGCTGCCCGACCGGTGCCTGCTTCACCTACACCCTACTCACAGGACTGACCTTCCTGCGTACTTGCCTCCGCCCCAGCTAGTGACTGTTCTTATCAAAGGGGTGGTGAGGGGTGTGCCCCTCTACTGGTTTCCCTGGTAACTAATGAACCCCCCCTGACACCAATCTCCCCCCAATATAACTGGCCATCTTCCCTTCCCCCCCGCCCCCCAAGCACCCCCCCCCAGGAGTGAAGACTGCCACCGTGTCCTGCTGCCGTCTACTGCACATGGTGGGGTGTTGCTCCAGGACCTTGCTTCAGACGTGTAAGTTCCTCCTTCCATTAAACCATGGATGTCTCTGAAAAAAAATAAAGTGCCGGGGCTTCCCTGGTGGCGCAGTGGTTGAGAGTCCGCCTGCCAATGCAGGGAACACGGGTTCGTGCCCCGGTCCGGGAAGATCCCACATGCCGCGGTGCGGGTGGGCCCGTGAGCCATGGCCGCTGAGCCTGTGCGTCTGGAGCCGGTGCTCCGCAACGGGAGAGGCCACAATAGTGAGAGGCCCCGCAAAAAAAATAAAATAAAATAAAATAAAATAAAGTGCCAAAGCTAATGAATTGTTCTAAAACAAACACTAGGATAACAGCCACCCAGGTGAAGACTCTCTCTCAGAAACTCAGACCAACCATTTCTGAATCATAAGTCTCTCCCTCTCTCCTAGAAGTAACCTATATTTGTATTACGTAGGGATGCATCTCTAAATGATATATAGTAAATTTAATTTTGCCTGTTTTTAAAATTTTGTACAATTGAAATCATCTGGTATGTGTTCTGTTGTATCTGGCCTCTTTGGCTCAATATTATGTCCTTGGGCTTCCCTGGTGGTGCAGTGGTTGAGAGTCTGCCTGCCGATGCAGGGGACACAGGTTCGTGCCCCGGTCCGGGAAGATCCCACATGCCACGGAGCAGCTGAGCCCGTGAGCCACAACTACTGAAGCTTGTGCGCCTAGAGCCCATGCTCTGCAACAAGAGAAGCCACCGCAATGAGAAGCCCGCACACTGCAACGGAGAGTAGCCCCCGCTCGCCGCAACTAGAGAAAGCCCGGGGGTAGCAACGAAGACCCAACGCAGCCAAAAATAAATAAATTAATTTAAAAAAAAAAAGATGTAGTCCAATGTACCAATCTTTTCCTCTATAGATTGTGCCTATTGCAAGAACACCCGCCTACCCCAAGGATGTGAAAATGTTCTGCTATGTCATTTTTTAAAGTTTTAATATTTTGCTTTTCATATTTAGGAATTCCAGTGAGGTTTGAGCTTTAAAACTCTACCTGCCAGATGTTCTTAGGCGACACAAGACAAATACCCTCAGGATTTCGGTTGTGGCCGCTGTATACATTGGATTTTTCTGGGCTCCAGAGAGCCCAGAGTGTGGAAAGCACAGGTGGCCGAGGACAATTCATTTTGCGAACTGCCTCAGTGTAACCAGGCCGAATCCTGTTCTCAGTGCCAAATGAGGTAGAGGAACAAGCTCCCTTTTGGCCCCTGGTCCCCAGGACAATTTGCAAAAGGTCGGGAAACCCCACGACTCCCACCTCCATGGGGCATGAAGGGCGGTGGACGCCCGAGCTGCAGGCTGCACAGGACCGTCCCTGAAGTGAGAGCTACTCCAGCCTCCAGCCTCCAGCAGCGATTCCTTGAGCTCTTTGGGAACCAGGAAGCCACCCTCCACCATCACTTCCTGCCTAGGAGGAGGGGAAGCATTCGGAAGAGCCCCTACAGAGAAGGAGCCCCTTGTGAACGGTCCTGCGAGGCGCCTGCCCAGCATCAGACTCCTTGGGACAAACCCCCCCCCACCACGCCCTCTAGTGCCTGGGTGCGGTAGGGCGCAGACAAAGCTAAGAGGCATCTACAGGAGAATCTCCGACTGATTTCCATTTTTCTAGCAGATTCTGCCACTACGTGCCACCTTTCTGGAAGAACTAATGCCTTCCTCTCCTCTTCTCCCCTCAACACACTTTATACCAAGGAAACAATCTGGGAGGCATGCAAGATATTTATTACGGGAATGTTTATAGTAATAGTACTTAAAGGGAAATTTTGGAAGAAACTTCAATACCCTACAAAGAAACCTAGCTTTAAAAGTCCTATGTATCGGGGCTTCCCTGGTGGCACAGTGGTTAAGAATCCGCCTGCCAATGCAGGGGACACGGGTTCGAGCCCTGGTCCAGGAAGATGCCACATGCCGCGGAGCAGCTAAGCCATTGCACCACAACTACTGAGCCTGCGCTCTAGAGCCCACGAGCCACATCTACTGAGCCCACATGCCCCAACTACTGAAGCCCACGCGCCTAGAACCCGTGTTCCACAACAAGAGAAGCCACCGCAATGAGAAGCTTGCGCACCGCAACAAAGAGTAGCCCCCGCTCTCCACAATCAGAGAAAAGCCCATGCGCAGCAACGAAAATCCAATGCAGCCAAAAACAATAAATAAATAAATAAATTTATTTTAAAAAGTCCTATGTATCCCTAGATAAAAATATTATAGTTACTCAAAATCACGTTATAGAAGAATGTTTGATGACATGAAACATTTTTCATGATACAATGTTAAGAAAAAAAAAGCAGTTAAGAAAACAGCATATCCAGTTCCTATCTCTTTAAAAGGAAGTAATTATACATACATATATATATATAAATAGATAATATCAAAAAGTTTTCTCTGAGTCATAGGGTTAGAAAATTTTCATTTTATTTGTGTTTTTCTTTATTTTCCACGTGTATGCTACTTTAGGAATGTGGTTACTTTTGAAGAAAGGAAGGAGAGAGCAAGAGAGTCAAGAGGTTTCCAAAACTGCTGTGACGTGGGGTGAGGATGGATCCCTCATCTAGGCTGGTCTTGTATCATCAACACGAGGGCAAGGGCTTCATCCCTAGAAAACTGAGTTGAGGCAACTACTGGGGTAATTTAAGCAGCAGATTAATAACAAACAAACAAAAAACAAAGCAAAACAACCCTTTGCTTACTGTTTCAAAAAGATAGGAATTTGTTTTTCTAATCCTAATTATCCAAATATCAATACAATGTTATCATTTTTTTTTTTTTTTTTTTTTTGTGATACGCGGGCCTCTCACCTCTGTGGCCTCCCCCGTTGCGGAGCACAGGCTCTGGACGTGCAGGTCCAGCGGCCTTGGCTCACGGGCCCAGCCTCTCCGCGGCATGTGGGATCTTCCCGGACCGGGGCACGAACCCGTGTCCCCTGCATCGGCAGGCGGACTCTCAACCACTGCGCCACCAGGGAAGCCCCAATGTTATCATTCTTAATCCGTATCTGATCAGTGCTCCCTGAAAGCGTTCAAACTAAAGGAATAAAGTAAATGTACTTCTAGTGTCTGGTACACAAGAAGCTAGTAAATGGCAAGTATTATCGTCTTTGTTATTAAATACATGTGAATTTGAACTACCCCCCAAGAAAAGTAAAATAAGTACACTTCTTATTCTAGTTATTTTGTTCTCCCGGTTCATCCTTCTCCATCCGCATAAATCTACTCCCTGCGCAATAAAAGCCAACGCCAGTATTTACTGTACTCATAGGTTGTTTGATGGGCACTTCGCTCTTCCAGAGGAAAACGCCAATCAGTGCTCCTAAACTGGAGAGTGGGGACTCCTCGCCCCCGTGGTTCCCTCCCAGGACTCTTCCCTGTTGCCCTCCTGCCCTAAGTGCGGCAGCCCAGTTCACTCACCACAACTGGTCCCCGCAACCACACACACACACACACACACACACACACACACACACACACACACACACACACACACACTCACTCCTGGCTTCTGGAAGCCCAGTCTCTGAGTCAGCAGGCCCATCCTTTGGGCTTAGCCAGCAAGGTGGTTGTCACCCCACCACTGTACCCAATTGCCCTGCCAAGGTCACCATTGATAACATTTTTATAACCAAGAATCATTCCTGTCATCCTACTTGACCTTCCAAGAGTACTTTACATCATTAATGTTCCCTTCTTACCTACTTCCTTCACTTGGTTTCCAGGTTATCACCCTCTGGTTTTTCTGCTCCTCTCCAAAGTCTCCTTCATGGTTCCTTCTCTTCCTCCAATTTTTTATTCTCTGACTTTTTTATTTTGAAAAAATTCAAACTTACAAAATTGAAAGATCAGTACAATAAATAACCACGTGGCCTTCTTCTATTCAACTAACCATTCACCAGCTACTACCATTTTGCCACATTTGTTCTCCCTCCATATCTCTTTTACTGAACCATTTGAAAATTCATACATCATGACTCTTCATCGGAAACACGTCCAACAAAACCATGCTACTATGATCACAGCTAGGAGAATTAACATTAATCCCATCATATCATCTAATATCTATTCAAATTCAAATTTCTGAGAAAGATACCATATCATATCATTTATATGTGGAATCTAAAATATAACACAAATGAACTTATCTACAAAAGAGAAACAGACTCACAGACATAGAGAACAGACTTGTGGTTGCCAAGGGAGAGGTGGTGTGGGGAGGGATGGAGTGGGAGTTTGGGATTAGCAGATGCACACTAGTATATATTAGGATGGATAAACAACAAGGTCTTACTGTGTAGCACAGGGAACTACATTCAATATCCTGTAATAAACCATAATGGAAAAGAAAAAAAAAACCACCCCCATGAGATATCACCTCACACCTGTTAGAATGGCCATCATCAAAAAGTGATAAATGCTGGCGAGGGTATAGAGAAGCCGGATCCCTCTGCACTGTTGGTAGGAATGTAAATTGGTGCAGCCACTGTGGAAAACAGTATGGAGGATCCTCAAAAAATTAAAAAAGGAACTAACCATATGATCTAGAAATTCTACTTCTGGGAATATATCTGAAGTAGACAAAAACACCATGCTGAAGAGATATCTGCACCCCCATGTTAATAGCAGCATTATTCAGAGTAGCTAAGACAAGGAAACAACTTAAGTGTCCATAGACAGATGAATGGATAAAGAAGACTTGGTATGTATTTACAACGGAATATTACTCGGCCATAAAAGGGACGGAAATCCTACCATTCGAGACAACATGGATGGACCTAAAGGGTATTATGCTAAGTGAAATAAGTCAGACAGAAAGAGACAGATACTGTATGATCTTACCTATATGTGGAATCGAAAACAAAACAAATAAATAAATAAATAAACTCATAGGAAAAGTGACCAGAGTTGGGGGTGGGAGAATTGGATGAAGGCAGTCAGAAAGTACAAACTTCCACTTACAAGATAAATAAGTACTAGGGATGTAATGTACAACACTGACAATAGTTATGACAGTAGTTAACACTGCCATATGGTATATTTGAAAGTTAAGTGAGTAAATCTGTGTTCTTATCACAAGGTAAAAAAACATTTTTTATTTTTGGGGGGAGTATCTATGTGAAGGGTGTTAACTAAACTTATTACAGTATATGCAAGTCAAATCATTATGCTGTATACCTTAAGCTTACACAGTGCTGTATGTCAATTAGCTCTCAATAAAACTGGGAATTTTTTTTAATTTAAATTTCTTCATTTGCTCCCAAAATGTTTTTTTGTAGCTTCTTGTTTATCCAGCATTCAACCCAAGTTCTCAAAATGTGTTTGGTGGTAGTCTCTTTTCTCTTTTATGTAGAACAACCTATAGAACTTTTTTTTTTAATGACATTGACGTTTTTGCAGCATTCAGACCAGTTGGTGTGTGAATGTTTCCTGTACTAAAAATCTTAACTTCGGGGCTGCATGAGAATTTGGTTTCAGACTTCTTTTCTTCTCTATTCACACTCATGCTCTTGGTGATCTCGTCCAGGATTGTGGCTTTAAATGGCATATATATGCCAACAACTCTCAAATATATATTCTCAGCCTAGGCCGGTCTCCTAGACTCCTGACTCCAACTGCTTACTGGAGGTCTCCTAGACATCTCAAATTTTGTAACTCAACTCCTGGTCTCCTTCCCAAAACATCCTCTGCCTGTAGTCCTTCCCTTTTCAGCTGACGGCACCTCCGCCTTTCCATTTGGCCAAGCCAAAAACCTTAGGGTCATCCTTGACTCCTGACTGTGTCTCACACTCCACATCCAATTGTCTGGAAATCCTGTTTGCTCAGCCTTCAGAATATGCTCAGAATCTGACCACTTTTCACTTCCTCCTTTGCTTCCACCCTGGGTCCATTATCATCATCTGTTGTCTAGATTACTGCAGTTACCTCCTAACAAGTCTCGCCCCTTCCATCTCTGCTCTGCTACAACCTATTCTGAACACAGAAACCAGGGAGGTCCTCTGCAAAGTCAACTCACATTATATTGCTCCTCTACTCAAAACCTTCCAAAGTTCTGAGTTTCCCTCAAAAGTAAAAGCCAAAGTCCTTCCCTAGCCCACCAAGGCCCCTTACCTCTCTGACCTTATCTCCTGGTACTCCTCTCCTTCCCACCCTCCCTCACTCCACTCCATCTATTCTCAAGACACTGATTTCAAACATGCCAAGTGTGATCCCATCGTAGGGCCTTTGCGCTAGCTGTTCACACTCCCTCCAGATCCACGTGACTCGCTCCCTCACCTCCCTTGGGCTCTTACTCAAATGTCATCATCTCAAAGAGGCTTATTCTAATCCCCCTTAAAATCGCAATTGCCCACCTATGCACGGACACACACACAAGCACACTTCTGATCCTGTTACCTATTTGCTTTCTTCACATCTATTTTCTCTATATCCTATATCACCTTCTAACATGCTATACAATTTACTTACGTGCTATATTTGTGTGTATTTTCTTCACCCCTCCCCAAATATTATCTCACTGAGGGCAGGAATCAAGGTGACCTGAGATGATCTGAGCGAAGACCTGAAGAAGCCATGAAGGCATCTGGAAGAAGAGGACAAGTGGTGGGTAATAAATTGTATAAATACGTCAGAAAACTCCGTGTAAACTACAGTGCCTGCTAAGCACAGAGTCTTGGCTATTATAATATTCAGCCCACCCCTTCGCTCAAGGTGGAAAAGTAATGCTGAGAATTTTAATGCATTTTTTAATTAAACCATCTATATTTATTAAAGGCTACTTGGCAAGGAAGCACTGGATAAAAGGATAAATGTCAGAGGCGAACACCCTGTAGATACCTAATCATGCCTGGTGGTTCCAAACAGGAGTCTGGCTCTCTCAGGCTGAGCAGAAGCCCTGCTCCTTTGCTGCTAAGGAGGTGCCCTCGGCCACATTATTCAGGTTCTCTGGGCCTGTCTGTAAAAATGAGGGAGGTGGTTGATAAAAATAATGCATAGAGTTTGGTAAATTAGTGCTCAAGTATTAGCTTTGGACGGAGGGACCCTCCTGGGGATTAGACAGCAAATAATTATTCTTTGGACTGACACTTCCTTCTCTGCATTAATGTGGTTTGACAAATATCAAACCTGTGTCTTATAACAAGCACAGTTTTGCCACGCCCGTCGTGTCTCTGTTCCCAGACCCCCAGAGAGGTCAAAAGGAAATGCAAAGTAAAACTTTGAAGATTTAGATATTTAACAGTCCTCCTGATGGATCAGAGTGAAACACTTTATATCTCTTTTTTATAATCCCCTGTTCTCCAGTCTCTACAAATGATCAGGACTTGAGAGAGAAGAACGTATCAGCACCTTCTCTTGGGGTACAGTTGTTTCCCACACAACCTCCACTCTACCCCAAGCAAGCCCAGAACTCTGCTGCTACAGATCCACTCCAGCCCTGCTCCAAGCAAGCAGGGCAGCCTACGGCATCCAGGCCCTGGAGGGAACCCACACGACAGCCGAGGTCAGAAGGAGCCCTGCCTAAGGGAGCTGGATGAAGGGCTTTCTGGCACAGGGAGAGCTTTCTGGGCGTATTCTCCTGTGCAAAGTGGTACTGCTCAAAACACCAGACCTTCCCTAGGTCAGCTTTTAAATGAGCCGTACTACTCTCTAATGCGTCTACTCAGCGTCAGACTGTCTGGGGAAGGGGTGGAAAGGGAAAACGCACTTGGCTATCAGGCTAATTTATCTACGTGGCACCAAATATCAACATGCTGGCTGTGCCTGTGTGCTCTGTCTTTGTCCAGGAGGCTGTCCCTCAGCTGCCACTTACATACGGAGAGTGCCCACTGGGGAAAGGGTAATGGACCTGTTCCCACAGCTCCCCAGGTCCTGGGATCTCCCCCAGCACAGAGGCCCATGTGCCCTTCTCCCTGAGTTTTGGGGGAAGTATCCACAAGTTCCTGGGGGAGAGATCTCAGAAGAGTTTCCACTTTCTTTAGTATCCATCCAGGATAAACAAACATGGAAAACCGAGATTACATTACAAATTATATTCCTTATACGTAAGGCACCCACCAGGAATGGGTGGCCCCCCAGAGGGCCGCAGACAAGGTTATTTTCTCAGGGGAACATAAGAAGATTATGAATGCCTTAGGACTCAATCTGGGTTGGATGGTATTTAACTACAAGTTCACTTCACAATTATTTCCTTCTAGTGTAATCCTCACCCACCACACCTTAGCGGGTTTCCAGTTTTCCTAAAGGATGTGCTTAAGTTGCCTGGAAAAATAATTGAACAACTTGCAATGATATTAAAGAAATAAAGAAGTTTTTGATGTCTTGTTAGGGTGAATTTTTGGTAGAAAGATTCCATTTAGAATGTTTTCCACTTAGGACACCCCACATGCATACACTCAGTTAAGAGGTGGCCCTGTGTGCTGAGGTGTTGATATCTTTTACATTTGCAGGGTATAACAATAATGATAGTAGAATATCATTTATAGCAACTTGCAAGTTGGTGGTGACCTCTCAAGGAAGGTGCCACTTGGAGCCGCAGACCCCAAAGCTCTGCGTGCCATTGCCCCCTCAGGAGGCAAATTGCTATAAACAATTACTGGACCTCTGTTCCTCAACACCCCATCCCTGGGATTGAGGTGCTGACATCTGTCCTACTTATCTCAAAGGGACATCAATGACATCATGGATGCCCAAGCTGAGCAAGACACCAGATACTAAAAAGGCCGGGAAAGGATCTGCCTGATGCCCAAGGTCAGGCAGTCTGTGTGAAATTCCTTTCACAGGCTCTGGGGACGCAGCGATGCACTTGATCATTTCACAGGCTTTGGCGGTATCAGGAAGGCTCAGCAAGACCGCCGACTGCCAGTTTATTAAAAGAGTAGCTGCGGTCTCGCAGTGTGGAGGGACCGCTGCAGCCGGGCGCACGTGTGGGGCGCAAATGCTGCTCCTCGGCTACCGGGTATCACGTTACCCGGACCCGAGCCCACGGCGACCGCGACCGAGCCTCGCCACCCCACGGCACAGCAGCGAAGCCTCGGCACTGCTAGCTCTGGCAGCGCTGTTTATTTGATCTGGGTCTCTGCAGGTCCTACACACACACACACACACACACACACACACACACACACACACACACACACACCCACACCCACACCCACACACACACACACAGCCGCTGGGGCCGAGTTTATTTTTCCAGGGGTGGGGACTCGCTCCCGAGGCTTGGTGGCCGGCGCTATCAGGCGGCGGGGCGGCCGGGCGCTGGAATGTTAATTGAAATGGAGCTGGGAGCGCGGCACAGATAAGAGTCTCCAGCATCACCCGGGCCTGGCCCCCGCCTGTGGCTCCCGAATTCCCGCCCGCGCCTCCCGGAACAGGGCTAGCCCCTCACAGAGGAGCCCTGGCGTCCCCCGGGCCACCGATGACAGTCTTTTATGCTGTGAAGGTGTGGCCGGCGCTCGGGAGGAGGCTCAGGGTCCCACGAGCGCCGCACCCGAGCGCCGGACGGGAGGTGGTCCAGCCCCCGCGGTCTGGCAGCAAGACTGAACTGTGTCCGCCGCCAAAATGAGGCTGTGGAGAGATGACGGGGAGAAATTGAAAAACTGGTTGTTTTTTAAACAATTCATAAATCTCTTACCCCGTTCCGCTCTTCACTCCACCCATATTCCTCCTCTAACCCTGAGATTTTTGCACAGATTTTTCAGGGGTTCGAAGAGAGCGCCTCTGAAAGTCACCTCAGGCAAATCGTTAAGTGGTCCCAAAATAGCCATTTGGGAAAAGATAATATTAGATCTTCAATTGACACCAGACACTGGAATGCACTCCAAATAAATTTAAAAGTAAACAGCAAAACTATACAAATACTAGAAGAAAATATGGGCGATTAACCTGGGCGCAGGAAAAGTTTTTCTCACGACGACTCAAATCTAGAGACAATGAAAGAAAAGATGAATACATGTGACTACATTTCAAAATGCATGACAGAACGCACTATGAAAGGAGTTCAAAGACAACTGACAAACAGGAGAGAGTGTTCGTAACATATAGCACAGATAGCCAAATCACTATACATATACATACATATACATACATATACATACATATACATACATATATATATATGAGAGAGAGAGAGAAAATTCTTAAAAATTGATAGAAAATGGGGGAAAGATACAACTTAAATGTATTTATGTGTTTTTATAATTTGTATGTATATTATATATGTCTATGCATACACACATACACATCTGTCTATATCCCATAAAAGATGTTCCATCTCGCTAATAATCAGAGAAATGAAAATTAGAATAACACTGAGATACCATTTCTCACCCATCAGATTGGTAAAAATTAAAAGGTATAATACATTCTTTTGACCAGGCTACTACAGAGGAGGCAGCCACTTTCGTACATTGCTGGTGGAACGCAAGCCTGTACAACCATTCTGGAGGGAAACCTGGCGAGCCAGCATGAATGATACATGCATTTGCTTCTGACCCACAATCCCACTTCTAGGAATATGCCCTGAAGATATACCTCTACTAGTACAAAACCACAGAGCAACAATGTCACTCATTACAACACTGTAATCGCAAAATACAGGGAAAATCTAAATACTTGTTCAATGGCAAGTAGTTGGATAAACTATGGTACATTCACACAATGAAGTACTAAGCAACTGTAAAAAAGAATAAGGAAGGGCTCTTTGAATCAATATGATATATTGTTAAGTGAAAAAAGCAAATTGTGAGAGAGTAGCTGTTAGAAGGAATGGGTACTGGGAGCAGCCCTTATTCAGGGGAGGGTCCTGTGCTAGCAGGGGGGCCTTAGGCATGTGACTGTAGGTGGACCTGCCTGTGGCAGCGTAAAAAATTGTACACTAGTGATCAACCACTCTGTTAAATATGGTAATCAGATCTACATCATAGATGTTGATGATGAATGTTTTCCCTCATCAAGCAGGTGAAATTAGACACATTAACGCCAGTGTACCAGATAAAGGTGTGCTGATGACATCCCATCATCCCATCATAAAAGTTCACTTGTCTTCTCTCTTACTGGACTGGATCCTCCTGGAGGATTCTGGAATATGTGCTATTTAACCCTGTGACTTGAGTATTCGCAAAGTACTATATATATATATATATATATATATATATATATATATATAGTGACCATATGTCCTAGTTTCCTTGGAACAGCTGTGGTTTATGCCTGACATCCCATCCAGTGAGTGCTTCCTTTCTTTTTTAAGAGTCCTGCTTTAGATGATAGATTATGTGATTACCTTCCCCATAGGTAATGGGCACTAGGAAAATTCTACTGAGTTGACTGGAATAATTTGGAAAATATTGGAGTAATAGTGTCAGTGAAATTTTAAAATATGTAGTGAATTTTCCTTAGAAACAAGTGTTCTAAGAAGTACTGAGCAAAGAACTAGGAAGAAACATAAGAAAAGATGATAACTAAGCAACTGCATTCATCTTAGTCTGTGCGCTCTAAAAGAAAGAGCTCCAACCTGAAAATGAGGAGACCTGTGACTCAAAAGAGGTTTCTTGATCTTTCTTTGTAAACTAGAAAACTAGTTTCTTTCTTTGTAAATCAGAAATAACTGCTTTACACACCTCACAGAGTTATTTTGAGAATCCATGAGTTGCGATGTAAATATGGATTTAAAAATCAAAAAGAAAACTATGTATAAAATAGTCCAGTTCTTTTTGCCAAATTGTTCCCAGTTTTTTTCTTAAATCTTCCTTTCTACTCTTGAGGGAAGTAAAGTGGGACAGCAGAGGTAAAGGGTGATGTCTTTGTGTTTGTAACACAGGAATATGGTGGAAAGAAAACCAGCATCAGTAGTGAGAAAACCTGGAGTCTGATTTTCTTCTGGTAGTTGTGTAGTTTGGTATCATCTGTGTTCTTTAGCTGTAAAATAGAGTTAATTAAGCTAAAAGAAAACATGAGAAACCATCATTCAAAAGACACCATCATTTTAAAGAAAAAAAAAGAGAAAACTCAATGAGTTGTTTTGAAAGGATTTACTTTAAAACTGCAATTAGGCATTCTGTGAAAATAAGGCTATGGAGATCTATGCAGTCATGAACAGTGGGAGATACTCAGTATCCTGAGTATACGGTACACACGGATTAGCTTATTTTGAGCCAAGGAGATGTAGGTATTGATAGAAAATGCATAGACATCGTTGTTGCAGCTGTGACATCCTGTGTTATAAAGCAGAACCACCCACAGGTGGCAATCAGAAGCAATAATACCAGCACAAAACTCTTAATGAATGTCACTGCTTTATACCCACAAGAAAGAGTCCCCATATTATGCTACCTTGTCAGCTAAGGAAGACAGAAAAATAGGAAACATATACATGTAGCTGTTCATTTGTGCAAAACATACAGAGAGAGAGAAAGAGGAAAAAACCATGAGAGTGTATAGGAACCAGGAAAGCAAGAGGAACGGAAATCAAAAGGATAAAGCTGTGTGGCCACTTCTTTTCGCATAATTTTGACTTTTAGAATTATGTTACTGTTTCACATACTCAAAATATAAACAAGCTATTATAATATCTTTAAAAGAACCCCAGCAATAGAAACCGTGGCAAGTCAGTCTCCCCACTCCTGGAGGGCCAGACTCTACTGAACCAGTCCCCAGGGTATCGGAAGGACTATCTCCAAGCAAACAAGGCAGATTCCTTTATCCAACAAATGTTGATTGGAGAGCTACTATGTGCTGGTTGCTAGCCTAGGCCCTGGGGATACAGCTGTGACAACAGACCCAGAGCCCGAGTCCAATCTAATGGGGATCCTGAGCTCCCGTCAAAGACCTTGGAGACAGTTGATTTCCTGCGAGCACACAGGCCCCAGCGCCAGACTTTACTGGAAGTTGCCTGTTGCGTATCGAATTTTAAAGAAGAAATCCCTTCGTTTTGGCGAAGTCTGAAATAGGGGAGAAAAGGACACTTGTTAACCGTGGATGGGAAGAGTTTCAATAAATATGGCGCACAAATTCCATATGATTGTGCCAGGTATCATGGGAATGATTTGAGTCTGTCTCCTGTGCAAGAATGGGGTAAAATGGGGGAGGGGGGAGGAGATGAATTGGGAGATTGGATTGACATATATACACTATTGATACTATGTATAAAATAGATAACTAATGAGAACCTACTGTATAGCTCAGGGAACTCTACTCAGTGCTCTGTGGTGACTTAAATGGGAAGGAAATCCAAACAAGAGGATATATGTATACGTATAGCTGATTCACTTTGCTGCACGGTAGAAACTAACACAACATTGTAAAGCAACTATACTTCAATAAAAATTCATTTAAATTTTTTAAAAAAGAATGGGATAAAATTAAGGCTCTGAGGCCCCTCATTTCCCCAGTATGTTCAGAGTTTGGACGGAACTAGCCCACGGTAGGCGCTCAAAACACATGGGTGGACCTAGTATTGTTTGAGCGTTTTGTGTTGTGAGCCAGGTGGAGTAAAGCAGATCCGCTCAGCTCACACACCGTCCCCCCCACCATCTCCCCCGCACAGAGATGATGACTTCTCCACTCATGCCGAAGGGACACACACACCGCACCTCCTTGTCCGGGCTGCGCCGGGTCCGGGGATGCGCCTGAGAGCCCCAGGACTCCTGGCCTTTCTGCTCACGCCACCAGGCCAGATTACTCCCCTCCCCTCCCCGACGCCCGCGCTCCAGCTAGCTGCCGAGAGCTCGCACCATCCTCCCGCCGCGGGGCTGTCCCTAACGCGGCTGCAATCCATTGACTCGGAAGGGGCGAGATCAGCGCAGCGGTTCCAGTCCCCGGGGCGCACAGCTCAATGCGCCCTGGCGCTGGACGGGGAGGAAAAAGTGGGACGCGGAGGCCCGGCTCATTTACCGCGATGTCCCAACGCCCGGGGTCCCGAACCGCGGCAGACAACTCCGGGGGCGCGAGGCCCGGGCGAGCGGAAAGCGCCGGGAGCTGAGACCCGAGCGCCAAGGTGCAGGTTCCCGGCCCGCTGCTCTCCCGGCCTCGGTGGGCGAGGGCGATGTGGGCCCGGCTCTCCAGGTTTCCCCGGGGAGCCTGAGTTCTTTCGGTAACGAAGATTCGTGATCGCACCGCTTGAGAGGGGTTAGCAATCCTTTCCACGTCCAAAATCTCATTTGATCCTGGCAGCAAACCAGGGAAGAAAGGCAAGCCTGCGGATCTGAGAGAAGGATTTTAACTCAGGGCTGCTGATGTCAGTTTCCTCCAAGGTGCCCTTTCTTCTACGACTTCCTAGAGCGCGGCAGTCCGCCGAGAGAATTCCACTCTAGAATAACGTGCTGGAAGGTTTGTGACTTAAAGTTTTTAATCGGGTTGCCCTCCCAGCCGAGCTTGGAAGGCGAGGACTCTGCCGGCTCCCAGAGAGGAGTGGGAAGAGCGCCTACCCGGCGTGCTCTGAATGGAAAGGTTCTAAATTCGTCGTGTTTTGGGTGCCCGGCTGGCTGTAAACACACGCCTAACCAGACAATCGCTTGCACCTCTGCAGGGAGGAGGATACCATAATACTGTTTTTCTAGGAAGTCGTGAAATATGTTTTAGAAGTGTTAAAATATTTGATTCATTGTTTATTCTACATATTTACGCTGAGGAAATAATCCAAAATGTTGACAAGGATGAAGATGTTCTCTGAAGCCTTGTTCACAGCGACAGAAAAAAAAAAAAGCTGTAATGTAAAAGTATAAACAGTCTATTATGGTTCATCCATAACATGGACTATCATATTACCATTTTAAAATATATCTGTAAAAACTCTTTAGAGAAGCTACACATGCTCATGATGTAAATTTAAAATATACAAGCTCGCATATCCCCTATGAGCTCATACATGCAAAAATATATAAAGAAGGAAGTGAGCTAAAATATCATCTCCGGATGGATCTTGTTTTTCTTTTCAACTTTTCCTAATTTTTTCCAAAGTGTGCATGACTTTTATAATCAGAAAAAAAAAACAAAATTTAAATAAATGTATGAGTCATTGAAAGATTTCGATGTCTCTGAGGACAAAGAGATGTCTCTTTGTGGGGAGGAGGAGGGAGGAGTTCTGTTTTGGCAAAACAGGGGTCCTGGTGCACCTTGCCATTGACGAGCTGGGCCACCTCTGGAGTCGCTCAACCTCTCTGATTTCGACTCTTCACTAATGAAAGAAAAGGAAAGCTGGAAACACTCAGGGTATATCTTCGATGTAAAGATTAAATGATACGATATATAAGAAATTATTTCTTGACTGAACCATCAAATTTGCCAAAAATTTGCATGAATTTTTCTGAGAAATTTTGCGCTCACTAGCCTGAGGAGATGTGTACAGTTTATCTGGGTTTCAGGAAATAATAATGCCCAGTTAGTTCTTATAATATTGAATTCTCCTAAGAAGGTTTATTTAAGAAACATTGTATTTGAAATTCCAAAAAGAATTCTAATGAGATGTCATTTGGATTTTAAAAAAGTTTTTTAACTTCTTAGATTCTGTGCTACCACTGCTGACCCGGAATCATGTTTGACTGAACCATGTAGCGTGAGTAGTAACAATCGCTGATATTTTCATACATGTTACCTCTTAATTCTCACAATCATCCTGTGATGGGCTTATTCTTATCTCCATTTTTTTTTTTTTTTTTTTTTTTTTTTTTTTTTTTTACTTAAGATTGGGAGGGTAAATACTTTGCTCGAAGCCCACAGTTGATATGCTCCAGAGTGAGGGCTGGACCTGTGGATTCCACCTGCATAACCACTGCACACACTGCCTCCCTTTACTCGGTCCGGCTGTGCCCAAGGAGCTTTCCCGAAGATTTGATGCTCATCAAAACTTCCCACCCCTTCGTGGGGCGCCGCGTTCGTACACACATGCACACACACTCAAGACAATCAACTTTAGGGAGGATAAAGGGGAGGAAAAGAAGGGCCCTGGGGTCGTGAAGGGCAAGGTGAGCACCTGTCTGGCCCCTACACCCCGGCGGGGACTATTACCTTTCTCCTCCTTACCCACTCACGGAGCCTATAAAGAGGTCAGGGGCTCCCCCAATATAGCTCCCAAGTCCTTTCTTCGCTCCAGGTCTGAGATGTCCCTCCTGGGAAGTGGCGGATCTCGGCTCCCTACATGCGGACTCGGCTCTCAGTGAGACATTTCCACCTCAGTCTAGGCCGTGGAGGGTCCAGACTCGCTCCTCTGCGGTCCAGCCTCTGCTCCCTGGAAGGAGCTCTCAGCCTCCTGGCCCTTGCCGTGCGCGCACTTACACTCACGCGTGCAGCTCCAATCCCGCGGGTGCCCAGCGGTCTCCACCTGAGTTTTCCTCTGCCAGGCGTTGGACAGTTGAGCTAAGGCTAGGCCGGAGGGACCAACTAGGGTTGCAGAGCAAGGGTTCCACCCCCATCCCCGCACACCCTCTAGGAGAGTCCCGAGGGACCCAAGGTTGACCTGGGAAGCTCCCGTTTGTACTGTATTCACCGAGATACGAGCCGTGCGCAGGCTCTCTCCCGTTTTCCTTGCTTTCGAGAACCCAAACCTTTCGGAAGGTGGCTGGGGGTTGGAGAGGAATTAGAAGGACGAGAGAAGAAAGGACTGGGGCGGGGGGAGATGCTGAGTTAACACGTGGGTTCTGCGGGAACCAATGGGGGTCCGCGGTTTCGTCACCCGGCCCGGTCAATCGACTGGCAGGGATGGCCCAGAGGAAGGCGCAGTACGGGACGCTGGGTGTCTATCGTAGACCTTGGGTCTGCGGAGTCTGCAGCGGCAAAACGGAAAGCTCAGCGCGCTGCGCTCTGTGGGGACCAGGGACGCCCCAGCCCCGCCCCCTCCTCCTTCAGGATGTTACTGAACCCTGTCACCTCCACTCCCTTTTCGGTCAATGACATCCTGAGGCTGGAGCATGAGCAGATTGGCCCGGAGGCCTTGCAACTCAGGGGTGCACGGAGGAGCCCGGAAAGCTCTCAGTACCTGCTACCGGTCCCAGAACAGCGAGGGTCGGAGGTTCCCAGCACCGGTAGCGGCGACGGCGACAGAAGGCAGGAAGGGTCGGAGCCTCCTGAAGGTCCCTGTGAGACAGTCACAGAGATGGACGCTGAACTGGTGGGCGAGCCACGTGAGTACGCCCTCGGGTCTTGGCTCCTACAGGGAGACCAAGAGGTGGGGTGGATTATTACCAATCGGCTCGTGGGGGGACACGCATCTCCTGGTCTTCCCGGCTCCGAGGGCTAGCCCCGTTTTCCTTCACATGAGCAGTCCGAAAGACAGGACTCTCAGCCCCCTCTAACGTCTCCTCCAGACATCCTAACGAAAATGAGGTCCTGAATTTTGGGGGTTCACTATTTCCACAGCCAGTCCTCTGATTCCCACAGACACTTCCCCCCCGCCCCGACCCACAGCCACAGTTCTCAGAAACTCCAGCTTCTCTTTCTTACAGCAAAGCCCTCTACAGTATCTTAGCTGTGCTCCGTCACCACCAGCTTTGCCAGCCATCTCCCACCCTCTGTACCCTAAACCGTCTGCCGAAAGTGTAACCATCAAAGCAGCCGGGCGCTTTGGGAGTGGAAACTCCGTAGGCTCTGGGGTCAATCCCAGCCCAGCCTTTTCTTGGGGCTTGCCGAGTGGCCTGACCAGTCCAGTCGTTCCTCTGCCTGGAGCACGGTAAAGGCAGCTCGCGTTTTAGCTGTTCTGGGAGACGAACGACTCCAGCGGAGTCTCAGCGCCTGGTCTCCGGAGGAGCAACCTTGTGCGCTGGCGGAGAGGCCAAGGCATCTGCGACCAGCGGCAGGAAGGGAAGAGGTGGACGGGGGTCGTGCTGGGCTGGCTCTTGCCAGCCGGGAAGTTTTGGCGGGAGAGGCTCGACATTTGGGGGGATGAAAAGGCTACTCCTCCTCTTTCCAAACCTCTGCGTCTTGGTCCGCAGCCTCCATGCTGGTGTGGGGGCTCCCGAGAGGCGCCTCGCAGGTCAGGCCTCCTCGGCCAGGCTGTGCCACGGACACTCCATTCGAGCCTCAAACTAACCACATGAAGAAAATTAAGATGTTGGTTCAGGGTTATTCGTCGACTTGCAGGCTGATTATTCACCTGCTCCGGGAGCCTGGAGAACAGTACACTTTGCTGTGTTCCCAAAGAAACCTGTGAATTTTCTGCAGCGGACCCTAAACCTTAATCTCTCCCAGCGCTGCTCAGACAGCTCGCCGTTCACTTCGGCTTTGCCGAAAAAGGGGTCACGCTCCTCTGACCATCGCTGTCACCTGGCAGCTGAAGACAGCCGCAGGGCTTTCCTCCTCCCCTGGCACGCCCGGGGCGGCTCGCTGTTGTGCGGCTGCGGTTGTCGCCGAGAAGGGGCCGGCGCCCAGCTCCAGGAACTAAGCCCAGGGGCCATGGCAGCCACCGATCGCGCGTGGAAGGGATCTTCCCTGGGGGATTCTGTGCGCCTCCCCCGTCCCCAACTTGCTTGCAGGGACGCAGGGTGAGAGGGGCTCCGAACTGTGACCGGGAAGGCACGGAGTGGCCTGCAGCCCCTCGGTCTGCGTGGTCAGCGACTCCCAAATGGGGTCCTGCTTGTTCCACAGAGTCACCGAAGGCCAGCTGTTACTTTTTGATTTGCTAAGAAAACACACCCTCGTCAATATCTTTCCTCTTTGCGGGGAGAGATGTCCTAAGTTTGTCTGAGCACAGGCTTCTCTGAAGGAAGGTTTTATTTCCTCAATCTGAAATACCAAACAGCCCCTTGCCCCAGGAGACTGCGCCAGCGCGGTTGTGGATTTGGAGTCGGATTCCAAGTAGTACTGGCTCTAATTAGGGGCTTCCTGCTCCGCCTCGCCAAGAGCATACATCCTTTCACGTTCCCGGTTTTCTCCTGGCGTGAATTTCCACGAAAACTCAGCATTTCCTTCCTACCTACCCTTGGCTAAAAAGCAGAGCTTTGCCAAATCAGGAGATGTGGGAAGAAGGGAAGGAAAGTCTGCGTCTTGGAGGCCCCCCGGGCACAGTCGCCCAGGGGTTATCTTCGAGGGCGCTGCCCGACCCGAAGAGGAAGTCCGGGAGAAGCCAACGCCACCTGCTCTCCCGGGAGACCCCAAAGGAGAAAGAGGACGCTTTTTAAAACCAAATGTGGATCTTAACTTTACATATCCTGCAAAGAGAACCTCAGTTTCCGAGCCAAGAATCAGCAGCCAGAAAATATTTTTTATTTTATTTTATGTTGTTAATTTGGATACAGAGCATCGCGTCCAGGAAAGATGGGAAGGGTTCCTGGTGCCAGTGGAGCATCTGATGACCAAAGAGACAAGGATGTGAGCAAAGATGAGGTGAAGGTGGGAGGCACTGGAGACCCTGGCGCCTGGGCTAGAAACCAAGTACCCTGCGGTGCGCGCTGGGCCACAACAGATAGCCAGGCAGATGGGAGCCTCCGAGCAAGCATGTCACCGAGTTTTGGTTCTCTCTCTCTCTGCCTCTGTCTCTCTCTTTCCCCACCAAGAGCAATCTAAAGTCAGTCTCTATCTAATAGGCTCGCAGCAAAAGTTTCCCCAAACTCGTCCACACTTTAGAATTGCAATCACAGAGAACAGCCCAGATACAGACATTCTAAGAAGAGAATGAAGCTTAGACTCTGGATCAAGAGTCTATCTTTGGGGAAACGACTGTACACTGGGTACCACTGAGTGTCACAATTTGCATTGTGTTCCAGCAGCTGCAAAAGCGACAGAGCTTGGGGGAAAGGAACGAGCTTTGGGACGGGGTGAGGGGTCAGCAGAAGGGAGAGACGGGGAACCGAAGTGAAGGCTACTAGGAGGGGAGGGGAGTCCCTTGAAAACAGCGTAAGAATCTCTCGGGTGAGCCTTAGGCTGGCGCTGACGGTGTTCCTTCCTGTGCTTTTAGAGTCCGGCCTCAGCGCAGCCTCGCACCCCTGCGATGGGACCCGAGTGCAGGAGCGCGACGTGGGTGACAGCGGCGGCGGCGGCGCGCGCGGGGATGGCTCGGAGCATCCCAAAGGGCGGCCCCGGCGGAAGCCGCGCGTGCTCTTCTCGCAGGCGCAGGTGCTGGCTCTGGAGCGGCGCTTCAAGCAGCAGCGGTACCTGTCAGCGCCGGAACGCGAGCACCTGGCCAGCGCCTTGCAGCTCACGTCGACGCAGGTCAAGATCTGGTTCCAGAACCGGCGCTATAAGTGCAAGAGACAGCGCCAGGACAAGTCCCTGGAACTGGCGGGCCACCCGCTAGCGCCGCGCCGGGTGGCGGTGCCCGTGCTGGTGCGGGATGGCAAGCCCTGCCTGGGCCCCCGCACGCCCGCCTTCTCCGGCCCCTATGGCGCGGCCGCGGCGCCCTATTCCTGTTTCGGCGGCTACGCGGGCGCTGCCTACAGCGCTCCCTACGGCGGCGGCTACGCCGGCGCGCCCCCGGGCCCCGCGCCCCCCGTACCCCAGGCCAGCTCTGGCTTCAGCGGGGGGGGACCGAGCGCCAACCCGCAGGGCCATCTGCCCGCCGCGCTTCAGGGGGTCAGGGCCTGGTGAGGCGTCTTGGCTCGGGTGCGCCACCCTGAACAGATGCTCGGTCCCGCCTCTCCGCTAACCTTTCGCGGCCGGGATGAGGGAGCGCCGCCGTGGAGGAAATATAGGCCACCCGATGGCATTTCTCTCCCGAGCGATCCCTGGGACTAGGAATTGCCTTCAACTAGCCATCCAGCTGAAGGCCCTGGGGGCGTTCTTCTCCCGAGAGACGCAACGCGGGGCCTCAGCCAGCCGCCCACGAAGCAGCACTGGGAGGGAGGAAATGCAAGGGTGGCTGGCAGTTTCGGGCGTCAGAGTAGTAGTTCTGAGGCAGATGACTTTTCAGGCCTCAAATACAGGGGCTGAGAGGCTCCTTAATTTGTGTGCAGCAGCCCCAGGGAATAGGGAGGTGATGGGGGTGCTCTGGAGGGCCTCGATCCCCCGATTTAAGGCAACAGGTGGGGAAAGAAGGAGAAAAAGAGATGAGCCAGGGGAGGGGGATGAAGAGCCTGGAAAAGGAGGACCAAGAGGTCATGAGGACTTGTGCGAAATAGGTCCTCCTGCAGGGGGTAATCTGCGCCCCCCCACCCCTTCCACGGGCTGCGCTCCCTGGGACTCAGTATCTAGTGGAGCGCTTTTTTCCTGGAGGCACAATTGTTCTCCAGAAGATATCCATCACACTCTAGTTCTTCCCTCACTGTAAGTGCTTTTTTTTTTTTTGCGGTACGCGGGCCTCTCACTGTTGTGGCCTCTCCCGCTGCGGAGCACAGGCTCCAGACACGCAGGCTCAGCGACCATGTCTCACGGGCCCAGCCGCTCCGCGGCATGTGGGATCTTCCCGGACTGGGGCAGGAACCCGTGTCCCCTGCATCGGCAGGCGGACTCTCAGCCACTGCGCCACCAGAGAAACCCCACTGTAAGTGCATTTTATCTCCTGTATACAGTTCAACCTCTTGAGTAAATAGACTAAATATATTAGTGTGTGTTTGCCTTGTGTGTAGGCCATTAGAATCTATCCACCTCTAGGTTTCTGCTAAACAACTTCAAATTAAAGTAAAAATGAAACTCAGAAGTTCTAAGTCTTCAGTACACAGGGAATTCCCTAGAGAGACAAAAGTTGGATTCCGCTCTGGAGAGGTTACCTCTCTCCATCTCCTTCCCTACCAGCCCCAGTAGGTTTTCTTTCAGAAGGTAGTAGGTTTCTAAATTCCACACCAGAAAAGGAGGCTCCCACTTGTCCATAAGTCCTAACAGGATGGGCAGGAAGCCTGAATTTTAGGGAAAGTTACAATTCCCCCAGGCGCAAATATGTCTGAAATGACGCAAACTGAAGACTGAGAACAAACTCATTTTGTTAATGGGAACATGGGAATCAAATAAGACAGTTGTCTTTGGCAGGTACTAGTAGAAAAATCAGGCTCTTTTCTTTTTCCTTGGATATCATTTTTTAGACAATGAAAAACTCTGCTTCTTCATCCCCTGGACCACTAACTTGTCAAAAGTTCAATTCTATTATTTAATAAATTCTAATTTTAATTAAATTGTACTGGCCCTGCATTTTCTCATTTCTGCATCTGCCCTGGTTGTTTTTTGCCAACCTGGGAAACAGGGACTGCTTGGTCCTATGTAAGTGATGCCTGACAATTGACAGCTTACATCTCTTAAAGTTTAAGTTAAAAACAATGGTAAGTGTTCACATTTCTCCTTACTACCATTTCTTTATATTTTCTCTCCTTTTTGGTTTCATCCCTTTTCTCTTTTATTTCTCCATAAATATCTATTAATAAAAGTGTATTTAGAAACACCCTGCAGTATTTTTCAATTATAGTTAGTCTTGCATCCCTGGGATAAAAATGTATATTTTAAATTAAGAAATGTCTGTATATATATATATATATATATATATATATATATATATATATATATATATATATATATTAGAAATGTCTGTATATTTTAAATTAAGAAATCTCCATAAATATTCCATGGTCAGTTAAGCTAACACTAAAAAAAAAAAAATAGAGATTACAGTTAAAATCTCCATCATGAGAAAATTGTCACATGGTGATATCATACTTCTTTCACTTTGCCGGGGGGTGGGTATTCCTTATAAGAGGAAAAATTACCTGTGGACACTGGTCTTAGATTCATGACAGTTGAGTTTAAGTTTAATGCTGACACTGCCTAACCATCTGTCTGGCCCTCAGTTGTTCAGTGAGTTGTATTAAATTTTCCCGAGATCAGATTCTAAACTACTATAGGTTAATTTTTAAAAACCTTTTGCTCTTCTTTGGGCAAAGTTCTTACCTAGAAATGTAGGTCATCATTGTATGGATCTAGAAAAGTATTGATACTTGGCACAGAGTAGAAAATTAATAAATGCTATTCTCTTCACCCTCCCACCCTCTTGCAACCCAAGGAGTGGTTACCAAACACGTGTTGTTCTTTCTTTTTTTTTTTTTTTTTGGAGTATAGTTGATTTACAATACTGTGTTAGTTTCAGGTGTACAGCAGTATTGTTATGAATAGGCCTTGTCTCCTGAGCTCCCTCCATGCTTTTTGCCACATGGAAAAGCCCAGGAGGGAGAGCAATGACTGTGGTCAAGCCTGGGTGTGAAGGGGACAGGGGCTTCGTTCAATCATCAATATCTCAGTCATCACTGAACATGGGACACAAGAGAAAATAAGATTTGGCTGGCACCCTGAAGGAATTTATTATCTAATTGGATACCAGAGACTAACATGAGAAAGGTATCTGAAAATACAAGGTGGTATATGCTGCATGTCAAGTCAGACACACAATAAGCTCTCTAAGAAGAATGAAAAGCCAGTGTGAGCTGGGATGCTTAGAGGAGGTGGATTAAGCCTGGCGATTAGGGTGAGAATGACACTACTTACTGGGAGAGGGTCCGGGCAAGGTCTAGGACTTAGGAAAGGAGAAGAGTAAATGGGCACATGCCAAAGCTACAGTCATATTTTCTAGTAGTTTGAGATACAGGTCAAGGCCAGCTTCTGGGACTTTGTAAACTGCATTCAGTTCGCCGAGGGGCTTTGGAAGGCAGGAGTGGGTGTTGCTCTCACGTATACCCAAGATGTTCCATTGACCTGGGACATTTTCTGTTTTGCTGTCCAGATCGCTATAGCATGCATATTTGCTGACCTAAACGAACAAGCAAAACCTACAACAAAACCTTGTCCGTGTGCAACCCATGTGGCTTTTTCTTCACATGAGCATGTGAAAGTTTGAGATTCCCGGGACACCGACGAGATTTCTTTCCAAAAGGAAAGGAGAGTAAAGGAAAACTCTCTTCTCCCAACTCCCCACTTTAAGTGATCCTGTCAGGATCACTTTAAAACACATCCCTCTCCCAGATCCTCGAGCCCACCCCCAGCTGCCCATCTTCCGTCCTGTAATCTCTCCTTCGCACTGAAAGCTGTCCCTTTTTGTGTGTCTTACCAACCACAGCTTATCCAAGGCAGGGCTTTCACCAGGGAGCCGCTCTGTAAGCAATCAGCCTCTTATCTGCCTCGTTCAGGCCCGTCACTCCAGTCACCTCTTAATGTTCACAAGTTTCCCAAATGGGAAGTAATTGACCTCTAAACAAAACAAAAAAGCTCTCAGAGAGATAGCAGAGGTTCCTTTCCTGACTGTCCCAGGGCTAGGGTCTCACCTAGGCCAGGTGGATAAGTCAATAAAATTGCAGACTTCCTGGCTCCCCTTCCTCTGTCCTCCCCCACCCCGTCCCTTCAAGCCAGCTTCATCCGATACTATCTGCAAATCAGATGGTGTACGAGTCAAACCACAGATCTTAGGGTGGCCAGAGATTTCTGGTATTTATTTTTCGTCATTTTGTCATTATCAGGATAGAACGTTGAAGGGACATAGTTTTAAAATTCCATTTGCAAAGCGTTTACAGTCTTCAGGGTTTATACCAGCTCTTCATTATATCAGCCCAATGACTTGCCTTTTCCCTTTTTCACAAAACGAGGGAACTCCCAGGCATAACAGCTGTGCCCCCAACCTGCACCATTCCACAAAGAGGCCTCTTCGGAGAGATGGAAGGTGGTGGAGGATCCGAGTCAGGAGTTGTTGGCCTTCATTCTAGGCCAGTTCCACTAGTGACACACTATGTGACCTTCAGCAAGACTGGTAGCCTCTCTGGGCTTCAACCTCTTTACTTATAAAATTGAGGAAGTGCATCTCTGAGGCTATTATTCTAATTTGGGGTGGCTCCCTATTGATTTCAGATGCCTTTATTATTTTTTAATTCTAGGATAGATGATATATCCAGAAGACTACCTAAAACATATATGTTTAACAACCGGCACAATTTAATAACTGTAAAGTGAACACAGACGTAACCCCTCTCAAGGCAAGAAACAAGGAGTGCCAACTCCCCAGCAGCCCTTCTCCCCAACCCCTCCAAATATGTAAACCCCTTCCCTCCTTCCCCAAAGGAGATACCAGCTATTCTGACTTCTGTGATGATAATTCATAGGTTTCTCTTTGTGGATTTACCCATATGGACACCTGCTTCAACAGTGTGACTGAATTTTGTCTGATTCTAGATGTTGCATAAATAGAATCATACTGCATGCATTTTTTAGTGACTTGCTTCTTTTTTTCAACTTTATGGTTGTGAGGTTCATCCACGAGGTTGGGTGGAGCTTAAGTTTGCTCATCCTCATTGTTCCATGGTATCCCACTGAATGCATGTACCTCAATGTATGCATTTACCGAAAATGTGGCCAGCTGGGTGTCATAACACAGGACGCTGCTAGTGGTACCTTTCTCACAGGTACGGCTGCGGCTGCTGTATTCTCTAGCTGGAGTTGGTCCTGGCTTCTAGGAGCTGTTCTGCGTTGCAGAGCGAGGATCCATCCTCTGACAGATTTCTATTTATATAACAACAGCCTTTTGACTTCTGTATGATTTCATTGGGTACTCACCATCTCCATCTAAGGCAGAGCCTAGTACTGTTCCCATCTGCAGAGGAAGAGTCCAAGGGCTAGAAAGGCGACAGCCACGCTGTAAGTTAGTGACAGAACTGGGACTAGACCGCAGACCCTCTGCCCCCTAGTCCTGGGTTACATCCAGTGAATACTCAACAAAGAGTTCAAGCTCTTACACAAATCAGGTGACTGTTGAGTGATACTGTGTTCTTCCTTTCCTGAGGGAAAAGCGCATGAGGGATGGGAGCCTTTTGGAAAGCATCCAGAGGGGATAAATATGAAGCAAGAGGCCAGAGAGGGTGGAGGTGGCGGGAGAGATATAACTGCATTTTCAGGCACTTATGAGCAAACAGAGTATTTCAGGGCTCTGGCTTTTGTACGCCCCCTGCCCATTTTTGTCTACATTTTCCTCTGACTTTGTGCCCCCAGAGACGTTGATTCATGCTTTCAGTGGCCAGCTCCTGAAGTGGAGAGAATTCAGCGCTGAGCTGTTTCTCCTCCGTTCCACCTCCCCCCACCCGGGGAGAGAGCTTCGTGGGAAGTCCCTCTGCCTTCCTTTTGCTCTGTTTAGACTCCGGTAAGTCCCCCTACCCTCAACCTGAGAGAAGGATGTGGTCTTAGTGACACAGTCCAGATTCCACTGTAGGAAAAGCAGATATGCCGGCAGCCAGGCCACAGACCTCAGAGTGCTTTCTGGCTTAGTCTCTATAGCGCCGTCCTCATAAGCTGGTCTCAGTCATACCTGCTTCCTTCCCATCCATGCTTCAATGGCTCCTGCTTCCTCCTGCCACCAGCCCAGCTTAATTGCCTGAAACCCTAGGGCGCGGGAAATTGGAATCCGAAGTTACGACGTAAGTGAGCCAAAGGTGAACTTTTCTTTTGATGGTTCCTGATTCCTGTCCTTCTCTGGGCCCTCTGGTGCCTCCCCTGGTCCTTCCCTGTGGATCAGGTCTCCAAGGACCTGTTCCTGGAGCATCTTAAACCTCCCCATCACAATGCATTTACTCTCCATGTCTGTTGTACCATCTAAACAATCAGCCTCGTGTCTGCCTCAGACCCCGATGTGTTTCCAACACACCTTGTGCCCGTCATGGAGAAGGGCCTCAATACTGTTTGTTGATTGAACAAGTGAGTGAATGGTTGCTCTCTGGCTTTCCTGCATGGCCTCACAAAGTCTGCATTGAAGACCTGGGCTCTGACCTGGCTCCTTGGTATTCAGAACCCTCTGGAAGAAAGTCCTCCTATATGTGGATGGGGATCTGGCTCCTGGCAGGGGTCATCTAAGCCCTGACACCAGGGGCCCTAAGAATTTATGTCAGCCAGGGGTTATGACCATGGTGACAAGAATCCCTGTTTTATTCTTCTAGCCATTCTCCTGTAGGTCAACTTAACTTTAATTAGCAAGTATTAAGGAACATTAGGTTGAACACTGTGGGGGAACATAAAACTAGTATCATTTTTTAAAAAAATATATAAGATCAGAGGGACTCAAGGATGCATAGGACAGAGTTCTTATCTTCAAGATTATAAAACTGTGGGTAAGACAAGTACCTATACAGCCAAATATCTATAGGAAAAACTAGAAAAGGTGCATTATAAACATATAAATCCTTCAGTTCATTGAACATACTGTAGAGGCTTCTAGATATCATTCAATATGTTTCTCCCTTTCTTCTTCTTTTTTTCTTAAAGATTCTTTTTTTTTAAATTAATTTATTTATTTTTGGCTGCGTTGGGTCTTCGTTGCTGTATGTGGGCTTTCTCTAGTTGCGACTAGCGGGGGCTACTCTTCGTTGCAATGCGCGGCCTTCTCATTGTTGTGGCTTTTCTTGTTGCGGAGCACCGGCTCCAGGTGCGCGGGCTCAGTACTTGCGGCACGTGGGCTCAGCAGCTGTGTGCGGCTTGCGGGCTCTAGAGTGCAGGCTCTAGAGCGCATGCTCAGTAGTTGTGGCGCACAGCCTTAGTTGCCCCATGGCATGTGGGATCTTCCCGGACCAGGAAATGAGCCCACGTCCCCTCCATTGGCAGGCGGATTCTTAACCACTGCGCCACCAGGGAAGTCCCTCCCGCTTTCTTCTTTAATAACAGAACCCCAGTGTTAAGCACACAACCTTCCAGCTAAAGGTATATTTCCCAGAGTCCTTTGCAGCTAAGGGTGGCCAAGTAACTAAGTTCTGGCTAAACGGATATAAGCAGAAGTGATGTGTGCAATTTCCGGGACATAGCCTTAAACAGAAGGCACCTTCCCTCCACTTCCTTTCTTTTCCTGCTCCTGGCTGGAATACAGACGAAATGTTGGGAGCAGTAGCAGCTATTTTAGATTTTGACAGAGCAACAAGATGGAAGAAGCCTAGGTCCCCAGCACTATGAAATCACCTTATCAGCTTGGGTCTGCTTACACTCCATCTAATGTATGAGAGAAAAAGAAACATTTGTCTTGTTTAAGTCACTGTTACTTTGACCTTCGTTATAGCAGCTGAATGCATATCTTAACTCATAGAGGACACAAGCAGGTAATTAGAAGTTTGGCTGATACAAATCCAGTAAATGTTTAGAGGAGAAATAAATCAAACCAAGGTAATCTAGGAAGGGACAATCAAAGAGAAGGAGCTTGAGACAAGCCCCTCAGATGGATGAATAAATTTGGATACCTGGAGGGGAAGGATGGGGAATCTACACAGAGGGACGTGGAGAGGACTACGGACCATAAAATGCATGGGATCCAGGGACTCTCTGAGGCAACATTGAAGGCAATAGTCTGGACATGTCCATGGTCATGGCGTTCAACTCGTCCGCCCTCTCCCCAGCTGGTATCATTTACTCCAAAGGCTTAACTACCATCTATGCAAGTAACTCCCAAATCCCACACTTACAGCTCCAGCTCCAGCTCCACCCTCCATCCTGAATTCCAGCTCCAAACTGCCCATTGTTCCCTGGACATCTCCATTTAAATGTTTCCCAGACACCTCAATCGAAAACCAAACCCACCTCTCTCTACCTTCCTCCTGCCAAACCTGCTCCACTTTCCATATTCCCTCTCTTGTGATCCAGGATGACACTCCATTGTCCTATTTCACTCTCTCCTCTCCCCTACCTGCCTATTTTGTGTTTCCACCACTACTATCTAAGCTCAAGTCATCATCTCTCGCTTCATCGTGTGCAATTGCCTTCTAACTGGTCTCCCTGCCTCCACTCTCTTCCCTCCAGGCCATTTCTCATGCTGCTATAGGATTTTTTAAGAAATCTTGTCTACTCCTTGATGAAGACACTTTCAAAACGCAGACCACATTCTTTAACCAGACATATTGAAATATAACATATATCCGGGAGAAGTGCAGGAATACTACACGTACGCCTAGTTCGCAAAGTGAATTTCCCATATAATCAGCACCGAGATCATGAAACAAAACATTAACGTCCCCCAAAGTTCTTTTATGCACCCCCTTACTGTCACTTACCCCAAAGGAAACTACTAGCTTGACTTCAAACACCATTGACTAATTTTGCCTCTTTTTGACTTTTCCTGAAATGGAATCACATGGTGTATATTCTTTTGTCTGGTTTCCTTCACTCAAGATTATGTTTATGAGATGCCTTCATGTTGTTGTGGGTAATTGCAGTTTGCTCACGGCTATAGCTGGTTGAGTTTTCCATGGAATGATTACACCGTGATAGATTTATCTGTTCTACTGTGGATGGGCATTCGGGCTTATTATTTGGGGGTTTGGGGGTTATTATAATTAGTGCTGTCATGAACGTTCTTGTGCATGTCTTTTGGTGAATACATGAGCACATTTCTACTGAGTATGTGCTACATGTGGAAATTCTGGGTCATGAGGTATGCATGTGGCCAGGTTTGGGAGATGCCACTGCTTATCCAGAGTAGTTGTATGAACTTACGTTTCCACTAGGCGCGTTTAAAAGTTCCAGTTGCTCCATCTCGTCGACACTTCTTGTCAGCTTTCCTTTTACCTCTCCCTCCTTCCACTTTCTTGCCGAGACATGGCAACGCAGGCAGGTAAGGAGTGCTCCGTGAATATCCGAATAATGGGGTGGTTGCGTGGAAGCACTGGAGGAGCCGTGAGAGACCGGTTTGAAGATATGCCTAGTCAGTGTGCAGAGAAAAATAACAAATGCTTATGAAGCCCACGCTAAGTGCTCAGTGTTTGGCATTATATCACGTAATTGCCATAATCACTCTCTAAAGTCTAGGGTCCAAGGAATCCAACGAGCTCCCAAATTAGGAAACTGAGGCTGGGAGTGTTAAAGAAACTTAACCAAAATCACCACCACTAAAGATAGAGGTAAAAATTGAGCCTCCAAAGTTCATTTACTTTCCATTATGTTCGGCCGCCGTTTCATACACATTACAGGCTGCTGCTTCTTACTGTTATTTAAATACCTAACCCTACGGCTATATTTGCTAGTGATGGAGTCTCCGACACATGCTCTCTGGCTGGCTGTGCTTCTTTCTGAATCCCGACATTTCCATCCCAACCCCAGAGAGAGTCATCGGAGGGAAAAGGTCTGTCCTCAGGAGCGCATTCAGATGTTTGGGATGGAAAAGATCACAGATATTCCCATGGGGCCCTGCTCTCTGTGAGGGACATCTGTATCTAGAATCAGTCCTGTATGTAATCAACACATTACATAAAATAAGACATGTAACCCAAGAACATTTGTGTCGGAGACAACAGCGCCAGTGGAGTAACCCTCCGCCTCTGACTGCAGCACTTAAACTGCCCACCAGGGGACACCCTTGCCTCCGGTTTCCCGCTATGGGGAAAAAGGGAATTCCCCAAATTCCTTGGGCCTCCACCCAAAACCTTTGCTTCCAGCAGTGCTTCAGATTTCTTTTTCAGGTCAACCCCTTTATCTTCCGGTTTGGATGTTGACAGTTGGGAGTGGACAGAAGGAGACAGTGAATCAAAGGATTAAGGGCTCCATAGGCACCAGCTGTTGGCCATGGTTTCAGCGCAACAAACATTCATAGCATAATAACATTGTGATGCTTGTGGCTACAAGATCTGTGGGGTGCTTTCCAGGGGATAGATGTCCTCCATATATACTGGCTCATGTATTAGTCATATGCGGAAGTATTATTGTAACACAGAGGAAACCAGGGAAAGTGAGGGGAATTACCCAAGGTCATAGAGCTCGTAAGTTAGAGTCTGAATATAAACCCACTGATCCTGTTTACAACTGTGCAGTGAACTTGGGTATCTAAAATACAGCTGCCTGGGTGTGGAATACTAACTCTAAAGGGCTGGTGAAGCAAATATCACTAGGTTAGCTTGCAGCTCTGCCTTCCTTTTCACTTTCTCTCCGGACTCTTGTTCAAACATCCTGAAGGGAAACTAATCTGATTGGTCCTTCACATTGAACCGTTCTTGACTCACAGCAGAGGTTCCCAAACTATTCCTGAGTTGAAGACTGCTTTGAGCATCGATGTAGTTAAATCGACTGGATTCTGGCTTAGCTCTGCCACTGACCAGCTCAGCCACAGAGGACAAATTACTGGATCTCTGCTGGCTTCAACTTCGTCTTGGGTAAAATGGAGTTACTTAAACCAATATGATTCTCTGTGACTCTCTAGGTTGTAAGGGACAGGAACCTAACTCACACCAGCATGAGCAAAACATTCAAGGCAATTTCTTGACCCTCAGAGCTGAGTGGCAGGAAGGCTTATGGTGAAGCTGGCTAAAAGCAGGGACTGGGGCTCATCCGGTTTCTCCCCATCCACCTCTCATTTCCGTTTCTCTCTACCTGGTCAGCTTCATTAACCTGGGCTGGCAGAAACCATGGCCAAGTACACAGCCACTGGCAGCTCAGAATCACATCTTTACACCTGCACAGTCAGAGACGAAATGGCATTTTCCTTGCCACTCCAGGTTGAAAAACCAAGCCAGCTCCCCTTCATCACAGGGCGTAGTGAGTATCAGGCAACATAACAGGTATGGAAGGGCTATGGAAGGTCAACCTCAGTTGCAGAATCCCTTCCTCTTGAGGGTTATCCTGCCCCAGGGCAATTAACTTGCATCATCTTGACAGTTCCTTGTGAGAGCGGGTCTTACAGGGGAGGGGATGAGTGGCAGTGCAGTGTGTTGCGTTGTGTTGACGCCCTCTCTTTCCTGGGCCTCAGCCATGGTGTAAGGAGGCGCCTCCGCGTGTCTAATCCTCCATAAATCTAAAGAGAGTGACCCAGACTGGTCCCTCCGAGACGGCTATCACTTTGCATCATTTCACTTTGTCTCTGAGGGTCACATTTTCATCCCTGAGGCAACAAATGGAAAACGGGAGCAGCAGAGGCACCCTCACGGCAGAAGGCTCAGCACTAATGCCTACCTTCGTCTTCTGCGACCCTCTTGGACAAGTGGATTTCGTCTCTTATCAGCATCCTCGCAGACCATGAACCTCGTAACCTGCCGTCCTCTCATGGAATCCCATTCATCGTGGCCCTTTAATAGCAGCATCTCTTATCCGAGCGGTGAAGAAATGAGGCAATACAACCCTTGGGCCTTTGGATTCTCCTACCTAATAGACGAATCTCCTCCTGACCTCAAAATAGCCTTACCTACAGGGCAGGGCCAAGGCTCCCAGGTGGGCCAGGCTGTGACGGACGCGGCTGTAGGCTTGCTCCCAGGCTGCAAGCAGTAGCAATAGGGCAGTGATGTAGAGGGGCCGCGAGAGGACCAGAAGAACATGGGTCCCCCCAGGAGGATCAAAACTGTCAGAGGGTGATGTGCACAAACACCGGCCCATAACTACCAACCACGGCTTGTACGCACACCCACTGTCCCCAGGGTGGCCGGACACACCCTGACACATCCACACCAGCCTCCGTCCTCTGCCGACTGCCCTAGCCTTTATTTTGTACAGAGAGAGCACACAGACCAGGACTTGCTTCTGCCCTCCACCACCCACAGAAGGCTCTGCTTCCGGATGCCTGCTTCTCTACCCCCCTCAGCAGTTCCCCTCAACGCTGAGCCCCCAAAATTAAGGAGCAGAGTCCCAATCCTCAGGACTGTATCCAGAGGTATTATCTCCAGCACTGACCCAACATCCAGGCAGAAAGCGGCTTCGCACACATTCCTTTTTTTCTTTTTTTCACATTCCTTCTTGTTCCTCAAGCACTCTCAGCTTCGAGGTTGGGTGATGGTCGTTGACAAGCTTTTCTGGGCTGAGCTGGGGGAAGGTCTGGCCTCCTGCCCCCTCCCTCCGTCCTGATGGGGAAACTGACATGACCCACTGGGGGGTCATGGATCACATTGGCTGGAGCTCTCCTTGGTCTGGACGTTGACTTAAGAACTTCACATACAAGACACATCCATTGGATCTGCAGGACAGGACATTTCTGTCCCCGAGCCAGCTGTTATCCCTTATCAGAGGAGGTAACTTAGGCCAGGAGAGGCCAATAAAGAAATCAATTTAAAAAAATAAAAGGTCAGGTAAGTTTTTAGCTACTCTTGTTTTAGTGCCAGGCCAAGGATCTCTGTGTCATTGAATCTCACTGGTTTGGAAAGACCTATTTCATGCCATCCCCATGAAATGCTGGGTCACCCGAGAATGACTGGACATCAAACGGCCCAGCTTCCCCTGTCAGAGCTGAGCCCTCCCTGGAGGAGGTGGGTAAGTCTGTCTATCAAGACGAGCTTCTCACCTGGCCTTCTTCCCCATCCCTGGCCACTCTCTCCACACTTTTTCTCCTCAGAACTCAGATGGACACCGGTGGCTTCTAGCCCTGTTTGAGGGAGACAGGCACCAGGGATGTGCTGGGCCCTCCATACCCACAGGAGTTAGTTTCTCGGGGCCCTTGAGCCAAGCTCAGCAATGAGAGGCCAGCCCGCCCCCTGCCGATCCCGGCCTCATCTCTTAGACCACCAGGTTAGGCCAGATTCCTCCTGCCACCTCACTCCCCCCACCTCTGCCCTGCCCCCACCTCTTCTAGCCAGAGGAGGTCTCGGGGGAGAAGCAGTGTCATGCTTGATTTGACCCACCAGTTTTTCTACTTATCAATCAGCTACCTACTGGCTCTGCCACGAGGATTCATAAAGAGGAATTTTTTCTTTTTCCTTTTAAAGGCCTTACCATGCCCGTTGGCATGTCATAGAAATAAAACACTGGCAAGGGGACTTTGGCTGTGCCTGTAACATTTTATTTCTTTAAAAAAAATACGTGCTATCAATTAAGTGATAGCAATGATCTCTGCATTTTTTTTATCATTTAAAACATTTTATAGTAGAAATCACATGTGTTAAGAGATAGAGATAAAACTGACCTAGAGATTGAGAGACATGGGTTAAAGTTCTCACTTGGTCACTAACAAGTGATTTTGGATGAGTCATTTCCATTCTTCGAACTTCAGTTTCCCTACTTCTAAAATGATACCTCGGGTCTCTCAACATCCAATTCTGTGAATTGCATTTATTTTTTTTATCTTTGGGCTGCACCGTTCAGCCTGTGGGATCTTAGTTCCCCGCCCAGGGATCGAACCCGTGCCCTTTGCAGTGGGAGCGTAAAATTCCCTGTGTGAATTTTAAATAGGAGTGCCACACGCCTCCCAGTCGTGAACATCTGCCCCTCTAGCATGCCCTGTGTCCATGCCTTCCAGGTCATTCTCTATCTCCCCTCCTTCCCCTCCCCAAGCCCCCTCAGAGGGGATGAGAACCTGGGTAAATATATGAATGGGATGAAAGCCTTTGCCGATGCCCAAAGCGTCTCAGGTGCTGCAGGGTGGTCTCTAAGCACCTCCCCATCCTTCTGCCTGTGCCTGGGTGGTCACTTCCCTTACAAACTGTGAAAACATCAGGATGGTCTTAACTGCATTGGGCAGGACTTGCCTCAGGCCAAATATGAACCCCTGGCTGAGTGACTTTCTTCTTCCTCAGTGGTCAGTGGCTATGTCGTCCTAAGTGATTTTCAGAAAAGTGTCTGTCAGAGAAGCCCTAGTCAGTAGTTCTGGAAGAAGGCAGTTTTCTTTGCGGAATAGCCTCTCGTGTCCCCATTCCCTGTCCAGTCAAGGGGATCAGTAGAAGCGTCTGGAAGGCCAAGCACAGTCTTAGCCCTCGGCCCCTCATTCCTGGGGGATGTGCACCCACTCCATCCCCAGAAACTGACTCTGCCCCTTCTCAGATCGTATCCCCAGAAACTGACTCTGCCCCTTCTCAGATCGTATCCACCTGGATACGATCATTTCAGGGCGTCGTCTGTGATGGCCTGACCAGTTTTATGAGGAAGGGGCTGCTGAGAGGTGGGAGAGAGTCGGTCTCAAATTGCTTCTGGCAGCCGGAGTGCTGTGAGAAGGTCAGAGCCTCCTTCCCTAGACAAACAGCCCCCAGTGTGCCTCCCCGTGAGGGCCTCTGTTAAGCTGTTGAACAGAACAAGCGCAAAGGGACAGAGGCCACCCAGTTAGAGCACGTGGAAATTTCTGCACATGCTCCCACAGCCTTGAGCTCCCCAGAAACAGGCAGCCGTGGAGGGGGCAGAGAGCAGGTGACCAGGGGCACTGTTAGCAAAATACTCTTGGGTTCCTATTGCCCAATAAATCCTCCCTAATGGCTTTCCTTAGGCAATCAGCACTGATGGAAGCAGAAGGATGTTGAGTCACTCTCTGCTACTGAACTTTCCCACAAACCCCAATCCCTTTTGCCACACAGAAAAGTCTGCAGGGAAAACGGGCATAAATAGGTACAGAGTCGGAGGAACAGACCTTTTTATAGGGTCCTGGGATGGAAGGAAAGAGAGGTCTTTGGGTAAGTATGGCATTTGAAACATGGATGGGTTTCAGAGTGACAGACAGGACATAGGCACATGTCAGGTCAGAAGCCCCTGAAAAAGAATTGGAGTAGATCACGTGGGACTGCAGTGGCCTCCATGCCGTCCTCACAGGGTCCTCCACTCTCCCCCCCAGAACCGCCCAGGGCCCTCAGCTCCTCACTACTGGTGGTGGTGGGCAGGGGGGAGGGTCCTTGGACCAAAAGCAGTGGTATCACCTTGAAGCTTCTTAGAAATCAGACTCTTGGGACTTCCCTGGCGGTCCAGTGGTTAACACTTGGCCTTCCAATGCAGGGGGCGCGGGTTTGTTCCCTGGTTGGTATACCTCGGGGCCAAAAAACCAAAACATAAAGCAGAAGCAATATTGTAACAAATTCAATAAAGACTTTAAAAGTGGTCCCCACCAAAACATATCTTTAAAAAAGAAAAAGAAAGAAATCAGACTCTCAGGGTCCACCCAGACCTACTGAGGCAGGATCTGCATTTAATAAGATCCCCGGGTAATCTGTGTGCACCTCAAAGTCTGAGAAGCACAGATCCGGCCCTTCAACGTACTATCCCCTCCCCGCATGGCCTCCCAGCCTAGTTTTCCTGGGTCTGGGCTGGTCTCCTTGCCCTTCACTCTCAGGCCTCATCCTTCACATCCTGCGGGTGTGCACCCTGCCCATCACCAGTTGGAAAATAAAAGTCTGGCTAATTCATGCCACTGTGTAACTGAGGATAGCTTAATGTGTCACCAAACACACATAGCATTTTCACGTTAACACATGAAAATCGTCTTAACCCAAATGCCACAGCGGAGAAATGTAGGGCACTGAGCGATATCCATGGGGAGGCAATGCCTTTGAACCACTGCAGGGGCGGTGCCTCTTATCCAGGTTAGCCTGGTGGGAGGTGGTTTCCTCTTGTCCCTCTTTTCAGTGGCTCTGCTTCCACGCGAGGAGAGAGAGAGAGAGAAGCAAGGAAATAGGGTAGGCTGAGCCAGGGACTCTGTAAGAGGCCATGGGAGACTCCACTGCAACCTGAGGATGGGTGTCTAAGGAGCAGCTGCTATGTGCCTAGTGCACGGCATGGCGGGGAAGACACTGGGTTTGGAGCCAGAACAACCCGGGTTAGCTGTGAGAACCTGGGCATGTTACATTCAATCTCTGAGCTTCTATCTTCTTATCTGTCAAAAATGATCCCCAGTGGGTTGTAGTGCAAATGAAATGTCCGTGGTGATCCAGTCCAGAGTGGGCACTCAATACATGTCAGTTCTCTCCCCTCTCCTGGTGGGAGTAGGACACGGAGAGCTGAGACACAGCCCTGACCTTTGATGAAGCCAACAACACAACGGAGAAGCAGAAAATGATGAAATACTCCAAGGCACTAGAGGATCAGATGCTCAAATGAGCAGCAGAGCCAGTGATGGAGGCTGGAGAGGTCTCCGAAGACTTTGGGTAGAAACTGAACTGCTGAAGATGAACAAAAGACTGTAAATACACACACAGCAGGCACAGAGGCCTGAGATAGGACTGGGCAGGACACGAGTGGGAACCATGACAGAACAATCAGTAAAGGCAGGGGACCGTGTCGGGGAGGAAGTAAGAGAGGGAAGGAGGGCAGGGAAGCTGACGCCTCTGTGTGGGAGGCCTTGGAAAACCGAGATGAACACTTGAGATACTGGGTTTTTACGATGCAGATATCTCAGGCATGTTCATTCATTCATTGCACTCTCCTTCCCCTCCCCTCCCCAGTTCTATTAGGGACCCTAGATTCAGACCTCCTATTTGTTTGGGAAATGTGCAGTGTGCCTAGGAAAAGCAAGTTTTGTTTACTCTGCAGGTGGGTCTAGAACCCAACCCTACTAACGGAAAGAACCCATTCCTGGACCCCCTCTGCATGCCAGACGCTGAGGTCCTTTATCGTGAAAAGCCTCATCATTCCTTTCAATAATCCTTGAGGGGATGTTGTTTTTGCGCCCATTTTGCATGAGGAAACTGAGGCATGATCAGAAAGGTTAGGTAACTTGCCCAAGGTCCCACAGCCAGAGCTACTCTATTAGCCACTGTCCTCCTTCCAAAACAAGCAATTCTGCCTCTCACCCCCCAACGGGTCTAGAGTTCTAAGACACACTGAACTCCCTGAAGCTGCTTCCAAACAATTCTTTCTCCATATGGGCTAAAATGTCTTCAGTTTTACTGCAGGGAGGACACGGGGGTAGGGAAACATACAGGATGCTTTCTAGTAAGATATAGAAAATGAAAAACAGTTTAATGTTCCAATCCGACCTGGAAAGATAATGACAAGTCTGAATTCCAACATCACTGAATTTGCAAGAACGATGGGGAAAATCTTCTCGCACCCCTCCACTCCCAGAGCCAGGAAAGCAGATTCAGGAAGGGATGGCACTGGACCAAGGAGGTCTGTTTTATATTGAGGATGGTAGGAGTCTCTACTGTGAGAAAATCAGGGAGTCCTCTCTCACTGAGGCCCATCTAGACCCAGTTGGGACTGGGAATTGGAACAGGGGCTGGGGCTGGGGGGGTATAAAAGGGAAGAGGAATAACAGGAAGGAGGCTCCCTTCACCCTGAGCAGGTAGCCCTTAGGGAAGGAACACTGCACCTGAACATTTACCCTTGCAGCTCTGCCATCAACTGGGTTAGACCTTGAGATTAGACCTCAACCTCTCCCACCTCCAACCGCTACCTTCTCGGAAATCTTATAAAATGTGTTGGCTGGTGGAAGGCTTTTGTCCTTTCTGTTGTGGTGATGGCTGGGATTGACTTCTCTTTTCTTCGTTCTTTTTGTCTTTCTGAATTAGCAGAGCCAACACAAGTGCCTCCTTGAAAGACACACAGCACGCTGCGTTTCGGTAAGTATAAACTTGGTGTGGTTACCCCAGAAGGCTTTGAAATGTATTTTAAAAGAAAAATGTGTGCTGTGACAATGATGCATTTCACATTAATCACGTTTTCTATTTTCTGTATTTTATGATGCTTGGACATCTGAAACCTTGCTGAACCCAGGGAGGGTCTGTCAGAGTTAGTTAATTCCTAAAGACGGCAAACAACTTGCCTGTGAACACACCTTTGATATGCAAATCAACCAGTGGAGTTCATACCCCCAACCATCTCCTTTATCTAACTGTCACACACCAAGTCCATATTTCCTCTGCCCCAAATCACGCCAGGGCCAAGTACTGGACAACTGGGGACCACCCCTATAGCCCAGAGCCTGCTGAACTTATTCAAACTACCCAATCCTAAGTTTGCTCAGCCTTGCCCATTCCTTCCCATGGAAACCACAAAAAAGGCTGTGTCCATGCTTTCCCCTTGTCTTTTTTGTCTCTTAACCCTGGTGCTTCCCCATGTGGCCCTGTATAGTGTGTTGTGCCTCCCGTTTCTGGGGATCTGTGAGTATAAACAATTCTTCCTTCAATACAGTCATTTCTGTGTCTGCACGTGTTGCATACTTGCTTAAAATAAATTCCAAGTACATTTAAAAACATATTTATACAGGACAATTCTATAAACTCTGCTCCCACTTTCCACACTGTAGGGTAGCACCGGAGGCAGGCTGGGGTGGGTGGGAGGATGGAAGGTGATGCAGTGAAGTGTTTGGGCTTGTATAGTTTCCATCTATAGTTCTTTTGTCTCTGTAAATCTCAGGTTTGGGAATTTCCTGGTGGTCCAGTGGTTAGGACTTGGAACTGGGCCCGTGAGCCATGGTCGCCGAGCCTGCGCGTCCGGAGCCTGTGCTCCGCAACGGGAGAGGCCACAACAGTGAGAGGCCCGCGTACTGCAAAAAAAAAAATAAATAAAATAAAATATATAATGGAACAATATATAAATGCTTATGATGTAATATGACATTGGAAGGAAAAAACAAGATACAAAATTACACTTATCCAACAAATATGTATGGCTGAAGACTGGAAGAAAATATACAAAGAAGATATGAAGGGACAGGATTATGGATATAAAAGTATATTTAACATTTTTTTTAAGAGACCCAAAGTTCATATGAAGGCAGAGCTGGTAATCCTTCTCTCATCATTTTTACATCCCTTTATAAATGTCCCTGTATTAGTTTCTAGGGGTCAGGTGTCTGAAATGGGTCTCATTGGGCTAAAATCAAGATGTTGGCAGAGCTCTGTTCCTTCTAGAGGCTCTAGGAGAGAATCCACTTCTTGTCTTTTCTAGCTCCTAGAGGCTGCCCACATTCCCTGGCTCACATGCCCCCTGCCTTTCATTTCAAAGCCAGCAAGGGCCAGTTGAGTTTTTCTCACCTCCCATCACTCTAACCTTACTTCAGTGTCACCTCTCCTTCTCTGACTCTGACTTTCTCGCCTCCTTCTTTCACCTATAAAGGCCCTGTGATTACATGGGTTCTGCCTGGATAACCCAGAATAATCTTCCCGTCTCAAGCTCAACTGGTTAGCAACTTGAATTCCATCTACAACTTAACTCCCCCTTGCCATTTGCAGGTGTTGCATTCCAGGCATTTGGAGGGGAGCATCTTGGAAGGGGGGTGTTTATTCTTCTCCAGAACTCTATTCCATCTAAAAAAAGCCTACAACAGCCCCTTGTGTCTTCCTATTCCTATCATTTTCATCCTGTTTAAGCTGGATAGACATGGCAAAGAGGGGAGGACAGACCTTACACTGGTATGTGCCTTGGGACCCTGTGGTCCCTTATGGATAACGCTGCCAGCTAGTGAGATGCCACACAGTACCTAAAGCTGGACATCCACCAGCAAATATTTATTGAGTGACTTCTGTGTGTCAAAAACTAACTGTGCTACGGATAGTGTAAATGAGGATGACACGGTCCCTGCTCAAGGAGAGGACCCATCCACATAAACGTCCAAAATACTAAGCACCAAAGGAACAACATGCTAAGTGACGTACGGGAAAGGGCTGGGGCTGTGTCCCCACCCTGAAGGGACACCTGATACCTGAGGAGGAGGTTGTGGAAGAAAGGAGCCCAAGCTCAGCTCTGGCTCTGTTCTTAATTTAAAAAATTATAATTAGTGCAAGGAAATGCACCCTGTTCCACTCTCCTCTTCTCCCAATCTGCTATCTCCATCTCACTGACCAGAGGTAAATGCTCTATTGAGATATTTCTATCCTTCCAGATTTTTCTATATGTTCAAATGTTCAAATGTAAAATATTTTATAGATAACCTGTGACTATTTCTTTTAACACAGTGAGTTCATTTTATAACATTTTATTTTTTTGCAACTTGAATTGCAACTCTCCGACTAAATTGAGGATATGTTCCCAAGTCAGTATGTTGTATGTTTGTAGATTTCTAGAGTAAATCTCTAGGCACGGAATATCTGTGTCAAAGGATATGCCCAGTTTTAAATTTGACAGATTTTGCCAAGTTACCACCCATATATACAAAACTGACTTACTCTCTCTCCAACAGTATGGGGGCAACTCTTCCTCACACCCCCACCAACACTAGACATCATCTTTCTAACCTCTGTCAATCTGATAGGTGGAAAGAAGGTATCTAAATGTGGTTTTGATTTGCATTTCTCTAATGATGAGTGTGGTTAAACTATTTTTTTTCATGTGCCTGTTTATGTTTTAAATGTTTGAGCCATCTGGGATTTATTTTGTTATAAGACTAGACCTTTATTTTTTCCAAATGGCAGTACTAGTTATTAAATAATTCACATTTCCCCCCTGTGATTTGAAATGCCACCCAGCTCTAAATTCTAAAACTGAGAAGAGGTCACTCAACCTAAACGTCACACCATATACAAAAATTAATTCAAATGGATCATGGATTTAAAAGTAAAATATAAAACTTTTAGAAGATAACACAGGAGAGCATCTTCAGTACTTAGGAATAAGCAAAGAGTTCTTAGGCATGACACCAAGAACAAAATCTGTGACATAAAAATTCACCAACACCAAAAACTTTTCTGCTGTGAAATATCCTGTTAAAAAGATGGAGGGCTTTCCTGGTGGCGCAGTGGTTGGGTGTCCGCCTGCCGATGCAGGGGACGCGGGTTCGTGCCCCGGTCCGGGAGGATCCCACATGCCGCGGAGCGGCTGGGCCCGTGAGCCGTGGCCGTTGAGCCTGCGCGTCCGGAGCCTGTGCTCCGCAACGGGAGAGGCCACAGCAGTGAGAGGTCCGCGTACAGGAAAAAAAAAAAAAAAAAAAAAAAAGATGGAAAGACAAGCTATGGACTAGGAGAAAATATTTGCAAACCATATATTCAACAAAGACATATATAGAATATATATATTAAAAAAACTATCAAAACTCAACAACAACTCCCCCCAAATCCAATTATAACATGAGCAAAAAGAGTTGAACAGATATTTCACCAAAGAGGAGACATGGATGGTAAAGAAGTACCTGAAAAGATGTTCAATATCACTAGCCATTTGGGAAATGCAAATTAAAATTAAAACCACAATGAGCTATCACTACACACCTATTAGAATGCTTAAAATAAAAAATAACGATAACACCAAATGCTGATGAGGATGTGGAGAAACTGGAACTCTCATACATTGCTGGTGGAAATCTAAAAATGCTACAACCACGATAGTTTGGCAGTTTTTTACAAAACCAAACATGCAATTACCATACAGCCCAGAGATTGCATTCCTGGACATTTATCCCAGAGAAATGAAAACTCGTGTTCACACAAAAACCTGTACATGAATGTCTACAGCACTTTCATTCAAAATAGTAAAACAAAACAAGCAAACAAACAAAACCCTGGAAACAGATCAATTGTCCGTCAGTGGGTGGACGGTTAACAAACCCTGGCAGATCTGTACAGTAGAATACTACTCAGCAATTTTTAAAAGTATTCACTATTAATATATGCAACAGTCTGAGTAGCCTCAGAAGCACTATACTCAGCAAAAAAATAACCCAATTCCACAAGGTTGCATACTGTACCACATTTGATTCCATTTATAGAACATTCTCCAGATAGTAAAATTATAGAGACAGAGAACAAATTACTGGTTACCAGGGGTCTGTGATGGAGGGAAGGGGTTTGGGTACACAAATACAAAGAGATAGCACAAGGAGTTCTTTTGCAGTGATGCAGCAATTCTGTATCTTGATTGTGGCTTTACAAGAATCTACTCTCATGATAAAATTGCATTGAGCTACACACACGCTCGCACACACACATGAACGCAGGCTTTTACATGGTGACAATAAAATAAGGTCTGTAGTCTAATTCATGGTGTGTATCAATGTCAATTTCCTGGTTTTTATATTTTACTGCAGTTACATAATATGTCACCATTGGGGGAAGTTAGGGGTACAGATTTTGCAAATTCCTGGGAATTTATAACTATTTCAAAAGAAAATGGTACAAAAATTTTTAATGAAAAAAATGAGAGAAGAAAACCATCCTTGCCAAAGACCTTCATTCATATTACACAAGGTGGTTGTCTTTAGCGGTTTCTTTATCCGCAATAACCTACTCCCTCTCCCTTCTCCCCAGACGCACAACATACCGTCTTTTTGAAAAGTTTCCAGTCGAATGAAAGGTGTCTTAGAGTAGGACGTACAGGAAAGTTGCTTAAATAAAGATAGTTCAAAAGAACACTGGTATACCCTTTTTCTAGATTCACCAATTAATATTTTAACCCATTCAACTTTATCATATGGAATCTATCTATCCATCTATGTCATTGTTTCTGAACCAATTGAGGGTAAGTTACATACATCATTGGCCTTTGCCCCTACATACTTTAGTGTTTATTTCCGAAGAATATTCTTTTATACAATCACAATACTGTTACCAATTTCAGTAAATGTAACACTGATTCAATACTTTTAGCCATTGGTCCTATTCCATTTTCATCAATTGCCCCAAGTACAGAATCCAGCCTGGGGTCAGGTACTGCACTTACCTGTCATGTCTCTTTGACAGACTTAGGTTTAGTAGACCCAGCTTTGCTACCATTGTCTCCTTGTCAACGGGCACCCAGAATTCTCATCTGTAAGGTGGGATGCTGGTAATTGCCCCACCTATTTCTTTGTGAGTAAAGGCACTTTAACGATCTCTAAGAGCTAAATGGAGTATTTCTCTTCTGCATCATGATTTCCCAGAAGCAGCTAAACATATTAGCTGAGTTGGGGCCGAAGAGACCCGCTTTGGTTTTCTCTACCAGCCAGGGAAAACGACGTAGGGAGGAGGGAGGCGAGCCAGGATCCTGGAGAAGAAGCAACTTCGGAAGAAATCCTCTATGAAAGACACGACCCAGACTGTGCGAGGGACTCCCCTTTACCCTCACCTGGAGCGGCGGGCGGCCAATCAGCCGCGCGGTTCGGGCGGGCGGCCAATGGGAAGGCGGCGCGGCGCGCCCCTAAGGCTATAAGTTCCCGGGGCCGCGGAAAGTGAAAGTGGTGCCGGAGCGGCGAGCTCAGCCTGGTGGCATCCGCAGGGGCCTGAGCCTGGGCGCCGGAGCCGAACCTCGGGGATGCTTCGGACTCCCGAGCCGCGGCCCGGGGAGGCGGGGGCAGCTAGCTGCAGCCCCCGGGCCGTGCCGCCCACCCAGTCCAAGCCGCTCACCTCCTTCCTCATCCAGGATATCCTGCGGGAAGGCGCTGATCGGCGCGCAGGTCACGCGGGCAGCCCGCAGCCCCCGCGCCAGCCTGACCGGAGGCGAGACCCTGAGCCGGAGCCCGAGGGAGGAAGAGGAGGCGCCGGGGCCCCGGAGGACCAGCCGAGAGCCCGGCCCCGCGCTGCGCGCGGGGAGGCAGAGCAGCCGGCGGAGACCGAGCCAGGTATGCCGGCGAGGTTGGGGAGGCCGGGCTGGGCCGGGGTGGGTCCTTTCGGGAGGGAGGGCCGGTCTGCTGGCCGAACGGGCGTGAGGGCGGGTGCTGGGTGGACCTCCGGAGCTCCGGCTGCAGGGATGCGGGGCCCCGCGGCGACGGGCGAAGGGACCTCACGGCCTCCGCCACGGGCGCGCCTCGGAGATTAACCGTGACCCCAGCGTCAGGGCGGCGCAGGATTTAGACTGGGCTTGACTCGCCCGGCAAGGTGCTCTGCGCAGCGGGTTCTCCGCGCCCCGGGGTCAAAAGGCGAGCGCGCACGAAGCTCCCACCGTGGTCCAGTGTCCCAGAAGGAAACCCCCACATCGCTCCCAGCCACAGTGCGACCCTTGATCGGCGCCAGCCCCATATTACTTCTGGGCAGTTACGACAATTAACATATAACGAGTTATTGATAATAGCGTATTAATATTAATAAATCAGGGTTTGACCAACAAAGATGCCCTTCGCTTCCCAGTCCCACGGGCAATAAACAGTAAGTCTAGGAGCCCCTCTGGTCTTCAGGAGTTATAACGTCGGAACGCTTAGAGTAGACTTACTTTCTTTCCCATCAGTTTTTTTTTTTTAAACTGAGGTAAAATTGATACATAAGATTATATTAGTTTCAGGTGTACAACACAATAATTTGATATGTGTACACACTACAAAGTGATCACCACGATAAGTCTAGGTACCAGCCGTCACCATACAATACACACCCTTCTTATGAGGCATCCTAACGGCTGGTTGAGAAAAAAAAGGGGGGATTAAAGCCAGAGAATGAACTTTCCTACCACACAAGCCCTCTCTTGCCACCCGGATGTTAACATCGGGTGCCTTTGGGGCCCGCTTTACCGGGTATCTTATTTCTCAGAGTTTTTCCTGCCTCCCTGCTCCCGCTTCCCCTCAAGACATATGCAGAATCCCTATTTCATTCTACTGGATGATACGGCAGGAAGTTCTAGCACTAACTGCTCCTACTTTGGGGACTTGATGACTAGTAGAAAACTAACACGTAATCTACATATGCACTCACTCCCCACTCAGAGAGTTCCTTAGTCCTGTGAAAAAAGCGCAATGTGTCTAAACCGACAGTGGGCTGTTTGTTCACTCACCAGAAGAGATAAGGGTGGATTGAATTCTGTACTCTTCCGTGCTAACATGTAACGTTTTCCTTCCCATCCCTGCTTCTCCCCTCTCATTTCCAGATAGGCACTTTGAGACTTATCTGTTGGACTGGGAAAACACTCGGGACGCCTCACCGAGCCTGCCCCCAGCCCCTAAGCAGCCACAGAAGCGCTCCCGGGTCGCCTTCTCGCACAATCAGGTCGTTGAGTTGGAGAGGAAGTTCAGTCACCAGAAGTATCTGTCAGCTCCCGAAAGGGCTCACCTGGCCAAGAACCTCAAGCTCACGGAGACCCAAGTGAAAATATGGTTCCAGAACAGACGCTATAAGACCAAGCGGAAGCAGCTCACCTCAGACCTGGGAGACCTGGAGAAGCATCCTTCCTTGCCAGCTCTGAAAGAGGAGGGCTTCTCGCGGGGCTCCCTCATCTCCATGCATAACGCCTACCCTTACTACCCCTACCTTTACTGCTTGGCAGGCTGGAGCCCAGCTTTCTGGTAACGCCTCCGACAACCACGAGGGATCAAGAACCGCCTTCCCCAGGTGGCCCCTCTGGAAGGCAAAAGGGCCCGGGGTCAGGGAGCAGCAAGAGGTACGAGACCAAAACTGTTGGAGGTTCGCATGGAAATCCCAGATTCTTCACTAGTGGGCCAACGAAAGATCTGGGACACGGAATGATTTAGTATCCAAATACTGCCCCCAACACAGAACGTAGGTCATTTTTGCTTTTTAGAGACCTGCTTGAAGTAGAGAGGGATAAAGCCAAGTGCTGTTTCTAGCACTTTGGGTGATTTTGTAGGAGGTGTCCACATCACTTCCGAGGATTCTGTTTCCTCCAGCTCCACCCTCTTGTGTAACTGACCATCCACTCTGACAGAGCACACCCGAAGGGGGAGGGGGGCGGGGAAGGACGGCTAATAAGAGGATGTCACCTACTGAATTAAACCGAAGGTCAGAAGCCTCTCGTTGACCTTGGACTATGACCAAGGTTTCTCTCTGTCCCTGGAAGAGAGAGGGACATGGAGAATCCCATAGAGAAGCCTGTCGTGCTCAGCGCAGGTTGGCACGGGATACGGAGGTGGGTAGGAAGAGATGAAAATAGAAGCTTTTTATTATTCCTTTTTAAATAATACGCCGACTTAAGTATTTACAGGGTGGCCCAAGCAGAACAAGAAGCACTCACTGTGGTCTTAAGACAAGCTGTATAAACAGAACTCTACTGTAGGAGGTGGGCCCAGGCCAGAAGAATCTCTGCGTGTCCAAGACAGCGGTCTAAGGGGGAGTCTCCGCAATGCTGCTGGGGGGCATTGCATTTTTTTTTTTTAGATCAGCAAAAGGTAAAAGATTCTCTTCTGACCTTTTTGCTCTGGGTCTGAGAATTCAGAATGAGACGGCTCCTGGAGTTTTCAGGCTGTAATTCATACTACACCATGACAGATCACGTAATTCCTTAAGCTCCTTCCTTTCCCCTTTCTTTTATTTTTTGTTCCCTTTCCACAAGTCACCCACTGAAGTTCTTCTTTTAGTCTGATTGCACCTAACATACACCTTCCTTATTTAGCCTGAGATCTGGTCTTTTTTTTTTCCCCCCCCAAAGTTTTATCTCTCCTGGGTTTAAAAAAAGTAGGGGGTGAGCAGATTCTGAATTGGCTAAAAGACATGCATTATTTAAAAAAACTAGCAATTCTTATGTCTTTCCTTTAAAAATATACAGCATTAAATCCCAAATCCTATTTAAAGACTTGACAGCTCCAGAAGGTCACTGCTGCTTTTATAGGACTTTCTGGTGGCTCTGTTGTTACAGCTCAAAGTCTGAGAACCCTTTGGGATCCCTGCAGGCAGAGGAGGTAAGAGGTATGGAGTTTCACACTCAAGGATGAATACAGCGCAGAGTGAAGGGTCAGGCGCCCGTAGAGCTGTCTAGTGGACATTGAAGGCTCAGGGGTGGAGCGTGGAGAATAGGGGCCTGGACCTTAGAAAGCCCCACCCCCTAAGCAAGCTGACCGGGCTGATGGTACTTTGCAGGAAGGAGCTAAGAAAAAAGAAACAGTTTTCAAAACACATTATTGCGGCTTCCATCACCAAACAATGAAACTGTCCAAATGCTTCAGGAGCTGTGTTTAGTGCTTATAAAAAAAAAAAAGCGTCCCCCCCTGGCAAATGAGTCATCTGGTGACTTCAGAGAGAATGAGAAGAGGGCACAGGAGAAGTTTGGCCACCCTTCTGTTTTTATCCTATAATCTCAGGTGACCTGGGAGAGGGGAGACATTGGAATGAAAAAAAGCCAGTTGCTAATGAGGTACCCTGAGGCCTGGAAATCTCTTGATCCCACTACTTAATTCTGTTCAATGAGAAACCTTTCAATTTCCTCCTATTAAAAAGGTCCAATTTACTGTTGGTGGCAAAACTGCCAAAGTTGATAGAAAGTTGGCTCGTTTCATCCCATTTTCTATGGTTTGAGCTCCACATTGAAATACTGTCAGATGCCACGTGTTGCCCACACAGAAAGGGGAGCACGGAAGGCAGTGCAGCCTAAATTGCTTTTCTGCCTCTCACACGTCTTTTAAGATAAACGTTCAGTGCTCGCTCTCTGGTCAGTACCCTTCCTCTCCCTCCCTCTGCGTTGAATTCTTTCAACCCCCAAACCTGCAAGTATTAAACATTTTACTGTGATGTATATTGTGTTGCAGAAAGAAAAAAATAAGTCTTTGTTTAGAATTCTTTGGTTTGGTGAATCCATCTTGCTTTTCCCCCATTGGAACTAGTCACTCACCCATATCCAAGCTGGTAGAACAACCTTTGAAGAGCTAGTATATCCGTATCTGATAGGTAAACTGGAGGGTACCCCACCCCGCCAGACCACTTCACCCAGACAACCTGTATCTATCCTGTTTAATAAATCGGTTTGGGTTCTCCACGTGCATAACAAACTCTGCTCCAATCTGTAACACACAAACCTGTGAGTTGAAGTTTAGTAAAGTACACCGACCAAACTTTATATTTCTATGCATTTTTTGCAACACCTGAGTATTTTTCAAATAAAGTACTGTGTCATTTTTAGACATATCTGTGTGTGATTTTCTGCTTCCTACAGACTGAATGCTATTGAGTTTCTGTGTTTCTGATTACCCTGTTCTCCCACTCTTCGCCTGCCGGACTAAGCTATGGAGACTGAATAATCAAAAGCAGTAGCTTAGTGGATAGCAGAGGATGGTCATTCTTTTTTTTTTTTTTTTTTTTGTGGTACGCGGGCCTCTCACTGTTGTGGTCTCTCCCGTTGCAGAGCACAGGCTCCGGACGTGCAGTCTCAGCGGCCATGGCTCCCGTGCCCAGCCGCTCCGCGGCATGTGGGTTCTTCCCGGACCGGGGCACGAACCCATGTCCCCTGCATCGGCAGGCGGACTCCCAACCACTGTGCCACCAGGGAAGCCCTGGTCATTCTTTTATAAATCCTCTGGCCTCCGTTACTGGTTAATCACATGGAGTGGAAAGAAATGTTTGTGTCATTTTAATAATCACCTGCTTTAGCCCAGGGATACCTTTGGTTTAGAGAATGTCAGGTATTTACTTAAATTTCTTGAAGACCCTGAAGGGAACATGGGGACCACAGCAACACTTCTTTTAAAATTCCCCTTCCTGCACCCAGTAGCCCCTCACACGACGACTGCTTCCCTGGCTCCTGCATCTCCCTGAAAATGTCACCTTCATTCAGGGCACATGGACCTCTGGCAAGCAACACCTTGGAATTGGAATTGCAAGCACTGAAAATAGGTTTAAAATAAAATATATCAATAACACATCCTTCATCCACCTGCACTTAAACCTTCATTCAATCCCACAAGCAGAGTGTCTCATGCACCTGATTACCTGAGAGAATTGATGGTTTTCTTTCCTCCCACCTCCTTCCAGGAAATAGAAGCTTAAAGGGTAAGGTGCTTACTGTAGGTAAAACATATCATAATTTTCAAAGTTTGCTCTAATCCTTTAAGTACATTGTACACACAGGTGGGGCCTCTCGTTGCATGTTCACATCACGAGATTTAACTCTTTGCATAAATCTACAGTCATCCTCCCCTCCCCTGGAAGGCTCTCAAATTACAAAAGCTCTTGCAGTAAATTAACAGATGTGGATTATTTTCTTTAACCATTAAAAGTAATCCAGGAAATTGAACAAAAATCTCCCATCTCTAAAGAAAGCCCCCTGCCTCCTCTTCCTTGTCACTTTTCCAACTTTCCTTGAATGTCTCTGCTAATCTCATACCTGTCTTCTTCCAGCATCTCGCCTTAGCGAGTCTGTGGGATTCAGAATTCCTTTTCAATCTGTCTCTCAGGTTACTTCAGGTGCAAATTTCTAGAGTCACCGCAGCTTTGTCACTGGAGGTCTCACTGGTCCTCCCCAGGCCTCCTTAGGAAGGCCATAGCTGCCAGAAGGGGAAATAAATGTCAAAGATGTGCACCTGATAAAAGTTTTCCTTCTAACTACAAAGCAAGTCGTTTTCCTGGGGTGATGTTAATACCCTGTGTCTTAAAGCTGACCTCTGAGGGACCAGTGGCTGTGAAGAGAAAGTCACTTAGCTTGGGTGCCCTGTGAGGGAGAGTTGCACACAGAAGGTTTGTTGAGGTGAGCTCAGGAAACACACCCAAGAGGAAGTGAGGACAGCACAGTTGAAGAGCAGGAGAAGCTGATTCCTAAGGCAGGTGTGACTGAGTCCTCACCTGATACTTTAAGAAGCCCTGAAGCCGATGTGTCCCAGATCGAGGAAAGGACGGGTACTTGTATCCCAGCATCGGCCACCTCCTGAAAGAGGCAGTAACCTTGGACGATGCATTCCTTTCTGGCCACCAAGGGACAAGCTATAAGTCATTACCGTCAACATTCCCAGCAGCTGTGGGGCTGCGTCTCCCCGGTATGGGGCCTGGGTGGAGCACCACGGAATTCACTGTAAGACATCAGACCCCGGCCATGCTCAGTCTCAGGGCCACGGTCACCACCATTCCTTGTAATGAGGAAATCTGAGTCAAAAGGGTCAGACTAGGCTTAGGGTACCCGGCTCTGCGCAGAAACACCCAGACTCTGCTCTTCCCGCAGCCATCACCAATGTGTCACCAGGGCTTGTTTGTCAAAGCCAAGAGTTATTTACTGCCCAAGAAAAGGGGCAGGAATGATAGTCCTGGAACATAAAGAACTCCGAGTTTAGCCATAGACTTGGCCTTCGTGCAAACTTTCCCAGACAGACTAGCGCGTCAAAAGTCAGCAAGGGAAGGCAGAACCTCAGTCTCTGTGGTGTGTCCTCCTCTGACCTCTACAAAGGCTCCAGACATGGCTGGACTTATTTCCTGAACTTGCTCTGGGCCTGATATGGGGTTTAGGAGAGATCTAGAATGGAAATTTAGGATGGGTCCCCTGTGCAGCCTCTTCTAACTGGACAGTCTCCTCCTGTTTTCAGCCGATCCAGTGATGGGCACAACCCTCAACAGGGAGGTGATGGGGCAGAAAGGAAGGGGTGACACCCAGAGGAAAGCCCCGTTTTCTCCTTGGAATGACTGAAGGATACTCAAAGATTGTTTTTTTTGTGGTACGCGGGCCTCTCACTGTTGTGGCGTCTCCCGCTGCGGAGCACAGTCTCCGGACACTCAGGCTCAGCGGCCATGGCTCACGGGCCCAGCCGCTCCGCGGCATGTGGGATCTTCCCGGACCGGGGCACGAACCCGTGTCCCCTGCATCGGCAGGCCGTCTCCCAACCACTGCGCCACCAGGGAAGCCCTCAAAGATTGTTTTTAAGCCTAGAAATCCATGGCGGTATGTGGGAGAAAATGCTGACTTTGCTCTCTTGAAGGTGGAATTCCAGCAGCAGTTTTTTTAAATAATTTTTTAAAATTAAACTTTATTTCTTTTTTACCCACACCACGTGGCATGCTGGATCGTAGTTCCCTGACCAGGGATCGAACCCGTGCCCCATGCAGTGGAAGCGCAGAGTTTTAACCACTGCACCACCAGGGAAGTCCCTCCAGCAGCATTTGATCTCAAATACCAGGTGGCCCCACAGGCTCCACTGCATTTGCAGGATGCTCTTCGGTCCCGTGGTCATCAGTATCGGCTGCACATTAGAAAATCCTGGGAGACTTTACCAAAACATGGGAGCTCCAGCCCTGCTTAACATCGGTTGCACTATAATCTCTGGAAAATGGCTCAGGCATTAGTATTTTTTTAAATATAATGTCCAACACTACAAACCACTTGCTTCGCCCCTTTTCAACTGGTTTTCTTCCTCAGCCTTACAGATGCCAGGACAAGAGAGAGCTACCTGGAGAAGCCTACCGGGAAGGGAGGAGTTAGGGGTAGGTTTGGGTTGGTTTTGTTCGTTTTGTTTTGTTTTGCTCGCTTATTATTTTTACAGAGAACAGATGTTCAGCTTTTCTTACTTTCTTCTCCAGCCTCCTCCTCTTGGAATTTCTGACATCATCAAAAGGCCCTGTGTAATTCTGGAAAGCCCAGCTTATTCCAGTTAATCCCTCGCTCGAAACTGAAAGGACCCAAACTTCCTGGGTGTTTGACTAACCTGGTAATCCAGAAGCATTTCATTTATTACCCATCCGCTACCCGGGCCCATCAGAATGACAGTACACTCTGCCCTGGAAGACAGGAAGGAAAATTCCACCCCCCACTCCTGTGGAGCAGTTTTCACCTGTCCTGGAACTACCTTGTTTGTGCACCATTGGGAACTGCAGGTGTCATTTAACACGTGTCAATAAGTGTCTCACTTCCCTGACAACTCATCTCTCAGGATTAAGTCCTGTCTTAACACTGACATAACATTTACACTTCCTCCTGCCAAACTGGTAATACTAAACTTTTTTTTAAAGTGTGTGTGCAGAGATGGATAAGGTGGAGTGTGGCTCATGGGCTGAGGGAGGGGATATGCCTGTGACAGCACAGGGTTTTTTTTAACTTTTTTATTTTATATTGGAGTCTAGTTGATTAACCATGTTGTGTTAGTTCCAGGTGTACAGCAAAGTGATTCAGTTATACATATACATGTATCTATTCATTTCAAATTCTTTTCCCATTTAGGTTGTTACAGAATCTTGAGCAGAGTTCCCTGTGCTGTACAGTAGGTCCTTGTTGGTTGCAAAGAGTTGGCATCAGAACTCCAGCTCAGAGCTAGAACAGCTTAAACTTGACCTAAACAACATGTGAAGACAAGAGTGGTAGAAACGAGCTAGCTTTTATGGAGAAGAATGTGGGGAATATTCACAACACAGACTTGGAGGATGGGGAGATGTCGCTCTCTCATGGAAAAGTTTGGAATCTCTCTCCCTCACTCCATGCCGAGAGCTTGTTTATACTGACATCCTTGACGATTTTTCCCCCATTCAAGGAAGATCTGACTCATCAGAGGTGCAGGTTCTTTCCCTTGCACAGTGAGGTGCAGAGCGGGTACTGAGGATTGCCAAGGCACAGGCATGCGAGGAGATGTTGCTTCAGCTTTAACAGAACTCGAGTTAGAAGGACCACGTCTCCTTCCTGCGACAAGAACCAACAAAATGGAGGAACGAGCATGAGAGGCTTCTGAGTCGGAGAAGGGAGACACTGATGGAGGCTGCAGACTTTTCTTCTGCTGCTCCCTTCGTGACATGTACAAACCGACAGGGTGAATTGCTGATGGAAGCTTAGGACAAAGGTCCCAGGGTCCTCAGCGTGACTCACCCAAATGATTTCTCTGGGTTTTAAATCTTGCTTATGTTATTAATGGGTAGACAAGACCCTCCATAAATGTGTAAATAGCATCAAGAAATTCCATTGAAAGGAGCTCTTTCAAGAGAGAAGGGGAAAAGAACAGGATGAGGAGGGATGGCATGAGTGAGGAAAGACACAGCAAGATAGGACGGTACAGATGTCAAAGCTCTACAGCCTCCTATTTCCAGAATCCTGACTCCAGAAATGCTGTTTAGACCTTGACTGAGATCATGTGCCCTATTACTGGGTGGTTGCCTTTTCCCCCGGGGAGCCAGTTCAAGTGCATGTGAAGAGCAAAGGCACAGAAGGAGGGATAACACGGTGGGAAGCCACGGGGAAGGGACTGGACAGGTAGTTTTCCATAGCCTGCGGAAGCATCTCCGTGTACATGTGAGCTCGCCACCCTCTCCTTGGCTTCTGAATGACCCCTGAGCGCAGAGATGGCTCTCTGTCCTAGAGATTAGGTTTTATTACAGAGATACACTGGGGGCATGTCAACTTTGGCATCAGGAAAAAATAAAAGCTGGGCCGGGATCTAAGGAAAGGTGTTCTCATTAAAACCCAAATGGGTTTTATTAAAGCCTGTGTAGGCACTCCCCTCCCCTCCCTGCCCCCCAGTGACAGGATGGGTTTTCACACAAATAGGGCAAACTTCCCACACAGAGAAACAGCTTGGTAGAACTCAAGCCACACACTACAATAGGAGTCCATGGGAAAGAACTTAAGAGAGCTAGCTGACCAGAAACCCTTAAAAACCAGAAAGAATTTGATCTTGGACAGTAACCAAAAATGTATCTTGTCCTGAGCAACAGGACAGAGCATTCCTCCTTACTCTGCACTGAGCTGAGTGTAGTCTGACACTGATCAAATATATTTCTGCTGAATGAAGGAAGGAAGGAATAAATAAGTCCAGACCTCACCTGGAGTACTAGGTTTGGTTCTGAGAACCATATTTTGAGGTAAACTGTAGCAAGTTCAGAGAAACTTAATCGGGATGATGCAGGGATTTGAATCAGAAGTGTCAGAGAAGAGAAGGGAAGCGTTAGTCTTTTCCTGTGTTATCCTATAGGTGGAGTCATCAAGGTGACACAGTGCTCAGATCAGCAATGTCTAAGAAATCACTGGACTGATGTGGGTTCCCTGTCACTGTGGATGTGACAACTATTTGGTGAGGAGGTTGTAAGGAGAATGGACATGCCCGTTGCAACTTAAGATCTTTGCCAGCCCTCTAGTTCTACCATTCTAGGGAGGAGTATCGGGTTCTAACCTGTTTACCACCTACTAACTGTGAGGTGAGGGCAGATCTCCACAACTCTTCTGACTTTCAGCTACTCCTCTGTCGAATGGAGAAATTAATCCTTATCATGGTGAACTGAATCTATTCAGCTCTCCGGGTCCCATGTCTGACTCATAAGGGAAACAAACAATTTTACGATTTCAGGGGCAATGGAGACCTATTGATTGATTGATACCTGCTGATTGATATCTGAAATTCCATTCTTGAACCATAAGATTCCCATCTCTGGCTAAAATATAAATGGTCCTGGGAAAAGAAGTGAATTAAACTTGACGAATCATTTATCCCCCAATATTAATGTTTATTTAAAAAATGTTTTACGGACTCTTGTTTAATAATTCAAATTTCACACCAAACCAAACTTAAAGAAGGCAAAAGTTAGCTCCAGAACCTTCTTCATGCTTCCTGTATTCGACCTATTATACAAAGCTTATGGTGCACACCCCTTACTCATTAGGGCAGCTGGAGGGATCTATAGCAGCTTCAGAAAACAAACTGTCCCCAGGGAACCACTCAGAGGTCTTGAATAAGTTTATTGATTTCAATAGAGACAGTTTGTGATACCAAAAATGGGTCACTGTAAAAGAGAGGGGAAAGAATGCTGGAGGTTTAAAAAGAAAAAAAAAATAAATTTCTATTTCTAAATTTCATCTAAGTTTAGCCCTGCCCATACTGATTTGTTTATTGCTCTGTCTTATGTTCAGGGCTTAAGCTATTGCATTCTTTTCATAGAAGCCGTTTGACTTTAGACCTCGGAGCACGTATATTGTTGCCTGGGAAATGGATGTCCAGAAAGAGGTAATAGTGAAAGGACAAATGGATGATCAGTTCTCTCCACTGTACCACTCATACCTCCTTCACTCAGAAATTAGTACTCAGTGAATATGGAGGACAAAAATATCTTCATATTTATTTTTAACTAAAAAAGTCATAACTCTAAGCTCTTTACCTAAATCATTAATTGTTAGGTTTCTCTAAATGCAGCATGACAGAATAAAAATAACATGGATCTTAGCTTTTGGACTGAACTGGAACACTGGTTATACCTTTATATTAGCTGTATGACCTTTGGCAAGTTATTTGACCTTGTTGAGACTCAGATTCTTCATCTTTAAATGAAGGTAATAATGCCTTTTTACAGGGTTATTCTATGCATTAAATGCGATAAACTCAGCATATATTAGGTCATCAAGAATTGTCAGTTCACCTTCCTCTTTTAGAGAAAATGTCTAAATTTTATCCAAATGTATAAATAAAATTTGCATACTACAATTAAATATATGCAGTGGTCACTTAACATATATATGCTATTCCATGAAGCAACATAGCAAATAGTATTTGCCTTTTCATTTTTGTGGCCTTTTAATATGCCATAATATATAACCACTGTATTATTGGACACTGGAGTTGCAAACAGATAGATAAATAGATAGATAGATAGATAGAGATAGATTTCAAAACAGGCAGGGAGAATGCAGACTAAAGTTACCACAAGAGGAACTGAAGATGATTCTCCAACATGTAGTAATTTCTCCTGGGCTGAGCTATAACTCCATGGGATTCCATATGGGGTCTTTCCCACAGGAGAGAGACTATGTTTCCTGAGTTTATATCATTAGAGGTGGACGTCTAGTGGCCAGGGCTGCTTGCTTCCATGCCCAAAGCTGGATTGCACAAATACAGACAAAGAAAATAAATCAACAAAAATAGCTAAGAGGCATTTCTAAACATATCCAGCTGCAAAAATTTATGGCTATTAGCTCTTGGAAAAGGTCATTTCAGATAAGACAACTATTTATACAGAAAACAAAAGTGAAACATATATTGATTGCTTTTCAGTTGACTATCTTCAGTCCTGGGAGACACAGTAAGTGGGAAAAAGCCTACCTAACCACCTACTGTCTGCCAGCATCTCATTCACTGAAGTCCTCCAAAATTTGGACTTGGGGAGGGGGGGCGGGTACTTCTGAAAAAGCTGAAGTTCAGTGTTTTATGATCATGGAGACCATTTTTTTCCCCAATATTATTTTATGAAATAGAGGAAAGGATCTCAAGACATAGACATTTTTGAGTTGGCCAAGTTCTCTTCCATGGCCAAGTTAGATCTTTGAGTACTGTAGGGAGATGGCCCATTGTAGAAATTCCCCTAACAAGGAAAATAAGACTTTCTCTTCAAATTGATACAGTAAATCTACTGCTCAAAGGTTGTATGACCTAAGGAAAGTTATTCACTTCCCTTTACCTTCGTTTCCTCATCTGTAAAGTAGTCTCTAACTGTTCTTCCAGCTCTATCAATCTATGTTCAATGACTTCTCTTCCGTTTTTGAAGCTCTCAGACCCTTCCCATTACCGTATGTTTGAATGAATTAAAATGTAAAAATTAAGCTTGCATATAAGATGTTATACAGATTTGGGGTGAGATCACTTGAATTTGAATCCTGAGTGCACAACTTTTTAACAGTACAAACTGAGCACAATATTTAAATCTCTAAGCCTTGACTTCCCCAGGTGCAAACACACATGAGAATACCTACTTCCTAGGGTTAAATTAACACACCCAGCCAGCGCAGCCCATGGTAAGCAATGAGCTCTCAAAATATGTTGAGGCCTTGGGCTGGGCCTCCACCAGATGCCCCCTCCTGCCCCGGCACCCCACGACCCTGGGATTCCTGGTCTCCTCGTAGCACCCAAGTGGATATACACAGTGGAAAAAGAAGGGATAGAGAAGGTCCCCAGGAAGTTACAGAAGCTCAGGTTGTGTCTCCACCCACTAAACCCTTTGATTCCATTTACTTATGGGGTGTGTGTGTGTGTGTGTGTGTGTGTGTGTATGAATCTTGATTTATACAATAAAAAGTCAATTAAAAAAATAAAATGTAAAATGTCATACAAGCAGATTCTCAGTAATTTGTCACAATGTCCAGCTCAATGTAGGTTGAGTTAAATCTGCACAATCTAAAGAAAAGATTTCCTTTACATGATGGTTGATGGAACCAAAGAAAAAAATTCTATTGTAATTTGAGAATTATACAGGAGTCCTTACTGTAATATCTATAATGCAGATGCTAGCTTAGCTAGGGTCTCCTGGCCCCTGAGAGCCACTTAAGCTTAGCTTAAATCTCCATTCATGCCCTGTCAAAATCCTAACCTTCAGCAAGATGGTTGCTAAATCCTAGGTGGGTTCATTTCATTCTGTTTCCACAGGCGCTATCTCTGTTCTTCACTGCAGAAATGAAACTCACATTCTTGAATTCCTAAAACAATACAAAGCTCTCACACAAAGCATATAAGTGTGGTCAAGTTTACTGAAAATGTGTTGAGGTGGTGAGGGACAAAAATGGGCGTTATACCACAGCAACATGAAGATTTTCAAATTTAACATCAGAAATCCCTCATCTTAAATTGTGGGATTTCTACTAGTTGCTTCATTGAATGTGGACCTCAGCCTCCTTTCATCTGCTAATTGCTTCCCTCTTTCTGGATCCTCCCCCTTGAGAACAGAGAGAGAGTGCTCTCTTTGTTTCAATCAGGGAACATTGTCACCACTTTCACTGCCTTGTCTCATGCTATCATATATTTTTCCAAAAAATGGCACGTTTTTTCTCAAGAAGAATTCTGGTGCCTAGTAATAATAATAATCCATTTGCATTACATACGAATGTTGAAAAAGTTTCCGAAGGAAAAGTTAAGGCAACTTAAAAAAGAAAAAGAATCTTTTCAAGCAGTCTTAACATGGCTTTAGCTGTACCCTGGGGTAGACAAACAGCGAATGATTAATTTAGAACCTATGATTATTTAAGGCTCTGAGCTAGGCCTCCAGAGTCAAAGAAGTTTGAAACACAATACATAGATGGCAAACAAACACATAAAAAGGTGGTACACATCACTTGTCATTAGAAAATTGCAAATTAAAACAACAATGGGATACCATTACACACCTATTAGAATTGCTAAATTAAAAAAAAAACTGACAATACCAAGTGCTGTCAAGGATTTGAAGCAATATGAACTCTTATGTATTGCTGGCAGGAATGCAAAATGGTACAGTTACTTTGGAAGACAGCTTCTTACAAAGCTACATATAGTCTTGCTATATGACACAGCAATGACGCTCCTAGGTATTTATCCGATTGATCTGAAACTTTATGTTCACGCCAAAACCTGCACGTTGAATGTTTATAGCAGCTTTATTCATAATTGCCAAGAAATGGAAGCAACCAAGATGTCCTTCAATAGATAAAGTGTGGTACAGTCAAACAATGGAATATTATTTAACGATAAAAAGAAATGAGCGGGCTTCCCTGGTGGCGCAGTGGTTGAGAGTCCGCCTGCCGATGCAGGGGACACGGGTTCGTGCCCCGGTCCGGGAAGATCCCGCATGCCCGCGGAGCGGCTAGGCCGGTGAGCCATGGCCGCTGAGCCTGCGCGTTCAGAGCCTGTGCTCCGCAACGGGAGAGGCCACAACAGTGAGAGGTCCTGCCTACCGCAAAAAAAAAAAAAAAAAAAAAAAAAAAAAAAAAAAAAAAAAGAAATGAGCTATGAAACATGAAAAGGTATGGAGAAACTTAAATGCACATTGCTAAGTGAAAGGGACCAGTATGTAAAGACTATATGCTGTGTGATTCCAATTATGTGACATTCTGGAAAAGGCAAAATTATAGAAACGGTAAAAATATCGCTGATTTTCAGAAATTCAGAAGAAGGAGTAAAGGATGAATAGGCAAAAGGGGAATCTGTGAGTAAAAGCTCTCGGGCTGGTATGGGCAAGGCCTCCAGTGTGCAGAGGTTGGCCTTACCCTTGACCTCCTGTGTAATGCACCTGTCTTCACCTCTGCTGGGTCTTCTCAAATCCAGAACTGGGTAACCTCTGCCCCAACTATACTCAGCTGCTTTGGGAGTAATGCTTACATTTTTCCATCCCGCCAGTGCAGAGAGATATGCATCTCACCCACAAACTCACAAATACTTCTCAGAAACTAACGGAAACCAACCACAGCAACTGGAATTCCTAAAAGGGCTGCTGGAAAGGAGGTGACACAGCAAGGACAAGCTGCTCTGATGGGGGTTTTCTGCAAAGCAAAGAGACTCTCACCCCCAGTCTGGGTTGATGCGAGTTGGTACTGCCCAGATATCAGATGGTATCCTCAGTCTCCAGCCCTCCTAGAACTTGCCTCCTTCTCTCCTACATTAGAGCCATCAAGTTTTCCCCCCTCTGAGCCCAGTGCGTGCTGCTCAGCTTTTAATCCTGGATTCTGACTCTTTACAAAAGAAACAATTCCCTACGTGCATCCCAAAGACCATTGCCCTGCAAGTTAGACGGTCAAGTGTTTCTACCTATTCATGAGAGCAGTCCAAAGCATCTTTACCTGGAAAAATTCTCTGCCTAGTTTGTGCTGTTCTATAAAGTAGATGTTTCCATTAAATCAGGTGGCCTTTCCCTCACAAGCCACCAAGATGATGCCCTTCTACGCATCCATTACGATTCCTCTGTATGCGACAGAGTCGGAAAGGTCGATCTTCAGTTCTGCCCTCTGATCACTGACTCCTTGGAAAGGTCATTGCTCTTACGTTGCCCTGGAGGCCATAAGACCTCCACCCGCAGGGACCTTCTCAGGCAGCAGCTCCAGGGCCAGGCTTTCTCTGAGCTCCAATACTGTCACTTTGCTTGCTATGGGCTTTATTCCTGGGGGAGGAAGGACGGCTCTGGGTGAATTCTTTCTTAGATTACAGCCTTCTCTACGCAAAACCCTGTAATCTTAATAGCCTTTGTGTCTAGTGTGGTGTTTGCACAGTGAAACCACTTGGGAAGGGCTGTTCTTAGCCATGAGGGGTGCTGAGTATTACAACTTAAGTTCCATTAACTGCCAGGATGGGCCTGGGAGCTGGGAAGGACCAAAAGACAAGTCAGATGCAATCTTGGCTGGCCCTCTGACTGAGACAAGTTAAATCTGAACTGTGTTTTTCTCTGATAAATAATATGGTAGAGGGATGCAGCAGATTCGTCACTGAAATCATTTTTTATTGTTGCCATTCTATGATTCTCTGATGATTTGCTTTCATTCATTGAGCAAACATAGATTAAATACCTCCTATGGGTTGTGTACTATGTTAGGCATTGAATCTGCGTTCATTTATCCACGATACTTTACCAGATTGGAGCTAGGGGTGCAGCCCGTGGCCATGAAACAGCACAAAGCTAAGTGGCCCACAAGGAAAAGGACCCACACTTTGCCCTTGTTACTGCATGCTTCCAACCAGCTGTGCTAACCAGGCAGAACCCGGAGGATTCTGGAAATACTTTGGATATACGCACTCTTAGAAGAGTCCTTACGGGACCCTGAGTGTTTGGGAAAGAAAATTAAACAATCATCTCCAATTTGGTCCCTAAACCAAGACAAAACAGAAATAGACGGTGGGAGAAAAAAAAAAAGGTGGGAGCGATGGCCTCCCAGGAAATGTTATATTCGCAAGGCCCCAACACCTCCCATTGACTCAGAGATGCCAACCACCGCATCAGAGTGAAATAGAAAAGTACAGACAATGCAATCTGTCGTCCGTGGCAAAGCACCCTGGCAGAGATGTGCTCTGCTTTCAATACACTTGTGCCCCCTTTTAAAGAGTGCAGTGCCTGTCAAGAGCTCTCAGCTCCCACGCACCCAGGTCCTTATAATGCTGGACTGTTCTCCAGCTCTGCTGGACAGCAACAGAGTAACAAACACAATTGCTAACCTCAGCTCTCGCAAGGGTTCCCAGCTGACAGGACCAATCCAGCAACTGCTACTGTCTTGCTATTTTCAATCCAGCGCCTGCTGCAGGTGGTCAAGGAGAAGGGCTCTCTGCTGCCCTCTTCTCCCCAAAGAAGTAATTTCCCAGGACAGGAGACTTCCTAGGAGCACCGGGAAAGAAGAGTGGTTTTCAGTGGTTCACATCTGGTTTCCTCTACTATTCCATACAGAACACAGTACCTGAAAGGGGTGAAACAAAGGGAGTTCTGGCAATGATGCTGATTCTGTCTGAGAAATTTTAGCTCAGCTATTTCCATGGCTCCTCATACAGATGGCCAAGGTCTAAATTGGATAGGAGCCCGTGAGTACTTAGATTTGAGGGGGTTTGTTTATTTGTTTGTTTTGTTTTTGTATAGACAGGAAAAGGAGGTTGGAGAAACAAATTTGGAGGTATAAGGTCTGTTTGCTGGAATACAAATATTCGGAGAACTCTTACTTTTCCTTCAGAGCAAGTGCCAACACGGAAGTCCTCAGACTGAGAACGAAAGAAACACAAAGCCTCAGGCTCTAGGGGGAGAGGGAGCCTCCCCCACTCTTTGTCAGCTTCTTCCTGGGAAGGTCAGTACAGAGAGAAATAATCTCTAAAGTAACTAGCTACAAAGCTGGTCTTCAAAACCACTCTCTGTTAGTGTCAGATTGTTATTTATAATCTTCCTTCCAGACTTGAAATGCAACAGCCAAAGTAATGTTGCCACTGTGAATGCTTTGTGGTGATGGTTTCTTTGTAGTGATGTTGCCACGTACTGGGAGTGGAGGAGGCATCCCAGGAATTTCAGAGATGAGCTCTGTCCTGGAGTGGAGTTTGGGGTGCTGGATTCTGCTCCATACTACTCCCTTATGCCTAAGCTCTTCAACCAACACCTGTTCACCTGGCTTAGTCAGCTTTCAACTCCAACCCAAGTACCTACGGAACTTTTCATCTACACCAATAGAAACCAAATCCCTGAGCTCTGCTTTTCTGAATTTTTAAGGAACTAATACAAATACTGAGTGCCTACCTTTTAAAGACATCAGTTCCTGTTCTTTTGTTTTCAAATAACACCAAGGTAGTCTGATATGAATAATTAGAATCTATAAGATAATTTTATGTTTTTAATTGTCTTCATATAAATTATTTTTTTTCAGCTTCCCAATATCTATGAAGAAGCTAGGAGTATATACTTAATAAGATGTTATTGCTGTTATCATCATCATCATTATTGCCATTTAACAGAGAAGGAAACTGAGGCTTAGTGGAGCTGAGACTCAGCTAGACTTACACAGCCAATCAGGGTCGAGGTCAAGACTGAAATTCTGAGTTTCTGATTCTTAGTATAGTAAATAACTACATACAGAAAACCCAGCCTGTGTCTTTGTGAAAATGATACCAAAACTTTATGACAGAATGCCACTGCTCCTTTTCCAGAAGGCCTGCTTTCATTCCCAAGTGTATTTCAAGCTGATGACCGCGTGTTGGGGATACAGTAGAGGAGATGCCTGCATTGGATAGAGGACAACTCAAGCAATTAAGTCTCTTCTAACTCTTGGACTCTATCACACGATGTGAACTGACATGTATCACAAAGTAAAGCAATGAGCACTCCACATTATTAGGTAGACATCTGGTTGTTAGACCAATGGTTCTGAACCTGTGCTTACAGACACCTGAGATTTACAGCACCATTTCAAGCCAACCAAGAATCCACCACTCTGAACCAACCAGTCTGCACACTGAGGAAATAATATTTCTTGATCATGTAGATGCCATTGTAATTAATAACACAAATTTATTAAAATTTTGAGTGAAAAAAATCACATGATCATCTTAATAGATGCAGAAAAGGCATTTTTAAAAAATCAACACCTTTTCATGATAAAAACACTGAACAACTAGGAATAGAAGGGAATTTTCTTAACCTGATAAAAGGCATGAGCAAAAAACTACACAGCTAAAACCATATTTATGGTGAAAGATTGAATGCTTTTCCCCTAAGATCAGTAATAAGACAAAGATATCTGTTCTCACCACTTCTATCCAATACTGTATTGGGGGTTCCACACAGGACAATTAGGTAATAAGAAGAAATCAAAGTCATCCAGGTTGGAAAAGAAGTTACAACTATCTCTATTGGCAAATGATATTATATATAGAAAACTCAAAGAATCAACTAAAAACTATTAGAATTAATAAACAAGTTCAACAATGTTGCAGGATACAAGATCAATGTACAAAAATCAATTATATTTCTACATACTTACAATGAACAATCCAAAAATAAAATTTCAAAAACAATTCCATTACAATAACATTAAAAAGAATTAAAATACTGAGGAATACATTTAACAAAGGAAGTGCAAATATATACTCTGAAAACTATAAAACATTTTTGAAAGAAATTAAAGAAGATCTAAATAAATGGAGAAACATCCCATGTTCATGGATCAGAAGACTTAACATTGTTAAGATGGCAATGCTTCCCAAATTAATCTACAGATTTAATGGAATCCCTATCAGAGTTCTACCTGACTTCTTTGTAGAAAATGGCAGAAAATGGAAGGCTGATTCTAAAATTTGTATCAAATTGCAAGAGACCGTCAATAGCCAAAACAGTCTTGAAAAATAGAACAAAATAGGAAGACTCACACTTCCCAATTTCAAAACTCACTGCAAAGAAGCGTAATCAAGACAGTATGGTACTGGCATGAAAATAAACATACAGACCAATGGAACAGAATTGAGGGTCCAGAAATCAATCCATACTTCTCTGTTCCACTGATTTTCAACAAGGGTGCCAAGACCATTCAATGGGCAAAGAATTGTCTTTTCAACAACTGGTGCTGAGGCAATTGAATAGTCACGTGCAAAAGAATGAAATCAGACCCTTACCTCACATCATAAACAAAATTAATGCAAAATGGAGCAAAAAACTTATGTAAAAACTAAAACTAAAAAATTCTTAAAAGAAAACATAGGGGTAAATCTTCAAGACCTTGAATTTGGTATGGAATTCTTAGATATGACACACAAAAAAAAACCACAAGAAATGAAGAAAAAGGTAGATATGTTGGACCTCATCAAAATAGAAGCTTTTATGCTTCAAAGGAAACCATCAAGAAGATGAAAAGACAACTTGCATAATGGGAGAAAATATTTGCAAACCATATATAAGAGACTTTTATCTAGACTATTAAAGAACTCTTACAACTCAATAATAAAAAGACAAAAACGTAATTTTTTAAATAGGCAAAAGAACTAAATAGACATTTTTCCAAGGAAGACATACAAATGGCCAATAAGCACACAAAGAGATGCTTGACATCATTAGTCATCAGGGAAATACAAATCAAAACCACAGTGAGATACCTCTTCATTTGGCTAAAATCAGAGCCAGATAATAACAAATGTTGGCAAAAATGTGGAAAAATCAGAACCCTTGCTCACTGCTGGTGGGAAAGTAAAATGGTGCAGACACTTTCTATAGCAGTCTGACAGTTCCTCAAATGATTAAACATAACATTACTGTGTGACCCAACAATTCCACTCCTAGGTATATACCCAAGAGAAATGAAAACATATGCCCACACAAAAACTTGTTCACAAATGTTTAGAGCAGCATTATTAATAATAGCCAAAATGTGGAAAAAACCCAAATGTCCATCAGTTGATGAATGTAAAAACAAAATGTGGAATGTCCATCAATGTAATATTATTATACGACCATAAGAAAAGAAGTACTGATACATGCTGTAACATGGATGAACCTTAAAAACATTCTGCTAATTGAAAGAAACCAGTGACAAAATATCTATTATATTATTCCATCCATGTTAAATGTTGAGAATAAGGAAACCTATAGAGACAGAAAGTAGATTAGTGGTTGCCCAGGCCTGGGGGAAAAGAATGGAGAGATGAAAGGGTTATAGCCAAAAGGTATGGGGTTTCTTTTTGAGATGATGAAAATGTTCTAAAGCTGACTGTGGTGATGGGTACACATATCTGTGAATATACTAAAAGCCATTGAATTTTATACTTTAAATTGGCAAACTATATAGAATGTGAATATCTCAATAAAGCTGTCAAAAGAGAGAAAAATTTGAGTAGCCTTTGTATTATCTCAACTGGTAGATCTTAAAATATACCCACCATCATATGAGGATCCATGAAATTTTTAAATATTGAAAGGGATTTTTTTCTTTATGAGCCATAAAATAATCAGTAAATAGAACTTTATCAAGTTTAAAACATCTGCTGATCAAAAGACTCTTTTAAGAAATGAAAAGGCAAGCTATACACCAGGAGATAATATTTGCAATACATATGTCTGGCAAAGGGTTTATATCCAAAATATATAGAGTTCATAACTTAATATAAGACAACCCAACTAAAAATGGGCAAAAATGTGAACAGACAGTTCACAAAGATGATATGCAAATGGTCAATAAACACGTGAAAAGATTCTCTCCATGACTATTCATCAGGTAAATGCAAATTAAAACCACAATAAGACACCACTGCATACCCACTACTGTTGGTGAGGGTGTGGAATAAGCAGAACTCTCTTATACTGTTGGTGAGAATGTAAAATGGTACAACCACTTTGGAAAATTTGGCGACTTCTTATAAAGTCAAATACACATGTGTCATATGATGCAGCAATTCCACTGTTAGGCATTTACTCAAGATATATGAAAACATATGTTCACCCAAAGACTCGTATATGAAAGTTCATAGCAGCTTTATTCATAATAAGAAAGAAAAGAGGAAAAACCCGGAAGTCCATCAATAGATATATGGATAAATAAATGTGTATAGCCACACAATGGAGGGTATTCAGCCTTAAGAAGGAAAGAATTACTGTTGATTCATGTAACAACATGGATGAATTTCAAAAACATCAAGCTGAGCGAAAGAAGCCAGACACCGAAGAGTACATGCTATATAATCCTATTTATAAAAACTCCTAGGAAAGAGAAGGTCTAATCAATTAAATGACAAAAGTCAGACCATTCCTTGTCTGAGGCTAGAGGTGGTGGTCCAACTGACTAGGAAGGAGCACAAGGGAACTTTATAAGGTGATAGGCAGAAGACCTAAACCATCAGAGTTCAGAGTTCAGTTCCCTCACTGTGCAGGGTCCTGCCCATTTTGGACCAGCAGAAAAGGAGAGCAGCAAAGGCTTCATTGACAATCAAGAATTAGTCTATGCACATAGAAAACGTATGGTTACCAAAGGGGAAAGGGGAGGGGAATAAATTAGGAATTTGGGATTAACAGATACACACTACTATAATAAAATAGATAAACAACAAGGACCTACTGTTTAGTACAAGGAAGTATACTCAATATCTTGTAAAAACCTATAATGTAAAAAAATTTGAAAAAGAATATATATGTGTACATATATGTATGTGTGTGTATGTATGTTTGTATAATTGAATCACTTTGCTGTTCACCTGAAACACTGTAAATCAACTAAACTTCAATTTAAAAAAAATTAGTCTATACAAACCTATTATGACACAGAACCAAAATGGTGAGGGAGGGTGGGCAGGTGAGCACATTAAAATCTCCTGGGAAGCTTTAAAAAAAATCCATATGCCCAGGCAACACCCAAAGCAATTCAACGAGAATCTCTGAGAATGGATCCAGGCGGCAGTATATATTAAAGCTGTTTGGGTGATTCTAATTGCAGAAAGATTGAGAACCACTGACCCACTTAGAATCAATATATATTGTGTATGTCTAAAATAAATTTATCTTTAAATTAGGATCATACCGGTGTATATTACCTTGTTTTTTCTTTTATTAATTGTATTTTGAAAATTTTAATTACTCATTAAACGTTTCTCAAATGTCAAAAAATAAAATAAGGGCTTCCCTGGTGGCGCAGTGGTTGAGAGTCCGCCTGCCGATGCAGGGGACGCGAGTTCGTGCCCCAGTCCGGGAAGATCCCACACGCTGTGGAGCAGCTGGGCCCGTGAGCCATGGCCGCTGAGCCTGCGCGTCTGGAGCCTGTACTCCGCAACGGGAGAGGCCACAACAGTGAGAGACCTGCGTACCACACACACACACACACAAAAGAAGCAATACGAAGGAAGGAAAATCAAGCAAATTTCAAACTGTAGTGTCCCCGAATATTTTCTGCTTATTAGGTCCGTCAGAGCAATTTTGAATTTTTGCTTTAGAAAAAAAAAATACACTGAAATTTTAAAAATTTAATCATCCACTAAGTTCAATACAAATTTTTATCATGTGAGCAATTAATATCCACTGAAAAATATTAAGCAGAGAGCTAACTCAGTAAAAGCAGTGTTTTGAGAATACTCTGGCAGAAAATATGGCCCTGACCTCAACCAACTTGACATCTAGTTAGAAAGACAAGACTGACATGAAAAACAATTAGCACAAAAGACATATGCTTCAGACACTGAGTATAATAGACTTTGAATGAGAGAGAAATCTCTAGAGTATGTGGCGCATTATTACCTGGGTAGCAGGACCTTACTGGCTATTCTCAGTGGGCCTTCATACCCTCACAGGCCCTCCCTCTGAACATAACTCAAAGTGCTTGATAAAATATTTTAAAACCTTTTCCTATAAATCTGCAGTGTATTATGCTACATGAAAGAGGCCAGACTCAAAAGGCTACACCTTGTATGATTCCATTTATATGACATTCTGGAAATAGCAAAAACTATAGGGACAGAAAACTGCTCAGTGACTCCTAGGGGACAGTGTCAGGGGAGGGACTGACTACAAAGGGACAACATGAGGGAATTTTGGAGGATTCTGGAATTGTTCTTTATTCTCATTGTGGCGGATTTTTGACTGTATGCCTCTGTCAAAACTCAGAATTGTACAGCAACAAGTAAATTTTATATGTATATAAAAGTAAATCTAAACAAATAAAGTAAGTCTCAGTAAATTTCAAAAGATTTGCATCACTGACAATAGTACATGAAGTGGAAAAAATTACAAAAGAAAACTAGAAACATTTCACAGTTTTGAAAATCAGAAAACATATTTCTAAATATCTCATGGGTCAAAAAAGAAATGAGTATAGAAATTAGAAAAAATTGAAACTGTTTTACTCAGTTTCAGGCTGCCATAAGAAAATACTACAGACTCCATGGCTTAAAATACAGAAATGTATTTTTTCACAGTCTGGAAACTGAAAAGTCCAAGATCAATGTGTGGCAGCATTTGGTTTCTGGTGAGAGTTCTCTTCACTTTCTCACTGTGTCCTCACGTGGCAGGGGTGAGGAGGGCAGCTTGCTCTAGTCTTTCTTCTTAGAAGGACACTAATCCTATCAGATCAGCACCCCACCCTTATGATTTCATTTGACCTTGAGTACCTCCTGATAGGCCCTCATCTCCAAATACTGTCACACTGGGAGTTAGGGCTTCAACATAAGAATATGAGGGGTGGGGAAGGACACAACTCAGTCTGTAGCAAGAACTGAACAATAACAAAATATTAAATATCAAAACTTATTAGTGTAGCTACTGATTGATATTTAAAAAGAAGTATATAACTTTAAAAGTAAATATTAGGAAAAAGGCTGAAATTGATTATCTAAGAATCCATCTCTAGTCTAGAATATAGAAAAAGTAAAACAAATACACCCAAAGGAAGTAGAAGAAAGACATAATAATGATAAAAACGAATGAATACAAACACCAGTAGAAAAGATCAACAATGCTAAAATTTCTTCTTTGGAAAAACTAAAAAAATTAACAACACTGGCAAGATTAATCACTAAAAAAGAGAGAAAGCAAAAAAAAAAAACACCCACAATATTAAAGAAAAAAAGAAAGTTGTAACTACAGAAGCTGCAAACTCTAAAAGACAGTAAGAGAATATGATAAACAAATTAATCATAAACTTACGTATTACTAAGTTATTAATTTAATTAATTTACTTATATTACTTGAATTAATATAATCAATTCTACATCCACACAGGTGATAATTTATAGCAGCTTTATCCACAATTACCAAAACTTGGAAGCAACTGAGATGTCCTTCAGTAGGTGAATGGATAAATAAACTGTGGTGTAATACATTCACACAATGGGATATTCTTCAGTGCCAAATAGGAATAATTTATCAAGCCATGAAAAGGCATAAAGGAGCTTTACATGCATATTACTAATTTAAACACAAGTTAATGTAAAAAGGCTACATATGGTATGGTTACAACTATACGACAGTCTGGAAAAGGCAAAACTATGGAGACAGTAAAATGCTCTGTGGTTGCCAGAGGTTAGAGGGGAGAAGGGATGAATAGGCAGAGCACAGAGGACTTTAAGGGTGGTAAAACTACTCTGTAGGGGCTTCCCTGGTGGCGCAGTGGTTGAGAGTCGGCCTGCCGATGCAGGGGACATGGGTTCGTGCCCCGGTCTTGAAAGATCCCACATGTCGCAGAGCGGCTAGGCCCGTGAGCCATGGCCGCTGAGCCTGCGCGTCCACAGCCTGTGCTCCGCAACAGGAGAGGCCACAACAGTGAGAGGCCCGCGTACCGCAAATAAACAAAAAAACAAAAACTACTTTGTAGGACACTATATGATGGGATAAATGTCATTATACATTTGTCAAAATCCATAGAATGTACAAGACCAAGAGTGAAGTAATTGTGGATATTGGGTGATAATGATGTGGCAGTGTAAGTTCATTAACTTAACATATGTACCACTCTGGTGGGGGATGTTGATAGTAAGAGATGCTGTGCACATGTGAGGGCCGAGGGTGTACAGGGACGCTATACTTTCCATTCAATTTTGCTGTGAACCTAAAACTGCTTTACAAAATAAAGTCTATTTTAAAAATCAATTATAACCTCAAATCTTTGAGTTGAATTTTGACTCCAGGAAACCAATTATCATTCTATACATCAGCAGCCATCAGAGAAAATATAATTTTTTAAGAGATAGCATCTACAATGCCCTAAAAAAAAGATGTACCTAAGAATAAATCTATAAAAGATGTCTATCTCTTTGTAGAGAAAATATAAAAATCTTATTGTAAGATACTAAAGGAGACCTACATTAATAGAGAGGTAGATTATATTTGTGGAGAGAACGAATTCATAGCATAAAAGTGTTAGCTGTCTTCAAATTTGACAAAATGATCCTAAAATGTAAGTGGAAGAGGAAAGGACCAATAATAGTCAGCATGCTCCTGAAGAAGAACAAAATAGAAGGACTTGCCTCCGGATATCAAGAATTAATGTAAAGCTATAATAATGAAGGCAGTGGATAGAAAAATTGACTAGGGGAAGAGAATAATGGAAACAATTTATGACAGAACTGGTCCTGCATATCAGTGGGGAATGGATGGTACTGGGAAAATTGGATAGCCATATAGAAAAATCGAAATTCAACCTCTATCTCACACAATTCACAAAACTCAATTCCAGGTAGGTTCAAGACTTAAATGTGAAGGACAAATCTATAACACTTTCAGAGGTCCATGTAGGAGAGTATATTTATGATGTAGGGATAGGAGAGGATTTCTTAAACAAGAAACAAAAACTGCAAACTTTTATAAAAGACTGCAGTAAAATTAAGAGTTTCCATTAATTAAAAGACATCATTAAAACCACAGAGAAAAGATATTATATATATATATATATTTATAAAGAATAAAGAATTTTACACACTAAAACAAAGCATAAATCATCCCCCCAAAATGGTCAAAAGACTCAAACAGGCATGTCATGGTAGAGAAAAGCCAAGTAGCCAATAAACATAAGAAAATAGACAATCAATCTCACTAATCATTAGAGAAATGAGAATTTAAACTGCGATAAGAGATTTCTCACATTTAAGACTGGCAAAAATTTTAAATTCTTTCAACATCAAGTTCCTACAAAGATATGAGCAACCAGAACACTGGGAGTTGAGCAAACTGGTACAGCTACTTTAAAAAACAGTTTGGCATCCTCAGTAAACACTAAAGATGTACAAGCCATATGACTCAGCAATTTCACTCCTAGATCTGTTACCCCAGAAAAACTCCTGCACACAAGCCCTGGGGACACAGATGAAAGAATGACACAGTAACACTTCTGCAATAGCAAAAAAGTAGAAATAACACAAGTCTTCATCAACACTATTTTAATTAAAACATTATGGCATCTTCTTATAGTGAAGTACTTTATAGCAGAAAAGCAAGTGAATTACAGTTATATGCCAGAACAAGGTTGAACTTTAAGAACAGGGCTTCCCTGGTGGCGCAGTGGTTGAGAGTCCGCCTGCCGATGCAGGGGACACGAGTTCGTGCCCTGGTCTGGGAAGATCCCACATGCCGCGGAGCGGCTGGGCCCGTGAGCCATGGCCGCTGAGGCTGTGCGTCCGGAGCCTGTGCTCCACAACGGGAGAGGCCGCAACAGTGAGAGGCCCGCATACCGCAAAAAAAAAAAAAAAAAAAAAAAAATCTATTAAGAGGATAGATTTCAAGTTAAGTGTTCTTACCACAATTTAAAAAAAAGAGAGAAATTAACATTAATGAAAAAAGCCAAAAAACAATGCCTACAGAATTATGTAATGATATGCATATATAATACATATACATCAAATAAACATAAATCTCAACAATACATTGATTAGGGATGCTAACATATTTGGTAAAACTGTGAGGACAAGCAAAGGAATGTTAAAATGAAAATGGCAGTAGTCCCCTCTGAGTGGTGAGAAAATAGGAAATGATTCAGGGAGGTGCACAGAACTTCAAAGGTAATGGTTATGTAATTTTTTTCTTCAGCTGGATTGTGGATACACTGGTATTCAATGGACCTGTTTATACCTATATATTATTTTGCATCTACTTTACGTTCAATTACAAGAATTTTAAAAATAACTATTCATTCAGTGAAGAAATATATATTGAGTCATGACTATGTCTCAGACACTGTTCTAGACGTTCAGGGTACATCAGTGACTAAAACACAGTCCCCTCCTTACCTACTAGCCTTGGGCGAGGCAGTGGTGGTGGTAGCAATAATAAACAGTAAACATTATATACAAATAAACCATATAGAATGTTCGAAGATAGGTGGTACAAAAAAAAAGAAAATGTTGAACAAGATAAATGAGAATGTTGGGGTAGGATGGGCAGTTTTGCCAAGAAACCGTGTTGGAGAAGAGTGATCCAGGTAGAAGGAAGAATCAAATGAGACTCTGAACAGGAAAATGTCTAGCAGTTTGTGGAACAGCTAGGAGGCTCCTGGGGCTGAAGTAAAGTGACAAAGAGGCAAAATAGTAGAGTGTGTGACCAGGGAGGTGCTGGATGGCATGTTGGGACGGGGTTGAGGAGTGGAGAATGACTACAGAGTATGTCGGGGTTTTGAGTCAAAGAGTGATGTATATTAGTCTCCTATTGCTGCTGTAACAAATTACCACAAAGTTAGTGGCTTTAAAAAATTCATACTTGTTATCCTACGTTTCTGGAGATCAGAAGTCCTCTGAGCTTAATTTCTCTCGGGTAAAGTCAAGCGGTCAGGGTTGGTTTCTTCTGGAGGTTGGAAGGGAGAATCTGTCTCTGCCTTTTTCAGCTTCTAGAGGCAGTCATCATCCCTTGACTGCTTCCTCCATCTTCAAAGCCAGTGGTGTAGCATCCTCACACTTCTCTCTGCTTCCATCATCAAGTTGCCTTCTCTCTCGCTCTCGTTCTACTGTCTCCCTCTTATAAGTACCCTTGTGATTATATTGGGCCCACCTGGATCGTCCATTTCAGCATCTTTTTTTGTGTGTGTGCGGTACGCGGGCCTCTCACTGTTGTGGCCTCTCCCGTTGCAGAGCACAGGCTCCAGACGCGCAGGCTCAGCAGCCATGGCTTACGGGCCCAGCCGCTCCGCGGCATGTGGGATCTTCCCGGACCGGGGCATGAACCCGTGTCCCCTGCATCGGCAGGCGGACTCTCAACCACTGCGCCACCAGGGAAGCCCCATCTCAGCATCTTTAATCACATCTGCAAAGTCTCTTTTGCCATATAAGATAATATATTTACAGTTTCAGGGATTAGGATGTGGACATCGTTGGGGAGGCATTACTCAGCCTACCACAAGCAACATGATTGAATGTATTTTAAGGGAATTTGCAAGAGTAGACGTAAGCCATTAGGAAGTTATTCCAGTCATTCAATGAGTTAATGGTGGCTCATCCAGACTGGTAGCAGGGGGCTGTCAGATACTGGATGATTTCTAATATTCTGCCAACATTATCTCATAATGGATAGGATGTGGGATATGAGAGAAAAGGAGAAGTCAAGGATGATTCCAAGGTTTTCTACTTGAACAACCAGAAAGCTCAAAGTGCCATCCATCTAAATGATGGAGAAAACCATGGATTGTGTACATTTTTAAGGGGAAGATCAGTTCAGTATGTATATTTGGGGAGATTACACAAGAAGGGTACAATTTCCTTTCATTCTTATATACAATGACTCTTTGCAATGTGATTCTGCCACTCCTGCTATCAAGAGGTGAAGGCCACTTCTCTATTCCTTGAATCTGCAATGGCTTTGTGACTTGCTATGACCCATAAAATGTGCCAGAGGTGATACCATGTGACTTCCAAGCTTAAGCCTTAAGAGGCCTTGCAGCTCCCACTCCCTTGGAAAGCTGCCTTGAGACTGCCATGTGAAGAAGCCTGGTCCAGCCTACTTGAGGATGAGAGACCAAGTGGAGCAGAGACAATCATCTCAGTGAGGCCCTCCAGATGAACCAGCACCAAGTACCACATATGTGAATGAGCCATTTTAGACCATCCCAGTCTCACTTGAGTTTCCAGTAGTCTCATACTGTCCATCTCCTTTGGCAACCTCTTTTTTTCTTGTTCAATATTATATTTTAAAGATGTATCTGTAGATAAATGAGATATGCTTCAGTGATTTTTAACTACCCTGTAGAATCCCATTATACTGCATATTCATTCCCCTACTAAAAGTTTGAACATCCTCACATACATCTCTTTGTGCATGTGTGTATCAGTTTCTTAAGATAGGTACCAAGAAATGTGATTGTTGAATCAGAGAGTATGCTCATTATTCAGTTTTATTAGATGTTACCAAACTGTTCTTCAAGGTCCTTCTTCCAATTTACCCACCCACCAGAAATGGATAAAAGTTCCTTTTTCCATACATCCTCCTCAGCACGTTGTGTTATCAGACTTTCAAATTTTTCCACTTTTATAGGAATAAAATGGATCTCACTGTTGTTTTAATTTTCTTCTTCCAGACTATTGTGAGGTTGAGAATAATTGTGTACGTGTATGAGCCATTAGAGTGTCTTCTTCTGAAAAATGCCTTTTAATATCATTTATCCATTTTTCTATTCGATTATTTTCTTTGCCTTAATCATTTTTTAAGAAGTTCTCTTTAGTTCCTAGTAATGTGGATTACAAATTTCTACTCCTAATCTGTGAGTTTTCTTTATACCTTATCTATGTTGTCTTTTGTTGAAAAGAAGTTTTACATTTTAATATAGTCTAATGTTATAGCCTATTCGAGCTGCTATAACAGAATACCATAGACTGGGTGGCTTATAAGCAACAGAAATTTATTTCTTATGGTTCTGGGGGTTGGGAAGCCCAAGATCAAGTCACTGGAAGATTTAGGGTCTGGTGAGAGCCCACTTCCTAGTTCATAGCTGTCTTTTTGTTATAATTTCACATGGTGGGAGGGATAAGGAATCTCTGGGGCCTCTTTTATAAGGGCACTAACCCCACTCATGAGAGCTCCACCCTTATGATCTAATCACCCCAAAGGCCCCACCTCCAAATACCACACCACTGGGGATTAGATTTTAACATACAAATTTGTGGGGAACATATTCAGTCTATAGCACCTCATTTATTAATTTTTTCATTATGAGTATGTGTTTGGGTTTCTCATTTAAGGAATCTTTACCTATCTGAAGTCAAAGATATTCTTTATTTGCTTCTCTGTGGTTCACAATTTTGCTTTTCCATATTTAAATATTTAATCCATACAGAGTTACCCTTTGTGCATGATATGAGGAGCTAATTTTGTCTTGGTTCCACTTATAACTAATGTTTCAGCCCCATTTATTGAGTAGTTCATTGTTTTCTGCTGATTTGTAATGCTGCCTCTGTCATATTTCAAATCCCATACTCATGGGTTGTTTCCAGGCCATCCATCCTAGAAACTGTGCCAACACCTATGTCCCTGTGTCACTATCAAAACTGTCTCAATGACCATAGCTTTACAACGAGTCTTGTATTTGATGGAACAAACACTCCTCCTCTCCCTCCTTCTTATTTATTTTTGGTCCTTTATTCATCAGTAGGATTTTAAGATCAGTTTGTCAAGTTTGCAGAAAACTGAGTTGAAATCTGTAACAGTTTCTTAGGTCTGTGGTTAAAAAAAAAAAAGCCTGACAGACTAGGTGGCTTAAACAACTAGGATGTCAACAGAGTTGGTTCCCTCTGGGGCACTGGGAGGAGAATCTGTTCCATGCCTCTCTCCTAGTTTCTTGTGGTTTCCAGCAGTGCTTGGCATCCTTTGGCTCACACATATATCACTCAAATCTTTGCTTCCATCACTACCATCATTGGATTTAGGGCCTGCCATAACCCAGTATGACCTCATTTTAACTTGACTACATCTGCAAAGACCCTGTTTCCAAATAAAGTCATGTTCACAAGTATTGGAAGCTAGGATTTCAACATATCTTTCTGAGGGACACAGCAGAACCTTTGGTTAAAATTGTATTGCATTTGGGAGAGAATTACCTTTTTTTTTTAAATTTCTTGAGTTTTACTTATCTCTTACAATAACATTTTATATATTTTTGCATAAGATTGTTAAGCATCTTTTGTTAAAATTTATTTCCAGATACCTTATTAGTTTTGCTACAGTTGTGTTTGGTATCTTTTTTCAAATTGCGTTTTCTACCTCTATATTTCTGATATATAGAATGCTGTTCATTTTCATATAATTAATAATCCCTTATTTTGAAACCTTTAGAAACCAGTGTGGATTTGATTACAACTGCGGACTTCATGTCCAGGTTTTTTTCCAACCTTTGTCTTCCTAAACAAGTACAGATGGCAGCTACACATATAGCTTGTAAAGCTGTGGAGCTGGACTTGGTTCCTGGAAGGAGCCCGATATCTGTGGCAGCAGCCACCATTTACATGGCCTAACAGCCATCAGCTGAGAAAAGAACCCAAAAAGAAATTGGAGATATTGCTGGTGTTGCTGATGTTGTAGTCAGACAGTCCTACGGACTAACCTATCCTCGGACCCTAGATCTGTCTCCTACAAACTTCAAATTTGACACCCCTGTGGACAAACTACCACAGCTATAAACTGAGGCAGCTAATGTCAAACTCCTATGAACACTGAACTTTGCCTGTTGTACATAGCCTATACAAAGTGGTGGATTGAGCCTTTAATAAGGAAAAATGAGACATCGTACGCATTCCAGGGCTAAATATTAATTGCTTGGCATTCTGCATGCATATATTAGTGAAACATATTTAATGATTTAAATTTCTTGTTGAGTTTGCTTTCTTTTTGTAGCAATCTAGGAAACTGTATTTTGGAAGATATTTGAAATTATGTAATTCTTAAATAAAACATGTTTCAAAACTAAAGTTTTTGTTATAATTTTGTTACATGTAATTCATAATTTATATAATTTATAATTACAAATAATGCATATTGCAGTAACTAAAGCTGATAGAGGTCCTTGTTTTCCACTATTTTTTTCATATATATTTAATTTTCTGGTTTTAATAAAGTTATGGAAATAACAAAAAAATTAATAATTATTATTAATTCCTACAGTTTATAGGAGTCTCTTGAGTTTTTTATGTAGACAATTATACTGTCTGTATTGACAATTTTGTTTTTTTCATTTACAGTCTGTTTTCTCTTTTTTTTCCTTGTCTTATTAAGTTGGCTAGAACCTCCAGTAAAATAGTTAATGATAGCAATAACTGAGTATATTCATGACTTATTATACAGAAATATTTTTATTGTTTCTCATCATTAGCTATAACGTTTGCTTTGGCATTTTGGTAAATATATTTTTATCAAATTACTTTCTAATCATAGCTTGTTAGAAACTATTTTGATTTTGTGTTTGTTTTCATCATGTGGGATGTGAAATTTTTTTTTAAATAAATTTATTTATTTATATATATTTTTGGCTGCATTGGATCTTCGTTGCTGTGTGCAGGGTTTCTCTAGTTGTAGTGAGCGGGGGCTACCCTTCATTGCAGTGCGTGGGCTTCTCATTGTGGTGGCTTCTCATTGTGGTGGCTTCTCATTGTGGTGGCTTCTCTTGATGCGGAGCACAGGCTCTAGGCACACAGGCTTCAGTAGTTGTGGCTCACGGACTCAGTAGTTGTGGTGCAGAGGCATAGTTGCTCTGCGGCATGTGGGATCTTCCCGGACCAGGGCTTGAACCCGTGTCCCCTGCATTGGCAGGCAGATTCTTAACCACTGCGCCACCAGGGAAGTCCCGGGATGTGAAATTTTAACCAAAGGCTTTTTCAGAATCTATGATGCTAAGCATAATTAAAAAAAAAAAAAAAACATGCTAATATGGTCAGTTTCACTGAAAAACTTCTTAAACAATCCAAGCACTTCTATGATAAACCGTATTTGGTTGTGAATTTTGCTCATCTTATCACATTTTGGATTACAATGTTATAATCACATATTTTGTCATTGTTCCATGTTAAGGAAAATGGAAATAGTCACAAATCAATTTCTTTTTCATCTGTTTTTATCACTCTTCAGTTAGATAGCAGAAATACAACTGTATTTTTCAAGACATAATTATCTACTAAAGAGATGGATAACCATGCAAAGTAGTAAATGAAAATTGCCTCATTCTACAAATAACACAAGACTGTAGTGGGGAAGAGAATGCTGCCCCATGTGGTGATATGCAAAGACCTCACCTATATAGGCTGGGCCAATGGCACCTGATTGGTGCCAGACCCATAGGGTCTGGCACTGGCCAGAGTCCCAAGGCCATTTTTTAATATATTACAGGATCATGGACTTTAGGATGCTTTAATTCCACACACTGTCACCCTATTTTACAAGTTACTATTGTCTATTTATTTTCAGATTGCTTTTATAGCTCCTGTATTAATCACCATTATCCTAATGAAGTCAATTCTTATATATGTACACATATGACACCATTTTTTCATCATTTCTTCTTAAAACACACTTCCTATTTCTCAATTATTTTAATTTTTCCTGAGTTCACTTTTCAATAATTCTTTCAGAGGGTTCTGTGAGGGGTAATCACTCTCACTTTGTATTTCTGAAAATATATTTTACTCTGACCCTTTGTGGTAGTTTGAATGTAGAATTCTACATGTTCACAGTTATTCTTCTTTAGCACTTTGATTTATTACTCAATTGTCTCTGACCTTTGCTGTTGAAATTATCTCAGAAAGTCTTCTTACATCTGAAAATAATTTCAATTTTTCACCTGCATTTACTGATAGTGTGACTAGATGTACAATCCTAACAGCAATTATATTTTTCCCCAGAACTTTAAGTACTTTGGCCCATTGTCTTCTAACGTCTATTATTGGTTTCAAGAAATTGCAGCTAAGAATTTGGATAACAGTCTGATTTTTCACTCATTTCTTCGTCATGAGCCATTTACCACCATCTTTCCTTCATCCATTTTGCTCTGAAATTGTCCAGTGGTGCATCAGGTAACAGTCTCTAGTCAGATGTCCTCTTTAGCTCTGGGGACAAACTGAATTTTTTCATTTTGAAGGCTCATACTTCATTTTCACTCTGGTAATTTTTCTTCCCTTAATAATTTGATTATGTCCTTCCCTCTATTTTCTATTTACTTTCTTTTTTACTTTTTTATTATTTTTTTATTTTTTGCGGTACACGGGCCTCTCACTGTTGTGGCCTCTCCCGTTGCAGAGCACAGGCTCCAGATGCACAGGCTCAGCGGCCATGGCTCACGGGGCCAGCCGCGGCATGTGGGATCCTCCCGGGCCGGGGCACGAACCCGCGTCCCCTGCACCAGCAGGCAGACTCTCAACCACTGCGCCACCAGGGAAGCCCTATTTACTTTCTTAAATTCCTATCAGCCTGATGTTGGACACTGACTTGATCCTCTATGTTTTTTTCCATCTCTTTACACTGAATATTTTTTAATTCCTAAGGGCATGTTCTTGTTATAATTTTTCCAATTTTCATAGCGCATTTTATGGATATGCACCATGATTAATCACTGATAGTTCCAAGATTCTACTTCCAGTAAAAATTTCTGCATCATTTTCTACTTTATATATATATATATATATATATATAATTTTTTTTTAACTGGACATCATCAAAAAAATCTTCAAACAATAAATGCTGGAGAGGGTGTGGAGAAAAAGGGAACCCTCTTGCACTGTTGGTGGGAATGTAAATTGATACAGCCACTATGGAGAACAGTATGGAGGTTCCTTAGAAAACTAAAAATAGAACTACCATATGACCCAGCAATCCCACTCCTGGGCATATACCCTGAGAAACCCATAATTCAGAAAGAGTCATGTACCACAATGTTCATTGCAGCTCTATTTACAATAGCCAGGACATGGAAGCAACCTAAGTGCCCATCGACAGATGAATGGATAAAGAAGATACATATTTTTTTGATAGGACTCTCTGTGCGTATTTGTGACCAACAGATAAACAGATAAACACAGGCTTACCTTTCTAAGATACTTATCCTAAACTTTAAAACAGTGATTCCCTTTTTTAAAAAAATTAGTTGGGAATCTATTTTTATCCTCCGATTTGGGGTAAGCATCACACAATCTCAAGATGACTGGTAAAGTTGGAGGCATCATTTTCTGGGCCAGAACCAAAGTAAGCTTAGCTGGGCTTCATGGGCATTGAATCCAGGACGCTAACCTCAATAATTCTATACTTATCTCTTTGTATTCTCTTCTCCCCTCCCTATTCAAACTCCCTTATAGAGAGTTCTTATCTGTCATTCCTGTTACTGCAAGGCTGTTCTCTCTCTCTCTCTCTACTCCTCCCGCTGCCCTCCTTTTTATATTCAGGTACATGTTTGCAGGAGGGGAGAAGTGTGGGCAGGGAGGGCTCCAAGTTTCACTACATGAGGGAAAAACCACGTAGAATAAGAGTCAGGAAATGTGGTTTTGGTCCTAATTCTGTCCACTTCTTTGCCTTTAGGCAGGAAATACAGCCCCTTGCTACTTAGAGTCTGGTCCTTGACCAGCAACCTGGGCTTTATCTGGGAACTTGTTAGAAGTGAAGAATCTCAGGCCCTGACCCAGATTCAATGAATCAGAACCTGCATTTTAACAAGAGACACAGGTGAGTTGTGTGCAACCGACTTAGCCTATCCCAGCTAAATTTTCTGTAGAATGAGATTTCAACCCCTGCATGATCATATTGCTCTAAAATCCCACAATTTTATGAATGATAAGAAAAGAAGAGATAGCCCCTCTTTCAGAAGGACCCAGCAACTGTTTTTTGATGCTTTGTCTCACAGTTAGATCCCGTGAGCAAAGCCCTGAGGTGTCTTGCTTAGGTGTTGGAGGGCAGCAGAAGCTGTCCACCTGTGAACGCGGGGAAGTGCCACAGTCAAAGGATGTCCTCCAAGAGCTGAGCGCCATCAGCTCGGCCGGTGCCGGTCACACCTGGAGCTGTCTGAGATCTCTGAATGCCACTTTGATCTTGTCTTTGGGGTTGTTCATCTGAAAGGCCAAGAGTCTTAGAAACTCTCCCAGGACATAACAGGAGTTCTCTGAAGATCCGAGAAGGACTGTGTCAGAAGAAAATGAGATGCTGATTAGGAAAAAACCACCACAAAATAGGATGAAAATCTGGCTGTGAGTGTTTCCTTCAGGAAGGCATTTGTCTTTGCTTCTGCCCTCTAGCTCTCTCAGCTGGTCCTGAGGGACACATTGATTTCTGAAGCCGCCATGGGGGACAGGAAGATCTCCCTTGATGATGCATCCACACAGCGTGGCTGCCGTTCTGAGGCCACGCCGAGACATATAACCACCAGCACTCCACGGGGATGGCTCCTGGAGCCAGAAAAAGGCTTCCTCCAGGCAAGGAGCTATGGCAGCGTGATTCCCCTATGGCAGCAGACAGTCAACCCTCTCTCTCTAGTTTCTGATCCACCTGGTTACATTATACATCACACCTATGTGTACAAAGTAACGGAAACTTGCTATTTTTCTTAAATAACATACGAAGCTGACCTGATTGTATGAGTTTTTGTATATTTCTTAAAAAGTTTCAATCAGCCATAATCCTTCCTTAGATAAAGCTCATGGGATATGAGACCACCAGTGTAAGTGGGATATTTGTTAAAGGGGAAGCAGTGTGAGGGGGAGAAGCAGATCCACCCCGGGAAGGTGGAGACATGGGTTCAGGTATTACCTCTGATTCAAACCCTAGACTAGTTAAGCTCTGGGACTCCATCTATAGACAGGAAAACCAAACTGGACGACTCTTCTAGCTTCTTCTTTGCGGTACATGGGCCTCTCACTGTTGTGGCCTCTCCCGCTGCGGAGCACAGGCTCCGGACACGCAGGCTCAGCGGCCATGGCTCACGGGCCCAGCCGCTCTGTGGCATGTGGGATCTTCCCAGGCCGGGGCATGAACCTGTGTCCCCCGCATCGGCAGGCGGACTCTCAACCACCGCACCACCAGGGAAGCCCTAGAATTTTTAACAAGTCAGCTTTGTAACCACAGCTCATGTATCACCTTGCGTTTTCTTTCTTTTGTGAGTGTCTTGATTCCACTAGTAGTTTGAAAACACATTGTGGGCAGAGATCCTGTATGTTACTCCTTTTGTATTAGACCACTGAAGTCTAACCAGAGCTTACAGTTGACCAAGTAAGTGCTTTGCAGAACAAATGTGTGAAAAAATGGCCTTGAACTTGTCTAATCTCTACCTCACAGATGCCAGGCAAAAATAAAATATTTTATCCAACTCTATCCAGTGCGGGTAATACAATAGATTTGGCTTTAAGAAAATTGTTTGCACCAAAAATCTTACAAACGTTGGCAGCTCTCAATGACTCTTTGTCTTATAAATGGGGTCTGTATAAGTCATGGTCCTGGCAGGAAGCCTGTGGCACTCTCAAGATGGGTAATTTGAAGTTTAGTAAAGGAGCAGAAGCAACCGGGGTGGCTCTTCCCAAGTAGAAACCTAAAAAGAATATGGAGGGAGCAGGTGTTGGAAGCCAGGGGAGCTGGATGGAGAGGCGCGCTAATAGGGTGATGCCTTCGGTAAGGGGATATGGCCACCTGGCAGAGAGGGACCTAGGAAAACTACACCTCAACATGTTACAAATTAATTCCATTGCCTTTTAACATGCAGGACTTATTTTAAGTTCATAAATTTAGCTTAACAGAAAAAAAGGCAAAAGCCACCAAACTTCATAGACGCTTACAATTTAAAAACTAGAAGGAATCTTGCACATTATGTAGTTCTATGGCTTCATTGTATAGATTTAACCAAGAGAAATCAAGGCAGGCAGGCAGCCTTGGGTAACAGAAACAGAACCTCCAGATCACTAGCTCAGAGATCTTTATATTCTACTTCGTGGCTCCCTTTACCTGCTACTTAGAGAAACCAGAATTTTCTGTCCTTGGCCAAAAGTTTCTTTTCAGGAGGTAATGTGACTAGCGAACACCAAATGCTTCGAAGAAAGCCCAGGACAGCTGAGCTTAGTTTTGCAGGGGTGTCTCTCCTAACTGGTTCCATTGCTCTCCCCACCTGACCTTAAACACCTATAGAGAAGAGAATTCAGCAACACTGGTAGACAAACAAATATTTTGAATTTCTCTCCAGTAATAGGACAGAACAAGGCAGCCTGGGCAGAGGTGGAGCTAGGAAAACTTTTCCGAGTCCGGCGCTGTACTGGATCCGGCCATCCAAGGCAGACAGACAGCTTAGTGAAATTTCAGGTACTTGGGTCTTTGCCTTTATGTCTGATCCCCTATAAAGGAGGAGTAATATTTGATGAGAAACAAAAGATTTGAGCAAACCAGATAATAATCACGTACGAGAATAGGCATAGGAGCTTAATTGTTTAAATCCTGGATTAATACATGACGTGAGGTATAAAATTCCAAATGCAAGTACTGCAGCAGAAGCAGTGGATGGGGAGCCATGATATGACCCATACTTAGAGCTCTAGGCTGAGTAAGGGTGCCCTGGAGGATGAGGAACCAGGAGCCAAAGTCTCTTTTTTAAGTAGAAAAGGAATCAGTTCATTCCCACTTGTCATTCTGGCAGTCTCTGAAGAAAAACAGGTATTCCAATGCAAGAATGAAAGCTAGCAAGTATGACTTGTTGAGCTTGCTGAGTTGTGCCATTAAGGAGAGAGAGAGTAGCAGACCATCTCTGATGGATCATGAGCAGGGCTGTCTTAGCAGTAGTCCAGGAGACAGCTGCCTACGAGGTCAGGACTGCCCTGTACAGTTGGGCAGCTTGTGCACTGCTCAAAGGCACTGTCCAAAGGAGTGCACGGGCTAAAATCCAGCCTACCTATCCCTAGCCAAATCATGTGGGAAAAGGATTCTTTTTGCACAGGCACTTACAGGGCTGCCCAGAGAAGGGTACATTATTCTAATTCATGCAAAAGTATCATGTAGACTACTGGCTGCCTGGGATCTTTTTTATAAGTGCAGAATCTCAAGGCCTGCCCCAGAACTATTCAGTCAGAATCTTCCTAGTAACCACGTCCCAGGTGATGTGTATACTCGTTAGAGCTGGAGAAGCACTGACCTAAAAGCACAGGAGAACACATTTCACTTTCAGAAGAGGAAACAGATGCAGAGGAAAGGCTTTACTCAGAGAAAAAGTGGAGTTGTACTTTGGCCCCCTAGGTTCCAGCCCTTTACTGGTTTTTCCAGACTAATAACCTTCTATTATCTCTGATCTATTTTATCGTAGTAACACAGCACAAGAGGAGTTTTAAGGCTCCTAGTATCCTCAAGACTTGTGGCACCTTTTTAAAGACTTTGTGTTCACTTCTGAATGGGGATCCCGGGATTTTTATCTGACCCAGACCAGTGGAGTTGCCCCTGCCCTAATCCTGCTCAGAGCTCCAATGCTTAGATTCCAGCTAGACCCTAGGTCTAGGAACGCTGGAGAAGCTTGCCATGCATGTATGTTTACGTGAGGGTGTCGCAGAGCACACACATGCGCAGGGGGTGGGTGCGCAGGGCGGAGAGAATTGCACTGCATGAAATCTTACTCTTCTACTTGTCTTCTTAGTTAGGGTTTTATCCTTCCTCTAAGGGCCTCAGCCACCCACTTACTTCGTCACCCAGTCCCAAAGAGACTGCCACCCAATTTTCCTTGCACTCTTCATCTGTGCAAACACAATGTACTTCTAAACTTGGAGTACCGTTAAACTTAAATTGCTCCATTGTTGATCTAACTTCTCTCTCAGTCTCTCTCTCTCTTTTAAATTAAATCACCTTCCTTACTGGTTACTGCCTGATGATGCCCAGGCTAAAATAGGAAGTCTTGAGGCCAAAGTATCAAAGAGAGAATTCAGAGTCCAAAAGCCTAGTTACACTGCATCCATTTGGAGTAGCGAGCATTTCACATTTGAACTATCAGCTTACCACTTCAAGAAATCTGTTTCCTTTTTTTACCTAGAATTTTCTCATAATCTCTTGTTTTCTATTCTCTGCATGTGTGTGTGTGTGTGTGTGTGTGTGTGTGTGTCTCCCCTCTTCCTCTACCCTCGCCCTCCCACCGGGGAGGACCTCTTTTGTCTTCTCTAAGCTGATTATGATTTTCCAAGCTCTCCTTTGTGAGTCCCAGGAAAGAGAGAAGGACAATGGAAACAGATGTCCACAGCAGGCTTTCACAGTATGAGAGCCTCTTCCTGAACCGGGGCTCCTCTGTCTGCCCTCCTTTTGCTCTGAGGGGAGCTATCTCCATCCCTCACACTCCCTGGGTCTGGAGGCTGGGGACGTGCAGTACTTGGGCATGCGGAGCTCTGTGGCACCCCTGGCCAGCTGACCCTTGGTCAGGAGGCCACTGACTCCTGTTCATGCTCACACCCACCTCCTTTCTTCTCCCCTCCCCCCTCTAGCCATTTGTAAGGTAGGTGGAAAGATGCTGAAGGAGTTACCGTTGGATTTTTTTATTAAAAGGAAAAACAAAGGGGGAGCAGCTATCTTCTTAAACTGAGAGAATAAAGGGACAGGGTCAGAAGTTTAAGAAAAGTTGAGGTTTTCCACTGTTATGCTGGAGAAAAAGGGTGAGAAGTGCTCATGAAAACAGAAGGGTTGGGTGACTTTGTGACTTTCTTCCAACTGCTTGTGCAAGTGGAAAAGGCAGACTTTGTATTCATACACATGTCCTCCCTCTCCTCTCACTCACTTTGCCTTCAGAGTAAGGAGGGATTTTTTCCCAGAGAGACACTTGACTCATTAATAATCAATTTACAGGGAATGAAGGGAGGGAGGAGACATTTTCCAATAAAAGGCAGCTGGGAATAGCTCAAGCCACGTGACTCACTTCCCCTCTCCGTGCCTTAATTCCCTTGGACATAAAATTAGGAAAATGCAGCGATCCAATCCACAGCACAGGGATATTGGCAGAACCATGTTAGACAATGTATGGGAAAGATTTTTGAGGAGTATGAAGTTGCTCTAAGATTAGATAGCTGCTGCTATGAAATCACTGTTTTAAGTGCTTTGTGGGTAGAATATTGAGTAAGAATTATTTACCAATCAAAGAGTTTACAATAAAATTAGGGAGACAAGACATGCAGCATATAATAACATAATAATAGGAACAGATGAGTGGTACAGGTACAAATGAGTAGCCATAGACCCACAAGCTGTACAAACATAGAGCAGAGAGTGATTTGGGACGGTCTCATTGAAGACATGGGGGCTACTTTGAATTGTGTCCCCCAAAAAGATATGTTGACGTCCCATCCTCCAGGACCTCACATGTGGCCTTATTTGGAAATAGGGTCCTTGCAGATGTAATTAGTTAAGGTCATACTGGATTAGGGTGGGTCTGTAATCCAACGTGACTGGTGTCCTCATGAGAAGGGCAGGGGGAGACACAGGCAGGGGAAGGCCATGTGAACACACACACATGCACACGCACACCCGCGCACACACACACACAAGGAGAGAAGGCCATGTGACAACAGAGGCAGAGATTGGAGTGATGCAACTGCAACCCAAGGACGCCAAGGATTGCTGGCAACACCAGGAGCTGGAAGAGGCAAGGAAGTCTCCTCCCCTGCAGATTTCAGAGGGAGCACAGCCCTGCTCCTTGATTTCTCACTTCCAGCCTCCAGAACTGTGAAAGAATAAATTTCTGTTGTTTTAAGCCTCCCAGTTTGTGGTACTTGGTTGAAGCAGGTCCAACTAATACGGAATCTGAGCGGGGCCTCGTAAGCTGTGCTGCATTCCCAGAGGCACAGCAGAGAAGAAAAAGCAATTCTTCAGAGGATGTTAGGCCCGATGCTTCCCTAGTGTGTAGGAGGGGAGCATCACCTGTCAAGTTACTCATTTCTCAATTTTCTATAATATATTGGAATAATGTCTGGGTTTCCTCTGGATAAGATCGGCAATTTCTAGTGTATTATTTAGTAATCAATACTATCCTAACTTTGCTACCTAGTTTATTTAGTTTGGCTGCACAAACTCTTTTAAAATTACGTCTCCTTGGGCTTCCCTGGTGGCACAGTGGTTGAGAGTCCGCCTGCCGATGCAGGGGATGCAGGTTCATGCCCCGGTCCGGGAAGATCCCACATGCCGCGGAGCGGCTGGGCCTGTGAGCCATGGCCGCTGACCCTGTGCTCCGCAACAGGAGAGGCCACAACAGTGAGAGGCCCGCATACCGCAAAATAAAAATAAAAATAAAAATAAAATAAAATAAAATTACGTTTCCTTGCTTATTATCTATTTATTGCCTATGAAGAATCGTGCTGACCCTGTTCTCATTATTTAAAAATCAGTGTTTGGCTTTCATGTTTATTGATGTTCAGGTCTTAGTGGGACCCAACTTTCCTGGTAAATTTTGACATTTAGCTCTGAGGAGAGCAGTTCAAAATGACCTACTAAGAAACTCCTAAAGCACTCTGAGCTCTGTTTGATATTCAGATTTTGCTTCAAGGAAATCCTGTTCTCTTAAGAAGCTGTTACGGTCTATTGGGCCAGTATCATACCTTGAGAAAGGTCTAAGAGCCGTATTTACACATTCAGCTGTCATCAATCCAAAGTAGCCATTAGTGATGATTAGGTAAATAGAACAACTTCAAACGTCCCTAAATACATATTTGCAGATTAATAGACCATTGGGTGAGGTGTTTCTCCTTTAAATAAGTCCAGTTGTTTTAAAACAAAACTCTGGTTAGGTTATGAGCACCGTGGGGAAGGCTGCCCCTGTTTCTGTGTATTGCCAGTTACCACATCAGGGTTGTATCTTAGCATTCTTTGGATGGGAAGGATCCATTCTAAAGATGATGTGGAATATGCACTATTCATGCGAGGCAAGGTTCAGGATACTAATCAGTATCTAAATGTTAGAGCGGAGGCTTCTGTTTAGGTGTCCCCAGAGGTAGTAATGGATGTCTATGGGCTATTTTCATTATTTCAGAAAGTCTAATAGAGATCATTCATTTACACTTAGTAACCACATGATCCAATTCAAGAGTCAACTCTGCTCTATAAAGGTTTAAGAGTTTAGAGTCTGAAGCCAGACTGCCTGAAATTCAGTGCAGCACCACAACTCACTAGCTGTGGAGCCTTGTCCTGTGTACTCAATCTCTCTGACCCCCAGTTTCCTCATGAGTGAAATAATGGTGACAACAGTGTGTACTTCGTATGATGGTTGTGAGGCTTACCTGATTTGATGCAAGGAGGGCTCTTAGCCCCTGGCACACAGTCAGTTCTTGATAAATGCTTATTATGACTTTTTGCTTTTAGCTAAACTACATGAATTCGAACCAGATAGTTTATGCTGGTCAGAAACTCTACTTGGCAACGTCTCAAATTAATTTTTATTAATTAAAAAGAATTTATGTATAAGATATCTCTTAAAACCTGGCTTTTAGAGGGAGAAGAAAATTCAAGGGGTCATTGATAGTAAAAATATTTTCATCACTGTGTTTTGGTTTTTGTAAGATTCTCTTGTTTATTCTGTATTGACACAGCATCAAAAACCCTAAAGGGAACCCCCACTCAGAGAACACAGTTCTTGAAAGCACTATCATCCTAATATAATAATAATTTTCACTTAGCAGTTGGACACAGTCTCTAATTATGGTTCCTTAGGTTTCGCTTTAAATATTCAAGGAGATTCAGGAGAATACAAAAATGAAAATGAACGCTGACTGACAGTCCCATACCAAAATCTGGGAGGAGTCTCCACTAGATAAGGCAAATGTGGCGAAATAGGAGGAGAAATCTACCCAGGATGACAGAACTTAAAATGCAAAGTGCCCAAGGTGAACCCACGCTGGAGGGAGTATTCGCAGCATTGATGCTGTTGGTGCCACAGACGGTGTCATCATCCTTCAAGACTAGGAAGCTTCCTGTAACCTCCCGTAAGCTGAGCCGTGCGCTTCTTCATCCATTGTCTGAGTTCCCAATGCAGCCTCTGCGTCCTTCTCTCATATCACTTGTCACATCATATTGATACTATCTGTTTATAGGTCTAAGTCTAAATCTAAATTGTAGGAACCATGTACTAGTCATGTTTGCACCTCTGATAACTGGCAGAATGTCTGGCCCACAGTAGACACTCAATAAACACAAGTTGAGCTGAACTGTGCAGACTTTATCCTATGTTTTGCTGCAAGTCAGCTGTACTCTCTGCTGTGTGTTCCTGAACTGCTAGTTTTGTCGTCTGTCCAAAGAAAAGACTTTGCGTACTCAGTCAGTAATTTATTCATTCATTTAATTAATATCTTCTGAGTTTCTACCTGGTGCCAGACACTGTGCACGTGTGCAGCTTGATATGACTTTCTTTGGAATCCAAGCTGATGCCTATTATGACTAACTCCCTTTCGAGGTTCTCAGACATGCTTCCTCTAATAGTTCATTCGAGAACTTTTCCCAAGATCAAGCTCATTGGTCTAGAATTTGATCAACATACTTTGCTCAGCATTTCAAATTTAGAACCACAGTTGTCCATCTCCAAACTTCTGATACCAACTCTCATTGTCTGTAACCCTTCAAACGTCACTGGTAACAACAGCTGGGAAATCTCAGGCATAATGCTCTACAGGCACACGATGAAATTTTTTAGGGCCAAAAGATTTGCAATCATTGACTTGCAATATCTCATATTTCTCATCTAATTCAATTTTAATCCCTGTTACAGTTTATGTAGGAAGATCATTTTCTCTGACAGAGACAGAAGGAAAGAAGGTGAATGGAAAATAGAAAACTGGATAGTAATGCTTGCCTGGTAACCTGTGATCAATTCACTCCTTACCTAAGTGAGGCTGCCAACAACAAGTTTAAATTTACCCCAATTGAGGATTAACTGCTATAGAAATTGCCTTCTAACCAAAAATAATTAGGAAACTGGACAAAACATATGAAGCAATTGTGTTCAGTTACTGGACAACAGTCAGCTTAGGACTGATTCCCCGAGAGAGGCAAAATAAACCAGGTGAGCCCTACGATTGCCCCAACCTGCTGCCTGTAGACAGTTTTCAAGCTACAGCAAAAGAAGAGGGGACCCAAACACAGCCTGGTGCTCTCATCAAGTTTAGGAGTTTGGGGAATGTGAGGTGACCAGAATTTGTGAGGAAGAGTGCGGGAGAGAAGGGAGCTGTAGAGAGAGAGACAGAGAGAGAAAAACTGCTCTGGGGATATGCAAAGGGGTCTGCTTGAGTCTTCGGCTGAATGCTTACCTGCACAGGTATGAAGTGAAATTCCATGAAGCTGAAGAAAGAACAACCAGAAAGCAGTAGGTGAAGCAATTTCTGGAGCTTACTCAAAGCTAAGAACAGTTCTTATTTTGATCAGTCAGGGTGGAGAGATCTTCTAATATATGGGACATTCATTGGTGGTGGTGTGCTGGAGCTGGCTTGTACAAGCTTGAGATGTCTGCTTGTTAAGTTTTCAGGAATTTTGAGAGCTGTGTGATGTTACATTGGTAGACTGAAATTGGCTGTAATAGAAGTAAACAAACACTACAACTCAGGTTTGTATTTTTTTCTTGGAGAACAGTTGTTAAACATTTACCAGCACACTACTGAGCATGGGGTAGAGTCTTTAGAAGAACCATGCTTCAGCAGTTTAGTAGTTTTGTCCTAGAACAAAATCTACCCTCAAAAAAAAAAAAAAAAAAGAAGGGGGGCAAGCCTCAAATAGATCAAGTTGGTCTACAAGTAACTTAACCTCAAGTTAAGCTCAATTAAGGTCCAATACTCTTGAAAGTAATATAACAAAATCCAGCTCTTAACACAATAACATTCATAACAATATGAATAACTTCTATTCTATTAAAATAAATGTAATTCGTTATCAAAAACCTTTTCCCAAAGATAACTCCAAGCCCAGAGGATTTCACTGAAGTCTACAACAATTTAAGGAAGAAATAAAATCAATTCTACACAAACTTTTCCAGAAAATAGAAGAGAAAATACTTCCTAATTCAAAATGTTATGAGGCGAGCATTAGCTTGTTGTCAAAACCAGACAAGAACATTACAAGACATTACATTAGAAGGAAACTGCATACCAATATCCCTCATTGACATACATACAAAGTCCTTCACAAAATATCAATATTAACAAATTGAATCCATCAATATAAGGATAAAAATATACAAGGACCAAGTGTAGTTCATCCCAGGAATGCAATGTTGGTTTAACATTTGAACATCAATCCATATATTTCACCATATTAACACATTAATGAAAGAAATCAGACCTAAGACTCTATTCTGCATGATTCCATTTATATAAAATTCTAGAAAAGGCAGAACTACAGTGGCAAGAAGCAGATCAGTGACTACCTGGGCCTGGGATGGAAGAAGAGAATGAACTGCAAAGGGTATGAGGAAACTCTGGGGTGTAATGGAAATGTTACATTTCTTTTTTTTTTTTTTTTTGCGGTGCGCGGGCCTCTCACTGTTGTGGCCTCTCCCGCTGCGGAGCACAGGCTCCGGACGCGCAGGCTCAGCGGCCATGGCTCACGGGCCCAGCCGCTCCGCGGCACGTGGGATCTTCCCGGACCGGGGCACGAACCTGCGTCCCCTGCACCGGCAGGCGGACTCTCAACCACTGCGCCATCAGGGAAGCCCATACATTTTTTGATGGTGGAAGTGGCTATGTGACATTTGTCAAAATTTATCAAACTATACACTTAAAATATATGTATATTATACCTTAATAAAGCTGATATTTAAATTGTTTTGGCTCAAATTAGCAAATGCCCTCATAGCAAAAGCAGCTTCCATAATCCCCTTGTTTCTCTAAGCCCCCTCTTTCCGTTCCTTCTTTAGCCTAGTGATTTCTTAGTACAGTGTCAGCTCTGGATTGTTGGTCCAAAGGCCCTGGCCTGCCACCACCAGAAATGGGAGTCGGTCATTGATCTTCTTGGAGAGTCCATAAGAGAAGGTGAAGCATGGACTCCTCAGTAGAGTGGGAGGAATGGGGTTTTGGGTTAGGGTCATGGGGTTTCTCTCTTTCCTTTTCTTCTTTTGTCATGTAAGTAAATGTTTGAGGCTGGGCCCCCGGATATACTTTCTTTGGTTCAACTCAGAAACGTTTATTCATTTGTTGTGACAATTAATATGTCAAAAACTGGACTTAAGATCAAACGATCAGGAGAATTCCCTGGCAGTCCAGTGGTTAGGACTCCGTGCTTCCACTGCAGGGGCCATCGGTTTGATCCCTAGTCGGGGAATTAAGATCCCACAAGCTGTGCAGCACGGCCAAAAAAAAAAAAAGAAAAAAAAGAAAGAGGAAGATCAAACGACCAGATTTTTTACAACTGGTTCTGTGTGAACTTGAAGTGAACAAATCGCTTAACTTCTCTTGGCTTCAATATTATCCTTCAACAAATGAGGATCGATAACTCCTAAAATGATTCCAAATAAATATGATTCCTTACCTTCCAGAGGAAAGACTTCCACACAACTACTCTTCTCTCACACCATTGCTTAAGATGGTTCATCTGCTTCCTATTCATAATTTCAAACACCAGGTCTGTCAAATGTTGATGCTCAATTATATTCAGTTTAGTAAATGTAATATACAATAATACTCATTCATCTAGCACTCAGTTCTCTTGATTTCTCAATTCTCTAGAATAAAATCAGGGATAGGATGAGAAGCTTTGAAACAGGAATAGGGGAGGGTCTCTCAGGAGTCCATTCAAAGGTTGGAGAATTTTCCTGAAAAAAGAAACCCATTACTTAGGGTTAATTTGTTGGGTGTTTTACACCCAAACCTAATAAAATGAATTAGTTTGTTCTCGAACCTTTGCTAGTTCATCATCAGTAAATTAAAAGGTACGTTGACAAACCAATTACAAAGGAGGGATAGAAAAACCATAAAACCTAGGTACAATAAAATACAGATGATTCTAATATAGAAACTGTCTTATACACATACTTCAATAGGTCCTGAGGGAGCTACTGTATTGGAACTAAGTACAACTACTAATTTTCTTTAATGTTGCTGTCTTATGTTTTAAGGGACAACCTCTCAGATATCTGGAAAACTGGATGGATTCTCCAGGATGACTCAACCTTCGACAGTTCTGGAAAGCTGATGTTTACTATAGTATATTTTACTTAGCAGCTGTTTCATATGTACTGTGTTCTCAACTAGACTGAAGCTTCTCAAGGGGAAGGCCAAGTCATATACTTCTTTGCCTCTCATACAGCTACCTTCATATGTATCATGAGATTAATGGCACCACATCCACATGGATGTAGCTTAGGTAAAGGACCCAAACATCTAAACAGAGCCTGACACATAGCTGGTGCTCAACTCATGTCGGCCAAATGGAAGATGTTAGTGTTTTGTGCAGTTCAAGAAGCACTTACATTATTATTGATTTTAGGGATCTATATATGTATAACCGCATCGCTTTGCTGTGCAGCAGAAATTAACACAGCATTGTAAATCAATTATACTTCAATAAAATATTTGTTTGAAGAGCTTCATTATATGCTTGGACTGTCATCCTTTTCTCCAAAAAACTTACTAGTCCTCCTCCTTACACAATTAAAACGATCTCTAAAATCACACAAATTCCCAAAGATTATCAGTCTGATGGCTTCTCTTGAGTCCCATGAAGAGTGAATTGCAAACTCCCATGACTTTTTTCCTTATGCTCTTCTCAAAATGCTTCTGCCCCCTACGCTAAACATTTCTCTCATCTCTGCCTCGTATTTGACATGAAGAGTTTGCAGATTGGGTTTAGCATTTATATTTTATTTTCTCTTTTTATGTTCACATCACGCGGTTGTCTTAGATCGCATGTTCTTACGGTCATGGTGGAACATATCTTTGTAATGATTTTTGTTTTCCTGTAGGCAATTGGGTGCTTAAAAATACCTTAAGAAATATGAATTAGGAAATTAAGGATTCAAGCACTTCCAAAAAATATTTTCGTTGGATGTTTTCTGACATCAAAACATTTTAGAATGGAAAACGGAAAGAATTAATTTGTGGTTGACTCTTCTGTAAAATTCTGGGATAATTCAACAAGTCTGTTGTGTACCTCTTACATAACTAATGTAGGGCTAGTGAGGTAGAGGGTGCCCAAGTGATCGAACCCAACATTATGGTGCAACGAGAGTATTTAATATATTTAATTTGTCTTTGTATAAATATAATAACAAAGCACATTTTTAATCTTGAAAAATTAAAGAAAAACTTTAAATGACCCATGTTCCCCCCACCCTGACAAGACTATTTCTTTATGTTTTAGAAATACTACTTGGGTACAGTACATACATAGAAAACCCAGTCCCTGCCCTGGAGGAGTTATAAATCTCGGTGGGAGGAGACAAGAGCTACACAGCTGAAGTAGCTATAAAACTAGTTGAAACCCTGTGTAACAAGTGCTAAATGGAGCATTTACAAAGGAGGGAAGGTAGAGCCTATAGAATCTTTACCTCCCAACATGCTTCAAGATACTATAACCAAAGTATGAGAAAATGTCCAAAAACTAAAACTCCCTATTCCAGCGACCTGCTGGTTGAACAACAGCATTGAGGAAATGTTCTTGGTACCAGTAAAACCCACTGACCCAGGGGGAAGACAAGGCTTCTTAGCCCATCAACTGTGATGCAACCAAACCTTCAGACAAGCTGGGTTATGAGAGGTTTTGCAAAGCTTTCTTGCCATTTATCCCGTGCTTAGAAATGGCTTGACACCTCTGCGGAGTCATGGCCAAAACAAACTCTATTTTAGGCCTGAACATTTGGGCAGATGCTAAAACACACCCCAGCCTTGAGGATGTTAAGTCCTCGCTTTTCTCCCAGAACGAACGGCAGCCTGAGAAAAGCAAGCAGTCATGCATATTTGTGCAGGGAAATTTTTTAAATGTGCACTTTATTTGGCAGGATACGTATCAAATCTCCCCACTCAATGAAAAGCGCTGCTACCTCGATGCCAGGTGGCCTTCCCTTTTTGTGAAGTGGGGAGGGGGCTGCTTTTCACTCCAGGCACAAGAATCAGGATCTTCTAATTTACACCCGCAGTTCTAGTTTGAAAATCAAATTCCACGAAGCTTAAAAATTATTTTCATCACTCAAGTTTTAAAAATTAATAAACAGAGCTTCCCTGGCGACGCAGTGGTTGAGAGTCCGCCTGCCGATGCAAGGGACGCGGGTTCATGCCCCGGTCCGGGAAGATCCCACGTGCCGCGGAGCGGCTGGGCCCGTGAGCCATGACCGCTGAGCCTGCGCGTCCGGAGCCTGTGCCCCGCAACGGGAGAGGCCACCAACAGTGAGACGCCCGCGTACCGCAAAAAAAAAGAAAAAAAAAGAAACAAATGAACATATTTCCACTCAAATGTTGCCTACTTCACTGGCCTACTACTATCACTAAGATATTTTTCCAAATCACAATTATGGCTTACCCTGAGATTCTAGAAAATTTGGTAAAAAGTGATTTTCTCTAAATACCTAGAATAAACTGGAATCACAGAATTTTAGCACTGTACATGAGGTTTTGAGATTTTTCCGTTCTTTTTCTTCATATTATAGTTGAGATTTGGGGAAATTAAAAGATTATCAAGATAACATAACTATTTAGTGGAAGAATCCCTCCCTCCTGCTTCCACCTTAGTGAACACTCACCTAACATTTGTTGGATGTCTTGCCTATGTCAAGAACTTTCATGTTCTTGCCTCTGGATTTATCAAGATGGGGAAACCTCAGGGAGTTTACATTCAGGTAGGTGCAGATTGCTCATAGTTAGATCTTAGAGAAATGTTAAATATTTATTTTTAAAAAAATTTTATTGGAGTATAGTTGATCTACAATGTTGTGTTAGTTTCTGCTGTACAGCAAACTGAATCAGTTATACATATACATGTATCCACTCTTTTTTGTAGATTTTTTTCCCAACATAGGTCATTAGAGAGTATTGAGTAGAGTGCCCTGTGCTATATGGTAGGTCCTTATCAGTTATCTATTTTATATATAGTCTTGTGTATATGTCAATCCCAATCTCCCAGTCTATCCCTCCCCCCTCTTTGCCCCCTGGCAACCATAAGTTTATTTTCTACATATTTAACTCTATTTCTGTTTTGTAGATAAGTTCATTTGTACCCTTTTTTTAGATTCCACATATAAGCAATATCATATGATATTTATTATTTAATCCTTTTTTTGGTTAAAAAAACAAACAACATCTGCTATTCACACAACTCCCACTTTGTCTTAACCATGTCAAGGTAAGAAGTATGGCCATAATGTGTTTCAAATCCTAAGACCTATAGTGGATCCTCATTATACCAATATGTATCATCCAGGGGACTACGCTGTAGGCTAAGGAAGCAAAAGTGGTTTTAATCAGAAAATGCTCACGAAATGATTTTCCACTTAAAAATTAGTGCCCTCTCAAACATCCCTCCTCCCTCAGTGTTGGTGTTTAGTTTCGCCCTTTGGGTCAACATCTTTGTTAGCCAATCTTTCCCTGATCATTATAAACACCAACACAATGCCAACTGGTTGCAAAATAAAATCAAAAATCTTACTGAAAAAATTGATAAAGTCAATCAAGTTGATATTGAACGACTCAATCACATGCAAAACTGTTGATAAATGAAGAGCAGCTAGAAATACCATGGTTAATGGAAGAAGAGAAAATTGCAAGGACGTGACATAAAAGTGACCTCCATAAAGAATGGTTTGAGTACCCTTGAATTAAGAGAAGCCCTTGAACAAATCAATGAAGTTCTTGAATATTTTTCCAAAGATGATTCTCTTTGTAATTGTAGGATTAAACTCAAACAAGAAATGGAGGCCACTGTATTATGCCAGTATATACTTTTGACAAAAAAAAATCACAAACTCCAAAAAAGAATGACTATTTATGTCATTCTTGGTGCATTCTAAGAATAAAACACAGTTTTAATTTAAATATATATTTTACATACAAAATCATATAAACTTATTTTTAAGATTTTTAGTTTGATTCTTCAAGATGTAGTCCCTATCACTCTTTAATTATTTGGACATTTGTTCCCAATTTCAAGTAGATTTTGTACCCATGATTTTCAACAGTAAAGATAACCTATAATTGTAGAGATGAAGGACTGAAACCCAGAAAGCATAGCATCTAGAACTGGCAGCACTTAGTCACTTGAGTCTTCCATCCCCCAGAGACTGCTAATCTCTATACAAAGAGGTAAGGAATTTGCCTTGCACTTAACGTGGCTTTTCAGTCAAGGTAAGAATTTGATGGCAGGAGAAGAAGTAAGACACTGAGGAAAGATCTTACGGAAGATCAAATAAAACTTGTTTTCCCTTCACTTTAGCTAAAGAAATGACATGTCTAAAATTGATCTTAATCCAAAATGTACATTCCAAGGATAAGTCTTGCCCATTTTAAAGTGTTTTCTGGTGCAATTAAGAGACATACTTAAGATAGGGATTAATCCTGATGATTCAGTTTAGAGTTTTTTTTTAAAGAGAGTACACAGAAGAAACCATAATGTTCCCCAGCACCATCACCCTCACTGCATCGCTCCTTCCAGCAAGTGATAATGTAAGGCTAAAAGGAGTTCCAATATGTGATGGACTGAATGTTTGTGTCCTCCAAAAATTCGTATCCTGAAGTCCTATCCTCCAGTGAGATTGTACCTGGAGGTGGGGCCTTTGGGAGGTAATTAGATTTAGATGAGGTCATGAGGATGGGCCCCCCATGATGTGGTCAGTGTCCTTAAAAGAAGAGGAAGAGAGACTGGTACTCTGGTGCACTGGCACACTCTCTCTCTCTCTCTCTCTCTCTCTCTCTCCCTCCACCCTGCCACCTCTCTCCCTGCCATGTGAGGACACAGCAGGAAGGTGGCCATCTGAAAGCCAGAAAGTAGACCTTGACCAGGAACTGAATCTGCCTTGATCTTGGACTTCCCAGCCTCTAGAACTGTAAGAAAAGAGATGTTTTCTCTTTAAGCCATCCAGTCTATGGTATTTTGTTATGGCAGCCTGAGCTGACTAAGACACAAGGTCTCCAAATCAAGTTTTGGTTCTTAATGGGCACTTTGCCAGTAGGCCACAATTTCTCCTTATGTTGACATGAAGAAGATACCAGTGTCTGGAGCCAAGAGGCTAGAGATGTCCTGTCTCATCCAAAAGGACAGGAGCTGGTCGGCTCTTCATCATCTCAAAGGGCGAAGGATCCATTGCATCACCTCTGGGCTGTGCCCTCGGCTCTAGCGACCACTAGTTGTTACTTTGGTCGGCCCAATAGCTCTTGGACTAATACAGTGGCAGTCAGTCTAAACAAAAAATATCAAGGCCTCTGCTCTGCCCTCGGTAATATAGAAATAGAATAGCCATAGTCTCACCTTCAGTCATTTTAGAGACTCGCTGGGGAGAGTGAGGGCATCCTTAGGCTCTTAGGCCTGGCTCAGGCTCCCACAGTACCTAGCCCTCTGATCCACCAGATCTACTTGCTCATCGGCATGGAGCATGAGAAAAATCCAACCATTTCTGCCCTTAATGAGAATGTCCTCGGTAACTCTGCCATGGTGACAGAAGGATCCCAGATGGGGTGGATGAAGAATGTTTCCCCAGCAGTCCCTGTTGGCTGTTTTTCATGGAGCTCTGTCAGCTGTGGCCCATCACAGTGGTTCCTCCATTCTCCTGTGTGCAGCTGTCCTCAGCTGCAGTGCCCAAGAGCTGGCAGCAACTCCTGGCAATGAGGTCTGTTCTCCCGAGAGTCCTGTCCTATTCATCCTCATGCCTCTGGTCCCTGGAACCACTTCAATGTCTTGGAACTGGGCTTCACTGAATGCTGTTAGCATGCCACCAATGGGTAGCTCCCAGTGGGTCCCCCACGGAAACTCCATGGAGGGAGCTGGGCTGTCACCTTCAGTCTCCCACGAGCACCAAGCACAATTCACTAGCTCATCCCTCCAACCGGTTCAGCAATCTCCTCCAGTGCTCACTGCTTCAAGTAATGGCAGCATTAAGCCAGCAGCTGGTCCAGAGACCTCTCCTCTCTTCCTTCATATTCAACTGAACCAAGACTTCTGTTCTATCGTAGGTCGAAATTCCACTCTCTTTCCATTCTCACTGGCCTTAATTAGACTATTGGTCTATATTCTAACTGTCCTCTCTGACTCCAGCCTTTAGCATCACTAATTTGTCTTCTACCTTATTTATCAGTTCCTCCCCATGCTCAACAATTTTTGGTGGTTCCCTGTTATCAACCGTTTTAAGCTCAAACATCTTAGTAAGACACTTAAGACACCACACCATCAGGACCCGACCCAACATTCCTGAGTCACCTGTCACTGTACTCAACCTTACGCCTTGCATTCAGATCTCACTGAAATATTCATTATATGTATTCTGGAATTCACCACGTACGTCCCTGCAGGGTTCCCTCTCCTGGGAAGGCTCAATCTTACAACTATGAACATATTTATTTAAATTCCAGCTAAAAAGCTACATCGTTTCGTTAGCCTTTCCACCATCTTCTCAATCCGAATTCATACTCTGTTTTCCAAGTTCCTGTGACATTTTATTAATTAATAGGATGACCCTATACTCCAGTTTGCTTGGGATGGTCCCAGTTTATACCTGATGTTCCTGCTTGTATATTAATTGTTCCCTCATTTTGCTCTCAAAAATGTCCAGATTAGGACAATAAATTATGCAGTCATTCCACGTATATAATTCTTGTATTCTAAAACCTTGTATTCTAATTACTTATTTACTCATTTATGTCCCTCCCTCCTTGTCTTTAGGTCTGAAGTCAGGGATAGCACCTCTCTCAAAGTTGCCTTTCCCCGGGGTTCAGCAGTGCTTATCACATAATAGATGCTCAATATTATTTATTTAAAGTGCATCTTAGTTCTGCCTCAAAGGATGAGTATGCTTTGAAAAGGCAGAGAGTAGAGACATTTTTAAGATGATTATAGTGATATTAGGGATAATGTTAAGAGATTCCATTGCAGAAAATATTAGTTAATTCCAAGCCCATCCCATATTTGACAGGTGGATTTTCTGAGCTGCTGAACACAGAATTCATGGCAAGTTTTCAAATGTGAATGCAGGGCTGTGGCTGCAGCTGCTCCTAAGAGCTGAGCATCCCCAGAGAGGAGGCTGAGTGGTATGCATGCAGATTTACCCAAGGGTGCGCCTGTAAAGTTAAGTAGACTCGGTGAATCGGAGGCTATGAAACAGCACTTCCAGACTACTCTTATCCCACACTAAATCCATCAGGAAGTGAGCATCATTGGACCAGATGTCCATTTGGTATGGATATTTGAAAAGTTAAGTCTGAAATGTCCCCAAACCAGTTATTTCCAACTTAGAATAGCTCTGAAGGGTCATCCCAGCTTCAGAACTTTCCACAGCGTTGGCAACGGCTTCTGTTAGGACTGCATCACCCCTGGCTGTCTCCCCCTGCCTAATCTCATGCTTCCTTCCCTCCAAAGCACTGCCTAATAAATCTCCTTCACACTAACCATTTCAGCATCTGCTTCCAAGGAACCCAACTTACAACACTGGTCAAATAAACAAAAGACAAGATCCGTGATTTCAAGACACCATTTAGCCAAAACGATCACATATACCCACAGAAATGAATAACAGTTTGAGACAGATTGTAGATCATAAGACCCTTCAAGGTAAACACAGTGTCCCATTCTTATGTCCAATGCCCAGCAGCAGTCATGGATCCAACTGCTGTTTGCTGAACAGATAGACAGATGGCTGGATGGCAAATGAAAAACATAATTACCATACATGTGAAAGTCTGTGAGTTCAGAGGAGCACAGGTCGCTGTGGAGTTTGGTTCCTGGGAAAGTCTTCACTAAGGAAGGGCCGTGTAAGTAAGGTATTGATACACGGCAGGGAGACAGAAACACAACCTGATACCCAGGAGAGAGATAACATAGAATCAAGACCAGATGAAGAAGAAGAAAATCTGGGTGGCTGCCTGGATTGCCTATTATAAGAGGCACTATAATATCATCAGAGATATAACCAGCTGTGCATGTCCATACTTCTCTCCAGGGTAGTATTAGATGTGATTGGAAGAAAACTCTTATGAATTATGAGGAGGAAACCCCAAAGGTGCACGCTCAAATGACAACCCATGGCCACCTAACTTCCTTCTGACAAGGCAGGGCCGGGTGAGCACAGGTTTGTGGTGAGAATGGAACTGCTGATGTTAAAGATGTTAAAAGAGGATGGGGGCACCCCCGGTGTTCCTCTTCTCTGATCTTCCCCCAGTCAGCCGTCAGCCTCTCCCATAAATATAAATGTTAAACAGACATTTCAAGAATAATGGTGTAACAGGATGTCAATTAATGGGCCTGCTCTGGGCACCCACATGTCTCAGCTCAGCCCTGCATCTAGAGATAAGCAGTAAGGAGGAAAAAAAGAGAAAGATATTCCAGGTTTTTGTGATGGCATCCGTTAATGTAACTAAATGCTATCAGAAGCTATTTGCATTTTTGCAAGTTCCGTAAGTGTACAACTGCTGCAGTTGTGTGTGTGAGTGTGTGTGTCTGTGTGGTTGTGTGTGTGTGTGTGTGCCTGTGCTGGAGAGACAGAGGGAAGGCTCTCACTGTAAATCCAGTGATGTTGAGACACCATGGGAAGCAGGTCAATGACCCCTGAGCCTGGCTCCCAGCCCTCAGGAGCAAGACTCTTAAACCTTCTAGAGGAATGGATAAAGAAGATGCGGTACATATATACAATGGAATATTACACAGCCATAAAAAAGAATGAAATAATGACATTTGCAGTAACATGGATGGACCTAGAGATTATCATACTAAGTGAAGTAAGTCAGAAAGAGAAAGACAAATATGATATCGTTTATATGTGGAATCTAAAAAATGGGTACAAATGAACTTATCTACAAAACAGAAATAGAGTTACAGATGTATAAAACAAACTTATGGTTACCAGGGAGTAAGGGGAGGAGGGATAAATTGGGGGATTGGGATTGACATGTACACACTACTATAACTAAAATAGATAACTAATAAGGACCTACTGTATAGCACAGGGCACTCTATTCAATACTCTGTAATGGCCTATATGGGAAAAGAATCTAAAAAAGAGTGGATATATGTATATGTATAACAGATTCACTTTGTTGTACACCTGAAACTCACGCAACATTGTAAATCAACTATACTTCAATAAAAATTTTAAATAAAAATAACAAATGAAAGTCTCCCTTTGACTCACCTGGCAGGCAAATGGATAAAAATGGAAATCATCAGGGCAGGGGCGTGTTTAGGTGAGGATCACAGGACTCTCTGGGGAAAATGGCTGACAATGGGGGTTGGGTAGTTTTAAATACAGCAAGACATGTGCTGGGATTGTTCTCTTAACTAGTCTCTAGAGGTTGATGCTGGTGGCCTGGGGTTGCTCCGAGTCTCAGTGCTCACAAAGAGCACAGAGCTTTTCAGTCCCCTTAGTTCAAGGTTGTAAAGGTAGAAGGCAGTTTCCACTCTTGCCTTCACCTGCTGGAGCACAGAATGAAAGTGTAATGAGGCCACAAGAACGCAGAGGTCATAGGTAGCTCCTTGTGGCCCGGAGCCCCAGTGTCACCACAGGACTCTGGGGACAGGATTATAACAGAGACAATAAAACTGCTTGATGAGGTCAGGGCCACTGAGGACGAGAACAAGATGGGCAAATCCAGATGGACATTACTGAGCTCATATGAGACCCCAGGAGCTCCAAAGGACAGAAGGAAGGTGTGAGGGGTTGGAATACCCAAAGTTTTGAGGAGAAGATTAAGTCAAAGAAATACTGCTTTGGGGCTTCCCTGGTGGCGCAGTGGTTAAGAATCTGCCTGCCAATGCAGGGGACACGGGTTCCAGCCCAGGTCCGGGAAGATCCCACATAGCACGGAGCAGCTAAGCTGCGCACCACAGCTACTGAAGCCCGTGCACTCTAGGGCCCACATGCCGCAACTACTGAGTCTGCGTGCTGCAACTACGGAAGCCTGCGTGCCTAGAGCCCGTGCTCCGCAACAAGAGAAGCCACCGCAACGAGAAGCCTGCGCACCGCAACAAAGAGTAGCCCCTGCTCGCCACAACTAGAGAAAGCCCACGCGCAGCAATGAAGACCCAAAGTAGCCAAAAAAACCCAAAGAGAAATACTGCTTTGTTTCAAATAAGATGACTCTACCGTACACACCCAACACCAGATGGTGGTTCTTGGGAAACACAGGTGTGTGTACATGACTGGACTTACTGAGCTTACAAGGAGGACACATTCATATCTGCACAGCTGGAAATCCCAGATGACTGCTCATGTCTTGAGGGGCTTCTTAGAGAGAAGTAGACGGCTGGCTCGTTGTGGGTCTGCTCATCAGCAAGGCTTGGAGAGGCATTTCGTTGCTTTTCCCATCCTGGGGTTTCTGGTCCTGATGGCATCTGGAATAACTGGCCTGATGCAGAAGTGAAAGTAGAACTTTCAAGAAGGCAGAGTAAATGGGTGTTGATGTGATCAGAGATTCTGTGGATTAAGGGCAAGTCCCAGGACATAAAAACATTTCTTCCACATGAGCCTGTGCCAGATATCTGAGAACCTGCCATTAGAGCCATGCTCTGTTGGTCTTTAACGTTGTTGGTGACACACTGGCGTATTTTTCTGGGTGAAGGGTTGCTTCTTAGATACACTTGAGCTTATTTTTCCATTTAATTATTAAAATAGATACTGCAACCACATGGTGCAGACATTAAATACATAACTTTTTAGTTCAGTTATGTACATAAAATGTCACCCTCCTACTGTCCTTCATCGTTCAGTTGCTGCCTATATCCTTGTACCACCATGTTATTAGTGTTCTGTGTATCCTTCTAGAGTTACTTTTTGCACAGATGAGCAATATATTGATAAATAAATATTCTCACCTCCCCTTTTCACCCAAAAGTAACATATTATAAAACTTTGCTTTGTCTTCTTTTGGGGGTTTTGTTTGTTTCATTTTTTGTTTTATTTTTGTGTGTTGTTTTTAAGTTAAAAATTTTTTACTTAAAAAATGATTGTCTTTGACACCCTCCCATATCAGAAGTTTTCTTATTATTTAAACAGTTGGATGGTATTCAATTGTATGCATATACCATTATTTTTAAAGTAGTTCCTTATCACTGTAATTTAGGTTGTACAGAATATTTTGCTATTGCAAATAACTTGGCAAGAATTCTATTTTTTCTCTCTTTTCTACACCACTGCAGTGACAGCAGTGGTATGGACACATAAAACTGGAGAAAAAAGCTCCTGTGATCCTAAAATCAGCACAAAAATGGTGGGGACAATTCTCAGTATTTTTTCTCTTGCCACTTTGCCCCTAGGGAGGCCCCATCCCATGGAACTGTGTGACAACATGGGGGTATACGAAAACTCTTAGAAAACCTATATTTCTTGTCAAAGGAAACAAGACAAGAAGCGCATCAAATTGGGGGCTGGGGTAATTTTATAGAGAAGAGAGCTGGAGAAGCAGCCACCATAATTCTGTGTAGGAACCATTACAAACCCCAAGCTCACTTTTGAACGGCACACATGTGGAACAGATCCAAAGAAGCATAGTGAAGACTTTGAGAAATGAACTATGATATAAAGACTGACTAAGTCCCAGACTAAACTCTGAGTGGTACATGCCCGCACAGATTCATCAAACTGATGTTGGATCTACCACCGCTAAGTAGGTAAAACTGAACCTGCAGTCTGAACATAATCAGGTTGATTGCCTGTTAAAACAAAAAATAAATAAATAAACATTCTCCAGAGGATTTTAACAGGACTCAGACTTTCACAACATACTATTCAATGTGTTCACAGGATACAATCTAAAATTACTCAACATGCCAACAATGAGGAAAATATGGCCAAGGCTCAAGAAAAGACAATTTGTCTATGCCAACCCTGGGAATACCTAGATATTGGAATGATCAGACAGAAACATTAAAGCGATATTATAACCACACTCCATGAGATATGGATATATACTTTTGACAAGAATATAAAGACAGACATTCTCATCAGAGAAAAACTACTTTTTAGTGTACAACTAAAAGATATTATATCTGAAATAAAGAATTCACTCAATAGCAGAGTGAAGATGACAAAGGAAAAAGTGAGTGAATCTGAAGGTAGATCAGTAGTGATTTTCCAATCTGAAGAAGAGAGAAAAAACAAATTTTCAAACAAATAAATTTAGCTTTAGGAACTTGTGAGATGATATCAAAAGTTTAACATTCACGTCACTGGAGTCCCAAAATGAGAAGAGACATATTGGTACAGAAACAATATTTGAAGAAATAAGGGTGAAAACTTTCCAAATTTTGTGGAAGATATAGATTTACAAATCAAAAGTATCAGTGAACCTCAATCAAGAGAAACTCAATGAAAACCAGCAAATCATAACCAAATTGATGAAAAACACGTGGTAAGAAAAAAATCTTGAAAACAGCCAGAGAAAAATGACATATTACATACAAGAGACGTTAGTCAAATAACTGCAGATTTCTCATCAGGCACCATGGAGGCCAGAAGACAATGGAACAGAACCTCTAACAATCTGAAAGAGTTGTCAACTCACGCTTTAAACCCATTGAATATAACCTTCAAGGCAAATAAAAGACATTTTCAGCTTAAGGAAAAGTAAGAATTTGTTAGCAGAGGATCTGCTCTAAAAGAAATGCTGAAGGATATTCTTCAGCCTAAAAGGAAATGATACCAAAGGGAAACTTAGAACTTCAGGAATGAGGAAAGATAAAGAATAACAGAAATTCTAAAACTCCGGATAAAAATCATGGGCTATTTTTCTTGTCTTAAGTTCTTGAAAATATGTGTTATCATTAAGAGCAAAAATTATGTCATATTGTTTAGTGCCACTGGAATTCTCATACATTGCTGGTAAGAATACAAACAATACAGCCATTTTAGAAAGCCATTTCGCAGTTCCTTATAAAGATAAACATACACTTACCATATAACCCAGCAATCCCATTCCTAAATATTTACCTTAGAGAAATGAAAACTTATGTTTATACAAAAACTTGTATGCAGATGCTTAGAGCAGTTTTATTCATAATCACCAAACTAGAAACAATCCGAATATCCTTCAATTAGTGAATGGATAAACAAACTGAGTTATATCCACACAATAGAAAAGAGTCTACAATTTGTATGACCTTCTGCAAAAGGCAAAACTATACAGATGGAGAACAGTTTGTCAAGGGTCAGGGGTTGAGAAAAAATTTGACTATAAAAGGGCAGCTCAAGGGAATTTGGGGGAGTGATAGAAATATTCTGTACCTTGATCATGGTGGTGATTACATGACTTTATACATTTCTCAAAACTCAGAACTGAACACCAAACAAGTTCATTATTCTCGATGTAAATTTATAAATATTTTTTTAAAATTTAGCAGTCTGTTAATTTCCTCAATGCCACATGTCCCTTCCTTAGGTGAACATACATATTTCTAAAAGCTGAATGCAAATGGGATTCTTGCATATTTCAATATTTACAAATTCACCAAGCAGGCTTACTTTTAAAAAGAATCTTAGTGTGTATTCTTTCGTGAGGTAAACTCATTGCATCTGATATGCACTATTATCTACGTAAACCAGAGTTTTGAATTTCATCATCTGCTTAAAGTGAGGTGAATCTGCAACTGTGATGATCTCCCAGCATATTCTTTTTTTCTCTACAGTTCTAATCAAGAACAGGTTGGTTAAGTTATTCTCACAGCCTTTCCAATACCACGACAGGAAGGAAAAAAAAAGAGAGCAGTCCTAGGCAGTTCAAGTCCCCAGGACCAGCCACTTGAGAAACCCACATTCTCTGCCTTAATGAAGAAGACACCAGAAGACAGGGCTCCGGTGCCTGGTTGCACCAGGACTTGCCCTTTCTTAGACTGTGCTCACAGCTAAAAGTCCCTGGGTCTTGAGCCCCTTTGAGCTGGATCACGGTCACATCCCTCCTCTCATCCTGCCAGTCTTAATGTCAAGTGCAAACAGCAACACCATGAGAAGGAAGAAGTCGTCTTTGTCTCAGCCTGGCGCTTAGTGATGTATGACAGAGATGACACCTGTTCAACAAACCAGGTAAACTTTGTGCACCTCGTTCTGGCTCCCTCCTCCTCCACAGTTAGCTCAGGTGCTCTGCTCATCAGTTTGCCCATCCTGGTCACATTTCCTCAGGCCCCGCTTTCCTGAGCTGTGTTTCAGGTTCAGTAGTCTTTCAAAAAATCACAGACAACTCTGGCTTTGCCCTTCTAGGATGGAGTTCCTCACTTTGCTCAGTAACTTTCTGGAAAAACAACGGATGCAAATCTTATCAATCACAGAGCATAACAGGTGCCTGGGAATATAGGCATCCTCTATAACGCAAACCAGTGTGGCTTCTTCTACAAACTGAAGTCTCCTTTTGCAAAGAAGCTAATCCACCCCTCTCGCTACACACCAATTTCTCTGGCAACTAAATCCTTATTGGCATATAGTGGAGGTTTTGTCAGGTGAGCAGTCTAAGCAGTCTAGCAGTCACTCTCCTGGGTTCCTAAAATTCCCTGTGTTTTAATGCAGTGACTCTGGGAGACGTAAGCTTGAACTTAATTGCTGGGTATCAAAACCAGTCCTGGGAGCTCCAAGCTCCTGACGCACCATTTCCTCCTCTTTCTATAGCATACAGATGCTTCTGCTTATCTCCCAGCTTCATCCAGCACTCCCCACCTTTACAGAAGGAGAAGGTAGTGCCGTAGCTCAACCCAAGGGGAGGATGTTCTTACATAAAGCGTGCATTTAGTAACTAAGAAGAAATAGACTGTAATATGAGTGTCCTCTCATATTACCAACATACACCAAGAGTTTTTCTTTTTCTGGGGCGCTCACTGCAACTTGAAAAGATCCATGGATACGGCTAGATTTTTAAAATAAAGTCTAAGTCAAATTTAAATTGTTAATTTCCTGATTACTGAGAAGCCAAAGAGTATCCACTAATGAGAAAGAATCCACAGAACGCTTTTTCCAATCCATTCTTCATCCTCTGCCAGGCTCACCCTCTGTCAGCTCACCACAACTACTGATCTAGCTGTGGAAGGAAAGTAACAGGTCGGGAGGACTGATAAGCCCCCAGGCCCTGCCTCATTTGGCACGGCAAGCCAGCTCATCCTTAAGGATTCCATGACTGCACCAGCCATAGGAGTGGAACTGTTTTAAGAACTTTATAGGCCTGTGTCCCTAAGTCTTCATCCCACATCAAATCAAAAAGCTTGAATTTACTCACATCCCACGTTAAATATAATTTCTACGTGGCTATATAAGAGCTAGAAGCAGTTAACTAACTGATATAATGTTGAATAGACATTTAATTAAATGTTCATTAATTTTGATTTTTCAGTTTTCTTTTCATATTTTGAAATCAGTACATTTCTTTTTGGTTTCCAAACATTCCCACTGTTCCCTGTAAAGCTGGTACTCCTAAGGCACTGACTCTATAGTGCTTAATGGACACAACAGTTTTGCACACGGGAACGCGGGAATGGTGTCTCTGGGCCAAATCCTTGCGACATCCAGCTCAAGATGATTTTACATGTTTGAAAAGAGAAGAAACGCAGGGCCCTAATACCCACTGGCAGTTGGTTTCATTTATATTATTCACTCAATCTTTACAACAGTCTTTTGAGGTTTTAATTATCATCCTCACATAACAGAGGAAAAATAGAGCACAAACCATCTTAGTGACTTGTTCAAGGTCCTACTGCTAGCAAGTGGGCTTTTGAACCCAGGTCTCAGGGCCCCAAAGTCCACAGTTTTCAGCTGAGTCATGACCCCTGCAGGTACTGTGCAAGGTGCTAGAAACACAATGGTGAACCCAATCAGACTTGATCCCTTCCCTTAATGATCTAGAGACCTTACTCATACAAATGGTCTTCAATTTAGCCAATTTGCCTTGGGAAATTTTCCTTCAGGGTTGTTTCATGCATATATCTTGTATAGACCCAGCTTGCAACCTAGATTTTTGAGTAAAGGCTTCTCTGTACTGTCTCACTCCCAAGCAAAATAGCACGTGGCATATAATAAGCATATGTCAAAATAATTCATGCCTCCACTCTTGGGCGTAAGGCAAAGAAACACAAGGGAAAAGTTCCCAAACTATGAAGGATCTGCAATGCAATGATCCATTAAAAAAATGTAAAATGCATGAGCATGCCTTGATACAGATCTGAGTTACAGATACAAAAGATTTAGTTCAAGACTCCTAGAGGAACCCAAGGTAATGCAATATCCTTTGGAAATGCTGCCATTTGAAAAAATTGTGGTACTCTAAGCAACCAGAGGCTGAGACAGATGTGGGCTTCCAGTTTGAGTGGTGAGAGATGAAGTGTGTCTCGGATATTAATGAAAATCAGATGCCACCCTGTGGCAAGAAATAGAAATTCAGCAAAAAAAAAAAAAAAAAAAGAATTTGATTGCTCTGAGAATCAAATACTACTATAGAATTGTGTCCATAAGTAACACAGTCCATCCAAGTGGAGACAGTGTATTCACACATTAATCCTCAAAACACTTTTTTTTCTCTAATCTATGACATCCTTGCAGACATAATTCTTAACACACACACACACACACACACACACACACACACACACACACACACACACGACATTTACAAGCCTTCTGAACACCCCCCTCCTCCACTCTAATCTACAGGGCTGGTTGTCACTTCCCTAAATCCAGTGCTGATTAACCCCTGAGGCATTGCAAACTCAGTGGGACTCCAGAAGTTTGCTAAAAACAATTAACAGTGATTGTTGCTTGAGATGGGAATGCAAAAATAGTAGGAATGCAAAATGGGACGGCCACTTTGGAAAACAGTTTGGTGGTTTCTTACAAAACTAAAATAATCTTACCATATAATTCAGTAATCACTTTTCTTTCAACCCAGAGGAGTTGAAAACTATGTCCGCACAAAAACCTGCACATAGATGTTTATAACAGCTTTATTCATAATTGTCAAAACTTGGAAGCAACCAAGATGTCCTTCAGTAAGTGAATGGATCAAAACAAAACAAAACAAAACAAAACGAAAAAACTGTGGTACAACCCGGCAATGGAATATAATTCAGTGCTAAAAAGAAATGAGCGATTGGGGCTTCCCTGGTGGCGCAGTGGTTGAGAATCTGCCTGCCAATGCAGGGGACACGGGTTCGAGCCCTGGTCTGGGAAGATCCCACATGCCACAGAGCGACTGGGCCCGTGAGCCGCAACTACTGAGCCTACGCATCTGGAGCCTGTGCTCCGCAACAAGAGAGGCCGCGACAGTGAGAGGCCCGTGCACCGCGATGAAGAGTGGCCCCCCCTCGCCGCAACTAGAGAAAGCCCTTGCACAGAAACGAAGACCCAACACAACCAAAAATAAATAAATAATTTAAAAAAAAAAAAAGGAATGAGCCATCAAGCCATGAAAAGACATAGAGGAAACTTAAAATGCATATTACTATGTGAAAGCCACTCTGAAAAGATGAAATACTGTATGATTCCAAATATATGACATTCTGGAAATGTTAGAACTATGGAGAGAGCAAATCGATCAATGGTTGCAGGGGTTAGGAGGAAGTAGGGATGAATAGCAGAGCACATAGGATTTTTAGAGCAGTGAAATGACCCTGCATGACACTATAATGGTGGACACATGTCATTACACGTTTGTTCAAACCCATAAAATGTACAACACCAAGAGTGAACCCCAAGGTAAACTATGATCTTTGAGTGATTATGATGTGTCAATGTAGGTTTATCAATAGTAACAAATGTACCACCCTGGTCAGGGATGTTGATAATGGAGGAGGCTATGCATGTGTAGGGTCAGAAGGTATATGGGAACTCTCTGTACCTCAATTTTACTGTGAACCAAAAACTGTTCTAAAAATTGAAGTATGTATTTTTTAAAAGTTCAGACATACAGACCCTACAATTTTTTTAAATGCCACAGAAAAACCTCATTGTGTCTTCCTATAATTATGTACAATGTGAAAATGAGGGCCTTGCTGCTATCACGTTCCCCAGACTGCAGGCTCTCAATGTGACCTATTTTGTTTCAGGCACTGGACCTAGAGTTCAACACAGACAACAGTCGTCACTCAGAATTCAGAATGACATAGGCAAATTATTTAATTACCATTGCATAGAGATGCAGCAATTAAAAACATGGTAAAGACAAGGATGTGAAATACATTTACATGCATCATTTTCCTATACTGAGTTCCTGGATTTTTATATTTTATTTGTAGAGTAGTTTAGGGAGTGAGAAGTAAATATCAGTAAAGCAAAATGATAATGAATGATTCCTTCTGGCAGTTACGCTAAAAGGCCTGTGAAGAGTCTCCTTCTCATCTCATATAAAAGCATGTAACCATACTTTAATTACAGACTTGGAGACTGGATAGAGCCTGTATTAAACAAACATAGACTATTGTAGTTGGAGTAACTATTACAGGTCATCTGACCCAACCCTTTCATTTTCCAGATGAGGAAACTAGACCAGAGAGAGTAAATGATATGTCCAAGATCACTCAAGTTTACCCCACTAGTTAGTGACCACCAGGACTAGTGTCCAAGCCTTTGGACTGCACCCATCTGATATGGTTTAATGGTTAAAATTAACCAGAGCAAATAAATTACTTCATTATATCAACAATAAAAAAATTATTCTCATATTAGTATTCACTATAAGGTAATTATACACTTTTCAAATTTGGCTTTTAGAAACTTGCTGATCTTAGAAACAAAAGAATTATAGAGGCCAAGGTTGAAATACAAGATAGCATCAATAAACAAAGATTTTCGACCTAAGTCAAATCAGCAAAAATAATCTCTTCAGAATAGGAAGCGGGATCAAATGAAGCATGACAGTAGGAATCTAAGAACATTTGCAAATGAGTGCTCTTGGCAACCCTAGCTCACTGGAACACCAAGAGGCTTAGAACCCCATGTTCCATGCTGTGTGAAGGGAGTTTTTCTATGATGAATAACAGGATCAGGGTTTGGTCCAGTATTACCATCTAGAACATCCCAGCTGTTCTTCCCAGTACAGTTATCATCTCAGTGTCATTAATCATAATCTTCTTAATGTATAATTTACCCAGATCTCATTCATATCATGAGTTTGAGGGGAAACATGAGAGGGAGACATACAACAGGCCCTCAGTCCCTGGCCCCTGCCTAAAGATTGTGAACTGACCATAGAGGTTAATTATTATGGACATAAAGTAATCCATAGATAAGACCACTGGAAGTGCTAGAAAATAAGCAAGAACCAAAGGAAGCTGCTAGCACTTGGGTCTTATCAGCTTCCAGGCTGGTGAAGTTCTTTTAGTCCTGGGCCAAGGCAGTTGAAATTTGGGCACTGCTTTGAGTCCCCAGATACTTCTGTTGTCAAGGACTTTCACTACTGAAAGTGGTTTCTACCAAAAGCAATCTACAGATTCAATGCAATCCCTATCAAATTACCAATGGCATTTCTCACAGAATTAGAACAGAAAATTTTACAATTTATATGGAAACACAAAAGACCCCAAACAGCCAAAGCAATCTTGAGAAAGAAACACGGAGCTGGAGGAATCAGGTTCCCTGACTTCAGACTATACTACAAAGCTACAGTAATGAAGACAGTATGGTACTGGCACAAAAACAGAAATATAGATCAATGGAACAGGATAGAAAGCCCAGAGATAAACCCACACACCTATGGTCACGTAATACATGACAAAGGGGGCATGAATATACAATGGAGAAGAAACAGTCTCTTCAATAAGTGGTGCTGGGAAAACTGGACAGCTACATGTAAAAGAATGAAGTTAGAACACTACCTAACACCATACACAAAAATAAACTCAAAATGGATTAAAGACCTAAATGTAAGGCCAGACACTATAAAACTCTTAGAGGAAAACATAGGCAGAACACTCTTTGACATAAACTGCAGCAAGATCTTTTTTGATCCACCTCCCAGAGTAATGAAAATAAAAACAAAAATAAACAAATGGGATCTAATTAAACTTAAAAGCTTTTGCACAGCAAAGGAAACCATAAACAAAACAAAAAGACAGCCCTCAGAATGGGAGAAAATATTAGCAAATGAAGCAACTGACAAGGGCTTAATCTCCAAAATATACAAACAGCTCATGCAGCTCAATATCAAAAAAACCAAATAACCCAATCAAAAAATGGGAGGAAGATCTAAATAGACATTTCTCCAAAGAAAACATACAGATAGCCAAGAGGAACATGAAAAGATGCTCAACATTGTTAATTATTAGAGAAATGCAAATCAAAACTACAATGAGGTTATCACCTCACACCAGTCAGAATAGCCATCACCAAAAATGTCTACAAAAAATAAATGCTGGAGAGGGTGTGGAGAAAACGTAACCCTCCTACACTGTTGGTGGGAATGTAAACTGGTACAGCCACTATGGAGAACAATATGAAGGTCCCTTAAAAAACTAAAAATAGACCTACCATATGACCCAGCAATCCCACTGCTAGGCATATTTCTAGAGAAAACCATAATTCGAAAGGATGCATGCACCCTGGTGTTCACTGCAGTGTTATTTACAATAACCAGGACATGGAAGCAACCTAAATGTCCATCAACAGAGGAATGGATAAAGAAGATGTGGTACATATATACAATGGAATATTATTCAACCATAAAAATGAACAAATAGTGTCATTTGCAGAGACGTGGGTGGACCTAGAGATTGTCGTTCAGAGTGAAGTAAGTCAGAAATAGAAAAACAAATATCGCATAGTATTGCTTATATATGAAATCTAGAAAAATGGTACAGATGAACTTATTGGCAAAGCAGAAATAAAGTCATAGATGTAGAGAACAAACGTATGGTTACCAAGGGGAGAAGGGGGGTGGGACGAATTGGGAGATTGGGATTGACATATCTACACTACTATATATAAAATAGATAACTAATGAGAACTTACTGTTTGGCACAGGGAACTCTACTCAATGATCTGTGGTGACCAAATGGGAAGGAAATCTAAAAAAGAGTGGATATATGTAAACGTATAACTGATTCACTTTGCTGTGCAGCAGAAACTAACACATTGTAAAGCAACTATACTCCAATTTATAAAAGTGGTTTCTATAAAGCAACACCCGTTAAAACTTTGTGAAGCCCAGCATTACAGAAAAAAAATGGCATATGGGTGGTATCCATAATTATTTTCATTAAAATTTGTACATTATTTTATTCCAAACTTTACACAGATACGATCAGGCAAAGGGAGAAGATTTGCTGCAGTATTTCACTCACCTGATTGCATGAAGTTCAAAATATGAATGTTGAGATATATATTTGTCACCTGTCAACCCAGCTAGAGGCATCCTCTAAAAACATATTCTCACTACTCAGCAGAAGCCAGAATCTATATCTCACACCCACAAACAATAGGAGCAAAGGCTCCCAAGACCACTCTTCATTTATTCTTTTTTTTTTTCCTTCGTTGACTATAGATTTATTGTTTTCCAAGTCCTGGCAAGTTAAATGTCTGAGTTTTAAAATGATGTATGTATGTATTTAAATTTTTATTTTGAACCAAAACAAAATTATGCAGAATAATGTAATAGACATCTATGTATTCACTGTCAAAACTGAACATATGTTAACAGTTTACCTTATTTGTTTCACACTTTTTAAAAAAGATGAAAAAAACCACAAATATTTGGAAAGACTTCCCTCATTCCTTCATTTCCATTTGCTTTTAAAAACTTAATTCTGTCTCTGAGATTATCCATGTTAATCTACATGGCTCAAATGCTTTCATTTAAACTGTTGTATAGTATCCCAGTGTATGAGTAAATCAGTTTATTATTTATTCTCCCAACAAGCTCAATTTTTTGTGTTATTATCGAGGCTGAAGTGAATATACTTGTATGTATCGCCTTATGCCCAAAGTGAGTTTCTTTAGTGTAGAATTCTAGGCGTGATATTGTTGGATTTCCAAGATGAAGATCTATACCTTTTCTGTTTGGTTTATTTCTAAATTTCATGTAGTCTTTGTTGCTAGTGAAAATATCTTTTAAAGACTGTATTTTTAGATTGGTAAAAAGGGAATAATAGGAATGTTGGAATAATAACTGATTTCTGTTTATTAATCTTGTATCTAACAACATTTCTCAACTCATTATTATTATTATTATTTTATTATTTTTTTTTTTTTTGCGGTACGTGGGCCTTTCACTGTTGTGGCCTCTCCCGTTGCGGAGCACAGGCTCCGGACGCGTAGGCTCAACGGCCATGGCTCACAGACCCAGCCGCTCCACGGCATGTGGGATCTTCCCGGACCGGGGCACGAACCCACGTCCCCCGCATCGGCAGGCGGACTCTCAACCACTGCGCCACCAGGGAAGCCCTCAACTCATTATTTTAACAGTTTATCTAATAGTTCTGACTTTTCTATGTGATTTTCATCTGGAAATAATTTTTATTTCTTAGCTCTACGTATACTGTTTTCTTGTACTGGCTGGTGCAAGAAACTCTGGTACAGTGTCTAATCGGAACAGTAGTAGAAGCATTCTTGTTTTGTTCCTGACTTTATGAGAATGTTTCTTACACTTAACCATTTGGTAAGATGTTGGTTATCATTTCTTGGTATATTTCTTATATCGGGTTAAGACAGTCCTATTTTATTTTACCAAAACTTTGTATGATGAATGTTTGTTGAAACTTACCAAAAAGTTGGTAAGATTGGGGATTCTTTTGACCATATGCTACTTTTCTCCTTTAATTTAATGTGCAGGAGATAGTTAACATAGCAGACTTGAAGCTGCTATCTTTAGAAGAACCTGCTTGCAACGATGGGCTCCCGCTAAGGTGTGAGAACTTGACTGCTGAAACATTCTCTAACGGGTATAGATGTTTCACTGTGGCTAGGTTGTTTGTATATTGTGATTTATGGTGAGCACCTGATTTCTTTCTCGGAGGCTAGAATTTTGGTACTTGAGGGCAGAGAATGCCTGTGTGACCAGACCCCCAGTAAAAACCCTAATTTCTGAGTCTCAAATGGGCTTTTCCAAAAGGCTTCATTTTTCTTCCTGGAGAAAGAAGCATACTCAAGTGTGTCTCTTCCTGGGCTGGGAAGGGGAAGCGTAGGAAGCCTGTGTATTGATTTCTCCAGACCTCACCTATATCTTTTTCCCTTACTGAACCATCTAGCTGTATATTCTTACTGTGTTGTTTATAATAAATCTTAGCTGTGATTACAACTGCCTCTGAGCCCTGTGATTCCATCATCTCATCTTGGGGGACCCCTGAAACACTCAATAATGCAGTAATAATGTACACTGATAGATATTCTGTGTTAAACTGTTCTTACATTCTTGGAATAAATCCTGTTTCGGCATGATGTATTTTTTTATATCTATTTATTTATTTAAGTTTTGGCTGCATTGGGTCTTAGTTGCGTCATGCAGGATCTTTCGTTGGGGCACGCGGGATCTTCGTTGCGGTGCGCAGGCTTCTCTCTAGTTGCTGCGCCCGGGCTTAGTTGCCCCGCCGCACGTGGGATCTTAGTTCCCCCACCAGCAATCAAACCTGCATCCCCTGCATTGAAAAGTGGATTCTTCCCTCCACCAGGGAAGTCCCTGGGCATGATGTATTTTTTAATTGCTTGATTCAGTTTGCTAATTTTCAGCTGAAATTTTGCATCTATATTTATAAGTGAGAACCGTCTGTAATATTCCTTTCTTTCACTTTCCTTCTCTGGTTTTTCTATCATGGTCACATTGATCTCAGCAGCTTTGTAAATCCGGCTTATAAAACCACTTGAGTTTGGACTTCCATAGTTGCACAGTGGTTAAGAATCTACCTGGCAATGCAGGGGACACGGGTTCGAGCCCTGGTCCGGGAAGATCCCACAGGCCGCAGAGCAACTAAGCCTGTGTGCACCACAACTACTGAGCCTGTGCCCTAGAGCCCGCAAGCCACAACTACTGAGCCCACGTGCCACAACTACTGAGCCCATGTGCCACAACTACTGAGTCTGCACGCCTAAAGCCTGTGCTCTGCAACAAGAGAAGCCACAGCAATGAGAAGCCCGCGCACCGCAAACAAGAGTAGTCCCCGCTCGCCGCAACTAGAGAAAGCCTGCGCGTAGCATCGAAGACCCAACACAGCCAAAAATAAATAAATAGATTTATTTAAAAAAACAAACAAACACTTGAGTTTGAAGAAAGGAGAAAAAAAGATGAAGAATTACTCTAACCAGTATTAAGTTTCATTATATAGCTATAGTAGTAAATAATCTTTCTCTTTTTTGTGTTTTATTCTTTGATTTATGTTTTTATATTATTGTTTTATTTTTAAATAGTTTTTTTTTATTTTCAATATTCCATTATCTGAATTTCTGGTGGATATATTCCAGTTCTTTGTCATGATTATTGACTTTAGCTTTCATTGGTTTGTAATTGTAGATTGCAAACTCATCTTTGGCAAGGCTTACCTTCCTAAATTGTTTTACCTATTTTACTGCTACTTCATACTTTTAGCTGTTTGTTGTGGGAGGATTTTCAGTTTATCTTAGTCTTCCACATTGCAGAAACCGGAAATCAAACCCAACATTATTTGCTTATCTGCTGTTGATGTTAGCGGTAACTTGGCAAGGCTGCTCACCTCATCTTCTGAGAGAGCACTGCTTGTTCTGCCAGCAGTTTTTGTGGGTTCTGATCCATCTGCTTCCACGTTAGGCCAGACTTTCAAGTCATGCATCCCCTGGCAAAACATGCCATATTTTCCAAACCGTGAAACGGTTGGTCCTCCCACAGACACTGCCTTTCCTGGCCCAACACATCCCAAATAGTCAGGGCCACTTGGGCACTCCTAGGCCAGTCAGGGTATTTCACAGGCAGATTTAGCCATTCATTCCAGTTCCATCTCATACTAAATGCCTTGTAGGAGGGTCTCACTGGCAAGGCCAGAGGCTTCCCTTCTGCAAAAACTTGGCAAGTAACATAGAGGTCAGAACATGTTTTTTGGTACAGTCCTGAAAACTTCCACACTGGGTCTTCTAGAACAGCTTTATAACTCTTTTGTTCTCTCTCCCCTTCCAAACTTCCTGTGTTAAACTGCACACTGATGTCCAGGTCACAACGGTAGATGTAGTGAAACTTCTCCGCTTCCCCCGTGCCCCGCTCCACCCACTCCGGGCAAGAGAAACACCTAAGGCTGAAAGCAGGATGCTGGGCAGACTCCAGGACTGAACTCCTTCATTTATTCTTTTTAAACCACCTGTTCTCTTAAAGGAAGCCACCAAAAGCCAGGGTGACAATGACAAAGAACCCAGGTGTCCACAATGCCTCTGTCACTCTGGGTTTCACGTGGGGTCTGCTTTGTAGTAAGTGATTTCAGTAGTAAGTCCTTGATAACAGAAATTCATGAGAACTCTAAGGCAATGCCTGGACTTCAACTGCCTTCGGTCAGAGACCCAAACATCTCCAGTGTGATCTTGATTTTATAGTTTTTCTTTTCACATAGGACTTTCAGATGACAGCAGACACAGGCTGGGCTATCCTTCCTAAGGTGGCACTTGTGTCCTCTCAGCAGTGGTGCTGGTGGCTCTCCCCAGCTGTCCCACCTGCTATAGAAAGTGAAAGATCACGGCTGCCACGTGTAAATAAAAACAAGAGCAAAGGTTTTCTTAAAGAAGCCATGTCAACAGGAAACTAAAGTGGAATTCTAAACCGTGGATATGCCATCGCATATCCACCCCTTCACAAAAGGGGACTTACGTGTTCCCCAAAGTAAGGTTACTTTTAGGAGGAAAGGCTAGAGAAATGAGTAAGCTTGGAAGTATTCTCGAATTTTATAAATGTATCGGGGAGTCCACATTTTAAACAATGTATCTGACCCAGGACTCCTGATGAAACTTCCTTGGTTCCCACTAGAACACCAGGGTAGCTCGGATGCTCTATAAATCATTTAACTTCTTGATAGATATCCAGTTTGCTTCCAGATTTGACTTTTGTGACGGGCATTTCTGATTACTTGCCTGATTATTGTCTTGGGTGGCTATTGGAATATTCTGTCAGGTATATTAGGAACGGCGCTTGGAGGGCAAGCAGCTGAACCTGGGGGAGGTGGGGTTTAGCAAGGAATCAGAAGAGGCAAGAGTAAAGGGGAAGGGAGACAAACCAGGGACAAAGAAGGCAAGAGCAAGGAGAGACAATCTGGGAATTTGTAAATGGCTGTCACTGCTTTTACATCACACCTACCCAAGTCGAATGGATGACTCCTCCTCACCTCTTGGCTATCTTCATAGTTTTCTGACCACTCCAGTCTCTCCTGGTCCCCATTTCTCTCCTCACTATTAAATGTAAGCATTGCACATGGTTCTTGTCCTGCCCTGTTCATGAGATCAAGACCTCAGGGTCTCATATGTCCATTAGCTGTTCTCTTTCTCTTTACTCCCTGAATCTGGCACTGCCATATGCAGGTTAGCCTATTCTTAAAGTCAATAAGCACTGGGGAGCCCTGGAAGGTTTTTGAGCAAGTGAGTAACATGGTGAGTAGCATGGTGAGGGAGTAGCAGGGTAAGGAAGTAGCAGGGTAAGGGAGTAGCACGGTAAGGGAGTAGCAGGGTAAGGGAGTAGCAGGGTAAGGGAGTAGCACGGTAAGGGAGTAGCATGGTAAGGGAGTAGCAGGGTAAGGGAGTAGCAGGGTAAGGGAGTAGCAGGGTAAGGAAGTAGCAGGGTAAGGGAGTAGCAGGGTAAGGGAGTAGCATGGTAAGGAAGTAGCAGGGTAAGGGAGTAGCAGGGTAAGGGAGTAGCAGGGTAAGGGAGTAGCACAGTAAGGGAGTAATAACGTAAGGAACATGGTAAGCCTCCGGCAGGAGGGGCCAAAGTCTCTTGGGGTTAGGAGAACAGTAGCTGAGATCTGGGAGATCTCCAGCCAGCACCTGAACACCTAGATCTGGAGCTCAGGAGAGAGGTGGGAGCGCCATCTCCCACATCTGGGAATCATCTTTCCAGGGGGGCCAGGTGAAGCTGTGAGGGCAGATCAGCACCAAGAGGGGTGGAGAGCCAGGAGTTCCAAAGGCAAAACCTTCTCAAGCAGCCATCCTTAGGAGGCCCGGAAAGCAACAAAGAAGGTAGTCAGGGTGTGGGCCGAAGAAGGGCGAGGAACCAACACCAAGCGAGGGGAAGGTGGGAGGTGAAGAGGAAGCTCTGGCCAAGAGCTCAGCTCACGTCGAGCACGCCCAGGGAGGAGGGGGACCGAGGGGAGCCCAACGGCTCTAGAGACGAGGCACTTCCTCCACCACCTGCTCCTCCTGCCAGCCAGGTTTTCCTGCCGACGCGGCCACTGCCCTCAGCCAGCCCATCCTCACCTTGCCCTGCAGCCGCGCCCCGCCCCAAGCTCCACTGTACACGCTCATCAGCCACGCTCACGCTGTTCCAGTGTCCCCTGCCTTCCCCTCAGTCACCTCTCTTCTGGGCAACTTCACTGTGACACAAATCAACCATCTCCCGGCCTCCTTGGTATCCCACCTCCACTCCATCCTGTTACTTCTGCCAGATGACTCTTCCGAAAGCTGAGCTCCAGTCGTGGAGTCCTCCACTCAGAGACCCTTAATGACTCCCCATTACCCACCGATTCAAGGTCAGATGACGGTCAAAGCTCACCTTTGCAGCTCGGCACCGAGGTTTCTCCTACAAGGCCTTTATGGCTCAACCCAGCTGTTCTCCCGAACTCTTAGGCCATGCATGCATTCTGCCTTAGACCAGAGCCAAGCCTTCATTTCTCTGTAAGCAGTACTAGCCCCCCTCCACCCCTCCCAGGGGCCGTGTCTATCTCTTGGACAACCCTGGGCTTCTTAGATGCTTCTCGGAGGTGTCTGTTGCATTTAGGTCACTCGAGCGGGCAGAAGTGGAGTCTCTCCCCGAAGAGGTGAGAACTGGAACAGAATGGAGCGCTTGGCCCGGGAGGAAAGGGAAGCCCTTCCTTTCATGGATTTTCTGGGCTGGAATTTAAAGAGTGTGGATGGGCTGGAAAGGGCTCCTAAGTGATGAAGATGGTCTCTGTCGTAGGACGAACCAGGAGCTCCAGAACTAGAGGGGACCCCGGGTCGAAGACAAAAAGTGCGGCCAGCATCTCTTTCACTCAGTGAAACTTCAGCGAATATCACACACCAAGCCCCATGCTATGTGCCCATAGTAGTGGACAGGTAAGCTGGCTCTTCAAAAAGAAAGAGCCCGGATTTATAGCACTGGCCCATTTCTGTGGTGTAAACATCCCTACCACTGCTGATTTCAAGCTACCAGCGTGACATGACCGAATTCGAAGCTGGGAAAAAATGAGCCCAGTCAGCTCCGGGGAGCTGGTGCAGGACAAGACGGCACACCAACAGTGGGGACAGAGCTGGGGATTGGATGGACTAGTAAGTGTCTCGTGGAGCCTGGTCTAAAGGTTATCAAGTTACTGTTTTACATCCACGGCCACCTCCACTACCATCTTGGTGGGTCTTGATTTGATGTCTTCTCTTATATTCTTCTATTAGACTGTATGGCCTGAAAGGGTGGGAACACCACTGACACTTGGCTCGTGTCCCCAGGGCGCCAGGCACGGTGCTCTGCTCGCGGGAGGCGCTCTGGACTTGCTGGCAGGTGGACTCCGTGGGGCAGGGAGAGAAATCTGCTGAATGGGTACATACGCACTGGATGCCCTCCGGTCCGGAGTGGAGGCAATCAACAAGCCACAAGGCAGCTTTGAGAAGCACAGTGCTGGCCTTTGGTAAAAGTGCAAAGCAGGAAGTTTACCTAAAGCCTTCTCCACTCTCTGATCAGCACCGCTGCCCACCTCCTGGCACCGCTGCCCATGGCTGGTTCTCAAGCCTGACCTCAACCCTGACTCCCCACCCTCACTAAAGTCTTTGGTGGTTATGCTGAAAGCAGGCGCTCTGACCTCCCAAACTGTGATGAGTCAAGAGCTGTCCCTGGCTTTTCAAAGGGGTCCGAGACACCCCAGCCCCATTCTCAACTCCAGAATAGGTCTAGTTCCTGGTTTAAGCTGTGCTCTTTAGGAAGTATGGGTGGATTCTGGTCCCCCTCGGGGTCTTCCGTGTAGAGGGACCCTGATTAAGCCTCCATAAAGGGATGAGAGAGGGAAAACAGGCATGAGCGTGCCAGGCACCAGGGCTGGGCATCCCAGGTGCTGGCAGCCTCTCACACTCATGATCCCACAAGGATAGAAGAGCTGCCACCCTCCCCAGCAGAGTGAGCAAAGCCATGGAGGCTCCCAGCCCTGCTCCATCATCTCTCGTGACCATCCCTGGCCACCTGCTTCCATTTTGATAAGAGGGCTGAGGGGCACTTCCCATCGAAGCCATAGATCCTGGTCCTTAATGCACCAGACTGCAGGCGGCACAAGCTCCATGAATTAGGTTCCTTTTCTCCATCCACTTCCCTCTTATTTCAACATCCCCACCAAAGAGCCCACAACACTTCAAAGATCAAGGCTTTATTTTCTGTAGCTCCAGTGTCACAACTGTAGCAGCATATCAGAAATATCCCCACACAGAAACACACATTTCTCCCCTTCTTCCAGGAACTGGTGACAATCAAGAGGCAGAAACCATGATATTTACGACAGGAATTTAAGAAAGGACACTGGCCCACCCTAGCAACATACATCGTGCGTCTCGCAGGTGGGAAGCAGCAGTACATTTGTATTGAACAGGAACAATCATCCTTAAATAAAGTTAAATAAAACCTTAATGGCATAACAACGTGTTGCCAGTGCAGCCTTGGGGGGGGGGGGACTTTGGAGGACAGCTCTTGGAACAAGACATCAGCATTTAAAAAAAAAGAAAAGAAAAAGAAACCACACAAAAGGATGCAGGCCAGTATCTAGCGAGTTTCGATCCAAAGTTAAGAAAAAAAAAACATGGCTTGAAGATTTATCCCATTTGGAAAAAAATCAATTTTTTAATTCTAAAAAGTAAAACTCAGATGTATGAGGGGTTGGATCACAAATCATGGTCTGGACAGAAGTCACTGTTATTGAGTATTGTACTCAAGTGGCATTGCTGGGCGGCAGATGACGCCCCAATGACACCGAAGACACCAGTGACCAAGTTTGTGCCGTGACTGACTACGTTAGGTTGGTCATCGCCAGGGCTGGGGGATGGGGAGAACATGTTCCTATTTCGTTCTTGGCCAAGTCAAAGTCACAGTCAACTGGGCTGCAGTCTGCATGGGGCAGCAAGACAAGCTTTGGAGCTCAGGGTGAGGCGGGGGGCGGTGGTTACCTCCCCCAGAATTCAAGACCACTTCTAGTTGTTTAGCGCTTCACAACTTTCAAAGCTTTTTCAGATACATCGCTCGTTCAGCCTCTGGAAGACCCAGTGGGGAAGGCAGGACAGGTGGCATCACCCCCATTTCCCAGCCGATCCCTACACACTGGGAAAGGAAAGCCAGGATCAGACCTTCCGACTCTGAAATCTGGACTCTATCTCTCCTGACCCAAAGGAGTTCTCCCTGAGAAGTGAGCCGTTTCTTTCCTCAATACCATCGAAAAACAAAATCCCATAAGAAATAAGGAATATTTTGCAGCAGTGTGGTGTATCTGAAGTGGACAAAAAGGGGTGGTTGGATAATTATTTTAGAATTCGATCTAGATTTTCTTCCATCTGCAAAATGTAACACTGACGGGGTATATGTTTAGAGATGTCAACACTTCCCCCAGCAGTTTGGTCTCCGTGGGCTTCTGGCATCCCTGAGTGGGGATGCAACTGCAACGGAGCGGGGAAGCTCGCTGCAACTGATTTCCACCGGGGGATGGGGGTGGGCTAACTCCGAGGTGGGACAGGTCAGCAGGCAGGCCCCCCAGCCCCTGCTCATTGGGGCACGTGTGGGAGCTGCCTGACATGGGTTTCTGCTGTCCTGGACCTGCAAACTACTCCCAGAGGCACAGCACACGATGTTCTGAGATGCCAAAGTCCCAGCACCACCTGAGTTCATCCCAGGAGTCACGGCATCCGAAGGAGCCCGGGTCTGAGCCTCAGTGAGAATGCAAGACATGGACCGTGCCTAAGGCGAAGGGCGAAAGGCGAAGGGCAAAGGGTCAAGGTCAGGACCAGGCCGACCAGAAGGAAAACACACACGTACTTCCTGCTCATTTTGAAAGACAGCTCTAAAGGAAACTGTGAAGCCACTGGGTCTTCCCTCGGAGAGAGGCCTGGGAAGGCCTGGCTGGAGGAAACAGGCTTGCGTTTGCTCTCAGGGATAATCTGGCTCAGATAGGCCATTTCAGGAAACAAGGCATCGTGTTCCCAGCTGGCGTGGATCAAGCAAGGCTAAAGATGGTTCGAGAGGCGTCCTGACTGAGCACGAGGGCCCGGGTCCCTTGCGCAGTGGGGCTGGGGAGCCTGGCCTGTCCCTGCGCGGTGAGAGGCTCTTAAGGTGGAAATTTGTGATGGGCAGGTGTACAGACAAATGCCGTAGATATGCTTGCTGTGTTTTGTAAAACCCCTAAAACTGCACAGGGAAACACAGGAGATCAGGAGATTTAGTCAAACACACACACAGACAAGGATACCTGAAGTGCCTGGGTTAAGACTGTTGGAGAATTAAGTCCTAGGATCAAGGTAGGATTTATCACACATGCCCGCCCAACAAGTGGCCAAGCATTGGCATTTCAAGGGCTTTTAAGTGCTGGCCCCGCGAGGCATACATTCACGTCACCCACAAGGGAAGGAAATGGTTTCAGTAAGTGTAAGACCAGCCACCCTAATTCCACTGGGGCCACTGTGCTCCAGTGTGAGCCGTGCTGCCGCCCAGTACGTGTGCGTGAGGGCGAGCACACAGCAAGAGGAAAAGCCCCAGGGCCAGATCTTTGGTCCTGGAATTTCTAGGAAAAGACCAAGGGAAAAGGCACATGAAGGTGACTGATTGAGTAAGAAAAAAAAAAGTAGCTAAAAGTATTATAGCATTATTTTGACTTGTTTTTCAACGTACCATTTTCCCCTATGAAAAGAAAATTCAAAATATAAACCTTATATTTATTATTTTACATTCAAGTGGAACTTCCATCTGGGGCGGGCTCAACACAATTTTAGGCCACGTGGAGCAACGTATTACTTTGGTGCCTTTTGACTTAACCCGATGGAAGAATTCAGCTATTTTTTTTTTTAAACAGCTTTATATTCCCAGCTGTAACACTTGCTTGTACACACACACAGGCACACACGCAAATCCCAAAACTTCTACATAGAAAAATAAAGGATAAACATTATCCATCTATGTGAGACTGTGTACTGGAACTTCTATATACATAATTTTTTTTTCCTCTTTAATGTTTTCAGTCACTCCACATTTTCTTCCCTCCTGGGTGATCTACGTACGATTCTAGGGGAGGAGATGCTATACTGAAGCAGAAAGGCTACATCGCTCTCGGGGGCGGGGGGCGGGGGGGGGAGGAAGAGAAAAAGCACTTTCTCGCTCCCCTGTCAGTCTTTCGACACGTTCTACCACCTGGGATGTCCCTGCGGACGGACGGCCGTCGTGTAAGCGGCTGTCCCGTCCTCTCCTCTCTCTAAGGCGTCAAAGAGCAGATCCTGCCAACACCCTGCCCCAGGAATCTTGGTGTGAGGGCAGGGGAAGGGCAGCAGTCAGGGAAAGTCTTTGCACCATCAAAGATTCTGGCATCACTTCCCACAGCCCGTTCCTTTAGTACGGAGTTCGATTCTCTAGCTTGTGCTTGGTGAGGAAGTACTTGAAGAACTCGTAGACGGACCAGGAGATGGCAGTGGACGGCATCTGGTAGATGACGCGGGCCTGCACGCCCTTGAAGTAGCCCGGCAGGCCGTTGAGCTGGTACACCGTCCGGAAGGCGTTGGCCATGCCCGACAGCCGGCCGCTGACGTTGGCCAGGTTGAGGGCCATGTTCTCCTGAGTGTTGAGGAGGGTTTTACAAACGTCCAGAGGGGTGGTAGCGGCTGCAGCCAGGGCCCCGGCCAGCCCGCCTGAGATGATGTGGGACTGCGGGTTGTAGCCCCGGTACGGGTTGATCTGCTCCTGCAGGAACTCATAGGTGATGAAGTGGATGGACTGGAAGGGAACGTTCATGGTCAGCTGCGTGGTGTAACTCCGGTAGAAGGCCCCCAAGCCCTCCGTCCCCCACACGGTCCGGATGCAGCTGAGGGCCGACCGGTGCGGCGAGTCGTACATCTGCAAGCGCTGCTTCACAACTGTGGGCGGGTCCCGGGTGGTTGGGTTTAGCCCCACCCCAGGTCGGAGTGAGATGGGAAGCCAAGCCATAAAGAGAAACAAGCAAGTTTAGACACATGGGTAACAGGGCACAGAGAGCTAGCACACACCCAGCCCCAGCCCGAGAAACCACCGAGGGCCAGCTCCAGGGCATCCCGTTTAAACACTCGCCTCCGGGATCCAGGGCCAGGAGGTGGCTGTTTCCTGACGTTTCTCCTGCCTGACTCTTGGTTGACGTGGCCCCCAAACCAGGCAGCCACTTCAGACGAGACTCCCCGAGCTGAGCCCCCAGGCCCTAGCTGCCTCGAGCTTCACACACGCTGAGAAATCTAAACCCTGCTCCTGGCTCCTCGGCCCTCTTCCGTCCCAGTACGTCTATTGGACACAGGTCCCGTCTTTTATTCTCAGTGGTCTGTACCTCTGACAGTGTTTTTAGCTTCTGGGTCTCAGTGCTCTTGGAAGAGACACTAGAATGATATCAGCCCAAGCTCAATGGCAAACTCCAGTGAGGACCCTGGCTTTATTAACACAAAAGTAACTGGCGGGTCAAAGGACATGGGCCAAATACTTAGAATTTTAATTGTCCCCACGCATTGCAAGATAAACACGTACAGTGTGCTTTACTTTTAAAGAAATAAAGTCCTTAAAACGATATAATGTCAAGGAGAGGAGGGTGGAGTTGAACCTCATTTTTCTCTCCTTCAAAAAAAGTAGAAATAAAATTCTTGCCTGGTTGACATGGGCTAACTTACTGCTCATTGATATGAATTGCCTTAAACACACAGAAAAAGCAGCCCACCTCCCAATCTGACCCATACATCCCTGAAAGTCAGAACAAGTTTCCTATCTGCTAAGGCATGGGAGGCAGCTGACAGCAAATAAATTGTAACCTTAAACCAGACAAACTTATAATGCAAGATTTAAAATGCTGCACTTTTTAACCTCTGATTCTCCCTTCTGGCAAGGGACCATTTTCAGATAGAGGAGGAAAAGGGAGAGAGTCCTACATCTCACACAGAGAATAACCCAGCTGAAGGTATGCCCAGCACTGGGTCCAAAACCTCCTCACCATTCAGACCCAAGTTGGCTGAGAACGCGAGGATACTGAAAAAGCTGACAGAACTCGTCTGAACAGCTAAGAATTGCTTTATAATGCTCCCAAAATTCCAAAGGAAAAAAAAAAAGAAGGTAACGTGGGAGAAGACAGCTACAGCAAAATGGCCAAATATTAATTTATGAAGTAGAGTGATACACACATGGGGGTTCACCATACTCTTCTCCCTACATTCGCCTGTTTGGAATTTTCCATAATAATTTCAAATTTCTTTTAAAAAAGCAAATTGAACATAAGCCCTAATGAATGGCCTCTGACAGGTTCCTTCTAAATTCGTCTATGGTTGATAATGGTTAACGAGGGCCCAGTGGGGTGTGTGTGTGTGCACATGTGTACGCACGTGAGCACACACAGGTTTCAGAGTAGTGCAAACGCACACAAAAGAATTGGCAGGAGAGCCTGTTAAGCAGATATCCTGTCTCTACCCCCAGATATTCTGGTTTAGTAGGTCTGGGGTGGAACCTGAGAATCACCATGTTTAACATGCTCCCAGGAGACACGGATGCTACTGGTCTGTGTAGCTCTGTTTAAGCGAACAGGAATCCCAGAGCTCAAATGCTCACGTGCCTTCTCGAGGCCTTTGAGAACATGGTACGAATTCTCCTGCTTATTCCGACTGGGGACCAGGAGTTCCCTTGCCCGACCTTCTGTCCCCACCCCCCAACTTTGCTCTGGCCCCTCTGCGCATCCCCTACTGCCACTCCCTGGGACCATGAAACATTACCTTCTGCTGGATTCATTACCGCATCGTGGAGCAGGGTGGCCATACTCCCAGCTATCCCTGCAAAACAAACTCCAGAAAATTACCCTCTGGGACCAGGGGTTCTGAGGAAGTTCCTGGAACTCTGGACCTTGCTTTCTAAGAAGCAAAACTCACTACCAACTCCACCCAGGTGAGCACTGACTCTTAAAACCCTAAAGTGATCATGGAAAATACTGGATAAAAATGAGGAAGGTAACACAGGCACCGTTACTCACATTTCAATACTGCAGAACCTCATTTTCCCTAGGAAAAGGCTAGACCTGCCAACACTGGATGCTACCAGAAAACACACTTGGTGGCTTTTTCCACCACAGAGATTTTAATTCTCTCGCATCTCTGGCCTTTGTCTACAGATTAACCCACTCTGCCCTTACGCTGGGGGCAATGGAAGGGGATGATATCATGTATACAGCAGAGACAGGGGTGGGGGCGGGGAGAGAGAAATCTTTAAGAAAATTCCTTAATAAAATCCAGGCATTTTTTAAAGCAAATGGCCAAGGGCAAAGGGCGTCAGGGAGATCTGCATATGGCAGATTTCCAGGGTGAGTCTGCAAAGTGATGACGTGTCTCAGAAATGGCCGAGCCCATCTGAGGGTCTCCTCTGGCCTGGCTTCAAGAACCAGGAACTTCGAAAGCCAGATTCCAGCCTGGAATTTTGCATTTGGCTCTGGGTTTCCTCCCTCTGTGGGTGACACTGCCCAGTAATTAAGATAACTGCTAAAAGGTGGGAAGAATGAGGGACACAGGCTAAGGCTTCACAAATGCATATCTATCCCCTTCCCTCCCTCCCTCCCACACGCTTAGGATCATCCCCAGAAAGGTCAAAACGCGACCAAAGCACACACCACAGTGAAGCAATAACAGTGCTGGGTAGAACTTGACATAAACTGGGCTCCGTTCAAAACCGCCTTCAAGGGGCTCAGAGACCAAGGAGCTAAAAAGGCAGTTTCAGCAAAAGGAGGGCCCTGAGGCCACGAACTTGAGGACAGCATCAAGAGTGCAGATCTTGGTGACGGTCCGGACAAATGCAACTAGGGGCCGATTTTGAAAAAGCAAAACCAATGTCTGCAAACCAGCCAGGTTGGAGTCATTATTACCAGGGTTTGCTGATGGGAGGGATGCTTTCTGGTTCTGAGTAGCACAAAAAAGAGAAGGGGTAGAAAGTTGTTGCCAGTCACATCTACCTCTCTGTTGCTGAAAAATAAATTTGTTAAAGTAAGTTCTCCTTATGCCACTAGCCAGAGTCTCGCTCCAAACCCAAACAGAAACCAACAAAAGCCAAACCCACAGGAGGCGAAAATAACCACTTGGCAGGACCCAGTAAGACAAGCCTATAAAACAGTTGCCTGCAGCCAGCTCAGGCCACCCCCCACCCTCCTGGTTCCCTCAAAACAACAAAAGAAAACGATTTCAGCCCTTGCTTGCAGAGAGATGCAACAGACGGAAGAGAACGGGGGCGAAATTCCCCAATCCCCAGAAGCTTAGGTGGGAAAGGTCCTCTGCGCAGGAGCAAATCCTTTGTCAGCCATAAAACTTCTTGACCTTTTAAAGCTTAGTTAGATCTTGACGTTGTAGAGACCTGTTGGGCCAGTTTTTAAATAGTCTCAAAGAAGCTGTCCAGATAACCTTTTTTTTTTTTTTTTTTTTTTTTTTTTTGGAATCCAGCATTCAAAAGTTTTGTTTCTATTCAGGGTTGTTTGTTTCTTTTTTTCTCCCCTAGATCTGATCATTAATGGCTTTTGAATTTTTTTTTTTTTTTTTAAAAAAAGCAAAAAGGCAAAACCCACTCAACAATGAAACACCTCTGTCACTGATTCTCCCTGGGCTTCAGAGAGCGAAGGAGGGGAATGAAAAAAAGTGCGTGCGCGTGTGTGTGTGCGTGTGTTTGGGTGTGTGTGCACACACATATCTAGAGTCCTCGATTCATGAGCAAGCGTGGCGGAGATGAGGCATCAGGCTGCTGGGTCACAGGGAGGAGAACCCTGGGGAAGGGTCTGTTGAAGGAGAGACCTTTCTAACTCCAGACAAATGCTTGCAAATACCGTTGGCTAGGTGGCTGTTCCCTTGGTGGTGGAAAACGGCATTTAAAGTCCTTTTCATGTTTTCGTAGCAGGCAAAATACAGGGCGTGGGCCGGCCCCGCGCCCATCATCATCACGTTGAGGCCTCGCAAGGGCCTCCAGAAGCCTTCAGTCCGTATGATTTTCTTGAGGGCTCCGTAGACGCTTGTGTAATGGGCCTTGGGATCTGGATTCAAACTCTGCATTCGTGTCTGGGGGAGGGCGAGAGAAGAAAAGAGTGGGGTTAATGAGGCTGGTCAGGAGCGAGAGGAAGACCCAGGGAGAGAGTGAGAAAATAACAGGCCATTTTTATAGATTCACAGGATTTCTGGGTGAAGAAAATTTTTATTCTTCTCCTTTCTGGAGTAGTCCCCCACCCCTACACACACACACACACACACACACACACACACACACACACACACACACACACACACACACACACACACACACACACACACACACGTTCACATGGATTTCACTATGCCCAGCAAAGGCGGTAAAAATGAGGGGCAGGATTTGGAGTAGGAACACCTGCCCGGCCACTGGGAAGCTGTGTGACTTCTGATGAATCCCTTAACCTCTCTGGGCCTCGGGATTTGGCACCAGAGACCAGTTTCCACGGATCGGGGTGGGGGGGATGGTTTCAGGATGATTCAAGTGCATTACATTTCTTGTGCACTTTATTTCTATTATTATTACATTGTAATATATAATGAAATAATTCTACAACTCACCGTAATGCAGAACCAGTGGGAGCCCTGAGCTTGTTTTCCTGTAACTAGACGGTCCCATCTGGGGGTGATGAGACCGCCTCAGCCCCACCTCAGATCATCAGGCATTAGATTCTCATAAGAAGCGCGCAACCTAGGTCCCTCGCATGTGCAGTTCACACATAGGGGTCGTGCTCCTATGAGAATCTAATGCCGCTGCTTATCTGACAGGAGGCGGAGCTCAGGCAGTGACGCAAGTGATGGGAAGTGGCTGTAAATACAGATGGAGCTTCACTCACTCACCTGCTGCTCACCTCCTGCTGTGTGGCCCAGGGGGTGGGGACCCCTGAAATAGAAGTATCATTATTATCCAGGGGTTCCCACTCCGGTTCTAAAGTCTTCTGTGCCCTCACTTATCTGAGGCCTCTGTGTTGTGGAAGCTCCATTCAGCCCCAACCATAAATCTCCCTGGAATCCTCCATCACCCACCCCCTCATCTCCTCTAAATGCATTTTACGTTTCGTCTATACAAGTTAGCACTGAACTAGATGGTCTTGTTCTTAACTTCTTCCTAAGTATAGTCTTGCCCCCTGGAGGCAAAGACCAACTTTCCCCATCTCTGTCATCCCCATCACATTCCCCAGGCACTTGAGTAGGTGTGATGGTGAATCTTATATGCCAACAACCCGGCGAGGCCACGGTACCCATGCTGGCTCCAATTATGGCCAAACACTAGTCTACATGTTGCTGTGAATGCATTTTATAGTTGAGATTACCATTTAAAGTCAGTAGACTGTGAGTAAAGCAGGTTACCCTCCGTTGTGTGGGTGTACCTCGTCTAATCAGGTGAAGGCCTGAAGAGAAAAGAAACTAATGTCCCCCAAAGAAGAAAGACTTCTGCCTCCAGTCTTTGGTTGTAACATCAACTCTTCCCTGGGTCTCCAGCTGGCCTGGCCTGAAGATTTTGGACTTGCCAGTCTCCACAATCATGTGAACCAATTTCTCTCTCTCTCTCTCTCTCTCTCACACACACACACACTCACACACACACACATATACACATTATTGGCTCTGTTTCTCTGAAGAGCCCTGACCAGTACAGTAGATAAGAAATATTTGTGGGTAACTGTACCACACTGGCTCAGTCCTGCAAAAGCAGCATTCCCTCCTCCACTCCCCTCCACCCAACACACAGAGTCTAGAGCAGAGGGTCTCCAAACTTTTGTAGGAATACCCTTTTACCTCTAAACAAAATCATAAAGAAACTAATATATAAAATAAAAGAGCTTCTCTGACTGGAAATGGGACAAAAAGTTCTGTCCCCTCCTCTCACTCCTCAAGGCAGAAATCCCCCCGACCAGGAACCCCAGGGCTCAGAGGAACAGCATGAAAACCAAATTAGTGGTGGTTTTATTTTTTGGCCCTGCGGCGCGGCACACGGAATCTTAGTTCCTTGACCAGGGATCGAACCCATGCCTCCTGAACTGGAAACGTGGAGCCTTAACCACTGGACCACTAGGGAAGTCCCAGGACACCTTTCATGCTTTAAAAAAAAAAAAAAGTAAAGACTACTTCTGACTATAAAATTGGCCTTTAAGTTCAATTTAGCTTTATTAAATACGACTTTCCCCTCTTTTCTTCTACCACAGACTGGTGAAAATGCCCCCTGACTCAGCCAGAGGAAGCCGCCAGACACCTGGGTCCCACATTCCCAGGGCGGGAATGGACAGGGTCAGTGTCCCTGTACCTTTTTGTTTAAGTGTTTTCTATTCTAACCCGTTTCAAAAGGATTTTAGGCACCTTGATAATAGAGGACACATTATAAGCAAACAAGACCAAAGGAAGAAGTGGGTGAGTGTGCCAACCAGAAGGGTCGCTGACTCATGGCTACAAAACCTGTGCTTTGTTCCTAAGGGCACTGCTGGCCAGAGAAAATAAAGTACACGAAACGCAAAGTGCTCCCTTTGGAAGAGACAAAACTGGTGCTCCAGGGACGGCAGAGGTCCTCTAGCACTAAATTCTAATGGATATTTGAAATTGCTCAAGCTTTAGAGCAAATGAAGCTTCATATTTCGCCTGGCTTTCTCTTGTCACTGCCCCCGATAAAAATCAGGAGCCTGATGCAGGAGATGGTACAACCAGGTGGCCGAGAAGGCAAGTTCTGCTCTCAGACAGAACTGATTCCATCACTTACGGTGTGACCCTGGACAAGGCAGGGGTCCTAAGTTTCAGCTTCCTCTTTTGAGAGAAGGAGTGAGAAAATTAAATGTCTGTTACTATCCTTACGGTTAATAACAATAAAGGATTCGTCAAGAGGCTAAGTAATATGGTTCTAGTACCTGGCCTTCCAGACCGTTCTAAGCTCCATGGAGCAGGGGTTGTGTCTGTCCGAGTCACAGCACATCTCCAATGCCTATGACAGTGTCTAACTCACAGTGGGGGACCAATAAATGTTTGCTGAATGAACGGATACGCAAACACACACACGTGCAACTTAGGATACCCACGAGGGTGAAGCGGTACTATGTCCCTTATTCACCTCCCCTAAATATAAGCATGCTTTCCCGTAATGACCTGTCCCTCCCATCACCCTGTATATCTAGAGCTCTCCTTACTGATGAAAAGTTCACATCTGGCTGCATTTCTCAAGCCCAGAGTGTGAGTCTCTGAGCCACAAGAGGACCAGAGGCAGCCTGTCCCTGGGGGCCTAGCTGGGGCCTGTCACTAAGAAGTGGCTCCTGCCAGGCCCATTCCCAGAGGACAGACCCGCCTCGGGGAAGGTCTGCAGCAGCTGCCTGTGCCGCCTCCTCCTGGTTTCTGGCCTGGGGTGGCAAGACCAGCCTACGGAGGACAGCCTTCCTCGGTCCCAGCAGCCCCTCGCAAGCAGGGGTGTGGCAGTGCGAGAGAACACACAGGACTGGAGTGAGACACTGGCTCCTGGCCCTCACTGGCTCTGACAGGGTCAAGTGGCCTTGGTTGTGGCATCTCACCTCTCTGGTCCCCAGTGCCCTCAACCGTAAAGCAAAGGGGAGGATCCAAACAGCGGCTAATGATCAGAGTCACTTGGGAAATGTCTAAAAATACCTGTCTGGGCACCACCCCAACACATATTGATTTAAAACTCTTTTTTAATTGAAGTATAGTTGATTTACAATGTCATGTTAGTTTCAGGTGTACAGCAAGGTGATTCAGTTCTCCCTCTCTCTCTCTCTCTCTCTCTCTCTCTCTCTCTCTATATATATATACACACACACATATATGTATATACGTGTATATATATATACATATTATTTTTCAGATTCTCTTCCATTACAGGGAAAAGAATTTTATTTTCCTTATTACAAAATATTGGGTATAGTTCCCTGTGTTTTACAGGAGGTCCCTGTTGGTTATCTATTTTATACATGGTAATGTGCACATGTTACTCCCAAATTCCTAATTTACCCCACCTTTCCCCTTTGGTAACCACAACTTTGCTATGTCTGTAGGTCTATTACTGTCTTGTAAATAAGTTCACTGGTATCTGTTGTTAAAAATTTTTAGATTTCACATATAAGTGATATCATATGATTATTCGTCTTCCTCTGTCTGGCTTAGTTTTTTTTTTAATTCCCCAGATGACCCTGATCCTCACTCACACTTTCGGAGAACTGCTAAATAAAGGCCCCTTCTAGGGCTTCCCTGGTGGCGCAGTGGTCGAGAGTCCGCCTGCCGATGCAGGGGACACGGGTTTGTGCCCCGGTCCGGGAAGATCCCACGTGCCGCGGAGCGGCTGGGCCCGTGAGCCATGGCCGCTGAGCCTGCGCGTCTGGAGCCTGTGCTCCGCAACGGGAGAGGCCACAACAGTGAGAGGCCCGCGTACCGCAAAAAAAAAAAAAAAATTAAAAAAAATAAAAAATAAAGGCCCCTTCTAGGCCCCAACGCTTTCTAATGACGTTCTTCACCCGGCCCCGGCAGTAATCAACACAGCTTTGGTCGCTTGAGGAGCGGTGAGGGCTGTGTGGGAGGGCGGTGTATGTGGAGAGGCGAAGGTAGGGAGTAGTGGGCGCACGGTGGCAGGGCTTTGGAGCCGGCCGAGCTGACATCGCTGGTCTGCACCATCCCCGCTCTGGGACCTCAAGCAGGTTCCTTAATCTTGGGGTATGGAAAAATCCCCCAGAAAGCTGTTGGCAGACTGTGAGGTAACCTCAGGAAACGCCTGGCTTGGAGTGCAGTCAACGATCATTGTCCCCCCTCCTACCTGCCCCCTATATATGGGAAGGCACGGCGGGCAGGGGCCGGAGGGCACGGGTGGTCTCTACCTTACAAAGTTGCTCATGTCAGCCGGCTCACGGAGACTTACAAGGGAACTTTGGGGTTGAGTTCTCACCTCCCCCCTCTTTATAGGAGGGGTGAGGCAGTTGGAATAAATAAATTTTGAACCAAAACATATCATCCTATGGAAAAGGACAGCTGGACTTCAGTGGACTTCTCTGTTCTCGGGGAGGTGGGCTACCCAGGTGGGCAGGCCATATTCAATGACCCCCGCCCGGAACAGAAGCAAGTGGCCCATGAGCGCTGAGGACCCAGGAAGCCCCCTCTCAGCCCACGTCAACCACCACAGCCAGGCTTGGGGCCAGCACCTCCTTGGTCCTGCAGCACCTTCATTTCTCCAATCAGCCTGCAGGGGGCACCCACTCGGGGTCGGGAGCCAGGAGACGAAGAGGAAATAAACAAGGAAAGTGTGAAGTAAGAGGAGAATGATACGGACTGTCAGAAAGAGCTCAGAAAAGGGGGCAGGACTGACCCATCTGTACCGTTACGTAAGGTCATGAAAGCATCCTCAGAAGGGAGCCTGAGAGAAGCTGAAGGTGGGCAAGTGAGAGCGAGGCTGCAGGGACCAGGGCTGGAGAGGAGATAATCAATAGAGTCTCTTTTTTTTCTTTTTCTGTGACACTGCCCATAAAATGTACAACTGAGGGCTGGGCATTTTCTATCTACCTGTGGACTAGAGAAGAAGAAAAAGTTAGGGGTGAGTGGGAACCACCCAAGTGTCCATCGATAGATGAATGGACAAGCAGAATGTGGTCCACCCGCACAGTGGAATATTATTCACCTTAAAAGTGAAGGAAATTCTGACTTGTGCTATGACATGGGTGAACCCTGAGGACATGATGCTAAGTGAAATAAGGCAATCACAGAAAGACACATAGTGTATGATTCCACTTATAAGAGGTCCTAGAGACCTCTAATTCATAGAGACAGAAAGTAGAATGATGGTTGCCAGGAGTTGGGGGGGAGCGGATACGGGGAGTTATTGTTTAAAGGGTAGGATTTGGAGTTTGTAAGATGTAGAGTTCTGGGACTTCCCTGGCGGTCCAGTGGTTAAGACTCTGTGCTTCCATTGCAGGGGGCACAATCCCTGGGCCTCGTCAGGGAACTAAAATCCTGCAAGCCACGCGGCCACAAAAAATTTTTTTAATTAAAAAAAAAAAGATGTAGCGTTTTGTGGATGGATGGTGGTGACGGCAGCACAACAGTATAAACATACTTAACGCCACTTAACAGGACATTTAAAAATGGTTAAGATGGTACCTTTGATGTTATGTGTATTTTACCACAATTAAAAAAAAAAGGTGTGAGGGTGGAGAGAAGGAAAAAGAAAATGAATGAAGATGCACAGAGAAAAAGCAGAAATTAAAATCAAATAAAATAAAAAAACAAGAAAATGGAGACAGAATTTCACCAACTGCCATTCATGTCCTGAGTTTCGGTTCCTACCTAGCTGTCCAGCTCTCCTGTTTATAATAAATTCCCATTCTTTGCACTTTGATTCTCCCCTCTTGGAAATTCATAATGTACATTAATTAGCACAATAAACTCTGGGAAGTCCTTCAGGAAAGCAGACTGTTGAGCTCTGTTTCAAGGCACTTTTTCAAGGTTTGTCTTTGGCAATTGGAAGCCTCGTCTCACTGAATAATCAGTCACACCTTGCAGAACTCACTTGAGAAGACACAGCGGCAGCCAGTGGCACGGACCCTGGAAGCAGGAAGTGCAGAGATCAGCTCTAGGAGTCAGAGGGACCCCCGGAGCAGCCCCTGCAGAGCATGGGCTGCAGGGAACAGCCTGGAAGACTAGGCCTGGTGGGGGGCCGTGCGAGGGACAAGTGAGCGGGACGAGCCCCGTGTGGCACGTGCTGGGGCCTTTTACTCCACATCAACTCGCATAACTGCCGTTGCTCTCAAAGGGACGGGATGGAGGATAGTGCATGGGCCCCGAGATCAGGAGACCTGGGTCTCTGGCCTGGTTCTGCCACTCACTGCCTCACCTAAGCAATACCCCCCTACCCCCCCCCACCCCCCCTCCCCCAGCTTAGAACAGTAATTCTACAGGAGGGATCCAAATTTTAAACCAACTCCATCAAGACCGGAATGGAGGGGTCAAGCCCCTTCCTCAAATTCTCCCCTAAGAAGACAAAACAGGACAAGCCTACCTTGTAGGTCTGTACTCTCTCTTTCTTTTTTTTCTTTTTCTTTTTTTTTTTAACCGCGCCTGCAGTGGAAGCACAGAGTCTCAACCACTAGACCACCAGGGAAGTCCTGGCCTGTTCTCGCACCCAGAGGGCAGGGAGGGAGTGGAAAATGTGTGTTCCACCCCAGGTAAGCTCGAAGGATCGTATAACAGGAGCTGCAAGGGCTGGGCAGAGAGCACATCTAGCTTATTAGCACCTGCCTTTTCTGCTGGGAAACTGGAGCCCAGAATGGAAAAGGGACTTGCCCAAGGGCACATGGATAAGCAGTCACGGATCTGGGCCCACCAGAAAGAAGAGGGCAAGCTGAGTCCGGCAGGGAGTCCTCGGACCTCCCCAGGGATCCTGCAGAGGCCAAGCCAGCCTGGCCCCAGCCGCTGCGGCGTCCCTTGGCCACTGTCCTCCCACCTGACCTGGACACGGCTGGGGATTCCCAATCTTTCTTTCCGAATTTCTCAAAAATAAAAACCAAGCAATAAGATAAAAAAAAAAACTTCCCATGACAAGTGGCACTTTCAAGACCAGAAAAAGATAGTGTGAAATCCATTCAGCCATCCATTCAAACGCATTTGCCACGATCCTCCCCTGAGGCAGGTGTGATGGGGAGGGAGACGGGGAGGGGCGTGCCTGGGGCTCCCAGTTCAGGGTATGAATGAACAAACATCACATGGGCAGCCACAGCTCCCACAGAGGGAACAAGGCTGCGCTTCAGAAGGTCGGCCAGGAATCTCGGCTCCAGACTTCCTCCCAGAGAAAGGAAATAAGGTTCAAGCACCGAGAAAGTGCTAGGAAAATGCCAAACAACGTGAGCATCTGCCGCCAGTGGCTGCTTCAGAATTAGAAGTCAGGTTGGCGAGTTGAATTCCCTCCCATCTGCCAACTGTTTCCAAGTAGCACTGACATCACTAAGTCGAACCACAGTAAAATGCCTACGCTGGACGGCAGGGCCTGCCCCCAGCCCCCTCCCTATTTTCCAAGCCCCATAGCCACGCACCCATGGGTGCAAGGCCTCCCTGGCAGCGCGTTTCCACCCGCAGCCCATCCCTGACACTGTGTGCAGCTGCACTGGGGTCTGTCTGCCGCTCACGCTACAGCGCCCGTGCACAGCCGCCCAGAGGAGAGACGGCCGCCCAAGAACCGGTTCACACGCGGTCCAGGAAGGAGGGGCTTTTTCTGGCACAGTGCTTTGCGGGGAAAGGACTGCCTTCCGGAGCAAAGCCACAGACCCCATCGAGGGCTTGGAAAGCCCTCATTGCACCTTCCAGAAGCCTCAGGAGGGACATACAGCAGACGAAGAAACCCGAACCACATCAAGGGAGCCAACGCACAGTCAACCTTTCAGCGCTCCGAGTTCAAAATGGCCAGCATCTTGACTCAGACAGGACTCACGAACTCATGGTGCTCACGACAGGGGATGGACTCCTGGTGGTGCTTCCAGCGATCACGCCCTGGCCCTTTGAAAGCACGCGCGGAAATCATAAAAAATGAGGCATGAGGACAGCATCTAGCATCACCCCCGCACCACATTAACCAGGAACGGAGCAATGCAGAAAATCCTCTAGGGGAACCATGCCGTTCGCGGCACTCTGAGGCACATCAAAGTGTATTCCCAGGTTCAAAATTCCAAATCGTGTCTTTTTACATCTCCCAAGTTGGCAAAAGTATATCCATAAGGAGAATATACTGTGTCTCTGATTTTTAATCAGAAGGAAAATTTAGGAGCCAGCAAGAGAAAATGAGTCCTCAAAAGCAGTCCTTGCCTCTCCCCATCCGCAAAAAAGGGGGGTCTGTTGGGAGAACGGCTGTACATTGGAGCAGGAAGACGGGTGGTGCACGGGAGGACCAGGCCTTTGCATTCTGAAAGCCCCTGTTGAGAACCCCTATATGAAAGCAGCCAAAGGGCCAGCTCTTGGAGAACCAGGCAGAAAAGGTGAACAGAAAAGAGATGAGAGGGGGGCTTCCCTGGTGACACAGCGGTTGAGAGTCCGCCTGCTGATGCAGGGGACACAGATTCGTGCCCCGGTCCGGGAAGATCCCACATGCCGCGGAGCGGCTGGGCCCGTGAGCCATGGCCGCCAAGCCTGCCTGTCCGGAGCCTGTGCTCCGCAACGGGAGAGGCCACAACAGTGAGAGGCCCGCGTATGGCAAAAAAAAAAAAAGAGAGAGAAAAGAGAAAGAGATGAGAGGGGTGAGACCACACCTCCAGCTAAATCAGGCCTGTGTCAACGTCCCTGCCTCGCCTACAGAAAGCCCCAGACCTCCCAGGGTTTTCAGGTGGCCCCGATGTTGGGGGAGGGTGGGAGGAAGTGGGTTCACACATGGGAGAGCAAACCTTCAAGCCCGCTCTGCCTTTTCACTTATTTCCCACGGGGTCCAATGTTCACAAAAGTCACATTTGCTCTTCTCATCAGACCAGCCACCGTCAGACGTTCCTGATTACCTGCTGCCTCGGTGGTGCTGGGCCTGGACTGCAAAGGATCCCTGCCATCTGTCATTCATGCTCTCCGGATGCAACCCTGAAACCTTCAGGCCCATTAAGGGTGTGCTTAGGGGCCATTGCTATTTCTAGGGACAAAAGGACTAAGTGATGACATCACTTATATGTGGAATCTAAGAAATAGTACAAGTGAATTTATTTGCAAAACAGAAACTGACTCACAGACACAGAAAACAAACTTATGGTTACCAAAGGGGAAAGAGGAAAAGAGGGATAAATAGCAGTATGGGATTAACAGATACACACTACTATATATCAAATAGATAAACAACAAGGACCCACTGTATAGCACAGGAAACTATATTCAATACCTTGTAAAAACCTATATAATGGAAAAGAATCTGAAAAAATATATATATATTGCTGTACACCTGAAACTAACACAATATTGTAAATCAACTATACTTCAATTTTTTTTTTTTTTTTTTAAAAAGGACTAAGTGAAGAGCTTCCACGATGCAGTCAGTAGAAAACACATATTCCACCAAGACAACCCAAACCAAGTTCCTCAGCCTCCCAGGGAAAAAGCCACAGCACCAAACACCGCTTCTCCTGGGAACAGGCCACAGACCCCAGAGCATATCCAACCCAGAAAGGGTGGCAGAAAAGGGCCATTTGAGCTGCACCTGGAAAGGGGGATGGTATTTCAACTGGCAAGAAATGGAGCTGTCATTACAGTCCCTTCCACACTATTTGCCTTTTTGACTAGGTGCACGTGTGACTTTGACTGAAAAAAAAAGCAAACAGAGCATCGAAAGGAAGAGAACATTCGGGCTGAGGGGGATGTGAATGTGCTGGTGGGTCTGGGAAACGGAGGAGGTTCTGGCTGGAGGGCGTATGTGCAGGGGATGCAGCAGTAAGGTGTGCATGGAGAGGGAGGGCGGCTGAACTCCAGGAGGCTCTGTCTGAATAGGTTGCTAAGGTGTTTGGAATTTACTTTACAGTCAAGTGTTCTCTATGGTTACGCCCCGCACTTGACAAAGCAGCTACAAAGAGCAGCACGGTAAGCAAGAAGGCTGGGATCTCCTGCATCTGGGAGGAGGGACCAGGCCTGTGCAACAGAAGCCCTCCCCATGGGGTCCCATTACGGGCCAGCAGCTGGCTCCCAAGCTGCAAGGTCACTGTAACAGCACAACCACGGAGTCTGCCTTCCCACCCACAGGCAGCAGCTCACAGCCTCCTCGCCTGTGGCTCCAAGGATGCCATTCCCACATTGCTTCATCATAGGAGCCAAACCTGCTCACTCCTCCCCTTCTCTAGAAAATTCTATAGCAGGAGGGAGGGATGAAAGAATCCACCTGGCTCAGGCCCCAGGTACCTAGGACACACTCAGAGTACCTAGTTGGTGGCCCGCCCAAAGGATTAAATGATCTCTGCTCTACAGGTGGGCAAATTCCCAAGATTCCAGGTAACAGGGTTGGAATTTCATGGGTGGGATTGGAGACCTCACTGGGAGACAGAGAGGGCGGGAGAGCACTGGGTGGAGGGGAAGCCTGGACCACTGGTCACTCTGACCCACCTTGCTTGGCTCCAGTAAGACGAGCCAGGGCTGGACTCCTATGTTCAAGTCCACATCTAGCATGAAGGACTATGTGGCCTTAGGCAAACTGCCTTACTTCTCTGAGCCCCAATGCCAATACCCACAAAATAAATATAATAAATAAATAGGGCTTCCCTGGTGGTGCAGTGGTTTAGAGTCCGCCTGCCGATGCAGGGGACAAGGGTTCGTGCCCCGGTCCGGGAAGATCCCACATGCCGCGGAGCGGCTGGGCCCGTGAGCCATGGCCGCTGAGCCTGCGCGTCCGGAGCCTGTGCTCCTCAACGGGAGAGGCCACAACAGCGAGAGGCCCGCATACCGCAAAATAATAATAATAATAAATATAAATATAATAAAATATTTATAATAATAATGTATTATATATAATATAATAAATAAAATAATTATAATAAAGTTAGATATCAGCTAACTATCCCCGTTTTACAAACAAGGAAACTGAGGCACAGGGGGATAAGCGACTTGCCCCAAGGTCACAGAGTACAGACAGGACCGGAAGCCACACGGTCTGGCTCCAGGACTGCACCATTAGCCTGCACCAGGCTACAGGACCTCTCATGGAAAGGTAGACTGGAAGGGTCACCTATGACTTCCAGCTTCTCCCTGGTCTCTGATGTGCCCTGCTTCTATGACTGTGCTAAGTCACGCGTACACCACCTCACGTGCCGGACCTTTTAAAGAGGGAGTAGCCCTGATGCGTCAAAGTCACCTAAATCCTTGCTGCTTAAGTCCATGCAGGTCCTGGGGAGGGGGGCGGGGGTGTCTATGTCCAGGTGGTACTTAGAGTCAGTCATGGAGACCCGTCCCCTGGAGGTCACACAGCATCACTGTTTTCCAACTCTGGCTGTCAGCCTGGACACTGGGCTCAAACAGAGCTGGGTAATAGAACCCGGTTCAATACCAACCCACCTCGGTCCTGGAAAAGAGCTCGCCCACCCAGGTGGTGGGCAGGAAGGGCATCCTGACCCACGAACACCCCCGGCACTCTATCAGAATGCAAAGGCTGAGATTGAATACTCCAATGGTCAGGCTGCTTTCAATGAAGAATGTCACTCACCTGGCCTCCCCGGGGCCTCCCCTGACTCAGCAGCTTTGTCTATGTCACTGGCTTAAAAACACCCCACCTACAAGTAAGGAAAAGGCGTCAGAGGCAGCACTGGAGAAACACCTCACTCTCCAAAGTGTTCTGTTTTCCTGGCATCTGGGGAAACTCGCTGAAGCATTACAGAACCGCACTGAAGAGCAGGCTTAATACGAGGGTCCACGTGGAAGCGCCCAGGGAACACACGAGGTCCCCCACCCTGGAGCACCAGCGCATCTCCTGCATGCAGGAGAAGCAGAGTCCGGACAGCCCTGCTACCTACTTCAGCCCCCCCAAGCTCCAGCAACATCTGTTTTGTTTTGCATGGGGTGGAGGGGCTCCTCCCTCTGGGCTTCTGTTTGATGTCAGAGTTTTCCCACCCATCCAGCCCTCCCCCAATTCTGCTTGGCTGACGAGGAAACGGTTGGATGACTTGCCCAAGCTCCCAGAGTTAAGTCGCCACTGCACTAACACTGGACAGCACTCCGACTGACGGACCCCGCCCACTTGACCATCCTTCAACAGTACTTTGCTAAAAATCCCAATCATGGAATCTCAAAGAAACCTCGTTCGATCACCCACCCACCCAATGCTCAGACCGTTCCTGGGGTTTGAAGTTCATCCATTCACTCCACCGTCACATACTGAGCTCCTACAACATGCCAGACGCCATTATTAGGACCTGGGGACACAAAGATGGCCCCGTCCTCAACCACGTCACTATGTTTGAGCTGTACACATTAAGTTACTAAAATTCTCTGCCCTTCAGTTCCCTCATCAGTGAAAACCCCTACCTCACGTGCTTCCTGCGATGAATAACTGAGAAAACACGAAGCACATCGACCACCTAGCACCGTAGAGGAGGTAGTAAATGTTAGCATCACTGCAACTTTTTGTAGAAGGGCTCCAGCGAGTATGATCCCTAAACTACCACCTGTGTTAATACAAATGGCTTTGAAATATCATTAAGAACTACCACCAAAACTAGCTTAATCTTGCCTAGAAGGTGAGGGTATTTTTCCCTGCTTGCTCATAAATGGCTGTTGGGCACAAAGGATCTCATTACAGGTTTGAACGGAATCATTAGACTACAGAATAGGATAGGCCATAAACCACACAACAGAGCTCAGGGTCCTGGAAGGAAGCCACCAGCCACAGGGCACTGGGGACTCCAGGCCACAATTCCTACAATCTCATAATAAAGGGACAGGAATGGAAGCCCTACTCCAATCCCCTCTGACCAGAAAGAGGCTGGACAAACCTGGAGCAGCCCTCCAGTTTCCAGTGGAGTCCAGACCCACAACAGTCAGCTGAACAGGCTCTGGGGCCTCACCTGACGTAAATCCCAGCTCTGCTGCTTCCTCTCTTGCACCTTTGCTCCTTTGCACCTTCCGCGAATTACTGAATCTCTCCCAGATGCTTCCCTACCAGAAGCTTCCAGCTGCTGGTGCTTCTATTAATCCTTTTTATGGGGGTGAGGGGGAGATAAACAGCAAATTCCTAGGAAGATGTCATGTCACTTTTATTCTAATTCCTTCATAAGATGCTCATTTCCTTGGGGAGGATGCCCCCGGGATCCACCCTGGTTGGAAGCAAGGCCCCCGCAATCACTGCATATTTGGACTAGACGACCTGACTGATTGTCAGGACTGCCCGGCAGCCCTTCAGTTCGCTGACCCTCCGAACAGAAGAGAAACTGAGGCCCAGGGAGGTGAGGGATCTGCACAAAACAGCCCCTAAGGGTCTCCATCCCTCCCACCCACCCCGCTTGCACAGTCACCTTTCTCTGCTCCCCATTTCTAAATGAATGGAACCGGCTGCTCACATGATTCCTGATTATGTAACAATCAGGGGAGCTAGAGGTGGGGGAAAATCTAGTGTCAATTTACACTGGTGCAAAGGGTCCAGAGGAAAGCGCTGCAGAAAGTTCACTAAGGGCTCAGGGCAGTTCTGGAGACCTTTACCTGGTGCTTAAGTCCAGGGCTAGGGCCAGGCAGAGCCCTTAAGTGCCAAGGTTCCCTGAAACGGCTGATTGGAACCCACTCCCGTGCAGTCACCACAGTGGTAGTGAAGGCCCTCCCCAGCTCTCAGGGACCCACCACCCTCGGAACTGCAGGGAGGCAGCCAGCTGGGGCCAAACTGAGCTACAGGCCCGGGCACAGGGCGCCCTGCTTGGGGTCTGCTCCCTCTGCCGCGTTCCACCTGTGGGTGTGGGCCGGCTCTCAGGTCCCTCGGATTCTGGGGATAAATCCAAGTGTGTCTCACTCTCCCGAACGGGGGATCTGGGGGATCCCCCCCAAGACGTGCAACTAAACGTGAGCATGACAGAACAGAGAGAGCCCTGTTCCAAGCGTCACAAGACCTCAACTCCCATCCAGCCTGGCTACCAAATCCCTGAGGAACTCCTAGCAATCGGTTCGCCTAGCTGGGCATCAACATGAATTTCCACCAGCGGGTAAACCGAGAGGTGGAAGATTTCCTGCGTTTTGTTCACCCATCTATTACAATTGCAAATATTTGTCCAATGGATAAATGGAGTTAATAGATTATCTCTAAGGAGGTCCTTTTTGGCCTCTAACATTCTAAATCTATAAAACCAATAAAGAGTCTTTTAAAAAACAAAACGTGTGGGAGGGGAGTGTTTTATCTGGGGGGGGGGGAGGCAAATCTACATTACTAAACCTTAGGACTACCCGCAGCTTAAAAACACCTGTATTAAAAAAAAAAAAAAAGGATTCCAGCAGAGGTTAGAACCCTTGTGTGTAGCTGGTGTGCGTGTAAAATGGTGCAGCCCCTACGGAAAACAGTATGGAAGTTCCAAAAAAAATTTTAAATAGAATCATTACACGATCCAGCAATCCCACTGCTGGGTATACATCCAAAAGAATTGAAAGCAGAGTCCCGAAGAGATATCTGTACACCCACGTTCACAGCAGCATTCGTCACAATAGCCAAGGGGTGGAAGCAACCCAAGTGTCCATCCACAGATGAATGAATAAACAAAAGGTGCCATTATCCATGCAACGGAATATTATTCAGCCTCAACAAGGACGGAAATTCTGACACATGCCACAACACGGACGAACCTTGAAGACATCAAGCTAAGTGAAATAAGCCGATCACAAAAAGACAAATACTGGGGGCTTCCCTGGTGGCTCAGTGGTTGAGAGTCCGCCTGCCGATGCAGGGGACGTGGGTTCGTGCCCTGGTCCAGGAGGATCCCACATGCCGCGGAGTGGCTGGGCCCGTGAGCCATGGCCGCTGAGCCTGCGCGTCCGGAGCCTGTGCTCCGCAACGGGAGAGGCCACAACAGTGAGAGGCCCGCGTACCGCAAAAAAAAAAAAAAAAAAAATAGACAAATACTGTATGATTCCACTTACATGAGGTATCTGAAATAGTCAAATGCAAAGTGACAGAAAGTAGAATGGTGGTTGCTAGGGGACTGGGGACAATGGGGAGATGCTGGTTAATGGGGACAGAGTTTCAGTTTGCAAAGATGAGAAAAGTTCTGGAGATGGATGGTGGTGACGGTTGTATTATACAATAATGTCAATATACCACACTACTGAACTGTACTCTGAAAAAAGGGTAAGATGGCGAGTTTTATGTTATGTGTATTTTAACCACAATTCTTAAACAATCCTCAATCTAATCGACAGCTCACTCCGTATGCATTTCTGAAATCACAGTCTGAAATCCTGTCACAATCCAATGGTTCCCTGAGGTTTCTTTGCACAGCTGGGAGAACAATTTTTGTTTTTCTTGTCTGTTTTTGGCGAAGGCGACCAGAGGCTCAAATGCAGAGCATAATCGCCTGGACACAGCAACATCCCTGGCTCCAAGGCCTGCCTTGGAAGGAAGTACCTGGAAGTTCAGCCCAGGGGCTCTTGGACGGAAGGCAAAGCTTTGACGTAAGGCAGAAAGGCTTAAGATGCAGAGCTGGGATGCTCACCCTTTTCCACATGCTGGCCCCCGGCCCCAGTGATGCAGTGTGTCCCTGTCTAATACACCCTTGGCCTGTGTCAGCCCAAAAGATATCATGCCAGGAAGATATCATACCCCACCTGCTCAGGCATGGAGGTAGCTGTCGAAAACCAGCCAAACGTTTGTATGTGAGAGACTGGGTGATGATGCCGGTGTTTCCAAGGCCTACCTTGCCATCAGAGCCAGGGAGCTGTGGGTGACAGCCCTCCTGGATCCACCCTGGACAGGCTCAGGGAGCCAGGCACCTCGCGAGTCCCGTGCACGGTTCCCAAGTCAAGTGCGGTCCTGCCAGCTTCTGCAAGACTGGCTTCCACGTCCGCCAGAGAAGCCATACCTTCTAAAGCAAGCCCCACTATGAGCCTGTTATCCACAGGAAAAAAAGCCTTTTCAAAGCTGCCCTGTCACCAGCCTTCTCTTGCTCATTCCTCTACTTATAATTATATCAGGTGATGCGTCTGCATGCCTGTCTCCCATTAAAGTCTGAGAGAAACACGAAGGAAGGGGCAGCCTCATCTGTTGTGATCTCAGCGCCCCAGCACTGTGCTTTGACACTCCATAACGATAGTCAAGGACTCAGAGGTACGCTGCATTTCATCCACAGGCGTACACAAAGCAAGCACGTTAAGCCCCAGATATACTCTCCTCCCCAAACAGCTATCTATCTGCTTACTGAGGATCTATGTCCCACAGTGTGACGCATCTCACATTTGCTGGGATCTAACACACAGGATAAGAGCCCAGGATATAAGCCCTAGGAGAGCCAGGCTCCAGAGTTCAGGGAACACTAGAGGGCTAAGCATGGGCCCTGGGTAAATGTCCCAGATGTGTCCGAAGCCAGATTTCCCACAAATGCTGCTGTCAGATCATCTCCAAAATGCTGGGTGATTTACGTGTAGGCGGGGCCAGGTCACAGCTGGAGGGGATGTTCTTCTGCTTCCTTCATATACCAGACAATAACAAAGATGACAAAACACCAGAAACACCAGGCTCGATGTTCTAAGGGTCTCAGGGGAAAGACACCAAAGGTAGCATCCTGAAGACTCGCCTCTCAGCCTCCAAAATCCACTTGCATGTATAATACGACTTTTTGCACGTACAAATTATTTCCTAAGTTTTGGGGGAGCTATTTGTAAGTTTCCCTGGAATGCCTAAGAGAATGGCAGGAACCTTCAATCCTGGGTGAGATTTCATGCCGTTGAAAACCCTCATCCTGGAAACAGAGCTCAAGTGTATGATTTAAATCAAAGTCAACTGATGAGAAGGGTTTCCAGGGGGAGAGAAGAAGATGGGTGCCGGGGATGAGAGTGAGTGGCCAGACCGCAGGAGTCTCACGTTGGTAAAACTAGGTCATTCGACCAACAAATTCTCCCTACGACATAAACAAGGCGCTGCTAGGGGTGCTGGGGATGGGGGCAGGCAGTGAGTCCTTGCCTTCAAGGAGGTTAGAGTCTAGTAGGTGAGGGGAAGAGCAAACCAAAACTCATACAAATAGGGACTTCCCTGGTGGTCCAGCGGTGAAAATTCCGCGCTTCCAACGCAGGGGGCCCGGGGTTCGATCCCTGATCAGGGAACTAGATCCCGCATGCCGCAACTAAGAGCCCACATGTCGCAACTAAAGATCCTGCATGTTGCAACTAAAAAACAAAAAAAAGCTCCCGCACGCCTCAATGAAGATCCCACGAAGATCCCACGTGTTGCAACTAAAGACCCGGTGCAGCCAAATAAATAAATATATGTTTTTTTTTAAGTCATACAAATAAAAACTTTCAAACTCTAAATGTCCTGAAGCAAGGGAGAAGGTGAAGGTGCTGAGACAGTAAAGGCAGGGATCCTAGTTTAGATTTGGGGCGGGGTTCTGGAAGTGACTTCGAAGCAGGGACCGGAAGCCTGGGGGGAGCCACGCAGGTGAAGCATGGGAGAAGGGGGCCACCTGGGGGCACGGGTAGTGGCAGGTGGGATGTGAACAGAGGCCCCAAGAAAGGTGTTGTCATTGCAGCCAGCTGGGTACCAGGAGCACAGCACAGAGCCCATGTGGAGCCCTGAAAAGAGGACAGTCCTCTGACCCTCCATGGGATGTTTCAGTCTCTTTGGTCCCGACCTCACAAGCCGTGGGGAGTGATGGGGTTCCCATCACCGTGCGGGGAATGGCTGCTGCAAGCCTCTCAATGTGGCAATGCTGGGTGACCGTGGCCATGCCGGGTGACCCCTCGATGACTCAGCTTCCTGGTAGTGAGCTCATGAAAGGTCCTCGGCAGGAAGGACTCAGAGAGCTATAAACAGAGCCTTCCAGAAGCATCTGCTACAAGGCTCTCCTTGCTTCTAGGGTGGGGCTGTGGCCATTCAGCATTTCTGGAATAGTGTGAATGAATCGTTTGCAGTCTTTCAGTGCTGTAGTTGGAGGTTTCAAGTAATTTAAATAAATGATCATTTCTCGGCAGGTACTCTGGGAAACAGGGGCCCCAAATGGTAGTTGGGCATCTAGCTCTTTTCCTCCTTGGGCATTCTAGCCCTGGGAGAATTCCAGAGCTGGGGGCCGTGGGCAGGGGTGGTCTTCCTAGCTTCCTCCTTCAAGCAGAAGTGCTTGCAAGTCTATATGTTACATTCCAAGTCAAAAGACAGTGCCCAGAGTTATACAGCCCATGCAAATAAGGAGTGGAAATTTTAGAACGGGAAGCTTCCTAAGAAACCATATAGTTTGAGTTCCATCTTGCCATTCCACAGATGGAGAAACTGAGACTCAGATGAAGTGACATGTTTTCCCAGGGTCACTCAGTTGGTGGGCTTTTGGTCATCAGGAGCTAATTGTAACTCACCCTAAAATGGAAATTAAATGTTCTGTGTGTGTATCCAGAGAAAGAATCCGTTTCGCCTTGATTCTCCTCATATCATCCCCCTGCCCTCCACGTTCAAGTTCTGGGCTGACAAAGCTTCTTCCTGTCCCTTCAACTCAGAGAGGATCAGAAATCTGTTTCCAACTTAAAAGCAACTTCTAGTAAAAGCCCAGCTTTGTAGTTAACTTTCATTTTTTCGGGTCTGAAAGAGAATTTCAGAAACTTTCTTGTGATTAGATTATCAGAAAATTCAAAAGAACCTTGGAAGAGACATTCACGGGAAGGTTAAAATGAGAATTCTTACCCCAGGTCAGGGGAAGCACCACTGTCCAGCCCAATCTCAGGAGCCTGTGGAGGGAACAGTGCTAATTCCAAGGATAAACAGAACCACCTAAAACTGTACCCACACAGACCCCATTGTGACAAACTGCAGTATTAACTCCTTCCCTACCTCCTTCTGAAACTTGAAAGACTTTTTTGGAGGTAAAGAAGGAACTAGGAGTCACTCCAACTTGTCCATGTATTCCTCATTGTTATTCTATTGTTTTTACAATGAAAAGTCATTTCTAAAGCTGATTTAAATCATCTTGCTTTATGTATTTTTTTTTTTTTTTTTTTTGCTGTACGCGGGCCTCTCACTCTTGTGGCCTCTCCCGTTGCGGAGCACAGGCTCCGGACGCGCAGGCTCAGCGGCCATGGCTCACGGGCCCAGCCGCTCCGCGGCACGTGGGATCTTCCCGGACCGGGGCACGAACCCGTGTCCCTTGCATCGGCAGGCGGACTCTCAACCACTGCGCCACCAGGGAAGCCCTTGCTTTATGTATTTAAAACAATTGAACTATAGTTGATTTACAACTTTGTGTTAGTTTCAGGTGTACAGCAAAGTGATTCAGATAGATACACACACACACCCACACACACACACACAATTCTTTTTCAGATTCTTTTCCATTATAGGTTATTACAAGATATTGAATATAGTTCCCTGTGCTATACAGTAGGTCCTTGTTGTTTATCTGTTTTATATACAGCAGTGTGCAGCTGTTAGTCCCAAACTCCTAATTTATCCCTCCCCCACCCCCTTTCCCCTTTGGTAACTGTAAATCTGTTTTCTTCGTCTATGAGTCTGTTTCTGTTTTGTAAATAAGTTCATTTGTGTTGTTTTTTTAGATTCCACACGTAAGTGACATCATATGATATATGTCTTTCTCTGTCTGAGTTGATGATGGGGATATTCTCAGTACTCTAAGGACTAACTATAAATCTTTAGTCATTTTTGAAATAAATTTAACGCTTCACGCTTCCTGGCATAAATACACGTTCATTAATTCAATGATTGCCTGAGAAGCCAAGATTTAAGGAAAAACAATTTTTAGTGTAAAAAGAGAACTCTCTAGCCTCTCTTTCATATTTTAGACTTTTAACCCTTTCACTGACAACTCCTATCCCAACGGGGCATTTTCTATGGCGTAACGTCCACCAGATCAATCCTTTGCTTCTATCCCGACTGTTTCTCCTGGAGAACAGCTCCGCATTGTCTATCGACACTGAAAAAGGCCCACACACGTCCTCCTTCAAAACACCCAGAAGATTTAGTAACAAAGACCTCCTGTGCCACGGGAATCCGCAGACACAGAAAGGGAGGGCTGGCCTTGGGGTCGGCTGGCTCTTGCCCATGTCACTGGACCAGTGTTTTGGAGAAGCAGGACTCAGATTTTAGAAGCTGTGAGATCCAGGAGCTTCTGTCTAAACCTGGACTAGTACAGGCACCAGGAGGAAAAGCCTCAAGAGTCCAGCTTCCAGCCTTTATCAGAATCACTGGAGGTTGATGGATAAGCCCCAGGAACTGAACCCTCTGCATTTATAGGAGGACCCACCGGAGAGAGAAGGGCTCAAAGGAAAGAGAGGGCAGGAGATAAATCTCCAGCTATTCAGCTGCCTTTAAAAAGTGACAAGGAGGGCTTCCCTGGTGGCGCAGTGGTTGAGAGTCCGCCTGTCAATGCAGGGGACACGGGTTCGTGCCCCGGTCCAGGAAGATCCCACATGCCGCGGAGCGGCTGCGCCCGTGAGGCATGGCCACTGAGCCTGCGCGTCCGGAGCCTGTGCTCCGCAACCGGAGAGGCCACAACAGTGAGAGGCCCGCGTACCGCAAAAAAAAAAAAAAAAAAAAAAAGTGACAAGGAATGAGATAGGAATCTGAGTGTCAAGAACAGGGCCCTGTATGGGGCTCCAGCTCAACCTCTGTCCTTCAGAAAGCAAAGTGGTCACCGACACTGTGTGTCATGTCTCTCAGGTCACCCTACAAACAGTGACCTGGGCCGAAAAGGTTACTCAGGCAAACCCTAAACCTCGACAAGTCACGTGACTATTTAATTTTTAGCCACTTGTCTGGCTGCTGCTCCAGCTGGCGTTTGCCAGTCATGTCATCCATCAATTACGAGCCAATTATGAGCAGAAATGCCTTTGACATGACAGCTTTCCTCCCTTCTTCTGGGTTTTCACCCTCCTCTGGTCCTCAGCTCTGCAGTGAAAGTTCTCATCCAGGGACGAGGCTGGGCCTCCTGGATGCCACCGGGCAGTCACTCGGAGGCGAAACAGTGAATTAAAATTTCAGAACAGGGTGGGGAGAGAAGAAGAATTTCAGAATGCGGGGCAGGTCCCACGTGGAGGCCCCAGTGTGACCCCAAACCACAAAAACTTTCTCAGCTGATTCTGTGATCAGACAGACGGCTCAGAGCAGAAGCCCAAAATCAGAGTGTCAGGGGAGGGGTACCTTGGGGACAGGCCATGACATTCTAGGGGACAGGGAATCGTACAGCCCTGTTCTAACATCTCCTTCTCCTTCAGTCTAGATACAGATATGTTGAGACATTATTTCTTCGAGGGGCCCTTTCCTGACTGCTCCTGAGGTTCGGTTTCCATGAGAAGAGGCTCATCGCCCCCTCCGGAAATGATTCATTGATAGCTCTGTCCTCCTGGCGGACGGGGGACTGCTGTGGGGTGACCTCGGAGGTGTCGAGCCCCCCAGCTCCCAGTGCCCAGCACATGTGGTCACACCCACATGCTCCCACGCCTGAATTAATTTAGTTATTCAGTGAAGTCCAGGGGATGAAGCTGCACTTTTACAAATGCCTTTTAACTCTTTCTTGGTAGAGATGTTTCTATGAATCATGCTAATGCAAGCCAACATTTAGCAAACAAGCCGTGGAAAGAGTGACTAAGGAAGGAGACTTGGTTCTATAGTCAATGACACACCCCAGGTTCGTCCTTCCACCCTCACACTCAAGTACACACACACCAGCATCCTCTTTCCTTTAGAAAGGCTTCCCGGGACTTCCCCAGCAGCCCAGTGGGTAAGACTCTGCACTCCCAGTGCAGGAGGCCTGGGTTCGATCCCTGGTCGGGGAACTAGATCCTGCATGAATGTCACAACTAAGAGTCCACATGCTGCAACTAAAAGATCCCGCATGCCGCAAGGAAGAGCCGGTGCAGCATGAATGAATGAATGAATAAATAAATAAATAAATACTTTAAAAAAAGAAAGGCTTCCCCCCCGTTTCTCCACTCTGACTTCTTAGATCTGATCATCTGCCAACCACCCACTCCTTTAATCCAGGCTGGAGACAGCCCCAGGACACCCATGGGACCACCTCTATTCCAGGGGAGCAGAGTACCCCACTGCAAGCCAGAGGCAGGGCCCTGCATGTTCCCATCCCCAGCAAGCCAGCCAGCAAGCTTCCTGCGGGCTGCCAGCGCCCACTCTCCACCTCCACCCTCCACACTGGCTGTCAGGCCCAGGGCAAAGCAATGAGCAAGCAAAACCCTCCGTGTCGGCAGTGCGAGGAAAGGAGGACCAGGGACCCCGAGACAAAGGCATCTGTGTCCTACCTCCTTCCCCTCTTACTTTTCACGGTCAGTGGCCATGAACAACCAAGGCAAACAGAGATGGGAGGGACCAAGGTAGGTAAGAGCATCAACAGACACACAGAGACACACTGCAGGGTGATCAGCCACCTTCCCTGGTCCCCAGCCTCACACGCCTGCCACTCAAAGAGGCAGACTCACCTGAAGAGTGAAATGGAGCCTCTAAGGCGATAACCCCACGGAGATGAACGGGGCCCTCACTCCCTGAAGTCGGCCTTAATCACTGGCCTTAATCACCGTAGCCAGCCGTATGCGGCCCCGCTCGTCACTGGTCCTACATCATCAATTTTAAATGTATTTCTGAGCACGCCCCAGAGTATAATTGGCTCTTCGTCATTACCCAGCTAAAGAGGTGGCAGCAGCCGGCCACCCTGGTCTTTATTCAACAGATGGGAGACACTGTGTGTAAGGAGAGAGGTTAAGTGCCCAAGGCCATGCAGCTGTAGCAAATCCTGCAGTGGCTGGAACCAGAGCCTGTATTTTCCATTCCAACGAGCTAACCCTACCCCTTTAACAGGATCCCAGTTTGATAATAAATACCACAACCTGGCACCTGCAGAGAGCTTTATACTTTTTAAATGGTATAAAGGTTTGTTCACTGCAAACCAGGCTGTATTTTCTTACTAGATGTATTAAGTAGACCTGAAACGGAGGCACGACAGGCATTGTTACTCTGCCCTATTTAAGATGAGGACACTGCAGCCCTAGCAGACCGAGGAACTATGAGGTAATGCTCTTCCCAACAGGTCATTTTCCGGCTGTGTTCTGGAAAGGAATCCTCAGGCCAGTCCAAATTCAAATTACTATATTGAGTCCAACGTTGACACACTGCTGAAATGAGAGCTGCAACTTGCTCGAGAGAGAGAAGCCAGACAGAGCCAAAAATATCCTATGGCAATAACCATTTGTCATCATCCGCTTGCCCTGCATACTAGAGTACTTGACCCAGGAACTCCTACCTATACGTTAGAGCCCCGTGTTCCATGCCACACTTTGATTTCCTGCTGGTGTTCCCTCAACTCCAATTCCTCCCTCCCAAGAATGCAGCTGAGGCCCCATCATCTCCTCTCAGAACCCAGCTCAAGGGCTCTGCCATCATTAACATCTGAGTCTGCACCCCAGCACCTCACTTGCTTGCTCCTACCTGATTCCTTTCCTCAACTCTGGTACAGCAGAAAGAGGCCCAAGTTTCAGGGCATGTTATTGTTCTGAAGCTCAGTTTTCTCATCTATGAAATGAGAAACTGCACATGCCTTTTCCTATCTTCAAAGGAGAGCTAAGGGCTTCCCTGGTGGTGCAGTGGTTGAGAGTCCACCTGCCGATGCGGGGGACGTGGGTTCGTGCCCTGGTCCGGGAGGATCCCACATGCCGCGGAGCGGCTGGGCCCGTGAGCCATGGCCGCTGAGGCTGTGCGTCCGGAGCCTGTGCTCCGCAACGGGAGAGGCCACAACAGTGAGAGGCCCGCGTACCGCAAAAAAAAAAAAAAAAAAAAAAAAAAGGAGATCTAGGAGGATCAAGGGACAGAATATAGGTTGAAACGATACAAAAATACTGTAATATACAATTACAATAGCAACATACAAGCATAACCAGGCATTCAAGAAATAACCCTTTCAGAAATGATATTACGAGCTAATATTAAAGGAGTGCTTTCACGTCCCTGACGCTCTTCTTAACACTCTAGGTGTATCATAATTCTCATAGCAACACGCTGAGGTGAGTACTATTTTATCCCCATTTCACAGATGAGAAAAATAAGGCACAGAGAGTTTTCAGTAACTTGTCCAGGCACCAGCCTAGGGAGTCTAGCCGCAGAGCCCGTGTTGTTAACTTGAAGGGCTCTTAATCATTAAGCATATTGCCTCTGATATGATCTGTCATTAGCTGGGCCTGTCAAGGTTTACAAAAGCCGCCCTCAAACATGATCCCACCTGAGCTTCTCAACAGCCCTGTCAAGTAGGTAAACAGATGATGTTAGTCCAGGTGACTAATAGCAGTCCATGAGACAAGGAGACACTGGCCCAGAGAAATGACTCGTCCAGGTTTCAAAGCTGGCGCATGGCAGGACTGGGACTTAAATTCATGGGGCCAGCCCCAACCCCTCCTAGTTCAGTGCCCTTTCTAGGGGCTTCAACACCAGCACCAGTCTGACAGACACGCCCCCCTTCCCAGCCCCTGCCCACGGCAGCATCTCCAGGGAACAAAGGCTGTCGCTACAATGAGAGATCCATCAGGGGCTTTTGCCACCGGACCTCACGGTACCGTGGCTTTCTGAGTCTCTCGCAGGATGTGTGTGATGAATCCGGAGGCCGCTGGCCTCAGAGGACGTCCTCTCCATGACACGAAGCGGCAGTCCCTTCACCTGATCCACGGTGGCCAGACATTTCTTAAACCTGTTATGCAACTCTTGCTTCAACCAAGCTGCTGCTGGGATTTCTCTCTATTTCAACATGTTTTGTTTTCTCTTCAGAGAGAAAGCACGAATGTGAAACCAAAACACCTCTTAGTGACCAGACAACGGCCCTTCCCGGCAGTCTGGGATTACTGGGAGGGTACGGTGAGGGGATTCTCAAAGGTACCTTCTGTGAACCAATTTCAGCTTCCAGAATGACTAACAACCGCAGGGGTGAGGAAGAAGATGGGGGTGGGGGGGCACGGAGGAACAGTACAACTGAGGGCCAGTGTCTCCCAAGGGGACAGGAGCCGATGCAAGAACGCCAGGCAAAGACATCCCAGTGACACTCCCAATCTGACTCCAGACCTTCAAGATGGCAGCCTGGGCCCTGCAGACTCCACACCCCAGCCCTCATGCCCATCTGAAAGCAGATATCAAGTTGGGCCATTCATCTCCTCAAAGGGAGCCAGCCGGTCCCATCACCTAAGCTCAGGGTCTAATTATAGGGAGCGGGCCCTGGAAATAGGGGCCAGGACTTATTTTTGTTGCCCGGGGTAGGAGGGGCCTCAGTTAAGTGTGGAATGAATGAAGTGGCTGGCCAGATGAATTCCTAGCCTCATCAGGGTTTCACTGAGGCTTATGGGTTCTACCACAAGAAAGGGACAGGCAAAAGGGCTGAGAAAGTCTCTTTGTGACCAAGATACAGTAGAGATTCCAAACGCTCAGCAAAACAAAAACTAGCATTTGTTTCATAGCAGGTTTTAAAGCACTTTTTCCCCCACATCTTTTTTAAAACAACTGATTCATTCAACCAAGAGTCATGGAAAACCTTTACATATCCCCGGTGGCTAAGTCAGAGGGGGAGAAGGTCTAGGTCTTTGCATGCCATGCGAGGTAGTCCAGGTTTTATTCTGAAGGCAACGGGGACAGCTAGGGGAGTGTCAGGTGGGGGGAGACACCAATGGATGTGAACTGAGACAATGGGCTGCCCCTCTACCCCCTCAGGCCCCTTGCAGGCTCTGCAGCACCGTGGAGAACAGGCTGGACTTTCCATTCCAATCGGCTAAACTTACCCCTTTAACACGATCCTGGTTTGATAATAAATACCATGGCGTGGCACCTGCAGAGAGCTTTATGCTTTTTAAACTGTGTTCACTGCAAACCTGGCTGCACTTTCTTCCAAGATCCAGTAAGTAGATCTGAAAGGTGGGCAGGATGGGTATTGCTACTCTTCCCTATTTAAGGAGAGAAAACTGGGAGTGTGCAGGACTAGCTAGGAAGGATTTGTGGGAATTCATTCAACAAATATCAGTACTTAACTGAGCACCTACTGTGTGCCGGGTACTGCTTCTGGCAATAGGAACACACCAGAGAACGAAGGAGTAAAACATTCCTGCCCACTGGGAGCTGACATTCCAATGGAGGGAGACCATAAACAATGTAAATAACATTACAAATATGAAGAAAATAGTAAACGGTATAAATAATAAATATGAGGGAATTCCTTGGCAGTCCAGTGGTTAAGACTCTGCACTTCCATTGCAGGGGGCACAGGTTCGATCCCTGGTCAGGGAACTAAGATTCCACAGGCTGGGTGGCACGGCCAGGAAAATAGATAAATAAATAAGTACGAGTTAACAGTATTGTGTGTTATAAGGTAACACATGCTGTGGAGAAAAAGCGGGGCCGGGCAATAGGGGAGTGTGGGTGAGGGGAGGGGAGGGTTTGTTCAACTGTGACTCCGTGATCAGGGATGTCTGCCCTGTAAAGGCGACAGCTGCTGAGTCCCCTGAACCAAGGTAGAAGCAGTAGGAGGGAGAAGAGAACAAATTAAGAGGGATTACAGATGCAGGAGTGGACAGGTCTTGGAAGCATACGGGGAGAAGGGGAAGGGGGGCAGAGGTGGGGGAAAAGCTGAAGACCATCCCCAATTTTCTGAGGGAGGGGGCCCAGGCCAAAGGGCAGGCCAGAGGGGAGGGCAGGACGTCCATGATGGACACCAAGACAGCCAAATGGACATGTCTTCAAGGCAACTGTTTATCTAGCTCCTAGAGAGTCTGGACCAGAGACACAGAGATGCCATCTGCGAGTTATCAGGACCCAAGCAGAAATGGAGACGTGTCCCGAGGAAAGAAAAGAAGGTAGAGGGCAGAATTCTGAGGAAGACCAGCAGGCTGCCTGTCGTCAGAGGGGCCAGGAAAACGATGGCTGGATTTATTAGGCCAGGAGATCACTGGCACCCTAGTGCCAGCAGAGCGACGGGCACAAAAACCCAGAGAGGGCTGGGGGGTGACAAGGGGAGGAGGGAGAGACTGAATGTCAACCGTCCTTCTCTAACATTTGTTATTTTAAGGGCACGTGGGCTCAAGGTGAGCTGCCTGGGGTTGGTTCGTTATTTAAGATGGGAGAAGTACGGACTGGACGTAGAAATGCTTCTAAGAAGGAACCCATGGTGGGGTGGGGCTGGGAGGGGGTATGCTAAGGATACTGGAACCGGGTTACTCATGAGACAGCTGACCACAATAACTACCCCCATGACCTTTATTGAGAACTTCAATAAGCAAGAGCTTCACGTATGTCACCCCACTTAATTCTTTCCACAACCCTGTAAGGTAGGTCTTGGGATTCACATCCACACTCTGCAGACAAGGAAACTGAGCTTAGAGAGGCCAAGTAAGGTGGCCCAGGTGGAGAGCCAGGATTCAAATGCAGGTGTATGGGGTGGTCCCTACACGTCACCCTTCCCCCGCTGATTCCCCTTACAGGAAGGAAGGACCCTCTTACCTTAAGATAGGAGGAGGGAGGGGCGGGAGACGGCAGGCTAGTTGGAAGGACTGTCACAGGAGAGCCTGACTGGGGGCCTGGTTCCTCTATAAACAGGGAGCGAGATGCCACACTGAGGCTGGGAGAAGGAGGGGTGGGGGTCCGAGAAGCAAGATGCTCTGAAGCAGCTGCTGAGGAGGACAAAAGCAGACTGACCAGAACACGGGAAAGGACAGTAGATGCCATTCTGCTTCGAAAGGGCGTGAAATCCCAAATTGCTCTCGTTCTTGCAACAAAATTATAGTGATCTTTCCTGTCTCCTAGAGATCCCGCCCCTCCCTTCTTTTCCGTCCTCCTTCAGCGGGAGGCGCTTTTCTAAAAGGTGGATTTCGGAGTGGCGTGGAGTCCAGCGAGGAGTCCTCTTGAACTTCTGTCCGGTTGTCTGTGTCATGAACACCCAGGCCGTGTGCTGATGCCCAGGGCTGGGGTCTGCTGGAGGAGTGGGGTCTGCTGGGGGCCGCAGAGGCCTGGCACACGGGGCAGCAGTGTGGTTTTCTCCCAAAGGGCTCGGCTGCCCAGCGGGTGGTGGGTTGTTAGGGATTAGGTGTGGGCAGGCCAGCGTTGGAAGAACCAAAGCCAGAGAAACTGCGGGCCCGGGAGTGGCTGCAGGGATGGGCTGAGGAAGCCAGGGATGCGCTCAGAGGAGAGAGAGAAGAGACAGGAGCCCTAGCACAGTGTCACCATGAGAAAGCTGTGGCCAGGCTATGAGACGTCTGAACGCACGATTTCAGAGGCGGAAAGGTTCTGGGTCAGGACAAGGCCCCGTGGAGGTAACAGCCCTCGATCGGAGCAACGTAAAGAATGGAGGGATTTGGGTGTTCGTTGGGTGGTGGCCAAGAGGGGACAGTCTCAGGATGATGATGGGATTCAGGGTAGAGGAGCGATCTACGAGCCAGACGCCAACATTCAGAGAATGAGGGAAAGTGACTGGATCACGTCATTGATGATGACCATGATGAACCTGAGAGCTCCCACCTAGGGGACACTCACACACGTCAGGCTCTGATAAGCGCTGTAAGGACTCAACGCTCACAGCCACCTGGGACATCAGTACCATCTTGTCCTTTTTTTTTACAGGTGGGGAAACTGGGCACAGAAGTAGATGAAGCAACTTGCCCCAGGTCACACCCAAGTGGGAAGCAGGACCTAGTCCATGCAGTCAGGCTCAGGGGCCCCCGCCCCTACCCATCCTGCCATCCCAGTAGAGCAGGAGGTGAGTGGGGACAGAGAGAGAAGAGGGATGGACACTGGTGGAAGTGGATGGCGGGAGCCTCAAAGGGGAAGGAGCAGTTGATAAGGGGGGTGATGAACAGCCAGAGGGCAGCAGCCCCAAGGCATGTGGTTTGAGGCGATGGGAACCATCTTTTCTTGAGAGGCTTCAGGGAAGTGGGGGTCTCAGGAGAAGAGCACCGGCAGGAGGAAGGAAAACTCAGTGAAGATGTAAGGGAGCCTGCTACGCGGAACTTCCGTGGGTTCCGACGGGAAAACAAGGGAAGAAGGAAGCAATGGAAAGTTGGTTCAGGTGAGAAAAAGCAGGAAGAAAATTTGTGTCTGCATTTCACAGATAAGAGAACTAGACCTCAGAAAAGCTAAGTGTCCTGCCCAACCGGTTAAGTCCAAGACTGGGACCTGAATTGCCCCAAGATAGTTCTCTGAGGGTGAGAAACTGTGGCCAGAAGGAGCTTGAGGGCAGGTTTGCAGTTAAAGAGACAGTGATTGGATGCAAGCCTCCTATGAAAAATGACGGCAGCAAACATTCCAGGTGGAGGCTGGGAGGGGAGGGCAGACTTTCGGAGAAGCAGAACTCAATGAGGATTAAAAACAAAAAGAAAACTCTCTGAGAAGGAAAGTACCCCTTGGGTACCAGGGGAGATATGAAAAGAGCCAGTTCTGGGGTTCAAGAGGGACTACCAAAGGCTTCCTTGAACACAAGCAAGCCAGTTCATCCAGTGGGTCAGGGAAAGTCAGAAGGGGTCCAGAACCCAAGCCTGTAAAAGAAGAAACGTGGGACTCAAGTCTGGAGATTGGTCACCGCCCCAAAGAGCGGTGGGACAAAAGTCCTCTTCAATGAAAGGGCCACAGATGGCTAAAAGGTGCCCAACGGAAACCAGGAAACTATGGAAGGCCTACTCCACAGAGCCACGCCCTCCCTTCCACATGACACGCCCCCCCACTTCATGTGCACACCCCCCTACCCCATGTGCACACCCCTGTATGGCTTAAACGATGTAATTGAATCCCCCCAATTAGCCCCAAGTGCCTCCCGCTGTTAAAAAGCTGAGGCCGCCTTGACTGCCAACTATAATCCTAGGGGCTCCCCTCCAAGCCCTTTGCTCTAGCCTCCCTCTCCCCCACTTCTGGGCAGAGGGGGCCCGCAGCCGGCCAGAAAGTGGCCACATGGGGGCCAAGTGCTGATCTGGGACCGCCTGAGATCCCTTTTCCCACTCCTCCAGCAGACCCCAGCCCTGGGCATCAGCACGCGGCCTGGGTGTTCATGACACAGACAACCGTACAGAAGTTCAAGAGGACTCCTCGCTGGACTCCACGCCACTCCGAAATCCACCTTTTAGAAAAGCGCCTCCCGCTGAAGGAGGACGGAAAAGAAGGGAGGGGCGGGATCTCTAGGAGACAGGAAAGATCACTATAATTTTGTTGCAAGAACGAGAGCAATTTGGGATTTCACGCCCTTTCGAAGCAGAATGGCATCTACTGGACGGTACTTGGTTTCGAAAGCACTGGAGTGGGTGGGAGGGACACTGGCAGCTGCCTTTGCCCCCTGCCCCCCACCTCCCCAGAGGACCCTAGCAGTCAGCTTGCACTGCTGGGACCAGGAAGGATGAGCAAAGTCAGAAGTGGAGGAATGCAGAGCCTTCTGGCACCTGCCTGGCTTGCTGCTGCTGCTCAGAGCTCAGCAGGGCCGGCGACAGAAACCCCCAAGGCCAAGCGAGGTTTCTAACTGGCCCGGCAGCCACCAGCTCCTAGAGAGAAGGCTGAGCCTTAACCCACTCGGCCGGCAGTCAGTGCCCTGCCATCGGGCTGCACCCTGGCGGGGAAGGAGGGCTTCCCCCAGCAGAGCTTGAGGACTGAGTTTCCCTGACAAGCAAAACAAGAGAAGGGCTGTGAAAGGGTCAGCGGAAGTTCCCTCGCTTCAAATCTTTCCTGTTTCCTTCTGCCCCGGCTTTCGCCACCGCAGGACTCAGCATGGTCTGCGAGCGGTGTGCCTAATCTGGTTGGAATTTCCTCCTCCACCCACCTGGCATTCTCCCCACAGCCCTGAGCGCTCCCGATCAGGGGTTCTCACATCCACCCCAAGTGCTGGTCTAGGCGACCACGCCACTGGCCCCTCTGGAGCACCAGGGAGAGGCTCACGGTAGAGGGGCTGCAAAGCCCCAGTTGGAAAGGAGCAAGTCGTGGCTACCCTTTGGCGAGAGCCCTACGGAGGCCCCTCGCTCGCTCCCCTGGGACCAGTACGGGGTCCCAGCAGCCTGGCCCTTTATGGATGAGTGAGTACTCATATGCCACCAGCGCGGGGACAAGTGACAGAGGAAGACACAGGAAAGAGGAGAAAAGTTGCCCAAAGTCTTCCAAATACCCACTTAATAATCACAGGCTGTTGACTGCTGGAGCTCAAGAGGCACTAGTGATTATGAGGTTCAGTGTTTTTCTGACGTTTTTGTCCATAATCCCCAGCCAGAAGTGCACTTTACACAGCCACTCAGGGAACACACACACACACACACACCCAAGCAGAAATTCATGGAGCGACACTGCTCCTTACCGCATGCCACACGTGCCCGTGTTCTGTACTCGCACCAATCTGGCTTTTTAAAAATGTTGCTCCCGGGACTTCCCTGGTGGCGCAGTGGTTAAGAATCCGCCTGCCAATGCACGGGACACTGGTTGGAGCCCTGGTCCGCGAAGATCCCACATGCCTCAGAGCAACTAAGCCCGTGCGCCACAACTACTGAGCCTGCGCTCTAGAGCCCGCGAGCCACAACTACTGAGCCCGCGAGCCACAACTACTGAAGCCCATGTGCCGCAACGACTGAAGTCCGCACGCCTAGAGCCCACGCTCCGCAACAAGAGAAGCCACCGCAACGAGAAGCCTGCGTACCGCAACGAAGAGTAGCCCCCGCTCACAGCAACTAGAGAAAGCCCACACGCAGCAACGAAGACCCAATACAGCCCCAAATTAATTAATTAATTAATTTTTAAAAAAATGTTGCTCCCACTGATGGGTCACCACCCAGTTTGAAAAATGCAGATCATTAAGGTGACATGGTGGGGGGGATGGGACTTCATGGGAAAATGTATGTAATGTTACAGTGGGAAGCATTAGCAAGGCTGACCTATTTGCACTCAATGACCCAACCTAACAGCTCGCTGGGCTCAGAAATGAAAGTGACCACCCCTGAGCACCATGGTTCACACTGCCTAGGAGAGAAAAACTGGAAAAAGCAGGCCCATCCAACACTCTCACTGAACTTTACAAGAACAGGTTAAAACTGTGTGCCTTATGAAATCAAAGAAAACTTTTTTTTTTCCCTTTCAAGATACAACTTACATTGATTTGTCTTCAGGTGTAATAACTTTTTGAAATTTCAAGAATGTAAAGAGGACAAGTGGGGGCTTCGCTGGTGGCGCAGTGGTTGAGAGTCCACCTGCCGATGCAGGGGACACGGGTTCGTGCCCTGGTCCGGGAAGATCCCACATGCCGCGGAGCGGCTGGGCCCGTGAGCCATGGCCACTGAGCCTGCGCGTCCGGAGCCTGTGCTCCGCAACGGGAGAGGCCACAACAGTGAGAGGCCTGTGTACCACAAAAAAAAAAAAAAAAAAAAAAAGAGGACGAGTGTTCTGTGTTCATAGAAAGGGGGACAGGTTACAAATGGGAAATACTGAACTGGTCCACAGCCTCCGTTTTACTAGTGACAAAACTAAGACACAGAACCGTGCCTAAGGCATGAAACAAGTTAGGGGCCGGGCTTGAACCCCAGCCCAGGGCTCCTGATTCAATTACTCACAGTCTTCATCTTCCCAAATATTTAAGAAGAACACAGTGAAGGTCTCCCCAAGTAGAGCATTCCCGTGACTGAAGCATATCTCATGTTGGACACATGACAACCATGCTGGTCTTGGCACACGTTGGCACTCTGCCACAGCCTCACTGGGGTCACACAGCGGGGCTCATACCACTTAACTCTGTGCCTTTCATCCCTGCTGCAAAGTGAAAAGAGTAATCCAAGAAAGTTGTAGCCAAAAAACAAGAGGGGCTTTAAAGCCAAACCTGCATGCTCAAAACCAGAAGAACCCCTAAGGGTCGTTATTCAGAGCTAGGATTATAATCGCAGAACCAAGAAAACCTTCCTGGTTAGTTAACCCAAGACTTCATTTTACAGTCAAGCCCCACAGAATGACTTGCCTAGGACAGGAAGACCAGCTCCTTCGATCATACACACCACGTTAACCTGGTCACAGGTGAAAACCAACCGCTACGGAAAGTAATACTAAGTACACAGTGACAAATGGATCAAAACAGACCAGCGTCCATGGGGCAGAAGGAGGGGCAGGGAGGAAACGAAACACAGATCACAACATTTAAACACGTGAGATTAATGCCTCTTCAGAGTGTCACAGGGAGCTCAAAAGGCATGACTGACTATTCCTAATCCTAAAGATAAACTAAAATGATGCCCTGAACCAAACTCACAGCAGAGACCAAGGGCCTCAGAAGTGGTACAGGTCCCTGGAACATTCATCTCCACGACCCAGTGGGTCTGGTGCCGCTCAAATAACATCTCCCTGCTCCTAACTTTCCCACACTCTGTCCAAGGCGCCTGAGACAACAACTTCAAACATGGGGAATTTTATTACATGTGAGGGATTCTTTCCTACACAAATGCCACCTGGTATCTGTCCAGGGTCTTTCCTGGAGCAGCTTCGGAAACCTAAAAGACAAGATCTCCCTGTGGCCTCTGTAACCCTGGCAGGCAAGGACCATTCCCTTAATTCCCCACTGGGTTGCCGGAGGGAGAGAAGGGGTGATGGCTCAGTCCCAGCAGCACAATATAAGACTTGGGCTCACCTTACTGCCAATGCCCATGGTCTTCTCTCTGGACCCGTGTCTGTGCAGCCCCTGACTGCCAGCTCTGAGAGCTGCCCAGGGCAGGGAAAACCCTCTGCATTAGACATTCTGGCCTTCACGCCACTCACATGGGGCCAGCATCAGCAACAAGATACAGATGCTAACTGGGGAACTCTGCTGGGCCTGCCTTCCAAGATAACTGCCACCCGGAGAGGTCCCCAAATCTCCCAAAGCACACTGAGGCTGGAGTCGGAGGATACAGTGGCTCATGAGCCCGGGCAGGCTAATCTGTTCACCTCTCTGTGCCACGGTTTCTTCATCTGTTAATCCCCAGGGTTGCTGTGTGTTTTAGATGAGTTCTGCCCACAAAAGTGCGATGTGTCAGTACTAGAATTACTCCCCCTCAGCACTCTATCCCCTAGCCATTCGGTATCCTGAACAGGCTGACTGAGGTCAACTCAGGCAAAATCCGCCTGGCTAAAACTGCCTCCTTACAGAAATGCATTTAAAACTACCCGGGAAGTACCGGGCCAACTGAATCTCTATTACACAAACCGTAAGAAAGGCTGTATAGCACACGCTCTCCCTGCCTGCCCGCCTCCCTGAAACAAAATGAGAAGGCAAATGTCATTGCAAGTCTTACTGCCTCTCAGCGGCTCGACAGCCGGAGGGCGGGTGGCCGGGCCGGCCGGACCGGGGACACGTTCCTCGGCGCGAGCGTGGTTAGCGCTCCCGGCGGCGGGTCCCTCCGGGACAGCGCACGTGTGGGCAGCCTCGGCCACCCGGCACCGGCCGGCGGACGCCGCTCGCCACGGCTTGGACACCGGGAGCGCCAGCTGGAGCCGCAACGACCCGGGACCGCAAACTCTCCGATCGCGTGGCCAGACAGTGGTAAGACTGTGCAAAGCTGCACTGGCCGCCTCCCTCGGGAACCCCGCCGCCACCACCGAGGCCAGCGGCGCTCGCCACTCCTCCTCGCCGGCCGCAGCGCCGCCAGCAGCCCGGGCCGGGAACTCGGCGGGAGCGGCGGAGCGGGGCGCCGGCTGGGGCACCCTCGTGGGCGCGGGGGGTGCCCCCAGGGCCCAGGCGCACAGCGGAAGGAGCTGCGCAGCGCGCTCCTCGGCGCCCCGGCTACGCGCGCCAACTCCCGGTGAGACCCAGGAGACCCGGGGCGCCGCGGCCCCGAGGAGAGCGCGGTTTCGGAGAGCTGCATCCAGGCTGCTCCTGCGCGGGATGCAAACGCACGCGCGCGCGCTCTCCTCTCCGCTCGCTCCGTCCCTAAAGTCCCCTCGCGCCTCACCTTCACTGAGTCTACCGGGTACATGACCGAGTGCTCCAGGATCCCGGCCATCGCTCCGGCTGTCATGTGGATGGATAAGGAGACGCTGGTCGGCAGGTTCTCATAGTCCTCCGACCCGGCGTCCTTGCAGCCGCCGCCGCCGCCGCCATCTCGGCTGTCCCCATCCATCCTGCGCCCTCCAGCCTGGCTCCCTACGCCGCCGCAGCGTAGCTCCATCCGCCGGCTCCGCTGGGCGCGGGAGGCTGCAGGAGGCGGGCGGGGAGGGGGAGGGGGCGAAAAACTTCACTTCTTTAAAGTGGGAACCACCTCCCGGGTGCTGCGGCGCCTGACGCCATGGCGGGCTGGGGTGGAGCAGAGGGGCACCAATCACTGGGAAAGTAGAGGCCGGCCGCTGCCGCACCATTGGTGTGCGGGACAGTGGGGACCCGCCTCCCAGTGTGACGTCACTGCCCAGTGCAAATTTCCAAGCTACCGGATGGGGGCGAAAGGAGACGTTGGGGTGTCCCGGGAAGTTGTCTTACCTCCTGTTGGGGTGGTGCTGCCTGGTTTGGGGCAGTCGCTGGGGAGGGTAAGCCGGACCGTAGGGATTGGGCAATGCTTGAGGCTGGAGGGAGATTCGGAGCAGCGGAAAATCTGCCCCCAGAGCCGGGGATTTTGCAAACAGTATTGCTCAGCAAGCTTTGGCATTCCTCAGGCCTGGAGGGGGGAAGTTGCTGCGAACGTCATTTATGGAGCAGTTATGGTGGCTGGAGGAGGGGAGGGGTGGAGGCACACGTGGAGGTGGAGTGGAGTTCTAGAATTGAGGACCCACTGCGCGATATGAGGGGTGCACCTCCTTTTGTGCAGCTCGAGAGCATGTCCCGTGGAGGGAACAAAGTGAAAACTCAAGATGCTGGGCCAGGCTGCTTCGTTGAGGAGAACGGCCACTTACTCGAATTTTTCTGTCTCACTGAAAACACATAATACATAGAGCAAAACTTGTGCCTCCTTATTCTCACCAAGAGGCTAAATCCACCCTGCCCTGGACCGGGCAATAAGTAGTCACCAGGATGGAGCCCTTCTGAGTAGGCGCCTTCAGCACGTTTTCCTGGGGCTGGAGGGGCTCTGGAAGCCTGGTCTCACAGTAGGGTGCAAAGTGGCCAAGAGAGTGCAGGATTGCATCTGCCTATCTTTAAAGACTCTGGTCTTCTCGATCTCAAACTCATCCCAAGCTATCTTCTTAAATAAAGTGTAACCCAGACTGTTTTATTCTAACCTAAATAATATTGTCTTTCTCCATCTGGGGGAAGGGGGAGTAATCAAAAAGTAGGGGAGTAACCTGCCTGTTTATCTAAGGCTCCCTGAAAGCATGGCATCTGCACATCTAAATGTGCATGTTCTGGGCTTAAGATTTGGCTGGAGCTGATCAACTTTTACTGCACCTTATCCAAAGAAGGCTTCTCTGGTCAGAAAAGCTGTGCCTTGAGATATGAAAAGGTGCAGGAGACCCTGAAGATGCTGCACACCCTCTTTGGCCTCACCCTGGTCCCAAGATTTGGGTCATAACAACCCAGGCAGCTCTCTGGGATTTGAGATTCAGTGATGTCAATAGAGTCTTCATAGCCAAGGGCACCATTTCCCCAATTTTGGTAGCTGCCAAAAGTCGCTCCCAAGACCGGTGCTAAGGATGGGCTAGGTAGAAACACGCTCTGTATTTAGTAATTGCTGGAGAACAATTTAGTAATTGCTTTTGCCAGAGGTGATTTTGAAGAAACGTTGGTCAAAACCTGTTGATACTCGTGTAAAAATGGATACCCTTTAACCAGTACATATTAACTCATCGTCCCACTTCAGGGAATGTGACACAACTGTCTGAATATGCATGACGCTCTTCAAAGCATTATTCATAGTAATAAATAATTGGAAACAACCAAAATGTTCAACTAGAGAACATTGGCTGAGCAAATTATGATACCTGTATTCATGAAATATTATGGGGCCATTAAAATTGTGGCTACGCAACGACATGGGAAATAATTATGATGCAATGTTATGTGAGAAAACAAAACAAAATTCTATGAACATTACATTCACAAAGATGTAAATATGCAGAGGAAAAGAGTGAAGTGGTTATTGTGATAGTGACATAGGATTAGAGGTATTTTTACTATATTTTTCAGACAAACAATGCTTGTATTGTTTCTATAATTGAAAAAATGGAAAGAATGAAAATGGATCATTCTTTTTAGGATCTAATCTCCCAACGGATGAGAAACGCCCTGAACTCTGCAATGGTGATAGTGGTGCAGAAAAGTAAGCTTGTGGATGGTTAAGAGGACTCTTGGCACTTGTGAACATGCCCATAATCTTCAGGTACCTAAGACTTTTTTTAAATTTCATTAAACAAACGTTAAGCCAGAAGCATTTAGAAAATCTTTGGAATATTTATTTTGAATATTCAATATTTTTTCTCACCAATATATATGGTGGTTTGGCCCTCAGCGTCCATCTTAAACTTCTCCTTGTACTGTAGTGACCAGAAAATTTGAAACCACATTTCTCAGACTCCTTTGCAACTAGGAGTCTAGATATAATTTATATTCTGCCAGTTAGGTGAACTAGGGAGATCTGGGAAGTGGAGAGCAGATAGAGACCACCTTCCTGCTGCTTTGAAGTTATACGCTGCCTAGTGAAATCATAGGGTTAGGAGCAGTTGGGATGGGCAGTGGCTTGCCTGTTACGATAGCATTGCAGGGTCCGGACACCAAGTTCATGAATGTTGAGAGGCAATTGTGGCAGTGGGAGTGGCAGCAGGGATGGTGGCAGCACCATAGCTTCCACAGGTGGCCTTCACCTTTGAGGATGCGGTGGAGGTTCCCTTGGGAAGCCAGTTTGGAGGTATGGGTCTGAGAATCATCTCTGGAGTCCCCGCCTAGGTTTCAGCTCTTCCTTCCCATCCAACAATATTCTGTATAGTAGCAAATGGGCATCATAATGAAGGAGGCTTCCCTAGATGTCAGAGTGCAGCAGCCAGACGTGGTCTTAGATCTTTGAGGAAGGCCTGCTTGCAAGGAGGGGTGAGATCCCAGACACCATAACCCAGTGCTTTGACCACACTGCCAACAAGGAGGCAGCACTGGAAGGACCCAGGAGCAGAGCGGAGATCCTGCCCTGTGGGGTAAACCAGGAGACTCAGAATGACTTGCTGGTTCCAGCCGAGTCTTACATAAAGTTCCCGAATGTTGAAGTTCTGAAGACGTCATCATGCTGCTTTAGCCCAGCCGGGAGTCAAGCTCCGCTTAGAAACGGGAAGTTACAGAGGGTGTAGGGGGAAGAGCACTTGAGTTGGAGTCATGGGCCTGTTCAAGCCCAGATTCCACCATTTAGCAGCTATGTGGCTGTGACCCTTTTGGTTGGCATGCTTCCTCACCCGCTTACCATGGGCACTGCCACTTAACACATGGTGAATGAAATACAGAAAAAAATAGAATAGAAGCTCGTGGTGAAGTACATACAATTTGGGGGTGTTGGGAGGAAAGAGGACAGAAAGGAGTTAAGAGTATAGAGTTAAGAGGTCCAGGCTTCCTCCAAAATCCTACCTTTTTCACAATAATTACTTAAACCCTGGCATCCACCTGCCCACCCATGCAACACACAGATATATTAACACCCTACCCAGAATTTAGCCAATGCTGTGTCTCCCCCTGGAGCCCCAGAATTCCTCTAACAGAAGGGAGGCCCGGACCATGGAGGGACTGCAGCTGGTGTGATGTCTCCTAGATCATCGTGTGCTGGGTACCAGGTGGGGTGTGCATTTTGCCTTTGTTTTTCACAATGTGAACTCCTCCACATCTGCGTTATCTTTAAGTCAAGTGTATACGTTGGAAGGGCTGCGCGGGCCTCTAGACATGCAGGGTGTCTCCCTCATTTACACATCTGACCCTATAATCCCAGAACCTCTTGCTTTCCTAAAGACAGCACTGTGTCCCCTAAAGGCTCTATCTGTGATTCATCCTTAGGGATGAGTCCCTCCTTGAGACAGAAGAAATGGAGGCCAAAAGCTAGCCTCCCTCCAGAGCCCCCCATCAAATAAGGAAGGGATGGGGGGGTGGGCCACCAGGCACAGAGAAGGCAGAGCTGCCTCAGTTTACGGGGCTTCCTTTTATGAAAGGTGGTGACAAGAGAGGGTCCGAGCTGGTAGTTTAATCAGCGGGTTGAGAGAGGAGTGTTGCCCAGCTCTGCCTCCCAGAAGCCTGCCGGGCTCGCACTGCTGCAGACTCTGCTGCTGAGTCCCTTGTGATAGGGCTGGGCCCCCCTGCTGTGCGACAGCCACCCCCCACCCTGACTCCTGTCCTGTGGATGCGTGTGCTATCCTCCATGGCAGCTGCCCCCTGCACTTTCACAGATGAGACCCAACGATGCTAGCCATACCCTCCTCACATCAGGGTCTCTGCACTGCCGTCATTCCCACTCTCACTCAAGAACCCATCAGCTAGCAGATGTCTCAAGGCCCCAGAGGTGGACGGAATGGGTAGCAGAGGAGCCCTGAGGCCCCAGTGGAGGCCAAGCAGTGGCTGAATTGTGGGTAGGGTGTGCCACATCTGTGTGTTTGCATGGGTGACCTTGGGCCATCCGTAGCCACCCACCAAAAGAGCTTCCATCTGTCATCTTTCCCTTTCCTCATCTTTTTCCACAAATATACTCAATCCTCCATAGCCTAATAAAATCCCTCTTCCCCGTTCCACGCCTTAAGCTATTGCCCTATTTCTCTCCTCCATTCTGAAGCCCCAGAAAGAATGATCGCCCCTGGCCATCCCTCCTTACAAGGCATTCACTCCTGAAGCCTTCCCGTGGTTTCTAACTCCTGCACTTTTTTTTTAATAACATCTTTATTGGAGTATAATTGCTTTACAATGGTGTGTTAGTTTCTGCTTTATAACAAAGTGACTCAGCTATACATATACAAGTACCCCCATATCTCTTCCCTCTTGCGTCTCCCTCCCTCCCACCCTCCCTATCCCAGCCCTCTATGTGGTCACAAAGCACCGAGCTGATCTCCCTGTGCTATGCGGCTGCTTCCCACCAGCTATTTATTTTACGTTTGGTAGTGTATATATGTCCATGCCCCTCTCTCGCTTTGTCCCAGCTTATCCTTCCCCCTCCCTGTGTCCTCAAGTCCATTCTCTAGTAGGTCTGTGTCTTTATTCCCGTCTTACCCCTAGGTTCTTCACTCCCGCACTTTTCGAAAGGAGCTCTTGAAAAGGTCACCAATGATCTCACTGCCGGATCAGCCCGCCTCTCCTGGCGGGAACCTCTGAAGCCCGCCTCCTCAGGAATTCCTCCCTCACTTCCGCTCTCTTCCTGCCCTTCAGGCAGCACCGTCTGCCTCCTCGGCCTCTCCTTCCTCCTGACAGTCTGTCCTCAGAGCTCCTTTCTTCTCTTCCCTTTGGTCCTCGCTTCCATTCCCATGTTCCCATTCCCAGCCCAGGCTCTGTTTTTAATCCTGACCACTCCTCTGCACTCCAGCCCCATATGTTCTCGTGCCTCTCAGATCCATGTGAAGCTCAGATGGTAGATCAGTGTTCTAGGGCTGCTGTCACAAAACACCACAAACGGGCAGCTTGAAACAACAGCAGTATATTCTCTCATGGCCCTGGAGGCTAGAAGTTCAAGATCAAGGTGTTGGCAGGGCCATGCCCCCTCCAAAGGCTCTAAGGGAGGATCCTTCCTTGCCCCTTCCTAGCTTCTGGCGGCTCCCCTGCAATCCTCGACGTTCCTTGGCACCTGTCATTGGATTACGCCAGGATGACTTCATTTTAGCTTGATTATATTTGCACAGATATTTCTAAAAAGGGCACAGGTTCCGAGCAGACATGAATATTGGAGGAAAACTGTTGAGCTCAAGACGGGGGTGGGTGGTGGTGGTGAGAGGCTAGAGCTGCAGGCTGTCGGGGGAGAAGCCCGGGTTCCAGTCCTGACTCATATCCTTTGCCCGCGTCCCTTTATCTTCAAAAGGAAGAGTTGGACCCAGTGTTGTGCCTTCCAGCTCTATCTGTCCAATCTAAAACTGAATTCATAATCTTTCCTCCTAGTTGACAACTCCTTCTCAGGCTACTTTTTCCTGTATCTTACCTCTGTTTTACCAAGCAACCAACTGGCAAGTTTACAGTCATTCCTGGCTTCTCTCTTCTTCTCTCAGATCCTGTCAGCCATGGGGAGATTCAGGCCTCTGAGAGAGTGTCACTTATAGCTACGGCGACTGTGTAATTTATCTTCCAAACTGGGATGCTTTTTGAGAGTGACAAGGGACACTGGTGAGAATTACACCAGGACAGAGGTAGAAACTGAGACCGTCCTGGGGAAACTAGGATATGGTCGTCCTGCTTATAGCCTAAACTTGCCTTCCATGCCCCACCTGTCACAGGTACTCATTTCTCAGCTCAGATGGTTCCCCTTCCAGGAAGTCTTCTCTGACCCTCAGGAAGTGAGCTGAACCCTGTCACTCTTTCACGCCTCCTTCCTGGCTCTCCCAACCTTCTATTTATTATTATAGTTATGTTGCCTCAAGTTCTTTGAGGATGTAAATTGAGTAAATGATCAATATTTATTACAGTAGTAAGAGTTTCCTTCAAAGGAGCTCCATATTCCTATATAATAACATTAAAATGCTACAGACATTCATGAGCTCCAGGAAATTAAACCATGTTGCACCATAGCTCCTGAGGCTCTGAGCACAGACAGTGGAGAAGAGAGATAAAAGGGACATTTTCTTTTCTTCCAAAGTATTGATACATGTCACAAATGCTAAAACAGGGTGCTACTTTTCTTGGGAGCATGGAGTTGCAAAGCCTGAGAAGTGGAAGAGACCTAGAATATGATATAGTCTATAATCCCATCTCACAGGTGACCAAAGAGGTCCAAGAGGTAAAGTAACTTGTCCACAGACACAGAAGTGGATAGTGGAAGAACTGGGATAAAAACCCAGGTGTTCCATTCAGTACTTTTTCAATTCACCCACCTTTGAAATAACCCTAGAAGCTGATAAGACTCCTTTATTGCGGTCATTAGTCTTATCTCAGATGCCTTCTCTGTAAAAACCAATAGTCATCGATGCTCGCTCTGGCCGGGTTCCCCTGACATAGCACATTAGCACACGCCCGCATTTGCCAGATTCCGCAGGTGAGTTTCACCCTGAGCCTTACCATCATTGAGAACGTGTTGATCACAATCCTCTAGGCAGCAATAGCTGCCATATTTCCAACCATTCAATAGATTGCTGAGCATAGAAGATGCGCTCTTTAGGAGAATGGAGATGATATTCCCCCTGCCTGGAATGTCCAGTGCCCGCTCTTCCCATGGATAGATTCTTTTTTTTTTTTTAACATCTTTATTGGAGTATAATTGCTTTAAAATGGTGTGTTCGTTTCTGCTTTATAACAAAGTGAATCGCTATACGTATACATATATCCCCATATCCCCTCTCTCTTGCGTCTCCCCACCACGCTCCCTATCCCACCCCTCTAGGTGGTCACACAGCACCGAGCTGATCTCCCTGTGCTATGTGGCTGCTTCCCACTAGCTATCTATTTTACATTTGGTAGTATATGTAAGTCCATGGATAGATTCTTGTCTTTCAAGTACCAGCTTTAATGTCACTTCCTCAGAGAGAACAAATTAAACCAGTACCACAATCACTTTTTAAAAAAATGTATAGCACTCATTACTTTCTTAATTTATCTTTGTTTGTTTTTTTGTTTGTTTTTTCTTCCTCTTGCACTCTCTCTCTCTCTGTGTGTGTGTGTGTGTGTGTGTGTGTGTGTTTCTGACTATCACACAGAGTAAGTTTCAAGGAAACAGACATTGGGTGTCACATCTTCACAGCTCTGTCCCTGTGCCTAGAACCGTGCCTGGCACAGAGTAGGCTACGAACGAATAAATGCAAATGAATAAATAAAATGTGCCCTCCTCCAGGAAGCCTTCCCTGACCCAGACAGCCCACACACATCTTTCTCCACTGAACTTCTCTAGGATGTGTGTACTACCTCACCCACATGACATTTACCATTTACTTCCTTGTACTGTAGTTTGTTTCAGAACATACCTTGGTCCCCCATCTAGACCCTAAGCCCTGGAGAGCCGAATCTCTGGTTTATGCTCCTTTGTAGGCCCAGAACCTAGCACAGATTCCTGCACATAAAAGGAGAGCAACAGGCATGTGTTTAATCGATTGAGGAGGAAGCAGAGCATAGCAGAAAAGATGAACTTTGAACTCAGACGTCCTGACTTACCACTCACTATCTAGCTGTGTGTCCTTTGAAAAATTACTTAGCATCTCTGAGTCTAGTTTCTCAATTATAAAACGGGCACATTAATTCCTACATTACAGGATTAAAAAAGAAAATATATATAGCACTCTATATATGTATATGTATTTATGTATTCAGAAATGTCATTTCCCCGTTAGTGTTTGACAAATGTTTTTAGCTCTTACAGTAGCCACGGACGTTTTTCATAGCACGCTGATGTTCACCAAAGATTTTCTGTCTCTTAATCAGCAGTTGATTCTGCTTTTTAAGTGTTCTTTTTATTTTTCAAAAATGCAAGTCTGTAACATTTTTATCAAAATGTTTTGATAAATGCAAGTATATAAAATCAGGACATGAACACTACTTGCTACAGTTAACAGATTTCCTTTCCATATTATCATAAAAAGGACCAATTCACATTCTCACCATTTGCTTCACATTCACAAAAGTCACTTCAAGAGCTATAGCCATCTCTCAAAACTGATCAGTTTGGTGCAAGTAAGGCATGTTTCTTTTAAAAGGCTGTGCACTTGCCCAGGTGTGAGGTTATTGCAATGTAGCACATTTATACAGGTGGAAATACAGAGAGGCTGCTCTGTCCTTTAATCACCTGTCCTATGACAGCAGAGTCCTAACTTAATCTCCATGTCTCTTCATTCCCAGAAGTTTGGTGGCCAAGTCATACTAAATAGTGGCAACTTGTAGAACTCTGGAAAGTTTTCGCGCACTTTCTCATATCTTATCTCATTTGATTCTTAGGGCTGTTATTACAGAGTTAGATGGAGAAATGCAGGCCATGTTGTATTATTTTATGGTTGGATTGATTTGTAAGCTGTACTACCCAAGGAGGTTGCTTAATGGGGCCAATACCAGCAAGGGAGGTGTCACACAGTACCCTGTCCTTGACCAAGTTCAATTCAACTATTTTTTTTAATCAACTACTGGAAAAAGTCATGGAATGCAAACTTATCAACCTCTTGGAAGACGCAATACTAGGAGTAGCTTTACAGAAGGCTAAAAGTCAAAGTTGTTTTTTTAAATCTCTAAAAACATATTGATAAAATTGTGCCCTTAAATCCTGAACCTTACGGACAAGCAAGGCAGGACAGGCCCTCTTGAACTGGTAAGACTTCGCATGATGCTGTAGTTGCCCATCAGCTTGGGACAAGCTCCAGCTCCCAGGACGTTTTTCCTGGCTCTCTTCACTTGGACGGCCACTGTTTGTCCTTCCAGTCCCCAGTTAGATGCCACTTCCTCTGGGAAGCATCCTGACTTCACGGGTTTGCTTCTAGTTGTTCAAGTCAAAACCCCTGGATTCATCCCAAAATGCTAATTGTCGCTCACATAGAACATATGATCTATCAAGAATCATGCCAGCTCTGCCTCTAATAGACAGTAGAGTTGTAGGTATTAATGTACAATCTAATTTTTATTATTTATTTGTATTTATTATGTTTTTGTCCATCTCCCACCAGTAGAATGTAAGCTCCCCAGGAGAGAGATCTTTGTCTTGTTCACAGCTACTTCCCAGAATCAACAATAGTACCTAACGCTGGTAGGAACCCAGTAAGTATTTATTTTTGCTTTTTAAAAACAATTTTTATTTATTTATTTTTTGCGGTACGCGAGCCTCTCACTGCTGTGGCCTCTCCCGTTACGGAGCACAGGCTCCGGACGCGCAGGCTCAGCGGCCATGGCTCACGGGCCCAGCCGCTCCGCGACATGTGGGATCTTTCCGGACCGGGGCACGAACCCGTGTCCTCTGCATCGGCAGGCGGACTCTCAACCACTGCACCACCAGGGAAGCCCATCAATTTATTTTATTGATGTATAGTTGATTTACAATCCTGTAACTCAACAATGCTGTGTTAGTTCCTGGTGTACAGCAAAGTGATTGTCATGCATATATATAATAGTTTGCGTCTGCTAATCCCAAACTCCCAATCCATCCCTCCCCCACTCTCCCTCCCCCTTGGCAACCACCAGTCTGTTCTCTATGTCTGTGAGTCTGTCTCTGTTTCGTAAATAAGTTCATTTGTGTCATGTTTTAGATTCCACATGTAAGTGATATCATACCGTATTTGTCTTTCTCTTTCTGACTTACCTCACTTAGTATGATAATCTCTAGGTGCATCCACGTTGCTGCAAATGGCGTTATCTCATTCTTTTTCTATGGCTGAGTAGTATTCCGTTGTACATATGTACTACGTCTTCTTTATCCATTCCTCTGTCAATGGACATTTAGGTTGCTTCCATGTCTGGGCTATTGTAAATAGTGCTGCTATGAACAGAGGGGTGCACGTATCTTTCCAAATTATAGTTTTGTCCAGATAAATGCCCAGGAATGGGATTGCTGGATCATATGGAAACTCTATTTTTAGTTGTTTGAGGAAGCTCCGTACTGTTCTCCATAGTGGCTGCACCAATTCGAATTTATTTTTAATGAATGACTGAGTGAATAAGTGAGGGTAAGTTAGGTGTCTCCCTGCTGTGCCCCCATGTCACCCTGCAATCCTCTCCTCATAAGACTTTATACACTGTAGTGTAATTGGGGTTTCTTTCTACTTAAAAACATATCTTTTAATTACATGTTTGCCCATGAATAAATTCTGGTTGTCATGTAATGGTTTGCTTGTCCAACCATTTCGCTAGACTGGGAACCACAAAGAGCCCATAGCTGGTCTTCCTGGCTGCCTGCCTGCCCCCAGCACCTGGCGCAGTGCCCTGCGCAGAGAAATAGCACATTTGTTGATTGCCACGCCTTCTTCTCATGTTTGACGGGCACTAATTCATGTAACCTCCACAGCCATCCAATGAGGCAGGTTCTACCATTATTATTATTTTATAGATAAGGAAACAAGGCCCTGAGAAGTTGAGGCCCAATGGCACACAGTAAGGGATGGATCTCAGATTCTGACCTAGGAGGTCTGGCCCCCGAGCTCAAGCCCTAAACTGCTAACTGAATTGCCTCACCTTTCGAGGCACCCAATATAACGTGTTCAATAGAGGCATCAGTGAAATATGGCTGCCCCCCAAAAAAGGCAATGCATTCTTAGGCTGTGTGAGTAGGGTCCAGGTAAGGGAGGTTAGTTCCAGGGTCCAGAACAAATCAGCTCAGTTTAGGATGATTCCTTCTGAACAGGAGATCAGCAAGTTGAAGTGGGTCTAAAGATTCAAACCACAATGGCAAAGGGTCTGGAAATTATGAAATACTGCTTAGCCTTTGAGGAGTTGGTGGTTCACATCCAGGGATTCTTGTGGGAAGGAGGCCAGTCTGATGCTCTGGCCCAAGGGCAGAGCTGGGCAGAAGGGTTTAAGTCACAGGAAGGCACAATTCAGCTCACTTGGTGGAGGAACTGATGGTTAGAGACATTCAAAACCATCCATCAGCGGATAAATGGATAAACAAAAGGTTGTGTGCATGTACAATAGAATATTATACAGCCTTTAAAAGGAAAGAAGCTCTGACACATGCTACCATGTGGATGACTCCTGAAGACATCATGCTAAATGAAATAAACCAGACACAAAAGGACAAATCCTGTAGGATTCCACTTACTTGAGATACCTAGAGTAGTCAAGTTCATAGAGACAGAAAGAACAGTGGTTACCAGGGTCTGGGGAGACAGGGAAATGGGGGGTTATTGTTTAGTAGGTACAGTTTTTGTCTGGGATAATGAAAAAGTTCTGGAGCTGGGAAGTTTATACAACAACAAGCGAATGTACTTAATGCCACAGAACTGTACACTTAAAAATGGTTAAAATGGTAACATTTATGCTAGGTATATTTTATCACAATAAAATAAAATTTAAAAACAAACAAGCAAGTTCTGCCCTGTGAGACAGTGAGGTTCCCTCCATTGGCAGTGAACAAGGGGAGGCCAGATATCAGGGGAAATATAAGGGCATCCTTGAGTTTGGGTGGGAGTTGAACTGGGTGACCTTTAAGATCCCTTTCAGTTTTTAAGCTTTTATTTGTTCTTAATGTTTATTGGGCATCCACTAGACATGGATTATCTCGTTGACTCTCCATCACCCTGTAAGACAGCACTGTCCTAGTCTCCATCTTACAAACAGTAAATGGAGGCTTAAAGATCTCCAGTCATTTCCTCAAGGCCTCCCCAGTTCTAAGTGTAAAACAGAAAGATGGGAACTCCAGAGAAAGCACTATGCTACAGCACAAAGATTGCACCAAGGAGGAAACCTAGAGTGTTGGTGACTTCTATGAGGTCATGCTGAGCTAGCATCTGGGCCCAGGTCTTCCACTAACTCCATGCTGACTCCGCACTCTTCCTCCTCCACCGTGGGGCATCAAATGACCCCCATGGGCATTCCTGTTAGGTCCCAGAAGGTGCTAAGCTGTCCTCAGGAAGGCACATCCTCAAACAACTTCTGAGGATGTTAAGAAGGCCAGGATGTCCTATGAGAGGCATAAAGCCTGAACCAACATTAGCTGTATCATTACTATCCTTTCAGGGTCAAGTTCCCTGATTAACAAGCGGGTCACCACGTTAATTCCATCATGATTTCCCACGTCACACACAACCTCTGCGTGTCCTCACTTAAAAGGTTATTGAAAATGATGGTTTGAGAACACAACCTCTTCCATAGACTCAACACCCGTTTTAATTTTATGAACATTGCACTTTGTGTTCGAGGTGGTCTTTAAATGCTTTGAAGCAGAGTCTAGACCAGCACTGCCCAATAGAAATACAACGCACGCCACAAATGTAATTTTAAATTTTCTGGTTGCCACATTAAAAATGTTGAAAGAAACGGGGAAAATTAATGTTAATAATATATTTTGTTTATTCCAACTTATTCAAAATAATTATGATGAGATATTTTACATTCTTCTTTCATACTGTCTTTGAAATCGGTGTATGCTTCATACTCACGGCGCATCTCAGTTTAGACCAGCCACGCTTCAAATGCTTCATGAAGCTAGTGACTACCACACTGGACGATGCACGTCTAGTTTCTTTTGTTTAAGGAGCTGGATGGTAAAAAGTAAAGAGAAACAAGGCCATGTTTTGAAGGGAGCTGGATCTAGTGAGGGTTTTATTTAGTATGGGATGCATATATGTCGACTCCAGGGGATATAGAGGGGAGAGCCTGAAGGTGGAAGCAAGAGGAAGTTAAAAGCGTCCAGGGAGACGCTGGATGGAAGGGAGGAAGGAGGAAAGAGTGTGAAGGCAGGACAGGGGCAAACTCTGAGGTTGATGCTGGTTGGGTTCCTCTTCCATAATTACAGGAATACTTTGGACATACTGCAGATTTGGTTCCAGGTTACCACAATAAAGCAAGTATTGCAATAAAGCGAGTCACATGAATTTTTTTGGTTTCCTAGTGCATATAAAAGTTACGTTCACAGGGGGAGGGATAAATTGGGAGATTGGGATTAACATATACACACTACTATATGTAAGATAGATAACCAAGAAGGACCTACTGTATAGCACAGGGAACTCTACTCAATACTCTGTAATGGCTTATTTGGGAAAAGAATCTAAAAAAGAGTGGATATATGTATATGTATAACTGATTCACTTTGCTGTACACCTGAAACTAACGCGCTGTAAATCAACTATACTCCAATAAAAATTTAACAAAAAGTAAAAAATAAAAGTCATGTTTACACTATGCTGTAGTCTATTAAGTACGCAATAGCATTAGGCCAAAAAAAAGTACACATTTTCAGTTAAAAATACTTTATTAGTAAAACATGCTAACCATCATCTGACAATGCAGGGTTGCCACAAACGTTCGATTCGTAAAACACGCAGTTATCTGCGAAACGTAATAAAGCAAAGTTCAGCAAAGCGAGGTATGCCTGTATTTTAAATCATTTTACTCTTTTATGATTCCCTATTTCCTCCTCTCCACCCCAGCTCTCCTTGATTTACCCAGTTGCCATCATTGTGATAACACGAGCACAGAGCTGAGACTCAGATCCCCTATAAGCCCAGGTGCCATTGCTCAGCTGTATGACTCAGCAAATTAACCTCCCCTGTGGCTTCAATTCCTCCTCTGTGTAATGAGGCGCTGGGATTATTTAGGTATTCATTCAGTCTGTCAGGCCGTCAGTCAACGAACATCAAGTGCCCGCGAGCACTGACCCTGGTCCTGTGTGCTCTCTGATCGTCACTTCCTTCTTTTTTTTTTTTTTTTTTTTTCTGTATGCGGGCCTCTCACTGTTGTGGCCTCTCCCGTTGTGGAGCACAGGCTCCGGACGCACAGCCTCAGCGGCCATGGCTCACGGGCCCAGCCGCTCCGTGGCATGTGGGATCTTCCCAGACCGGGCACAAACCCACGTCCCCTGCATCGGCAGGCGGACTCTCAACCACTGCGCCACCAGGGAAGCCCCGTCACTTCCTTCTGATTCTACTGTTTTCTATTCCTCTTGACTTCCGGGTGGTGCTTTGATTGTTGCCATGTGCTGGATCTCACAGGCTGAACATTTCTATTCCTAAATGAAACCAGAGCTCCGCAGGCAGTGCAGACAGTCCCCACTAGTGAATTCCTCAGTAGTAATGGCCTTCTTAGCTGACATTGGAGGTTTCCACCGTCATCCATCTAAGCTCTTTGTAATATACCCATGGCACTGAGAGGGGTAGGGGTAGAAAGGTAAAAGAAAAATCCCTAAACTGATCTTCTATCTAGAAATCTGATTTATAATTGCTGTCAGTTAGTACTTGGGGGCCTACAGAACGATAACGCTCACCACTTTGGCAATGAGGGAAATTTAGCTTTCTTCTGAGTGTGTCGCAAGTCTGCACACAGTACATCAGAGGTGGGCTGTCACCTGAAAGAGAGAAGAGGACGTCCAGGTTCCTAAAATCTGACTGATAATGGATTGAAAGTAACAATATTTCAATTAAAGAAAAACAAAGAGTGGACGTTGAAGACATTCTGCTAAGTGAAATAGACAGAAAAAGACAAATGCCGTATGATCTCATTTAGATGTGGAATCTAAGAAAACCTAACTCATAGAAAAAGAGAACAGATTTGTGGTTCCTGGAGGTGGGGGAGAGGGGAATTGGAGGAAGGGGATCAAAAGGTACAAACTTCCAGTTATGAGATAAATAAGTCCTGGGTATGTGATGTAAAACATGACGACGACAGTTAACACTGCTGTGTGGTATACTTGAAAGTTGCTTTTTTTTTTTTTTTTTTTTTGCGGTACGCGGGCCTCTCACTGCTGTGGCCTCTCCCGTTGCAGAGCACAGGCTCCGGACGCGCAGGCCCAGCGGCCATGGCTCACGGGCCTAGCCGCTCCGCGGCATGTGGAATCTTCCCGGACCGGGGCACGAACCCGTGTCCCCTGCATCGGCAGGCGGACTCTCAACCAGAAAGTTGCTAAGAGATAGATCCTAAAAGTTCCCATCACGAGGAAAAGAAGTTTTGTAACCGTATGAGGTGATGGATGTTAACTAAAGTTATTGTGGTAACCTTCTCACAACATATGTACCTCATTATGCGTACGCCTTACACTCATACAGTGTTTATGTCAATTTTATCTCCATAAAACTGGGGGATGGGGGAAAAGAATGGGCTGGTCAGAAATGGTCTTGAAATCTGGAAGTAAAAGGAGCGTCACAGATGGAAACCTCAGCGACACCTGTCTGTGTAGAGATGAAGAAAGATGCAGCCTCTGCAAAGCCTCAGCGGCCCCTCCTGTGACAGCCTGCCTGATGCCAGGACACACAGGGGCCGTGAGTGCTGATGGCAGGGCTGTATTTGTGTGCCTTTGGCTGAATGGCTGTATAAAGCCCTGTTACTTATCTTGTTACCATGAAACGTCTGATTCTCCTAGTTCCCCTGGTTCTGGCTCTCTGCCCACCAGGTCACCATCTGGTCACCTGTGGTTTCCAGGAGGGTTGTCGCACAGAGAGGGGACATGTGAGGCCCCAGCACATTTATTTCTCTCTGTGATTCCTGGGTAACTTGGCATTCCAGTTCCACATATTAATCTTGGGACTCTGATACATACGAATCAGCCCCTGAGAAATCAGAATACTCTCAAGGCGCCAACAAAAGCGGGTTCCTGAGTCTAGAAGTCTACCCTGGACCATGGTTCAGTCACCATGGTGTCAATGAATGACACTCAGCAAGAAGTGGCCGTACCGCCAGTGGTCACACCCAGATAGTGGCTTATTCATTTGACACATCATTTTTGAGCACCGTCTTAGCTGCTAGACGCTGAGCTGAGTTTGGGAGACACCTGGCTCCTGCTTCCTTGGAGCCTCTGGTTTTGTTTTCTAAAGCAAATTTCAGAGAAATTCAAATAACAGTCCTTTCCTACCTCTCCTTTTAAGCCTAAATACTATCTTTAAAAATATATATTTATTTATTTATGTATTTATTTTTGGCTGTGTCGGGTCTTTGTTGCTGCACGCGGGCTTTCTCTAGGTGCATCGAGCAGGGGCTACTCTTCGTTGCGGTGCGTGGGCTTCTCATTGTGGTGGCTTCTCTTGTTGCGGAGCACGGGTTCTAGGTGTGCAAGCTTCAGTAGTTGTGGAACGCGGGCTCAGTAGTTGTGGCGCACGGGCTTAGTTGCTCTGAGGCATGTGGGATCTTCCTGAACCAGGGCTGGAACCTGTGTCCCCTGCATTGGCAAGTGGATTCTTAACCACTGCGCCACCAGGGAAGTCCCCAAAATACCTTTTTTAAAAAATAAATGCAGACCGAAGGAAAGCTCTGCAGTCCTCTTTTGCTCCACCTTGGGTTTTTGCTGACGTGAAGGTTGTCTTTTAATGAGTGGTTCTCCCTGATGGGACCCATCTTGAAATCTGGCTCCATCTTTGCTGGTGCTGCCTGGGCAGAGGAGGACACTGCAAAGGCTCTAACCCCAGCAGAGCCGTCTGGAGCCAGGTGAGGACCTGTTGGGAGGCACACGGGGAGCAATCAGGTGCATGGGCACCCAAGAGACAAATCCTCCCTAAGCTTCAAGCCATTATGGAGTAACCAGGGATCCACCTGGGTTCAGAGGTTTTCCCTTTCAGATTAACTCTGCTTGGAAGTGCCCGGCACAGCTGATGTCTTTGTGCAAAGGGCCCTTTATGGGCATTAAGTGGAAGCTGCTAGCAATTCCATCACTTGTTCACACACCATATTTAACCTCCCAAGAAGTTCCTACAGGGAATACAGCTATATTTATCTCCCCTAGACTTGCCAGAGCACTTTTGGTTGATTAAGGGAGGGGTGGGTTTAGCCCTGTATCAGAAACCATCTGCTTTCAGGCCAGAGACACGTGTATGAAGGGAGATGTCTCAGAGAGGTGGCGGGGACAGTAAGATAAAGTGGGAGTGACCTGCCGAGGAGAGCACACCCATTCCAGAACCCAGGGGAAGAGAGGCTCTTAAAGGGACTGGACCACATGAGTTGTGTTTGTTTCCCAAATGTTTTGATTGTTCAGAACATTCAAGGGTATGACTGTGGCCTACAGGACATGAGGCTGACTGTCATACATTGTCGCTAATTGAGGGCATGGCATTGTCTGGTGGCAACTAATAGCATATGTTCTTTCCACATTCTCTAGGAGACTGTCTATAAAGGGTCGCCACTCTACATAGGTCATTTAGAAGCAACACTTCAAGGTGTTGTTGAAATAAAGCAGGGCTGTGTAAGAATAGCTTCATGCTAAAATACAGATTCTCAGGTACTGATCCCAAAGATTCTGATTCAGTAGGTCTGGGGTAGGGCCCAGGAATCTGCATTTGAACAACTCTCCTCACCGCTACCGCCACCTCCCTGGCGCCCCTGTATACACATCAGGTGATTCTGCAGTCCTCTTTTGCTACATGCAATCTCAGAGCACGCCACTTTGAGAAGGTCTGTGAAAAGGGCTCTGGGCTTGTCAACTGAAGCCCTGGATTTGGGAGTAGCTGTGTGACCTCGGAGAAGCCCCTTCACCTCTCTGGGCCTCTGGGCTTGTCAACTGAAGCCCTGGATTTGGCAATAGCTGTGTGACCTCGGAGAAGCCCCTTCACCTCTCTGGGCCTTCATTTCTGTGTCTATAGAATGAGGGAAGTGATCTTCGGACCCTTTCCAGGACCAGTATTCTAGGAGTTCAGGCACATTCACAATGCCCTCCCAAGGCTGTGGGTGTTCCAAATCTCCTAGAATGGGAACCGACCCTCAGACTTAGCTTTACCCTAAGGAGGATCAGGTGACAAACCACAGAGCTTTGTCCTGTTCCCTTATGAGGATTAGGCCTCTCAGGAGAGACAATACCATACTTAATCTAACACAACCCGCTTCCTCCCCAAATAACTCTAAGCATTTCCATGGGCATCATTTATTTTTGCCTTTTCTAAGGCTAGACTTTTCTAAGGCTGGACTTTTGTAAGGCAGGGGAAAGGGTGAGCCTCCCCATTTATTGAAGACAGACGGAGGCACACAGAGGTGGGGAAGCGAAGAGACAGCCCATCTATCCCTGACTCCTATGCTTTCGGCGCCATCCCCTTCGCATCTTCATTGCAACAACATCGACTCACTGGGAGCCCTCATCTGCTCTGCATCTGCTAGAGATGAACATCGTAGCCCTGGCTGAGACTTACGAACAGACCATCTCTCTCCTACAGTATTTCTGTGAGTTAATCTCACATAGACACATTGCAGGAGCAATTTACACAGGTCCTGCGATGCTTAGGGTGAGAGCACTCCTTCTGAAAGGAATTTAGAACTTTCGTCCTATGTGTTTTTATTAGATCTGGTCACCCCCCACCCCAGCTAACTGATAACATCAAATGAGCCATAACTTCCTGCACTCAGAGCCTTGGAATGTAGTTGTGAATCATCACCTCTCTGTGTTGCTGCCTGGTTATTGCAATAGGAAGAAAAATGAAGAACGCGACATATGCATAAGAAAAGTCCTTATCTGTGATACTTGAGCTTCGTGGCTACGTTTGTTTTGTTTGTTTTGTTGGGTTTTTTTTTTACATCTTTATTGGAGTATAATTGGTTTACAATGGTGTGTTAGTTTCTGCTTTATAACAAAGTGAATCAGTTATACATATACACATGTTCCCATATCTCTTCCCTCTTGCGTCTCCCTCCCTCCCACCCTCCCTATTCCACCCCTCTAGGTGGTCACAAAGCACCGAGCTGATCTCCTTGTGCTATGCGGCTGCTTCCCACTAGCTATCTACCTTACGTTTGGTAGTGTATATATGTCCATGCCTCTCTCGCTTTGTCACAGCTTACCCTTCCCCCTCCCCATATCCTCAAGTTCATTCTCTAGTAGGTCTGTGTCTTTATTCCTGTCTTACCCCTAGGTTCTTCATGACATTTTTTTTTAATTCCATATATATGTGTTAGCATACGGTATTTGTCTTTCTCTTTCTGACTTACTTCACTCTGTATGACAGACTCTAGGTCCATCCACCTCATTACAAATAGCTCAATTTCGTTTCTTTTTATGGCTGAGTAATATTCCATTGTATATATGTGCCACATCTTCTTTATCCATTCATCCGATGATGGACAGTTAGGTTGTTTCCATCTCCGGGCTACTGTAAATAGAGCTGCAATGAACATTTTGGTACATGACTCTTTTTGAATTATGGTTTTCTCAGTGTATGTGCCCAGTAGTGGGATTGCTGGGTCATATGGTAGTTCTATTTGTAGTTTTTTAAGGAATCTCCATACTGTTCTCCATAGTGGCTGTACCAATTCACATTCCCACCAGCAGTGCAAGAGTGTTCCCTTTTCTCCACACCCTCTCCAGCATTTATTGTTTGTAGATTTTTTGATGATGGCCATTCTGACTGGTGTGAGGTGATATCTCATTGTAGTTTTGATTTGCATTTCTCTAATGATTAATGATGTTGAGCATCCTTTCATGTGTTTGTTGGCAGTCTGTATATCTTCTTTGGAGAAATGTCTATTTAGGTCTTCTGCCCATTTTTGGATTGGGTTGTTTGATTTTTGTTATTAAGCTGCATGAGCTGCTTATAAATTTTGGAGATTAATCCTTTGTCAGTTGCTTCATTTGCAAATATTTTCTCCCATTCTGAGGGTTGTCTTTTGGTCTTGTTTATAGTTTCCTTTGCTGTGCAAAAGCTTTGAAGTTTCATCAGGTCCCATTTGTTTACTTTTGTTTTTATTTCCATTTCTCTAGGAGGTGGGTCAAAAAGGATCTTGCTGTGATTGATGTCATAGAGTGTTCTGCCTATGTTTTCCTCTAAGAGTTTGATAGTTTCTGGCCTTACATTTAGGTCTTTAATCCATTTTGAGCCTACTTTTGTGTATGGTGTTAGGGAGTGATCTAATCTCATACTTTCACATGTACCTGTCCAGTTTTCCCAGCATCACTTATTGAAGAGGCTGTCCTTTCTCCACTGTACATTCCTGCCTCCTTTATCGAAGATAAGATAACCATATGTGCGTGGGTTTATCTCTGGGCTTTCTATCCTGTTCCATTGATCTATCTTTCTGTTTTTGTGCCAGTACCATACTGTCTTGATTACTGTAGCTTTGTAGTATAGTCTGAAGTCAGGGAGTCTGATTCCTCCAGCTCCGTTTTTCATTCTCAAGATTGCTTTGGCTATTCGGGGTCTTTTGTGTTTCCATACAAATTGTGAAATTTTTTGTTCTAGTTCTGTGAAAAATGCCAGTGGTAGATTGATAGGGATTGCATTGAATCTGTAGATTGCTTTGGGTAGTAGAGTCATTTTCACAATGTTGATTCTTCCAATCCAAGAACATGGTATATCTCTCCATCTATTTGTATCATCTTTAATTTCTTTCATCAGTGTCTTATAATTTTCTGCATACAGGTCTTTTGTCTCCTTAGGTAGGTTTATTCCTAGGTGTTTTATTCTTTTTGTTGCAGTGGTAAATGGGAGTGTTTTCTTGATTTCACTTTCAGATATTTCATCATTCGTGTATAGGAATGCCAGAGTTTCCTGTGCATTAATTTTGTATCCTGCTACTTTATCAAATTCATTGATTAGCTCTAGTAGTTTTCTGGTAGCATCTTTAGGATTCTCTATGTATAGTATCATGTCATCTGCAAACAGTGACAGCTTTACTTCTTCTTTTCCGATTTAGATTCCTTTTATTTCCTTTTCTTCTCTGATTGCTGTGGCTAAAACTTCCAAAACTATGTTGAATAAGAGTGGTGAGAGTGGGCAACCTTGTCTTTTTCCTGATCTTAGTGGAAATGCTTTCAGTTTTCCACCATTGAGGACGATGTTGGCTGCGGGTTTGTCATATATGGCCTTTATTATGTTGAGGAAAGTTCCCTCTATGTGGCTACGTTTTATACCCTCCCTTCCCTTCCCCCTTCTGGTTTTGCAAAGAGTAGGCCTGAGATTATAGACCCAGCTCTATACAAACCCTATTTTTCTCAGATGTATAAGGCTGTTACTCACAAAGGCTTCATTAACAGTCACCTTCTGTATCTTGGGAAATTCTTGTGTAAAACCACAAATTTTTCTAGTAGATACTGTGTAACTGCTATAAGGTTATGGTTTCTGTCTTAATTTAGGGTTATTCACACATTTCATCTATTGGCAACTCAGTTCTGTGGCAAGAGCTCTGTGCCAACAGCAAAAGCTTTGACATTGATAGAGATCACAGTTTTGCAATAAATAATGCTGCTCTTTCTTTTCTACCTGTACCACCTTCCAGACTTGAGGCCAGCACTTTAGAACATTACTGAAAACAAGAAAGTGGGGGGGGGGGAATAAAAGGGGGTGTGTGAAACAGCCAAAATAGATGCCATAAAGTTTGTGTGTTCTTTTATCTTAGGGAATCCTCTTAGTGTGAGCACCGCACACTGATTATTTTACAAACAATTCCAAGAAGTTAACTTCTACAGCCATTAGCAGGAAAGAGGGTGTTGCTATAGACAGATTCTGATAAGTGTGCCATGTGGCAACCTTTAGAAAGAGCAAAGTTGGGAAAACTGAAACTAGATACTCTGTGTTCTGTTTAAGAAGGCAGAAAAGTACGTAAAACATTCTAGAAATTTTTCTACTCCAAATCATTACAATGTAAAAATGTAAAAGAGATGAAAACTCTCAGCCAGCTGAGAAAACTCACTCCCAGAAAGTAGCTAAGTTTAACTGTAGTTAAATATTTATTGTCAGTAAATCTTAAGTCAAGTCCCTGGAGTGTCCTGGTTAATGGAACATCGGTGAGTAAAAAACAAGAGCCCTTTGCCTAGAACCCCCCGAACCAAGCTAAACGATTCCCAGAACCTTTTTCTATACTTCCAGACTTTGGGGAATTACCTAATTTTGCAATAAAACCTGCCACTCTTCCCAAACACAGTGCTATGTATTTAAATTGGGGGGTGGGACAGGGAGGGTATATTTAAAAGTGTATATTTAAAGAATATAAGGGTATATTCTTAACTTTTTAAGAATTTTTGAACTTCCAGCAATCCTTGACGAATAACTGGTTTCTTTTTTTTTTTTTTGAGTGGCATATTATTGTTTTACTGTTAATTTGACACATCTGAACTAAAGCATTCACAATACTTGATATACTTTGAAGAGAATCATACACTATAGTCTTAGACATAACCACAGAACAAGCAGAACAATTAAAACTACATAAGGTCTTAAAATATATCCACAGTGTGCATTATTTCAATAATCATTCATTTACGAATTAGATTACATACCATTCATTTTATTTTTCTTTCATTGTTTTATTCAAGCAGGATTCATTCAAGGAAAGGCAACTTAGTTTTTGTGTGAGCTTTATTTTTTGCACTACATTCGTTAATATAAAAGTTATGAATTAAACGTTTTCTTATCTCCTGCATCCAGGAGTAAATCCAGGAAATTCTCAGGTGGTAATCCAAAACAACAGGTCCTATTCTTAAAAAGAGTCAAAGTGAAAAGGGATCAAATAGCCAGTCTGTGTGTGGTCTTAAAGAACATCTAATAGAATTTCAGGATTTCTAATAGTGACAGTATTGCATTTCTACGAGATTAGTCAGAATTTAAAACAACATTGGGTACAAAATTATTCTTGAAGCTCTAAATGCCTTTTAAATGACTAAAATGAAAATTTTAAGTTGTTGCCTCACAGTACCAAACTTTTAAATCAAAACTAGTTAAAGTTCAGTGCTATTGTGACTTCTCATTTACAAGGTAACTAGTGGGTAAATTAACAAATGGCATAAAAATTAAGACTTACGTCATTTTTTTTAAAGGAGAAAATGTATGATAACCAGGGAATACAGAAAATTCAATGTATTTTACAATAAAATAACCTTTAAATCTCTATCCCTGTACAACAGGGTTTAGGTCATCTTTAGTGAACTTGCATGTTTTCACACAGTTTATTCTGAGCACTTGAATTGTTTTAGATATACAGCTTTTTATTGAAAGAATATTACATTTGTATACCAGGATAAGATTTAGTACATTGAGATGTTTTAAAAATATTTATAGGGCTTCCCTGGTGGCGCAGTGGTTGAGAGTATGCCTGCCGATGCAGGGGACACGGGTTCATGCCCCGGTCCGGGAGGATCCCACATGCCGTGGAGCGGCTGGGCCCATGAGCCATGGCCGCTGAGCCTGCACATCTGGAGCCTGTGCTCCGCAACAGGAGAGGCCACAACAGTGAGAGGCCCGCGTACCACCAAAAAAAAAAAAAAAAAAAAATTTATAAATTTGTTTCTGATATGCAAAAGCATTTGGCAATACTTTCATAGCATTTGATCTTATAGAATTAAAATTTCATACAGTACTCATCTTGATGTTTAAAAAAAAAGTCACAGAAAAAATATAAATTACACAGCCTGACTGCGTGATACTGTTATTTGCAGTTTCTAGTTTGGTAATTAAAACCTTCATTAAGTCTGTTAACAAATCATTACCTGTACATTTATGAAGGCAACTGACTGATTTGCAAACAAAACCTTCAGGTTTTATGTTATTTACCAAAGAGTGCAGTTCAGCAAGAAAGAAACCCCAGTATGCAAATCTTCAGAATATTTTACAAATTTACCAGTTCCTGTGACACAAACTGTTTCAATCTTTCAAGATACTGTCCGTAAAGTTCCACATCATTGTGACCTGCCCCTTCAACCCACAGAGGCTCCACAGGTCTTTGGCGACGCTCAAACAATGCGAGGTCATGTGAAAAGTCAATGACTTCATCTCCAGTCCCATGAATTATTAATACCGGAGAGGTAATCTTAGAGATTTTGTCGATGTTTGGGAATGCATCAAAACAGTAGGTCTTCTTGGTTTCAGGAAAAGCGACTGACATTCCTGAGGTCAAAGGAGAATGAAGAATAACAGCAGAGCTCTCATACCAAGCAGCAAGATCCACAGATGGTACTGTCCCTATACTTTGGCCATATATATATATGGCCATATATAATCACATATATATATATATATATATATATATATATATATGGCCTTATATAATCATATTTTCAGGGCGAATGCCATATCTTGTCCTAAGAGCAAGCCAAGAAGCTTCTATGTCTGCATAGAGGTTCTTCTCTGTTGGTTTCCCAGAACTTGCACCATATCCAGAATAATCATATGAGAATATATTACAATTAATCCGTGATCCCAGTCCTACGTAAAAGCCACTCATCTGACCAAGATCAACAGCATTTCCGTGTGAAAAGAGTGAAGTGTATTTGGCATTGGGTGAGCAACGCACAAACATGCAGGCAATTCTGTTGCCTTTACTGGTTCTAGTCGTGAAACACTCAATAGCATCTTTTTCTCTAGAAGAATATTGCCAGTCTGCTCGTTCTGATAGGCGTAACGTCCAGCGGCTTCCACTTTCATCACACATCAGCGCGTAAGTTGGGTCAGGTGGCAAAAATGCTAATTTTGAAGCAATTTTCCCTGGACAAGGTGGACAGCAGCAGAGGCAACATAGCTCACTAAATGAAAGATTATTCATCTTCTCTCCCTTTCACCGAACCAACAGAGAATCTTCTCAAAAACCCAGACGCTATTGGGAGTGGCTTCTCTCAATAATTGGTTTCTTATTACAAATGTGATGGGCAAACATTGTGGACATTTTAGGAAACACAGATAAGAAAAAAGAACAAGGTAAAATTTATAATTTCATTCCAAGAGTTATCACTGTGAACATACATCCTTCTAATCTTTTATCTTTTAAATTATTTTAATTGAACAAGAACTACATAAATGCATGCACCTTTTAAACAAAATTAGAGCATCATATATAAAACTAAATTTCTCATTGACCACCTCTCAAAAATCCCTGACCTTTCCTTCCGTCCAAGTGACCAACCACTCTTGGGAGTTTGGTGTGCTTCCTTCCAGAATCTTATAATCGTACAATATGTTGATGTATTTGTGTGTTGCATTTACATAAAAGGCATCATACTATAAGTATGAGTTTGCGATTTACCAGTGTTTTGGAAATCTAATCGTGTTAATATATTGATCAAGTGAATTTGTTTTAACTGCTGAATAGTATTCCATTGTATGGCTATACCGTATTTTACTTATTATCCTCTCCTTTCAGTGGATACTTAGGATTGTTAACAATTTTTCTCTAACTCCAACAATGTTGCAGTAAATGTCTTATGTGTCTTTTCCATATTTCAAGATTCTAAATTCCTACAAGAAGGAATTGTGGATCCAAGGTTATGCCCACGTTGCCTCTCAAGGGGCTGCATCATCTTGGAGTATGAAAATGGAATCGAGAAGTTCCCACTTCCCAGCAGTCTCAGTGACCCTTCACCTACCAGACATTTCCAAGTGGTCAGTACATTAGGTGTAAAACAGCATCTCTTCAACTTTTTCATTAGTAGTTGCCTGATAAAAACTGTGTTTGAGCGTCTTCTTACATGTTTTTCCTCTTTTATGAATTGCCTATTCATATCCTTTGCTCATTTTTCTAAAGGGTGCTTGTTTTTTTTCCCCCACATATATCTGTTATTTCATTCTTTTTTACATAAGTTGCAAATTTTTCTCCCAGTCTTCAGCTTGTCTTTCATGTTGTTTGGGGTGTCTTTTTAAAAAAATTTTGGTATTTTTTTTAAAAACTTTTATTGAAATATAGTTGATTTACAATGTTGTGTTAGTTTCAGACGTACAGCAAAATGATTCAATTATACATATATATTTTTTCCAGATTCTTTTCTGTTATAGGTTATTACAAGATATTGAATATAGTTCCCTGCACTGTACAGTAGGCCCTTGTTGGTTATCTATTTTATATACAGTAGCATGTACATTTTAATCCCAAACTCCTAATTTATCCCTCCCCTGCCTCTCCTCTTTGGTAACCATAAGTTTATTTTCTATGTTAGGGTATTTTTTATTATATAGTCCCTTTTTTTTACAACTTAGATGATATTTATTCAGTAATTTAATTTAAATTGTTCGGTCTTTTACTATATGAGTTTTGCTTTCCATGACTTATTTAGGGTTCCCCTTTCCATGGGATCATAATGATATTTCCTATACTTTTTTCCCTAATACTTTAAAATTTGTATTCTGAGGGTTCAGGTTTTTAATTCATCTAAATTATAATTTTGTGTATCATATAAGTTAGAGATTTGCTTTTATTTATTTTGTCTACATATAGCCAATTCTCTCAATACAATTTATTAAGTAGTCCATTTTTGCCTGCTGAATTGAAATGCTGTCTATATCATATAGACCTAGTTCTATTCTAGTCTTACAACAAATGACACTTATTTACTTGCTCTGCAGTGTGTGTGTGTGTGTGTGTGTGTGTGTGTGTGTGTGTGTGCGCGCGCGCGCGCATTTACAACCTGCTTTTGTTTTATAATCTGCTGTTTTTACTGAAAAACTGCAGCAGGAGAGTAGATACATTCTGAGTCACGTGATGGAACATAGCAATTAAAAGAAACTAAAGTTATGCGTATCAATATGGATAAATTTCCCAAATGTAATGTTGAGTAAGAAAAACAATCTGTATAAAAATTTCATGGAGAATACCATTTACATAAATGGTATTTACATAAAGCTTAAAAATATGTAAAACAGGGTTTCCCTGGTGGCTCAGTGGTTGAGAGTCCGCCTGCCGATGCAAGGGACGCGGGTTCGTGCCCCAGTCCGGGAAGATTCCACATGCCGCAGAGCGGCTGGGCCCGTGAGCCATGGCCGCTGAGCCTGCGCGTCCGGAGCCTGTGCTCCGCAACGGGAGAGGCCACGACAGTGAGGGGCCCGCGTACCGCTAAAAAAAAAAAAAAAAATGTAAAACAATATTTAACGTAGTTTAGGAAAACATACATAATACAAGCTAAAAGGAAGTCCATGCAAACAATAAAAACCAGATTCAGGATTAAAGGTGGATTTACCATGAAGCCTATGAAGCTTAAGTTCAGGCCTCTCACTTAGACAGAACCCTTTCAAGGTCCTGTACTTGAATTTGATTTCATAATTGTGTACTTGTTTTCTTAAAGAGGTTCTCCTCTCCCAAATTGTATTAGCCTCAGGCCTATCCCTAAAGGAGGATATAGAAGGGAATGGGAAGGAAGGGGGAAGCGAGGGAGAAGAGGAAAGGGCTGAAGAGGGGAGGGGTGAGGAGGGAAGGGGAAGAGAGGGGAAAACAAAGAGACTCTCCTAAAAGATGCTGGCTCCCCAGTGCCTGCTCCGGCATCACTGTCCAGCTCTTGGGCACTTGTGCCTGAAGGCATGTTTACTATAAGCCAGAGGGTGAGACAGCTCTTGGATTTGACTTGATTAACCGTCCAGGGCCTTGCACAGCTCCAGGCTTGGAGGACATGGAACAGAAGCCACCTGACAGGGAGGAGTTCCCAAGAGGGCTGCCAGCTGCTCCACTTCACCCTTAGTCCATTCTTCCACCCCTGGTGCACAATGTAACACCAACACAGAGCTTGCAAAACACAGTGTGTGGCCAGAAGTTCTCCAGGCCAGAGGCTGAGTGCTTTGCGGTTGTATCCAGGAGGATGGTTTGAGACCCAAGGCACCCTGCAGCCACAATTCTGCTCCAGTCCTTTAAGCTTCCAGACTAAATCTCGCTTCTTTTACTCAAAGTGTACACCATTTTTTAAAAAACAAACCAACTTGAACAAAATAAATAAATGACAGTTATTTCAACAACAGCAACAGAAATATACAGAAACATACACTATGAACATCTTTCCATGTTCTTTCACAGCACTTTTTAAAAATTTTATTGAAGTATAGTTAATTTACAACGTTGTATTAATTTCTGCTCTACAGCAAAGTGATTCAGTTATACATATATATATATACATTCTTTTCATATTATTTCCCATTATGACTTATCATAGTATATTGAATATAGTTCCCCGTGCTATACAATAGGACCTTGTTGTTTATCCACCCTATATATAATAGTTTGCATCTGCTAATCCCAAACTCCCACTCCATCCCTCCCCCAGCTGCCTCCCCCTTGACCACCACAAGTTTGTTGTCTACATCTGTGTGTTTCTGTTTCATAGATAAATTCATTTGTGTTGTATTTTAGATTCTGCAGATAACTGATATCATATGATATTTGTCTTTCTCTTTCTGACTTACTTCACTTAGTATGATAATCTCTAGGTCCATCCATGTTGCTGCGAATGGCATTATTTCATTCTTTTTTATGGCTGAGTAGTATTCCTTTGTGTATATATATACCACATCTTCTTTATCCATTCATCTGTCGTTGGACATTTAGGCTGTTTCCATATCTTGGCTATTGTGAATAGTGCCGCTATGAACATACGGGTGCATGTATCTTTTTGAATTATAGTTTTGTCAGGATACATGCCCAGGACTGGGATTGCTGGATCATAGGGCAACTCTAGTTTCAGTTTTTTGAGGAACCTCCATACCATTCTCCATAGTGGCTGCACCAATTTACATTCCCACCAACAGTGTAGGAGGGTTCCCTTTTCTCCACACCCTCTCCAGCACTTATTGTCTTCTACAACATTTTTAATGGCTACATAGGACATATCAACATTGATTAAATGGTCACTATTGGACCATTAGACATTTAGATTGGTTCTAGTTTCTGCTCAATACAAACATTCCTACAGCTGACCCTTAGCATACAGCCCTAGTGATTTCTTTAGAAAAAAATTCTTCTAAGTGGACTTCCTTTGTCAAAGAGGACTGAATATTTTCAAGGTTTCTGAGATATATTGCCAAGTATGCTGCCCAAAAGGTTGCATCAATTCACACACATCAGTATATGAGAATGTCTTGTTTCCCAAACTGAAGTCAATGCTAAATGTTTACATTAAACAAAAGTATGTTGTCCAATGGATAGACAAAAAAAAAAAAAAAAATAGCATCTCATAGCTTTAATTTGCCATCAGTTCAAGATTCAATTGCCACATGTTCATTGGACACTTGTGTTTCTTCTGAGTTGATTTATATTCTCATGCTTTGCTCTGTCCTCCATTGAGACAATGCTCCTAATCTTATTGATTAGTAAGAGCTTTTTATATATTATGACATTAACTTTTATTCATGTATGTTGTTAATACTTTCCTTTTTGTTTTGCTATTTGCCTATATGGTTTATTGTGGTTTTGAGGCACAGACATTTTAAAATTAAATGTATCAATATTTTTTATTTCAAGTACTTTCTTAGGTGTTTTTTTGTTTTTAAGAGTCTTTTCCCCAAAGAATATATAAATGTTCACCTATACTTTTCCCCAGTACTTCCATGGTTTTATTATTTTTTTATTATTTTTTTATTGAAGTATAGTTGATTTACAATGTTTCAGGTGTCTTCCATGGTTTTATTTATGAAATTTGGGGTGACCCTCTTCTTTTCCAAAGAGTTAATCATTTCATGAAAGTCACCTTTTTTCTTACAGATTTTAAATGGGACTTTCATTATATATTGATTTGAGTCTCTTTCTGAACTTTTCAGTTTTAATCGATGAGTGTCATTTTCCCAGCATTATGTCAATTATTGTAATTATGGTGTATGCAATTCTAGTTTTATGGAAAGTCCTTATTATTTCTTTCTTTTCTTTTTCTTTTTTTTTTTTTCAAGATTAGTTTGGTTGTACTTGCATGTGTATTCCTCTGGAATCCTTCTGGCAATTCTACTTTCTTTTCCTTTACTTGTAATATTATGAGCACTAATGATTTTTCGTAAACACAAACGTGGTCTTGACCAAAAGATGTGGTTGGAGAAGAGAGAAAAAGTACAAAGAAACACTCACCAGGCTAGGTAAGATATTATAGATTTTTTACTCTAATCATTTCCAAATAACCAGACCTTAAATTCCTCCAATATGATCCAAAGACCTACCATCCATGGAATAAATGAAAATCTTCTGTGTAAAAGGAGAGATAGAGAGAATATAAGGACATATAGGTAGAAGTCAAAGAAAGAAAACAGGATCTGAAATTAAGAGGAACACAAACACACATGAAATCAAAATGCTGAAAGGAGCCTACAAAAATGACCCATGGTTTTCATTTTTTTACTTTCATTCATTCTTCATTTCTATAAACAAAACTCTAAATGTTTTTAAGAAGCCACTGAAATTTTGTAGTCTATCCCCTAATCTAATTTATGATGTATAGGACCTACATTTCATAGAGTTATAAAATAACAGAATCTTAGCGCTCCTTTCCTGCCCAGTGCAGGAGTCCCCCTGTAGCACTTCTCCTAGGAGTGGCTGTCCAGCCACTGCTTGGCTACTGTCTGACTAGGCCTTGACTCACTACCTCCCTGAGCCCTTCCCATGTTTAAATAGCCTAATTATTAGAAGGCTCTGGCTGCTATAAAGTCAAAATCTGTCTCCCAGCATATCCCTCCCCCACCCTTTGCCCTGGTTCTGCTTTTTTGAGCCAACATTGGCCTTCACTGCTTTGGAGCTGGTTCTCCTGTCCCCTTCAGTTTTATCTTCCACAGACTTGTCATTCCTGAACAGTCCTTTTGGGACATAGTTCTTGATCTCTCCTCTGGCAGTATTATAAAATAGCCAACATTTCTCTTAAAGGTGAAATGCAGAAGTTAACATAATTCTCCAGGTTGCATCTGACCAGTGCAGTAAGTTGGGAGAACCTCATTCCTTACTTGGCATTTTTTTAAAATGAATGCACCTCAGGTTACATTCAGGTTTGAGATAACAGACTCAAGCTACAGCTATTTGGCCTTGTCATCAGGAAATAGTTTTGGTCCTTTTCACGTAAGCAAGAGAACAGATCTCACCAGTAAAAATGAACTCCTAGGGCTTCCCTGGTGGCGCAGTGGTTGAGAGTCCGCCTGCCGATGCAGGGGACATGGGTTCGTGCCCCGGTCCGGGAAGATCCCACATGCCGCGGAGCAGCTGGGCCCGTGAGCCACGGCCACTGAGCCTGCACGTCCGGAGCCGGTGCTCCTCAACGGGAGAGGCCACAACAGTGAGAGGCCCGCGTACTGCAAAAAAAAAAAAAAAAAACTCCTAGCAGACTGGTGAAATTTGGGAGGAGTCTTTAAAGCCAAGAATAAGGGGGGGAAAAGGCCTTTCCGTGTAAAAACTGGAAGAATCCAGGTAGTGGAATTATGGGTGCCACGAAAACTTCTGTGCCCAGGAAAACTGAGTGCCTGCCCATCAGTGAAGAAACCCCAGGCTGCATCACTTTGGGGGGTGCCTTGTTCCAGGCATAGGTCTCTGCCCCGGTAGACAGCTTTTGAGAAATTGAGCTTTTGCCCCCTTTCAGTCTTGCTTCTTAGGATTGGTTGGGAGCAGTGACAGCTTAAATTTCTGTCTTGTCTATTCCAACGTGTGTGCCCCTCTGTGAAAGATGGAAATTAACTCGGGACCGCAGGACCCCAATTACTCTGCGCCTAGTACCCTTGGGCTCTGCCTCCAACGGGCCCTCCGGGCAGCTCCTCTAATCCACAGAGAGCCTGACTCCTGGCATGCCCTCCTCCCGGCTCACCTTTCCCTTTCCCTCCCCTACGGAGCAGTGCTGTCAGCACCCCAGGCCAACTGCGCAGGCGTGGGCAGGAGGCTGCGGTGACCCAGCTCTTGAGCTGTGGTCATATGCCACAACAGCGGGGGCAGATCAGGAAAACTGGGGGCCTTACTAGCCCCGTCTGATCAGCCCTCTCCTGCTGCCTCCAGACCGGAAAATTCAGGCATATTCACAGATCGGCCCTGCTTGAAATCCACGAGGAGGCCTAATTACAGAGCTCCGGATCTCAGTTTTCTGTTTTGCCCTAAATCCTGGCGTAGTCCAGAGTGAGTTAATTCGGAAACTAAACACTCTCTTTCAAGGGAGGGAGAAGGCAGGACGAGGGAGTGGGGGAGGGTGGAACCTCATTGAGCTTTCATTGGTAGAAGATGAGCATGTGATCCTAAGAGACCTAGGATCTTCCGGAGCACACAGATGTTTCTTCCACTAGTTCATTGTCCGTAGGCCCGGCCCACCTCACCTTCTGGGGGGCTTTGTTCTGTATTAATCTATCTCTTATAATGTAAACTCCATTTTGGAGTAGATTACGTACATACCATACACTGCTAGCCCTCCCGGCAAATTAAGTCACTGAAAAAATACACAGCAGCCAGATTTGTCAGAACGTTTGCCACCATATAAGGATAAGAGATGGTGTTGAAAGAGAGGTGCTTTCTTGCTTTGGTTCAGCCAGCTGAAAAGTTAAATCTCCCTTTGCAAAATGTAGAGTGCTGACCCCCTGTACAGTCCTGAGTCCTAGGGCACTCAGCTGGGAAGGATGGGAGTGAGGAAAAAGAGAGCTCTCCAGGCTCCGGGCTCAGCTGTCCCTCCCTCAGGAACTCTAAGCCCTGGGCAGGGGGACACAACCCACACCCTCCTCCCTTACCCCCTTAGCTTCTGCTAAGGTTTGAGACATTTGCTGAATGCTTCCCTTGTGTGGTTAACATTTCCTTTGTGTATATTTTCTCCCAAACTCAGCCATATCCCTCACAGCTCATCCCTGTGCTCAAGATGAAGATATAGTTCTTGAATGAATGAACAAACCTCTAACTCTCATTCTATACATTCTCAGTGAAGACCTGGACGCTTTGAGGATGTTTCTGCAAACTGATCAATACCGGGGGAAAGAAAGAAAGAAAGCGAGAAAGAAAGAAAGAAAGACTTTACACTGTGGGTTGGAATATCCCCTCAAATATCATTCATGAACTATCTAATGACTTGAGATGTTTTTAAAATGTTTTAGCATGGCAAACTTCCGGCAAATACAAGAGAAGAGAGAGCCCCCATAGACCCACCAGTCAGTCAGACCACTCAGCTTCAACAAATTCAACTCACAGCTGATTTTGCATTACTTACACTCCATCTGTTCATTATGCACCCCCCCACCCTGCCCCCAACCAGCGTTATTTCGAAGCAAACAAAACACATCACGTCATTTTATTCCTACATATAGAGTGTCCCTTAAAAGATAACATCTCGTTTTGAATAATCACTTCTGTGCTGTTATCCAAGTGCTCTGATCTTTGAGGCAGAGCCTGAAGGCTGATGAGCTCCCTTAAGGTATGCTGGGTCAGGTGCCTATTACCATCACGTGGATTCCATGGGTGCACTAAAATCATGGTTCATACCTACCCTACCACTACCCCCCATTTCCCAGTTGCCCACACTCAGGGGGACTGGCTTCTTAACAGAGGGTTACAAGCAGAGACTTGGAAGCCAGACTGGTTTAGAATCCCAGCTCCACCACTTCCTAGTTCTGTGACCTTGGGCAAGACACTCAACCCCTCTGTGCCTCAATTTCCTCATCTAAAAGCCAAGTTAATTAAGCTCATACAACTCAACAACAAAGAAACAAACAACCCAATTGAAAAATGGGCAGAAAGCCTAAATAGACATTTCTCCAAAGACATACAGAGGGCCAACAGGCACATGAAAAGATACTTAACATCTCTAATTATTAGAGATTTTGATTTTGAAAATTAAAACTATAATGAGGGACCACCCCACACTGGTCAGAATGGCCATCATGAAAAAATACGAATAACAAATGCTAGGGAGAGTGTGGAGAAAAAGGAATCTTCCTACATTGTTGGTGGGAATGTAAATTTATGCAGCCACCGTGGAGAAGAGTATGGAGTTTCTACAAAAACCTAAAAATAGAGTTGCCCTATGATCCAACAACCCCACTCCTGGGCATATATCCAGACAAAACTATAATTCAAAAAGATACATGGACCTCTATGTTCATAGCAGCACTGTTCACAATAGCCAAGATGTGGAAACAGCCTAAATGTCCACTGACAGAGGAATGGATAAAGAAGATGTGGTACATATATACAATGGAATACTACTCAGCCATAAAAAGAATGAAATAATGCCATTTGCAGCAACCTGGATGGACCTAGAGATTATCATACTAAGTAAAGTAAGTCAGAAAGAGAAAGACAAATATCATATGATATCACTTATATGTGGAATCTAAAATATGACACGAATGAACTTATCTGTGAAACAGAAACAGACTCACAGACATAGAGAACAGACTTGTGGTTGCCAAGGGGGGGTGGGGTGGGGGAGGGATGGAGTGGGAGTTTGGGATTAGCAGATGCAAACTATTATATATAGGATGGATAAACAACAAGGTCCTATTGTATAGCACAGGGAATTATATTCAATAGTTGTTTATCCTGTGATAAACCAGAATGGAAAAGAATATATCTCTATATATCTGAATCGCTTTGCTGTACAGCAGAAATTAACACAGCCTTGTAAATCAACTATACTTCAGTAAAATAAATTAAAAAATTAAATGTAGGTCAATTAATAGTACTCACCTCACAGGGTTGTTTTAAGAATTAAGCACGTTAAAAATAATGTGAAGCTCTTGGAACAGTACCTGGCACACGGGAAGTACCATGTTAAGTGTCTGATTCTATGATTATTCTTTGCTTAATACATGCACTATTTCCACCAACACCACCTACTCCCTGAATTAACTGACAAACAATAACCCTTCACAGATGTGCAGCAATGTACCTATTTCTCAAAGTAATTTCAGACATGTTATCAGGCACGATCTCCCCATAATCTATGAGGGTGCCAGGCCTGGGGTATTCAGAGGTGTTAATACAGAACTGGGGGAAACATTTAGCTACAATTAGCCCAGTTATTGATGGGGAAAAATTGGAACCAAACCAAAGGACTAACCATAGAGATTGGTTAAATAAAATACAGCACATCTGTATGTTCTGTCATCATAAATGAGGCAAAAGAACATATAATAATATAAAAATTATTCACGCTGAGTTAAGGGAAAAAGGAAAAGTGGCCCAAAAGTATGGAAAGTGTGAATACTGTGCGTTATTTTTCCTTTTGGTATATCATGCTTATTAAAAAGACCAGAAAGACAACATCAAAACATTACTGTTCGTTATTTCTCAAGGGAGCAACAAAAAGTCATTTTCCTTCTTTGTGTTTGAATTTTCTGAATGTTCCATAATGAACATGTATGACTTGTTCATCATGGAAAGGTTGTTGTTTAAAAACAGGCTCCATCATTGCATAGGCAGGGTGATTCAGTTATATAAAAAAGATAGATGAAAACAGCAAGATATTAATGGCAGAATTGTGGGTGATTTTTTTCTTTAAATATTTCAGGTTCTTCCAATTTTTCTGCTCTGAGAGCAGTAAGTTGTTTTGGAGAAGATGGTTCAGATGGGGAAACTGAGGCACGGGAGGCGGACGGGAAGGGTCTTGGGCTCCACGACCACCTCCGCCTGCCCTGCCCAAACCAGAGCAGGTGTGCTCAGTTCTCCCCAGCGATGCCTACTTTTGGGTTCATTCCTGACCCCTGACTTAGAGCTCGAGGATGTAAATGACTGTCGCATAATAACAGGGTGCAGCCTCGGGGTCTTTCCTCTCTTCTTGACCAAACAGCAGCAAGAAGAAACCACAGGAGGAGAGAAGAAATGGGCTGTAGGGCCCTGCGTGTGTTGGGGTGATGTGGGGGAGGCTTGGCACTCCAGAGGCGTCATCTCCACCACCTGCAGGGGCGGGGAGCCAGCCCTCAGCTGGGCCGCTGCAGATTCCAAGCCGCAGCCATCTCCCGGTGGGCAGCTGCCAGCTGTGAGGGAGGAGCGAGCCCTGCAGGCAGATGTGTCGACCAGAGATAGCAGTCCACCCAGCCCAGGTATCTGGGGCCTCCCTGGTCTACTTCCCCAACAAGGGTGCCTGGAACAAAATAAACAAGAAACAAACAAAAACAAATAGACCCAGGGAACAAAAAAAGAAAAGCGAGAATGAGAGAGAAGCACTTTCTAGATAGAGCAGTTGGAGCTGATGATAGCACAGGTGACAGGCAGCAGCGGGGTGGTGTGGCCCAATGGGCAAAGCTGTGGGTTAGAGCCACAGACCAAGAGTCCCCCACTGCCTGCGACTATATGATCTAAGGCATGTGCCCTTCCCGGGGCAGTGCCCCTTCTACAAGAGGCAAATGTCACCAAAGGGGTAAGAAGGTGTCCTTGCTTCTGGAAGGGGCGTCACTGCTGCACGTCTGCCCCAGTACTCATGGGAAGGGGCAGGTGTTTCGGTCTTCCCACCTGTGTTCATACCTGATTGTCAGGGCAGATTGCTGTCACTGTCAGACTCACTGCTTCCAGGTCTGCAAGGGAGGAAATAGCCCCCAGCTTGGCGATGCCACACAGGGAGGCTCAGGCTGGATGGGCAGACCTGTCCTGCTCCTATGTGTGATGAGAGAGCCAGGCCTGGGCTGTCTTCCGTGCAGTCAGCTCTGAGACACTCAGTAGCCACATCCTCCCTCCAGCAGCCCACAGTGACAGGTGGACCTTCGCATATCTGTCCATTGGCCTCAGAGTAAAGTAGGCTTGGGGGATTTTTCCCCAGGTGGAATGGAAGAAAAAGGTATCAGTGGCCTGTTGCCATTAAAACTCTACATATGGTCCTGGCAGCTTTAGAGAGACCCCCTGGCTGTTTGAAGGTGGTTACTTACCTGTTTTAGACAAGAAAGGTTTCTAGCAGTGATTTCAACACAAGAATATGGAAGGAAAGCAACTCTGACAATTTGAATAATAGGAAAGACTCATTCTCCCTTACTCTCTAGCTTCCCAAGTTCATAGGTTGCTACTAAATCGCACCAAATCCTTCCACTGGCATCTGTTTGGCTTTGCAATTTGATTCAGGTTTAGGGTGCATCCCTCTGGGCCTGGCACCAGGCAAGGTGTGGAAGAGGATGTAGCAGAAGAGTGAGATGTGGTCCTGGGGTCCACAATCTAGAGGGGGAGACAAAAGTCACATCCTGGGCTGAAACTGACCAGGATAGGTCAGACAACAGGTTCTGAACCATATCATGTAAAACAGTCCATGAGTACACTCATCCCAAATTACCACAAACCCCAAACAAAACACAGAGACCAAATCCTAAAATGTACCCCCTGTAGGTTAGTACCAGTCTGGGCTGTAACAGAACACACTGTAGTGGTGCTTCTCTGCCTTGGAAAGCAGGAGTTGTGGGATGACAACTCAGCACCACACCCGGGCATTCTGTGTGCACATCAATGCCCACCTACAAGCAATAGCAGCTGGGCCTTTAAAAAAAGTATCTGGCAGTGTTTATATATACTTTACCTGAGGATAACATAAAGAAGATATTTAGGGCTTTCCTGGTGGCGCAGTGGTTAAGAATCCGCCTGCCAATGCAGTGGACAGGGATTCGAGCCCTGGTCCGGGAAGATCCCACATGCCGCGGAGCAACTGAGCCTGTGCACCACAACTACTGAGCCCATGCGCCACAACTACTGAAGCCTGCACACCTAGAGCCCGTGCTCCGCAACAAGAGAAGCCACCACCATGAGAAGCCTGCGCACCGCAACGAAGAGTAGCCCCCGCTCACCGCAACTAGAGAAAGCCTGCGTGCAGCAACAAAGACCCAACGCAGCCAAAAATAAATAAAAATAAATTTATAAAAAAAAAAGAAGATATTTAATGGGACCCCAAATTTACTTCAACAGCATGCAAGCTGTTTATGGCAGGATCCAACTGCAGGCCTCAGGTACACCCCACATGTCTACCTCTCATTTGATCATTTCTTTCTCTCTTTTAAGGTCTGGTTCAAGCCTCACATCTACTCTTCAGTGACGTCTCCAACTGTCTTCCAATTCCATGTCAGAATTCTTAGAACAGAAGTAGTTGATTTATATTCCATGTTTTATATTTAGGTTGCTACGGTTGTTCTGGAGGGTAGAGCAGATGATACTTCTTTGAGCCCCACCATGGTGCCTCCACAAAGCTGGCAATCCTGTCACCAGGAAATAATGGTAAAGACCATTCTAAGTACCTAATGATTGTCCCTGTCCTTAACTCACTATTCAGTGAGCACCGGTGAACACTTACTAGCTGCTTTGGAAAGCAAGCGGGTTAATACCTCATGATAGCATCGTTACTGAATCCAAGCTCGTGCTGTGCACCCCAGGATAGGATGATAAACAGAGAGACAAGTTGTTGAGGCAAGGAATAGTGACTTTACTAGGAAAGCCAGTAGACGGAGAAGATGGGGGACTAGTGTCGCAAAGAACTACCTTCTCCGAATTAGAATTCAGGCTTCTTCTATACTAAAAGGGGAGGGGGTAAAGTCCTGGTTCCAGGCAGACTTTGGTGGGAATGTGCTAGTTTCTTCTTTCTTGTAGTCATTCACTGGTGGGTCTGGTCAGGATGTTTCCTGTGAGCTAAACAAAGGTATTTTAGCTTAATGCTCATTACCTGGGAGACAGAGTTCCCAGAGACGGGCCATTATGCATAATGTAAGCTTATAGGCAACATTCCTTTACTGATTAACTTGTAATAGGATACAAAATTTCTTCCCTGTTACGGCATGACTTGCACCTTAGCCTGTGCTGATTAGATTTTTGTATTTTTTTTCAAGCCCATGTTCATCAGCAAAAGGATTACAATCAACACAGCCATTATTCCAGATAGTAATTTGTATAGTCGGTGATGATTCCAATCGGATAATATGTGTGCTAAACATCATCTTTGTGAATAACAATTACACAAAAGCACAAACACATCCAAGACATACTGAAAAGCTGAAATCCACATGCTACCTCCTTCTCGGAGAATAATATTAGCAAACCATGAATTTTCTTTTTAGTTACACGTCTGGTCCCAAAGCTAACGGTTTGTGCGCTTGCCTTGTTATAACATCTAGAATTATCAGCTAGTTATATCATGCATATGATACATTACTGCCCAAAAGATACATATTTCTAAGTAGACACCTCCATTCCAGACAGAACTGAACAAATAATTCTTCACCAGGATGGAAGTGAACACATAAGTAAGGGCAATTAACTTGCTAATTCTCTCCTCCTTGCTTAGTATATTAGTCTTTGTGTCCTATATACTAAAGTATACTTCCTTCCTAGATGCATTGAGGGGAGGGCAGTCTGCATTAGTAGAAGTCTGATAGAGAGATTTTAAAACTTACTTTCAAATATGTAAACAAAAGTTGCATATCACCAATATAAAATTAGGCCTTGCCAAGTCTGGTAGGGTATAGTTTTGGCTTTAACCACTAACTTAAAATGATTTTTAATCCAAATATCCAAGAACCGGCCAAGAGAAGCCATCATGGTTTCTGCTTACAATGAATTATCATAAATTATTTACATCTGAAGACATACATTTGAAATGCTTTAGTTTATTCTCATCAGTGGGTAAATAGCATTTGTATAAGCTTCCTGTAGCTGCTCTAACAAATGCCCACATATTGGTGACTTAAAACAACCCAAATTGATTCTCCTACTGGAGTTCTGGAGACCAGGAGTCTGAAGTCAGTTTCACTGGACCAAAATCAAAATGTTCACCTGGAGGAGTCCTGGAGGCTTTGGAATGTTTCCTCCAGGTGAGCTCCTGGAGGCTACCCATGTTCGTCTCCTGACCCCTTCCCCCCCCACGCACACACCCTCTTGCTCCCATCCTCGTATCTCCTGCTTCCCCTTTTACCTTCTTGCCTCTGTCTTTAAGGACCCTTGGGATGATATTTAGGGCCACCTGGATAATGCAGGCTAATCTCCCCATCTCAAGGTCCTTCACTGATCACACCTGCCAGTCCCTAGTCCCCTATAAAGGAGCATGCGTAGGTTCCAGGGATCTCTTTGGGGAGCCATTGTTCAGCCTACCACAGTCCTTACCTCACCTTGTCTATACTGTGATTTATAGGGACCTTCTTTCAGAGGCGGAACAAAGATGGACTTCTGACTGTAGAGCCATAATTGCAGTCTGAGCGTCATGCCCTGGTATTGAAGACGGGGCTGGATCGGCAGTGAAAAGACGAGCTTGAATCTCGCTCTGCCACCGCTGCTGTAGGATGGCGGGGGAAGCAACCACGCTGTGAGCTGCGTGTGTTCCTACCCAGATGCCCTGAAGGAAAGGCAGCCTCCAGTTCGGGTCAGTCCCCTCATCTCCAAACCTGGAGGTGCCTCATCCCGGTCACTCCTCCACACTCAAACACCATTTCTTGCTCCTAAGAAAAAGGCTTAGAAATGCCTCATTTGGAGCCTCTCTGCTCTCCGGGCACCCTGCGGTACCCTGGAAATGAAAGGATCAGAAGCAACCGGCTTACTTTTCCTTGAGCGCCCAAGAACTAAGGGGAAACCCACACCAGGCTGACGCTCTCTCGGGCTTTGTCAGATACAAAAGGATGGAGCAGTAGACGCGCCCCCCCATCTACCCGCTCTGGGCCCTCGCTGGGATCATTCTTGAGTGTTAGTCCTATTCTTAATAACAAAGCCATTTTCTTCTAAGGGTCAAATCTTGTGATTTTCTTTTCTGACTTTGCTCCAGCTTTTTCCTGGTATGGCCCTAATCCCTGGGCCTCAGTGTTCCCACCTTCTAATTAAGTGGGGTGCACTCAGGTGATCAGAGATGAGTAGGATTGCGTACTTGCAGCCTTCCGGTGCAACCCGCTCATTTTGCAGGTAAGGAGACCGAGGCTCAGAGAAGGGAAGTGGCTTGGCAGGGGTCAGCCAGGGGTTGTGTGTGAATTTCTCTGTTTTTGTCCTGTCTCCTCAGTAACTCCAGGGCAGGGGCTATGGCTTTCCTGCCTTTTGAGCCCCTCCAGGGGCCCAGGCCCGGACTGGGGTTTGTAGACACTTGCTGATTGGGAGGACTGATGGATGGAACACAGGGCTGGTTGGGGAGAAGTTGTCAAAAGGGAGCCAGACTGCGAAGCTGGCCCTCGTGGGCAGGAGTGGCTGAGGCACGAGTTCTAGGGAGCCGCTCACCAGCTGGGTGATGGTGGGGACAAGTTTCTTGACTTTTCTAAGCCTCCATTCCTCCAACCAGAAGATGCAGATGATAATTCTTACTCCACGTGGTTGGAAGAGTTAATAAGGTTTAATAAGTTTGATACACTCAATAGATACTAGCTTTTTTTTTTTTTTTTTTTTTTTTTTTTTGCGGTACACGGGCCTCTCACTGCTGTGGCCTCTCCTGTTGCGGAGCACAGGCTCCGGACGTGCGTGCTCAGCGGCCATGGGATACTAGCTTATTTTTGTTGCAGTTCTTATCATCATAATTAGGTAGGGGCAAAGGCAGGGTCACTGGGGGGGAGGTGCAGAAACAATGTAAATGTAATAGAAAGACGTGGCAAAGCCCAGGGAAAGCCGTCCCTTGCTGCAGCTCCTGAGATTGGGGAGCCTGGCAGGACTGTAGAAAGCTCCGGTGAGTCAGATAGAGAAGGGAGGGGAGTGGGGAGAGATAGAGAACTCCAGGTCCCAGTGCTCAGAAGACCTTAGGCTCATACACCTGTAATTAATCTGGGAGCATCCCCAGCCCCAGCACTAAAATGGGTGGGGCCACCCCCCCTTGCTTCCACCCACATCCTTAGCGGCCCATGACCCTCCTAGACAACTCTGACCTGTGTTGACCTGGCTTCACCTGCAAACAGAGGGGTGCAACCCAGGGCAGGGGGTCCCACTCAACGGGATTTCCCCTCCTAGAAATGGATGTTCCCCTGGCAGCCGGGTCCTCCAGCACCCCAGCCTGTCACTTGCTGCCAACTCCACCAAGATGCTTGGGAGAATGGGAGCCACACGGAGGCCCAGCTGGGCTCCATGGAAACAAGACAGGCCAAGCGTACAGCTGGGTGGGCCACTCTACTAGGTGGACATGGAAGGGATGTTGACAAAGCTGGGGGCGGAATTCCTCTCTCACTCTGGAAAATCGGTGGCAGAGAGATGGATTGGTTGCAAGGCACTTTTGAGGAAGGACCCATTCCAAGGACCCATCTTTTTTCCGGGGGTCCTCCTCCCACCTGGCGGCCCGCAGCATTCAGGGATCCCCAGATATGGGAGCAAAATAAGATAACGACTCTACTAGCTTCCGGAAGCTGCTGTGTTGGATGGTGGTGAAGGGGTGGCAGAAGGGAAATGTGTGTGTGGAGGGGAGAGCAGGAGAGAGACTTTGGGGCAGGGAGAGGAGGGGAGGGCAAGGAGGGGCTCATTCAGTTTTTGATTCAAAGATGCTGTTTGAGAGAGGACTCTGTGTAGGTGCTGCGGTGGGTAAGGAGGCTGCGGAGAGAGGGAGGAGGAGGGAAAATGAGACGGGGAAGGAGGGAAAAGCGCTGGAAAGGGAGGCTCTTTGAAAGACTATTCAGAGCTGTAGATTCCAGGCAGGTGGGAAGGCAGGCGAGTCTTCCCCCAGAGAAATGAGAAACCCTGTCGGAACCCCTCCAGTCCTTTTACCCTCCTGGATTCCTTACAGCAATTAAAGGGGCTTTTGCCTGAAAAGCAGCAGCAGCCCATTCCAGTTCCTCCCCCTTAGCAGGTCCTCAGTAAAGAGGAGCAGAATCCCAGGGTGGTTCCAGCCTCAGTTCTCCAAAGGAAGCTGGGTCTGGGTCTGACCGAGTTTTATAGTCTTGAAGCCCAGGGGGAGTGGAGGATCCTGGTTTCCCTTATAGCTCCCTGAGGGCCTGGCCTGGGGCTACCCTAGGACACTGAATGCTTCCAGCTCTTGGGGACCACTTCCTAGAGCCTCAGGTGTATAATTTGCACACAGACTCTGCAAAAGTGGCAGATAACACAATCCATTTCAGTCATTTAACAGCAAAATGTCCTTCTCTAAGAAATAGGCAGGGCACGTTTAGGCCTTGCTTCGGCCATTCTCAGATCCCCGCTAGGAGTCTCGGGGAATTCACTTCCGACAACTCACCTTTATTGCGTATATCCTGTCTGCCAGGCAGTGTGTTTGTTGGGTGCTAGAATACAGTCTATTCCGCATGCTTCAGAGCTCTCATTCTCATAGACGAGAATAAAATCATAATTGTTTTACAGATGAAGAAACTGAAGCCACATGTGTTGTCATTAAAACATCCATTTGTTGGGAATTCCTTGGAGGTCCAGTGGTTAGGATTCATCACTTCCACTGTAGGGGGCACGGGTTTTATCCCTGGTCGGGGAACTACGATCCCTCAAGCCGTGAAAAAAAATGGGAAACATTCATTTGTTCTCTCCTTCATTCATTTATTCAGAGAGCTTTTATTGAGTCACATGAGGTGGCAGGCCCTGTACTGGGCACTGTAGGCTGATACAGAGAAAAGTCAGGCACATCCTTACCCACGATGCAACACCTACATAGGCAACCACAAATCTATGCAACTTCAGGAGTTTATATTTTGGTTGTGCATTGGAGCCTTATGACTTTTATCTATACAGCTTCAATTTCATCATATAAATGCCACTGGGGGAGGGCACTAATGGGAACCTATGATACACACACACACAGGTTACTGAAATTGCTGCGTCACATCTCGGGAAGTTGGGGGAAGAAGGATGCTTGGAGAAGGACATAAAAAAAGAAAGCCAAAAGAAAAAAAAAATCGGAGTAAAGGCAAATGTCATAAATGGTTGAAAAATTTCCTTTTAGAATCACTTATTTATGTGGTTTGGGAAACTTGTTTTTTAATAAGCACAATTTGGTTTTGCTTTGTAACTCCAAAATTAAAAAGAATTGAGCGTCAGACAAAACAAACACACACAAAAAAAGAAAGCTATCGCCAGCTGAAATAGTGGGGTGGCCCCTGCAGGAGGATGGGAGACAGTATGGCTCAGAGCACAGGCTGGGCATTCAACCTACATCAAGACGGTGGGTAAGAGCACGAACTGGGAATAGTCAACACTAAATGGATCTACCATTTAGTAGTTGTATGAGCTTGAGAAAATGGCTTAATCTCTCCAAATCTCCTGATCTGTAAAGTGAGGATAACTGTATGTATCTCTCAAGGTGGTACAGACCTCATTGCAAGGATTCACAGAAAGGCTGTACATAATAGGACTGGTGTGTCGGAGGGACTTGGTAAGATATTATCATCCACCAGCATCACCATCGTTACCAAAAGTGCCCCATGGAGTAGAAGTAGGAGAGGGTGACAGTGATGGAAGTGAGGATTTTTCTGGTTGGAGCAGGCCGGGTAATGAGTGATAGAAGGCCCCCTCCATATCTCTCTGAGCATTTCAAGCAGCCATAGGAGAGACCCACGTCCAGGGCTAGACCTTCAGGGCCCAGGCTGCGTCTGGCTGGGAGGGAGTGTGTTCCATCTGACCAGCGACTGGGGCCAGGGAGCCCCTGCTCTGGGGGTGGAGTCCCGGGGCCCTTGAATAAGGACAGCAGATTATCATTCTTGTCTCCACCCAACCCTGGGAGCCTCCCAGAAAGAGATAGGCTCAGCTCATCAGTCTCCCTGCCCTAGAGCAGCTACTTTTTACTTTAAAATAATTATACTTTTTTTTTTTTTTTTTTTTTACTATTTACACAAATAATAAATGCTTCTATTTGGAAAGCGTATAAAAGTCAAAATAACATTTACAATTACCCTGAGTCTCACCACTGGCAACAATCACCTCCTGTAGTCTAGATAATTAGTGCATTATTTTTGGCCTTGTAAAAAATAATATAGTTGTAATAAGAATATAATTTTAGGGCTTCCCTGGTGGCGCAGTGGTTGAGAGTCCGCCTGCCGATGCAGAGGACACAGGTTTGTGCCCCGATCTGGGAAGATCCCACATGTCACGGAGCGGCTGGGCCCATGAGCCATGGCCGCTGAGCCTGCGCGTCCAGAGCCTGTGCTCCACAACAGGAGAGGCCACAACAGTGAGAGGCCCGTGTACTGCAAAAAAAAAAAAAAAAAATTTTATTCTACTGTCTCGCTGAACATTACTTCATAATCTTTTGTTATTATAGACTTTATACACACAATTTAAAAAGTCTGCCTTTGGTTTCAGTTAGATGATGTGTTCTTAACTAATCATTCCTATATTGTTAGACTGTTTCCAATTTTACACTATTATAAAAAACATCACGTTAACATCTTTGTATGCAGTATATTCTGTAATTTAAATTATTTCCTTAGACTGAATACCCCAAATGGAATTCATATCGTTAAAGGGCATAAACATTTATGACTTTTTATGCATATATTAGGTATCTCAAAACGCTTTCTAGTTTTATTCTTCCAGAATATGTAATGTAGAGCTAAGTAAAGTGAATGGAAAAAATCATTAATAACCCTAATGTCCAAAATAACCTCTTTTGACAATTTCATATGCTTCCTTCCACATTGTTCTGGGATCATTTTATACATATAAATAATATTTGTCAGTTATTGCTTCACATCTTTAAGAATCCTTCTAAAACATAATTTTTCATTACTACAAAATGGCCCATTTTTCAAAACAGCCTATTGTGTCTATACCATAGTCTATATTTTATTGGTGGCTATTGGGAATTTCCCCCCAATGCTTCACTGTTATAAATGACAATAAAGCAGATGCTAAAAGGTCGCTACATTCATGAGAAGGACCCCATCCCAGTGGGAGTCACAGAAGTATAGACTCGAGAGGTCTATTGTACCTCAAGAGATTCACTCATCCGGCACCCTGTAACTAGATTCAAAATCACTTAATCCCCATTTTACAGATAAGGTACACTGCATTCAAGAGAATTTGACTGGGTAATACAAGTTCATAGATCTAGTAAGTACCAGAGATAAGAACTAAAACCTAAAAACCTAAAAGCCTTGGGTCCAATGCTGCTTCCACATGTGAATCAACTGGACTGTTTTTTATTCTGAAACATTCTTGTTTTCTGCCTATTTGAGAACTAAGTGTACCACAGATGATAATATGCTAAGGAATGCCTAAAGAGGATTGATCTTTTATTCATATCAGTCTGAGGGAAGGTCTCTACTGATGTGTCACAGGTCTCTACCCTTGACTCTATCCTGCTCAATGTTTTGATGACGGTGGATAAAGCAGACTTATAAACATTTCAGGTAACATATAATTAATATGCTGAATGACAAAAGCAAGATTCCAAACTCAGTGGATCTCAAGGATGGACTAAAACTCCTCCTACTAGGAAGAAGTATGAAGATTTCCTTTCTATCCAAGAAATTAAAAAAAAAAAAAAGGACAGAAAAAACTATACCCAGAAAGGAGGGAAAATGACCTAATAGCATGTCTATGAAAAAAAAAATTGAAAATGCAGTTAACTCCCCCCACTTAGTGCTGGTCAACAATGTAATAATACAGGGAACCACCAAGTTGCACAACTCCAGGGGGCACTATTTACATGTCCTTCAATGGACAGCCTTGGATATGGCTGCCCAAGACCTGCAGTGATTTTTGGCTGTATTAATAGAACTGTAGGGTTGTTATTTTTTTTTTTTTCATGATACGTGTTAAAGGTGATAAGGCAGACTTTATGTAATGGGGACTAATACAGTGGGGTTTTGTAGTGAGGGGGAGAGAGATTGGGCTCAACTCTGAACACAAGTGGAGATTTATAGCCAAGGAGCAGGGTCAGAGGATGGAAAATTACTAAGAAGGAACATCAGGGGTAAGGGGGATTCTGGCTAAACCAACTCTACAAAATTTTTGCTAAAGGCAGACCAGGGTGGTAAGATATTGAGTGTGGGGAGATAAGGAATTTGCTCAGAAATCAAGGATGGGGGACTGTCACTAAACTGACACGGCAGAATCCTTGCTAAAACTAGACTAAGCAGAGATGAACACGGAAGCCCACAGGTCAGGGCCTGGTTGAGAAGAGGGTTCAGAGGAGCCAGACTAGAATTAGATCAAGGAGTGAATCTTTGTCAGGGTCCAAAGTAATTATGCTCATATGGGCCTCCAAACGGGGCCATATTTTTAGAGGAATAGTGACCAACTTGAGGGCACTGGGAGAAAGGTGACCTGGATGATAAAAGGTCTGGGAAACATGTCATGATTATCTTTCAAAAGACATTTATTGAGTACATACTATGTGCCCATTGAACAGTACAGACAACAAAAACTAAATTCCTGTCTCAAAGAAATTTACATTGTTGTGAATGTTAAAAAAGACTGAAAATAAGCTAGTATATAAAAAAAATAAGCAAGATAATTATAGTATGATAAACATTGAAAGAAAGGGGGGAGGGTGAAGAGCTGGATATAATCTCAAGAGCAATTAGTGAGGTAGAGGAAAATCAAGAGTTTGGGGTGTCACAGAAACAGAGGGGAAAGGTTGACTTTGTGGAGGCCGCTGGGAGGAAAAGGAAGATGAGAACAGAGAAGTAACCACAAAATTCGGCAAGATGGATGTCATCTGTTACCAGAACACAAGAGCAGCTTTCACCGGAGTGCTGAAAATGGAAACCCACAAGTTTTGCCATGAACAGGGAGCAGAGAATGGAATGATATACACATAGAGTCAAGGAAGGATATGCAGTTGACCCTTGAACAACATGGGTTTGAACTGTGCAGGTCCAATTATACAGGTTACTTTTCAATAGGAAATATTTTCAACAATCCACAGTTGGTTGAATCCAACGTGCATGTGGAATCACAGATATGGAGGAACAGAGGATACCAAGCACGGATCTTAAGTTATACTCAGATTTTTTAATGCAAAGATGTTCCACACCCCTAACCCCCATGTTGTTCAAGGGTCAACTGTATTTTAAAAGATGGGAGGTATTAGGACACAATTATGTGCTGATGGGAAGGATCCAATAGAGGAAGGGAAAGTGATGGTCAGGAGAGAGGGAAGGTTGATAAACTCAGGCATATAATCTTTGAGATGGCCATGGAGATGGGTCCAGAGCACAGGTGGAGGACTTGACCTTTGATTGGAGCAGAGAGATTTAAAATGCTTATGCAGGCAGCATTGTGACTGGAAAGAAAACAGAAGATATGAGTTCAACTCCCGGTAGGTTTGTAGACTTGGTGATGGGAAGATGTCAAATGCTTCCACTTCCCTAACAAAGTATGAGACCAAAGTTGGGTGGACCAGAACGCAGATTTGGGAAGAGAGGAAAGATATGGAATAACTGCCTTGGAAAGTGAGAATTCACGTTGTCTGGGGGAACGTAGCAGGATTGCTGGGCCAAGTAGAGTGCTCATCTGAGGTCTGTGCGAGCCTCAGCCATCGGCTCTGGCTACGTTAAGTAACAAATCTATTGGAAGAATGGAGGGAGTTCACATGGCTGTGGGAAAAGCCGAAGGACCAGAGTACCAGGGACTAGCTTAGCCCTGGGGATCTCTAGAGCAGGAATACATGGACGGCAGTTCTAGAATGCAGCTGTTGGGATGAGTAAGTTCCATCCCCCCACGTTGAAATGAGCATGTGATTGAAAGTGTCACCAAGACCGTATTCCGTGAGGGATACTTCATCCAGCAAATCTGTGATGTTATTACCCAAAGAAGAGGGAAAGGATCCTGGACAGACAAAAACCAGAGGACTACCATGTGGTCATGAATTCAAGTGAAACCAGTCAGTAGGACTGTGTGTTTTCTCTAGCAACATTCAGCCTCTTTGGGGCAAGCTCGAAGAAAGTGGGCCGTTAGGACTGAGCTAAGTAAACATTGTGGGATAGGAGCTTATTATAGTAATTAGACCTTACACAATCATAGGAGGAGCTGGGAAAGAAAAGTCCAAATTTGGAGCTGAAAGATCAGAGAAAAGCCACTAACCAGCTCTGGCACTGGTGAACAAATAGGGATTTGCAGGAATGCTGTAAGCTAGTCACATCCAACTGCGGCAACAGGATCACAAAGGGCGCTAGGACAGAAGTCCATGCACGGTTGGTGGTTCCCCGTGGCTACTGTCTCTGTGAGTTCACACCAAAGTGTCCGGGGTGGGCTTGGGGTCACTGTTGGGCAGCAGGGCCAGCAGTTGGGAAGAGAGACCCAGAGAGAACCTCCGGCACTTCTGTGTCTGACTCTAAACAACACTTTCAGGGTGTTATGACCGCTGTTCCCCTCTGCCTCCCCAATCTTCCACGACTTTGCTTTTGGCCAACTCGAACCCTGGACGATTCAGAGAAAGGGATTCTGGGAAACACAGTTCCCAGTGTAAATGAATCATCAATATAAAAATACAGCATGATAAGGATAATAGAAAACAAGACACATAAAGGGATTTAGGGGATTTTGAGGGGCGTGACTATCATGATGGTCCGTAAGACCCAGAATATGCAGATCACATGAACTGGCAGTGAGAAGGTCAAAGAATTTTTGACTGGAGGTACGACAGGAAGCGAGCAGTAAGGATAAAAGATGATAGAAGGTGGGATATGAATCTGAGGTTTGGGATGTGTTCTGATTCCCGGTGATTAGGAGGTCTCAGGTGGCTGTGGTGTTGGAGCCCCATGAGTTGGAAGAATCATTCACATGGATGCTGAGGTTGCTGAGAGAATGGTGGCCAGGAGGGGACCAAAGAGAAGGTCCACGAGCCTGTGGCTGAAGTCCCAGTGAGTGCGCGGCAGTGACCAGCAGGTTGTCAGGCACAGCAGTTACGACAGGTGGAGACCGAGCTTCAAAGAACTGAAGAGTTTGAAGTAGAAGGAAGAGAAGCGGGTTTAAAACGGCAACAGAGAGCAAGGAGGGCTCCTAGTCACTTCATGCCCTGAGCTACCTGAAGGGGAGGGGGGGAAATCGACTGTCTTCTTTTTTTCTTTTTTAATTTCTTTTTATTTTTGGCCGTGTCGTGTCTTCATTGCTGCGCGCAGGCCTTCTCTAGTTGTGGCGAGCGGGGGCTACTCTTAGTTGCGGTGAGTGGGTTTCTCATTGCGGTGGCTTCTCTTCTTGAGCAGCATGGGCTCTAGGCACGTGGGCCTCAGTAGTTGTGGTGCACGGGCTTAGTTGCTCCACAGCATGTGGGATCTTCCTGGACCAGGGCTCAAACCCGTGTCCCCTGCATTGGCAGGCAGATTCTTAACCACTTTGCCACCAAGGAAGCCCCTCAACTGTCTTCTGAGAGCACTGTGGGTGTTTGGGGGGACCAGGGACCCGAGGGAGCACCAGATTTCACCCAATGAAAGGAGCTGGGAGGTGCATTCAGGGAAGAGGTGAGAAGACAGGGGAATGTGCTGACCACTCAACATGTGTTCCTAAAGGGCGCAATGAAATGTCCCCACAGAAAGGAGAGGTGGGAGGGTGAGTCAGGTTAGGGATTATATTATGACTTTTCAGCTGCAAATGTCAGAGATCCAACTCAAACCAGATTAAGCAGAAGTAAAGAGAATTTATTTGCTCATATACAGGCTTACCTCAGAGATATTACGGATTCCGTTCCAGACCACTTCAATAAAGTGAATATTGCAAGTCACACGAATTTTCTGGTTTCCAGGGTGTATAAAAGTTGTGTTGATACAGTATGTAAACTGTATAGTGTACAGTATTTATACACTACTGTAGTCTAAGTGTGCAACAATATTGTCTAAAAAAAAGGTACACACTTTAATTAAAAATACTTTATTACTGGGCTTCCCTGGTGGCACGGTGGTTGAGAGTCCGGCTGCCGATGCAGGGGACACGAGTTCATGCCCCGGTCTGGGAAGATCCCACATGCCGCGGAGCGGCTGGGCCCGTGAGCCATGGCCGCTGAGCCTGTGAGTCCGGAGCCTGTGCTCCGCAACGGGAGAGGGCACAGCAGTGAGAGGCCCGCGTAACGAAAAAAAAAACAACTTTATTACTAAAAAATACTAACCATCATCTGAGTCATCATCTTTTTGCTGGTGGAGGGTCTTGCTTCAATGTTGATGGCTGCTCACTGATCAGGGTAGTAATTACTGAAGGATGAGGTGGCTGCGACGATTCCTTAAAATAAGACAACAATGAAGTTTGCCACATCAATTGACTCTTCCTTTCACAAACAGTTTCTCTGTAGCATGCAATGCTGTTTGATAGCATTTTCCCACAATTCTTTTAAAATTGGAATCAATCCTCTCAAACCCTGCTGCTGCTTAATCAACTAAGTTTATGTAATATTCTCAGTTCTTTGTTGTCATTTCAACCATCTTCACAGCATCTTCCCCAGGAGGAGATTCCATCTCAAGAAACCACTTTCTTTGCTCATCCATAAGAAGCAACTCCTCATCCGTTAGAGTTTTATCCTGAGACTGCAGCAATTCAGTCACATCTTCAGGCTCCACTTCTAATTCTACTTCTCTTGCTATTTCCACCACAACTGCAGTTACTTCCTCCACTGAAGTCTTGAGCCCCTCAAAGTCATCCATGCGGTTTGGAATCAGCATCTTCCAAACTCCTGCTAATGTTGATATTTTGACCTCTTCCCATGAATCATGATGTTCTTAATGGCATCTAGAGTGGCATATCCTTTCTAGAAGGTTTTCAATTGCCTTTGCCCATATCCATCAGAGGAATCATTATCTATGGCAGCTATAGCCTTACAAATGTATTTCTTTTTTTTTTTTTTTTTTTGCGGTACGCGGGCCTCTTAACTGCTGTGGCCTCTCCCGTTGCGGAGCACAGGTTCCAGACGCGCAGGCTCAGCAGCCATGGCTCACGGGCCCCGCCGCTCCGTGGCATATGGGATCTTCCCGGACCGGGGCATGAACCCGTGTCCCCTGCATCGGCAGGCAGACTCTCAACCACTGCGCCACCGTGGAAGCCCTCAAAATGTATTTCTTAAATAATAGGACTTGAAAGTCAACATGACTCCTTGATCCACGGGCTGAACAATGAACGTTGTGTTAGCAGGAGTGCACACAACACTAATCTTGTTGTACATCTCCATCAAAGCTCTTGGGTGATAAGGTGCATTGTCAATGAGCAGTAATATTTTTCTGAGCAGTAGGTCTCAGCACTGGGCTTAAAGTATTCAGTAAACCATAAACAGATATGCTGTCATCTAGGCTTTCCTGTTCCATTTAAAGAGCACAGGCAGAGCAGATTGAGCAAATTTTTTTGGAATGGTAAATGAGCACTGGCTTCAGCTTAAAGTCACCAGCTGCATTAGCCCCTAACAAGAGAGTCAGCCTGTCCTCTGAAGCTTAGAAGCCAGGTACTGACTTCTCCTCTCTAGCTATGAAAGTCCTAGATGACACCTTCTCCCAATATAAGGCTGTTTCATCAACACTGAAAAGCTGTTGTCTGGCATAGCCGCCTTCATGAATGACCTTAGCTAGATCTTCTGGATAACTGGCAGCTTCTACATCAGCTCTTGCCGCTTCACCTTGCACTTCTATGTTATGGAGATGGCTTCTTTCCTTAAACCTGATGAGCCAACCTCTGCTAGATTCAAACTTTTCTTCTGCAACTTCCTTACTTCTCTCAGCCTTCATCACATTATAGAGAATTAGGGCCTTGCTCTAGATTAGTCTCTGGCTTAAGTGAATGTCGTGGTTTGTTTAATCTTCTATCCAGACCACTGAAACTTTCTCCGTATCAGCAGTAAGGCTGTTTTGCTCTCCTATTAGTATGCTCACTGGAATAGCCCCTTTAATTTCCTTCAAGAACTTTTCCTTTGCATTCACAACTTGGCTGCCTGTTTGGCAGAGAGGCCTAGCTTTTTTCTTATCTCGGCTCTCAATATGCCTTCCTCACTATGCTTTCTCATTTCTAGCTTTTTATTTAAAGAGACATGTGACTCCTCCTTTCCCTTCAACACTTAGAGGCCACTGTAGGGTTGCCAATTGGCCTAATTTCATTATAGTTGTGTCTCAGGGAATAGGAAGGCCTGGGCAGTGGGGTGAGAGAGAGAGAAGGAGGGAGAGAAGAAGGAGGAGGAGGAGGAGGAGGAGGAGGAGGGAGAGGGGGAGGGGGAAGGGGAGGAGGAGGAGGGGGAGGGGGAGGAGGAGGAGAAGAAAGAAGAAGGAGAAGAAGAAGAAGGAGAAGAAGAAGAAGAAGGAGAAGAAGAAGAAGAAGGGCTTCCCTGGTGGCGCAGTGGTTGAGAGTCCGCCTGCCGATGCAGGGGACACGGGTTCGTGCCCTGGTCCGGGAAGATCCCACATGCTGCAGAGCAGCTGCGCCCGTGAGCCGTGGCCGCTGAGCCTGCGCGTCTGGAGCCTGTGCTCCGCAACGGGAGAGGCCACAACAGTGAGAGGCCCACGTACCGCCAAAAAAAAAAAAAGAAGAAGAAGAAGGAGAAGGAGAAGGAGAAGAAGGAGAAAAAGAAGAAGAAGAGGAAGAAGAAGAAGAAGAAGGAGAAGAGGGAGAAGAAGGAGAAGAAGAGGAAGAAGGAGAAGGAGAAGAAGGAGAAAAAGAAGAAGAAGAGGAAGAAGAAGAAGGAGAAGAGGGAGAAGAAGGAGAAGAAGAGGAAGAGAAAGAAGAAGAAGGAGAAGAAGGAGAAGAGAAGAAAGAGAGATGGGGGAACAGCCAGTCGGTGGAGCAGTCAAAACACACTCAGCATTTATTGACTAGGTTTGCTGTCTTAGGTGAGTGTGGGGCTCCCTTTCCATCTCTCTGCTCCTCTCTCCTCTCTCTTGGCTGTACTCTCAGGCAGCCTCTCCCCACCCAACATCAGATGGCTGCCCAACAGCTAGAGGTAGATATGGTCCTCAGTGCCTGCTTCTTCCCTTCCACCCCAGTGAAATCCCAACCTGACCCATCCACTGTGGTTAGTGTGGTGGTCTCTCTAAGTGGCCATGGTCCTGGGTGCACTGCCCACCCCTGGTGGACAGAACCTCACGTTGGCAAGTAATGGAATGGTTCTTCGGAGGAAAACTGTGATGCTGTCATCAAGAGCAGGAGGGCAGAGTACCGGCTGGGCAAACATACAATGTCCACGTTGGGTACATACAGAGCAGGATGGGGATGAGGGTCAAGGCGATGTTGAATAACTACAGAGGCTGGGATTTTGGATTCTGGTGGTCGCTGAGGAAAACAAGGATATGAGGCATGATGAGGTTGGCACTGATAACTCTTAGAGGAAGTGGGCAATCTTCATGTTCGTCCTGAATACCCAGAGCACCAGAATGGGGCCTTGGCCATGGCGCCATCTAGTGCTGTGTCACGGCGTAGCGGGGGAAGCCAAGGCACAAGATGGTTTCCCCGCGATGGCTCACTCCTTCAGCACCATATAGTTTGTGGTCTAGGAGACGCAAGGGGTCATTTGCAAATGTCTGAAGGATGTGGGGAAGTTTGGGGAGAAAAAGTTAAGGACCATGTGATTGACAGCGGCTCTTGGCAGTTTGAAGAACCGACCTCTGGAAGAGGGAGGAGACGTAATCTACGCGGCTCCAGAGCAGAATCAGCACCAATGTGTAAAAGCTGGAGGAAAGTTTTGAGCTAATAATTACACGTAGAACTGTCTAATGAAGAAGTGGCTTTATAAAAGACACGTGCACCCCGATGTTTGTTGCAGCACTATTTACAATAGCCAGGTCACAGAAGCCACCTAAACGCCCATCGACAGACGAACGGATAAAGAAGATGTGGTACGTATATACAATGGAATATTACTCAGCCATAAAAAGGAACAAAACTGGGTCATTTGTAGAGATGTGGACGGACCTAGAGACTGTCATACAAAGTGAAGTAAGAAAGAGAAAAACAAATATCGTATATTAATACATATATGTGGAATCTAGAAAAATGGTACAGATGAACTGGTTTGCAAGGCAGAAATAGAGACACAGATGTAGAGAACAAACGTATGGACACCAAGGAGGGAAAGCGGGGCGGGGTGTGTGTGGAGGTGGGATAATTGGGAGATTGGGATTGACATATATACACTAATATGTATAAAATAGATAACTAACAAGAACCTGCTGTATAAAAAATAATTAAATTTTTTTTAAAAAGTTGTTTTCTTCCAAGGCAGTGAGTTCCCTGTCCCTAAAAGTGTTTAAGCGGTGATTTGAATGCTCCTAGTCAGAGAAATTATATAAGCCCTCCTATTTTGGAGATCTAGCCAGAACATTTTTAAGGTAGCTTCCAGATTTAAACTCTATGACTTGATTCATACTCGGAAGGAAATCATCAAATAGTACAGTGGCTAAATGTTGCCTCTGATACCCTGCCACTTCCCTTTTCTTACTCCTTTTTTCTGTCTCCAGGCACCTCCATCCCATCCCCAGGAACCTGCCGCTCTCATGACACCTCCTGGATTCCCAGGCAGGTCTGCCTTCTAGACATAACATCCCTGCTGCAGAATGAGGCCTCTTCTTTCCCAGCAAAATATCTGGGATCTGACAAACAATGCAGATGTAAACTAGCATGAACGCCAGAATCTGAGAAACGGAGCCCTGTTGGAGGAACTACAAATTTAATTATAGCCAGTCTGTATCATACATTTGGAATCATTTTTCATTTATTAGCTTCTGTGTCCTCTCTTAAATGTGTTTTGGTTACCCTTGTCTCCTTTAATCAGATTGCTAGAATCTGCAGGCGGGAGTTTTGCGATATAATCTTCTGAACCCTGGACAAAACTTCATATTTCAGTGATAGGAGGTTCGTGGAGTAAAATCAAGGTGAGTAAACCCTAATCGTGAGCTAGTTTTTTCACTTGCTCACAACGCCTACTGTCTACATCCCAGGCACTGAGATAGCTGAGGGGGTCTTAAGGTGAGTGGGGTTGGCCCCCTGCAAAGTGCCTACTAAGCATTGGGCGCTGTGCTAGACACACTGCAACCTCGTCGCATTTGACTCGTAGACGCCCCCATCAGGCAGGGATGGCTATTTTCCTTTTACATGTAAGAAAACAGGCCCAGAAAGGACTGTCCAGAAAATGAGAGCCAAAACTTAAACCCAAGTCACTCTGGCTCAGTGTTGTCCATAAACAAATAAAATATGATTACTAAACAAATAGGTTTTCAATTTTCATTGTTCTCTCTGGAGCCCCAGGAACAAAAAGACCATTTTTCAATCTATGATGGGATCCACAGAATAGAGCAAAAACTGCCTAGGTTAGTCCTGGGGGATACTAAAGTGAAATTCAGCGATGCAGGAACAGGAGTGGCTGTGTCTTACCAGGTGGATCTCCGTGAGCGACCCTTTGCAGCCCAGTGATCACCCAGCTCCTCAGAGGAGCCTCCGACCCACCCGGTTCCGGCCCCTCTTCCCGCGCGGCGTCGGTGAGCCACAGCACGGGCGCCATCTAGTGGTGAGTCGGAAGCCTCACTCTAGGGCTCCGAAAAGGCTCTGGGACCAACATAGCTTTAGGATCCCTGTACAGCTCAGATTCCGAGTTCGCTCTAACAGGTGGGTCCAGAACCACCGTAGCATCCCCAAAGAAATTCATTTGCTGCCCGCTTGCCATCAGATGCATATCCCTGAACTCAGAGCCCTCTCTCAGCTCACACCTTCACCTTCCAGGCTTTCTGGAACGAAATTGGAACGCCCTTCTACACCCTCCCTTGTATTTCCATTCATGTTAGTTACAAATGGAGAAAAAAAAAAACCTCAGCTAATCCAGTCTTTCAGCTACACACACACACACCCCACCTGTTGGCAGGGTCATTCATCAGAGAGCCTCTCCAGGGGAACTTTTCCTAAACATAAGATCCAGGTGGGGAGAATGCAGCAGCTTGGGAAGGCAAAAGGATGACGACCACCAAGGAAGAAAATGCTGTTTTTGCGAAAGGAATCCCCATAAACAGAGCTTTGAAAACAGGGACATCCTCAGCAGGCTCTCAAGGCACTGGGCCACCTTCAGGGTCTCCCTCATGCTCCCCTGCCCCTTCACTTTGACTGGTATCCCACCCCTCAGCCCCAGCCCCCCGCCCCCCAACAGGACAGGCAGTTGTGCAGAGCCTGGATCTGGACAGGAAGGGAGACTGGCGGTTTCAGTGGTCCAGAGATGCGGGCTTAACCTTGGTGTCGGAGGTGAGGGAGAGGCATCCCAGAGGATTTTCTCTGAGTACCACTGGGTGATGAAGAGTTCTCCGAGCTCATACTTTTGTACTTGATTCACCCAATTTAAGCATTCGTTATACAAGTGAATGAATAATGTATATGAGCATATGTAATGTGTATGTAGTCTGAATTCATATTCAGAATAACGAATATGTTCTGTGAATGCATATATTTTTAATTTAAAAATATATGTCCATTTTAGATCTCGCGGTCAGCAGAATCATCCCTCCCTCCCAAAGTGTCCACCTCTTCATCCCCAAAACCTGTGAAGACGTTACCTTTCATCCTTGCATGGCCAAAGAGACTTCACAGATGTGATTAAGGTTAAGGACCTTGGGACTGGGGAGATTCTCCTGGATTATCCAGGCAGGCCCAGTCTAATCACATTAGCTCTTTAAAAGCAGATGGATAACCTGGAAATAATTTTGCCAGTGACATAAGTGTCACAATGGGGATAACAGTCAAATTTACAGAAAGTGGCTTGTAGCAGAATAAAATCACTATCAACTCTTAAAAGAAAAATAAAAAGCAGAGAACCTTTCCAGCCTACGGTCAGAGAGAGAGAGATGACAACGGGAGAAGGACCTGAGAGAGATGTGATGTTGCTGGCTTTAGAGAGGGAGAAAGGAGGCCATGCCCGAACCAAGGAATGTGGGCAACCTGTAGAAGATGGCAAAGGCGAGGAAAAGGATTTTCCCGTAGAGTCTCCAGACAAGGAGGCAGCCCTGTGGATTTTAGCCCAGCAAGGACCATGTCAGGCTTCTGCAGAGCTGTAAGATAATTTGCAGTGTTTTAAGCCACTACATTTATGGGGACTTGTTAGAGGAGAAAGAAAAGCTCATACAGGCCTTTTTTGGGTTTTGAGATCTCAAAGTCTCACTCCACGTCAAAGCAAGGGCCACCCGGAGCTGTGTTGCCTTGAGAGACTTTTGTTTCAGGACCTGTTGGAAAAGCACCATGTCTATTAATAATCTATTTTATTACTCAGAAACCGAAAGATCTACTCTGTCCCACCAAGTGAGCCTCCGATGAATGTCTTCAGACTCCTCAGCAGAGCTCTGAATTAAGGGGCTCTTGGGGATGGCTTCCGTGCCTCTCATCATTGACTAGGACACACTCTGGAAATAGATACATGAGTACGCACTGTTGAGAGGGCACAAATGGATTGTCTCTACCAGGAAGCATGGTCCCCTTAAGAAATGACTCATTGAATCATGAAGTTATCCAAACCTCCGTAATGCAATCATACTCTTCCTGGGAATTTTTAATTTGAAACTAATTCCAAAGAAGTTAAATAAAATATGCATGAAATTTTTTACAATACAATTGTAACAGTAAAAACAACAACGACAAAGCAAAGAGTCAAAATTCTAATGGAAGGAAACCTTGAATACATTACTCTTCCATGCTATTAGGCAACCATTAAAAATTACAATGATTCATGCTATGGAAAATAGGGAAATATCCTTATTATGCTAAATGGAAGCAGCATATTATAGAATGGTGTTCATTCAATAATCCTTTATTGACCACCTGCTATGTGTACCAAGCACCAAGTAATTAATGGGAGTCACAGTAGATGTACACTCACTGCTCTTATGGACCGAGGTGTGCCACGACTGCAAAAATGTAAAATGATCTACACACACGGAAGGAGATGTACCCAAAAATGAAGCAATGGTACGGTGTGGTAAATATTCTCCTTAACCTTCTTAAATTATGTCTTCAATTATAATCATTATATTAAAGGATAGGCCAGGAAGAAACATAAACCTCTAGACCTAAGTCCCGAAGCAGAGGAAGAATTGCAGCAGGCTCCTGGTTGAGGAAGCAGGGTTGGAATATACTGTTTAGAAACATAACAAGCAACAGCCTGGCAGGTCAGGAGGCCAGGCTCTTCCCCAGCAGGGGAGCAGGAATCCAGCTGTACACACAGGTCCTTTACAGTGAGGTTGGTTCCCGGGGGGCCACATTTGAGCCTGACCTGACACCCTCTGTGTATCTGGGAAACTTTCACTGCACTAGGCTGGGCCCTGAGGGTTGGCGACACCTGTCTCTACCTGTCTCCCCGGTCTCTGAGAGGTTAACTGGGGAAGCAGATGCTGCATTACTCATCATCTTTATGCCACCATCTGTGTCGGGCAAGCCACATCCCCTGGGCCTGCCTCGGTTTCCCTGTGTGAACGAGGAAAGTCAGGGCTTGTTAATTTCTAAAGCGCCTCCTAAAGGCTGCAGCTGTGGGAGCTGTGCTGGACTCTAGGCCGAGCGAGCTAAGTCCTAAGAAGGCACAGCCCCGACCACTAGTTTCCTATCCAAAGACACTTTTATGATGGTACCGATATGAAGAAAATGATGATGACTGAACAACTACTGAGCACGTGACAAAAGTGAAGGTGAGACTAATTATCAATGAACATTAATTGTCCAACATGTATGTGTAGGGTAGGGTGTGGTTAGGAAAGGCATTTATAGAGATCTCATTTCTCTCTCGATTTACCTTCTCCTACCAAACAAGAAGTTCCTTTATAAAGCATGACTTTTATCAACTCTTATTACATGCCAGGCCCGTGCTTAGCCCTTCCTCTGGATTATTTCATTTAATCCTCACAACGACCCAAATTAAGTGGGAATATGATCTCCATTTTGCCTTTGAGAAAAGAGGAGCTTAAGCAGGTGAATGACTTGTCCAAGGTCTCATAACCTGTAAGTGGTCCAGGACTTGGGAATCCTGGTTGAGCCTTCTCACCTGTGGATTTTCACTGCCATTGGAATCTTGGGTCTGACTAATTCTACTCATTCTTCCAAATCCAGCCAATAAAACAGCCTTCTCTGGCCTCCCCGCTGTGCCACCTCCAACCAATCTCCCAGCCTCCTGGGCTTTGTGTCTCTACGGGCTGTGGTTGCTGCCACCTGATGTCCCTGACTTCTGTTTCCTCCTCTCAAGCTGTCAGTTGAATGCACTTCTGTTCTACTCCTTCTCGTCTTCACTTTACCCTGTCTGACCCTCTACTAGGATATTATACTATATCTTGGGATATAGGATGCAAACTTGAGCATGTATCGAAATCACATGGAGGGCTTATTAAAACACAGATTACTGGGCCTCAGCCCCAGAGTTTCTGATGCAGTGGGCCTGGGTGGGACAGAGAATTTGCATTTCTCCCAAGATTCCAGATGCAGCTGATGTTGTTGGTCCTGGCAGCATCACACTTTGATCATCCTTGCTCTGGGGAGCCTCATTTCCACTATATTTTCCTCTGTTGCTGAACTTTTTTTTTTTTAAATAAATTTATTTATTTTATTTATTTATTTTTGTCTATGTTGGGTCTTCGTTGTTGCGCATGGGCTTTCTCTAGTTGCAGCGAGCGGGGGCTACTCTCCGTTGAGGTGCGTGGGCTTCTCACTGCGTTGGCTTCTCTCGCTTCGCAGCACGGTCTCTAAGCGCATGGGCTTCAGGAGTTGTGGCATGCGGGCTCAGCAGCTGTGGCTCTCGGGCTCTAGAGTGCAGGCTCAGTAGTGGTGGTGCACGGGCTTCGTTGGGCATGTGGGATCTTCCCGGACCAGGGCTCGAACCCGCATCCCCTGCACTGGCAGGCGGATTCTTAACCACTGCGCCACCAGGGAAGTCCCTGAACATCTCCTTAAACAAACTCTTCCCAATGTCTTACATAAGGAAACCTGGCTTCCTGTGGAAGGCCCTCTACCCAGGTTTTGTTTTTTTTTTCCTAGATCCCTGATCACAAGACAAGGAAGCGTGGTTCTCACTGGCACTTCTAACACCCTCGTCTCACAATTTCTTTATTCTTCCAACTCCAATAGCCATTTCCACACCAAACACCCAAGGCAAGCATGGCTGTGTCTCCGAGAGCTCCACCTCTCTGCCAGCCCACGCCCACCCATCACAAACAAGAAGGGGATTTTCAGCCACCGGTCCAGGCAGCCCCACCAAGTCTGTTTGCACCTTCCCTTCTTCTGGGCTGCTGGAGACAGTCACAGAACTGGGATTGGGCCCATTATGTATTCAAGCCTCCTGACCTCAGATGGAACCCCACAACTGCTCACTTTATCTTTATAATCATCGCCAGCTGACTCACCTGTCTCATCCCCGCCACTGGCTCCTAGTTTAACCCTGGCCAGTCCCCACCAGCCTTTACCTGGTCCACACCTTCCTCTCTCTCTCGCCACCAAGATGGTGGACCAAATGGAGATCAGCTATGAGCTACCTCAGCGTCCCTCTGATTTACTCCACATTAGCTCTGCCTCTTCACTCATCCTGCCCTCCTTCCCTCCTATTTCAAAACAAGAGGAGTTTTCAAAACCACAGTGACATACCACCGCACACCCACCAAGATGGCTACTATCAAAACAAAACCAAAAACCCAGAAAATAACAAGTGTTGTTGAAGATTTGGAGAAAATGGAACCTTTGTGCATCGTTGACGGGAATGCGAAATGGTGCCGCCCTTATAAAAAACCAGTGTGGTGGTTCCTCAAAACGTTAAAAATAGAGCTACTGTATGATGCAACAATCCAACTTCTGAGCATATACCCCACAGAACTGAAAGCAGAGCCTCAAAGAGATATCTGTACGCTTAGGCCCATTGCAGCCTTATTCCCGGTAGCTAAAATGTGGAAGTAACCCAAGTATCCGTCAGCAGATGAATGCATAAACAAAATGTGGTATGTACAAACAAGCGAATATTGTTCAGCCTTGAAAAGGAAGGAAATTGTGACACATGCTACAACATGGATGAACCTTGAAGACACTATGCTAAGTGAAAAAAGCCAGTCACAAAAGATAAAATACTGTATGATTCCACTTATAGGTGGTATTTAGAGTGGTCACATTCACAGAAACAGAAAGTAGACGGCTGGGTGAAGGAGGCTGAGGGGAGGGGAAATGGGAGATGGGTACCAAGCTTCAGTTTTGCAAAAAGAAAAAGTTCTGGAGATGGATGGCACAACAATGTGAAGACATTTAGCACTTTTGAACTACACGCTTCAAAATGGTTAAGATGGTAAATTTCACGTTTATGTCTACTTTTCCACAATTAAAAAAAAAGTCTCGGCAAGGATATACAATGGAGAAAAGACAGTCTCTTCAATAAGTGGTGCTGGGAAAACTGGACAGCTACATGTAAAAGAATGAAATTAGAACACTCCCTAACACCATACACAAAAATAAACTCAAAATGGATTAGAGACCTAAATGTAAGACCGGACACTATAAAACTCTTAGAGGAAAACATAGGAAGAACACTCTTTGACATAAATCACAGCGAGATCTTTTTTGATCCACCTCATAGAGTAATGGAAATAAAAACAAAAATAAACAATTGGGACCTAATGAAACTTCAAAGCTTTTGCACAGCAAAGGAAACCATAAACAAGGTGAAAAGACAACCCTCAGAATGGGAGAAAATATTTGCAAATGAATCACTGGACAAAGGATTAATCTCCAAAACATATAAACAGCTCATGCAGCTCAATATTAAAAAAACGCAAACAACCCAATCCAAAAACGGGCAGAAGATCTAAACAGACATTTCTCCAAAGAAGACATACAGATGGTCAATGGGCACATGAAAAGGTGCTCAACGTCACTAATTATTAGAGAAATGCAAATCAAAACTACAATGAGGTATTACCTCACACCAGTTAGAATGGGCATCATCAGAAAATCTACAAACAACAAATGCTGGAGAGGGTGTGGAGAAAAGGCAACCCTCTTGCACTGTTGATGGGAATCTAAATTGATACAGCCACTATGGAGAACAGTATGAAGGTTCCTTAAAAAGCTAAAAATAGAATTACCATATGACCCAGCAATCCCACTCCTGGGCATATACGCAAAGAAAACCATAATTCAAAAAGACACATGCACCCCATTGTTCATTGCAGCTCTATTTACAATAGCCAGGTCATGGAAGCAACCTAAATGCTCATCAACAGACGAATGGGTAAAGAAGATGTGGTACATATATACAATGGAACATTACTCAGCCATAAAAAGGAACGAAAGTGGGTCATTTGTAGAGACGTGGATGGATCTAGAGACTGTTATACAGAATGAAGTAAGTCAGAAAGAGAAGAACAAATATCGTATATTAACGCATATATGTGGAACCTAGAAAAATGGTACAGATGAACCGGTTTGCGGGGCAGAAATAGAGACACAGATGTAGAGGACAAACGTATGGACACCAAGGGGGGAAAGCGGCGGAGGGGGGTGGTGGTGGGATGAATTGGGAGATTGGGATTGACATATATACACTGATATGTATAAAATAGATAATTAATAAGAACCTGCTGTATAAACAACTAAATTAAATAAAATTAAAAAGTTAAAAAAGAAAAAGTCTTTCCTCCGCCTCACACTAATTCGTCTCTTTGCATCTTCAATCTTATCTCCTGTCGCCCTTTCCAGGGGGCTGGTCCTTCTCTTTTCTCCCCTCTGGAATCACCACAGACATTTGTAGGACTGGGGGTAAGAGTACATGTATTGTTTAGAGATGTTCAAGATTATAAATCCAGATAACACACGAGTAAATAGAATGTGGTATTGTTCTAACTTGAAAATATATCTTTGTGACAAGGGTATGAAGCTATGGTTTCTATAACACGGAAAATCGGTGAACTATCAAGACCTGGCTCTCTCCTTAAGCCACGCTCTCCCCACTCCACCAGCCCATTTCTGCACAGCAGCGGGGCCCAGGCCAGTCCACACCCTCAGGCCACAGCAGCCGGCTTCCACAGATCCAGGCCAGCCCATACCTTCCGGCAAATTTCTTTGCCACCAGCAGGCTATGCATTCCTGCAGTAGCCACAGAGCTGCACAATTCCGCAGTCAGCCGTGGGCCCTGGCACTCAGGAAAGCCCTGCATTTGATTGATTTCATGTTCTGCTGCCACTGTGTTGAAATTCTTAATAACTTTGGAACAAAGAGCCTTGTATTTTCGTTTTGCCCTGAGTCTGCATATTATGTAGCAGTCCTAGGTAGCCACACCCTACTGGAGAAGTTCTGAACCACAGCCTTGGGATGGGGACAGAAAGGGGGCTGGGGGATGTCCCCCTGGGTCCTCAGTTCCTTCCTGTCCACTCCTTGCCCCAGCCCAGAGGTAGTAGCTGCTTTTCTGCACCTGCTTCTTCTGCATCCCTTCATGAAACCTCTTCTTTTACACCTTTTAGTCATTAACCACCTTCTACTAGATAACAGCTCTTTATGTTAAATTTTTCCTTTAAATAGCTTATATTCTTTCTACCTCCTGACTGATATAGGGAGACAAAGAGTAAACTAACAAAATCAGAAAATCTGTAGTATGTCAGATAGATATGAGCTACAGAGAAAAAGTAAAGCAGGGGATGTGTGTAGAGGGTGTGGAGTCCAAGAGGTACAGCTTGCCATTGTAAATGGGGGTCAGAGGAGGCATCCCAGAGAAGGATGCCGGGCTGAAATTACACATCTGACTGCTCATCCCCAATTCCAACGAAAATGATGAGAAAATGTAAAAATAGGGCTCAACCTGCATCATACAAGTGGAAAAGTCACCATCCAAGTCCAGAAACCCTCCAGAATTTCCTGCTAGACACACAAGGCAAGTAGGATCAGAATATTGTAAGGAAAGATAAAGCTTATCTCTGGATCACCCACTGCTTTTTCTCCCTTTTCTGTCCCCTCTCTTCAGTGAATTTGAAAGGTGGTAAGCAGAGAAGAGACCTCTTTGGCCAAGCTCTATCTATCTTCATCCACGTCTCCCTTTGATCAAGAAGGAAAGTAATATCATTCATTCATTCACTAATTACTGTGCAAACATGTTTTGAGCACCTCCTAAGTGCCTCGCTCTGTACTAAGACAGTCCCTGTCTTCAAAGAGATCACAGTTTAATGGGAGAGGATATGGGAGACGGGATGTGTCTAGGCAAATAAGTATTATTCAGTGCTAAGAAGGACAGGGACTTCCCTGGCGGTCCAGTGGTTAGGATTCCGCACTTCCACTGCAGGGGGCCTGGGTTTGATCCCTGGTTGGGGAAACTAAGAGCCCAAAAGCTGTGCAGCACGGCCAAAAAAATAAGTAAATTAATTAATTAAAATAATATTTAAAAAGACATTCCTTAGGGAGGTGTCGGGAATGAAGGTAAAAAAAAAAAAAGCTAAGAAGGACAATGAGTGAGTTGGATAACAAAATAGGAATTCCAACGTTTCTGGCAGATGAAGCTTAGCCTGACTTGACAAGATGAAATCTTTAATTCGGTTCCAGTAGACATTACTGAGCACCTCCCCTAAAAAATACAGCATGGATTTCAAACAGGGATGAATTTGGAGCTAGCGCAAAAGTCCACTGCAGTAGGAGGGGGGTGAAATCTATTTCTTTCTACCGAAGGCAAGATAGCTAGAACCTTCTCAGTTCTGCAGGGAACGGGACAGACACATGTGGGCACACAGCATGTGTTTTTGCATTGAATTCATGTTTGCTCCAGGCTAGGAATGCACAGAGGAATAACATGGCAGCAAAGACCAACAACAGTTACACCAAACAACAGTGCTGAGCGATAAAGGATAAAGACTTTCTTGCCTGGGGAGGTCACATGACAACACACAATTTCAAGGGGCAAATTGAAGGATGAGTAGGAGGGTTTTTTTCCAGGCAGTCAAGGAAGAAGAAAGTATTCCAGCCATAGGAAATGTGTGTAAAGACCCAGAGGCATGAAAATAGGGAACAATTTAGGAGCAAGCAAGTAGTTAAGCATGTTAGAACACAGGGAATATATGACAAGAGGCTTAAAAAGCTGATAGCCTTGGGGTGTCATGCTAAGGAGATGGGTATTAGACCAACCCGTCAATAAAAATCTAATCACCCCACTGATTCCCAGAGTTGATTTGCTAGGAATTTCAACTGTAACCTAGAGGGGATGAGGAATTAACAAAGGATGCTGGGAAGGAGAAGGATATGTTAGCTGGGGTGAGGAAGGAACACAGAAATGTTGAGATTCAAGGGAGCCGATGAATAACCTGCTGCTTCCTGCCCAAGTCTGAACGATTTGAGAAATGAAACAAAAACTGTACAAAAATCAAAATATCATCTTTTTGCAGATGAAGCTGATATTGAAGAATGTAGCTTATATCTGATCAGAACAGCAGGACTCATGTGCCAATCACAGGGTCAGGGAATGAAATTACTCTGCATAACCAGGCCAGGGTCATATGTCCTGACCCAAATGGACTGAGTGCGAGACAGGCATACTGCTTCAGAAATTCAAGGTACTGTTACCGAAAAGAGAAGGATAGTTGTAGGCAGCAAAAGCAACCATGTCCACTCCCTATTTTGTGTGTGTGTATGTTTATGTATGTGTAATGATCCACATCCCACTAGACCCCTTTATGGTACAGTTGGTCACATGCTGTGATGAGAAAAGTTTGAAGGAAACCCTGTGAATTTTGATGCTGCTTTGACCAAGTCCCTTTCTCTTTCTGAATCTCAAGTGCTTTCACTCTGTAACAAAACTCCATAAAATAAGAATTCTCCTGGCCCATTCCCTGCCTTAGGAATGCTGGGCTCATAAATGAGGTCATGTCTGTAAAGTGCTATGGTCTTCTTGAAGACAAATGCTGTATAAATATATAGGATTATTAGCCAAGTCGCTCAAAAACCAGTCTGTGCACGCATGCATTGGAAGGCAAACAGGAACGGAGGAGGGCAATAGGACTCATTGTTTCCAAGGGTCACCTGATTCCTTTGTTTCCATGACATCCAGTGCCCCACAGTTACCTCCTCCCAACACTTACAGACTGCCAGGAGGGCCCGTTTGCCAATTTAGTCTCCCTGGAATGATGGGTTAAAACATTTGGAGAGCAAAGCCAACAGAATGCCAAGCTATGGCCATGTTGGAGGTTTTTCCAGAAAGATAACTAAAGGAAATGCTGTTTGGGTTCTAAATACTGATGGTTTTCACTGGCCCTAATCCATTCATTAAGATTCCTGCATGCACAGTTTTAAAAGAATCTGGAGTTCAATTTAAAAAGGAAAGAGCTCTTCTATCTTATGTTAGATTTCATAATGAGGAAGCAGAGGTGGAGAAGGAGGGAGAGAAGGGAAGGAGGAAGGGAGGACCTTGTTTCTGGTCTCTTTTGCCTCTTAGAAATCATGGATTTCAGACCTCAGAGGTCAACCTAGCCACCTCTCCACTCCCTTTTTAAAGTTACATATGGATGGTGAGAACCAGTGAGGTAGACTAAATTTTTCTAAGCTTATGCAGTCAATTAATAGCATAGCAGGGACTGGGATCCAGGTTTCCACCTTCCAGTTTAGTTAGCTTCACATTCAATCATCCTGCATCCCTTCCAGTTTTAGGAACTTGAACAAGTCATGTTGCCTCTGAGACCTAATGGCAAGTAATGGAATATCCAGCCAGAAGTAATTTAAATAAACAAAGGCCTTGTTCTCCTCTCATAACAAGGAGCAAGATGTACATCAGTGGCTAGTATTATTTTAGTGATTTAGTGATGCCATGATGGACCTAGGCAACTCTCTCTTTCTATTTCAACATATTTAGTATTGGCTTCTTATCTGCATCACTGTTGCCTCATGGTTACAGGATGGCTTCTGCAGTCTAGACATCACATCCCTTTTTGAAACTCTGATTTAATACTTATTTTTTTTTTTTTTTTGTGGTACGCGGGCCTGTCACTGCTGTGGCCTCTCCCGTTGCAGAGCACAGACACCAGACACGCAGGCTCAGCGGCCATGGCTCATGGGCCCAGCCGCTCCACGGCATGTGGGATCTTCCCGGACCGGGGCACGAACCCGTGTCCCCTGCATCGGCAGGTGGACTCTCACCACTGCGCCTCCAGGGAAGCCCTATACTTTCTTTTTTTTAACAACTTTATTGGAGTATAATTGCTTTACAATGGTGTGTTAGTTTCTGTAGTTTCTGCTTTATAACAAAGTGAATCAGCTATACATATATCCCCATATCTCTTCCCTCTTGCATCTCCCTCCCACCCTCCCTATCCCACACCTCTAGGTGGTCACAAAGCCCCGAGCTGATCTCCCTGTGCTATGTGGCTGCTTCCCACCAGCTATCTATTTTACATTTGGTAGTGTATATATGCACATGCCACTCCCTTACTTCGTCCCAGCTTACCCTTCCCCCTCCCTGTGTCCTCAAGTCCATTCTCTACGTCTGCGTCTTTATTCCTGTCCTGCACCTAGGTTCTTCATAATCTTTTTTTTTCCCTTTATTCCATATATATGTGTTAGCATACAGTATTTGTTTTTCCCTTTCTGACTTACTTCACTCTGTATAACAGACTCTAGGTCCATCCACCTCACTACAAATAACTCAAGTTTTGTTTCATTTTCTGGCTAAGTAATATTCCATTGTATATATGTGCCACATCTTCTTTATCCATTCATCTGTCGATGGACATTTAGGTTGCTTCCATGTCCTGGCTATTGTGAATAGAGCTGCAATGAACATTGTGGTACATGACTCTTTTTGAATTATGGTTTTCTCAGGGTATGTGCCCAGTAGTGGGATTGCTGGGTCGTATGGCAGTTCTATTTTTAGTTTTTTAAGGAACCTCCATACTGTTCTCCACAGTGGCTGTATCAATTTACCTTCCCACCAACAGTGCAAGAGGGTTCCCTTTTCTCCACACCGTCTCCAGCATTTGTTGTTTGTAGATTTTTTGATGATGGCCATTCTGAATGGTGTGAGGTGATACCTCATTGTAGTTTTGGTCTGCATTTCTCTAATGATTTAATACTTTCAAAACACAGACTTGCAATAACGTACTTTGACCTTGCAACCATGTTAACTGTAGTTCTTTTGTAAATACGCTAACAAACTAAGGAAGATCATTCCCTTTATAGTTGATGAAAGCTTTTTGGTTTAAATCATGAATGAGTGTTGAACTTTGTCAAATGTTTTTTCTACACTGATTGAGACCATATGAATTGTCTCCTTTATTCTGTTTATGTAGTGAATAATAGGGATTATTTTAAAATGTTGAACCAACCTTGCATTTCTTGAAAAAAATCTCATTTGGTTAAGCTATCTTACTCTCTTTAGATAGATACTGCTGGATTTTAATTGCCAATGTTTTGTTAGAATTTTTGTGTTTATGTTCATAAAGGATATTGATGTGTATGTAATTTTCTTTCTTTTTTATCTCTTGGAATCAGGATTATTCTGACCTCGTGAGTTAGGAAATATTCCCTCCTTCTCTATTTCTTTGAAAGAGTTTATATAAGATGGGTATGATTTCTTTCTTAAACAGCTGATAAAATTTACTGGTGAAACCATCTGGGCCTGGAATTTTCTTCTGGGGACCATAAAAGATATAGGGCCATTCAGATGATTTTTCCTTCTGTCAATTTTGGGAAATGGTATTTTTCCAAGAATTTTTCCATTTCATCTAAATTGTTGAAACCAGCATACAGTTGTTCATTACGTTTTCTTATTATTTTTTTTAATTTTTGTAGGATCTGTAAGGATGTTCTTCCTTTAGTCTTGATTTTGATTATTTGTGTTTTCTTTCTTTTTTCCTGATCAATCTCACTACGAATTCATCAATTTTATTAATATTTTCAAAGAACCAACTTGTGGTTTTGTTAATTTTGTCCAACTTATTTTTAAAAATTACTTCCTTCCTTCTATTTGCTTTGGCTTTAACTTTCTTTTCTTATCCTAACTTCTTACGGTGGAAACTTTGATTTCAAACTTTTATTTCTTTACAAAAATAAGCTTTTAAAGCTATAAATTTCTCAGTAAGTACCGCTTTGGATGCATTCCATGAATTTTGACGTATTTTCATTACCATTCTATTTGAAATGTTTTTTAATGCTCTTAGAACTGTGCCTGGCATAAAGTACGAAGTAAGTGTTGTCTCCTATTAGTTTAGTTTTTTTATTTCTCCTGTTAATAAGGGAGAATAAGTTGATGGCTCACTCTGACAGTTGTGCTTCTACCCACTTCAGAGCCTCTTTGCTGTTTCCACTGCCTGAAGCGCTACTCCTTCATATAGGCCCAGACTTCATCCATCTTCTGGTTAATTCCTATTCATCTTGCGGGTGTGACCTCAAACATCACTTCCTCAGAGAAGCCTTCCCTGATGACCAAAACCGGGCTGGTCCTCTCATGTACTGGGTTGAATAGTGTCCCCCCAAAATTCATGTCCACCCAGAACCTGTGACTGTGACCTTATTAGGAAACAGGGTCTTTACAGATATAATCATGTTAAGAAGAAATCATATTGTATTGGTTGGGAGGGGAGAGGGTGTGGCTAAATCCAACATGCTGCTGTCCTTTTAAGAAGAGGTGAATTTGGACACAGAGACACACAGAAGAACATCATGTGACAACAAGGCAGAGATTGGAGTGATGCAAGAAATGCCAAAGAAATGCCAAAGATTGCCGGCAACAACCAGAAACTGACAGGCAAGGAAGGATCATCTCCTAGACTCTTCAGAGAGAGCACGGCCCTGCCAACACCTTGATTTCAGACTTCAAGCCTCCCATACTATGAAAGAATAAATTTCTGTTGATTTAAGCCACCCAGTTTGGAGTAATTTGTTATGGCAGTTCTAGGAAACGAATGCAGCATATTCCATGTTTTCATACTTTATACTTTTTTTTCCTAGCTCTTATCAGAAAATTGTTGTATATGAATTATCAGGAAATACTGATGGTGTGAAAATTCTAGTGTGGCATTTTGGTAGAGGCCTCCCTGAGAGAGAGACTACCATAATATGAACCAGTAACACAGATGGGAAGGACTTTGAAACACACGTAATTTTGAGGGGTCCTGGCCCTAAAATCACAGCATGTCGGTGGCCAACTACTTCAGCTTCTCAAAGCTAACCTTAGGTATAAGTCACAGAGCTTTCTAATGTGTAAGCTATCCAAACTGGTCATTTTTTAAAAATAGCAACAGATTGCCATAAAAGGGCACTCAAGTAGGAGTCAGAACCAGAGGTTCTGCTTCCCCTTCTGCCTCTAGGGCATTTGGGCAAGACATTCAGTCTCTCTGGGTTCCAGGTTCCTTAACAGTAAAAGGAGATGGTTTGGTCTAGATAGTAACTATGGTCTCTTTGTTCGAACTTTCTGTGGCTTTATGATTCTAGTATGGAGCAATAGTTAAAAGACAGTATTTACTTCTAAAGCACAAGACTCCTTGGTCACTGCTAGCCTTCTTCCATGAACAGTATCTGAATCCAAGGATGAAATGCTACCACAAGGAGATTTAACCCGAGCTGGCGCTGGACCAAGGATTCTGCTTAAAATTTATAACTACTAGTTTTGTCCAAGCTTGTTTTACTTGACACAAGTAATGGAGTAGACGTTTCCAGGACTCTCATTTTAAAAAATATTTTAAACTGGCTAGGCTGGCTGGTCACTTTCTATCTCTGGGAAGCAGTGTAGTCACCTGTTTAGAAAAAAAAAAAGAAAAGAAAAAAGGATAAAAAGCTGTGTTTCTCAAGGTCTCTTCCAGCTCTGTGACTTCAAGGCACTTTTTTTTGTCAAGCTAGATGGGGCCTTGAGCTAAGTCCAGGTCTTGGGGTTACTCTCTGGAATTAGTGCTGTTCACCTCACTATTTCTTCTCATAACCATTGCCTGTGTTGGAGGTGCTCTAACCCAGAGTAGGCTCTGAAATATGCAACTTTTGGTAACGATGAAATCCTGGCTTTTACTAATTATGTGGACCTTAAGAGAGTCACTGAATGAGTTTGACCTTCGTTTCCCCGCTTATAAAATAGGGATAGCTACTGGCAAAGTTGCAAAACGAAACGTCGAGTCGAGCAAAAATGCCTAGTTCTTCTTAAGTTTTCAAGTGTTCTTTTCCATAATACTAATAGAACACAAATAAAACAACTGCGGGGCTTCCCTGGTAGCGCAGTGGTTGACAATCTGCCTGCCAATGCAGGGGACACGGGTTCGAGCCCTGGTCTGGGAATACCCCACATGCCGCGGAGCAACTAGGCCCGTGAGCCACAACTACTGAGCCTGCGCGTTTGGAGCCTGTGCTCCGCAACAAAAGAGGCCGCGATAGTGAGGGGCCCGCGCACCGCGATGAAGAGTGGCCCCCGCTCGCCGCAACTAGAGAAAGCCCTCGCACAGAAACGAAAACCCAACACAGCCAAAAATAAATTAATTAATTAATTAAAAAAAAAAGACCTTTGGTGTCATAAGCACTTTGCGCCTCGCTGTAGGATCGGCGGTAACCAAGCCACAGTACTGGTTATTTCCGTGATGCCACTTTCACTTTCGGCAGTCCCTGAGCTCAGCTGCACCCGCGTGGTTCCGCGGAAGAGCGCTGCGCTGGGATGCCAGTCATGGCGGCGCAGGCCCCGCCCCGCGGCGTGCGCGCTCCCGCCGCTCCCGGTGACGCGACACGGGTGGCTACGGGGTGGTGTTTTGGCGGTACGGCTGCGGGAAAGGAGCGGAGCTGCCGGGAAGCTGCTGCCGGGAAGCCGCGACTGCATTGCCGGCGCCGCCTCGCCGCGGTGGCCGTGATGCGCTCCGCTCGCGGGTCCCCGCTCCCGGGAACCCCGACCGCCGAGTCGGACGCTGCCGAGCAGGTGAGGCGGCCTTTCCGGCGCGGACGAGGGGAGGGTGGGCGGCCGAAGCGGGGACGGTTGGAGCGGGGCCCGATGGGGCCCGACGGGGCAGCGAGGCCGCGGACGAGCCACTCTGCCCCGGGGGCCCTTCCCGCGCCGTTGCCTCCCCGCCGCCCGGGTCGCGCGACCACATCCGGGTGCCAGCCGTCAGCACCCGTGACCCCGGGCGGCAGGTGCTGTCCCCCAGCCCCTGGCGGGAGAAAGCTGGCAGTCGTGCTGTCGGCGCCCGCTCCGGTGACCGCGCTGGATTTCCCCTCTGACACGTAGTGGGCGCGGGTCTGGGCCGCATGGGGAGGGACCTGGCCGGGGAGAAGGATGCTGCATCGAGGACCCTGCGGGTCTTACCTGCCACCTTGTCATGACATTTACAAGTCAGCATCGTTTTTCCTTTACTCTGCTTTTACCAAGTTTCATGCTTTAGGTTTCTCTAAAATCTAAATCTGATTAGCTCCATTGGAAAAATAGAGCTAGTTGGGCAATAAAGTGATGGTAAGAGCAGTGTTTCACAAACTCGAGTAATGCGTGACACCTCTTAAAGGGACAGTTCGCTCATTCCTCTGGAATTTGACTCAGAACCGCAGGGGTTCTCAGACCCCAGTGAGACGAACGCAGGTGTAGACTGTTTAGGAAAGAAACGAGATGCTTCCATGCTGAAAGATAAACTAGGTTATTAAAGAATTCTAAATTAGAGACTCAGATCCCTAGTTTAATTTCACATTACAGCCTTTACTGTGTACTGCTTTGTGTAATGAAAATAATTTTCCAGCCTTGGGAGGGGCCTAAAAGAATTATATTCTTTGTATTATGTTATATTTGATGTTATTGTGTCTTTGTATCAGGTCTGTTCATTCTGTTTGACACATTAGCAGAATTATAAAATGGAGTATTAATTTGTGTAAGTAGTTTGTTTATTCCATTGTTAACCTTAACATTGATTTATTTGTTGCATATTGAATCTGTGGTTTACATCCTTCCAGGCCTAATAGGAATGCATGATCTCAACCCTTACGTATACAGTCTAGAAAGAAGAAACAAAATTAAAGTTATCTAGGTATTTATATTCTCTACATATTTATTCAGCATGTTTATTTTAAATCAACTACACATGAATAAAGAGAAGATTCAGAGTGTGGAGAAACATTGGGAAATATAACTGGTTAAATCTTGGCAAAGAAGAATATTGACCTGTGCCTTGAAAGAAGTGTAATATTGTGAACAGGACATATTACTTAGTAGGAAGTGACTTAAGTAATGGCCCAAGGCAAGAATGAGGACTGCTTGTGTGGGAGAGGAGAGACCCACCTCACTAGAGCAGAGAGATGTTCTAGGGCTGAGCAGAGAACAGTTTAGTAAAATAAGATGGGACCGTTTGATGGATGGAAGTTCTCAGATGCCACACAGGGACGCTGTTGTTGACCTGTAGGCTCTGGAAGGTTCTTTTTTTTTAATAGATCTTTTTTTTTTTTTTTTTCTAATTTTTTGGCTGTGTTGGGTCTTCGTTGCTGCACACGGGTTTTCTCTAGTTGTGGCGAGTGGAGGCTACTCTTCGTTGCGGTGCGCGGGCTTCTCATTGCAGTGGCTTCTCTTGTTGCGGAGCATGGGCTCTAGGCATGCGGGCTTCAGTAGTTGCAGCACACGGGCTCAGTAGTTGTGGCTCACGTGCTCTAGAGCGCAGGCTCAGTAGTTGTGGCGCATAGGCTTAGTTGCTCTGCGGCATGTGGGATCTTTCCGGACCAGGGCTTGAACCCGTGTCCCCTGCGTTGGCAGGCGGATTCCTAACCACTGTGCCACCAGGGAAGTCCCAATAGATCTTTATTGGAGTATAATTGATTAACAATACTGTGTTAGTTTTTGTTGAATCAACCATATGCATACATATGTCCCCATATCCCCTCCCTGTAGAGCCTTCCTCCCATCCTCCCTATCCCCCCCTCTAGGTCAATGCAAAGCACTGAGCTGATCTCCCTGTGCTGTGCTGCTGCTTCCCACTAGCTATCTATTTTACATTCCGTAGTGTATATATGTCAGTGCTACTCTCACTTGGACCCAGCTTCCACCTCCCACCCTGTGTCCTCAAGTCCATCCTCTATGTCTACAACTTTATTCCTGCCCTGCAACTAGGTTCATCAGTACCATTTTTTTTTTTTTTAGCTTCCATATATATGCATTAGCATACGGTATTTGTTTTTCTCTTTCTGACTTACTTCACTCTGTATGGCAGACTCTAGGTCCATCCACCTTACTACAAATAACTCAATTTCGTTTCTTTTTATGGCTGAGTAATATTCCATTGTATATATGTGCCACATCTTCTTTATCCATTCATCTGTCAATGGACATCTAGGTTGCTTCAATATCCGGGCTATTGTAGTTAGAGCTGCAATGAACATTGTGGTACATGACTCTTTTTGAATTATGGTTTCTCAGGGTATATGCCCAGTAGTGGGATTGCTGGGTCATATGGTAGTTCTATTTTTAGTTTTTTAAGGAACCTCCATACTGTTCTCCATAGTGGCTGTATCAATTTACATTCCCACCAACAGTGCAGGAGGGTTTCCTTTTCTCCACACCCTTTCCAGCATTTATTGTTTCTAGATTTTTTTCTTGAGCTGGTTGTATTGTGAAGGTAACGTTTTACAAAGAAATGTTTCCAAAGAATGGTGTTCACGGTGAAGGCAGAAGGTTAGTGACCCGCCTAGAGACCTATCCTGAGGTAGGGATGTCTGCTGTGGTCATTTTAGATGTGTGGACTGTTTGAGGAAGAATTGACAGGACCTGATAAATGACACAGAGTAGCAACACACAGATAATTGGGAATCAAGGTTAAGAATCAGGTGACCCCAGTCCACGGTGATACTCCTCTTAGACCTGGGGAATTCGGAAGGTGGTATTAGTTTGTGTCAAAAGATTTGGGAGCACAATCTTAGACTAAATGAGTTTGTGGTAACTGGGTAAGCTCAGGATGTGGAACTGAAACTTGAGGGAAGTCAGAGTTGCAGATCTGGGAAACTACAGAGGAGAGGCAGGGAAAAGTATGACCAGAAAAAGATCATTTAAAATGGGGACCAGAAGTTTGCAAATGAACAGCGAGAGGTAGGGAAGAGGTTTGATTAGGACTTGCTATGGAAAAATAAAATTTAAAGACTTCCCTGGTGGCGCAGTGGTTAAAAATCTGCTACCAGTGCAGGAGACATGGGTTCGAGCCCTGGTCCGGGAAGATCCCATATGCCGCGGAGCATCTAAGCCCTTGTGCCACAACTGCTGAGCCCGCGAGCCACAGCTACTGAAGCCCACGTGCCTAGAACCCGTGCTCCGCAACAAGAGAAGCCACCGCAACAAAGAGTAGCCCCCACTCGCCGCAACTAGAGAAAGCCCGCACACAGCAATGAAGACCCAACGCAGCCAAAAAATTAATAAATAAATAAATTTATTAAAATAAATAAATAAAATTTAAATATTAAGAAAATGTTGATCATAAATACAACTACGTGCATTCTTCTTTTTTCTCTTATTTTAAAAAATTGAAGCATAATTGACCTACAACACTATGTTAGTTCCAGGTGCACAGCATAGGGATTCGATAATCCTGTACATTACGAAAAAGATCACCACCGTAAGTCTAGTTACCATCTGTCACCATACAAAGTTATTACAATATTGACTATATCCCCTATGTAAATTTCATCCCTGTGACTCATTTATTTTGTAACTGGAATTTTGTACCTCTTAATCTCTCTCACCTGTTTCTCTCCTCCCATCTCCTACCCCACTGGCAACCACCAGTTTGTTCTCTGTATGTTTGTGTCTGTTTCTGTTTTGTTATGTTTGCTCATTTGTTTTTTAGACTTCACATATAAGCGAAATCATACAGTATTTGTCTTTCTCTGTCAGACTTATTCCACTTAGCATAATGCCCTCCAGGGCCATCCATGTTGTCACAAATGGCAAGATTGCATTCTTTTTCTGTGGCTGAGTAATATTTCATTGTATACATACACCACAATTTCTTTGTCCATCTGTTGTCGGGCACTTTACTTGCTTCCATATCTTGGCTGTTGCAAATAATCCTGCTATGAACACAGGGGTGCATATATCTCTTCAAATTAATGTTTTTGTTTTCTTCAGAAAAATACCCAGAAATGGAATTGCTGGATCATATGGTAGATCCATTTTTAATTTTTTGAGGAACCTCCATAATGTCTTCCTTAGTGGCTGCACCAGTTTACATTCCCGCCAACAATGCTCAAGGTTCCTCTTTGTCCACATCGTTGCCAACACGTGTTACTGTGCATTCTTCTTTAAATAACAAACGAATCAAGTTGCTGTGATGTATTTTTCCCACATCTGAGTGCCACATAGCATCCTTCACTTCACTTTGGCCTCTCACTCCCACCAAGACGGTCATTTCTTACAGAATTCTGCCTGTTTGTGGGCTTCTTTTGATTTTTCCAGCTTCTCTTGTCATCTTTTGATATTCATGTTGTTCTTTTTTGAAGCACCCTTCGTGGCATCTTACCTGTTCTTACTCAGGTTTAGCTCTTCCAGAGTCTCCTTTGTCTGTGATTTTGTTTGCCTGTAATTTCAGAATTTGCTAATGTCTGTGTCACTGCATCCTGCATTTTTCACCGTGGGAGCCATTTCACTTTGCAGTTGACTTGTATTGTTTTCACTGTTTTCCTTAGGACTGTCAATGAGAAACTAACTGACCGAAAAGACTTTAACTCAGGACCCAGCGGACCTCACTCTGCTAAAGAATGTTCAGCTGAGGGGGGGCCCCATGAGCTGAAAGAATTCGAGTTAATGCACCTCTCTGGTGATGGGCCTCACACAACTTAGGCCTTTTAAAAACATGGCAGTTTTATGTAATACTGCTAAGAGTTTGCCACCCTAAACCCTGGTGCCAAGACTCTTAGCTGCAAATACAGCTGGAGTTTACGTTTTAAGATCAAATTACCGTATTGTTGTCTGCTGGGTGACATTCAGCCATACTTTTGTCCTAAATGAAAGTAATTACTTCAGCAATTTACAAGCTGTCCTATTTTCTGTCTGTCTTTAAACACAAATTTTGTAACTTACAAAAATATCTATTCATCCTCATTGTCAAAGTCATCTCATATCTCAAAAAAAAAAAAAAAAGGCCTAAGACAAACACCGGATTAAATAACATTTACTAAGTTTGCCATGGTGCATCCCAACAGGGCCTCTTCTTTGAAAGGTACTCTCTTTTCTCCTCCCCCATCCAAAGCCTACTTCCCACCTGCAGGAATCTTTCTGTTAACATGTAGCCTTCACCGTGCTCTTTGAACTGGTACAGCAGGAGTCCAGATAATTTAACATTGCCTTCTGTTACTCTCTTGATTATTTCTTGGGTATTGGTATTTTCTCCATTACCAATCTGCAGAAGCCTTGAGATTGGAGTCAGTCGTATTACTCCTCTCTGCCCTTCATGTCACTTCATAATACAAATCGTTGAATCATGAAAGGCCTTTCTTCCCCCAAGGACCTTGACTTTAAGCTGTTAATTAAACATTCTTTTCTTTTGTTCGTAGTTCAGCTATCACATAATTATCGATTTTTTAAAATGTTCAGACTGGAATTCCTGTGCCATGAAGAGTTTTGAAGACGGGCTTTCTTGATATACCCAGAAGAGGATTGGATGCCGGAAACTGGAGATATCAGTCAAAGGTAGCTTGTTAAAGACAGTTCTGTTGTTTCTTCTGATGATAAAATTAATATATGCCCTTTAAGCAACCTAGGCAAGCCTAGGGAAGAGAATAGAGATGATCCATTATCTCACTACTCAGAAATAACTAACCACTGTTAACATTTTGGTTTTTCTCCTTCCATTTTCTCCTCTCTATGCATGATGTTAGGTTTTTCACTTAACCTATCATGAGTATCTTTCCATGTCAATAAATGTAGATCTGTGTCAGCACCTCTAACAGTCACATTGTAGTCCATTGCATACATGGACCATGTTTAATTTAACCCACCCCCCTGTAAGGCACATTAGTTTAGAACAGTGTTTTGCTATTATACATAATACTGTGATGAACATCTTTAATCCCCTACCCCTCACTTGCCCCTCCCTCCTTTCCTCTCCCCACTGGTAGCCACTTAGTTTGTTCTCTGTATCTGTGAGTCTGGAGAAACTGAATTTTTAATTTAAATTACTTTAGCCACATGTGGCAATGGCTACTGTATGGAATAGCGCAAGACTAGATCAAGAAGGACCTCCTTTACCATCCTAAGGAGTTAGGACTTTTTCCTGAGTGAGAGAGAAAAATTGGGAGGTGGGGAGGTATCATGATTACTGTTTGTTTTGGAAAGATTACCCTAGTGTATAAGTTTGTAACCCTTTTCGGTCCCAGAACTCTGAAACTTGACTTCTTGCCAGGCCCTTTCCTAGGGGCCGCCACGCCGGGAATGCAGCCAAGCAGACCTAAATCTGGCCCCTTGTGGGGCTGGCGTTCTGGAGGAGGAGACACATGAGCAAGAGAAATGCAAACACACACACACACACACACACACACACACACAGAGTGTGTTAGAGGACAGGATAGGAGTATGGATTCACATGCTTGAATCCCAGCTCTTTTATTTATATTTACCTTTTATTAGCTGTGTGACCTCAGGCACATTACTCAGCCTCCCTGCTTCATCTGTAAAATATTATGCAAATAGTACCTACCTTGGTGGTCGATAGGAGGAGTAGATTAGTATTTGCAAAGCATTTCAGCAGGGCCTGGCACATAATAAGCACTATATAAGAAGTTCATAAAGGGACTTCTCTGGTGGTCCAGCGGTTAAGACTCCGAGCTTCCACTGCAGAGGGCATGGGTTCGATCCCTGGTTGGGGAACTGGGAACCTGCATGCATGTGGTGTGGCAAAAAAAAAAAAAAAAGTTAATAAATACGTAAATGCTAAGGAGGAGAAATAACCCAGGGAAGGGAGCTGGATGGAGGGGAGAGCTTGCAGTTATAGACTGGGTGGCCAGGGCGTGCCTCCCTGAGAAGGTGACATTGAGTAAAGAGCTGAAGGGAGTGAAAAAATAAGCCATATGGATTATTTCCAAGCAGAGGGAGCAGCACATTCAGAGGCTCTGAGAGCAGACAGTGCCTGGCGTGTGTGAAGACAGTGTGGACACCAGTGTGGCTGGAGTGAAGTGAGAAAGGGAGAGGGATGGTGAGGTCAGAGCAGTAACAGATGTCCGGATCCCGTAGGACGGGGAGTCAGGGTACAGCCTTTGACCTTTATTTACTTGCAAGGGGAGCTGTTGGAGGATTTCCAGCACAAGATTAACGGGATCCTGGACCCGAGTAGGGATGGGGTGGATGTCAGTTTCTGTTGAAGAATCTGCCTGAAGCTATGGGGTGAGGAACTGGAGAGCCGCTGGGTTGAGACTGCAGGTGGGAGACTGACAAGTTAGGCTGCTGTCCTGATAGGCCACTTAAGAGTAAGAGATTGCTAAGAAAAGGGACAGGCTTTAGAGGAACGGAGGTTAGAGAAATGGAAGGACTCCATAAGAAGTCGGCTCTGGAGGATGAGGAGGAGGGAGGGGTCAGGCACGACTCCCTAGTTTCTGCTTGAGCAGTCGGTGGGGTTGAGACTGAGAGGAGGAGCGTGGGAGGAGAGGATGAGGGCTACAGTGGAAGGGTTCAGCTTTAGAAATGTTTCTCATGGGCCCTGCGATGTTCAGATGGGGATGTTGGTAGGTGCTTGAAGATACGTATCTGTAGCTCAGAGGAGAAGCCTGGGGTGGAGGAAGAAAGTTCTGAGCTGTTGGATCATTGAAGCAGTAAGTGAAGTTGACCAGGAACAGAGATTAGAGTTAGAAGAGATTGGAGCCAAGACAGAGAACCTGGGGAACAGCAGACAGGATGTGCAGAAACGCCGAGACGTGGAGGGTCCTGAGAAGGAATCATTCAAGAGCTAAGAAGCAGACTAGGGGAGACAGCTGTCCTGAGAGGCCTGGAAGAGGTACATCGGTGCCACAAGACCAAGAAGGAGACCCAGGATCACGCATCCTTCGGATCCGGCAGGTTGGAAGGAGGCCCCGGCCTCCTGTTCTCCTGTGATTTGAGGTCTGGGAGCTGAAGGAGTGGCAGCCACGGTGAAAGTGACAGAGCTCCCTCGGAACATGGTGCCTTGCATGGTACTTTGTACATAAAAGAGCGATCTAGTAGGTATTTATCAGCTGAATGGAGAGTTCAGACTCCCATTCGGTTATTCATTCTGCCTGCCTCCTACTCCCACCCCTTAATCTTCCTTAACATTCAGCACCATAAGGTGGTTAAGACCTGTTCGGTGACCTGTATTTTGGCATCACTGATTCGCATTTAGGTAAAAATGCCAGACTGTTATTATCTCTTTTGATTTAGGCCTGTGTCTCTGATAGCATGAAATTAACTTCGAAGTGTGTTGCTCAAAATAAACCGAGCTAAGAGCTCCGCTGCAAGGATCACAGACCAGATTACGTGTGCTTGGGCTTAAGCAGGCACTTGATAAAGAACACAGCGTCTCCTTGGCTTGTGCTGTCTTTGTGACTTTTGTCGCTTCCTGGAACAGGAGGGCTCTGGCACCAGGAGGCCTTCTGTAATGGTGTGTGAGGACTGACTCCCAGGGCCTCGCCTGACCTCTGACCTGCCAGCATGGGGAGGTGAGTGATGGTGCCGAATCACCGGCACTGTAAAACCGAAGATTTGGTGCCACAGAAGCAGGTCTCGAGAAGGGGGAAGAATCTAAATCCCAAGTGAGAAGTGTTCAGAGTCGTGCTACACTTCTGTGTAACACCTTTGTTCTTCCAGGGCCCCAGGGGGGCGCCTGTCACAGAAGGAAAGTGGGGTTCGTGTAGTTTACTGTACGGGGCACACATGTTGGAATCTGGGAGGAGTTGTATTAAGCACAGGGTGACCGCCTGTAAGCCTCGGAGGTATGAGAGGGGTGATAAACTCCATGGCGTGGCCCAAGAACCCACATGGAGACCAGAAACTACAAATAGAAAATTCCCTTGGGTTAGCGGGATCCCTCCCCCTTCTGTGAGATATTTTAGTCCATGAAGCACTTTTTAAAGGGAAGAGTGTAGAAATTAACAGTAAACAGTAGAATTTATCCCAAAGGCAGCAAGGTTTGTTTTGTTTTGTTTTTTAAGCCTAATAATAGTCTCTCATTCCTGACAAACTGAGAAGAAAGTTTATTTGCAAAAATGTCTCAGGAATATTTCTAAAAACACAGGATATACAAAACATATTTATTGACTGCTGCGGGGATGTTGTTAAAGATACTGTTTTTTCGTTTTTTCTCACGCAATCAGCACGGGAGAGATTGGCCTCGGGATTCAGTGTTAGAAAATCTGATTCCTCCTGGGCTGTTTATATGTTTCTGCTGTAACAGACAGGGTTTTTGGTCGCTGTCATGCTCAGCCACCTTTGCAGACTTTCCTTATTACATGTGTTTCTGGGCTCTGAGTTCAGCCTCCTTAAACCTGGTTTCATTATAGATTTACTTATTTATCTTATTGAACTTATCCTTATAAGCTGTCTATAATTCTATTTTTGGAACAAAGCCGGGCACAAATAAAACTACTTAATACTCTCCAGAAAGGGGGAACACAGAAGTGTCATCAGGGCTGAATTCTCATTCATGTAATTTTATAATAACGAGTTAACATAGCAAAATAGCAACGTGGAAGATGCAGGTATACCGATAACCTACCAGCAGGGAAGTAGGGGCAGCTCAAGCTGAATGTCTTAACTTTCAGATCAGTGGAAGTGAGGGGAGGCCTCTCTGGAGCAGACTGCTTTAGCTAAACCTGTCTTTTGAAATTTCAGGATCGGCATCTCCTGTCTTCTTCCGGCTTCCTGGCATTTCAGCATCTCTCCAGTGGGGTGTCCCCGAATTCTGAACACCAACTTACGCCAGATTCTCGTCATTAGCGTTCTGGCTGCTGCTGTCTCACTTTTATACTTTTCCGTTGTCATAATCCGAAATAAGTATGGGCGGCTCTCCAGAGATAAGAAGTTTCAAAGGTAGGAGGAGAAAACATTTGTTTTCTAGATGGGATGCCATACCTTCATGTGATGACTTCCAGACTTTGGGGACTTGGATGGAATTTAAGGAGCAGGTGGCTGGAGGAAACAGATTTTGTACTGAATACAGCATAGCATGAAAAATTAAACTGTTTGAAATGGTTTAGTCATTTACCACCAAATCCACATCATAAGAGGATTTAAGCATAAGCTTCTCCTGTGATATCTTTTAAGCTGATTTTTCAGTTAATGTTGATAGTTTGGAAATAGAGTTTTGCTTTTCAGAGCTTATTTGAACGTAGTTAAGGGAATGATGAGTGTGTATCTGCTCTAGATGACTTTTATCACTATCACTTTTTTTGTTTTTCTTTTGACTTTTTAATCATTCGGCAGTTGTGAAAGTGTTACGGTGGTGCTACCACACAGCTTAGAGATCACTGATTTGGTGTTTGTTTCTTGCATCATTGATAGTCTCTGTCTCATTAAAAGTATGTGTTTGTTTCTCTAAACAAGGTACTTGGCACGAGTTACTGACATTGAAGCTACGGACACCAATAACCCCAATGTGAACTATGGTATCGTGGTGGACTGTGGGAGCAGCGGGTCTCGGATATTCGTTTATTGCTGGCCAAGGCATAACGGCAATCCTCATGATCTGTTGGATATCAGGCAAATGCGGGATAAAAACCGAAAGCCTGTGGTCATGAAAATAAAACCCGGTATGTGAATGATAAATACCTGACTGGTAACCAGGCTCTGCCTTTTCATTCTCTGTGCTGGCTTTCACGTCTTTCCCTTTCTCTCCTTGCAGTCATCACCCTCATTCAGAGCTCACACCAGGACCCAGTTGATCTCCTTGTTTCACTCTGTTTCCCCTTTTCTGTTCATCTTGCATAAGGTGACTGATACCTTCATAAAATAGCCTAAACCCTTGTCTGTCTTTTTTGTCTCCTGCAGCATTTACCATAGTGCCTTTACTTATGGTGTCTGCTCAAATGTTGGCTAGCTGACGTTAATTATGGAGGGATGGTTTTCTAGGTGGTAGCCGTTGGTCTCTATCCTTAATGAGAAGGTAATTTCAGATAACTCATGGATATCTGTACTTGAATACATTGGTATGTATTTGTTATTTTTAAAAATTGCTACCCCAGTGCATTTCTAATCATCTAGGTTATTTAAGAAGAGTGACAATAGAACTTAGAAGAGCTGATATCACTATGTCTAGTTTTAAAGATACTGTAATTTCTAAGTCAGTGTGTTATGTAAAAATTGGGATTTGCCTTCCTCGTTAGACAATTTAAATCAGTGGTTCTCAACCTTTTTCTGTATCTGTATCATTTCCATGGGCAGCACCCTTCTGTCAAGAGTGTTAGGAATGGAAGATCTCAGGAATACCTTGAAATAGGCACCTTAGGTCTTGATGGTTGATAACCACTGATGTGATTGGACCATAGATCTTAATAGAGTTTCAGCACTTTTGTCTCATTTAGTGAATGTGTTGAATAGTAAAATATTAAATAAAAAATTCTGAAGAATTTATCTTTGAATATATTAGAGAATGTTGACAAAAAATAGCTGTCATAGCTTACTATCTCCCATTTCAAAAATGTAAGTGAAAAAGAGATTAGTTTTAACTGATAAGAAAACCTGTCCTCATAAAACAGTCTACCAGGACTGTAGACCTTTTGCATCCTACTCATTCTTCAGTGAATAAGTCAGTCCCACTTCTTTCTTCAGGCAACACTCGACAGGTTGACTGTTCTTTGAGGTTTGGGCAGCTTGGCACCAGCGTATAGCTCAGAAAATTCAAAATCTCTACCTCATTTTTCAGGTTAAAGAGAGGGAACTTACTCTGAGCGTCTTGTATAAGCATTATTTTGATACCAGAGTACATTTCCATGAACATTTTTTTAAATTAATTTATTTATTTTTGGCTGAGTTGGGTCTTTGTTGATGCGTGCGGGCTTTCTCTAGTTGCGGCGAGCGGGGGCTTCTCTTCGTTATGGTGCGCAGGCTTCTCGTTGCGGAGCGTGGGCTCTAGGGTGCGCAGACTTCAGTAGTTGTGACGCACAGGCTTAGTTGCTCCGTGGCATGTGGGATCTTCCGGGGCCAGGGCTTGAACCTGTGTCCCCTGCATTGGCAGGCGGATTCTTAACCACTGCGCCACCAGGGAAGCCCCCGTGAACATTTTTTTAAAGTTATTCATAGAAGATCATTTTCTCTGTAAGTCTTAGTGAATGACTTTCAGTTTTCTATTTTCCCATTTCTTACATTTTTATGTGTCTCTAAATCTAGAAACACTTTCAGGGTTAAAGTAATATTGACCAAATAAATTCACCAGAAAATTAAAAACTTAAACTCTGTAAAGCACTTTGCATTTCGTCTGGCTTCACATCCCAGGTTCCATCAGTGATTACCTGCTCTCATGGAATAAGATGAAAACTTTCATGCCTTGGAGTTGTCCCCTGAGAACAAGGGGCAGCTACCATAGCATCCCAGGGTACACACCAGAATCTCATTAAAATCAGTCTGAATATGATTCTCTTTGATGCTACAGGAAATGTTTGAAGTGGAAATTCAGGTACCTTTTTATAGTACTTCTCTGTCCTGAAGCATGGGCTCTTGTGTATAGCATTCTAGCAAAACTCTAGAAATTTCCTTACTTAATAGATTCTAGATAGCTTTGGGCTTGGTGTCCATTGAAATGGCAATGTATGTGGAGTCCAAAAAATCTGGCTTTTAGATTGCTTGATGCTGATTGCTTTGACAGATCGCTTAATCTTTCTGAGTCCACAGTTTTCTAATCTGTGAAATAAATTTTGGACTTCTGAAATCCCCCTCAGCTTTAATGTTGTAGGCTAAATGACAGCTGGAAATAGTCATTCACTTATGTACTCATTCAACAAATATTTGTTGAGCACCTGCTATTTGCCAAGAGACTGTGTCAGGTGCTGAGAATAAATTTGAACAAGACACAGTTTGTGCCCTCAAGAAACTTCCAGTTGAAATGAGACAGGCAAGTAAATAGGTAGTTTCGATGAGGCGGAATGAGTGCTCCACTGAGAGATAGGGGTAAGCGTGGAATGTAATGAGAGCTCGCCTTCAGGGTCCTGTTAGGGAGGACTTCCAGAGAGGGCATAGCTCGGTGGGTGAGCGGGAGTCAGCCAGGTGAAAGGGGTGGGAGGAGGGAGGCAGTCAAAGAGAAGCCTCTTCCTGGTGGAGCTGCAGGGGCCCTAAGGCCAGAATATGATGCATTACAGAAATTTTATGCAGTCTAGTTGAAGCCAAATGGAAAGAATGTGGCAAGAGATGGGATAGGTGAGTGCTCAGGGCACGTTATGCTGTTCTAGAGCTGAGCTTTATCTGGAGGGCATTGAGGAGCCACCAGAGGATCTCAGACCAGGAAGATCTCAGACCATGGAGAGTGGTTGGGGATTGCCAGGACTTGAGAGTAGGATGTGCTGCAGCAGGCTGGCAGAGGCTGGTGGTGTCCAGCAGAGATGAGAAGTGAAATAGTGTGAGCAGAGCCAAGGATAGGCGATCAGTGAAACCTAGAACACACGTTGAGGTGAGGGAGAGGCATTTTATCCAGGATACTGGCTGGGGTTGCTAAGGTAGGTCACGAGCAGTAAGAGCCAGGTTTACAGTGGAAGTTGAGTTTGGGTTTACATATGTTGCTGTGAGGACAAGCACATGGCTGTGTCCAGTGGACAGTTACTACATACTGATCTGGAGGTTGGGGAAGAGAGCTGGATGGCTGCGATTAAGATTCGGAGATCTGAGGCATAGATGGTGATGGCCGCCATGGGAGTGAGTGAACCTGCTGAGGACAGTGGGGGCGTGTTTCTCAAGGGCAGGGGCGAGCTCATGTGCAGCTGATCCCAAGTGTCTGACACACAATAGTGGCTCAATTAGGTCTGTGATGACTGAGAAGAGAGCATAGGACTGAACAGGTAGCACCACCATCACTTAACAGCCGAGACGCTGTGGAGGGAGTTGCCAGAGGGATAGGGAAAAACTAAGAGTGTATGGTGTGTAGTGTGAATTGCTCTCAAATTAGCCTCGTTAAAGAAGCATAACTTTTTTTTCTTTTGTACCTCTTAATCCCCTACCGTTATCTTGCCCCTCCTCCTCCCCTCTCCCCACTGGTAACCACTAGTTTGTTCTCTATATCTGTGAGTCTGTTTCTTTTTTTTTATATTCACTAGTTTGTTGTATTTTTTAGATTCCACATATAAGTGATAATAAACAGTATTTGTCTTTCTCTGTCTGACTTATTTCACTAAGCATGATACCCTACAGGTGCACCCGTGTTGTTGCAAATGGCAAAATTTTATTCTTTTTTCTGGCTGAGTAGTATTCCATTGCATACACATACCACATCTTTATCTGTTGATGGACACTTAGGTTGCTTCCATATCTTGGCAATTGTAAATAATGCTGCTGTGAAAATTGGGGTGCATGTATCTTTTCTAATAGTGCTTTTGTTTCCTTCAGCTATATACCCAGGAGTGGAATTGCTGGATCACATGGTAGTTCTGTTTCTAGTTTTTTGAGGAACCTCCATACTGTTTTCCACAGTGGCGACACCAATTTACATTCCCACCAGCAGTGTACAAGTGTTCTCTTATCTCTAAATCCTTGCCAGTATTTTTTGTTTATGGTCTTTTTGATGATATCCATTCTGACAGGTGTGAGGTGATAATCTCATTGTGGTTTTGATTTGCATTTCCCTGATGATTAGGGATGTTGATCATCTTTTCATGTGCCATCTATCTGTATGTCTTCTTTGGAAAAATGTCTCTTCAGGTCTTCTGACCATTTGTTAATCGGGTTGTTTGCTTTTTTTGATATTGAGTTGTATGAGCTGTTTATATATGTTGGATATTAACTCTATTGGTCATATCACTTGCAAATATTTTCTCCCATTCAGTAGGTTGTCTTTTTTGTTTTGTCGATGGTTTCCTTTTCTGTGCAGGAGCTTTTACGTTTAATTAGGTTGCATTTGTTTATTTTTGCTTTCCTTTCCTCTGCCTTAGGAGACAGATCCAAAAAAAAATATTGCTACTTTTTATGCCAAAGAGTGTTCTGCCTATGTTTTCTCTCTCTAAATGATCTGACATTTAGGTCTTTAATCAATTTTGAGTTTATTTTTGTATATGGTATGAGAAAATGTTCTAATTTCATTCTTTTACATGTAGCTGTCCAGTTTTCCCAGCACCATTCACTGACGAGACTGTCTTTTCTCCATTGTATATTCTTGCCTCCTTTGTTGTAGATTAGGTGACTCTAAGTGCGTGGGTTTATTTCTGAGCTCTCTATTCTGTTCCATTGATCTATATGTCTGTTTTTGTGCCGGTACCATGCTGTTCTGATTACTGTAGTTTTGTAATACAGTCTGAAGTCAGGGAGTGTGATACCACCAGTTCTTTTCTTTCTCAGGTTTGTTTTGGCTGTTCAGAGTCTTTTGTGTTTCCATACAAATTTTTAAATTACTTGTTCTAGTTCTGTGAAAAATGATAGGGATTGCATTGAATCTGTAGATTGCCTTAGGTAGTGTGGTCATTTTAACAGTATTAATTCTTCCAGTCCAAGAACACAGTATATCTTTCCACCTGTTTGTGTTGTCTTCAGTTTCTTTCATCAGTGTCTTATAGTTTTCAGAATACAGGTCTTTTACCTCCTTAAGTAGGTTTATTCCTAGGTATTTTGTTCTTTTTGATGTGATGGTAAACGGGATTATTTCCTTAATTTCTCTTCCTGATAGTTCGTTGTTAGTGTATAGATGCAACAGATTTCTGTATGTTTATTTTGTATCCGGCAACTTTATCAAATTCATTGATGAGCTCTAGTAGTTTTTTGGTGGTGTCTTTAGGATTTTCTGTGTGTAGTATCATGTCATCTGCAAACAGTGACAGTTTATGAAGAAGCATACCTTATAAGCTAAAGGATCAACTTGTTAACATGAGTGTCCTTTTTCTGTAGGCATTTCAGAGTTCGCTACCTCTCCAGAGAAAGTCAGTGATTACATTTCTCCGCTCTTGAACTTCGCTGCAGAGCATGTACCACGGGCAAAACACAAAGAGACCCCTCTCTACATTCTCTGCACAGCTGGAATGAGAATCCTCCCTGAAAGGTGATCCTTCCCACGAGGGCAGGGCCAGCCAGCCTGGTGGTGGTATTGGCTGTGGTGGGTTTTCTCCCTCTTCATCCCCCTCATCTCCCTCCTCCTTGTCTTCCTCTTCCATCATCATCATCATCAAAAGGAAGACATTAAAAATTCTTTTTTCAAATCTGGAGTAGTCCCAGACCTATTCCCTTAGTCAGAACTCACCAAATATCTTTTAATGTACTTATTTATGACTATAAATAGTAAACTGTAAAGTTGTCATAAAAAAACTGATTTTCTATTTTATTAGTTTAAGGATTGTTTGCAGTTGTAGTTTTACATTTCGGAATCACATAATTTACACAACTTCTGAAAATTCCTTCTCTCTTTTTTTAACATCTTTATTGGAGTATAATTGCTTTACAATGTTGTGTTAGTTTCTGCTGTATAAGAAAATGAATCAGCTATATGTATACATATATCCCCATATCTCCTCCCTCTTGAGCCTCCCTCCCACCCTCCCTATCCCACCCCTCTAGGTGGTCACAAAGCACCGAGCTGATCTCCCTGTGCTATGCAGCTGCTTCCCACTAGCTGTCTATTTTACATGAAAATTCCTTCTTAAAATAAACAGTCTTTTCAATGAACTGCTTTGGTTTAAAAAAATTTTTTCACATAAGATATACCAGAGCCATAGGGTTTTTTTTTTTCTTTCTAAAACAGAAAAATTCAGGATATAATATATTGATATGTAAATTTCTGGATTGTCTTACAGTCAACAGAAAGCCATTCTAGAAGACCTTCTGACCGACATCCCCGTGCACTTCGACTTTCTGTTTTCTGACTCTCATGCAGAAGTAATTTCAGGGAAACAAGAAGGTCGGTATGTTAGTCTTCAACTTGAAATTTGGGAAGCTATTCCTTTAAGTCCTCCCAGTCTTCCTCACGTACGCTTTATTAAAATTACCCTTAACATCTTAAAATTTGGGAAACCATGCCTTCAAATATTATAATTTTTAAATGGAAAAATCAGTTTCTTACATGACTGGTCTTTATAATCCAAACATTAAGCGATTAAAAAATAACTTGGTTTGTCCTCATCACATTTAGGAAGGATATTTTGGACTTGTTTTGATAGAAAAGCTTTGTGTTCCTTGCCTAAGTTGTACAACTTTCTGGAATTACGATAATTACTGGACTGTTGGAACCTTCTACTGATTTACTTGTTAGGAAGGGGAAATTATTCTTGACTTCGATACACTGAGGAAATGTTCTGTTTTCAAAGAAATAATTCTACTTGAGAATGAAAGGGCAAATCACTGAAATTATTTGGGGAATAGCTTGCTAGAAATGGAGGCCAAAAAGCATTTATTTCAAAATCACCTATCATTTCGCCAATAATTGGGCGAAATTCACATATTGCCGTCAAGCTGTTTATAGACAAGTAAGGTACACAGTTAGCTGCTTATATAAGGCAGAGTTTTAGATGCCATAAGGAAGATAAGGAAAAACTATCATGGAAATTTGAAAGAAGGAGACTTTTTTTTTTTCCTAACTAGGAGCATCATGGAGAAAGTGACATTTGAACTAGGCCTCAAGGGATAATTATAAACACAGCATGCCAAATCATGGTAAGGCTAGGACTCTGAGAGAGGGATAGGAAGCTCATTCTAGGCAGAAGAAATGATTTGAGTCAACACAGGTCGGAAAAGCTGCACTATGGACAGAGGAATAAAAATATTTTAATTTGGTGGGATGATGGCCCTTTCAAAAGGTTGTGGTAATATTAAAAGTTGGATAGGTCTTGGTGATGTCAGTATCATGGTGGCGTGCATGGTTCCTTTTCTCTCTCTCCTTTGATTTACAATTAATTGGACATCCATAACCAAAAAAAAGTGCCTCTGCACAGCACACTAGGACACCCAAGAGATCAACTCATCAGTGCCCAAGAAAGTGAGTGGATTGGACCTCAGAGGAAGCTACAGAGCCAGGCCAGGAGCAGCAGGGCTGGCAGTGGGCCAGCACGACCTGTGGCAGAGGTGGAGGGTGAAGGTGGTAAGCTGGGGTGGGGAGTTTACCTGGCTGAGTATTGCAGCTGGAGGGACTCTGTGAGGAGAGACCACAGCAACCTGGGGCAGAGAAAGAAGAGAGAAGAAGGCAGAGAGAGCTGAAAGAATGAGTTTCTTGCTGTCTGCCCTGGTATTCTAGCAAGAGGACAGCCCACAGACCTCTGGGACTCCCCCACCTCCACTCAAGGACCCTCTTCTGGGCTATGGCACACTCAAAGCCCCAGGTACTAAGCACACATCTCCCCACCTCTGTCACCATCCATTTTTTTCCCTTTCCACTGGCTTTTTTTATGTTCATACTCCCAACCTTAGTGATGAGTCAGCTTAGGTAAGAAAAACCAAAAACTTGTGCTGTAGCGCCACCTTCTAAAAAACGCAACAAAGGCTTCTAGTGACCAGTGTGTTGAATTGTTAGAATGATAGTAAACAAAGCTTTACTTAAATAGGAAAGTCATTTGCTACTTCAAATGCAGTGACAGAGGCACTTTTCATCAAACACTATGAAAAATCAAAGCAGTGTGATATCACAAAAAGAAGAAAAACACTTTTCTAGCAACAGAACTTAAAGACATGGAATATTGCAGTCTAACTGGTAAAGAATTCAAAATAGCTATTAGGAAGAAATTCAACGAGGTACGAGAAAACTCAGAAAGGCAGTACAGTGATCTCAGGAATAAAATTATCAAGCAGAATAACTTAGCAAAGAGATTGAAATTCTAAAAAAGAACCAAACAGAAATTCTAGAGCTGAAGAACTCAATAAATGAGATGAAGAATGCATTAAAAAGCATTGAAAGTAGAGCACATCAGATGAAGAGAGAATAAGTGAGCTCAAGGGTAGGAATATAGAAACGTTTCAGGTGGAAGAGGACAGAGAACTAAGATTTTTAAAAAGTGGAGAAACCCTGTGAAAACTATCAGGCTTCATTAGAAAAGCCAACGTAAGATGAATGGATATCCTAGAAGGAGAAGAGAGAGAGAAGGGAGCAGAGAGAATTCAGAGATATAATAGCTGAGAACTTCCCAAACCTGAGAAAGGAACTGGATATACAAGTCCAAAGGCTGATGGAACACTTCATTATTTCAACATGAAAGACCTTATCCAAGAAACATTATATTAAAACTGTCCAAAGTCAGTGATGAAAAAATTTTAGATGCAGCCAGGGAAAAAAAGACAGTAACCTACAAAAAAAAACCCATTAGGCTATCACCAGAGTTCTCTGGAGAAATGCTATAGGCCAGGAGTGGAATGACATATTCAAAGTATTGAAAGATAAAAATTGCCAACCAAGAATACTCTATCCAGTAAAGTTATCCTTCAGATATGAAGGAGAAGTAAAGGCTTTTCCAGATAAACAAAAGCTGAGGGAGTTCACCACCACTAGACTACAAAAAATGTGGAAAGGAGGTCTTCAAGCTGAAGTGAAAAGATGAAAGTACACAAAACTCTAATTAAGGTGATAAATGGAATTAGAAAACTAAATCTTTTTTAGAACGGTATATTAAACAATTATAGCATAAAGGTTAAAGGAAAAGAGCATTAAGAATAACTATAGGTACTACAACTTGGTAACAAAATTGCAGCATTAAAAGAGAGAATTTGTGACATGAAAAATATAAAAGGGGAAAAGTAAAAGGATGGGACCTTTACAGGCAAATGAAGATAAATTGTTACCAGCAGAAAAAGGACTATTTGTGAGACATTTTATGTAAACCTCTTGGTAACCACAGAGTAAAAATCCGAACAGAGATAAGTAACATAAAAAAGGGGGAAACTAAGCAAATCACCATGGAAAACCACGAACTTTCAAAGGTAGACAGAAACAGAAGGAAAAAGAAACAATGGAGAGACAACCAGAAGGCAAAAGATTAAATGACAGTAGTAAATCCTTACACATAAATAATTAAATGTAAATAGATTGGGCTCACCAATCAAAAGGCACAGAATGACTAGATGGATCAAAAAAAAAAAATGACCCAACTATACACTGTCTACAGGAGACTCATTTCATCTCTACAGACACACATAGGCTCAAAGTGGAAGGATAAAAGATGATATTCCAAGCAAATAGAAACCAAAAGAAAGCTGGCATAGTTATATCAGACAAAATAGACTTCTAGACAAAAAGGATAACAAGTATCAAAGAAGATGCTTGTATAATGACAAAGAGGTCAATACATCAAGGAGATATAACAATTGTAAATGTATATGCTCCCAACGCCTGAGCACCGAAATATATTAAGCAAATACTGACAGGTCTTAGGGGAGAAGTCGACAAAAATATAACAGTAGTAAGGGCTTCAGTACCTCGCTATCACCAGTGGATAGATTGTCCACACAGAAAATCAACAAGGAAACATTGGAATTGAACCAGGACAAGCAAACTTAACAGACATATACAAAACAATTCATCCAAAAGCAACCAAATACACATTCTTCTCAAGTGCACATGGAACGTTCTCCAGGATAGATCATGTGATAGGACACAAAACAAATGTTAGCAAACTTAAGAAGATTGAAATCATACCAACTATCTTTTCTGACCACAATGGTATGAAACAAAAAATCGGCAACATGAAGAAAGCTGGAAAATCTACAAGTACGTGAAGACTAAACAGCATACTTCTCAACAACCAGTGTGTCAAAGAAGAAATCAAAAGAGAAATTTTAAAATTACAATAAGTCCCCTACATATGAACGAGTTCCATTCCGAGAGCGTGAAGTCCAGTTTGTTCATAAGTCCAACAAAGTTAGCACAGGTACCCAACTAACACAATCAGCTATATAGTACTGTACTGTAATAGGTTTATAATATTTTTCACACAAATAATACATAAAAAACAACAAACACAAAAAATAAAGAACATTTTTAATCTTACAATATAGTACCTTGAAAAGCAGTAGTATGGTACAACAGCTGGCATACAGGGGCTGGCGTGGAGCGAACAGGCAAGAAGAGTTACTGACTGGAGGAGGGAGAGGAGGTGGGAGATGGTAGAGCTGAAGGATTGTCAGCAATAGGAGATGGAGGGCAAGCTGCAATGTCACTCACATCTGACATTGATGGCACAGGTTCTGGGCTTGAAATAAAGATACTGTACTGCTGTATTCCATACAGTACTGTACAGTAAAGTGCACAAAAGCACAGCTACTTGAAAAGGATGCACACACATGGCAGTGTATGCCAGACGTGAATTAACTTATGTGATTGCACATGCGAATGCATGCTCGCATCTTTGAAAGTTCGCAACTTGAAGGATTGTAGGTAGGGGACTTACTGTATCTCAAAACAAATGAAAATGGAAATACAACATATCAAATATTGTGGGATGCAGCAAAGGCAGTTCTAAGAGGAGAATTTATAGCAATAAATGCATATATTAAGAAATTAGGAAGAGTTCAAACAACCTAACTTTGCACCTTAAGGAACTAGAAAATGAAGACCAAATTAAGCCAGAAGTTAGCAGAAGGAAAGAAATAATAAAGGTTAGAGCAGAAATAAATGAAACAGAGACCAGAAGAACAATAGAAAGGATTAACAAAACTAAGAGCTGGTTCTTTGAAAAGATAAACAAAATTGACAAACCTTTAGCCAGACTAAGAAAAAAAAGACTCCAAGTTAGAAATGAAAGAGGAGACATTACAACTGATATTACAGAAATACATAGAATCATGAGACTACTATGAACAATTATATGCCAACAAATTACATAAGCCAGAAGAAATGGATACATTTCTAGAAACACACAACCTTCCAAGACTGAATCAGGAAATAGAAAATCTGACCAGACTGGTAATCAGTGAAGAGATTGAATTGGTAATCAAAAAACTTCAACACAGAAAATTCCAGGACCAGATGGCTTCACTGGAGAATTCTACCAAGCATTTAAAGAAAACATCAATCCTCCTCAAACTCTTCCAGAAAGGAGCAGGGAACACTCCAAACTCATTCTACAAAGCCAGCATTACCTTGACACCAAAACCACATAAAGATACCACAAGAAAAGAAAACTGTAGACGAACATCCTGATAAATATAGCTGCAAAAATTCTCGACAAATCAACACAATATTAGCAAACTGAATTCAAGAACACCTTAAAAGGATTATACACCATGACCAAGTGGAATTTATCCCTGGGATACAAGAACAATTCAACATATGTAAATCAATAAATGTTAATACATCAGTAAAATGAAAGATAAAAATCACTTCATCTCAACAGATGCAGAAAAAGCATTTGACAAAACACAGCATCCTTTCATGGTAAAACAAACAAGCAAAAACCCTTAATAAATTGGGTGTAGAAGGAACATACCTCAACATAATAAGGGCCACATATGACAGACTCACAGCTAACATTATACTCAACGGAGAAAAACCAAAAGTATTTCCTCCAAGATCAGGAATAAGACAAAGATGCCCACTCTCATTACTCCTATCCAATATAATATTGGAAGTCCTAGCTACAGCAGTTAGGCAAAGCAAAGAAATACATCTAAATTAGAAAAGAAGTAAAATCGTCACTATTTGCTGATGATATGTTCATATATAAAGAAAATCCTAAAAACTCAAGTCAAAAATATTGATTAATTGTTGCATTAATCAACTATTTCAGTAAAGTGGCGGGATGCAAGATCAACATACAGAAATCAGTTGCATTCCTTTATGCTAATGATGAGGCATCTAAAAAAGAAATCTAGAAGATGATCACACTCACAGAAGCACTCAAAGTGTAAAATACTTAGGAATAAATTTAACCAAGGAAGTGAAAGATCTGTACAATAAAACTAAAAGACGTTGCTGAAAGACATCAAAGCCATAAACAAATGGAAAGATGTCCCGTGTTCATGGATCAGAAGAATTGATATTGTTAAAACGGCCATACTACTCAAAGCCGTCTATAGATTGAGTGCAATTCCCATGAAAATACCAAAGACATTCTTCACAGAAATAGAAGAAACAATCCTAAAATTTGTGTGGAACCACAAAGGACCCCGAATAGCCAAAGCAATCGTGAGAAAAAAGAAGGCCAATCAGGCATCTGGGTTTCAAACTGTACTACAAAGCCATAGTAATAAAAATAGTATGGTGCTGGCACAAAAATAGACATAGCAACCAATGGAACAGTACAGAGCCTGGAATTAAATTTGGGCATATATGGTCAACTAATATTTGACAAGGGAGCCAAGAAAGCTCAATGGATAAGAGACAGTCTCTTCAACAGATGATGCTGGGAAAACTGGAGAAACACATGCAGAGCAATGAAATTGGACCCCTGTCTCACACCATTCACAAAAATTAACTCAAAACGGATCAAAGGGCCTCCCTGGTGGCGCAGTGGTTGAGAGTCCGCCTGCCGATGCAGGGGACACGGGTTCGTGCCCCGGTCCGGGAAGATCCCACATAGCACGGAGCGGCTGGGCCCATGAGCCATGGCCACGGAGCCTGTGCTCCGCAACGGGAGAGGCCACAATAGTGAGGAGCCCGCGTACCGCAAAAAAAAAAAAAAAAAAAAAAAAAAACGGATCAAAGACTTAAATGTAAGACTCAATACCGTACAACTTCAATAAGAAAGGAGGAAGCTCATCGATTGGTCATGGCAATGTTTTTTTGGATATGACACCAAAAGCACAAGCAACAAAAGCAAAAATCAACAAATGGGCTACATCAAACTCAGAAACTTCTGTACAGCAAAAGAAATAATTAACAAAATGAAAAGACAACCTACAGAATAGGAGAAACTTTTTGCAAACCATCTATCATGTAAGTGGTTAATATCCAAAATATATAGAGAACTTATCCAATTTAATAACAACCACCCAAAAAATCTGATTTCAAAATGGGCAGAAGAACTAAGACATTTTCAAAAGAGGATGTCAGAATGGCCAACAGGCACATGAAAAGATGCTCCACATCACTAATCGTCAGGGAAACACAAGTCAAAACCACCGTGAGCAATCACCTCACACCTGTTAGAATGGCTCTCCTTAAGAAGATAAGAGACAACAGGTGCTGGTGAGAATGTGATCGAAAGGGCACCCTTATACATTGTTGGTGGGAATGAAAATTTGTCCAACACTGTGGAAAACAGTATGGAGGTTCCTCAATAAAATAAGTTCCCAATAAAAATAGGGCTACCATACGATCCAGCAATTCCATTTCTGGGTATATGCCCAAAGGGAATGAAAATAGAATTTTGACAAGATGCATGTACTCCCGTGTTTTTTGAAGCATTATTCACAATAGCCAAGATACGGAAACAACCCAAGTGTTCATCAACAGACAGATGGATAAAAAAAGATGTGGTAGACATACACAGTAGAATCTTACTCAACCATGAGAAAGGAGGAAGGATATCCTGCTATTTTTGACAACATGGATGGACCTTGAGCGCATTCTGCTGAGCGAGTTAAGTCAGAGAAGGACAAGTGCTGTATGATATCACTTATCTGTGGAATCTGAAAAAGTCCAACGTGTAAAAAGACAGTAAAATGTCGGTTACTAGGGGATGGGGTCAGGAGATAAGACTGATGGTGTTCAAGGGTAGAAACTTGTAGCAGTGGGTAAATAAGCCATAGACAGTTAATGCACAGCGTAGTGAATATAGACAGTAATACTGTACTATAATGATGTAATGTGATAATGATATCGCTACAAGGGCAATCATATTACGATATATAAACGTATCAAAGTAACACACTGTACCCCTTAATTTACACATTGTTACATGCCAAATTTATTCAGTTAAAAACAAGTTGGACAGGTCTTGAACTGTTGGGCTGTGGAGTTTGGACTTTGTTCTGTAGATCAGCCCAGCAGAGGATAGCATGGGTTGGAGTGGGAGAGTAGGGGCAGGAAAGTCAATTAGATCTCTGTACCAGCTTAAATCAAGGCAGTAATGAAAATGGGTGAAGGTCCGATGTAGAAAATGTTACAAAAAGAGAATCAGACTTGGGAACTGAGTGAAAGTGTGAGCTAAAAGAATGGAAGGGTTAGAGTTCACTTGTCTTAAAACCTTGTACTTGATAGGTTTAACCTCATAAAAAGTGAAAACTCCGGTATTTCCAAACAACCTATAAATTTCAAAGGAACAGGAGTGTCTAGGGAATTATATTTTCAACCCATGCAAATGGTATGAAACTACAAAATTAAAAGCTGAGAGTTCTTGGGAAATGACTAGGAAAAGGTAATACATCAACAGAAATGTATTTTTTCAGATAACGTTTTCACAGCTTATCAGGGAATGAAATAAATGTTTGCACTGACTGCAGTGATCAGGATTATATAAAATATTTTTAAACTTCACTCTTCTTATAACGTCTCTAGGTGTGTATGCTTGGATTGGCATTAATTTTGTCCTTGGACGATTCGAGCATATTGAAGATGGTAAGTATCGTGTTTCCAGCAAATGTATCTAACTGGAAATTGCGGCTTTTTCTATTTCATGCAAAGCATAAAAAAGGAGCTGAGTGTTGTGACACAGCTGGGTGTGTAGGAGCAGAGTGGGAGGTGCTGCTGTGTCACACAGTAAACTTGATCTTAGTCGGGAGGAGCAAGCTGGGTCTGCCTAGATACACGTGAACCCACCATCAAAGCAGGATGACTCTTCACAAGATCCCGCTTCTCTGCATTTGTTCCATTCCAGTGGATGTTTCTTGTTCTTTCCAGATGATGAGGCAGTTGTGGAAGTTAACATCCCTGGTAGCGAAAGCAGCAAAGCCATTCTCCGTAAAAGAACAGCCGGTATTCTCGACATGGGAGGCGTCTCAACCCAGATAGCATACGAAGTCCCCAAAACTGTAAGCTTTGCCTCCTCACAGCAGGTTATTATCTGTACAAATTTCCTTCTGTTTGGTTTGATTTTCATTTAACATGTCTCCATCCATTTGTGTTTTGTTTTCTGAGTCTGAACACATCTTTACTGTGCTTGCTGAGGGTACCACCTTCACAGCCCAGGAGAAAGGAGACAGGAGGAAACCAAGGCAAACCTCCACTAAGCCGTTTGTGTTTGTTCATTGAAGTCAGCTGGTTTGTTTTCTGAACTTACCAAGAATTTTCCTTTGGTGTGTATGTCAGCCACACACTTGAGTTTTTGTTTCTATTTCCAGTCACTTCTTTTCTCAACAGGTATTGTAAAACTCAATATAATAGTATCAGATTTCTTAAGTTATAATTGGGAGAAATACTCTTGTGTGTGGCTCAGACAGCTTTTGATTTTTCTGGAAAGGATAGAGGTTTGTATCCACCGCTTCCACGTTTCTGAACTCATGGTTTACTCTGTGATTTCTGCATATCCCCTTCGGTACTGTAGTTTCCCAGTAGGCTGGGTGGCCTTCTGTAGAGGGTGTCCAGATGCTTTCCTGAATTGCTCTATGTCTTTATTACTGTTTCCATTCAGCTATAGGTTAATACCTAGCAGAGTGAGTGGTTAGAAAAGAGTGGAGCTGGACAAGACTGAGCTGCATCGTCACCCTGTCCTCACTAGTTCTGGGACCTTCTGCAAGTCACTTAGCTTTTTCGAGCGAGCCTCTTCAGCTATACATGTGACTGCAAGTGCTTCTAACAGAGGGTTATCATAAGGCTGATTGCGATAGTGCATATAGTATATCTAATGGCCTGCTAGGCACCTCGTATCAGCTCAGCAAACATTATTGAAGTATTTATTAAGCTCCTTAGAAAATGCTTTGTAAATTCAAGTATTACAATTTGTGTTTCCTGCTTCCCATCCAGACACGCCTCTAGAAAGTATTACACTCTTTGTACAAAGTCATGTTTTCCCCTCAAATAAAGTAAGAAACTCATAGAAAAGTAAGTTTGGAAAAAAATTTCCCATGGATGCATCATCCAAAAAAATTACTGTTAGCATTTTGGCACATTTCTCTTTATTCTTTTTGGTCTGTTTATAGTGTTTAAAAATATGGTTGTTATAATCTTAGTGTTTGTACAATTTTTGTCCTTTATTTAGCAGTGCATAAGCATATTCCTCCATAAACTTTATTACCATTATTAACTAACCCCTACTTGAAATTATATATATAGATGACTTCCAGTTTTTTCTGTCACAGAATTGCAAAGGACATCTTTGTGTATAGAGACTTTTCAATGTTTAGGATTATTTTCAAAGCACAGGATTCCATGAGTAGATTTACTAGATCAGAGGATACGAAACCACATTGCCAATGTCCCTTTTCAAAAAGTCCTATCAGTGTCACAAACGTGCAGCCCATCTGAGATTTCTTAAGTCAGGATTGTCGGATTGAATTAGGAGGGATGCTTAGAAGGACCCTTGGGAAATGCAGATGCAGAAATTTTTGCTCCTTTTTGACAAGAATTTTTGTAGATCCCTCTTTTTGACAGGAGGTAATTGTTTTTGTATTGCTTAAAATACTGACGTTTGTGATCCTTACGTCTGTAGGAAGAAGTAGCTAAGAACTTATTGGCCGAATTTAACTTGGGATGTGACGTTCACCAAACTGAGCACGTGTACCGCGTCTACGTGGCCACGTTTCTTGGGTTTGGTGGCAATGCTGCTCGACAGAGATATGAGGACAGAATATTTACCAGCACAGTTCAAAAGAACAGGTAAAGCCCCTTCCATTGCTCGGTCGTCACCTTGAAACCGCGGTTTGTCCTCACAGAAGACATATCCAGGCCAAGCAGGGAGGCCTCAGTCAGCAGAAGCATATGAGCACGGTTAGCTGTTTATTGCCCCGCCCGCTGAGCTGGAGAAGAAATGAAAGGGCAGCAGGATCCTGCCTTTGGCCCCAGCTCACCCGCCTCCAAAGAAGGCTCTCGTTCTCTCAGACCCATGGCTCCCCTGCTGGATTAGAGGTTTCAATTTCAGGATATTAAAATACTTTCGAACCCTGGGTGATGCTATTCCAGATTGCAAAGTCCTGCGGAAACTCAGCACCTGGGCCACTCAGGTGTCCTGGAGGCCCCCAGGAAACGATGATAGCGTTGAGTTACGGGATGTCCTGGCGGTGTCGTGGGAAACCAGCCTGGCAGTTATTTAGTGAATCAGACCGTAGTGAAGGAAGTTACTCACGAGAAAGAAACGATCTAGAAGTCAAAGTTAGTGATTGTAAACCTCTTTAGCAATGAAACTTCAAAAAATGAGTTCATGAAGAATTCTGGTATAGAAAATATGCAAAAACACTTTAACAGTTTAAGTTTATTTTATAAGTTTAAGTGTATACCAATTATTTATTTGAAATTAGTCCATAAGAACAGAAAAGCCATATGGATGAATAAAAAAATCTGAAATCTGGGGTTTTGTAAAATGGTATTAATTACTGTGCTTTGTTTTGTTTTGTTTTTGACTGCGCTGGGTCTTCGTTGCTGCACGTGGGCTTTCTCTAGTTGTGGCGAGCAGGGGCTGCTCTTCATTGCGGTGCATGGTCTTCTCATTGCAGTGGCTTCTCTTGCTTCAGAGCACGGGCTCTAGGCGCGCAGGCTTCAGTAGTTGTGGCACGCGGGCTCTAGAGCGCAGGCTCAGCAGCTGCGGCGCACAGGCCCAGTTGCTCCGCAGCACGTGGGATCCTCCCGGACCAGGGCTCGAACCCCTGTCCCCTGCGTTGGCAGGCGGACTCCCAACCACTGTGCCACCAGGGAAGCCCCTTTGTTTTGTTTCGACGAAACGATTTTGAGGAGAAAAATCCTGATTCATAGAAATAAATGATAGTGTATTTCCTTGATCTATTTTAATCTTTTTTGTTGTTGTTGAGGTATAGTTGACGTACAATATTATATAAGTTTCAGGTGTACAACATAGTGATTCAGAATTTTTAAAGGTTATATTTCATTTATAGTTATTTTAAAATAATGGCTACAATTTAATCTTAATAAGCCTGTGGAGGCCTGAACTTTACGAAAGGCCAAGTCAGAGCCATTCATTACCTCATTTTCCAGAAATTCACATGTGTGAATAGGAGAAGCAATAAAAACTGGTTCTTTGTCTGCTCCAGACGTTAACTGAATAGCGTTAGTTAAGAGAGATTAACTAGTCCCCGTTTCTTTTTTAAAATAGTATTTTACATAGTGCACTTTAGTATAATTATTTTTAGTAATAGTCTTAAAATAGAAATATTTTATAAGTGATGTTTAAATTAGAATTTTGGAGAAACACCTTCTTCTGCAACCCTAATTTTTCCTAATTGGTTTTAATGTCAAGAAGGTTATATAATGGACATCGCAGTGGTACTTTTTAATTTAGTTGTAGAGCAACTAAAAACTGTAACATGAAGTATACATTTGACTCATCTTGGACTTTTATAATAATTATAAATGTCCGTCATCACTTTTTACATGTGTCATGAATTGAGCCTTGAAATGCATTATTCATCCCTTGGCCATTAGTAGTGATGATGGATTTTTTTAAATTACTTAAACATTTTTAGTGCATTCTGAGTTGCCCTGATCTTAGGAATAAACAACTTGTCAGTTGAGCGGCAGGTAAAAAGTTGACTTGATGTCAGTGACTGAATATCAAATTCAGGCGCCTTCCTAATAGTTAAACACCTTTTAGGCCCATGGGATTTCCTGGTGTCAAACAGTAACATAACTCGAGCTGTTGTATGCTCTTTTCTACTTCTCAGTTGCTTAATGGTGGGGACACATAGTAGGATGACAGATGTGGACATTTCATCGGCAGGTGGTAAGCATAGGGCATTTCAGTGAACAAGTTAAGATTTCTGCAGGACTTCCCAGAGCCTGTAGTACGAGGGAAACTGTTATTTGCTGCAGTTGGGATCAATAGTTGGTTAACTTAAAAATTCAGTTAAAACAGAGAATCATAAAAATAGAATCAACCCCAAGCACTTTGTTTTAACTTACGTATTCATTTGCCAATCTTTTGCTCTGGACTAAAGGCTTTTCTTAGGCTATTTCTCTGGCAGGCACTGCACCCACTCATCCTGATGTCATTTTGGCTTTCTTTAAAGGATACCAGGGCCTTAAAGACATCTGTGAAGCAATTCGATACCAATTTCGTCTAGATTTTTATTTATTTTTCCCAACTTGTTTTTCTTTTAATCCTGTTAACACCTAATTTGACACTGGTTTTCTAGCGATCTGCCTTTATTATATTTTTCTAAGCCATCTAACCTTAGCTTTAACAGCACCAGCGACTTCTTGTCACGGTCACATTTCATCTGTATATAATTAAAATCACAAGCACTAGTGGCAGAAACGGGACTGGGAACAGCACAGTGGTGGGCGTTGGACTGCAGTGAGCAGGACACTGGGAGGAGCTTCTTAACCACGGACCCTCAGCAGCCGTGGACACCAGCCTGCATCACAGGGCACGGAAAGCGTCAGTAATCTGACCAAGTCACAGTTTCACTGGACCCCGTTCAGCTGTCTGCTGTACGCACATGTGTATCATCAGTATCCAGGAGGGGCTTGAGTCCGTGTTTTCCCAACTTAATTTTTCCGTAACCCTTTTTTTTTTTTAAGAAGATGTTGGGGGTAGGAATTTATTAATTTATTAATTTATTTTTGGCTGTGTTGGGTCTTCATTTCTGTGCGAGGGCTTTCTCTAGTTGTGGCAAACGGGGGCCACTCCTCATCACGGTGTGCGGGCCTCTCACTATCGCAGCCTCTCTTGTTGCGGAGCACAGGCTCCAGACGCGCAGGCTCAGTAGTTGTGGCTCACGGGCCTAGTTGCTCTGCGGCATGTGGGATCCTCCCAGACCATGGCTCGAACCCGTGTCCCCTGCATTAGCAGGCAGATTCCCAACCACTGCGCCACCAGGGAAGCCCCCGGAACCCTTTTGTGTTCCATAGGGCAGAGTTTGAGAAACACTGACTTGCAGCCACTTTTTTCTTCACACAGTTTTCTGTTGGTCTCGTGATGAAGTTTCTCTTTGCCCTATAGGCTCCTGGGGAAACAGACTGGGCTGACTCCTGATACTCCGTACCTGGACCCCTGCCTACCCCTGGACATTAAAGATGAAATCCAGCAGAATGGACAGACACTGTACCTGCGGGGGACGGGAGCCTTTGACCTGTGCCGAGAGACCATCCAGCCTTTCATGAACAAAACAAATGAGACGCAGACCTCCCTCAATGGGGTCTACCAGCCCCCAATTCACTTCCAGAACAGTGAATTCTATGGCTTTTCCGAATTCTACTACTGCACTGAGGATGTGCTACGGATGGGGGGAGACTACAGCGCTGCCGCGTTTACGAGAGCTGCGAAGGTAACCACCCAGGAAGCCAGGGTAGATGGCGACGGGCCCAAGTCCAGAGCAGGGCGAGGGGGAGGGCGAAGGCTGTGTGCAGCACCTCGGCAGCCCTGCTCCCTTGGTTGGGCCGGAGGAATCGTCACAGCAGAAGCAGAAAGTCCCCTGTGAGACTGCACTGGCCATCAGTGGCTTCCAGATGACAGTCTTTTATGTGTAATAGTGTAATTCTGATCTGACAGTTCCTCGCAGCTTCCGACCCTTTGTTTTCAGGACCCCTTCTCTCTTGTTCTCCCTGCCTCCCTGACCCTTTCCTAGGCTCTCAGCCTTGGTGATCCCATACTTCCTCCCTTGGTCCTCTGACCTTCAGGCTCTTGGACGGTCTCATCCGTGTTCGTGGTTTGCTGCTGCCTCCCAGGAGGAGGCTCTGCATCTGCCTGCCTAGCGCCTGCTAGATTTCACGACTGCAGACAACCCCCCTTTCTCTTCATTCTGTTCTGCTATGTTGTCTCGGTCATGGCATCACTAAACCATCTAGTTCCCCTCCCCCAAACCCAGGAGGTACAGACTTCTCCCTGTCACTCCTCCATCCCTCGCTGTACACCCCATAATAGCAGTCATCGAGCGTGTCATTGTATGTCATACATTTTCTCAGAGCCCTGCTCTCCCTACTTTCTGTCCTACCCTCGCCGTCCCAGCCCTGGCCGCTCTCTGTCACCTGCACTATGCAGGGGCCTCCCCGTGGTCCTTCTGCATCTGGCCCCCCTCTGTGGTTCATCCTCCACACCACTCCCAAGTGTTCTGTCTGAAACCCAAGTGCAGCCACCTGCTCTCCTATTGAAAGTCTTCAGTGGCTTTCTCTTGCTTCCAGGATGAATTTCAAATGCTTTAGTGTGTCCTTCCCACGCTGTTGCCTCATCTCCCCGCCTAGCACTTGATACTCTAATCGTATCAGACATCTGTTCATTTCCCTCCCATCTGTGCTCCCTCCCATCTTGTCTTCGTCCGTCGTGTTTCCTCTGCCTGACATGCATCCTCGCCCTCTCACCCCAGGCTGAGTGCCATTCTCTGTATCCCCTGTTGTGAGTTTCACTGCCCCTGTGAGCCTCAATGTCTTCATCCTTTAAATAGAGGTTGGAATAGCAGCTGTGTCAAGGAGTTGTTTGAAGCATTACATTTAGAGAAGGTGCCAACACAGGGTTCAGTAAATGTTAGCTGTTAATGTAAACATTACAGATAACTTCAGGAAAAGGTGGCACCTCTTTCCCTTCTCTTGAAGACAAAGCCTCTCGTAATCATCTTTGTGTTCCCAGAACCTTGCACCATATAGCCACAGACACAGGTGTTCAGTCTGAACTGGCTGAAGGACCGCTTCACTTTTCCAAAAGTCTGTGCCTGTCACATGCAGTCATTGCGGGGAGAAACTTAGCAGCTTTGAGGAGGTCGGTTGTGGGCAGCGAGATTCTCTTTAACAATAACTTTGGCTGAATCTTAAGACAAAGAACAAGCATTGTCTCAGCTCATCAGTAAGCATTCACAGAGTGTTTGTGTGTCTCGTCCTCATGGGTCACAGACACAAGCTTGTGTCTCCTAATTGGAAGGATATGTTTGTTATGAATATGAATTTGGTAAAAACTTTTAAAGTGAAAATACTTTAATAAACCTTTCCTAGTGATTTCTTTGGGGTGAAATTTCTTTCAGGATTATTGCGCAACGAAGTGGTCGATCTTGCGGGAACGCTTTGACCGAGGACTGTATGCCTCTCACGCCGACCTCCACAGGCTCAAGTAAGTCATAGACAGCTGAGCCCAGGGTGTGTTGAAGAAACTGCGTGTCCATTCTTGGCCATACCATGGTCCCAATCTACCTTTCTGTCCTCATCAGTCCCTACTCCTCCTCATCTCCTCCAGGCTCCTTTCAAACCAATGGCAAATACTCGTGCTCAAACGTATCTTGCAGTTTGGGGCTCAGTTTTGCTCTTCCTTCCACCTGGAATTCCCCTGTGCATGCTCTCCTCGTTGATGTCCTGCCCAGACCTCAGAGGTCAGGTGCTGTCCCTTCCGAGTCTTCCTCTGTCCACTTGGCTAGGCTCCGTCCCTCTCTGCGAGTCTCCAGAGCGCTCATTACGTCCCTCTTGTGGCGTTTATCATATTCTGTGTTTATAGTTACTTGTAGCTTTTAAAAAATCCTCTTTCATTGTAAGTCATTTAAGCACATTGGCTATCTTATTATTTATTATGATGTCTTATTACTTGCTTAGCCCAGTGCTTTGCAAAAAGCAACCCTCTGATAAATATTTAGAATCATAGATTATCAGAGCTGAAAAGGACCCGCCTATCTTGTCATTTTATAATAAAGAAACTGAGGTCCAGAGAAGGTGGAACTTGCTCAGTATTTATTCAGAACTGAATTGAGTAAGTGATGGAAGGCCTGAGGGGAAAAATCTCCCGCGGCCACGTATTAAATTACACGGAGACCAAGCTTCATGAGCAGATCGATTTTAACAGGTGAATGGTGTGGGACAGAGGGCGTAAAGCAAGCACGTCAGCTGGAGATGCGTACGGATGGTTTCGCCCTCAGGGCGCAGGCCTCGTGAAGCCTGTGCAGCCCCGTTGTTCACAGAGGGCAAGGCCGACTCCACGAACGTGCTTTTGGACCCACCCAGTGACTCAGTCGCACTCACGTCTGTGCTGTTTGTAGGTATCAGTGCTTCAAATCCGCCTGGATGTTTGAGGTGTTCCACAGGGGCTTCTCATTTCCCGTCAACTACAAAAATTTGAAGACAGCTTTGCAAGTGTACGACAAGGAGGTTCAGTGGACCCTCGGAGCAATCCTCTACAGGACCCGCTTTTTACCCTTAAGGTATGGCTGCGAATTTGGTCACGAGAATCCAACAGAAGATGCTTCCCCGCGTCCGAGGCGTCGTGGGCAGTGGGTGTGGCTGTTTGCGGCGTTGTTGGCGCTGGCCGTGGGCAGAGTGGGAGAGTCGGGGAGGTCTGACTTGGTCTTCCCCACCGGAGCCTCCTCCCTTCCCAGCCCACCATCCCAGCAAAGGCGCCACAAAAGTGCTTATTCTCAGCTGCCTGTTCCCTAGCCCCTGCGCAGAAGGGTCCATTCCAGGGTCCTTAACCTTTATGGCCTTGGACCCCTTCTCAAAATCTTGTTTTTAATGCCTAATATAAATACATAGGCTATAGAGGAAACCACTGTATTGCAGTACCTTTAGCAAAATATTACAGAAGACAAATTTGTGATACAGTGGTATACGTTCTTTATTAGCACATTAAATAGCAAGACCTGGCAGCAGAATTCGTACTTCCTGTCAGTTCAGTGTAACGATGCCTGTTGATGATATTTTGAGGCATCTGCAAAACACCACAGTGTGATGTAAAAGCTCTGTGAGTTCCTCTAGGAACAGAGTCACTGTTCTGCTGATACTACAGTAGCGATAGCTTTTTGTCTGCATTCACGTTCAGTGAAAATGCTGCATTACAACCAGAGGTCGGTAAAATAAAGGTGCGCCTTTTTCCCACTCAAGTTCACAGACTTAGCTGTCAGTTGCCGCCCCCCCATAAGAACCCTGGTTCACTAACCAATGAGGTATTAGCTGTTTTTGTTTTTGTTTTTTCCCTTCATTTAATTAAGCATCTCCCAGCAGCACGTTTAGCTGGGTTAACTGCAAAACGTGTGAGTAGTGGGTGTTGCTGATCATAGACGTGTGGTTTGATTCCACGTTAGCTTCTGTGTGTTAGTGAAACACTCACAGTTCTAACTTTCTCTGATTTTTGTTACCCAAAGTATAATGCTGGTAACAGCTACAGACTTAAGAATACCCTTTCACAGGTTATCGTGTTCATACTTACAGCTACTCTCTGCTGGGCCACAGTATCCTACATTTTAGAGGAGGGGAAACTGAGTCTGGGAGACGGAGGTTCCAGCTTCCGTCTGCAGAGCTGAGTCCTAAACCAGGCCCCTCCCACCCCACCCTGCGCATCATTACGTCACCCTTCCCGCCTGCCTCGTTCTCATGTTTGTTCTTGTTCCCGTGTGGGCAGAGATATCCAGCAGGAGACCTTCCGGGCCAGCCACGCGCACTGGCGGGGCTTCTCCTTTGTGTACAATCACTACCTGTTCTCGGGCTGCTTCCTGGTGGTCCTGCTCGCCATCCTCCTCTACCTGCTGCGGCTGCGGCGCATTCACAGGCGGGCCCCGCGCAGTGGCTCGGCCGCCACCGTCTGGCTGGAGGACGGCCTTCCGTCCCAGAAGATCGCCAGCACCTTATGAACCGGAGTTCGAGCCCCAGAAAGACTCTAACGGAAAAGCCATTTTCGCCTCAGGGTTTCTCCTCTTCATTCTCATTTGTTTTGTTTTTCCTTTCCCTTTTCGTTCCTTGAAACAAAACCAAAACCCACTGTTCGTAAACTCTGCTGTCCTAGAAGCATTGCATTTAGCCGTTCTGTGTCCAGCTTTAAGTTGCGGAATAGGGAAAAGGGAACATCACTTCATTTTTGCTGCACAGGATACCTGCCAAAAATTACTAAGATTTTTGGTTGTTCTCTAAGGTATATTTGATTTTAAACAGATGCACTTTAATATTGGAGGGAAACGGCAGGCTTTTCTCTGTCAGGGGAGGTGGGACCGAGGGGTGACGCTTTCACAGAACCAGAACACATACCGACTGGACTGATCATCCCCTTTTTCTCTCTGTCTTGAAAGCGCTAACCTAAAGAGGGAGATGTTTAGTTTTATTTATTGTTCAGGGCTGTTGCTGTGTGTTTTCTTTGCAGGTTAAAAAAATCAGAACTGTTTCTATCCAAAATAGAGAGGTATAGGCACCAAGAGGTAACAGTTTTTAAAATTGATAGTGAAGAGACCTGAAAAATGTGAAATGATAACCAGAGCGCTGTGTGTGTGTGAGGGTGAGAGTGTGTGCGCGTGTCTGTGTATGAAACCCACTGATGGGAGAGAGTGAGGGAGTGCAGTGCTCTCACTTCTAAAAGCACACGCTTCAGAATGCACTGTTTCATTTCATTTAGAAGAATCATTCCCCGTTACTGTTGCTTCTTCTGACCACAGGTAGTTACTCTCTTCATGCCATCTTTCGGCGGCCTTAGAACGCTACGTTGCTGAGTTGGAAAATTCATAGTTCACTGGTTTCGGTGTTGTTAGAACTGGAGCTGGTGCTTGTCAACAGGCACGTCCTTATTTCTCAGTAGCTCGTTCGTGCTTGTTTAATTGTGCTCCGGTTTCTTCCATCTTCAAGTCGGTATCCCCCTGCCCTCGTAGTTCAGAGACCTAGCTTACTGTCGCGGTTGAGGCTGTGCTGGCAGGGCCACTGTAAATCCAAATGAAGAGAAGAACTGAACACGAGAAATCAACTCACATTCTGAAGAAAACACGTTTGACATTTTAAACAAAAACCTAAAAAGGACAACTGGATTGGCATGTATGAGATCAGTGGGTTTTCACCTATTCGTTTAGTTTAGAAGCTTTGGGAATTCTCATACATAGTTTTTAGGCGATGTTGTGTGTGTGTGTGTGTGTGTGTGTGTGTGTGTGTGTGCGCGCACAAGCTATTTCTTAACTCCAGAACAGCTAGATTCGTCTAGTTGGTAACAAATGTATATTTCGAGAATCATCAACTGCTTTTTAAAAAAATCAATGATGAGAGAAAGAATTCAGGCACTGAAGCCCTTATTTAATTCAGAAAAAATTTTTAGATTTTCATCTCGTCCATTAATTACTTAAAAATGTGGCATACAAGTATATTGATGACTTAAAAGATTACAGATTTATGAAAGAAAAGCAAATCCTGTGATTCTGCTCTTCAAAGTGAATATTCTAACAACGGACAAATTATTGGTAGAAAGTTTGCCTCTCAAATATAAAGAAGGTTAGGGGAGCTGTATGGTGGTATAGCATCTGATGTGTAGAGAGACTTGTTTCAGAGAGGGTGGAGACAGATGTCTTTCGAAAAATCCAGCTTCTGAAATGCTGGTCTCCAGCTATTTAAATGCTTGGTCCCTGGTAAACACTGTTCCTTTTCAAGACGCAGCCACACACGGGCTGTGTCATGGGTACCCCAGGGGCATAGTGAACTGGTGTGCTTCTCCTTGACTTCTTAAAGGAGGCTTGCCCTGCGGACTGTGGGTGGCATTAGTGGTAAAGAAGTAAGTTTACATGTTAGCTTTTCTGCCGCCAGCTATTTGGAGTAGTAAGGCCCTGACCTGCAGAATGCCTAGAATAGGTGATTTGGCCTTTCAAATCAAGGCAAGGATAAGCTAGCATAGGCATAGATCTAAATAGGCCTAAATTAAGACCTCCTACGATAAATAGCCACTTTTTAAATAAAGGATGCTAACCTGGTCCAGCTCTGTACCATTTGGGGAGTGTAGTAGAGACCAGCATGGAGGATCCAAGCCTGAGCATCCAACTGCAAGGACCTAACTCACTCTCCAAAAGAAGTCCCCAGATTAGGGTTCCAAGGCCCAGCGGCCTTGTACTTTGCACAATTCGGTGCCGTGTCCCGTGCCAAAGAACTCCCGGAGCAGGCCTGGCAAACTTGCCCACAGGGAAAATCTAGGAGACCCTTGAGCTAAGAATGGTTTTTCAATTTTGAAAGGGTCATTAAAGGAAAAAAAAGTGACGGATTCACAACAGAGACTGCACGTGTCCTGTAGAGCCTCAGATATTTACTAAGTGTCCCTTTACAGAAGACATCTGCTGACCCTGCGTGGAGAGTCCCGTTCAAGACCAGATATACAGCCGCGTCCTCTTCATTCAGGAAGGTAGTTACCACCCGTGAGCACAAAAAGAGGGGCAAGAGAAGTGACCAAACTTCAATCTCAAAATAGTTGTTTATGCACCAGAATTTCACTTACCTTTTCCTCTAGATTCTTTTCAAGATCGGTTTTCTAATAAACCAAGTAGCATACTCCTCCTTCCCCCCGCCCAAATTTAAAACGTGCTGTTCAGGAGGGCTCACAGTGTTGTGTTGAGATGTCTGCAGCCATGAGAAGGGCTCAGTAGCTTCTCTCCACCCAGCACCAGGGAGGAGAAGACGGCCGGGAAGTTTCTCTCAGCGATGCAGGCGCAGGCAGGGGTGAGAGGCAAGCCCCGGAGGGGCTTAACTCAGGAAGCAAAGAATATCAATTAAGGGCTGGCCAAGAAGGCCGTAAACTCTGAGCACTTTTAGCAACAGAAAGCAAGAGAAATTGGACTGGTGGGAACTTGCTAAAAGCCTCTCAAAGAGCAATGTTCTGTGTTAACTCTTGGTGGAAAGACTCCTCCAGTAAACACTTCTGTTCCATCGTCATATCTGGGCTGCTCCTTTCTGAACCTCCAGAGGATGGTCTCGAAGATTTTACAATCCATTTAAAAGTACAGACTGATTTGCACCTGTGGTTTCTGCCCATTTTCACCCTAAACTGCTGGCTTTCTGCAGCACTCCCCACCTCGGGGGCTGGGGAGACGCTTGCTCTCCCATCATCACAGCTGTGCCCCCAGGAGGGCAAGCGCTAGATTACCCAGTGTTTAAATTTGAAACTCAGGCCTACATAGAATACTTTTCCTTCTGAGAAGCATGCACCACTTAGCAAGAAACTCCAACAGGCAAATGTGTTTTCCAAGCTTTTAAGAAAAATCAGCTTTAGAATTTTGTGTGGTAACGTGCAATGCAGCAAAACTACCTATGAGTAAATTATTTATTTATTTCTATTTCAGGGTTTTGTTTTTTTATGATTTTTATTGATTTTCCCCTTCCGTAATGAATGATGCGACCAACCAAGGCGAGTTCTTTGTTCTGTTACTAAGACGATATTTTACGTTTAGGAATTATACAGACTAAGGGAGCATCTTTAAATGTTTTTTCTTTAAGTGATGTTTTCCATTCAAAGAATAATTATCTTCGGGAGATGGTTGTGGTGTCTATCACTTTCTATATTTGGCAACCTCACGTGGCCACACTCCACACGGATGAGTGTCGAGAATAAAAAGTTCATTCGATGGCCCGCAGGCTGTGTGTGAGCTTGCTTTCTTGGGATTTAAAGAGATTTCTCTCCGACGTTTGAATCATGTTACCTGTTAGAATGCCTAGTTGAACTTGAACCTACATTCAGTAAAATAAATTGTCTGAGTCTGACTGTGCACTCCATGCCTTTGCTGTATCTGGCGTGTGTGTAGTGAAGCTCTGCTGTGTGCGGGTTTCCCTGTGTGCAGGGAAGCCAAGCATTTCACAAGGAGAAATATATACCATGGCGTAATAGCGACCCTTCATCAGCGATAAAGGCCATCCCGAGACTATGGTTTTTAAGGTTATCATTTAAAAGGACCCGTTAACTGTATATACACCTACAAGGAAAAGAAAAGAAATTATCCAACCTTACGTATTTTGTCTCATAAATAGTAAAATCATTGCTGCCAGTTTTGCAATTAGATCTAAGCTTAAAGCCGTTGGTTTATTTCTAGAGAAACATGAATCCCGTTGTTCACGTTGCTAACAACTGTTAGACACTGCCCCTCTTCTTCAGCTATTTGAGAATATATAAATAGAGCTTTTCCTGCAGGAGGAGGGGCCTGAGCCATAACCTGAAAATAGATGATAGAGACAGATGGAAAGGGAAGGGGACTGGCTGTTAAGAACAACAAAAATAGGGGCTTCCCTGGTGGCGCAGTGATTGAGAGTCTGCCTGCCAACGCAGGGGACATGGGTTCGTGCCCCGGTTCGGGAAGATCCCATATGCCGCGGAGCGGCTGGGTCCATGAGCCATGGCCGAGGCCACAACAGTGAGAGGCCCGCGTACCACAAAAAAAAAGAACAACAAAAATAAAAGCAGGGAATGCTCGGGGGAGGCAGAACCAAGTGGGAATGTGGGCGTATGGTGAGCGCGGTAGTGCGGAGCCCCAGCCCGTGACCACGGAAGGGAAAGAATAATAATAAGAGAAAACCTGCTTAAATAATTTTTGAGGCAATTCAATAAATATGGGCCTCTGTGTCCATAAATACATTAAAATATACCAAAGGCATCTAAAGATGTCTACATTTTATTCCACATCTTAGGGAAGAAGTGAAGTACCTGCTTCCAGTGGTTGCCCCTGTTAACAGATCTGCAAGGCAACAGTTCTGGGTTTTGGTTTGTTTTTCATCTGTTTCCATTTGCCCCATGAGTCTGGAATGCAGAAGTGGATCTTTTTTTTTTTCCCTGAGATCCCGAAATGCTAATAGTTTGCACAGAGGGGTTTGCGGTGCTCTCACTGGCCTGGGAGCAGGGAAGTGAACGTCATCTCTGTCAGACTGTCTTCTTATGGAAAGTCATCAAAGACACAGGAGCACCCTTTGCAAAGCCCAACGTGCAGATTGGGGATTTGCCTGGAGCTGAGCGTCCCACCGAGGAAACGGTACACCCCGAAGGGTCCTCCCAGCCCCATCTCGTCTGGGAGCCTGATGGCCTCAGCCTGTGATCTGCTGCCTCTTAACAAAGGAGAGTTGATTGATCTGTTGCGTTTTCCTTTGTCCTCAGCAAGCTTAGCTCCCCCTCCTGCTTTCTGTTAACACTTCCATTGAGGCTGAAGAGCTGGCTTGGCCTTCCATCTCCGCCATCACCCTTGATCCTGTTTGGCAGGTGGATTGCATCTGGGCTCCAGACTTCACGGCCACTTAACCATTTCTGTCAACAGCCCCGTTGTGTGTCAGAGACCCAAACAAGAAGCCCAAACAAGAAAGGCCGGCCTTAAGATTTCCACCCTGAGAAAACTGCTGAAAGCTTCTCACAGAACGTGGTGGTGATGAACACAGAAGACGGGCTTCTTGTATAAACACAGAAACTCAAGGGAGGGAAAAGGAGATTTTTTTTTTTTTTTCTCCTGAAAAAAGGAGAAGGGGGAAAAGTTGGTCTGTGGCCAGGTCACCAGAAGACAGAGTGCATTCCTAATTCCCAGGGTGGGACGTACTCTTTCACTGGATTATTTCTGTAAGAGTCCCAGGCTGGCTCTTCTCGCTGTCCCTCCAGGTTTATAACTGGTAATTTTGATACCACCTTCCACCCTTTTCGTGATAATCAGAGTTTGAAGTGGGCCATTTTGGAAGGACTAATCATCCTCTTCTTGCCTGTGATTGCACATGACTTAAACTCCAGGAACCAGACTCAGCACTTTCTCCTAAGAGTCCATCTTCTCCACGTGGCACAAGCTTGTTTTATTACCTAGATTTTAAATTCAAAAAGATTGAGACACTTCAACGTTCAATGGGCTCCACCCAGCCTTGTAAAATTCTTTATTTGGGTCATGGCAGCAAAACAGAATTTTCTGGAAGTTCCTGGCCATTCTCCGTAACGTTCAAATTACATTTTAAAATCCTCTTCAGCTTTCTGTGGCCCTGTTGTCCATCGGTCTGTCTGTTCCATCCCTGAATCCCTTTGAACATGGATCATGACATTTATAACTAATCCAACAAAGAAAACACCAAATAGCGCCCAGTGTTTCATAAATATCTGTAGTCTAATAAAAAAAAGCTAGTTGCTTTGTCAAGTTACTAACTCTTTAGGTCCCGAGGGTTTGGGAAACACATATTTTACAAATCTTTTATTCTCAATCTTCTCTCTTCTTTCCAGATGGCAGAGTTTTGTGCAGATTTAAAACCACGTGCAGTGTGGTGTGAAGGGTGGGTGGAATCCCAGGCCTCTCTCTCTCTTCCCTCTCACCATAAAGTTTGTCAAGGGAGTGAAGCATTTTAAAGCTTTATGTAGAAAAACTTAGGAGAACCAAATTTACTTCAAGTGGTTTCCTTACTTCTTAGCCATTTAGTCTGGGGGAAAAAAGGAAAAAGAACGCCCCAAATTAGGTATTGATGTGTAGAGGCAAAACAAGATGGGGATTTTCTCCAAGCCCAGCTTGGAGGAAATAATCTCTGTATATGATCTTATTCTAAGCAGAGCTTCAGAATTTTTTTTCCTTCTAAATCGTCCTAAAGTTAGTCACCTTTTAAACCCCACCCCCAAAAGCACCAAATGCAGGGAGAGGGGAAGGATGGATTTAGCTGCATCAAAAGTAACAGTTTCTGTTAACAGCCATCACAGTCAAAGCTAACAGGTGGCAGACCAAGATGGTATTTGCAGTGACTAAAATTGAAAAGGGATTAATATATGTTATGCAAGGTTTCTTGTAAATCAGCCAGAAAGAGGAAATCCAAAAGAAAAATGGGCTATGGGAGGAGTTCCCTGGCGGTCCAGTGGTTACGACTAGGCTCTTTCACTGCCGGGGCCCCCGGTTCAATCAGTCCCTGGTCAGGGAACTGAGATCCCGCAAGCCAAGCAGTGCAGCCAAAAAAGAAAAAAAGAAAAATGGTTTGTGGGTGATCCACAGAAGGGTGAGCCTGAATGACTAACAAGAAGGAAGAAACTGAAGGAGCCAGAGATGTGCAAATGGAAATAAAGAGCTGCCACCTTGCGCCCTGGAATTGACAAACTTCAAGTGTCGGCAGTGACGTGGGGACAGTCGCCTCAGTATTGCTGGTCGTGGTGGAAACTACTTCAGGCGCTCTGGGAAGCAAGCTGGCAGCACTTTAAAGTTAGCTGTGCACACGTCTAAGACCCAGCGTTCCCCAGAGACATTTCTACCTGGGCCCACGAGGGAACTCCAGGAGGATGCTCTCAGCAGTGTTATTTAAGTAAAAGGTGGCAGATGTGTGCTGTGAGCACTGTGCAGCTGTTAGAAGCAACGCGAGGTAAGTACAGCAGGGTGGATGGATCTTAAAGACAGTGCTGAATACTGAAGAAAGATACGAGATTGGTAGCATAATGCCATTTATGGAAATGGGAGACCCACAACACTGTATGTCTTAACGAGGGTGTGCATGTTTCGACTATTACACGTTGAAGTGGATGTGATGGGGGACACAGATGGGCTATGAAAGGAGGACAACAAAAAACTGGTCTCCTTGCGAGGCAAGACTCTACAATGGAGGAAAGACTGTCTGTTCACTAAATGGTGCTGGGAAAACCGGACAGCTACATGTAAAAAAAAAAATGAAATTAGAACATTCTTTAACACCATGCACAAAAATAAAATCAAGATGGATTAAAGACCTAAATGTAAGACCGGATACTATAAAAACTCTTAGAGGAAAACATAGGCAGAACACTCTGACATAAATTGCAGCAATATCTTTTTTGATCCATCTCCTAGAGTAATGGAAATTAAAACAAAAGTAAACAAATCGTATCTAATTAAACTCAAAAACTTTTGCACAGTAAAGGAAACCATAAAACTAAAAGACAACCCACAGAATGGGAGAAAATATTTGCAAATGATGAGACTGACGAGGGATTAATCCCCCAAATTTACAAACAGCTCATGTGGCTCATTATCAAAAAAACACAACCCAATCAAAAAATGATTACCAGGGGGAAGGGTGGAGGGGAGGGATAGTTAGGGAGTTTGGGGTTGACATGTACACACTTCTGTATTTAAAATGGATAACCAACAGGGACCTACTGTAGAGCACAGGGAACTCTGCTCAATATTCTGTAACAACCTAAATGGGACAAGAATTTGAAAAAGAATAGATACAGGTATAGGTATAACTGAATCACTTTGCTGTACACCCGAAACTAACACCACACTGCTAATCAGCTACGTTCCAATCGAAAATAAAAATTAAAAAAAGAAAAACTGGTCTTCTGGTTTTAGGCTGGCCAACCACACCCACTTGCCCAGGTCTGCCCCGGTTCTCACATCCCAGTGAAGCCTCAGCTCCGGCCCGCACGGATCGTTCTTGCCCCATCCCTACCCATCCCTCTTCAACACGACAGCTGTGAAAAACGCAATTCATATCATGACCTTTGTTTGGCAAAACCCATCCAGTTGGCTATTTCACTCCAAGGAAGAACCAAAGTGTGTAAAATGGCCTGGAAGGCCCTACGCAATATGTCTCCGCCGACTCCACACCTCTCTCACCACATCTATTTCTCTCCCCACTCACTGCTCCAGCCCCACTGGCCTCAGGACCTTCCCTGACTTCTGTCCCATGGATGCCCACCTGGCCACCTACTTAAAGCTGACACTTCTACCCCTCCTCAGCACTCTCCGTGCCCCTCACCCTGCTCTAATTTCTCCCCGAGGTACTACCTCCCAGCTTATTCTTTATTCATTATATTCTTTGTGAGGTCTTTGCCGGAATGTAATCCACAGGGGCAGGAGGGTCTCGTGTGTTTCTTTCAGTGTTGGATCCCCAGTGTCCGGCACAGGGTCTGATACACAAAAAAGGCTCAATAAACATTTGTGGGATGAAGGAAAAGAAGATCCCTGCAGGAAGGGGTAACAATGGGCTAAGAACTGAGGAGTGTGTATGCTTAACTCTACCCTCTGTCCCTGGGGCGTGGGGGAGGGAAACCAGGCTCAAAGGACTTCCTTTACTGGACAGAATCATCCTAATAGCATCAGATTATGATATGCCAGACAGGCTGCACTTCATCACCTCACGTAATCCTGAAGAGATGCATTTATTATTCTCACTTTATAGGGTGGGGAAACACACATGGAGAGGTGACATCACTTGCCCACAGCTACACAGCGAGTCAGTGGTGGGGCTGGGACTTGGCGGCGGGCAGCCTGGCTCCAGTCTACTCCAGAGCTGGCTGTCCGGTACGGCAGCTGCTGGCCACAGGAAATGTGGCCAGTCCTAAGTGAGATAGGCTGCAAAGTACACACCAGATTTCAAAGACTTTGTATGCCCCGCAAAATAAAGAAAATATCTCAATCTGTATTGGTTACATAAGACATAATATATTTGGGCTATACTGAGTTAAATAAAATAGTAGATTCATGTCACATGTTTCTTTTTACCTCTTTGATGTGGACACTAGAAACTTGCACATTACTTGCGTGCTCACGTTTTACTTCCATTGGACAGCGCTGCTCTAAGTCCTTGCTTCTCAAAGCATGGTCCCCGGACCAGCAGCCTCAGTAGGACCGGGGCCCGCTAGAAGCTCTGAATCTCAGGACTGGTCTCAGACCTCCTGAAGCGGACTCTTCATCTCACACCATCTCCAGGTCAGTCCGAATTCACACTGAAAGTTAAGCAGTGCTGCTCTAGACCAGGAATCAGCAGAATTGTTCTCCAAAGGGCCAGATAGGAAATATTTTAGCTTCACAGCCCATATGACTTCTGTCCGAAACTGACTTCACTCTGCTTTTGTAGTGTGACATGTGTCATAGACAACACGTAAATGTATAGGTGTGGCTTTGTTCTGATAAAACAATTTTTCTTTACAGAAGGTGGGTGGCAGGCCAATCCCATGGGCAGTGTCTTCCAAGCCCTCCTCTAGACCACTACACTATGCTGGGCCTCATATTAGGGAGGGTCATCCGGCCTCCAGATACCATCCTCCGCCTTTCATTTCCTTCTGCTCGAGAGTTACCATTATTTCTGCTTCCTAGCAGCTGTTACTTAGATGCCGCATAGCATCCTTCCCAGACCTCCTTCCTCTGAGCACTACCTGGTAACTCAGACCAGAAACCTGCATGTCATTCTAGACTTCTTTCTTATCACCCTCTGTCTCCATATAATAATCACCAATCAAGTATCAGACTCATCATTTTTCTTGGATATAAGTTTCCAGGCGCAGCCTCGGTCATCCTATCTCGATAGCTTCCCCTGAGAGCTCGATCAGGGGCCCCATGGGCAGGTCTGGGGCATTCCTCCAGTGCAGGAACTGAAGTCCACCTGCTGTCCAGCTGCAGAAAGAGATGTCGCCACCTGGTGGCTGCCCTAACCCTCATTTCTCTCCTCGCTCTCGCTCTCTGTTGCTCTCTCAGGACCTGAACTGCCCGTCTGAAGAAGCAACGTATCCTTTGCAACAGAATCACAAGCTAAAAGTAGTCATTTTATCAGTGTAAGTCCAGAAAGGTCACGTGAATTGTACAAAGTGAGAGAGATCTAAGTCCACTGTTAGTGGGAAACCAGAGGTGCTCCCTGGATAACACACCTGTGTCTCCCCGGGCCCCACCTCTGGGAGTTTCCACTGCTCGCTCACCAGAGCAGAGGGTGGCCTGAGGCCTGGAGAGCTGAGGTCTAGCAGGACAGACTCACCCCTCACCCTCACACATGGGTCCTAAGCTGGGGTGGTGAGGCATGAGTGGCAGATAGTGAGAAATCCACTTCAAACCAACACATTGGAATCGCAGGTAGATTAGTTTCCTGTGGCTGCCATGGCAAATTACCACACATTTGGGTAGCTTAAAACAACAGACATTTTTTTGTTGGCCTCAGTGTTCTGGAAGCCAGAAATCCAAAGGAGTCGGCAGGGCCAGGCTCCCCACTAAGGCTGTAGAGAAGAGCCTCAGTGAGAAGGAGGCCTGCCTGACCATCTGGGTCCCTGGATCCATCCGGGCTTCAATTCACTCTACCCTTGGACTCCCCCCATTTCATGAGCCATGAGGCTTCCTTTTGTGCCTAAGAGAGCTCGAGTGGATGAGCTTGCAATTTCCACTTGTAATTAAAAGAGCACTGATGACTATAGAGTTTCCCCCTTGCAATGCAATTCTTTTTAATTAAAAAAAATTTTGTTTTCGTTTTTGGCCACGCCACTTGGTATGCGGGATCTTAGTTACCCGACCAGGGATCGAACCCATGCCCCCTGCAGTGGAAGTGTGGAGTCCTAACCACTGGACCACCAGGGAAGTCCCTGCAGTGCAATTCTGATTCTACCTCCCCAGAATTAGGCCACACTTCACAGGTTGAGGGCACAGTCCCCCTCACAAGACTACCCTCACTTCAAACACCAGCTGCAAGTTCTGAAGTCCCCAGGCCCTTGCATTTCTGACCAACTGGCTACAAATTCTGGGCTTCTCACAATACCCTCAGGTTCAATAATTCTCTGGAATGACTCAAAGAACTAAGGAAAGCACAATACTTACAGTTACAGTTTTATTATAAAGGATACAAATCAGGACCAGACAAATGAAGAAACATATAAGGCAATGTCTGGGAAGGTCCTAAACAAGCAGCTTTCCTGTCCTCAGGACACACCACCCTCCAGGCAACTAGATGTGCATCACTAACCAGGAAGTACCACCAAGTCTTGGTGTCCAGAGGTTTTATCAGGGTTTCATTACATCAGCATGATTGGTTGAATCCTTGGCTACATAATCGGATTCAATCTCTAGCCCCTTTCTCCAGAGGTTGGGCAGTCAGACTGATATCGTGTAGCCCCAAGCCCCAATCTTCTAATCACATAACTGATCTTTCTGGCATGGCCAGCCGCCATCCTGAAACTAGCCAGGGGCAAACCATGAGTTATTTTATTAGCATAAACTCAGGTGTGGCCGAGGGACCGACTATAAACAACAAAGACACTCCTATCACTGGGGAGATTCCAAGGGTTTAGAGGCTTCCTGTCCAGAACCAGGGACAAAGACCAGACAAATTCTTTATTAAACAACCCCTGACACACAGACTCTGAAAAAAAAAAAAAAAAAAATCTGCAGTTACCTCAATACAGCCAATCCCTGCATAGCATCTGTACTCTCTCTACTCTCTCTGCTCCTCAGTTAAACTGACAGAACTTTCCCTGACTTTGTAGGGAACAAGTGAATGTGTTTGTAAAACTATGAAAACTGAGAGAGGTATGAACTTCTGATTTTCCAAAAGGAGAGAAGTCAGGAACTGACGGTAAGAGACAATGCTGGGTTGGGGAGCCATGCGGGACAGCAGGGTCAGCTTTGTGTCTGCTCTCAGGACTCCCTGGCCTCAGAGAAATCCAGCCATTCATTCCACAAATATTTATTAAACAAATGTATTGAAATAGCAGTGGAAAGAAAACAAGGAAAATAAAAAAGCGAGCTCTGCTGCTGTGGAGCTTACATTCCAATGGAGAAGAAAACAAATGAATAATGTACCACAGTATGCTCCAAGGTTTAAAGGCTAAATGTAGAAAGAAAACATGGAGAAGGTGTATAGGAAATGCCAGAGGGGTGGGGGATGGAAGTGAAAATATTACAGTCAAGAAAGTTCTCCCAGAGAAGATGGCATTGGAGCAAAGTCTAAAAGGAGGCAAGGAGACCCAGGGAAAGACAGTTGTAGCACAAGGAAACCTGTGCAAAGGCCCTGGGGCAGGAGCAGGCCTGGGGCATTTGAGGAACAGCAGTGGGACTGGAGCAGAGAGATCAAAGGGGAGACAAGGTCAGAGAGGCATGGGGTTGGTGGGCAGAGGGTCCGTTTTTATGCCAGTACCATACTGTTTTGATTCTTATAGATTTGTGGTTTTAAATTAGGGAACATGATGACTCCAGCTTTGTTATTCTTTCTCAAGATTGCTTTGGCTATTGGGGGTTTCTTGTGGTTCAACACAAATTTTAGGATTGTCCTGTCTCTGTGAAAAATTCCATTGGAATTTTGATAGGGATTGCATTGAATCTGTAGATTGCTTTGGGTAGTATGGAAATTGTAACAATATTAATTCTTCAATTCATGACCATGGAATATCTTTCCATTTATTTGTGTCATTTTCAGTTTCTTTCATCAATGTCTTAGAGTTGTCACCCTAGTATTTTCTGTTTCATTCTACTGGATTTCTTTTTTTTTAATGATAGTTATGACACACTAAACTGATTTTATGACCAATTAACATATGGTAACCTAAGAAGGAGCCTTCTCTGCTACTCTGTAATGATGATGATAATGATATCATCTCATGTTTCTCAAGTGCTCACCAGAGGGCGGAAGAGTGGTAAAGACCCCAGGCTCCAGACTTAAACCACAAGGTTTATTCTGACTCAGCCATTTCTGAGCTATTTGACTTTGAATAGGTTACTTGTATCAGCAACGACCCAATACAGCTACCACTAACAGACACCCCCCAAATCTTTGCTCAAACAAAATCGAAGTGATTTTCTCTCACATTTAAAAGCAGTTTAGAGGTGAGCAGCCTAGGTTGCTTCCTTCAGGTTCTCTCCTCCACCATTCCTAGAGTGTGGCCCTCATCTCTATGATCCAAAATGGTTGCTAGAGCTCCAGCCTTCACATCCAGATCCCAAGCTGCAGAATGGAGAAAATGAAGAGGGACACTCTCCTTTCCTTTTAAGGAGACTTCCAAAGGAAATGCCTTGCAAACTTCTGCTTTCATCTCATTGGCCAGAACTTAGTTGTGTGGCTGTGCTTATCTGCAAAGGAAGGTGGGAAATGTAGTATTTTCACCAGGTAGCGTTCTACCACTTAAAAAGGATGGTTTCTGTTAATTTGAGAAAGGGAGTATGGATGTTTAAGTCTCTGCCAAAAAAGCTCTGTGTGCCTCAGCTCCTGGGCTGTTGTAAGAACTTTGGCTTTCACCCTCGAGGCGACGGGAAGCCAGTGCAAGATGCCGAACAGAGGAGTGACAGGATCTGAATGACATTTTAAAAGCATTACTTGGCCTGTGGGCTCAAAAATTGACTGTTGGGGCCAAGGCAGCAGCAAAGTGATCAGCTGGGCTATTTCAATCGTCTAAATGAGAGGTGACAAGTAGAGAGGTGAAGAGTGATTAGTTTCTGGAGATCCAGAGAAGGCAAACAGGACTTGGAGTGAATCTGGGGGTTAAAAGGAAAAGAGACATGGGCAGATTTGGGGAGACGATCAGGAGCATAGTTTGGGACACAACCCAGTTGAGGTGTCACTTGGATACCCAGTGGTGAGTTGTACACAGGAGTCTGATGAGTTTTGGAGAGGGCCAGGCTACTGATATACATTCTAGAATGGGCAGCATATAGAAGTAGTTAAGGCGAGGAGCCTGGATGGGATCCCCCAAATCTTAGCCCTGGAGCCCTCCAAGGACATTAAGCATTAAGAGGTTGGAGAGAGACAGGCAGGCAAGTCATTACCATTAAAAAAAAGGGTGTGGGGGGGGGTTTCCCTGGTGGCGCAGTGGTTGAGAGTCCGCCTGCCGATGCAGGGGACACGGGTTCGTGCCCCGGTCCGGGAAGATCCCACGTCATGTGCCGCGGAGCGGCTGGGCCTGTGAGCCATGGCCGCTGAGCCTGCGCGTCCGGAGCCTGTGCTCTGCAATGGGAGAGGCCCCAACAGTGGGAGGCCCGCGTACAGCAAACAAACAAACAAACAAAAGGGTGGTGGGTGGTGGGGGGGTAGTGTTTACCTTCAGCGCAGGGAGGCAGTTTGGGGAAGGAGCCTGTGGGTTGTGGGGATGTTTCTGGGATGCCAGTAATATTCCAGTTCTTGAGTTGGATGGTAATTATATGGGTGTTTGCTTTGTATTAGTTATTATGTTCATATTTATATTTTATGTACTTTTGTGTATAAAATATAAATTCTTAACTAGGTTATATTCCATAATTTGAAAAGTTTTCAGATGATAGATAGATAAACAGATATATAGGTAGGCAGATAGATATTGGACTAATAAGGAAAAACTAGGAGAATGAGACTGAATGGCCATCAATTATTTATATCGAGCCATAGGGAGCTGCATTTTCTTTTTTATCTTTCTTTTTTTTTTTGTTTCTTTTCTTCCAACAGCTCAGGAGCTCGAGGGATCCTTTAAAGGAAAATAATTCCAATTCCCAAGGTAGAAACTGCAAGGAGTGAGGGGCCATGTTCAAAGACTGGTGCTGCGCTGGCTTAAGCATCTCTGCTATGGTCTCTTAGCAACCAAGGAGGGCAGTAGCAGGAGACGGGCCTCTGACTGCACTGATTTTCCTTGTGTTGCTCCTCCACCAAGATTCAGAGAAAAAAGAACAAGTAGCCTTTGTTATCTAATTCAACCCCTCGTTTCCTGAGGAGAAAACCTGAGGCTGGGGTCCAGGAGCTCTCCGCCGTACACGTCCATCAGCCTGGAGGAAGTGCTTTGGCTGCTGCTGGCACATCGCCAGCTCCAGAGAATACGAACAAAAAGGAAAATAAGATCTTAGTTTGATTATGAAAATAGTTTGACCTCGTGGACCCCCTGAAAGGGTCTTGGGAACCCCCAGGGGTCCCCAGCCCACACTCTGAGAAACACAGCTAGCCTAGAGCACTAGTGGCCAATTGGGGGATGGGTGTCACCTGGAGGAAAGGTAGGGCAGTGACCTGGGGAAGGTGGTGTTGGGGAGACACAACACTCTTCCCACATCTTTAGGGTGCCTCGATTTACTGGGCAGATCCCTTTGGTGGGAGGGCAGCGGGGGCTCAGAGTAACACGCGGAATGTAACTGTGCGTCAGAGAAGATGGAGACAAAACCCCCAGGGTCACGGTGTTACCAATGCCAGCTGCGGCCAGGAGGCTGTCTTAGTCATCTCGGGCTTCTGTAACAAAATACCACAGACTGGGGTCTTAAACGACAGGTATTTACCTCTCAGAGTTCTGGAGGCTGAAAGTCCAAGCTCAAGGTGCTGGCAGATTCAGTTCCTGGTGAGAACCCCCTTCCTGGCTAGCAGACGGCAGCCTTCTTGCTGTCCTTAACTCGGTGGCAGGAGAAAAAGAGAGGGCTTTGGTCTTCCTTTTCTCATCAAGCCATGAACCCCACCCTGAGGGCTCTGCCCTTGTGACCTCATTGAACCCTCATCACCTCCCAAAGCCCGTCTCCAAATACCATCATACTGGGGGTTAGGCTTCAACATATGAATTTAGGGGGAGGTAGTTCAGTCTGCAGCAGTGTTCCTGCCATCGTGGTGACAAGCTAGCCCTTGGGGTTTGGGCCTTTTTTCTGAACCATGACTTCCCACCCTCCCCAGATATTTCAAACACGCAACTGCCCTTGCGGGCTCTTGGGGACCTTCTCCCCAGGGGTAGGGGCTGGCGACAGCAGGATTCTCACCTCCTCTCCCTCCCCTGGGGTGCTGAACTGGGTCTGGACACGCAGGAGCCTTATAAAATGCCAGTGGCTGGAATGGAACGGAGTCAGGCTGTGTCCTCAGCCAACCCTGAGCAACCTGGGCAGGCCACTCTGAGCTCTCCGGGAGCCAGCAGGGCTTTGCTGGGCTGCGGCCGGAGGAGGGGCCCTGCCAGATGCCAGCCCATCGTGGGGCAGAAGAGCTCCCATTTCTGTCTGGCCCTTCCCCTCCCTGTTTTAGCTGCATTTTTGAGACAAAGTGGTCTGAGCTGGCAGAGAAGCCAGGTGTCTGGAATGAGATTTGGACCAATTTTTTTTTTTAACTTTTTTTTTCCTCTAAATGACTGTGTGAGGTGAAAGTCTCCATCTTCTCTCAGTAGGAGACTTTCGGGTGGAGGGGGCATGTGGGAAGTGAGGAGGGCAGCAAAATTATAACGTGGGAGAACCTGTCACCCCATATTCTGTGGCTTTGCCAAATTCCCAGGGTCCAGTCTATGCCCAGCCCTACCCCACCTGTTCCCAGGTGTCCCGGGCTCCTCCCTGAACGAGGATTAAGCTGGTTTCCCAGGTCTGCGTCTTTCTCTTGCCACTTCCACCTGGACAAAGAATGATTATTCATCCTAGAAAATAGATTATATGAATGAAATTATACTTTAAAAATATAAAACCAGTATATGGATAGAAAACTATGGATGTCTGGATCTGAGAAAGCCAGGACAGGAGGACCTGATAGATACCCAGCCAACACAGGACCACCAGAATATGTGAATATGTGCACCCTGGAGAAAAGGCAGAGTTATCCCAGCCACTCCTGACAATTGTGCTTTCTGAGCAGATGTGTGACTCTAGGGCTCAGAAGACCTCAATCTGGATCCCGTTTCAGCGCTGCTGCTAACCTGCCGAGGGGCGGTGATCCCACTGACAGCTCTCTGGGTTTTTGGTTCCATGTCTGAAATCAAGGTGCTTGGGCCAGATGTTCTCTAAAACCCTTTGGGTTTACAACTTGGCGCTGGAGAGTGCAAATGCTCAAGGCGGTGCGAGATGTGAACCACTAGGGAGCGCTGCCTCCTAAGAGGAAGCAGAAGGTGTTCCCTACCTTCTTGCCTATAAAGTGTCCACATTCGTTCAAAGTGGTGGTGATGCACAGATCAGTGGAACAGAATAGACAGCCTAGAAATAAACCCATGCACTTATGGTCAATTAATCTATGACAAAGGAGGCAAGAATATACAACGGATAAAAGACAGTCTCTTCAACAAATGATGCTGGGAAGACTGGACAACTACATGTAAAAGAATGAAATTCGAACATTTTCTCATACCATATACAAAAATAAACTCAAAATTGATTAAAGACCTTAATGTGAGACCATAAACCATTAAACTCCTAGAAGACAACAGACGTGGAACACTCTCTGACATAAATAGTAGCAATATTTCTTTGGATCTCTCTCCTAAGGCAAAGGAAACAAAGGCAAAAAAATAAATAAATGGGACCTAATTAAACTTAAAATCTTTTGTAGAGCAAAGGAAACCACCCACAAAACTGAAAGACAACCTACTGAATGGGAGAAAATATTTGCAAATAATATGGCTGATAAAGAATGAATATCCAAAACATATAAACAGCTCATACAAACTCAAAATCAAACAAACAAACAACCCGATTAAAAAATGATCAGAAGACCTGAAGAGTCTTCTTTGTTCCAAAGAAGACATACAGATGGCCGACAGGCACATGAAAAGATACTCAACATCCCTAATCATCAGGGAAATGCAAATCAAAACCACAATGAGATATCACCTGTCAGAGTGGCTATCATCAAAAAAACACAAATAACAAATACTGGCTAGGATGCGGAGAAAAGGGAGCCCTTGTACGCTGTGGATGGGAATGTAAATTGGTACAACCACTGTGGAAAACAGTATGGAGGTTCCTCCAAAAACTAAAAATAGAACTACTGTATGATCCAGCAATTCCACTCCTGGGTATATATCTGAAGAAAACAAAAACACTAATTTAAAAAGACACACATACCCCAATGTTCATAGCAGCATTATTTACAATTGCCAAGACAGGGAAGCAACCTAAGTGTCCATCAGCAGATGAATGGATAGAGAAGATGTGGCATATATAAATAAATCTCTCCCTCCCTCTCTCTCTCTCTCTCTGTCTCTCTCTCTCTCTCTCTCTCTCTCTATATATATATATGGAATACTACTACATATAATGGAATACTACTCAGCCAAAATACAGAACAAAATTTTGCCATTTGCAACAACAAGGATAAACTTGGAAGGTATTATGCTTAGTGAAATAAGTCAGATAGAGAAAAACAAATACTGTGTGATATCACTTATATGCGGAATCTAAAAAATAAAACAAACTAGTGAATATAACAAAACAGAAGCAGACTCACAGATACAGAGAGCAAACTAGTGGTTACCAGTGGGGAGAGGAAAGGGGGGAGGGGCAAGATAGGGGTAAGGGGTTAAGAGGTACAAACCACTACGTATAAAATAAATAAGCTACAAGGATATATTGTACAACACAGGGAATAGAGCCAGTCTTTTATACTAACTATAGGTGGAGTATAATCTTTAAAAATTGTGAGTCACTATGTTGTACACCTGAAACCTATATAATATTGTACATCAACCATACCTTAATTAATTAACTAATTTATTTACTTATTTTTCAGCCATGCCATGGGGGCTTACGGGGATCTTAGTTCGCCGACCAGGGATCAAACCTGTGCCCTTGGCAGTGAAAGCGCATAGTCCTAACCACTGGACCGCCAGGGAATTTCCTATACCACACCTTAATTTTAAAAAATAAAATAAAACAAAAGTGGTTGTGATGGAACACTGCAGATTTCCGAATGTGAGAAAGCCAGATAGTAGGGCCTGATAGATAGCTGGCCAAGATAGGACCACCGGAATACGTGAAATATTTGACCAACCTGACTACTTTAGCCACGATCTCCTCCTGAAGGGCCAGGTCCAGACCCATTGACACACATTCCAAATCACTTTCCCAAACGGCTGGACCAGTGTTTGCCTGATTGATCGCTGGTTTCCCTTTTGACTTAACACACAGGCAAGGTGGAGCCTCTGCAGTTCTGTAGATTTAAACTACTGGTTTCTCCATTCTTCCTAGTATGGGTAATCGTGAATAATATCCACTAAAATGATTTCTACTTTAATCATGCCTTACAGGCTTTCAAGTGGTTTCGGTTCAATCTGATTCACTTTAACAGAGAGTGATGGCCCGTGATACGCGCTGCTGACCACAGAGGTTAAGGGGACACGGACCCGTGGTATCCGTGCACAAGGTATCTGTGCCTGTAATAGTTTTCTAAGAGAGATAAATGGAATATACAAATAACTATAACACAAATAGGAAGTGATGCACAGTGCAGGAATGAGGCAAGTTAAGTGCTATTGAGCCCAGAGGAATGCGAGTTTTCCACCCCACAGGGCTCCTCGTTCCCTCCTCTGAATCTCTGCCTGTGCCACCTCGCAGGGCGGGGTCTTCCTGGGGCCCCCTGGCCCCCCTCCCCCCCGCCCCCGTGCTTCCCTCACATTCTCTCCTCCTTACTCAGCTTCGGTTTTCTCCGGAGCGTTTGCCACCTCCTGAATCCCATATTTCATTGTTTCTATGTATCGGTGTGTGTGTCTTGCCAGCCTCCCCGCACTGACCAGCACATCAGCCGGGCCTCCACTGAGTCTCAGGCTGTGCTTCCGGGATGGGACACGCCCAGACAGTTAGGAAGGTGATTTGGCAACAAAACTCGAGAGCCAAGAATAAAAGAGAAAACAGTCCACGCCCTTGGACTCATCATCGTGCCCTGGGAACGTGATTCCCGTGGCCCCTGTGGGGTGGGGTCGGGCAGGAGGGCGCTGCCTCCCAGCTTGGCTCAGGCAGGGAGTCTGCGCAGTGCGGTGCCCTCCCGCCCGCAGCCTTGCAGCGCGGCAGGAGTGCACAGCGACATGTGCTGCAGCGTCACACGGCAGGGACTGTTTTGCACCCACTGTGCATCCAGCCCTTTCATTCCTCTAGGAGGTTTTGAGTGAAGTGTTTCCTACAGATGAGGCAAGTGAAGCAAAGGAGTCACCCGTCCAGGGCAGGAAGTGGTGGAGTCAGGATTGGAACCCAGGTCCTCTGACTGCAGAAACGCACTCAGAATCTGTTGGGTGGCCCTGCCTGTGGGGCAGCACAGAGCCTGGGACATGAGGGTGGCACATACAGACTTAGAGCCATAAAGCATATAGTCTTCATATTTCATCTAGAGCCAGGGTCTACTACCTTCCTGAAGTGGCCTCCCAGGTCTCTGGTCCAATTCAACAGAAGTGCATCAGTGAGCTACTCTGTGCAAGATTCAAACACTCACTTTCTCTTGGGAATGTGGGTTGGTGAGTGAAGCACAAGCGGACTTGTTGAAGCCTCCGGTGTGCAGCCACTTAAACTTGCAAGAGGGGTCATGTACCCTTTGGTGATCCCAGCCTGACCACTTATCAGCTCTGTGACTCTGGGGAAACCACCTAGCCTCTCTGAGCCTCGGCTTTCTCATTCGTAACAATTAGCAGGAACCGCATAGTAGCTGCTCAATATTGTCTTGGTGTAATTTACGCTAGTAACAATCGTAAACACCTTGATGTCTAAGAGTAGAGAAATGACACTATGGAACGTGGTCGCTTTAGGGACTGAAATAGTCTAAAGCCATTTAGAAGGACATTGAAAAATGTGCACAAAACAATATCGTTTAAAAAAAAAAGCTGGACACAAAAATTCTGTGCACAATTTGGTTTTAAAAGATATGATGAAAGAAATAGTCCAAAATGTTAAACGTTTCTCTGTGGGTGAGAGGACACCAGGGTGAAAGTTTTTTTCATTATACTTTCTCATATTTTCTGAATGTTCCACAGGGAGGTTGCATTATTTTCATAATCAGGCCAAACAGCATTTATAAAGTGTTTCATTTTATACCTTATTGGTTAATTCTTTACAGGAAGGGTAGGATTAGAAGAAGAGGGATCAGAGAAAGTGTGGGGGGAAGAGGAGAGAGCTCAGTTCCACTGGTATTTATTGAGCATCTGCTGTGTGCAGGCACTGCGTAGGGTGCTCACTGCGATAGCTAAGTGAGATCTCAAAGAACTAGGTGTTGCTGAGCAGACAGGCAAGGGAATGGCATGTGCAAAGGCCCTGGGGTGTGAAACAGTCATGGAGAACAGTTAGTAAGATCTATGGGGGTGAGGGGAGAGTGTGGCTGGGAGACGGGCAGGCTGGAAATGCCCTTGAGGGGGGCCCTGTCAGCTGTATCAAGCGTTCAGGCCACATCCTGAGGGCCCTGGAGTTACTTTGAGCTTTTATTTTCAGTTGAAATTTTTATTGAGGTAACTGTAGGTTCACATGTCATTGTAAATACTAATACAGAGAGAGCCCTCATTCACTTTGCACAGTTTCCCACAACATTTTGCAAAACTCTAGGACAATATCACAAGGAGACATCGATGCAATCCTCTGATCTTATTCAGATTTCCTCAGTTTTACTTTGTGTGTGTGTAGTGTGAGTGTGCTTGTGTATATTAAGTTCTATACAATTGTACCACCTGTGTAGCTTCTTGTATCCACCATCACAGTCAAGATACTGAACAGTTCCACACCACAGGGGTCCCTCCTGTTGCCCTTTTAGAATCACACCCATCTCCCTCCTGGCCCTTCCCTCCACTGCCCACCAGACCAGGGGATTGATTCAGTGTGGACGGTAGGGAAGAGGGCTGAAGAGGGGTCCCAGGGGTTGGGGTGCCAAGTTTGGGGCTCGCTAGGTTAGCTGTGGCTATGGGAATGTCCTAGAGACCAATGGATTTACAAGCCCACAGATTTGGAGACAAGTCTGAGCTGGAGGCTGAGACTGGGAGTCCCCACCTATCAGGGCTGGAGCTGCTGGTTTGTTGGAAGGGAGCAGAGTGGGAGGAGGGCACTGAGGACGGACCCCGAGGAGGATCACCACGCTGCCCAGCCAGACCTTGCTCTTGCTTAGGAAGCCCTGGGAATCTCCTTAGAGGGCTCCCCCAGCCCGCATGACCCCCTCACTTTGCCCCCAGTGTGAGCCTCAGAGCCAGGCATGGAATGTCCTTCTGCACGACATGCACCCTTAGCTGTATCGGGTTCAGGCCCCTGATCGCAGGGCTTGCTAACCCTGGCCCTGCCAGGTGGGGAAGGACCTTAGAGGTCACTGAATCCAAAGCCTTTAATTTACAAAGGAGAAAACGGATTCTCAGAGGAGAGAGAGGCTCGATCTGCTGGAAGAAAGGGGGCTGTTTGTAGTCACCTCCGGAAAATGCTTTGCCCGTAAAGGAGAAACCCAGGAGAGGTAGATGAAAGTATCTGAACTCTTTCAGTCATCAGTTTTTATTGAGCGTCTACTACGTGCCAGTCAGTGCTGGGCTTTCTGGATACGGAGATGGGTTAGGCACGAGCCCTATGGCTGGTGGATAAGAACACCGAAGGGTTAAATTCCGGGAGCTCGGCGGGGGGGCGGGATGGCGGGTGGGGGCGTGTAGAGGAATCTCCCAGAGGAAAAGCCCTCTCCCTGGCTTCTCAGGCTCCGGAAACCTGGGCGAGAAAAGCCTGGGAAGGGCTGCGCCGCTGGCACGCAGCCTCCCCCGCACAGCCCCTCAGGCCAGGGGAGCTGCTGCTCTCGAATTACAACAAAAGGGGCAGGAGGCCGCGCCTGCTGCGGTGGCCGCCTTCAGGGAAGGGGGTGGGTCCGGGGAGGGGTTTGCGGTCCGAAGCTGGTTAAAAGTACCGGGGAAAGGGTTGGAGAGCGACACCAGCCCGCGGCTTCCTAGACTTGGAGGTCGGTTTCTCCAACGGCCGGAGAAGTCGGCTCGCCCCCTCAGCTCGGGAAAGGGGCTCCGCGGCGACGGGCGCAGAGAGGGGCCGTCGTGGAGAGCCTGGCCCCAGCCGAACGAGTGCGCACCCCTGCTGACAAGTAAGAGCGCTGCCTGCGCCTCCCTCTCCCCACGGCGGTTCGCGGGAAAGCGGGGGTCCCGGTGGGGTCTCCAGGCGCCGCTCCCCGCGGGCCGCCTCTCAGCAGTGCTTGGGGTTCCCGGGAGCTGAGAGGCGGCACACAGAGCGAAGGCTCCTTGCTCGGAGACGCGAGGACGTGCAGGCTAACGGGTCCCGCTCCCGACTCGGGCGGACCCACCCAGCCCCACCTCGCCTGAATCCGGAGAGCTCACGCAGCAGGGGCGCCCCCGGGAGCTGGGCGCTCGGTTCCTGGCTCGCCAGGGGCGCCTGCGACCAGACAGGACAGAGTCAGACGAGACCCGGTGCGTGCTAGGTGCCTAGGAGGGTGCACCGTGGAGCCACGGACACCGGGGGCTGCGCTGGTGCCAGGAGTTCTGGCTTTTGAGGATGCGGAGCGCGCGGGGGACGGGGGCGCACTGGGGTGTCTCCGGAGCTGTGGCTTTGGGGATGTGGAGCGCACGGGGCTGGGGGGTGGGGGTGGGGAGTGAGGGCTAGTGAACGAAGGAAAGCCCTGAGTCCCGTGGACGGAGAGGCGCGGTCCGCACCTGAGGTATTCACTCCTGGCTGGTCAGGGTACCAGGAAACCTCTCCCGCCAATTATCAAGGGGAGGCCCTGGAGTAGGAAAGAGCCAGCACAAGCTAACCCACGGATGGTCTACGCAGGATCGCCCCGGGGCTAATCCTGGTCTTAACGCTGATACTCCTTCTGCCCTCAGTGCCCGCAACTTTTACGCAGGCGCTTTGAACACCGCGCTTCCGCCGCCCCGGCCCCCCCCCCCCCAACCCGCCGCCCAGCCAACCCCCCATCTGGAGCTCTCTGGAGTAGCTGCCTGCCAGAGGTGTCGCTGTAAATCAGCACCGGAATAGAAATGATTGGAAGAAACAGGCGAGATTCCTACTTCGTCATCCCTCACCCAGCCCCGGGAAAGACCACCAAAAATCAGCGAGGGTGGGGCGAGGGGTCGCTGCGAAACACCACTGGGGAGGGGACTGAACTTCTCCTGGCTAGGAAACCTCGAGTCCTGATGAGAGGAGAGAGAGGAATGAAAGTCAGAAACATGCCCCAAATTAATTTCGTCCCCTGAAGTCTTGGAACTGCGGAGATCTTCAAATCAGTCCAAGGGATTCTTTTTGCGGAAAGGGAAAAGCGCTGAAGTGGAGACTCGAATCCGTGTCCCCTCCTCCAGGCCCCGCTCCTACCCCGCCGCTAGCCTGTCTGTCCCTGACCCCCAAAAGGCTGTTCGTCACCCTTGGTGGAATTATTTCGTTATTTATGGTGTATTGTGTACTTAATGGTCGGGGATGGGGCTTAGGACGGAGTTGAAGTGCTCATTTCCCTGGTCAGTTCCCAGATGAACGACTGACTCCCTGGACTCTCCCTTAGCTAAATTATTCATCTCTCGCCCGCTCCCCCTTTGTCCTGTTCCCCTTCCTGGTCCCTAGTATCTGTCCCTGGAGTGAGCATCAAACCCATGTGTGTGCCTCTCCGTGACTTTGTGCTAAAAAGTGATTTGGTCTAAGGCCACTTAGCCAATAAGTGGCAAAGTTGAATAGGAAACTTAAGCCTGAAGACAAAGCATCCACTTGATGTTACCGGTTGGCTGACATTTTGGTGCATGGCAGACGGGAGAGGCTACGAAAATGTTTTCATCTATCTCCTTTACAGCTCGGCTCCTTGTCTGGCCTCTCCTGGCCTTTTCCCAAATTCTTGTCCTCTGACCCCTGGCTGACCAGTGTACAAGGGGCCTTGTGAATGAGGCAGATTTTCTGTGCTGCTGGTGGTGACCATTAGTGAAGCTTTCTAGTGTCCTAGAAAATTCTACACTGTTTATTTAAACATCATTTTTTTCTTCGGAAACATTTCAAATATAAACAATAGTAGGGAGAAGGCCCCCATATACGTCTCACTCAGCTTCAACAGTTATTGACATTTTGCCACACTTGCTTCATCTACCCCTTTCTTATTTCTTTTTCAGGGAAGTATTTTAAAGCAAATCCGAGACATAAAATCATTTCATTCTTACATATTTCAGCGTGACCTCTAAAAATATTAAATAACCATTATGCCGTTAATTACTTAAGAAAATTAACAATCATTCTTTGGTATCATCTAATACCTAGTCCAGAAAAATTCAAATTTTTTCCCCCAATTTTCCCCCAAATGTCTTTTTACAGTTGACCGGAGTTCTGTTGATTTGTATAATTTATGCTCATCGTATGTTATTCTTTGCAAACCACTTTTCTGTCCACCGTGTTATTTGATTCTTACAACTTCCCACTAAAGAGCGAGGTGGGTTTTGTTGAATGCACGCTATAGTTGAGTAGACTGGCCAACAGATAAGCTGTCCAGATGGCACAGTTGGTGACTGGCCTAGCCAGGACTTGACCCAGCATCCTTAGTCCTGGGCAGTGGTGGTTCTGTTTCTCAGCGCTGCTCAAGGAACATAAGTTGTGCTCCGACGCGTTCATCCCGGCTCTGGCTTCATCCTGGGCTTACCACTTCCTATACACCTGCTATCAGAAATCCCAGTGTAAATACTGAGTACTTGGCCATTTGGTGTAGGAGGTAAATCAGCTGCAAAGTCAGGAAGCCTGGGCTTATTTCCCAGCTTCTTGTAAAACTGTAGGAAAGCAACTCACCTCTCGAGAACTCAGGGTGGCCCTCTCTGAGGTAGGAGCCGTCATCCTTCTCCATTCTCTGGCTCCTAGTTCTGAAAGTAGGGTGAGCGAAATGACTGGAGTTGGAATTCCTGCAAGAGACAAAGGGCTCAGAAAGAAATCTCACGGAGAACAATTACCCCTCGCTGATCATTGCCCAAGTATTCTGGCAGCTGGCATCTTTAGTTGGAGGCAGCCGAAATTCTATGGCAGAGGAGAGGCTCCCCTCTGAGGTTCTTCATTTATGGACAGCTTTGTTTATTCTGCCGTTGTCTGATGAGGATATAGGACACCAGAACTTTTTACTTTTAGCATTTTTACTACTTGTGTTTATTTGCTTTGGAAAGGGGTGATAACGAAGTCATTTTTACATCTTATTAATGAGACTCATGAATTGGAATTCTCCTTTCTCGGCTGGCTGTGTGGGAAAAAGGAATCTCTTATTTCTTGATGCCTAGATTTTTCTGCTCTCATGTTCATTGCCCTGAAATAGACATCGAATGAACAGACCTTCCACAAAACAGCCAGTTAGGGAGAGAGAAACTGGTTGCTCCAAACCCATTATTCAACCGTAGGAGCTCCAAAGGGACAAAGCATTACCCTTTAACCACACCATCCTCTGGCATCCATGAATTCTCTTCCCCCTCAGCTAACAGGCTGTCTCTATGGGGGTAGAATTTCGAGGTGATTCCATGTCAGCAGCTGCTGTGGTTTTCTTCCTTTTACAGTTTTGGGAGCTTTAGGAGGTATAGTTTCCCTCTCCTGGGGTTGCCTGGGTTCAGAAGGACAGCTTGTAATGACTATTATTCATTTCCCTCTGGAGAAGGGCATTGTGGTCAGTCTGCATGTCAGTGTCACACAGTCCCTCCTGTACTCCAGACCCGGGGGCCACGAGGCCTCAGATGAAGTAGCCACAGCCTGTCCTGCTCCAGATCCATAGAACCAGCAGGACTGGCAATCGTGGGCCAGCAAAAGGAAAGCCAACTCGATGCCCAGAGAGACAGATCCGCAACAATGCACTCCTTACCTCCTAAGTCTCTGCCCTGTCTAGGTTGAAGCGAGTCTTCAGACCTTCTCATCCTAGTCATTCGAGCTGTCCTCCTGCAGGAAGTGTGTGTGACCCGCCAGGAGCACAGCCCAGCCAGGTGTGCTGGCCCATCTTCCCCCACCACCAGCATCAGAGATGTCTTTAGGCACCAGAACCAGCCTTTCAGAATAGGCACTTGCTCGAGGGTGATAAAGCATGATGGTGACAGTTCGGATAAGATGTCCATCCAGACTTTTAAAAACCCTTTTGCACTTCCCTTGGCAGAAGGAGTATACCCAGGTAAGTGTGTGTGGTACATATGGGTGTAGAGTGAGAATGACGTCAGCAGATGATGAGGATGTGATTAGGATCACAGTTAATAAGTTCTCCTTGCCCAAGGCTTTTTGATCCCTTCACTTGAAACACCTATAGTATTACAATATTGTACGCAAATGATGATACATTTTCTTTTTAGTTTTTTCGTGTCGGAACTTGATAGACAGGCAGACACAGCGGTACCCAGGGCTGTCCCATGGCAATGGCTCCCATATGTCTTTTCTGATGCGTCGCCAACATGATGCTAAGAGCATCTTCTGAAAAAATAATGCCACTTTCCTATACAGCGTATGCCTTATGAGAAGATAACTTTTGTCGACGACTTGCGAACAGCTCTCATTTGCTCCGTTTCTTTGTTCTTCTTGAACTTGGGTCCATGAACACCCCCCACCTCCAGCCTCGTCCCTGGGGCGCTACGGATGTCCCGAGATAAACATAGCACAGCTTTCCAGAGTGCCTGCAGGACTCATGACCTAGTAAGGCGGATAGTTTCCTAAACACAAATATAAAACTCTTCTAAAACAAACACAAATATAAATTTGAGTAAAGTACCTTTTTAAAGGACCCGTCTCCCCAGAATAACAGACGTAAGTAAAATAGCACCAAGCCTAAGTATACGACACTGGATGAACTTTCATTTTGTTTTATGGTGGTGAACTATACATAACATAACACTCACCGTTTTAACCGTTTTTAAGTGCACAGTTCAGTGGTGTTACATACGTTCACACTGTTGTGCAACCATCACTACCGTCTGTTCCATGATTTTTTCATCTTCCAAAAATGAAACTCTGCACCCACTGAACACTGACCCTCCATTCTCCCACCACCTTGGCAAGCCCCATTCTACTTTCTGTCTCAATGATTTTGATAACTCTAAATACCTCACATAAAGGGAATCATACACTGTCTTTTTGTGACTCGCTTATTGCACGTAACATGTCGTCTTCAACTTTGTCCGTGTTGTAGCATGTGCCTGAATTTCCTTCCTTTTTAAGGCTGAGTGATATCCCATCGTGTGTATGTACCACATTTTGTTTATTCGTTCATCTGTCCACTTGGGTTGCTTCCACTTTTGGCTGTCGGAAATACGCTGCTATGAATGTAGATGTACAAATACCTGTTCTGAATGAACTTTTACAAGATGAACATACCCTTGTAACAAGCACCTAGATCAAGAATAGGACATTACCCAGAGGGCACGGAATTAAAGGCAAAGCAGGAGATTCCAAATACATTTCATGCCCGCATGGGGCTGCTTCCATTACACCTCGGGGTCTTGGGAGTGGATGTTCATTTTGTCTACCGTGAGATGGTTTAGAAGAGATTTTTGAAAAACACAATTTATAATCTGAGAGGCAGCAGGATTAGTTGTGAGATTTAAGCAACCTCTTTCCTTAAAATGTTTAGGGAAGATAATACAACATATTTGCGATTTGCAGTTGCAGCTATATTAGGACATCACCACTAAGTATTATTCTTCCAGGCTCTCCCTGGGCTGAAGAGGTTTGCATCCACCTGGAGAACTCCTACTCTTTGGTCAGCTTCTGCTGGATCATGAGTTTCTTTCTTTTTTTCTTTTTTTTTTCTTTTGGCCTTGCCACACGGCTTGTGGGATCTCAGTTCCCCGACTAGGGATTGAACCTGGGCCATGGCAGTGAGAGCCTGGAATCCTAACCACTAAGCCACCAGGGAACTCCCTGGATCACAAGTTTCAAGCCATGAATGAGAACTTCTGTGGCCACGTCCTGCCTTCCTGCTCTCCTTTCCTTCCTTCCTCCTTCCCTTCCCACCTGGTGCTCTCTCTTAACTAAAATGATTTATGAGTGACTTTCTAGTTGCCAGACACTCTGCCAGTCTCTGTAAGAGACAAAAAGGAGTAAGACATGATATTTGACTTGTGCATTTAAAAATAACTCATCAGTCAAGAATGATATTCTGATGCCTGGCAACCAACTCCATGGTGCCTACCTGGTGCCAACAGCAGCCTCAGAGCAGAGCCAAAGAATGTGGTGTGGAGTTTGGGCTTCTTAAACACACAAAGCGGGGAAGACAGCCCATCAGGTGATCTGGAATTGCTCCAGCATGCCCATAACCAAATTGTAAGAATAATTTTAAAAAAATTGTAAGCTGCCTTGAGTTCAGATGGTCTGTCTGAGAGCACTCAACTAAACGTGAGGTTTAGGGACCATTTTAATGATTTAAGAAGAAAAAACTAAAATTCAGACGTCCATGAAACGCCATGAGTTCTCTTATCCTTTTCACTGTTAATTTTCTTAAATTGATATTCCCCAGGTGTTTTTTCTTCAGGAGGCTCTCAAAGCCACACTCACCTCCCCACCCCGCTATCAACCCCCTGTGTCATCTGTTATCCCAACGTCATGATGTTGCAACGTCATGGTACCCCAGCATCTTCTTTACCTGGAGAGTTGCTAGTTTCCTAACTGGACTCTTTTCCCTTGGTCTTAACCCGTGGGAAGCCATCCTTTATCCAATAGGGACAGGGATCTTTCTAGAGCAGAGGTTGGTAAACTTTTTCTCTAAGAGCCAGATAGCCAATATTTCAGACTTAATGGGTCCGTACGATCTTTGTCACAACTTGGCTGTTTTAGTGGGAAAGCAGCCACAGACAACAAGAAATGAGCATGGCTGTGTTCCAATAAAAGTTTATTTCTAAAAACTTCACAGATCTGGCCCAAGGGCTGTCGTTCACTGACTCCTACTTTCAATCACAAATCTGCCCCCCTTGCCCTCCCACTTACCTATCGTCGCTCCACATCCCCAAAAGGAAAACTCAACATTTGTTGGCATGATATTCAAGTCTCCTCATGGCCCTAAGCTTGCTTCTCCAAGCTCACCTCTTCCACCTCTCCTCACCCCACCCACTCTGCCAGCCCTTCCACTTTGCATCTTGCAACTCTGAACCCTACACGGGTCTCAGAACATCCTGTGTTATTTCAGACCTGCCTGGAATGATCTCCCTTCCCCACCAGCGACCTGTCAAACTCCTACTTCCCTTCGAAACCTGCCCAGGTGTCAACTCTCTAAATGTTCCTCATCTCTAATTGTAACCACTGCCTTCCCAGTTCTATTTCTGTACCTATTTCTGTTCTCTTTTTACATCTCTAAATATACCGTGAACTCCTAGAGGGCAGAACCCATGTCAGATTCATCTTTGAATTTCAGTGCCTAATACAATGCTTGCCATGTAACAGATGCTTAGTAAGTAGATACTACTAAACTGAAGTGTCAGTTAAATAGATTATTTTTTAATAGCTTGAGATACAATTCACATACTATACAGTTCACCCATTTAAAGTGTTCAATTCAATGGATGTTGGTATATTCACAGATATGTGCAACCATCACAAAGAAAAGCCTGTATACTTCAGCCATTGCCTCTTCCTCCTCCCCTCCCCCTACTCCCACCACTAAACAGACACTCATCTACTTTCTGTCTCTACATTGCCAATTCTGGATTTTTTTTTTTTTTTTTTTGCGGTACGCGGGCCTCTCACTGTTGTGGCCTCTCCCGTTGCGGAGCACAGGCTCCGGACGCGCACGCTCAGCGGCCATGGCCCACGGGCCCAGCCGCTCCGCGGCATGTGGGATCTTCCCGGACCGGGGCACGAACCCGTGTCCCCTGCATCGGCAGGCGGACTCTCAACCACTGCGCCACCAGGGAAGCCCTGGCTATTTTATATAAAGGAATTATGTGATATATGGTCTTTTTTGTCTCGCTTCTTTAATTCATATGATGTTTTGAAGTTTCACCCATGTAGTGGTATGTATCCACACTGCATTCCTTTTTATGACCCAATAATACTCCATTGTGAGGATACACCACGTTTTGTTTATCTGTTCACTGTTGGTGGACATCTGGGTTGTTTCTACCTTTTGGTGATAATGAACAGCACTGTTATGAATACTTGTGTACAAATTTCTGGTTGAACATTTGGTTTCAATCCGTTTGGGTATATAAGTAGGAGTGGAATTGCTGGATCATATGATAATACTTTGTTTAACATTTTGAGGAACTGCCAAACTATTTTCCACAGTGGCTGCACCATTTTATATTCCATCCAGCACTGTATGAGGCTGACAATTTCTCCACATCTTCACCAACGCCTACTTTTCCCCACTTCAAAAAACAAATTATAGCCACCCTAGTGTGTGTGAAGAGGTATCTCATTGTGGTTTTAATTTGCATTTCCCTAATGACTAATGATTTCAATCATGTTTTCATGCGCTTGTCAGTTATTTGTATGTCTTCTTTGGGGAAATGTCTATTCAAGTCCTATGCCCATTTTTAAATTGGACTGCTTGTCTTTTGTTATTGAATTTTAAGGGTTTTTATATATCCTGGATACTAGACCTTTGTCAGATATACGATTTACAAATATTTTGTCCCATCTGTGGGTTGTCTTTTCACTTTCTTGATATTTTTTTTTTCTCGGTTCACATCACATTTACTCAACATTTATTCTGTGCTGGGCTCAGGGGATCCAGAGACGTATCTGCCCTCCAAGGGATTCACAGTCTTAGGAGAGAGACAGATATGCAAACAAAATAAAAAAAATAATTGATCACTACACCCTTTCTGCTACCCCCACTGCTGCTGCTCTAGTTCATGAAGCATCTTGATAGTGTCTTTTGATGCAAAAAAGTTTGTAATTTTTATGAAGTCCAATATAGGTATTTTTCAATTTGTTACCTATGCTTTTGGTGTCGTATCTTAGAAGCCATTGCCAAACCCAACGTCATGAATATTTACTGCTGTGTTTTATTCTAAGAGTTTTCAAATTTCAGCTTTTATATTTAGGTCTTTGGTCCATTTTGAATTAATTTTTGTAAATGGTGGGAGATAAGGGTCCAACTTCTTTCTTTTACATGTGGCTATGCAGTTACTCCAGCATTATTTTTTGAAAAGACTATTCTTTCCCCATTGAATGGTCTTGGTACCCTTGTCCAAATCAATTGATCGTAGATATATGAGTTTATCACTGGACTCTCAGTTCTAGTCCATTGATCTATATGCCTGTATCTTTGCGCCAGTATCACCCTGTCTTGATTACCATTGCTTTGTAGCACCTTTTGAAATCGGGAAGTGTGAGTCCTCCCACTTTGTTCTCCTTTCTCAGAGTTGTCTTGGCTGTTCTGGGTCCCTTACAATTCCGTATGACTTTTAGAATCAGCTTGTCAATTTCCAAGGAAAGGTCAGTTGGGATTCTGGTAAGGATTGTGATGAATCTGTAGATCAATTTGTATTCTCATCTTAACAATATTAAGTCTTCCAATCCATGAACATGGAATTTGAAAAATTTATTTAAATCCTCTTTAATTTCTTTCAACAATGTGTTATCATTCACTGAGTATAAATTTTGCATGTCTTTTGTTAAGTTTATTCCTAAGTATTTTATTCTTTTTGATGCTACTGTGAATGGCATTATTTTCTTAATTTAATTTTTGGATTGTTCTTTGAAGGTGTGTCCACACAGTTAATCTTTGTATATTGATCTGGCATCCTATAACCTTGCTGAATTCTTTTATCCGTTCTAATAGTCTTTTAATATATTCCTTAGGATTTTTTATATATACATATGAGTAGATGCTTAAACACAGAGTTGAAGCTAGTGGATGTCATGATAAGGAAAGTGGAGGCACCCTGTAATTGCCAGTGGGAGCCATGCCGTGTTTGGAGATGCAATAAAATATTAGAATCATTCTAGAAGGAGGTCCAGAAAAGGCTTGTGATCAGCACCAGTGACATGGGTCAGCTCCAAACGTAGCTGAGAAAGTCTGCCTCCTCAGTAAAAGCAAGAACTTGAAGCTCTCTGTGTATATGCCACTACTCTGTGGATGTCAGTATCTTTTTTTAAAAATTTATTTATTTTTTTTTACTTTTGGCTGTGTTGGGTCTTGCTGCGCGCGGGCTTTCTCTAGTTGCAGCGAGCAGGGGCTACTCTTCGTTACGGTGCGTGGGCTTCTCATTGTGGTGGCTTCTCTTGTTGTGGAGCACGGGCTCTAGGTGCGCCGGCTTCAGTAGTTGTGGCACACGGGCTCAGCAGTTGTGGCTTGAAGGTTCTAGAGCGCAGGCTCAGCGGCCATGGCTGACGGGCCCAGCCGCTCCGCGGCATGTGGGATCTTCCCGGACCGGGGCTCGAACCCGTGTCCCCTGCATTGGCAGGCGGATTCTTAACCACTGCGCCACCAGGGAAGCCCCTGGATGTCAGTATCTTGACACAGTACCAGCTGGCATCGTGAGCTGAGCCTGGCCAGTTTTGGTGAGGTGACAGTTGTTACCTGCTGCTGTCACTCACTGGGCTTCTGGAAGGGCTTCCAATGCTTCTATGGACAGCTGAATCCCAGATCATAGGCTCTTAACAAACTTTAGTATAGCACTCCTGCCCCCTCCCCTGGGTCACCAGACATTTCTAGACAAGCCAAAGATGTGGCCATGGCCTCTGTACCAGCTGCTCCTTCCTTCACTGGGCCCGGGGGTCTATTTCTCATTGAAGGGGCTCAGGCCTGTTGGTTCAGGTTGCATTGCTTGGAAGGGAGCTTGGCCTGGAAGCTTCTGGAGATGCAGAAGGTGTCTAAAGCCATGGTTGAGTCCTGCTGTGACTAGCGCTCCCTGAGGCATGAAGGAAGCTAAATAGGGAGGGCTTGGGGAGGATGTCACTTAAGAACTGAGCTCCTTGGCCGTTTTGAGGATCCATCTCTTAGAACGGCTAGTTTGGGGAATTCCCTGGTGGCCCAGTGGTTAGGATTCTGTGCTTCCACTCTGCAGGTTCAATCCCTGGTTTGGGAACTAAGATCCCACAAGACACGCTGCGTAGCCAAAAAAATATTTAAAGAAGAGCTTGTTTGTACATTCCCTCCATCCCAGGACTCCCCCCGCTTCCCCCCCCCCCCGTATGCTTCTCTTACCCCCAACTGTCTGAGCCCCTCTCTACCTCAGTGTCTGTGCCTGGACAAGCCCTCAACACCCCCTCTCCAGAGATTTGCATGCAGTGACCCCATCCCCAGCTACAGTTCCTCCCCTGGAAACAAGACAATGCAATGATTGGATTACTTGAAAAATTTGCACATCATTCTGGCCCCGAATTCTGTTCTCCTCCCCTGCCTGCCTTTTATGAATTTTAATATCACCTTCAAAGTGGCACAGAAATTTGGACCAATTTGGCTACTGACGGATAGCTCTGAGAAACAGTGTGTCTGAGACTGTGTATGTGTTGGGGGTCAGGGAGGGGTGGGAGGATGGTTAAAACCTGTTACCCAAATGCTGTGTTAAGAGTGGTCGATGGGTGGGAATTCCCTGGTGGGCCAGTGGTTAGGACTCCAGGCTTCCATTGCAGGGGGCCTAGGGTTCGATCCCTGGTTGGGGATCCCACAAGACTCCTGGTGTGGCCAAAAAAAAAAAAGAGTGGTTGATGGGTTAAGTGACACTCCTCCTGGAATTTTTCCAGGTTGTTGTGGATTTTATAACTATAATAGTTACCACTCATTGAACACGGCTGAGCCAGTCACTGACTGTCCTGGGCACTTGATATATTTTATGGAACCCACCAAAACTGGGGTCCCCACCCCCTGGGCCACCGACTGGTACCTGTTAGGAACCAGGCCGCACAGCAGGCGAGTGAGAGAAGCTTCATCTGTATTTACAGCCGCTCCCTATCGCTCGCATTACCGCCTGAGCTCCGCCTCCTGTCAGATCAGTGGTGGCATTAGATTCTCATAGGAGCACGAGCCCTACCATGAACGGTACATGCGAGGGATCTAGGCTGCGCGCTCCTCATGAGAATCTAATGCCTGATGATCTGAGGTGGAGCAGAGGCAGTGATGCTAGAGCTGGGGAGCGGCCGCAAATACACATTATCATTAGCAGAGAGGTCTGACTGCACAGAAACCATAATAAATCAGTTGCTTGCAGACTCACATCAAAACCCTATCAGTGAGTGGCAAGTGAAAACGAGCTCAGGGCTCCCACTGATTCTGCATTATGGTGAGATGTATAATTATTTCATTATATATTACAATGTAATAATAATAGAAATAAAGTGCACAATAAATGTAATGTGCTTGAATCCTCCTGAAATCATCCCCCCCACCCCCAGTCTGTGGAAAAATTGTCTTCCATGAAACCGGTGCCTGGTGCCAAAAATGTTGGGGACCACTGCTGTAAAACCCTAAGACCCTTCTGTATTTGCAGAAGGCAGATTTGAACCTGGGACCACTCTCAGATGCCAGCACCGTGTTCTTTCCATTACTATATGTTATCCTGTGGTCAAACCATAGCTGCATTTTTTTAGGGCTTGGGGGGGTGGCTAATTTGAACCCGATGGGCATATCCGCCTCACTCTGCTTCCTCTACCTTCAAGCAGTAGCACTGATTTTGGATTTCCCCTGCCCCTTCTTTATGGGCTACAAGCTATAGAGATAAGATATGTCTCTTGGGGGCCCTGGGGACTTCCCTGGTGGCGTAGTGGTTAAGAATCTACCTGCCAATGCAGGGGACACGGGTTCGAGCCCTGGTCCGGGAAGATCCCACATACTGCGGAGCAACGAAGCCTGTGCACCACAACTACTGAGCCTGCGCTCTGGAGCCCACGAGTCACAACTACTGAGCCCGTATGCCACAACCACTGAAGCCCGCGTGCCTAGAGCCCGTGCTCCGCAACAAGAGAAGCCACCGCAATGAGAAGCCCACGCACTGCAACAAAGAGTAGCCCCCGCTCACTGCAACTAGAGAAAGCCCGCGTGCAGCAACGAAGACCCAACACAGCCAAAAATAAATTTAAAATAAATAAAATTTTTTTAAAAAAGATGTGTCTCTTATAGACACTATATATTTATTTGGCTTTTGCTTTCCCATTCAATCTGAGAGTCTCCAGTGGCACATTTTAAAGTGTTTGAAATTGTACCTTCATCCTCCCCAGGAAACAGCCTGGTCAGAATGAGATTCCACCCAGAGGCAGTGATGGACTGTGGGGAACCCCAATCGGTCACAAAAAATTATGCCTGACAAAGGTCTCTTTCTGGAGGCTGAAAAAAATTCAGTTTTGTATGCCTACCTCTGGCCATTTCACCATGCCCTGAACATTCCCACTCTGTGGCCAGAAATAGACAGGACCAAGGTGGAATCTTTGGCCAGGGGTCAAATGGACCAGCCCTGGCCAAGCATGGTGTCAGAGTCTGCATTCTTGTCTGAGGTGGTTCAGAAGGGCCCCCTTGTCTCCACCCGCTTCCCTCATTCTCTGAGCACCAAACCCATCCACCCAAGACAGCCTTCCTCCACAAAGGAATGTGTTCCGTGTGCGGCCAGAAGCAGCATCCGACCACAGCTGGGGTAGCCTCTCCCGTGTGCTCTGGGCCGTGAATGAGGACCATTCATCACTCCTGCTGGCCGAGCAGGAATCCCCTGGCAGGCGGCAGGGGGCGGGTCTGATGGAGGAGAGAGCCCCCATCCCTCCCCTGACCCCGTAGCTGAATGCTGACATCTGGCAGAGACATCAAGGGGACCATTCTGTCTGGGTGAAAGAATCCAGCCGAGTTCTACGCTCCACTGTTCTATGACACTAAGCAAGTGGCTTTTGCAGCCAGGACCACTGCTCCTGGCTGGGGAGCCGCATGGTTGCTGATGCGATGTTTCTCATTTGGGTCAGCAGGCCAGTGACTGGGGGCTCCAGAGCACAAGATGTGGAGCAAGTGCTGGGCGGAAGGAATCATTTCCCTACCTACCAGGGCCCTCAGAAAGGGTGAGGCCAGTTACGCAAAGCTGGAGCCTGAGGGAGACCCATTTTAGGAGGTTCTGTGCCCCAGACAGTCATGTTGGTGGGTGGATGGGAGGAGTTAAGGAGATCAACTTTTGGTCAGAGCAGTGCTTTTCGCTAAAAGCGCTAAATGCACAAATAGTGTAGAATTTTTACAATGTGTTTTCCCCCACTTATGCATGTCTTTGTTATTGACCAGGAAATAGTTGGTCATATTGGGCATTTTTTGACACTCAGGTGTCAGTGGTAAGAGGCCGAGGTCTGTCGTATTCTTTAAGAATGCGTTGGGGCAGTCCAAAGCCACTTGGCTTTTCAGAAAATATTGTTGCATCGGCAAGTTGTACAACACAGAATGCCTTTTCTCAGGTAGACGATGACGTCATTCGAATGGGATTGCTTTGGGGGGAAGAGAAACATTTGAGTAGCCCCAAGGAAATCTTGAGACCGAGAGATGTTTTTGGAGTAGGCCTTTGATATTCTTTCCCAAACAGAATAATTCAGCTGTCAAAAGAGCAGCTTAAGAAAAGGGCCCTGGGGACTTCCCTGGTGGCGCAGTGGTTAGGAATCCACCTGCCAATGCAGGGGACATGGCTTCGAGCCTTGGTCCGGGAAGATCCCACATGCCGCGGAGCAACTAAGCCCGTGTGCCACAACTACTGAGCCTGTGTTCTAGAGCCCGTGAGCCACAACTACTGAGCCCGTATGCCACAACTACCAAAGCCCGCGTGCCTAGAGCCCGTGCTCCGCAACAAGAGAAGCCACCACAATGGGAAGCCCGCGCACCGCAACAAAGAGTAGCCCCCGCTCGCCGCAACTAGAGAACGCCCGTGCACAGCAACGAAGACCCAACGCAGCCAAAAATAAATAAGTAAATTTATTAAAAAAGAAAAGAAGGCAAAATATTAAAAAAAATTAAAAAGAAAAGGGCCCTGGAAATTCTAGTTATAGATTTTCTCCTTTTCCTTTTGGAGCCCTGTTGGGTCAAAATTAAGTAAAGTATTTTCAAATAGTCATCCATTATCAGTGCCATGCCTGGAATCATAGAAATCAGTGTTTCTACAGACTTATGGTCACCAAGGGGGAGAGGGGATGGGGGAAGGATGGAGTGGGAGTTTGGTGTTAATAGATGCAAACTATTACATATAGAGTGGATAAACAACAAGGTCCTACGGTATAGCACAGGGAACTATATTTAATATCTTGGGATAAACCATAATGGCAAATAATATAAAAAAGAATGTGTATGTGTGTGTATAACTGAGTCACTTTGCTATACAGCAGAAATTAACACAACATTGTAAGTCAACTATATTTCAATAAAATATAAAAATCAGTGTTTCTAGAACATACTGGAAAGTTCCAGGGGTGACATATATTTTGGAGTTAAAGATGTCCTCCAACAAGTGAGGTTTATCAGACAATTGAAGGAGCACTGTTCATGATGAACTGAGAAACTTGAGCAAGATACAGGCTTAGAACTCTTTCTCTCCCTCTGACCACACCCTCAGCCCCAACTCCCAGCAAGACCAAGAAAATTGACATCAGCCCTGCTTAAAAGTCTTATCTGCAGGCATCGCAGACTCCCTGGAGCCCACCCTCCCATGGAACTTGGCCCAATTTAGCACCTACAGAGTTTACATAGCACATGTGAACATGCTTTTTGATTTAGGTAACTAAACTTTTCTCCAATATCGTATATTCTTTGGAGCAAATGTCTATCTCTAGTCTTCAAGTAAGTTCTTGCAAGAGCTGGATCCAGGAAGAACTGCCTAAGGTCATCCTCGGGAGTTCCCAGTTCCCCAAATAACACTTGGGGAAATCTGAAGTAGAAAATTAAATACAACCACTTACATTATACAACTTAGCATCAACCGGAACTGTAGTTGGCACTTGAACAGCGTGACTCAAATCTACCAGGCAGCACCTGTTGGACCCCAAATATTTTACCTGATTTGGGGGGGGACCACCTACTATGGTTCAGGGACTTAAGAAACATGATCTCTGATTTTTGAAAGAGTCCTGAAATGAAGGTGTTTCTTGTTTCTTCCTTTAAAAAGTTGCTTTTGAGTACATATCGTTTCCATTTTACAGATGAAATACTGAGACTTAGAAAATCTAAGTGTGCCTGAGGTCACAGAGCTAAGAGGTGATAGAAGAGGGATCTGAACCTAGTTCTGTGTGACTCTAAACCCCTGGGCCACGCTGCTTAGTGGCAGTGGGAGGCGATGGCACGTGCAGCCCGTTCTTTGTGGAGGATGAATGTGCAAGCTGTCTGAAGGGGACGCTGAATGTAAGGGGTGCTCGAGGCCCTTGGGGAAGGTGAGCTGATTCTGGCTGATGGTTTTCAGGAATGCCTGGGATTTAAGTCCTGGGGACGTGAAGGAATTCTTTCCCCATGTCTCCCAGACACCCCCTGGGTGTCACAGGGCTTCTTGTCGGCAAAGCTTACACTAGTATCAACTGTGTGAACTCGTATCCTTAAATGGATTGAATTGAACGTAAGAATGTCCTCAACTGCTTAGCCAAGAGCCCAGTGAGAACGTATCGGGAGAGATAACTTACCACTTTCTGATAAGCCATGGTCACAGCTGATTCCTTCTAGCACTCTTATTCTTGTTAGCCAAATACTGAGGTCCTTGGGCATCTTGGCTTGACCCCTGTAATCATGACCCACTGCTCAGCTAAACCATGTGAAGAATTAAGTCCATCTGCCGCAGTTCTTCCTGGACTTCACTGACATGGAGTTTTAACAGAAGACTCTGCGAGATCGGTCATCCTCTTGTGGAACTTTGCATGCCTGCAGAGGGTTGGTGAAACCTGGGCTTCGTTTGGTATGTGTGAACCCGCTACAGAAATGTTCTGCTGACCCAGTGGCTTGTGTTCAGGGTAGAGGATGTTCCTAGAGTTTCTGTGTTGGATGGTGATGCACCCTCCCTGGCGTAGACTCCTGGGCTGTTGATGACCTTGGAGGTGTTCGTAGGGTGAAAACTGAGGCTAGATCTCCCCATCGTCTAAAAACTCTCCCAACTATGATATCAGTTAGATGTCTCCACCAGAATTTTTGATTTCTTTAGTGAAATCAAAATCTCTGACTGAGAACTGATAGAGCAGGTGTGAAGAGGGGAAATGTGACTTCCATCAATCCAAATGTCATCAAAAGTCCAGAAGAGTAGAGGGAGAATTTACCATATTTGTTTATGAATAGGCACCAAAGAAGGTAAGACACATAGCACACTTCTGTTTGGGTTTTTTTTTTTTTTTTTTTTTGCGGTACGTGGGCCTCTCACTGCCGTGGCCTCTCCCATTGCGGAGCACAGACTCCAGACGCGCAGGCTCAGCGGCCATGGCTCACGGGCCCAGCCGCTCCGCAGCATGTGGGATCTTCCCGGACCGGGGCACGAACCCGTGCCCCTGCATCGGCAGGCGGACTCTCAACCACTGCGCCACCAGGGAAGCCCCTGGGTTTTTTTTTTTTTAAATTAAAATTCAAGCTTTGCTTTGCTTTTGTTTTTAATCTTTTGGATCCTAGTACATTTCTTAATGGAACTCAAATCCTTTGACCCAAAGCAGTTTTCTCAAGGAAATTGGTCCTGGGCAGTGCTTGATATACCAGAGTGCACTTGCTCAGCGACAGAGATAAGAACAATTAGTCAGTAAAGGTAGCAGTTCTGGTATCTGGCTGCCTGGGTGCAAATCCCAGCTTGATTCCTTTTGAGCTATAGCTTTTCTGTCCCTTGGGTTTCCCTCAGGGAAATACAGATGCTGACAGTACCTCTCTCAGAGGGTTGCCTGGAGCTGTTACCATCCAGTACAGCAGCCACGACCCCAGGGGACCACTGAGCACTTGAAATGTGTTAGTCCAAATTGCGATGTGCTGTCAGTGTAAAGTACACCCCAGAGTGCAAAGATTTAGTACAAGGATGCAAACTATCTCATTAATAATTTTACATCGATTACATACGGAAATGATAATATATGGGATATATTGGGTTAAACAAAATATATCTTTAGCCTTAGTTTCTCCCATTTCATTTTACTTTTTTAATGTGGCTCTCAGAAAAGTTTAAATTACATATGTGGTTTGAATTATGTTTCTATTGGGAAACGCTAGTCTAGACTAGAGGATTAAATGAGTTCATACCTGTAAAGCACTTTTCACACAGTCATTGATACAGAATGAGTAATCAATAAATATAGGATTTTTTAAAAATCTAACTTTCTCATTAGCAGGATCCCACCTTCATTGCCAGCTCATGTGGTATCCAGGCTGTGGCATAAAAGCAGAGGTCATCCTTTTAGAATGGGGGAGGGGAGGGGGATTGAATACATAAATTAGGTATAGAATAAGAAAGTCTATACGTCCTAGGTGGGGGGAATTACGTGGAAGGGCTCACCACAGTCCTCGCATCATAAAACTACCAGGCCCCCAAAAGTAAAGCACATTTGCCTGCCAGCACCTTCTAAGATACTGTTCTGCTGAAAGATGGAGCCTCTTAAGCCGCAAGCCTTCCTTCTGCCCTCCTGTGGCCGGCGTCTCTTTGGAAATGGCCTCGGAGGGGCAGTGGAGTATGCCGGGGCTGCCTGTACACCTGGAGCAGGAGTTGACCAGCCCCTGTAGCCTCCTGAGCACAGCTGCAGGCGTTGTCGGAAGGGAGCCGAGAGGGCAGAGGTCGCTGGATCGGGCTTCTCAGAGGAAGTGGGACTTGAGGAATCCCTGTTCCCTGTGGGTTTGCCCTGTGGACCCTGCAGACTCTGCAGGGCCCCCATTCTCCCCTCTGAGTAGCAGCAGTGCTCACTGCCTTGGGCCTTGATGGGCCCTTAGGCAGTGTCCAGCCCGGGTTTAGGGACTCATCCTTTTGGGCACACACTGGCGTGTGTCACGAGATGACACATCTCCCAGGAAATCAGCTGTGTTGGGCTGGGATCATGCCTCACTCTGCCTCTACTAGGTCCAACCTTATAACCCATGACTCTTGTCTAGACACAAGCATTGATTCCGTGTTGGGGTGAGATTTTATGATCCCAGGGGATCTTCACTTCTCATAAGGTACCCCATTGTCTGCCTACCCCCTTTACGACACAGAGTGCATTTCAGAGGCACCCAGGTCAGCAGATTCGAAGGGCATGTGGAAGGTCCACCTACTCACCAAAACCCTATTGCCCTTACTTCCAACGTTGTACAATATGTAAAATTCAACTATTAAAATTCATATCTGGGCTTCCCTGGTGGCACAGCGGTTGAGAGTCCGCCTGCCGATGCAGGGGATGCGGGTTTGTGCCCCGGTCCGGGAACATCCCACATGCCGTGGAGCGGCTGGGTCCATGAGCCGTGGCTGCTGGGCCTGTGCGTCCGGAGCCTGTGCTCTGCAACAGGAGAGGCCACAACAGTGAGAGGCCCGCGTACCGCAAAAAAAAAAAAAAAAAAAAAAAATATATATATATATATATATATAAATATATAAAACGTCCCTCCTTCTTACCCCTGGCACTCTCTTATGCCCTTATGCTACACTATTTTTTCATTATTCTGAAGCTTTTGTCACTATCTAACATACTATTTTACTTATGCTCTTTGTTTCTTGTTTATTGTCTGATTTTCTTCTTGATTGTAAGTCACAAATACAGTGATCTTTACTGAAAAAAAAATTCATATCTAGGAATTCCCTGCTAAAACATAAAAGTTCCCTCTTCATAGAAAAGTCACAATTCTACTCCTTCATGTTTAAATTTCTTAATACAATAAATTAGTAAGGAATGGATTTCTCAGCTCGCTTTCCTGTGCAATTAGGTCAGAAGGAAAAGGCCGTTTTGATAAGGTGTAACGATTTGAATAGGAATTTATATTTATTCATTCAATTAATATTTGCTGAGTACCTACTGAGAACAAGGCTCAGGGGTTCAGAAGTGGCAGGAGGGAAAGAAGAAAACTAATGTGAATGAAGCCATGCTGTGTGCTAGGGATTTCCATGTTATCTCATTTAATCATCACATATACACCTGCAAAGAAGGTTATTTCCATGATCAGAAGAGGAAATCCAGGCTCCAAAAGTACCCCCAAATCTGTAGAGCTTGGAAGTGGTAAAGTCAGGGTTCAGACCCTTATGTTCTGACTCCAAGATACCCAACATCGTGCCAATAGGTACCGGGAGGAAGGGTTGCTGAGGGGCAAGAAGACCCATACAATGGAAGATGAGGGAGCCAAGGGCCTCCTCCATCCACTTCGCTTTTAATAGCCCTTTGACCTGTGATCAAAGCAGTAGAGCTTATTTTAAAACCATCCTGAGGATGGGTCTACTTTGAGTTATCCTACCCTGTTACCGTCCAACCGGTTTTTAATAAGCGCCCAACATGTGCCAGGCACCGTGCTAGGCCCAGGGCCCAGCCGAGACCCCCCATCACCAACAGCACCGGCTCCGCGTGAGTGATGTGAGCAGAGAGGGGACATCCGCTCCCACGGAGCCTGGCCTGCTTCAAGGGGAGGCCGCGGGGCCTCAGGCGCCGGCTCCAGCGCGGCTGCAGCGGGGCCGGGAAGCCTAGGCGGCCGAGTCAGCACCGGTCCTGATCACGCAAAGCGCCCTCGCGGGCTCATGTGTGCCACCTACCCCGGGCCGCGTGCGGCCGCCGCCTGCGCTTGAGGACACTCCGGCTCCGCGGCCGCCGGCGCTGGGAAGGGCGGGGAGCAGGGACGCAGAGCGCGGCGGCCGGATCGCGAAGGGGCTGCCAGCCCGGGGCCACTTGCCTGCTCCCGGGAGGGGCACCGGTCCCCGTCCCCGCAACTGGGGACACCCGGTGGGGCTCGGTTCTAAACCGGGTCATCAGGCTGCCAACAGTCTTGTCACGGGACGCGCTGCAGCGGGGGCCACAAGCAGGGGGACCACCCTGGACGGATTCCCCTCCAGGCCACCCTCGCCCCCCAGCAGCTGGAGTCTCCTGCCGAGAAAGTTCAAGTGCAGAAAGGAAACTGGAGCCTGGGAGGAGCGGGCGAGGCCTCTGGTCTGCAGCGGGTGGCAGCCCACCGCGGGACAGGGGTTCGGCGGTGGGTGGAGCCGCAGGGCATTCTGCTCTCCATCCTCCGCAGCTCTGCTTTGGACGCTGGCAATTTTTCCCTCCTGAGGGATGGATGGATGCCATTGTGAAAAATGGATGTTACCATGCAATAAAGGAAGGCATATAATAGTAAGGGGATTTAAAAAAAACACGTAGAGATAATTTCCAAAAAAAAGAAATACAGGTGGCCAATAGAGCCTGAAGAAAAGAAAGGTCAACCTCACTAGTAGCAAAAGAAACGTTGGTTAAAACAGAAAACCTGCCCCCCCCCCCCTTATCAGATGGAGAAAGGTCTGAAAGCGTGGTCATAGCTAGAATTTTGAGGTTGTGGCGAAATCTGCATACTTCAGGCCGACGTGTACCCTAGCACAGTCCTTCTGGGGGCAGTTAATATAGTTTTGCAGAAGCGTTCACTTTTTAACAGCCCTCTGACCCAGAAATTTTGCCTTTAGGAATTTATCCCAAGACTGTGGAAAATTTTAGCTACAAGGATATTCATTTCAGCTATGTGAACAGCAGTAAAAAATTTACTGGTAAGATTATTCAATCTTCTGGTGCATTCATAAGATTGAATACTATGTAATAAAAATCTTGTAAAAGTCAATGAGGCATGATGTTTGCAATATACTGGTAAATGTGAAAAGCAGTTTACAAAAGAGTATGTAGAAAATTATTGTACGTTTTAAGAGGAAATATATATGTACAGAAAAAAGGCTGGAAGGGGTGTACACCAGAGTGTTGACAATCATTCTATCCAATAGGGGTATTGCAAATTCTTTTCTACTTTTTACTTGTTTGTGTTCTCCAGATTTGTATCACCAAGTTGTATAACTTTTGCAATAAGAAAGAAAAAACCATGGAAGTTATTTTTAAAAAGAAAAGAGAAGCATCTGGGTCTAATATTTTACAATTCCCCGGAGAGTAGGAGAAGCCCCACAAAGGAAGCAAAAAATTCAGGAGCACTTTTGTAGGAAAGATTTAAGAGTTGAACACTAGCCATTCATTCCCACAGATTGGAGAGTCCAAGAAGTTGGGCGGAGCAGTTTATAGATATGCAAATCCAGAGATTACGATTTCCTCTTAAAAAATTACAGAACCACATACTTTTTCCATTTCTTTTTGAGATGTGAATAGACAATCTGCAGGCCTCCGTAGCTCTCGAGTGAGGGGGAGCTTGGGAGATGGTAAGAAAATGCTGGACTGGGGCTGTTAGAGCACAGAGGTGAAGATGAAGGACACAGGTCAGCCTGCTGCCCTCGTTCAGAACCTGCCTTGCCACTTAACCAACAGTGCAACCTGAGGCAACTTGCTGAAACTCTCTGTGCCTTGATAGTAATGGTGTTTGCCCCATTAAGTGAATTAATACAGCAGAATGTTGAGAATCATGTTTTTAAACATTAAATCATGTGTACGTTTTAAAATGTACCCAAGATTTGTTTTAATCAGGTGTGGAAAGACACAGACACAGAAATGACTGTCATGGAGGAAGAAGGTTATAGTCACAGATCCCTAGAATCAAGGAGGCCTGGCACACCATGCAGGGCCACAGGAAGAAGCACCAGGGTTGGTCAGAGGCAGGAGTGAGGGGAAAATGTGGGTAAGAGCATCTACTATGACTGTCACAGTAAGCAGGCTAATCAGGTTAAGGATTGGTTAGTTGAATAATTTCACCTCTCTCTGGGGCATAAGGGCATAGGGACCATCTCTTCTTATCTGGTACCTGGTCTTAGAGTGATTAGGGCAGGGGGTTAGTGGCCCAGAGTGTGAGATCCTGAGAATGGAAATAGTTGGGAAGGTATAGCTCTGGACTGATTGGTTTACACATGCAGAGTACACTTGTGGGTGAGTCCTTTATCATCTCTAAGAATTAACCAGAAAGTGGGTAGCGTAGTTTCTGAGTAGTCGTTCTCCAGAGTCAGCATAGACCCCCAGATATCAAAACGGCAGAAATACAGAAAATAAAAAGGCATGATTCATACACAGTGCCTGCATAGGGGAGGCACTTTATAATGTTAGCTTCATATTGGTTGTAGGTCTGTCACTCTGTGGGACCTTTGGCAAGTCATGGACTTTCTGTCTTAAATTTCTGCCAGATGAGGATATAGACACTGGCTACAAGAGGAAAAACTTTGCTGAGTTCAAGGTCAGGCCACCTGGATCAGGTGGTTCCATCCATGAATATTCCCTGATTTCCTGTAGGCAAACCACAGCTAGAACATGAATGCCCTGTCAGTTCCTATTAGAACCATGGCAAGAGCATGTCTACTTTACCCACATGAGGTCTAATGTGTACCAGGAGCTCAATGAATGTTTATTGAGTGAGTAAATCAATTTGATCCTGTGGCCTCAGTGGAAATGAACAGAAATAGACTTTTTTTCCTTTTACATCATTTCCAAATATTGGGGGATTTAATGATTATTCTTTTATGATTGGTGCATAGCTTAATTCTACTGTACTCAGGGAACACATTGTGTGTGATTTCATTAGATGGGGTGAGACTTGCTTTATGACCCAGGTTAGGGTCCATTTGGGTAAATCTTGCATGTGGACTTGAAGCAAGTCTGTCTTCTGAGTCCAGTTGATAGAAACTTGTCAATTAAGTCGCATTTGTTTATCATATTGTTCACTTCTTTAGTACAAGGATTTTTTGTCTGCTTCTCCTGATGAACGGTGTGTAATATCTCCCACTCTGATTACAGATTTGTCGTTTTCTTCCTATTAGTTCTGTCAATATTTATTTCATACATGCGGAGTCTGCGTATACAAACTGAGAAGAGTTAGTTAATATCTTCCTGATGGACTGACTCTTCCATCATCATAAGTTTTTGTCTTCAGTAACACTTTTTGTCTTAAAGTTGACTTTATCTTACTTCGTACCAACTTTTTTTGGATGAATGTGTGTGTGGTAAATCTTTTTCCATCCTTTTACTTTAAACCTCTTGGTCTTCCATAGGAAATAGAAAATATTGTTTTGTTAAATCCATTATGACAATCTTTGTCTTTTCATTGCAGTATCATCTAACGAAATTACTGATATATTTGGTTTTAAATCCACCATCTTACTATTTTTTCTATTTGTGACAACTCCTCTATGTTACTTTTTCTCTGCTTTATTGCTCTAATTTTGGATTAATCGGGATTAAAAAAAATAATTCCATCATTTCTCCCCTTTATTGCCATGTTCATTCTACTTTTTTTCTCTTCTTACGCTGATTACATAAAGACTACAGTATGCATCTAAGACTATTACGATTTGCTGAAGTCTAATAGAAAAGAGTACTTTCATCACTTCCCAGATAGTGCAAAGACCTTGGAACACTTCCATTTAATCCCCTTCTACCTTTTGTGCTGTTTTCACCATGGTATTTTAATGACACATATATTGTAAACCCCATAAGACATTATTATTTTACACAGTTGATCTTCATTCAGATTTACCTGCATAGCTCCCCCTTCCATTTCCTTCATTCCACATCTAGGATGATTTGTCCTGTGGTCTGAAGAACTCCCTTTAGTATTTTCATCTTGGAGAACTCTGATGATAAAGTCTCTCGACTTTTTGTTTTTTTAAAAATAAATTTATGTATTTATTTATTTATCTTTGGCTGCGTTGGGTCTTCGTTGCTGCGCGTGAGCTTTCCCTAGTTGTGGCGAGCAGGGTCTACTCTTCGTTGCGGTGTGCGGGCTTCTCACTGCGGTGGCTTCTCTTGTTGCAGAGCATGGGCTGTAGGAGCGTGGGCTTCAGTAGTTGTGGCACGTGGGATCAGTAGTTGTGGCCCATGGCTCTAGAGCGCAGGCTCAGTAGTTGTGGTACACAAGCTTAGTTGCTCCGTGGCATGTGGGATCTCCCCGGACCAGGGCTCGAACCTCTGTCCCCTGCATTGGCAGGCAGATTCTTAACCACTGCACCACCAGGGAAGTCCTCTCTCCACTTTTGTGAAAACCTTTATTCTCTCCAGGGGGTACAGAATTCTAGGCTGACTTATTTTTTTCAACCCTTCAAAACTGTCATGTGATTATCTTCTTTGTTTCCTTGTTTTTTGTTGAGAGGCCAACTGTTACCCTTACTGCTGCTCCTCTGAAGTTAATACTCCTTTTATACTCCGGCTGCTTGTAAGCGTTCCTATTTGTCTTGGATTTTCCATGGTCTGATCTTGATGTGCCCTGGTATGGGTTTTTTTTTGTAAACTGTACTTCTTGGGCTTCTTATCTTTCATCAGTTTCGTATAATTCTTGGCCATTATCTTTTCAAATATTTCTTCCAGACGTCCTCTCTGTCCTCTTTTGGACTTCCAGTTATACGGATGTTAGATCTTTCTAACACGTAGAAAGTAACTCTGTCCTAACTTCTAGAGTTTAGCCCTTCAGGGACCCCTATCTGAAAGCCTGGGGCTATTTAACAGGGCCCTTCCTCCTTGGCAGTCTCTGAACTCCAATTTTTTGTGTCCTGAGTCCTGGGAGGATGCCTGAAGTTTTGCTTAGCTTCCCAGCCTGTTGGCAACTGCCTTGGAATTGGCAAATGGCTTCAGGGGAAAAGCAGACACGAGTGTCAGGCTTACCTCGCTGTACTTCCCATCTCTCTGGATTCTTGAGTCTTTGCTGCCTCGACACCTCTCCAGTGTCTTCAGATACATGCTTTTCGTGTTTTACCTACCTTTTCCAGTTGTCCTTGGTGGGAAGGTTTATCTGTTACAAGCTAGTCTGCCGTAGCCAAAAACACATGGTACTGTGTGGAAATGACAAGAGATGGCTTCTGCCCCTGGGACTGAGTGTCCACTAAAGCCTGATGTGACACTGGTGCAAAGCACAAGCAGGATGCTATTTTAAAGAGAATCAGAGAAGACATTGATTCTGATTAGGAGCATCTGGGAAGCTTTCCTTGAAGAACAGGAAGGATTGTGATGTACACTTTTCGGAGGGAAGGGGATGCGTGGGGATGGAGCACATTGATGGAGGTGGGAAAACTTAAGCCACTCTAGGCTGATATGATTGGATGGGTGACACGTGAAGGGCTGGAGTGAGGGCAAGGAGAGAAGTGTTGGAACTGAAGCCGGGAACGTAGGTATGTTCCGCCTTATAAAGGCATCTGTGTCCCAGGTGGAATTTGGACATTTTTAATATGTGATAGTGGATCATGGATGTTTTGGTAGCTTGGGGTTGACTACTTCTGGCTTTGCCTGCACGAACAGTGCAATTCCGGTGAAGTCTAGCAGAAAATTCCTCTCTCTCTGCTTCTTGATTTTCTCCCTCGTAGAGTAAGAATCCTCATCTCTGGCTACTCCACCCATGTCTCAAGATTCTAGTGAGGCATAGATGAGCTCGTGGATGCCAATGTGCTGGGACAGGAATGAAACGTGGCCAGGGCAGAGGAGGCGATGACCCCTCATCGCCTTCAGAGCCACGTACTAGCCTGTCAGGCTGTGGTCTGAAGAGGGCCGTTGCAGGAACCCCACAACTTTCTGGCCTTGTTTGTGAGTCACAGGATGAGGATGGCTGGATCTCCAGTGAACCAGAGGGCCTTCCGAAGTCCTCGGTCCTGACTGCCCCCCAAAGCTGAGGCATCTCTGCCCCCAAACCCAGGATGGGACCAGGCACTGCCTGGCCATCCCGACAGATGTGGAACTGCCTCTCTCCAAGTTAGATCATCCCTCCCAGGTGTTCTGGGCACTTATCTGGTCCTTCCTTGTTGGTGGTGTGCCATGAACTGAGTCATACAATTGGCCTAACCCTCTGTACCTGGTTAATAGAGAATGTATGACGCGCTGCTGTAGCTTTCACCTGCTGGTCCTGGTTTCCTCTGGGGGCCCCATCTTCCAAGTCTACTTCCTCTTCCAGGAAATACCCCTGCAGTCCTTTAAGACAGTCTTCCTAGCTCTCTGAATTATGGAAGGATCAAGGTATATGAACTAAGTTTTTATTTCCCGCTCTAGGACCTCATCCTGGAATTCATAGAGGTAGGTTCCACCTGGGTACGGTGACCACAATCTTGAAAATATAAAAATTAAAAATTTTTATTTAGCAAATGCGCCTGTAGGGCTTATTATGTACCATTCATTTAATCCTCATAACAGTTCGGTGAGCTAGATATAATTATCCTACCCATTTTATAGCTACAAAACATCAAACAGCAGAGAGAAGTTAAGTATTTTGCCCAAGGTCACACAGCTAGTCAGTATCAGAATGAGAATGCAAACCCAGACTGTCTGGCTCCAGAGTCTGTGATCACCCCCCACCCCCTCACTCTGCTGTCCTGCTCTCCCTTGCCTGATGATGGGCCACTCAGCCCCTCTCCTGTTTGGTACAAAGAGCTTTATGCCTCCCTTCTGTGCACAGAGTGGGCTGGACTCAGCCCCCAGCAGCCCTCAGGGACGTAAGCTATGTAAAGGGATGGAATTGTCTCCTGGGCATCCTCGGCTTCCCCAAGTGCTAGAGCAGCGCCTCAGGACTGCTCTCTGGGTCTACTCCACCGTTCAGCTAAGGACAGGCCCTGCGTGAGAGCTGTTTAAGGGACTCTACCTCTGACCTCCTCGTTTAGTGGTCTCAGCCATCTTGAGGTCCAGAGTATAAAACATAATGAGATCTGGGGTGTGGGTGGGCAGCATGTCGGGGTGTCTGGAGGCCTGGAGCCTGAAAGCAGAGCTATAGGAAGGTTCAGGTATGTGCCCGTGAGTAAGTAAAGATGGAGACTCAAAGCCTCGTAGTGTTATTCTCAGCACCCAGAAGATGCCGTTTCCATCCAGGTCAGCTAACATCCAGAGGGAGGAAGGCCACCTTACCTGGGAGTACCCGAGCCCTCTTCAACATACGCTGTCACATCTGCGTTTCTCCAGCCACTCGGTACCTGGAACCAAATCACCTTTTCATTCCATAAACATGTCTTCCAACCTACCGTGCTCACTCTGGAGGAGCCAAAGAAGGATGAGAAACAAGTCCTGCCCTTAAGCCGTTTGTAACCTCTTTGGGGATATGAAGGTGTCTGGGAGGGGTGAGGAGAAGGTCTAGATAATAAGCCCGCCTTGGAAGGAAGTCCCTGGGGGCTGCTTCAGTAGCCCACCAGAGGGCAATCTCTAGGTCCATCCATGTTGCTGCAAATGGCATTATTCCGTTATTTTTTATGGCTGAGTAATACTCCATTGTATATATGTACCACATCTTTATCCATTAATGTACCTAGTCTTTTTAAAAAAACTCTACTCAAATGGGGACTTCCCTGGTGGTACAGTGGCTAAGACTCCCCGCTCCCAGTGCAGGAGGCCCGGGTTCAATCCCTGGTCAGGAAACTAGATCCCACATGCCGCAACTAAAGACCCCACGTACTGCAGCCTAGATCCCATGTGCCACAACTAAGACCCAGCACAGCTAAATAAATAAATAAATATTTAACAAAACAAAACAAACCAAAAGACTCTACTCAAATGAAGTCTAAGTGTGCTCTGTTTCCTGCCAGGACTCATCCTGGAAGAAAGCATTTCAAAGATCTGGGAAGGTGGTGGGCAAAGAAATAGGACTTCCCAGTCCTGTCTAGCTGAAGCATAAGATGGGAGAAGAGAAGAGGTTGGAATCCAGAATGAGCTTTCAATCCTAAGCAAAAGAGTACGAAATCACTGGCCGTTTTCCAGATGTCTGTAACCCGAACCTCTCCTCTCTTCCAGGAAACTCCTGCCCATCCCTCCTGAGCGCCAAGTGTCCCCCTCCATCAGGTCTTCCAGCCCGAGGACAGGGATGGAGAGACCTGGAGGCTCCTGCCTTTGCGGCTGTCTGTCTGTGCTCGCCCTCCTGCCCGCCCTGAGCCTGGCGCAGTACGAGAGCTGGCCCCACTACCCCGAGTACTTCCAGCAGCCCGCCCCGGAGTACCACCGGCCTCAGGTGCCCTCCGACGTGGTCAAGATCCAGCTGCGCCTGGCGGGCCAGAAGAGGAAGCACAGCGAGGGCCGGGTGGAGGTGTACTACGACGGCCGGTGGGGCACCGTGTGTGACGATGACTTCTCCATCCACGCTGCCCACGTCGTCTGCCGGGAGCTGGGCTACGTGGAGGCCAAGTCCTGGACCCCCAGCTCTTCCTACGGCAAAGGGGAAGGTAAACCGCTCTGCGCTTGGGAACCGAGCACTGGGGTCACCTGGAGAGCCCGGGCACAGGCTTCTAGGGGGATAGCCTGGCAAACGGAGCTGCAGTTACTGTCAAGTAGCAATTCCTGATAATACGCCATCTGGGCAGCCTCCGTGTCTGTGCTGGAAGGTGGGAGCGGGGGGGTGCCAGGGAGGGGGACAGTGACCGCCGGTCCTGCGTTGCCCAGGACTTTCCTGGTTTTAGCGCACAAAGCCTGGCAGCCTGGGAAACTCCTGGTCCTGGGAAACCAGGCTGGTTAGTGACCCTAGGGAGCGGCTGAAGTCAGTCTGTGGTTAGCTCTTGAGCCCTGTGCCCTGCCTGGGGCTGCGTCAGCCAGGGGCAGATGGTGCCTTTCTTCCGCCCTCTTGGAAGGAGTGCCTTTTGCTCTTTGTCACAAAGGCTGCCCATAGGCTAGTGTCCCCTGACTCTTCCACCCTCCTGTCCCGGTAGAGTTCACACTTTTAATACCAACACGCTGTTCTGGGCTTGGCCAGGACAGGAACGAGTTGCTTTGGGTTTTTCACTTTGATTGGCTTCTTCTTTCCTCCCTTTTTAAGTCAATACACTGAAAAAAAATTGGGGGGGTGGGTAATTTTGAGGGAGGGCAGGTGTTAGAGCCCAGAACCTTGGGCTTAGTCCTGTGTCGACCTAACTATCTATATGCTTTGTGGGAAGACATTTATCCTCCTTGCCCTCAGTTTCCTAATCTGAAAGTTAGGCTCTCTAAGAATTCTTGAAGCTGTCATAGTCTGTGGTCTTAAATAAGAAAGTAGATAAGGGTCAAGGACATTATTTAAAAATAAAACCTGGACTTCCCTGGTGATGCAGTGGTTAAGAATCTGCCTGCCAGTGCAGGGGACATGGGTTCGATCCCTGGTCCGGGAAGATCCCATATGCTGCAGAGCAACTGAGCTCGTGTGCAACAGCTACTGAGCCTGCACTCTAGACCCCGCGAGCCACAACAACTGAATCACGCATGCCATAACTGCTGAAGCCCTGGTGCCTAGAGCCCGTGCTCCACAACAAGAGAAGCCACCACAGTGAGAAGCCCACGCACCACAATGAAGAGTAGCCCCCGTTCACCGCAACTAGAGAAAGCCTGTGCGCAGCAACAAAGACCCAATGCAGCCATAAATAAGTAAATAAATAAATAAATAAAATAAAATCTCCAGCTGGCGTGCCCCTCCTTGGGTTAGTAAAGCAAAAGCAGCTCTTCCACCTGGCCAAGCAGCTGCACAGGTGTCAGCGTGGGCCTGGCTGCTGGAATCAGAGGTGCCCAAACTCTCATCCTGGATAAACGGATTAGTGCCACACCAACGGCATAGCATCCCCTGGGGTGCTATCCGGTGATGTTCAGAATTAAGGTCTGCGCTGGAATCTAGGACTCTGTAACTTCTGGAAGCCTCCCAAGTGGTTGCACATGTAGCCAAGTGTGGGAGTCACTGAAATAGATCATTGTTATGGTCCCTTCCAACCCTTGCTTTTGGTTATTCTAGAAATTATAGGAGAAGGAAATAGCGCCTCATACATGTCTCACCTCTGTGTAATTGAATACGTCTTTTTGGAATAACCGGATCAAGACACGGCAGTTAAAGTAAAATGTTCTCTGAAGCTGGCTCTGGGTTCCTTACTATGATATGAGCGAAAGCAGCACAGATGAGTTAGCATACGCTGTTTGAAAACCCATTTGCTGTCTTTGTTACAAAAACTCTGGACACTTCTCCATCCTTTCACATCTTCCTTTTTTCTGCTAGCTGAGTGTTCTGGGGGTAACATCAGATTTATGTTTTCTATTCCAGGCTCTCTAAGCCTAATTATTTTATAACAAGTGTTTTCCAATGACTTTGGGGTTTTTCTAGTGACATCTTTATTTTCTTTCTACCCAAACAAAATTTACCTGTCATCAGGTAAGGTGGATATGGTTTTTCCCCATCCCATGTTCCCCTGCTCAGGAGCAGCCATGGGGGGGCTGGAGAGGTGAGTTAGCCTGGCTCAAACTTTGCCATCCAAGGATGACGAAGGGAGAAAAGTTCACAGGAGTAGAGGGAAGTTTCAAGGGAACGATTAAAATCGCGGTCCATGAAGTCCACACTGGGTAAGTAGGAAGGTACTCCATGGAGCCATTGAAGGACTGGGGGAAGCTGCTAGGATCGATGGGTTGTGGGTTGAGAGTGCAGTGCTAGAATGAGTGTGCTAGAAAGATGGAGCTGTAGGTGCAGATGCACAGCAGAAGTGTTGAAATGGCGATTGGGGAGGGAGTGCAATTGTTTGTAATGTCAAGGTCTAAGCTGTGACCATGGGATGCTGGCTGATGTAGGGTGGAGGAGAGTCATTGGAGGGAGGAGGTATAGTAACTTAGAGTATTGGAAGCGTCCTCTCTGGGGCTATTGAGACCATCGAGACTTAGGAAAGAAAAAGTACCAAAGAGAGGAAGGGAGAAACTGATGCTAAAAATTTTAACTGTCATGTCTCTAGGACTTTAAGGATTATGCTGTCTATGTAAAGCGGTACTTGGTTTTTCATGAGAGACCCTTTAAATGTAAAATGTATTTGAATCTCATCAGCGTCAGTTTAGGATTTTTAACACTGGGTACAAGGGGGTCACTCAGTAAATATTAATCAACTGATTCAGTTTGATTTGGAAGGCAGCTATGCTCACGACGACACCACCAATGCTGATTCAGATTGACTTTGAAGAATATTAAAAACAGTTAGCATAGTGACCAGTGCCCTGGGGTGTGCTCCGATGGGGTTTAGTCGGCTCTGTGGATGAACTGGAAACACTGTAGGTGAACCTGTGAGAGGCCACCCGCCCAGGAGTGCCACCGTCATCAACTCCTTTGAAGTTCAGGCTGTAGTGATGAAGCTGGGGAGAACATCCGTGGACCTTCTAGGTTTTCCAGCCTAGCCTTTCAATAGATTTTTTCTCCCAAAACATCTCTGAGCTCAGAGAAATCATGGGCCCTTTTAGAACGTTCTAGAGGGGACAGCTGCCCCATTTCTCACCTTCTGGATGGCCTCACAGGCACCCGAACCTCAGATGGTTGCTCTCCTTTGCCTGTCCTCAGATCTGAGGTTAGATGTGATTCCCCCTCACTCCCTCGTTCTTCAGATCAGAGTGACGAAGCCAGCAGATGATCACAGTGGGGTCCTGAAGCGCCTAAGTTGAATGATTTCCACTGCCCCAACAGCCCTGGGGAGGACTGGCATTCAAACAGAATTTTATTTATGATGTTTATCCTCCAAATGATCTGTTAACTTGTTTGTACGTCTCTTCTCCTTTCATCAGGAGAAGGGTTTCTTAGATGAAATGAGTGGAAAGAGTAAAATGGAGTTTTGCTTCGGATTGGCATTTTGCATCCAAAGTTTGAGCCCCATCTGTGTCCCTAGTGCCACTTTCCTAGCAGCTCTGAGATGGCACGTACTGAACTGTGCCCGGAAGCACCCCGCATTCCAATAGCAGAACAAGAGCTGGTTGCTTTGGAATCAGAACCGTCTAGTTGTTAGGCATTAAGCATACAGGAAAAAAAAATATCATGAAATCAGGCCAAATGAGTTTATCATGCGTGCATCTGGGGCTAAGTAGAAATGTACATTGCCACTATCTAAGAAGGTAACTGGTGGGAATGCCTAGAGGGTAGAATTATTGGGGGTGAATTGAAGCTTCTTAGGAAAGCAACTCTTTGGGATAATAGTTCCCATTAGCGCTCCAGGGTGCTAATTTCAAATCTTCCTTATCAAAAAGTAAAGCAGGCCCTGGGGCATCTGTTGTGCAGCGCTTCCTGCTGCTTTTAGCTGTGTGCTGTCCTGTTTCCCATCTCCTTAGCCGGGGTGGTTTCTCTCACTGCAGAGGGAATGAGGGCTCTGTTTCTTTTCACCGTTTCTGTCCATTCAGCAGCTTTGCTACAGAATGTTCCAAAGAAGAGGCCCCGCTTCACACGTGGAGGGTCTTTTCCGTTGCTAGTACTTAGCAAGACAAACATTGGTTTGTTGTTGAAACAGCAATCGATTAGGGAGCATATGTTTCAGTGGAGCTTGATGGCTTGGAAACGAGGCCAAACTGAGAAACCAGTTGGAAAACCTCAGCCCAGATGTTTTCAATAAGCCCTTTGTTCCCCTCAGTATGCCTGAGGTGATCTCCTTTGAGGCCTGAGCAGCCATCTGTCGCAGCAGACATGTCTCAGCGGGGCCTCGAAGTCAGGAGACTGGTCCCGGGTCCCCTCTGACCTTGAAGAACCTCAGATTCTCCTTGGTTTTCTCATCTTTACAATGGGAGTGTTTTTTATCTGCTTTTTCCTCGCATCATGGAAACAACAGAATGCATTGTTTTTCTGACTTACTGGAAGGAGGAAGGAGAAAGGGAGGGTGAACACATACCAGGCACATATGTTATCTCATTGAAGCTCCATGGCGACCTGTTTGTTGGTATCATTATTTTCGCTTGAGAATGGGCTTGGTGAAGCAGTTGACCCAGTCACGTGCTGCCCAAGCCTGAGTCAGAGAGAATTTGAACCCAGGTTTTCTGACCCCATTATACTATAGAGCAGGGGTCCCCAACCCCCAGGCCGTGCACTGGTACTGGTCCGTGGCCTCTTAGGAACTGGGCCGCACAGCAGGAGGTGAGCGAATGAAGCTTTGTCTGCCACTCCCCAGCGCTCGCATTACCGCCTGAACCATCCCCCCCTCCCCCCGCCCCAGAAAACTTGTCTTCCACGAAACCAGTCCCTGGGGCCAAAAAGGTTGGGGACCGCAGTACTAGAGTCCTCCTGGAGTCCTGAGAAAAAGGGGAGCTTTGACTTTGTTTCCTTTCATTGCGTAGTAATACTAGTAAAACTCACTACTTGAAAACCCTCTAGCACTTAACATTTAAAAAAATTTTAATTGTGGTAAAATGCACGGAACATGAAACGTACCGTCTTAACCATTTTTCAGTGTACAGTTCAGTAATGTTAAGTACGTTCACACTGTTGTGCAGCCCATCTCCAGAACGCGTTTCATCTTGCAGATCTAAAACTCTATACCCATTAAATAACCGCTCCCCAACTCCCCCTCCCCCAGCCCCTGGTAAACACCGTTCTACTCTCCGTCTCTATGATTTTGACTACTCTCAGTACTTTATATATGTGGATTCATACAGTTTTTGCCTTTTCGGGACTATTTCACTTCGCATGATGAACTCAGGGTTCCTCCATGTTGTAGCATGTGTCAGAATGCCATTCCTTTTTAAGGCTGAATAATATTCCAGTGTATGTATAGACCGCAATTAGTCAATGGACACCTAGGTTGCTTCTACATTCTGGCTGTTGTGAATGATGCTGTAATGCATATGGGTGTACTGATATCTCTTTGAGACCCTGCTTTCAATTCTTTTGGATATATACCCAGAAGTGGGAATTGCTGGGTCATATGGTAATTTTATTTTTAATTTTTTGAGGAACCACCATACTGTGTTCTATAGGGGCTACACCATTTTGATAGGAATAGGGTAAGATAATCCAATAGTTTAAAAATCCCACTAAGAGATCATGGACAGAGAAGGAACTTTGGGAGACCCCTGTAAGTTAATGATCACTCAAGAAAGCAAGCTTGCTTAGCAATAAAACCATGCAACAGAAGCACGAGACAGGCCTCAAGACAATAAAACAATGGTAGGAAAATGACACCTGTATCCTGCCACTGAGGTCAGTAAGTTAACAGTTCCTAGGACTTGTTCCTCTGCACGCACTAAAAACAAAAATACAGGAGAAAGATGACATTCCAAAGTAGAAGACCCTCATGATACTGAAACCTGAGATGAGTTACCTTATTTTAGCATGGATTGCCACCTGTTTTGCTAATTTCCATAGCGCCATGACAGTCCTGGTTGGGCCACAAAGGGACAAAAAACTCCCCCCCGCCCGACGTGGAGGAGGGAATGATGATGGAAGCCTGATGTCTACTCGAGAATGAGGAAGAAGGTGGTCTTCTACCCCTCCCCACTTCTCCTTTGATTATAAAAATGTAGTTCACCCAGCTCTTGGGGCAGCACTCCCTTGCCTACCTGCTTGTATGTCTCACAAGCGTCCTATATTATTATTATAATTTTTTGTTTTTCGGTACGTAGGCCTCTCACCTCTGTGCCCTCTCCCACTGCAGAGCACAGGCTCCGGACGCGCAGGCTCAGCGGCCATGGCCCACGGGCCCAGCCGCTCCGCGGCACGTGGGATCCTTCCGGACCGGGGCGCGAACCCACGTCCCCTGCATCGGCAGGCGGACTCCCAACCACTGCGCCACCAGGGAAGCCCCATCGTTACCATTTTTTGAGTAACTATGGACCAATGATAAATTAGGCACATGGCATGCATTATCTCTAATCTGCACACGCCCCTGTCATTCGAGTGTCGTTATTATCCCCACTTTACCGATGAGAAAAGGGAGCTTTGATCAGGATCATACAGCTAAGTGGCTGAGCCAGAATTCCTATCAAACAGCTTAGTATCCAAAGTCCCTGTTCTTCCCATTATACCACGTGCCTTCTGGGCTTAAATCTGATTTCTATTCTAATCATGTTCAATCTGCCACATCCCTAAATCACATCCCTCTGGCAAGGGAATCCAGATGGTCTAGAACTGTATGCAATATCTCAACACACTGACCAACTGATGACCACCCACAGCTGCCAAAATTAGGGAAAAACTCTCTTTCTGTGTACGCCCTTGGTGCCCCCAAAGACTCAAACCTACTCTGACGTGGAGTTTGGCTTCTCTCTTCTCTGCTTCCTCAGGGCCCATCTGGTTGGACAACGTCTACTGCACCGGCAATGAGGGGACCCTCGCAGCCTGCTCCTCCAATGGCTGGGGTGTCACTGACTGCAAGCACACGGAAGATGTGGGTGTGGTGTGCAGTGACAAAAGAATTCCTGGGTTCAAGTTTGACAATTCGCTGATCAACAACATAGAGGCAAGTCATGTGCTCTTTTTTTTTTAAATTGAAGTGTAGTTGATTTTACAGTGTTGTGTTAATTCCTGCTGTACAGCAAAGTGATTCAGTTATACATATATACATTCTTTTGTATATTCTTTCCCATATGGTTTATCACAGGATATTGAATATAGTTCCCTGTGCTCTACAGTAGGACCTTGTCGCTTATCCATCCCATATGTAAGAGTTTGCATCTGCTAATCCCAAACTCCCACTCCATCCCTCCCTCACCCTCCCTCTCCCTTGGCAACCACAAGTCTGTGAGTCTGTTTCTGTTTCGTAGGTAGGTTCATTGTGTCATATTTTAGATTCCACATATAAGTGATATCATATGGTATTTGTCTTTCTCTGTCTGACAAGTTCATGTGCTCTTGATGACTCCTTCATGTGAATGTTTTCCTTCTTCCATGTATCTCACTTCTCACCTATGATTCTGAGAAGTGTGTGTGATCACTTTTGTGGCAGGTGGGGGGACCTAAACCAATTTCATTTGGTGCCAGGGCAGTTGAGGAAGGATTTCTGGAGAAGAGGCTGCTATCAGTGGGGAAAGGGCATTCCAGACACAGAGAACGACTTGGACAAAGACACAAAGGCACGGAGGTGTGAACTGGGGATGAGCAGGTCGGTACCACTCAAGACTGTAATTATGAATGTGGAAATAGTGTGAAATGAAGCTAGAAAGGTCTGTGCTATGTACAGGAGCTTGCCCTTTGGACTAGGAAGGTGTCTCAGCTAGCAACGGCAGTGTAACAAATTATCCCACCCCCCTCATATTTTGCAACAAACATGGATTGTCTTGAATAGCTTCTGAGGGTCAGGAATCCAGGAGTGGTCAGCCAGTTCACTCTGCTCAGAACATCTTACGAGGTTGCAGTCATGTTGTCAACTGGAGCTGGGAACTCCTCTCCCAAGTTGACTCCTGTGGTTGTCGGCAGGTTTTTGCTTCCTTCTGGCTGTCAGCTGGAGGCCTCTGGTCCTCTCCACACAACCTCCCAATAGGCTGCTTGAGTGTCCTTAAGACATGGCAGTTGTCTTTCTCTAGAGTGAGTGACTCAAAAGAGAAAGAGAGAGGGAGCAAAAGAGGGAAGCTGCGTCTTTCATAACTTCATCTCGGAAGTGATGGGCCATCATTTCTGCTGTATTCTATTGGTCACTCAGACAAACAGTATACAGTGTGGGAGGAGATTACCCAAGGGTGTGACTACAGAGGGTATTGGTCATTTGGGGTCATCCTGGGGACTGGCTGCCCTAGGACAGTTGTCCCAGATCTAGCTGGGGATCAGAATCACTTTTATTTTATTTTAAATACATTTATTTATTTATTTATGGCTGTGTGGGTCTTCATTGCTGTGCGCGGGCTTTTCTCTAGTTGCAGTGAGTAGGGGCTACTCTTTGTTGCGGTGCACAGACTTCTCATCGCAGTGGCTTCACTTGTTGCGGAGCACGGGCTCTAGGCGCGCGGGCTTCAGTACTCGTGGCACACGGGCTTAGTTGCTCTGCGGCATGTGGGATCTTCCTGGACCAGGGAACAAACCTGTGTCCCCTGCGTTTGCAGGCGGATTCTTAACCACTACGCCACCATGGAAGTCTCCAGAATCACTTTTAAAATGCACTGGCACCTCATCCCAGACCTCCTGAATGAGAGTCTCCCACTATGGGACCAGGTTATTATTTTTAAGCTCTCTCAGGTGATTCTGATGTTGCCAGCCTGACCCAAGTCAGCATTTGGGAATGGCAAAAGGGCTCGTGACCCTTCTACATTTATGGCTAAATTTCAGGTTGATCTTTTCAACAAGTTCTCCAGCCAGAGAACAAAATGAACAAACATATAATGCAGTCGTCTTGTGTGCAACATATGTGGGGCTTAGGACAGGAAGATGAGGCAGCCAAGGCTCCCTCCTCGAGGGGACTCCAACCCCCAAGGGGATGTTGGATCTGCCATGAATCCAGGCCAAGGAGCCTTCACTGTGCTTTAGCCGCCAGCTGACCTCAGGACTAATGCTGAGGAGAGGTGACTCTTGAAATTGCCCTATTTGGTCTCCGGAGGAAGTTCTCCCCAGACTGTGGTCTTTACATTTTCCTCCCATGACTCAGTCTGTCCCAGTCTTTCTCATATGCTCCAGGAGCACACTGAGTATGCTGGGAACTGGTCCAAGCCTGCATAATAGTGTGGAAAAGGATTCCCAGCCTTCTCTCAGCTGGCAGCATGAGACCACACTCTTCAAATGCTGCTGTTTTATTTGGGATAACTAGAAGAGATGGTTGCAGAGTTGATGTACTTTATTTAGTCTTCCAGTTCCTGATGACAACTTTGCTTTACCATGAAGTTTATAATTTGGAGGGTGGACTTATCCAGTCCAGTTTCACATTTTCCATCGCCATTCTTTATAACCTCATATGAAATAATTAGCACCCACTCATATGTATCTCATCTTTCCAATGTTGGAAGCTCCAAAGGGCAGGGCTTACATCTAATTCACCATCATATCCAATAAAAATAATGCTGGGTACCTAACGGGAGCAATATCTCCAATTCCCAAATTTTCTTCTTCCCAGAAATGAAAACCAAAGATCATTATCCACTTGGGTGAAGAATATCCTAGGATAGGGCTTCCCTGGTGGCGCAGTGGTTGAGAGTCCGCCTGCCGATGCAGCGGACGTGGGTTCGTGCCCCAGTCCGGGAGGATCCCACATGCCGCGGAGCGGCTGGGCCCGTGAGCCATGGCCGCTGAGCCTGCGCGTCCGGAGCCTGTGCTCCGCAACGGGAGAGGCCACAGCAGTGAGAGGCCCGCGTACCGCAAAAAAAAAAAAAAAAGAATATCCTAGGATAAAATATCAAACTAAACAGTGATGAGAAATGCGGAGAAGCAAATCATTCCTTCATAGTATTGCCCTGCCTAATAGGACAGTGAACTTATGTGTGACATCTTTGAGGGTTTTTTTTGGCGGGGGGTGGTCCCCAGAAATTTTTTAGTAGTAATTGGATCTAACAGTATTATAATTCTACTGAACAAGTTAAATCAGGGATCTCTAAATTTTGGAATCCCAGTATTGATCAACTACAAATAAATATTAGTCCATATCTATCACCAATGACTGAGATGTTTCTTTCTAATGAACTGACCGTTACTTTTCCGAAGTTCTGAAACGGCCAGCAGACCGTAGAAAGAGACTTCTTTAGGCTCCTGCTTGAAACCAACAGCTTCGGCAACCTGCTGGCCTTGGTTCAAGGCCAAATGTGTGACATTGTTAATGGGCTTTTGCTCATCCTACAACCTCAGGGTAATCCACATGGATTGTCAAGCAAAGATCCAGGCTTCTGGGCATAAGAAAGCCACTGATAGCTTGAATCAAAGGAGAGTGGGCCAAAATGTTTGTGGGTTTTGGATTGGGAAAATGAGAAGGCTCATCTGTCACTAGAAAAAAAAAGATAATCGTTCTGGCAAAGGACTCTGTGAAGGGCACTTCAACAGAGAAATGTTTATGGAATAGCTCTATGGGCCAGTTCTACTGCTTAGCATTTAAGGGGGAAATAAGATGGGTCATAGAGAAAGCAGAACCTTAATTGGGTGGAATAGGCTGAGAAATGACTGGGAAAAAATACGTTGGCGAGAACTTTCTTATTCTGGAAGGGCTGAGATTCTGTGATAGGAAAGCTTAGTATCTACCTACATTTGTTGGAGGCCTGCTGTACACACGTCATGGTCTGGGACGCCACCGGGGAAAGTAAACATGACCCTTGTCGTCCAGCCCTTATAACACAAGAAGACAAGATGCATGCCTCGGGGAAAGTTGGAAGATCTTTCCAAGGCAAGGAGCCTAGGTCCTAAATGAGTTGACAGTAGCCCAGAGAGGGCTAGCTGAGGGGAGTCTGGTTTAAAGGGCTGGATAACTTCTGCAACCTCTAAGCTTTGTATTTTCCTAGAAGGCCTCCCTCTTGCTGTTATACGAATCAGACTGGTTACCGTGGACCAGATCTACTAGAAGCTTTCCTGTCTAGCCAGGGATGCTGTGGAAATTTTCAGTTGACGAGTAGTCCCCTGTAATCTCTGCCCTTTGATATCTGCTAAAAGCAGGTCATCAACAGGCCTGGATCTCAGGGCGTCTGATGAGAACCTCGAAGAGTTACCAGAAGATTCTGCCATCCAGGAATTTGTGGCTCAAGCTCATGTGTACGGGCAGGGTTGGCCCGATGGGTAGGGAGCCACCCAGACCACCTACCAGGAATATTTGTGGGATGTGAGACGCTTCTCTGAAATACCTCGTGTAATAGCTGTGTCCGTAGCTTAAGTCATGCAGTCACTCGTCTTGGCTAGAGAAATGTCCCCTGTTAGATGTGTGTGGACCAGAGGAAGACATGTAGGTTTGGTGGACATGCAGCTAGCGGGGAGTCGTGACTCATGATACCCAGAACTGCTGATTAATTAGCGTGAACACAGTGGATGGTCTCTACTGGTGTAGCCCAGGGCTCCTCTCTGCCTTTCCACCATGTATCAGAAATTTGCGTGGAGATTAAAATGTATACTGATAATATTTATAGGAGACACAAAAACTAGGAGGGATTGCTGGGATAAAACATCATGGAGTGAGATTCAGAAAAACCTCAGGAGGTTGAAATAATAGACCCAAACTGGAACATGTTAGGGATGAATATAAGGTCCTATATCAAGGTTCACGGGGGGCGGGAGGCGGGAGCAGGGAATAGCTAAAGAGTAAAAGCCAGGGAAAGTGACTGAAAGCACCGATTATATTTAAAAGATCCCTGAAGGGAACCGGTTGCCTAAAAGCTCAGTACAAGCCAAAGGTATGGTATGGCTGCTAGAAGAGTGAATGTAAACTGATACACTGGGGGAAGACTTATTTCCCTAAACTCCTTGCTTTTTGGACCAAGAACTAAGTGCAGTTCTGGGGTCACCTCTTAACTGTGTCTCCCGGAGGAGGGACAAGCCGAGTGGAGACAGGTCTGGAAACCGCATCATATGAAGAAATGAAGATACTGTGTCAAGAAAAGAGATATGGGGTGGGGGGAGACATGTCCGTCCTCTTCAACTATTGAAGTGCTACCATGGAGAAGAGTGTGATTAATGCTAACTTCCAGAACTAAGATGGATGGGGAGGGATTGGGGTGTAGATTTCAGTTCCGTGTGAAAACTCTTTAAGGCTGAGTGATGGGGCTGCACATTTCAACACAGTCTGAAGACTCTACAACACAGGGGACGGGGCTTACCTGTTAGAGGTGAGCTCCTTGTCACTGGAGTAGCTCAAGCAGGAACTGGATGACCTCCTGCCAGGAATATCACGGCCAGATCCCTACATGGGAAGGACACAGGACGAGGTGATTACCAAGTTCTAAGATCCCTTGTTTCTCTGCATCTGTGAAAATGCACCCAGCCCACACAGGGTGTGCACACTAGCTGGCTATTGGCAGTGCCCACCATTGTGTGAATTGGGGTCATGCATCTTACACACACACAAACACACACACACACAGAGAAGGGATGCCAGCTAGTGTGTGTGCTCTGGATCTCTCTCTACCGCTTCTCTGGCCCGTCATGACTTTGGCCTTGAAAGCAGACACTTCTCACCTGCACTCTTCCACATCAAAGTGAAAATTAAAGCCCCACTCCTCTCAACTTCCCCTGGTTGGGGGCCCATAAATTTAAAAGCAGCCAAGAGTGAAGTGTCAGGTAATACCTTCTCTGTATCTTGTGACCCCAGATATAAACAATTACGCTAGTGAAGGTCACGAAGACACCCCATCTCTTCTCACCCTTATTTTGAAAGGGTGAAGCCGGGTTCTATACTATGCACCCTCGTTGACGCCTGGAGACTGGGAACAGATCACAGACCATTATAGATGACCCTCACAGGCCTGTTCCTTCTCCGGAGCACACTGGAATTCCCCAAGCAGAGAGTGGAAGAAAACTGCATCAGTCTAGACCAAGTTCATCCCACTCCGGGATGCCAGAGGCATGAGTCACTAAACCCTGGGGCCTGAATGATGGAATTTCACTCGATGAGCTAACTCTGCTTCTGTGGATTCCTACATCTGCTTGGGGCATCCTCAGGGGCCCCTTGACACTTCATAAATTCCCTCCTAGAGGAGGGAAAAAGTGCCTCTTCTTCAGATGGATGACCCCACCTAAGGAGAGTTCACAGGTTGGGCCCCTGAGCTCCCTGTTGGCCAGAGCACAGAGCGAGTCCACTCTTTTCTTTAAGATGAGTGGGTTGAATTCAATCCCTTCCAGCTACGAAGTCTGTAATCCAGAGGGGCAGTGGTTTCTCCATCAGAATGGCACGGCACACACTCCTTCTGTAAGGGGGAAAATCAGATGATTTCTGGAAAAGTGCTTTGCAGACTATAAAGTGTTACAAGAGATTCTCCTTACCACTGATTCACCAACCTGGGTTCATTTCATCCAGAAAATTAACCGAGCAGGGTCTCCTTTCTCCCCTTCTCTGTGGTCTAAGTTTTAGACCCCAGAGTGGAAGGCAGGACCCCTGAGTCTGGGTCCCCTTGGAGGCTGAGACTTGAAGCTGCATGTCCAGAGGGACTGACCCTTCTGGGGTCTCTGGGCACCTCACTGTAAAACAGCATTTTCTGCAGGAAAATGAGTCTTGGGCCAGTTCTCAAAACCTTCTTCAAAAGAGGGAAACAGGAGCAAATAATAAAATGTAAAATACTGTTAGTTTCAAGTGAATATATCTTTTTTAAACCTGGAAAACAGAGCTCCAACCGAAACTCCCTAGAGTTCAGAGGCTCTTAAATCAAGAGACTTTGTTTCCTGTCTGCGGCGGTGGACAAGTTGGAGAAAGCATTAGATAAGGAGAGATGACAAATCCAGATGCCCTTGTGCACAGCCCTCTCTGCACTGGCTCTTTTGCACATTGCTAAGTCATGTGCTCACAGAAAGGCTCGTGGCTGAGGCCCGTGGACTGTTAGGTCAGGGAACATAACGGGTTTTTCCTTTCCTCACCTTCTCACCCCACCTTCTTCTCTGCCCATTATTTTAAAGGCTCTTTTGCAAAAGCAGTTAACGTTCCCAGAGTTGATTGGAAATGTCCCGGCTGTGAGATTTAGGGGTGGCCTATCCCCCGAGTGGCCCCGGAGCCCCAGTTTCTCCTTTGTGACAGCCGGCAGCCCAGGCAGTCTGGAGGGGCCAGGAGTGAGAGGATGAGGATGGAGCCAGGAGAAGGGTATTCACTTCCAACGGTGGGGAGAATCCGGTACCCCTCTCCTCTGCTCTCTCACCTCCTTCTGGAGGGGTGCTGAGACCTGAAAAAGCTCTTTCTTCTCTTAACCACAGGGATGGAGGCTGTTGTGAATTTTTTAAATTCCAGAAGTGCAGGTTTTTATGAGCCACAGTTAGCTGCTAAATGCTTCAAGCTTTTCCCCTCAGCAGCAGCCTTATCTCCCCAGCATCTGGGGAGGGGGCTCTTAGGGGTGGAGGCATGGCGCCTGAAAGGGAGTAATTAACTCTAGAAAGGTCCAAACACTTCCCGGCCAGGAGTTTCTCCACACACACACACCCCCCGCCCCCAAGAGGACGTGCAGCAGGTTACACTGGGTGGTTTAAAGAAAGGGGGTCTGTTTTCACCTCTGTGGAGTTCAGAAGGCAGCGGTCCCTCCAAGCTAAATATAGCCCTGCTTCCCCCAAAGGCCACAAGGTAGCTGGCCGGCTTCCCTCTGTGGCAGGAGGAGAGATGGTAGCAAGTGGGCAGTTTGTGTCGGACCCTTTAGCAAGGGAGTAAAGGGCCACAATGGGAGCCCCCAGCGTCTCAATCCCCAGACTTGCCGAACTGTCGAGCTGGGCCATCGCATGTAGCTCTCCTGGGTTTTCTCTCCCAGCCTACGGAGAGCTTGGGCAGGAAGAGGTATTAGATCCTGTCTGGTGCTAACATTCCATGATTCTGTTTATTGAGAGCCTCTATGTGGTCTGGGCTCACCAGCCACCAACCACAAGGGGAACAAGAGAAGTAGTTCTAGGGTGACCTGTTTTCCCAACGAAAAATAGGTCACTGCATCTGAAAAGCAAAAGGGCGTTTATGCAGCTAACAGAACAGAATATTTGAAATTGTGCACATCCTGGCAGATCTGGGAACCCTATCCCTGGCCGGCGTGCTGTACACACAACCCTCTGAAAATTATAAATATTATAATTGTTTGCGAGTTGAAAGAGATAAGTAATGTTATACCCACTCATTAGATGAAATCGACGAATAAGTAGCCTTGTAATTTGTTATAGAAGAAATAAATAAATGGCGGTATGTACTCCAACATTGAACAGTGTGGACTGGATGGCAAATTCTGTGGCAGCTTGGAAAGGGAGAGGTTATAGAAGAAATAAATAAATGGCTTGAGATCAGTGGGAGGGAGGCTCTGTGGAAGAAGTAGGGGCTTGAGCTGGGCCGGGGAAAGCCCCTCTCTGCCCTGGTTGGGCAGATCGGTTCTGTAGGGTGGGGCTCCTGAGGTGACTGGGGTGAAGGTGGTGGCAAAGGGCCCAGGTGGTTCATTCGAGTCACCTCAGCCATGCTGGAGGGGTCAGCGACGACGCCTCCCCCCGGCCCCATCCCCGTGAGGCTGTTGCCAAGGCAGCTGGATGCCGTGTCCGTTTGTTCGTTCATCCACTACATTTTAATCGGGCAGCAGACGCTATGCTGGGCCCTGGGAATCAAGGGATCAATGAACTGAAAGGACAGTCTTGCCCTCCCCAGATTTGCTGTCCCACAGCGGAGAAAGACGATTTCCCAAGTCATTACTTTGTCACCCTGGTGATGGTTGCTGGGAGGAGAAGCAACAGGTCAGGTCCCCTACCTAGGAGCGTGGTGGACCGTTTGGCCAGGCCCACGGACTGCCTGGTTTGTGGCCTCAGCACCCCTGATGGGCCAGAGGGGCTGGTTGCGGGCGCAGGTGTCCTTCCAGCTTCCTGCAGACAGCAGGTCTTGACTGTTCTCCAAAGAAGCAGCCTCTGTTACCCGCCACACTGCTTTCAGGTTGGAAAATGAAACACAGAGCATCGGATTCTCCAGCAGCATTGCAAAGCTCTTGGTTTGTAGGAGGAGGGCCCAGACTGACTGCCGGCTTTTTCCTCTGGTGCCTCAGCATGACCTCAGTTCTCAAGCCATTCCCACCCCGACCCCCTCCGCCCAGACTGGTCTCCATCACAAAGAGCTGAGCCACAGAGATCGCTGCACTGCCTTCCCGCTTCCCTTTCATCTATGTAGCCGGTAGGAATCACTGGCTAGCAGTTTCTTAGGCTGTGAATTTCCGATTTGATCATCAAAAGGGGATAATTACAGTGTAGCCAGCTTCTTCCAGTACAACATGTCTTGTACTGTGATACCCACATAGCTAAACCATCTAAATGTGTACTGAGGGTCAGATCAGCTTTTAATTCAGTTTATAACTATTTATTAGCCTCAGATTTCAAGGGGAAAGGGGAGGGTGTTAAACAGCTCAGATGACAAGAGGTCGCATGGATAAAGTGCAGACAATCTCCTTGTCCATCGGTAAATCACACAAGTAGCGCTTATGCTGTGAAAAAAGGCAAGCCTCTCTGTTTATTTTGCACTAAACCCAGAATAAAGGGAGTCTTTATTACATTTTTGGCTGGAGAGCCCAACGTTTCTAGTTAAGCTGAATTCCCGTAACTGGATTTTTTTAAATGATTATTAGTTTGTTCCAAGAATATGTGAGGACCCACGATGTCTCGTGTCTGGCACTCGTTGCCATGGGGAATACAAGAATGAATAAAGCACAATTCTGTCCTTGAGAGACTCACAGTCCGATGAGGTGGCACGATGAAAAGACAGATGGTACAAGGCAGTCAGTAAAGGCCAAGAATGAATTGAGGGACCCAGGAAGCAAATGCTAGAGGAATAAAGGAGTCGAATCTATGTGGATGAGATATTTGGGGGAGGGACGTCCCGGGACGTCACAGCCCTCCACAGGTATTTTTCAAGCGATTGAATGAACCAGACTGTTCCCGAAGGTCAGGAGGATTCTGATCGGTAGAGAGGAAGGAAAAAAGGATTGCGGGGAGCAACTTGATGCTGGGGTTAAAAAAGTGATGTCAGCCTGGCACCTTGAGACTGGAGAAAGGGCACGGAGGGGATGAGGTGGGTCCCGTCAGGGAGGCTCTTGACTAGGAGCATAAGCCCTGGGAGAGCCACGGGAAGGTTTTGAGCCAAACCCACGAACGCACAGCGGTCAGCTGGGTGCATATGCCAGCCGTGTGTGAGATGGACTGGGTCAGCCATTCATCCGGACCGGGGAGACATACAGGGTCCCGTGAAATGACAGAATTGTGACGCTCTTCTCTTACTTCCACTACATACCTGCCTGCACAGTAGAAGTGGGAATGAGAAGGTGACTGAAGGGTAGGAGAAGCACTTCTGGGGCAGAATGGGCCATAAGAGTGAGGAAGAGAGAGGGAGCAGAAGGCATGCGAGGCTTGAGGGCTGCAAGGGCGTCACCTTCCAGCCTGCAGGAAGGAAAGACCCAGGGCATCCTGGGTGTGTTTGGTTTGAGGTGCTGAGGAAGGTGCCAAGATGGCACCTGGGGAAACGGATCTCTATCTGGAAGGCCAGTTTCTAAAAACAGCCAGATAAAGAGAGCTAAGGGCTTTGGGCTTTGAGAGCAAGATGCAGGAACCTGTTAGCTGTAGAGGGAAGGAGCTTGCTAAGCGAGCAGCGATTGTGCAGCGCTACCCAGTCGCGTGCTCTAGTTGGGATGACGGCGGACTAGTATATCTCCATCGTGGTGCTCCCACCTGACACCACTCCAAGGATGACTTCTCAGGTGGGAAGGCCTGAGCTGATAAATTATGTAATTAATTATGTAATTAAATTACGACTTCTAGAGGAAAGGAAGGGGGAGAGTTGGGCTAAGATCTGACCCTTGCAAATGTGCCCTCCCCGGGAGGCCACGAGCTTCGTGCTGACTTTCAGAGAAATTGTGAAGTGCGTTCTTAGAGGCTGGGCTGCTTGCCTCGCCTCCCCCTGTGTCTTTCTCTGATGCAATCTCCAACTAGACTTTCAAAACTGGTGATTTTTCCTCATTGGCGACAGCCCCAGGCTGTCACATTGTGGAATTTGCAGTTCATTCACAGATGCGGCAAATGTGAAATGCCATTCAAGCACAAGACTGGGAGCGCAGCCCTGGTGCTTCTTCACTAGCCTTTCTTTCCACCACCCCACTAGTTAAGGCAGGGCAGGGCATGGCCTCAGGGCACCTTTATTTTCCCCTTTGGAAGCCTCACTCCCGGGGGATAGGATGAGTTTTGCGTAGGACAAGCCCGGAAGGTTCTGTGAATTCCTTGGAGGGAAGCCTTTTGGAGAGCCCAGTGAACTATTGCCTCAGGCAAGAGGACCAGCATTCAGACTTTCATTTGAATTTTAAAAAGTGCCAGGTGCATTGCTGGCTTCTGGGCTATTGGGCTTCAGGTAAAACTCACAAGTGTAGAGAGACTTTTGTTAGAAAAGAAAAACGTGTATATGTTTTAGTGTTTCAAATCTTCACTTCTCTTCTGAAGTTGAACTTCTGGGGAAAAAAAAAGTCCTAAGACTTGCGGTTATGGAAGGGATTCCACAGCAGTGAGGTCAGGAGGGCCGTTCTGTGTATACGTGTGTGTTTTCCTACACAGAGGTCTCTGAGCAGTCCAAGTGAGCTCCTTAGCCAGCAGCAACCCCTGAATGTGTGCCATGGAGGGTTTCCCTGCCACCCCCTGGCCTGAGTCCAAGGGCAGCTGGGAGGTGGCTCTCTCCCCTCACGTACACTCTTGCCTGACTCACGGCTCCTCCGGGCGGGTCGCAGGGTGGACTTCACATATCAACTTCGAATGGGCAGAGCCCAAAGGGAGCCCCCCTAGAAGGCTGAGCCCCAGGCCCTGCCCCGTGTGGATCAACTCAATACCGGGCAAGGGATGGGGCGAGGGCGGGAGGGTGAGGACCGTACAGAGGCCCGGGGTTACGAGCCTGGGGCACGGGCTTGGAGTCAGAATTTGGTTTTCATCCTTGTTTATCTGCTTCTTGGCTCTGTGAACTTGGAGAAGGTGCAAAACCTCACCAAGTTTCCTCGTTTTTCACCTGTAGCACGGGCATACCATTGGCCCTCTCACCGGTTGCCATGGGAATTGAGGAAGGAAATGAATGTAAAGTTCTGAGTGCGGAGTCTGACGTGTAATTGGCTCGTATTTGATAAATGAGAGCCCTCATAGTCGTTATGATTCAGAGCAGAGGGCCCCAGGATTGGGGTGTAAGGAGGAGGCTGGCAGGGCCCGTGGAGGTGAGAGACCGTATTTTCTGGAATGAATGAATGAATGAGGTGGATTTGAGCCCAAGAGGATGGGAAGGAATTGGTTCTGTGGAGGGAGAAGAGGAGAAGGAATGGCAAATGTGATGCTTGCCTGACTGCTCTCCCAGGGCTTTGGAGGAAAACTCTCTGCATCCTCCTCCGCCACATAGATGCACAGACATACACTCCACACAACGCAGAGACACACAGCCCTGTCACTTGCACATCATCCTGCACACGGACACACACGAGCAGTGCACTCCCACAGAGACACATAGACAGACACAGACACGTGCAGAGACACACACACACAGACATACTCGTGACACTCAGACACACACACTCATACACACACACTCACATGCAGTGAGTCAGTGGGAGAACAAGGACAGTGACATCAGTTCTAGCGCTTTCTCTTCTTTGAGCCTCATTTCCCACATCCGAGAGCCCACCGGGCTTGCCCACCGGGCTTGCCCACCAGTCATACTTCTGCTGAGGGGATGCTGACCTGAATCAAGACAAGGGTCTGCTGAGCGCCACCCGTCCCCCCGCCCCGCCCCGCCCCCAGGGCTTCCTCCCTCTGGGTTCACACTCCATATCTCCCCTTAGTGAGGCTGCGCTGATGCTCTATGGGGGCGGGGTGGTGGTGGGGAGAGAGGCCAGGGGTGGGGGGAAGTGGAGGACGGCAGGGGCGGGGGAGGATCTGTGAATTTAATAAAGTCAGCCTAGCCTGCTTGCCCCGTGAAGCCGCAGGGCTGATGCCACGGTGGTAACTTTCCTTCTGGGCGTCACGTGTTCCTTACATGCTGGAATTCCAGCCTGGCCTCCCGAGGTGGGAGGACAGAGGAGGGAGCTGGCCCACGGGCCAGTGTAGACCTCAGGCCCTTTCTTGCTCACCCACATCCATGTGTCTTGGTGGCACGGGTCCTGTGGCCTGAATGGGGGCTGTAAAGGATCCAGGATGCAGGCAGGCAAACATAATCCTGCCACTGGCGGCTTTCCTTCCGCTCTGCATGGAAAGGAACCAGAGCCAAATGCCACCACTCCTGGCCCACATACTTTCTGCTGCCTCGCAGGACTGGGGAAGCAGGGCCTGGCTTTGCACCCTGAAGCCAGTGGCAAGGAGACCTGAATCCCTGGGCACCCAAATAATGGTCCTGTTCAAACTCCTGGTTCATTTGCATCCTGGCTGGACGGGGGGTTTGGGCACTCGGGTCGCCGGGTTCCTCTCTGCCAGCACCCCTGCCCGGCCCCACCTGGCCCAGCTCACAGAGCATCTCACGCTGCACCTCGGGTGCTCCCTGCCTCTACGTGGTCTTGGGGAGATCCCTGGAGTCAGCCAATTTTCTTATCTGGAAAATGGGGATGACAATAGCTGTAACGACCTCATTCTGTTGGGGCAGAAAGAAGAGGGGCTGGAAGTGAGAGATTCTGGAGATCCCATAGTGTTTGGGGGCAGATTGCGTGAGCCTTGGAAAAACATAAAAGAGGTATCACTGGAAATCCCAGGTAGGCCCGCGTTCCTCCACCCACCCTGGCTTCTCGGGGGCCCCCTATCCAACCAAATCCCCGGGGCTCGGGTGTGGGCTTGGGGCAGGGACACTGCAGCTCAGTGTCAGGGGTTGGGGAGGGGAGCCCACCCTCGACCCGCAGCCGCCCTCCCCTTCCCTCCTGGGATTTTCGCCCTAAAGATTGCCAACCTGGGGGCTATGAGGTAGTGTGCAAGATGGCCCCACCAGCCTCAGTGTATCTGAGTCTCATTTGCCTGAAACTTCAGTGTTACTGAAGGATTAGTGGGGAGACACACACACTCACTCCCACGCATGCATACATATGCTTTGGAGTACAATGCAAGCATCCAAGTTATCTTTACTATAGAGCATGAAATTCAAGGAACACGGTCTCTCTTCTGCTCTCGTTTTGAGACCCCTGCAGGAGGCTGCTGCCCTCTGCTGTTTTTGATAAGACAGAGGAGGAGCGTTGGGGTCCTCTGAGTCTCTGATTGCCCAGGTCACACCTGCTCCCCTCCTCCAGTCCCCTCAGCCAGACTGTCTCCCACGCACACGTGCTGTGTGCTCGCGGAGAGCGCCCAGGGACCCCCGAGGGCCCGAGGGGAGAGGCAGGGGGGCCAGCAGAGCGCCCGGTCTGCCGTCACCTCTCCACGGCCAGACCAGGAAAGTAACCCCTCTCCTTCCACGCCTCCTCCCTCCCAGAACATGAATATCCAGGTGGAGGACATCCGGATCCGAGCCATCCTCTCCGCCTACCGCAGGCGCACCCCAGTGACGGAGGGCTACGTGGAGGTGAAGGAGGGCAAGACGTGGAAGCAGATCTGCGACAGGCACTGGACAGCCAAGAACTCCCGCGTGGTCTGCGGCATGTTTGGCTTCCCCGGGGAGAAGAGCTACAACGCCAAAGTGTACAAGTAAGGAGGCTGCGGGGAGTGCAGCTGGCTGGGCTCTGGCCCTGCCTTGTTGTAGAGTTAGCTCTGCAGTGGCCTGGGCCGCTGCTGTCTCCCCAGCAGGTGATTATTCTGAGCAATCTGGGCCTTGCAGCAACTGTTAGGAAATTGAGAAACCGATCGATTTGATTCGGTTCTATCCATCCCGAGTAAATCTTGCAATGCTGTTAGGATTTCCAAAGCTAATATCTCCCAGGGGGAGAAAGAGTGGCTCATAAGGAGACTTAGAGTACTTTGCCTGAGGGGGTGTCCAGGGAGGGGTTTTCAGCTCAGGGCAGGCTGGTGTATTGGCTGGTTGTGGGGTCTTCCTAGTTCCTCTAATAAGGATAATAATCGGCTTTACTGAGTGCTTACTCCATGCCAGGCAGCTCTGTGTTTAGTCTCTTAAGCTTCACAACACTAGGAAGCAGGGATCTATTTCAGAGTCAAGGGAATGAAGTCGGAGAGGGGTGATAAATCTCGGAAGTGGCTGGGACTTCCCTGGCGGTCCAGCGGTTAAGACTGCGCTTCCACTGCGGGGGGCGTGGATTCGATCCCTGGTCCGGGAACTAAGATCCCACATGCCGTGCGGCGTGGCCAAAAAAAAAAAAAAAAAAAAAAAACCTAGGAAGTGGCAGATCCAGGATCCAAACCCAGGTCTCCAGCGACAGGGTCCACACTCCTCAAGAGTGCAGACTCACTACCTCTTTCCTTTCAAGCCAAGGAGAGAGGTGGCTTCCAAGCCGGCAGACAGGGGTCCCAGCCCCAGCTCTTCTTCCAGATCCCTAGGGTCAGTGTAGGCTGCATCCCTCCCTGGGCTCGTCCTGGCTGCCTCCGGTCAGAGCCCCCGGTCCACCAGGAGGGTGAGTGCTTGGAGGCAAGCTGCCCGGCTGGGCAGGTAAGCATGGTGGTGATTCCTACCCCCGGCGGCCCTCAGACATGGCCCAGACCTTCCTGTTTGCACAGGGTGGGATGGGGGCATGCAGGGTGGTCCCCATCTTCTAAACAGTTTGGAGAAGTCCCTTCAGCTGGCCAGCTCCTTCCCTGGAGACACTTTCTCAGCTTTTCCTTCCCATTGGAGCCAAGAAAAGCAAATCCCCTCCCCTGACAGGCCTCCTACCTGCTGGACACACCAGAGCGCCCAGCCTGTCATAGGTCTGAGTCCAGTCCCGGGAGCCGGAAGGCTGCCATGAGCCCTGCCCGGAGCAGGATGGGGTGCCTGAGGCCAGGCAGCACGTGGCTTGTTCAGAGGGCATTTGAAAGCTACCTCCTGAACTGCGGATGGACCGGAGTCCTCTTCTGGCTTTTGAGGAAGGATCTCAGATCTCAGGTCTGTTTTGGCAGCTGGGCCTCACATGATCCTCTCACGAGCTGGGTTTGAAAACCCCCTCCCTGTTCCTCCTACAGTGTGTCTGTGGCTTTGCTTTTTCAAATGCGGGCAGGAAAAAGGCTGCTAAGTCTGGGAGGCATCCAAGGTGGTGGGAGGTGAGCTGTACTCTCAGCTGAGATGGGAGATGATTAGCAGACACTGGAAACTAGCTCCTGGTCCAGCGCTCTCACTGGAGATGGTGTAGAGGGGCGGGGCTGGGGCGATGGGAGGGCGGCTAGGCTGAAACCTTCTCCGTCTCAGCTTGTAGATATCTGATGTGGTATGTTAGTCCCTGGGACGCAGCTGACATTTGGGCCCCAAAAGAGAGAAGCGTGTTGGGGAGAGTTTCCGTGCTTCGGTGGTGCTGTTAGGGATTGAGATGGTAGCTGGTGGGAGGAAGCTGTTAGCGAAAAGCGGTGCCTCCCAGGGCATGTGGGGTCCTCAGAGGTCACCCGGCCCAAGCCCTCAGGCTGCACAGGAGGAGACCCAGGCCTGAAGGGCAGTGGGGTCGGGGGTCACAAAGCCACTCCTGCCAGAGATGCAGGGCAGCCCGGGCAGGTCTGCTCCAGGGAGAGCTCTCCACACTGCTACCTCCACCCTCAGACCTGCTTCTGCTTTGCTCCACCCTAGAGGCGGGGTCACACTGCACAGGCCGCCACCACCGGCTGGCTGGTAAGTCTGAGAACTGGGGCATCACTGGCCTGGAGACAGGGGTATCTGTGAGCCCTGCTCAGAGACTGAGGACAACAGAGGCCTGGGAGCCAGAGTAGGGGCCACACCCTGCATGGTCCCTGCATCTGGGCCTTCTGGTAGCATCTTTCCCCACCTCCCTTTCACCTTTTCTGCAGCAGCCTGTCTGTCGCTGCTGTTGCTGACCACACCCCCAAGGCAGGTCATGTGGTCTCCCAGGGAGGCCCTTCACCCCAGGAAGGAAATTGTTTTCAAAGTAATTCTATCTGGGGTGGGGTTAGTAGTCTCCAGGCATCCACCAGGCCCCTAAGGGACTTTGCAGCCTTGGAAATTCACCTGGGCAGCATGTATGGCCTCTCCACCCTGCCTTCCTCTGCTAACCTGCAGGTCTGGTGGCCTTAGAATTATCCCCAAGGCCGGGACTGCAGCTCTTCATCAGAACCTCTGCTGGCCATCCAGCCTCGACACCCCCGGCCAAGTCAGAAGAGTCTGGTGGGGTTGCCTGCAGGTCCCCCAGAGGCCTCTGCACTCACAGGCTCTCCCCAGAGTGAAGTCAGGGGCTCTCACCGAGGGCTGCTTTGCCATGGGCTGACTCCTATGCTGGACTGGGAAGCTGTGCGTATACCTCAAAATTGATAAAGTTGAAGCTTCAGGGCCCCATCCCCGGGGCCAGGAACACTTTGTAGTCATTTTCTTTTTCTTAAAGCAGGATCGCAATATTGATGTTGATTTATGGATACGAGCTTACTGAGCAGAGATTCTGCATCTAATGTTGCATCTTGTGAGTTAGGAAGAGCTCTAAGACTTTGGTGAGTTGGCTGAAACAGGGACCAAAAGGAGGCCCTCCACAGCAGATTATAGAAATGCCGGATCCACTTTGGTTTCACGTAGAGAAAGGGGTTCAGAGGCTTGGGGAGACTGGAATGTTGGAGTGGATTTGTCATCTAAGACCTACTCTCCCAGAGAGTCCAGAAGACAGACTTCTCACCATGACCGTGAGGAATAAGTGTGTGAGGGGAACCCTGGCGTTCTTAAGAGCTCCCTGATTGCTCTTCTCTGTAAGCCAGACCTCAGGGTGGGAGCTGCAGTCACCGCAGGTTGGGAAACCTAAACGCAATGCGGGTAATTGGATCAGGGGCGGCAGGGGCCAAGTGACAGCATTCAACGCCAAAGGCAAGGTGGGCATGGCTACTGAATGACCAGCAGATCTGACTCCTGCAGACCTGTGGTATTGACCAGTTGATCTAGTTGGCTGGATCGTGGTGTTCCTAGAAGTGAAATAGGAAGCCTCCTCAATTCCGTTTTTTGGGCGGGGGGCACACCGTGAGTCTTGTGGAATTTGAGTTCCCCGGCCAGGGATTGAATCCTGGCCCTCGGCAGTGAGAGCACGGAGTCCTAACCACTAGAACGCCAGGGAAGTCCCTACTCCATTCTTGATGTGTCAGAGCAGAAGAGTTCTAGGTCAAGAGAACAAAACTCTAACCTGAATCATAAAAGCAGGCCTGGCCTCTCAAACAATATCCAGACTTGAGCCAGTTTACAGACCCAGAAGCCCTTGAATGAAGAGGAGGCCAGGTCCCCTTGAAGAAGGACTGTGGCATGCTGCCAAAAATGTATACTGTTAATCATTGGCCCAGCCTTCTCCAAAGGAGATCACTGTATGTTGGGCACAAGGAAATAATCAGAACCTTCAGGAACCACCGGACACGGGCTCTGAACTGACACTGATTCCAGGGGCCCAAACATCCCTGGGGCCCACAGTCAGAGTATGGACGTCGGGTGATCAATGGAGTTTGGCCTCAGGTCCACTCATAGTGAGCCCAGTGGGCCCCTGAACCCATCCGGTGGTTATTTCCCTAGGTCCAAAATGCACAATTGGAATAGACATAATCACATAGCAGGCAGAATTCCTACGAAGTCTGGCTTCCTCCTTAGCTGGAGGAGAGCCAGGAGGACTTCTCATTTTTTAGTTGAATCAGTTCAGCTCAGTGTTCTTCTAGCCACCCAACCATCGGGCTAGATACCTCTTTCTTAAGTAGGCTTCCCGCTTGGCCAACGGCTGTCCTGTAACTCCAGTCGCTCACCAATCAGCAGGCCTGGAGCGGGCTGTCCACGCATCCTCCCCAGCGCCTCATATCTGCATCCCCGTATCTCTGCATCCCGGGGGGCCTGTGGGAGTGAATCATGGGGGCGGGGTGGGCTCTGGTGGTGGAAGCCTGTGGAGGATCACGGGCAAGTTCCTGTGAGCTGATGTAAGAGGGCAGTGGGGCTGTCTGGGGAGGAAGGAGCAGCTCTGTGTCTGCCGAGGGTGCTTCGCTCTATATTAAGAGCTCAGTACATCTGTTCCTGGGAGAAGCTTGTGGTCATGGAAATCTGGGAGCTAGAAGATGTTCCAGTCCAGTGGGATCTGACCACTCCTTGTGCAGCTGACATCCCCTGGGTGTATTTGCTCACCCAATGGTAGGGGTGTCATAGCAAGCTGTAACCGCCCCCCACCCCTGCCACCGAGTGCGTTCTCCAGTCTGACGTGGGAGTGTCATGGGAAAGAAGCTGGAGGCTGTGTCCTCAAGTGCAGGGCCCTTCCAGGGAGTGGGGAGGGGCAGTGGCTCTTGGAATTATTAACAGTCCTCCTATGTAGTCCTGTGCTCTGTCTGTAGCTATGTTGAGCACACATCCTGAATTTTCCAAGACAGTCCTTCTTTCAAAAAAATAAAATTGGGTGACGGGGGCCTCTCCGCGTGGCTTGTGGGATCTTAGTTCCCTAACCAGGGATTGAACCTGGGCCATGGCAGTGAAAGCACCGAGTCCTAACTACTGGACCGCCAAGGAACTCCCAAGACAGTCCTTTTTTTTTTTTTCAAAGATTCTGTGTCATTGCACCCACAGGTACAGTAGAATTACTACCAGTAGCAATTTTTGATTAAGGAAAGATATCAGCAGCATCTGTAGGGTTTTTCCTTCCTCTTTGTTCATATCCCATTCACTCTGAAACAAAGCAGAAACTTCCAGGGCTGCTGGACCAGCAGGGACAGGACCCTGCTTCTGCCCATCTGGGGCCAACTTGCCCTGGACGGCCCCTCCTCTGAGCAGTCCGGCAGTGATGCTGTCCAGCTCTCCCTGGCATCTCACTGGATTCTGCCAATCAGGGATGAGCACATAGACCCCAAGACCTGGGACAGCATGAGAGGACAGGGTGTCCTCCCCACCCTCCTCCTTTTCGAATCCCGCCATCATTCAAGGCCCAGTTCAAACCTACTCTTCCTTGAAGTCGTCCACCATCTCTCTTCTCTCATCTTTCTTTTTTTCCTTTAACCAGTACAGTTTTTATTTATTTATTTGATAGACACTTAGGCAGCCCTTCCAAGTGCTGGGCACTGTGGTTAAGTGCTTTATAAGAATTAACTCATTTAACTATCCTAACAATCTGATGAAGTAGATCCCTCTGCTACATCTGATCTGGAGATGGGGAAACTGAGGCACAGTGACCTTTCTGTTAAGCAATTCATTACCTACTGGTTGGTTATCATTTTAGAAAAAACTTTGACTCACCTTGATCCGTATTCTGCCTTCCAAAAAACAAAACCATAAAAACACACAACGCAGGCTAAGAGCTTACCTAGGATATGCTATGGAGACAACCTCAGCCTCACTGACTCCTGGGTGAAGAATTTTTTTTTAAAGGCTATAGATGGTAATTTAATAATGATAAAGGGGTTAACTCATCAAGAGGACATAACAATCTGAAATGTTTATGCACCAAATAACAGCTCTTCAAAATACACGAAGTAGAAACCGACAGAACTGCAAGGAGAAATAGACAAACCCACAATCATAGCTGGTGATTTCAGTTCTACTCTCTCAATAATGTATAGAACAAGTAAGGATATAGAAGACCTAAACAACGCTATCACCCAATTTGACCTATTTGGCTTTCAGAGAACACTCCACTCAACAACAGCACTATGCAAAATTTTTTCAAGTACACATTCAAACAAAACATAGCCTAGCTGGAGCATAAAATAAGCCTGGACCATAAATTATGTCTCAATAAATTTAAAATGATTCAAGTCATACAAAGCGTATTCTGTGAACATGATGGAATTATGTTAGAAATCAATAACAGAAAGATATCTAGAAAATTCCCAAGTACTGGAAACTGTATGCCCAGTTCTAAATAACCCTTCTGTCCTAAAGGTAATCAAAAGGTAAATTAAAAAGTATTTTGGCCTGAATTAAAATGAAAACACAGTATCTCAAAATATGTGGAATATAGCTAAAGTAGTACTTAGAGGGAAATGTATACTCCTGTACTGGAAAAGAAGAAAGGTATCAAATCAATGACATCAGCTTTCACTCTAAGAAACTAGATAAAGAAGAGCAGATCAAACTGGGTGAAGATTTGATGTGGTCTGTGGCTGCGTTTCATCACCATTATAATTTCCATGACGAAACCAAGTCTACTTTGATTCAGCAGAGGGGGTAATTTAAGTCTCTTCTCATTGCTTCTCGTTGGAGTCACATCTTTAATTTTTTCTATCAGTGGGAGAGAGTTTTACACGCAAATTGTCCTGCTAATTGACAAAGGGAAATAAAGGCAGGGGACAACAAGACAGCATGCTGAAGATATCTGAAGAATTTGGGTGACCAACCCTTCTGATTGCCCAGGACTGAGGGGTTTCCTGGGACCAGGGGTCCCATCTCTTTTATTTATTTATTTATTTATTCATCTATTGACGTATAGTTGATTTACAATATTGTGTTAGTTTCAGGTGTACAACGAAGTGGTTCAGTTATATATATGTTCTTTTATATATATTTATATATAACTTTTCTTTTCTTCATATATACATATAAAACTGAAGATTATTTTCCATTATAGGTTATTACAGCATACTGAATATAGTTCCCTGTGCTATACAGTAGGTCCTTGTTTTTTATCTACTTTATATATAGTCGTGTGTATCTGTTAATCCCAAATCGTAATTTATCCCTCCCCCCTTGCCCCTTTGGTAGCCATAAGTTTGTTTTCTATGTCCGTTGAGTCTGTTTCTGTTTTGTATATGAGTTCATTTGTATTATTTGTTTAGATTCCACATATAAGTGATACCATATAATATTGGGTTGGCCAAAAATTTCGTTTGGGTTTTTCCATAACATCTTGTCTTTCTCTTTCTGACTTACTTCACTTAGTATGGTAATCTCTAGGTCCATCCATGTTGCTGCAAATGGCAATATGTCATTCTTTTTTTATGGCTAATATTCCATTGTATTTGTCTCTCTTAGATCCCTTTCTGCATTTTGTATTTGTAGACCTTAGTATTATCTCACTACACTCGGTTAGTCCCTTGTCTTCTAGAATGTGAGCTTCCTGTGGGCAGGAGGCCACCACTGCCCTTCCGGGTCCTGCTCCGCAGTGCCCAGCGCGGGCCCAGCATGACCAAGTGTTCAGTGAGTGCTGGCAGGTGCACCCTGCAGAGCTCTGTCTGGAGTAGGACTGAATCCCAAGAGCAGGGACCATGCCTCTCTGGTTCCACCACCAGATCCCCAGCAGCTGGCACAATGGCTGGTCCAATGCCCAGTTGTGGAAGAAGGGAGGGGTGGGCACCATGATGCCTTGGTCACCTGCCCTGTCTTACCTTCTGCAGAATGTTTGCCGCCCGCAAGAAGCAGCGCTATTGGCCGTTCTCCATGGACTGCACAGGCACGGAGGCCCACATCTCCAGCTGCAGGCTGGGTCCTCAGGTGTCGCTGGACCCCGTCAAGAATGTCACCTGTGAGAACGGGCTGCCGGCCGTGGTGAGTTGTGTGCCTGGCCAGGTCTTCAGCCCTGATGGACCCTCAAGATTCCGGAAAGCCTACAAGCCAGAGGTGAGGATGGGGCAGGTGATTTGGCCACTTGGCACCTGAGGGGGAGGTCTGGTGGTTAAGGGAGCAGAGAGGGACCCCCAAGAGACAGCAAGGAAACGAAGACCACTTTTCTAGAGGGCAGGAAGGCAGAGGACACCCGTCAGGGCCAGCCTCTCCGATAGATGCCACCTCTAGGGTGTGACAAGAAGCTGAGCCCCTGCCCCTAATCATTAACACCCCTATCTGTCCTTCCACTACTGCTCTATTCTGAGCCCAGCGTCCCCTTTGTGGGGGACAGATACACTGGAGAGGAACATGACTCATTACTGACGTCACAGGCTCCATGTGGACCGCATGAAGGGTGGGGGTGGCCACCTGGGGCTCCTGCACAATTCCCAGAGGAATCAAGCATCCTGGAGCCTTTGGAAAAACGATCCAACCGTCAAAAGCACTTGAAATCAGCAACTTTCCAACGAGCTTTGGCTTATTCTGCAACAGGAAGGGTCACCATTTTTAAAAGCTGTCACCGTGATAGTAAATGGAAACGTGCCATCCCCACGTCTGTGTTATCTGTACCCGTTATCACGTTATACGTTTGTGAACCAGCCAGTGTGTGTGTGTGTGGGTGTATTCAAGAGATGTCAGTGTACGTCTGTTCACATCAATTACATCCCCGCTTCAACTGGCTGATTCCTTAGGACAAGCGAACTAGCCCAACCATTGGCAGGCTTGACACATCCTCTGAAGACGAGAAAGTGCACTATTCTGTCTTCCCCTGACAATCATTAGGCAGCTTTTCTATTTCCTACGTTCCTCTTTTCATATATCCACAAAGTGTCTCTGTGATTTGCATACTCTGAAAACTGCTAATACGGGCCGGTGGGTGGGAAGAGCACCTGGAAAGAGCAGAGGGATGGTTAGGAAAGAGAGCTAATCATTTAGTAGGGATTGATTCCCTGTATCAGACGAAACCGAATTACTTGGCAATCGGTCCCCTGGGCCAGGACAGGTTCCAAGTCAGCTCCGACCACATTAGGGGTAAGACGAGAGAGTAAACTCTGAAGGGGGCAGATGGTGTGTCAGGCGGGTCCAGGTAGGGGGGATGGAGTGGAAGGCAGGAGTAGCAACCCCTCCCCAAGCCGAGGCAGCCTCATTCCGTGTCTACTGTCCCTTCTCAATGTCTCTCCCGCTATCTACCCCCCTGCCCTCTCCAATCTCTCCTGTCCATCAACATCTAATGACCTGCTCTTGGACAGGGGCTGATAACACTCTTCCAGTGGGATCCAGAAACCCGGGCAGGAGCCAATAAGCCACACTGGGTACCCCCTCCCAGGCTGGGGTGGCATATTTGGACAAAAGAAGAACCCTTAAACAAAAGGAGCGGAGTGAACACAGCGAGCCCAGGCATCAACCGGAGGGTGTGGGAACTCTTTGGGGTGTCTTCCTGGCACTTCCGTCCGGAAGCCAGCCCCGTCCCCCCTCCGTCCCCACCAGGGCCTCCAAACTGCACAGACCTGACCACACATCACACGTGTGCAGCCAGGCCACAGAGGCATGCCTGCAGCCCCTCCCTTCCCTCCCACTGCCACGTGCTTTGACAGCCACATCCTTTCTACAGCCTCAGCCTGAGCCCCTGAGCTTTCCTCATGTGTCATCCAGAATACCAAGTCCTACTGTTTTGGAATTCCTCTTACTGTGTGGTTGAAAGCAAAGGAATCAAACTCATACCAAACCAGTTCCAAAAAAAAGAGCAAGAAAGGCTTACATCACATTTTCCCTTGGTTTCTTTCTTTCCTCCAGGGCCAGCTGACTCATCCTGGCCTCTGCCAGATAGGGTAAGGTTATCTGGGACTCTGCCTTACGCCTGAGTCACGGATGGCCCGCTCCATGGGAGGGGGACCCTGACATCCAGCTAGAGAGCTTAGGAAAGGAAATGGGGGAAGGGAGAGGTCACAGTTCTGCAACAGTCAGGGGCTGGGGCCAGCAGTTGTATTTGTCTTGTTTTCTAAAGCTAGACTAAAGTTTCTCGAAGCCAGTGTGGGTTTTGCACCCCTCCCTGTCCCTCTTTTCTTCTCCCTCTAGTGCCAGGGTCTGTCCCTGAGGTCTGTAAATCTGGGTGGGGACCTTGGCTGGAGGTTGGAGACACAGGCTCTTGTTTGATGCCTTGGCCCTCGAGATGACTGCTGTATGTTAATGCTTGAAAAACACCACCTCCAGCCAGGGCTGCCTCGTCCAGACCATCAGTGGGTGCGATGAAGGGAGTCCGGGGCTGTGGACTGCACAGGCCAGAGTAGAACAATGACTCTGGTCTGATCCAACACACATAGAAGGGCTGCACAGTCACCCCTTACTCATTCTGTATTGAATCAAATGGCATCAGCAATAACTCAGAGCCTCACAGCCTTCTGAGTTCCCCACCCCAGCACACACACACACACACACACACACACACGCATGCACAGAAACGGATGCAAAGCAGGATATGTGGGCAGATGGAGTCAAATGACCCGTCTCCCATCTTGTAAGGTGTAATCCAACGGGATTAAGATGCTGCTGGAGAGTAGGTCTTACTCCTGTGCAATTAAATAAGCCCCATAAGGTGATAAGGCTTCCAGGCTGTCAGTGAGCAAGTAGGCATAACTAAACTATAACCACCTACTCTCTGCATATCTGGTGGGGCTGCATCTTCTGAAGAGTTGGGCTGATCTAGACGTGGAGTAGAATCGCAGTGGCGGAGCCGGAGTGGTGACTGGTCACGAGCCCAGCTGCAGGACCGATGTGGGACGTCACCAGTGGGAGGCTCCCCACCCCCTTGCCACGGCCCATCCCCAAGTCTTGGCCGCCTCAGTGGGGCCCCACCCGCTCACTCTCCGTCTTCTCTCTCCTGCCTCTCATCCGCCTGCAGAGCAGGATCCTTGTGGTTGGTCCGTTTAGCGCCCTGGAATCTCCCCCGGGGCTAGACCACAGCACGCTGTTACAAGCAGGATAGAATTATGATCCATTTGGAGTCTGCAGACTTTGGGGGTAGGAGGTTCTTTCTGTAGCTCTGAAGCTTGAGCTTCTGGAGTGAGGGGGTGGAGGGAAGTGTTGGTGTTAAGGTCGTCGAGCAAGTATGGGGTGGGGTGATCAGCTGATGAGGGTCCCTGATGGGCTTCCCAGTGGCCCAGGACGAAAGGTCCACGAGAAGGCTGCAAAGGGAGCGCACCGGCGAGCCGACCACGCAGAGTGAGCATGCGCGCCTCCACCCCTCCGCGGGCACACACGCAGATCGAGCACTGTCAGCTCCTAGCCTGGGTCCCGGGAGTGGGGAGGGGTTGGGAAAGGAGGGGAGTGAGCTGCGCTCAGCAGGACCATGTGTCTCTTCAGCAACCCCTGGTGCGGTTGAGAGGAGGTGCCAATGTCGGGGAGGGCCGCGTGGAGGTGCTCAAGAACGGAGAATGGGGTACCGTCTGCGACGACAAGTGGGACCTGGTGTCCGCCAGCGTGGTCTGCAGAGAGCTGGGCTTCGGGAGCGCCAAAGAGGCCATCACAGGCTCCCGGCTGGGGCAAGGTAAGGCGTGGGGAGGACGTTCTGTGGGCTCTCTTCACGGAAAGTGTCACATGGGGAGCCCAGTGGGGGCTGGCTGGCCTCATTCTTTCCAGGCTCTTCCTGCTTTGCCTCCTCCCTCCAGCAGCTGCTGCTCTGTTAGACAATCCCAGGCCTCTCCCCAGGCAGTTGGAGCTGGAAGGGCCTTAGGGAATATTGAGTGCCCATTTTATGGATTTGGAAGCTGAGACCCAGAGAAGGAAGTAAACGACCAAGATGAGACAGCATATTAGCACCCAGTGAATATTCTAATGGAGGTCTACCCAACTCCTAACCCAATACTCCCCACAGCCCCGCTGAAAAAGCTGGAATTTCCAGGTCCTTCCCCCAGGAGAAGACCTCAGAATTCATGAGGCTATGGACCACCCCGGGCACAAAAGAATCCTGCATGTCATCTTACTTTCCCACCCTGAGTTAGCACCACAAACATTCTCTCCCTGCCGCCAGAGACTGGGAACAGGATGCCCTGCTCCCAATGTCATGAGATGCTAACAAAAGAAGGGGCCTGGTTTTTATTAAGTGTCTCAAACAAATCTTTCCTTTGAGCAAAGAACAAGAGTATAGGAGGCTTTCAAGCAGGTCACCCTGTTGAGAGGAATGTTGTCAACATGACATGGCAACACAACAGATAACTTCCCCTCCCAACCCCCATGAAGACCACTGCCCTGTGCCAGCCCTGGTCCTGCAGAGGGTGGAGTCTTTGCCCCAAACAGACTCTGCAGCCCAGCGAGCGTCCAGCGCCCCACCTCACCCCACCCAGGGGGACTTTGTGTGTTGAGCAAAGGAAACCAGTCATCTGCAGGAGTCTTTTCAGTGTTGACCCCCAGGGAGGCTGCTGCAGACCAGGGGCTGCCGTGGTTGGGAGGGGGTGGGGAGGGAGGAGAGTGGGCTGCAGACGAGGGTGGGCTGTCCTATCCCGTGAGGAGAGGATGTCTCCACACTGTCAGGAATAACACCATCACCCCACAGAAAGGAGTATGGTGAGGTCATTGGCCACAACCTGGAGGAAATAACAGCCCAGTGGACCCTAGAGACAGTCTTGGAATCATAGATGGCGCTGCTACAGAAGAACTCAGAGGTCATCTCGTACAACAGATGAGGAATCTGAGGCTCTGGAGAGCGAGCCTGAGGTCACACCTGTAGTTAGTGGCAGAGAAAGATTGAAACTCGAGTCCTCTAACTCTCAGATGTGCGCTTCTCCCTTCTACCCACCTGTCTCAGCCTGCTCACATTCAGAGCATCTCTACCTCCAATCCCTGCAAGCTTCCTGGGGTCTACTGAAGTTTGAGGGTCTAGGGTGGACTAGAACGTTGCTTCGTGCCAGCCGTCAGTGACCCGGTGACAATCTTTCTCCTCCCCTGTCGTGGTGAGCTCTTTGCGGTTCCCTTGAATCTCGAATATTCCCACAGTCCATTGTACTAATTAGGTAATGTGTTGGTTTGTGGTCTCCCCAGGCCTGCAGGACAAAGACCACTCATTCTGAGGAGGAAACAAGCCCCAGATGACATAAACATTCCATTTATCATGGGTGTGTGCTATTTGACCTAATTATTTCACTGCCCAGAGCAGCCAGAATTTTCCCAGGGCCCACGGGACTCTGGGAGAAAGAGACATTTGGCATTTTCAGTGCTGTCCTTGAAAGAACCATTGGATGATTTATCATCTCCTGCCACATTGGGCAGGTCAACTCTGGTAGGCAGAAAGGGAAAAGTCCACATTTGATGTCAAGCCACAGAACAGTCAGGGTCCATCCTCAGCCCTGCCTCTAGCTGGTGGACCAAGTTACCACACCCACAGCGAGGGTAGTGAAAGGGCAAGTGCTGAGGGGCGGGCAGTCTGAGTCCTGGTCCTGGCCCTGCCACCTACATGCTCGGTGAGCTTGAGCAACCTTCTGGGTCTCAGATCCTTCCCTGGATTCACGGTGTCTGAGGTTCTGTCTGTCCAGCCTCCTGGGATTCTGAGACCTGTTCTTATCACCAGCATGGATGTTAGGTCAGAGTCAGGCACTGTGCTTTGTGTTCTGAGATCCCCTGTACACATCTGAACTCCAGCTGTCTGTTCACACAACTGGCTCCCACCATGCCTGGCTCATAATCTTCTGGGGACATTCATTTTATCAGGAATGAATGAATGAGGGAATTCCCTAGCAGTCCAGTGGTTAGGACTCCGCGCTTCCACTGCAGGGGCCACGGGTTGGATCCCTGGTCGGGGAACTAAAGGATCCCACAAGCCTCGCGGTGTGGCCAAAAAAAAAAAGGAAGGAATGAATGAATTAGTTCCAGTTGCATAAGTAGGGTGAGCTGAACAAACACTTGGTAAAGAAATTCCAACACTCCAGACCCACGCTGTCCAACAGACATATAATGTGAGCCACATATGTGATGTTAACATTTTCTAGTAGCCATGTAAAGAACAAATAAAAAGAAACAGATGGGGCTTCCCTGGTGGCGCAGTGGTTGGGAGTCCGCCTGCCGATGCAGGGGACACGGGTTCATGCCCCGGTCCGGGAAGATCCCACATGCCGCGGAGCGGCTGGGCCCGTGAGCCATGGCCGCTGAGCCTGCGGTCTGGAGCCTGTGCTCCGCAATGGGAGAGGCCACAGCGGTGAGGGGCCCGCGTACTGCAAAAAAAAAAAAAAAAGAAACAGATGAAATTCATTTTAATAATCTATTTTCCTTAATATTATATATAATATTTCCAAAACATTATGATTTCAACATGTAATCAATATAAATGCTCTTGATGAGATAGTTCACAGGTAGGGTACTGACTCTCTGAAATGCAGGATGCGTTTTGCACTTACGGCCCATCTTGGTCTGGACTGACCACATTCCAAGGGCTCGGCAAGGTGGCAGCTGCTGCGCTGGATGGGGCAGCTCCAGAGCAGTGCCTTTCAAACCCTTTTGCTTGAAACCGCCCATCAGAAATACTGCCAGCACATGCAAGTAAAGCCGAAACAAGTCTCTGGAAACAATGCTTACCTTTATAACATGCAAAAGGCTGTGCGTTGTCCTAGTCTATTCTACTGTGATCTTCAAGATCTGATGGCAACCTGCAGAGTTGTGGGTCCCAAGTCCATAACATCGTTCTAGCAGGTTGGACATGGAGTCATCATCATCACCACCATCATCATCACCATCATCGTCACCATCACCACCATCACCATCATCATCATCATCACCATCACCATCATCATCATCATCACCATCACCACCATCACCATCATCATCATCACCATCACCACCATCATCACCACCACCACCAACACGGTCATCATTACCGCCAGTACCATCATCACTGTCATCATTGCCATTATCACCATCATCACTCTCCTCACAATCATCAAACAAGCCACTGTTCTAACTGGATACTCAAATCCAAGGTTGCTCTGTGTTTCTGAGCCCATCTTAACTCATGAGCTGAGGCTCTGCTTGCTTCAGAGTCTCTGTTGGGGATCTGTATTTTGCATAGCCTTTCCGCTCAGAGTCCTTGGTATTTCCAGCCACAGTGACCGATGTGTTTTTATAAATTTTATAAAATTCCAAGGAATTGGAAGCTTCATCATTTATGAATTTCCAAGGAAATGGAAACTTGGCTCTTACCTGTCACAGTGGGTTGCTCCTGGAATTTAATTTTGGGGCTCAGTGAGCCTAGATACCAGGTGTCTCCAGAAACCAAGAGCCGGGGGTCCCTCCTTTGGACTCCAAAGCACCCGAAGTCACCTCCATCTTTATCATTTACCACATGATATTACAAGTCTTTGTGTAAGTGTCTGCCTCCCCCAGGCACTAACCGTGAGCTTGTCACGGCAGGGCCTGCCTTAATTCCTCTGTGGGTCCCCAGCACCTGGCACAGAGGCTGACGTCAGCAGGGACTTAGTGAAGCCAAGGACATCCATTCAGATGCTGCTTGCAACACTTCCTGTTTGCCAGGCTCTTGTTGGGAATTCACAAGGCACACAGACATAGTGCCTGCCCTCGTGGGGCCTCCAACCCAGTGGGGAAGCAGACAGACATTGAACAGGGAGGCGCTTGAGTGCAGTGCGAAGCAGAGTGCTCAGTGGAGGCTACCCGAGGGGACCCAGCTTAGATGCGGCTCAGAAAGGTTGTGCCGTCAAAGTGGCATCAAAGCTGAGCCCTGAAGGATGAGCAGGAGTTTGCTGCTGAGGAGGAAGAAGGTCCAGGCGGAGGGAAATGCTTGGCTCAATGGAACAGCCAAAGGGAGGCTGGTGTGGCCGAGCTAGGGAGGAGCAGGCAAAGCTGGAATGCTAAGTGGAGGCCTATCTCTGGTCGGACCATTTGGGGACTGTGGCTTTTACCCTGAAGTGCAGTGAGAAGCCATCACAGGGGTTTAAGACAGGGGGTGACATGATTCAAGATCTCTTGGGCTGTGCGTGGCAAATATTTTGGACTAAGAAAGCCGGAGGGAGACTAGAGGCTATTTCATTCATCCTACTGGGAGATGACAGGGTTGGACTAGTGTCGTGGTGGCAGAAATGGAAAGCACTGAGATTTGCGGGGAGCGAACAGAACATGGTGAAGGATTGCTTGTCTGTGATAAAGGAGGAGGAGACGGTGCCTCTGGGTTCTGCTGAGAACGGCCAGGTGCATGGAGGTACCACTTCCTGAGATGGGGAGGTGCTGGCGGAAAAACAGGCTGGAGAAGGCCCTCCTGCTGGAATGAGAAAGGACAAAAGCAGATGAGTCTTTCAAGAAGTTCTCCCTGAAGGGAAGGAACGTGACAGGCCAGAGGGAGGTGTAGGATCAGGGGAGGGTCGTTGTAAAGATGGGAGATTTTGGCACGTTTGGGTGCTGAGGGACCGACCCGAACCAGAGGAGGGTGGCAAGGACCAGGAGAGAGAGGAGAACGCAGGGCAAGACAGGGTCCAAGGTGGGCTTCCAGGCAGTCAGGAGCTCCCGGAAAGAACTGGACTTGGATCCATCTTGATGGGCTAGACAGAGGAGAGGTGGATCTGTGAGCCGAGCTGAGCTGAATGCCGGACAGACAGAATTTCCTCTCCCCAGCAGTGGGAGGCTCCCCCTGTGACCCCGGTGCCTGTAAGGGAAGCTTCCCGCGTGCACACTAGAGGTCCTTGCTGAATGTCTTCCGTCTGCCCTTACGGCTCCACTCTCTGCCTTGCCCACATGGTCCAGGGTCCTGGGAGGCAGGCTTGGGTGTGGCCAGCTGAGAGCCCTGGGGGAGACTGGAGGTGGGGAGAGTGGAGGGGTCAGGTCTTTACTCTCCTTGTGGGCCACTGTGTCCCTCCACGGAGGGTAACGGCTCTTCAAAGGTGGCCTCCCCACATGGCTTTTTTGCTCTCCTGGGACAGATATTGGCACCTCCTTTTACTCCTGCAGGCCTGGGGGTGGCCTCTGTACCCCAGGATTATTAGCCCACAAGTACTGGACTGTCCACTGTGACTTCCCCACGCTCTGTCCATAACTTTATTTTTAAAATCTCTTTCTCTAACTCAGATCATCCAATTTGAGAATGCCATCTCTTTCCTGCGGGGAGCCTGACTACACAGTGACAGTCACCCCTTTCGGATTCATCAGTGCATGGAATGTTGTCCTCTAGTCCAACCCCTTTATTTCAGTGAGAAAACGATATTCAGAGAGGCTGAGTGAGTTGGTCAGGGTCACACAAGCTAGTAGCAACTTTTGTTTCTTCTCATGGAAGAAATGATTCCCAAGACAAGAAAAAATTCTCTCCAGGTAGAAGAGGCCTGGGTCATCGAGCTGATTATAGGAGGTGGTTGGGAGGATTTTGAGGATGGGAGAGGCATGTTCTTATTGTCTGGAACTTTCTTTCCCATCCTAGAAGCTTTCATAGCCTATGTGCATTTTCCATCCCCAGGGATAGGACCCATCCACCTCAATGAAATCGAGTGCACCGGGAATGAGAAGTCCATCATAGACTGCAAGTTCAATGCTGAGTCTCAGGGCTGCAACCATGAAGAAGATGCTGGTGTGAGATGTAACATCCCCGCCATGGGCTTCCAGAAAAGGGTAAGGAGCCTGGACTCCCAGAGCGAACTCTGTTATATGTTGGTCACTGAAGCCCCAGAAAATGTAGACCAGATGGCCTCAGGCTAAAGCTTTCCAACAGGTGGTAGAAGGGTGCTCTGATGATGAGCTCAGAAAGTTGTCAGGCTCTGCTGCTCTCACTGTTGGTGACCGTCACCAACAGTGAGAGGAGGAGCGAAATGAAGAGACACGTGGATGAGCTCTACTGGCCTTACTGGCAGATGCTGGGGATCCACTGTGCGCCACGCCCTGCACTGGGGCTGGACATACAGGGTGATTGTAACTCAATCCTTCCTGCGAGGGATTCAAGGTGTACAGCACCTGTGGTGCCCTTGGCAAAAGCCCTTTCCAAGAACCCAGAGGAACCACATTACAGCAGGTCCGCGAATCACGCAGATCTAAGCACAATACAGATAGTATCTGGGGACCGAAGACTGTATGTTGGCTTCCAGAGGGAAAGAAAAGGGAACCTTTACAGCGTTATGTCCGAGACACATCCCTCCCTTCCTGAGATGGCGTCTCTAAAAACCTGCATCGTGTCCCCTCGTGTGGGTGACCTTTCCCACAGGGGTAGCCAACAGGATGAACTCCTCTTTGCCAGGAGGTCGTCTATCCAATCCTACAAAAAGGCCCAGTAAACCCTATTTAATGCTCTTCACTAAACCATGAATTTGGTACAGGGCTGGCTCATTGGAAGAACTTCTTGAAGGCTTATTTTTTTAATGAGCAAATGCAGATACATCAGGGCACAGAGTGGCTCCCCAGCCAGGTGCCTGCTCTGACGGTGATTCTTGACCTTGGCACCGGCATGTCAAAGGCACTACTGGATTGGTCAGCCACAACAGTTCACCACCCAATGGGGCCAAAAATGTGAACCCAGCCAAGCCAGGCATTTGCTTGGGGGTAAGCGGGAGCGTGGGCCACAGCCCCACAGCTGCAGGGAGGGCTCGCCCTCTGTAATTGCTGAGCAGCGTTCCAGGAAGGCCGTAACAGAGCCATAAAAGCTGACGTGCCAAGAGCCCCCGTATGCTGGGGCACCGTCCTCTTCAGACAGATCGGACTTGGGTGGAATGGGGTTTGCAACGCAAAGGAAAGACCTAGGCCAAAGAAAGTGAAGTTTTCCAGAAGGGTTTTATGGTGGGTGGCGCTGAGCTTGCCCATGTGGCCGGTCATGCCAGTGGGGCACCACACTCGCAGCACAAACAGCCCTCACCCTTTCGTGGGCCCTCCAGGCTCTAAAAGACGAGCCCAGTGCCCAAGCACAGGGCATGGGAGAGTTGTACGCCTGGATCTGCCATTTCTATCCCCCGGGAAGGAAAAGAAGGGTGTCACCTCTGAAAGAAATCCCTGTGGGCTGTATGAGCCGTCTCCCGTGGCAGTGGGCCAGGCTTCTGCAGGGCCTGCCTTGGGGCTCCCAAGGGCATTGCTAACACCGCTGAGCAGAAAAATTGAGACTCCCAAGCTTTATCACTGTGTTAGTTTTCTGGGGCTGCCATAGCAAAATACCACAGACTGGGTGGCTTAAACAATGAGAATTGATATTCTCATAGTCTGGAGGCTGGAAGTCCAAGATCAAGGTGTCGGCAGGGTTGGTTTCTCTTGAGGCCTCTCCCCTTGGCTTGCAGATGGCCGCCTTCTCACTGTGTCCTCACATGGCCTTTCCTCCGTGCACACACAACCCTGGTGACTCTTTCTCGTCTAAGGAAACCAGTCCTATTGGATTAGGGCCCATCCATATGATCTCATTTAACCTTAGTTACCTCTTGAAAGGCCCTACCTCCAAGTGAGTCACATTTGGACTAACGTGGGGGTTAGGGCTTCAGCATATGAATTTGGGGGGTGACACAAGTCAGTTCATGACAATCACGCACTAGCTGATTCCTTAATTAATCTCTTTAAGGGTTCAGTTTCTCCTCAGAAAATAAAGAGGTGAGAGAGGTGATTCCTAGCTTCCCTTCCAGCCCGCAGTTCATTAGGAAATTGACTTCTCTATTGAATGACTAATAAAACTCAGAGACTTGGAACCGGGTGGTTTTGTCCATCCAGCCACAGCAGAGCTGCGTTTCTTTCATTGCTGGGGTGAGACGCCAAGGCAGGGAGGCTCTGGGACTGGCAGGTGGGTTTACCAGGCGAGCTAATCCACGCAGGGGCCCTGGCACCTTTGCTGACCTCTAGTTCCCTTCTGAACTGTGAGCCTGGCCCTGACTGGGTAGCAGGACCAAGCCCACATGTGGAATGTGAGTTGGAGAATGCCCGTGCTTGCTTTCATGTTAACATCTGGGTTGCGTTACCTCACTTCCTACCCGCCACCTCCAAAAATAGGTGTGGGACTGGTGAACCACAACGTTATCAAAACACAGGGCGGCCTCACCATGCCCCACTGGCTGGAAGTGGGTGTTTTGTTTTCCCTATTCACGCTCAGAAAACTTCAGGTGCCTGCACTTCGCTCCCTTCTTTCAAACCCCATACTGCTGCCACCGAGAATCAAAGGAATAGGAAAAAAGAAATACCTTGGGTTGTTTTTAAAAAAAACAGTGGAGGAGGATTGACCTCTCCTGGCATCCTTGAAAGGTAATGAGGTGGAGAGGGTGCAGGCCAGAGGCTCCTGGCTGACCCCGAGGCCTCTTGGGGTTCCACCAATGCTGGTAGAGTCAGAGCATTGAGCCAGGCTGCTTCCAGAATGGGACACCCAGGACAGGGGCCCTGGAAATAGAGAGTTGTGTCCTGGGCTGAATTTGAACTTCATGGCTGGCCTCTTTTGTTCCCTCCACAGTTTTCTAGAAAATGAGAAAAGGCCTCCAATGCATCTTGAGGTGCCTGGATTCCTCCCGGGGTGATGGAACCCTGCTCCCTGTTACGGAGGCTGCTCCAGGCTTGCTTAGCCTTGGACGCACGGCCACAGCTTGGAGCTTTTGGAAGTGCTTCAAGGAGAGGCCCCAGCTCGCCACTGGTGACTCCAAGTTTTCCTTGCCCTGGAGTAACTGTGCAGCCACATTCTTTAGCAAGAGCCTCTCAGACTTCTGTTGGCCCTAAAACCTAGGACAAGAACACACAGCCAACAAACTCTGGCTGCACAGGCAGTGTTGGACAGAGGACAGGGACCCTCCCAGAGAGAGCCCTTGAGACAGGAGCCTTCACACTGAGACTTAATCTTGGGGCCCCACTGCTCTCTGGTAGTGGGACAAAGTGTGAACTGTGGGTTCTTTAGGCTCCCCCATCTTCATCTTTCACTGACCTTGGGGCAACAAAATGAAGTCAGTTTGGGGGGGCAGTGGCCTATGAAGGGGGTAGCGGAGGTAGCTATCAGCCCCCAGTGCAGTTAGTAACACAGGGCACAGTCTGTAGGGAGATAAAAAATAATGATAAACCCAATTAAAACTTATTCTGCTTTTTTTTTAAATTATTTTTTTTTGTACAGCGGGTTCTTATTAGTTACCCATTTTATACATATTAGTGTATATATTTCAGTCCCAATCTCCCCACCCCACCCCCACCACTTCCTCCCCTTGGTGTCCATACGTTTGTTCTCTACATCTGTGCCTCTATTTCTGCCCTGCAAACTGGCTCATCTGTACCATTTTTCTAAGTTCCACATATATGCGTTAGTACACGATATTTCTTTTTCTCTTTCTGACTTAATTCACTCTGTATGACAGTCTCTAGATCCATCCACGTCTCTACAGATGCCCCAATTTCGTTCCTTTTTATGGCTGTGTAATATTCCATTGTAGATATGTACCACATCTTCTTTATCCATTCATCTGTCGATGGGCATGTAGGTTGCTTCCATGACCTGGCTATTGTAAATAGTGCTGCAGTGAACATTGGGGTGCATGTGTCTTTTTGAATTATGGTTTTCCCTGGGTATATGCCCAGTAGTGGGATTGCTGGGTCATATGGTAATTCTATTTTTAGTTTTCTAATGATCCTCCATACTGTTCTCCATAGTGGCTGTATCAATTTACATTTGCACCAACAGTGCAAGAGGGTTCCCTTTTCTCCACACCATCTCCAGCATTTGTTGTTTGTAGATTTTCTGACGATGCCCATAATAAATGGTGTGAGGTGACACCTCATTGTAGTTTTGATTTGCATTTCTCTAATAATTAGTGATGTTGAGCAGCTTTTCATGTGCTTCTTGGCCATCTGTATGTCTTCTTTGGAGAAATGTCTATTTAGGTCTTCTGCCCATTTTTGGATTGGGTTGCTTGTTTTTTAATATTGAGCTGCATGACCTGTTTATATATTTTGGAGATTAATCCTTTGTCCATTGATTCGTTTGCAAATATTTTCTTCCATTCTGAGGGTTGTCTTTTCACCTTGTTTACAGTTTCCTTTCCTTTGCAAAACTTTTAAGTTTCATTAGGTCCCATTTGTTTATTTTTACTTCCATTACTCTAGGAGGTGGGTCAAAAGAGATCTTTCTGTGATTTACGTCAAAGAATGTTCTTCCTATGTTTTCCTCTAAGAGTTTTATAGTGTCTGGTCTTACATTTAGGTCTCTAATCCATTTTGAGTTTATTTCTGTGTATGGTGTTAGGGAGTGTTCTAATTTCATTCTTTTACGTGTAGCTGCCCAATTTTCCTAACACCACTTATTGAAGAGACTGTCTTTTCTCCATTGTATATCCTTGCCTCCTTTGTCATAGATTAGTTGACCATAGGTGTGTGGGTTTATCTCTGAGCTTTCTATCCTGTTCCATTGATCTATATTTCTGTTTTTGTGCCAATACCATATTGTCTTGATTACTGTAGCTTTGTAGTATAGTCTGAAGTCAGGGAGTCTGATTCCTCCAGCTCCGTTTTTTTCCCCTCAAGACTGCTTTGGCTATTCGGGGTCTTTTGTGTCTCCATACAAATTTTAAGATTTTTTGTTCTAGTTCTGTAAAAAATGTCATTGGTAATTTGATAGGGATTGCATTGAATCTGTAGATTGCTTTGGATAGTATAGTCATTTTCACAATATTGATTCTTCCAATCCAGGAACATGGTATATCTCTCCATCTGTTTATATCATCTTTAATTTCTTTCATCAGTGTCTTATAGTTTTCTGCATACAAGTCTTTTGTCTCCCTAGGTAGGTTTATTCCTAGGTATTTTATTCTTTTTGTTGCAGTTGTAAATGGGAGTGTTTCCTTAATTTCTCTTTCAGATTTTTCATCATTAGTGTATAGGAATGCAAGAGATTTCTGTGCATTAATTTTGTATCCTGCAACTTTACCAAATTCATTGATTAGCTCTAGTAGTTTTCTGGTGGCATCTTTAGGATTCTCTCTATATAGTATCATGTCATCTGCACACAGTGACAGCTTTACTTCTTCTTTTCCAATTTGTATTCCTTTTATTTCTTTCCTTCTCTGATTGCTGTGGCTGGGACTTCCAAAACTATGTTGAATAATAGTGGTGAGCGTGGACATCCTTGTCTCATTCCTGATCTTCGAGGAAATGCTTCCAGTTTTTCACCATTGAGAATGGTGTTTGCTGTGTTTGTCATATATGGCCTTTATTATGTTGAGGTGGGTTCCCTCTATGCCTACTTTCTGGAGAGTTTTTATCATAAATGGGTGTTGAATTTTGTCAAAAGCTTTTTCTGCATCTACTGAGATGATCATATGGTTTTTATTCTTCCATTTGTTAATATGGTGTATCACATTGATTGATTTGCATATATTAAAGAATCCTTGCATCCCTGGGATAAATCCCACTTGATCATGGTGTATGATTCTTTTAATGTGTTGTTGGATTCTGTTTGCTAGTATTTTGGTGAGGATTTTTGCATCTTTGTTCATCAGTGATATTGGTCTGTAATTTTCTTTTTTTGTAGTATCTTTGTCTGGTTTTGGTATCAGGGTGATGGTGGCCTCACATAATGCGTTTGGGAGTTTTCCTTCCTCTGCAATTTTTTGAAAGCATTTGAGAAGGATGGGTGTTAGCTCTTCTCTAAATGTTTGATGGAATTCACCTGTGAAGCCATCTGATCCTGGAGTTTTGTTTGCTGGAAGAATTTTAATCACGGTTTCAATTTCATTACTTGTGATTGATCAGTTCATATTTTCTGTTTCTTCCTGGTTCAGTCTTGGAAGGTTATACCTTTCTAAGAGTTTGTCTATTTCTCCCAGGGTGTCCATTTTATTGGCATTGGGTTGCTTGTAGCAGTCTCTTAGGATGCTTTGTATTTCTGCGGTGTCTGTTGTAACTTCTCCTTTTTCATTGATTTGAGTCTTCTCCCTCTTTTTCTTGATGAGTCTGGCTAATGGTTTATTTATTTTGTTTACCTTCTCAAAGAACCAGCTTTTAGTTTTATTGATCTTTGTTATTGTTTTCTTTGTTTCTATTTCATTTATTTCTGCTCTGATCTTCATGATTACTTTCCTTCTACTAACTTTGGATTTTGTTTGTTCTTCTTTCTCTAGTTCCTTTAGGTGTAAGGTTAGATTGTTTGAGATTTTTCTTGTTTCTTGAGGTAGGCTTGTATAGCTATAAACTTCCCTCTTAGAACTGCTTTTGCTGCATCCCATAGGTTTTGGATAGTCCTGTTTTCATTGTCATTTGTCTCTAGGTATTTTTTGATTTCCTCTTTGATTTCTTCAGTGATCTCTTGGTTATTTAGTAACGTATTGTTTAGCCTCCATGTGTTTGTGTATTTTACCTTTTTTTTTCCCTGTAATTGATTTCTAATCTCAAAGCGTTGTGGTCAGAAAAGATGCTTGATATGATTTCAGTTTTCTTAAATTTACTGAGGCTTGATTTGTGACCCAAGATGTGATCTATCCTGGAGAATGTTCTGTGCACACTTTTGAAGAAAGTGTAATCTGCTGTTTTTGGATGGAATGTCCTATAAATATCAATTAAATCTGTCTGGTTTATTGTGTCATTTAAAGCTTGTGTTTCCTTATTAATTTTCTGTTTGGATGATCTGTCCATTGGTGTAAGTGAGGTGTTAAAGTCCCCACTATTATTGTGTTACTGTTGATTTCCTCTTTTAGAGCTGTTAGCAGTTGCCTTATGTACTGAGGTGCTCCTATGTTGGGCGCATATATATTTATAATTGTTATATCTTCTTCTTGGCTTGATCCCTTGATCTGTGTAGTGTCCTTCCTTGTCTCTTGTAACATTCTTTATTTTAAAGTCTATTTTAACTGATATGAGTATTGCTGCTCCAGCTTTCTTTTGATTACCATTTGCAAAGAATGTCTTCTTCCATCCCCTCACTTTCAGACTCTATGTGTCCCTAGGTCTGAAGTGGGTCTCTTCAGTAGACAGCACATAGATGGGTCTTGTTCTTGTATCCATTGAGCGAGCCTGTGTCTTTTGGTTGGAGCATTGAATCCTTTCATGTTTAAGGTAATTATCGATATGTATGTTCCTATTACCATTTCCTTAAAATTAAAAAAAAAAAAGCAAACCCATAACAATTATTTATTTATGGCTGTGTTGGGTCTTCATTTCCGTGCGAGGGCTTTCTCCAGTTGCGGCAAGTGGGGGCCACTCTTCATCGCGGTGCGCGGGCCTCTCACTACTGCGGCCTCCCCCGTTGCGGAGCACAGGCTCCAGACGCGCAGGCTCAGTGGGTTTGTTTTTGTAGGTCCTTTTCTTCTCTTGTGTTTCCCACTTAGTGAAGTTCCTTTTGATTTGTTGAAGAGCTCGTTTGGTGGTGCTTAATTCTCTTAGCTTTTTCTTGTCTGTAAAGCTTTTGATTTCTCCATCGAATCTAAATGAGATCCTTGTGGGGTAGAGTAATCTTGGTTATAGATTCTTCCCTTTCATCACTTTAAATATATCATGCCACTCCCTTATGGCTTGTAGAGTTTCTGCTGAGAAATTAGCTGTTAACCTTAAGGAAGTTCCCTTGTATGTTATTTGTTGTTTTTCCCTTGTTGCTTTCAATAATTTTTCTTTGTCTTTAATTTCTGTCAATTTGATTACTATGTGTCTCGGCGTGTTTCTCCTTGGGTTTATCCTGCCTGGGACTCTCTGTGCTTCCTGGACTTGGGTGGCTATTTCCTTTCCCAATGTAGGGAAGTTTTCGGCTATAATCTCTTCAAATATTTTCTCGGGTCCTTTCTCTCTTCTCCTTCTGGGACCCCTATAATGTGAATGTCATTGTGTTTAGTGTTGTCCCAGAGGTCTCTTAGGCTGTCTTCATTTCTTTTTTTTAATTCTGTTCCGCGGCAGTGAATTCCACCATTCTGTCTCCAGGTCACTTATCCGTTCTTCTGCCTCAGTTATTCTACTGTTGATTCCTTCTAGTGTATTTTTCATTTGTTATTGTATTGTTCATCTCTGTTTGTTTGTTTTATAATTCTTCTAGTTCTTTGTTAAACATTTCTTGCATCTTCTCGATCTTTGCCTCCATTCTTTTTCCAAGGTCCTGGATCATCTTCACTACCATTATTCTGAATTCTTTTTCTGTAAGGTTTCCTGTCTCCGCTTCATTTAGTTGTTTTTCTGGGGTTTTATCTTGTTCCTTCATCTGGTACATAGCCCTCTGCCTTTTCATCTTGTCTGTCTTTCTGTGAATGTGGTTTTTGTTCCACAGGCTGCAGGACTGTAGTTCTTGTTTCTGCTGTCTGCCGTCTGGTGGATGAGGCTGTCTAAGAGGCTTGTGCAAGTTTCCTGATGGGAGGGACTGGTGGTGGGTAGAGCTGGCTGTTGCTGTGGTGGGCAGAGCTCAGTAAAACTTTAATCCACTTGTCTGCTAATGGGTGGGGCTGGGTTCCCTCCCTGTTGGTTGTTTGGCCTGAGGTGACCCAACACTGGAGCCTACACAGCTCTTTGGTGGGGCTAATGGTGGACTCTGGGAGGACTCACGCCAAGGAGTACTTCCCAAATCTTCTGCTGGCAGTGTCCTTGTCCTCAGAGTGAGACACAGCCACCCCCCCCCCCCGACACCGCCTCTGTAGGAGACCCTCCAACACTAGCAGGTAGGTCTGGTTCAGTCTCCTATGGGGTCACTGCTCCTTCCCCTGGGTCCCGATGCACACACTGCTTTGTGTGTGCCCTCCAAGAGTGAAGTCTCTGTTTCCCCCAGTCCTGTCAAAGTCCTGCAATCAAGTCCCACTAGACTTTGAAGTCTGAATCCCTAGGAATTCCTCCTCCCATTGCCGGACCCCCGGGTTGGGAAGCCTGACATTGGGCTCAGAACCTTCACTCCAGTGGGTGGACTTCTGTGGAATTGTTCTCCAGTTTGTGAGTCACCCACCCAGCAGTTATGGGATTTGATTTTATTGTGATTGTGCCCCTCCTACCATCTCATTGTGGCTTCTCCTTTGTCTTTGGATATGGGGTATCTTTTTTGGTGAGTTCCAGTGTCTTCCTGTCGATGATTGTTCAGCGGTTAGTTGTGATTCCGGTGCTCTCACGAGAGGGAGTGAGAGCACGTCCTTCTACTCCGACATCTTGAACCGATCGTCATTCTGCTTTTAATCATCACTGCCCACTGGCGTTCCGAACTTCAGTGCCAACCTGGCCCACGGGAGGGGTCCTCACTCACGGCCTCCACCTCCCCAGGGTGCATCCATGTGCCGGCCTGCAGCGTCACCAGGCTCGGCGGTGAGATTCTAGAAAGCACACCGAGGGAAAGGGGAAAGGACTTGGACCTCCCAAAGAGAAGGGAGGCTCAAGGCTCCTCAATCAGGACACAAGCTGTTAGAGGGCTCAGCCTGAGGCCGAGAGGAGAGGCCTGCGGTCGCCATCACAGTCCCCACTGTCTGTCTATCCAGGACACAGAGTGTCCTCGGGCCAGGAGGCCGGAGACTCAGGGCGCCAGGCGGGTGGGGAGAGGGGACACGCGTGGGGGGCTGGCAGACCGCTCCTTGCCAAGGCTGTAGCGACTCAGAGGCGACCGGAGATGGTTTGCACAAGGCACAAAATTGGGTGCCTTAGTGAGTATCCTAAACCTCAGGGCTCAGTCTGACCCCAGTGGACAGGAAAAGCCTCAGAACATAAGCCCAGGCTTCAGAGCCCCAACCTCCCAGCAGCAGTGCTCCATTCTCCGTCCTGACTGTGAGTCGGTCCCCAGTTCTGGCTTGGTGGTCCCTGCTTTGGGACAAAGGCACCCCTGGAGAAGGGGGCTTACGTGCATGGTTTGGAGGTGGTCTAGCATGATGGTTAAGAGACACTGTATCTGAGACTCTCCTTTCTTATCTGTGAAATTTGGATGACATGGTACTGCTGCCTCCTAGGGGTGCTGTGAGGACCGAATGTCCATAAAGGGTTTGCACAGGGCCTCTAGAGACACGATAAGCGCTCTGAAAGTCTGCCTGTGAATTTCCCAGCACTAAGCACTGGGCCTGTCATATAGTAAACGCTCAATAAATACCGGATGAATGAATGGATCCTGTGAACTACGCACAATTCATTTCATCTCTCAGAAGGTGCCAGCATTACTGGCAGAGTTCAGTTAGCACATAAAGGAAGTATATGGTACAATACAGGCCTGTATTAGGACTCAAATAAGCAGAGGGGATGGCTTGAAATTACCTCTAGAGATATCCCGGATGGGTTGAAGGCGCACCCTGCCCAAGGGCTGCTGGCCTTCCCCTGCATGTTGGAGCTGGGTGACTTGCCCCCTGCTGAACTTCAGGCCCTTCTAGGACTTCCTTTTTTTTTTTTTTTTTAATGCGGGCCTCTCACTGTTGTGGCCTCTCCCGTTGCGGAGCACGGGCTCCGGACGCGCAGGCTCAGCGGCCATGGCTCACGGGCCCAGCCGCTCCGCGGCATGTGGGATCTTCCCGGACCGGGGCACGAACCCGTGTCCCTTGCATCTGCAGGCGGACCCTCAACCACTGCACCACCAGGGAAGCCCTTCTTCTAGGACTTTCTTGATGGCTCTTCCCATCATCTGTTTGTGTTTTTACATAGATCCAAAGATGTGTTAGTCATGGCTGATGTACAATGCATATCCAGTGTCCAGTGTCCAGCTTCATCGGGGTTTCCTTCAGCCCAGAGCCACCCAGGAAGACAAATGTCTGCCTCCCGAAGGCCAGCCCCCTTCCTGCCTGCTCTGACCTCTTCTAGCTCCCCTGAAGAGAGGCTTGCTTTCTGCTGGGACTCCCACCCTAACGATGATCATTGCTGTGAGCAGGTCTGATAGTTCTTTGCACTCACTTGGTGCCAGGCCCTGTTTGAGCACTTTACATGAACTACCTCATTTATGCATCCGCTCAACAACCGTGGCAGGTAGATCGAGTATCATGTCTGCCCTCGGCTTGTCTGTTTGTCGGCTGACCTCGGTGACCCTCCCAGCCCCCAAGTCCGTAAGAATTACGACCTGTGACTGAGGTGTCGTGCCGTTGCTAAGGACGGGTAAACAAACAGTTGAGGATTCCTGGAAGTGTTATACCTTATCTCAAAGGAATGAATTGTTAGAAGCATAAAGGAAAGCAGGGTAAGGTATCTGGATGAAAGGCTACAGTTTCAGAACCCTTCCCCAAATTCCAGATCTCCCTGCTTGGGCTCACTTAAGTTGGTCCACGCTTTCACTCCGTAAGACTGATCGTGTATTCATCCATTCCAAAAATAGTCTTGGCATATACCTAACATGTGGGAGGTGCTGTCTTAGTTATTGATCGTCCAGTAAACCAGACAAATACAGCTCTGCTCTTTGGCACTTAAAATCTAGCAGAGGAGACAGACGTTAAATTGTGAATTAGCTTGACTATAATTGTCAAGAATGCTAGGAAGGAGATGTAGAGGGAGTGATAGACTGTGTAAGTGGGCACTGACCCCCACCGGAGGGAAGCGCCCTTGGGTCTAGGATTGGAAAGATGAGTGGGACCAGCCAGGCCAAAGGGCTTCTGTATATAATAGGCTTCAGTGTGAAATGAGACTTACGGTGTGACATGGTCAAGAAAGTTAGGTAGCCATGGAAACTGAAAGAAGGCCGTGCCCTTGGAGGTCGGAGAACAGGGAGGAGAGAGACACGTGATTAAGATGCAGAGGGGAGTAGTGGAGCAATGGGAAACCATGGACGTGTTCTAGGGGAGGAATGCGCTTGGGTGTTTTTCAAACGTCACTCTGGCCTCCGCGTGGAGAATGGGTCAGCGAAGGCAAGAGGAGAGGCAACAGGAGGTGGGGAGGGCTGGTTCAGGTGAGAGGTGATGGTGCCTGGGACGAGAGGGTAAGGATGGATGGAGCTGGAGGGAGGAGGGCATGTCAGAGAGAGACTTGGGAGATAAAATCTACGGAGGAAGATTCTGACGGGATGTGGGGGGATGAGGGAGAAGGCGATGCTGAGGATTGCACCCAGGTTTCTGGCTTGTCTAACGGAATAGGTTCGGGATCGGCAAACTGCAGCTTGCAGTCCAAACCCATCCCTCTGCCTATTTGTGTATATAGGGTTCTATGGGCACACAGCTGTGTCCTATCATTTACCTATTGTGATGCCTGCTTTCACGCTACACGGTGTGCTGCCCCTGGGACAGACGGTAGTGGCTTTAGCTGAAATAGGGAACGAGGGGGAGGTAGAGCACAGCTTTAGGTGGAGAGAGAAAAGAGGACAAGTTAGATCTGGGGTCTCCGAGGTGCCCGGTGGGACAGGCAGCTGGCCGTATGGGTCTCAGAAGAGAGTTCTGCGGGGGAGGACAGCGGGGGACGCCGTGGGAGGAGATGGCCTCAGGATCTGGAACCCGGGGGCAGGAGGTGTGGCGAGGAGAAAAGGGTCCAGGAAAGAGTCAGGGGATTCTACCGTTTTAAGGCCTCTGGCGGCAACCTTCCAAGTATCTGATCTAAGAGCAGCCCCCCTGGTGGGCACATGGGCAGCAGAAGCAGATTCTGCTGTGCTGTTCAGAGGGATCCGTGGGCCTCCCCAGCTGCACAGGCTTCTAGGGCCCCAGGATGCCTGCGGTGTGGTGGGGGAGGGGGGCCGAATACAGAAGACCATGCTGGGCACGATGCCTGCGGCACACAGTAGGCTCTCAGCGATGCTGCGGGATCTGTGTCGCAGGCAGGACCCCCTGCCTTGGGGAAATGGGGACTGAGGGCAGTACGGAGGGGCATCAGCCTGCCTTCCCCTCGTGGCGATCTTGCCTCCCTTTCTCTCCACAGCTGCGCCTGAACGGGGGCCGAAACCCCTATGAGGGCCGAGTGGAGGTGCTGGTGGAGAGGAACGGGTCCCTCGTGTGGGGGACAGTGTGCGGCGAGAACTGGGGCATCGTGGAGGCCATGGTGGTCTGCCGGCAGCTGGGCCTGGGGTTTGCCAGCAACGCCTTCCAGGTGAGAAATCCTTGAGGGCCTTGAACCCTCCATCCAGTCTGATCCTGCCCATCTCTCGTCAGTCCCCATCTTCCATGAGCCCCAGGAGACAGAGAGCCATGGACTCAGAGGAAGAGCCTTATCCCGGCTCCCACGCTGCTCTCCACAGCCCTGAGTCCTTGGGTGGGTCATGTGCTCTCTGGACTCTGGTTTCACGGTCTCAGCTCTGCGTGCCGGGATTCACACTATGCCAAGGGCTCCTCCCGGGCCATCCCGATGTGCCTTTTGCAGACAGAAGCCACTCAGTCCTGTGGGGCAGTGAAGACCGCCCAGCCCAACACCCCAGACGCCTTAGCTCACCCAGAACATGCTTCCCCACGGTGTCGACGTCCAGGCATCCTCTCCTTGGTTGGCTGGTAAATCCCCAAGCCTTGTCCAGGGCCCTTTCACAGCCACTGCACCCTCCTCCCCACCGGCCCTTCCTTAAAGAGAGGGACTCAGCTGAGGGCAGTTAAGCTCCTGCCCCCTATCAGAAGAAAGACAAAATCATTGCTTTCTGGACCCTATCCTATGGGAGAACATTGTCAGAAAGAGGCTGGGGGCCGGAGAAGCAGGAGCCAGGAGGCTCCGGGTCTGTTCCCAACCGGAGCCCTACCAGCCGGCTGCGCAGTGATCTGGGGCAAAGCGGCCACCCTTCTATGCCTCCCCGTGACATGGAATGAAGAGTCCCAGGTCCTCAATATCCTGGCTCTAAACACTCTCCTTCAGCTTCTCCCAGAACAAGAAAATGTCTGAAGCTCCCCCATCCTGCTTTGCTAACCCTGATTTCAGCCTCTGTGCCCAGGTGGCCTGCTCGGGAAAGGGGTTTCTTAGGAAGGGACGTGGGAGAACTCGGGCAGCCTTGCTGAGCCTGACTGCCTGCTGGGGGCTGCCCAGGGCCCAGGGCAGGTGCTGGGCATCCAGAAGGGGCAGGCCTCTGGTACCCAGGGCCCTCTGGGAGCCTGGCTTCGCAGGGCCATGTAATGTTTCTGCTAATACTGCTTATGACAAGCTAGGGTGCTCTCCGGTTCTTCAAGGAGAGTCGAAAAACAGTGCCCATTACAACAGAGTGGCTGTCCAACTGTTTTTGTTCCCCGTCGGCTCGTTCCTAAGACACCTGGGCCTCACAGCTGAGGCTGTGAACGGGCCTGCCCCTGATATCAGTCCCAAATCTGCCCCTGATTGCAAGCCCTATCCCTTCCTGAGGCCCCAGTTTTCTCTCTAGAGGATAAGGGTGTGTAGTCAGGTTCTTTAGAGAAACAGAACCAATGAGATTTATGAACGTGGAACTAACTATTGACGTATGTGAATAGATTTCTTCTCTCCTGCCAATTCTGATCAATTGGTAGTGTATTCCTGGAGCTGTGTTGAGAAGGATTCTGAGAGCACAGTCAGGCTTAGAGGAGAGTGCTGTGATTGATTAGTAATGTCTGCCCCGGGCTCAGGGAGAGGGAGTGGGCAGCATGAGCTGCCATTCCTGATACACAGCATTGAACAGACCCTTAGCCGTGCTTTCCAGAAGGGGGGAGGGGCAGAATCCAGTGTGAGGGTCTCACTCGCACCGCCACCAACAGCCTGCATGACTTGGGTAAGTGACTCTTTGTGCCTTGGCTGTCTCCACTGAATAATGGGATCGTAAAGGCTTGGGACTTTTGTGAGGCTGAAATTTGATAGAATATGGGAAAATGACAATTCTAGGTGACGTACCGCCCATTTTGTTGTTGTTGTTGATTCATCCAGGAGACCTGGTATTGGCACGGAAATATCAACGCCAACAAGGTGGTCATGAGCGGAGTGAAGTGCTCAGGAACGGAGCTGTCCCTGGCGCACTGCCGCCACGATGGAGAGGACGTGGCCTGCCCCGAGGGCGGGGTACAGCACGGGGCTGGAGTTGCCTGCTCAGAAAGTGAGAGCTCCTGGGTGTCATAGCCCACCCTCCCTGCCAGGCTCCAGTAGGGGATCAGAGTCTCACTGATGATTCCTTGCAAGGCTCTGAGGCATCTGTTATGAGCCGAGCAAAAGAGGAAAGCAGAGATGGATTCGTGTTAAGTGGAAGAGTCGGGGTCAAGAGGAACTACCCGCACCCTGGAATCTTGCCCGATGACAGTGGAGAGGAAGGCAGGAGGGAGGACTTGGGAGTCTGGGAGCCTTGGGTTCAAAGGCCGGGTCACTGTAGATTATTTAAGTGGCCTTAGGCGAATTTAGTGACTAAGAACTTGTTCTTCTGGGGAACATGCTTCTGGGTTAACAGGTGAAGCACACGCTAAGTGCTCGATGAGTGTCAGCTTCCTTCCTTCCGCCCTGCTCCACACATAATTTCCTAGGACTTCCCTGGCGGTTCAGTGGTTAAGACTCCATGCTCCCAATGCAAGGGGCACGGGTTCGATCCCTGGTCAGGGAACTAAGATCCCACATGCTGTGTGCGGTGTGGCCAAAAGAAAAAGAAAGATCATTTCCTGCCTGTTTTCACACCCTGGGGGTGATTCAGCCTCCTGGTGACTCCCTGGGAATCCTAGAGAGCTTGACAATGTAGAAGGGAAGCCCATCCCACTCCTCCCCCACCCCTCCCCCACCCCAGCCAGGATTCAGAATGACCATCTCAGTATGTTCCCTTCCACGCTGAGAGGACCCATTGACAGCGCTGCAGGCATGTTATTCTCTGGATCCCCCCCGTCCTTGCCTTATCATATGATTCCCTTGTGAATCTGGGAGGTAGGAGAGGCCTGGAGTCTGGCCAGAGAACTCCAGACCAGACCCTGCCTGCCACTATTAGCTGATCTTGGCAAAGTTAGTTAACGGCTGTCATCCACAGTCTTTGTTGCTTTTCCTAGAAACTGGAAATTAGATTGTTGTTGTGACAACAAATGCAAGCACTTAAGGAACAGTGATACACTGTTGTTAACCATCACGGAGAACTAGGGAGAAGATTAAACTTGAACTCAGTCACTTCTCCCATCAACCCCTTTTAGACCCACTCAACATCTCCTAACCCTTGTAAGGCAGGACTCTCAACTCCAGTGCGAGCTTCTCTGGGCAGACGTCATAAGCTGTCGCATCCTGTCTGAGAGGAGAGAGTGAAGTGACCACCCTTACCAGCCCTCCAAGGGGAGAGCATCCAAGCAAAGGGGTCTCACCCTCATCAGGAGACTTTTCTTAGCTTAATGATTTATTTATGTTTATAATATATCATTTTTTCCAAAAGGAAATTAAGATAATGTAAACCTAAATAAAATTCAAGGTAGCATAAGATTAAAGCAGATTTTTAAAAAAGTAGGTATTGGCAAAAAGGTAGTGGCTCAAAATGGTGCCGAGAGAGGTTAATAAAAAATATGTACTATACAGTCCTATACATTTACTGCTATAGACTCATATACATTTACTATTGTAATTATACAGTGAGCTTCCTAGCAGCCAAAGGGAAGAGGGAAACCTGGTCATTAATATAATTCACAGTATGCAATAGAAACAAACCCATGAGTCAAAGAGAAGTCCACTATTCTAGATACTGAGATCAAAAGGAACTTCTCATTATGAGACTGAGAGTTATGAGATCAACAATGCCTGCCACATCCTCACGGCAGGCAAAAATTGACTTTCATGGGGCTATTGCTCAGAGAACCCCTCAGCTTGGACTGAAGGTATCAGTCAGAGTCTGCAGAGGGGCAAAAGTTATTGGGGCCAGGAACACTGATCTGGCTTAATACTTTATTCAGAAAGAGAAAGTATATTCTTCAGGCAACCCTTTGTAATTACTTTTTCTCATCCAAGCAACTACAGCCTAAACCTGGAAGTTCTCCCTGATATCACTCTGTCTTCCTCATCATACCCCCCAGAGTTGAGCCATCTGGATTTTTACCTTTCCAGAGTTTCTCAACTCCCTTTACCTTCTTGCATCCCACTGTCCATCCTGTACACCGTGTTACCACAGAGGCTCCTCCCTGGGACCTCCCATTGCTTCCCTTCCCTGAAGCCAGGGTCAGTGCTTGTCCCCCGCTTGTGCTGCCTCATGTTCCAGCCCCATCCAAGCTTTCCCACCGACTTAAGTGAACGCAGGGTCTTGCACAGGCACGTGTTGTCCAGCCTCATATCAAGCCGCCTTCCCTGCCCACCCCTCCTCAGTACACGCAGGCCTTGGTCCTCCTTCGTGCCTCAGGGGCCTGGCATGTGCTACTGAGATTAGCGTCTTAGAGCAGTTCCCTCTAACCTCTGCTCATCCTCCATGGAACAACTAAAATGCAACGGCCTCCAAGGAAGTCTTTCCTGACCCCTCCCCATATTGGGTCCCCTGCTATAATTCCCAAAACGCCGCGTATTTCTCCTTCGAGCTCTGGTCACAATTATAATGAAGTAATTAATATGTGCTCTGTCTGTCTCTGCTGCCATCATCTAAGATCTTCCTTGTTAGCACTGTCCAGAGAGGCGAGCGCAGTGCTCGCTGTAATACTTGATAGACGGGTGGATGAGCGCGCGCCTCGGGTGAGCTTCTGGGGGATGTTTTGGGCGTTAGGGAGGTCAAGGCCCCATTCCATGGCAGGTGCTGAAAGCCAGCTACCGGCTAAGTTAGGCCATGTTACCTTAAGACTCCTGAGCTGGAGGGAGGGCCGGCCTCCTCTCGGAAAGAGGAGGGGCCGGTGGAGACCCCTTTGCCCAGCTCAGAGGGAAGCTGAGGGGCTGTCCAGTGAGTACTGACTAGTGTGCAGACAGTGAATAAGAGACCACAACACCCTCAGAAAAGGTGCCGGGCTTCCCTGGTGGCGCAGTGGTTGAGAGTCCGCCTGCCGATGCAGGGGACGCGGGTTCATGCCCCGGTCCGGGAAGATCCCACATGCCGCAGAGCGGCTGGGCCTGTGAGCCATGGCCGCTGAGCCTGCGCGTCCGGAGCCTGTGCTCCGCAACGGGAGAGGCCACAACAGGGAGAGGCCCGCGTACCGCAAAAAAAAAAAAAAAAAAAGGTGTGCCCAGGACACAGTGCCCGCAATGCTGCATCCCAGTCTGTGCCCTCCAAGAGGAAATCGTTCTCAGCAGATGGGAGCCTCCCTACCCCTCATCCCATTTGAGTGCCCTTTCACTCCCTTGCAGTTCCACACCCAGTCCCTGCAGGTAGGTTTGCTCTCTAGAGGCGGCGGGGCCCCATCACTGAGAATCTACTGGGCTCCGTGTGCAGCCTGGGGACCATGGGAAGGAGATGCAGACAAGCGAGGAGTGGTCCGGGCATTGGTGAACTTGAGCGCAGCCAAGCTCACAGATGACACCCACTTCAGAAATTTACAAGCAACCTGTCAGGAAATAAAAGATGGATGGGTCTTGTAAATGGTTCACATACAACATTTTTGTGAACTGAAGTACATAGAAATGTTCAATGCAATCTCACTTTTAAAGGGAAACTTACAGTTAATCCTTTGGTCAATACAGTCTCACTTTTAAAGGAAAAATTCAGTTAATCCTTTGGTAAAGAAGCTAATCCTTCTAATACAATTGTTTAGCAAACATAGATTATAGCCATTGGTGATTTTTTTTGTAACACCTGCTATGTGCAACGCACTAATTGAGTAAGTCAGGCTTGTTTTGTTTTGTTTTTTAATTAATTAAATTATTTTTGGCTGCATTGGGTCTTCGTTGCTGCACGCGGGCTTTCTCTAGTCGCGGCGAGCGGCAGCTACTGTTCGTTGCGGTGCGTGGGCTTCTCATTGCAGTGGCTTCTCTTGTTGCGGAGCACGGGCTCTAGGCGCGCGGGCTTCAGTAGTTGTGGCGCACCGTCTCAGTAGTTGTGGCTCGCAGGCTCTAGAGCTCAGGCTCAGTAGTTGTGGCACACGGGCTTAGTTGCTCTGCGGTGTGTGGGATCTTCCCAGACCAGGGATCAAACCCGTGCCCCCTGCATTGGCAGGTGGATTCTTAACCATTGCGCCACCAGGGAAGCCCCCAAGCTTGTTTTAAAAGAGGTACCTGGGGGAGAACGCTCATGTAGAGCAACGAGTGCGAGTGGAAACTGGTAGAACCTGATATACATCAGAGCCTGGAAAGTATGCAACCCTGCCCCCCAGCAGGTTCATTTATAGAAATATATTCTAAAGAAATAAAGTTACATACACAGATTTGCTACAGGATGTTTATCACAGCTTCATCTTTAACTGGAAGGTTTCAGGCAACCCTTGTGTCTAAAAGTACGGGATAGGGTTATGAATAAATATTATGGAGCCGTGAAATGGATGTGGTAATGGATATTTACTAACAAAGGAATATGTCAAGTTCTGTTTTAAGGGAAACAGTATTAGCAGACTGTAAATCTACATACAGTATTACATGGTGGAAAATACATTTGTATCATTCCCAGAAGAATCAGACTCAGGTATTAAGAGTGTTCCCTCTCTGCATAGCACCATTTCATTGTTTTTGTAAGGCTTTTTATTATGGAAAATCTCAAGCCACTCAAAAGGAGAGAAGATAATATAACGAAGCCTCGTGCACCCATTACCCACGTTGAACAACTGTCCATATTTTGCGTACATGCACTGGGATCTGCAGAGGCATCCAGGAGGACTCTCAGAGAAGGGGGAGAGGAATTGGGGGCAGCGATCCACAAGGAAGGTGACCTGGAGGGGGGACACCAGGAGCCAGTTCTAGACAGTGAGGCTCGAGCAGGGATGGAGGCTAGTGCCAGCTCAGGAATCAGACGGAACCTACTCAGGAAGGGGTGAGGGGTCTCTGGCCTTGTCTGAATCCTGTGTCTGCCTTCCCAGCTGCCCCCGACCTGGTCCTCAACGCAGAGATCGTGCAGCAGAGCACCTACCTGGAGGACCGGCCCATGTTCATGCTTCAGTGTGCCATGGAGGAGAACTGCCTCGCGGCCTCGGCCGCCAACACCAACCCCACCACGGGCTACCGGCGGCTCTTGCGCTTCTCCTCCCAGATCCACAACAATGGCCAGTCTGACTTCCGACCCAAGAACGGCCGCCACGCGTGGATCTGGCATGACTGCCACAGGTGAACCCTCCCTGCCAGCGCCATAGGCTGCGCCAGCCCGAGGCACCCAGATGGGGTTCAGAATCACAGGGTCACTTAGGGAGAGCCGAGAGGCCACACGGTCCCGGGGGTGGGGTTCTCCCCAGGTGGAGGGTTGGCTCCCTGGCCTCCCACATTTGCAGATGCCATTCTCTCTTCCCGGGGGGCCCTGGCCCACCTCCTCTTCCCCGAGTCCGCTCTCTCTCTTGGCTCCAAAGTCTCTACCGTTTGGAGACAAACTTTGTTTTGAGAACCCCGTGCCCCTCCATTGACCCTCAGTCGACAGTTTTCAAGTGTGTCCACAGCAAGTTCGCGCTCTGCAGGGTGCTTGGGGTTTTGCAGTTGTTGGTTTCTGAATTCGTTTAGGAGTGTACTTTAAGTACCAGTATAAGTTTTAAACATCTCTACGAAGGCGGTGGGTGTGGAGACAGGAGTTCTAGGCCAGGAGTCATGAGGCATGGTCTCTCGACCCAGCTGTGCCTCTAACCAGTTGCATGATGTCAGGCCAGCTGGGCCACGTCAGCCGGGACTGCTAATACCCCTTCCAGCCCTCAGTCTGTGGCTCTGTTCCCAGTGCTCTATAAATCGTGGACAAGAACAGAGTGCAATCCCAGAGCCAGCCCTAGCTGGAGCCAACAGAAGCCTCCCTGTTCATCTCCCTGCCTTCCCCCTTCTTTCTGTCCCTTTGCCTTGATTCCTACCCTCATCCTGAACCGGCTGCCAGTAATGGTTCTCATTTTCCTGCTCAGACCTGAGCTGGGCAGGTAGAGGGAGCAGAGTGAGTACAGTTTTGAAAATGAAGGGAGGGAGACCCCTGCCATTCGACCCGGCAGCCACGCCCCGCCCCCCACCGTGAGGGGCCACAGACTTGGGCACGGGGAGTGTGGTCTCTGTGCTCAGAATCAGGAGCTTGTGCACCAGGTCCCTGCTTCTCAGAGCGGGGCCGGCGGGCTGGCAGCCTCTGCAGTCAGTGCTGAATCCAGTGTCCTTGGCTGACTCACAGCAGAATCTGCGTGTTAACAGGTCACCAGGGGACTGTGTGCACAGCAGTCTGAGAGGCCCCGGTCTGGCTGACCACCAGGCATCCTTCCAGCTCTAAGATGTGATCACAGTTAGGGACGTATGAACTAACATCTACTGAGCCCCTTCTAAGTGCCAGAGCAGGGGACCCTCGTTTTCCTGAGTCTGGAAACGGCGGCTCTGCGTTCATGGGACTAGCCCCAGGTGAAGTCGTGGAGCAGGGACCCCGACTCGGGGCCTCTCTGACTCCCAAGCCTGCGTTCTGCCTGGTACCTCCGCCCAATCTTCATCAGAAATCTGTGTTGTGCGGCTTTTTCATGTCATAACTTATGGCCTAGTCACATTCGAATCTGTTTGGGGATAGAGTTGTTTAACCCATTTCAAAAGAAAGGACTGTGGAGGGCTTCCCTGGTGGTCCAGTAGCCAAGACTCTGTGCTCCCAATGCTGGGGGCCCGGGTTCAATCCCTGGTCGGGGAAGATCCCACATGCATGTCACAACTAAAGATCCCGGACGCCACAACTAAGACCAGGCACAGCCAAATAAATAAATAAATAAAAGGAGTATGGTAGGACTCAGGGGAGCTGATATTCCTTTATAGTTGACCCTCGAACAACACGGGTTTGAACTGCACGGGTCCACTTACACGTGGATTGTTTTCGATACATATTGTACCTCACTATATGCATTTTCATTATACAGCTTTTTTAAAATAATTTATTTAATTTATTTATTTTGGGCTGCGTTGGGTCTTCGTTGCTGCACATGGGCTTTCTCTAGTTGCGGCGAGCAGGGGCTACTCTTCGTTGCGGTGTGCAGGCAAGCCACTGCGGTGGCTTCTCTTATTGCAGAGCACGGGCTCTAGGTGCGTGGGCTTCAGTAGTTGTGGCACGCGGGCTCGGTAGTTGTGGCTCACGGGCTCTAGAGCACAGGCTCAGTAGTTGTGGCGCATGGGCTTAGTTGCTCCACGACATGTGGGATCTTCCCGAACCGGGCTCGAACCCGTGTCCCCTGAGTTGGCAAGCAGTTTCTTAACCACTGCGCCACCAGGGAAACCCTATACAGCTTTTAAATTAACTCAGTGTGGGGAAAAGTTTATGTCTGATTAGAGATTACAATACGTGGAATCAAAAGAATTAGAGCTTGAGTCCCGAATCTATCCAAACGGTTTCAGCTTCCTGCCCTCGGGTGAGTCATTTATCAACTCCTTTGTTTCTGAGGCAGTGATAGCAGTACTTGGATTTTCAACTTCACAGGGGGCCCGTGCCCCTAACCTCGGCATTGTTCAATGGTCAACTGTAATTACTATCCGTATGTCCTAAAAGTCCTAATTAGCCAAAAAAGTTTTGATCTTTATATGGAAGCATGGAGGTCTTCTGCAGGGAGGAAGTCAGAGAGTGAAATTAAAGCCGTGACATATGGGTGCCTGATTTCCTTCAGAGAATACATGGCGGAAGTGCTGCCCTGTGGGCCTACGAGTAGAGGGTAATTGCATCTCTGCCCTGCATGTGGCACTCCCCCCAGACATCACATGGTAGGAGTCTCCCTGTGACCTAGGCTTGCCCTCCAAGGAATGGTCTTTTCCCTAAGAATACACGTGGCGACGTCATGGAAGTGTTTCTTCTCATCTGGTGCTCCAGGAACCCTGACCCCGTCCTCCCCACCCCTACCCCAGCTTTTCCTGTGTTCTGTTTTCTTTCTTTGTTTATAGATGTTGCAATCAATGGTTTGGGAGGGACGGGTGGGAAAGAACATACTGGCTAAGCGTATGTTCCTTCAGGCCTGGACCTCCTGGACCATGGCTGAGAACCTCTGACCATAAGGACCCCAGAGGGTTTAAGAAACTCTCCACCCCTGGCCTCCAGAGCTGCAGGGAGGACCTTTCAACAGGAATCCTGGCCCGAATCTCCGTTGGGTCTCTTTGGGAGTGTGATGAAAGCTGGCCCGTCCTCCACTCAAAAAAATTATTTCTCGATTTCATGTCCTATTTCAGCAGATTTACAGATGCTGAAGCCCATCTGTGGAGCCAGAATTAAGAACCCTGGCTCAGGGCTTCCCTGGTGGTGCAGTGGTTGAGAGTCCGCCTGCCGATGCAGGGGACACGGGTTCGTGCCCCGGTCCGGGAAGATCCCACATGTGGCGGAGCGGCTGGGCCCATGAGCCATGGCTGCTGAGCCTGCGCGTCCAGAGGCTGTGCTCCGCAACGGGAGAGGCCACAGCTGTGAGAGGCCCGCGTACCGCAAAAAAAAAAAAAAAAAAAAAAAAAAAGAACCCTGGCTCAGAGTAGTGTGTATGGGGAAAACGATAGCTCCCAGTTTACTTGATACGATGATGAGGAACAGAGCTATGTTCTTTGACAGCCCTAAGATGAAACAAAGAACGGCCCCCTTAGGAGTCTCCTCCCCAGCCAGACCTAGAGGGAAACGCCCTGCACCATTCTCTCTCATATACCTGGCCCTTGGTTGATGATTTTTTTTAGCACAAGCCCTCTAGTGTCAGGTTTTCTCTCCCTTCTGGGCCCGGGATGGGGGTCCCCGTCCTGCTTCTTGTGTCTCAGGGAGTGGGACCACACCTGCTCCCCTGGCACACGATGTTACAGCTTTGACAGCTGGGCACAGAGCAACCCGGCGTCTCCTGGCTCTCAGCCCCTGCTCTGTCCCAGGGCTCAGTCTCCCTGCCCCTCTCATCTTGGGGAAGCCCGGGAGAGGAGCTGGGAGCTGGAGTGGCAGGGAGGTGACAGCCAGCACAGGTGCCAGCCCTCCGGTCAGGGATGGCCCGGGTACAAAGGGGGGACTTTCCTTCATTCCGCCCCACCCCCTACCGTGTGCGGAGCAGCCCCCGTATCAGGTCAGAGCCCCACAGATTCGGTGCGGCCTCTGTGAGCCAATTTTAGGCCCTCATCCTACCCGTGGGGCTTTGTTCCAGCCAGGGGCTGCCTAGCACGTGAGGAGGGCGGGGCAGAGCAAGCAGAAGGGACCCTGCCCTTTGTGGCCACACCTCCCGAGGCTGGAACACACCCCCAGATTTCTCTGAAATGGGGATGGGAGCCTTTTCCCAACCACGACTGAGTGCCGGCCACGACTCTCCATCCTGGAGGCACCGGAAGACGCGTGGCTGGTGTGGGAAACGAAAAAGAGTGAAACATCTCTACAACGCACACTGATGCTCAGATCGAAAGTTTTATTTGGGCCCGAGATGACCTAGGGTAACAGAATATACCCAAACCTCCCTTCTTGCTCTGGACTAGCTGTGTCATCCACGTGTCCACCCAGCACCTCCTGCCTCGGCTAGTACCGTGTCCTAGAATACGTGATCTGCAGTCTCACGGTAGAAAGCTGTCCTTCCTCTCATCCAGATTACGATGACCTCCCTCTAGTGTCAGGTGTTCTCTCCCTCCTTAGACTTCTGGAATTTCTTTGCAAATCGGAGTTTCCCTATCTTTATCCCATGGATCAGGCCCCCTCTTAGACTTCCAAAGTTCAGGACACTCAGCCTGAAAAGAGGAAATTTCTCCTGATCACCTTCCCAGCAGCCACGATCCATACCCCCTGGGATGTGTGTGTGGGTGGTGGAAGGTGGGTGCCCCTGGGCTCCACAGCCAACCAGCTGGGAGGGAAACGTGGCCCCGGGGCTGATGTCCACGTTTGCCCCAGCGGTAAAGCACAGAGGCTCCCGGACCTCAGCTAGCTAGCATGGGGAGGCTCCAAACCAGCTGCTTCCCTCCCGATATCCACAGGGGAAAAACTGAGGAGCTGAGGAAGACGACTCTTAAATCGAGTCTGCAGGAAGCCAGGGGAGCGGGAGAAGGTCAGCCTTACAAGAGTCCATCTGTGGACTCTGTCTGAATTTTGTTTAGACAACGGAACGTAAACCTATTCCTCTTCAGTCTTTCCAGCCGGCAAACATGACAACATAAACCCGTCTCTGAAAGAGGCAGACATGTTTTAGGCGATGAGTCAGACCTCATGTCTCACCTTGCTCTTTCAAGAAGCCAAAATAGACTCTTTCAGAGTCATCCCTTCAACTGCCACAAAATGCATCCTTGTGACCGTTCCCTGTGGGCCCCTGGCTCAGCATTCTTTTACCCAGAAACATGAGTGACCTGGGAAAAGCCCAACTTAGGAACTTCTGACATTTTTTTTTAGCACAAGCCCAACACAGGAAGAAGGGAAAAGAGCCTCTGATTTCCTCTCTGAAAACCTGTCCTTTTTTTTTTTTTTTTTTTCCTGCGGCCACTGTTGTGGCCTCTCCCGTTGCGGAGCACAGGCTCCGGACGCGCAGGCTCAGCGGCCATGGCTCACGGGCCCAGCCGCTCCGCGGCATGTGGGATCTTCGCGGACCGGGGCACGAACCCGTGTCCCCTGCATCGGCAGGCGGACTCTCAACCACTGTGCCACCAGGGAAGCCCCTGAAAACCTATCCTTTTAATTCCCCTCTTCCCTCTGTCCTCTTCTGCTCCCGATCCAGCGGGGGGAGCCTGAAGCCGACCACCTGAGGCCCGGGAGGCGGGGAAGCTGCTGTCCGGGCCTGGGGATAATCGTAGCCATGGTAATGGTGGTCGCAGTAATTAAACACGACTCCATCACTCCTGGGAGTAGTGGTAGTAAGCAGAGGGTTGACAGGTACTAAGTGCTGCTCTGTTCCAAGCCCCGTGTTAGGTATTTCTGTGATTTCTCCTACGGCATCCTCACAGAACCCCTGATGGGGGATCGTGCTATCATTCCCTCTTTCCTGCAGAGGGAACTCAGCTCGCATGGAAATGAAACATGTGATTCTGTTCCCCAAGCCTTGGTACCTTGTTCCCCCGTTTTTCCCCATTTTCCAAATGTCCCTGTAATGACAGAGATAAGTGCGTTGCAGCCGCTTGTGATACATGTGTAGCAGCTTAGGACGGGCCTGGCCACCGAGAGCTTTAGGAAGGCCCCAGGGCAACATGCGGCAGCTGTTTCCCTTGTTTATTCTGCACCAAACACAGGCCTTTCCAAGAATCCGCATCTGTTCTCAATTCCTGCCAAGTGACCGATTGGCACACCATTAGGTAAACACTCAGCCGAGGGAAGAGCCACGGGGGTGTACAGACTCTCTCCCCCTCTACTCCTTTCCAGGGCCCGCAGGATGTGCCTGCCATCCTCTCCCTCCCACAGGGCCTAAGAGCCCTCTTTTCGCCTCCTTTTTTATTTACTCGATGCCAGGAGCACAGACTTCGGCCTCCGTCGCCTGGTTCAGGACACGCGTGGGTCCCACTCATCAGCCCCTGCCCTTCCCACCCCTCCTCCCCCTCTGCAGTCTCCCTCCCTCCCTCCCGACCACACTCCCACCTTAAAGGTTTTCAAAAGACAGGGAAGAGTGACTTGCATTTGTCTGCAGAAAATGTCTCAAGCAGGCATGGGCTGTGATAGCCACTTTAGCACCCCGGAAGATGTTACACACATTTACTGAAAATGTCCTAATTTATTGAGCTTATTATTGATGCCGGGCCCTCTGCTCATCAGTTCATCTTACTATTCTCCACGACATCCTGTGCATTACGTGTGTCATTATTCCCACTTAGGTGATGAGAGAACTGACGCCTGGGGAGGTGAGCGGGCTGTGTCCCTCCAGAGCCCACATAAGCACCATGGTTATTAGCTCCACCCCCCCTTTCCTAATGCCCTGTTGCTGCCCACTCCTCTCCCACTGGCCGCCACTTTGGACCACACTGCTCTGCCCATGGTGCCCCCAGTGGGAAATCGCCAGCTGGGCCATCGCTTGCAGGCGGCCGTCACTCCAGAGACTGACATCCAGGCCCCCTCTCTCGCCCCCAGGCACTACCACAGCATGGAGGTGTTCACCCACTACGACCTGCTAAACCTCAATGGTACCAAGGTGGCAGAGGGCCACAAGGCCAGCTTCTGCTTGGAGGACACAGAATGTGAAGGAGGTATCTCTGGCGGGGCAAGATGGTGCTGGGAAGTTTCGGAGGGACTCATGTGCACTCACCCGGCTGGAAGCCGAGGCCGGGCACAGGTCTCTGTGTCACCCTGGCCACTGCTGACTCTCCCCGCGACCTTCCTCAGTGGGGATCCCATGACTATAGCCTGGGGCTGGGGGTTAGGCAAAGCCTGGCTGTAAAGGCATCTGGGTCCCCAGAGTTATGCTGACGGGCACTGGTGGGTCCACGTGGCCTCCCGGGTAAGGCCCAAACCCTTGAACCTGACACGCAGTCCCCTCCCACTCTGGCTGCTACAGCCTTTTCTCCCTGGGTCCCAACACAAGTGCCCCGCCACACTGGTTCTTACCTCCAGGTTCAAGTTAAACCCTCACTCTGAGGTTCCCAGACCCTCTCCACCGCGCTCACACCCCTAGTCAGCTGCCACGCCTGCACCGTGACCACCTGTGCGCGCACCTGCCATCCTGGCCTGACCAGGCTCTCCCAGGGGAGACTCGATGACCCTTGTCAGCACGGCCGGAGCTTAGAGTAGCGCCCAGATGAGGCAGCCTCTCGGTAAATGGGTGCGAATTGTCAGTGGTTGACGTGGCCCCTGACATACCAGGAAATCACACAGCAGATGGGTTTTGAGCACCTACCATATGCCAGACAATGGACTGACCCAGGAAGGGTCAGAGAAACAAGCCAGACCTGAGTCCACATCCAAGTGCAGATTCCCCAGAGGGAGACAAGATGACCCCAGCATCAAGCTCAACAATAAACACCAAAAACGTACCCAGATAAGCACACGCTTCATGCCTAGGCTGATAGTCCTTGGAGAGGCCGAGGTGGGCCAGAGTGGCCAGGGAAGGCTTCGTGGAGGAGGGAGCAGTGGGTTGTGGGTAGGGAAAGAGGGAGGGATTCCATCAAAAGGAGAGCACGGAAGGGATGGGCTGCCGAGCCCAGGTGAAGCCAAGGTTGTCGGCCTGGGAGAACAGAGAGATGCTGAGGGTGGGGTCTGGGGATGTCACCCACCCAGCAGGGCTGCTCGGGGCCCTTTGTGGGCAGGGTGGCACAGATGGCAGAGGAAGCCTCTTCCGGCAGAGGGGTCATGGGTGCGTGGTGACTGGGCTTCCCTCTGCCCCTGCCTTCAGACATCCAGAAGAGTTATGAGTGTGCCAACTTCGGCGAGCAGGGCATCACCATGGGCTGCTGGGACATGTACCGCCATGATATCGACTGCCAGTGGGTCGACATCACCGACGTGCCCCCTGGAGACTACCTGTTCCAGGTGAGGGGCATGAGAAGGGGCTCCGGGCCCCCGCTGATGGGAGGAGGTGTCTCTGCCTTAGCAAGTGGGTGGGTAGCCTCCTTCTGATGGTGCCCAGGCAGAAAACGCATGGAGGCCAGGCCATCTAAAGTGCACAGAGTCCTACGCCCGGAGGCTGTCGCTGTCACCCAGGTAACCTAGGTATGTGAGATATGCAGACCGGTGGGGAACTGCAGACCTCCTGAGACATCAATTGTTGACACCTGGTGCTTGCAAATCAAGATGCATCTGAAGGCCAGATTTGGTCCTCAGGCCGGGAATTTGTGCACAGACTCTAAGGCGACCTACACCTCTTGTGTCCTTTGGAGCTGTACTTTCACCTCCACCCCATCTCTCCCAGCGCCCTCACCCTGCCTTGCTCTGTGCTGTTAAGGCTAAAAGCAGTCGCACAAAGAGCCATTCACTCCCAAGTGTTTGTGACTTGCCTCTCCCAGAAACGTTTGCCCCATAGGAGAGGATCTGCAGAGGGGGCAATTTTCAATGCAAAGAAATGAATCTATAATGGTAGGCTGTTAGGGACTAGAGATAGCCTTTCCAGTGACTGTTTGAGTGGAGACTTCCCGGGACTTCCACATGCGCTGTCCAGGGGGAAGGCCCGCCCTGAGGAGGAACTAAGAGGGCTTGGCCTCCCACCTTCCCGCATATAGCTGCAGGCTCCAGCCAGGGCCCTGACTGGTGGAGGGGCCAAGGGGCACTGTATCCCCACCATCTCCCTTTCTGGGGCACAGATGCACTCCTGCCTGTGGAGGCTTCGTTTCGCCTTCTCATTTTTCCCACATCCCCACCCGTCTTGCTTTCAAGCTTGATGGTTGGGTGGCAAGTGGGCGACCAGAAAGCTGTATTGAAAGCTTTCCTAAGGGGGCATTCAACCAGCGCAGGGCCCAGTCACGGTCCCCACCCTATAGACAGTCCTGGGAGGAACCAACACCTGCAGGGAAGTGACCACAGAGGGGTTTTGAAAGTTTCCCTGGTCAATTTCAGAGACTGAAAATCAGACAGCCAAGCGTTTTTCCACCCACAAGCCCAGAACCGCAGACTTGGAGAGGACCGACCGAAGAGCAGAGTGCTTTCTATTTAAAAAACTGAATATCTGTGTCTGTGCACGTACTCCATGCGTGGTGGTGTATGCTTGAGGTCTGCTGTCCCTTTGCCTGGGGGACGTGTAGCATCGTGTATTCTGACAACGTCTATTTAATAACTGCGGCTCCTTGAAGATCGGTGATGGGCCAGAACCTGCCTACACCCTGTGAACCCATATGGTCTCATGTAATCCCCCAGGGATGAGTGTTACCATTACTCACATTTCACAGCCAGGCCAACCCAGGTCACATGACTCCGTATGCTGTGTTCTCGACTCCTAAACTAGACAAGTAGCAAATTAACTCATTAGGGGCTTGTTCATGGAAAAGACTGTCCCTTGTGATAGATGTGGAGCTTTAGCCGTGTGAGAGCCCCGGCCTGAGTCACCGGTTCTCTCCATTCCCACGTGGACCCAAGTGCAGGCACCAGTACTCTCCCGGCAGGAGAAAGCCAGGCCGGGGAGGAGGTGGCGTTCCATCCGGAGGGGCCTGTACGCAGTCTCAGAGGCAGGGCTCAATGCGTTACTAGGTTACTAGGTTCCTGGATCCACAGCAGATCTTTTTTTTTCAATATAAGGTTGCCACGGCCACTGCCAATTTATTTATTTTTCATTTGTTTGTGGGTTTTTTTTTTCAAGTTTTTAAAAATTGAGGTATAGTTGATTTACCGTATTACATTAGTTTCAGGTGTCCAACATAGTGATTCAATATTTTTCTAGCTTATACTCCATTTATAGTTATTAGAAAATATTGGCTCGATTCCCCGTGCTGTACAATGTATCCTTCCTTGTAGCTTATTTATTTCATACACAGTAGTTTGTACCCCCGCCTGGCCCCTTCCCTCTCCCCACTGGTAACCATTAGCTTCCTCTCTGTATCTGTGGGTCTTTCTTTTTTGTTATGTTCACTAGTTTGTTTTATTTTTTTAGATTCTACATAGAAGTGATAACATGCAGTATTTTTCTTTCTCTGACTTATGTCACTAAGCATAATACCCACCAAGTCCATCCATGTTGTGGAAAGTTGCAAAATGTCATTCTTTTTTCCGGCAGAGTAGTAGTCCATTGTGTATATATGTACCACGTCTCTATCCAGTCACCTGTTGATGAACACTTAGGTTGCTTCCACATCTTCGCTGTTGTAAACCACAGCAGGTCCTTTGTCTAAGGAACTAAAGCCAGTGATCCCCACGAGATTGGAAACCATATATCTGAGAGTCTGATGGGACTGTGCACCCAAGTGGGTCAAGCAGGCCCTGATAGCCCCTACTACCCACACGGTCACCCCACAGGGACACCTGGGTGGGCTCCCTCAGGGCATGGCTGTCCATGGGCAAGGGGCTGCCTGGGCCTTGGTGCAGGGGGTTTGTCCATCCTGGACATGGGCTGGGGCAGGGGACAGCTAAGGTTGTCCGGTAGAAAAGAGATCAAAGAAAAGTAAGGTCACCCCAGAGCGGGACATTGACCAGCCTTACCTAGAGACACAGAGTCACGGTGGTAGCCTGGGGCCCCCAGCATGGCCTGCACTGGCCAGGATGCAGGGCTGGGGGCTCCCACTGGCCCGTTTCCCACAGCAGCTCTGGCAGGGCCCAACCAGCCTACTAAAGGGTCACATCCAGGCCCTTCTGGAGGGAAAGGTCCTGAGGGCCCCAAACCTACAGAATGTGCCTTAACTAGCAGGCTACCCCTCCCCCATCACACTGACCTAGGGCAGCACTGCCCCCCTTGTCTCCCTGGGCTCTCAGCCCTTCCACATGTGGCAGGGCCCTCGGGAAAAGCCTCCATTGTGTCCTCCATACCTTCGCCCACAGCCCCAGGCCCAGCTTCTGTCCCTCCCCTCCCCCTCCCCCTCCCTCCCCTTTCTCCTCTGGGTTCCTCACCCCAAATCCCCCTTTTCTGTCCGCTCTCAGAAGCCCCCTCAAAATGACGGTCTTCCTGCCCCTGCTCCTTTGGGCTGTGCCCTCTTTCCTAGGATGATGCAGAGGAAGGGGGACAAGCAGGCCCAGTCTCCCCGAGAGCCCAGGCCCTGCACTGGTGAGCGGGAAGGGCTTGGGGGTCCCCTAGAGCAAACCGAGGCCTGGAGAGCAGAAGGGACATGTCCAATGTCACACCGCCGGGAGCAGTGTCGTCTCCAGCACCCAGGGCAGCCCCCCTCCAACTCCCCACAGCGCCCGGGCCTTGCCCCCACCCCTCCCAGCACATCCTACTCCCCGGCTCCCTTCTGGCGCCTTCAACAGCCGTTCCGTGGCCTCCCCAGGCCCCAGCTCCTGCCTCTGTACCAGACCTCCCAGCGCACCCAGGATGGGGTATGACTGTGTGTGTGTGTGTGTGTGTGTGTGTGAATTACACTGAGACAGACAGAGGTGCGCGGAGGTCTCACTCCTCCAGGCCTCACCCTCCTCTGCGCGCCCCCCTCCCCCCGACCTCATCTCCGACCAGCTCTGCGCCCACCGGGCTGCTTCTGGAACACAGCACCGGCCATGCTTGCAGGGGGCAGGCCTGGTCTCAGCATCTCAGCTGGGCCTGGGACGGAGGGTGGCCGGGGCGGGACCCCTTCCAACCAGACTCTCCCCCAGGTCGTCATCAACCCCAACTACGAGGTGGCGGAGTCCGACTACACCAATAACATCATGAAGTGCAGGACCCGCTATGACGGCCACCGCATCTGGATGTACAACTGCCACATAGGTAAGGCCCCCGGGCCCCCCTGGGGAGCACAGCGCCTCAGGCCCGCCAGGCCCCCCACGCCGCAGCCCAACTCCAGGAGACAGGCAAGAGCTGCCCCACTTTCTCCAGGAGCCAGAGCAGCTTCCTAACTTGGGTGAAGACTTCAGGGAATGGGGCCAGCCTCGCGTTTCCACACGCAGGAAGGACACTGTAGACACCACAGGCCTGGATGGAGACCGGGTTTTCATAGCCAGCTCTGGCTAAGGAGAAAGGACGGGGCAGAAACCGGGCCGGCCCAGCATAGACCCCAAAGCTATTTCAGGGCTGGAGCTGAGGCTACCACCTCATTACGCATGAGACCTCAAAAATGGGGGCACCAGCAATTTGCAGGCTCTGTATCGTTTTCCTGTCGAGAGCTAGAAGCTAGTCAACCACTGTGGCTTCTGGTTGCCAGTAAAGAAGCTTTTCCTCGCGTTATATAACCTGGGTTCCAAAAGGGGAGGCTGAGCGGGAAAAGTGATGGCCTCGCTCTCGGTGGAGGAGAAAACGAAAAGCACTAGATTTAGTCGCTCCTTCACTCGACTTTGACAGAGCAGCTGACATGGGCCTGGCCCTAGAGATGGCCAGCACCTGTCGCTGCCCTGGGGGTGTCACATAGAGGTGGCCGCCCGAGGAGGGTGGTGGCCCAGGGACCCTGTGACCTGTGCATCCGGTTTGCCAAACTCTTGTCTCCCTGATGCCCACCCTTCAGGTGGTTCCTTCAGTGAAGAGACAGAAAAAAAGTTTGAACACTTCAGTGGACTCATAAATAACCAGCTCTCCACGCGGTAAAGCAGTGACATGGTCACCTCCTGCCTTTGGGCCACAGTGCATCTTCCCCAACGACCGACAGCCTCGCCCTGCTCCCCTTCATCCAGCCCGGCCCGCCTGTCTCGACCCCCTGCAGCCCCGGCCAGGCTCAGGAGGAAGGCGAGGAAGGCGTGTTCCTGACACCTGCAGGCTGGGAAGGCCTCTGGGGCTGGGGCTTGTCCACGGGGCTGTGGGAGCAGTGCCAACGGAGAGCCATCCTGTCCAGGACCCCAGCGCACAGGTTGTCACCAGCTTGTCCCATCCTAAGCACAGTCCACTCCGAGTCTCACCACCTGCCTGGCTCACCACAGATAACATGGGGCCATTTTCTTCTCAAGTTACATGCTGGCAACGTGAGTGATCAACCCGAGGAGGTCTGGATGAATCCCATTTCTCCTCCTCTTAGGTCGTTTCCAGCCAACTGGAGTAGCTAGACTTCTCTTCCAATTAAACAAACTGCCTCTATTCTATCCACACATATAAATAATGCTGCCACACGTCTTCTGATTCAGTGAGCTCAGAGCTGGTACTTCTCTCCCCCACACACCCCCGTGTCCTCTTATTTTTCAAGATACTATTATTATATTCTATTTTCACAGACTTTGAAACACAAATTTAGTGGCATTTCATATTGGGCATCTGGGCCTTTGAAAGTATAGCTCAGAAGAAAAGCAGCCCGCCTGTGTAAGTGACTTCTCTTTCTGTCCTTCCAGTTCTGTAACTGATTCAACGGTGCTATAACCAGGGTCCTGGGTGATGAGGACACTTACCGATCGCCATGTGTCACCACAGACACTTACACATACTTGAAACTTGGAATAAAAGATTTATGACCTGCATGTGTGTTTCATTTGGGCCTCTGCACGCAGCCCCTGAGCAGCAGAGCTCCTTTCCCTAGTCGGCAGTCAGGGAGCTTGGCACCCTGACATGTGCTCTCCTGCAGGGACGTTGAGTTCCTGGGCCCCTCCCGTCCGGCGTGGCCTCAGGGGCCTCGTTCAACGCACACCACAGAGGAAGGGCAGCTCCTGCCGAGAGCCGCGGTCTAAGGAGGTCAGGAAAATCCACAGAAACAGAGGCCTCAGCCTTTCTTCAGCTCTTGTGTTTTAGTGAAATGTGTCAGGGCCACGGTGGTTGTGTGAGGACCAGATGGGACACCTAGACTTAAGTCTCAGGCTCTGGGGGAGGGGGAGTCAAGTAGATATGGGTCCCCGGGGTGCAGTGAGGGTGGACCCCGAGCCAGCCACTCTCCCCCCAGGCGCAGAGCTCCCCCTTGTGTCATAGCACGCTGTGGCCCAGCAAATCGAGGGGTCCACGATGACCTCAGCGCGCCAGGCAGGACCGCTCGGCACCAACTCTGCCCAAACCGGAAAGATGAGTGTGCTGGGGCCTTGTCCGCACAAAGCTGCCCTCCCTGCCGTTCCAGGGAGGGGAGAGATCTCGGCGGGCATTTCAGATTTCGCCTCTTGGCTTGTTCGTGTTTATTTCCGCAAGGACCCCCCCCCCCCCACCCGTGTAACCCACACCACTGGTAACACTGGGACCAGTCCAAAGGGGGGGTGCCCGCAGCACTGCCAATAGCCCACAGCTGCTCTGGGGGAGACTGGGCATGTGTCACACAACAGGTGTAACCTGCACCCCCAAGCTGGGCAGGCTCTGCGCAAAAATGCCTTCGAGGCCCAGCTGGATCCTCGAGCCCAGTCAACTAGAGTGAGGAGAGCAGGTCTCAAATGGGAAGCGAACAGCGCCCCCTAGTGTCCAGCGGCAGACCATCCCATTTTGAAGCAATCACGTTAACAATTCTTACATTTTTATTTTTTTCTCAACTTCTGGAACTAGATCAAGGTAAAGCCCCCCATGCCCCACAGTGACGCCCCAAGGATGGCTCAGGGCTGCTCTGGTGCGTGTAAAGGCTTGCGGTGTTGGGGCCCCAGCTGACGAGGGGGTCGGGGGGCGCCAATCCAAGCCGCCTGGGCCTCTCAGGGCCTCAGGGTCGGGGAAGGCTCCACGGCGGGCCGCTCTTTCTTTCTGTGTTGGAGCCCCAGGGCCCGGGCCACCAGCCTCCGGGCCACGGCTGTGTTTGTCTGTGGTCTCTCCTTTGCCAGACGCAGAAGCTCTAAAAGGAAAGCCCCATGGGGTGCGGACTTGAATTCAAGGCTATGGCCTCTCCTCCCAGCAACACAGCGGCCTCAGAGGCCATTAGAGCAGGACCAGATGCTGGTGAGAGGGGGCCGCCTAGGGCTCCAGGCCCCCTGTGGGGTCCTGACTAATCCTATCACCTCTCTGCGCCCTTCCTGTTTCTCTGTGGCGGCAGTGTTAATCCTGTCTACCCCTAGGGAAAGCAAATCAGGATGGGACACCTGGAGCTCTTGGGTCAACAGACAGGATGTTTATTGTCCCCAAGGAGTCTGGGACAAAGCCCACGTAACCCACAAGAATGTGGACGGCCTCGGCAGGCTTCTCCCAGGCCAGTTTTGCAGCCACTGCTTTGCAGCCATGGAAAACCGGCCTCTAAGGCGCCCCTCGCGCTTCTGGAAGGAGGAGAGGAAAGGGGAGGAGATGTCACTTATACGGCATCTCCTGTGTGCCCCTCACCGCTGCGGGCACGTGTGCCAGGCTTTCTTATTCACCCCAGTGCTTATGTCACAGACGTTAGGTGACTTGCTCAAGGCCAACTTACAGAAGTACCAGAGCCAGGATCACACGGAAGCCCAAGCTTTTTACCCTACAGCAAAACACGGCTTCCACGGCCGCACAGAAAGACCAAGCTTCCCCCTGAGCCACAGCACGAGAGGTGTGAGCGGAGGGCAAGCCCGGGACAGAGCAGCTGGCAGACAGCACTGCTGAGGGGCCCCCCTGGGGTGGGGAGGAGCACCCCACTGGCCACTGCAGCCCAGGAGCCCTAAAGCAGAGAACTGAAGAGGGGAGGGAATCGGAGGGAAGGGCCCGCCCCGCCCAACCGAACACGCGCACAGCCCTCCCACCCAGACCACAGGCTCCCTTACTTGGCCTCTGCAGGGCCTTCAGCTTGGACTGCTTGGTTCCCTGCGTCAGGGGCCGGATCTTGAGCGTGGAGAAATCCCTGGTCAGGGCCTCAGCAGCTGTGGAAAGACAACAGATCTGGAGCCATGCCCTCTTCCTCCTGCTGAGGCCTCCGCAGGACCCAGGAGCACGAGTGTCACCCCGAGGCCCACGCAGCTGCTCTGTACACCCATTCAGAGCTCAGGGACAGGGCTGCCCCATGAGCTGGCCTCGCCCCCCGAGCCCGCAGACCTGCACGGGGCCACCCACGCTCTCAGGTGCACAGCCCGCTCGGAGCCCAGCTTCTACGTTCCTGCCCCGGCTGGTCGGGAGCCGCGGGAGCCTACGGTTCTGACGTCAGGAGGCGCAGGCCCCCGCCTTCCAAAGCCCGGGAGCTTAAAACAAACGCCACCCTTCCCCGACTCGAGACCCTCCCAGGGCACGTGCCCTCACTGCCCCAAGCTGTGCCAGGTCTTGGAGCACTCAGGCCACTTAACAGACACAGCAGGTCAGAGCTGGGAGGGGCTTCGGGTCCAAGCCGCAGTAGGGATGAGGAAACTGGGGCCAGGACGTGGCCGCCCGTGCCCCACAGCTTGGTGGAGCCCGGAAGGCAGCCGTGGCCACGCCTAGCCCACTGTTCCTCCTTTCCGCGGACCAGAAAGCCTCTGGGCCTCCCCCTGCCCCCCCCCTTTCAGTGGCTCCCTCCCTGGGGTTGACGCCCCTACCTCGCCCCAGTCCTCTTGCTCCCTAGACACTGCCCCCCTTCCCTGAAACCCCAGGCTCTCCTGAGAACTGGGCCCACCCCGGCCATGGTCACTCCCAGCTCTGTGTTCAGAAGCTGTTGTTGTGAGAACCCAGCCAAGGGCGGCGGGGTACCAACTCTTTACAAATACACCCAAACTGAGCAGTGGCGTGGCAGGGGCAGCTCCGGAAAGTGGCCAAGACGGAGGACGGGCACCGTCCGGGGCTACAGCCAGGAGGCTGGCTGGCCTCCCCAGCTCTGACGCCAAGAGTCTTAGTAACCCTGACCACACACTGACATCCAGGGAACTCAGTCTCCCCATCTGTGAAATAGGGGTCACCTGACCTACTTCTTGGCGCTGTAATGAAAACGGAATGAGACGCATCTGCTCAAACCGTATGAAATTGCCGTATTTGAATGCTTTTGACCTATAAAAATGGCACCTTCGGGACTTCCCTGGTGGCGCAGTGGTTAAGAATCCTCCTGCCAATGCAGTGGACACGGGTTCGAGCCCTGGTCCGTGAAGATCCCACATGCCGCGGAGCAACTAAGCCCGTGTGCCACAACTACTGAGCCTGCGCTCTAGAGCCTGCGAGCCACAGCTACTGAGCCTGCTCGCCACAACTACTGAAGCCCACGCGCCTAGAGCCCACGCACGGCAACGAAGAGCAGCCCCCGCTCACCGCAACTAGAGAAAGCCTGCACACAGCAATGAAGACCCAACACAGCCTAAAATAAAATAAATAAATTTATAAAAATAAAACATGGCGCCTTCATATGCTTTCATTTAGTATGTGTTAGTCCGTAGGGCTTGGCCCTACATGCTCAGTAAAGGTCACCTGAATCTGAAACCTCCGAACTGAAGGCACGAAGATGAACAGGCGAGGCCCTGAGCTTCCTGGCCCGGCTCCTGCTCTGCCCCCCAGGACTTCTGGAGGGTCTGGGAGACACCCTGCCAGTCCGCCGGCTCAGGGTAGCCTGCACCCTGACCTGGGGGATCCCCACCTAGGGAAACCTAGGCTCCCGCCCTCCCCAACGGCAATCAGAGGAGGGCCCGCCTCACCTGAAACCAGGCAGGGAAAGACCCCGAGCGCGTGTGTGTCGTCCACCCACTGGATCTTGAACCCCTTGTCTCTGCCGGGGAAGAGACAGAGTGATGAGGCGAGCAAATAGGCAAAACCCCTCCTGCTACAGGAAGTGCCCTCCCACCTCCAACCCTCAAACACTCTGAGCCCAAGACTAGTTCCGTCTCCTCTGGGAAGGAGACGGCCGTCGGGCGCAGACTTCCTCTGAAGACCAGACAGTCCGCCTCAGAAAGAGACACCAGCCCCGTGGTCGGATGGGCCCCCACTCCTAGAACTGAGGAAGCCAGGATGCAAAGCTCGTAGAACACAATGCCAAGGGCGAAGGGAGCTCCTCACGGGTGCCGTCACGCCAGGCCAAGGGCATGGGGTCCGAGGCTGGAGGCAAAGGGTTTGTGTGGTGGGCACAGGACCTAATACAAGCGTGTCAATGCAAGTGCCCCTGTTCGACTTTCTTTCTGCTGCTCAGGAAAGCACCCCTGAGTCTGGGTCCCGTGGGAAGCCAGAGCAGTCCCAGGGCCCACGGCTTCTCCGTGGCACCGCCACGCCGGCCAAGGAAACCACCAGTGGCCCCGGTCTGGCTCCGCCCTCAGGGGTGGAGAGCTGATGAGCCCCTCGAGCTGTCCACCAGCTCAGGCTTGGGGAGGGAAGGGGAGGCTGTGCGGGACGCAGTCAGAAAGGGGGCCCTGAAGAAAGGGATGTTTTTAAAGCCTAAGGAGGAAAAGAGAAGGGGGACTGGAGAAAAGAAAATGAGCATTTGGAGAAAGAAAAAGAAAAAAGGAGAAGAGATTGGATTTGGATCCAAGGAATTCGGGGAAACAAGAGAAATCTTTCTCTCACTATATCCCCATCTCCCATCTCCACCAGACCCTGCCCCAGGGCCGCTCAAGCCCAGTTCACCCCAGGAATAGTTCCTGCCTGGAAATGGCCCCATCCTGCTGACTGACCGACGGGTGGCTGCTCGTGGAGCAGGGGAGGCAGGGGCCCCGCTGGGTCCTGGCCACCACGTGGGTGTGGGGGGACCGGGACGGAGATCTGCTGCCCGGTGCCAGCAGGACCAGGTCTCGGGCCTCTGGAGAGTGTCTGCAACCGAAACCTCAGCTCTCCTCCTCCACAAAGTCATGGCCAGCAAGCCAACTGCCCAGGAGGATGGAGCCCAGAGCAACCACGTCCACTTTCTGCCTTTCCTTCTAGATCACTGGGCACCGGGGGAGGGGCAGGCAACTGTCCCCCACAACAAAGGGCTGTCCTGGCTCCTCTCCAGAAGTTGGGCACCCCCTCCTCCCCACCTCCCCGAAGCCTCTCACTGGAACTCGGAAAAGGCTGCCAGCAGGTCCTCGGTCTTGAGCGCCGGCTCAAAGTCATAGATCTCCACCACGTGGGCAAAATCCTTCTCTCCAGGCAGCTCCTCTGCGAAGGAGGACGTGTCCATGTGGATCTTCTCTACTTGAATCTCCTTCTCGGTCAGGTTGTCCGTTATCTGGGAGAGATCAGACCCTTTAGTGAGGGGAGCTCTGACACACATGACTCCAAATGAATGCTCTCAAAATCACACGCTGAGAGTCCTGCAGGCTTCTGGGTAGATAGGGAGGTGAGCACCCCGGGTAGGGGTCTGGGAAAGACAGCAGGATGGCAGACTGGGCCAGAAGATGGAGAAGCGTGAGTTTTAGGGGAGTCCCCACTGGGTGACTGGCACGGACACACATCATGTTTCACAGAATCCCGAAAACCCTATTCTATAGGCCCACTTTACAGATGGGTAAGCTGAGTCAACGAATTAAGTAATTTTGCCCCAAGTTGCCATCAGTGAGTCACAGAGCTGGGCAGGCCCAGGATCTTTCCTTCTCTCATTAATGATGTGATAATAAGCAAGGCTTTCTGGCGTCCATCCTTCATCTGTAAAATAGCGATACAGGATGCCCGCCCTCCCAACTGACACCGCGGCCAGGCTCAGGGGCGGACACATGACACACAGTTCCAAGGGTACAAGATCTGTAAGACAAAGCTTCAGGCAGAAGAGTGATTTTCATGACCAACATCTGCAGTGCATTCTGTAACATGTGCACATCTATGTTACCTTGGGCAGTGTGTATCATTACCTGCTATTTTTTCAGATGAGGAAACTGAGACTAAGAAAAGCCAAATGACTTGCCCACAGTCGAATAGCACCTACATGATTGAGCTGGGACCGAATTCCACACCCCTGATCCCAGACCCTGAGCCTCCTGCCCTCTGCATGTCAGTCCTGACTCCTGTGGGCAAGGCCCCTGGGTCCCTCCCCGCACATCTCCTAAGGGACCCCTATCACCCAACACCCAGGCCTGCTCAGCCAGCACCCGCCCCCCCACCACCCCTCCACACCATGACCCTCGGCCCCCATCCACCCTCGACTACACCCACCTCACTTCCGCCCTCCCTTTTCCGGGCTTAAGAGCCTCATCACCTCCTGCAGCAGCTCACTGTAATCGTCCTCCTCGGAGCAGCTGCCCGGCCCCTCCTCTTCCACCTCGTCCTCTTCCTTCTCTGCCGCCAGGCTCCTCTCCAGCTCACTCCCACTCCCGTCTTCCAAGTCTGGCTGCAGACCGGGCCCAGGCTGTGTGTCCGACTCCGACCTGTCTCCCGTCCCTGAGTGATCCTCTGGCCCTGGGGACTCAGTGGCCACTGGGTCTGGTAGTGACTCATTCTCACTTTTGCTACGGCCTTTTCGGACCTCTGCTGCCTGAGTCGCCAACACAGGAAGTTCCTGATCGGAGGTGGGGTCCCCGGCACGGATATCATCGGGCTCTTCTGGGAGCCCGCCAGCTGGAGCATCTCCCTGAAGCCCTGGGGCCGGGAGGGGCGCCCATTCTTCTCGCCTGCGCAGCGCCCGGGGCACATACAAAGCCTGGTCCGGCTTGCGTCCACGATGCCACCGGCCGGCCCGCGCTCCTCGGGGACCAGCAGCCGCTCCCTGGCTTGAGGTGGACCTCGGACCTCGGTACTTGCTAGGGTGGGAAGCAGGAGGGCGGCAGGGGCCAGAGAGCCCATCTGAACCGGGTAACCTGCAGCAGGAGCAGGCGGTGATCAGGGCGGTGTTTGGGCCCCAAGGAAAATGGTTTACTGGAGCGACCTGCCATTCAGGCACGAGGCTCTCAAGTCAGCCTTGGGCAAAAACCAAAGCCAAAATGACCCTCAAGAACACCTTAACAAGGCATCAGAGTGGAGGCTGGATGCCCTGAACAGGCCCGAAGCAGTCAGCTCTCCCTCCAGTGTTATAAACCGAATATGAGAGCGCCGAGTCTTCGCTTACTCACAGGGTAAGGTGCGTACTAGCATTTAGGAACTGCGTTATTAAAAAAATATGTAACTTTCAAAGCTAGGATCATAGTCATCATGATAAGATCCTGCAAGAGGCACGTGGAAACAGGTGAGTGAAAGCCCAGATGTACTCGCACGTTCCGTGGCCTCTGCGGGGCACAAGCTCACTGAGAGCAACGCTGGGCAGACACCTTCGCTGTTTAAACCACTCTCTCTTTCTCTCTTTTGGCCCAGCGTGCATAAGCTGAATTTGCTAAAGGAATTCCACAGACAATGCACATCTACTCCGCTGCTGGAGCAGAAAGCAGCACTGACTCTAAGCCCCTGAGGCTGGGGACACAGGTGGTGGCCTGGGGCCTCCCGGCCCTGGTTCCCTCTTAGACACTGACCAGCTCAACCGACCAGCCCCCAACCCCCGCCCCCCGCTCAAACAGCTGCTGAGGGGCCTCCAAGGAGGCAGGATACACACCTGATGTCCACGTGACAGATGACCGTCCTCCTCCTCCAGCCCTCCCCAACAGAGAAGCTGCTCAAAAGATCAAAATTCTCTGCTGTCCTGTGGATCAAGTACCGGAGGCGACTGGAGAGTGGGGGGAAGAGAAGGACCCTGGGGAGCAACGGGAAGGGGTGCTGAGCAGGGGCTCCAGGTGCAGCCCCCAGGCCTGAGCCCCACCGAGTCCACTCCCGGTTTAACTGTGGCTTAAACACTAGGCTCCCTCTGCCCCCTCGGGTCCCAGGCTGACTGCAAAGGACCTGCCGATAGAGGTTACGACAGGGAGCTACTGGCCCCACTCCCCTTCCAGTGCTGGGCCCCTTCGGTCTCGGGTGATGCTCAGGGTTACAAGTGAACGGTGCAGCTGGCTTCAGACTATACTACAAAGCTACAGTAATCAAGACAATATTACTGTCTTGGCACAAAAACAGAAATATAAATCAATGGAACAGGATAGAAAGCCCAGAGATAAATCCACACACCTATGGTCAACTAACCTATGACAAAGGAGGCAAGGATATACAATGGAGAAAAGACAGTCTCTTCAATAAGTGGTGCTGGGAAAACTGGACAGCTACACGTAAAAGAATGAAATTAGAACACTCCCTAACACCATACACAAAAATAAACTCAAAATTGATTAAAGACCTAAATGTAAGACCAGACACTATAAAACTCTTAGAAGAAAACATAGGAAGAACACTCTTTGACATAAATCACAGCAAGATCTTTTCTGACCCATCTCCTAGAGTAATGGAAATAAAAACAATAATAAACATATGGGACCTAATGAAACTTAAAAGCTTTTGCAAAGCAAAGGAAGCCGTAAACAAGGCGAAAAGACAACCCTCAGAATGGGAGAAAATATTTGCAAATGAATCAACGGACAAAGGATTAATCTCCAAAATATATAAACAGCTCATGCAGCTCAATATTAAAAAAACAAACAACCCAATCCAAAAATGGGCAGAAGAACTAAATAGGCATTTCTCCGAGACATACAGATGGCCAAGAGGCACATGAAAAGCTGCTCAACATCACTAATTATTAGAGAAATGCAAATCAAAACTACAATGAGGTATCACCTCACACCAGTTAGAATGGGTATCATCAGAAAATCTACAGACAATAAATGCTGGAGAGGGTGTGGCAAGAAGGGAACCCTCTTGCACTGTTGGTGGGAATGTAAATTGATACAGTCACTATGGAGAACGGTATGGAGGGTCCTTAAAAAACTAAAAATAGAATTACCATATGACCCAGCAATCCCACTACTGGGCATATACCCTGAGAAAACCATAATTCAAAAAGACACATGCACCCCAATGTTCATTGCAGCACCATTTACCAGGTCATGGAAGCAACCTAAATGCCCATCAACAGACGAATGGATAAAGAAGATGTGATACATATATACAATGGAATATTACTCAGCCATAAAAGGACTGAAATTGGGTCATTTGTAGAGGCGTGGATGGATCTAGAGACTGTCATACAGAGTGAATTAAGTCAGAAAGAGAAAAACAAATATCGTATATTAATGTATATATGTGTAATCTAGAAAAATGGTACAGATGAACCAGTTTGCAAGGCAGAAATAAAGACACACATGTAGAGAACACACATGTAGAGACACCGGGGGGGGGGGGCGCGGGATACGAACTGGGAGATTGGGATTGACATATATACACTAATATGTATAAAATAGATAATTAAAAATTTTTTAAAAAAGAAAGATGCAGCTGGGAGAGGCCTGAGAGCAGATTATTAAACCTAAAGGCCAAGGTCAGAGCCAGCTGCGAGCCCGTTACTTTGGATGCACCACTGGGCAAAGGGGCACAGGAGGCTCTGGGCGAACCCTGACCTTTTCAGCAGCCCAGGGCCCGACGCCACCATCACACCAGCTTACTTTGACAGCTGCTTCTGCAGCAGGAAGCGGTCCAGCTCCTCCTGGATGCGGTGCACGAAGTCATTCTCGGCTGAGGAGAGGAAGACGCCGTCCAAGCAGAGAAGGGCCAGGGTGACAGGTGGGAGAACCTGCGGGGCAACGGACACGGCCGCGATCAGAGCGCCTCCCGGGCCCACCCTAGACCAAGGCCAAGGCCTCTCCTATCGGAGAGGAGCCGGGCTCCGAGGCGGGGAAGGGACGTGGCGAGGGTCGCCAGGCAGGGCAGTAGTGGGGCAGCTAGGGGTCTCCCGGCCCCAGCTGCGCTCGCTTTCGCTGTCCCCGGGCTCGCGCGCCGCCGCCTCGGGCCTGCTCAGCCGACGCGATCGACACTCCCCGGCCCGTAAGCGAGAGGCCCGGCGGTAGCGCTAGGCCTGCCGCGAGCCAGCAAGCGGGGCGACCCGCCCCCAGGCCCGCCGGCCGCACTCACCGCAGGCGCCCAGCGCGTCGCCGCCGCAGCTCTGAGGGTCCCCAGAAGCCTGCGCGCCCTGGAGTCCGCGCCGCGGACCTCGGCGGAGGCGCAGCGCCACCATGCGGCCCGGAGGAGGCATGGCAGCAACGACAGAGGCGTGTTCTTGATTGGTTTGCCCCGGAGAGCACACTGTCTCCTAGGATCAATTAAATTTGGCAAATACTTTGAGGTGGCTCCTATATGCTAGGTCGTGGGGATACCAGATTTTCCGGTTCATTGTTCCCCTCCCTAGGAACGTAAAAGAGGAATAAATAGGAAGTTTCTGGACACCAAGAATTTCATCACCCTTTGACCACCGCTGCCCTTCCTTGACCCTTATTTATGGAACCTGCAAAGAGGTCCAACTCACACCAAAGGGTCACTGACAAGGTGTACTAACCTTTGGGTAACAGGGCGGGGTAGACACTAGAATGGTGATTTGCAGGCCATCAAATTATACTACCTTGCTACATCTAAAAATGACTCCAGCACCCACCACCTTAAATACGATTTGAAATACTTCCCATCAGACAGTGTAGGATGGGCTATTATAATCTAGGAGACCAGGGTTGAAATCCTCCTCTTCCCTGAAAGGTGCTGAAATGTAAGCCTTTTATCATCCTGAATCAAGCGGGCCCCTGAGTTAACAGCATTGAAGACCCAGGTTTTAGTACAGGGGTGGGACAGTCTGAGTGGGCCCTGCAGTAGGCTATGGGCAAGGCCACAGGGAGAGTGTCCCTCAAAAGGCCAGGTAGGAAAAGCTGGGAACAGAAAAATGAAGAAAAATTAAGATGCATTTTGCTCTCTTACAGTTTTTTCCAGAGTATTTCTTTAAAAAGATGGTGGTATTATATCACATTTACAAAAACTATCTTTCTGGATAGTTTTTCAAGAATAAAAAGAATCTTGGGCTTCCCTGGTGGCGCAGTGGTTGAGATTCCGCCTGCCGATGCAGGGGATGCGGGTTCGTGCCCCGGTCCGGGAAGATCCCACATGACGCGGAGCGGCTGGGCCCGTGAGCCATGGCCGCTGGGCCTGTGCGTCCGGAGCCTGTGCTCCGCAATGGGAGAGGCCACAGCAGTGAGAGGCCCGCGTACGGCAAAAAAAAAAAAAAAAGAATAAAAAGGATCTAGAATAAAGACAACACCAAGTGCAAAGAGAACTCAGGGAGGTGAGTCATGAGTCTCCTTTTCAGCCCTGGTTGTAAGAAGAGATTCTGAAGGCCTAACAGGTCCCCTGCCCCAGCCTCCGGCCTGGAGGGGCATCCGGCCCCTGGGGGTGTAGAGGGCAAAAGGCAGCAGGAAGAATAGGGACACCCATTTGGATTCTGACTCCACCAGCCCCACCCACACTCCACACTGGCTTAACTGAAGTGGAATTAAGCCTGAGAGAACGCCGAGGGGGCACACAATGGTACCATTTATCTGACCAGGCTTCCATGATGGGCGGTTAGGGTTAGGGTGAGGCTGAGAGGCAAGACCACCAAGCAGCCATGGACCACACATGACCTGGAAGGATATGCTTCTACTTAGAAAACAAAGGCCCAACTTTCTCAGCAGAGTGGCCATCTCTCCCCAAAATGAAGGAACCAACCAAAAACCCAGGACACAAGCCTTGAGAGCTGGGCCGTGAGAGAGGACTTCAGCACATTCAGAGAGACTCAGAAACAAAGCTGTCAGAGGAAAGCTGCCCATGAACCCAGTTTCCACCACACCCTCTTCAGATAACTTGGAGGCTGAACAGAAAAAAAAGTATCAGCACGAAGGCCTCCACTTGTGGGTGGAGGTTACCAAGAGATGCCAAGATAAATGGGGAAGGAAATCAAGGCACATCCACCCACAGGCTTTGGGGACAAATACCAGGTGAGCGTTGAATGGGTCCCAGTCAGAGATAAACAAACAGAACAAAAAGCAGCAGGATATGCAGAATTTCTACAGCAAAAACAAACAACAACAAAGAAAGCATAATAGGAAAAAGAAGATAAGGGTATATTGGAAAGTTCTCTTGAGAAAAGAGAAGAAATTTCAGTTAATAACTACTTCACATTCCCAGGGAAATCAAAGAAAGCCTGATTTCCATGTCACAATGGATAAACCAACAATGACATGAAAGTGAACTGTCAGAGGGATAGAAAGACATAAAAGAGGCAATCATGTTCATCACAGAAGCAGCAAACACTGGAGTCAACAAAGTTGAAAATGAATCAGTGACAAAGAGTAAAGCCTTATGAAAATGAAGATAACTACTCTTTACACAAAGTTTGCCATATAAATGGCATGAATTTAATTTTTGCAGCAGCCCCTTCAGATGGAGATGGTTACCCTTATTGCAGGGGAATAACCTGAGGTTTAGCCAAGGAACCAGCTACCACGTGCAGAGTTGGAACTCACTCTAATCCAGATGTAGCCTGACTGCCACGTCCATGCTCCTGAACACCCCCGACTAAGATCTTCCATCTTTAGAATGTCATGAGAATTGATGCTGTGGCCAATAGCCAGACACAGAAGTCAGGCATTAAACAAACTAGATGAATCCAATCAGTTAGAAACGCATGCTATGTGTGTGCTGTAGTTTTACCTGAAACAGGAGGAATGATTGAGTGATGATGAAAGGACTGCATGCAGGGGACAGGGGGTTGCAAACAGTCCCATCTGAAGGGAAGGACCTAGAGTCCCCTGCTACCATAGTGACCCTAAATTACATCCAGTGCGCCTTTCCTTGCTATGGGTAGGATCACCGGGGTCACCCACAGCTCTGGAGTCTACGTCTCAATTTCACATCTCCTCACTCTAAGCAACCTGAGATGGTATTACAGGTATTAAACTGTCTACCAGTAACCTCAGCTTGCATGAGCTAGCCAACTGTTCTCTCCATGTTTAAGGTTAAGTTTAAGAATATTCAATTTAGGGCTTCCCTGGTGGCACAGTGGTTGAGAGTCTGCCTGCCAATGCAGGGGACACGGGTTCGTGCCCCAGTATGGGAAGATCCCACATGCCGCAGAGTGGCTGGGCCTGTGAGCCATGGCTGCTGAGCCTGCGCGTCCAGAGCCTGTGCTCCGCAACGGGAGAGGCCACAACAGTGAGAGGCCCAAGTACCGCAAAAAAAAAAAAAGAAAAAAAAATCTAATCCTAAAATGTTACTTAGTCTATTTCATTTATATAAACTTTTTGAAATGACACAATTTTAGAAACAGAGAACAAATTAGCAGTTGAAGTGGGGAACAAAAGGTGAAGAGGGGAGAGGAGGCGGGAGGGAGATGAGTGTAACTAAAAAGAACTGTAAGAGGAATCCTTGTGTTCTACATCTTGACTGTGGTGTTGGACATGAGAACCTACACATATAATACCGTTATATATAACTAAATACACACGCACCAGTATAAGTAAAATTGAGAAAATTGAATAAGATAGGTAGATTTTATCAATGTCAGTACTCTGGTTGTGATATTGTACAATAATTGTTGCCATTGAATGAAACTAGATAAAGGGTACATGGGATCTCCCTGTATTATTTCTTATAATTGCAGGTGACTCTACAACCTGCTCAATAAGCATTTGTAATTAGGGAATTCCCTGGCAGTCCAGTGGTTAGGACTCGGTCCTTTCACTGCCGTGGCCTGGGTTCAATCCCTGGTCAGGGAATTAAGATCCCGCAAGCCACGTGGCGTGGCCAAAAAAATAAAAATTTAAAGAGATGTTTGCAACTAATGAAAATGGAAAATCAAATATATCGAATTTATAAAATGCAAATTAAATGTTTAATAACTTCATAAATATGAGTAAAAGTGGAACCAGATGTATAAGAGAAATAAATTTGTTCTGTCATTTTGAGTTAATCAAAGTTGTTTTCATTTTCTAGAAAGTATATTAGATACATTAATAACATTACAATATTTATAAATTAAATTTTAAAACTTAATGAAAGCTAGATATTTCAATGTTACTTTCATAAACTAATATAACTTAAAATCTAAATAACTATAAGAAATCTTTTGTGAATTAAAAGCCAGTCTCAGACATAGAAAACTCTACACAAAACTACATGGAGTTCCAAGAAAAACCAGAGAGATTAAAACAGTTACAGAGGGCTTCCCTGGTGGCGCAGTGGTGGAGAATCTGCCTGCCAATGCAGGCGGCACGGGTTCGAGCCCTGGTCCGGGAAGATCTCACATGCCGCGGAGCAACTACGCCCGTGCGCCACAACTACTGAGCCTGCGCTCTAGAGCCCACGAGCCACAACTACTGAGCCCGCGTGCCGCAACTACTGAAGCCCGCGCGCCTAGAGACCGTGCTCCGCAACAAGAGAAGCCACCGCAATGAGAAGCCTGCGCACCGCAACGAAGAGTAGCTCCCGCTTGCCGCAGCTAGAGAGAGCCCGTGTGCAGCAACGAAGACCCAACGCAGCCAAAAATAAATAAATAAATTTATATTAAAAAAAAAAAAACAGTTACAGAAAATATAAATACAGAAATCTGCATTGTAGATGCAACACATGGTTAATTAATAAACCTGAGGAAGGAAACAAAGCTATTGGAACAGAAAAAAAAATGCAACAAAATTTTTTTGAAACAAAGAAAAATGTGAATCTACAGATTAGTTTACTGAATTCCAGAAATAGATAGCTAGATAGCTAGATGCCTGATACAGATGGTGGTAAAATTATTTTCTCTGGGCATTGAAAAAAAAAAAAAACTCTATATAGGTAGAATACAAAGAAAAAATTCAAGTGGCTTGCAGATGCAAGCACCAAAGCAACTTGGTGAAAGAATGAAAGAAAAACTGGAAAGTTTGGAAATTTGATGAGACCAAAGTATCACTGTTTGCAGAATATTTGATTTTTTTTTTTTTCACCTAAAAATTCAAGAGAATCAACTAAGAAACTCCTGTAAGCAAGAATGTGTGGAGAAGAGCCAGGGCTGGAAGAGGTGATGGGGGGGCCAGAGGAAGAAAGAAATGAGAAATCCACTCCCAGTCCTGCTCTACCAGATTGGCATCTGTCCTTATCCCCCAAATCTCTGATGCCTTTGTTGTCCTTTGGTTCCCAGGAGACCATAGCCTCAGGCTAGCCTGAGTTCTAGCTCCTTTCTTAAAGGGCCAGAGTAACAGGAATTCAGATGGGGTTTGGGATTGCGGGGAGGTCTGGCCCGTGAGCTGCGGGGCTCAGGCCTGTCCTCATCTCAGCCCCCAAACTCCTGCCAGGGATCCTTACCTGACGTGACTTTGCAGATGTTTACACACCCACCTCCAAAGCCAGATCTCTCTTCCCCAGGCCCAAGCACCACCACACATCAGAGCCTGTTGCCACAATGGGGTCTGAGGGACAGGAGGAAAAATGAATATTAAGACTTGGTAATGACAGGGCCATGGTCCTCAGTCCCCTTTTGTGGGATTGTCTTGAAGCTCTCCCATAACAAGTTACCAGAGTGATCTGTCAAAAGGTGAACCTAATCACATCATTCTCTCCACCGCATAAAATCCTTGAATGACTCCCCAATGTATTAAAATAACTTATTACCAGGCTCTAAGTGATCTGGCCTTCTCCAGGCCTGGACTAGGCTGAGGCAGGGAGCCATGAACCTGAGAGCAAGTGCCGCCTTAAGCTTTGTGCCCTGGGTGCTTGAAATGCCTCACCTTAGCATAACTTCACCTCACTACCGGGTACCGTTCTCCTTGTCCATTACATCCCAGCCATGCTGGCCTCCTTTCTGTTCCTCCATTACAAGTTCTCTCCTGACTCAAGAGCTTGGCAATGGCTGTTCCCTCTGCCTACGATGCTCTTCCTCTGGCTCTTTTCTTTTTCTTTTTTTTTTTTTTTTTTTGCGGTACTTGGGCCTCTCACTGTTGTGGCCTCTCCCGTTGAGGAGCACAGGCTCCGGACGCGCAGGCTCAGCGGCCATGGCTCACAGGTCCAGCCAGTCCGCGGCATGTGGGATCTTCCCAGACTGGGGCTCGAACCCGTGTCCCCTGCATCGGCAGGCGGACTCTCAACCACTGCGCCACCAGGGAAGCCCCCTCTGGCTCTTTTCTGGCTGCTCTGTCTTGTCTGTGTTTAAGAACTATAACCAGTTGAGATTTTTTCACTCTGGTTACTTTCACATGGAACCTACTGGAACTGGTTGCCTCTAAGACCCTCACTGTCTAAGCCCATAGTGGTCCCGTGGATTCTGGGTGGCCCTCTGCTCCTGTGTCATGGACGGGGCATAGGAATCTATGCTGAGACTAGAAACCTGGGGCCTGCATCCAGCCTCCCCCGGTGAAACACACAACCCATTTCCTTTGAAGTCTTGCCAATGACTTGGGGGATGGGTCCTCACTGATGCTAGGATCCACAGACCCCATCTCTTTTCTGTTTCCCCAAATTTCCTCTACTCTTTCTCCTGCAAATACGATCCCCTCTCCTCTCCGGGACTCCTAGTAGGATCTCCTAAAGGTGCTCAAACTCTAGGAGAACAGAATTCAGGAAGGTCAGTGACTAGCAGGCAGTATCTGCCCAGGCTTTGAAAGACCAACCTCCCTGAGGCCAAGGAGCACAGAAGCGCTTGCAGCTTCGTGGAGAGGCAGAAGCCAGGAGGAGTTACAGGAAGAGAAGCACAATGCTTGGCACCTGGTGGGCATTCAATAATCATTTGTTGAATGAATGAATGAATGAGTAAAAAAGATCTCCCAGTACCTGATGTTCCCTAAGGTGGAACATCACGTGAGCGGACTTCCAAGCAACTTGGTATTGTTTTATAAAAGCATGTAGATGGGAAAGACATAGCTGTGCTCAAAACATGGTCACTGTGCCTGGGGAACACCGTGCAGGGAATGCTCGTGCTCGTGGCTGAGGCTACGAGCCAGCTGGGTTCTGGTCTGGAAACCAGCAGAGGCTTCTGGGGTTTCAGTCCACGTGGATTAAAAAGGAATAAAAGTGCCCCATGCGAGGAGGTGATCAAAGCCGCCCAACCACGTAAAGCTAGGGATAGAGGGGGAGTGTCCCCATTTATGCAGTTACACAGAATAAAGCTACATTTGACCACCCCAAGGAGCTATCTATGGCTTTTTCCGGAAGGTAAAAGACCAAAGATGTTGCCTTGTGAAGAATTCCTTGGGCAAGCCACCTGCTAGCCAACTGGGTCAATGGTATCCCCAGGAACGACATGGCTCTTAGCTGCCAAGAAAAAACCTGGCTCTTAACTGGGTGTCCTGGGGCAGGCAAGCACAGAAACACCAGGCAAGGATGAGTGAGCTCAAAGAAAGAGGAAAAACCACCCACAAAAGAACTTTACAAACCAAAACTCTAATACATGAAAAAAAAAAAAAAACCCAAGAAAACAAAAGAACTACTAATGCTAAGAAAAGACTTGTCAATCAAATGCAAGAGATGGGCCTTTGTAGAGCCAGATTTGGACAAACCAATTTACTATTGGACATGTTTGATAAAGTCAGGGAAATCTGAATACAGCCTGGGTACTAGACGATATGAAGGACTGTTCTTACTTTTCCGGTGTGTCTATTGTTACTGTAGTTACGTTTTTCATCTGTTTTTTCATACTAAAGTGTGTATGGATGAAATGGCATGATGTCTTAGATTTGCTCTAAAATATGTTGGGGAGGGGAGAAGTGAGGAATTACAGGTGAAACAAGATTGGCAAAATGCAGATCATTATTGAAACTGGGTGATAGGTACACTATTCTCCTCATTATTGTGTATGGTTGAAATCTGCCATAATAAAACGTTTATTTTTCTCAAGCCAAACTGAAGCCAACAATAAAAAGATGGGCAGAGGGTGGTATTCAATGCATAGCTAGAACATCTTCAAATTCTTGAAAGGGAAAAGAGAGAGATAAGGAAGCATTTTAGAATTTGTTAGAAAAATGTATAGTTAAATCCATATGCTAAAAATTTGAAGGTAACCACTGAAAGACTAGAAATATAATCTGTAGCTTTCAAATCATCACGGGAAAATAATAATCATATAAAAACTCTATCTCACATAAAGTACAAAGAAAAAGAGGTAAAGGATAGCAAAAGAAAAATTGTGTCTCTTTGCCTTAATAAAGATATAAAGCAAAAAAAGAAAAGGAAAAGAAGACAGGAAGAATGTATAATATTTTTTTCTTTCTTTTTTTTTTTTTTTTTTTTTGCGGTACGCGGGCCTCTCGCCGTTGTGGCCTCTCCCGCCGCAGAGCACAGGCTCCAGACGCGCAGGCTCAGCGGCCATGGCTCACGCGCCCAGCCGCTCCGCGGCATGTGGGATCTTCCCGGACCGGGGCACGAACCCGTGTCCCCTGCATCGGCAGGCGGACTCTCAACCACTGCGCCACCAGGGAAGCCCATAATATTTTTTTAAAGGACAATCCCATGATGCAGCCCAGCGCACCCTTACAAGTGAATTTGCAATAGATTGCAGATGATCTGTCCTAAGAGAACTGGGTGAAAATTAAGAATTTCTAATGAAAATCTAGACTCTTATTTGCTTAATTCTTTAAAATGTCTTTACATAATTTATTAGTCAATATTTGACTATGAGGATCTTGGTGTTTATTTTTAATCTAATGTGTATCAGCAGAACACTGCAGTGGGGCACAGACACAGAGAGGTATAGAGAAGCATGTGACGGGCTATCCAGATACAAGCACTACGTGAAACAAAACAAAATACAAACTCTGCTTTACACATCTCTTAGGACATCCCACACAGTCGCCCACCAGCAAGAGAGGAGAGTTCTACAATGAACTCAGAAGGGCCCTGGATAGACCTGTCTGGAGGACTACAAGGCCTATATAAGGGTCTGAGAGCTAACACGTGTTGAATTGGCTTACTCTGTACCAGGCACCATCTATGCCCTTTGCATAATTTAATGCATTGCTCACAACAGTGCTATGTGGTGGTATAACTGTCATCCTCATTTTATAGATGAAGACATTAGAGAGGTTAAGTGACTTGCCCAAGCTCAAACAGCTAATAAATGGCAGAGCCAGTTCAACCTTTCCTCCCCTTCCAGAGCCCAGCTCAAAGACCCAAGTAGGAAGGGGGTCAGGCCACAGCAGGGCAGATGCCTGATTTGTGTTTGAGACTGGGGTTTCATAAGACAATGGCTCAGCCACTTGGGGGAAGTGGCCCTGATTCCAGAGGAGGCAGTCTGGAGAATCCCACCTTCATGATGCCCTTCATTTAGGTAGCACTTGATACTTTCAGAAAGCATTTACAAAGTGCCCATTTCTTTGCAACACCTCCCTTTGAGGCAGGCTACACAGAAATAATTATTCCATTGGATCTTCCCTTACGTCACACCTGCCTGCAGTGATGGAGCCAGAACTCAGATCTCTCGTCTCCTGCCTGCACTGGGTCACGCTGGCCCATCCCTGCACACACAGAAAGCCAGCCCACAGTTGTCCCCAGTGAGAATGAGGGCGGCTCCAAACACCCACCCACCGCAGTGACAGCAAACAAGCATCTCTGCCCGTGGAACAAGAGAAAAGCCAGACTGAGGACACATACGACTATATTTTGTACAGAATGAGTAAATGCCTCCAGAAACACATAAGAAGGAAGCAAGTCCTAAGTAATTTATTAAAATAGCCAAAAAAAGATAGGCATTCCATCCCAAACTCTCCCTCCTCCCATTAGCCTAGCATAGCATGGTGGTCATCAGGGCAAGTTTTGGGGTCAGACTATCCGTTCGAATGCTGGTTTGATTACTTGTTAGCTGTGTGACTCTAAGCAAATTGGTTAACCGTCTCTCTGTTTTAGTTTCTTCATCTGTGAAATGGGGATAAGAGCTCTGGTCTCACTGAGGCCTCAGAGATGAATTAATCCATAATGAGGTTAACCCACGTAAAGCACCTAGCGCGGTATAAGGCTGGTGGAGGTGGGACCCCCTGCATACAGGTGAGGCATTCTAGGAACTCCAGCTCCAAAAGAACCAGATTAAAGGCTCTCCTGATCTCCTCTAGCCATGGGCCCCAGGGTCCAAGGCCACAAAATCACAGGTCCTGCTGCCGGCCTTAGGTGGTGACCTTTCTCTACCATCCAACACAATTTCTAGACAAAATCAGAAAGGGCCACTCCATCCTGTTTGCCCAACCCCTACCCTATGAAGGGAAGGGAGGATGTCACAATGTCCATCAAGTGACCGCGGGTCCTGGCTGAGCATGGGCCCCCGCTGCCCTCAGCCTGCTACCACCATGACCATCATTGAGCAGGCTACTGCACAGGTGAAGCTGAGGCTCGGGGTGCATCTTTGAACCCAGATAGGGAGCTCTGTACCGTTAGGCTGGGCTCTGCCCTATGCCAGCTGCTCCATTTGCCAGGGATGAAGGATAGGAAAACTGAAGTGTCACCTTCAGTCACCACAATGGCCACCAAAGCAGCCCGGCGGGTCACATGCTGCTGGTAGTTGAAGGGGCTGGTCTGCTGAGGCATAAGGGCAGGATAAAGGCGGTGGAGCACATGATGCCAAAGGCCAGTCAGATGTCACACACGTCCCCAAAGGGCTAGTAGCCAGCTGCCTGGGTTGGCACTTTCCAAGGCATCACCAGCAGAGCCACCAGGAGGTCCAAGATGACCTTTTGTGCACGCTGGTGGCAAAAGTGCAAGACGCCAGCACACACCAGGACGTTTCTCAGCAGCGTACAGGTGAGAAATCAGAGGAGCCCCGCACTGACGCCAACGCGGAGCGGGCCTGCCTCACCCCTGCTCTGCCCTCTGCCGGACTAGGGCCTTGGTCACCTCTGGTGCCGCCGTGAAGGCTTCCTGGCTGGGAGTTCTGGAGGCTTCCGAGCAGGGCCGAGATTTGGAACAAAGGCCAGGTCGTGAGGCCAGGACGGAGGCACCAGCCTTCTCCCTTAAAATCAACCAAATGCACCCCCGGCTTCCTGCGGGGTCCTTCTCCCTGCGCTGAAGAGGTGCCCCTGGCAGGATCCCGCTGTTGGAGGAGGTCCTTGCACAGCGCAAAGAATAGGACGTCCTGGATTTTTACCCGGTGAAGGGAGCAGGGAGGTCTTGGTCCGTGGTTCCCGGACTCCTCCCAACGTCGAGGAAGACGCCAGTACGGGCCCAGGAAGGGCCCAGAGTCTGCGCCAGGGACCGACGTGGGGACATGAAAGGCCTGGGCGCAAGAAACGGCTGGAGAGGGAAGCGTTATGTGGGACAGGCAGGGCCCGACCGGGGGCGCAAGGATCCGATAAGAGTGGACTTTCCATCTTGCTCGGTCGCCTTCCCCCGAGGACCCGACTCCGGAGACCCGACTCCGGAGACTTTTCTGACCGATGGTTCCCCGCGCCTGGCATCCAGCGTTCGCAGCAAAACGAGACACGCGCCCCACTCCAGAGCCCCGCGGCCGGGTACCCACACGCCCACTTCCTCTGGAGCGCAGGATTCGCTCGCACCTCCTTCCCCGGGGGTCCGGTGACCCAGAGCTGAGCTCCGCTCCTGCGCCGAGCCTGCGTCGCAGAGTAAGCGCCAGTAGGGACAGGATCGGCTCTCCCAGAGGGCTAACTGCGCGCGCTCCAGGCCCCTTCGCGACCCCTCCCCGAGTCCCCGCCCCTTCCCCGAGTCCCCGCCCCTTCCCGAGTCCCCGCCCCTTTCCCGCCTCCCCAAGCGCCTGCCCTCTACCAGCCTCACGGGCACCCCACCGAGTAGAGACTGGACAAGAGCGACTCTGAACATAACTCCGATTTTGGAGGCTCTTTTTCTAGAAAGATCACCTCTTCCCACCATGGATCCGCGCTGGACTCTGGAGGACCAGAAGCAATGTTCTATTGCTATAGCGGTGTTTTGAGACGAGGGAGGGGCCTGCGGGAGCCTGACGCCAGAGAACCCCGTATGCAGTATCAGTGACAGAGAATCAGAACAGGGCGCTAAGGAATCTCACCTCTTCCCCCGTCATCCTCTCATCCGAGGACGATGCCTGCAGCTCGCTTCTAATCCTGGAAACTGGTAAAGACATCTGAGATTTGGGTCCATTCTATAAAGGGCCCCGCCCCCAGAAGCTCTAGTTGGTGCTCCTGGTAAACAAAAACAAAAACAAATTCGGTTCTGGTTTCTGGAAGTTTCTCTTCCAGTCCTCTCCTACAATCAAAGGGAATTATTCATATGAAACTTGCAGAAAAGCTGCAGTTTTCAGGAAAAAACATGGTATGTGTGTGCGCTTCATAAATCTGGTAGGATGATCAGAATCACAGCCAACTCTTGCCCTAATTGAGACTAGAGCAGAAAAAGAGGAAAGGAGAAGAATGCAAAAATTAGATTCGCCCAGCTAAAGCCTCTCTCCATCATTAAAAGGGGTTCTTTACCCAGCTGCACTGTGTAGGGATGTGGAGAGTTTTCCCCACACCATCAAGCAATTCTTGGACACCTGCTGGGTGTCCTACAATTCAACTCCGTGCTAATAGTATCTACTGGGAGATAGCATCAGGTCCCAGAGGTTAAGGGCTCAGTCCCACAAGAATGACCTCCCCTACCCAGCTTCAGATGCCAATCACAAGTCCAGGTTGTTACCTATACTTCTGACGGACTGGCTATAAATCAGAGATTCCCACACCCCCTCTTTGGGTTCAATTAATTTGCTAGGGCAGCTCACAGGACTCAGGAAACCTGCTCTGGTTTATTACAAAAGGCTATTAAAGAATATGAATTAACAGCCAGATGGAGAGATACATAGGGTGAGGTCTCAAACAAAGGCGCTTCTATCCTTGTGGAATTTGGGGCCCCATGTGGTGGCATGTGAAAGCATTTTGGTTACCCAACCTGGAAGCTCTCTGAATCTTTTTGGGATTTTATGGAGGCTTCATTACCTAGGCAGTATTGATTAGATCATTGGCCATTGCTGATTGAACTCAACCTCTATCCCCTCTCCCTTCTCTGGGGGTTGGGGCGGGGGTGGGGGAGAATGAATGTTCTTATCATGTGGTTGGCCACCTCATTAACATAAACTCAGGTATGGCTGAAAGAAGTTTTTATAAACATCAAGACATCTTTTTTGTTCTCATTGCTTATGAAATTCCAAGGGTTTTAGGAGCTCTGTGCCAGAAACAGGGACAAAGACCACGTATATATTTCTTATGATAAATCACAACCACAATCATCCACTGGTAACCCTGGACAAATTATTTACCATTTCTTTTTAAAATTTATTTATTTATTTTATTTTATTTTAAAGGGCTTCAAATACTTGGCTTTTTATTTATTTATGGCTGTGTTGGGTCTTCATTTCTGTGCGAGGGCTTTCCCTAGTTGTGGCAAGCGGGGGCCACTCTTCATCGCGGTGCTGGGGCCTCTCACTATCGCAGCCTCTCTTGTTGCGGAGCGCAGGCTCCAGACGCACAGGCTCAGTAGTTGTGGCTCACGGGCCTAGTTGCTCCGCAGCATATGGGATCTTCCCAGACCAGGGCTCGAACCTGTGTCCCCTGCATTGGCAGGCAGATTCTCAACCACTGCACCACCAGGGAAGCCCTATTTACCATTTCTAAGCCTCTGTTAACTCATTTGTGAAGTAACAGTACCTGTCTCATTGGGAAGATTAAATACATTCAAAGATCTTAGCACAGCCAGAGAGTCATGGAGATGCACTGTCCAGGGCGCCCTTCAAGGATTTGCTGCCCAGCTGCAGGGAGTGCAGTCAACAGCCTCCCAGCCAGCTGTCAGCTCCTTCTAGGCTGCCCCAGCTGCAGAGAGCCACCCAGCTGAGGTCAGGCCCTTGCCAGGAGTACCTGATGACTGAGGGAGAAGGGTAGGGATGGATAAAGGCCTAGCTGTTTCTGCTTGATACGGGACATTCACGGACAATACTTGCTCTAGAATTTTCCACCAGAGTGACCAAGAGTTTAGGGGGCCTGCATTGTAGATTGAGCTCTTCTCCCTAATCGTGCTTCTTGCCCTTTTCCTTCACAGGTGGTGACCCTGATACCCCAAACTCTGTCTCCAGGCCTGCTTCTGAAGAGCCCAACCTGTAGTGTCCAGCAGACAGTAAGCACCCAATAAATGTTAGCCACTGTTCATTTTTGTTATTATTGCATTAAAATAGGAACCAGAGTCCAAGATTGGGCATTCTCCTCCCAACCCATCCAACCGCCGCTCTACAAATTCCTAGTGCTATACTAATCCTTCATTGTGCTGATACCTTGGAAGTACCCTTTGCTATAGACTGAACGTTTGTGTCTTCCCCAAATTCATATGTTGAAATCCTAACCCCAATGTAATGGTATTAGGAGGTAAGGCCTTTGGGGGGCAGTAATCAGGCCGTTAGGGTAGAGCCCTCATGAATGGGATTAGTGCCCTTATAAAGGAGATGCCAGACAGCTCCCTTGCCCTCTTTTCATCATGTGAGGATATGAGAAGGGGGCCATTTCCAACCCAGAAGAGGGCTGGCCCTCACCAGAACCAGACCATGCTGGCACTCTGATATCCGACTTCCAGCCTCCAGAACTATAAGAAATAAATTGTTGTTGCTTGTAAGTCACTCAGTCTATGGCATTTTGTTATAGCAGCCTGCACTGACTAAGACACCCTTCCTCTGACTTTAAGTTCCTGAAAGGCAGGGCCCCAAACTAAAGCTTCCTTCTTTCCTCCTCTGATCTGTTAGCTCACATGTAATAGGCACATCACTTGAGTTTGTGTTTTGTTTTAAAATTTTATTTATTTATTTATTTGGTTGCGCCGGTCTTAGTTGCAGCAGGCGGGCTCCTTAGTTGCGGCTCACCGGCTCCTTAGTTGTGGCATGTGAACTCTCAGTTGCAGCATGCATGTGGGATCTAGTTCCCTGACCAGGGATCGAACCCAGGCCCCCTGCATTGGGAGCTAGGAGTCTTAACCACTGCACCACCAGGCAAGTCCCTTGAGTTTGTTAATTTTTAACTTTCCTGGGTCGAGAACTGCAGCATGGTACTTCTGTGTGGCTGAATTCTCTTCCAACATGTATAATCTAAATACATTTCTGTTATCCTAGGCTAGCCCATTATTATCCTAGGCTAGCCCAGTAAGCAGGCCTACACTCATTACACTGTGCAGAGGGATGGGAATCCACTAGCTGAGGTTTGATCCGCCCTGCAGTTCACAACATGCTTTGGGGGGTACCTTGGGGGTATCATGTCACCTAATCACAGCACTGGTTATCTCACAAGGGCCCTAAGTCTGGCTCCTTCAGGAAATATAAGGCAGCCCAGAGCTGCGAATTTTTTCTGCACAGTTGACGTGCCTGCTATAAAACACCAGTCAAGAAAGATTACCGTTACGGTGCATATCAGCAAAGGAACAGTGTGAAGGCTGTCCTGGTTTCCCTAAAAACTGGAAACCGGCCAGCCAGTTAGGAGGTGGCTTTCTACACACAGAAGTCTGTGTAATCACAGCACTGACAGCCAGAGGAAGCTGAGCTGCCAGCTCAAAGCACTGACACACCCGACTACCGCCCACCCACCACCGACCACGGGAAGTGGCGTACTTTGGAGTTACACGGTTTTTGAGAGCCTGCCTTAAGAGGAGCCTGGTGTACTGAGAGACTACCAACGCGGAAGACAGCAGTCCTAAGTTCCCCTGTGAACTCTGTGCCTTGGGCAAGTCACCAAAGCTTCCGTGTCTTCATCTGTGAAACGGAGGCTTTGCCACCAGTTGCTGAGACTCCTTCCAGCTCTCATGCTCGGGTGTCTATTGTTTCTGTGCAGGAGGAGGGAAGGAACCACACTTTCCCCCAAGAGTAGCTGCAGCTTGAGTAAAATGAGACGTTGGCGGAGAAAACAGTGAAATACTTCAAAAGAAAAGAGAGTTGCCAAACTCCCCCGTCAACCGCAAAGCCAGGTTGCTTTCGGATTCCTGTGCGTGAGCAGCTCTGTCAGTGGCCTCACCCTTCTGAACAGCTTTGGTAGCTCTCTCTCTTCTCCGATGGCCTTGATGACAGTGCCAGCGGACTGAACCAGAATACCCTGACCTCTTCCCGGGGTCTGCTCAACCTCGGACACTCTCTCTGCCCTTTGGGCAGGCAGTGATAATCACAGCAGTTTCACCCTTCCTGGGCCCTCTCACAACAGGGTGCCCGACCTCGGAGCCCACGCAGCCGCAGGGCTCTGGCTAAGAGCTGCCTTCTGGGAGGCCCAGCAGACTCTGAGGCTGAGCCCGTCCCCTTCCTCCCACCCCCACCTGCCCTCCGCACACCACATTCATGTCCCCAGCGGGCAGGGACTGGGGACTCTCCAGCCACCTTTCCAGGCTTGGCTTTGCTGTGGCACTGCCCTGACTCCCGTCACGAGGCAGCAAGTGTTCAAGAGAAGGGAGAAGCAGACTGCTCAGAAGGGCCCTAAGACCATCAGAATTTCCAGATCACCTTGCCTGTCTGCGTCTCTTTATGAATGAGAAACGAGAGGCCCCGTGTTTCCAAAGCCACCAGTTAGTGGCGGAGTTGAGAATTGGAACCAAGTTTCCTGACCCACATCAGGACCAGTCCCTATCTGATTAGCTACATTTTCTCTCCCTACTTGATCTCAGTGGAATTAAGGATAGATGATATTCTAAAACTTGTAGATTGCTTGACACGATTTAAAAAACCCAAGGAAGTATTCAAGGGAAATGAGAGCTTGGCCGTCGTCTCTTCAATGAACTTGAAATAGCTGTTCCCCGAATGTCCTTGCTGTGTATCTGGACCCCATAGGGAACTTCACTCCCAATAGGACAGCATCTGAACCTGATTCATCTGGGCCTGATCTCTCTCCACATAGAAGAAAACTCACCAGCTCCCTTATGAAACCGAGTCAACTCCTTCAAGAGGAGAGAATCCTGAGGCCAGACCCAGGCCCCGCACGGGAATCCAATGCCGAAAGTGCAGCCACCACCAGACGGCGGTTCGTCCTACTCTGACCCAAGCCCAGGCTCAACCTCTTTATTTCCTGTTGCACAGCAAAGAACCAGGATGAACCATTGAAGCAAGGACTCCTTATCAGCTCAGCTCAGCGAGAGAAAGAGTAACAGGAGAGCAGATAAGAGGCTCCAAGTCCAGGCACTTACACTTCTGGGGGTGGAGAGGGTTCCCTACTACATCCACACACACACACACACACACACACACACAGACACACACACACACACACACAGACACACACACAGACACACACACACACACACACCCACCCACCCACACACACACACACCCACCCACCCACCCACCCACCCACCCACACACACACACACACACACACACACACACACACGCCTATCTCCACTCTGTTCTGTTCAAACCGTCTCTGCCCCTGGCTCCTCCAGACGCCTTTTGCTGGTTGGTTCACCTGCTAACGTACCAAGTGCTGCGGCAGATCTTCTAGCCTGTTCTAGCTCTGCTCGCAGGCTCAAAACCTGTCTCCCGCCATGGACGGCAAACCCCATGCGTGTAACAGGCACTGAGTAAATACTGGTGCCAGACTAAAATATGGTACGATCACACGGGCCGAGGAAAGTGGGTCATCTAGAGGGAAGAGGGAAAGGAAAAGAGTAAGGAAAATGATGACACATTCTTAAACAAAAGAGGCCATTTAATAACAGCATCGGCGTGAGAGCCATCAGGTAGGCTGACCACTTTCCCAGCAGCTAGGGACTCCCGCTAGGAAGCCGGTCAGCCTTCTCCTGGTGGCGTCAGTGAAAGAACCCGTGTGTGTATGCTGGAGGTGAGGGTGGGGATGCAGGAAGGAACAAGGCACTTTATACAACCTAAAAAAGAGACGAGGACAAGGCGCTCAGGGTTTTTCTTTTAATCATTTACCAGATAAAAAAAGAAAAAATAGTGATTGTTTCTCTTCACCCCCAACATTTCAGTTTCCCAAGGCCGAGTGGGAGAGAAACTTGTTGAACAGTGATTTGTGCTCCTGGCCTGGAGCAAATTCCTCCCCTCTGTTCTCCCTCACCCTAAGCAGGAGGGGCAGGGCCGAGGGCCAGGGAGGCGTCTGGGACTGCGCAGCAGAGCGGCAGTGTGGCTGCTGTCTTTCTTCTCCCTGCTGCCAGCGCGCTCAGGCCCTCTCCTGCCTGTCCCCCTCCGCCATCCTCCCCCACTCGTCAAAGGAAGTAGAGGACGGGCCTTCAGGAGGTGGGGCCGGGCGCAGCGCAGGACCGGGGAAGCACACAGCAGACGTTGCCGAGGCCACTGTCTTCTGCTTCTATTGCACATCCTGGCTCAGATCCCCTGCCCCGAGTGGTGGGCTACAACGTAACATGCTTCTGAAATTCAAATAACCTGCTGTTGTCTGCCAGGCTCAAGAAGGGGGGGGGGGTGCTGTTGTGCGGCTTCTTCTGATTTATGTATTTAAGTTAATATTTAATTCATTCACCACGGGGGCAAGGCAAAGATGATACCTTTTTAAGAAAGCATATGGGGTTTGGACACCCGGGGCTCTGTAGTCACCTGGGCTTCTCCTCGTCAAGTTCAAAAGACCAAGAGTAACCATTTCTCCAGTCAGCAGATCTTCTTTTGCATAAGATGGAAGAGGCGGCAGTGGCCACCAACCCCACAAGGCCCCTCTCCAACTGTCACGACCCTTGAGCCACTCAGGGGTTACCTCTCTTTCTGAACACCTGGAGAATCTGAACCCCAGGGGAGAACCTTTCACATTGTGTGTTTCTCCATAACGTGGCAGCTGTTTGATTCTCCTTCCTCTCGCGACCAATGGAAACAGAGAGGGGCTGGGAAGAGCTGTGTAACGGACCTACTGACAGAATAAACTCCTCTAAACACAGTGAGGGTGGGGGACAAGGACAGATTTTGATTTGGCAAAGCTGCACGAATCTTTCGCCTTCGCTGGCTGGAACAAAGCTGGTGGGGGAAGACAAACCTAACTGAGCCCGTGGCAGGAGCCGCAGGCTATGAAAGATGACAGGGCAAACACAGAACTGTATAAACTGTGGCACTAGAAAGATGAGAATGCAGGGCCATGAGCCCAGCTGGCAGCACGCCTCGCGAGCACGCTTCCAGAAATTCTATCTGTCCCGTAGTAAGTGGTAGCATCCAGATACATCAGAGTGGTTGTCCTTCCTCCTCTTTCCAACACATTCCGAGAGTTTCTCGTTTAAATAACTATGTACACACACACAAGCCTGGTCTCTCTTTGACACGAGGGTCCTTCACTTGAGGGTCCTACAATGGCTTTATAGAGTCGGTTCCAATTGTCTTTTTGGAGATTTACTGCTTGGGACCAAACCTGCAAGGAGAAGAAATGACTGAACTCTATACCAGGTAGGTCTTTGAGACGAAAGCATCCCAGTGTTTAAGGGACCAAGTCTGAATAATGAGCCCACAGCTCCCTCACCCGACTTCGGTACCCTGGCAGATTGGGCAATGGGGCTGGGACACGTTAACCTCGAGCCTCGCTACTGCCAGCCAGAGGACCACAAGCCCACCAGCAGCCCTGGGAATACAGCTCCGTACCTCCCTCTGATAAGGACAGTTTCTCAAGTTCAGCTTCAAGTTCAGCGTCCGAGATCCTAGGGTTAGGCACACTGTTGGTATAAAACGTCTCCTGGGGGTTGTCGGGCAGATCCGAAGGTTCTTTGGTGGTGTCCTGAAGGAGGATGTCCAATTCCTTCTCCAGTTCCTCACTGTCAAAGTCTGGAAAGAAAAGACGACATAAGGACACATAAAGCCCAGGGAGGAAACGCATTACTGAGTCAAGGATCGAGGACTGCAAACCCAGCTCGGCTTTACAAAAGATGCCCAGGCCTCCTTGAAGGTTTATTAAAAAAATCGTGTGAGTTGGGAGGCAGAGGACACCTTCAAGCAGATATGCTTTTTCCATACACAGAGCTAAGTCATCAAGGAGGTGTATTTTGCTAACACCATGGAATGGACCCTGCTTCTCCTTGCCCTCGAAGAGGCCTAGGGAGTAAGGGACGCCAGAGCACCAAGGGGCCGTTAGCACAGCCTATCAAGGAGGAAATGCCAATTCCTTCTCCTTACTCCTGTGGAGAAGCCCCAGAGAGAGGGGAGGGTGGGCCAGCCCTGCCTGCACCAAAAAGAGCAGACCCACAGCCAAACCTATCACAGCACAAGGAGCTGAAGTCATCTTAGAGAGGAAAGAAGACGGAAGCACCGTGTCAACTCACCTAAGCCATTGGTTACCCCACCAGCCAGAGTCTGAGAAACTTCGTCCTGGGTGTCACACAGCTGTAAGAGAAAAGCACAACGCCTTGAACTCTGAATGGTCTTTGGGTCTCAGTGTTCAGGGTTACAAAGTAATGCTGCCCCATTGGAGAATCAAGGAAAGCGTCCTCAAGTTCGCAGGGTAAACAGTCTGGGAAAGAAGGAAGTACGGCGAAGTCATTCCTGTCCTCAGGAACTGCCTTGTTTAGGTGTGTCCTCCCACCCCCTCCTGTACCTCTTGGATCTGATCCACAAGGCTCTCTGCCTTCTCCACCGTGACATCCTTCATGGAGAGTTTCAGTGCTCCTACCCCGGCCTGATACGCATTGAAAACCTAAAGAGAAGGCAAAGTTATCAGTGCAGATAAAGAACACTGGGCAAAATACAGACAATATTGTTTCATCTCCAAAAGAAAGCTCTGTGGTTTTTTTCCCCCACCCATGCATGATTCACTCCATGTCCACTGAGGCCAAAACTGCCCAATGGGAGAGGCAAAGGCAGTCCCAAGCATATCCTGAAAGAACCCAGGCCTCCTCCAAACAGCAAAGCCACAGTGGAGGGGATGAGCGGCGGACACCGCAGAGACCAGCCAAGCACTGGGGCAGAGGGGCAGTGGCTACCATCTGATCTGTCTGCGAGGCATAGATCCGGTCCAGGATGCCTTGAACAGTGTCCAGCTTGGCATGCAGGGCTTCGATGCGCTTCTCCGTCCGCTGCTTGGCCTTGAGAGACCTCAGGGCCTGGGGGGGGGCGGGGTGTGGAGACATGGTCATAGTCAGGGTCAGACCGGGCAGGCGAAAGGGCTAGAGGAAGAGAGCCCTTCCCAGATGATAAGACCACCCCAGGTTTGTAAAACAAGCTGTGGTGTCTGGGCCACCCGCAGACTGTTCCCCTTGAGAAGGTCACTCCCTGAACTGGGGCTCCTCTCGCTGTGGGCACAGGTACACAGCTGTGGGGGGAAGAGAGAGAACTCACCAGCTGTTTCTTTCCTGCTCGGCATGCCCGGCGGGCTTCTTCTTTATACCTACGAACAAAGGGACAGCTCAAGATGACGAGGCCCGAGGACGCGGGTGGCAGGGTCCTCAAGTGTCCCCAGGAGCAGCACTTTTAGTGAAGGTACTTTCAAATCTGAAGATCAAATTCATTCCACCCAATGGCCAGAAAAACGATGCCCAACAGCCCACTGCCAAACCCCTGCAGCAAGCAGAGATGCGGGCTGGGCGGGTCTGCCCCTGGGAAAGGCAAAGGACCAAGGAGAAGCTGTTTCACCCACAGCGGGGACGGGGCGGGCGGTGTGCAAACATGCTGACGAGGCACCCTGAAGACAAATTCCCAACCTGGGAGCCAGGAGGTAGGGAATGACTTCCTAACGCCACCAATGACGCTGGCCTTCTCACAACATGGGGTTTCTCCCACTGTAAGAGGGCGTGAACAAGCCCATTCTAATTCCATGTCTACATACCCTACTTTTTGGAGAAGTGGTAATGTGCCTTTAGCAGGGACGCCTTGCATAGTCATTGGAGGGGAAGAGCAGAGGTCCCTCAGCAAGACCCCTGGAAGGCAGAGACCTGTCTCCTTCACTACTCTATCCCCAAGTCCCCAAGACAAGGCCTAGCTCAATAAACACTGGCTAAATGGATACTGGCACGGAAGAGCATAAACACAGTGTTAAAAGCTGTACTCTTTGGGGGAGGAATTCATTTTTCTCTCCTTTGTGATAGTCTGTGCTTTCCATGATGGCTGCACTGAACAGTCAGTACTTTCACAATTAGTAAAATAAATAAATAAATAAATAACCTTTTTTTTTTTAAGCGCCCACGGACACCAGCTCTAAGGGCCAGGGTGGAGGTCAGGGGTGCTCAGCTCAGGGGGAGTTACCTCTCTGCTTCCTGGGATAAGGATTCCACCTTGCACGACAGCAGCTGTTCGCTCTGCATCAGCTGGTAAACCCCGACATCTACGTCGTTGACAGGAGAGACCTTGGCATGTGGGCCCCGGGCAAACTTCACAATCTGAGGGACAGGGACAAATTACTGCTGCCCCGACCCCAAATGCTGAGAAATCAACAGGCAGGGATGCTGGCAGGCATGTCAGTACACACTGAACAAGTGCTCGGCGAGGCAGGGAAGGAACAGCGAGTTTCCATACCTTCTCCCCATTCTGCTCAAGGACGGTGACTCGCTTCTCTTTCTGCAGCTGCAGCAACACCAAGTAGAAGGTCCTCTCATCCAGACAGGAGCCCGCACAGAGGGTGCTCAGCTCTGACAGGGCCACCACGGGGTGCGAGGAGAGAGGGGAGTTCTGATACAGACGATACACCTCCTCAGCCTTCTCCTGCAGAAAAAGAGAAAGGTGCTTGCGGGCCCTGATCGCTGCCCACGGAACCCAGAGAGCCCTGACCCCGTGCTTCAGATCCACAATCACACAAGGCAAGAGCAGGGGAGCTCTGACCCTGTCTTCAGCTTTGGAAAAGGAAAAAGGATTTGTGTTTTTTTAAACCTCGGAGGAAAGTCTGGGGAACACGGATAAAATGAGGTACGTAATATATTGGGAGCCAGGTGTGTGCTTGCCCTTCCAGCTAGAACTTCATGTCTCTGCAGCTCCCTGGCCCGTGGTCCCCCAAGGGGAGAATGAGGTGGTGTGGTGTGGTGCAATGGCCAGGAATGAGAGCCAAGGCCTGGTGGTTGGCCTAGCCTGTGTGACCCTGGACCAGTCAGTTTCATTGGTCCTCAGCATCCCACTCACCAACTGGAGAAGGTGGATGAGATGATACTTAAATTCCCTGCCAATCCTGGTCTCTCCATTTTTTTTTTTTTTTTTTTTGCGATACGCGCGCCTCTCACTGCTGTGGCCTCTCCCGTCGCGGAGCACAGGCTCTGGACGCGCAGGCCCAGTGGCCATGGCTCACGGGCCCATCCACTCCGCGGCACGCGGGATCCTGCTGGACCGGGGCACGAACCCGCGTCCCCTGCATCGGCAGGCGGACTCCCAACCACTGCGCCACCAGGGAAGCCCCTGGTCTCTCCATTTTTATGCCAAATGGCAATCCTGCAAACCGGAAATTATTGAGTCTATAAAGAGTCTTATGTGACAAATGGGTGGGATAGGAGTTTTGTGAGAAGTCTAAGAAATACAAGTTCCAAAAAACAATGCCACTGTCTTCCTCTTTCATGGAAATTACTCTCTCGGTCTTCTGTAAACAAGAAATATTTACTGAAGTATGCACAGAATGCTATGAAAATACAGGGAAGGAATACCCAAGGAGTTCAGCAATTGCTCAGAAAAAAAAAAAAGATTGTTGAGCAGAATCCTGTAGGGTGAACAAGTCATTAGGTGAAGTCGGTGGGAAAGGCATCGTGGGAAGAGTGATGGTCACGAGTCCCTCAACGGCAGGGAGTCTGAGTCCAGTGTGGTGTTTATGGATGCGGGTGGGAAGGGCTGAGACAGCAGAAGCCCTTCTACCTCATACAAAGTGTAATGTATCTTCTATGCTGTCCTTTACTCTGCAGATGGTGGGTAGTCCCTGAAGGGAAGGCCACGGCTAGATTAACAGAGATGTAGCTGACGAAGGGGAAAGGATGGATGGTAGGAGTTAGGCTCAGAGGCAGGGAGACCACTGATACAAGAGAATACGAGGGACTGAACAGGGCAATGGGAATAGGGACAAAGAGGGAGGGATTCAAGCAAAAGTTAAAAGATAAAACTGGCAGTCCATGGTAACTGGGTCTGGGGGGAAAGGCAAAAGAGGAATCTGGGGTGATTCCTGGGTTCTGGCTTGAGTGACTGGGTGGATTAACAACAAGAATTCAGGAGGAAAAGCATACTTTTAAAGGCAAGACAAAACATTCCGTTTTGGACATGTTGGTTTGGGATGCTTGAGATTGTACAGGAGATAACTGGATATAAAATTCTGAAGCTCTGGGCTTCCCTGGTGGCGCAGTGGTTGAGAGTCCGTCTGCCGATGCAGGGGACACGGGTTCGTGCCCCGGTCCGGGAAGATCCCACCTGCCATGGAGCGGCTGGACCCGTGAGCCATGGCCGCTGAAGCTGCGCGTCAGGAGCCTGTGCTCCGCGGCGGGAGAGGCCACGGCAGTGAGGGGCCCGCGTACCGCAAAAAAATAAATAAATTAAAAAAAAAATCGAAGGAGATGCCAGGACAGGAGATATATTAATCTGAAAGTCCTCAGCATATAGAAGGTAATTAAAATCGCAAGTATAAGTGAGTTACCCAAGAAAATGCAGATAGCAAAGTAATAAGCTGAAGGAAGACCAACATTCAAAACGTTCGGGAGATGAAGGAACTCACAAAAGCGATCCAGAAACTGCCTGGGGAGAACCAAGGAGAGCCTGCACTGTAGTGAAAACAAGGTCAAGGTAACGGAAAATTTTAAGGAGTGAGTGGTCAACAGTATCCAAGGCAGCAGAGGAGTCTGATAAGACAGAAACTAGAGCTTTCATTAGATCTGACTGTGCTGTCAGATAAAAACATTTACTACAAATCTACTGTAATAAGAACGGTGTGCTGTCCACACACATATTAATGGTACACAACAGTAACAAATGATGTTAAGACAACTGGCTACTCATTTAGAAGAAAACAGCTTTTCTCTACTACATATACAAAACTACATACCGAATTATTAAAACTTAAATTGAGAAAATGAAAGTATAAAATACTTTGAAGAAAATATTTAAAAAATCTGATAACCTTGAAGTAGAGGATGCCTTCCTAAGCATGAGCAGAAATTCAAGAGCCATAAAGGAAAATTTGAGAACTCTGACTGTAGAAATATAAAAACATTTATATAGTAAAAGACATCATGGGCTTCCCTGGTGGCGCAGTGGTTGAGAGTCCGCCTGCCGATGCAGGGGACACGGGTTCGTGCCCTGGTCCGGGAAGATCCCACATGCCGCGGAGCGGCTGGGCCCGTGAGCCATGGCCGCTGAGCCTGCGCGTCCGGAGCCTGTGCTCCGCAACGGGAGAGGCCACAACAGTGAGAGGCCCGCGTACCGCAAAAGAAACAAAAAAAAAAAGACATCATAAATAAAAACGAAAAGCAAACAAGAGACTGGGAAACAATATTAACATCCCTAATACTAAATATATTATGTATCTATCTATCCCTAATAAAGAACTCCTACAAATGAATATAAAAGACAAAGAATCCAAAATAAAAAACAAGCAAAGGATATAAAGAGGCAATTCACAGAAAGGAATATGTAAATGGCCAGTAGATAGGTGAAAAGATGCTCAAATCACCAATAGGAAGTATCATTTTTGTTCATCAAATTGGCAAAATTTGAAAGATTGCTGTTATCCAGGGCTGGCAAGGATGTAAAGAGACTGGACACTTCAATGCAATCTTCGTGAAAGTGTAAATTTACACAAGCTTTTGAAAAGCAATTTGGCAATTTCTGTTAAAATTTAAAATGTACACATGCACTTCTAGAAATCAATTCCATAAAAATAAAAGTAGAAGTACATACGTGTAGGCACGAGGCTGTCAGAGAAGTGTCTTTGTGCAGTAGGGAGAAATTGGAATGACTCAAATATCCATTTGGTAATTACTGCATAAATTGTGGCGTGTTTATAGATTATTCCGCAGCCATCCAAAAGAATGAAGTAGAGCCATATTGTGTAGGGACCTGGAAGGATGCTCATGATATACTAAGGTGAAAAATAAAAAAAAAGGAGGGTGCAGACTAACAGGTGAAAGCAGATTCCATTTCTGGAAAAAAAAAATGCAGTGTATGCATATCCGTATGTATGTATGTGTCTGTTCATTTATTTACTTAACTAACATTTACTGACTCTCTACTAGGTGCCAGGCACTGTTCCCAGAGCCCATGGAACTTCTCCTTCTGGTAGGGGAGACAGCTTATACAGTAGATAAGTAAACAAGTAAACAAGATTTCCAGGAAGTATTAAATGCAAACAAGAAGATACCATGGAAAGTAATATAATAGGCTCAATAAGAAAAGATGTGTGGGGTTTCCCTGGTGGCGCAGTGGTTGAGAGTCCGCCTGCCGATGTGGGGGACGCGGGTTCGTGCCCCGGTCCGGGAAGATCCCACATGCTGCGGAGCGGCTGGGCCCGTGAGCCATGGCCGCTGAGCCTACGTGTCCGGAGCCTGTGCTCCGCAATGGGAGAGGCCGCAACAGTGAGAGGCCCGTGTACCGCAAAGAAAAAAAAAGAAAAAAAAAAAAAAAAAAAGAAAAGATGTGTGTGTTCTTACAGACACAAGCAGGAAGGGAATGGACCCAAAGAGATGGAAATGGGATGAATAGAAAGGAAACTTTAATTTCTTTCTTTAAATTTTTAAATAGCAAAATCTATGGGCAATTTTTACTTTTTGGTATTTTTTTCAAATAAAATTAAAAGTTGCCGGCTGCTTTCTGTGTTTAGACTTGGGAAAATCAATTTACCGCAGAAACAGGCTTTTTTGTTTTATAAAAATACCCAGATAAGACCCTTTATTTTCACACATGAAAACAAGCCTCTAACCCAGGAGAAAACCGTATCTTTGAAGTCACCATATATTTGATAGCAGATGTCACCGAAAGGGAATAAGTGTTAAGTGTTCTATTCAGTGATGTAAGCTGGGTACAGATTCAACAGTCCATGCCCCTGAAGAGCTAAATTTATTTTTCTACCTAAACAGGATTAGACTACTCTGCTGTCAGAAATTATTGTTGGTCCTTAGAAGGTCTATGTAATTCCACTCCCACCCCCATCTCTGCGTTTGCTCTCAAAAGACTGAGTCCAAAATCACATCTGTGGGGATAAATGGATCTACCTCTCTTTGCTCCAGACTGGAGAACACCAGAGGTAAACGACCGCAAGGAGGGATGGAGGTGGCCCAGAAGCACCTGAAACGCCCCACGGTTTCTGTGGGGTCTTGGCTGAGCCCCGGAGGTCCTGGAGGTCAGGGCCCTGGGAGGGGAGGGGGTGCAGCGCAAAGGGGGAGAGGTGTTCCCCTGAAGAAAGTGCATGCTGTTCAGTCAAAACTCCCGGGGGACAGAGAGAGCTGGTAGATTTTGGAGATCTGCTCCCCAGGCCAAAGCGTGGTGCTGGGGGGTGTCTGTGGAGGTGAGGAGAAACTGGAGCTTCTCATGGGGCGGGGGCGGGGGATTCCGACCTGCGTCCAGCAGTGTGGAAGCCTCCAGGGCTATGCAAGGGCCCTGAGGTTGGGCTTGGTCTGTGAGTTTCAAAAATAACCACTGTCTCCGAGTCTACTTCTGCCACCTGGTGTTTAGTCAACTTTATAAACACACACACGCACACACTTAAGGTTACTATAACCTCGCCCACAGCAATCGGGTGGAACGATGGGGGTGAAGCAGGTCTGCCCTGGGTTAAAGGGTGTGTGGGGGTGAGGACGTGGGGACAACAAAGCTTGGCCGAGGAGGAGAGACAGAGCAGTGACTAGGAGGGGCCCCAGGTCCCACAAGGAGTCATCCTGAGATGGGAAAACCAGAGTGGAATTAGAGGCTGAAGAAGGAGAGCACCGACAGACAGGGCAAAGGAATATACAGATCTGGAGGGTCACAGATGCCACAAAGGGTAGGGACAGACTCGCAAGCACACGTGGAACACAGGAAGGACACTTCATCCTCTGAGCCTGGGGAGAAAGCAGGGCTCAGAGGAAGTCACACTGGAGGTGGGAGGACAGACAGCTGAAGGCACGACTAAGGGGATTCTACCTTCTCAGTGCAGTGACTGCAGACAATGCAAGGCGTGTGGGAAGGCCGGGGAGGGGACAAGAACACTGGGCTGCCAAGTGGCTCCCAGGGCCCTCCTAAAGCAGGGGACCTTGAAAGGGGCCCCAGGCTTGGCGATACAGCGATTTTCTCTGGCAGGGATGGTGGACCGTGGGGCTTATCTAAGGTGGCTGATTTGCTGGTGTCTCTGGTGTGGCCCGGACGCTGCAGAGGCGCCCGAGGGTGTTGCTAAGGGAAGCAGTCAAGCATCAGCTGCATGCTCTGGGCTGCGGACGGAAGGCAGGCCAGGAGCAAGCGGAGTGACCAGGAGAGTAGGAAGGGATCAAGGGCCTGGTGGCTTCTTTCATGGAGGTAAGTAAGTACAAAGGGAGGACATCTGAGCCCAGTTCGCTGATTTAGGGGAAGGCAAAGCTGAAAGTCTAAGGTCCTCAGAAAGAAATTTTTGTACATAAACCACAGAAGGCAAAGCATTTTCTAAACTTTAGTTTATCATTAACCCCTACAAGTACGGAAAAGAATCAACTGTGTGTTAACTGACAATTCCTAGACAGAGGCTCACCCTTGAAATGTACAGGTCCAACTAACAACTAAAGACTACAAAGTACAGCGAAAGGGAGGTTAGATAAACTCAGTTATCAACTCTGTCACCATGTAAAAAAGATCCGTTCTTTTTCTAACTATTCACCCAAGCAACCCAAGGAACGTGGAGGGTCCTGCCACCACTCCAGATGACACCCAGACCTCTTGCTTCTGAGTACCCACCTTCAGAAGCTCCAAGGCCACGAGCACCTCCTCGGCAGGAACCTTATTATCCCCTAGCATATTGGAAAGAGTCCACTTGAGGGGCTTCAGCAGGAAGACTCCGACCCCCCAGGAGATCCAGCTGCTGTCTACACTGGCCATGAAGTCTGACTCCCGCTGCAGCTCCCCTCGACTGCAGGCAAAGAAAGAAAAAGACACGTAGTAAGGCTTACTGCAATGTCCCCACCGCCCTCCTTACCCCCAGAGAGGAATGTGGTCATCATCATAAACACCATTTACCGGGCACCTACTCCGTGCCGGCTACTGTGAGCGGTACTGTTTACGCTCCAGCTCTAAGCCTCACAATTTTCTGCAAGAAAAAACTGAGGGACTGAGAAGATGACAGAGGCCAAAGCTAAACTATGATTTGGTTCCAAAATGCAAGCTCTCCACTAAGACTACAGAGAGGCACAGGAGGCCACACAGCCTATGTTGAGACTTCCCGTTACAAACGGAGCTCAAAACGATAAAATGAAAACAACAATAATGGATTAATGTCAAGAGCAAGACATGAGGAAGAATACAAAGACGTTCAGAGAAAGGGTTTTCTGCTATTCCTAGGCTTGGGTGGGTGGAGATAAGACATAAGCATTTCATGGTTCTAGTGTTAAGTAGCTAAATTTACTGAATGCTTCCCCTGGGCCAGTCACTATGCTAAGGGCTACATAAGGAGTATCTCTTCAAATACAATAAATCTAAGTACAATTATCATCACATTTTATAACTGGTCAGACTGAGGCTTAGGGAGGGGCATATAATTTTTCCTCTGTCACATAATTTTGCACGTGGCAGAGCAAAGATTTGCACCCAGGCCATCTGGCCCTCATGCAAAGCTGTTAACTACTCTGCTATGCTGCTTCTATGGAAAAATATCTCCCTGAGAAATTCTTCAGGTCCCAGACCCCATCAAGCCCCAAGGGGCATCAGTGGAGTGCCAGCAGTCAGGAGAGGAGAAATCGAGGTACTAAAGGTCTCTGGGTGGGAAGTGGCAGAGGATGGTCCTGTTGTAATAAGGAAGCCCAGACTCTTCCTGCCCCTCACTGACTTTTTCAGCTACTGTCTCCCCACGTTGGGCATGAACTCAAACTGTCCACAGCACACTTTCCTAGAAAGGTGAAGTTCCAGAAATGGCTTGCCCTATCAATGTCAGCCAAGGGAAGGGGGCTGGGGAGAAGGGAGATCTCTTAACCAGGAAGAGCAGAGAGCTGAAAGCAACATATCAAAGTTGACTTTCGTCTTCCGTCACGGAGGGAGTCACTGTGCTGGCGAGGCTGCTCTGGGTATGACATATACAACGTGAAGTGCAAATACTTTAGAATCAGAAGACCCGGGGTCCAGCCCCGGCATGGCCTCTATCCAGCTGTGTGACCCCCAGCAAGTCGCTCGACCTCTCTGTGGCTCAGCTTCCTCTTCTGTCTGCTGAGGATAATTCTGCCACCTCACCCACAGGACTGCTGAGGGAGCCAGACGGTGTATGCATAATGCCTGCACGCTGCGAAGTGCAGTACGTCTGTTTCATGTGCATGCTACCGCCTCAGGAACCTCCAAAACCCTGCACCTGTCGCACAGGTAGCACCTACAGGACCTTCTTGGGTCACCAAGAGAGGCCAGACACAGGACCTGTGGCGGGGATGGGGTGGAGGCCGCTGGCAAGACCCGTACAGGCCTCTTCCCCACCACTACCTTCTTCTTAGCTCTGCCCTTCCTTAGTTCAATAAATCCTGTCTCACAGACCTTCTGTTCCGGGGTTATTCAAATGTGGAAGCCCCTACGAAATAACTACATAACGGGATTCCAGTCCAGACAAATCACTGGCACCTCCGCCAGGCGGGCCTCTTCTCTTACCGTCTGGATCTCATCTAATCTCTCCCTCTAACTGAGGGGCTATACTGGCCCCTCAATCTCCCCCCATACCCCGCCTCCCTCTCCCTCCAAACACCCCTAACCCGGCCTCCTTCTTCGCCCAGTGAGCAAACACAGACGGCTCCTGGAGGCCAGACCCCGGGCTGGTCGCGGTGCGCTCCGGAGAACGACCTGGGTCCCTGCCCGCGCGGAGCCGCCCCGCCCCCGGAACGGGCCCGCCCTCACCGCAGCAGGTCCTGCAGCACGGTGGCCAGCCCCAGCGGGACGCTGCCCTTGCGCTGAAAGGCCTCCTGCAAGTCCCGCAGACGCAGGCGCACCACCCCCTGGCGGCGGCTGTGGCTCAGCACCAACGGCGCCCAGAAGCCCATCTTGCTGTCCCAGTCGGTGCTGTTCACTTCGCGACTCCTTTTGAAAGCGGAGAACAGGAAGGACATGCGCTCCTCATCCTCCTCCCACTCGGGGGGCAGTAGGCCCGCCGGGTCTCCCCCAGCCGGGGCCTCGGCCTCCCGCTCCGGGGACCACATTGGAACCCCAGGCCAGCCGAGGCTCCACACACAGCCCTGGCCCTGGTCCCCTTCCGCCCTGATTCCTTCCCGGCTTCCGTTCCTGGGCCGCCTCCTCCTCTGTCATTACGTCACCGCCGCGTGAAATAAGTCCCTGCCTCCTCACAGCGCATGCGTTTCTCTACCGGCTTGCGCCAGGAGGCGGGATGATGACCCTATTTTCCGAGAAACTCAGAGCGCTTGCGCCGACCCCTCCTCCCGCAGCCTTTGTGCGGAAAGGAGAACGTAGCGCTTGCGCGGCGGGAAAGTGCGTGTCGTGACCCCTCGGTAATCGTGGAGTTTGGCGTGGTGTTGTATAGAGGCAAAGGATTACGCTCAGACTTGCGGTGGTTTCAGGTAGTAGGACTGGAGAGTCCCGCTAAGGGGCGCCAAAGGCACCAGGATCGCCCGCGTGGATCACCGTTTAGTGCTCCTCGACCAGGCGTTCTTACTTCGGACATATAATTTAAACTTCCAAGTTAGCTTCCGTTTATGGTCATATCAGCGGATAACCGAAACTGTTGGTCCCGCAAGCTCTGTGACAGTATATACGCCGAATTACAGGGATATATAAGGTTCTACTTGCTCCCCACCTTCTGGAGTGTCCCTCTGTTTCCTTCTCAGAATCAATATCCTATGGATCCCTTAAGATCCAGCTCAATTCTGATCGTCCTTGAGGGACTTCCCTGGCGGTCCAGTGGTTAAGACTCCGCGATTCCACTGCAGGGGGCATGGGTTCCATCCCTGGTGAGGGAACTAAGATCCCACATACCACGCGGCGCCCCCCCGCCCCAATCTTCCTTGGAACCGTTTCCGACTGTCCTGATGATCTCTTTCCTGGACTGAACAATTTAGCATTTACTAATCTGTGTCCTGATATTTAAGCAATGGCTTAAATATCTACCACGCATAGTGGTTCTGTAGAAATATTTCATAAACTGAAAGGTGAGTAACTTCACTCTTGCCCTTCTAATATCTTAGGATCTTGTTCGAGTCTCACAAAAAAAATCTCATGAGCAAGAAACACGTCCAGTGTGTTAAGAATAAATTGGTTTTCTTTTTAACTGAACCACTTAAAAGGCGAAAGGAGACCTCCGCACGCATACTGGCTCTCGGGACTGCGGGCGGCGAGGCTGCGCGCTCTTCTCGGAGCCGCTCGCTGCAGGAGCGAGTCCGGTGCCCCGGCCCGAGCCTGCGAAGCCGCCGCCGCCCCGCGACGACCACCGCCGCCCCTGCCCTGCCGCCGCCGCCTCGGGACCAGCTGTATGATTAGGCCACAGTCTTCAATGAGTGGACATATTCCTCAGTTCTGTGGTGTTCTTGGTCACACGTTTATGGAGTTTCTGAAGGGCAGTGGAGATTACTGCCGGGCACAGCATGACCTCTATGCAGACAAGTGAACTGTAGAAATTCATTATACTCCACAAAGATGCCCCCATAAGAGTGGTTAGAAACAGTGATTATTTAATGTCTGTCTATAAATCTCATTTTGTGCTGTTATGGAACACCTCCATTTTGAAAATCTGCATTGTACAGAAGCACATGTTTTTTAAGGTCTCCAGACAAAAAAGCCTTATAGTTAATTTTAATGTTTGCACTTTGGGGGTAGAAATACTCTGTTATTGTAGCTAAAACAATTCTTAATCATAAAATTTCTGAAATTCTTGTAAGTTTTTTTCATACTTACCTGAAGTTGTTTACCAACTTATTTTTGTTTGAAGTGTGATTCCCAACCTCTCTTGCAAAAAAAAAAAAAAAAAACAGGAAGTGGGTGTCTGCTAATGAATTGAACAGACGTTTAATATTTGATACGCCTTTTGAGCTCTGTAACTTAATATTTGGATACTTGACAATTTGTTTTATTATGTAATGGATAAAATGGTGATGTGTATTAACGTTAGCTCAACCATATATTTATACTGTCTGGGAACATGTGGTTATAGTTCTGTGGGAGAAATACTTTGTCATTGTTCACCAGCTTGTAAAAATCTAGTGTGAGAGCTTAAACATTAAATAAGTGATGAAATGCAAAAAAAAAAAAAAAAGTGAAAGGAGTTTCTTGTTTAATGAAACCAGGTAACAATCGTCAGAGTTGAATGTAAATTTGACTTCTGCCTCTTACTGGCTGTGTGACCTTGATCAAGTACCTAAACTTTCTGAGCCTCTTTTGTAAAATAACATTTCCTAATAGGGTTGTTTGAAGGAAATGTTATGATGTATGTAAAATACCTAGCACATAATGTAATAGGTGCTATCACTGAGTGGCAGGATGTTTAGTAGTTGGGACTCAGTGTAAGGAAGAATTTTAATAAGCATTTTGAAGGAGGGGAAGGGATATGATTGGTTACATGAATGAATGTGTCCATTGATGCTAATGTGTTGTGTTATAGTATTACAGGTACTTTCACAGTCAGTATCTCATTTAATACTCGTAACAAGTGACAAAAATTTTCCTCGATCCCGCTCTGGACAGGCTCCTCTGAAGCCTCTTCTTAACTATACCTGTCCACCTTGGTCCATAAAGACATGAACAAACATAGTTTCTGGAAGCTCGAGGCATATTCATTGGATGACCCTAGCCCCCCCTTAACACGCCTACCTAAGAAAACTCAAGGTTGTCAAAAAATTTACTGTATGTTCCAGCCAACACCCGAAGACAGGGCTCCTGTCTCCTGGCCTCTGTGGGAGGGGAGGAGTCTTACTTTGATAAGCCCTAGTTAGCAAACCCAAATGAGTTTTACAGGGATCAACCCTCCCTTCCTGTAGTTTGTAATTTTTCACTGCCCTGTCCCTACTGAGACACCCTCACCCTCTTCCCTCGTTCTCCCTTTAAAGAGCCCAGTCACCTCTGTACAAATGGAAGTTGAGTACAGTTCATCCTGGACTCTCTTCTCTATTGCAGTAGTATATTACTGATTAAAATCTATCCTGAGCACTTTAACTGGTGTCTGGCTTTGTAAACAAAGACCAGACTTTGATACAACCCTGTGAGATGTTTTGGCACTTTTTCCATTTTTCAGAAGAGAAACTTGAACCACGACTATTTTGAGTCTGGTGGAGAACATTCCAGAAAAGAAGAGTAGTATGTAATGTGAGCAAATGAGTTGTACCCTGAGAGCCATATTTTGGCCGTGCTCTCATGTCCTATAAAATGGCCGGTTGGTTCGTGTCATGAGAGAGACCAGGTTGTTTTGTCCCCTAGGTCTCTGTGTCTGACAAAATAGTCCTGGTCCTAAGTGTTTTCAGGAGAGCAAAGTTGTGCACCTGTGACCACCTGTATCTCAAAGTGCCACTGGGTTCCTGACACCTCTGGGCACAGAGTTCTCTGCTTCCACCTGTTGGAGATTGGAAGAGCTACTGGGAGTGGTGGAGAATGGAAAGAAAGCTCTGCTGATCTTGAGAGGGGCTATTGGGTATATGGCAAGCTCTTTCATACTGCCGGGCTTGCAACTGCTACACTCTTCCTCTGCCCTGCAGGACTGGCTCTTTTTCATCCTTAGGTCACAGCTTAAAGGTCACTTCATCAGAAAGGCCTTGTCTGAACACCCCATCTAACATAGCACCCTTGGCATTTTAGAATGGATGGGTCAGTTTGACAACACCTGCTGGGTTAATTGTAACATCACAAAAGGAAAGACAACCCAACATTACTTGCCTCCCGAAGTAATGTGATGGGAAGTACACAGAACCACCTGTGAAGTATTTTTGTCAAAAAATTGAACCTTAATCTGATCAAGGTATTAGATCTAAGTACTAGTTGATGGAGGTTAAAAAAAAAAATCAGAAGGTAGAGGAACATGTTAGTGAAAACTGAGGTTGCAATTAGCAAAATCCAGACTGGGGTATTCTACTAGATAATGACCTTGTTTCTTCAGAAAAATAATGGCAACAAACAGACGTTTAATGGGCAATGCTATTAGATCTGATTTGGGTCCAATTTACACAAACAACCATAAAAACCCATCTATGATCATTAGATACTTTCAATTTTAAACTGGGTATTTGATGATATTAGCAAATTGAGTGCAATGACACGGTGATTATGTTTTATTAAAAGTATATCTTATAGATACATCTAAAGTATTTATGAGTGAGACTGTATGATACTTGTGGCAGGAGGTTGAATGGAGGACAGTAGAGAAGTATCAGTGAGTATAAATTTCATATTTTGTACTCAGCACATGGCTCGACACTCAGATATTATTCAATTTTTAAAAAAATAAAGAAAGAAATCACCTGGACCCGCATTCTTGTTTCATCTCTATTAGTAAACAGCTGCATGGCCTCAGACAAGCAGGTTTCCTCTCAGATTCCTCCTCTGTGAATTAAAGGTTTCTATGTCAGGATCTTGAGTTTTTTTCGAGCGCCCACCTTCTGCTTCTGAATGTAGTATCTACTGTAGATGTGTGATTGCAGAAGTTCTTTAGTTCTGCGGAGTCTGAAGAAAGAATGCCACCTAACATCAGCGTATCATGGCAGCGATATTTATTTACTGATGCTCCAATACGTTTTTGGCCGGACACCGAAGCAGCCTCACTTCAGCCATAAAGCACAAACTCTCCAGATGCTACTACAATGCTTCCATGCTGCACGATGCTCCGTGTCGTCTCACCTGCTTATGGGGGATGCTTCATCATTTTTGTAGAAATATGCATGCCCTGTTGCATTATCCAGTTATTTCTAGTTCTTATCTCTATGATTTACAGCCATCAGGACTTGGCTAAAAGAGGACTGAGAAGGAAAATACATTATTCTTAGCCTACAAGGTTTATAGGGGAAGAAGCCAGGCACCGCTGTGTTATGGGAGACTTCCCGATCTTTCTTTCCTCTTCCTTCCTTCCTGCTCCAGGCTGGATTGGGTGTCCCTCCTTATTTTTCTATAACCTGTGTACCTCTCTATTTTTTAATGTGCCACATTGTTTTCTAAGTTTCTATTTGTGTGCCTGTCTCTCTGACTAGCTTAAGTGCCTTCCTGGTAGGGACTGTGTTCTTAATTATGTTTGTGTCTAGCACAGTGCCTGGCACATCCTAAGGACTCAGTTTGTTGAATGAATAAATGAATGAATTTAATTGATCAAACTATGAGTAAAGAAACAATTTCATCAAGGCCTATCCTTTACAGCATAAGAATATTTATCCAAATATAATATACTAATACAGTAATTGAATCTTTTATTTATTTGAATGACTATTTGTTTCTTAGCTCTTTTGGGATGAAATGCCTCTAAATTTAATTGCCTGCATGTTCAGACAGAGGGGTTAGAGCAATCACAGATGTGGGAAATCCCCTTTCTTCTTTCTTCAAAGCTTGCAAACCATACGAGACAGTTGCTATCTACTCATTAACAACCATGATCTTCTAGAATGCCTCAGTGACCATTTGTGAAACTATTCAGTTTTACTCCGAAGAATTTATCCCTTTTTAATCTCACTGTCTTCTCTTCCACTCTTTCCTTCTAAATTGTTCTATATTTCCAGTCCAGCATGTAAGTGGAAGTCATCACTTTGTCCTAACAAGAAAAGAGCTGAAAAAACAATAAATGAACAACTCTTAGATCCATCAGAGAATTGAGATCAAAGGGCAAACTTCTACTACAAAAATTGGAGAGACAGACAGGCAGATACAGAGAATCACAACTTACTAGAGCAGAAACCTACAGGCAAAATCCTCCTTGGGAACCAGTATCAAAGTAGGAAAACCAGAACTGTATGTGTGGATAAATCTGAAAATTAAAGACACCAAGGAAGGCCAGTCTTAGAGGGAATCCTCAAACTATTGTGAGTTTTACTTCCAGGAGCTCTACCAGGTTCTCACAGTGAAGATTAAAAACAAAAACAAAAACAAAAACCTCTTGCTTTCTGCAGGGAAAGGGGGAAAGTATCATTTTGAAGTAGTGTTAGATTTTTTTAAAGGCCTGCCTTCAAGAGAAACTTTTTTTTTCCACCAGCACTACGCAGTTTTATTAACCATTCAAGTACAGTAGCATCTGGTAAGATCTGGACAAAATTGGGATTTAAAAGTTTCGGCATCTAACAGTTTGACAGAAGTCACTACTTACTCTTCTCACAAATGTGTTTTCACAGAGCCAAAACAGTACTAGCCATTAACGCAGTACACCAAGTGTACTGAAGTAGAAAAGGTGCGACAAGACAAATAGATACATTAGAAAAACGCCAACACTGTAGAAAAAAGAGTAGAACACTTTCAGTTTCTCCCCTTTAGCCCCTAAAACAATATCATACAGTAAGGATCTACCTATACAGTCCTACCTCAGCCTCTAGAATATTTGTCAAGAGGGCAAAAATAAAATGACACTGGCCAGTACAGTCTTTGGATAAATGAGAACTGGAGGGGGAGGGGGAGTCTCATCAGCAGGATCTTTTCATGTCTTGACAGCTCATTTCTTCCTATTTCTGAATAACATTCTCTTATCTGAATGTACCACAGTTTATTTACCCGTTCACCTACTGAAGGACATCTCGGTTGCTTCCAGGTTTTGGCAATTATGAATAAAGCTTCTGTAAACATCCATGTGCACGTTTTTGTGTGGACATACATTTTTAACTCATTTGGGGTAAATACCAAGATATAAACCTTAGAATCAGTTAATTGATATCCACAAAATAAGATTTTGACTGGGATTATGTTGAATCTGTAGATCAATTTGGGAAGAATTGACATCTTGACAATATTGAGTCTTCCTATCCATGAAAATAGAACATCCCTCCATTTATTTAGCTCTTCTTTCATCAGTGCTTTGTAGTCTTCCTCATACAGATTTGAATATATTTTGTTAGATTTATGCCTAAGAATTTCAATTTTGGGGGTGCTAATGTAAATTGTATTGTGTTTTCCATTTTAAAATCCACTTGTTCACTACTGGCATGTAAGAAGGCAATTAACTTTTATATGTTAATGTTGTATCCTGCAACCTTGCTATAAATGCTCATTAGTTCCATTCAGGATTTTTTTTTTTTTTGAGTCTTCTGGATTTCCTACATAAGCAATCATGTCATCTGCAAACAAATACAGTTTTATTTCTTCCATCCCAATCTGTATACCTTTTATTTCTTAATGCATTAGCTATGACTTCCAGCATGGTGTTGAAAAAGAGTGGTGAGAGGGGACATGCTTGTTTTGTTCCCGATCTTAGGGGGAAAGTTTCTAGTTTCTCACCATTTAGTATGATGTTAGCTGTATGTTTTCGGTTGATGTTCTTTATCAAGTTGATGAATCCCCGCTATTCCTAGTTTGCTGAGAGTTTTTATCATGAATGGGTGCTGGATCTTATCAAATGCTTTTCTGCATCTTTTGATATGAACATACAGTTTTTTTCTTTAGTTTGTTGATGTGGTGGATTACATTGAATGATTTTCAAATATTGAACCAGCCTTGCATACCTGGGAAAATCCCACTTGGTCATGGTATATAATTCTTACGCTTGGCTAGATTTTGTTGGGGCTTTTTGCATCTATATTTGAGAGATATTGGTCTGTAATTGTCTTTTCTTGTAATGTCTTTGTCTGATTTTGATATTAGGGTAATGCTGGCCTCATAGAATGAGTTAGGAAGTATTCCCTCTGCTTCTATCTTCTGGAAGAGATTATGGAGAATTGGGAATAATTTCTTCTTTAAATGGTTGGTAGAACTCACCTGTGAACCCATCTGGGCTTGGTGCTTCCTGTTTGGGTAGTTTATTAATTACTGATTTGATTTCTTTAATAGATACAGGCCAATTCAGATTGTCTATTTCTTCTTGTGTAAGTTTTGGTAGATTGTTTCTTTCAAGGAATTTGTCCATTTTATCTGGGTTATCAAATTTATAGGCATAGACTTGTTCATAATATTCCTTTATTATTCTGTCAGCATCCCTGGGATCAATAGTTATGGTCTCTGTTTCTCTCTCTCTCCCCCCAACCCCGTCCCCTCAAACTTGCAAGAGATTTCTCAATTTTACTGATCTTTTCAAAGAGCCAGCTTGGTCTGGTTGATATTCTTTACTAATTTCCTGTTTTCAGTTGTATTGCTTTTTGCTCCAATTTTTATTTGTTCTTTTCTTCCTCTTACTTTGAATTTAACTTGCTCTTTTTTTCCCTAGTTTTCTAAGGTGGAATCTTAGATTATTGATTTAAGATCTTCCTTCTTTTCTGACATGTGCATTCATTGCTATAAATTTCCCTTCATGCACTGCTTGTGCTGCAGCCCACAAAGTTTAATAAATTTTATTATTTAATTTTATTTTAATTAAATTAAATTTTTTATTTTAATTAATTTTATTTTATTAATTAATTAAATTTATTTAATTTCTCTAAATCCTTTCTCATTCGACCATGTGTGGTTTAGCAATTATTGTTTAATTTCCAAGTATCTGGGGATTTTCTAGATGTTTCTGTTATAGCTTTCTATAGTTTTATTCCATTGTGGTTTGAGAGCAGACATTGTAAGAGTTTTATTCCTTAAAACTTGGTAAAGGGTGTTTTATGGCCCAGAATGTGATCTATCTTGGTGAATGTTCCATGTCAGCTTGATAAGAATGTGTATTCTCCTACTGTTGGATAAAGTAGACTACAGATGTCAATTAGATGCAGTTGATGAATGGTGGTGTTGAGCTCAGCTAGGTCCTTACTGATTCTCTGCCTGATGGATCTGTCCGTTACTGATAGAGGCTGCTGAAGTCTTCAGCTATAATAGTAGATTCATTTATTTCTCCTTGCATTTCTGTCAATTTTTGCCTCACGTATATTTTGACACTCTGTTGTTAGGTGCATTCCCGTTAAGGATTGCTAAGTTTTCTTGGAGAATTGACGTTTCTTTTTCGTTGCATGTTGCGCCTCTTTATCCCTGATGATTTTCCTTACTCCGAAGTCTGCTTTGTCTGAAATTAATATAGGCATTCCACCGTTCTAGTTTTAACGTTAGTATATTTTTCTCTACAGCTCTACTTTTTGTCTATCTGTGTCTACATTGCTTTTTTTCTTTTCTTTTCTTTTATTGCAGACATCATACAGGTGAGTGTTGTTTGTTTTTATCTACTCTGTCAGTCTCTGTCTTTTAGTTGGGGTATTTAGACCACTGATGTTTTTAATTATTATTTATATAGTTGAATTCTATATCTATGATATTTGTTACTATTCTCTATTCATTGCCTTGTTCTTTGTTTCTTGTATTGACTTCCACTTTTTCTGGCTTCTATGGGTTTAATTGAACATTTTATAGGATTTCATTTTTAACCTCTGTTAGCATCTGTTTTACATTTTTTTTTAAACTTTCTGAGTAGTTGTCCTTTGGTTTACAATATGCACTTAAAACTAATCCAGCTGGACTTCCCTGGTGGCACAGTGGTTAATAATCCGCCTGCCGATGCTTGGGACACGGGTTCAAGCCCTGGTCCGGGAAGATCCCACATGCCGCGGAGCAACTAAGTCCGTGCGCCACAACTACTGAACCTGCGCTCTAGAGCCCACGAGCCACAGCTACTGAGCCTGAGCCCTGCAACTACTGAAGCCCGTGGGCCTAGTACCCATGCTCTGCAACAAGAGAAGCCACCCGCTCTGCAATGAGAAGCCCACGCACTGCAACGAAGAGTAGCCCCCGCACGCCGTAACTAGAGAAAGCCCGAGCGCAGCAACGAAGACCCGATGCAGCCAAAAATAAAATTAAAAAAAACGAATCCAAGTCCTTTTTCTAACAACACTATATCACTTCACAGGTAGTGCAAGTACCCTATGGCACTGTCATCCCAATTCCTTCCTCCCAACCCTTATAACACTGCTTTCATTCATTTCACTTATCAAGAAGTTACAATCACTAGATACATTTTTGCTAGAATTATTTTGAACAAACTGTTATCTGTTAGATCAGATAAGAATAAGTAACCTTAGAATATAGTTTGTCTCTAATCTGAATGAGATAGTTAAATTTTATAGCAATATAACTAAAAAATAGTTGTCACTGCAGAATCAGAAAGTGTATTATAATTATATTTACTAGTGGATAAGCTGCATGATGACAGTCTTTTGTTGTTGTTGTTGTTCGCCCTGGGTGTCCAGAGTCTAAATATTTACTGGTCCATAGTCAGTGTTCAATAAAGAACAGTTGAATGTAAAACTTTCTTTCAAAAAAAAAGAAAAGAAGTAGGGACTTCCCTGGTGGCACGGTGGTTAAGACTCCATGCTCCCAATGGAGGGGGCCTGAGTTCGATCCCTGGTCACAGAACTAGATCCCACATGCATGCCGCAACTAAGCGTTCGCATGCCACAACTAAGGAGCCTGTGAGCCACAACTAAGACCTGGAGCAACCAAATAAATAAATAAATATTAAAACAATAACAAAGATCTAAATAAATTAAAAGGTATTTATACAAAAAAAGAAGTAAAAGAAAAGATTTTAATTTGCCTTGTTTTATTCCTTCTCTAAAGCTCTTCCTTTATGCAAATCTGAGTTTCTGACCTATATCATTTTCCTTCTTTCTGAAAAAAAAACTTTTTAAAAATGTATATTGCAAGGCAGGTCTACTAGCAACAAGCTTCCTCAATTTTTTTTTGTCTGAGAAAGTTGTTATTTCTCTTTTACTTTTTTTTTTTTTTTTGGTACGTGGGCCTCTTACTGTGTGGCCTGTCCCGTTGTGGAGCACAGGCTCCAGACGCACAGGCTCAGCAGCCATGGCTCACGGGCCCAGCCTCTCTGTGGCATGTGGGATCCTCCCGGACCGGGGCACAAACCCATGTCCCCTGCATTGGCAGGCGGACTCTCAACCACTGCGCCACCAGGGAAGCCCTCTCTTTCACTTTTGAAGGATAATTTTGCTCGATACAGAAATCTAGGTTGGTGGGAATTTTTTCTTTCACACTTTAAATATTTTACCCCACTTTCTTCTTGCTTACTGAAGAAAAGCTCAATATAATTCTTATTCTTCCTCCTCTATAGGTAAGGTACTTTTTCCCTCAGGCCTCTTTTAAGATTTTCTATTTTTCTTTGGTATTCTGCAGCTTGAGAATGATATGCCTATGTATAGAATTTTGGAGGTATTTATCCTGCTCGGTGTTCTGCTAGTTTGGTGTCTGTCATTAATTTTGGGAAATTTGAAGTCATTATTGCTTCAAATATTTCTTCTCCTTTTCCTTCCAGTATTCCCCTTATGTATATGTTACTCCTTTTTAATTGTCCCACTTCTTGAATATTCTGTTCTGCCCTTTTCATTCTTTTTTTTCCTCTTTGCACTTTGGTTTTCTAACTTTCTGTTGACATTGATTCAAGCTCACTGATTCTTCCCTTGGTCATGCCCAGTCTATTCATGAGCACATGAAAAGCATTCTTCATTTCTGTTACAGTGGGTTTTTTTTTTTTGTTTGTTTGTTTCTAGCATTTCTTTTTAATTTTTTCTTGAAGTTTCCATCTCCTTGCTTACATTTCCTATCTGTTCTTGAATGTTGTCCACTTTTCTATTAGAATCATTAGTATATTATTCATAGTTGTTTTAAATTCCTGGTGTGATAATTCCAACATCTCCACCACATCCATGTCTTATTCTGGTGCTGGCTCTATCTCTTAAAACCCTATGGGTTTTTTTTTTTTTTTCTTTTAGTATGCCATGTAATTTTTTGTTGAAAGCTGGATATGATGTACCTGTTGAAAGAAGAGCTAAGTAGGCCTTTAGTGTGAGGTTGTATTTTTGTCTGGCTAGGAGTTAGAATGTGTTTACTATTTGCTGTAGCTGTTGCTGTCAGAGGCTAAAATTTTGTCTGTTGTGCTTGTTTATCTATTCTCTGTCATCTTTGGGTTTCCCTTAATCCTTCCTTGTAAATAAGGTGTGATACCTTCTCTATTCATTTTTCTTCCTTTCTCTTCTCCTCCTCTACCTTCTTTCTCCTGATTATCCCAAGGTTTTTTCCCTCCAAAGTAAAAATACAAGTCCTTGGTGATGTGAACATTTTTAATATGTCCTGTCAATACCACACTTTATTACAATTGTTTTACTGTCTCCTTACTAGATTGCAAGTCTCTTGGAGGAGGTACTGCATATTTTAATCTTTGTATGCATTATGTCTGGTACATAATCAATTCTCAATAAATAGTTATAAAATTAAGTATGCAGGGTCTAAAAAATATTTTCACATTCTCTGCTACTGATACTTCCCATTACATATCTCTTCCTTCCAGGTAAAATTTATGTCTTTCCAGTGGTTCTTAACTCTAATTCATAATAGAGTCTCTTTTAGGGAGATTTAAAATATATGTTTGGTTTATAGAAAATATTAAAATGAATGGAAGGTAGGATATCTCAGCATACAAGTGATGACTATAAAACAAGAACCAAAAGGAAATTCTAGAACTGAAAATTCCATTAGCTGAAATAAATTCACTTGAATGTTATTAACAGAGTTTGAATATTGCAGAAGAAAGAATGAGTGAACTTGAAGAGAGATTTGATAGAAACCATTCAATCTGAAAAGCAGAGGTTAAAAAAAAATTGAAAGGAAACAAGGAACAGAGTCTTGGTGACCTTTGGGACAATACCATGGAATATATTTGGAATTGGAGACTGAAAACAAATGGCTGAACAAATGAGAAAAAAAATGGCTGTAATTTTCTCACGTGTAGTGCAAAACACCAAGTTACAAATTCAAAAAGCTCAGAAAATGCCAAAGAAAGATAAATATAAAGAAGACACCACCTGGGCACAGCATAGTCAGTGGCTTTGTGCATGAAAAACCTTTTTTTTTTTTTTTGCATTTGTAAGACCACCGAATGACAACTGACTTAAACAGTGGAGCTCAGAATCTTTGAAGCCGTGAAAGGAACCTGCTGAGTCATGATTCATTTATATCCAGTGAAAATATTTTTTAAAAACAACGGCAAAATGAAGAAATTGTGGCAGATCGTATATTCCAGATAAGGCTACAACAATAAGTGTAACTAGAATAAACATTCCAGTTATAAGGCTGAGATCCTCCAACTGGAAAAAAAGCCAGCTGAAATTATAAGCTGTCTAAAGCATATGGACTTTATTTTTTTTTAACAAATATACATACATATTCTTTTTTTACATTCTATTCCATTATAGGTTATTATAAGATATTGAGTATAGTTCCTTATGCTGTACATTAGGTCCTAGGTGAATACAGACACAAAAAATCCTTAAGAAAAGTGTTAGCAAATCAAATCTAGCAAATATGTGAAAAGGACAATACATCATGACAAGTGAAATTTAGCCCAGATATTCAAGGTAGGTTTAACATATTAAAGTCCATCAATTTGATTCATCATTTTAATAAAGGAGAAAAGCCATAAGATCATCTCAATAGATGTAGAAAAATATCATTTGACAAAATTCAAAACTCATTCATGATAAAAATTTATACCAAACTTGGAACGGAAGTTAATTAATCTGATAGATGGTATCTATGAAAACGCTACAACTAACCTCATATGTAACAGTGATATACTGGATGCTTTCCCTCTAAAATTAAGAATAAAACAAGCAATTCTGTTTTCACCATTTCTATTTAACATTGTACTGGAAGTCCTAGCCAGGGCAATTAAGCAAGAAAGACAAAAGGAATAAAGACTGGAAAAGGAGAAGTAAGACTGCGTTTAGTTGCAGACAATATGATTGCTTATGTAGAAAATCCTAAACAATCTACAAAACAACTAGAAATACATAAATTTAGCAATATCATAGGATACACGATCAATGCAGAAAAATCAGTTGTGTTTCTAAACATCAGCACAAAAACAATTTGAAAATAAAATAATCTAAAGCAATTCCACTGAAAATAGCATCAAAAACATTTGGGAATACATTTACAAAAGATGTGTACAATTTGTACACAGAAAGCTTACAAAATATTGTCAAGATAAAGTAAGAAAGATCTAAAACAAAACCATCTCATTGATTGGAAAACAATATTGTTAAAATGTCAATTCTTCTCATCAATCACCACATTTAATGCAATGCCACTTAAAATCATAGCAGGATTTTATTTTTTTAACATCTTTATTGGAGTATAATTGCTTTACAATGGTGTGTTAGTTTCTGATCTATAACAAAGTGAATCAGCTATACATATTCATGTATCACCATATCTCTTCTTTCTTGTGTCTCCCTCCCTCCCACCCTCCCTAGCCCACCCCTCTAGGTGGTCACAAAGCACAGAGCTGATCTCCCTGTGCTATGTGGCTGCTTCCCACTAGCTATCTGTTTTACGTTTGGTAGTGTATATATGTCCATGCCACTCTCTCACTTTGCCCCAGCTTACCTTTCCCCCTCCCCGTATCCTCAAGTCCATTCTCTAGTAGGTCTCACAACAGGATTTTTTAATTGAATATTTTAATTTATATAAAACTTACATGGAAATGCAAACAATTCCAGGAAAAAAAAAACAGTTGGAGGACTTAAACTACCTGATTTCAACACTGTATAAAGCTACAGTAATCAAGGCAACATGGTATTGGCATAAGGATAGAAAATTAATAGATCCATGGAACAGAATATAGAGTCCAGAAATGGAACATATATATAATCAATTGAATTTCAACAAAGGCAGTAATATAATTCAATGGGAAAAGAAAGTCTTTTCAATAAATGATGTTACAACAATTGGATAAACATATGGAGAAGAATGAATTTTAATTCCTACTACCCTGGCCTCACAAAACTGATACAAGGGGTGGAGCTGGAGGCTCCCAGGTTCCCTTCTCTCCTACTCAGTCCCCAGCCCTTCAGTCACCCTGTGAGCAGGACCTAGCCTTGTGCCGCTCTCTGAATACTGGACTCCACAGAACTTGGGCCCAGCAGAGTGCCCAGTGTGTAGGGACAGCTGGAAGGGCCTGACCCACGTAGAGACCCCCCTCTTGGCCCATTTGGTTTCACGTGCCAATTAGTCTCCAGCAGTTTTGTTTCCCAAGGGCTTTAAAGAATCTACAGAGAAGGAAAACCCCGAAGAAAGGCTTAATAAAGTGGATTCCTCCAGCTTGCCTGACTGCAGGAGCAGCAGGGTTAAGAAGAGATGGCATGAAGTCCTGAGTGCGAAAGTCAGATGACAGACCTGGAATTACGGGAACGTGCAAGGTGGTGACGGGGGAGGTCGGGAGCCTAATGGTGACCTGAATTCAGATCCACCGCTTGCTGCCTCTGCGACCTTCATTCTGTCCACCCACGTGTTCATTGAGTGTCTGCTCCAGCCAAGCACCTGGTTACTGAGACGCTAAGATCAAGCCTCTGGCTCAGAAGCTTAGCACTGGGACAGAGCTGCAAAGTGACTCTGAAGGCAGTGATATTCATGCACCCACCCTGCCAATAAGGGTGGAAGGAGCAGAAGCTGAGAGTGGGCAGAAGGCTGTAGTGAGAAGCCCAGAGCGGTAGCTCGGGAGCGTCGTTGGCCCTGGTAAGGGACCCGCTTCAGGAAGGGTTTTTAACGCCAACTCCGTCTTTTGTCCAGTTCAGAGGAAGAAGGAGCTTCTTATTCGCCCGGCACTGATTGCGCAATACCCGCGTAAGACTAGGCGGGGCCACCAGCTCTCCTCATTCACCCCAAACCCGCGAGAGTGGTGCTTCGGAACCGCGGTATCCCGCAGACTTCCAGCAACTAGCAATCAGAAGCGGACTTTCTCGCGTTCAGCAAAAGACACTCTCGATCCCTGATGGCGCTGCCGGCTGTCCCCTCGAGGCGACCTGAACAGCGAGCGCTCCCCGACCGCACGAGGCAGCGGGGACGTACCGCGCCGGCCGCCTCGGGCTCCCGGGCCTCGGTTCCTAGTCCCAGGCCTCCGTTCCGGGGCCCCAGGGCTCTCATCTTCGTCCTTTTGGGTGTCCTGCAGTCGGTGAGTCCCTATCGCGGATCCTGGCTCCGGAAGGCGCGCTTGGCGGCCGGGAAAGGGGGTGGGCGGGACGTGGGGACACGGTGGGGTGCCTGCCCGAGTCACCTGCGGCCCGGGTTGTCTGAGCGGGACCAGCAGTGGGTAGAGTCGGGAGAAGGAGCAGAGTCATGACCCGGCAGGACCGACCGGGCCCAGAGGGAGAAAAGCCCGCATTCCTAGGCTTGTCTGGCTGTCCCCGAAGTAAATTCCAGAGAGAAGAGTTGAAAACTCCTTAGCAAGCCTTGATATGGCCCAGCCCTTCCCTCTCATTACCTTACTCCGCTTCGCACCCCCTCCCCCCCTCCCCTCCCCTCCCCTCCCCTCCCCTCCCCTCCCCTCCCCTCCCCCTCCCCTCCCCCTCCCCTCCCCCTCCCTCCCCTCCCCTCCCCCTCCCTCCCCCTCCCCTCCCCTCCCCCTCCCCCCTTTTATGCCTCTGTTTAAATTCTAAAACATGTTCATTGCATCTATTCTTCCCATTGATTTTTACAGATAAGTAGCTTTCCCATCCTCCGTTGCATTCAGCACCCGTTCTTGGCTGCTGTGAGCAATTTGCCAAATTCCTTCCGGGCACTTTCTTCCACAGCAACATACAGGGCTTACAGGGTAAACCACCAGTAATCATACAGCTAACCCCAGGGGCTCTGTCTTTAGTTTAGGAGGAAAGGGTGTGAAGCTTTTATTTTTATTTCCATTTTGAGATCGAAACAGGTAAGGTGTGCATTCTGGAAAAACTATTTAATGGCTGCCCTGAGCTAGGAGGCGGAAGGCTTTAGTGTTATCGTAGCTTGTCTTTTTACCTATACAACAACCATCCAAACCCACAAAAATCTCAGAAGAAACAGACCTCAGACCACAAGAAGACCTTGAGAACAAGTCTGACGCACTATGTCACAGCTGCTCAGGTTAAGAGTAAAAGACAAACACTGAATGATATTACCTATATGTGGAATCTGAAAAATACAACAAACTAGTGAATAAAACAAAAAAGAACCAGACTCACGCATATAGAGAACAACCTGGTGGTTACCAGTAGGGAGAGGGAATCAGGGAGGGGCAATATAGGAATAAGGGGAAAAGAAGTGTTGTTATGGGATTATATGAAATCACGCGTGTGTGAAACGTTTGAAAATTGTAAAGCACTAGAGAATTTAAAGAATCTTTAAAAAAAAAAAGAGTAACGGTGTAGCTTTAGGGTGTGTTTGTCTCGTCAAGCAAAGAGTAGTGTTTGTTTGGTTGACTTATCAGGAAAAAGAGAGAGTGAAGATCAAACTAGACTGTTTTGCAGTCTAAGGGGGGGGCGGGGGGGGAGGGCAGGAAGCGACGGGGGCGGGAAGCAGGAGAGGGAAATCCCTGCTCATGATTCATCTCTGGGCAGAGCAGGGTCAGTAGAGTCTACACAGGGCTCAACTTAACACACTTCCACATCTCCTCCTTCCTTCTCATTTCCTCCCTCTTTTTTTTTTTTTTTTTTTTGCCATGCTGGCAGCATGTGGGAATCTTACTTTCCTAACCAGGGATCGAACCCTTGACTCCTGCAGTGGAAGCGGGGAGTCATAACCACTGGCCTGCCAAGGAAGTCCCCTTGTTACCTTCTCTCTTTTGTCCCACGCTGCTGCTCCAGTGCAGCCCTCCTGTCTCCCTCCTCTGTCTCTGTCTCTGTCTCTCTCTCACACACACACACACCCCGCCCCCACAGACACACAGGTCTGTGGGTCGGCAAAGCCTCAGATCTCCACCACACCCGGGTCCCTCAAACAGGGTGCAGTGGGGATTACACACTAGGAAGCCTCCTCCTCGCCCACCCCCTCCCCCTTTTACTTTGACTTCGTTCTTGTCTGTGATCCTGTCCGTGTGGACTTTTCACCCCATGTCCACCAGTGTCCCTGCCACCAGTAGCATTGTCACCTCTGTCTTGCAGCCCCTCCAGGCTCTTTTCACCTTGGTGACCTTGGTGGTGTTTATGGGGGTGCGGGGGGGTCTTTGTGTCTCTGCCTCAGCTCCCTGTGGCCGGAACTGTCCCTGCACAGGGCTGCTCAGCAAGCTCCAGACGTGCCTCCCCTGAACGCACATGGGTTCTAAGATGCCTGCACTAATGCTGGTATGATGTCCTTGTCCTGTTCTAGGGGGTATTTATGGTGGGAAATATGACTGGCAGGTTGGGAACAGAACAGAGGTAACTGAATGTCCTGTTGAGGGATTGCCCAGGTCCAAAGGCACCATGGAGTCAATTTCAAGTTTTCACTTGATGTTACCAAAGATTTTTAAAAAGGCACCATTTGTAGTGTTAAAAGTGTCAATTCATCAGGAAGACATCTTAATCATAAATATTATGTGCCTAATAGTAGAGCTTTAAAATATCAATACATAAGGCAAAAACTGATGAAATTAAAGGACTATCATATCACCCTTTAATGAAAATGAGAAAGGGTAGTAACACTATCAACCACCATGGGAATTGCCCCGCAGTCCGGTGGTTAGGACTCTGTGCTTTCACCACAGAGGGCACCTGTTCACTCCCTGGTTGAGGAACTAAGATGCCGGAAGCCCTGCGGCACGACCAAATTAAAAACAAACTTAAAAAAAAAGAACAAAAAAAAACCTATCAACCACCTTGACTTAATTGACATTCAGAGAGCACACTGCAACATCTAATGAAGTCTCATTCTTTTTTGACGAACGTGGTACTTTCATCAACCTAGACCACATTCTGGACAATTTTAAAAAGTCTAAATAAGTTTAAAAGCAATGAAATCGTATAGACTCTGTTCTCTGACTTCAATGAAATTACATTACTAGTCAAGAATGATCTCTAGAAAAAAAAACTCCAAAATTTGAGTTTAAAGCAACATACCTCCAAAGCATTCATGGTTCTTAGATGAAATCAAAAGAGAATTTTTTTTAATTTCAAAATAAATAATACTGAATACATACCACATGGAAATTTGTGGAAGACTGCTAAAGCAGTGCTTAGAGTAAACTGTGTAGTTTGCAATTAAAGACCTTCCTTCTGTTAAAAGAAGAGGGGGTTGGGAGAAATAGGGAGTAAAATTTTAAAAAATAAAATAAAATCAGTGACTGGAAGATCCTCATTAATCACCATAAAATAAGTGCAAATTAAACTCAAAAGAATAAGAAGGAAATAATAATATGAGTAGAAATCAATGAGATAGAATACAAACAGTTAAAGGAATTGACAAACCAAGCATTGATTCTTTGAAATAATCAACAAAATGAATAAAATAAAATCAATAAACCAAATTTTAAAAGAAAAAAAACCCAATATAAAGAAGTAACGATGGGATATTATTACAAACTCTGCAGCCATGAAAAGGATAAGGGGATCTTATGAATAATAATTTTATGCTGATAAATTTGACAACTTGAATAAAATGGACAAATTCCTTGAAAAATACTACTTAGCAAAACAGATACAAGATGATTCTACTCAGGTTCTGGACATTGCTCTAAGTCAGAGGAGAAAGGCATAAAGATCGGAAAGGAAGAAATAACCAACTGTATTCATTTGCAGAGAACACCTGCTAGAACTAAGTGAATCTAGCAGGTCATAGCATGCAAGTCCGGGAGCATAGGAGGCAATAGGATTGTGTGAGCAGAAAAAGAGGACGCAGCCATTACCTAAACTCAGAGGAGGCCCAGCCTGGAAAAGGGAGGACTAGAGGGACACACATTAGCATAGCTGTCTCTAAGTTCTTCAAAGAATTTTAGGTGTCAGAGGGCTGCATTTTGTCTTATTTGGATCCAGCCAGTCAAACTGGGCTCCACATAACTTGTTTTTGGTTCAATCTTCTTCTTTTTAAAATTTAACATCCTGACTTAAAACACTCTCAAATTACAGGAAATTGCAAAAACCGTACTAAACACATTTCCTTGAACCATCTGAGAACAAGTCAATGACAGAATGCACATCACCCCTTAATGCTTCGGTGGGGGTTTCCAACAAACCAGAACATTCTACCCCCATAGTTAAATGCAGCCTTCAGAATCAGAAAATTAACATCCAAAGGGTACTATCAGCTAATCCTCAGACCCCATTCATATTTCTCCAGTTGTCTCTATGATATCATTTATTGCACAGAGATCCTATCCTGAATTGCTGTTTCATCTTTTTCTGTGACTCCTTGATATTTAGTGGGAAATTGACAGACTATTTTTGAGGACAGGTTGTCAACTTCCTTTTTATTTTATTTACTTATTTACATGTATGTTAGATGATTTTGTATTTTTCCTACGTGCCTGTTATGGGCTGAATTGTGCTCCTCCACCACCAAATTCATATGTTTAAATCCTAACCGACAGTAGCTCAGAATAAGACTATGTTTGTAGATAGGGTCTTTAATTTATTTAATTTTTTAAATAAAAAATATTATTCAATTTATTTAAACTGAAAACCAAAACCATACAAAACAGTTCATCCATTTCACCCATCCTGCACTCCTACCCCACCTGTTGCAACCATCAATCTGTTCTCTGTATCTATGAGCTTTTTTTTTAAATTTTTTTTTAGATTCTGCATATAAGAGAGATCATATGGTATTTTTCTTTGTCTGACTTTTTCACCAAGCATAATGCCCTCAAGGTCCACCCACGTTGTCATGCATGGAGAGATTTAAATTTTTGTGGCGGAATAATATTCCACTGTGTTTATATATATATATATATATATATATATATATATATACCACAATTTCTTTATACATTCACCCATCAATGGACACTTCAGTTGTGTCCATTTCTTGAGTATTGTAAATAATACTGCAGTGAACATGGGGTGCTTATATCTTTTTTAGTTAGCGTTTTCATTTTCTTTGGATAAATACACAGAGGTGAAATTGCAGAATCATATAGTAGTTATATTTTTAACTCTTTGAGAAATCTGCATACTGTTTTCTATGGTGGTTGCACAAATTTGCATTCCCACCAACAGTACACAAGGGTCCCCTTTTCTTCACATCCTCCCCAACGCTTATTCTTTTTTTGTCTTTTTGATAATAGCCATTCTAACAGGTGTGAGGCAATATCTCATTGTGGTTTTGATTTGCATTTCCCTGATGATTAATGATGTTGACCATATTTTTATGTACCTATTGGCTATCTGTATGTCTTCTTTGGAAAAATGTCTATTCAGAACTTCTGCTAATTTTTAAATGGGATTGTTTGGGGGATTTTTGCTATTGAGTTGTATGAGCTCCTTATATATTTTGAATATTACCTGTTTATAAGATACATGATTACAAATGTTTTCTCGCATTCAATATGTTGCCTTTTCATTTTGTTAACAGTTCCCTTTGCTGTGCAGAAGCTTTGTAGTCCCACTTTTTTATGTTTGCTTTTGTTGCTTTTGCTTTTGGTGTCAGATTCAAAAAATCATTGCCAAGATCAGTGTCAAGTTGCTTACTGTCTATGTTTTTTTCTAGGAATTTTATGGTTTCAGTTCTTATGTTCAACTCTTTAATCCATTTTGGGTTGATTGTGTGTATGGTATAAGATAGTGGTCCAGTTCCATTCTTGTGCATGTTGCTGTCCAGTTTTCCCAACACCATTTACTGAAGAGAATGTCCTTTCCCATTGTATATTCTTGGCTCTCGTGGCATAAGTTAATTGACCATATGTGCATGGGTTTATTTTGGGGCTCTCTATTCTATTCCACTGATTTATGTGTCTGTTTTTATGCCAATACCATACTGTTTAATTGAAATAGCTTTATAATATAGTTTGAAATCAGGAAGCAAGATGCCTCCAGCTTTGCTTTCCTTTCTTAAGATTACTTTGGCTATTCAGGGTCTTTTGTGGTTCAGTACAAATTTTAATTCTTTGCTCTATTTCTGTGAAAAATGTCATTGAAATTTTGATAGAGATTGCATTGAATCTATAGATTGTTTTAGGTGTATGAACATTTTAACAGTATTGATTCTTTAAATCCATGGGCATGGACTATCTTTCCATTTATTTGTGTCTTCTTCAATGTAGTTTTCAATATACAGGCCTTTGACCTCCTTGGTTAAATGTATTCATAGGAATTTTCTTTTTTAGATGCAATTGTAAATTAGATTGTTTTCTTAATTTCTCTTTCTGCTGGTTTTTTATTAGTGTAAAGAAATGCAACCAGATGTTTTCATCTTGATTTTGTATCCTGTAACTTTACTGAATTCATTGATTAGTTCTAAGAGTTTTTTTGATGGTATTTTTAGGATTTTCTATACATAATATCATGTCATCTGTGACATGTGACAATTTTACTTACTCCTTTCCAATTTGGATGTCTTTTATTCCTTTTTCTTACCTAATCACTCTGGCTGGGACTTCCAATACTATGTTAAATAAAAGTGACAAGAGTGAGTGTCCTTATCTTGTTCCTGATCTTAGAAGAGGTAATTTTAGCTTTCCACCATTGAATATGATGTTTGCTGTGGCCTTGTCAGATATGGCCTTTATTATGTTGAGGTCTATTCCCTCTATATCTGCTTTGTTGAGAGTTTTATCATAAATCAATGTTGAATTTTGTTAGATGCTTTTTCTTCATCTATTGAGATGATCATATCATTTTTATTCTTCATCTTGTTAATGTGGTGTGTCACATTGACTGATTTGTGGATTTTGAACCATAGTTTGCATCCTTACAATAAATCCCACTTGATCATGTTGCATGGTCCTTTTAAGGTATTGTTGAATTCAGTTTTCTAATATTTTGTTGAAGATTTTGGCATCTATGTTCATCAAGGATATTAGCCCGTAATTTTCTTTGTGCATGTGTGGCTGGCTTCCAGTCATCCTGAATCTAGGCATTGAGATTTTCTCCTTTGGGATAGGACACGTCTTGGCACATGCTCAACTACTGGGAACACTTAAAAAATATAATAGGCTGCTTCAGCAATCCCAAAAGTTTGAGAGATGACTAAGAGCTGGGGGAGGGCTGAACAAAAAATTCATTGCCTACACAAGGCTACTTCTTCAAGACTGGGAGAGAGATGGTTGTTTCATCTACTGTATAGAAACAAACACAGAGAGTCAAGTGAAATGGAGAAACAAAGAAATCTGTTCCAAATGACAAAATAAGATAAAACCTTAGGAAAAACACTTAATGAAATGGAGATAAGTAAGTTCCTTGATAAAGAGTTCAAAGTAATGGTCACAAAGAAGCTTGCCGAACTGGGGAGAATGAATGAACACAGTGAGAACTTCAACAAAGAGATGGAAAATATAAGAAATCTAAAACATTGGGATCCTTTTTTTTTTTTTTTAAAGACTATCTTTGAAATTCAGAGTGTATTTTTCACTTGCAACACACCTTGATTCAGAGAAGCTATTTGAAGTGCTCCATCCCCACATGGGCCTAATGATTACTGTATTGGACAACACCACCTGGGTCTCTAGAACTGAGAGAAGAAAGTCCTAATCCCTGTCCTCAACGAGCTGCCAGTCAATGGAAGACACAAAGAGGCACAGAAGTAATACAATAAGGAGGGAAAAGCCTTCAGATAAAGCTCATGCCATCTGCCCCGGCAAAAAAACAATAGGAAAAAATTTACGCTGTGAAGAGTCAAATGGTGACCCAAAGAAAGGGGGTTCTGTGCTCTGGAATGCAAAGGTATTCTCCAGGAACTGAGCTGAAGACTTGCAGGAGCTGTCACGACCTGGGAGCCCATGTCCCAAGGCTTGACCTTCACCTCCAGGCTCTCCTCCTTCAGGTGACCTCACTCTTCCCTGCAGGATCTATCTGTCATTCTCATCTAATTCATACTTATCAGTAATGAAAGATACTCTAAAAAAACCAACTTTCAAAACCTTTCCTTAATAGTGTGTTATGATGATGACACTTCCTATCAATGATAAAAAAGTGACTATTCAATAATGGTGATGGAGCAACTAGGATGACTTCTGAAAAATAATAGTGTCTTCCTTATGCTCTTCTTATATTAGAAAATTAAGACTAGATGGATCAATGAATTAATTGTAATATATGAAACAAAAAAGTACTGCAAAAATATGAGAAAAAAATTCTTACAAGTTCGGAGAGGGGAAAGGCTTCTTCAGTATGACAAGAAACTATAAAACTTGCCTAAAGTCAACTATATAAAAATTAAGAAGAAAGCTGCATGGAAGAAATCATGACAAAGTTAAAAACAAATTAGAAAAAAAATACTCAGAATACAAAGCACACTTAGAAGTGCAATTTCCTTAATCTATAAGAATTCATAATGGGGACTTCCCTGGTGGTCCAGTGGTTAAAACTCCGAGCTTCTACTGCGAGGGGCACAGGTTCAATCCCTTGTCGGGGAACTAAGATCCCACACACTGCATGGTGTGGCAAAAAAAAAAAAAAAAAGAAGATCAACAAGGAAATAGTAGACTTGCACAATACTATAAACCAACTAGACCTAGCAGACATCTATAGAGTACTTTAGTCAACCACAACAAAATACACATTCTTTTCAAGTGCACATGGAACGTTCTCCAGATTAGACCATATGTGAGCTCATAGAACAAATATCAATAAATAGCAAGCAGAGGAAGGAAATAATACAGATTAGAGCAGAAAGTAATGAAATTGAAAGTAGAAAAACAACAGAGTGTGTGCTGATGAGTGTGTGCTGGGCCTTGTGGTGCCCTAGCCCTTCTGCTTGCCCATGACCATGGTAGAAACAGGGAAAAGCCGATGCTGGTCAGGTCTCCTGTGCCATGGGGAAGGGGTGAAGGAGGGAGATCAGGGTCACGGAGGGGAAAGGAACCTGCTCCCGGCTATGGTAGACCAGCAGCTCTGTGAGATGTTATGCTACTTATTATCTGTCTTCTTTTCACTAGCTATATTCCTAAAACCTAAAACAGGCAGGCACAGAGTGGGTACTCCCATGTTTGTTGAACGATTAAATAAAGGCTGCATAGTATTCCACTGTGTGGCTGTTACATAATTTAGTAATAATCTGCATAACACTAAGAATTTTTGATTTTTTTCAAAATTATTATTACATTGAATATATGTGAAAATAAATCCATATATATTTTTCTGATCATGTAAATAGGGTGGCTTTCTAGAAGAATAGAATCTGGGTCAACCTGCAAAAGTATATTTTTACCGTAGACCTGCATACACACACTCACGTGGTCACGTGTACATCCGGTTGTGGTTCATATAGTTCAGTAGTTTTGATCTTATGTTGTGGGCCTTTTTTCATTTTTGCTAACTACAAAAAAATCGGTTTAAACTTGCATTTCTTTATTTTCATTATTTTTGTTTATGATTTTGGTCTTTTCTGCTTAGAGTCTTTCAAAGAAGACAAGCTATCATGCCTGTGCATTTTCTCACATACAGACAATAAGTTCCTAATTTTTTGTTATCATTTTATTTAGTCTAATATTTTAGTGTACAGAAATTTTCATTTTTAACTAGTGAAATTTGTAGATACAACACTTTTTAATTGCTTATAAGCTTAGGGAGACCCCATATAAGATGAAGTTCTCTAATCTCGTAAAGAATTTTTAGTTTTTTTAGCGTGTAGCTATAACCTAAATGGAATTTATTTTGTGATTGATATGATGTATTCCCTGAATTGTTCTGAGTCACTTTCTGGTTCTTCCAACCCCATTTAGCAATGGATTCTCCTATTTCTCTCTGCTTTTGGTCTGTCCTTGATCACAGTTCAAATGTTTATACAGACATTGGTCTCTTTCTGCCTAGACAGTTCCTTTTTGCTCATTTCTTGCTCAGTACACATTTTAACTTAATAACGTGAATGTAAAAAAAAAAAAAAGAAAGAAAACAAACATTTAAAAGGTCAGTTATCCCTGCATCCTGATTAACTGCTTTGATATTTTTAAAAAGAGGTCAATACACGTTCAAAGTGAGAAAATTGAAATAGTACAGAAAGGTTCTCAGACAATAGTGAGATCTCTTTCACTCTTTTCCCAGCCCCCTGGCTCTTTTTATTTCAAGTAACTAGGAGAGGGAATTTCTTGTGATTGTTTGCCAGAATCTTTATGTATATGCCATGTATATATGCATATGCATATGTACAGCTGTATATTTTTACATGCAAGACATTATACTATGTAATATGCTCTTCCCAATGAAATTTTCTAATATATTTTAGTATGTAACAGAGCAAATACCTTTTCCTTACTTTTTTAAAACTTATAATTTTACCCAGGCAGAATTTAGAATTGTTTCACAAGATTTCCTCCACTCCCCCCCAAAAAATCATTGAAGTTTTTATTAAATTTATCTTAAAATTAAAAAATAATCTAGTAAGAATTTAGATATTGTCAATATTCAACATATTTCTTATGAAGATAGAATGTCAAGTCAAGTACAGTCGTCCCTCGGTTCCTGCAGGAAATTGGTTCCAGGAGTTCCCACATATGCCTAAGTCTGCAGATGCCCAAGTCCCTGATATAAAATGGCATGGTAAAGGCAGCCGTCCATACCCATGGGTTTTACATCTGTGGATTCAACCAACTACAGATAGAAATTTCAAAATGTGCAAATATGGAGAGCTGACTGTATATGTTTTGAAAATCCACATATAGGTGGATTCACAAAGTTGAAATCTGTGTTGTTCAAGGTTCAACTGTATTATAACTCAATTAAGATTTATGCTTTTCTTCACATAAATTATTACATTTTCTGGTCAAGGCTGTTCTCTTTGTATTTTAAGCATTTTGTAAGTTGGACCCTCTTGTCATAAATTTTCTGATTCAGTTTTAAACTCTACAATCATATCTAAAATAACGACTGTTTTACCTGCTCCATCCAAGAATCTGCCTCATTTTTTTTTTCACAACATGCTTCATAGGCTAGAGTTTTCAGAATAATGTTCAACTATCCTTAGAAAAAGCAGGTGTTTTCATATTGAATGGACTCTCTTGGAGAGGCCCTTAGTATTTAACCATTAAGAACAAGGTTGGGGATAAAAGGTCATACTGTATAGCACAGAGAACTATGTTCAATATCCTATGATAAACCATAATGGAAAAGAATATTAAAAAATATATATATGAATAACTGAATCACTTTGCTGTACAGCAGAAATTAATACAACATTGTAAATCAACTGTACTTCAGTAAAAATTAAATTAAATTTTTTTTAAAAGAATGAGGTTGGGACTTCCCTGGTGGCACAGTGGTTGGGAGTCCACCTGCCGATGTGGGGGGCGCGGGTTTGTGCCCCGGTCTGGGAGGATCCCGCATGCCGCGGAGCAGCTGGGCCCGTGAGCCATGGCCGCTGAGCCTGCGCGTCCGGAGCCTGTGCTCCATGATGGGAGGGGCTGCGGCGGTGGGAGCCCTGCGTACCGCAAAAAAAAAAAAAAAAAAAAAGAATTAGGTTGGGTCTTGGGTTCATGTAGAAATTCTTATCATTGTGGATGCAGCCTCCGATTTTGAGATGGTTTCAAAAAATCAAAATTGGTGCTTAATTTTACCAAATATCTTTCCACCTTCCATAGAGACTATCAGATGCTTTCATTCCCTTATTTAGACTATTGATATGGTACATTATTACTGATCAAAGCACCTTTGCATTTGTGGAATAACCTTTACTTCTATTTTCCAAAGTGCCCTCATGTATATTCTTCACTTGAGTCACATATAGCCTGGGATGGAGTGCCTGTCTCCTGACGGGTTGGTGAGAAAGGACTGGAAGGGGCAGAAGGGAGCTGTGTGGAGTGCTGGGAATGTTCTGTGTCTTGATTGGGTGATAACTACTCAGCTGCATACAGCTGTCAAAGCTGGAGCAGACACTTAAGAAGTGAGGATTACTGTAGGGAATGTGTCCATTAAAAAAATATCAAAAGGAACCAAAACGAAATTGTAGGGCTGAAAAGTCAAATAGCTGAAGTGAGAAATCCACACTAGAGGTGTTTAACCACACATTTGACAGGTAGAAGAAAGGATCAGTGAACTTGAAGACAGGACAAAAGAACACAGGGCAGATAGCCCATGCACGTGCATGGGAGTGGAAGAATTGATTTAGGAAATCACAGTGTCCCTGGTTTATCTCTTCTCCTTGAAAGGGAAGCAGTTGATAATCCCTTTGAAGAGTTTGTCAATAATATCAAACAATACAAGAAAGGCCATCAGCTACAAAATATTTACATATTTATGAATCCATGACCAAAATATGTAATTTTAAATAAAAATAAGTGTGTGTATTTTTCTCCCCCATCCTCCTGCTCTCCTCTGGAGCAGTGCTGAGTGACCCAGGTGCAGGGGTGTGTTTTCTTGCTGTGTGACCGGCTCCTTCCTTCTACCCTTTATGCCTCAGTCTCACCTTACATGAGTGTGTCTCCTGCTCTGACTCTGGATTTCCAGGCGCCAGGTTCCTGGGGAACTAGAGTCCAGCCCCTCCTCCCTCCTTCTCCTCCCTGCCCTTCCCCTGGGAGAGGGACCCCAGCCTGGCCTGGCTTCCCACAGCCTCCCCAGGTGATGTCTCTGGGCCACACCTGGGCCTGCTGGGCTCCCTTGAGGTGCAGACCGGCTCTGACAGAGCTGCTGGGAAGGGGGGGTGGGGCCCTGCTTGCTGGGGTCATTCTGTGACCCCTCACCCTCCTGCAGCTCCTGGGCCACCTTCCCTTTCTGTCCCCACTGTCCTTTCTGCATCCTCATCAGTGGGCCCAGTGGCTCAGCCCTGCAACCTCACAGAGACCCATTTCTTCTCCCCTGGACTTTAGGCCCTAGCTCTCCTTCTCACTTAGAGTTTCTGGAAGGCTTCATGGTCCCACCTCTGTCCCCTTCCCAGAACCAAGGTGCTGAGTACACAGCTGCATCCCCCACACCCAGAGGCTGCCCTTCTGCCCCTGCCCATTGGTACCTCAGCCTCACCCTGAAGACACGGAAACCACAACCTGCTGTTTTACTCTTCCATAGTCCTCGAGTACCATCTCTCCCCTCCTCCACAATCTGCTCCTGCTCAGTTATCCCCCTTTCTCCTTCCCTTTTGCTCCAAACCAGTACTACGTGTCCTCTTACTATAGGGCATTCCCATTCTCCAGCCTTGTACCTTTTCTCCTGCATTTCACATTTGCCCCAACTTCCCCACCCCAACGCAGACAATAAACCTTCTGTGGGGTCACCTCTGAAGGTGAGGAAGATACCCTGCCTTCCCAAGATGGCAAGTGTCCATTGCTATGTTGGAGCCCTGCAACCATCCCCTCCCCCAATGCTCAACAATCACCAGCATCCTGATAGCCAAGAACTTGTGAATATATTTGAAAATATATCTTCAGTTAGATTCTTGATCATGTTCTTAAGGTAACTTCCTAGAAGAAGTGGAATATTGAGTTAAGATATAGAGGTATTTTTTTCCTCTACACACACACACACACACACACATACGTGCACACATGCACATATGCATGCACACACACACACACACGTGCACTATTTTGGTTCCTACCAACAGCTCGTTCATTTTGGTCTGGAGATTTTGGGGGAGCTATGGTCAGGGTTCCTCACAATTGATTCCGTGCACTCGTTTATCCCCATGCTGGAGAAAGGTCAGGCGCAGGACTGGGGTTGAGGAGGCAGAGGGTCATGCTGGGGCTGGGAAGCGGCAGGTCTGCACAGAGCTCTCCAGGGCCCTGCAGGTGGATGAGGACAGACCCTGGCAAAGTATTCACACCTTGAGAGGGATCAGGGCATCCTTAGGGAGGGAATGTCCTCACCACAGGGTGGGAAGATCCCTGGAAGGGAAATGGCCCAGACAAAGCTCACCTCCATCCCTGGTTTGCAGCAGCAAGCAGGGACCTACATCTCCTGGCTCCTGAGGTTTCCCTGGGAAAATCCCTTCCTGCACCCACTGCTGTCTTGTGAGTTGTTCAGTCATTACTACCATTATGGTTATTCTAACTTCCCTTATTCAAAGAAAAGAAGTGTACTGAAATTAGTGTATCAATTTAGAGGAGAAAAATATTCACTTATATACCTGATCATTAACTTTACGCTTAACATCTTCCATCTATATCTGCTTACTTTTCTCTGTCATATGGGCCCAAGTCCTAATCTACCTTACTGCCATTTAGAATGTAGAATATTGCAGTACTGCCAACAGGTGGGATCTTTAACAATATCCAAAGGTATGTTTAAGGGAGAACATGCAGGATTCTTATTTCATTTTGAAAGTCAGGCACAATATATATCCAGTATTTCAGTGTACATTAGGAAAACAACCAGCTCATCAAACTTGTGCTTTAGGGTTTGGAACCCTTTCTATTCTTGTACCTTGTCTTGTACATGTTTTAATGATCCATTACTAGGTTACTTTTACGTCAAATTTTCTTCTGATTTTAAAATAATCCATGAGGCAGACACACCCTGAGATGACCACCAATGAGTCCAGCCCTGTGTAATCCCACCTGAGGGTATGGACAGAATCTGACTTCCTTCTCACCAAGAAAATGCCAAGGTGATAGGATGTCACCCCCTGACTGGGTTACATTATGTGGACAAAGGGATAGGATGCCACTCTTTGTTTCTATTAGTTGCATCCTCCGTCCACTAAATCTCCAACCAGACTCCTTCTCTCTCCACATACTCCCTGTGTCACGCAGTCACTAGGGGGCCTAGTGATGGTGACACTCAGCATACGCAGGAACGTCATGAGATTTCCTCTGAGGCCAGAGCACTCAGAAGTGCTCCTACAGCACCCACAAAGGCTGTTCAGACCCTGACCACCAGGCAGGCCCAAAAGGGCCAGAGGTAGGGGGCGGTGGGTGAACTCATGCCCACTGGCTCCAGTGAGGTGGTCTCTACACTTGCGTGGTTCTGATTCTTCTAGCTGGCCAATAATCCAGGCAGAAGAAGTTCTGGAGGATCCTAGGTCACCTTCCTCATGGAGAACCTAAAACCCCTTCAACACTCACCATGCATTTAATTTTCTCCTTCTCTCTTTTGGGAATATAAGATGAACAGGATGTTGTTAGCAACAGTTCTCAAATAAGTCTCATCAAAATTTGTGTGTACATATTGTAGAAAATAAATGTCCCATTATTGCAACAATCAGATAATACATAAATGTTCCTATAAGAAATCTCTCTCCAGCATTGTCCTGGTTGGCTCTTGACTTAAGCTAAGGACAGGGAGGAATCTGTCCATGAAAAGATGCCCAAAAGAGGTGATGGGGTGACACATGAGGTCACCCATCCGAGTCACGTCTGTCCCGGGAGAAAGAGTAATGAGTGTCACAACTACTGCCCTCCTGAAAAGCAGATTCACTCTTGTGGAGGGGAGGGCTCCACATATGACTGGGCTTTTGAAAGCATAGTTCACTCACAAGAGAGGTCTGAGAGCAGCCGAGTGGTATTTGAATGTTGTGTAATGTTTTTTGATTGTAACTAAAGGGCAGTAGTTACCCTTTGCTGATCTAGATGTGTCTTCCTTATCTGGAAGGTCTCTGCGTGGTATAATTCACAAGAATCTGAAAACTCTTCCTCTAAGATCAGGAATAAGACAAGGATACCCAGTCTCACAGCTTTTATCCACATAGTACTAGCCAGAGGAATTAGGCAAGAGAAAGAGATAAAAGGCATCCAAATAGGAAATAAAGGGAGATGCAAGAGGGAGGAGATATGGGGATATAAGTATATGTATAGCTGATTCACTTTGTTTTAAAGCAGAAAATAACACACCATTGTAAAGCAATTATACTCCAATAAAGATGTTAAAAAAATAGGAAAGTAAGAAGTAAAACTGTCACTATTCTCAGAGAACATGATATTATATATAGAAAACCCTCAAGACTCCATCAAAAACTCTTAGAACTAATAAATGAATTCAATAAAGTTATCTTTATTGATATAAATATCTATTGTATTTCTTTACACTAATAATAAACCCTCAGAAAGTGAAATTAAGGAAATAATGTCATTTACAATTGCATCAAAAAGAATAATATTCCTAGGAATAAATTTAACAAAGGAAGTGAAAGATCTGTATATTGAAAACTACAAGACATTGAAGAAGACACAAATAAATAGAAAAATAGTAAATGTTCATGGAATTGATGAATCAATATTGTTAAAATGTTCATATACCCAAAACAATCTACAGATTCAATGCAATCCCTATCAAAATTTCAATCGCATTTTTCACAGAAATAGAAAAAAATGATCTTGACACTTGAGGTAAGGAAGATGGCAGAGTAGAAGGACATGCTCTCACTCCCTCTTTCGAGAACACCAGAATCACAACTAACTGCTGAACAGTCATCGCCAGGAAGACACTGTATCTCACCAGAAAAGATACCCCACATGCAAAGGCAAAGGAAAAGCCACAATGAGATGGTAGGAGGGGCGCTATCAGAATAAAATCAAATCCCATAACTGCTGGGTGGGTGACTCACAAACTGGAGAACACTTATACCACAGAAGTCCACCCACTGGAGTGAAGGTTCTGAGCCACACATCAGGCTTCCCAACCTGGGGGTCTGGCAACAGGAGGAGAAATTCCTAGAGAATCAGGCTTTGAAGGCTAGCGAGATTTGATTGCAGGACTTCGGCAGGACTGAGGGAAACAGAGACTCCACTCTTGGAGGGAACACACAAAGTAGAGTGCATATCAGGGCCCAGGGGAAGGAGCGGTGACCCCATAGGACTGAACCAGACCTACCTGCTAGTGTTGGAGGGTCTCCTGCAGAGGTGGGGGGCAGCTGTGGCTCACCAAGGGACAAGGACACTGGCAGCAGAAGTTCTGGGAAATACGCCTTGGTGTGAGCCCTCCCAGAGTCTGCCATTGGCCCCACCAAAGAGCCCAGGTAGGCTCCAGTGTTGGGTCACCTCAGGCCAAACAACCAACAGGGAGGGAACCCAGCCCCACCCATCAGCAGACAAGTGGATAAAAGTTTTACTGAGCTCTGCCCACCACAGCAACAGCCAGCTCTACCCACCACCAGTTCTTCCCATCAGGAAACTTGCACAAGCCTCTTAGACAGCCTCATCCACCAGAGGGCAGACAGCAGAAACAAGAAGAACTACAATCCTGCAGCCTGTGGAACAAAAACCACACTCACAGAAAGATAGACAAGATGAAAAGGCAGAGGGCTGTGTACCAGATGAAGGAACAAGATAAAACCCCAGAAAAACAACTAAAGGTAATGGAGATAGGGGACCTTACAGAAAAATAATTCAGATTAACGATAGTGAAGATGATCCAGGACCTTGGAAAAAGAATGGAGGCAAAGATCGAGAAGATGCAAGAAATGTTCAAAAAGACCTAGAAGAATTAAAGAACAAACAAACAGAGATGAACAATACAATAACTGAAATGAAAAATACACTAGAAGGAATCAATAGCAGAATAACGGAGGCAGAAGAACGGATAAGTGACCTGGAAGACAGAAGGGTGGAATTCAATACTGCAGAACAGAATAAAGAAAAAAGAATGAAAAGGAATGAAGGCAGCCTAAGAGACCTCTGGGACAACATTAAACGCAACAACATTCACATTATAGGGGTCCCAGAAGGAGAGAGAGAGAAAGGGCTCGAGAAAATATTTGAAGAGATTATAGTCGAAAACTCCCCTAACATGGGAAAGGAAAGAGCCGCCCAAGTCCAGGAAGCACAGCGACTCCCATACAGGATAAACCCAAGGAGAAACACGCCGAGACACATAGTAAGCAAATTGGCAAAAATTAAAGACAAAGAAAAATTAAGGACAAATTTTATACACTGAAGTGTATAAAATGGATGAGTAATAAGAAAAAAAATAAAAATAAACATTAAATAAATAAAATAATCTTAAATTTGTATGGAACCACCAAAGACCCCAAATAGCGTAAACAGTCTTAAGAAAGAAGAACATAGCTAGAGGCATCCTGCTTCCTGATTTCAAACTATATTTCCAAGTTATTGTAATTAAACAGTATGGTATTGGCATAAAAACAGACACATGGATCAATGGAATAGAATAGAGAGCCCAGAAATAAACCCATGCATATATGGTCAATTAATTTATGCCAAGGGGGTCAAGAATATACAATGGGGAAAGGATGTCTCTTCAATAAATGGTGTTGGGAAAACTGGAAAGCCACATGCAAAAGAACGAAACCGAACCGCTATCTTACCCCATACACAAAAATTAACTCAAAATGGATTAAAGATTTGAACGTAAGAACTGAAACCATAAGACTCCTAGAAAGAAAACGTAGGCAGTAAGTTCCTTGACATTGGTCCTGGCAATGATTTTTTGAATCTGACACCAAAAGGAAAAGCAACAAAAGCAAACATAAACAAGTCAGACTACATCAAACTAAAAAGCTTCTGCACAGCAAAGGAAGCCATCAACTAAACAAAAGGGCAACATCCTGAATGGGAGAAAATGTTTGCAAATCATATATCTGATAAAAGGCTGATATCCAAAATATATAAGCAACTCATACAACTCAATAAGATAAACCAAACGATCCAATTAAAAAATTGGCAGAAGATCTGAACAGATATTTTTCCAGAGAAGACATACAGATGGCCAGCAGGTGCATGAAAAGATGTTTAATATCACTAATCATCAGGGAAATGCAAATCAAAACCACAATGAGATATCACCTCACACCTGTTAGAATGGCTATTATCAAAAAAACCCAGGAAATAACAAGTATTGGTGAGGCAGCGGAGAAAAGGGAACCCCTGTGCACTCTTGGTAGGATGGTAAATTGGTGCAGCCACTATGAAAAATTATGGAGGTTCCTCAGAACATTAAAAATGAAACTACCATATGATCCAGCAATTCTACTTCTGGGTATTTATCTGAAAAAAATGAAGACACTAACTGGAACACACCCATGTTCATAGCAGCATTATTTACAATAGCCAAGATCTGGAAACAACCTAAGTGTCCATCAATAGATGAATGGATAAAGAAATTGTGGCATATATATATGTATACACACACACACACAGACATACACACAACGTGCTATTATCCAACCATAAAAAGAATGAAATCCTGCCATTTGTGAAAACATGGATGGGCCTTGAGGGCATTATCCTAAGTGAAATAAACCAGACAGAGAAAGAGAATACAATATAATCTTTCTTACATATAAAATCTTAAAAAAAAAAAACCCAAAAAACCCCCAAATCAAGTTCACAGATACAGAGAACAGATTGATGGTTGCCAGAGGTGGGGAGGGCGGGTGGGCGGGGGTGGAGAAATGGGTGAAGAGGGTCAAAAGGCAAAAAGAAAAGAAAAAAGGACTGTATGCAAACGGAGAGTTAAGAGACTCAGAGACAGCTCCATGACTGTGGGCTTTTGCACAGGGGCTGGGGAGGATTTCCTCTGGCTGGTTGGAATGTCTCTTGCTTCCTCTTCGTTCTCAGTGCCATGGTAGGTGACGAGGCTGGGGGGTACCCAAGACCTCCACCAGCCTGAGTCATCAGTTCCATCCAGTCTGCCTTGGATTCTCTCTGGCAGCTCCCCTCCCCAGGAGCAGCTTAGACTCCCCTTCCTCTAGTTGGACTGTTACTAGAAGACCTGCCTCAGGCCACCGGCGTCAAGGGGCAGTGTGTAAAATATTTTAAAAATGTTTTTAATTAAAAAAAACTTTCCTCAAGTCACACAGGGATTTATTGACTCAGGGATGATTAGAACCCAGAGGTCTCCAGTGGACATGTTGGTATTCTGGTCCGCAATTAAAAAAAAGAAAAAAAAATCAAATATAGGGTCTGGTTGGGGGCATTGCTGTGACAAACAGCTAATACAGAAGCACTTCCCTACGAGGCTTCTGGGCCCTCACCAGGCTTCTGAGGGGGCAGCTTCCAGAACACCTCCCAGTTGTGGTCCCCCCCCACTTCACCCCACCACTACCACCATGCAGCAAAGGACAGGGACCCTTGTTCCCAATCTGCAACATCCTAATAGGAAGTAGGCCTGTGGAGCAAAATGATGAAGGAAAGAAAGGAAAGGCATAGAGGGAAGAGGAGGATGACTTACTCTGCTTTGAACCAGGCTCACCGGGAATAGATTATTCCTTTCAGTGGAAGAGGTTTTCATAATAAAGGTTCCTTTCTCTTTATTTTGCATCATTATATCTGAAAGGTGCCATAACAGACTTTGATGGAACTTTAAAATTTTTTTTAACAAAGTATTTGTACCTGCATTGTGTTGTAAATGCTCATACCCCCCTAGGATAGAGGGCCCAGCACCAGTGAAGAATGGGGGACAGACTCGGGCTTGGGAACAGCACCATGGAGTCCATGGCAAGAGCCCGCAGATATCAGAGGCCCAGACACTGGAGGGTGAGGGAGAGGGTAGAGGAAGATGCTGGGAACCCTGAGGGGGTATTCACCAGGGTCCAAATGTTCTATCAGGTACAACTTCAGGTTTATAAAACAAACGTGATGAAAGTAAATTTATACAGCCATGCTAATGATAATTAAGGTCCTTAAAAAGTAGAGTTCACAACAGGAAAATATAGTGTGTATCCTTTGCCTTTAAATAAATACTTATTTGTAATTCGATAGTAAATTGATCATTAACATTAATTACGTGAATAGGCCCAGGGCAAAAAATCCCACCAGGTCTCTCTCATTCTCTAAGCACTTAAATCTCAGAAAGTGCAAGTGAGTCTGGCAGTCTACTCATTTTTCTAACAATTCAAGGTTTCTTAGTTCACACCCCTACAATACGTGCAGGGCATCCACTCTGTGCCAAGGGGGGCTGGAGGCGCTCCGCAGACTCTCGCGGGGGGGGGTCTACTTCTTGGGAGTCCCTGTTCTCTGGCCTCCTTGGGGCCCTGGTCAATGGAAGGGGGGCGGGGAGGAGCAGAAGCTGAGAGTGGGCAGAAGGCGGTAGTCAGAAGACAGGTGGTTCAGGGTTTATGAACGGGTGGGGCATTTGCCCTGCAAAGGGGCAGGGTCAGGACCCGCCTTGAACGCAGATTCTGAATCTCACAGCCCGGATCACAACAGAGCATGTGGGAGGTGCCCTGTCCCCACCTCCAAAGGCACATCCCCGGGCATCAGCCGCCAAAGCAGGCAGTTTCCTCTTTGAAACAGAGGTGCCGTCAAGGTCGCTGGGCTCCTCTCCTGAGCCACACGCGATTGGCTAGAAGTGGTGAATGTTTACGTCAACTCGACGGAAGGCGTAGCTCATTCGCCCCCGCGGGTGACGCAACCCGAGGATATAAAGCTAGCGTCAGGCTGACTCATTAGACCATAGAGCCCTGCCCCGCGCATCCCATAGGCGGCAGGGACGATCCCGCGCCCCACGAAGCACACTTTCATTCCTGATGGCTACTCCGCGGCGACCTGGACAGCGAGCGCCCCGCGACCGCACGTGGCAGCGGGCACAGAGCACACAGGCCGCCTCGAGCACCCGGGCAGGGCGCACCCCCGGTCCCAGGCCTCGGCTGCGGGGCCCCTTGGTTCTCATCTTCTTCGTCCTGGGTGTCCTGCTGTCGGTGAGCTCCCGCCGCGAGTCCCGGCTCCAGATGGCGCGCTCCGTGGCCGGGAAGGGGCGGGGGCGAGGGGGGCGGGACACGGCTGGGCATGTCCCGGCAGCACCCACCCGGGCGAAGCCCAAGTACAGGGGGTGAGGGGGTGGCGGAGTGCGGATCCGGGGCTGGCAACATCTACCTGCGGCCCCGAAGGAGAAGAGCCCGCTCTCCGCCTCCGGGTCCTTGGAGGGTCTGGCCTCCAGATTGGTCCCAGGAGAGCATCAGCGAGTGACAGACAGATCGCCTTTTCTTTCTCTTCCCCTTTCCTTCCTCCGATCCTCCTCACTCTTTTTCTCTCTCTCTTTTTATTTTGCACTACGTTTAACTTTTAAAACGTGTCCTTTGTAAATCGATTAACCGTGTAGGCCCCTGCCTTCCCCCACCACTGCCTTAAGCTCCTTTGAATTTCCTTTTCCCTGAAAGGGGAGCAACCCTTAACGTTGCTTGCTGTTTGTTGCAATTTATGGGTGCTGTGTAGAAACCATCAATCAACCCACAGTTGGGACCAGATTCTCACCACTTCTTTAGGAGGCGAGCTGGAGGCTCTGGGGGCGATTTATCACTATCAGTGTGCATCCTAAAGAAACTCACTATGGAAAAAAATGTGCCTCCTTCCACTGCTTTCTCCGGTGGTTTGAGGCTCTTTTCGAAGTTTCTTATATGTTCACAGGAAAAAAAAAAAAAAATTAAGGGCCTAACAAGGTTACAGGAATCATGAAAATGTGTACTTTTCATTGTACAAATTAGTACTAAAAATCAGAAAAGAAATAGCGTTTTGTATTCACAAAAAAATATAGACTTAGTTTTTAAAATTATCAGTTTATCATAGGTAGGATTCATGTTGAACACGGCTTGATGAGTGGCTCTGGGTGCCTGTACGCACTGTCGAGTATCCCTGTAGCCATGTGCATTGTCCGTTAGGTAGCTCCTTAGAAGTGGAACTGCTGTCAGCAGGTTAGATAATTTTACACTTTTGTTTAGATAAGGATAAACTGGCCTCTAAAAGAAGGCTGGACGATTTTACCTCACACCGAGAGTCCACAAGTGTGCCTGTTTCCCTACCCCTTTGCCACATTAAACTTTAATTCTTTGCTAGTCTAAGAAGTAAAAATGGGGCACCACAGTGCTGTGGTTTTGATTCCTCAGTGCCAGTAGAGATTTTCAAAGATCCGTGACATTTCTGAGACTGGGGGTGGATGACCAGGAGACCCCAGATTAGGCAGCAGGGGAGGGGGCAAAAATACAAACAGTAAAAGAACTGACAAAAATCTTGCACAAATTCTTTCAGACAACATAAGAGTTCTTCAGTAGATTCTAAGCCCAGCATAACCCTAATAGTGAAACCTGACAAAAACATTTGAAAAGAAGAAAAATATTAATATGTTTCAATATCCTTCCTAAAAACAGAGGCAGAATTCCTTAACAAAACAAATAGTAAACTAAATTCAGGAATATTTAAAGAAGAAAACATGCCATGACCAAGTGGGTTTAGTCACAGGAATAACATCTGAAAATGAGTCTGTTTTTCACTATGCTAACACCATGAAGGAGAAAAACTATATGAACAGCTTAACAGATGCAGAAAAAGCATTCGACAACTCTTAACCTCCCTGTCATGCTAAAACCTCTCATTATATCAGGGCAGAAGAGACCTTCCTCCATCTGATGAAGGCCGCTTCCTCTTGGAGTCACATAGGAGATTAGGATAACCTAGAAAGGGGTGTGAAGGAATGTTCTGTAGTCATGCTAATTTCCAGGATCTAGATAGAGGGTTTGGGTTTCCCAAGTGTATGTATTTTTAAAAACTGTTTGAATGGTACCCTTAAGAATTGTGCATTTCTTTCTTTGTAAATCTTAACACTGAAAAAAACTGTAAAGAAATATGGAGCTCAAGTTACTGACAATGCTGAAGTATTGAGTTGCAGACGTGAATTTCATCATAAAAATAAGACACATAGGAGAATGGACAGAGGGATAGATAAAGAAAGAAATTTGGGGCTTCCCTGGTGGCGCAGTGGTTAAGAATCCGCCTGCCAGTGCAGGGGACACGGGTTCAAGCCCTGGTCCGGGAAGATCCCACATGCCGTGGAGCAGCTAAGCCCGTGCGCCACAACTACTGAGCCTGCGTTCTAGAGCCCGCGAGCCACAACTAGAGAAAGCCCGCGTGCAGCAACGAAGACCCAACGCGGCCAAAAATAAATAAAAATTAAATAAATTAATTTAAAAAAGAAAGAAATATGTGATAAAGCAAATATAGCAAAATGTTAGTTACAGAATCTAGGTGGTGAGTATATGAGAGTTTACCGTACAGATCTTTAAACTTTGTTGGATGCATGAAAATGTTCATAATAAAACATTGAGGGAGAGCGCCTGTGAGAGGAGAACCAGGAAAGAGAGGAGGGAATAGGACTGTGAAGGCAGGGAAAGGAGATTCCACCAACTTGTGGGGAGTCAGAGGAGGCCCAGCCTGGGGAAGGGACGACTTAGAGGACGTATGTGGGCTTAGCTGTCCCCAAATACTTGACAGACTTTTCTGTGGAAGAGAGCTGCATTTTATCTTTTTTAGATCCAGGCAGTTGAACTGGGCTCAACGTAAGCTGTTTCCATCTTAACTGTGTTTTTCTTTCTTTCTTTTTTTCCCTTAATTTCACTTTCTATTTTGTCACTCCCAGGTTAAAGCAAAGTTGCAAAGACTATACAACCCCCACCCCTTTTTCCTGTACCATGTGAAAAATAGCTGCTGATATGATAGATCCCATGACTGAAGAATGTATATTTCCTACAAATGAGGACATTCTCCCCCAAAACTACTACACAGCCTTCAACATCAGAACACTAACATCAACACGTTAATCCTCATCAAATCCTCAGACTCCATTCAGATTTTTTCGACTGGCCCCATTGTGTCATTGTTAGCGTGGAGACTCATCTCAAAACTCTGTATTGCTATTTCTTCTTCCTCTATGTGACTCATGTGGAACGCTAGCAGCTTCCTTTCCAGGACAGCTTGTCCGGTTAAAGCCAAAAGTTCATTACTCAACTGTGATCCTGTATCCTGATTTTGAAAAAGTGTGTGCATAGTATGACTCATTTGTGAAAATGTGTGTGTGCGCGCACGGACGCGCATGTGAGAAAGAAAGAGAGCGAGCCTGAGAGTATTACACGTATGGTCAAATAGAAGAAGTAAAGACACAAAATAATGGATGTTTTCTCTAACTGGGGGGATCCCTGTGGTTTCTGTGTTCTTATAAAAAATTTTTCCTTGCCCATGCTTTCTGGAATAAACATATTTTATTTTATTATAAGAGAAAGGAATACCAGGAAAAAAATTTATGTGTAAGTTACTTGGTAGCACAAAAGGCCAGGGGACAAACATGAAAAGAATGAGAGTTTATAGCTGGAAGAAAGGCCCCAGTTCTGTTTCATTTTGCAGGCTGTGGTCAAGGGACTGTGGGATACATCCTGGGAGGGATGAGAGTCTGAAAGCCACTCATGCCTGTCCCTGCTTTGTCTCCACAGATTGCAGCTGCTTCAGCCATGCCCATAAGGCAGGAAAAATTTCACCAGCAATTAGCTTCCCCGCAGGGAGGGAAACACAGCCGCTCAGAGAAGTGTCTACCAGGTACATTCTAAGACTGATCTCCAACCCTTACCGCACCCTTATCTTCATGTCCTTCTGGTCCTCTGATTCCTGCAGTTCCCGGCTCTTATTCCACAGGCATTTACTGGAAGTCTTCCGTGTGCCAGGCGCTGTGCTAGTGGAGGGCACGAGGCCCCCGCCCTCCTGGAACACTCCTCCTAGGATGGTACCCAGACAGATGGACAGATATGACAGTCAGAGAGATGAGATAGAAACCGTGAGGATAATTGAGTGATGGGTGGGACAGAGTCGGGGTTGGTGAGGCCTCCTGGGGATGGTGACTTTGGTGCAGAGAGCCAGGTAGAGTGCTCCTGAGGGGGCCCCGGGAACTGTCACCCCAGGGGGCAGGGCTGGGCTTGTTTGAGCAAAGCTAGGGGGCAGCTGGGGTGAGTGGAGGGTGGAGAGGTCACCGGGACAGGTGGGAGGAGGCCATAAACCCTGAACACTGTGAAGGGAGCATGAGTTTTATTTTTTTAGTGAGGTATTAAAGTAAGTAAAAATCTCACTGTTTTATATCGATACATGTTGAAATGATACTGTGTTGGATATTGCCTCTTTCTTTTTACTCTTTAATGTGCCAACTGTGAATGTGCTTTTATGTGTGGCTTGTAATATATTCCTGTTGGCAGTACTGGTCTAAGGTACGTGGTAGATGCAGAATCAAAAGATTAAAGCCAGGTCAGGGAGAGTTCTCTGTGTGGATTCCACGGATGGCCGAAAGAGGCAGCCCTGTCCACACTGCCAGCCTCTGGGAATCCTGTGGGGATTTACTCACCAGCTTTTCCCTTCCTTCCCAGGGTTCCACATGGAGGAAGCCAGTGGAGATTGTGTGCCGTGCACGGATAAGGTGGATTACACCAATTATTCAAACACCCTGTCTTCTTGCTTACTCTGTAAGACTTGCAAATCAGGTACAGAACCTGTCCCCATGCCTACAGTTGGGTGATGAGATGGGATTTGAATGGAACGGGAAGTCAGCAACCTGATTTCCAGCCCAGCTAGGTCTTCGTCCTACCCTGTCTTAGGTCAGTAAAATAAATGAAAACAGAAATTATTTGTATAACGTATGCCACCTGGTAGGGAAGTCTTCCAGAGCATCAGTTGGAAGGGGGGGAGTAATGTGTCCCGTGACGGAGGGGCTGGTTAGTGACAGCACGGGAGGCCTGGGTGAGTGGGACAGGGCTGGGTTTGAGCTGTGTGGCGAGTCTGGCTCTGGGCCGGTCCCCTGTGAGCCCTGTGACTTCTGCTCCGGGATCTCAGCCTCTCTCATGACCAGCTGGGCCAGGTGTTGGGAAGTCACCAAAGCTGTCCTCTCCATCCAGAGTGTCTCGTATTACACCCTGCCCCACCCCCACCCCAGCACTTGCTCCTGATTTGTGACCTAAAACCTTTTTCTTCCCAATCCTGATGTGATCTGTAATGACGCATGGTCCCTTTCATATGCCTCCATTGGTGACACGTGAACAGTGGCTGTCCTTTGGATGGTCTGTGTGTGTTGCTGCAGAAAATGGCCCCCAAATTACTTCCTGAACTGAGTAGAACTGAGTGGGTGGGGATCTGGGTGGTGAAGAATGGCTGAGAGACACGTGAGGGAAACACACCCCCAAAACCTTACCTTTGGTCTCCAGGGGAAGAAGAGAAAAGTCCGTGCACCTCAACCAAGGACACTGAGTGTCAGTGCAAACCTGGCACTTTCCGTAGAGAAGATGCACCTGAATTCTGCTACAAGTGCAGAACCCGGTGAGACATGGGAGCCTAGGGGGCTCCCAACCCACAGAGACCCCCAGTTTCCTTGTACCCCTTTCTCCGGTTTCCATGCAGCCCCTCCTACCTCCTCAGGGCTCCCTTGTGCCTGTGGGGTCTCCTGAGCGTGCAGCAGCCCCTCCCCATTCCTCTGTGTGTCCTTCCCCAGGGCCCCCTTCCCACACCTCCTCAGAAGGAGCCTAGAAAGACAAGTGTCTACCACAGACAGAAGTCATAATGAGGCCATATGTGTGCTCCTTCAAGGTTCCCATAAAACCCGAGCCAACTCAGCTGGCCTCACATCCAGCCCTTGTTCCCCAATAAGATCTGAATCTTTCCTATTTGGGGATGTAGGAGCCAATAGTAATTTGCTCTCCTCTGACGCTCCAGTGCTGGCTGTGATTGGTAGGAAGAGTCAACAGGTGGAGGACAAGAGGATCCTTGTATTAAAGCTTGACTGGAGGATGAGGCTTGGCTTGTGCCCAAACCCTTCTGACCCTTGACTTGGATGAGATGCCCCCTCACATAGGCTTCCCCTGCAGCCCAGGGAGGCCAGTGCAGGCCTTGCAGAGAAGGCCCAGCTCCTGAAGGGGCAGCTCTGAACACTCAGCAGGAGCCCTGGGGGCTGGAGTGCACAAGCCCAGATCCTTCTCCCCAAAAAGGGGGACTGAAGGGACCCTGCCCTGAAGACAGGAGAAGCCCGTCCCTCCTGCACTGTCTTGTCAGGGTACCCCAGGTGGGAGTTTTCTCCCTCTTTCTCCTCATCTGGCCAGTTTTCCCTGACGGATCCCCTCCATGTCCTCCCTGTGTCTGTACCCAGGTGCCCTGATGGGATGGTCGTGGCCACGCCCTGTAGCCCCTTCAGCGACCTCACATGTGTGGACCGAAAATCAGGTACCCAGGCCAGTGGGGAGGCCCCGGTTCCTGGTGAGACAGTGACCATGCGCCCAAGACTGCCCACCACTCCCTCTTCCTCCTCAGACACTTCACAGCGGGTGATCATACCTGTAGCTGTAATTATAGTTGGCTGTGTCCTGCTGCTGATCGCATATGTTTTCCGGCGGTGCTACATTCAAGGTGAGGTTCTGGGAGGGAAGGGGGAGGTGCTGGCCCCCTCCTCCATCTCCCCAGTCCTCCTGGCTTGGCTCTGATCTTGTTCCCCGGGATCCCCCTCCACCTCCCACCTCGCCTGCTCCTACGAAGCCGGGATCGCATGAGTCCCCCATCTCAGCTGACGGTCCCCTCTTCCCCCTGGCCAAGTATGGTGGGCGGGGAGCAGGGTCAGTTCTTAATGTCTTTAGGACCCCCAGCCAGGGCAGAGAGGTGGTCAGCACCTTGACTGGGTGACAAGAGTCAGGGGAGAGGGTCGTTCAGCAGAACCCCACAGAGATTTTACATGGGTTTCATTTTCCCCCTTCTCTTCTCCCTCCCTGAGTGTTCTCCAGGTTTGGAATGGCCCGCTCCCTGTCACCAGGCCCGGGGCTCCTTGTTCAGTGTCTGAGCCCCCAGCCCACACCCTGTCCCTGGCACTGTCCCTGGGGAGGGAGGTGCTGCAAGAGGGCGCTCCCCACGGCTCAGGCGGATGCCTCTTCTCTTCTAGGTCGTGGTGTGGACCCTAAGTGCATGGACAAGGTGAGTTGGTTTCTCCAGGACCTGGTGGCATCAGGCCCTCAGTAACTGTTTGGCCCTGGGTGGACACGGTCCCCAGTTTGTCCTATGCTGTTGTCCCTGGCTCTCTCAAGTGGCCTGAGGGCTCTGGGCTGACAGTAGGAGAGCAACTGGCCTGTTGAGAGCAGCTCTAAGGCTGGTTGGCAGTGCTAGCCCTGTCCCTCTTCCTGCTTGTGAGACGCCCTCACCCCATAACCCTGGATGCACCCTGGGGCACGGAGGGTGTCAGGAAGGGGTGCTGAACCCCCCTTAGCACAGCACTAGGGTCCAGGTGCCATCAGCAGAGCCCTGGATGTCTTGAGTCTGTGCCCACCTGGGGGGACACAGCATGGGAGTAGGTGGGGAGGCAAAACCCACAATGTCCCCCGCAGACACTACATGGATCTGTGGGTATGGATTCCTGAGTCAGCTCTTTGCCTTCCCAAGGTCCTCTTCTGGCGCTCACATCCCTTAAGAGGTTCTGGGGCTCTGGACAATGCCCACAACAATATGCTGATCAACAGAGATTCGCTGATTGAGCTGGTCCCTGAGCAGGAGGCAGAAGAGCAGGTGAAGCCGACAGATGCCACGGCCCAGTCCCAGGGGGAAGCAAAGCGTCTTCTGGTGAGTGTGGTGCCCTGGCCCTTCTGCTTGCCCAGGACTGCGGTAGAAACAGGGAAGGGCCGATGCTGGTCAGGTCTCCTGTCCCATGGGGAAGTGGTGATGGAGGGAGATCATGGTCATGGAGGGGAAGGGAGCCCACCCCCTGCTATGGTCGACTGGCAGCTCTTATGCTACTTATCATCTGTCTTGTTCTCACCACGTTCCTGGTGTCTAGAACAGCCAGAGTGGTCCCTCCCATGATTGTTCAGTGATGGAATTAAAGCTACGTGATATTTTTCTGTGTGATTGTTACATGCTTTTAAGCCATTCCTCATCACGTTAGGAATTTCACATTTATTTCAAAATTATTATTAAGTTGAATCTATTTGAAAATTAGTATTTGTCTCAATGAATAGACATATTCGTGGGGTGGCTTCCTAGTAGAAGTAGAATCTCTTTGTCAACGTATAGAAGTATTTTTCACTTTACACACACACACACACAGACGTTTGGGGTCATATCATTTCAATAGTTTTGATATGACATTAATATATTTCTTTTTTGGTAACAAGCAAAAAACTGACTTAAACTTGTATTTTTTTTGTTTTGATTATTTTGAGATGATTGTTGTCTTGTCTGTTAAGAGTCTTTCTGAGCACACATGCTCTTGTGCCCATGAGTACATGCATGTGTGTTTTTTCATTTGGTTTAGTATTTTAATGTGCAGAATTTTATAATATTAACTAATTAAATCTGTCGATACATTTATTTTTTCATTGCTCAGAGCTTTTAAAGTCCTTCATCGGGACTTCCCTGGTGGCGCAGTGGTTGAGAGTCCGCCTGCCGATGCAGGGGACACAGGTTCGTGCCCCAGTCTGGGAAGATCCCACATGCCGCGGAGCGGCTGGGCCCGTGAGCCATGGCCGCTGAGCCTGCGCGTCCGGAGCCTGTGCTCCGCAACGGGAGAGGCCACAACAGTGAGAGGCCTGTGTACAGGAAAAAAAAAAAAAAAAAAAAAAAGTCCTTCATCAAACAGAAGATAAAATTCTCTAATTTCTTAGGTAGGCTTTTAATTTATTTTATTTTATTTATTTTTTTGGCTGTGTTGGGTCTTCGTTTTTGTGCAAGGGCTTTCTCTAGTTGTGGCAAACGGGGGCCACTCTTCATCGTGGTGCGTGGGCCTACCAGGGAAGCCCAGGTAGGCTTTTTTAAAATGATGTGATTGGTAGCATAGAGCTTATAAGCTAAATGGAGGGACTTCCCTGGTGGCGTAGTGGTTAAGAATCCGCCTGCCAATGCAGGGGATACGGGTTCGAGCCCTGGTCCGGGAAGATCCCACATGCCATGGAGCAACTAAGCCTGTGCGCCACTACTGAGCCTGCGCTCTAGAGCCCACGAGCCACAACTACTGAGCCCACGTGCCACAACTACTGAAGCCTGCACACCTAGAGCCTGTGCTCTGCAGCAAGAGAAGCCACTGCAATGAGAAGCTCGCACACCACCACGAAGAGTAGCCCCGGCTCGCAGCAACTGGAGAAAGCCCGCATGCAGCAGTGAAGACCCAACACAGCCAAAAATAAATAAATAAATAAAATTAAAAAAAAAAAGTTAAATGGAATTTATTTTGTGATAAATAAGATATGAGGAGCTCCCTGAATTGTTCTGAGTTACCATCTCATTCCTTATACTCGATTTAGCTGCTAATTTTTTGAGTATTACCTTAATTTATAAATTAATCTAGGAAGAACTGAGGTCTTTTAGATATTCTGTATTTTTCTTAAGAAGAGAGGTAGCATTTTCAAGTCAAGGGTTTTATAATACCTCAAATAGATGTGTGTTTTTCTTTGGTAAATTTCTCATTTCTTGTTGAGGCTGTGTCTTTGTACTACAAGTGTTCTGTAACCTTATAAGTTTATCTGACTATTGTAATTCTTTATATAATTTATTATCTGCTACAATTTTTAACATTCATCCATCCATACATTCACATTTAAGTATTGTTGCTAAACCATTAGAGTTTTGTAAGAATACAATCATATATCAAATAATGACTATTCTGTCTTCTCCCTTCAAATATCCTACATTGTGTTTTTGTTTCATTTATGGCTGCATATGCCAGAATTTCAGAACAATGTTTGCTAGGCTCAGTTCTGGAACCCAGGACCCCTGATTAAGACCAAGGCTGTTCTCCACTGTGTTTTACAGGAACCAGGAGAAGCTGAAGCGTCTCACATGAGAAGGCTGCTGGTTCCAGCAAACGGTGCAGACCCCACTAAAAGTGAGTGCTTTCCCCGGGCACTGGGGCAGGAGTGGAGGGAGGAGGGACAGTGCCCTAACTGCCGTCCCCATAGCTGTTAGGGCAACTCAGAGCAGGGATGGCTTGTCACTGGACCTTTGGGACTCTAATTCCCTCTCTGCCCCCTCTTCTTCTCCCCACCCTGCACCCCTCTGTCCCCTAACAGTGTCCCCTAACACCTCCCTGTCCTTCCCTGCCCCCCATCCTCCCTCCTCCCCTGTTGCTCAGGGCCAGGTTGGCCCACCCTGAGGCATCTAAGGGGCTGTGCCGTCCAGCAGGGCACCCAGGGGCCGCAGGAGGCTGTGGAGCATCTGACCTGTGGCCAAATCTGATGAGCTGTAGTGTAACTCGATACTGTATTGCAAAGAACTGGTAGGAAAAAGGACTGTAATATGTCTCATTAACAGTTTGTTGTATACTGATTACATGCTGAAATGAAAATTTTTAGAATATATTGAGTTAGTACCCTATTTTATGAAAATTAGTTATTACTTGTTACTTTTCACGTTTTTCAGTGTAGCCGTTAGAAAATATAAATTTGTATCGGGGCCCACCTTATGTACCTATGGACGGTGGTGTGCACTGCATTTCACACACGTCTCATTGAATCCCCAGTACAGTCCCGTGAGGTGGGTGGTGCTTGCTCCATTTTATGGGTTAAATTCTTGCTCCGAGTCTGTCCCCATCTAGCTCTGCCACAGTGTCAGTCAGCGAGGCCGAGCTGGGTGTGAGGCCAGAGACCTTCCTCCCTCCAGGCCCTTGCTCTGTCCCCACTGCAGAGGTGGCAGCCAGGGGACCTCACTCTCGTGAGAACGGCAGGTGTCCTCCTCTGAGGTCTGTTGCACCACTGTGTCCCGCCCTCTGTCTCCTACCACAGACTGCCTTCTCCCTCCATGACGTCCATCTCCCCTCCCTGGTGGGCCCTCATCCCCCCTTAGGGCAGGACTCTCTGGAAACCTGGACTCCCTGCAGTGCCTTGGGCACAGGTGAGGCCCATGCAGTGTGGCCTGATTCTCTGCTGATGGGAAGCATGTCAGGGACGCAGAGCAGCAGGTTCACCAGCAGGGGTCACTCCTCAGCTCGCACCCTGGGGTCTAGGCCTGACTGAGGGTCCTCTGCCCTTTCTGAAGCCTGTCCCAACTCTGTCTCTGTGACTTTCCCCGAACTTAGGCCTGAAGCTGTTCTTTGATTACTTTGCAACCATCGTGCCGTGTGACTCCTGGGATTTGCTCATGAGGCAGTTGGGCCTCACGCAAAATGAGATCCTTCTGGTCAGAGAAGGGGTCCGGGTCCCTCGGGATGCCTTGTATGAAATGCTGAATACTTGGGTCAGCAACAAGGGACGGGAGGCCTCAGTCAACACCCTGCTGGACGCCTTGGAAAAGCTGGGGCAAAGATTGGCAAAGGAGACAATTCAGGACCACCTGCTGGACTCGGGAGAGTATGTCTATGAAGATGGTGAAGCAGGCTCTGCTGTGTCCTGAGTGTTTGAGGACCTCAGCCTTTCAGTTGAAGACACTTTTTTATCATAATAGACTTGCACTTTTCATTTGTATTTGTTATTTGTATTTGTCATTCATGTTGATATGTATGCATTTAATGATGTGTAACATAATACACATCATTAAAGTGCAAACATATTGTGAATCTTCATACTTTAATGTTTATATATATATATTTATATAAGTGTAAAAAAAAATTTGCAAATATACTTTCTAGGTTGTTTATGTGGGTTACCTGGATGAGAGCTGGGAATCAAAAACAATTAGAAATACAAAAGGAGGAAATTCCCTGGCAGTTCAGTGGTTAGGACTCTGCGTTTTCACTGCTGAGGTCCCAGGTTCAATCCCTGGTCGGGGAATTAAGATACCAAAAGCTGCGAGGCAAAAAAAACAAAGCAACAAGAACAAACATAAAACAACAACAACAACAACAAAAGCAAAAAAAAAAAAAAAAAAAGGAAAGGAGAAAAAGCCCACTGTGGGGAGAGCACTGATAGCATCTTCTCCCTCAAAGGAAGTTTGGTCACTTTTGGATGCCTGGTGACTTCTCCAGGGCCCACTTTAAACATGTCAATTTTATAGCTGTTGAATAGTTACATTTTTTATAGGTAGGAGTTTACATCTGAGCAGAGAGTGAGGAGAAGTGGCATCCACGTGCAGCCCTGCATCTGGGATCCGTGAACTGGGCTGTGGTGCCTGGGCCTCCTCCTGTTCACCTGAATTGGCTATATAAAGGATCTCATGGCCTTCTGCAGAAGAGACTCACACAAAACTACCAGCTCTTAAATACTGTGAGAATTGACCTAAAATGGCTGCTATATTAAGGTTTGGTCCTTTTATTGCTTTTTAAAAATATCTTTCTGCCATTAAACCCTTCTCCATAGTGTTCCAACTGCTGCAGGATAATTTAATGGTGGAAGCAATTCTCAGGGGTTTTTGGTCTATTCCATCTCAAAGCTTTGTGTGTTGTCTTCCCTAAGGTTGATGTGGCTAATGTGGCCAAACCTGGAACTGCCTGAATCTAGGCACATCAGGATATAGCATGTGGAGTCCACTTGAGTTTCTAGAAGGGCCGACCCTGTGGTCTTGGTGCTATATGCCCCTGGCCCTGATGTCCCTCCCTTTTCTGGAAGTCAGGTGTTTCCTGCCTTTGCTGTTCCTTCTGTGCAGGACACTTTGCCTTCATCTTCAGTGGGAAGTATAAATGGATTCTTGTCAATCAGGTGTTGGGTCACTTGTCCCTTTCTCAGAAGACTTCCTTGAGTGCCAATCTAAAGTATTAGCCTTGCCAGTGTCTGTCAGCTATATTCACTTGTTCGCATGTTTATTGTGTGTTTTACCAATGAGAATCTTTAAGAAACGTGAACTCGCATCCTGTATTGCTTCATGCCAGTGCAAATATGATACTTTTGAAGTTTTACTTGAAAATTGGATGTCTGTTCAAGTCTCTTCTCAATGAGAGGACCCCTTCTTGAAGATTTTGTTAGAAATATCAAGCAATACAAGAAATATCATTAGGTATAAAATACTCATGTGTTTATGAATTTGTGACCAAATTATGCAATGTTATATTTAAAATTTTATAATTTTATATAAATATGCATTTTTATGAATTCGTGACCAAATTAAATATGCAATTTTATATAATTTTATGTGTGTTTTTCTCCTCCATCCTCCTGTCCTCCTGTAGAACAGTGCTGAGTGACACAGGTACAGGGGTGTGTGTTCTTGCTGTGTGACCTGCTCCATCCTTCTCCCTTTTATGCCTCGGGCTCAAGCTCGCCCTGCATGGGTGTCTCCTGCTCTGACTCTGGATTTCTGGGCGCCAGGTTCCTGGGGGACTGCAATCCAGCTCCTCCTCCCTGCCCTTCCCCTGGGGGAGGACCCCAGCCTGGCGCGGCTTCCCCACAGCCTCCGCAGGTGATGTCTCTGGGCCACACCTGGGCCTGTTGGGCTCCCTAGAGGTGCAGACTGGCTCTGACAGAGCTGCTGGGAAGTGGGGTGGGGCCCTGCTTGCTGGGGTCATTCTGTGACCCCTCACCTGGGGGCCTCCTGCAACTCCTGGGCCATCTTCCCTTTCTCTCCCCGCTGGCCTTTCTGCATCCTCATCAGTGGGCCCAGTGGCTCAGCCCTGCAACCTCATGGAGCCCCAGTTCCCTTCCCCTGGACCTTAGGGTCTGGCTCTCCCACCCACCAGAGTTCCTGGGAGGCCCCATGGTCCCACCCCTGTCCCCTTCCCCAGAGTGAGGGTGCTGGGTGCAGAGCTGCACACTCCCTTGGGCCCCCCTCCTGCCACTGCCCCTGCCTGTGAGTTACTACATATTACATCAGGATTGGGAAGAAAAATATTTTAGATCACAAATCAGGAGTAAGAGGTGAATTTATAATTACTTTAAAATAAATTCTTGAAAAGAAATTTTGCCTGTATGAGGCCCTTGTATCGAATCATCTGAATTGTCCTTGAACTGGGCAGTCTGATTGGGCCTCCATCTGTTTCTGTGTCTGTCAAAGTTTTACTGGAGCCTGCGGGGTGAGAAGGTGAAGGTGTTAGGGGCGATATTCCATGGTCAACAGGCTTTATTTCACAGTCCACTTGGGATGAACCTGAGCAGTTTTGCAGGATACGTAAAAGCCCGTGTTACTAGAAATTACTCTAAAACTTAGTGTTTTAAAAACCACAGCCTTTATTACATCACCATTTCTATGGATCAGGAATCCAGGCCCAGCGTAGTTGGGTTCTCTATTCTGGGTCTCACAAGACTGGGGCTGCTGTCACTGCAAGAGCTGAGTGGGGAAGGACAAGCTTCCAAGCTCACACACGAGGTGGTGGCAGGATTCAGTTCTTGGGGGGCAGTTGGCAGGAGGCTACCCTGGGTCTTTGTGCTGTGCGCCTCTCCATAGGGCTGCACACCACATAGCAGCTTCTTTCATCAGAGCGAGAGAGCAGGGAGAGACTGGGGGGAGTGTCAGGGTGACTGAAGTCACCGTCCTTCTACCCTGATCTTGAAAGAGACGTCCCACTACTTCTGCTGTTCCATTTCTCAATATTTTGTTTGAAACCCTGACAGGTCTGAGATCCTACTAGTGAGTTAACAAGTTACCTTGCCACAGTTATATACGGGAGTCCTTGTGTGTCTGTGTAGACCTGGGTAGCATGTATGTATTTGTATCCATGTATACGTGTGTATATGTATGTATACAAACATACATGCTAGCAGACTATACACACACCATCACGTCGTGCAATTTCTGGATCAAGGATCAGACTGTTTAGTTGCCAAGCAAACTTAGCCCCGGTTACCCAAGCCCCAGGTCCCCATGGAGTGAGGGGGTAGAGGCAGACGTACCTGAGCATGCAGTGGGGTTTATGCCACTGGAGAGGAATCCCATATCATGAAACTCAGAGCTTATATAGATGGTTGACACACCTGCGCCTGCTCTCCTCCTCAGTAAAAAAGATCATATATTTTACTCTGCAATAGAAACAGAGTCTCTTGGAGGAGAGAAGCCTAGAATGTGAGCACATGCCCCTGACAGGGAGGGGACAGCCCCTAAATCGCTCCAGGGAGGTAGCCAATCTCTACCTTCTAAGGCATGTTTACCACTCAAAGAGCCTTTAAACAAAGTAGCCCACAATCGTTGATCAGAAAGCTTAAACTTTAAGCAAATCTGAAAAATGTCATCATGTCCATTTTATAAAGGCAAAACAATAGTATGAAAGGCCAGAAATTCATCCCAAGTAGTAAAGAAGATAACCAGAGTGCACACAGCCTCATGGCCTGGATGTTAAACATTCACTCTGGAATTTCATGAAATACAGATAAACTTCTAAACCCACACTATCTTGAGATTGGACAAATAGAAAACTCATTTTTAAAAACAGATTTCCACAAAAGCGTTAAGTGACTTTTCACCCACCCCTTTCCTGTGTCCTGAGTCATCTTTGCCATTTTTGGATTCCTCATACCCAGGTTTTACCATCTTTCATCACTTGTCTGCTGGTCTTCAGGTTTCCTCTTCTCTGTCCTTGTGGGCGCACCTCATGTTCTCCCTGCTGAATCACTGCAAAAGGTCTTTCATTTTGACAGCTGTCTCTCTCCTCCACTTACTCTTATAATCCTGTAGGAGCTCTGGAATCTTGCTGATCCAAACCACTTCCCAGGATTTCCACCCCTCCCCATGCCTCCCCCTGGAGAGTGTCCAAACAATGTCTTATTAAGTGGCTTTTGCTCCATTCTCTGAGTCGCTGAAACCATTTCCAAACGAACGACCATTTTAATCTACCTATTAGCCTAGTTAAATAATCATGGATTATAGAAACATATGCACACCAAAATGTTTCTTGTAGTATTATTCAAATGTCAAAAACTTCAAAATAATTAAAATGTTCCCAATGGGATTCTGGTTAAATTACTGGTGTTAACACTCATGCAGTATGTTAGGGAGTTATTAAAAGTAATACTGTAGCAAAATAATTAATGAAATGAAAAAATGTTCAAAATATGTTAAGTGGAAAAAATAAGATTATTAATAGTATTTACATGTGGTGGTTTTAAGACAGGTGCACAAATTCTTTGATATTTTTCTTTCAGAAGAAAAAATACCTGTCTGGATGACAGATCATCCAGACAGAAAATTAATAAGGAAACACAAGCTTTAAATGACAGAAAAGACCAGATAGATTTAATTAATATTTATAGGACATTCCATCCAAAAACTCAGATTACATTTTCTTCTCAAGTGCACACGGTACATTCTCCAGGATAGATCACATCTTGGGTCACAAATCAAGCCTCGATAAATTTAAGAAAATTCAAATCGTATCAAGCATCTTTTCCGACCACAACACTATGAGATTAGAAATCAATTACAGGGGGAAAAAACGTAAAAAACACAAACACATGGAGGCTAAACAATACATTAGTAAATAACCAAGAGATCACAGAAGACATCAAAGAGGAAATAAAAAAATACCTAGAGATAAATTACAGCAAAAGCACGTTGATCCAAAACCTATGGGATGCAGCAAAAGCAGTTCTAACAGGGAAGTTTATAGCAATAAAAGCCTACCTCAAGAAATAAGAAAAATCTCCAATAAACAATCTAACCTTACACCTAAAGCAACTGGCGAAAGAAGAACAAAAAACCTTCAAAGTTAGCAGAAGGAAAGAAATCATAAAGATCAGAGCAGAAGTAAATGAAATAGAAACAAAGAAAACAATAGCAAAGATCAATAAAATTAAAAGCAGGTTCTTTGAGAAGATAAACAAAATTGATAAACCTTTAGCCAGACTCATCAAGAAAAAGAGGGAGAGGACTCAAATCAATAAAATTAGAAATGAAAAAGAAGAAGTTACAACAGACACCACAGATATACAAAGCATCCTAAGAGCAACTCTATGTCAATAAAATAGACAACCTGGAAGAAATGGACAAATTCTTAGAAAGGTATAACCTTCCAAGACTGAATCAGGAAGAAATAGGAACAGACCAATCACAAGTAATGAAGTTGAAACTGTGATTAAAAGTCTTCCAACAAACAAAAGTCCAGGCCCAGATGGCTTCACAGGTGAATTCTATCAAACATTTAGAGAAGAGCTAACACCCATGCTTCTCAAACTCTTCCAAAAAATTGTAGAGGAAGGAACACTCCCAAACTCATTCTATGAGGCCACCATCACCCTGATACCAAAACCAGACAAAGATGCTACAAAAAACATAAATTACAGACCTATATCACTGATGAATATAGATGCAAAACTCCTCAACAAAATACTAGCAAACACAATCCAACAACACATTAAAAGGATCATACACCATGATCAAGTGGGATTCATCCCAGGGATGCAAGGATTCTTCAATATATGCGAATCAATCAATGTGATACACCATATTAACAAATGGAAGAAAAAAACCCATATGATCATCTCAATAGATGAAGAAAAAACTTTTGACAAAATTCAACACCCATTTATGATAAAAACTCTCCAGAAAGTGGGCATAGAGGGAACCTACTTCAACATAATAAAGGCCATATGTGACAAACCCACAGCAAACATCATTCTCAGTGGTGAAAAACTGGAAGCATTTCCTCTAAGATCAGGAACAAGACAAGGATGTCCATTCTAGCCACTATTATTCAACATAGTTTTGGAAGTCCTAGCCATGGAAATCAGAGAAGAAAAAGTAATAAAGGAATACAAATTGGAAAAGAAGAAGTAAAACTGTCACTGTTTGCAGATGACATGATACTATACATAGAGAATCTTAAAGATGCCACCAGAAAATAACTAGACTAATCTATGAATTTGGTAAAGTTGCAGGATACAAAATTAATGCACAGAAATGTCTTGCATTCCTATACACTAACAACGAAAGATTAGAAAGAGAAATTAGGAAACAATCGCATTCACCACTGCAACAGAAAGAATAAAATACCTAGGAATAAACCTACCTAAGGAAGTAAAAGACCTGTATGCAGAAAACTATAAGACACTGATGAAAGAAATCAAAGATGACACAGAGAGATGGAGAGATATACCATGTTCTTGGGTGGAAGAATCAATATTGTGAAAATGTCTATACTACACAAAGCAATCTACAGATTCAATGCAATCCGTATCAAATAACCAGTGGCATTTTTTACAGAACTTGAACAAAAAATCTTAAAATTTGTATGGAGACACAAAAGACCCTGAATAGCCAAAGCAGTCTTGAGGGAAAAAAACGGAGCTGGAGGAATGACACTCCCTGACTTCAGACTATACTACAAAGCTACAGTAATCAAGACAATATGGTATTGGCACAAAAAGAGAAATATAGATCAATAGAACTGGATAGAAAGCCCAGAGATAAACCCACACACCTATGGTCAACTAACCTATGACAAAGGAGGCAAGGATATACAATGGAGAAAAGACAGTCTCTTCAATAAGTGGTGCTGGGAAAACTGGACAGCTACATGTAAAAGGATGAAATTAGAACACTCCCTAACACCATGCACAAAAATAAACTCAAAATGGATTAGAGACCTAAATGTAAGACCAGACACTATAAAACTCTTAGAGGAAAACATAGGAAGAACACTCTTTGACATAAATCACAGCAAGATCTTTTTTGATCCACCTCCTAGAGTAATGGAAATAAAAACAAAAATAAACAAATGGGACCTAATGAAACTTCAAAGGTTTTGCACAGCAAAGGAAACCATAAACAAGACGAGAAGACAACCCTCAGAATGGGAGAAAATATTTGCAAACGAATCAACAGACAAAGGATTAATCTCCAAAATATATAAACAGCTCATGCAGCTCAATATTAAAAAAAAACACACAACCCAATCCAAAAATGGGCAGAAGACCTAAAGAGACATTTCCCCAAAGAGGACATACAGATGGCCAGGAAGCACATGAAAAGCTGCTCAACATCACTAGTTATTAGAGAAATGCAAATCAAAACTACAGTGAGGTATCACCTCACACCAGTTAGAATGGGCATCATCCGAAAATCTACAAACAACAAATGCTGGAGAGGGTGTGGAGAAAAGGGAACCCTCTTGCACTGTTGGTGGGAATGTGAATTGATACAGCCACTATGGAGAACAGTATGGAGGTTCCTTAAAAATCTATAAATAGAATTATCATATGACCCAGCAATCCCACTACTGGGCATATTCCCAGAGAAAACCATAATTCAAAAAGACACATGCACCCCAATGTTCATTGCAGCACTATTTACAATAACCAGGTCATGGAAGCAACCTAAATGCCCATTGACAGATGAATGGATAAAGAAGATGTGGAATATTACTCAGCCTTAAAAAGGAATGAAATTGGGTCATTTGTAGAGATGTGGATGGATCTAGAGACTGTCATACAGAGTGAAGTAAGTCAGAAAGAGAAAAACAAATACTGTATATTAATGCATATATGTGGATCCTAGAAAAATGGTACAGATGAACTGGTTTGCAGAGCAGAAATAGAGACACAGATGTAGAGAATAAGTGTATGGACACCAAGGGGGGAAAGTGGCGGGGGGGTGTGGGGGTAGTGTGATGAATTGGGAGATTGGGATTGACATATATACACTAATATGTATAAAATGGATAACTAATAAGAACCTGCTGTATATAAATATAAATAAAATAAAATTCAAAAAAAAGGAAAAGAAAATACTGTTCTCTTCAAACCATAATTTATACCTTCAGTATATTGCGTGTTACTAAGTAAAGTAACCTTACTCATCTTTGCATTGTGAAAGAATACAGATATCTACTCAGTGAATGGATGAGGAAAATCTCTACCTCCATGGCCTTAAAAACTTATATTTTGTCTATATCCACAACTGATATTTTATGTATAACTTAGGACTTCTTAATGTCATTGAATAAAGTTTTACAGATTACTTAAAAAAATAAAAATAAAAAAAGGAACAAAATTGGGTCATTTGTAGAGACGTGGATGGATCTAGAGACTGTCACACAGAGTGAAGTAAGTCAGAATGAGAAAAACAAACATCATATATTAACACGTATATGTGGAACCTAGAAAAATGGTACAGATGAACCATGAGAGACAGAGATGAACCAAATAGAGACACAGATGTAGAGAACAAACATATGGACACCAAGAGGGGAAAGTGGCGGTGGGGGTGGGGGTGGTGGGATGAATTGGGAGATTGGGATTGACATATATACATTGATATGTATAAAATGGATGACTAATAAGAATCTGCTGTATAAAAAATAAATAAAATTCATAAATTAAAAAGAAAAGGTACACAGTGCAAAAGAACAGATGGTCAGTGTAAACCAAGAGATGGAAATTCTAAGAAGGACCCCAAAAGAAATGCCAGAGACAAAAAACACTTTAACAAAAATGAAGAATGCCTTCGGTGGACTTATTAGTAGACTGGACATGGCTGAGGAAATAATCTCTGAGCTTCAGGTTACCTCAGTAGAAACCCCCAAACTAAAAAGCAAAGAGAAAAGGACTGAAAAAAACAAAACAAAACAAAATCCAGGAGAGACTATCCAAGAACAGTGGGATAACTAAAAACTATAACATAAACATAGTGGTAATACCAGGAAGAGAAGAAAGAGAGCAAGGAACAGAAGAAATATTTGAGACTATAATGAATGATGATTTTCCCAAATTATTGTCAGACACCAAGCCACAGATGCAGAAGCTCGGAGTCTACCAAACAGGATAAATGACAAAAACTATACCTAGATATATCATATTTAAACTACAGAAAATCAAAGTTAAAGAAAAAATCCTGGAAAAAACCAGAGGAGAAAAAAAAAAAACCTTACCTGTAGGGGAGAGAAGATAAGAATTACAGCTGACATCTAAGAACCCATGCAAGCAAAAAGAGAGTGGAGTGAAATGATTAATGTGCTCAGAAAAAAACCCCACCAAACTAGAATTCTGTACCCCATAAAATTATCCTTCAAAAGTGAAAGAGAACTAGAGACATTCTGGGACAAACAAAAATTGAGGGAATTTTTTGCCAATAGAATTGTACTGCAAGAAATATTAAGATCTTCAGAGAGAAGGAAAATGATATACTGACTCCAAACACATGCATACACCTAAATCTTAAAGTCCTTTACTCCCTACTCTCTGATTTTGATAATGACTCAGCCAGCTCTCAGGTTAGGAAATCCTTCTCTCTCTTATGAAACGTATCTTATCACCTCCAGTGTTATAGTGACCATCTCTCTCAGATCCATGTCTGCCTCCACTTTCCTCTTTCTCACTGGTGCAACCTAACCATGAGGACACAGGCCAAATACTGCTCGGGCCAAGTCTGAGTTCACACATCTAGTCCACCATCCACTGAGAAAACAATTTTGTCTTTATCAACAATTATCTTAGTGCTGGTTTGATCAGGGCCCACACAGTGAAAACTGGCTCTGGGAGCCTATAACCGGGGCAGTCCCTCAGCATGACATTCACTTGCCTCTGTTCTGTTGCCAAATTGTTGCAGGAGACAGAATGTGGGGCGCGAGAGGATGGTCACATCCCAGGTCTCAGGCGAGTCCCTGGGACGGCCGCCAAGTGTGGGTTCTTGGCTTCAAGCAGGGAAGAATTCAAGAGTGAGCCGTGGGCTTCCCTGGTGGCGCAGTGGTTGAGAGTCCACCTGCCGATGCAGGGAACAGGGGTTCGTGCCCCGGTCCGGGAAGATCCCACATGCCACGGAGCGGCTGGGCCCGTGAGCCATGGCCGCTGAGCCTGCGCGTCCGGAGCCTGTGCTCCGCAGCGGGAGGGGCCACAACAGTGAGAGGCCCGCGAACCGCAAAAAAAAAGAGTGAGCCGTAGTCATGAGAAAGAAGGTTTATTCCACAGACAGAGTATGGGCCATCTCGGAAGGCAAGAGCGGCACCAGGGTATGGGGTTGTCCGTTTTTACAGGGGTGGGTAATTTCATAGGCTGATACGTGTGAGGAATATTCCAGCTATTTGGGGGAAGGGGTGCGGATTTCTCGGAATTGGGCCACTGCCCACTTTTTGACCTTTATGGTCGGCCTTGGAACTGTCATGGCGCCTGTGGGTGTGTCATTGAGCGTGCTGATGTCTTACAATGAGAGTATACTGAGGCTCAAGGCCTACTGGACTCGTCCGCCATCTTGGACCTATTTGGTTCTAATCAGTTTCTGTTGTGCCCTCGGGCTATGTCATTCTTTTAAAGGCTGTGCCCTACCCACTTCCTGTCTCGAAACCGTCGGTCATATTTCCCACCACCCACGTAAATACCCTCTAGAACAGGACAAGAACATCGTACTAGCGTTAGTGCAGGCATCTAAGAACCCATGTACGTTCGGGGGAGGCACGTCTGGAGCCTGCTGTGCAGCCCTGTGCAGGGCCTGTGGGGCATCGGGGACAAGGCATGGCCTTTCCTTTCCTCAGGACAGTTCCAGCCACAGGGAGCTGAGGCAGAGACACAGAGACACCCCCCCCGCCCCCGCCACCTCCAAGGTCGCCAAGGTGAAAAGAGCCTGGAGGGGCTGCAAAGCAGAGGTGACAATGCCACGGGTGGCAGGGACACAGGTGGACATGGAGGGGAAAGTCCACACAGACAGGATCACAGATAAGAACAAGGTCAGAGAGATGGGAGGGAGGGGTGAAGTGAGGGAAGAGGAGGCTTCCTAGTTTGAGGTCAGCCGTCTCTGCTTGAGGGATGCAGGATGTATCCAAGGTTGGATGTGTGTGTGTGTGTGTGTGTGTGTGTGTGTGTGTGTGTGTGAGAGAGAGAGGGAGAGAGAGAGGGAGAGGGAGAGAGAGAGAGGGAGGGAGAGAGAGAACCAAATGTGAGAAGAGAGGAGGCCCTGTGTTCCAGTTCTTGGGCGGCATAAGACTCCATGGACCCTAGCTCTTCCCAGAGATGAGGGTCAGCTGGGAATTTCCTTGTCTTTTTTTTTTTTTTTTTTTTTTGCCTCAAAGCAATGCATGCTTTAGACTCTTCTAGAACCAAATTTGATCCTCACTCTAGCTCGGTTTGTTGGATCAAGAGTCAACTCAAGCAATCTCCTTTATCCCCTCTAGAGCATACAACCCTTAAAACTGCCTTGCTTATCTTAAATTAAGCTGTAATTTGGTAAACTGACATCAGCTTCAGATCTGTCCTCAAGGTCTTCCTGTGGCTTGAGATCTGACTCTGAGGTTTATGACTTCTTTTTAACTGTGTAAAAAGACCACAGGGTGAGAATCCAGGCGTCAGGCTTCTCATCCAGGGCCAGACACTAAACAGCTGCACGATCCTGGGAAGTCACTTCCTTTCCTCTCCAACCTCACATTTACCCTTATTCAGGTAAATAAGGGTAAATGTGAATAAGGGTAAATATGAGGTTGGAGAGGAAAGGAAGGGACTAAATGACCTCTCAGGGACCCTCCAGTGGTGGCCCTGTGCTGCCTGACTGCACGCCTCAGAGACCAAATGTTCACCTGGAGAGTGGTCAGCAGGGGACCCAGTTCCCAACCTTGGGGCTGCTCACCTGCCCGCCCCTCCACCAAAGAGCTGGGGGACCTCCAGCAGGCCACGTCTACCTATCTTCATCTCACATTGCTCATCGGACAAGAATAATCAGAGATCTTACCCAGCAGGGCTTTTGTGAGAATTCAACGAGTGTCTATGTGTATAAAGACCGTGGCCTGTGGTAAAAGCTGTATTTCAGTACAAGCTCTCTTTAGTGTAATCATTACTCAGAAAGCTGATTTTAATTTAAAAAAAAAAACAAAAAACCCACATCCTCCAATAGTAATATCATAACCCAGGGCCTCACCTCTGTCAGAGGAAATCTATAGAGGAATCACATCACAGGCTCTCTGGAGGTGGGGCGAGGCGAGGGTGATGGGATCTCAGGCCATTTTCTTTTGGTTATTTAGGTCCCTGGTCTCACTTCCTCCACAGACGGTGAGCTCCCAGGAGCAGGGAAACATGGAGTCGTTTGTTTCCTTCCCCCAGGGCCCAGACTTTCCCAGAATGAAGAGCTCTTCAAGTATTGGGTTGACCAAAAAGTTCGTTCAGTTTTAAGTAAAAATGAGACACATTGTTTCATTTTCACCAAGAACTTTATTGAACAACATGTTCATTAACCAAATGAACTTTTTGGCGAACCCAATACTTGGTGGGTGAATAACAGCACCCTCCCCAGGACACAAAGGAGGTGAGCCTAGGGTTGGCCTCAGCATCCTGCCTAAGGACAGTTTCCAGGCTGAAGCTCAGGAAGGGACCCGACAGAGACCCCGTGGCCTCTTAAGGGAGTGAGAGGAGTTCCAGGAGGCTGAATGCAGGGCGAGAACTGGAGAAGAAAAGCTGCCCAGAGAGAGCTCTGGAGACGTGCAGAGGGGCCCATCCAGTGTGTGGGTGAGTGCTCATCTGTGCACGCGCGGGAGGGACCCACCCCCGGCTGAGAAGAGACCGCTAGAAACCAGCCGGCTGACAAGGATCGAGGCTCGCCCGGGGCTGGCACTGTTCATGCTGCCATTAACCAGAGTGGACAGACTGCATAATAGGGGTGCTGCCTAGATATCAGTGGTTAACTACTGACTAACCCTTAATACTTAACTGAACTCCAATGACTTAGTAATGAAGTTCTTCTAGCTTAACACTGAAATTGTCTTTATATTTTACTTTTAAAAATAAACATCCCTATTTTCCCCCTCTCCCTCTCAGTTCCTCTCTAGAGACTTCAGACCCAGTACACTTTTCCTCTCTGAGCTATAGTTTCTCATCTGTAAACTGGAATTAGCTCACCTCCCCTAAATGTCCAACATGGTTGTCTAAAGTGTTAGCACACTGGGGTGTTAAGTACAACGTTGACCCTTTCTTCCTTTCCCCCCTTCTCACATATACCTGAAGAGGAACTGGCAGGAGATGCTATTCCCAGGGCAAAATATACCTGCTATTATAAAGATGGTCATGGGCTTCCCTGGTGGCGCAGTGGTTGAGAGTCCGCCTGCCGATGCAGGGGACACGGGTTCGTGCCCCGGTCCGGGAGGATCCCACATGTCACGGAGCGGCTGGGCCCGTGAGCCATGGCCGCTGGGCCTGCGCGTCCGGAGCCTGTGCTCCGCAGCGGGAGAGGCCACAGCAGTGAGAGGCCCGCGTACCGCAAAAAACAGAAACAAAACCAAAAACAAACAAACAAACAAAAAGATGGTCAGGCCAGAAATGTATTCCTTCTGAATCTCATTTTCTCTATATTAAACACAGGTTAAAAACCATCCCTATCTCCCTGAGTTGTTAGGAAAATTACACTGAATAACGGATGCCCAATCCCTGGTTGAGTGCAGGATACAGCTGCCCAACGGCACATGCTCCGTGCATGTCACTGGCCCTACTCCTCCAGCCCTGACACAGAAGGTTGGAGCCATGCTTCTCTCCATCCCTGGCTGAGGGGAAGTGGTCCAAGGACAGGGACTGAGGCCTTCTTAGCAGGGGCCGTGGTGACCAGCCACGTGCAGCCTCATGGATGGATACCTTTACCCTTCAAACTGCACCTGTGCAAGGCGCTCACCAGAGGGACAGCTGAGAGCACTTGGGCTCACCAGGCCCTAGGCCCTGCACTGCCATCCCCGACACCATCTGACGCTGGGCTCCTCTGAGTTCCTCCAGGATGCCCCCAGCGCAGCACTCCACCCTGTGATTCAGAAGCTCCTGCCCCACCCCAGGGAGCCCACAGCACAGTGCCAATACATGCAGGTGGCAGCCACTGCGGGGCTGGGGGGTGGGAGACCACGTACCCTGTGGCCCTCCCAGCACCAGCGTGACCGACACCAGCCCTGAGGATGGGATTCGTCCTCCCACACAGCCTCACATAGCGCCCACACAGCTCTCAGCAGCTTCAGAGGGCCCTGCAGACGTTCACTTCCTCCCGTTTTACAGCAGGAAGCAGGGGTACACAGGGTCCCAGAGCTGGAAGGAGCAGAGCAGGCCTGCAGTCTCCAGCTGCAGTCCCAAGACTCCTGTGGCCTGACTGAGCCTCTGAACCTCACAGTTCCCACTTTGAAAGAGAGAGAAACCTGGGGTAGAAGACCTACAACAGAAATGGGGCCCCATCACATGTGCAGAACAGGGACCTGGGTGAGGACCAAGCTCAGCTCTGCAGCTCATCTCATGTCATCCTTCCAAGAGCCCAAAGACATGGGCCTCATCTCATGCCAGGCAGGACTGGGGGCAGTAACTGGCCCTGGGTGACACCATTCAAGTGCAGAGCTGGGACCGCTGTCCCCCTGTCCCCTCCCCTGCTGCCTAACCTGCGGTCTCCTGGCCACCCACTCCCAGTCTCAGAAATCTCCTGGATCCTTGAAAATCTCTACTGGCACCGAGGAATCAAAACCACAGCACTGTGGTGCCCCATATTTACTTTAGATAAGCAGAGAAGTAAAGTTCAGTGTGGCAAGGGTGCGGGGAAACAGGCACACTTGTGGACTCTTGATGTGAGTTAAAATGGTCCAGCCTTCTTTTGGAGAACAGTTTGTTGTTATCTAAAAAATTTTAAAATCATTTATGCCACTGATGAAACAATTCCACTTCTAAGGAGTTATGTAATAGACTGGTACACAAGTCTATATGGATGTGTGATATGTACAAGTGTATTTACTACCATGCTGTTGGAATTAGCAAAAACATAAATAGGATATAGTTGAAACAACTATCCAGAACAGGGGAGAGTAAAAGTGTGGTTCATTCAAACAATAAAATACTCTGCCATTATTTAAAAGAATAAGAAACGGCTTCCCTGATGGCGCAGTGGTTGAGAGTCCGCCTGCCGATGCGGGGGACGTGGGTTCGTGCCCCGGTCCGGGAAGATCCCACATGCCGCGGAGCGGCTGGGCCCGTGAGCCACGGCCGCTGAGCCTGCGCGTCCGGAGCCTGTGCTCCGCAACGGGAGAGGCCACAACAGTGAGAGGCCCGCGTACCGCAAAAAAAAAAAAAAAAAAAGAATAAATCAATGTACTTATAAAAACATCTAATATAATTTGTTATTGGCTTCAGATTTTCCAGAATGATGGCACATATAAATGCATAGAAATGGCAGGACTTATTGGGGGCCCAAGTGGAACTTTTTTCCATAGACATTTAAAATTATTTGTTAAGTAATGACCAATTTACCATTGAATTGCTAAGACGATTTTATGTATAAGCAAAGGACTGTATTTTACTATTGTGAATTAACTTTGGCCTCTATAATTTTATAAATTTAAAGCTCTACATCATAGAATATTTTGGACATGTTAGACAGTTATTTTTCTTTCTTTTTTTTTGAATTGAAGTAACACTGGTTTATAATATTACATAGGTTTCACGTGTACTGCATTATACTTCTACTTCTATATACACTACAGCATGCAAGTGAGATCCACAAGAAAGAATGTGGCCTGGATGTGATTACAGAGCTCAAACACTATTTTATAGATAAATAAACTGTGTATTATTTATTTTCATGACTCTCTGAATGTCTCTCCATGGCAACAGGGCCCTGATTTCACAATTCCATGTCACTATCCACATTGGGGCAAGGCTGTGCTTCCTGCCACCAGGCTCAGACATATGTCCAGGTCACCCTAGACTGCCCCATCTCTCTAGTTTATCAGGACTAAGCTGTTTCCAAGCCCCCATCCCACTCCTCACAGTTCCCAGCATCTTCCTCTATTCTCCATCTCATCCACCAAGATCTGGGTTGGGCCTCTGATATCTGTAGGCTGTTGCCATGGACTCCACAGTGCTGTTCCCAAGCTCATGTCCCTCTCCTCTTCCTCGAGCCGCACAGAATCATGGGAGGCATTTTGTTCACTGAAAGGAACTTGGCACTGGCCTTGACTAAAGTGCAGAATCGGTGCCTGGGCTCTGTGAGAGGATTTGAAGACAATGCATGAGGGAAAAAAACTCTGTTGCTATGTCAGGGATGATATTATCAACATAGTTCAGAATTAACAATGCAAAAAAAATTTTTAAACAAAAAAATCTTTATTATACAATCTTTCTCCTTTGAAAGAAAATGCACTCAGGAGTGAGCATGAAATCAGAAGCACGACTGGTGTTTGTTGGGCTGTGAGCCTCAGCTACTTTTGCCAAAACATGCTAACTGGATGGGTCTGGTGCCCTGTGCGCTGGACTGCTGGCCCGATTCCATAATACAGGGCAGCTCGCATGGGCCAACCGTGCCTGTGCTCGGCGGGCAAGGCTGACCCACCCTCCTGTCCTCGTGGGGCAGTGGGAGGGACAGATTAAAGACATATTTCCATGGATTACACTTCAGAGGGGCGCTAGGCAGGAGAATGGTGCTGATTTTCTTGATTGCAGTCCAACCCCACCTCCTCTTCCATCTTCCTGGCCTCCTCCAATCCTCCTGGATTTAACACCAATTAATCCTCTACTCCAGCCCCTTACCTAGTTCTTCCAAGAATTTGTTTTGTTCTTGGCTAGAAATGGGAGGGGAAAAAAAACCCAAAAAACTTTCTGGTTTGTTCAAATACTCTGCATGATCAGGGATTTCCTGCTTAAAAATACAGGATGTAGCAGCAGAACACTACATTTTATTCTCTTTTACTTCCTTTTAATAGTTAAAAATATCACAAGGTGCTTTGGCCGAAAGCCAAACTTGTTCAAACTCTGTGACCCTACCCTATAAAGCGATAATCACAGAGACTCTGCAGAGCTCCACCCTCTCACCCCACCTCACACAAACCCCAGACCCTAGCTGGGACCTAGGCCAGGCTGCATTTCTTGGTCAGTCTGCTCAAGATGGACACTTACGTAATTTTTATCTTCTTATAAGCAAAAGCAGAAAATCTGGAAATTATTTTTCTAAAGCAAAGCAAGGCACATTCAGGGGATGGTTAAAACGGCAATAGTTTCATACTAATTACTTTTCTAGGTCATTATTTTTCTAAAATCATGATATTGGATGCTTAATACATGGTACCATTCAGTAAGTTCATTCTGTTACTGCTGAATCACAGTGATTACTGTAAATGTTGGTAAGCAGTTGACTCTTCAGGAAACTGGCTGGAATTTCCCTTTCAAAAATGTTGTCTCGGGTCTAAAAAATTTTAGTATTTTTCACGGTAGTGCTTGCTTACAAGCATTTGGTTTGTTGGGAGAAATAATTACATGAAAGTAGATTCTATCATACTAAAAAGGCTTCTCTTATAAACAGGGTAGAGCATTGTACATTTAAAAACAATATTTATATTTTAAGTTAGACATATTTGCTGTGGAAGATTAAAATGATACATATATACAGAAATCTCACTGGTTTTCCATTATCTAGATATATCACCCTCAGCATATTAGTGCATTTCATTAGACATAGATGAATAAACAGAAGGGAGGGACAGAGGTGGGAAGGGAAGAGTGAGGTTGAGTGATTCATTGGTATCCGGTCCTCATTGCATCATGTACACTGTACTTGTTATCTATTGCTGCCTACATATCTCCTGAAAATGTTGAAGCTTAAAACTACAAGCATTTATCCGACTGGGGCTGGAGGGTCTACTGCCCAGATGGCTCATCACATGGCTACTGAAGAAGCCTCCATTGCTTGCTGGCTCTTGGCAGGAGGACTCAGTCACTTGCTGCAGGGATTTCTCCATAGGACTGCTTGAATATTCTCATGTCAGGGCAGTTGGCCGCCCCAGAGAGAGTGATCTAACAGAGAGAGGAAGGAGGAAACCACAATGCCTTTAATGATCTAGTCTTAGGAGTCACACACTGCCACTTCTGTTGTACCCTATTCATTACAGGCAAGTTACTGATTTTAGCTTATGCTCAGCTGAACCATTTGAAGAGAATGATAAAAAAAATTTTGAACTTCTCCTAAAACCGCAAAATATATACTCTATTTAATCCTCTCATGTTTTCCTCCTGCCATATTTTGATCATGCTGTGTATCATTAATTATCTTGCTACATTATTTTAATAACTCTCTAATATTACACTATCATTTACTCAACCAGAATCCTATAGGGATTCTTGCAATGTGCTTGATATTTTATATAATGCTTCAAGAAACATTTTTGTACATAAATGTTCTTATAATCTATGATTATTTCCTTAGGTTAATTCTTTAGACTACTAGGGTAGAGCAAAATGGTCATTAGTGTGAGAAAGGTTTTGGTGACCCAGAGAAATGAAGCAAAAGCCACCTGACAAGACATTGCCTGAACACTCTCTAGGAGGCTTGGAGAGGGTTAGAAATCCTGGGACGTGATTTGTTATTTATTTATTTTGATTTTTATTTTATTTATTTATTTTTTATACAGCAGGTTCTTATTAGTTATCTAGTTTATATATATTAGTGTATATATGTCAATTCCAATCTCCCAATTCATCCCACCACCACCACCCGCCCCCCACTTTCCCCCCTTGGTGTCCATACGTTTGTTCTCTACACCTGTGTCTCTATTTCTGCCTTGCAAACCAGTTCATCTGTACCATTTTTCTAGGTTCCACATATATGCGTTAATACATGATTTGTGGAAGTCATGTAGAAATAGTAGAAATTAATAAATTGGGTCTACAAATGACCCAATTTCATTCCTTTTTATGGCTGAGTAATATTCCATTGTATATATGTACCACATCTTCTTTATCCATTCATCTGTTAATGGGCATTTAGGTTACTTCCATGTCCTAGCTATTGTAAATAGTCTGCAATGAACATTGGGGTGCATGTGTCTTTTTGAATTATAGTTTTCTCTGGGTATATGCCCAGTAGTGGGATTGCTGGGTCATACGGTAATTCTATTTTTAGATTTTTAAGGAACCTCCATACTGTTTTCCATAGTGGCTGCACCAATTTACATTCCCACCAACAGTGTAGAGGAGGGTTCCCTTTTCTCCACACCCTCTCCAGCATTTATGATTTGTAGACTTTTTGATGATTGTCATTCGGACTGGTGTGAAGTGATATCTCTTTGTAGTTTTGATTTGCGTTTCTCTAATAATCAGCAATGTGGAGCATCTTTTCATATGCCTGTTGGTCACCTGTATGTCTTCTTTGGAGAAATGTCTATTTAGGTCTTCTACCCATTTTTTGATTGGGTTGTTCCTTTATTTTGATATTGAGTTGTATGAGCTGTTTGTCTATTTTGGAAAGTAACCCCTTGTCGGTCACATTGTTGCAAATTTTTTCTTACAGTCTGTAGGTTGTCTTTTCATTTTGTTATGGTTTCTTTTGCTGTGTAAAAGCTTTTAAGTTTGATTAGGTCCAATTTATTTTTGCTTTTATTTCTTTTGCCTTGGGAGACTAATCTAAGAAAATATTGCTATGATTTATGTCAGAGAATGTTTTGCCTATGTTCTCTTCTAGGAGTTTTATGGTGTCATGTCTTATATTTATGTCTTTAAACAATTTTGAGTTTACTTTTGTGTATGGTGTGAGGGAGTGTTCTAATTCCATTGATTTACATAAGGCTTTCCAGCTTTCCCAGCACCACTTGCTGAAGAGACTCTCCTTTCTCCACTGTATGATTCTTGCCTCATTTATCAAAGATTAATTGATTGTAGGTGTGTGGGTTTACTTCTGAGCTCTCTATTCAGTTCCATTGATCTATATGTCTGTTTTTGTGCCAATACCACACTTTTGCTTACTGTAGCGTTGTAGTGTTGTCTGAAATCTGGGTGAGTTATGCCTCCACCTTTGTTCTTTTTCCTCAGGATTGCTTTGGCAATTCTGGGTCTTTTGTGGTTCCATATAAATGTTAGGATTATTTGTTCTAGTTCTGTGAAAAATGTCACGGCTAATTTGATAGGGATCACATTAAATTAAAGTCTGTAGACTGCTTTGGGTAGTATGGCCATTTTACCAGTATTAATTCTTCCAATCCAGGAGCGTGGGATATCTTTCCATTTCTTTGGATCATCTTCAATTTCCTTTACCAATGTTTTACAGTGCTCAGTCACCTCCTTGGTTAGGTTTTGCATATATTAAATATAAATGGCCTAAAAGAGGAACCAGAGGAAGGAAGTGGATGAGAGAAAAGACACTGAGAGGGAGTTGATGATTCTGCCTTGTTCTTGAATGAGCTAGCCCCTGCCTCCCATTTGCCCCACCCACCACTCTGGCCACCTTCATCGAGGACCTTAATAATTAGAAATAACAGCCATGGGGACTTCCCTGATGGTCCAGTGGTAAAGAATCCACCTTCCAATGCAGGGGAACAGCGTTCGATCCCTGGTCAGGGAACTAAGATCCCACATGCCATGGGGCAACTAAGCCCATGCTCCACAACTACTGAGCTCACGTGCCTCAACTGCAGAGCCTGCGTGCTGCAAACTACAGAACCCACGTGCTCTGGAGCCGGTGCACCACAACTAGAGAAGAGAAAATCCTCACGCCGCCACAACTAGAGAGAAAATGTGTGCGCCGCAACAAAGAGCCCGCGTGCCACAACAATCAGCCGGAGCACCGCAACAAAAGATCCCGCGTGCCTCAATGAAGATCCTGCATGCCGCAACTAAGACCTGACACAGTCAAAAAATAAATAAATAGTAAGTGAATAAAAAAATAAATATTAAAAAAAGAAATAACAGCCATATGGGAAGCTTAAATAGTCCCAGTGAAGAAAAAATGTATTGGGTCAAGCTTATGTCTCCATAAGATCAAGATCTATGATCAGTGAGCAAACTGTGTTAGACAACATATGTAAGACACAATGTGGAAATAAAAGAGATATCTGAAGTAAGAAATAGGGAGGTGGAATAAGAAAGATTTTATAGTAACAGAGTTATCTGGTCAGAATACATGCAGTCTGCAAACAGAAAATAAAATAGAAGGTAATACATGTTTGTGTCAAGTGAGTAGGAGAGATAATAGCTACTATATTTCCAAGAAAGAAGAAATCTTTTGAATGAGATGGAATAAAGAATGAACCTTAAGGTAAATGCCATCATGATGGAGAAGATAAAATAGGACACTCCCTTTAAGAACGAGGTATAAAGTTCCAGTTATAAATTAAATAAGTCCTAGAGATGTCATGTACAGCATGGAGATTATAATTAATAATACTGTATTGCATATTTGAAAGTTGCTAAGAGAGTATGGTATGGAATGGCCATCAAGGATCCCTCTGAAAATGTGGGCACAGGATCCAGAGAAGTCTGCTAGAACTCTTGATAGCCTGATGTTCCATTATGCCAGGAGCAACTTCTGCTCTAACTCTAAAACAGAAAGCAAGTGTGAAAGATACGACCATGTTCATTTAAAGAAGAAAACTGAGGATCGGAGAGGCCAAAACTTAGTCCCAGGGAGTAAAGAAGATAGAGCAGGCGCACACCACTTCACTGCCTGGATGTAACATGCCCACTACATGAAATTTCATTAAATAATTTATATATATGTATATATATATATATTTAGTTTTATTGAAAACCCATAGTATCTTGAGATTGGACAAGTTGTGGTATTTCTAGCACGTGTTCTGAATCCATTACTACAATAGTGTATTTTCATCCACCCCTTTCCTGAATCCCAAGTCATCTTTGCCCTTTTTCTTAGGCTGCACATATTCAGGTGTTACAGTCTTCCATTACTCGTCTGTGGTTTCTCGGGTTTCCTCTTTCTCCTCTACTCCTGAGGGCGCACTTCGTCCTTTCCCTGCTGAATCACTGTAAAGGGTCTGCTCTTTGACAACTGTTCCTCTCCTCTACACATTGAACCCAGGACACCGGATCCATGCATTTAGCGTGTTTTGGTCCCACCAGCTGAGGACCATAGCCAGACAGCCACCAACCCCGCTCTGAACCAGGCTCCTTCGTATAGATTTTCCCTTTTAATAGAGAAGCGTTTCATAATAAGGGTTCTTTTCTCTTTCTTTTTATTTTGTGTCATCAAGTCTGAAATGTACTGTAACAAACCTTCCATGGAGCTTTTTAATGAAGTATTTGTACCTGCATCGTATTAGCAAATGTTCACACCTCCTATAGGATAGAGAGCCCAGGACCACCAAATCACACAGTGTCAGAGCCAGCCTTTTCCTCCCAGTGCCAACTGACAAATTATTTTCACTGGAGCCGCCGGTGTCCCACTTCCTCCTTGGCATGAATAAGAGAGGAGGGACGTGGGCTTGAGAACAGCACAATGGAGTCCTTGGCAACAGCCTACAGATAGCAGAGGCCAAACCCAGACATTCCAGGATGAGATGGAGAGCAGAAGAAGATGATGGGAACTTGAGGAGAGGGATGAAGGTTTGGTACCTACTTGGTCCTGACAAACTAGAGAGATGGGACAGTCTGGAGTGACCTGGACATATGCCTCTGAGCCTGATGGCCCAAAGTGCAGCGTTGCCCAATGTGGGTGGTGTCCTTGGATTGCAAAATCAGGGCCCTGTTATCATCAAAGGACATTCAGAGAGTCATGAAGATAAAATAGGCCAGGCACAGAGACGGAGGTATAGGGACAGCTGAAAGGGCCTGACCCACGTGGGGACCCCCTCTTGGCCCATTTGGTTTAATGTGCCAATTAGTCTCCAGCAGTTCTGTTTCCCAAGGGCTTTATGGAATCTACAGGGAAGGAAAATCCTGAAGAAAGGCTGAAATGGGTTCCTCCAGCTTGCCTGACTGCAGGAGCAGTAGGGCTGAGACAAGATAACATGAAGTCCTGAGTGTGAAAGTCAGATGATGGACCTGAAACTACCAGAACATGCAAGGTGGTGATGGGGGAGGTCGGAAGCCTAATGGTGACCTGAATTCAGACCCAGCGATCAATGCCTCTGTGAACTTCATTTGGTCGACTCACCTGTTCATTGAGTGTCTGCTCCAGCCAGACACCTGGCTACAGAGATGCTAAGATCAAGGCCCTGACCAAGAAGCTTCGCACTGGGACAGAGCTGCAAAGTGACCCTGGGTGCAGTGAAACATATCAACTCAGTCAATGAGACTCTTGCGGTGGCGGTGGGGGGGGGGGGGGGCGGGTGAGGGAGTAGCCGTGTGAGGAAAACGCCAAAGTCAGGGCAGGTTAGTTCAGAGTTTATAAACACGGGAGGCTTTGGCTCTGGAAAGGGGACGGGATCAGGACAGGTCCTGGGTTCGGACTCAACCTCACTACCCTGGTCACAGCTGAGGGCACAGTTTCTGGGAGTGGTCAGCTCCCACTTCGTCCCCCCAAACTCCTCACCACCACCTTCTGTGCCTGTCCTGGGAAGGACAGGATCCAGAAACAAACCACGTGCCCAGGGTAGCCAGAGGGTTAGTTCTATGTCCAGCCCCCCACCTTCCGGAGGTGTACCTAGAAGACGACGGCCTTTTATTCAGAGCCTCTCTGCCAACACATCACGTGTTTCAACAACGGTGTGCCTATTCGCTAGCTGGCTTCCGTTCTTTGCCCCGCCCAGGTGACTCAACGCCGCCGAGTACAAAAGTCAGGACGGTCCACCCTCCCAAGAGAGTAAAGAGAGAGACAAGAGTGAGCTCCCGCACACCCCACGGGCGGCAGGGACGATCCAGAGCCCCACGAAAGACACTGTTGCTTCCTGATGGCTCTGCAGGCTGTCACGCCGCGGCGGCTGGGACAGCGAGCGCCCCGCGACAGCACGGGGCAGCGGGGACAGAGCCCACCGGCCGCCTCGGGCTCCCGAGCAGGGCGCCCCCCCCGGTCCCAGGCCTCGGCTCCGGGGGCCCTTGGCTCTCATCTTTGTCGTCCGGGGTGCCCTGCTATCGGTGAGTCCCCGCCGCGGGTCCTGGCTGGGGGGAAGGATCGCCTGGTGGCTGGGAGGGGGCGGCAGAAGCGGGGGAGGGAGCGGGGTGGGGGGAGTGGGCAGGCGGACATGGCTGGGTGCCTGCCCGGGTCACCCGCGCAGGACCAACAGTGGGCAGAATCGGGGGAAGGAACAGGGTCACGGCCCGGCAGGACCGACCCGGGCCCAGAGGGAGAAGAGCTCGCGCTCCCCTTCCCGGTCCGCGGCCCGGCTGGCCTTCTGAGCGGTCCCAGAAGTGTATTCCAGGCATTGGAGCGGGCAGTGTCAAGCTGGAAACTCCCTGGCAAGCTGCCTGGAGCGACAGAGAGATTGGCTGTCTTTTCTTTCTTTCTTTTTACTATTTTACACTTATGCTTAAATTCTAAAACATACTCATGACAAATTGATTAAACAGCAGCCCAAGAAGAAGGCTGCCTTCCACACGTTTTGTTCTGACCCTTGAGTTTCAACAGGAAGGAGGTTCCCAGTTCCTTCTAGTCACATTGCCTGCGAGGCTGCCCTTAAATGACCATCAGGCAGCCAGGAACTGGAGCCGCCCCTCCTTCCTTAGAGGTGGGTGATGCAAACAGGAAAACCCATGGTGATGCACATCCTAAAGACACTTCAAGTGGAAAGGCTCCACCCCTGCATGTTCCAGGTTCCTTATATGTTTAAAAAAAAAAAAAAAATTAAATGTGAAACCAACATTACAGGTGTCATGAAGTTTTAAGTACTTTCATTTAACAAATTAATTCAAAATTCAGAGACGCAATAACATATAATCACAAAATGATTACAGAATTAATTTTTTAAAAAATTAGTCTATACTAGACGAGACCCATGTTTAAGGCTGCTGCATGAATGAATCACTTTAGTACAACAGGTGTTTTTCCAGGTGAATGTGAGAATACCTGTGTAGACAAGGTCAAAATATGATCTTGATGGTTTGGGGAATGTGAGACCTAGGCCTCTGACATCCCAAACTCCCGTTCTCATCCCTTCTCATGGCTTTTTTAAAAATGCATTTACAGTCATGATCACTTTTGTTATATTCTGAGTTAATAACCAATTCCGTTAGATGTCTCAGGTCAGTACATGCGGATTTATCCTATTCTTTTTAACAGCATAACATTTTATTGTATAGGTAAAGCAGATGTGGGTGAACCAGTTTATTTCATTCTTGTCTTTCATGAATATCTTTCTAGATTATATCTTTTTTTTTTTTTTTTGCTAATTCCAACTGTACTGTAGTATATACCTTTGTATGTGTCATACATGCATGTGTACCGTCTACTGGGTAACTCCTTGGAAGTGAAATTGTTGTGTCAATGGGTTAGGTAATATTATACTTTCGTTATATATAATGGCAAACTGTCCTCAAAAAAAAGGCCAGACCATTTTAACTCACATCAAGAGTCCACAAGTATGCCTGTTTCCCTGCACCCTTGCCACACTGAACTTTACTTCTCTGCTTGTCTAAAGTAAATATGGGGCACCACAGTGCTGTGGTTTTGATTCCTCGGTGCCAGTAGAGATTTTCAAGGATCCAGGAGATTTCTGAGACTGGGAGTGGGTGGCCAGGAGACCGCAGGTTAGGCAGCAGGGGAGGGGACAGGGGGACAGCGGTCCCAGCTCTGCACTTGAATGGTGTCACCCAGGGCCAGTTACTGCCCCCAGTCCTGCCTGGCATGAGATGAGGCCCATGTCTTTGGGCTCTTGGAAGGATGACATGAGATGAGCTGCAGAGCTGAGCTTGGTCCTCACCCAGGTCCCTGTTCTGCACATGTGATGGGGCCCCATTTCTGTTGTAGGTCTTCTACCCCAGGTTTCTCTCTCTTTCAAAGTGGGAACTGTGAGGTTCAGAGGCTCAGTCAGGCCACAGGAGTCTTGGGACTGCAGCTGGAGACTGCAGGCCTGCTCTGCTCCTTCCAGCTCTGGAACCCTGTGTACCCCTGCTTCCTGCTGTAAAACGGGAGGAAGTGAACGTCTGCAGGGCCCTCTGAAGCTGCTGAGAGCTGTGTGGGCGCTATGTGAGGCTGTGTGGGAGGACGAATCACCATCCTCAGCGTGGTGTCGGTCACGCTGGTGCTGGGAGGGCCACAGGGTACGTGGTCTCCCACCCCCCAGCCCCGCAGTGGCTGCCACCTGCATGTATTGGCACTGTGCTGTGGGCTCCCTGGGGTGGGGCAGGAGCTTCTGAATCACAGGGTGGAGTGCTGCGCTGGGGGCATCCTGGAGGAACTCAGAGGAGCCCAACGTCAGGTGGTGTCGGGATGGCAGTGCAGGGCCTTGGGCCTGGTGAGCCCAAATGCTCTCAACTTCGGATCTGTTTTATTTCTCTCTCATTTTGAATAGTTTCTATTGCTTTCTCTCCAAGTTCACTGATTTTCTACACATCCTAATCTGCTGTTAACCCCATCCAGTACATTTTTTTCCTTTGTGTGTGTGTGTGTGTATTATCATGCTGTTTGTTTGTTTTGTTTTTAAGACTTTATTCTTTTAGAGCAGTTTTAGAGTCAAAATAAAATTGAAGGAAGGTACATAGATTCCCCGTATACCCCCTGTCCCGACACATACATGGTCTCCTCCATTATCAACATACCCACCAGAGTGGTACATGTGTTATAACCAGTGAACTGACACTGACACATTCTAATCACCCAAAGTTCATAATTTATATTATATTATGGTTTATATTTATATAAACCATAAATTTATAAATATAAATTTATAATTTATATTATGGTTCACTCTTAGCGCTGTAAGTTCTATGAGCTTGGACAAATGTATACTATTGTTACGGTATCATACAGAGTATTTTCACTGCCCTAAAAATCCTCTGTGCTTTGCCTATTCATTCCTCCCTGGCCCCCAACTGCTGGAAACCATTGATCTTTTTACTGTCTCCATAGTTTTGCCTTTTCCAGAATGTCATGTCATTGGATTCATACAGTCTGTAGCCTTTTCAGATTGGCTTCTTTCACTTAGTGATATGCATTTGAGGTTCCTCCATGTCTTTTCATGGCTTGACAGCTTATTTCTTTTCTGGCCTGAATAACATTCCATTGTCTGGATGTACCACAGTTTATTTATCGATTCACCTACTGAAGGAAATCTTGGTTGTTTCCAAGTTTGGGCAATTGTGAAAAAAGCTGCTATAAACATCTGTGTTCACGTTTTTGTGTGGCCATACATTTTCAAGTCATTTGGGTAAATACAAAGGAGCACAATTGCTGGATTATATGGTAAGAGTATGTTTGGTTTTGCAAGAAACCACAAAACTATCTTCAAAGTGGCTCTTCCATTTGCATTTTTACCAGCAGTAATTGAGAGTTCCTGTTGCTCCACCTCTTCATCAGCATTTGGTGTTGTCAGTGTCCAGGTTTTGGCCATTCTTATAGGTGTGTACAGCATCTCATTAGTGTTTTACTTTGTATTTCCGTGATGACATATGATGTGGATCAACTTTTTGTATGCTTATTGGCCATCTGTATATTCTTTGGTGAGGTATCTGTTAAGGTCTTTTGTCCATTTTTTAACACAGTTGTTCGTTTTCTTATTGTTGAGTTTTTTTTAAGTTCTTTGTATATTTTGGAAAACAGTCCTTTTTATTTATTTATTTATTTATTTTTAATTTTAATTTTTTTTTGTGTGCAGTATGTGGGCCTCTCACTGTTGTGGTCTCTCCCGTTGCGGAGCACAGGCTCCGGGCGCGCAGGCTCAGCAGCCATGGCTCACGGGCCTAGTCGCTCTGCGGCACGTGGGATCTTCCCGGACCGGGGCACGAACCTGTGTCCCCTGCATCGGCAGGTGGACTCTCAACCACTGCGCCACCAGGGAAGCCCCTGGAAAACAGTCCTTTTTAGATGTATCTTTTGCAAATACTTTCTCCCAGTCTGTTACTTGACTTCTCATTCTTTTGATATTGTTTTTTTCAAAGCAGAATTTAACTTTAATGAAATCCAGCTTATCGGTTATTTCTTTCATGGATCATGCCTTTGGTAGTTGTATCTAGAAAGTCATCACCAGGGACTTCCCTGGTGGTCCAGTGGTTAAAAATCTGCCTTCCAGGGGCTTCCCTGGTGGCACAGTGGTTGAGAGTCTGCCTGCCGATGCAGGGGACACGGGTTCGTGCCCCGGTCTGGGAGGATCCCACATGCCGCGGAGCGGCTGGGCCCGTGAGCCATGGCCGCTAAGCCTGCGTGTCCGGAGACTGTGCTCCGCAACGGGAGAGGCCATAACAGTGAGAGGCCCACGTACGAAAAAGAAAAAAAAAAATCACAACCTGAAAGTTGAGAGTTATGTTTTATTCAGCGGGAATTTTTATTTAATTTAATTTATTTATTTGGTTTTGGCCATGCCGCATGGCATGTGGGATCTTAGTTCCCTGACCAGGTATCAAACCCACGCCCCCTGCATTGGAAGCATGGAGTCTTAACCACTGGACCGCCAGGGAAGTCCCTCGGTGGGAATTTTTAGGACTTCAAGCCCAGGAGGCAGCATCTCAAGTAACCCTGAGAGAACTGCTCGGAGGAGGCGAAGGGGAAGCTAGGATATATAGGAGTTTGCAACAAAGGGCAGGTAGTTGGGAACATCAAAAGATTACTGTTAATGAAAGAAAACCCAGATATCCCAAGTTAAGGAATTTAGCACCTTTCTATATATGGGAAGATGCAAGAGTCAGGTCTCACGGAAATCATTCCTTTAGTATGCACCTAACCTATCTGGGGCCAGAATCCTGTGTTTTCAAATCCTGAGTTTCCTCAGGGTTTTCACATCCTGAGCTTCCTCAGGCCACAGGTGGCCGCAGCTGAAGGCTGCTAGATGGCAGGTATTCTTTCCTTCCTGAGGTCTGTATCTAGATTTGTTTTTTGCATGTGGACATCTAGTTGCTCCAATCCCGATCACTATATCTGTCATTACAGATATGGTTACTTTTTAAATTTCTAGAAGTTCCATTTGGTTCTTGTTTGTTTGTTTGTCTTTTATATGTCATCCATCTCTCTCCTGATTGTGTTCATTTTATTCTTTTATGTCCCTGAGTATAAGATTCAAATAGCTGTTTTATAGTCTTTGTGGATTAATTCAATGGTCTCTGTCACTTTCTACAATTTCTATTGATTGAATTTTTCCTACTTATTCTGATGTTTTCCTGCTTCCTGCTCTGTCACTTTTTATTAAGTGATACAGATTGTGAATTTTGTTTTCTTAGGTATTCATTTTTGTTGTGTTCTTTTAAAGAGGGCTGGATATTGTTCCAGTCATAGTAAAGAAAATTGAATATCAGTTCGATCTTCCAATATTTGCTTTTAAGTTCGATGCCTGGGCTACACTTGCCTTATTTGGGCATTAAATTCATTAACTACAAAGGACATAGTAGTTAACCACTGATATCTAGGCAGCACCCCTATTATGCAGTCTGTCCACTCTGGTTAATGGCAGCATGAACAGTGCCAGCCCCGGGCGAGCCTCGATCCTTGTCAGCCGGCTGGTTTCCAGCGGTCTCTTCTCAGCCGGGGGTGGGTCCCTCCCGCGCGTGCACAGATGAGCACTCACCCACACACTGGATGGGCCCCTCTGCACGTCTCCAGAGCTCTCTCTGGGCAGCTTTTCTTCTCCAGTTCTCGCCCTGCATTCAGCCTCCTGGAACTCCTCTCACTCCCTTAAGAGGCCACGGGGTCTCTGTCGGGTCCCTTCCTGAGCTTCAGCCTGGAAACTGTCCTTAGGCAGGATGCTGAGGCCAACCCTAGGCTCACCTCCTTTGTGTCCTGGGGAGGGTGCTGTATTTTTATTCTGACATATTTTCTTAATTTATTAAAACACTCAAAATTACAGAAAATTTGCATATATTGTACAAAACCCTTTATCCTGACCATCTGAAAACTAGATGCTAACATGATGAATATCATTCCTGAACACTTTGGTGTGTACTCCCTACAAACAGGAACATTCTCCCTCATAGCCACAATACAACCTTCAAATCAGAACATTAACATCGACACATTACCATCTAATTCGCGGACCTCATTGAAATTTCTCCAATTGCTCTTATGTCATTTATAGCTCAGAGATTGTGACACAAATTGTCACTTTTCTGTGACTCTCTGGTATTTAATAGATCCTGGACAGGTTCCATTAGGGACAGCTTGTCAGGCACCTTAAATTTTTTTTTAAAATTGTGGTAAAGTATACATCGCATAAAATTCACCATCTTAACCATTTTTCAGTGTATAGTTCACTAGCATTAACTATATTCTCATTGTTGTGCAACCAATCTCTAGAGCTATTTTCATTTTGCAAAACTGAAACTCTCTACTCATTAAACAACAACATCCAAATTCTCCCCTCTACCCAGACCCCGGCAATGGCCATTCTACTTTCTCCATGAATTTGACTACTCTAGGGACCTCATGTAAACGGAATCATATGGTATTTTGGTGATTGGCTTATTTCACTTAGGATAGTGTCCTCAGGTTCATCCGTGTTGTAGCATGTGCCAGAATTTCCTTCTTTTTTAAGGTGAATAATATTCCATTTTATGTATATACCACATTGTTTATCCATTCATCCACTGATGGACATTTGGGTTACTTCCATCTTTTGGCTATTGTGAATAATGGTGCTATGAACATGGGTGTACAAATAACCCTTTGAGACCTTGCTTTCAATTCTTTTGGATATATACCCAGAGATGACATTGCTAGATCATATAGTAATTTTATTTTTAGTTTTTTGAGAAACCCCCAAATTTTATGGAAACTGTTTTCCATAGGGGCTGCATCATTTTACATTCCCACCAACAGTGCACAAGACTTCCAATTTCTCCACATCTTTGCCAACACTTGTAGTTTATGGGTTTCTTTTTTTCTTTCTTTTTTTAATAGTGGCCATCCTAATGGATGTGCAGTGGTACCTCATTGTGGTTTTGATTTGCATTTCCCTAATGATGCGTGATGTTGAGCATCTTTTCATGTGCTTATTGGCCATTTGTACATCTTCTCTGGAAAAACATCTATTCAAATCTTTTACTTATTTTAAAATGGTTGTTTATTATTATTATTGTTGTTGTGTTGTAGGAGTTCTTTATATATTCTGGATATTAACCCCTTATCAGATATATGATTTGCAAACATTTCTCCCATTCTGTGCGTTGCCCTTTCACTCTGTTAATTGTGTTTTTTTTGATGCACAGAAGTTTAAAATTTTGATGTTAGCACAATTTATCTATTTCTTTCATGTTGCCTGTGCTTTTGGTGTCATATCCAAGAAGTCATTTCCAAATTCCAGTTCATGAAGAACTGCCCCTATGTTTTCTCCTAAGTGTTTTATAGCTTTAACTCTTATGTTTCTATCTGTGATCCATTTTGAGTTAATTTTTGTATACGGTGTTAAGTAAGGGTCCAAGTTCATATTTTTGCATATGGATATCCAGTTTCCCCAAGATTGTCCTTTCTCCATTAAATGATTTTGGTACTCCTTGTCAAGTCATTCGACCATATATGCAACAGTCTATTTCTGGGCTATCTGTTCTATTCTATTGGTCTAGATGTCTGAGGCACCTTTTTAAACCAGAAATTCATCATTTAATCAATATTTGGTGAACAAAAAATTATTTAATGTTTGACTCTGTATCCTGATATTTTTAAGTTTGCATATTATATAACCCTCATTCGTAAATGTGTGTGTGTATGTAAAAGAAAGAGAATATTCACACATATGGTGAAATAGTGGAACTAAATGAGACAAAACATTAATGGATGCTATTTCTAAGATGAGGGGATCATATATAGTTTTTGTATCCTTATAAAAATTTTACCTCCTCCTATTTTCTAGAATAAACACGTTTTCTTCTATAAGAGAAAAGGATAAAGGAGAGTTTTTCAAGGGTATGTTACTTGGCTAGCCCCAAATCATGAAAGTTCAAACATAAATACTGAAGAATATTTAAGACTTTGGAGCTGGGAGAAAGGTGTAAGTTCTGCTTAGTTTTGGAGGTGAGGTGAAAGGATTGTGGAATGGATTCTGGGAGGGGTGAGAGTCTGGAAGCCACTCATGCCTGTCCCTGTTTTGTCCCTATAGGTCACAGCTGCCTCAATCATGCCCACAGGGAAGGATGGAGTTCACCAACAATTAGCTGCCCCACAGGGATGGAGGCGCAGCTTCTGGGAGTTGTGTCCCCCAGGTAAATTCTACGACTGATCTCCAACCCTTACCTGACCCTTGTCTGCCTTATCTTCATGTCCTTCTGGTCTTCTGATTCCTGCAGTTCCTGGTTCTTATTCCACAGGCATTTACTGGAAGTCTTCCGTGTGCCAGGCGCTGTGCTAGTGGAGGACGTGAGGCCCCCGCCCTCCTGGAACACTCCTCCTAGGATGACACCCAGACAGATGGACAAACGTGACAGTCAGAGAGATGAGCTAGGAACTGTGAGGATAATTGAGTGATGGGTGGGACAGAGATGGTGTTGGTAAGGCCTCCTGGGGTTGGTGACTTTGGTGCAGAGAGCCAGGTAGAGTGCTCCTGAGGGGGCCCCCGGGAACTGTCACCCCAAGGGGCAGGGCTGGGCTTGTTTTAGCAAAGCTAGGGGGCAGCTGGGGTGAGTGGAGGGTGGAGAGGTCAACAGGACAGGTGGGAGGAGATCACACAGGGTCCTGGACACCGTGGAGGGAGCATGGGTTTTATTTTGTTAGTGAGGGACAACTCCAAAAAGTTTTAAGCGAAAGACTGAAGGAATCAGGTTTGTTTTAGGCAGAGGACCAATGCGATAAGAGCACACTCTTGGATTGAAAGGGGGCAAGACCAGAAACAGGTGGAGAGCCTTCCAGGGCATGTCTGTGAAGTGCACCCCTGGTTCTTCTACCTGGTGTGATGTCTGTTCCATGTGGTTCTATGAGCCACAGGAAAACAGCAGAAACCATGCCTGGCAGGGTGGTTGACTGGGGTTTTTGCTTTGCACGTGTTTCCTTTACCCCAGGAAGGAAAGTGAGTTAGAAGTTGATTTTCTGCACAAGGGCTTCCGGAGCTGGCAAGAGTAGTACTGAGGGGTGCTTAAAAACCCTTTAAGACTGTGCATTTCCATGAGCATTATAAGAAAGACTCTTGTGCCTTTCCATTTGATGTTCAGTGTGGGCTTGTCAAAGTGTCAGGATGTGGACAGGGAAGAGCTTAGCCCCAAACAAACACAAAAACGAAACTGTAAATGCACAAGGGCTTCCAGCACCTGTTGCTGTGGTCCGGGGTCAAGATGGGTGGGCTTTAATATGGTGGTGAACAGAGCAGATTAGGAAGGATGAGGGATATACTGAGATAATTCTTTCTCTTTATAAAATTGTAAGAGAAATTTCTCATATATATATATTTTTTTAACATCTTTATTGGGGTATAATTGCTTTACAATGGTGTGTTAGTTTCTGCTTTATAACAAAGTGAATCAGTCATACATAAACATATGTTCCCATATGTCTTCCCTGTTGCGTCTCCCTCCCTCCCACCCTCCCCATCCCACCTCTCCAGGCTGTCACAAAGCACCGAGCCAATATCCCTGTGCCATGCGGCTGCTTCCCACTAGCTATCTACCTTACTGCGTTTGTTACTGTGTATATGCCCATGACTCTCTCTCGCCCTGTCACCGCTCACCCTTCCCCTTCCCCATAACCTCAAGTCCGTTCTCTAAGAGGTCTGCGTCTTTATTCCTGCTTTACCCCTAGGTTCTTCATGACATTTTTTTCTTAAATTCCATATATATGTGTTAGCATACGGTATTTGTCTTTTTCTTTCTGACTTACTTCACTCTGTATGACAGACTCTAGGTCTATCTACCTCATTACAAATAGCTCAATTTCGTTTCTTTTTATGGCTGAGTAATATTCCATTGTATATATGTGCCACATCTTCTTTATCCATTCATCCGATGACGGGCACTTAGGTTGTTTCCATCTCTGGGCTATTGTAAATAGAGCTGCAATGAACATTTTGGTACATGACTCTTTTTGAATTTTGGTTTTCTCAGGGTATATGCCCAGTAGTGGGATTGCTGGGTCATATGGTAGTTCTATTTGTAGTTTTTTAAGGAACCTCCATACTGTTCTCCATAATGGCTGAACCAATTCACATTCCCACCAGCAGTGCAAGAGTGTTCCCTTTTCTCCACACCCTCTCCAGCATTTATTGTTTCTAGATTTTTTGATGATGGCCATTCTGACTGGTGTGAGATGATATATTTGCAGTAGTTTTGTTATTTTCTATTTTATAATTAAGTCATTGATTCACCCAGATTTTATTTTCTTATAAGAAGAGAGTAAGAAAGACATTTCATTGTTTTCCAGTAGTCTTCTTAGTTGCCCCAGCACCATTATTAAATAATCACATTTTTATCATTGATATAAATTGTTATCATGATAATACATTATTAAGTTTTCTGTAAGGTAGGGTTTTTAGAGTATATTCTTTTTTTTTTTTTTTGTGGTACGCGGGCCTCCCACTGCTGTGGCCTCTCCCGTTGCGGAGCACAGGCTCCGGACACGCAGGCTCAGCAGCCATGGCTCACGGGCCCAGCCGCTCCGTGGCATGTGGGATCTTCCCGGACCAGGGCACGAAACCGTGTCCCCTGCATCGGTAGGCGGACTCTCAACCACTGTGCCACCAGGGAAGCCCTAGAGTATATTCAATATTGATAAAAATAAATCAGGGAACTCACAGACAACATGTAGAAGAATTATGGTTTTGGTTTTTCTTTCCCCAGTCTGACCATCTCTACCTTTTAATTGGAGAGTTTAAATTATTTACATTTAACACTATTACTGATAAGGTAAAACTTACTTCTGGTCTTAGGTATTTAATTTCTTTATGTCTTATGTATTTTGTTCCTTAATTTCTCCATTACTGCCTTTTTAAAAATTTGATTGATTTTTTTTAGTACTATTTCAATTCCCTTTTTTCCTTTTCTGTGTATTTTTTAGTCATTTTCTTAGTGGTTACCATGGAGATTACAATTACCATCTTAAACTGATAAAATTCTAGTTTTTATAATTCTGACAACATTTCAATGGAATCCAAACACTGTGTTCCTATACATCTCCATCTCTCCCCTTATATATTGTCGTCAGAGATCACATCTTTGTACATTGTGCGCCCATTAACAGGGATCTTCTGGAGATGTGTATGGGTGTCAAGTTGACAAGGGGTGGCCTTGTGATGGTTAATTTGATGTGTCAACTTATTTAGGTCACGGTACCCAGATAATGTTCTAATGTTTCTGTGAAGGTAATTTTTTTTTTTTACGTCTTTATTGGAGTATAATTGGTTTACAATGGTGTGTCAGTTTCTGCTTTATAACAAAGTGAATCAGTTATACATATACATATGTTCCCATATCTCTTCCCTCTAGATATGATACCATTTAAATCAGTAGACTTTGAGTGAAGCATATTACCCTCCTTAATGTGCGTGAGCTTCATCCAACCTGTTGAAAGTCTTAATAGAAAAAGATTCACCTTTCTGGAGAAAGAGGGAATTCTGCCAGTAGACTGCCTTCAGAATCAAACTGCAACTCTTCCCTGTCTGCCTACTCCGTGTGAACCAGTTCCTTAAAATATCTTTTTCTTTCTATACACACACGAGCACACACACATACACACTCCATTTCTCTCTGTTGGTTCTATTTCTCTGGAAAACAAATAGAAAAATTTTTAAGATTTAAAATCTTTTTGACCATACTCAATCTTCAAATAAAGACAATAACAAGGTCATAGTTCTAACATGATCCAACACTGCTGCATACATCTGAAAACACACCTATATTTTCTTTAGAAGAGGATGCAATGTCCTTGGGTGACTTATACTCTTCTCCATGTTATCTCATAACTTAAATACTATGATGTAAGTTAACAATACTTAAATACTATGATATAAAGTCAATATATCTTATATGATAAGGGGATAAGAGAGGGAAGAAAGCAAAGATATTTGCTTAACATATATAAATACAAAAGTACAAGCATAACATAGTAAAGAAGACATTTATAACAATTACAACCCTTGTTTCCGTAACTGGTCATGCAGTCGTAGCTGGTATTTAAACCATCTTCTACTACCCATTCCATTTTCCCTGCCCTCAGCAAGCTTCTTAGCTGATCATATGCATATATGCTGTGCATATTAGAGTGAGACAAGCCTTCATTCCTGAGGGGTCTAAGCCATTAGTCCTGCCTGAATCGAATTGTTACAGATTTCCATTGACTTTAATCACAATGCACGGTAATTCTAAGAAACACCCTAAGGGATCTTTTGGATTCTAGACACGATCTTCCTTACCTTCATTGTGTAGCAGTAGTTCAATTTCCCCTTGGCAGTCAGGGTCAGTACAGTAACTTCTTTGCCTGCTAATTCAGAGACATGAAGAGCCCTACGTGGCTGGGTGGCATTCTTAACTGCCAGTTCAATTGAATCATCGTTGTGTCTTCTGGTGGAAGCATTCCTCCCTTTAGAACTAACCCTCTAGGCCAGTAGAGCATAAAGTCATGGGAACAAGAAGCAAAATTTTGGCTACTGTATAGTTAGCGGTAATAGTGAGTAGTAACACTCCCATTTCCACTCCTTGGTTCCTGGATCCATGAATGCTGGCCATGGAAGAAAATATTACACATTGGATGCTGATTCAGAGCATATATGGCCTTATGGAAAACCTTGTCCCAATCTTACAAGGTATTGCCATCTAGATGGCATTGTAACTGAGTCTTTGAAAGGTCATTCCACCATTCTATCAAGCCAGATGATTCAAGATGGTGGAGAGCATAAGACCAGGGAATTCCTTGAGCATGGGCTCATTGCTGCACTTCACTTACTGTCACGTGAGTTCCTTGGTCAGATCGATGGTGTGAGGCATACCACAGTGGTGGATAGGTATTCTGTAAGTCCATGGATGGTACTTTTGAAAGAAGCATTGCATGTAGGAAAGGTAGATTCGTCTTCAGAGTGTCTATTCCAGTAAGAACAAAATGATGCCCCTTTTCATGATGGAAGTGGTCCAGTGTAATCAACCTGCACAGCATTCTCTTGTTCTGGGCACTGCTCAAAATTAGCAGCTTTTTGGGTCACTCAGTAATAGGCTGGAATAACACATCAAAATGAGGAATATGTTGCCTCTAAAACTGAAAGAGGCCCATTAAATGTTGTACCTCTTTCTCGGTTGTAGGGGGAGCGAGAGGGAACAGCCTATCCTTTACCTTGGAAAGGATATCTCAACATGCCCCACACCACTGGACCCCTAGACATTTCAATGAGGCAGAAGGCCCCTGAATTTTTGTTGGATTTCTTTCCCACTCTTTAATATACAAACATCTTACCAGAGTACTTACTACTCCTTGCTCACTAGATCCAATCAGCATAACATTATCAATGTAATGAACCAGTGTTGATGTTGTGTATAAGGGAAAGGACATCAAGACCTTGTGAATTATGTTATGACACAGGACTGGAGGGCTGATGTACCTCTGAGGCAGGACAGTGTAGGTATATTGCTCGACTTGCTGGTTGGTGGTCTTTACTAACAAATATGAAGAAAAAAGCATTTGTCAGATCAATGGCTGCATACCAGGTACCAGAGGATGTGTTAATTTGCTTTTGCAGTGAAACCACATCTGGTGCTGCAGTTGCAATGGTTAAACTTACAATAATCCACTGTCATTCTCCAAGATCCATCTGTCTTCTGCACGGGCCAGATAGACAAAATGCATGGGGATGCACCCTTCAAGTCCTGGATGGTGGCACTGATTTCTGCAGTCTCTCCAGAAATGCAGTATTGCTTTTGGTTTACTATTTTTCTAGGTAGAGGCAGTTCTAGTGGCTTGCGCTTGGTCTTTCCCACCTAATAGCCCTCATTCTACATCTCAGGAAACATTAATATGGGGATTCTGCCAGTTGCTGAGTATGTCTCTTCCAATTATGCATTTCAGAACTGGAGAAATCATGGCAGGATGTATTTGGGGGCCCACTGGACCCACTGTGAGATGGACCTGAACTAAAACTCCATTGTTCACCAGACCTTCATAAGCCCCTATTCTGAGATGTGGACCATAGTGATGTTTTGGGTCTTCTGGAATTGGTGTCAGTTCAGAGCCAATGTCCAGTGATCTCTGAAAGGTCTGATTATTTCCTTTTCCCCAAAGCACAGTCAGTCTGGTAAAAGGCTGTAGGTCCCTTTGGGGAAAGCTCAGAGAAAGATTAACAATATAAACTTTTGGCAGTATACCAGGGTTTTTCCTCAAGGGTACCCAGATTCTCCTTCATTTGAAGAGTTCTAGGTCTGTAAACAGGATGGGAATTGATTGAGGGGACATGACTCTGTTTTTATGATTCAAGTTAGACTTTTGATCACTTGACCTAGAATTTTTCTACTTATACATATCTTGTACAAATTTAGTAGACTTTTCTATGTATTTCAGTTCTAGGAATGCCATGATCAACCCACCAATGTCATAGGTTTCTGCAAGTAAGACTATTCTGAGCACTACTTTGACTGCTGTCCATTTAATAACCACACCCAGCTTACGTTTGGCCACTGAGTGCCACCACTTGGCCCCTGCCACCCTGGGATCCAATTACCCTCATTACATTTAGATTTCCCAGTTCAGTAGCCGCAGTTCCCATAGTACTTTCTGGTCTACAGAGAAGAGCAATCACAGAGCTCTTCAAGGATGCTAGGGACCCTTCACAAATTTATTTCCCAGAGTACTAGTGAAAGATGTGTCCTCTGGAACATCCCAGAGTGTGTGAGCAGGTCTTAAATGTCAAACCCACTCTAACATTCCAATCTCTTTGAGTCTTTCCCTTCCTCTGTAGTATACCAAGGCAGGTCTGGCATTTCAACTTCATTTACCGTGAGCTACTTTTTAGTCAATGTTTCAGCCAGCCAACAAACTGAAGAAACAAACAATTAGAGCCCTTTGTAACTCCCAAATTGCAACATTAGTTGACCCATATCAATAAATGTGGCCTAATCCAACTTTATGTTCTTTCTACCATTATTTCACAACCTTAATATCCATCCCACACATATTCCCGAGATTCTATTTAAATTGGAAAAATCAAGCAGCTCTTTTGGCGTGTACTGAACAATTTGTATTGTGATTCAGCCACTAGATACTGGGTTTGGTTTTCAGCACACTCACCTCTGCAGCTACAGGAAATAAGTGTCTCTTTCAGGGCAGACATAGAAGCTCTCATGTCATTTATGCAGTGCTTAAGCTGGGAATTAAAATCCTTGAGCTTATTGTTTTCTACCCCCATTGTGTCCAGCAAAATTAAAAGCAGGCAGCCAATCTCACTTTGTTCATTAGTTTTATAACAATGTTCAAAGGAATCAGCAACAAAAACAAAAAAAAGACAAATGGAACTACATAAAACTCTGAAACTGTGCATCATAGGAAACAATCAAGAGTGAGAAGACAGCCTACTGAATGGGAGAAAATATTTGCAAGTTGTATATCTGATAAGGGGTTAATATCCAGGGTATATAAGGAACTTTTACCACTCAACAACACAACAAAGATAACCTAATTTAAAAATGCGCAAAGTTCTTGGATAGACAATTCTCCAAAGAAGGCAAAAAAAAATGGTTAATGAACATATGAAAAGATGCTCAACTTCACTAATCATAAGAGAAATGCAAATCAAAACCACAATGAGATATCACTTTACATCCATTAGGATGGCCACTATCAAAAGAACAGAAAATGACAAGTGTTGGTGAGGATGTGGAAGGACTGGAGTCCTTGTGCACTATTGGTAGGAATATAAAATGATGCAGTCATTATGGAAAACAGTATGAAGACTCCTAAAGAAAGATTAAAATAGAATCACCATATGATCCACCAATTCCACTTCTGGGAATATAACCGAAAGAATTGAAAGCAGGATCTCAAACAGATATTTGCATACTCCTTCATATATGAGCTGCATTATTCACAATAGCCAAGAGGTGAGAACAACCCAAATGTTCACCAACAGTTGAATGGATAAAGAAAATGTGTTATATACACACAATCGAATATTATGCAGCCTTGGAAAGGAGGGAAATCCTGTCACATGCTACAACAAGTAGCCAGTCGCAAAAGGACAAATACTGTACGGTTACACTCATAGAAAGTATTTAAAGTACTCAAAATCATAGAAACAGAAAGTAGGAAGATGATTGCCAAGGGCTGGGGAGAGTGGGGCAGGGAATTAGTCCTAACAGATACAGAGTTTCTATTTTGTAAGATGAAAGTTCTAGAGATCTGTTGTACAACATACACTGTGAATATACTTAACACTACTGAAATGTACACTTAAAAATGGTGAAGATGGGGCTTCCCTGGTGGTGCAGTGGTTGGGAGTCCGCCTGCTGATGCAGGGGACACGGGTTCGTACCCCGGTCCGGGAAGATCCCACATGCCGCGGAGTGGCTAGGCCTGTGAGCCATGGCTGCTGAGCCTGTGCGTCCAGAGCCTGTGCTCCGCAACGGGAGAGGCCACAACAGTGAGAGGCCCGTGTACAGCAAAAAAAAAAACAAACAAAAAAAAACCGGTGAAGATGGTAAATTGAAAGCTGTATATTTTTACCACAATTTTTAAAAGAAATTCCAAAAGTTATTAAAATAGTAAAATAAAATATACCTTTAAAATATAAAGATATAAAAGGTATTATAAATATAAATGGTCAACTAGACCTTGTCTCTTTTATTTTTCACTTTTAACATTTTATTAGAGTTTATAATAAAAAAATTTTCCAAGTTACCATCTTCATAGCTGGATCACAGAAGCAAAGTGTGAAACTAAACTATGAAAATGCAAGTGTAGTAAAGCTATTCCATGTCTATTGATATTTTTAATACCTTTTTTTAGTTATAAAGGTAGTACACATAAGAGAAGGTCTAAAGGGGCTTCCCTGGTGGCACAGTGGTTGAGAGTCCGCCTGACGATGCAGGGGACATGGGTTTGCGCCCTGGTCCGGGAAGATCCCACATACGGCGGAGTGGCTGGGCGCGTGAGCCATGGCCGCTGAACCTGTGCGTCCGGAGCCTGTGCTCTGCAACCGGAGAGACCACGACAGTGAGAGGCCCGCGTACCACAAAAAAAAAAAAAAAAAGAGAAGGTCTAAAAAGGATATTCATCAAAAACTCTTTATAGTGTTAACCTCTAAGACTTTGTAAAGGGGAGAAATTGCACTTTTACTTCTGAATTTAAATTTTTTTTTTACAGTAGGTTCTTGTTGGTTATCTATTTTAAATATAGCAGTGTGTACATGTCAATCCCAAATTCCCAGTCTATCCCTCCCCACTGCACCCTTCCCCCCAGTAATCATAAGTTCATTTTCTAAGTCTGTGAGTCTGTTTCTGTTTTGTAAATAAGTTCATTTGTATCACTTTTTTTTAAAGATTCTGCATATAATCAATATAATATGATATTTGTCTTTCTCTGTCTGACTTACTTCACTTAGTAAGATAATCTCCAGGTCCATCCACGTTGCTGCAGATGTCACTATTTTGTTCTTTTTCATGGCTGGGTAATACTCCATTGTATATATGTACCACATCTTCTTTACCCATTCATGTGTTGATGGACATTTAGGTTGCTTTTGTGTCTTGGCTATTGTAAACAGTGCTGCAATGAACATTAGAGTGAATGTACCCTTTCGAACAATGTTTTTCTCCAGATATGTGCCCAGGAGTGGGATTGCTGGATCATACAGTAGCTCTATTTTTATTTTTTTTAAACCTCCATACTGTTCTCCATAGTGTCTGTACCAATTTACATTCCCACGAACAGTACAGAAGGATTCCTTTTTCTCCACACCCTCTCCAGCATTTATTGTTTGTAGATTTTTAAATGATAGCCATTCTTACTGGTGTGAGGTGATATCTCATTGTTTTGATTTGCATGTCTCTAATAATTAGCAATGTTGAGCATCTTTTCATGTGCCTATAAGAGACCTTGTCTCTTATTTGATTAGAAGATCCAGTGGTGATATTTTGCATATCCTCTATTGTAACATCAATCCATGGACTATCTGTGCACTCTTTTTTCTTAATTTATTTTTTATTGAAGTACAGTTGAATTATAATGTGTTAATTACAGCTGTATGGCAAGTGACTCAGTTATACATATATATATACTTTCTTTTTCATATTGTTTTCCATTATGGTTTATCACCGGATATTGAATATACCTCCCTGTGCCACACAATAGGACCTTATTGTTTATCCATTCTATATATACCAGTTTGTATCTGCTATTCCCAAACTCCCAATCCAACCCTCTCCCACTCCCCTCCCCCTTGGCCATGCACTCTTCATTATAGGAAATAAAGGCATCAGTGTGTTTAAGTCTAATCAGATTAGAGAACCAATTCTAACCCATCATCCTTAAGATTCTGTTCTGCTAGAATCTCTCAAAGTACCAAAAATTTGTTTTAGTAAGAATTATCCAGAGAAAAAGATCCAATAGAGATTGTATGTATAGACAGAGATTTATTTTCAAGAATTGCTCATGCAGTTGTGGAAGCTGGCAAGTCCAAAATCCAGAAATCGGCTAGCAGTCTGCTGGATATAGAACTTCATGGTTGACAAGTTGTTTCTTGTTTTTGTTTTTTTTCCTTTAGCACTTTGTATTTTTCCCTCCACTGCCTTCTGGCCTCCATTATTTCTAATGAGAAATCAGCTAATAACCTTATTGAGAATCCCTTATATGTGATGAATCATGTCTTACGTGTTGGGTTTGTGTTTTTTTTTACTTTTTTCGATACTACTTCCCCAGGTTGGGAGTGGGTAATTTGCATGCCTGCTGCTTTCCTTGGCTCCCTCTCTGGATTCAAACCCTGATTCCCCATCACCCATGGTCACCACTGTCCAGGCAGCTACTACCATCAAAAGTTGATAGGGCAGACATTTGAATGGGTCATGGCCCCCATGGGGCCTGCAATGGGCCGAGGTTACCTAGAGTCACTGAAGCCGGCAGCACTGCCCTCACTGAGGCTAGTGGGGAGGCTGACCTGGTTGCTTTTGAGCTGATAAATGCATGCACCACCCCCAAGGGGGTAAGCACTCATTGGTATGTATTAGTTTTTGAATTACCACAGTTATCCAAGTAGGAGAGGAGTGAGGGACCAAAGGAAAAATATATATATTTATATATATTATATCAAAAAATATATCCTAGTTTGATATAGTCCCATTTGTTTATGCTTTTGTTTCCCTTGCCTGAGGAGATGTATCCAAAAAAATATTGCTAAGACTGATGTCAAAGAGTGAACCCCTGAAGTTTTCTTCTGAAGGTTTTATGGTTTCAGGTGTTACATTAGTGTCTTTAAACCATTTTGAATTTAAATTTTTATATGGTGTGAGAAGGTAGTCCAGTTTATATGTAGCCTTACAGTTTTCCCAACACCATTTATTGAAGAGGCATGTTTGTTCCCATTGTATATTCTTGCCTCTTTTGTCATAGATTAATTGTCTATATAAGTGTGGGTTTATTTCTGGACTCTCTATTCTATTTCATTGATCTATGTGTCTGTTTTTGTGCCAGTACCATACTGTTTTGATGGCTGTAGCTTTGTAGTATATTTTGAAATCAAGGAGTGTGATACCTCCAGCTTTGTTCTTTATCAAAATTGTTTTTGGCTATTTGGGGACTTTTGTGTTTCATTAAAAATTTTAGAATTATTTTTTCTATTTCTGTGAAAAATGTCACTGGTGTTTTGATAGGAATTGCATTGAATCTGTAGATTTCCTCAGGTAGTGTTGTCATTTTAACAATATTAATTCTTCCAACATATGACCATAGTATATCTTTGCATCTTTTTGTGTTGTCTTCAGTTTCTTTCATCGATGTCTTATAGTTTTCCAAGTACATTTCATTTACCTCCTTACTGAGATGTATTCCTAGTTATTTTATTCTTTTTGATGCAATAGTAAATGGGATTGTTTTCATAATTTCTATTTCTGATAGTTCATTGGTAGTGCATAAAAACAGAACAGATTTCTCTACAGTAATTGTGTATCCTGCAACTTTACAGAATTCATTGATGAGCTCTAGCAGTTTTTTGGTGATGTCTTCAGAATTTTCTATGTATAATATCATGTCATCGGCAAACAGTGACAGTTTTGCTTCTTCTCTTCCAATTTGGATGCCTTTTATTTCTTTTTCTTGTCTGATTGCTATGGCTAGAACTTCCAGTAGTATGTTGAATAAAAGGGACAAGAGTGGGCATCCTTTTCTTGTTCCTGATCTTAGAGGAAATGCTTTCAGCTTTTCACCATGGAGTATGATGGTGGTTGTGGGCTTGTCATATATGGCCTTTATAATATTGAGGTGTGTACCCTCTATATCCACTTTGTTGAGAGTTTTTATCATATATGGAGGTTGAATTTTGTCAAAAGCTTTTTCTGAATCTATTGAGATGGTTTTTATTCTTCAGTTTGTTAATGTGGTGTATTACATCGTGTATTGAGCCATCTTTGCAACCTTGGGATAAATCTCAATTGATCATGGTGTATGATCCTTTGAATGTATTGTTGGATTCAGTTTACTTATATTTTACCAAGGATTTTTGCATCTATGTTCATCAGTGATATTGGACTGTAATTTTTCCCATATATTTGTCTGTTTTTTGTATCAGGGTAATGCTGGCCTCATAGTACGAGTTCAGAAGTATTTCTTCCTCTGCAATTTTTTGGAATAGTTTGAGAAGGATGAGTGTTAACTCTTCTCTAGATGTTTGGTAGAATTCCCCTGTGAAGCTATCTGGTCCTGGACTTTTGTTTGTTGGAATTTTTAAATTATTGATTTAATTTCATTATGGGTAATTGGTCTCTTCAAAATTTCTATTTCTGCCTGATTCAGTCTTGAGAGATTGGACATTTCTAGGATTTTTTCTTTTTTCTTTTTTTTTAGGTTTTTCTATTTTATTGCTCTATAACTATTTGTTGTAATCTCTTGTGATCTTTTGTACTTCTGTGGTGTCAGTTGTACCTTTTCCTTTTTCATTCCTGATTTTATAGATTTGGGCCCTTTCTCTTTTTTTCTTAATGCGTTTGGCTAAAGGTTTATCAATTTTGTTTATCTTTTCAAAGAACCAGCTCTTAGTTTCATTGATTTTTTTCTATTGTTTTTAAAATCTCTATTACATTTATTTCTGATCTGATCTTCATGATTTCTTTCCTTCTACTAACTTTGGGTTTTGTTTGTTCTTTTTCTAGCCCCTTTAGGTGTAAGGTTAGGTTGTTTATTTGAGATTTTTCTTGTTTCCTGAGGTGAGGTTGAATTGCTATAAACTTCCCTCTTAGACTGCTTTTGCTGCATCCCATACATTTTGGGTCATTGTGTTTTCATTTTCATTTGTCTCCAGGTATTTTTAAATTTCCTCTTTGATTTCTTCAGTGATCCATTGCTTGCTTTGTATTGTATTATTTATCCTCAACTTGTTTATGTTTTTTGCAGTTTTTTTTCTTGTAGTTGATTTCTGGTCTCATAGCGTTGTGATAGGAAAGGGTGATTGATAAAATGTCAATTTTTGTAAATTTACCAAGAATTCTTTTGTGGCCTAGCATGTGATCTATCCTGGAGAATGTTCCATGTGCATTTGAAAAGAATGTGTATTCTGTTGCTTTTGGATGGAATGTTCTCTCTATATATCTATTAGATGGGATCTAATGTATCATTTAAGGTCAGTGTTTCCTTATTGATTTTCTGTCTGGATGATCTGTCCATTGATGTAAGTGGGGTGTTAAAATCCCTTACTAAATTTGTTACTGCCATTTTCTCCTTTTGTGTCTGTTAATATTTGCCTTATATATTTAGATGCTCCTATGTTGAGTGCATATATATTTATAATTGTTATATCATCCTCTTGGATTGATCCTTTGATCATTATATAATGTCCTTCTTTGTCTCTTATAACAGTCTGTGTTTTAAAGCCTATTTTGTCTGATATTAATATTGCTACCCTGGCTTTCTTTTCTTTTCCATTTGCATGGAATACCTTTTCTCAGCCCCTCACTTTCAGTGTGAATGTCTTTAGTGCTGCAGTGAGTCTCTTGTAAGCAGCAGACTGGAGCATTTAGTCCATTTACATTTAAAGTAATTATCAATAGATATGTATGCATTGACATTTTGTTGTTTTGGCGTTGTTTTGTAGTTTTTTGTTCCTTTGTTCTTCTTTTCCTCTCTTCCCTGTGATTTGATGACTATCTTCAGTGTTTTGTTTGGATTACTTTCCCTTCGTGTGTGTATCTAATACAAATTTTTGAAATATGGTTACCATGAGGCTTATATACAGCAATCTATGTGTGTGTGTGTGTGTGTGTGTGTGTGTGTGTATGATTAAGTTGATGCTCTCTTAAATTTGAACACAGTTTAACAACAGTGCAACTGTATTTTTACTCTCCAACCCCCAATCTTTACTTTTTTTGACATCATATTTTACATCTTTTTGTTTTGTGTATCTCTTAATTACTTATGGTGGATATAGATGATTTTACTTCTTTTGTCTTTTAGCCTTCCTACTGGTTTTATAAGTGGATTTACAACCTTTACTGTATATTTGCCTTTATCAATTAGCTTTTTACTTTCAAAATATTCCTGTTTCTAGTTGTGGTCTTTTCTATTATGCTGAGAGAAGTCCATTAACATTTCTTGTAAAACTGGTTTGGAGGTGCTGAAGTCATTTAGATTTTGCTTGTCTGTAAAACTTTTGATATCTCCTTCAAATCTGAATGATAGCCTTGCCAAGTAGAGTTTTCTTCATTGTCGTTTTTTCCCTTTTATCACTTTAAATGTATTGTGCCACTCCTTTCTGCCCTACAGAGTTTCTGCTGAAGAGTCAGTTGATAGTCTTATGGGAGTTCCCTTGTGTGTAACTTGTTGCTTTTCCCTTGCTGCTTTTAATACTCTCTCTTTATCTTTAATTTTTGCCATTTTAATTTCAGTGTCCTTATGTGGTTCTCTTTGCATTTATCCTGTTTGGGACCCTCTGTGCTTCCTGAACCAGGATGTCTGTTTCCTTTCCCAGGTTAGGGAAATTTTCAGCTATTATGACTTCAAGTTTGTTCTCTGTACCTTTTCCTCTTTCTAGTCTCCTTCTGAGACCCCTATAATGCAAATTTAGTACACTTGATGTTGTCCAAGGTCTCTTAAAATGTCCTGTATTTTTAAATTCTTTTTTCTTTTTTGTGCAACTTGAGTAATTTCTACTACTCTGTCTTCCAGTTCACTGATCCATTCCTCTGTATCATCTAATCTATTGTTGCTTCCTTCTAATATATTTTTTATTTCAGTTATTATATTCTTCAGCTCTGTTTGGTTCTCCTTTATATTTTCTAACTCTTTGTTAAATCTCATTGTGTCCATTCACTCTTCTCCCAAGTTCTTTTATCATCTTTGTGATCATTACCTTGAACTCTTTATTGGGTAGGTTGCTTATCTCTATTTTCACTTAATTATTCTGGGGTTTTATCTTGGTCCTTCATTTGGAACATATTCCTCAGTCACCTCATTTTACTAATTCACTGTTTTTATTTCTATATATTTGTATGTTGGTTACATTTCCCAATCTTGGAGAAATGACCTTTTGTAGGAGATGTCCTATGTCCCAGCAGCACACTCCCCTATCATCACTGGAGCTATATGCTCTAGGGGTGCCCCCATGTGTGCTGTGTGGGCCCTTCTGTTGTGGCAGGCTGACTACTATGGGTGGGCTGGTAGGCATGGCTGGCCCTCAGTCCACTTGGCTGCTAGTCCCTGCCTAATGTGGTGTCTGCTCGCCACTGGTGGGCAGGGCTGGGACACAAGGTGGCTGGCTGTGAAGCCCCAGGAATTCCAGGCCTAGTTCTGGCCCACTGGTGGTTGGAGCAAGGTCCCAGGGTGGCTGGTTGTGGGACCAGGGGTCCCAGAGCTAGAGTCAACTGCTGAGAAGTGGGACCAGTTCCTGACATGGCTAGCTACAGGGTCTGGGGTGTCCCAAAGCTGGTGTCAGCCCACTGATGAGTGTGGCTGGATCCCAGAGAGAGTGGCTGAGGGGCCTAAGATGTCTCAGAGCTGATGTCAGCCTGCTGGTGGGCAGGGCTGGGGCCCAGGTGTTCACAGGGCTAGTGCCAGCCCACTGATGGGCAGAGATCATTCCTGGGGCCTTTGGCTGCAGGTTCGCATTCCTTGCTAGATTTAATTCTAGCTACCCTCTTGAAAAACTGATCCAGTGATGTCTGGGTAGTAGCCCTTTTTTTTTCTCATCAGAGATGACACAGTAGTCCTGGATTGCACTCTGAACGGCTGCTGCAGCCTTTGTGTACCAATCTACGTTCAGATCCTGTGCCTCAAAAACTAACAGTGCCTCCTCAAGTAAAGAAAATCCCCTTGCCATTTCCTGCATCATGAAACTCTTCAGTTCTTCAGTTACTTCTTCTTCGTCTTGTTGCTCCACTCTCTCAATTATTTTCACTTTTCTTTCCATCATTATCGCTTGGCGCTTCTTAGTACCAGATACATCACTGCTGCTTTTATGCTTGCTTCCGGACATCCTGGGCTTGAAATAAAGATACTGTACTACTGTATTCTATATAGTATGTACAATAAAATACACAAAAGCACAACCACTTGTAGAGGATGCACGCACGTGACGATGTATGCCAAACACATGAACTAACTTACGTGATTGGACATCCAAAAGCATGTTCATATCTTTGAAAGTTCGCAACTTGAATGTTCGTATGTAGGGGACTTTCTGTACATCAAAATTTAAAACTGTGCATCAAAGGAAACAATCAATAGAATGTGAGAAGATATTTGTGAATCAAATAACTGATAAGGGTTTAATACCTAGAACATATAAATCAATCCTACAACTCAAGAACAAAAAGACAAACATCCCAATTTAAAAATGGGCAAAGAGGGCTTCCCTGGTGGCGCAGTGGTTGGGAGTCCGCCTGCCGAGGCAGGGGACACGGGTTCGTGACCCGGTCTGGGAGGATCCCACATGCCGCGGAGCGGCTGGGCCCGTGAGCCATGGCCGCTGAGCCTGCACGTCCCAAGCCTGTGCTCCGCAACGGGAGAGGCCGCAGCAGTGAGAGGCCCGCGTACCGCAAAAAAAAAAAAAAAAAAAAAAAAAATGGGCAAAGGACTTAACTAGACATTTCTTCACAGATGATATACAAATGGCCAACAAGCATACGGGAAGATGCTCAACATCATTAATCATAAGAGAAATGCAAATTAAAACCACAGTGAGTTATCACCTCATACCAATTTGACGGTTACTATTGCAAAACAGAAAATAATGTGTTGGTGAGGAGGTGGAAAATTGCAATCCATGTACACTGTTGTGAGATTGTAAAAATTGTGCATCTGTTGTGGAAAACAGTATGGTGGCTCCTCAAAATATTAAAAACTAGAAATACCATATGATCCAGCAATCCTGCTACTGGGTATATATCCAAAAGAATTAAAAATGAGGTCTCAAGGAGATATTAGTACACCCATGGTCATAGCAATATTCATCATAGCCAAGAAGTGGAAGAAGCCCAAGTGTCCATTCATGCATGAATAGATAAACTAAATGTTTTATACACATGCAATGGAATATTATTCAGCCTGAAAAAAGAATGAAATTCTGACACATGTTACAACATGGATGAACCTCAAAAACCTGTGCTATGTGAAATAAGCCAAAAACAATTTTTGTATGATTCGGGACATACGTTCCCAGGCAGCAGCAGCTCCTGCAAGGTCTCACCTCAGTGCCTGGAGAATGCCTCTGTATTCCAAGGCACAAAGCCACACTTTCTCTGGATCTTTCTTTGACTCTTTACATACAGGACCCATTTTTCTTTCCATTGTTTTGGAGGATGGCATGAACTTTAACTGAAGGCTTGTCTGTGATTGTCATATTACTTCTGATCTTGTTTGTGTCTTCCACTGACCTGGACCTCATTGAGGACAGGGATTAAGACTTTCTTCTGTGACTCTCTAGGGACCTGATGGTGCTGTCCAATTTAGTAGTCACTAGGTCCATGTGACTACTGAGCACTTGAAATATGGCCACTCCGAATAGTGAGTGATGTAAGGGAGAAATAATCCCTGTATTCTAAGACATACTTTGAAAAATGAATGTAAAATATTCGACTGTTTTATGTTTATTACATCTTTAAGTGATATTATTTTGAATATATTGATTAAAATGCATTATTAAAATTAATTTGAGCTGTTTCCTTCTGCTCTTTTAACGTGGCTCCTATAATATTTGAATTTTTTATTGACTTGTAATATATTTATGCTGCATTGTTAGTCAAGGGTATATAGTAGATGCAGAATTGATGAACTGGCTGATGCCAGGTAAAATGAATTTCCCCATTTGGATTCTGTTGATGGCCAAAAGAGGAGTCTCCCAGTCACCACTGCCAGCCCCTGGGAATCCTGTGGGGATTCATTTACCAGATTTTCTCTCCCTTCCCAGGATACCATGTATCAGAAGGTGGAGAAAACTGTATATCCTGTACAAATGGAGTGGACTTTACTAATCACTGGAATATGCTCCCTTCCTGCTTACCATGTACAATCTGTAAATCAGGTACAGAACATGGGGACCCATAACAAGTGCAGGCATGATGAGGTGGGAATTGTATCCAACATGGAATCAGGACATCTGGATTCCAATTCCAGTCCTTCTTGGTCTTCATCATACCCTGTTTTATGATTATGTCTTAGGTCAATACAAAAAATAGAAATTATTTTTATAATGCATGCCACATAGTATGTAAATCTTTTAAATCATCAGATGAAAGTGGTGGGAAAGTAATCTGTCCTTTGATGGGGGAGAGGGATGGGATATGTATAGTTACAGCATAAGAAAAGGCCTGGCCAAGTGGAAAAGTGCTAGGTTTGAGCTTTGACGTGGGTCTAGTCCTGGGCCAGGCCCCTCTTAGCCCTGTGCTCTGTGCTCCTGGCAGGGACTTGGCCTCTCTCAGCCTTTACAACTTAGGGCCCCTCTACCTCTCCAGCAGGGCTAGGTTTTGGGAAGTCACCCAAGGGTTCCTCTCCATCCAGGGTCTCTCAGATTATACCTGGCCCTTCCTACTGACCCTGTGAGCTATAAGATTTCCCTCCTTGTCCTAATGCATTAAATAATGAATCATGGTCCTTTTCTCACACCTCTGAGTATTGGTGACAGGTGAACAGGGGCTGTCCTTTATGTGCCCCACATGTGTTGCTGCAGAATTTGACCCCCAAAGCTACAGTGAACTGAGGAGAGCTGAGTGGGTGGGTGTTTGGTTGGTGAAGAAGGGTCGAGGGTCACGCAAGGGAAACACATCCCCAAACCTTATCCTTTGTCTTCAGGTGAAGAAGAGAGGACCCCTTGCACGGCGACTAAGGACACACAGTGTCAGTGCAAACCTGGAACTTTCCATGAAGAAGACTCACCTGAGTTCTGCCAGAAGTGCAGCACTGGGTGAGACGTGGGAGCCTAGGTGGTTCCCAACAGTTCAAGGGAAACACTACAGAGCCTCGCTTCCGCCCCAGGGAAGCTTCCGTCCCTGTGCTGGTGGGGTCTCCTGAGCCTGCAGCAGCCCCTCCCCATCCATCTGCATGTCCCTGCACTGCCCCCTGCATCTTCCCACACCTCCTTAGCACCGCTTCCCTTTGGCCAGGTCGGCTTTTCTATTGGACACAATAGGCCACTGATTAGATCCATGATGCAGTCAACAGAAGTTTTAATTTCTTTAAAAAAAAGATATCAAGAGGGGAAAAAATGAGTAGAATGCAGCTGGGCTTATATTCATCTTTATAACAATTCAGTCATAAAATGGAACCTTTAATATTTTTTTATGCAGGAAAGGGCCCATGAATACAAAAGTGCCCACAGCCAAGTCATAATAAGATTGAGCATGTAGCTCCTTCAAGGTTCCTTTAAAGCCCTGAGCCAACTCAGCTGACCTCACATCCAGCCCTCATTCCCCCAATAAGAGGGAATGAATCTTTCCTATTTAGGGACATAGGGGCCAATAGTAATTTGCTCTCCTCTGACGCTCCAGTGCTGGCTGCGATTGGTAGGAAGAGTCAACAGGTGGAGGACAAGAGGATCCTTGTATTAAAGTTTGACTGGAGGATGAGGCTTGGCTTGTGCCCAAACCCTTCTGACCCTTGACTTGGATGAGATGCCCCCTCACATAGGCTTCCCCTGCAGCCCAGGGAGGCCAGTGCAGGCCTTGCAGAGAAGGCCCAGCTCCTGAAGGGGCAGCTCTGAACACTCAGCAGGAGCCCTGGGGGCTGGAGTGCACAAGCCCAGATCCTTCTCCCCAAAAAGGGGGACTGAAGGGACCCTGCCCTGAAGACAGTAGGAGCCCGTCCCTCCTCCACTGTCTTGTCAGGGAACACTGGGTGAGAGATTGTTCCCTCTTTCTCCTCATCTGGCCAGCTTTCCCTGACGGATCCCCTCCATGTCCTCCCTGTGTCTGTACCCAGGTGCCCTGATGGGATGGTTATGGCCAAGCCCTGTAACCCCTTCAGTGACCTCAAATGTGTGGACCAAAAATCAGGTACCCAGGCCAGTGGGGAGGCCCCGGTTCCTGGTGAGACAGTGACCATGCGCCCAAGACTGCCCACCACTCCCTCTGCCTCCTCAGACACTTCACAGCTGGTGATCACAGTTGTAGCTGTAATTACACCTGTCTGTCTCCTGCTGCTGGTGATCATATATCTTTTCTGGCGGTTCTGCATTCAAGGTGAGGTTCTGGGAGGGAAGGGGGAGGTGCTGGCCCCCTCCTCCATCTCCCCAGTCCTCCTGGCTTGGCTCTGATCTTGTTCCCCGGGATCCACCTCCACCTCCCACCTCACCTGCTCCTACGAAGCCGGGATCGCATGAGTCCCCCATCTCAGCGACGGTCCCCTCTTCCCCCTGGCCAAGTATGGTGGGCGGGGAGCAGGGTCAGTTCTTAATGTCTTTAGGACCCCCAGCCAGGGCAGAGAGGTGGTCAGCACCTTGACTGGGTGACAAGAGTCAGGGGAGAGGGTCGTTCAGCAGAACCCCACAGAGATTTTACATGGGTTTCATTTTCCCCCTTCTCTTCTCCCTCCCCGAGGGTTCTCCAGGTTTGGAATGGCCCGCTCCCTGTCACCAGGCCCGGGGCTCCTTGTTCAGTGTCTGAGCCCCCAGCCCACACCCTGTCCCTGGCACTGTCCCTGGGGAGGGAGGTGCTGCAAGAGGGCGTTCCCCACGGCTCAGGCGGATGCCTCTTCTCTTCTAGGTGGTGGTGTGGACCCTAAGTGCATGGACAGGGTGAGTTGGTTTCTCCAGGACCTGGTGGCATCAGGCCCTCAGTAACTGTTTGGCCCTGGGTGGACACGGTCCCCAGTTTGTCCTATGCTGTTGTCCCTGGCTCTCTCAAGTGGCCTGAGGGCTCTGGGCTGACAGTAGGAGAGCAACTGGCCTGTTGAGAGCAGCTCTAAGGCTGGTTGGCAGTGCTAGCCCTGTCCCTCTTCCTGCTTGTGAGACGCCCTCACCCCATAACCCTGGATGCACCCTGGGGTATGGGGGGGTGTCAGGCAAGGGTGCTGAACCCCCCTTAGCACAGCACTAGGGTCCTGGTGCCATCAGCAGAACCCTGGATGTGTTGAGTCTGTGCCCACCTCGGGGGGGACAAACGGGAGTAGGTAAGGAGGCAGAGCCCACCATGTTCCCCCAGACGCTGCAGGGATCTGTGGGTATGGACTCCTGAATCAGCTCCTTGCCTTCCCAAGGTCTTTTTCTGCTGCTCCTGTCCCCCAAGAGGTCCTGGGGCTCTGGACAATGCCCATAACAACATGCTGATCAACAGAGATTTGCTGTCCATTCTGGTGCCCAAGAAGGACCTAGAAGACCAGGAGCAGGACAAGCTGACAGGTGTCATGGTACAGTCTCCAGTGGAAGCAAAGCATCTACTGGTGAGTGTGTGGTGAGCTTTCTTCTTGCCCAGGACTGAAGTAGAAACAGAGAAAGACCAATGTTGGTCAGGTCTCCTGTCCCATGGGGAAGTGGTGATAGAGGGATATCAGGGTCCTGAAGGGGAAAGGAACCTGCTACCCTGATATGGTAGACTGTCAGCTCTATGCAATATTGTGCTGTTTATTATCTGTCCAGTTCTCACTGTTTCCTCAGTCTAGAACAAGGAGGCACAGAGTGGGCACTCCCATATTTGTTGAATGATTGAATGAGGGCTGCATACTATTCCACTGCATAGTTGTAAAATAATATAGTAAGCCATTCCTCCTAATAATAGGAATATCAAATTTGTTACAAAATTATTATTACACTGAACATACATGAAAATAAATCTTAGTCCTGGGCTTCCCTGGTGGCGCAGTGGTTGAGAGTTCGCCTGCCGATGCAGGGGATACCGGTTCGTGCCCCGGTCCGGGAGGATCCCGCATGCCACGGAGCAGCTGGGCCCGTGAGCCATGGCCGCTGGGCCTGCGCGTCCGGAGCCTGTGCTCCGCAATGCGAGAGGCCACAGCAGTGAGAGGCCCGCGTACCGAAAAAAATAAATAAATAAAAAATAAATCTTAGTCCTGATAGCTGATCATATTTGTATAGTGGCTTCTTAGAAGAAGTAGAATTTTGGGGTCAACTTGTAGAAGTGCTTTTCTACTGTCTACACACACATGCACATCCAGTTTGGGTTCATATCTGTTCATCAGTTTTGACAGTGAGTAGTCAACCTGTGCAAACATTTCTCATTCTTCATAAGGTTGGAAAGTCATTCCCCACAACATAAGATGAAATTCTTTAATTTCTTAGAGTTTTTAAATTTAATGATGATTTTTAGCATTTAACAATTTTAGCTAACTGGAATTTATTTTGTGATATGATATGATGTGAGGAGCTCCCTGAATTCTGAGTCACTGTCTCCTTCCTATAACCCTATTTAGCAACTGCTTCTCCCACTTCCCTCTGTTTTAGGCCTCTCCTTTATCACATGTGAAATATTTATACGGACAATGATCTCTTTCCATCTAGAGTGTTCTTTTTGGGGTTTTTTTCCTGCATTGACAGTTGACCCTTGAACAAAGCTGGGGATAGGGACACAGACCCTCCAAAATCCACATGTCTGTGGCTCTGCATCCTCAGGTTCAACCAACTGTGTATCATATAGTACTGTAGTGCATATATAGTGAAAAAAATCCACATGTACATGGACTTGTGCAGTTCAAACCCTTGTTGTTCAAGGGTCAACTATATACTGCATTCTTTTTAAAGAGAAAGTATAAAAGGAAGCAAACAAAAAAGACAAATAATCCCCCCATCCTGATTAATCACTTTTCACATTTTTTCACAGTAGTTAATACATATCCACAGTGAGAAAATTTAAACAGTATAGAAAGTTTCTCAGTGAGTCATGAAAGCCTCATCCTATAATCTTTCTCTAGCCACTTAGTTCTTTTTATTTCAGGTAACTATGAGGTATAATTTTCTCTGATTCTTTGCTGAAATTGTTATGCATGTCATCTATATACTATACCAATGAAACTGTTTAGTATGTTTTAATATCTGAGAGAGCAATACCTCTTACTTTTTCAAAATTTATTGTTTACCCAGATAAAATTTAGAATTATTTTATAAGATATCCTCCACACCTAAAAAAATTATTGAAATATTTTGTATTACCTTAAATTCATAAATTAATCTAGGAAGAATTAAGATCTTGTTAATATTCAATATTGCTCTTATCAAAGAAGATAACATTGAGAGATTAAACATAATGGTGGAGTAGAAAGACCCTGAGCTCACCTCCTCTCACAGGCACACCAAAATTATAACTATTTACAGAGGAACTATTGGTGAGAAATACCAGAATCTACCAGAAAATATCTTCTACAACTAATGATATAAAGAAGGAACCACAAGATGGCTGAGACATAGTACAGTAAAAACCCATATTGCCGGGTGATCAACCCACAATTGGGAGGCTAATTACATTTGCAGAGGTTCTGCCCAAGGAGCAAGGAATCTGAGCCCCACATCAGGCTCCCCAGCCCAGGAGTTCTGCACCAGGAAGACAAGCCCCTAGAACATTTGGCTTTAAGGCCAGTGGGGCTTACTTTCAGGAGACCCAGAGGTTTGTGGGATATAGGAACTGCATCTTAAAGGGTGCACATAAAATCTCACAACCACTGGGACCCAGGGAAGAGCAGAAATTTGAAAGAAGTCTGGGTCAGACCTACCTGCTGATTTTGGAGAGTCCCAGGGAGGCAAGAGGCAACTGGATCTCATCCTGGGGACACTGACACTGCTGGTAGCAATTTGGGGGAGTTCATTCTACCACATGGACTCTGGTGCTGGGAAGCACCATTTTGGAATTCTCCCTCTAGCTTATTAGCCTTGGGATCCAGCCCTACCCCCACCCACCAGCCTATAGGCACCAGCACTTGGATGCCTCAGGCCAAGCATCTAGGCAAGCAGGGACACAGCCCCACCCACCAGCAGGCAGCCTGACTTAAGACCACCTGAGCCGACAGTTGCCCCTGGACGTCCTTGTCCACCAGTGGGCCTGGGACCCAGCCCTGCACACCAGTGTGCGGGCACTAGTCCCAGGAAATCATAGGGCCCTGCAGCCAGAGACCCAGCTCCACCCACCAGTGGGCAGACACCAGCCCCAGGATCTACTGCGCAGCAGCCCCAGGAACACTGCAGCCCCTCAGCTGCCTTGTCAGGACCCAACCAATACATCAGCAGGCTGGCATCAGCTCTGGGACCCCACTGGGCTCCAGCCATGCACAACAGCAGGCCAACTACAGGCCAAGGGGACACCTTGAGCCCCTCAGCCAGTGGCCCCAGGATCCAATCCCACCCACTAGTGGGCTGACACCAGCTTCGGGACACCCACAGCTCTGCATCCAGAGATCTCAGGATCTGGTCTGCATACGGGTGACTGGCACTAGCCCTGATAACCCCTGAGGGGGACCACATCAACATACATTGTAATTAAAATAGCAAAAATTAAAGATAAAGAGCGAATATTAAACCACAAGGGAAAACAACAAGAAACATACAAGGGAACTCCCATAAGGCCATGAGCTGACTTTTCAGTAGAAATTGCAGGCCAGAGGGAGTGGCACAATATATTTAAACTGTTGAAAGGGGAAAACCGACAACCAAGTATACTCTAACTGGCAAGTCTCCCATTCATATTTGATGAACATATCAGAAGTTTTACAGACCTAATGAAGCTAAAAGAGTTCAGCACCACCAAGCCAGATTTACAAGAAATGTTAATGGGACTTCTCTCAGTGGAAAAGAAAAACCCACAACTAGAAACACAAAACTTACAAAAGTAAAAAGTTAATTGGTAAAGGAAAATACACAGTAAAGGTAGTAAATCAACCACATACAAAGGTAGTAGGAAGGTAAAAAACAGAAGTAGTAAAATTATCTATATACACAATAAGTAGTAATGAAATATAGAAAACAAAATGATATAAAATATGATGTCAAAAACAGAAATTGAGGCACAAGAGGAATAAAAAAGCAGGGTTTATAAAATTCTTTTGAAATTAAGAGATCAGCAAATTAATCACACAAATACATACAGATAGTTTGATTATATAAACCTCACAGTAACCAGAAATCAAAAATCTATATTACATACACACACAGAAGAGAAAGGAATACAAACATAACAATAAAGAGAGTCATCAGTCACAGGGAAGAGAACAAAAGAAGAAAAAAGGAAAACTAAAAAGAATTACCCCCCAAATCTGAAAACAATTAACAAAATGACAATAAGTACACACTTATCAATAACTACTTTAAATGAATAAAGACTAAACGCTCCAATCAAAAGACATAGAGTGGTTGAATGGCTACAAACCAAGATCCATATATATGCTACTTCCAAGAGACCCACTAGCTCTAAAGACACACATAGACTAAAAGTGAGGGGGATGGAAAAAAGTATTCCATGCAAATGGAAATAAAACAAATCCAGGGTAGCAATACTTATATCAGGCAAAATAGACTTTAAAATGAAGACTGTAACAAGAGAGAAAGAAAGACATGACCTAATGATCAAGGGATCAATCCAAGAAGAAGATATAACAATAGTAAATATATATAGACTCAATATAGTAGCACCTAAATACATAAAGCAAATATGAACAGACATAAAGGGAGAAATTGACAGTAACACAAGAGTAGGGGATTTTAACACTCCACTTACATCAGTGGACAAATCATCTGGACAGAAAATCAATAAGGAAACACCGGCCCTAAAAGACACATTAGACCAGACGTACTTAATTGACATATATAGAACATTCCATCCAAAAGCAGCAGAATATACATTGTGCTGTACAGAAGTGCTCATGGAACATTTCTCCAAGATGGATCATATACTAGGCTACAAAACAAACCCAATAAATTTAAGAAATTTGAAACCATATCAAGCATCTTTTCTGACCACAACACTATAAGACTAGAAATCAACTAGTAGAAAAATAAACTGCAAAAAACACAAACATGTGGAGCCTAAACAGTATACTGCTAAGCAACCAATGGATCACTGAAGAAATCATAGGAGAATTTAAAAAATATCTGGAGACAAATGAAAATGAAAACACCATGATCCAAAAATCTATAGACACAGCAAAAGCAGTTCTAAAAGGGAAGTTTATAGTGATATAAGCTTACCTTAGGAACCAAAAAACATCTAAAGTAAACATCCTAACCTTACACCTAAAGGAACAAAAAAAAAAAAAAAAAGAAGAATAAATAAAATCCAAAATAAGTAGAAGGAAAAAACATCCTAAAGATCAGAGAATAAATAACTGCAATAGAGACTAAACAAAAAAATAGAAAAGATCAATGAAATTAAGAGCTGGTTCTTTGAAAAGAAAAAGAAAATTGAGAAACCTTTCACCAGACTAATCAAGAAAAAAAGTGAGTGGACCCAAGCCAATAAAAATCATAAGTAAAACAAAGAGAAGTTAAACCAACACCACAGAAATATAAAGGATCATAAGAGATTAATACAAACAACTATATGCCGATAAATTGGACAACATAGAAGAAATGGAAAAATACCTACAAATGTACAATCTCCAAAGACTGAACTAGGAAGAAATAGGAACAGACCAACTACCCATAATGAAATCAAATCAGTAATCTAAAAACTCCACAAAAACAAAAGTCCAGGACCTGATGGCTTCAAAGGGGAATTCTACCAAACGTTTAGAGAAGAGTTAACACCTATCCTTCTCAAACCATTCCAACTAATTGCAGAGAAAGGAATGCTTCCAAACTCATTCTATGAGGCCAACATCACCCTGATACTAAAAGCTGACAAAGATATCACAAAAAAGGAAATTATGGTCCAATGTCACTGATGAACATAGATGGAAAAATCCTCAACAAAATATTAGCAAACTGAATCCAACAATACAGTAAAAGATATATACACCATGATAAATTGGGATTTATCCCAGGGATGTAAGGATTTTTCAACATCTGCAAATCAATCAATATGATACACCACATTAACAAACTGAAGAATAAAAACCATATGATCACCTCAATAGATGCAGAAGAACATTGTGACAAAATTCAAAATCCATTTATAATTAAAAAGTGGGCATAGAGGGGACACACCTCAACATAATAAAGGCCATATATGACAAACCCACAGCTAACAACATACCCAATGGTGAAAAGCTGAAAGCATTTCCTCTAAGATCAGGAACAAGACAAGGATGCCCATTGTCACCATTTTTATTTAACATTGTGTTGGAAGTCCTAGCCACAGCAAACAGACAAGAAGAAATACATATAAAAGGCATCCAAATTGAAAGGGAAGAAGTAAAACTGTTACTGTTTGCAAATAACATAATAATATACGTAGAAAATCCTAAAGACACTCCTAGAAAACTGCTAGAGCTAGTCAATGAATTTGGTAAAGTTGCAGGACACAAAATTAATATACTGAAATCTGTTGCATTTCTATACACTAACAACAAACTATCAAAAAAGAGAAATTAAGGAAACAATTCCATTTACCATTGCATCAAAAAGAATAAAATATCTAGGAATAAACCTACCTAAGGAGGTTAAAGACCTGTACTAGGAAAACTATAAGACACTGATGAGAGAAACTGAAGATGACACAAACAAATGGAAAGATACACTGTGTTCATGAATTGGAAGAATTAATATTGTTAAAATGACCACGCTATCCAAGGCAATCTACAGATTCAATGTAATCCCTATCAAAATACCAATGGCATTTTTCATTGAAATAGAACAAATAATCTTAAAATTTGTGTGGAAACACAAAAGACTTGGAATAGCCAAGACAGTCTTGAGAAAGAACAAAGTTGAAGGTATTATATTCCTTGATTTCATACTATACTACAAAGCTACAAAAACAGTCACACAGACATACTATACTACAAAGCTACAAAAATAGAATAGAGGGCTTCCCTGGTGGCGCAGTGGTTGAGAGTCCGCCTGCCGATGCAGGGGACACGGGTTTGTGCCCCGGTCTGGGAAGATACCACATGCTGCAGAGCGGCTGGGCCCGTGAGCCATGGCCTCTGAGCCTGCATGTCCAGAGCCTGTGCTCCACAATGGGAGAGGCCACAACAGTGAGAGGCCTGCGTACCGCAAAAAAAAAAAAAAAAAAAAAAAGCCCAGAAAGAAACCCATGCACTTAGGGTCAAGTAGTCTATGACAAAGGAGGCAAGAATATACAATGTAGAAAAGACATTCTCTTCAGTAACTGACGCTGGAAAAACTGGACAGCTACATCTAAAAGAATGAAATTAGAACATTTTCACACACCATATACAAAAATAAACTCAAAATGGATTAACAACCTAAATGTAAGACGAGAAACCATAAAACACCTAGAAGAAAACATAGGCAGAACACTCTCTGACATAAATCATGACAATATTTTTTTGGATCTGTTGCCTAAGGCAAAGGAAACAAAAGCAAAAATGAACAGATAGACCTAATTAAACTTAAAAGCTTTTGCACAGCAAAGGAAACCATTGACAAAACAAAAAGACACCCTACTGAATAGAAGAAAATATTTGCAAATGATATGACCAATAAGGGGTTAATATCCAACATATATAAATAGCTCATGCAACTCAATATCAAAAACAACAACAACCAGACAACTCAATTAAAAAACAGGCAGAAAACCCAAATAGACATTTTTCCAAAGAGGAAATGCAGATGGCCAACAGGTACCTGAAAAGATGCTCGACATCACTAATCATCAGAGAAATGCAAATCAAAACCACAATGAGATATCACTTCACACCTTTCAGAATGGCTAGCATCAAAAAGACCATAAATAACAAGTTTTGGCAAGGAAGTGGAGAAAAAAGAAGCCTCATACAGTGTTGGTGGGAATGTAAATTGGTGCAGCCACTGTGGAAAACAGTATGGAGGTTCCTCGAAAAACTGAAAATAGAACTACCATGTGATCCAGCAATTTCACTACTGGGTAAATATTTTATTAAAAGTGAAAACACTAATTCTAATGTTCACAGCAGCATTATTTACAATAGCCAAGATATGGAAACAACCTAAGTGTGCATCAACAGATGAATGGAGAGGCAGAGTCAAGATGGCGGCTTGGGAAGATATAGAATTCATGTCTCCCCACAACTAGGGTGCCTGCTGGACTCTAGTGGGGGACCTTGATGCCCACGGAGAAAGGAGGAACCCCCAAGCAAACCAGTAGGACATGCGGGGCCTGAGTGGGGAGGAGAAGTGAAGGCTGGACAGGACCAGCACCCCTGAGGGGTGACTGAGAGGGAGGGGTTCCCCATGTTTGGAGGGACCCTCAGGGGCTTGGATCAGGGGGTAGCACACTGAGAGTTTCCCCTGCCCAATCGGCTGGGGAAGTCTGCCTGGCTCTTGGGCCAGGTCCTATCCCCTCAGAGGCCCCCTCCAGGCTGCATTGGTCCTGGGAGCATAGGAAGGAGGCCAGGGGGGAGAACAGGAGAGGCAGGCAGGAGGAGCCCTCCAGGACCAGAGGAGCTGGAGAGGAGCAGAGAATGTTTGCCCCACCTACTCAGGTCTGGGAAGCCTGCTGGGCTTCTAGGTTGGGCCCCCACCCTCTGAGACCAGAGACCTGGGCCCCTTTTCAGGCTTGAGCCTAAGCCCTACCCTTCACACACCTCAGGGTGTGTTCCAGCCCTGTGAGCCCTAACCATAGGCCCCACCCAGTGCCCAAACCCCGCCACTGCTTAAACCCTGATGTCCACAGCCAAGGCCTTTTCCACCTTTTATTTTTTCTTTTCCTCTTTTTTAATACTGTGGTCCTGTTTTACCTTCCAGTTGTTGTTTCATCTATATTTTTATTTTTATATACTTTCTAACATATTTGTTAGTTTCTGAGTTTAATTTTATTTTTTACTGTTTATTATTGTTCTCCTTTTTTTTTTTTTTTTCTTGAAACCCTCTGCATCTTGTGGGATCTTGGTTCACGAGCCAGGGGTCAGGCCAAAGCTCCCGTGGTGGGAACTCTGAGTCTAAAACACTGGACTAACAGAGAACCTCAGACGCCAGGGAATATTCATCAGAGTGAGGTCTCATGGAGGTCCTCATCTCGGCACCAAGACCCAGCTGTACCCAACAGCCTACAAACTCCAGTGGTGGAAGCCTCAGGTCAAACAAGTAGTTAGACAATCCCACCAATCAAAATAATAATAATAAGATGGCAAAAAAATAGGTCACAGATGAAGGAGCAAGGTAAAAACCTATAAGACCAAATAAATGAAGAGGAAATAGACAATCTACCTGAAAAAGAATTCAGAGTAATGTTAGTAAACATGATCCAGAATCTCAGAAATAGAATGGAGGCACGGATTGTGAAAATACAAGATATGTTTAGCAAAGATCTAGAATAACTAAAGAATAAACAAACAAGAGATGAATAACACAATAACTGAAATGAAAAATACACTAGAAGGAATCAATAACAGAATAACTGAGGCAGAAGAACAAATAAGTGAGCTGGAAGACAATATGGTGGAAATAACTCTGAGAAGCAGAATAAAGAAAAAAGAATTGAAGACAATCTCAGAGACCTCTGGGACAACACTAAATGCACCAACATTCGAATTAGAGCAGTCCCAGAAGAAGAAGAGAAAAAGAAAGGTTCTGAGAAAATATTTGAAGAGATTATAGTGGAAAACTTCCCTAACATGGGAAAGGAAAGAGTCATGCAAGTCCAGGAAACACAGAGAGTCCCATATAGGATAAACCCTAGGAAAAACACACCAAGACACATATTAATCAAACTAACAAAAATTAAATTCAAAGAAAAAATATTAAAAGCAGCAAGGGGAAAACAAAAAATAACATACAAGGGAATCCCCATAAGGTTATCAGCTGATTTTTCATCAGAAACTCTACAGGCCAGAAGGGAGTGGCAGGATATACGTAAAGTGTTGAAAGAGAAAAACCTACAACCAAGATTACCCAGCAAGGATTTCATTCAGATTCAACAGAGAAATCAAAACATTTTCAAACAAGCAAAAGCTAAGAGAATTCAGCACCACCAAACCAGCTTTACAACAAATACTAAAGAAACTTTTCTAGGCAGGAAACACAAGAGAAGAAAAAGACCCACAAAAACAAACCCAAAACAATTAAGAAAATGGTAATAGGAACATACATATCACTAATAACCTTGAATGTAAATGCATTAAATGCCCCAACCAAAAGACACAGACTGGCTGAATGGATACAAAAACAAGGCCTATATATATGCTATCTACAAGAGACCCACTTCAGACTTAGGGACACATACAGACTGAAAATGAAGGCATGGAAAAAGATATTCCATACAAATGGAAATCAAAAGAAAGCTGGAGTAGCAATATTCGTATCAGATAAAATAGACCTTAAACTAAAGACTGTTACAGGAGATAAGGACACTACATAATGTTCAAGGGATCAATCCAAGAAGATATACCAATTATAAAAGTTTATGCACCCAACATAGGAGCACCTCAATACATAAGGCAAATGCTAACAACCATGAAAGGGGAAATAGAAAGTAACACAATAATACTAAGGGACTTTAACACCCCACTTATACCAATGGACAGATCATCCAAACAGAAAACAAATAAGGAAACACAGCTTTAAATGACACAATAGACCAGATAGATTTAATTGATATTTATAGAACATTCCACCCAAAAGTGGCAGAATACACTTTCTTCTCAATTGCACATGGAACATTCTCTCCAGGATAGATCACATCTTGGGTCACAAATCAAGCCTCAGTAAATTTAAGAAAATTGAAATCATATCAAGCATCTTTTCTGACCACAACGCTATGAGATTGGAAATCAATTACATGAAAAAAAAAACTGTAAAAAACACAAATACATGGAGGTTAAACAGTGCACTACTAAATAACCAAGAGATCACTGAAGAAATCAAAGAAGAAATTTTAAAAAATACATAGAAACAAATGACAATGAAAACATGGTAAGCCAAAACATATGGGATGCAGGAAAAGCAGATCTAAGTGGGAAGTTTATAGCAATTCAATCTCACCTCAAGAAAGAAGAAAAATCTCAAATAAACAATCTAACCCTACACCTAAAGCAACTAGGCAAAGAAGAACAAAGAAACCCCAGAGTCACTAGAAGGAAAGAAATCATAAAGATCAGAGCAGAAATAAATGAACTAGAAATGAAGAAAACAATAGCAAAGATCGATAAAACTAAAAGTGAGTTCTTTGAGAAGATAAACAAAATTGATAAACCCTTAGCCAGACTCATCAAGGAAGAAGGGAGAGTACGCAAATCAATAAAATTAGAAATGAAAAAGGAGAAATCACAACTGACACCACAAAAATATAAAAGATTATAAGAGACTACTACAAACAACTATATGCCAATAAAATGGACAACCACGAAGAAATGGACACATTCTTGGAAAGGTACATTTTTCCAAGACTGAACTGGGAGGAATTAGAAAATATAAACAGACTTATCACAAGTAATGAAATTGAAACCATAATTAAAAATCTTCCAACAAATAAATGTCCAGGACCAGAGGGCTTCACAGGTGAATTCTATCAAACATTTAGAGAAGAGCTAACACCTATCCTTCTCAAATCCAAAAAACTGCAGAGGGAGGAACACTCTCAAATTCATTCTACGAAGCCACCATCACCCTGATACCAAAACCAGAAAAAGATATCACAAACATAGAAAATTATAGACCAATATCACTGATGAACATAGATGCAAAAATAACATAAACCACAGCAAAGAGAATCCAACAACACATTGAAAGGATCATACACCATGACAACTGGGATTTATCCCAGGAATGCAAGGATTCTTCAATATACGCAATCAATGTGATACGCCATATTAACAAATTGAAGAATAAAAACCATATGATCATCTCAATAGATGCAGAAAAAGCGTTTGACAAAATTCAACACCAATTTATGAAAAAAACTCTCCAGAAAATGGGCATAGAGGGAACCTACCTCAACACAATAAAGACCATATATGACAAACCCATAGCAAACATCATACTCAATGGTGAAAAACTGAAAGCATTTCCACTAAGATCAGGAACAAGACAAGGTTGCCCACTCTCACCATTCTTATTCAACATAGTTTTGGAAGTCACAGCCACAGCAATCAGAGAAGAAAAAGAAATAAAAGGAAGCCGAATTGGCAAAGAAGAAATAAAACTGTTACTGTTTGCAGATGACGATACTATATATAGAAAATCCTAAAGATGCCACCAGAAAACTACTAGAGCTAATCAATGAATTTGGTATTGTTGCAAGATACAAAATTAATGCACAGAAATCTCTGGCATTCCTATACACTAACAATGAAAAATCAGAAAGAGAAATTAAGGAAACAATCCCATTTACCATCATAACAAAAAGAATAAAAAACCTAGGAATAAACCTACCTAAGGAGGTGAAAGACTTGTACTCAGAAAACTATAAAACACTGATGAAAGAAATCAAAGATGACATAAACAGATGGAGAAATATACCACATTCTTGGATTGGAAGAATCGATATTGTGAAAATGACTATACTACCCAAAGCAATCTACAGATTCAATGCAATCCCTATCAAATTACCAATGGCATTTTTCACATAATTGGAACAAATAATTTTACAATTCATATGGAAACATAAAAGACCCCAAATAGCTAAAGCAATCTTGAGAAAGAAAAATGAAGCTGGAGGAATCAGGCTCCCTGACTTCCAACTACACTACAACTACAAACTACAAAGCTACAGTAATCAAGACAGTATGGTACTGGCACAAAAACAAAAAGAGAAATATAGATCAATGGTACAGGATTGAAAGCTCAGAGATAAACCCACACACATATAGTCACCTAATTTACAACAAAGGAGGCAAGAACATACAATGGAGAAAAGACAGCCTCTTCAATAAGTGGTTCTGGGAAAACTGGACAGCTACCTGTAAAAGATTGAAATTAGAACACTACCTAACACCATACACAAAAACAAACTCCAAATGAATTAAAGACCTCAATGTAAGGCGAGACACTATAAAACTCTTAGAGGAAAACATAGGGAAAACACTCTTTGACAGAAACCACAGCAAAATCATTTTTGACCCACCCTCTAGAGTAATGAAAACAAAAACAAAAATAAACGAATGGGACCTAATTAAACTTAAACTCTTGCACAGCAAAGGAAACCATAAACAAGACGAAAAGACAACCCTCAGTTCTCACTATGGAGAACAGTACGGAGGTTCCTTAAAAAACTAAAAACAGAACTACTACATGACCCAGCAATCTCACTGCTGGGCACATACCCTGAGAAAACCATAATTCAAAAAGAATCATGTACCACAATGTTCATTGCAGCACTACTTACAATAGCCAGGACATGGAAGCAACCTAAATGTCCATCGACAGATGAATGGATAAAGAAGATGTGGTACATATATACAATGGAATATTACTCAGCCATAAAAAGAAATGAAATTGAGTTATTTGTAGTGAGGTGGATGGATCTAGAGTCTGTCATACAGAGTGAAGTAAGTCAGAAAGAGAAAAACAAATACCGTATGCTAACGTATATATATGGAATCTAAAAAAAACAAAATGGTACTGATGAACATAGTGACAGGGCAGGAATAAAGACGCAGACATAGAGGAGGGACTTGAGGACACCGCGGGGAGGGGGAAGCTGGGGCGAAGCGAAAGTAGCATCAACATATATACACTACCAAAAGTAAAATAGATACCGAGTGGGAAGCAGCAGCATAGCACAGGGACATCAGCTAGGTGCTTTGCAATGACTTAGAGGGGTTGGATAGGGATGGTGGGAGGGAGGCTCAAGAGGGAGGGGATATGGGGATATATGTATGCATATGGCTGATTCACTTTGTTGTACAACAGAACCTAACACAGTATTGTGAAGCAATTATATTCCAATAAAGATGTATTTAAAAAAAAAGAAAATGTGGTATATACATACAATGGAATATTGTTCAACCTTAAAAAATAAGGAAATCCCGCAATATGCTACAACATGGATGTGCCTTGAGGACATTATGCTAAGTGAAATAGGCCAGTCACAAAAGGACAAATACTGCATGATTTCACTTATATGAGATATCCAAAATAGTCATACTCACAGAAGCAAGAAATAGAATGATGCTTGCCAGGGGCTAGGGAGAGGGGCAAATGGGTAGTTGCTAATCGACTTGTATAAAATTTCAGTTGTGCAAGATGGATGAATTCTAGAGCTCTGCATTACCACAATGTGCCTATAGATAATAATAAATGTATTGTACTCTTAAAAATCTGTTAAGAGGGTAGATCTCATGTTAAGTGTTCTTACCACAATAAATACAAAAAAGAAAGAAAAAAACCCAGATTAATGGATACGAAGATGTGAGATATACATGTATACACACACACACACACACACACACACACACACACACACACACAATGGAATACTACTCAGCCGTAAAAAAGAATGAAATTTTGCCATTTGCAGCGACATGGATGGACCTGGAGGGTATTATGCTTAATGAAATAAGTCAGACAGAGAAAGACAAATACTGTATGTTATCACCTAATGTGGCATTTAAGAAATAAAAAAACAAATGAATATAACAAGAAAGAAGCAGACTCACAGATATAGAGAACAAATTAGTGGTTACCAGGGGGAAAGGGAAGATGGGAGGCCAAAATAGGGGTAGGGGATTAAGAGGTACAAATTATTATATACAAAACAAATATCTACAAAAATAGATTGTACAGCACAGGGAATATAGCCAATATTTTATAATCACTTTAAATGGAGTATAATCTCTAAAAATTCTGAATCTGCATTGTACACCTGATACTAATATTGTAAATCAACTATAACTCAATGAAAAAATATATGAATGAAAAAAGGAGATAGCATTTCAAGTCAAGGGTTTTTATTATGACTCAATAAGATTTGAGTTCTTCAGATAAGTTATGACTATTTCTTGTCAAAGCTGTTTCTTTATTACTCTTAATGGTTGGATCCTCTTATAATCTCATTTTCTAATACGTTGTTTCTGCTATGTTTTTAACATTCATCAAGACATGCACTCATTTTTAAGTACTGTAGCTTAAACCTTAGGTTTTTAAAATGTACAGCCATATTAAAATCATAATTATTTTTTCTGCCCCCTTCCCCTAGTCTGGCCTCATTTTTGCTTCACATCTTGCTTGCTGCATAGTCCAGAACTTATGTTCAAAGATGCTTAGAGAAGGCAGATATTTTGATTTGATTCCATTGGGAATGCCTCCAACATTTCACCATTAGGAATGATGCTGACTCTTGTGTTCATATAGAAAATTTTATCATTGTGGATGCAGCCTCCTATTTTTAGGTATTTTTACAAAGTCAGAGTTCATGTTTACTTCTACCAAATGCCTTTCCAGTCTCCATGGAGGCTATCAGATGCTTTCATTCCCTTATTTAGGCTATTGATATGGTACATTATTGCTGATCAAAGCACCTTCATGTACATGGAATAGACACTTACTTTAGATTTTCCAAAATGCCCTTGTAAATACTCTTCATTTGAGTCACAAGAAAGCTGGGATGGAGTGCTTGTCTCCTGACGAGGCGGGTGGGAAAGGACTAGAAGGGCAGAAGGGACTGTGTGGGTGCTGGGAATGTTCTGTGTCTTGATTGGGTGATGGCTACTCAGCTGTATACAGTTGTCAAAACTGGAGCAGATACTTAAGAAGTGAGCATTACTGCAGGGAACATGTCCCTCCATGAGTACATGAGCCTGTGAACTGCTCAGGGTGAGAGGTTCCTCTCCATCTCCACAGAGACCCGGGAGGGAAGGTGGCTGCCCATGTCACGCAGCGGGCTGGTTGCCGGGCTCAGTTCTGGAACCCAGGACCCCTGATTAAGACCAAGGCTGTTCTCCACTGTGTTTTACAGGAACCAACAGAAGACGAAGCATCTCACACGAGAAGAAGGCTGCTGGTTCCAGCAAACGGTGCAGACCCCACTGAAAGTGAGTGCTTTCCCGGGCACTGGGGCAGGAGTGGAGGGAGGAGGGACAGTGCCCTAACTGCCGTCCCCATAGCTGTTAGGGCAACTCAGAGCAGGGATGGCTTGTCATTGGACCTTCGGGACTCTAATTCCCTCTCTGCCCCCTCTTCTTCTCCCCACCCTGCACCCATCTGTCCCCTAACAGTGTCCCCTAACACCTCCCTGTCCTTCCCTGCCCCCCATCCTCCCTCCTCCCCTGTTGCTCAGGGCCAGGTTGGCCCACCCTGAGGCATCTAAGGGGCTGTGCCGTCCAGCAGGGCACCCAGGGGCCGCAGGAGCCTGTGGAGCATCTGACCTGTGGCCAAATCTGATGAGCTGTAGTGTAACTCGATACTGTATTGCAAAGAACTGGTAGGAAAAAGGACTGTAATATGTCTCATTAACAGTTTGTTGTATATTGATTATATGCTGAAATGAAAATTTTTAGAATATATTGAGTTAGTACCCTATTTTATGAAAATTAGTTATTACTTGTTACTTTTTACGTTTTTCAGTGTAGCCGTTAGAAAATATAAATTTGTATCGGGGCCCACCTTATGTACCTATGGACGGTGGTGTGCACTGCATTTCACACACGTCTCATTGAATCCCCAGTACAGTCCCGTGAGGTGGGTGGTGCTTGCTCCATTTTATGGGTTAAATTCTTGCTCCGAGTCTGTCCCCATCTAGCTCTGCCACAGTGTCAGTCAGCGAGGCCGAGCTGGGTGTGAGGCCAGAGACCTTCCTCCCTCCAGGCCCTTGCTCTGTCCCCACTGCAGAGGTGGCAGCCAGGGGACCTCACTCTCGTAAGAACGGCAGGTGTCCTCCTCTGAGGTCTGTTGCACCACTGTGTCCCGCCCTCTGTCTCCTACCACAGACTACCTTCTCCCTCCATGACGTCCATCTCCCCTCCCTGGTGGGCCCTCATCCCCCCTTAGGGCAGGACTCTCTGGAAACCTGGACTCCCTGCAGTGCCTTGGGCACAGGTGAGGCCCATGCAGTGTGGCCTGATTCTCTGCTGATGGGAAGCATGTCAGGGACGCAGAGCAGCAGGTTCACCAGCAGAGGGCGCTCCTCAGGTCCCACCCTGGGGTCTAGGCCTGACTGAGGGTCCTCTGCCCTTTCTAAAGCCTGTCCCAACTCTGTCTCTGTGACTTTCCCTCAACCTAGGTCTGAGACTATTCTTCGATTACTTTGCAACCGCCGTGTCCCCTAACTCCTGGGACTCACTCATGAGGCAGTTGGGCCTCACGCGAAATGAGATCCTTCTGGCCAGAGAAGGGGTCCGGGTCCCTCGGGATGCCTTGTATGAAATGCTAGAGACCTGGGTCAGCAACAAGGGACGGGCGGCCTCAGTCAACACCCTGCTGGATGCCTTGGAAACGCTGGGGGAAAGACTGGCAAAGGAGACAATTCGGGACCACCTGTTGGGCTCGGGAAAGTATGTCTATGAAGATGGTGAAGCAGGCTCTGCTGTGTCCTGAGTCTAAAAGAATCTCTTTATGAAACTACAGCTTCCCTACTTTACCTTTTCTTCTGGAAAGGGACACATGATTGGACACCAGCCTGGATGAAACAGCCGGTACTTGACGAATACTTGAAGGAACACTATCATCCGATATATGCAGAAGTTGTAGAGTTCTAGAACTTTTCAGTAAAATGAGTAATTTTTATGAAATGTCATTGATAAATGATGGTGGAAATATTTATAAATATTTATGCTCGTGTATGTGCTGAGAGTTGATTTAGGATGTCATTTAGTTCAGAGCACTTTGTCATCCTACCAGAACTGCACGTTTTACTTGTATTTTTTATATTGGGACATCCACCCATGTTATGTGCGTACTTAATTATGTCTAATGACGACTTAATATTTTATGATAAGCATCTTTCCATTTTAATATTTTTGTATAGATTTATATGAACGTGGGAAACCTTTTGGAAAGGTTACTTACTGGGTTGACTACGTGGGTTCCCTGGAAGGGAGCAGGCAACCATAAAATCAGTAAAAATACAGAGCAGGGAGGACGAAGCCCACTGCAGTGGGAGGCACTGGTGGGATCAATTCTCCCTCATACGGGAGTCTGACTTTGTCTAGGATTAGATGACCAGCAACTTCTAAAGTGTCCATCATTTCCAACTGACAATTTTATAGGTGTGGGATTATTTATATTATTTATTGGTAGATGTTTACAAAGGAGGAGAGAGTGAGGAGAAGTAGCATCCACATGCAGCCCTGTGTCTGGTATCCATGAACTGGGCTGTCATGCGTGGGCCTCCTCCTGTTCATCTATGGACCTGAGTGGGAAGGGTGGGACATGGGTGGGACACGTGAGTGTCAAATAGCTTCTATGTCATGTGCCACGTCTGGTTTTGTTAGTGAACCTTCAGTTCTATCTGGGCTCCAGGGAGAGAGGACAGGGATCTGCTCCTAGTGTCTGCCATGGTCTCTGGGAGGAAGAGGGGACAGTGCTCATGGATTGTGTTCAATGTTGGCTGACTCAGCACTACTAGATGAGCCCTCTCACTTACGGTGGTCTGTGAATCTGGGTCCCAGAACAGCCTTTTTAGGGTACAGATTCCAAATATGAGGAGCTTAGTGCCTCTGTAAGCATCCCACTTCTGCATGAAAGGGAAACATAAACACAAATTCTTATTTTCTTTTTACCATTAGAATGTATACTTTATTTTTTAAAAATTTTCCATTTTTAAAAATTGAACTATAGTTGGTTTACAACTAAGCCTTCACGCCACAACTAATAATCTCGTGTGCCTCAACAAGAGAGCCCACGTGCCACAACTACAGAGCCCACACACTCCAGATCCCTGCACGCCGCAACTAGAGAGAGAAAACCCGTACGCGACCACTAGAGAGAAGCCTGAGATCCACAACTAGAGAGAAACTGGAGCAGACTACGCACCGTAACGAAAGATCCCGCATGCCTCAACAAAGGTCCCTTGTGATGCAACTAAGACACAACATAGCCAAAAAAAATAAAGAAAATACATAAATAAAATAAATAAATATTAAACTCTCATCCACTGCTGGGATGAGTGGAAAGTGTGCAACCTCTTTGGAGATGTCTGGAAATACCTGCCAAAGCTGAATATACACATACCTTTTAATCCAACAATTCTACTCAAGGGCTTCTGTGAAATACAAGAGAAAACATTTGGAAGTGAAATGAAATGAAAAACTGGGAAACCTCTAAAATACCCATCAAGAGTAGAACTGATCATAGAATTCAATTCACACAATAGAGTCCTCTAGAGCAAGGAGACTGAACAAACTATAACTACATGTAACAGTATTGATGAATCTCACAAATACAATGTTAAGACATGAAAGATTGACAACTGGAAATGAATTCTACTTATGGAACATGCAGAATCTAAGGTGTCAAAAGTGAAGGTGGTGGTTTCTGTTGGGTGTTGATGATAGGAAGGAGGTGTGAGTGGGGCCTCTGGGGTATTGGTCACGTGTTGCGTCACTATGTGAAAATTCATCCAACTTATGAAAAGAGCACAAATATATTCTTTTGTATGTATGTTATACTTCAATAAAAACTTTAAAGTGTGCCTCATAAAAAGATGCTGTTTGAGGGTGCTGCCAGTAGATGCCCTTATGTGCAAGGGGCTTAGGAAGGGGCTATCCTGGGGGACTCTGCCAAGGAATGGAGGCCAGGAAGACATGTAGAGGGAGGAAATGGGAAGTCCCAGGGGTCTCCACAAAGACAGTAGAGGCAACACAGCCCCTCCCCCAGAGAAACTGAGGCCCTGACAACAGGCAAGGGAAGAAAGGAAATGGCCTTACTCACTCGGCAGATGGCCTTCCCTCTCGAGAAGTCCCCAGCACACAGCATGTCCTCGTGCACAGAGAAGTTCTTGCCTTTTCTAGGTCCATATAATATATTACAGAAGTTGTAATTCATCTACTCACCCCTCCATCCATTTGCCCATGCACCCATCTTTTGATCCGTCTCCACTCACTCCATCTATCTCTGCCTACCATCCTTGCACCCACCCACCCATCTTCCCTTCCAGCCACTCATCCTCCCACCTACCTTTCGCCCATCCATCCTCTCATCTAATCACACATTTATTCCTCTGTCCTTGTGTTCAGTATCTTTTAGACACTAATGATACACAAGAACATTTTTACTTGGGGGAGCCAGTGACACCGAGCAGGGCCCTGTGGGGCTCCTGGGCACAAAGCCTTTCTGTGTCCCCCATTTCTTTGATCACAGGAAATAGACTTCATTCAGCCTCCATGACCTTCTCTGAGTTCCACCGGGCAGATTCAAGCAGTTGTTAATTAGGGAAGGGAGGGGATGCGAGACCAGTGAGAAACAGTCAAGAGAAACAACAGTGCAGCCTTGGGGCAAGGTCCTGGCTCCCCATCAACGGATACACAAAACAGTATCTTTGAGCTGTTTTCTGATACTGAAACCCCCTCCAGGTGGGAGAAGTTAATGACTAACAATGGTATGCTGCCCACAAGCATGTAGACCCCAGACCAGTTGGAACCTGAAGGTCGATGATGCTGACTCCTACTTACCTCACAACCACCTCATCAGAAGAATGTCTAAGGGCTGATCATGCATCTTTGAACCATTACTTTAAAACTTCTCACTATCCTCTCCAAGGAGACAGTTTTTCGAGGCAGGAGCCTGCTGTGTCCCCCTTTGCCTGGCAAAGTAAGAAAGCTATCCTTTTCTACTTCACCCAAAACTCTGTCTCTGAGATTTGATTTAGCGCCGGTGTACAGAGAAGCTGAGCTTTTGGCATCAACAGGGTAAATGAAGTAAATAAGACAAATTGTTTTAGATCTAAGAAGTGGTGTAAAGGAAGTAAAACAGGGAGATGTGCTATTATGGGTTGCCTGTTGTAGCTCATATGATCAAGTAAAACTCCTCACAGGAGCAGCTGAGTTGTACATGTAAAGAAATGAGTCATGCCAAGGTTAGCAGGGAGAGCAAGTGAGGACAGGGAGGCAGCCAAGGTGGAGGCCCTGAGGTGGTGATGGCCTTGGCATATTCAAGCAGGAAGGAGGCCTGCTGGCTGGGATGGTGTGGGTGAGGGATGTAGTAGGAGATGAGCAGAGAGGAATAGGGGCCAACATTACGCAGGGCCTGAGAGCCAAGGTAAGGAGTTTCGACTTTTTTCTAGGCATAAATGAGAAGGCACTGAGGGTAATGAGCAGGAAACTGGCATGAATCCTGCTTTAAAGCAAACACTCAGACAGCTATGTGGAGACTAAAGTATAGCACACAGGGTGGGATCTCGGAGACCAGTCTGGAGGTCCAGGCAAGAAATGAGGGTCTACAGGACCAGGGTGGCAGCACCTGGGGTATCTCCTAGGTGCCAGGCCCTGCCTGGGGCAGAAGCTGGGATATTAAAACAAGAAATACAGGGTTCCTGTCCTCAGGGAGGAACAGTCTGTGTGTGTGTGTGGTGTATGTGTGGTGTGTATGTGTTGTGTACGTGGTGTGAGAATGCTGGGAACGTGGTTGTTTGTCCTATGATTAGGGACTGTTCCTGACACACTACTAGGCAATGGCCAGGGATGCTGGCACATCCCACCCAATGAAGACAGGCTCTGTTCAAAATGCCTGTAGCACCTCTGTTGAGAAACACGGTACCAAATTATGACCCTACAAATAATTAACATATATATTCTTTTTCCTCCTAATATGGAACCATAAGCATATCCTCAAACCATAAACACGCCTTTCCTTAATAAAGACTCTGGCTCATAAGTCTTTGCCTACATTTCTCCTCTTTCAATCTTAAAAACCATAATTTTTTTCCTGTGTTACTCAGTTCACCTAATAAGCTTACGAAGTAGATAGCTGAGCTGGGTTGGGAGAAGAGTAAAGTGAGGTTCAGAGAGTGAAACACTCTTAAATCATAATCATTCTAACTTCATCAGGCAGGCTCAGAGGGGAGAAGTCATACATGTGTTTTCCTTCCACTTTTCCCAAGCTCCTCTTATAGCAACGGGAAATCAGCATATTTGTCAGTGGCCTGCAATGGGCCAGAGCCCAAGCATGACCTTTGAGTTGAAGCAAGTCCTCTCAGATCCATGGTTGATTAAAACCTTGGAATCCAGAAACAGAAAGACTTCAAGAACCCAGTCTTGATTCAAAAACTCAAAGATTCCCACACTTTCAGTGCAAAGATTTGCACTTAGGGAAACTGAAGCTTCATTTATTTATTTTTATCTTATATTTTTGTAACATCTTTATTGGAGTATAATTGCCTTACCATGGTGTGTTAGTTTCTGCTTTATAACAAAGTGAATCAGCTATACATACACATACATCCCCATATCCCTTTCCTCTGGCACCTCCCTCCCTCCCACACTCCCTATCCCACTCCTCTAAAGGTACATGGGATCTTCCCATGGGATCTTCCCAACAGGTTATGGGATATTCCAATCAGGGAATGCTAATGTAAAAGACAGTTCATGGTGGCTTAAGGAAAGTAGGATGTGTGCTTTCAGAAAAGAAGGTATGAGGAATGGAAATGTATTTTGTTAGAAGGAAATATGTGATTTTGTCCTACAGCTGGTTATTTCTGAACGGAAGAAAGAAGGGACAAAATACGGCTACAGAAAGTTGCAGAAGATTTGTGGAAACGGAACATTGAGAAAAGAATTTTGTATGTGGTCGGGATTTTCTAAGGTTGGATTAACTTTAATTAGGTAACTGGGTCTTATCAAGAGTAGGCTGATATAAGACTGGATTTGGTTTCTTTCTCTCATAAGAAAACAACATTTTCTGGGAATGCTCCTTTTGATAACAGATTGTGTGAGTTTCTGTGCCTTTAAGTGAGCTGTATTTACTTTTGAAATCTTTTTTTTTTCCACCTTTGGTCAAGGAATAATTGTATCACAGCAGCCTATGATTCTATTTGACTGGGTGTTTTAAAAGTTCTGGAAATGTTTGACAGATTTCCCAAATATCAAATTCTAATTGGAATTCTTTTGACTTCAGTTAATTTTGCGATGCTTCATGGGGCCCCTGGAGCCTCCAAACAGAGTTCCTAAACTAACTGTGTTCACTTGGTATGTTAAATTACATGGGAAACATTGTCGAAACTCATTGTTGCCTGTGTCAGATGGAATCATCAGGCTCTCCCCAGTTTTCTCATAGCTGCCAAACAGATAGGGGAAAAGGTTTGGCGTTGTTCTGCTGTCTAGTCTGTCACCTTATTCTATGTCCAAAAAAAAATCCCCTGTGGGAATACTCCCAATGTAGGCCCATAGGTCCTGACCTCCGTAGCATTTCCCATTGCACCCAACTCCAATTCCTCCAGGACTTCCTGTTTTGCACCTCTAGGACCCCTTTCACTCAAGGTCTTGGCAGCCCATACCATTTGTTACAGACTACCTATTGGACGGCCACTTCCAAGCAGCCCACATCCTAGGGTTTAGAGGTGCTCAAACTTGAGGAATACCCCCAACATAGGAAAATATTATAGGACAAAAGCCTCCTGGTAGACGTCTCTGGGACACTGTACTTCATTTCTAGGAGCGCTTTTTCACAGTTCCACGTTATTCAACATGGGATGATCCTCGTCTAATCCAGAAGAAACACTTCTGGATTGTATCCTTAAAAATTGGAAATTTTCAAAAGAGACGGCTGAAAAGGGAAAAACTTAAACTCTATTGTAACATTGCCTGGCCATTGTATAAGTTGGGGAATGGGGAAAAATGGCCTGAAAATGGGTCTCTGTAATATTACCTTGCAATTGGATCTCTACTGTTGTACGACAGGGAAATGGGCTGAAGTTCCCTATGTTCAAGCCTTCATGGTCCTGGGAATTCCCTGGCAGTCCAGGGGTTAGGACTCTGAGCTGTCACTGCTGAGGGCCTGCCTTCGATCCCGGGTCAGGGAACTAAAATCCCACAGATCATGTGGGGCTGCCCAGAAAAAAAAAAAAAAACCTTTCACATGGCAAAAAAATACCACAAGTAACATCAAAAGACAAATGATTGGAAGACAAGTATATCACCATATAAATCAATCTCTTTCACAGTTGAAGGGTTAATATCACCACTTTATAAGAACTTTTAAAAACCAAGAAGAAAATACCAGATGTCCTATAGAAAAATGGACACAAGACATGATCAGACAGTTTACCAAAAGAGGTATAAAGAAATGAGAAGATGTTCAACTTCACTCATGATAAGAGAAATGCAAATTATAACTACGCTGAGATACCATTTCTCACTCATCAGCTTGACAAAAATTCAAAAGCTTGACAGTGCTCTGTATTAGTGACACTGTTAGGAAATAGACATTTTAATATATTGTTGGTGGGAATGCAGAATGGTAGAAGCCTTTTAGAGGAGAACTGGCCAATATTTAAACTGTATACACACACATACCTATTGACACAGCAAGCACACTTCTAAGCATCTAAAGAGTCACTTGCAGTTTTATGAATATACACAGGCACACGGTTCTTTTTCACAGCATTATTTACAGTTGCAAAATATTGAAAATGGCTTGAATGTTTAAGTATAGGAGGCTCTATCAACTGCAGCATATACACAATGGAGTAAAACGCATGTGAGAAAAAGTCTGAGAAAGAAGATATTAATGAAATATTATGGAGGAAATGTTATTAAGTGAAAAGAGCAAAGGGAAAAAAGCATATATAGTTTGTTACCTCTTGTGTCAGAAAGAAGGAAAAATAATGAACATAGTATTTGACTATATATCCTCAGTCTTGGGCAGTTTATCTTTATATGTTTGTTAGAATTACAAAGAACTCTTCAACTCTTCAGTAGGTTTGGTTCTTATAGCAGTACGGTGAAGCAGTTTTGAAACTACTTTGGGTGCATTATAGGATTCAGCAAATGAGTACATGTTGTTGGGAGCCTGGGTTCTCACTGTGGAAGAGAAGTCATACAAATATGGAATGGGACAAAGCAGGGAAGAATCCCACGAGGATGAGCGGGAGTTGGAAGTACTGGTGTGAACTTAAGATTTGGTAAGATCTGTATACGTGTGTCTGTACATGCTTATGTGCCCATGCATATTTGTATGCATATATATTTGTATATGTGTGTATACACCCATGTATTTTCTATGTCTGTCCACTGAAAAGTCCAAGAAGAATGCTCCAGTAGCAGTGAGCACATCTAGCATCCAGATCTTAGTCTCTTTCCAGATCACATCTTTGCTTTGCTTTTTCCCCCTGCCCTATCCTGTCTTCCCCACTCCCCTGTTGATGAGAGCATTCTCTCAATCATTGCCCCATGTGTCCCCGTTGAAGTTTTGCTTCTGGTGAGCCTGACCCAATGCAGTTGGTACTGGCAGTAGTCCTAAGAAGCAGATGAGATTGTAGAGATGAATCACCTTTTAGCTAGAGGCAAGGATGACCCCACGTGTAGTGTTAGATGGAGTATTCCTAATCCCTGGTATGCTTCAGCAGTGACTGCTGATAAGGAAGTGGAGGCACTGGACAGTGCAACCTCTAGCATTGCACAAGTCCTGAAAAAATAGTAACCAAGAACAATGGCATTAGTGCCACTGCTGCTGTAGAGGAGATGATGAACCCCAATCTCCCTTACAGGAGAATTCACAGTGTGTGGTCTCTGTAGGGGCATGGGGTAAACTTTTCTCCCTCACAAGGCTCTCAGCATCCTCACATCAAGCCAGATGTGACCTGAGTTAAACTCATGTTGCAGATCCCAGCTCTATTTCTGGTGCATCCCACATGGAACAGTCATCAACTGTTTTTTTCGTAACATTTTTAAGCCTGTTAAGATTTTGCATTTATCAGCTGGCCTCTATGATTTATCCCCTCTTCCCTTAACTGAATTGCCTTGAGGTAATGATGAACAGTCCCACGTGTTCGCTTAAGAATGGCTGGGCATTCTCTTCTTATACCTTGTAAATACGGGTAGTAGCCACTCTGTTATATTTTTAGTTTGGGGAAGAGAAGTGCTATAGGGTAGATTTGGAGATCATGGAATTTGCAGCCAAATAACCAGAGTTCAAATCACAGTTTATATGTGTGACCTTAGGGGCAAGGTAGTTAACCTCTCTGGGCCTCCATTTAGAAATCTGTCAATACGGGAAGGATGTTGCAGATAATGGCACCCATCACAGGGCTGTTGTGAGGATTAAATATGTTAATAAATGTAAAGTGCTTACAACAGTGTTTAGCATGTAGGCAGTATCATATAAATGTTAGCTGTTATTATTTCAACTCACAGAAATCCAAATCATAACTCTTTGACTCAATATACATTACAGCCTTCAGTTAGAGAATGTTCCCTTAGCAAAGCTATATTTCATTCTTCTATGTTTTGAGCAGAATGGTTGGCTGAAGTCTGAAATCATCCCTGCCTTTGAGGACTGCATAGAAAGTAGCAAAATATAACACACCCAAGTTAAAATTCTCGATTTTTTTTCTTTTATCATTTCTCCTTACCCTATATTTTGTGTCCCAGGATAAGTACGTACCTGTTTGAGCACACATTTTCATCACCATGTAATAAAGATGTCTAATTTTCTTGCCTGGAATAACTGAATATTCTCTTCTACCCCCATTCAGCCAATTTTAAATATTGAGGTCTGCACCTCGAAATGCCATTTCCAGGTGGGTCATTCTTTACGAAGAATACAGGAAATTATACAGCAGTGGCTTAAATATATTGCAGTTTATCCTTCTTACCTAATAAGAAATCCAGGGCTGGAGAGATAGCTCAATGATGTGATGAAGAACCCAGGTAAGTTTTATCACCCTGCCACAGCATCTTTGGAAAGTGTTATTTTGCTTTCAAGTGTGCATGATTGACCTATAAAGGACAACAGAAGTTGGAAGGAGCCATGCTGGATCAGGAAAACAAGTAAGTTCTCAAAATCTCTCAGGTGGTATTTCATTGGCAAGTATTGTGTCAAACTGTAACTATTTTGTGGCCAGTGTTCAGAACAGAAACAAAGCGGGGGGCGGGGGCGGTGTCACACTCTAAGTAATTAAAGGGAAACACCTGTTCTTCTGTTTCTTTGCATTGTAGCTTAAAGAGAAAGAAGAGACAAGTGCACCCCAATGTTCACAGCAGCCCTATTCACAATAGCCAGGACATAGAAACAACCTAAATGTCCATCAGCAGAGGAATGGATAAAGAAGATATGGTACATATATACAGTGGAATATTACCCATAAAAAGCAACAAAATTGGGTCATTTGTAGAGATGTGGATGGACCTAGAGACTGTCATACATAGTGAAGTAAGTCAGAAAGAGAAAAACGAATATCGTATATTAACGCATATATTTGGAATCTGAAAAAATTGGTATAGACGATCTTATTTACAAAGCAGAAATACAGGCACAGATGTAGAGAAAAAACGCATGGATACCAAGGGGGAAAGCGGGTGTGGGATGAATTGGGAGACTGGGATTGACATATATACACGCTTGATACTATATATAAAATAGATAACTAATGAGAGCCTACTGTATAGAACAGGGAACTCTACTCAGGGCTCTGTGGTGACCTAAATGGGAAGGAAATCCAGTAAAGGGGGCATATATGTATATGTATAGCTGATTCACTTTGCTGTACAACAGAAACTAACACAACACTGTAAAGCAAATATACTCTGATTAAAAAAAAAAAATAGACTCCACATTCCCAGTGCAGGGGGACTGGGTTTGAACCCTGATCAGGGAACTAGATCCCACATGCGGCAACGAAGATCCCACATGCCACAACTGAGACCTGGAGCAGCCAAATAAATAAATATTTAGAAAAAATAGAACAGAAACAAAAGCGGGGACTGTCATTCTGTTTCTTTGCATTGTAGCTTAAAGAAAAAGACTGCCTGCAGGAAATACTATTTTTAGCTTCACTGTGGGCCAGCATGGAGTCAATGAGAAATGCCTGATACGAATTTTTGAAGTGTCACAGGACATTTTCAATAATGGATAGAACATACAGACCTAAAATCAATAAAGGAACAGTTAACTTTCAACAACATTATAAACCAAATGGACCTAAGAGCCATATATAGAAAATTCGAACCAACAGTTAGATATTATTCTCAACTCTACATGGAACTTTCTCCTAGATCACATATTAGGTCACAAAACAAGTCTTAATAAAATTAGCAAGACTGAATTATAGTAAGTATTTTTTCTGTTCACCATGGAATGTAAATAAAAAGCAAGATAAAAAAAGCTGGAAAATTCACAATGTGTGGAAATTAAATAATATAATCTTGAGAAAGATTATTTTGTTTTCAAAAATGAAAACAAAAGAGAAATTAGAAAATATCTTGAAAAAAATTAAAATGAAAACAGTATACCAAAACATATGGGATACATCAAAAGCAGTTCTACAAGGGAAGTTTATAGTCATAAATCCCTAGATTAAGATAAAAGAAAAATCTCAAATAAACAACTTAACAGCATACCTCAAGAAACAAAAAGAACAAAGTAAGCTCAAATTTAGCAGAGGTAAGGAAATAAAGAGCAGAGTAGAAATAAATGAAATACAGACTAGAAAAACAATAGAAAAGATTAATGAAATTAAGAGCCGAGTTTTTTAAAAAGAAAAACAAAAATTGACAAATCCTTAGCTAGTCTAACAAAGACAGAGAGAGAAAGAGATCCCAATAAAATCAAACAGGTATGAAAGGAAACATAAAATGGTTTCCACAGAGATACAAAGGATTATAAGGGACTGTTATGATTAATTGCATATCCAATTGGATAACCTAGAAGAAATGGATAATTCCTAGAAACACACAACCTGCAAAGATTAAGTAAAAAAGAAATAGAAAACCTAAGAGATCTAAAACTGGTAAGGAGATTGAATCAGTAATCAAAAGAATCTCAGCAGAGAAAAGCCCAAGATCAGATGTCTTCACAGATGAATTATCTCACCATTTGAAGAAGATTAATGCCAATCTTTCTGAAACTCTTGCTTACTCCATTTGGGATACTCTAACAAAATACCACTGACTGAGTAGCTTATAAATAATAGCTCACCATTCTGGAGGCTGGAAGTCTGACATTATGGCATCATCACACTTGGATGAGACTATTCTTTCTGACCCATAGTTGGTACCTTCTCTCTGTGTTCTCACATCATGAAAGGGGCTAGAGGTATCTTTGGAGCCTTTTATTAAAAAAAAAAATAAGGGCACTAATCCCATTTATGAGTGCTCTGCCCTCATGACCTAAGCAACTCCCAAAGGCCCCACCTACTCTTACTATCACATCAGGCATTAGGTTTTTAACATATGAAATTTGGAAGGACATATTCAAACCATAGCAAGCTCTTGCTAAATACTGAAAAACGGTGAACTCTTCCAAACTAATTTTACAAGTCCAGCATTACCCTGATATCAAAACCAGATAAAGACACTACAAGAAAAGATAAAATATCCCTGATGCACACAGATGTTACAAACCTCATCAAGATACTAGCAAACCAAATTAAACAGCACATTAAATGGATTATACACATGACCAAGTGGATTATACATATGACGCTGGGATTCAAGGATGGTTCAACATCCATAAATCAATCAATGTCATGATACATGACATTACCAGAACGAAAAAAACAAAACAAACCCCCACCATGATCATCTCAACAGATGCAGAAAAAGGATTTGGAAAAAACTCAACATTCTTTCAGATAAAAATCCTCCATAAACTAGGAATAGAAGGAAATGAACATAAAGAAGGCCAAATATGAAAAGGACACAGCTAATATCAAACTCAACAGTGAAAAAGTGACAGCTTTTCCTTTATGACCATGAAGGCAAGGATGTCCAATCTTGCCACTTTTATTCAGCATAGTTCTGGAAATCCTAGACAGATAAATTAAGTAAGGAGAAGAAATAAAAGACATTCACATCAGAAAGGAAGAAGTAACATTATCTTCTAAATGACACAATTTTTTTGGTAGCAAGTCTTACCAACTCCACAGAAAATGAATTCACTACAGTAGAAATATATAAAAATCAACATACAGAAGTCAATTCCATTTCTACTCACTAACAATGAAAAATTTGAAAAGTAAATTAAGAAAAGAATCACATTATCAACTTCAATGCAAAGAATAAAATACTTAGAAATAAACATAACCAGAGGTGAAACACCTGTACACTCAAAAGTATAAAAAAATGATGAGGAAAATTAAAGAAGACACTGATAATACAGAAAGACCTCCCATGTTCATGATTACTATTTTCAGAATGTACATACTACCATAGTGGTCCACAGATTCAATGACATCCCTATTAAAATCCCAATGGTGTTCAATACAGAAATAGAGAAAGCAATCCAAAAATTCATAGGGCACCACAAAAGACCCCAAATAGCCAGAACAATCTTTTGAAGAATAAACCTTAAGGGATCATACTTCCTGCTTTCAAAACATATTACCGGGCTTCCCTGGTGGAACAGTGGTTGAGAGTCCACCTGCCGATGCAGGGGACACGGTTTCATGCCCCAGTCCAGGAAGATCCCACATGCCGCGGAGCGGCTGGGCCCGAGAGCCATGGCTGCTGAGTCTGCGTGTCTGGAGCCTGTGCTCCGCAACAGGAGAGGCCACAACAGTGAGAGGCCTGCGTACCGCAAAAAAAAAAAAAAAAAAAAAAAAAAAAAAAAAACATATTACCAAGCTACAGTAATTAAAACAGAATAGTACTGGGTTAAATACAAACATATCGACCAATGGAACAAACTAGAGAGCCCAGAAAGAGACCCATGTATATACAATAAACAAAATATCACCACTGAATACTCTCAATCAAATACTTATGAAAAGTCCTAAATACACTTTTGTCAAATGTTTGAATCTTAAATGTTAGTAGCATGGAACATAAAAATATATCCAATAAACCAACACCATTTTATATTAATTTAAAATAAAGTCACAAAAAATGGTATGGGCTTCTCATATCATAAAGCTTACTTCCAACCTGTAACAACCATTACATCTTCCCAAATGCAAGCTGGATTTCAACAAACAGGAGCAATACCACCACCACCAACAACACCAGCAACAAACAGCTATAACAGAAAATCCTGATGGGAAGGGAGAATCTGATTTCCAGAATTTCTACTTTATATTATTTAACATATAAATTTTCAACAAAGAGTTATGAGGTATGAAAACAAACAACAAAGTATGATCCATGAATGAGGAAAAAAATGTGTATATATATATATATATACACTGTCCACACAATGTGGACATACACATATACACATTGTCCAGGCATTAAAAAGACTTTAAATCACTCTCTTAAATATTCCCATAGAACTAAATGGAATTTTGGACAAAGAACTAAAAGGAAATCAGGAAAATGGTGTCTCACCAAGTGACGAATACTAACAAAGAGAAAGAAATTACAAAAAGGAATCAAATATATATTCTAGAGTTGAAAAGTGCCACAACTGAAATAAGAAAGTCATTAGGGGGATTCATTAGCAGACTTAAGAAGGCAGAATAAAGAATTGGCACATTTGAAGAAGAACTGATTGAGACTATCCACTCAGGGGTGGAAAGAGGAAAGAGTGAAGAATAACGAGCAGAATGTAAAAGACCTACGAGACATCATCAAGTATGACAACATATCCATAATAGGAATCCTGCATGGAGAGAAAGGGATAGAAAGTCAGGGAAAATATCTGAAGAGATAATTGTTCCAAACTCCTCAAATATGATAAAATACATGAAAGTACATATCCAAGAAACTCAGTGAACTCCAACAGGAGATCTACACAAAAACACTATATTAAAATTGCAAAAACTAACAACAAAGAGAATTTTCAAAGCGTCAAGGGAGAAGGCTGGTGGATTTCATATTCACGTGTTGAAAGAAAAACACTGTTAACCAAGCATTCTATATCTGGTAAAACCATCTTCCAAAAATGAAGGACAGCAGTGATATAGGTAAGATGGCAGAATAGGAAACTCCAGGTCTGTAACCCCATGAAAACACTGACCTAAACAATAGAATACAAATAGCTTTGTGGGAGCTCTAGAAACCAGTCAGTAATCTGAAGCAACAAAGTGAATGCCCAATCAAGAAAGAGTCACTCTTTAAATGATAGCAAATTTCGTGACATTTTTGCTCACTCTTATCCTAACCCATTCCTGATTCAATATGGTGCAGGAGAGTGAAAGCTGCCCAATTACTGGTCCTCCATTGGGAGAAAAGTAAAAGAGTGCAACTTGATTGCAATGTGTGGCATGCCAGGCAATGTCTGAGAGTCTGATTTCTGTCTCACATGACTCACAGCTGAGATAGGAATAGTGGAATATTTTTTATATCAGATTGGTAGCTGTGAAAGCAATGATGGATTCAATGGCCCATGAAAACTTCATGGCAACTGTAGACCTGCACACACCTGGAGGGCAGAGATTACTAACAGAGGAATACAACAGAACATTTAAGGGCCAAGAAGACAGGGGTGAGGCTCTTGGGGAAATGAAATATTTAAAAGGAGCTCTGTGTGTGGCAGAATTAGGGGACTGTGGCTGGGCTTCATACACAGGCCCAGTGAAGTCACATCCTCAGAAAAGATCTGAGAAGACCTTAAGTCATTACACCAGGCTGAGTAGTGAAGGCCTTCCTCTGCAAGTATCCAGTCTACAAGGCTGGGAGAGGTGGCTGTTTTTTTCAATATGCAATTTTTGACAAAAGCTCACAAAACACAGAAAAAAACAGGGAAATGTGGCCCATTCAAAGGAACATAATAAATCTCTAGAAAGTGACACTAAAGAAAGACAGGCTTCAGAGTTGCTGGATGAACTCTTGAAAACAACTGCCTAGGAAATCAGGAAGATGATATATCAACAAAGTGAGAATATCAACAAAGACAGAATTTATTTCAAAAAAGCAAATGTGCAGTTAAAAGTGTAACTAAATTGAAAATTTCGCAAGAGGGGTTCAAAAGCAGACTGAAACAGGCAGAGGAAGGCATCAGCAAACTTGAAGACAAATCATTTGAAATTATTAGTTCTCAGAGCCAAAAGGAAAATTAATGAAGAAATGTGAACCGACCCTAATGGAATTATGGGAATCCAAAAAAGAAGACATTATGGGAATCCAGGAAGAAAAAAGAGTGAGAAAACAGCAGAAACCTCATCTGAAGGAATAATGGACAAAACCTTCCCAAACTATGAAATACTTGGATAAAAAAATACAAGTTAAATGAACTGTAGAGTAAAATCAAATAGACCCACACTAAACCACATTATAATCAAACTGACAAAAGTAAAAAACAAAGAATCTTGAAAGAATCAATAGACAACTGAGTCATCATGTATTAATGATGCCAAATAAAATTTTTAGCAGATTTTTCAGCAGAAACCTTGCAGTCCAGAATGCACTGGGATGATGTATTTTAAGTACTGAAGGAAAAAAAAAAAGCCTTATAAACTAAAAATCCTATATCGGCAAAACTGTACTTCAAAATAAAGGAGAAATTAAGGCATTCCAAGATAAACAAAACTTGGAGGGAATTACTATCATTAGACCTTCCCTACCAGAAATACTAAAGGGAGTCCTTCAAGTTGAAATGATAAAATGCTAGACAAGTAGCTCAAAGCTAGAAGAAAATATATAGCTCTCTGGTTAAGGTAAATAAATGGCGAAATATAAAAAACATGAGTATTGCAACGTGGTTGGTAATCACACTTTTTATATACTATAGGATTAAAAGTAAGAAAATTAAAAATTAACATAATTTCTATGTTAATGGATACACAATATATAAGGATGTATTTTTTAACGTCAATAACAGACTGGAGGAGTGGTGCGGTGAAGGAGTAGAATTTTTGTATATTATTGAAGTTAAGTTGTTGACAGTTTAAAACAGATTGTTATGATTTTAGGATATTGTATGTAACCCCTGTGATAACCAAAAAGAAAATATTTACAAAGTATACAGAAAAGGAAGTGAGAAGGGAATCAAAATGTGTCACTCCAAAAACAATAAACACAAAAGAAGGCAATAAGGAAGGGACAAAAATTTAATGAAGCATACAGAAAACAAATGTCACAAATGGCAAAAAAAAGTCCTTCTCTATCAGTAATTAAGTATAATGGATTAAACTCACCAATTAAGATGCATAAGCTGGCAGAATGGATAAAAAACAGAATCCAACTATAAGCTGTCTACGCTGTCTACAAGGGATTCTGTTTAAATTTATGGACATCCACAGGTTGAAAGTGAAGAATGGAAAAATATCCCATGCAAATAGTAAGCAAAAGGGAACAAGGTGCCTATACTAATATCAGACAAACTAGATTTTAAGTCAAACCTTTTACAAGGAACAAAAAAGGAATTTATATAATGAGAAAAGGATCAATTCTCTAAGAAAAAATAAAAATTATAAACATTTGTACCAGAGCTCCTTAACACATGAAGCAAACCTTGACGGAAGGGAGAAACAGGAAGAGTTGGAGACTTTGATAGCCTTCATTCAGAAATGGGAGAGAACAACCACACAGAAGATCAGTAAAGAGACAGAAGACTTAAACAACAGTATAAACCGATGGACCTAACAGACACATATATACACAGCTCTCTACCCAAAGATAGTAAATTACAGATTTTTCTCAAGTGTACGTGAAACATTTCCCGAATAGGCCATATGTGAGGCCACAAAACAATTCTTAATAAAATTTAAAACTACTGAAATCACACAATGAATCTTTTTCCATCACAATGGGATAAAAGTGGAAATCAGTAACAGAAGGGAAACGAAAATTCACAAATATGTGGAAATTAAACAGCACGCTTTTAAACAACCAATGGGTCAAGGAAGAAATTACAAGAGAAACTACAAAATAACTTGAGACCAAAGAAAAAAAATACATAATAGCAAACCTTACGGGATGGAGCACAAACAGTGATGAGAGGGAAATTTATAGCTGTAAAGGCTTACACTGAGAAAGAATAAAGATCTCATATCCACAATCTAACATTTTCCTTAAGGAAGTAGAAAAAACTTAACCCAAGGCCAGCAGATGGGAAAAATAATAAATGTTACAGCATACATAAACAAAACAGAAAAACAGTATAGAAAGTCAATGAAACCAGGAGTCGGTTATTAGAAAAGATCAACACATACCTCAAGATGGACACAGAAGAGACTCCTGAATTTCCCTCCTTCCATGGATGCACTGAATATACAGCTACACACAGATCAATTCCCTCTGAAAGATATCAAGAAACTAACTTTAGTGACTCCTACACATTGGGAAACTGAGAAAATACCCACTCAGAAATGTGTAGGAAAGGATGAAACACACTCTTACTATAAACCCCACCCAAGAACAGCGCCTTATAATCTTTCTGAAAACACCAACTCCTAGCTCCTTCCCAATTAGCGTGGTGTTTGCACCACATTTCTAATGTCCCAAAATTTAAGGCTGCTGCCTGAGGGATGGACCCCCAAATCATCTAGCTCTGAGAGCCAAAAGGGCTTCCCTTCACAAGTCCCATGATATTATAGCAAACAAATAAGCAGTTTTTACAAGGTGCTTGAGCACTCCCTCTGGCTATCTCCCCAAACGCAGAGCAGAGGGAACACACACAAATGCTTATCTCCCAATTTCTTCCTGGAGGGTGTTGGACTACATACTTTCCCAGCTACTGTCTGAGGGTCCAGCTTCTAATCAGCTTGCATTTCAGCTGACTGGAATCCTGCCCAGAGCCCAAAAGAGCCGGTGGGTACTTACTCTGCCCTCTCCCCCAGCTTCCTTCAACAATAAAGCCAAATCTCCTGCATGAACCTGGAGGGAGCTTGTCTACACATTTAGAATCCTGACTTTTAAAACTGCCACCTGAGGGATGGACCCCCAAATAACCTACCTCTGAAAGTCAATTGGGCTTGCATTCCTGAGCACCACAGTACTATAGCAAACAAAGAAGCAGTTTTTAAATGGATGCATAAGGATTCCCCGTAGCTATACACCCAGACCCAGCATGGAGGGAGATGACAAAAACATGCCCATCTCCCAGCAAGAATGTTTCTCCCTGGAAGGAAGTCGTATATTTTCGTAGCTGCTGCCTGTGGTTATGGCTTCCAGTTAGTCTGCATGTGGAAGCTCACGGGGATCCATTTGGGAGCCTGGTAAAGCTGGTGGGCATGTTCCCTGCTATCTCCACCAGCTCCAAATAAGACCAAATTTTTATCTTCTCTCCTGGAAGGAGCTTGTTCACACATCTAGCACGCCAGTTTTCAACTGCCACCTAAGGGACTAGCCCCCAATTCACCTAGCTCTGGGAGCTGAAAGGGCTCAGCCTTCATGAGTCCCTGGGACCACTAAAAACAAAGGCTGTTTTACTTGGACACAGAAGCATTCAGAGCAATTATTTCCCTTGGCTCAGCACAGAGTGAGGAAGAAGAAACTCTTCCAGCTCTGCATTCTTCTTCATAGAGGCAAGACTACATATGTCATGTTCTGACTTTTCCAGCTCCTGCCTGATAATTGGGCTTCCAATTAACCTGCATCAGGGAGTTAAAGCAGCAGGCAAGTGGCAGTTGTCCAGAAGCCTAAACAGGCATATGAGCATTAACCACATGGTTGAGGACACTGATGGGTCTTGGAACACCCTCAACTGCTGCAAGTCACTAAGAACAAAGACAATGATTTCAACAATCAGGCCAGGCTGATTAAGGCCAATCTGTCAAAACTGGGAAAAGGGGCTGTTTTATACAAAAAGCAACACAGAGAGTCAAGGAAAGTAAAGAAACGGGGATGTTTCAAACAAATAAAGAGATCTCTAGGAGCTGACCTTAATGAAGTGGATATAAGTAATTACCCAACAGAGTTCAAAATAATGGTAATAAAGATGCTTACTGACCTCAAGAGAATAAAGCATGAGCAAAGTGTTTCAACAAAAAGACGGAAAATATTAAGAAGTACCAAACAGACATCATAGATTTCAAGAATAAATGAACTGAAAAATTCAATACGGGGCTTCACAAGCAAACTAGACCAAATGGAAGAAAGAATCAGACAAGGCAGTGGAAGTCATCCAATCAAAAGAGCAAAAAGAAAGAAGAATAGAAAAAAGTGAAGATCACATAAGGGACACCAGTAAGTGGATCAATATATGTGTTACAGGTCTTCAAGAAAGAGAAGGAAAGAAAGGGCAGAGAGCATATTCAAAGAAATAATGGCTAAAAAGTTCCCTAATGTGGGGAAAGAAAGAGATATCCAGATCAAGGAAGCCCAAAAATCTCCAAAGAAGATTAATCCAAAGAGATCTACAAATAGACACACTATAATGAAATTATCAGAAATTAAAGACAGAATCGTAAAAGCAAGAATAGCCACTTGTTTATACATGGGAATCCCCATAAGATTAACAGATTTTTCAGCAAAACTATTGCAGCCCATAAAGGATAGGAATGATATATTCAATGTGTGCAAAGAAAAAAAAAATGCCAAGAATGCTCTATCCAGCAAACATGTCCTTTAGAATTGGAGAGACAGAGTTTTCATAAACAAAGAAAAGCTGAAGAAGTTTATACAAAAGTTGTTCAAAGGAGTTCTTCAATCTGAAATGAAAGCGTGCTAATTAATTAGGAACATGAAAACACATGAAAGTATAAAACTCATAGGCTAAAAGATAGTTCAGAATACTCTAATATTGTGATGGTGATGGGTAAATCTCTTATAACTTTAGTATAAAGGTAAAAGACAAGAACAACTGTAACTGCAATAATTTTTAACAGATTCACAATATAAAATGATGTGAATTGTGACATCAAAGCATAAAATAAGGAGAGTGCAAAATTGTAGTGCTTTTGTATGTATTCAAAATTAAGTTGTTATCACCTTAAAATAGTCTGTCATAACTCTAAAAGGTTGGATGAAAGGCTCACGATAACAAAGAATCAAAACTTTAGTAGATACCCAAGAAACAGAAACAAGGATCAAAGCATACCACAACAAAATGATCAATTCACAAAGAAAGACAGCAAGAAAAGAAGGAGTAAAAGAATGACAAAAAAATCCAGGAAACAATTAATATGATGGAATTAGTAAGTCCTTCCCTGTTAATGATTCCTCTATATGCAAATGAATTAAATTCTCCCATTAAAAGACACAGAGTGGTTTTATGAATTTAAAAAGAAGACCCAAGTGTCTGCTGATACCAAGAATCTCATTTCAGCTTTAATGACACACTTACACTGAAAGTAAAGGGATGGAAAAAGATATTCTATTCAAATGGAAACCAAAAGAGAGCAGTGGTAGCTATACTTACATGAACTTGAAGTCAAATACTGTAACAAGAGAAAAAGAAGGTCATTATATAAAGATAAGGAGTAAATTTACTTATAAGAGGACATACAATTATACATTTTTATCCCTGAACTATCAGAGCACCCTAAATATATACAGCAAATAGTAACTAACCTGAAGGAGGAAATGGGCAGCAAATCAGTATTTTGGGACTTCAATACCCCATTTTCATCAATGGATAGGTCATCATCCAAAAAGAAAATCAGTAAGGAGACATTGGACTTAAACTACACATAATACCAGATGGACCTAACAGACATATGCAGAACAGAAGAATACACATTCTTCCCAAGCATACATGGAATACTCTCCATGACAGATCATCTGTTAGGTCATAATATAACTGAAATCACTGTATCGTTTCTGACTACAATGGTATGACACTAAAATACATTATAGGAGAAAAACCAGAAATATCACAAACATGTGGAAGTTAAACAACAGGTTCCTGAACAAAAGGGTTGAAGAAGAAATAAAAGGGCAATTGACAAGGTATTTTGAGACAAATGAAAATGAAACACAATGTACTAAAACTTATGAGCTGCAGCAAAAACAGTTCTAAGAGGGAAGTTTATAATGATAAAAGTCTACATTAAGAAAAAAGAAAGGTCTAAAGTAAACAACTAAGAAAACTCAAGGAACTAAACAACATACTAAGCCTAATGTTATCAGAAGGAAATAAAAATTAGGGCAGATATAAATGAAACAGGGACTAGAAATACAAGAGACAACCACTGAAACTAAGAGCTGGTTTTTTTAAAGGTTAGAAAAAAAAAGATGTGCAAGCCTTTAGCTAGACTAACTAGGCAAAAAGGAGAAGACTCAATATTGTCAGAAGTTAAAGGGGATATATTACCACACGTAACAACAAAGGTAAAGGATCAGAAGAAATTACTATGAGCAATTTTATGCCAACAAGTTAGATAACCTAGAAGAAATGGGTAAATTCCTAGAAATGTACAACCTAACAAGAATGAATAATAAGGAAATAGAAAATATGAACAAATTACAAGTAAGGAGATTGAATCAGTAAATAATAAACCTCTCAACCAAAAACAGTTCCAAGACCAGATGGCTTCACTGGTAAATTCTACCAACACTTTAAAGAAATTAACCATTCTATCTCAAACTCTTCCAAAGAACTGAAGAGGAGGGAAAACTTCCAAACTCATTTTACAAGGCCAATATTACCCTGTTACCAAAGCCAGGCATGCAAACTACAAGAAAATAAAATTAATGCTCAACATGATTGATGCACAGATGAGCACAGATGCCAAAATCTTCAACAAAATATTACCAAACAAACTTCAACAGCACATTACAAGAATCATACACCATGACCAAGCAGGTTTATTCCTGGGATGCAGATATGGTTCATCACATGTAAATGAATAAATGTGATATAGCACATTAATAAAATGAGGGATAAAATCATATGATCATCTCAATGGATGCAGAAAAAGCTTTTGACAAAAGTGAACATAATTTCATGATAAAAACTCAGCAAACTGAATGGATACAAAATCAAGACCCATATATATGCTGTCTACAGGAGACCCACTTCAGACCTAGGGACACATACAGACCGAAAGTGAGGGGATGGAAAAAGATATTCCTTGCAAATGGAAATCAAAAGAAAGTAGCTATAATCATACCAGATAAAATAGACTTTAAAATACAGAGTGTTACAAGGACAAGGAAGGACACTACATAATGATCAAGGGATCAATCCAAGAAGAAAATATAACAATTGTAATATATATGCACCCAACATAGGAGCACCTCAATACATAAGGCAACTGCTAACAGCTCTAAAAGAGGAAATCGACCGTAACACAATAATAGTGGGGGACTTTAACACCTCACTTACACCAATGGACAGATAACCCAAACAGAAAATTAAGGAAACACAAGCTTTAAATGACACTATAGACCAGATAGACTTAATTGATATTTATATGGCATGCCATCAAAAACCGCAGATTCAACTTTCTTTTCAAGTATGCATGGAACATTCCCCAGGATAGACCACATCTTGGGTCTCAAATCAAGCCTCAGTAAATTCAAGAAAATTGAAATCATATCAAGCATCTTTCCTGACCACAATGCTATAAGAAAGGGAAAAAACCGTAAAAAGCACAAACACACGGAAGCTAAACAATACATTACCAAATAACCAAGAGATAACTGAAGAAATCAAAGAGGAAATCAAAAAATACCTAGAGACAAATGACAATGAAAACACGACGATCCAAAACCTATGGAATGCAGCAAAAGCAGTTCTAAGAGGGAAGTTTATAGCTATACAAGCCTACCTCAAGAAACAAGAAAAATCTGAAATAAACAATCCAACGTTAAACCTAAAGAAACTAGAGAAAGAAGAGCAAACAAAACCCAAAGTTAGCAGGAAGAAAGAAATCATAAAGAGCAGAGCAGAAATAAATGAAATAGAAACAAAGAAAACAATAACAAAGATCAATAAAACTGAAAGCAGGCTCTTTAAGAAGATACACAAAATTAATGAACCATTAGCCAGACTCATCAAGAAAAAGAGGGAGAGGACTAAAATCAATAAAATGAGAAATGAAAAGAGAAGTTACAACAGATACCGCAGAAATACAGAGGATTATAAGAGATTACTACAAACAACTATATGCCAATAAAATAGACAACCTGGATGAAACGGACAACTTGTTAGAAAGGTATAACCTTCCAAGAGTGAACAAGGAAGAAATAGAAAATATGAAGAGACCAATCACAAGTAATGAAATAGAAACAGTGATTAAAAATTTTGCAGCAAACAAAAGTCCAGGACCAGGTGGTTTCACAGGTGAATTCTATGAAACATTTAGACAAGAGCTAACAGCCATCCTTCTCAAATTCTTCCTAAAAATTGCAGAGGAAGGAAAACTCCCAAACTCATTCTATGAGGCCACCATCACCCTGATACCAAAACCAGACAAAGATACCACAAAAAAAGAAAATTACAGACCAATATCACTGATGAATATAGATGCAAAACTCCTCAACAAAATACTAGCAAAGAGAATCGAACAATACACTAAAGGATCATACACCATGATCAAGTGGGATTTATCCCAGGGATGCAAGAATTCTTCAATATATGCAAATCAATCAATGTGATACACCATATTAACAAATTGAAGAGTAAAAACCATATGATCATCTCAATAGATGCAGAAAAAGCTTTTGACAAAATTCAACACCCATTTATGATAAAAACTCTCCAGAAAGTGGGTATAGAAGGAACCTACCTCAACATAATAAAGGCCATATAAGACAAACCCACAGCAAACATCCTTCTCAATCGTGAAAAACTGAAAGCATTTCTCTAAGATCAGGAATGAGACAAGGATGTCCACACTCACCACTGTTATTCAACATAGTTCTGGAAGACCTAGCCACGGTAATCAGAGAAGAAAAGAAATAAAAGGAATACAAATTGGAAAAGAAGAAGTAAAACTGTCACTGTTTGCAGATCTCTATACATACAGATTCCTAAAAATACCACCAGAAAACTACTAGATCTAATCAATGAAGTTGGTAAAGTTGCATGATACAAAATTAATGCACAGAAATCTCTTGCATTCCTATACACTAATGATGAAAAATCTGAAAGAGAAAATATGGAAACACTCCCATTTACCATTGCAAGAAAAAGAATAAAATACCTAGGAATAAACCTACCTATGGAAACAAAAGACCTGTATGCAGAAAACTATAAGACACTGAAGAAAGAAATTAAAGATGATACCAAAAGATGGAGAGATATACCATGTTCTTGGATTGGAAGAATCAATATTGTGAAAATGACTATACTACCCAAAGCAATCTACAGATTCAATGCAATCCCTATCAAATTACCAATGGCACTTTTTACGGAACTAGAACAAATCATCTTCAAATTTGTATGGAGTCGCAAAAGACCCCAAATAGCCAAAGCACTCTTGAGGGAAAAAAACGGAACTGGAGGAATAAGAGTCCCTGACCTCACACTATACTACAAAGCTACAGTAATCAAGACAATATGGTACTGGCACAAAAACAGAAACATAGATCAATGGAACAAGATAGAAAGCCCAGAGATAAACCCATGCAACTATGGTCAACTAATCTATGACAAAGGAGGCAAAGATATACAATGGAGAAAACACAGTCTCTTCAATAAGTTGTGCTGGGAACACTGGACAGCTACATGTAAAAGAATGAAATTAGAACACTCCCTAACACCATACACAAAAAGAAACTCAAAATGGTTTCGAGACCTAAAGGTAAGACCAGACACTATAAAACTATTAGAAGAAAAGACAGGAAGAACACTCTTTGACATAAATCACAGCAAGATCTTTTTTGATCCACCTCCTAGAGTAATGGAAATAAAAACAAAAATAAGCAAATGGGACCTAATGAAACTTCAAAGCTTTTGCACAGCAAAGGAAACCATAAACAAGACAAAAAGACAACCCTCGGAATGGGAGAAAATATTTGCAAATGAATCAATGGACAAAGGATTAATCTCCAAAATATATAAACAGCTCATGCAGCTCAATATTAAAAAAACAAACAACCCAATCCAAAAATGGGCAGATGACCTAAATAGACATTTCTCCAAACAAGACATACAGATGGGCAAGAAGCACATGAGAAGCTGCACAACATCACTAATTATTAGAGAAATGCAAATCAAAACTACAATGAGGTATCACCTCACACCACTTAGAATGGGCATCATCAGCAAATCTACAAACAAATACTGGAGAGGGTGTGGAGAAAAGGGAAGCTTCTTGCACAGTTGGTGGGAATGTAAATTGATACAGCCACTATGGAGAACAGTATGGAAGTTCCTTACAAAACTAAAAATAGAATTACCATATGACCCAGCAATCCCACTACTGGGCATATACCCAGAGAAAACCATAAGTCAAAAAGACCCATGCAGCCCAATGTTTGTTGCAGCAGTTTACATTAGCCAGGTCATGGAAACAACCTAAATGCCCATCTACAGACGAATGGATAAAGAACATGTGGTACATATATACAATGGAATAGTACTCAGCCACAAAGAGGAACGATATTGGGTCATTTGTTGAGACATGGATGGATCTAGAGACTGTCATACAGGGTAAGTAAGTGAAAAAGAGAAAAATATCGTATATTAACGCATATATGTGGAACCTAGAAAAATGGTACAGATGAACCGGTTTGCAGGGCAGAAATAGAGACACAGATGTAGAGAAGAAACGTATGGACACCAAGGGGGGAAAACCGCGGTGGGCTGGCGATGGTAGGGTGCTGAATTGGGCGATTGGGATTGACATGTATACACTGATGTGTATAAAATTGATGACTAATAAGAACCTGCAGTATAAAAAAACAAACAAACAAACAAAAAAGCAACTAATACTAAACTTTCTTTGGGTTATTTGTATGGAAATATGTTAATATAAATGTTTCAGACATTACATGAAATTTCTAAAAATCTTATATGTTCTGGTATAATGTTACAAGTCATAATTGTAGTTATTACTTTAAAATGTATATCTCAGCAATAACTAAATTTCCTTGTCAATTGCATTATTATGAACTTTCATCAAATCTTTAACCGTGGTCATTTTTAAGTCTTTTGTCATTTACAGACAGTTCTGGGTGTACTCTGATGCTTTTGCAAAAATGTTCCTATAAAAGGGTTTCCTATTCAAGGCATTCATGGAAAAGACTGTGACAAGTACAGGTTTCTGGTAACTGACTATACTTCTGAACTGAATGAATAAGCATTTTCAGAACTCTAATGTAAAACTGATGAATTCATAAAAGATGAAAAAAATTAATTACATGGGACTGAGTGACCTGATGAGGATGATTATAATTTTTGTGACTTTCTGTTTGAATAAAAAAAAATCCCACAAGGACTCAGAGGCAAAAAATATACAAATCAATTTTCACTGCAAAGTAAATGAGCTGTTACAGTGGAGGTTTACTGGACTGAATGTCAATATTATGACATAGTATGAGTGTGTTTTGTGTTTGGTAATTGCAATCATTGTTTATTTTGTTGTGGTCATCCATTTACAATGCTCGGTGTCAGTTTATCTCTTGTAAAAATAAAATAGAGAGTGTGTGTGTGTGAAAAAACAACTCAGCGAATTATGTATAGATGTAATGTACGCTATCATAATAACGGCCATATATGATAAGGCTACAGCTAACATCACACGGAATAATGAGAAGCTGAAACAAGGAACAGCATCCTCTAAGATCAGGAACAAGACAAGGATGCAACTCTCAGCACCCTCATTCACCATATGACTGTAAGTCCTAGCCAGAGCAATTAAGCAAGAAAAATGAATACAAGGCATCCAAATTGTAAAGTTATAAGTAAATTAAGTCTGTTTGCAGATGACATGATATTATATGTGGAAAACCCTAAACACACTGCCAAAAAAAAAAACCTGTTAGAATAACTGAATTCTGTAAAGTTTCAGCATCAATATACAAAAATCAGCTGCATTTGTATATCAACGAATATCAACTAACAATGAATTATCAGAAGGAAAATTAAGAAAATAATCTCATTTACAATAGTATGAGAAAAAGTAAAATACTTAGGAACAAATTTATCTAATGGGATGAAAGATCTACACACTAAAAACCATAAAACACTGATGTAAGAAATGGAAGAAGACACAAACAAATGGATAGATATGCTGTGTTCATGGATTGGAAGGGTTAATATTGTGAAAATGCCCATACCATCCAAAGTGACCTACAAATTCAATGCAATCTCTATCAAAATTCCAAAGCATTTTTTAAAGAAATGAAAAAAAAATCCTAAAACTCATATGAAACCACCAAAGACTCCAAAGAGCCAAAGCAATCTTGAGAAAGAAGACCAAAAGTACAGACATCACACTTGCTGATTTCAAACTATAATACAAAGCTATAGTAATCAAAAAAGTACTGTATTGGCATAAAACAGAAACACAGATCAACAAAAACGAATCGAGAGCTCAAAAGTAAACCCATGCATATATAGTCAATTAGTTCTCAGCAAGGAAGTCAAGAATAAACATTGGGAAAAGGAGAGTCCCTCCAATAAGCGGTTTTTGGAGAAACTGCATCGCCACATGGAAAAGTCACATTATGCCAGCTATAAAAATAAAATCAAAATTAATTAAAGACATGAACATAGGACCTGATCCTTAAAATTCTTAGTAGAAAATATAGGGGGTAAGCTCCTTGACACTAATCTCATCCATGTTCTTTTGGATTTGACACCAAAAGCAAAGGCAACAAAAGCAAAAATGTACAAGTGGGACTACATCAAATGAAAAAGGTTCTGAACAGCAAAGGTAACCATTAACAAAATGAAAAAGCAGCCTATGGAGTGTGAGAAAATATCTGCAAATCACGTATCTAAAAAGAAGTTAATATCCAAAGTATACAAGGAGCTCATACAACTCAGTAGCAAAAACACCATATAACACAATTTAAAAATTGGCAAAGGACCTAAAAAGACATTTTCCCAAAGATGACAAACATTTGGGGAACAGGTATATGAAAAGGTGATTCACATCACCAATCATCAGGGAAATGCAAATCAAAACCACGAGATATCACTTCACACCTGTTAGTATGTATATTATGAAAAAGATGAGATAAATGTTGGCAAAGATGTGGAGAAAAGGGAATCTGTGTGCACTGTTGCTGGGAATGTAAATTGGTTCAAACAGTACTGAAAACAGTATGGAGATTCCTCAAGAAAATAAAATTAGAATACCATGTGATCCAGCAATTTCACTTCTGGTCATATAGCAAGAGAAACAATATTTTTTAGGAATTCCCTGGCTGTCCAGTGGTTAGGACTTTGTGCTCTCACCGATGAGGGGAGGGCCCAGGTTCAACCCATGGTTGGGGAGCTAAGATCCCACAAGCCACATGGTACGGGAAAAAAACAAAAACAAAAAAAACTTTGAAACGTTATTCACAGTAATGGTATGGAAAGAACCTGCCTGTCTCTCATAGATGAATGGATAAACAAATTCTGATACACACACACACACATACACACACACACAGAAATATACATACATAACATACACAATGGGATATTATTCAGCCTTAAAGTAAATCCTGACACTTGCAAGAACATGAACGAGTCTGGAGAACATTATGCTAAGTGAAATAAGCCTGCTGGAGAAAAGACAAATGCCGCATGGTATCACTTATGTGTGGAATCTAAAAAAAAGTTGGAATCATAGAAACACAGCAGAAATTGTTGCCTGCGGTTGGGCATGGAGGGAAATGGGAACACGCTGGTAAATGGATACAAATTTTCAGTTATAACATGAGGGATAAAATGAAGGAATAAGGTCTGAGGAGCTAATGTATAACATGGTGACTAACTGATGATGCTGTATTCTGTAACTGAAAATTTCTGAGAGAGTAGAATTTGTGTCCTCACACACAAAAAGTAAATATATGACAGGTGATGGGTATGTTAATTAACTTGATTGTGAGAATCCTTTTACAATATATACGTATATCAAAGAATCACGTTATACATTTTAGATATATTACAGTCTTGTCAGTTATGCCTCAAAATAGCTGTAAAAAGAGGAAAACGATCAACAAAATTGACAAAACTAGTTAGACTGACTATTAAAAAAAGAGATAAGAACAAAATATGTAAAATCAGAAATGAAGAAAGGGACATTACTACCAATTTTGTAGAGACAAAAAGGCTTACAATAGAGTACTATTAACAGTTGTATACCAACTAATTTGATAACTTAGATGAAATAAACACATTCCTAGAAACACACATCTTAACAAGAAATACAAAATCTGAACAGATCTAGAAGTTAAGATATGGAATCACTTATCAAACATCTCCCAACAACTGAACGCCCAGCACCAGGTATCTTCATGGTGAATTCTACCAACTATTTAAAGAAGAATTAACACCAATCCTTCTCAAGCTCTTCCAAAGAATTTAAGAGGAGAGAATGTATTTTCACTCATTCTATGAGGTTAACATTATATCAATTACAAACCTAAAGACACTACAAGAAAAGTACACTACAGACCAATATCCCTTATGAATACTGATGCAAAAATCCTTTAAAAAATAATAAGAGACAGAACAGCCCATTATAAGGATTATACATCATGACCAAATGGGATTTATTCTTGCAAGGCAAGGTTGGTTCAACATATGAAAATCCATCAATGCAGCATAGCATGTAAACAGACTGAAGGGACTAAACTCCATGTGATCATCTTCATTGATGCAGAAAACACATTTGACAAAATTCAATGCCATTTTATGATTAAAAAACTCAACAAACCAGCAATACAAGTTGACGACTTCAACATAATAAAGGTCAGAGATAGAAAACCAACAGCTATTATATTCAGTGGTGAAATCTTCCTCCCTAAGATCAGGAACAAAGGAAGGATGCCTGTTGTCACCACTTCTATTCAGCAAAGTACTGGAATTCCTAGCAAATAAATAAGGAAAGATAAAAAATAAAAGGCATCTAAATCAGAAAGGAAGAAATAAAATTATATTTGTTCAGAGACAACAAACATGCACCGAAAAAAAACCTGTTAGAATTATTAAATGAATTTAGAAAAGTTGCCAGATACAAAATCAACACTCAAAAATCAGTTGTGTCTGTATACACTAACAATGAAAAGTGTGAAAAGGAAAGCAAAAAAAAAAATAGCATTTAAATTATCATGAAATATAGTAAAAGACAAGGAATAACTTAACCAGGGGGACAAAAGACATGTACATTGAGAACTAGAAAACATTGCTGAAGGAAATTAATGAAGACACCAATAAATGTAAAGGCATCTTGTGTTCACAGTTTGGAAGACTTAATGTTGTCTTCCAAAAGAAATAAGAAGAGAATCAAAATGGTAAACTAGGAAAAACATCAATCACAAAAGAATGTAATAATGAAGGATGTGAACAACAAAAAGGATATAAGATATCCAGAAAATAAATAGTGTAGCAGTAGAAGTAAGTCCAAAGGGCTCAATATAGGATCAACACAAAGAAGACTACACCCAATCACGTTATAATCAACTTCTTAAATGTGAAGTACAAAGACAGAATATTGAAAGGAACAAGAGAAAAGTGACTTGGCACATATGAGGGAACTCCCAGAAAACAATTTGTGAATATCTCAGCAGAAACCTTACAGGCCAGGAGAGAGTTGGATGATATATTCAAAGTACTGAAAAAAAAAAAAAAACCTGTGAGCAAAAATGACCATACCTAGCAAAATTATGCTTTAAACATAAAGGAGAGATAAAGTCAACAAAATCTAAGTGACTTCATCACTATTAGACCTGCCTTATAAGAAACACTTAAGGGAGAGCACTTTGAAATGAAAACATGTTAACAGAAATGCAAAAGCAAACAAAAGCATAAATTTCAATGTTAAACTCATACACACACACACAAATATAGCATAATGACACTGTAATGGTGCTGTATAAAGTACTTTAACCCTGATATAAAACTTAAAATTTGTTAACAATAGAAAAAGAAGGAAACTGAGTATAAGGACACTAAGTTTGGGTGGGAGTAAAAGAACAGATGTTTAGAACTACAAGATTTCTATGTAGCCTTCAGCTAACCACAAAGAAAAGGCCTAGTATAAATAAACAAAAGATAAAGAGAAAAGGATCAAAGTAAATCACTACAAAAAAATAATCAAACAACAATGAAATAAAGCTACAGAGAAAGAGGACAAAACAGCTGCAAAACAGACATAAGACAATTAACAAAATAGCAAGAGTAAGTCCTTACTGATCGATAATTAGTTTAATATAAATGGATTAATCTTCCCAATCAAAAGGCATAGACTGGCTGAATGGATAAAAAAACAACATCCAACCCTATGCTGTCTACAAGAGACTCATTTTAGATGAAAAGACACATATAGGCTCAAAGTGAAGGGATGGAAAAAGACACTCCATGCAAATGGCAACCAAAACAAAGTGAGAGTTCCTATATGCAGACGAAATAGACATTAAGTCAAAAATTGTCTGTATAGACAAAGAAGGTTTCTATATGATAATAAAAGAGTCAACTCAACAGGAGGATATAACAATTATATATGCATCCAGCATCAGAGCACATAAAACTCTAAAGGAAATATCGAAATTAAATGGAGAAATTGATTGCAGGACACGAATAGTAAGGGACTTCAATAACCCAGTTACAATAATGGATAGAACACCCAGACGGAAAATCAATCAACAAACTAACTTGAACAACACTATGGACCATATGGTCCTTACAGACATATACAAAACAGTTCATCCAACAGCAGCACACACACGTTCATTTCAAGAACACACACAACATTCTCCAGAATAGATAATATGTTAGGCCACAATCAAGTCTTAACAAATTTTAGAAGTCTGAAATAATTTCAAGCATCTTATCTGATCACAATGGTATGAAACTAGAAATCCTATAATAGTAACAAAACAGTAATATTAGGATATCCCTGGTGGCACAGTGCTTAAGAATCTGCCTGCCAATACAGGGGACATGGGTTCAATCCCTGACAAGCAAAGATCTCACATGATGCAGAGCAACTAAGCCCGTGCACCACAACTACTGAGGCTGTGCTCTAGGGCCCACGTGCCGCAACTACTGAACCCAAGTGCTGCAACTAATGAAGCCTGCGCGCCTCAAGTCTGTGCTCCGCAACAAGAAAAGCCACTGCAATCAGAAGCCCGTGCACCACAACAAAGAGTAGCCCCCGCTCACTGCAACTAGAGAAAGCCCGCATGCAGCAACGAAGACCCAACGTAGCAAAAAAATTAAATAAAAGAATATTTTTAATAAAGAAAAGAAAACAAGAAAATCTACCAATATGTGGAAACTAAACAATATATTCTTTTCCCCCATTCCACTTTTATTGAGATATAACTGCCACAGAGCCCTGCATAAGTTTTAAGTGTACAGCATAAAGATTTGACTTATGTACATCAAGAAATGATTACCACAGTAAGTTTAGTGAACATCATCTCATATGGCCACAAAATAAAAGGAAAAGAAAAAATTGTTTTCCTTGTGATGAGAACTCTTAGGATGTACTCTCTTAACCTTCATATATAACACACACCTATGTTAATTATATTTATCATGTTGAATAATACAGTCTTGAGCAACCATTGGGTCAAAGAGAAAATCAAAGGGGAATTTAAAAAGAATCTTGACACAAACTAAAATGAAACACAACACACCAAGATTTATGGGATGCAGCAAAAGCAGTACTACAGGAGAAGTTTAGAGTGATAAATGCATACATTAAAGAAGTAAAACCACAAGTAAACAATCTCACTTTATGCTTTAAGGAACTAGAAAAAGAAGAAAAAAGTAATCTCAAATTTAGCAGAAGAAAGGAAATAGGAAAGATTAGAGCAGAAATAAATCAAATAGAGAATAGGAAAACAATAGAAAATAGAAACAAAACTAAGTGGTGTTTTTTGAAAAGATAAATTTGAAAGACTCCTGGCTACACAAATTAAGAAAAAAATACAAAAGACAACTCAATAATATCAGAAATGAAAGAGGAGACAATACAAGTGATGCCTCAGAAATAAAGGAATCATAAGGGTCCATTATCAATTATGCCAACAAATGGGATAATCTAGAAGAAATGGATAAATTCCTACAAACATACAACCTACCAACACTGAATCAAGATGACATAGAAAGTCTGAACAGTCCAATAACAAATAAGGAGATTTAATCAATAATATTTTTTAAAAAAATAGAAAATCCAGGACCAGATGGCTTCCCTGGTGAATTTTGCCAAATATTTGAAGAGGAATTAGTACCAATCCTTTTCAAACTCATCCAAAAAATTGGATAGGAGGGAACACTTCCAAACTAATTTTACAAGGCTAGCATTACCCTGATACCAAAGCCAGACACGGACACTACAAGAAAAGAAAATTACAGCCAATATCTTTGATAGACCTAGATGCAAAAATCCTCGACAAAATATTAGCAAACCAATTTCAACAATAAATTAAAATTATCATACCCCATGCTCAAGTCAGATTTATTCCTGGGATGCAAGGATGGTTCAACATACACAAATCAACCAATGTGATACACCACATTAACAAAATGAACGAAAAATCATATGATCATCTCAATAGAGGCAGAAAAGGATTTGACACAATTCAACATCCTTTCATGATAAAAACTCTAAACAAATTAGGTGTAGAAGGAATGTACCTCAACACAATAAAGGCATATGACAAAGAAAAGACCACAGCAAACATCTTACTCAACAGTGAAAAAGTAAAAGCTGTCCCTCTAATATCAGGAAGAACGCAAGAATGTCCACACTTACCACTTCTATTCAACACAGCACTGGAAGACGGAGGAATTAGGCACGAAAAAGAAATAAAATGCATCCAAATCAGAAAGGAAGAAGTAAAATTACCTCTGTTTGCAGATGACATGATCATACATGTAGAAAATCCTAAAGATTCAACAAGAACAGCAGTAAAAACTGTTAGAACTCATAAGTGAGTTTAGTAAAGTTGCAGGATGTAAAATCAGCATATAGAAGTCATTATACAAGAGGAATGACCTACCCAAAAAAGGAAATTAAGAAAACAACCCCATTCTGAATTTCATGACAAAGAATAAAATACTTAGGAATAAATTTAGCCAAAGAGGTGAAAGATCTATACATTGAAAAGTATAAAAAAGTGATGAGGATAATTAAAGATGACACTGATAATACGGAAAGACATCCCATGTTCATGAACTGGAGGATTTACTATCATGAAAATATCCATACTACCCAAAGTGATCCACAGATTCAATGCAATCCCTATTAAAATCCCAATGGGGGACTTCCCTGGTGGTGCAGTGGTTAAGAATCCACCTGCCAATGCAGGGGACACGGGTTTGAGCCCTGGTCCGGGAAGATCCCACATGCCGTGAAGCAACTAAGCCCACACGCCACGACTACTGAGCCTGCACTCTAGAGCCTGCGAGCCACGACTCCTGAAGCCCGCGCACCTAGAGACCATGCTCTGCAATGAGAGAAGCCACTGCAATGAGAAGCCCGGGCACCACAACAGAGTAGTCCCCACTCACGTCAACTAGAGGAAGCCCACGCTCAGCAACAAAGACCCAATGCAGCCAAAAATAAACAAAATAAATTTATTTTTAAAAATGGGCAAAGGACTTGAATAGACATTTCTCCAAAGGAGGCATATAAATGCCCAACAGATGTATGAAAAGGTGCTCAACATCACTAACTGTCAGAGAAATGCAAGTCAAACCACAATGAGATATCACCTCACACCTGTTACAATGGCGATTATCAAAAACACAAAAGATAACAAGTGTTGATGAGGATGTGGAGAAAAGGGAACCTTCGTGCATTTCTGTTGGGTATGTAACTTGATACAGCCACTAAGGAAAACAGTATTGAAGTTCCTCAAAAAATTAAAAATACAACTATCTTATGACTCAGCAATCCCACTTCTGGGTATACAGCAAAAGGAAATGAAATCGGTATCGTGAAGAGACATACGCACTTCCATGTTTACTTTTCACAGTAGCCAAGATACTGGATCAACCTAAGTGTCTGTAGATTCATGAACGGATAAATAGCGTGTGGTATATAAACAGGCATATCTCGTTTTCTTGTGCTTTGCAGATACTACGTTGTCTACAGATTGAAGGTTTGTGGCAATCCTGCACTGAGTAAGTCTATCGGTGCCATTTTCCCAAGTAGCATTACTTTAAAATTAAGGTATGTACATGGGTTTTTTAGACATAATGCTATCGCACATTAACACACTATAATATAGCATACACATAACTTTTATATGCACTGGTAAACCAAAACTTTCATGTGGCTTGTTTTGTTGCAATATTTGCTTTATTTTGGTGGTTTGGAACCAAACCTGCAATATCTCCAAGGTATGCCTGTATACAATGGAATATTATTCAGCCTTTAAAATGAAGGAAATGCTGCTATTTGTGACAACGTGGATGAACCTGAAAGAGATTATGCTAAGTGAAATAAGCCAGATACAGAAAGACAGCTACAAACACTTCATGATAGTACTTTTATGTGGAATCCAAAATAGTCATAGATGTGGGTGCAGAACAGTGGCTGACAGGAGATGAGCGGATGGGAAAACTGGCAGGTATTGATCACGAGGAACAAAGTTTCAGTTATGCAAGGTGAATAATTTCTGGAAATCTAGTGTACAACAATGTGCGTATAGTTAACAATGCTGTATTGTGTACTTGTAATTTGCTAAGAGGGTAGATCTGAAGTGTTCTCTCCATAAAGAAAGAAAAAAGAAAATGGTAATTATATGAGGTGATGGATATGTTAATTGGCTTGATTGTGGCAATTATGTCAAAAATGGATATGTATATCAAAACATCAAGTTGTATATCCTAAATATATAATTCTATTTCTCTATTATACCTCATTAAAGATGGGTAGAAGAAAGAAATGAGGTAATGATACATACTACAATATGGGTGAACCTTGAAAATTATGCTATGTGAAAGAAGCCAGACATAAATGGTCACATACTGTATAATTTACACTTACATGAAATATCCAAATAGATATATCTATAGAGACAGAAAGCACATTGGTGATTGCCCAGGGCTTAGGTAGAAGAAAGCATGGGTAGGGCTTCCCTTTAAAGCGATAAAAATATTTTTGAACCACATAGAAGTAAGGGTTGCACAACATCGTGAAATGTACTAAATGCTATTGAATTGTGCGAGTTAAAACGGTTAATTTTATCTCAGTAAAAAATAAAACTTCTATGTATAATTGATTCACTTTGTTATAAAGCAGAAACTAACACACCATTGTAAAGCAATTATACTCCAATAAAGATGTAAAAAAATAAATAAAATAAATACAACTTCTCCCCAAGTTACTTTTAGTTAATTTACTGTGTCCTGACAAGTTTTAATGTGAATCATATCGTTAAGAAAAAACAGCCTCAATTCACACCAAATAAATATTCAGTTTAGCAAGGTATCTGTTTTCTAATGGTTTTTCTAACGTCCTAACTTTAGCATACCACCCCATCCTATTGTGGTACAGCAAATGGCATGAACCAGAGGTGGAAACCTAAATCAGACCTTAGAACTCTAACTGAATTTTTGAGACAATGCAACTGGGGGGTTTATCTGTTTTTGCTTCAACATGTTTGTACCTACAATTTCTTACCTTGTTCTACCTGACTTTTTAAAATCTTTAATTCATTTATCTTAAAATATGTAAATGGTTTAAAAAAGCAAGTAAATATCTATGTATTGCTAGAAAAGAGATAATTTAATGATGAGCTTTCTTTATTAGTCATATTTTATACTGTTAGAAGAATGAGGCCATCAACTGAATTCTGTCCCCCCAAAATTCATATATTCAAGCTCTAACAAAGTGATGGTATTTGGAGATGGGGCCTTTCGCAGGTAATTAGATTAAATGATGTCATGAGGATTAGGCTCTATTAGTGCCCCTATAAGAAGAAACCAGAGAATTTTTTCTGTCTCTCTCCACCATGTGAGGACACAGTGAAAAGACAGTTGTGTGCAAGCCGGGAAGAGAGCCCTCACCAGGCACTGAATTGGCCAGCACCGTGATCTTAGACTTCCAAGCCTCTAGAACTGTGACTTGTTAAAGTCACCAAGCCTCTAATATTATGTTATGGCAGCTTGAGCTATAAGAGTACTAAATGGAAGAGACGTGGAGGAACCCTAAACGCATATTGCTAAATGAAAGATGCCAAACTGAAATGGATACATACTGTATGATTTCAGCTATATGACATCCTGGAAAAGGTAGGGCACTTAAACTATTCTGTATGATACTGTAATGGTCAATGCTTGTCATTCATTCCTCAAAACCCATAGGATATACAACAGAGTAAACTGTAATGTAAACTATGGATATTAGTTAATAATAATGTATGAACATTGGCTCATCAATTGTGAAAAATGCCCCACACTAATGCAAGACGTTAATAATAGGGGAAACTTTGGTTTGGGGAATAGATGTGAGGGGGTGTATGGGAACTCTATACTCTGCTCAAATTCTCTTTAAACTTAAAACTACTCTAAATATAGTCTACCAATTTATTTAAACAAAATACATCTAAGTTGCCTCATCATATTGTGAGGTTATTAACCATCTTAGAGCTTTTCTATTTGACCTACTTCTTTAATGTTCATTTCTATCTTCTTTTATCCTTGTAAAAAATATATCAAATGTTTCATATTACTCCACTTCCCAGCCTATTATCTTTTTAGCTATATGTCTTTCACAAACCTTCATTGGAAACTACATTAGATATCCTTGACTTATTACACTCTATGCCCACTACTATTTTCACCACCTCCCTCATAATGCTTGAACCTTGGCTATGACCCATTGTCACCTCTGGACAAATAGTTTCTGCTCTATTTTCTGTCTTCTGTCCTTCTGGGCCACTTCTATCTACCATCATTACCCAAAGAACTGACTTTACAGATTCTATATGCCAGTGTGTAAGACTTGCAGTGTTTTAAGTAGTATCCCAACCTCATGATGATGATTTGGGGTCATTACTAAAGCACTCGGGATCATACATATTATTTTAAGGTAGTTTTACAGGACAACGCACATTGGTATTTTTCTCCTATTAACAGAGTAGGAAATTGTGGGTTGATCTGCAGTTACTTCGATTAAGAAAGCAGGATATGAACACTGCTTCTTTGCTGGGGTACTTGGCACTGCTCTTTCTCGTGCGGGGACATATTTTGCGCCTTTACAGCCTGGCATCTAGGCGTACTGATCAGACTAATGCTTGGCTTTATTGGACTCGTTGACCAGTCTGATTGATATTGTGGTACATACAGGGTACTTGGTCATGGTTGCTCACCTCTGAACCTCAGCTTCATCACCTGCAAAGTGCAACTAATAGCATATCCGCTTTGTGGGGTTTTTATGGACTTGGCAAGCGTCATAGTGGCTGGCACATGCTAGAGACTCAGGTGATGCAGTAATTACTAAAATTTGCATTTTCAGTGGATCCTTCCCACCTGGACAGGGTGACTCACAGCCTTGGGGGAGGAAGAGCAGGACAAACAGCAATGGCAGCATGGGCCAAGGGAAGGAGGTGAGAACTGACATGCAGGGGGGCCTCTTGCTGGTATCACCAGAGGGCCCATAGTGAGCCAGGATGTGGGGAGAGACTGGCCACTCAGTAAGACCAGGCCAAGAAAGGCCGTGTGAGGGGGCTTAGCTTTTACCTTGTGGTAGAGGCCATCCAAAGGAGAAAGTGGAAGATGGGTAGGTATACACTTCTCCCTTAGGAATTGTCCTCAGGGTCTGTTTATCTCCTGGCATGGTCCGTTCAATGAGTTGGCCCCTCCAGCACGTTCTAGAGACGACTGGCCATGTCTGACCTTCTGGAGATACAGCCCTGACCTCCGGGCCACCTCACTGAGGAGAGGGCTCATGGGCGAATCAGCCTCACTCTGCATCTGTCCGCCAGTCCTGCACCCTGGACCACTCACTTGCAAGAGGCACATCCAGCTGCCAGAGGAAGTGACATTTCCTGACTCATCTGACTAGGAAAGAGCAGAGTATCGCTGACCATTCCAGGGGAGTAGCTGCCACAGAAGACCAGGATGCGTACGAGCCATAGAAGATCAGAAGGAACAAAGGTCAGTCCACGTGGGAGTTCACATGGGCGCCTCACAGTCCCCAACATGCCCTCGAGTTTCCCTTCCAGCCCAACACACACTCCACCTGCCCACAGTCACCTGTGCCACCATCACACAGCCCCACAGAGCTCCAAACATCCTCAAACACACAAACTCCCTGCCTATAAGCAGATGCCTGACTGTGTGCCCAGAACCCTCCTGCTCCAATATACATGCACTACAAACCCCAATAAAATCACAGCCACAGTCTTCAATACAAAAACACACCCCCAACGGCCCCTGATAATCAAACACCTAAATCCTCATATCCCACAAAAATCTACCCAACCCCATATAACCCCTCAATGCAAACACACAAACCCTTCAACAATAGCCAAATACATTCAAACCAAACTCACATACTTCTTCATATAAGACACAACCCCCCAAATCCAAATAACACATACAGTCCCCCCACAGCTCTCAACATCCACGTATGTACAATGCCTCAGAAGCTCAGACACACATAAAATGCCATCAGAGAGACACAATGTTTCCAACCTTTCCCTAAATACTCCCCGTAGAACACATGACGACCTCACACCCCCAATACAAACATACACCCATCTCCCTCTTGACATACTATAAACAGCCTCTGTCACATCCTGATTATACACACACAGCTAGCAACCCCAATTTACACTGACAACCCCAATCTGCAAATTCCTCCACACCAAAAATACACTCCCTGAACTCTTACCCTACAGGATGAGCATGTGTATAACCCCTGCACTCTGAATACACACAGATCCAACACACAAAGCATTAAGATGCATACCCCTACCTCTTCTCAAATGCCTGCACACATAGCCTCACAACACCCAGAAGCAGCCCACCACCCAGCCACACCATACTACACCAACCGTACACCCACAAAGGCACTCATGCCCCTCGTCTCTCCCCAGATCACACATACACAGTCTCTACACAGCTTTACTATTACCCCAAACCATCCTATACCCTAAACATACATCCAAGAGTTCCCCACACAGCCCTAACCCATGACAGAGGCAGCTCTACCAGGGGCATCATGGCACCCCGAACGGGCAAATGCCACTGAGGTAAGTGACTCCTGTGTTGCTGCATTTCTTGCTGCTGTTGCAAATCATCCCTTGACCCCACCGAGGCTGACTGGGACACCCTAAACAGGAAGTGGCAGCATATAAGTCAGGGAAGAGGAAAACTCCATTCCAGGTGTTCCCTGTCACTACCCATTGCACCGAAACATCGGATGACCAGCATGAACAAGAAACAGAGACGTGTAACTATACGATGATCGAAATGCAAATGTTGCTAGAAAAAATTAGTCCAAGGGAAGGGGGAGAAGGGTGTTCCCCCTAATTATAAAGCCATGCTGTTACAATTCAAAGAAACATCAGATACAGTACAACAGGCATGGGACTGCATCCATGTTGTAGCTAGATATGAAAAAGATAATTTTTCTGAAGCCCCAAACCTCGCTGGCCAGTAAAGGCACATGGGCCCCGCTGCCCCATTGGCCAGGAACCCAAGAGAGGACCCTTAAGGGATATAGGGACTTCTGGGACCCTTACTGGTCTCCACCAAGGGGTGTTGCCATCACACAGCTCCATCCTTCATGAGATGACTAACAGATCTCCCTGTATTGGCAGCTCTGGAGATCGGGGGTCCCTGATGACGTAACCTTGGGAAAGCCCAAGCACAAGTTAGAAATTTTTGCTCAGGCGCTACAGACTCTTCAGGAGACCGGAGTGATGGGCAGCTGTCACCTCTCCGAATCCTGTACCCTGACCTCTGCCAAGGCCTCTGCCTTAGGGACCTGGCAGATCCCTGGAGCGTGGCCCTCCTCTGGGACACTTGCCCATATACTTCTCTAATTATCCTTGGGACACACATAAACAACTTTTCTTATGGCTCTCATTGACAACTGGAGCTCAAATTACAGTGCTTCCTGGGAATCCTTCCAATTATAAGCAAGGGTCACACTTTAGATTACAAGGCATAATAGTCAGGGGAGTAGAAAGCATTCAACTTCCATTGAATGTTACTATTGAAACAATATTTATTAAAAACCTTTTAGTGCTGGTAGCCCCTTTGGCCCTACCCTTTCCCGTTAGAGCTATGGATGCCTTGATGTACTCAATGACATTTGGAACAAACCCAAATTCCTGGCCTTCCTGGTGGAAGCTGAATATTGGGAGCCCATAAGACTGCCACCTAAGACAGTAAATATCCCCCAATAACATGTATGACAGGGGGCTGTGGGATTGCAGCCCATAATTCAGAATTTATGAAAAGAAGAAGTCATTAAACACACCATTTCTCCTTTTCAATTCCCCCATTTGGCTGCTATTAAAGCCTGCTAGTAATGAGCGGCCCCTTATAATCAACTACTGAAATATAAATGCTGATCCCCACTATTAAGGCTCCCATTTCCAACACTGTCCAGTTCATTAAGGATATCCAAAGGGCTCCAGGGAATTACTTTGCTGTGACAATCTAGCTATGACTTTCTATTCAGTACCAGTTATTAAGGAGTCCCAGCTGCGGTCTACTTTTACTTCAGAAGGCACCCAGTATGTTTTAACCTGTCTGCCTACTGGCTATCTTAACAGCCCAGCTATTGCCCACAGTCTTTGCTGGCAAGACCTGGTGTCCCCTTGCACCGTCTGGCACTATACTGATGTTCTAATCCAGAGCCCCTCAGGAGATTGGTGCACGAGGCCCTAACATGGTTGGTGACCCACCTATAACATACAGGCGGGCTACTTATTGCCCCACATAAAATTCAAGGGCTGTCCACAACTATTAAATTTCTGGGCATTAACTAATCCTCTAAAAGCCAGGAAATTCCTCTTGCAGCTAAACCTCAGCCGTTAACTATTCAGCCCCCCAACACACTATAGCAAGCCCAACACGTCTTACTTAGGTCTCTTCACACTTTGGAGGCAACAGATACCACGCTTGTCCATCATTCTTAGACCCATTTATGCAGCCACGTACAAACCCTCCATAGTTTATGGGCGAAGAGCTAAACAATAAGCTTTATAGCAGGCACAAAGGTCAACTGGCCAAGCCCTCCCGCTGGTTTCCCCTGGCTGCTCCTTCTGGGCTGAGAATGGACTATGTGTCCTGGAGCCTTTGGACTAACACAGCTCCTCCTAGCTGCCTGTGGGCTTCTGCACCAGACGGCTGCTCTCTACACCACTACACACCCTCAGAACCGATTTGGGAACTGGTTCGTTGGTTTTTGATCTTGCTTTTGTGTGCACTGATGCCAGAATTTGTTTGCGACTTTTGCGTTTTGGTGTACAAAATGGGAAATACTCCATCTACCCTGAAGGAGAGCCCTTTGGGGCCTATTTTAGATAAATGGGTGTAACATAGCCCTGAGCCTATGACTAAGTAAGACATGGTATACTACTGTAATAGGGTGCAGACCCAAAATATAGGATCAGAAGGGCGGTCGCCCCTAAAGGGCTCACTCAGTTTTTATAGGATCTCGCAGTTAGAAGTGTTTTGCAAAACAGCAAGCTGCCCTGGCAGTTGTCCAGCTGCCCACCCTCCCTCACGCCGCCATCATATTCACCACCTCCTGTTTCCCCTACCCACGGGGATCAAATAGAAGTTTCCGCGTTAACCCCCAGAGCACAGGAGCCTGATTTAGTATCACCATCTAAGACTCCACAGGACACCCAATTTGGACCGGGAGCCACTTCCACAGCAGGGCAATTTCCCTCGTGCTGACATCCTATAGAGGCCAGGGGACTCCCTTGACTTGAGGCGTCCGAATCTCATCTCCCCACAGGAGCCCCAGGGAACTTTGACAGTGGGGAACCAGTTGATTGACTCTCCAATAGATACCACTCCCCAAACCCTCCCTGTTTATCTCAAGAGGCTTGTAAATATTAAACAAAGGGGAAACAAAGTCATCCTAGGAAAAACTTGCCTGTATCTTTGAGATGCAAATGTCCTTTCTGGTCTTCTCAGGAACCCTCATCTCTGCCATCTTTTTAAAATGCATCTTTTTGAAAGAGGGTAAAGGAATTTAGAAATGGACGTATCAAGGATAAATAAAAAACCTAAGTGTCTTTTCTGTAAAAATTCAGCCATCTAGACAAGTGAGTTTGATTTGTTCCATCTGCCAGAAACCTAATTTGAATCCAACCTCTTTTTATAAACTGATGGGCTTCACATGGCTGTACCTGACTCAGTGCTGAAATTCTGAAATGACAACCATGGCGTCTCTGTACGTCTGTGTCCTTGTATGTGTCTCTGTCTTTGGATAACATTGCTGAGCTCTATTTAACTGGCTCAAAGAAAAGTAAGCACTTACAAACCAAACTATTCTAAATACAAGAGAAACTGAGCTAAATGAGCTTCAGGATCACGTGAACTGGGAAATATTCAGTATTAATTAAGACCTGGTATTAACGTTCGTTTGTGGATCTAATTAATATAGACATGCTGTCAGAGTCATCAACATTAAGTATAATACTTTTATTGTGCCTAGGTTTAATATAAGCTAAATAAAATCTTGTTATATCTGTTGCAAATTTGTCAGCAAGGAAATAACTTGATGTGAAGAAACTTTTTTTTTTTTTGCAGTACGCGGGCCTCTCACTGTTGTGGCCTCTCCGGTTGCGGAGCACAGGCTCCAGACGCGCAGACTCAGCGGCCATGGCTCACGGGCCCAGCTGCTCCACGGCATGTGGGATCTTCCTGGACCGGGGCACGAACCCGTGTCCCCTGCATCGGCAGGCGGACTCTCAACCACTGCACCACCAAGGAAGCCCGTGAAGAAACTTTTAAGGAAAGAAAATGCAAATGAGATAAGAGCTTTAGGTGAACTTTTTAAAATACTTATCTTTTAGGAAGGTCTATCTAAAATTAATCTCTCCAGATATCTGATCACTTGAAAGAATTGTGCTAAAATAAGTGACAGAAGGTTTATGGAAAGTGGACCCTGAAAAACGGAGTTCTGTACGTGGTCAGGACTAAGTTTAAAATAAGTTTAATTGGGGCTTCCCTGGTGGCGCAGTGGTTGAGAGCCCGCCTGCCGATGCAGGGGACATGGGTTCGTGCCCCGGTCCGGGAGGATCCCGCATGCCGCGGAGCGGCTGGGCCCGTGGGCCATGGCCGCTGGGCCTGCGCGTCCGGAGCCTGTGCCCCGCAACGGGAGAGGCCACAACAGTGAGAGGCCCGCGTACCGCAAAAAAAAAATAAATAAATAAAAATAAAATAAGTTTAATTGAGTAAATAAATTTTAAAAGTAAGCTGGTGCACAACTTGAATTTCACTTTTCTCTCTGTTAAGAAGACAAGGTTTCTTAAGATTTTGGACTGCCTTTGATACTGGATTTTAAGTTTTCCTACCTTTTAAGAGATCTGTTCTGTACTTGCCTTTGAAATCTTTTATTGTTACTTTGGCTAAGTGAATAACTATTGTTTCACAGTGACATGTGACCCTATCTGACTGTTTTAAACCCTTTTCTTATTTTTTTGACAAAACTTCCCAAATCAAATTATAATGAAGTTCCTTTGACCTCTAGCTAACTTTGGGGTGCTTCAAAGGGCCCCTGAAACACCCCAAAGAGAGATATTAACTAATTAGGTTGACTTGGTATGTTGAATTACACGGGAAGTCTTGTCAAATAAGCAATAAATCTTCTTAGGTTATATTGTATGCCGAATGATACAGGTATTCTACAGATTAGATGGAGTTCCTAAAATTTGGTATGGCCTGGTAAAATGTTACCAGTCAGAATTCTCTTTATTATCTGAAAGTGTGCATGTCACTGCAGTAACCATGTTACTTTGTCAATTGCACTGTAATCAGATTTAAACGTGCCTTCTTAAGTCTTTTGCCATTGTACACAGTTATGGTTTCACTCTGATGCCTTTGCAAAAATGCTTCCTCTTCAAGAAGATTTATAGAAGGGACCTTTGCATAAATACAAGTTTCTGGTTTTCAAACCATAAAGGTGCAGTGGGTAAGAACTTGAAGAATTCTAATGGGAAACCTGATGGCTTCATAAAGCTGTTAACAAAAACGATTAGTTGCACATGACTGGGTAAACTGGTGACTATGGTTAGAAGTTTTATGGTTTCTATCTGAAAAATGACTGTTTTAAATCTGTGTTTTCCACATGTAAGCAAAACCCTCCCCTTAAACTAATTATGACTTACAGTAATTTCTTAAATTATACCCTTGTAAGCAGAACTGAAACATTTATCTTTTTCTCTCTACCTGGTTGATCCTGCCAGTAGTATAGGCTTGTCTCAAAGATTAAGCCCTGCATGTCTAAGTACGCACTGCTGGTACACTGAAACAGCGGATGGCTCACTAAATCAGTTATGGTACCTCTGGTCGCTCGCTATTGCAATTGCATTACAAGTAGTTATACTGATCATTGTTCTTTGTTTCCAGATTGTTTGCTCTTTGTGTCTCCCTGCTGCACTGTGTCTTTGTTAACGTTACTAGCTGCATTACTTATATCCTGTCTACTTTATAAGACTGGTGTCTCTTACAGTACCCAGTATGTAACCAGGCCTCCAACAATACTTCTATGGCTAAACATCTTGAGGAAACAGACCACATTTATAACATGAAATAACTGTAATAGTGTGATTCTAGGTATGGGAGGAAGCAACAAGCGAAAATGTCTCCTGGATCATAATTAGATAGAGGATCCAGAGGATCTTTAATTATCAATAGGGCCTAATCCAAAAACTAGCACCTGGAGTGGCATATCAAGAATTCTCCCCTGACCTGGGATGAGCCTCCCAGCGCCGTGGGACAAAATTTGATCCTGAAATGTCTCCCAAATATTGGTCAAAATCCTGACCAAGAGGAGAGGATCTGAGAAATAGAATATTTCCTGACACATCAGTCATTAGCGACTGCAGCCCTCCAACATGAGCCGGTGAGCCCTGACGAAACTCAGGGTATGAGAATATAGTATACAGGCCCCGGATAGCTGAGGTACATATCAAATGAATGATTTCAGACTCTTGCATCTTCCCATACATAGAAAGGTGCTAAATTCCTTAACTTGAGATGCTGCCTCCCAGGCTTGAAGCCCTCAAAATTCCCATCAAATAGATCATAACTCTCAACTTTTAGGCTGAGAATATTTTTTTAAGGCTACAGGTGTAAAGGAGACACTTTCCAGAGAGGAACAACAACAACAAAAAAACGTTTGGAACACTGGCACCCATGGTGGACACTCCCGGAAAGATCCATCTGACGAAGCAATTAGAAGGGCCGTCACCCCTTTTTCCACAAGACTGTGGAATGGACATTGACAGTAGGGAATTGTAACAGGGAAGAGCCAAATCTGACTACACGTTGGATCTGTTTCTTTTGCTTTAACCTTTGCCTTCAGCTGCTTTCGTTCACTAAAAGGATACTGTGTGTACATAATGGCCTGCCTCGGGGAACCCTGTCCCTCTGTCTGAATGTTAAACCAAAGTGCCTTTGTTCAGGGAAACATATGGACTCTGTCCACCTGTGGATGGCTACAATTAAGAAGAAATTAACACATCTCCTCCCCGAGGCTGGCCATTCCAGAGGCTATTCGCAAAACTTATGGCCTTCTTACTTTACCTCCTCATCTCCTCCCCATCTCTGTGCTATGAAAGAAACTGGCATCCAAACCCCAATAAGATGGTTATTTTGAGACTTTACTCCGCCATCTTCTCCGTCTGCTGGCTTTCCGAATAAAGTCCTATCCCTTGTCTTAACACCTCATCTCCGATTTATGGCCTGTCGTGCGGCAAGCAGAGCAAGCTTGGACTTGGTAACAATTTTACTCAGGACACGGTGTCACAAAATGGGACACTGCTTTCTGTTTGTTTGTTTTGTTTTTGTTTTGGGCCGCGCCATGTGGCTTGTGGGATCTTAGTTCCTCGACCAGAGATCGAACCCGCGCTCCCTGCAGTGGAAGCTCGGAGTCCTAACCAATGGACTACCAGGGAATTCCCATGGGACACTGTTATGGCCCTCAGTCATGGCCCTCACCTTTGTGAGACAGAGGTAGTAGTGTAGCAGGATTGAGAACGTTGTAAAGTTTAAGATAAAGATTAGGTGGTGAAAGCAGGATTTCACAGGAAGTTAATCTAGTGATACTTGCAGTGAAATGTTGTCAATTCAGCGTTAAGAAGACTGTGGACAATGTGTGGAGTTTGCAAATAAATTTCATTTTCTACAGTCAAATCTGCCAAGGCTTCCACTAAATTTGCAGTTGTGGCTATAACCTGAAGACAACTGAGATAGGCAAAAGCAACTGAATCAAGTTGCATGCTATAACAGGCAACAGGCCTATGTTTACTACCATGCTCGCACAGTTCTGCGCGGCCTGATTATGCCTTGCATGCACAAATAAAGTAAAAGGTTTTGAATAACCTAAAGTTAATCTATTAAGTAGAGATCTCTTTTCTAACTTAAAAGGGCTAATATATTTTGCCTCCAGTGGAGATCTCACCTTAAAGTTTCCGGATCAACCTGAACCTGATCATTTGGGCAACCCTAAGGCAGGCAGCTCTTGCAGCGCTTGTTTTAGCCTTATAAAAGCCTGCTTATGTTTATCTTCCCAAGCAAAGGATTCAGGAACTACATCTTTAATAAGTTCATAGAGTGGAAGAGGTAACAGAAAAATTTGGAACCCAGAGCTTGCAATAACCAGCTAAACCTAGAAATCCACAATGCTAGCACTTAGTTGTGAGTCTAGGAAGTTCCTGTATCAGCCTAATTCTCTCTGGAGATAGCTGAATTCCTTCAGTGCTTAGATTACGTCCTAGGTAATGAACAGCGTCTAGAGATCATTGTAATTTTTCCTTTGTGTTCTTTCTCAGCTAACTGTTGCAGCAAATAAATGGAATCTTTTATGAATGCCTTATGGAATCTTTACAGTAGCTGAGTACAGCAGGAGGTTATCTTCATATAGTAAAATGGTTGATTTCTCAGGGAACTAGAGGGTACTTAAATCTTGGTGAAGTACTTGGGAGAAAAAAGAAGGGGTCCCAGTGAACCCTTGAGGCATAAAAGTGCAGGTATATTGTTGACTGTTCCAAGTAAAGGCATATAGATATTGGCTGTTGGGTCTCCGGGATGCTGAAGAAAGGTGAACAAAGGTCTCCAACAGTAAACCATTTCAAGTCAGTTGAAGCTTGTGACAGAAGGGTGGCTAGGTTTGGAACAACAGGAAAACAACAGGGAAAAACTATTTTTATTAACAGCTCCCAAGTCCTGGACAAATCGCCATCCTGCCAGGTTTCCAACCAGGCAAGTTTGGCATGCTGCAGGGACGAGTACAGGAATGATTACCTCCCGGGCAATTAAGCCTTCTACAATAGGTACGAGACCTTGTATGACCGCATGCTTTAATAGTTGCTGAGGAAACCTAGGGAGAGGTTTAGCTACATCTATCTGAATCTTTATAGGTTTGCATTTTTTGATTCTTCTGATGTTAACACTGTCAGAAGTAGCCCCCAAATTTGCAGGCATCTCCATCCAATTAGGGAACTTTTGTTGAACTTCCTCTTTTATGTCCAGGACAGGTTTTAAGGAACATAAATGATCAGGTTCAGGTTGATCAGGAAATTTTAAGGTGAGATCTCCACTGGAGGCAAAATGTACTGGCCCTTTTAAGTTAGAAAAGAGATCTCTACCGAATAGATTAACTGGGGCTATATTGCATAGCGAAAAGGAATCTTGGTGGAGATAAAAATTCTCTCTGAACTGTATTAGGTACTCCCACTATGGAAACATCCTCTTTACTCAGAGGGACCTGTTGTTCTTTGAGGGCGGGATTTAGAGTAGAAAGCACAGCTCTGGTTAGGGCTAGGGGTAGGGTGTTAAAGGTTAGGTAATTCTGTTTACAGTTAGGGTTAGGGTTTAATGGAGATTTCAAAGTGAAGTATGAGAGTGAGGTCTAACGTAGAAAGCACAGCTCCAGTATCAACTAAAAGTTGGCAGTTTTTCATTATATTTTCCTCTGGGCTGTTCAAGGTAATTGCTGGTAATAGTTTACCAGAGAACCCCTGGAGTTCTGCCAACTATGGGAGAGGGTTATGGGGGGCCCTCCCTTTGAGACAGATATGAGAGCATTCGTGAAGAGTTTGCATAGGACCTTTGAGGACACCTTTTTTTCCAGTGTCCTCACTGATTACAAATGAAACATCAACTTTGGGTCATCGAATTGATCATGGACCCCTAGGAGGTTGTAATGGGGGAGGCCCAGGTGTTATTTTGTGTCTCTTGCCTTAGAGCTGTTGTAACTGTAAGGCTATGAGCTCGGTGGATTTCTGTTTGTGATCTTGCTCCAGGGTCCTTTCAAAATGCTCAGCTATAGTCACCAGTTCAGTCAGGCCTACAGCCTCCCACCCTCTTTTCTGCCCTTTTATCAATCCACTAATCTCAGAAGATAATCCATTTACAAAAAGGGCAGTTAAAGCAGGCTGAGTGGCCTTTTTATTCCTTGGAACACCAACTGCTGTAAAAAGAGAGCTTCCAAACTGGCTCTAAAGTCTTCCACCCCTCTTTTGTTTGTATGAGTGAATAATAGACCAATCACTATTAGGCCAATTACTAACAGACCAAGTGTGAGCAGGGAAGATTTTAGGAATAGCTTATAAAAGGTCAGTTGTTATTCTGCAAGCCTTTTCAGGTTGAGGATCTTGAATATCATCCTAGGGATTATGTCATTTTGCTTCCCGCATCCATTCTGGGGCTTCCCCCAGTCCTACCAACACGGGTACAAGCGGATAAAGATCTAGCAGTTTGGGGACATGCGCCCTGACAGTGACTCTAAATTCTTCAGTAACTGTTGGGGGTTCCTCCCTAGGTTTAGAGAATTCTTGGACTATAGCTCTCAGCTCAGTCTTTGACCAAGGGGTAAAGGACACCTGAGGGGGCTCACCTGCAACCTCAGGTAGTTTTACTTTAAATGGCAATTGTTAAATATTCTCTTTGGAATAGAAAAGTATTTCAGACAGAAAATGAGTAAAACAAGAGTACTCAGGTGAAAAAGGAAAGGGGGAGTTAAACCTGCAGTCACATCCATCCTATGGTCTTTTGTTTCAGGTACCTTTTGTCTCTTTAATTTTTCATTAGCTTTTTGTTCTAAGTCTCTAAACGAAGCTATTTTGGAATCTTGAAACCTTCTGTAAACTTTTACATATCAATTAAAGCAGGCATCTCATTCTCCCTGTCCAATTTGTGAACCCTTGCTCTCTAGTGTTTTCCTTAAATGAACAATCTTGTCTAACTGGAACATGCCCCACAATGACCACTGTAATTCTAGATCAATATTAGTATAATTTTGCCATCTTTCTAAATATCTACAACCTCCAGGACCATAGTTCTTAAATATAAAATAAGAAGGTGTGCCAGAAGCTGGCATTCTCAACTCTTTGGCGATAAAGGATCTCATTTCCTTAGCTAGCCTTTGTCAACCCAAAAGAACACACAAAAAAACTGCGCCTTAATATATCAGCAGTAACAAAGAGATGTTACTATGTCCTGGACAAAAGAAGGCCTGGTATGCACCACCACCAATTACCAGGGATTCTTGGACTGAGGAAAAAGATCCAACCAGCAAATCCCAAGGAATGGGGACTGCAAACTGATTCCAAACAAAATGGAGAACTATAGCCGCCACCAACAGTTCCAAGCATGGAAACTGGGGGCTGATTCCAAACAGATGGGCAAGTGCAGACTACACTGTCAGCAGTGCCCAATGTGGAATCCAGGGAACAAAATTAGGGGCTAGGGTTTACCACTAAAAAATATACTGGCAATAACCAAGAGATGTTACTGTGTCCTGGGAATTTCCATCTGAAAGGCTAGGCCTTTGGCCTCAGGGAGAATCCTCTACCAGCCCAAACTGTCCTGCCCTGTAAAGGAAAGCCAATTAGATTGGGAGCACAAACGCAAAGAGAATGGAGCTCAAACCAAGAGGAGCTTACCAACAACCTTCAGGAAGGGCAAGAAACACAGGGAACTCAAAGGAGTTGTGGGCACCACACCTGTTCCTCCTTGTCCCAAATGTTATCAGAAATTTGCTTCAGATCCCATCACTGCCACCAATATATTTATCTTTTTCTTTTTAAAAAGATAAGCATTTCATCATAAAATCATCCTGTTAGCAGTAGCAATCATAAGAGTGGATTTTAGAAAAGTGCACGTACATAGTTTTATACAGAACATTTCTGGAGGGATACATATTAAACTGTTAGTGGCCACCTCTGCATGCTACCAATGTATTAAAAAACAAAATTTAACTGAGTAAATTTGAAGATTTACTTTGAATTTTGAATAAATTGGCTTTATTAAACGATTCATGAATCAGGCAGCATCTCATCTGATAGAAAGGGACATACTCCAACGGGTTACACAACATGGAAGGCTTTTTTTTTTTTGGCCATGCCACATGGCATGTGGAAATCTTAGTTCCCCGACCAGGGATCGAACCCATGCCCCGTGCATTGGAAGCGTGGCGTCTTAGCTGCTGGACCACCAGGGAAGTCCCAGAAGGCTTGTATAGTAAGGAGGGTGGGACAAGGAAAGAAAGTCATCATCAAGGGAAAAAATGAAAGTTCACTGGAGGAAAGGAAAACTTCAGGTGACAATGGCGTCTCATTGGCTAAACTGCGGAATTTTCTATTAGCTATTTCTATTTTCTATTTCTTGTTGCTGGCCAGGAAGGAAGTCTTCCCTCCTCCAGCTGGGGTAGTAAGGTGGTTGCACTTCCTCTTTGGGGTCAGTAAATGACCTCTTCCTGTTGGGGTAATTGATGATGAGAAGGCATGAGAGCTCCCTCTACGGGGGGGGCCTTCCAGACTCCAATTCTAGTTGAGGTTTCCTTTTGTTAACATTCACAGCATGTTTTATTGGCAGGAGGATTCACAATGAGGGAGAAAAGGCCACAAGACTCACCAGAAAGAAGGCTCAGAAATTCTTGGGTGGGTCCAAGGGAGGCACAAGGTGGCTGTGGGGTCAGCTGGTGGCTACAATGATCACATGGTTCCCTCTGATGGGTTTGCAGCTCGATGTGGAATAGTGAATAAAAGGGTCAGTTCATCCTATCAGAGAAACATGAAACTGAGATAAGCTTCCCACTGCTAGAAGCATCTTGAGCCTTCAGAAAAGAACAGAGAACATGTCTAAAGGGTTTGGCAACATCAGAGCCATATCTCCTCAGAGTGGGACTCCCCAGGCTCTGAAGGTCTCAGTCCCCCACTCTCCCTCAGTGACAAAGCCTCCCCACCTCTGTCCTTGTCAGTTCAGTGATCCCTAGAGGTCCTGCCTATCCGTGAGGACTTAGGTTTCCATGGAGACAGGTTGGTTGAGACCTAGTGATACAGTTAACCAGCCTGATACGCAACAGTTCCCACCACCCTGGGGCAGTTGGGCTCAGGGACACATGGCTCTGGACCCCATGTGGAGGGTGTCCTTGCACGTCAGCTGTGCCACAGAAGACCCAGTAATGCCTGTAGCTGTCCAACAGATTCTCAGGGGGTTTTCCTGGGAAAGCCCTTGGTCATCTGACCTCCTATCCAGGAAGCCCCACGACTTTCTGACTGCTGCCTGTCACACCAACAACACACCTGTGAAGGTTCTGCTCTGCATGGCCATCTGTCCACCAGGCCCCCACTTCTAGGGACCCAGATGCTAGGACCACACAAATGCTGCAGGACTGTCCACCTGCCTAAGGTACAGACACCCCTGTATCCATCTGCATGATTTCTACTGGGAATCAACAACATTTATGGGGATTCTCTGGCCCTAAAGAACAGGATAGGAGCAATGCAATGATTCACAATTACCAGGGTCAATGCACATATACAAGGGCCCAGAGCCCCAGATGCCCCACTCACAATTCACATGAGTGTCCCATACGTACCCACCGATGCCCAAATATTCTTGCTCCATACATACATACATCCAAACACGCACATCAGTGGTACGCTGGTAAGTGCTTGATAAGAAGTTCTCCGAGAAAGGTGGGAAAGACTTCACTTATGGTATCTACATGGTATAAATATTCCCAGCATGACCTATTTCAAGCTACCCACCTGACATCACTAAACACAGAGCTGGGAAGAGATATGCACCATTGACTATCCCAAGATAGTATGAACCAGTTCCAGCACATCCCATACCTTTTCCTATGAATATGTGCACAGAATCCACTTACACCCCAAGTAGAACCCTCAACTCCCACCACACATATATAACCAAAAGGATACCACATATACATATGTGTTTGTACACACACACACACACACACACATATATATATCCTGCACACACACGTACATTTCTACCCACACCCTGAATAAATACACAAACAGACCACCTCTTACTACCTACATTTTTACAGACAAAACCTTACTCACCCTGAATATTCACATTCCACTCTCACAACTATATATACACACACAACATGGGCCTGAAAACAAACATGTGCAACCGATATGCCATCCAGATGTACACACTGAGTACCTAAACACACAGGCTCACCAAGTACTGTCTCATGTGCAATCCCAAAAAAGACCCATATGCAATCCCACAGCCCTGGAATACATACACTCCAGGATTCCTGCACACACACGTAACCTACACGGTCTACTGGTTTCCAAACACACAGACTAAACTCTCACATCCCGCAGAATACATACCCCAAAAGCCCCAGGAACTCAAAAACACACACAGACACAAATAACCTATACTTATCAAATACAGCTGACCCTTGAACAGCTTGGGGGTTAGGGCCAACCCTCCATGCAGTGGCTCTGTGTCCATGGATCCTGTAGTAGTCCTGTAGTATTTACTGAAAAAGAAATCCACTATAAGTAGACCCGTGGGGTTCAAACCCGTGTTGTTCAAGGGTCAACTGTACATATAAGTCCACCTCACTAATACTGACAACACACATACAAGCAACACCACTAAATTCTTCAGGCATTACATTTCAAAATAGACACATAGAGGACTCTAAGCCTCCTGATATACTCACAAATCACAAATACACACACCCACAAACTCCTCATGAGTATACACCCCAAATGCTCAGACACATTCAAAACAGAAAAACACCGACAACTTCTGCAGTCTTACTAATATACATACACAATTCTCACACACCTATGGATACACACATGCAAATATTCCTAACCCCTGAACATATGGATCCCCTCCCAAACACTATACATTATGCTACCTCTCCAGAAGACAAGCTCCCCACCACTACCCCAACATATAAACTGTATATGTGTGTGTGTGTATATATATTTCTACCCTCACCCTGAATATATAGACAGACCACCTCTTATGCCTACCAAACTCATGTATAAACACCCTAGCATTCTCCAAAGAAATACACTTTGAATACTCCTAACAACTCCATACCTTATGAACAAGCTTTGATAATGCACGCACCTGATGATGGACACACACACGGATTAGAATACACAAGTAAGATACATGGAAATATCTCCAGCAAACCATTTATGAAACAACTTCCATATATCAAATTATCCCTAGCTATCAGCCAGCTCACACATATACAAGTACTAACAAATACCGGTATCACATATTTCTAATACATATAAATGCAATTGTCCATCTTCCCTGTAGAAACATAGAACCCCACCTCACTATCAGATACACATATACTCACTTCCCAAAATACATAAGCCTAAGAGGCTCCTACTGAAAATTACAACTGCACAACATCAGCAAATATTCCTCCAAGTGGCCATGAGCCTTGAATACTCACACAAACTCATTTAACACACAACTCTCCACAAGTCCCAAATACAACCACAATTACCCAGTACACTACAAATATGCAATAACATCACCCTGTACGCCCTTTCTTCCAAATACACATACAGTACCACACTACTGGCGTATACACAACACCACATTCCCAACCTCTCACACAGAATTAACTCTGCCATCTTGCAGAATACAGAATCATACAAACACAACATACCTACATATACAACATTCATCAGTCCCATAAAATAGTCACAGACTTGCCCTCTACACATCCAAATATACATAGACAGCTCCTGAAAATGCACACACACAAACACCCCATAACCATACAACATGCCCTGAATACACAAATGATCAGCCTACATTCCCCAAATATACAAAATAAACAGACTGGACACCCAAAGTAATATACACCACTACTTCTCCTGACATTGCCCTTATGCATACGCAGATAATCCTTCCCAACCCACCATTCGACACACACAAATCCCCAAATTCATGGGAGAAAAGAACACATGTAAACATATTCCCCAAACACCAAATTACAAACACCTAACCACCAACTCCTTGAGTATGCCTGCGTCACATCCCAACACCCTCCAAATACAACACTCACTCTTACACACTCACAAAAACACAGGCATGACCTCCCTTCAAAGACAAATAACCACAGACAAAACCAACCCGCACATGTGACTACACATCAGATTCCCACCAACCAATTAAATATGTACAGACCCCATCTATGCTTGCAAATCAGTCAGGATTTGACATCAGGTAATAAACATGTAAAAATACATGTTTATTACCACATTCAGCAAAGCTGCTCCCATCGCTGACAAAAGAATGCAGTTTGAACATAAGTGTTGATTGATGTTTTTATGATAAGAAGGAAGGCACTAGTGAAACTATGAGTGTGTTCCCTCGATCTTCACGCATTTTCCAATCACCTGAGCTACACCTCTGGAAGCAGATGAGGGTTTTCAACTCGCAAGAACGTCCCTCTAGCTTTTGTACTCTTCACAACGCGCAGACTAGCACGGCACCTGTTGAAGAGCTCGCACACACTATTTACCCCCACTGGAGGCCCCGCAGTCACGGAACCCTTCATGCAGCCGGCTCCCCAGCCGTGCCAATAACCCTGGGGCAAACACCTCAAGGGAATCGAGCTCTATGGGGGCGTGAATCCACATTGTGGCGAGTCTCCTTACACGGACAAGGGCACAAATAACGCACAGGGTGAACAACAGCGCAGAGCGGTGACACCTGAGGGGTGAAAAGTGCCCGTACCCCTTACCTCAGGATTCCTATAACTGACCCTAGAGGCCGCCATGACAGGCCCCTCCGCCGCCTGACGGCCGTTGAGGCCCCACCGTCCGCGCTCGCGCATGCGCTCTTGTCTTCCGGAGCAAACTGCCCCAACAGACGCTGGGAGCCGTTGGAGGACGGCGGTCCGCGTGCCCGAGAGCCCCGCCCCAGTGGGCGTGCGCAGGCGTGCGCAGGCGTCTAGGCGCGGGGAGCGCGGGCATCTGCTCCAGGCGGTCTCTGCAGGAGAGGAGAGAAATGGAGGGTCGGGCACGCTGCGCAACTTGACTGGCGACGCTCCTCGCCGGGAACTTTCGTGACGGTCTCTTCTTAAAACCAGCTCTTGTGAGATGTGCACTCGTGATTTTTATATTGCACACGTGAAACCCATGCACTCAGCTACAAAGCGTTGTGGAGAGCTCCGCTGTAAGCACAGTAGCCTCAAATTGGGGCAAGTGCTTTCATGCCCTTTGGACTGCAGTTCCTTGGTTCTTGCTTATGCCTTTCAAAAAGCAGTAGGTCCTTTTGCCTAACATGCCTGAAGTTTCCGTTAAAGAACAATTCTAGCAAAGAATTTCAGACCTGGGAAACACTCTTAAGATACTGTCTCCTGACTCCGTTCCTAGAGTTTCTGCAACGCATTTTACTCTACTAGAATATTTTTTCTCAGTGTATTTAAGACATGGAGGTTGTTCAATAAATGTTGATTTACAGCTGTTTCCTTTGTACGGGCTTGGGTTTTTTTAAATAATTTTGAGAAAGAGTTGACAATCTGGGCCAATTTCAACACAGCAGGTAGTATGGGAATAATTTTACTTTCCCTCCCTCCTTTTTTAATAATATCTTGCAGAATTTCGGTTGACAACAACAACAACAACAACAACAAAAATAGTAGCGGGATCAACTTACTGACCTGACTTTGTAATACTTCCCAAAGAAACTTCAATCATCAGATCCGCTTTCTGGTCAGTCGCAAGATTAGAGCATTTCTCACTCAACAGGATGCCCCTGAAGACCCCTCACATCTAACAGCACTAAGCACTTCCAAGTGCACAGACTTGAAAACTCCACAAGACACAAACATGTTATCTCTTCGTTTCTTTAATGTTTCGTGATTGCGTGGAAGATGAACTGTCTTCTGAGGCTTGTGATGCATGTCCAGAGATGTTTTTTCTCAGTAGTCAATGCCTGCCCCCAGCCTCTGTGCAGGAATAGTCAGAGATCATGATCCAAAGGACTTTTAGATATTCCCTTCTGTGACTGGTCTTCCCAAATTACATTTGGGCTAATTTGATTATCTCTGTCTCTGGGGTGTAGGATTTTGAAGTATTACCAAAGAGACTGCAGAATTGGGACTGGCTAATTTTTGCACAGTGCAATTTTTGTATCAGTGGCCTTGAGAAGAGTCCTTCAAATACTGTATCAGAGTTATGAGTGCGAATCTTGTAAATAATTGGTTGAATGACTGAACAAAGGGAGGAAGCAACAAGGAAGCCTGCCTTTCTCGAGTGCCTGGGTACAATATTTTGCCTCACCATCCCTCTAATATGAAGTTATTGGTTGAAAATCATTTAAGTTTTCCTTCATTATAAAAGTTCCAGTACTGAGCGATATTCACAAATCGTTTATTTTTTTCAGTCCCCAACAGGAGTTTCCTTAGATATAAAGTTCACCATGATGTTGCTTGAAATATTCTCACCTTATCTTCTCATCTTCTTCTGAGTCAATTTCTCCTGACAAGGGGCAAGGAACTTCTTAAGCACCAACAGGAGTCTTTTTCACACTGTGGAACAGTCCTTCTAAACCTCTGTTTCCCTCCCCAACACCCCACAATCAGTAGGAGTTCTACTGCTGCTACAGCAGTCAGTGAATCTCGTCTCCCAAGAGACTTGGTTGCCATCTTCTGAGGTTTTCAGCTTTCATCTCCCTTGACAAGTTTCCTAACAGTCCGCTCCTCTATGAAAATAGATCGCCTTCATTTTTAGTTGCATGAATATCTCTGGGAAGATTTTAATGAAAGAGAGAACACTGGTTTCCTCCGGGAAAGAGGATTGGGTTGACAGGGGAAAGAGGTGGGAGGAGGACTCGCCACTGCATATTCCATTTTGCACAATTTAATTTTGAACCATGAGAAGGTGTTACTCGCTTAAAATATTATACTAAAATCATTTACAAGGTAAAAAACTAAATCTTTAACAACCATGGAATACTATGAGAAAGACATTTAGTGAATTCTGGTCTTGGACATGGGGGCTGCATGACAGCTTTTTGATGGACGGGGGCTTTCCAGCACAAAGGATCATTAGTAAGGCTGGTCCTGCTGGATGTTGGTTGGAGCACAAGGACCACTTCCTTAGGAGTGATGTACATACAGCAGTCAAAGACACTGGATCTGCTGAGACAATCCTAATTTCAAATACTCACTTCCATGTGGCCATAAGTCCCCAAGTGTTTATCAGACTAACACTTGGGTATTTTGTTCAGAAAGTCTAGTCTCTGTTGAAGTAAGTCAAGAGCCAGGTAGGAAGCAGAGTGTGTTGAGGGACACAAAACTAGGTTGATGGATAAAGACGTGAAAGGAAGGGACCGTCATGTCCAACGTCGGTGCCGTGAATCAAAAAGTTTATAAACTGCCTAAAGAGGCACACGCCAATTGTGTTGCCACTGTGTGAGGTGGAAGGAACTTCCGGTTCTTGCCTACCTCCCAGAGCCCTCGTGGAATGTCCCCCCACCCCACCTCACCGGGACCCACGTGCCGTCTGCCCCTCCCCCACTGCAGAACGTTTCAGCCCACATGCTACTGTTTAAATGTAAACGTGGCTCTCCTTGGATCCTGAGCAACTGCTGAAGCAGGTCGCTCTCTGGGTCCTGGTCTTGACGTTTCTCATTGAGGCTACCAGGCAGCAGTAGTCCGTGCCCAAGCCTGCAGGATGGCTTCAGAAGGAGGTAAGCCTATAGGCTGGGGGGGTGTTCCCAGAGACCCTGCCATCTCTCACATCCTTCGGGTTCATACATGACACTTCACTGTGGGCACATAGTTGGACTGAAGTAGAGGGAGAAGAGAGCACTGGACCCACAACGACATTTCACCTGGGGAGACTGGGGAGCCTGAAGAAACCTGAGACTGCACTGGGGAGGAGGGGTCATTGGAGGTGGATCAAGAGGAATTGCCCTGGCTATGGAGAAAGGATGGCAGCAGACGGTTGATTGTTTCTAGAAGGGAGACAAGCCACTTTGAAACGTGTGTGTAAGGATGTGTGTGATGTCCTGGTGGTGACACAGGGAGGGTCATGAGGAAAGCCTAGACCTGTATTGTGTTCCTGAGGTACCTGAAGCTTGCCTCACCATATCTTTCAAAGGGATTTGAACAGGAGCATACTGTATCTCAGGGGGCCCTGGGGAGAGATGGTCTCGGTGAGAAAACTATTCAATGGGGCTGTGTGTGGCCACACCTGCAGTGAAGTGTCCTCTCCGAGAGCTAGGAAGGAGGTTACTCTAACTGCCGCAGCCCACACCTCATCCACTCCTCCCAGCCCAGAGCTCACTTCTCAGTTCAGGTAACTGTTGCCTTGGATTCAACAGGGGATGGGCAACCGTGTAACTTCAGCCAAGAGAGGGCTCAGGTTCCTGAGTTGCTCTGAATTGTTCTTCCTTTTGTGGTCCAGTATCTCATGGTGGACCCTCAGGCTGCCTTGAGAGGAAGAGTTTGTTCATATTTCATGTCACTCCTTCATGGACAGGGAACAGATGTGGAGAGGGCTTGTTTCGGGTGGAATGTCTAGGAAGGCTGCTTCCTCTTTTAAAGGGGGAAGGAGTGTAGCCCAGGGTCAGGAAGACGATCTTCTGTGTTACTATTAAACGTCCCATGACACCTATTCTGGTTAATTAGGTGCACCGTGGTGTGTACCTTGTTCTCCTGAACGGGAATGTGTTTCAGACAAGTTGGTCGCCATGGCACCTGGCTTATGCTTGCTTATCAGATTGTCTCTCCGTTATTGGGAGCTGGAAGGGGGAAGGACCACCGGCGGTCTATACTCCCACGACCAATGTAACATGACAATTCCCTGGCCCTTGTTTAATCCTCTGCAGCCATCAGTGGCTGTGAAATGACAGGATCCAAGGGACATGCGCCTACTTCTCCGACCCCCCCCCCACCTCCTAGGAAGAGAACTCCTGAGTGATGACAGTGACTCTGGGCACTGGGAAGGGGGTGGCAGGACCTGGCCCATGTTACGTACCTGCTGTGGGTTGTTCTGAGATGCAGGTGCATTCTGGGCCAGTGTTATGGGTTTGTATCAGGATTCCATTAGAGGGATATTTTCCAGCATTTTGTTTTGTTTTGTGAGGCTAGGCAAGAAAGAGGGGATTTATACTGAGCGTCAGGAAAAGGAGGACTGAGCAGGAGGTGGGGCCCTAATATTTTACACAGTGCCTTTGGGTGCCTAGAACCTACCTTGCAGAAGGTCCCTACCTGCTGGTACGCCAGCTGAGGGGCATTTCCCACAGAGCGGATGTCCACACAGTTCCAGGTCTTGGGAGACAGCCTGTGAGGCTTAGCTGCCAGGAGGCGCCTTAGGGAGGCTCTCCAAGTGAGTGCTTGTTGAGGCAATTTCTTCTCGGCAGGCAGGGGTCAGGGACCTTGGTGGATGGGCGCGGGGTCCCCAGTGGAATAATTCTCAACTGGAGGTCAGGGCATGAAAAGCACTTGAAGACATTTGCACGCTGCAGTTTCCCTTGTCCAGGTGTCTCTCACCTGTGGAGACTTACACTCTGATGCCGCAGAAAGCCTCTGTCCCACTGGCCCCTTCTCCTGCTCCATTCACTCCTTTCCTTTGCCTCAACAGCAGCTCCAGTGCTGGGAACGGATGTCATCATGAACCCTGGTGCCTCCTTGTCTGATTTCATGGCAGTGCTCTATCCTCCACCCATTCCTGGCCCCCAGGACCGGCCACCCTGGGGGCAGCACCTGCCACCTCCCATCACCCCAGCATTCCCTCCTGGCAGCAGCCTGCTGCTGCCAGCTTTCCCCACGACGCCTTTGGTGGCTAATGGTGGCCGTGGAGCCAGTGCCCCTGGGGCTTGCAACCTCACTGTCCAAGTCAGGTCACAAGGGAGGCCAGTGGAGGCCCCCCAGACTCAGACCTTTATCATAACTCAGGGCCCCCTCACCTGGAGCGCTCCAGGGGCCCTCAGCGGGACTGCTGCATGTCCTGCACCCGTATTCTTAGCACCCCCTGCGATGGAGACCATTGTGACTGCTCCAGCTGTTGGAGTTACTCAGGCTGGCAAGGGAGGCTGGACCCCAGGCTTTCCTCCTCAAGCTCCACCACCAGCTGCCCAGTTGGCCCCTATCATTCGCCCAGTGAACTCTGGGCCTTGGCCACATGGCACTTCCAGGGAGGGCAGCCTGGCCACCAACCAGCCCTACGCCTCGCAGGGTGACTGCTCTAACCCCCAGAGCGTGTACAGTAACTTCCGACGTTGGCAGCGCCTCAAGCCACTGGCGCGGAGACACCTTCCCCAGAGTCCTGATGCAGAAGCTCTGTCCTGCTTTCTCATGTGAGTGAACGCTCAGGGGGTCGTGAGCTTATCGGAGCTTTTAGATAAAGAGGACCTGGGGATGGACTCGCAGGTTAGGTTTCTAGGGATACTGGAAGCAAGGTCTGAGGGTGATGTCCATGCTATGAGAAGGCACATTGTCGGTCATATGGGTGAGCCGCCCAGTCCATGACATCATGACTGAAATGTGCCTCATCTCAACTGACCCCACCACCCTGAGAGTCTAGCCAACTTGCTCTTCCATGATTCTCATGGTAATATGGACTGCAGACTTGCAGTCAGAGAGGGTCGTGCTGTAAGGTGAGGAGCCAAGGAGTGGATGCCGCACTCTCCTGTGGTGCGGTCTCCTTTCATACAGGACTTGATGTACATGGCCAGGGGAGGTCACTTCGCAGGAGGGGGAGGAGTGCGGGGCCCAGGAGAGCGCTTAATGCATGCCTCGACTTCATTGTTGTGGAGAATTCCACTAGGAACAGGGTGATGGTAGAGCTCTCCTAAGGGCGTGGGCTCTCTCCCACTAGAGTTGTGAGCCTGGCAGGCATTTCCATCCTAAACCTCCGGTCCCTCGTAAAAAGGGGACAGTCACACTTCACTCAGAGGACTGGGCAGAAGACTCCTTGGGCTAATCTATGAAGTGTTAGCAGATGGCTTGGCACATGCCACGTCTCATTGATGATAGTGATTTTCCTTATGAAAAGGCAGCCTTGAAGAGGAAAAGAGCTCCCCAAGGCACAGTGTCCCAGCTGTAGCCTGGGAGTGGATGGTCATCCTCGAGTGAGTGTGAAGCGGTGACAGCAGTAGCCGGGAAGGCTTGTCTTTGCCCTCCCAGACACCTGCCTCTCACCCTCCTGTTGCTCAGTCATGCTGCGTTGAGTGATGTGTGGTCCACATTGGCGGGTGGGGTCAGGCAGGTGGGGGCTGGGCTGGGCACGGAGACTGACCCGAAGGTCTTACAGCCCAGTGCTTCGATCCCTGGCCCGCCTGAAGCCCACCATGACGCTGGAGTGGGGACTGTGCAGGGCCGTGCAGGAATGGCAGCGCATAAGCAACGTTGACCGGATGATCTACTACAAGATATCGGAAAAGTGAGTCAGCGCCCTGGGCCCAGGGGCTGCGTGGAGGCTGAGGCGAGTGGGTGAGGGCAGGGTCTGGCCGTGGGGGTGCTCATCAGAGAGGACAAAGGAGAAGGGCTGTCACTCAGAACAGGGGCCCCGCAGCCCAGAGGCCCTACTGTCCTCCAGAAACCCCTCCCTCACCTTGAGAGTTTGGGTCTTCTGTCCTTCCTCCACCAGGAGCTCTGCCCTCCCCTGATTTTGACCTACCCTTGCCTTGACATGAAGGTCTCAGGATGGGGCAGGGTGACGCTGTGAGTCCAGTTGGGGTCCAACTCCTGCCATATGGGCTGAGCCGGGGAAAGAGCTCCACCCGCCAGCCTGCTGCTTCCTTAGTGGTGGGTGGCTGGCGGCCACTGACATAGATTTGGGACCCCCTCTCCTCATGAAAAGTGGCCTGAGTGGGTACACTGGCATCCCTGAAGAGGCTGGGGAAGCCAGCTGTCGTCAGCCCGAGGGTCTCTGGCCCTTCCGTTGTTTGCTCCATGGTAATCCCCTTGGTTTAAGAAAGAAAAGCAAACCAACGAGCGCCTCTCAGAGGAAAGGAAGGCCTCTCCTCTGAGCTCAGCATCCACGTCGCCCTGCCTCTCCTGGGCCCTGTCTCCAGGTCTATGTTCCAGGACTCTCAGTCCCAGCCCAGGGTCCTGGATTCGGGCAAGGACCCCTGTGGGGAACACATACCTGTTCCAGCCTCTGGCTGTCAGCCCTTCATGTGGTTCTGGATGGGGACGGGGTGAGGAGGGTGCCCCCTGGGTCAGCCAAGTGTCCCGTTGACCTGGTTCGATTCAGCGACCTGGGTCTATGCTGTTGAATGGCCTCCAGTGCTGGTGAGGCAGGAAGGGTCCCAGATCTTGTATCAGTTCCAGGAGCAGCTCTCTGCTGTTGACAGCACCTCACAGGGCCTTGACAGCCCCAAGGCACATCCTCTCCCAATCCCTCATCCTTGGCTGCCTTTGTTGGGCTCCAGAACCCAGGCCTTTTTCTCAGGGTGGCCTGTGCCTCCGTCATCCCCCAGGTTCGTGGAATTTGAGGCCGAGGAGGAGATGCAGATTCAGAAGGGGCAGTGGATGCAGTGCGCGCAGGACCTGCCTCCTCCAGCCCCACCGAAGCTGGATCCTCGGGGGCCCCCAGCCCCGAAAGTGGGCCTTCAGCCAGGCACCCAGGTTCCCACTGGAGTTGAAGGCACAGGTAACAGGGGCCTAGGGTGGGCCACTGTCCCCACGTGGATCCTTTTCCTTCAAGACAGGGGCATTGGTCTTTCAACCGAAACAGCCACCGAGGCAGGGGGTGGGGGCGTGGGGTCTCAGCTGCCCTTTGTCACTGCGGGGTATTGACTTGGTCAGTTTTGTAACTCCTCTCACACCTCCCTGTCAAAGGACCCCACACAAAGTCTGCCTAGGAAGTGGGCTTGATGGGGAAACCCCTAGAAAATTGGAGGTTCCCCACTTCCTTACTTGTGACTCTCTTAGATGCCCCCCTTACCTCCCCTCTCCAACAGCACATGAGGCTTCAGGTGGTCCTGACCCCCCCACACCCACATCAATGTCCCCCAAACAATGCCCTCACCAACGTGTGCTCGGTGGTCAGGAGGTGGACCGGGAGTCCCTCACCTTCCTTCCCTTCCTCCCGCTCTGCCTCAGCCTGTGCTCCCAGGATGTCCGGCCCCAGGGCCCAGCCCTCCTGCCCAGAGCCACACAGGTCCCAGCAGCCCCCGGAGCCCAAGGCACCCAAGGAGATTCCCCCTGAGGCTGTGAGGGAGTATATGGACATCATGGATGCGCTGGTGGGGCCCGTCCACTCAGCCACAGGCGAGTCAGATGCAGAAGGTGGAGAGGACGGAAATGAGCTGAAGCAGGAAGAGGACGGCATCTACTCCGACCCGGGCCTCTTGAGCTACATTGACAAGCTGTGTTCCCAGGAGGACTTTGTCACCAAGGTAGGCTAGGCCTGGAGCCTGGGATCTACAAGATGCCAGGGCATGGAACACTCAGCACCCAAGATCTGGGTTCTGCTCAGGCCGTTGGGACTTAAGCTCAGCTCCTTGTTCCTGAGCCTGGTGTTAGGGGAGGTTTACGCAGATGTATGTGTGTACGTGTTTGTGTCTCTCTGTGTGTATGCCTTTGTGTGTCTGTGTATGTGCCTCTGTATATGTGCTCTTTTGTGTGTGACTGTGTATGTGCGTGTGTGTGCGTGCGTGTGTGTGTGTGTGTGTGTGTGTGTGCTGACCATCCCCGCCTTGTGGAGGAGAGTGGGGTGGGTCTCTGCTTTTCACTTTCCCTCCGGGTCTTCTTGTCTCACAGGCCACTCCTGGCCAAGGATGCTCACAGCCTCTTCTTTCTGTCCGAGGTGGAGGCAGTCATTCACCCTCGATTCCTGGCAGAATTGCTTTCCCCAGACCCACAGCTGGATCTCTTGGCCCTAGTGGAAGAGCTGGAGCAGGAGGAAGGGCTCACGCCAGAAGAAGTGAGCCAGGGGAGAGAGAGGGACACTCAGGGAGCCAGGGGACCCCACGGGAGGGGAACCCCAGCGGATCCAGGGGACAGGGGAACCCATATGACAGAGGAGGGAGGGATCCCCGGTAGAACACGGGAGACAAGGGACACCCAGGAAGACCAGGGCACGGAGGGACCCCAGTGAACAGGGGAGAGGTAGGGCCCCAGAACTGTAGGGCCACCTGGCGCTGTCCATCCCTCCCCTGCCTGGGAGGCCTGGCATGGGGAAGGGCCCGTTTTGGGGTGGGTGCAGTGCAGGGTGAAAGGAAGGAGAGGATGGGGAGCCGGGAGGGGAGGGAAGGGCACAAAGCTGGGAATAAGGTGCAGGAGGATGGCAGGAATGCCACAGTGTCTGTATCTGGATTCGAGTCCTGGGGTCCCCCGTCCCCTCTTTCCCCCAAGGGCCATTGTCCCACTGCCCAGGGCTCCTCCTCTCACATGTGTGTGTGGAGCCAACACTGTCCTCCTCCCTCCTACCAGCTGGTGCAGAAACGACTCCTGGCCTTGAAAGAGGACGAGGGTGTGCAGGCAGCCCCGAGTCACAGTGCACCCGGAACGCGCTCAAGTCCTTCTGAGTCCGACGCCGGCCAACGTGCCCAGAGGCATGACCAAGACCCCCATCTAGGGGTCAGTGATGAAGCCTGCCCACCAGAGATCGATTCTGAGGCTCCTCATAGGCTCATCCAAACAGACGCTGGCCTGTGCAGGCCCAAAGCCTTTGTTCCCTCTCGAGGACCTCAGGAGGTCTCTCCATTCTGGGCCGGACCGCCCTCCCCTCCCCAGGGTCAAAGGCGCGCTGGCCCTCTACGGGGACCCAGGGATGCGTCTGTTCTCAGAGAGGCCTCTCCTGTTCGGGAGGCCCGAGGGCCCAGGGACGGCTCCAGTGACGATGACGAGGAGCTCCCCAGCCTGGCCTTCCTGTTCGGCTCTCTGCAGAGCCTACTGCCTGGCTGGGTGTCCCAGAGTCCTGCCCATGCCTCAGGCCTGGCCTCCCCTGGAGGTTGGGGGGCCCAGAGTGCTCCCCACGCCCCCTCCCATCAGAGAAGAGGCCTCAGCCCAGCTCCACCAGCCGCTCCCAAGTCGAGGAAGCGGGCTCTGTGTGGACGCCCAGCCGCTGCTGAGAAGCTGCCCATCCCCGGGGCTGGCCTCGGGGTGTCTGGGAGGCCAGGCTTGGCTCTGGGGCCTGCTCGCCCCTCACAGCCGAGAAAAAGAAAGTGTGACCCGTGTGTCACTGAGAAGAGTAGGAAGTGGAAGAAGCACTGCAGCCAGTAGGGAACAGCTGGGCTGGCCCTCCAGGGCGAGGCCCAGGGCGGCCGCCAGGGGAGCCTAGGGGCTCCTCCTCATCCCAGTGCTGACCCTGGATGATGTGGGGGGAAGGGAGGGAGGGCAGGACCACCAGGGCGGGGAGGGGGAGCGGGATTGTGGGAGGTTAGGGAGGTGGGGGAGGTGGGTGTGGCCAGGTGTGTGTGGAGCAGGACCTTTGGAGTGATGTATATCAATTGTGAATAAAGATCGTCTTGGTGGCAAATGCTCTCAGGCCACTGTCATCTTGTTCGTGTTGCGCTGCTCCACAGAGAGCGATCCAGAGAGGAAGGAAGGATGAGGGAGGTCACAGGAGCTCTGGATCTACAGGTGGCCGAACCTTTCCTCCACATAGACAAGGACTCCTCAGGCTGGCCCTGGGAACCCACAGCTCTCACTTTCCCCAGGGACCCCCTCATCATCCCCTTCTCTAAAGCCTGCTTGGCTAGGGGCCTTCTGGGGCCTCTGTACCATCTTCTGCATCCCTGAACCTTCTGGGGAGGCAGAGCTGCTTTTGTGCCTTTCAGCCCTCTGGACACTCACCAGTTTCTAGGATGGAGCCTGGAGACAGCCCTTGTCATTATGGAGCTTCTCTCTGCTTCCCTGAAGTGGCCAGGCGACGGCGCTGGGATGACCCTCCGCTCATCCAGGGTTTCCTGTGTGGGTGGCGTGAACAGAGAGGAAAAGTCCTGGCCATGGGGACAGGACTGTCTGCCTCATCGTAGCGGGAACAACCTCTAGTCCCGCTGGGATTATTGCAATGTGCAGAGTGGTGGAGGCAGCTACCTCTTAATCCCAATGAGGATGCAACAAGGGGAGTGGGTGCGGGGAAATTCATGGGGCACCCGTGAAAGGTGTGGATAAGGGTAATGACAGTTGGGCCCCTTTGTGGAACTTGTGGGATTTCTCTGCAGCAGCATCTCGTTCAACTGAGGGAGGAGGACCCATCTGGCTGTGGCTGTGGGGACTGGCCTCAGGGGCCTATGGGTGTGCAAAGACACCCCAGAACTACTGTCCCGTCCCTTTCCACCCACGGCTGGACATGTGTGTGTATTGGTATCAACACTGATTTGTATTCCCATATAAAACAGTTCCTCCTAACAAACTATGACCACGTTTCACAAGAACAGCTTGCTCACAGGGGCAGCAGGGTTGGGGGAGAGGTGTCTGTGGCCCCAGATCTGGGTGGGAGCTGGGATCCGTGCAGAGGAGTGTGAAGGCCTCAGTCACTGTCCTGTGGGTGCTGGCAGAGACTTCGAATCATCAGAGCAGGGGAAATGACCCGCTCATAAGGGTGAGATGAGCAAACAATGAGGGGCAGGGCGCAGACCCCTACTGTCTCCCCGAACTGCCCCCCCTTACAGCCTGCTTAGCCCCCATCATGGCCTGTGCTGGCCCACCTCTGAAGCCCCTTCCTCCTAACGCACTCAGATGCTCTGGTCCTTTGTGAACCCACCCTGGGGCTCACCCGCCCTTCCCTGCTGGCCAAAGCCTCTTCCCCTGCTTCTGAGTTCTGATTCCTTCCCCAGGACCCAGGCGGGGGTTGGGACAGCAGAGACTCCCTAATTCTCCCTCCTCCTCCCGGAGATCTTGACAATCACCTTTGTATGTTTCTATGATTTTAACTATTCTAGATACTTCATGTGAGTGGCTATGACATGTCCTTTTATGAGTGGATTAGTTCACTTAGCATAATGTCTTAGAGGTTTATCCATGTTGTAGCATGAGACATGGTTTCCTTTTATTTCAAGGAAGGAAGTATTTCATTGTATTTATAGACCCCATTATCCATTCATCTGTTGATGGACATTTGGGTTTCTTCACATCTTGGGTATTTTGGATAATGTTACGATGAATGTGGGTGTGCAAGTATCTGTTTGAGATCCTGCTTTGAATTCTTTTGGATACAAACCCAGAAGTGGGACTGCTGGATCACATGGTAGTTATAGTTTTAATTTTTTAAAAATTTATTATTTATTTATTTTTGGCTGTGTTGGGTCTTCGTTTCTGTGCGAGGGCTTTCTCTAGTTGCGGCGAGCGGAGGCCACTCTCTTCATCGCGGTGCGTGGGCCTCTCACTGTCGCGGCCTCTCGTTGCTGAGCACAGGCTCCAGGCGTGCAGGCTCAGTAGTTGTGCCTCACGCACCTAGTTGCTCCACGGCATGTGGGATCTTCCCAGACCGTGACTCGAACCCGTGTCCCCTGCATTGGCAGGCAGATTCTCAACCACTGCACCACCAGGGAAGCCCCTAGTTTTAATTTTTTGAGGAAACCTCATATTGTTTTCCGTAAGGGTTGTCCCATTTTGCAGTCTCACCAACAATGAGAAAGATAGTCACTGTCAAGAACTTGGTAAATATCCATCTTATAAAAATGTTTATGCTTTTCGCACAGCTGTAGATAATCACAATTATGTATAATAATAATATTTTGGGTTATATATGGTGTCATGTAAATCATATTGCCTTTGGCTTCTTCTTTCAACATTCTTACTTTAAGAAAAATGGGGGACTTCCGGGAAGATGGCGGAAGAGTAAGACGCGGAGATCACCTTCCTCCCCACAGATACACCAGAAATACATCTACGCGTGGAACAACTCCTACGGAGCACCTACTGAAGGCTGGCAGAAGACCTCAGACCTCCCAAAAGGCAAGGAACCCCCCACGTACCTGGTTAGGGCAAAAGAAAAAAATAAACAGAGACAACAGGATAGGGACGGGTCCTGCACCAGTGGGAGAGAGCCGTGAAGGAGGAAAAGTGTCCACACACTAGGAAGCCCCTTCACGGGCGAAGAGTTCGGGTGGCGGAGTGGGGGAGCTTGGGAGCCGCGGAGGAGAGCACAGCAACAGGGGTGTGGAGGGCTAAGCGGAGAGATTCCAGCGCAGAGGATCGGGCCGACCGGCACTCACCAGCCGAGAGGCTTGTCTGCTCGCCCGCCGGGGCGGGCGGGGCCTGGAGTTGAGGCTCCGGCTTTTGTCGGAGCGCCGGGAGAGGACTGAGGTTGGCGGCGTGAACACAGCCTGCGGGGCGTTAGTGCACTGCGGCTAGCCGGGAGGGAATTCGGGCAAAAGTCTGGACCTGCCGAAGAGGCAAGAGACTTTTTCTTCCCTCTTTGTTTCCTGGTGCGCGAAGAGAGGGGATTAAGAACGCTGCTTAAAGGAGCTCCAGAGACGGGCGCGAGCCGCGGCTAAAAGTGCGGAGCCCAGAGACGGGCATGAGACGCTAAGGCCGCTGCTGCCGCCACCAAGAAGCCTGTGTGCGAACACAGGTTACTATCCACACCCCTTTCCGGGGAGCCTGTGCAGCCCGCCACTGCCAGGGTCCCGGGATCCAGGGACAACTCCCCCGGGAGAACGCACGGCGCGCCTCAGGCTAGCAACATCATGCCGGCCTCTGCCGCCACCGGCCTGCCCCACTCCGTGACCCTCCCTACCCCCCCGGCCTGAGTGAGCCAGAGCCTCCGAATCAGCGGCTCCTTTAACCCCGTCCTCTCTGAGCAAAGAACAGACGCGCTCCGGCGACCTACACGCACAGGCGGGGCCAAATCCAAAGCTGAGCCTCTGGGAGCTGTGAGAACAAAGAAGAGAAAGAGAAATCTCTCCCAGCAGCCTCAGAAGCAGCGGATTAAAGCTCCACAATCAACTTGATGTACCCTGCATCTGTGGAATACATGAATAGACAACGGATCATCCCAAATTAAGGAGCCCTGTGGATGAAAGGCTCTTGGTGCTGCAGCCAGGAGTCAGTGCTGTGCCTCTGAGGTGGGAGAGCCAACTTCAGGACACTGGTCAACAAGAGGCCTCCCAGCTGCACATAATATCAAACAGCGAAAATCTCCCAGAGATCTCCATCTCAACGCCAGCACCCAGTTTCACTCAACGACCAGCAAGCTACAGTGCTGGACATCCTAGGCCAAACAACTAGCAAGACAGGAACACAACCCCACCCATTAGCAGAGAGGCTGCCCAAAATCATAATAAGTCTACAGACACCCCAAAACACACCACCAGACGTGGACCTGCCCACCAGAAAGACAAGATCCAGCCTCATCCACCAGAACACAGGCACTAGTACCCTCCACCAGGAAGCCTACACAACCCACTGAACCAACCTTAGCCACTGGCGACAGACACAAAAAACAACAGGAACTACGAACCTTCAGCCTGCAAAAAGGAGACCCCAAACACAGTAAGATAAGCAAAATGAAAAGACAGAAAAACACACAGCAGATGAAGGAGCAAGATAAAAACCCACCAGACCTAACAAATGAAGAGGAAATAGGCAGTCTACCTGAAAAAGAATTCAGAATAATGATAGTAAAGGTGATCCAAAATCTTGGAAATAGAATAGACAAAATGCAAGAATCTGTTAACAAGGACCTAGAAGAACTAAAGATGAAACAAACAATGATGAACAACACAATAAATGAAATGAAAAATACTCTCGATGAGATCAATAGCAGAATAACTGAGGCAGAAGAACAGATAAGTGACCTGGAAGATAAAATAGTGGAAATAACTACTGCAGAGCAGAATAAAGAAAAAAGAATGAAAAGAACTGAGGACAGTCTCAGAGACCTCTGGGACAATATTAAACGCACCAACATTCGAATTATAGGGGTTCCAGAAGAAGAAGAGAAAAAGAAAGGGACTGAGAAAATATTTGAAGAGATTATAGTTGAAAACTTCCCTAATACGGGAAAGGAAATAGTTAATCAAGTCCAGGAAGCACAGAGAGTCCCATACAGGATAAATCCAAGGAGAAATACACCAAGACACATATTAATCAAACTGTCAAAAATTAAATACAAAGAAAACATATTAAAAGCAGCAAGGGAAAAACAACAAATAACACACAAGGGAATCCCCATAAGGTTAACAGCTGATCTTTCAGCAGAAACTGCAAGCCAGAGGGAGTGGCAGGACATATTGAAAGTGTTGAAGGAGAAAAACCCGCAACCAAGATTACTCTACCCAGCAAGGATCTCATTCAGATTTGATGGAGAAATTAAAACCTTTACAGACAAGCAAAAGCTGAGAGAGTTCAGCACCAGCAAACCAGCTCTACCACAACTGCTAAAGGAACTTCTCTAGGCAAGAAACACAAAAGAAGGAAAAGACCTACAATAACGAACCCAAAACAATTAAGAAAATGGGAATGGGAACACACATATCGATAATTACCTTAAATGTAAATGGACTAAATGCTCCCACCAAAAGACACAGATTGGCTGAATGGATACAAAAACAAGACGCATATATTTGCTGTCTACAAGAGACCCACTTCAGACCTAGAGACACATACAGACTGAAAGTAAGGGGATGGAAAAAGGTATTTCATGCAAATGGAAACCAAAAGAAAGCTGGAGTAGCAATTCTCATATCAGACAAAATAGACTTTAAAACAAAGACTATTAGAAGAGACAAAGAAGGACACTACATAATGATCAAGGGATCGATCCAAGAAGAAGATATAACAATTGTAAATATTTATGCACCCAACATAGGAGCACCTCAATACATAAGGCAAATACTGACAGCCATAAAAGGGGAAATTGACAGTAACACATTCATAGTAGGGGACTTTAACACCCCACTTTCACCCATGGACAGATCATCCAAAATGAAAATAAATAAGGAAACACAAGCTTTAAATGATACATTAAACGAGATGGAGTTAATTGATATTTATAGGACATTCCATCCAAAAACAACAGAATACACATTTTTCTCAAGTGCTCATGGAACATTCTCCAGGATAGATCATATCTTGGGTCACAAATCAAGCCTTGGTAAATTTAAGAAAATTGAAATTGTATCAAGTATCTTTTCCGACCACAACACTATGAGACTAGATATCAATTACAGGAAAAGATCTGTAAAAAATACAAACACATGGAGGCTAAACAATACACTACTTAATAACGAAGTGATCACTGAAGAAATCAAAGAGGAAATCAAAAAATACCTAGAAACAAATGACAATGGAGACACGACGACTCAAAATCTATGGGATGCAGCAAAAGCAGTTCTAAGAGGGAAGTTTATAGCAATACAATCCTACCTTAAGAAACAGGAAACATCTCGAATAAACAACCTAACCTTGCACCTAAAGCAATTAGAGAAAGAAGAACAAAAAACCCCCAAAGTTAGCAGAAGGAAAGAAATCATAAAAATCAGATCAGAAATAAATGAAAAAGAAATGAAGGAAACGGTAGCAAAGATCAATAAAACTAAAAGCTGGTTCTTTGAAAGGATAAACAAAATTGATAAACCATTAGCCAGACTCATCAAGAAAAAAAGGGAGAAGACTCAAATCAATAGAATTAGAAATGAAAAAGGAGAAGTAACAACTGACACTGCAGAAATACAAAAGATCATGAGAGATTACTACAAGCAACTCTATGCCAATAAAATGGACAACCTGGAAGAAATGAACAAATTCTTAGGAAGGCACAACCTGCCAAGACTGAACCAGGAAGAAATAGAAAATATGAACAGACCAATCACAAGCAATGAAATTGAAACTGTGATTAAAAATCTTCCAACAAGCAAAAGCCTAGGACCAGATGGCTTCACAGGCGAATTCTATCAAACATTTAGAGAAGAGCTATCACCTATCCTTCTCAAACTCTTCCAAAATATAGCAGAGGGAGGAACACTCCCCAACTCATTCTACGAGGCCACCATCACCCTGATACCAAAACCAGACAAGGATGTCACAAAGAAAGAAAACTACAGGCCAATATCACTGATGAACATAGATGCAAAAATCCTCAACAAAATACTAGCAAACAGAATCCAACAGCCCATTAAACGGATCATACACCACGATCAAGTGGGGTTTATTCCAGGAATGCAAGGATTCTTCAATATATGCAAATCAATCAATGTGATACACCATATTAACAAATTGAAGGAGAAAAACCATATGATCATCTCAATAGATGCAGAGAAAGCTTTTGACAAAATTCAACACCCATTCATGATAAAAACCCTGCAGAAAGTAGGCATAGAGGGAACTTTCCTCAACATAATAAAGGCCATATATGACAAACCCACAGCCAACATCGTCCTCAATGGTGAAAAACTGAAAGCATTTCCACTAAGATCAGGAACAAGACAAGGTTGCCCACTCTCACCACTCTTATTCAACATAGTTTTGGAATTTTTAGCCACAGCAATCAGAGAAGAAAAGGAAATAAAAGAAATCCAAATCGGAAAAGAAGAAGTAAAGCTGTCACTCTTTGCAGATGACATGATACTATACATAGAGAATCCTAAAGATGCTACCAGAAAACTACTAGAGCTAATCAATGAATTTGGTAAAGTAGCAGGATACAAAATTAATGCACAGAAATCTCTGGCATTCCTATACACTAAGGATGAAAAATCTGAAAGTGAAATCAAGAAAACACTCCCATTTACCATTGCAACAAAAAGAATAAAATATCTAGGAATAAACCTACCTAAGGAGACAAAAGACCTGTATGCAGAAAATTATAAGACACTGATGAAAGAAATTAAAGATGATACAAATAGATGGAGAGATATACCATGTTCTTGGATTGGAAGAATCAACATTGTGAAAATGACTCTACTACCCAAAGCAATCTACAGATTCAATGCAATCCCTATCAAACTACCACTGGCATTTTTCACAGAACTAGAACAAAAAATTTCACAATTTGTATGGAAACACAAAAGACCCCGAATAGCCAAAGCAATCTTGAGAACGAAAAACAGAGCTGGAGGAATCAGGCTTCCTGACTTCAGACTATACTACAAAGCTACAGTAATCAAGACAGTATGGTACTGGCACAAAAACAGAAATATAGATCAATGGAACAGGATAGAAAGCCCAGAGATAAACCCACGCACATATGGTCACTTTATCTTTGACAAAGGAGGCAGGAATGTACAGTGGAGAAAGGACAGCCTGTTCAGTAAGTGGTGCTGGGAAAACTGGACAGGTACATGTAAAAGTATGAGATTAGATCACTCCCTAACACCATACACAAAAATAAGCTCAAAATGGATTAAAGACCTAAATGTAAGGCCAGAAACTATCAAACTCTTAGAGGAAAACATAGGCAGGACACTCTATGACATAAATCACAGCAAGGTCCTTTTTGACCCACCTCCTAGAGAAATGGAAATAAAAACAAAAGTAAACAAATGGGACCTAATGAAACGTAAAAGCTTTTGCGCAGCAAAGGAAACCATAAAGAAGACCAAAAGGCAACCCTCAGAATGGGAGAAAATATTTGCAAATGAAGCAACTGACAAAGGATTAATCTCCAAAATTTATAAGCAGCTCATGCAGCTTAATAACAAAAAAACAAACAACCCAATCCAAAACTGGGCAGAAGACCTAAATAGACATTTCTCCAAAGAAGATATACAGAGTGCCAACATACACATGAAAGAATGCTCAACATCACTAATCATTAGAGAAATGCAAATCAAAACTACAATGAGATATCATCTCACACCAGTCAGAATGGCCATCATCAAAAAATCTAGAAACAATAAATGCTGGAGAGGGTGTGGAGAAAAGGGAACCGTCTTACACTGTTGGTGGGAATGTAAATTGATACAGTCACTGTGGAGAACAGTATGGAGGTTCCTTAAAAAACTACAAATAGAACTACCATATGACCCAGCAATCCCACTACTGGGCATATACCCTGAGAAAACCATAATTCAAAAAGGGTCATGTACCAAAATGTTCATTGCAGCTCTATTTACAATAGCCCAGAGATGGAAACAACCTGTGTCCATCATCGGATGAATGGATAAAGAAGATGTGGCACATATATACAATGGAATATTACTCAGCCATAAAAAGAAACGAAATTGAGCTATTTGTAATGAGGTGGATAGACCTAGAGTCTGTCATACAGAGTGAAGTAAGTCAGAAAGAGAGAGACAAATACTGTATGCTAACACATATATATGGAATTTAAGAAAAAAAATGTCATGAAAAACCTAGGGGTGAAACAGGAATAAAGACACAGACCTACTAGAGAATGGACTTGAGGCTATGGGGAGGGGTAAGGGTAAACGGTGACAAAGCGAGAGAGAGGCATGGACGTATATACACTACCAAACGTAAGGTAGATAGCTAGTGGGAAGCAGCCGCATAGCACAGGGAGATCAGCTTGGTGCTTTGTGACCGCCTGGAGGGGTGGGATAGGGAGGGTGGGAGGGAGGGAGACGCAAGCGGGAAGAGATATGGGAACATATGTATATATATAACTGATTCATTTTGTTGTGAAGCTGAAACTAACATACCATTGTAAAGCAATTATACTCCAATAAAGATGTTAAAATGAAAAAAAAAAAGGATATATTAGATGTTCTTTAATTTTTTAAGTCTTTATAATTTTGCATTGTATGCATACATTAAAAATAATTTATCAGTTCCCTTGTTAGTGAACTTTTATAAATTATAATGTGACAGGGTAATCAGTTCCAGAGGAAAAGTTTTTCCTTTTAGAACTTTGAATATTTATTCCATCGAATATGGCTTTTGTTACTGTTTTTTCAAATTATGCCATCAGTACACCCTTTCATGATGGGTGATCAGTTTCCTTGCTAATTGTTTTTTTTTTAAGATTGTCTTTTGTGTTCTCCAGTTTCTTGATGTGTGATTAGTTTCAGGTTAAAAAAATTTATCCTCCATGTGATCTATTTTGCTTCATTAACTGATAACACATTCTTCATCTCATCTAGAACATAATATTATCTTTTTCAAATGTTACTTCTACTCATCCTCTCCTGCGTCTACTTCTAGAACCCTGGATATATGTATATTAGACCATCTTATATATTCTCTGTGTCTTCATCAGCTTGGACGGCTATAACAAAATGCCATAGACCTGGTGGCTTGAAAAACAGACGGTAATTTCTTAACAGTCCTGCAGGCTGGAAGGCCAAGATCAAGGTGCCATATTCAGCTCCTGGTGAGAGCTCTCTTCCTACTTTTCAGATGGTTGTCTTACTGTGTCCTCCCGTGGCAGAGAGAAAGACAGATCTCTCTTGTGTCTTTTCTTCTAAGGGCACTAAACCCATTATGAAAGCTCCATTCCCATGACTTAATTACCTCCCAAAGGCCCTATCCCCAAATACACTGAAGGTTAGGGCTTCAACATAAGAATTGGTGGGGGGGATACACGTCCACAGCATTCTGCCCCTGGTACCCAAAATTCGTGTCTTTATTGTATGCAAAACACATTCATTCTATCCAAACAGCCTCAAAAGCCTTAACTCATCCCAACATCAACTGTAAAATTTAAAGTCCAAAGTCTGATCTAAACGCCATCTAAATCACATATGGGGGAGACTGGAGGTACTATTCATCTTGAGGCAAAATTTCTCTGTAGTTGTAAATCTGTGACCCAAACAAGTTAAGTGTTTCCAAATACAATGATGGGACTGGCATATAAAAGACATCCCTACTCCGAAAGGAAGAACTAGGAAAGAGGGAAGTGGTGACAGTTTCCAAGCAAGTCCAAAGCCTAGCAAGGCCAATCCCATTAGATCTTAAGGCACGAGAATAATCTTCTTTGGTTTGAGGCTTTGCCCTCCAGGCCCACTGGGGTGGCAACATCATCCCCACAGCTCGGTGGGGCAGCCCCACTCCTTCAGCTTGGTGGGGTGCCACTCACTCTGCAGCTCTCTGTAGGGCCTCCGCCTACACCATGACTCTCTGTGAGGGCGACAATCTCACACTTTGAAACTGAGGCCCCCTGGGCCTGTGGTGGGATTGACAGACCTGATGACCTCGGAATCACCTTTGGGGTCCTTCTTCCCTTTTCTTCAAGAGGAGTACACAGGGCTTCCCTGGTGGCGCAGTGGTTGAGAGTCTGCCTGCCGATGCAGGGGACACGGGTTCGTGCCCTGGTCCGGGAAGATCCCACATGCCGCGGAGCGGCTGGGCCCGTGAGCCATGGCCACTGAGCCTGCGCGTCCGGAGCCTGTGCTCCGCAACGGGAGAGGCCACAACAGTGCGAGGCCCACGTACCGCCAAAGAAATAAAATGAGGAGTACACATTCACAGCCGAATTGCTCTAGTCTCCCATTCTGTAGAATCCAAGAATTCTGACAGCCTTCCCTCATTCTGCCTGGCTGTCTCTGTCCCCTTTAGTTCAAACTGGCAGTGTCCCTGCTGGTTTAATCCTTCTCTATTCCTGGCCTCTGCTGAGAGTACAAATTAAATTAATAGCACACCTGCTACACCCTTCGAGTTTTCTTCAGAACAAGCTTTCTCACTTTCAAATATGGATAGGCTGAGAAGTTTCCAAATCTCTAAGTTCTGATCTCAACATACGTTAGTACGTTGAATTTCATCATACACTATAAAATATTCAATTTCAATGGTCAAGATTTACTAACATAAATCATTTTTACTGTTGAAGACAGAGCATTCTTAACTGGAACTGGCACTGGTAATACAAGTATATGATAGTGAATACAAGCCCAACTAGTACAGTTTGGTGCCACTCCTTGATTTGGGTTAAGGTGCCAGCACTTCTGCCACCTTTGCTTTTGCACCATCAGTACCTATGTCAACACAATTGTTCCAGAGTAAATCATGAGATTAAAAAAGTTTCACCAACAGTTTGAACATTACAGCATCGTGTTGTTCGTGATCAAGCATGAAGATCATCAATATTATCTAGTGCTAGTACTAGACAAATTCAAGGAAAACAGCAAACCCAGTCATTTTTTGTTTCCTTTCCCATTTGAAAAGCTGCAAGCAACTTTTTTTGGCCCTTTAAAGGACTCATATGTCTCTGTTTAAAATATTCCATTCCTCTCTGTCTTTTTTAAAATTCATTAATTTATTTATTTGTTTTTAGGTGCGTTGGGTCTTCGTTGCTGTGCGCAGGCTTTCTCTAGTTGCAGTGAGCAGGCTTCTCATTGCCGTGGCTTCTCTTGTTGCAAAGCACGGGCTCTAGGCATGCGGGCGTCAGTAGTCGTGGCACACGGGCTCAGTAGTCGTAGTTCGTGGGCTCTAGAGTGCAGGCTCAGTAATTGTGGAGCACGGGCTTTGTTGCTCAGTGGCATGTGGGATCTTCCCAGACCAGAGATGAAACCCATGTCCCCTGCATTGGCAGGCGGATTCCCAACCACTGCACCACTGGGTAGTCCCAATTCCTCTCTCTTTAAACGTAAAGTGATTGGACTTAAAGCAGTGCTTAAAGTTTACTGGTACTATAATCCTTGTTCAAAATTGCTCTGTGGCATAAGCCACAATGCAGTGAATTGTTGACACCTCCAAATCCCAGGGAGGCCCCTGAGTGCTCTCTCAGGAGGAAATTGAGGTCAGGTGTATCTGATGGCCTGCGTGCTCTCTGTGCTCCTGGTGATGTGTGGGGGCTTTCAGGTGAGTGCAGTGGGTAGACTCATGGACTCAGTCTTGGCTGGGGGAGACAGCACTGTCGGGTTTATCTTTCCACATTTGCCTCCTTTTATGTTGCCTTTCTCCCAGTTGCGTTTAGCCTGATTAGAGGGAAGGAGGAGATGTCGGTAGCTGGGCAGGTGGTTCTCCAGGAGCAAATGTCAGGGACGGTTGTGTGGGCAAGATCCCTAGGCCCTATCCTGGCAATCTTGCTGTGCACTGAGCAATCCAGATGAATCGGGTCCTTGATCAGAAGTCCATGGAACTTTTGGCAATCTGTGCAAAATTGGGATCTGAGGATGGGCTCAGAAATTTCAGCAAGGATTTGGCGGTATCTTACCCTCGGGCTGTTTAAGAGCCCCTGGTTTTGAATGGCATGAAGCAACAGAGAGCCTTTGATCACATTCTATACAGCTGTCCTGTGTATGGCCCTCCAGCAGCAAACCTTCTCTGCTGTGACCTCAGGGCAGGCCCCATCCCCCCAGCCAGGCTCCTGCCCTGTGAAACATGAGGGTGTAACGCAGGCTGATTGTCAGGGCTTGGCTCCTGGCTTGCCTGACTCAAAGTATGGAGCATCTGTTCACCTTGTGCTGGTCCCCTTCCCAGAATCAATGGGCTCACAGCCCAGACATTTATGCTGAGTCTGGGGGCAGCTGTGCCCTGAGAAGCCATGTCTTGTCACTTGGCCCAGGGAGCACCTCCTCAACGGACCACACTTTTCATATGGGCCTCCTGCTCTCGTGCCCTCTTGTTTTGTTCTGAGGCAGGTGGTTGTGATGGCCAGTATTGTGGGGTCTTGCGATCTCAGAGCAGACACTGGAGCTGACTGACCCCACAGAGGTGCACAAGGATGTGGCCTCGGGCGATGGGTCCCTTCTTGGGGTTCTGCCTCTCCTCCCTGACACCTGACCCTTGCTCTCAAAAGCTCACCTTTCTGTTGTAGTTGCCTCACCAGGGGGAGTGACGGGCTTTGCCCTGCTGACCTATACCCTCGGAGTAGGTGGCCACAGCCTGGCTTGTCACACACTGGCGAAATCCTACACTGGGGAAGTCAGGATTGTGCCTTGCTGGGCTTGGAACCCAGGTAGAAAGGTAGATGGTGTGGGTCTGAGGGACTGATGCCCCAGCCCCAGGACAGGTGACTTCTCCTGGGAGAGGTTGCCCATGGCCCCCTTTGGCCCCTCACCCCTGCAGAGGTGCTGATAGACGCCCCCTGCAGGCCACAGCCTCTGTGCATAGGATCTGCCCAGTATCACATGAGAAGCCAGGCCCAGGAGCCTCGCTCTCTCTGAGAGCAGCTGGTCATCCCACACTGAGGGGCGTCTTCTCGGACAGAGGGCACATAGCTGACCTGCAACTGACATATGGACTCTTCCCTGGGCTTTACCCCTGAATTTACCTCCATTCTTGTCTCCTGTCTCACAGCCCCTGCCTTTTCCCCCAGACACCAGAGATCTCCAGGCTTGGGTGGAGTACGGCATGTTGTCAAGCTCAGTGGTGTCCACCTCACCAGCCCACTGGAATCAAGCCCCAGGAAGCCTCCGAGAGAGCAAGACCAAGGACTTTAAGAAGACTAGGGTTAATGTTAAGGAGCATAGATTGTAAGATGAGGAATTTCACTAGTGTTTTTCAATCCGTAAGAAGAATGAAATAGAAATTGCAGAATTGAAACTTGCACAGACATCAAGAAATAATAGTTTACAGGCCTCAAGAAATAATAGTTTAACAAGTGACACATTCACAGCATCAGAGAAAGGACCACGATCCACAGGGTGTGCAAAGGAGGTGCCTAATCCCAGGAGCAGCAGCGAGGCAGGTGCTGGGCAACCTTTGGTACGTAATATTCACCAAAGGGAACCTCGGCCAGTGATACCAGGGAAAGGCTATCATGGTGAAGGTGCACTCATCTCCAACACCCTCACTTGAAATCAAAGTATTGGCTGAAGAAACAGACTTGACAGAGAGTTTGGCCACCTGGCCTGGGTTCTCCCTACAAAATGTCATGTTTCTCCAAGAACAGGGCACAATTTTCCGAAGCACAGACTGCATATCTTAACGGTACAGCTATTACAAATTTGCACCTTTCTTTGAAGGGAATTGTTAAGTGGTGGGTAGGGAGTGATGTGTTCCAGGGCCCTCTGGCTTGCAGGTGACCCTCTTATCAGACAGGGCAATTCTGCCAATAATTCATCACTGCCTTCATTCCTCAGGTGGTAGGGATACAAAGGGATTAAAAGAGGTGTGGGCAGAGGACAGCCCTCACTGACAGCACAGAGACATCACCTACTGTCTCAACTCCTCTGCCCATATAGCCACCAAGGATGCCAGCTTTTTCTTTCACAGCAGCTGCTGATAGCACACCGTCATCCAAGGAGTTCTTGAGCACCAACTTTGCACTACTCAGCAGCATAATGGAGAAATCAAGGATGGTCCATGGAAATACCTAAGGGTCTTGTTTTAGGGCAAACGCGCTTATTCTGCAATATGTGCTTCTTAGTTAATAGGGGTTCGAATGTCCTTCCTTTTATGAAATGATGTTGATAATGTTTGAAAAATAAAAGGTTGGCAACCCCATGAGAAACTATGCTTTTGTCTGAGTGGGGTTGGAGACCAAGAGGGAGTAATGAAAATTATGGCTGTTGAAGTAGTGAGAGGACAGGGCTAACTTGTTCAAGACTGCCTCCCTGCAGGAGGAAGGCCAGCCTTCCTCAAGACTTCATGGACACATAAAGCACCAGAGCCCAAAGTTTGGGTCCCTCTCCTGGACCCTGGATCCCTACTGGATCCCTGTGTGCTAGCCCAGAAAAGAGTGTGCAGTGGGGACCCACAAACGCCCCACTATTCCTGTGTCTGTGAACTTCCCCTGATAAACACGGCTCCAGCAGCCAGGGTTACATAGTTTTTGGGAATTCACTTATGGTTACAAGTGCAAAAGACTGAGAACTACTATGTAAAATTAATATTTCAAAACTTCACGTCAGTGATATTTGAAGAACCTCTATAAAGTAACTAAACAAACGTAATGGCATTTTATTCCACTGTGTCCAAAGTCGAAGCTTTAAATTGTATAAAAATGAGACTGAGAAGTAGAGAGCTTCCAAACGTCTGGAAATTAAGATGCACACTTCTAAATAATCCCTGTTTTTACAAACAACAAATGCTGGAGAGGGTGTGGAGAAAAGGGAACCCTCTTGCACAGTTTGTGGGAATGTACATTGATACAGCCACTATGGAGAACAGTGCGGAGGTTCCTTAAAAAACTAAACATAGAATTACCATACGACCCAGAAATCCCACTCCTGGGCACCAATATGTCTGCCATAATTGAGTGTGCTTCTGATGCTTGCTCTGTCCTTCAAACTGTTTTTTTATGTGTGTGTCTTTTTTTATGGCTTGCAGCTTTACGTCGAAAGCTGGACGTGGTGGACTGAGTGAAAGAAACTGAAGTAGATAGGCCTTGAGTGTGAGATTTTATATTTATCTGGCTGGTAGTTACTCTTCTTAATATTTGGCATAGCTATAGGTGTCAGAGGATAAAAGTTTTTCTCATACCCTTGTTTTGGTCCCCCCTGTTGTCTTTGGACTTCCCTAGAGACTTCTTAAATAAGGTCTAAGGTATGCGTTTCCTTTAGTTGTAATCCCCTCTTATATAGGAGCTCTATTAGAGGTGGTGGTGAGGTTTGTGGTGGGTAGGATATATTCTGTAGTCTATAATTAGGTCTCTGTGAGCCTGTGTCCATGGCCCCGAGACCTTCACAAATGATTCTCTGTACCACTCCCTCCATGAGTTGAGACAGGAACGGTTGAGGGCGACGGAGTTGGGGATTACCCTTTTTCCACAGTCACTTAGGCTATTAAAAACAACCCTATAGATTACGTTCTGTTTAAATCGTTTCTCTTGAGGGCAGGCTTTTGTTAAGTAGAATAGAATGCTCAGAGCATATTTCAAAATGGTTACATTCTCCCTCCCCCCACCCCTTCCCCCCCCCCCCCCCACTAGAAGCAGGAAGAGATTTTCTCTGATCTGTGCTTTGAGAACCTAATAAGGCTGCTGAAGGAAAAATCATGAAAGTGTGGGGCCTCCCTGCAACTGGACTCCCCTGGAGTTTTAACTCTCAAGCTCATTTACGTCAAGCCTCCAGCACTTCATCAATGAAAATGTAAGTTCTCCTGCACCACTACTGGCTCTGGCATCTAGCTTCCACTCCTGGGCTTCACTCGAGTAAGCTGTGACACTGTGTGTCTGCCTGTTTCACTAATTTTCAAGGCAGTGGTTTGCCCTGTGACCTCAATTCCCTGAGGAGTCTAAGAAAAGTTGTTGATTTTTCAGTTTGTTCAATTTTTCTTGTTTTGAGGATGGAAGTGATGACTTCCAAGCTCCTTATATCCCAGACTGGAAACTGGAACCCTCTAGTCGATTTTTGTTAGTTTCTTCTCACCTCTGTAGCTTGTCAGTGCTTGACTTTGGCAGTACCAGTAGCCCATGCCAGTGCACCATTTGGGAGGTCAGGGAGTCCCTGATGACAGACCTTTCAAGTCCCTCTCTCTGCCAATGACTTCAGTGATCCTCCAGGCCCTACTCCCAGGCTCCCTGGCTCCTCCTGTCCTCTGCTCAGCCCTTTCCCTCCACCTCTGCCTTAGTCTCCCTATTCAGCAGTGGGTCCCTGGGGCTTGCTCTGGGGGCAGGTCAGAGTGAGCCTTTCCCACGTATCTGAGGAGAGGTCAGAGAGAGTAACAGGCAAAAGGGCACAGCCTGCAGGAGTAGGAAGAACAAAGATGTTCAAGTTCTCTCAAGAGAGATCAAGGTTTGAATTCCTGTTCCTACTACTTCCCCCCTGTGTCATCTCTGAAAAGCTACTTAACCCTACTAGGTTTCAGTTTATCTTTAAAAAGCAGCTAACCCAGGATAATACTGAGACCTAGGTTGGTTTCAGTTCATGGGGAAACTGGCTAGGCTGGAGCTGAAATTAGGTCTATCTGTTGTGTGGATGGGCCCATCTGTGTTGGGATCCCTTGGTTAGAGGTGTGAGAACATCCAGGAGGGGCAGAGAATCACCGAACTCCAGCAATATGGTGCATGAAGGCAAGGACCCCAGGGCCCAGCCAGCCTGAGGTTGCTGTGTTTGGGAGGAAAATAGGAGCTTAGGACCCGTGGAGCGGCTACTAGTCCAGCTGAACTGCCTGAGCTCCCCTGATCCCGTGGAGAGTCACTGACAGCCAGGGGCCTGAGCAACCTTGCCTGAGACCCCATAGCCGAGTTTGCCACCAAGGGAGGGAATATTTGTCTCCCCCCGTCCAGAGACTGCTGGGCTTTTAAGGGCTGATGCTGGTGGACACAGAGCTAGGTGTGGTGGTACCTCAGTGGTAGAGCTCCAGCCAGAGGGATGGCCAGAGGCAGGGAGTGAGGCAATGCCTAGACAGGTGTGGATGCTGGGAAGACACTTTCTTGACGCCTCCCAAGATCATCTTGGGAAGGGAGTTCCTGTGCAGGGTCCTGGCTCCAGCCAGTGGCATCCCAGTGTTCACGTGCATACGAGTCCATGTGTGCTCACCTGCCAGTGAGGGTTCAGGATATTTGGGCAATGCCAGGTTTGGAAAGAACTTGCACTGAACCCTTTGAATGGCATCTAGTCCATATTGGATATGTGCTAAATGGGAAATTTACCACATTATCATGGGTTCTGCAGGCTGGGGCGGGTGCATTGTGAGGCCTCCTGGGATCTGTTGGCTGCACAAGGACTCTGGGTCAGGCGTATTCATAGGAAGGATGACTAGAGCATTGCTTCAAGGCTTATTGCCGGGCCACTAAGTCCCGAGTAAGGTGGCTGAAGCCAGGTCCTGGGGTTAGTGTCAGACTACTGGCATGCAGAGCTCTGTCCTGGGGTTTTATGAGGAATTCCAGAGCTGGTGTCATATCGCTGGTGCAGGGGAGCTAGCTCCTGACACAGTTGGGTGTGGGGTCTGGGGTGTCCTGAAGCTTGTGTTGGCCTGCTAGTGGGCAGGACTGGGTCCCAGCTGTTCCCAGGACAGGGTCTTGCCTGCTGTGTACAGTCTGCAGGATTGTGGTTTTCTTGCATTTGGTGTCTGTCCCCTGGTGGGTGAGGCTGTCCAGAGGCTAGTGAAGGCTTCCTGGAGGGCAGGGCCCCTGCCTGCCCACTGGTGGGTGGAGCTGGGTCTTGGCCCTCTGGTAGGCAGTGTCATATCTGGAGGCACACCTACAGGTGTCTGTGGGCTCAGGAAGTCTTTAGGCAGCTTGTCTGCTGACGGCTGGGGCTGTGTCCCAGCTCAGTTAGCTGTTTGGCCTGAAGCATCCCAGCACTGGTGCCTACAGGCTGTTGGGTGGGGCTGGCCACCCCCACCCAACTCATTAGCTCTTGGGGCTCATGAGCTAGAGGGAGGATCCCACAACGATGCCTATCAGCACCAGTGTCCAGCAGTAGAAGGAGCTTCTAAGTATGGCTGCTACCAGTGTCCATGTCCCCAGGGTGAGCCGCACCCATGCCCTACCTCTCTGGGACGTGCTCTAAGACAAGCAAGTAGGTCTGGCCCAGGCTCCTATCAAATGACTACTTTTGCCCTAGGTCGCGGTGCATTTTATGAGATTTTATGTGTGCCCTTTAAGAGTGAAGTCTCTATTTCCCCCAGTCCTTTGGGACACCCAAAATTAATGGCCCTGCATGCCTTGAAAGCCAAATGCTCTGGGTGCTCATCTTGCTGGTGCAGGACCCCTGGGCTGAAGAGCCCGATGTGGGGCTCAGAACTCTCCTGTGGAAGAACCTCTGCAATATAATTCTCCAGTTTGTGGGTTGCCCACCCAGGAGTATGGGACTTGATTACACTGTGAGTCTGCCCCCTCCGACCCATCTCATTGTGGTTCCTTCTTTTTGTCTTTAGTTGCAGAAGATCTATTCTGGTAGGTTCCGATCTTTTTCATCGACGGTTGTTTTGCAAATAGTTGTAATTTTGGGTGCCTGTGAGAGAACAGGAGCTCAGGGTCTTTCTACTCTGCTATCTTGGTCAATCTCAACTGCAATCTTGTTTTGAGAATAAAGGCTTGCAAGCTGGCTTCCCTCTGTGATTCTTCCTCTCCTCCATCTGCCCCTCCCAGCGCTTGCTGGGAGGTTTCCTCACTTGACTGCTCTGCCTAAATAAGGAACATGCATGGCAGTACCCTCCGCTGAGGGACAGTAGACCACTTTCTCTTACTTTTAAAAAGATTTTGTAACCACCTCAGCCCTCCTTCCACCCCACCTATCTCTGTAGTATTCCAGTCGTGGCAAGATAATGTTATGGAAGTAGTCATTCTCAAGTTTTTGGTCTTTTCCATCTCAGAACTTTGTGTGTCCCAGAGTGGTATGGCTGGGCCCAAACTAGAATTGGCTGAGTATTTAGATATGTTCAGGGCATGGTGTTCTAGTGGAGTTTGGTAAGGGTCCTGCCTCGGTGGCCTTGGTGCTGCAGCCCTTTCCCTGTTCCTTCCAGAGGTCACACTTTGCTGCCCCTCCCTTCCCTGGAAGTCCGGCGTTTCCTGCCTTTGCTGTTGCATCTGTGGACACTCTGCATTCATCTTCAGAGGGGGAAATAAATGAATTATTGCCAATCATGTTTCACCTCACTTGTTCCTTTCTTGGAGGACTACCTTAAGTGCCCATCTAAAGTATTAGCCTTGTCAGTGTTTGTCATGTTTATTTATTTAAGGTAAGCTGAATGAGAGCATGAAGTTGTCTTTTTTGTTTTATATCCAGTCCAAATAGCACCTGACCCACGATAGGCACTTAATAAGTGTTTCATTAGTGGTTGGGTATCTTTTCATGCTCCTCTCCATTGGAAGTTCCCAGCTCAGAAGAGTTTGTTGGAAATATCAAACAATACAAGAAAGGCCATTAGGTACAAAATATTCATGTGTTTATGAATTCATGACCAAATTAAATATGCAATTTTATATAAAAAGAGGCGTGTGTGTGTGTGTGTGTGTGTGTCCTCCCCCATCCTACTGTTCTCTGGAGCAGTGCTGAGTGACCCGGGTGCAGGGGTGTGTGTTCTTGCTGTGTGACCTGCTCCATCCTTCCCCCTTTTATGCCTCGGGCGCAAGCTCGCCCTGCATGGGTGTCTCCTGCTCTGACTCTGGATTTCCGGGCGCCAGGTTCCTGGGGGACTGGAATCCAGCCCCTCCTCCCTGCCCTTCCCCTGGGGGAGGGACCCCAGCCTGGCCCAGCTTCCCCACAGCCTCCGCAGGTGATGTCTCTGGGCCACACCTGGGCCTGTTGGGCTCCCTAGAGGTGCAGACCGGCTCTGACAGAGCTGCTGGGAAGTGGGGTGGGGCCCTGCTTGCTGGGGTCATTCTGTGACCCCTCACCTGGGGCCTCCTGCAACTCCCAGGCCACCTTCCCTTTCTCTCCCCGCTGGCCTTTCTGCATCCTCATCAGTGGGCCCAGTGGCTCGGCCCTGCAACCTCTTGGAGCCCCAATTCCCTTGCCATTGGACCTCAGGCCCTGGCTCTCCCACCCACCTAGAGTTCCCGGGAGGCCCCCCGGCCCTCCTCTGTCCCCCTCCCCACAGTGAAGGTGCTGGGGGCAGAGCTGCACCCCCACCTTGGAGGCTCCCCTTCTGCCCCGCCCACTGCTCCTCAGGCTCGCCCCGAGCTCGGCGGCAAGGAGCTAACCGGCCACTAGAGGGCAGCACACGTCTGCTTTCCCAGCCCGCCACCTGGAGAAGGACTTGGAGGGGAGGCAGCCATGGCCTCCAAGTCTGGGGCTCCGACAACACGGGGCACAGTCACTCTAGACCCGCTTGACCTGCCACCTCCTGCTCCTTCTCTTGATGAGGACTTAATTTCAAATCCCTAGGTCTTGGCACCAAAAAATTGATGCAGAGTTTCCACTGTTTCTGGGTTTGCTCTATCCCAGACCTAAAACCAGCCTCTTGGTGGTGGAGCCCACCTAGGGCCCTGGGACCGAAAACCAGTTCCTCTTCCTAAAGCATCTTTCTTAGACGAGGTGACTCCTGAGCTCTGAGGCCAGGAGCTCAGTCTCTCTGGCTCCACCTTCATCAGAGGGACTCCGTCTTCTAAATCTACAAAGGGTGTGGGGAGTGAAATACGAATCAGGATTAGAAAATGTGGAGAGGGTCAGTTGCGACCCCAAAGCTACCGTCTTAATCCTCCAGTCCTCCAGTCTCCTCCCTCCTCTTCTCTGGACTGACCTTGGCTTCGCTCCTGTTCAATTCCATTTTTTCTCCTTCCCTTTTATCACGAGCCAGCACTGAGTGAGGCCATGTGCTATGATCCTTCATTACAGGGCCTCCTATTCTCCATGTCAGTGCCTTTCTCCTGACCTTTGACCCCTACCACACCCCATCCCTCCAACACATTCATATGTTATGGAGTTACCTGATGAAGGTGAGGATAGCCTGATTCTCATGATGGGCGAACGCATGGCTCCAACGCCACAGAGATTCCTGGGCCCACCCTCCCCACCCCCGAAACCTCATCCCCAGCATGCTGAGGGCATGCAACGTGCTGCCCAGGGTCAACCAGCAGGGCCGGAGCGTCCTTGGTCACAGCAGCCGGTGACACTGATTTCCTGAAAAGCACTGGAGTCAATTCTACCTCCTCAACCGTTGCCTCATCCACATGGGGAACCCTGTTTGGCTTTATAGAAATGTAAGCCATACAGGGACTTTTCTTTCTTCCTTTGAGGGCATAGAGGCGACAACGTTTTTGTTGGTGGTGATTCTGTTCATTGTTGTTTGGGGTTTTTTGCTAAATTCACCCCACGAGAAGCCGTGCTAACCAGAGGCAGGGGGAGGAGCCCAAAGGAGCATGGGATTGCTGTACCCAGGCCCCCATCACTCCCTTCCTTCTCTCCCCCTGTTCCAGCTGTTTCCTTTCGTTTCCATCTCCAAATCTGAGTGGTGAAGGAGGGTGGAGAAAGAAGTTTCTCATTGCACCAAGAGGCGCTGCTTCTAGGCCTGCAGCTCTAAGCAACCTCTGCCGCCCTTCTCGGGCCTGGATGCCCACAGCCCTGGGAGGGATGCTGGCAGAGGGCCAGTCTTCCACTTGCGGCCTCTGGCAGCCGCACCCCAGGGTGGAAACCTTGAGTTGGGTTCTGAAGGCTTAATTTCTACCCTGACTTCTCCAGTGAGGATTTGAGTAGGGTCCACGTGCAAATGCCCACAGAACATTTGCAACCCTCTAAGTCCACTGATGCAAACACACGATCAACGGAGGTAGGACCCTGCCTGCTCACGGCCGCTCACGGGGAGGAGGCTGCCTCCGCAGACCAAGACACACGGCCTCACGGCTGGGAGAGTTTCCCTTGGATTCTAGGGTTCTCCAACTCAGAGACCAGAGGCCACAGCCCTCAGCCCTTTCCCCGCTCCCCACCTCCCAGGAGCCGTCTCCTGCCCTGCTGTGGAATCGGGACCTCTCCCCGGGCGCCTGTTCCGACCCACGAGGCCCGGCTCCTTCCTCTCTCTGCTGAGCTATGCTGGGTGGTGAGAGCAGCTCCTCCCCGTAGGGTCCCGGTTATGTGAGTCCTTTGTCCCTGGAAGGTGGAGGGGGCGATGCAGAAGAGCCGAGGGGCAAGAACAAGTGGGGGCAACAGCAGCGGGGTCAGAAGAGGGTGGCAGCATCTCAGACCACAGCCGAGGAGGAAGATGGGGAGGACGAGGAGGTGGCTGAAGAGGCCGGCGAGGAAGGGCTGTTCCAGAACAGCCAGCGCCGCTTGGGCTGCCGTCTCAGGTGGAGATAGTCCTCCTTCTGACGCTCCTTCCGGGCCCGCTGGTAGTGGTCTTCCTCCTTCAGGTACCAGACAGGCGGCCACCGGTGCTTCTCAAAATACTCCTGGTTTTCTGGAGCAGAACGCAGTAGGGTTTGACGAGGAGGATGTCAGGAGAAGGGGCAAGAGGGACTCCCACCCCTGCCCTGCTGCCACGGGACCCGCAGACGGCCTTCGGTCCTGCAAGGACCACATCCCTTCACAGAGCCCCCTAAAGAGAGTCAGGTGCCCAGGGAGTGGGGCTGACGGTACGTGCCGGGGAAAGGCGTTCCCACTTGTGTTATTCTTCAAAGACAGAGGGAAGATCCCCACAGGGCTTTAGTGTGTGCTGAGAATAAAGCAGGCTGAGGCAAAGTAGGGGGGAGAAAGGGCAAGCAAAGCTGTCGGCAAGAAGATGCGCGGCTTGGCTGGGGTGACAGCAGAGGTGGCGGCAGAGCTGAGGTTTCCAAGGCAAGTGGGGATGGGGGTGTTGCAGGAGGTCAGACGGGAGGGAAGGCTGGACTGAGGGGTTTGGACCTATTCTGGAAGGCCGGGGGAGCACCACGGGAGTTTGGAACCGGGGGAGTGATGCGATTGGAGCTGTGCTTTAGAAAGAAAATGCTAGAAGGGTGAAGAGGAGAGAATGGGGGTGGGAGAACTGGCAGCGTACAGCGAGAAGCTGCCAGCGGGGAGGGGGTCACAGCAGAGTGGAGGGCGCCCAGCGAAGACCTCAAGACGGAGCGGCAGGAACTCGGGGAGGCCAGCGACACCTCTCCCTGGAGCCCATGCGCTTCCTGTGGGCCCCAGGACCTGAGACGTCAATTAAGCAGAGGCCAAGCTGCAGGGATCCCAGAGGATACCCAGACCTGTGCTGCCCAGGCTGGGACTTGTGCCCATTCCTAGGTTATGAAATTAATGTCATGGGTCACGAGTAGCATTAAAAACAACTGAGGTATTTTTCTATATGTGTACTGGGGTCACAAGGTAAAATGTACTGCTTACTGTGGAGTCTGATCCAAAAAGGTCTGAAAAATACCAACTCTAGTCTGACTGTGCTTAGGAGGAACAGAAGCCCAGAGGGGCAAAGTGAGTTGCCCAAGGTCCCCGAGGGAGCCCTGCCCTCCACGCCAGCACTTTTCCGGGGCCCCCCTCTGCCTGGCCGGATGCACCTCTGCAGGCTGCTCCCCACCCACAAGGTCAAGTTAGGCCCAAGGGTCTCTGGCAGTCTCCGGGTGCCCTGGGGTCAGGTCAGAGATTTGGACCCAAGCAGACGGAGGAGCACAGGTGCAGCCGGGGGTGCTCACCTGGGGACATGGCCTTCATGTCTCGTGGGAACTTGCGACACACGTTGTTGTAGTTGGTGCAGATGTGGTGGAGACACCAGTCAGCCAACTGATACGCGCAGTGGAACTGGGAACAGACGGGAACGCGTCTGTGCTGGGACCCCAGGGGCGGGGTCTGCACACAGACATCTACAGTTGCCTTCAGAGCCAAAGCTTTGGCACAGGTGGGCAAAGGCCCTGAAGTCATAAAGACTCGAGAGGTACCTCGAGAGGCAAGGCCACACAAGACCGTAAGGGAATGACGCTGGATTTGCTCCTTGGCACTGTCACGACCACCACCTCACCTCCGACCTGTCCCTGGCAGCCCCAGAAATCCACATTCCTATGTGGCGGCATCCTGCTGTGTCTGCCCTCCTCAGATACGACCCCTCGTCCTCTCCGCTGTCAGGGGCCGAAGCAGCCTGCACTAAGGTGCTGACGACCAGGCTTAGAAAACTGACTTCCCAGGTGTGTCTGCCATGCTTTAACTTCGTAAACTAATCTTTACTGGTAGAATTTCTGGCACCCGGAGGGCCAGTGTGGGAGATTTTGCTTGCCTGTTTGGGAACATGGAGGTGGGAAGTTCATTTTAGAGGGAGAGTCCTCAGTGTGCCTTAAATGACCTCAGCAGGCAGCAACCACGTCTATACACGATTCCGGGCTTCCCTCCCCTGTCCTACGGTTTCCTGAAGTCTCTGTCCCTTCCCCCGCCACGGCCAGCCTCTCCTCTTGGCGGGGTAGGGTGCATCCTCTGGCCTGGAGGATGAGATGGGCTCTGCCCACTCAGGGAACCAAGTCTGACAGTGGGTTCCCTTCCTACCCACCACCTCCCAGCCCCTCCCCATTCGCGGCCAAATGGGCAGGCAGAGCCCAAAGCTGAGAATGTTGGAGGGATTCCTTCCCCTGCCATCCTACCTGAGCCAGTTCCAGGAACACAAGGACGTCCCCATCGATGTCCACCATCATCTGAGTTGCTTCCATCAGCCCGGTCACTGTGTATTGCTCTGTGACACACACACAGCCAGGAATGGGCTGAAGGACCACAGGAGTGGACAGGTACTTGCTTAGCCCCCCTGGCAGGGGCCCATCGCAGGGCAAAGGGGTGAGTCCCAACAGGCCAGGAAAGGCCACAGGAGATATAAGTCTGCTGCTACCAGTGAGGAAACTGGGATTAGAGCAAGACTTTCCAGGTGGAGTGGAGGTGGGAAGTGAAGGAGATCAGAATCACCTAAAAGGGTTTTTCAAGCTACGTATGTTGCACCTAGTAGTTACATGGGTGGGGTGAAAGCCCCCGCCCCCCAGAGCAGCCACTGAAACTGACGGGAGAGGGTATTAAACCTCAGGTTTGCTGAGAACTATGAATTAGAACTAAGGATTAAACCAAGCTGTTCGTATTGATTTAAATTTTGTAACAAATTGTGTACTGACCTTGCATTTCATGTTAAAACGTTTCTATGGAAGAAGTAAACACTCTTAGTCCTGAATTTTAACTGTATCACTCTAAACTCATAAAGTATTTTATCTTTAAAAATATATTTCCCAGCTCAGTCCACGGAAAAGACCTAGAAACAAGAGCCATCCCAATAGCAAAAGCATCTCTAATGCACAGATTGCAGCCTTGAAATCCCATTTCCAGCTACAAGAAACCAGGACTCCTTAGAGAAACGGCTGATTCCAGGTCTGGGGCAGGAAATGTACAAGAGGAACCTGGAACACCTTGTCATTCCTGATAATCAGAAAGCTCAGAGACTCTGCAGCCAACTTGAAGAGACTCCTACAGGCTAAGGGAGCAGTAGGGTATTTGAGCTTCCATAAAGCTTCCATTTGAGCTTCCATAAAGCTAATTGCAGTTATTTGAGTATGTTCAAATCTGAGAGTTCATAAGCATACTTAATAATAAGGAACTAACTGGTCACTCTCAAAGGATGATAGGAAAACAAATGTATCTTGAAAACTGGTAAATAAAAGAATCAAGCATTCACCTGCCTGCTCTACATGAACTACACCACTGGGTAAATGAACGGTAGGTGAGGGCAAGTTTCTCTCTTTTTAGAAGTGTTCCAACAGATAAAGAAAAAAATGACTGAATTGGAATATTACCATTTCACAACACCTAATAAATTAATGGATCCAGGCAATGACATTCAATGGTTGCTAACGTCACAAAGAGAGAGAAAAGCAGACAGTCTATGCTTCTTGATGAAAAAGAGAAACAATGTATGAAGTAGTCTTACCGAAAGAAAACTGAATGTGAATCCGATCTAGCCTCTAGATCCGATGGCCAGTTTACAGGAAAGATGGTGTACTATAGAAACGCAATCAGTAAAAAAAATCTAGATTTCCTAGATCAGTGGGGTTTTTCCAACAAATTGCAAGGGAAAGTTTTTTCATGGACAAGGTACTTAGAGATTAAAAAAGAAAAAACGTAAAGGATATATAAAAAATAAAATCATGCTATAGTGTTGAAGGATGCACATTTGGATGATAAAACTATGAGGAAGTGTAAGGAAGTGAGGCCATAAAAAAGAGTAATAGGCAGAGTGGTTCCTCCTGGGGACGGGGGAAGGGCCTGTGGTTGGGAGGGACAGGTGAAGGGCTTCTGGTATGGCCGGCAAGGGTCCCTTTGCTTTGTAATACTTCATTAAGCTGACCATATATTATGTGTATTTGTGTTATATTTAACATTAAAAAAAATTTAAGCTTGGGACTTCCCTGGTGGTGCAGTGGTTAAGACTCCACGCTCCCAATGCAGGGGGCCCGGGTTCGACCCCTGGTCAGAGAACTAGATGCCACACGCATGCTGCAGCTAAGAGTTCACATGCCACTGCTAAGCCACAACTAAGGAGCCGGCAAGCCGCAACGAAGGTGCCCACGTGCCATAACTAAGGAGCCCACCTGTCACAACTAAGACCCAGTGCAACCAAATAAATAAATAAATGTTAAAAAAAATGTTAAGCTTGAATTAATAACTTCATAGGAAGCATATATCACTAAACACAAAGCACCACTTATTACACCGTACTTGGCATTTTCCACTGACAAGGTACATACACAACGCATTTTTTAAATATGTTTCTTGCACGTATGGCGCATTTCACTGGAAAAGTCATTCAGTGTTATTTTCTAGAAGCCTTTCCACGCAGCAGTGATTAACATGTTTCATCGCTACCTTGTGAAAATTACCCATGTGTGCTTAACCGATGGTGTCTATTTGACTTGTATCTGATCGCCTGCCATGATGAAAGAAACTTAAACACCTTTATACGTTTTTTTTCACGTGGGTCATTTCTTTGTCGACAGCCTTTCGAACGTTGAATTACTCGGTCTAAGCGTTTGGACGGTTTTCTGTGCTCTGGGAAGGCCGCAGCACTTTCTCATGGATGACATATTGCTGCAGCTCTGGCCTTTATTATTTATTTATGTATTTATTTATTTACAGGCCACACTGTGTGGCATGCGGGATCTTCGTTCCCCAACCAGGGATCGAACCCGTGCCCCCCTGCAGTGGAAGTGCGGAGTCCTAACCAACCACTGGCCCGCCAGGGAATTCTGCAGTTGTAAGCTTTAGAAGCCTGTCTCTCGCTCCCTGCCCTGAAGCCCTTGGTGGCCCCTGGACTCCCTCTGCAGAGGGGGTTGAGCTCCTGAATGGTAAGGCTCAGCTCTTCACATGTGGTTCTGATCAATGATTTCTCCCTTCTTCCTGGGACCACGTCCCAGCTTCCAACTCATTTCTCATCATGGGATCACTGCTTCCCTCATAGCTCAGTCCCAGCCTTGATCATCTGCCCAGGGCCCCAGCAGCTCTGACACCGGGTCCTTCCCTGAACCTCAGCTCAGTATCTGAGGCCCTGCTCTCTGCCCCCTGACCCGCCCAAGAATACTAACCTCGACATCAACACCAGTACAGGTAGCAACGCCGACACCAACGCAATGCAAATGTCGACTCCAACATCAGCAGACCCCAGACACCCCTCACCGGGATGGCGGCATCTCTCCTCCAGCCCTTGGACCCTGAGCTCCTGCACCTTGGTCTCCCTCCTGCCTCAGTCCCTGCTCCAACCCATCTCTGAGGTTGGTCCATCCTGAAAGCTGAGCTCGAGCTCTCAGGATCTACAAGGAATAAAGGAATTAGGAGCGGCAGGTCAATGTTTGCTGTCTTATTTCTAGAAGAAGAAAGGGAAAGTGAAGGTGGAAGAGAAGAAGGAGGAAGAGGGAAAGGAGAAGAAGGAGAAGGAAAAAGAAAGGAAGGAGGAAGGGGAGAGATGAGGAACGTGTTCTTTTCTTTTCGACTTCTTAAGCTTGCATGAGTTCGGCCAAGCTAATAAGAACACCGGGCCCTGGCGTCTGCTGGAGACCACTTTGCTGGGCCAAGATGCCCTCTGGAGAGAGCCTGTAAGGTGATCCCACCGAGCGCCCCTCTCACATGTTTCTTTACATCCATGTCCTCACCCAAACCCCAGTACGCACCGACGTATTTCACTTTATGTAAACGTATTCCCTGGGTGCTCATGGCCTGTCCCCTAGGAGGAGACAGGTGAGAGAAGAAATCACGGCTCCTGGGGGTCCCCGACTCCTCCTCCCGGGAGGCCCCGGAGCTTAGTTACCTGTGAGGGCGACCAAGTGTGGCAGGCAGAGGCGGTTGGCCAGGATGATGAGCTTCATGTCGTCCAGGTCGGGGCTGGAGGTGAACATGCCGGTGTACAGGTATTCCAGCACGGCCCTCATGCAGCTCTTGCTCGTGTAAGGAAACACCACCTGCGGGTGGGAAGGGATAGAGCAGGCTGCGGTGAGGTCCAGCTTTAGGGAAAGAGTAACTCAGTTCCGAGGAACTCAGAAGACTCTGGCCCACCTAGCTGGGCTACTCCAGGCAGCCACCCCTTCGCGGCCCCTGGACCTGCTCAGAACCCCCCTTCCCCAAAGGCTGGTCTCCCACAGCAACAGCCTGTGCTGAGCCCAGCTGCTGAGCACCTATGAGCAGGGCTCCAACAGCTTTTTTTTTTTTTTTTTTTTTTCGCGGTACGTGGGCCTCTCAGTGCTGTGGCCTCTCCCGTTGCGGAGCACAGGCTCCGGACGCGCAGGCTCAGCGGCCATGGCTCACGGACCCAGCCGCTCCGCGGCACGTGGGATCTTCCCTGACCGGGGCACGAACCTGTGTCCCCTGCATCGGCAGGCGGACTCTCAACCACTGCGCCACCAGGGAAGCCCTCCAACAGCTTTTAAAAGGACCTGGACTCTTGCTAGCATCCTTCCGGCTTGGAGGGTGTGTGAAGGAGTCCTTCTGGTCCCCTGCACCAGCCCCTCCCAGCCCTTCAGGGAGCAGTGTAAGTGGGATGCGAATGAGCAAAGCAGACATCAGATGGTGTCTCCGGTCTGCTTGAAGCTGCTGTTCTGGGCCTCTGGGATCTCTTCAGAGCAGAACCAACACAAAAACTGCTTTCTCATCAGACGCCGGCCTCTCCAGGCTACACTGGGGATCTGCTGGAGCTTTACAGCTGCTTCTGTGGTAGTGGTGGGCCCCGCGGCTTTGGAGAGTCCCCAGCCTCACACTTTTGCACATCCCAACCCAACTCACGCTTCAAGGAGCACAGACGACTCAAATCTGAACCCCTCCACTTCGCCTGCCGGAAGGACGTCCTTCCCAGAAATTTTAGGAAATCCCTATTCTGTATCATAGGACGCTCTGCTGCACTGTTCTTCGTCTAGCTTTTCATTCAAGTGTTTGCTGAGCACTGACTAAGGGACCAGCGCTGAGGAGGGTACTCAGCAGAAGTAAAAGACCTAGTCCCTACACTCAAGAGAAACCACAAACCAGCTGGGGAAACGGGGTGTGGACCCTCAGAACTTGAAGTCACTGCACAAAGAAGGACCTTGTTAATTGCAAGGCTGAGTGATGGACAGTCAATGTTGCAGGAGTTCAGAGAAGATGGAGAACAGGGCCATGGCCTGGGCTGCTCGGCTTGGCTGGGAGAATGGAAAGGCGAGAACAGACTTGAGAGAACAGACTGAAGAGGGTATTTCTAAGGACACACTGATAGGCGCCTTCCAACTCTGTGTTTCCAGTCTAGGTGCCCAAGAAAGCAGCGGTATCAGTGAGAACAGGGGGTTGGAGTGGCCCTGATTAAGGGAAGGGTGATGGCATGAAGTGTTTCTTTCTAGTTTCTGTATTCTGATGCTTTGCAGTTTGGGGCCTTGCTGACCCTAGAGGGACTTCCTAGAGATAATGAAGGCCTCCCCTGAGATCATGCCTTTCATATGCAAACCAAACAATCCAGAGCCCACACCCCCAGGTGTCGCCTTCATCTGCTCTCACACTCCAGGCCACTCTCCCCCTGCCCTAAGTACCCCAGGGCCAGGTACCAGATGACTCAGGACAGCCCCTATGCCCCAGAGCCTGATGAAATTATTCAAACTAGCCAACCCTAAGCCTGTTTACCCTGCTTCACCTCTTCCTTCCCAGGGAAGGGACAATAAAGGCTCCTGCCCACAGTCCCCCTTACTCCCTCTGCCGCATGACCCAACCTGGTGCTTCCCTGCATGTCCCCAGACGCTGTGTGTGCCCCTCCCATTGAGATCTGTGAGTATAACAATCTATCTTTTTAATGGTAGTTTTTGCCCGATCTGTTGGCTTCACCATACCTCAATTATAATAAAACCTACATTTAAAAACAGTGATGGATTCAGTTTGGGACAGACTGCATATTTTTCTAGTTATTTCACGTGCGTCCAGGAGAAAGCAAGGTACAATGTATACAGCCAAGGAATCAGAAGTCTTGAGTTCAAGTCCTACCCTCTCCTTTCTACTTACAGAGCTTTGCATGAGTCGCTTAACTTCTCAGGTCCTCACTTTCCTTACACGTGAAGTGGAAGGCTACGCTATAAGAGTCTCGTGTGAGACAATATAAGACAACGAATCGAAAGTGTCTTCTCAACTGTAGAGTTAAGATGTTACCGTATTTCCCTAGCCTGGTATACTGGAAAGTCCTTGGCTGTGGGAACCATCTCATAAACTTCTCTCGGGCCCATCACTCAGTGACGAGCACACAGTCAAGGCTGAGGAAAGTACCATTAAGTGACAGATGCCTCAGATGGGAAGGGAGTAAGTCCCTCTCTTTCCCAACCGTTCCCATCCTAGCCTTACCTCCCTGGTGGAACTCTCCACAAACGGCCCCCCAAACATGGCAGCCATCCAGTCACAGCTGGAGATCAACAGGGGCTTGTGGGCGCTGATGGCGCCGTCATCCAGGATGAAGGTCACATCTGTCCGGGTGGAGAAGAGGCATCACGTGAGCACGTGGGAAAGAACGTGGGACACCCAACCCCAAGGGTCAACAGCGCGCCCAGACAACCTGCTTCCTTCCGAGCCACAGGCTGTGAAGCACAATGTGACCACGCTCTCAGGCTGGGGACGCTGGGCTTCAGGGGCAGAGCCACTGCATCTCCAGGACATCAGCAGCTGAGATGACTTAGAATGCTACGTGGACCTCAGAAGGCTCCTGGAGGGAACTCCCCCGCCTTCTGGACATCAGCTCCTAAGCACGTTCCGTACCTGAGAAGGTGCCTTTTGCCAAGCACTCCTTAACCCGGTTGGTCCGGCGGACGTGGAAGGCCTTGGTGATCTCCTGGTTCATGAAGGCCTCATTGTTGAGAATGTTGGCCACCATCATGCGCAGATCAAAGACCTCGAGCAGCTCAGCAATGTGGGCGATGTGCATAAGGTCCCGCTCATTCTCGTCCAGCTCCCCTGTGTACAGGTACTTGAGAACAGCCCGGAAGGGCCCCGGCTGGATGGAGTTGTCCATTTTCACCACCACCATCAGCCGGGATTTATAAGTCAGTGGATCCTCTGCCATCTCTTCCTGGATGCTCACAAAAGCTCGGCTCCAGGAAGATAGCACTCGACCCCTCCCAGGCAGGTACCCTGTCCCATTGCCCCGTAAGATCCCATCGCTAGTTGAAGCCCGGAGCCCAGCGGGCCCGGAGCCCCCACTCTCCTCCACGCTCTCGCACACATCAAAGCTGGCTGCCCGAAGCAGGAAGTCCCGGCCGTGGTGGTGGTGGTGATGGTGGTGGTGTTGATCAGGGTGACCCCGGTGGTCCTCCGGGCAGGGGCCCCCTGACCCTGAGGGGCCCCCCAGATCCCCCTCACTCAGGTCCATGAGGAACAGGTCGTAGAACTTGGAGGAGGAAGTGGAGAGGTAGATCTTGTGGGCAAAGATGCGCACACGCTCCTGCAGCACCAGGATGACGTCCGCGCACAGTGGGTCCTCCAGGAGGTGGGCGGGGCACTCCTCGCTGCTGGAGGGGGGGTCGGGCACCACAATGATGGGGGGAGGCGGCTTGGGGGGCAGGAAGGGCGCCTGCAGCAGAGGCCGCTGCACATTGCGGAGGTGGGACTTCCAGAATTGCAGGTGCCGGCGGGAGATGAGCGCTGCACGGATGGCGTTGTCAAAGACGTCCTTGATGCCGAACTGGGCCACCACGCTGGTCTCGTAGTAGGGGATGCCCAGTTCCTTGGCCACCTCCCGACCCTTCTCCGGGGGAAGGATCTCATTGGGCTTGATGGGCCTGGCAGGTTCAAGAAGGGAAGCCAAATTCATGTTGGTGGTAGAGAGTGGGGGCAGGGAGAGGTAGCTCTCCAGCGCCTGTCTGTTTTTCACCAGGCTGGAGGGTCTCTGCTCAGGATCTGTGTCCTAAGACCCATTCCTGCCCTGCTCATTTCCACTCCCTTTCTCCTCCGTCTCGCTAAATCCTACTAGTCCTTCAAGGCTCACTTCCAATCGCCTCTTCTTCCAGGAAGCCCTCCATATCTATGCCAGGCCCTGGTGATCTCCCCAGCTCAAAACAGTGGTAGCGATAACCACCTGTCTGGCAATTAACATGCAACATTCCACGTTGGTTTTTAACATTTTCACCTATCAAGTTCACCTCCCAGCAAGATTATAAGCTCCTTTCATGCAAAGACTCCCTCTCCTTCTCTCCTCGTGATGCTTAGCCCAGTATGGCCCACTCAGTGTAACAGATGGATAGCTGGATGGATAGATGGATGGATGGATGGATGGATGAATGAAAGAATGAGAACTCTTGTTGTCTCCCTACATGAGCTCGCTTCAAATGGAGGGAGAGATGTGAGGCTTAGTGGATTCCCTCAGGACTGAGCAGGAAGCCTGGAGACACGCCCCGCACCCCATCTGCCACCTTCCCCTCCCTAGGCCCCAGCACCCCCTACCTAGCCAAGGGTCTCCTGGCCCTATTGACAGCCTCCAGGTCGGCGTAGCGCAGGTCCAGCTGGCAGCCCACCAAGATGACAGGTGCTCGGGGGCAGAAGTGTTTGATTTCTGGGTACCACATGGTCTTGACATGGTGGAGGGAGTTGGGGTTGGCAATGGAGAAGCACAGAACCACCACATCGGATCTGGCGGTGGGAGAGTGAGGTTACAGGCAAAGAAAGCTAGTGGTAGGTTACCTGCCCCTGGAACGAGGGAGAACACACATACCCGCCTGCACCCGCTACACTGCAGTCCCACGTCTGTCATATGGATCTGCTCACACGATCTTACCCAAAACGTGTAATAATAGAACCTCTAGTTTATGCACCCCTAACTTAGCATTTTAGAGCTTCCAAAGACTCTTGTTTTGACCTCACAGCTCTCTTGTGAGTTAGAAATGACCACTTTTTACCATTTCATCTGCGAAAACTCATCTCAGAACAGCAGAACAGCTCTCCTAATTGCTCAGAGTCCCAGAGCCACTGCTTAACAGGGTAGGACTCAAACCAGGCGTCCTGATCGCAAGCCACCCAGGCTGCCGCCCCCTCACGGGTCTGCCCGTGCTGCTTTCTGCACTCCTTCCTGCCAGGCTCAGGGTCACAGAGGCGCTTCATACCTCGGGGAAAGCAGGGAAAAGCCATCCACTTGGCTCCCCGCAGGCAGCCGGGGGCCTTCCCTACCTCCCATAAGCAAAGCGACGGTCTTTGTGGTGATCTCCAAAGGTGTCCCAGAGGCGGAGGGACACGCTGACATCATCTACCACGTCTCGGGAACGTTCCAGCACCTGTGGGGGCAGGGAGGGGGACAGGAATCTAGGGCAACGGTTCTTGGAGGCCCTGCATGCCTGCTCACTCCTGAGGGTCCTGCAACATGGGGGCTGGAGGGACAGCCAGTGCCTCCCAACGTGTGCCTTAAAACACCTTCATCCAGGTGCCATCTCTGCAGACTCACTAACAAGAGCTGGCCAGGAGGTGAGAGACTCTCAGAGGGCAGACCGTTACGGCAGTGGACGGGATCTCTCAGGGAGCCTGCCCTTGTTCCCAACTGTACCTGCCAATTGGACACTTCCAAGCCTCTGATCTTTTGGTATCGTTAGCTGGCAGCTTCTTCCCTACCGCCAGCTCTCATCTCTCCAAAGCACCACCCCTTTCCCCCTTCAGGGCTCCCCATTATTGGGGGCTATGATTACACAAGATGCTACGCCCCAGGCACCAGCTCAGCCGTGCAAAACACAAAGGGCCAAGGACCCCTCCCCTGGAGGGGGGCACTCCTCTCAGGCCTCCCTCCCAGGGCTCCTTGCTCTTCAGCTGCCTCCACCCGACCCCTAAGGGGCTTCCATGAGCTAGGCACAGGCCCCGTTTGGAGTGATCCCTGGGGAAGAAGCCCAGATGCGCGGCGCGGACGCCCAGCCTTACCTCCTGACACACCCGGTACTGGTCGATGGCCCAAACTGTGGGCACGTGGGTGGCTAGCAGCTGGTACTGGGTGAGGGTGGCATTGCAGGCCCGGGCACAGATGAGCCTGGTCTTGCCCACAGCGTTGTCCCCCACTACCACGCACTTGATGGTCTCTACGTTTGGCCTTTCATAATCCATGTCAGAATCCATTAATTGGGACCTGAGGGACAGGAGAGAAGCGGTGAAGACAGCTATGCATGCCAGCCCCTGGAGGGCCGGGGCCAGCTGCTCTCCTCAGCCAGGGCTGCCCCCTCTCCAAGCATCGGAGCGGAGAGGAGGAGGAAGGAGCGGGCGGCTTTCTGGCCAAGAGCTCTGCAGGGGCCGAGGAGACGGGAGCCCCTTCAGGCTGAGAGGCGCAGCTCCACCAGGTGAACCTCTGGTCTCCCTCCTGTTGCCGCCATCCTCCGCTGGGGCTTCGGGATGCGGGGGATGCCTGAGAGAGATACCAAGGCGGAGTCTGCCCAGGGCCAGTCCCCACCCTCCCGGGAAGAGAAGTGTCTGCCTAGGAAGCTCAGTCATCATCCGCGCTCCTTCTCCAGCCAGCAGGGCTGTGGCAGCAGAACAACAAACAGCTGAGAGAAGCGGAGTCACGGCCAGGTCCCCACCCCTTCCCAGCATGCCCGAGGGCAGGGCCGCTTTAAAATTTAATGGACTTGTCAACGCTGGGCAGCAGCTCTCCTGGCCTCCACCTTTGTCCCTCTCCCTCTCTGGTTGTGGATTTCCAAGCCCCAGCCTGCCCATGGCTATCCTTCAACCCCGGCCCCCTTTATGGAGATGCCAGAGTCCTTCAGCCCAGGCTCTTGGGGCTGAGGGGGCTTCTGCATGCACCCGAGCAGTCCACAGGCCTCCCCTCTCCTCCTCTGGGTCTGTCCCGTTGCCTACGTGGCTCACTCAGCAGCAGGCCCCGTTTTGAGATGGCAGTGGGGGTAACTACGGGCCTGGGATGATACACCCCATGGCTAATAGACCAGTGGGCCTTCCCATCCCCTACCCAGGCCTACCCTCCAAGCATCCTGCATCCAGTTTCAGGGGAAGTGAGATACGCTCCTTTCCACACTTCTCCTTCCTGGGGAGGAGTATTCTCAGGCTGGAAGCCCCCAGACACTGGCAACCCTGGAAGGATGCTCGCTAACTTGACTGCATGGGTAATGGGGAAGCAGAGAGTCAGAAACTTGGGCCTGAATTTCTGGGCAAATATTTGCCTTAGTTTCCTTCTGTGTTGGGTAGAGAGGAAGTGGCTTGCCCACCCACAGAGAGGGATTGCTCAGATTAACAAACAGAAGTCCCTTCTGTAGTCAAAATGTCATGTCAGTGTTTAAAAAGCTGTCACCAGGAGGGGGCCCTCGGCTTGAAGGGGCTCTTGCTGGCAGCCTCCCAGTTGGCATCCACCTCCTGGAAGAGTGGAAGAGAGAGGGTAGGGGTAGATGCGGGCGTTACTCGGAAGCGTGGTTTTGCCAGGGTCATTGGCCTGCCCCTGCTCACATTCCCTGTGCACCTGAAGTCAGCTGGGGGTTGGAGCAATTTGGAGGAATCCTTCCTAGGCCAAGAAAGGCTGAGCTCAGAGGAGTCCTGGAGGCTGCCCAGGCACCCTCACTGCTGAGCCATCCAGCCCAGGAGTCAGGCCACCATGCTGGGCTGTAACTGGATGCCAGCAGGCAGGAATGCAGACCTGAAATATCCAAGTAACGATGGCAACTGGGATTTGCTCGAGTAGATGCATCTCAGCCACCTAAGCAAAAAGTACAGCAAGGACTTTTCAATGAGACAAGCGTCTCCCCCTTGGAATTTTACAGGATCTAAACAACAAGGGGTCTCCGTGCAGGTTCCCCCCCACCCCCCGCCAGTCTCCAGCGCAACTGTCTGCCTCATTCCTTCTCCTTCCTCTGCCCCTGCTCGCCCTCCCCAGCAAGCAACCACCATTCTACCGACCATCTTGCCTCCCCGCTGCTCTCTCTCCTGAACTGAGGACCGGGAACCCCATGTTGACAGCTCCTGGTCTCAAGTCAGGCAGTGGGGAGGATGTGTTGGCGCTAGGAGGAATCTTCTGGGTTGTGGTTTCTGTTTTATGGATGGAAGAACAAAACAGATAGAATCCCAAATACAAATACATGCAGCTGTAGGAGAAAGAGAAAAACCTACTAGCCCACAGAACTTCTTTCTCGAATTCAGATTCCAGCAGCATGGAGGTGTGTAGGCAGAAGGGGGGGATGAGGAGGTACGGAGCAGGCACATCGGTTCTTACATCCAGGAGCAGCTGGATGGCGAGGAGGATGTCAGAACACCAGCAGAGCAGTTCAGTGCTGGTCCAAGATCATCGAGTCTATGACTCAAACACTCAGGCACACCTTATGCACCTCTATGGTTAAGTAGGGGACAGCTAAGCAACAAGCAGGAGAGCGACACTGTGCTGTGAGTTTAGCCAGCAGACCTGCTGGGTGCAGCTCCAGCTGAGCAGCCCCTCCCCATTCGTTCCCCAGCTGCCCCTGAGGCCTTCTCCTGCATGTCCTTTGACCTCCTCCTGATTTTTATCATCATCACCCACTCCACGCCTGTGCCGGCTGCCTGACTGGCAAACTTCATTGTCAGATCTGGGAAAGGGCAAATCACTTCACTCGTCTGGGCCTCAATCTGCCCTTCTGGAAAATGGGTATGAGGGCTCCCGGAGAAAGTCTCCTGAATCTTGGTAAATCCATGCCAAGAGAGCCTGGGCCGAAAGGAGGTATTTGCCTTCTTATGTAATGTGGTATTATATAATGCTGGATTACATATCTATATGTGTAATTATATCTCTCTTTAAGATACACACTGGCCCAATTAAGCCAGCAGAACTCTTAGTCTAATCAGGCCTGTCTTTAAAAGGACCTGTACTGGAGATATGGTGCCATTGTCAACAGTAATGTAATTTTTGCTCAAGAATATTGCTACTTTACTGTATCACCGCTTATGTACAACGGCACAGCCCACTCAGTAAGCTTCTCAACTTCCCCTTTCCTTCTAGCACTCTCTCCTTCAATGACTCTAGACTTTTCTGCACAATTGCCTCATCCCCATTCCTTCTGAGCCTCCTGGCCAACCTCCGTACGCTACGGCTTCCTCGCCACCCTGCCCTGGCTATCATGACCCCCAGGCCACTCCTTTCCCTCAATGATTCCAGCGTCACGTAGGTGTTCCCTTCCCACCCCAACCCACAATCCCTGTTCCCTTCTCCAAAAACAGCCTCCTGCCCACTGCTCTCCCAGCTCTTTGAACTCAGGACAGGCCAAAATGAAAGGTGTGCTCAGATTAGCTGCAACACTCACGGGCTCCCAGTCCCACACCCACACACCTACACACACTCTTTGCAGAGCCCAGAAAAGCCCCTCTTTCCCTCCCACAGCTGATAGGAGGCTTGTTCATCTGTAGCTGCCCTAGTCTGGTTGTCAAGGAAACAACAGAATCTCCCTGGGAGCCTGCTTTGTCTCCTAGCAACCAATATCCCACATCCTGCATCTTACACAAAATACAAAATATCTTGAAAATGAAGGTAAAAATCAAGGAGGATGTATACGATCAGGAAGAGAAAAGCAGAGAGGGTGGCCTTCCAATTAAAAGAGGCCACTGACATTGTAACATGGGGGAAGGCAAAGAGATGAATCCCTCCACAGGCCCGATGGGCAGCGGGGCCCAAATGGATCCTGAATGGTCATATTAACAAAAAATGCAAGCCTAAACACAGAATAAGCCTCTTCAAACATCAACAAACAGCCCTAAGGATTTCTCCCAGTAGTTTGCCAGAACTCAGACGCACAGACTGCAATGGAGTGTGTTGAAAGAAACATCTCCAGAACAGCGAGCAAAATACATTCCATTGGTTTTTAACGGAAACATTTCCACCACTCTGGACCTTTTTTCCTGCACGCTGCTCTGCACACACATACAAAATAAAATTTTTTAAAAATTTTAAATGGGGAAGGGGGAAGGCCACGACACGCCACGGCAATCAAGTCATCTTCCCTTCCCTAGATAAACCAAGAAAATGTTAGTCCCCCGCCCGCTAAGACCCCAGCAGCCGAAGCTATAGCCCAGGCAAGAGCGGAAGCCCAAGGGAAGTCAGGAGGGGCGCAGACAGGGCCCGGGAGGACGCAGAGCGGGGAAGCGGCGCGTTTCCAGAGGCTGCTTGCAACCCAGCCATAACAGAAATTAATCATTTACTTACACCGCTACATGTGACGGGGTAATTTCTAGTGTAAGGAACACATCTCTTCCTGCTAAGCACGCTCATTTTAGTGAAATGGCTGGGGTCACTCCGCGCGTGCAAGTTAGGACGATGCCGGCGCCGTCGCGCTGCTGCCGCTCAGGTTCCGTACCCGGTTCGCGTTAGATCAAAAACTCTTACAGAGAAGCCCGGGCCGGACGGCGGGCAGGGAGCGGCCACGCGCGCGGCACTGCAGCCATTGCCTCTTCCGGATCAGCATCTCCCCGCGCCCCCGGCGCCCCGTGTCATGGAGGCGCGCCGGAGCCGGGCAGCTGGCCGGCCGCTCCGACCTCCGCGACTGGGCCGCGCCGCCGCCAACGGTCCTCTGGCTGCGGAGGCTGGAGGCGGCGAGCAGGAGTGGGCTAGAGTGGCGAGGCCGCCACTGCTACGCGCCCGGGCCCGCTCCGAAGGCGCGGCCACGAAGACGCCTAGCGCCGCAGTCCCAGGGACCGCTCGCGACCTCCTTTTTTCATTCACAAAAAAGGGAAAAGGGAAAAAAAAAAGAAAGAAAGAAGGCAGCAAAAAAAGGTGGGGCAAAATCGTACCCAGGACGCCAGCCGTGACAGGTGCCGCCCATCTCGGCGCTCCGTTGGTGGAAAGGGGGCGGTGGGCGGGGAAGGGGCGGAGAAATAAGGGGATTGGGCGTCTCGGAGGCCCCGCCCCCTGCCCCGCCTCGCGACGCCGCTCGCTCCTTCTACTCTTCCCCCCACCTCCCCGACTCCGGGAGGGAAGCGGCGTAGGGGGTCTCGGCTCGCCACCCGTGCTGGGGCAGCGTCCCTCTACCTGGCGAGGATCAAAACCGCACTGGACTCCCACGGGGTTCCCCCCTTTCCTCCGGGAGGCTGAGAAAGAACTCCTAGAGCATCCTAGTCCGCCCTGAAAGGGGTGCGAGTTAGGGAAGGGAAACTCGACATTTTTGCCTTGACCCTTACTTAGCCCCAGGCATCCACCGCTTCCCATGGGAAAAGGAAGACAGCGTTTCCTCTGCCGTCAGGGTCGTTCTTCTGGCATTTGAGGACCTTCCTCCCTCCATCATCACCCCTGCAGCTACAGCCTATGTCTCCAATTTCCATGCCCTTTAATGAGTTTCAGGGTGGGGCCCTGTACCATCTGCACCCGTTTCCCATCTAAGCCTTCCCCCCCCCTCCCCCGCCCCCCGTCCCTCTTCTCCAGCAGGCTCCACTTCCATCCCACATTCATCCTATTGCCACCTGGCGTTCACCAGTATCTTCTGCCCTCTGAAAGAAATGCCACGAAGACACTAGCCCTGGAGACGTTACCTAAAGCACCTTTGGGCTCTCTGTCTCAAAATTCTGTAAAATAGATTACAAGGGATGACATCTGTAACGTGAGTGGTCCTCAAAGGAAGTTTCCATGTTCAAGGCTAGTTTGATTATGAGGATCTTGACTGCTAGTAATTACGGTAGTCAGCTCAGTCTGGTTTTATCCATCTTGTCGATTACCTCTGGACAATTTTTAAAGCCCAGATTGACGTGCCTCCCCCTTAACCCCCTCCGTCACACCTCCAACTTGTGCTCTGAGAATGCAAATCCACTTTAATCCTAGTTTCTGCAACATATAATTGCCAAAAAATAAAGCCAAATAAAAAATGAATTTTGTATTGTCTGAAGCATGCTTCCCATCTATGAATGCATATAATTGGAAGTTGCCCACCAAGGTATTCATGCTTTCCGGCCTGGTCCACATTCAGTAAGTGCGTGATTGGTGAGGGATGCTTCCCCCACCTCCTTCTGAATCTACCTAGAGCTGGAAAAGAGATTAAGCATGATCGAGGGTGCTACTAGTTAGGATCGCCTCTTCATAAAACAGAGTAGTGGTTTGAACACAAGCTTAGGAAAGAAACTCAACTGTGTACAGGTGTGCTCCTCCCACAGGTTTGGTGTTGAAGAGCCTCACCCCAACCTCTGCGCCAAGAGCACAGCATGGGATCTCTGCATGGGCACCATTGGGGGGCCAGGGTGTCTGACATCCTGATCCCTCCACCCACTCCAGAGCGCCAGCCTGTTGGCTTCATGTTTCACACATCCCAGCAACAGGCAGAGCCCCGATGCAGCACAGAGCAGGAAAAGAGAACTGAACTCTCCCCAAAGTCATGGGGCAATAGGGCTTGCAGCTATGCGCCCTTTCTCTTTTTGGAGAAAGAGGCACCAGATCCCAGCTTTTTCTCCTCATCAGGGCAACTGAAGATTCTCAACTCGAGAGGCAGATCACTACCAAGACCCAGCCCTCAGCCTCTGCCCCAACTGTGGCCAATGCCAGGCCTTCTTCCCACCCAACCCTGGCCCTCAATTCACGCCTCCCAGCTACTCAAGACAGCCTCAAGATCTTGGCTCCCAGGCCAAGGATCTGGCTACCATGTTTGCTTCACCTTTGCCAGCCCTCCGATGGAAAACAGGGCCATTCCCTGAGGCTGGGTCCCTCGCCAGCAACCAAGGAGTTGTCAGTGGCCCGCTCTGAGCCCTCTGTCCCAGGCCCCAGCTCCCAGCCCTCAGCAGCCTCTCATAGCGCAGGCGGCCTGCCCCCTCCCCCTCCCCTTGCACCCGGCCCACCCCAGCCCTGGGACGTCCATTTTCCTCCCTTCAGATTACAGTCATTCCTTGGTATCAGCTAGGGATTGGTTTCGGGAGCCCTCCGGGAATAACAAAATCCTCAAATGCTCAAGTCCCTTATATAAAATGGCAAAGTACAATGAACATAGTTGGTGTTCCCTATTCTTAGGTTTCTATGCAGATGCAGAAACCTGTGAATACGAAGCACCAACTGTGTACATATTTATTGGAAAAAAATCTGCCTGTAAGTGGACCCGCACGGTGGAAACCCTTGTTGTTCAAGGGTCAACTGTATGTCTCAAGTCAGGCCTGGGGGGGAAGTTTTTCTAGAAAGGCTCCTGGCCTTTCCTCTCTGCCTCCTGCTTTCTTCTGTTACACACACCACACACACACACACACACACACACACACACACACACACACACACACACACACACACCAGCCCCCTCTTCCCAGTTTCTGCAGCTTGGAACCATTGTGTGTTTCTTTGGAGCACTTCAGGACAGGCTGTTGACTCCCCCATATCACTGGCTGCCTGGGTGTCCGCACTGCCTTTCTGCTGGTGGCCCAGGCAAGGACCTCCCTCGCCAAGCTTACGTGCCCTGAGGGGACAGTGCCTGGCTGCAGCCTGAGGGGTTCTTTCCCTTCTAGTTTCCCAAAAATCTCTTCCCTTACCACAGTCCTCTTGTGACTCCTCCTGCCCAATGACACAAACCCCTTGAACTTGTCCCCCAACGTCACCCCCTCCATCTATCCCCATAACCGCCCTCCTCCAGGACATCACGCGCTGCCGTTTTCCTGAAGCCCGTGGGCAGGAGGCTGGTCTGGGGAGAGAACTCTCCATCGGGTTCTCAGGAATGCACCCATGCAGCAGGCTCTCAGCCAGTGCCACCAAGCCCTCCTCTCCCTGTGGCTCTGAAGGTCCCTCCCTGGTACCAGCCCAAGCTATGCAGACCCCTCCCACTGTGCCTTCCTCCAACCTGCATGCTCCATTTGCTTCCCAAGCAGCTTCAGCCCTTCAACTATTTGTGAGCTGCTAGCCTGTCTTCTCTTTGCCCCTCTGCTGGAACACTCGAGCCTCTGTGAAGCCCACCCCACAGGCCTTCTGACGTGGGCTGAAGGAGCCGAATCTGGAAGCCTGGAGTCTCTCAGCCTCCTTGCCCAGGGCTCATGGGGAATTTCAGGTCTCTGCGAGGAGACAGGGATCTTCTGGGCCTTTGCTCAAGTGACTCCCTCAGGCTGAACACCCTTCCTCTTTCCACCCCCTTCACTTGGATAATGCTTACTCATCCTTCAAATCTCAGCCTAGATGTCACTTCCTCCAGGAAGTCTTCCATGAGTATCCCCTGCAAAGTCTAGGTTCCCTGCCCTTCCTCTACACTCCCCTAAGAATATCAGTCACCCTGCTGTATCATTGGGTCTCTCTGTCCCTCACAGTACTGAGGACGCTTTAGGGAAGGGACTATGCTTATTCAAAAGAGTACCATCCGTGCTGGTCTAGCGCCTGGCAACAGACACTCAAGAGGGACTCAAATCCTGGACGCGTGGATGAATGTTTGGGGTACAGAACTTGATGGGGAAGGAGTTGACATCACACAGTGGCTACTCACATGCTGTCCAGAGAGGGCTTCCACAGGTTGTACTGGCCTTTTCTTCGGGCTGCCATTGCTCTGTGCTCCCTCCAGGCTCCCGGTTGGGCTGGGTGGAAGGGAAGGGGGCAGGGCAGGGGAAGAGAGTGGGAGAAGGAATGAGCACACTGTGAGTAATGCAAAGAGGCACCACCAGGTCGATCAGCCCAAACAGAGGGTCCTATTCAAGGTAAGAGCATGGCTTCTGCTGTCCAGGCTCGATGGGCTGAGACACTCAGCCCCGGGGCCAAGAGAGAGGCCATCAAAGGGAGACAAGGGGCTCCTTGAGGGGCAAGAACTGGGGTCATGGGCCATCCCATGCTGCAGGCATCTGCACATTCTGAACTGGTTTGGTAATTTGGAAAGATCGGTCCACTGTCCATCAGGAGGCCTGGATTCCGTCCTCACGCAACTGTGTGACGTTGGACAATTCCCAGACCTCTCTGGGCCTCAGCTTTCTTATGTATGAGGGTTGGGTCAGGTGACCTTTGAGGCTCATTCCAGCACTGACATCTGATACGAGTTCCTAACATGGAAGGCCTACGTCTAATTGGCTGTCCTTTTCACTGGAGCAGCTCCTGACCCAAATTGGGACTCTAAAATGTCAGCTGACGGCTGCCAAGGCTGAGCGCAGAAGGAAGCATTTTGGGCTGGAGGGTGGAGGGATTAGACACATAGTAAGAGGCAGAGAGAGAACCTCATTCTGCCATCATCCCCACTTTCAGCTTCCTTACGTGGTCAGTCACAATTTGGGGACCAATTCAGACACAGAAAATTTTAGAACTTCCGGAGAAATAGGGAATGATGAAGAAAGGGCTTGGAGAGGCCAGCCATAGACCTCTGGAAACAGATGGCACTGTGTCATTTCAGGGTAATGGAAGGGTATCTCTGTGACAACCCCCTAGGGGCAGGGTGGTGACAAGACAGAAGGAAGCCAAGGGAAGAGGAGCCCCCCCCCCCAAGCCCAGTGAGGGCAGAGATGTGGACCACAGCAGCCCCAAGAGCCCAGAGTGAAGGAAACCAAAACAGAGGAGGAGCCAATCTCAGTTCTAGCAGCCGCTCCATCGGGAACTGGCTCTGTGACTTTGGTCAAGGAACTTCATCTCTCTGGTCTCCCACTGAGGATAACAGTATTCCTTGCCCGAAGTCAGAGGGTGGCTAAATGATTTTCTCATCTTCCCGGGCTGAGATCAGAGACTGTGTGGTCCCTTGAACTCTTCCTCCGCTTCCGCCTTCTCTCCATCACAGACCTACGCTGGAACGGAGGACCAGTGCCATGTGTTCCTGTGCCCCCCAGGGCTGCCTATGGAAAGCAGACGGCACAGAGGGCATTGGGGTGAGGATCGGTGTGTGTGTGTGTGGGGGGGAATTCTGACAGTCTGACCTACCAGGGTTGGAAAATTTCAGGCCCACCTTGGCCCAGCGCCTGGGGGTAGCAGGGATGGGGGGGCGGTCCTGAGAAAATGACCAAACCAGGTGAGGCAATGAATTCTGCTTGAGATCCTCCAAGCCCAGCTGGTCCTTGCAGCCTTCCTACAGCCACATTGTGGGGCTGGCAGGGCTGCTTCCAGCAGGAACTGAAGAATCCATTCCCATTCAGGCCTGGCCAGGCTACCGCCAGCCCTTGCTAGCAGAGTCCTGAGCATGTAGACCCCTCTGCCCACCCACCCAAGCCCCTCTACCCTGGCTCTGCACAGCTGGCTGAGGCCTCCATGAGACAGATATTGCAGCTTTGAAACAGCGCTTCGTTCAGTAGAGAAATTGGAGCACTTGTTGGCTTATGTCTTTAAAGAGCTGCAAGTACCATCACCACGAATGCCATGGGGGAAAGACGTGATCCACTCCGAGTCTCCTGGGATGTTCATTTCTCAGGACAGTGCACCGGAAGCCCCTGCGAGGCCAGCTGGAGGCAGCAAGAAGCTAGATGGTGTTTCTTCTGCCCTGCTTTCTAGGCAGGAAAATGACAAGAGGGGGGAAAAATGCGTCCCCTAGCCAGTGCATTTGGGCCCGGGATCCTGAACTTCAGGCCGGCTGCAGAACTTCTGAGAGAGGGCAGGCCCATTCTCGGAGCCTGCAGAGCTGCAAGTGAGAAGCTCTGAGGAGGCCGATCACCCCAAAATAGACTTGTTTTTTTTCACAACATTTTCATGAGGCATTGGCATCACTTGAAGCATGAAAAAAAAATAGCCTGAACTGTTAACAAATAAAATTATAAAAAGCCCCAACTGTTCCCCACAGGTTTCCATGTGGCTGCAGTGTTCGAGAGGGGGCAGGGACGGGTCTAGGAGAGAGGGGCAGGGGAGGTGTGTGTCCAGGAGCCCCCAACCTCCTCTCTTCTGACCCAATTTTCTCCCTCGATAGCTGGTTGTGCTAGAGCTCACAGAGGTAATAATTAGTGTCAGGGATGGGAAAGTTTTCTGTTGTCCCTCAGAAGTGGTCCACTGTGAGCATGTATTACTGTTTCCTGCTTCCAGATAAAGGAATGGAGCATCTTAAAAACATAATCGCATGGCAATGAGGCTGGGTTAAATTTGGCTGCCCTACTCAGAGGACAGGGTTTGTTTAGTAAACACTTAGAGAGCTCAGTGTTCTTGTCAAGGTCAGCTTAGCCTGAACAGACACCCCCTTGGGCATCGCTGCATGTCAGTAGTCAGACCTGAGTTTGGGGTTGGAGCTGCTCTTGACCCAGGTTAAAGGATTGTGCGGGGCTATCCAGGAAAGGACCTGGTCCTCCTCTGCGCCCTGAGTTCCCTGAAGACCCACCCTGTACCCTTTGCCCTGGCCCTGGCATCTTCCTGGTGCTTGGATTCCAACAACACAAGAAAGAGAATGGTGTGAAAGGCACTGGAGGTCAAAGCTGGATTCCCATGCCCTTGGGGTTCTCAGTAAAATCGGGTGTTGACTTGGAAGATCAGCTCTGACCCTGCCTTTTTGTAACCAGAGACAGAGAATTCCCCAGCTCCCCGGAGCTCTGTCCCCACAAAGTCTGGGATCTGTCAAGGACCCACTCCATCCATATTTACAGACCACTTCTTTTCTGCTTCTCTCCCCTTCTCTCTCCTTCCCCCTCTTCTTTGTCTCCCCATCTGCTCCCCTCCCTCCCCACAGCTCCTGGCAGAGATTTCTATAAGAATACACACACATGGCTCTGGCTTGGTCAGAGGACGAGGGCAACTGGCCAGTGGACCACCAGGTATTACTGGACATTATTATAATGCCATATGGGCATTATTCAACCCTGCACGGTCCTCTAGGGTGGGCGGCCAGGGAATGCTGACCAGGAGTTTCCTGAGGTGGTGACAGAGGTGAGGGACCAACCAGGCAATTGCATTGTCTCTGGGCTTCTCTGGACCCAAAAGTCCTCTCTTAGGCTCCAACCAGTCAGGGTTAGCAGCCAGCTACCCCGGGAAGTTGCAGCCCCTCCCAAGATCATGGTCAAGAAGGGGCTCAATGGCTAAGAAGGGGGAAGGTGGGCGTGGAGAGTCCAAGGTGACTTGTCCCAGCCAGAGCATTGCTCTGCAGGGCAGGGTCATTCCCGCGTACTGGACCCCCAGGGCAAGACACGGAGCGAGTTGGGGAGAAGGGTGGCGGACCAGGGCACAGTGGGGCTGACAGGAGGACACAGAGGGTAAAGGAGCGTGGTGCTCAGAGTTGCAGGCTTCCCAGAGAACAGGTCAGCCCGTTACAGCCTGTGACACGGGCCCCTGGGCAGAGTGGCAGGGATGGTGGCTGCCGCTATGTGGCCACTTGGAACCACAGTCCAGGCACTTCGGAGGCCACTGAACATGTGCCTCAGCTTAGTCTGGTAGTCTGGGGCTTAGCACTTTCTCTGGAACATTCAGCCCTGGTCACCCTACCTTTCTGCCAACCCATCCCTCTTCTTCCTCTTAGAGGAGGCCCACAGAAAGCTCTTGGGGAGCTGGAGCTCTGGGTAGAATCCTAGCCCCAAAAGAAGACCCTGCACCGCCATCTCCACGCTCTGACAGGGAACCCCTGGGGAGGCAGGGTGGCTTCAGCGGACCTCACTTACATCCTCCCCATCCGCCGTTTGATACACACAGCACCGAGGGTCGGGGAGCCCTGGTGCCGGGGGGCATCAGTCAGAGCCCAGACCACACTCTGCCTCTGCAGGGCCCGTGTGGTGGCCGTTTGGCAGGCAGAGGCCACGTGGGTCGCTAACGGCCCTGCCAGGCTGAAGGCACAGGACCTGCCGTGCAACCCAAGTCCCACCACGTATCCTGGGTGTCTGGAAAAAAATGAGACCTGTTTGCTCATTCGTTCATGTAGCCTTTCTTTCAATTATCACACGCATGTTAAGTGCATTTTAGGGCCAGACACTGCTGGAGGTTGTGAGGATTATAAAATGATAGTGATGCCATCCAGGGATTTAAGTTTAATGATAATGATAATAATAATTTTTATTAATTTATTTATTTTTAAAATTTTATTTATTTATTTACTGGCTGCACCATGTGGCATGTGGGATCTTAGTTCCCCGACCAGGGATTGAACCTGTGCCCCCTGCAGTGGAAGCTCAGAGTCTTAACCACTGGACCACCAGGGAAATCCCAGTAATAATTTATTGAGAGTTTCTTACATGCCCACTATTGGGCTACAGGTACTACTTTATTTAAACTTCAAAACCATCCTGTAAGGAGGTACTATTAGTATCTCCACTGGGGAGATGAGGAAATTGAAGCTTCAGGAAGTGATGTCACTAGTCAGGGCAGTGCAGAGCGAGGATTCCACGCTGGCAGCTGGCTCAGAGCCTCTGAGAGGAGACCGCACAGCCCCTGAGCCCCTTCCAACCTCATGCCCTGATTTTAGAGCATTAACGTGTTCTTAATTCATTTAAAAATAACCCTCTTCCTCTTACAGATGAGAAAACTGAGGCCCAGAGCAGAAAACGGCCTGGGAAAGTCACCCAGGGAGTTTGTGGCCCTGCCAGGCTATTAGCCTCTGCACCATGCTTTAATCTCTGGGCTTCAGTTTCCTCCTGCGGGAGACCAGACAAGGCTGTTAGGTGATGTTCCCCCAGTTTTGAAATTCTGACTGTGTGATGTTATCATATGATGTTTTTAGGGAAACAGAAAGCACAGAAGCAGGAATGGACCAGCTGAAACTTGCCTCAAAGTCCCCCTCCAGCCCACACTTACCCCAGCTTGCCCCACAGGGAGTCAAGAATGTGGAAATGTTTTCGTGCCTCAAGGCATGGGTTTTTAACTCAGCTGATGGGATGTGTGTGTGCATGTGTGTATATAATGTATATATATACTAAATATAATCTCCAGCAGTGGAACTGACAGGTCTTAACAGCTAGAAATGAGGAAATATGCCCTAGTGTCCTAGAGGTCTGATGACAAAGAGAAGACCTAAAATTACTGGACCTTAGAGCTTGGGGCAAAGGTTATCTGTAAACATGATCTGCTGGATCCTTAAATGGTGACCTCACATGGCCCCTGTCAGCCAAGCTGTGCTCACCTCCACTTTTGCCAAGGCCCATGGCCGCCCACCCGTGAGCTCCACACACCCTCGAGTCCCAAGAAGCCTTGGTCTCAGCCTGGTTCCTAAAACAAAAGAACTCCCTCACTCTGCTGCTCAAACCTTTGCAAGGAAGTAACAACAGACTGGCCTGGAATCTTGGCTGCCCTGGAAGGAATTCCTAGAGCAAGCCTGAGATTTCTTGGCCAGGTGTGACTAGAAAAAAAAAGAACGAAATTGGGTGAGCCGGGAGTATGAGAGGGTGAAAAGTTGGGTTAGGGATGCGCTCAGTTTCTTTTTGGAGAGATGGATCCCATTGCCTGAAAAATCAGGGAGCTCCCAGAGTGGGGAGGGGGTCATTAAGGGGCCACAAGGGCCTGGGGGGTAGGACTGAAGGAAAGGCCAGGCTCAGGGTAACTGGCAGAGTGGAGGCATCCCTGGTATGGGCAGTGGCTCTTCAGACTGCAGAAGGGCAGGAGATAGAGTGAGCCTGAGGGCCAGGGTGGGCCCAGAATCACAGGCTGTTCCCCCACCTCCCCTTCCCTCCTGGCTAGGTTCACAGGGAGAAAGTGGGATCCAGGCCAGGTGCCTGCGCAGGGCACCTGTGGACACTCCTCCCGCCCCGCCCCCACCCCCGCCCTGCTTCCTGCCCTGAGTCTGGCTGCCTCTGGTTGCTGGGCCACCGTCAGGGGGCTGCTGCACCTTGATGGGGAAGACACCTGATTCCTAACCGACCTGCCCCTCTTGCTGCCTTCACGCCTCCCTCCTTCCGAGAGATCACATCCTGAGAACCCCGCGTTGTACTGCGTGCTAGGAGTAACCAGGTGAGGACAGGTGAGCACAGGTGGGGACAGGTGGGGCAGCCAAGGCTCGCTGCAGCTCCTGTCTTTTCCCCAGGCACAGAGAAAGGGCCCAGGGTGGTCTCGGGACCGGTGGGACATGAGTGATGGACTTACCTGCCGTCTCTCCTCTGGGGCCCGGCTGGCCTGTCACCATTCCCTGTCCGGAAGCAGTGTCCTGGGCCAGGTCAGTGGGAGAGAATGCATGAAGAAACAACCACAGGGATTTTTAGGGGCTGGGATCCAAAGACCAGCCTATGGGGAGCCAGGTGAAGGGCATGGTTACTGTATCCAGGGGTGGAACCAGCAGGCAGGCCTCCTGGTCAGTTCCTGCCCCACCCAGGGCTGTGCAGAGCTCAGAGATAAGCTACCTGGGTAGGAGTCCTATAACCCATCTTTGGGCAGGTGAGCATTCCTGCTGCCTCGCCCAGCCCCTGACCCCCAGGGCCCTGCTTTGCTCTGCCCTCAGGCTCTCATTGTGACTTCTGTCCTGGTCTCGCTTCCTCCCCAGTGACTCAAATTGCTTTGGAATTTCACCCACCAGCTTTTTTCTGACGCACATCCTGGGAGCCTGGCTCGGAGCCAAGGAACAACGCTGTGCTCCAACCCCACCAGTGATTAATTTTGGCTCCCCGAGCTAAAGGCTATATAGAGCTGTGGTAAAGGAAGCCAGGCCGGAGAAGCAAGGGGGGACGCAGGGGGGGACCCGGGGTTTGGGGTGGGGCTGGACAGGAAGGCTTTCTTCCTGCTTCTGCTCACCTGCACGCAGGTGGAAAACAAACAGCAGGAAAGCTATTGGCTTGTGGTGATTAGACATACCTGGCTGGCCAGCCAGGGAACTCAAGAAGGTGCAGCAAGGAAGTTCAAAACCTAGGCCGACCTCTGTGCTTCTTGGATTTCTGGGTCTCGGTTTACCCTTTTGTGAGTCTTAAAGATTTGACAGCCCCTCATTTTAAATGCTGAGAACAACAGCCTGGTTACTTCTTTGATGAACCACCCATATCACTCCCAACGGCTTGAACTCCGTTACCTCCCCATTTTGAATATTATGTAAGGGACTGCCCGTGGGTGGGATTGTGGAGAAGAAAAGGGAGTGTTGTCATGACAGTGCCCTGGGCTGGGAATTGAAGAGCTGGATTCATTTCCAGGTCAGCCATCACCCCGTTAAGTGTCTCATCGGGGAAAAGGGAGAGGATTCCCACGGTCCTGCCAGCACTCACGTCCCGGGGTCTCTGATGTGTGCCGCAGTGGCTGCTTGACTTAGTGTCTCCCTTACCTCCCCCTCCTCCAGAAGGCAACTGCTTTTCCCATCCCCTCACCAGACTGCCCCTGACCTCTGATCTCCCCCAGCTGCCCAGGACTCACAGTCCCACCCTGTCCCCACCAGCAGCTCTGTTGAGAAAGAAAGGATTCTGTGGTCTAGCCCCCCAAATGAATTCAGGTCAAGAGGATTGGCCTGTCAGTGAAGGTGATGCCCAGAGGTCTGGCCAGTACGCTATTCTCTGGTAGGGTAGGTCTCATGTGCAGGGGGCCCTAGAGAAGCGTGTTGTCAGCCTTCATCCCACCTCCACCCTCTTAGGTACCCTCGAGGGGCCATGATCATTTGGGAAGATGTTGAGAAGTAAAGAGTGGGGATGAGGGAATGGGTCTGTGCCTCCATACCCATACCAATGATTATAATCAGGAAATATTTTCAAATTAAATCACCTTTCATAAGGCAACAATGTATCATGACCAGATAGGTTTAAGAGTTTGGAATCCTGAGTCAAGACTGAGTTCATATCAAAGGAGTTCCACTTACAGGCTTTGGACATGCTGCATGTTTCCTTCTGTAGTTGTTACATTTCTAAGTGATGTGATATATGATATATTAAAGTGTTACACATATCCAAGCTATAAAACACAAGGACCCAAACAACTGTGAACCCCTTACTCAATTTAAAAAGTATAACACAACCAATACACTGCATGGTTGAAGCTACAAATGTGTAATTCCCCTTTCCCACTGCCCGCCTCTCCAACAGAGGGACCCCTGGTCTCCATTTCGTATTTGTCATTTCCTTGATGACTTAAAAATGTTTATATCATATAGTGTGGGCATCCCTAAATAATATACTGTTCAGGTGTGCTTGTTTCAAAGTTTTGAGAAGTGTTGTTGTACTGTATGTACATCATCTTGTTGGACTTGTGTTTTTCTCAGCCTTATGTTACTAAGATACAGCCACACTGATGTGTGCAGCTGGGTTCCATCATTTTCACTGCAGCGTCATCTCCAGGGCTATAGCATATTATTCTGCTGTCCAGTTTTTTGCTATTATGAGAACCGCTTCTTTGAATCTTCTTGAACTTGTTTTCAGGTGCACATATGCAAGCATTTCTCACCGGGGAGATATGTAGAACTGGGATTGCTGGGTTACAGTGTACGCACACGCTGAACTTGACAAGATCACACCAAAGTGTTTTCCTAAGTGGCTGTAACACCAGCAGTGTAGGAGAGTTCTAGTTGCTCACATTCTCATCACCACTTGCCTTTTCAGACCTCAGCTTTGCCTCTTCTCTGTTGGATGCATGATGGTATCTCTGTGTTTCTCTGATTACTTACAAGGCTGAGTGGTTAGCTTCATACATTTTGGTACATTTGTGTTTCTTCTTCTATGAGGTGCCCATTCATGTCCTTTGCCCATTCTTTGGACACCATCACTTTGTTATCATGAGTGATTTGTATGAGTTATTTATATATTCTGGAACTAATATTTTTTAGTAATATAAACATTATATATCATAAAACATTATATATTTTAATATAGAAAAAATATTTCTAACTTTTTCAGCTGTGTGTGTGACAAATGTTTTCTCCAGGAATATGTCTTGTGCTATGACTCTCTCTCTTTTTTTAAAATTAATTAATTTATTTTTGGCTGCGTTGGGTCTTTGTTGCTGTGCGCGGGCTTTCTCTAGTTGCGGCGAGCGGGGGCTACTCTTCGTTGCGGTGCGCGGGCTTCTCATTGCGGTGGCTTCTCTCGTTGCAGAGCACAGGCTCTAGGCACGCGGGCTTCAGTAGTTGTGGCTCGTGGGCTCTAGAGCGCAGGCTCAGTAGTTGTGGTGCAATGGCTTAGCTGCTCCGCGGCATGTGGCATCTTCCCGGACCAGGGCTCGAACCCATGTCCCCTGCATTGGCAGGCGGATTCTTAACCACTGCGCCACCAGGGAAACCCTATGACTCCCTTTATGGGAGTTTGATAAACATGCATTCTTAATTACATTGCAGTTGAAATGATCAAGTTTTCTTTCCTGGCTAGTGTATGTTATGTCTTGATGAAGAAACCCTTTTCCTATCCTAAGGTAATAAATATAGTTTTCTGTATTTTTTTCTCAAACACGTTAAGCTTCCTTTCCTGTTAAGATCTCCATCTGAGTTCATTTTTATCAATTAGGTTTTCTGCTTGTTTTCATTAAGAAAAAAAACGAGTGTTTTATTTCTAAAATATTTCTCTGGTTCTATAATTAAAAAGTGCTCATTAATAAATATTAATAATTGCAGAAAACGTGGAAAATATGAAAAATTAAAAGCCACTAAAATTTTCACTACCAATAGATATAGCTGTAAAAAATACATAGTGTAGGGCTTCCCTGGTGGCGCAGTGGTTGAGAGTCCGCCTGCCGATGCAGGGGACACGGGTTCGTGCCCCGGTCCGGGAAGATCCCACATGCCGCGGAGCGGCTGGGCCCGTGAGCCATGGCCGCTGAGCCTGCGCGTCCGGAGCCTGTGCTCCCCAACGGGAGAGGCCACAACAGTGAGAGGCCTGCGTACCGCAAAAAAAAAAAAAAAAAAAAAATACATAGTGTAACTCCAGGTATATAACGTTACATTCCTTTTTATATCTTATTTTTTCTGATTATACAGGCTCATTTAGAAAGTAGAAAATAAAGGAAAATAGTGTGTATTTATGCTACCTTGAAAGTATTCAATGTGCCTCTCCACATTCCAGCTGGTTATTCAGAAGCAGAGTTCTCCACTGCTGAGAAAATTCCAGACCGTGGTCATTACCCCCACCAGTGCAAAGAATTTCTAGCCTTTCCTCGGTCAGCAAGAGACTCACGTGCACCCCGTGGAATAAGCATATTGTGAGGGGGACCCTCAGCAACCCAACATAATTTGAAACGGGCCCAAGCAAATCCTACAAAAACAAATTGGATTATTGAATACTTTATGGAACCATCCAAAGTACATGCAATCAGTTATTTATTTATTCACTTACTTACTTACTTACTTTTTTTTAATTTTTTTATGTGGTACGCGGGCCTCCCATTGCGGAGCACAGGCTCCGGACGCGCAGGCTCAGCGGCCGTGGCTCACGGGCCCAGCCGCTCCGCGGCATGTGGGATCTTCCCGGACCGGGGCACGAACCCGCGTCCCCTGCATCGGCAGGTGGACTCCCAGCCACTGCGCCACCAGGGAAGCCCCTTACTTATTCTTAATCTGTAATTTTTTTAACATCTTTATTGGAGTATAATTGCTTTACAATGTGTTGTTAGTTTCTGCTGTATAACAGAAATCAGTTATTTAAATGATAAATAAGTCCTACCTCTACCAAAAACATTTTTTTTTCCTTAAGGTAGAAAATAAAAACGTGGGTTATGATCATCATCACCAAAACCAAATACTCTCCCCCCACATTTTACTCACGCTTTGCTATGGCCAAACTGTGAACCTCAGACTTTCAGCCCTTTTTGGCGAAACTCTTTGAGCTCTATTTCACTGGATTGGTGTAAAAGTAGGGTCCATATTGGTGCAAACATGCTACCTGTCACCTTTATTCCCACTTAGGCATGTGGCCGGCAGAGCTAATCAACCAGATACCCACCATGAGGCTGGAAGCTGCCTCACAATCCCCAAGAAGGACTGTCTGTGACAATGAGCTGGACTTGGCCCAAAAATCTGAAGTCTGGTTTGCTAGGTAGTTCCACCTTGCTACACTAGAAAGGCTTGAGAATGAGAGAGCAGAAAGAGGAAGCAGCAGACAGCTGGGAAGACAGCCGAGCCCTCCCGGGCAGGTGGAAAGGCCAGGGCACTGGGGGAGGAGTTCCAAAAAGACATTGCCATCTCGCCTAGACACTGCCCTGGGCCTGCGTGATGGAAACAGTGGTGATGGCCTCAGGCCAGCAGCCTCTGAGTTTTCCTGCATGTGGGCTGGGTGGAATGGTGAGAGGACAGAGCTGGGAGCAGTGCAAGGCTTCTCCTAGTTCTGCTGCAGAAATGCCTGGGCAGGTCCTGATGCTTTAGCCTCTCCAGTGACAGACATCACCATTTATAGATTGGGGCCTTTGAGATCCCAGCGGGGAGGCCAGGAGTTGGGGGCATGGGGGGAGGGGTGCCAGCTGCACTGGAGTGTGAAGTGGTCCAGCTAGTGGGCTGCCTGGGCTGAGCAGTGCGGTGCTGCGGCAGCTAGAGCTCAGCTGACTGGGCTTGGGGCCAAGCCTGGGCCCTACACTCCCCTGCAGAAGCCAGCACTGCGCCATAAGAACAGTCCAGCTAGAGTGGGCCCACTGCTCATTCTGCACCCGCTGGAGAGCAGGTGGAGTTTCTCCAGGGGCAGGTAGGAGGAGGAAGGGGCTGCAGACGGTACAGATGGTACCTCACTTCTGTCCCCTTTCACCCTTGACACCACACCCCCCCACCCTGCTTCCACCCCAATGCTGCAGCTGTGAATTCCTGGCAGGGATGTGGCCGCTTATTCACGTGAATCTGGTTGGCAGAAGGCTCTGCTCTCGAAACCAGCCTACTTGGAACCATCTCGAGGGGGCTGCCCTAGTGAGGAGAGCATCTCACGGCTCCAATGAAGCAAAGAAGAGTGAGGCTGGGGGAAGGGTGGCCACCACAGCTCGGGAGGCTGCCACGGCTGGGAATGAGCTGGGGGCAACTCCACCAGACTTGCCCCAAGCTCCCTATCCTTCTGTCAGTGATATAATTTAGCATAGGTTTGAAAATCATTGTCACCACAAGCAGAGTTACAGAGCCGTTTCACTTTTACCAGCAGTTGAATCAACTCCAATCAACATAATCATTTATGGAACTGGTTACTTATGGCAGACACTTTGCCAAGCACTGACAACTTGCTTTTGTGATAGAAAATGAGACTGTAAGGAAAAAATATATTCTGACAAGCAGACCTTTTGTATATAATGCAGTAGAATTCTGGAAAATACATTTATAAATCTCAGAGGAAAATCAGTAGGTGGTTTAGAACTGGAAAAATTGTGACCAAATTCTTTTGCTTTAATCTCGACAAACAGATAATGGATCACACTTGAAAGGAGCAGCTTAGAGCGATGCAGTGTTTTCTTTGGATTGGCTATGACTAAAAAAGAAAGTTAAATATAGGAAATTTGAGCAAATTAAAAAACATTGTTTTGGGGTCAGAGCTATGGAGTGAACTGAACTTAATGCAATCAAGTTGAAACACAAATTTGGAATTTGGAATTGCTGAAGTATTTGGGACATCACACAAAGCTGTTAGAAAATTCGCTTCCATGGAATTTGGAGCACTAAGTTTAAATATCCACAGAGTTTGTTTTTTAAAAAAACTTGGTGTTGGACTTTAGTCCAGACTTTCACTTTGAAGATGGCTAGGATAACAATCAAAATTGTCCTGATTAAATGAACTGACCCTTCTGTTTTTCAAAATTATTAAGGAATTTGACGATTAAATGAATTCTTATTTCTCTTCACACTGGTAAGATAAATACACATTTTTCAGTCTGTCCTCATAAATATTCTAGTGTACCAATCTGAAGGATTTTAATTTACTAGTAAATTTTTTTAGCCAATGAAAATAGGTAAAGAGCGTACAAATATAATTCATTTCAAAAGGAAATAAATATGGAAGCAAACATTTTTTTCAAAGGCTTATCCTCAGTTATTTTTAAAAATTGAAAATTAGATCAATCTTAATTTATTAAATCCGTAAGGATTTTTTTTTTTTAATGATAATACTCAACTCCATTTGCTTGGTGAAAGCATAAATTAGTAAAACAATCCTGGAAAATAATCAGATGATACATGTGAGGACCCACTTAAAGTCCAGGGGTTGGTATAAAGATTATTTTAAGCTGAAGGACATTTAAGGTGCAACAGATGCAGAAAGAAGCCTCTTAGAGCTTCCCTTATCTGACTAAAAGCAGAAATTTCTAGGAAATAAGTCTGCCAGAAATTATTTCTTCAGGGTGGACCTATTCCTCAAATAGATCAGATAAAACTTGCCCCACATCCCTTTTCTGGGGAATTTGTATGAACCTGAAGGAAACAGAAATACATCTAATGAAATAAAATTTATACTTTAAGGCAGGACAAGAAAAATTAAACATAAAATTCTCTTTCTGTGTCTGTTTGGGCCTCCTCCTTCCCCGATACACCCTGTGCATCTGCTTTGCACGTTAACCAGAGCTCCTCAAAGATGGGAGTGCCTACTCAACCCTAATGATCTTTTTTTTCTTTCTTTCTTCTGATGCTATCAATATAACTTCTTAAAATGTAACTTTCCCAGCCCCAAAGGGGGTCATGATGACTTGCTCTGTGCTTTGTACATGTTTACCTGGACTACGTATCCTTGGCCACCTTTACATAAAATACCCGTATATCATTTTGATGTATGATCCCTTGTCTCAAAAATGTATATGACTGTACCTTCGACTGCCAACAAGCAGAACAGTTCTTAGAGCTTTCTGAGAATCTGCTTCCTGGGTTCTAATCCTCAGTTTGGCTCTAATAAAATTCCCTTTTTTTTTCTTCTTGATAGTTAATTGAAATTTCATTGACACGCCTCCTACCTGTATAGACAATATTATCACAAACTTCATCTCTTGTGTGTTCTGAAAATCCATTTATCTTACCCAAAGAAACCTATTTATTCTTCCCAGAGAAGCATTTTACTCCTCCCACCCTTTCCCCTACTAAGTAAGGTACATAAGCCTTTAACTCTGACCATTTAATGAGCCAGCTACTTCATTTGTTGGCTGTCATGTGTACCCAAATAAACCTTTTCCCCCGTTAATCTGTCTTGTTGATTTAATTCACAGGCCTTGGTTACTAAACTTAAGAAGGTAGGGGAAAAGCTATATTTTTCCTCTCCTACATATATACTAAGAGAAAAGAATTCATATACTTCGATCCAAGAAAATTCTAAGCACAAAAGAAGTGAGGAAAAGATGTACATATAGGATGTTCACAACACTAGAAATAGGGAAAAAATGAAGAAAAAAATAAACTATCTTAGTCCATTCAGGCTGCTATAACAGATCATAAACTGGATGACTTATAAACAGAAAAATATTTCTCACAGTTCTGGAGGCTGGGACATCAAGGTGCTGGCATATTCAGTACCTGGTGACAACCCATATCCTGGTTTATAGACAGCTGTCTTCTCCTTGTGTCCTTATATGGTGAAAGGGGGAAGGGAGAGCTCTGGGGTCTCTTTTATAAGGCCACTAATCCCATTCATGGGGGCTTTACCCTCATGACCTAGTCCCTGCCCAAAGGCCCCAACTTCACATACCATCACACTGGGGATTAGGTTTCAACATGAATTTGGGGGGAAGACAAACATTCAGTCTATTGCACTAAGTGCCCTACAATAGTGGAAGGTTTAAATAAATGATGCTGTATCCGTAAGATGGAATGTGTGTAGCATGCTCTCTCTCTCTCTCTCTCTCTCACACACACACACACACACACACACACACACACAAGATACATGATTGTTTATCAGTATGATCTCAGTTAAGAGAAACTCATGCATGAGAAAAAGGATTGAAAGAAATATCACAAAATGTAAACTGTTTTTTCCTAGATGTTGAAATGAAGGGTCTTAAAATTTTCTTTCTGTATATTTTGATACCTTCTACATTTTTAAAGTAAGTCTGTAATATCTTCTGATGGGGGATGGGTGGAAGAGAAGCACAAAAGGTAATTATTTACCAAAGTAGTAAACAAATTAATTTGCAAGGAAGGAAAGAAAGAAGGAAGGAAATGTTTTGCCAGGTCTTTTCTTTCACTTATAAAATGTCACTAAAGCAATAAATTTGGGTGGATTATTTTCTTAAGGTACAATCAGTATTTTAATTGTTTTATTGCATCCCATAGGTTAGTGATAAAAGAAAATGTAATGTAACTCAAGTTGAAACATAAAGTTTCAACTTGGTATGTTAAATAACTTGGTATAAAAGACTCTAATAAAGATATAAACATGTATATTTATATATCATGACAATATACAAAAGATATAAGAAGTTAGGCAGTGAATTGCTTATTATAAATAGCTTTTAAACTTGCTTTTCAAAGATAAGAAAACATACAGGAAGTTAAGGAAAAGATATCTTCCATGACTTCAACATCAGATTGGCAATTCTTTTCAGTTCTTCTACCTCCATGTTATACATTTTTATATATTTTTTGCTTTTTATTTATCAATCATAAAAAATTTTACATTTTCTTATCTTTCTTCTAGCCTCATGTTGTAAGGTGTCCTTTATGTTTATAAACTTTTTAATTATAAATGTTTGAAAACATACAGAAAAATTGAAAAAAAAAGTGCAATGAATACTCATATTCCCATTACCTAGACTTAACAATTGTTAACATTTTTCCTTTGTGCTTCTTTTTTTTTTTTGGCAAAAACTTCAAAATAACTTGTAGATGTCTTAACAAAAGTTTCCTAATATCATCTACTACCCAGTTGATATTCGTATTTCCCAAATTGTCCCCAATACCTTTTTTAAAAATTTATTTATTTTATTATTATTTTTTTTGGCTGTGTTGGGTCTTCGTTGCTGTGCACGCGCTTTTCTCTAGTTGCGGCGAGCGCGGGCTACTCCTGTGCGGTGGCTTCTCTTGTTGCGAAGCACGGGCTCTAGGTGCACAGGCTTCAGTAGATGTGGCACACAGGCTCAGTAGTTGTGGCTTGCGGGCTCCAGAGCGCAGGCTCAGTTGTTGTGGCACACGGGCTTAGTTGCTCCGCGGCATGTGGGATCTTCCCGGACCAGGGCTCGAACCCACATCCCCTGCATTGGCAGGTGGATTCTTAACTAATGTGCCACCAGGGAAGCCCCACTCCCTAATATCTTTTATAGTTATTTTCTTACTCAGATCTTTTGAACAGTTGCCTAATATTACCATCACTGGATGAAATTAACCAATTCTTCTAAAGTTGACCTGCAATTATCAAGGAGCTTCTTTTTTTTGCACATTTGTTCTTTAAATGAGTGTTTATTGAGCACCTACCATGTTCCAGCAAAGTGCTGAGTGCTGGAATGACGGGGTGAAAGTCATTTTCCTGCCTTTGCATAGCATATGGTCAGTGGACAAGGAGCCTTTTTTTCATCGGAACATTTCTAAACTAGTAGAAAGGGGGGATACTGAGTCAAGCAGTGGGAGCTTGCATCTGGATATGTATATTGTTATTCCCTTCCCCCCCCCCCAAAATGTGTTCTACCCATCATGCTGTATCAACAGAAACAATGCTTTTGACATTTACCAACTGAAAATGACAATATCCCCTCTTTTGGAATTTCTCCCTTTTTAAAAAAATTGTTTTCCTTTTTGGTATTTCCCTGAGCAGAAAATGACATGGACTTTTCTTTATTCCTTGATGATCAAAGCAGATTATTCTTCCCAAGTCCCTCCTGGCTCTGCTTCCACCATCCTTTCCTTTGATCCTTTGGTCCCAGTGTTCCTACCTCCACAGCATTCCTGCCCCCAGGGCAGAGATGGCCTTTCACCTCTTGCTGGCTGCCTGCGACCCGCTAGGTTGTCTGCAGCCTGGTCTGCACTGTCTCAATCTCATCCTGCAGAAAGTGGTTTACAGCTTCCATATACCCCCCCACCCCAGGAGTCCCCTCAGGGTGAGGGGCAGCCAGGACTTGTTACACTGCAGTGTAGTGGGAAGGACAGGAACCAAGGGAAGGAAAGGGGCCACCAAACTGGAAGGATCTCCTTAAGCCGGATCCATCTTTTTCTGCTAACCCACTCTTCACCATATTCTCAAGAGCATCCCACATAGTACAGCGTGATGGCCGTACTTTGCTTTGCCCTGCTCTGCTCCTTCTCAGGGCTGTGTCCCTGCCTAGAATGCACTACCCATCCTCTCTTCCAACCAGCCCTCAAAGCCACTCCTCGAGGTCAACCTCAAGTTTTTAAAATCAGCTCTCACTTCTGCTCTTCGCTCACACCCAGCTCTCTCCATCCCTCCCACTCCTCAGTAACTCAGGCATCAACTCTCCCAGGGGAGCCCCCTCCCACTTCCCCAGGTGCTTCCAGCCAGCTCTGAGTCAGGTGTGAAGGCCAAACCCAATGTCTTGAGGGGAGCCCTCCACTAACTCGATTACAAGGGGTTGGAGCAGAAACCCTGCTGTCTGCTTCACACTACAAAGCCAGGACTCCTTTCCAGCAGTTTTGAGGGGATGCAACATTAGCATCTCCCAGCTGGCTGGACGTGCCCCTGTCAGGTCAGTGTCCATTCTGTCCTTCTAAGGTAGAAACAGCGTGCAGCACGTGGCAAGGCGGACCAGGCAGCATCCCAGGGGCGGGGCTGATTTGGACGTGGGGGAGGAGTGAGGTTTTGCTTTGAGATTTTTGATTGTGACGTCTCCGTGGGACAATTGTTTGGAGATATTGGCTTGACTCCCAGGAGGCAGGAAGCACAGAGCTATAGGTTTGGGGGTCAGCAACCTGGGGCCCAGTTTTAGACCCTACTGGAATCAGACCTCTACTCCCAGGGAGACAATGAGAAGGGGCTCCAGGGAGAAAACGGTGATCCAAGAAATACCCCCATTGAAAAGGGGCAAATGGGGTGCTTAGTGGGTGAATCACTTCTCTTGTCATTTTGTCCACGGGCCCTCAAAGTGGTGGGAACTCCGAGTAATACCTGTTTGTGCTCAGTACCTGGGCCAGTGGCTCCCAGCAACCCTTTCTCTCCCCCTGCTGGTCATGTGATTTAATCATTAACTCAGGAAAGAGAATTCCCCATGGAGGTACGTGATGGCCAATGAAAACTCTACTAACTGCATTTCACAGGCCCAGGCCGGGACTCATCCTGGCCCGGCCTGGTAGATTCTAGGCCTGCAGGGAACCTAAATTCCTCCCTGACCAGTGCTGAAGTGACTCAGGTATTCTCTGTCAGCAGGGCCTCAGGGGGAGGCAAATCAGAATTGTGAAGTGGGATGGCGGCTTGGGCCTGCACTAGTTACAGGTAGGCTGTCCAGAGTCTAGAGCTTTCTGTAGCTTGCTGCCCTGGGGAGGCCCATGAGCCACTTGAGTCTCAGCTCCCAAACTATGGGCATCAGCTTGTCTGCTTCCCTCACCCGTGACACTAAAACAGCACAAAGAGCAAGCAGGCCACCCTGCACCCCGCGACTTGCCTCTGCCTTGTGACTGTGCTTAATATAGGTCAAATGGAAACAGCTCCCAAAATAGACCTTCTCTGAGAAGCAGCTGCACTTGTGAAATGCTCCACAGAAAGGGAAAGGTGTGGGTGACAGGGGAGCGTAGTTCTCCGCAGGTCTTATGTAACCTGGGCTTGAAAATCGGGGCCAAATATCTATGGAGGAAAAGCAGTCTGCCCCTGCCCCTGCCTCCCCTCCCTCCCATGCCCTCAGGCCCAGAAAGCAGCCCAGCTGTACATCCGCAAACTCGACAGGGGCTCTCCTGGACGGCAAGGTCACCCTGCAAAGCATCACTCTGGGGAGCTTGTCACGCATACCAAAGCGATCACAAGACTCCCACCAGGGGTGGGGAGGTGACTCCCCTGGGAGAGCTGGTGCAAGATGTGGGTCTCATCTGGCCCAAGTGGAGAGGTTTGGGAGGGACAGAGAGAGGTGGGGGGCTGCAGGGGCTGAGGAGAGCAGGACAAGAGTACTAGCCCAAGGGGGCACGTGCTGTCATAGGCTTGGAGCCAGAGGAAGTGCCCCTCGTCCTGCAGACGCAGCCTCTTCCCCTTTGTCTCCAGGAGCTGCCAGTGGGCCCAGCTCACCCCATCAGGGCCTCTTCTTTTGCCATTTGGCCTCAGCCAGGAGGAGGGGTCTCTATGATTAGAGAGCTCTCTAATTGTCTCCCCCATTGTTCATTTCCCCATTCACTCTGTGATGGCTTAGTGAGGGCTGCCTGTGACAGCAGGCAGGGGAGAGGGTCAAGACTTCCTGAAGAAGTGACTTGAGAAGAAACAGGGGAACCACTAGGTGGCGTCTTGGGGGGCTCCAAGGCGCTCCGGTCCTTTATGGCTCAGCAAGGAAAGAATTCAGAGAGAGGCAAAGTGATAGATAAGAAGTGATTTATTAATGGGAGGGAGACGCAAGAGGGAGGAGATATGGGGATATATGTATACATATAGCTGATTCACTTTGTTATACAGCAGAAACGAACACACCATTGTAAAGCAATTGTACTCCAATAAAGACGTTTATTAAAAAAACCCAAAATAACCAAATTGGGCCACACGTTATAAGGTATTAGTTTCACCTACTGTGCTAAGCTGCAAAAAGAGAACTTATAAAAACAACAAATTCAACAAATTGTACATTTAGTCCAAAAAAAAAAAAGTGATGTATTAGAATAGGATACTCGTGAGGCTTCCAAATGGGTGGGCGAGAGGGTGCTGCGCCCCGAGAACTTAGTGGGCTAGAGTTTTATAATCAGAGGAAAAGCGGGGAGGGGGACAAGACCACCTTCCTCCTCATTCTTGAGTAGACGTCATGCTTCCATCATCAGCTCATCCTCCAGGTTGGGCTGGGGAGTTTTCTTGTCCCTACATGGTCAAGCCACGACTGTCATGGCACTATGGAAAAATTATTTTAGGTTTCAGTACAATGAGGGTCTTTCACTTTGAAATGTCACCTTTCCATAAATTATTGTTTTTTAATGCGTGCAGAGAGCATGTCCTAGGGGTCATTAACTTACTGAGCTCACTGCGCAGGATGTGAGTCTCATGCCACCATTGTTTTATTGTTTTGGGGCATATCTCATGCTTCTGCTGCCTGGGTTTTATTGCTAAGCAAGCCTGCTTGGTTTTGTGGTTAAGGGAACCTGCTTTCTTGAGTGATAATTAACTTACTGGGGGCTCCCATCCTTTTTCTTTACTTACAATTCCCTAATGGGGTTAACCATTTAATTGCCTACTTTGTCCCTTTACTCTGTCCCTATCAATAAGAAATTGAAAAGGGGCTACCCAGGCAGGGGAAAGACGTAAGGAGTGTCAAGGTGCAAATAAAATATGTGCAAAAGCCCAGAGGCAAGAGGAGAGCCTATCTCCATGAGAAACCACAACTACTGCAGAGTCACAGGAAGGCAAATTCAGAAACGCATGAGGGGGGACTTCCCTGGTGGTCCAGTCGTTAAGACTCTGCACTTCCACTGCAGGGGCCTCAGGTTCGATCCCTGGTCATGGAGCTAAGATCCTGCAAACTGCGCAGTGAGGCCAAAAGAAAAACAAAAACAAAAACCCCAGAAACACAAAAGGGGAGACAAGGCTAGTGGGGAAACAGAGGCCACACTGTGAAGGGCCCTGAGGGGAAGCTTGGACTTCGTCCTGACAGAATAGGGGACCGTGAAAGCAGGGGTTCTCTAACGTGGGAGCAAATTAGGAAACTGGATTGTTGGGTCTTGCCTCAGATCTACAAAATCAGGAACTCAGAGCTGGAGGTCTGCGATCTGTGGTTAACAAGCCCTCCACATGATTCTGAGTCATGCTGAAGTTTGAGAACAGCGGAGCAAAAGCTGTGCAAGTTGAATTGTGCAAGTGGAGACAATGAGGAGAGGTTGCTCTTTCAGGAAGTTTGGCTGTGAAGGAAAGGAGAGCAATGGATGAGGGTTAGTGGGGCTTAAAGAGTGTCTTAAGTCAGTTCCCTGGAAAACAGATGATGGGATGGAGGTTTGCAGGCAGGAAGTTTCTTGGGGAGTACTCCAGAGGGTGGGGGCTGAGTGAGGGAGCAGAGGGAGAGGTGAACTGTGATGCAGCGATCCAGGTATTGGCAGAGCCCTCTGGGAGCTGTGGAGCTAGGATGGCCCTTCCTGGATGTCCCAGAACCAAGTGAAGGGGGCTTGGCATTTTACCCCATGTATTAATCATGTCATTTTATTTTCTGTATTTTCTGTTGTTTTGACATCTGGAGCCTTGCTGATTCTGGAGAGACTGCCCCTCCCGGGACTAGCTAATTCTAGAGATAGAAAATGACTCCTCTGTGCGCATGACTTTCCTATGCAAATCAGCCAATCCAGGGTCCATACCCCCCAACCATCTCCTTTATCAAGATCTTACACCTGGGCCTCTATCCACCTGCCCTAATCATCTCAGGATCAGACACCAGAGCCATCCATATACCCTAGAGCCCATGAAAGTATCCAAACTGACCAATCCTAAACCCGCTTACACTGTCTCACCTTGCCTTCCTCATGGAAACCATAATAAAGGTTCTCACATTTTCTCCTATTTTCCCCTCTCTCCCTCTGCTTCCTTACCAACTCTGGTGCTTCCCCATGTGGCCCTGCATGGTGTGCCATGTCTCCTGTTTCTAGGGATCTATGAGTATAAACCTATTCCTTCATGACAGTCATCTCCATGCCTGCATGTCTTACTATACCTGCTGAAAACAAATCCCAAGTACCCTTAAAATGCCCCAGCACCTACCAGCCATAGGCTGTGGCCTGCCCTGGAGAATGGGTGTCATCTTGGGCAAGGCAGCTCCCTGTGGCAATTCCCGGAGGGGGCTTGAGCTGCCAGCTGTCAGCAGCCAACACTCCTGGCAGCTGGAAGAATGAATGTCTCTGTGCAGGAAAGGGCATCTGGATTATGTATCACAGCATCCACTACAGAGGGATCTTTTAAAGATGGAAGAGGGGCGGGGCTTCCCTGGTGGCGCAGTGGTTGAGAATCCGCCTACCGATGCAGGGGACGCGGGTTCGTGCCCCGGTCCGGGAAGATCCCACGTGCTGCGGAACGGCTGGGTCCGTGAGCCATGGCCGCTGAGCCTGTGCTCCGCAACGGGAGAGGCCACAACAGTGAGAGGCCCGCATACCACAAAAAAAAAAAAAAAAAAAAAAAAAGATGGAAGAGGGGCTTCCCTGCTGGTACAATGGTTGAGAATCTGCCTGCCAATGCAGGGAACATGGTTTAGATCCCTGGTCCGGGAAGATCCCTCATGCCACGGAGAAACTAAGCCCGTGCACCACAACTACTGAGCCCGCACTGTAGAGCCCGCGTGCAACTACTGAGCCCGTGTGCTGCAACTACTGAAACCTGCGTGCCTAGAGCCTGTGCTCTGCAACAGGAGAGGCCACCACAATGAGAAGCCCACGCACCACGTTGAAGAGTAACCCCCACTCGCCGCAACTAGAGAGAGCCCGCGTGTAGCAATGAAGACCCAACACAGCCAAAAATAAATAAATAAAAATAAATAAATTTATAAAAACAAAAAAGATGGAATAGACATAAGTATACTTAAGTGCTGGTAGGAAGAATCAAGTTGAAGGAGAGGGATTAAAGATACAGGAAAGGAACAACTGACGGGCTGAGTGAGGAGGAGAGGGGGAGGATTAAAATATAGTAAGAGGGATAAGTTTTTGACCTAGGGAGGGACACCTTTCCCATTATGTTGGGAGGAAAGTAGAGGAATTCAGGTAGTCCTTGTCTCATAGCTTCTGTTTTTGTTTTTTGGGGTTTTGTTTGCTTGTTTTCCTGTAAAATCAGTCTATGGGACTGATGAGTTTCATGAGGTTGAGAAACAGTTTTAGTGGGAGTGAAACAGGAGGGAAGGGGGCAGGGCACAACCTTTAAAACAATGACATAGCCCAAGGATACAACATAAACTGATTAGAACCAAATAAGTACAAGATGGCAGACAAGTCAGACAAGCCGACTTCCACTAGATCTTGAGCCTCAGTATAGCTCACTGTAACACATCCCCATGCTAAATGACACACCCACAGGCTCCATGATGGTTCCAAGGCTGACCCTAAAGGTCAAAAAGTGGGCAATGGCTCAATATTTGGAAATCCCCCCCTTTCCCAAAATAGCTGGAATAGTCCTCCTACAGATTAGCCTATGAAATTGCCCACCCTTATAAAAACTGACAACCTGAAACCCTGGTGCCTTTCTCACCTTCTGAGATGGCCCACACTCTGTCTGTGGAGTGTGTTTCTAAATAAATCCACTTCTTACTTATCACTTTGTCTCTCCCTGAATTCTTTCTGTGACAAGACATCAAGAACCTGAGCTTCGTTAAGTCCTGAGACCAGGTGTGTGATCTCAGTTAAAAGACCTTGTGTTCAAGTCCCAATCTGAGTTGCACAGTTTCAGGAGGAGGTCAATGAATGAGAGAGCTGGAAGGATGGGGCTGAAAAGGAATGTGAGATTTCAGATAGCAGAAGTGGAGCTGTGTGCCCTGGGGAGAGAGTGGCAAAGACACAATGGATGCAAAGCTCTTAGGAGGTGAGGTAGTAAGGAACTAAGAAGCCATCATGTTGGATCAGTCAGACTTGGGATGCTGAACTGACTTAGAGGATGTTAAGACCTGAGTAGAGAAGACAGTCAGCTGGGTTTCAGAGTCCTTGGGGAATGAAGAATTGTGATTAGGAGGTCAGCACATGGCCTCCATAGGGAAGCAGAGAGGGCAGCATGTCTTGGAAGCTGGAACAGAACCCTTAGAAGTCAGTCGTGATGCCCTGCAGAGAACTGACTTTCCCAACTCCTCCTGCATGTCTGTACTTTACTTATTTAAGCCATACTTCTGTCTGTCTTGCCTCGTTACTGAGCTCAGTTTCGCCTGCTCACTGCTCGAAAGCCAATACTCGAGAGACAAGTGTTGGTTGGAAAGGAGAGGTTGTTTTATTCAGGAGGTGGCAACCTGGGGAGAAGGTGGACTTGTGTCCAAAAACCAACTCCTGGGAATTCCCTGGCGGTCCAGCCATTAGGACTCCATGCTTCTACTGCAGGGGGCATGGGTTAGATCCCTGGTGGGGGAACTAAGATCCAAACAAACAACTCCTAAGATTCTGCTCAACCATGCAAGTTTTTAAAGGGAGACTCATTTGGGGAGGGGATAAAAGTCTTCATTATCTTCCACTTTGTGCAGACTTTCTCTGATTGGTTCAAGGTGAGGTGACAGGGCAGTGTTCAGGAATCTTGGGCTCAGCCTGAAGTTACCATCCTCTACCTGGGTGGAGGCCTTAGTTCCTGCAAAAGACTTAACGGTATTGTTATGTATATTCCTTAAGAAGGAACCAGGACCCTGCTTTATCTCTGCACTATTGTTCCTTGAGTGCTTCTCTTTTGTTTCTGCATTCCTTCGCTTCCCTGATTAGTAACTGCTTGAATCTGCCCTTTGGCACCTAGGGAAGGTCTCAGAGGTGAATGAAGCCAATTTTCTGCAAACAAGAAACAGGGAAGCTGAAAAAAAAAATGTAAAAAAAAAAGAAACAGGGAATGTGGAAAGCATTTGTACCTGGGAGGGCCCCACAGGGTCCTGCTCAGTTTCAGTTTCATGACTATTACTGCAGGTTATGAGGTCTGTTAGATAAGAATTGTGTATCTTCTTTAAAGGGAATTTTAGAGAAAAGGATCTTGTGGAATCATAATGTGATTTTACATATCTGAATAAAATCTTCAGATATACATAGTTGGGCTGAGAATGCCAACCCCCATGAAGGACAGTGTGACCATTTAGGAAGATTCTTATTATCTCTTCTCTCTCTTCTCTCCATCATATACCTATCTATTCTCCTCTCTCCCAAACTACTTACTGAATATCTTCTGGATTTATCGCAGCAAAACATATGTTCACTTTATAACATTTTGAAGGAAAGAAAAATTAAGATGCAAACATAAAAAACTACAACACTTGGGCTTCCCTAGTGGCACAGTGGTTAAGAATCCGCCTGCCAGTGCAGGGGACATGGGTTCGAGCCCTGGTCCGGGAAGATCCCACATGCTGCAGAGCAATTAAGCCCGTGTGCCGCAACAACTGAGGCTGCGCTCTAGAGCCCGTGAGCCACAACTACTGAGCCCAAGTGCCACAACTATTGCAGCCCGCATGCCTAGAGCCCATGCTCTGCAACAAGAGAAGCCACCACAGTGAGAAGCCTGCGCACAGCAACGAAGAGTAGCCCCCACTCACCACAGCTAGAGAAAGCCCGCACACGGCAACAAACACCCAACACAGCCAAAATAAATAAAATAAAATAAAATTAAATTAAATTAAATTTTAAAACTACAACACTTGCCCCTAGCAATAACCACTTTTTAACTCTATAAACATGCACATTCATAACCCAAAAGCAACCCCTGTAAATATTTTAACTTTTTTTTTTCCCATCCAAGGTTTTTACTTCGTCTTAAAGCCATAACTAATCTGAGAACATGGTATATCTCTCCATCTGTTTGTGTCATATTTGATGTCTTTAATCAACGTTTTATACTTTTCTGAAGACAGGTCTTTTACCTCCTTAGGTAGGCTTATTTCTAAGTACTTTATTCTTTTTGTTGCAATGGTAAATGGTATTGTTTCCTTAATTTCTCTTTCTGATCGTTTGTTGTTAGTGTATAGGAATGCAAGACAGTTCTGTGCATTAATTTTGTATCCTGCAGCTTTACCAAATTCATTAATTAGCTCTAGTAGTTTTCTGGTGGCATCTTTAGGATTTCCTACGTATAGTATCATGTCATCTGCAAACTGACAGTTTTACTTCTTCTGTTCCAGTTTGGATTCCTTTCATTTCTTTTTCTTCTCTGATTGCCATGGCTGGGACCTCCGAAACTATGTTGAATAATAGTGGTGAGAGTGGACATCCTTGTCTTGTTCCTGATCTTAGAGGAAATGCTTTCAGATTTTCACCATTGAGAATGATGTTTGCTGTGGGTTTGTCATATATGGACTTTATTATGTTAAGGTAGGTTCCCTCTATGCCCACTTTCTGGAGAGTTTTTATCATAAATGGGTGTTGAATTTTGTCAAAAGCTTTTTCTGCACCTACTGAGATGCTCATATGGTTTTTATTCTTCAGTTTGTTAATACGGTGTATCACATTGATTGATTTGCATATATTGAAGAATCCTTGCATCCCTGGGATAAATCCCACTTGATCATGGTGTATGATCCTTTTAATGTGTTGTTGGATTCTGTTTGCTAGTATTTTGTTGAGGATTTTTGCATCTATATTCATCAGTGATATTGTTCTGTAATTTTCTTTTTTTGTAGTATCTTTGTCTGGTTTTGGTATCAGGGTGATGGTGGCCTCATAGAATGAGTTTGGGAGTGTTCTTTCATCTGCAATTTTTGGAAGAGTTTGAGAAGGATAGGTGTTAGCTCTTCTCTAAATGTTTGATAGAATTAACCTGTGAAGCCATCTGGTCCTGGACTTTTGTTTCTTGGAAGATTTTTTTTAAATAAATTCATTTATGTATTTATTTTATTTTTGGCTGCATTGGGTCTTCATTGCCGCCTGTGGGCTTTCTTTAGTTGGGTCAAGCGGGGGCTACTCTCCGTTGAGGTGCACGGGCTTCTCATGGCGGTGGCTTCTCTTGTTGCGGAGCATGGGCTCTAGGCACACGGGCTTCAGTAGTTGTGGCACGCAGGTTCAGCAGTTGTGTCTCACGGGCCTTAGAGCGCAGGCTCAGTAGTTGTGGCACATGGGCTTAGTTGCTCCGCAGCATATGGGATCTTCCCAGACCAGGGCTCGAACCCGTGTCCCCTCATTGGCAGGCAAGTTCTTAACTACTGCGCCACCAGGGAAGCCCTGTTGGAAGATTTTAAATCACATTTTCAATTTCATTACTTGTGATTGATCTGTTCATATTTTCTATCTCTTCCTGGTTCAGCCTCGGAAGGTTATACCTTTCTAAGGATTTGTCCATTGCTTCCAAGTTGTCCATTTTATTGGCATAGAGTTGCTTGTAGTAGTCTCTTAGGATGCTTTGGATTTCTGCGGTGTCCTTTGTAACTTCTCCTTTTTCATTTCTAATTTTGTTGATTTGAGTCCTCTCCCTGTTTTTCTTGACGAGTCTGGCTAATGGTTTATCAATTTGGTTTATCTTCTCAAAGAACCCGCTTTTAGTTTCATTGATCTTTGCTATTGTTTTCTTTGTTTCTATTTCATTTATTTCTGCTCTAATCTTTATGATTTCTTTCCTTCTGCTAACTTTGGGTTTCATTTGTTCTTCTTTCTCTAGTTCCTTTAGGTGTAAGATTAGATTGTTTATTTGAGATTTTTCTTTTTTCTTGAGATAGGCTTGTATTGCTATAAACTTCCCCCTTAGAACTGCTTTTGCTGTGTCCCATCGGTTTTAGATCATCGTGTTTTTGTTGTAATTTGTCTCTAGGTATTTTGTGGTTTCCTCTTTGATTTCTTCGGTGATCTCTTGGTTATCTAGTAACATATTATTTAGCTTCCATGTGTTTGTGTTTTTTACAGGTTTTTTCCTTGTAATTGATTTCTAATCTCATAGCGATGTGGTCAGAAAAGATGCTTTGATATGATTTCAATTTTCTTAAATTTACTGAGGTTTGATTTATGACCCAAGATGTGATCTATCCTAGAGAATGTTCCATGTGCACTTGAGAAGAAAGTGTAATCTGCTGTTTTTGGATGGAATGTCTTATAAATATCAAGGAAATCTATCTGGTCTATTGTGTCACTTAAAGCTTTTGTTTCTTTATTAATTTTCTTTTGGATGATCTTTCCATTGGTGTAAGTGAGGTGTTAACGTCCCCCACTATTATTGGGTTACTGTTGATTTCTCCTTTCATGGTTGTTAGCATTTGCCTTATGTATTGGGGTGCTCCTACGTTGGGTGCATAAACATTTATAACTGTTATATCTTCTTCTTGGATTGATCCTTTGATCATTATGTAGTGCCTTCCTTATCTCTTGTAACAGTCTTTATTTTAAAGTCTATTTTATCTGATATGAGTATTGCTACTCCAGCTTTCTTTTGATTTCCATTTGCATGGAATATCTTTTTCCATTCCTTCACTTTCAGTGTGTATGTGTCCCTAGGTCTGAAGTGGGTCTCTTGTAGACAACATATATATAGGTCTTGTTTTTGTATTCATTCAGCGAGCCTGTGTCTTTTGGTTAGAGCATTTAATCCATTCACATTTAAGGTAATTATCGATATGTATGTTCCTATTACCATTTTCCTAATTGTTATGGGTTTGTTTTTGTAGGTCCTTTTCTTCTCTTGTGTTTCCCACTTAGAGAAGTTCCTTTAGCATTTGTTGTAGAGCTGGTTTGGTGGTGCTGAATTCTCTTAGCTTTTGCCTGTCTGCAAAGCTTTTGATTTCTCCGTCAAATCTGAATGAGATCCTTGCTTGGTAGAGTAATCTTGGTTGTAGGTTCTTCCCTTTCATTGCTTTAAATATATCATGCCACTCCCTCTAGCTTGTAGAGTTTCTGCTGAGAAATCAGCTGTTAATCTTATGGGAGTTCCCTTGTGTGGTATTTGTCATATTTCCCTTGTTGCTTTCAATAATTTTTCTTTGTCTTTAATTTTTGTCAATTTGATTACTATGTATCTTGGCGTGTTTCTCCTTAGGTTTATCCTGGCTGGGACTCTGCGCTTCCTGGACTTGGGTGGCTATTTCCTTTCCCATGTTAGGGAAGTTTTCGACTATAATCTCTTCAAATATTTTCTTGGGTCCTTTCTCTCTCTCTTCTCCTTCTGGGCCCCCTATAATGTGAATGTTGTTGCATTCAATGTTGTTCCAGAGGTCTCTTATCCTGTCTTCATTTCTTTTCATTCTTTTTTCTTTATTCTGTTCCATGGCAGTGAATTCTACCCTTCTGTCTTCCAGGTCACTTATCTGTTCTTCTGCCTCAGTTATTCTGCTATTGATTCCTTCAAGTGTATTTTTCATTTCAGTCATTGTATTGTTCATCTCTGTTTGTTTGTTCTTTAATTCTTCCAGGTCTTTTTTAAACATTTCTTGCATCTTCTCGATCTTTGCCTCCATTCTTTTTCCAAGGTCCTGGATCATCTTCACTATCATTATTCTGCATTCTTTTTCTCAAAGGTTGCCTATCTCCACTTCATTTAGTTGTTTTTCTGGGGTTTTATCTTGTTCTTTCATCTGATACAAAGTCCTCGGCCTTTTCATTTTGTTTATCTTTCTGTGAATGTGGTTTTCCTCCCACAGGCTGCAGAATTGTAGTTCATCTTTCTTCTTGAAAATTTCTATTTTGACATTTCATTTTTTAATCCACCTGAAATTTTTTCTGGGTAAATTACGGTGTTAAAATCCAGTTTTATTTTTACATATGGAAATTCAGTTATCCTGGCAGCACTTATTGGATAGTCTGCTCTTTCTCCATTGACTTCAAATGTCACTTCTGTCATGTAAGGAAGTTTGAATAAGCAAATAATATTACTGAATGTTTGCCATGGAAAACTGCTTAGAGCACACTCTTGTAAGTTTTCTGAGATTCTGCCCCTTTCATGACTTGAGCTATTTTAAAACTCCATAAACTGTAGATAATGATGTAGCTAACTAAAAACAATGCTGAATAATTCTTGTCTATAAACATGTAAGTAAATTCTGTGTGATGGAGGTTCATTTGATTTCCCTTGCCCATTGCATGTTCATTTCAATATTCCTGATCAATCAATGTGTCTGTTCTTTGGCTTGCCCTTGAACCAGGTATAAGGCCTTAACAATTCCCTCATTAATAATGAGTTAAATAAAATTTTTAACGTATGTTTGTATCTGTGTGGGAGTGATGATTTTCCCTTTTTTGAAAATTATCCTTTAGCAGTCGTATATCTAGGACATCTAGCTTTAAGAAAACCCAAAGATAAACGATTGTTAGGTAACAATTATTCACTTATATAAGCTCTTCCCACATGAGCAGTTACAATAGGATCCAATTCACAAGTGTTTAGACTCTTTCTTTAGGGGCACAGACCTGAGTACAGAGGCATGTTTTTTGCTTATAACAGTGTTCTGGGTGGCCAGGGGGAAAAAAAACCAAACAGGATACATATTCTGATATGTCTCATCAGTATTATAAGGAAACTTTCCAACATTGAGATGGTGGTAGAATCAACACTGAGCATCTGGAATGAAGGTGCCTGACTCAACAAGGCAGAAGATATGAGCTTTCTAGAAGTTTCCATCCACCCATGCACTCCTCAACAAATATTCACTGAGTGCCCACAAGTGCTGTGCTCAGTGCTACATGCAATGAATCAAGAAGTAAAAAAGTCTCTTCAGTCTGGTTGAAATGTATTTCCTAACTCCAAAGGTGGAACTCACCCCTCGGTCCCTACAAAGAAAGATGTGATGGGATCAGATATGAAGAAGTAAGAGGATATGAGAGATGTGACTTGGATCTGAGTATGTCAAAGAGCAAGTTGTAGTGCTGCTTCCTGTCCCAGCCCCAGGAGGGGCTGTACTGAGAACTTCTATCTCTCCCGCTGCAGGCAGGGGCACATGGTCCCGGCTGGTAGAGCAGGGCTGGTGTCCTTCTTGCCACCCTGTGCTCTCGAGGCCATCACCTGTGAGGGCTCCAGGAGATGTGGCCGACTGGCAGTCCTACCAAGGAAAACCTACTTCCAGGGCCCCTGTGGGAAGCCGTGGTGTCATCTGTTTACAGTCTAAGGATCACAGGCTCTACTAATTTAGGAAAAAATCTGGCGACCAAAGAAAGACAGTCTCATTACTGAGTGGCATTTCCCTGGGGAACCCAAGCCCCTCAAAAGGTAGTTTTCCCAAGACCCCTGCCAATGCAAAGACATAGTAGCTCAAGGAATATGAACCGTACTTGAGAAGACAGACATGTACAGATGAAAGTCAAACAGACATGTCAGCTTAAGTGATGTAGGTCTGGAGGAGCACTCAAGGAAAACTTGCAGCAGGAAACAGCTATGAGGTGGGCATTAAAGAGAGGTCAGATTTGAGAATAGGGTAAAGGAGGACATTCCCAGGGCAGAGGAGAGTGGAGTCCCCAGAACAGGTGGGGAGTAAGCCAGAGGAGTCCCAGAGGCAGGCGGTGATGGGGAACCTGATTGTTGGGGGATGTTATTTCTCACACATGAGCGTAGGGCCTGGAGCGAGTCTTCCCCTCCTGAGAAGGGGAGGTTGGAGTTGGCCCCCTGGAGCAGAGCTCCTTTCTTGGCCAACCAGGATATCCCCCGAAAGCCCCTCATTTCAGAAGCCTGTCCCTCTCACATGTGTCAAAAAATACCCAGGCTGTGTGTGTGGATGGGCTGGGCCCCCATCCAGCCTCTCAGGAAGGTGCCTTTCCTCCCATCAGACTGCTTTCCTCTCCTACAGGATAGACCAGGGAGGCCCCTGGAAGCCTGGAGGGGACGTTGAAAGTGGAACACAAAGTTTGGCAGAGGGATGAAGTCAGTGAAATCAAACACGGCCTTATTCACATGCTGTCTGGGGTCATCGGACAAACAGACAGAAACACCAAATCCCAGTTCTTAGGGTTGGAAAGGGTGGGTTAGGAGCATGTTGAGGGAAAGAGCAGAGGCCTAGAGTCAGCATGGCTGGCTTCAAATCCAGCCCACCATTTACCAGCTGTGTACCTTGGGCAAGGTTCTCATGCTATCTGTGCCTCAGTTTCCTTGTCTGAAAAATGGGGCTATCACTCCATACCTCATGAAGTCCCTGTGAGGATAAAAGGGGATAACACACAGAGAAAATGTATAACAGCTGACAAAGGCAAGTTAATATTAATCCAGTGTGTTCTTGAATATTTGCAAGCAGAATCATTTTTCTAAAGATACATATATATTTTCAATATATTATCCAAATATATTATGTATCAAATATATACTTACAATTTCCAGGAGAAAGGAGCATACCATACCACCTGGGGAAACACCAGGGTTGATCGGGAAGCAGAACGCATAAGGGGAATGCATGGTCCAGAGCCTTTATTGTGCTTTCCATGGGAAGGAAGGGATAAGGCAGGTTAAACAGCTGAACAAGCTTAGATTAGGTCGTTGGAATAACGTTGGCAGACTCTGTGTATGAGGTGGTCTCTTGTTGTCTGGTACCTGGCCCTGGGGTGATTTAGGGCAGGCAAAATACTGGCCTGGTGGGTGAGAGTTGGATAAAGGAGGTGGTTGGGGGTATAGATTGGAGGTTGGTCGGTTTGTATGTGAAAGATGTGCTTCAACGCAAGTTATTCACTCTCTCTAGGAATCAGCTAACTCTGGGAGGGGCATCCCTCCCCAAGACCCCCAAGGTGTCAAACCATCACAAAATGCCTAAAACAAAACACGTGGTTAACATCTTCCTCTTTAACCTAGGCATGTTTCTATGGCCGAACTCAGCACACTGTTGGCAATTTTGTTGTTACTGTTTGTTTTGATGTTTATCCTCCTTGCTCAGCTGTGAGTTCATGAAGGTCAGGGTCTGCATCTTGTGCATCTTTGTACCTTCGGCATCTGTCAAGTGCCTGCCACCAGTCTATACAGCGATTCTTTGACCTGGCTGGTCACTAGACTCCCATGAGAAGCATCGATAAAAATATCGATGCCTACGCCTTACCCTCAGAGATTCAAACTTAATTCATCTGGGGTGTATACGTTTCCACTGACTCCTTGAATATCCTGGGAGGAGTTTTCCAGAAAGAAACCCAGGTTGTGGACCCAGATGTGGTCATTTAAAAACACAGCGGGAAACCCAGGTCCTTCAAGCCAGGGAATTGCCTGGATGTAGTTGCCCATTACAGGAGCGTCCACTGCCCATTTTGGTAGAACATTACCTGCCAGACACTGAGCTGGCAGGCCTGGCAGACCGTGGCCTTGAACCAGTGTTGTTGTTCTGCAGTTCCAGGCTGCACTCACTGTGGAAGGGGCCCCTGCTCCACCCCAAGCATGAGTCCCAATCCCGCCTCTCTGCTGTCCGTGTCCCTGAGCCTTTGGCTCTAAGCAGTCAGATGCTGTTTGTCTCTCTCAGGGACTCTGGTCTCTATGGTTTCCTTCCATCCCTCTGCACCTTTCTCTTTGTGTATCCCTAGTGCATCCCTAGTGCCTCTTCTGCCAGCTTTACAGTATATCTTGAAAGGTAAGAGAATCATCTCTGTGATTTCCACTGTTTTCTGTAGAGTCCTTGGAAGGAGGAATGCCAGAAAGCCCACCCAGTCTTATTTTCCTATTCTCTCCCACCCTACATATTAGCTCCTCCCTGGAATTCCTTGGAACTTTCTCCAACTGCCTCCCCAACGACCAACCACTGCCTCCTCCGCTGGCTACTCCAGGAGCCTTCCCTATACTCCCAATCCCTGAACACCGCCAGACCCTGATCGCCTTAAGGGCCCATACGCTAGGGCATCCTGGAGGGAGCTTGCTCCCCACCTTCTCCAGCCCAGAAACCTGCCAGGATTGCTCGCTCCCCTGCAGCCATCACCACCCAACAGCTCCCACACTGCTCCGAGTAGGTGACAGTGCTCTTCTCCCCTATGTGGGGTATGAGGTGTGAGGTAGGGACTTTCCATAAGGACCTTCTAGAGCGACAGAGAGACAGAGAGAAGGGAGAGGCCTCAAGGATGAGAACTGTGGCCTGGAGAACTGAAGGGAATGCATGTTTAGGGTGGAATTTCTGTATGATTTGAAGCTGTTCTTCAAGGAGTTTCTATGCTTGTCTCCGAGCATCCAACATTTATCTAACTTTCCTAGAAAGGACTCTTTGGTACATTTCTCACTCCTGGAGTTCTGGACTGGGAACTAGCATTACTAATGGGATTAGCATTACTGATTTAGTTCATTCAGGCCTTACGGAGGAAGTAAGTAACAGACTCAGAAAGTTTCCTTCCTTTGTGGGGTCCTGATTTCCTCTTCCATGGGAAGAAGGATCCCCATTTCCTCCCATCTTTAAACGTGGGAAGAATTGGAGACTGGAACTATTTGCGAAAGGAGGGAGCCAGGTAAATACGCAGCTCTGGTGGGCTCTAAGCTCACTTCTCACCTCCATGAGGAGAAACAAAATTTTCAACCTTCCAAGGGTACCATGGCAGCAAATGAACCTGAAAGACGCCACCATTTCATAGCACATCTGGGACCTTCCATTCTGTGGATGAAGTGATTCATTAGTATGTACTATATATGGCTAAAGAAACGGGCTTATTAGGTCAATGGTTGGTTGCTGAGACCAGCAGCCTGGGGCTCTTGGAAAGGAGAACTTGTGTCCCTGGAATGAAGTGGCCCAGGCCCCTAGCTTCCAGCGAGAAGTCTAGCAGGTCCTTGGATAAGAGGAGTGGTTGGGGCAGAGCCAACCACTGGGCTTTTCTCACGGACACTCCATTAGTCCCCTCACTCCTGGGAAATGTAACTGCTAGAAAATACAGCTCTGGAGCTCTCCCTGCCACTGCCCCCAGGCCCTGCTCTCTGTCACCACCACCAACTCCTATATCTTCAGCTTGATAAGTTAAAGATCTCTAATACAAAATGTGATGGAAGGAAAGCAAGCATTCTTAAAATAACAAGAAAAAGATATACATTTTGAAACTTTTGCTTGTTTGTTTTACCTGCCTTGGGTCTTTGTTGCTGCACACGGGCTTTTCTTTAGTTGCAGCGAGCAGGGGCTACTCTTCGTTGCAGTGTGCAGGCTTCTCATTGGGTGGCTTCTCTTGTTGCAGAGCAGGGGCTCTAGGCGCGCGGGCTTCAGTAGTTGTGGCACTCGGGCTCAGTAGTTGTGGCTCGTGGGCTCTAGAGCGCAGACTCAGTAGTTGTGGTGCACGGGCTTAGTTGCTCCACGGCATGTGGGATCTTCCCTGAGCAGGGCTCAAACCCGTGTCTCCTGCATTGGCAGGCAGATTCTTAACCACTGCAGCACCAGAGAAGCCCACGTTTTGATACTTTTATGTTCCAAGACAATTTCCAAATTGGTCATCTGAAGTGAAAGGCGCATGAAAAGCAACGGATAGTAGCTGATAACTAAAAGATGGTCCAAGTGCATTTTGAGAGACTGTGGAGTTCTTTCCTGTTCTCCTAATATGAAGGACAGCAAAAGGTCAGAATAGTCTGTTCACAATGTATTGTTTTTAACTGTGTGTGCTTGTTTATTTCCAGCATCTACTATGTGCAAAGTACCGGGGGGAACGCAGAGACAATTGGGGCCCTCACGGGATGAAATACATGCACAGAGAACTGGAGTAGAAGGAAGATAGTGATGACTGCTAATCAAGAAAGGAACAGGGCTTCCCTGCTGGTGCAGTGGTTGAGAGTCTGCCTGCCGATGCAGGGAACACGGGTTCGTGCCCCGGTCCGGGAAGATCCTACATGCCGCGGAGCGGCTGGGCCCGTGAGCCATGGCCGCTGAGCCTGCGCGTCCGGAACCTGTGCTCCGCAATGGGAGAAGCCACAGGGGTGGGAGGCCCGCATACCGCAAAAAAAAAAAAAAAAAAAAAAAGAGAGAGAAACAAACTGCCCTGGTGCACAAGTGAGACCCAGATTAATAGAGGTGGAGGTGGGGCCTTCAGGAAGTCTATATCCACCCCGCCCTCCCTTATTCTCTTCCTTCTTTAAGTGGTAATTGAGCATCTGCTGTTTCCCAGGCACCGTGCTAGGTGCTAGACACAGCAATTCACAGGATACATATGGTCCCTCCCCCGTAAAATAACAGACCAACACACGTAAATGGCAAATAAAAATGGTCTGAGAATACCATCATGGTGGAAGTATTGCAGATACTGGATGTAGATATGAGAGGATACTCAAGAAGTTTCCCCGAAGGAAGTGATGTTTAAATAACACCTGAAGGGTGAGCAAAAGTTAGCCATATGGATCATGGGGCAGGAGAGAATGGCACTCCTTGCAGAGAGAATAGCTTCTGCAAAGGCCTTAGGGTGGGGAGAGCATAGCTGACTGGGAGGATGGACAGCAGTCTACACAGGCTGATTAAGTTGTCCATGCAGTGAGGAAAATGGATTAGGTCAGTGTTTCAAAAGTGGGCTCTATAGGACACTAGGTCCTTGGATTTGTGTTTATGTGAACAGGCATGTGTGTGCACACACTTGTGTTAAAATATACGTAACATACAATTTACCATTTTAACCATTTGAAGTGTACAATTCAGTGGCATTAATTAAATTTACAATGTTGTGCAACCATCACCACTATGTATTTCTAAAACATTTATTACAGAAAAGAAAATTTGTAACCATTAAGCAATAACTCCCCATTCTCATAGCCCCTGGAAATTATCATTTTGCTATGAATTTGATAACTCCAGGTACTTCGTATCGGTGGAATCCCACAGTATTTGTCTTTTTTGTGACTAGCTTATTCCATTTGGCAAAATGTCTTCTGGGTTCAACCATACTGTATCATATGTCAGAGTTTCCTTCCTTTTATGGGTGAATAATATTTCATTATATATGTACACCACATTTTGTTTATCTATTAACCTGTTCATTGATGCATGGGTCGTTTTCACGTTTTGACTGCAATGAACACTGGCATACAAGTATCTGTTTCAGTCCCTGCTTTAAATTCCTGTGTGTATATGTCCAGGAGTAGAATTGCTGGATCATAAGGTAGTTCTATGTTTAGCTTTTTGAGGAACGACTAAACTGTTTTCCACAGTGGCTACACCATTTCCCATTCCTACCAGCAGTGTGCAAGGGTTCCAATTTCTTCACATGCTCTATAACACTTGTTATTTTCTCTGTGTGTTCGTGTATCTGTGTCTGTATGTGTTTAGCAATAGCCATCCTAATGGGTATGAAGTGGTATCTCATTGTGGTTTTGATTTGCATTTCCCTAATGACTAGAGATGTTGAGCATTTTCTCATGTGTTTATTGGCCATTTGTATATTTTCTTTGGAGAAATATCTATTCAGGTATTTTGCACAATTTTTAATTGTTTATTTTGCTGTTTTTGAGTTGTAAGAGTTCTTTCTATATTCTGGTATTAAGCCTTATCAGACCTATGATTTGCAAATATTTTCTCTCATTCTGCAGTTGTCTTTTCACTGTCTTGATAGAATTCTTTGATGCTAAAAGTTTTTAATTTTGATGAAGTCCAATGTACTTATTTTTTACTTTGTTGTCTGTGTTTTTGGTGTCATATCGAAGAAATTATTGACAAATCCAATATTATAAAGCTTTCCCCTATGTTTTCGTCTAACAGTTTCATAGTGTTAGCTCTTACATTTAGGTCTTCAATCCTTTTTGAGTTAATGTGTGTGTATAGTGGATGGTAAGGGTCCAACATCATTCTCTTGCATGTGGCTATCCAGTTGTTTCAGCACCATTTACTGAAAAGACTGTCCTTTCCCCATGGTCTTGGCACCCTTGTTGAAAATCATCTCACCACATATGCAAGGGTTTATTTCTGGGCTCTCTATTCTATTCCACTGGTCTATATATCTGTCTTTATGCCAGTTCCACTTAGTTGTGATTACCCCAGTTTTGTACTAACATTTGAAATCAGGAGCTGTGAATCCTCCAACTTTATTCTTCTTTTCAGTATCGTTTTGGTTATTCAGGGTCCCTTGGGATTCCATATGCATTTTAGGATGGATTTTTCTATTTCTGTGAAAAATGTCATTGGTATTTTGATAGGGATTGCATTGAATCTGCAGATCACTTTGGGTAGTATGGACATCCTAACAACATTAAAGCTTCCAATCCATGAACACAGAATTTATTTCCATTAATTTGTGTCTTCTTTAATTTCTTTCAGTAACATTTTGTAATTTTCAGTGTACAAGTCTTTCTCCTCCTTGGTTAAGTTAATTCCTCAGTATTTCATCTTTCTGATGGTTTTCTAAATGGATTTTTTTTCCTAACTTCTGTTTCGATTGTTTAATGTATAGAAATGCAACTGATTTTTGTGTGTTGAGCTCATATCCTGCAACTTTGCAGAATTCACTCTGAATCATTAGAGTTTTCTACATATAAAATTGTGTCATCTGACAATAGAGATAATTTTCCTTCTTCCTTTTCAATATTCCTTTTATTTCTTTTTTTTTTTCATGTAATTGTTCTGGCTAGAACTTCTAAGAGTATGTTGAATAGTAGTGGTAAAAGTGAGCATCCTTATCGTCATGGTCTGAAATGTGTTCTCCAAAAATTCATATATCAAAGCCCTAACCACATTCAGTACCTCAGAATGTGACTATATTTTGAGGTAGAGCCTTTAAAGAAGCGATTAAGATAAAATAAGACCATTAGGATAGGCCCTAATATGACTAACATCCTGTAAGAAGAGGAAATTTGAACACACAAAGCAACACAAGGATTGCACACACACCGAGAAAAAACCATGTGAAGACACAGTGAGAAAGATAAATATTTGCAAGCCAAGAGGTCTCAGGAGAAACCACCTTTGCTGACGCCTTGATCTTAAACTTCCAACCCCCAGAACTATAACAAAATAAATTTCTATTTTTTAAGTGACCCAGTCTGTGATATTTTGCTATGGCATCCCTGGCAAGGTAATACATTTGTTTTTGTTTGTTTAATATTTATATCTTTTTTTTTTTTTTTGGCTGCGTTTGATCTTTGTTGATGCACGCGGGCTTTCTCTAGTTGTGGCGAGTGGGGGCTACTCTTCGTTGCAGTGTCTGGGCTTCTCATTGCGGTGGCTTCTCTTGTTGCGGAGCACAGGATCTAGGCAAGCAGGCTTCAGTAGTTGTGGCACATGGGCTCAGTAGTTGTGGCTCACGGCTTAGTTGCTCCGCGGCATGTGGGATCTTCCCGGACCAGGGCTCAAACCTGTGTCCCCTGCATTGGCAGGCAGATTCTTAACCACTGCGCCACCACAGAAGCCCAATATATTTGTTTTGTTCCTGATCTTCAGGGAAAATTTTTCAGTCTTCCACCATTGAGTATGATGTTAGCTATGGGTATTTCATATATGGCCTTTATCATATTGAATGAGGATGTTTCCTTCTCTTCCTAGTTTGTTGAGTGTTTTTATCAAAAAAAGGTGTTGAATTTTATCAAATCCTTTTTCTGCATCAATTGAGATAATCATGTGGCTTTTCCCTTTATTCTGTTAATGTGATATTATGTGATATTAATGTGATATTAACAGAATAAACACAATTACATTGACTGATTGTGGTAGTACATTGATTGACATTTGTATGTTGAAACATTCTTGCATTCCAGAAATAAATCTCACTTGTTTATGTTGTATAATGCTTTTAATATGCTTCTGAATGCAATTTGCTAGGATTTTTACATCAGTATTCATAAAGAATATTGGGCCATAGTTCTCCTTTCTTAAAGTGTCTTTGGTTTTGGTATCAGGATAATGCTGGCCTCATAGAATGACTTAGGAAGTGCTCCCTCCACCTTAATTTTTTGGAAGTTTGTAGTGACATGTTTTTATTTCCTTCTCATTTCCTTTCGTGTATATCCTATAGATATATTTTGTGGTTACCATGGGAATTATATATAATGTCCTAAAGTTATAACAATTTAATTTGAATGAATACCAAATTAACTTCAATCACATACAAAAACTCTACTCCTGGGTAACTATACCCCCCACTTTGTGTTATTGATGTCACTAATTACATCTTTATATGTCTGTTCACTAACATATAACTATAATTACTTTTGTGTATTTGTCTTTTAAATCCTATACTTTTAAAAAGTGGAATTACAAACAAAAATTATAATAATACTGGCTTTTATGTTTGCCCATGTATTTACCCCTACTTGAGATCTTTATATCTTCGTCTACTGTCTATTGTCCTTTCATTTCAACCTGAAGGACTCTTGTTAACCACTTCTTGCAGGGAAACTCTATAGGTAATGGATTTCCTCAGTTTTCGTTTATCTAAGAATGTCTTAATTTCTCTCTCATTTTGAAGGACAGTTTTGCTGGATATAGAATTCTCAGTTGACAGTTTTTTCTTTAAATATCTTAAATATATCATCCCAATGTCTTCTGGCCTCCAAGATTTCTGCTGAGAAATCAGTTAATAATCTAATTGAGGATCCCTTGTGCATGACAAGTCCCTTCTCTCTTGCTGCTTTCAAAATCCTATTTTTGTCTTTCAACAGTTTGGTTATGCGTCTTGGTATGGGTCTCTCTTAGTTTATCCTGCTTGAAGTTTTTTGAGCTTCTTGTATTTGTAGATTCATGGACTTCATTGAATTTAGGAAGTTTGGGGCCATTATTTCTTCAAATAATCTCTCTGGCCCTTCTCTCTCTTTCTCCTGGGACTCTCATCATGCATATATTGGTCTGTTTGATAGTGTCCCATAGTTCTTATGCTCTGTTTACATTTCTTCATTCTTTTTTCTTCCTGCTATTCAGACTCAATAATTTCTATTTTCCTATTTTCAAATTCACTGATGTTTTTCTCTCTGCTAAAAAATGCTACCAAACCCCTCTAGTAAATTGATCATTTCAGTTAATTTTCAGCTCCAGAATTTGTTTTGTTCCATTTTATAATTTTTTATATTTTTGCTGATATTTTGATTTTGTTCATATATTATTGCCCCAATTTTCTGTAATTCTTTGTCCATATTTTCCTTTAGCTCTTTGAGTATATTTAAGACAGTTATTTTAAACTCTTTGTCTAATATGTCTGATGTATGAACTTCCTCAGCAACAGTTTGTGTCAACCTACTTTATTCCTTTGAATGGGCTTTGTTTTCCTGTACCTTGTGATTTCTTTTGTTGTTGTTGTTGAAAACCGGGCATTTAAATGAAACAAGCACCTCTCCCAGTCTTTTAAGAGTGCCTATGTGCCAGAGAAGTCCTCACTGATTAGCTGGGTATGCTCTAGGTCTAGGGATCAGCCCAAGGTGAAAACTTAAGGTCTTCTCAGGTCTTTTCTGAGCATGTGTCTTGCCTGGACCTGCGTGTGGCTTTTTCAATTCCCCCACATATACAGCTGTTTTTGAATGTCTTAATTTCCCCAAGAGTCTCATCCTAGCTTCTGCTTGGGGCCTTAGATTGCCTTTTATGTGTATTCACCCATAATCTCTTGCCCCAGGTGTCTGTGGATCTGTAGTTTCCCTGCAGCTTTTGTGAACAATGCCCACTCCTTATCCCCTCTGAGATCTGAGTTAGGCAAAACAGAAACTAGTCCTTTAGACAATTCCTTGATAGGTTAGAACACTGCAATAAGGTCTTCTCTGCTCCCTCTGATTTGAGGGAGAAAACTGGTAACTGGGTTGCAGTCTCCTCCAAAGCAAGACTGAACTATGCCAAAGAGGGGGTGGGGCAAATGCAAGTGAACACGTCATGCAATTTTCTACTACTTTGAAAGTAGCTTTTTCTTTTCTTTCTTTCTTTTTTTTTTTTTCCAAACTCCTAATTTATCCCCCTCCATCCCCTTTGGCAACCATAAGTTTGTTTTCTATGTCTGTGAGTCTATTTCTGTTTTATAAATAAATTCATTTGTATCATTTTTTTAGTTTCCACATATAGCTGATATCATATGATATTTGTCTTTATCTGGCTTACTTCACTTAGTATGTTAATCTCTAGGTCCATCCATGTTGCTGTAAATGGCATTATTTCATTCTTTTTTATGGCTAAGTAATATTCCATTGTGTATATATACCACATCTTCTTTATCCATTCATCTGTTGATGGACCCTTAGGTTGCTTCCACATCTTGGCAATTGTTAATAGTGCTGCAATGAACATTGGGGTGCATGTATATTTTCAAATTATGTTTTTCTCCAGATATATGTTCAGGAGTGGGATTGTGGGATCATATGGTAGCTCTATTTTTAGTTTTTTAAGGAACCTCCATACTATTCTCCATAGTGGCTGTACCAATTTACATTCCCACCAAGAGTGTAGGAGGGTTCCTTTTTCTACACACCCTCCCTAGCATTTATTATTTGTAGATATTTTGATGATGGTCATTTGACCGGTGTGAGGTAATACCTCATTGTAGTTTTGATTTGTATTCCTCTAATAATTAGCAATGTTGAGCACCTTTTCATATGTTTTGTGTCCAACTGTATGTCTTCATTGGAGAAATGTCTGTTTAGATCTTCTGCCCATTTTTTATTGGGTTGTTTGCTTATTTTGATATTGAACTGTATGAGCTGTTTGTATATTTTGGAGATTAATCCCCTGTCGTTCGCATCATTTGCAAATATTTTCTCTCTTTCTGTAGGTTATCTCTTTGCTTTGTTTATGGTTTCCTTTGCTGTGCAAAAGCTTTTAATTTTAATTAAGCCCCATTTTTTAATTTTTGTTTTTATTTCCATTACTCTAGGAGGCAGATCCAAAAAGATATTGCTGTGATTTATGTCAGAGTGTTTTGCCTATGTTTTCCTCTAGGAGTTTTACAGTATCTGGTTTTATTTTTAGGTCTTTAATCCATTTTGAGTTTATTTTTGTGTATGGTGTTAGAGAATTCTAATTTCATTCTTTTACATATAGCTGTCCAGTTTTCCCAGCACCACTTATTGAAGAGACTGTCTTTTCTCCATTATATATTCTTGCCTCCTTTGTTGTAGATTAATTGACCATAGGTGCATGGGTTTATTTCTGGGCTTTCTATCCTGTTCCACTGACCTATATTTCTGTTTTTGTGCCAGCACCATACTGTTTTGATGACTGTAGCTTTGTAGTATAGTCTGAGGTCAGGGAGCCTGATTCCTCCAGCCCCATTTTTCTTTCTCAAGATTGCTTTGGCTATTCAGGGTATTTGGTGTTTCCATACAAATTTAAAAGTTTTTTTTTTCCAGTTCTGTGAAAAATGCCATTGGTAATTTGATAGGAATTGCATTGAATCTGTAGATTGCTTGGAGTAGTATAGTCATTTTCACAATATTGATTCTTCCAATCCAGGAACATGGTATATCTCTCCATCTGTTTATATCATCTTTAATTTCTTTCATCAGTGTCTTATAGTTTCTGCATACAAGTCTTTTGTCTCCCTAGGTAGGTTTATTCCTAGGTATTTTATTCTTTTTGTTGCAGTTGTAAATGGGAGTGTTTCCTTAATTTCTCTTTCAGATTTTTCATCATTAGTGTATAGGAATGCAAGAGATTTCTGTGCATTAATTTTGTATCCTGCTACTTTACCAAATTCATTGATTAGCTCTAGTAGTTTTCTGGTGGCATCTTTAGGATTTTCTCTATATAGTATCATGTCATCTGCACACAGTGACAGCTTTACTTCCTAGTCCATCATTTTGCATATGTTACCTGGATTGTTTTTATTTAGTTAGGTTTTTGTTTGTTTGTTTATTTTGGCTGCTCCAGGTCTTAGTTGTGGCATGCAGGATCTTCATTGAGACATGCAGAACCTTTAGTTGCAGCACACAGACTTCTTCGTTGTGGTCTTCGTACTTCTTAGTTGCAGCATGCATGCAGGATCTAGTTCCCTGACCAGAGATCAAACCCAGGCCCCCTGCATTGCAAGTGTGGAGTCTTATCCACTGGACCACCAGGAAAGTCCCTGAATTTTTCTTTTTAAAGATATATTTATTTATTTATTTATTTACTATTTTATTTTTGGTTGCGTTGGGTCTTAGTTGTGTTACACGGGATCTTCATTGAGGCATGTAGGATCTTTCTTTGTGGCACACAGGCTTCTCTCTAGTTGCGGCGTGCAGGTTTTCTCTTCTCTAGTTGTGGCATTCAGGCTCCAGGGCATGTGGGCTCTGTAGTTGTGGCACACAGGGTGAGAGCACGTGGGCTCTGTAGTTTGTGACATGTGGGCTCTCTCACTGAGGTGCGTGAGCTCAGTAGTTTTGGCATGTGGGCTTAGTTGCCCCACAGCATGTGGGATCTTAGTTCCCTGACCAGGGATCGAACCCACATCCCCTGCAATGTAAGGTGGATTGTTTACCACTGGACCCCCAGGGAAGTCCCCCTTGGATTGTTTTTTAAACAGCTTTATTGAGACATGTTACACATACTACACAATTCACCAAATTGTATGTATGTATAAGTTAAATGTGTATAATTTAATGGTTTTTAAAGTGTATAATTCAACAGTTTTTAGTGTATTTACAGATGTATGCAACCATCACCACAGTCCACTTTAGAACACTGTCGTCACCTCCAAAAGACACTTCATACCTTTTAGCTATCACCCCTATCTTCCCCATTAACCCACCCACCCACCCCCAGATTTAAGCTAATCAACTTTCTCTCCCTATATATTTCCCTACTCTGGATATTTCATATAAATGGAATCATGCAATATGTAGTCTTTGTGACTGGCTTCTTTCACTTAGCACAGTGTTTTTCCTCATCCTTTTGCACCAGGCTCTGTAGAAGGTGTAAAGTACCAAGAAGATAAGTGGGAGTGGGGAGCAGCAAGGGTGCAGAGTGGAGCAGGTAGACCCTTGGACTGGTCCAAAATTGGAGTTACACTCAACAGCCACAACATGAGGGTAAGGAGGTAGCAATTTAGATGTTGGCAAGTGAATAGTAGAAATGAACGTTCCCAGGACCCAGGCACCAACATAGATAAGGAGAAAGGAGAGTGGTTAAAAGATTGAAGTTCGGAATGAGATGGAAGACCAGATGCAGTGGGAGTAACAAAATGAGTGACTAGGAAGGAGAAGAGGTTGTCATCAGAATGGCTGCTTGAATTTAAGATTTTTGGCATGGAATGGTTTCAGTGATGACAGTGTCTAAGAAGTCGCCATGGGAAGAGAGTCTGGAGGTGTTGGAAGAGGTGACCCATAGATACAGATGTCACCCAGGGTCGATAGCAAGACTTGGAGCAGGAAACAAAGTCCCCATGCCAAGTAGCAATGTCTTCAGTGAGCAAGGAGTGGTAGGAAGGCAGATGACACTGATTAGAAGTATTTCAGATGGAATAAGCCCCATGAAGTTTAGATTTTGACAAGAAGGCTGAAAGATCATGGTCTAGAAGCACCAAAGGGGAGTGGGGGTGCTCATTGACCTTACCTCCCAAACCTGAGATACATGGAGAAGCAGCTTCTCAAGGGGACAGGGAGGCTCTGGTTATGGCAGGAGGTGGAGGTAAAGGGGTTTCAGTGGGGAAAGCAAAGTCCTTTCAGCAAACGGTGTTGGAACAAGTGGATAGCTACATGCAAAAGAATGAAATTGGAACTTTACCTAACACCAGATGCAAAAAATAAGTCAATGGATCAATGATGTAAATGTAAGAGCCAAGACTGTAAAACTCTTAGAAGAAAACATAGGAGTTAAGTTTCATAACACTGGCTTTGGCAACGATTTTTTGCATATGACCACAAAAGCATGGAGAACAAAAGAAAAAATAGATAAATTGGACTTCATCAAATTTAAAAACTTTGTGTATCAAAGTACACTATAAAGAAAAGAAAAAGACAACCCACAGAATGGGAGAAAATATTTACAAATCAAATATCCAACGAGGGTCCACAGTTCTGATACCAGTTCTAATGTGTGAGTTTTTCCCCCACACCAAGCAATTCTCTGACACCATCTGGGTATCCTACAGTTCAACTCAATTCTGACGCTACTTACCTGAAGGTAGCATCAGCTCTCACAGGTTAAAGGCTCAGTTCTACAAGACTTGGCCCCAACTTCTGGTGCCAATCAAAATCCAGGTTGTCACCTGGGCTTCTGACCTACAGGGTATAGGTTAGAAGTTCCAATGACCCCTTCTTGGGTTTAATTAATTTGCTAGGGCGGCTCACAAAACTCAGAGAAACATTTTACTTACTAGATTACAAGTTTATCACAAAAGGATATAACTCAGGAACAGCCTCACATACAAGAGATGTGTAGTGTGAGGTACGCAGGAAGGGGCGTGGAGGTTCCATGCTCTCTGGGTGTGCCACTTTCCCCAAATCTCCACAAGTTTACCAACCCAGAAGCTCTCTGAATCCCATCCTTTTGGGTTTTCATGGACGTTTCATAATATAGATATGATCGATTAAATTATTGGCCACTGGTGATTGATTCAATCTCCAGCCCCTCTCTCCTCCGTGGAGGTGAAGGGGTGGGAGGAACTGAAAGTTCCAACCCTCCAATCACGTGTTTGGTTCCCCTGGCAACCAGCTTAGGTGCTTTCCAAAAGTCACCTCATTAACATAAACTCAGGGGCGGTTAAAAGGTGTTTGCTATAAATATCAAAACACTTTTATCAGTGTCTAACATCCAGAATATATAAAGAACCCATATTACACAATAAGAAGACAACCAATTTTTTAAATGGGCAAAGGATTTGAAAGGACATTTCTCTAAAGAAGATATACAAAGAGCCAAAAGTTCATGAAAAGATGTTCCACGTCATTAATCGTTATTAAAATGCAAATCAAAATGACATAAAATACCACTTCATGCTCACTAGGCTGGCTATAATTAAAAAAGAAACAGTAAGCACTACTGAGGATGTGGAGAAATTAGAACCCTCACTGCTGGCAGGAATGTAAAATGTAACGGCCACATTGGAAAACAGACTGGCAGTTCCTCAAACTGTTAAACATGGAATTATCATATGACCCAACAATTCTACTCCTAGGCATAACCGGAGAGAATTGAAAATATAGGTTCACAAGCAAAACAAAGCAAAATGTACACAAATGTTTTTAAAGGCATTACTAGTAATAGCCAAAAAGTGGACACAACCCAAATGTCTATCAACTGAGTGGATAAATAAAATGTCGTATATCCATACAGTGGAAGATTATTCAGCCATAAAAAGGAATGAAGTACTGATACATGATACAACATGATGGACCTTAAAAACACTATGCTAAAGTGAAAGAAGCCAGTCACAAAAGAACACATATAGTATAATTCCATCTATATGAAATGTCCAGAATAAGCACATCTACAAAGATAGAAAGATTTAGTGGTTCCCAGGTTCTGGGGGAGGAAGGAATGGGCAGCAACTGCTAATGAGTTATTTGGGCTCCTTTGGGGTGAAGAAAATGTTCTGGAATTAGTGATGACGGTTGCACATCCTTTAGTAATTTTTGTACTAAAACCCACTGAATTGTACACGTTAAAGGAGTGAATTTTATGGTATGTGAATTATATTTCAATTTTTTTTTAATGAGGGATGAAAGAAAAGAATGAGGGGGAATTTGGTCCCTGCAGTACAGCGATTCCTGAAGGCATAAATGGAAAGGTTGAGGAGAGAGGGAAAGCATGAGAGTCGGCGTCTGGGTAGAGAAAGGAGGTGACACTTGGGCAGTGATGGGGGGTGTCAGGCACAGGAGGCCTGGAGGGATGGGAGGGGGGTAAAGTGTTCCAGGAGCACTGGTCCAGTAGATCCAGGTGTCTGGAAGGAGCAGGACATCTCAGGAAGCCAACCGATTTGGCCTTATTGATGGTGTTGGGAGGTGGTCTCAGCCCAGGTGACTGAAGGGGAGAAGGCAGCTTCAGGGATGGGCACCAAGGGGTCTGGAGATGGTGCCTCTAGAGTGAAGCAATTGAGCAAAACAGGCTGGTGATGGAAATGGGGAGCTGTGCTCCCCAGGCTTGAATGTGGCTCTCCAATCTTGGACTCTGAGTTCAAAGCCAAGTCCTGTAACTCCCCAAGGAAAGGATCAGATTCAAAAACACCAAGAACCGCTGCATTCTGTCAGATCTCTCCGTACAAAAACAAGCCAAAAAAAGTTAGATAAATAAGCAAAAGGGATCCAGGGCCCGAGGCCAACCTGAGTGGTTAGCTTCCTTCTGATATTTATAGAGAGTTAGGAGCTATTAAGTGAAATGAGGACGATCAGAAACAGAAGTGGCAAGTTTGTCAGGCATTCAAACAAGAATTTATTTAGCATCTAGGCCCACCAGGGAAAGCTAGACACAGACTAGGTACTGCCTCTGAGAAGCTTGTAGGCTGGGGGATGGGGAGACTATAAGCAAATCACTAAGTAAATAACTACAAAACTATTTTACAAACATATAAGAACAATAAGAAAAGGAGTAAATTGCTCTGATTCTGCATAACGGGAATCTAACGGAGTCTCGGTGTCAGAGCAAGTTTCTCTGTAGAAATGACCCTTCGGGATCCCCCAGGATGGACTGGGAAGTGAGGGCGGAGCATAGGAAGGCCCTGGGGCAGGAAATAGTTTGAGGACAGGCGGAGAGTAGAGAGACGTGGCTAGAGAGGCAGGAAGAGCCAGATCTTGCAGGGCATTGTGGGACACCTGGAGGATTTGGGACTTTATTCCAAGAACAAAGGGCATAGAGGGGGAGTAAGTGGAGGCACAGTGGAGCTGCAAGAGGGGGCAGTAGAGCAAAATGGTTAAGGAGCATGGAGTCAGCCAGCGAGGGTTCAAATCCCAGGTTGGCCACTTACTACCCATGTGACCCAGGTCAGCTAACCTCTCTGTGCCTCAGTCTTCCCCTCTGTAAAATGGGATCATAAGAGTACCTACCTCAGAAAATCATCATCATGAGGATTCAGTACTAAAAGCCTGGTGCTCACTGAGTAGGGAGGAATTGCTGACGTGAGTGGGCTCCACAGGAACAAGCCTGCACCGTGGACTGGCCCCCACCTCCCGACAGCCATTCGTCACTGGGGCTAAGAGCTGTTGGCACCCATGAAAGTTCTGGCATCTCTAGTGGCTGCCACTTTGAAGACGGGAGTCTCTTGGCCTTGGATGACCATTCTGGCACCATCACCCTCTGGCTCCAGCTGTCCTGTGAGCTCCATGAGGACAGGGACCATGGTCAGCCCATGCCTGGGGACCAGCCCAGGGCTCAGCACATAGGAGGTGCTCCTACCTGCTGGTGAGATGGATTGTGTGGGAATGAATGAAGGGATGGATGGATCTGTGGAAGAATATTTACACTATCCATTAATTATTAAGCATTCTCTATGTGCCAGGCACCTTACTAAGTGCCTTACATAATTCATTTCATTTTATTTTCACAACCGTCTTGTGGGGAGGCTGCTAGGAGACACTCTCCAGTAGGGGAGATCTTGGGAAGGGTCTATGGAGGAGCCCTAGTCATACTTCAGGGAGTCTGATTATTGAGAAATGTGTTTCATTTGTAACCTCAAGGAAAGGCTTTTTGCTGGAAGTTGGGATCCTGGAAGCAGGAATTCAAGCGGAAAGCAAACTCAGCTGAAAACGGTTTCTCTAAAGATCTAGCTGCATAGACTGCAGAGCTACGATCTCATCTTCCTTAGCCAAGCGCAAGGGCAACGGGATCACTTGTTTTTGAAGGATGAATGTGGTGTGTTCTAGAGAGGCATGGGGCCCTCCAGCCCTGTGTAGGAGCTCAGAGCAGAACCCAGGAGTCCTCAGTCCCCCCCATCCATCCCCCCAAGGTGGGAGAACCGTCTTTGATCTCCCCCCATCGCGCCCACTCCCACCCGCTCTGGATCCAGTCAGAGCTCCACACACTCCTGCCTCCTGCTGGCCTGTTCCGTAGGGAATGCAGGCCGCCCTGCGGTCCCAGCCAACTGGTTCGGGGTGCACCCCCTCCTCCCAGCACAGCGCTGTGCACGCGGCCCCCTTCCCGAGCAGCCCTGCTGGCCTTCTTCTCCAGGGACTATTATTTTGGGAGAGTGCTGAGTTCAGCACCACGGCAAGCTGTAGCGGGACGCGCCCTTCTGTCCTCAGCTGGCCCTCCGGAGCTGGCCCGGGGCCCGGCGGCTCTACCCCTCGTGCAGCAGCCCTTCCTACACGGGGTCACCGCGTCCAACCACGGCCACCGTCCGACAGCCCCAAGGTTGTCAAGACAGGTGGCAGAGGAGCTGTGGGTGGGAGAAGCAGAGCTGTGCAAGGGGCACAGCCCAGTCTCACTCCTGCTCCTAGAAAACCCAGCAAGTTGGGGCCCTCATCAGCACCCCCAGAACCCGAAGCCGGGGGTCACCAGCCTCCCAGGGTTTGCCTTAAAGCCAAAGGAGTGGGCTGGCCCTCAGCCAACTGACCGCGCACGGGGCAACTTGGGTGTGTGTGTGGTGTGTGTGCAGGACGAGGGCCTCGCAGGAGGCTTGTGTAAACCCTCCTGCTCTGCAGCCTGCTCTGTGCCCTGGCAGCAGGACAGAGTGACGGCACGGCCCTGCTCTCGTGGAGGCGGGGCCTCGGCCACGACTGTCAGTTGAGTCCAGCTGGGAGGAGGCCCAGGGCCGCCCAAGATACTTGTGTCCGGTGGCGGATTAGCTGCCGGAGCCCAGGCTGCGCCCACCTTTCTCCCTGCTGAGCAGAGGGCTCTGTCCCACCAGGTGGGCCCCCAGGGTTGGGGGCTGCAGAGTGGGAAGGGCGCCCCCTGCAGAGGGCCAGCAGCACTACGGGCTCCTTCCATTCCAGGTGCCCAAGAGCTGGACCATGAGGCTGGCCGTGGCAGCCCTGCTCCTGGGCCTCACGATGATGGCCACCGGAGACGAGGGGAACAAGGACCCGTGCGTGTACGAAGCCCTGCCTGACAACGACGCTGTCCTCTGCAAGTAAGGCTGGGCGGCCCCCCTACCCCAGAGGGCAGAGGGAGGAGGGCTCCGGGAACCGAGGGCCACTGCCTCACAAGGCGGCCTCTGTGGACAGGCAGAGCATGAGTCAGCTCTGGGGCCACCCGGCTGGAGGACAACACCCAGGGAAGGACTTTGAGACGGGCCCGGGCCGTCCGTCCAGACGGCGGTTCTTCCAGGATCGGGAGGGCACACGGACCTGGCCGGCTCCCCCTGGGGCCTCCACACCGGAGGGGCCCTGTGGGGCTGGCCTCACCCTCCCTGCTGGGAGCCCAAGAGAGACCATCCCTGCCTACAGCCTTGAAGGCTCCTTCCCCCCAACAAAGTGGCATTTTAAAGAAAAGTGGCATTTGACACACGGTGTGTGATGGTACCCTCCCCGTGAGAGGTGGTTGTTTGCTTTTCTCTAACAAGGCCCCGGGAATGTCAGGACAGGCAGGAGTGTGGCCACTGGACGTCGTTCAAAGAAGAGGCTGGGCGTGGGAGGCTGGCTGTGTTCCTTCCAACGGTGCAAGCTTCTCCTCCTCTGCGTCAGAAGTCAGCTCTCTCCTCACCCACTGTGGGTCAGAAAAGCCAGTCTTCATTGTCCTGGAGACATGGGCCATCCTGAGGGCTGCCCAGGCCACGTTGCTGCCAACACCCTCTGCCAGCCTGGTGGCCGAGGACACTGGCATCCCACTGAGGCCATCAGAGGTCAGAGCGGCTCAAGGACTCTCACTTCTTATTCTGTCTCCTTGAGTACATTTGAATTCTTACAGACATGACTTTTAGAAAGAAAAATGTTTTCCCTTAAAAAGTTAGATAGGGCTTCCCTGGTGGCGCAGTGGTTGAGAGTCCGCCTGCTGATGCAGGGGACGCGGGTTCGTGCCCCAGTCTGGGAAGGTCCCACATGCCGCGGAGCGGCTGGGCCCGTGAGCCATGGCCGCTGAGCCTGCGCATCCGGAGCCTGTGCTCCGAAACGGGAGAGGCCGCAACAGTGAGAGGCCCGTGTACCACAAAAAAAAAAAAAAAAAGTTAGATAGTTGAATTCCCCCCCCCCCAAAAAAATAGACACTGATTTTGTTCCTATCAATACATTTTTTAACTCTGGTGAAACAGTCCTGGGTGCAGTTTTGTGTGGGGCAGGAGGGAACGGCTGCTCCTGCCATGTGGGCACCCATGCTCTGGGTGCTCTGCTGAGTGGGACCTTCCCGCGGGTGGACAGGCCTTTCCCTCTGGCAGGCAAGTCAAGCCCCGCAAGCTGGGGATGACAGCAGGCCCAGGGCAAGGCCAGGCCGGGCTATGATCACAGCCCCATACAGAGCGCCTCTGTATGTTCACTGTGGAACACGTAGAACGTGATCACATGTGTACGGTCACTGGAGGAGACCAGCTTGCACCCCAACTGCCCCAGGCTCGGCCCTGCAGACACCCACACACTCGCACCCTGGTGGCCTGTGTACTGTGGCACATGCGGGAGCTCTGGGGCACCTGCTACCTGCCAGGAGTTCTGCTGGTGATTTTAAATCTTTGACTTATTTCATTGTTAACATAACCCACCAAGTAGGTGTTATCATCCCCATTTTGAAGATGAGGAATCCCCAGAGATTAAATATCTTGCCCACAGTGCTCACACACCTGACAAGTGGCAGAGCTAGGATTCAGCCCCCCTCGTCTGACTACACGCATGCTCTTTCCCCACCCACCTTTAGCTGCTGGCCTTCCTCCAGGGCCCAGAGCATCTCAAGTAAAGGGGAGCTCTCTCAGTCTATCTGGGCTGCCATAACACAATGCCACAGACTGGGTGGCTTATGAAGGACAAAAAATTATTTCCCAGCGCTCTGGAGGTTGAGAAGTCCAAGATCAAGTTACCAGCAGATTCTGTGTCCGGTGAGAACCTGCTTCCTGACTCATAGATGGCCATCTTCTTGCTGTTTCCCACAGAGTGGAAGGGGTGAGAGAGCTCTCTGGGGACTCTTTTATAAGGGTGCTAATCCCATTCATGAGGGTTCCACCCTCATGACCTAAGCACCTCCCAATGGCCCCACTTCCTAATTCCATCTCACGGGGGGCTGGGATTTCAACATAATGATTTTTCAGTCCATTGCAGGAGTCATTCTCAGGACTTCTTAGAAGACACCAGCAGATCCCCAGTTTGAGAAACATGGACTTACAGCACTAAGCCTGCATGCTAGGACGATGGCTTTTGATTGTAAATCGTCATTGCACGAGGGAAGCTTTTGTTTGTAAAAGGTCACCACTGAATGAGAACACATCAAGGACATGTCAGACCCCAGAGGAGAGATCAGTATGCTGGAGCCCCCTCCCCAAGAGCCCTGCTCAGCGCAGGCTTCTGACTCCACCGAGAGCCTGCCCCCAGAAAAGCACCTCCTTTCACGGGTATTGTTAGAGTCTAATAGGGAATTCTTGAAGTTAGGACTCGATACCTAAAGGTATTAATCTATAAGGGAGGAATTTTTTGTGCTGTGACAAGCAGTGGGGAAACATTGTTAAGAGAAAAGTTCTCCCAGAATAATACCTAACCCACTCCTGAGAAAGCCAGACTAGACTGGCAAAAACTCGGAGAGTCAGAACCCTAGGCTCGGTCTCAGAAGTGAAAGAACCATAGTCGTCCAACCCTGACCTCTCCCTGCTGCCTCCGCACTGGTGGCCTCAGTGGACTCTCCCAGGGACCAGGACCTGCCTCCCAAAGCCCTCTCTTCTGTGCTGAAAAGCTTCCCCCTCAGAGGGAACACCTTTATGTCAAGGCGGGGGCTGCCTTTCTTTCACTTCACCCCATTCTAACTAGTTTTGCCCCCAGCCACTGCACAGAACAAGTCTAGTCTCTGGAGGGTCCTTCAGCTGTTTGGACACAGATGTCATGCCCCCCGCCTTCACCCGTTGCTCTTTCCTCTCTGGGCATCCACCTCCCATCCTTCAGTTCCTCCTTAGGGGCTTTGTTCTGGGCCCCCGCTTTTGAGAAGAGTCAGTTGGAGACAGACCCACACTGAGAACCATGCAGCAGAGGGTGGGTTGCCCCCCGAGCCCCCAGGCGCCTCTGTGAAGGCTACCTTCCCTCCATGGGCCTTTTGGTCTCCCTCGCTTTGGGGCAGGTGGGATTCGGAGCTTTTTTCATACCTGATCTGGTTCTTACAATGCTGAAGGGACTTCTGTGACCATCCAGTCCCAGGGAAGTGCAGACGAGACCATGCAGCCCTTCTCTATTGCCTACGGCACAATACCCCAAACCTAGCAGCAGCACACGTTTATCGCCTCGGTTTCTCTGCGCATGGCCCAGCTGGGCACCTCTGGCCCAGGCTCTCAGGAGCCTGCAGTCCAGCTGTTGTCTGGGGCTGCAGTCTCATCTGAAGGATGTGACTTGCAGGCAACATGTGGGCTTCCATCCCTGGGCAGGCAGCGCTCCGTGGGTATGACGGGGACCTGGGGGGGACAGACCTCACTCCTGGTCCCCTGGCATGTACCCTGTGAAGGCACTCCCTGGGGCTTTAGGCCCACTCACCAAATGTCAACTCGGTGATTTTGCTTAACTGTTTTAACATTTGCAGCAGTTCTACTGGGATCAAAAGAGGAGGCACTTTTGTTCCCTGGGGAAGGCCCCCTCTGGTCCTCAGTTTCCCTCCTCCCCACCACTTGCCTCTCCCAGTTCCGGGCTGTGGGCTGAATCTCCATCTCTCTGCCAGTAGAGGGTCCCCTCTCTGAGCCTCGGATCTTGATAGCTGCAGTGGCAGGGAACTGTGGCAGAAACAACCCAAAAATTCCTTAAAATGCTGCCGTGATGAGAAATGAAAATCCATCCTCTAAAACTTCTTTAAAAGCTATTAAAACTATGCCATTGGAAAGGCACTACTGTAAACTTGCAAGGAGTTAAACTGGCTTCAGTGAATAGTCCTGCTTCAAGGGGCCTGAGTCCTGGCCTTGGGGGTGCCGGTCTGAGGAGGCATCCTGTGTCTGCAGACTTGGGCTACCTCTGCCCAAGGCAGGACCTCAGGATCCACTGGAAGGGGTGGGATGGTGGGAGGGGGAATGTGGGACTCTCCAGCGGGAAGTGATCCCTGTACTTCTCCCGGGTCCTGACCTCGGGAGCTCCCCTCCAGATCTACTCCCCCAGTGACATTCTCAGGGGTGCCCTTCAGGCATCACCCCCAGCAGGAAACGTGGCCAGCTCCGGGTGACCACTGTGGAGCTGGTCTGCCATGCTGGGCTTTTGGAAAGGCTGAGTGAATCATCTTAACCAAATGACCCCAGGCCTTGGTGATAAAACGTGACAGTAGGATAGGGAAGAAGGGCAAGCAAAAAAAAGAAAAAAAAAGTTGACACAGAGGTGTTTTTCCTGTATCTGTTTGAAAGCCTGGTTTCCATCCCTGAGTTTCAAATACAAGTGAGCCCTTAAGTCTAACCCTGGTGAAGGTGTGGGATCAGCCTGCACGGCAAGCCCAGTTCTCAGGGCACTTGTGCAGTTCAGAGCTTCTCAGGGAGAAAGTAGATAAATGGATGCATACCACAGACTTAGGGACTAGATATTTTCCCCCCTGAGAGATATTTGCATTTTGAAAGCACAGTGAATGGCAGATTGAGAGCCTAGGGTAGGGGCAATGCATCACCCAAAGAAGTGGGTGATTTAATTACTGGTGGGATTTGCAGGTGTGGAGAGGGTCTTGATTAGTTAGGGGCCAGAGAAGTCTGTGCCCATGAAGAAGCCTGTGCTAACTGGCTAAACCTTTCTTTATGTAATAAGAACATTCCAGAAAAGCAATGTGAATATATTGTTCTTATACGCCCAGTCCTACTTTAAAGACACTGACCAGGTTTGCCTCTGGATGTATATATTTTTTGAGAAGTAAACACTGACAGTAACGAATACTTTCTGAACCCTGATAACCTGCCAGGCTCCGTTGTAAACACGAATCACCATTTTACTCCTCTTAGCGAACCTACAAATAGGTATCCTTAGTGTCCCCATTTTACAGGTAGAGAAACTGAGTCACAAGTGGTCAAGTAACTCAGGCTACACAGGTCAGACTGAAGCCTTACGCACCCCGGGCTCCCCTAAGATCCTGACATGGGCCAACCACCTCCCTCTCTCCATAGGGGCCTTAAGGTTTTCTACCCAGAGTTGGGGAACCTCGGCTGCATGGTTGTTCCGGAATGCAACAACTACAGACAGAAGATCACCTACTGGACCGAGCCGATCGTCAAGTTCCCTGGGGCCTTGGACGTGAGTGAGCCAGCCTGGCTGGATGGGAGGGTCATGGGTCTCGAGTTCCCTCTGGGTTTGCTCATCTGGGTGACATGAAGCCACGTGCAGAGCCAGCTGGGTTGGCTTTGGTGGTACCAGATGGCCGTTGCCATAAGCACGTGCCTTCTTTAGAGCAGCCCCGCCGCCTTGGAGGAGGGTGGGGTGGGTAGGAGGGCTGCGGGCGGGAGCTTTGGTGGGGCTCAGGGGCCGCTCCGCCGGGGCCTCTCCCTCTCCTGGGCCCCTGAGCCTGGCTCCTCAGTCAACGTGGCGACCAGCCAGGGTGTGCTTTGGAGTCGGCAGAGAGAAGGAGGAGAGAGGGGCTCGTGGGGACTTGCTTCTCAGGGTGCAGAGTGGCTGGGCTTTCAGAGCGATCTGAATGGGGAGGGACCTGGCTCTTAACGGGCAGCGCCTCTCACATAGGTTAAGCAAGCAGAGGTCAGTGCCCTTGACTCTTGGGCATCGCAATATGACAGTTACTCAGAAGTTTGCCCCGAGGGGTAGGAAATAAAAAATAGAAACATTTTAAGAATTGTCAATAACTATTCCTTTTGCTGGGAAATGATTGGCACCATCTTGTTCTGGAAGCTTCCCTGGGCTTGGGGATGCGATAAACCTGGGGAAGGGCGCTGGGGAGTGGGAAACGGGGCTGCAGCTGCTGGGGAAGCTGCTCCAGTGTCCTGGTCAATGTCTCTTTCTTCCTTGACTCTAGGCTGAGCCCCCATAGTGTCAGGGGTGGAGGGTGACTTTGTCTGCGTGTTTTAGTCAGAGGTGCCAGTGTCAACCTAGGCACAAGGACTGTGATGTGTCCAGGACTCAGGCCACAAAGGCGTGGAGACAGAAGGGTCATGGTCAGGATGTGACCACATGCGCACTGCGGTCAGCCTCCTGGTCCCCTCTGTTCACCGTGGCAGGGAGAGTCCACAGAGGGCTCCTCCCTTCTGTCGGTCCAGCCTGGGGGCTGTCAACACAGGTATACCTAGATAACAGGTTCTAGGGTGGGGAGCTGCACAGACTACTAGGAAGCAGAGGGGAAGATTTTTCTTTCTTCTTCTTTTTTTTTTCTCTGGCAGCACCTCAGGGCTTGCAGGATCTTGTTTCTCCGACCAGGGATCAAACCCGGGGCCCCAGCAGTGAGAGTGCTGAGTCCTAACCTCTGGACTGCCAGGGAATTCCCGAGATTTTTCTTTCTTTAACTGCCTTTCACTATCAGGGAACAAATAAGTGGCGATATGTCTCAATTTATGAGGCTGAGAACATGAAGAACATGAATAGCCTTTGACAGGCTATTGTGTTTGTCACCGTGACAAACATCCTTTCCTCTGGGAGGCTAAGAAAGCAAGTCATGAAGACGCCTTCTGGGTGTCCTCTCCCTCCATCCTCCCAAGCCTGGCACACATGCACACGCATGCACATGCATGTGCACACACGCATACGTCAGCCCTCCCCACCGGAAACCCTTGGGCTGGGTCACACCCCTGGACGGGCAGGACAAGCAGAGGAAACGTAAGCCTCGGTGATTGTAACTCAGGACAGGAGCAGGGCAGGAGCCTAATCCTCTAGGGAAGAGTATAACGCCGTCCCATGGGACAAGACTCTCACCTTCACCCTTAATTCACTTGTTCTTAAGGAGTGAAGAGTTTGGACCAAATACTTTCACAGTCCAGTGACTGTCCCGAGAGGGAGTCTAAGGCAAGAGCTCCATCCCATGTGCTATTGCTACAGATGTCCACTAGATGGCAGTGTAGACTTTCCTGAGTACCTGGTGCCCTTAGGAGGGGCACGTTTAAAGCCCGTTTGGGAAGCTTTTGCATTTGATCCAGTCTAGGTGGTACTGATTGTCCTGGGGTACGGACACAAAACGCAGAGAAGATATCACCCCCTCCAGATCCTGAAATCTCCTATCCTGTCTCAGCTCAGAGGTGGGGCAGGGGAGAAAATCGGGAGATTGATGAAGGATGCAGAGCTGAGGTTAAGAAATCCAAGGAGGGCAGAGATTTCACAAAGGACGGCTTGGTCAGAGTGGTGGAAAGAAAGAAAAAGTAGTATTCTACTGCTATAGAACTAAAGTTTATGGAAATTTGCCCTTTGAGAAGGCAGGTTCAGCTAGAGTATCAAAAGCTTCCATTTATCGTGTGGTACTTACTCTTTATGTTGGAGACTATTCATGTGTCGTTTCATTTAATGTGCTCGTCAAGTTAAGTATTTCTTTAGTCAAGACTGTTAGTAGCAAGTGACAAAAATCAACTCAAACTGGCTTGTGCCAAAAAAGAGGGAAGGTGTTACTGGTTCACAAACTGAAAGCTCCAGGGAATACTTCAGGCATGGCTGGATCCAGGTGCTCAAACGACGTCACCAGGAATCTATCTGTCCCTTTTCTCTACTTTTTTTCTGTGCTCGTTTTTTATGTAAATAGACTCTTTCCTTTGGTGCCAAAGATGACCTCATCATCTTCAGAGTTATGTTTTACTAGTTTATGAACCCACTGGCAATAGATTGGCCCCATCCAACCATTAAAGGTCCCAAGACTTGTCCTGTTTGGATTACATGACCGTCCCTGACCCAAACAGTGATGCTGGGCAGTCCCACTTAATCTACAAGGGCTGAGAGCAGAAGAGGATGGTTCCCCCAAAGGAGAATCGAGGTGCAGGTTATCAGAAGGGGGAAAGGATGTTGGATAGGAAAAACAAGAGAAGGTGCAGGGCCCCTCAAAAGTGGGGGCGGGGGAGCCTGAGTCCTTAGTAACAGAGACGAAAATGAAGGCATTTCCTCTGGGACAGGGCCTGATGGAAAAAGCAAGAGGTTGGTGACTGGCTATGTGGAGACAGTGCCTCGCTTCAAAGGGGATTAAAACAATGCCACCAAAGCAGCAGCTGCCAGTGGACATGCTCAGGGAGCCCCCCCACCGAGCAAGCCCCGAAGCCCTGGAAGGAGGGGCCCAGAGGTCAGGGGACAGCGTCTCTGTGCCCAGCAGGGGTCTTCCTGCCTGCACACCATTGCTCAGGCCACTTCCCCAGACTTGGACCCTGTACTCTGGGATACCCTGCCCCTACCAAGATGCTTTCTCCTCCAAGAAGCCTTCCCTGACTGCCTCCCTCTGGGTCCCACCCCCATCTCAGTCAGGTCTCTTCTTTCTCCAAGCGTTTTTCCCCTACCCTCCAAACCCAGTGTTTACTTGCCTCTGTCTTGTATTGCTTATTCATATCTCCCATAGCGTCAACCAGTTTATAAGCTCTAGGAAAGCAAGACCATGTGTTGTATTTCTTTGAACCACCCACAGTCCCTACCAGCATCGCAGACCCCGCGTTGGCTGACTGGGTGGCCAGGTGGCCGAATGAATGAATGAAGGAGTGCATGAACGGCAGGTGGACGGACGCCTTCTGGAGGGGGAGCTCTGAGGTGTGTGAGCCCGGTGGTTTGCACTTTAAGCTGCCGGGTGTGCTGGCGCCTCTGCAGAACGCCGGGTCAGCACTAGTCTCTCCTCCGCCAGGGTGGATGGGGTCTGGGGTGGATAGGAGGAAGCAGAGAGAGAAGAGGAAGTCAGGTGGGCTCCCGAGAAGGCAGAGTAGTGCAGGACAGTGTGGATGGTCCTGGTGCCGACAGCCGCTGAGGGCTGAGAGAGGTGCTGAGGTAAGAGGAAGCTTTCCTCCCCTGGTGCTGTGACAAACATTAAGAGGCAGACGTCTCGAAATGCATCCCTTCTCAAGCCAGTGAAGACTGAAAGGCCCTCCAGAAGCTTCTTAACTGGGGCTTAGTCTTCACCTTGAATTTAACCCGCTGGAATCCTTTTGAAGGGAAGAAATTGCCGTTACGTGGGGAACGTGCATTGCATTAGAAGGAAGGAACGCAGACCACAGCTGTCCTTCCTGCGGTCCCTTGGCTTTCCAGTCAGACTCGGCTCAGCCCTATTCTCCTCCCCAGAAAGCTGGTGACCCCGAGTGTCCTCCTCCCGGGCCGGGCAGGCACGTCCCCATGTCACCCTGGGCCTGCAGCATCTCTGTGGCTGCCTTTTGGGGACCACCTCCCTGCCCTTGGCAGCCCAAGGTAGAGACACAAGTTTGGGCACAAATCTTCTAGAGCCCTGGAAATGTGGAGACGTCCACGTGTGGTAGGGTCACAGACGCTCCTCGATGAAAGAGACCTCGGAGCTCCCCGGCCCACCTCCCATCCTTCTTTTTACGCACAGAGAGAAAAATGGGAGCTGCTGCCGTCATGAAGTAGTTAGCAGAGGCAGGACACGGGGTGCCGACACGCGGGGTAGTTCTGGTCAGAGCAGCCCCTGACGGGTGAGGCAGGCCCACCCGGCTCGTTCAGGAAAAGATGCCGAGAGGGAGCGTGCACACGTGCCGGGGCAGCTAAATGCATTTGCTCCTGGGACAGCCGCCGGCGCGCAATTTGGTGCTGGGGATGTGAAATGATTCACTAGCAAATACAGATGGAACACACAGGCACCCTCTTAGTGCTGGAGATTCAAAGATAAAGGGCACCGTCACGGAGCTCCCAAGTCTAAGGTGGGGAGACAGACAGGTGGACGGATAGCGGGGACGCGGTGTCAGTGCTTCAGGACAGGAACCTCAGGTACCACGAGGGCCAGGAGCGGCCTCCAGGAGGGGGTGACCCCAAGCTGACCTGTGCTGGTGACTCGGCAGGGGATAGACAGGGGAGCAGGGTTGGCCAGGTGTGGGATGAGGCTCCAAAGAGGGCAGGACCATGCTCTGAGGGGCCACAGATGCTGGTTCGTGGGCCCTGGCGTGGAGTCTGAATTTTATCGTGAAGCCAGACTGGGGAAGGGGCGTCACCGTTCGATTTTTAGGCTGGTGGATGTGATCGGATTAGCAATTCAGGAAGGTCACTTGGGTAGGTCACTGAGGTGCAGGTGGGAGGATGGAAGAAAGGTGAGGCTGGAGTCAGGGAGAGCACCTGCTGAAACAGAAGGGCAATGGCATGGACCGGGGCCTGAGCTTGAGGGTGTAAAGGAGGTCGAATCCATGGAGCTTGGTGACTGTGGAGGAACGGGAATTGCAGGGAAGGAGAGAGTTGGGATGACCCTTGGGTTTCTGCGACAGGCAGGTGGGTGGCTAAGGGTTAAGCTGAGCATGTAATTCATCCACTGAAACGACGTTTTTGAGAGTGAACGGGGAGGTGCTGTTAATAATCGGGACGAAGGGTGTGATTGGGCACTCTCCCTAATACTGGTGCTGTCCCCAAGCAAGGGACACAGGAGAAGGCCTGTATCTATAGGGACCACGGGCAGCGGAAGCAGCTTTGCATCCCTGAATCTGAGGCCCCTACGTGCACCCAGTACGCGGATCAACTGTCTGATGCTGGGAAGAAAAGACAGGGCTGGAGGCCTAGCTTTGGCATCCAGGGGTTGGGGGTGGGGGGTGGATTCTTCAAGGTAGCCAGGCTCCTTGGGGAGAAGATACGGAGAGGCCAGAATCGGCCAGCCCACAGAGGTCAGGTCAGAGAGGCAAGGGAGAGGCTGCTGCAGGGCTGGGCTGGGGAAGAGCCGTCGGATTTGCCAAATTCCCTGGCGCTACTCTCGAGCGAGGGGGAGAGGAGTTTCAGGACAGTGAGCCTGGGAAAAAGGTAAAGTCAGGACACGGTAAGGAGTTTACTGGCGGGGGTTCACCAACGTGCTAGTGAGGCTTTAGGGAAGAACTGATGAGGTGTAACTGTAACCCAGTGCCTGGCAGTGGACAGGAGCGTAATAAATGGTACAGGTTGTCATATGATAAGAGGCTGCTTTGTAGTCTGAAGGGCAAAAGACACAGAAGAAGGGTTTGGGCTTCTGGAGGCTCTGGAAGGAGCCAGTGCGGTGGTACCAGAGACAGGGGCTGACAGGTGGAGCCAGGCCAGGAAGGCAGGTGAGGAGAGCACCCCGCACCCAGGCAAGGACGCATGCGTGGAAGAGAGCCCGCTCCCATGTCATTTTAACCTTCCTGCTCGGTCAAAGGCTGCTAAAATCACCCAGCTGTGTCCCACCCCAGCCCAGGCCAGTCCACCATCTGTTATGGGAGCACCTCCAGCCACAACAGGACCAGGCAGGAGAGGAGCGACGCTTATCACCACCTCTAGCCTTTGCAGACAGATTTTGAGGCCATAGAGAAACTTCCCATGCAGGATTTCACAGTCCTCCTAGCAACGTTGGGAGCTAGGCAAAGTAGGGATTATCCCCACAACTACAGGATGGGGGACGCTGCCCAAGGTCAAGGTCACGCTCACCCAAGCTGGGGAGTGGAAGAACCAGCCCTAGATGGCAGGTTTCCTGCCTTCCAGTTTCGCTGCTCTTTCACCTGCGAAATGTTGCCTCTCAAATTTACCCCAGCTCCTGGAGAATTGGCCCCGATGTCCAGACTTGGGGTGTCATGCATATATCCGTTCCCTGGTGCAGATCCTGTCCCTCTACCGGACACTGTCACAGGAGCCAGGGACACACACAAAAAACAAATCCCCACCCCGCCCACGAAGGGCATCTCGTAGTGGTGAGAATGCGAGTCGCTGTCATTGTTGAGAGGATGACGGGAGAAGCGCTTGTGTGGCTAATGTTTTGCTCCCGGGTGCCTTCGTGAGGGAGCTTCCTGGCCTTGATGTTCAGTTCCAGTCCTCTGTATCCCCCGCCACCTTTCCTGTCGTTATACCCTCTGCTCCAGGGTTTACAGAACCTCTGGCCAGACCTTTCAATAAAGCCACCTGTTCCCAGTCTGCAGGGATGTTCCTCAGAGCACAGGCGAAAAGGGCGTTTGTTCAGTAATTGTTCGGTGATGTCGGCTGAGAGCTTCCAGTCCAGTGCTGGGGAAATGGGTTCCAGATGTTTTTCAGATCAAATCATGTTTCTTTGAAAAAACTTTGTGGGCTGTTCCACCAAGGGGGCAGATGGGGCCTGAAAGGCAAGTCCAGCAGGTTTGCATCCTGGTTTAAAGAAAAAAGGTCATTCAGCCGGTGTGTGTTTTGGAGGGGTGGAGCGGGGATTGCCGTATGACTGGGGTCTGTCCCCGGCGGTCTGCTGGGAACGTGAGCAGAGGCTTCTTGGATTTTAAGTAGCTGCCTGGCCTCGGTCGGAGCCGTTTAGAGGAACAAACACTTGAACTTTGAATGCTGCAGCGACTTCTTTTTTTTTTTTTTTAACAATTTGATTGATTGATTGGTTGGCTGTGTTAGGTCTTCGTTGCGGTGCGCGGGCTTCTCATTGTGGTGGCTTCTCTTGTTGCGGAGCGCGGGCTCTACAGCACGCAGGCTTCAGTAGATGCCGTGCGCGAGCTCATTAGTTGTGGCTCATGGGCTTAGTTGCTCTGCGGCATACGGCATCTTCCCGGACCAGGGCTCGAACCCACGTCCCCTGCATTGGCAGGCGGATTCTTAACCACTGCGCCACCAGGGAAGCCCTGCAGCGACTTCTTGCCTCCTCTGGCTGGAGTTCTGGGAAAGCCTGTGAGGAATTTTAAATGAGTAATAATGTCCTTTATTGTTTGTTAACACTTGAGGACTTGGGGGTGAGGGGGGAGAGGAGGAGGTGGGGAGGGCCTCTGCTGGCAGAGCAGCTGCTGGGCCAAGGTACCCACTGCAGTCTGAGCCCTCCTGGGGGCCAGGGCTGGGGGCCGGCGGGGCGGTTGTCATGCCTTCTGGACTTTGAGGGTCTCTCTCCATCACCAGGGAACTCCTGACGCCCCGCCAGCACGCAGCTTTTTTTAGAGCCCATCTGGCCGCTAACCATGACCACATGGGACTGGCAGAGTGAGCGTGGTTGTCTCTGCTTTACAGATGCAGAAACAACAGCTCAAGGGAAATTATATGTCTGTTTCATTTTTAATACTTTATTTTTTAGAGCAGTTTTAGGTTCACAGCAAAAGTGAGTGGAAATTACAGAGACTTCCCCCAGAAAGCCTCGCCTACTCTCAACATCCCCTGTCAGAGTGGTACCTTTGTTACAACTGATGAACCTATGCTGATACATCATAATCACCCAACGTCCATAGTTTACATTAGGGTTCATTCTTGGTATTGGACATTCTATGGGTTGGACAAATGTATAACAACAAGTATCAATTACAGCATCATATAGAGTGTTTTCACTGCCCTAAACATCCCCCGTGCTCTGCCTCTTCATCCCACCCTCTTCCCTAACCCCTGGTAACCACTGACCTTTTTATTGTCTGCCTATTCCAGAATGTCATGTAGTTGGAATCACACAGTATGTAGGCTTTGGGGATTAATAGCCTAGGCTACCACCTGGGGCTCCAGTTCTAGCACCTTCTTCACCGTGCAAGGTTTGGTAACGCTGTCTATCTTTCCCCAAGCCAGTGGCCAGTTGTCCTGTGGCTTAGCTCCCTCCTGGGAATTCTGCTTTTCTTAACTGGACGCTTAGGAGTGGACAGAACCCACCTACGCCTGCCCGTGGTGTCAATTTCAGCGTTCTCACCACTTGTTTTCTTGTCTGTCTCTCCAGCTGCAAGGTAAACTCCCTGTGGGCAGAGACCTTTGTATGCTTGAGAGACAGGCAAGAAAAATAGGCAACTCCCTGGGCATGAGATTCGTGCTCCCATGTGGAGCTAAGTGCAGGGTGCTGGGGGCAGGGTTGTCTCTCAGTAACAAGGATGTGTTACAATTTTCAAAGCCCCTTCCCTGTCCTGAAGGTCCTTATCTCTGATCAGTCCTGAGAGGTGGGCCAGGCAGGGGTCTCTGCCCACGATGGGGAGCCCGAGGCCTCGTTTGCGTATCATCACAACCTTGTGGACATCGGTTTGCTCTAACACACAGAGATGTTAAGTGATGAGACCAGAGCTCGGATGCTCTGGCCCCTATACCGTGCTCTTTCCCATGCCCCCTCCATCCCGATGGTCCCGAGTATATAGTCCGTCTTGACATTTACTGACCGTCTTCCACGCAGCCAGACTGTGTGCTAAGTGCTTTAGGGACATTATCGCACTAAAACCTTACAACTACCAGCACAGTGGGGATGATTACCTTCATTTTACAGGTCAGGAAACTGAGGCCCAGAAAGATTCCATAGCTCATGAGCAGCAGAGTCAGGATTTTAACCCAGGTCTGTGTGGGCTCCAAAGCTCGTGCCCTGACCATACCACAGCACCGCCACTTAAGCGGTAGAGGGCAACCTGCGGTGCACCCCAAATGGCCTGAGCTGTTTCCCGACTGCCGCCAGGCTCCAGGTCCAGGAAGAAGCCAGTTCCTAAACCAACACAGGGAAGAAGTGGGTTGTGGAGTTCCTCTTGTTCATCAGCCCTCATGGGCAGATGGAGACCCAGCAATGTCAAGTGACTTAGCAAAGGGACGGATTGGGGGGAGGGCGTGCAGAAGTGTGAACAAATCAGGGCCCGTTTCCTCCCCACCTGCAGGTCTGTACCACTAATCCAAGATAAAGTCAGGAGAATCCATCGGACGTTCTAATTCCCAGGCCTGAGTTCTGCTGGCCACGTCGGGAATGCAGAGATCCTTGACGCGCCCTTAGAGGCAGGCGACGCCCAGAGGGCCAGGAGGGAGCAGGGCCAGGCCCGGCTGGTAGGCGTGGCTCTCCAGGCCCAGCTGGTTGGAAGGCGATGGCCTCCTCTACCTCCTGGAGCTGCAATTGCAAGAGTCGACACCAGGGGGAGATAGGCAACCGTCATCCTGCCCCGTCCGGGTGAGCGGGCTGGGTGGCCAGGGTCTCGGGCACAGGCAGGCGATGGCCAGGGCTGTGGGACGGTGGAGACCTGCCTGGTAATGGAGAAACAGAGGGTCCCTGACTTGGGTTGAGTGTGCACGCCTCTGCACCCCTTGCTCACCGATCCTTTGCCAGCTGGCTGTGGAAATGCCCTTCTATTCAAATACAAATATGCCTGGACTGGAATTCCTTAGACTAGGGGCCATGAACTTGAAATGCCCTCAGGGGCCAGGCCCCTACTGAGGTGGGTGAAACAGCTGCTTAGAAGGCAAGGAGGAGGGCAGAGGCAGACCTGCACACAGAGGATGCCCCTCACATCCCACCTGGTAGTAAAAAGTTGTTTTAAATTGTGTTGGTGGCCCTCTGTTCATCCCGTTTTGCTTGCCTACAGACTTGACCTGCAGAGTAGGAAGAGTCTGGCGGGACTGGAAGCTGCTGGGCGTGGGAGCTGACTCACTGGTTCACAGACGCTCGGAGCCCCGAGGGCTGGTATGAGAAGCAGCCAGGGCTCTGGCTTTGCACAGACCTTGTCTTACATCCTAGTTGATTGCTCATAACGCCGTGACCTTGAGCAAGTTACTTCTTCCCTCTGAGATTCCTTTTCCTCACCTTAAAATGGGTGTAAGATCCCTTTCTGGTAATATGAGCGATCCGTCATCAATCCTAAGCTTCCCTATTTATTTATTTATTTATTTTTGGCTGCGTTGGGTCTTCGTTGCTGCGCACCGGCTTTCTCTAGTTGCGGCAAGCGGGGGCTACTCTTCGTTGTGGTGCACGGGCTCTAGGCACACGGGCTTCGGTAGCTGTGGCTCGCGGGCTCTAGAGCACAGGCTCAGTAGTTGTGGCGCACGGGCTTAGTTGCTCCGCGGCATGTGGGATCTTCCCGGACCGAGGCTCGAACCCATGTCCCCTGCATTGGCAGGCGGATTCTTCACCACTGTGCCACCAGGGAAGTTCCAATCCTAAACTTTCTTGGCCCATCAGCAGCATTTGGTCTAGCTGGTCTCCTCCTCCTCGTGGTTTCTGGGACCCACACACTCCAGATCTGCCTTCTCCGTTTCTAGTTCTTCACTTCTTGGTCCCCTCTGCTGGGTTCTCCTCCCGCCAGCTTCTCCATGCAGGATACCCCAGGCCTCAGGGTTTGGTCTTCTTGTCATCTTTATCTACACTTTCCCCCTCTGTGGTCTCATCCAGTGTCACGACTGTAAATGTCATCTGTATGTATGCTGTCCTACTCACATGGCCACCGGGGTGACTGATGGACACGCTCACAGGCAACACGTCCAACCCCAGTGCCCAGTCTCTACCCTCCCACAAACCCGCACCGTCTGCCGTCTTCCCCATCTCGGCAAAGCGCTGCCCCGGCCTCCCAGCTGTGTCGGCCAGACATCCTGGCGTCATCAGCGACTGCTCCTTCTCTCCCACCGTACATCCAACCCGCCAGGGAACGCTCTTGTCTTCGCTTTCAGAATCTATCCGGTGGCCGACCACTTCTCTCCTCCACTGTTAACACCCTGGCCAGAGCCACCTCCTTCTACCTGGATTATTGCAACAGCCTCGTAACTGGTCTCCAACCCACCACACCTGCCCCAAATGCCCAGCGTACCCTCAACAGAGCAACCAGAGCGAGCCTTTACATCTCCAGTTCAGATCAGTTCACTCCTCTGCTCAAAATCCTTCCATTTCTCCTTAGGTCACCAGAGTGAGAGCCAAAGAGCTCACAGTGGCTTACAAGACCCCATATGACCTGGCCCATTGTCACCCCTCTGACCTCGATCCTGTCATTTTTGCTTTGCTCACTGGCTCCAGCCTCCTGGCATCCCATCTGCCTTTTTTTTTTTTTAATGAATTTATTTTTTTTATTTATTTAATTTTGGCTGCGTTGGGTCTTCATTGCTGCGCACAGGCTTTCTCTAGTTGCAGCGAGTGGGGGCTGCTCTTCATTGCTGTGCTCAGGCTTCTCTTGTTGTGAAGCATGGGCTCTCGGCGCGTGGGCTTCAGTAGTTGTGGCACACGGTCTCAGTAGTTGTGGCACACGGGCTCAGTAGTTGTGGCTTGCGGGCTTAGTTGCTCCGCGGCATGTGGGATCTTCCCGGACCAGGACTCAAACCTGTGTCCCCTGCCTTGGCAGGCGGATTCTTAACCACTGCGCCACCAGGGAAGCCCCTCCTCCTTGACCACAGCAGCTATGCTTGAGGGCCTCTGCATGGTGGTTCCCTCTGCTGGAGTCTGTCCTCCCCTCACATAGTCATGGCGCACATCCTCACCTCCTTCCAGCTCTGCTTAAATGTCATCTTCTCAAGGAGGCCTTCCCAACCCCGGCCCTGGTACCCCGAGCCTCCTTATCCCTCTCTACTTCTTTCCATCGTATTTATCACCTTCTAAGCTACACACAGTTTCTTTAGTCATTATGTTTATGTGTTTGTTTTGCCTATTCCTGCCTCCACCCCACAGCTGGATATAAGCTCCGTGGGGGCAAGAATCTTTGGTTTATTTGCTGATGTATCCCAAGCACTAGAACAGTCTCTACCACATAGTAGACACTTAATAAATACTTGTTGAATGAAGATTATTGAATGATGATTACGAGAGGACACGTATGTAAAGGCTGTCGGTGCCAACACAGGAAGCATTCAGTAAAGGATGATGGTGATGGTGGTGGTGGTAGTTATAATAATCTTCTCCAACGCCCAGGTGACTAGTGCATCCTGCAACGTGAAAGCTGAGGCAGGGCAGTGACTAGAAGACATGGAATACAAGGCAGAGGGTTGTGAGGTGTTTTTAGGGGTTTAAGGAGAGATAACAGAGAGCGGGAGATGGGAGGGAAATATTTTATCCCTCGTTGGAAAGGAATAGACCACCATGGCTGGACACAGCGGTATGCAGAGACTAGACCCTAGTAAACCTGTGGAATGAATGAATAAATCCCTTGCCTTGTCAGCACATGCAGAGATGACTTTAGTAAGTGGGCAAACAGCCCTGGCAAAAAGTTTTGGGTGCTGAATTGAAATAGGGACAATGGAAGGAAGGCAGTTATCTCCTGAGGCTGGACAGAGGGGGGGCAGTCTGCAGCAGCATCTTCCCAGATGGCGTCCAAAGTTAACCACCCTCTGCTTGGGATCACAGCATCCTGCCTGGTACTCACTGACTCTTGGGGCCCTTTGGGTGATTGGACTGAAGAGAAGGTCCACATCTCTGGGGAGCTGAAGTCCCAGGTTCCCTCTCCCCCACCCCCACCCCCTGTACCTCTTCTTCATGCAAACCTGGTATTTGGTGAAATGCAATGCCAGCAAGACTGCCTTTAGTTCTTGCAAGTAGAGTGATGGTTAATTTCAGGTTGGAATCTACTCCCTTGATTTCTAACGTGCTAAGGATGAAGCTGCTCGCCAGCTCTCCATGCATCTGGCACCCCCCATCCTCCACCTCCCCATCTAAGATGGGAAACAAAGCCACGTGAGGTGTACCTTTTTCAGTGTGTAATCGTGAAACAGCTATTTCCTCCTCCCTGTTCATTTCTCCCATTCACTAGCAAAAACCAGGACTCCATGGAAAGGTGCCTGCAAGGCTGAGATCTCCTGAAAGGCAGGAGCAGCAGGTCAATTCCTGCATCTCCCTGGCAACCATCTCTAACCTGGCCCTGCAGACTCCAGCCTCAGGACCATTAGACAAGAAAATGCGGAACCACACCTGTATAAGAAATCCAGGCGTTTTAGAGCAGTCAGTGTGAAATCAAAACCACAGAGCCATAAAATGGCTAGAAAAGCAACATACAGATAAATATTTATCGGATTTCAGGTTAGAGAAGGTCTGCCTGGGCATAAAAATCTAAAGATAAAGTCATAAAGGAAAAGAAGGGTGGATGTGAGTTACAACAATATTTGAAACTTCTGCACTTTAAAAAATGCCATAAACAAAATAAAAATCCAACGACAAACTGAGAGAACATATGTGCCATAAATATGACAAAGGATTATTATCTTTATGCATAAAGAGCTCTTATAAATCAATAATAAGAAGATGAATACCGCATAGAAAAAGGAGGCAAAGGATGTTAATGGGTGATTATAGACAGAAGAAAGTTCATTAAAAATGTGAGGGGAGGGCTTCCCTGGTGGCGCAGTGGTTGAGAGTCCGCCTGCCGATGCAGGGGACACGGGTTCGTGCCCCGGTCCGGGAAGATCCCACATGCCGCGGAGCGGCTGGGCCCGTGAGCCGTGGCCGCTGAGCCCGCGCGTCCAGAGCCTGTGTTCCGCAACAGGAGAGGTCACAACAGTAAGAGGCCCGCGTACCGCAAAAAAAAAATAATAATAATAATTTTTTTTTTAAAAAGTGAGGGGAAAGCTTAATTCCATTTATAATTCAAAGAAATGTAATTTTTTAAATGGTATAGACTTTATTTAAAACCTACCAAATTTGAACTTTGGATTTTTTTTTTTAAGGAGAGTATACATTACAGGAAGACGTATAAATTGCCCCAACCTTTCTGGAGGGGATTTAATAATGCATATTAGAATTATTTACATATTCATCGCGTTTGAACAATAATTTTAGTTCTATGAATTTATTCTAATCTGATTAATGAGACACACACAAATTGATGTAAAAGGATGTTCATTGTAGTGTTATTGAAAATAGTGAAAGAAAAAAGGAAAATCATCTAAAAAGCTCAACAATAGATTGGTTGAATAGAATATGTTCTATCCATGTGAAAAAATACCATGTAGCTATTAAAAATCATGTTCTCAGGGAATATTTAAGGCTATTGGAAAGTCTTACAATATGTTTTTAAGTGAAAGAAACCAAATGATAAAACAGTAATTTCACTATAGTCCCAATTTTCAAAAATTATATCTTTTTATGCATGCATGCAAAAAAAAAAAAAAAAAAAAACTAGACGCATGAAGCATACATCAAAATGTTAACATTGGATTGCTCCGAGTGGTGGGATTAAGGGTAATTTTTATTTTCTCCTTTACACTTGTCTGTAATTTCCATATGTTCTCCAGTGAATGTGTATTACTGTAATAATAACAGAAAAAAATGCTATTTGGGGAGAGGAAAAAAGTGAATGCTAAGAGGAAAAGGCTTCAGCTACCCAAATGGTCTGAGTGCTGGTTGCTGTGGAAACTGTAACTTTCAATTGCCCAACTTTTTGTGAATTACTTCCCTGCTCTGCAGGGTTAGCGCGAGGGCTGGATTCAGTGTTATCAGGGCAGGCGTGGGCATGCGTCCAGGGCGGGTGGTAAAACTGACGGGCGCTGCCTCAGGCGAAGGCCCACAGGAGGACCCGGGGGTTCATTCTGGCTCCTCTCCCCTTCCACGTATGGAGGGGTCTTGTGTCCCCCGGGGAATGCCTGGGCACAAGCTGCCCCATGCACAGATCAGCTAGGGAACCAAGAAGCAGCCCACTGCTTCTCTGAAAGGGTTCCCCCAGTGCCTTGCGGAGTGCTGATGGTTCTAATCAATCAGCCTTTCACCACTCCCAGCCTGGCACTTAAGGACGGGGTCCCAGCAGTGGCGTGGGGAGGCGGGGCAAACAGCTGATACAGCTGAGTCCCGGAGACAGTTCGCTGAAGTGAGGCATCTAAGCAAAACCCCAGCTCCAGTTTGAGCCTTGACCCTGTGCCGTCTTGCCTGCCTTCTCTTTACCCCCTGGAGAGCAATCCCTGCTCTGAAGGGGAGCCGGGGATGAAGCACTAGCCCCAGGGCCTTTCAGGAAGCTGCCCGGGGGGGCTGGGTACCCCGAGTGCAAAGGCACTTTCAGATGCCTATTCTCGGAACACGAATGTCTTGCTGCCATTTGTGAATCCTGCTCCGAGCTCTAGGGTGTGGAGAACTGGTTGATTTATAGATCGAGGCAGCCACAAGTTGGAATTTTAAAAAGCAATGTGTCCTTTGAGCAGGAGCCCGGGCTGGGGGCTTTGCAGGCTGTCGCTTTGTCCCAGGGACCAGATGGAACTTGTTTTTCTGTTCACTTGGGGGTTTAACCCTTCGTGCACTCCCTCCCGTACAGCCCCACTCAGGAGTTGCTGCCTTTGGGGCAAGGAGTCAGCTATGAGACAGAATCCACACATCTGAGCCTCCTAGACATTTATTGGATATGCCTCATCTTTTCAATCCCCTGCCTTGGCCGGATTATTTTGTTTTATTTAGCACAGTGACATGTGCCAGGCGCTTCTAAGTGCTTTAGAAATACTAACCCATTTACTTTTCACAATCATTATTATCCCAGTCTTACAGATGAGTAAACTGAGGCACAGATAGGTTAAGCAACTTGCCCAAGGTCACACAGCTGGTGAGTGATGAAGCTGGGATTTGAAACCCAGCTGTCTGGTTCCCAAATTTGTGTGTTTAATCACAAAATCATGGCTGCCTCTCAGAGAGCAGGCAAATGGACTCTGCTCTTAACAGTTCGGAGTTCCTGGGGTGATTCTTCCCACTTAAGCTATGAGAATGTAAGGCACCATCAGCGTGAGATGAAATCCAAGTCCCAGGCGTTTGTGCCTGAGATATCACTGCCACCCTGGGTCTGTCTCACCTGATGCTCCTTCAGGCTTGTCACCTGATTCTCCCTATTTATGAGGTCCGTGCGGCGTAATGAGAGAGGTCCAGTGTTCAATGCCCTCCTCCACTCCACCCACAGCCTGTGTGAACCCGGTGGGATCCAGGGTCCCTGAGTTTGGAACTTGTTCTGCTGGAAAAACTTTGTGTCATATATAGTTTTCCTCCAGCAGGGGTCCTGGGGTCTGCCTTTGGTCAAGCTCTCTTGCGTATTTATGGAGCAAAACCCACAGGGCTCTGCGAACATTTGTAAAATATTGGAACCCCAGGCAGGCAGATGGAACTGTTCCTTACCCTAGGGAAGTCAACACGGTTCTTTGTCCCTTCTGTACAGGGAAAGGAGTTGGACAGAGACTGGGGCTGTGACAGCGGTGGTCAGAATTGGGTGTCCACGGCACCCAGGCTGCATAGGGAGAGGCTGCAGCCTGGGGAGAGGGTAAGAAGGCATCAGGTGGGGCTTGTCACCTCCTCACCGAGGTCACGGGTGCCCGCGGGAACACTGTGCCTCATGCCAGGGGACCCGGAGAACTTGGGGTGGTTTACTCAGGAAATGACGTGGGACTTGGAGTCATTTGAAGAAAATGGCACTGCAGTGATACCATGCTGGAAGTGAGCTGTTCTTTCTAAGCTCACCTTCTGGATAATCGAACCTTGCCCGTTGACATACTCCAACTTCTTATTTTAATCGTTTTGTATGGCAGTCTCTCTAAAATAGATTACATACAACCCCGCCTTCTTAAACAATCTAACGAATATAGCTTAACCTCTGTTAAATGATTCCATGTCATCCTTGTAAACATCTGTCACAGCCGGTGCCCTTGCTACCTACCGCCGCTTCTTCAGTGCGGCAGCAGGAGTTGCTGAGTCATGTTGTAGCAGGGCTTCCAGGGACTTCTAGCGGCTAAGGCCACGCCCCTGTGGGCAGGTCCAGCCTGGCCCTGGGGGGAGGTAGCCCTGATGATAAGTCCTCTTAGACAGGGAATCAGAACCCTGGAGGCTGCCTCAGGGGCCCCCAGTGTTTTCTCCCACTGGGCTTCTGATACCAAATGCGGGGTTTTATCCACACCGACAGCTAGCTCTCTGTCTCTCCAACGTGGAGCCCTACAGTTCAACTCAGTTCTCACCAAACTACCCAGACTTAGTATCAGACTCCACAGGTTAAGGGCTCAGTCCCACAAGACCATCCCCTACTTCAGACGCTCATCACAAGTATTGGTGCCAAAGGTACCCACACTTCTCTCTGACTCGGCTAAAGAATTACGGTCCCCACTACACATTCCCTTTCAAGTTCAATAATTTGCTAGGAGAGCTCACAGAACTCAGGAAAGCAGTTTTCCTACTATTACCAATTTATTATAAAGGATACAACTTAAGGAACAGCCCAATGGAAGAGATTCATAGAGCAAGGCATGGGGGCAGGGGCTACAGGGGGCATCCGTGGCCTCCTCCGGAGCAGCACCCTCCCAGCACCTTAAAGTGCTCACCAACTCAGGAGTTCTCCAAATCCCATCACTTAGGGTTTTCACGGAGGTTTCATTACAAAGGCATGATTGATTAAGTCGTTGGACATTGGTGATTGACTCAATCTCCACCTCTCCCCTCCTTGGAGGTCTGGGGTTGGGGCTGAAAGTTCCAACCCTCTAATCATGCCTTGGTCTTTCTGGGACCAGTCCCCATCCTGAAGTTATCTGGCATCTTCCCCCACCACCCCCATCCCTGCCCCCAACCAGTCACCTCATTAACACACAGAAGACATTCTTAATCACTCTGGAGATTCCAAGGGTCTTAGGAGCTCTGTGCCAGGAACCAAGGATAAAGACCAAATATATGTTTCCTATCATGGTACAGTTGTGTTTGACAGTGTAGGGAGTGGATGGGTGGTATTGCAGATGACTTTATATGAAGTTAGGCAAGACCAAGAGCGGACTCATCCCTCTCCAGGGGTCGTAAGCTGCTGATTACCATGACACACTCCCTCCAAGGGCACAGGCAACACCAAGAGGGCATAGAGAGTCAGTTAGCTTCACAGCTGAAGGCCCTGAACCTAGGACTACGCTGGCACCTGGCAGGTGCCTGATCGATAGTTACTGATTGTGTAATTGACAAGCAAATGGCTATTTTGCACCAGTCACCTGGTTTCACGTTAATGTCTTCATCAGCTTCCCTTTTGCTGTCCCTGAGTCTTCAGTGAACCTGTGATGCATTGCTCTTTTCACAGTGGTACTGAGAACAAAAGCTTCAGTTCTGTGTCTGCGCTCTGCCCTCACTGTAGAGGTGGAACGTGCCCAGAACAGGGGCTCAGAAAGAACAAGAATCTTGAGGAACAGGAGTCTGAGATGCTTGTGGTCCAGCTGCCCTACCCAACACAGAGTTTCTTTTCTCTGGAGCCAGTTCTGCCTTAGGAATATAGGTTTTATTTTATTTTCATAAGGAAGGCAGACTTTTTTTTTTTTTTTTGCGGTACGCGGGCCTCTCACTGCTGTGGCCTCTCCTGTTGCGGAGCACAGGCTCCGGACGCACAGGCTTAGCGGCCATGGCTCACGGGCCCAGCCGCTCCGCGGCATGTGGGATCTTCCCGGACCGGGGCACGAACCCGTGTCCCCTGCATCGGCAGGCGGACTCTCAACCACTGTGCCACCAGGGAAGCCCCAGACTTGTTTTTTTTAGATCACTCACAAGTGATAGCTGTAGAGATCAAAGAAATTTGTAAGGTTATTTGTTTCTACACAAAACCACCCAACACTGCTAAAATTACTTTTAAAATTTATTTTCCTCCTGTCATCTGTTATTTCTTGCTCCTGTCAAAGATGATTGGTATCCTTATGTCCCTTCTGATCTGCAGCAGGATGGGAAAACTGATAACCAAACAGGTCAGAATTATTTCTAAACCAAGAGTAAACAGGCTCAAAGTGAGAACGTGAGTCAAGTGCCTGAGTTTTCACCTACAAGCCCCGTGACGTATATGAGATGCCTCTGTGTGTATTTTTTGGAGCCGGGGGCGGGGGGGGGGGGGGGGGCGGCGGGGTGTTCAGGAAAGCATCACAGGGGGGTCAGAGCATGAGCTCGAGGTCTAGAAAGACAGATGTGAGTTCAGATTCCAGTTCTGTATCCAACTACCTTCACTAGTTTCTCAACTTCTTAGCCTTACTTCCCTCATCTGTGAAAGCGGATGATAATAATCTACTTTGAGAGGATTAAAGAGGAAAATGGTCAAAGGAACCAATTTGAGTGCAGAGAACTTTCCCACAGTAGGTGCTCGGCCTTCCCTTTCTGATGTTCCGCCGTGTTCTGGACACTTGGGGTCGTGGGAGAGGTGACCTCCCGAGAAGACGTTTTTATTGTCTCTGACATTTAAAGAGCCTATTATACATTGTGTGTTCCTCATCCTTGTCTCATAACGGTCCCCTGGGCCTGGCACAACCTGTACCACGATCCCCGATTTGCAGATGAGAAAGCTGAAGCCGAGAGAAGTTAAGGATTTTGCCCAAGGTCACACGGGCAGGGGGGGATGGAGCCCCCACCAGAAGCCCGCTCTCCTGGCCTTCTGCTTTCTCTGTGCCTCGCCCCTCCTGTTGTCACAGGTTCCCCCTCCACGTTCTTGACTTCCTCACGTGCAACGTTGGCTAATAAAACCTTCCTGGCCTTCCCTGCTGTCTCTCAGGGTCCAAGATGGTTTAGCTGTTGTCCCAGGCCCCAGGTGCTTCAAAAGACGTGGTGCCCAAGCTCTTCGAAAAAAGTAAAAGCGATACACATGTGAATTCTGCCATTTTTCTGCTCTCTTTTAATCCCTTTCTAATGACACTAGGTAGGTGAGATGCCTGACAGCCCTCTCCCCTCCATCCCCTCTATCCCTTCCCCCGACACCAGGGGAAAAGCAACCAGGAGTCAGAGCGGCTTTTCCAAGAGGACTGCCGCGCCACAGAATTCAGAGTCCCGGGCGCTCAGCATCAGGCCGTGCACAGCAGGGCACACCCGGAAAACCTTCCGGAGGAGAAAGCTAACAAGCACTTTTTGTTTTTTTAACCACCTGTAAAAGCAAGTCTTCCTCATGCCTGGGCTTTTCAGAATTAACGGTTTTGAAGGCTCAGCCATCTCCTGTGAGCACTTCAGGCCCCTCAGACTGGGACATGAGCCGAGTGAGCCCTGCTCTGTCATCCCAGGGCCGAGACTCCCCAGGAAGGGGCTGGCTCTTGCCTAAAGGGGATGGGTTGGGCTGGGGACGGGTAAGGGTAGGGGACTGATGGCCAAATGCCCAGCAGCCGGTGGCTCTGTAGGTCTGCGTCCAGCTTGCTGAGGGCAGCTTTTCCCTCCAGAGAGCAGGGCGTGATGAGAGCTAACTGGTCAGGTGCGGTCCTAAGTTCTTCAAGTACCATCATCCTTTAATCTTCCCAGCAATGCTGTGAGGTGGGTGCTAGTATCATCCCCATCTTCCAGATGAGGAAACAGGTGTGTAGCTGGCCCCAGGTGCTGAGCTTCAGAACTGGCCGTCAAGCCCACGGGTGATCTGGCCCCAGAGGCTGTGTATTAACCACCACACTGCACTGATTGTCTAGGACAGTGGACTGTAATTCCAAGCCACGTTCCCTCCAGTGGAAACATCCACTGCAGGGACTAGCAAAGTGAGACTTGGGTTCAGTTTCCCTGCCTCATCTAGTTTGCATGGTGAGGCCTGTCCCTCTCTGTCTTCCTCAGCTTCTCCACTCTGGAGGGTAAGGGAGCCTCCTCAGGGCTCAGCCCCTCCAAATTCACCCCTTTATTACCAGCAGGGCTCTCCAGCCTGCCCTGCCCTCCATCCTGGCTGCTGTATTTCAATCACAAGTTTTCTCTTACAAGCAGTGTCTCATCTACTCCAGACCCTTGAGAAAGACTTAGTAACTCCAGAGGAGAAAGAAAAGAGGCAAAGAGGACCTAACAGACATCCCAGGGGCCCACTCTTGCTTCCTCCTGGGAAGGCAGAGCGTGAGGGAAACATCTGATTCTCTCGGGTAAGAACATCAATTGTTGTCTTTCAAAACTTACCCTAAACCACAGGTTAGAGCACTTTGGTTGAGGTTCTTCATATTAGATTGAGCTGTTTGATGACTGGGAGGATACTTACCATTTTCTGAGATGGTGTCTTAGTCAGCTCAGGCTGCCATGACAAAATACCGTAGACTGGGTGACCTGAACAACAGAAATATATTCCCACAGTTCTGCAGGTTGGGAAGTCCAAGATCAAGGTGCTAGCCAGTTCAGTCTCTGGTGAGACTTCTCTTGTCTTTTCTTGTAGACAGCTGCTTTTTCTCTGTGTCCTCACATGGAGAAGAAGGAGAGAAGAGAGAGCAAGTTCTCTGGAGTCTCTTCTCATAAGGGCACAAATCCCATCATGAGGGGCCCACCCTCACAACCTCATCTAAACATAATCACCTCCCAAAGGCCCCACTTCCAAATACCATCACATTGGGAATCAGGGCTTCAACATATGGATTTGGGGTGGCCACAAACATTCAGTCCACAGCAAATTGGAAAGACTAAGGGAAGAGCATGTTTAGGGGATGGGTGCAAGAACTCGGGCCATCTGATCTGAACATGCTGAGTTTGAGGTGTTATCAGACAGCCAGGGAGAGATGTTGAGCAAGTTTTTATACAGAAGAGTTTGATGTTCAAAAGAGAGGTCCAGGGCTTCCCTGATGGTGCAGTGGTTGAGAGTCCACCTGCCGATGCAGGGGACACGGGTTTGTGCCCCGGTCCGGGAAGATCCCACATGCCGCGGAGCCGCTGGGCCCGTGAGCCATGGCCGCTGAGCCTGCGTGTCTGGAGCCTGTGCTCCGCAACGGGAGAGGCCACAACAGTGAGAGGCCCGCGTACCGCAAAAAAAAAAAAAAAAAAAAAAAAAAAAAAAAAAGAGGTCCAGGCTGGAGATAGAACTGGAGTTGAAACTTACGTCTCCAAACCACAGTTTTCTCAATTATAAAATGGGATGATGAGTAATACCCATCTCATAGGGTTGTTGTAAGGTTTGACGTAGAAAAACAAAATGCCTTGTGATGTTTCTATGCATGCTAAAACCAGAGAGCTAATTCTCGGAAGTTAAACGGCAGAGATAAGCCTGGCGAAAATTATGACATAGTTTGTCTTTGGTACCTCAGTCCTCCACGAATCGTGCCCTTCCCCTCATCTTTTTTCCCCCTTAGACATGTCAGCATCCTCTTTCTTCTCCAACCCACCCCCATCTATGTCTGTTCTTCTCAAACACATCACGTCACAGTGTGGTGACTGATAGCAGCTTAAAATGTTATCTGCCTCAAGGGATTTTGCATGCTAAAAGGCTGAACCGGTCTTAAATTTAAAGAAGAAAGAGAAAGAAAAGGAGAAGGGCGGGGAGGGCTGTATTTTCTCAATTAGCGGAAAAATGTAGACTTAATATTAATTTTTTCCCCATACTTTTTATAGTCTTTCTTAAATCTTTTCCCTTCCCTATTAATGTCTACATTAAGCCTTTATAATATATGTATTTTTTAGTATATTTAGTATGCTTGATACTTGATTTAGCTATATATTTGTTTATACCTATCCATGTATAAAGATTATCTATCTATCTATTGATCTATCATGTGTATATGGAGAGAGAGAAACAGAGAACCATCATATGCTATGCATCAATATAAGTTGAGAACTACTGAGCTAAAGAAAAGAGACACTAATGGTGGGGTTTTAGGCATCATATATCAGGCGGTGAGATGGATTGAGGCTTCTGACACCTCTGAAATTCTGTCCTCTCATAAACTGTCACTTCCTAAGTTCAGTGTAATTCTGGTTCTACCAATGAGCAAATTAGATTGGGAGAGTCTTAATCATTGCTGACCCTCAGCTTGAACAAGCAGAGAGAAGCCAAGGACAGGTGGACAAAATGAGAAATGAAATAGGTGATGTGATTTTCTAGATATCCAGAACTGGAAAAATCTTACTGGACTAAATGTCAGGAAAGTTAATGTAGAAATGCATCTGATTCAGCCCCAAGAAACCCATGGAGAGAGGGGTGGAAGGAAACTGACCATTTGGATGATGAAGGGAGATCAGAAGAGACTCAACTTGGATGGAGGGTACTTGAACCCCAGTAATATCCCCGCTGAACATCGCAACCATCAGGTAAATAAGCCATTGGGGTGAGAATTCACAGGTAAGGAGAGGCAAAACTCCAAAAACAAGTACAAAATTCCTGGTTACTAATGGATGTTAGCCCTGACCCATGCATTGCTCTAGCTCAGACCTTCATTATACCATGCTCAGGTTATGACTCAGCTCCCTGTCTCTTCTCCCAGATTACTACATCTTCCTCTGGGCTCCCACATTACTCTGCATCCTAAGAGCATTTATCTCACTCCACATCAGGATGTGGTGTTTTGGAATCATGTCTCTTCTCCCCAACTCCGTCACTAGCAACTTCCAGGGAGCTGTCTCACATCACACATCAGCCCTGCCCCAGGACCAAGGAAGCACCGGGTAGGCAGTAATTGGGAGCTCAGGCAAGCAGGATGGCATGAAGCAATTTGCCCATGGGAAGCAGGGTCCATGCCACTAGGCTGGGCTCGGGGCTAGGTCTCATCCCCTAGGAGGCAATCTCGCAAAAAGGCAGAACCTTCATCAAGGAAAACTAGATAGGTTACTGAAATGGACCTTAGGATGATCTTATCAGCAAATTGGACACAGCAGATGAAAGAATCAGTGAACTTGAAATAGATCAATAGAAATTATCTAAACACACATAAAGAGAGAAAAGAAGAGACAGAGCAGAGTGTCCAAGAATTGTGGGACAATAGAAAATGCTCTAACGTACATGTAGTTGGAGTCCCAGAAGAAGAAAGGGACAGAACAGGGCAGAAGAAATATTTGAAGACAGAATGGCCAGTACGTATTTTAAGTAATGAAAGGCAACAAACCGCAGATTCAAGAAGCTCACACAACTGTAATCAAGATTAAACAAACAAACAAAATACCAAACACCTAGACATATCATGATCAAACTCCTAAAAACCAAAGATAAGAGAAATTCTCAAAATTCTGAAGACAGCCAAAGAAAAAAATAATGCTGGCATTCCGCTCACCAAAGTATTTCTAAATACTCATGAAGGAAAGATGTTCTCAGGGGACAGAGTTAGGGAGTACACGAGGGGGGCAAATGTGTTAACCTATGCCAACATTTCCGTAGTTCTCCATGTATTTAGATTCTTTCCTTTATATTATGTCAAGGAATTCCTGTCACCTCAATCTCATTTAGTGTAGGATACCACTGAGTTCAGATGTCATCATATAACCCACTGAGCAAACAGAACCACCCCCGGATGATCGAGCTAACTTTGGATCTAGAATCCATACTGATCAATCTGGCCCAGTCTAAGATTATCTTCTTTTCTCTCTGATCTAGTATCTTTCCCACATATATTTCTCAGATTTCTGGCAATAAATATAAGAAAACAAATGACAATTATTTTTGTACGGAAGTCTGCTGTTTCAGGATCAGACTTTGTACCTCTCCACGGGACATGCTGAAATCTGACTCTAGAATAGGTTGCGAGCAATGAGGGTTGTCAGTGTGGGCATCAAGAACAGATATTCTGTTGCAAGGCAAGATCAGCCTTATCAGACAGAGAGAAGGGGTAGCTTCTGCTGGAAGGGGAGGTGCAGTGGGGTCTGAGGTTCAGCCATCTGAATCATGCATCCCACTTCAGAAGGTCCCAACCTTTCCCAGTCAGTGCTCTCTCCCATAAGAGACCTGAACAGAACTTAGGCTGTAATTCGGCAAACTGCAGGGTCAGTTTCCATTTCTGATTCCTATTTTGTTGGCCCTGAAGCTGCAGGCTACTTGAAGATAACCCACATCTCACTGATGTAGCATTCTGGGTTGTTTTTTTTTCCCCAAAGGTTCTTTCAGGTTAGTCATAAGTGTTCCCTGCTCTTCTGATTGTGCCTTGAGTCAAGAATTTAATCCCCAAGTTTGTTATTTTTTTCTTTAATCTCTCTACTTCAGGCAGAAGCAGCCATCTTACTCCACTGTCTTTATATTCATTAGTGCCAACATAATCAACTATCATGAACTCTGCCAAACTCTTATCTTTAATAGACATTTTATTCTAAGCAACCACATTTGACAATTAAGAATCTTTCACTGCTGTAAATATCATGGGCTACCAGTGTCACATTTTTATATTGGTAATCTGTTCCCCCATCTTCATCTCTGATTTTAAGCAATTTGCTATCATGTACTTTGGTGTCATTTATGTCATGTTGCTTTTGCTTGGAGTTTCTTTTACTGAGCTTCTTGGACCTGTGGGTTTATAGTTTGCATCAAATTTAGAAATTTTTCAACTATTATGTCTCCTAATATTTTTTTCTGCCTCCCTCCTTTCAGGAACTCCAATTACATCTGTATTTAGCTACTTGAAGATGCCCCATAGCTAACTGATGTGCCATTCTGGATTTTTTCCCCCAGTCTTTTTTTATTCTCTGTTTCTCATTTTGGATAGTTTCTATTGCTGTGTCTTTAAGCTCACTAATATGTTATTCAGTGTGGCTAAGCTTCTGTTCATTCCATTGAGTATATTTTTCAACTCAGACATTGTACTTTTTTTTTTAGCCCTTCCAAATCAAGTTGGAGTTTTAAAACCTATGCTCCATCTCTCTTGGGATATTTAAGCATCCCTACCTTCTTGAACGTATGGAATATAGTTATAATAATTTTTCATGTCTACTACTTCTATCTGTGTCATATCTGGGTCTGCTTCTATTGATTGATTTTTGTCCTTGTTTTGCTTCTTTGCATGCCTGGTAATTTTTTTTTTAGGTGTGTGCTAGACATTGTGAATTTTTACTTTGTTGCATATGAAATATTTTTTATATTCTTGTAATTATTCTTGAGTGTTGTTCTGGGGTGTAGCTGGGTTCACTGAAAATAGACTGATCCTTCTGAGGCTTGCTTTTAAGCTCTTTGTTAGTGGGAGACCACAGCAGCCTTTTTCTAGGGTTAATTTTGCTCTACTGCTGTGTATTCTACTACCCCATGAATTGTAAGGCTTCTTTTTTTTTTTTTTTAAATCTGGCTGGTGGGAATGCAAACTGTTCTTAGCCCTGTGTGAGCCCTGAAGATGTTCCCCTCTGTTCTTTTGGGAGTTCTTTCCTTGGACGTACATAGTTTCCTCACATGCAAGTTCTGATCAGTACTCCACTGAAAACTCAAGGAGGACTCTCTGCAACTTCCAGGAATCTCTGCACAGCTCTCTCTCTCTCTGTCCTGTGAATTCTGGGCACCTTGACCTCCTTGGACCCCCAGCCCTATCTCTTCGATGCAGAATGACTGTCAGACTCCACCTGGGTTCCCCTTCCCGGCACTGCAGCCTGGAAACTCTGTTCAGGCAGTAAGCTGGGGTAATCGTAAGATTCTCCTCATTTGTTTTCCCTGTCTCACTGATCACTGTCCTGCACTGCCTGCTGTTCAAAGTCCGAAAACCACTGTTGCACATATTTTGTTCCGTTTTTTAGTTGTCTCAGGTGGTAGGGTAAATCTGGTCCCTGTTACGCCATCTTGGCTGGAAGCAGAAGACTTTTACCTGTCTTCAGACTGGACCAGACAGATGACCAACCCCAAACATGAGGGTCTACTGCCTGCAACCTCTTCTAGTTCCAAAACACTACATCAGTCAGTGCTGAGTTATGGAAAACTGAAACCACACTCTAGCTATTTTAAGCAGGGATGTACTTACTACAGGAAACTGGGTGCTTACAAAACTGTTAGATGGGCTGAGGGGTGAGCTCTAGTTTCAGCCTCCAAGAATGACTCCTCCAGGAATAAAACCACCGAGCTGGCCTACCAGGGGAGCTGCTTCTTCTGCCCCAGTGAGGAAGCTGGGGAATCAGGATGCTGTCTCTGGAACTGCTGACTTCAAAACACCACAGCCACTGCATCCAGGGGTCAGGGGGCTGTCTCCAGCTCCGAAGAGACGTTTAGCTCCCGTGAAGTCAGTGACTGGACTTGAGAACAGTGAGTGTGGAGGTCTCTGTTGCTGCATCTCTCCCCTCATGAAGCTGCCATCCAAGACTGGAATTTTGCTGCAGAGAAACCCAAAAGTCTTCACAACTGCATCAGCCCAGGAAGTAGGAGAAGGCCTCTGCCTCACCTTGTTGTGTGGGTGTATCTCATTGGTGGAATCAAATTTGCATCCAGAACCCCCACTGCAAGGGAGTCTGGGAAATGTAGTTTTAAACTTCCAGCCTCTGCAGTTCAGGATGGTCCACTTGCAGGAGGTTGCAGAGGGTGCCAAGTGACAATCACTGTGTAGTAAAGAAGAGCCTGATTCAGGAAGAGGATGAATGTGGGAAGTTAAACTGAAATGCACAGAACTATGATTTATCAGGACAAGACTGGATTCTTTTTCCACCTTGTGTCCTTTAATAGTCTCCTTGCGTGGAGTTTATAATCTGGTACATCCTCACTGTGATGATGAGAAAATCTCCAGTCTAGAGAGAGTGGGACTCTTGCTGACTGTAAAGAGACGTTCCAGAGACGCAGGAGGGCAGTGGGCCCTGTGCCCCCACCATGGGGTGGTCCCTAAGTCTTCAGCTGGTGACAGCACAAGCAGGGACCACCATGTACAGCCACATCCATCAGCCAAAGGAGTTAAAGTGACACTTTTATTGATAATTTCTTATCTCATCTCTGAGCAGTGACATTCCGAGTCAGCGACCTGATATAAGCACCAGGCTTGACTGAAAGGGACTGCAGAAGAAGAAAAGCAAATCTTGAGGGCAGGAGGCACACACCTCAGGTATTTTATTGCTGGTATGCTACATTGTACAGAGCAGAGCCCTTGTCCTGGGACGCATCAATAGTCTAGAGACCCTGGCTAGGCTTTGGGGAAGCCACAAACCCCCTAAATTATTTGCAAATTTACTTCTGCAAAGTGTTTTTTGGATTCCATATGTTTTAAAAATTCTCTTTAGGGTTCTATGATTTTAAATAGTTAAGAATCCCCTGAGGTGTGGGGATTTCTCTTCCAAGAATAAATTCTTTATTTCTCTTTCCTTTTTTATAGCCTTTGCAAAGCAAACTGTCCCAGTGGTTTTTGAAATTATCTTTTTATTAATGGCACAAAGCATCATGCCCATTTTCAAGCTATGACAACGGAAGCCCAAGAAATTTGAGTTTGTTCTCATTCTAAGTTAAATTGGCAATTGAACCATCACTTAGCCTGAAATCTTCTGGGTCCCTCAGCCCTCACTTAACCCACAGAATCACGCTACCTGCCAACATACAGTCTCTAATTTGATCACCCACTGCCTGTCAAGACCAGTTTTAGAAGCAGAACGCAGGCTTCCTGCCCTGTGTTTTGTTTACCGTAGTCAGGGGAAACAAAAGGGTCACCTTTATGTGCCAAGGACATACAAAGGAAGGGAAGACTAGAATGAGTAGCCTGAGTCAAGGAAGCCTTCTTGGGAGAGATGAGCCTTTAAACCACTTGATGTTTACTTGGTACCATCATATAGAAGAAGAAAGGGCGGAATATTCAAGATGAAGGTATGGAGCAAAACTCAGGGGCTGAAGAGATAGAAGGAAACTAACATTTCATAAGTGCCTACTTTATACCTTAATTTCATTTAATCACAATCCTAGGAGGAGGCTGAGATATCATTATCTCTAGTTCACTTATCAGGAAACTGAGGCTCAGAGAGGTAAGTGGCTTGTCCAAATTAATACATTTGTGAATCATGATAAAAATCAATCAAAACACCTGCCTGAAAGAGAGGGGAAAAAAAAACACACAAAACTTCAGAAATTTAATCCAGAAAATGTAAGCCTGTTTCCATGTACTTATTTTATTCTTGTTAATGTTCCTGCCACTCTTTGGCAAAATGTAACCTCCTAAACTTTGGAACTTGAGATTGATATTTCGTTGCTATGGTCACAGCGATAGTAAAAATAATATGAAAAACATCTACATTAAAACATAACCTAGGACCCTTACCTTATACCATATACAAAAATTAATTCAAAATGGATCAAAACCTAAAACTAAGAGCCAAAGCTACAAAACTCTTAGAATAAAACAGGGTAAAGCTGGATTTAGGCAATGATTTCTTGGATATGACACCAATAGCACAGACAACAAAAGAAAAAATAGATAAATTTGACTATATCAAAATTTTTAAATTGTCAAAGGATATAATCAACAGAGTAAAAAGGCAACTACAGAATGAGCAAATATTTATAAATCATATATCTGATGAGGGATTAATATCCAGAACATATAAAGAACTCCTACAATTCAACAACACCAAAAAGAGTCCAATTTAAAAAATGACAAAATGACTTGAATAGACATTTTTCCGAAGATACACAAATGGCTCAACAAGCACATGAAAAGATGCTCAACATCACTAATCATTAGGTAAATGCAAACGAAAACCACAATGAGATGCCACCACATACCTGTTAGGATGGCTACTATTTTTATGAAGGAAAAGCAAAGAAAATAACAAATGTTGGCAAGGACGTGAAGAAATTGAAATCTTGTGCACTGTCGGTGGGAATGTAAAATGATGCCGCTACTATAGAAAACAGTATGGTGGTTCCTCAAAATATTAAAAATAAAATTGCTGTATGATCCAGCAATTCTACTTTTGGTTAAATATCCAAAAGAATTGAAAGCAGGGTATTGAAGAGGTATTTGTACGCCCACGTGAGCAGTATAATTCAAAATAGCCAAAAGGTAGAAATGACCCAAGTGTCCACTGACAGCTGAATAGATAAACAAAATGTGGTCTTATCCATAAAATGGAATATTATTCAGCCTTAAAAAGGAAGGAAATTCTGACACGTGAGACAACGTGGATGAACTTTGAGGATATAACGCTAAGGGACGTGAGCCAGTCACAAAATGACATATACTGTAGGATTCCACTTGTTTGAGGTCCCTAGAGTAGTGAAATTCATAGAGACAGAAAGCAGAATGGTGGTTGCCAGAGGCTGGGTGATGGGAGAACAGGGAGTTGTTTCATGGACATGGAATTTCAGTTTTGCAAAATGAATTTTAGTTTTGCAATATGAAAAGCGTTCTGGAGATTGGTTGCATGACAACCAACCACACAACACTACTGAACTGTAGACTTAAAAATAGTTAAGATGGCAAATTTTATGTTAGGTGTATTTCACCACAGTGTTTAAAATATATCACCAATACATGGCATTTAGAAATAATTCAGAAGATACATTACTTGGGAAATTATTTTTAACTACTTTAGCACTAAGTAGGCTGACTACTGAATTTCCATTGCTCATACTTTGAGTTAATTAAGTATGATTCTTAGTGCCTCTACTTTCTACTTTCTTGGTTTCTGAAGGTATGAAAGAGGCTGTGATTATGGCGGAAAGGTGGTGGAAAGACCCAGTTATAATCCCATCCTTGCCCCTGCTCAGCTGTGCGAGGCCGTCTCACCGATCTGGACTTTATTAAGGGCCTTAGTTGTCTCCCAGAGACTGCTCTCTAAATGACTCTAATATTTGCCTCCATAACCCTGAAGTCTACATAAATAACATCCCATGGTACGCTAGAGGTAATACCATGCCTTAACCACGTTGCCATCCCCACACCCAGACTCCTCATTCCCCAAATAGCTGTGCTCTCTGGGCAGCAAATGACTCATGCCAGACCAAGAGACCATCTGAGTATTTCATGCATTTGCCACTTGGGTTTCATTGGCAGGTGAGGATGTGGGAGAAATCAGGTGAGATTATCAGGGAAAGCAGGAGGCACCAGGCTCCAACCCTCTCAACCCAGCCTTCTGCGCTGGCTTCTCTCTACTGCAGGATCTAATATGAGCCACTTACACTTTGTTTGTCTCGGTTACCTCATAAGTACTCATTCATTCATTCATTAGGCAAGTGCATTCTGAAGAAATACAAAAGGGAACTGGTCCTTTTTGAACATCTGGCTGTGTCGAGCTCTTTATAGATGTTATCCCATTTAATAAGACGGGTAGAATTTGAGGAATAACTTTATTCCCAAGACACCAGTGAGGAAGCTGAGGCTCAAGGAGGAAAATAATTTGCCGAAGATGAAGCATGCTTGTCAGTAAGCGGTGGAATCGGAATTCAAACCCACGTTATCTAATTCCAGACTCCACGCGGTCCACCACACCGCACTGCTCCCTGTCATCTGCCAGGCTGTCTCCAAACATGAGTGGTGTCTAGGCACTCAGTGTCCAGTGGATGGTGCACCGTGAGGTGGCGAGTAGAACGGAAGAGGTGTGCCCACCGTGTTCCAAAGCACAGAGGAGGGGAGCAGGGAGTTGGAAAGATAGAGCTAATGATACCTTTCCCATTTGAGGATTGGGGAATGACCAGATTACTTCTTGGGGTCTTTTCCAGCTCCAAGATTTGTAACTCTATGCCTTGAAGATGCTTGAGGTCTAGAGAATTGCTACCCCAAGTGTGACCCATGAAATTAGTAGCATCAGCATCCCCTGGCAGCTTGTTAGAAATGCACAGTCTCGGGCCTCATCCAGACCTACCAAATCAGAATCTACATCTTAGCAAAATTCCCAGACACATTTCCCAGCGCTCATTGCTACAGCTTCTCTGCTGGATGTTCTCTGGCCTTTCACCCTTCAGCCCCTGGATGTTCTAGAGCACAGTCATTGCTGGGCTCCCAGGTTACCTCTTTTCCATCACCATCTTCTTCCAGGGCCTTCTGTCTCCCTGCCTGTTGAGGGTGGTGAGTGCGGGCTCACATCTCCCCACTCCTCCCCAGGAGTGTGAAGTCTTCCAGGTAACATCTGGTAGCGCTCAGCCGCTTGCTCAGAGACCTCAATATTGCTTGGCTCAACCAAAAATAAATTGGAAAAGAAAATTGAACATTGTATCAATTTGGAGCAAGTTTATAAATTCTGCGGCTAAGCAATACCAATAGAAAATGATAGATCGCTGCAGAGCAGGACGTCCCTGCAGTGATGTATAGTCACATTAGCTGAAATACCGTATTACATGATTCTGCTTTATTACCAGTGTTGGTGGCAGACAGAAAAACAGATTACACTTGAGTTCAAATCGATAGGAACTTTATTTACTGGCCTTGTAAAAACATATTTCTGCACTTTATAGAAACATACGGTAGATGCTATTGATAGAGCTTGTCTGCTTGTTAAAAAGCAATTTGCCCAAAACGAGGCTTTTAAGCTGTAATTTACGGCATTACCTTTTTTTTCAGGGTTCTGTTCGCCTGGCTGTGCTTTGACGACTTCCTTAGACTCCTCTTGCCTTTAATTTTCTCTCCACTTATCATCTCCCTAAACTCCAAGCTCCCCAGGGCCTCAGAGCAGGAAGGAGAAAGGAGCAGAGTCTTCTCTCAGTGGAGGCTGGGGTGTGTTCCCCAAAGCCCACCCTCCTATCCTCAGCCCCCTTCTGTTGTTCTAGTTTTTGAGGGGGCTCCTGTGGGTTCAGATGGCCCGGCCTCCCCCTCCTGCTGTTTCTCACTCCCATGGACTCTCCTTTCTCTCCTTCCTCCCTCTGAGAAAGGCACGTCTCTCTCCCAAGCCCTGATTTCAGTCATTCTATGTGGTAGGAATATTACTTCCATGTTATAGCTGTGCAAACTCAGGCTCAAAGAGCTCAAACCCAGATCTTCTGACTCCAAATCAAATCAAGTCTTTTTCTTTTTTTTTTTTTTTTGGCCGCACAGTGCGGCATGTGGGATCTTAGTTCCCCGAGCAGGGATCGAACCCGTGCCCCCTGCAGTGGAAGTGTGGAGCCCTAACCACTGGACCACCAGGGAATTCCCAAATCAAGTCTTTTTTTTTTTTTTTTTTTTTTTTTGCGGTACGCGGGCCTCTCACTGCTGTGGCCTCTCCCGTTGCGGAGCACAGGCTCCAGACGCGCAGGCTCAGCGGCCATGGCTCACGGGCCCAGCTGCTCCGCGGCATGTGGGATCTTCCCGGACCGGGGCACGAACCCGCGTCCCCTGCACCGGCAGGCGGACTCTCAACCACTGCGCCACCAGGGAAGCCCAATCAAGTCATTTTTGAGGCTGGAAGATGTGTGTGGCAGTAAGCGGGTGCTATGGGGATGTGGAAGAAGGCTAATGCGTGAGCTGGGTTATCCAAGAGACTGTGATCCAGTTGGGGAGACAAAACAAAGCTACAGGCAGACCTCGGAGTTATTGGGTTTGGTTCCAGACCACCACAATAAAGCAAATATAGCAATCAAGCGAGTCACTCAAACTTTTTGGCTTCCCAGCGCATATAAGTTACATTTACTGTAATCTATTAAGTGTGCAATAGCATTATGTCTAAAAAAACCAATGTACATACCTTAATTTAAAAACACTTTATTGCTAAAACATGCTAACCACCATTGAGTGATACTGTAATCTTTTTGCCAGCGGAGGGTTTGAAATATTATCGAAATGTGATAGAGACACAAAGTGAGCAAAAGCTGTTGGACTATGGCACCAACAGACTTGTTCGATGCAGGGTTGCCACAATTCTTCGATTTGTAATAAGCGCCATTAACTGCAAACTGCAATAAAGCAAAGCACAGTAAAATGAGATACGCTGTACTTTGCAATACACGACGGGAGGCGCTTATCAGTAGTTGAACTGAATAGTGACCGAGCTCGTGGGAGTTTGAGGAAGAGCGGCACAGGCAGGCAGAAGTCAGGGAAGCTTCCTGGAGGAGTGAGGACTTGAGCTCAGCCCTGAGGGATGGCCAGGGTTGGCCTCGCTCAGCCAGGGGAGGGGAGAGATGAGAGAGCTCCCTGCGGCAGGATGATCAAGGTGAGGGTATGTACGTCAGCAGAGCGGAGCCCAGCACGTTCTTGAAGGGAGAAGAGCAGCCCTGGCTGTGTGCCCGAGAGAAGTGAGACATTAGCCTGAGTGCATGGCAGCCCCTGACTCCCAAGGAGACAGCTGAGAGTAGATGGGGACAGCGAAACGGCGTTGTAGGTTCCCGGGTGTAGGACTAACCCAGAAATAATGGCTTAGGGAGATTTATGCCACAGCGATGTGAGACCATGGTTGAAAATATGGAGACTCAGAGAACGTGCCTGCAGCTGTGCCAATGGCCCTGCTCAAGCCGGCATAGCCCTGCTCAGAAGGGCACCAGGTGGGCTGGGTGGAGGTGGGCAGACCCGGGCGGGCGGCCGTCTCAGTGACAGGTCCCAGCCTTGGAGCCAGGGGCCTGAGACTGATGGTTCTTCCATAGCTCTTTTTTTTTTTTTTTTTTTTTTTTTTTGCGGTACCCGGGCCTCTCACTGCTGTGCCCTCTCCCGTTGCGGAGCACAGGCTCCGGACACCCAGGCCCAGCGGCCATGGCTCACGGGCCCAGCCGCTCCGCGGCATGTGGGATCTTCCCAGACCGGGGCACGAACCCGCGTCCCCTGCATCGGCAGGCGGACTCTCAACCACTGCGCCACCAGGGAAGCCCCATAGCTCATTTTTAAAGAAGTATCCATTGAAGATGTATTGCGTGGGAAAGACAATTAAATGTAAAGAAGTAGAAAGCAATTAAACTTAGAGCACTAACTCCCTTTACATTGTTGTCATTGTCATTATTATTAAATGTTTTGAGTCAGCAGGTGTATACGGGTCACTGTAAAAAGTGATTCTCGCACTCAGCTCTCCACCTCCGAAGCAACCACTGTCACCCATCTTTGTGTGTGTGTGCACCCTCTAGAGATACTTTACAGGTTGCTGACCTCTCCCCACCCCCTGCGTCTTGGCCTTGACCTGAGACCCCAGACTTCACAAGTGCTGAATGCTTTGGACATGATTCCATTTAACCCTTACAACTCCATGAAGTGGGCATGGTTTCCAGCTGCATTTTAAAGATGAGGAAGTCTAGGCTCAGGAAATTTAAGAAAGCCTCAAGGTCCCCCAGCTACCAAGGATGATCAGAGGCCATGAAGTTGAGGGCCAGATCCACATAGCTGTGGGCTGCATTAAGTGGGCTCCTGATAAGCAGCCTGGACGTAGGAGTTTGTCTTTCGCCTGTTCCAGAAATGTGGCAACTTGCAGACAGAGAAGGGAGAAATGTAGCCGGATCACTGACTAGGAAAGCCTTGACGATTCCTCACATCCAGGCAGTCAGGTGCCGTGTTGAAGCCCTCTGTGGGTGGCTACCTCTGATCCCGTCTCTCTGTGAAGTGCAGCAGTAGACAGTGTAGCACTGAACAGAGGGTTGATTTGCACCGGAGGCAGGATTTGTCTAGTAAGGGTCTTATTACTGAAGAAACGGTTGATGAGTGAGTGAGGGAATGAATCGACAAATAAATGTAACTTCCCTCCTTAATCTACGATTCCATGTTGATTATGCTTAAAGATCACACAGGAGAGGTGAGCCTGACTCCTCAGAAGGGGTGGATGGGTAAATCAGCTCTTTACCTAGTATGTGACTAGGAAGTAGTAAAGCAGATTCTGGGAGTGACCCATAAGCTGGCACGAAAGGCGATTCCCAAACGCAGGTGCTCCCACACTCTTGCACCCTGGCCGTGTGCCTGGGACACAGGACAGGCGTCCCCGGGAGGGTCCTGGGGAACACCACTGAGGAGTATTCATTGGGATGTGTGAGTCCTGACTTCATTCAGAAAATCGCTGGCGACCTTTGCCAGAGCTGCTTCAATAGCGGCGATACTACAGAAGCCAGAAAGCAGAGATAATTAGTGCCTATGGACTGTCCTTCTATGTCCTTCTCATCTCCTTTGTTTGAGCAGAAAGGGAAGTGTCAGCATCCTGGAAGAACAGAGAGGGGTCACAGTTGTGTCCTGACCTGGGGCTGGGGAGGTGGACGAACAGGGCCTGGCAGCTGGCATCGCTGAGCTTGGCACTCATCTCGTGGAAGAGACCAGTGCCAGCCTGGTTTTTGTGTTTGGTCTCAGATGAAAAGGGAGGGGGCTGGAGTCATCCAGACCTCAGTTCGATTTCTGGTTCGGCCCTGTACTATCTGTGTGACCCTGAACGAGTCGTCCAAACTCACTAAGCCTCCGTTTCCTAATCTATAAAAAAGAGAAGTAAGAGAAATCGCCTCACAGGATTGCTGGGAAGATTCAATGATTTGTATAAAGCACTCAGCATTTATAAGCTCTCGATAAATAGGGCTATTTTACTGACTGGCATCAAGCGAGGGTGGTGCACATTTTCTAGGACTAGATGGTATCCGTTTTCACTGTTACATCCATCTCTGCTCGCATCGCCCAATGCACCACCACGTGCAGAGATGTCACATTCCATTCTCACTTCCAAGAAGTATACACTTCATCCGGGAGCGTGCAGTGAACTCTGCGCAGATGTAACCTGGTAATTATCTAACAGTAAATAAATGCCCCTGTGACTCAGGACAAAGATAGCACGGCAGGGTGGGGCTTTCTGGAAGAGGTGAGCCTGGGTAAGACTTGCGTGAGCAGAGAGAAAAGGGGAATAGGACGAGCCAGGACACAGAGGCAAATATTCTCACTGGAGGACTCAGCAAAATTAAGGAGAGGACCTTGGGAGAATATGATGATGGGATGGAATTGAACTGGTCATGTGAAGGCTGGGGATAAGTGAGAAGCATGGTCAGAGGAGAAAAAAGGAAGGGGAACCTCCAAGTCAGGGGGACGGACGTTGATCCTCGGAATGAACACCCCGCCTTCTCCCTTCCCCACCTCCTGGGGTCCTCAACAGTTGTGAACTGAGTGGATCTCATCAACTGGCCCTTCCTTGATTAACCTCCCTCCTAGATCATGAGTCATAGTTTGCTTCCACCTATTAGCCAGTGCACTCCCCCATCCCACTGGGATCTGAGAACACACGTCCTGACATTATAATAGGCTCCTCAGAGGAGGAAATGCCATCATCCGTGTTGGTGACAGCGGCTCCCAGTCCTGCCAGGTAGCTTTAGCAACGTCCTAGTCTACCTTGTCTTGTTAATTAGGAGAGCCTATCTCACAGATTTGGGCAATGAATCTCAGCTAGCAGCTCTTCAGCCTTCATAACTACTTCTAACTAGGTGGTGGGACCGGGTGCATTTCGTATTCCGCCTAAAGAGGCCTTTGGGTTTGAGGTCTGTGTGTGACCCCTCTCCGCAGTGTGGGGGCTAGAGGAACCGCCCATGATGGGGAAACAGAGGGACATTCTCTGCAGCCTGTTCAATTGCCTCCAAACTTGCTCACTCTTCAGCCCCGGAGCCAAGATCGGTCTACTCGGTCCCCTTCCCTTCAAGGATGTGTGTCTAGGTGTCAGGGAGCCTTTGCACTTCAACATAAATGCTTGCGAACACCCAAGCTGAGAACTGGTGAAATCAGCTGATGACGGAGTTTTCCCCCTCTTTTAATATTCCCCGTAAATAGTATACAGTAATCAAAGTTTAAGCCGCCCGAGACGAAACAATTGCTTAACAATCATATAAGACAAAAATGATCCGACAAATGACAATGAGGCCCCGTGATATACAGAACAGATGCATTCAATGTACCATATTATAATGTGCTAATACAAGATTGACAGCACGATAATAGGAGTGAGCAGCCATTCAGCCTATAATTCCAAACCAGATGTGAGGCTGTCCACAGAACTCAAATCCTCGCAGGCTGCAAAATTAGAGGTAACACCGCGCAAGGTTCAAGACAACTCATTAGCAGGTTGGCAGAGTGTTTCAGGAGCAAATTTGTCTGTCGAAGGAACTCGTTTTGTGCCATCTTCAGCTCAACTCTTTTTTTTTTAAAGTGTGCAGATACCATCTTCCCTGGAGAGGAATGCAGGGGTGGGAGTCGGAGATCTGGTCGTAGCCCTGGGGGCACAGGGAGGTCGCTGTTGTCAGCCTTTGAGCGGCTGGTATTGGGTGTAATCTGGATGTGTTGAGAGGAGTTCTGTGGAGCTGACAGCGGTGATGGTGACAAACACTGTTTAGATTAGTCTCAATGTGAAAGAGTGAAGGGATGCCTTGCTGGCTGTTGGGGGGCTGTTCCCACATCAGAAAGGGTTTGGATCAAGGATGTCATTAAGGATATGCTAAGGATCCTTCCAGGTCCTGAATCTCTAAACTTCTATATAAGTGTCCTAATACCTGCTTTGTGCAAATGCCCCTACTCTTTGAAGGATGCCCAGGGTTTGTTTGAAGCAGGTGTGGTAAGACACACGACACAGAAGTGACTGCCATAAAGGAAGAAGTTTTTATACTGACAGGTCCCTAGAGACTAGAGGCAGACCATGGAGGGGGACCGCATGGGGAAGCACCAGGGTCTGTCAGGGAGTGAGGGGAACTATAGGCAAAAGCCTTTATTGTAGTTTCCATGGGTAGGAAATAGGTGAAGTAGGGTAAGTAGGCTTAGGATTGGCTAGTTTGAATAACTTCATGGGCTCTGGGGTATAAGGGCTGTCCCCAGTTGACTGGTGCCTGACCCTGGGGTGATTAGGCAGGCGGATGGTGGCCCAGAGAGTGAGAACCTGATGAAGGACTGGGGACATAAAGACTCTGGATGAGGCTTCCCTGGTGGCGCAGTGGTCGAGAGTCCGCCTGCCGATGCAGGGGACACGGGTTCGTGTCCCGGTCCGGGAAGATCCCACGTGCCGCGGAGCGGCTGGGCCCGTGAGCCATGGCCACTGAGCCTGCGCGTCCGGAGCCTGTGCTCCGCAACGGGAGAGGGCACAGCAGTGAGAGGCCCGGGTACCGCAAAAAAAAAAAAAAAAAAAAAAAGACTCTGGATGGTCTGCGTAGCATATGAAAGGCATGCTCTGCTTATAAGAATTAGCTAGCCCTGGGAGGGGCAGTATCCACACCCCACCCCTGGCATCAGTGAGACCCCAAGACATCAAAGCATCAGAATACAGAACAAAAAGACGTGATAGATGAACACACGTTCATAGCCACACACCATCAGCTGCCTTCTCTTTCCTGCCAGGCTGGGGCCTCCCCCATCCCTTGCCCCAGACCCCTAATGAAAACAGGGCATGGTGACATCACCATCTGCACGTGACAAAAAGCAGGTTGTGTCGGTATGTTACCCAATACCACCCCAATCCGGGATCTGTGGGGTCAGGAAGGGAAGACTCCCACCACCCTTTGACCAATGGAGCCATTGTCAAGCTCCTCCCCGTCTCTCCTCCCTCGTTGGGGGCCCGGGTGCTGCCTGGGTGTGGACGGCACCAGCCACGTGACTGGGGCTGTCTTAGAGCGTGATTCGGAAATCCTACACGTCTCAATTCCACCAATAACGGGCTGCGTGGCCACGGCAAGTTTGCTTCACATTTCTGGGTTTCCGTTTCCTTCCCTCAAGAGAAATAGGACCAATCCCAGTTCTAAATGCTTTGTGTCTCTGAAAAATTGGGGGAAAGGATGGGGAGGGGCAGCAGAAAAGCTAAGGAGATGGGTAGGGGTGTCTAATCCTCACGTAAAACCAGTGATGTGAGCAAGGACAGAGAAGCCCCCCACGCCCCCCAGCCCTCCTCCTTCATCCATCCTGTGGAGCTGACACTCTCCCAAGTGATGGTGACGATGATAACCATTAGAGTAACAGGAATTCAGCCCCTTCGGGGTGGCCAGGCTTTTACATTCACTACCTTATTTAATTCTTACAACAGCCCGAGGTTGGAGCAGCCCCACTCAGCACCATTGTTCGGCTGGGGAAACTGAGGCTTAGAGAGGTTAAGTCAGTTGCTGGCTGTCACACAAGCAGTAAGTGAAGAGCCAGGCCTCAAGCCCAGAGACTCATTCCTAATCACTGCACTCTGCTGCTCCCTCTGCCGTGGGCAGGTTAGTCCAAAAAGGATTCAATGGAGTGTATCCCAAGAAGCAATAGATATTCATTCCAGGAGGGAGAATGAACCCCCAAGGAAAGGCATTGCCCATGGGGAGAACTCTGTTTGGAACTTAAGGGGTTTCACTTTTTCTTTCACCAGCTATTCTGAGTCTTTTAGATGCCTGGCATGGCCCTAGGCACTGAAGATGCACAACCGTGAATGAGACAGGCCAGGCCCCTGACTCGGGGAGCTCTCAGCCTGGTGGAGGGAAGGGGGCAGACAAGAGGAAGTGAACGGGTAAATACAGTAGCCGTAGAGGGTACCAGCCTGACAGGCTCCGGCCCTCCCTGTGTCAAGGCCTGCAGGTTGGAAAGCTCCAGACACCAGAAAAGGCGCAAGGCCGCCGTCAGAGGGCAGAGGGTGACCGCTGCCGTCAGTGACCAGGTCAGCCTCCCTCAGGACTCAGGGAGCCAGCAATCGAGACCAAACAGGAGGAGCGCAGCCCAGCTGCCGGCCTAGCCGTACCCTCCCCCTCAGCCCCTTCTCAGGCCCGAGTGTGGGAGCAGCTCTTCCGATTGGCGGCCAAACTTAAGCGCGTGCAGAAGCCAGAACAATATTTTCAGCTGCGGGAATAACAAAAATGATGTCTAGCAGCCCCTTTCATGCAAATGCATCGTGCCCATCTGAGTGAGGTAGAATTTCACCAAATTTTACGATGAAGTAAACATCCCAGAAAATATTTGTTTTCTTCTCTGGGGGAGGATGAAGAGATGTTGGTAATTAAAACTCCCGTCGATCACTGCTTAGATCTCAGAGATAATTGCACGACTGCTGCAGATGTGTGTTGAATCATGCAGTTTTGTTTTCACGGGGGTGTGTACCCCAAGGCCTGGAATCACACCTCCCCCGGCGTGTCCCCTGTCCTCCCCCACCAGCGTGGGGCGGCGTGAGGACTCTCGGGGGGCAGTCCTGGAGCCCCGAATTAGCTGTGTGGGATTGTGTATGGCGCTTAATCTCTCAGGACGTCAGGTTTGTCTTCTGTCAGCTGAAGAGTAGGACCTCGATTATCTCAAGGTTCTTTCCACCTCTTTTGATGCTTCCTGGAGTTGACATTCCCCTCGAGAGCTGGTCACGTTACCAAGTCCAAGCTAGTACTGCTCGCTGCATGGCAGGCCACTCAAGCAAGAGACGAGTTTTGGGGGCAAAGGAACAGGGGCTTTATTTGGAAAGCCAGCAGACCAAGAAGATGGTGGAGTAGTGTCCCAAGGAACCATCTTATCCTTGTTAGAATCGAGGCTTCTTTTATAGTAGAAGAGGAGGGGGTGTGGTTGGTTGGTGCAAACGTCTTGGTGTCAGAATCCTTTGTTCTTGCAGCTCTGTGGGTAGGTCCGGTCACAGTGTTCCTGTAAACCTCCAATAAGACAAATGTTATTCTCTGTCCTGCAACTCTTTATCTCTATATGAATGGGAAAGCGTTATACCTTTAAAGGTCAGAGGCTTGAGAATGGCGATCCTGCGTATTTCAGGCTATAGGCAACAGTCTTGTAGCAAAAGCAGAAGAATCCAAAGGTTACAGTAAAAGAAACAGATCCAGTATGGAGTCAGATTAGCGCTTCCTTATTACAATCATCTCTCCACATTGAGTTTTAATCTCATCTCTGCTACTGATTCACGTGTCTGTGACACACTTATTGAGTGCCATGTGTGTGCCAGGCCCACTGCTAGCCTTGGAAGCACAAGGATGCCTGAGGTCCACCCTGCCTCTGAGGGGCTCACAGCCTGGTGGGCTGGATGGCCCGGAAGCAGACACATCACAAGAAAATATGTTGTGTGCCTTTCCAGAGATTCGCACTCTCGTTGTGTGGCCGGCCTGCCCTGAGGTACCATCAGCTGTAGTGAGACCTCGCTGGAGCATTAGCTGTAGTAAAGCATTTCCCCTGGGGCAGGACCCGAACTCTCCTTCTTCCCAAGAAATCAAGTACACAGAGGAGATACGGTGGATGGGTCCAGAGCCACACTCAGGAACAAGAACCATAATTTGTAGCTCTTGCCCTCACCCGTGGTTCTCTGATAAGAAGTCAGATCAGCACCATTCTAAATGCTCCCTTATAGCCTCTGGGATCGGCCCTTGGTGGCTTGACTGTGACGACTACAGTTGAAGAGCGAGAAACCTTTGGAAGGGAGGGATATTCTTCCCTCAGCATCCAGCATGGCCTGGGTGTTCGGTTTGCTACCGTATTCCATGAGCTCCGAGCCTCCTCTGATGAAGCCAGGGATGCAGCCCTGTTCGTTCTTGCACCCTGCTCAGGGCTGACCAGGAGTGAGGAGCCCCTGTACATGTCCCGGAAGCAGAAGGAAGGAGACCCTTTTCCCGGCTGGCTCCGGCTCCAGGAGCGCCACCAGGCTCTCCCGTGTACTTTGTGATCAGAACTGAGCAACGAGATGACTCAGAGCCTCCGCCGCCGGAGGCAGCAGCAGCAGCGAGCTCACTAATTTGGCGCGACAGGTAAACTGACAAGCAGAGAAGAGCAAAAGCTCCACCCAGAGACGGGAGGCTTCTGCGGTACACCCGGTTCTGCCGCGTTTCAGAGCCCTCTCCCTGAACGTCTGCAGTTTGCATATGGCTTTGACCTGCAGTATAGGTTTGAAGTAGAGGCCCCCAAATCCCCTCTTGCTACTGTATTCTCCAACCTTCCATGCCAGGGACTTAGCCCCTTCCTTCTTCGCCATCCTCACCCCATTTCTACCTCACCCTCCCTAGGAGTTGCTGTGCAGTCAGCCTCCCATGCCTGCGATGGATTCGCTGGCAAACGCCCAGCCCACAGTAGTGCAGTAGCCCTGGAGACCCCAAGAGGCCTTTCCCCAGCCAAGTCTCATTCGGAGGGGAGTGTGGGAGGAGGTGGGGACAGTGAGAGGCCCTTTGACTGTACTGTGTTCTTCCCTGCCTCCCAGTTACTACCGAGCTCGTGACAGAGCCTCTGCACGTGCACCATGGATGGATGGATGGATAAATGTCCCCTCTGTAGTGGGATGGGGAAACTGTCCTCTCCCCCTGTATCTTTCTGCCTCTCCCCAACTCCATGTGTTCCCCACAGCAGGTGTCTCTGAGGCAGTGTTTATGCAAGCAGCTCGTGTTCTGCAGAGTTACAAGAAGCTGTTGTCAATTTGAGGAAAGCCCCCAGCTGCCCATGTGTGCGTTGGTCGTCCCTGACAAGTTCGTAACAGGACTGGAAGCAGGGTGGATGGGCTTCCTGGACTTGAACCACTGGACTGGGGGCCTCCCTGCTGCCGCCCACCGTGTGTCTGTCTGAAGCCTCTCGGGGCCTCGGGCTTCCCAGCTTGGTGTCCGGAGCCTGTGTCCCTCTCCTGTAGTAAGTGCGTCCTGGCTCTGGCTGGCCGCTCACGGGAGCACAGCACCTGGGGTGGGTTGGGTTACTTAAGTGAGGGCAAAGAAACCTGACTCTTGAAGGCATGACAGTCCCCAGGATGACCAACCCGCCCAGCAGGCCCAGATGAGCTCTGCATCGCCCCTCGGTGTTTAATTCCAAGTCAGGAAAAGCAGCTCTTCGATGATATGCTCACTATACACCAATAGTCCCTTTCTTCCCAAGTCGTCCCTGACCTGATCCATATGTCCACAGATAGGAAGGGAGTGAAAAAGGTTTTTGAGCCACCAAAACAGTTGAAATGGCCCAGAAACCTTATCCCTGAGGCTGAGGGGCTCCGTTGAAGGATTCCCACCCAGCACAGAGGTATCACAAAGCCTTGTCACTTCTCGGCTGTTTTCTAATAGGAGAACCCGGTTTGGGGAGAACAAAGTCCGAAACGTGATGTTCATTTGATACGTGTAAAAGCAGAAAAAAGTCCTTGAAAACCAATCCACCATGAAAAAGCTTCATGTTTCTGAAGAGCTTCTCTGTTCCAGACACATGCTACCAAATTTACATTTAGATCCTCACAAGGACCGTATAAAGGAGATACTCTTATTCATATTATCCCCATTTTAAAGTTAAGAGAGGTTAAGTCACTGACCCAAGGTCACACAGTGGCTGAAGAGAGAGGATCATGGAAACTCATCTTTTTTTCCTACCCTCCAGGGCACAGAAATTTGCTTACCTAGTTTGGTCAGCGAGAAAATGTATTGGCTTTGCCCTGGGGAAGCTGATGTCCCACCTGAGAAGTAGCTTTGTTTAAATAGCTGAGGAAACAATTCCTAGCTCATTCATTAACTTCTACTTTACATACTTCAAGTACTGCTTATTTACACAACCCAGGCACCGTAAACACACACTCACCAGTGAAGCAGGGCTGTGGCGTGCCTCGAGATGGATGCGTCACCCCTGCACCGAAAACTTCCTCACTGGAGAGTGACCTCCTTCCTGAGTTTCTGGGTTTTCAAGCGCTTCCAAGCAATCTCATGCAAATCCTTTCCTGGAATGGGGTCTAAAGAGACCAATCCCGAGACGCCCAAGAAGGAGCTGGATGCCGTCTCTTCTGGGTAATGCATTCATTCCATCCTTCCACAAACCCTGGCTGAACTTCACCATGGACGGGATGTACCTACCGGTGATGCAGAGAGTCCTAAGATGCCACCTCTGTCCCGGAGGAACTTGGCAGAAAGAGTCAGCAGACACGTTACTGTAGTACGTATGGGATGCACAGGAGCTGCGTGATAATAAAAGGAGCGGCTGCGCATTTGAGCTGACTCTTGAAAGCTGAGAAGACCAAGTCTAGAAAGGTCAGAAGGAGTGTTCCAGGTGGAGGGAAGAGTACATGCAATGACAAGAAGATCTGGAAAGCCTGGGAGGTGTTTCGAAGCATAGCATGAGACTTAGCCGGTCTCAGGACAACGTGAATGGAGAGGAGCTGGAAAGGAAGTGGGGGGGCCGGACCTGTGAGGCCCTTGAGGGCTGAACCCGGCCCCTGATTGCTGCCAGCTTCAGCCCTCTCAGACAGCAGAGGAGCAAGTCGCTGGGGTTCCAAGAACCGTGTTACGGGCTAGAAAGTTACGGGCAAGAAAGTGCAGAAGTTTGTAAACAATTAAACAAACAAAACCAAAGCCAGTCATCTCCTATTTGAGATTTTTGGTAAAATAATGTCCTATATGGTTTCCTGACGAGGCAGAGAAAGGGATGGAGTTAGCCTTCGTGGGCAGGGAATTATGCATAGTAGCCAGTGCCCTCTCTCTCAGGGCCTGAGAGAGCTTGAGAATCACTTTGCACGGGAGTCTCCCTGGTGCAAAGGCTGCGCACGGCTGGCTCCGAGGGATAAATTCATTATTCCTCTAACGAGGTTGACTCACAAGGCGAAGAAGGGAAGCGATTTCAAGGTTGTGGGTATATAGCCTGAATGGGGAAGCAGGGTAGCAGCCCTAGACCCCCAAATGAGGAGGAAGACCGCCAAATGAGGAGGAAGACCGCCAAAACCTCCATTTCTTAAAGCCCCGATGAACAGCTGAAAATTACTTGCCCCTGGAAAAAAAATAATAATAAATTCCACATTATCATTTCAATGGCTCCTCGCATAAACACCAAAGAATCAGAAAAGCTGGTGCCTCGTGTTGCTCCCAGAACCTGAGAAATGGTATCTTTCAGTTATCAGATTTTATTTCTTTGCAGCGTTACATTTTATACATATTTATTCATGCAGAACAGAAGCGCAGCGTTATTGAGGCTGCCATGGGAGCGGAAGGAAAAGCTGTTATACATAAGAATGCACCGCATTTACATCGTCGCACTTTGCGACAATTGAACTATATGCAACTTTTTTTTAATACTAAGAAAAAAACTCTGACTTGCATTTAATTTGCTGATTTTTTTTTTTTTCGTTCTTCCTCCTGCATTTTCCTATGCCACAGCAATGTGAAATGGGGAGGGGTCGAGATCCTTGAAGATACAGAGGGTTGGGGGCTAGCAAGAGGTAGCTTTCACGGGGAGGGGTCAGGGACCCAGGGCATGTTTATAACTATTTCTTTTTTAACAGATGCAGTGAACTGAACTGCAAAACATTCATCTTCCGATTTAATAACTCATTCTCCCTGCATGGAGACGGAGGTATTATAATGTTGGATATCGCTCTTCGGGCTTTTGAGTGTCAGTGATGAATCCCTCATCTTCTAATGAAACACGTTTTCATAGTAATTGAAATAATCATTTTTTTTTTGCCTCTTCATTTTCCCAGGGACTTATAAAGGGGCTTTTGACTTCTGTCCCTTCCCCTCTTCCGATCTTCTTTTCATTGAAATTCCTTCAGCCCCTGAGATGCACAGGGTCCGTCTTTCTGGAATCTGTGTTCTGATGGCCTTTATGTTTCCCCACAGTCACAGCCACAGGATGGGTTCCAATTCCAGCAAGTTAGGGGGCCTGAGACCTGGAATTCTGGGCTAGGTGTGGCTTTCCACCTTAGCAAGCTGAGCATCCCCAGGGAGGGAAAAACATGGTAACCAGGCAGTCGTGGGGACCCCAGAGAAGAGCAGGGAAGGGCCCCAACCTGACAAATCCTGAAGCTCACACATTATACCAACCCCTAAGTCTCCCCTAATACCCCCAAGGTCAACACCTGGGACTGCCCCTCCCCATTCTGCATGCACCTCTCAGGCTGCACGTGACTCATCCCTGAGAATTAAAATAAATATCAGTGTGTTAAGAACAGTACTGCTTCCTCAAGAATAAAATTTGGGAGGGGGCAATGGGGGCAATGATGATGTTGCACTGAGTGTAATATATTTAATCCGCAAGTTACTTTAAATGCTATACTGGGGGCTTCCCTGGTGGCGCAGTGGTTGAGAGTCTGCCTGCCAATGCAGGGGACATGGGTTCGTGCCCCGGTCCAGGAAGATCCCACATGCCGCGGAGCGGCTGGGCCCGTGAGCCATGGCCACTGAGCCTGCGCGTCCGGAGCCTGTGCTCCTCAACGGGAGAGGCCACGTACCGCCAAAAAAAAAAAAAAATGCTATACTGGTAAACTTAACTGGAATGGACAAATGTAACGTTGTCCCCTAAGACTTCTTTTCCTCTCATCCTTTCCTCCATGGCTGACACTGAAGAGAAAGAAAAGCTTTGAACAATCGAGGTACAGCCTCTCTGGTAACTGTACCAGCTTCGGAAGATTTTCCTGGCCTTTTCTCTTCATACCCACCCAGGGAAAGATGATTTTGGTGGAACCTTGCTCGGTTGCAGCCGTAATTTAACTTTGCCTATAGGAATTCTCCCCTCTCTGTGTTTAGTCTTTCCTGATCTAGCAAAAAATAACTTGGAAGTCAGGAATCAGGATTTGGAACCAGTCCTGGCCAGGAACTCAAAGTAGCCATTGAGTAAAAAAGGTCAGGGAGACTGATGGCCTTTGGAGGCAACTTCTTCCTTCATAGTCATGGAAATAATATGTTTTTGCCCCTTCGTTTTCCGAGGTACCTTATAAAAAAAGGCTTTTGACTTCTTTCCCTTCCCCCATCCTATCGGAAAACTCACACGTGCTACCCTGCCCTGTCCCAGCTAGCAGACTTCACCTGCTCCGTGCAAGTATATGGGCTGCAGCCAGCATACTCAGTACCTTTGTCCAAATTGCAGAAAGGAGTCCTGTCTTTGGGTCTGATCATCCCTAGGCCAGGAGGCATGGTTTGGCAAATGGAGCAGGGGCTGAATTTTAACCCCTAGTTTAACCCCCCTCTTACCTGGGGGCCTCTGTGCAATGCACGCATTGCTTAACCCTGCTGGCAGTAGATGGTAGCTTTTGAGTTCGAAAGACCCAGGTTCAAATCCCGACTCCACCATTTTCTAGCTATGTTACCTTGGGCAAGTAGCTTGATTTCATATGTAATAGTACCTGTATCATAAGAATGCTATAAGAACTAATTGAGATAATACTTTGAATCTCTCAGTGCTAAATCTCTGGTGACTATTATTATTCCAGAGAAGCTTTTTTGGTCCTTTAGTACCCGTGAGAAGCAGGAGTGAAAATAACATTTTTGTTTGTTTTTACAACAGGAAGGGGTGACAAAATGTTGGCCCAAGCCTGGATGTGAATTGCCCTTAGGACAGAAGTGCTGGACTAAGAGATTTGATCAGTTAACTACAGGAGGGGGCAAGAGAGGAGAGAAAACCAGTGGCTTGTTTGACCTTGGCTTCTCGACAGAGGCAGGACTTCTGCTCCTATTTCTGGGGTCACCTACCCCAGCTGTCCTTGCTTCTCCATGAGCATTTCAGTGGATTAAAGGGCCCTGCTTCCCCCAGGACTTTGAGCCTGGGGATGTGGGCAGCAACAGGAAGTCTCTTTTATGTCCCTGCCCTCGTTGTCTAGTTGAGTAGGAAGCAGACAAGTCCAGGGCATCTGTACAGCCTCCTCCTGGATGTCCCCCCAACACCCACACCTAAGGCCATTCTTTTTTTTTTTTTTTGCGGTACGCAGGCCTCTCACTGTTGTGGCCTCTCCCGTTGCGGAGCACAGGCTCCGGACGCGCAGACTCAGCGGCCATGGCTCACGGGCCCAGCCGCTCCGCGGCATGTGGAATCTTCCCGGACCGGGGCACGAACCCGTGTCCCCTGCATCGGCAGGCGGACTCTCAACCACTGCGCCACCAGGGAAGCCCCTAAGGCCATTCTTGATGCTGAGATTTTTGCGATGAGTGAGGGTTGTTGCAGAACAAAGCCCCTTCTCTGGCAAAGGCCAAGGGATTCTTTGGCAAGGTGAGAAGAAGCCTGCAGATCTACTGCTTGCAAAGACCTGTGGCCCACTCAATCTATTTTATTTTATTTTTTTTAGTAGACTTCATTTTTTAGAGTAATTTTAGGTTCAAGCAAAATTGAGTGGAAAGTGGAGAAAGTTCCTGTACACCCCGTCTCCACACATGCGTTGCCTCCCCCGCCATCAACATCCTGGACAAGAATGTTACATTTATTATAGTCAGTGAACCTACATGGAGATGTGGTTACCACCCAAAAAGCCCATAGTTCACATTAGAGTTCACCCTTGGTGTTGTACATTCTATGGGTCTGGACAAATGGATAATGACATATATCCATCATTACAGCATCATACAGAAGAGTTTCACTGCCCTAAAAATCCCCTGTGTTCCACTCATCTCTCCCTCCCTCCAGCCCCTGGAAACCACTCATTATTTTAGCTATCTCCATAGTTTTGCCTTTTCCAGAATGTCCCATTGGAATCATACAGTCTGTAGCCTTTTCGGATTGGCTTATTTCACTTAGTAATATACATTTGTCTTTATCCATGATTAATATTCATGTTTTTTCTTGGCTTCAGAGCTCATTTCTTTTCAGCACTGAATAATATCCCATCATCTGGATGTATCGCAATTTATCCATTTACCTACTGGAGGATATCTTGGTTGTTTCCAAGTTTGGACAGTTATAAATACGGCTGCTATAGATATCTGTGTGCAGGTTTTTGTGCAGACATAAGGTTTCAACTCATGTGAGTAAATACCAAGGAGCACGACTGTTGGATTTTACCGTAAGGGTGTGTTTAATTTTATAAGGAACTGCCGCACTGTCTTCCAGAGTGGCTGTAGCATTTTGCATTCCTACCAGCAATGAATGAGAGTTCCTGTTGCTCCACATCCTCTCCAGCATTTGATGATGCCAGTTTTCTAGACCGTGCCCATTCTAATAGGTATGTGGTGGCATCCCATTGTTGTTTTAATTTTCAAATCCGCAAGGATATGATGTTGCCTATTTTCATATGCTTATTTGCCATGTGTATATCTTATTTGGTGAGTTGTCTGTTCAGGTCTGTTGCCCATTTTTGAATTAGGTTGTTTGTTTTCTTATGGTTGAGTTTTAAGAGTTCTTTGTAGATTTTGGATACCAGTCCTTTATCAACTATGACTCTTGCAAAGACTTTCTCTCAGTCTGTGACTTGTCTTCTCATTCTCTTGACCCCATTCAATTCTGTTCCCTCTTCCTGTGTGTCCTGCAGACCCACAGCTTCTTATCTCCCTGTAAGCGCCACCAAGCAGCCAGACCAGCTGTGGTACGTACATAAGCATATCATATAGCTTTCTAGAAGTAAGTACAATGTGAAGAAAAAAAGAACAAGGGAGATTGGAGGTGTTTGCATGGGGGAGGTTTGCCATCTAAATAGGGTGGCAGGGTGGGCTCCACCGAGAAAGGGACATTTAAGTAAAGAAGATGCAAGAGGGCAGAGAGATCAAGCAGAGAGGCCAGCCAGTACAAAGGCCATGAGGCAGGAGTGCGCCTGACGTGTCTGAGGAATTCCAAGGATGTGGCGGAAGTGGAGTCGAGGAGCAATCAGAAGAGAAGTTTCTCATGGATTTGATGTGCGGGTGAGAGGAAGGAGAATCACAGATGACACCAAGATTTTTGACCTGAGCCATTGGAAGGACGTCATTAACTGAGATGGGGAAGAGCAAATTTCCAGGAGGTGGGGCGTGGGGACATAAATGAGGAATTCTGTTTCGGACATGCTGAGTTTGTGCTGTTAGACATCTTGGTGGAGACATCTGGTAGGCTGTTGGATAGATGGGTTTGGAGTTCAGAAGAGTTTGTGTATAAGACTCTGGGCTGAGAGCTGTAACAGAAAGAATAAAACCCAGTTCCTCCACCCCTACCTTTGTCCAGGAGTCACTGGGCACTCGGAGGGAGTGCGGGAGGGCAACGCATAAAACAGGCACCCCCCCTTGAGGCTTGAAGGCAGGTGAACAAAATCCAAGCTACCCAAAATTACACTGAAGACCAATCAGATGAAAGACAGCCCCCAAACCTCTTGACTGCTCGCTTCTAGGAAGTTGGCAAGAAGCAGAAACCAGGGTGGTGTTTTACCTTGCCCAGTAGCAGCAACACAGACATGTCAGATTTTTTTGAAGATTATCACAAGGGCCCCTCCTGGCCCATTTGCCTTCCCATTCACCTACAAGGCACATAAAGGCAGAGGAGGAAGGCTGAGAGGGGGCCCAGCAGCTGCAGGGGCAGTCGCTTCAGCTCTCCTGCTCCCTCGGCTCTGCCCCCAGCCAGATCAACCCCGGATCAGGCCAGGCTGGGCTGGGTCCTGCTGTCTGTGGCCCGTGCATGCACAGAGCTAGCTGTTTAAAGGGAAGAGAACTGGGACTGTGGGTTCAACCCCACATTAGATCCATATTAGGCCAAATCCCTCGTATCAGTAACCCGGGTCCCAGGGTTAACATGCCAGCTGTGGTCCTCACCCTGAAATAGTCAATCGCCCAAAGCAAGAGCTGTGTTTTCACATTAAACATCCCCGAGTCTCTCCTGCTCAAGTGGCAGATGGTGAATTTCATGCAATGACGTGAGCAAAGGCCCCTCTATTTCCAGCCTGGAACTCGGAATCTGCAGAGGAGCTGCATCTCTGCATCCTGTATACTGAACGCTGCAGCTCTTGTTTGGAGGAGGGCCGGGGGGTCAGAATGTGTCTGAGAGGGCTGGGGCCGGGAGGGGGGAAAGCAGTGAACTGGCCTTTGTCCCAGGTTCTCCAGCAGAGAAAGGGGAACCAGGGCACTTTGGGCAGCCTGGGCTGGGTGTGGAGGACAAGACCTGCCAGCCACCACCTGAAAATCTAGTGCTTTAATAAGCTGAGGCTGATATTAGAACTGGTGTGCCCAGTGACCTCAGAGGGATGGGCAGCATGGAGCAAGCGGGGAGGAGGTTACTGATGGAATGTCTTTGCGGGCTTGGATCTGAGTGAGAGTAACACTGAGATACGAAAGGGGGCCAGATTAATGAAAATGTACATCGTTAACAAGCCATCCTCAATGACTTCCGCCCCAGCTCTTTGGCCCCTTCTGACCCAAATATGTTGACCGAGTCTAACATCCTACACCCAGCCTTCTCACCTCCGAAGACAGAAAAAGATATAGAACACAATATATAGAACACAGTAATAACCTTCAGGAATCACAGCCAACTCCTGGACCGCTCTCTTAGATCCCCGAGGGAATTAACCCCTCAGGGAAGGTTTTAGGATAATATTAAGGGTTCGGAATTCTTTATTTGAGGGATTTGACAAGAAATTCAATTGAGGCCTCTCCTCCCACACTCTGGCCCCTCTTCACTCCTATCACATAGACAGACTTCCTTGCAGTTTCTTCAGCCAGCCTGTCCTCCTGCCATGCCTTTGAACCTCTGGGGTACATGGTCCTCTCCCCTGGGGTTGCCCTTCCTAGGCTTCCCACTGGGCAAATGCAAACATCACCATCTTTTGGAAATTTTGCATTCAAGCTGTACTTTAATACCATTTATTGCTTTTCTTTTCTTATAAAATTCATATTCAGTGCAGAAAATATGGAGCTTATAAAAGAAATGAAGAAAACAAAAATCACCCATCATTTTGACATATATTCTTCTGGTCTTTTTTTTTTTTTTTTCCTGAGTGTTTATATATATTCTAATTGGGAGCGTCCTGTACATTCTGTTTTGTGATCTGCTTTTTTCCCCTCACTTAAGGGTAGATAGTTAAGCAAAAAAAAAAAGGGGGGGGCAGTTTAGTATAGTGGTTATGTGTGGGTGGGCTCTGGAGTCAGAATGTCTGGGTTCAAATCCTGGCTGCACAGCTACAGTCCTGAGACCTGAGCAAGTTACTGACTCTGTTTCCGTGTTTAGAACAGTGTGGTTTACACTGAATTTTAATCTATAATTTTGTTTTCTCGCTTTTTCACTCAACTGTGAGTTCCTTGAGGTCAGAGAGTGACTCTCGTTGGTCTTTCTGTCCCCAGCATCTTGCTCCCACATAATAAGCATCCCCAGAATGTTAAATGCATGAAAGACCCCAAAGAAGAAGGCCTATGGGCTTCCCTGGTGGTGCGGTGGTTGAGAGTCCACCTGCCGATGCAGGGGAGACGGGTTCGTGCCCCGGTCCGGGAAGATCCCACATGCCGCGGAGCAGCTAGGCCCGTGAGCCATGGCCGCTGAGCCTGCGCGTCCTGAGCCTGTGCTCCGCAACGGGAGAGGCCACAACAGGGAGATGCCCGCGTACCGCAAAAAAAAAAAAGAAGAAGAAGAAGAAGGCCTAGAACAGATGAAAGTTCCTGAAATAGAGAACCAAGCATTTGCGAGCTCGGCCTTGCAAATGCTCGGCCTTACCTCTCTTAGCTAAAGCTGGACAATACATTGTTTTCTGAGGCTCCTGCTTCATCTTTTGTCAAATGGAGACGCCAGGGTGATTGTGAGACAAGCAGGATAACTTGGTGGACCTGCTCTGCAAACTGCAGAACTTTGCAAGTGAAGTTGTGAGCTCCTAATTTCACACGGCTCCTCTCCCCCTCTGAATGGGGACTGGGCACGGACCGATGTCCTCAGTTCTCGGTAAAGAAACAGCGAGCGGGGCGGGGTGGGGGGCAAACTGTGCGCGCTGCGGCTCAGGGCTTCTCGCCTCCCGGAGTCGGTCAGCGCGCGGGACCCCGGGCGCATCTCGGGGCACTGGCTCTGAGTCGGAGGAGTGGGTGTTGGGGCACCGGAACCAGGAGAGCCAGGGCTGCGCTGGCCACTGTGCAGCGTGCCCCGAATCCCGGCCCGGGTCCGAACCCGCCAGGCCCCTCTGGGTGCCGCCACAGTCGCTCGGGGCCCCCGTTACTAGCCGCCCCCTCCTTTCCCCGGGACCCGTCCTTCCGACCACCAGATCCGGTTGGGGGGCGGAATCCTATTCCCCCTTCTCCGGGATCCGGGCGGGGAGGGGAGGGTGGTGGTGGCTAGAACTGAGTCTTCCTTTGCCTCCTACTCTCCGGCAGAATCCGATTCTTTTCTGAGCAGGATGGGGCGGGGGCGGGGGGCCGCGTGCGCGCCGGGCGGAGGGAATTCCTTCCCCGGCGGGCGCCGCAGCGCCTGCCCTTTTTTTAGCTCTTCCCCGGGGCTCCTTCTCGGCGCGACCGGGGGGTGGCGGCGCGCTCCGCCTCGCGGTGGGGGGACCGTCGCCCCCCACCCCCAATCCGCCCGCCCCGCACCCCTGCAGGCGCCAGGGCAGCGCGAGTGGAAATCGGACAGCGACGCGAGGGTCCCGCCGCCGCCGCCGCCGCCGCGCCCGTGGGTGGGCAGCAGGGAGACTTGCTGGAGGAAGACCCGGGGTGATTCCCATCCACCCGCAGCTCTCCCAGGGCTGCCCTGAGCAAGGAGTTGTTTCGTCATTTTGAAAAGACACCTTCCCCCCGCCCCCTAGGCTGTTTCAGAAATGGCATTGAGTCAGACCTGAGTCACAGGAGATCGTGGGCCCCTCTCTCCCCTCCCCGGCGATTCTTTCTCGTCCAGCCCGTAGCCCCGCTCTCTACCCCACCCCACCCCCTCTACACCCCCATCCGTGATGCGGCCCCAGACGCCGCGGCCCCGCCCGCTTCCTCCTCCTCCTCTTCCCCCTCCTCCTCCCCTCCCCTCCCCTCCCCTCCTCCCCCTCCCCCTCCTCTGGGATACCTGCCCACCCGCCCCGTCACCCCGCCCCCTCCCGGTTGCTGCAAAGGCAGCTCATCTGGGGACAGCAATCGCGTCCTCAGATTGTGAAAAGGCCACAGTCTGCCCCCTGCCTCCGGGCACGGCAGGCCACCTGCCCCTGACCTGCCCACGCACGCGGCGCTGCTGGGGGTCAGGCTGAGCGGGTGCTCGGCGGTGGCCACGGTGTCCCCCGCGGTAGTTTACTGTAGCGCTGACCGCCCTCTAGGACTGGGTCAGCTTCTTCCACCTCTGGCTACCTGTGTTCTCACCCCTTCCAGCCTTTCCTGAGCTTCTGCCGGGAAGGGGCTACACAAGTCTATTTTTAGTTCTAACAAGCTGCCTGCCAGAGCAGCTTTCCATCTGCAGCTCTCAGAGCCCTTTACAAATGCTAATGAATGGAAGCTGCTGCCTCCAGAGTAACTTAGATTCCTCTTCCCCCCTCTTCCCCACCCCCACGCTTTCCTAGTGGGGAAACTGAGGCACGGAGTTAGGGTATGGAGGTGTGATCAAGCCGGGGTCAGAACCCCAAGTTTCCTACGGCCTGTTGGTGGTTCTGCCTTGGCCAGTCCCTTCTTTTACTTCACACTCAGTGCCAGGTCCTGGATCAAGTTCAGGGGTCAGACAGTCCTTGTTCTCAGTGAGCTGAGGTTCGGGGGAGAGGGGAGCATAGAAGCCAATCATTAGAGTACAAATAGGTGGCCCCAGAGAGCTGTTTCTGCAGAGAGCGTTGTAGGAGCTCAGAAGTCTCACCCAGTGTGGCCACCGGGGAGGAAGGGGGTTAGGGCAGTTAGTGGCTTATTTCCTAATCAGGTGAGGCTTCCTGGAGGAGATGACCACCTGAGCTTAGTCTATAATTGAGAATTGGAGTTGATGGAGCAAAAAGGCAAGGGGCATTCTGGGAACAAAATACAGGGTGGAGAAAGAAACAGTTCAGAGTTGCTGGTGGTGGAAATGTTCCATGTGTCAGGCTGGGGAGGATCTTGGTGCAAGAAGGGAAAGGACCCGGTCAGATTGGAGGGTTTTTGTGTTTGTTCCGTTTGTTTTGTTTCGTTTTGTTTGGTTGCGTTTGGGTCTTTGTTGCTGCACAGGCTTTCTCTAGTTGTGGCGAGCAGGGACTACTCTTCGCTGCGGTGCGCAGGCTTCTATTGCGGTGGTTCCTCTTGCTGCGGAGCACGGGCTCTAGGCACGCGGGCTTCAGTAGTTGCAGCCCACGGGCTCAGTAGTTGCAGCACGTGGACCTTAGAGCGCACGGGCTTCAGTAGTTGTGGCTCGCGGGCTCTAGAGCACAGGCTCAGTAGTTGTGGTGCTCGGGCTTAGTTGCTACGGGGCATGTGGGATCTTCGGGGACCAGGGATCGAACCCGCATCCCCTGTATTGGCAGGTGGATTGTTAACCACTGCGCCACCAGGAAAGTTCCAGATTAGAGTTTTAAATACAGCATTCTGGTGGCGGGGAGGAGGGCGAGCTTGACGGGATAAGAGTGGAAGCTGGGAGACCAATTAGAGGTGATGAAGACCTGGACCAGGTGCCGTGGAGAAGACAGGGTGCATTTGAGACATGTTTGACAATTACCGAACTGGAAATCCAGAGTGACACAATCTTTCTTCCTTCCTTCCTTCCTTCCTTCCTTCCTTCCTTTCTCTCTCTCCCCCTCTCTCTCTCTCTCTCTCTCTCTTTCTCTCTTTTCTTTCTCTCTCCCCCTCTGGCCCACTGTTAGGTTGGCAGGGCAAACATCTCCCTGGGAATTCAACGAGGTATCACCACCCAGGTGGCACCCTTCTCTTTTGAACTGGATGCCTGGAACCCCTGGAGGGCAGTACCTACCCTCTATCTCTGCCATGGCAACTAACAGCACTGCAGACAGTCCCGTTTCAATGCTGGTTCAATGAATGGTGCTTTGATCAGATAAGGGTAAACAAAAGGGGTGGGAAATTCTTCAACTGCAGGTAGGAAATATGCATGCAAGACCCTAACCACTGTTAATCAGAGTTAAAGCCCTGCGCTCACTTCCACAGAAAGCCAGCCCTTCCTCTAGGGCTTTCACCATGAATCGGAAAACACTGCCAACTGCTATGAATGCAGCTTCAGAAGCTGTAGGAAGTCTCCTTACCAGTTTCAGGGCCCTGCTTTCCAACCAAAAAATCATGGAGCACCTGGAATGCATTCCTGTTGGAGCAGGCTGTGCAGAAGATGGGAGTGCGTGTTGGCCCTGGGGATACACAGACAGGAGGGTGACACGGAGGGACTCACCCACATCAGCAGTTTTGTACATTGTGGTGGCAGGAATTCAAGGCGATAGGCCTTTGCTCACTTAATTCTCCATGTTGCCTGTGTTGTGCTGGAGATTCCTACTGCTGCCTTTCACAGCAAATAGCTTCCTCTGGTCTGTTGTGGCAATAAAGGTCTGCAACCTAGTTAAGAGCATGGGCCTTGGTCTAGGCTCAAATTCCATATCCTCTGCTCCTACTAGCTGTGTGCCCTTAGAGAAAGTTAAGTGACTCAACCTTTTCAAACCTCCTTTTCTCATCTGTAGATTGGGTGTATGTTAGAGATATTGTGAAGTCTGAAAGAGTTGATGCCTGTTTAAGCGCTTAGAACAGTGTCTGGTACATGGTAAGCCCTCGGTAAATATTAATTGTTGTTAATATTGCCAGAGTCCTCTGTCCTCTATTTGGTATGGCTGTACTTCCAGCTCCTTTTACCAGCTGCTCAACCCATGCTGCTGTTTTGGAATCCCGTGAAGTCTTCCCTCCATCCCTTCATTCATTTTAAGTCCCTGGATACTTAACTATTGACACTGTGATTCCTGAATCACTCTTCTGGGGGCAAGAAAATAGACTTCATTTAGAAAAAAAGATCCATTTTTGATTGAAGATGAGATACTCTTGCAGAGACTGACTGAGATATAGAATCATAGAATATGGAGCCGGAAGACGTTTTGGAAGTACTAATTCAAAGTCACATTTTTCAGAGACGCAGCAAGATGGAGTTACTTGTGTAATCAGTGGCAGATGGACGGTGGGAACCCCGGCCTCCTGCTCCCAGTGCCTCCCGACCATCACTGCCGGCTTCCCTGGGCTCTTCTCTCGCCTGCACCTTCAGGCCATCTGAGTCCTTTTGGTCTTTGCTCTTCCCTCACTCATCTCTGCCTCTGGTCGAGCCTTCTCTTGTCTAGTCCAAAACCACACTAGTGGTCTGTCCCTGTATCAGTCAGGATTCAACTAGAGAAACAGAACCAGTAGGAAATATATAGCAGGGGGTTTATTGCAAGAAATTGGCTTATGTGATTGTGGAGACAGCTAGGCAAGTCCCATGTGTGGCGTAGGCCATCAGGAAGAGCAGGCAGGGAACTTGGGCAGGAATTGAGGCTGTAGTTCACAGGTGGAATTTCTTCTTCTTCTGGGAAAAATTAACTGATTGAATCAGACCCACTCAGGTTATCTCTGATAATCTCCTTTACTTAAAGTCAACTGAGCAGAAACAAGAAGAGCTACAATCCTGCAGCCTGTGGAACAAAAACCACGTTCACAGAAAGATAGACAACATGAAAAGGCAGAGGGCTATGTACCAGATGAAGGAACAAGGTAAAACCCCAGAAAAACAACTAAATAGAGTGGAGATAGGCAAACCTTCCAGAAAACGAATTCAGAATAACGATAGTGAAGATGATCCAGGACCTCAGAAATAGAATGGAGGCAAAGATCGAGAAGATGCAAGAAATGTTTAACAAAGAACTAGAAGAATTAAAGAACAAACAAACAGAGATGAACAATACAATGACTGAAATGAAAAATACACTAGAAGGAATCAATAGCAGAATAACTGAGGCAGAAGAACAGATAAGGGACCTGGAAGACAGAAGGGTGGAATTCACTGCTGCAGAACAGAATGAAGAAAAAAGAATGAAAAGAAATGAAGACAGCTTAAGAGGCCTCTGGAACAACATTAAACGCAACAACATTCGCATTATAGGGGTCCCAGAAGGAGAAGAGAGAGAGAAAGGACCCAAGAAAATATTTGAAGAGATTATAGATGAAAACTTCCCTAACATGGGAAAGGAAATAGCCACCCAAGTCCAGGAAGCACAGAGAGCCCCATACAGGATAAACCCAAGGAGAAACACGCCGAGACACATAGTAATCAAATTGGCAAAAATTAAAGACAAAGAAAAATTATTGAAAGCAGCAAGGGAAAAATGACAAATAATATACAAGGGAACTCCCATAAGGTTAACAGCTGATTTCTCAGCAGAAACTCTACGAGCCAGAAGGCATGATATACTTAGAGTGATGAAAGGGAAGAACCTACAACCAAGATTACTCGACCCAGCAAGGATCTCATTCACATTCGATGGAGAAATCAAAAGCTTTACACACAAGCAAAAGCTAAGAGAATTCAGCACCAGCAAACCAGCTCTACAACAAATGCTAAAGGAACTTCTCTAAGTGGGAAACACAATAGAAGAAAAGGACCTACAAAAACAAACCCAAAACAATTAAGAAAATGGTAACAGGAATGTACATATCGATAATTACCTTAAACGTGAATGAATTCAATGCTCCAACCAAAACACAAAACACTTGTTGAATGGATACAAAACAAGACCCATATATATGCTGTCTACAAGAGACCCACTTCAGACCTAGGGACACATACAGACTGAAAGTGAGGGGATGGAAAAAGATATTCCATGCAAATGGAAATCAAAAGAAAGCTGGAGTAGCTATACTCATATCAGGTAAAATAGACTTTAAAATAAAGAATGTTACAAGAGGCAAGGAAGGACACTACGTAATGATCAAGGGATCAATCCAAGAAGAAGATATAACAATTATAAATATATATGCACCCAACACAGGGCACCTCAATACATAAGGCAACTGCTAACAGCTCGAAAAGAGGAAATCGACAGTAACACAGTAATAGTGGGGGACTGTAACACCTCACTTACACCAATGGACAGATCATCCAAAATGAAAATAAATAAGGAAACAGAAGCTTTAAATGACACAATAGACCAGATAGATTTCATTGATATTTATAGGACATTCCATCCAGAAACAGCAGATTACACTTTCTTCTCAAGTGTGCATGGAACATTCTCCAGGATAGATCACATCTTGGGTCACAAATCAAGCCTCAGTAAATTTAAGAAAATTGAAATCATATCAAGCATCTTTTCTGACCACAACGCTATGAGATTAGAAATCAATTACAGGGAAAAAAACGTAAAATACACAAACACATGGAGGCTAAACAATACGTTACTAAATAACCAAGAGATCACTGAAGAAATCAAAGAGGAAATCAAAAACTACTTAGAAACCAATGACAATGAGAACACGATGATCCAAAACCAATGGGATGCAGCAAAAGCAGTTCTAAGAGGGAAGTTTATAGCTATACAAGCCTACCTCAAGAAATAAGAAAAATCTCAAATAAACAGTCTAACGTTACACCTAAAGGAACTAGAGAATGAAAAACAAACAAAACACAAAGTGAGCAGATGGAAAGAAACCCTAAAGACCAGAGCAGAAATAAATGAAATAGAAACAAAGAAAACAATAGCAAAAATCAATAAAACTAAAAGCTGGTTCTCTGAGAAGATTAACAAAATTGATAAACCATTAGCCAGACTCATCAAGAAAAAGAGGGAGAGGACTCAAATCAATAAAGTTCGAAACAAAAAAGGAGAAGTTACAACAGACACCGCAGAAATACAAAGCATCCTAAGAGACTATTACAAGCAACTCTATGCCAATAAAATGGACAACCTGGAAGAAATGGACAAATTCTTAGAAAGGTGTAACCTTCCAAGACTGAACCAGGAAGAAATAGAAAATATGAACAGACCAATCACAAGTAATGAAATTGAAACTGTGACTAAAAATCTTCCAACAAACAAAAGTCCAGGACCAGATGGCTTCACAGGTGAATTCTATCAAACATTTAGAGAAGAGCTAACACCCATCCTTCTCAAACTCTTCCGAAAAATTGCAGAGGAAATAACACTCTCAAACTCATTCTATGAGGCCACCATCACTCTGATACCAAAACCAGACAAAGATACTACAAAAAAAGAAAATTACAGACCAATACCACTGATGACTATAGATGCAGAAATCCTCAACAAAATACTAGCAAACAGAATCCAACAGCACATTAAAAGGATCATACACCATGATCAAGTGGGATTTTTCCCAGAGATGCAAGGATTCTTCAATATATGCAAATCATCAATGTGATACACCATATTAACAAATGGAAGAATAAAAACCATATGATCATCTCAATAGATGCAGAAAAAGCTTTTGACAAAATTCAACACCCATTTATGATAAAAACTCTCCAGAAAGTGGGCATAGAGGGAACCTACCTCAACATAATAAAGGCCATATATGACGAACCCACAGCAAACATCATTCTCAATGGTGAAAATCTTAAAATGTGTATGGAGACACAAAAGACCCCGAATAGCCAAAGCAGTCTTGAGAGAAAAAAACGGAGGTGGAGGAATCAGACTCCCTGACTTCACACTATACTACAAAGCTACAGTAATCAAGACAATATGGTACTGGCACAAAAACAGAAACATAGATCAATGGAACAGGATAGAAAGCCCAGAGATAAACCCACACACCTATGGTCAACTAATCTATGACAAAGGAGGCAAGGATATACAATGGAGAAGACAGTCTCTTCAATAAGTGGTACTGGGAAAACTGGACAGCTACATGTAAAAGAATGAAATTAGAACACTCCCTAACACCGTACACAAAAATAAACTCAAAATGGATTAGAGACATAAATGTAAGACCGGACACTATAAAACTCTTAGAGGAAAACACAGGAAGAGCACTCTTTGACATAAATCACAGCAAGATCTTTTTTATCCACCTCCTAGAGCAATGGAAATAAAAACAAAAATAAACAAATGGGACCTAATGCAACTTCAAAGCTTTTGCACAGCAAAGGAAACCATAAACAAGATGAAAAGACAACGCTCAGAATGGGAGAAAATATTTGCAAATGAATCATCGGACAAAGGATTAATCTCCAAAATATATAAACAGCTCATGCAGCTCAATATTAAAAAAACAAACAACCCAATCCAAAAATGGGCAGAAGACCTAAATAGACATTTCTCCATAGAAGACATACAGATGGCCAAGAAGCACATGAAAAGCTGCTCAACATCACTAATTATTAGAGAAATGCAAATCAAAACTACGATGAGGTGTCACCTCACACCAGTTAGAGTTGGCATCATCAACAAGTCTACAAACAGCAAATGCTGGAGAGGGTGTGGAGAAAAGGAAACCCTCTTGCACTGTTGGTGGGAATGTAAATTGATACAGCCACTATGGAGAAAAGTATGGAGGTTCCTTAAGGAACTAAAAATAGTATTAACATATGACCCAGCAATCCCACTACTGGGCATATACCCAGAGAAAACCATAATTCAAAAAGACACACGCACCCCAATATTCATTGCAGCACTATTTACAATAGCCAGGTCATGGAAGCAACCTAAATGCCCCCAGACAGACGAATGGATAAAGAAGATGTGGTACATATATACAATGGAACATTACTCAGCCATAAAAAGATGAAATTGGGTCTTTTGTAGAGTCATGGATGCATCTAGAGACTATCATACAGAGTGAAGTCAGAAAGAGAAAAACAAATATCATATATTAACGCATGTATGTGGAACCTAGAAAATGGTACAGATGAACCGGTTTGCAGAGCAGAAATTGAGACACAGATGTAGAGGACAAACATATGGACACCAAGAGGGAAAGCGGTGGGAGGTGTGGGTGGTGGTGTGATGAATTGGGCAATTGGGATTGACGTGTATACACTGATGTGTATAAAATGGATGACTAAAAAGAAAATAAATAAATAAATAAAGAGATTACCTGAGACCAGATTAGAGGAATGCAGGCCCTGCACAATAAAATAATTAAATAAATAAAATAAAGTCAACTGATTGTGGACATTAATCACAACTACAAAATACCTTCACAGCAACACCAATGTTTGACTGAATAACTGAATTCTGTAGCCTTGCCAAGTTGACACATAAAACTGACCACCACAGTCCCCTAGTGACCTTGCCATTTCTACTCCTTCTAGTCTGTCTAATATACTGCTGTTATATTCATCTTCCCAACGCTCTGCCTTGCCCTCCTTTTTGAAGTTTTCCATGGTGGTCCACAGGTTACAAGAGAAAACCCAGCTTGCCAACTATATCTCCCACTTAAACCTTCTGTTTTAGTCAAACCTGTCTACTTGTCCTCTGAACAATAACCATCCCTTCCCTCGCCCAGTTGCTTCCCAACTGCCCAAGCCCCACCCCTCCCTTTAAGGCCACTCTGTTTGGTTCCTGCCCCAAAGCTCCCCTACCACCACTCATCATGCCCTTCGTCACCACTGCAGCCCTTCCATCCGTCCCTCCAGTTCCAGAGGCATCCGTTCTCTGCACCCCTCACTTGCTGCTTAGCTAAACAAGCAGGAGAGATTAATTCAGGATGCAGAATTGGTAGGGAGACGGGGAGAGGATCACTGCTCCTCCCTCCTCCCAGACCAGCCAGTATGCTGGTCAAACCTAACACATTGCTCCTAAGATCTTATCGCTAAAGTGAAAGATGGGGTCCAGGTTATTATAAATGGCAACTGAAACAAATTTCTCTCCATTTCTTTTTACTTCCCCTGTCCACTACCTCCACCCCACACCTTTCTGTCAAGAGAAGTTCTTAGTTCTTGATATCTCTTTATAATCCAGTTGACATCCCTTGGATTTAAGGAAATTCAGAATGCAAGACTCCAGACCAGCCAAAACAGAAAATAGGTCCATGACATGAGAGAGCACCCCCGTTAATGTTTTAAGAGGTTCTCCAGTGGATTCTGCTAACTGTAATCTACCTCAAATCTCTCTCTTTCTTTTTTTAATTGAAATACAGTTGACTTACAATGTTGTGTTAGTTTCAGGTGTACAGCAAACTGATTCAGTTATACACAGTACACATGTATCTTTTTTTCAGATTCTTTTCCCTTATAGGTTATTACAAAATATTGAGTATAGTTCCCTGTGCTACATGGTAGGTCCTTGTTGGTTATCTGTTTTATATATAGTAATGTCCAAACTGCTGATTTATCTCTCCTCCCTGCCTTTCCCCTTTGGGAAAGCTTGTTTTCTATGTCTGTTGGTCTGTTTCTGTTCTGTAAATAAGTTCATTTGTATCTTTTTTTCTTTTTAGATTCCACATATAGTGATATCATATGATATTTGTCTTTGTCTGGTTTACTTCACTTAGTATGATAGTCTCTAGGTCCATCCATGTTACTGCAAATGGCATTATTTCATTCTTTTTTATAGATGAGTAATATTCCATTGTATATATGTACCACATCTTTATTTATCCGTCCATCAGTCAGTCAATGGACATTTAGGTTGCTTCCATGTCTTGGCTATTGTAAACGGTGCTGCAATGAACATTGGGGTGCATGTATCTTTTCTAATTATAGCTTTCTCTGGATATATGCCCAGGAGTGGGACTGCTGGATCATATGGTAGCTCTATTTTTAGTTTTTTAAGGGACCTCTATACTGTTCTTCATAGCGGCTCCACCATTTTACATTCCCACCAATAGTGTAGGAGGGTTCCTTTTTCTCCACACCCTCTCCAGCATTTATTATTTGTAGACTTTTTGATGATGGCCATTCTGACCGGTGTGAGGTGATACCTCAACAAATCTTGCCAAAGCAAGATGTTCATACCAGCACAGTGTAGTGTGAAGAATTTGCCTGGCGACTTCCCTGGTGGCTCAGTGGTTAAGAATCCTACTGCCAATGCAGGGGACACGGGTTCGATCCCTGGTCCGGGAAGATCCCACATGCCATGGAGCAACTAAGCCCGCGAGCCACAACTACTGAGCCCGCATGCCACAACTACTGAAACCCACGCTCCGCAGCAAGAGAAGCCACCTCAATGAGAAGTCCACACACCGCAACAAAGAGTAGCCCCCGCTTGCCGCAAGTCTGAAAGCCCATGCACAGCAACAAAGACCCAACGCAGCCAAAAATAAATAAATAAAGTTATTAAAAAAAAAAAAAGGGAATTTGCCTGCCTGGGTGTATAGGCAAATTTCCGGCAAATCTAATAATTTCGTTTGTAGATATAGGGTAAAGTATTTAGCCTCTCTGTGCCTCAGTTTCATCATTTGTACAATGGGCATAATAAAAGATATTTACTTATCCTACCTAAAACCCACCTCTTGGGTTTATGGTGAGGATTCAGTTAGTCTGTGGAAAGCACTTAGAAAGCCCGACATGTTGAAAGAACTCTGTACCTCTTAGCTACCGCTTTTATTAGCAAATGGGCAAATGGAGTCTCCACGTCTCTCTCTGCACATGCCGATATCAGCAGGCTAAGTTACTTTTATAAAGTGCCCAATCTCAACCCGTGGCCCTGCATCAGCATCAGGTAACAGACGTGGCAATGAGGTTGCACTGCCTTCCAGCTCATTGTATCAGTCGCTTAGACGTCAAGAAGCCCTGCACTCTAAGGGGTGCAAATTTAACTCTATTTGAACAAGTGTTTATTGGTCGTCTCCCATGTTCAATATATTGCGCTGGGCCCTGGAGATGCTGAGATAAGATGTGGTCAGGTCCTCAGGAATTTACAAGGGAGATGACTAATGTGGAAACCATCAAGAATACCTCGAGGCAGCATGGCGTGTCAGGAACATGGACGGTCAGTGCTGTCACGGAGTCATTCCTGAGCAGCGTGCCAGGAGCTGAGCTTGAAGGGAGGACAAGTGGGAGACTGTGGGTACTCATCTTCGCGTCCCTGCCTTGCACAGTGCCTGCTACATAAACGATGCTCAGAAGATCTTTGTGAATGACTGGCTATAACCGAGAGTCTTGAGAAAAGCTTCATGAAGCAGGTACCTTGGGTTTTAAGCTTTGAAGACAGAGTCAGATTTTGAACGGGCAAAAGAGATGGGAATGGGTGAACAGAATGTCGTATATACGTACCATGGAATATTATTCAGCCTTTCAAAGGAAAGACATTCTGACCCATGCTACAACATGATGCAACTTGAGAACATCGTACCAGTCACAAAAAGACAAACACCGTAGGATTCCACTTATATAAGGTACCTAGAGTAGTCAGATTCACAGAGACAGAAAATAGAACGGTGGTTGTCAGCGGCTGAGGGGAATGGGAGTTGTTTCATGGGAAAAGAGTTTCATTTTTGCGAGACAAGTTTTGGGGCTCGGTTGCTTGTCAGTGTGAAGGTACTTATCACTGCCGAACTGTCCACTTAAGAACGGTTAAGATGGCAAATTGTATATTATGAGTGTTCTAGCATGACTGATAAAAAGGAAAGCCAGGAAGACACCTGTAAGAACCAAGGTGTTAGGAAAGGTAGAGGCAGAAAGTGCAGGACGTGTTCAAGGGAGTACGACTGGGACATGGCAGGAGATGAGGTCAGCTGGAGGCCAAAGGTGCCTCAAATACCATGTCAGGGGGTATGGAGGTTAAAATGTTGACTTTGCTTTCATGTGCCGCTGAGGTGAGTCTTCTAATATTCTCTTCAACCTTGACTACTATAGGATCATCCTGGGTACTCTGTGGGCCAGCGTACCAAGCCGTTATCCCAGTTCTACACCAACCCCACCTCTTCTGCTAAGCAGACCCCAAGGCCCACTTCTCCTGGGCCAGAGGGGGCCCATGGCACCGGCGCCTCTGGGCAGTTCTTCTGCTGACTTTGGTTTGAACTGACCCTCGCAGGAGTGTTTAAGTTCCAGACGCCCTGATGGAAACTCAACGAGATCCCAGTCTGATGAGCCTGACTTCTTTCCAATTGAATATTCATAAGCTGCAAGCACCACTCTTGGCAAATCGCTAGCTCTGCATCAGAAGCCACTTGGATTCCCCCCCCCCCACTTCCTCCTGAGGTGCAGGCTCTGGTGGGGGGGGGGGAGTGGGATGGCCACGTGATCGGGTTACCTGGAGTCGCTGCCTTACTTTGTGTTACAGGCTGGGCTCTTTTAGGTCTAAGACAAAAGGCGTCCTTGTTGAAAGTAGAAATGAGTTGGTCTAGGACATTTTGGAGTTCAGTTTGTTGTAATGTTTGTGTTTGCGTGTCAAGGACACACTGGGCAATGCTGACTTCTAGATGGAGCTGTGACCCAGATGGGTTAAGACAGACCTCTCAATGTAGCTCTGTTTCTTACTTAACATAAGATTTTTAAGCTTGTTATCATCTCTAAGTCTCAGTTTCTTCATCTCAAAAATGAATGTAATAATCCCTTTCCTGCTTTCTAAGGATATCCGGAAGATGAATGGATGACGTACTTTGAAATCTGAATGACAGGATGAACACATAATACTATGTATTCTCCAAGAATGCTGGGACTAAACCTTTGCCAGTGAGGGAGTATTGTGCATGCCTCGTATCCCCGTATTTACCAAATGGAAACAGAAGAAAGTTCTTGTTCTGAGGTTGACAATAAGCCTTAAACTGAGTGGTCATTCATTGAAAGACAGGCCAATTCCCTTCTTGGGCTACACTGCTAAAAACAGTTCAACTCCTTAGATGCCCTGGCTATTTTGCTGCTCACCAGCTGAGAAAGGAACTTAGTAAGAAGAAATGCAGGAATCTAGATGATTCCTTTCACCATTCCCTTACCCACACCATCCCGCTTTGACCCGCTGTGTCTGTCAGTTCACCTGAAGCTCCAGCTTCTCACTGGGGCCCAGAGAGGAACCCTCCTTAGTTATAATAGCGGCAAGAACAAAGAATGTCATAGGCCACCCTGGTCACCTCAGAGAATTCTACCACATGGGCCCCACGCTCTACAAAATAGTGGAGAAGATGCTTAGGATAACAGCCAAGAGCTTTCCCTGTCCTTGGTCCATTAAACATGGACTCTGCACCAGGCCATGGACAACCCCTCTTTCAGGTAATTCTCATGGATAGCTCTCCTCCTGCACCCTCTCCATCAGGTCGTGTCCATCTCCATGGCTCACTGCTCCCTGACTCAACACACTGTCTTAAACATGTACAAAATGAGAGACTGAGAAAGCAGTTCATTAGGAATATTCAGTATTTGAGGTCAGTTACTGGCTTCTCAGTTTCGTAACCCACTTCCACCTCCCTCTTTGATTCTAGACTCTGAATCCCACTAGAATCAACTCTAGAAGCTCCCCAACCTAGAGTTCAGATGAAAGATCCATCCCACCAGTCCTGGGTTCAAGGGCCCCACCAACCAGACCAGCCCCTGGCCCACCATCTCGGCTTCTAACTCAGCTTCTGCTGTTTACTTGCTGTGAATCCTGCTCATTGCACGGAGGCCAAAATACACTGAGCGTCAGCCTTTCACCCTGGGTGGTCCTTCAAGAACTTGCCTCTGGCCATAAGTGTTTCTGGGATGAGTGAGAGGCAAGAGGCAAAGAGAAGGGTACAGCTTTGGTATACAGGGGGAACCCCATGCGGTAGGGAGGTTTCATCTATAAATTGGGAAGTCTTACTGAGAGCATTAGGGCAATTAAACCAAAATGTGAGAGAGAGAGTGTGTGTGTGTGTGTGCGCGCGTGCACATACACCACTCAGTGTGCTTTATAAGTAGCCCAAATATTTACTATAAAATTTTGGACTAGCCACATTTTTAAGAAAGAAAGAAAGGAATGGAAGGAGGGAGGGAGGGAGGAAGGAAGGAAGAAAGAAAGAAAAAGGGAGGGAAATGCTCTTACTCTGGCACTAAAAGATGATTAGTAATAATATCTTGGTATAAATTCCTCCACATTTTTTATATCTATAAATTGTATCTTACTTTATATACTGGTTTATAATTTTAATTTTTTCCACATAAGAGTGCCTCTTTACATGTCATCAAACATTCTCCTATCATTGTTAATGGCTGAATGACATTCCATGGGATTGTGACTTTACCAGACTTCATTTCACCAATTCTTCTTTTTGGACATTGGCTGTTTTGTGGGAATTTTTTTTCTTTCACTACCATAAATAATTTGGCATCAGGAAAACTCAGACCTAAATTTTTTACTGTATATAATTTTTATTTATTTATTTATTTATTTATGAATGTGTTGGGTCTTCGCTGCTGCACACGGGCTTTCTCTAGTTGTGGCCAGCGGGGGCTACTCTTCGTTGCAGTGCGCGGGCTTCTCATAGTGGTGGCTTCTCTTATTGCAGAGCATGGGCTCTAGGCACGTGGGCTTCAGTGGTTGTGGCACGTGGGCTCAGTAGTTGTGGCTCGCGGGCTCTCGAGTGCAGGCTTGGTAGTTGTGGCTCATGGGCTTTGTTGCTCCGCAGCACGTGGGATCTTCCGGGACCAGGGCTCGAACCCGTGTCCCCTGCATTGGCAGGCGGATTCTCAACCACTATGCCACCAGGGAGATCCTTTCACTATATTTTTAATTCCTTAGGATAAAATCCTAGAGGAGTAGTTAATAGGTTAAAGGGTATGTATTCTTCAAGGTTTTTGATATTCGTTGCCAAGTTGGCCCCAAGAAAGTTACTCAATTTCTACTCCCATACCTTCAACACTTTAACAACACTGGGTATTATAATTTGTTAAAATAATTACCAGACTGGTAGGTGAAAAACAGTATCTCCCTCTTTGATTGTGGAGTAAGTTGGATTTTTTTGATGTGCTTTTTGGTCATTTGTATTTATTTTGTGATTTTTCTGTCCACTGTTGCCCATTTTTCTATTGAGAGTTTTTTCTTATTGGTTGGTCAGAGCTTTTTAATACATTAAGGACATCATCCCTTTTGTCATACATGTTGCAAATATTTACTTGGTCTTTTGTTTGCTTTTTACGGTGTTTTGTTTTCTCTTTTGATGAAGAGGGATTGTACATTTTTGCATAGTCCAATCCATCACTGTTTTTCCTCTATGATTTCTATTTTCATGTTATTATTGGGAAGCCTTCCCACTCATTAGAGCATTCTTTCTCATTAATTTAACTCTGAATCCTTGGAACATAATACTTCAATCTATTTTATCTCCGGAATCCTGACCTTCAGGGATGCATTTTCTCCAAGACTCACAGGAGACTCACAGGGTAAAAGGGGGGAATATGGAAAATGTAAATCTGAACACAGACCTCACATCTGATAGAGTCTCCGAGGGCTGGGAAGGGACCTTACGGCTGTTCTGGTCTCCCGGCGACAATCTGACAAGTCCAGACTCTGCTTCAAAATCCCTAGTTATGTCACCTGTGGATTTAACTTCTTGTCCAAATCTTTAGAAAGGGTCCCTGGGTTCAGAATAATGTCAACATCTTTCCAAACGTCCCTCTCCCAGGAGCTTTCAGTGCCACCAAACCAGGCGGCCTGTGCCCTGACACGTCCACCCTGCGCAGGGCCAGAGGTCACCCCAGACAAGTGGGAGAGAGAATGGAGGGGTTGACCCCCTCACCGTGAGTATGGCGATGTTCCACTATCGGCTACGGAAACACTGACCACAAGGCAATGTGTGTGCTGTTCACACCTGGGTTGTGACACCCCTGCCGGGGTTTGAAAATGCCTTTCTTCCCTGTGTGTGTGTGTAAGCACACACGCACACACTCGCTCACACAAGTTGCGGACGCACTTTCTAACTTCACTCTTCTACTGGTTAATCCTAAATGGGAAAAACTGTCTCTGTAATTTTGAAGAGGGGGATGGGGCAGTAGAGCAAATACAACCTTCAGTAGACAAAGTAAGAAAAAGATGTGCACTGAGCATGTGCAGAGTAATTTTTCTTCTACATGCTTTATTAAATAATTATATGACATAATTACACGTTATAATGTCTTTACACATATTTATGGTAATTACGTCAATGCACATTTGATGTTCTGTAATTACAGTAAATGTACAACAATCCTGACAAATTGCTTGATCAAGAATTCAGATTCCCTACGTGAAGACCCGGGCGAAAAGACATTAACCCTTCTGCTTCCTGCTTGCCCCAGGGCCTGACTTTTCGTCTGCCTTTTCCTGACACTTTGGGGGTTATTTTTGTCTCTGGGTGTCCCCAAGGCACAGTTACATTGATTTCCATCAGGAATGTTCCTGAGATGGGTCCCTACAGCAACACCACTTATTTTTAGCATAGTTTCCCCTACAACGCTGCTGTGCACGCTGTTCATGGAGGAGGAGTGAGTGCCAGGCCCTAATGGGGCCCCAGAGGCTGGTAGGTCATGAACGGGTGTTGGTGAGCCCTCAGTGAAGAGAACTGTCCAGGGAGATGTGGGAAAATCCAGAGAAAGTTGCAGGTCGAGATCCATCTCCTGTGGAATCGGAGCCTCATGGATGGAGTCAGCAGTGAGAATGAATACTGTTCCCTTACCTACAGGCAACTGTTAATTTCCAAGCCACTTTGCCATTCAGTAAACTCCTGATGGACCATGTTTAATTCTCTGGCACCTGGAATCATGCACTGGGACTTTTCCTATCGAGGCTCTGATACTACCGTCTATGTACGGCATTGCATGCATTCATTATGCCAAATGGATAATTTTCTTCTCCTATATGAATATTTTTCATTGTCCAGTCATCTCTTGACTCTGGTGTTGCAGGTTTTGTGGTTCTTGCAAACTAGGACCCATGGCCTGTTTATCAAATACAGTCAGCGATTGGTGTCATTGTCCCAGCCGAGGTGCTTCTCCTGTGATCTATTCATCTGTCTGTCCCAATCCCTCCGAAAGTCTGGAGGAAGTGTTTCTTTCCCTCTGCCCTGACAAAAATCATCCAGATAAGAGCCCCCTGTGGATTCAAGCCATCGTCCATTTAGCCCAGAGAAGGAGTGCTGGGCCTCTAGGAGGCAGCAGAAGAAACCAAGTGCAGGATTTGGACTCCAAATCCCCAGAGACATAACAATGGTTCACTCTACTGGGTTTCCTCTGGTGGAAGAAATCTACTATGAGGCAAGCTGTAGACATGAAAGTATACCCAGGGCTAGTGGTGGGCGACCCTCTCTCTGCAGAGATGGGTACTTGCCTACCTACTTCAGGGACCGTGAGCTAATAGACGTTACGGAGTTTGAAAAGTTAAAAACTTAATAAAAATCAGGAATTTGCAGTAAACTCTCTCCTGTGCCCAGCATTGGCCTCCCTTCGTGTGGAAACAGGAATACCCTCCCTGTTTGCATCCGCCAATTTCATCCCACCTCTGTGACCCATAGAAACGAATTATCCCTATAACAGGTGGTCTTGAAGGGAAATTTCACTTGATCCCTACAGGTGCAAAAAAGAAATGTTACACTGGTTCAGGCCAGGGTGGGATAGGACTGAAATGAGGGCTGACTAATGACGCCTAGAAGTAGCCAAATTCTTGACTAATATAATTCTTAGTCATGAAGTCGCCATAGTCCATACATGCTGAAATCAAAGCAATTACAGATTTAAATGAAGCTGGAGTCCTTAGCGCGGAAAATGCTTTAGCGCAAGATGGGGGCTCAAGGTGAGCAATCCGTTACTCCCCCAGTAATGAAAGCGCCTTGCAGCCTGCAGGCTTCTGGGGATGGTAATTGCTGGGGGCGGAGGTGGGCATCTCACCACTCTAATGAGGCCCTATTCCTTTTTTGAGGCCTCACTCCGCTTTTCACATAGCGCCTCGACTGCCCAGGAACGCAGCACGTCTTAGCCTTCTGTATTTTTCAAAAACGTCACCATCATGTTTTTTTTTTTTTTAATTTATTTATTTCTGGCTGCGTTGGGTCTTCATTGCTGCACGTGGGCTTTCTCTAGTTGCGGTGAGTGGGATTTACTCTTCATTGCAGTGCGCGGTGGCTTCTCTTGTTCTGGAGCACGGGCTCTGGGCGCGCAAGCTTCAGTAGTTGTGGCGCACGGGCTTAGTTGCTCCGCGGCATGTGGGATCTTCCCAGACCAGGGCTTGAACCCGTGTCCCCTGCATTGGCAGGTGGATTCTTAACCACTGCGCCACCAAGGAAGCCCCATCTTTTTTTTTTTTTTTTGCGGTACGCGGGCCTCTCACTGTTGTGGCCTCTCCCGTTGCGGAGCACAGGCTCCGGACGCGCAGGCTCAGCGGCCATGGCTCACGGGCCCAGCCGCTCCGCGGCATGTGGGATCTTCCCGGACCGAGGCACGAACCCGTGTCCCCTTCATCGGCAGGCGGACTCCCAACCACTGCGCCACCAGGGAAGCCCCACCATCATCTTTTAGTCTATCTTTCTTTCCTCCTTCCGTCCTTCCTTCCTTCCTTCCTTCTTTCCTTCCTTTCATTGTTAATCATTTAGGATCTGGTAAATTTAGACCAGTGTCTCATCCATGTAATGAAACACGTGAGCGAGTGAAACGGAAACAGATGTAGCATTTTCTTTCTTTTTTTTCCTTTTAGTGAGGACTTTGCATGGCCAGGAACCATAATTCAGATTTTCTTCACACTCACAAAAGATTCTGCTGGAACCAAGTCTGTGTTGGGAAACAGATTTTTCTAGGCTCTTTCTGGTTGGCCGTTGTGGTTGATGTGTTTCTAACTGCTGTTCATTTACCAACTACTAGAAAAGGTGGGCTCAGAGGGAAAGTGGACCAACGTTTGCTCCTTTTTTTTTCTTTAATAAATTTATTTATGGCTGCGTTGGGTCTTCGTTGCTGCACACAGGCTTTCTCTAGTTGTGGTGAGCGGGGGCTACTCTTTGTTGCGGTGCGCGGGCTTCTCATTGCGGTGGCCTCTCTTGTTGCAGAGCATGGGCTCTAGGCTCAGTAGTCGTGGCTCGCGTGCTCTAGAGCACAGGCCCAGTAGTTGTGGTGCACGGGCTTAGTTGCTCCGCGGCATGTGGGATCTTCCCGGACCAGGGCTCGAACCCGTGTCCCCTGCACTGGCAGGCGTATTCTTAACCACTGCGCCACCAGGGAAGTCCCAGGGTTTGCTCCTTTATACATAGATTCAGAAAAGAAACCAGGAGGTTTGTGCTCTTTTGAAGGTCTTTGAAGGTGTGCAAGAGGGGACCCCACAGATGCGTTCGTGTAGTCAGGGCAAGGCCATTCCACAAAAGCAATTTCTTGCCTCAGAACAACAGGTAGAGGGAAAAGGGAGAAAGAAAGAAACTCAGCTCTCCTACTTTCTAAGGGTTGATGCTTTGGAGGTGGAGGGCAGGAGTTTGATAATTAAGTATTCAGAAGAGAAATCAGCAAGGGGCAAACTCCCCAGCAAAAGACGTCCATTAAGTCTCAGTGACGGGGCCGCTGATAAAGTCTGTTTCAGCCTCCACCACCCCCTCCCCTCCCTCGCCTCATCCCCACCAGCAGGTCTGGGAGTTCAATAACTCCTCCAGAGGGATGGTGCTCTATTCTTTCCAGGTCTGTATAATCCTCGGCTGCCGAGCTACCAACCGCGGTCCCTGGAGATTGAAACTCAATTTCTTTCCCTGCCCCACGCGGCTGATCCCAGCTGGCCCGTGGCTCAGCTGGGAGCTGGGGTCAGATGTGCGAGACCACCAGGTGCTTGGGGTGCACGATCAGGGCCTTGGGCCGAGAAGGCGTCTAACGATACAGAAATGGCATTTTCTGCTTAACTCAATTGCCGCTTGCCAGGCTGTCTCTCTGCACCAAGATTCAATTATCAGGGCCGACGCATGTTCCCCCTTCCCCCCCAGTCCTCGCCTGTGCTGCTTGGAGAGCTGTGTCGTGTCCTCTTTTTCTGGCAGCTGTGGGTGATGGGATTCCCATAGCTGCAGACTGTCAGCTTCAGAACTAACTCTGATGTGCAGTGGGTGGCACCACGGAAGAGTAGTGGAGCGTTCTAGCTGTGTGGCCTTGGGCAAGTCACTTAACCTTCCTGAGCCTCAGTGTCCTCCTCTGTACAACAATAAAGTTATACCAGATGATCTCTGGTCTCAGAGTCTAGTTCTAAAATCCCAAGGCGTCTATCTTAGGACATTTCACTGAAGGTCCCAAAGCACTTCCTTGACCAGGAGTGGGTTCAGTCTCAAAAAGTAATTCAGAAGAAACTAGAATACAAAGCCATGAATCAAGGGCATTGCGGGACGCAGTAACTGGTGCAGCTGGAACTCAAGCCAGGTATTCGGGCTTCTAGCCCAGGGTCTTCTGCATCCCCTTCCTCAGGCAGCCCAGCGATCTCCGTGGAGTCCTGCATGTCAGGACTTACTAGAGGCTCCTTGCAGACCAGACCTGGATGGGAAGGAGGAAGTAGAGACTATCACCCAGGGCACGATTTGCTTGGCATGGTCGCCTGGAGGCTGCCTTCCCAGGTCCCCAGCCTCTCGCTCTTCAGCTTGTGAAGCTTTTGATGGAAACCCGATCCAAGTGTTGCTGTTTCAACGGTGTTTGCCCAAGAACTGTTGGATGCCCAAGATGCCTTCTGAGTCTGTTTTCTTTTTCCAACAAACCCGTTTCTTTTCCTGGAAGTGGGACATGGCATGAAGCCGGTGGAATCTGAACCCCAGTCTATTCCAACTCCTTTCTAAACTTGGATCCCATTGCAATGAGAGGATCTGGGAGCCCAGCAGAGGCCCCTTCCTCCTACCCCTCCCCAAGGGTCCTGGAGGCAGTGGCTCTTAGTAAGCACCGAATGCACGCAGCAACCTTCCTGCCTATGAGCTAGGCGCCACTCCGTACATGTTGTTCACGTCATCTTCAAACCACATTGGGAGGGGGGCGTTAGTGCCTCCGTTATACAAGTGGCAGACGCTACCTTCAGACCTAGGCCCATAGCCCATGCTCTTTCTAACATCTCACACACAGACACACACACACACACTTGCTGTGAAGATGTATGTGCTCATTTTTACACCAAGGAGAACCCCTCCTAGCTGGTATAGCTTTGAATCACTTTGTTGAAGAGTCCCGGGCCAGATCATAGCTGCTGTCTCATCATTGCTTATCTTCCTGGCTGTTTGAACACAACTTTCTTCTCTTGCTTCACAGTTCTCCCGGCAGCCTGGCTCGCTCCAGGGAGGAGCCCTGGCTTTGTTCCTTTCCCAGTTCTTGCTCCAGTCCCTTCCCACTGCTGGCCAGTCCCCTCGTCTTGTTAGTCTAATTTGAAACACTAGCCAATAGGCTCTCGCGCCATCCCTCCCGCCCTGTAGAGTTGCCATCATTTTCTGTAGCTCCCGTCCACCCTGCCTCTAAACCAGGGGAGGCTTTGGAGGAAGAGCAGTGACCCCGGCTTTATCACTCACTGGCCCATGTCCTTGTGCCCACCGCTTATCCCTCCCGAGCCACAGATCTCTCTGTCTTCCAAGTGGGATAATAATACCTCTTCTCTCAAGGGTTTCTGGGGAATCCAGTGAGTCAGTATGCGTGGAGGGACTTGGTGAACAGCAAAGCACCAGGTCAGACAAAGTCCATCTGCACCCGTTCCCCCCACCTTCTCTCCTTTCCATCCAGCCTTTATCAAAGGGTCACCCGTGCCACCTCCTTCTCAGAGTACACCCGGGTCCTCTCTCCCAGCCCCGCCCGCAGGCTGGGTGCATTCCACAACAACAGAAGACAGGCTAAAGCCACAGACACATGGACGTCCGGGGTTGGCTTCATGTGAAAGAAATCAGAAGCACTGGATTTTGACATCTTTTTTTAAAAAACTTTTTTTTTTGCATAAAAAGTAGATGTGAAGAGTGAAGAGTTGTAGTAACACCCCAGGCCAAGTAGCGCATTCAAGACAGCATGGCAGGTGACACGAGGGATGTCAGAGAGCGTGACAGCAGCAACAGGAATGTGAATAGCATAATGCCACACATCAGTGTCTCCGGCGGAGCCGGTGTGACTTGGCAGAGGGCGTGGAATTACCATCTGGGTCAGAAGATGCCGGGAAGAGCCGGTGCGTGAGCCTGGGCCCAGCAACACTCCTCCGAGCTGCACACCTTTCACCCCATCTCACTGCCCTTTAACTGACCTCCCCCGCCCATGCGTGGGGATTCCCACCTTCATATCCACACTGTGAAGCGCCTTCAGGGCTAGGACCATGTCTTCAAGGCCTTTGGTCTCCACCAGGCCCAAAACATGTCTGTGGGTAGGAGGCACAAAGCACCTCAACTGATCAATAGATATAATCTTTGTTTACTCAGTGCCTCAGCTTCTCCGCTTGTAAAATGGGAGAATAATTCCAACCCTCTTCTAAAGCAAAAATGTAGTGTCCGTGGAGCGTGCTGAAGCCATCTATTAGGCCTGCCCTGCACTCCTCCTCATTTCTGATGATGATCTTACCCACCCACTCCTGCCTGCAGTCACTGATGGGAATTCAGGTGCTTGCTGCGGGCTTCCCTGGTGGCGCAGTGGTTGAGAGTCCGCCTGCTGATGCAGGGGACACGGGTTCGTGCCCCAGTCCCGGAAGATACCACATGCCGCGGAGCGGCTGGGCCCGTGAGCCATGGCCGCTGAGCCTGCGCGTCCGGAGCCTGTGCTCCGGAACAGGAGAGGCCACAACAGTGAGAGGCCCGCGTACTGCAAAAAAAAAAAAAAAAATGCTTGCTGCTCTCCAGATCTCTACCCGCAGACTGTGTTAGGACAAAGGGAGTAGTGTATTTCTGACTCTGTGGAGTGACACTGGCTAAAGCTTCTGCAAAGAGACCAGAGATGAGGCGGGGCACTTTTGTCTTTAAAGGGAAATGATTCCACTTCCTCAGCCATCCTACCTTTCTGCCAAACCTCTTCTTTCTTGGTGACCCTCATTTTTTCTTGCCTAAAAACACAGCTGATGAAAGGAAATGTCTCTTTCCTCCCCACCTGCCGTTGCTGCTACTCAAAATCCACTGTCTCCACCTTTGGGACCCCATCTCCTCCTTTCCCCTTGTCTATTTTTCTCTGGCTACCAGGCGTTCGAGATCGATCTGTTCTCACGGCTCCAAGTGGAATTTGACTCTTTGCATGGAAACAGTCAGGAAGAGCTGACAGCGCTGTCAGACAGTGAGCACAGCTCCTGACATCCGAGCATGGGAGTGAGTGCATGTACACACACACACACACACACACACACACACACACACACACGCTTCCCCACAGGATTCCCTCTCCAGCCCCCTCTGGCTGGTCCCACCTGCTTATCCTCCCCTGGTGCAGCCCGCTCCACAAACATGGGGCCCGAATCCACTCCAGACTAGCAGACAGCCCTCCTGCACCTTCCCCCTCCTCACAAATCCAGGCCGGGGGGCCGGGAGAGCTGCACTCCAGGATAATGAGTTGAGAACTTCCAGCCCCTCATCTCTCTCTGGCTGGTGACTGACACAAATGGAATTCATCTTTAATCATCTGTTAACTCATTGTCTATTATAGCTCTTTAATAGCACCATAGATATTCTTAATGAAGCATGATTTAAGGTATTTACAGCACATGGACCGACAGACATCACTCACGGTGTGCAGGTAATGAGGCATAAAACGGCTTTTGAATTCCCCCCAAAAGAAAAAGCGACAGAGAGAGAGAGAGAGAGAGAAAAAGAGCTTTAGCACTGGGGCAAAGAAAAAAAAAATTAAAAGCCTTCTGTTGTAAGGCTTGTTTTAAAATGTTTAGGCATTTACAGTCATTTTAGCTCTTTTGAGGTGTTTGGCTCGCACAGTTTAGCAGTTGCCCCCTCCGAGAGTTGCAGGCTCGGGTCCCGGCGGTCACCTCGGCCTCAGGCCTCTCTCCTGGCACATTTCAGGGGTCTGGGGGTGGTGCTCCAGGCCATGAGTTCTCCTCCATATGGAATGTAGGCCTTCATCTGGTTTTCCTGCCCTCAAGCCAGTGTTCCCTGATGGTGTTCCAGGCTATCACCCTATTGGAAGGAACAGTGGTAATATGGGTGGTGGCCATTCCCACAGGGAAGGGGACAGGGGCTGGGGGCACCGTCCCACGTAGTGGACAGGCTGCATGGGGCTGGTGCCTCTGCTCTTGCACTTACTTAAAAGTCTGGCCTGAGGCTTTAGAAATAAAAGCAAAAGTAAACAAATGGGACCTAATCAAACTTATAAGCTTTCGCACAGCAAAGGAAACCATAAACAAAACAAAAAGACAACCTATGGACTGGGAGGAAATATTTGCGAACAATGCAACCGACAAGGGCTTAATTTCCAAAATATACAAACAGCTCATACAACTCAACAACAACAACAAAAACTCAATAAAAAAATGGGCAGAAGACCTAAGTAGACATTTCTCCAAAGAAGACATACAGATGGCCAATAGGCACGTGAAAAAATGCTCAACATTGCTAATTATTAGAGAAATGCAAAACAATAAGGTACCACTTCACACCAGTCAAAATAACCATTATTAAAAACTGTACAAATTATAAATGCTAGAGAGGGTGTGAGGAAAAGGGAGCTCTCCTACACTGTTGGTGGGAATGTAAACTGGTGCAGCCACTATGGAAAACAGTATGGAGGTTCCTTAAAAAACTAAAAATAGAGCTACCATATGCCCAGCAATCCTGGGCATATATCCAGAGAAAACTCTAATTTGAAAAGATACATGTACCCCAATGTTCATTGTAGCACTATTTGCAATAGCCAGGACATGGAAGCAACCTAAGTGTCCATTGACAGATGAATGGAGAAAGAAGAGGTGGTATATATATACAATGGAATACTACTCAGCCATAAAAAAGAATGAAATAATGCCATTTGCAGCAACATGGATGGACCTAGAGACTATCATACTAAGTGAAGTAAGTCAGAAAGAGAAAGGCAAACACCATATGATATCACTTATATGTGGAACCTATAATATGATACAAATGAACTTATTTACAAAACAGAAAGACTCACAGACATAGAAAACAAATTTATGGTTGCCAAAGGGGAAATGGGGGATACATTAGGAGTTTGGGATTAGCAGATACAAACTACTATATATAAAATAGATAAAACAACAAGGTCCTACTGTATAGCCTAGGGAACTATATTCAATATTCTGTAATAAACCATAATGGAAAAGACTATGAAAAAGAATATATCTGCATCTACATCTATATCTAACTGTGTCACTCTGCTGTACACCTGAAACTAGCACAACATTGTAAATCAACTCTACTTCAATTTAAAAAACAAGTCAGGCCTGTGAGGAGCAGAGTACCTAGCCTATCACATCCAACCGTTCCTTTCACTGATAAAGGGACCCAGAATTATCCAGCTAGTTAGCGACCAAACCGGAACAAAAAGCGAGGTCTCGTCTCCCTCGGAGATGGTTGCTCCTCCCAGCACACAGCCACCGTGTGGCTGCCCCTGCAGACCTCATGAAACCATAAGACAACGAGGATTTAAAGGGACCAGAGAGACGGGGTGGGGTGGGGGACGTTTTCCCAAGGATGTGCCTTAAAGACAGAAATCTCCAAAGCGCCAGGGTCTGACGGCATAGAAACTGCAAGCTCTGGCTTCCGGCTCTGAGCATCGCTTCCATACTGTGGGCCTTTGAACACGCTTCCCAGCCTCCCCCTTCCTTTCTCTCTGCCCCAGAGGGATGGACCCAGCCCACCTTCCCTACAATCGAGGTACGAGGTGAAGAAAATACGTGACCTGGGGGCTGGGGGTTGAAGGTGAACACCACTCACAGGGATAGAAGCCATGTTACTTGCGTCTTGAGGCCCAGGTCACGAGATTCCCCTCTTCGTTTTGCCTCTGCTACTTTCTGTCATCTCCCGCAGGCGCAGTCTGTGCTTGGCCTCAGCCCGAGGCAAGGGCTGAGCTGGCACTACGTGTCCACGTCCTGTGCATCACGTCCCCTTGCTGCAGCTGACCGGTGTTGGCCACTCGGGCTGTGGTAGATGCAGGCAGGGGACGGGCGCCCCCAGGCCCAGCGTGCTCCCCTCTCACGAGGAAGCAGAGTTGGGGTGCTCTGGAATCAGAGTCACGCCTCACATCTGGCTTTGGTGGGTGTAGACCAAGGCTCCCTGCCCCTCTAGCCTTTCCTCTTGGAAAGCAAGCTGTGAGAATCCCAGTGCGGACTTCAGTTACCACTGGCTCAGCAGCTAGTGGAGAAGGTGGGCCTGCGGTGGGGATGGGCACAGGACAGGATTTCCCAGGATGGGGTGGTGAGGATGCCCACGTTGTCTTGACTAAAGTTACCAGCTTCTCCTCCCGCGGAACCAATCTGCCTGCGTGCCTGCTGCCTCCTCCCGTGCCTCTGAGGAGCTGGTGAGCATGGGAGGGAGCCAGACACCTTGATCTGCATGTGTGCGCAGGGGGGTAACACTCTGAGGACATGGAGAAGAGAGAGGGGTGCCCAGTGCCCACCCAAGGGCAGGGTCCACTTAGGAGAAGGGCACTGAGCTCAGTTTAAAGGGCGTTCGTCCGGCATGTCTGCCCCCCTGTCCCAGCCTCTGTGATCCGAGCAGGAAGCCTGTGCGCCAACAATATCATTCATTCTTTTTTTTCCTTTTTAATATATTAATTAATTAATTAATTTATTTTTGGCTGCGTTGGGTCTTTGTTGCTGCACGTGGGCTTTTTCTAGTTGCAGGGAGCGGGGCTACTCTTTGTTGCGGTGCGTGGGCTTCTCTTCGCAGTGGCTTCTCTTGCTGTGGAGCATGGGCTCTAGGCACAGGGGCTTCAGTAGTTGTGGCTCGTGGGCTCAGTAGTTGTGGCTCGTGGGTTTAGTTGCTCCGAGGCATGTGGGATCTTCCCGGACCAGGGCTCGAACCCGTGTCCCCTGCATTAGCAGGTGGATTCTTAACCACTGCGCCACCAGGGAAGTCCCACCACCATTCATTCTGTGTGGATTTGTGCACTCATTCCATGCCTGGCCGGACATGGTGCCAGGTCCTGAGGGTAACTGAGCTGCTTGCCCAGAGGAGCTCACAGTCTGGTCAGAAGACATAGCCATAAAGGAATGATGTTTCATGATGGGTTGGGGGTGGTGGGAGCAGTAAGAGGTGCCTCCTGGGACAGGAGAGCAGAATGAGTCTGGCTGGAGTAACCATGATGTTTAGGACAGATTCTCACCCTTAAGGATGGCAAAGCGTTACCCCCATAGGCCACACAGTTGGATACAGAACAGACCAGTCTTCTAATACGTACAGACTCGTGGGCTGGCAGCATGGGAGGAGGCCCTCCAGCTTCCCCCCATGTGATGGTGAGCTTACCCTTCTGCCCTACCCTACACCCACTCCCAAGCAGCCCGTTCCACATCTGCTCTGCACTGACTCTAGAAATTCCTCCTCGGGGCCACATTGAAATCTGTGCCTCTCTCCCTTCCACCTGCTTCTACCCTTCAAGTAAAAGAAGGCTCGTGTGCGGGATTCGTGAAGACCAGTCAGGGAGTAGAAGGCTGGTGGGCCCCAGGTGGTCCTGGGAACAGAATTCCCTCTGCGCTGCCGACCTCACCCCCGGTCATTCTGACCCCGCCTGAGTCTCGGCCACATATGACTTTGATTCGCACTTCTACTGCCCCCTGCTAACGCACCCTGGTTCAGAGTACTGCAGAGGGTAGAATAGGATTGGCTCAGCCCAGCTTTTCTCGTGTCAGAGCACGCACTGGCTGGTTTACGGATTGCCTGCCCCAGGTCACGTGTCCACTGGGATCCAGTCAACTAAGGACCAAGGCTTGAGACCAGAGAAGGAATCAGGGTCAGGCTTCAGATACACTGGCCTCCCGCTGAAGGCAAGGGCAGCAGCCCTGCGAGGGGGTTAGGAGCACACCTCCAAAACCCCTCGACTAGAAAGCACTTCTCTCTCTCTGAACACCCAGAGCCAGCATTATCCCGATCAGAGCTCATTTCCTAGACAGAACAGAAAAGAGGGAGCAGAATACATTCCCTGAAAAGGGAGAAAAAAGCCTGCACAACTTTACTGGGATATTTGAACTTTTCTAACCAGGCAAAGCCTTGCGATTGGGGATTTCCTTGCGGCACGGCCTCATAATTTACAGTAACTTCTTTTCTCTCCGATGAAAAATGCCAGCTGAGAGCTGCCTAAGTGTCTGTGGGGAATTTCTGGGACCTCGTCTTGGTTTTTCTTCTGTAATTATTTCTGGGACAATGTGAGCACTGAAATTAATGATTTCCGTAGTATTTTTTTTTTTTCTTTCCCAACCGTTCCAGCGAGGACTGTCTGCCAAGAACCGGCCCCCTTGTGCTTTCTAAGGAGGATCTGAGGCAACTTGCTCTGAAGATGGAGAAGCCGAGGGTCCCAGGAGTGGAGCGATTGTTAGAAATGTCACTTCAGTGTAGGGATAGGAGAAATGAGAGGCATGGAGAGGCACAGCCTGGCCTAGACGCTCCTCTGAGTGTCTTATTGCTTTTTTCTTCCATAGTATCAGCCTCACCCTTGACTCAGAATCCAGGCTCTTCTAGCTTCCCAGAGAACTCAGGAGTGGCCCTTGTCATAAGTGCAACTCATTACTTAAGAACGTTTCCGAAAAATACGACTGTCTGGGAAGAAAGGGGAAGGCTGTCCTTCAATCCCAAAACACCTACTTGAGACCAGGCCCCAGGCCTTTTTTTTTCACTTTTCTAGATGATTCTGCTAAGGCATTGGCCATACAACAGGTCTCTGAGCAACATGAGACATGCCCCAGGCTCCCCTGGGCCTGATCGCTCCTGTTTTAGTCCCTGCCATTAAGAAATGCTTTTAGCAAAGCATGTGTGTGACACTCAGATGGAGCAACTAGTTGCCTAGGAAACTGTCCATTTTACACGTGTTCCACTTCCTGGTATCGTTTGGATCCAGCTGCCTCGACTGGCCTTCTTCCTTGACCTTCCTTTGACATCATCCCCCCACACACACATTGTTAGGCCGGCTGAATAGCTCCTATCAAGGACCGACGACATAGTTTCCGGGGCCCAATGCAAAATGGAAACGCAGGACCCCTCGTTGAAAATTATTGAGAATTTCAAGATGGCAACAGCGCGTTAAACCATGCATGGCCCTTCTCAGTGCCGCATGGGTCACAGGCCCAGGGAGCTGGCCCTGCTCCTAATAGCGGTAAGAAGCGACCTGAACACGCTTCCTTTGGCTCTGTAGGATTACCGGGATCCTGGCCTCGTGACAGAGCCACGCCCCTTCCACTTTATCTGATCGCTTTCCAAAGCACCACACACTCAACCCCCAGATTTTTAAGGCTCCCCCTGTTGACACCCGAAAGGCAGGGCCCATATAATTGTAGGAACCAGGAATGACTTTTTGTAAACCATATTCAGTCTATTCAGAATATAAGCATAATATTTCTTACCTCCTTCGGCCCAAAAAGAACATCAGAATTGGCACCCTGGGTTGAAACGAACCGTATTCTGTCCAGCTGTGCATGCCACCTCTGGCCACTGCACCCAGAGACTCTGAATGCTCCTCTCTGCCATCAGGACTTAAGGATCTCCTCCTTAAGTCACAATCTACCCAAGAAGCCAGTGTGAATCGATAGCCCACAGGCTTCTCCAAACCTTTTAAGGAGCAATTTGTATTTTCAGCCTGTCTCACCTCGTGGGTAACGAAGTAGATGAGTTTACCCCCCAGCGTGTAAGTTAGCAGTTTCTTTTCTTTGTCAAGAGCTCTTGACAAAGAATTGCTTTCCATTTCAGGCGTCAAGAGTTCCCCCTAGGTCCGCCTTCAAGGATTTGGTGACCAAGAGTGTGTTTAGACATTTGTGCTCTTAGTCATTTGAAACACTTTGCTCATTTTTTTAAAATTAATTTTTATTAGAGTATAGTTGCTTTACCATGTTGTGCTAGTTTCCACAGTTGAGCAAAGTGAATCAGCTATATGTATACATATATCCCCTCTTTTTTGGATTTCCTTCCCATTTAGGTCACCACAGAGCACTGAGTTTCCTGAGCTATACAGTAGTTTCTCATTAGTTATCTATCTTATACATAGTATCAATAGTGTACATATGTCAATCCCAATCTCCCAGTTCATCCCACCCCTCCTCCCCCCTTGGTGTCCATACGTTTGTTCTCTATGTCTGTGTCTCTATTTCTGCTTTGCAAATAAGATCATCTGTACCATTTTTCTAGATTCCACATATATGCGTTAATATATGTTATTTGTCTTTCTCTTTTTGACTTATTTCACTCTGTATTTGTAGAGACATGGATGGACTTTGCTATTTCTTATCTTCTTCTCCTGCCCACTGCTGGCCCCTCTGGCTCCCGTTCCTTATATTGGACCATTCTAGTGGCCCCTTTCTGCAGCACTCAAAACTGAGGACAGCGCCTCCACGTGGGCATAAGATGGTTCTACGCAAATGCACACACTAATTCATAGATTTCCTTCTAGTTAAGCCCGACCTTTGTTGTCCTTCTGGGTCACAGCGGCCTTTAGGGAACAGTCCGTAGCAACTATGATATCCTTTCCTGAGCTGTCCTCCCAGAAATACCCAGGATTTTTTCTGCCCAGGCCCTGGCCTGGCCTGGACTTGCCTGGGAACTCATCTGCCTGTATCTCTGCTCTCACGCGGCCTCCCAGGGTCAGCCTGGATTTGTCCCCATCTGGTGGCGTTTCCACCTGCCCAAGGATTTCCTGACCATCTGATTGCCTGGAGGTTTCATTGCACACTTCCTCTCCCATACAATTCATATAAAGGTGTAGAATGTAGAATAAGAGGCCTAGAATTGAGGCCCCCAAAGAATTTCATTTAGAAGTGAACGGAGAAAGAGATCATTTGTTGCTTTGTTTGTTGCTGTCTCTAAGCTGTTCCCTATCAATGACAAAATATTTAGCACCAAAGGTTTTTAATTTTGAAAGTACCTTGGGCTTCCCTGGTGGCGCAGTGGTTAAGAATCCGCCTGCCAAAGCAGGGGACACGGGTTCGAGCCCTGGTCCGGGAAGATTCCATGTGCCGTGAAGCAACTAAGCCCGTGCGCCACAACTACCGAGCCTGTGCTCTAGAGCCCGCGAGCCACAGCTACTGAGCCCGAGTGCCACAACTACTGAAGCCCACATGCCTAGAGCCCATGCTCTGCAACAAGAGAAGCCACTGCAATGAGAAGCCCGTGCACCGTAAGGAAGAGTAGCCCCTGCTCTCTGCAACTAGAGAAAAGCCTGCGTGCAGCAGCAAAGGCCCAACGCAGCCAAAAAATAAAAAATTAATTAGTTTAAAAAAAAAGTAATCTTGTCAAAAGCTTTTGAAAGACTAAATACAATTTTCCTTCCCACTAATTTATGTACCCCCTCAAAGAACTATAACAGACTAAGGAGGCATGATTGCACTCTACAGAAATCCTACTTCTTCCCTCTCAAAGGGGAGCAGGACAGACAGTTTAAGAGCCCTGGCTTTGGAATCATACAGAACTGGGTTTGATTTTTGCCTTTGCCACTTACTAATAATGTGCTCTCGGGCAAGTTACTCAATTTCCCTATGCCTCAGTTTTCTCATCTTTAAACAGGAATTATAGAACTGACCTCGTATGCTGGCTGTGGAGTTAAATGAGGCAAGGGATCTGGAATGGTTGGCATATGATAGGGCTTCAATTAATGGTAACTATTATTTGTTTGATAATCTTTTATTACTGATTGCATCAATTTGTACATCCAGGGTTTCCTTTTTACGGAAATGCATTTACTTGGTGGTAAACTCCTTAGCTGTTTGCACCATTAGTTATATATGTTGTTCATGTATTCTGCCTGCTCGTTACTGCACATTTCATGTATGTAGAGGACAGTAAGAGCCAGCTGTCAGTCCCTGGCCTGGAGGAGCTCATAAGATGATGGTGGAAACAAACACACCAAAAACTAATATAGTGTAGCTAGTTTTTAACACAGATAGTCTCTCAAGGAACTGATTCACATTCTTTCCAATCAAGTCTTTGGCCAAAGGAAATGTGGATTTTTACAAGATAACGCTGAAAATTTGTCCATAAGAAGAAATAGCTTAAAATTCTTCCCTTTCAGATTTCTTAATATTCTCTTGTATTAAAAAAAACTAGGTTCTTTTGGGACAACCTCCCCCCCACCCAGCCTATCAGGTCACATTTCATCTACACCTGTGTAGTTTGAAAAATCTTAAAGGCCTGCCAATCTCTGTGATTCACTGGACCTGGTTTTAAAGTAGATCTACAACATCCTGGTCACTTCTGAGGGTAATCTGAGGTGGCAAAGAGAGGTGAAATCTATTCAATACCTGAAAAATATCTTATACTATCATCATCATCACATGACGGCCCCTCTGAGTCTCCACTCAAGCCTTTCCAGAATTTTTTAAAAAATCATTTTGTGGGTTTGGAGTATAGAGTCCACAAAAAAAAAAAATTTTTTTTTCCCCAACAAATGTCTTATTTGCAGCTGACCGGTCACATTTCCTGGATTTCTTTCACGCGAAAACACTTCTTAGAATTTTAAGAAGACTTAGCGATCCCATGGCTGTACTCCCTTAATCCATCTCCTTCTTTCTCCATCCAATTCACTCTTAAAAATCTCAGCGGTGCCTTCTCCTTGGCCATTGCAAGGGGGGCGGTGGTTGGGCGAGGGGGTCAGAGCACCATTTTCAGTTTCACAGGATGAGATGTGACACTCACGGTTGGGCCCTCATGTGGACGAGCTAGGTAGTGGGAAGGAAGGCACCAGAACAAAGACCCATTGCGTCATGGTCCTCATAGACATGCTTGCTTAGTACTCCCGGGAAAAACGCAAACCCCACACACAACCTTGCAAACCAGCGTGCTTCAAATCCACAAGTACTCGGTTTGCGCTTTTAATAGTTATTATATTTCACACACCACGTCTTAATGGTCCTTTGTAGTTTAACCCTCCATCAGAAGAATTCTTGACGTTTTGCAGTAACACGTTCATTCTCCTAACAGCCCTTCAGGGAAGGAGGTCATGGAGATGATCCCCTCCCATTTTGTATGTGGAGAAACTGAGGCCCAGACGGAACAAGCCATGTAGCTCAAAACCTCCACCTCCCCGCCAGCCCTTCCACTCCAGCCTTTCCTCCAGGCCTTGATACCATCGAGCCCCTGTGCGCAGGACACCCCGCACCATCGAAACGCCCCTGGCTTTAGATTCCTAGGGACCTCACCCCTTCCCAGCAGCCCCTCGTTGGGTCGCCCGACCAAGGGGCCACTACCTCAACTGGGGCCAAATCCCTGGTGACCAACAGCACGTCCCAAAGGCTAAGCCACCAGCCCAGCCACTCACCCCCATCTGGCTGGGCTCTGTCACCCCGAACAAGTGTGAAAACGCCACCTTTGCAGGCCGGAATCCGCAAGAAATTGGAAACCTGCTGTTAGTTCCATTCCCACTCTCTTTTCATGTTTGCTGTTATTTTTTAACACTTTTTTTTTCTCATAAAAGCACTATCCTCTTCCCCAGAGCTTGCCTGTAGCAAAGGCATGGTCTGTACAACTGCAATTATTTCAGAGAACAGATGGAGAGAGGAGCAGAAAGTCTGTTAATAGTAATAGAAATGCTACATGTTAACCTGGACAGCACACGATGACAGTCCCATGACTACCCGTTCTGTTCCCACCAGCTGGGCCACCAAAGTAGGAATGAGATATTCACAAACACAGCCATCAGCCACGTAGCCACCTAAAGTTAGAACTCGAATTCCTTCACACCGGGGGCCTTGGCGACGGTGGCGGCCCAGGCCGAGAGCAGAGGAGGCCAAGCCCCAGCTCAGCACCAGGCCAAGCAGGACTGCCCCAGCTCTGCTTCAACTGCCCAGGCTTCCCGGGTCAGCCGAGGCCCAGGCCCAGGCCCAGCTTTCAGGCAAACGCTGAACTCTCCAACGCTAGGAGCCAAACTCACCAGCACTTTACTTGGGTCTCTTGGGAGGAAGCATTAAGTCTGAGTTGATCTTGACTTCCTGGGAGGCAGTGGGTAAGAGAGGGGCCTGGTTCCCCCAGGCCGAGGCCAGAAAGACAAAGGCAAAACTCCAGAGCAAGCCACGCAGTGTCAGGGCCAGCAATACAAAGGGCTTGTCCATCTCTGGAAGCAGAAATCTCTTCCCTCTTCTAGAATGCAGAAAATAAACCAATGTCTTATCCTGACGGAGGAAATGGGTCACTTTACTTCAACAAATATTTCTTAAGCACCTACTGTGTGCAAGAAAACATGCCAGGCACTTCAGGAACAACAAAGAAATCAGAGTCCCTACCTTCAAGAAAATCATATTCTAGTAAGAGGGACTAAGTGACTTCTGCCCACGTAAAACCGGATACACGGCAGACAGCGAGAAGTATTCCAGCAAAGGCACAAACAAAATACGCTATCAGGATTCAAATAGTAAGGACATCGTATCTGGTCTAAGGGGCTCGGGAGAAGTCTTCATAGAGGAGACGGGTAGTATTTAAGGTGTGTCTTGAGGAATGGGAAGGATTTTTCGATGGACAGAGAGAAATAAAGCCACAAAAGTAGGGAAGCAGAATCACACTGGAGACCAGAAACGTGCCCAGTCGGCATACCCCTATCAGGCCGCGGTGGGATCGGCTGGGCAGGCTGAGTGAGAGCAAGCTGACAAAGGCCTCTGCCAGGTTAGGAAGTTTGTACAATATGAAAGTCCTAAGTCCATGGGGAGCTGTTCCTCAGACAGCTGTGTGCTGGCCAGAGCCAACTCTGTCCAGCTCTTTCCAACCCCTCATTCTGTGGCCTCACGTTGGCAGCTTGGATGGGCCACGGTGTGAATATTTACCCTGGAAATGGGCAAGCGCTGCAAGCCAGGGCTTGTTTTTCTATGGCTATTTGTTTGTTTGTTTTCCAGAGAACTGGTCTACCAAGTCCACACTGGATTTCTCTAATACAAGCCAGCCGCACATGAGTAGGAAGGGAGACAGAGAGGGAAGAAGGCCAGTTAAGAAACTGTTGAAATAGTTGAGGCAAGAACTAGTTCAGACCTCACCCCAGGGTGTCAGAGAGTAGGAGGAAAAGTGAGCATGGGTTCTAGCGAGACCCTAAGCTTGGAAATCAAAAAGAACGGGGCACGGTCCGAGAGGGAAGAGTCCAAAGATGATTCATATGTTTCTTTTGGTGGCTAACAAAATGGCAGAGCCGTTCGCTGAAACAGGAGGAACTGGTAAGCAGGGTGGACGTGAATGTAGCTTTGGAGGTGGGGATAGCCGTCCGATAACTAATTCGTTTAAAGAAACGAGCTGCACACACTATGTTGCTTACGAGCCCTCCTTTTCCTTTCCCTTCCTTCAGTTCCCTCCTCTCCCTCCCACCCTCCCTCCCATGCAGTACGGATAATATCTCAATTCATCACTCAACAGACAGTGATCTCTGCTGCCTGCTTAGCTGCGTGTGAGGCTTTGAGATTTATTAAATAAGTCCCTTAGCTTTATGAAGACAGAAAAGTGGCAGTCGACCAGAGTGGGGGCTTTGGGGAGTGGGTAGAGTACAGTGAATTCGCCAGGATTTGAACTCACCACTCGGCTCACCCGCGTCCCCCCGGCACACAGCCAGAATCCCAAGAGCCTCCCTTCCCCCAGCCATCTTGAGTGGGCAGATGCTGTGGAGGGACCGCCGTCCCCAGAGGACTGGGCAGCGCAGTGGCAGAAGGCACTTGATTCAGAGATGCCGGAACACGTTGCCAGCAAGTACATCTTTGTAGTATGTGTGTTTTAAATTACACAAGCGTCCAGAGACTTAGGTGTGGAGGAATCTGCAACACGCAAACAAATACCATATTCTTGTGAGTAAGAGTCAACGTCAAATCTGTCCCTCTTCCTCCAGACCTATGCCTGCCCTCTGTGCAGGGAGAAGAGGGTGGAATTGGGAGACAAGGGACATGGTTTTAAGTCCCAGAGAAGCCGTTCAGTTGCTTACAAAGGCTGGCATTTATCGATCGCTTAACGTGTGCCAGCCACTACTCTGAGCCATTTCACTCGCTTAATGTGAGTAACAATCTAAGAGAAAAGAACTCTGATTATTACGATCTCTCTTTTAGAGATGATAAACCTGAAGCCCAGAGAGTTTAGGCAACTTGCCCAAGGCCACACAGCAATTGAGTGGAATTCACATCACTAAAGCATTTCGCCTCAGACGGATCCACTTAATCCTTCTGAGCTTCCATTTTTCCATCTGTAGACTCAGAATGATAATCTCTATTTAGTAGATGTTCCCTGCAGTGGCCCCTTGTTCCCAGTAATGTGACTCTGGCCACAGCAAATGATGGCCTTAACAGACTTGGACCCATATCACCCGCAACCTCCAACCTGCACCCTCCACGTCTGGCCGTCGTAAATCATCCTTTCTTCTTCTCATCAAGTACCGCCTTCTCTGTAAAGACTGACCTCCTCGCCCCCATTCTGCACAGAAGTGTTTGGTCCCTGTCCTATGTTCCCATAGCCCTTTGTGTAAGTCTTTATCCCAGCATGTCACAGCGTGCTGCAGTTGTTTACATGTCTGTCTCCCTTGTTATTTTGTGAACCATACAAGGGCATCTTTGTATAGACAGAGTGTGGGTTGCAGCTCCAGGTAGCTGAACCAGTTGAAGAGACAGGGCTCTTTAGCCTGAACAAAAGGTCATTGTGAAGCTGTGATTGCCTTCAAATGTCTGAAGGGGGGCCGTGTACAAGAAGGATAGGACTTGTTCTATGCAAGAAAGAAGAGGAACAGCTGTGAGTTTTAAGGGTAGTTTTGGGCTCCATGAGATGTAGCCCTTTCTAACATTTGAATGAGTCGCCTCCCCAGGGAGTGAGGGACACTCACCGCTGGGAGCGCCATGGAGACACTGGATGGTTGCTGGCTAGGTTTGCTTAGGGAAACTCGTCCCCTGCTTCCTCCAGCGTTCCGGGGTTCTGTAATCTGTTCCACTCCCAGATGAACTTAGTCCCTCTGGGAACACAAAAAGAGCGAGTGTTAGAGGGAAGCAATGTGCTGTCTCCGCATGCACTAGCGTCCCTGGCCAGACTTAGAGATGCGGACAGCCCAGCCTCTCTGCCTCCAGACAGCTGGTGACAGGCCGTTTGGAGGATGTCTTCTGGCCGTCAAGGTAACTGCCACTCCAGGGACCATAGGGAACAAACACTGAGGGCATTTGTTCACATAACGAAACCTGACCCACGGACATCGCTTCACAGTCTTAAAAATACTTTCACACTTTTAACTCATTTTATTTTTAGAGTAACCCTGTTGTGTGAGACGCATATTACTGCCATTTTGCAGATCAGTAAACTGAACCTTGGTGAGAGTAAATGACTTACCTCCAAACACGCAGCCTATACAAGCAACAGCAGGGGCTCAAATCCTAGTTCTCTATCATTTACTTGAGTAATCTTTTCACAACATCAGGATGCCTTTCTGAAGATCAGCCTCTGACACTCACTTGCCAAAACCAGCACAGACAACTGATGTGTGTGTCAGGTAGGAATGTGTTTGGCTGCAAGGAAGAAAAATCTCTACCCTAGGAACATAAAGGGGTTATTTGTTTCAGGCAACAAGAAGTCTAGGGGCTGGCAATCGCAGGCAGATTCAGCAGCTCAAGGACCCAAGTTCTTGCCATCTCTCTGCTTCACCATCTTGAGCACACAGGCCTTCAACCTCATGCTTGTCCCCTCTTGGTCACAGAATGGCTGCTACACATCCAACATCACATCTACATTCCAGGCAGAATGAAGGGGAACAGGGAAAGGGACAAGAGGCAACAAGGGTTTTCTCTGAGTAAGCTTTTGCCTTTTTTTCAGGAAGAGATCCCTTCCCAGGGACTTTCTCCTATCTCTTCTTGGCCAGAACATGGCCTCCCCTTAGTGCACGAGAGGCTGGGAAATCCAGTATGGTAGCTCCCCAGCCTCTAAAGTAGAGGAGAGCAAGGAGGAAGGATAGCTGATCCACAGTGACTACACAACACCTCTTCCCAAATGTGTGAAAGCAAGGCATGAGCCCCAACTCCCAGGTTGACATGCCTCTGTCCACCCAGCCCAGGAACTGTCTTTGTCGACAGCTGAAATGTGAGTCAGTCGTCAGGGATGAAAGGCTTTAGGCTCAAGGGGCAACACCCGGACTGCATCCTGGTGAGACTATCAGTCCTGGTGAGGAACAGCTGTTACACTCAACCTCCCCCAGGAAGAAGGCTCTTAACTAGATTTCCCATACAGAACTTTGTGGGGGAGGTTCAAACACAACCAACCCACTATAGGCTAAATTTGTACTCCAACCAACCTCATAATGAATAGTGGGAGAGGATGGTGACTTGTATTTGTGACTTCAGTTTCTCGATTCAGTGCTCAAGCCCCTTAATCTCCAGGGTCCCAGGCATAAGGGACCCCGGCCAAGATCGGGGGAAGCCTGTCCTCTTTAGGTAGAGGGCGCATGATCTTCCCTGAGAGTGCATTAAACAGGAGGAAAGGAACCTGAGTTTTAGTCAGTGGCAGATTCAGTCAAGGACTTGGGGGAACCAGATTTTAGGACTGTGGTTCTCACCCCTAACTCCGCATTTGTGTCACCTGGGAAACTTCCATGTCGACACTAAAGCCGGGTCCCCTCTCCAGACCCCTTAGGTCAAAGGCCCAGCCTTGGTAGCTTTGAAAAGCTCCCTTGGTGATTCTAGCATTCAGGCAGGGGTGAGAACTACTGCTTTGGAGAGGATGGCTCTCCACTCAACTTGACCGTGAAACTTAACCATATCAGGTCAGCCCAGTCCTTCATTCTGGGACAAGTGAGTGCTGTAGGCAACAAGAGACAGACATCATCATATTAGAACGTGAGAGAAATGCAATGCTAGATACTCCCCAGGTTCCTGTAGTCTTCAAATGGTCTTGATGGATATCTGAGTCCGAAGGAGTCAAGGGCCCTGTTCTAGAACGTACCTGGGATTCGTTTTAATTGGATGTGATAAGACACGCAGATGGAAATGATGATCATGAAGGAAGACGTTTATACTCACAGATCCCTAAAGACAGGAATCACAGCACACTACACAGGGCCACACGGGGAAGCACCAGGGTCTGTCAGAAGGCAGAAGGAGTGAGGAGAAATCATGGGCGAGAATCCTTACTGTGATTTTTGTGGGAAAAAATAAAACATTGGTGTAGGAGGATAAGCAGCGTAGACAGGCTTGGGGTTGGCTAGTTTGAATAGTTCTGGTGGTCTCTGGAACACAGGAGCTGCCCCTGGTTGTCTGGAATCTGACCCCTGGGTGAGTAGGCCAGGAGGATAGTGGCTCAGCCCAATAAACGAGATGGCATAGGCTCTGGATTGGTAGGTTTGCACTTGAAGAGCATGGTCTCAGATACGTGTTTGCTATCTCTGGGAACTGGTAGCGTCTCCAGAGACAGCAAGACCCCAGATGTCAAAGCATCAGAAAATAAAAGGTGTGATTAATATAGACCACATCTTCTCAGCACTTCTAGGACTCAGAACTGCCTACTGAAGTCCCATCATAGTCTGTCCAAAGAATACTTTTCACTCCTCTCTGGGAAAGGCAGGCACACACAGACTGCAAGGTGGAGAGAGGGGGCCTCAGAGACCCCAGAGCACCCCTGCACGTCAGAAAGGCCCCTCTGCCCAGGCATCTTCTGCAGCGCCAGCAGTGCTCCTGGTTAGAGCCCAAAAGGTGCCTGGATTCTTTGCGTATATGATAAGGGCTCAGTCAATGCTTGTGGAATGAATGAATGAATGAATGAATGAACACGTGAACAATTGAACCACCTGGGCCAGCTGCAATAATTGTTTTATTTACTCATTCAAAAATATTTATCAAGTGTGTTCTCTGTGCCAGACACTGTAATCTATGGGCGTATAGTGGTGAGCCAAAACAGACACAACCCCCGTTTTCAAGGAGGTCTTAGTCTTGTGGGGGACACAGACGTTAATCAAAACTTACGCCAACACACGTATAAATTGACTCTAAACTGAGATGCGTATCTGAGGGAAGGAAATGCGAGCACGTTTAAGAAAGGAACTTAACCTAGAACAGGGGTGAGGGAACACTCCTCTGGAGAAGTCACCCTGAACTGGGTTCTGAGGTATGAATAAGAGTTCACCAGATTCAAGGGAGTTGGGCGGGAGTGGGGAAACATAGGCAAAGGCCGTGGGGTAGGAGGGAGCAGGGCAAACCTTAGAAACAGAAAGGCCCCTGAGAGTGGAGTAGAGGGCAAGGGCCGTGTGTACAAGATGACAAGGTGAGGTGGGAAGGGGCCAGATTATTCAAGGCCTTGTAAGACACACTAAGGACCCATGGAAAGCCAGGGAAGGATTTTAAGCAGCAGGATAACACAATCTCACCTGTGTTTTGAAAAATTGTTCTGGATCAGGGTGGAAAATTGATCAGGGAGTAAAAACAGATATGAGGAAGCTTGTTAGGAGGCTGTTACAGGAGACAAGACGAATAGTGGGGAGAAGGAGAGGTTAGGTGCGGATGCAGTTAGGGTTTGCAGACTTTGAGGCAGACCTTGAAGAACTTGTCATACGATGGCTTCAGTTTCCTCTGCGAAGTTATCGCTGAAAAATTTACCTGCCAAGAGAGAGGGTTAGGGGGAGTGGAGGGAGGTTGGAGGTTTAAGGATACTGGAAAAGGTTTGAAATCTTGGAAAGCCATTACCAAGGGTGGCAGATCAAGTTGATGCCAGAAATGCAGAGCAGTATTGAGGGCCCATCATGAAGCTGGCAGCCAAGATATATGGAGCCAATCTTCCCCGGGATATGACTTTCTCTTGGTGGGCTCACTGCTCACGTCATACACAGAAGTAGAGGAAAGTTGGGTTTACTCAGCTTTGGGGTCTTTTGAAGGAAATATGTTTAAATGATAGAGGGACAAGGGAGTTTACATTTTGACGATTTGGGACACAAGCAAAGACAAGAGAGAGCTGATGGGCTGGGAGAAGGGGCATTTACCAACGGTCTGGAGGTCCCCTTGGGGTCAAAGATTAGTCGAGGTAGACAGAGTTGAAGAAGCAAGCTGAACAGAAGGGAGGTTGTGGCCAGAAATAGTGACATGGGGAGGTGGAGCAGTTTGGGGGGATGATAAGTTTCAAGGTGTGACTGTGGGAGTCGATAGTTGAGATAAAGAAAGAGAAGCTTGCCTGAGATGCAAAGCTGCAGGTACGCGGGAGGCCACGGTGCTGGATGGGTGATCTGCGTGTTTGCCGGAGTCACCAGGGTGATGGCAGGACCTAGGGAAGAAAAGATGACTGTGACCAGGTGCCAGTGTCTTCGATGAATGAGCAGGAACCATCATGAGGTCATAGGTGACAGCAGCCAGGACAGAAGGAGGGGGTATGTATGGTTGAAGTGGCTTGAGCCACAGAGGATGTGGCAGCAGGGAGCTAGGACACCTCTTGGGGTTTAAGGGCCACGAGAGAACACACATCAGCACTCAAGGGAGCTAAGGGGAAGGGACTCTTCAGGGGAGAGTCAGGCAAAGACAAGGAAGTAGACAGAGCAATTTATGGAGAGACAGAGGATGGAAGGGACGTGGCTTGTTCTTTAGTGGCTTTTCCAGAGGGCAGAGTAGAAGGGTTTGGAAGTGGAGGAGGAACAGAGAACTGGCTCAGAGGAAAAGAGAGAAGAGCATGTTGGCATGATGGTGTGGTGGAGGAGATGGCAGGGGGTGGGTGGTCTTTGACTGAGAAGGTCTGGATGGGAGGCAGGGAGATTGGGGCTCAAGGATTTCTCTGAAGGAGGCCAGTAGATCAGTGGACCGAGGGTCTGGGGGCGTTAATGTCAGTGGTGCTCTCTGCTCACCTGGGTTGGTGGCTGTTCTGAGGTTGACATTTCCCTACTGGAATAATCAGTGTCATGGTGAGATACAGTAAGAAGACAGCCCCATGTACAGATGATGGATGAGGGCAGAAGCCAGCGGTTCAAGGATGAGGCAAATCCAGCTCTGACCACCTTCTCTCCTTCCTTTCCACTCTCCCCACTGCTCACCTTTTCCCTAACTCCCAGTTGGGATACAACTATTAAAATTCCTTCTAGAATGGGGCTTCCCTGGTGGCGCAGTGGTTGAGTCCGCCTGCCGATGCAGGGGACACGGGTTTGTGCCCCGGTCCGGGAAGATCCCACGTGCCGCGGAGCGGCTGGGCCCGTGAGCCATGGCCGCTGAGCCTGCGCGTCCGGAGCCTGTGCTCCGCAACAGGAGAGGCCACAACAGTGAGAGGCCCGCGTACCGCAAAAAAAAAAAAATTTCCTTCTAGAATAATAAGAAGATAAAATTTAAAGGGGCAAAAGATTTATACAGACATTTCACCAAAGAAGATACACAAATAGTCAATAAAGACATGAAAAGGTACTCAACATCACTAGTCATTAGGGAAATGTAAATTAAAAACTCAATGAGTTTTTAATTTATATTTCACGCTTTGCACCTGCTAGAATGGCTACAATCAAACAGATAGATGATAACAAGTGTTGGTGAGGAGATGGAGAAATTGGGACCTTCATACAGTGCTGGTGGGATTGCAAAATGGTGCAACCATTTTGGGAAACAGTTTGGCAGTTTTTAAAAGTATTAAACATAAATTTACCATATGTCCTAACGATTCCACTCTAGGTGTTTTCCCAAGAGAATTGAAAACAAATATTCACACAAAGACCTGTAGCAAATGTTCCTATCAGCATGATTCACAGTAGCCAAAAAGTAGAAACAACCCAAATGTCCATCACGTGGATGAACAAAAGTCATACCAATGGTATACTATTTGGCAATTAAAAGGGATGGCGTGCTGGTGCACGCTACATGGCTGAACCTCAAAAACGTTATGCTGAGTGAAAGAAGCCAGGCACAGAAGACCTCATATTCTATGATTCCACTTATGTGAAATGTTCAGGTAAGGCAAAAAGGAGATTATAGAGATGCGAAGTAGACTAATGGTTGGCCGAAGCTGGGGGAGGGAACGGGAAGTGATTGCAAATGGCACAAAGATTGTTTTAGGGGTGACGAAAATGTTGTAAATTTAGATTATGGTGATGGCTGCACAACGCTGTTAATTTACTAAAAATTGTTGAAATGTATGCTTTAGAGGGGTGAAGTTTGTGGTATGGAAATTATACTTCAATATGGCTGTTTAAAAAACTTCACATGGACAAGCCCAGATCTAATTCTCCTTCTATGTTGCCATCATTATGTCAAGGTACTGTGATCTGTTGACGTGGCTTCCCATACCTCGCTCATGCCCTGAGCTGCAGAGCCCAGGGCCCTGGTCCAGCATTTGCCCTGCACCTAACCGACCCCCAAAGATGCAATGAGGATTCCACGAGCTCTCCCTACCAAAAAGGGCAAAGCCATCCTTCTTTACCTCTCAGCCAGCTAGAGAGAGACTAGAGACTAACTAAGATAATACTATGTGATTACTACACATTTCACTTGATTTTATAATTTTAGTTTATTTTTAGCAGGTAATGTATTCACATGGCTCAAAAATCAAAATGAAAGAACAGGCACGTAGGAGAGATTTCCATCCCACCTCTGTCCCATCCACCCATAGCACCACCACCACCCACATCTTTTTTTTTTAAGTATCTCTCCAGAGTTTGTTTATGCAAATACAAACCAATGTGAAGACATAGCTTATTTTTTCTTTCATATGTAAAAGTAAGGTGCTAGATATATTGTTCTGCACCTTGCCTTTTTCACTCATTTACCTTGGAGAGCTTTGCAGATCAGATCTGAGAGATCTTCATTGTTTTTCACAGCTATAAAGTATTCCATTGTGAGTACGTATCAGTGTTTATTAACCAATCCCCAACTGATGGACACTTGAGTTATTTCCAACTTTTGCTATCATAAACATGGCTGAAATGAATACCTTATACACAAGTCATTTCATAAACATGCAGGTATCTTTAGGGGAAGAAATTACAGAAGTGGGATTGCTGAGTCAAAGGATAAATCGGCCCCATTTTTGCATTCCCACAGCAATGTATGAAGCTTCCCCACCGCCTCACCAGCAGAGCGTACTGTCAAGGTCTGGGATTTGCAGAATGCTTGATGAGGGCGTTGATTCTGTCCTGCTTTCTTCAAGCAGGATTACTTTCTTCTTTTTAATTTAAAATTTTATTTTTTTGTGGTAGGAACATGAGATCTACCCTCTGAACAGATTTTAAAGTGTACAATACAATATCATTAACTACAGGCGCAAGGTTGTACAGCAGATCTCTAGGACTTATTCATCTTTTGTGATTCATGCTTTGTCCCTATTTAACAGAAACTCCCCATTTCCCCCTTCTCTCTGCCCCTGGCAACCACTGTTCTGCTCTCTGCTTCTGTGAGTTTGACTATTTTAGATGCCTCATATAAATTGAATCAGACAGTATTTGTCCTTCTGTTACTGGCTTATTTCACTTAGCGTAATGTCCTCATGGTTCATTCATGTTGTTACAAACGACAGGATTTCCCTCTTTTTCGTGGCTGAATAATATTCCACTGTGTGTATAAACTACCCGGTCTTTATCCCTTCGTACCTTGATGGACATTTAGGTTTGTGTCCACAGCCTGACTATTGTGAATAATGCTGCACTGAACGTGGGAGTGTGGATATCTCTTGGAGAACTTCCATGAAGTTCCCAAAATATCTATTAAGGATTTTGATTGGAATTGTGTTAAATCAACTAATTAATTAAAGGATTACTGACATATTTGCAAATGGTGGCGTTGATGTGTAAGAGCATAATATGTCCTTCTCCATCTCTTCAAGTTTTCTTTTTATGTACATCAGTAATGCTTTGGTTTCTTGGTGTAAGTCTTGGATTTTTCATCAAGTTTATTCCTAGATATTTTATATTTTTATTACAATGGTAAATGGGATTTTAAAAGTATATTTCCTGACTATTTGTCCGTAGGAAAGTACTGATTTTGTGTGCATTTCATAACAACTCACTTTATTGAATATTGGTCTAGTTGCTTCCAGCTGAGTCTTTTGGTTTCTCATGTAGGCAATTATGTCATTTGGAAAACAATTAATTAAAAAACAGAAAGAGCATAGATGTTGTTTTTTTTCTTCTTTTACAGTATTTACACTTTGTTTTTATTTTCTTGCTGCTTTGGCTAAAACCAGTTCTTGGTTGTATCAGACAGTTTTTCTCTCTGGGAGTCTACTGGGATCACACACACTCGTGTGTGTGCACACAAACATACACACACACACACACACACACACACACACACACACACACACACGGGCTCCTTAGGATATGATCCTACTTTCCCCCTAATATTTTCATCTCTTTATCCTTCTCTTCTGAGTTCTTGGAGATTTCCTTGGGCTTTATCTTCAAATTCTCTGAGTTAATTTCCTAGAGCGTTTAATATGTGGTTTGGGATTTTAACGTTCAGCAAACAGTAGTTTTATCTCTGAACTGCTCATCTCTGGAAAGTAGCCAGTTCTCCCCCAATTGTCACAGCCAGTACGGCTTTAGGGTCCTCTTCCCTGATGGCTCTGTTATACTGAGCCCATCCCCACTCCTTCCTTGAACCCTTTTTCGTCTTGGTGTCCGTGACGCTCTGCTCCCTGGTTCTCCTCCTAACTCTCTTCCCCTCAGTCTCTCCTCTCCCCACCACTCTTAGTTCCTGAGTTCAAAGGAACTAAGTTCCTTTTCAAAGTTCCACCCTAGCTGTTCTGTTCTCACTCCATAAGTTCTCCCCAACAATCTTATCCATCCCCATGCCCACTACCCACATGCCAAGTCTTGAGAGAGCTCCAGGCTTCATAGCTCCATTTAGGGTACATCTCTGCCTACATGTTTCAACACCAAACTCACTGTCTCCCAGACTTTCTACTCATAATAGTCATGGTACCATCATCCACCTAATTGCCCAAGATAGACTCTCATAGACCTCCTGGACCCCTCTCCCTCTCTCACCTGCCCTATTCAGTCACCTCATGCTGTTGATTCTGTGGTACAAATCTCTCTATCTTTATTACTACTTGAATTTTCAAGCCCTCGTGATCCCTTTTCAGAGTATCCCGATTTTCTTCTTTTTTTATTTTTACTCTGCTTTTAGTCTTTTACTCATCCTCACCATGTGCCTTCCCAAAGCACGCATTTCATCATGTCAGTCGTCTGTTCAAATAATTTCAGTGAGTCCTGTTGCAAAACAAATTCTCAACAACTTAGGACATGTGAGGTTTTCTATTATCTGGTCCCAGTAACCTTTCAGCTCTGTCACCCACCATTCCTTTACAGATGCACTCTGTCCCAGCACACCAAGTTTCTTGCCCTTCCCCAACCCCTCATGCCTTTGCCCAGACCCTTCCCTTTGCCAAGGGAGTCCTTTTCCTGACCCCTTACCAGCTCATCCTTCAAGATCAAGCTCAGATGACAACTCGGTGAAGCCTTCCTGGACTCCTGAGGTGGAGAGATTTAGGTTCCCTCCTCCATGCTCCCTTAGTGCCTGATAAATGCTCCGCTACCCATGCCCTTCACATACTGTACTCCAGTTATGTCTATGTCTCTCTCTCCCTCCAGAGCAAGAGGAATCCCAGGACCCTCCTTATTTTTCTACTCACTTCTTACACTCTCACTCCCTTCTCTTCCATCATACTCGCCAGTCTGTCCATATTCAAGCTAAACCCAACGATGACTTATTCCCCGTCTGCACTTGAACCGTCAAAAAGTGCATAACTGTGGAATGTAATATTACCCAGTAACCTTACTACATACCTCTGGTATACTCAATTTCTCACCTCCCCAAATGACTATTCCACACCTTGTCTGTCCCCAAGCTTCCTATAATCCCTCTTCCCCTGATGACCTTGCCTCTAACTCATTGAGAAAACAGAAGTAATCGGAATCCAATTTCCTCATTCCTCACCACATCTTCCAGCACCCTTGCATCTGAACCTGTATCCTCCGCCCCTGCCAAAGGCCAGGCCCTCCACTTTTGCTCTGGATCCTGTCTCCTCCCACCTTCCCAGAGTCTTGGCTCTTACAACGAACCCCTTTCTTCTCTCTGACATCTATACCTCCCTCCACACTGGATCACTTCCATCGGCTTGCAGACATTCTTGACGGCCACCCATCTCTTTAAAAATTTAAAAAGAAATAAATCTCTAGACTCTTCCTTCCCATCTAGTAACAGCCACTCTGCGTCTCAGCTGTCCTTCACACTATAATTCCTCTTTTATCATCTTTTTTTTTTTTTTTTCGGTACGCGGGCCTCTCACTGTTGTGGCGTCTCCCGCTGCGGAGCACAGGCTCCGGACGCGCAGGCTCAGCGGCCATGGCTCACGGGCCCAGCCGCTCCGCGGCATGTGGGTGGGACTGGGGCACGAACCCGTGTCCCCTGCATTGGCAGGCGGACTCTCACTGCGCCACCAGGGAAGCCCTATCATCTTTAATAACTATTTTCAGTTCCTCGCATCCCATCTCCTATTCCAATCAAACATCAGTCCTTACTACTCCACTGACACTGGTCTTGCCAAGAAAACAAGGGATCTCCATGTTGTCAGGTCACATTGTCACATCTGTGTCCTCATCTTGCTCCGCCTTTCAGCAGCATTCGACACAGCTGACCACTTCCTCCTCCTGGACACACTTTCTGTCTCGGCTTTCACGATACCTACGCTTCAGGTGGCTCCCCTGCCTCCCTGGCTACAGTCTCCTTTGCTAGATCCACCTCTCCTCTCCTCCTCTCCTCCTTAGCATGTTCTAGAGTTCACTCACGAGACCTCTTTTCTTCCCCATGTCTAATCTCTCCATGAATCATCTCATTATTCTCTGGATTTAGGGGCCATCTTTGGTCCTTGGGAGTCAGTGACTCCAAATATTATATATCCAGTCCTGATCTCTCCTCCAAACTCTTGACTCTGATACTTGCTTGTCTTTAAGAGGTGTTTCAAATGTAACATGTCCAAAATAGAACTCTCAATATCCCCCTTCAAACATTCTCCTTTCCAAGTCTTCTCCATGATGTTACGTGGCACCGTTCACCCGGTTGTTCTAGCCAAAACCCCGAGTCATCCTCGATTTCTCTTTCCCTACCCCCTCCTCCCTGCCCTACAGTCCAGTCCATCAGCAAATCCCACTGATGCTCTCTAAAAATACTTCCCCGATCCATCTACTGGCTTCTGTCTCCGTTGCTACCATTCTAGTCCAAAATGCCATCATCCTGCCCTTTATCACTGCAATAGCCTCCTCTCTTGCCTCCTGCCGACCATTCACTCTCCACCCAGCCACCATGACAACTATTTAACAATGTAAATCAGAGCATATCACTCTCCTGGCTTAAAAACAAAAGCAAACAAACAAACAAACAAACCCTCCAGTAGTTCTGCGTTGCACTTAGAATAAAACCCCCTCCTCACCAAGGTCCGCAAAGCCTTCTGAGGCCGGGTCCCCACTCATCTCTCCAACCCTGCCCTGTCCCCTCCCCTTGCTTGCCTCTAGCCACATGGCATTCTTTCTGCTCCTCAAACCCTCACTCGTTCCCGCCTGAAGGCCTTTGCAGCAGTTGTTTCCCCTTCTTGGGACGCTTACTTCCTCCAACCCCATCCTATTTTATTTTAATCATAGAACTAATCCCAAGTTGGCACTTCCTTGGGTTTTGTTGTTGTTTGGGTTTTTTTGAATTTTATTTTATTTATTTTTTTATACAGCAGGTTCTTACAAGTCATCAATTTTATACACATCAGTGTATACACGTCAATCCCAATCGCCCAATTCATCACACCATCACCGCCTCCCCGCAGCTTTCCCCCAGTGGTGTCCATAGGTTTGTTCTCTACATCTGTGTCTCAGCTTCTGCCCTGCAAACCGGTTCATCTGTACCATTTTTCTAGGTTCCATATACATGCGTTAATATACGATATTTGTTCTTCTCTTTCTGACTTACTTCACTCTGTATGACAGTCTCTAGATCCATCCACGTCTCAACAAATGACCCAATTTCGTTCCTTTTTATGGCTGAGTAATATTCTATTGTAAATATGTACCACATCTTCTTTATCCATTCACCTGTTGATGGGCATTTAGGTTGCTTCCATGACCTGGCTATTGTAAATAGTGCTGCAATGAATATTGGGGTGCATGTGTCTTTTTGAATTATGGTTTTCTCTGGGTATATGCCCAGTAGTGGGATTGCTGGATCATATGGTAATTCTATTTTTAGCTTTTTAACGAACCTCCATACTGTTCTCCATAGTGGCTGTCTCAATTTACATTCCCACCAACAGTGCAAGAGGGTTTCCTTTTCTCCACACCCTCTCCAGCATTTGCTGTTTGTAGACTTGTTGATGATGCCAACTCTAACTGGTGTGAGGTGACACCTCATCGTAGTTTTGATTTGCATTTCTCTAATAATTAGTGATGTTGAGCAGCTTTTCATGTGCTTCTTGGCCATCTGTATGTCTTCTATGGAGAAATGTCTATTTAGGTCTTCTGCCCATTTTTGGATTGGGTTGTTTGTTTTTTTAATATTGAGCTGCATGAGCTGTTTATATATTTTGGAGATTAATCCTTTGTCCATTGATTCATTTGCAAATATTTTCTCCCATTCTGAGGGTTGTCTTTTGGTCTTGGTTATGGTTTCCTTTGCTTTGCAAAAGCTTTTAAGTTTCATTAGGTCCCATTTGTTTATTTTTGTTTTTATTTCCATTTCTCTAGGAGGTGGGTCAAAAGGATCTTGCTGTGATTTATGTCATAGAGTGTTCTGCCTATGTTTTCCTCTAAGAGTTTGATGGTGTCTGGCCTTACATTTAGGTCTTTAATCCAATTTGAGTTTATTTTTGTGTGTGGTGTTAGGGAGTGTTCTAATTTCATTCTTTTACATGTAGCTGTCCAGTTTTCCCAGCACCACTTATTGAAGAGACTGTCTTTTCTCCATTGTATATCCGTGCCTCCTTTGTCATAGATTAGTTGACCATAGGTGCGTGGGTTTATCTCTGGGCTTTCTATCTTGTTCCATTGATCTATGTTTCTGTTTTTGTGCCAGTACCCTATTGTCTTGATTACTGTAGCTTTGTAGTATAGTGTGAAGTCAGGGAGTCTGATTCCTCCAGCTCTGTTTTTTTCCCTCAAGAGTGCTTTGACAATTCGGGGTCTTTTGTGTCTCCATACACATTTTAAGATTTTTTTGTTCTAGTTCCGTAAAAAATGCCATTGGTAATTTGATAGCAATTGCATTGAATCTGTAGATTGCTTTGGGTAGTATAGTCATTTTCACAATATTGATTCTTCCAATCCAAGAACATGGTATATCTCTCCATCTGTTTGTATCATCTTTAATTTCTTTCATCAGTGTCTTACAGTTTTCTGCATACAGGTCTTTTTTCTCCCTAGGTAGGTTTATTTCTAGGTATTTTATTCTTTTTATTGCAATGGTAAATGGGAGTGTTTCCTTAATTTCTCTTTCAGAGTTTTCATCATTAGTGTATAGGAATGCAAGAGATTTCTGTGCATTAATTTTTTATCCTGCTACTTTACCAAATTCATTGATTAGGTCTAGTAGTTTTCTGGTGGCATCTTTAGGATTCTCTATGTATAGTATCATGTCATCTGCAAACAGTGACAATTTTACTTCTTCTTTTCCAAATTATATTCCTTTTATTTCTTTTTCTTCTCTGATTGCCGTGGCTAGGACTTCCAAAACTATGTTGAATGATAGTGGTGAGAGTGGACATCCTTGCCTTGTTCCTGATCTTAGAGGAAATGCTTTCAGTTTTTCACCATTGAGAATGATGTTTGCTATGGGTTTGTTGTATATAGACTTTATTATATTGAGGTAGGTTCCCTCTGTACCCACTTTCTGGGGAGTTTTTATCATAAATGGGTGTTGAATTTTGTCAAAAGCTTTTTCTGCATCTACTGAGATGAGCATATGGTTTTTATTCTTCAATTTGTTAATATGGTGTATCACATTGATTGATTTGCATATATTGAAGAATCCTTGCATCCCTGGGATAAAACCCACCTGATCATGTTGTATGATCCCTTTAATGTGATGCTGGATTCTGTTTGCTAGTACTTTGTTGAGGATTTTTGCATCTATATTCATCAGTGATATTGGTCTGTAATTTTCTTTTTTTGTAGTATCTTTGTCTGGTTTTGGTATCAGGGTGATGGTGGCCTCATAAAATGAGTTTGGGAGTGTTCCTTCCTCTGCAATTTTTCGGAAGAGTTTGAGAAGGATGGGTGTTAGCTCTTCTCTAAGTGTTTGATAGAATTAACATGTGAAGCCATCTGGTCCTGGACTTTTGTTTGTTGGAAGATTTTGTCACAGTTTCAATTTCATTACTTGTGATTGGTCTGTTCATATTTTGTATTTCTTCCTGGTCCAGTCTTGGAAGGTTATACCTTTCTAAGAATTTGTCCATTGCTTCCAGGTTGTCCATTTTATTGGCATAGAGTTGCTTGTATTAGTCTCTTAGGATGCTTTGTATTTCTGTGGTGTCTGTTGTAACTTCTCCTTTTTCGTTTCTAATTTTATTGATTTGAGTCCTCTCCCTCATTTTCTTGATGAGTCTGGCTAATGGTTTATCAATTTTGTTAATCTTCTCAAAGAACCAGCTTTTAGTTTTATAGATCTTTGCTATTGTTTTCTTTGTTTCTATTTCATTTATTTCTGCTCTGATCTTCATGATTCTTTCCTTCTGCTCACTTTGTGTTTTGTTTGTTCTTCTTTCTCTAGTTCCTTTTGGTGTAAGGTTAGACTGGTTAGTTGAGATTTTTCTTGTTTCTTGAGGTAGGCTTGTATAGCTATTAACTTCCCTCTTAGTACTGCTTTTGCTGCATCCCATAGGTTTTGGATCCTCATGTTTTCATTGTCATTTGTCTCTAGGTATTTTCTGATATTCTCTTTGATTTTTTCAGTGATCTCTTGGTTATTTAGTAACGTAGTGTTTAGCCTCCACGTGTTTGTGTTTTTTTCCCTGTAATTCATTTCTAATTTCATAACGCTGTGGTCAGAAAAGATGCTGATATGGTTTCAATTTTCTTAAATTTACTGAGGCTTGATTTGTGACCCAAGATGTGATCTATCCTGGAGAATGTTCCATGTGCACTTGAGAAGAAAGTGTAATCTGCTGTTTCTGGATAGAATGTCCTGTAAATATCAATGAAATCTATCTGGTCTATTGTGTCATTTAAAGCTTCTGTTTCCTTATTTATTTTCATTTTGGATGGTCTGTCCATTGGTGTAAGTGAGGTGTTACAGTCCCCCACTATTACTGTGTTACTGTCGATTTCCTCTTTTCGAGCTGTTAGCAGTTGCCTTATGTATTGAGGTGCCCTGTGTTGGGTGCATTTATATTTATAATTGTTATATCTTCTTCTTGGATTGATCCCTTGATCATTATGTAGTGTCCTTCCTTGTCTCTTGTAACATTCTTTATTTTTAAGTCTATTTTATCTGATATGAGTATTGTTGCTCCAACTTTCTTTTGATTTCCATTTGCATGGAATATCTTTTTCCATCCCCTCACTTTCAGTCTGTATGTGTCCCTAGGTCTGAAGTGGGTCTCTTGTAGACAGCATATATATGGGTCTTGTTTTTGTATCCATTCAGCAAGCCTGTGTCTTTTGGTTGGAGCATTGAATCCATTCACGTTTAAGGTAATTATCGATATGTATGTTCCTATGACCATTTTCTTAATTGTTTTGGGTTTGTTTTTGTAGGTCCTTTTCTTCTATTGTGTTTCCCACTTAAAGAAATTCCTTTAGCGTTTGTTGTAGAGCTGGTTTGGTGGTGCTGAATTCTCTTAGCTTTTGCTTGTCTGTACAGCTTTTGATTTCTCCATCAAATGTGAACGAGATCCTTGCTGGGTCGAGTAATCTTGGTTGTAGTTTCTTCCCTTTCATCACTTTAAGTACATCATGCCACTCCCTTCTGGCTCGTAGAGTTTCTGCAGAGAAATCAGCTGTTAACCTTATGGGAGTTCCCTTCTATGTTATTTGTCATTTTTCCCTTGCTGCATTTAATAATTTTTCTTTGTCTTTAATTTTTGCCAATTTGATTACTATGTGTCTCGGCATGTTTCTCCTTGGGTTTATCCTGTATGGGACTCTCTGTGCTTCCTGGACTTGGGTGGCTATTTCCTTTCCCATGTTAGGGAAGTTTTCATCTATAATCTCTTCAAATATTTTCTTGGGTCCTTTCTCTCTCTCTCCTCCTTCTGGAACCCCTATAATGTGAATGTTGTTGCATTTAATGTTGTTCCAGAGGCCTCTTAAGCGGTCTTCATTTCTTTTCATTCTTTTTTCTTTATTCTGTTCTGCAGCAGTGAATTCCATCCTTCTGTCTTCCAGGTCACTTATCCATTCTTCTGCCTCAGTTATTCTGCTATTGATTCCTTCTAGTGTATTTTTCATTTCAGTTATTGTATTGTTCATCTCTGTTTGTTTTTTCTTTAATTCTTCTAGGTCTTTGTTAAACATTTCTTGCATCTTCTCGATCTTTGCCTCCATTCTTTTTCCGAGGCCCTGGATCATCTTCACTCTCATTATTCTGAATTCTTTTTCTGGAAGGTTGTCTATCTCCATTTCATTTAGTTGTTTTTCTGGGGTTTTATCTTGTTCCTTCATCTGGTACATAGCCCTCTGCCTTTTCATCTTGTCTATCTTTCTGTGAATGTGTTTTTTGTTCCACAGGCTGCAGGATTGTAGCTCTTCTTGCTTCTGCTCTTTTTTTTTCTTTCTTTTTAATCTGTGTCTCTTACCTAGAGTAAAATCTTCCTGAAAGTATGGGTCACACCTGCTTGTTCTCTGTTGGATTCCCAGCACCTAAAACAGTTTCTGGCACATAATAGGTGTTGAGTAAATGCTTATTGAAGAGATAAATGAATCTGAGCATTCCTTGCAATCAGTACAGTTCCTGACATGGAGTAAGCTCTCCAGTATTTGCTGAGTTAATGGACAAGTCGCTCCAACCACACTGTGAGCTTCCTGAGAGAAGCCCTGTTTTAGGTTTCTTTGTTTCCTCCACTTCTCCTGGCATGATGTTACAGACTTCTAGGTGCCGAGTAAATATGCTTGTTTGATTTATTCTTCTTTATAAAGGGAAAGCCAAGCTATTAAGCTGCCTACTTGATAGACTTCATTTCTCTGAGAATAAGCATGTGACACAAGAGGAATGTCATGAGAACAGGGATGAATCGAGTAGGAAGCTTTAGGTGTTGGTCAGCCACTCTCAGCTGGAATTGAGGTAAAAGGAGAGTCTGCACCTTATAGATTTCCTTTCCAAATTCTAGCCACGATGCTACACTTCTTTCTGGTAATGTGTTACAGGGTGCAGCCTACATCCTGGTGATGGTGGATCCAGATGCCCCCAGCAGGTCTTCTCCCAAAGCTCGATTCTGGAGACACTGGCTGGTGACAGATATCAAGGTAAGCCGGCCAGAAGGCACTTTCTGATTCACTGGCGAGTGAGGCTGGAGGATTATCATTCTGCACAGTTCTCAGCTCTCATTCAAGAGGGCTGGGGACTCTGATGAGCAAGGACTTCCGTGTCAGGTTGCCCCCAGCGCCCAGCTGTCACAGGCTCGCCCATGTTTTCTAATAATTTCAGAAAATGACCCAGGATCAGTGATACACAGGATCAGGATATCCTTATCTCAGGATAAGTGGGAAGAAAGCCCCCATTTGTAGTGTTTGCTGATTTCTGTAGTGTAAAGAAAGACTCCCACCGTGGCCAATTTCAAGTTAACGATTTAATGAGTGAATGACAAATTTTCTGAAAATGTAGCAATTGCTCCAGCACACCACTGCCAGGGGCCTGGATTTTGGGGGCACCAGGTGATTCTGTGCAGTCCCGGTGGCAGGGGACTCTTGCAGCGTCTCCTGCTGATGGGCCAAGGGGCATGGAGGAGGCATGGCGATCTCTTTTTCTTTGTACAGAAACAAGTGGCCTCCCCTCATTTTTGTCCTTTTGTCGTCAACCATAATGACGAAGGAGCCCGGCTCAGCCTTTCCAGAGTAGGTCTGAGGGATGCAGATTTGGTGGCTTGTTAATGGGCATTAGGTGAAAAAACAAAAAACCAAAAGGCTCCATTGCCAGGCAAGTTTCGGGGACTCTGGGTTAAAATGTATTAATCCCATCCCTCACTGAAGGGCCTTTTAGAGCTTTTAATATCCTAGTATGCATTATATAACATGCATTTATTTTCCAACCTCACTTGACTGTTGAATCTTTTGTTCACGAGCATGTGGCAGTGCATTTTGGGAAAATCCACACTAGCATCAGGCATCCACGCATCTTGTGCCTAGAAAGCCTGCCGGTGGCCTTTGCGCCACATGTGCAAAGGCACCAACCCTGTAAGACAGTGGGAACCCAGACCTAGAAAGACTACGTTTGGATCCAGGCTGGGCTGGTTCCCACCTCAATGTTCTCCACCATGTCATGGAGTCTCTCTGTGTTTTGTCTTTATCTGTAAGGTGGGAACCGTGTTACCTCTGCTATGTGGTTGTCGTGATCATCCAGTTAGAGTGTCCTAAGAGCACTCTGTAAAACACAGCACGTACCACAACTATAAGGACTTTGTGTTTTTCCTTCTAGAGCTACGGGGCAGAGGAAGGGGTACTGGTCTGAACTAGCTATTGACTCTCCTGGCAAGTCTGGGCTCTCACAACCACTGGAGTGGGGACGTGGTGGTGTGTGACGGGTTACCCTGGCAACCAACCCCCTCCCAGTGACCATAGGCCCTTCATAGGACGCTCAGGGGAGCAGCCTGTTTTCAGGGATAGCCCTGGCTACGGCCTAAGTAGGGGCTCCCTCCAGGGAGACTTGCGGCAGCAGCTTCTGGGACAGAGGCCGAGCCGGGCTGTTGAGGGAAAGTAGGGTCATTGCTCCATCACCCTTCCCTGGCCAAGCGCCCTCTCGGCCTCATGGAGAGCCTTGGAAACACCATAAATATGCGAAAGGGAAGAGCTGGGGGAGAGACCTGACTTAGTGGAGGGAGGGGAGCTGAGAGCACAAAAGGGAAAGATCCTGGATCCTGCCCCAAATTAGAGCACAGGCACAAGGTGGCCACAAGGGGGTGAAACTCTCAAGAAAAGAATACTGCTCTGGTCATCATATTTACAGTCTGCCCCCCTGCACAGGGCTGCCTGTAAGAAGGTTCTACTGGGCAATTCTGAGTCCCAATTTCAGAAACTGGAATGAAATGGAATGTGCATGGAATCATTTCAGAGTAGAAGGGGCCTTGGAGCCATGAGGCTTCCTCTCTTCCAAGCCTGAAGTCTCCCCTCCCCCAATACAGGCCAGGACAGTTCTCTCGCACAAGCCTTGTGATGCCAACATGGGTTTAGCCCCAGCAGCCCAGCTTAGAAGCAGAACAGGTGGCAGGTGGCAGCTGGCCGGCGAGACCACTAAGCCACAGAGCTTACCACGGCCACCTGCCCGGGTGCGGCCCTCAGCTTTCCCGCTCAGGCCGGAGGAAGCTTGGGTTTCCGCCGCGTTTTCACCCACTTGCCCTGATGCAAGGGTCCAGCAGGAAGCAGCAGCTCTCCCCAGCTATGTCCACTCGGCCTGCCCGCCGGCCCCCGCGTTCTGCCAGCTGCACAGCCAGTAGAAAAACCAGGCCAGTGTAGGTCTCAGGCTGTGGACCACGGCCAAAGGAAGAGAGGGCTCTAACCAAACCCAGAAGTACCTCCTGTGTATTGGTGATAGCTGTCAGTCCCCAACGTTAGAGCACGTTCGTATCTGCTGGCAAGCTTGTTAAAATGCAGATTCCTGGGCACCACTTGGGTCAGTCCGGAGAGAACAGGGCATCCGCATTCAACAGGCATCCAGGAGGGGTTTAGCAGCTGGAAGGAAGACGGCAGATTCAGAATGCCTGGGTTGTTGTTAATATCACCTATCTGTGAAGCAATTTGCACAATTTCCTTTTAATCCTTGCAATCACTTTGTGAACCAGGCATTATCCCCATTTTACAGATGGGGAAACAAAGCCTGGTGAGATCGAATGATGCGGTCTCTCAGCGAGGGGGTTGTAGAGGTGGGTCTTCAATCCAGGCGACCGAACTCCAAACCACCATCCCACGTGGTTAGGCTTCACACCACATCTCTCTCATCAACTCCACTGTGGCGAGGGGCACGTCATGGTGCCCTTTCTGTAAAATGGTATGCATAATCAGAAACAGAGCCCCTGTCATCCCAGGGCTCTGTTCCTGGTTACCTTTTACAGGTTGATGCTTCCAGGGAACCTCCCCAGGGAATGTTGATAACTATCTTGGATTCCCCACCCCCGCCATAAAAGCAAACCCTACATATTATCATAACCCTCAACAGCAAGCGACCTAAGCAATAAGGCATGCCATGAAGTCACGGCAGATATAGAATGACAGTGGCCCTGCGATTCACAATGGCCACAGAGGCAAACTTGGTGGAACCTAGGCTGGCCGTGTTATTAGGGACTCAGGCCTAATTGGGTGGTGGGCTGCCCCATGGCCATGGGAGCCCCTCAGTAGGGACAGTTTTTGGACTGCCTGTCCAGGTTGAAACAGAGTATAAACCAGTCCTTAGGAATATGTGAAACATTTGCAGCCCCCAGTGAGAGACTGGTGGGGTCTAGGACAGAGTAGGGTAAAGCTCTAGTCCTTAAATAAAAACTAGGAGCTAGAGAGAAGTCCATCAGGAGGGACCAGGCGTTCATGGCACCCTTGTTCATGTCATTCAACAAGTGTGGATTGACCATTATTTGTTACGGCATAGTGTTTCAGGGTGAGGAAACTGGACCCAGACTTGTGGTTCGAATCTGAATCCACCAGTATTAGCTTTGTGATTTGGGTTGGGTGGGGGTGGGTGGAGGGGAGTTGCTCAACCTGTGTCTCAATTTGCTCGCTTGTAAAGTGGGAATCCCAATAGTCCCTGCCTCACACTGTTGTTATTGATGCTTAAATGAGTTTTCTTAAGTGTTTAGAACAGGACCCAGAACACATAGAAAGTTCTATGTAACTGTTTGCTGTGATGTTATCATGATTGCTCAAAGTCAGACCCTGCACTAGCACTGGGGTTACAAACACAAACAAAATAGGGGGACTCCCTGCACTCTGAGGGCTTCTACTCTAGGAGGGTAGAGGAAGGAGGCTGCAGCTTGCGGGTAGGGTTATGAGGGCACCAGGAGCTGGCTGGGGCCGGAACTCCCTATACCTGTGGGTTCTCATTCACTCAGGGAGAAGACTAGACTTTAGTCCCCAAACCTGGCCAGACCACGGCAGGCAGGGACTGATAAATAAAGCGTGCTGTCTTTCTGGGTCCCCTCTTTGATAGTCTCTCATTGAGCGAAAAAGATTTCGAACAGAACGTTGACACATAACATCTTTCCTTCCCCCCAGTGCCACATCCCCAGCTTTTCCTTTAAGATGCTTTCAGTTCTAATTCAATCTAATTAATAATCTTCATGCTAAAGCCTAATTAAGATATCAATTAATTTGCATCATTCATTTCAGAAGAAATGCTTATTGGTGGTTCATCTTCTATTTGTCTCTGAAATTAGCGCTCAGGGCTTTTCATGCAGATATTTTCATTACGTTTTTTATTGTTAATGGGAATATTGAACACAGGAAGATGGTATATTAATACTTTCCACAAAGACTGTCATGATTGGTGACAAAGAACACCAAGAACAATTAAGGAGACAAGGGTACCTTTTTTCTTCCAAAAAAGAAAATCTTCCTAGAAACCGTCAATGATTCTAAAATTTGTCCTGAATATCTTTTTTGTTTTAAGAAAGAAAAGGAAACGGCAAGTTCATGTTTCCCTTTCATTCAGTGCCCTCAACCTTTGGCAGCTGTAAGTGCAAGCAATTCTGGGCTGAATTAAAAGGACCTTAAGGGCTCATTATTCTGTCTACTCTTCTATAGCATTGGATTTTTCCATAATGAGAGGTGTTTTTTTAGAGGACCTCTTAGTATGTTCGGTGAATAAGATAAATGGGTAACCCAATAAACAGAGCTGGGATCATAGCCCCTTGCTTTCCAGCTGGGTGATTAGCACGTGTCAGGACTCTTGTGTTGGAATTATTGGTCCCACTGCTGAGAGATCTCAGGCAAGTTACTTGACCTCTCTGAAATCGTGGCTTCTTGTCTGTAAAACTGACACAAATCCTTGCTCTTCAGGATTGAGACGGGAAAAGGGAAATTACATATGCAGCAAGGAGAAGCCTCCCTAGAGAAAAGCACTATATAAAGGGGCAAATTTATCCTCGCTCCTAATCAATCGAGCAGCAGATCCAATAAAAATTTAAATATAGGGCTTCCCTGGTGGCGCAGTGGTTGAGAGTCTGCCTGCCGATGCAGGGGACACGGGTTCGTGCCCCGGTCCGGGAAGATCCCACGTGCCGTGGAGCGGCTGGGCCCGTGAGCCATGGCCACTGAGCCTGCGCGTCCGGAGCCTGTGCTCCGCAATGGGAGAGGCCACGACAGTGAGAGGCCCGCGTACCGCAAAAAAAAAAAAAAAAAAAAAAAAAAAAAATTTAAATATATATATAATTATATAATCCGATTTTCTGTATGCTCCAAAGCAAGAATAAACAGAAGAAGAATAAATAAGTAAACAGAAGAAGCATAAACAGTCTTCATCAGGACCACATGTTCAGATGAAGAGGTCAGACCGAGGAAATAGGATTCATTAATTCCTTTCTTTCTTTAGACCTGTATTTTTAGTTTTGCTGCTGTTATTTGTGCACATGCCCATGCACGCTTTGCCCTGCCCTGTGAGGGTCCATTTTAAGTAATAAACACCTGCAACGCATGGCATATGCTCCCTAAGGGCATGTCGGTTTGGATCCAGGAGCCCTAAAGAGCGTTTGATGATGGGGGCAATGCAGAGGCCCTGGTTATAAACCAGGTGTGTACGTGGACACCCAGATGAACTGAGGGAGGCTCCAGGCTCTGCCACTTCCAGTTGGGAATCTCTGAGCCTCAGTTTCTTCATCCTTAAAATGGGCATGATAATAATATCTATTTCCCAATGTTCGATGAGTTTAAGGGTCGTGGCACAGAACAGAAGAGTAGGGCCTTGGTCAATGTGACTCTCTCTCCCACTGCCCCAACTCTGAGATCTGACCACAGCAGCTACTTATGATTTAACAACTTTCCTTAGGCTGTTGGACTCACGTTTTGCAAAGTAAGAACTCTAGGCAACTCTAGGCCCCAACACACAAACCATGTGGTGAAAGCAGCTCATCCTTTTTTATTATTATTATTTTCATTTTTATTTATTTATTTATTTTTGGCTGCGTCGGGTCTTAGTTGCGGCACGCAGGATCTTTCTTTCGTTGCGACACGCGGGCTTCTCTCTAGTTGTGGGGTGCCTACTTGTGAAACGCGCAGGTTCAGTAGTTGCGGTATGCAGGCTTAGTTGCCCCGTGGCATGTAGGACCTCAGTTCCCCGACCAGGGATAGAACCGGAGTCCCCTGCATTGCAAGACAGATTCTTAACCACTGGACCACCAGGGAAGTCCCAAAAGTAGCTCATCCTTTTGCCTCTGGAGTCTAGATGGATCCAGGCCTAGCCTGGAGGCACCAACCTGACCCAGACTTACTTTGGTGGGAGAAGTAGTTGGGGGAAAGGGGGTCTGCCCCATCATTCAGCCTCTGGGAATTGCCCTGTGACCCCCTGGTCCAGATCAGGGTCCCCTGGAGTCACCCCAGATGACAGCCGGCACACAGGGCTGGGCTGCAAGTGCCAGTCAGGCCTATGATGTGTCTCCCACTGTCAGGACCCCAACGCTTCCCACCTTTATTTTTAACCCAACCCAGCACCCCTCACCATTTCCTTATCTCTCACTATCCCCACTTGGCTGTCATTGTCCCGCCACAGAGATGCCTTCGCTCCCGTTCAAAATAATTTAAATAAAATGTTGCTACAAAGTGGAATATTATCTTTTGATGAATGTTTTTAAAGCCCTTTAGGTTTTCATGGTAATTTGCAGTGTAAAATTATTTGGCGATAAGAGCCAAATTAGCTCTCGGATGCCGAGGTCGCTGTGTCCTGTTATCCATGTGAGCACTGTTTAAATATAATCAACCCTTAGACTAATGCAGCATAATTGTTCATTTGAAACAGCTTTTTTTACTCCATTCAATGAGTCATTAAAATATTCAAGGGATAATGCAGTGAATTGGAAATGAATTTATCATATTATCCCATACATACTGTAGTGCTTCAGGTAACTAAGGAGAAAGGGGGAGAGAGAACATGAATATTATGTGCACAGGCAGGAAGGGGGCCAGGATATACAGGAATATGGGAAACAAAGCTTTTTAGGTGATTTATGGAAGGTGTGTATAGGGAGACTGACCGGGAGGAGTGCAAAAAAGGGAAATGCTGTTCTTTGAAGAGCCCTCTCTCTCCCTCTCTCTCTCCCCCATCTCTCTCTCTCTCTCTCTCCCTCTCTCTGCACTCTGAGAATCTGTGCTCCACCACAGCTCCGCAGTTAACTTATTTTTATCAAATATGTTTATATCAGAAAGTCGTTATGGAAACCAATTCTGCCATCCAGGAGCATTCCTGGATCAGGCAGAAAACTCTTCCTTTCTCTCTCTCTCTCCCTTTCTCTCTGTCACACACACACACACACACACACACACACTCCTACCCCTCATTCGAGCACACACACCCGTAGATGCCCCAAAGCTGTAAGATGGATGAGGCTGAGACCAGACGTCCAGGCCCACCCCCTGCCCTGCCATGAGAAACCTGGGCTCGTCACTGTCCCCTGGGCCCCAGCCCCCCACCCCGAGCACATGTGCTGAGGCAGAGACAAAGGGCGCCAGTGGCAGCATATTCGACATGGTGATACTTCCTTGATCCTAGGAAGGTCCTGTGGGTGCGCATGGCTGGTACCACACCTGGAATACTGTCTTTTGTTCTGGCCACAGTATTTTAAGAAAGGCAGCAAACACCATGAACGAAACAACCAGAAGGGTGAGGCTCTGTAGAAACCACAGCAGGAGAGCAGGGATGGCTGCCCTGTTGGAACCACCAAGGGAAGCCGTGAGAACCGACTTCCAGGATCCTTTAAAGGTTTCTTTTAAAATTTGAAGAAATTGAATTGGAAAACAGGGAAGTCCTGCTGTGCTCTACTGGGGAGAATTAGAACCAGTGTGTGAAATTTACATGGAAGTCAGTTTGGACTCCATATAAGAAAGAACTTTCTAAGATTTGGAACTGCCTAAGAACTGAGCATGTACTCCGCACTGGAGGGAGTACTTAGCACTGAAGGTACTTTGTCACGGGTGACCCAGGAATGTTCCCCCCCAATCCCCCCACACACAGGAGGTAGAGCAGATGACCTGTAAGGTGTGCCCCTTGGTGTCTACAGTGTTTCCACCTGCCATATTTCCCCTCCTGGGTGGAGATACTCCTCTTAGAACTTATATCCTTATAACATGTTAACAACAATAATGATTAAAGAAGGAAGAATAAAAAGAAGGAGAAAAAGGAAAGGGAAGAGGAAGAGAGAAAAGAAGATAAAATATTTGCACACTTAGCATGTCGTGCTGGGCACTGTGCTTTCATGAATTTCTCATTTCATCCTCACAAAAGCCCAAAGAGGAAGGTCATCTAGACAAGAAAATTAACGCCTAGAGGGGTTAAGTGACTGTCCAGGACCCCACAGCTGGTGAGTGACTGACTGGGATTTGAACGCAGAGCCTGCACACACTATCATGACACCACGTTAGGTCTCTAGAGTTTAGGTAGGTTCCACCCCCTGCTACCCAGGCCTGGTCCCTGTGACAGCTTATGTCAGGGCCAGGCGTGGCTGCTAAGGGGCAGCGGTGCTGGTGTGAGCAGTGCGGTTTGAGGTTCCTGGCCCCCTACCCTTCACCTCCGTTGTTGGCCATGCCCACCTCAGCCGTAGCACAGCTCTGACCCTGGGCCTTAGAGAATGGATCTGGGAGGCACCTGCTCCGACTTAACTGTGAGCAAATTATTCCAAATTATTCACCACTCTGAGTCTGTTCCCTCAACTGTTAAAGAGGACACTAGCAAAAAAAAAAGAATTTTATAAGCCACATAGGCATGTATGCAAAAACTATCATTTGTCCAAAAAAAAAAAAAAAAGAGGACACTAGCATCAAACTCGCAGGAATGTTGTGAGGACACAATGAGTTAAAATGTGTAAAATACCCAGCACCTGGCACTTAGTAGGCGCTACCTACTTGCTGGTTCTCTACTCCTTCCACCTACTATCACCGAAAATCCTCCACAGGAAACTTAGGAAGTTGAGCCTTTGGCAGTAAAGAGCTTATGTCACTCCCAAGAGGTAGAAAAGGGCCTGGCTGGAGAATGAACTGTCCACATGATTATCACTTAAAAGACCTTAAGGGAAAAGAGCCATCACAGGCAAAGGACTTAACCAGGAAGTGCTGGGACCAACTGTTTAACCCGCACTGTGTTCAGCACTGCGGCTATTAAAAAATAATAATGTAAGACACACATGACAGATAGATGATAGATGCATAGATAGATAGATAGATAATTGGATGAATAAATGTTAGGTGGATTTAAAATGTGTTTTTCCTGCTCCCCAGTTGGAAAGACAGGGCTAATGTATAGGAAACAGAGAGTAGAACTCACGGGGGTTAGCATCAACTCAACTGGGCCCTTTAGACTCAAATAGCTGTGAGAGTTCAGATCACTCTCCCCTTTACAGTGAGGCAGCTACTCCTCCTTCAAGGCTCAGCTCAAATGTCACCTCCACTGAAAAGCTTGCTCTGACGCCCCCAGACTGAGTTAGTCAGTCCCACCCTGGGCTCCTACCACACTCAGTCAAACCTCTGCTAGCGTCCTCGTCATATGAGTTTGTTATTATTTATGAATCTCTTTTCCCTATTAGACCATGAGTCCCTAGTGGGCAGACCTGTGTCATATCCTGAGCACTTAGCCAGTGCCCAGAACGTAGAAGGCCCTCAGTCAATTTTGAATGAATCAATGAATGAAGGCATGAAGGAAAGGATGGATAAAAGAATGAAGGAAAGGATGGATGGATGGATGGATGGATAGATGGATGGATGGATAGATAGTGGCTGGGCAAGTGAATAGATGGCTGGATGGGGTGATATCATATTGTGACGACTTCACAGTGGAGATAGGAGTTGTGCTGGGGCTTAAATTATGAGCAGGCCTGGAAAAGTCAAAGGATATAAGAGACTGCATTCCAGGAAGAGAACAGAATAACCAAAAGCTCAGACATTTGAATGGGGTAGAAAAAAAGAACCGTAAATATAGAATTAAAAGCCAAGATGGCTGAGCTAATTAAGGCCCTTAGCACCCCTCCCTAGATAGTTATTGCAGAAGACTTCTAATGGATCCCCCTCCTATAACCTCATCCCCTACAAAAGTATCTTTCCTTCATGGGTGATGTTTCTAAAAGTGAAATAGGATCATGTTACTCCCCTAGTTGAAGCCTTCAGTGACTTCTCAATGTCTCAGGACAGAGATAAGTAAACAAGGCCCCACAGCAGTGGTTATCAATCGCAGATGCATCCTTCCTTCCTTCCTTCCTTCCTTTCTTCCTCCCTCCCTCCCTCCCTTCCTTCTTTCCTTTCCTTTCTCCTGGTGGGTTCTACCCTGCTTGAGGGTCACCTCTTCTGTGGAGCCTTCCCCCTTGCCCACCTTCTCTTCTCCCATGGTTCTTGGGACTTAACTCCATCCTAACCCTCTCTACTCTGTACTGTAGTCGTTGATTTACTTCTCTGCTCCCCTCACTACACAAGGCACTCTTCTCTGGAAGGATTTGACTTTATAAACATTTGATCTGCAGTGCTTGAATGAAACCCATGGCCTAAGATGTGCTGAACACATGCTGAAGGAATGAATGAATGAATGAATGAACAGAGGGTGGTCTGACTGATGCAGAAAAAGGGAATTTATAATCTTCAATGATCTAAAAGCCTCTACTTCTATGATGGATCTAAGATTATATTAACTTTCTTAACTCTTGCATTATGGTTTGACATTCTATTATTAGCTTAAAATTAGCTTAAAAGTTAATGAAAACTCCTCTCATCTTTTCCCTTCATGAACTCCTGCTAGGCCAAATCTTCCCCATTCTGTGCTTGTGCAATTGATTTGGAACCTAACTATAGAACTTGAGATTAATCCCTATTAAGTTTAATTTTTTTCAATGCAGGCCCATCCTTCCAAATTTGCCAAAATTAACTGTTTTATGTCACCCTTCATATTAGCAGTTCCTTGAAACTTTGGGTGCCCTACAGATTCAGTGAGCATGCTATCTATAAAGATACTGAACAAGGTGGAGCCTATGGGAGACTCCCATGGCATGTCACTAGGGACTGCCCTGGAGGTTGACACTAATTTATGAGTTAACGCTCTTCAGGAACGGTTTGTTAACTAAGCCACAAACCCACCAAACACCATAGTCATTGAAACCATCTTTGCCCACAAGGCTACCATGATCGACTTGGTCTAAAGCCTTGGTCGGTCAAGCTGTACTGTGCTTACTTAGCGCTTTCTCCTGGTCCACTGGACCACTGCATTCATGAACAAAGAAGTCTGAGCGGTCGGGAGTGACTTGTTTTCAGTGAGCCCATGCAGACTCTGTTCAGTGTTTCCTCTGTTGTCTCAGACCATCTGCTTATTAAATTGTTATGGGGTTTTGATGTGGATGGATATTACACTCACCAACAGGAAACCACATTTTCCCTTCCTGTTTCTCAAAGTGACTCTGTGATCGTAAATCTCAGCTCTTTCTGGACCTCGAAGGTGTCATTCGTCTAGAGATCTTAACTCCCATAAAGCAACTAAGTGTTTGCAGGTTACAGAAAGGCTTCTTAGGGAGAGGGGCCCAGGCGAGTCATGGTCCATAGCGGCCTGAGACACACAGAAGGGTTAAGACACCGCGTGCAGCTCGGCAGGGGCACCACGGGGGTGGTGTGGCAGGCAGAGCCAGAGCCCCAAAGGCCGTTAATAATACACTGACCAAGATGCAAACTATTACACACAGGATGGATAAACAACAAGGTCCTACTGTAGAGCACACGGAACTACGTGCAATATCCTGTGCTAAACCATAGTGGAAAAGAATATGAAAAAGAATGTATATATATATATATATACACATATATATGTGTGTGTGTGTGTGTATAACTGAGTCACTTTGCTGTACAGCAGAAATTAACACGACTTTGTAAATCAACTATACTTCAATAAAATTTTTAAAATAAATGAATAAATAAATAGACCTGTGTCCAGGCCTGGGCAGGGAGTTTGACACATGTGCTGTTGGAGGATTTTAAACAGGAAGATGAAAATGTCTTTGTGAATTTTTTTTTTTTTTTTTTGCGGTTCGCGGGCCTCTCACTGCTGTGGCCTCTCCAGTTGCGGAGCACAGGCTCCGGATGGGCAGGCTCAGCGGCCATGGCTCACGGGCCCAGCCGCTCCGCGGCAAGCGGGATCCTCCCAGACTGGAGCACGAACCCGTGTCCCCTGCATCGGCAGACGGACCCTCAACCACTGCGCCACCAGGGAAGCCCGACTTTGTGTTTTTATTTTATTTTATTTTTTATTGTTTTAGCGTTACGCGGGCCTCTCAATGTTGTGGCCTCTCCCGTTGCGGACCACAGGCTCTGGACGTGCAGTCTCAGTGGCCATGGCTCACGGGCCTAGCCACTCCGCAGCATGTGGGATCCTCCCGGACCGGGGCACAAACACATGTCCCCTGCATCGGCAGGCGGACTCCCAACCACTGCGCCACCAGGGAAGCCCCGACTTTGTGTTTTTTTTTTTTTTTTTTTTGCGGTACGCGGGCCTCTCACTGTTGTGTCCTCTCCCGTTGCGGAGCACAGGCTCCGGACGCGCAGGCTCAGCGGCCATGGCTCACAGGCCCAGCCGCTCCGCGGCATGTGGGATCTTCCCGGACCGGGGCACGAACCCGCGTCCCCTGCATCGGCAGGCGGACTCTCAATCACTGTGCCACCAGGGAAGCCCCCGACTTTGTGTTTTTAATGGTCACTCTGACTGCTGCATAGGGTGGTAGCAGGGTGACCACAAGAGGCCCTTTGTCCTTCGGGAGGGATAAGGGTGGCTTGCACCAAGGTGAGAGCAGTGGACCAGAGAGGACAGCTTCGGGTCTTTAGTGACGCTAAGAGCCAACAGGACTCACCGATGGATTGGAGGTGGAGGGTGAAGGGTGGTCCAAGGACGGCTCTTAGATCTGGGGCCTGAGCGAAGGGCAGCGCCTTCACTTAGATGGGGAACACTGGAGGGTGGGCAAGTTGGGGTGTGAGGGTGGAAATTTCAGGTTCTGTCCTAGACCTGTTAATTCTGAGATGCTCCTTAGATCTCCCAGTGGAGATTTCAAATAGGAGATTGAAATGAGTCTGGAAGTCGGGAGAGATGCTCAGAGAGGAGGCCTGACGTTGGGATATATCAGGGGGAATTGACATCCCTGGGTCTGAGAGGAGGGAGGCGATGCTCAAGAAGAAGCCGTCTGCCAGGCACTGGGCAAGAACTTGAGTGCCATGGTCTCTCAGATACTTCCTCCAGCTCTGAGCTGCTGGGCTTTTATAAGTGAGCCTGACACCAGCCTGCCTGGGACAGAGCATCACACTGGGAGGAGAGAGGAGAGCAGCAGCGAGGCAGGGGCTGTGGAGGGCTATGGAGGCTGTGAGGAGTCTGTCTATTTAGCAGGAGAACGGGCAACCCTTTGGAGAGAGTGTGGGACCAGGACTCTGAAGACTGGCGTGCTAGGTCACTTGCTGGCTGGGAGACGCCGCTCCAGGGTCTCCCCGTCTTTGGGTCTCTATTCTCCCACCTACAGAATGAGACAGTTAGATGGGTGATAAAGAGCACCGGGGAGAGTCTATGATTCTTGATCCCTAATCGGCAGTCCTCAAACTTTCTTTGCGCCAAAATGTTTATTCACATGCGCAGCACACTCCCCCGGGGCCTCCCGGCACATAAAACAAGCTCCAAGTTCCTCGCAATTCCCCGTGTACTTGCCCTCCCGGTCAACAAAGCGTTTCGAGCACTGGAGAGAGTGAGATTGTTGGAGGGAGGACGTGGAAGCTGCTCCCGTTGATTTTAAAAGGTAAATCAGTCGCGGGAGCTTTGTCCTTAGCAACACCCTCCTCGGAACCTACTTCCCTAGTGACTTACGCCCCGAGGTCGGCACCCGTGTCAGGTGGGTGTTGCCAACTTCAGCCATACACCTTAGGGAACCAGAGTGGGCCATTGGGCAGTGTGGCGCTTGAACAGCTCTGGTCGGGGAGCATCAGCCACCCCGTGGCAGGAGGCGTGCTGGGGGCGTCTGCGGGGATGCAGGCCCCAGAGTGAGCCACGGCCCCCAGTCGGGGCAGCGGGAGGGGAGGAAGGCCTGGCGCTTCCCAGGGCTCTCCTGCCAGCCTCGGCCCAGAAAGACACAGTGGCACTGGTATGGAGAGATCGGAGGCCAAGGCGGCAGGACAAAGCGAACCACTTCCCCGCAGTGGGCTCTGTTGCTTCCCAGACAGATGAAGGAAGGAAACCACAGTCCAGAGTCTTCAGGCAGAATCTGGGGCTCTGCTTGGGTGTGGGTGAGGGGCAGCCAGGAGGGACTTAAATAGGGTGCAAGACAGCGCCCAGAGCTCCTTGGGCTACTGGCCTGTCAAGCCCTTGGCTAAGAATTCGCTTTTTCCTTTCAAAGAGGGTGGAAGTCACTGTTTTCTTGTCTCAGTTGATGAACAGATTCTGGGTGGCAGGAGTCACCATAGAAACAGGTGCTATCTTAAGCAAATGAGCCTTATTAACCTTAAGAGTGGTGGAGTTTTCACAAGATTGCACATATAGGGTAGGAGGGAGAGCGGGGTTTGGCGGGGGGAGGGCCGACGTGGCCGGGAAGCCGTGCCGTGGCGGCTCTGGGTGTGGATGCGTGTGCTCGCGTGTGTGCACGTGCGCGTGTGTGCATGCGTGTGGGGACATGTCTGCGTGTGCTTTTGCAAAACCGTTCCCCAGGGAGCGAGCTCATGTTCTATCTTTTCCCTAAGAAACGCACACGTCCCCCAAAGAAACCTCAGCCTGCTTGGGAACTGGCCTCCTGGTAGCAGAGGTCAGAGCCCTGCCTCCACCCCTGACTCTCTCTCCCAGGGCTGCTTCCAGTCCTGGAAGAACAGGTGCCTCCCTGGGGGCCCACCGCCAGTAAGCAGGGCCCTCTGCTGCAGGCGGCAGTGGTGGGAGCGGGGATCCTGCCACGGGGTGGACCTGGGTCCTTAAGGCCGCTCTGTATTTCTGAACCAATGACCTGCCTCCGTGAACCCCAATGTGTAAAAAGCAAAAACCACTTCACAGGGCTGATGAGAGGACCTGGGTTGACGTGGAGCATCTGCCCCAGCCCTCCCCCTGTGATGGGCCTCCTTTCTGGGGTGAGGAAGGGGGTATCTCCCCACAAGCACAGCCATGACCTGACAAAGATTTTCCAAAGCCAAGGTTAATATTTCCCAGCATCATCTCATCATATAGGTTTCCACTCCTGCCTGCTGTGATGTTAGGACAAAGAACCTGCCCTCAGGGAGGTTAGGACAAAGAACCTGCCCTCAGGGAGCCTCAGGGAGGCTACTACACCGGGAAGTAGCGAACTGGGTAGAGAGAAGAGCAACAGCTGCTCAAAGGGAGCGTGCAGGGAGGGGGCAGCTGAGGAGGGGTGGGCGGGTCTTTGAAGGCCAGGTAGGCCTGGGGTAGCAAGGAGGAAATGTCTAAGGAAACGGAGTGTATATTCACTCCTTGAGGCAGACTCAGTCAAATTCTGGACTGTTCCTAAGTCGTGAAAGGTAAATAGGAAATTGGCACTCTCCCACAGGAGCTGGGAGTTGCGCATATTGGCTCCAAGAAGCTCGTCTGCTGCCCTCTGCAGCCCCGCCTTGGGCAGGACACTCAGCCCACCCTAGTCTGGCTCCAGTTCCGGGGAGTCAACCTGAACCGCCATTCCAGGGGCTCTGAGGACCAGTCCTGTGTAGCCCCGCCACTTGTACCCTGAAGGCACAGCATGAGGGGACCTTTTATTTTCCTTTGCCCAGAGGAGTAAAGGGTCCCGGCACATGCCTGAAGCTGGGACGGGGTTGGCAGCCTGGAGGAGGGACTGCTTCCTGCTTCATAGATTTCTAGATGTCCAGAGCCGGAAGGGCCCTCAGATGTACGTGGTCCTGCTCCTCCGTTTTACAGATGAAGAAGCTGAGGCCCAGAGTCATCTAAGCTCGTTGGTGCAGAGTGTGAACCAAAATTGAGGAGTCCCAACTTTTAATCCTACTGCTCTTTCCTGTCACTGTCCCAAGCTTGCTGAATGAGCAAAGCCACCGCCTAGCACGTGTCTAAGTCCCTGGGTGATTAACCAAGTCCAGGGAAGGAGAAAAGGGACGTTCATGCTGGGCTCCCAGCTCTCACGTCCTCTCTGTCTCAGAATCAAAGTTTGGCATTTTGTGAGCTTCACCTGGTCCCAGCCAAGGGCTGCAATTTTAGTAGTTCCAGGAACGTTCTCCCAGTCTACCCATGCCTTCCTCCCAAATTTTCTTCCCCGTTGGCCTTAGAGGCGCCTGAAATTCCTTCATAGCAGGGAAAGCATCATACCGCAGTTGAAGGTGAGGCTGAAAGGGCTGCTTCCTGGGACTGATGGGGCCCAAACTGTAAGTGGCAGTAAAAAAAAAAAATACTGGAATTTGGCTGGGCCACTCACAGAAAAACAGAGCAGGAGGTCCCTGGGCAGTGATGGAAAGTGAGGTCTGGGGAAGATGGAGCAGGAAAGGAGAGTCAGAGGAAAAGAGGGGGATCTGAACCTAGCTCTGTCTCCCCACAAGGTCCACGCTCTTTCCTCTGTACCAGCTGCCCAAACATGATGTCTGTTCCCCTCCCTTGTATTTGGGTTGTACCCAGGATATAGAAGTGACTGAGTAATGACTCGGAGAGATCAATACCATTAAAAAAAGTTTTATTACTCAGAATCCCCAAGAGAAGGGGGCATGTCTAGCCATGCAGGGTCACATGGGGAAGCACCAGTGTCAGTCAGGAGGCAGAAGGAGTGAGAGACAAGGATGGCCCAGGGCCTTTACTGTGGTTTCTGCAGGAAGGAATGGGTGAGGCAGGGTAGGCAAGTTTGAGCAATTTTAGGATTGGAGAGTTTGAATAATGGCTATCAGCTGACTCTGGGCTATGGGGGTGGTCTCTAGTACCTGACCTTGGGGTGATTAGGACAAGGGAATATTGGCTTGGTGTGTGAAAGTTAGACAGAAGAGCTGCTTGGGGGTACAGCCTCGGGGTTGACTGATTTGTAAATGAAAGGTGTATTTGCAGGTGAGTGGTTTGCTATCTCTAGGAATTAGCTAATCCTGGGAGGGGCAGTCTCTCCAGGATTAGCAAGCCCTCAGGATGTCAAAGCATCAGAAAAATACAGAAAAGAAAAGACATGATCAATACACCTGGAAACCCCCTTCTCTCCAAAAGCTGCTTTTTTTTAAAAGTTCTGCTCAAAATCCACGTTGTTCAGCGTGCCTTCCTCGTGGCTCCAAGACCCTTCCCCTTCTCTGGCCGCCCACTTAGCATTTTGTGCCGCGCAATTTAGCACTGGATTCCAGGCTGTCTTGTTTCCTAGTTGTCCCAGGGCACGTGCCCTGGTTTCCCAGCCTCCTGGGAAGACTCTGCTTGCCCTCTTCCTGCCCCAGTGCACATCTGGCCCTCTACCCAGAGCATGGCAGTTCTTGGCATCAGCCCTTGCCAGCTACTCTCCCGGCCGGGGTACTTGCCCGACCACCTCACCTTTCATGCTGTCATCCCCTGGCCAGGCTGTCACACGACACTGCGTCGTCCCACCGACAGACGACAACAAGGCTCTCTTCCTCGGGTCCTCTGACCACATAGACCCCGCAGCCGTCTGCCAACAGCCTCCTCCAACAAACACGCACCCTCCACTCACTGCCACTTCTGCTCGCCACCAACTCCCACCTCAAACCTCTTCTTGCCATCCCCCTACCAGAAGGATCCTCTCCCTTCTCCCCTCCCAAATCGAAGCCTCCTTAATTTCCAAACTCTGCTTAAAGCCCACTACATCACCTCTGAATCACACTGAACTCCTGTCACCTGGTTCACTGACTGAGCTGAACCATTCATCTCCCTGGACTTTGGTACCATCCCAAGGTAAAATGAACAGTTGGCCAGCATGGTGCCCTAGGCCCCTTTCAGCTCTAACCCTCTGCGGTACCGACACTCTCCATTTCTCTTTAGGCAGCGTGTAGGCAAAGAATAGGGCTCTTATGCCTGGCATGTCCTCTCCACGGAGCCAGTGCAGAGCACGGCCCAGAGGAAGCCTCCTCAGCTGCTTTCTAATGACCAAACTGTCTGTAGTTATAATAGCTAGAGAATTCCATTCAACTCAGCCATGATTTACTGGACACGCCTTCTGAGTTCAGCTCTCTGCTGGGCATTGTGGAGGCGCTCAAAGAATAGGATTAAATTCCTGCCCTCAAGGAACTCAAAACTCAATGGGGAAATGAATTACACATGTATACACATATACATGACGTTTGAGATTTGCCAAGGAAACCGGGTGCGTTTATAGGTTAAAGAGCCAACTTGAGTCACTGCTTTGAATCTTTACTTTGGATTTGCCAATGCTTCACTCTAAATATCTGACAGTATGCCAACGTGAACCCATCAGAAATATTGAGTGTCCAACATGGTGTAGGTGCTGTAGTGACCACCTTGGGCTCAGAGATCACACCTTTGGGATTTGGCCAATACGTTTCCAATTTTAAATATCCTCTCCTGATTGCCCTCTTAACCATAGGAATGCTCAGAAATTCTCACATTTCAGCATACAAACTACACCTCCCTAGTGTATTGATCATTCGTTTATTTATTTATTTATTTTTGGCTGCGTTGGGTCTTCGTTGCTGCACGCGGGCTTTCTCCAGTTGTGGCGAGCGGGGCTACTCTTTGTTGCCGTGCACGGGCTTCTCATTGCGGTGGCCTCTCCCGTTGCGGAGCACAGGCTCTAGGCGTGCGGGCCTCTCCCGTTGCGGAGCACAGCTCTAGGCGTGCGGGCTTCAGTAGTTGTGGCACGTGGGCTCAGTAGTTGTGGCTCGCGGGCTGTAGAGCACAGGCTCAGTAGTTGTGGCACATGGGCTTCGTTGCTCCGCGGCACGTGGGATCTTCCCAGACCAGGGCTCGAACCCGTGTTCCCTGCATTGGCAGGCGGATTCCCAACCACTGTGCCACCAGGGAAGACCCGATCACTAGTTCATTGATAAATAAACTGTCCAATAAATATGAAGAATTTCAATAAAAAAAGAACTTTCACAGGGAGGATGAAAGACTTTAATATAGGGAGAGATATCAGAAGTTCATAAATCAGTATTTCCCAAATTAATTTTCACATGTGCTCCTTGTCGATTAAAAAAGGATTTTTATAGGAACCCAACAGTATGATTTTTATTGGAACTTAAGGTTACTTCTAGATATTAATACATGTTATAAAACTACAATTATTTAGAAGGATGGTACTGTTGAGAATATACACAGACATATCATTGATACAGAAGAGAAAGATCTGAAAAAGATTAAAATACTCAGTGTCTTATAAAGGAATCATTTTAAAACCAAGGGGGAAGAATTGATTATTCCATAAATGTTATGGGGATGATTGGCTAATCATCTTGGGGGGGGGGAGCGGGAAATAACATTGAAGCTCTTTCTCATAACCAAAATAAATTCTAAATGGATTAAATATTTAAATGTTAATAATTAGACCATAAAAGAACCAAAAATATATATACATTTGTTTGTAATTCTCTGATCTCAAGATAGGAAAAGACCTTTTAACATATATTTGCAAAGACAGAAGCGAAATAGTTGATCAATTTAACCACATAAATCCTCCACAGATCAAAACCTCCTCAGACAAAATGAAACACGATCAACACATTGGAAAAAATTGTGATATAGACAACAAAAGATTACTATCTTTAACATATGAGTCACTTAAAAATCAGTAAGATAATACTGCAATTGTATGTTACTCATGAGCTGTTGGAAGGAACAAAGGAAAAAAAGCAGTATAGAAAGTACTCAGGGTAATGCCTGACACACCCTCAACAAATGACATACACGCAATAAAAGTTAACTGTTATTAATTTATTTTGTAATAAATAGAAAAGTGAGCAAAAAGACAGAAATAAGAAGTTCTTTAAAAAGAAACACAGAATAAACATATCAAAAATGAAGACCTACACTGGTAGTCAGAAATGCAAATGAAAACAAGAAAGTGTTGATGCCACTCCCTCACCCACTGCAGCCATTATTTGCCAATGTTTGGGGTTTGTTTCTTTAAAAAAAAAAAATGATAATAGTAACACCAGAGTCCTCTCACATAGTGCTGATGAGAGTGTAAATTGTTAAAAAAAAAAACCTTTTGCAGGGTTATTTGACAGTGTGTATCAAATATCACACGCCTTTAAGATGTACATAGCCTATGACCCAGCAATCTCCTTCTAGAAATTTATACTAAGGAAGTTATAATGGATGTGAGGAGCAATTTATCCACACAACAGTGTTGCTTATAATGGTGAAAAGTTAGAAACAATCTATTTGTCCCAAAGCAATGATGGGCAAATAAATTATGGTCTGTGGAATATTATGCAACCATTAAAATGACCGAAGATCAGTGTGTAAGGACATCAATAAAATACTCGTGCCATATTGTCACATGACAAGGAGAAGAAAACTAAAAATAATTACATAGAGCACAATCTAAAGTTTCCCAAAGAAATGGGAAAGGGTACACACCAAAATATTCATAGAAGTTAGTTAGGTCTGGGTAGCAGAGTTATGAGTGACCCTTATATCCTTTTTTGAGCTTAGCTCTTTTTCTAAATTTTCTGTAGTATGTATTTTTTTTTTATAATCAGATGTTAAATGCTATTTTTAAAAAGTGAAATCGCAGGGCAAGAGAATATGATCATCCCAGCTATGGGGGAATATAAAGATAATTAGGTAAGGTCCCTATTCCAAGGAGTCTGTGGCTTCTTTGGGGAGCATCTAAGCCTCATCTCTGATGCGGAGCCTGAGAACCTTCTTGCTCCCCCGCCAAGCCCCCCCCTGCCTGCCCCCATGGCGCCCTGTGCACAACTCTGTCATACACCTGGCCCTCGTAATTACGCTTTGCTCTCCTGTCCTCCTACTAGGCTGGCAGGTCCTCATGGGCAAAGCTAGGGTCCTTCATTTGTGTGTCCCCCAGAGCCCAGGGCCAGGCACTGAGTAGAATTTCCCCACGTGTTCTTTGAAAGAGCAAAATAAGCTTAGAACAAAAAATGATAGCTATCAACATAAAGCAGAACGTAATAAGGGCTGGTGAATTGCACAGACAGTAGGATGTCGTAAGAGGGACACTTTGGTTATGCCTGGGGTGAGCAGGGAAGGCTTCAGGGAGGAGGAAGATGTTGAAAAACACCCACAAACAAGGATGGGATATGCGGGTCCCACGCACCCTTCCCCGGGCACTTTTACCTACACCTTAAAACCACCCAAAAGTATTCTAGTGGGGCATGATGGCCCTTCAGCCCTGAGAAGTCACCTGTGCAGGGAATCCCAGTGCCACCCTCACTTGCTATTGTTCCACTCAAATGGACTGTCTCTCCTGTATTAAAAGGATACTGACCTACTGATATATCCCACCAGCTCACTTGACGGCTGTCGTTACAGATTTCTGCACATTTGTTGGAAAACCTGTATTAAGACTCCAGGGGACGTTAGCCCCCAGAGGCAGGGGCTTTATCTAACTTGTTTATCACTTTACCCCCCAGGGCCTAGGACAGTGTTTCATGAGCAGGAAGTGCTAATTAAATGTTTGTTGAGTAAATTAAACATGATAGCTTAAATATTGGCATACAGGACTCTGTGCTGTATTACACATATATGTGATAAATACATACACACACACACACGCGCGTATATATATATACACTTCCGTAGCTGCCTTGTGAATATGCATTACGTGTTTGTACATCCGATAAGTAGAGAACCCTGAAACAAATGGGCACACGTGAGCGCACACACGCATGCGCACACACACGCATGCGCACACACACGCACAGAGAATTTGGGAAAATATCAAAAGGAGAAGCCCACAGCTTTCTCAGGAGTCAATTGCATCCTTTGAGATGAGGCTTCCAATAAAATAGAAGTTGGATGGTGTCACAGATAAATTTGCCTTTCTAAAAGCTCCCAAATTAAAATTTGAGAGAGGCTTGAGCACGAAAACAGGATGGCGATGACTCGTTATGAATTTGCTTTATTTGCCTGGCTCAGAAATCCTCTCTGTACCATTTGGGTTGAGGAGGGAAAGCTGCAGAGGCGAGGTGCCAAAGGCTCGCCTCTACCTGGCTGCCTCCGGCCTACTTCTCAGCCCCACCAGCTAAGGCTCTCAGGGAGCCCACGGGAGTGCAGCCCCTTCCTCGCCCACCCCCACCCCCAGCCCCAGAAGCCCGTGGAATTCAGCCTTCTCTGTGCTGGGGACGCTGGTTGTCTGCCTGAAGGCAGTAGTTTAGGTTAATGGTGCCTGTGAAATTACCCAGCTTCTTCTGGGCCTCTGGCCAATCAAAGGGCGCTGACTGCACCCTCCCCAACTGCCCTCCTCCCCCGCCCCACCCAGTCAAAAAGTCACTGCTGTCATATTGTTCCAGCATCTTAAGCCCTGGGGGATCATTTCGTGTCCCAGTCACTCACAGATCCCAGCGCCTCCTGCTAAGGACTGTATTTAAGGGTAATGTAAACAGTTTGATCTTTAAAGTACCCTGGATGCATAATATCTATACATAGTTCCTGAATTTTTATTCTAAAAACAATTAGCCAAAAAGCCCTTTTTATATGATATTTGCAACTACACTGACAGTAACAGCAATTAAACCCCGTCTGTTGGCTGAGAAGGGAGCCAACTCTCCGTTTCTCCAGAAGCCTGTAAAATGTACAAATTCGGAGCTAGAAAACTCAGCCTTCAAAGGTAGCCACAGGACCCTTCAAGGTCAGGCCCCAGTCCAGCTTTTATCTCCCCCTCCACCCCACGTGAACCCATCATTCCAATCAGCCACAGCCACGCTGTATTCCCAGTGTTTCTCCCACCGCTGAGCCTTTTCTGGGATGCTTTTCTTCCCCTTCCCTCTCTCAACCTGCTCGTCCATCCTTCAAGCCACCTTTCAGACGCCCCCTGACTTACGAAGGCGCCCTGGTCCACCTCCTCTGATTCCTGTGTCTGCCCGTTACGAGGAGCTTCCACATGTCTGTGGGGCAGTCGGTTCCATGGGTCCCCGCTCCCCTCCAGACCGCAGTCTCCTTCAGGGCCAAAGAGCATCTGGCTCTGTGCCTGCATGTGCGATGAGTAGATGAATGAGTGAATGAATGAATGAATCATCTAACAGCCTGCACAACTGAAGGCCGACAGAAAGAGGCTTCCAGATAGGTGGAGTGAAGGCTGTGCTTCCGGGGCTGAGCGTCGGAGATGGGGGTGTGGAGCAGGGAAACTTTACTTTAGACTTCATCTGCAATGCTTACCCCTAAACACCGAGGTGCCTCTCACTGAGAGCTGTCTTAAATTTCCCCTTATGCTTTCCTGATAGGGGGAATGTTTCCAAGTTCTTAACTTTTATCCAATTTTTGCTTTTATTCGACAAATATGTTAAGCAGTTGCTCTGAGTCCCTCTATTCTAGGCACTCCGGTTGCATCAGTGCATGAAACTAAGATTCCTCTCCTCATGGAACTTACTTTCTAGAGGAGGGAGACAAACGAGCAGCAATGAGCTTAATAAATAAATGAATGAGTTGGTGTATTAGAAGGTGTGAAATACTAGGGGCGGGAAATGCAGAACAGGATTGTGGGGTGAAGGGGGGATGCACAGTTTGCAGGATTAAATCTGTGCTCGGGGTGGGGATCATTGAGTAGGTGAGATTTGAATGAAGACTTGGGGGAAGTGATGGAGCAAGGCCCGCAGAAATCTGGGAGGAGAGCCCTCCAGGGAGAGGGACCGGGCAGTGCAAAGAGCCTGGGGCAGGCACACGCCTGCTGTGTCCAGGGAAGAGCTGAGAGGCCAGTGTGGCTGAAGGCAGTGGGCGGTGGGGTCGAGGCGGGGGGGTGGGGGGGAATGAGGATGCATGGGAGAGGAGTTCCGGGAGGTGAGGGAGCCAGGTAGACAGGGCCTGGTTATGGGCTCAGGCTTGCTCTGTGTATGTCATGTACCAGGAGGCAATGAGTGGGCAGATGAGCAGAGGAAGAGCGTGTTTTACTTGGATTTGAGCAGGATCCCTCTGGCTGCTTCGGGCAAGGGGTAGGAGCAGGGAGACTTGTCAGGAGGCTATTGCAGTGGCCCATGCAAGGGATGACAGAGTGGCCGTGGCGGTCAGCATAGGGCCAGAGAAGAAGCCAGGCCTGACCCCTCTGGCCTGCGTTAGGAAGACGGTGCGGTGTTACTGCATTAACGTGGACGACGGGGCGAGTGCAGCCGTCTCCCCCCAGTTTGGCTGGGTGACAATGAAATGCTGCTGTAGCCCAGACAGCCCTGCACCCCTCAAGCAGCCTTGAGTGATCCGGGCCCCAGGGTGTGCAGGGAATAGAGGAGTCCATGACCCCCCCCCGCCCCACAGTACGTAGAAATGCAGTCACCTCGTAGATCTCAGTGTGGGGTGGGGGTGGTCTCTGAGGGCCACATGCAGGCATCAACCGGAGGTTGTTCTAGACCTGGTCCCCCAACCCCATCCCCGACTAGTGACTGTCCTAGACCTTCTGCTAAGCTTGAACTTCTTCATCTGAGAAGTGAGGAGGTTGGGCTCCCTGACCTCTAGGGTGAATTCCACTTCTAAAGTTCTCTCATTTCAGAATATCCCCACTTCCTTGACTCCGTGACAACCTACTTTCCATCCTAATGACTTCAAAATTCACATGAACACACGTGGTGTCTAACTCTTTCTGGTTAGTTTTTTTAGTTACATTATTCCAGATAATACTCTACTTGCTTGCCAAGAGAAGGAAAAAATGACATTAATTAAAGATTTGGTCTGTGTCCTAATCAAAAATTTTAAAAATGAATGTATCATACTGTACATTCTGTAACGTAGCCTGCCTTTTTACTTAGCAATATATCATTAACATTTTCCCATGTCAACACATATTCTTCTAAACCATGATTTTTAGTGCAGAAGTAGTTTACCATATGGATGTACTATAATTTACTCAGCCGATTCCTTACTATTGGACATTAGGTTGTATCTTTTTTCACAAACACTACAATGAACAAAGTTGTGAATACCCACTCTCTTTACTCACCTCGGCCGTGACTTTGTCAGAAGAAATTCTCAGGTCAGCGGTTTTACACGTTCGAAGGCTTTTTGGTAGATATTACTAAAACGCCACCCAGAATTTAGAATTTCTGTCAATTTGGAATCCATATAGCATCACAGCATATGAACAAGCATAAGGACAATCCAATTTGAGAGCTGAAAGAAGACCTAGTACTGCAATGATCCAGGCCCTTCCTCTTCCAGGTGAGGAAACTGAGGCCCAGGTTGCTGTGGGACTAGGTATGTGTCCCGAGCATCCCTGCAAGTGTGTGGGAGACTTTGAACCCAGCTGGATGCTGGGTGTGCCCCACCCAGCCCTGCCAACCTCAGTCCTCACTGCCAGAGGCTCCCAGAGCCCCCCAGCTCCAGCTACCGCCACCCCACTTCTCACCTGCCTTTCCCAGCCACGCTGCTTCTCAGAGAAGGCTGCGTGTGCAATGTCTCCCTCTTCAGCACCGCCCCCCGCCCATCTTTCCTGCGCTGAAATGGTTCCAGCTTTGACCCTCTCACTGCCATATCTGACGGAGAGTTGACAGTTCTCATCCCAGTGGCATCTCTGTCACCAGTAGATGACACCTACCATTTTGAAATGCGCCTCTACCATGATTTCCCTCCCAGATTCTCCCAGCCTCCCTTTCCCGTTAGGCTCTGCCAGGAGGAGCTCGTCCATTCCCACGGCTTCCAGCACACCCCGTTACCTCTTCCTGAGTCCAGATCTGGGTGCCTATTACCTGTGTGTCTCTCTGGTTGCTCTGCAAGCCCGCTCTCAATGCATTCAAAATGAAACTGAGTATCCTCCCCGCTCTACTCCGCCACCCTGCCCCGCCCCCTCCTCCTCTACAGCCTCACAGCCACCCCAGAATCTTCCTAAGGGTGGGACCACTCCCCTATTTTACCCATTGACTGGTAAACCCACACACCTTGGCATGGACAGTAGGGCCCTCCCTGACCCGCCCGGCCTCCTCTCCAAGCCTCATTTCTCAGCAGTCCTTCCACCCCGCCCCCGACTCCCACCCCAGCAGTAGCAGCCTTCCTGTGCTCCTCCCTAGCAGATCGTTTGGGTCTTCCCTTCCCAGCGCTCAGCTCAACCCCATGATCTGCCTAGATCATCTTTTAAAGCTGAGCTTAAAAGCGTCACCCTGCGCAAGGCCTTCTTGTGCCAACCTTCTTTTTAAGCACCACTGAGGCCATCTCCTCTCGGAAACCACCATGGCCCAGACGTTCCTGCATCCGGGAACTTAGCACAGGGGTACAAGTAGCAGCAGCAGCAAGAGTAGCAATAGTTTATTTTTCTGACTCAAGTGCTTGGGAGTAGACTCCATGTTTAATCCGCATCTCCAGTGTGTGCTTCTTTTTTTCTTTTCTTTTTTAAATTAATTTATTTTATTTTTGGCTGCATTGGGTCTTTGTGGCTGCACGTGGGCTTTCTCTAGTTTCGGCGAGCAGGGGCTACACTTTGTTGCGGTGCCCGCGGGCTTCTCGTTGCGGTGGCTTCTCTTGTTGTGGAGCACGGGCTCTAGGAGCACGGGCTTCAGTAGTTGTGGCACGCAGACTCAGAAGTTGTGGCGCACGGGCTTAGTTGCACCGCGGCATGTGGGATCTTCCCGGGCCAGGGATTGAACCCGTGTCCCCTGCATTGGCAGGCGGATTCTCAACCACTGCACCACCAGGGAAGCCCTCCAGTGTGTGCTTCTTGATTGAATAGAAAGGGCAGAGAAGAGCAAATGTTAGTGTTACTAGTTAACGCCTCTTTGCCATCACCGGCCAACTGGGAATCTGTACAAAGCATCATTTCTGGCTGCAAGGAGAGGATATGAGTACTGTTGAAACAAAAGTGACCTAACAAAATGCTGGTATCCCCGCTTCGTCCACTTCTGCCAATTCCCAGACAGAGAACGTCTAGCAGGCAAGAGCGATTTGAGATTTTAAGACCCTGTGTAATTCTTGCCCTTCTGACCACGTCTGCAGTACAAACGCTGCATGCTAACTTAACTGACATATCTAGAAAAACAGACGCCAACTCTTCAAGTCCGCTCACTGGATTGCGTTCTTCTAGAATACTGCCCTTCTTCCTACCTGTGCAAATCCTGCACCCCTGCCAAGAGAGGCATCTGGGAAGTGTTCCTGGAGGGACCCACCTTGAATTAGAGGGACTAGAGGGACCAGCCCTCTTCCCTTCGCACGACTCCCAGGGCATTGGCCATCCATTCTTCCCATTGGCTCTCTTTCCCACACTGCCTGCCATGGAGCTATGTAAGGAGTGTGAACTCTGATGGGTAACCTTTGATTAGTCAGTTGAAGATCTGACTGTTAGAGGGACAGGAGAGAAAGAGATTGTTCCCTCTCTGCACCATCTAACTGCCGTGGCAACTTTTTTTTTTTTTTTTTTGCCGCACTACATGGCATGTGGAACTTCCCCAACCAGGGATAGAGCCTACGCCCCCTGCAGTGGAAGTGCAGAGTCTTAACCACTGGACCACCAAGGAAGTCCTGCCGTGGCAACTTTTAAAAAGGCACAAATAGATGGGTTTTCAAGTTCAGAAATATATCTAGCCTTTTCCCATAGGTCCCAGCCTAATTCTAAGGAAAACATGCCCCAAATATTATAATGTACTAGAGCAGGGGTCCCCAGCCACCGGGCCACGGACCAGGACTGGTCGCTGCCTGTTAGGAACCGGGCTGCACAGCAGGAGATGAGCGGCAGGCAAGTGAGCGAGGCTTCATCTGCGGCTCCCCATCGCTCGCGTTACCGCCTGAGCCATCCCCCACCCCCAACCAACCCGTGGAAAATTTGTCTTCCATGAAACCAGCCCCTGGTGTCAAAAAGGTTGGGGACCGCTGTCCTAGAGTACCCTTTCCTTGGTATCTCTAATCCAGATCCCTCCAGAATGGACGATTTAGCGGTTCTCTTGCTGGGAGACGAAAAGATGGGACGAAGCGAGTGGGAGGGAGAAAGGGAAGGAGAGCCAGGATTTATTCCGTTTCTGCTCTGCGCTGGGCACTTTCCGCACATCCGTTATCTCATTCCATCCTCACTCAGCACTGTGAGATGAGCATCAGTGCTAATGGACACACGAGGAGACGGGCGTTTGGAGGAGTTAGTCCCCTTGTCCAGGGTCATGTAGGTGGTAAAGAGCAGAGCCGAAATTTAAGCTCAGCTCCAGGTCCACTTGGAGCAGCAGCGAGCCCAGGGAACTCCGCTCCACGTTCATCCATCCTGTCACTGCGTCCTCTACACACTTATCAAAGGCTTATCGGACGCCAGGTAGAATTTGTAGACGTTATCTCCTGGGCCCCTCACTGGACCCTGTATGGTAGCTACTGTCCCCATTTTAAATGAGGAAGCAGGCTCAGAGAGGACACAGGACTTTCCCAGGTTACCCTGCCAGGACCCCTGCCCGGCCCTGCCTCCCTAACCGGGCTTTCCTCTCGATCCCCTGCCCCGATACATGGAGCCGCGTCCACGGTGGGGCATCACGCAGCAGACTGGTCCCAAACCAGACTGCACCTCGACACTCAACCACATCCTTGCCTTTACGGTCTTACCCCATCCTGGAGATGTGGCCTCCTCGGAAATGCCTTGATATGGCTGTTCTGCTGTCCTGGGCGCTGGGCAGGAGGTGCAGAGGGAAGGTCTGGGTCAGGTTCCTAAAGGTGCCCCAGGAGGACAAGGAAAAATAACATGAGGACAGGGATTGCCTAAGGCCTGGTAACCTTGGTGGTGGGCACCTGAGGGTCAATGGCTTTTTTCTCCAAAAAAGAGAGTAATCAAGACATCACTGAATCTGGCCCTTGATCCTTGGAAGGAAATGCAGAGAGACATTCCCTGATTAAAGCTGACTCCATGGGGAGGCTGGGTCCCCATGGCTCTATGCTAAGCTGTTCTTTTGTCCCAGAGAAGAGCCAAACGGGGTGACGAAGTGTTCTGAGCACACCAGGGCCCTGAGGAAGCAGGCCCAGCCGCAGCTCAAACCTGCAGGGCCTGTTTGTGGCCGTGGGCAGGTGCCGCATGGCCTGCCTTGGCCCCCTGGCCTAGGCTGTGTCTCCAGCCCCCCAGAAAGGAAGCGGAGCCTCAGATGGGGCTCAGAGCACCTCTGATGGCCCTCCCCTCCCTCCCCCTGCCGTCCTCCTAGTGTCATCGCTATTGACAGAAGATTATGTAACCTCCAAGGAAAGGAGGTCTGGAGTTCTCCCCAAAGCGGCAAGTGAATCTGTTCTTGCTGCCGTCATTTTCTCAGCAGGAATCTGCTCTGTGCAGACTGGATTTAGGGGCTTTTCCTGGATGCTTCTGTTTCATTTAACATGCAAGGGCTAATAACTTGTCACAATTCAATAAGGCGGTGGTTACAAACACCCGGGTGGCTGCTTATTTAAATGCAGTTTGTTAATTAGTTTCTCTTAACAAGGCGTGTGCTAAATCGGGCACCCGGCTGGCAGCCCCCAAGCCTGGCACGTCTCCCGGGACGCAAGGTTGGCTCCGGGGTCACGTCCAGTGGCTGCAGCAGGGCCAGGATTCAAGGCTAGGAGGCCCGTCCAGCCACCCCACTGCCTCAGTTTCCTTAAAAACAAGGCATCGATGACGAATCTTTAAAAACAGCTACAGGATAGCCACAGCCTGCCTCTTCCCGCCTGTCCTGGTCCTTTTCTCTGCCTTGGAGTCCTGAGCGCATTCTCCCCTCCAGGCACGTAGTTTGTCTTTACTCTTGTTGCCGTCCTACCTGGTCCCCACCTCTTCCGCTGAGCCTTCCTTCACGTGTTCCGCAGCCCTCTATGGCATCCGTCTCCTCTTACACATGACTAGGTACTCAGTTCTGGTAGCGGGGTACCAGTGATGGGGACAGAAGAAAACCAGCAAAGCTGGAGTGCCTGCTGCACGCCAGGATCCAGGCAGGCACCTCACATGACCCATCTCTGTCATCCTCGCAGTGGCCTAGAGGTCTGGTGTCCTTGGCCTCCTGTGGTCCAGAGAGGTAGCCTTCCCAAGGTCACTCGGCAGTGAGAGTCTCTCTGGGCCTCGCCCTCCAGGCCTGGCTCCAAGACCTACACCCGCTCTACTCCTGGTGCACACGAAGTGCTCAGACAACAGGCAGTGAAGTGAGTGCCCCTCGCCCCTACATCATACTGATCTCTCCTCTGAGAGCTCATGGAGCACACTGACCCTGGTTGAATCCAGGAATCTGATTCCACTCAGAGCCTTCCGGCCTCTCCCGGGCACCCGACCACCAGCCACAGAAAGCTGAGAGAGCCCGCAGGAGCAGTGAGGCCTCCCTCTCGGAGGGCCCGGCCCCTCGTGCATCCCTCCAGGGCAGCTCCGGGCACCTTGGCCTGGTGAGGAAGCTGAGGCGGGGCCAAGGCCAGAAGGAGAGGGTGTAGAGACCCGAGGAGGCACTTCTGTAGACTCCTGCCGGTCCTGATCGGACTGCCATGCCCATCTCTCCTTACAGGGAAAAGAGGGTTAAAAGCACAAAGAGAACTGCTAGGCGTCATTCGCTCATTCTCAAGAAGGGACTGAGAAAAGATCTAAATATAGAAAGGGAATCAAAGTGAGGTCGGAACAGGGGAAACAGAGCCCTGAGAAGCCCCAGGTTGCCCAACCCGGCCCACATCCCTGGACCCAAACCTGGCGGCAAGCCTGGCTCAGCAGAGAGGCCGGATGTGGCTGTGCGTGAAACGCCCCTTCGGTGCCTCTGGCTGAGGTTGAACCTAGGGTCTGAGCAGGGAAGCTGGGGTCACCGGGGGGGGGCTTCCCATGGTCCTGGCAGAGGCAAGCACCAGGATCCTGGAAAGCTGATCACTAGGTCACAGTCATTCAACACTGGTCCTGCGGCGTGCTGTGATGTTCACTCTCAGACACCCTAAGACAAGCTGCTTCCAAACCTGGGCCGGCCTCTGATAACAGGAAGGGCCCTTAACCCTTGGAAGATCAGAGACCCCTGTCTGTGGAAAGCGCTGGGCCTCTCTCTAGAGAAATAAGCAGGCAAGCAGGCACACATGTATACCATTTTGCAATCTCTGGCCATTTACAGACCCCCCCCCCTTGAAGGTTGTTCATGAATCCTAGGTTAAGAACTCATGCTTGAAGAAGCCCTAAGAGACTTTGCCCCTAGTTAGGACTCCTGTGTGTGGGGATAAGATTTTCTGTATGTGATCCGAGGACCCCGTCTGACGGTCTGAAGCGCTCTAAAACGCTGAGGGATGGTTTGGACCCGACGGCTTGCACAATGCTTAGCGTGGAGTGCGGTCTCTCCAGATTGGTGTTGAGTGAACGGGTGAAAGGTTCCTGCATGCTGTGTGATTTGGTAACATGCTGTTTTTATGATGCACACGATCGCCCTTCAGTGGTGGTATTGAACCCACTGGTCAGGGAGGGCTTCATATCATCAGGACTGACGTCGGGACTTTGCAAGGGGATGTAGGAGGGCGCTCTGGGCACCTCTGCCCAGTGTTTCCAGCTCCGACCCCGAGGACTCCCCACCTCACCCCGACTCCCACACCAAGTCTGTTTCCCAAGCAGTTGGGCATCTCCACCCAGTCAAGGCTGACATGGGCAGTTTGGAGGGAGCCAGAGGGGATGGAAGGAAGGACATGACATGCCAAATCCTCCCCTGCCCCAAGACATTAAGCGTGAGCAGGGCGCCCGGGCCCGCAGGCCCTGTTCTTAGGGCGCGGTGTCAGCCGTGGGTGTCCTGCGCCTCGCTGAGGTGGGCCCGGCTCTGCCACCTTCCCCCGCAAAGAGAGCAGTGAGGAGAGCCAGCCATGCCTAAAGTTCAACATGGTACCTCCAGAAACGAGCTGGGGGCCCTGAGCCTGAGGCAAACTCCAGGCCTGAAAATGTGAGGGTCTAGAACAGGGGCTGACAGGCAGGGCGTTTGGTCTCCCAGATTTCTCCGGGTGGCTGGGCCACATGACAGTGCCAACGGAGGTGGGGAGTGGCTGCGTGGGAGGCCTGGGTACAGGGGGAGGGAACTCCTACCCCCGCCCAGGCCTTGGATCATTTGAAAGGCAAATGTGCCGGGTTGCCTAGGGAACGGAAGAAAAGGGACTTCCCTAGCACCGGTGACTAGTAAGGGATGGAGATGGGAGCTGTGATGCTGAGAAAATTGTTTCCAAAAAAAAAGTAAAAAGCGGTGACTAAGCAGCCCTGGTTATGTAAAGCGATCCCTGAGGAAGTGCGGGGAAAAGCCTGGAACCCACCCCCGTGTCCCTCCTCCCCACTCCCAGCCTGGTTCCTGCTGCCTTGGGGAGTTTCCACCAGCCCCTGGCTCCTCCCCTTCTCCCCGGAACTCCCTACTCCTCCACAGGACTCAGGAGGAGCTGGCCCGGTCCTCAGATGGGGCTCTCGCTGCCAAGAGCAACCGAATGTGATGGGCGGGGCACGGAGGAGGGGATGCCTTCCCTGACCCGAAAGGGTCCATCCGCTTGGAGCTACTCTGGGACCTCTGCTCAGAACAGGGTACTCCGGGTCAGCCCAACAGGTGGCAAAGGATCATTTGCCTACCCAGAATCAGGGGCTGTTCCACTCTGAAGACAAGTGTTCCAGATTTGAGCCCCGACACATTGGTTGCTCACTGTGAACTTGGGCAAGTTACCGAACCTCTTGGAGCTCCTTTCCTAGGCTGTACATTGGAGCTAACATCTACCCCCAAAACCTTGCTGGGGCAATGAACTAAGACAACCCGTGTGCAGTTCCAGGCACAAGGCTGACGCGTGGCAGGCACTCGACATGTGTTAGTTTCCTTCCCCCTTAGCCAGGAACCCTAGAGACCCTCCTGTCCTTTTCTGGAAGGGAAAGTCTGCAGCTGGTCATTAGACTCACTGGGAATGCAAGCAGTCCAGCCATCCCTTCACTGCTTCTGTTCACTTTCCTCCAGCGGATGAAGGGCTGCTGATCCAGGCCCTTCTCTGCCTGTGGGCACGTGGCAGGGTGAGCCTGTGCCTCCAGGCCTCACATTTCCCACCCCGGGTATTCTCCCAGTTGCCAGGACCCTCCCTCTGGCTGCCTGGAGGGCATCCTCTCGAGAGCAGCCCAGGGGATCAGCGGGAACCTCAAAGCACTGATGAGATGTTATCACCCCCAAAATCCCCATCAATGGTTTAGACAGAAATGCAGACGCCTCTGGCTCCCCCATTCTCCCTACTGTGCATCCTTGGGGGTAAAGCAGACCTAGTTGTTCCGGACAAATAGATTTCAAGGCATGAGCTACCGTGGATCTCAAAAAGCTACGGAAAGAGTCTGGGGAACAAGAGCCTCTGTCACCAGTGAAAGTAACCAGGCCTGAGTGAGGAAGGAAAGGAATCCATCACCTGCCGAAGGATACCCGGGCAGCAACCCCACTTTTAACTACACCCAACAGACCTCTGTGCCGTCCGTCCCCTCTCTCAGGAGGGTCGCATGACCAATCGAAATTCCCAGGCTGTAGTTTAAGCCCTGTTTCCTCTCATGTGTCCTCCTTGGAAAATAAAAACAGCTAATCCCCTTGTGTATGCTTATATTTCATAAGCCCAAAATATGAAGAAAGACATCATTTAGGGATCGAGGCCTGAAACCTAACGTTTTCCCAGAAGTCTGAGGGATTGGGAAAGCCCCTCATTCCTTTTGAAGCACTGTCCCCAGTGCTTCTATTGGATTGACCCTTAAATGGGTCCCCTGGGTCACGGGAACAGACTTGCCAGGCCTCTGGAGCAGCCAGGCTGACTCCACAGCAGAGGCCCAGGGAGAAAAGCAGAGACCCCTCAGCAGAGGCCGTGGTCGTCTCGGACCCCTTGTTGCCCTCCTTCCCTCTGCCCACTGGCAGGTCCTGTTCTGTTCTGCCCCACGCTGTCCTCACGACCAAGACCTGCATTCAAACGCACCTTCTCCCAGGCCCAGCGAGGCCACTGTAGGTTTTCTTCTGGGATCCTAGCATCTCCTCCATTTGCTGTCGAATTTCAGCTGAATCTCTCCTCTCAGAGACCAGGCCTTCCTCGCCCTTCCCGTTGCTAAGTGCTGGGCCTGCGGAAGTAATCGATGGGTACTTGCCGGGCCAATGAACGTTCCCAGGGGTGACTCTGCCTCTGCCTCCTCTCGTGGAGAGGCCTCGAGGGTCCGGAGTGCAGCCCCAGCCATCACCCCTTGGGCTTTCAGTCCCCCTCAGATAACAGGGGGACTTGTGGCCTGTGCCCTAGATGATCTGCTAAGACCCTCGGGGCTCTTTGCGCAGCTCCTGAGACACCCAGGAAAAACACACAGGTCTTGCAGTCAGAGACATAGCTGCATGGAGCCGGGTCCCCTCTTAGCTGGGTGACCCGTGGCAGGTAAGGCCCTTATTCTCTGTGCCTCAGATTCTCCATCTGTACGTTGAGGCCAACACCAGCGACCTCAGGGTTGTGGGGAGAATGGGTGCCTGGGACATGTGAGGAGGGCCTCAGAAAATATTGGGTGAGTCCGAATACGGGGTACCATGGACCCCGCAGGGGTATAGTTCTCCTGCGGGGAGTCTGGGTCCCCATAGGTTTCCCTTCCTGGGATCGCGTGCGGGCAGCCAAGCAGCTGACTTGGTGAGGAAACCCCGGGCCCCGCCTTGCCCCTCCTCCCCCGCCCACCTTCCCACCACCTCCTCCCCAGAGGCTCATAATTGGTGTTTTGAGGATTAGTCACCGCGCCTCCCCACAGCCCGGGCCCCCCACGCAGGCAGGCTGGCTGAATGCTCCACTGGAGTTCCTCACACCCTCCGAGGATAGCCTGCCACGAGACGGCAGGGACGCAGAGCCGCGCGCAGACCCCGACCCTGGAGCGGGGCCGATGACGGGCCGAGGACTTTGCTGCCCCCCCCGCCCCCCACGAGGCACCCTCCCTGTGACCTCAGTAGAGCAGGGAGACAAGGCTGGGAACCTGTCTCAGTGCCCAGCACCCCAATAGGACAGGGCTTCCAGAACCTTCTCTTGAGAGGCTTGCTGGAAGGGTCTCCACCCAGGCCTGTTCATCTCAGTAGAAAGGGCAGCCCCAGCCCGGCTCCATCAGCTGAGGCCTCTCTCCCCTCCCAGGATCACAGGAGAGAAATGGGGACAGCAGGAAGGCAGGGAGAAGCCGTCGGGGAGGGCAGCTCCTAGGAGTGCGGGGCCCTGGGTGGAGGCTGCAGGAGGCCCCCTACACCCGTGCTCCCGTGTTCCCCCACAACTGCCTCTAAGGAAGGCTGAGAGGGGGTGTCAGAGGCAACAGGGCCTGGGCTCACTGATTTGTCAGTCTGGGGCCGCTGGAGGCTGTTGGTCCGGGGGAGTGAGGTCACTTGTCGCCTTATCCGCGCTGAGCTGGGTGAGATAGACACTCACTGGGGAGCTTAGGTGAGCTGAGAGCAAGCCGGAGAGCCCAGGTCCAGAGGGGCATCAGCCTGGGGGGCGCAGGGGACAACCAGAGAGAGGGAGGGGGCTGCCCTGGGGGCGCCGCCGGCTGAGGGGGCCGCCGCGGTGGGACTCTGTTTCCCCTCTGGGGTAACTGTCCCACCCTGAGCTAGGAGGGGATGGGGGCTGGCAGGAATCAGAGCGTGCTGGCCCTGGGAAGGGGAGCTGGGGGCTGCAATGAGGGATCCGGGCTGTGATTTCTCATTTAGGGCCTGGGGAAGCCAAGAAACCTTCTCCCACACACCCGCAGCCTCCCCAGCCTTCTCATCTAATTGGATTTCCTCGGCCTCCCACAAGGTTATCCTCAGCGCCAGGAAAATGCCTCACGGTTAGATTCTCCCCCCAACCCGCCCCCCCTCCCAAAAGGAAGTCTGGAGCTCAGAGCAGCTCTGCCATTCACAACATTTCTCCATGCGTGCCGCAGGCACCGCCCTCAGCTGTGAGGGCGACAGGAGTGCCATGCAGGGAGGTAAGGAGGGGAGCCGGGAGCCTCAGGGCAGGACCAGGGCAGGCTGGGAGCCAGGGGCTGAGCTGCCGCCCGGAGACCCTGCCCATCTCCTTCAGGGCCCGCCTCTCCCCTGAGGGTCCAGGGGCTGCATCCCCACTGCCTCTCTGCCCCGCTTACACCCCAGGCCAAGCTGAAGTGTTCCCTTCTCAAGCAGTCCTCACAGCCTAGAGGAATCCCACCCATGCCCTCATCCTCCCCAGTTTAACCCCCGTCCCTTTGGGCTCGCCCCTCCCCAGAATCCACGACGCCATGACCACAGCTGTCCTGAGGGAGTTTCCCCTCAGCAACTTAGAGCTCCGTGTGTCCCCAGGTAGAGAGTTACCCCGAGGACAGGGCCACGCCCCGCACCTTCTCTCAGGCCCCTCCCAGGCTGGGCTCAGGGGAACACTTAAGGGATTGGTCAGGTGCACTATTCTGTACACAAGGCCTAGACTTCTGCCCAGAGGGTCTGCTTAACGTCCCGAGTCTCAGGGAGCACGGAGAGGAGCTTCTTCCTACTAGATGTTTTCTCTTATCTACCAGTACCTATAGGCAAGTGTCGGTGCCATGTGGGATCCACGTGACACCTCACGTCACGTGTCACAGGTGCTCAACACAGGGCAGGCGCGATGTCGCTGCCCCTCCGCCTCGTGGTCCTCTCAGTGTGACTGACGTCCACGAGAACAGCCGACCTGGGCCAAGCCTCTGGCCGCGCCTGCCTGTCCCCCAACACAGCCCGAAGCAGTCTCCACCAAGCCCAGCGGGCCCTGCAGGGAGCAGACCCAAATGTTTTCTGGAAATGTCATCTGCAGTCCCAGGTCCAGAGAAAAGGGTCAGGCGGAGGTGCCCAAGCCACACCCCACTCCCTGGTCCCAGCTCTGCCACCAGATGACTGTGGGGCTTGGGCGGCGCACTCACTTATCTGAGCCCCCAGTGCTTCCAAGGTTCTGTCTGGCGGCAAAAGGTTTGATGTATCCCACGGACACTCCAAAGTGCCTTTTGGGCTAAGTTTGCCCGACACTTTGGTCTTCACCTTCCTTGCCTTATACCTAATTTAAGGAAATAGTGTTTAAAAGACAAAACAAAACACATACTTACATGCAACCTGATATTAACATTCTCCACGCAGACGTACCTCTCCCTCCATGTTCTCTCCTTTTCTCCTCCTCTGATCCCCTCACCTCCTGGCCTCCCCTCCCCCTCTAGGCCTTTCCTGAAGCCACTCCGTCTCCCTTCCACTCTCTGTGGCAGGCAGGGGTGAAGCAGAGGGGAGAGAGACGTGAGGGGCTGCAGCAGCCGGGGCAGCAGCCCGACTGCCCTCCTGTGCAAACCCAAGCTGTGCTCGTTTTGGTGTCGAACGCGGAACTCTGAAAGAGCATCTGCAGGGCTGGAGAGGCAGGTCCTGTCCCCTCCATCCCATCCCGGGAAGCTCTCCCGGAGCAGCCACACCCCCTGCCATTCTCAAAGTGAGAGAAGAGCTGGTGTGGGGAGTGGGGAGAGTGGGGGAGGAAGGCGGACGCAGCAGAGCGGAAGCGAAAGGGATGGAGAAGATCTGGGAGAACAGGAAGGAGGCATGCCTGCCCTGCTGAACTGCTTTCCCAGCCTCTCCCTCTGGCCCACGGTGCTTGTCTGCACGGCTGCCTCCTTGGCAGCCCCCTCGCCTTCCCCGTCTTTCCACCCACGCCTGCACTCCCCTGGGACCCGTCTCCCCCACCCACCCGACCCAAGCCATGCCCCCCAAGCCGTTCTTCAGGTAGGCCTGGCTACTGAGGCCACGTGCCGGTCACCTCCCCAACCCACAGGCCCCATTCGGGTACTCTGAAGGGTCAGCTGGCTGGGGTTACCTAACCACCACCTTGGGTGCCTGGATCAGAAAAATGCCCTGCCAGCCCTTCTCCGTCTCCGGTTCCATAACCTGTTCCTAAGCTCGTCGCCAAGTGATGGTGTTTGAACCCGTTGGGAAGTAGATGGTGGGATCAGAGTTAGGGAGGAATCAGCATTTGCAGGTGGAGAGGGAAATAGCAACAAGAAAAGACGAGGAAAAATGCAGGGAAGACTGGACTGATGGAGAAAGCGGTGCGGGAGGATGGAGCGGCCGCCTAGCTGAAAGGCCAGTGGTTTGAAGGCCAAGGGCAAGGCGGCTGGCATGCAGCTAGCCCAGCTGCTATTCAAAGATCTTGGGTGGGGCACCCATGGAAATCCCCCGAAAGCCACATCGTGTTGCTTTTGAAAGGGTGTATCTATCAGATTCAACTTGGATTGCTCATTGTACCTTAGAGAACTCTCATGTTTTCCTCCGTCTATGAGTAAAAGGAAGGATGAAGGGATGGCAAAAGGTTTGCAATGGCTTCTGCAGGCCCAGGTAACTGCGCCCCCAAAACTCCTTGGGGTGATCCTTTCACCCAACACGTGAGCCCCAGCTTCACCATTTCAGAATGCTGTTCTTCAGAGAAACCACTGCCCATGAGGCTTTCCAAGAGCTACTCTGCCGTAGGGGTGAAGAAGGGGAGAATCCAAGTGGTCCCTGGGCCCTGCAGAGGTGATGGCCTCTGCCCTGGGCGGCCCTGGCCACAGGCTCACCTGCTTCCCCAGTTGGAGGTGCCCCCAGATGTATCTACAAACCCCTATTGTTTTGGGGGTGAGCCCAGATGACCCCCGACGTCCCCAGTAGGGACAGATGGGCTAGAGAAGCTCACTGCCAGCGCCTCCAGAACGGGAAACCCCACCCCCCAAGAGCCTAGGAGTCAGGCACTCCTTCCTGCCCACTCAGAGATTCCGGAAGCCCTTCGAGTCTGGAGATCCCGCCTCCCCAACCTCTCTCTCGATTCCTCTGTCTGTCTCCTTCCCGCGACTCCTGTGAGTGCACAGGAGGGCTGAGGGAAGCCCCGTGTGCCTGTGATGAACGGAGCTAATTTCTGGTTTGCTGGTATGCCGCAGAGACGCTGCTGCCTCCGTTCCCCTCCTTCCCAGCAAACCCTCTCCCACACACAGACAAATAGGCTGCATATTTAATTGGAATTCCTCACACCTACAGGGTAAAGCCTTGTCAGTAGAAATAGAGCCCACAGCCAGCTGGCTTCCCCCATTCCACCCACCTTGTCTCTTAAAAAGAAATCCCCCCCCCCCATACGTGAACACCCACCCACGGGCCCTTGCACGTCCCTCCCAGCATGGTTGTAAAGGAAGGATTCATTGGCAGTGACGCTCCTTTCCTGGGCTGCTACAGCTGGGCCCACCCGGCAGAGACCACCCAGAGGCTTCTCCCTGGCAGATGGGCCCTGGCCGTCTTCTCATCGCCCACCTTGGGAACCCCCTGGCCAAAGGTCTTGGGGCTCTGGAGTCCCTGAATGGTGCTGAGAGGCACTGGCTGCTTAGGTATCAGAGATCAGGTGATGCAGAGAAGGAAGGAGAGCCGTAAAACCCTAGAACATTACCTAGAAGAGACCCGGCCAAACCTTGTTCTCCATTTCAAAGACTCCGCTTTGCTTCTTTCTCTGTGGCTTCTCTGCCCAGACAGGGCGGAGGGTGGCACCCAGAGGCTGGCAGGACCAAGGAAGAAGGGGTCCAGGGGAGGAGAAGGGGAGAGACAGGAGTGTCCAGAAGGGCCGGGGACAGAGAAGGGGTGAAAGACCCCAAGGAGTCCTGACGGGTGAGAGTCAGCTTGCTTTATTTCCCAGATGGCAACAGAGAAAGGTAAAGGCGGAGCCCACCTGGGGAGGCTGCGCTCCTGTGGATGGCCTCAGGGACGCCCAACCCAAGCTCTGTCCAGGAACCACATCCTGGTGGGGACAGATGGGCCAGAGAAGCTCACTGTCAGCGCCTCCAGAACACCGCCCCCCCCACCCCCACAGAACATTCCGGGTCAGCAGCTTCAGCCGGGTTTGCAGGGCCTCCTCTCCGTTGGTGACTTCTCTCCTGGCACCCATTCCCTGCGGGGCCTCCTTCCTCCCCTGGCACAGGGCCCCACCAGACCTGTGTATCAGTGAGCAGACAGCTGCCTGTGGGGCTCTGAGGAGCGCTGTGACATCCTCTTTCTCCCCCACAAAATATCATCTCAGTTTGCCTGAAAGTTCACCATTAGTGACTCATTTCTTTGGGTTAAACATAGCCCTCCCTTTTTAAATGCAGCTGCTCGAGGAAAGGGTAACTCATTGAGTTCTTAACATCCTAGCGTGAATGGGGATACAGATGAGATCTAGGAGTTTTCGAGGAAGGAAGAGGAAGTGGGGAAGGAGACAAAGAGGAGGAAGGGAAGCTACTGAAAAGGAAGAAGAGGCCAAAGAAAGGACCAGCAAGAAGCACCTCCCTTCTACCTTGAGTGCCTTTTTCACAAGCCAGCCCTGTTCCAGAGTGAATTAAAGAAGCCCCTTTATTTAGGTAGAGTCCCCTGTGATTTACAAAGGACCTAAACGCCCACCCCATTCGATCCTCACAGCTCTGTGAAGCCAGGACCAGGGAGGTTGTTGTACCCATTTTCCAGTTGAAGAGACTGAGGCTCTTGGACTTTGGAGGACTTACCATGTAGCCAGTGAGCGGAAGAGCTGGGACTCTCTACCTCCTTTGTACAGAAGCCCGTGAAGACACCCTCACCGGGACTTCCCTGGTGGTCCAGTGGTTAAGAATCCACCTTCCGATGCAGGGGACACAAGTTCAATCCCTGGTCTGGGAACTAAGATCCCACATGCCGTGGGGCTACTGAGCCCGCACGCCGCAGCTAAGGATCCCGTGTGCTGCAACGAAGACCCGATGCCGCCAAAAATAATTAATTAATTTTTAAAAAAAGATGCCCTCACCGAGCTCACCTCCTCCCTAATTCACCCACAGTCCTCTAGTCAGAAAGACCCCGGTAGAGGAACAAGAATGAAAATGGTGCCAGGAAGGGGTCAGGGGATGGAGGGGGGCAAATGCAAGATCCTCCACAGCAGGAGTAGGGAGCACGTGGCATGTCCTAAAGCCCCCGCCCCGAGCTGGAAAGGAGGAGATGTGGACGGAGGGCAGAGGCCTCCACGCGCTCACTGTCGACAAGTCTGGTGCCAACATCCGGGACATCCCACGCATCCTTCAGTTGGCAGCCTCTCTCCTCAGGCCTCCACGCCGGGGCCAGGAAGGCCTGCGAGGGCTTCGTTGGCCTTGGGTGTGAAGAGGAGGCTGGCTGTGGACACAGCAGGGTAGGCTGGACCCAGGAAGGTCCCCAGGGAGACAGGGAAGCAGGAAGAGACCCCAGAACCCCTGCGAAGAATCCCCACAGGCTTCCAGGCCCAGTTTTTCCTGTTCCCTCCTCTTCCTTTCCTCACTGTTCTGTCTTCAAGCTTTCCACCCTGCAGGAAGTGGTCGGTCCGCCATATTGAAACTGTCCCCTGTGTCTCCCCCTTAACGAGCCAGGTTAAATATGCTGTAATCAGGGTAATAATACACCTGGGCTGGTTCTCGAGAGAACTGCCTTTTGTACGGCAATAGGCAATAGGACGTTAATAGCAATTATTCTGCTTTGTAATCGGAGCTTTAAATACTAATTCAAACAGCCAGAGGAAAACCAATTAGTGCTAATTTATCTCTATGTGTTTTCCAGAGCTGGTGTCTGTCACACTGTGAAGAAATAGGTTGGTAATTATTACAGTTGGGTGGTAGATAGAAGTAATTATCAGATTCTTTCATTTTTCTTTGGGAAAAAAAAAAGGGAGGGGTGGGGAGGGCCGAGATAGGTTCTGTAAGTCTTCGTTCCCTTGAAGTTTAAAGGGAGGACACACGCTGGCTCTGAGATCCCAGCCCTCAGCATCCCAACCGTACAGGTACCTCCAAGAGCTCAGTGGGCTCTGGTGGAGGTTGCCTTGAAGGCCTTAACAAGGAGCCTGCAGCTGATAGGCTCGTAGAAGTACTGCCTGCAACATTACAAGAAGCAGAGCATTTCTGGGGAAAAGTTGGTGAGCCCCCCACCCAAGCTGACCACAGGAGTAAGGGCACAGTGGGACCTGAGTCCCAGGCGGGCCTCTATGTCTCCAGCTGTGTGGCCCGGGTAGAGGCACTAAACCTCTCTGGACGTTGGTGTCCCCATTTGTAAAATGGACAGAATAATCCCTATCTCACAGGGTTGTTGTAAGGATTCGATCAAATAAAAGAATGTTTATAATGACCCTAGAACCCAGTCATAATAGGTATGAGTTATTGAGTGCAAACCATTTGCCTGGGACTCTTCTAGACGATTTTGTGTATATTAATATTATCTCTAACCCTCCAAAGGCATGGGCGACCTCACTGTGTTAATTTCCCTGTTTCCTCTCCTGTCCATACCTTTCACCAGCTGTGCAACTCAGGAGAAGCTATTAATCTCACTAAGCCTCGGTTTCCTCATCTGTGTCACAGCGGTGATAATGGTACCTTCCTTGAAGATTAAAGGAGACAATGATGCTAAAAGCTCTTAGCCAGTGCTCTATTATCATTATCAATATTATATATTATCCTTTCATTGCATATAGTTTTGTTGTCATCTATACAAATCCTCTATTGAAAGATACGGCACTTTGAGTACATTTTATTAACTAATCCACAAGGACTTATCAAATGTCCGATGCATACTTACTACCACAGCAAGCCTGCTCACACCATTTCAAAACATAAAGCTAGCACACCCTGAACGACAGAAGGCGGGAGAATAATGGCATGTGACAGAGCTTTACAGTTTATATCAACACAATGCCATCATGTATACGATTCCAACGCCTTTTCACAAGTCAGTGGGTTGAGAACTACTGAATCCCCATTTTACAGGTAGGAAAATGAATTTAAGTGATCTGCTCAAGAACGTGGTAGAATCAGAACCCAAACCCAGGCGTTTGACTGCTCGATCTACCTAGGCACTCACTAAATGCTTGTTGAATGGAGAAGTGTGTTTCCACTAAACCGTCTCACCCAAGCTGCCAAAGGGGACCTCACACCCCTGCGTGAGGAGCAGGGCTGATCGAGGAGAGGTGAGACGGAGGCACGGAAATCTTCAGAGACGAGGTGGGCCATGGCAGGGCTGGGCAGCTCCGCTCAGCCTAGACAAGGCTTCTGAACGTGTTGAATTAGTAGGCGACATTAAAAACTTGGGAGACTGCATTTAGCGACCTGGGTGAAGATCTGTCAACTCAGGCCATCTCCTGTTCTCACAGACCCCATCCCCCGCACACAGGGGACATGCCTAGGCCCTACTGGCACATGAAGTGTGACCCCTGGGCCGGGCCTCTGAGGACAGCAGTATGAGGTAGGGCAGGGGAGCAGGGGGTAGAGGGTGTAGGTTGGGCAAAGACCCCAGGAGGGGCCAAACACACAGTGTTGGAGAAGCAGGGGCTAGACTGGCCCGGCAGGTCAGGAGCGTAAGCGCTGGGACCGGTTAGTAAGGTAGAATTGGCCCCCACACAGCAAAGGGCAGGTGTGACCAGGGCTAGTTATCCGCTGCTCCCACAGAAGGGACAGGCGGGGACTTCAATGCAGCCTGCACCCTGCCCCCTAGCCACTCACCCAGGCCAGGAGCTGCCTCCACCCTGAGGAAGGGGAGCCTTCTTTCCCATCACACAGAGGCGCCTGCCATATGCTCGTCAAGCCGTGGGCTCCCACCCAGAGGGACACCTGTTTCCTGCGGGCCAGTGGCTGCCCGAGGGTCAACGTGTTTCAAAGGCAGCGCTTGAGAAAGTGGTAGAGGTGGCAGGGTGGACGACGGGGGGTGGGGGTGGGGGCGCCGAGAGACTGAGGGGAGGAGAGCGTAGACGAGGTGATAGTGGCAGGAATGGGGAGACGTGAAAGAAAGGAAAGGGTGTATGTATGTAGGCAGGGACAAGGGACGAACTGGGCATGTATCAAAATATTAATAACAGCTTTGACTGGAGGGTTATGGGTAATTTTAATTGTCCTCTTTTTGGTTATGGGTATTTTCTAAGTTTTCTACATTGTGCATAGTCCTCTTTTATACTAAGAAAAACAATGAAACTTAATTTTAAAAAAGGAAGGGACATACGCTGGAGACATTTTGAAGGAAGAACTGACAGAATTTGATAAGTGACAAGATAAGGGTGATAAAGGAGAAAGATGAATCAAAAATAACTCGGAGGTTTTGAGACTGGGTGATAGGGAAAATGACAGGGAGAGGGAAGTTAGGTGGGGGGGTTAGAGAGTGGGGATGGGACCCGTTCAGGTGAGACAGTGGAGGATATTCATTCCTGCAGCAGGAAAGGAAGAGCTGCCCTGAGAGGGGCTGTGCTCACCAGGCCGCGGGGCAGCCTCGGAGTCAAGAGGCGAACTCGGCACACCCTTACCAAAGCTCCGTCCAGAGCTGCAGGCAGACCTGTCTTTCTTGGCAGGGAGTTTAAAAGAGAGGCACCCAGACAAGACCCTGAGGTAGACCCGCCCATGACCAGCAGGCCTTCCCAGCCTTGGAACTGGGCTGCTTGGCCCTGGGGGGGCCAGGACAAACTTAATGCGTGACAGGGAGCAGGGCTGGGGAGCGGAGGATGTTAGGCCCAAGGCCCTGCCGGCAGAGGCTGCAGAAGACACAGCATGCTGGCAGGGAAGTCCCAGGGTCCCGGGGTCCTTGGCGATGGCCGTGCGGGGGTGGAAAGCGGGGAAACTCATCTCTGGAGGATACAGGAGGCATTCCCACATTGAGAAGGGTCGCCCTGGATCTTAGTTCCCAGCCAACCCCCTCACCCCCCATTGTCCACAAACACGTTGTTAATGCCTAGAAACCCATTCTGCTGCTCCTGGTTGACGGGTCTGCAGAGGCTTTGGACCTGCCAGAGCCTCGGAGACCAGCTGTCCCAGGCCACACAAACACCCAGGACAGGAAAAGGCTGTTCCCCCGCGCCTCTAGAACCATCTGCCTTGTATCTTCTGGTGACTCGGCCAAGGGTGGGTCTCCTGAGGCTCTGAGTGAAAAGTTTCATCCTGACTAGCGCCGTCCAGCAGGCCTGCAGCAAAGCCACCGCCTCTTCCGTCGGGGTCACCCCTCTCCCCCTCCCCAGTCGGCCCTGTCCCCTGCACCCGCACCAGCACTCCCAGCACCAGGGCCGCCTCACTGAACCACCATTGCCTTAAAAGACTCCACATTGACTAAGCCTGAGGCCCCACCGGAGGCTGCGTCACTGTTTCCTTGGCAACCAAAGGGGTGGGTGCAAAGTAACACACAAAGCAAACAAAATGAGCTCCACATGGGTGGCTGGGAGAGTCACCTCAGCATCCTGGGGCCACCGATTGCAGTGGGTATCTGGGTGTCTGCCGGACTCCTCTCACTGAGGCTGCTCTGGGGGGCACCTGACAGCCCCCCAGATATCCTAGGCAAGGAGCACTTCACAACACGCCATGGCCTCTGCTGGGAGCTGTCTTGCCAGAAGCAATGAGATTATCTGGTGAGGGTCCCGCGTCTCCACGCACTGGGCACTAATGAGGCTGAGACGTCAGCCCCGAAAAGTTGTCAGCCAGGAGGAGTTTAGAGCCACCAGGGAGAGCTCGCGGCCAGTCGCTGCCTGCCTGAGACGGCCTGATGTGACCCCAGCGCTCCCCGGGTTCCTACTGTAAAGGTCCTTCCAAGGTGCACTGTGGAAAAACCTTGACAGGTGTATGGCCGAGATTCCAAACTGCTTTTCAAAAACAATTTTTTTATTAAGTTACAAATATATCCATCAAATATCCAGATATTAAGTGTAAAACTTCCATTGTCTTAGTCAGTTCAGGCTGTTATGACAGAATACCATAAACTGGGTGGCTTATAACACTTCTCATGGTCCTGGAGGCCAGAAGTCTGAGATCAGGGTAGAGCATGGCAGGTTCTGGTGAGAGCCTTCTTCTGGATTGCAGACAGCTGACTTCTCAATGTATGCTTCCTTGGAGAGCAAGGAGGAGGAGGGGAAACAAGCTCTCTCTGACTCTCAAAAGGGCACTAATCCCACCGTGAAGGCCCCACTCCCCGGACCTCATCTAATCCTAATTACCTCCCAAAGGCCCCACCTCCTAATACCATCATACTGGGGGTAGGGTTTCCACATACACATTTTAGGGGGACACAAACATTCTGTCCATTCACCATGTAACCACCACCAAGATCAAGACATGGAGTATTTCCAGTGCCCCCAAAGCCTCCCTCTTCCCAGTCAATATCCCCACCCCAAAGGCGACAGAGTTCTGACTGCTGTCACGGTCCATGAGGCTTGCTGAGGCCTTCACGTAATAGAGCCATGTCAAGGGGGCGCTCCTTTGCCCTTGCCTGGCTGCAGGCATGGTGTTCTGTCCTGGGAGTCAACCACATTGTTGCAGAAGAAGTCAGGGGCTCATAAAAAGAAACGAAACTGAGTTATTTGTCATGAGGTGGATAGACCTAGAGCCTGTCATACAGAATGAAGTAAGTCAGAAAGAGAAAAACAAATGCCGTATGCTAACACATATATATGGAATCTAAAAAAAAAAGAAAAAAATGGTTCTGAAGAACCTAGGGGCAGGACAGGAATAAAGATGCAGACATAGAGAATGGACTTGAGGACACCGGGAGGGGGAAGCGTAAGCTGGGACGAAGTGAGAGAGTAACATGGACATATATACACTACCAAATGTAAAATCGATAGCTGGTGGGAAGCAGCCACATAGCACAGGGAGATCAGCTCTGTGCTTTGTGACCACCTAGAGGGGTGGGATAGGGAAGGTGGGAGGGAGGGAGATGCAAGAGGGAGGGGATACGGGGATATATGTATACGTATAGCTGATTCACTTTGTTATACAGCAGAAACTAACACACCATTGTAAAGCAATTATACTCCAATAAAGATGTTAAAAAATATAAATTAAAAAAAAAGAAGAAGTCAGGGGCTCATTCTTTTCTCTCGCTGTGCAGCATGCCTAGTGCTTCTAAGTGTCTCAAGGGTTTTCTCCAGGTCCCTGACCTGCAACTGTTATTTCTACCAGGCCACGTGTGGCCAGGGACACCCATGTGCAGGCACGCCCAGGTGGTGCCCCATCCCAGGTGCACCCTTTTCTACCCCACTCGAGAAGTCACGTAAGAATGAGAGTGGGTATGACCATATCATGCAACTAACCTTGAATTCCCTCTAAGGTAACCCCCCAAAGTGTGTTTGGGGGGATTATTCGAAAACTGTGGCACTTTATTATTAGCAACATATTTGTTTGTGATACATCTCACAACTGCTGGTACCATGCCAGCGCATCACAGCTCTTAGGCTGAGAGCTGCTAGTCTAAGTGGTGTGATTTCAGAAGTAAAGGAAGGCCATTTTCTGCCCCCAAAATATCTCTTTCCCCTCCCCCACTGCTTCTCCTGAAGTTTCGCGCCATCGATTTACTGTGCTGTCAGACAGCGCCAGTGTCCTCTTTTGAAATGCAGGAACTCCTGAGGAGAGGGAATCCATTAAACCCACAGTACCTTACCTTAGTGTGACTTATGGGGGCACCGGAAAGACACGCATGCTGGGGGCTGGCGGCATGCCTGGCGCTGCAGGGGAACCTTTCCCACGCCTCCTCTCCCCATCCCCACAATGAGGTTGGGAGGATGGGATTCTTAGCCCCATTTTACAAATGAGAAAACTGAGGCTCGAGGAGATTAACTAACTAGCCTGAGGCCACATAACTCTTAGGTTGCAGAAGCAGTCATTCAAGGCCAGTTTAGTCTCCTCCAAAGCTCAGCTGGGTAGGTGGGAAGTACCAGGTATTTGTGAGCAAGGAGAGAGAAAGGCATAGAAAGGAGAAGGGCCAGACGCTGTGCCGAAAAGGAAGGTGACACCCAGGCCATAAATCAAAGTGCCAGAGGAAAGAGGGAGTTCCTTCATATTGGATTTCATAGTCGCCCAAGTGCTGCCGCCCCAAAGCCAGCGGCAGGTGCGCCATCAGGGCAGGCTGGCCACCATTGGCCCCGACACCTCCTCCGTGCTTGGTGACCACCAAGGGATGTGTCACAGGCACCAGGTCACGTCCCTACAGAGATGTGCACAGGCCTTCCTCCTGACTCAGAAGGGCCAGTTTCTTCAAGCCCCTCTTGGGGTGCAGAAGGATGCCCATTTGGAAACTTCACGGAATGTTAACTCCCTGCCGGGCACCCTATATGCACTGTTTCAGTCTATACAGCAACCCCGTGGCGTGGGTAGTCTGAGGCCCCATTTGTAGATGAGAAAGCCGGTGCACCGCCACGAGGCTGCCACCTCCATGAAGGCAGAGATCACATCTCTACAGGGTGTCGCTCTACAGGCTAGCACCTACCACTATGCCTGGCATATTCTGGGTGCTTTTCTCCTCAGCACAGCATCTGCCCCTATTACCTCTGGGTCCCTCAGAGGTGTATGGTCAGGTCTTCCTGACCCTAAAGAGGACATCCTCATCACCAGATGAGGTACACTGCAACAGAGACCCAGCAGGAGGAGGGTGAAGAAAGCCTAATTCTGGGAACGGGGAGATGCCTGGGCTTCAAAAGGAAGAGTGTATATTGAAGGGGTCCATCAGGTTAGGCCCAGGAGCTGGCTGCCTGTATCTGTTGGTACAAGGCAAGAGCACTTCCTCAAAAATAGCACTTGCACCAGCCCTAATTCCATCGGTGTATGTCCACTCCCTCGGGTCTCAAGCACTGTGTTAGGCTGTGGGATAACAATGGATGAAACACGGTGGTGTCCTCAGGGTTTAGAAAAGGGGAGGTGCAAAGCCCACGATAGGCACGGGCTGTGAAGGGGGCCCTCCCGACTGCGGGTCTGGCACCTGTGAGGCCCCAAGAACAGCGCCGGGCATGGAGCAATGCTTAGACACGCACGTACGCACGTGCTCACGTGCACACGGGCCGCGATCTTGCACGGGATCCTGAAGTAGACAGGGAGTCTTGCGGAACAGGTTGTAGCAGGCGAGTGACAGCGTCACATGTATCTTCCATCGTGCTAACTTTGGCAGCATCCGTGACGGGAGGGATGGACGTGCGGGGTAGGCAGGGGGACTGACCGATGACGTCGTACCTTCTGGAGGATTCACGTATCGTCAGCTGGCACCCTCACGTAGCGGGGAATACCTCAGCCAAGAATACCCCGGGCTTGAGGAGGGATGCTAGGAGAAGGCAGGAGTCAGCCCTGAGAAAAAGGCGTGTCCCTAAAAGTGGACAGACCCGAAGGCAGCCTCCTCCACTTACCCAGGGTCAGGGGCTGTGGGCATGCATCTGTGGGGGGATGCACATGCACACATGCGCGCGCACACAAACACACACACACACACACACACACACATGCCCACACGTACACACACGTATTGGATTTAAGAATGAGGAGCTTTAGGGCTTCCCTGGTGGCGCAGTGGTTGGGAGTCTGCCTGCCAATGCAGGGGACACGGGTTGGAGCCCTGGTCTGGGAGGATCCCACGTGCCGCGGAACAACTAAGCCCGTGAGCCACAACTACTGAGCCTACACGTCTGGAGCCTGTGCTCCACAATGGGAGAGGCCGTGACAGTGAGAGGCCCGCGCACCGCGATGAAGAGTGGCCCCCGCTCGCCACAACTGGAGAAAGCCCTCGCACAGAAACGAAGACCCAACACAGCAAAAATAAATTAATCAATTAAAAAAAAAAAAAAAAGAACGAGGAGCTTTATAAAAAAAAGAAACAACGCATACCTGGGTCCCATCCACCCATGGAATCCCAGTCTCTTGTGTTTGGATGATGGACACAAGGTGTGCCCTGGACTGAAGCTCAGATTTGCCACCATTTTTTCGTCATCCCTGGTGTATTCTGTTCAGTGATTTCACATAAGGAAAACGGGCTGGAAAACAGTTAAGTGAGGAACAGGCAAAGAAACCAGAGCATGTCCCCTGGGGAAGAGAAGCTCTGAAGAGAAATTGTAAATTCTTCTGGTGTTTAAAATCCATGAGATCGGACTTCCCTGGGGGCGCAGTGGTTAAGAATCCACCTGCCAATGCAGAAGACCCGGGTTCAATCCCTGGTCCGGGAAGATTCCACATGCCGCGGAGCAACGAAGCCCGTGAGCCACAACTACTGAGCCTGCGCGCCAAAACTACGGAAGCCCCCGCGCCTAGAACCTGTGCTCCGCGACAAGAGAAGCCACCGCAATGAGAAACCCGCGCAGCGCAATGAAGAGTAGCCCCCGCTCCACGCAACTAGAGAAAGCCCACACGCAGCAACGAAGACCCAACGCAGCCAAAACAAATGTAAAAAAAAAAAAAAAAAAATCCATGAGATCGGGGAGCAAGTCTTTTCCACATCTCTCTCTTCTCTTGGCACTAAGTACCTGGCATGCAGGGGTCATCCAGTGACAGCTGAGCACTGAATGAATGAAATAGTTGAAAACAGTCACACAAGGGGCTTCCCTGGTGGCGCAGTGGTTGAGAGTCCGCCTGCCGATGCAGGGGACACGGGATCGTGCCCTGGTCCGGGAAGATCCCACATGCCACGGAGCGGCTGGGCCCGTGTGAGCCTGTGTGTCCGGAGCCTGTGCTCCACAACGGGAGAGGCCACAACAGTGAGAGGCCCGCATACCGCAAAAAAACCAAAACAAAACAAACAATAAAAAAACAGTCACACAAAGAGAAAAGTTAATCTTGTTCCGTAGGGCCCCAGAGCTACAACCATGGCAGTTATGCTAGGGAGCTAGATGAACTTCTTAACAATAATAATAGCTAAGCTTTGTTAGTTTAGTAGGCTGGGCACTGCTTGACATGTATCATCTCCTGTCATCCTCACAAAACCTTATAGAGCAGGCACTTGTACTGTTCCCATTTTACAGAGGAAGAGGAAACGGAAGCAAAGAAATGTTAAGTCCCCTATCCAAGGTCCTAGAGCTGCGACATGGCTGTGCTGGATTTAAACCCAGACACTCTCGCTCCAGCGTGCACTGCTCTTAAACACTTGCTTAACCATGAGAGCTGCACAGAGATGGTCTGACACCCTGGGAGAAGGTCGCCAACCCTCCATCCGCAGAGGAGCCAGAACCAAGAATGAACAAGTCATGGTTGGGGACGTCATGAAGGGGATTCAAGCAGCAACAGAAAGGTGGACTAGGTGACTTTCCAGACCTCTTCCAGCTCTCGGAGAAGAGAATTCTGTGCCTCAGTCCATTTGGATTGTTATAACAACTGCCACAGGCTGAGTGGCTCAAAAGACAAACATTTATTTCTCCAAGTTCTAGAGGCTGGGAAATCCAAGATCAAGGTGCTGGCAGATCCAACGTCTGGACAGCCGCCTTGTATCCTCACATGGCCCCAAGAGAGCAGAGAGAGGAAGCAAACTCTCCCCTGGCACTTCTCATAAGGGCACTAATCCCATCAGGAGGGGTCCACTCTCATGACTAATCACTTCCCAAAAGGCCCCACCTCCAAATACCATCACATGGATACCATTAGGGTTTCAACATGTGACTTCGAGGGGAACACAAACATTCAGTCCGTAGCACTCTGTCATTTTATTCCTTTGCCCTGGGTCATTTGTGTGAGAGAAGAGTCATCTGGAGTTACTCTATCCGAAGTGGAAAGAGTACTAGCTTGGGAGTCAGGACCCCAGGTTCCAGCCTGAACTGCAGGCAGCTCTGTGCTCTGAAGTTCCTCAACTCTTAAAGATGGGAAATTTCTAACCCCTTCAAGTCCAAGATCCCACAGTTCTCTGATTTGATGTCGGGGGAGGAAAAGGAAGACCACAGTGGGGAAAGGGGACCCCACTTTGCTCCTTACACAAAAGCGATGCTACCTTTCTGGGACCCTGCCGTCACTTTTATCTTTAGAGGCATGACGACTAGAGGCCTGACTAAGAAGAAACCAGTCGGGTCAATATCAGGCCATCCATTCCCATGGAACTTGGCCTTCTTCTCCCTTCAGGACTGAGAACCTGACCATCTAGGGCATCTCAAAATTAATCTTGCTTTTTCTCAACAATGGGCAAGGCCTGATGTCAGAAATATCCAGAAAAACTCTTGGAGCAGAATTCTCGCTACGTCTGCAGATAGGCATTTTGAAGGGCCACCCTGCATTTTTGCGGGACTGCTCCCTGCCTCATGGTTTTCCACCCCTCTGTTGCTTTTAGAGATGTATATTTATATACATATAAATATCTCTTTCCCTGAGGGACAATGGAGCTCAGCGACTGGGAGCTCAGCGTGATCCTGTAGGATTTGTTAGGAAGGAATTTCACTGGGTCGGGGAGCAGAGACTGTGTATTCAGGACATTACCTGGTTAATAAAAAAATTGCACAGCTCCCAGAAACACACGAGATTTCCTTTCCTATTTTTTCCACTTTAAAGTAGCAAAGGCGGGACTTCCCCGGTGGTCCAGTGGTTAAGACTCCATGCTTCCACTGCTGGGGGCACGGGTTCGATCCCTGGTCGGGGAACTAAGATCCCGCGTGCAGCGTCTCGCAGCCCGAAATAAATAAATTAATTAATTAAAAACAAATAAATCAATTAATGAACCAAGGGTATGCCGTTTCCCCCACTTTTGCCAATTTAAATTGCAATTATTCTTTTTTGAGACAATAAGCGAACTAACAGTAAGGGTTAAATAATTTTTTGAAGGGTCGCGGGGTAGAGAGGCGTTGGGGTTTGAAAAGGGGGTTGGGGGAACTGGAATCCGCCAGTAGCAGCAATAAATGCAGAGTTGTGCCTCAGGCATAATATATCAAAGAAAATATAATGCATCCAGCTTAAAACTAATGATTGCCGTATAATTAGATGAGAAGCATTGTGCTATAAACGTGTATTCTTTAGCGTGCTGTGATTTTACTGTAAAAAAAAAGAGAGAGAGCGAGAGAGAAGGAGACAGAAAAACACAGAGCCCAGCAACATACTATAAAAAGAACCTTCTGTTGACTTCTCTACTGTTTAGTATTCCTTGGCTGTTCTCCCTTGGGAGTGTGTAATTAGTACTTTATGAAGAGTACATTTAAAGCAGTTTAATATTCACCTCATTCAATCTGAAACAATGTGATCCATGCTTAGACAAATCAGTGCTCCTTGCTGACATAACCTGTCAGAACATTACCTCTGAAAAGACCTTTCAGGAGGTTTGGATGTTAATTAGTTGTCTATCATGTATAAACAGAGCAGTGAGCAGAAGGGGCTCCGACAGGCCAGAGGGATACGTTGGGAAATGCATTTTGTATGAACGCGGCTTGCAGGGGGGTCTTCTCGCTCTCCCCCCATCCCCCCATCCCCCCTCCCCCGTGTCAGCAGCCACGCATGCTTTGGACCTCTTCCGGGCAAGAAAAGAGGTTTCCAGTGGCTTCAAGGGGCACCTCCAGCCCCCAGAGGGGACTGGGGACGCTAAAGGGGTCCCCCGTACACCACCCCTGCCCCTGACACCTGCTGGCGCCCCAGGAAAGGGCCACCTGCAAGTGTGGCAGGAAGCATGGCCTCACAGGCCCACCTGGCTTGCTGGGAGGCTCCAGGCTTTGGGCCCCGGCTGGGTCCCACCTCCTGTGGGTGGAGAGAGCCGGGAAGAGATGAAAGTGTCCTGATGCCCATCTCCTTGCTCCCTCGAAAACTCTGCTCCTCCGGGCAGCCAGTCCGCTGTAAACAGAGCTGCATGGTACAAAAGAGGACTCCCCAACACGGGAATTCATGCAACTTCCCTCCACAGCCTGGCTTCTCAGAGTGCCGGCAAGGTTCAGAGCGTACAGGGCACGGGGTCCAGACCCAGCCTCGGGATGATCCTTTGCAAAGTGCAGCCTGCAAAGGCACTGCCTTCATGAGCCGTCTAGGGATTTGAACTAGCTGTCCTTTATCCTGGACTTAGAATGCCCTTGTGTGAAGCGCTTCCTAGCATGTTGAAGGTGCTTACTAAGCAGTGTCAGCACATCATTCTGTTGTTCTTGCCAGGCTCGTGATTCCAAGATGGCATGGCAGCTGGCAGCAGGAACCTCCTCCCCCCCAGGGTCAAGCAAGCCCCACCCACTCAGCTGTGTCCCCCACTCGTCTTCCTTTCCCGGCTCCCAGCACCCCACCTTCCTTTAGTGGGCCCAACCCCCACAGGCTCTGTATTCAACATTCTTTCCATGAGCAACCACTAAGTGCCTACTGTGTGCACTGCACTGTGCTACGTTCTGCGGCAGCAAAGATACGTAAGTCGTGGCCTCAGCTCACGGGCCATTTACAGACCCATAAACTTATTATCACAGTTTGGGGTAATTATAACTAGTGTCAGAGAGGCAATATCATTTATTGGTTAGGAGGGAGGGCACTGAGGTCATACTGCCTGGATTCAGATCCCAGCCTCACCTCGGGCAGGTTATTTAGCTGCTCTGAGCTTCGGCTTCCTTACCTGTAAAATGGGGATAAGACCCTTTCATGGGTTTTTGAATGTTAAATGGCATAATTCAGTAAAGTGCCTAGCGTAAGGCGTAGGATGTACTAAGTGCTCGATTAATGTTTGTCCCCCACCCCCAAATAGTATAACAATCAAAGTGCCTGAAGGCAGAACAGGGAGATACTAACTGTGCCTGGGTAGTCTTGGAAGGCTTCCTGGAGGAGGTGACATTTGAGCTATGTTTTAAAGGATTGAGTAGAAGTTTACCAGGTAAAGAAGTAACAGGATGGCTTTCTAGATACAGGAACAGTGAATTATACGTGGAAAGGGGCACAGAAATAAGCAGGGTGTTGGCGATAGGAAGACATGGCCCGCTGTGCACCGAGTCACACTGCTGAGTTCCAGCCCGGGAGGCTGGTCTCAGGTGACCCTCCAGAACCAGCCACGGGATGGCACAAGTACACAGAAGAGAGTGCTCCAGGTTCCACGGCTGGGTGATGATGGGGTTTTTCCAGCAGCCGAGGAACTAGTCCTTTTCACTGTATTTCTCAAAAAGAAGAATCGCCTCTCTTTTCGTGCCTAGCGCAGCCATGGCTCGCGGTCCCAAGAAACACCTGAAGCACATAGCAGCTCCAAAGCATTGGATGCTGGATAAACTGACTGGTGTGTTTTCTCCTCATCCATCTACCGGTCCCCACAAGCTGAGGGAATGTCTCAAGGAACAGACTTAAGTATGCCCTAACAGGAGATGAAGTAAAGAAGATATGCATGCAGCGTTCCATTAAGATTGATGGCAAGGTCCTCACTGATATAACCTACCCTGCTGGTTTTATGGATGTCATCAGCATTGACAAGACTGGAGAGAATTTTCTTCTGATCTATGACACCAAGGTCCGCTTTGCTGTTCATCGTATTACACCTGAGGAGGCCAAGTATAAGTTGTGCAAAGTGAGAAAGATCTTTGCGGAGACAAAAGGAATCCCTCATCTGGTGACCCATGATGCTCGCACCATCTGCTACCATGATCCCCTCATCAAGGTGAATGACACCATTCAAACTGATTTGGGGACTGGCAAGATTACTGATTTCATCAAATTTGACACTGGTAACCTGTGCACGGTGACTGGAGGTGCTAACCTGGGAAGAATTGGTGTGATCACTAACCGGGAGAGACATCCTGGTTCTTTTGATGTAGTTCATGTGAAAGATGCCAACGGCAATAGCTTTGCCACCCGGCTCTCCAACATTTTCGTTATTGGCAAAGGCAACAAACCATGGATCTCTCTTCCTCGTGGAAAGGGTGTCCACCTTACCATTGCTGAGGAGAGAGACGAGAGACTGACGGCAAACAGAGCAGTGGATAAAATGATCTCTAAGTGACATGATTGGAAAAGTCTTTGTACTTAAAGATAACTACCACATAATTGAAAAAAAAGAAAGAAAGAAAAACAATCAAGATCTCACACTCCCCTGACCTGAGTATCCACCCAAACCTGAACCCACGGGCAGAGCTAGGCTCCCAGGAGGCAGTGGAACATCAAAGAAAGCAGGACCATCCTCGCCCGGCTCCAGCCCCTGCAGCTGTGAGCCTTCCCCCGCCCTTCCCGCCCCAGCATTGCCCGGGCTCGCTGGGGGGATGGGGGGATGGGCATACAGCCCCCAGCACCCGGGACACAAAAGTGCTCAGTACATGGTGGCTCTTCTTATTAATGAAATGCTCTGACCCACACTTTTTTCACAACTGCTTCCTTCTCTAGTTTTTCACTTGACAGCAAGCCAGGACTCAAGGGGACCAGGGAGTCGCCGGTGTCCTCTCGGCAAAGCCCTGGGTCCCCCTGGGCCTCAGGTCTGTGTGGAGCCTCTCGTAGCCCCACAGACTCCCAGACGCCACCTCCTGCCCAAGACAAAGCTGGTGGTGGGACAAAGGTCCCAACCCTACAACCAGCCCCTCGACATAACCCCAGGTCTTCCTCTCCTCATGAAACCCTGGCCCTCTGCCTTCCAAGCAGGGCCTTGGTTGGTCACCTTGTAGAATATCCCAGACTCTGGGAGGGTGCTGTCCTCCCCACCACACAAAGGACAGGGTGGGCCGTCCCTCACCCACTGAGCCGTAATGATACCACCCCGCATCTCTCAGGCACCTGCTGCGGTGTAGACGCAGCCCTCTGAAGTAAGCAGGGACTATTACAGCCACGAGGCAGACAATTCACTAAGTCCCGGGGAGGTTGAAGAGTGATCCGAAGGCCCTCAGGCAGGCAGGCAGCAAAACTGGGGGTCTAGGCCTTTTCTACTTCCAAACTCCCCCCCACCCCCAACTTTACACTAGGCCAGGCATAGCAAACTACAGGCCGCGGGCCACACCGGCCTGTTCTTGTAAGACCTGTGAACTAAGAATGTTTCTTACGTTTTTAAAGAGTTGTAAGGAAAGAAAGAAAGATAGAAACAAAGAACATGTGACCAAAATCGCCTGTGGCCCACGAAACCTCAAATATATACCAGGTGGGCCTTTGCAAGAAGTTTGCCAGCCCTGTCCTGGAGCCCATGGGGCCACCCAGGGAACAGTTGATTCGGGACCAGACATTGGGTACCAGAGATCCAAGTGGAAAAGCCACAGTAGGGAAGACAGACGTTTGACCAGGACAATTGCTGTGTGACCCGCCGCTTCAAAGCCATTTTTAAAAAGGTCTTTAGTAGAGATGAGATCGGGCTGAAGGGAACACCAGTAATTTCTCTCTCTCTGCAGGCTTTATAGTTGATGAAATTTTTCACACACAATGTCTATTTCATGTAGTTGGTATCCTCACTTTTTGAGTGAAAAGTGGAAAAGCTGAGAGGGGAAATGACTGATTTATGGGTCCCTAGGGAATATCCTCTCCAGGTTCCATGACCTCAAAGCCACTGTTCTTTCCATCACACCAGGGCTGCATCTGAGCCCCAGGGCATCCGAGGAAGGGAAGCAGAGAGACGGTGCCGGGACTGGCCAGGAGGGGAGCTAGTGTGGTGACCACTAGTCCCAGCGCCTCTTTCTTGGCATACAGATTGCCTTTATATGCATCTCAGATTTCCTTTTTTTAACACAAGCCCAGCTATCTTGGAGCTGTTTCAGCCACTGAGTCAGCCCTTAAGAAAAGCACCCCAATTTGCTGTATCTCGGGGGTGATTCTAGCCCATACTCGTCAAGCTAAATAACCACCTTCAAGGTCAGGGATGCCTGATTTCCAGTCCCAGCTCTGCCGCCAGCCAGCTTTGTGACCTAGAACAGGCCAGCGTCCCTCTCTGTGCCTCCCTTTCCTCCCTGGGAAACGGAGTCCCCACCCCCTCCTTAGCCCACATGGGACTGTGGGAAAGTGAATGAGATCATGTCTGTGTGGGGCTTGGCGGAAGGAAGCAGCAGTACAAGGTAGTATTATTTTCTGGGTCTAGCTGGGCAGTTGCCATGAGGCTGCTGAGATGTACAAGTCTTTCAAAGGCCTCGGGAACCCATCCCAGGAATGCCATGGGAAGGCAGTGTATCAGAGCCAGCTTAGGCTCCCGAGCCACTGGGGAGTGAGTTCAAAGCCCAGCTCAGCCACTTACCGGCTTTGGCAAACCACCCAATTGCTTTCAGCCTCAGTTTCCGCACCTGTAAAATGGGAATAATCCCCAGCACAGAGGGCTGCGTGGTTAAGGATTAAATAAGCTAATCCTCAGCGCTCATGTCTATGAATACCGTGGGCCTCGTCAGGACACCTCTTTGTGTTTTTCCCTGAACTGTATCCAAATAAGCACAAATGTCCTCCCTCCACGTTCCCCCTCAGGATGGCCTTCTGCAGGAGGGACGGGCTGGGCTTACCAAGCACCCCCTCTTAAAAAAGAAAAGTGAGAACCGAAGCAGTGAGCCCAGGCCCCTCCCGGCATCACCCAGGCAGCCTGTGACCTGCAGGGCCCGGGGTCCAAGGCCAGGGGACTGGGTGAGGGCAGATGTTCCCTGGAGCCCTTTCCCCTTGAGCAGTGGTGGAGAAGGGCCCCGAGTTCTGGACCCAACAGTGCCAACTTTAGCAGCCAAAACCCTCCGGCCGGCCAGCCAGCCAAGGGCAGCAGGCCACAGCGCCCTTCACCCTCACCAGGTGCAAAATGAAGAGCCTCAGTGAGCCCCAGGCATAAATGAACTGTCTTCCTGGCCTCTTTTTGGAGGGCAGGAAGGGACGCAAAGTTGGGGGATTGGACGCCTACGGAGAAGGTCTCCGGGAGGCAGGAGTGCTGATGGAGCCGTGGTTGAGGTTGGTGGTGGCCCAGGCCAGCAAGGGAGCTGAGACATCCTTCCAGCAGAGGGTGTGAGAACCAGCCACGAACCAGCCGGGCCTCCTGCAGCTGACACCAAAGCTGCCGAGCCAATCTGGCCGAGACGGTCTGAATTAGTCACCAGTTTGGCAAGGAGTTAAATCAGTTACATAACAGCCTCCCTTGCTCTCCACTGGCTCTCCTGAGCTGGGCTCTCTCGGGACGAAGGGGCTGGGGTGGTGGTAGGGAGGTGACATTCTGGGAGCCGAGGGGCTGAGGTTCCCGCACCAGCCCTCCCCAGGCCCGCTCCAGCCCGGCAGGGCCAGAAGGAGGCGCCAGCTCTTCGCCTCCTATCTGAGTCCTGGCCACCCTGCCTCCCAATCTCTTGCTAGCCAATCCCTTGCTAGCCTTGCAACCCGAGGGCTCCAGGCTCTAAGCGTTAGCAGGGAAGATGCCCCAGACGAGGAGTTAAACTGTTTCTCAGCTCATGGCAGCTCAGAAGCACTTCAGAGCACTCCCAGGCCCACTTCTGCTTAATCTGTTATAAGACATCATTATAATTCACTATTTTCAATAAGCATTTAGCAAGCACCTTTGGTCGTGCCCTGTTCAAGGCATTGTAGCAGCTACCAATGTGAATAAGAAACAGATACACAGCGGCAAAAGTAGCTTGGAATTATAACACCTTTCCTCTGGAAAGGAGAGCACTTTCATGTAAAGGAACTCGAAGCCACGGGCCCCATTTCCTGCTGCGGGTCAGATTTAATCCCTGCATAAGGGCTGGAGAAACCAGCCTTGACCAGAGAAATGCCCGAAACGGTGCAGGCTTCCTGTGGCCGGAGTTTCTTGCTGATTTACTCACCCACTGCTCTTGGCTGAATGAAGAACAATAAATGCTTAACAGTATTAATAATGGGTGACGGTGATGGTGATGAGCGTGATGACAAAAATAACGTTAGAGAAGAGTACACGTGTCCCATCTGGGGCCCAAGCCCTTGGGACTTTAATCCTTCCTTTGTCCCTATTGGCACTTCTGTTACACCCACAAGGTAATAGAAAACAGGAGTAGAAGCTTGGGAAACATTTAAGAGTCATTCACGCAGACTTTCTGGCTTCAAGCAGGACTTGACTAACTCATCCAGGAAGAGTCACCTTTGCAGCAAGTGGGTGAACACAGGCGTCCACGAGTGGAGCAGTAGCTTTGTGGGCCCTTCCTTCCCCCCACCCCAACCCCGCAAGCCTAAGTTAAGGGAAAGTCCCCAGCCCAGGCTCTGGGGGACAGTGATAATATCAAGGGCCACGTTCCCTGCTCATCATTCTACCAGATATGTGACATTAGGAACTGGTAGAGAACTCAGAGATTCCCTAGTCCAGCCTTCATTGTTCAGATGAGAACACAGAGGCCCAGAGAGGAGAAATGACTCACCTGGGGCCACACAGTAGAGCTGGAACTCCAACTCCCATCTCCTTTTTTTTTCCCAAAGCTCGTTTATTTATTTTTTGAATATTAATGAATCAATTAATTGATGAATTAATTAATTATTGGCTGTGCCGGATCTTAGTTGTGGCACACGGGATCTTTTAGTTGCGGCGTGCAGACTTCGTACTTGCGGCACGCGAACTCTTAGTTGCAGCATGCGTGCGGTATCGAGTTCCCCGACCAGGGATCAAACCCGGGCCCCCTGCATTGGGAGCGTGGAGTCTTACCCACTGGACCACCGGGGAAGTCCCTCGCATCTCCTTTTATTATGCCGTGAGAACCGGGCAGAGAGAGGTGATGGAGGACAGATGCAGGGAAGCTATAAACCTCCCCTACTCGTGGAGGTCCACGCGATTCATAATTCCTGCCTCTCTGGCTCTGTAGCAGGCAGGTAATAGCTTTGCACAGAGGGGGAAGCAGCTGCCCCAAGGACGACATGCAAGTGGCCGTGATGCCAAGTCAGTGTGTTTCTAGAACAATGAGCCTTTCCCCTGTGCTCAGCTCCCTAGAAAAGAGCTTAAAGAGGTAAACTACCCTTAGGCCCGCAGGCAAATTCCTGATGAGAATCTGAAAGTTTCTATCTCCCAAAGATCTCTGAGTGTCTACTTGGGAAAAGCTTCCCCAGCAATATTTACAGCCAATTAGAGAAAATTAAAGCATTAAATGGGAAACCTTGTGTCAATTTAGGCCATGCAATCGCTCACTCATTTAGCAAACTTCTACAGTGTCTACTCTGTGAGGATTCAGTGATGAAGACGATAGGGTCTCTGATCTTGGTACACCCGCGGGCTAGTAGGTGAGACAGAAGAAGGAGCAGTTACCTCGGGGACTTTAATTGCTGCAGTGTAAGACATTTGGGGAGCACAGGAGAGGCGAGGAGTTGGGCAGCTTCTCAGAGGAGACGCCGGACCCTGGGCTCTCAGGAGCCACCTGGAAGCCACAAGCCCACCCTGGGCAGATGCACTCTGATCCATTTGCTTTTAAGTTTCTCTTTGCTCTTCATCCCTTCCTCTCCCCCAGAGTTCAGACATTCTTTTTCTCATGGGAACATACCCCCTCAGCAACCCCTAGCTCCTGCCTCTGCCTTCAAACTTTCCTTTCCCACCATTTTCCCCATTTGGGATCCAAACTGAGCCCACACCCTATTGATGAATGGGTAGACTTGGCATGGAGGTTGTGGGGAGGGGCCCCACTAGACTCACCCGGACAGATGTGCTCTGTCCCCCACACAGCTGTCTGGGCAGCCCATCTGCGCTCACTTCCTGCCTCCCAGCTCTAGCCCCTCACGCCTCCTACACAGGGGTGGGGAAGTCTGGTCCAAAAGCCAGTATTCAGCCCTCCTACCCACGCACCCACCAGCACACCAAAGCCAGTAGCCCAGGGCCCTGGCTTCCACCTTCCACCCTCCTCCACAAGGAATGGTGGCCTGGGAAGGACTTCAGCAAGGTGGCCACTCTGGAGGGCTCTGCCTCGGGGTTCAACCTCAGGCTCTGGGCAGCTACAGGAGCTGCCCAGCTCTCTAGTTCTCCCAGCGACGTCTGTCCTTATGAAACACACTACAATATCACTGATCTGATTTCAGTATTTGGTCACAACTAAGGAGTCTGCTTCGCTCTGGCCAGATGTCTCCCAAGGAAGGAAAAACTATTTTCAAAAAAAGGTTTTATGTGAAAAGGTGTCCCAGCTAAAAGTGTGCCCTTGCCGCATTGACTCATTGTCAAGGTCCACGTGGTGTCCCCAGTTTCAATGCTGGGAGGCGGGAGGAAATGGGGAATCCCGCGAGGAAGTGACTTCTCTGGAAACCTGTCTGCTTCTGGGACGCTCTCAGTTCCCTCCTGGCCCCTGAGCAGGGCATGTGCATTCTCTGGGACTGTAAAGATAATTCAGGCAGCTCTGCGCCTCCCATGAGCTGAAAATTTTTTAGGGGCAGGAACTACAGTCCCATAGCCCCCAGCCCTGGCTCTGTACATGGTAGGCACTCAATAAGAGTGTGCTGAACTGGGCTACTCCCTGGCCACCTGCCTGCATCAAACAAGAAAGCGGGGAATCTGATTAACCCTCTCAGTTTGCTCTTAGGAAACTCAAATTGGGCAATCAGTTAAAGGAGAGACATCGCCGTGATATGTCTCCATGATGGAGAATGGGGACAGGAGAGTATTGGAGGAATGGGAAATTTGACTGTAAAATTAACAGGTATCTCCTACTCAACCCAGAGCCTTTTCTTTAATACTGTGTCCTAATGCATTAGGAGTTAGGGAGAAAGGTGATAAATTGTCCCCTTTTTCTGGAAACGGAAATGTCTTAGGAGTGTGTGCAAACCCCAGAATCCTACATCTCCTGAACAGTGGGATTGCCTGGATGGAAACCGGCTTCTCTAAGCAGAAATGAGCCCCCAGAACAAGGGCTGGTGCCAAGAACAAGAGCAAAGTGCTAACCCAGGCTTTCTTGTTGCAAGAAGGGATTGCCTTCCTGACCGCCATTTTTAAATGAGGGGAAATTCCAATTCGCCCCACTCTTCCCACCACATCCACAGACACACACAGCCTTTGTATATGACCTTAGGTGAGGGGCAGTGCTAGCCTTTCTGCCAGGCTGGAAACCCATTAACCACGGATGTTGATTCGGGTTTTTCACATTGTTCATTTACGCGTCCTCAAGGTGACCAGACAACTGTGGAGTTAGGTTACTTTATTTTCAAAGTGTGTTGCTCAGTATCTAAGAAAGAAAATTTCTTTCACAAAGACATTCATGTCACCATTTTTCCACTTTACAAATCTGGCCACCGTAACAATGGCGGAGACCCTGAAATTCAGGTCCCAGCCTGAAAACTCTGATCACCCGATAAGTCTGAGCTTAATGTAACAGAAAGAGAAGGTGGATGAGAGATGGCTGATGACAAGAGGGTTGGATGACAGCTGGGCAGAAAGGCAGGCTGATAAGACCGCAGCAGGCAAGGAACCCCATCCTTGTCCGGGGCCTTTGAGGCAGGCTGCTTGGCAAAAGGAGAAGCTCCTTTGTTTTAGGAACGGTAATTTATGCCCCTGTGCTTTCAAACGAGAGTAACCCAAAGTTTTCTTTAAGTACACACACGCACGCGCACACACACACACACGCACACACACACACACACACACACACACACACACCTTCCCCCTCCTCCTCCTCCAAGGCAAGGCTTCTTTCCACTAGCCCAGTGATTTGGGGCCTCTCTCCCTACTACAGGTTTAAGAGAAAGGGAAAATCCATATTCACCAATTCACCCAGATTATCCCACTAGTTCATCGTGCCAGGGAAGCCCCAGGACCACACAGATGTTCCTGGGTATCAGACCCAAGGTCCACAAGGCAACTGCATCTTGGAGGGAAGGGACAGAGTTTCATTCCAACCACCTGCAAGAGTCAAAAATAGTCTTGTGGGTCCTCCGGGACCCCCAGAATAACAGCTTCCGTGGGCTTCTGAGTTGAGGACCCCAGCCTTTGCTCTCCTAATCTAGGGACTTAGGTTTAGGGTAGCAACCCTCACCCACCCCAACTCTGTCCAGAAGCAGGAGGCTTGACCTTGGACCCCCTGCAACACGGATTCCCTGGGACAGATTTCACAACCCAGCACTGAGTTTTACTACAAGTTTCAGACAAAGAAGGTGTGTCGGAGCCGAGAGCATGCTTCTGCCCGCTGCGTGGGTGTCAAGTTAAATACCTTCTTGTCAACACTTGAATGTGTCGAACATCACTCACATGGGCATTCTTTAAGAAACCTATTAACTTAATTACCCAGGCTTTTTTTTTTTCTCCCTCTCCCCCCATCCATGCACCTCATATAAAAATTTGGCTTTCTTCTTTTCTGAGATACTTTTCCTCTCCCCTCGGTACAATACCTATACTTTGTTTATTTCTCTAACAGTCAGGGTGGCTGCCCTAGTTAGACTGACTCCTCGCCTCGGGTCCTGGCGCTGCAGGAAGCTAAGAGACAGCAAAGCGCGCCCCTAGCGATGGGGCAGTGTGGGTCCTCTGGCATCCTCTTTTCTAACTGCCGGACAGGAGTGGAAATCTAGAGGAGAGCGAGGAAGGGATAAACCAAGCTCCTACAGGGTCTGCCCCCTCCTTCCTCTAGAAAAGGAGAGACGATTCACCCAGAGACACGGGTCAATCAACAGGCATTTATTAAACACCAGCCAGGTCCCCAGAATGATCCACTTAGATCTTGGAAGAAGAGAAAATTCTGCCCGGGGTCAGTTTTTCCAAATCCCAGCTGCATGCACATCCAAGCCCCTGGGAAAATGAAGGACTTCATTTGGTATAAGGTATCTCACACCGGGAATCAGGAGAACCGGGTTCCAGAGCCATGCTGCCTATAAGTGGTCCTGTGGATGCCGGGGCCCTGAATTGGTTCCTCAGTAAAAGGTAGAGGGTCGACCTCGCTAAGGGGTCTCTGAACTCCCTTCAGATCTCATCATCCACGGCTCATCTGTGCTTCCACGGCTGTCGGCAGCTACCCACCTACACGGGGAATCTGCTCAAAGAGAGCGAGGGAAAGGCAATGTCCAGACAGGCAAATGGCGACCATCTCAGAGAGTTGATCCATGTGCTGTGTCTGGGGGCCAGGCCCTGGATGGTGACTCCCCTGTCTGGGGAGGGAGGAGGTAGGAAGAGGCAGGGGCTGGGGCAGGCGCGGCTTTCAGTTCAAGCAGGGTCAGTGGAGGTCATGAGCCTGGGAAGGCAGCTGTGCTCCTAGGGCTGACATGACAGAGAGGGGACCTCTTGCCCACAGATCTAAAGCAAGAAGAGCTACACAGAGGCCCAAGAGACGTGTGAGGGAGGTACCCGCCAGCCAGACCTCAGGCTCCCCTTCACTGCATTGTGGGAAGTCCGGGCTGCCAGCTATGATAAAGGAAGAACACAGCCCTCAGCTTTCCTGCCAAAACCATGCATAACCGAGAAGCAATTTTCAGACCTTTTCAACTCTCCCCCTTCTCCTTCCAGGGAAGTGAAAGCCCTGGAGCAAATTCAGAAACTCCAGCAGAGCTCTGTGGGACACCCCTTTCTGTACCCACACCTCAGACTGTCCTTTCCCTAGTTCCAACAGCGGCTCCCCCCACCCCAGACTCTCTGTGGACCAGTGTGGGTCCACACAGCCAAGAGGCATGGGTGTGGTGAGTCCCCTGTGTGGAATTCCAGAGTTCGAAGGGACCCAACTGGTCATCTGGTCCAGCTCCCTGCCTCCAGGCAGGTCTGCTGCTAAGTCGCTCACTTTCTGTGATGCTCCTGCATGTACAGTGACGGCAGAGAGAGAGGCCTGGTCTGCAGGCAGAGCCTCGCGGCTTCCCAGTCAGGAAGGGCTCTTTTCCCAGGAAGCCCTTGCGGGGAGCAGGGCTTGTGGGGAACTCCAAGACTACCTGATGCTGTTCCCACCCACCTCCCTGACTCGGGGCTGATAAAAGCCCGGTTACCTCTGATCCACACACACACACCCTTTCTTCACTCACCCCCCAGCCACCCCCTCCATCTGTGTGCAGTTGGAGAGGGGGTGGGGCACTGGTGGAGGCTGAGGGTTTGACCCTAAGCACCCGAAGTCTGGAAAATTAGGATCTCAAGCCCTCAGTGCCCTCTCCCCCAAGGCATCTAGCATGCAGCTGCACCCTGATGCAACCCTCCGCCAGGGCGGTTCTGTGACCCAGGATCCCTGAGGCCTGGGCACACCTTCTGGGGCAGAAGAGAAGGCATCCCATTCTGTCCACACTCTGACCATGTCCCATCACTTACTGGCTGGTGGGCTTCTCTCCCTGCCCCCAGAGGACTCCTCTCAGTGGTCCCTCCCATCTCATAGTCTTAGAGCCCCCATCTCAACCAAGAAGCCTAAGAATACCCTCTCTCAGGGCATCCCCCCTTACCTCCAAATGTGGGGGGATCTGCAGTGGCAGAGGCTTGGAGGGAGGGCAAAGCAGCAAAGGCTAATTTATTTCCCTTCCACACCTCCCTACGCAGTGTGTGCACGTGTGTGTGTGCGTGTGCGTGTGTGTCCGTCCAAGTTGTTGGAATTGACTAAGAGTCTAAGCATTGCATAAGCCAGGCCCTGGGTCCAGGTGAAACCCCTCCCCGCTCCCCAGGCTGGGACACACATCCCTCCAAGGCCAGGCTCTGTGGGAGACCGCACGCAGCCTGGGTCTCCTGCTCTCAAACTCACACATTCCCCGAAAAAACCCCTGGGGCCTCTGTGGAAAGGCTTGCTGGGATACTTTTATGGCAAAAGAGGAAGTCTGGGGCATCATTGGAGCACTCCGGGCTGAGGATTGGGCAGACGCCCAGCAGAAGTAGAGTCAGACCACAACCTTCCCCATCTAAGCAGCCTTCAGCCCCTTTCCTAGTCTCAGGCTGTTCAGTTAGGTAGGATCCCCAGGGTCTCACTGCTGTGCCTCAACCCTCCACCACATACACACACCCTTGTGCATGCGTGCACACATACATGCATGGGTGACTCACACACATGCATACACACACACACACACACACACACACAGCGCCTGTCCTGCTGTTCACACGGACTCGCCCAGATCTGATCATAGCAGGCTCCGGCCCAGAGAAGCACTGAACTCAGAGTTGGAAGGAAACCTTGAGGCTAGAGCAACTTCCTCAAGAAATTATTTTCATTATTTGACAGAAGAGTCTACTGAGGCTCCCAGCTCCAATGCCCAGAACTCCGTGGCCTCTCACAGTTCGCAGATCAGGAAGCTGAGCACAGGAGGGAAGCTGGGTCCCACAGAGGCTTGGGGGAGAGGCAGGGCCTGGACAAGAAGGGGCACCTCTGGGCGGGTCCAGCACTACGTATCATTTAGAGCTCTGATGTCCAGCTCAGTAGCTACCAGCCACATGTGCCAATTAAAATTAAACTTAATCAAAATTTTTTTTAATGTTTAAAAATTCAGTTCCTCAGCAGCACGAGCCACATTTGAACTGTTCAATAGCCACATGTGGCTACCAGCTACTATGTAAGACAGTACAGATCTAGAACATTTCCATCATCACAGAATGTTGTATTGGATGGATAGGGAGGAGGTAGACTAGGGGAGCCAATATGAAGAAATTGGTTTCCTGATAGAAGCTTGGGGTCCACGTAGGAAGGAGAGGAGGAGAAAGAGGAGAAGAGAGGGGTGAAGAGGAAGAGACTGGAGAGAACAGAGGAGTAAGAGGCTGCAATAAGAGAGAAGGAGAGGAAAGCAAGGGAAATCCTGTGGTCGAGAGCTGACCAGCTACTCCTAATCTGGGAGACCAACACTCTCCCCCACCCTGCTCCATAAAGGCCAGAGAACAGAATCACAGACCCTACGGTCAGGGGCCACAGATACGGCATCTGGTGGTTTTCCAGACCTGAAGAGCCCAACCTGTCCCCAGATGGATCAGCCCTTGTGACCAGGCCTCTCTCCATCCCCCATGGTGGCTTTCACACCTGGGCTCCTGAATTCACAGAGATATGGCGCAGCTCCTTCCATTGGCAGGGGGTGAGGGGCACATCTAACAGGGATGGCCCTGAGGCCCTTTCACAAATCACTGCAGCAAAAATGTTTCCTGGGAAAAAAGAAGGAAGCAAACAAGCAAACTGAATCTAATGAAATATAAATGCTTCTTCTGCCACAGGTTGGGTTCATTTTCCAAGCCAGGGGACAGCACCTTGACTCAGTCCCATAGACACATAATCCATTTTGTCACTTTCTCCCACATTCTTCTAAGCAAGCATTTGAGAGGCAGCATTGAACTGGGTGAAAAGAATCACATCTGAAATCAGCAATATCTGGGTTTAATCCCACTTCTGCCACCTAATGACCTGAACAAATGGCTGCTGTCCCCCAGCCTCCATTTCCTTCCTTGAAGGGTCATTGGGATGATCAAGTGCACTGATGAATGTCGAATGCCTGGACCAGGCCTGCGCTGGGTGTGTGTCAGTCCCTCCCCTCCAGGCCCGGGTATGTACCTCTGCCACAGGAGCAGGAGACAGAGCAGCGGGAGGGCCAAAACAAGATGCTCTGGAAGAACTCAGGGCCAGAGGAGATGCAGAAGAGCAAACAGCTGTGGGTCTAGCCTGGGGTGGGGGTGGGGGATGGTTCTGTACTACAAAGGGGAAACACTAGGAGAGAGCACTCGAGGAAGGCTTCATAGTGGAAAACCAGTGGAAACTAGACTGGAAAGATAAGGAGAAGCAGAGGAGGGCATTGAGACAGAAACTACAGAGCCAAGCTCACAGGGAACCTCAACTCTTATTAGTCAAGCCAAGGGCCTGAGGAGAGCTCTCAGCATCGCACTGGTAAATCCTCCAGCCACAGGGCTCCAGGCCCTCCCCAGTTCACCTGGCCACCCCTCATTCCTCCAGATCCCACTTCCACATCAGGTTGCCGATGCCTCTGCAGAACCTAAAGCTAGTGAACTGTTGACTCATCACAGCCCACGCCCCTCCCAGTGGCCTAACAGTGGCGCTCAGGGTCCCTAAGTCAGGAGGACACCGGCAAAAGTGACCCGCTCCTGTCCAAAAAGTTTCCTGCCCCCAGGCCTGGGCGTGACCCGGGAGAGATTTAGGAAGATCTAGACTGGCCCTTCAGCCCAATCTGAGCGTATTCATGGTCACCCAAGAAATTCCGGCAAGAGGGAAAGAAATCATCTCTTCGCTCTAGAACTGATTTCCTGAACACAGCCCCCTTTGTTATGAGGTACAGGCAAAGTAACCTTGGACTTTGAGTCAGGAGGCTTAGATCATGGACCAGGACACCTGGATTCCATTCCCAGATCTGCAGCCAATCGGGACTATAACCTCGGGCAAGTCACTTAACCTCTTGGGAGCTTGTGTTCACCAACTGCAAATTGGGGATGATAAGCCTTGTCCTTTCTGCCTCCTTGGGGAGGAGGGTTAAATGATACCATAGCATGAAAGTACCTGATAGGCCTCAAGAGAGGAGAGCGGCCGACACACGTATTGGACGGTGGTTGTTACTGCCTAATAACCACGACACCACCTCCGAGTGACTCACCTCACTTGTTTGCTCTCTGAGCCTTTCTAAAGGTGCCTTTCCTACCACGGTGCCTCCTGCTGAGAGGCCAGGTATGGGGTGGGGGATGCTTTTTCTGCCCTGCATTGTCAGGGGGCGACTGCCTCCAAGGGGAGGGCACCGAAAATGGGAGGTTGGTCAGGGGCCCAGGAACCTAAATTCCTGGGATCCTCTGCCCTCCTCTGACCCCAATTATCTGCAGATGGCCTGGAGGCAGGGCTGGGCCAGCGCCCAGATGGGAACACTGAGGCTGCAGGCTGACTCAGAGTTTCTTGCCACTGGCAGACCTTGTCATGATGGCCTGTGGCTCCTCTCTAGTCTCTGACCGAAAGACCACAGTTAGGCAGTTCCGGAACTCTAGGGAAAGAACATTGGCCTGTCCCTCCATCCTCCAGGGTGTGGGGACTCTGATTCTGCCCATCCCACCTGCCTCAGATGCTACCAGCCACCCAAGGTCCCCTGGCCACCACCAGGGTCTTCTCCATGACAAGCGTATTGGATTATTTACTTCCACGACCCATTTTATCCCAAGTGAACTCATGTTCCCCTGACAGCTTTCTACAATCAAATGGGGTCGGGGCGGGACTCAAAGAACAACGTGAGTCTCTCAATGAGCTAATCCTGGGAACACAGGGGCAAGTATCTCTTTAAAAATATTCCCTGCATGGCAGGTCCCACTAGCCAGCAGCCACAACACCCAGGGTTGTGATCTCACCAAGCTCCAGGAAGCCAAACAGGGTCAGGCTTGGCTAGTCCCAAGCAGGGAGATCTCCCAAGCAAAACACAGGTGTTGCTGGTGAATCATCAGGCAAGCCCCTCCCTCCTGGGGTCTAGCTCTTCTCAAGGGAAGGAGTTGACACTGGGATGATTTGTGAGCTCCTATTGGTATAGGTGTGGGGCAGAGGAAGGGGGTACAGTCAGCCGCTGCTAGGTGCCCTTTCTCTGCAGCCACGTGGTACAAGTGTCGACACTGTCCATAAGAATCAGGGTGTATATGCTTCCTCCCTCCCCATCGCCTGCCCACTTCCTAAGGCTGGTCACTGTCAGGCAACTCCCTAGACTCCTCGGTGCGGTTTCAACCTGATAAGGGATGGAGGAGGAAAGGCAGCCTCCGAGGGGCCTCAGTAACCAGTGGGCCCCCAACCCAAACAGCTGGACCTCAGCCCCCAGGACGGTCCCTTCTGGTTTGGGAACCAGTAAGGATAAAAGGGGTCCATTAAATGAAGGCAGTCATTAGTCTGTTTTATGAGCACACAGATATTCATTATACCCCAACCCCATCATTAGAGGCTGCAGCGAAAGAGAGCTCGGGGGCCCCTTTTTTATTGCTGTAGATCCTGAGGGGGTTTCTCCCGCAAAGGGAGCTCTGCTTCTGCTTCCCAGCAGGGGGGTCCCGCCCAGGACAAGGTCGGTTGCCTCCACACCCTGCCTGACTCTCACTCCCTTTCCTTCATCCTCAATCCTCCCTCCCCCCAGCCGCCAAGCAGCCCAAGGGGAGGGTCAAGCATCTCAAGGAGTAGGTGATAAGGGCCTGGGGCTTCTTGGGGACGAGGACGCCCTGGAAGGGCTCTGGCCTGGCAGCTGGGATCCAGAAATATGGGCCTCCCCTTCCCCGCCAAGCACCACTGACAGGTGGAGAGCTGATTCGCGCTTCTTCCAGGAAGCCCTCTCCACCCCAGACTAGGCCCTCTGTAAATCCTCTGCTTAGCACTCATCTCACCTGTAATTTCCCTCTTTACTCTCGTGTCCCCGCCAGCCTGTAAGCCACCCTCTCACGGGCACAGCACTTGGCACCTAGCAGGAACTCAGTCAGTGTGGGCTACATTGGCATTAGCCAGGAGCCAGGGCGGGTGAATTGGGGTAGAAAGAGGGACTTTCCCCTAGCCCCGATTCTTCTCTGCCTTCTCCCACAGCCTGAATGATCTGATGGCCTGACCGCTTTCTCAAAGCCACAATCTGCAAGTAACTGAAAAACCATCCCCGTTGTCTAGACCGCACTCCCACTTACCTCCTAATTATCATCCCTTCACACAAATCCCACTGAGCAGCTGTCTGCCCCCTTCCTGAGGGGGGTCACCCAGGGACGGCACCCAGCCAAGCCTGCTCCTCCAGGGCCAGCCCCTCACGCAGGACAGGACGGCTGGTTCAGTAGGGCAGCGGGGCCGCGGGGGCTCACCCTCTCCCCCATTAGGGCCGGAAGCGCCAGTGGTAATAGGTTGCAGGCCATCGAGGCTGAATGGAGCGTGGCCAGACCCCACAGAGAGGAGCGGGGCTGGAGCTGTCAGATTAATCAGCGGCCGTTTGCTTTCACTGAAGGCCCCTTGCTCACGCACTGCAGCCTCGGATGCCAGGGCGATTAACCGCTCGCAGCGAAAAGCTCCAGGGAGAAGTTTGTCTCGGCTCCTTGTGGTATAGCCTAGGGATTGGCCTGGCATCCCAGAACCCCAGACTGCCAGGGTGGAAGGCCTCTGAGGTCCAGCCCCATGGGTTAGGGCTGGAAGGAGGCAGGCTGAGCCCCAGCCCCAGAAGGCTCCGGAGTCAGCAGCTGTGAAAACCCCTTAACCCCTCTTTGGGTTTTTTCTCTGCTGTCACCTCGTCCCCTTTCCTCCCATCTCCTCATAGCCCTGGGCACTGTCACCTGGAATTGCCGGGCCCTCCTCAAGGTTGTGCAAAGACCCATTTCAACACACTTCGAGACCGATGATGATTCCAATCGGGCCCGTGGCCAAGCACCACAACTGCCCCAAGCCCAGCTCTCCACCTGCCGGGGAGGAGGGTGGGTGCCGCTTCCAGAGGCAGCCAGGGTCCTCTGCACAAACCTCCCCATTGGCCTCTGGGGCTCAGCTGAGTGGCCCTAAACAGGTGACACCCACTGAGGGCTCAGCGTAGTGACCCAATTCTTGACCTTGCCAGAGAGGGCCATAGATCCCCCTTCCTCTCCCTGGGATTATGTCAGTTTCCAAGCATTCCAGAGACGGATGGGACCAGATGTGAGGTCAGGGTGGAGTGGAGTTTACTGACCTCACTCTCTGTTGTTTTCTCACTGTGATTGCCAAGCTCCCCAGACTGGCATCTGCCTGCCGGGCACTGTAGAAGGTGACACAACAGAATGAGAGCAAGCCCTGGTCCCGGCTGACAACTGCTCGGCCCCAGTGGGCCACGTTCACTGCTCCCTTGGCCTTGACACAGGCAGGCAGGCCCACCGCACCACCCATGGCGTGACCAAGGAAGACGAGGGCAGCCTGGCAGCTGGTCGGGGATGGCAAGTTTGCATGGGCACCTGTGAAGAAAGAAAGCTGAGGGAGGCACGTGACTGCAGCCCTCCTGCTGGGACCAGACACCCCCACCCCCACCCCAGAGCAGACCCCGACCTGCCACCTGCGCCTCTCACACCCCCTCCTCTGGTCCTCAGACTGCAAGGAAGAGCAAGGCTCTCTTATCTCCTCCTTCCCCAGAGATTTCTAAACGCCTGGGGGGGGACTACCCTGGTGCTCCTGTGCTTAGGACTCCGTGCCCTCCCTCCGTGCACTGCCAAGGGTCTAGGGGGGTTCAAGCCCTGGTTGGGGAACTAAGATCCCACAAGCCGTACGGAGCGGCCCAAAAATAATAATAATAAATAAATAAACACCTGGGGAATAAACATTCCCCCTCCTCAAATAGAGTCGGGAGTGGGGAGCATGATGGGGGGAAGGAAGCACCAGTGGGTGTGTATCCAACACCCCGTGAGGCACCCAGCAAACAGTGCACCCAGACATGGCTGCACAGGTCCCCCTCCAGCAGGAGAGGCTGCCTTGCCTAAGGCCAGAGACTCAAAGGCTCAGAAAAGTGAGCGACACCATCAAGACTCACGGACTGGGCCTGCTTTTCGTGGCCCCAAGCAGGGGTGCAGGGAAGAAGGGTGCACACCAGGCCTCACGTCTCCCGGTCCCGGCCGGGGCCCCAACCCCTCCCCACCTCCTGCAATCGCCCAGGAGCCCAACCAGTCTGAACAATCTGACTTGAGAGCTGGGGCCATCTCAGCACCTAAAGGTCAGCCAGGTGCTGCCCAGGGAAGGATGATCCCACGGGGGCTCCTGAGCCTGGGAGAGACCTGAAATGGGATAGTTTCAGGGACAAGAGCTCAGGTGGCTCCCACCAGTGCTGCCACCGCAGTTCTGATGAGGAGTCTCCCGCCCGGTCCGGAGACCCCAGGGCGCTGAGAGCAGGACGCTGCCGCAGTGCTTCTCAGACTTTATGGCGCATGCGAGTCACCGCAAGTTCTTGTTAAAAGAAAGATTCTGATTCACATTATGTCTGAGGTGGAACCCAAGATTTGCATTTCTAACAAGTTCTCATGTGATGCTGCTGCGGCTTTGAGTAGCAAGGGGCTAGAGGACTGAGGCCAAGTTCACTGTCAGTCCCTCCGTAGAGCAAGATGGGATTTGAATGAGACTTAAGACTGTTTCTGCTTATTAGCACCCTTTCTAAGGAGCACGGGGTTTCACGGAGCCTCCAAATCTTCCCAGCATCTTCTCTTGCTCAGAAGTCCTGATCCCCAAGCTTCCTTCCAGAAAGTCCCTCGCTCCTTCCTTCATTCCATTTCACAAGGCAGCCCCAGGCCTGGGCCCTTTTGGTGGGGAAGCAGGGAGAGGCCCCAAAGTACAGATTATGCCTTGGAGCCAAGTATGGAACAAAAAATAGGGCAAAGGAGAGAGACAAAGCAGAGAACAGAGCCCAGGAGCCTGACTGAGGACCCGGCGGCCTCTGGGGCCTGGATTCTCTACGACAGCCAGCATCCCATAGATGGTACACGGGGAGGACAGAGTAGCCCAGAGACAGTTGGCCATTTCCTGGTGGGCGGTAGAGGGCAGGATGGTACGGGAGGGGTGGGGGGAGTCTTAGGCAAAAAGAGAGGAGATGGAAGGACCAGGCGGGCCAGGATCCAGAGGAGACTGCTGAGCCAGGCACCCCGAGAAGGCTCCTTGGCTGTCGGTGAAGGTGGTCCCTACCCTGTGAACCTGGGGGAGCCCCCATGTAGCTCTCACAAGCACCCTGGGATCGTTCCAGATGCCAGCACTCCCTGACCACTCACAAACCCTGGGGTACTACTCCCCAGGCCAGGGAGGGGCTAGGGGGCTGCTGGACCCCCTCTGTCCAGCTGGAGTTGGGGAGCAAAGATCTCGGCAGATCACCTCCTCCCAGTTTATTGGTCCTCCCCAGTTCCTCCTGGCCTTTTCTGCGGTTGCAGCCACCCAGCCAGAAAGACTAGATGCTGGAGATGAGAGATGCAAGGTGATAAGAGTGGACCTGAGGAGGTAGCCCTGCAGCTCCCTCCCCTCTGGCTGGGCTGCAGTCTCTCAAGCCCTGTTTGTTTTGGGGATTCGTGGGCAGTGTTTCCTAATTGTTTTGCTGCTCTAGGGAGAGAGAGCAGGTCAGCCTGCAGCGTCCTACCACAGCAGAGGCAGGAGGGCAGGAGGGCAGGGACAGGGACGCCTCCACTCCTAGCCGACCTCCTCTCCTGCCAGGGCTCCCCTTCCTTCCTGCATCCCCAGCCCTTTGGCGCTCACACTTCGGAGGGTGGACAGAGAACAGCTCAATTCTTACTCGCAGCCTTCAGCCCTACTCGGCCATCTCTTTGTCCTGATCTTCTGCCTGGAGATTCCCACACCCACCTCTCCTAATCCCACTGTCCACGCTTTAGCCTTGCCCTGGCCCCCTTCCCCAGTGCCCTGCAGCCGGCAGCTCCCTTCATGCTCCGCCCCGACATACCCACCAATGAAAGCTGCCTGCGAGAGGGAGTGTGTGTGAGCACGTGTGTGTATGAGTGCCTGTGCAAGCGTGCATACATGAGTGTATGTGGATGCATGTTAAGCGTATATGCGTGAGAGTGTGAGCATGTGTATGTATGTGTATGTGAGTGCATGTTGTATGAGCATGTGTGTGTACATGTGAGCACGTGTGTGAGCGTGCCTGTGTGTTGTGTGTATATGTGCGTTGCATAAGTGTGCGAGGTGGAGGGCCCTGTGTGTGTGACCGTGTATATGTGAACATGTGTGAGTGTGTATGTGTGAAAGCATGTGAGTGTGTGTGGGCATGTGTGCATACGTGTGTAGGTGGGGAGGTGTATGTGAGTGTGCATTGACTAAGTGTGTTGTGTGTGTAGTGAGCGTGTGTGTGTGACTGTGTGGACGTGTGAGCGTGTCTGAGCCTGTGGAGGCTGTGCGTGAACGTGTGTGTGACTGTGGACATGTATCTATGTGAGCATGTGAGGGCATGTGTGAGTTGAGGGGTGTGCGATCATGTATCTGTAAGTGTGCACGTGAGTGCACGTGTGTGTATGAGCGTGTTTGCATACATGGGGGATGCTGGGAGTGTGCGGATGTATGTGGCTGTGAGCACGTGTGAGCCTGAGTGAGCGTGACTCGCTGTTTCCCCTCCCCTGGCTCTCACCCCTCCCCCCCCCCGCCCCCCTTCTCAGCCCCGCCCTGCCCTAGAGGGACCAGAAGACCTCTAGTCTCTCTCCCTCCTGCTCCCACCAGGGCTCAGCCCCGCCCCAGCTCCAGCTTCTCCTGTCTCACCCCACCCCACGCTGCTCCACTCCTTCCCGTTTTGGTAAAGTCTTGCCACTGCTTTGCTTCCCTTGCTCCCATCAGCGAGCACTTTCTGGCCAGCTTCCCACCTGACAGCCGAGCCAGCAGCATCCTACTTCCTCCCTCATCCTGGATCCTCTGTCGGACCCCTGTGGCTCGACCCCCATCCCAGCCCCTGCCTCCTGGGACAGCTCTGCCTCCTGTCCCTCCTCCGGGGGCCCTCGTCTCTGTCTGTGAGTGGGTGTGTGTCTCCACGGGATGGGGGAGAGAAAGGAGCAGGAGAAGGAAGGAGACCAGGCTCAGACGGTGTCATTAGGAGATACTAATGCCCCTCATCAAGGCGTATTAATAAACATTATGTGCCACGCGCTCTGCGCACCCTGGCTGATGCAGGCCCAGCAGGACGGGCCCCACGTTTACAGCTGAGTAACTGCCGAGCCCACGGCACAGCCATTAGCCTCATGAGGTTGACCCTGCCAGGAGGCTTCCTGGGCCCGTCACAGCTCGCGGGACGGGTTCTGAGGGCGGACTGACGGAGGCTGGGGGCAGTGTCCCCCCCGCTAGCCTGGGCAGCAGTGGCCTCACGCCTCTCCTTCCTCGCTGAGCCCGGGGAAGGGAGCCGTCATGACCCTTACCCTCAGATGGCACTGTGGGACTTCAGCCTATCCCATTTCCTAATTTCATCTTCACGAGTCTGTGAGGAAACCAGGGCAGGTATCATTATCACAGCCACTTTACAGGTATGGAAACTGACACGCTGGGAAATAGTGTCTTTCTCAAAGTCATGCAGCTAATTGGTAATGACATTGGACTGAAGCCCAGGTTGCCCTTTGGAACGGCTGTGTTAACAGCTCAGTCACGGATCCAGTGGGGCTGCTTTTAACCAGATGGCAACATTTCCCTGGTTCTTGCAGCGCCAGAAGCCAGACCACGAAGCTCAGCTCCCTCAGCAGGACCGAGGGTCTTCATCCTCCCATTGGCGGTGCTGGCGGCAGGGTTGGGTGTCCTGAGGGTCACCGCACCTTAGTGGGAAATGGGCTGCGAGGCGGGGACCGGAGTGATCTAACTTGCGTAGAGATACTGGCGGAGGGCTTCCCTGGTGGCGCAGCGGTTGAGAGTCCTCCTGCCGATGCAGGGGACACGGGTTCGTGCCCCGGTCCGGGAATATCCCACATGCCGCGGAGCGGCTGGGCCCGTGAGCCATGGCCGCTGAGCCTGCGCGTCCGGAGTCTGTGCTCCACAACGGGAGAGGCCACAACAGTGAAAGGCCCGCGTACTGCAAAAAAAAAAAAAAAATAAGAAAAAAAAGATGCTGGCGGAATGCTTGCCATGTTGTAGGCGCCCCACAAGAGGTGGTTCCCCTTTCTTTATGTACTGACCACTGCGTCAATATTAAATTATTGGACCCTGAGGAGGTTTGAGCAGGCGGAAGGCTGAATGGCCCGTTCTTTGTATTTGTTTTTGAGCATTACAGTCCTGTGCTGTCGCAGGGTGCAAAACTGGCTACTCACTGTGACAACCACAATGGTGTTTAAAATTACATAAGGTATTATCCGTGTGTGTGTGTGTGTTTGTGTGTGTGTGTGTTGAAGAACATGAGAACTAGTGTTTTAATAAGATCGCTATCCAAAATAGTTAAGATGAAAGGAGTTGGGGAGCTAAAAATATAAGATCCAAGAGATCAGGGAAATGTTCTTATGAAAAACATCCAATTCCCTACATGATTCCAGGTAAATGAGCCATTCCGGCAACCTGTTGTTGGTCCTGAAAGCTTCAGCGTTCGTTCCGTGTGTCTAGAAACGGCAGTCTTTGGCCTAAGCTGACACTGATGCATAATAATTATATTTAACTATCACCTCATGATATTTGCTCTCAATCTATCTTAACATTTCTTGGCTATTTCTAAGTGGGACAAGTTTAATAAGACCATACGTTGTGTTCTTTATTCCTTTTTTTCCTTTCCACCCTCTTCCTAACCCTACCTAGATGCTACGTCCTGAGAATGGGTGACCTGTGACAGGCCAGGGTCAAAGAGGGGTGGGTCCACCATCTCCTGAGGTCCAACCCAGACTCTGAGCTTCAGATACTGAGAGTAACTAAGGCACGTTTCCCCAAGCAGATGGGAGTCCAGCCAGTGCAGACCCCAGAAGGGACCAGGGGCTCAAAGCTGACACTTGCATGACAAGAAGCTTTGGGACCCAGATGCAAAGAAGGGAGGCCTGGTGTTCTCAGGGCAGCTATCTCTATGCAGAATGATCCAGGGGATTCTTTTTCTTTCCAGTTATTTTCTTCTGTGTTTTAAATTTTTTCTACAGTGAACATGCTGTCCTTTAATGATCTAAAACTGAAAAAGTTACGGTTTGTAAAAGGGATGGGTTGGGGTTCAGGGGTCCCAGGAGCACCTGTTCTGGGTGAGGCCATGGTCGCAGGGTTCAGCTCCATCCAGCCCTGACCTGCCACCTATGGGCAGTGTCCCAAAGCTGACCCCACCCAGATTTGTTCTTGACCGGAGAGGCAGCTGACCAACCCCCTTTGATGATGCTCCTGGGACACAGTTGCTGAGCATTTGGAAGACAGAAAGAGTCTTGCCTGGGGTCTGTGGGCCCAAAGTTTGGTTTGCTGATGGCTGCAATTCTCAGAAATCAGAAGCACTGCCTGCCATTCAAGCCTAACCCCAGCCTACATTTCCAGCCTCAACTTGAGCTTCTTCCAGACCCACCTGTTCTTGTCACACCTTGTTGACATATTTATAGATTGCTTATGCAGTTTCCTCAACGTAAACTGCCCCTCCCCTCCCTATCCTGTCCACTGGAAAACTGGAAAACTCTTACATACCCTTCAAAGCCCGGATCGAGTACAGCCCCCTTTCAGTAGTTTTCCCTGATTACTACCCCCAAGCAATTACAATTTCCTTCCTCTCTGCTCCTTCAACATTTCCTATAGACTGCAATTATTTAGACCTATAATACAGTTATTTCTTTATTGATGTATCTGCCCCACTAGACCATGAGTTCCTCAATACCATAAAATGTGTCTTAATTCATATTTCTTATTTTCGATTTCACAGGGGTTCTCATTAACTGATTCATTTATCTACCCATCTCCCCAGCCATCATGCCTCAGGGCTAACCCTATGCTAGATACTGTCACATACACACAGGTGCAAGACACGGTGGCTTATTTGGGAACCACTCGCATCTCCATATGGCCTGGAACAAAGGGCTTAGACAACCTGTACTTGTTAGACCACAAGCAACCTTGACCCTGGCCTTGGGAAATCTTGCCTCTTCACCCAGTGTTGTGGAGAGTGGTGAAGCTCCTCCCATCTGAGTAACTACTTACGCCAAGAAGCAGACCAGCAACACCCCACCTCACCCCAACTCATTTTGGCATCTGGAGACCCAGGGAAGTAACTGACTCCAGATCTGAAGCCAAACTAGGAATCAAAACCCAGGGGTCCTATTGCCAGTTGGAACCAAATACCAGAATCTCCTGGCCATCCATTGGTGTCTTCTAAAGATGGTGCAGCCCATCTTTAGAAAACACCACGCAGTCCACCACCCATGAAGGTGCCAGGAGGAGACTATCAGGTCTTTGATGTTGACCCTTCTTGAGGGAAACCAGTGCCCCAAATAATCGGCCATCCTACACCCTGGAGTCTGGAAGCACTTGGCTCCCAGAAGGGCTCATGTCTGTGCCTCCTTCTCACCACTTCCCACGGATTCCACTCCACCCGCCTTGGTGGCCGGCCCCCCGTTTTCCCAGCCCCAGGACAAAAAAGCAAGCCATAGTTTTAATTGATCGCAGCCTTTCCCTTGGGGCAGGTACAGTCTCCGGGGCTGGGTCCTCTCCAGGTGGGTGTTAGGCGGCCCAGCAGCCGCAGCCCCTGGAGATCTCAGAGCCCAGGAGCTGTCAGTGCCTTCCACTGACTTACCCCTTGTGAATTGCAGAATCCACAGATTGCTGGGTAGCACTTTCCAATCCTGCGCCTTTTCCTAGATCCTTTGCCACTTGGCAGGTTGCAGGCAGCTGTGTAAAACAGCAGGGAGCTCTCTCGTCTGGTGCCAGTGTCAGAGAGCCTGGAACTCTGTCCTATTTTCCCCATTTTCCCCCCGAGTTTTGCTCGTTTCTCCCTCGGCTCTTCCTCGTCTCCACCACACCCTTGTGCGTCTCGCATTTCCAGTTCAGGACTTTCCCGATGCCCCCGCCCCACCCACCCAGAGATCAAAATGTACAACTTCCCACTCTGACTGAGGTTTGAAGCCAGGCAGGAGAAGCGATTACATCCTCCCGCCCAGATGGAAAGAGGTGAATGAAGAGATTAAATCATCTCCCTAACGCTCAAGGAAATGTGCTGCTGACCCTCTGCTCGAGGGGTCAGCAAGCCCGAGTACCTGGGGCCTTCACGTAAGCCCAGGTGGGCGGGCAGTTGCCTGGAGGTAACTGAAGGGAAGTGAAGAAACTGGGCCAGCCTCCCAGCAAGGCCCAGTGCTGAGCCAGGCCCCTTCCCCACCCTCCAGACCTCACAATCCAAATCTTACCTAAGGGGTTCCCCAGCCTGGAGGAGGGGCATCTCTGAACCCTTCATTCTCAGGGAATGTAGCTCTCTGGCTGTCCCCAAGGGGACAAGAAACGAAAGATCGAGGTGACTTTCATCTAGTTGGCTCATCTGTTTGTGGTTTTCCAAGGGCTTAATATATCAGGGACCAATTCTGTCAGGCAACTCTAGGGTCCGGCCCGGGAGGGCAGAAGGATCCAGGTCCAGACAGCAGCAGTGAGGTCTCATCAGAAGAGGTCAGGACCAAGAGTCAGCTGCCTAGGACACCTTGGACAAAGCCTTCACTCATCTCTCCATTCATCCCACAGATGTTTATTGGACCCTTACTGTCTTAGCTTGGGGTCCCCCAGAAGCAGAGCCTGAGACAAGGATATCAGTACAAGTAGTTTATTTTAAAGGGGACACAAGAGAGCACCAGTAAGGCAGCGGGTAAGACAGGAAAAGGAAGGCACCCAAGGAAGGTTCAGGAGCAAACAAGTTCCACTGGGGGTACCCGGAGCACTTACGCACCAGTTCCCATCAGCCATTGGTTAAGAGCTGTTGCCAGGGAACATTAATGCCCCAGCACACCTGCCCTAATGCACAGGGGGTGAAGTGAGCTCAAGACGCCAGTGCTGACCCTGGGACCAGGAGAAGCAGATTGAAAGTAGAGCCGGTGAGCCAGGGGATGGGCCAGGGCATGGATAACATCTACTACCCCTGCTATGTGCAAAGCATCCTAAGGGCTACAAAGATGGAGAGGATATAGTCCCTGACCTTGAGAAGCTGAAGCTTCTCTGTGTTTCTCTCCGGTCAAATGGGGGGACCAATCTCTGCCCATCCCACGCAAGGGCTGCTATGAGATCCATTGGTTGGACAGTGCCCTGGAGAATAAACCCTAAAAGCTCATTACAAATGTAGGCTGGGGGGTCGGGGGGGCAGCTCCCAGCTTCCAGCACTGTGCTCTTTACTTGCTCTGAGACAAGCCACTCAGAACAACTCTGGTGCGACAGTCTGCATCGCCCTGGTCCAAGAATGGAGTTGCTGCGATTCTCCGTTGAACCTCAACTTTTCTTAAGCATCTCATGTGCCAGTTCCAAACTAGCTTAACAAGACCCAATGGGTTCTTTTTTATATATATATTAATTTATTTATTTTATTTTTATTTATTTTTGGCTGTGTTCGTCTTCGTTGCTGCGTGCGGGCTTTCTCTATTTGCGGTGAGCGGGGGCTACTCTTCCTTGCGGTGCGCGAGCTTCTCACTGCCGTGGCCTCTCTTGCTGCAGAACACGGACCCTAGGCACATGGGCTTTGGTAGTTGCAGCACGTGGACTCAGTAGTTGCAGCTCGCGGGCTCTGGAGCTCAGGCTCAGTAGCTGTGGCGCACGGGCTTAGCTGCTCTGCGGCATGTGGGATCTTCCTGGACCAGGGCTCGAACCCGTGTCCCCTGCATCGGCAGGCGGATTCTCAACCACCGCACCACCAGGGAAGCCAGCAATGGGTTCTTGAGGTGGGAGAGAGCTGGAAAAGAAATCTCGTGTTCTATAAACCAGGAAGTTCCTGCAAAGGGTCCATAGAGTTGAGATTCTTCTCCGCAATTAGAATAATTTGTGCTAATTCCCATGCCAGGAAGCCATGGACACACACATGCACGTGTACATACACGGATGCACACACGTATGCACACATGCACACATCGGGCACCAACTTCTAAGAAAAAGGAGAGGCTGTCTTATATCCTGAGCATTTAAGGGTCTGATTGAGCAATTTTGTGCCCTTTCCTCCCCTCTCCTTGCTAAGAGGGTGATGGGTATCAGGCTCCCCATTTCCAGAGGATGCTGATAAGGAAAGGAGATGCTCTCCCAAGGCCACCGAGTCCCCGTGTCTTAGAAGGGCCCAGGACATCCTCCCAAAGCACACTGACCAAACACCTCCGGTGCTTCTGTCCTGACTCCTGAAAAACCCATCCTGGGCTTCTCAGTGGTCTTGAGGATTAGAAATCCAACTATTTTTATACTGTTTGTCATTTAGGCCATGATTTCTTTTTTAAAATCAGCATTTAGACAAATTCCTTTTGAAAATGTCCACCTGTCTTAGCTATAGTAAGGGAAAGGAAATTTTGTCTGTGCCCGGGGTCCAAGAGGAACAGCGTACCTGGGGGCTGGGGAGGGGGTGGAGGTGAGGCAGCCCCTCCCCTCCTGAGGCTCTCCTGCTAAAGCTCTGCTGTGCTCAGACTTGACAGGTATGGGGTCTGGTCCTCAGATGCTGGGCTCATCGCCACCCTCAGGGCACTTCCCTCAGCCCAGTCTCCCTGGGAAGTGCTCTGAACGATAGATTTCCCCCTCTTGCCTTCAAAATGTCCCTGAATCTCTCCCGTCCCCAGAGGCTTCCAGTTTTCTAAGGTGACTTCAGGCTACATGTGACACACCAAGCCACGAAGATGTTTTAGGAGACCTCACGTTTTCACATGGGGTGAGGGGAAAGGTAGGCCACTTCCACAGCAGCCCCAGACCTCTGGGTGATATCTGTGTACGTTAATAATGGTCTTCCCCAGAACGCCTCCTAGAGGAGGGATGGGATGGTCATGATGTCCTAGAAGAGGCACAGGTCAGCACTGCAGGTCCAAGGTCGAAGGGCCTGGGGCCCCCTCCTCCTGGAACATTCTGGGATTCTCCCACTCACTGCTCGTAAGTCTCTGGACAAGTCGTCTGACCTTGGGGACTCAACTTTCTCACCCTTTGGCTTTAGTTTCCTGAGTCCCCCACTAGATATTGATTCTGCGGTAGAAATTTTAGGCCCCCAAGGACAGACCAAGGAGGGAAGATTTACGGCCCAGAGGGAGCTTCGCCAATATTCAGCCCAACGCGGGTACGTACCAGCCGTGCTGACCACACTCAGGGAGCCCTTCTACGGCCTGGGCCTTCCCCAGAGCCTTCACTCTGTGCTCTTCCTTCCAGCAAGGACCAGCACCTGTCCATGGGACAAGCTCCGGAGAGACCCTAAAGGCTCTCAAAGCCATCAGTGCCCTCTGCTCGGGGCCAGCGGCAGCTGCCTCAGCTGAGCTCAGGGGCAGCGGGCAGGGGAAGGCGGGCAGGCAGGGCCGCCAGCTCTACTGACGAATCCAAGGCTTTGCGTGCGTCTTTGCCAAGCTGGCCCCAGTCGGGGAGAAAAGACTCCCCGGAGTAAAAGGGAGGGACGGAGAGCCTCCCCACCCTGACCAAGGCTGCCATCAGACTTTCCACACTGCTCTGACCTCACGGGCCCAGGGCCCATCCTCACCCTCAAACCCTCCCTGCGCTCTCACCAGGAGAGAGGCCTGTTTATCACTCTGGGTGGGACCAGAGCCTGTGGGGAATTGAAAAGAAACAGGCGGCTTAGGTTGCTATTGTTTTGTTTAAACAAACTGCTGGCCCGGATGACTTGGAAAGGAATGAGGGGGAGGCTGGGAAGGCAGAGGAGGCCGGGCTGGGCTGGGCTTCAGAGACCTATCTGGGGAGAGTGGCTGCGAGGCCTAGGGCCCTCCCCGCCTCTCCCGGGAGAGAAGGGTATCCAGGGGAGGGGCCTCCGTGCCCCCCGCCCCGTCCTGGCATCCTATTGACCCCTGGCCACACCCCGGCCTGATACTGAGGGGAAGGGGGCTGTGCTGGGAAGGCCAGGCAGAGGGAGCGCGCTCTGCTGCGTCTGACAGGCTCCTGGACGCTCCTGAGCAGGGGGAGGGAAGGGGCAGGGATGTCAAAGGACGTGAAGGAAACGGAGGGAGGGGGGCTCAAAGTGGGGGGGCGGTCCGTCCTTCTGCAGTCTCCTGCCCCTCCTCCGACCAAAGGTAACCTAGATGGACACAGAGGAGCCTGGGGGAGAGGGACGTTCTGGAAAAAAAGGCCCGAAGGGGGTTTCCCTGGTGGCGCAGTGGTTGGGAGTCCGCCTGCCGATGCAGGGGACGCGGGTTCGTGCCCCGGTCCGGGAAGATCCCACATGCCGCGGAGCGGCTGGGCCCGTGAGCCATGGCCGCTGAGCCTGCGCGTCCGGAGCCTGTGCTCCTCTATAGGAGAGGCCACAACAGTGAGAGGCCCGCGCGTACCACACACACAAAAAAAAAAAAGGCCCGAAGTGAGAACAGCCAGAGGGCAGGCTGCCGCCTAAAGAGGAGAATGGTGGGGGAGAGGCTCTGGAATGCGGGGAGGGGCTTACATTTGGTAAAAAGTCAACCACACTAGGGTTTGGGTCACCCAGGTGAGTCTGAGAATCTCCACAGAGAACTGAGAAGAAGCCTCACGCTCCCCCATCCCCATCGCCCCCCATCTCCACCCTGAGCACCTCTCTCGAGGGGAAGGAGCAGGGGCTGCACCACAAGGGCTCAGTGTAAAGGTGGCCAGGGCACACTTAGGTGTTGGCAGAATCAGTGAAGAGCCAGGCTAATCACCATCATTAAGGCTATGAAACCCCACACCGAGGGGCCGCAGGACGCCCTGGCATGGCGCCCTGAGCTGTGGCACAAAACCAGGGCCCCAGCTCCAGCGCCTTTCATCTGAGCATCTCCGGGTCCTGCACAAACAGTAATTAGCACCCGCGTCCCCCCGCCCACGTCCCGGGATCACCTCATGATCCCACAGACACTGAGCAGGGGGGAGAAGGGAGGGAAAGGGGAGGAAGAGAAAAGGGAAACTGAAGCTGTCCCACCGGCCCAGGGTGCTGGGCTGAGTCCGGTCGAGGCTGGGGGAAGTAGCTGCCTCCAAATCAGGGAGTCCGGCCTCCTCCGGCCCTTCCTTGCCCTTCTGGCTGCTCAGGCAGCCGTCGGCCGAGTATTCTGAAGGCCCCAAAGAGAACCCGAGAGGATGGGCAAGCAGTGAGGATGGTCAGCCCCGCCCTAGATCTCACCAGACCCCACAGGCCCCAGAGGTGCGTCCTGGGCCCAGCCTGGGGGCACAGAGGGTGAGAGTGGGGCAGCCCTTCTGGAAGGGTCCTGTCAGGCTCTCCAGAGATCAGGGGTCCATCCCTCGCCACCAGGCCACCCTCAGCAATGTTTGCACCTGTCCTCTCTCCCCAGACCCGCAAGGCACCATTCCAAACCCCACGGGCCGTTCTGGCGGCGTCCCCCAGGACAGCCGGACAGCTTCCTCCTCTTCCAGCCTACTCCCTCCGAGAGAAAGAACTCAGCAGGGCCCACCTGGACTAAGTGTGATGGCATGGCCTTCTGCTGCCCCAGGAGTGACCCTCACCTGTGCCTGTCTCTTATTTTCAGGGCGCTGACATGAAGAAGGGGAAGATTCAGGGCCAGGAGTTATCACGTGAGAAAGCCCCTCCAGCGCCCCTTCCCCCCAGCCAGGGCAGTGAGGGTGATCACAGGAATCACAGCGATACAACTTTATGTGGACGCTTCACGTGTGCAAAGCGCTCAGCCAGCGGTTTACTTGGACGCTCTGATCTTATCTGCACAACTGCCTTTTAAGGTCGCTGCCATCGATATCTCCATTTTAAAGAGAAGGAAACTGAGGCACAGAACCACCTGCCCCATGTCACACAACCAGTAAGGAATGGAGCCCACAGTAACCTGCAGGGCTCCGCTGGGAGAGAACCCAGAACTAGAACCGCCCCCACTCCATGGGACTGGCAGGTAGCTCTCTTCCCTCTGCCCCCTCTCTCTTTCCCCTGCCCCAGTCCCACCATGTGGCTGCGAGTGGCTGCGTGGACCTCCCTTTTCTCTGATGCCCTCCTCTTCCCACCCCCATTCTCACCATCAGCTCCCCCCCTCCCCTCCCTCTGGGATCCCGCCAGCAAGGGCATGCCCTCCACTCAACTTGAAGGGGGTGCTCAGGTGGTGAGCTGGCCTCTGGCAAAGGGTTGAGCAAGAAAAACCAACCGAACATCATGGTTCCGTAAAGCAACGCGGACCCGGGCACCAGATGGGCCTGGATTCAAAGCCCAGCTCCACCACTGACCGTCGGCCTGACCTCACCTCTCAGAGCCTCAGTTTCCTCATCCAGAAAATGGCCGTGACACCCACCTTACCAAGTTGTGGTGAAGATTAGGGAGATGTCACAGGGAAAGCACTTAGCCAGGACCTGGCCCTGAGACGTGGCTCAGCAAGTGTGTCCTCCTTCCCTTTCTCCTCATCCCTACTTTTGGAGGGAGACCTCTTCAGGAAAGTCCTAGTACGAGGGGGTTGCGTCTCTATCTCCCCCGAGGATAAATTCTCAGCTGCATAGAACCACTGAGTTCCCTCACTGGTTGGCAGTGTTTGTAAAAAAGCATCAGTTTACCCACATGTACACACGCGCTGACAGAGACCCTCCAAAACAGCCTCAGCTCCCATGCCCATCGGCTCCGCCAACACCTGCACCCACCCCAGCGGAGACCCCAATTCACACAAATTCACATGGCTCCTGGCACACCCTGTGCTGTTCTCATTCTGCGGACGTGCACACACGCACACACACACACACACACACACACACACATACATCTGCTCTGCAATGCAAAAACCCAGGGAGAAATGAATAGTCAGGAATTCCCCTGGCTGTGGGCACTCCGGAGGCCCCAGTGGCCAGAAGTGCACCACGAGGAACGCTTCCACAGCTCTGAGCAGCAAGTGGTTCTTGTCTAACGATCAGGAGAGGGAGGGGGCCACAGTGTACCGGTACTCCCTCCCCCCAGCATCCTCCTTGCAAACACTTCATCCCCACCCACCCCCAGGAAGATGCTTGGCTCCTTGGAAAGGGAGATGAAGGGAGCAAAGGGGGGGAGGAAGAGGCCCACGCTCTTGGAAGGAGGCCCAGCTGGAATGGCCCGCGAAAGTCGGCCTGCAAAACCCCGAGGCCCTGCATAGACTTGGGGGAAGGATGAGAGATGTCCCCACCCCGCATCTCCCCCGAAAAAGAGTACCTCCCGCACAAAGAGCGAAAGGAAGGGAGACAGGCATTCTCCTCCGGAAGAGCCTGCGTCGGCTCCCGGTGCCCCGAGCACCCAGATCCTACAGCTTCCATGATCAAACCTTTGAACCGAGTCCCACCCACCCCCGTAACCACTTCCAGATCCTCCGGATCCAGCCAAGAAATTGGCTTCTTTGGGGATTGAGTTCATAAGGAAATGCTGAAAAAATAAATAAAAATCTCCTGCCAAAAACACTCGCAGAGGAAGATGAGTTTCTCTCGAGGGAGGACATCCATCAGGACAGACTAAAGCAAAAAGAGGACAACGCCAACACCCGCTGGCCCAGAAAGGCCCAAGAGCCCGGCCAGCACCCAAGACCTTCAACCAGCCCACACCTCCTCCTCCCGCCACCCTAGATAATGTACTTCTTAAATGAAGCTGCTGAAGACGAGATCCTGCCAAAGATAAATCCTAGTGGTTTGCAGTGGGTGGGACCCCAGGAGGGGTCCGTGAAAAGGACCAAGAATGATTCTCTTTCCCCCTGCCCAGAATAGCCAGGAACCCCTGGGTACTGTGGGATGTGGAGCGGTGGGCTCCATTTTTCTGGATACCCTGGATACCCATGAGGGTGCTCTCTCATTTTTCTACCCACAGCCTACCAGCCTCCTTCCCCACCAGCACAAAGTGGCTTCCATCGCTACCAGTTCTTCGTCTATCTTCAGGAAGGAAAGACCATCTCTCTCCTTCCTAAAGAAAACAAAACTCGAGGTAAGGCCTTCCCATCCTTCAAAGCCAGGATGAATTCTGGGGTGGAAGTGGATGCTTCGTGAATTCATGGGGAAGTCAGGACCTTGACCATACCCGTGAGCCTTGGAGGTGGAGTCAAAGGGTGGTGTTTCTTGAGAATAAACTGGGATGAGTGTCTTCAAAGAGATGTTGGCATCAGATATGGTCTCCCCCTAGAAGTTCCATCGTCCTAGATGGTGGCTTCAGCGGGGTGGGTGGACCTATAAGGCAGAGTCCCAAAGGGAGTAACTGGAGCCTAAGAGAGAAGCATCTCCCCCAGTAGTTTCTTTTTTTTTTTTTTTTAAATTAATTAATTTATTTTTGGTTGCATTGGGTCTTCTTGCTGCGCGCGGGCTTTCTCTAGTTGCACAAGTGGGGGCTACTCTTCATTGCAGGGCGCAGGCTTCTCATTGCGGTGGCTTCTCTTGTTGCAGAGCACGGGCTCTAGGCGCACAGGCTTCACTAGTTGTGGTACACGGGCTCAGTAGTTGTGGCGTGAGGGCCTAGCCGCTCTGCGGCATGTGGGATCTTCCCAGACCAGGGCTCGAACCCGTGTCGCCTGCATTGGCAGGCGGATTCTTAACCACTGCACCACCAGGGAAGCCCTCCCCCAGTAGTTTCAAATGGCATGTGCAGGCAGCTACCCCACACCACTTCTGCAGGTAATTGTACCCTATAGTTGAGTCTGATCTGGACAAGAGGGCCATGGAATGCCACCCTGCCGGTCTGTCTTCAATGGTCGTTAATTGCTCTGTGCCATCTCAGTGGTGGGGTGAAGACTTCCCTGGCCATGCCCCCTCCATTGGCTTCTCTGAACAGCCCTCCTGGCACTCTTCAGAGGACCCATTTCCCATAGCTTCCCAATGGCTAACCCAGGCTGCTTGGCCTTGGTCCTCCTACCAGCAGAGCTGGGGAGCTGGGGAGCCCAGGACACCTGGCTCCTGCAGTGCCGATGCCACAGGTGACTCACCTGACCCCGTGTGGGCCATGCCTGCTCTCTGAGCCTTAGGTTTCTCTTCAAGAAAGTGGGAACTATAGTAATCCCTGTGCACTCTATGACCCACCCCACCTCCCTCCCCCCAGATGAGGGAAGGAAGAGAATGCGGAATGCACAAATGCCAACTTGGGAGCACAAAGGGCACATCCCCCAGGCTGACAGGAGGGTGGGTGGGTGTCATCAGCCATTTCCTCTTACCCAGTGACCCTAACCAACCTCCACCCACTGGGAAGCCGGAGAAAGTACTGTTACAAGCCTACTGCCCCAGGCCCCGGAGGAGAGGAGGGGAGCATGGAGCCCTTCAGATGTGCTGAGCAGGGGCCGCCAATCACAGGAGGCTCTGGACTGCCCTAGAAGCGGAGTTGGTGCAACGTTTCCACTGCTGAACCTTTCCCCAGGTGCCCCCAGCACCTTGCCAATCTGTAAATCTGTTTAAATGGCTCTGCCCAAGACACCCTTTCAAGTCTGGATACAAAGAGAGAAAGGAAAGAAAAACGTATCTTGCCCAGGCGAAGACCAATTTCTCCAATTCCCTGGGTCCCTGTCTCATCATGAAGCCCCTTCCACCAATCCAAGCACTGTGATCTCCGGGGGCTGGAAACTAGCACCTCAGCCCACGATGCTTCCCCGCACGTGTGGGAGTCGCATAAACTAGGGCAGTACCTCCGATCACCACGTTAAATGTCAGGGTCACAACAGTGCCCTGAAGTCGCCTCCGTAGGACCGAGCACTCTCCGAGGGCAGGACGGAGGGGGAAGGAGCGTTAGGTGACGCCTGGAGGAGCAGTGAAAGGGGCAGAGGAGGAAAAGGGACGTATGCACCAGAGGCCTTTTCCACCCCTGCCATGGCTCGTCCTCCTGAGCCACGGGTGCTTTTCCTATGATATCAACAGCAGGCAGGGAAGCTGGAGACCCATCGGGCCTGAAACTCGTTACTAGTCCCTGTGGATCTTCGCCCAGACTATGGCTGGTCGTGCACTCCCATGGCCACCCCCCTTCCATCCACATGAAAACTTAGGAACCGGACTTGCCCCTGGGCAGAGTCCCTTTGGCTTCCATGCTGTTTCGTTTGCTGCCAGAAATGGAGATGATAAAATTATTCTCACGGATGAAAGCTCTGGCCGGGGTTCCAGCCATACCACGTGACGCCTTCCACGCGCCCCGTACTAAGGGCTTTGGAGAGAACACAATCCAGGGCACAGGGAAAGCTCCCTGCCTTCAAGAGGCTTACGATCTCCTCTGGAAACACTTAAATAATGATGCAGAGCGGCGTATAATTAAGCCCTTAATTGCGTTTCTGGCTGTACGGACAACTGGAGATCACGTGGACTTAGGGACAGTCCTGTCCCTTCCCAGGATCCCTTTCCCTCCAGGATGACACACCCTCTTCAGCCAGGAAGAGTGAAAGGTATTTTCCTGCAAGGTGAGGATATGTTGATTTCCAGTCTCTAGCTAGTGATTTGACTTTTAAGCAAGTCAGCTAATGTCTCTGGGCCTCAGGTTCCTCATCTAGAGAATGAGGGGTTGGATCTAGATGATCTACAAATCCACATGATCCTGAGGCTACTTGGAGGAGGCCGGGCGTGGGCCAGGAGGAGAGTGAAGGAAAAAGGGAGCTCTGGGCTGGGGAAACTGCAGAGGCAAAGATTGTTTTAAAAAGTGAGAAGGAGGCCCCCTGTGATGGTTATGAAAGGAGAAAGTGGGAGAAGGCTGTGGAGGATCTCAGAAGCTCGGCACAGCTGTGACTTTGGTGGGTGCCCTGGAGAGCTGCTGGAGATTGCTCGCGGGAGAAGTAACATGCAAAAGCCGCTCTTTAGAGATGACGGCGCTGGAGTGGTAGGCAGGATGGACCAGAGCGAGAGGACAGGAGGCCTCCAGAGGCCTAGAGACGTGTGGTGTGGACGAACCCAAGGGGCGACTGTAACAGCAGAAGCAGCCTATGCGCAATGGCGGAATTCCAAAGGCCTTGGCGGTCTCTGAAGCACCTGCACGGTGCTGGGGGGTCTCCAGCTGCGCCAGGCTGGACCAGCACTCAGGAGGCCAGGATGAGGAGCCCTGAAAAGAAATGTGGACCCTGGGGCTTACTTTGATCTAGTTTTCTTTTTTTTTTTTTTTTTTTTTTGCGGTACACGGGCCTCTCACTGTCGTGGCCCCTCCCGTTGCGGAGCACAGGCTCCGGATGCGCAGGCTCAGCGGCCATGGCTCACCGGCCCAGCCGCTCCGCGGCATGTGGGATCTTCTCGGACCGGGGCATGAACCCGTGTCCCCTGCATCGGCAGGCGGACTCTCAACCACTGCGCCACCAAGGAAGCCCTGATCTAGTTTTCTTTCCATGGAGGGAGGTGGGGAGTCCCAGGGTATGCGTGCCATAGCCAGCCTTGGTTAGGTGACCCCTGGATGAACGAGCAGGAACAACGTCCGGAGGCTGCGGGCGAGAGGTCAGTATGCAGGAGCCCAGCTAGAAGGGCACCCATGGAGGGTGGTTAACTTGACCCAGTCCTGCGGGGTTGCCTCTCTCTCTGGGACTTAGTCGTGTATGACAAGTTTAGGATGAGAAGGGAGCATGAGATTATTCTCATTGAACTTGTATGACTGTGTTGGGGGTCGGGGTGGGGGAGGTGGAATTGCTCAGAACCGGGGACTGAAACCCTCTCCCGGATTCCTCTTTGTCCTGTGACCCCAGGATGACATACAAGGGGTCAGCAAATGGAAGATCTTGACATTCAAACTCTCACCATGTGACCTGGGACAAGCCACCTCACATCTCTGGGCCTCAATTTCTCCATCATCAAGACTAGGGGTTGGACTACTTGGTCTACCAGTGAATGACCCTGAACAGATTTGCTCCCAGCTCACCGAACTCTCCCACCTTCGAGTTCTGCCAGACAAATTAGGGTGTGACTCACCCTACCAACCCCACACGCTTTGAGTAGAGGTCTTCGATCAGATACGGGGCCGCCGGGACCACAGCAGGGACTTGGAAGCGGATTTGGACCTACCTTGCTCCTAGTTTATAAAATCCTGCCTTTCAAATCCACAGCTCCTTCCTCCCCGTTCCATTTTCCCCACCACGCTTGGCATGGTTCACCAATGCCCTCTGCGTTCATTCAGATGACGCTAAGTGTCAAGTATGTGTGAGGCCCCGTTCTGGGTGCTCTGGGTACAGAAATACATCCCTGCTGCCGTGGATGTATGGAATCACCTGGTGGAGCTCTGCAGGTACTAGGAGCTCACAGAGAGAGTGGAGGGAGATAGTCACATAGCTTAAGCATGACCGCATCCCAAATGGGGGAGAACACTGAAGCCGACAGAACCTGAACTGGTGCCCTCTGACAAGGGCTGGCCCAGTTTCACTATTTGTCCCTAAGGCGACACTTCACCTTCCCAAATTTGGAGCTGTGGCATTATCTCGGGCCTGTAATACACTGGACTTGCACCCTCGACCTCCAAGTTAACTCCCCTCCCCCACGCCCAATCCCCCTGCTCCCACCCTCCACACCCAAAGCCTAGAATAAGGCCTCTGGGCTCATCTGGGATTCACGATGTTTTCTCTACACATCTTCCTCACAGCAGCCTTGGATTTGTCCTCCAGACTTCCAGGTTCTAGAGGAACCAGCTGAATGCTTTGAGGGGCCCATGTCTGAAGAGGGTCCACACTCACTGCGTTGGTTCACACCCTTCCGAACCACACACTGCCAGGATGCCCACTGACTCCTGCTTCTTCATTCACGTCAACCTGCCCACCTTCTCACTCAACAGTTGATTTGCTTCTGCCGGCCGACCCGGGCAGAACATTTTCCCCCTTCCCCCAAACCGGGACCACCTTCCCACCTTCAGGACACCAGTCCGTGGCGCCTTTCAAAACTACGCCACAGGGCCACCTTCTCTCAGTCGGCGACCCTACCCTGCCCTCTCCTGCTCCTCTCACAGGCTCACAAAACACCCTGTTGTACGCCCTCAGTTACCTGCTTTTCTCTCTTCTGTATTTCTTTACATTTTTCTCTTGCCTGGGTCCTACTTCCACCATGAGACCAGAGAGATTCCTGGAGGGAAGAGCTCACCTCTATCTTTTCTTTTGTTGCTTTTAGTATTTATTTTTTTATTTTTATTTTTTTGGCTGTGTCGAGTGTTAGTTGTGGCAGGGGGAATCTTTCGTTGTGGCACGCAGGCTCTTCGTTGCGGTGTGGGGCTTCTCTCTAATTGTGGCACGCGGGCTCCCTGACCAGGGATCGAACCCGTGTCCCCTGCACTGGAAGGCGGATTCGTTACCACTGGACCACCAGGGAAGTCCCCGAACTCACTCTGGTCTTACGTTCCCTTTTTTGCCACCTGTTTCTGGGCTCAGCCCACTGTGGACTTTATTTTTTATTTTTTTTAAAGATTTTTTTGATGCGGACCATTTTTAAAGTCTTTATTGAATTTGTTACAATATTGCTTCTGTTTTGTTTTCTGGTTTTTTGGCCCCGAGGCACATGGGATCTTAGCTCCCCGACCAGGGATCGAACCTGCACCCCCTGCACTAGAAGGCGATGTCTTAACCACTGAACTGCCAGGGAAGTCCCCACTGTGGACTTTGAATCAATGAGTGTTTGTATAGGGGACACACCCACGTGTGCCCATTCAAACACACACACACACACACACACACACGGATCTGCACATTCTCACATGCCACATTCACAAACACACCTCACGGTCAAGTTCCTTTAACACCTGCGTAGGCAGCCGCTTCTGTGAACACTGTGCCCACAAATGACGATTTCGGTGTCCACACCCTCCCTGTCCCAACGCCGAGCCAGCGGGGCCGCGCACGCCCAGCCTCTCCGCCAGCCTGCCCTGCCCCTCCCGGACCTGCCCCTTGCCCGACCGTGTGGGGTGGGCAGCACAGCGGCCACTGTTCCCCAGGGCAAAGGAGGAGACCGGAGCCCAGAACAGTGAGTGGCTTGGCTGACCGAGGGTCTGCAGTTAATAGCAGGTTCACTTCCTTCTGCTTTCGGGGGCAAAATGCTCTTTGCAGCCGTTTCACCCACATTCCCTCTCCCCCAACCCCGACCACCAGATTTCTGGGCCCTGGTGTGGGGATGGAGAGGGAGCAAAGCTGTCCCGCTGCCTTGGGTGGCCTCAGCGACACACCCACACACCGCTCCCCTGGAGGAGGGCTGTAGCCCAGCGCCGCATGGGGACCACGAGTCCCGGGAGCTGTGGCCTGTGCCGTGCCTCACCTCAGCGCCTCGCCCAGGGAGATCACGAGCCCGCGTCACGCTCCTCAAGGGTGAGCCAGGGGAATCCCCTCCATGCCACAACTCAATCCAGAAGCCTCTCAAAGGCTGTGAGTGAGCCCAGAACCGTGCCGCAGAGCCAGGGGAGCCAACAGGCCACGCCAGGCTCGGTCTCGCCTCCATAGGCTGGCCTCGGGGACCTGCAGAGGGACTGCTCCTTGCAGAATGGGATGGGGGAGCGGGGGCGGGCAGAGGAGGGTCCCTGGGCTCCAGACCAGGCAGCGAGAATCTGCTCCCCAGCACCACAGGCAGCTGAACTGAACAGCTTCTGGGCGAGCCACCCACCCACAGGGGTCAGAGAGGAGGGACAGGCGGAGACTTGCCACGCAGTGGGCTTGAAGTCCTGCTTGTGGCGTCTAAAGGCCTGCGGGGCACCGTGGGTGATTGAGATAAGGGGCGCCGTGGGGAAATGTTTGAAAGCACGGGCCGAAGGCGTGAAGGCAGCCGAGCTCCAAGCAGCGTCAACAGTAGGAGGCAGCACGCGGAGCGACCAAGGCTGGGAGGAAATCCACCAGGCCTGGTGGCAGTGAGGAGAGGCACAGTGCAGGCCAAGCAGCAGGGAAGGGGGCCCCGCCTGGAGACCAGCCCAACCCAAACACACACAACACACACAGACACAAACACATGCAGCCCACTGCCGAACAGCCCCTCTCCCGCCCCCCATGACCTCCCATGGTGGTTCACCTGGCCAGGCCCCAGGAGCCCCCGGGGCCCAGCCCCTGAGTCACCGTGTGGGCTTGTGTCAGGCAGCCCTCTTCTGCCTCCGAAGCGCCCCACCCACCTGGCAGAGCGGGTAGGACTGGGGGCCTGGCAGCGGCCCAGATGGGGGCAGCTGTCAGACAGGCGCCCTGGCTAGGAACCGCCTGCCATCTCCACAGGCCCCAGGCAGCCCTCTTCCAGAACATGCCCCAGTCGATCCCAACATCAACTGCCCAAATCTGTATTGAACAGGTCATCAGGAAACCACAGAAAATCCCCAAATTTCACCCGCAACTCCAGCCAGCCGTCACCACCACCAAATGCTGGAATTGATAACTGGGGGCGAAATGGACCGTTTCGAGTCTCCACTCTTCTCGCTCCCTTCCCCACCCCTGCCCCCAGCCACAGGGCGGAGGGAGGAGGCCTGGGTGATCCACTTACTGGATAGTTAGGAATGGCACTTCCGCTCTCCAGCTCTCCTGGGTTCTCCTCTCCAGAGGAGCCGGAGGTAACCCCTCCCCACCCCTGGCATCCCCCCGCCAACCTCACTCCCGCCAAAGTCAAAGTGGTCCCCTCGGCCCCAAGCCTCTCGAGCCAGCGGGATCAGCCCCTCAGCAAATAGCCTCCAGAAGTAATTGGATGTGATGGAACGAGGGCTTTTCAGCTCCTGAGTGGAAGTCTCTGGATGTCATTTAATGGCACAAAAAATAAAAGGCTCGGGCCTCCCGCCCACCACCGCCAGGACATCATTAATCTCAGCAGAAAGGCATCAGCACTCCCATCACCGCAGCCAGCCCCACGAAGCGTCAGACAAATTACAGACCTGAGCCGGGCGCTCAGCGGGACGCTTATTAGGCTGGTGTTCCGTTTTTATCTTTTCTTCAGGGCCACTGTCCCCTGCCAGGAAGCACTTGTGTCCCTGCACAGGGGGAGGGCAGGGGGAGGGCAGGGAGAGGCCAGGGAAGAGCCTGGCTGCCTTGGTTAGACGCAGCTCCCGGCCTGGGGTGACAGGGCGGCCCCAGGCCAGGCGCCGGGCACCGTGAGTCCCAGCAGAGGCTGAGGGGACCCATCCGAAGGCTTAGAACCCACCCCTTGTTCCCAGCTCACCCAAATGGGGGCCTCCCTCCCAGCGAGAGGGGGACGCTTGAGGGCCCACTGAGGACCAGATGACAAGTCAGGTGGGAGCAAGGACACAAGGGAACGCTGTCCTGTGCTGTTGGAAGTCTTAAGAGTAGGACTGCTGGAGAGACTCCAGGACCACTGCTGGGTCAGGACCTCGTCTGCCAGGGTTGCACGCTGTGCTGCTGGCTGAGGCCACCCTGCGAAGGCCTAGCTTCTTATTAGTCCATTGTTAATTGTCCTATATTATAAACTCGTAGAGGGCAGGAGTGGCGCCTGGATAAAGCCACCCTCCCCCATGCCTGGCAGACCCCGGAAGCAGCTGTCAGTGTTGGGGGGCCTGGATCCCAGGGTCTGAGATTTCCCTCCAGCTCAGAGCTTCTGAATTCTAGCCCAGGTGCTGTCTACCCAGCTCTCCCGAATCCTGGGGTGGCTGGGGGTTGCTAGACTGGGTGTAACATCCCCTTCTCAGTCTCTTGGATGCCTCTTAACCCTGATAGGCCCAATGGGAGTGGTCCAGCCCGTGTGATGAGCCACTCCCAAGCAGTGGTAAGCCAGCCCCACAGATCTGGGAGGCCGGGGGTGAAGAGATGAACTGTTCAGGAGCTGTCCCAGGGCCATTCCCGAACATTCCAGCCTTGCAGTCCCCAGGACTCAAACTCAGAGGATGAGTCTCTATGAAGCCTCCCTCCCCGTTGTTGATGACAGGGGTCATTCACCCCCTCCCAGTGTCTCGTAGAGATCAGGCTCAGAACACCCCTCCCCACGGCTTTAGATGAGGTGACCTAACTTCCCCTGCTCCCCGCCTCCGGGCCCAGGTCTGGAACATCTTTAACCTCTAACATCTTCCCCATCAGTACCGGCCAGTAAGTGAGCAAATGGCCTCTGCGTATGGCTTAGCTGGATGGAAGCAGCATCCCCTAGGGTTGTGCAGGGACCCACCTGCACATCATATGCGGTAACCCTGCCCTGAAGAGCCCAGGCCTCTGTGTTCCAGCCACTGGCTCAGGAGACACCCTCCTCCTTCCTCCCTGTGGCCGGAGGCCTCCTGCCACAGAGGCCTTTGAAGTGTACTCACCACTCCTGCCCTCATCCCAGGAAGAGCCCATCCAGGGTGGGTCCAGGGTACAAGGGGAGTGGCCCGAGCACAGGCAGCAGCGCCGCCCTCTTCCTGCATGGCAGCAGACCCCTGCAGCTCAGGGACCCGGGCAGTGCCGTACAGGATGGGGCTTTCCACAGAAAGCGGCGACCGCAAAAGCCACAGCCTCCAAAGTCCTCGTCTCTCCCCACACAGCCCTGAGGGCCTGACTCACCCCTCTTCCTTCTAGAACTTGCACAGGGTCAGTTCCTCTTGCCCTCTGTGGCAGGAAACGGAGGTGTAAGGAGTCACGGCCAAGCCAGGGGAGGAGGCCGCAGAGGCTAGCAGCCAGGCGGCACTTGGGCCCCGTCTCCCGAGCGATGGGGCGGGCTTGCGGAGCTGCCCAAGGACCCCAGCGTTGTTGGAAATGGGACCCGGAAGCAGCTGCAAGGCCCCCCGGGCACTCCTAGCTCAATCAAGAGAGCAGACTGCTGGGAGAGGGGAGCAAGGTCTCCCTGGGTGCAGGGGATTTCTTTCCGTCAACTTGCTCTGATCTCGTGATGAGTTTCAATTCCCTCCCTGCCACCAGGTTCCTTCCTGCCCTGCTCCGTGGGGAAGGCCCCCTTGTCCCCGTGCCCGCCATGCGCCAGTTCACCCATGACCTTTTCCCTGGTATGCAGGCACACACACACGCACATATACAAGCATGCACACACACACACGCACACGCACACACACACACACACACACACGCACACACACACACACACACACACTTTCCCAGGGTCGTGTTACTACAATTCTTTTCCAGTCCGCTGGGTGCCCTGGGTGCAAAGGCCACAGCCAGGCGAGTACCTGCTCCCTCCTTTCTCCCTCCCTCCCTCCATCCCATTCTAGTGGAAAATCCCCAGCATTGGGTCCTACAGCCCAGCAGCAGCCCATCCCATGCAGCCCTTCCCCCAAGAGAACTCCCGAAGCACCTATTTTCTAGGCCCTCAAAGGCGCAATTTGAATGCACAACCACATTCACAATTACAGCCAGATAAGACCTGAAGGAACCCGTAGAGGTCCTCTCCCCCATCCGTGCCCCTGAGAAGCTTCCGCACCGGAACCTGGTCTTGTTTCCCAAACCCTGGGCCTCAGGCACCCTCAGCACCACCATCCCATCTGTGCACTAGGAATAAATATAGTCTCCCCTTGTGAGGATTAAGTGAATATGTGTGGAGTTCCTAGAACTGTGCCTGGCACATAGGAAGCACTATATCCGTGTTATTGCTATTATTATTATTATTATTATCATTGTTTTGTTTCTTTGGTTTAAAAATTGTCCTCTCCTTGAGACCATCTTTGAAATGCAAACAGCTGGGGGTGTGGGAGGGTGGCAGGTAGAGGGGATTTGCCTTCTTCATTGCTAAAAATGGAGGTGGGTGTAGACCAAGGACCACAGGTGGGTAGAGGGGCGGCTCAGGGAGGAATCTAGGCTGCCAGCCCCTCACTTCCTGCTCTCCGTGTGTTAGAGATTACTGTTCTCCATTGGTTCAGGCTATATCAGCCACTGTCTAGCTCTACTCCAGGCAGGCTCTACCCCTAGTACTCCCTCCAGCCAGGGAAGGCTGCTAGATTTTAGGGGAAAAAAACCCAGGGGGCGGGCAGTGATGGTGATAACTAAATAAATAAATACAGGATGTCCAATTCAATTTGCTAGTATAAGTATGGCCCAGGCAATATGTGGGACATACTTACACTAACAGAGTATTCGTTGCTCCTCTGAAATTCAAGTTGAACTGGGCAACCTGTATTTTACCTGACAACCACCCACCGAGGGTGCCTGAGGCCCAGGGTTTGGGAAACAAGAGCATGGGAACATGCCTCTGACCGCCTCCCTCAGCCTCTCCCCCGTGCCTGGGGCCTCGCTCTCCTTGCCCTGCTGCTAGGCCTGTTCACACTTGTCCCAGAAGATGCACCTCCCCCTATGCCCCTGTGTTCTCTTCCCCCGAGGAGGCCCCCTCTGACCTGGGCACCCACTGGACTTCCCCAGGGTCCAGGCCGGGAATGTCTCGCCCACACTCTGCTCCCCTCCAGGATCCAGGTCTTCAGGGCAGGGAGAAGCAGCCTGGCCCTATGCCCTGCCTCTCACCTCTGCCACAGCCAGGGAAGGAACCCTGTCGCACAAGGTCTCCTGGGACTCCGGGGGAGGTGGCCGGGCTTCTGGGGAGGAGATTGGAAGAACGGCATAGACGGTTCTGCCAAGCTCAGCCCCGGCAACTGGGCTGACCAGGTATGAAGAAAAGAAGCATTCAGGCCTCAGTCAGGAGAGCCTGCAGGAAAAGAGGGGTGGCTGGAGAAAATGGGCAGCCAACCTGACTGGGCATTTCCTTTCTGCGTACGAGTGAGAAGGCAGAGTTCTGCCAAATAAAGTCCTGGAGAAACCGACCAAAGGCCATCCCCGTTGTCCTCCAGGAAGCGTCCTTCCCAGACGCTGCTAACATCCAGAGACTGCCCCTGCAGCCAGGAGCCAGAGGGCACCCCTCAGACCGATGGCCACGGCCGCCTCCTCCTCTCTCTGCTCCCCACAGCTGGCCTCCCTCTCAGGCCCCTTCCAGCTCTGAAGTCCACGGTTCTCTCTCACTACTTCCCTGTGGTCTGTTTGTCCTTCCAGGCTCTTGGAATATGGACAGATTTCTGAGCCGCTTCCACCTGGGCGAACCTGAAGCCAGCACCCAGTTCATGACCCAGAATTACCAGGACACGCTGCATCACCAGGCTCTGGGAGGAAGCAGTGAGCCCAAGGACAAACCTGAACCGAGATAACTGCCCGCCAGACCTCAGGCTTCACGTTGCAGGTGTGTGCACAGTACTCACCGCCCGTGGTCTGTGTATAGACCCCACTCCGGGTATGAAACCCTTTCTCTTCCGAATAAAAAAAAAAAAAATGATCCAGGGCTTAATGGTTGGATGTTCTGTTTCCAAACCTGTCCTCCTTCTAAAACCAAGAGGAGGAAATCAATTGATGTTCAGCACTGGGGCCTGGGGCATTCCTGTAAATGCAAGTGGTGGGGGGGGGAAGTGGGGTGGGAAGGATGGACAGGCGGGCGGGGGGGATCTCTAGCCCTGAACGATCACTGAGGCACCGTGTGACCTTGAGCAAGTCACTTATCCTCTCTAAAATTCTGCTTCCTCAGGTGTGAAATTGAGGAAGAAGAGGCAGGGGGTGGTTGGTTTATCACCACGGTCCTTTCCAGCTCTGACATTCATTTAACAAACATTGTCAGCACCTGGTATGTGCCTGACCTCCTGCCAGGGGCTGGGGTGACATGTATGACCAGGGCAGGCCCAACAGGAGGCTTGCTTCTTGGAGCTTCCAGACTACTACAGGAGGGCAAACTTTATCAGATGACCACAAGTAAATTCCAGCAAATGTGGCAAGTGTCCTAAGGAGTAAAGGCGACGCGCTTTGTGATGGGGGGTGGGGGGTGGTAAAGCTCAAAAAGCCCTCTTCTTGGGCTTCCCTGGTGGCGCAGGGGTTAAGAATCTGCCTGCCAATACAGGGGACACGTGTTCGAGCCCTGGTCCGGGAAGATCCCACATGCCGCGGAGCAACTAAGCCCCTGCGCCACAACTACTGAGCCTGCACTCTAGAGCCCGCGAGCCACAACTACTGAAGCCCCTGCGCCTAGAGCCCGTGCCCCACAACAAGAGAAGCCACAGCAATGAGAAGCCCGCTCGCCACAACTAGAGAAAGCCCACATGCAGCAACGAAGACCCAGGGCAGCCAAAAATAAATAAATAAATAATAAAAATAAATAAAAGAAGGCTGCCTGCTGACTTAAAAAACAAAAGCTCTCTTCTTCCTGAGGAAGTGATGTTTAACTTCAAGGCTGAGAAGTGGGGTAAGGGTGAATGATGAGTGGGGACAGGGGGCAAAGAGGAGAAATGACACCTCCAAGCCCCCGTGGGTGATGGGGGCAATGAAAGGCCAAAATCATGGCCACCTGGACAGATAGACAAAGACAAGAACAAGCCAGGCCTTGCAGCCATGTTCACGTTTTGGACTCTACCCTGAAAGCGCTGGGGAATTGTGGAATGATAAGTAGACTGGAGGGGAGAGGGGGCGTCATCTGACTTATGCTTTTAGAAAGCTGTGAAGAAACACCTTGGTGTCTGCAAGGAAGGGATTTTCAGCGTCCTGACTGCCCCTGGACGTTCTCTGAAGGTCTCTTGGCTTTCCCACCCAAAACCCCCTTAGAGGCACCTCTCTGCCACGGTCTCATTCATAGGCTAAACTCCCCTACCCTCAACTCCAGTCCCCTCAGCCCCACCCCTACCCCCTCAACAAGCCCCTCTGCTCAGTTTCCCTCCGAGAGTTAATTACTCCCCACCTCCTTGGCTAGAAAACAGCAAGATGGGTGACTCATGCATGCAAAGTGCCTGAGATCCCCAGATGAAAGGGGCAGGCCGCACCTGGGCCCAGGGTTATTACCTTCCTAGAGGCATGCCCCGCATTAGCTGGAAGGCAAGGGGCCCAGGCCAACCCCTCAGCCCAGCCCAGCACACTCTTGACTAGTGGGAAGATTTTAGTGACGGGCATCTGAAGAACACCAGGAGGTGGGAGATGGAGTTTGTGATGGGAGGGGATTGGATGGTGCAGCCGCCCCCCTACTGCCCCACACCGATAGATTCAGCTCCCCGCCCAGGTGATGGACAGCAAGCTCTTATGCTACAGAAGGGCCTTTGATGCCAGTCCAGGCAGCAGGAGCTCCCTACTCCCTTCTACGCCACCAGGCAGGCTTGTCGGCAGAGCTACAAGAAGAAGCAAAGGCAGTGTCCCTTTGCAGTGTCATGGAAGGCAGCCCTGGAAGGGACTCTCTGAGTGTGTGTGAACCTCCCTCTCTCCGGGCCCTTCTCCCCTCAGCACCCACCCCACCGGGCCCGGAGTGTAATTGGCAGCTCCGGTCGGTGCCCAAGGCCAGCATAAATAGCAGGTCAGCTTCCTAGAGCAGCCCCAAATCGAGACACATCCTCCTCTCTTCTGCTTTTAATTCCTTGTGGCTAGCATGTTTATTTTGGGTGAGGAAAAAAAATCGGATGTTTATCCTTCGAGGAAATTATCGGCTTGCTTTCCTTCCCTTTCCCCCCCTCCTTCCTTTCTTTTCCCCTGGTGCTTTGGGCTTTTAGTTCAGCTGCCAGAGAGACCCCCACCCTCCTGGCCTCCAAACTTGAAAAAAGAACAAAACTAGCCCAGGCTCTAGGCTGAAGCCAGCCCTGTCAGACGTCCCTGGAAGCCACAGAGAAGGAGTTCCCAGTGGCCGGGAGGGGAAGCCTGGAGGCCAGGAGACCTTGGGGAAGCCCCCTTAGTCAGCTGTCTGCCTGCAGAAGGCTTTGGGCCTCGTGCCCCTTTTCTTTCGCTGCCTCCTCCAGGAAGAAACAAAATGAGCATGTAGATTGCTTCGAGACAGCTAACAAAGCAGCTAAGAAAGGGAGTGTCCGTGACCCCTTTACAGGGATGAAGAGAATTGATGGAATTATCGTCGTCATCATCATTATCGCATACCATTTGTTGAGTGCTGTCTGCACACCAGGCACCGTGCCAAATGCCTGACGTGTGGCATCTCAGTTAGTGCCTTCCTGCCCAGCTTTACAGCCTACCGGGGCCTTCATACATATTCTCTCATCCGATTGTCACAACTATCGAATAATGTAGGTGTCATGATTCTCATCTTATAGATGAGGAAACTGACATTCCGATAAGTTAATCTTAAGATAAGATAAGAACCTAATCCCTGTTCTGTAACTAGTAATGGTAGAATCTGGTGTTAACTCAAGCCTTCCCACTCTCAGTACTCACAGGTAAAGGGTACTCTAATTTTACTCTCTGGGTTACATAAAATAAAGGCCAGACCTTCTATTTATTCAGAAGGCAGGTAGGCCAAGAAGGAAGGCTGGAGGTTGCAAAAGAACGTAAAGGGAGTCTCCCCCACGTGTCTTCCCTGAACCGAGCTTCAGCTATTCTAGACCGAGTACAATTTGTGGGGAGGGCCAGCCCCTGGACACTCATAGCAATGGCCTGGCCCAGCTCGAGGCCATTACCACCCAACTCAACCTGCTCAAGGCAAATACCCCAACAGTTTACCACCCTCAATCCCCTCTCCCTCCCAGAACCTTACCTGTGTAATAACTGCTAAAAAAGAGATGGAAAAGGATATATAGGAAGACTTCTCAGTGATGATGATGGTGGTGGTGATGGTGATGAAGATGATGGTGGTGGTGATGGTGATGATGATGATGATGGTGGTAGTGGTGATGATGGTGGTGGTGGTGGTGGTGGTGGTAATGGTGATGATGGTGGTGCTGGTGGTTATGATGGTGGTGGTGATGATGATGGTGGTGCTGGTGGTGATGGTGGTGGTGATGGTGAAGATGATGATGATGGTGATGATGATGGTGATGGTGATGGTGATGATGATGGTGGTGATGGTGGTAGTGATGGTGATGATGATGATGGTGGTGGTGGTGGTGATGGTGATGATGGTGGTGGTGACAGTGATGATGATGGTGATGATGATGATGGTGGTGGTGATGGTGATGATGATGATGGTGGTGGTGATGGTGATGATGATGGTGGCAGTGGTGGTGGTGATGGTGATGGTGATGATGGTGGTGGTGGTGATGGTGATGATGGTGGTGCTGGTGGTTATGATGGTGGTGGTGGTGGTGATGGTGGTGGTGATGGTGAAGATGATGATGATGATGGTGATGGTGATGATGATGGTGGTGATGGTGGTAGTGATGGTGATGATGATGATGATGGTGGTGGTGGTGGTGATGATGGTGGTGATGATGGTGATGGTGATGGTGATGGTGGGTTCAAGCGTTAGGGCTGAGCACCCATGGGATAAGAAAAAAGCTGGCTAGATGCACGAGGTGGTAAATTTTTTTTTAATTTATTTAAATAATTAATTTATTTTTGGCTGCATTGGGTCTTCATTGCTGCGTGCGGGCTTTCTCTACTTGCAGCGAGCAGGGGGCTACTCTTTGTTGCAGAGCACGGGCTCTAGGCATGCGGGCTTCAGTAGTTGTGGCACAGGGGCTTAGTTGCTCCGCGGCATGTGGGATCCTCCCGGACCAGGGATCAAACCCGTGTCCCCTGCATTGACAGGCAGATTCTTAACCACTGCGCCACCAGGGAAGTCCCAAGAGGTGGTAAAATTTGAAAAGCACAACGTTTCTTACTTCGCACACCTAAGATCACAGAGTCTCTACCACTCGATAGCTCTTTGACTTCAGGCAACTTACTCAACTGTTCTGGACCTGTGTTTCAACTGCAAAAACAAAACAGCATAATGGGAGGGAAATGTAAATAAGTGCCTTCCTTAAAGATCTGTTGCAACGGTTAAATGAGATGGCGTGGAAGGCACCCGGCACAGTGCCTGGTGGGCAGGCTGTTCGGTACATGTGTGTTTTCCTCTCCTTCCCTGCCTGCAACTCACCTGCTCTGCTCCCCAGCTCGGCTGGAGCAAGCAGTGAGGCCGAGGGTAATGGGAGCACTCACCCTCCCCAGACAAGAGTCCTTCCCAAGAGACCCATCCAAGCATCAGCAGCCCCAGGGAAAGGGCCACCTGGCAAGGGAGCCTCTAGCCCCAGCCCAGCATGCCCCTCCCAAGCTCAGCAAAAAACTGGGTGGCTTGGATCAGGAAAGACAACCCAGTTCCCTAGCAACTAACAAGCACTTCCCTGTAAAGACAAAGACCCTTCACTCAGAATGCCCCCTTCCCCCCTCCTCTCCAGGTATCTGATCTGTTTTCAGGAGTGGGGCTCGGGGCTGCCCACTACCCCCAGGAGGTCTGAGGGCCTTTAGCCCCACCCTCCCGGCTGTCCTGATATTACCTGCAATTACCCCATAGCACCTTTCATCCTGGCACTAATTAACTTTCCCATTACCCCCGGGAGCTGCTGGGAGACACAAGAGGTGCACATACACACACACGCACACACATACACACCTGCATGCACACATACACAAATCCCCATAGTTCCCCTGCAGAGACCCTCGCTCCATTTTAGAGACCAGGAAACTAAGGTTAGAGAAAGAAGAAAATTCCTTGAGGGTTCTCATCTGCCTCCTGGGTACTTGGAAGGAGAATTAGGAGCTGAAGAGGCTGGCTTGGGGAGAGGAGGGGACAGGGTCCCTGGCAGTCCTTGGGGGATGAGGGACCAGGAAGGAGAAAAACCTTTGGAAAGGGCAGATGAAAACCATGCCAGGACTGAGGTCTTGGGTCTGAGTACCACCTTGGTACCACCAAATGCAAGCCATCTCGCTTAACACAGAGAGGGCATTTCAGAGAGAAAAAAAAGGAAATATTTCAGTCGAAAAGTCGAAAGGAAGAGAAACAGTCAGAAAGAGAAGGAAATAGGAAAGAAGGACACGGCCAGCTGGTGTGATGTAGCTGAAAGAACCACTGACCAGGAGTCAAGACCTGATTTTAGCACCAGGGCTACCATTCACTGCTGTGTGACCCTGGGCATGTCAGCTGCCGTCTCTGGGCCTCAGATTTCTCATCTGTAAAATAGTTTGGGATGGGTGCTCTCAGAGGCCCCCTCCAGCTGAATGTTCTACAGTTCTATATGGCTATTTGGGGGGCATGGCAGAGAAACCATTCAGGGATCCTAGCAGAGGGAGGACGGAGGGGCACATGGGCACTCAGGCACAGAGGGTAGAAATATGACTCGAGAACCTCCTGACCCGCCCTGAATGAGGGCAGGAAACAGAAGCGCCCTCTTTATTCCTCAGGAGGTGGAGTCCGCCCCACTGGCGTAAGTCAGCTGTGCAGGAAGCAGAGGGCTCAAAGGAGAGAGGCTGAGCCTGTCAGAAGGGAAGGTGTAACGGGGCCCTAGCGCAACTTTCATTTCCAGTCTCGTGAAGTAAGCAGACAGTGGGCTCAGGGGGCTTCCTTTAGGGCCTGGGCAGCAGAGCGAGCCTAGGTAGTGCCCGAAAGGAGTCCAAACACCTCCACCCACACCCACGCTCACACACAGCCACACAAACTCAGACATCCCATGCTCACACTCACATACTCACACACTTGCGCGTTCACTCACACACACACAGACACAGCTGGACGTGTATACTCAAGCCACCACAAAGGCAATAGATTCTTTCTCTCCTTGCTGTGGCTGTGAAGCCAGCGCCCAGTCAGCCCTTCCCCAGTATTGATGGAGGCTCAGCTGAGTGCTAAGAATTGAAAGGGCTACAAAAGAGACCTAGAAGTTCTTTACTCACCCCCACCTCCCCGGGGAGGAAGCTGAATTCGCCCATGAGAACGCTGGTCACCCCTGTCCAGAGCTCGCCTGGCTTCCTTCCCCCATACCCCGAGAACCAGACCCTGCCAGTCCACACGTATACAAACGTGTGCACGCACACTTACACACACCTCTACTATACGTATCCTGCACACATACTGTAAATACACCAGCCCACACAAAATCACACGGTGTACGCACCCGCTAGACACTGCAGGGTTTCACCTCTGCCAGGCTCTTTCTAGACATCCATGCAAGCTGCATGGGTGTGCGTTGTCCAGCCCAGGCAGTGGCAAACGTCGGATTTGCATGCACACACAGTGTCCACGGATGCACGCCCACTTCATTCACAACCCACAGCACACCGGCCTGCCAGTGACACGGGCACACCATCCTTTCGATTAAACTGAGGACCAGACCAGCCCTAACCCCACAACTGTCACTTTGCAGACTCCTGATGCAGCAAGTGGATTTGTGGCGGCGGCGGTGGAGGTTGTGTGTGTGTGTGTGTGTGTGTGTGTGTGTACGTGCGTGCGCGTGTGCGCAGTACATGCAGTTTGGGGAGTGTTGGAGAGGGTTGAGGAGGAGGTTCTGGCAGAGGATGGGAAGCAGGCCTTCCCCTGAAGTCCACAAGGAAGGCATTCAGACACACCCTCCTCCCAGCAGCCCTACCTCTGGGCTCTCGCCTGCTGCCAAGCCAGGGAAAGGAGAAGCTAAAAATGTGGCCAGTCTGACTTGCTAAATTGGTCTTCGGTGGAGAAGGGGAAACGCGTCAGTTCCCTGGGGAAGTGGCCGAGCCCAGGGTGGCCACAGGCCCCTGGGCTTCTACTCCGATGGAAAAAAAAGTTGCTCAAATAGATCTGACGCTTTGTTTTCGAACCCAAAATACCCTGTGGCGGCTGCCGGAAGTGTGACCGCGGGAGGGAAGTGGGGCAAGAGGGAAGGTTAGCTCGAGTTTCCACTGCAGCAACTTTTTCTTTCATTTGGGGTCTAGAAAGCTCTCCTGCCCATCCAGGAGAGGGTTTGTGTGAGAGGCAGTGCAGCTCTGGGATTCGGGGCTGGGGTAGCCACAGCCACAGTCACCCTTGGCCCACTGACACCTCCTCCCCAGAGGCCTCTGAAGAGTCCTCAGGCACTGTCAGAGTTTTCTCTCAGGCCACCTGGTGGCAGGCAGGAAAGCCTGTCTAAGGAAGAGGGGCTGTTCCAGGGGCAAGGGGCCAAGTCACAGGTGACTTTGCCTTCAGAGGCCCGACTTTCCTTAGTGAATTGTGATGTAATTTTTTTGACAAAGATCTTATTTACATAAAAATTTTCAAAGAGCATCCAATAAATTAGCTGGACTAACAGCACAGACCCACATCTTCTGATTCAGTACTTTAGTCAGTGGCACTAACGCTAGCTCCAAACGCAAGGATCGGGGAAGAATGACTACATACAACAGGATCTCAACGTGCACATCCCATCACTCTCTCTCCCCTTATCCTCATTTCTTTTTTCTCATATCACTTACCACCACCTCGTAGGTATCTTCTTATTGCCCACCCTCACCCCGAACCCTCATTAGGTCTTGAGTCTCCCCACAGGCTCTTTTTGTCACAGCTGTATTTCCAGTGCCAGACACACAGTAGGTGCGCAAGTGATAACTGTCAAATGTTAAAGACGATCAGGTGCAGGGGCAGTCAGCAAACAGTTCTCTTGCCTCATGAGGACTTGTTAATTCAAAACTGCTGAGTCCTGCGATACCCCAGACATTCGCGCTAGGTGGGGATGGGGTGGGTTGAGAGGAGGCCGTATCGTGGGAATACGACGCAAAATCAGAAGTGGCTCCTGCCCTTCTAGAACTTGGGGCAGGAGGATGGGAGGCAGGCATCCATCAAAGGATTACACAGATAAATGTAAAAAGGTAGGTAGGACCACGGCAAACTAGGAGTGGTGTTTGGTACATCACCTGGACCAGGGGTATGAGAGGAAAGCCTTTTCTGGTTGGGTGGCGACTGAACTGAAGGAAGAATGCCCTCAGGGACATCGTGGTCCAGAGAAAAGTCACGCTAGATGCAGGATGGTGTTGGGGCCGCGCAGATGGTTCGAACTGGTGGCCGGGGAGGCGGAGCGGCGCCGCCCGCAGCCTGGGGCCTGCGGACCCCGGCTGCAGTTAGAGGCGGCTGCGCGCCCTCGGTCCCTGGGTGATATTTACGGACTCTTAAATGACGGCAGGGTAATCACCTTAATGAAAAACTCCCTCAGGGCGATGAGGAAACCGGGAGGCATTTCGGAGGCGACGGTGACTCAGGCTGAGTATGCCGCGCGCGGCCTGGCCACTGGACACGAAGGACTAGCGAGTCCCCTCCCCTGCTCCGCGCGCCCCTCCAGCGCCGCCCCCGGAGGGCGGGGAGCCGAGGCCCCGGCAGGCTCTCCGTCGGCCAAGCCACGGGCAAAACCGATCGCCCACTGCCACGGTCGCCAGGCCCGCGGCTGAGACTCCTTTCTCTGCTCCGGTGCGGGTCTCCGGCGCCCCCTCCCCACTCACGACCTCGGCTCTCCAGCTGCCTGGCTTTGGGAGGGGGCTGCGCTCTGGAGTGCTCACGGCACCCCTGCAGACGCCGGGCTCTGCTGGCCTTTGCATCCACTCTCCTAACGGCCCTTCCTCCGCCAGTGCCTCAGTTTCCCCAACTGAGCACCAACAGCTCAAGATTCTCCACACCACCTCCACCCTGCCCCCGGGTGGCGGGAGTATTAATTACAGCTTGTTCCTGGCTTTGAAGATGAAAAATGCCAAGGATCATTGCCACTCAATGAACGGGGCTATTACCACTTAAGTTTATGCCTGATGAATCCTACCCCACCCCCAATTTGGGGTCCATGTTGCCTTGGACTCCCCGAGTCCTGCTTTCTCCTGGAGCTCACACCTGGAGTTAGCCCCTTTCCTGCTCCTGCGTCCCGAACCGGACCTGGTAGAGCGTCTGGCACATTCATTCTCCCACAAATATTGATGGATCACCCACTATCCCCTCCACAAGACAGGTTCTAGCTGGGGATACAGCAGTGCAGGTCCAGACCCAGGCCATTGCCTTCCTGGAGCCTACATTCTAGTAGAGGCCCAAATGTCTGCTGGCATCTTGCAGATCCAGCCTCAGTGCTATCTCCCTTCTCTCCCTCTAGGATTCCTCACTCATCCACAAGCAAGCCATAATCAGGCCAGAGAAGTCCTGGAAGGACAGTGCTAATGGGCTCTAGGTAGTTTCAGAGATGAAAATAAATAAATAAATAAATAAATTTAACGTGAAAATGAGGGGGGAAAGCACAGCTCCTTACACTGAATACCTCCTGCCCTTGTCTCCCCCTTCCCTCTCCTCTTCATACCTCCCCTCCTCACTTATGGGTCTTAGCCCATCCTCAAGGCCTCGATCAACACCACCCCTCCCAATCAGGCTTTCGCCTGTCCCTGAACATGTCCTCTTGCAAGTCCTTCCCCCTCTGAACTTCCTGCCTGCACTTGCTTTCAGAACCGATCATGTCTTGTGTGTGATGGCTTCTACCTCAGCCTCATTCCTCACTTCCCTTTAAATCACCTGCCCCCTGACAGACCGCAGGATCCCAACCTCAAGTCTGATTCCCTCCACAGGAAGTGCACCCTGGATGTTTGTCTCATTGAAACAAGAGAGCTAAGTCCCAGACCCAGGAGCCTCCCCCTCCACCCCAGCGGGGAATGAATTTTGGTGGACAAGGGGCCCCCCCATCCTGTATAGTGGGCGCTGGGTGGTAGAAATGCAAGGACAAAGTGGGAAGGTCGCAGTCTATCCTGCGCCCCTCAAATCAGCCATGTTTCAGAATTACCCATGTGGACCCTTGGATCAACAGCCTCTTATGGAGCACCTGCTGGGGACAGGCAGTGGGAGTGCTGGGAAGACTGAGGAATAAGGCTCCCTGTCCCTGTCCCCAGGGAGCTCGGATACCATCTCTTGTCATCCAGTAACTTTCTTGACGATTTGGGGCCAAATAATTCTGAATAGCCCAAATAATTCTGCAAAAAGAGAAAGAAGGAGGGAGAGAGAGAAATCTATCATGTCCCTTCTCCTTTGCCCATCTGCCCTGAGCCCTGGCAGAAAAGCTCATGCCATCAGTCAGGCTGATGGGCAGACTTCCATTGGGTTCCAGCTGGCCTGTATTGTTCAGCCCTCAGAGTGATGGGATGGGCCAAGGGCAGTGATTTTAGTTCTTTACTCCAGTGGCTGCAAAGAGTCTCATTTTCTAGCAGAGCTATGGCACGACAAAAGCCAGGAAGCCCTGCCTAGGCCATCTGGTGAAAGAGGATGCTGACAGCACTGAGGACCTCGAATTAGGGGCCCCAAAGAGTCATTAACTGCTTTTCCCCACATCCCAGGTCTTTGGACTGCATAGAACAGCAAAGAAGAAGCCAAAGGTCGGCCCCCAACTGCTCACCTTGGTGGACGAGGCGAAGGGCCCACTTGTTTTAGGCTGAGGAAGGTCCTGAGACTGGGAGCTAAGAGACACAAGATCTAGAGACCACAGCTCTCTCTGACTCCCCAAAGGTTTTCCTTCCAGGGCAGGGAGGAGAGGAACCTGCCAGCCTCTTGGATCCTCGACCTGTCCCATGGGTGAAGCCTGTAGCCAGCAGGAGGCTGGCTGCGTGGGGAGCAGTGGGGGGAAATCCGCTCTCCTCTCTGCTCTCACCTCTCTCTCCCTCCTTTTCTCTCTCTCACTCCCTCTTTGCTCCCCCTGACTGCCTCCCCAACGGCCCCCCCCACTCACACCTTTTCTGGTTCATTTCAGATGACAAAGTTCCTCTTTCCAAAAAGCCTCGTCCCCCAAGAGTTTTCTCTGCAGAGACACCATCCCTCCCAGCTGAGAAGGGGCTGTCCCACAGTGGGCCCCAGGGGCCATGACAGGCCCCCTGAGCACATGACTCCACTTACCCTCCAGGCACCGCTGAACTAAGACAGCAAAGTTCCCATTACAAGCCCTCATGCCCTGACCCATCCCTTCTCCTCCTCAAGGGTCCCAGGAGCCCAAACTTGACTGGGAACACTAACACGTCTTCTCCCAACCTTTTCCGCAATAGAATCCAAAATTCATGGATCAAAGGAGCTGGGAGGAATTTAGTGGTAGGTTATCTACTCCAGCCCCACCAGAAGCCCAGGAACCAGAGGGTGGCCCAAAGTTACACAGATAATTAATGGTGGAACCCAGAAGTCCTGATTCCCAGGCCAGGGCCTGTTCTTCCCATTTACCCATACAGCACACTTTTTCCAAGTCTTGCCTTCTATCTAAGACCTGCCTTCTCTCCCTGCCCCAGCCCAGACCAGCCCAGCCCTGAACTCTCAAACTCTGGACCCCCATGGCAGTTACTCACTGCCTTGGACTTGTGTCTGAGGAGGGGTCTCCACCTCACCGGCCAGCAAACGTCACTTTGTAACAAGACTTTCTCCCTTTGGTCACCAGGTTCTCCCTGAAATTGCTTGAAGAGTAATCCAAAACACCCGGATTCAACATGATTCTAATGAGTTCGTTGGAATGTAGGCACAAGCAGATGTTTCAAATGGAAGTGTGTGGCTGGCTTGGCGAGGAGCCTGTGACCTCTGTGACAACCTAGGGCAGTGGGACCTTTGCTCAGAGTGGCACAGATGCTACTCCACCTACCGGGAGCCCTGGCAGAAATGCTGCTCCTCCCTGACGTCCCTGTGAGCTGTACCCCCTCCCCTCCCCTGGGCAGGGGCTCCTCCCCTACCTTGCATGCTGGGTCCCAGGGGTGCTGGGAAGCAGGTCCAGCTAGTCTTTCTTCTATTCATTGCCTTCTGCACAGTTTTTATACCTCTCCTTCCTCTTACCCACACCTGCCATCTCCTTTCTTTTCCCTGACAGCCAGAATGGGGACAAAGGCTGAAATTAAGAGCGGCAGCTTTGGAGTCACAAGGCCGTGAGTTCAAATCTCAGCTCAGCCACTTCCTGGCCAAGGGTCCTCCAACTAACTACTCAGACTCTTTCCAACACCTTAGATCTTTCATTTAAAACAAACAACCATGGCTGCCCTAGTGGCGCAGTGGTTAAAAGTCCGCCTCCCAATGCGGGGGACACGGGTTCAAGCCCTGGTCCGGGAAGATCCCACATGCCGCGGAGCAACTAAGCCCGTGCGCCACAACTACTGAGCCTGCGCTCTAGAGCCCGCGAGCCACAACTACTGAGCCCTCAGGCCACATCTACTGACGTCCGCACACCAAGAGCCTGTGCTCCGCAAAAAGAGAAGCCACCGCAGTGAGAAGCCCGCGCACCGCAGCTCACCGCAGCAAGAGAAAGCCCGTGCGCAGCAACAAAGACCCAACACAGCCAAAAATAAATAAATAAATTTTTAAAAATTTTTAAAAATTAAAAAAAAAAAACGATTGGGGGGCAGCCCTAAAAGCTTCCTCACAGGATTGTTGTAAAAAATGAGGAAGATATATCGCCACAGGCCCCAATCTTTTGTGGGTCCAGAAGGTCAGCAAGCCCGAAGCCTCCAGCAGTCCCCAAACAATGCTCTTAACTGGGACCACCCCCCCCAAAGTTGTCGCGGCTGTCAAGTTCCTTCCACTAGCTTCTAGGCCAAACCCACCTCACCTCAGAGTTGTCTGTCATTACCGAAGGAATGGCAATGACCTCTAGAATGCCAGGGAGAGCTGGCCAGAGAGATTCCACCAACGACCTGTCCGTCTCCTGTGGGACACCCAGAATGGAAAGCAACTGAAAGCCCTTGAGGGAGCTATCATTCAGGAGCAATCCCACCAGGGTGGGCCCTCTACATGGGTGCTTGGTGTGACTTGAGGAACCCCAGATGCTCTCTGCACCCCAAAACTCCTACTCCTTGTCACTGGGCCTCACATCCCACCATTAGACCTCAGCCCACCAGCATATATGAGTTCCTACCATTTTCCAGGCACCATGCTTAATGGTAGGCTTAATTCCTTTAGGTTATATATGACCCTCTTCTAAGCATTTTCTGTTAGAAAGGCAAATACCCGCTGAGATGGGTAATGCATTAAGTCGCCAGCACCCCAGTTTGAACTAATTGGGGGCTTCTTGCTTGTAAGACAGCAGAGAAGGACTGGATATCTTTAGCAAAAGGGAGCTCAAGTTCAGAGGGCAGAGGTGACTACAGAGCAAGACAGAGCACCAACCTGGTCTTTTTCTGTGGTGGGTTTGTAGGGCACGTCCCCTCCTTCCTCTACCCTTTCACCAAGACAAACATACCCATTGCCCCCAGAGGTAAGCAGCGGGGGCTGGGCAGCCTTGGCTCTGCTGCAGAGGGGCGGGGCCTGCCCTTCACCATCTCCAGGGTAAGGACGCCCTGAACCAGTGCCTACTCACTCTCCAACAAGTCCAGGGCCTGCAGTTCAGGTAATCTCACCCGAGCCCACCAGTAAAAGTGAGACCTCACCCTCAGCCCCTGTTCAGGAGGGAGAGAGGAAAGAAAGAGGGAGGGAAGGAAAAAAGCTTTTTTCTATGCTGAATTCAAGACTTGGCCAGCAGAAGGGAGAATGCTGTTAGTCTGCAAGGGGCCACTCCAAACCCCCCACCCCTACTCTATACCCAGGGTTGTCCCCACCCGCCACGGAACCCTGGCCTCCATCTGCCACCATCATCCAGGTTGACAGGGGACACCTGTGCGGGCTGCAACCCGACCAGCAACCAGGCAGTGAGAACCTATGCTTGTAGAGGCAGGCCTTCCCCAGCATGGCTCCTTCCAGGGCAGAGGAGGGGAGGAAGGGCACCTGAGTCCCCCACCCCACCTTGGAGCCATAGCCACCCCCCATAAAAAGTCTAGAAGGATGCTCCAGAGTGTTAAAGAGCAACTGAGTGACTTCTTGGTTTCCTACTTTATGTCACCACCAGCTATTGAGGGCCCTCTGCTCTCGCACAGTGGGGACAATTCCTTCACCATCTCTGCGATGACATAGTGCCCAGCAGGTACCCGGCACACAAATAGGACTTCCTGTATATGATCACACTGATGTGGGATGCAGTGTCATACCTGGCCCTTTTTACTCCCTGTACCAACCGCACTCACTCCTAAGACACACAAGGGGAAAGGGCTTTTCAGCCACATGGTAGGGTTGGGGAAAATATAGTTTACCAATAATGATTGCCATTTACTGAGTGCTGGCTAGGGGTCTGGCAAAAGTACTCCATGAGGATTATCAAAGGGATAGGTACTATTATTATCCCAATTTACAGACAAGAAAACTGAGGCCAAGAAAGAGATTCAGACATTTGCCAACATCACACTGAAGTTTGAATGAATATTGTTTGAATTGAAGGCTCCCGTTCTAGGTCATGGACAAGTAGGAAGGAGGGGGCAGACATCTTGCCCAAAAAGACTCCTATCCATTCTCACCAACAGGCATAAAGGCTTGGAGCAGGCCTGCAAAACCCTGCTACTTGTTCTGCTTGGATGCAACAGGTCCAGCTCTCCTAAAAGTGTTTGCAGGTCATCTCTGGAATGGCTACACTCCTCCATGGTCTTTGGGGCCCTGGAAGCTTTCAAGGATCCGAAATGCTCCCACTGCCTCTGCCTTTCCTAATGTAGGCCCCTATCAAACAGGACTGGGGCTTGCAGCTCCTCAATCTCCTCCTCTCCGGGAAGAGGTCTCAACAGGTGGGAGGGGGGTGCATCACGGTAGGGTCCTCCAGAGTTGAGCTGGGCGGCCGGGAGGGCTCTCACTTCCTCCCCGCCACCCCCGCAGGCTGAGCTGTGCCTCGCGCTGGGAAACATGGGCACTGCAGTCACTACTGGGGCCTGCGGCTCGCCTAAAGGCCGCGGACCTCGCGGCGTCTCTTGGTCCTGGGCCGGAACCCGCAGAGACCCTCCGGGTGCACTCGCAGCAGGAAGCGCCGCGGAGAGCCCAGGACTGGGACTGGAGCGGCCGAAGCTCTCTGGTGGTCGCGGCTCCCCGCCTCTCCCCGCCTCCCCCCAGCTGCCAAGCTCCAAGGCCAGAGGCCGGAGCCGCTGGCTAATTTTTCACGCCCCCCAGACCGCCTCCCTAGGTGACGCTACAGCCTGTGCGGTTCCTTTAAAGGCTGCGGGTTCCGTTCTTCTTTCCTTTTCCACTGGATGCCAAAATATGCAAATCCGGGGACCGGAATCAGCAGCCAAATAGAGAAGGAGAAGGGGCGCGGCCGGCGCGTCACCGGATCCGCTCCTTGTATGGCTCTTCCCGGCTTGGCCCGCCGCCCCGCGACCCTCCCTGCAGCCGCCAGGGCCCCTCCCGCGCCCAGCCTGGCTCACACTGCCGCCCACGCCCCCGGGCCGGCCAATCGCCCCCCCTTGGGAGGGAGCCGGGGGCGGGAGGCGCTGCATGCCCTGATTCCGGCCGGAGCTGGGGACCGCTGCAGAGCGCTCCCTCCCCGCGCCGCGCGGGCGGAGGAGAGCCCAGGGGCGCAGAGCCTCCCCGGTATAGGTGTGGGTAGCCTGGCGGGAGCGGCAGCAGGGGCGGGGGAGAGGGGGCCCGCGGCGGCGGGAATCCCTCCTTTCCTAAGAACCAGAGGAGATCCGGGGGAGGCCGGGCCCTCCCACCCCTAGTTCTCCACCGAGTGAAGTGGAGGGGAGGAGAGAGAGGTTGTCATCCACCCCCACGACGATGTGCAGCTCGGGAGTTCCTCCCACACGTCCCCGGCCCGCGTGGCCCTCCCACGGAGTGAGGCCCGGGGATCCTCTCCTCCTCCTTGTCAATACTCCCACTCCCCCTGAGAAATGCATGTTCCCCCAACCCCGACTCCCCAGCGAGGAACGCGGGATCCACCGCGCCCACACGGCCAGCGAGGAGGGACTCCTCCCACGCTGAGCCGGTGTGATCCGGGGTCGCTTCCCCACGCCCCCCTCCTCTCCTTTCCCTCTCCCGCGGCCCGGCCGCGCGCGCTCCGAAAACAGGCCTCGGGGAACATAGCCGCCCCCGGGATCTGCTGCCTCTCTGGGAGGTGACAGCGCTCGGGGTCGGCAAACAGGCAGCCCTTGACTGCAGGGCGCCGGCAGTCAGCAATGGGGACAGCCCTGTGGAAGGCGAGGGGGAGGGTAGAGAGCAGGGGAGGTCGCCGTGGTGGCTCAGAGACTGTGGTTCGGCAGGCTGCTGCCGCAACTCAGTGGCGGGCCCTTCGCAGGCAGCAGTAGACAGCGACTGCGCCTGGGCCTGCTGGGCCCTCCTGCCATCCCGTGGCCAAAGGGGTGCTTTGGAACCATTAGGGAATTTATGGAGGGTTTGGTGCACGTGTTCCCTATCCCCTCAACTTCATTCCTTCTCCTTCACCACCAAAACTGCACATCCTCGACCCCCAAGGTGAGGAGTTCTCGCCTCCCGCGCAGCCGCTATGCAGCTACGAAATCTCCCAGCCACTGCGCTCAGCCGGGTGTCAGCACAGGGTCAGGGGCCCAGGGAGCAGCAGGGCTGTGGGCGGCGCATCGGAGGGAGGGCGGCACAAAAGTTCCCGGGATACTGGACCAGAGATCCCTGACCCGCTGGAATCCTCCTCAGAGGGACTTTGTCCCAGTGCCAGGCAGGATCCTGTACGCGAGAAGAGCGGCCGGGGCAGGGTCGGAGCGCACACCTTCCGGGTTCCCCAGAAGTTCCCAGGCTGCAAAGGGACCCCGCCGAGTGTTTTCAATTCTCTTTCTTCCTGCTGGGGGGCTGTTAGAGGCCACTTGCGAACGACCCCACCCCACGGCGCCCTGTCCTACAAGCGCGCTCTCCTAGTGCAGACATCAAATAAACACACAGGCGATTATTGCTCTTTCACCCCCGCGCTGCGTGCTTTACGCCGCACGTTCAGTTACACCCCTCTTTCCTCTCTCCTCTCGAATTTTCTTTCCTTCTTCTCTTCTATTTCTCTCTTTCTCTCTCTCTTTTTTTTAAGATCCGCGAGCGGTGCGGGCGCCGCACGTTGGCTGCGGCCCGCTTCCTGCTTTCTAATGTTCCATTGTGAGGAGCTTCCATTGTGACGTCGCGCCCCTTCGGCTGGGCTTTGTCTGTCCATATATGGGCAGCTACGTCACGGAGCTTTCCCGGGGCTCAGATAAATAGGCTGGTGGAGTTCCCTGGCTGGGAGCTTTTGGGCAGCAGTGAGCTTGCTAGGAAGCTGCGGGGCTGGTGGTGGTGGTAGCAGCGGCAGCAGCAGCGGCAGAGGCGGCGGCGGCGGCAGTGGCGGCGGTGGCGGCGGTGGCGGTGGCGGATCGGGGGGCGGGGGGGCCGCGGGCGCGCGTCTGTTTGTGTTATCAATACTGAGGCCGCGTGCGACCCCCTTGGGCCGAGATCCCCCCCGGCCCAGCACCCACCCACCCACCCCGCACACGCCCCCCCCCCCACGCCACGACCCAGCCTCTTACGGCACCAGCTGAGGCACCCAAGAGGATTACCCTCCTTTGCCCTCTCTCCCACCCACCCCCCAAAAAGAGAAGATCCCCTCCCCAGGCCCACCCCTTCCCCTCTTCCCTCCCCCCTCCTCCCGAACTTTCCCTCTCGCATGCTTTTCCCCTGCACCACGGATCGCCTCTCCGATGCCGCTTGCCTGGAAGCTGCGTTAAGAGCGAGCGGCGGCGGTGGCGGCGGCGGCGGCGGCGGCAGCTCGGGAGTGCTATGACCGGCAAACTCGCCGAGAAGCTGCCGGTGACCATGAGCAGTTTGCTAAACCAACTGCCTGACAATCTGTACCCCGAGGAGATCCCCAGCGCGCTCAACCTCTTTTCTGGCAGCAGCGACTCGGTAGCCCATTACAATCAGATGGCTACAGGTAAGGGCGGCGGGGAGGCGGCGAGGAAGGAAAGGGAGAGAGGAAGAGGAGGAGGGAACGAGCTAGCGATGGATGGATGGATGGATGGATGGATGGATGGATGGATGGATGGATGGATAGATGGATGGATGGATGGATGGATGGATGGATGGAGATATGGGGGGCGCGCTGGGAATTTTCCGGGGGTCGAGTTGCTTTTCCCACCCACTCCTCCCGCCCTCCCCGATCGGGAAGGCTCGGTTGGCGACGCCACGGTAGAGGCTTCGGTTCTCCCGGGTGGGGGCAGCCGCCGACCGAAGGGAGGTAGGTGCAAGCGGCTCTGGGGTTCTCCACTTAGGCAGCGCGATCGCCGGGCTGTGCGCAAGGCGTAATGCTGTCGCCCCCTTTCCCAGGAGGAGCCCAACGTCCCTTTTCACCCGCGCTCTCCCCCCTTACTCCCTCAGCCTCCCACCCGGGATGGAGCCATGTGCGGCGTGGAGTCCCCGCGGTGGGAGAGGTACTGCGACGCTGCCTTTCCAGGGCTTTCAGCAAAGCCGTGGGGGTGTGGGGACGGCGGGGAGGGGAGAAGGTGGGGGCCCACCCGCGCGGGGGCTGCCACAGGGGACGATCCCCGGACCGAGGAGCTTGGGAAGAGCGGCCACTCCCGCCATGGAGACACCGGCCGGTTTTCCGCCGCCCTCCACTCTCGCTAAGCTGAGGCTGGGCTTTCCCCCTCCAGCAAAAGCCGAAAGCTCCTTCAGGCCCGGAGGAGACTGGGGCTGGGGGAGGCGGCGGGAGAGCTCCCTTTGCGGACAGCACCCCTCTACGCGCCGCGGACAAAGCGTCGGAGCACTCCGGGTCAGCTCCCCGGGCGCAGTGCGCACCGGGGGCTTCGTCGGGGCAGGAGAGGCGCGGGGTCCGGCGCGGACAGCGCTAGGGGAAGAGGCCGAGTTGTGTGCGCTGGAGAGCGAGAGCCCGGCGCGCTTCGGGTCTGAAACTACCTGTAGCTGCAGCTACCTGCCCGCCCCACCTCGGGAATAACAACAATGCTTCTCGCGCTCGCGCCTGTGTGTGTGTGTGTGTGTGTGTGTGTGTGTGTGTGTGTGTGTGGTACGGGAGTGTGTGTGTACGGCGTGTGCGGTGTGTGTGCAGCAGCCACTCCACACCCCGATCAGTAGTATTTTCCTGTATCCAGGTTGCGCCCGGGAGCGCGGCACCGCCCGCTTTGCGCCTGGCGCAGCCTACCCCATGCGCTGCGCACTCCACCCGGCCGCACCTCCACACCTGGGCAAGGACCTGGGCGCCCCTGCCTGGGAGCCGACTCGGCTTCACTCACCCCTCCCCTCTCTCCCCCGCTCTCCGCAGAGAATGTGATGGACATCGGTCTGACCAACGAGAAGCCCAACCCGGAACTCTCTTATTCGGGCTCCTTCCAGCCAGCCCCTGGCAACAAGACCGTGACCTACTTGGGAAAGTTCGCCTTTGACTCCCCTTCCAACTGGTGCCAGGACAACATCATTAGCCTCATGAGCGCCGGCATCTTGGGGGTGCCCCCGGCCTCTGGGGCACTCAGCACGCAAACCTCCACAGCCAGCATGGTGCAGCCGCCGCAGGGGGAAGTGGAGGCCATGTATCCGGCGCTGCCCCCCTATTCTAACTGCAGTGATCTCTACTCGGAGCCTGTGTCTTTCCACGATCCCCAGGGCAACCCCGGGCTCGCCTATTCCCCCCAGGATTACCAATCGGCCAAACCGGCCTTGGACAGCAATCTCTTCCCCATGATTCCTGACTACAACCTATACCACCACCCCAACGACATGGGCTCCATTCCGGAGCACAAGCCCTTCCAGGGCATGGACCCCATCCGGGTCAACCCGCCCCCTATTACCCCCCTGGAGACCATCAAGGCATTCAAAGACAAGCAGATCCACCCGGGCTTTGGCAGCCTGCCCCAGCCGCCGCTCACGCTCAAGCCCATCCGGCCCCGCAAGTACCCCAACCGACCCAGCAAGACCCCGCTACACGAGCGGCCCCACGCGTGCCCGGCGGAGGGCTGCGACCGCCGTTTCAGCCGCTCGGACGAGCTGACCCGGCATCTGCGCATCCACACGGGCCACAAGCCCTTCCAGTGCCGGATCTGCATGCGGAGCTTCAGCCGCAGCGACCACCTTACCACTCACATCCGCACGCATACGGGCGAGAAGCCCTTTGCCTGCGAATTCTGCGGGCGCAAGTTTGCGCGCAGCGACGAGCGCAAGCGCCACGCCAAAATCCACCTCAAGCAAAAGGAGAAGAAGGCGGAGAAGGGGGGTGCGCCTTCTGCGTCCTCGGCGGCCCCGGTGTCCCTGGCCCCTGTGGTCACCACCTGCGCCTGAGGCTCGGGCCCCCAGATCACACTTTTCCCCTTCAGTGTCTCCCGGCTGCTGGCCTGAATGCAGCTGGAAAGCTAGCCACGGAGGCGCAGGGGCCGCGCCCTGGCCTCTCCATGGACGTAAGGCCCCTTGTTTCCCTTCGCTGTCCCCCGTTTCCACCCTTTCACACCGGCCAACGGTCGGGGGCCAGGGCAGGAGGCGCCTTCCCCTTGCTGCCCCCCATTAGCCAAGGCGTGGGGGCGGAAAGGTGGCGTCTAGCCCGCTTTGTTCAGTTGGGATCGTCTTGATCCAGGGGCCGCCGGGCCGGGCCAAGGACCTGCGGGGGACTGAAGGCTGGGCCCGCCCAAGCCTCGCTGGACCCAAGCACCTCACGGTTCTCCCCACGTCTCCCTCGGTTCCCCATCGAAGACCCGAGAGGGGGAGGGGGTAAGGAGCGCACCAAAGCGCAGAGCTTGCTGCCCGCCGCACGCACGCGCGCCTGCGTGCGGGGATGCGCGCGAGTGTGCGTGCTCGCGTGAGTGTATGTGTGCGTGTGTGTTTCTGTCTGTGTGTGTGTGTGTGTGCGTGTGCGCGCGCGCGCGCTCGCACGTGTGTGTGCGAGACTCTTGAGCTGAACTGGGCTATGTCCACCCCAAACTCTTCCCCACCTCGGGTCCCCAGGCCGCTGGGGGCCTGCACGTGGCGGGACGAGACGGTCTTCCATCTGCTCCGAAATAATGTTTCTCACAGAAATGCCTCGGGTGCCGCCGCCGCGGTGCTGCTACCGCCGCTTAGGGTTTGGCCCCTCAGAATCCCTCCTTTTCCGAGCGCTTCCCTCTCAAGGCCTCAGGGCAGTTTGATCTTCGGGGAGAAGAAGCAGCCATCACTGAACCTGCCTTTAAAAAAAATGTGTTTTCTCGGCCCCAGAGATTTTTAAATCTCTGTTCCTGAGTTTGCCCTCTGCCCTTTTTCCCCCTCCTCTCCCTTCTCCCCTCTAAGCCTTTTCCCATCTCTTTCCAAATCTTTTTCCAAAAAGGCAGGCCTCAACCAACCACCCCATTTTGCCATCTTTTTGTTCTCTCACTCACATACCCATTTCTCTTCCCACCATTAATGGGAATGCAGCCTTTCTTTCCCTCTCTCTCTTTGTCATCACCAACACAACAGGTAGAATTCAAATTTATGAATACGGTGTGTGTGTGTACGTATGTATATATGTGTGTCTACACACACACACATATATACATTTATATATAACATGCACGCAATATGTATTCCTAGTAAAATAAAATCTCTAAGGTACTTGGCTATCCAGTGCAGTGCACCGGAATAAGGAGAACTTGTAGGCATTTACAGCTTTAAATGATTTATTTTTTATGAAAAATTTAACTGACGAGATTATATCTACATGTGTGTATGTGTGTGTGAGTACGTATATATACACCCATATACACACATATACACACATCTCTGTCCAAATTTTCCTCAAAGCTATGGGGATGTTTGCATTAATCCATGTTGCTGAATGAGGCACATCTTCTCCATACCCCAGTCTCACCTTCTCCCCGCCCTACCTCACCTCTTCTCAGGCACCCCCTCTCCCCAGCCTCCTCCACACAGGGGTGACTCTTTGGAAGTGGAGTAGTAGGGAAGGTTACTCTCTGACACAGCTTCCAGTGCAGTCTTGCCTGAATGTACTGTTCCCTGTTAGCGTTATTTCTCCTGTGGTCAGTAAGCTGCCCAGAGAGAAGGAACAAAGGTCTGGAGTTTACAGAATGTCTGTTTTTAAAGTCACTTTATGCATTTCCCACTTTTTTTTTTTTTAAAGAAAAAAGCACCGGTTTTTTGGTGGCGGATAGATAATACTAAAGGAGTCTAGTGAAAGGGGGGAAAAATCAAAGAGCAGGGGACTGTGGACTTCCAGGTACTTGGACTTTTTGTAGAAGGAGAGAGAAGTGGATGAAGTTTGCCGGGAGGGCCCATATTTTTTCAGCTGAAGGGTAAAATCTTTCTTTGCAGAGACAGTATTTTGCTGAATACTTTTTATAATGTGATGATTATTAAAAACAAAAATTTTGGTCACTTCAAAGCTGGAAGGAGAAATCAGATATCCTTTAATATTTTTTCCTTACTCCTTCTGGTATATGCATGTCACTGCATGATAACTCTGAGTTTTCCTTTGTTTTAATAAAACTGTTCTCAGACATTTAAGCTAAACTAAGAGAAAACTAGCTTTGTTGCCAAAAGGTTGTGCTATCCAGATTTTTTATATGTCTGCATGTTTTAAGAAAAAAACAGCAAAAAGAAAATGCACTCTAACTTATGTGAACTGAGAGAAAAAAATCAGGTTTTAAACAGGAAAACCTATGGGGAATGATATTTTTTGAAAGACTTTTGTATAAAGTTGAGTACTTAGAAAAAGACAAACCAGATGTAATATATTTTGTGGATGTTTTTATTTCTTGGATTTATAGTACCTTATACTAAGGTTAAAAAAATATGCTTGTTATCGTGAAAAGGTGAAATTCTTCACCAACATTTCATTTGCTCCTTTGTCACATTGTTATGCCAATATAATATAGTTCATGAAAACAGCATTTTTAAAAACTGAAATATTGAAATGGTGTAATGTTGTACCATTTGCACTGTGAGCAAATGCTAATACAGTAAATATATTGTGTTTGCTGACAATCAGACGGCCTAGAAATCTCCTTATTTTATTTCTTGTTTTCATAGCATAAAGTTTTGGTTTGGCCCGTTTTTCGTCTTGTTTTGTTTCTGGCTGGTGGTTGGTCTGATAGGTTCTTACGCCTGGTTTTTGTGGTTCTTGCTCTGAAACCCCTCACCGTGGAAACATGGAGTCTGGTGTTCTTAGAAGTCGGTTAGAATTTCGTGTGGGTTCTGGCGTTTCAAACTCAATGTTGAGTGTTTACTCTGGTTCTCAGAGAATTCTACTGTGGTTCTAGGGATTCTCCTCCACCCTTCTGGGAGCCTCAAACTGCCAGAGAGATTAGGTGAACAGATTAGATAAGCTCATGGGAGCCGGGGCTGATGACTGGAACCTTCTAGAATCTTTCTCTCTGGTTTCCAATGGGTATTTGAGAGTAGAAGGGATGGGATCTCCTGGCTTATGAACTATTTCTCTGGTGGCTTCAGGGAGCACCAGAATAGGACCTGCGGTGGTCTCTGCGGCCACACTGAGTACTACTCTGGCTAGAGCTTTTGAAGCCTGAGAAACAGATGGAGATTTGAGAGGGGGTTCTTCATTGTTGGCAAGATAACCAGAAAGATTGAAAGCTTTTTGGTGGTCAGATAATTGGGAAAAATCAGGTTTAAAAGCATTACAACGCAGTCGCACTTGGACAGGATACTCCAGGCCTCATTATTTGTAGCTGCCTGTCCTAGCTCTTATGAGCTACCCAAGGATCCGATGCTTAGAAGAGAAGAAAGAACACAGGAATTTGGAGAAATACAGGGAATGTCTTATAGAGCAGTAATCCCTCCCATCTTACAACTTCTATCACCCATAGAAGTGATGCTTCCCTACCCTATGAGCTTTCTTCTCCAGAACCTTCCCTTTCCTTAACTGATTTGATTTGCCAGCCCTAGAGCTTTCTCCGTTTCTCTTGAAGAGATATGTACCCTCCACTTCCTTCCCGTGTCCACATCTCCATCCTGCTCCCTTCACCTTATTTCCCATCGCTTTTAGAATCCTTTATCATTGGGAGGCTTGTTCTAGAACAGTCTTTGGACAGATCAATCCTCTCTCTCCTGCCTGCCCTCTTGCTTGGGTTTCTCAGCCATGCATTTTGCATATTATCTGCCTCAGCAACATTTAGGGGCTTGGTGTCTGATACAGAGCTATGTCAATGTAGCATGACATTATGAATGGGGGACAGTGTCTCAACACCTGGGGTGCCATTCAGGCCAGCCATACAGTGACAGAACTATACTATAATGTCCCTGCTCAGAAACTGCTCTTATCACCGCCCCCCCGCCCCCCACCCCACCCCCACCCCACCCCTGCATCCTGCCCTCCATGTAGGCCCATCACAGTGAAAAATGTGGGTGGTATTTCTGGTTGGCTATAGTTACTGAGACGTTGAAGGCAGACCTGGGTGGAGGAGGTGGGCTCTGGCCTTAGAAAAGAATGTTTTTGAAGTAAGAGATCAATAACAAGAACGCAAGATGCAGTCTTAAATTTTCTCGCCCACACAGTTCTAGGTCACTGGCTGCCATCTTGAATTCCCTTCTCTCACCTCATGAAACTTTGAAACTTCCAAGCTGCAACTTTGTGTACAGCCACAAGGAGGTATCCTTCTTTTTTAACAGAGGGAATCCAAGATGGCCGAAAAGTCCTAATGATGGAGCATATAATCCATCTCTTTGCTAAACTGGATGAATCCTTCCAGATCTCTATGTGTTTTTCAAGTGCACATCGTCAGAGGAAGATAGCTTACAGGGTGTCGTCACAGTTAGCATTCAGCCCCACCTGCACCTTCTCCAATCAAGCCGGGCCTTCAGAGTGATACTTTCGTCAACAGTGTACTATGCGGCATGATTAATAAACTCACTTCCCATTGGTGCATATTGCTCAACCCATCCTTGTTCAACCACTGGGTTCCTTGGCAATATGGCAGCCTGCCTGGCTGGTACCAGCCCTGTGTGGTGTAATCTCTGATTCACACCTTGTAGCTAGATAAGGCTGCCCCAGATAGCATCACACCAGCAACCCAACCTGCCTGGGTTTTGTAAATATGGGGAGAGGAGATTCAACCCTGAAACTTAGGGGTGAAGTGGGGGTATGGTAGAGGAAAGGCCTGGATGGGGCTATCATGAGAAGGAATCAAGGGAGGCTTTGCAAAGAAGAGGCCTAGGAACAAAATCAGGCATAAAAGTGTGGAAACCCTAAGTTGTTTGGGGGTGAATGAAAGGATGCCCTCCCCCCATGCACATACTCCTCCAGAGTGGCCTACGGAAGGTGATGACTCTTTGCAAAATTGTACTCAGTTAAATGGAATTGGATACAAATGAGAAGATACTTTGTGAGAATTGGGGGCAAGGAATAGCTTACTTATATTTTTATACGGTGGTGGTTGTGGTGGCGGTGAGGTGGTGGTGAGTGAGTGTGTATGTGTGTGTGTGTGTGTGTGTGTGTTTTTATGTATTATTCACAAGTATATTAAAAGGAATAGGAAGATGGATTCCGGTGAATGTAGGCAGGCGCTATGGCCAATCGTTACTGATCCCCTTTTGCTAGTCCAGAATTTGCTTGCCATAGATGAGGGGGTTGTGAGCTGCCTTTTCCCAGCCTTGATCAGCTCCCCTTGTGTCCTGGAATAATAAACCCGGGGAAAGTAGGAGACCTCTGTGTGTCCCAAAGACTAGAAATCATACTGGCAGAAACCTTAACGACTAGGGGAAAATGACTTTCTAAAAGGTACCATGGGGTTTTAAAAATAGGTCAGAATCCTAAATCTATCTCAAGTGGTTCTTTTTAGAAAACCCACTCTGTGTGTGGAGAGGAATGAGGTCTCCAGAAGAAGGGGGAAGATCTGAGTGACGCTTGGAACCCCTTGGTCACAGCAGTCCCTGGGACAGCCCTGAGGACATGATCACTCCCCCATCAGTCATCTAAGAAGGCCTGGAACATGTCTGGCCTCATCAGCTTCTCCCAGCATCCCAGGTCTTGAAATTTCACTGCTCCTTTTGCTTGAAGTTTACCATCCATGCCACCTCTAATATTTTCCACGATGATCATTTTCGCAACCCTCTACAAGAACAGAGGTGGGCCAGGGTTGGGGGCAGTGTCACGGGGCTTTCCCCAACTTGTGCTAAAGTCTCTGACGTGTCCATGCCCAAGCAGGAAGGGACCAGGCCCCGACTCTCCTGCCTGGGATCCTCATTCCCCATCTTCATCACGACTGCTTCATCTGGGCTCTGGAATTGGGGTCGTCCCTGCCGCTGCCCCTGCTGGCTACCAGGGGCACAGCACTCCTCTGCCCACTGACCTGGGCATGAAAAACCTATGTCTTCCTTTCTGGCAAACACACAGATGGCTAGAAGAAAGGTTTCCGAGCAATCTTACTAAGGAGGTAATACAAACAGATCATGGACGCAAAGCCGCAAACAAGAATTAGAGAATACAAGGTTCTAGACGGTGCTGGCTACTTAAAAGAACATGGGGCTGGTTTACTGAGATCCTGCTCTGCTCTCAACGTCTCTGGATGAAGGACGAACAAGGCAATCTCTGGGCCTTGGAATGCCTTTCCTGGACCTCAGGAACCCCACTCTGCTCCTACAGTCTCCTCCTTCACCCATTCCTGGGGGCCTCCAGGACTCTACAACCCTCCGTTTCCATCATCACTCCAGTGGTGTTCTCTCATTTGCAGGGAGCGTGATCGCTAGACCTTCAGGTGGCTCTCCCCATGAGGCCTGCCCAGGGCCTGCAGCCGTCTCTACCTTGGACCTTTCACAGTAGCATCATGACCCGACCAAAAACAGAAGCTCTTTTCTAATCCGGCCAACAGCAGACTTGAGCCCCCTTTGGAGTCACCCACTGAGTTCCCAGCGAGGGGCTCAGGAATGCTTCCATCTCTCAGCTCCCTGGAGGAAAAGAGATGTCTTAAAGCCCCTGAGGCTGGAGACAGCCCAGCCCTCCATGGGGGAAGTTACCCTTGTCTGAAGTTACCCCTGCGTTCTCTGGGGTGGTTCACGCCAGGGCTTGACCGCTTACCCAGAATGCATCGGGTCCCTGTCTCCACCAAAGGGAGGGAGATTAGTGACCAGAACAGAACTGGGCCTTCAGGAACGTTGGCTTCTTCTCAACGACAGGCTGCAAGAGCTCTGGCGCTTTTACTCCTGAGGGTTTTTCCCCTCCGGGTGCCCAAAGTTCTTCCATTCTTCCTTGTTCCCTTCTCCCCACTACTTAGGAAGGTCAGGCCATCTGAGCAGGAAAGCAGAAAGTTTTCCGGTTCCTGCATGACCCTAGGGTACTAAGGAAAGCTTCCTTGGGGGCACTTGTTACTTACTCAGGTCTCTGTCCTGAAAATTGAGAGGCAGTTTGATGACCCAGCAGCTACTCCAGCTTTTCCTTTGGGGCCGTTAACCTGCTTTGGAATCACCACCTCCATCCTCGATCTGAATCCCACCTCTTGCCACTTTCTTGCATCGTGACTGTCAACACGTTTCTTAGTCTCTCTGGATGTCACTTTCCTCCCGTCTGATCATTACTCTTGTGGGGTTCAAAAGCAGTGATGTGTATGGGGCCTGATTCAGTGTGGGTGCTCCATAAACGTTACTCATCTTCCTTGTCCCTTGCCCCTGCCCCCTTTCCCCATCCTCCAAACCCAGATGTGAGAAAGTGGGCTCTGGCTCCACCAGGGATGGGTACACCGATTCAAAGACGGCCAGAGGAACTTGCAGTCCTCACGACCACTCCCAACCCCAGCCGTCCACTGGACATCTGTATTCAGAAAATGGATCCTCTCCACCCCCAATCTGACCAGAGGACACAAGTCCTGTCCCCTCTTGGCCACAGCTGCTGCTCGTTGTTGCCATTTCTTGACCTGGTTCCTGACCCCTTCCCAGGTCCTTTTGTCTCTCTCACTTAGATGGGTGGGTGTAACACCTTCCTGATCCAGTATCATCTGCAAAGTTAATTAATGTGTCATTGAGCTATTGCCTGCTTTCTGATCCTTACCAGGGATTTAAATAAAACGCAACAGCCCCAGCTCTTCCCCGACAGTCCCTCACCCTGGATCTGAGACTTGTTCTTAGTCATCAGTCCTTGACCTCAGCCTTCTAGCCAGTTCTCAGCTTCCAGCCCCAGGGCTGGTGGCACTGCCACCCCCAACCCTAGTCTGGGAGCAGAAGTGTCATCTAAGGCTTTAATGGCAGTGATGGTCTATGAGAGAATCAGGGATGTCAGGGCCCTTACCTCATCCCACCCCCCTGGGTGGGTTCCCCTAGATTTGTAGAGTCCTAGGGGACCTTGAGAGGCAATTTAGTCCAACGCTGCTTTTTGGGTAAGGAAATAGAGACCTCCAGAGGTCCCATGGCTTGTCCAAGGTCACACATCCAGTAAAGGCAGAGCCAGGATTTCAGATCCAGACTATCAGTGGAGGGTCCCATAAGAAGGTGCCGATTCCTTCATTTATTTAATAAATATTTATGGAAGGATATAACCATCAACAACAACAAAAATCCCTCCATTCTCAAAGATTCTCTTCTCCAGGGCAGAAACAGGTAAAAAACAAACAAACAAATACATAATATGTCAGACTGTGATCTATATCGCAGAGAAGAATGCAGCAGAGGAAGAAGGCGTGCTGGCGAGCAGGTTACCATACATTACAGGGTGGTACGGGACAGCCTCACGGGGAAGGGGCCTCTGTGCACAGATGCAGGAGGTGATGCAGCTGGCCACACAGGGGCCTCTGGGCAAGAGCACTCTGGGCAGAGGGGATGGAGAGTGTAAAGGTCCTGGTGATGGTGTTCTTGGGCTATTCAAGGAATCAAGTGGAGCCAGAGTGTCTGGAAAGGAGTGAGGCAAGCGGTCAGCCATAGGAAGAAGTCAGAGAGGTAGTGTGGGACCAGATCACAGAGAAAGCAAACACAATCTGAAGACTCATGGTCAGGGAGAGCCCCCCCCAACCTGCCACCGAGCCCCTGGGGAGAGCCACGACCCGTACCTGGGTGTCCTCTCCCTCTGTCCAGGCTGCCTCTCCTTTCAGCCTTCAAATCCCCCTTCCCCTGCTTGGCTTCTTCATCTCCCTGACTGCAGTCTTCTTAAACTTTCTTCCACGTCCTCTCAGAGGCCACCAATGCCTCCTAAACTCCAGCTTGTCCACAGAGAGACAGAACTGCCTCGCTTGAGAACCAAAGCCTGCGAACCCTTTCTCTTCCCGTTGCCATCTGCCTTGGTACCAAGTTCCTAATAAGATGGATGACCCTTCCTGCTGCCCGACCTGAGAGTGGGAATCTCCCGTGGCCTCTTCTCTCAGAAACTGCCCCTGCAAAGGCAGCTCCCTCCTTCTGTGGCTGCATTGGCCATGTCTCCTGCCTTGGCAAAGAGCTGGTGGATGGCCACGTTCCTCTGATAGGATCATATTCTTACCCCAGCCCTGAACATGTAAGATGGGACATTCCTGAAATCACTTCATCCACAATCTTCCCATCCACAAGCTCCAGCTCCCTGGATTGTTGCAAATCTTAGTCTTGGAGAATCATTCCTATACACTTGTCTGAGCAGTTTCATTCTGGAGGAGAAAAATGTCTTCCCCTTGCCTTTTCTTTGGTCTTCCGCTTTGTGTCTTTCCAAAAGCCCCCATCAGTGTCTGTCTTTCCGTGGCAACTTGGCATCATCCAGAGCTTCTTTGCATCTATTCATTTATCCATTCATTTAGCAAAACTGTATTAAAGCAGGTCCAGTGCTTGCCCCGGGGAGGGGAGGGAAGCAGCAGGCAGTACAAAGACAAACATGCGCAGGACACTGTCCCTACCCTCGAGGATCTTCCATTCTGTCAAGGGAGAGGCAGAAGTATAAACAGACTATTTCAATACATGGGGCCTGGTGTCATGGGATGGTGGTCGCTGATAGTAAGGCACATAAATCAGAGTCTAGTGGGAGGCGGGGGAGGCGGGGGAGGTAAGGGTGGGTTGAGGGAAACTTCCTGGGGGATCTTAGAAAGTCCTCTCGCAGGTCCCACAATAATAAGGAAACCCCAAAGGTACTGAGAACTTTTTACCTGCCAAGTGCCGTGCTAAGGTCTCTTGTGAATTATCCCATTGGACTCTAGGTAGAGTGGATCTACCTGGGATGCTCCCCTGGTGGCCTGTAGGTTTGCTCACTCTCTTGTCCTTTTCCCCAAAGAGGAAGAGAAAATTCCAGTGGCCCACAGTCCCCAGGAAACAACCTAGCAGCTTGGAATCTCTGGAGCAGGCCCAGCTGGCTCGGTGGAGGTTGTCCAACCCAGATGACACTTCCCTGTGTTACATCCTGGTTGCTACTTCTTGCTACAGGGCAGCCATTTCTGGGGCTGGGGGGAGGGGGTAGGATGCGGGTTCCATCTTCTGATTCTCCTCGGTCTGTGCAGAGCATCCCTCCTGCTAGCCTCCCTGCCCGCTCCTCAGCCCAGAACCTGAGATGGTAAGCTGGGAGTAAAGACCGCCCCACACCCTCTTTCTTTTGGGCACTTAGAGTTCAGCATCCACAATTCCAGACATGGACAGACCTCTGCCTTCCCCCTCCTCAGCCTACCCACCTGCTTCTCCTTTGCTGCTGTTGGCAGAGCTCAGGCTCTCAGCCAAAAGACCAAAGGCGTAGCTTCAGCCCTAGCATCGCCTTTCCCTCTGTGTTAGACCATAGGTCGATCTTGGAACTTGGTTGAGCCTCTGTTCTCCCATCTGTACAATGGAGTTCACGGCCCTACTCTCCACAGGCCTGTTGAGCAGATGTGCTGCTATGTAAAATTGTGAAAAAGAGCTATCCTGTCCCAGAAACCTGAAGAAGACTGTTGAGGGATGCTTTTCTCCTTTGACAGGTGAATATTCCAGGCAGATGTTCCCGGCAGAGCTAGGAGCTAGGTCTGAGCTCTTCCTACTAGATCAGGTGAGGAAACCGCACAGGGTCCAGATGGCTCAGAGGTGACAAGCTCAGGCATGGTCCCTGCTTCACAGAAACTTCTGGGTCTTGGGGCGCTGAAATCTACATCCAATGAGAATCTAGATCGTCAAACAACTGTACACCTCTGGGCTCCACTACATCAGGAGTCAGGCGATCTGGCTGTCGGTCTTGACTCTGAGATTAGGACAAAATTGTATGATGCTTGCAAAGTCACCGTCCCCCTCTGGGTCTTAAAGTCCTAGCAGGAAAGTGAGTGGTGCTAGTGGTAGATCCATACAGCACCCCCAGCTCTGATGTTCTGGGACCAGCACACAGTACACACAAGACCCACCCCTTCACCTCCCCACAGCGGGGCTGAGCCAGAGCCTACAGCGGCAGGACGGCAGGACGCGGGAGAGACCTCTGCTCCTGACCTCCTGGGCCTGAACTTAATGATCCTGCTTCCTGCTGCTCAGACTTTCCGGCCTCTCTCCAGACCCACTGGCTCCCTGGGCCCTCTGTTCCCTGACTATAGTTCCTTCTGGCATGTGTCTGTGGTGGGGGAATGTTCTGCGGCTGTGATTGTTTGGGGAATGTGCTTTTTAACCCTTTCTCTCCCTTATTTGTCTGCAAAGTGCGTAGAAACTGGCATTTAGTGAGGTCCCCTGGTTTGGGGTCCCGTTCGATCCAAATGCTCTCAGAGTGGCCTGAGGGGCGTGGACGGTCAGCCTCCCGCCCGTGGACTGGAAGGCCCCGGAGGGTGGCCGGCTCCTGGCAGGAGCCACTGCCCCGCTGAGGGAGCTGCAGGGCCTGGAGGGCTCAGAAGCTCTGCCTCTGGGTCTCCACCCTGAAGACGCATACTGCGGGGAGTCCTCCATTTTTGCATTTTAGCCCCAAACCCACCACCTGAGCCTCTACCTCTCCTACCGGGAAAGGCCTCTCAGGAGGCTTTGGAACCTCATTCCTTCTTTCCAATCCCAAAGCCCAAAGCCCAAAGCCCACCCTCCTCCTAACGGGCTGCCCGGAACCAGCAGCGTCTCCCAGCCGGCACACTCTCTCTCCCTTATCTAAACATCACCTATTTATTCCACCCCTCACCCCACTGGAGCATCTGCTGGGTTTCCCAACCACCCCTGGGTCAAGCCTGTGTCGGATGGGTTGAGTCATTACCTCCACCTCCTCCCCAACTCTCCCAGGTCCCAGGGCTTGGTCTGGTTTAGCAGGCTGGGAGGGACGAGGCATTCCTCCCACGCAAGGAGAATCCAAGGCCCTATGGGCCTCCTGGGACAGGGATTTTCCTGATGTTCAGCCTACCTTTGTCTTCCCTGGAACAATACCTGGTGGGTCCCCCTATGTCAACACCAGAGACCCCTCCATCACCCATTTGACCACCCAACAGATGGCCTGAGTTTGCTTCCTGCCCAGCTCTCCCCTGCAGCGCCTTCTCTGAGTACTCACAGAAACTTGGACGCAGCGACTAACCTCTCTGGGCCTCAGATGACACATCTCTGAAATGGGGATAATAATACCTCGCCTGCCTCAGGCAGGACCCTGGGCCAGCCGATTTCCCAATGTCCTCTTCCGGTTCCCTTAGGTCTGCTTATTCTCAGCTCTTTCTCGCCCCTACTCTGAGAACAGCACCTCATCTGCACCCACTTGGGATTCTTAGCTCGCTTCTTCCCCATCCTTGGCACACCAGCCTTCTCCCAGCAGCTCTGTCCTTGGCTCCCACCTCTCTCCCATCCACATCCCCCTACCCTTGAGTCTCTCCAGACTTTCTTATAGGAATCTCCAAACAAATCCAAGAACAGGCCTCCAGACACCACCCCATCCCACGCCGCTACCAGAGGTTCAGGTCACCACTTCCCTCTGCACTCCCCCGACATCGTCCAGGGAACCCCAGAGGTTACAGAGCAAAGCCCAGTTTCCCTCTGGGGACCGGAAGATGGGCTCTGCCCTCTGTTCATGCAGCATTTTGGAGCTGGCGGGGCCCTCAGCAGTCCCTTCTGTGTGCAGCCCGCTGGCGGCAGGGCGGGGGAGGGGGGTGTGCGGCGGGGGGGGGCTCCCCTCTTTGTACGCGCCCTGCACACATGCTCACAGCGGCCTCACTCAATTCTCCCGCAAGCAGTCTCTCCTGCCCTCCCTCCCCCTCTCGATTTCTCTTTCTGCGCTGTGCTCCTAGAACACACCCTCCCAGCCCACCGATCCTACACATGCCACTGCGCTTTACAAGCACCGGCTCCAGAATTTCCCAGTTCTCCACTCACTCCTCCACCCCACCCCTCTAACTCCTCCACCCCCAAAAGGGTGGGCCCCTGGCTGCCCACAAGACAGACATGCCTCAGCTTCCCCCAGCCTGCCTTTATCAGAAGAGTCTTTGCAGGCTCCTCCCTAAGCCCCTCACCTCCCTTTCCCCCTGAACGAAAGCAGCTCAAGGTCCCCAGCAGCCCTGGCAGCCCCTCCCTGGCATCTGGTGAAAGGACAAGAAAGAAGAACTGTAGGTTCTTTTTCCCCAAGACTCCTAGATTTTGCACCAAAATGCAGGGTGTGCTCCTGTTTGCATCTTTTTTTTTTTTTGTTTCCTTTCTGAAAATAACCATGAAACTATCATTTCCTCCCACTGCCTTTTCCCTATCTTATTTGGATTAGCAGAGTTGCTGGGAGAGGTGCTTTGGAGCCACTGACAGCCTCCTTCTCTGACCTGCGCCTGGAGGACTCACAGGTGGCCCTCAAGCAGGTGCTGCCAGATGGGTACTGGGTCCCACAGGTTGGAAGGAAGGAGTGCAGACGCTGGGCACGGTGGGTCCACGAGAACCCCCCCCACCAAAAAAAAAAAAAAAAAACAGCAACAATCAAGGGCTTCTGGGAAACCAGGTTCTGCCTGGCCTTGTCCCCAGAGTGGCATAGATTGGGAAGAACTCTGCCCTGGTTTTCCCCTCAGCTGTAGCTCCTGGGTGTGGGGGAAGGACTGGCAGCTCAGCCCCCTCCCGGGCCGACAGGAAGGGAGGCTGCGATGGTTGCAGACTCTCAAAGTCTGTGTGCAGGGTGGGGGTGGGGGGAGATAAACACAGAGGAATCTATACTTACACAAGAAGGAAAATGGGGTACATGCTGGGGAATATATTGCTCTTTTTCTATTTTATTTTCATGCTCCTCCCATTCTGCCATTCTGGGCGCCCATCCTGCTGCATCAGGCGAGCCTCTAAAGATGCCAGATCCAGGGCTGGGGGCGGCGGATCCGAGAGGCCCCCAAAGGAAGCTGCGGCTCACCGCACCCAAGCGCCTTCAGGGTCCAGCCACCTGACTTTCCCTTGACTTGCTTGAGAAACTGGGTTCTCCCTCCACCCCCATCCTGCTCAGCCCTCGCTGTGGAGAGTTGCTGGCCCCGCAGGTCTCAAGCCCTCTGTGACACCTCAGAGAGGTCCAGAGGCAGCGGCTTGGGCAGAGGGAGGGCAGTTAGACACGGAGGGGCGAGGAGCCTCTTCTTGCAGGGCGCCCCGTGGCCCCGGCTCCTGGAACCTCAGCCTCTGAGGCCTGCGGCCACCTGGCTTTACCTCTGGTTGAAGATCACCCTGAGGGAGGGTCCATGGGGCCCGGGAAGTTGCAGACCCATGTGAAGCAAGGGATGGCTGGAGGAGGGTCTAAGACCTGTACTGCACACAGACCTTGGCCTGGCCCTGTGGGGTTTGGGGAATCTGTGCCCCTGACCCCCTCCTCGCACTCACTTAGCCTCCCTTCCCTTCCCTGTGTGCCTTCTTTGGGGGTCCTTTGCTGCTCAATCCGGAGGTGCCGCGGGTCAAGGCTGGAGGTGGGCAGCTGGTCTGGCCTCAGTGGCGCCACTGGTTCCTCCTATGCTGTGAGACCCTCTCTACATCCCCGCTCATGCTGGGTACCACCTTCTCGGGTGACCAGATTTACCCTCAGGAAGGCTGGAGTAGTGGCGTCTGCCCCATCTAATTCCTCTGGGTCGGCCTGCAGCAGCGGGGACCTCATTCTTTTCCTTGATGGCCCTCACCTGCCCCGAAAGGCAGAAGCCTTGACGTGGTGAGCTCCTCCTCCACCCCACAGTCCTTCCAAATACATCCATCCCGTATGCACCCTCTCAATCCTGCCCCTTCTTCCCCAGCGGGACCCTTCTCCTCCCCCACTCCTGTGCCAGGCTGAGCTGCTATTTGGGGCTCTGGACGGCCCTGCGGTATAATCAGTGCCCAGGGATAATTGCCACCTGCCCTGCCGGTGTCTGGGGGCTGTCTCGGCCACAGCAGCAGGGGGTGGACGCTGGCAGCCAGGCCTGAAGCGAGGTCAGGCTAGGGCAACGCTCCCCATCCCCCCAGATCTGCTCTTCGCCACCTACAGAACCTGCAAGGATTCCCCACGAAAGCCATGCTCTCCTGGGGGCTGTGCCCACCTGGGAGGCCCTGTGGCTACAGCTGGGAATGGGCGGCCATCCCAGCCAGGGGACAAAAATCTGGAGGCCACTCTATCACCCACAATCATCTCAAAGCCTGTCCCCCCTATACTGTCCCCAGTGGGTACCCTCCCGCAGCTGCAAGCTGACCGCTGGACGGCACCACGGCTGGAGCACGGGCTTTGCAGCTAGGACTTCAGTTTGACGTTCAGCACAAGCTTTCCCAGGGTCAAGCCCTCCAAGCCTCATTGTCTCCCTTCAGGGAGGAGGCAAACGAGATGACATGTGAGAGTAGGTCTCCCATAAATGCCAGCTCCCTGACCTTTTGATACTTTCTTTTCTACTCCGAGGCAGTTTACACAGCCTGGGTTTAAAACACCTGTCGTTCTCACTTGGCCGACTCTACGACGTTGGGCAATCCGTTCAGCCTCGGTTTCCTCATCAATAAAAAGGAGATAATCAGAGGAGCCTCCGCATCAAGTTACTGTGAAAAAGACACGATCTAATACGTGCCAAATGCTTAACGCAGTGCCCGTAAGTGTCAATGGTAGTTACTATTACGGGAAACTTCAGAGGGCAGAGAAGGGGGCTTGGGAGCATCCAGAGGCCAGTTGTAAGACGCTCAGGGGAGCAAAGCCTGAAGAGACAGGCCAGAGCCGATGGAACTAACTACACAGCAACCCTGGCACCTGGACATCCCCTATTGCACTGATGGCCCTGGGGGCTGAGGGTGATTTCTCCCAGGCCTTCTCCCTCTTTTAACCCCGTTTGCTCTAAGGGGCTGCCCTATACGCTTTTTGAGATCAGTGAACACCAGACACCTGTGGATGTTTTAGTTTTAAAAGAGAATCACGGGTTTCCCTGGTGGCGCAGTGGTTAAGAATCCGCCTGCCAATGCAGGGGACACGGGTTCGAGCCCTGGTCCGGGAAGATCCCACGTGCCGCGGAGCAACTAAGCTCCATGCGCCACAACTACTGAGCCTGTGCTCTAGAGCCCGAGAGCCACAACTGTGGAGCCCGCAAGCCTAGAGGCCGTGTTCCGCAACAAGAGAAGCCACCGCAGTGAGAAGCCCGTGCACTGCAACGAAGAGTAGCCTCCCTCGCCGCAACTAGAGAAAGCCCGTGCGCAGCAATGAAGACCCAACGCAGCCAAAAATAAATCTAAAAAAAAAATAAAAGAGAATCAGCAGTAGCAAAATCAAGGTGAAGTACTTTGATCTTGAGAGATGGAAAAATAAAATTTCTTTTGTCTTTACTGTTAGAGTCCAATGCTAATTTGTCCTGACCCTTGGAACTCTTCACACAGATATCCATGAGTGGCCTACTAGGGCCACTCAGAGCAGTGACTTCTTCCTAGGGTGGAACAACACTGTTGGGGAGAATGGGCTGCAGGGCTGGGCAGAGAAAACAGGATTCACAGGGCCAGCCAGTCCCTGACACAGTCCAGCGCCATGCCTCTCTATTTCTCTTCCCCAACCAGGCACAGAGCTCCCATCTCTGGCACCTTGGCCAACAGGCCAGACGGGGAGAGCGCCTTAGCTCTCCTGCCCCACCAGCACCACAGCAGGTGCAAAGGCCACTCTGGATAGAAAGATGAGGCCAAAGTACTAGATATCGCCCCCGTGAGGATGGAGAAGAAAAGAGAATGGTGAAGTGTGGAGCGTGGAAAGTGGGTACCATCCCCACCTGCAGGAACTTCTCAACCCCAATCCGAGCCCTGAGGATGCCAGCCCTAAGGCATTTCTAAGCCCCACCACGGCCTGGGTACCAGCCTCACATCACAGCCATGATGACTCCACTGTGCTCTCCCTCATCCTTTTCAGCCACCAGCGCCCCACCTCGGGAGCCACACGTTCAGGGACTTCCTCTGACTTCCCCTTGATGGACCCACCTGGAGGAACAGGCCACCCAAAGCCAACTTGGACAGCGGGAGCAGTGGGCTCAGTGTTCCTCCCGCGAGCTCTCTTTCCAGTGGACGCCTCCCACTGTGGGGCAAGTCGTCAGGGGGCTGCCCAGGCTTGACAGAGCATCCTTGGACTGATGCCTGGGGCATATGTTGTCCAGGGGGGATTGTTTTCCCTCCTGGTGCGCTCTCTCTCTCTCCCTCACTCGCGTCTCCTCCCTGGCTTCTGTGAGCTAATCAGGGAGCAGGAGGGGGAGGAGGGGGATGCTGCTTGCCTTCCCCGTTATCTGCAGCAATCCACGGTGACTAATGCTCCCAGTTGGTAAAAAGGCAGTGTAATCAAAACACTTTTTTTTTTTAGTCCTTAAAGTTAGTCATTCTCCCAGAGTGGAGGAAAAAAAAGCCCACAGCAGGCACCATGAAATGCAAGCTGAGAGACTCGCGCTGCGGATGGAACTAAAGCATTGGCCATGGCAGCTCCCTGTGGGTCTGAGGCTCTGTCCCTCCTCCTCTGGGCCCCTTGGCTAGCCTTCCTCCGCACCCTCATTTGTTCTTGCTTTCCTCGATAGATATCTGGGCTGTCTGATCCCTGAAGGACTCCCATGCCAAGCTGGGATCTGCCCTTTCCTCTCACCCTGCGAGGTGCTGCCACCTGCTGGTCCTGAGTGCTCCAAACTGGAGGAGGCATATAAAAGCTCCCAGGCCGAGGCTGAGTGCCAGATCTTTTGTTAGTTAGGTGTGTGGTCATGTACTGCCCCCTCCCTTCACCCCAACCCGGCCATGGGCCAGGTTGCCCATGTTGGATTCTCCATTTTGCTACTTATTATTAGCTTCATGCTAATAATAATAACAGTACCTACCTCGTAGAGTCATTGTAAAGATTAAACAGGAACCGCTTAGAATACTGCCTGCCACATCGTGAGTGTTCAATTCACTCATAAAAATAATAACAACAAAATAACAAACTGGAATGTGTACCATCACATTGCCCTTACTCATCCATGGCAGACATTGCTAATCAACCACAGATTTCCCCATCAGTAGAAGATTCCCCAGCATCCTTAGCACAGCACTCCAGCACTCCCTAGATTTCTGTGTGGGGAAGCTGGGAGAGGAAGTATATGACAAGCGCAGAGCTGAGGGTCAATGGGGAGCAGCTGCTTACCAATTACTGCATGAAAAGCTCCAAAGAGAAGTCAGGGGTCTGATGGCAGAGCTGGTAGTTCTTCAACTCCTTTCCCTCTGGTAAATAGCTTTGTCCCCTAAAGTAGATCTCTGCTACCTGAACACTCATTAAACTTCCGGCTTAGGCTTCTGGGGAGAAAGCAGTAGTCACCAGGCTTGAAACCAGGAGCATCTGCCTCTACCCAAAGCTCCTCCACTCTCTGCTTCCACTTAGAAACTGAATTTGCTTGTGTTCTATTCCACCCCACCCACTGAAGGGACAGGGTCAACCTGTATTGTGCTGTCCTTTGGTTACAGAAGAGAAAGACATAGCTCCCAGCCCTGGGTCTAGAGACCCTGCCCCTGAGTTTTCCCCAACAGTGGGAGGTGTTTGTGCTTCCTCATGTTCAGCTCCCCAGGAATCAGTACATGGCATGCCACACTCACGGAGGGAAGCCTGTGGGTCCACAGGATAGCGGGATGCCTGCCTCAGCCCAGCAGGCCTCAAGCTGAACCAATGAGCCACAGGTAAGTAGACGGAGCTCAGCTCAGGGCAGGCACTCTCCTTACAGACTCCCAGGAAGCCAGCACTCTTCCTAGTCCCCTCAAACGTCCTGCTGGCTACCTGAAAGGTTTGGGGTTGAAAGTAAGCAGCACAGTCTTAGTAGGGCCTCAGTCTGAATCCTTCCATCCCAGAAGGTACATGTTTGGTTTCATTCCAAGACATCCATGATTCCTCAGACCAGCTCACTTCTCTGGGTTTGCCTCTCTGTTTGGGCCCCATCTCACATGCCTTCCCCATTCTCCTGTTTCCTGAGGGCCTCTGGAGTCAACAAGAGAGTTGACTTGGATTCTCAAACTATTGGAGACTTTGGTGATGTGATCCATCTACTCATCTTTTAAATGAGGGGGCCAAGACCCGGAAAGGAGATGGGACTCATCAGCTGTAGGGTTAAAGAACTAGAGCCCAGTACTCCTCCAGATTCTTAATCTAGAACTCATCATTCTTGCCCCGCAGATGTGGTTTCCACCCCACAGCCCTCAAACAGACTTGCCCTGGGTTACGGCGCTTGCCTAGGTTAATACTTGGAAATTCTTTAGCACTGTGGGGCAATAACCAGGGGAGACAGAGTAGGGGGAAAGGAGGAAGCAGGTGGGGAAGCCATCCACACGCGCTGAAATTCCAGGAGCCTCATAAGCACGCTGCACCCTCCGTCCATTTATCACACCCTGTGCAAAGCAGCAAGGACCGTCCTTCCCTTTGCCCACACTCTCTGCCCCAGCTGCCCTTTGGTGACTTCTCTTCTTCCTCTTTACTCTTCAAGGCTGCTCTAGTGCTCATTGTGGCCTGTTTCCTGAGGAGTAACAATGGTGATGAAGCTGATCTGTGTGATGTGCTTGGGGGCCCACTCAAGAATGGAAAGAGAAAATATAAATGAGAGACAACCTCCCCTGGACAATTTTCTGAGCTCCCCTATTCCCCCTGGCCAAGCCCTCCACCCTGCCCTGGGAGGTCAGAACAAACTATACATTTCTTTGCCCTAGTTCATCAGCTTAGCTACTCCCCAAGCATCCCTTATAACACTAAAGCCCATTTGAAGCAGAATTCTTAGAGAGAAGGCCCTTGGGTGTCCAGCAGTTACCAGCAGCCTCACTGCCTGCTGCTCTCTCTTCTAAGGCAGGGAGATTTGGGAGGGTGAGGAAGCCAACTTGGCCCAGAACAGCTTAGGAGGGATTTTGGAAGACCCACGGCAAGTGAGCTGCTTGCCTGGAACTCAGTCCTCTTCTCAGCCACCATAGGTTCCCTCTGCCTGGACTCTCCCCAGCCCTCCCCTCAGACTCACCAGGCCAGCCTGATTTGCCTTCAGGATGTGGCTTACCCATTGGCTCCTCCCAGAAGCCTTCACTAAAACTCCATGTGCAGTTGGGAGTGAGGGGAGGCCTTACAGGCTGCCACAGCACTTTCTTTCCCATCATATATTATTACTTTGCTGCCTGTTTCTCTCTCTCTCCAGGTAAGTAGCCCTGGGAGGGCATAAGGGCAGGATCCATACTGCTTTTTCATGGTTGTATCCTTGAAGTTAGCTCAGTGTCTGGCACATTGTAGGAGCCCAATGAATATGTGTTAAATGAATGAGCATAAAAATGGAACCATTCACATCATTTGGGTTCTGTAGTGCCGAGCACAGAGGGAAGACTGGAAGACTGGGAGCAACCCTTACTCTTTGTTCTCTTTTGTTGAGTAAATCCACAGAACATGCCAACCTGAAAAGCACTATTCTATTTTCTATTCAGAGCCCTGTGCCATTTTGGAGGAGCGAAGAGATCCATTTGTTTCTTTGCAACAGGTAACTATGTACAGGGTACAAAATTTAAAAGATACAGAAGACCGTAGAGTGAATGTAAGTCTCCCTCACACCCACTCCTTCATCGCTCCTTTCCCCCCTGCCCCCGCTAGACAATTAATTACTGCTACTGTCCCTGGATGAGAAATCTCCTTACAAACTGAAAAACTAAGGCAATTCCCGGTTAAGCAACACGTGTAGTCCGTGGAGGAGAATTTTACCAAGTCAGCGTTTAAGGTACAAAACGCACCCAGGGGTCCTCATGCCCCCGCCACAGGCTAAATCCTCTGGAGCCCCTAAGCCTAGGCGCGAGGGTCGCGGGACAGGGCAACTCCGCGAAAGCCAGCGGCAGCGGAAGGGTTAATGCGTCTAGCCCCGTCCTCCCGGCCCGCCTCTTCCGGGCAGAGGGGGGCGGGGCTCACGTCACTTCCTGGAGACTGGCTGAATCCGGAAGCGATCCCCCAGGACCGAGGTGCAGCTGAGGACCCCGGCGGCAGGGCCAGCTTCGGGACCATGAGCTGGTGAGTGGGGCCCAGGCGGCGGGGGCAGCTGGAGCCCCCGGCCTGCAATGCGCTTTGCCCTGCGTCCGTCCGACTTGAGTCCCTTGGCCCGCGCTGCCCGCGGACCCTCTGCCCCGGAGCAGGGCCCAGTTGGCCCAGCCCTTGGGGTCGTTCAAGGGGCTTTCCTCTGGTGCTTTCCTGGAGGCTCCAGCTCTCGGCAGGCCTCACCGGGAGGTGGGGCGGGGGATCCCTTTAGAGTGGGATCCCGCGTCTCTTTGCTGACTCTGTACCAAGGTGCTGGTCCCGTCCGTCTTCTCTCAGCTGCGTGAAGTGAGGGACGCCCCTGTTACCTCCTTTACTAAGTATCCGTTGAGAAATATCCACTTCTCTTTCCCACGTGGGCATCTCTCCACCACTGCCAGGTGGCCCTCACTCTGGCCGTCTGAGCCCAGCTCATGGATCAAAACCCCTAGCTTTCAGACGAGTAGCCTTTGCTCCACTTAGTCTTCAAGAGACAAAACTTGCTTCTCTTTCGGTAGGAGCCAGAATTACACGCCACCCGCACTCCCATTATGGGATTGGACTAATTTTTTTTCCAGGGCCTTACACACTCTTTGCTTTCCCTGTTAAATTAACGTAAGTAAGCTTAAATGTTATGGGAACTATCAAGCCATGAGAAAAGAAGCCAGGGAGCCTCAGAGTAGTAGTCACAACTCCAGAGCTGGCACGTGCGTTGCTATGGAACTGTATGATACTTGGCTCATAGTAGACACTTGATCATGTTCAATGGTTGATTTCTTTTGTAAGACTCAGTTTGCCCAAAGGACCTTACCTTCAGGCTTGAGGGCCTGTATATCCACAACCCAAACCTCAGGGCATCCAACTTAAGTGTGCTTGTATGAATACATTGATCCCCGGAGATGTACAAGATGAATCAGTCCTTTTGGAATCCAAGTTACGTTGGCATAGGGTACATGTTTGCACTCTCTCCTCAGAGTCTAGCCTGTTGCTTTACGAAAAGTGCACATTAGCTAGTTATGAACGAGTGAAGATGGTAGAATATTCTTTAGGAAGGCGCTTGCAGCCTCACATTTGGCCATCAATGGAGACTAAGCTCTGGCCACAGACAACTGATGTCATTCAGTGTCAGGGACAGCCCTGTAATGTAAAATGTAAGCCATTTCTGTCCCCTCCTCCCCCCAGCTTCTTAGACGAAGATTGGCCGACAGATGTCAGACAGCACCAGCGCGTGGGGGTCAGCCCCGAGCAACCCCCTAACAAGCCCCAGCAGGAGCTGCTCCTTTTCCCTCCACCTTTGCTCCAGGAGGCCGATAGGGGGCTGGAGCCTTAAAAAGCTAACTTTCGCGTCTTGTTATAACCTGGTTAGTGATGGGCATAGTGGCAATCCTTCAATTCCCCTTCCTAGAGGGATTACTTCCTTAAAGGATCAACCTGGGTCCCTTTACTTTGTGATGTAGATGACTTCTTGCCTGCTGCATCTTGAATCTTTGGAGTTCTCTTACCTAATGTCTCCAAAAGCAGACAGTACAAGGTGCTTTACGTTGCCTAGACTGGCATTTACAATTCTTAAGAATGAATTGATCTTTCCTTCACAAATCAGGAGAAGAGTAGAGCAGAGGCCACTAAAGGTAGAGTCGTCTCTGGGTGATCTGAGACGCATTGTTTCCACCTGTCTTACAGAAATCCTTTTTCTGAAAAACTAGTAGCCTATTTCAGGCTGGAGAGAATTGAAATTGACAAGTAACTGCCCAGCCAAAGCTGAGATTTTGTCCAGTAGAATTAATTTAACAATACACACACATCTTGGCACCTCCTTGGACTGAGGGTCACAACCAAAAGGGTGGCTTTGTCCCTCAAAGCTGAGGTTCCTTTCTCTTCCTCCTTAGAGGGCTTCTACGTCATCTCTTGTGTGGCCCCTGACCCTCTCTCCCTGAGAGGGGAATAGCACCAGCGCCTGGGCACACAATTGCACTCAGTTCCTGGCTCAATGGCTGGCAAGGGGACCAGGGCTGGGTCCTTCTGATTCACTCCTGGAGTGGTTTTCCTGCTCCCAGAATGAATCCATCCATTCATCCGAGATTGGAATTTTCAGTGGGGGAAGAGACCAGAGTGACGTAGAGCCGTCATGGGAGTCTGATGCCCAAGGTCAAGTTCACCAAGCACATGGGATATGCCAGCCATCGTCGAATAAGGCCTAGGGGTACGCGGCCCATGGTCCCCAGAGGGTAACCATTGTTCTGGGCTAGGCTGGACTTTCAAAATGTCACAGTGAGAAATGTCCAATATTGGTGCCCTTTGCACACTGTGGACTTTGCATGAAGAGTGAGAGGTCTTTGTTCTCTGCTTCCTCAGTGCATGCAGCCCGCCCACCGCCTGTTTGTTTAGTGGGCACTTGCTGCCTTCCTGTACCATCTACTCATCCATCCGTCCACTGATCTGCTTTTCAGCAAGGTGGCCCAGTGGTGGGCTCTGCTCGGAGGAAGGCATTTGATGTTTACATCTCAGATCACTGATCCACCTCTTGGCCCCAAGCCAAGTGCTGCTTTCTTACCTTTCCTCCTCCGTGTCACCCCCCTCTCCGTGTGTGTGTGTGTGTGTGTGTGTGTGTGTGTGTGTGTGTGTTGTGTGTCTTTATTATGGTGTGGAGGGAGAATTAAATGGAATTAAGGATAGTGACCTTAATCTTGCTTAGCTGTCTCCAGGACCCATAGCCTTCCTTGGAACCACACACCTTCATGGTGATCTTAGGCTTCAATGACGAGGAAAAAGGAGCACTGCTGGAGGAAATCGTCCTATACCTAGAGGTTCAGGAGTCTGACTCAGAAGGAAGGAAATTAAAGTCAGTGCAGATAAATTTGGTAGGAGTTGGAGTGCTGAGTTCAGGCTCTGGTTCCCTCATTCTCAGTGTGGCCTGGTTAGGCGTCTGATCTTCCTCTGTCTTGTTTTCTCCACTTATAACACGGAATGGATAAGCTCAGCTGATACTTTGTCACCCAGACCTGTTGTGAAAAGAAAGGAAACCCTGGGCTTCCCTGGTGGCGCAGCGGTTGAAAGTCCGCCTGCCGATGCGGGGGACACGGGTTCGTGCCCCGGTCTGGGCAGATCCCACATGCCGCGGAGCGACTGGGCCCGTGAGCCATGGCCGCTGAGCCTGCGCGTCTGGAGCCTGTGCTCCGCAACGGGAGAGGCCACAGCAGTGAGAGGCCCGCGTACCGCAAAAAAAAAAAAAGAATGGAAACCCTGCGGATGCTATTTTGTTTTCTGACTCTTCTGGGCTCTTCTGCCCCTTAAATATTGGTATTCCTCAGGGAACATCTTTTTTTTTTTTTTTTCCTGTTCTCACCATGTATACCCTCCCCATCATCTTCAGGATAAAGGCCTAACTCTGGGCCATGGCCTAACTAAGGCCTAACTAACTGGAGACTGGAGGCCATGGCCTAACTAAGGCCCTTCTGGATCTGGCTGTCCCCCTTCACTCCTGTGTCCAAGCTTCTCCTGGTCTCTCGTGCCCCTGCTCCTCTGTGCGTGCCATTCCCCTGCCCAAAATGCCCTTTACTCCCCTCACCTCCCCACCCGCCATCCCCCAGGCCAACATCCACTCATCCTTAAAGAGTCAGGGCAGGCTTCAGCTCCTCTGAGGGTCTTCCCTGAACGGCCCCCCACACCCTGCCAAGCTGAGTGGGGTGCCCCTCCTCTGACCACCGTTAGCATCTGTACTTGAATTCTTGGCTTACTTTTCAGTCAGCCCACTAGTCCATGAGCTGTTGAAAGCAGAGGCTGTCTCTTGGTCACCACTGTATCCCTAGCGCTGTTCCCGGCAATCAGTAAATGTTTACAGAATGTATGAATGAGGACTTTCTTCCCATTTACTGACTTGCCTTCACTCAGGAAAAAATTTAAGATAAAAATGTGCAAAAGCTACTGGCCACTTCCTGAAGTGAAGAGCCTCTAAGCGTGCTATTGTTAACATGAAGAAGTGGCTTCCGAGGCTCTCTGAGGCTGTCTCTGTTCTCTGCCCTCCCCTCCCCACCCTTCCCCCACCCAAACTCCTTTATTCTCGAGCTCCATGGTGCTTCTCTTGTAGTACTCCCACGCTATCCACGTATCACAAACGTGCGCCTCTTCCCCCATAAAGTCCGTGAGAGCATGATCTACAGCTTCTCCATCTGTGTGTACACATACTGTCTTGCACATAGTGGGTACCTAATCGGTAATTGTCAAATGAAGTGGATGGAATGTAAGGAAGGACGGTAAACTGCTGGATCAGAGGGAACCATCCATGCAATTGCAAACATTTTCTCGGTGGAGTCTCTTTTCCCTCTAGCATCACCAGTGCTATCTTACATTCATATAGTGCTTTTAACTTTGCACAGTACTTTCCCATCCATTCTCTGATATCATCCCCACATCTACCCTTTGAATTTTGCAGTTCAGGTCTGATTATCTCCCTTTGACAACTTACCCGAATTCACTCACCTGGTGGAACTGGAACTGAAACCTGCATCTCCTGAGTACTCCCTGTGCTTAAACAGGAAGATTAGGAAAGTGGAAGACCATTCCCAAGCTGATTGGATCCCAAAGGAAGGTGTCTGACTTTGCTAGGCCGTATTGACACCACCGGGTTGGTAGTGAATTAGAGGAAGTGACCAGTTTTCACAGGTAAAGTGATAGAGGAAGTCCTGTGTCCTGCAGACCTCCAGGTATTCTGGACCATCTCAGCTTCTTCCTATTCTGGGGCCTCCCTGCATGGGGCAGCCTTATCACTTGCTTCTGTGACTTTGGACAGACCAGGCTCTCCCCAAGCTTCTTCCTCCTGTGTAAACAGCATAGTAATGCCTAGAAGACAGGGACCCCATGAGGAACCCATGAGATTCTATATTCAACATTGTTTTGGGAACAAATGTAAAACTCTTCTTTCAGCCTTTCGTAACAAGGGGGGAAGGGACCTTTTCCCGATTTTGGAGTAGTTGGAAAGAGTCAAGTACCTTGAGTCCCACAGCTTCACAGTCAAAGGTGTTTTCTTGTATATTATACTTTTAAGTAAATGTGTTGAGGTAGCTTTCAAATTGGCAGTTAAACTATTAAAGTTGTTTTCCCCAAACCATTATTCTGGTGGCTAATCTATTAAGTAGAGCCCAGTATAGTTTGTTGCACACAGATAGCGCTCAATGAATCTTTGTTGATTTAATGCGTATCGAACATTTTTAATGTACAAGGGCCTGTGCTAAACACTGGGAGACATTCAAAATGCTTTAAGAATCCATCCTTGTCTTCGGCCGGTGTATGGAAAGTGCCGGAGGTTCACAAGAATGACGGCAGATCACTAAACGTCCCTGTGGCAGAAAGAAAGACTTCAAGCAGAGGATGTGATTTTAACTGAACCTTGACGTAGCAAGCGTGTCCTGTTGCAGTGGGGAACAGGAGAGGGGTGTGCAGGTTAGAAGAATGGTGTGAAAAGGGTGTGTGGAGACAGAATGCGTGAAGAGTGTTGGGGGCAGGCAGTCAGGAGGCCAGCTTGGGTTTAGTAAATAGTGATTTGGGTGGAAGCTTCATTGATGAAAGCTGGCACTCTGGTTGGGGCCATACTGTAAGCACTTTCAGTGCCATGCTGAGGAATTGAAATTGAGCCTAGGCTTCCGAAAATTGAAGGTTTTTGAGCAGGGAAGTGGCAGGGCAAAAGCAATGATTTTTGTCAGGTTAATTTGGCAGTGGTCTGCAGGATAACTCAGAAAAGAGAAAGAATGGAGTTGGGGGCGGGGTACCTTGGACAGTGGCTTCCGAAGGTTTTTGACCACAGCTTGCAGTCAGAAATGCCTTTGATATCAACAGACACACAAACACACACACACACACGAAATAAGTTTCACATTGTATGTGTACAATGCACTCAGATATTTTCTACTATGTTTTATTTTGTTTTTTAAAGCATGACCCACTTCAGTTGATTTCATGACTAATTTTGATAGATGTTTACAATGGAATGATGTGTAGCAGTGTAAATGATCGGTGAGGGATGGGTGTTCTACACACCCCGGTTTGAAAAACACTTTTCTAGGAGTTTATTACAAATATTCAGACTAGAAGCTTATACCTGTGACTCCAGCCAGGTAAAGATAGTGTTCTTTATTTGGTTGTTTGTCATTGGTTATAAATAAGGAATACAGAAGGGGCGGCTGTAAAGAACGCTGGCTGGTTCTGCATAAGAACTTATTGCATAGATTTGAAAGCCGCCAACCACTTTATATAGAAAAGAAAACCCAGGTAGACAAAAGCCTAAATCAAGATGTTCCATTGGGCTTCCCTGGTGGCGCAGTGGTTGAGAGTCCGTCTGCCGATGCAGGGGACACGGGTTCGTGCCCCGGTCCGGGAAGATCCCACATGCCGCAGAGTGGCTGGGCCCGTGAGCCATGGCCGCTGAGCCTGCGCGTACGGAGCCTGTGCTCTGCAACGGGAGAGGCCACAACAGTGAGAGGCCTGCGTACCGCAAAAAAAAAAAACAAAGATGTTCCATTTATTAGTAATCAGGGAGAGCAGATTAAACCAACATTGAGAAATGAAATGTCATTTCACAGCCATCAGACTGGCAAAAATGGGCAATTTAGTCTGGCAATGCCAAGTATCTGAGGATGAGGAGCGGTGGGAACTGGCATCTGCTGAGTGGGGTGGGGAACTGACGCAACCACTGGGAGATTTTGTAGTGCCTCACACAGCCAAAGACGGGCCTGCCCCTCACCCAGAGAAACTTCTGCACCTGTGCAGCAGGAGACCTGAGCAGAAATGTCCGCTGCTTCATTGTTTATACATGTCTAGCCTCTGAAGAATGGGAAAATAAAACATGGTGTCATTACATAGTGAAATACGCAGTGTCAGAATGAATGAAGTGAGCCATGTGTATCAGCAGGGGCAAATCTCAGAAACATAAGGCCCAACATAAAAGGCTAGTTCGGAAATGATACATTCAATGTTGTACTATTTGTATAAAGTTTAGATCTGTAAAACAACACTATGTTGTGCTTATGGATTCAAACTTATGAAGCAAAAGTATAGGATTAATAAACACTGAATTCGGGGTAGTGGTTACCTCAAGGATAACAGGAGGGAGGGAAGGAAGGAAATGGGATCAGGCTGGAACACTCAGGGAGCTTCAGCAGTATCTGTGCTGGTGTGCTGCTTGAAGAATAAGACCCGAAGCAAGTACGGCTCAGTGTTAGAATTTGACAATGCTAGGTGGTGGGTACATGAGTATTTATTATATGTGCTCTGCTCTATAATTTTCTGAGCGTTTCCAATATTTCTGTAACTGTCGCATGCCTAGCCTGACCAGTATCATGGCTAAGGCTGACCTCATAGCAGGAGAATTATTGCCTCCTGTGGCCAAAAGCTGGGGATGACCGAGGCAGGCAGGCCTAGAAGTGGGTTTCCATCCCAGCCCTCCTTCTGCTTCTAGGGGCCAAACCTTCAACAGAGAAGAGGAAACGGTGGAGTGAAAGCTCTTTTTAAGATTCCTGGTTGGTAAGGGACGAGTGAGAATGAGATTAGAGCTAGTGCCTCAGCTGGTCTGGTGCTTCTCAGAGTGTCTGCCCTCAGCCACTGTGAACCCATCAGAGTGGAAGTCAGGCCATAGGAGCCTTCTCTCTGGCTTGTTCAGTAGGCAGGACAAGGCTTTCCCCTCCAAATGTCTTCTGATTCCCTATTATAAAATGGGAAAACCGAGTTTCTACTTCTTCTTATCTTAGCAGGTTAGAATGAGAATAGGTAGTAACTTGTCTGTCAAATATTAGGAGTTTCTTAAAGAGCTGCCAAAAAAAAAAAAATCCAACCACCTCCCTGAATTGCCTTCCTTCCTCTCTTTTCTTGACCTCTGGATACTCCATCAGCCTCCAAACTTGTGTCACAAATCCTTTTCCTACTCACGAGGAAGTCACCACTCAATTTTAAGCAAATATATTAACTTGGACCTGGTAGTGGTGGTTATGGCAGGGACTCCTGTGTGCTCCCCAAACAGAAAACAACCATTTCAGGTTTCCTGACCATACTTACCTCTGTGTAATTTTGTGCAAGTCCCCCATCTGGGCCTCAGTTTGATCATCATCATCAAAATACCACCACCATCATCTTTGCGACAGGTACTCCCAGGCTGCTTACTGTAGGCTGGGAACTATTTTAAAGATTAAACTCACTTAGCTTTCACAGCGACCCTATAAAATAGGTATGTTATGATCCTATTTTATAGACAGGGAAACTGAGACACAGGAAAATTAGGTAAGTTATCCAAGTCTCAGAGCTGGCAGAGCCAGATCTTGAACCCAGGCAGCCTGGCTCCACAGTCCACCCCCTCATCCAGTACGCCGTCTCTTGGGTGAAATATGGGAGGGCAGCACTCTGAATGAGCTGACATATCGGAAGCACCTAGCGCAGACACTGGCAATAGTAGATGCTCAATAAATGATCACTTTAATTGGATGATCTCACTCAACATTCTGTGATTCGTTCTGTCTTTCCTTTTCAGCGGTCAGCCCGGGGAGCATGGGGAAGGAGGGATCACAGCTGAGCTGGGCCATTGTTCTGGTCAAGTAACAAATCAGCCAAGTCACAGAGTCGTGCCTTTTATTTTTAAACACACACATACCTCCTCGGACTGGTGGCAAGCGAGAGTGGTGGTGTCTGTGCTCTGGTTCGGAATCCAGCTAATTTAGGGGAAGGACTGAGGTGGGGCTGGAGAGGCTATGGTCATAGGCACTGGAAATGGATCCTTCACAGCTCAGGCCATTTCCCCTTCTGATGGGGTGGGTCTCTCACGTCCTTGCTTGGGCTGAACTTTCCTTGGCCCCGGGCATTGTGGCCAGCTGGCCCTTCAGAGAGGATGGCATCCAACAAGCAGCTGCTCCGCCGGAGCCAGCTGACTCTCCATAAACCCTGCCCTGGCCCCGGCCCACTGTTTGCTCTCTCCGATTGTCAAGGTGGTGGTAGCCTTGGTGGGGCCTCAGACCAGAGAAGGCAGCGACCGGAGGATAGAGTGACAGAAGGATGGGGGAGGAGGGGCTTGTCCTTCCAGCCTGCAGAAGCTGCTGCCTTTCGCCCACCTTCCTGCTCTTGCCGAGACAGTGACTCAGGCCCAGACCACTCCCCGGAGAGCCAGGATTTCAGCCACTATCTGCTGCCTCCTACTCTTTGCTCAGCCCTCCCTTCGTTCTCACCTCCCTCCCCTCCCCCCACGCCCCACCCCCAAAACTGTGATCTTTGCCCAGCTGGAGATATCGGGATGATACACGGTTGGGTTGACTGAATCATTCCAGGGTTCTCTCCACCCCTGGGCAAGGCCTCGGCCCATTCAGGCTCAGTAGAAACAAATTCTGGAGGCCCAGTGAAGGCCAGGGAGGAGGGGGTAGGTTTTAGCTTCTTTAAGCTGTTCTTGGTAATGGAGTGGAGGACTCTCCAAAGAAGGTGGGGCTCGGGGAATCTGCTGGGGTGACCAGGGGATCCCCACCCAGCTGCCATCCGGGCCTGCCTCTCGTCTCTGCCTCTGCAGTGGAGGGGGTGGGGAAACAAAAGATTGAGAAACCTAGCAAATCGAAAATGCACAAGAGCTGGTTTTGTAAATAGACATTACCCAAGAGCAGGAGTTTTTGGGGAAAGGTTTTCCTGAGACAGACAGAATTAGCCAACTGGCATCATGCTGCTAATAGAGATATTTACTGTTTGAAAAAGTATATTTGTAGCTTTGGAGAACATCCTGTTGACTTTTCTTTATTGTGAAAGAAAATAGAACCCTTTTTCTTCCCCCCTTTCCCTCTGTACACACAGAACTTTTTTTTTTCTTTTTTGAGGTGGGGCATGTTGGGGGTTGGAGAAGGGTAGGGCTGAGAGAAATGTTTTCTCCATTTTGTTGCCGAGACCAAAATATCCCTCCTCCTGCCCTCTGGTGCTCATATTTATGGAATGGCAAGCAGAACAAAGTAAAGAATCCTACTCCAGGGGCCGGAAGCTCACAGCCTTCATGATGGTTTCCAGAACGTAGAGATTCTCTGGGGAGCAAGCCCAGTCTCCTCTCTGGATCTCTGCGTACCCGCCCGATTCCAGGGGGAGAGCCCTGAGGAAAGCTGTGAGAAGGAGGAGGAACAAAAGTCTGGAAGCCCCCCGCCCCAGAGCCCCAGCCGTGCCAGGACAGCACCGCTCTGAGATGCTCTGATACTGTCAGTCTTGCCGCACACTTTCCAAAGCAGTCGCTTCTCCTGAGGACGTCCCTGAGTTCCTGCGGGGGCCTAGACCGCAGGGTGAAATCAAGAGGTCAAGGAGAAGAAGAGGCAGAAGAGTCAGTTGACATGCAGTTGCTTTGCTCTTTCGTCTCACCATCTTTCACGTCAGTGGCAGAGAATCCGATCCCTCCATCAGGGCACCTGCCCCAGTTTTCTGGCTCTTTCTCTGGCAGAGTGGAGTACGTTTGCTCTTTGGCAGCCTGAGAATAAACCCAGGAGACTCTTCTCCTTTCATATTTCCTCTCAGGCTCTTGAAAATGTTTTCCCTTGACCCATACTCTGATATCTTTGCCAGGCTTTACTGCCAGTGCCAAAGGCCAGCTTCGTTCTCTCCGTCTCCACTGAATTTACTTTCCCTTGACCCAGGCTGATACTTGTAGCTGGCGATGCCTTTTTAGGTTTTATTTTACTCAGGTAAGGATTGGGAGACCAAGGACAATGATATTACCTTTCTTTGTTCTTTATATAGCCTGATCTAAGAGTAGCTTTTTTCAGGAACCCTAAATTAGAGTATGGTATTTGATAGGGCCCCTGGGCCAATAGACTCATTTTACTCATTCATTTAATCATTCATTCCCTGCTTACTATGTGTATGAAGCCAGACTATAAGCTCCATGAGATCATAGAATGAGTCTGCCGTATTCATCCTGATGTCCCTAGAACCTCGTGTAGTGCTAGGCATGAAGGAGGCCCCTAATACATATTTACTGACTGTTCATTCAGTAAAAGGTTGAAAATAGCACTGTGCCTAGTACAGCACTTGGCAGGAGTTGCAGAGAAGCATAACATTGAGTCCCTACCCTTGAGGTGCTTTTGTGTCATAATCAGAAAGCAAGATGTATGCACATCAAAGTTAATTAACCTGTACCTTTAACCAAGCAGAGCTCACTTCAGTAATGGAAGGATGGCTCAGTCTTAGGACATGTATTCACACAGTTCGTCACAGCACTAGGTCATAGGAGAACCAACAGGTCCACCAAATGCATGCTGAAAAGGCATTGATATAATTCAAAAATCCAGTCTTTGTATCTTTCAGTAAACTAGAAACAGAAAAATATTTCCTTGCTATTAGCCTCCTAAATAAACCAGGAGCCCTCTTCGTATTTTATAGTGAAAGATCAAACTCGAGGTATTCTTACTAAAGTGAAAAACATTTTTCTGTAATTTTTAGCCAATGCCGTAATACAAGACAAAAATAGGTATTAAATATTGGGGAAGAAGAGGGAAATTTTACAATTATTTTAAAATGGTATCACTGTCTACTTGGAAAACCCAATTAGTTCTTTTTTTTTCCCCCAGCCAAATTTCTTGGGCTATGTAGGTTAGGTGTATAGCTGTGGTGATTGGTTGTGGGGTAAATATTTAACACCCACTAGCTTTCCTGTGTACTAGGAAGATGAAATGAAAAAGAGAATCCATTTATAGTATAACCAAAAATATAAAATTCCATGGAATGTACCTAAGACGTGTGTAGGGCAAAAAAATTCACAGATAAGTGTTACTTTTGGATGTTAATATTTAACTAAACAAATGTAGAGGACCTATGTGAAAAAAAACTCTTAAGACTGAAGGGCTTAATAAAAAGACTTGAATGACTGGAGAGAAGTATTTTGGCCCTGAATGAGCAAACCTAATATTTATAAAGATGTAGGTTCTTCAAAAGTTAATCTATAAATATAATGTATTTTCAGTAATTAATATCCTGATTTGGAAGGGGAAACACAGCAGATGATTTTGAATTTCATCTTAAATATGAAAACAAAATTAAAATAGCCAAATTACCTGAAAAAGAAATGTAATGAGAAGGGATTTGCTTACTAGGTATCAAGATCTGTTTTAAACCTAAATAATTAAATTTGTGTTATTGTCAAAAGAGTAGACAGATCTATGATATAGAGCGGAAGTATTTAATGCTGATAAAATGATTTTTCAAAGATAGATTATTTTTTTAATTCATTCATTTATTTATTTTTGCTGCATTGGGTCTTTGTTGCTGCAAGCCGGCTTTCTCTAGTTGCAGTGCGCAGGCTTCTCACTGCAGTGGCTTCTCTTGTTGCGGAGCACAGGCTCTAGGCGGGCAGGCTTCAGTAGTTGTGGCTCGCAGGCTCTAGAGCGCAGGCTCAGTAGTTGTGGCGCACAGGCTTAGTTGCTCTGTGGCATGTGGGATCTTCCTGGACCAGGGCTCGAACCCATGTCCCCTGCATTGGCAGGCGGATTCTTAACCACTGCGCCACCAGGGAAGTCCCAAAGATGGATTATTTTTTAAGTCATGTTAAAACAACTGGTTAGCCATACACTCAAACTCTACATGGAGTAAAGATTTAAATATAAAAGACAAACCACTAAAATTCATATGAAAATTCAAGGGACACAGAATAGCGAAAACAATCTTGACGAAGAAGAACAAAGTTGGAGGACTCACACTTCCCAATCTCAAAACTTACTACAAAGCAATGGTAACTAAGACAATGTGGTACTAGCAATAAAGATAGATATGTAGATCAATGGAATAGAATTGAGAATCCAAAAATAAACCTTTATACTGATGGTCAGTTGATTTTTAACAAGGATGCCAGTTCAATGGAGAAGGAATAGTCTTTTCAACAGACGGTACTGGAATAACTGGATAGTCACATGCAAAAGAATGAAGTAGGGTCCTTACCTACACCATATTAAAAAATTAGAAAACACAAAAGGCCACATGTTATATAATTCCATTTATATGAAATGTCCAGAACAGGCAAATCCATGGAGCCTGAAAGTGTCTTTGTACCACACTACAAAATGGTGAATGACTGCTAATAGATACAGGGTTTCCTTTTGGGTGATGAAAATATTCTAAAATTAGCTAGTGGTGGGAATTCCCTGGCAGCCCAGTGGTTAGGACTCTGCTCTTTCGCTGCCAAGGGAGCAGGTTTGATCCCCGGTCAAGGAACTAAGATCCAGCAAGCCACGCAGCGTTGCCAAAAAAAATAAAATCAGTTGTAGTTATGGTTGCACAACTCTGTGAATACAGCCAAAACACCAAAGTGTACACTTTAAAAGGGATGAATGTTACGGTATGTGAATTACATCTCATAAAGTTGTTATTTAAAATTAATAAAGCAGTTTCTGAGTAAAGGTGACAAATTGTGGGATTTGTGCAGGAGATAAAACCAGGTGTATATAATAACATACTACATACACATCTATAATGTATAACACATTATACATTATAATGTATAATAATGTACATCTATTTTATCTCCCTCAGAAATCCCACACAAAGCACAGTGAGGTGATTTTTTTTAAGTCATAAACCTACCAATTCAGGGAGAATAGAACAGACATTGACAACATTTGGGGATTGGAATGCAGTGACATGGGGTAACTGACTTGGCAGTTCCCAGAAGGCCAGGTGGTGAACTGGCATTTAGGAAAACCAAGAACTTCCATCACAGAATCCTCAAAGGTTCAGGAACTGGTGACACTAGGTACCTCTAGGAGTGGGCTGAAGCCGAACACTCAGATCAGGGGGATTGGTTGAAAGCTGCTTATGAATAAGTTGAGAGTCCTACCATCTCCTCCCCAACGCCATTTCACTGGACACTGTCCCCACCTCACCCTAGCAGAAGAATGAAGGGGCCCCACCCCTGGAGAGTGTGAAGCAGGGAGTTTCTCTACTAGCGCACACAGAGGTGGATTTACTGTGTGAAACTAATGAAGCTTAAGCCTCAGGGCCCCTCGCTTACATGGACCTTGTCCAGGGCCCTAGAAGGAACCCTAGCCATGTGTTCAAATGATCCTGTGTTTCTGTAAACTTCGAAAATGTATTTATACTGCACTCAGCTAAGAATATCTCTGCCTTCCTTTCCTCTTTTTTTTTTAAATTAATTATTTATTGGAGTCTAGTTGATTTACAATGTTGTGTTAGTTTCTGCTGTACGGCAAAGTGAATCAGCCACGCGTATCCACTCTTTTTTAGATTCTATTCCCATATAGCTCATTACAGAGTATTGAGTAGAGTTCCCTGTGCTATACAATAGGTTCTTATTAGTTACCTGTTTTATATATAGTAGTGTGTATATGTCAATCGCAGTCTCCCAATTTATCCCTCCCCCCCCTTTTTTCCCCTTGGTAACATAAGGGTGTTTTCTACATCTGTGACTCAATTTCTGAATTTCTGTTTTGTAAATAGGTTCATTTGTACCATTTTTTTAGATTCCACATACAAGCGATATCATATGACATTTGTCTTTCGCTGTCTGACTACACTCAGTATGACAATCTCTAGGTCCTTCTTTTTCTTCTTTATACTACCCTTCATGTCAGGCAGCTTTGGAGTAGCCTAGACCCTTTTTGGGATGGGACAGGATTGGAGGGGGTTGTTGAATTGGGAGTATGCTGTTTTGACTTCAGTTTGTAAAGACATTTTTGAAAAACATAAAACAAGTGAGAAATTAGAGTCCTGAGTTGGAAGCGCACAAAGGATACCTTTTTTGATCATCTTCAAATGTATTTTATAGCTAAGAGAAAAATTGGATAAAAGTAGAACACAAAACAAAAGTGACAAAGGTGAGAATGAAATCAATAGATATTACTCTGAAATCATGTAAAGTGTAACAAAACATTGTCACATTGTACCAAAAGCTAGTAATTCATTAAGAGAGTAAGATCAGTTTTAGATAGGAGTGATGATTATCTGATGATCTAGTTAATGAAGAGGAGGAGCAAATTACATGAACCTATTGCTAAAACATTTAAATTTCTAGTGGATGTAACATGAAAGACATAACAAAGGTAACATAAAACTCATACCCTCCTACTAGGACCTCAGTGACAGACCAGTTACTCTCATTAATTCAGAGAGCATTTAAGATTAGTCATTGTACAAGAAAATTTGAAATGTGGCCTGAAATCTTATAGTTTATTTATTAGAGAAACATGAGATTTTCCTAAATTTTACAACAATCCTAAAGTTTATATTTATATGTTACCAGTAAGCTGGAAAAAAAAGCTTTTCTAAACTGTCAGTAATAGAAAGCAAATTTCAATCAACGCTACTAGAGAAAAGGCTGAATTATGTGTCTTTTCTCTCTAAGGAAATGATTTATCAACTCTGTGTCACATGAAGAGGCAATCATAGACTATGCAGCCAAAAAAATGTGCAGAAATAAACATAAAGGTGTGTCAGGCAGATGATTAATAAAAATATTAGGTTATTCTTGATTTTCTGATGTTCATGTTATTTGTCAGCTTTTATAGCTTGTAATTTATAATGTTCTTTTCTCTGTTTAAATAAACATCCACTTTCAGGCCTATTTTTATATTTGCAGTTTTGTAATCTCTCTTTTTTAAAGGGCATGCAAAATTGTGTAAGCTTCAGGCCCACAAAACCCAGATCCGCTTCAAGCACAGGTGAGGGCAGGACTTCATAGGAGGATGAAGTGGATGAATGCATGTGGAGTGCTGACACATCCTCTTACACACACACACACACACACACACACACACACACACAAACACACACACACACACACACACACACACACAGCCTCTTCTACTCCGCTCCCAGAACAGTGAGCTGGGCCTTTATTCCCAGTCCAAGACAGTGGAAGAATCTTCTCTAGGGAATTTTACCTCCCTTGGAGAAAAGAGTACAAACTGGCATCGAGGATCCCCCACAAAACTTCTCAGCCAGATCATCCCACACAATAGACAGACGTTATTCATGTACTTACAGCTTCTAGTCAGCGTTTTGGTCCCCACTCATATATTGGAGAAGACAACCAAGAATTACCACTCATCCAAGGGACATGTTTAATATGAAAAATGGAGACTAAAAGAAACACAAAACCAACTTGAAGGGAAACTGAGACTATAAAGGAAGAAGAAACTTTTTTCAAAGCTATCATTAAGATTTTCAGATAAGGCATCCAAGAAATAAAAACAGGGTACCATTTTAAAAAAAAAAGGGACATCCTGAAAATTAAGAAGAGCTGTTGGAAATTAAAAACATGGCAGCAGAAATGAAAAACTCTTTAGAAATATTAAAAGATAAGGAAACATTGAAAAATAGAGAAATTAGAGGACCAGCCAAAGAGGGTCAGCATCAGAATTATAAGAATTTCAGAAATAAGAAACAGAGAAAATGGGTGTGGGGGGAGTGGTCAGTAGCAACAAAGTTTCCTTTAATCCCAGAACTAAAGATTATAAATTGCCAACTCGAAAGAGTCCTGTGTATCCCCCAGCACAATGGATAAAAACAGACCCCAAGGTACATCGTTGTGAAATTTTGCAACACGGGAGACACACATCTGACCCTCGAAGCTGGCATGAAGAAGATAAAAAGCAGGTCACATACAAAGGTTGGGAGTCAGATTGGCTTCAGACTTCACCACCACAGCAGCACTGGGAAATGAGAAGCCAGTGAAACAGTGCCTTTGAGATTCTGAAAGAAATCATGTCCAGCCTATAATTCTATACCCAGTCAAAACTAACTCGTGTGAGGATAGGATAAAAGGGGTTTGGGTTGCGCAGTCTCAAAACTGATCTCCCTCACACTTTTTCTCCACCCAGATGAGGAGTAAACCAAGAAAGGAGAAGACATGGAATCCAGGTGGAAAAGATCCTAGGAGAGAGGTGGAAGGAATCCCTGTGAGGGCGGTGACAGGGGAGCCCAGAGTGGAGGCAGCCCGTCCAGACCCGAGCAGGTCCAAGGCTCCAGTAGAGACTGCTTCAGGAAGGGAAAATGATAGGACACCTGATACGCATGAATGTATTGAGTAGATTTAGACAACTGAGAGAGGATTAGGGATAAACATCTAGAAGATGAAGCATATGAAAGAAAAGGAAAAATTATTTTTAGGGAAACTTGTGCAGTGTTCTTAGTTCTGTATTGCTGTGGAACAGATTACCCCACAAATTAGTGCCTCCCAACAATAATACCAGTCTCTGATTGTCAGGAATTTGGGAGTGGCTCGGCTGGGGGTTTTGGCTTGGGAACGCCACAGTCTCCTGAAGGTTTGGCTGAAGCTGAACAGTCTGCTGGCTGCCACATGCAGGAAGGAAAACAAACCATGTTCTGTTCCTAATAGTGTATTTCGCATTGCTCTAACCAGATCACAGTATACCTCTATTGAGAAGGCAGAGTTGCAAATGTGCCTTTGGGTAATAGGGGTGAAGACCCAAAAGAGGTGTGTGTTTTTGTTTAGTTAAATCTTCCTCTTCCAAGATAAAAAGTCAACAGCTAGGGCCTAAAACCTAATCACCACAGGGTGGTAATGCGCGCATTTTTATTTAGAGATGCAAAGGTACATATCAAAAACAAAACAAAACCAGCCACGCTAGAAGTGCTCATCACAGGCGATTGAGTTTAGGGGAGCCTAGAACCTAATGTTTTACTTAGCAGACATTGTTGCCTTGTTAAACTATGCACATGTATAACTTTGATAAGGGCAAAACTTAGATTAGTAGAAGGAAATCATAAAAGGAAAAAGTAGGTCCAGGTGAAATTTTTCTGTGTTGGAGTGGAAGAGGCAGGTCTTTCTCAGTATGACACCAAAAGAAGAAATCATAAAGGGAAGAGACAGATTTGGGCAGTTTCGCTTCATACAAATTAAAAGCCTCTGTACATTAAACACACACACGTACAAAATGGAAAGGTAAACGTTAAGACAGGAAAAAAATCCTGGGACTGGTGGTAAATGATTTCAATCCTTTAAAAAATGTAAACTGTTTCAGCCTGTCTCGGGCAATTTGGCAAGCGAATCAAAGCCTTGAACCTGCATGCATCCTTTGACCCAGCAATTCCAATACTAAGAATTTATCCTATGTGACTAATCCTTGATATGCCCAAAGATTTAGCCGTTGGTTTTTGTTTATATTAGAAGAAAAACTTGAGGCAGTTGAAATGATAATGTAAGCCATGTGGGTTACAAAAAGAAAATTAGTGATACAGTTGATTAATGAAATACTAGGTAGCTCTTAAAAGTCAGGCTGATGAAAACTTGTGTATTGGCATATAAAAACACTCCTGATATATGTTTCCTTTATTTTTTTTAAAAGTTGTGTCAATATGCATATGCTGTACACACTGAAATTTGGGGTATTACTTTTTCTCTGGGATTTTGTGTATTTGTATCTGTGTGTGTGTGTTTGTCCTTTGTGGTTTTCCAAGTTTTTGACACTGATCAGGTGTTATTTTTATAGTCAAGGAAAAGAACTTAAGGGATTTTTTTTTTCTTCAGTTTATTTGAGAGATATGGAAAGTGCAAAAAAGAAAACAGTAATCATATTCTCACCACCCGGAATTAACTACTAACATTTGGCATATCAGCTTCAGGTTTTTTTCTTTCTGAAAATGTTTAAAATATAATTAACACCAAAACATTAACCTTGGTTATCTTTTCAATATGAGACAGAGGGCTATTTTGGAGTTTTTTCTTTTCCTTCTTTTCCTTCTCTTTCTCTCTCCCTCTCTTCTCTCTCTTTTAGGCCTTCTGTACTTTCTCAAGTTTTCTCTGATGAACATGCTTTACTTTTTAAAGAGATGAACTGTAATCAACTGTAAAAGGTAGAATATTTTTAAATGCCTAATAAAGTCGTAGACATTTTGAAGAAGGTAAGCAAGGTTTGGGAGTCAGAACAGCTTCGATGAAGCCAGGAGAAGGGAAAGGTTCCCTCTGGGTGGGGTGGCCGTATGTCCCAGTTGCCCTGGACAGTCCAAGTTTTATGCCTTTTGTCCTGATGAAATTATTAATGATATGTTGGCACTAAAACATGGACCTCCACTTTGGGACAGGAAGTTGTTTACAAGGCGTCTAGATTTGGGGGATAAAGGAACAGCCACTTGGCTGAATCAGAGTAGTTGTACTGGGTGAATGGGAAGGGAAACTAAAAGGCGGGTTGAGACCATATTATAGAGGCACAGTGACTGCTGGTTTAGGAAGTTCCTCGACCAGTTCTAGGGCTGGCTCAGGAAATGTACAGGGTAAGCCTGGAGCAGTTCATAGTCCAGAAAACAAGGAAGTACTAAACAAAACACACACACGCACGTGCACACACACACACACACGCACACACACTGATGTGGGTATGTCAGAAAGCCACAGGAGGCAACTGAAGGAGCTCCCAGTGGCCAAAGCTGGAACAGTTTGAGCAACAGAATAAAGTAGGATTGGATTATAACCCATATAAAATAAATATCGATGTATTTATACTGCTATAAGTGACTGAATAAATAAATAGAGAACAGAAATCTCCCATGCAGAATCCCAAATAACTTATGCCAATACTCTGCCCGCAAAAAGGTGGAGTATTACTCTTCATTTCTTAAGTGTGGGCTGTGCCCAGTGGCTTCCTTCCAAAGGTGGGGGTGTTGTGGCAGGGGGACCATATATCGGAGAATCCCGGGAAAGGCTGCTTCAGCCCAGTGACGGAGACTCACATCAGCAGTAGGAAGTCGGGTTGATGGCTCGAGCCCTCAGTATGATGTGGCAAGAGTGGCACTTCACCCCTTCCCTCCAGAACCTGTAACGCCAGTCTAGTCATGAGAAAGATAGCGGACAAGTCCCAGCTGAGGGCCATTTCTATAGAGTACCTGACCATCACTCCTTAAAACTGTCCAGGTCATCAAAAACAGGGAAAGTCTGAGAAAATACCAGGAGGAGTCTGAGCAGACAATGACTAAATGGAATGCGGCAACCTGGCTGGGGTCTTGGAACTTAAAGGGGACGTTAGGTGAAAACTAAGGGAATCTGAATAAAGTGTAGACTTTAATATTTCAGGATTGGTTTGCTGATTGTGACAAGTATGCCATATGAATATAAGATGTTAATAATAAGGGAAACTGGGTGTGGGGTATATGGAGTTAGGTACTGTCTTTACAATTGTTCTGTAAATCTAAAACTTTTCTAATCAAAAGTTACTTTTTTTTTTTTAAGGCATTCTTCAGGCAGGGAGATGGCTTTTGAAGAGGTGAGGTGAAAACTAATCAGAATCATATGATAAAGTTATAGGTGATTGTCAGTAGCCGCAGTGAGATTACAGAGGCCCGGTTCCTTCTACACGGTTCACACGGCCTCTCATTTGTGCAGAAGCACCCAGTTCAGCACTAGCCTCCTCCTGATAACACGGTCCTCTTTCATTTCCAGGCTTCTAACAATGAACCCTTTCTAAATTCCATAGTATTTTAAGATTAGGTATTTTGACCAGATGATTTTTTTCCTAGTTCCTTCAAACACATATGACATATCTACGTGAAAGAGTATTGAACTGTGAGTAGTAGAAAACTGGACAAGAAATCACAACCCTGATTGTTTGTTCTGGGTCCTGTTGCTGAGTGACCCTGGGCTAGTCACTGAACCCCTCCAGATCTGCTTCCGCATCTCCAAAATGAGAGGGTTGAACTGGAAAAATTTCTATGGTAACTTGCAGCTCTAAAAATACTGTGATTCCAAATTAAGATTTAGAGAGAGGCTGTGGCACCACAAATAATGGAATCTAAGTTCCTAATTCCTTTGTAGCTAGTCTGTAGTACTAGACGCCACGTTAGAGGCACTTTGAGGACCGCTCTGAGGGCTCTTTAGAATGCGCATTCCGCTCCCCATGTTCTTGGAATGGAGATTCAGTTTAGAATTCAAGTTTTAGGTAAGCTGAAAGGGCTACGTAGTCCAGCTCCTTTGTTTTATAGTTTGTTTAAGAAACTAGTCAGAGGCAGAGACCAGGGTTTCTTTTTTTTTTTTTTTTTTTTGCGGTACGCGGGCCTCTCACTGTTGTGGCCTCTCCCGTTGCGGAGCACAGGCTCCGGACGCGCAGGCTCAGCGGCCATGGCTCACGGGCCCAGCCGCTCCGTGGCATGTGGGATCTTCCCGGACCGGGACACGAACCCACGTCCCCTGCATCGGCAGGCGGACTCTCAACTACTGCGCCATGAGGGAAGCCCAAGACCAGGGTTTCTGATTCCTGGTCCAGAGCTTTTTATATGGCAACATGCTTCACACAGAGCAGGAGCGGTCTTTTTGCAATGCCACCAGGACCTCATTTGCACTGTCACCAAAATGGTCCTTGCGGGCAGTTGCTCACTGTCCAAAACCATTGTGTCAGTCAGCTCGAGTCCCTGATTTGGGCAGAAGTAACTGTTGCGGGGGGAGAGGACTAAGGCTCTCCTGTCCCCTTAACCTTTCTTCTTCAGGTCTGAGCGAGGGAAATGGCAATTTCATTTTTTCTTTCCTTTTCAATTCCATAGCTTACCTTCCCTTGGTAATTACATAGCCAGAGGTTATTTGTTTACCGAAGCCACGTGAATCAGCCAGCCCCCAAAGGGTTAACGCTCCGAAATTACGGGGCTGGATTAACAATAAACAGGATGTCCTCCAGAAATTATATTTAAACTGCTGTGACTCAGGCTGGCCCATCCTCTCAACCAGATCGTTGTCTGGGGTTATTATCGGTGGTTAATTATACCACTGGGCTTAGCAGCAGTGTTGGTCAGTATGGGCCAAGAGAAGCCAGGCTTGGGGAGAGGGGGGTGTGGAGGGAGGGGCCTGGTGGAGGGGGTGGGGGGAAGGAGTGGGAGCGGGAGGTTTGAATGGAAGGGACCACTGGTCCTGAGCACTGGAAGGAGAGCAGTGAGAGTGGGGTCCAACCTGCACCCTCAGGGCTCTTCCCTGAGCTGATCCCAGCCAGGGATGCTTAACTCACTCCTACCTTGGTGGGAGAAGCCGCGTTTCTGTAGCTGTGGGGATGCCCTGTGGCTTCTTTAATTCTCAGAACTGTAGGATGGGAGAATTTTCAGCGCTTGAAGGAAGCTTCTAGATTACCCAGTTTAACCCTCTTGTTTCACAGAGTAGGAAATTAAGTCCCGGTGCAGTCATTTCCTGGCGTCCTGCTCCTCAGGGGTGGAGGCGGGGTTAGCGCTCAGGGTTTCACTCCTGGGCCATGACCTTCCTTCCATTATGCCACACCTTCTTCCATTTCCGAGTGGGGAACCTGAGGTGCAGAGCTTCCCAGCAAGTTCAGGGCAGACTTGAACTGGATTCAGATTCTTCTCCAAGCTAGCTTTCTTTAGATGTTGTCAATTCTCGCGGGAAGTAACCCAGCCTGACTGGTCCTCAGTGCTCCTACAATTCGTCATCTCTCCCCAGCCCCACAAGAAGCCCTCCACAGTCTGTCTCTCTATAGAGAAGTAGGGAAGCACCTGCTACAGATGATAGTGGGCTTTGCGGTGTTTTTTAAAGGCATGTTTTCAAGGATGATAGCTGTCCAGGTGAGCCTGCAACCTCTGACTTCACAGCTCCTCAAGACACAAGGTTTGTAGTGACTGTTACTAGTACAGTATCTCACCTTTCCTGCCTTCACCTTTGCAATGTATGTAGACATTGCAGAGAAAGATGCCCTGGGGCACCTCCATCTGATTCTGTCCATGGGGGACCGTTCTCCTGGAGCCCAGCCTGGTTGCTGATGGTCCTAGACCCGCAGGCACGTGGTACGAGTCCCGGGAGTGAGGCACTCCTTCCAGGGGGGAAGTGGCCGTACCTCATCAAGTCTTTTCAGCCACATCCTTCCCCATTTCTCCTAACCTTCCTCTTTGACTCTTTGTCTTACAGGATTCCTTTCAAGATTGGGCAGCCCAAGAAACAGATTGTCCCCAAAACAGTGAGTAACCAGTTCTTTCACTCCGAGACTCACGTGGCCTTTGTGTAGAACCGGAGCTTTGACTCAGTGAATGGTGGTGCTGGGAAGGCAGAACCCAGGCCTTATTATTCCCAGTCGTGCTGCTCTAGAACCTCACACAGGCGGGGGCGTATAGGGCCCTCCTATCCCGGGACACTTTCCTCCCTCAGGTCAGCCTGGGCCCCTCCCCTTCCTTGGGCAGGTGGAAGAGGTGGGTTACAAAGTGAGGACAGACACCCTGCTTCTGAACAGCCCAGCACTGGGGTCTAGCGTGACAGTCTGCACTTTCCTGAAAGGGTTCCTGAGACATAGGCTCCCGCCAAGGACACGTCCCAGGCTTCTGTCTGCCGCCCCCTCAGGCTGCGTAAAAGGCCAGAAAGCCTCCCTGGGATGTCCAGGTCCCCTTCTCTCTGCTGCTTCATTCATTCTTAGCCAAGACCCGGAGCCACTCACTGGGAGGGCATGATTGAATCCTACCCCTTTGTAAGTCCACAGTTTTTGTCTCTGTTTTATTGCCACAATGGAAGAGGAGGAGAATCTAGATTCTCAGAAGGTTAGAACTGTGGGACTTCCCTAGCAGCCCAATTGTTAGGACTCCACTCTTTCCACCGCAGGGGGCCCAGGTTCGATCCCTTGTTGGGGAACTAAGGTCCTGCAAACTACGCAGTGTGGCCAAAAAAAAAAGCACTGGAAGCCCTTAGAGATCATCCAGTCCAACCTTCTGAGTTTTCCTGATGAGAAAACCAAGCCCCGTGGAGTTTTTGTGACTTTCTAAGAATTACGTTTCATAAACCTAATTCTGATGGAGCTGGAATTAGAACTCAAGTTTGAGGCTCCGTTTCGTACACTTTCCATAGCTTCACGTGAGCTCACTCGGGCTGTGAAGATCTCCTGAGGTTTTGGAATTCTAGTCAAGAATGGCCTCTCCACAGGACTTCACTGGTGGCACAGGGGTTAAGAATCCGCCTGCCAATGCAGGGGACACGGGTTCGAGCCCTGGTCCGGGAAGATCCCACATGCCATGGAGCAACTAAGCCCAGGTGCCACAACTACTGAGCCTGTGCTCTAGAGCCCGAGTGCCACAACTACTGAGCCTGCGCGCCTAGAACCCGTGCTCCGCAACAAGAGGCCACTGCAATGAGAAGCCCATGCACTGCAACGAAGAGTAGCCCCCACCTGCCACAACTAGAGAAAGCTCATGTGCAGCAACAAAGACCCAACGCAGCCAAAAATTAATTAATTAATTTGAAAAAAAAGAATGGTCTCTCCAACCCCTCACCCACCAATGTGGGTGAGGCTCTTGAGGGTTTAACATGAGAGACTATATCTGTAAGGTTAGCACTGTCAGCCTGCTGGAGGCCCTGGACTGTCATCCCAGCCGCTTATAAGACAGTTCTTGTCTTATAACCTTGGCCCTCCTTAGCTCCGGATTCTGAACTGGGTTTGGCGGGAGGGGAAGTGCAGCACGCATCTGAGCACTGGCTCCATCTTTGGGAAATCCAAAGTTAGGTCACTTAAAAGGAAATGGGTCCATGGACAAAGGGCCCTCCCTTTTTTTCAAGCAAAGGCAGGCCAAGGACAGACTCAGAGTATACCTCCCATGCAGAGGATGACCAGCTGTGGAGGCTCTCAGCTGAAGCGCGGAGAATCTGGGCGTGCTCCAGCCAGCAACAGGAAGTGGGAAGGTGTGGCTTTGAGTCTCCAGAGTTTAATCCAGGGCAGATCTGAAAGGGAAGTGGTTTCGAGAAGGGTCTTTTATTCCCAGCACTCACTACCAAAAAACAAACAAACAAACAAAAATTTCTCCTAACACCCCAACCTTGATGGAAATAGCCTTTGTTCTCCACGGAAAAGTATAGGGTAGCATGCAGTTTCTCGCTTCCTTGCCAGAATTTGTTGTTGGAAAGGTCTCTAGGTCTTTTACTCTAAGGGGTGGCCAGGACTCCCCGGAGGAAGGGCAGATGGACAATCTCAGTGCCTGTGGATGGGCCCGTGGCCTCCCTCTTCCTTTCCTGGCATCCGTCGTGTTTGGGATGGAATTGTAGCCCTCTAACACCTGGCATCAGCTCCTCCAGACAGACTGGGCATCAAGGAATGGTTATGAAACTGGATTTGGAAGGTTCCCTGCCTGGATTCCCATCCTGGCCCTGCCACGTGTTGTCCGTGACCTTTAGCAAGTTCCTTACCCTCCCTGAGCCCTCATTTTCTCCTTTGTGAAGTGAGGATGATACTAGCTCCTATGTCATTGATGTAAGTATTATGCATCTTACATGAGGTAATGCACATGAAGCACTTAGCACAGTGCCTGGCACGTGGTGAGCCCTCAGTAAATATTAACTGCATTATGAGACGATAGCTGATTTGACTCTTAATAAACCACCAAGGACCCAGCCTGTCCCCAGCAGCTGGATTCCCCAGTACAATGAAATGGTAGGCTGGGCCTTTGATCTCTCACGAGGAATAGAGTCCTTTGCTTCCTCAACTCCCCAGAGGCACTGAAGTCTATGTAGCAAGACCCTACCTCTTCGGAGTCTCCCTACCCTCCCCCGCACAAGCCCCCTCCTGGCCCCCAAACAGGCCGAGGCTGTGCAGTTGTCTCAGCATCTCTGGCAGCTGCCCCCGAACATGGGTGACGCACTCTATTTTTCCTGTCCAGGCACTCTCGGGGAGTGGAGCAGATGTGGCTGTCTGGGTTATTGGAAGTCGTGGCACCCCTGTCATGGGAAGAAAAGCTCATGTTATCTTCAGGGAGTTTCAGGAGATTTTTGGCTCAAGGCACCCAACCATCAGACACAAAGAAAGCATTGTGCGTTTGCCCTCCCCATTCTGCTGTGCCCAGGTTATTAACACAGATTCCAGTATTGTCAAGGCTTTGGCTGGAAGGGCGTGTTCTCTGCAGGGGCTGACCACTGGGGCTGAAATGGAAGGACAAACACTCCCCCACTTTCCAGTCCTAACCTTCTGCTTAGTCCCCTCCCGCTGCCCCAGCTCATGAAGGAGCTGGAGCATCTTGGTACGGCAAAGAGAAGCTGCACCTCCCTCTGCAACCGGCATGATGGAAGACTTCGCACATTGAAGCAAGGGTTTCCCTGGGTCTCGCACACACCTAGATTCCTAGCTAGGCAGGCGCTCTGGAAGGTCAAGGCAGATGGGAGTCCCTGCAGGTTGCGCCTTCACCTGAGAAGGGTTTTCACGTGCAAAGTGGAGGGACCCTTTGTAACAAACCAAAGGCAGGCTGCTCTCTACCCTGAGCCACCCTGGAAGAGGAGTTTCTCAGAAGGCACAAGGCTCGCTCTGCCTCAGATCCAATCTGGCTCCGCTTAGCCCCGGGATTAGAGCCTGGCCCTGCCTGCTGGCCTCCCTCTTCCCTTCACCATGAGTGTGAGTGGGTGGGAACTCAGCCCACTATTCACTTAACAACCATCGAGCTCCTGCCGTGTGGCAGCCTGACCTAGGCCCTGGGGACAAGCTGTGAGCAGCACGGCCCCTCCTGCAGCCCTGAGCCTCCGAGAATGCAGGGGTTGCTGGGGCGGTCTCGGTGCTTGACGCTCCCTGCACCGACCTCGCCAGCCTGGCCCAGCGCACCCTGACCTGCCGACAGTCGTGCACATGTGTTTACACTTGCATTGTTGACTGGGGTCCAGTTGCCTTTTTGGCAAAGGCATCAAGCATCCAGAGATGTTCAGATCTTTTGTATTTGGCTCCTTCCCTCTGCACGGATATACCTTGGAATGAGACTCCAGTGTGTCCCTTGATCCCCTCAGCCGTTGTCTGAGGGCCTAGAATCCCGGTGCTGTGCCTCTCAGATCTTTCCCCTGGGGAGGAGAGAGACCTCAGGAGCAGTGAGCTGTGGAAGCAACGCCAGCTGGCTACCGACAAAAGAGGTGAAGCGTTCTTGACCTTCTCTTAGGCTGTCAGATGGCCTTGAGCTGGGAGAGCAGAAGACTCAAGCTCCCACCCCGACACACTTCTCCGCTTCCAGCGTGAGACCCTGAGTTTCTCGTCAGCCAGTTGGAAACCTGCGGTCCTTCTCTGTGCAAGTCCCAGCAGTGGCAGCCCGGGAGACCAGGTGTTCCCTGACATCCCACACAGCACGCTGGGGATTGCGCAAGAGAGCGAGGGGAGCCTGGCCCTCGCCTCCCTTCTCGCCCACCCACCCCCAGGGTACCTGCCCTCTGCTCTTGGTCTTCAGGAGAGCTGGACCCTGGCCAGGGCATCCTTAATTTCAACTTCATCTTTTCGGCAGAAAAAATACTTGTGCGACGTAAAGACTCAGCTCAGCTGTCACATCCTACAAAGTAAGAAAGGAGACGTGTCCAGTGGAGGGAGGCCCCTCTGTGGCCCCAGGCACAGGGCCCAGGCTTTACCCCACCTGCCAGCTGACTGAGTGCTCTGTGCCAGAGGGTCACAGACCAGTCTGCTTCCTCAGACCCCCAGTCCTCTCACCACCCCAGGGGAGGGGAGCAGGGAGACCCCGTGTGTAAGCCGGGCGCTGTGCTCTGTGCTCTACACATACTGCTCGTTAATCCTCCAAACAAGCCAGCAAGGCTGATGCTGTCAGCCCACTGCCTTGTCAGCCACCTGAAATTCCCATGGGCTGAGACCAAGTGAAGCTATCTCATTTTATTAGAAAAGAAACCGAGGCTCAAAATGTTGGAAATGTTTCTAAAGCTCCTCATCTAGTATCAGAGTTCATATCTTCTGTCTGCTTGCTCCCCTCCACCGCCTGCCCCCGGGCGCTGTTGAAAAAAGGACTAGACTAACTTCAGTGCGGACTCCAAAGGGCAGGGCGAGGTCCATTTGCTCCAGAACAAATCTCCCATCCACGGTCACACCAGCAGCTGTTCAGACCTTCAGCTAAGACTCTGATTCCTGTCCAGCTACAAATCCCCCGACTTAGGTAGCACTTTAAACTTTTATCAGGCACGTGCACTTTAGCGGGAGTGAATTGTGAATTTTTTCGTGAGAGAATCTTTTGGTGGGTCATACAAAAGGTGATGATGAAAATGTTGGGTTCCCAGATGGAGAAGAAGTGGGTCTGTTGAAAAGAGAGGAAAAGACTGTAGGGCAGAAGGCTAGGGCACCAGTGATTGATTGATTGATTTCGCTGCACCACATGGCTTTGGGATCTTAGTTCTGGGACCAGGGATTGAACCTGGGCCCTCGTCTGTTAGAATGCAGAGTCCTAACCACTGGACTGACAGGGAATTCCCAGTGATGAGTTTTACTTCACAACTTTGTAGAAGGTCCCAGATGTTAGGATCATAATGTAAGGGGAAGACCATGTGTTTCTGCTTCTGAGTTTTACAGTTCAAATGAGGAAGGCGAGCCGTCTCCATGCAAGAGAGCCCCGTTGTCAAGCCCTGAGGTCGGACGCTAAGTAGGGCCTCTGCGTCAGGCCTCACTGGGCCCTTCCTTGCCCTCCATGGGGCTCCCCACAGTCCCCTGTCACGTGTGTGTGTGTTCTTTTGATCTCCCGACCAGGGCCCGTGTCTGTTTTGGGTTTTTTTTATTATTTATTTTTGGCTGTGTTGGGTCTTCATTGCTGCGCGCAGGCTTTCTCTAGTTGCGGCGAGCGGGGGCTACTCTTCGTTGTGGTGCATGCGCTCCTCATTGTGGTGGCTTCTCTTGTTGTGGAGCACGGGCTCTAAGTGCGCGGGCTTCAGTAGTTGTGGCACGCGGGCTCAGTAGTTGTGGCTCGCGGACTTAGTTGCTTCGAGGCACTTGGGATCTTCCCGGACCAGGGCTCAAACCGTGTCCCCTGCATTGGCAGGTGGACTCTCAACCACTGCACCACCAGGGAAGCCCCCATGTCTGTTTTATTCACCAGTGTATCCCTGGCACCTGGCAGAATGCACTACACTTAATTGGTGCTCGATAAATGTTTGTGGGATTAATGAATGCAGTTTAAAAAAAAAAAAAAGGCCTGGATTAGGAGTCTGAATTCTAGCCCTGCTTTGCCACACACTAGCTCTGTGTCCTGATGTAAATCACTTCCCCCCTCTGGGTGGCATTCTCATTTATCTCGTGAAATAATTGGGCTGAATAATGTTCTGCCAGTCTACGACTGTCAAATTTACCTTAATCCAAACATGGAGCATGAGGCCAACGGGGTTTTAGAAGACTCCTGGTGAGGCACAGCGGGGCTTTGATGATCACTGCAAATTCACACTCCTTCACCTCCAGCCTGTGATAGCCAGGATTTACGGCTCTCCCTGGCAGGAGTCTCGGGGCAGCCGCCAGGAAGGTGCTCTCATAGGTCATGGCTTTAGTTCATCAGCCAGAGCTTTTCCCCCTTAGGTAGAATGACGGTAAAGGACGCAGGCCTGGGAGCCAGGCCTCCTGGCCCGTGTTCAGACCCCAGGCCTGCCGCTTACTAGTGGTGTGACCTTGCTCAGGTGACTCCCCCTCTGTCCCGGTGACCACAGTGCGGTGAGGGCCGTCAGCGCACCTGCCTGCCAGGTGAGTGATGGAGGAGGAGAAGCCGGTCATGGGAGCGTGTGGTGCCTCAACAAGGCATGCAGGGAGCTGTTCGGCCTCCTTGGAAGAAGACAAAGCAGAGGCGGGGGCTCCGTCCTCCTATCGGCCCTCAGACATCAGGACTCCGCAGACCACTCTCCTGCGACCGTTGCCCGGGCCCCACGTTACAGATGGGGAGATTCAGGCTCTAGAAGTGCAAGTGACTCTCCTGGCTTCACCTGCCCTGTAGGCTGAAGAACTGGGGTCAGGGCGCATACCCACTCGGTCTAAACATCAGGGAAATCTGATGACTCGTCCAGAATTTAGAGAGCCTTGCCCGAGTCGGTAATCATATCTGTGATGGCTGCATCCAGCACACAGAGCGGGGATACCTGGTCTTTCTTGATCCACCCTGAACGCAGCAGGTTCTGGACCTGTGAGGAAACCAGGACCGGGAGGGGAGGGGAGCCGTTCCAGCCCCAGAGCTGCTGAGCGGCAGGGACGGGACCGGACTCCAACCCGCCCGCTTTCCTCCGTGCCCTGCCTCTTCCCCGATGATGAGTTTCTATCACGCTCTGAGCCCCTTACCCAGACCCCGCAGGGGAGGGGAGGGAGCACAGCCCAGCCTCGCTCCCTGAGGTGGAAGAACAGAGCCAGCCGGGATCCGCTGGTACCTGCCTGGCTGGCCCGTCTGGGAGGGGCGTCCTTTGACCTAAGTCAAACACTTAACTAATTTGGGAACACAGGGCTTCTGTCATGAACGGTGTGCTGGTGCTTGTGTGGACTGGATGGTAGTGTTTTCTGCAGAAGGGGGTGCGGGGAGGGCGTGGAGGGAGTTTCGTAGGTGACAGATTTTCTCCAGCCTGCTGTCATTCCTCCAGTGATTGAGTTGTCGCTTCCCTTACAGGTGGAAAGAGACTTTGAAAGGGAGTATGGAAAACTCCAGCAGTGAGTGTCAACCCCCAGAAGGGAGGGCAGGGAGGGGGCTGCTCCGAGAAGGAAAAGAGCCCTCTGCCCGGGCTGCCTCGTCCGTCACCCTGGGAGCTGAGGGCAGCTCAGTTCACACCTGCCAGAAATTCTCCCGCGGGGTGGTGGCTCTGTGACAGTCGTTAACTCAGCCTTTGGGTGCCTCGCGCCAAGCTCGCGGTGGCCCTTCAGTCAGTGGGGACATCCGCGCAGAGCAGGCCCTTCCTCCTCCTGGCAGGCGACCTGAGTGTCGCGTGGGGCTCGGCTCAGGGGGACGGGCAGAACTGGGGCAGAAGCAGGTGGGTGATGCCAGGTCCCCAGGCCCGTGTCCCTGCCTTGCAGGCTGGAGGAGCAGACCAAGCGGCTGCAGAAGGACATGAAGAAGAGCACGGACGCCGACCTGGGTAGGCGGCCCGTCCCCCGTGCCCGGCCTGGATGGGGGAGGGGCAGAGGTGGACACCCTCCTCGCTCAGTCCCTTTGGGGCTGGCTTAGAAGGAAGTGCCCTTAGTAGGTGCCCCGCAGATGTCCCTGAGAAGTGGCTTGCGGTCACCCTTCACTTAGCAGATCACCACTCCCTGCTTTCCGTGGGGCGGCAGCAGCCACCACTGGCGGGTGGAGGGCAGCTCCCGTGGTCTGTGCCCCAGAGCCTCCGGCCAGTGCTCCTCCAGAGGATGGGGGCGTGGTGGGGGGGTCTGGCCATGACCACCCCTGCTTCTGACCCCGGCGTCTCCAGACTGTGTGTGTAGCAAGCCACGGGTCTGATTTTCAGTCTGTCCGTTACCTGTTTTGTAGTTAGCTCTGAGTTGCCTGGGTTCCATCTTCCGTTGTGGCTCCCGCTGTCTTTCTAGTAGGGAAATGCTGTGGCCTGTGCTTCTCTTCCTTCCTGCTTTTCCACACAGCTGCACTCTCAGAGCGTGAACGGAAAGGACAGAACGTCAGGGATCTATGAACTGGAGTCTGGCTGTAGAGAGTGTAGGTTTTTAACAAAGAAATCAGGACAAATGGGTGACCCCTGGCACCTAGGATTTCTGGCTGCTTCTGGCCCGAGTCAGACGTGGAGTCTGGGCAGCGGAAGCCCTCCTGAAACAGTGGCGCCCTCACCCACCCCAAAGCCTGCATCCCCCAGTCCAGGCCAGAGAGCCTCGCACACTGTTGGCTGGGGCATCAGAGTCAGAGTCAGTGAGGGCCTGCTGCAGTGTGGGTCGCCCGGCCCACCCCAAGACTCTGATTCATCAGGTCTGGGTGAGGCTTAGGGACCCCGCTTTGAGAACCACTGCTCCATACGGTCGGGGGGAATCAAATTCCACCTTTCCTGGTCTTGGAAACTCCTGAGCTGCTGCCTGGACAGGATCTCACATCCAAAGCTGTGGGTCCAAACTAAGACCAAGTAGGCGTGACCAGACCCTGCCAGGTCCTTGTCGACCCCTGCACTCCCAGGTTGTGTCAGGGCTCTAGAGACCCACGTGCGGTCCAGGACGCCTGGGCTCCCTAAGGTACGAAGCCCGCCAGCCTCCCGGTTTGTGCTGGGCTGACCATGCCCCTCCCCTGTCCCTGTAGAGGTAGAACAAGGGATGTGAGCTGCTGCAGAGGAGAGTGGAGGCCACGGCACCCTACACAGGCCGGTGATGCCTCGGGGCGGGGCTCCCAGACGAAGGGCCGCCCCGCAGACTCTCAGCGTTCATTGACTTCAGATGGTTCTAGCAAAGAGACATCGGCGTGAAGATGTGGAGGCGTTAGGAAAGAAAAGGAAAATTGGGAAGAAAGTCTTCCCTCCCAACCCCTGACTTTTGGGGGGTTTTCCCTTAACTATTAAAAAAAAATTAGGGGAAGAAATTTTTCAAAAACATTTCCAGTTTTGTCCTTGTTTTCTATCTTTTAATTACGCAGTCTGTGACCGTTTCATAATCCAGTCAAATGACACGTGAGTTTGCTCCTAGGCCTACAAAGTCACTTTACTTTTTTTTAAGAGGGTTTTTGCCTCCGTTGCTTCAACATCTCTGGGAAGTTTACATTTCTAGTCTTCTCTCCTATTTTGCCCTTTTGCTAGGGGACTGCAGCACACCCCCAGATTCAAGAGAAATCAAGGTATATAACACTTAGTAGTGTGCTCTGGTTTCATTGGCAGCATTTTTTTTTCTTCACGGTTTATGCAATAATGGTGTGTGTTACAGTTAATAGCATCTTAAATTTAATGACATAAAATAATAAATAGATCAAAAACACGTTTTCCCGTGAGCCCCTGAAACTGGTACAGACACTGTGGGGCAAGCAAGGCCCTTCTCCAGCCTTTCCTGCCCCTCTAGGATTTCGTTTGCTGGTAATGGAGGCCTGAAAACTCTCACGGGACCAAGAACTCCAAAGCTGCCAACAGGTTGCCTCGCCATACCAAATCCGGCCTAGTTTTGTCAATAAAGTTTTATTGGAACACACCCATTCTTTGGGTGTCTATGGCAAAGTTGAGTTATTGAAAGCCTAAAATCTTATCTCTAGCTGTACAGTAGGTTTGCCTCTCTGGTGTAGATACCATGCTACTCTTTCTGTGAGGGAGCCCCAAACCAAGCTTCGCATCCAAACCGCCTGGAGATTTTTTTTTTTTTTTAATGTATATTCCTGGATTCCAGGCTTACTGAAATAAATCTTTGGAGCTAGAAATATGTATTTCTTACAGCTTCCCGCCCAAATGATTCTGTTATAATCCAGAGTTTGGAAAGTAAGTCATTGCAACAGGTAAATCTGCTCAAAAGAATTACCCAGAGCAGTATCAGGAATGCACATTACACCATAAGGACTGGTGTCTTGTGCCTCTGGGGTACTGTGTAGTTTATGGCCAGTGGCCACGGATGGAGGTCGTCCGGATGCAGGCCTCTGGCCCCAAGGACGACAGGGAGTCCTGAGGACAAGACCTTGAAGCATGCCCTGTCATTGGTTCACTGAGCTTTGACTTCTTACAGCCATGTCCAAGTCCGCTGTGAAGATATCCTTGGACTTGCTCTCCAATCCCCTCTGCGAGCAAGACCAGGACTTTCTGAACATGGTGACAGCCCTGGACACGGCCATGAAGCGTATGGATGCCTTCAACCAGGAAAAGGTGACTGGGGTCTTGGTCTCCCCCTCCTCGAGGCTTCTTTCTGGGTGGAGTGCTGCATGGAGTCCTTATCGGGGCTTGGTCTCCTCTCTGGACACCTGAGTGTCCCAGCCCTGTGAGCTCTCCCCTGGCCACCCTGCCCCCACACCGGCTGCTTCCCGTAGCTCCCACTAGCTCACATCACTCACATGGGGCCACGAGGGAGACTCAGGCCGGCTCTGCCCACCCACGCCTGTAGCCCCTCAGACTTGCCCACCCAGCCTCACTGAGCAAGGCCATCATCGGCTTCACAGAATGAGAACTGACCCGGGACAAGGCCGGTGCGCCTTGTCACCCTTCAGGCTCCCCGGTTGTCATCTCTGCCTCACTCCAGCGGCAGTTAGGGGTGTCTCCCTGCCTGGGGCTCTCGGGATACCCCTGTCCTGCTCCCTTTCTCTTCTCAGGAACTTGGAGGCTCCCCCTTTTGGGAAGAGTCTGGCTTCCCCCCAGTTTTTGTTTTGTTTTTTTTTAATTTTGGCTGCGTCGGGTCTTCGTTGCTGTGTGTGGGCTTTCTCTAGTTGTGGAGAGCGGGGGGCCACTCTTCGTTGCGGTGCGCGGGCTTCTCATTGCAGTGGCTTCTCTTGTTGTGGAGCACGGGCTCTATGCACGTGGGCCTCAGTCGTTGTGGCATGCGAGCTCAGTAGTTGTGGCTTGCAAGCTCTAGAGCACAGGCTCAGTAGTTGTGGTGCATGGGCTTAGTTGCTCCGTGGCATGTGGGATCTTCCCGGGCCAGGGCTCAAACCCGTGTCCCCTGCATTGGCGGGCAGATTCTTAACCCCTGCGCCACCAGGGAAGCCCTGGCTTCCCCCCAATTTTGACGCCATCGGGTTTTTCTTTTGACAGGTGAACCAGATACAAAAGACTGTGATTGAACCCTTAAAAAAGTGAGTAAAGGTCATCGGGGGGACCACAGGCCTGAGGGCAGTTACTGGACAGGCAGGTCAACCAGCCACTTGGGGACCGAATATCGTTTCTGGCAGCCTGTCCCCAGACTCACACGGGGTGGACAGGAACCTCCAGGGGACACCAGCTCCCTGATCTGTGGCCCTGGGGTTGACACTCCCAGTAGCTCCAGAGCACCTGCCTGGCCAGGCACGCTCAGTGGTGGCAGGGCCTGTCTGATCCTCCACAGTGGCCGGCCGGCACTCCTGTGGTCATTCTGCCATTGTCCCTTTGTTCCTGACCGAGAACCAGTGGGACCAGAGCTTGTGGAGTTAAGCTAGCAGAGATCTTGGCCGGGCCTCCACGGAGATGAGTGAGGCCTTTCATCTCGCTCAGCCGGGTTGGGGGAAGCAGCTGCCTGCCACACGTGGCTTTTGAAGCGGTGGGGGGGGGGGTGGGGGGTGGCCGCACACGGGAAAGGGCGCTGCAGCGGGGTCCCGCCTGGGAAGGTCCCCCGATTCATGACCTGCCAGGGTCAGAAATTCTTCTGTGAGACTCATCTTCTGTCCAGCAGGCTCTGGTCAGTGATCAGACAGGCCTATTCCCCGGGTCCCCTAGGGGGGTGGCGCTGGGCGGGAGACAGGCAGGAACGTTGCCTTGAAGCTCCCGAATCACTTCATCTTCCTCCCTGGCCTCTCCCAGCTCGGCTCCGGCCTAGAGAGGCTCCCGCTCCAGCCCAGCAGCTGCACTTTATTACCTCTTCTGTGGTGGTCCCTGGCAGTTGCCTCACCAGGGCCTGGGTAATGAGGCTGTGCTAATTACCATGAGGCCTGGATCAGGGCCTGGAGGGCGATGGAGAGAGCAGGTTTTGATCCTGTGACCCCTGGCGTTCAGGTTGTTGAGCTCTTGTTCCCTGTTCAGGTCCAAGGGGTGGGGTTAGGCAAAGCTCTTTCTAAGCTGGGCTGTCTGGAGGCTTAGCCGTGGAGGGCAGGCAGAACGTGGCCCACAGGGATTCCTCCCCGCTCCTGCCCCGGGCCCCTGTCCCCAGCCCCTGCTCGGCCCCAGGTCGCAGTGTCATGTGAGGAGCAGGGTGCTGGGCAGGCCAGTAGCTCAGGAGGGAGCGTCGGAAAGAGCTCCGCTGCTTGTAGCTCTGTGACCCCGTCTCCAGGCCTGAGGGTTCAGAACTGGGTGGGAAGGACCCCTGGCCGAGCTGACCGTGCCCACGGGGGTCCCAGGGGCTGCCACGGAGGCTGCCATGCACACCTATGGCTGGCAGAGCTAGGCAGGGGACACCGGCCCAGAGAACTGGGGACTGACTTCCGCCTTGATTTCACCACCACCGAGGCGGGCCTGAAATCTGATGCCTGGCTTCTGGAGCCAAATGGAGAGAAATCGCGGCTGCTTCCCACCACTCCAGCCGCGCACCACCTGCCAGGAAGGTGGGTGAGTGGCCGAGGGGGTGGCCACCATCTCCGCAGCAGATCCGCTGACCTCTGCCCAAGCCCCCCAGGCCTGCCTGCCTGCCTGCCCGGCTGGCTTCTTTGTATCCCGTGGCCGACATGCGATCTCCCCCAACCACATAAACCCGGCACTGCCTGTTGCCGCCTCTTGCCAGGAGAGAAGCTCCCAGGGACCCCAGCCCCGGAAACAGGAAGCTGCAGCTTTCCTGTCCTCTGATGAGGAACATCGCCACATGGCCACCCCGCCGCCCCCGGCCTCCCCCCAGGGGGCTCGGCCTCTAATCCCCCAGTCTCTGGGCCGTGTTCACAGGGTGGGATGGGGATGCTTTCAATTTCCCTTTCCTGGTGGGTGGAAGATCCCGGCTGTGTGGGCACAGATTGAGGAATGGCAGGCATGCCCCACCTCCCAGCCAGCCTCCCTCCCTCCCCCTTTCCCTCCGCCTCTTGATGCCTCTTCACCCCACGCTTACCCTGAGGACCATTTGCTGCCCCACCTTAGGACAGGCAAGAAATGGGCAGAGCTTCAGGAGCGCCTGGGGTAGGCCCAGCCCTGTCCTCCCTTCTCTGCAATTCAAACTTTAGGAGCTTAGGATGTAGCGCAGAAGCCATGCGGCATCCCCCGAGAAACGGACCAGAATGATAACTGCCGAGGCGGGGCAGTGCAGTGGAGTGGGGAGAGCCCTGGACAGGACAGGCCTGTGCCTCCAAGTCTCTTCCCCTTCTGCGGAAGCAGGAACGGAGCTGAACTCTCAAAATGGCAGAGCCGGGCACTCCCCTGAGCGGAGAGGGAGGTATCGTGGGCTGGAGTGGCGCTGTATGTGGAGGGCAGAGTCCCTCCTGGGGTCCTAGCCCAGGGACTCCCATGTGCCCCTCACCACTAATTATCAGGGGGACGCCAGGCACTGAGCAGAGAGGCTCTGGGCCTGCAGCCTTGCTCCTTCGTGGCAGCCCCATAAAAGTGCAGGCTTGGTGCCCCAGGGAGAGCTGGATCACCCCATCCTTGTCAGGTCAAGTCAGCAGGTACCCTGTCAGGTCCCAGGGGCATGTCTGGAAGGGGCCCGGGCTCTGGGGACCAGCCTATGCTTGTCCTTGCCTCCCTGCAGCTTCCCTGCCCTGACGAGAAGGTAGGGGCAGCACTAAAACACCCCACACGAGGAGGGGTGTCTGCTGCCAGGAGCCCCTTTCCCCGAACAGCACCCTGGTGTTTATACCCCCCGGCACGTGGAGCTGACAGAGTTCTTCCTGTTACTTCTAAGCGGAAAACGAGGCGGTGTGGCCTCAGTGGGGCAGTGACCTGAGCCAGGGATTACAGAGTTCGGTCCCCACCCCCCCTTTTGTCAGCTACCTCCGATTACAGTGTCTGATCTCCCCTGCCTGACCTTAGCTTCCCTGCTTTACTGTGAGAAGGGCGTGACACCTACCCGGGCGGTCCGAGGCCCAGGGCCCAAGGAGTCACGTCCCTCGGCAGCGGCGGACATCAAGCTGAGCCCTCCGCGGCCTCTGGGTTCAGCTAAGGGTGCCGTCTGCCGTGGGAGGTGGAAGTCAGCATGCTGACCAAAGTTTCCCTCGGGCCTCCCAGAGCAGCCGCTTCCTCCCCCCAGAGGATACGTGGCCTTGCTTCCGGAAGGCTGAAGGTAGTGTCCTGTGGACACACCCATCCCCTGAGGTTGCCTGGAAATCAGTCAGCCCTGGATCCACGCCTTCTCCCCCTGGCTCAGGACCTGCCCTGGGGCTGGATTTCTACACCCTCTGTAGGCCAGCCCAGTCCCAGCATGTTGTAGTCAGCCTTGTTGTATCCGACCCTGGCCCTGGAGATAAAGCCCAGTGGACTTTATGGGGGGAAGAGGGTTGTGAGCACTGGCCCAAGTGCTGCCGGGGTCAGAGTATCGAGAGCTGCTTGACCACCCGCGGATGACGCCCATGCTGCACATTCCTTCCTTACTCGTGCCGCCCTCCTCCCCGAGGACGTGGGGTGCAGGGGGAGGTGGCGTGGCGGCTTCCCAGGCCCAGGTGCACCTGCTCCCCTGAGCCACATGCCTCTCCGCCGGCGAGGGAGAGGGGCTCACCTGGCATCCGAGACCCCGTCGTAGCACTGCCTGAGGCAAAAGCAGTGAAGTGAGTCCAGCTCCCCCAGAGGGTCTCAGCCGTCCCAGGCGTGTTCAGCCCTACCCCCTTGTGTCCTGGGCGTGGCTGGTCCAGTTTGCAGAGCACCAAGTAGGCCTGCGTCTTCTGCCCGGCAGAGCAGTCATTCAGGGGTTGATTGCAGTGTAGAGGGGCCTGCGACTGAGGATTCGGAGAGGATTCGGAGAAGCGTGGGTGGTCTGGCCCACGTTAGCATCTCCAGCTACGTGGTGAGCCCATTACGGACACCCAGAGAGTGAGAAGAATCCGCTTTAGTGGCCTTTCTATCTGTTTCATCAAACTCTGCTGCCTGGGCCTATAGCTTTGTTTGGGGCATTATGCGTCAGTCAAGTGTCTATCCTCTGTTTTCTGGCAGAGGTATTCATTACTCTTATGTCACGTGGACTCTTGATTTGTTGAGGCTTTTTCCTGCCCCATCTTTCATCTTCTCTGAGTTGCTCTGGGAAGAACCGACTCTGCTTCTGGTCCTGGGTCTCCCTCTGTGTGCTTCGCAACCCCCCCCCGAATAACCACTGCACCGTCACCTCGGCTTGAGGCCGGGGCTCCACTGGCCACTCGGGCTCCCAGCTGCGAGATAGACGCTCCAGCCCCTCAGGCTTTGTGTTCAAGGAAGCTGCCCCATCTTCTGTCCAGTTCCAGAAAACCTGCTTGCAGGCTGGCCTGGCCTCCTCCCACACTCATTAGTCAAGGAGAATGCAGCATTCCTGCCTGGGATGCGGTCCTGCCCTGGGTCCACCCCAAGACTGTGTTGCCCTTCCCAGTCAAAGAAGATCCTAGTTACAAAGATTACGCCCATGGTGCCAAAGATGCCAGAGCCTCTGCTGCTGCTCTTTCTGAACAGCCACCCTGGCACTGCCCTGTGGTTCTTGTAGTCCTGGTGGGGCAGGAAGAGCTCCTGCAGTCGTTTTCCTCAAACATTTGGTTTGACAGTTTGGCTGTTTCAACAGTAGAGCATGAGGATTCCTGTTTTTCCGGCAGAGTTGGTAGAAAAGGCTGGGAGTAGCTTGTCATCATTTAATAGGAGTAGAGTCGATTTACAAGGTTGTCTTAGTTTTGGGTGTACAGCAAAGTGATTCCGTTTTTTATATATAGTTATAGATATACATGTATATATATGTATATATACAGGTGTGTATACATGTATATGTACATGTGTATGTGTGTATATATATTTTTCAGATTCTTTTCTGTTATAGATGATTATAAGATATTGAATATAGTTCCCTGTGCTATATAGTAGGACCTTGTTGTTCATCTGTTTTATATATAGCAGTGTGTATCTGTTAATCCCAAACTCCTAATTTATCATTTATCCCTCCCCCGCCTTTCCCCTTTGGTGACCGCAAGTTTGTTTTCTATGTCTGTGAGTCTGTTTCTGTTTTGTAAATAAGTTCATTTGTGTCATATTTTAGATTCTACATATAAGCGATATCATATGATACTTGTCTTTCTATGTCTGGCTTACTTCACTTAGTGTCATAATCTCTAGGTCCATCCATCTTGCTGCAAATGGCATCACTTCACTTGTTGTTAATGGCTGAGTAATATGGGAGTAGATTTCGGTTGCAGGTCTGTCACCTGCTGTTGGCAGCATGAGGTGGTAGGGAGGTGCCAGAGGGAGAGCTGGGACACTTGAGTTATCTGCTGGACTGTCACTACCTAATTGTGACCTTGGACAAGTCATGTCATCTCCCTGGTCTCAGTTTTTTCACTTTTCTCATGGAAGATGTTGGACAGAAGCTTGATCTCCCAGCTTTTCTGATAGCGCCCTCAGAGCAGCTGCCCTTGGCCTAGCTCCTGGAGCACCCCTGGGTCTGGGCCCACTCCCAAGGGGTGCTGTCTCCATCTGCTCAAATGGCTTCCTGAGCTCTGTCCACCCCTGTTCCTCCGTGATTGTCCAGAGAGCTCTCCTGGCTCTGCTAGCTCATCTGTCTTTTGTTTCTTCTGAGATGCCTGATGCTAATTAATAGAACCTGAATCTTTTTGTACCAGGTCAACAGCACGGAGGAGCTGTACCAGGTCAGCCCCTCCATGCTGCAGCATAGGTCTCTGAAACGCGGGGTGGGGGCTAAAGGGCAGTGGCAGCATCAGTGGCATCATGCATTCATGACCTTCTGAGTCTTACCCAGGTCGGTGGAGTGGCCCTTACCCTGTCTTCCTTGCCCTGGCCTTACCCCAAGGCGACATTCTCAGCCTGTGCCCCACCAAGGCCAGGGCCCCATCTATCTCGTTCACAGCAAGATCCCCAAGACCTAGAACAGAGTCTGGCGCTTGGTAGGCGCTCGATACATATTTTTGAATGAGTGGTGAGCTGCCAGCCTGCAGCTCCAAGAACAGCCCGTCTCCAACCCACTGTGGCCGGCAGGTTTGGCAGTGTCTTCCCGAGCCTCAACATGGCCGTGAAACGGCGGGAGCAGGCCTTGCAGGACTACAGGAGGTTGCAGGCCAAGGTGGAGAAGTACGAGGAGAAGGAGAAGACAGGGCCGGTGCTGGCCAAACTCCACCAGGTACCGGGGAGAAGGGGCTGGGGCTGGACAGGGGGCCACGTGGTTCCTCCTTCACCCAGGGACAGGAGGCCAAGTTCCTCCTTCACCCAGGGACCAAGACACCGGATGTCCTGACTCCCCCTACCACCACCATACACACACACACAGCACCTCCACCACCCCCCGTGCCCCACTCAGGAAGCTGGATGAGCCAGCAAGAGCTGTGCCACCCAGAGTCTTGCTCCTCAGGCCCGAGAAGAGCTTCGGCCCGTGCGGGATGACTTTGAGGCCAAGAACAAGCAGCTCCTGGATGAGATGCCGCGGTTCTACAACAGCCGACTGGACTACTTCCAGCCCAGCTTTGAGTCCCTGATCCGAGCACAGGTGAGGCCGCTGCCACCCCGCATGATGGCCCAACACTTCTTCCCTCGGGAGGCAGTCGCGGGCTTTGGAGACCCATCTCATGCCAGCCCCGCCCTGCTCCCCACACCAGAAGCGGGGCTCAGTCACTCTCTGCCCCCAGCCCTGCCCCCGAGGGAGGAATGCAGGGCGCCCCCGGTTGTTGGCTGGAATTCCCGTTTCGGTCTCTCCGTTGCTCTTTGGTTAATCCCAACTTTCACATGAGGTCCCTTGTCGTCCAAGAGTTCTTCGCTGAAGTTCTCTCTCTCCAGGAGCAGCAAGAGGAAACCAGGCCGCACCTCCAGCGCCTCACCCTGATGGGCAGGTCGCTTGCCTGGCGGGCCCAGGTCAGGGACAGGGGCCACAGGTGAAGGCCTTTTTCCGAGGACCCTGCACCCCCTCCCCTCCCTAGTTAGTCCTTCTCTTTTGGTGGAAGACTAGGGGGTGTCTTGACTTTTAGCAACCCTTGGAGGGGTCCCTAAACCCCGGCGAGAGCCATGCGCAGGGCCCCCACCTGGGCACCAGGCCGTGGTGCATCTTCCAGCGGAAAGGCAGGCCCGCTCGCGTTGGGCGCGGGTGGACATGCACCATGGTAGCACCGGGCCCGAGACCCCATGCCTCCTGCTACTCAGGGGTGTAAAGACAACGTGTGGCTCCTGCCCTCCTTCCCCCTCCCCCACGTCCTTCAAGCCCTTGGCAGGGAGTGTTCTCCCCATCTGTAAAAGAGAAAAGGTTGAGGTGCCAAAACCAAGAGGTCTTCTCCACGTGGGAAACACCCCCCGCCTCCCGCCCGCCAGGTGACTGCAGGTGCTCAGCACTCGGCCACCTTCCCCACCAGGTAACAAAGCTGAAGGCTCAACATGTCCCCGTCTGCCTCCAGCCCGCCTCGCCGCTGGGCCTGCGTGTCTGGCGCCCTCCAGTGGGCACTCTCGTTCTTACACAGTCCACAATCACAGATACCCAGGAAAAGCCTGGTTCCTGCCTCCCAGCCTGTGTCTTCAGAGAACACCAAACCCCATGGGAATCATGGGATCCGGACACTTGGGATCAGGACCCCTGAGCAGGATTAATGTTGGATCCGGGACTTGTTAGTGACCGTGTCCTTAGGGGCTCAGGGAAAATGAGGCAGAGAGCTACGTGCATAGGGACGTGGAAGGTTCCCATGCTTGCCCCGAGAGCACAGCCCCTGGAGGTGCGGGCTTCCTTTCAGCAGCTTGGCCTGGGCCGGGGACGGTGTGTTTCAGGAGACCTGTGACTTCCCTGTCCTGTGCCACTGCTCCCGGACCCGCAGTCACCTGCCCTGCCCCCTCCACCCTGTCGCTCACCGGAGACAGCTCCAGGCTGCCCAGGTTGGGAGCCAGGGATACCCTGTAACCAGGCAGCAGGGTGGCGGAGGGTTGTTTACTGCCTCGTCAGCGCCAGCCTCCCCCTCCAGCGGCTGCTGCTGCCATTAGTCACTGGAGAAGTGAGCATTCCTAGTGACTCAGCCTGCGCAGTGCGGCTCAGGGCAGGGAGCTGGGGCGGGGGGGGCCATCCCGCTCCCCCCTCCAGCACTAGCCCGGGCCCTGTCCCCTCAGGTGACAACCCTGTTTGGAGACCTTGATTTAGATCCCCCTCAGCCCAGCTGTGCGAGTGTGGAAGACATGGCCTGGCCTTGCCAGTAATGGCACTCCAGGTTGCTAGAGAAGGAGAGTTCCTTCTCCCCAGAGACAACTTGGGGCTGGAGATGGTAACACGTAGGGGTGTTTGAGTGGTGTGGCACACTTTCTTGAAAGTACGTGACTTCATTTGGTTGTGAGGTGGAGACTGAGGCAGAAATGGTCCTTGCCCTCCTCCCCTGGGCCTGCTCAGCTCTCAGCCATCTGAGGGCTGCCCATGGGTCCCCCCCATTCCTCGGCCTGCCCCCGCCTGGTTCCTGTGCGCCTCTCCCATCCCACCTCTGGTGCCTGTGCAGAGGGAAACGTGGAAGTGAGCCTGGCCTCTGGGCCCTGCTTTCCTGGCTCTGCAGCTAAGGCAGTGATTGGCGGTGGGATGAGCTGGGAAGGGACGGAGGCTAGAACCGTGTCCCCTCTCTCACCTTTACTTCTAAGGCTGGCCCAGGGCTTTGGGAGCTGCTGTGCCCTCTCCCATGGATGAGAGCTTCTCCTAGCTTCTGTAAAGCAGTTAGCCCCTGGTCACAGGGCCTGACTCACTGGCGCCCCCAGGACCCGCCGAGGACCCACCCACACCCCCCAGCCCTTCCCCCTCAGCTGCCTGGAGAGCTCGGAGGCAGAGCACCACCCCCCACCCCCACCCCCGCCTCACCAAGGACCCGTCGCTCCCTCTGCCACCCAGGCAGTGGGCAGTGAATGCTCCTGAAGGACCCGGGGCTGTGGTTGCCACACAGCTCAAGGGGAGGGGCGGTGGTGGAGGGAGAGTGGAGTCGAGACCTGCGCTCCACTTCCCACAGGCTCCGGCCCTCCGCCCACCCACCCGCCGTGCCCCAGGGGGGCTGGTACCCTGGAGCCCCCACCGCCCACCTCCTCCCGTTCCCACCCCAGGTCGTGTACTACTCGGAAATGCACAAGATTTTCGGAGACCTGACCCAGCAGCTTGCCCAGCCCGGCCGTCCTGATGAGCAGCGGGAGCGGGAGAACGAGGCCAGACTGAGCGAGCTCAGAGCCCTCTCCATCGTGGCCGATGACTGAGCCCGGCCCTCGGAAGTCTCTGAAACACCAGCCGGCCTCTCTAGCTTACGCTTCACGAGCTCAGGCTCGGGCATCAGGGAGCAAAGGGCCCTTGCCTGGGAGAAGGATGGGGATACCGGCAGCTCCCACTGCACCACCCCAGCCCTTGGGAATGAGTCTGGAACCAGGAGCCCCGAGCAGGCTCTCACCTCCCCACTCGTAGCAAGAACCCACCGACAGGTAAGCAGTGTAGACTGTCTTAGGCCCTAAAGAACCGTCCAAAGTGCATCCTGGCCTAGGGCCAGAGCCTGGGCTCTTGTCTGCTCCCTTGAAGTCTTAGCCTGGCTTGCACGGTTGGGATCACTTCTACCTCCGAAAGGGCCACCCTGGGGAGTCACCCACCCTTGCTGCCTTTTCGCCTCAGACTCGCCTGTTCTGGGAGAGGCCTCGACACTGCCCTGGGCAATGTGAAAGCCACGGTCTCCCAGCCGCAACAGGCCCCTCACCCCAGCCTCTCGGCAAGACAGCGGCCGGCTCTGCCCACTTCTAGACTTTGGGTCAACTGCGGGGCAGAGCCCCAAGTCTTGCAGCTTCCCTAGGAAGCTGGGACTCAACGCGTGTCAACAGCCTACCCCACAAAATGTCACAGACCGAGTCACAGGCCTCAGAGCAACAACAGTGGGTTTATGTCTCACTTCATTATTTGGGATTTTATTTTTCCAAGTAAAAAGTTTTCAATAAAATGTCCGTGTATTGTTGTGCCGTAACTAAAGAGAGGAGGGGAGGAGCCACCCCAAGTCTTTCCCAGACCCCGCGGCAGCCCCTCTCCTGGGCAGCAGAGCCCAGAGCTGCACCCCTCCACCCTCCGGAGGTGACACCTGCATCGAGCAGAGGCTGCGCTGAGGGTTGGGAGGAGGGCGGAGCACAGGCAGACCTAGAAGAGGAGCGAGGGGAGAGTTACGGAGGACACTTAGTTTGTTTTGACTTTGGTTTATTTAAAAAACAAAAAGCCAAAAAAAACCAAAACAGAACACTTTATATACAAAGTCAAACTGAAACCACGGATTATGGAAAGAGGCGAGACTTATGGGGAACAGGGAAAAGGCTGGGCCAGAGCCAATACCACATTCTGAACATGGGGAGCCAGGGAAAAGAGGTGCTGGTTTCTTCTGGCAAGTCTGGGGTGGCTGGAACAGTGTTCACTGCCAAACACTGCCCAGCGCTAAACGCTCGCTAGCACTGACTGACTGTTCCTGCGATGGCCACGGGAGACCCTTCCCCCCAGAACCTGCTCCTGAAACCTGGCAGGATTTGTGCCATCCGGAGGAAGGGGCTCTTACCCCCAGCCAGCTTCCGCGTCTGTTTCTTCAGTTTATTGGCATCAGACCTTACAACAGACTCAAAAAGCCTTTTCCTCCCGTCTTATTCTAAACTGGAAGAGGACAGGAGAAAGCACAAGACGAAAGGGCCCCAGGAGGAATCCCAAGGTAGAGGGCAAAATGACATTCGAGGGGTGCAGAAGATGTTGGATTTAGTTGCAAGTGGAACCGGCTTCCTCACTCATCCGTCCCACACGGCACAGACAGACCCCACCCTGACGGCCTGAGCTCCTCTACAGAGGCCGAGCACAAGGGTCAGCCACCCCTGCCTATGGCTCCCAGGTCCTGCTCCAGCTTCTTTCTAGAACCAGAAGGGCTCTAACTTCAGCAGGCTCCATCGCTGACCTCACAGGATGGCAGCTCCTGCACCAGGCCCTCAGTTGCTAGGTGCTGGCTCCTCCTTCTCTACCCAGCTGTCTGCCTGTTTGAAACAGATGTCACGAGAATCGGACTCAGAGGAAGGGCCGAGATCCGAGGACTACTGAGCACTTCCTCCTGGGAGACTCCGGGGTGCCAGCTGCTGACTGTTGGATTCCATAAGAAACTAGCGCATGGAGGCGGAAGCAAGGCAAACCTGGGCCCGGCCCCGTGCCGGCTGCCCTGACCCAGCCTCCCCGCCCGGCGGCCGGCTCTCCCAGGAGGCTCACCTTTTCAACCATCCGCTGCACCTCAAGCTGCAGGGGAGTCAGGCGCCTTCGGAACTCCTGTAGCAGCCGCTGAAGCTGGTGCTTCTGTCGCTCCGCCGTCCGGGCCGTCTCCTCAGCCTCAGCCAGCCGGGTTCTCAGCTCCTGCATCTCTGCGGCCAGCGTCTTATTCGTCACTTCAGTGGCTGAGAAGCGGTTATGGCTCTCCTCTGGCGGGGGAAGACAGGAAAGACTGCCAAGCTAAGGAGGGGAGTGTAGGGCCAGAGGGCTGGAGGCTGAGGGGCGGGCCTCCCGCTCGGCTCCTTGCGTCTGCGCCCGGCTGCAACAGGTCCCCGCGCCGCCAGCCACTCACCCAGCTTCAGCTCCAGTGTGTGAATCTTGTTCTCCAGGTAGAGCCGCCCGCTGTCCTGCTGCTCCGCACGCTGCAGCAGGTTCCCCACGTTGATGAGGCTGCCGTTGTGGGACACCAGGCCCTTGTGCTCCACAGGGGCAGCGCCCGGCTTGGCACTCTTCCCAGGAGGAGGTAGCAGGTCCAGGTTTCCTAGAAGGGCCGTGAAAAGACTCAGGGACGGTCCCGGGAGAAAGCAGCCTGCTCCGCTGTCCCCAGAAGGCCGCAGAGCACAGTACGCACCGAAGAGCACCTCCTCAGGGAGCCCCCCGTCCGGGCCCTCCGGGCGGCTGTACTGAAGGCTCCGATACTGGCAGATGTTCTTGGCCACCACCCTGCTGACCAGCTGTTTGGCCTGTAGGAAGCACACACCCAAGATGCCCACGGATGAGAAGGTGCAAGTCCCCCCACAATGGCGTGCAAGAACCTAGAACCACAGCATCCCGAGCCGCGCATGCACACGAGGATGTCGGGCGAGGCATCTCAGAGAGGCCTAGGGCGGGGCGTGAGAAGGCACCTGCTCTGCGCTGAGCCGGAGCCCAAGGGTAAGCAGGATCCTCTCCAAGTCTCGCCGATGCAAGTAGCCACACCAGTTGGCATCAAAGAAGACAAAAGCAAGAAGACAGTCCAGAGGGAGCACAGGAGAGGGGTCCAGCTCCTTGGGCTAAAAGAGAAACAAGGAAGAACAGGATTTACAAACAGGTCCCTTGATGCTCAATCACCCAGGACGAAGCCCTTATAAAATCAAGCCGCTTGATATTTAAAATGGATAACCAACAAGGACCTACTGTATATAGCACAGGGAACTCTGCTCAATGTTATGCGGCAGCCTGGATGGGAGGGGAGTTTGGGGGAGAATGGATACATGTACATGTATGGCTGAGTCTCTTTGCTGTGCACCTGAAACTGCCACAACATTGTTAATTGGCTATACTCCAACATAAAAAGAAAAGTTTAAAAAACACAAAAAGAATCTAGCAGCTTGGCTGACACACTCACACCTTCCAGTTAGAGACCTGACCCTGGGCCAGGCAAGTCCCTTGGCCTGTAACCAAAGGCGTCTTTGGGGCATTTTCACCCCAGGGGCTGTCACACAGAGGAATCTTGGGTGCTCCCAGGTCAGACAGCCCGCTTAGATCCGCCCTGATGGAGATACCGAAGTGCCCGCCTGGATCCTACGAGCATGCCATCCCATAAGCCAGGAACCACCTTTCGTCCTTCGTCTATCAGAAGATGCCAGAGGTCATTTAGGAAAAGCACCCCTTTCCCAGGAGTGAGTCAGAGGCCTTGCTAAGCTTTCCTATCACTGAGACCCAGAGAGGCACAGAGGTCTCACCATGTCCTGAAGGGATGAGAACTCCATCTCTGACTGATTCGAGGCAACCGACCGGACCTCGGAATCCTCCAGCTTGGCTCCTGCTACAGAAAGCCAGAGATGAACTTGGAGCTGGGAGCACACAGGCCCGGACTGGCTCCACACACAGCCAGGACGGGAGCCACAGAGCCAGGAAGCCGCCACCCGGGCAGGCGCCAGACATACCGAACTCCTCCTCCCCATCGTCCCTCAGCAGCAGCAGTTCGGGGTCCAGGGCCATCTCGCAGAGGTCCTCGGACACCTCGCCCCGGGGTTTCTCTTCTTCCTCTCCCCCAGAAGATGGGGGTTTGGGCAAAAGCCCGTCTTCCTTCTAGGAGAAGCAGACCAAGATGATGAGAGGAACTGCCCCTGTGACTACCAACAATAACAACGGTTAACATCTGTGCGTCAGCCGCGTTCAGGCACCGCGCCGAAGGCACGTACACAACGTCTCATTTAACACACTTCGTTACATGGGGGTCACAGAGCAGACCAGGGCGAGTTCCAGATACCTGGGATTTTCCTCAAGAGTCAATCTCAGTCCCGTAAGAAATTTGTTTACTTGACAGTATTTAGGCAAGAAGAAGACCCATGTGCTTTAGAAATGTTTAAGAAAATGCAGTGTTCTAGTTAACCGTCAGGTAATCGAAACACCTGTACCCATCAAAGCATTCCTATTAATGGAGACTTCCATGCTGCCGTGTCAACCACGCTTCCCTTCACTGCTCCAGGCCCGCCTCCCTTCTCCCAGGTACACCAACCACCTCCGGGCTGTGTGGCCACGTGGGAGAGTTAGGCGCCCCGCACCTGAGTCACACCAGGGTCACAGAGCGCGTGTGCGCAGTGAGCGAGGGGTGATGAGAGGAGAGCCCTAAAGCACTCTGAGCAGCGCTGGTGCCACGCAGCGCCCCAGTTGTGTTCAGCATTACCATGTGCAGCCCCAGTGCCCGTGCACGGGGGCAGAGGTACTCACCGGCGGGGCATCTGACTCGGCAGCTGTGCCCTCACTCTGTACCTCATCCTTGGACTCCTTGGACTCCTCCTTGACCGCTTCTTCCTCCTTGGCCGCCTCCTCCTTCTCAGGTTCAGGTGCGGCCACGACCTTTTCAGGAAGGCTCAGCAGCATCTTATAAATCCTATAGCCAAAATCCCTCTGCAGCATCTCCAGAAACAGCTCAGCCAACACCATCACCTGGTGGAAGAGGCAACAACGGGTCACGAGCATCAAAAAATGGGGTATTCCAAACCCCACCATCCTATACGCCCTGCCCCACAGGCCCCAGACTCCTACACCTACCTCAAAAGAGATCCTTTCTTTTGGCCTCCGGTCCTCCACGATACTATGGATGGACAGGTTTACACAGCTGGGGCGTGCCATGACAGCAGGTTCTAGAGGGGGTGGAGGGGCCTCTGGGAGATCGGTGTCCATTTCCTGCTGTGCAGTGACCTCCGGATTCTCTGCATTCTGTTTAGAGGTGTCTGCTGCCTGCTCTGATGCATCAGCTGCCTGTTCTGTAGGCTCTGTTTCCTGTGACGAAAAGTCAAGAGCTATGACCATCTGGGTCCAGGGGTTAGGGACCAGGGCCCCTACTTTCCCCACGTGTTCGTAAGGCTCAGCCTTACCACTGGCACCTCCTGGGGCGGGGGAGCTGCCTCTGCAGCTTTCTGCTGGCACAGGGCCTCCCACTCTTCCAAAGTAGGCATGATGGTCCAGATGTCCGGCAGGTACACCACCACGGTCTGGAGCCGCCTCGGGGGTCCCAGCTGCAGGTACTGAAACTCGGCAAAGCGCCACCTGCTCACAGCAGAAGGAAAAATGCAGAACTGACCCATGACATTTGTGAGGGCTTCAGTTTCCAATCAGCATTTAATGAGCACATACTGTGTGCCAAATTCTGACAGTACAGAAATAAAATATAGACCAAGTCTTCAAGAAATGGTTAGTCAGTGGGGAGAGACAAGTAAGCAGACAATTACTATCCGAGGTGCCATGGCAACAAGAAGGAGCACGGAATGTGGCTGTGGGGCCACACCTGACGAGCCTTGGAGGGTCAGCTGGCCTTCAACACACTTACACACCCCTCACCGTGCTCACGACCACTGCGAGGGCTGGAGGGAGGGGGTGATGAGCAGGGACTAGGGAACAGACGGGAACTAACAGGTCAGAAAGGCCCAGCAGAAGCCTGGCTCCCTGCCGGGTCTCGCCACTCACTGGGCAGCCACAGACAACAGCTCGGGCAGCCACTCACCACTTGGTGCAGGCACTCAAGTCGATGCCAGTCTGGGCTTGCGCGCAGCGGATGGCAGTGCGGACGAGCACCTGCGGGTCGCCCTTGGGGTCGAGGCCATCCAGAGAAGGAGACCACTCGCCCCCCACCAACACTACCTCCTCTTCTTTCTGGCCCAGCAAAAACTGCAAAAAGAGACCAGGGGTAAGAAACGAAAAACCAATCATGTGGGTCTCCCACAGGGAGGCAACCTGCCACCAATGGGGAACAAAGGGTCCGCCACACTGGGGGCGGGAGGGGTATCTCTACCCATGAATGTGAACCCCATATAATTCTGATAAGAAAGAACATCTCTCAGCCATGCTGTCCTCCCGGTAAAACGACTGGTATCTCAGCCCCGAAACCCCGCTTCTATGAGTTCCTGAGCAGGAGCGGAGCTGACAGGAACTGAACATCATCAATGAGTGAGTCTTGCCTCCTGGGCTCCAGCTCTTACTTTAATTTGCTTCAGAGGATGTTCTGGCGTCTCCCTTGGCTCAGTCATGTCATCCACGAAGAGCATGCAACAACGATACAATTCCTCCAACCCCGGGGAAGAGAGCAGCAGTACCTGGTAGGGACAGCATAAAGGAGACACTCGAGAGCTTTCTCAGCCTCCAACAACGGGATAAAGAGGCAGGACCCCAGCCAACTCACCTTGGAACTGTAAGCAGGGTCACTGTCTGTGGACGTGGGCTCAGCACCAGCGTCTGGAGCTGGCTCCTTCTCAGAAGATGCCTGGATGCGGCTTGGATGATGGAGGGAAAAGGGCTGGCTCAGAGGGAAGGCCGACAGCCAGCTCAGGTGCACAGCCAGAAAATCTGCGGGAACCAGCAGGGTGCGGTAGCGGCGCTGGAGTTCTAAGAAGTCACAGGTGGAGCTATGGGAAGAAAGCAAGGGAGTCCAGATGGAGCCAAGACTAAATTATTTTTAAAAATGGAACCATAAAAGACTTGAAAGAAAAAGGGAGCAGATTATTTTATAATCTGAGAAAAGAAGAGCTTTCTAAGTAAGACACTTCTGAAAAGATAAAAATGGATCAGACTTGACCATTAAAATGTCACAACCTCCAGTGGCAAAATAAAGTCAATCTGGGGAAGGAAAACAAAAAAAGACATCTGCAATATGTGACAGAGAAAAGGGTCACTGTCTTAATATAAAAGGAACCCACAAGTCACTAACAAAGTTCACAAGTCTAAGAGAAAACTGGAAAAACGGACAGCAACAGATAACTTAGAAAAAGAAATGAGACTTAGGAGCTCATGAAAACATGCTCAATCTCACTCATAATTAAATTCAAATCAGGGTATCACTTTTCACCTATCAGACTGACAAAGATCACAAAGCTGGATAACAGTGTTGGCAAAGGCTGGGGGTGCAAGAACCTCACACCTCGTGTGAGAACGTAAACCGATGCCGCCTCTGTGAGCGGCCTGGCAATACCTGTCAAGGCTGACAGACCTGTGAGCCAGCTGCTCCATTTCTAGGAATTGAGCGCAATAAAATGCTCGCACCTGTCCACGCAGATGTATAGAGAAGGATGTTTATTATTACAACAATGTTTAGGATAATTAAAGACTAAAAATGGAGAACTGGTTAAATAAATTCTGGTCCATTCATTTAGTAGAATGCTGTGCAGTTGCTAAAAAGAATGAGATCAGTCTAATAAACTTTAACGTAGAATAAATTCCAAGACAAGTGAAAAAGCAAAGTACTGAACGGTATGTACAATAGGTTTCCAGTTGTGTTTTAGGAAAAAAACCACAGCTGTGTGTGTGTGGCTAATTGTTAGCGGTCATGTTCTGACCACATGAGGAGGCTCTATATTCACCCCTCCAGTGGTGATGATGTGGGGACCAGTATCTCATCAGATTAACCTTGGGAGGCAGGTGGGTCAGCATGGAGAAAAACAAGCCCTGCCTGGGCCTGGAGAGAGGAAGCGGTGACAGGGGAAGAGCAGTGGCAGCCCTCCTTCCCTGCCATCTTGAGGAGGTGGTGCCAGGAGGCTGCCCTCACCTCAGCTCGGACTTAGGTGGACTTGGCTCTGGGGCCTTATCTCTAATACAGCAGCTGGAGCCCTGCATCTCCCCTGCTAGATGGAATCTGGAATTGCTCATCTACCTCTCAGTCAGTGAGTTTCTACGTGTGCGGAGTAAGCTTGTGGGCCAGTGTCCTCATACATGCTGTAGCACTTAAAAAATAATTTAGAGCTTCCCTGGGAAACCAGTCCCACGGTTCCTATGACCCCCAGTTTCTACCTGACTTACAACTGGTATTGGGCACCTGGATTTTGATTGATAAGCCTTAATTACAGCCTGGCCTAACAATTTCTGGTGATCAAATCATAAAGTTCTATCAAGGGCACCCATGTCAGTGGTGCTATGCTGGTCAGAACTTGAGATTTTGAAGTAAAAAATCTGTCACATTAAAAAACAAAAGTGAAACAAAAAGGTCACGAGCGCACGCACGCACACACACACATACGCTCACTCACTCTTACTCCCAGACTATATCTCACTTACACAAGAAACTGTTACCAGCTACAAGTCTCAGCCCCCACCCCAGCCTCACCACTCACCTGTCCACAGTGTAGGGAGTGAGATGGACTCGGTAAGGAGGCAGGTCATGCCTTGGTTTCTTAGCACCCCAAGGCTCTCCACCAGCCCGCTGTTTGCGTTTCTTGGAGTCATAGTCATCGCTGGAGGTTGATCCATTACCAGAAGGAAGAGACCACACTGTTACATATAGATTCAGTACATACTGGCCTAAAAAGAACTGGAAACCATCTGAATCCCCAACTTTAAAAATAAAGAAGCCATGCTAACAGTCATATAAGAGTGCTACAAAAGACATTAAGATATTTAAATGCTTTTAATAACACAGAAAACCATTCATGTTAAACAAAAAGAATTATATGGACACTACATATACAACAGTGCCTCAAATGTGCCCAAAAAAAGCTTTAAAAGGAAATATTAATGGTGGATGCCTCTGACAGATAAAGGTGATGAATAATTTTCTTATATTTAATATAATTTTTTGAAATGAGAAGAAGAATTTAACTGATTTTTTTTTTACTAAGATATATATACATATGGCACCATGCTACGGGTTCTGTCAAGTTTCATTAAAAGAGACAGTTCTGGGGCTTCCCTGGTGGCCCAGTGGCTGAGAGTCCGCCTGCCGATGCAGGGGACGCGGGTTCGTGCCCCGGTCTGGGAAGATCCCACACACCGCAGAGCGGCTGGGCCCGTGAGCCATGGCCGCTGAGCCTGCGTGTCCAGAGCCTGTGCTCCGCAACGGGAGAGGCCACAACAGTGAGAGGCCCGCGTACCGCAAAAAAAAAAAAAAAAAGACAGTTCTGGTAAAAACCCTTAACACTACACATTAGAGTCATAAAAATACTGAAACCCTTCGATCCAGTAATTTCACTCTTAAAAACTTATCCCAAGGAAGTTAATTCAGAAGAAGAAAAAAGGTTATATATAGTAGAAGAAATTCAAGCCGAGTAAGAAAACCACGTGTGGCACTTCCCTGGTGGCGCCGTGGTTAAGAACCCGCCTGCCAATGCAGGGGACACGGCTTCGAGCCCTGGTCCGGGAAGATCCCACATGCCGCGGAGCAACTAAGCCCGTCTGCCACAACTACTGAGCCTGCGCTCTAGAGCCCGCGTGCCACAACTACTGAAGCCCCTGTGCCTAGAGCCCGTGCTCTGCAACACGAGAAGCCACCACAATGAGAAGTCCACGCACCGCAATGAGGAGTAGACCCCGCTCACCGCAACTAGAGAAAGCTCGCGCGCAGCAACAAAGACCCAACACAGCCAAAAATAAAATAAATAAATGTATAAAAAAAAAAAGAAAACCATGTGTGTATCTAGCAATCCTGAATTTTCATAGTAAATAAGTACAGTAATCATACAGCCATTAAAACAATTATGAGGATTACAGTGCAATATGGAACAGATGTTCGATAAGAACGTATAAAAAAATCTGAACTCAAAGATTTAAATTATAAAAAGTATGCATATATATAGACAAAGACTAGAAAAGAACATGGGGGGAAAAAGTAGCAGAAAGTAAATTTGCTTTTCAAAATTATTTTCTAAAGGTCTTTAAGAATGGTTACCTTGGGGATGGGGGGGAAGATAAGGGTAAGAGATTAAGAGGTACAAACTACTATATACAAAATAAATAAGATACAAAGGTGTAATGCACAGCACAGGGAACATAGCCAACATTTTATAACTTTAAATGGAGTACAACTGCTATGTTGTACACCTGGAACTAATACAATATTGTAAATCAACTATACTTTAATTTAAAAGTTTTTAAATGGCTACCTTTAAAGGAAAAGAGGGAATGATATATTTTTATAGTATTTTTAACTTTATATAATAGCATGCACTACTTTATACATTTTTGTAATAAATCACTTATTATAGTATCACTATGTTATGGGGGCAATAAAAAAAATACTAGAAGAGAAAAAACCTTTAGACCACCATAAAATGCCAGACTGATAAGGGGAAAAAACCCCCATGTCTCACAAGAGAAATAAAATCAATTGTCAATTCTTCGTGCTGAGGTAATGCCAAGTTGATTATATTTACCAGAAGGTGTCTACTCTTTCCCTTTAGACCTGCCTGGGTTGTTTCCCTAGTCATTACACCCCTGAGTAACAAACTTGATTATATTTAACACAAAGTTTTTCTTCTTTTCTCATATTTCTGCCTGGGTAATTTCCTTGTTCATAGCATCTCCCTCCAAAAGCTGCCTTCTAATCTTGCCCTTGTGGGATGTCAGTGCTTCTGTGTCTCTAACAGAAGAACTGTTGCAAAGTCATTTTAACAACTCTCTTCAGCTCACCCATGACTGAAGTGAACTCTTCAGTAAATGCTGTCAACCTCAAGTTAAAGTGGATGTTCCACTGAATTCTGTAAACTCAGCAAGCAGTTTTCTCCCCTTACCGTGTATTGCCAGGAACAGGTTATAAGGCATGGCCAGTGGAAGCCATCTCCGTAACCTCAGCAGGATACTGAGATGGTATATCCAGCTGGATAGCCCTGTCCAAAAACCGCAGTAGTCCAGCATTAGCAATCCAAAGGAGACACTGTTTCCTGCCTCCCAAAACCTGAAGTTCAAAATAAAACCTGGTTTCCGGTCAAACGCTAACATGGGTGACTCCATTATAAATTGTTGTTCCCCCTCAGGGTGACCTCATTCCTACTGCCCCCTTTGCAGAATGAGTCTGCAAATTCTCTCTACTGACTGATGGTAATATCTCCCTCCCAATGGTCATGTCTCCTTTCTCGAGAAGCCATGACACTGAAGCATTATGGCCAAAGTAACAGAACATAGGTCTTGCACGGGGCTTGGCATGTCCAGGACAATCAAATGCAACTGGCTATATAGAAAGGCTGAATGTGAACCTAAAGCAGGAAGTCAATAGCAGCCACTGATTTCCACCCAGGCTACATTATCCCCGAGGGCACCTGCTGTGATTTTGAATGAAGCCTTTAATAAACTCATGGAATGTAAGAGGTGGAAAGTCCTTGTAAATTTTGAAGACCAAGAAGATGGGTGTATGCAAGACGTATACCAGTAACTTGAGAATGAAAGTGTTTCAAGCAGAGACACTGTGGAAAACAATCCTACACAATCAAAGCTTTCCCGCCTCCTTAGTGTTCACGTGACCTATCCCGAGGGAACAAACAGTAGCTTCAGCACAGAGCGTAGCTACATCACTTTGCCTAAACTTTTTCTCTGAGGAACTCCATGCTCCTTTTACATGTTCTCAGTGGACTGCATTCTCAGCCCTTACCATGTAATAATCTACTGGCCTCTGGGATAGGGGGCTGTTTCCTTCTCAGAACAGTTCTTATTTCAGAAGAGAACCAGAACATGAGAACACCTTCTAGAGTGATGGAAATGTTCTATATCTTAATAGGGGTGAGAGTTACACAGGATTTTCCATTTGTCAAAACTGTCCATCTAAGATTTGTGCACATCAACCTAAATAAATTCTACCTTAAAAAAAAAAATCAAGTACAAGGCAGGGAGCAGATGACAAAGAATGGCAGATACTGATACTTGTTTAAGCTGGGTGATGGGTATGTGAAGGTTCATCATCCTTTTTTACTTACTATGCTTATACTTGAAATTTTTCATAATAAAATTTAAAATGAAGACGGACAGAACTAGAACAAGTCTTCAAAGCAAACTAGTCTAGAGCGTAAGCCCTAGGGATATAAACAAAAGCTTTTAGGGAGAGAGTAAGGCAGGATAAGGAACATGTGAGCCGGAGAGAACAGGAAGTACGCTCCTCCTGGCAGCCCCCAACGCTCACAGATGATACAGGATGGCCTGGGATGCCCCAAAGGCCCAAATCCACCATGCCTGCTCCACAAAAGGCCATGTCTGCATATCCATGGCACAGACCTGGATTTCTGGGCAGAGTGCAACACACACAGTCTACCACACCACTGAACTGTACAGTGTATTTAAAGAAACACATTTTAGACTAAGAATTAAATTATGCACTGGAGGAAACTAAAAGACAAAACAAATGCACAAACATAAAAAAACCAGAAACAGACTCACAGGTATAGAGAACACACTGGTGGTCACTAGAGGGGAGGAGGTTGGGGGGAATGGGCAAAATAGGTGAGAAGGTATTAAGAGGTACAAACTTCCAGTTACAAAACAAGTCATGGGGATGTAACATACAGCACAGAGGATACACTCAATGATATAGTAATAGCTTTGTATGGTGACAGATGGTAACTACCTATTGCGGTGATCACCTCGTAATATATAAAAATAGCCAATCTACTGGTATAATATTGTAAACTATGCTTCAATTTTAAAAATACACTGCAGAGTTACTTTTTTTGGACAATTACTATTTTCTTGATAGTTTTGATTCTTGGTGTCTCAATCTTATGCACAAGAAATAAAAAGGAAAATTATATTATTAAAAAATTCAATGTGATACTTTGAAAAATGAATTACACCAAATCCCTACTTGCTGAACCAGCTTATGAAGTTCTGATATTTGTATATACATCTCAATGTATCAGCCTATTTCAGGGTAAAGGGACTAGGATCTAGCTGTTGAAAGAGAATGTTAGTGTCAACAGGTGGCAAAAAAAAAAAAAAAAAAAAGGTACATTCTCTTAGAGGCAAATAAAATAAAACACCTTTCCTTTCTTGCTTGACCATCCTCTTACCTTCGGCCTGGATCCAATCGTCCATGAGGGCCCCGAGCAGGAAATCTGTTCAGGTGGCTCAGATGAAGCGTATGGGATGTTTGGAAGAGACTCAGAGCTGCAGAAAGGAAATGGCTGGTGACTCAAAACCTCCTAAATATTTGCCCAACTTTCCTGTACCTTTCTTCCAGTGCGTGAAATACCCACATCTATTCTGAGAGCAGCAACCTAACAGTTACAAGTCCATTCATCCCAAGTACCCCATAAAGCCACACGCCCAATATCCATGCCACTGGTACTCACGCTTCTGAGGAAAGAGTGGGGGAATCCGGTGAGGCTGGAAGATCAGCTGGGGCTGAGCTCCCAGAATCCCTTGCTTCTGGCCCAGGGCTGCCACATGTAGAAGGGGAGGTGCTGGGGACTTCAGTAGGGGCTGCAAGACAGTAACCAGGAAATTCAGGGCATCCCATGGCTGACCTGCTCACTACCTTGGAAAGATGCAGCCCCAACCCCTTGACCAAAGTAAGGTTCCCTCCCACGCCTTTCCAATAAACATGCCAAGGAGAGATGAATACCTGGTTGGAGAGCGTTTGCACCTTGACAGCATTCCAGGGCACTGCCTGGCCTGGGTTGTATGCAGCCTTCACCAGCACCTTCTCACCCAGCTGGGGCAGCCGGCCCTTCACCACACTGCCAGCACACAAGCCAGGAGACCCAGTCAGGAGAGAAACCCTGGCCAAGCCACCCTGACTGTCCCTATGAGGCCCTTGCCATCAAGATTTCTCACACCTTGCATAACAACAGCAAAGCAATGGCATTACAGGGGACCCACCAGCATGGTGACAGAACTGAGTCCAATAAGCATTTCCAGAAGGGGATCAGCCTCAAGCCTACCTTAGCTGAAAAAAGACCTCTTCATCCACCACCCCAAAGTAGTCATGCAAACTGGTAACAATGCCAGTGAAGACCCGCTGCTTCTCTCCACCCTGCAAGAGAAGAGTGCAGTTTAAAGGTAATAGGGAGCATCTGTCCATGCTCTGCCATTAGCATCTCATCTTCATCCACCCCGCCCCACCCTCAGCTCAATCAGAGTACTGCACGGATTCCCATGGAAGGAAGCATACATATAGAAAGAAGCATATGTACAGTGAACACAATCAATCTACTGGGGGGAGTCATGCTGATTCTTGGGTCATAAGCTTCTTCTAAGATTTCCAGTTCTTTAATTCCAAGAAGCACCCTAGAGATCTCCCTAGAGCCAGAACCTAGGACTCCCCAGTCACAGATGTCTAGTCACCTGTGGACTGGCCAAGGACAGGAGTGTCAGGAAGGATGAACACTGTGATGTAAGAATGAAAGCATCGGGCAACCATGCATGCTGGGGTAGTCCCGAGTGCCGAAACTCACTAGATAGGATGCCCAACCTACCTGAAGGTGCCTGGCATTTTGGGACAGGTCTGTGGCCACGGGAGGAGTGAGCAAACCAGGAGGAGGACCCAAAAGAGATGTTGAAGCTGCGCCTATTGGAACACAGAAGCAATCCAGAAACTGCACCTACCATCTTAAGCACTAGTCCAGCTAGAGGAAACGGTAAACCCAAAGAGCAAAGTGGATCCAAGCATGTCCCACACAGGGTTTCGCCGACAACTACTGTGGTCATGCTTTTTCCTAAGAAAAGTCAGCAGCAAATTGCACTCCACCAGGGAAACCCCAAAAGCCACATTTTGAAAGACTAACTCCAAAACACACACTTCCCAGTACTAGGCCAGGTAGAGATAAAGGTGTTCACCTGAGAAGTTGCGTCCCCCTGGTAGTGGGTTGATCCGCTGGCGCTTAAACTGGGACATTGGGAATGCTGTCCTCTTTCAGAGTCTTGGGGAAAAACCTTCAATCAGAAAAGAAATAAATTAACAGCCCATAGGGAAATTTTCCATCTACCCCAAAAAAGGAACTAAGGATCTTAAGGAAAATGGAGAGATGGATACTGAGAAGGAAAGGAGGAGACGGATGGCGAGAATATGAAAAGGAGCAGGAAATGGAGAAATTACAATGTTCCAGTCAGCCCTCACAATAATCTAGTGGTGGGTGATACTGTTATGTTCTTTCAACGAAAAGGAAACTGAAGCTCGGAGGGACTGAGACTTGCCCGAGGCCACATAACCAGGTAGGTACAAAACTAGGACTCACACCCAGATCTCCCGACAACTTAGAGCTCCTCTCACTATGCCACGCCACCCTCAGATGGTTGGGGAGAGTGGAGGGTTGGAAAGAGCCCCGATGACATTCATTCATTCAATGCATCCGCCAAAGAGTTCCACGCAAGGCCCGGAAAAATGGAGGAGGCTGCTGCCGGAGAGGAGATGGTGTGGGCCCTCTCCCCGGAAGCCCGGCCCGTTGTTCCCCGGACGGGCGGGTGGGAAGACAGCTCCGTGGCCCGGCCGAACGCGAATCCGGCTGCGCGCCCGCCCTCTTGATCCCGCGCTCCCCGGCCCTCGGCTCCCGCCTCATCAGCCGCCGGCGCCGAGTCTCCCGGGGCGGGCCGCGGCCAGGCCACCGTGGGAGGACGAAGGCGCGCGGCTTCTCCTCCTCCTCCCGCCCGCCCCCAGGGCCGAGACCGTTGCCAGGGAGACGGAACTTGCAGGCCGAAGGGGGGCTCGGCCCGTTCCGCGCCCGGATCATCTTCGAGGCCCGGCCCTCGCAGCCCCTCGGCCAGGGGAGGGGCGAAGAGGCAGAGGGGCGGCGGAAGGCCCCGCAACCCACCTGCGGGCCAGGGCCGCGACACCGGGGGGACAAAGACACCCGGAACCACCACAGCCGCTGCTGCTGCCGCCACCGGAAACGCCTCTCCGGAAGCGCGACCACTGGTCGGAAGCTGCCTCTCTCCCGGATATGGTCCCTCCCTCCTCTCCACTGACCTGTCCCTTCCCCCACCCCGGCCTGCCATCCCGCTCCAACTGTGGAGCGGAAGTGCGCTTTCCCCGATCGGATGCGCGTTAGGAAGCCGCGCCTCAGTGGTGTCCTCTCTTACGTGTCCCATTAGAAAAGCAGGCTTCGGAGAATTGGTTCCTGGCCCCAAGACTGCTGGAGCTGGAGCCCCAAACATAAGGGAGCACCTATGCCTCATTCTGGCAGATCCCAAGACCGCAGCAGCAAGAGAACCAGCTGACTGGAGGAGGAGGAGGAGAACCATCTGACCTCCTCCTGACTGGAGGAGGAGGATGCATGATCAGTGGCCATTTCCAGAAGACATCCCTGTGTCTGATTCAACCATCCCTAGCCCTACCCTTCTGTTGGCGGCACACCCCTCCCCACACACCTCCTGCGTACCTGCAGGAGACTAAACTTTCCCCCTTTCTCAATTAACAAAGAGCTAGGAACCTAATAGGCCATATAGTAAGATAAACCTCCACAATATTTAGGTATACATTTACAAAGAGTTCTCACAATCATTTCCTTTAGTCCTCACATCAACCCTTGGGGGATAAGGAGGTCAGGAATTAGTGTCCTAATTCTCAGCTATGAAACCTGAGAGACTTCAATGAAATGACTTGCTCAAAGTCTTGCCGCTAATCACTGGCCATTTTAGTCCCCATTAGCAATCCCAGTTCCCCCTTACCCTCTGACCTTCCCATCACCCTCCAGTCTAGCCTCCCTCCAACACCCTTTCCTATTCATTTAACATTCACCAAGCACTCTGAGACAGTTTAATCTCACTTTACCCTCAAAAAAAGCTTGTGAGGTAGGTAGGACAGGCATCATTATACCATTTGGGAGATTAAGTGGGAAGCTATGGCTCAGAAAAGTTAAGGGATTTTTGTCAAGGTCTAAAAGCTAGTATGGGCCTCTGGTTTCAGCTGGGACGTGGGAAGGCTAGTAAGGAGTAAAGCAGCTGAGAATAGACCTTGAAGATTACTCTGCTGTTCCCCATGTTGTCCTTGACTCCCATCCCTGGTGCAGTCTTCAGGCAAGATTCAATGCAGAGGCAGCCAAGAAAGCACCCTTCTCTGTCCTGGGGCTGCCCGTGCAAGTATGAGGAGGAAGGGAGGACTCCAGATCAGTAACTGTCCGCTCAGGAGTGAAGGTCAAGTCCATCGTTCTGCAGTTACCTCACCCTGAAGACTGACTCTTTGAGTGCATGATTCCAGAGAGATGGTTGGATCCAGCCAGTTCACAACACTGACAGTCCCACAGTCCCCAGCGACACGCTGGGCCCCGACAGATCACCACGCCAAACACACTCCACGGACGCCAGATGAATCAGTAAGTTCACATTGCCTAAGCCCAGGGATTTCTGGCAACCAGGGAGGAGCCCGAGAGCTGCTGCACCTTGGGGCCTCTCAGGGACCCAGCGTTCCTTGGCTGCTCAGAGGAGAAAGACTCAGCCCTTGCCTCAGAGAGAAAACTGAGGCTCAACAGCTTTTCCTGGCAGTGCCCAGAAGCAGCAACAGGGCAGAGGGCGAGGAAGAAGACTTCACTGCACTCCCCCCAGCTGGGGTTACATCCCTGCACCAGGAAGTCTCAGCATACAGTAAGGTTTTTTGCTCGTTGCTTCTTAACCACTAATGATGGCATAAAGGTCTTCTGGAGGGTTTGGCCTGGAGGCCTTTCAGGGAGGTCCCTTGATGCAATCCTGTGGGGAAAGAAAGGAGGCACTAGGCTAGGAGGAAGAAACAAAGGTAACGATGGTCCCAGAGTTGACCAAGCATTGTGGGAGGCCTGGGGATATTAATTGACAGGGATAATCCCCCATTGACCACCCTGAAGGCGCCAGAATTATTCAGTATAGACCCCTACCCCCCAACCCCCGGCATCCACCGTGGCATCCCGTGTGCCCTACCTTGCTTTCCTGGGGAAACCCAGGGAGGTGACCTAAGTTTCAGCTTTGAGGGGTGAGGGCTTGCTGGGCTTATATGAGGATTTCCCATCTTTTGGTCCTGGCTCTGCCACTGACTCACCGTGTGGCCTCGGGAAAATGACTTCCGTCCCCAGCCCAGTCCTCAACCTCCTCATCCTTAAACGGGGTGCTTTAACCACTTTCTGTTTCTTCCAGCACCCTCTCCAAGACTACGTCTCTCAAATTTTGCAGGGACGAAGATAACAACTGGCAGCACAATCTTGGCATCCTAGCTCATCAGGCTCCTCCCTCTGCCCTGGGCTGGGCCACAGGACTTACCTGGGGGCAGAGCCATCAGGAGGGGCAGCGGCTTCAGCAGGTCGAGGGCTCCTCCACCGGATCCGGTTGAGCAGGACCTTGACCTTGTTCCAGTGGGAGAGATCCCGCTGAGCAGAGGGTGAGAGGGTCACCCAGGGCCCCTCCCCAAAACGTACCCCTGACCAAGCTCCCAGAGATAGCTGTCAGCACAGCCAGGACAGATCACCTGTCCCTAACAGGAATCCTCTCGTTTTCTAGCACACATCCCAACCACCCCCGACCTCCGCCGCATCCTGTCACCTGCCCCCACGTACATCCCTCACCTACCCTGTGCCCCTGGGAGGATGGAAAGGTGTGAGCTGGCTCTGCCAGGGCCTCTGACAGCCTGGAAGGGCTGGTGCTGGGCACCCCTACCTTTGGGGGTGAAGCTGTGCTTGCTCCTTCGGAAAGAGAATCCAGTTACCCAAGGCCAGGAACAGGAAGGCGCTCATCAAGCCCAGAGCTCAGGGGGTCTGCCTATGGGGACCTGGGCAGGCAAGATACAGACAGAGACACAACTGCGCCTCACCTGTCTCCTCTGTCTGGCTGAGCCGCTCCCACCGCCCGTGTACCTCACTGCCCGGGGCGTGAGAGGGTGGAGGTGAAGGCGCCAGGGCCGGCTCCTCCTCTTTAGGATCCTGTGCACAGGAGAGACGGGCTTTCAGGGCCTGGCTAGAGGGCTGAGGCTGTTCTGAAGGGAGTCCTGGTTCCAGGGGTCCCCCCCATCCTCTGCATCCCCCACTCACCTGCCTGCCCGCTGGCCCGACTGCCCACAGCTCACTCACCCCAGGGGCCCTCTGAGTCTGCAGCTGCAGGCAGAGCTGCTGCAGTCTCGCCATCTGCTCCAGTACCAGGCACAGGTGTTCCAGGTAGCGAAGACCCTGCCCTGGGAGGCAGGCCCAGGCTTCAGGCCCCAAGCCCCCCACCTGTGGGACGTAGTGAGGTAGGGGAGAATTCTGAACTCAACCAGACTCGCACCCTAAGGGGCCAGCAGATGGGGGCAGGATGAGTGAGAGGAGGGACGCACACCCGGCTGGCCTCCCAGTGCCCAGCCAGGCAAAGTGCCGGGCAGGCCCCGGACCTGCCCACCTCCACACAGCTGGGGGCGGGGTGAGGCAAGACGTTCTCGCACAACACATCAATGAGGCGTAAGGGAGAAGAAGTTGGGGGGCGGAGGCATCTCCATCCCACGCCTGAGAGTCAGCACTCACCACTTCTGCTTCTTCCAGGCCTGCCTCTAGGTCACTCTCTGCCTTGGTGGCCTCCTGTCCTCCTGCTCCAAAAAGGGGCATTTCATACTCAGGGTGGCTTGGCGGCTTTGGGGAGCGGTAATGTGACAAGCTGGCAGAGGAAGTCGGGAGCTGGCGGGACCGCTCCAGCACCTGCTCCAGCTTACGGCTGGCTAGAAGCCGGCTTAGGCGGGCAGGAGGCTCCGTGGCACCCAGGGCCAGGGGCTCAGCGTTCTGCATGGGCTCAGAGTTCAGAGAGTCTTGAGAAAGGCCCGGGGAGGTGGCTAGGGACCTGTCCCCAACCGCCATCTCCACTCCTGAGTCCTGGGAGGCCAGTTTGAGAAGCGGCACCTGCCTCCCAGGTGCTCTCAGCCGGCCATGCCCCTTGCAGGAGTCTGCCGACCACCCTGGAGCGGCATCCGGGATCCGTCTGTAGGTGCTGGTGACTCCAGGCACTACACAACCACGTGCCAGGTCCTCGCCAGCCCCATCTGCAAGGAGAATCAGTCATCAGGCTGGGCAGGCTGCCCCAACACCCCCGGCATTCCTGGCAGCTGGCGACATTCCCTGAGGAGGAGTGTCCTGGGCCAGAGGTGACAGGAGGAGACTGGTTGGCCACAGCCCCGCCCAGATCTCTCTCCAACCCTGGCTGGGAGATGTTAGAATGGGGTTCCCTTTACAAAAGTAATTGTTAGTGATATCTGCCTTGGAGGGGTGAGCACTTTTTCTTCCAGGGAGCCCTCGTGCTCCAGCCCCTGAGCTTGGCCTAAGACCTCTGAGCCATAACTGGGGAGTGGTAGCCTCTTCAAGTGCTCCCCATGGGGAAGTATGACTGTGCCCTAGTCTCAGGGAGAGGGGGAAGGGCGCAAAGAGGGAAGCCTGGGCCCAAACTGGCATCAGGATGCAAAAGGAAGTCCATCCTGGAATTCCTGGGGGGAGATGGGTAGTAAAAATAACAATCGCTATAACCATTTTGGACTTTTGTTCTTTTAAGTGAGAAACAGAAGGTTTTGGAGAGTTGAAAAGGAAAAACTTAAACGGAAGAAAGGCAACCAGGCGGGCAGGAGGAGAAACAGCGTGATCGCCCATTCACTGTCCTCTCCTACAGCTCTCCTGGCCTGTGCCAGGCTCTCCTACGATCTGGGTGCCCCGATTGTAAGGATGCAGAAACGGAGGCTGGAGACGATGGAGGGCCGCCTTCGTCTCCCTGCCCGCCACGCGGGAGAGCTGGAACGGGATGCCAAACCAGGCCCCTCTGGGCAAGGAAGTCGACCAGGAAGTCCACCCCTGCGCGGCTCCTTTGGAAAGGGGTCCGCCGCCGCGGAGAGAGCTTTTCGCAACTGCGGGCTGGGGCAGGGGCCGGTCAGAGGAGGATCCAGACCGGGAATTAGAGGGAAGTGGACTCGGAGGAAATGGGATGGAGGTGGCGGTCGTTTTAACGCCAGAAGCCAGAGGGTCTCCAACGGGCAAGGCGCGATCCCCCGGCCCTTCCTAAGGGAAGCGGCGAGGAGGGCGCAGCGAGGTCGGGCGGGCTGCGCCGGGTGGGGCGGGGAGCGCAGACAGGGGCCCGGGCACGGGAGTCGGCTCTAGGCCAAAGGTCCCGGCCGGCCCCGGGGTGGGTGACTCACCCCGGCCGCCCAGCGGCTCCACGGCGAAGACGCGCCGCCGGCCCAGCATGGCCCCAATCCCGGCCCCAACACGGCGCCCCGGCCGTGGCCGCTGCAGCCGGACGGAGCGATCCCGGCCGGCGTCCCCGCGCTGCTGTCGGGTGCGCGTCCGGACCTGGCTGGGCGAGGTCCCCGGACACTCCCAGCGGGGATGGGGGAGGGACGGCGGGAGGGGTGCGCAGGTGTGCGGGCGCTCGGAGAGGGGCCGCGGGGGCGGGGCCTGGTCCCACCCCCCGCCCCCAGTGCCGGCGGGGCGCGGGCCCCGATCTGCCGTCCTTCGGGCCCCGGGCGGCCCCGCACTGCCGACCCCGGACGAGGAGCGGGGAGCCCTGCCCGGAGACGCCGTCTGGTTCGTGGCGCGGGGTCACCCCGCCCTCGGTTTCCAAGCGGGGTCTGTCTTCCTGCCGCCGAAATGAACCCGGGCGGGGATGGGGGGCGGCGGCGACCGGACGCGAGCGCGGAAGGAAATGGAGCCGCACGTGCCGGCGGAGGGAGGAGAGCGGACCTGGACACCGGCGTACCCGCGCTCCCAGCTGTGTGCCTTGGGGCAAGTCACTCAGCCACTCAGAAACCTGGCGCGATCAAAGGGGGAAGTGACTCCCGGCACAGGAAGATCCTTTCCAACAACTGCAGAGCGCCTTGGGTTCTGGGCTAGATCTGAACCCCCTCCTCGTCCCACATCTCTTCCTCACCCGGGTACCCTAAAGCTGGGGGCTGGCGCGGGGGGAGGGGGCTTCAGGATCCGGGGAAGCGAAACAGGGGGGACAGGAGGGCAAGCCTGAGGTGGTGGAAGTGTAAATGCTCTCCCGTCCCCGCCCCCGAACTCTTTGGGTCCGTGGGATTCCACCCCCCCAACCACCCTGAAAGGGGGCCGGCAGCCCAGGCAGACACTGACGGTGAGACAGCCTGGTGACCAGATGGGATGGTGGGCTCTAAGGAAACCTCAGCCTCCTGAGGAAGGCGACCACCAGGCTGGAAAACTCCCAGCGGGACCTAAATTCCCTGGAGGGAGATAAGGGAGCTGGCGGACGTGCAAACTTGCACCTGAGCCTCTGGGGGAGGGGGCCGGAGCTGGAGCTGGAGGCGTTGGGAGCAAGTGGTTATTAACTGGGAGGGAGAAGACAGTCTGCCCACCTCCAGCTCCCTCCTTCCCTTCTGCCAGCACCCTACGCAGGAGCCGTCAGCAATCAGAGTCACGAACTACAACATTCTAACTTCTGGGAAACAGGCCTACAGCTAAGCCCGGGGAAGAATGAGAGCCTCTCTTAACACCTTGATTTTTCAGGCCAACCTCTTCCCTGCTAGCTGCGGGTTCTCTGGGTTGCCGCCTCCCAACCCTATCCTCCTGGAAAGCACTGCCCCCCCACCTTCCTCTTTCCCAGGTACAGAGAGGGAGACCTGGGCCTGGGGGGAGCTGCTTTACCCAAGTCCAACAGCCCGTGAAGATCCCACGCCAGGCCTCCCTGGGGAGGAGAGGAGGAGGGCTGGCCATCAGGTGGCTTCCTCCCTCCAAAGTCAGAGGATGGGGAGGTAAAGTGAGGGACCCTTTGCCAGATCTTGTCCTGAATTTGGAGAATGTAGGGCCAGATTCCAAGCAGTCTCCGTGGTGACTCAGGAATGCATCTGGAGCAGGAAGCCCAGCCAGCAGGAATGCAGTGTCTCAGCACAAGGCTCTGTGTGGGCTCAAACCACACACAGAAAACACACACACACACACACACACACACACACACACACACACACACACACACACACACACACACACACACACACACACACACACACACACACACACACACACACACACACACACACACACACACACACACACACACACACACGGCACACTCCCCTCCAGGCCATTCTCCCCTCTCCATGCAGTTATGCCACAATCTTCAGGGCAGCTGGGATCCCTCGCAGTTGAGGGCCAACATGTTGCCTTCCCCTCTGCCTTCTGCTGCCCTGACTGTGGCAGCCCCAGGCCCGGAGCTGGGCCAGGCCTTCACCGCCCGGAGGGCTGTTTCTCCTTCACCCCACCTTCTACCAGAGGAGAATCATCTCCCTTTGAGTGATGCTTCAAGGAGTGGGAGGGGCGGCACAGCCACCCCCTCGCTGCCCAGCTGAGGGCTGAGCAGCTACCATGAGTTCCTGAGACACATGGTAGCCCAGCAGAGTCATCCTTCAGGCTGAGGCCAGGGATGCTCGATGCCTCCCAGCCTCCATGGGGAAATCCCAGCTTCAGGAAGCATGTTTCCTGCCAGCTCAGCGCTGAGCTAGGCCCTGTGCGAGGAAGGGCAAAGCCAAGAGCCTAGGGCAGCTCCTGCCAGATTAGAGATGGCTGGAAGCTGTGGTGACCTCCCTTACGGCCTGGAAGGGAAGGGCAAGCGCACCCCAGGGCAAACCAGAAACCCAGGAGTCAGGCTCCTGGCTCATCCTTTGCACCCTCCCCTTACTGCTAGGAGCTCTTAGACCAGCGACTTAGCCTCCCTGTCGTTGCTTTCTTCATCTACACAGCAAGCATGACAACAGTACCTACTTCAGAATGGTGAGGACTGGAGTTGAAAGCACTTTAGAATTATCTATTGGTGTCACTTTGGGAAAGTCGTTTTCTCATCTCTAATAGAAGCCTGTATCAGACGCTCTCTCAGGTCGCTTCTAACTCGAATCTGTCATCATTTCTGAAGTTATTCCCCAAAATGAAGAAAAAGTAAAAAGGGCACAGCACTGGACAAATAACGGCCGCGTGTTTGGGCGGTGCCCCCTCCCCACCACAGCACGTCTGGGTCAAAGGGGGTGGGTGTACACAGCTGGGCAGAGACCAAAGGCCGCCCCCAACCTCCTCTGCTGACAAATGAGATGGACTAATAACTCCGTCTTCCGAAGAAGTTCACCCCCAAGCTCGGGCTAGTTGTGTGGCTGCAGAGAGCTCTGATGCTGAAACCCTCTGGCCCCGGGGAGGAGAGCTGGCTGACACAGAGAGGCGGATTTTAGCTTGAACCCCGGTCCACTCTTCGAAAGGCATTCAACCACTCACTGGCCTACCCATTTCCCACGGGCCTCCACTCCCCCTTTGTTCTCCATTCCTTAGAGCACTGCTAGCCCAGCATGGTTTGTTACAGGCGAAGATGTGACCATATTAAGATTCTAACACACCCTTTTCCAACCTGTCACTTACCTGCTGAAAATTTTTCAGTGTCCCTAGAGCCGCAAGGAGAAATTCAAACCGTATCTTACAACATTCAAGGCTCCCATCTTCCTTTCCAATCTTATCTCAGTGTCGCTTTCAGCCGCTGCCCTAAACTGATCATGCCACTTGCACTCAGCCCCTCACTCTGCATTTCTCTCCTCCATCTGTCTGTGTCCTTTCTTCCTCTCACACCCACGGCCCCTGCTCTGAACTCTCAGGGCGCTCCTGTCTGTTCCGCACGAGTTCTTTACACTCAGTACCATGTAACATTATTTCATTCATGCCATCTCAGTCGCTGCCACTTGACTATTATCTTTAGGAAAGCCAGAAAAGTGCTCTATCTCTGTACTCCCACTGTGCCAGGACCTGAGAATTTACAGAGGAGTGAATCCCCTTTTGTGAGCATTCTCCCCGCCAAGGGCTACACCTGACACTAGGTGGCGCCAAGGAGCCCATCCCACTTGGGACCAGACAGTTCTGGCCTGACAACTCCTGAGCCGCAGACAGCCTTGATCCTTCCTATGAAAATAAAGACAGCCATCCAGGCAAAAGGTGAGACAATTATAGCAAGGTGTAAATTACATCAAGGTGCCTGGGGAGGCAATACTACACAGTCTCTGCCAAGATTCCCTCCCAAAAGAGCCAGATAGCACAAAGCACCCTCTGAAGCCCAGCTTTGATCTTTTCCCTCAGGCTGAGTGGGCGATAGGGTAGGTCTAGAGCACCCAGCAGCACCCATGCATCTTTCTGAAGGGTCCTCTGGAATTAGGACTGGGAGTGATGGGTGAATCAAGCCAAAAGTCGGGCAGAGGACCACTGTTGCCCTGCCTAGCGGCAGCTTTCAAATCAACCACCAGCGAAGCCAGCTGGGGCTCCCGGGGAAGGGGCAGGCAGACCAACCCTGGTTTGGAGGGTGTTGGTCCTCAGGGTAGGGGCGCTGCAGGGTTGTCCCTCCCAGGGAAAGCTAACTCACAGCCCTGTCCAAGGTTACTCCTGGGATAAGCTTTCTCAAACGGGTGCAGACAGCATCGGGCAGGCGCAGGAGGTCCTTTAGATGTTGCCCCGTCTCTGGCCCACCGAGCTCCCCGGGTGCGTCAGCAGGGCAAGCAGCCTCCAAACCAAGTAAAGCAAGGGGCACAGAGCGCCAGCGCAGACACTGTCTCACGGAGACGGGCCTGGGCAGGAGTCTCAGGGCCTGCTTCCTGTTTGCTGCCGGCCCTCTAGCATCCCTTCCCCTCTCGGGCTCCCAGTGAGAAACTCATTCCTCTACCAGGGATCATCCCAATAAAACACACATCTTTAAAAGAGGGTCCAGGAAGAGCACGACCCTCCACTAACAGGAGTGGGTGTCTTCAGTCGGGAGTGTCACGTGGTGAAGCATCTGGTAGGGTGGAGGTTTGAGGGAGGCGGAAATAAGAGGGGAGAAAAATTGTATGTAGGAAGACTCTCCACCCAGTGGTAGGGAGAAGCTCATCCCCAGGGGCTGGGGCAGGGAAGGAGAGAAAAGAGGGGCACCTACTTCATTTTGTCCACGTACAGTATATATTTATAGAACTCGTATGTTGAAAACTTTACACAGTGAATACCTGTAGCCTCTAGCCCAGCCCTCTCCTTCCAGATACTTCTCTCCACGTCCCAGCCTGCTTAACCCCTGGTACACAAAGGTGTCCAAGGCAGCACCCACTTCGCACTTTGACGCAGAGCCTGTCCAGCAGGGGGACGCGAGAGTATCCAGCAGAGGCCTGGGAAGGTGAGGCTGCCCTCACCCGCAGCACAGGCAGGTCCTAGCCTCTGGCCTCACTCAGCGAGGAGGAAGGGGCCTCACCAGTCCCCATCGCCTTTCCAGGCCAACTTGATATTGGTGCGGCCTGGGTGCGGAGGTGCCCACAGAGTGGAGGGCGATCTGAGAGCGCAGCCGGGCGCTCAGGCCTGGGAGTTGATGGTGCGCGGTGCGGAGTAGCGCTGGCGGGCGTGCTTCTCGCAGTACAGCTCGTCCCCCACCCAGAAGTGCCCTCGCATCTTCAGGTTCAGCCCACAGTCAGCGCAGGTGTAGCAGCCCGGATGGCGGTACCGCCCCTCCTGGATACGCACGGCCTGGTTCCTGCGGGGGGGGGGGGGGGGGCGGGCACAGGGAGGAGAGAGCCATTAGCCTAGGGGGGAGGAGAGAGGGGAGAACACCAGGCACGAAGCCACCATTCCCATTCTCAGGGAACCTAGTTTCCAGCCCAGAGTCAGGACCCGGTAAGGTCCCAAAATCTCAGTCACTTGACTCCCCAGGCCTGCCCTCAGGAATCTCCGTTCAACAGACCCCCAGCCCACATCCCCGAACCCCAATTTTTAAAAAGTCATTCCTCCCCCACACAAAGGCAGACAAGCACCGTCCTGAATCTTGTGGCTTGTTAATAGAGCAGTGATTCTCAAAATGCGGTCCCAGTGCCAGGACCCACAGCATCACATCACCTGGGGATGAATCGGAAATGCAAACTCTGGGGCTAGGGACCTCCCGAAGAGGAAACTCTGGGGGTGTGGGCCCGAAACCCCTCAGAGGTCCAGCTGCTGATCTTTGAGAAACACCATATAGGACCCCTTCCTCGGGCCTGCACAGCAGGGCTGGGCAGTGTCGCGTTCTGCAGATGACACACGGAGGCCCACGGAGGCTAGGGATTTGCCTAAAATGAGTCATCTGACCCTCACCACTGTGCACGGAAGAAATGTATCTGGGGGGGGGGGGCAGGGTTCAATTTTCCAGAGAATGTGGCTGCATTATAATGAGAAAAATGGGCCTACCTCTGGAAAACGCATCCCATTCCAAAGAGGGGGAGGAGGAAGTAACAGCAAGAGTTTCCAAGAGGAGGCACCTCATCCAGAGGCAGATCTGCAGAGGCTTTGAGATGGTTGGAGAGAAATCGAAAGCAGTAGCATTTCTTCCTCCTCCAGGGAGGCGGGGAAAGAAACCGAGGAAGAGGAGAGACAGCAGGGAAAAGCCAGGGCAGGCATCCTAAGAAGGCTGAAGTGACCCCTGAGCCCATCACAGATCCACTGTAGCAATGCTCCCCGCAGGGTCCCTGGCTACTGGAGCCATGCAGGCCCCCACCCTGCAGGGTGTGCCCTGCCCCCCAGGCCGCCAGCACTCACGCGATGCTGGCGCTGCACTTCTCACACGTGTGGAGCTTGGGTGGGGTAGCCAGGGCCCTGGAAGTGGGCCGGGAGGACTGGGGGTTCAGCGAGCTGGGCAGGAAGGCGGGTGTGCCACCTGTGGGGGGGTGGGGGATGAGGGTGGGGAGGACAGACAGACACATCAGAGCTCGCCCACGGCAGTGCCATCAGGCTGTATTTTTGATGCCCACTCCACCTCCTCCAACACAACTCCAAAGAGCCCCTTGTCAAAGGTGCACTTGCACGCGGACCCCTAAAGTAAGCCCGGGCACGAGAGGGGGTCACGGGGGAAGGAAGCGATCACCCCAGATCCTTGGCGGAGGTTGGTCAAGGGCAGGGAGCACGTTCAAGGCTGAGTTAGCCCAAGCTCAGGCAGCCTGAGCAGTGTCTGCTTGGTGTCTGACACGGCAGGCCAAGCAGGCATTTCCTCTCTCCTGACCCAGGGATGATGATATCAAGAGATGAAAATAATAGATAATAACAGCATCACAGCACCTCTGTACGGTTTCCAAAGGGCTTTCACGTGCATCATTGTGCCTGAGCCTTGGAACGACGCTAAGATGAAGCACGGATGTTATCAGGTATGGCCGTCACCTGCAGCCGAGGACCCCGTGACTCCAGGGGCGAAGTCACCATCTGTCTGCGCCGCCCTCCCCCCACCCTTCTGCCTCTCCCCGTGCCCCCTCCCAGGGCCTGCCGAGGCCTCAGGGTAGTGATGGACAAGCTCTGCTCCGAACCTTCTCACCTTGTCTCCGAAACATCAGAGTTGGAAGCAGCCCCGAGGTACCAGTGATTGTGCCAGTCAAATACTTCTGACTGTCCCATCCTTTCTCTCCCTGATACCTCTGCCCAGGCCAGGCCCTCCTCATCTCTCCCCTGGACCATGGCAGTGCCCCCCTCACCCCCTACTCCCCATGCACCCCCATGAACTCCTGCGGCACGGTCCACTTCCTGGGCAGCTGGGCAGCCAGTCTTCCCAATAAACAGAGTTCCTGGCGGGCAGACGTGGGTCCTGACCGCCTTCGATCTCCACACAGCACATGACTGGTCCATCAGACAACTCGGCAAATGTCTCGAAGGAGCAACTGGACGGCTGGCAGAAGCCTGTATCTCTGTTGCTCACTTGGGCACCTCACATACCGCCTGGCGTTATTTAACAGGTCCTCCTGGGTTGGGACGCTCCTCAGGCCTGGCACGCGAGGCCTCACAGCCAGGACTTAACCTTCGTGGCCACCGTCCATGCAGCCAGGCCCCAGTGTCCTGTCAGTCCCACCCCAGAGCCCTGCGGCTCCAGCCTCCACATTCCACACTGCTCCCGGCCACCATCTTAAGGCCGTTGGTGACAGTCCTGATCTTTCTTCAAGGGCCCAGTCGATTCTTCTTCCTCCATGAAGCCGTCCTTGGAGACCCAGGCCACACCGCCCACATTTACCGTTCCCTTGGCACTTGCCCTGATCCCAGCCAGCACCTCTGGTTGCACCCCAGTAACTCCTACCAGACCGTAAGCTCCTGTAGTGCAGGGGCTGTGGCTTCTACAAGTCAGAGCCCACTCCCATGATGAGCACTTAACAAATACTCATTTAATAACATGTCCAGTCGGGGGTCCAGCGTGTCCTGGGGGAACATCCTTCTCCTACCCGAGCCCCCCGGGGGCTCACCTCTCTCCTCAGCCTCCAGGGCTTCCTGCAAGAGCCGAAAAGAGCTGGACTGCCGGGGGGCCACCCGTGCCTCGCGATTTTCCTGCAGCATTTTGAAGACTTCTGAGTCCTCTCTCAGGAGGTGGCTTTCCCCTTCCGAGGCCACGCTGCAAGGATGGGAAGGAGGCAGCCAGGAGTGAGGGCCCCATTCCCAGGGGTTGGGATGAGCATGAGGACAGAGAAAGAGTGTCCCGGGGGCGTAAAAGGGATTCTGGGGGCCAGAGGAAAGTGGACGGGGGTTAGGGAGGGGGGGACCCCCCCATCCCTCTCTGGGAAGCCTGTCTCCTGCCCCTCCCAGGCCCTCCAAGATCCCACCCCACCCTCCAGAACTCACTGGTACCTGAGCCTGGGGCTGGAGGAACGGGGACCTGGGGAAGGCGGTGGCGGCAGAACCAGCACAGCCGAGTCGCCAGCACGGCCCAGGCCGGCCTGCGGGAAGGAGAGGCACCAGGGGAGGAGTCAGCGGCCGGGCCTGGGGCCAGCACACCCATCTGGGCAGCCGAACCCCGCTGTTCCCCAGGCCCACCACCAGGGGGCCCCCGGCCCTCGCTGACCAGTAGCCCCACCCAACCAGCTCGCAGAACCGGGGGTCAGCAGCCGCCTGCAACTGCTCCTGCTGGGTCCCCGAGGGGAGGGAGGCCAGCGCCCAGCTCTAGAAGGGTGAGCCTGCTGCCCTAAGGGGACTGGGCAAGGGGCAGGATGAAGATGAGTGTGCGGGGCCACCATGGCTGTTCCTCTGCCATCTCACACAATGTGTTTGCAAAGATGTTGCACACTGGGGCCTGGCAGGCAGAACAAGCAGAGAGAAAGTAAGCTGAGCCTTCTGCAATGAGGAACAGGAAACATAAAGGGCCAAGACCCCTCTTGGCGTCAGGGCTCAGGCCGCACAAAAGTCCTGTCTCCTACACCCTCTGGTCCTTCCTCTGAAATGGCCAGGGTCTGGGCTTACCAGCCTCTCCCGGCTGCCCTGGAAGGTCTGGTCCTGCCCCACAGAGCCTTGGGAAGCCAGGTTCCCACAGCAGAGCCCCCTGCTCGATGTGTGCTGTCCCTCTCGGGCTCCGACACCTGCTCTCTACCGGGAAATCTTGCCTTCAGTCTCCCTGTTTTCCGGCCTGCACTCTGCACCCTCCCCTACTCTGCTCCCTCTCCGTGGCCAGCCCCGATGGAAAAGACAGCCTCAGAGACGACCAGGCCGGCCAAGGTGCACCGGCTGAGGGCATGGTCTCCTGGAAAGGAAAATGCCCTCGATTTTAAAGTTCAAAGTTGGGGATGAATTATGGGGTCAAGTGGAAAAGCTGCATGACTTCTTAACCTGAAAACAGAAACTTCACAGAGCTAAAAAAACAGCCCTAGGGACTTCCCTGGCAGTCCAGTGGTTGGGACTCCGTGCTTCCACTGCAGAGGGCAAGGGTTCGATCCCTGGTTGGGGAAGTAAGATCCCACATGCCATAAATAAATTAAAAATGTGGGGTTTTTTTGGTTTGGGGTTTGTTTTTTTTTTTGCAGTACGCGGGCCTCTCACTGCTGTGGCCTCTCCCGTTGCGGACCACAGGCTCCGGACGTGCAGGCTCAGCGGCCGGAGCGGCATGTGGGATCTTCCCGGACCGGGGCACGAACCCGTGTCCCCTGCATCGGCAGGCGGACTCTCAACCACTGCGCCACCAGGGAAGCCCTAAAAAATGTTTTTAAAAAAATCTTTTTTTAATTAAAAACAAAAAGCCCTTAGACCCTCACCCCACTGGCCCTCTTGCACTAGCCTGCATTCTTCTTCTGTTCTTGGGCTTCTACAGGTAAGGGGATTAAGGGTCAGAAAGCAAAGTGGCCAATCCAAGCCACCTGGGGAGTGGGAGCCAGGGCTGGGAGTCCACACCTAGGCTCCTGGGTGCCCAGCTGCTTCCATGCGGTCAACTCAGGAAGGACAACTGGCACCAGGTACTCAAGAACGATGTCCCATCTCGCTGTCCTAGACAGGCCAGCGTGTGCCCTGCACAGGGGCAACGGTCAGCAGGGAGGGAGGGCTGAAATCCGCCCTGACTCCCTTCTCAGGCCATGTCCTCATGCCGGCCAGAGGGACAGGGGTTGTTTTCACTTTACATCTGCTCACCCAAGTGTGTGCCTCTCCAGAGGGGGCAACTTCCGGTTTCTGTAAGGTCTGTGGATGTTCTTCGCCCTGGGCCCAGCGCAGCCTCAGCCCGCTCAGGAGCCAGCAGCAAGGCCATGGCCACAAAAGCCTGGGGCAGGGGCACCTCATCTGTAGTCACCTCTGCCGCCTTTCTCCTGCCAGAGCACCTCACCCCGGTGGAGGGGCGCCCAACGCCCTTTCCTCTCCCCACCTCCCTCCCAGTCACCTGTAGGCGACACCTGCCTTCACAGAAGCGACCTTTCATCTCTAGATCCAGAAAAGCTGCTCACCTGTCCATCAAGAGCTGTCTCCAGCCAACCCCTCTCAAAATGTGTTGGGGGGATGTTAATAAGCGATTGGCAGGGGGATCCCCGGAGAAATTCTGCAGTTAAGTAAGTTCAGGAAATTAAAAAATTAAACATCTTTCTTCCTCACAGGCAGGACTTTTCAGAGCCTTTAAGGTGCTCAAGTGCACGGTGACTCCCAAGAGGGAGCTGTGGGACCCGGCGACTCCCACCCCGTCTGACCACAGCCTCATTTGTAGAACAGAATGCAAGCTTCACGGGGTTAGGAATTTCTCTGTTTTTCCACCTATGCATCCCCAAAGCCTAGAAGGGGGCCTGACACAAAGCAGCTGCTCCACAAATAGTTGCTGAAAGAATGACCAGGGGCCTCAGGGTGAAAGAAGGGAATTCAGAGCGTCGGGTCTGACTCTGAGGCCCAGAGAGTGGAAGGGTGCCTTGTCCAAAGTGACACAGTAGAGGTGGGACCAACCCGGGTCTCCCTGCCACCCAGCTCAGGGCTCCTCTTCACACCACATGGGTGGCCCTCAAATCTGTGCGTGCATCAGATCCCTGAGGGCTCCTTAGAACAGGGATGGGTGCCCTCACCCCCGCCCCTCACCCCTGCGTCCGATCCAGTAAGTCTAGGCTGGGGCCTGAGAACTTGCATTTCTAACAATTTCCAAGGTGCTGCTGCTGGTTTAAGAGCCACTCCCTGTCCCACCCGCCTCTCCCCTTTGCCCCGGTTTCGAGGAAGGAGGATAGGGTGGACCAAGCTCATTCCCAGCTGATCTCAGCCCGGAGCTCTCTGGAGAAGGCCCCCAGGCCCCAACACGCCAGGTCTTGCTTGTACCGTGGAGTTCCCATCTCCCCAGCTCATCGTTCTCTAATCCGAAACCTACCCCATCCTGCCTCTGACATCCAGCAAAATTCCTGACAAAGCTTTCTCAGGCCACCCCAGCCCACACTCAGCTATCCCCTCCCCGAATGCCTCCTGCTTTTATAATTAAGATCATACTGCTCAGTGCTTAATTTTCCCAAAATTGTTTTGCATGTTTATCTTATTTCTGCCACTGCATTTTTAATTCTTTAAAGACGGGATCTCATTGAATACATACATCTCTATGCCCACGTCTCCTGGAGGGTCACTGGGCAGGCCAACAGAGGGTCACCAGGGAGCCACTACTATGCAGCCCCCAGAGGACCCTTTCCTTCTCCAGAGCCCCCAGTTTCTAGCACCCTCCCCCAGTCATCTCCAAAGGCTCTGCTTTCTGGAATGCAGAATCTACCCGAGGTAGGATTCCAGCAGCTGGGCCTCATCCTCTTCACCCCAAAGGCTGGACATGCCCCCACTAACTCTGCCCCCAGCAGCTGTGGCCCTGACTCTTGGCCGCCTCACTCCTCACCTCCCCACCCCCGCCCTTAGAGAGGAGACATACCACCAAGGCGGTGTTGGGCTGTCACTAGCGGACAGTGGGACCTGGCAGGGTGTCCAGGGGAAAAGGGCAGGGGGGGGGCAGACAGAGAGTAAGCCAAGTGCAACTGGAGTCGGAACCACAGGCCGGCTGGTGGTTCTCTGGTGGTTCTCGGGGGCTGAGTCAGAGGAGGAAGAGGGGGAATGGGTGATGGGAGCTGGGGGCGGGCATGGGGCTTGGAATGGGGAGGAATGTGTTCAAGAGATACAGCCAAAGGGAATCATCCCAACAACAGCAGCTAAACTATTTCGGTCCCGGCCCAAGAGAAACACTTGAGAAGGGAGGAAGCCAGTAGGAAGGGGGGAGGCAGCGGCGGGTCTGAATGTAAGAGGTAGAAGGACACCTGGGTCTGGACGGGTAGGGCCGGTGCAGTGAGTGTGACCCTCACCAGAGCTCTGGCCTCCCGGCTCCAGAGAGGAGCGTGCCTATTACTAGGAGACCGTGGTGCTGGCCGCCTAGGTGGGACCAGCCACATGCAGCCCCACGGGCACCACTAGCAACCAGCCAGGACAGGAGGCTCTCTCCTCCCCTCAGGTATCCTCACCTGTCGGCTTCCGAGGCGGCCCCTGTAGGACAAGTGGTCAGCAGTAGTGGGTTCCGGGGAGTACGCCAGGCTCTGGAAACTGAAATGGGGAAATGGACAGTGTGTGCCAGGGGCCCCGCCACCAGGCTGCCCCGGGAGACAGAGGTGACCCTAGGGCCCCCTAAACCCAGCTACAGAGAATTTGAGAGGCCGGCTTGGACCTGGTGGCCAGGGGGCCCACCCGCTGCACTCACCTGTGGCTGGGCACCACCTCTCCCACGGGGGCCTGGGGGCTGGCGGGGGGCAGGGTGGAGAAGGGGCTGCCTGGCGGGGGGCTGAGGGAGGCCTGGCTGGAGCAGGAAGACCGCAGGGAGGACTGACTGTCGGTGTGTGTCCTCCTGGAGCCCTGCGGAGAGAGGGGCCTGGAAGGGCAGGGCCGGGAAGAGCAGGGAAGGGGGCCCCCCATCACTTCAGGGTGTGGGGCTCCCAGCAGGAGGCGCCGTCCTACCTGGAAGCGAGTGGCCAGCACTTCAGGGGAGCTCTCCCCGTTGGTCTGCCCGGGAGAGGCAACCTGAGGCCTGAAGAGAGGACAGAGGGAGACAGAGTGTCCCCGGGTTCTCAAGATTAGGAACATATCCAAAACATTTGGACATCGGGTAGCCAACTTTTAACTTCGTCAAATTCACAACAAACAACTGTCCTCAACGACCACCATCATTTCTTAAAAGAAAGGACAATTTAGCACCAAAAAGTAGAAAGGACATCATTTCAGCAAAAAGTTCAATAAATTCAAAATTTTTTTAAGAGCTCCTCACATCATCACCCCTCCCCCTGCCTCGCCTTTACTTTTCCTTTTCTAGTCTTTTTTATTTTTGGTGGGGGGAGCATTTCATCCAGACTTTGTCGCTGGTCAGCATCAGTTTGTAGATTGATTTGGACTCTGCTGATTGTGCATAAATAATCCTTTATCTTTCACCCCTGGAGAAACTGAAGCCCAGAGAGGGAAAGTGAGTTGCCCAAATTCCTAAAGGCCAACAATGGCTGGGCCAGCTGCCCCCTCTGCCCAGGGGCCTGTCCCCCATCAGCTCTGCCTTTGAGAGGATCCCTCCCTGTGATTTCCAAAGTCTTCCCCCCTCACCCCGCCCCCTGTAAACCAGAGGGTAGAGCCAGCCCCCCTTCCTGCCATGAAGGCAGCTGAAGGACCTAGAGAACAAGGCGGCCCAGCTCCCCTGCTAATCACCAAGGCTCCCCCTCCTCAACTCCCCAGGGACCCCCCACCTCCTCCAAAGCCCTGCCCAGTGGAACCTGGCTGAAGCCTCAAACAGGAGGTGACTGGAGGATTGGGAGCTGCTGAGGGTGCGGGATGAGCCCACCATGTCCCACTACACCGTTCCTGGATGTCTGACTGCCTCCAGAGAGGTCAGCAGGAACCTCAGTCACCACACGCCACACCAGCCACAGCCTCCGCCTCCCTCCCTGGGGAGAATTTAGGGCCAGAGCAGGGGAGCTTGGGCCCTGGCTCCGCCCAGAGCACTGCTTCCTGCCTGGGGCTTTGAGTGCTGGAGAGGTCTCCTGGGGGTGGGTTACTGGGGGAGGTTAGGAAGGGTTTGGGCAAAAGAAAGAAGAGACAGGGAGCCTTGACCTGCCCAGCGTGGAACTGGAGGCCTGGGGGTACTCGGCCAGGCCCACCTCTCTGATGGAGCTGGGTCCCTCTTGGAGGGACCCGAGAGGAAGTGATGGTGTCAGCAGCTCCCTGCCCCTCCCCCGCCCCACTTTGCAGCTTCTTGTAGATTTTGGTCCCCTTCCCAGATGCCATGAGCTATTCTCTACCCTCCTCCTCTGGGTCCCACTCCTGTAAACACTCATGAGCCAGACTGGTACAAAACAGTCACTGAAGGGGCCGGGCCGTGAGAGCGTCACAGGAGACGGGAGCCAGGTTCTGCAGTGACGTAGGGCGGCAGGGGCGAGGAGAGGGCATGGAGCAGAGGTACCTGACTCAGGTTCAAGGCCTGCCCAGAGGGCTCTCCCGGCTGGGGAATCTCTCAGCATTCCTGCCCCGTGACTCACTGGGATGCCCCACCCCCAGGGAGCCACCTGTTCCCACCCACACCCCCAGGCTGAAGTCCCAGGAACCTGGGAATCTGCCTTCCCCAGCAGGGCCCAGAGAGGCAACTTGGGGAGCAACGGAGTGGTTCTATGGGGAGTGAGCCCCCAAACTCCTCACCACCCCAGGATCTGAGCAAAGGCTCTCCCCTCCCCTCTTGGAGGCAGGGGCCCTGCAGACCCAGCCTAAGGCACACCTTTCCCCTCTTCAACCGACTTCATGCCCACGCCCTGTACCCTGCACACCTGGGAACCAGTCAAACCCGGGTGTCCAGGTGGCTGATGCCAGCCTGCTCTGCCTGTGAGTGCACGCCCAGCTGGGCACAGGGACACCCCTCAGCCCACCCTGCTGCAGCCCCAGAGCTTGGGACCTTCTCACGGATGAGCCGTGAGGGCCCAGGAAGGCCAGGTTGGAGCTGAGAGCAAGAGGTGAGGGCGGCCACTGTGCAGCGGGCTGGCAGAAGGCAGAAGAGTGCTGGCAGGCCCAGCAGAGGTGGAGGACCTACCGGTCCAGCTGCAGCCTCAGCGGCGAGGGGCTCTGGCGGATCTTGCTCTGGGCCTCGGCATGCAGCATGCTCTTTGCACTCTCACCATTGATGGCCACAATAATGTCACCGGGCCGGAGGTCAGCGGCTTCGGCCTTGCCCTCCTCAGTTACCTGTAGGGGGTGAGGAGCAGGTAGTCTGAGGTGACACTCAGGCAGGTAGGGATGGAGAGGAAGGGATTTCCTTGTCCTGCCCAAGAAACACAGAGGCTGGTTTCAACCAGGCTGGCCTGCATCTCCCTTTAACATCTCTCTCCCCGCCTGCCGGTGTCCACCCAGCCCACCAGCCAATCCCCTCCAAAAGCTGGAGTGGCAGCCCCCCGCCACCCACCTCAGCGCTGGCCTTCTAACGTGGCTCCCCAAAGAACGTGTAATGGCAGAACTTCAGGAACTGTGCTTGGAAATACTTCTGGATAGAGAGCCCTGCCCGTGCAAATCAAATCATGCCTGCACGCAGGCCCTCTGCGTGAACACTCCCTGGCCTGGGCCTGGGTCAGGGGAAAACTGTCAAGAGCTCGGGGCTCCTGTTCTAATCACCTAAAATGGCTGCCAGCACGTACGGGGTTAGTGGCCAAGGAGAAAAGAGAAGGCCTTGCATTGGGCCCAGCTCCCTTTCACTCTCTAGAAGCCTGTTTCTGAAGTGGCCACCGCATCCCCATGGCAACGGGGCCCCAGCCCTGCCCACGCCAACGATCCCAGAAGCAGGCCTCTGGCTTCAAAACAGAAAAAGAAAGGTGTCTGTGAGGACCAAGTGGACAGGGCAGACTCTGATTTTGGGGGTACCTCCCCGTCTCCTGGAACTAGCCCTTACCCTGGTCACCACGATAGGCGTGTGGAAATCCCTGCCGCCCGAGATGCGGAAGCCCCAGGGTGCGGGTCCCACCAAGTCCACCGTCAGCGCCATACCTGAGGGAGAGAGGTTGGAGAGATGGAGCCTGTCCCTCGCCCCGCAAGGGACTCTGTGAGGTGGCAGAAGGGGGTGACAGGTCCCCGGAGGAGCCAGTCAGGGGCTGGCGGTGGGTGGAGGTGGGTAGAGGAAGTGACTAACCTCTCCCGCGTGCCCCAGTTCCACTTCCCCCCACCCTGGGAAGTCAGGACTCCTGAGTTCCCCCTTTGCCCCGTCTTCGGCAGAGCGGCAGGGTGCTACACAGGGGCTTGCTGAGAACAGGCAGGCGGGCGGGCGGGGCTGGCAGGTGGTAGATGTCAGCATTTCCTCCCTCTCCCCTCCTCCACCATCAGGGTGAAGTCCCCCTAGTGCTTGTTTCCGGTCCCCGAAACCGACAGCACAAGAGACTTCCTCCCCGCTCTGGGGGAGGGCAGCGCTCTGGGAACAGAGGTGACAGCACAGAAAGGGGTGGTACCACCACATACTCTCAAGTACTTGGCTGGGGACGGGGCAGCTTGCCCACGTGAGGCCAGGGTCTTCAGAGGGGCCTCCTGGCTGCCTGCCACGCCCCTGGCCGTGTGGTCCAGGTAGGCAAGACTGGGCTTCCCACCTCCGCCAGCAGCCTGCTGCCCTCCGAGCAGCTCCGGCAAGAAGGACGGGCTTATCTGCCAAGCAGGGCACACCCGCCACCGGGCGCTGGCCAACAGGGCGAGCTGACTGATGCTGCCCGCTAGCTGGGGCCCCAGGCCTCCCACCCACTGCCCCTCCACTGGGCAAGGGAGTGTCCCTGTAGACCAGACCCATGTAGGATTTCCTGACCCTCTAGCTCTGGAGTCAGGAGCCAACCCAGGCAGGAAGCTGCAGTGCCAGTCTGGGCCACCGCCCTACCCAGCGCCCACCCTGAGGCCGTCCCTGGGGAGGCCCACAGACTACAAGCGCTGCCCGAGTCTATCAGGCACACTGGGGCCACTTCCCGCGTTTAGGAGCCTGGGGAGAGGGCGCCCAGGCGAGCGGGGCTGTCTGCCCTCTTCCCGGCCCTCCGGCTTCCCCTTTTGCCCAGGCCCAGCCTCTGTCCCTCCCGCAGGCCCCAGGTCGGCGCTGGCGGCTAGCAGATGCCTTGGATTCCCAGACCTTTGAGCCGGCCAGTGGACTCCGCTCCGGGGGCCGCGGGGAGGTGCCCAGACCGTCGGCCCGGCTTGCCCACTTCTGGCTCCTTCTGAGCTCCAAGACCAAAGTACCCGCGCACGCCGGGGGCTGGAGGAGGAGCACCCGGGACGGGAAAGCCCAGCTAGCGGGGGGCGCCGACCGCAGGCGAGGCTGCGGGGAGCGGCCGTGCGCGGAGGAGAGGTCCGGGCGCCGAGCCGGCCGCAGGCGCGCGGAGCTGCGAAGGCGCCGGGGCCGGGGAGGTCGCCGGCCGTGCGGACCGCACGCAGGTGGGCGCGCTCACCCGGCTCCCGCTCACCTGTCGGGCTGGGCGGCCGGGCCGGGGAACGAAGGGAAGGAAGGAGGGAGGCGAGGAGACGCCGCCGTTCCCGCCGCAGCCGTCTGCCCGACTCTGGGGAGAGCCCGCCCGGGACTCCGGGACCTGCCTCCGCCCATGTGATCCCAGGGCCGCCCCTGCCGCCGCCCCTGGCCAGGGAGGCCGCCTCCTCCGCGCAGCTCAGCCCCGGCGCTGCCACCTGGCCCGCGCCCGCTAGGGGCCCGGGGCTACTCTCCCGAGAGCCCCCTAGAGGCTGCGGCCGTCCTCCCCGGGGTGTCCCCATCCTCTCGAGGTCAGGGGAGGTGACCCGGTGACGGGCCCGGAGTCCCACTTCGCAGACAGCTGAGCCTGCTGACCCCCGAAGCTCGCCCAGGCCGCCTTCGCCCCCCCTCCTTCAAAGGGGCCCTGAGTTCCCCCAACCCCAGTCCAGGGCCGGGGAGGGGGAGGGGGAGGGCAGGCTGGGGCTGTCTGCGGTCGGCCCGCCCGGCTCCTCCGCCCATTCCAGGCTCCGAGGCTGGCGCAGATGCAGCCCCGACACCCATAAATCCCAACCCAGAGGCCGCCCCTCCGCCTTCCTGCCTGGCCAGCGCGCTCGCGGGGCGGTGGTCGCGGACTGCTGCGGCGCTTTGGATGCGCAGAGCTTCCCTGCTTGAGATGCGCCGTAAGCCTGCTCCACTCAGGGCGACATGCCAGGCCCAGGAGGAGATGAAGAGAGACTCTGGCTGGAAGTGACCGGGCCCCCTCCTGGGCTACACACGTCCCTTGCGGGCTGATGCCTGTTCCGTTCCTGGCTGCCCTCCCCTCACCCTTTCGGCTGCCCTGCCTGCGGCCGGCCGCTACCAACAACCACCAATGGCCCTGATCCCCCTTGCCCCCAGCCCTCTGCCAACCACCTGGATCCCCGGCTCTAGGGGTCAGGAGAGGACAGCCAAGGAGAGGCCCCAGGTGTCAACTCAGAACCATCTGGCAAATGGTTCCCTCAGAGCCAAACCTGGCAACCCTCACCCTGGGGACCTCAGGGCCCACCAGAGCCGGCTTCTCCCATCTCCCTCTGGTCTCCACTTCACTCTCAGGCTGGCCTGTTTCCAGGGGAGGCCACCTGGAGGCACAGCTGTAACTTGCCTGCCTCAGGTGTGAGTCATTCCCTCTGAGTTCTGTCTGCAAGGTGTGCCCTCACCATCCCTCTCGCTGCCTACCTATGCCCTGGACCAGCCCGCCTCCAAGGCAGCTACGTCCCCTGTCCCTGGCCTCCCACACCCTCTGTCCTCGGTGTGTGTAAGCCACTCTCCCACTAAGAAGTTCCAGGCCTCCTGGTGTGGCCTCTTTGCCTGATGCACCCGTTCTGCCTCCCCGGCTAGACTGGAAGTCCCTGAGGGAACAGGAAGCTGCAGGTAGGGCAGGTACCACTGCCCGGGGGGCTGGGGCTGCCTCTTCCCAGCTGTGTGACCTCGGACAGTTTCCTCAGCCCCTCTGGGTCTCAGTTTCCCCTGTGTAAACTGGGGATGATGCCCAGCTTACCCTCCCGTTGTCCACGCTGCCCTCCTTTTAAAGCTGCCCATTCCTCAGAGGGCAGGGTGGGTTTTGTTTGGTGTGTTGCTCCATTCCTGGAGTGTTCCATTGTATTTTGTTGAAGGGATATTGTTTGAATGATCAAATGGATTCATTTCCCTTTCCTCGCCGCCCATCCCCATCCTGCCAGTTTGTAACAGGGACTCAGTTTTGCACCTCTTTCTGCTCAGACTTTGCCTTGGAGAGTCTCTAGAAAGATCTGCAGGCTCATCGGCAGGATTTCTGCTCTGTGGGCTGTGCAGTCACAAAACTCACAGCACAGCCGACCCCAAAGTCAGCCGACCCCAGGGCATGTCCCTGTGGCACAGAAGGGCATACGGTTCTGCCCTTAGCAACTCTGTGGCCAAGTGACTCACCTCACTGGGATGAGCGTCCCCAGCAACCTAAGGTCCCTTCTGGCTCTGATCCCCCCTCCGCCCCTCCCACCTCATGCCAAGTCAGAGCAGAGAAGGGGTCATGTACAGGCAGGGCATAGGGTTGATCTGCTGCAGAGGCTCCAGGGCCCCGCCAAAGAGAGGGTGTGGAATTGGTTTCTGCCCTAAGGAAAGGAAGTCTCAACCCTGAGGTCCTTTTTGAGGGCATCAGGCAACTTGAAGAAGCCGAGATGGGGGATCAGGGACAGGCTAGCAGGTTTGTGAGGAATGGTCACTTCCATGGCATGGGCTGGGCCTGCCAACCTAGCAACAGACCATGGTGGGGACTGGGGTGGATGGAGAAGGGAAAGCAGGTCTTGTTCTTCAACCTGCTGTTTAACCAGCAGTGGAGCCTGGGCCGCACCCAGGCACGAGGAGCCTGCCAGGGACCAGCCACAGCCCTGTCATTCACAGGCCTCTCCCACCTGTCCTGATAGAATTAGCCACCACCGCCTCTTTCCACCCACCTGGGGTGCGGGTGCCCTAGGTGACAGGCCTAGATGACAGGATTGCCAGGAAGAATGTAAGAGAGGCCCAGCCCGGGGCCGCCCCAGGGACCTCACGCGTGACCTTTCTTCTCCAGGGCCTCTGGACAAGGACTGCGCGGGCATTTGGTAGACTGTGCAGAGAGGCAGCAATAGTCATCAGATCTGACTTCAGGTCTATAATGATGTGACCCAATTTCTCTGCCTCAGTCTCTCCTCTTGTAAAATGGACTCATAACCTGCCTGCTGGGATGCTTACATCAGATAACATGTGGGTAACACCGTATGCCCCGCTCATCTCCCAGCAGTGGCCAAGGAATGGAGCTTTTCTTCCCGATTAGAGCGGCCAGGCCCAGACTATGCCCCTACAGGAACCACCAAGCCCCAGAAGAGTCGCCTTGGCTAGCTGTGCCCCACCACTCCCAGCTTCCTGCCATCGATTGCTCAAAAACCCGAGCCCAGAAGAAGAAAGTCAACAAACACACGAGAACTTCGGTGTGGAAATGGAGCACACAGAAGGAAAACATTAGGAGCAGAACAAACAAGAATGCCATTTAGTTCAGCCACCCCACGGCAGCTCCAGAACCAAACAGCCCGCAAACAAGGCCACATTCAGCTCCCATCTCTGGTTTCTCCCCACAGTCAGGCCTTGCCCTCATCCCTGTGACGTTAGTTCTCTCAGCACTGCTTGCCAGACAGCTGCCCAACCCTTGGGGCTGCCCAGTCGTGCCTGACACCTGAGATCTTGAGAGATAATAATGGTTCTTTTGCAGCCTCCCGTTAAACACACACACACACACTCACTCACTCATTCACATCCCACCTGATTCCCTACATTAGAAAGAATTCCCATAACCCTAAGCAGGTGGCGCCCTCTCCCACCACAAAGGAAAAGGACAGGAAGGCAAGGTCCCTGATAGCCAGATTTATTTTACATTCTCTTCCACGGGGGACTTGGGGGGTGGGGGCCGCTGGGCAGGCAGGAGGACAGCACACATCAGTCCCCCTGGAATGCATCTGGGACAGGCCAGTCCTCGGAGGCCCCACCCTTTCTGGGCGCTACAGCAGCAGGAGGATGAGCAGGACCCAGGTCCAGGGCTCGGCAGCCTGTGGGAAGAGGGAGCCTTCGGGCAAGACCTCTTGCCAGGCCTCGAATGCTAAGGAAGTGCTGCATCCATCCTCCATCTCACTCCCAGGCCCAGCTGGAGGCAGGAAGACAAAGGGGATGGCAGGCAAGCTGGAGTGAAAGGGGAGGAATCCCTTCCAGGCGAAGACGGCCTTTGGTCTCTATTAGGTTAGGAAGCTGGTCCTTGTTAGAGGAACCCCATGGGGGTGAAGCTGGGAGCGGGCCCCTGTTAGAGGAAACGCCATAGCAGGGTGGGGTGGCGGACGCGGGGGTCTGGTCTCAATAAGGCCTGGAAATAGTCTCCACTTCAAAGCAGACCTCTATATTTGGGGAGTGGGGTAGGGGAGGAAATAAAAGGGCTGTTAGAGGAATGCTTGTGAATTGTGGGTGGGAATCAGTCCAGGGGGCTTCGAGGGAGGTTCCGTGGGAAAGGCTGCTGAGGTTGTCTGCAGATGCCAGCGGCTCAGGTCCTGGGGGAGGAGGATGGGGGGGCGTCCTCTCTCCCGCCCATAAGTGCTCTGCTCCCCATCCCACCCTGGCTGGGCTCCGAGTTGCCATGGAGACCACTCACACCGGGGCTACATAATTTCCAGGGAACGTCCCAAATTTCTGGGTCCTCCGGGAGACACCTGAAATAGGAAAGACAGAAAGAGCATTCCCCACGTTTTACAAGAGGAATGGGGTTGGGGGAAGTGAGAGCCCTGCCCTCTGCTGGCAGAGCCCAGAACTGCAAGTGGAGTCCCGGTCCCAGGGAGGATTTGTTTTTTCTCGCTCCTGCCCCCTAGAGGCAGAAACTTAGGCGGGACAAGCCACACTTCATGATTTCGATAATGATAGACGAAACCTGAGCACTCAACAACTGTGTACAACTCTGCACACAGCACTGAATAACCCCACCCGTCCTTGGGAAAGCAAGGACACAGGAAGATGAATCACAGAACTTAAGCTGGGAGGAATCTCACTGGTCTAGTATGACACCCTAATTTTAGAGATGGGGCAGGTAAGGCCACATGAATTCCCCCAAAGCATTCAGCTGCTTAGAGGCAAAGGCGGGACTAAAATCCAGGCCTCTGTCTGCTACAACCCCAAAGAAACCTGTGTGCTGGGGTAGAGGAGGGAAAATGCTAGAAGACACAGGAATATAAAATGAAATTAAAGTCCTGGACCTTCCCTTCCCGGCAGGCAGCCATTCCATCCTCTCTTCTGAGCAGCCCAGGCCCATCTTGCCCACAGGCCTTGCTGATGCTCCTCCCCTGCCCGGAGTGCCTCCCCTCTCCCCTCTCCTCTCTCCTCCCCAAATCTTTCCCCTGTTCCCCTGCTTCCTCCAGAAAGCCTTCCCTGACCTGCACTGTCCAAAATGATACCCACTAGCCACCCATCCAAGTAAGGACTGTTGACAAGGTGGTGCTTCATAATCACTGGTGTGTCCGCAGCTTAGTCAGCAATGAGGTGCTGGGATTCAGATGAGAAAGGGGGGTGCTGCCAGGTCAAGGGGCCACCCCTCCTCAGGCAGCCAGCCCTCCAACCCCTCAGGCCCTGCAGCCTGCTGAGTGGGAGCTTCTCCAGGATGTCCACTGCTCTCTGAGGACAGCCTCATCCTCTGAAGCTGAGGCCTGGACAGGGCCTGCCCACTCTGGGAAAAAGCCTGCTGGGTTGGTCACCTTGAACCAGGCCAAGGCCAACCTGAGGCTTCCTGCGTTAGTCCTTTGCCTGAGCTGCCCCTGGGAGCCGGGATCTTTCTCCTCTCTCTCCTCTTGGGGGTGGGAGGAGCTAGCTGCTAGCTGGGGGTGGGGATACACAGGTGTGAGACTTGCTCCTTCCCATCGGGGGCTTAGTGTCTCAGGAGATAGGACCCTTCCCCTGCAAGGACTGCTCCAGAGACAGAGGCGTATGATGGAAGGAGCAGGGGCCTGGGGGTTGGGAACCGTGCTGCCCTGAGTCCAGCTGGCTTCGCCAATGACCCTGAGCTGGTCTGCTTTCCTCCCAGGCCTCACCCCTCTTCAGGGAACGAAGGCAGGCAACAGAAGTGCTGGCTTTGGGGAAGCAGCCAGTGCCCGGCCGGAAGGGTGGGGGATGGTCAGTCCATGAACCTTTGCTGAACCAGCACTGGCCGCCAGTAGCAGTCACCCCAATCCCCCCAGGGACCCTGAGATACCCTTTCTGAACTGCCCTCAGCCCATCCCCCACAGGACCTGGAGATACCCCTTCTGGCCTGTCCCCCAACGCATCCCCCTAGCACCCTGAGATACACCTGGCCCCAGCCCACATACCTACAAACCAGCCGTCGTCACACTGCTGCATGACATCCACCCAATCCCCCTCCCGCAGCTCCAGCTCATCCTCATTCTGGGGCCTGTACTGGTACATCGCCCGGTACCTGCAGGAAACATCGCCATGGCAACCACCAGAGCCCTCACCCCTTCCCCAGACCAGGCCTGGAGTGTCTTAACACCAAGGTAGCCACATCCTCTGAATTTCCCAGCGTCTCTCCATGCTCCCATTAGCCCCTGGCCCAGTTCCAGGGATGGCGACTGTGTCTGGCTTTAGTGCATTCTTCCCCAGGCCTGCTCCCTGCTCTCCAAGCCCTAATCACCCAAACCCCACCTCCTCTGAGTTCCCAGTGCCTTCAAATCTGTCCTACCACTTCCCACACTTTGCGCACACACGCGCTGACCTCAGGGCTGGAAACGCAGTGAGGAGACGAAGGTCAGGGACCCAGTGTGGGAGGCTTGCTTTAAGGCCCAGGGCTGGCAGGGACAGGTCAGGAAGACCGCAGACAAGCACCCTCCCGCCCCCGCACCCCCCCACCCCACCAAAATCACCCGTAAGCACTGTAAGGACAAGCACTCTTTGGTAGGAATTTACCAACTCCATCCTGGGATGGGGGGAAGAGCAGGTTAGGGGGTCCGTGTGCTCAACACTCCCTGTGGGGCAGCCCCCCCACCCTGACCAAGCACCCCAGACAATACTCACAGGGTCCAGTGTATCTGAGTGGTGTTGGGGGGTGAGGTCCCCAGCTCCAGGGGACGGCTGGAGCCTCCAGGATGGGACAGAGCTGACCCAAGGGTGCTGAGACTCTGGGGTCCACGGGAAGGCAGGCAGACACATGCAAGCATGAAGGAGGAGAAGTGAACAGGCCTGCCCACCTCACCAGGAGCAGCTTCCCATGATGCCTCATCTTATCTCGCAATCCCCACAGCACAGGGAGATCTGTCTGACTGTTTCCCTTCACAAGTGCTGAGAAGTTGGGCCCAGGTAGGGTAGATGGCTGATTTGAACACGTGCACGGACAAAGCCGGGAGCAGGAGAAGTCCTATGCGCTGGCTCTGTCTGCCCATAACCGTTTGCTGAGTGAGTGGATGAACCCAGGAGCAGATGCACTTGTCTGTGGGCTATGTCAGCACGAGGACCAATGGTTATCATTTACCCATCAGCTACTACCTACCAACTACCCTCTGCACCTCTGCAGTGGGGACTACTATCCCCATTCTACAGGCGAGGAAACCTAGAACCAGAGAGGGCAAGTCATCTGCCCAAGGTCACACAGCAGGTGAATGGCAGACCCCCGACTCATGGCACACCCTGTCCCAGAGGCTGATATAGGGAAATCCCAAGAGTGGATTCTGGAAGGTCAGGAGGTTGGTGCTGCCTTTGGGTCCTACCTAGAAACTCCTGCCTCCCTGGGCTGCAGCTCAAGGACAGAACCAAGGGTCTGAGGTCCTCAAGGCCAGGATGGGGCTGCAACACAAGGTTCTGCCCAGTCACCCCACTAGTCTGTCCTGAGCAGTCTGGGAGGGATTCCGAAGCACAGACCATCACAGGAATGGGAAATACAGTGCGCGGAGCAGGGCTCAGCTCTCCGGTCTAAGGCAGGTCACCTTACCTGGGTCTGGGGTCTGGGCTCCTGGGTGGGGAAGGAGAAGCCAGTGCGGCGGGGGGAGGTCCGGCCCCCCCAGTCGGTGGGGTCAAATGGGCTGCGCGGCATTAATGGGGAGCTGGGGTGATGGGCCAGGCGGGCAGTGGTCAGGCGGGGAGATGCAGGGAGCTGGGGGCTGTCGTCGCAGACCCGAATCCGGGGCTCCCGGGTCACTTGCACGTAGCTGGCAGGGAAGATGCCCTGGCGCCCGGTGCCTGAGATGCGGCCCTCGTACCAGTGCTCGTTCACCTTGCGGATCAGGCAGATGCGCTCCCCCTGGTCGCAGAGAGGGAGTTAGTACCTGCAGGGCCCTCCCGGGTGCCACGTACCAGAGGGAGCCTACGTGGAACAGTGTTATTTAAACCTAACACCTTGCACGAAGGGATCAGGTTCAGAGTGTGTCAGCAGGTTATACAGAGATCACACAGCTCAATGCCAGGCTGGTAAGAAGCACTGGGCAGGCATTAGCCACCCCTGCCGTGACTGGGTCCTTCCCTGCCTCCGCCCTGGGTTATCCGGTCACCACTGCATAAAGCAACAAACTCTCTGAGGGCAGCTGGTGCGTCCTCAAGCCCCCATGCTGACTAGTGTTAGTGGGGCTGCCCTGGGAAGGATGGTCTCTGGCCTCCACCTGCCCCCACCTCTCTCCATCCAGCCACCTCCTTCCCCCTCTCTCCCTGGGCCAGCTCTTCTGGGGAAACATTCGCTAGTGGCAGTCATAGCCTCTGCCCCCAAAATCAGCCAAGGAGACCCGTTCCCTGCTTTCCAGGACAACATTTTTCAAGCTTTCTGAACCATGATCTATAGTAAAAAATATGTCGTAACAACAATCTAGTACACACGCAAACATATATACATAACTGTCCAAAAGTCTGTAAAACACCTTTCTACATGCAAGGCATTCTAAGATTTCCATTCTATTAAACATGCTGAGGAAATTCCCTGGCAGTCCAGTGGTTAGAACTTGATGCTCTCACTGCCATGGGCCCAGGTTCGATCCCTGGTTGGGGAACTGTGAGGATCCCGCAAGCTATGAGGATCCCACCACCAGAAAAAAAAAAAAAAAAAAAAGAAAGCTGACTGTGATCCTCACAGCCTATCAAACTGCAATTTGAACAAAGCACAACTACTCTAGAAGTTTTGAACATTTAAAAAATGGGCAAAATTAAGGGAAATATATCCAAAGAGACTGAGGAAAAAAATCTGAAATACTACTGAAGATGGGCACACCTGATTTTTTTTTTTAATGTTTTTACTACACATACTTACCTGTGTCTTCACCTGCCCCCGCCCTGCACCCACACTCCCTGCCTGGCCGCACCTTTCGGAAGGAAAGCTCCACCTCCAGATCCCCCTTGAAGTTGTACTGGGCCACGGCTTCTCCATACTCCAGCACCTGGTAGGTCGGAGGCTTGATGGGCTTGGGGATCTCATCTGCAGGCAGCACCTGTGGGAAGACAGGGCATGAGAAAGAGTCACCTTGGGTATCAACTGGGCACAGACCTGGGGCTCCTGGGAGGGTGAGACAATATGGGCAAGATCTGTCCCCAGCCCAGAGAGGAGACAGACACCAGACACAAGACTGAGGGTGGCCAGGGGTGAGCACAGGCAAGGGGGTGGTCGGTCCCAGAATGCTCCTGGAGGAAGAATTTCCATCGGAGGTATGTGGAGTGGGCATTATTAGAGTGGACCACAGCAGTGCAAATAGGAGACAGTTTAAATTGGAGCACAGAAGGACATGAGGAGTTCCAAGGAGCAGGGAACTCCTGGTTACCTAAAAGTGAGGCTCTACCATTTCACTGCTGCTGAGAACCAAGTGTCCCTCCTCCTCCTCCTCCTCCCCTTCTACCCCACCAGGTGCCCTGAGTCCCCACACTCTCTCTGCTTCACCCTACCCAGGAAATCAAGACACTAATAAACTAGTTCCTACTAAGATATAAATGACTGATGACATAGAATACTATATATGCTTTGTGGAACTTCAGAATCAGGGACATCGTTCTGAGGATACGGGAGGTCTACTGATGCCTATGAGATGAAGAGCCTGAATTAGATGACCCAATCCATGAGTCAAAAAGGAAGCCACAGGGCTTCCCTGGTGGCGCAGTGGTTGAGAGTCTGCCTGCCGAGGCAGGGGACACAGGTCCGTGCCCTGGTCCGGGAAGATCCCACATGCCGCGGAGTGGCTGGGCCCGTGAGCCATAGCCGCTGAGCCTGCGCGTCCGGAGCCTGTGCTCCACAACGGGAGAGGCCACAGCAGTGAGAGGCCGGCGTACCGCAAAAAAAAAAAAAAATAGAAAACCAATGAGTTGAAGTATTTCCAGCAGTAAGAGGCCTGTGTACCGTGGGGGGAAAAAAAAAAAAAGAAGCCACAAAGGAAATGAGAATAGTTTGAGTTGAGTGAAAAAAACAAAATATCAAAATCTGTGGGATGTAGTTAAAGCAGTGCTTAGAGGAAAATTTATAGCATTACATGTTTCCATTAGGGGAAAAAGGTTTCAAATCAATAATCTGAACTACCACCCTAAAAAACTAGAAAAAGAACCTAATGCAAGCTGAAGGAAGGAAATAACGAAGTGGCAGAAATCAATGAAACTGAAAACAAAAATAGAGAAAAATCAGTGAAATCAAAAGTTGGTTCTTTGAAAAGATCAATAAAATTAACAAATCTCTAGCCAGGATAAGGAAAGATACAGATTACCAATATCGTGAATGAAAGAAAGGACATCACTCTGCATCTTACTGACATTAAAAGGATAATTAGGGGACTTCCCTGGTGGCACAGTGGTTAAGAATCCGCCTGCCAATGCAGGGGACACAGGTTCGATCCCTGGTCCAGGAAGATCCCACATGCCGCGGAACAACTAAGCCAGTGTGCCACAACTACAGAGCCTGTGCTTTAGAGCCCATGTGCCACAACTACTGGAGCTCGTGCTCCGCAACAAGAGAAGCCACTGCAATGAAGACGGAATGCAGCCAAAAATAAATAAATTTTTTTAGAAAAAGGATAATCAGAAAACATTATGAACAACTTTATGCCAATAAATTAGATAATTTAAAATTCCTTAAAAGATGCAAATACCAGAGATAACCTGTAGCCCTATATTTATCAAATCCAGAACCTGTCTCTGGATTCAGATTCTAGATCTTCTACTTAACGACTTGTCTCTGAACCTTAGCAAGTGCATCTGCAAAATGGGGATGATTTATCACTTTCCCACGTTAATGAGGGGAACAAGGGAAGTAATAACACGTGAAGAAGGTGATGCAAGTATATGCGATTTGTGAACTGTCACACGATTCGTACTCTTGCCAGTTGCAATTAGAATTCTTCCCAAAGATAGCTTGAGAGAGGTAGATTCTGAGTGGTGAAAGTGGGGGAGGCCGACAGGGCTGGTGGCCTCTGGTACAGGAACTGAGTTGTTTGGTTCTTCCCCCCTGGGCTGGGCTCCACCTTTAGCCCTCATTTAACAAACATTTCCTGAGGGCATGAATGAGGCTGAGACTTGGCCCCTGCCCGGAGCTCACAGTTTTACGTCTTAGGAAACTTGCCATTTGTGAGGGAGCAGCCAGCTCCAGAGAGAGGGGCCCGGGATGGTTAAAGGGGTCTCCACTCTCTGCAAATCCATCCGCCCGCCCAGCCAGGCCCCTGCTTGTTGTTGCCCTGCTCACCTCCACGTAATTAGCAGGGAAGATGCCCAGCCGGCCGTGGTGCTCCCCCTCCAGCCAGTTCTTGTCCACCTCCTTGTGGATGTAGACAATGTCACCCTTCTTTAGAGTCAGCTCCCTGAAGGCCAGAGCAAGGACATCTAGCAACCTGAGGTCCTCCGGGTCCTCCTTCCGTTCGGACCCTGCGCAGGGCACCCAGAGTCCCCTCCGCCCTCTGGGGGGCCCACTGCAGCTCTGTCCTCCCAGAGACTGCCCCAGGGGGAAGGGGAGGGAAGAGAAGGGCACTTACTTCGGGGACTGTGCCTGGAAGTCAAACTTGAGCCGCGCGGCCTTCCTCTGGGCAGGGGGAGAGGACAGAGGGACTGACCTCAGTCAAGCAGCTGGCAGGTCGGGAAGAGCAGCCACCGGGACCCACCCCAGGCCCTCCTTGCACCCTGACCCTAACGCTCCCACCCCCCTTACCTTCTTCTCTTCCTTCCTGGCAGGGCTGCCCCCTGGTTCAGAGGCACTAGGGTCTGTGGAGAAGCACTACCTCAGCTTGGGAAGGCCATGTCTGGGGGGCAGGGTTGGGATGGGGTTCTGCTCCCCCTCCCCGCCCAGGACAGGAACCAGTGGAAGCAGGGGGCTCCATGACCTTCCTGCCACCTCCCCCGGGGCCCCAGCATATCTGGTGCCTGGTGGTGGTGGTGGGCGTCTGCCTGGGTGACAACAAGAGCAAGATCTGGTTCTTACCTCGGGTTGAGGAAGGGTAGTCGAAGTCCCTCCGACCTAGGAACGGGCTTCCTCCGTCCGCCATCCTGTGGGCGCTCAGGGAGGAACCCTGGTAAAGTGCATTCGGGGAACTGGAGCTCCAGGCGGAGGCCGGGCTGCGCGGGGGCACACGAGTGAGCCACCTGTCTGGAGCTTCACAGCCTACCCGGCTCACCCCTGACCACCCAGATGTCCCACCCACCCCCTTCTCCCATCTCCCGCCGCCTCCTCCCAAGGCGTCTCCCAGATCCCGGGCTCTCAGCAGGATGTCCTACTTCCCGAGCGGTAAAGGCCTGGAAAGGGTGCGGCCCGGGGTGGGGAGGCGGGAGTGCGCGGCAGGATCCCCTCGCCGCCACTACCCGAGTCCCGAGCTGGGGTTAGGCTTCCCTCTGCGGGCCAGGGACGGCCCCCCTGGCGGCGACCGGTGGATCGGGCCCCCGCCGGCCACTTTCCGCGCTCCGGGCCCCTCCTCCTGCCGTCAGTGTCCCGGGCTCGCCCCCTCCCCGCGCCACGTCCCCGCCGGCGGCCCTCCCGCCCCGCCCCGCTCCGCCGCCACTCACCGCGCGGGGGGCCGCGGCTCCCGGGACCGTCGGGGCGCCTGCGAGCTCTGTGCGGGAGACGGGCGCGGTCAGGGCCCGGGACGCCGGTGCCCGACACAGCCGAGGCCGCCGCCTCCGGAAAAGTTTGCGGCTCGTAGGAGAGCGGGAGGGGGAGGAGAGGGGCGGGAGGGGGAGGGGTCCTAGAGTCGCCTGCGCGGGCGGCGGGCTGGGAACTGGAGGAGCGAGGAGCCGGGGGAGGAACCGCGGGTGCGGAAGGGGGAGGGAGGCCGGGAAATCGGGGCCTGGTTGGGGTTGGGGTCCCAGCGGGCTGAGGTCTAGGGGGCGGGGCGAGGCGGGGGACCTCTCCGGCTCCGTACGGCAGGCTGCCGTGGAGTCGGCCTGGGAGGGTTCTTAGGGGTCACTAGGAACAGTGAACGCCCTGCATTTTAGGAAGGAGAGAGCAAACAGGGATGAAGTCTCCCAAGGTCGCGAGTGCAGCTGGAGGCGACGCCTCTCGTCGGCCTGCGCCTCCCACCCAAGCCCGGCAGCCGCGGCTCCGGGTTCCTGCGTACCCACCCCCCCGGGAGGGGCCTGGGAGGCGGGTACCTTGGGGGATGGCTGCCCGGTCTCAATGGCACGCAGGTCCTTGTCCAGCTCGGCGCTCAGCTTGGCCAGCTCTCTCTCCAGCAGGACCTGGCGGCGGGTTATGGGGGGAGACTTGGACAGCGGGGAGGGGCGGGGGGCAGTGCACCGTGGGGGCCACTGGTCAAAGGTCAGATGTGCGAAGCCCAGTGGGCAGCGGGACAAAGCACACGGTGCTTGGGTAAAGGGCAGGCTCAGGGCACAGGGCCAGGCCAGGCTGCCTACTTTTGGGCCTGCCAGGAGGTGCGTCTCAGGGTGTCAGGAGGGCCCTGCCCGCTGACCAAGCTCACCCATCCCCTACTCCCATAGTAATACTTTAGTACTTCCTGATGTGCCTCAGTACCATTTTCTGTTGTATTAGTTCTCTGTTCAAGAGCCTACAGGTCTCCCTACTTCCTCGCCCATCAAGTCTTCTACGGCCTTCCACAGCCTGGCTTCACTCTACGCAACCTGCTTTCCCTCCCACTGCCCGTCCAGCAGGCTGTTACACACACACACACACACACACACACACACACACACACACACACACGCCCCTCCAGCCTTTGCCTGTGTCTCCCCCATCCTGAGCCCCTCTCTCTGCCTGTCCTCCAAGCTCCACCTCCAAGAACATTTCCTGACAATTCCAGTCCACACTAATCACTCCCTTCTCAGCTCCTGCTTTGATCAACACACAGTTTTCAAGACACGTTTACTGAGCGCCTACTGTACGCCAGGCACTGTCCTGGGTGCTGGGGGTATAGAGGTAAACTGTATGGGACTGGAGAGGGTCAGAGTTTTGGGTCCGTGGCCTTTGCCCACGGTCACTGGGACCAACACCACCCATGATCTCCCTCGTTGTTCCCCCAACATGCTGTCTCCACTCCTGCCCACCTGCCCGCAACACTCACCTCGATGGGCTGGGAAGGCTTCTCAACAGGGTCATCTACCAGTGGTTTCTTGGGCTAAGAGTGGGACGAGTGAGTCAGAGGGGGTGAACTTGCTCCCCAAATGCACTAGCTGAGGGTGCATCCTATTCCAGAGAACCAGGCCCACACTCACCTTCTTCCCAGTCTCTAGTTCTTGCAGAAACTGGTTCCAAGATTCTTCCGTCCAGACATTGTCTGCTTTGTCTCGGTGTCTGGACACCTGCATAGGGGTGGGTAGGCATCAGCCTGAGTAGAGAGGTACTGGGACACTGGCCAGGCTCAAAAAGCAGGCTTTCAGGCCACTGTCCCACCCCATCAGTGCCCTCCTAAGGATTCTGGGCTCTTCTGGCTGCACAGGCCCCAAGCTGAAAAAAAAGCCTTATCTGTGCTATTGCAGCCGAGGGCCTGGCCAAAGAGTGTGGTGGCCGGAGAAGTGGGGAGGGGGGGGATGGAGGGGACGGGGAGGGCGGTGGGGGGGATGCTGGGCGAGCTACCTGATTTGGGGTCTGGTGCAGGGAGGAGGATGCTCCAGCATTGCAATTGAAGGTGTTTCTAAGAAACTCTTCGGAGATATCCCAGCTTCTTCTAAAAGAAGGGAAGGACATCTCTTCAGTTTCCTTTTAGGGAAACTGAGGCATGCGTGAGCACACAATCCTGGGGAGGGAGCTGCACCCCCTCCCCACCTGCCTCCGGGCTGTGGAAGCAGTGTTAAATAGTAAAACGTTATAAGCTCTGAGTTCGAATCCCAGCTGGCCCCACCACTTAGCTGTGTCACCTTTTGGCAAGTTAATGAATTCTCAGAGTCTCTGATTCAACACCTATAATATGAGAATGATTCCCACCTTCGTAAGGGTGTGGTAAAGCTTAGGTGGGGGAACATAATGTGAGACACCCAGGAGAAGGGCTGACACACACATCTGCTCCAGGAGTGGCCAGTCCCTTTCCTGCTGGCCTTGGAATACCCCGCATTTGTGTTCCGTCTGGCCCCGTGACTGTGGGTGTGTATGTTTGGGCAGCTTCGATGAAGCTGGTCGCCATGACTAAGTGCCTTGCACCAATGCCCAACGGTGTGGGACTATGTCTTAGCCCCAGGAAAACCCAGGACAGGGCAGAGAGCCTGCAGGCCTGACCCTGGAGCTCTGAGCAAGTTACTTCTGATCCGTGGGCCTCAGTTCCCTGAGGTGCTGGATCAGCGATGTCATCTGTCACATTTGCCTTAGTTCCCCTCCAGGGCTTCCTTCTTGGCTGGCTGAAATGTTCTAGCCTCTGCTGCGTTTAAATGTTTCCACCAAGTAGAACCATTGTACCAAGGTTATCAAATGATGGAATGTCTGACGGGAGGGTCAGTATTTGTTGGCTGTAACTATGACTCGATTCTCTATTTTAGAAAGAACATCAGTCATAACCCTGATAATGAGAATGGAATACATTGTTCCTAATTTAAGGAAGCTCTAGTCATAACTAAGCCTGTATAATAATGTTTGTGGAGACTTGCAATGTACCTTGATCTTCACGACCACCCTCTGATGCCCACTTAACAGATGGGGCTAGTGAGGCGTAGACTGGTTACCTCGGTCAAGGTCACATGGCTAGTGGCCGCACACCGGCTTTAATCCAGAACTCTGGGTCCAAATCTTGAGCAAATCTTAGTCTCTACCTTATCGATGATGCCAAGAGCCACAGCCCAGTTAAGACCGTGCTGATGAGGTCACCCCCTCCCCATAAAGGAATCAGAAACTCATTGATTACACTGTGACAGACAAGCTCCTGATTCTTAAGCTTGGGCCGAGCTCCTATAGGGCCCTGCAGCCCGGGCTGGGCTCAGGTGGTTTGCACAGAGAAAAGGAACTCCGTCCTTGACCTATCTGGAGGGTTCCTCTCTCAGCGGCATCTGGGAGAAAGCTTGGGATCCTCTGTGCCCCTTGTTTTCTTCCAGGCTTCCGAGTGGATGGCCACAGGTCCCAGGTCCACGCCTAGTCATGGGCTGCCCCACTCTCCACCCCATATGATGAGTGGATCTTTGGGGTGATGAGTTCCTGCTGCCAACCACAAAGGCATCACAGGCAGTCCTGACCAGGAATGGCGCAAAGTCCATCCCTGCCCGCCATTCCCCTTTGGCTCTGGCGGGGAGGGGAGCATCTGGAGCCGTGGGGACCCCGAGAAGGGGCAGAGCCATGGAGGGGAGCCAGCCGCCCTGCTCCAAGACTGTGCCAGCTGTGGCCACCAGGGGGCGCCAATCCCCACAAGGAAGCCAGCGCCCCTCTGCAGCTCCTCCCCACGTTGGCTCACCCGCTCAGAGACGACGTCTGGCCTGGCCTGGCAGCAGGTCTTTGCTGGGGCCCTGGATGCCTTGAATCTGCTGAGGTGGCACAAGAAGAAGCCACTGAAAGTGGGAGAAAACAAGCAGGGGTGGCGGCAGGTGACAGCTGGGGTTGAGGGCGCCTGGGTGACCCTTGAAGGTTCTGGCCCACACCCACCCGTGCTCCTGGATGGCTGATGGGAATGGGGGTGATAGTCTGGACCACGAAATATGGGCTTGGGGCCAAGAGCTTTACATTCTTCACTGAACCTTCCAAACATCTCTGGGGTGTTCCCGTTTTACACGTGAGGAAAGAGAGGCCCAGAGAAATCACAGCCAGGGCTAGGCGTCCGCTGGACAGTGAAGCAGAGGCTCTTAATTACCATCTACCAGGGCATTTGGAGCTCGTGGAAATGGGCTATATAAACTTCTCGAGCTGAGCTCAGCCAACTGGGGAGCCCCAAAGCCAGGTGTGGCTGCAGGGAAGGGCAGATGCAGGCGCCAGGCTGGGGTGGGACACCCGCACCCCCTCACCTTTGGGGGCTTCCTTGAAGGTCCGGTCCAGCTGCAGGTCTGTGGGAGCAGAAAGGACCAGGTCAGGGCTGGGGCAACAAGCGAGGATGGGGAGCCCCATGAGGCTGCCCCAGAGGCTCCCAGCACCCCTCCTGCCTAGAGCAGGGGCCAAGGGGCTGAGTCAGAGCCTGAAGAATGTCCCGAGGGAGGGAAGGAATTAGGTTTCTGGGAGGGCTTGAAATGCCTCTGGCCGACTTAGGGCCTGAGCGAGCCAACAAGGGCAGTGGCCTCGCCCAAACCCTCCTGGCCCTCCCTCCTGGCGTTCCCACACACACCCTCTCCCTGACCTTTGCTGACCTGCCCTCACCAGGTCAGTTTGGGGAATCCCACTTCCCCTTCACCCTCTTTCCCTTTCTGCACCCTCTTCTAAACACCTGTCCTTCCCCCTTTGCCCAGACCCACTCCTCAAGGTGCTCAGGACTTTCTGGGGCCCCCTAGGAAGAGCTGCTGACCAGGCAACCCACTTGATCCCCTTGGCACGCAGACACACGACCACAGTTCTGACCTCAAACGCAAACCAAAATGCCCCTCTCCGGATCCCACACCTTCCTCCAGCTCCCGGAGTTTTCTGCTTTCCTTTGCAGCAAACTGCTGGCCGTACGGAACTCAGTGTCTCCAGTTCCCCTTCCCGTTAAGCAGGCTTTCAGCCTGAGCCACCCTCCTCAAGTACCCCAGTGACCTCCGCCTTACCAGGTCAAAGGGCAGTCCCGCCTGACCATCAGCAGCATCTGTCACAGTGGATCACTTCCTCCTTTTGAAATTCCTTTTCACTTGGCTTCAGGGAGACCACTCCGGTTTTCCTCCTGCCTCCCCCCGGGCTGCCCCTTCCCAGGCTGCATAGCTGATGCCTGCCCATCTCTCAAACCAAGTGCTTCAGGGCTCAGTCCCTGGGCCTCTGTCTCTCTGTCTCCCTGGGTGACCTGGTCTAGTCTTCTACCTTAAAGATCACTGTCTATTCCAGGGACTCATAACCTTAGCTGCACATCGGAGTTACTTGGGGGAACCTTTACATCAAAATCTCTTTGAGTGGGTCCCAGGTATTAACAGCTGCAGCTTAAGCCTCGCCTCTGAACTGCAGACTTGTATGTCAGTTGCCACTTTGGGTGAACCTTATCGAAAACTGAACGCCCCTTAGACCTGCACCTCTCGCAGCCTCCCCTGTGTGTGTACATGCATTTACAAAGGGCAACTCCATCGACTCACTCAGGTTTAAAGTCATCCCTGACTCACCTCTTTGAATCCATCAGCAAATTCCCATGACTCTGTCTCCGGAATCGCACCAGGCCCGCTGCTACTGCCCTGGTCCGAGACTCTTTACTGGTCCCCCACCTCCGCCCAGCCCCACCTCTTCCCCGCCTGGCAGCCAGAGGGAGCCTCTTCAGCCATCACTTGTCAGAGCCTGTCACTCACTCTTCCGCTCAGAGCCTCTGGGTGGCTCCTCAGTTCTCACAGAGTAAAAGCCAAAGGCTCTGGGCGACCAGATCCCAGCACCTCTGTGATCCATCTCCTGACACGTGCCCCTCTCACTGTGGTCCAGCCCCTCCCTGCGGCTCCAGAACATGCCGGCCTGCTCTGCCTCGGGGTGTCTGGTGCTCCCCAAGCGGCAACGCTCCTCCCCCAGCCCTGCAGGCCAACTCCTTCACACCCTTAGCTCTCCGCTCAGATGCCACTTCTCAGGGGCCTTTCCCGACCAGCCTGCGTGAGGTGGCAGCCTCCCTGCACTGGGCACTCCCCCGGCTTTTTTTCCCTAGCCCTTCCCACCACCTGCCATGTTAAATACTTATCTGTTTATTCTGTGACCACCCCCCCCCCCCCCGCCTTAAGCTTCGCTGGGCAGAGACATTCTCTTTTGCTCCCTGTTTTGTCCTCAGCACCTAGAATAGTGCTTAGCACACAGCAAGTGCTCAACAGTTGGTTAAGGGACTGACTGAACAAATGTGTGACCTCATGGCTTCCCAGGTCCTCAGAGGACACCGGGAACAGTGTCTGGTCATTGTACCCCGAGTACAGAAGGGAGATTGGCGGCTCCTTCCTTGGGCCTGTTTTAGCAACCACTCAACACAGAGCCTGGGGTGGGTGGAGAGACTTCCCTGGGCAGGTAAGTTCCCTTTTCTACCCCTTACTCCCCAAGCCCCAGGGGTCCGAGCCCACGTAGGCAGAGAGAGGGCTCTGGAAGGGTGTCTCACCCGGCATTTTCCGGTGAATCTGCTGGAACATTCTCCGGTACCAGTCCCTGGGGCTGTCAACACTCTGGGATGAGAGAAGGCGAAGTCAGGCTACCCTCCCAATATCAAACCACAGAAGTTTTCTCCTCCCTGAGTCCTTTCTCTGGCCACCCTTGAAGCCCCAGCGGGTGGGCTGCGGTGACATCTTTAACAACCATAACTTCGTGTAGCGTGTTACATTTGAACAAGATATATGGAAGGATCTCCACCAGTGATGGTCCCTAAGCTGTGAGATTTGGGGTAGTTTCCATTTTTTTCTCTTAGCTTTTCTGTATTTCTGATGATTCCACACAGAACATGTGTTTCTATGTAATGAAAAATAAATGCAACAGTATCGGTGGGGGGATGGGGTGGGAATGGTATTTCACATCCTCTGCCTCACCTGTGACGCAAAAGAACCCTGGGAGGCAGAAGGGTATGTTACCAACTTGAGTTTCACTTGAGGGCGAGGAGGTGGAGAACTAGAGGAGGCGACTGGCTCAGGACAGGCCTGGGGGTGGAGGAAGGGCAGGTCCCCCACGCCTGGACCCCACCCCCGGATCCTCCCACGCCTGCCACCCCTTGAGGCCTTCTCAATCAGGACTCTCCCGTTCATCCCTTCAGCCGGTAACTTACTCAGCACCTGTTTCACGAGTGCCAGCCCTGGGGCCGTGAAAATGGGGGTCCCTGCCAGGGTCAACCCTTACACTAGTGGCGCTCTACCACTGAGAACCTGGTGGGCAGTCTAGAACCCCCCCCAAAAAAACCACTGTGCAACTCAGACGTGCAAGAGTGCCTGTAATTTTATGGGGCTCATGATCCCCCAAACCCATCATGGTTGAACCCCTGCTTTAGTCGGGCACGGCTTGGGTACAGCCTTTGTTGTCAGAGGTGGAGCTCAGCGTGGGTCCCTGGGCCCCATCGATCAGTGGCCCCAACCCTGGACTCACAGATCGGGGTGCAATAGGCATGCCGCTCTCATCCACAGGCCCGATTCCCTCATACTTGACCCAGCGCTTGTTCAGACGTTTGCTATCCTTGGTCCACGTGGCTGACCAGTTCTGGAGATGCTGGGAGGCAGGGGTCTTCTGGTTCCCAGAAGGCCGGCTCCCAGGACCTGGCCAGGTCTGATACCAGGCAGGGTCTGTGGGGCATGTACAGGGGAGCTTTAGCAAAGAGCAGGGGTCCCACCTGGGCTTGTTTGTCCCTTAGCTTCTCAGAACGCCGATCCCTGTGGGTTCAAAAGTTTCAACATCTCCTTGTCTGTCTGAGTTGACGACACAGATTGTCCAAATGTCCCCATCCCCAGCAGGACCACAGGCCTCTGTTTATTTTTTAGTAGTTAAAGTGAATGAAAATGGATTTTATCTTGAGAAATCTGTGCCCGTCCCCACTCCACCCTGCTTTGCTGGGGATGTCCTAAAAGTTTTCAGAATGAGAGCCAGGATCGTCACTTGCAGAGGATGCTGGGGGGAGACAGTCCAGGTGAGGAGGCAGCGGGGTGTGGCAGAAAAGGCCCTGGGGCCGGGGGCGAAGACTGAAACCAGACCTGGGCTCTGCCACCTACCGGCTGTGTGACCATGGGCACAGCAGTCAACCTCTCAGTGCCTGTTTCCACTTCTGTAAAATGAGGGGGTAGTCATGGCAGAGATGCAGGGAGAGCTAGTGCGTATGACTGTATTCAGGACAGTGCCTGACACACAGTCAACGGGCAAGGGACAGAAACTCATTCACCAGAACTTTCAGCCCCCAGGTGTAAAAACGTAAGGGCTTCAGGGCAGGATGGACGAGGGTTTGAATCTCAGTTCAGCCTCTGTGACTGAACATCCCTGAGACTCAGGTTCTTCAACGGGGAAGATGTTGATAATCACACCTTACCTTGTCAGGATATCAAGGGATGACGTGAGATAAGGCCTGTAGAGTGCCTGTACAGTGTCACAGAATTCTCTACGTGCTTAACAGCTATTTGTTAAATGAATGAACTACTTGACACAGGGCCTGCCTCAAGGGAATGCTCAGTAAAGGTTGCCACCCGCCTCAGGAGAGGGGCCCTTGGGATGGGCCTGCACCCAGGAGGCCCCAGGATCTCCCAGACCCCGTGGCCCAGGCGGGGCTGACTCACAGGATCCCGGGAGCTGGCAGGCTCCCAGAGCTGCTTCTCCGGCCTTCTGCTGGGCCAACGAGTACAGACCGGAGCAGCCCTTAGGGGGCCTGTCTTGAGTTCAGCCCCCTCCCCTTCTATTGGCAACACACACTCGCATTCCTTCACCCTCCATCCCCAGTCCAAGCTATCTCCTGGCCATCTGGAGGTCCGCCGGACCCCTGAGGCTATGTCCCCTGCACAGGGCCTTCCCCTGGCACTGGGTGGGGCAGGCAGGGGAAGGGATGTGTCAGCCGGGTCTCTCCCACAGCAGTTTCCCTCTCACAGGCCAGCAGGCTCACACGGGAGGGGCAGCTGGCTGAGCTAACTGGCCCCAGGCCCTCGAGAGGCCTCCATCCACCTCCTGCCCCTCCAGCCTGACCCAGGGTGGATCCGTAAGGCAGGGCCCAGGAAGCTCTGACCCCCACCTCCACGGCGCTCCTGGAGCACGTTTTCCTGAGCAGACCCACCTGGGTGCCTGGAAGCATCTCTCCTTGGTGGGAAGTACCCATTGCACACGGTCCTGGGCGCAGGGTCATGGAACTGGAAATTAAGGGTGTTGGAGCCACCATTCCGGATCACGGGCACCTGTGGGGAGGGGCCGGGAGCAGCAGGCAGCTCAGGCCCAGAGGGCTCTGCAGAGGGGTGGGAGGGATGGCTACCAGGGCACAGCCATACCCCATGGGGACGGCTTGACCCTCTCCAGGAAACCAGCGAGGCTCTCTAGAGCGATCACCCACCTCCTTCCCTCCCTCCATCCCTTTAATCCTCCCTCTGCTCCCCAACCTGTCCTGAGAGCCCCCCACCAACTACAGGCCCCCAGTAACGCGCTCTCTCTCTCTGTTTCACTCACCCGTGTCCCCCGGGGGGATGACCCTACATGGGCCCGGAGGTGGCTGGGGATGAAGTCATCCAGGCTGAGCGCAGCTGGGAGGCTGCGGGCTGAGGCCTGCATGCTTGGGTCAAGGCGGGGGGACCCCGGGGGTACCAGCTGCTCCTCTGCGTGTCCTCTGTGGGGAAGGGAGGGGGAAGGGAGAGCCCTGCTGGATCCAGGCTGCCCGTGCCCTCTGGGCCCGACCTCGGGGTCGGGCCAGCTGGGTGGGAGCTCACGGGCCCGGGAGAAAGGCCAGTGCGGGCACCCGCCTGCAGGCTTCCCGGGCCGGCTCCCAAAGTCACAATGGACCGCTTGTTAGGCCGCGGGCAGGAGCTCCGGGTGGGAGTGGGGGAGGGGAGGCCGGGCCGGGAGGAGGGGAGGCTGGCCGGGAGCGCGCCTGCTGGCCAGCCTCTCTGGGGCTCTCAGTGCACAGCGGGGCCCTCTCCCCCGGAGCGAAGGCACAGGGAACTGGGGCAGCTGGCAGGGAAGGGCCTGGGCACTGGGACTTTGTTTCAGTTCCCTCTGCCACCCCCAGGCCCTGTGTGGGCATCTGCTTGTCAGCGGGCACAAGGGGCTACTCAGGCGGGGAGGGGGCGGAGAGGCCCCGGGCCACGGTGAGGCCATCCGCGCACTGCCCAACAGGGCCAAGGTTCCGGGGAGGCGGAGCGCGCCGAGCATTTCCAGGCCGCGGGAACCATTCCTTCTGAGCTCAGTGGAGTATCAGCTCTCTTCTTTGGCCTCTTTGCTCGGGCGGAAGCCTCAGAGGGCTCAGGATGCCCGTGAGGGGTGGGGCGGGAGCAGAGCAGCGGGGGAGCAGGAAGGTGGACCTGCTCACGCGCAGGCGGTGCTGAGTGTCACGCACATGCACGCACACGCACAGATGTGCGCACACGACCCTCTTTCTCCTACACCTCCAGGCTGGTTTTTGAACAGAGGGTCTTCCTGGGAGTACCATGCCTGACTGGTCAGCTGGGTTCTTCTGCCCCGGGCAAAGGTTAGGTCAGGGGAAAGGGCTCCCAGCAGCCAGGAGAGGAGCCGGTGGGGTTTTCCACCAGAGAGCTCAGCTGTCCCGCCTCACCTGTCCTATTGGACATGGCCAGAGGCTGAGCCAACCTCTGCCACCTTCCGGCGCTGGACCAATTCTGGCACTTTTGTTCAGAGTTAAGGCTTGCGCGTGCCTGTGTGGTCTGGGGACTCACAGGAGGGCGGCGAGGGCCTTGTGAGGTGCTGTGTGTGCGGGGTGGAGTGTAAGCACAGTGCTCCGAATGTGACTTGTGCAGGGGGTACCATGAGGGGGGTGATGTGAGCAGCATGGGCATTGTGGGTACAGAGGGGGGTCAGCTGAATAGTAGGCGGGGGGGGTGCAGTGGAGGTGTGTGTGTGCACTGGAGGTGTGTGTGTGTGTAGTGGGGTGTGTGTGTGCAGTGCAGGGGTGTGTGTGCCGTGGAGTTGTGTGTGTGTAGTGGGGTGTGTGTGTGCAGTGCAGGGGTGTGTGTGCCGTGGAGGTGTGTGTGTGCAGTGGAGGTGTGTGTGTGTTGTAGTGGGGTGTGTGTGTGCAGTGTGTGTGTGTGTGCAGTGCAGGAGTGTGTGTGCCGTGGAGGTGTGTGTGTGCAGTGGGGGTGTGTGCAGTGGAGGTGTGCAGTGGCGATGTGTGTGCAGTGCAGGTGTGTGTGCAATGGGGGTGTGTGTGCAGTGGAGATGTGTGCGCATTGCAGGTGTGTGTGTGCAGTGTGTGTGTGTGCAGTGCAGGTGTGTTGTGCAGTGGGGGTGTATGTGTGCAGTGCAGGTGTGTGTGCAGTGGGGGTGCAGTGGAGATGTGTGTGTGCAGTGAAGGTGTGTGCAGTGGGGGTACGTGTGTGCAGTGGGGGTATGTATGTGCAGTGCAGGTGTGTGTGCAGAGTGTGTGCGCAGTGTGGGTGTGTGTGTGCAGTGTGGGTGTATGTGTGCAGTGCAGGTGCATGTGCAGTGTGGGTGGGTGTGCAGTGCAGGTGTGTGTGTGCAGTGGAGATGTGTGTGTGCAGTGCAGGTGTGTGTGTGCAGTGGGTGTATGTGTGTGCAGTGGGGGGCTCATATGAGCAGCACAAGTGTTGTGGAGGCCAGAGAGGATGAAGGTGCAATGGGGGCTGTGATTACTGCTGTACCCAGTTCCTGCTCAGCCATGGTAGGGGGGCGGTGCTGCAGGGTACACACTAGGCTGGGGGCAGCTCCCTGACTCTAGTCTGAGTGGGGATTCCCTCTGACATTCGAAAAGACCTGCTGGGACCCAGCTTCTCCGGGCCCACCTCTAGCTGTGAGGGGAGTAGAGGGCTGAGGCTGGAGGAGGGGCCTCTCACCAGCTGGATCCAATTAGGACTCCTACCAAAACCGAAACAGGCAGACACACCCCTGTTCCTGCTGCTCTCCCTCCCTTTGCGGGGGAAATTGAGGCGGGGGAGAGCGGGAGATCCGAGGGCTGGGGCAGGCTGGTTCCTAGCCGCAACCCCTCCCCCGCCAGCTGACCACCGGAGGCCAAGTTGCGAGGTCAGCACTGGCAGTCCTGCCCATCAGCTGACCCAGCCTGCTTCCCTCTCCCTGAGGCCCACCCTGCTGTGCTCACTGAGAAGGGCCCTCCAGTAAGGAAGGGGCGGGCAGGAGCTCTGCCCACACCACCTGATTTTCCAGGGTCTGCTGATCCTTGGTGGCCCAGCCTGACCCTCCCCAACACAGCTCCCGGGGACGCACGTCTCAGGATATGCAGGGGTGGGTGGGGAAGGGTGGGCTGAGTTTTCCTCCTGGCGGCTGCACCAGGAGACGATAAGGAGGACTTCTCGCAGGGAAGATGGAGGCACGGGGGTCAATGGGTCCAGCATCTGGCAGGGGACAGGGGTGCCAGGAAATTCCTGGGGTCCTCCCAGGATTCAGGCAGCCTTTCACCCCGGCAGCCAGCTCCAAGGGGCTAGAAGAGGTGAAGTAGCCCTGCTGTGGCTAGCAGACGCCTTCCTCCCTCTAAGTACTGCCCTGACCTTGGGGGCCTGGCCCTAGGCGTATTCCGGGGTATTTTCCAGCTACAAGTCCACGTGGACAAGGACAGGTTTTCTCGAATTTCACCTTATCTGGATTGAGGGGGGGACTTCTCACCTCTCTCCTCCCCGGAGTTTGGGACCAGGACCCCGGGGGGAGGGGCTCCTTGCCTTCCCCTCGTGTTGGATGCGGGTCCCTCCTCGACTGCGCCCCCCCGCCGCGTCTCCTCTCCACCGCCTCTCCTTCCCGGCACCTACCTTCCCAGGCAAGCAGGTGGCGGGGACTGAGGACGCCCGAGAAGACAGGAGCATCTCTGCGCGGCTCCTGCCTGGCGCAGCCGCGACGGGCCCTCGGGGAGGGAGGGCGGGCAGGGAGAAGTCCGGGCTGTGCCGTCCGCCCTCGTGACCGGGTCAGGACAGGCTCCGCTAGGCCGGCCCCAGAGGAGGAAGAGGGGAATCGACTGAGCCGGAGTTGGGGGAGGGGGGCGAGGGCCAGCGCTGGGAGGAAGGACCGTGAGAGGCGCGCGCGCGGCGTAATGTGTCTCCCTGCGATCTGGTCCGTGGGCCGGGCTGGAGTGGAGGGCGGGGGCTCGGGCCGGCCGGCCCGGAGCGGGCGAGTGCTCCCCGTCGGGGCGCGGGCGGGCGGGCGGGCGGGCAGCGAGGACGGCGTGGGCCCTGCCGGGGGCCGGGCCGGCCGCGAGGCGGCGCCGGGAGGAACCGCCCAGGGTCCCCGGGGAGCCCGCTCCGGTTTCCCAGCTGCTTCCCCGGCCCCCACCGCAGGGCGGGGGCCAGCGAGCGCCACTCAGAGTTTCCAGCGACATTTCCAGCGGGTGGGAAGGGAGCCGCTGCACGGCGGAGCCAGGACAGAGGGCAGGAATGATTAAAGAACCCGGGTCAGCCAGCAACTGATACGGAGCCGGCGGCCTCGGAAACGGGACCGGGATGCAGACAGGCTGGGGCCGTGATAAAGGCGCCGCACAGGCAGAGTGGCCTAGCGGGCCGAGTTTAGGCCCTGCCGCCTCTCTGCCCACTTGGGGAGAGAGTTTGTGATTGCGTGAGCGCGCGTCCGGGCGAGTGCAAACACACACACATGCGCGCATGCACTGGCAAACGGGCGGATGCTCACACACGTGCAAGGCCCGCGGAGGACAGCGCGGGAGGAAATCGGCCTAAAACAGCGACTCGCTGGGCGTGCCGAGCCCCTGAAGAGGACGAGGGCGGGGTCCCTTTGGCGGGGATGGGGTTACCAGGGTCCTGGTGTTCCCATACACCGTCCTTGTTTTGATCTTGCTGCTTTTCCGCTGTTCCTGCTGCTCTGACAACAGGTCCCAAGAGCCCACACGCGCCAGTTGGCTCCCAACCCCTCTGGCCATCCCATCTTCCCCTTCTCCCCCAAGCCTCTGTGCCGGCATAGGGCCTGTTACAGCGAGGGTACTTAATGAATGCTTAACTGCTAGTGGACAGACTCTGGGGTACCACTTCTTAGCCCCTGGCTTGGCTCTGGGACCCCAAGCCCACCAGATAGCAAATACCTGCTGGACAATCTCAGATCTATTTTGGGAGTGATCAATTATAGATTATGAAAATATGAAAATGTTTATCGCAGACCTACTGGGAGTTAGATTGGTGCCCTAAGGTCACCATGCACTTCAGAGTGTTTCCCAAGCACATCGTTCAACTCAAAAGTTGAGAAAAAAGGGAATGGAGAAAGATGAAACCGTATTTTTAAATCCCTACCATCACTGATGCTATCAGCTATATCTTTTCCCAGTTCAGGTAAAAGAGCTATCCGGGTTGTGGGGAACCAGCTCGGAACAGTCTCACGTGTGAAAAGCGGAAGGAGAGGCTTAGGTTGAGAAGAGGCTTGAGAGAGAGAGGCATGCCACCTAGCTTCCAGTGTCTGCAGGGCTGTCAGTGTGGCAACAGACTGGCTGCACTAGCAGACTGGCTGCATGCTCCGACGCAGATCCAAGGTCTCCAAGAAAGAGATTTCAGAGGTTCCAAGTCTGCCACTTGCGGGGCATCTTCGTAAAGGCAACTATTGCACTGAATAAGGGAACTGAACCAGATCCCCCTTTAAGGCCCCTTCCAAGAATCTCTGATTCACCAGGAAAGCTGAAGGGATGGGGGTGGGATGGGTAGCCCCTGCCCACAGAAGTCAGCTTCAGAAAGGAGGGAGGAGATCTGGGACTACCTGAGGGCAGGCAGCAGTGCATCTCCCCTCTCCTAAAGCTTGGATACCTGCCCACCCTTAGGCGCCATCCTCTTCCCTCCCTCAGGGACAAAGTATGTGCCTGCCTAGCCCGTCACCAGTTTTTTTCCCCACCTGTCAGGATCCTTGCGATTAAGGGCCACATCTCTTTCATGTTCTTCCTTTTCTCCAAAGATGGTGAAGCTGAAATCTTCCAACTCCAGGAATCCTGGCCATACCCCCTCTCACCAGCAGTGAGCTTCTCTTATTCTCTAGGGCTCTGACCTGGACTCCAAGATAAATATTTAATGTAGAGGGTGCAGCTGAGCCGACAAAGGTCCCAACTTCCTGTTTCTCACAAGGGGAGGTGGCAGCCATGGGCGAAGAGCTGGGGACTGGCTACCAGCCTCATCTCTATGGGGGTGGGGAGTCCGGTAAACAGCTTTGTAGGAGGAGGTGTGGTAGGCCCCGCTGGAGCCTTCCTCCTAAGCTGCTTTGACTTCTTCCCGTCCGCTTAGGCCCTGCTGGGCTCATCACCTTCTCTCTCAGGTCAGAACCTGCTTTGCCCTGGCACCACTGGAAATAACTCTCCCTCTCAGGAGTCACAGGCTGTGTGCTTGGACCAAGGAGGAGCTCTAACAGGATCCCTCCCACACACAGCCTCACGGGAGACAGGATGAGAGACCGGTGGGAGCACAGAGCCTAAGGAACCTGGACCGACGACTCCTTTTCTGCCCATGTTTAGGGAGAAGAATCCCTCCTCTTTGAAAAGTGGGAGATTAAAGGAAAAAGAGGAGTGAAATCCGGAGATTCAGCCAAAAACCAGGTGTCTGATTTCTCTGCTCCTCCCCCCAGCCTCAGCTCTGCTTGCGGCTGGCCTGACCGGGCAGAGAGCTGGCATGGCTTAGGGAGAAGCTGAAGATAGGGAAGGCCGTGCTAGGTGACCTAGCTGTTGTCAACAACAGAGCAGATTCCTTTCATCCCAATGCACTATCTCCTCTGGCCAACTCGCTTATCGCCTGACAGGGACCTCTGTTCCTGTGAGTCTTCCCCATCTCTGGCACGGCCTTCTGTCAGGGGACTGCCTCTGCCTTCTCAGGGCCACCTGAGCCATAGTAAACACTGTTACATAACCGCTGTGTTTTTTCTAGCTATCTGATCCTGGTCGCAGCGGGCCCTACCCTCACCCTGCTCCTTGAGGCCGCCACCTTTTGTTCCACGGATTATCCCCCAGGGGCCCCCGTGTCAACTCAGGTCCGTCCACGCCCACCACACTACAGGATGATTAGCCAAGGGACTAGCAATAGATGTGGTGGCTCTTCACACGGAGGGGGAGAGGCGTGCTGGCTGTTCATACAGGAATGTGGGTCGCTCTGAACACCAGCCTCCGTCACCAAGAGGAAGGATGAATGGAAAGAGCACTTAGGTAGCTTTTTATTTAAGTGAGTAGGGTGAGCAGAGAATTCAGTTTCATTTCTCCAATGGGAAAAAGGAAGCCAGGGATCCCAGAAGACGCAAACCTGAACTCTCAGTTCTTGAGGAGTGTCTGTGTCTGGTGCTGGGGGTCTGGCATTTGAATGTCACACTCAGATGGACCCTGAGCAGGCAAGTGGCTCCCCGGCTCTGTGCCTCAGTCCCCCCCACGTTAGACAAAGGAAGAGCATCTGCTATTCCTTCTTTTCTCCTCCACAGGAATGAACGAACTCTCGTATATTCTTTAGTTAGGCTATGAGCGAGTGTTTAATTTGTGCTCTCAGAAGAGTGTTTTCTCCCCACCAGGGATACTGAGCAAAGTCCACCCGAATGGACTAGCAAAGAAAGCACTGTCCCATTTGAGGATTTTGGACTTCTCTACAGGGGGAGACCACAGTGACCCATTAGTGAGGAACTGAAACCAAGTCCCATCAGAGACAGGAGTACAGATCTGGACTGTTTCATCCCCTGGGCTCCATCCCTTTCTCCTGGGTCCACTCCTGATTCCAGCTCTTGCTAATGTTGCCAGCCAAGTTCTACCCAAGGTCCTCATCAGGCCAAACACTCATGGGAACAGGAGCAACAGAAGGGGAACACAAGTGACCCACTGTGGGTCTTGGAAGACCCTCTGAAGCTGACAATGGCATGGCCTAACCCAAGTGTTTTGGTGTAGTTGCTGTAAAGCAAGGGATCTCTGTGAGTGAAAAAATACCCATTACAGGTCAGGGATAGTCAGTGTTGGAGGCTGGCAGCCAGGGTGAGTGGATCCCCATGGGATACAGAATGAGGCCTTCAGGCCTGCCTGGCACAGATCTCTCCATAGCACACACATGATGTAACAGCAGTCTATTCAAGGTTCTCAGAGTCAGCCGCATCCAAACCCCGAAGACTGGGAGAGAACTCAGCCTTTTGACCAACTATCTAGTCTATCTTCAAGGAGGCCTTTACACTGACATCACACCAGCCACTGTTCTCTCTCTCCCTCCTTTTATAGATGAGCAAACAAGCACAATGTGCAGATGGGGTGTCTTTGAGAAGAACTGGGCTACAGATGAACCTCTTTTAGTTCTCAGGAAAGAAAGAAAGAGCAAGTGGCTGTCAGCTCTTCAGAAAGCAGATTTTATAAGGGAAAGATAAATAAGCAATGACCTCAGAGGGAAAACCCAGCCAAGTTAACTCAGCCACAAAGAAGGGCACACAGACCAAGAGCTGGAAAACTAGGTCTGCATCACCCTTTCCTAGCAGGTAAACTGAGATAAGGAAGATAAGACGGCTTGATTTGCTAGCCAGTGGACACCACGAGGTCTGGCCTCCAAACAAAGAATGACCTTGTCTTCCCACCTCCTTGAATTCTAAAATGAACCTTCTCCTGAACTGCAGCAACGTTAAAAAGGATAATTTACCATTATTAATCCACTGTATCAAAATTGAACCGACTTTCTAAAACCTGAAAGTTGTGATAGAAAAACAAAAAGACCAGGCGATTACACATAGCAGGCAAGAAAGTAGGGATTGGATCTAGATGTAGTGAGAGGTAAATATGACTTTGCATTTGAGTTCTTAATTTCCAGGCTTAAATTTTTTTTTTTTCACAACTCTGAAATAAGGGCAAATATGACCTCGTTTTACTGAAGCTTTAGCTGAGGTATAAGGACATTGCTAAGTTAGGATGCTATTGGGATAAACAAAGATCCCCAAATGCACACTTAACCATTTGGAATGAGAAATCTGGGCTCGTTTTTGAGCCTGTATGTGGCCCTTGGTGTGTCTGTACCGATGGTGAAATTGCCTTACTTAGGCCTGGCTGCTCCTGATTTAGACTTTCTGCCTCTACTGCCATAGCTCATAGAATCCCCTCACTGATGCATTTTCCTCTCTGAAGAGCCTATCCCCTAATCCCCACCTGCCCAGAGGAGTTATTTTTCCTTGTGAGTCCACAGCACCTCATGGTATTTCGACTTTCCAGAGGAATCAAGGTTGGTCTGACACTTCCTTTCTTGGGGGGTTCAACTCCACATTCAATTCCTCTCTGGCTTCTTCTTCTTCAACTTCTCCCAAGATGGAATTTATCTGTGTCTATTATTAGGACCATGTGCAGAGTTATTAAATTGCTCTAATAAAAATTATTTTTATCTTTTGTAAAGACTGTACATTTTCTGGGATGTCTTTCTTCCTTTTCTTCAAGTAGCGGCCTCTGCCGGAGAAACCACAGAAGGAGCTGGGACTTGAGTGTGATTTTGTGGTGGGCAAAGTGCCAGGAATGAGGCCAGGGCAAGGGAACGGGTTCTGAGTGGGAAAAATAGAACCACCACCGCAGCCAGCAAAGCAGATTGAAAACTAGGGAGCTGAAGACGTGAAGAAAAGAGGTTCCTTTTATTGTGATGGGATTCCTTTCCTTGAGGGGAGAATTCCTTGGCATTGTCAGGGACCAGACCAGACATCAAACATCAGGCTTTCCCTTGACTTCCAGAATTACTGAATGGGTAAGAGCCAAATACAAGTGTGCTCCACAAGGAAATAAAGACACAGGGAGCCAATAAAGTTATCATTTAATTTCTTCTTTTTTTCAAGATGACTTCTAATGTACAGTAAGAAAGTTTTAACAAATTAATTTCTTGTTCACAAAAAAGACTTATGATTTCTGCCAATAAATAACATTTCCACCATTTGCCTTAACATAACTGAAACAAGAAAAAGCCAGTAACCTCTAAGCACAAGCAAATAATTCATCATTCAGAAACGCCTTAAAAAATGTACACCACTAGCTAGTCTCATGTGTCTGACCCCCTCATTTAGGAAGCAAAACCAGGATCCTTTCTTGGAAAATGCCTGCTGACATTTCTGTTAGGAAACAGAGCTATTGGTCACAGTACACTGAGAAAGGAAAAGTGGGGCATTCATGATGGTATCTTCAAAAAGTTTCTTTGACAGACAAAACCCACATCTTTATTGCCACGAATCAAAATGTACAGTAGAGCTCCTTCTTATTACATGCACTTCACTTTAACATGAACACACACACACACACACACAAGTTATGTGGAGACAGCTACGTTAAGGGAGTGAAGGGAATTTGGGCAAGAACTTACAAGAAGGCAGCGTACGTGGCCCTCCTTTAGAGCTGCTCAGAGGGACGATCCACATCCACTCCTCACTTCTTGATCTTAAACCACCTCGGCTTGTCATGGGGGTGTAGAAGACGAGAAGATGCATAACCCCGTCTTGGACAAAGGTGTTATTTAGCAAGTCTTGCCAAGGTTGATGGGGCGTGAGGCCACGGCCTCCTGGGAGGGAATATAGTCTCCAGTATCATCTTTACCTTTGTGACTGCATAGATGAAGGCAGCTAACCCTGACCCCATTCACTTTGGCTGGCTAGACATAGGCAGGTCAGGTCACAAGTCTCAGAGTAATATAGATTTCCTCTTTCACACTCTATCAGTGGCACAAAGCTCTACTGTGAATGCAGTTCTCTGCTGGACTCAAGATAAGAGTAACAACCACGTTTTTCGACTACACAACTTGCTCTATGCGCGTCTGCCCTTTCTTATGGCTTTCCTCTGAGTGTTTGATCACAGCAGTGCTGAAGAGGGACTGTGGCATTACAATGCTTCGGAGGTGTCCTCCAGGTAATCCAAACCCTCCTCCAGCTATTGTTGGGCTCCCTAGACTGCCCTTTACTCTCTGCTATAGCAGATTTCAGAAAAGATATGGACCTGGGTGCCAGACAAGGTGGTATCCATGTTTATAACCACAAGTGATTTAGGAAATTGGAGCCTCATTCCCACAACTGGGGCTCTGGGTTCACGCTCCCTCTGAAGTCTTTTCTCCCAGGGTAGGGAAAGCTGAATAATGCTTTGAAAAACACTTGGGTTCCACTGTTACTATAACAACTATAATAAATATCGGAGATTCTAGAATGATATCTCAACAAGTCTTTCTGGGTACGAAAGTAATTTTCAATACAAAAACTGGAGGAAAAAACCTGAAAATTAATACAAAGAAAAACTATGAATCAGTCAATCTGGTACAAGCTCTTCCTAAACCATTTTAACTAACTGGTCACCCAGATTGGTCAGGATGAACGTAACTCTCAAGAGCTTGAGTTTTGTATTTCTAGATATGGTACAGTCAAAACTTCTGGAGATCAGCTACAATATTTACATAAAACAAGGGAGGGTAGAGGGAACAGATTTCAGCCTTACTTACTCCAAGAGGCTAGAGGGACTATTGAGTAATGACCATGAGCAGTAAGTCTGGCTGTATCTCATGTAGGCATGGTTTGCAATATTTTTCTTACAGAGAGCAGCTGCCTCAAACTTTGTTTTGTTTTTTAATCTTTTGGCCGCACCCCAAGGCATGTGGGATCTTAGTTCCCCGACCAGGGATCGAACCCACGTCCCCTGTGTTGGAAGTGTGGAGTCTTAACCACTGGACCACCAGGGAAGTCCCAAACTTTGTGCTTTAAAATTACTCAGAAGAGGATCTAAGGGACAATGCCAAGGCCCCAAGTTATCCAATTTGAAGAAATCCCACCCTTGCTCCATAATGACATTAAATAATAATAATCTGTTTACAAAACAATTAAGAGCTTTCCTTTTCCTATTCTGAATAGTGTCACGAAGTCAGTTATCCTGTTATCAGGATAAGAAAGCAAATCTTTGCTATTGAGAAAAACTTGATTCATGGAACTGCAAATGTTCTGTAGAAACAGAAAAGGCAAGGTAAATATAGATAAAAGGGTATGAAAAATACTGATATTCCTGGAGAGTCTGATTCTTCTATCCCTAGGCAAGAAGCCACATCATACCCATCCATAAGCCATTTTCACCCTGCTGGTCAATATCTAGTCAAAAAAGGCCAGCGAATCAGCAATGTCTGTACCCATAACCTAAGTGTTACCTTGAGGTTTTAAAGAAAACAGGCTGCTTTTGTTTTAGCATTCCGTCTCTCTCTCTCTCTCACACACACACTACACGCACACGCACATGCACACACACGCGGCTTATTCTTTTACTTTTTCTCTAAATATTCAGAACACAGAGATTAAAAAAAGATGTATGTTTTGAACTTGTATTAGATGAGTTCTAAAATTTTTATTAACAAGAACTGTCATCTGATCAATTTGTAACTTCATATGACGTGGATGTAAACAAAATTGGGAAAACTGGTCTTCGGGAAGTGTCATTTCTAAACTGGTATTTCAGAAAAGTTTACAAAGGAGCCCTCTGATGCGTCCCCCCAACCCCCATGAGAGAAGTTGAATAACGTCTCTGTGGACTTTAAAGTGAAGGAGAACAAGAGAAAAGTATTTTTAGTATCTTTAGAACATTCAAGGGGGAAGATTTAGTAAAAACAGAAGAGGCTTTGAAAACAGCAACACCACAGAGCGCTGACAGCAGTCAAAATGTTTGTTTGAAATGATGGCCCCAGTCAGACTATCAGGCCCCAGGCAGTTTTATGGCAAACTCAGGGCAGGCCACCAGCCATCTCGGGAGCTACTATTCAGATTAAAACATTAAAAAATGTTAAAACCCTCCAATGAAGTCTAAAGGGAAGAACAAGTGCTGTTATATCAATATATTCCTAAGGTTCACACCTTCTATTATTATCTATTTATTTTTACCTTTTAAAAAAATTTATCTATTTTAATTATTTATTTTTGGCTGCGTTGGGTCTTCGTTGCTGCGCACAGGCTTTCTCTAGTTGCAGCGAGCGGGGGCTACTCTTCATTGTGGTGCGCGGGCTTCTCTCATTGTGGTGGCTTCTCTTGTTGCGGAGCACAGGCTCTAGGTGCGCAGGCTTCAGTCGTTGTGGCACGTGGGCTCAGTAGTTGTGGCTCATGGGCTGTAGAGTGCAGGCTCGGTAGTTGTGGCGCACGGGCTTAGTTGCTCCGCGGCATGTGGGATCTTCCTGGACCAGGGCTCAAACGCGTGTCCCCTGCATTAGCAGGAGGATTCTTAACCACTGCGCCACCAGGGAAGCACCGGTTTATGCCTTCTAAACTGTCTTGAATCACAGGTACAAATGCATATATAGGTGCACTGCCTGCTGGTCTGGCTTTAAGAAGCTACTTGTAGGACTTCCCTGGTGGGGCAGTGGATAAGAATCTGCCTGCCAATACAGGGGACACGCGTTCGAGCCCTGGTCCGGGAATATCCCACATGACGTGGAGCAACTAAGCATGTGAGCCACAACTACTGAGCCTGCGCTCTAGAGCCCGCGTGCCACAACTACTGAGCCTGCGTGCCACAAATACTGAAGCCCGCGCGCCTAGAGCCCGTGCTCCACAACAAGAGAAGCCACCGCAGTGAGAAGCCTGCGCACCGCAACGAAGAGTAGCCCCCGCTCACCGCAACTAGAGAGAGCCCAGGCGCAGCAACCAAGACCCAACGCAGCCAAAAATAAATAAACTAATTAATTAATTAAAAAAAAAAAAAGCTACTTATACCAGACAGACACACTCACCACACAACTTTCTAAAGTGCTGAAATACACACCCCAGCTTTCTACAGAACATAAGAAATGCCTTTACCTTTAGAATTCAACAGGATCTTCAAACCTAACTTCCTTCCAGAGCTGCTGCTATGCTCTTTTAAACCCCCTCCAATTTTCTTGAATCGTGACCACTTAACTCTCTACTCCGGCTGAACCTTCAACAGCTCAAAAGTTACCTGTAAAATACATCTTTTCACATGGCTCTGTCAAGGAAAATTGCTTTATCGTACTACTTCATTTTGGGAAGAAAATGAAGACCTTCCTAAGTAATTGTCTTTTTTTTTTTTTCCTAATACTATTTTTTGCTTATAAGGATTTGTAGTAACTATTTCACTACTTGCCTGCTGATTGAAGTCCTTAAGATTGAAGCCCACGGTTTCTACCTGTGGACTGTGTGTGTATAACAATAGCCTCAATGGAAAAGAGAAAGGAATCAGGGACTCCCATCTATCAAACCTGTCCTGTGAACTGACTGTCACATTAGGTGAGATTTCCAAAACAGTGGCTCTTTCCCTATCGGGATTGGGGGAGGGAGGAGTATGAGGATATCCAGGTGATGAATTCCTCTTTGATTATAAAGAAATGATGATCAGTAAAGACAGCTACTGGAGACTCTTTCTCTCCTCTTTCAAAGATTTTACTCACAACCCAGTAAGAGATCTTTTATCTCCTTCCCAATATCCTTCCTATCTTTTTTGTTAACAGAGCACTCTACGCCACCAGATTCCAATCTCCAAAGTGCTTTGATCTCTGTCATAAACAAATTGGGAACTGTTAGCAAGGCATAGGAGAAAGAGATAGATGGGCTAAATCCTCATTCTTCTAATGAAATTATGTTTTGTTTTGAACCGTGCCACACGGCTTGTGGGATCCTAGTTCCCCGACCAGGGACTGAACCTGGGCCCTCAGCAGTGAAAGCCTAGAGTCCTAACCACTGGACTGCCAGGGAATTCCCTGAAATTATGTTTTTTGAAAAGAGGTTTCTGGTGTCCTTGAAGCTCCAAACATAAAGTACTACTGTCTGGGATACTTGCTTTAATGCTGGACTCCTATATCCCAAATGACATTAAGGAATTCCACAAATATGCAGTTTGATGTAGTGTGGCCCAGACATGCACTTTCACTACAGGCTGACCAATGAGTATTATGACATGGCACCTGTCATCAGGCTAAACCAAAAATGGGAGCCTAAGGATCCCTGAAATTTCCTTCACTAGTTGGCTGTGACTTGAAAAACTAAGGAAAGATTATTCAAACCTTGTATTTGATCACTTGTTTTTGTATTCCAAAATACGCTGACAGAGACCGACACACAGTTCAATATAATGAGTGCTGAAACATGGAGGAACATTCCAGTAATTGATAGACAGGAAATCCTCACTCATCCAATGCCCTTTAGCAAGACTTCCAGTTCACAGGGGGACCATGTTAACCTAGTCAGTTTCCATTACCCCTGTTGGTTTCAAAAATGCTGACACAGAAAAACAGATGGACGACGGGGAGGATAGATGTGAGAGCTGATGCAGTAACACAGAAGGGCATAAACACTTCCTACCATCGAAGGCTCTACAGAGGGCATTTATATTTAGAAATGTCGCTTCCTTTGCAGATGGCGTAAATCACCTAGTGTTCAAAAATAAAAGCAAGGGTGCTTCCCTGGTGGCGTGGTGGTTGAGAGGCCGCCTGCCGATGCAGGGGACACGGGTTCGTGCCCTGGTCCGGGAAGATCCCACATGCCGCGGAGCGGCTGGGCCCGTGAGCCATGGCCGCTGAGCCTGCGCGTCCGGAGCCTGTGCTCCGCAACGGGAGAGGCCACAGCAGTGAGAGGCCCGCGTACCGCAAAAAATTAAAAAAAAAAAAAAAAAGCAAAAGGATCTGGCAACAGTTAAGAAACCTCCAAAGTTCTAAGGGAAGTTTAAACCAATCATGCCCACGGTTAGATGAACAAATTTTAAGTAATTCTACGAAAATCCCTCATTATTTTTTATTTCGCCATACTAGAATACATTGAGTAATTGAGAGTCCAGAAGAAAGTAGGTTATCATGGAAAACATTTCCCTTGGCCCTTAAAATCACTGGGTTTGGGTTATTCACTTAGGAGTTCTACTATAATCAAGTTTTCCATAAGAAGAGAAGTTTTAGCCACTGAAATCTAAGAGATCTTCAATGGTACCCTGTAGAAAGGAAAAAAAAAAAATAGAAAAGAAAAAACCCTTTTGTGTTTGAAAAATGATTAGTCTGAAATTAAAGATATTACCCTCCAAAAACAAGAGAAAAGGCTGGCTAGTTCAAGTCAGAAACCCAGGGTAGAGGTTTCCAAGGCCCTTTTATTAGGGGGAAGGTCCCCTTTATAGCACAAGACTTCACTATGTATCAGACAATCAGATCAGTTCCTAAAAATTAGGGGGGGGAAAAAAAGGAAAAACAAAACACATTCACTTTTTATGTATATATTAAACATAAATTAAAAGAATTTATAAAATGGTCACCTTTCTTACAGAGTAAATGCAGAGTGTATTATGAATGCACCTCCAGGTTTAAGTTGTTTCAGTTGTTTTTGTTTTGTTTTCCAATAATAAATAAATAAAATTGATTGTTAAGTCTTGGATCCACCTGTGCCACAGCAGGGCTCTGAGTCATTACTGGCTCTTCTCCCCTTGTCACTCCTGTGCGCAGCGTTTGGTTGGACTAATTTCACCGGCCCATCAAAGTACTGGCTATCTTTGCGGGGTGGCATCCGCTCATTAATTCGGTCCAGACCTCGGGCTTCTTCAAAACTCCGGATCCTGTGCTGAAGCGAAAACCCTCTGATGGCTACAGAAAAACAGGAAAGGGAGGAGCTCAATTAGACAGTAAAGCGACCAGCTTTAAGTTTCTTAGCATACAGCAACCTCCTAGAGAAAAACACAGAAGGGTGGCTGTGGAGCACATGTCTGGTGAAGGGATTGAGCAATATTTGATTTCAATTAGCCTGGTCTGAAGCTACTGCTTCCTTAAGGCCCAAAGGGCCACGGAAACTGTGAAAGTCATTTTCATAGCTCAATTAATCATAGCAGAAGTAGACCTGACAAAAAGCCCCAATACATTTGAAAGAGTCTCTTATGGGCCAGAAACGTGCTCAGTGAGAGAGAAAAAAAGGCAACACTAGAATAACAGAACAAGTTAAGCAGAGTAGCTGCTCTAACACAAACATCACATAGACCACACAAAAAAGTTTGTTTAGAAGGACAGCTTTTTATCTTGCACAACCAGGAGCTGAATGTAAGTTAAAAGCCATCTAAAAAATAGTTCCTAGATATTTTCTTTCTGATTGAACTTTTGTATTACCAAGGAAAGGCATTCCCATTGTGAACCATCTTATCTAACAGAACAATTAAATTTATAACACAAGTATATCGATTCCAATGGTTTTCATCCTCAGAATTCATAGATAATTTGTTACTTAAAATTTGTTTTCATAGAAACAAAGATAATTTAGCTTGACTGACTTAGGGCAACCTCAAAAACAAATCAAACTAAATCCTATCTACTTTTGCCTCCACTTTTGATGTCATTTGGAATCATTAGATAAAGAGGCTGAGGGTTTGAATTTCTGATAATCAAATGGATGCCTCTTGGATATGGAAGGGCTATGAGATTACACCATTTGAACCCCCATGACCAGTTGCTTAAGCTTCAGTCATTGCATTAAAACTGAGAGAGCCCAGAAAGGACATCAGCTGTGGAGAAGATCATTTAAATTAATACAAATACAGGACACAAAGGAAATACTTTGTGAGCACACCTGGAGATATCTCTTCCTTTCCTCACTGTTACAGTTCTGGTGATGCAATAATAAAAGATTTCGAATGTTGACAAAGCTTTTAAAACCAGTAGACAGACACATGATCACATCTATCATAGGAATATGGCCATACCTTCCCGGGCCTCTACCGCTTCTACTGTGGCTGTAAGAGGCAGGAGCAGTGGCATGCAAAAATGAAGGCAGAAAAAGAGTGAGTAAACCAACAGCACTGCTGCCAGCACAGACATCCCAGCGTCCCACCTTTAAGCCTATTCCCATCCCTAATAAAAGTCGACTAGTTAGAGAAGCGACAGGATTACTGCGAAAAACTAAATTGGGGGAAAATATGAGGCGGGGAGAGTTTCTAAGATTGTTCACATTGTGAGTGGCACGAGAACCTTTTAGCTAATGTCATCCATAGCTAAGACAATGGGGTCAATCAAGCTGACTAGAAGAAACAAGAGTTACGACGTTTTCCTCATTTTAAATAGCCAGCTGCTAATCTACGTCTTAACGTTCACATATCAAAATATGTCCAGTCAAATCATTTAATATTACAACTGTTCTTTAGTTTGTGATAGTTCAGATGATATTAGATCTGTAGCTGCTGTGTCCTATTTTAAAAAGTTATTTAAAACTATTTCTTAATGATTTCAAGCAACTTGTGTGGGGTCCAACTGTCCTTAATGAAAAGGAGTGGCCGTTGAATAACAGACTGGCATTTGGAAGGAGAGAAAAGTGGGTTATAAGTGAAGGGTTATTTCTTTTCCGGGGGTGGAGTACTAAGCTGGCAAAGGCATAAATCTATTCAATTCTGAATACAAATTCATGTACCATCTGGGAGGAGAGACACAGCAGAGGCTGACATTTCCAACCCACATGGCTTCCATTCGCTGTGCAAGACAGCAGGCCAATTACTAAGAAGGCCCTCTTCTCCCTCACTTTTGGAAAAGGAAGCTATTTAAGAATTAGTATCAACAGGTAAACTTTCTTGCATCTTCATTTTAAGACAGTAAAAGCGCTAATATATGAAAAGGTTACCAGTTGTAGCAAGAAAGATCTTATTAGGAGAACCCTGTTAGTTCCTCCAATACCAATTTTTTAAAAGAAGGCAGGGAAGAATAATGAACAGTAACAGTTTGCTGTTCCTGAGGCTTTTTATATCCATCAGAGAGGAGAAACTGGAAGAACTGAAAATTAACTTCCCAAGGCAATGGGGAAAATGGAAACTTGGAATCAACTTATCAACTGCTTACATTTGTCAACCATGTGTTGGCATGTGTTAAGGCAATGTCACACCCTCTCAAACCTCCTCACACAGAACAAATTTTCACAAGAAAACAATAATGCCTTCAAACAGTACATCACAAAAGCAACTGTTAAGAAGTGGGAGAACAAGGCTTTACCTGAAATTGTATACACAGTGTTGGTTAATTAGAATTTAAAAGCTATGTGTGTGGCAAAATGTGTCCTAGTATCACATTGTTTTGGGTCCTCCTAGAATTGCTTTTTGCATTGGGTATTAAGATAGCCTGCACTGAAGGATATTCCTTACAAGAAACAGTCGTATAAAACTGAGAAACTCTTTTTTCTTTTCCTTTACTGAAATATACTTTTCTTTACTGAATGAGATTTCTTTACTGAAACATAATTCACATAACCATAAAATTCACTTGTTCAAAGTGATAGTTCAATGATTTTAAGAGTTGTGCAGCCATTACCACAATCTATGGTTAGAATATTTTCATCACCTCCTAAAACCCCATTTCCCTCCCTCATCCCTTTCCCTAACTTTACAGTCAACCACTAAAGTACTTTCCGTCTCTACAGATTTGCCTGTTCTGGACATTTCGCATAAGTGGAATCATATAATATGTGGTTTTAGTGATTGGCTTCTTTCACTTAGCATAATGTTTTCAAGGTTCATTCATGTTGAGGATTGTATCAGTACATAATTCCTTTTTATGACTGAATAGTATTCCACTGTATGAATACACCACATTTTGTTTATCCATTCATCAGGTGATAGACATTTGTGTTGTTTCCACTTATTGGCTATTACAGAGCATGTTACTATGAACATTTGTGTACAAGTTTTTGTGTGGCTATGTTTTCATTTCTCTGGGTATGTAACTAGGAGTGTAACTGCTGGGTCATATGATTAACGGTATGTTTAATCATCTAAGAAACTGCCAGATTGGTTTCCAATGTGCTGCTCCATTTTAAATCCCCACCAGCAGTGTATGAGGGTCCTACTTTCTCTCCATTCTCACCAACACTTGTTTCTATCTGCCTTTTTGATTACAACTATCCAGTGGGCTTAAAGTGGTATCTCATTGTGGTTAATGTCTAATGATGTGGAACATCATTTCACATGCTTATTGGCCATTTGTATGTCTTCTTTGGAAAAATGTCTATTCAATTTTTTACCCATTTTAATTGGGTTATTTGCCTTTTTATTATTCAGTTACAAGAATTCTTTACAGTTTCTAGATACTAGTCTCTTATCAGATATATGCTTTGTAAATATTTTCACCCATGCTGTGGGTTGTGTTTTCACTTTCTTGATGGTTCCATTTTCAGCACAAAACTTTAAAACTTTTGATGGAGTCCAATTTATAACTGACCTGTTTTTTATCTTATGGTCTTTCCTCTTTATTTTGGCTACTAGGAAGCTTGGAGTCATATTTGTGACTGACTACTGGCTTTCACTGGTTTGTTTTCCTTTGTGCTCCAATTTCCAAGCATATTTATTTCCCTTCACTGTGTTGGATGTATACTGTAGCTTACTCAAATCCCCCTTGGGACAAGGTGGGGTATAAATGAATGTAGGCTATAAGGCCATATAGGATGGGATATTGTTGGTTGAAGGCTCTCCAAGTAAAGTTACGTGAACAATAAAAGATCTTTTTCAGCTAACGCTCCAGTTTGCCAGTGAACCTGGGGAACTGAGACTCTGATGGGAAAATGACAAATAAACTCAGTTCTTGTCAATCAATAAGAGAGAATAAGAAGCTCTACTGGCTGCAACTTTAGTTTTGTTCTTACACATTCCTGAGATTTCTATCAATTTTGGAGTACCAATAAACAATCCTATAGTGATTAAAACACTCATATTCAAATCAGGAATGAAGAGAAACTGCATATATTTGGGACTGAGAACAAAAGATAGACCAAGGATTATAAACAACAAATCTCCAAATAACACATCCATAGAATTCTCTTTGCTACTTAACTCAGATTTGCAGATTTACTCTTTCAAATCAAGGTCTAGAAAAATTTCATTCAGATTAAAACAACAACTCTGTGGATCAGCAAATTTCCAAAACTTTTCAAGAAAGGAGGTATAGGATGTTCCTTTTTTTCTTTACCCGTATTACTACCCATTAACTCTAAAATGCTTTGTCAGAGCTGCTCTCAGAATACTTCACATGACTAATAAGCAGAGCAATGACAGAAAAGTATTTTGCTTACAAGAAACTGCGCATCTGAGAGGGAAAATTCAGTCTGAAACAGTTTACTGATTCTTCCTATGAAACTACAGAACTTAAGAAAATTAATTTTATACTTCCAAGGAGAAAATGTTCACTCTTCCTTATAAATAACTAAACTCTAATATTTCAGTATTCAATTTGAAAGAGAAGGAGGAAATCAATCCTATAAAAAGAAGAGGGGGATGGGCTTCCCTGGTGGCGCAGTGGTTGAGAGTCCACCTGCCGATGCAGGGGACACGGGTTCGTGCCCCGGTCCGGGAAGATCCCACATGCCGTGGAGCGGCTGGGCCCATGAGCCATGGCCGCTGAGCCTGTGCGTCCGGAGCCTGTGCTCTGCGATGGGAGAGGCCACAACAGTGAGAGGCCCGCGTACCGCAAAAAAAAAAAAAAAGAAGAGGGGGAAAAGGGGCTGTTCCTATTAATCAATAGCCCTGGAATGTTCACAAAATGCAAAGAATTCCTATAAGAGGCAGGGTGACAAGGAAAAGAAAAACTTAAGTAGAAGCAATTCAAAAAACAAGGGGGGCAAAAAAGCACTGAAACTCTACTTTAAGTTGTTGATGCTTCAACTCCAGTTTTCTTGCCTAGAATTAGTCATCCAATGACTTGATCTCACGTTTCTTCCCCTTGCTTGACCAGATCTGTTTATTCTGACAAATATCAACCTTATCATTCCTGGGTTCCATAAAGTCCTCTCCTTAAAGTCAACGCCCACGTAATTTTCAGAACTGACACTCTGGTTGAAGCGGTGACTGAGGCACTGTTGTAGGATATGGTTTGCAGGCAAAGAGGCAAACTCCCTTTCTGACTGAGAAACTCTAACCCCCCAAAATTAAGGTATAAAACACACAAGTGAGGCATATGATGTGCATAAATCTGAAGTGTACTCATTAATACATTTTTATATATGCATGCACTTGTGTAACTACCACCTAGGTAGTGATATAGAACATTCCCACTACTCCAGAAGTCCCCTGGGCTCCTTCTGGGTCCATATGCTCCCACCAGAGGACGTGCCATTCTGACTTCTTTTACCATTGATGAGCCTGCCAGTTCCTTTTTTGTTGTTGTTGCTTGTGTTTCTGAGAACAGAAAGCACAAATACCTATCGAGTGTTTCACTTCAGTGCCTGGGACATGGTGAAGCTCTTTTTAAAAAATAATTATTTATTTATTTTTGGCTGCTCTGGGTCTTCGTTGCGGTGCGTGGGCTTTCTCTAATTGGAGCAAGCGGGGGCTACTCTTCGTTGCAGTGCGCAAGCTTCTCATTGCGGTGGATTGTCTTGTTGCAGAGCACGGGCTCTAGGCGCGCGGGCTTCAGTAGTTGCAGCATGCGGGTTCAGCAGCTGTGGCTCGCGGGCTTAGCTGCTCCATGGCATGGGGGATCTTCCTAGACCAGGGCTCAAAACCATGTCCCCTGCATTGACAGGCAGATTTTTAACCACTGTGCCACCAGGAAGTCCCAGTTCTTTTTTTTTTTTTTTTTGAAAACAGAAAAATAATTTATTCCAAAAGATAGCAGAAATAAATTCATCCTAAAAATATACTTTGGCATAATTCTGGTGGGACAGATCTTCCCTCTGAACGTGTTCTCCTATTGACCGCCCCACTGGAGTCTTCCTGTCTTGTAACAGCTCTTAAACACTTTGCTGATTCCCATGTAGTGAGCAGGCAGGAGCCACCTTCAAATCCACAGGTTCCAAAGAGAGAGTCATATATTTCTCAGAAGAACAGCATTTTCTATCTCAGAGCAGTGCACAGACATTTTATGGAGCCTGCACAGTTTAAGTAGGTACATAATTCATCAAAGTGTAAAAAAGGTGATGGGAAAAAAAATACTGCATTGTAGAATAAGATGTTCAAATGTGCTGTGAATGTTTAAGGAAGCTGATGGCCAAAATAGGCAAGTCAACGAAGGTGGTCTAGGTATGGAGGTGATTTAACAACTCTTCATGACTAGAGATAACAGCAAACTGAACAGGTCACCAACAAGGTGATGATAACTCCCAGTTGGGACCCTCAGGGATGAACCAGGGCTCCAAGAAGCTGACGAAGTCCCAGAACACGCTCATCATGATGAGAGGCACTGTGAGGCCCATATACGCCACGGTTGCTTCCCCGCCGCCTCACTTTGATCCCACCCAGAAATGTTAGTCTGCTTGTTCTTGCACATCATATAAATCAGACAGTCTGTGCTCTTTTCGGTGTAACTTTTTTAGTTTACCATGATGTCTGTGAGATTCAACCACGTTTTGCATGTATTCATAATGTTATTTTTTATTGCTGAGTAAATTCCATTGTATAAATATAACACAATTTATCTATTCTACTATTGATGGACATTTGGTTGTTTCCCATTTTGGACTATTATGAGTAAAGCTAAGGTGAGCATTCTTATGCACGTCCTTTGGTGGACATATGCACTAATTTCTCTTCTATAGAAACCAGGCATGGGGGCTTCCCTGGTGGCACAGTGTTAAGAATCTGTCTGCCAATGCAGGGGACATGGGCTCGAGCCCTGGTCCGGGAAGATCCCACATGCCACGGAGCAACTGGGCCTGTGAGCCACAACTACTGAGCCCGCGTGCCTAGAGCCCATGCTCCACAACAAGAGAAGCCACTGCAATGAGAAGCCCGTGCACCGGAAGGAAGAGTAGCCCCTGCTCACCGCAACTAGAGAAAGCCCGCGTGCAGCAACAAAGACCCAATGCAGCCAAAAATAAAATAAAATAAACAAAAAAAAAACAGGCATGGATTTGCTGGGTTGTAGGGTAGACATATGTTTTGCTTTATTGCCCAACAGTTTTCCAAAGTGGTTGAACCAATTTACAAACCCACTAGCAATGTATCTAGTTTTAGTTCTCCACAAACTCATCAACACTTGGTATTGTCACACTTACAAATTTTAGCCATTCTAGAGAATATGTAGTGGTACCTCACTGTGGTTTTATATCCATTTCCCAGATGGGTAACTATTTTAAGCACCTTTTCATATGCTTTTTGGCCATTTTAATACCCTCTTTTGTGAAGTGTCTGTTAAAATCTTTTGACCATTAAGAAAATTTGGTTGTTTTGTGTTTTTCTTATTGAGTTGTACTTTTTTTTTTTTTTGCCACGGGGTGCGGCATGCGGGATCTTAGCTCCCTGACCAAGGATCAAACCCATGCCCCTTGTGATGGAAGCATGGAGTCTTAACCACTGGACCACCAGGAAGTCCCTGAGTTATGGTTCTTTATAGAACTACAGACTTTATAGAACTGTAGACTCTGAATATAAGTCCTTAGTCAGACATATGTACTGCAAAAATCTTCTCCCAGTTTATGGTTTGTATTTTTCCTTTCTTAATCATGAATTTCTGTGAATACACATTCTTAATTTTCATGAAAGTCATTTATTCAATTTTTCTTTTAAGGTTAGTATTTTTTGTGTCATATTTAAGGACTCTTTATCTACCCCAGTGCCTAGTTTCCATACCTTCTTCTGTGAGTTTTACTGTTTTAGATTTTACATTTAAGTTATAATTCATTTTGATTTAGTTTTTGTGTATGGAGATCCATTTTCCCCCAGAGATAGATATCCAATTGCTTTAGTACCATTTATTGGAAGAAGCCCTAAGTTTCAATTTGACATTGACTGCTAGGTAACGGGAGCACACCTTCCATGAAAGGAGCATTTCTCATACTCACCTGTCTCAATAGTCTGCTTTCCTCCTGAGAGTACACCCAAAGGGAGTGTACCTGTAGGAGTCAGGCCCTTGAGAGTCAGCACACTCTCACTCTCTTCCCTGCAAAGGAAGATCAAAGCCCAGGGTTAATGCTAGGGTGTCTACCTCTCAGTACCTACAAAGATACTTGAAAGAAGTTAAGAAAAGATGTGCAGAGATGGAAGATAGCTTCTCCTTCTCCCTACCCCTTCCCTGACCCAAAGAAAGGGATGTTTTCTGTAAATATTCCAATTAACAACAATTAGCCAGGTCTTGTTTTCAATTAAAGCCATTTAATAATCAGGTGCTGTTCTAACGTTTTCCATATATTACCCCATATAATCCTCCAAAGAACCTTGTAAGGCAGATCTGCTATTATCACTCTTTTACAGACCAGGAAAATGAGGCACAAGATCACACAGCTGAGAAGATGCAGAGCCAGGATCTGAACACAGGCAACCTGGCTCCAGAAGCCACACTAAATCACTGCACTCACTGCACTGTATCTAAGCTCATACCAAATAAATGTTTGCCAGGCGTTTCTAGGCACTTTAACATGTAGGTCTGATTCAAATTGTACTCAACCCAAAGACCAACAGTTCTAATACCAAACTCCAATTCTAAAAAAACTGTTCTGAAATCAACTTCTAAATTACTCTCAAAATGCTTTTATCCCACAGTGTAATGACAGAGTTATCCTTACCGAAGAATTGAAAAGACCCGTGCCATCTTCCCAATGGCTCTGATTTTATTCTTGATGATCTCCTTTCGAACTGTAGTGCCTCCTTAGAGAATACAAAGAATAAGTGAGTTAAAGGAATATGTTAACAGGTTAGTTTTAAAAAATGCAGGATGAAGCATCTTTCTAAGTTAAAGGAATTGTTTTTAAAAAAGAAATCAAGGCCTAAGTTTGTTTAAACAAACCAAAGTCCCAGGAAGTTGTAAGGAGCAAGAGAAAAAAAAAATAACCCAGAAGAGAGAAAAAAAAAGGTGATGTAAAAAATGGAGGGGCCGCAGAAAAGACAGACTGAGTGGATCTATGAGGTAGGAACTTATTTGTGGTTCTGGAATGTAAAACACAGGGAAGAATGAAATACACACATATAAACAAAGACAGTTGCTACAGCAAAGATCTCTTTTGAGAATGCTGTGGGCCACCTCAGGATGCAGGGTTTGGCCTGCCAAATGGCAAGTGATGACTTGAGCAGTTGTCTTCTGCATGTAAACACAACACACAGCTAGCTCTCCTGAACTTACTGAGAGCTGCTTTCATTTTACAGTCCTCACTTACTCACAAACTGGTGAGTTATTTCCTACCATAGACAACTGTGCAGTGTAAATTATGATGATGGGTAAGGTATTTTATAAAGCAACATCAAAAAAGTTAACGTTAAGACTTTATGGCCTTTTCTCATCCAAGATTTAGGAAACAGCTCACACATGAGAAGCCAATGTCCAGGCATGCATCAGGTGACCGCATTCAAACGTCAGAAACTAAGAAATGTGGCCTCTCCTTCCTCGCCCCCCAGTTCTAAATATCCTGCAGGATCATACAGCAGGGTTCAGAGAAAACATATACATTGAAACAGAAAGGGAGGATGGAGGGCCTGTCTGAAATTATTCAACTACAACTAAAAAAGTCTAATTAATAGATTGTGGTGGGACAGACAGCGAGTAGTAAGCTCATAGCACATTTTGGTCAGATACCTTTCTGATAGCTTGAAATGTAGTGATCTTCAGGGAGAAGAGACACCAAGAAACAAGGAGATGAAAATAGAAATATGGGAAGAGAAATTTAAGTTTGCATGGAAGAGAGAAAAGAAAAAATCAAAGCGAAATGCAATGAGAGAAGCAGGCTTTTATCTTTATCAGCTCAAAAGAGACATCCTTGGTATCATGATAGAATATTAAATTACAGATTGCTTGCCAGGAGTGTTTCTATTTCTTAAAAGTTTTACATTAATTCACATCTATTATTTTCCAACATGGTCTATCCCCATAGATCATGAAAATAAAATTAGACAAAGAAAAAGATACTATTTGTGGAACAAATAATGCTGAAAACAATGAATAAAAACAAAGGACAGAATGAACAGCTTACAAATCTCTTAATAAGAGCATCATGCTTTTATATAATGGATTCAATATATTCTCATCTCTTTCTAGAGATATTACAGTTTTTCCATTTTTAAGTTTTATATTTTCTTCAGAATCTCACGTTCATTTGAGTTGTTTTTGCTGCTTTTGTTCTTGTCTCTCTTAGAGACTTTCCCGAAGAGTCCTATAATCCTTGGTGCCTGCTCATCATTAAGAATGAGGGGCTAGAAAGCTTTCAGAGTTGGTAGGTGGGCTGCTGACTTGGAGCTTTACATACACAGAATGACCGGGGGGGGGGTCTTTGTTAGGGAATTCTCTGTATCAGTACTGAGATTGCGTATGGTCACGTAATTCGCCTGTTTTTGGCAAAGTATCGATGCCCTCAGTTGTATCCTGGTCCAGAAATTCTTTGCTTTACGCTTTTTAGAGGTTAGCCTCCAGTCTTGGAGAAGAGGCAGCTAGGACCTCAGCTGCCTTTCAAACAGCTTTTACCTACTCATTTTAGCTCAGCCCCCATCTCCCTCTTCCCCTCAACTCAAGGTCCCCAATTCTAGCAACTGGTGTAGGCTACCAATTCCTTTGCTTTTTGAGGATTCTGTACTGGAACTCGGTATTCCCCATTACTAAACTGGTCTTTAGCTTTCTTGAATCAGCCAAGTCAGTAATACTAATTCATTTGTTTTCCAGCTTCCAAAATCCCTACAGAAATCTCCACATCTTTGTAGGCTTATAAATTTGTAAAAATCTTTTATTGTGAAGTATGATAAACATACAGAAAAGTACACAAAACAAATGTATAACTCAATGTTTTATTAAAAGCAAGTGGCCATATAACCAGTCAGGACAATAAACAGAACCCTGCCAGCACCCCAGATTCCCCACCTTGGGCCCTTCCTAATAATTAGAGTCTCCCTCTTCCCAAAGAAAATCATTCTCTTGACTTCTATTGAAATCACTTTCTTGCTCTTCTTTATAGTTTTATCATTTAAGCATGTATCCACAAGTACAAGTTTTAATTTTTTTTTAATTTTATGTAATTGGAACAATCAAGTAATGTATTTTTGTGTCTGGCTTCTTTTGCTCAACATTATGTTTGTAAGACGCATCCATGTTTTCCCTGTTCCTGTAGTTCGCTGTCATTATTGTATACAATTCCACTATATGAATATGCCACAACTTATTTATCCTTTCTTCTGTCAGTGGTCATTTGGGCTGATTCCAATTTTTGGCTATGTTGAATTCAGCTGCTGTGAATATTCCAGTGCATTTCTCTTTGCTGCACATATTTCTCTTAAGTACATTCCTATAATTAGAATGCTCAGTTATAGGGTATGTATATGTTCAATTCTGGATAACAGTTTAGCATTATCTACTAAAGTGGATGTACCAATTTACACTTCAGTATATGAGCATTCCTGTTGCTACACATTCTGGCCAACACTTGATGTTATTCATCTTCATTTTTAGCCAATTTGGTAGGTGTGTAGAATCATCCATTGTGGTTTTAATTTGCATTTTCATGATGACTAATGTGGTTGGATAACTTTTCATATTTTTACTGGCCATTTGGATACCCTCATTTGTGAAGTGCTCATTCAAGTCTCATCTCACTGATCTGTAGTTCTTTATATATTCTGCATGAGTCACTTTTTGGTTGTGTAGCAAATATCCTCTCCCACTCTGTAGCTTGTCTTTTCACACTCTTTTTTTAAATTTTAATTTAATTTTATTTATTTTTTTCCACCCCGCTGCATGCGGGATCTTAGTCTCCTGACCAGGGATCGAACCCATGCCCCCTGCAGTGGAAGCACAGAGTCTTAACCACTGGACTGCCAGGGAAGTCCCTTCACACTCTTTAAATAGAGTCTTTTGATAAATACAAGTTCTAATTATTATTATTATTTTTTTTTGCGGTACGTAGGCCTCTCACCGTTGTGGCCTCTCCCGTTGCGGAGCATAGGCACCGAACGCGCAGGCTCAGCGGCCATGGCTCATGGGCCCAGCCGCTCCGCGGCAGGTGGCATCTTCCCGGACCGGGGCATAAACCCGTGTCCCCTTCATCTGCAGGCGGACTCTCAACCACTGTGCCACCAGGGAAGCCCCATTGGTTATTTCTGTCTTATCTTTTTTACTTCATAAGACTTGCCATGGATTTATCAATTTTATTAGTCTCTTGAAAAGAGTACATTCTGGTTTTACTGTTCCTCTATACTATATCTTATTTATTTATTTATTTATTTATTTATTTTGGGGGGCTACACCGCACAGCTTGTGGGATCTTAGTTCCCTGACCAGGGATCAAACCTGGGCCCTCAGCTGTGAAAGTGTGGAGTCCTAACCACTGGACCACCAGGGAATTCCCTATATTATATTTTATTTTCTGTTTTCTTATGCTGCTCTTAATTTTTTATTTCATTCCACCTCCTTTCTTTAGGTTTAATGTGCTATCCATTTTTTTCCCTTAACTTCCTGAGATAGATGTTGATTTTTCACCTTTCTTCTTTTCCAATTTATGCATTTAAGGCTATAAATTTTCCTCTATGCATGGCTTTAGATGCATCCCTCAAGTTTTGTTGTTCTATGTTTTTCTTTCAATTTATATCATTTTGTATTTAAGCACTGATTTTACAAAATGTGGTATAAAGGTGAACTAAATTTACAACTTAATTTGTTCATGTAAATTGCCTTCAAAATACATTGCAGCTAAGATGTGTATAAAATTTTACATACATTTGGAAGAAATCACACAGAAACAGTTGCTTTTTCAACAAACTTGGCTAATTTCACATCCCTTTTGGTCAGTCCCCCACGGACATGTGAGGTGAGGGGCATATGGACCTTGTACACACTGAACCATTCTGATGATGATTCATCTTCTCTGCTTGTAGGGTAATTTGAGACATAAAGCCAGATGCCTGATTACAATATTTGAAAGAGAACTCCTTGTAGACGGCACCTCTCTCACTTAATTCTGACCATCCTGCTGCTTTAAGGTCAACTTGGTTCCTCTCCTCTGCTGTCAACCAGTGAACATCTGCTGAGGTTCTGGTTCCAGCCCCAAACCCAGGCCTGCCTGGTGCACTGCCTGCCCTCAAGTTTTAATATGTACTGCTTTTTATTTTCATTCAGTTCAAAATATTTTGAAATTTTAATTGTGATATATGACCCATGGGTAATTCATTTCATTTCATTTTATTTTATTTTAATTTTTGGCTGCTCCATGTGGCATGCAGGATCTTAGTTCCCCAACCAGGGATTGAACCCACATCCTCAGCAGCGAAAGCGTGAAGTCCTAACTACTGGGCCGCCAGGGAATTCCCCATGTTATTTTTGTTTTAGCATTTATTTCATGTAATATTAGTCTATCTACAACAGCTTTTCTTTGGTTAGTATTTGGACTATATATTTATTCTCCTTTTACTTTCAAATTTTCTGTATCTTTATGTTTTAGATGTCTCTTATAAACCATCATAAAATGTTTTTTAAAAAATCTTACCTGACAATTTGTCTTTTATTCATTTACATTTAATGAAGTTGCTGATAAATTTATCAACATAATTTATTCTATTTGTCCTAGTGTTATAGGTACCTTCCCTCCTTTCTTGCCTTCTAGGTTATTTTTTTTATCATGCCATTTTTTCTATAACTTAAAGGGTACATACTTTTTAAAAAGCCCTCCTTTCTTTTTTTTTTTTTTTTGCGGTACACGGGCCTCTCACTGTTGTGGCCTCTCTCATTGCAGAGCACAGGCTCCAGACGCGCAGGCTCTGCGGCCATGGCTCACGGGCCCAGCCGCTCTGCGGCATGTGGGATATTCCCAGACCGGGGCACGAACCCGTGTCCCCTGCTTCAGCAGGCGGACTCTCAACCACTGCGCCACCAGGGAAGCCCAGCCCTCCTTTCTTGAAAATTACTCTTACACCATGCATCTCTTACTTATCAAAGTATAATGTTAACAGGTACTTTTCTCCTCTCCCCAGATAATATAGCGTCCTCACACACTTTAACTCTATCCCACTGCCGACTATTATGGTCATATATTTTAATTGTCTTTTAAATCCAACAAAAATTATTATTGTTTAATAAGGTCTAAATTCACTTGATTTACCCACATATTTTCTACTATTTGTACTCTTTATTTCTTCCTGATTCTCCAAGCTTCCATCTGGTATTTTCCTTCTGTTTGAATAATATTCTTCAGAATTTCATTTAGTGTGGGTCTCCTGGTAATTCTCTTAGTACCTTTTTTAAAGGGAAGAATAGCTGAAAAATGCTTATTTCTTCTTCATTTTTGAAGGGTATTTCTGCTAGGTATAGAATTCTAGATGTACCAATTATTATCTTTCAGTACTTTGAATATGTCATTCCATGGTTTCCTGCTTCCATTGTTTCCACTGAGAATCTACTGTCAGTTTAATTGTTCTCTTTTGAAGGTAATCGATTTTTTTTTTTCCTGGCTGCTTTAAGATTTTTTTCTTTGTCTTTCACCTGAAGCACTTTTACTATGATGTGCTTAGATATTGTTTTCTTTGTATTCATTCTGCTTTGGTTTGGGGGACTTCTTCAATCTGTGGCTTAACTTGTCAGTTTTAGAAAAATTTCAATCCATTATCTCTTCAAATACTGGTTCTACCCCATTCTCTCTCTCTTCTCTAGGATTCCAAACACACAGGTGATACCTATTCACTGTATCCTCCATGTCTCTTATACTTTTTGGGGTATTTTATTTTTTCTCTTTGTGATTTATTCCAGGTTGTTTCTTCTTATATTCTAGTTCATTTATTCTTTGTTTAGCTTTATTGAATCTGCTGTTAATTCATCTGCTGTGTTTTTTATTTTTCATTCCTAGAACTTTCTTTTTGTGCTTTATCAACTCTGCTACATCCCTTCTTATAATTCACAGTTCTCTGCCAAAATTTTTAATCTAGTCTTTTATGTTCTTGAATAGTTAGCATTGTTTTATTTTTTAGAATAGTTATTTTAAAGTTTGGTCTGATAAAGCCAGTGTCTGGAGAACCTGAGGGTCTGTTTTTATTTTTTGCTCTTTCTGCTGGTTCTCATTCATTTTGTTATGTCTCCTCATATGCCTAGTTATTTTTGGTTGTGAGCCATGTATTATATTTGAAAGACAGTTTGCAGTAGTTTAAAGTTCTACATAATGCTACCTTAGTCTAAAGAGGTTTGCTTTTGCCAGATGCTTGGGACTACCCTATTTAAATTTCAGAGACTGAAATGACTTGAAGACAGGCTGTAGTCCCTTCCAGGGCATTCTATTTCCAGTTCACCCTTACTCTTACATAGATGCAACCTCTGGGGGTCCCAAACCAATGAGCAGAAGCTTACCAGCACTCAATTCATCTTTGGCAAGTCATGAACCCCAACTTTTTCTAGCTTCTATCAAGAGGGCTGGTCAACCTCTCAGCCCCCTCTTTTGATATTCATGAATGCCTTTAGGAGAAAATTGGTCCCATACGTAACCAAATGTCTTACCTCTCTGGATTTATGCCTTTCTCCAGATCTCTACTTGGTAATTCTTTATTACTTTCTTAGTTTTCTGAATGCCTTTGAAGCAACTTTTTAAAATATTTTGTCTACCTTTTCTAGTTGTCTTAAGAGTCAGGATTGCTTTAAACTATCTGTCTGGCATTACTAAAGTGAAAATCCTTAGTTTATATCACTTAGATAAAACCAAAATTGTACTGTAGTTTTAGTGTGGTTTCAGGAAGGAATGGAATTAGAAGTGTGTTCAATTCACCAGCGTAACCTAAAGGTTATTCTTCATTTCCTTTCAGAAAAAAAGTTTTAAAATCCTGTATCAGTTTATACCCACATACCTTGTAAAAAATGGGAATAAGAGGATTCTATCCATTTACTTTTGTACTTAACATCTAATACACTTTCCATATCAGCACCAACAGCTCTACTCCATTCTTTTATTTTTTTAATAGTTGTACTTCATACCACAAATATTTACCTACTATGCTCATTGCACTATACTTGGCTTTAAGGTGATAATGGTAAGCAAGAATGAATTTTGTCCCAGCACTCAGGGAATTTACTGTTGAGTGACTTAACAGTATTAAGTCACTTATTAAATACATTAATATATTAATCTTGTAACAGTATAAATAAATGTAAAATCGCAACTCTATCAAATGCTAAGAAGTTAGCACCATTGATATGAGAGCATGACAGGGGTGTTGGATCTAGTCAGGGAGATCAGAAATATCTTCCATGACGAAGTAACAATAAGCTGAATAGGAACTAACTAGAAGAGAAGGGGAGAAGAAAGGAGGCTTACAGAAGAGAAATAATATTCCATGTGGAGAATCTATCATATGGATATATCGTGATTGATTTACCCAGCTCTCCACTGAGGGATATTTAGATTGTTTGACTCTTTTGCTACTACGGATGATACTTCAATAAATATATCCATATATAACTTTGGGCATAATTTAGTAAGCATGTCCTTATGATAATCAAGGATACATACACACAATAGAGTTAATACATACAATAGAGTTCACAATAATTTCCATTTCCACTTAGATTTAAATATAAAATTTACTAGATGTATTTCTTACATATTTCATCCTTTCCTAACTTAAATTCTTTGTTTTAATTTTCACTTGGCTGCACTATTTTCTCAAGACCTGGTTCCCTGCAGTGATCTCCTATCCCATTCATAAAGGTAAACACAAGCTATGCTCCATCTGCTCTGCACCTTCAATGTGGAATCTGAAGCATAAGTATGTATAGGACTCTCATCTATATTCTCAAAGTAAGCTAGGCTTTCTCCACTATGTACATAGCTCATCCTAACAGTTGAGTGAATCACCTTAGCATAAGCTTGGGGAGAATGAGACGGTCAGAGGTTTGTGCTAAGGTGCTACCATCTCTCCAGAATCTTCTGCATTCTCAGATAAGTTAGGATCTATCTTTAAAATCAAACCTCCTGAAACATATTAGGGAAAAAATACTTGGCTATGTATACAACAAAATGTAACTATATAAATATCGCTCACAGGCCAATAAGAAGAAAAACAAACAAACATGCACATAACAGTAGAAAAGTGGGCAAAATAAATGAATTGACAACTCATAAAAAGAAATAAAGGTGGTAAATAAATACAAGAAAAAAACTTCATTAGTCATCATAAAAATAAATATTTAAGTTAAAAAAAACAGCAGACTACAAAAATTATAATAAATAGTATTGGAGAGAACACTGTGAACTATGTATCACATACACAAAATGTAAACTGTTATAGCTTTTCTAGGTCATCTGTATCCAATTTAAAACTGTTAAGTACTAATTGACACAAATTTTCAATTTCTAGAAATTTATCCTATGGAAATAATCAAGAAAGTGTTAATTTTCATTTCCTAGTATTGTTTTCCTTTCTTTCATACCACATATCAATATTTGACTCATATGCATTGTTTGTTTGTTTTCCCACCACCAGAATATAAGCTTTTTGAGAGCTTAGGACCTATACAATTGCTGGCACATATAAGGCGTATAATAAACATTGGTTGTTCAACAGAACAGGTAAAGATTTATCTATAAAAATTTTCAAAACTGTGGGGTTTTAAAAGAAAATTTGGAAAAAATCTAATATCCAACAGCAGGGGATTGGATAAAACAAAGAATGACTGACATGGATAACTACGTAACCATTAAAAAGTAGTCTACAAAAAACCCAGGAAAGGTTTGTGAAACTATCACATGACTTCATTTTTGTTTAAAAGAAAAAAGAGGAAAAAAAGACACTAATACAGTATTTATATCAAGATGTTAACAGTGGATATCTATGAGATGGTAGGATTATGGGTGACTTTTTTTTCTTATTTATGGTTTCCTGTATTTTTCAAATTTTATTTTTTCTACAATGAGCAGAATTCTTTTTTTAATTAGACAAAGAAAATTATTCACAACAAACTAAAACCAAAACCAAAACTTCTTCGTTTCTGATTCAAAGGAGGAAAAGGCAAGTTTACCTTCAATTTCATCATCGGAAATCAATTCATCATCAGAGCATATGTTGAGAATGTTAACCAGCATCTCTGTGACTAGATGATAAGACAAAATAACCCAAAATTTATATAATTAATAAGGTACTTTCTCTAAAATGATGTGGATATATAAACATACATGTTAAATAAACATAGATAAAAATGATTTGCCATTTTGCTATTCAGAGTAGCTGTAAGGAACAGCATTAAATGCAGACCTTCAAGTTTATATAGATTTGGGGGAGATTATTTGCTCCAGTTAAAGTATGGAGTCTTTGAAGATTCCATTGCATAACTACTACTTGATCTCATTAGACTGCTGCCAGAGCCTTTTCTTCACTGATATACATATGAAAGGATTTCCTCCCATTTTACAAAGAAGTTAAGCCACCAGGCCTATGTACAACAGGCTTATATATTTGCATAGCTTATTTGTATAGGTGCACAAATAAAATTCCAAGAAAAATAATTCCTATTTAAATCTCTTTATCACTGCAGAAATCACTGAAGGAATGGTTATTTTATTTTTACTTATGTTATTTTAACATCTTGATTATAGGACGACAGCTATTTTAAATTGATATTTAGAATAAGAAAAGCATAATCAACTAGAATTACAATTTAAAAACCAATTAAGCGCCACTTAAACATCTTTGTAGAGAACAATGAAAATAGAAAACATTTCTGATAACTTTAAGAAAAACATTTCTGAACCATCAGGGGACTCATGCAAATATAAGGGTGCTCAGTCACTAGTTAGGACAATTGATGGTCCAGATGCTTTAGTTCTCTTACCTTTTTCCCCAACAAAAGGCAAAGACCACGTGAAAACATCCATAAAGTTTGGAAGCCAGTATGGGTGTGGAGAACAGTTAAACTGCCTGATATTCATGACATTGTTTTCATATTTTAACACAGCAGCTAAAAAGGAAAAAGGAGGAAAGTCTGGCACAGAGGAAAATGACATGGCAACTGGTACACTTTGTACAGCTGTGTACCTATTACACAGAATTCAAGAACTTACTTTCCATTTATAAATTCAAGACAGATGGAAAATCTTAAAGCATGTTATATAGTTCATTCTTTTAAGAATTATCCCAAGAAACAAAGTTACCTGAAGAGCTCTTATATATAATAAAAGTACAAAAGAAACTAAACTCTGAAACTTCAAAGGGTCTTGCACAGTAACTATCTATAGAAATCTCAGATTCCACATGAGAAAAATTTCATCATAATTTCCTTTTATAGGCCAAGTGGTTACAATTACAACCTTCCTCTGAGGGCAAACATTTCTCATTAAATGAACACAGCCTGTTTTCCTAGTCATTAGCCAGAGCCAAAGATTTTATAAACTTTTTAGGAGTTTATAACATAGCAGTTATTAATTCATAGTGGGGGATACAGATAGATGGTAAACTTGGAGCAATTTAATAAGGTTCAAAGTAGATTAAATCATCTCTGCATACAGTATGTGAAGAAAAAAATGCCCGTCTCTCCTATACACAGTATATTGCTCACACTCTATAAATGTTTAATATTAACCAGTTCATATATATATTTTGGTACCAAACTGATTTTCTTTATATTTAAAACTTTTTAAAATCCAATCCCTTAGTTTTCATCACCAGAATGCAATGTGGTTTGCATTATTCTCCTAATTATTCTTACTATGATCATAAATAGAATAGGGTATAATAGTTCTCTAGAAATGACAGTTATAGGTCATCTCCTGATTCCTGTCTCTTTGCTTATTGCAGGATAGCCTAGTATTCTCAAAATTAAAGTCACTGGATGTTTAAAATGTACACCATAGATTATAAAGAAAATATATGAAAATAGGATTTTCAGCTTTTAAGAAGCTTCTAATACTGGTTACAATGTACATGTCCCATTATTTTCAAGTATATGTATTTTACTTAGGTTAGATGAATATGTAAATATTCAACAACTCCCTCAATCTACACAAGAAAAAGAGGTGGGAGGTGGACACAAAAATAGAAATAGAGATGTTTAAAAATCATGACTTAAAGGTCTTTCATGTAACCAGTGGAACTAAGAAATGCCTGTTGGTACCAATAAGTCTAAAGAATATACAAGAAAGAAAAACAACAGTAAAAGAAAGAGAAGAAGGAAAGGGGGATAGAGTTGCCTTCTTCAAGAAAAGAGGTACTTGTGCGGTGAATAACTGAGTACCACCAGAGATTATTTTAGATGCCACATGCCCCCCTCTCCCCGGCCAAAGGTTAAGAAACAACCAAGGAAAATAAGATTGTTTCAAGGTAAAGTATGTTACCAATTATGTCAAAGCCAACAAAAAACTCAGAATCAACTGTGACTTTAACAGTTTACTAAAGGAATAATCAAGAACAAGACCAGATTAGAATATGGCAAAGAATGAACTGGCAGTTAGTAAGCTAGTAAAGTGATTGCTGATTTAGATGACATGTTTCAGATTAGCACACTGATAAATCCACGGGGCAATCAATAGACACTTTTTTTTTTTTTTGGCCAATGCTGTGCAGCTTGCAGGATCTTGGTTCTCCGACCAGGGACTGAACCCGGGCCCCTGGCAGTGAAAGCGCCAAGTCCTAACCACTGGACTGCCAGGGAATTCCCTCAATAGACACTTTTAATAGTAAGGTTAATAAAGGAAGTAAGAAGGGAAAGTCTTCTTCATAGATAAGAGGACTAGGGACACTGTCCTTGAGGAAGTTTGACAACATAAGTGGCACATACTATTCATAAGGGAGGAAACGAGAACAAAAACTAAGTCTCTAATGTATTGGAAATATTAGGAAAAAGGAAATAAGAAAGAATGGAGTTAGGGAGAAGCAGAGTATTATAGGATAGCTAAGACTCAGGAAAGATTGACGAGTAGCAAAAAGAAAATATAAGACTGGAAGAGAATTTAAGTCAAAGAAATGTCTTTTTAAAATGGACAGCAAGTCACGAAGGACATTCAGAGGTAACTGTTCTAAAACAGATTGAAATGAGATGTGCCATTTCATAGTCTACTCTGAAATAGAGGAAGTAGTAAATATATTGTGGGCCTCTTTTAAACTTCTCTCCCAAACTGCATATACAAGATATGACTATAAAGTAATGAGACTTAAGAAACCACCAACGACAAACACACCAGACCTTATATATCAGATGAGTGTGGTCCTTTGCTGTAATCACACCAGGCACAATAACAGTAGAATGTTATAGTAGTAGAGCAATTTATAGTTTGACCAATGCTTTTAATATTCATTTTGATTATTCCAACTTATCTCCAACAAGCCTATATCACAGTTATTTTAAGGACAAACTGAGGCTCAGAGAAGTTAAGTATCTCATTAACTGTGAATTTAAAAGTGAAGCAGGACTAGACTAGGATTTCTGACTCCTAGCTCAGTGCTCTTATCAATATACCTTGCTGCCTTACCGTATATTTAATCCAAAGATGCTGCCATCACTCAAAACGTTTCTGGAACTCCTCTTTTGGAATTGCCTCCAGAGCCATTTTATGAGCAACACAAGAAAAACCAGTCTCATTACCTTATAATCATACCTTGTTCCTGACCCCAAATGGTATCGTCTAGCTTGATCACTCACCTTATTCATCAGTCTTGACTCCGAATGACTTTTGGCTGTTCCAAAAATCAAATCCACCCTCAAAGGACGAAGATTTCCCATCATTGAGGATAATCAAAAGAATGTGTCGCAGACTCTGAAGGCAATGCCAAAAGAGGAGTTCCAAAAATGTTTGAACAATGGGCAGCATTGTTGGAATAAGTGTATAACCTCCCAAGGTAACTACCTTGAAGGGACAATACTCACTTGGATATATTTGTTCTGGCATGTTTGTTTAAAAGTTCTATTATTTTATAGTCATACAGCAAAATAGTTACAGAGGCATGTTACAGAGGAGGTTTTTAAGTAGACCACTGCCCTGATACAAAACTTATGAACTAGGAATCATAAAAGTTAAATTTAAAAAAATGACTAAAATAGACTAAAAGTCTTAGAAGTAGAATTTCTGGATCAAAAGGCATGTGTATATCCAATTATCTTTTTTATATGGGAAACTGAGGTTAAGAAAGATTATATGACTTACCCAAAGTCACACTATTAGTTTCTGGCAGGGCTTGGACTAAAATGAAGATTTTTCTGACTTTTTGTAGAGTATTCATTCTAACAGTATTATTTCTTAAGAGCAAAAACAGCTTAACGGACAGACATTAAAACACTAAACAGTGACATTTTATTGAGGTAGTACTGTTATAAATAAATTAAATTCACCAAAACCAATAATTTATGCTGACTGTTCTAACCTGAACCTGAAGTAATTTATTCTTCTTATATTTTGATTCAGTAGTATAAATCAGACCTATTGTAATCATTATTTATACTCACAAAGAGCCCAATAATCCTTAGGAGATGAAAACCAAGCAGAAGCCCAAATTCTAAGTTTCTTGGCCTTTGTTTCAATTAAGACCCTTTTTTTTCTTATTTAAAATTTATATATATTCAGAAAATTACCTATGCACATACATATTCAACTAGAGCTCACATATACTCACTCACAAATTCAAACTCAAATATTGCTGGTCTCCTTTACCTTTATTGTTATAGACATCTAGGTAATTGGGGGCAGAGAAAATAGTAATGAGTGATGGAAAGCCTGTCGTTTGGCTCTTCCTGTACATTCGATACCTGGAAGAAAAATGACAGCCCGTCTGTCTTGATGTTAAAGGCAAAAATTTTGCAGTGCTGTTTGGTACAGTTGGTTGTTTTTGTTTGTTTGGTTTTGGTTTTGGCCACGCCACACCACAAGTAGGATCTTACTTCCCTGACCAGGGATTGAACCCGTGCCCCCCTGCAGTGGAATGTGGAGTCTTAACCACTGGACCACCAGGGAAGTCATGGTACAGTTTTAATATAACTTACCCAGCATCTTGGGCTTCATGGGCTCTGATTATTGATAACAGATTATTGTTCTGCAAAAATTCACAAACTGCAGGGTAACTGAAAAAGAAAATAGAAAACACAAATCCAGAATTAAAACACTTGTTTTTTAATAGGAGAAAGGGGAAAAGTCAAGATGAAATGAGTTGAACTTGTTTCAAAATTATAGGTTTTCATTACCACTGAACTTTTATTAATAGCTTAGCAATCATCGCTCTCGTTTTTCCATGTCACTGATATTCCTCATTCCAGATCAAGGACACAGATAGCAGACAACCCTAGGACAGAAGCAGAGTTCCCCCACCTTTTTTTTTTTCTTAACCCACACAATAATAATACAACACCAAAACTTTTCTTGGTATCTTGATATAAAAAAAAGTATCACAGCAGTGTGTGTGTGTGTGTGTGTGTGTGTGTGTGTGTGTGTGTGTGTAGTAGGTGCTAAAAACTGAACACACAATTTTCAAATTGTCAAACTGTTAGAAAAGTTAAAGAACCTACTTATAGCTTCACAGGTAATATCAATATCAAGATGATATTATGCAGGAATATTTCAGGAGCAAATACAAATACTATATCCAACCTTATTCAAATGAAAGGTATGATATTTGCATCTCTCCTATCATATTCTTTTAGCACTAGTACCTTTCTGAATGGCAAATGTTTGATACGAAGAACTGGAGAATACAAAATTATCCTGGAATTATCCAAGTGTTAATTATTTAATTTATGTTTAATCTTTGTTTCTTATTATGTTCACTAGAAAAAGTAAGTTTTAAAATAGGTTGCACATTCACGTGGCATAAAATTAAAAGATATAAAAAGTTATACAGTGAAATGTCTCCCTCCATCTTACCTCTATCTTCCAGCTACCCTGGAAGCAACCAATGTTCTTGGTTTCTTTGAGTGCCCTTTCAGAGATACCATATTCAATTTCAAGCAATGATGCACACACATATGCACACCCCCCCTTTTAGAAATGTCATCAGACGGTACACATAGCTTTTTACTATGTCTTTTTTTTCACTTTACACTAGTGATTATTCCAACCAGTATACAAAGGATTTGTTTTCTTTTTTTCATTTTTAAAAAACAGCCTCATTGCATTGTCTGGTACATTCCATTGTCTGGATGTACAAGCATTTATTTAACTAGTCTCCTATTGAACGTTTAGGTTGTTTAAAACCATCATCATAAATAATGCAACAATGAAAAACTTGTACATGCATTTTACACGTTTTCAAGTAGAGTTGATTCCTATCATTTGCAGTAGCTGTGTTCTGTAAAGTTGCTGCAAAAACTGAGTTAGTGAATACTGAACGACTGCTCCTAGGGGAAATACAGGGTTTCGGTTCTGTGAGCCTCTGGTCACAACGTTTTCGTCAACTAATCAACATAACCTTGTTTTATGTGTGTTTCTGTGTAAAATCACCTTATTTAATGTATACTGTTGATCCATTAACATGGGCCTCATGGCCAACAGTGCCACAACTCATTCCTGAATGGAGCTTATATAACACACCACAGCCTTCTTGCACATAGGAACACTAGATAGCACTTCAGCAGTATGCTTGGGGCCATTTTAAACAGCAAAACACCAACAAAAAATGTGGGAAATGTTTCACTAAATAGACCACAAAAAGAATACTTGCTTACAGTATGAGAGCTGAAACAAGAGGCAGAGCAGCTGCACGTTCAACCTCAGCCGGAACGTGCACAGCGTGTCTCAAATTTTCCGTTGCTCTGTACACTTGAATGTCTGTGAATGACTGGAAGTGTTGTGAGTATTGATTCCAGGGTTACAAATAAATCTTAGCAAGTAGGCAAATTTGCAAATCAGAATTCTTGAATAATGAGGACTGACTATATAGCCACAGGATTACATTTTAGAAGTAGAAATTCTGGAACAAAAGCCATGGCCATTTATAATTGAGAGATGTTGCCAAGCTCACTGCCATAGAAATTGTACCAATTTATAATGTGCTAAAAATAAAAGTTTTATATTCCTTATTTTAAGCAATGTAAAGAGAAGTAAAATTTAAATGACTTCATCATATTAGTCACTGCTAAAGTTGGCAGAATGGAATGAAAAAAGTTTACTTAGAAGAATGTTAAAACTATGGCAAAACTGAGGCTTCCTTTTGTGTGCAGGATTTCATTTAATGAATGCATTATCTTAGGCAATTATCAAAGATTTTTCAGGGTACTAAATACAGGTATTATTTATCAGAATAAAATATTTGGATTTTTAAAAAATTCAGGCTTCAAACTTCCCTGAATCTCCCTAATTTGGAGTGGCAAAGCACAATGAAAGCTCACATATGAGATTTAAGACAACAACCAACTTCCAGGAAATGTCCTGGGCTTAGTTCACAATGTCCTGTTCTTTTTATATCTTTGCCAATACCGGTGGTTCCAAAAGCTGGAGAGCTTTCTAAAAAAATAACAGGATTCCCTTGTCTCAGGCTTACTGAATCAGAATCTCTGAGGGAAGAGCCAAGAAATCTTTATTTTTAAAAAAGTCAATAGATGATGTTTGGGAACAAATAATCTAGATCATTTAAAGTCAGACAACAATATTTAAGCACTGCAAGATGTTCTATTCAGTCATGTTCAGTATATTACACTTGTTAGGGCATAATACTGAGTAAAATATAAAAAACAAAACAGAGTTTTCTGCCTTCAATTAATCAAAAAATTAAATAGAAGTCCCTGAGCGACACAAATTCAAGATACAAAATATGTAGTTAAAAATAATTTGATAAAATACGTTACAATTTCCTTTTTCTAATTTTCTAACTGAGGATTAGCTTACCTGTAAAAATAAGAGCACCCTCGGACCGTGTTGTGGGTATAGTGTTCCAAGGTCTTTTCATTGCCATAATCCTCTGAGGGATCAGACCAAAGCAGGTCACACACTGGCCCAAAGGCTGGAGGTTCTTTAAACCTGTCTAACTAGAAGACACGTAAAAGCCAAAAGAAGAAAAATCATGAAAGCAAAAGAGCTTTTGGAAAATGGTATGGGTCAAAAAACACCTTTCCACCCATAAGAATGTATTAGGAGAGTGGGCGGTAAGCCCCTAAAGAATTTTCCTTTAGGAAGAAAATGAACATTTAATAAATGTAGATACAATTTTTATTTGTTTTTGGTATTAAATTTTAATAAATATCCCTATCCCTACAGTAGAAAAGGACCTCCTTACATCCTAATCTTAAAAGCGGTGCTCATTTAATTTGAATGTGAAATCAATCACTATAGAAACATACTATTTATTAGAAAGACCCTGTAAAGTTTATTCCAATTGCCTAGGTGAGCCAATGTTACCATGACAGCAGGAAGGGTTTTGAGTGTTTCTGTTCATTGTTTATCTCATTCCAATGGAGATTTCTTTATTTTAAAGAATGCTAGTTTTATTTTGCAAAAGGCTTTCATCCTTTCCATTCTATTCAGTGGAGGCATTTCAATATAAGTTATTAATTCAAGCCTTTAGTCACTGCTGCTTTGGTTAACGCATGAAAGCCAAGAGAAAACAAGTAACTAGGATAACTGAATGCCAAGAAGAGAACCTCTGCTAAGTGAAAAGGGAGCTTTATATTAATACAATTGATTCAGAATTGTAAAATTCAAGATTTACTATGTAAAAGAGAAATGTTGTTTATTTAATAACAACACGGCAGCAGAAAAGGCTGTGCATACAGGCATACACCCTCTTACCTTGAGGACAGTAACTTTAATTCAGAGAAATTTTACAAACAGAAAATTTTTTAGTTTCAGTACCTATATAAGAGAGGTAAGAGAATACAAGGTACAGAAGAGAAGATGGTGATGTAGAACAATATAAATGAAAAAAGACTGATCACCTTTTTTCAGTCATGAAGATACATAATCCTGAAAAATCACAATTACCAACTAAGGCAAGTGTAGCAATTAAACTCTATCATCTGAAATGTCAAAGTCAATGAATTTCAGAGCTGGGAGAGTCCTCAGACCATCCATTTCAACGTCCTCATTTTACAGAGAAGAAAATCTAAGAGGTTAAGTGATTTGGTAAAGGTTACACAATTAATGGCAGTACAGGGATTAGAACCCTGGCTTTTTTCCTTCCTATTGCTACATAATTTAAAGTTTCAGGGTTATACTCAAAATATGTTTCTAGTTGGTAAAAGCACAGACTTCGTTAAAAATTAGACATTTTCTGGGCTTCCCTGGTGGAGCAGTCGTTAAGAATCCGCCTGCCAATGCAGGGGACATGGGTTCGAACCCTGCTCCAGAAAGATCCCACATGCTGGGGAGCAACTAAGTCCGTGAGCCATAACTACTGAGCCTGCACTCTAGAGCTCGCGAGCCACAACTACTGAGCCTGCATGCCACAACTACTGAAGCCTGCATGCCTAGAGCCCGTGCTCCACAACAAGAGAAGCCACCGCAATGAGAAGCTTGCGCACTGCAATGAGGAGTGGCCCCCGCTCGCTGCAACTGGAGAAAGCCCGTGCACAGCAACGAAGACCCAATGCAGCCAAAAATAAATAAATAAATAAAATAAATTTATTTAAAAAAATTAGACATTTTCTGGAAGATATATAGGAAAATGTTAACAGTAGTTATTGCCCAATGACAAGATCACAGGTGATTTCCATTTTCTTACTTTTAATTATCTGTATTTAAAAATTTTCAGCAATAAAGACATATTAGTTGACTGTAATAAAAAACAAAATTAAAAGCATATTTACTCCATGAGACTAATGAAAGATTACTTACTTTCCGAATGTCATCTAAACAAGTAATTTCAGGTGACATTCCTCCATGTACACACAGAAACTGCTGGTTTAAGAGGGCAGCAAGAGGAAGACAGTCAAATGTTTCCATACACGCATCATACACCTGTTCAGAATATTTGATTCGACCTATCAAAAAAGGAAAAACAAAGGAAGAGAGTTAAAATTTATCATACATGAAAAAGGATATATGCCAGTTGATTATGAAGCTACTCCAAAGCCATTTGTTACAGGCAAATTTGAAAACACAATCATCTTTGTACAGATATTTCTGAAAAGTTGTGGATAAAGGGCAAACAAAATCTCCCTCTTTTTCTACAAGTGTGACCTTGGATTAACTTTCTAGCTCTGTTGTCCTGGAAACCTGATAAGGTGAATGTAATCAGCTGTGTTATTAGGCAACATTTCTTATGGTAAAAATTACCCAATTACCTGGCGGAAGCTATAGCTTTGGGCTTCTCTGAGTGTGGTGACTCGTAAGGTATGTCCCTCGTGGGATCCTGGAAGCTATGCCAATAAAACTTTTACAAGAGATACTGGCATTTGTGATGCATGAGGCTTCTAAGCCAGGGTGGCTCCCTAATCTGCCCAATGTGGATACTGTTTCCTTGCACCTGAGCTGTGACTAGGAGAGGGTGGGAGAAATGGAGGCAAAAGGCAGAAAAGCTCCAGACTGCGGCATGTACTTCTATGACGACTACTCCATGAAAAGGGATGCCTGATGCTGCCCTTCCTGAACTGTACTCTTCTAGGATGGACACCATGTATGCCCCATGGTCTCTCGTGAGTCTGCATTGGGTCTAAAAAGACTTCCTGGTGGTATTGAAGATATATAAATAGAAACTGAAGTTTTAGGCGTCATCAATAAAATGTCAATAATATTTTTGCTCATGATTTTTAAGGTCTTCAACCAAATTATGTCCTGATTTTATTTTATGTAAAAATGTTCATCTCAGTGAACTGTATTTTGATGTGGTTGTCATTTTGAGGCTACAGAACAAAAAAACACTCCAGTGGGCAGACAGTGGGTTGGCTTCCACAATTATCTAAAAAGAACAGGTCATGAAATAGTAGTTGGCAGATGGCTTTAATTTAAAGAGAAAGGGAACGTTTTCTTCTTTGGCCTTGGGTTCAAAAAGCCAGTATGCTAGGAGGCGCATACTGGTGGAGACGGCCACAAGTTATACAGGCAGGCAGCCCTACAGAACTGTGAGCTCCTTCTCTTCCAAGATTCTGTGAAGATGAGACAAAGCCTACAGGCCCCAGAGAACAACACTATAGCAAGTGAGTCAGATTATCTAGTTGGTAATTATTTCTGTGTTTATTTTCTTCTTGTAATCTCCATGCTTTTAGAAAAGACATGTTCAAGTATCAGAGCCTGGTCTTGGCAAGGCTCTGGGGAATAATGTGAAGGGTGATGTGTCCAGATTTGGGCCAGAGTGCAGTACATGGGTAGCAGGAATGACTGGAGAGAGATCCCTAAAGGGAAGGTGTAACCAGTGGACCACACTTAAGGTGCTTCATCCCAGAAGGTGAAGACTGTCTACTGCCAATACTGATCAGGATTTGAGGGCATTAAGGGAGGCGTGAGTTCCTTTATAAACTTTTAGAGCATTCTGTATTACCACAAAGGCAGTTAAGATCATCTATTTCACAATATATGCTAACTCTATTATGACATCCAAGTTAATAAGAGCCATATCTTCTGCATCTTTCTATCTCCTTGCAATTACATCCTTATATTCTGCTTTGTATCTGAGCACTACACGTTTGGCTATCTCTGAAGTAGACCCAGCACTGGCCAAAAAGTGTGTTAAAGGAAAAAAAATCAAGGGGAAAAAACCCTTTCATTTGTGGCCAGTGATTTGACTTTTTCTCCTGTAAATCCATGGAGCCAGAGTTCCCCCTGTTGCCAACATCAATAAGGAATTCCTTTGTAAGAGTCCTAAGGTTGCATATAGGCAGGGATTTTAATTAGTTATTAATTCATGCTCCAAATACCATTTTACATCAATAAGATGCCTTTCAACCCAAAGAATGACTCAAAGGAGTTCCTTAGCCTACTTCCAGAAGACTACCAAGTCTGGAGAAAGACAGAAAGTAATACAGTGTCCTAACCCATTTTGTAAATTAAAACAGAAAGTCACAAATCAAATTAAACAAAGTGCACAACCAAAATGGGTTACAGAATGTTACCATTTTAATTTTCTTAAAGTTTATGAATATGTATATAAATACCAACATTTTTATTTTCTGAGGGGTTAGATTGAAGATGACTTAGTTTAGCTGTATTTTCTAGGATGGATATATAATCCTTGTATAGTAATATTTATTGTTATATCACCTTTATTTTTGAAATCTGTTGAAGGCTCACAATGTACCTGTGCCATCAGTGAGTTAAGTGTTCAACACAGTGGAATGGAGTCTGGAACCTGACTGCCTGGATTCGAACCTCAGCTCCGCCACTTACTAGCAATAGTACTTTGGACGAATTACTTGACTCTCTGTGCCTTTACTTCCTCATCTATAATATAGGCCTAATAATAATACCCACCTACATTACAAGGTTGCTGTGAGGATTAAATGAATTCACATATGTAAAATGCTTTGAATAATGTATGACACAAAGTTGGTTCTATATAAGTGTTAACCAATAAAATTACCTTATTTTATCCTCACTGAAACCCTGTGAAGTAGGTACATAATCTTCATTAAAAAGCTGAGGAAGGGCTTCCCTGGTGGCGCAGTGGTTGAGAGTCCACCTGCCGATGCAGGGGATGCGGGTTCGTGGCCCAGTCCGGGAAGATCCCACATGCCGCGGAGCGGCTGGGCCCGTGAGCCATGGCCGCTGAGCCTGCGGGTCCAGAGCCTGTGCTCCGCAACGGGAGAGGCCACAACAGTGAGAGGCCCGCGTACCGCAAAAAAATAAAATAAAATAAAATAAAAAGCTGAGGAAACTGGGCTCACTTGTCCAAAGCTGCAACTAGTAAGTGGCAGAACTAGAACCTGTTCATGCTCTTAACATGATGCAATACTCCTCCCAATCATTACTTTTAAATTAAATATTTAGTAGGAGAATCTAAAGAGCCAAATATATAATTACCAAAGGTTAAATTAGCTGACTCAAGTGTTTTATTTTCATGATAAATTGTAAGATATATCCCACAATGAAGGAAACATGCACCTCAGTCATAGGTTCACACTGATACAAGTTCTAACTAGTATCAATAATATAACACTAACAAAACAAAATTTTCAACAATATTCTTTGAACGTAATTTTGAGAGTCAGCACTATTTGCAGGAAACCATGACCCGGTCTAAACAGTGATTATATATTTGTTTTAATTTTTATTTGCTTTCACTGTTTTTTTAAAACAAAGGTAATAGGTTCAAAAAAAGAAAGGTTCAGAATTAGTGCCTCCTCCCCCTCTTTGCAGGCAATTAGCTTCCTGGGTGTCTTTATAAAGATATTCTACGCATACATATGCAGATATGTATATTTATTCCATTTTCACAACATCCTTTTGTTTTTTAACATAAATGTAGAATATGTACACTGTTTTCACTTGCTCTTTGGACTTCTTTTTTTAAATAAATTTATTTATTTTGTTTTATTTATTTTACTTTTGGCTGCGTTGAGTCTTCATTGCTGCACGTGGGCTTTTCTCTGGTTGCAGCGAGCGGGGCCTACTCTTCGTTGCGGTGTGCAGGCCTCTTATTGTGGTGGCTTCTGTTGCAGAGCATGGGCTCTAGGCGTGCGGGCTTCAGTAGTTGTGGCTTGCAGGCTCAGTAGTTGTGGCTCTCGGGCTCAAGAGCACAAGCTCAGTAGATGTGCCACACGGGCTTAGTTGCTCCGCTGCTCGAACCCGTGTCTCCTGCATTGGCAGGCGAATTCTTAACCACTGCGCCACCAGGGATGCCCCTTTTTGTACTTTTCTTTTTTGGCTGCGCTGTGCAGCACGAGGGGTCTTAGTTCCCGGATCAGGGATTGAACCCAGGCACCTGGCAGTGAGAGCACGGAGTCCTAACCACTGCACCGCCAGGGAATTCCTATTTTTTGGACTTAGTAACATATTTTGGAGATCATGCCATATAGTTATATGAAGAGTTTTGGTTTTTTTCAATATCTATATAATATTTCACTTTATGGATATACCACAATCTAACCACACCAATCTCTTGCTACTATAAGTCATGAACAATGGCAAACATTTGTTTATTTCAAAAAAAAAAAAATCAACCTGTCATAACAATACTGTTTTCATTAACAAAATTACAGGAGTTTCTGGAACCTCCTGTAATTTCAGTAAGCTGTTTAACTACACATCAAAAAAGGGGCCCTTGGAAATAAGAAATTAATTTACTTTAGAAATATGGACCCAGAGCTATGAGATGGAATCACAAAACCACTAGGTTTCTTGCTTTCCAAGTACATAACAATAAAGAGATGTTTTTGCAAAGATAAATGATATGTCAAAAATTAACTGTTATACTTTGCTACTCAAATTATCTCTGGATTTGAAAGAAATTTTAAAAATCTCTGCAATATAAAGCACTTTAAAACTTGATATAAGAAAAGAAATGCCTCCACCTGCCCCTCCTAGAAATATTAACAAGATTGCAGCTGCACAATTTGGAACTAAGCATCACTTAACAGTAGTTATAAGGTGCTGATTCTAAATGTTACAGTGGCCCTTTAAGAAAGATCAGCTTATCAGTAAAAACACTCATGCAAAGTGGCACACATGCTCTTTCCTTATATAGGAACAAAATTTGAAATTGTACTTGAATTTGTGTGCTTATTCCAAGATTTATTAACATTTCGGATGCAGCATTAGAATGAAACAGGAGTATATTGGCAGATAAGAGAAAAAGAAAGAAACGTGGTTTAAATTACAGCTGTGAAAAGCAAAGAAAAACCTGAGATAAGAAATCCTGTGCAAAATGACACACTCAAAATGTTTCCCAAACCTATTGTTCTATTTTCTGAAAACAGTCTGAACCAATTATACTAATCAAAAAAAGAACTCTGAAAAAACAGAGGAAGAATTACATAGAATGTTACCGAAAAAACATGAATCTTAATTCAGAGGCATCCATACACAGTTTTTTCTTCATTACTTATCTATTGCCAAATATTGAGCATTCCAGGGCCTTTGTTAACTGCTTGATAGGCACTGTTTAATTTTCCCAAGTAAGGAAACAGAGGTGTAATGAGGACCACCTTAATATTTGGCTTAGAAAAACAATGCAAAATATTTCCAATTTTTAAAGTACTTGATGAAGTGGTTCTCAAATGACAAACAGTAGATACTTTCCAAGCCTCTGGAAGAGGTGTTCTTAACCAGCAGTGTGCTACAGAATTACCTGGGATGCTTTAAAAAGCCTTTTAAATGCTTGGCCCTAAATGGATAATTTGAAAGTTACCAGTTTAAAAAATTGGTATAATAGTATTACATGGTGGTGGTGAAAAGCTAATTCACGGAGTCCTATGGGAAGGTAAAAAATTAAAAGTACTAGTCCTCCTGATCCAGTTTCCCACAGGTAATCACTGTTACCAATTACTTCTGCACCTTATATATTTTTAATTTACAAAGGAGATCACACCATACGTGTTCTGCAAATGGCTTCCATCACCTAACAATATATCTGAACAGCTCTCCATATCAGTACATCTAGATCCACCTTGATCTTACAACAGCTGTCTACCATTCCATTTTTTAGATATATTATCCCTTATTATTATTTTTTTGCTATTACAATTAACACTATAATGAACATCCTTATACATCCATATCTTCTTATCTTTTTGAGTATATAGTGTGGTAGGCAGAATTCTAAAATGACCTGCAATGACCTATACCTTTGTATAATCTGTGCCCCTTTGAGTGGGTGGAACTTGGAAATACGCTGAGACTCCCATGATTATGTATCATTATGGCAAAAGGGAGATTTTCCTGGATGGGCCTGACCTAATCAGGTGAGCCTCTGAAAAGCAGAGGGTTTTCTCCAGCTGGCTGATCACAGAAGAGGAAGGCAGAGAGTGCATTTGGGCTCTAGAAACTGAGGGCAGTTTCTAGCCAACAGCTAGCAGGAAAATAGGGGCCTTAATCCTACAGTCAATAAGGACCACCAACAACTAGTGAGCTTGGAAGACACCAAGCTCCAAATGAGAACACAGCCCTTGGTGACACCTTAATTTTGGCCCATTGAGACCCAGAGCAGCAAATTTAGCCATACTGTGCCTGGACTTCTGACCTGCAGTAACTATGAGATAACAAATGTGCTGTTTTAAGCAGCTGAATTTGTGGTAATTTGTTATGCAGTATTAAAAAATAAAGATACAGGGCTTCCCTGGTGGTGCAGCGGTTAAGAATCCGCCTGCCAATGCAGGGGACACGGGTTCGAGCCCTGGTCCAGGAAGATCCCACATGCCACAGAGCAACTAAGCCAGTGCGCCACAACTGAAGCCTGCACACCTAGAGCCTGTGCTGCACAACAAGAGAAGCCACCGCAATGAGAAGACCGTGCACCACAACGAAGAGTAGCCCCCGCTCTCCGCAGCTAGAGAAAGCCCGCATGCAGCAACAAAGACCCGACGCAGCCAAAAATAAATAAAAATAAAAATAAATAAATTAAAAAAAGAAAAGATACAATCTTCATGATAAACTCCTAGAAGCCAAACTGCTGGGTCAGAAATTTTTACGGATATTGCAAAATTACTCTTCAAGTACTTTACACCAATTTAAACACTCACCAACAGTAGATCTAATTTATTTTAAACTTCCTGGTTAATTACTGATTTAAAGTGTTTATTTCAATAAGTTCCAAGGCCTGGAATGATCTATATCTTGCCCATTTGTAGCTGACTTTTCTCTCACAGGGTTTTTAAGTGTTCACACTCTAAAATTTCTTTCAATAAGAAAGACCTTTCATTTCAGGCGTTACTAGGAGGAAGGCTGTCATCACAACTGCTAACTTCAATGTAGGAAGCTACTGGTAACAAGAGTTAAAATGAGCATTGGGAACATTCTCCAGTTGTAAGTAGAGGGATTTTGTGGCAGCTGAATAAACTGAGTCTCTGAAAACAAATTTCAAAGTTTTTTTCAACTTTGAATATTCTTTTGGTAATAAAGCTTCAAATATAATATATTCCTCCAAGATGATAATCTGAAGAGAAATCTGAATAGGACACAAAGTAAAATCCATGATCAAAATATCAATTATATGAACAATAAAGGTTTTTTTTTTTTTTTTTTGGCCACACCACATGGCAGGTGGGATCTTACTTCCCTGACCAGGGGAGGAACGCTTGCCCCCTCGCAGTGGAAGTGCAGTCTTAACCAGTCGACCGCCAGGGAAGTCCCAAAGCATTTTTATATATTCAGGATTATGGGGGGAAAGAGGTAGACTTTAGAGCTAGACAAGAGATTATTCTACCTTTCTTATTTTATAAAGAATGTACTAACACTTTAGAAATGAAAAAAGGTATAATTCTGTTTTTTATTTCAGTATTTTCCTTTCACTATAACAATACAAAAATTCCATGTAGTATAAACTGATATATAATTTTTCTGAGTGCTAGAGTATGTACCAAAAGTCTTTAAAATGTTCATGCCCGGACACCTAGTAATTCTTTTCTGAGAGTCTATTCTAAAGATATAAATCACAAAGAATCATTCATTCAACAATTTAATTCAACCAATATTTGTTAAGCATCTACTATGACTTATTACATAGTGTTCTGGAAAAACAACAGAGAACAAAACACCACCCTGCTGTCATGCAGCTTAAATTCTGGTGGGAGAGAAAGACAGTAAATAAATAAATATATTAAAAATATATAAATTATATATATATAGGATATATCAAAATTTCAGGTATTGATAGATGCTATGGGAAAAAAAAGTAGGGTATGAGAATAAAGTGATGAGATTTTAATTTAGAAAAAGCAACCAGGGAAGAAAATCTCTGAGGCTATGACACGAATGAAGTAAGGATGTAGGTCTTCTAAGCAGATACACACCTGGGGAAACAAGAGATGATACATGCAAATGTCCAGAGGCAAGTTCTCCCAAACAAGCCCAATATAGTCACCATCATGCTGCATGTTACTTAGAGCCAATTTTGAGTACCTAGATTCTGGTCAAAGAAATCTGTGAGGTTTTTGTTTCTGTTTTTGCTTCGCCTCACGGCTTGAGGCTTTGCAGGATCTTAGTTGGGCCAAGTGGAAGTGGAAGTGGAAGCACGGCATCCTGACCACTGGACCACCAGGGAATTCCCTGTTTTTGTTTTTTAAATCAGCTTGTAATGTTTTGAGTTTCAAAAAAATTCTACCTTTAATAATAAATTTTTTTTTACTATTACAGTATTATTTATAGTTGGAATCAACCTAAATGTCCTACAGTTGCTACTAAATTGGCCACACATGATAGTACATTCATAAGATCGAATACTTTAAAAACATTAATATTATATTTTAAAGTCATGTTAAAAAATATTTAATAAAATGGAAAAATGCTATTATATAACATGAAAAGAACAGTTTATTAAACAGTACATATACTATGAGCCCAACTTTATTGCAAAAATATATACAGTTGGCTCTCCATATCCACAGGTTCTGCATCCACGGATTCAACCAACTGCGGAACTAAAATATTTGGGGGAAAAAAAAATTCCAGAAAGTTCCAACATGCAAAACTTAAATTTGCAGTGGGCCAGCAACTATTTAAATAAAATTTACATTGTATTTACAACTATTTACATGGCATTTGTATTAGGTATTATGAATAATCTAGAGATGACTTAAAGAATACAGGAGAATACATGAAGGTTATATGGAAATACTATATGCCATTTTAGATAAGGGACTTGAGAATCTGCGGATGTGGGTATCTGTGGGGGTCCTGGAACCAATTCCCCGGAAATCAAGGGAGGATTGTATGGATATAGATATATCTGAACTATTTCATGATAGGTTTGTTTTTTTTTGTTTTTTTTGTTTTTTTTTTGCAGTACGCGGGCCTCTCACTGCTGTGGCCTCTCCCGTTGCAGAGCACAGGCTCCAGACGCACAGGCTCAGCGGCCATGGCTCACGGGCCCAGCCCCTCCGCGGCATGTGGGATCTTCCCAGACCGGGGCACGAACCCACGTCCCCTGCATTGGCAGGTGGACTCTCAATCACTGCGCCAACAGGGAAGCCCAATGATAGGTTTTTATGTATACAGAAAAGAATAGAAGACTATATACCAAATAGTGAGATAATAGTGATTAATTTTAAGTGGTGTAATTGTGGACAATTTATATCTTTGGACTTTTAAACGTTTTCCAAATATCCTAAATGTATTACTTATAGACCCAGGGGGATACTCAAAAGTTATTTTCAAAACAAGTGTTAAAAAGTGGAATCTAGGTTCTCACCAGAAAACAAAACAAAACAAAAACAAAAACAGAACAGGAAGCATTTAAGGTCCATTAGTTTGTTTTCTTTGTGTTTAATTCGCTGGGACTGGCTAAAGGATAACTTAAAAAGTTCTGGAGGAGTGATTATACTTACATTCCTGTTTGAAGGTGAAATATTCTGTAAGATGCCTGCATTCATGATTTCCTCGAAGCAGAAACAATGTTTTGGGATGATTAATCTTTAAACTCCATAAAAACAGCACACACTACAAGACAAACACAAGGATAAAATTTTTATTTTTGATCACAATAACACATAAAGACAATTTATACAAATTCAAATGACTTGCTATAATGGCGTATCTCTTTGATATTCCCAAGTTGAAACATGAAGAATTCCAGCTTTTGAGTGTGTTGTGCTGTTGCCCTAGAATTTGTCTTTTTTGTTGTTTTTGGTTTTGTGGGTTTTTTTTTTTTTTTTGGCTGTGCCACATGGCATGTGGGATCTTAGTTCCCTGACCAGGGATTGAACCCGTGCCCCCTGAAGTGGAAGCACAGAGTCCCAACCACCAGACCTCCAGGGAACTCCCTGCCCTAGAATTTGAAAGAACGTAAGAGCGTAGCCTTCATAGAAATCTCTTAATTTCTGTTCCAATGTTCCATCCAAATATCTAGATCTCTACAGTAAAGTCACCCACACACATACCTTAGTCCTAAAACCTGTATTTTATTTAGTGGAGAAACAGTAGAGACATTTCCACTAAAATCAGGAACAAGGCAAGGATATCCACTAATACCACTACTATTCAACATTGTACTAGAGGTATTAGCCAACTGAATTAGACAAATCAGTTAGAGGCTTAACAATGAGTAAAGAAAAACAAAAACTATCTCTATTTGCAGATGATATAATAGCATACCTGATAAACTCCAGAAGAATCAATGATACAACTAACTAAACTAATAAAAAATTCAGTAACATGCAAGGATATAAAATTAACATACAAGATAGCCTTCATATACACAAACAATAAGTGGGACACAATGCTAGACAAAACTCCATTTACAATAGCAGCAAAGAAGATTAACTACATAGGAATAAATTTAACAAGAAATGTATAAAACTCATACCAGGAAAAAGTTAAAAAAACACTCCTGAAAGACACAAAAGTAGACATGAACAAATGGAAAGACATTCCCTGTTTTTGGATAGGATGATTCAGCATTAAAAGATTACAGTTCTTGGGACTTCCCTGGCGGTCCAGTGGTTAAGCCTCTGCGCTACCACTGCAGGGGGCGAGGGTTCCATCCCTGGTCGGGGAACTAAGATCCCACATGCTGCACAGTGCAGCCAAAAAAAAGAAAAAAGAAAAGATTATAGTTTTTCCTAGTTTATAAACCCATTACATTTCCAATAAAAATACCATAAGCTATTTTATGGAGTTAGACAAGTTGATAATAAAATTTATATGGCAAAATAAACATGTAAGAACAGCCAGGAAACAGCCAGAAAAACACTGAAAAAGATGGTTAAAACATACTATAAACTTCCTAAATTAAAATAGTGGTCCTGGCACTATATGTAGATAAATATACCAGTGGAATAAAATGGGTCAGAAATTAATGCACGTACATATAAAAATTTGAGATATAAGAAAGGTGGCACCCTAAATCACTGGAGAAATGATGAGCTTCTTAAGAAATGTCTCTGGGACAACTGGTGCTATTTCAAAAAAAAATTAGAACCATATCTCACATAATGAATAACAAATGGATAAGGGATCTAAATATCAAAATGCAACCATACAAGTTCTAGAAGAAAACATGAGGTGAGTTTTCTTTAGCTTTAGTGTACTGAAAAACTTTAAAACTAATGACTAAAAGTCCAAAGGCAAAAAAAGAAAAGATGGGTAAATTTGACTACATAAAAATAATTTGCATGGTATAAAACAATTCGGCAAGAACTGACAAAACCACATATACATTTAACTTTTGACCACATCTAGGAGCCTACCCTGAAGAAACACTTCCAACAATAAGAAAATACATACACACAGGTTGCAGTGTTGTTTGTAATAGCAAAGTATTTGAAACAACCTAAATGACCATACAAAGGAGAGAGGCTGAGCAAATTATGATACATCCACACAATGAAGTACTATGAAGCTATGAAAAAAAACATGAGAAAGATCTCTCTATAAACTGATTTGGGGCAATTTCTAGGATACACTGTTAAGAAAAAAGCAAAATGAAAGAGTATCTACAGTATGCTACTGTTTATGTAATAAAGAAGGGGTATAAGAAAAACATATATTAGCTGCTCATTTGTGCATAAGAAATAAGGGAAAGATAAATCATAAACTAAAGAGACTGGTTACCTAGAGCAGGCATAGAGGAAATGGGTGGAAAGAAGTGGGGACTGGGAACAGGTTAGGAGGGATGAGGTCGGAGTGACACTTCTCAAAGCATACCTCTTCAGATAGGTTTGACCTCTAGAACCACAGTAATTAAAATTATTTGGGTATTAAAATTACTCAAAATAAGTATTTAAATCAACCAGCATGTGATAGAAATCCCAAATATAATGTGAACAGTAACAAATGAGCCTAACTGTATTATAAATGGATAACAAAGTAACAAAGAAAGGGATGGGAGGGGGGAGAACTAACCCAAGTTATATATGTATATAATATATAATATATATATATATACACACACTATATATAACCAAGCTACATATATATATATATATATATATAGTGTGTGTACATATATATACGTATGCGTGTATATATATATATATATATATATATATATATATATATACACGCATACGTATATATATCTCCTAGATCGTTCTACTGAGAGGGCCTAGGACCTCAAAATCACTATGTGTATTGATTTGGGGATTACAAATAAATTTTAGTAGGGAGGCATATATACAAATACAGAATCCGTGAATAATGAAAATCAATCGTATAGTCTAATCATAAAATATACATATCTCATTCATATACAGCTTCAAAACATAAGCAAAAATTGACAGGACTATTGTGAGAAACAGATAAATCAATAACTCTAGCTGGAGATTTTGACGCAGACCCAAAAGTAAATCATAGTTCAAGCAAACAAAAATAATCAAACTTATAGAGAACAAGTGAACAAGTACAGAATGCATTATTTTCAAGTATATATGGGATAGTCACAAAAATCTACTGGGTACCACAATAAATTCCAAAGGGAGTCTCAATAAATTCCAAAGAATGAATATTATTCAGATTATGTTCTCTAATTAAATTATGCTAATTAGAATCAGTAACAAAATACTAACTCTAAAAAAATCCCACATGACTGGAAACAAAAAACATACTGCTTCATTGTCTTAGGGTTTAAAGATAATTCTTTAAAAAATGCTGAATGATAATAAAAACAATACATGTCAAAATCTGTGGGACCCAGATAAAGCAGCACTTAAAGGGCAATGTACCTTAATAAGTACATTTATTTTTTAAAACAGATATGCAAATATGTTTGTATATGCTTAACCTATCTCTGAAATGTCATACAAGAAACTCTCAACAGTGATTGTATGGGTGGAATGGCTAATATATGAGAAGATGCTCAGTGTCATTAGTAATTAAAGAAATATTAATTGAAATGACAATAAGATATTACTTTATCATTTTGGTAAATATTAGAAAATGAGATAAAACCAAATTCTGGAAGAGGGACAGGAGGAAATATGAACTCTTAGGTGCTACTGGTAGGAGTACAGACTGGTACAGCTGTTCTGAAGACTGATCTGCAATAATCAGTTCAAGTGTTATATGAAGGTAGGTACCCTTTTCCCTAGCAATCCCACTCTTGTTCATAAACCATAGAGAAACTAAAACATGGGACCATAAGTGGATTTATATAAGGGTGTGCTTCACAGCAGTGTTCATGATAGAAAGAAACTGGAGGCAACCTAGTGTCCACCACTGAGAACAGAGAACTAAAATGTCATAGATGTATACTATGGGATACTATGGAGCAGACAGAAACCCAGATAGATCTTAAAAACATACTGACATGTAAAAACAAAAATCAACAGAAAGACAGCTACAGCAGTGATTCTCAGGGTGGTCATATTCATATCAAAGTGTGGTACATCAGCATCACACAGGAACTTGTTAGAATATACATTCTCAGGGTCTATCCCAGACCTAAAGAATCAGAAATTCTGGGGTGGGCTCCAGCAATCTGTTTTTGAACAAGCCCTCCAGGTAATTATGATGCATGCTAAAGTTTGAGAACGACTGAATAGCACCAAAACATTTATGTAAAATTAAAATATTTTTCCCACCAAAACGTTATATATTAAAAAATTAATAATATATGTATTCTGACGCATATACTAAATACAATAGCAACATGTATAGTTGGGAGAGGGAGTAAGGAAAATAGAGGTCACAGATAAGAAAAACAAAACAAAACAATAGAGGGACTTAGAAAAGACTAGTAATAAATGTGCCATGACCTTAAGAGCTTAATTCAACCAAGACTTCCCTCCTTTTTGAAAGGAAAGACTTCAAAATCCTGAATCCAAATGCTTCTCAAAATGCCTACTCTAAGTCACGAACATCTCCTGCCTATGCTTACTGGATAAGATTACTAACTAGTCTTTCTGGGCTCCCATAGTCAGTCCACCACGTAACAGCCAGAGTAATTGTTTTAAAACATAAATAAATGTGAATATGTCACTTCCATGCTTAACAAACAAATAAACAAACAAAAAAGCTCTAATGGCTTCCCACTGCATTCAGAATAAAACCCAAACTCTACCATGGTTTGCAAGGCCTGACATCATGTAAACCCTGCCTATGTCTCTGATACACTGTCTACATTGTCCCCTTACTCATTCTGTCTAGCCACACTGACCTTGTTTCTATTCCTGGGCTGCCTTAGGCTTGCTCCTTCCTCAGAGCTTTTACACTTGATATGCCCTTTGCCTGGAATGTACTCACCCCACCCCTCCATCTACACATGGCTCATTCCCTCAGGTCATTCAAGTTTTTGTTCAAATATTACCTCTTCAGATAGGACTTCCCTGATCTCCAACTAAATTAGCTACTCCTGTCCCCCTTTTGTCCCTTACCCTGATAGACACTAAGCAGATATAAGATGCCATCTCTCTCACTAGAAAACACAGTAGGGACTTCCCTGGTGTCGCAGTGGTTAAGACTCCGCACTCCCACTGCAGGGGGCCCGAGTTCGATCTCTGGTCAGGAACTAGATCCCACATGCATGCCACAACTAAGAAGCCTGACTGCCGCAACTAAGGAGCCCACCTGACACAACTAAGACCCGGTGCAACCAAATAAATAAATAAATATTAAAAAAACAAAACAAAACAATAAAGGACTTGGCTTTGCTTGTTTATCTCCGCATCCCCAGAATTTAACAATGCCTCTCAACTTAGGTACTATTAACAAGCATAATTCTTTGTTGCAGGATGTTTTGTATTCCTGAACCCTGCTTATTAAATGCCAGTAGAACTTCTCAATTATTGTGACAAACCATTCATATGTCATTGTACATAATTATGAGTACATCTGCAGTATAGTTTCTCAAAAATGAAATTGTTGGATCAAAACAATGTACATTTTGAGACACACCTTGCAAAATAAACACTATAAAATGTAAATATACGAATATAATTACGAATATACGAATATAATTGGATGGCTTTTTCTTTTGGTTGACTTTTGTTTTCAACATAATATTTCAAATTTCACAAAATATTCCAAGGAAAAAGTACATTAAATTCATATATAAACATAGAAAGCACTTTCTCTCTTCCTACTTACCTTTCCCAACCAAGAACATGATATATCTTTTGAATTATTTGGTCTTTATCTCTGCCTCCTGTAACGATCAACTAAACTTTTTGAAGTAATGAGTTATAATGCCCATCCACACTACAATGTAATTTGGTTGATATACTTCTCAGCCTCTAATCTCAAGTTTTATTTCCTCGTATTATACATCAGTATGCAACTGTACAATTATCTTGTACACATCAATTAAAGGTCATGATTATCAGAAAATCTGTTCGATACTCTTTGTATTCCTATGTGAACAGAATTTTTACTCCATCTCAAGAATCATTTCTATATGTCAACAACTGTTCATTAGTTGTCCGTCTGATAACATTTACATCACCTAAACATCTGATAACATTTTCTCTTTGGTGGCTCCTGTGCATTTAGTACAACACATCCTATGCTGAAAAGGTTCCCTTTAATCCTTTCTCTTATTATAAAATCAATGAAAGGAAACTAAAATTTAGCTTCCCCTACCACAGAGGAAGTACTTTATAATGGGTGCAAATGAAGAAGGAATATCAAAAGGCTCAGACAAAAGTGAAACTTTACTATTCTGTTTTATCAGTCACATTTGGACCAGTCCCTGGTGTACTACCAAAGCCCACGTTGCTTCAGGAAAGATCAATGCTTGCTCTGGGCATGGAAAAAAAAAATATCATCATGCCTTGATTCTCTCATACAGGCTCAAGGAAAGAGAAATTATTAAGTATGGAAGAGAAAATAAAGTTCTGTGAAAATGATTTGGCAATACATATCAAAAGTCTTAGAAATGCTCACACTCTTAAAAATACTCATTCTATTATAAGAATCCAATCTAAGGAAATATCAGAAATGCTATTAAAGATGTATTCAAAAAGATGTTAATTGCAGCAATATGCAGAATGGAAACAACTGGAAAACAACCTTGTACCACTTACAGTACAAGTGATACAATATCCAATTAACTGCTGCTTAAGCCATAAAGACATTTAAACATCTCAGAAAACAAACAGTCTGGAGGCAAGATGTCTAGGTTTAGTGTACCGGCTCAACATCTTCACCAAGAAATCATGCCCCCTCTCCCTCTTTGATCTGCTATTCACAGCAGGTCTGCTTTTCATTCTTAGTTATAGCACCTCCTCATGGTCACAAAATGGCTGCTACAGTACACACACCCACATTTGACATGACATAGGGGAATGGGGGTCCAAAAGCTTTCACCTTGCAAGAGTCTTTTCATCTGGAAAGAAAAAATTTCAAAACAACACACACAAATAACAATGACAACACAACATGCAGAAGTCCCTTTATATATTACTGGGCAAAAGAGGATCTCATGTTTACCCTGGACTAGTCACTGGTAACAGGGAATGGATTGCCATGACTAGTTCAAACCAACCAGAATTCATTCCCTTGGGCTGGGATAAGGGCCTTCCCTCTCTGAAATTAAAAGTTCTCCCTGAGAACTTTTAAATAGGTAGAGTGTGCAATGTTACAATCTGCAAGTATGATCTCCACCCATCCCAGGTACCTATTTAGTTATCCCTGACAACCCCCAATCCTATTTATCTGAACAAAACAGGGATTTGATAGTAAGGAAGGAGGAGAGAAAAGGTAGGCAAATAAGCAGTACCTGCTACAAACCAAATTATCCAAAGAGAAATGGTGAAATAAACTACGGTATTTATACCACTAATCATACTTTTGGAGAAATTTTAATGATAGAGAAAAGTGCTCTCAAGACAATGATGAGTGGGGGGGAAAGACTACAAAAGAGAATGCACACAACGATCTCAACTTTCCTTAAAAAATATACACATGTAAAAGAAGAAAAAGACTGTGAGGAAATACAACAAAATGTTAACAGTAATTTCATTATAATTCATTTATAACTTTATTTGTAAGAATTTTTTTCTTAGATTCTGCATTTCCCAATTTTTCTACAAAAAAATGACTCTTTATAACAAAAAATTATAATAGGGACACCATCACCTTATTTTCATCTGTTTGACAAAAACATCACCACTCATGCTTATCAAGCACATTGATAAAAATTTATTGTTCAAGTATATACTTGTATCATGTTAGACTAAGTTGTAGCTTACAGAAATCTATATAATCTTAGTGGTCTATAAGTGGCTTCCAACAAACATGAGATATATCCTACAGTTCAGTTTTAAAACTGGTATAATACAGCATTGTCAATTTAAAGTTTTGATTCATTTATCTCTTAAGCTGTTCCAGAAAAACGCTTTGTTAGCCAAACATCAAATAGCATGATAAAGCCAAATATAAACTATGATTTATTAACATTCATTCAGTCAACAAATATTGAGTGCCTACTATGTGTCAGGCACTGTGCTCAGTCCTAACATGAAGAATATTGCTAATAATTAAATAAGTACTTTTGGGGACTTCCCTGGTGGTTCAGTGGGTAAGACTCCATGCTCCCAAGGCAGGGGGCTGGGGTTCAACCCCTGGTCGGGGAACTAGATCCCGTATGCATGCCGCAACTAAGAGTTCACACGCTACAACTGAGAACCCACATGCTGCAACTAAGAAGTCTGCATGCCACAACTAAAAGATACCGCATGCTGCAACAAAGACCCGGCACAGCCAAAATACATAAATAAATATTAAAATAAATAAATATTTTCATATCATACTGAGCGATCTATTCATAAGTAATCTTTTCTTTTAGACTGTCAGCTCCCATAGAGACCATGAATCCTACTCATTATTTGATGCTCAGAGCCTGCCATAAAGTTGGCACTCAGGAAACATTTGTTGATGAGTGACAGAAAAAATATGTTAACACAAAATATTCTGAATATGGCATATGTGTACAAAACTCATCGTGGGTCTGTGTGTGTGTGTGTGTGTGTGTATTGTGAATATACTGATGCATTGAAACTATTTTTAAAGTATGTAATCAGAGGATGATTTGGCACAATATTTATCCTTTCAAAAAGTTATTTCTGGGCTTCCCTGGAGGCGCAGTAGTTGAGAATCTGCCTGCCAATGCAGGGGACACGGGTTCGAGTCCTGGTCTGGGAAGATCCCACATGCCGCGGAGCAACTGGGCCCATGAGCCACAACTACTGAGCCTGTGCGTCTGGAGCTTGTGCTCCACAACAAGAGACGCCGCGACAGTGAGAGGCCTGCGAACCGCGATGTAGAGTGGCCCCCGCTTGCCGCAACTAGAGGAAGCCAAAGCACAGAAACGAAGACCCAACACAGCCAAAAATAAAAATAAATAAATAAAATTTTTTTAAAAAGTTATTTCATGAAATAAAATTAATTACAAATTCAGTAAGTTCTGTATTCTTTTCTTCAGCCTCTAAAACTTCCTCATGCTACTAAACACAAAGAACTAAGCATTCAGTGAGTCTTTCAAACACCCATACTTTTGACATACTGTCTATTAAAATAGGATGTGGATAGGAATATGGGAAGCTTTTAATGTTACAGTCTGCAAGTATGATCTCCACCCATCCCAGGTACCTATTTAGAAATCTTGGGAAATTACTGAGCAGCAGGGAGAATGTGCTTATTTCCTTAGCTTCTATCATTAACTTTCGAACTCATAGATGACACTAAATGAATTTGAGACACTGGCAAGATAACACTGAACTTTTCTGATTCATGCACTTAGACTATCTATCTAACTAAAGAGTAAGATATATTTCTCTTGTTGTTTATTTTTCTGGCAGCTTTAGTATCACAGCTGCTTTTTTGGTTGAGTACCAGGTGAGAGGGTTGACTTGTATTTAGGAGTGATGCTGCATGAACAATAAACCTTTAACCACATAGTACAGTGAGGGTCCCACACTACGAGGGAGAGGCAGAACTAAAGATTGCAAGAACAGCAAGCAGACTCGATTTCTCATCTCATGCTTATTCTGGGGATATTATAAATTCGATTACCTGCACTATTTCAAAAGTTACTTCTCTTTTATTTGCCAAGCATGTACAGCTGAATCAACGGACATTAAATATGAATGTACTGTGGTTCCACTGTACTCAAGTCATTCCGTTAGGTTTTGAAATAGTTTTATCTTTTGTACATAAAAACTTATACTTTGTTTTAAATCTAACCATTTTCCTGTCATCATACAATTTTCAAAATATATAAATTGTGAGTTTTCATTAACTTCATTAACTGTAATCATTTTTTCCTTCAATGAACATGTACTTCCTATGTGTAACAGTATCATAAATTATTCCTACAAGAGGCTAAGTGCCCGATTATTCAGCATTGGCAGTTAATCTAAGCGTTCAATGTAGCTCAGCAGCTTATAGTTTTATAATTAAGGTGAGCTAATCCAAACCCCACTTAGGGTGAACAGCAATTTATATCATTTATATACAGCCTGTACACTATCTACAAAGAGGAAAGGCTGGTAAACACTTAAGTTATTTGCAAAGCAGGGTTAACATAGCCTTCTATATGTCAGATTTTTACTGGCTAATAAAAGGAATAGTTCTTTTTATATCAATTAAAACGTATCTCTATCACTTTAATTATTGAAAGTAACAAAGTTTATAAATTCTGCCAGTGTGTTCTCATTTTAATTTCTTCTACTGAAGAATGGAAAGAAATTTTTTTAAAAAGATAATATGATAGTTCCAACACACCAGTTTAATATTTACCTCTATACTGAAATAGCCTCTGTCCACATAGTCACCCAGAAAGAGGTAGCGTGTATTACTAGGTGATCCTCCAACTTCAAACAACTTCATCAGGTCAAAAAACTGTCCATGAATGTCACCACATACTAGGAAAAAAAACAGACCTAGGGTGAGGTGAAAAATTATGTCTTAGAAGAGAAAGGGCATTACACCAATAGGACCACAGTTTAACTTTTAACTTAAATCAGTCTAGCTTTTGACTGGACTGCTCGATAATTGCAGGCAATCTATCAATATGAAATAGTCCTACTGGAAATATTAGACATTTTAAATTGTATTTCTTCAATGAATAACACATACTAAACAACCCTAAGACTGCGCACAATTCCTAGAATAATGATCACACATTTTAGTTGGTTATTTGTAATCACTTCTCAAATTAGCTCAAATCTAAGTACCACCATGCGAATACTTCTCATACCTGTGATTGGAGCATCTACTTCTATCATAGTCTTCTCTTGTCTCAGGATGGCAGCCCCATCATTGATTATCTTTAAGGCTACTTCCTCTTCCAGTCGCCCTTCCTTCACCAAATGGTTTTTCAAAACATCAATTTTAGGTTTCCCATTCTCAAATACTTCCTTCAAAGTAAGCCGCTGTGTTGGAGGAAAAGGGACAGCTAGGAAGAGAGAAAAAAAAATTTTTTAACAGTTAAAGGTATAGAGAAAAACCATAAACACATTACTTTTATGTAACAAATTAAACCTAATGCATCACCACGATTTCACATCCACAGCACGAGAACTACATAGGAAAACAAATCGAAGATACTATATATTATAGATGATCGATTCTAATTTTTTAAAAGGCCACAGTTAAAGTCATTTAAAAGATATATGTGTGTGTGCGTGTATATATTATGTTATACATATAAAGATGAAAGACTTGAAGTTGATTCAGTAGATAAGCTAAAAGTGAGACAAGGGACTAGATGATATGAGTATCTTTTATCTATGGAAAATGTGTTAAAAATGAAACTATGGTTTAAAAAAATGAAGGAAAATAAATCACAACACTAACAGGGTATTTATTTCTTCCAAAGAACAGACCTAATGAAACCACGTCTTGGAAGTTTGACTTCAGTTCCTGATCAGGGGAATCAGATGTTTTTTATGTACGTACGTATGTATTAATAAAAGGTAGTTGCTTAAAATATTACTAATAACAAGAACACAACTAACAGGATGGAGCTCTTTCACAGAATAACTTGCTCTAGTAACAGAGCATAAACTTGAGAAAAATAGGTATGGGAGGTCTAGCTGTGTTTTCTAATCTCGAAATTCTAACAACTAACTTCAGTGTACACTGGATATAAAGTTTATATACAACATCATGGTAAATTAGCAACTTGAACAGAAAAAATTTTTTGACATTTTAAAATTGGCTATCACCTCTTCTTTTACCTATCTTATAATGTAGTCTACTTTAGATTCCCTGTGACCTAATAGCCACAAGTCTATAAACCATAAGTTTTAAAGGAGGGATTCATTTCAATTTGTGGTTACTGTCTGATTATTCTACTTCTAGCTTTATGGAAGTATTATTAAGAACCAAGTTGAAATCTACAGGCACTTAAACAATTTTAGACTTGATCTAGCCATTCCATTTTGTATTTTTTACAAGTAAAGAAAATCCTATGGTAAGTTTTATAATGCTCTTAGCTATAATTTGACTCATTTTGACTATTCAAAGCCCATTGAAAATATCATAGTAGCTATCCAACCAGCAAATATTATCCTGAGATGGGGACCATACACATCCCAGTTTACTCAGGACAGTCCTAGGTTTCAGCTGCTCTCCTAGTATAACTGTTAATAGCATCCCCTTTCCCTCTTAAAACTGTCTCAATTTAAAGGACAAATTAGTCTTAATTTGTGTAATTCATATGGAATATCAATATACTATTTTAGTAGGATAATCTAAATCTAAAATAAGACAAAAATAAAATATTATGATGAGTCTTTTATTCATTCATCTGGTGAGTCTATAAGACAGGGTGAAGGTTAGTCCTGAACAAGTTTACTTAAATTTTTACTAAATTGTTCTTAATTGCCCACTTTGTAAATCAAAGAAATTGGTCAAAAAACTAAAAACAGGGCTTCCCTGGTGGTGCAGTGGTTGAGAGTCCGCCTGCCGATGCAGGGGACACGGGTTTGTGCCCCGGTCCGGGAAGATCCCACATGCCACGGAGCAGCTGGGCCCATGAGCCATGGCCACTGAGCCTGCGCGTCTGGAGCCTGTGCTCCGCAACAGGAGAGGCCACAACAGTGAGAGGCCCGCATACCGCAAAAAAAAAAAAACAAACTAAAAACAAGATGAAATAATACAAAATCAAATATGTTGGAATTGACAAAAATGTATCATAACAGAGGTAGTATGAGAGACAAGAGATCCACAGATATTACTTGACTTCTACCAGTAGTCTTATTACTTACTAATAAAAATCATTTTCCTCCAACCTCAGTTGTAATCAGAGAACAGTTTACAAAACAGGAAACCCGTTTTTCTTATATATCATAAAAGTCACGTAAGTAAAGGTGACAACAACCTAAAGAGCTCCTGAGGAGGAAATTTAGAAAGATATTTTTTCTTTCTCTCAAATTCTTCAGTTGTAATTTATTTAAAACAAGTAAATAAGTCAGTTAAATGAAAGTAAGGATGAAATGGATCAAGGGGATTATGCCTAGCTAAGAGAAATGGGACACAGCTGAGCCAGGAACACTAAGAGGAATTAAGATTGGCTTGGGACAACATGCATAAAAGAAAGTTCCAGGAGAGTCCTAAGTTTTTAGGTAAGGGTTATTTTTTTTTTAATTTTTGAATTTTATTTTATTTTTATACAGCAAGTTATTAGTCACCAATTTTATACACATCAGTGTATATATGTCACTCCCAATCGCCCAGTTCAGCACACCACCACCCCCACCCCACTGCGGCTTTCCCCCCTTGGTGTCCATATGTTTGTTCTCTACATCTGTGTCTAAACTTCTGCCCTGCAAACTGGTTCATCTGTCCCATTTTTCCAGGTTCCACATACATGCGTTAATATACGATATTTGTTTTTCTCTTTCTGACTTACTTCACTTGGTATGGCAGTCTCTAGATCCATCCGTGTCTCAACAAATGACTTAATTTCATTCCTTTTTATGGCTGAGTAATATTCCAGTGTATATATGTACCACAACTTCTTTATCCATTCGTATGTCGATGGGCATTTAGGTTGCTTCCATGACCTGGCTATTGTAAACAGTGCTGCAATGAACATTGGGGTTCATGTGTCTTTTTGAATTATGGTTTTCTCTGGGTATATGCCCAGTAGTGGGATTGCTGGATCATATGGTAATTCTATTTTTAGTTTTTTAAGGAACCTCCATACTATTCTCCATAGTGGCTGTATCAATTTACATTCCCACCAACAATGCAAAAGGGTTCCCTTTTCTCCACACCCCCTCCAGCATTTGTTGTTTGTAGATTTTCTGATGATGCCCTTTCTAACTGGTGTGAGGGGATACCTCATTGCAGTTTTGATTTGCATTTCTCTAATAATTAGTGATGTTGAGAAGCTTTTCATGTGCTTCTTGGCCATCTGTACGTCTTCTTTGGAGAAATGTCTATTTAGGTCTTCTGCCCATTTTTGGATTAGCTTGTTTATTTGTTTAATATTGAGCTGCATGAGCTGTTTATATACTTTGGAGATTAATCCTTTGTCTGTTGATTTGTTTGCAAATATTTTCTCCCATTCTGAGGGTTGTCTTTTCGTCTTGTTTATGGTTTCCTTTGCTGTGCAAAAGCTTTGAAGTTTCATTAGGTCCCATTTGCTTATTTTTGTTTTTATTTCCATTACTCTAGGAGGTGGATCAAAAAAGATCTTGCTGTGATTTATGTCAAAGAGTGTTCTTCCTATGTTTTCCTCTAAGAGTTTTATAGTGTCCGGTCTTACATTTAGGTCTCAAATCCATTCTGAGTTTATTTTTGTGCATGGTGTTAGGGAGTGTTCTAATTTCATTCTTTTACATGCAGCTGTCCAGTTTTCCCAGCACCACTTATTGAAGAGACTGTCTTTTCTCCATTGTATATCCGTGCCTCCTTTGTCATAGATTAGTTGACCATAGGTGCGTGGGTTTATCTCTGGGCTTTCTATCTTGTTCCATTGATCTATGTTTCTGTTTTTGTGCCAGTACCATATTGTCTTGATTACTGTAGCTTTGTAGTACAGTCTGAATTCAGGGAGTCTGATCCTCCAGCTCTGTTTTTCTCCCTCAGGACTGCTTTGGCTATTCAGGGTCTTTTTTGCCTCCATACAAATTGTAAGATTTTTTGTTCTAGTTCCGTAAAAAATGCCATTGGTAATTTGATAAGAATTGCATTGAATCTGTAGATTGCTTTGGGTAGTGTAGTCATTTTCACAATATTGTTTCTTCCAATCCAAGAACATGGTATATCTCTCCATCTGTTGGTATCATCTTTAATTTCTTTCATCAGTGTCGCATAGTTTTCTGCATACAGGTCTTTTGTCTCCCTAGGTAGGTTTATTCCTAGGTATTTTATTCTTTTTGTTGCAGTGGTAAATGGGAGTGTTTCCTTAATTTCTCTTTCAGATTTTTCATCGTTAGTGTACAGGAATGCAAGAGATTTCTGTGCATTAATTTTGTATCCTGCAACTTTACCAAATTCATTGATTAGCTCTAGTAGTTTTCTGGTGGCATTTTTAGGATTCTCTATGTATAGTATCATGTCATCTGTAAACAGTTACAGTTCTTCTTTTCCAAATTGTATTCCTTTTATTTCTTTTTCTTCTCTGATTGCCGTGGCTAGGACTTCCAAAACTCTGTTGAATAATAGTGGTGAGAGTGGACATCCTTGTCTTGTTCCTGATCTTAGAGGAAATGCTTTCAGTTTTTCACCATTGAGAATGATGTTTGCTGTGGGTCTGTCGTATATGGCCTTTATTATGTTGAGGTAGGTTCCCTCTATGCCCACTTTCTGGAGAGTTTTATCATAAATGGTAAAGGTTATTTAAAAAATCAATACCCTTCAAATCAGAATAAAAGAATCTTCAACTTTAAAGGAGTGGGTCTTACCACCCTCTAAGTTACCCCTAGCTATGTTTAGAGTCCTGAATTCCATTTCCCTTCTTGTACTGGATAGTTCTATACATACGTTAGCTGAGATTGATTCACAGAAGACTGGGAAGAGCCACAATCCAGAGAAGACTAAAGGAAATCGAGCTAAGTTTGCTAATGAAAGGAAACAGTAGAAACTTTCCAAGTAAACTTTAAACGTCTGTGTAAAAAAATATGCCCCAGACAAGAGTGACCATTATGTCTGAGTATCCTGGTTTATTTATTTTGTCCTGATGTAATTATTAATAATGCTTCCTTTTACTCTCAAGTATCCAGAAACAAAATTAATCAGAATCAACTGATCAGAGGCATTTGTTTAGAGCATAGATTCTTAGGTCTCATACGTGTGGAATCAGGATCTTTGGAGATCTACACAGACCTCCGCATGGTTAACAAGTACCCCAGGCAAATCTCATGCTCACTAATCTCAGATAATCAGCACCTGTATTCCCAGTCATCACATAGTCATAGTTTACTGGTCTTCACGTCCCTTGCCCCAGCCCCTATGTGGCCACATGAATACACGGAGTTCAGAATTTCTGAGTGAAAAATAGAGGATCTAGAGTAGTGCTTTGTAAACTGTCTGTTGGAACTGCCCCCACCCCAGCATCAACAAGTGGAAAACTATACTTTGTAAAATGCAATAAAAATAAATTACTAGAAAAATGATCACATGCATAGATGTTGTGCCAATGTCAAGCTGCTATAAAAGTTTTTAAATGCTAACTCTCTGTATTTACTGCAGTTAGTAACAATTCGTGGACAGACATTGGTCCACGGACCATACTTTTGGGTAACACTGGTTTGGATAAACATGGATTTGGGGGAACAAGAATAAGACTAGAGGGCTTCCCTGGTGGCGCAGTGGTTAAGAGTCCGCCTGCCGATGCAGGGGACACGGGTTTGTGCCCCGGTCCGGGAGGATCCCACATGCTGCGGAGCGGCTGGGCCCGTGAGCCATGGCCGCTGAGCCTGCGCGTCCGGAGCCTGTGCTCCGCAACGGGAGAGGCCACAACAGTGAGAGGCCCACGTACCGCAAAAAAAAAAAAAAAAAAAAAGAATAAGACTAGAATCAAAACTTAAATACTACGCATATACATGTCTCTAAGCCCAAGTTTGGAGATTTTATTATGTCTTATGTCTAATGTATACAAAAGATGATATTCAACTGGCTTCACTTCTCACTTCACAGTGGATGATAATCTAAACCCAAATCTCTGACAAGTTCATTTCAAACTGCCTTTAATGGCACACAGGATTTCATTAATAAGAAATACAACTTAAACACTTGGACTCTGAAGTTGTAGCCTCTAACATCTTATCCATGCTTTAAACTATGAAGTATTTGAACTGTAACACAGAGGTTCAATTCTTGCATCCTTTCAAATTATAAATAAACCACTCACCACCACACATGGAAGTTTCCCTTCATTTCTGTGGCTGTGTGTTGCCTCTCTAAATACTCCATTTATAAAGCTGTCATCCTTCCAAAATCATGTCTTAGCACAATTTTTCAAATTTCAAAGAAAAGGTACTCAAGTGATTACAAGGCTAATAAGTAATTCCAGACATTTTATTTGTTCAAAAAATTAAATAGGCATTTTTAAATAAAAGAGTCAAAATGTCAGTAGTGTCAGAGCTCAAGTTACTACTTTATTGGTTTCTTCATATTGTCACTTGGGGTTCCTGGTTCCTTCATTTTTAATACAGGCATGTTATTTTATAAACTATAATCATTACCAACAAGAAAGTAGGGTTAACAGAGGGATTAAAGGGTCTCAAAACACGAGCATAGAGTTAAAAATATTTTTTGACTATGAATCAAAAGGCCATTTATCCAGAAATGTGATCATTTAGGGGTTATAAAACTACAGTACTTCTTTTTAAGAGTAGAGGAGGTTCTTGTTACTCAAAGATGATTGGTGGGCTTCCCTGGTGGTGCAGTGGTTGGGAGTCCGCCTGCCGATGCAGGGGACACGGGTTCGTGCCCCGGTCCGGGAGGATCCCACATGCCGCAGAGCGGCTGGGTCCGTGAGCCATGGCCGCTGAGCCTTCGCATCCGGAGCCTGTGATCCGCAACGGGAGAGGCCACAACGGCGAGAGGCCCGCGTACAGCCAAAAAAAAAAAAAAAAAAAAAAAGATGATTGGTGATAGAAAAGGCCACTTTAAGTGTATCCACATTAAAAAAAACAAAACAAAACAGTCATTCTAACAGGTCTGAGGTGATATCTTGCTATGATTTTAATTTGCATTTCCCTGATGATTAGTGATGTTGAGCACCTTTTCATGTACCTGCTGGCCATCTGTAATGTCTCCTTTGGGAAAATGTCTATTCAGTTCCTCTTTCCATTTTTAAATTGGATTGTTTGGGTTTTTTGCTATTGAGTTGTATGAGTTTATTATATACTTTGGATATTAACCTCTTATCAGACATATGATTTATAAATACTTTCTCCCATTCTGTAGGTTGCCTTTTCACTTGGTTGATGGTTTCTTTTTCTCTGCAGAAGTTTTTTAGTTTGATGTAGTCCCAGTTATTTTTGCTTTTGATGTCATACCCCCAAAACTGTCACCAAGACCAATGTCAAACAGCTTTTTCCCTATGTTTCCTTCTAGGAGTTTTACAGTTTCAGGTCTTATGTTTAAGTCTTTAATCCATTTTGAGTTAATTTTTGTGAGTGGTCTAATTTCATTCTTCTGCACTGTAGTTATACAGCTTTCCCAACACCACTTATTGAAAAGATTATCCTTTCCCTCATTGAATATTCTTGGCTCCCTTGTCAAATATTAGTTGACTGTATATGTGAGGGTTTATTTCTGAGCTCCTGATTCTGTTCCATTGGCCTGTGTGTCTGTTTTTATTTTATGCCAATACCATACCGTTTTGACTACTAGAGGTTTGCAGTATAGTTTGAAATCAGGACGTATGATGCCTCAAACTTTGTTCTTCTTTCTCCAGATTGCTTTGGTTATTCAGGGTCTTTTGTGGCTCCACACAAACTTTAGGATTGTTTTTTCTATTTCTGTGAAAAAAACCATTGGCTTTTTTTTTTTTTTTTTTTGCGGTATGAGGGCCTCTCACTGTTGTGGCCTCTCCCGTTGTGGGGCACAGGCTCCGGACGCGCAGGCTCAGTGGCCATGGTTCATGGGCCCAGCCGCTCCGCGGCATGTGGGATCTTCCCGGACCGGGGCACGAACCCATGCCCCTGCATCGGCAGGCGGACTCTCAACCACTGTGCCACCAGGGAAGCCCAAAACCATTGGCATTTTGATAGGAATTGGATTGAATCTCCAGACAACTTTGGGTAGTATAGACATTTTAAAAATATTAATTCTTCTGATCTATGAATATAGGATGTCTTTCCATTTGTTTATGTCCTCTTCAATTTCATCAAAATCTTGTAGTTTTCAGTGTACAGATCTTTCACCTCCTTGATTAAATTTATTCCTAAGTATTTTATTGTTTTTGATGTTATTGTAAATGGAATTGTTTTATTTCTTTTTCAGATATTGCATTGTTAGTGTATAGCAACACAAGTTATTTCTGTATGTTGATTTTGTATCCTCAAACAACTGAATTTGTTTATTAGTTCTAACAGTTTGTTTGTTTTTTGTTTTGGTGGAGTCTTTAGGATTTTCTCTATGTAAGACCATGTCATCTGCAAACTAAGACAATTTTACATCTTACTTTCTGACCTGGATTGATTGATTTTCTTACCTGATTGCTCTGGCTAGGACTTCAAGTACTATGTTGAATAAGAAAGGTGAGAGTAAGCACCCTTATTTTACTCCTGATCTTAGACGAAAAGCTTTCAACCTTTCATTGATGAATATGATGTTGGCTGTGGGCTGGTCATATATGGCTTTTATTAAGTTGAGGTATGTTCCTTCTATATGCAATTTGTTGGGTGTATTTATCAAGAAAAGATGCTGTATTTTGTCAAATGCTTTTTTTGCATCTATTGAGATGATCATATGATTTTTATCTTTTATCCCATTAATGTGATGTATATCACATTTGTTGATTTGCATATGTTGAATTACCCTTGCATCCTAGGGATAAATATCACTTGATTGTGGTGAATGATCTTTCTAACATGCTGTTAATTAGGTTTGCTAATATTTTGTTGAGAAGTTTTGCATCTCTATTCATCAGGGATATTGGTCTGCAGTTTTCTTTTCTTATAGTTTCCTTATCTGGCCTTTGTATCAGAGTAATGCTGGCCTCAAAAACAATGAGTTTGGGAGCATTCCCTCCCCCTCAATTTTTTGGAAGAGTTTGAGAAGGATTGGTATGAATTCTTTTTTTAAATGTTTGATAGATTTCACCAATGAAACCATCTGGTCTTGGGCTTTTCTTTGTTGGGAGGTTTTAGATTACTGATTCAGTCTCCTTATTTGTTATTGGTCTGTTCAGAGTTTTCCACTTCTTCATAATTCAGCCTTCATAGGTTAAATGTGTCTAGAAATTTATCCATTTCTTCTAGGCTACCCAATTTGTAGTGGATAATTGTTCACAGTAGTCTCTTATAATCCTTTATATTTCTGTGGCATCAGTTGTAATGTCTCCTTTTTTCATTTCTTATTTATTTGTCTTTTCTCTTTTATTCTCAGTCTAAAGTCTGTCAATTATGTTAATCATTTCAAAAACCAATTCTTAATTCTGTTAATCTTTTCTATTGTTTTCCTGGTCCCTATTTCACTTACTTCTACTCTTATCTTTGTTATTTCAGTGGTGAAAGCTGCTGGGTTATCTGTTGAGCTGGTTGCCATGAACCTCATTCACGCCCACTGCATACCTGCCATGGTAGCCCCTTCATTCTACTCAATTCTCTGCTCAAATGTTACTTCTTCAGAGAGCTCTTCCCTATTTTATCCAAACAAAACAAAACAAAACAAAACCTCTTCCCTAGACACTGATCAGAGAAAAGGTTTGGTTCTTCATCAATTTCTAATTAAGTACTTTGAGGTATATATTATGTACACACCATTGTTGAGACATATAGAAACTAAGTCTGAGCCAGATATCAACTGTTGAATTCGACAATTATGCCACCAAATGTTCATTTCAGATATGGTAAACTCCTGCTCAACCTTTCATCCTAAAATTCTTTCCTCCTCAAAGTTTAGTCTGGGGATCAAAAATATCAGAATCACCCAGGAGCTTGTTAGAAGTGCAGGATACCTGGCCTAACTCAGATATATTGAAATCAGAATCTGCATTTTAACAAGATGTTCAGGTGCACATTAAGAAGCACTACTATAATTTACTGATTTTTAACTCCAATTGTACATTAGCATAACCTAGGAAGTTTCTGAAAATATAATGCCCTCATCCATTTCTAGAAATCTGGATTCAACTGGTTTTAGATTAGTGTCCCAGAAACTGGTAGTTTCAAAAAGCTCTCCAGGTAATCCTAACATGCAGCCTAATGTGCAGATTGAGAACCAATGTTCTAAGTTAAATGATAAATGCATTTTTTCCTAATTTCATATCATTCTAAATTCTTGTCTTTTTCTCAATTCATCCTTCTTAACTCTAGAGCTACACTGTCTAATAAGGTAGCTACTAGCCACATGTGGCCATTTAGACTTAAATTTAAATTAATTAAAATTAAATAAAATTTAAAATTTAGTTCCTCAGTTGCACTGACCACATTTCAATGCTCAATAACCTCATGTGCTCAGTGACTGCCATATTGGAGAGCATAAATACACAACATTTCTATCAGTTCAGAAAGTTATATTGAACAGCACTGCTCTTTAGTATTTATTCAAAAAATGAAACAGCATTAACAAGTTAATCTGAGCAAGCAACTAGTGCAGTGAGCAATAAATAAATAAATAAATGCACCATTCAAATGGGAAAGTAACGTGTAAGATTCAAAAAGCAGTTAAAATTAATGAAACTTAAGAATGATCCAAGAATAAAAGAGTATTTGGGCTAAATGCAGACCAAAAGTTGGCATTTTTATAATTGGTGCTCTAGGCTATCTGTGCAACAAATTTTCTTTTAGTGCTCCAAAATCAAACTAGTTTAAAGAAAAAAGTTTTAAGAAATTTGAAAAACATTTCAAAAATTAGAAAATTGGGGGGGGATACCCTACATAAATTTTCATTAATAGCACATATTAAACTAAAAGCAGATTGCTACATGTTTAGCACGACTGCATTAATAAGGCTAGGGGCAGCAAAATGTGTTAGATAACCTTTCCAGTTCTGAGCCACTATGAATAATGTTGCTATGAACATTCTTCTATCTGTCTTATGGTGGATGTAAGCACCCGTTTTACCCAGGATTGGGAATGCAAGGTTAGGGGGGTAGGCATAGGTTTCATCAAACAGTTCACTGAAGTCTTATACCATTTTAGCCACACCAGCAAGGTGTGAGGGTTCCAGTTACTCCTTGCCAACACTTAGTATTGGTCACTTTTAAATTTTACTCCATTATAGTGAGTGTCTACTTCTCTTTGTGGTTCTAATTTACATTTCATTGGTGAATAGTGATGCTGAGCACGCTTCCACTTGTTTACTGGCTATCTTCCTTTTGGGACATGCCTAATCAACCAATTTTTTGTCCATTTAACAATTTATTCAGGGGGCTTCCCTGGTGGTGCAGTGGTTGAGAGTCTGCCTGCTGATGCGGGGGACACGGGTTCGTGCCCCGGTCAGGGAGGATCCCACGTGCCGCGGAGCGGCTGGGCCCGTGAGCCATGGCCGCTGAGCCAGTGCGTCCGGAGCCTGTGCTCCGCAACGGGAGAGGCCACAATGGTGAGAGGCCCGTGTACGGCAAAAAAAAAAAAAAATTCTTCAATATATTTTTTCCATTGACTGATAAAAGTTCTTATATATTCTGAGTATGTCCTTTATCAGATATATGCTTTTTTTCTTAATCATCTTTACATAGCATACAATTCAATGAATTTTGACAATCATTACAACAGAACTGACTGTGTAACAATTCTAGGAGAACGCTAGGAGAGAGCAAAGAACAGAAATGAAACTGATAAAAATAAAGTATATAATATGTAAGACAAACTAGAAAAGTTCTTTTGGAATACAAAGGAAAAGGACAAATATGAAAATGGTGAGAGACAATGACATACAGAGAATAGAGGATGGAGAGCCAAAATAAGAGGTTAATGATATTCCTGAAAAACTAAACTAGAAAAAATGTAACAGGAAAAATACTCAAAACAAATTAGAAAACTTTTCTGAGCTATATAGAAAGGTTTGCTTAAACACACTGAATCACTGCATTTCAGGAAAAACTAATCAAGAGGCACATTCTTGAAAAAATTCTGAATTATAAGGATAAAGAAGAAACTTAAATCATGATGGTCTACAGTTTTTTTTTCTAGAATATTAGATTTCTAACATCACTGGAATATGTGTAGAACTCTAAGGAGAAAAGGTTGTAACTTGTAAGTTTTGTACTCAGCCAAATACTTTATATTATCTGTGAAGGTCATAGAATGACATTCAGAAAATCAAAGGGACTCAGAAAATATATCACCTACAGAGCCTTCTTGAAAGAAAATTACCTCAACACTTACTGTAGGTAATGTTGTGTTTTCTTGATTTGAATACTGGCTACACAAGTATGTTTCCTTTGTGAAAATTTATCAAGCTGTACAGTTAGGATCTGTGCACTTTTGTATATTATACGTCAATAATTTTTTAAAAACCTTTTTAATGCAAAAACACTTGAGCCTAGCTGACCCCAGTCAGAGTTGAATTAAAATTAAGGAAAAAACTGCAAAAGTCATGATACCAAAGATTTTCAAGTCTAGCTTTATTCACTTTGAACCCCAGACTCAGAAGTCTAGGTTGATTTCAGGAAGATTATGTAACTCAGAGATCAAATTTCCACTCATGTGCAAATTCTATGTTTCAGTTCCTTCCCAGTCCTAAGAAATGTGTTTCTAGAATGATTTTTTCATGCCGCTGTTAAAATAGAATCATTCTTGACATGGTTGATGACCACATCCAAATCACATTTTGGACACTTTGCAAGGAACATTACAAAACAAAATATTTGTCTTTACCTCACCTCTCTCCTCAAAAACAGAAGGATAGTAAGTAATAAAACAAACTATTTTCATTAACAAGTAACTCAAATAATGATTTTCTGTATTCTTTAAAAATTCATATAGCGAGTGCCCAGTCTATCAATGTTTCAGCAGGGAAATACTGCCCGATATCAGTCTGCACCTTCAGCTGAGACATTTTGGCATTCTAGTCAGTATGAGAAGCCAAGAGAAGACGGGAAAGGAGGCACAAGGTGCTCTCTTTCACTCTCTAAGTCTGGAATGTTCTTTAAAGACCTCTTTTCAAAGCATTTTCTTCTCCTGAGCTGCTGTTCCCCACAGGGAGGCCAGAGCCATGGTATTTTGTCTCAAAAAGCAAGAGGGAAGAAGAGCCAATGGAAACGCTGATGTCCTTGGTCCACTGATAATATTAAAATATAAGGTATCGTGAAAACTCAGCTGTCAGGGACCCTGAGGGAGTGAGTCAATTTGAACAGACAATGGAATGCTTTGTCTATTTTTTTCCCTCTCTATTTTTTCCCCCATAAGATACTGATCATAAATATACATATATGTACATACACACGTAAAATTTTAAAAATAAAAGGCATATTTATGAATCTAAAATTCACACAGAATTAAAGAAGTCACTTTTAAAGGTTAGGATACAAAAAACTCATAGGTGATGAGTAATATGCCAAATACCTTTTATTTAAAATTGACAAGTGGTCCAGTGTTTAGCTCTGTTTAAAAATAAATCTAAATAAATAAATAAATAAATAAATCCATACGATATGATCTAAATTGTGACTAAATAATGCATTAGAAAAGGCAATAAGGAAATATACCCAAGTATTAGTGCTAGGTAACAAGATTCTAAATTATCTTATTCTTCCGACTTGCCTATTTTTAAACTTTCTCTGATTACCCTGTATCACTTTTATAATCAGAAAAAAAGTATATAAGAAGTCAGTATACAATTATTTTGTACACTATATGATCATAATGATATTCTTTTAATTGAACAATAAAAATTGGAAGAAAAGGATGAAAGTATAAGCAAGAGTGTTTGGACTACAGACAGCTTTTTTTTTTTCCTATCTGCTCTGCCCTACATGTTTCCAAGTTTTTATAAAAAACTTTATTAAAAGAAAAGTAACAGATGCCAAGGGCAAAAAGAAAGGCAATCCCACTGGCAATAACTTTCCTTATGTTAATCCGTTTTATACATAAATAAGACTTCTCTCAAATCAGCAGAGCTATACCCCAAACTGACTCTTACCAGCAACATTAAAATTTAAGTTACACCTATAAGCAACCAAGAGTTACTAAGATGACAAAGAGGAAATTCTGTGGCTTATGCTTCAAAACACACAAAGGCACTATGGTTAGCAGAAGGCAGACCCCACAAGATGCCTGGTCCAGGGTATACACACACCTTCTCCCAGTTACTCCATCAATCATCTAGGTACTGCTGGAAGGAAGTCTGCAAGCATAATTAAGGTCCCATATTAGATGACCTTAAAATAGGGAGACTGTCCAGGTGCACCTGACCTAATCACAGAAGACCTTTTAATCTGGATTTAGAGGTCAGATATAGGAGTTCAGAGAGCTGAAGCATGAGAGGGATTTGAAGTGCAATTTCTCCATTGTTAGCTTGAAGATAGAGCAGGCCACGGAGCAAGGAATGAAGGCAGACTCTAGGAGCTGGGAGTGGCCCCCAGCTAAAAATAAGGACTTCACTCCTACCACCACAAGGAACTGCCAGCAACCTGAATGTGCTAAAGATCAGATTCTTCCCCCAGCCTCCACATGTAAACTCAGCCAGGTAGGCACCTTGATTTCAGCCTTTGAGCCCTGAGAAGTCTATGCCATGAATCTACCTCTGACCCACAAAACTAGGAGCTAAAAAAACGTTGTTTTAAGCCACTAAGTTTGTGGTAATTTGTTACACAGCAATAGAAAACTAATACTGAATTCTTGAAGTCAAAGTTTTTTCCTAAAGCCGTTCAACAATTACAAATATACTTTTATACACATAAGAAACTAACACCAGCAGCCTCTCAGAATCAAAACAGAAGTCCCAACTTATAACTGTACTATGACTCATAAAACAGATGAAGTGAACCAAACCAAACCACAACATGCATCACAGACTATCTAAGCTCAAATTCTTTTTAATACCAGATACTTCAGATTCATGTTTCAAGATAAGACCTCAGGCAAACTAATTTAACAGTAACTCTGCATAGACACTAGATCTGATCTAACACTAGAACTTCATGAGTTCTAGCAACTCATCTAGTCTACAAATTCTAACTAGTCCTTGCCCAGATTACAAACTTCCACCCTAAAATCCAACAATAGTCCTTCATCTAACAAGAGTATCCAATGAGTAGCCTTCCTAACTGCCACCCCCTATAGAGAAGATCCCTATTTCCTCTAGTTCTCTGCTTGTTGCAGCAAGTTAAACAAACCTAACTTTTTTTTCTTTAACTATAAATAAATCCTTCAGCTGACCTTGTTTCTAGGGAGACCCATGACTTTGTAACAGTGTGCACATATGAGGCCACTTGATTTCCACCTGCTCAAGGCCACTCTGCCTACTAGAGTGAGTTACCTGATCTTCAATAATTTTCTCAAGCACTTCAGGGTTAAGGTGATACGGTGGGTCCTCTGACTTTCAGTCTTATCAGATTGTTCTGTTCAGGAGTGAAATCTGGCTTCTACCTAATTAACAGCATTCCTATCATCTGTCTGCTTGTTCAGTATCTTGAGTGTCATTCATCTATAAGAGGAAGCCCATAGGCAGAGGACAGACTAGGACCTAATAAGTGTATTTTCCAGCCAGCCCCAAAGGCTGACAAGTTCAGAAGGTCTCATTAGACCAGTATCTTTAGGCAAACTCTGCATTGGGTCAATTTTTCTAAAACTTCCTAAGGACCTTCCTTAGTCCTTACAATCCTGAGAAGTGTTTTGCTTAGTTCTGTCTAGCTGGGGCTGAGGCTCTGATCGGCCCTCAATTGATGACGGCTTATCTTTGGTGTCACTTCATGTCTTCTGGAGACATATGGTTGCAAAAGTGCCACCCTTAACAATCGTTGCAGGTCACATGGTGTTTTCTCAACCTGAATCTCTGCCTCCTCTGTGCCTCCTCTATCTGCTTCCTTCACATTTTCAGATTATGAATATACTCAATAAACGGCATAATTTCACCAAGGAAAAATTTCAAATTACAAATGGCCTCTTGGGGACTTTTTTTTTTTTAATTTATTTTTGGCTGCACTGGGCCTTTGTTGCTGCGCGCGGGCTTTCTCTAGTTGTGGCGAATGGGGGGCTACTCTTCATTGCGGTTCACGGGCTTCTCTTGATGCGGAGCACGGGCTCTAGGCGCATGGGCTTCAGTAGTTGTGGCTTGGGGCTCTAGAGTGCAGTCTCAGTAGTTGTGGCACACGGGCTCAGTAGTTGTGTCTCACGGGCTCTTAAGCACAGGCTCAGTAGTTGTGGCACACGGGCTTAGTTGCTCCGCAGCATGTGGGATCTTCTCACACCAGGGCTTGAACCTATGTCCCCTGCATTGGCAGGTGGATTCTTTTTTTTTCTTCAATACGCGGGCCTCTCACTGCTGTGGCCTCTCCCGTTGCGGAGCACAGGCTCAGGACGCGCAGGCTCAGCAGCCATGGCTCATGGGCCCAGCCGCTCCGCAGCATGTGGGATCTTCCCAGACCAGGGCACGAACCCATGTCCCCTGCCTCGGCAGGCGGACTCTCAACGACTGCGCCACCAGGGAAGCCCTGGCAGGTGGATTCTTAACCACTGTGCCACCAGGGAAGTCCTCTTGGGGAACTTTTAACATGAACAAAGTTGTTTATTTGAGAGGCACCTTAAAACAAGATAGGAAACAGAATTCTAAATACCCAGTGGTCTGCATTCTTTAATATGAGGAGGCTTCCAAATGCAATTCAAATTCTAAAAGTGCCTCCCTGAAAGACTTCCCAAACACCAGGAAAAAAGAACATTTATTGAAGAAATCAGGCTTTTGTAGGCTTCCCCGATCTCTAGCAATTAGTCCCTATTTTGATGTGCCTAGGAGATACAAAACCTGGAAAAGACTAATTGGCCTCACCCTAAAGAGAATTTAGAGATTAATTAATGCTTAAGAAACAAGGAAAGCCCTTACAATTTGTAACTCTCTGGAAGTTATAAGATTACTCATTTCTAACGCCCTCAGAATTTCCCTCTCATTCAACCTTTAACTCTTTTTTTTTTTTTTTTGCGGTACACGGGCCTCTCACTGTTGTGGCCTCTCCCGTTGCGGAGCACAGGCTCTGGACGCACGGGCTTCGTGGCCATGGCTCACGGGCCCAGCTGCTCCACGGCATGTGGGATCTTCCCAGACCGGGGCACGAACACGTGTCCCCTGCATCGGCAGGCGGACTCTCAACCACTGCACCACCAGGGAAGCCCTTAACTTTTTTTATATATACATATATTTTAATATTAATTTATTTGGCTGTGTCAGATTTTAGTTGCGGCAGGCGGCATGTGGGGTCTTTCATTGAGGCATGCGGGTTTCTCTCTACTCGTGGCGCACGGGCTCAGTAGTTGCAGCTCGCGGGTATAGTTGCCCTGTGGCATGTGGGATCCCAGGTCCTCGACCAGGGATTGAACCCGTGTCCCCTGCATTGGAAGGCGGATTCCTAACCACTGGACCATGGGGAAGTCCCTCAACTTTTAACTCTTAACAATGTCTTCTGTTATTGATTTTGAATGAATGTAAAAGAATGTGTGTGAAGACAGGGGAATGTGAATGTATGGTATCAGATGTGCTTTTGCTCAACTAGAAATAGAGAGAATAATTTGGTCTTCAAATAAGAAATGTCTGTCTCACCACAAGAAAGAAATGGTAATTATATGGTGTTACACACTGTTAGCTAATGCTATTGTGGTAATCATTTTGCAAAATATATCAAATCAACACATTGTACACCTTAAACTCACACAATGTTATATGTCAATTATACCTCAATAAAGCTGGGGGAAAAAAGAGAAATTTCTGGTCGTGCCAAAATGTGACAGAATATAGTGAAAGACAAATGAGACAGCATACCATAAGGGTAGACAGTATGAGAATTAGTATACTTTATTTGTCTGGGTTTGTAGTAGCTACAAAAACCAAACCAGAACAAACCAAACAAAAAAAAAACCTTTGAAGGGAGAAAGAAAATACGTTAAAATTTCTGACAAAACTGGTCAGATGTGAGGGATTTTTCATAAGGAATAATGGCTTATAAATCCTTTTAATGCAAATTCTTTCATGAATAATAAACAGAGTAAAACTAGAATTTGATTTTCTTTCTGTTAAAAGAGCAAAGTTATTCTGTGCCCAGGGAAGACATTCCTTAAATCATCAAAATATTCTATTAACTCTGTGCTTTTTCACAAACTCATAAATCTTCTTTTTTTAAGTTCCTTACTTTTGGAAACAAGTTGACATTCCTAATAAACAGTCACTTATTGTTGTGCTTTTAAAGATACTGCCTGTAACTACTTCTCACCTTTGGATAGTCACAGCTAATATTTTGTCACATAACAATTCTCTTTGATTTTGTTTTTCTCCAAATTCAGAATAATAAAACTGTGAAGATGTTTCTCACACCTACAATATCTTTGGGTTTACACTAAATGACCATTAGGTTACACAAAGACTTGATCCTTTACCTTATTAAAAATATTTTTGAAGGATTACAGAAATTATTAGCTCTGTTTGGCATTCTCCAACTTTTAGCTAACTCAAACTATTGTGAGAGCTCTTTGCTTTATTAAAATGGGGTAAAAGGAAAAAAAAAACTAATGAATGAAAAGAGTACAGCCTTCCTAAGGCAATCATGTGTAAGTAAAATGTGTTAAAAGTAGATATGCTTCAATGTTTGTACATCTTTCAGGTTAAAGATACATTTATATACAAAGACTGACACAATAGCTGTCTACAAAAAGATTTTATCTCTAGGTTTAAATAAGCTTGTATTGGTGAAATTCTTAATACATTTTATAGGATAAATCAAAGGCCTGGAGATGTGTCAATGTCCTCTGTTCAGAACATATTCTTACTTTCAGAATAATCAATGACTGACTCCTTATAAAACTGATTATGTACTTTAACAGAAGATTCCACTCTCTTCCATTCTGATAAGGCTGGTTAATAATAATAAATTAACTAAAACCTACAGACTCAACATCAACAAGTAGTTTCTGCTTCTTCCTTACATTCACCTAAAGCTCCCAGTGATAATCTAAAGATCAAGAATTGAGCCTTGTGGAGACATGTCAAAAGAACTTCTGTTAAGGTATGTATCATGTACTTGTAACTATTAACACTACGGAGAAAAAATTAATTATGTGTATTACTGACATCATTGCTATGGCCAGACACTGTGTCTGAGCTAGGATTTCCAGAATTGTTTTGGTCCAAAAGCAGAAGATAATGTGAATAGACCATTTACGGCCAAGATCAACAGAACACAATCTCTCAGACGCCAGAAGCCACTGATTACCATGCAGTTTCCATGATTTTGCCCTTTATTCTTTTGGCTATTTCTTCTCTCTCTGCTGGTTCAAGATTCTAGACTGTCAATAAACACCCTGCCCTTTATTCCTAGTACTACCAAGACCTTTATCCTTGATAATCACCAAATGCAAGACTAATTCTTCAGACACAGGCAAAGGTGAATAATCCATATCCAAATTAAAGGGGAAAAAATGATTTGGTTACCAAAGGAAGATCCAAATAGATATGGGATATATGGGACATTATTTGAAACTTTAATAATAATTCTTGTTTGAGGTTTTGTCTGCTACAGATGCCATGTGTGTGATCGCCAGAGCCTTAAATGCTGCAGTCAGCCATTATCATGCCAGGTGATTCAAAAAACAATCATCTAGGGCTTCCCTGGTGGCGCAGTGGTTGGGAGTCTGCCTGCCAATGCAGGGGACACGTGTTCGTGCCCCGGTCCGGGAAGATCCCACATGCCGCAGAGCGGCTGGGCCCGTGAGCCATGGCCGCTGAGCCTGCGCGTCCGGAGCCTGTGCTCCGCAACGGGAGAGGCCACAACAGTGAGAGGCCCATGTACAGCAAAAAAAAAAACAAAAAACAAAAACAAAACAAAAAAAACAATCATCTAGGGCTTCCCTGGTGGTGCAGTGGTTGAGAGTCCGCCTGTCGATGCAGGGGACACGGGTTTGCGCCCCGGTCCGGGAAAATCCCACATGCCGCGGAGCGGCTAGGCCTGTGAGCCATGGCCGCTGAGCCTGCGCGTCCGGAGCCTGTGCTCCGCAACGGGAGAGGCCACAACAGTGAGAGGCCTGCGCGTACCGCAAAAAAAAAAAAAACCCAATCATCTAAGAAAAAGAAAAAAATGGCTTGGTGCTTACAGAGGTCAAAATTACTACCATCAAAAGCTTGATAAACACTCACAGCCTATCTAACAAAGATACAGATCTTGATTGATCACTTACCCTAAATGGTAAATCCCCCAGCTTAGTTAACAAATGATCAGAAGCAAAGAGTAAAAATTGAAACAGAAACTACAAATTGCTCCCAAACGCTCAGAAAAACACTATGACTTAAAAGTCAGATAAGGCTTTCCTGGTGGCACAGGGCTTAAGAATCCGCCTGCCAATGCAGAGGACATGGGTTCAAGCCCTGGTCCAGGAAGATCCCACATGCCGCGGAGCAACTAAGCCCGTGCACCGCAACTACTGACCCTGTGCTCTAGAGCCTGCGAGTCACAACTACTGAAGCCCACATATCTAGAGCCCATGCTCCACAACAAGAGAAGCCACTACAGTGAGAAGCCCTCGCGCCGCAACTAAAGAAAGCCCGCAGCAACGAAGACCCAGCACAGCCAAAAAAAAAAAAAAAAAAAGTCAGCGTGAACCAAACCAAACCACAATATGCATTACAGACTATCTAAGTTCTAACTTTTTTTTTTTAACATCGGCTCATTATGTTCCAGTACCACAGACAAACTGATCTGACAGTAACTCCTCAGGGACTCAGTTGTACCAAAGATAAAACCATTGACCATTCCAGCAATTCACCTAAATTACATATTCTAGCCAGTCCCTGCCCAGACTACTAACTTCCACCCTAAAATCACTCTATGACCAGTCTCAGTTCCTAAAACCCTGTAGAGCCTCTTTTCTAACTCCTTCCTTCTGAGATGCCCCACAGTTATTCTAGTATATGTTATTCCTTGCTGCAACAAGCTAAATGTAACTTATTTTTCTTAAGATACAGATGTGTTCCTGGTGGTCGGCTTTAACATCCCCAAGGCAGGGAACTGGTGGCCCAGAGTCAGGGAATAGAAGAAGACTTTTTGCTACACACCTTTTAAAATTTTATACCATATTATTTATTCAAAAAATAAATAAAATTAGAATTTAGAAATGTATATAACTATTATAAATGAATTAATCAAGAGAAATACTACCAATATCCAATTTGGCTGCAACTCACCTAGGAATCAGAGTATTGCTGGATGTCAAAGAGGAAAATTCACCATCTGTTTCTACAAGGCTAGAAAGATTACTGACTTTTTGGGGCGGGGGGCGCGGATGCCATGCCGCATGGCTTGCGGGATCTTAGTTCCCCGACCAGGGATTGAACCCAGGCCCAGGCAGTGAAAGCACCGAGTCCTAACCACTGGACAGCCAGGGAATTCCCAAAGATTACTGACCATTAATGGATCATCAATACATCATCAACAGATCTTTGTGTCCAAACTCAAAATCTCTTCCTGTTTGGAAGTTAAATCTAAATCAGCCAGCAGTTAGAGGTGATAATTTGCTTTGTATTTAATGTGAATAAATTTTTATTATACTATGCATTTATTAAAATCAAGCTTAAAGACCCTTTAACCTGCCATTAAATAGCCTCATAAATGGAGTTATGCTTGATAAATATGGCTCATACAGTGCTGTAAATAAAATGAAGGTTTTCAAGCTATTTTAAAACTTTTTTAACATTCTCAAAGAATTTACAAAAATAGAAAGAACAGTATAATGAATACTATAGTATTAATGTTCAACCTTCTGCTAATCTTCAAGCTACTCTTTATTTCTCTACATCGAAGAAAATATATACTCAATGCAGAAGAATTTTTTTAATAGCAGATACAAACTACTATACATAAAATAGATAAGCAATAAGGATTTACTGTAGGGCTTCCCTGGTAGCACAGTAGTTAAGAATCCACCTGCCAATGCAGGGGACACGGGCTTGATCCCTGGTCCAGGAAGATCCCACATGCCGCGGAGCAACTAAGCCCATGCGCGACAACTACTGAGCCTGCGCTCTACAGCCCGCGAGCCACAACTACTGAGCCCACGTGCCACAGCTACTGAAGCCCGTACGCCTAGAGCCTGTGCTCCGCAACAAGAGAAGCCACCGCAATGAGAAGCCCTTGCACTGCAACGAAGAGTAGCCCTGCTCGCCACAACTAGAGAAAGCCCACGCACAGCAACGAAGACCCAACACAGCCAAAAATAAAATAAATAAAATTTTTTTAAAAAATAAGGATTTACTGTATAGCACAGGGAACTATATTTAATATCTTATAATAACGTATAACGGAAAACAATATAAAAATATAAATATATTATATATAACTGAATCACTTTGCTAGACACCTGAAACTAACAAAATATTGTAAATCAACTATACTTCAATTTAAAAATTTTTTTAAAACTGCACAAAAAACAATAACTACCATAAAAACAAAAACAAATTTCTTAGAATGCCATCAACCAAAGATAACCACTGTTAAAATTCTGGTGTGTATCTTAAAATTTTTAATATTGAAATATATTATTTTATAATCAGTTGTAGTATACAATCTAGTAATCTGTCTTTTGGAAAATATTCCAGAATCCTTCAATGGTAATCTGTCTTTTGAATTTTGTATTACACTACTAAAATTTTCTCACACCAACAAACATTCTTCTACAATATAATTCTCAAAGTTTGCATCATGGAAATAATATAATTCACCTAATTAATCTGCTATTATTAAACATTGCAGTTATTCTTATTTATTTTTGCTATTATGAATAATGTGGGAACAAATATCTTTGTCCATACATCTATAATCTCACATGCTCACTGGCCATTTGAATTTATTCATTTATAAATTATCTATACACATCATATCCCTTGTTCATTTCTTTTGTCCTTCTGTGTGATTTGCAGTTCTTTAGTAAGTATAAAAGATGACTAAAAATACATCCATGTATTGAAGCTAGCCATAAAGTGCAAATATTTTATCCCTAAAGCATACTTTTAAAAGGAGGCATTTCAACTCTAGGCAATATTTCAAAGTAAATTGTATCCTTCTAAAGCAAACTACTAATCCCTAGTTCAGAGGGAGTCTCTATTTCCTTCTTTCAGGTTTTCAATTCAATTTTGCAGTAGTCTATCAACCTGCAATCTTGTTTTAGCCAAAGTAAGTCATCTGCACTAAATCCTGTGTTAATTTTAGGGTACAGCTTCCATAACTTCTTTTTTAAAAATAAGCTTTATTGAGGTACTTAGGTACAATAAACTGTATCCACTGAAGTGTACAATTTGATAAAATTTGACGTCTCTATTTGTCAAACCACAACTACGATCAAGATATAAAACATTTCTATTACTCCTGAAGAATCCTGTCCTCTGCCTCCAGCACCAGGCAACCACTGATCTGTCAGTACACATAAATTTGCACTTTCTAGTTTTATATGAATGGAACTGTCCAGTGTATAGTCTTTTGTGTCTGGTGTTTTGTTTTGTTTTTTTTTTTTTTGCGTCACGCGGGCCTGTCACTGTTTTGGCCTCTCCCGTTGCGGAGCACAGGCTCCAGACGCGCAGGCCCAGCGGCCACGGCTCACGGGCCCAGCTGCTCCGCGGCATGTGGGATCTTCCCGGACCGGGGTACGAACCCATGTCCCCTGCATCGGCAGGCGGACTCTCAACCACTGCGCCACCAGGGAAGCCCGTGTCTGGTGTTTTTCATAAGCATAATGATTTTGTCATTCACCTGTGCTATTGCATATATCAGTAGTTTATATCTTTTTATTGCTGAGTAGTACTCCATTGTGAGGATATACCATATGGTTATCCATTTACCTGTTGAATATTTCCTGGTTTTGGCTATTATGACTAAAGCTGCTATAAACATTTGTGTATAAATCTTATTTTCATTTCTCTTGGGTAAATACCTAGGGGTGGAAAGCCAGGGATGTACGACAGGTGTATAATTAACATATGAGGAGACTGTCAAGTAATTTTCCCAAGTAGTTTTACAACTTTACATTCCCACCAGCAGTGCCTGAGAGTTCCAGTCACTCCACATCCTTGTTAAAACTTGTTAACTGTCTTTTTAATTTCAGCCATTCTAATGGGTGTGTAGCGGTAGTTCATTGTGGGTTTTTTTTTTAATTTTTATTTATTTATTTATTTGTTTTTGGCTGTGTTGGGTCTTTGTTGCTGCGCATGGGCTTTCTCTAGTTGCAGTGAGCGGGGGCTACTCTTCGTTGAGGTGTGCAGGCTTCTCATTGCAGTGGCTTCTCTTGTTGCGGAGCACGGGCTCTAGGCGCGCAGGCTTCAGTAGTTGTGGCTCGCGGGCTCTAGAGTGCAGGCTCAGTAGTTGTGGCGCACGGGCTTAGTTGATCCGCGGCATGTGGGATCTTCCTGGACCAGGGCTCGAACCCGTGTCCCCTGCATTGGCAGGCGGATTCTTAACCACTGCGCCACCAGGGAAGCCCTCATTGTGGTTTTAATTTGTACTTCCCTAATAGTTAATGATGTCGAATATCCTCTTTTATGCTACTAGCTATTTGTTATATCTTCATTTGGGACTTGTCTGTTCAAATCTTTTGTCCATTTTAAAATTCTGCTGGTTGGCTTATTAGTGAATTGTAAGTTCTTTATATATTCTTGACACAAGTCCTTTGTAAGACACATAGAGTGTGAATATTTTCTCCCAGCCCATGGCTTGTCTTTTCATTCTCTTAACAAAACATATTTAGAAGAACAAAAGATTTTAATTTTGACGATGTCCAATTATCAGTTTTTATAGTTCATGCTTTTTGTGACTTAAGAAAAGTCTGTCCACCCCAAGGTCACAAAGATTTCTTCTATGTTTTCTTCTAGAAGTTTATAAAAATGGTAACGTTTAGCTTTTACATTTAAGTCTATAATGCATTATTAATTAAGTTTTGTGTAGGGTATGTGTCAGATTTCACTTTTTTCCATATGGATAGCCAGCTGTTCCAACACCATTTGTTGTAAAGTTTTTCTTTTCACTGCTGAATTGCTTTGTCAAAAATCAAGTGGCCATTTATGTGTGGGTCTATTTCTGGACTCTACTCCTTTCCATTTATCTATAAGTCTATCCTTTTACCTTTACCACACTGTCTTGATTACTGTAGCTTTATAGTGAGTCCTGAAACCAGGTAATATGAGTTCTTCAACCTCGTTCTTCCCTTTTAAAATTGGTTTACTTACTATTTACAGTAGCCAAGTCATGGAAGCAACCTAAACGTCCATCAACAGATGAATGGATAAAGATATGGTACATGCACGTGCACACACACACACACACACACACACACACACACACACACACGATGGAATACTACTCAGCTATGAAAAAGAATGAAATAACGCCATTTGCAGCAACATGAATGGACGTAGAGATAATCATACTAAGTGAAGTCAGAAAGAGAAAGACAAATGTCATATGATATCACTTATATGTGGAAACTAAAATATGATACAAATGAATTTATTTACAAAACAGAAGCAGACACACAGACAGACAATAAACTTAGGGTTACAAAAGTGGGAAGGGGGGGATAAATTAGGAGTTTGGGAATAGCAGATACAAACTACTATGTATAAAACAGATAAACAATAAGGTCCTACTGTATAGCACAGGGAACTATACTCAAAATCTTGTAATATGGGCTTCCCTGGTGGCGCCAGTGGTTGAGAGTCCACCTGCCGATGCAGGGGACATGGGTTCGTGCCCTGGTCCGGGAAGATCCCACATGCCGTGGAGCGGCTGGGCCCGGGAGCCATGGCCGCTGAGCCTGCGCGTCTGGAGCCTGTGCTCCGCAACGGGAGAGGCCGCAACAGTGAGAGGCCCACGTACGGCAAAAAAAAAAAAAAAAAATCTTGTAATAAACCATAATAGAAAAGAATATAAAAAAGAATATATAGATAATATATATGTATAACTGAATAACTTCGCTGTACACCAGAAACTAAATTGTAACTCAACTATAATTAAAAATTAAGAAAAAAATTTCAATTGTCCTCCCCCTACAAAAAAATAATAAAACAAAATAATTGGTTTGCTTTTCTCAGCCTTTTTTATTTTCATATAAATTTTAGAATCAGCTTACCAATTGCTATTAAAAAATCCTTTTAGGGGATTTCCCTGGTGGCGCAGTAGTTAACAATCCGCCTGCCAATGTAGGGGACACGGGTTCGATCCCAGGTCTGGGAAGATTCCCACATGCCACGAAGCAACTTAGCCTGTGCGCCACAACTACTGAGCTCTGCGCTCCAGAGGCCGCAAGCCACAACTACGAAGCCCACGGGCCTAGAGGCCGTGCTCTGCAACAGGAGAAGCCACTGCAATGAGAAGCCTGTGCACCGCAACGAAGAGTAGCCCCTGCTCACCGCAACTAGAGAAAGCCCATGTGCAGCAACGAAGACCGAATGCAGCCAAAAATAAAAAAATAAACTTATTTTTTTTAAAAAAATCCTTTTAGGATTTTGATTGAGATTGCATTGTATCTATAAATCAGTTTGGGGAACGGACATCTTAACTATATTGTATGGTCTGATTCATGAACATAATATAACTCTCCCTATATTTAGGTTTTAAATTTCTCCTAGCAATGTCCTGTGGTTTTCAATGAAGAGATCTGACATATTTTTGTCAAATTTATTCCTAAGTATTTTATGTTTTTTGGTTGATATTCTAAGTAAAATTTTTAAAAATTTCATTTATGAATTGTTTGCTGATGGTATATAAAAATGCAATTCATTTTTGTATATTCACTTTGTTTCCCTTGACCTTGCTAAATTCAATTACTAATGATTATTTTGTAGATTCCTTTGTATTTTCTATATAAACAATCTCGCAGTTTGCAAATGAGACGGTTTTACTTCTTTTCAATCTGTGTGCATTTTAGTTTAATTTCTTGCCTTATTTCAATAGCTAGGACTATTAGTTAGAATGCTGAACAGAAGTGGCAAGATAGGCCATTCTTATATTATTCCTAACCTTAGGGGAAAGACATCCAATAGTTTACCATTAAGTATGACATTGGCTATAGGTTTTTCATAGATGATCATCAGTTAAGGAAGTTTCCCCTATTCCTAGTTTTCTAGAGGTATGTTTGTTTAAATCATGAATGGGGTGTTGAATTTTTGTCAAAGTTTTTCTGAATTTATTGAAGTAATCATATACATTTTCTCCTTTATTGTTAATATGTAGATTATATTCATTGATTTTCAAATGTTAACACAACTTTGCATTCCTGGGATAAACACTACTTGGTAATAATGTGTTATTCTTCTTATTAATAAATTTGCTAATACAAGTTAGCTAAAGTCTCTGATGCTAAATTATTTATGTTGTGCTAAGTTGTCCAAAGCATCTAAAAAACGCTTTTTAATATAGGTTTCAGATTTCAACTTTCGTAACTGGAGTCGCAATAATACTAGCGACCATAATGTTTATTGGTTGTGTGCTAACTACATAACAGGCATTGCTAAGGGCTTTACATACATAGTCGCATCTAACCTAATAACACTCTATGAAGTATTACTATCCCCATTTGACAGATGTGGAAACCAAGGTTTAGGGAAGTTAGAAACTCTGTCCAAAATCTCACAACTAGTAACTGGAGGAGCTGGAATTTGACCCCAGGTCAACTGATTCCAAGATTAAGTTCTTTTGCTATAGTGCTTCACCAAATAATCTGTAATACTTTTTCTTAACACATAAATCAAAGTAAAATAAGACAGGTTAGAATGAAAATAATCTCTCTGAGAAGCCACTAAAATTTAAGTTCAAATGAGAACTACGTAGACATAAGACAAATAACATTCATACACAAGGTATGAGCAAAAGCAAAAGAATTTTTCACAATCCAGGATTTTACACAATTCTAGATTTTACGGAATTCATGGTTATACAATGTTACTAACTGAAAAATAAAACATTCAATACCTGGATAGATCTAAGTTCCTATATCTAGCCTTCCTAAAATCCTGGATAATAGTGATATTTGTTAAAACCTGAAGTTCTGAAATCTATAGCAGACACAGAACTGGAAGGGTTCTTTGAGAAAAATTCAAAAATACTAGGGAGGTAATTATATTCTAAGTTAAATAATTCAATATTTATCTGGCATCTACTACATGCTCATACTGTGTAGGTAAGGTATAGCTTATATAATTTTAACATATGGAGTCTACCTTAAAGAAATTTATGTTCTATTTAAGTAGACAAAATAATTCATATAAAACAAGATATAATATCAACACAGAACAGTTAAGCAATACACTGTACGGTACAGACTGTATGGAAGATTATAAAGGGGATTATCAGTAGATGGCTACAGAAATCATGGAAGGGCATCAGAAAGTTGAAATTTGAGCTGGATCTTCTGGAAGTTACAAAGCCACTTTCTCATTTTTGGGTATTTGTTATAGAAGCACTCCACTCTTGGCACCAAAATAAAATTAAATAGAAGGTATAGTAAAAGGGAGAAAAGAGGAAATTCCAGACACATGTAATATACTACATGTATACAAATTTTAATGAAATATTTCAAAAAATAATTTTACATAAAATGATATAGGAAATAATACAAATAGTACAAACACCCATGTACCTACCATGTAGATTTAAAATATTAAGTTTGTCATATCTGTTTCAAATATTTTTCAAGAACTAAAATGTTACAGATATAATTGAAGAGAACCTTCATCCTTTTCCTTCATCCCAGGGGTAATTAGTACCTTTAAGTACTTGTGTATCCTTCCCACATGTATATAATTTTTTGTTATAAATATATCTATACACAATATTAAAATTTTTACATATGTGGTGTCATACTGTGTAACCATTTTTAAAAATTTTATTTATTATTTATTTTTGGCTGTGTTGGGTCTTCGTTGCTGCACACGGGCTTTCTTTTTTTTTTTTTGCGTTACGCGGGCCTCTCACCGTTGTGGCCTCTCCCGTTGCGGAGCACAAGCTCCGGACGCACAGGCTCAGTGGCCATGGCTCACGGGCCCAGCCGCTCTGCGGCATGTGGGATCTTCCCGGACCGGGGCACGAACCCGTGTCCCCTGCCTCGGCAGGCGGACTCTCAACCACTGCGCCACCAGGGAAGCCCCGGGCTTTCTTTAGTTGCCGCGAGTGGGGGCTACTCTTCGTTGCGGTGCGCAGGCTTCTCATTGCCATGGCTTCTCTTGCTGCAGAGCACGGGCTCTAGGCGAGCGGGCTCAGTAGTTGTGGCTCACGGGCTCTAGAGCACAGGCTCAGTAGTTGTAGCACACGGGCTTAGTTGCTCCGTGGCATATGGGATCTTCCCGGACCAGGGCTCGAACCCGTGTCACCAGCATTGACAGGCAGATTCTTAACCTCTGCGCCACCAGGGAAGTCCCTGTGTATCCTTTTGTAACTTGCATTTTTATATTCAACATTGCTTGCCAGATTTATCTGGAATGAGGCCAAGGTACCCATGTTTTCTTCATGTTTTTTTTAAGCTCCACAGGTGATTCTGGTTGGTAACCAGAGTTCAGAATCATCATTCTAAGTCTATATATATTTAGCCAAGAAAGTTTTCAGTGTTTCCAAACTGCTAACACATTTTAACCTAGTTTTTACCATGAGTCAGTTGCTGTTAGACTACCTGTATTGCAATAAAGATTACTTTACAATGCTTCCAACTCAGAAGCAAAAACCCTAATCAAATTAGGTTTGCACATGATTCAAAACAATAACCAAACTATAAAAATGAGTTTCTGAAGGGGATGGGTGTGGCTACAAAGGGGTAGTAACACAAGAGTCTTGTGGTGATGATACAGTTGAGTATCTTGATTGTGGTGGTAGTTATACACATGTGAAATTGCACAGAGCTACACACACACACACACACACACACACACACACACAAGTCCATGTATAACTGGTGAAACTTGAATAAGCTATCTGGATAGTGCCAATGTCAATTTCTTGATTTTTGTATAGTACTGTGGTAGTGTGGGACACTGACATTGTGGAACAGACCTAGGGGAGGATGTATAGGACCTTCCTGTACCTTTCTCTGCAATATCCTGTGAATCTATAATTATCAAAATAAAAATTTAATAAATTTTTAAAACTAAGTTCCTAAAGTACACTGAAGAAATTCTGCAGCCTTTCCATGGTCAAATTCAATTCAATTCAGTATACTGCTTCAATATACATCCAATACATAAATGACACATATTTTCATACACCTAACATCTGATGCAGAACTGCATTAAAGAGAAAGACCACATTGGTGACAACCACTTTAATCCTACAGTAAGTATAAAAGATAACCCTTAAAAGTTATTGGCCTATAAGCTATTATTTTTAGATTACTGTGTGGTCTTATCCTCACGGGACACTAGGATTTACCTAAATAGCTATCTCTGTTCACTCCAAATAACCCTGCTTTCATTCCTATTTTAAGCCAGCAAGCCTGCCCTACTTTTGCAGACTTATTTCCTAATCTACTCACCTGCGTTTCCAATCATGAACCAGTTAAACACTGCTTAAGAGGTTATATTAGATATTATTAGTGAAAGTCATATGTACCTTTCAGGTCCTTTCATAACTGATCAGAACAAATAATTTTATTTCAATAATCTGAAATAGCTCTTTCAGATTATTCCCTCTGTTCTTTGATAGTCACAGAACTCACTAGTCTGACAGAAACAATAACTTTATAGTGATCATATGTGTTCAATAAAACAATGCACAATAGTAAAAAACAACTAACTTGCTTTCATGAATAAATCCACCAATTACCGTTATTACTCTGGCCATTCATTAAAACTATCTTATTTTATTTTTAAACTTCCACAAAGCCTTAGGCCACAAGAATAAAATGTACCTAGGCATACACACAAAAAAACACAAATTAAGTCTTACCTCTTTAGGCCACTGATCAAACATTAAAGTTTAAACCTGAAAGGATTATCAATTTATAGAGTGAAGGAGCAAACATTTCTTACGAGATATAGTCTACGGTTTAGTCATCTGCTCTTCCCGGTGGTTATTAGTCATAGGAAGCTCCAGAGTTCTAATTTTCTGTCACATTTTTGGGAAGTTATCATATGCTATACTGAGGACTTTTCAAGACAGTATTTAAGCTTCTGAGTATAACCACAAATGTGTTGCTTGTAGTGGGAACTCATCAAATATCTGTTTCTGAATACATGATTTCCAAAATTCTATCTATACTATAGAAAAGGAAATGTTCACCATTTTTATTAAGGATTTTATGTTTACATCCTTTCAAAAGCTAAGGAGATTAAGGTTGGAAAATATAAAATATAACACTGTTAAACTACCATTGCACATATGCCACTTAAAGTCAAACAGACCTGCTGTCAGATCTCACCAAGATTCAAGAAGAATTCATTTAATAAAGAACAGCTAACATTTATTAAGCACCCACTATGGGCACTATGCTAAGCACTCTACATAATATTGTACAATATGAAATACAATCTTTAAATTCTGAGGTAGGTACTGTAATCTCCCATTTTAAACTTGAAGCAAGGAAAACAAATGACAAAAGTCACACAAGTAGTAATTAGCAGCGCCTGTGCTCTTTCCTACACCGTCTTCAATAAAATAAGCTTCTTATGCTTTCACTTAAACAATTACTAAGCGCCTATGTGCTAGGCACTGTATTCAACATTAAGAACACACAGTTCTTGGACTTCTTTGGAGGTCCAGTGGTTAAGACTCCACGCTTCCAATGCAGGGAGCGTGGGTTTGATCCCTGGTGGGGGAACTAAGATCCCACATACTCCACAGTGCGGCCAGATAAATAAAATAAAATAAAAATATTTAAAGAAATTTGTAAAGCAATAAGACTGCTCATGGGAGCACACGGGAGGCAATATCTAATTCTTCTTCTGATGATGATAGCAGCTAACATGTACTGACCACTTACTATGTGCCTGTCACTGTACTTTGTGGAGTTTATTTCATCCTTACAACTATCCTGCAAGCTAAGTTTTATTATCCCTCTCCCTCAAATAGGGAAACGGAGGTAAAACAAAGTTAAGTGATTTGTCCAAGGTCACACAGATACCAAAAAGAGGCAGAATTTGAATCCAGCTTCACCTGACTTCAAAGCCCATGTTCTAAAACCATTACTCATACAACCTCCTAGTAAAGGGGAAAAAGCTTCTCAGATGTCCTCTTGGCTAAATCTTGAAAGATAGATAGGAGCTAGTCAAGCTGGGGGACAAGATTCTTCAGAGAAGTAAGGCAAAGAGCCCATTCACAGATACAACATGACATGGCATTCTGGGGAACCACAAGAAGTAGGAAAGTAAGTTTGGGAATGGGGGTGTGAAACGAGGAGGAACTAACACAAGGTTAGAGGTTTAGCACGAAGGAACTTCTACATCAACAAAGTTAGAGTTTATCCTACGGGCTGGAAACGTTCATGAAGGATTTCAAGCACAAGAATGATCCTTTATATTATCCAAAGATCATGATGGCAGCATGGAGATTAGATTAAAGAGCCCTAGCAAGTGGCTACTGCAATAATACAAGCAAGAAGTAAGAGAGGGAGATGAAGCAGAAGTTTATGCAGAAACCAGAAGTCCAGAGAACTGATTCTGGTAGAACGGGATATAAAGTGAAAGGGATAGGAGAGTCTGGCCTGACTCCCAGGCTTGTCATGTGAGCCAGTGACTAAATGGGTAAGTGGTATGATTAACAGGGATGGGAAATATACTTAGGAAATCCTTTCCATCTTCTCTCCTTATTAGTGCTTTTTAATATTTATTTTATCCCTCTACCGCCTTACTCACTTGAATCTCTCCAAAAAACAAGAACAAGTCTGTCACCGTATCTGTTTGGGTAATGTTTGCATTTTCCATAATTTTGGATTACATTTATAAGCCAACTAAGCCTCAGTTGTTTGTTTGTTTTTAACATATAGCCATCAAAATAATCTTGCTATCTCCTAAATGGGATCACTGTCAACTGATCACTGATAGATTTCAGCTATTCCTCTTCCTTCTCCTTTGCTTCATTTAACCTCTTCCCATTCTCTGACACTTCTAGTTTAACCACCCTCTCAAGTCCTTAGTCAAGTATACTTGCTTTCTCCATCCTTACTTCTGCATGTTCTTCCAAGACCCATCATGTAGTTACAACAACCTCTTTTCCTACTAAGCAAGTTGTCTTCACGCCACATCAGCTATAATATACTTTAAAACTCATGTTCTTCTCTTTAGCTTGCCTTCACTAAGACACCACTGAATCCTCAAATATGATAGTGCCTTTCCTGAGTCTGGTTATGTGAGGCATTTCTTAACTGCACTCCTTTTTCTCTCAACTTTATATTTTGAAAAACTGAAATCCTATCAAAAAGTGAAAGAATAGTAAAATGAATATCCATTTGCTCTTTACCCATATTCACCATGGTAAACATTTTGCCACTTTTGCTTTCTCTCTTAACAAGTACATTTTTTTTTTCCAGAACCATTTGAAAACAAATTGCAGACATCATGACATTTCAACCTAAATACTTCATCAGGTATTGCCTAAGAATAAGAACATTGTCCTTTATAACCACAATACCATATCACACACCCAAGACATTTCCCATTGATATACTATATCTAATATATACTCCATATTCAAATTTCCCCAGTTGTCCCCAAAATGTCCTCTATGACTTTTTTTATTTTCCCAATCCAGGCTTGGCACTGTACTTGACTGTCATTTCTCTTTCATCTTCTCTCATCTAGAATAGTCCTCTTGCCTTTTTAATTTTTCATCACTTTGACATTTTTTTAAGTAAAATTAAAAATGTAGCTCTGCAATACCATTAGCCACATTTCAACTGATCAGTAGTCACATTTGACTAGTGCCTACTCTATTGGACAGTGTGGAGAACACTGTTGCCATTGTTATAAGATCTATTGGACAGCCACAGAATTCTACCATTAAAATTGATGTTTACTGTTATCATTTTGACACTTTTGAAGAGTTCAGACCATTTGTCTTGTAGAAAGTCCCATAAACTGGATTTATCTTATCATTTACTATAACTAGATACAAGTTAAACATTTTTAGCAAGGATTCCATTGGCAATTCTTGAATGAATTCTTAAATTATCTCCTAGTGTTTACTTCATTCAGAATTTCACTCTCTTGGGCTGACATGGTCTAGACACTGCACAAAAACATCATGAATTCTTAGTATTCAATAAATCTAATAATGATCACCAAAGATACACATTCCCTTGGCCAGCTAATATAGCATATTTTTCTGTCACCCAGTCTAGAGAGCCTAATTACCAAGTTATACCCTCTTCTAATAATAAACAAAGACTCAAGAAACTAAAAGATTTCATGATAAAAATCTAGTTTGCCAACAAAATAAAACTGAATATAGGAAACTAAAAGTTCTCTCTGCATACATCTGAATAATTAGGTAGACTATAAAGATAACTAAGTCAGATATCACTTAGGTTAGGTTGAAATTTTTAGACCTCAGTTTTGCAATTTCAAATGAAGCTAAAATTTAACATGAAAACTTAAAACAGAGTGTTATATTCTATTAATGATTGCACCAAAGGATGAAAAGATTAAAAGACACCTCTTTATTGCCATTAGTAGCAGCAAAGCTCTGAAATGACCACAAATATGAGAATTAGCTGAATAATTCTGTCTCTCATAGACGTATGTCTAAAAATTAGCTTTTCCCCAAAATGTCACTTTAATGGAAAAATACTCTATTATCAAATACTGCTTAGGAAAAGTGTTTTAATTAATTCTTTTTAAAAAAATTTTATTGAAGTATAGTTGATTTACAATGTTGTGTTTAATTTCTGCTGTACAGCAAAGTGACTCAGTTATACATATATATATTCTTTTTCATATTCTTTTCCATTATAGTTTATCACAGGATATTGAATATAGTCCCCTGTGTTAATTCTTTAATTCACTTTAAGTAATGAGTCCTTAGCACTTGTCTCTCCAATAATCCGATAGCTTTTTTTTTTAATTTTACAGTAAAATGTGATAATGTTACTTAACGGAAGAAAGCTTTATTACCAAATGTCTGATATACATAAGGCTTCAATCACAACCATTATCACACGGGTAAAAAAGAACAGCTTATTCCTGCTTGGAAAAAAAAAAGTGTTTAAATTAAGATGTCCTTTCTGAGGTTTGAGACTTTCACTCAGAGGTGTGAATCTCAAAGAGCATCAATTTCCAGTGTTTAAATATTATAGTTTGTACAATGAGATATCATCTCACACCAGTCAGAATGGCCATCATCAAAAAATCTAGAAACAATAAATGCTGGAGAGGGTGTGGAGAAAAGGGAACCCTCTTGCACTGTTGGTGGGAATGTAAATTGATACAGCCACTATGGAGAACAGTATGGAGGTTCCTTAAAAAACTGCAAATAGAACTACCATACGACCCAGCAATCCCACTACTGGGCATATACCCTGAGAAAACCATAATTCAAAAAGAGTCATGCACCACAATGTTCACTGCAGCTCTATTTACAATAGCCAGGACATGGAACCAACCTAAGTGTCCATCGACAGATGAATGGATAAAGAAGATGTGGCACATACATACAATGGAATATTACTCAGCCATAAAAAGAAATGAAATTGAGTTGTTTGTAGTGAGGTGGATGGACCTAGAGTCTGTCATACAGAGTGAAGTAAGTCAGAAAGAGAAAAACAAATACCGTATGCTAACACATATATATGGAATCTAAAAAAAAAAAAAAAAAGGTCATGAAGAACATAGGGGCAGGACAGGAATAAAGACACAGACCTACTAGAGAATGGACTTGAGGACATGGGGAGAGGGAAGGGTAAGGTGGGACAAAGTAAGAGAGTGGCATGGACATATATACACTACCAAACGTAAAATAGATAGCTAGTGGGAAGCAGCCGCATAGCACAGGGAGACCAGCTCGGTGCTCTGTGACCACCTAGAGGGGTGGGATAGGGAGGGTGGGAGGGAGGGAGCTGCAAGAGGGAAGAGATACAGGGATATATGTGTATGTATAGCTGATTCACTTTCTTATAAAGCAGAAACTAACACACCATTGTAAAGCAATTATACTCCAATAAAGATGTAAAAAAAAAAAAAAGAGAAATGTATACACCAAAAAAAATTAAAAAATAACTATTATAGTTTGGCAGTTGTTAATTACAATGGTAAACTAAGTACAACTTAAATAATGTTAACAAATTCAACAGATGTGTGCTATATGACTTGCTCACATCGAATATTTATACTTGAAAATGTTTCTTCTGGGTTGGCATTGTATCAAATGACTGAAAATATAAAGGACCAAAATATGAATACAGGGCTTCCCTGGTGGCGCAGTGGCTGAGAGGCCGCCTGCCGATGCAGGGGACACGGGTTCGTGCCCTGGTCCGGGAAGATCCCACATGCCGCGGAGCGGCTAGGCCCGTGAGCCATGGCCGCTGAGCCTGTGCGTCCGGAGCCTGTGCTCTGCGATGGGAGAGGCCACAACAGTGAGAGGCCCGCGTACCGAGAAAAAAAAAAAAAAAAAATGAATACAAGCACTTTCAAATCATTTTCATGCTGATTGAAACCAATATGAAAGAATTTAGGTAAAATTACAACATTTATGTTAAAATAATATGAGATATTTGAATAATAAAAGGTTTAATATATGTCATCCATTTTCCTTTTAATTTAAAATATACCAGTAGATGGAAATACAGTTGACCCTTGAATAAAGAGGTGGTTAGACGTGCTAACCTTCCACACAATAGAAAATCCAAGTACATCTTACAATCAGTCCTCTGTATATACACGGGTGGTTCCCCCATACCCAAAGTTCCTCCCTATGCGTGGTTCCACATCCTTAGATTCAACCATCCTCGGATCATGTAGTACTGTAGTATTTACTATTGAAAAAAATCCACGTATAAATGGGCCCACAGTTCAAACCTGTATTGTTCAAGGGTCAACTGTATTGAAAAGTATTAATGAAAGTATAGTAATGAAAAGTATTAAGAGTAGTTTCTGGAAGGAAGGAATATGAAGCCTTTGTTTTCTTCCCTTTTGCCTTTCAAATTTTATAATTAGCAGGGTTAAGCTTACATTTAAAAGAAAAAAAATTTTTTTAATTCTTGGTAAATCCATTCTCATAATATGAAAAACGGAGAGAGGGGACAGAGGGGAAATAAATGAGGTATAGGTACCAGAGGCTGAAATGGGGTTCAGAATATACTTGTGGAAATAGCCATTTCTGTCCATACTACTCTCAGTAAAATTTTTTAAGAAAGCTATAGCCACACTGTTCCCACTGCCAGGATATCAAAGAACCAGCAGCCTTCAATGCTGTGCTACAAATGGCAGTACATTCTACATTTGAATTCCAAGAGAATGGGAGAACTCTATCAGTATCCTCCTGGAAAGAAGTCTGGAGCTTCCCTAGTGGTGCAGTGGTTAAGAATCCCCCTGCCAATGCAGGGAACATGGGTTTGAGCCCTGGCCCGGGAAGTTCCCGCATGCCGCGCGCAGAGCAACTAAGCCCGTGCGCCACAACTACCAAGCCCGCGCTCTAGGGCCCGCGAGCCACAACTACTGAGCCAGCGTGCCTAGAGTCCGTGCTCTGCAACAAGAGAAGCCACCGCAATGAGATGCCCGCGTACCACAACAAAGAGTAGCCCCCGCTCACCACAACTAGAGAAAGCCCACGCACAGCAACAAAGACCCAACACAGCCAAAAATAAATAAAATAAATTTATTTTTAAAATAAATAAAAATAAAGTGCACATACATTTGTAAGTTGAGAAGGTGTACTGAACTGCTTTCTTGAAAAACTCCACTAAGTGGCAGAATACCTATTGAATATTGGTTGCTGTATTTTGCTGTTTGTCATTAAAACTTATCTGTCCATATTCTAGAAAATATTTATATTTTAATAAAGAAGATAGATCACAGTCAGATGTTTCCATTCTTGAAAGAAAACGGAAAGGTAATATAAATCATAACAAAGTCAAGGATATAAACAAAGAGTAAGAGGGGTGTGAACATTGCTGTTTCATATATAGACAACTAAGCATAGACTGTGGGCATCCGTCTAACTCTTGGGAAGCTAAATTGAGAGTACCATTTCTTTCTTTTTCTTTACCTCTTTTTTGAGAACTTCCAGTTGTACAGTGTTTAACATGTGGGGATCAAATGTATCTATACTTTAAGATATTCTAAATATGGATAATTTCTAACCTAGGAAAACATGTAGTTTAAGTAAGTGAAAAGTTCAGGAAAATTTTTTTCTTGTAATCCTTCATTTGGCATTTGATTTATTAATTGAAAGTTTTATTTTAATACTTATTAAAAGTATGTGCTTTATAATATATAGAAAATAGCCACAAGAAAAAATAGAAAATTACTATATTTTATCTTGTTCTACCACTCTTTGTCTAGTAGTATGTGTACATGTATGTTCTAATGTATCATAATTTTTCATTTTCATTTAAAAATCTAATGTCCCCAATTCTATTCAGTTTTAAACTATAACAACTTTAACTTCGTATTTTGTAAAGGGCTAAAAGTATGATTTAAACTACAGATGGATATTATACTTTAAACCTAAATGAAAGATAATGTAAATAATAAGCATAGATCTGATTTGAATAAAGATTTTTAAATAGTAAAAATAAATAAATAAATAAAGTGCACAATTCAATGATTAAAAAAAAAAAAAAGAAGAAGTCTGACTTCTGTTAAAACCCCTTCAGCCACCAAAGAGCAAACTCAGACAATGGATTCTCTATATTTGTTATGTAATGCCTAGTGAAATTTCCTTGCTGTTTCTGAAAAGATTCAGCTTACAGGAATAAACTTTTTATAAAAATCACTGTCAGAGAAAAAAAATTCCTTCAAACAGGAAAAGAAACTTGGAAACCAGAAAAAAAAATCAAGCTGAAAGATTTTCAAAATGCAGTTATCTGGGTTTCTCGTTTTCTGCTCCAGATACGAGTAGTGTTGCCCCCAGTGTATATGGACTGTTCTGGAGGCTCATACAAATTTTAATTTTTAAAACAAAGAAGCAGCAAATGAGCACCAATTGGGAATACATTACAGATGGCTCTCCATAAACATTTAATAAATGAGTGAAATCATAAGAATGTTTATATTTTTAAACACAAAATAAATACCTTCAACTGCTAGAGAAGAAACCAGCTGCCAGAGAAGTACTAGACAGACTGTATTATTAGTTTGTATGCTGTTATCCATGGGATTCCACCCAGATATCCTTTATATTGTAGAAGAGGTATTTTCCTGACTGGGAACAGTTTCCTAACTTATAATTTCATATGCTTTCCGATTCTGATATTTTTTGAATGTTAATGATTTCTCTATTATCCACTTATGAAGCAGCTGATTTATTCCCACACTACTATCATGTTTCATAATACTACCTTGTCTTAAGCTTTTCACATCCATTATGTCATTTGCGTGGCTGAGATGCTTGACAAAGAAGGTATTATTAACCCTATTTTGCAGATGAGATTATTGAAGCAAAAAAAGAGAGAGTTTAAGTAAAAAGGCAAGGTTAAAAAAAAAAGGCAAGGTCACAAGTAAGCCCGAGAAGTAGGAGTAAAACCTCCAATCTAGTCCTTCATTTTAGGAAGGCTGCTATTTAAAAGACACAAAATACAAATCACTCCCACCCACCCACTCTTCTCCAAGATTTGCTCAAGCAAAACAATTAAGCAGAATTTAAAGTTAACAGGAAATGACAAAACCAAGAATAACTGGGGTGTGGTCTCACCTCTGAAAAAGATTTCCAGCTGTGAATAAATGCAAACAACTCTGGCCAGAAAAGATAATATTAGATCAGGATTTAGAACCCAGTACAGTACAACCGGACCTTAGCTATATATACAGTGACACCTTACTTTCTTAGAATAAACCTCAATATTTCAAACTCAGGAAAACCCAGAAAAAAAAAGCAACGTAAGTCACCAGGAAGCCAAAATTGCTGTGTTCAAGTTCTTATACTAAAGTTTTTATATATGAGACAAATCCACCCATTCTAAGGGCTTGAAATCATTTATGTTTCATTTTTTTAAGGGTAATCTTATAATAACATGCAGTAATTTATAAAATTTCACCAAAAAACAAATTTAAATCATATAGACTATGAGGGTATTCACTTAACTGTGGGCATGCCTAGCAATAAGCCAGCACCTGCATTTTAGCTACATATTGTTTTACTTTCCTTCTATATTTAAGGGTCTGAAAGGGTCATTTAAAAATTTCCTTGATATCTTACGGCATGTTATGGTAGAAATTACATACTACAATGGCGATCAGAATTTGAGATTCACGAAGGTCTGAGGACTACCACCACTAAGCTTCACTCAGATCCTATTTATTCTGACTTGACACACTATTCTGGTTTATCTGGTTTCCCTGCCTACTTCAGCTTAGAAGTGGCAGATTAGAAGGGCATATTTTGACAGATAGAGAGCAGTACTGCAGCAGATAAACTAAGAACAGACAAAAGCACTAAACTGGTATAGCAGTGAGGAGTCATTTCAGCACAGGAGGAAACTGCCAACACCCTTATACAGCAGAATGCACCGGCCATATTAACTGCATAGGACAGAAATTAATGTACATAATGATGACCTTGATTTATCAAAAAAGATTATGTTTAGTAGATTCTGAATCTTAAGAGAGGGTTATATACTCTTCATGGGTTATATACTATAAAGACTGACATTAAAATGGTCAAAAGAATTTAGCAGTTAAAGGGCTGTCAGTTCTATGAACAATTCTCTTAAATCCCTAATGATACCACACAAATGCTGAGTAGATAAATCTCAAAAACCTCATTACATTTAGTAAATATTATATAGTGTAGATAATTAACATTTATGATCAACACTTATGATGATGACTTTTTTGGGGGGAAAACTACATTACACACTAAAATTACATATTGCAGGCAATCAACATTTATGATGCTTAATTTTTTAGGGAAAAAAAACACCTAAGTTATACACTAAAATTCTCTCCCTTCATTGAACATTCAATAATTTTTCTCCACTTAAAAAAAAAGTTTTCTTGTCACCAATCCTGGTTTCCTTTCTCCTTCTAATTACCAGAATGAAAAAATAAAAGTATTTTAATAGTTTTCCCCACTTACAATTAACCCCTTTATTCAGAGGTCACTAACACACCTGGTCTCGGTATATTCCCTTCTTACAAAATAGTGCTTTCAAACCGAGTATTAAAACTCAGAAGAGTTGTACTTGTCTTATGTCTGAACAAAAGAGGCACATAAATTAGTGGTTATATTTAAACCACTATTCTTAGTTTAAGGGCAGAAACAACTACAATGTAAAACCCTGTATGTATTAGTAAGGAACACTTTAGTTTATTTTGGACATCTGAAACAGGGAACATCATTCTCCAAGTCTCTATGGCCAAAAGGAAAATAAAACACCAAAAATCATGTCAAGAGATCTGTAGATCCCTTTCAAATATCACAATATGAATTTATTTGCATTTATTTCACTATATTGTTTCTTTTACTAACAGCAGTGACTTGTGATGATCTGAAGAAAGTGGGCTAAAAGGTACGTGGTATCCATCCTTAAAAAAAGGGTGGGGAAGAGGCAAGAAAGATCTGATCCTACAGAAGAGGAGCGGCAGAAAGATCTGACTTGGAAGGGTCTACTCAACTCCCTACCCACATCACCCTAGATGGTTTCCCCCAGGTAAGAGCCTAGAAAAGAGGAATCGTTTCTTTTAAAAAATATGTGGATCCAGACTCTTTGGGGGTGGTGGGAGAAGAGATCGCCACCCTGCCTGGAAATCCGACACTACGGGAGATAAATAAGCAATCTCCAGCTAGCTACTGGTCCAGGTGCAACAGAAAACGCCCGGCGCCCCCGCGGGGGAGCCCCGGTGGAGATTCCGGCCTCCCGTCTCCCACACCCCCTCCAGGTCCTCCTCCGGGATGGGCGCCGCCAGGGATCCCGCCGCCCTCCTGCCTCCTGTCCTCGGCTCCCTCCCTCCGGCCCCGAGCCTTCGCCCGGCCGAGGGCCGTTTCCCGCTGGTCGACTGGAAGGCCCGGCCCGCTTGGCACCTTTGATGACGCGTTCGGTGGTGGAGAGGTGGAGGTTCCTCCCGGACATGGTCCCCTCGGCCTCCTCCCGGTCCAGCAGACCGCCAGACGTGCGCCTCCGCCTTCGCCTCCAGCGGTCTCGGCTCCCCGGGGCCGGTCAGTCAGCCGTGCCCCGGCCCGGCTCCTCAGGGCGGCCCAGGCACCAGAAGGAGGCGGCCGCGGCAGCCCAGCCTCGAACCCCACGGACAGGATGCGGGCCCACCGGCCGCTCCCTCCTGAGGCGCGGACTCGCGAGCGCCCGCGACCGCAGTCGAGGGAGGCAACCCCAGCGGCCGCGGCTGCGCGCGGCCCGCCCCCGCGTGCGCGCGTGTGCGCGTTCCCGCTCGACGCCCTCCTAACTTCCCGGCGGCCCGCGCGCCGCCGGCGCCGGCGCCGCGCCGAGGCCCAGCGCGCGGCCCCGCTGCCTCAGCAGGCTGGGCCGCCTGACTTCCCACTCCCGGGCAGTCAGCGACCCCGGCTTTACCCTTCGCGCGGAGGCTCCCGGCCCGCGCGGCCGCCCTCCGCGCACGCGCGCTTCCTTCCGCTTTAGCTTCCGAGAGTAGTGTTCCCTTCTCTGCCTGCCCCTCCTGCAACTGCCTCCTTCTCGGCTGCCTGCGCCGCGCGGGCCTGGATCACCTAACAGCGGCCCCTCGGTCCTGCACCAAAAGCCCCAGTGGAGCAGCGGCCATCTTGTGACCCGGCCCGAGCGACCCAGCAGCCTCTCGGCGGAGCAGTGCACCTCCTGTCCGCTTGGGGCCACCTTGCAGGGAGCCCTTGTCTTCCCAGACCTTCCCCACGGGTGACCTCCCTCCCTTTCCTCGGGGTCTCCCCCCCACTCTGTCTGGGAGACGTTATCAAGTTGATCAGGCTCCTTCCCACAGTTTACCCTCCCCCCAGTCAGTAAAACCCATTTAAACCCCTGGTTTAAGTTGTCACATTTGTCGAGGGCGGTTAGTATAGTAAGAAGGACGATCGCGTCCATCCTAGTTCTAATCCGGTAGTGCGCGGGGAGGGGCGGTTTCCGAGTGGGTGGATAAGACCCTCCGCTAGGTGCCGTGGCCTCCTCTCTGCCTTTGCACTTGTCAGAAAGGGGACGGCAGCCGGCTCCATGGAGCCCCTGGGCCAGACCTCCTCTGTGCAAGGAACTGACCTTTTCATAAGTTCTGCGTGTCACCTACACAGCTAGGAGTGATCCCTTCTTCCCCTCTGACGCAGTGACACAGTACCTGCCTCCCCCGGTCATCCTTACTGTGGAACACGATGGGCAAGTCTCCGTAGATTTAGCAATCTGACTCCTCTCCAGGTTAAAAACTGACCTTTTCTCTCCTTAAATTGTAAGCCTAGAATAGAAACTGTCTTCCCTCATCGAGTATAGTGCCTGGTAAAGTCAAAAGTATTTTGATTTTAGCCGTGATAGTGGAATATTGAAACTGAGATCCAAGGAAGTATATGCAAATTACAGGCAAACCGGTCTTAACAGTTACTGTGGTGGCCAATGAGTAGTCATAGGTGGCTCTGTACATTTAAATTAAATAAAATTTAAATATTCATTTCTTTAAGTGCACTAGCCATGTAAGTGCTTGATAGCTACCTGTGGCTAGTGGCTAACTAATTGGATGTGGTAGAATAGGACACTTCCATCATAGCAGAAAGTTCTTTTGTACAGCTTCCAGGTAAAAGATTATAGGAGTTAAACCAAATCTCCTTTACTATAGATTTATGTATTGGGAGGAGATCTGGGGATACACACTGGAGTCAGACCCTGAATTATGCCTTGCAGTTTTGGCCTAAGGCCATTCATAGCAATCCCAGCAAGGCAGGAGCACCTGAGGGAGCTGAATAGATTTTGGTTCTGTTTTCTTGGGTCTTGACTTCAGGCTTCCACCCAAGAGAATTGTTCAGATATCCTGAGGAAGTTCTTCACTTAGGAAGTAATCAGAGCTCCACACGTCTATCAAACAGAGCAAATTTCTAATGGTCAAAAATAAATTGTTCCCTGCAGCGTAGTAGAGGCTAAACGTCATCTGGAAGAACAAACAGGATAGCTAAAAACAAAGAGTTTAGGAAAACATTGCAAACCAATGTGAAGAGATGGATTATCCAATAATAGTTGTGGAAGAAGTAACCAACTATCTGGATCTCAGATATATCTTTGTTTTTTTGGCCACACTGGGCAGCATGCAGGATCTTAGTTCCCCAACCAGGGATTGAACCTATGCCCCCTGCAGTGGAAGCACAGAGGTTTTTTTGGGTTTTTTTTTTGCGGTACGCAGGCCTCTCACTGCTGTGGCCTCTCCCGTTGCAGAGGACAGGCTCCGGACACGCAGGCTCAGCGGCCATGGCTCACGGGCCCAGCCGCTCTGCGGCATGTGGGATCTTCCTGGACCAGGGCACGAACCCGTGTCCCCTGCATCGGCAGGCGGACTCTCAACCACTGCGCCACCAGGGAAGCCCGAAGCACAGAGTCTTAACCACTGCACCGCCAGGGAAGTCCCTGGGTCTCAAATTGGAGCCACTCCTTAACACCAAACTTCATAAGTAATAAAATATGAGAATTAAAACAAGATGGTATTTTTCACAAAGCAAAATGGAAAACATTTTAAAAAGGTGACACTCTTGGTAGAATTATAAATTAGCACAATCTCTCTGGAAAGGGATTTGGCAGTATCAATCAAAGAAGATGTATGTATAGCCAATGAAAAGATTCTCAACATTGTTAGTCATCAGGGAAATGCAAAATAAACCATACTGAGATACCACTTTACTAGCCTAGTAGAAGAGCTAAAATTAAAGACTCTCGGGCTTCCCTGATGGCGCAGTGGTTAAGAATGCAGGGGACACGGTTCCGAGCTGTGGTCCGGGAAGATCCCACATGCCGCGGAACAACTAAGCCCGTGCGCCACAACTACCGAGCCTGTGCTCTAGAGCCTGCGAGCCACACCTACTGAGCCCACGTGCCACAACTACTGAAGCCCACCCACCTAGAGCCTGTGCTCCGCAACAAGAGACGGCACCGCAATGAGAAAACTGCGCACCGCAATGAAGAGTAGCCCCCGCTCGCCGCAACTAGAGAAAGCCCGTGCGCAGCAACGAAGACCCAACGCAGCCAAAAATAATTAATTAATTAATTTTAGAAAATGACTCTCAACACGGAAGTGTTGGCAAGGATGGGAGCAACTCTCCTACATCGCTGGTGGGAGAGTAAAATGCTACAACTACTTTGAAAGTTTCTTGTAAAGTTAAATATACACCTACTCTATGATTCAGTAATTCTACTCTTGGGTATTTTACCCAACAGCAATAATTACCCAAACAGTAGAATACTACTCAGCTAATAAAAAGGAAATAATTACTGATGCATGCAACAGTATGGATGAATCTCAAAAACATTATGGTGAACAAAAGAAACAAGACAAAAAATAGTACTTACTATATGATTTCATTTGCATAGGAAAATGGTTAAATGAGGTATGAAATTGGATGCAACATTATGCATTATGCAAAATCATACTTTAGATGGGAAGATATTGGCTATCATGAGAAAAGCCTCAGGAGATAACGAAAAGTGAAAAAGTACAGTATGGACCCCATATTATTAAGGCAAGCTAACGTATGCATAAAAATACTAGAAGGAAATATTAATATGTTCACTCATTGAATAAATATTAATTAGGTGCCAACTGTTCCAGGCACTGTGCTAGGTAGTAGGGTTACAGTGATGAACTAAAATCAACACAGTTCATACCACCATGGAGCATTAGCTGGTGAGGAAAAAACTGTTAACAGTAGCCATCTCTTGGTGGTATGATTAAAAGTCACTTATAAAAAACAATTAATTTTCTGTATTTTACAGATTTTCTATGGTGAGAAAGTATTACTTTATAACTAGGAGAAAAAAATATTTAAATGCTCTTTTCTTTCAAAGGCCTGTTGTCCACGCCTATTTCCAGTAGCATTAAATATTCATTTGGGGAATTTTCTGAGAGACTTCTCTGATCAAAACAAAACATCTAGAACCACTCAATGAAAATATAAAAAGAAGAAAACTCTCATTAAGCTCCCTTCCCAGACAATTTTTTTTTAATGAATAAGGCTTAAATGCATTGGTGGTGGTGGTAATGTTTTTAGTCATCACATCAATAGCTCCTGGCAACAACTGGGGTGTTCTATTTCACTCAGCTTGTACACGTATCCACCTGGCCTGGGTCAGCTGCATTTTCATTTAATTGATGAACTTGATTCTCTTTCCTTTGACTTTCTGCATTGGTCAGAATTGACTACTTAAACCATCAAGCTTCATGCTAAATTGGCAATTCTACTAATTTCTTCAAATCTAGGTTTCCATGTTACAGGGCTTGTGAGACTTGGTATATTTCCTTATGACACTCCCTAAGCACTTCATAAACCTTAATTAATGACTAACTCTTCTGAGAAATAATTAGGAATGCTTTTAATTTAACAAAAGCACAGGGAATCCTAGTTTCCACTGTTGTACAAAAGTAACCTGGCTTCAGTTTCTATGTGTATGAAGCCATTAAATATTAAACTTCTGTGTTAAATGCAGAGAACTGCAGAATATTTTTAAAACTGCAATAAAATAGCAAAAGGTATTTTATCGTGTATAATCTCTAATTTTATATGAAAAAGCACTACATAAATGTTTTTATTAGTAATACATATTGTATGGACATTGTATACTATATTTTACTCATATCTTCCTATAAGTGCATTTAATTTTGATTAAATTACCTCAGAAAGGACTCGTCCCACCACAGTTGAGGTCTAAAAAAAATTAGCGGCTCCATATTAAAAAAATATTTTTTTTTGCAATTGGAAAAACATGGCCTAAAGCAACATTCTACCAATCATAGCCTGATATCAAATTTCTAATCTCTTTAGACTTTTTTTGTTTTGTTTTGGCTTTGCCGTGTGGCTTATGGGATCTCAGTTCCCTGACCAGAGATTGAACCCGGGCCCTCAGCAGTGAAAGCGTGGAGTCCTAACCACTGGGCGGCCAGGGAATTCCCCCCTTTAGACTCTTGTAAGTAAAAAATGCGAATGAAAGTTTTGCTGACTGGTAAATATATATTTACAGGTTGATATTCAGGCCATTTGGGGGGTAATATGCAAACCTCTTAACAGTGTGTTATCCCTTGGTCTTCCTGGGAGAACACAATACTGTAACTATGACAAGGATTGGGGAGCCCCAAAGCTGCCATCACCCCCTATTACTTTTGTTTAAATCCTTACGAAGTAGGAGAGAAAATGGTGGCAGTCATTACTGGCTACATAATACAGTACAGTCTAAGAGAATAGAATTTAATACCTCTCTCATACCTGGGCTCCAGCATTCCACAGGTAAGATGCCATAGGTAAACGTCACAGGCATTCATCAAGTTGCTTGGGCCACAAATTTAGAGTTGGGGGCCAGGCAGAGAGGAAGGCTCAATCCCTCACACACCATATCCTGTAAACCTACTCCCCCTACAGTCCATTCTTCCATACAACAGATCTTTCTCAACTTAAGTCTGATTTTTATCATTCCTCTGCTTAAAACCCGCAAGTGTCTCCTTTTTTCCTGAAAGTGGTCTACTTCTTAGTAGACTTCTGTCTACTTCTTTGAACTCAGCTCAAACCTCTTCCCTTACATCCACTACAATTCAGACATAGTGGCCTTGTTTATGCTGTATATACTGCAATTTATACAAATAACCTCAAACAGACCAAGCTCATTTCTGTCCCACAGCTCTTGCATTTGCTGTACCACAGGGTTTCAAATCATTCCCTCCCCATCCAGGTCCCAACTATAAATGAAATAAAGGTTTTGAGTATATTTTTAAGTGCTTTGGGGTATGTGTGAGAAGTGTGTAGGAAAGCATATATTTTTCAGTTTCTCAAAGGAATCCAGACAATAAAATGTTAATGACCACTGGTATAGAGTTTTAATTTATAAAGCACTTTCTTATACATTTACTTCTCATTACGTTTACGCAGGTAGATAGTATAGAAATGATCATTTCTACCTCGTAGATAGACATTGAGGTGGGAAGAGGTTAAACATATCAGAGTTCACACAGCCAGTCAGCGATGGAATTGACACAAATCCATTCTTTTGGACTCAAAATCCTGTGCCCTTTTGGCTGAAGACCAAGACAGAGTCCATTCTTGCTTATCTTCATTTGCTTCAAAAACATCAAAGTTAAACACTTTTCTAAGGGCTTTCTTATTTAAACTAGCTTATAAGCCTGCATTAAAATTTTCAATGAAAAAAATTTTATCATCAGCTAGATCAAGGCAGTTCTCAAGCAAAAATTTAATGTATGAACAAAGGAATGCAAGAGTTTTCTATTAAGCTAAGTAGAGCATAATTGGGGAAATAGCTTTGCAGGAATAAATTTAACACACCTTAAAACCGAATGAAAATAATGTTGAGATCTCTAATGTTTAGATTTCACCTACCCTTCTAGTTAGCATACACAACTGAACCATCTATCCTGAAAAATCAATTTAATCTAATTTTTTTTTAAGTTAGTTTTCCCAGAAAAGAAAAATCTAAATTTAATCTCTTTCTCCTGCTCATGCAGTTTTCAACAGAAATGGGATAGGGGGGAATCTATAGTATTTGGAGAATTACCACAAAATATTTAAACCATGTGAATTTGGCAGCAAAGATATTTCGTCTCAAGGGCCATGCCTGTGTAATGACCTATATGGGAATCTAAAAAAGAATGGATATATGTACAGCTGATTCACTTTGCTGTACAGCAGAAACTAACCCAACATTGTAAATCGACTATACTCCAATAAAAAAAAAGGGGAGGGCATGCCTGTAGGATACAACCAGACACCAGCTTCAAAAGAGCTTGCTTCATTAATCTCAGAACTTAAAGGGAACACGTCACTTGAAAGAATTTCCTATTCTGGGAGGATACAGTAGATCAAAGAGACTTTTTTCCTTCCTTATGAGCATCTATAATTAAAGACCTAATCCTCTATTTTAAGGAAGAAAAAAATGTGTCCTTTATTGAATTAGTTGTTTTCTTTTCCTTAAAACCCACGAGGTTAACGTCATGTTTTGGAAGGAATTTCCTTTTAACCGGTCTGGGTGTCATTCTTAGATTTTGGTGCATATAAAAATGTTAGCCTAGCAGCGTGTCTGCCTGGCATCTTGGGACCTGCCACCTTCCCTGGACAATGTGAAGCCCAGCACCCAATCCCCACCGCCTGCAGAGGCCCAGCTTCACGCACAGCAAGGGCAGCAGAAGGAAGGACAGCCTGGAAGGGAGAAGCATGAATCCATCCACTTACAGGGTGTGTCCACAGCTAGGTGCAGGCAGCGATAACCATGGTACCAGGATTTCTCCAATGAGGACCAGTTCAAGTTCCACTATGGGGTTCGAGGGCCTCCCCTGGGCAGCTGCAGTGCCCATAGGTGTGGCAGTGGACACCGATGGAGACATTTTCAAGGCAGACTATGACAACCATTGGGTCAGCATCTTTTCTTCTGAGGGCAAGTTCAAGACCAAGATTGGAGCTGGTTGCCTCACAGGCCCCAAGGGAGTAGCCATAGAAGTGAATGGACATATCATTGTGTTTGAGAAGTTGCTGCATCTTTAACTTCTGGCCCAGTGGCAAGCTGGTTGGCCATTTGGGGGGCCATGAGGCCACTGACCAACACTTCGCAGGGCCCCATCTTGTGAACAAGAATGAGATTGTAGCAATAGATTTCCATAACCATTCCATGAAGGTGGATGGGGCTGGCAGAGTTCCTCTTCAGGTCTGGCTCCCACAGGAGGGCAACGGGCAGTTCAATGCCCCCACAGGAGTAGCTGTGGATTCCAGCAGCAGCATCCTTGTGGCTGACCAGGGCAGCGTGGCACCCAGGCGTTGCATGGCTCTGGGCCCCTCCTGTCCTCATATCAAGTCTGCAGAGCCATTGTAGCACCCATGGAGCCTGGCACTGACCTCCGATGCCCTCGTCGTGGTGGCGGCCTATGCTGGTGTCAACGAAAATAATCAATTAACAATCTATAATAGGAATAGAAGAGTTCTTTTGAGCCAAACTGAGGACTACAGCTTCAAGAGAGCATCTCAGATAACTCTGAGGAACTGCTCCAGAGAAGCATGGTTTTCAGCAGTTTTATATGTTGTCAGAACAAAGAACATTAAACAGGTCAGGGATACATTCCTTCAAGGTTAAAAAAAAGAGCAGCACTACACAGCGAGTCAGTGTGACCTTGGCATCAGGGAAAGGAGTCTTATCATTGAAAGAGTATCAGCATTGGCATCCCGGGAAGGAAGACATCTAATCTTTACTTTTAACATGGACATTCTTTACTTTAGGCCAATGGACCCTTTTCTTAATAATTGAAGCAGATGAGGCCTATGCTACACCCGTAGCTGCATGGAGGCCCGGCCTAGCTCACGCAGGGATGTACCTAGGGGTGACTGGACAAGAGGCTCTGGCCGGAATCTGGCAACTCTGAACGTCGGTTGTGGGCATGGGTGCCCTGGTGCCTTCCTCTTCCCCGTCTCCCAACCCCAGGGTTGCTATTTACTCATTTCTCACTTGTACTTTTTTTTTTTTTTTGCGCTACGCGGGGCCTCTCACTGTTGTGGCCTCTCCCGTTGCGGAGCACAGGCTCCGGATGCGGAGGCTCAGCGGCCATGGCTCACGGGCCCAGCCGCTCCGCGGCATGCGGGATCCTCCCGGACCGGGGCACGAACCCGCGTCCCCTGCATCGGCAGGCGGACTCTCAACCACTGCGCCACCAGGGAAGCCCTAGTTTTTTGCTTTTAACTGGGTGGGCCTAGACTGTGGTCTCAATGATGTCTGCAAAGCTTCCCCCTACCCTTTTTACACACCTCCCCCGTCCCCTCAATCTGCTCCCCACTCCCCCAGCCTAGGGCGGAACAGCCTCGTACTCCAGGGCAAAAGGCCCTCTGATGATCTGTTTGCCACCCTTCACACAAAGACAGCAATACCCCATCTCTCTTACGAAATGAGTTCACACAAAAAGCCAAATGTAGGACGACATGTATTTTAAGAGCACATTTCACGTTTAGAATTACCTCATCAAAAAATTTCTTTCCAGGGGCCTCTGCTAGGAATTTCCTGATGGTTTTCTATTACATATGTGTATTTATGACAACCTGTGGATTATTGCCTAAGTTCATTCTTAGGCAACCTCAATAGAGAAGCAAACCACAGATGGAGAAAAAAAAAAAAAAATCCAGAGCCTCATGGAAGAAAGAACTGCTTCTTGGCTCCTGATTTCCAGAATTAGAACACTTTTAGGTTATTCCTCAATTATAACTGATGCCACTGTTTCGGGATCCCATCCACTGCTAGGGTCAAAGATTGCTGTTATACAGGAAGGGTAGTCTAACTCCCTTCCTTCATTTAAAATAAACCTTGAAGAAACATCTGGCAAGAATTGTGATGTTGAAAAGAAAAATATTTTTTTGGTTGACTGATCTAAACACACTTAGCTGTGAGATGATAAGGACCTATGGATCTTTTCCAACCACTATTTTTAAAAAATATTTAAATGGACTATAATTCAGTTTATTTTAGAAGGATGAAAAGGATTCACTTCTGCTGGGATTCAAACCTATCATCCTTGAGAAGTCCGCATGTATCTCACTAGATCATTAAGAGTACAAATATCTTTAAAATAGATGAGCATTTTGTTTTCCCACAAATCAAAAACGCTGTGTCCACGTTTGGTGTCTTCACTATTTCTCGAAATGGATTTTGCTCAAATCAGATCTCAGCATCACTGAATGGTAAAGAAGAGTGTGCAGAAGCAATTTGATAGGAGAAGGGCATTCACCTTCTACCAAAAATGTCCTGAATGGCTTAGCTGGTTAGCAGTATCACAAAGAGATGGCTGAGATCAAAGTTTTAATCTTCTTAGTGACCTGTTTACTCTGCTTAGCTCTATTCTATACTGGCCACAAATTCACCTCTCAAATTTCTGTTTCTAAATAAAGAAGGACCAGGAAACAAGGCATTAGCAAAACCAGCACCAAAGACAGGAAAACACAACAGGAACTGCTGCCAGTGGAAAAGGAGCCCTTCCATCAACACAGAACTTGCAGGCATTTCATTTCGTCTTTTCATTCATTCTTTCTGTGTGGCAGGTGCTGGTATCACAGAAATAAACCAGGTATATAGCCTCTACCCAGAAGGAACTCAGTTTATAAAGAACAAGAGCGATTACAGTGCAAGTCCAGTAACTGAGGTGTGAACAGGGAGGCACTAATCCCAGCCTCTCCAGAGGTGGCACAAGCCGAACCACAGAGTGACTATCATTTTGAACAGCTGTAGCAGACATTAGTCCAATATAGTAGCTACTTAATGAAATTTAAAATACCAACAGGAGCCACTTAATATATTATTCTTGAGTTTTAAAAAAATGGGAGGACTGACCAACAGGCATTTGGGAATCTCTAATGTATGTATTAATAAAATGGCATCAATTCTTTTACTCCACTGCTCGTTTTTGTGGTCGAAGATAAACAGATCCCTGGCCCTTTGAATGAATTGGAATAAGAACAGGTTTAGAATTTTATTTTAAGTCTCAGGACAGAACGTTTCCCTGTAAGACATACAGGAGATGTGGTTTAAATGAACCAAGTGTACTCTCCAAGTTTCAAATCATGGATTTATACAAGTGAAAACAGTGTGACAGAAAGCTCTTCTTAGGAAACACCACAGTTCTTCCATCACTGATGAAGTCATGGGCCCCATTAAAAGATAAGTTAATCATTTAAAGTGAGTATGTTATGCTCTCTGAGGTTCCTTCTAAAACCCCTCTCCAAATGTAAGCTGGACCAGTAAAATGAAGCTTTATAAGTTAGCAAGACACCACCCCCATCTTGTGTTCAACAGTCTTCATTACACCCACGTTATTGCCAAAGATGACACTTGCGATTCAACAGTTACAGAATATAGCTTTATTTATAGAATCTTACAAATAAAAACATTTACAGTCCACATAACTTATTTTTTTTCTAATTTATCCTCATAACACCTGAGTTATTTAAAAAAATACTGTGATGGAATTGCAGAACTGTAAAAGGAAATATGAATAATAAAAATCTAACCTCTCTCTTTTGCAAAAATCAGACAACTTTTCGTTTTTGTTTTTTTTTTTTGCGGTACGCAGGCTTCTCACTGTTGTGGCCTCTCCCGTTGCGGAGCACAGGCTCCGGACGCGCAGGCTCAGCGGCCATGGCTCACGGGCCCAGCCGCTCCGCGGCACGCGGGATCCTCCCGGTCCGGGGCACGAACCGGTGCCCCCTGCATCGGCAGGCGGACTCCCAACCACTGCACCACCAGGGAAGCCCAACTTTTCGTTTTTTAAGCAGATTTCCAACATATTACCATATTACCATCTCCACATTACCATGTGGAAGAGGACTTACTAAAAACAGGTCTTAGGATACTCGAACAGAGAAGGCTTCTTTTTAAAACCCAGGGTGAAGGACCAATGAAGGAAAGACCTAAGTTGACACTAGACACAAAAAACCTTTGGGCAAGGACAGAAGGCAACCTGCAAGCCAGGGTGAGGGTGAGAAGCAGCAGAACCCCTGCTCCTGGGTCACTGCTCCTGCACGTGACACATACTTTCCTTGTTATGCTTAATGGGAGCCGGTCCACGCAGGGAAAGGGAGGGTGAAGATGCTAATGCCAGAGGTGAAAAAGGTCCTCAGAACTCGATATTCCTCAGACTTCTAATATGTACAAATGCTTAAAACAGCAAATCCAACACTTCAAAAAGAAATGGCCACATTTTCAATTGAGGAAAATCTGTTGCCAATGGCAACACATAATCAGTTGCACGATTTCAGTGTCTCCACCCCTAAGCTCAAAGTAGGACTGGCCTCTGGACCAATTAGTTTGAAGAGAATTTCCCTTTGAGGCAGCTGTCTGTGAAAGGAAAGTTAGCTCTTAATATAGGTGTGCATGAGAAGGGAGGGCACCCTGCTACTTCGTATTTTAGTTTTTAATTTGCTCAAGGTTACATTTTTGAGCTCTTCTCCTAAAACTAGAAACCCACTAACTCTTACTTAGGATTCTACTCCAAGAATAATAGTATTTGTAAGGAATGACAGATCTATAGGGGATGCTAAAATTATAAATTTAATACATCCATGTGAATTAAGGGAAGCAAAATCTTCTGAAGTCCTAAGGTTTGAGTTATTTCCTGCTAGCTCCTGAAAGCAGTTTGAGGGAAATCAAACAGAAAAGACAAAGAATCGTTTTAAAACAGTAACAATGACAATAATAATGACAATATAAAAAGTTAGATCCCAACATTCAAGGAATTGGTTCTTTGGTAAAAACTGGACCATAATCCTACCAGGAGTCTGTCCTGATAGTTCACCTAGAATCGTGAGAACTGAGTTTTCCTCCTTCTTCTGCCCATTCTCAAATCTATCAAAGTCAACAGGCAAGATGAGAAAAACGTATAAAGCATCACCGGCGGTTTTCCCACTCATGTTCTTTTCAAGAATAGTCCTGGTTTGACGGATGTTTCCCAAGGGGTGGGGGGAGGCGGGGAGGGGAAAAAAGCCAGAGTAGATGCTGCTTTTAACTACCGTAGAATGGAAAGTTTTCCTGTCAGAACGGAAAAACTAATGGGTGGTGGTGACGGACCAGGACTCGTCAGCCACATGCACAAGTCGGTTTGCGAACACAGCCCCTGGGCTGCGACTGTGGGCACCACTGAGGAAGGCTTCAGGAGAGGTCGGCTCCCCAGAGTGGCTAAAGAATCTCACATTATCAATATGATAATAATAAAGCAATTCACCTAGTGAACCTGGAGATTAGCTCCCCTCGAAGCCAGAGCTCTGAGGAGAGGGCTCCACAGGGCCGGCGGCTGGCCTACGGTCTCACACACAAGTCTATCAGTCCGTTTTTCTGAAGAGAGTTAGAGCAATTCCTATTCAGTTCAATACAGGATTCGCCCTCGCTTGTTCGGGGTGAGGGAGAAAGGGGGAACCCCAGACGGTGCAGCAGAACCCATGGGTCCTCTATTCTGCAAACCCCAGGGATGCCCCCAATCCAAGCTCTGGATCTTCCATCTCAGAGTTCTATCACTGTTACTTATGGAATCAGTAAACCCTAAATGTTGCCTGCGCTGATTCCGTTTCTGATTACCCTTGTCAAGAAGACCACAAGCTGCACTCCAATTCTGTAGGTCAGCTTGCCACCTGTCAGCACAACTGTTGACCAGGGAGGTAAATCTGTGCAGTCTGCCCTCTGACACGGGCACCGTCAATGTGCTTAGAATGTGCCTCCAGGGAGTCTCCCGGGAGATGGGGGTGGAAATCACAGCAAAGCCAACGGATTTCTCACAGGTCTCTCTTCTCTGCCCTCCAGTCTGCCAGTGTTCATCCAAAAGGAGGGGAGGTTCAGGCAACAGAACCTACCTGCTGGCTCACCTGGACGGCCACGAAACACCAGGTGCAGAACCGGTGCCAAGCATCCCAGAGGGAACAGGTAACCACCCTGACAAGACACACACCCCCATCTCAGGGTGATCCTTGCCTCTCCCTCCCGCCCTTCTCATCTGTTTCCAGCTTTCAGTTCTCTTTGAAAGAATAGGCAACTGAACAGATTTTGAAAGAATAAGAGGGATTCCTGTCTTCTATACCTTTTCTGTAAAAATAGGCGGATTCGCTTAAAAATGGGTCACCTTGAGGCCGAGGAAACACATTCAGATTTGTGGGCCCCAAACTATAGATTCACCTCCTGATATTTCTAGCCAAGTTGTGAGCCCTGGCTATCTTTTTGCATTGTCGGGCAAAGGATTCAGAAGGTCTCAGTGCTGGTTGGAAGAGAAAGAGGCCAGGGCAACCAGAGAAAAAAGTTAGTCTTGTCTTTTAAGCTGCATTCAGTTCCAGAATCACTCTGAGAAAGAAGAGGAAAGGGGGAGAGGCACTACCTAGAGGCTGGTTACCAGGGCAGCTTATTCCTAGGATACAGCATTTTAAAAACAGCTAACATTTGAATGCAGGGATACAGTCTCCATGTCACAGTTTTTAATAGAACTGCCTCTTCCGAGGTGCTTCCTGGATGAGGAGTCCTTGGGCCAGGGATCAGCGGCCAAGGGCCCGACTGCCAACCCCGCCGGCTCCTGGCAGGGCCCTACCCGATCTGGATCTGTCCCGAATACATAGTGAGGACCAGCATGATGCTGAAACCAGTCAAGAGGCCCACGTTCTGGATGACAAAGGGGATCAAGACACTGCCGTTCCTTTCATCCTCTTGGCAGACCTCGTTCATCTCAGGGAACTGGGGAAGAAGAAAAAAACACGAGAGCTGCAGTTCCTTTCTTAACCTTTAAGTGCAGGACAATTCAGTCATATGTATATTACCTAACAATTATTACAACATTTACTATTATTATATTTTTGCATTATAAGGCTACCACAATCATTAGTATAAATATATGATTATAATAGTTATAATTAAGATATATAATATACGATTGGTTTACAAAGAAAATCAACAGCACTAACTTCTAGAACTTAAACGTTAGAGCCTTTCTCCAAGGTGGTTACCACTACTTTACAGCTATGGAAGTGAAACAAAGTACGACACGTGCATGTAACCCTGGATGTGTTTAGATGCGGACTAAAAATAACCACTCTGCTAAAAATTACTGTGATCTTTAAAAACACATCAAAAGGTCTTTTTGCTATCAGAATGTTGTCGCTTGTTTGGGAAACTCAGCAACCATGTAAGGGGCCAGAGAACGGAACTAAGCATTGCTGTGACTCAAGGCCTCTTGCTGCTGGCCAGCAAGGCAGGTGACAAAAATACCCTAACCCCAGGGAGGGCCACCCACCGGAGGAGAGAATCTAAGATGTTTCCATGGGCTGAGGATGGACCATGGTGGTCAGTGCTCTCATCATCTCATCAAAAATACTACTTTCCGGGACTGCTCTGCTGGCGCAGTGGTTAAGACTCTGTGCTCCCAGTGCAGGGGGCCCAGGTTCGTTCCCTGGTCAGGGAACTAGATCCCACATGTCACAACTAAGGAGCCCGCTTGCTGCAACTTAAGACCCAGCATGACCAAATAAATAAATAAATATTAAACAAAAACAAAAAACTGCTTTCCGAGGATATGGAAAATAATTCATGCAAACCTGCCAAAGAACCGTCATGCCAACAAGGAAGGAAATCAACCTTGTTAGTTATAAAGATGCAACAAATCAGGTATTAAACTAGCAAACGCAAAACTACTTAAACGGTTATACCAAACGTTAACGGGTACGATGTACACTTTCAGACACCGCTAATGATGTAAATAAAGGAGGGTAAGCTTTTTAGAAAGCAATTTGGCGATACATATTAAAACCTCAAACCACGCATCCCTTCTGAACCAGCAATTCTTGTTCTGGAGAAGGTAAATCCCCTCACCAAATACTACTGATAATGAGAAAAGGATGCTTTTAAAGAGTATGCAACATGAAAAATGTCTAGGATGTAGTAAGTAAAAAAAAAAAAAAAAAAAGAAACCAGGACATAAAATTGTGTACTCCATGTGATTAGAGTTATTTAAAAACAAACACAATGCACTGAGATGAAAAAGAAACAAACCCAAGTGTTGTTATTTTGGGGGAGAATAATTATGGGTAATTTCCTCTCCCTTCCTTCCCTCCCTTCCCCATTCTTTATCTATAAGTCTCTATTCTGTCATACTTAAAGTAAGGACCCCGGAGTTGAGATACATCATTTTCTTTAAGGACATATGCTAAAGGAACATAGGCCTTTCATCCTTTGAAATCTAATGTCCCCTTAAAAGGCATTGAACAGTACACTTTTATTTACAAATCGTGTGGCATGTGACTTGATTCCTCAATAAAGTTATTATTGGTGGCGCAGCGGTTAAGAATCCACCTGCCAATGCAGCGGACACAGGTTCGATCCCTGGTCCGGGAAGATCCACATGCCATGGAGCAACTAAGCCCGTGTGCCACAACCTCTGAGCCTGAGCTCTAGAGCCCACGAGCCACAACTACTGAGCCCCCACACTCTAGGGCCCACGTGCCTAGAGCCCGTGCTCCACAACAAGAGAAGCCACTGCAACAAGAAGCCCGCGCACCGCAACAAAGAGTAGCCCCCGCTCGCCGCAGCTAGAGAAAGCCCGCGCACAGCAACAAAGACCCAATGCAGCCAAAAATAAATAAATAAATAAATAAATTTTAAAAACAAAAAAACTAACTAATGCCCCTTAGCTGTGCTCCCAATCCAACGAATTTCATAACCCGATCCAGTTTTGCCTACAAGGCATTAAAACTATGGAAGACTTACCATATCAGCCAGAGAAATATACAAGAACATTCCTCCAGCCAGGGCAAAGATCCAGTTGGCAGAGAAGTGGCTGCCAGCTAAGATGCCGAAGGCCAGGCCCACGTAACAGCAGCAGGCAGAGAGGAAGTTGAAGAAGAGAGCCTGCTGGATACTCATGCCGGCATTGAGCAGGATGACAAAGTCTCCTATGGTGGGGACAACAAGAGGGGAGGGTGTGGACAGAAGATTCATACTAGGTCATGGGACACACAGCTTGATGAGGACATGCTTAAACGCTGGATGGAGTGTGGGTGAAAATCAAGATGGCCCCAGACTGGAGATCACGGTGACAAGACTAGGGCCCCCTTCACCACCACGCCGAGGAGCTGTCTCCATCTGTGAGGCTGGGAGCGTACAACCAGCCTAGAGGCTGAAAACAATGCACAGGATTTTCAAAAGAGAAAACCATCTAGCAATGGCCTCATTTCTCTCTTTTCTTTCTTTTTTTTCTTTTTGCAGTCCGCGGGCCTCTCACTGTTGTGGCCTCTCCCGTTGCGGAGCACAGGCTCCGGACGCGCAGGCTCAGCGGCCATGGCTCACGGGCCCAGCCGCTCCGCGGCATGTGGGATCTTCCCGGACCGGGGCACGAACCCGTGTCCCCTGCATCGGCAGGCGGACTCTCAACCACTGCGCCACCAGGGAAGCCCTCATTTCTCTTTTGATTGATGGTGAAACAGAAGGAGCTTCCTTCCTCAAAACTGTAATGAATGGTATTTTTCGAAAACAAAATTGAGACCGAGAGAAATAGTAATTTGCCCAGTCACAAGCCAATAAATGGCAAAGCCAGGACATGACCTTGAGTGTCTGAGCCTTCAAAAAGTCTAGGCTTTTTACACTCTCCCTCTGATAAAACCAAGGACCTTCCAGCCCCTGGTTCATCTATTTCTTCTACGCACCAGACTTCTCACATACATCTCAGCCTTTGGAAGATTAATAGGATGTGAGAGATAACCTATATTGAGCACTTAGAATAGCGTACGGCACGCAGTAAGTCCTTTTCACTATTTTTTCCTTTTGCTTTTTACGATGAATCAACAAGGTAGGTACCAGTATTAAGCCCAGTGTAGAGGTGAGGAAACAGCCACAGGTTATGGGACTATGGGGAAACAACCATCCCAGTAAAAAATGCCATCATTTCCAATGATCAATTTTCTTTTCTTCCTTCCTTCCTCCCTCCCTCCCTCCCTCCCTCCCTCTCTCTCTCTCTCTTTCTTTCGCCATGCTGTGCAGCATGCGGGATCTTAGCTCCCTGACCAGGGATCGAACCCGTGCCCCCTGCAGTGGAAGCGTGGAATCTCAACCATTAGAAAGCCAGGGAAGTCCCGTCCGATGATCAATTTTCAATTATTAACTCAGGTGTTGAGAATTAGTGGTTTGATTTCACATAGCATAGAAAATGTGTTCATTAATCATAATGTGTGTTCTGAAGTGGGGGGAGGAGTCGGCACAAGCGGAAGGGGCTGGGGGGCGGGGTGTGAGCACACTTACCTAGCTCGTGTGGGAACTCCTCGCAGAGGATGGCCACCGAGGTGCTGATGCCTTGGAAGACAGACACGGTGAAGGAGGCACCAATAGCCAGGCCATCGATGAAGTTATGGAGGCCGTCGCTCAGGGTGATCATCCAGGCCAGTGTGCCGATATCAGAGTAGCGGACACCTTTCAGCCAGTAGCAGGCGCTCTGGGAGGCCTGCAGGTCCTGCAAGAAAGCCCCCCTGTCAAAGGGTGGACGACGGACCTTCAGGGTAGGCCCGAGTCATCAAGGCCATTACCACTTAAGGGCCCCTGCCCCCCCAGCAGTGGATGGCCCACTGACCTGGACAGAGAGGGAGCCCACGATGACCTTCTCGTCCATCACAGGGGCCTTCCCATCCAGCTCGCCACTGCAGCGCTGAGAAATCATGTGGTCCAGATCCCCGTTCTGCAGCTTCTCCGTCACCCCCTCCTCCTGGTCCTTCTGGGAAGGGAGCGTCTCAGAGGCATAATGGCTGTGTCCGTGATGATGCTGGAGGGACCACAGGGAGGGGTCGGGTCAGTGCAACACTCACCAAAACCACCCACCCGGCAGGAGCTCCAAGCACCGGGAAGACCTCACTCCCACCATCCAAGAAAACACAAGTAGGCAATAGGACAGAAACCTAGGGCAAGGTGTTGGAGAAAGCTGAATCGAAGGGCACGTGGTGCTGCCACGGGACGGATCTCAGAGGAGGGACCTCAGGGCCAACACTCATCCCTGCCAGGAGGCACAGCAAAGAACATTTACAGCTGCTCCTCGCAATGGCTAATGATTCGCCCTCACCCACTGCTAACACCCTCCTGAGGTGAAGTGAGACATCTACTCCTGAAATAGTTTGTGGGTTTGAATCCATGGCGGGAGGATCCAGGTAAGCTCACTGGATTGGCACTGAGGTAACACCACCACCGGACACAGTTCTGAGATGGATGCTCTCCCTAGAGGCGCTTCTTTTACCAACGATTAGGCCTCACCTCATTTTTCTGCTTAAGAAGCATCTTCAAGACCTTCTCTGTGAAAAAGAAGAGATAAAAGCCCCCAAACACCACTGCAGACTTGGAGACATAATAATCTTCCAGAGGGTTGAAACCAAAAGCCTGTGGATCCAAGAAAACAAAATGAGTTTAAGAATATAGAAAATCTTCACTGGTCCCCTCTCATCTCTTTAACCACTTGACTCTAGGAAAGGAAGAGACCGGGACAACTCTGCCATGTACTCAATCCCTTTCCAGCAAAAATCTAACCCTCGATGTTTCCCTAATGTCACATCACCAGACCCGCTGGGTTCTCTCTAGCTTATTTGCTGATGCAAAAGACAGATCGTCTTTAGAATTTTACTCTCAGGAAGAACAGCCTTGGATGTGGCCTTTCTACTTTTAATGAGGACTCTGTCTTCACTTCTCCTGGAGCTTTGCTACAAGGACAGACTCTGCCGGCAGATTCCATCTTTAAGGAGGAGACATTCGTGTTTGTTTTCATCGTTATATAGCGTTCCTGGCTGATCTGCCTGTAAACACACAGGGAGATGGTACAGTTATACTTTCTAAAATGGGAAATCCTTTCTCCAGTTAAATAGTAAGAATTGCGGCATCTTCCTGACCGCAGACCTCCCAGTGACCACAAAGCCAAGAAAGCAGACTGTGTGACTGCACGTGTCAATTTTGGGGGTTTTGTCTTGGTTTCTGGAAACTTCACTTACTATGGCCAAAAGAAAGAAGGAAAAAAAAAAAGAATCCATTGGGAAGCAGATAGGAGTAGAAATGAGGAGAATTCCATTCTCAGTGATGCTCCTGACTTGTGCGGGGGGGCCCTTGGGAAAGTGTCTGCTGACCTGTTCCTAAGTTTTCTGATAGGAAATGGGCCTCTCGAATAAACGCCAGCCTTCTCGTGAATAGGTCCCAGATAAAAGACCACCAGTACCAGGAACTCCGGGCTGCTTTAAAGCTAAGTGTTTGTCTTTTCTATTTTAAAGGGACGAAATGCAATCTCTTAGGGTAGTTTTCTAAGAGACATTAAAGGTCAAGTTCTAGAATAGAAATTACTCATTCCGGCCAACTTTCCAGGAGAGTCCAATCATCTTACGGAAAAGTGAGGTGGAAAGAGGCAACTAACAGTTCTCCACAAAAAGCACTAAGATACGAGCTCTTGTGCAGGTCAGATTCTGTATCTGTTAAATGGGTACAACATTCCTTGTTTCCTACACATCACAGAGGTGATCTAAGGATCAACTCAGAAAACACAAAACCGCATCTTGGAAAACAAAGTGCTCTAAGGAGCCCGGGGCGTCATCTTTCTGCTTCACCTCTGGCTCATCCAGGCCCGTCAGACTACCCAGTGTAGTGCCTCAGGATTCCTGCCATCAGCAGGTCTAAGCAGAGACCACATGGGATGAGAAACTCCTCCAAGGCCCTGCTAATAAGCCTTACAAACACTGGGCTCCTCCTCTCTCATGGAGGGTTTCCTGGTTAGCCCAGGCGAAGGGGCAAAGGTACCATCAACATGTGTGAGGCCAGACTGGTGGGTTCTCTCCAGCTTATTTTCTTTCTTTTCTTCTTCTTCTTTTTTTTTTTATTTTGCCAACAGCAAAACTTTACTGCGCACCTATTATATAAAGGCCCTTCCATGGATTAGGAGCTCGTTATTTAATCCTCATACCTCTCTAGCTTATTTTCTGATGCAAAAGACAGGTTGTCGGGCTTCCCTGGTGGCGCAGTGGTTGAGAGTCCGCCTGCCGATGCAGGGGACACGGGTTCGTGCCCCGGTCCGGGAAGATCCCACATGCCGCGGAGCGGCTGGGCCCGTGAGCCATGGCCGCTGAGCCTGCGCGTCCGGAGCCTGTGCTCCGCAACGGGAGAGGCCACAACGGTGAGAGGCCCACATACCAAAAAAAAAAAAAAAAGACAGGTTGTCTTTAGAATTTAATGTCCTACTGAGGAGAAGTGAGCTTTTCATTGAGACCTACGGATTCTGTTTTTGGGGCCAAAAGCTCCAAATTGGGAGCCATAACGTGACCTAACTACACTACCTCTGTTTACCCAACAGATAGCGAGCACCAGGTGTTTAAGAAACATTAACTCACGTAACCCTCACGGCATCACCCTGAGGTCCGCCCTTTTTATTCTTCCCGTTTTACGTATGAGGAAACGGAAGGACAGAGAGGTCAGGTGACTTGCCCAAGGGCACAGAACTTGTGGCCGGTGGAGCTGGGATTTGAACCAGCTCTCAAAGCCTTCTCTAAGCTGCCTCTCCTCGCTCGTGCCTACATCCTAGCTTCACTTTCCAAAAGGAGAGGACCTCCTCTCTAGGCCTTCTGTGGAGATGGAGGGCCCGCCCACTGTGTCCCGCCATCCCCCAGGAGGCGGCGTGCTCCTGTGCAAGGGCCCTAGCTTGCCATACCTCGGGGATGAGCTGGAAGAGGGCGTTGGAGTAGAGGGTTCCAATCGCCAGAGCTATGAAGTAGAGCAGCAGCCTCTTGTAAAAAGTCTTCTTCATGAAGGGCACCACGCTGGCCCCCATCAGGGAGCAGAGGGAGATGACGGTCACACAGAGGAGACCGTACCCCCAGACTGCCGGGGAGGGGGAGCCAGCCCCACCCAGGACAGGGACAAGGGCGAACGCCCCACGGCACGGCAGCCACCATTCAGGGAGAGAGGTGGAGAGGGCGGGAGGTAGAGTGGGAGGGGGTTTTGGTGGATATTAACAAAGGAGGCAAAACAAGAAAAATCAGAGAGACAAGCAGGGAGGGAGAGAGAAACAGAACATTTGTTAGTGATTCAAGTCCAATGAAATTTCCTTCAATCGGCTCAGGAGAAACGGGGAGGAACTCGCGGTGGCCTTGGAACCCCGCGTCTCTCGCCCCTGCTGCCTGGTGGCTGCTGAGTCCCACCTGCTAGCTGCTGTGCCTGGCAGGGCAGGTCCTGCCTTGGCCTGTAGCCGAGGTGTGCTCAGGCCTAGCCAGGGGCTGCCTAGCAGACTTTGGACTCGAGAGCTCTAGGGAACAGGAAACCAGAGCAAGGGGAAGAGACCGACAGATCACTGGGCTGCCGTGTTGGCACGTCTGACCCTCGCTATGCAGGCACATGGGACACTCCCCACACCTGGTCTGCTCTGTGCAGGGCAGAAGGGACGGACAAGTAAGGCCCGATGGCCACAAAATCCATTCTCTTAACATCTCAGGTTTTGTTTTTTTCCTATGACCTTGTTTTGTTTTTTCTTTTTGTTTTCGGTTATGCCCCGAAACTTGCAGGATCTCAGTTCCCCGACCAGGGACTGAACCTGGGCCATGGCACAGGAAACCCGGAATCCTAACCACTAGGCCACCAGGGAACTCCCTCAGGTTTTGCTTTATTTGTTTGTTTCCATTTGCTTTGAGAGGGCTGCAGTGTAGAGAACAGAGTTCCAAGATCACCCCGTCAAAAAATATTTCCTCTACCATTTCCCAGTGTCACACACTCCGGGCAGGACAAAAGTGAGCCAGGATGAGGCCTCCCCTGTGAGCCCAGGGGCGGAGTATGTACCATTATTGTATTCCCATTCAACAGGCAACACAGCATTTCATTTCCAATCTTGAAAAAAAATTAATAAATTTAATTTCTGGAGCCGAAAAAAAAGTAGCCCAAGATGAGGCCTGCCCTGAGAAGTGCTTGCTAGATTCATGTGGAATTCTGACATAGCATCAAGATGGTTCACCTTAAACCAGATTTCTCTCCTCATCATGAAGAGGGAACAGGCAAGGCAAGGATAGGCATCCCGTAGAGTCTTTTGACTGGTAAGGCCAGGCAGCTGCCTATGGAAGGCGGCCATTACATTCCCAAAGAAGGTCCACACATCACCCATCGCCCCACTGCACGTCCTTGCCTGAGCTGACAGGTGGGCAGACTGTCACCTTGGGTCTTATTTTTTTTAGCTCCTCAGTGGTTACAATTAAAGAACAAAATCAACAAACATTTCAGAACAGTCAAGTAAGGGTGCCAGGAAGTCAGTCCTATCAGGAAAAAGTCAAGATGCAAGGTGTGAAGGACGGTGGGTCCCTTTCCTTTATTTGGTAATTTTGATTTCGCTTTTTTCATTAAATAGTCTTGATTCTATGTTTGGCCCTCTATACTGTGGATTAGGGCCTGCTTAAAAAAAAAAGGATCACGTACTTTTTAGGTCAATACAACTTTTCAGTCGGTAACCTCTTTCCTTCCACTTCATTCCAGGTGGATCATCTCTTGGTGGCCACACCTGAGTACGGCCAGATCCTCTACTTAGAACAGAGGGGGTCTGGAGGACCAAGGGCAGGGACAGCCACCACCGGCTGCTTTCCTTTCCAGTCCTGCCGACAGGGTTTAGGAAAGGCACTGACTGGGGAAGGAGGCTGACAGGTCCCCAGCATGGGAGACACGTGCTGAGAGCCTTGCATCTGACATCCCCTGAAGAGGCCAGAGGCAAACCTGGGTGCCCCAGGAGTGAGAGGAGGCCCTTGAGATCCAGAGGCAGAAGTCATTGCACCCCTTGACATGAGGAAGAAGTTAATGTTTCAGGTGGCGGCTGTCAGGTGCCTTGGAGCACAGGGTCGGGGCGGGGACGCCCCAGGGAGACAGGACGCGCACGTTTCTTTTCTACTGCACCTCTGGGATGAGCTGGAAGAGCGCGTTAGAGAGCAGCGTTCCAATGGACAGGGCGATGAAGTAAGTGAGCACACGGCTGAAAAACGCTTTCTCCGTGCACGGCAGGACGAGGACTCCCAGGAGAGAGGCCAGGTTAATCAGTGAGACACTGAGGAAACCAAAGCCCCACACTGTGGAGGAACAAGAACAGACGAGGGCCTCCATTACTGAGGGTGGAGGTACTCTTGCTGCCGGGGGGCAGCCCGTTCTGAACTCAGCGGCAATCGGGGCAGAAAGAGATCTGCCAACCCATCAGTAAATGCTTGTTGAGTCCACCTCTTGCTGGGTGCTGTGGAGAAGCCTAAAAATATACACCAAAGCTGCTATCCAAAAGCAGCTTACCTTTCAGATGGAGGGGCAGATGAAAGGCTATAGACCACAGGAGTTAAATAACGACAGCAGGAAACGACGTGGGGTGTGACACAGGTGGCACATGCTAGGTACCAAGTGCCAGGCTGCTCACACCAGCACGACAGGATTGCAGAAGGTCGATCCAGGCCCAAGGGAGCCGTGTGCACACACAGGCCACGGTGAACCACTGCGGCTGGAGCAGGGGTACCAGGCAGGGGAGGGGGAGGAGGATGAAGTGGATGAAGTGGGCCGAGGGCAGACTGTGAAAGGCCTTAAATGCTAAACTCAAAAATCAAGGTGTTGGCCCCCTGGTAGTTTAATGAAAACCAAAACGGAAAAGTGACCAAAAAGAGCACCTCGAGGCTGGTCCAAAAGCCCCACGACGGAACGCTCACCAGCCACGCTGCCCGGCCTGGCAATGTGCTGGACCGGTCTTGGGAGTACAGGAGATACCGGTATAGTCATTACTCTAACTCGCCCCTCCCAACGATGATAAGAGGATGATAACCGGTCAAACATTCAGCGGGCAGCTCTATCTGATCAGCCCAGCGGTCCTCATGCAGACAAGCACGGACACCAGGCCCTGCCTTCCCGTGCTGGCTCACCTTCAACTGAGCTGGGCCTCCCCTCTTCTGTCTGCTCGTTCTCCTCATTCTCCTGGTTCTCGGAGGAGCAGGCCCGGGAATCCAGCTGCTGGAGGATGGTGGGGCAGAACTCCTGGAACTCACGCCCCCCAATCCGCAACTGGTCGCTGAGGTTGTGGGCAGCAAAGAGGTCTCCAGAACTGAAGCACTGAAACCAAGTGGGAGGGGCAGAAAGCTTCTTAGGACCCAAAGTCACACCTTGCCCCTGATGAGCCTTCCAAGACGGAAAACAGAAGATGCAACTGTCCAAATTTCACGGAACCTGCAGACTAACGTCCAAGGATGAGAGCAAAGTCGGCCCTAAACTTGAAAGACTGATAAGTAATCTTAGAGATCAGCCACCCATACATACCTTCCACTCACCCATCTGTAAATGGCTACCTAGAAGTTCTGGGAGCAACCGAATTCCAATCATTATGACCAGGGTGTGGCTTCTGGGGAACATACCTCTATGTGCATACCTGAAGATACAGCTTCTCCCAGATACCAAATCTGGCCACATTAAAACAGCCCAGGGAGCTATGACAGTAAAATGCAGATTTCACATACTTCTCCAGAGCTATTGAGCACAGGTGTCTAAGAGGAACAGCAGTCTCCTGGACCATACACAGTAACGTCCCCAGACTGCAGGATGTGTTGGCGGAGATTGGGAAAGGAAGCGGGGGGAAATCTGAAGACTCAGGGTCTGCCATGGAGCAAGTGTGGGCTGCCCAGTGGGCATGAGCTCTGAGTTCCCTTGGGAAGCATCAGGTTAAGTGGTTCTCACACACCGTTCCCATGAAACACTGCCATTCTACTTCTAATTAAACAGTTACACGTCAGCCTTTCGCTGAGTTTGGTTTTACGTGGCTCTGTCTCTGAGGGAACCAGCCCGCTGGGAGTGCCGACGAGTGAGGGTTTCTGGGCCTGGTACTTCCATGGGGTCCAGTGGTTAAGACTTCGCTTTCCAATGCAGGGGGTGTGGGTTCAATCCCTGGTCAGGGAGGCTGGGATCCCATATGCCTCGCGGCCAGAAAACCAAAAAACAAAACTGAAGCAATACTGTAACAAATTCAATAAAGACTTTAAAAATGGTCCACATCAAAAAAATCTTAAAAAAAAAAAATGCTGGGGGCTGGACTCAGTGACCCCAAGATCCTGCTGCTGAGCCGGGAGGCCTCTGGGGTCAGGCTGCATGAGCCCCCCAAGGCAGCCACCCCTCCGACTCAGACGTGCACCACGCCCCTGTGGTTCTGCATACACGCCACATGGCTCCCCCAGCCTAGCGACTCGGTCTCTCCAAACTCCGCTCTCCTTCAAGGCGAAGCTCCAGGACACCCCACACAGAAGCTTCCTTGACCATCTAGTGCACACTCACCCGCTTCTCTCATTTCTGAATCCTATAATGACTATGCAAGCCACAGCATCTAGCACTTCATCTGAATATCAGTTAACTCTGTTCTTGGTTGGCTGAGCTCCCCATCTCAACAGTAAACTCCCTAAACATGACTCATTTTCCTCTATTTCTCACCACACTCAGCACAGGGAACAAAGTAGATATGCAAAGACGTTGCTGGCTGACTTATATTTGGCTGCCACACACAGCCTCAGACTCTGATTAGCCAAGAAGATATGGAAGACAGAACAGAGAACCAGGAGCCAAAAGACCTGAGTCTTAATCCTGGTCCCTCCAGAACTCACTGTGGGTCCCTTAGTATCTCAGTATATACAGGATATAATGAAGATCTGCCACCTGCACGTAGAGGTACTTTGAGGCTCACCTAGGATAACGGGCAAAGGGCTTTGCAGAAACTCTATAAGAAATATTAGCTGACCCGGGAGCTCCAGCTTACCAGCAGTTCCAGGAGATCCCAGTGCGGCTCTGAGGAAGGGTCTGGAGGGCTGAGAGCTCCTACTTCATGGCTGCCCTTTGCTAAGGGCTTCAAAACACCCATGTAGGAGGTTGGGAGGTGCTGCTGGAGACTCAGACTAGCTGATCACGACCGCAGGGGAAGAATTGGCCCCTCTGCTCTGTCATCAAGGCTCGCCCGCCCCCAACTAGATTGGGAACCTTGAAAGGACAGAGACGGTGCTGGGCAGAGCCAGGGAGCCTTACCGTCGAGAGGTTCCTCGGTCCCTGCACGGACTGGGAGACGTTGTCCCGGCCCACTCCCACGTCCAGGTGGTTGAGCAGGGCCTTCAGCTGCTGCAGGGTGAGGCTGTCGCCCTCCCCGTAGCGATGCATGAGGTTCTGCAAGAAAGAGGCTGCGCTGATGGCGGGTGTCCCCACGGACACAGCATGAGCCTCAGGAGCAGCTGTCCACACAGCGAGCAGAGCCAGCAGGAGGCAGTTGGGGAGGGCTGGGTGCAGCAGCTTCATGGTGACAGGTGAGGCTGCAAGAGGAGAAGGCCAGGTGAGGGCAAGGCTTAGGACACCCATCCTCTCCTTCCACACCAGACCCGTCAGCTGTGCTCCAAACAGGAGGGTCTCTCTTCAGACTCTGAATCCAGTTGGTGTCAAAACTGACCCTTCGGGCTTCCCTGGTGGTGTAGTGGTTGAGAATCTGCCTGCCAATGCAGGGGACACGGGTTTGAGCCCTGGTCTGGGAAGATCCCACATGCCGCGGAGCAACTAGGCCCGTGAGCCACAACTACTGAGCCTGTGCATCTGGAACCTGTGCTCCGCAGCAAGAGAGGCTGCGACAGTGAGAGGCCCGCGCACCGCGATGAAGAGTGGCCCCCGCTCGCCGCAACTAGAGAAAGCCCATGCACAAAAATGAAGACCCAACACAGCCAAAAATAAATAAATAAAATTTAAAAAAAAACAAAAAACAAAAAACAAAACTGACCCTTCACCCCTTCTATAAGGCCTCTGCCTAGCTTTTGAGAAAAATCTTTCTTTTGAAACAGAAGATAAAAAACAAATTCAATAGGTTTGACCAAATTTGAAAAGAAAAAAGTACAGAAAAACTATGGGTGTTTAAAGTCCTTATCTTTTTAGAGATACTGAAATCATCATGGATTAAATATCTTACTTGGGATTTGCTTCAAAATAACCAAGGAGTGGATATTTGCATTAGAGTACAGATGAGACAAGACTGAGCATGAGTTGATAATTGTTGGAAATGAGTGATGGGTAGGTGGGAATCCATGATACTATTCTCTATACTTTTGTATATGTTTGAAATTCTCCAAAGGAAAATCTAAAAAAAAAAAGAACACCACCACTTAAAGAGGGGGGATAAAAAACAGACTGGAAAAATTATACACCATCAAACATGCCAAAGGATTATTTCTATACTACCTAAATTCGGGAACCAACATGAAAAATACTCAGTCTCCCCGGCTTGTTAAGAATACAAATTTAAAAGATGGAGGGTGCTACTTTGCTACTTATTAAAATAGCAAAACACATTTTTTAAAAAAGATATAAAACCAAATGTTAGTGAGGTTAAATAACAGAATAACATACTTCTGGGGGCTGTATACATAATATGACTCTGGAAAAGTTATATGATAATAAATGTATTTAAATCCTTTAATAACTCTACTTCTAGAATTTACACTAAGAGAAGCAATCCAAAAATAAAAAGGCTATTGGCAGAAAGATGTGTTGTGGTCAAGTGGATTACATCAATTTCATGCAATAGTATGCAGCTATAAAAAGGAGAATCGTGAGTTTAATGTTAAATAAAGAAGCAGAACAATTATGTAATCAGAGTTAAGAACTGAGAAGGAACAGAGAAAAAATGAAACCTTCCAGTAGCAGGATGGATGATTTTTCTTTTGTTAATCATTTCCCTTAGTATAGTTATAATTTAAACTTGTGAAATAAACAAACACCAGGAGGGGAAAATGAGCCTCCTATTTAATCCAGGCCTAGGAGCCCAGGCACTGTAGTTATTCCCATGCTTCCTCGGGGACACCCGGGGCTCTGGCATGATGCCTCACGTGGATCACTCCATCTCCCCGACCTTGCTTGGGACAGAGGAACCAGAGCAAAGTGGTTAAGAGCAGGCTTATCTGCATCCTGACTCTGCCGTTTACCAGCTGTGTGATCTTGGGCAAGTTATGTAACCAGAGTCAACATTCTACAATCACCCAGAGCGGTGATAGAGCGTACCATGGCCTTTAGGGTCAGGAAGACCTGGCTTGAATTTCCACACTGCTGCTTCCCAGCAGTGACCTTGGCCAAGTTACGTAGCCTCTCTCTCCACACCTCAGTTTTCTCATCTATAAAATCTGTACCCGCCTCACTGGACTATTGTGAAGATTTAACGACATGAGCTTTGGCAAGGGACTAGACTCAAGAAAGCGCTCGATAAAACATGGCTATGATTATCGTAAGACTTATAATTGGCAAGGCTCCTCCGCTTTGACTCCCTCTCAGATATTAAGCTGCCAATGGAAGCACAGTGGCCGACTTTACTCCACGCCTACATCGCACAAGTCCCCGACCGCAAGCATACCCGGGACATTCCAGGCTTTAGGTTCCACATGTGGGGCACGCACAGAATCTGGAAACATAAACCATCACTCTTCAGTGAATATACTTTGAGTCACACAAATGAATGGATTAGGCATCAGCAAAAACGATAGTCTGTACAAGTGCTACTTTGAAACTAAAAGCTCTCAAGTCTCCACCAAGACCCAAAAGTTAACTTATAGTGAGTAGGGTGGACCTTATCCAAAACAGCTAAACCCCACCGTACAAAGAAAGCTGTTCTCCACCCGACCACACTGTGATTTGTCTAAGGCGTGTGCTGTACTGTTAAAACAAAGGGGAGGAGGGCTGCATGGGTTTAGGAAAGGGGGGGCAAAGAGATGAGGACAGCAGTTAGCAGTCCCAGTGTGACCTTACCTGAAGCACCTGACACTCACTGATTCCTTTAAAAGAAGGCAGGACATTTATCCCCACAAAACAGATGAGGAAACTGGGGTTTGGGGATCAGGGAACGTGGTCCATAACCAGCAAGTAGACCAGAAATCGAATTCTCCGTGAACTGAAGCCAGGTCTGAACGACACTAAAGTCAGGGCACTCTTAGCCACTGTCCCCTCTGTGTGGAGACACACACATACATGCCCTAGGTCCCATGCAGAAGCCACCAAAGCCCGCGTGTCTCTGGGCAGATCTACCCCGGTTTCTACCAGTCCCAGCAAGCACCCCAAATCCAGGCGTAAGGTGCCCTGAAGACCTGTGAAGGAAACCCCCCAAGTGTGTGACACAGACAGGCTGTGTTACAGGGTTCCCTCTGCCGAATCACTTCAACAAAACAAACAATCAAATCCATCTGCAGCAACTTCAGAACACTCACAAACAAGAGACATGTAAAAACACTTCAAGGCCGAGACACCTGGGGTACTTGTAGCTCTACCTGGACAGGCGTTCACGTCAAGGTAAGCATCGACTCGGCATTTGCTCTTCAGTGACGCAGAGGCCCCTGGGAGTGGGTGGGGCGGAGCCCTCCCACCTGGCCTGCACTCCAGACAGGATGCCCACCCCGGAGAGTCAGAGGAGAATGTAGAAACAGCTGGAGGGCAGTAAGGAGTCCTGGTCCAGGGACCCTGGACTCGTTAAAGACACTTCAAATCCAAGTGACCCTGGCTTTTTGGCAGACATGAAAGGGGAGCTTTCTGCTCCAAAGGAGATGTAAGTTATTCTTAGGAAAAAAAAGAAAGTTTATAAGAGATTCTTTGGAGGAAAGAAAGAAGAGAGGAAGAGAACACATACAGCTCCGGAGCAGCGGGATGGTGAGGCTGGGCAGGGGTCCTCGCCTCCAGCTCCAGCTGCAGGCGGAAGCCCAAGCCCGTTCTATTAAGTCCATGGAAATGGGCGGCCCCAGGTGGGCCGTTCCCGCCGGGGAGCTGAGCCAGCCGCCCTCAAGACCACCTTCCTTCCAGGAGGAGTAAGAAGAGCCCATGGGGCCAGGCATTAAAAACAAGCTGCAGGGCTTCCCTGGTGGCACAGTGGTTGAGAGTCCGCCTGCCGATGCAGGGCACACGGGTTCGTGCCCCGGTCCGGGAAGATCCCACATGCCGCGGAGCAGCTGGGCCCGTGAGCCATGGCCGCTGAGCCTGCGCGTCTGGAGCCTGTGCTCCGCAACGGGAGAGGCCACAGCAGTGAGAGGCCCGCGTACCGCAAAAAAAAAATAATAATAAAAATTTTAAAAAAAAGCTGCAGACAGACAAAGGCTCGAGTATACTGTTGGCTCAGAGGACCAGGCTCCCTGACTAAAGAGAAGCTGGAGTCTTCTCCACCCCTTTGTTCACCTGGCTCAGGTTCCAAGAAGTAAATTATTTTAGTGCCTTAGGTCTGTCTTCAAGGCACCAGACCCAACCTCCCCGGGACGGGGTCGGGTGCAGGGTGAGGTGAGAGTCGACAGGAGATGCTTTGGCTCTGGACCCTCTGTGGAGCTTCAGAAGTGCCTTCCTACCTTGGGGGCTCCCAAATCAGATTCCACCTGCCTGTGGTCCCTTCACCTGGCTCAGAAATATCTCATCCTGGAAGCGGCACTTCTGTCCCGCGGACATAACTTTACTCTTATATTTACCATGCTGCATTTTTTCCATGCCCACCCACTGTCTCAGAGATGAGCAAACATTTACTTCTCTTCGTGGGGACAGAGTAGTGACTTTCCGTGATGCTTGGTCCAGGGACTGGACATTGATGTGAGCAGAACAGGCAACGGAGACCTGGGGGGCCTGGGAGCTGCTGGGCCTCCCAACACCCACTCCCTTCCCTAACCACGCACTGGCCAGACAGCCCACTGTTCTCCCTCTCAGATTCCTCTGGGCTGAGGAATGGAACGCAGAAGGTAAGATCTAATGCTGCAGAGACAAACATGGCTAAGGCACAGCGGTTTCCAAGGCCAACTGGTAAGTCACAGGAAATGGGCAAAGGATGTGTTTGGGACCCTATCTTCTCTGTGCAGCACCCTATGCCTACTCTGTGCCCCCTCAAAGCATGGGCTAGGTGGGAGCACAGTGAATTGGAAGACTCGAACTCTTCAGCTGCGATGCTAGTCAGCGGCAGGCCAAGGCGTGGCGTGTGTGCAAGGGCAGTCTGAATTGGGCTTTTGCAAAGCACTTGAGTTAAAACTGAGAAAAGACTGATGGTCCAGGACTTCCCTGGTGGCACAGTGGTTAAGAATCCGCCTGCCAATGCAGGGGACATGGGTTCGAGCCCTGGTCCGGGAAGATCCCACATGCCGCGGAGCAACTAAGCCCGTGCACCACAACTACTGAGCCTGTGCTCTAGAGCCTGCGAGCCACAACTACTGAGCCCACGTGCCACACCTACTTAAGCCCACGTGCCTAGAGCCTGTGCTCCACAACAAGAGAAGCCACTGCAATGAGAAGCCTGCACACCGCAAGGAAGAGTAGCCCCCGCTTGCTGCAACTACAGAAAGCCTGCGTGCAGCAACAAAGACCCAATGCAGCCAAAAAAAAACAAAAAACAAGACTGATGGTCCACACTAAAGAATGACCAGGGGGTCAGATGGGTGGATAAGGAGGTGCAGGTGAGGGGGCAGGGGAAAAGGAGAGGCTACAGTGACATGAGTGATGGCTCCCGAGGTCCTTGGCTGCATTACTGACTGGCCTTAGTGAATCATCTTAAGCCTTCTCCTCAACTGTCTCCTCCCCACTTGAAATCCAAAGGATGTAAAAAGAGGCATCAAGTTCTCTTATATTCCTCTTGGGGACAGACAGCAGGGGGTCTCTGAGGTGCCTGTGCTCTCATACCCAACTAACAACCACAAGGCGGCTGCCATCTCCCTGGGGGCTCTCTCCCCACAGCTCATTGCTGCAGAAGACTGTCAGATAGACTGGTCTTCCTCCAGTCCCCATCCCCTCCCCATTCTAAGGCTGTGACCCGTCAGCCTAATAGGAATGTCTCCCCAGTGGACACTCCCCACGAAAGGTTAACCGGTGAGGGGTAAAACAGACACACATGGTCTGGGTGAGCCAAGGGGGCACCTTCCAGAGCCCACCTCAGGAGACGTGTATAAAAATCCCCGAAACTTGCAGACCAAAGACAAAGCCAGGCCTCAGGGTGGAGGTGGAGGCCCTGAGGACTCAAAAACTCTGGCCTTTGTCTTCCCTGCTGTGGGTGCTGGTAACTAGGAAAAGTGCAGCTCTGGCAGCAGAAGGACCACTGGGTTTGGTGGGAGAAGTCCAATCTGTGCCTCACTGATCTCACTAGGTTGCCTTCCTTATACTGGAAAGAGGAAAACAAACCCACAGAGCTTTCTTTGAGTACTAAGAAAGATAAGGTATGTTGAGACACTATATAAAAATAAAGATTTCTGAATTAAGATGGAGAACTGAAATGGCAGCATTTTTCCTTCAACTGATAACTAACTTTTGAGTTAAAAACAAAAATAGTAAAAAGCAAGCCAAAAAAAAAAAGTCACCCACAGCAAGCAAACAAGGAAAGAGACATAATCTGATATAATAACTTCCAAACCAGAGGCAAGGAAAGGAATGCAGGAGGTACCACACGTGGCTGGTCTCCTAGCCCTGGCCCGGCCCCAGGAGGATTCTCACTAAACCGCCCCAGATCTGAAGAGAGGCAGACTGCCGCCAAGTCTTCCTCCCCTTCCACTGGGGAGTAGTGGGAAAAGGTGCTGGGAAACAAAGAAACAGGTGGCAGGGGAACAAGAACAACAGGCTGACTCCCTCTGAGGGAAATAAGGGCTGCAAGGCTGCAGGCTGAATGAACTGGGGAAGCTGTCCAATTCCAGTGGGTCCTCCTCCCCCTCCAACAGCACCTCCCCAGTCCAGGGTCGCCACCAGGGCCACCACCAAAGTCCCAGAACACAGGACCAATCCATGCCCTCCACCCCCAACTCAGGCTACAGAGGACACGCCATAAATACCCAGCACTCGGCACTGCTGTCACTGGGGTTGGGGACAAACCAGCCTCAAAGTGGTGGGAAGAAAGTCACTGCCTTATTTTAGAGCCAAAAGAGCCAAAAAGCACTAGCATGAATATGACGAGGAGAAGCTGCAGGCCAACCACGCAGAGACAAAGATGTCGATGGAAAGGAAAACATCACTCCAGAGACAGCAATCCCTCAAAACTGCCCACTCTGTGGAATAACTCAATTAGAACATGCACACAATAAAACCAGGGCTCAGAGGTGGGGCTGTAAGACAAAAGGAGATGCAGGCTTACCAAAAAAAGACCAACAAAACATCACTGAAGAACTAATATACAGATTCTAATGAACGGAGAACAGAATTCTGCCAGAAATTTCAAATAGAGATACTGACAAAAGAAGGTTTGAGATAAGCACAGTGAATGCGGACGGAAAAGACAAATTAAAGCACATAGTGACGACACGACACCAACGCCAGGATAACTGGTGTTCCTGAAGTAGAGAACCTGAGACCGGAATAAAAAATATGCTCAAAGATAAAAAAACACATGATTTCCCTGAAATGAAAGGAAAAACAGAATCTGATGATTGCAATAATACACTGTACTCCACAAAAATTTCACGCAGAAGGCTCAACACTGGGATGCTGCCTAGTGAAGTTACCGAACTTAAAAAGAAGGCTTTTCCAGGAATCCAGAAGTAACTCCCCCGTCCCATAATATTTTCTTCCAAAAACTGTGAAATGTACTAAAACTTCTTTTAAGTGGCAGAAAATTCAGACTGCCGTCATCTTCTCCATAGCAACATTTAGCATCAGAAGAAATGCAACAGTGTTTACATAATTCTGAGAGAAAGAAAATAGGAACCAATGAATATTATTCCCAGCTGTGATGTCGTACAAATTGGTAAAGACAACAGGCAGAAATTCTCAAGCATGAAATAAGTCAGAGACTTCAGTCCCCTTTCTAGGGGGGAAGAAAATGACATGATAATGAAATGCAGCTAATTAGCAGAAAAATAAAATGAAGGCTCAGGAATGCAAAAACCATGGGTAAGCATTAAAACCCTTCAAATAAGAAATAATTAAAAACTATGGGGATTACGGTTATAGGACAGAATCTAAACGTTATAATCATGGACAATTTAATAATATAATTAATATAATCAAGAGATGGAAAGAAAGGAGATGAGAAAAAAATGTGAAAATGCTAATGTCCTGGGATTTCCCTGGTGGTGCAGTGGTTAAGAATCCGCCTGCTAATGCAGGAGACACAGGTTCGAGCCCTGGTCCGGGAAGATCCCACATGCCGCAGAGCAACTAAGCCCGCGTGCCACAACTATTGAGCCCGCGTGCTGCAACTACTGAAGCCTGCGCACCTAGAACCCATGCTCCGCAGCAAGAGAAGCCACCGCAATGAGAAGCCCGCACACCACAACGAAGACCCAACGCACCCAAATAAAGAAAAAAAAGCTAATGTCCTCATTTTTCATAGCAGAGTCAATAAATACCATCTAAAATGGAAACAAGTAATTATAGATATGACTCACAAGCTTTTTTTGTTTAGTCTTTTTGGGGTCTTTTAGGAAATCATCTCTCTTGTGAAAGACACATTTCTTCATAGTTTAATAATTCCTTTAATTTTACTATAGTTTTTCTTTGGTTACATTCAGGGAAGTTTTCATACTTTTTTATAGGAGTATTTTCTTTAATTTTTATTGACGTATAGTTGATTTACAATGTTGTATTAGTTTCAGGTGTACAGCAAAGTGAATCAGTTATATATGTATATATATATATATATATGTATATGTATATATATTCTTTTTCAGATTCTTTTCCCATATACGTTATTACAGAATATTGAGTAGAGTTCCCTGTGCTATACAGTAGGTCTTTATTAGTTATCTATTTTATATATAGTAGTATGTATATGTTTATCCCAATCTCCTAATTTGTCACGTGCTCCCACGTTTTGGAGTATTTATATCTATTTCTCTATATGCATTTTATCTGTGAGCATGTCTGGAAGGTTGTCTGGAATAATGTTCACCTAATATTAGTGATGACTATTTCTGAGTGGTGGGATTTGGAGTGTTTTGTTTTGTTTTGTTTTTAACCTTTTTAAATGCATCATTGATGTGTCCCAGTGGGTTGTGTAGGTACAACAATATAAGAAAACATGGGTGATTTTTTTTATAATCAGGGAGTTAGGGAGAACTTTCTAAGTATGGGACAAAACCTAGAAGCTGTAAAATTAATAATGTGACTACACAGACTGCCAAGTGTTCTATAAATAATTAGTGTGCTCCCAGCACGCATGGTCAAACTAACAAAGGTACAGTTCTCTGTGTAAGTCCCCATAGACACCGTGAGAAAACCAATAGTCTCGCAGCATGTACTGAAGTACATACCCTCCCTACAGGCTCTCTGGAGTCCAAAAAGCTTTGAGAAAAAATACTGAGCCTGTGGTCCTCCCTGCCCACCAAATGAACATTGTCCAAGAGGCCACTCTCCTCTCGGACAAGACGAAACTCCCTCCCAAGTACAGTGCAAATATCACGGCCTGAAAGCAAGTCCTCAGCCTTGCCCAACAGGCCCAGGGCTCAACAGGCCATTTCTTCTCCTGCTTCGCTAGGCCCTCCCTCCTAACTGCTCTCCCACATACCCTACAAGGATGTGCTCTCTCCTCTTCCAGCTCGAACTCCCAGAACCTTAGCCTCAGGCTTTGGCTCAGCCAAAGGCCACCCAGGGTGGGAGATTTCCACTGACAGCGTAGGGGAGCTGGCAGGGAGGAAGGCAGTGGGGGTACCTGGAACTGGTGACCCACTTACTATACTGTCCCCATGGAACCTCACATCGCTGGGAGAGGCAGGATGGGAAAACTTTAAAAAAAAAAAAAAAAGAGTGGTGACCCAGAAGCAGAGAACAAAATTTTAACCACTAGCCTGCCGTTCATGGACCAATATTTACTGAGCCCCCATTGTGCGAGTCACTGCCCGTGGGAGGGAGGTTGGGAAGGGCAGAGGCCAGCGGCGTCAGGGCCCTGGGCAGCCAGCACAGGCAGCTGGGACGGCTGATTTAGCCACATGCTGAGCCCTGAGGGCTGGACCAGCAGGGGAGAGTTGTGCATCTGCCAGGCTCTACCGTCCCAGCGGAGCCTGGGCTTGCCAGAGCAAAGAAACCTTCCAAAACCAACTAACGAGTCAGGAAGCTCGGTAAGCAGGAGCCTGCAGGACTCCCCCTACCAGAGGCCAGGGCAAGAGTCACCTCTATTCTCATTCATCCATCAACATTTCCCAGACACTCCATTGCAAAATTCTGACCTATTGTCCCTCTAAGTCCACTCCTGTTTGTCAGACCACGGGGCCTGGCATGTGGCTTAGGAAACAAGGTACTCACATCCACCACTTACGTCACCCATTTGAAGCAAAACTTCCCAACTTGTTATTCAGGGTCAAATAAATAAGTAAAATGTATGATCTAGTGGCTAAATCAGACAGCATGATGAGTTGGGCAGGCTTGGGTTCAAACTTGGGGCCTGCCGCTAACCTACCATGTGCCCCCAGCACAATTAGGCTGTGAAATGTCCAGGCTCTCAGGGGCATTCTGATAAACGAGAGAGAGAGCTTAAAGGTCACAGCACAGCGGGTACTTAGGTCTGTTCCTTCTGTTCCTTGTTCTCCAAGCTCTCAGGCCAATCCCCTCACCTAGACCTGAACCTGCCTATTCTTGGATTACCTCCTCTTCCAGGAAGCCTTCTGGGACCACCCTTTGAGCACTCATCTCCAGCTACTTTGGACTCCTAATGACCCGGGCTCCCAGGGAGCCTTCCAGACAGATTTTTGTTCCTTGAAGGCAAGGGGGTCCTCCCCTTATGCTTCCCCATAGCATAGTGTCTGGACCAGTGCTGGGCACACGAGTGGGGAGAAGCAGAGAATTTCTGCTGCAAGATGCCAAATCCAACCTCCCATCTAACTGATGTCTGCTGGCATCGCCCCTACAGCTTGATGAGGAACAGGTAGCTCAGTGCCTCCTTCCACAGACATTCTAACCCACCCACTACCACAGCTCCCCACCCCGCCCCCGGGGCCTTCAGACATTCCCCAAAGTCAGATATCCAGACCACTTATTACCCTAGACTAAACAATCCCCATTCCTTCAATTTTGTTTATATTCATTGAACAAAAGGCTAGCTACACCTGCCGGACTTTAAAAAACTCAGTCCAAGAGTTCATTCATTCAACACATATTCATTGCCTACTGGTTTCATACCGGGAATAATGCTAGGGAATGCCTAGAACCTGCCCTCACAGAGCAGGGAAAACAAACAATTCAACAAGCAACTTACAAGAACAATGATGACAAGGGTTGTGTATTGATCCGGGTTCAGTGAGGCAATTTAAGCAGAGATTTTGTGTAACATATTAAATGGCCCAGAGAATCATGGGAAGAGCTGAAAAAACAGACTCTAGTCTGAGTGTCCAGGAGCTACTCCCAAAATCACAGTGCAGAGCCAGTCGGCCAAGGAGCTGCTGCCCGCCGCCACCATCAGGAAGCTATGGCACAAGGAAGCTGCCTGCTCCAGGATTATGCCGCAACTGCCATGATCCACACCAGCAAATGGATGTCCCAGGGTCCATCCTGAGGAAGAGGATATCTACATATTGAAGACTAGATGGAGTGTAGCTAATTGGCAGAATGCATGTCACATTGGGAATTCCAGTGAAAGGACGTCTGGAAAGTGTCGTTTTTTGATTCTCTACTTTTAGTAGCTTGGACCATAATTTATTATCCAAAGTAACGCACTTGCCAGTGAAAGGAGGCGCTATTACTAAACACACCAGGACAACAAGAGTAAACCACAGGGTTGCCTCAGCGTGGATGCCTGGGGAATAAGCCAAACAAACCGTCCGCCATAGGTCACAACGAGGAGCACAGGAAGCTTAGAGAACACAGCAGGGAGGTCAAGTCTAGCGTCAGGGGTCAGGCGAGGCCTCCAGAAAGAGACGTTATTTTAGCTGAGACCTCCAGGGCGTGTAAAAGTGGGCCAGGTGAAGGTGACAGGGTGCGGATGGGGCAGAATGTTCCAGAAAGATGCAGCTTCGTTTGGAATGCCTCGGCCAAGATGCCGCATCTAAGAACTTAAGAGCCCAGGTGTACACAAGAGGATGTGGCAGGGGCCAGGGCAGGCACAGGCCTACAGGCCACGCGAAGGTGGCTAGACCCCATCTGGAGGGCAGTGGGGATCATTTTCAGCAGAGGTACCACCAGATCTGTGTTTTTAGTATACTGGTCTGGCTGCAGTGTGGAGAACAGACTGGAGGTGGGCAAGAACAGAAGCCAGGAGCCCAGGTAGGAGGTTCCCTGGGTTCCAGGTGGAAGAACACAGCACCCAGTCTGGTCTAAAGAGCAAGGCTTCTTTTTCCCAGGTTCGATCCAGCCTGGGGTGCTTCCCTGCCCCTTGGGGCTGCTGGCCCCACAGTTTTCCATTAAAGACCTGCAGAGGCTCTTCTTTAGCGGTTACCAGGAGAGAAACAAGCCACATCACTGTCCTGCTAACCACAAGTATCAGAGTGAGTCGGAAAAGACCGCCCTCCACCCCGTCATCGTTTCCTCAATCAGGCTGAGACCTCAACTCTCTTGCTGTAGCAGGAGGGTTATTCATAAATGCCAACTCCAACTCCCGGGCAGCAACACTGTGTGGGCAGACTGTGCCACCGAGGGCCTCTCACAAGAAGTCCCCAAATGGCTAAGAAGAGTCCTCTGAGAAGGGAGGTGGGCTCTTTCCAGACAGTGACCCCTTACAAGACCCTGGGCTACAGCAGGCAGAGGCACACCTGGTTTTCCTGGTGCAGGGAACCTCTCTCTACTAGAAGCCAGGCCGGAGGACAGCACCACTGCTCTGCCTGCAGCAAAGACTCTCCCTGCCCTGACGCCAGCCCACCCATCCCCCTCCCTCCATGTCCTGCTGCACCACTATCTCCCCCTTTTAACCCTCCCATCCTTAAGCCAGCACAAGCGCCCCCCCGCCACCACTCCTCCTCAAAGATTCTGACCGTGCCATCTCTTCAGCTGAGATGCTGAATTGGGAGTGATAATTTCTCCAGGAACGTAGTTCTCAGAGTGTGGTCCCCACCAGCAGCATCACCATCACCTGGGAACCCCTTGGAAACACAAATTCTCAGCCCCACCCGAATCTGCTGACTCAGAGACTCCAGATGGGGTCCAGCAATCTGTGTTTCAGGAAGCTCTCCAGGTGATCACGATGCACACAGAGGTCTGAGGACCGTTATTCTCAGAGGAAGGTGGTTAGATTACCAGATTTCTTCACCAGAGAGGGCAAGGAGCACTGCTGTGCAGTGGCGGCCCCTTCCCCGAGTTACTGCTCATGAGCACGTGGCCAGGGCCCGGGTAGGAGGGCACAGGCTGCGTCTTGGGCCTTATATTTACCAGCATGAGTCATAAACGAGCCCTACTCTCAGGAGAAAGAGGGTTATTGGGAAAAAGAGGAAAAAGGCCCATATTTCCAAACCAGAGACAGGAAGGTGGCAAGAAACAGAGAGAGATTGAGTAATTACATGCCTGAATCATAATTCCTCCATTTTCCCTCCCATTTCCCAAACCTCCCACATGGTTCATTCCCTGGCCCAAGGTCACTGGCAGTCATCATGGGATTACTGAGGTGAAAGGCCTTCCCTCAACCTCTGCTTCCTCAGCATGGGCCTCACCACGTGACAGGAGCGCCCCTCTTCTTGGGATTCAGGAGGAGAAAGTACTGCAGCGCACCACCCGCACTAGTCACTCACGCCAGCTCCACGCCACCCTGTCCCCTCCGAGGATCATGCTAAAATACCTACCTTCCATCACTTCCCCTACCCAACAGGAAAGTTTAGTCCCTCTGCCTGGCAGGCAAGGGTCCCTCCAACTAGGCTCCCATCATCTTTCACCCTCAGCTGCCACTACTCTCTTGCCGGGACCCTGGACTCCACCTGAGACGCCTGACCCTCCTCCCTTTCACCCCTGCACCCTCCTGTCTCCACATGGCCCACAGGACCAGGACTGGAAAGGCTGATTAACATATGGTAGAGACATCAGTCAGAAAGTTGAATGTAGTCTGAATGTGTTCCAAGCACTCTCTCCACAAGTGTGAAGGGCCTGGATGTGCTAGGTTTTTTTTTAAAAAAAGGATGAACTGCAGGAAAAAGCACCGTCTCTGGTCCACCCCAAATCCTCCCCAGCACAAGTCCTACCCCATCCTCCTCTCAATCCTACCACTCTGTCTCAATGGTGTACTGTCTCACAGTGAGACTCCTAACACTTTCAGTTAACTTTCTTGGTTGTTTCATAACAATCCTAGGAAGTTGGCAGGATCTAAATAAATACTTGCGGCTCGAATATGTAAATACAAATGCATACGTAAACAGACACACCTTCACTTCTCCAGAGAGTGCAGAATGGCTGGGATACACTGCACTGGAGATGCAGTATTTAGGGCCAAGGGCTCAAGGGCAGGAATGCACAGTGTCTTCTCAAAGCTCCCTCTTGCCAAAGGTGCTAAGGACAGCATAAGGACCCCGATACTCTGCCCTTCTGCTTCTCCGTCTCTGCCCGGCCAGAGCTCTAGAGAGGGGCTGTCAAGAGCACACTCAGATGGATTCCAGAGCAAAGGCAACCACGTTTCTGGCTATCATCCTCAGATACAGATCAGGGACAGCAAAAGACCCACATGGACAAGCTCCCCTTTCTCAGGTTAAAATACCCCTCAAGGCAGCAGTCTCTAGACAACATGGTGCCATAGGTGACTTCCCTTAACAACACGATGTATTTCCACTTGCCCTCCCCCTCCCCCCCCCAAAAAACTGCTTGCCTATTAAAAAGGGATCAACATTCTAACCAGACTTAAAGGCTTACCCTCTCCTGCCAACAGCAACCCCAAGGGGCAATCAGAATGCCACCTGGAAAGGGTATTTGATTTTAGCTTGCAACTCAGACATCCTCTAGTTGGGGTGACTTTCTGCCCCAAACGGAGGAAAAAAAAAAAAAAAAAAAGACAGATACAAGAATTCTTGCGGCAGCACTATTCACAATAACAAAAACTTTGGAAGCAACCCAAAAGCCCGTCAGCAGGAGAGTGGATAAACAAACTAACCACTTTCACACCGGAACAGTATAAAACAAAGTGAATGAACTACAGCAACATTAGCACTGCGTGCATATTACAAGTTTTCAATAACTGCCTTTCGGGTGCTACTCACAAGACCAATTCATGCCTCAAGACCTCTCCTCCAGATGACTGGAAGGATTGTCTGAATCTGAAGACAGGAAATCTGAGTGAAGGAAATGTTGAAATGCTGGTTGAAATAAAAATACTAAAATAAAATAAAATCTCTTAACCAGGCTTCCAGCTTCCACTGAGCACTCACCCCCAAACTGTCTGAGTCCCTTCTCTCTCTTTTTAAGTGTAACATATATACACGTGAAGTGTCCAAGTCTTAAGTGTACAGCTCAATGAGAGAGTCATCCTTTTAAAGTACAAACCTGATCACAGCACTTCCTTTGCTTTGAACCCACGATGGCTTCCAGTACACGTGGAATCAAATCTGGGACTTCCCTGGCAGTCCATGGTTAAGACTCTGAGCTTCCACTACAGGGGGCACGGGTTCGATCCCTGGTTGGGGAACTAAGATCTCGTGTGCCGCAGCCACACAAGCAAAACAACAAATGAATCAAATCTAAACCACTTCTCCTGGCCTATATGTCACTGTGAGGTCTGGCCCTTGCTAACCCCACTGACCTCACTAGGATCCAGCCACCCTGGCCTTCTTTCTGTTCCTTTAGCACACCAAGCGCATTCTGACCTCAGGGCCTTTGCACTTGCTGTTCCCTCTGCTGAGAATGCCCTTCCCCCTAGATCTTCATATCAAGTCTCAGCTCACAGGTCACCTTCTCAAAGCGGAGGGCCGCCTGGTTTCCAAAAAAAAAAAAACCTACTCACAAGTCATTCAGAATCCCAACACCCTGTTTTATTTTCTTCTTACCATATATCACTATTTTACAGAGTCTTCTTTCTTTTGTTTTGTTTTTTTTTTTACATATTTATTATCTATCTCCTCCTACTGACTGTAAACTCCACAATGGTGGAGACTCACGCCTATCTTCTTCCCTGAGCCTGGAGGAGTGAGTGCCTGGCACCAGGAGAGCCCCCGAAGGATATCTGCTGAATGATGTATTAATTTCCCACGACCCCCTTGTCCAGGGCCCCCAAGTTTAGAACCTTACTGTTCTTTGATCTCAACCCCCAGTCGAACTATTAGCAGTTATAGGGGGAGGGACACCCTCTCCTGCAGCTTCAAGAGAGCTGAAGACCCCCAGAGAGCCAGAGAATTCTGTCTGGAGTTGGAATATAAAACATAAGGTAAAAAATAAAATAAAATAAAGTAGAACATAAGGTGGGGTGGGAGACCCAAAAGTAAGGTGGTGGGAGAGGCACAGACAGGCAGCCTTCCTTCGCCATCCTGGAAGCAAATGTGCCGAGGACAGGCAACCATCTGATCGCCCTGCCGAAAATTCCACGTTAACTTTTCCCTGTGGCAGGGAGAGAAAAGGAAAGGAAACCCCGCAAGTACAGGCTGTTTCTAGAATTTCTCAGCTGGTCATGGAAACTCTGAGTCCCGGTCCCGTTGCTCACAATCTCTCTCAATGTGCCAACTGCACATATCCTGAAGTGCGGGGGTGGGGGTGGGGGAGGGGCTCGTGGCCGCTGCCAAAAAGAGGGACTGGTGTGAGTAGCCAAGGTCACAGGCAGAATCTGGCCAGCAGAGCGGTGCACACCACGGTTTACCCATGGTCAAGGCCTCTGCCGTGGGACACACCTCCACGGCATCTGGTGGATGGCAGGGGGCGGCCAAGGCGGGAGGAACAGGAACGGGGACAGAATCTGTTCCTAGGGCTGGTCAGGCTGCCCCAGAGGGCACTTTGGCTGGTGGCCCGAGTCTGGGGGTGCAGGCGACTTTGTACTTTTTGCGCTTTTCTGGGAAAGGTGATGAGAACAGTTGTGGCTTGCTATCCCGGTTAACTCCCCAGACACCTGGTATCCTGAGAACTTGCCCAGCCTCTCAGAGGGGAAATGGTCAGCACTGAAATATACATATGCCAATCAATGTCACTGGCCGGCCTTCAGGAAGCAGGGGGAGAGGAGGAGAGGCGGGGAGGGAGTCCAGGGCCTTCTGCCGCTGGCTCGTCCCTGGTAGAGAAAGCCAGGCCAGCTTCCCTGCAGGCCAGCACGGCTCCACCTCGCCCCATGCCTCACGTACTCTGTGCTCTGAGAAAAGCGAGTCCTGGGGGCTGGCCGGGAGCCCTCTCGCTTCCAGGAAAGGAGGAGGGTAGCCTGCAGTACAGCCTGCTCCCTGGGATTTGCAGGGCTCTCCTGATTAGCAGGACACGCGTGCCCCACCTCACTTTCTCCCATACAAACCAAACTTTCAGGCTTCCAGTAAAAGTGAGACAAACAGTGGGTTTGGGTTTGGTTCTGGGTTCGGGTCTGCCCTCCCCCGCCTTTGGGAGAACAACCCAGAAATCCTGGGAGCCAGGGGGTAGAATGCAAGGCCTTCAGGTGACCTGGCTGCCTCCCAGCACCCACCCAGCCCAACCTGACAGCAGGGCATAGGGAAAGACGGCAAGGGGAGAAGGGGACCTGCCTAGAAGGAAAGGAATCAGTGAGATCCAGGAGCAAGGTGGCCCAGGGCCAGTCCCTGCCCCCAGGGCTGCAGTCAACAAATATTTATTAAGAACTTACTACATTGGGATTGACATATATACACCAATATGTATAAAATGGATAACTAATAAGAACCTGCTGTATAAAAAAATAAATAAAATAAAATTCAAAAAATTTTTAAATATAAATAATAAAAATTTTAAAAAAAAGAACTTACTACACAATTTGTTAAACTACGCTTCTGAGAAATTTACTACTCCTACTATCTGTGGATAAGGATGCCAGCTTCGTAAGATTCTCACCAACGCTGAGTATTAAAATAGGATTCCAGGGCTTCCCCGGTGGCGCAGTGGTTGAGAGTCCGCCTGCCGATGGCAGGGGACACGGGTTCGTGCCCCGGTCCGGGAAGATCCCACATGAAATAGGATTCCTTCTTTGCCAAACAGGTTAAAAACCATTTTCATCATTCTTTTAATTTGCATTCCTTTGACTACCAGTGTGGCTAATCGCCTGTCACTCTCCTTTGCCCATTTTTGCTGACCCCCACCTTTATCTTTTTTTTTTTATTGGTGTACTTAGAGAGTTCATCATATGGTAAAAATATTAACCTTTTGTCACATGTTACAAATACTCTTCCTAATTAGTCATCTGCCCTTTAATTTTATTAACTGGTCTTACAAAATTTTTAAGCAAAGTCAAATATATCCCACTTTTCCTACAAGGTTTCTGCTTTTAATATCATGCCTGGAAACCCTTTCTCACCCTGAAATTACAGAAATATATACCTATTTTTTCTCGCATTAAAAAAATTTAAATCTCTAAGTCATCTACAATTTAATTTGACATAGCGTGACACAGAGAATCTAACTTAAAAAAAAAAGCCAATTATCCCAATGTTTTTTAATCAACAGTCTATTGTCCTTGTAAACTTCAACTGTGGAGTCTATAAAAGGTAAGAACCAGAGGTGAAGTCAACTATATCCTTTGCGCTAAGAAAGGCCACAGGTGGCTGTTCTGTTGGTGAAATCTAAGTGCAGGGCTGTGGTGCCATCTCTTTCTCTTCCTCCCTCCTGCTCAGAGGTACAGGCTCGACTACCACGAGAAGGAAGTCCTATGTGCTAAGGATGGTAGAGCAGAAAGATCCATTGAAGACAGCCTGGGTTCCTGCAGGCACCACTGAGCAGGAACCCAGCCTCCCACGGTTAATCGCCAGATGCTTTACATGCTATTTGCCCAAAGCAGCCTTGACTGGACTCTGGTATTTGCATCTGAACACTCCTGTAACTCACCCACAATCCTTTCTTCCCTAATTTTATAATAATAAGAATTGCTAGGGTTTATTGGTGTCTGCTAGGTACTGTGCTAAGCAATTTGTTTTCATTATCTCATTTACTCTTCTCAACAACCTTATTTTAGATTCCATAGTACTTCCTTAATTATAAGTATCAATGACAGCTTTTCAGAGCAGAAGAAGATACTGCATTAAATGTACACATTAAATGTACACATTAAATGTACACATCACTGAGACACCTCCCTATTTCAGAAACATGAAAATAAAACAAAAAAGCATTTTAAAATTGAGGAAATATGGTATCAATCCCGTTTTACAGATGTGGATACTGAGGCTAAGAAGACTTGCTCAAAATCATACCACAACTAGTAATAAATAATACCACTGTTGTTTGCTAAATTCCTACATGTACTGAGGTCTGTTTTTGGACGTTTCTGGTCTGTTCTATTTATCTATCCTGTGTCAATGTCACATTTAATTTTTTATTTTTTCTGGTAAAGCAAGTTCAACTTCACTATTTTCTTTTAAAAATTGTTCTTGGCTATTCTTACACATTCATTCTTTCAGGAAAAACCTTTAAAAGTCATCTTATATGAAAAGACAACCCTCAGAATGGGAGAAAATATTTGCAAACGAAGCAACTGACAAAGGATTAATCTCCAAAATATACAAGTAGCTCATGCAGCTCAATATCAAAAAAACAAACAACCCAATCCAAAAATGGGCAGAAGACCTCAATAGACATTTCTCCAAAGAAGATATACAGATTGCCAACAAACACATGAAAGGATGCTCAACATCACTAATCATTAGAGAAATGCAAATCAAAACTACAATGAATGGGCTTCCCTGGTGGCGCAGTGGTTGAGAGTCCATCTGCCGATGCAGGGGACACGGGTTCGTGCTCCGGTCCAGGAAGATCCCACATGCCGCAGAACGGCTGGGCCTGCAAGCCATGGCCGCTGAGCCTGTGCGTCCGGAGCCTGTGCTCCGCAACGGGAGAGGTCACAATAGTGAGAGGCCCGTGTATCGCAAAACAAACAAACAAAAAAAACTACAATGAAGTATCACCTCACACCAGTCAGAATGGCCAACATCAAAAAATCTACAAACAATAAATGCTGGAGAGGGTGTGGAGAAAAGGGAGCCCTCTTGCACTGTTGGTGGGAATGTAAATTGGTTCAGCCACTATGGAGAACAGTATGGAGGTTCCTCAAAAAACTAAAAATAGAACTGCCATATGACCCAGCAATCCCACTACTGGGCATATACCCTAAGGAACCATAATTCAAAGAGTCATGTACCACACTGTTCACTGAAGCAGGACATGGAAGCAACCTAAGTGTCCATCGACAGATGAATGGATACAGAAGACGTGGCACATATATACAATGGAATATTACTCAGCCATAAAAAGAAAGGAAATTGAGTTATTTATAGCGAGGTGGATGGACCTAGAGACTGTCATACAGAGTGAAGTCAGTCAGAAAGAGAAAAACAAATACCGTATGCTAACACATATATATGGAATCTAAAAAAAAAAAAAGGTTCTGAAGAACCTAGGGGCAGGACAGGAATAAAAATGCAGACATAGAGAATGGACTTGAGGACATGGGGAGGGGGAAGGGTAAGCTGGGACGAATTGAGAGAGTGGCATGGACATATATACACTACTAAATGTAAAACAGATACCTAGTGGGAAGCAGCCGCATAGCACAGGGAGATCAGCTCAGTGCTTTGTGACCACCTAGAGGGATGGGATAGGGATGGTGGGAGGGAGGGAGACGCAAGAGGGAGGAGACATGGGGACATATGTATATGCATAGCTGACTCACTTTGTTATACAGCAGAAACTAACACACCACTATAAAGCAATTATACTCCAATAAAGATGTTAAAAAAATAAATAAATAAAGTCATCTTATTAAGTCCCAATACTGTGGAAATTCATCCCATGGAAATTATCCTGAATGGGGGTATTCAGCTTTAAGGAATTTGATAGAAGTGCATGTTCAACAACAAATATCTATCAAGTACAAACTTTTGTGGGCACAGGGAATAAAACAATGACCAAAAAGACAAAAATCCCTACCCTCCTGGAGCTTGCATTCCTTCAGGGCTCATAATAGTGAAAAACTGCAAGCAATCTAAACATACAATAGAAGGGGATTGCTAAAGTAAGGTAATCCATACAATAAAATATATGAAGTTCAAGTCAGAGATTAAGAGCTTAGGGTCTGAATGCGACAGACCTCAGTGCGGATCCTGAATCTGTATTTACTAGGCTTTGAGTCAAGTCACTACTTCAAGACTTATTTTCCTCCTACAAGAAAACAAAGCTACTAACGGTCTCTCCCTCAGAGCAACTGAGAAAATTAAATGAGATACTGAGTATAAATACAGTGCCTGATACACAGTAATTGCTCAATAAATGTTAGTATTTGGTGAAACAACAAAGGATTAATCTCCAAAATATACAAACAGCTCAGGGAGCTCAATATCAAAAAAACCCAGACAATCCAGTTAAAAAATGGGCCGAAGACCTAATTAGACATTTCACCAAGGAAGACATACAGATGGCCAAGGGGCACATGAAAAGATGCTCAACATCACTAATTATTAGAGAAATACAAAATCAAAATTACAATGAAGTATCACCCCACGCCGGTCAGAATGGCCATTATCCAAAAAGCTAGAAGCAATAAATGCCGGAAAAGGTGTGGTGAAAAGGGAACCCTCCTACACTGTTGGTGAGAATGTAGACTGATGCAACCACTATGGAAAACAGTATGGAGGTTCCTTAAAAAACTAAAAATAGAACTACCATATGACCCAGCAATCCCACTACTGGGCATATACCCTGAGAAAACCATAATTCAAAAAGAGTCATGTACCACAATGTTCATTGCAGCTCTATTTACAATAGCCAGGACATGGAACCAACCTAAGTGTCCATCGACAGATGAATGGATAAAGAAGATGTGGCACATACATACAATGGAATATTACTCAGCCACAGAAAGGAATTGAATTGAGTTATTTGTAGTGAGGTGGATGGACCCAGAGTCTGTCATACAGAGTGAAGTCAGTCAGAAAGAGAAAACAAATACCGTATGCTAACGCATATATATGGAATCTAAAAACAAAAATGGTACTAATGAACCTAGTTGCAGGGCAGGAATAAAGAGGTAGACACAGAAAATGGACTTGAGGACATGGGGTGGGAGCAGAAGTGAGGGTAGCATCAACATACATACACCACCGAATGTAACACTTGGCTGGTGGGAAGCAGCAGCACAGCACAGGGAGATCCGCTTGGTGCTTTGCGATGACCAAGAGGGGTGGGATAGGGAGGATGGGAGGGAGGCTCAAGAGGGAGGAGATATGGGGACAGGTGTATGCATATGGCTGATTCGCTTTGTTGTGGAAAAGAAACTAACACGGTATTGTGAAGCAATTATACTCCAATAAAGAGCTATTAAAAAAAAAAGTATTGGGGGGAATGACATGGAAAGATGTTCACATGTTAAGTGAAAAAAAAAAAGTCTACAAAACTATGTACAGCAGACCAGTTTTCCTTAAAATGTATGCATTCATAGAAAAAATTAAAAATATATAACAAACTGTTATTTCTTGGTGGTGAGTTTAATGGTAACTTCTGTTATCTTTTTATTAGTCTGCAGTTTCTACAATGAACTCGCATTACTTTAAGAAGAAGGTTAAGGGAGTTTCCTGCTTGCTCTAGTGGTTAGGATTTGGCATGCTGTCACTGCTGTGGCTATAGGGTTCAATACCTGGTTGGGGGAACTGAGATCCTGCAAGTTGGGCAGGGCAGCCAAAAAAAAAAAAAGAAGAAAGTTCATTTTAGAGTTCAATTAGGAAATGGGGAAGGCTTTTTTTTTTTTAATTTATTTTTGGCTGCATTGGGTCTTCATTACTGCACATGTGCTTTCTCTAGTTGCAGAGAGCGGGGGCCACTCTTCGTTGCAGTGCGCGGGCTTCTCATTGTGGTGGCTTCTCTTCGTTGCAGTGTGCGGGCTTCTCATTGTGGTGGCTTCTCTTGTTGCGGAGCACGGGCTCTAGAGTGCAGGCTCAGTAGCTGTGGCGCATGGCTTAGTTGCTCTGCGGCATGTGGGATCTTCCCGGACCAGAGCTCGAACCCGTGTCCCCTCCATTGGCAGGTGGATTCGTAACCACTGTGCCGCCAGGGAAGCCCAGGAAAGGCTTAATGATGACCAAGTGGAAGCCTTTTCTCTCCCCTTTTTAAAGATCTTCACTTGAAGTCTGGAGGTGGATTCCAGTCCTAATCTGCCATGGGCTGGACTTCATGTGTGCCTGGTACCCCAACCTGGCTGCCCCAGTGAGCAGGGCCTCACCTCAGTTCTCCTGAATCAGAGCTTCCTGGGTGAGATCCAGGTATCTGTATGCGCGGTTCTGACAGATCAACCTGGCTCTTGTCTGGTGCACTGGTCTGACATTTCAGTCTAGTCAGGACTGCTGGACTAGACACAGACTAGCTCCAACACTCTGTGATTTACAGAAACTCTTTGAAGTCAGTTCCCCCTCTCTGCCAAATGGGTACTACAATCTCTGCCCTGCCCTTCCTACAGGGACATTAACACTCAGTGAAAACTCCTTGCACAGAGATGAACTGTTGGCATTGCAAAGTGTCTAGCATGTAGGGACTCTGAAGCCAGAGTCCTCAATCATTTATACTCACCTGGCTCTCAGATCTGTGTCAACACGAGGGGAGAAGGCAGCCTGAGGCTGGGCCCTTGCCTCCTGAACAGCCAGGCCTGCTCTCTGACTCTGGTCAAAAAACAAATCTCCCTTCTCTTTTGCAGCTCTGTGAACCACAGTTTACAAAGCACAGTTCCCCCCATCCTGAGCGTAGTGGGTTGAATAATACCCCCACAAAACCTCAATAAGGTCTACCCAAAACCTCAGAATGGAACCTTATTGAAAATTATGGTCTTTGCAGATATAATGATTTAAGGATCTCAGAGATGAAGTCATCTTGGATTTAGGGTAGTCCCTAAATCCAATGATGACTATGTTTATAAGATAAAGGAGAGGGAGATTTGGACACAGAGACACACAGAGGAGAAGACCATGTGAAGACAGAGGCAGAGATGGGAGTGATGCTGCCACAAGCCAAGGAACACTTGGAGCCACCAGAAGCTGGAAGAGGCAAGGAAGGATTCCCCCTAGAGCCTTCAGAGTGAATGTGGCCTTGCTGACCCCTTGATTTCGACCTTCTGACCTCCAGATCTAATAAATTTCTGTTGTTTTAAGCCACAGAGTGGGGTCATTTGTTAGGGTGGCCTTAGGAAACTAATACTTTGATGATGGAATTAAGGCTCGATAACTTTTATCTGAGACTCTCTTGCTATGGTTGGCAAAATTCCAAGATGGCCCCCAATGACCCTTGTCTTTGTGTATGGGCAGGACCTGAAAATGAGATATCATTCCTGTTATTAGGTTACATTATCTTCCAAAAGGGATTTTGCTGGTATCAGCTGACCAAATTAGTTGACCTTAAGATAGAGAAATGATCCTGTATGGGTCAGAACTAATCAGGTGATAGGCTCCTCCTGGCGAAGGGGATTTGAACCAGAGAAGGATTCAACATGAGAGTAACTTTTCCAGTGTGGAAGTCCAGCAGACCCCGATTTAACCAAGTGATCCAGGAAAACATCACTAGTAATGAGACATCAACATCATGAATGCCTTGATACGATGCTCTTAAAAGGATGCAACATCATTTTTGTGATATTCTTGCTAAAAATGCATGACCTTATGCTAAGGAAGAAAGATAGAGGAATGGTTACAGATTGAAGGTGACTAAAGAGGAATAACAACTAAATGCAACATGGGATGGCAGACTGGATCCTGGGACAGAAGAAAGATATCAGCGAAAATATTGGTAAAATTTAAGTAAGGCCTGTAGTTTAAAGTTTTGTACCAATGTTGATTTCCTGTTCTTGATAATTATACTATGGAGTGAGGGATGTAAAGGAACCCTGCTATATTCTTTGCAACTTTTAAGTCTAAAATTAGTTTTTAAAAAAAGGTTTAAAATGAAAGGAAATGATTGAGCAGATTAACAGAGGTTGCCTCAGGGCCACAGGATTAGACTTCTCCCATACTTCTTTATACTTGTCAGTAAGTATGCATTACTCTCGATATCAGTGGCAGGAGGTTGGATGGAGTAAGTGGACTGGTGCAAAGGATGTAGATTTGGGGCCACTGGAGTTGCTCTGGATAAGAGCAGGCTAGACCCCAAGACACCACTGCTGAAACGAGCAGCAAGTCTTTGATAGAGAAACAGCTAAGACTTAGAGAATATTGGTACCTTAGACCCCAGAGCCCTTCAAAATAACTGGATCCAACCTAAATTTCTAGCCACGTCACTTGCTCTTTCCTCTAACAGCCACCCTGACCTAGGGTGACCACCCCTGCCCCAGGAATATACATCTCAGTGCCATTATCCACACAACTCTCCCGGCCAGGAGCCCTCCCTCTCCTCTTAGCTTTCAAAACTTAGCTCAATTCCACCTCTACGAAGCCTTCCCAGACCACTCCTGCCCCCCATCGCCTTGCCTTCTACCTGCCTCTTTAAGTATCTCTTGTCTGTTCCACTCAATGGAGCTTAACGAATGCCACCGATCTCATGTTAAGTTTCCATATGTACTCAGCTCATCCCCACACATATTTTACAAGCCCCTTTGGAACAGAGACAGTGTTTGCCTGTCTTCATGGAGCGGGAGCTCTCTCAGCTGAGCTCTGCTGGCTGGGCCCATCCCTGCAGCAAAGAGGCCCCCTCTGCTGTCACCAGTCCAGGATTCATTGACCAAGAGTCTGTTGTGTCTCTTCCCAAACTCCTTCTTTTTTCTTTTTTTAAATAAATTTTATTGATTTTTGGTTGTGTTGGGCCTTCGTTGCTGCACGCGGCCTTTCTCTAGTTGCGGCGGGTGCTACTCTTCGTTGCAGTGGGCAGGCTTCTCATTGTGGTGGCTTCTCTTGTTGCAGAGCTCGGGCTCTAGGCACACAGGCTTCAGTAATTATGGCTTGTGGGCTCTAGAGCGCAGGCTCAGTAGTTGTGGTGCACGGGGGCTTAGCTGCTTCGCGGCATGTGGGATCTTCCCGGACCAGGGATCAAACCCGTGTCCCCTGCATTGGCAGGCAGATTCTTAACCACTGCACCACCAGGGAAGTCCATTCCCAAACTTCTTTATGCCAGTTGTTTGTTTTTATGATTCTGATTTAATTAAATAGTAACTGAAATATAAACGGAGAAAAAGTTTTGATTTCTACAAAAATGAAACTAAGTGATCTAGAAGAGCAATTCTGAAACTGTGGTCTTAGATGACACCTAGGGTCACTGAGACTGTTTCAGGTCTGCAAGGTAAAAACTAGTTTTATTACAAAATTAAGATGTTAAAAGCTTTTTCACGCTCATTTTTGAGGCTACATGAAGTGTGATGAATGTGTGCCTATGCAGTCTTAAGTTTTCTGAAAATTTCTAAGGTAGAAGTTTAGGGTATGAATGTGTGTGTTCTCAGAGATTAACTCAGTTTGTTTTCAGAGATTAACTCGGTTTGTCCACCGAGTATTTACCAGCAAATGTATGCTACACCTATTTTAACCTGTTATCTCATTATTATCTAATAAATCATTATTTTGAAATCCTGAAGATGCACAAAAATGTAAAAATAATGCCACTTTTTCCTCGACTTTTTTTTTATTTTGGAAAGTTATTTTTCATAAAAATATGAGTTTTATGTTAACATGTAATGACCTTTATTTTATTCATTTAAAATAGTGAATGAATAAACAACTTTTTATATGTTTTAATTTTTAACATGGTAAATAATAGATATAGCCAATAAATGAAAGACAATATTAAGGAATCCTAGGATCAGAAAGTTTGAGAACTGCTTATCTAGAAAGATGTGTTACAAATGGAAAAAAAAAAGATTAAATTAGGTGTGTGCATTAAAAAAGTAGGATTCTGCACATGGACTGGCTTGCAAATGTCTTAAATTCTTGCTCTATTATTATTATTCTGTTTGTTTGTTTTTTGCAGTACGGGCCTCTCACTGTTGTGGCCTCTCCCGTTGTGGAGTGCTCCGGACACGCAGGCTCAGTGGCCATGGCTCACGGGCCCAGCCGCTCCGCGGCATGTGGGATCTTCCCGGACCGGGGCAGGAACCCGTGTCCCCTGCATCGGCAGGCGGACTCACAACCACTGCGCCACCAGGGAAGCCGTATTATTATTTTTTAATGGAGACTAATTAACAGATGTATATATGCTGTCACCCAGCAATCTCACTTCTGAGAATTTCTTCTGTAGTCATTTGTAAAGTTATTCACTGTAGCACTGTACGTATGACAAAACACTGGAAACAACCCAAGTTGGGGGAAAGAGGGAGGCAACATATGTTGGTTTAAAAATCACTTTTGCTTTCTTATTCTGGAATAATATGCAGCTATAGTAAAAGAATAATAAAAGTATTTCTGTGCCGATGGGGAAAGATCTAGAATAGTTGCTAGGTGAAAAAAGCATGGTGCTAAACAACGCCTAAAATGTTAACTTACAGCATTTGTAAAAATGGGGTGGGATGGGCAGAGGTGAGACTCTTCACTGTATGGGGTGAGGGGGGGGGGTGTAGTTGCTTTTTCAACTTTTTTATCCTCCTGATCTTTGAACTATGTGAATATATAGCCTAGTGAAAAAATTTTTTTCCATTAAAAATTTTTTTCTTCCAGTTTTATTGAGATATAATTGACATACAGTGAAAAAAATTTAATAAAAGAAAAGAAACAAAAAAATCACAGGTGTGATTTTTATATACAAACAATTTGCAAGTTTAATTAGGGGACCTAGAGACCCAAAGAAAAAGGCTTAGCCCTAAATCAAGCTTTGGCAAATAAAGATATATGCACATTGGGGATGGGGGAACTGGATGAAGGCAGCCAAAAGGTACAAACTTCCAGTTATAAGAAAAATAAGTACTAGGGAAGTAATGTACAACACGGTAAATATAATTAACACTGCTGTAGGTTATATATGAAAGTTGAGAGTTAAATCTTAAGAGTTCTCATCACAAGGAAATAAATTTCTTCTCTATTTCTTTAATCTTTTCTCTCTATGAGATGATGTATGTTCATTACATTTACTGTGGTACTCATTTCATAACTGTATATAAATCAAACCATTATGCTGTACACCTTAAACTTACACAGTGCTGTATGTCAGTTATATCTCAATAAAACTGGAAGAAAAAACTGGAAGAAAAAAATGCATGCACGTTTTTAAGGAAAAATGAATTGTTTAAAACATGAATTTAAAAAAAAAATTCCCAACGTTTAGCTGACATTTTTTTTTTTTTTTTTGCGGCACGTGGGCCTCTCACTGTTGTGGCCTCTCCCGTTGCGGAGCACAGGCTCCGGACGCGCAGGCTCAGCGGCCATGGCTCACGGGCCCAGCCGCCCCACAGCATGTGGGATCCTCCCGGACCGGGGCACGAACCTGTGTCCCCTGCATCGGCAGGCGGACTCCCAACCACTGCGCCACCAGGGAAGCCCCTGACATATTTTATTAATTACTAATTCTGAGTGCACTGAGTAAGAGCCTCTAGGGACCCAATGGTAATAAATTCAGGACAGTCACATTCTCATTCCACCAAACCCCAGGACTCTCCTGGGCCTGAGGCTGGAGGAAGGTTAGGAGGTCCGATGATGCAGTCAGATCTGAGGCAGGGAATCTGGTTTCCCACATAGGGGCATGCCAAGCGCTCTCTCCAGGCTGATTCTGTGGCCACCTTCCCTCCCACAGGGGGCTCTGCCTCTGGATCTCACTCGGGGCCCAAGAAGGGGTCCCCCCTGGGAGCCTCGATGGCCAAAATAAGGGTGAGAACAAGGCAGCTGGGCCTCGGAGACCTTGTGGTGAGGTTACCCTTCTTTCCCCCAGGAGGGCAAGAGGCCCCTGGCTGGCGGTAGACTCTGGACTCCTTATCTGCAGGCATTCTGCCAGCCCGCCAGCCTCGAGGTCAGCAAAGTCCCATTGTAGACATCAAGAGTCCTGCCTGGGGCCCCATCACCATGACCCTTCTTCAGCCTCTCCCCACCCTCCTAGGTCTCCAGGGAGTCAGGAAGAGAGGGGAGAAGACTCCTCCAGAAGAAATTTCTATCCACACAAGCAGAGAACTTCCCAAATAAGCACAGGGACAACTGGCTCCTTTTTCTTCATGTTTTCAAGGAAAAGTCTAGAGGGGCTTCCCTGGTGGCGCAATGGTTGAGAGTCCGCCTGCCAATGCAGGGGACACGGGTTCGTGCCCTGGTCCGGGAAGATCCCACATCCCACATGCCGCAGAGCGGCTGGGCCCGTGAGCCACGGCCGCTGAGCCTGCGCATCCGGAGCCTGTGCTCCGCAACAGGAGAGACCACAACAGTGAGAGGCCCGCGTACCGCAAAAAAAAGAAAGAAAGAAAAAAAAAAAAACTCTAGGATTATCAGCAATTTTATCATCACACTTAGGAATAAAAACTGCACCTTTCTTTGGTCCTCTCAATCAAGCCTCTTGGCCACTAGCAAACAATGTGACTTGCAAACACCAGTTAACCTCTCTAGATCCAGTTTCTTTAGTTGTAAAACAAAGGGCCTAGACTCGAAGATTCCCGAAGTCCCTCCAGTTCAATATCCTATCATGGGTGGTTCTGCAAAACGCTTAAGCGTTATTTTCTGCAGGCATCAAGTACGAAAAGGCTGAATTATTCTGGAGGAGATCCCGATTTCCAGACATATGGCACTGCCACTTAGATCGCAAGATCCTGTAAATATTGGACATGGATTGATGGTCCTCCTGGAATTGAGTGAGGTGTGAACAGGTAAGGAAGAGAAGAAGATGGTGTAAGGGGTTTGAAAACCGAACCAGTCCAATGACTGATAATTTACTGTGCGTGCGCATGCGCGCAGATACACACGCAGTGTTAAGTCCTACCCGCCTATTATCAGCCCGGAAACTGAGTATCTCCGTTACCTGAAAGAATCAAAGTAGCTCCCAAAACCAAAGGTTGAAAAAAAGTCTTTGTGGGACAGTGAATATGTGGAACAATCCCTAGCAGGCCACTGAAAAGAAGTCTATCCGGAAAGGCATGGAAATTGCGTCCATGTTCCCAAGGAGGTGATGAATCAACCCTACGTCTGGGCTCATACCATTCCTACAACCCAACCTACCTATCAGCTCCTGGGACCCCTAAATAATCCACTCCATCCCAGAGAAGATGATGATAATGATGATGTAGATGATCACAAACTTCTACTATGCTCCAGGCACAACCACAACATGATGCACAGCAGTGAGGACAGGTCTACAGAAGTTAACAAATGTCTCCTGGGGGCTTCCCTGGTGGCGCAGTGGTTGACAGTCTGCCTGCCGACGCAGGGGACACGGGTTCGTGCCCCGGTCCGGGAAGATCCCACATGCCGCGGAGCGGCTGGGCCCATGAGCCATGGCCGCTGAGCCTGCGCGTCCGGAGCCTGTGCTCCGCAACGGGAGGCCACAGCAGTGAAAGGCCCGCGTACCGCCAAAAAAAAAAAAAGAAATGTCTCCTGCTGGAGAGTGATGGGGCCAGGATGTGAACAGATTTACCTGGCTCAAAAGCCTGGAATTCTCCTGTCACCTTATACCATCTCTAGTAGAGTGCTGTCTTCTCTGAACTTGACCAAACACAACAGTGTGACCTCTCTTGTGCTGCTACCTTACTCTTCATGTATGGATGTTCTTTCTCCCCCCCAACAAGTGTCTCCAGGAGCCAGGCCCCATCCCCTCTTTGCACTCTCCAGTGGCCAAGTGCAGAGCCAAGCACAGACCAGGCACTGTATATTTACATACTGAAGTGATGAAATACTGAGAGCCACGGGGCCCTGGTACCTCAACGTAGTCTTCTTGCCTAAATGACAAGGCCAATCATTCTGTTTGGTGCTCTCTAGTCATACCTGCAACCCAGGAGGAGCACCACTAGTCTATATAGTGGCTATCACACAATTTATGAAAAACTCATCTCTGAGCCTCCAACAGGAAATGGAATATGCAGTTTTCAATTTCAGGTGCTAAAAGTTATGATTCTCGACATTCTTTCTCTTGCTTCATTAAGTTTCTCTCAGTTTTTATGTCTCTTGTTTTAAGAGTTAAGGATTAATCGTAGATGCTATGGGTAAGAGACCACAGATCTAATCTGACTCCTTCTTCCAGACACAGGGCAAGTTAGGAGCAGAGTTGGGACAGAGGCCAGGAAGCCAGGCCAGTACCCACCACATTACCACCACCACTTCCCAGCAGCCGACCTAACTGGCCTGGGGTTCTTAGGAAAGAGTGACTCCAGACAAAAGCAAGCCCAGGGAAGCTCCAGGAGGAAGGGTCAGGTCAAAGTTGCTCCTCCCCCCACCCTTTCTTAGGCCCCCAGGAGAGCCCTCAGCCACTCTCCAAATCATGCTCACATACTCATGGACACCCAGGCCCTAGCAGACTCTAGATCCTCAAAACTGAAGCCACAAGCCAGAGCTGCGGAAAATTTCTTGACTCAATTGGACCCCAGGATCACACTGTAAATTGCTTGGATGGTATTTTTTCCCATTGCCCCAACCCACCAAAAGAGGGCAGCCTGAGCCAGACCACCTAACCCGGTCGGTGGGGACCAAAAATAGCTAAAAAGCCATGCCCACGGGATAAGCCAGGTCGGAGTTTAGTTAGTCCCTCCTTTGCCATCCTCCAGCTCCTGCTCCGGGCCGGCCGGAAGATACGGGTCATTTATCTCCAGCTGGGAGGCGGTCTGGCCAGGGTGGGGTGAGGGACTCAGTTCCTGAAAAGCAAAGTCCAGACACCAGTGCACCATCAGAGCCGCCCCGTGCGCTGCCCACCAGATTTGCCCATCTACTCTGATTTTTCTGAGCCCGAGTTTATGGGCTCCAGGAAACCTCTCAGTCTTTTAGTGCGGCTATCGACATCCTGCTCCGGCTCCCACATCCCGCGCTCTTCAGCCAAAGGGACCGTGGCTGCGCCTTTTCTTGCCTCGCCACCAAGTAACCCTCGTCGTGGCACCGCGGCCAGGTAGCCAGGTGTCGCCTCCATCCAGCGTCCCGGTCCGCATGCGGGTGCGCCGGAGCGACTCCCGAAACCGCTGCCGGCCTCGGGGTCCTCTGCGCAGCCGTGCCCCCACCCCCACCCGGTGACCCCGAGCCCCGGAGGCGCACTGCTCCCGCGCGCGATGCCCTATCCCCGGGGCACGGAGCCGCCCCTCCCGCACGCCCTCCCCACCTCACCTGAAGCTGGGCGGACGCCACCTGGCCCGGCGCACCCTCACAAACCAGGCCCTCGGGCGGCCCGAAGCAGCAGCAGCAGCAGCAGCACCAGCGCAGCTAGGTCGGCGCGCCCGCGCAGGGAGCCCGCCTGCCCTCTCCCCCAGGCCTGCGTCCTTCCCCCGCGCGGCGCGCATGCCCCGCTATATACCCTGCGCGTCACGGCCGGGCCCGCCCCCGCTCTCGCCCCGCCCCGCCCCCGCCCCACCCCACTCTCCCCAGGGCCTGCCACGTGGGGCCCTGGCTGGCTGTAGGGCTACGTGTGTGAGCTGACTGCCAGCCGCCCGCTAGACCCGACCAGCGCTTGGCTTGCCCAGGCTTGCGGGGCGAGCCAGCGCACTTCTGCGCCTAGCCCGCCGAGAGCCTAGCTTCATCTCGTAACCCTGCCGCGAATTCCATCCCACAGGCTCCTCCTTCCGCTGGAAACCTCCCATTAAGACCTTTCTCTCCTTACGTGGGAAGTTCTCACAACCCGGCCTCCATCTCCTCGGAGTAACACTGCTACCCATCTAATATGTATGTGTGTGTGTGTGTGTGTGTGTGTGTATATATATATATATATACATCTGAACACTTCTGATTAATGTAAAAAGCTCGATTCTGAAATACTCCCTGGGAGGGGACGTACCCATAGATAATGTTTTTTTCTGCATTTTCCCACCAGACGAAAGAACAAAAAATTCCTGTTCAAGTTCTAAATAAGCCATATTATACTCACTTTCGAATTGGATGTCGCACCACATATTGCTTAACCGAAAGCTGGGAGAAATGTTAATTTTTGTGTGAGGAGTGTCTTAGGAGTCTTTTCTGATGTGGAGTAGTTCTATTGAGATGGATATCAAGCCTCGGAAATGCAAATTTCTTGAGAAAATAAGCCACCCATTAAATTCCCATTGTTCTGTTCTGCTGGACGTCATGATTGTTTCCTCTGCAGCTAAGCCAGCTGCCACCTCGGTCTATGGGACCCAAAGGAAGGGCTTTCTAAGCAGAATTGTAGCCTGTTAGTACCCAAGTCCCTGTTCCAGCTCAATGACTGGTGCTCAGCCGACACTAAGTGCCTCTGTATTTGCACAGGGAAGGGGGACCACATCCCACTCTGCAAGTCCTGGGGAAAGGAAGGCCCATGATGGCAGTGCTTGTGATGAAAGGAAAGCAGACAATCCCTGGAGTGGGTGGCAGGAAGAATCCAGGCCTCGGTGGCAGCCTGTTCCTCCTTAGGAGGAAGGTGGAGAGGGAAAAAGAGAGAAAGCACTGAAGCAAAGCCAGAGCAGGCCAGACTGTTTATGCCACTCTTGAAGAGACTAGCTGGGCCGTGGGTTTTTCTAAAATTTAATTATCCTCACCCTGCAATTACAGTGCTCCAATTGAGTAAGAGGTGGGGTGATATTCCTCTCATTTTCCAAGAGATTTCAAAGTAATTGTATCTCTTGCAGAATCTCCCTCAGAGCCCCTTCATCTTTGTAATAACCCTTTATATTTGTCTTTCTTGGTTAAACTCGAGTATTTTTCAGACATTATGTCATTCATTTGGGACTCTCAACCCCAAATCCAATGGGCTGTCAGAAATGGACCAGTCTATACCATGCATTCCTTTTCTTGAAGTTCTGGAAAAGGAATGAGAAACTCACCCATTGATTAAGTAAAACAAGCATGCTTCTAACACACGGAGCTCTGAAAAGTTTGAAGCCCATAAATACATATTACAAAGAGGTGTTAAACTCTTCTTAAAAAACTGAGGTCTAAAAGCAATCCCAAAGGCTCTTCCAGGCAATGTGTCAATACTACAAACAGGGGGGAAGGTACCTTCAGAGAAACGGGAGGGGAGGCAGGACAAGACACCCCACCACAGGCCCTATCACAGCATTCTCACTTGTTTGCAACCAGAAAGGGGTAGAGCTGCCAAAGTCCACCAGAGCTGATAAGCTATCAGTAATCCATTAGGGAATTCAATTAATTATTAACACAGCTAAAAATCAAAAGGTCTTAACTCTCCATAACCACCCCCACACAAAATTCTTTAGGGATACCCAAAGTCCTGCCTTGTCCCGCAGTCTTTCCTGCCTAGTGCCAGGTTTGGAGCCCCAATTCTATCTTTCTCTCTACCTAATATAGCCCTTTTTCCTCTTATTTCCCCATTTCCACTTGTTAAAATTCTAACTCTTCAAAGCCACCTCCCTTCAGAAAGATTCTTGATTGTCCTGAAGCATATTCGACCTACCTTTTCAAACTCTTTTTACTGTAACCAACAGTAAAAAATATTTTACACTGCATCTCCAGTACAAATAACAACATAGCGAACAAAAATCTTACAAAACTTCCTTAGTATAGTCAACGTTCTGATATTTTATATTGTTTCAATTTTTAAACAGTGACAGCAAACCCACTAAATTGATTTCATTGGATCATGATTCACAGAATTAAAACATTTTATATGGTTTATGTACTTGCTTTTCCACTTAAAAATTATTTCATTTCCATCTCTAACCTCTTTATTGGACCTTAATCTGTCTTGCTTACCAAAGATTTCTGTATATACCTGCATCCCCTAACATAACATCTTGCACATAACAGATGCTCAATAAAATATTAGCTGGATGACTGAACAGGTCAGCTCACTAAAAGTTTGATGTTGGGCAATATTTAAGGAAGTAAACATAAAAATCTGACATTTTCATGACTGCTATTTCTCTTCTGACAAGATGCCACAGCCGCCTGCCTTTTCAAAAGATATGCAGACAGATTTCTTGTAACCGAAGTTAGTGGAACAGCCTTGAGAAAGAAGCCAGGGAAATGAGACCCTGGCCCAGACAGTGTACAAAGTGGGACTGGGGACTTGAAATCAAACCCCGCTCTGTGGTGTGTTGAAAGGTAGACAATTTGATCAGCAGGGTGGGGCAAAGATCCCCCTTCCACCCCCCAGCTATCAGGCGAGCTCTAGAGAGACTGGAGAAACCAATGGCGAGGTTTCTAAGACACTTTAAGGGGAAAAATGAGTTTTCTCTGTTTTGGCATGTCTTAACGAATTCAAGAGGATCAGACGGAATGTGAAGGTTCTAGTTCACCCAAAATCATGTCAGAGGACTAGGACCCCACACTCTGTCAGACAAAAGAAAACATCTTTAGAAGCCACATTCGTCATTTCTGTTATCATCCGAGGGTTTCAGTGGGCAAAAAAAGATAACTGGGAAAAATAACACTTGGTTCAGTAGCAAGTTATCTATAGGAATTTGTTCATTTCATCTAAGACACCTAATTTGTTGGTATTTAATTGTTCATAGTATTCCTTTATAATCCTTTTAATTTCTGTAAGGTTTTTTTTCCCCTGGCCAGTCCAGCTAAAGGCTTGCCAATTCTGTTAATCTAAGGAACCAACTTTTGGTTTTGTTGATTTTCTGTATTATTTTTCTATTCTCTATCTCATTAATTTCTGCTCTGATCTTTATTAGAAAATATTGTTATTTTGGTCATCTTTTTATTTATTTATTTATTTATGGCCGCATTGGGTCTTCATTGCTGCCCGCGGGCTTTCTCTAGTTGAGGCAAGCGGGGGGCTACTCTTTGTTGTGGTGCGCGGGCTTCTCACTGCAGTGGCTTCTCTTAATTGCGGAGCACGGGCTCTAGGCGCACAGGCTTCAGTAGTTGTGGCAGGCGGGCTTCAGTAGTCGTGGCACGTGGGCTCAGTAGTTGTGGTGCACGGGCTTAGTTGCTCCGCAGCATGTGGGATCTTCCCAGACCAGGGCTCGAACCCATGTCCCCTGCATCGGCAGGCGGATTCTTAACCACTGTGCCACCAGGGAAGCCCCAGTCCTCATCTTTGAATGAATGTTTAGATGGGAACAGAATTCCAAGTTGACTTTGCATTTTTAAGTTATTATTCCTTTTGTCTTCAGCATCTGTTGTGGTTGGTAACAAGTCTGCTGCCAGTCTAACTTCTTTTATAAGCAATCTCTCTGGTTGTTTTTAAGATTCTGTCTTTGGTGTTCTGTAGTTTCACTACAGTACATCTAGGAGTGGTTGTTCTTTTCTTTATCCTCAATGAGTTTCTTCAGGTATTCATATTTGTCTCTCATTCTGGAAAACTCTATCTTTATATTGTCCATAATCGTGTGGCTTATTCTATTTTAACCTGCAGGAACTCCTATTAGACCTTCTCATTCTCTCCTATATCTTCTTTTTCATAGTTCCCATTTATACCTGTGTGTGCTGCAATCCAGTTGATTATTTGTTTCTCCAGGGCTCTGGGCTCTCACCAGTCTGGGCCAATCTTCATGGTAATTTGTCAGCATGTGGTCCTTCCACATGCTAATATGAATTCAGGCTGCACACACCTGTCTGTGGCCCAAGCTTGGGGATTTCTCAGAAATGCCTTTCGTCTAACTTTCTTGCTGCTGCCCCAGGATGGATGGTTGGCACGGACCTTCTACTCTACTCCCCTTCCAGGCTCCAGCTCTCTTCATCTAGGAGAATTCACCCCAGCAATCCTGCACCTCATAAGGTCTAAGGCTGCATCTTCTATCCTTATCTGAAATGAAAAAGCTCAGTGCTCCTGTCCCTGCATTTTGTCCATAACCCTGGGATGCCGTGTTGGCATCAACTATAACCACTCTGGCTTCCCTTTCTTTCTTGTTCCTCAATATTTTCCCTCCTTCCTCCTTCCCCCACATCTTCCTCTCTTCCCTCGTTCCATTTCCTGAAAATCCAGCTACTTAACATAAAAAAAATTTTTTTTTCCTATTTCGGCCAACCTTCGTCAGTATGGTCAGCTCAAGTCTGCCGTGTTGCCAGAAGTCTCCCGTACTCATTCTTTTTCTTTTTTTGTGTGCCGTGCAGCTTGGGGGATTCTCATTTCCCTAACTAGGGATCCAGGGATTGAACCCCAGCCACGGCAGTGAAAGCGCCAAATCCTAACCTCTAGACCGGCAAGGAACACCCACACTTACTCATTCTTAAAAATATGTATGTATCTTTTAGAATAGCTTTAGGTTCACAGCACAGTTTGCAGAGGGTAAAGATTTCCCATATACATACAGCCTCCCCCATTATCAACATCCCCCACAAGAATGGTACATGTGTTACAATTAGTGAACCTACATCAACTTATCATAATCACCTAAAGTCCCAGTTTACATCAGGGTTCATGCTTAGTGTTTCACAGTCTATGGGTTTACACAAATATATAATAACATGTATCCACCAATACAATATCATACAGAATAGTTTCCTTGCCCTACAAATCCTCTGTGCTCTGCCCATTCATCCCTCCTCTCCCCTAACCCCTGACCCTTTAACTGTCTCTATAGTTTTTGCCTTTTCCAGAATGTTATATAGTTGGAATCATCCAGTATGTAACCTTTTCAGATTGGCTTCTTTCACTCAGTAATATGCATTTAAGTTTCCTGCAGGTCTTTCCAGTAGCTTGATAGCTCATTGCTTTTTAGCACTGAATAATATTCCATTGCCTTGTCGTACCATAGTTTATTCACCTACTAATGGACATCTTGGTTGCTTACAAGTTTGGCAATTATGGATAAAGCTGCTTTAAACATTCATGTGCAGGTTTCTGTGTGGACAAAAGTTGTAAACTCATTTGGGCAAATACCAAGCAGTGTGACTGCTTGATCATATGATAAAAATATGTTTAGTTTTGTAAGAAACTACCAAAGTTTCTTCCAAAGCGGCTATACTATTTCGCATTCCCTCAGGCAATGATGAGTTCATGTTGTTCCACATCCTCACCAGCATTTGGTGGTGTCAGTATTTTGGATTTTGGCCATTCTAATAGGTGTGCAGTGGTATCTCATTTTAATGTGTAATTCTCTAATGACATATGATGTTGAGCATCAACATATGATGTTCGAGCCCTGGTCTGGGAAGATCCCACAAGCCACAGAGCAACTAAGTCCGTGCGCCACAACTACTGAGCCTGTGCTCTAGAGCCCGCAAGCCACAACCACCGAAGCCCGCACACCTAGAGCCTGTGCTCCACAACAAGAGAAGCCACCGCAACGAGAAGCCCACGCACCACAACGAAGAGTAGCCCCCGCTCGCCGCCAACTAGAGAAAGCCTGTGCAGCAACAAAGACCCAATGCAGCCAATAAATCAGTCAATAAATTTTTTTAAAAAAGAAATTTATTTTTTTTAATTTTAAAAAATTAATAAAGAAGAAATTGGATTCTTTCTAGAATGAGTTCAAGAAGCACTGCATCATTTAAGATGGAGTTTCTAAATAAATAGAAAAGGACGTAGTGGTGAGGCAAGCAGCCAGGGTGCTTTGGGAAGGTATTTTTAAAGGTTACAGACACACCATGAAGTACATGCAAAGAAGGGCAAGCATTAGGAAAAGGTGAGAAGGGAGGGTCACCCTTAGGAGCTGGCTCTCACTTAGGCTAATGGAAATTGTCTGATGGGAAAAGAGATTTTTGAAAACAAGACAACACACACACACACACACACACACACAGTTGCCTCATTTGTCCCAGAAGTAAGACTGTTAGACTCTTTTCCAAGAAATCTTACTGCCAGATCTCAGTGAAATTACCTGGGTACTAATACTGGAGCTGCGTCCAGCATGCCTAGTAACAAATTAGTAATTTTAACAAGTGTTACAGCTCTACAAAGGAAAAGAACTATATCAATATCGTATGTCAATGACATTATTTCAAACACAACTACACATTTATACAAATTTGTTTTTATTTATTTCCTACCCCATGACTCAGTCATTTCACATTAAGACTGAAATAACAAGACAAGAAAACCAGGCATAAAAAGTGAAATTTTTGTATTATATTCAAGTATTTGTCTTTTCTGATTATATAAGAGAAAACGAGTATTAGGAAATCTAACTTCAAAAGACAAATTCAAAATGCTTCCAAAGAGAATCAGAGACTGTTAGGCCAAAAACCAGTGATCCAATGTGTCTGATTCCATGGTGTTTAAATCCCAGGTCTCAGCCTTCTGCTGGCCCTCACTCCAAACGGAACCGAAGTGCACTTAAGACCACTGACACCCAGAGCCGCTCCCCCTCTGCCAACGCAACGCCTGCTCAGTTTTCTTCTTCTAAAGATTTCTAAGCTGAAGTTTCTCTTCTCACACACTGTCATATAAAATAGGGATTTCTGCTTCGTCCCCTCCCTGCCATCATACCAAAAAATAAATAAATACAAATTTGAAAAGATTAAATGTAACTGTCTTTTAAAACCCAGGTAAAGCAAGGTATGACTGAATTAGCCCTGAAGGGACTGGAAATTTTTAAACGGGGAAAAATAAACACACAAAAACAGTGCTTCCCCAAAACACTGAAACCCACAGACACAGTGACAACTTTCTAAACTGAAACATCTGGACTTTGGAAGGAGTGTCATGTTTCCCAAAACCAACTTCTAGAAATCGTAACATGGATTCAGAAAAACTCCTAACAAAATGAGCCAACAGCCGGGAAGAGGGTATTGAGCAAGGGAAATGAGTGATTCAATTTGCAAACGTATCAACAGAAAAGAAGGTGACACACTGGGGAGAAAGGGTCGAGAAAAGCTCATGCCCCCTCATGAACCTTCCAAGCTGCTGAATTTCACAGGTTCTGATGCTTAATTTAAAAAAAACTGAAACTTACTAAAGGTCAGTAACAAGAAGCAAAGCTGTCTTCGTGCCTGAGTGTGTGTATATGTGGCCAGGAGGGAGGGAGGAAGAAATCAACATGGCATGCTATAAAGCAACTGAAATATACAGAAAAAACTGCATTTGGCCTCTCATAGGAGGCCAAGGAATAGCTAAACGCCTCTTTCAAAGCCAGCTCAAGTCACGTGTCATTAACTCAATCCCTAGAGAAGATTAGGTCAGCAAGGGCCTGACTATCCCACCAGCTGGTTTTACTACATGCCTTTCACATTTTCCAGCAATAGGCATATCTTGAAAAACCTTGCCTTCTTACCTTTCCCAGTTGCCCAAATAAAGTAGCTCTCTACTTTAAGAAACTTGCAAAGACTTCATTCATTATCACCTCTGGCACCAGAAATGGGAACTGCTTATTAGTAAACAGAGTTTGTAAGTGCAATCGCTGCTTCTGCGGGTTTCTACAGCTCAAGTTGGCTTTGGAGGCTCCTGAAGGGTCCCCTGTCTTCACCCACCCCATCTACGCAGTAGCAGACTACCCCCATGTGCTCTACAAAGGCAACGAGACAATTTCTAGCTGATCCTTAGGGTGGAAACTGCTTCTTGGTGGTATCAGGTTTAAAAGAGAAAAGAAAAAAAAGATATCTTATTCTACTGGGTTGGTGAAAAGGAAAACACCAACACAAAACCCCTTTCAGTCACTGTTAATCCTGCACAGCTGAGTTCACAGCTGAGTTCAGAAGTCTGATTGCTCTGACCAGCCCATGTCCTGATTGTTCAGTCACAGGAAGAACAGGTTCTCACACAGCTGGATGGCTGGTTCATGATGCAAGATTTGTCCTGACAGGAAAGCTAGCCTGTGGGCATACTTGCAAGGAGCTGGAACTCTAATGGTACCAGGCCAATTCCAGTACATGTGGCACAGTTTGAAAGTCAACCTGTAGGCCAAGAAGAAAACATGATCCTTTTCACTTTTCATCTTCAATTTGGAGCACATTATGTACTTCTGGGTGTGTGACACAGCATACTTACCAGCAAACTGGGGGACTGAGGAATAGATGATGCAACTTTTGGGAATCATTATTTTTAAGTGGAATTGTATCTATTTCCACTATTTGTAAGTCAAGAGGGCATGGGGAAATTCCCACTTTAGGTTCTCCTCTTTTTATATCAAAACAAGGAAAACAGTAAGGAGAACATGTTTTTGTTTTTGTTTTTGTTTTCTGCCTCAAGAAAAAGCTGCAGAAAGGTAAGTACCCCAGCAAAGTATTTATATAATCTGAGCGCAAGAGCAACGCATCTCAAACCTGGCTGTGTGTCATAATCATTAGAATCAGTTTTTAAAAATGCGAATGCCTCAGAATGCTTGGAGTTCGTGAAGCCTGGGTGTATTTTTTGAAAGGTCTCCAAGTAATTTTAGTGTACAACAAGGATTATCAGTCGCACCTCAAAAAGATACCATTATCATGAAAGGCAAGAAGAAACTCAAGGGGTAAATATTCCTGGCAGTGGGCAGTATTTGTCTTTTCTGATTATATAAGAGAAAATGAGTATTAGGAAATCCAACTTCAAAAGATAAATTCAAAATGCTTCCAAAGAGAATCAGAAAATTATTAAGCCAAAAACCAGTGATCCAGTTTGTCTAATTCAGTGGTTTTAAAATTCCAGGTCTTAGCCTTAGCTCCCTGGCCTGAATTATTTACAAGTGAGGAGTAGGTTACTGGTCAGCTCACCTCTGCATATGATCAGGGCTCAGGTGTGCAGTGTTGAGAACACAAACATAATGGGTAGGAATGCCACAACCCTGTCGTACATGATGGGCAAGAAGGTAGAAGTCCACCCTAGAAAGGAAAAAGTACAAAGTAATGGTATAGTTGGATTTGGCCAGAGCTGGAAAAGATCTTGGAGCTCATTCTAGCTCCTTCACCTAAGGCTCAGAGAGGTCAAATGACTGGATCAAGGACATACAAGGACCAAACTAGGCTGAGAATTCAGGTCTCCTGACTCAACAGGCTATTTAAGAATGGTGGTAGAAATGACATCTGTGTGCAGAAGGTTAAGCATGCATAGTCTTAGGAAAAGACTGTATGTTCAATATTATATACTTAAGAGGGAAAAGCTTCATTGTTGGTTTGTGTGTTTTTAAATAGTTTTTAAAATTTTACTTTTTAACAGTAAAATCTCTGATCCCATTCCACATCTCTCTAGGCAACCTCCCCATTCCAATACCCAGGGAACAGACAACTTCTCCAACCTATTCTTGTTGAAATACTGTGTCTCGCCCACTTACCACTCACAGCTTGTTATTGTATGATCTACCACAGTCCCGGGGGAGGGAGTCATAAAGTGCTCGGTAGCAGACAGGTACACACTGGTGCTGATTTTCTTCTGAACTACAAATACCACCATCTTGGGATGATAATTCTCAAAAGCTTCAAAACACTTCTGTAGCTGAGGAATCTCATAGCTGGCAACTGTCTTTAGTTGGCCATCAGACACTCCATCACGGTACACCACAATCTTCTCTGGGAGACAGTGGTTCACCTGAAACAACACCCTGCTGAGGTGAACTGTGTGGCCCTGGGGCTAATGACCACAGACAGAGAAAGGCTCACTCAGTGAACAACCTGGAGACACGGAGTAGGTCCCTTTCACAGCTGGACCCAAAGCCATCATGTTGGAAGGGCAGGGAGAAGCAGCTTCTAGTCATTTCTAGACTTCCTCAGGGTAGTAAAACCGGTCTGGTACACCAAAGGTGTTATAAAATATGAAACCAAATAAGCAGGCTCTGAGTCACATATATACGGCTTACACTGAAACGGTGTGAAAAGAAGTTAAAAGGAAGGAAAATTATGGGCTGAATCAATCTTCCTACTACTTGGATTTAACACTAATTACCTGTCTAGGCAAAAAACAAGGTGAACTGCTGTAGAAATTCTAACATACAACTGCACATCCCACAGATCCACCATCCTCACGTTTCTGTGTATCAGCAACATCCAAAGTTGCTGACAAATGAAAGGGGATCCTTTACTAAATATTATCCTACCATCAGGTATAGTGTGAAACATTCTTTTTTTTTTTTTAAATATTCTTAATATAACTAAGTAAACTTCAGTCCTGGTAAACTGTCCATGGATCCAAATCAAATTAAATGCTGGCTTGAATCAGTTTTGAAAAATAATTTTTTCCCATTTAGAGAATATAATTATGTTCTAGTTGTATGTGACTTCAATAATTTTAAAAAATAAGCTGTTTCATTTTAAACTATAAGTTTTCTTTAAAGTGCTTTGGTTTAGGGACTTCCCTGGCAGTCCAGTGGTTAGGACTCCATGCTTCCACTGCAGGGGGCACGGGTTCGATCCCTGGTTGGTGAACTAAGATCCCACATGCCATGTGGCATGGCCAAAGAAATACATAAATAAATAAAGTGCTTTGGTTTAATTCAGTTAGTGACAGTTTGATTCTGATTTTGGTTCATCCTAGGTTTTTGTTCACAATTCCCCTCAAAACCCTAATTTATCATTGAATTAGATAGGCTTATACTACATATTCTTTATAGGTTACTCTACATGAAAATTTAAGTTTCATTTCAAAGAACCCTTTTTAATAATAAATAATCACCTAGCATCTTTTTGGAGTTTAAGTTTAAAATTCAAATATTTTATAAATGTCTCTTTTTTCTGAGACCCCGCAAGTACTGTATTTACAAACATGTGATTCATCTTCACATTCCAAGATTGGAATTATTGCCCCAGTCGTACTTTTTTGTTTTTATGTTGTTTTTGGCTGTCTAGCATCTATTCCACCTCTTTTTGGTAAGAGCATTTTAAGTGTCCTCCTGCCTCCAACAGGGTACATTGGAATTCGTGCGATTATTAATCAAGGTACCTTCCCCTAATCCAGGGTTTCTCAACCTCAACACTACTGACATGTAGGGCCAGTGAATTCCTTTTACTGGGGGCTGACACTAGAGGATGTTTAGCAGCATTCCTGGCCTCTACCCACTAGATGCCAGTAGCAATCTCTCTCAAGTTATAACCAAAAATGTCTCTAGGCTGCCCACTGGGGGAACAAAACTGCCCCAGAAGAACACTCCTCCCTCACTCTGACTCTTCGACAGAGAATAAGAAACACTTGGAGTTTTTCCCTTTGTGGTGGTGCTTCTTCAGGTCTCTGCTTCTGGAACCCTATCCATTTCCCAGCTTGACGCTCAACCTTCTCACGAATCCTCTGAGACTCTCCATGATCTTACCAATTAATCCCCATTTTGCTAAAGTTAGCACGTTTCTGTGACTTCCCAAAGACCCCTAACTGATACATTGTGTAAAAGGGTGGGTAACACAGGCACTTAGATCTGGAAGAAAACCTGATTTCACAGATGAGGAAGCAGAGAAGAATTACACTGGGTCTGGGGTCAGGGGACCTGGGACTGAGTCTGAATGTGCTGCTCCTCAGCTGTGCTCCTGAAGACTCAGCTTCCTCACTTGAAAAATGGATGTAAATAAGCACCTTACTTTTCTTCTTCTCAGGGTTAAGAGGGATAAAGTGTGCGTATATACGTATATAATTTTTTTAAGCTACAAACAAAAGTTGAGAACAAACTAGATCAAGGACATACAGATATTCTGAAGCACAGGGAAGGGATCTAACAAGATCAATGGAGTGAAAAATAGAATCAAATTCGTCTGAAGTATTCACTGATATTACCTCTTTCTTTAAAATCTGCTAACCAACTCCTGAGTGTGAGACATTATACTTGGCCCTATGTAAGATTCCAGTAGAAGTGAAAGGCATGATTCCTGTTATTAAGGAGCTTTCAAATCTAATAATAACAGTCAACAATGGTAACTTCTCTAGGTCATCTAGTCCATTCTCTTCATTTCATAAATGATAAGACTATGATCTAGGGGGGTCAAAATATGAGACAAATCACAATACTGAAACATAAACGTTAAATATACATTATTAAATCACTTCAGTACTAGGGTAAATACATGAAACAATAAATTAATGAAAGCAGGACTGTGCTTGTTGGCTTACTATCCCTAGCACTGAATACAACGGTGAGGATCAAGTAGAAAATAAGTATCTGCTGGAAGTCTGAGATGTTCTTTTATGTGTGATTCCATTCATTCACTGAACAAACACTTAATGACCACTAGATATGAGCCACTGTGCTAGCCTCAGAAAATTTAAAAATTATCTTGATACCTTCCAAATATTAGTGGAACTCAAATTAACACTGGGGAGACAGACACAAAGTAAATACTCTCAATACATTACAAATAACATAACAAAGAATATAAATAAAATGCTATGGGAACAGAGAAGTATAAGACATTTGTTCTCTAGAGGAAAAAGTGAATATTATGCCTCAGTGAAAGAACTAGCAGACAATTCAGTCAGCAAGACGGGTAAAGGATTCCAGGTAGCACTGCAATGTATTGAATACTACAACATGGGTCAACTCTGTAGACATTATGCTAAGTGAAATAAACCAGTCACAAAAAGACAAATACAGTATGATTCCACGTGTATGAGCTACTCAGGGTAGTCAAAATCAGAGACAGGAAGTAGAAGGGTGGTGGCAACGGGCTAGGGGGAGGGCAGCATGGGGAATTAGTTTTATGGGGACAGAGCTCCAGTTTTACAAGATAAAAAAAGAGTTATGGAGATGGATGATGATGATGACTGTCCAACATTCTGAATGTATTTAATACCACTGAAATGTTATACTTAAAAATGGTTAAGATGGTAAATTTTATGTTATGTGTATTTTACTCAATTTAAAAAAATGGGGGAAAAAAAGGAAGAAGAGGCCAGGCAAGCTACTAGAAGTGGCAGGTGCAGAAAGGGCAGGCTGAGGTCTGGAAGAGTCCCCAAATAATCACTTGCTCAAGATAACTCTCCACCCTAAGATCCTCCCAATTGTGCTAAGAAAAGGGAAGTGAAGGTGGAACTGAGAAGCAGAAAGAACCTATACTCTCACACATTGGAAACTGGCTGCCTGAAGCTTTTGATTCCAAAGGCAATACCGTGGCCCACTCCCTTCTGTCTCCAGGGTTGAACACTAGTCAGACCAGTCCAGCAATATGAAGTCAGAGCCAGAGCCAGAGCCACAGCCACAGGAAAAGCAAAAGGGGCTGAATTAACTACAGCTGAGTTTAATCTTCTCAACCCTCAGGCCAAATAACAGATGAACTCAACATTAAGTGGTTACTAATCATGAGAGCTAAAGCTAAGGCAAGTGTCAAGAATGTAGCTTGGTTTTGATTTTCACACATGAGTGGAAGGCAACACTGGCACTCAGACTCACATGTGGTCTAGGAGCTCAGATGAAGGGTATGGGCCAGAGTGATTCTCAATGGGTGCTCTGGGCTCCAATTCTTCCCCTTAGATGTTGTAGAGAGTGCACAGAGTCAAAACTAATTTCACAATACTCCTACTACATTACTTGCCATTTTCACTCTAATTCGCTCATAAATATCCAGTAGAATTTTCCAGAAAGTAAATGATGTGTGACACTGCAATAAATTAAATGTAGGATATTCACTTGCCTTTTACTAACCCAAACATTAAAGCCATTTGCCAAAATGTAAAACATCACCGAACATTTTGAAAGTAATCTTTAATTTAAAATGTTATTTATGGGACTTCGCTGGTGGCACAGTGGTTAAGAACCCGCCTGCCAATGCAGAGAACATGGGTTCGAGCCCTGGTCCGGGAAGATCCCACGTGCCACGGAGCAACTAAGCCAGTACACCACAACTACTGAGCCTGCGCTCTAGAGCCCGTGAGCCACAACTACTGAGCTCACGTGCCACAACAACTGAAGCCTGTGTGCCTAGAGCCCATGTTCTGCAACAAGAGAAGCCACCGCAACGAGAAGCCCACACACTGCAACGAGAAGCCCGCACACCACAATGAGAAGCCCGCACACCGCAATGAGAAGCCCACGCACCACAACGAAGAGTAGCCCCCACTTGCCGCAAGTAGAGAAAGCCCGCGCGCAGCATCGAAAACCCAATGCAGCCAAAAATAAACTAATTAAAATAAAAAATAAAATAAATGTTATTTATGTTATTAACTATATTGAGCTTATTATTTTTAAAGTAAATTAAAAAACATTAAAAAGTTCTCAGTTTTAACTTCTAATATGGTAATTATTGATATATACCTATACAAACAAAAAACTCAATAATATTTAAGAAGGTAAAGATTTCCTTAGACCAGAAAATTTGAGACCAGAAAATCTGCTGGACCAGAAATATAAATCTAAATACAGATATTAAATAAAACCACAGGGCTTCCCTGGTGGCACAGTGGTTGGGGGTCCGCCTGCCGGTGCAAGGGACACGGGTTCGTGCCCCGGTCTGGAGGGATCCCACGTGCCGCGGAGCGGCTGGGCCCGTGGGCCATGGCCACTGGGCCTGTGCATCCGGAGCCTGTGCTCCGCAATGGGAGAGGCCGCCGTGGTGAGAGGCCCGCGTACCGCAAAATAAATAAATAAATAAAATAAAATAAAATAAAATAAAAACACAGATGAGATTAAGCTTGCCAACAAGGCTTCAGGTGGTGGACCAGGATTTCTAAGAAACCCTGCCACTGAGGACAACTGGAAAAGCTGGACAAAATATAAAAACATCTACCTGAAGGCAGTATCAGAGGAAGGATGGGGGCCCAGAGGAATAAGCCAGCCTTTTGAACTTGTTTTTCCCCGGCAGCATGTGTTGATTTTGCTGATTCCACAAGGGTACGTAAGCTAGACGGATGTTTGGGAGTGGTGCTTTTTTTTAAATCACAGCTTTATTGAGATATAATTTGCTATACCATAAAAGACACTCTTTTAAGGTATAAAAGTCAAAAGTTTTACATTTATCGAATTTTGCAACCATCACCACTATCTAATTTTAGAACATATTCATCACCCCAAAAGGTAATCTCATACCCATTAGCAGTCATTTCCCATCGCCCACCCTAACCCCAACTCCTGGAACACACTAACATACTTTCTGTTTCTTTGGATTAGCCTATTTTGGACAAACAGAATCATGTAATATGTGGTCTTCTGTGACTAAATATTTCACTGAGCATAATGTTTTCATAGTTCACCCATGTTGTATCAGTCCTTCATTCCCTTATGTTGCCAAATGATATTACATTACAGGCTATATCACATTTGTCCATTCATCGATTATATGGGTTTTTTCCAGTTTTGGCTATTATGAATAATACTGCTATGAACATTCATATACAAGTTTTGTGTGGACATATGTTTTCAATTCTCTTGGTTTATACCTAGGAGTAGAATTGCTGGGTCATATGGTAACCCTATGTTTAACATCCTGACGAAATACCAAACTGTTTTTCAAAGAAGCTCTACCATTTTACAGTCCCACCAGCAATGTATGAAGGTTCCAATTTCTCCACATCCTTGACAACACTCTTATTATCTTCTTTATTTTAGCCATCCTAGTGTGTGTGAGGTGGTATCTCACTGTGTGTGCATGCTTTTAAATAGAGACTTTATTTTTCAGACCAGTTTTAAGTTTACAAAAAACTTGAGGCCATGGTACAGAGTTCCCGTATACACCTTCCCCACCAACTATACACATGGTTTCCCCTATTGTTACCATATTACATTAGGGTGGTGCATTTGTTACAACTGATAAATATTGATACATTACTATTAACTGAAGTCCACAGTTTATATTAGCATTCACTCTCTTCTACATTCTATAGGCTTTAAGAAATGCATGTCATTTATCTACCATTATAGTACTTTTACAGCCCTAAAAACCCCCTGTGCTCCCTATTTATACTTCCCTTCCTCACCCTCCCAAACCTCTGGCAATCACTGATCTTTTTACTGTGTCCGTAGTTTTGTGTCTTTCCCAGAATGTCCTATAGTTGGAATTATATAGTATGTAGCCTTTACAGATTGGGTTTTTCCACTTAAGTTATATGCATTTAAGATTCCTCCAGGGCTTCCCTGGTGGCGCAGTGGTTGAGAGTCCGCCTGCCAATGCAGGGGACACGGGTTCGTGCCCTGGTCTGGGAAGATCCCACGTGCTGCGGAGCAGCTGGACCCATGAGCCATGGCCGCTGAGCCTGCGCGTCCGGAGCCTGTGCTCCACAACGGGAGAGGCCACAACAGTGAGAGGCCCGCGTACCACCAAAAAAAAAAAAAAAAAGATTCCTCCATATCTTCCCATGCCTTGATAGCTCATTTCTGTTTACTGCTGAGTATTTAATTGTCTGGATGTACCATAGATTATTTGTCCATTCATCTACTGAAGAACATCTTCGTTGCTTCCAGTTTGGGCAATTATAAATAAAGCTGCTATAAAAATCTTTGTGCAGGTTTTTGTGTGGACATATGTTTTCACCTCATTTGGGTAAATACTAAGGACTGTGACTGCTGAATCGTATAGTAAGAGTATGTTTAGTTTTGTAAGAAACTACCAAACTGCCTTCCAAAGTGGCTGTACCATTTCACATTCCCTCAGACAATGATGAGAGTTCTCATTGCTCCCCATCCTCACTAGCATTTGGTGTTGTCAGTGTTTTAGGTTTTGGCCATTCTAATAGATGTGTAGTGGTATCTTGTTGTTTTAATTTGCCATTCCCTAATGTTATACTGAGTATCTTTTCATATGCTTATTTGCCATCTGTATATCTTCACTGGTGAGAAGTCTGTTCAAGTCTTTTGCCCATCTTTTAATTAGGTTGTTTTCTTATTGAGATTTTAAGAGTTCTTTGTATATTTCAGATAACAGTATTTTATCAGATATGTTTTGCAAATATTTTCTCCCAGTCTGTAGCTTCTTTTCATTCTCTTAATGCCTCTCACAGAAGTTTCACAGAAGTTGTTTTTTTATTTTAATTAAGTCCTGTTTATCAGTTCTTTATTTCATGGATAGTGCTTTGGTATCAAAAAGTCATCACCAAACCCAAGGTCACCAAGATTTTCTATGTTATCTTCTATACTTTTTAAACTTTTGCATTTTAAAGATAAGTTTGTGATAATTTTGAGTTAATTTTTGTGAAAGGTATATGATCTGGGTATAGTTTTTGTTTGTTTTGTTTGTTTGCATGTGGATGGGCAGCTGTTCCAGCACCACTTGTTGAAAAGATTCTCCTTTTCCATTGAAGTGGCCCATGATCTTTTATCAAAGATCACTGGGATCTATTTGTATAGGTCTACTTCTGGGCTCTCAATTCTGTTACCTTGACATGTCTATTTTTCTTTTTGTCAATACCATACCATCTATATTACTGTAGCTTCATAGTAATGCTTTGAGTAACAGAAGTCCTCTGATTTGGTTCTTAGGTACTGTGTTGGTTACCCTGTGTCTTTTACCTATTTAAACTTTACAATCTGTTTGTAAATATCTGCAGAGTAACTTGCTGGGATTTTGACTAGGGCTACAGTGAATCGATAAATTGGGAAGAACTGACATCTTAACAATATTGAGTCCTCCTATCAATGAACATGGGATATCTCTCTATTTAGATATTTGATATTTTTCATGAGAGTTTTAGAGTTTTCTTCATGTAAATCTTATATAAGCTTTGTTAGACTTACATCTAATGTTTCATTTTTTGGTGCGAATACAAATGGTATTGTTTTTAATTTCAAATGCCAATTGTTCATTGCTGATATATAGAAAAGGAATTGATTTTGTGGTTTTTTTCAGCAATTTAATTTTGTATATTTATGTTGTATTCTGCAACCTTGTAATTCCAGCAGTTTTGTTGTTGTTGATTTCTTGAGCTGTATACATAGACACCATGCTACCTGCAAAGTTTTTTTTCCTCCTTTTTGACTGTATAACTTTTACTTCCTTTTGTCTTTTTGCATTAGCTAGGACTTCCAGTATGATGCTGAATAGGAGTGGTGAGAGAAGAAATAACTGTCTTGTTCTTGATCCTAGGGGAAAAGTATCTAGTTTCTCACAATTAAGTACAAGGTTAGCTGCAGGATTTTTGTAGATGTTCTGTATTAAGTTCATGAAGTTCCCCCTATACTTCTAGTCTGCTGGGAGGTTTGTTGTTGTTTTTTGTTTGCTTGTTTTTCTTTTTTGTTTTTTTAATCACGAATGGGAGTTGACTTTTGTCAAATACTTTTTCTGCATCTGTTGACATGATAGGATTTTTCTTCTTTAGCCTGTTGATGTGACAGACCACACTGATTGATTTTCAAATGCTGAACCAGCCCTGCATAACTGGAATACAAACCACTTGGTTGTTGTATCCTTTTTAAGGGTTGTTGTAACCACCACAAACTGGGTTGCTTAGAACAGCAGAAATGTATTCTCTCACAGTTCTGGAGGGCAGAAGTCCAGAACTGTGGTATCAGCAGGTTCGCACGCTTCCTCCAAAGGCCCTAGGAAAGAATACTTCCTTGCCTATTCTAGCTTCTGGTGGTTTCTGGCAATCCTTAGTGTTTCTTGGCTTGTAGATACATCACTCCGATCTCTGCTTCCACCTTTCCAGTGCCTTCTCCTGTGTGTCTGTGTCTCTGCTCCTTCACATGACCTTCTAAGACTCTGACCAAACTTCCCTCTTCTTAAGAATACATCATTGGCTTAGGGCCCACCCTAATCCAGCCTAACCTCATCTTAACCTGACTGAATCTGCAAAGACCCTATTTCCAGATGACATCACATTCACAGGATCGAGGTGGACATGAATTTGGAGAGGCAGTATTCAACTCAGAACAGTTATGGTGTATAATTCTTTTTATGCATTGTTAGATTTGCTTTACTAATATTCTGTTGAAGATTTTTGCATCTATAATCATGAGAAATATTGATCTGTAGCTTCCTTTATTGTAATGCCTTTATCTGGTTTTCATGTGAAGTGGTACCTCATTGTGATTTTGATTTCCACTTCCCTAATGACTAATGATATTAAGCTCTCTTCATGTGCTTCTCGTCTATTTGTATATGCTCTTTGGAGAAATGTCTATTCAAATGTTTGCATATTTTTATGCTGGGTTATTTGTCTCTTTGTTTTTCAGCTGTATATTCTGGAAACTATACCTGTACTAGATATACCAGATGAATGATTCTGTCCCATTCCATGGGTTGTCTTTTCACTTTCTTGTACTTTGAAGCACAAAATATTTTGAATTTGATGAAGTCTGATTTATGTTTTTCTTGACTTGCTTTTTGCTTTCAGTATCATATCTAATAAACTGTTGTCTGTTAAATGGTCACAAAGATATAAACCTATGCCATCATCTAGAGTTTTACAGTTTTAGTTCCTATATTTAGGTCTTTGATCCATTTGAAGTTATTTTTTATATATTGTGTGAGGCAAGGATCCAACTTCATTCTTTTGCATGTGGATATCCAGTACTCCCTGCACCATTTCCTGAAAAGACTATGCTTTCTCGCCATTGAATGTCACCCTTGCAGAAATCAGTTTACCATAAGCACACAGGTTTACTTCTGGACTCTCAACTGATCTCTATGTCTCTTTCCATTTCAGTACCAGACTGTCTTGTTTATTCTAGCTTTGTAGTAAGTTTTGAATTCAGAAAGTATGAGTCCTTCAATTTTCTTCTTTTTCAAAATTGTTTTGCCTATTCTGGAATTTTTCACATTTCCATATGAATTTGAAAATCAATTTGTCTATTCCTGCAAAAAAAAATGTTAGACTTTTGATATGTATTTCCTTGAATCTGTAGATTAATGTAAGGAGTACTACCATTTTAACAATATTAAGTCTTGAATATGGGTTGTCTTTCCTTTTGCTTAGGTCTTCTTCAATTCTTTCAACAATGTTCTGCAGTGTTCAGTATATTTTTTGCACTTCTTTTGCTAAACATTTTCCTACATAGTTCTCTTTTATGCTGTTATAAATGGAATTATTTTAATTTCATTTCTGGATTGATCATTGCTAGTGTAAAGAAATAGTTGACTATTGTACAGCAGTCTTGTATCCTCAACCTTGCTGAACTCTTTTACTAGCTACAATAGAGTGTGTTTATTCTTTAGGGTTTTCTATATGTAAGATAATGTCAAATAGAAACAGACATAGTTTAACTTCTTCCTTTCCAGTCTGGATGTCTTCCGCAGTTTTCTTGTGGTATTTTTGTTTAGCTTTAGTATCAAGGTAATATTGGCCTTATGGTACGAACTGGGAAGTGTTCCCTCCTTTCCTATTTTTTGGAAGAGTTTGTGAAAGAGTATTAATTCTTAAAATGTTTGGTATAACTAAAAAGTTTTGATAGTTTGTGCCCTTCTTGGAGTTTGTCCATTTCACTTAGGTTACCTAATTTCTTGGCATACAGCCATTCATACATAGTATTTTCTTAAAATCCTTTTTTTATTTCTGTAAGGTCAGTAGTGTAGTCTTTTTCATTCCAGATTTTAGTATCTGATCTTCTCTTTTTCATGGGTGGTCTAGCTAAAGGCTTATCAATTCTGTTGATCTTTTCAAATAATCGATTTGTGGTTTATTGATTTTCTCTGTTGTTTTTCAATTTTGCATTTCATTTCTCTATGCTATAATCTCTATCAATTCCTTCTTTCTTGCTTTGAGTTTAGTTTGCTCTTCTTTTTCTAATTTCTTAAGGTGGAACTTGGGCTATTTGGAGATTTTTCTTCTTCTTTATTATAGGTGTTTACAGTTATAAATTTTCCTTCGAAGCACTTTTTTACATACATCCACAAGTTTTGGTATGTTTTGTCTTTATTTTCATTTATCTCAAAGCGTTTTCTAATCTCCTTTTGATTTCTTCTTTGACCTCCTGGTTACTTGGGAATATTGTTTAATTTCCATATAGTTGTGACTTTCCCAAATGTCCCACATATTATATTCTAATTTCATTCTATTGTGGTTTCAGAACATATTTTGCATGATTTTAATCCTTTAAGATGTACTGAGTCTTGTTTTATAACCTGACATATGTTCTATCATGGAGAATGTGTCACGCACATTTGAGAAGAATGTGTGTTCTGTTGGTGTGTGTTCTGTAGATGTCTGTTAGTTTGAGTTGGATCGCAGAGTTGTTCAAGTATTTTATTTCCTTGTTGATCTTATTTCTAACTGTTCTATCCATTATCAAAAATGAAGTTTTGAAATCTCCATCTATTACTGTAGAATTGTCTATTTCTCCTTTCACTTACGTTAGTTTTTGTTCCATATATTTTTGGATGTATGTTGTTAGTTTCATATATGTTTATATTTTATGACTTCCTCATGGATTGACCCTTTTGCCATTACGAAATGTCCTTTCTTGTCTTTAGTAAGAATTGTTATCTTAAAGTCTGTTTTGCCTGTTATTAGTATAGCTACTCCAGCTCTCTTTTGGTTTATCTTGTTCCATTCTTTTACTTTCAACCTCCTATGTCTTTGAAACTAAAATATGTCTCTTGGAGAAAGCACATCTTCATATTTTCACTTAATCCAAGTTGCTAATCTCTACCTTTGGTGTTTAGTCCATTTATATTTAATGTAATTACTGATACGGTTAAGATTTACATCTGCCATTTTACTATTTTTTTCCGCATGCCTTATATCTTTTTGGTCCCTCTATTCTTCCTCAACTGCCTGAATTTGTATTAAATAGACACTTTCTAGTTACCACATTAATTCCCTTGTCATTCATTTTCTTTTATTTTTCAGAGTTATTTTCTTAGTGTTTCACCTGGTGATTACAGTTAACATATTAACTTATAACAATTTCATTTGGTCAGTTAACACAAAAATTTTTTTTAAAGATTTAAAGATTCTTTTAAAGATTTAAACCACTGGTGGCGCAGTGGTTAAGAATCCGCCTGCCAATGCAGGGGACACGGGTTTGAGCAATGGTCCAGGAAGATCCCAAACGCCTCATAGCAACTAAGCCTGTGAGCCACAACTACTGAGCCTGTGCTCTAGAGTCCATGAGCCACAACTATTGAGCCTGTGTGCCACAGCTACTGAAGCCCGCACACCTAGAGCCTGTGCTCTGCAACAAGAGAAGCCACCACAGGGAGAAGCCCATGCACCACAATGCAGAGCAGACCCCGCTCGCCGCAACTAGAGAAAGCCCCCCACGTGCAGCAGTGAAGACCCAATGCAGCTAAAAATAAGTAAATAAATAAATTTATTTTTTTTTAAGATGATTTATTTATTTATTTATTTTATTTACTTTTGGCTGTGTTGGGTCTTAGACGTGGGATCTGTCGTTGCACCGGTGCGCGGGCTCTTCGTTGTGGTACACGGACTTCTACTTGTGGTGTGCAGGTTTTCTCTTCTCTAGTTGTGGCACACAGGCTCCAGGGCATGTGGGCTCTGCAGTTGTGGCACGCGGGTTCCAGAGCACATGGGGTCTGTAATTTGCAGCATATGGGCTCTAGTTGAGGTGCGCGCGAGCTCAGTAGTTGTGGCACGTGGGCTTAGCTGCCCTGTGGCATGTAGGATCTTAGTTCCCTGACCAGGGATAGAAACTGCGTCCCCTGCATTGTAAGGCAGATTCTTTACCACTGGACCACCACGGAAGTCCCAATACAAAATTAATTTTGGTATTATTCAAAAACTTTGCTCCTGTTATGGCTCCATTCCCTCCCCTCTACTTTGTGCCTTTATTGTCATACAAATTATATCTTTATACACTGTATGCATATCCACTTAGATTTATATTTACCACTTTATGCACTTGTCTCTTAAGACACAGACTACAAGAAAAATTACAAACAAAAATAAATTTTTGCTCTCCTTATGTTTACCTATATAGTTACCTTTCCTGGTGGTACTTACTTCTGCATGTGGATACAAATTACTGTCTAGTGTCATTTCATTTCTACCTGAAGGACTCCCTTAAGTATTTCTCGTAGGACAGGTCTGCTAGTGACAAATCCCCCTAGTTTTTGTTTATCTGAGAGTCTTACTTTCTCCAATAAAAAAAAAATGATATGTAAATCACATAAAATTCACCATTTCAAAGAGTATAATTCAGTGGTTTTAGTATACTCACAAAGTTATATACCTATCAACACTACCTAATTCCATAATATTTTCAACACCCCCAAAAGAACCCTATACCCCTTAGCAGTTACTGCCAGCATCCTATTCCTGCCAGCATCCTCAATGCCTGGAAACCAGTAATCTCTTTTCTGTCTCTACAAATTTTCCTATTCTGGATATTTCATAGAAATGGAATAATATAAATATGTGGCGTTTTATGTCTAGCTTCTTTCACTGAGCATAATATTATTGTCAAGGTTTCTCCTTTATTTCTCAGCAGCAGCTTTTCTGGATATACAATTCTTATTCAACCTTCTTTTTCTTCCAGCATTTGGAATATGTCATCCCATTGCCTTCTGGCCTCCATGATTTCTGATGAGAAGTCAGCTCTTAATCTTATTGAAGATGCCTTGAACATAATGAGCAATTCTCTTGGTGCTTTCAAGATGCTCTCTTTGTCTTTTAGCAGTCTTACTTGGTTGTGTCTAGGTATGGGTATCTTTGAGTTTTTCCTACTTAGTGTTCGTTAGGCTTCTTGGATGAACTGATTACCTTCTTTATTAATTTTGGAAATTTTTGGCTATTATTCCTTCCAATGTCCTTTGTTCCCAATTCTCTCTCACTACTCCCCTTCTGGGAATCACATTATGTTTATATTGCTATGGCTGACGGTGTCCCACAGATCTCTGAGCCTCTGTTAATTTTCCTTATTTTTTTCTTTCTTTTCTTCACACTCAATAATCTCAACTGACCTATCTTCAAATTTGGTAGTTATTTCTTCTGCTTAATCCAATCTGATGTTAGGCCCCTCTACTGAAATTTTCATTTATTACATTTTAGAAATCCAGAATTTCTATATGATTCTTTAAATTTTTTTAAAAAAATTATTTATTCAGACATAATCCACATACCATATAATTCATCAATTTAAAGTGTAAAATTCAATGTTTTTTAGTATATCCACAGATATGTAAAACCATCACCACAACTGATTTTATAACATTTTCATCACCTCAACAAGAAGCCCCACACTCTTAAACTACCACCATTCTACCCACCTCCTATTCTCTCCCCAACTTAGCCCTAAGCAACCACTGACCTACTTTCTGATTCTGTAAACTTCCCTGTTCTGAACATTTCTTATGAATGGAATCATATAAAACGTCGTCTTTTATGACTGGCTTCTTTCACTTAGCATAACATTTTCAAGGTCCAAGTACTGCTTGCTATTTGTTCTATATTCTTCTCCTTTCTTCCTTAAAAAAATTTTTGTTATTTTCTCTTCTCTCATTTTGATTGTTACATAACTCTTTTTTCATTCTTTTAGTGGCTACCCTAGAAATTACAACATAGCTCTTAGTGTATCAAACTGTAATATAAATTAGTACTTTCACCTTTTCCTCAACAATTCAAGAAACTAAAGGCACTGGAACTTCATTTACTTCTTCCAGATATACATGCTATTACTGTCATCAATTTGAAATTTATACACACAAATGAATATATATCCACTCAAAAACATTATTATTTTAGATGGTAGGTATTCATTTAAATTTATCCCCATACTTGGCACTTTTATTCCTGTATTTATTCCTTTAACCATTTCTAAGTGTTTTCTGGGATAATTTTCCTTGTAGGTGAAAAATGCTCTTTTGTATTTTCCTTCAGTGCAAATCTGCCGGTGACAAGCATTCTCAATTTTTTATTTGCCACAAAGTGTCTTTTTTCACCTTATTAGAAGTTACTTTTAGTGGATATTGGATTTTATATTGGTAGTTATTTTCTTTCAGCATTTTGTAGCTATTATTTTATTATCTTGTGGCTTAAACTGTTTCTTTTGACTAGTTCACTATTAGTCAATTTGTTGCTCCTTGAAGGTAACCTCTTTTATTTTCCTTTGACTTGCCTTAATATGTATATATATATTTGTCTTTACTTTCAACAGTTTTACTCTAATGTGCCTAAGTGTACTTTTCTTTTTATATCTTGCTTGGGATTTGTTGGGTTTCTCGTATCTGTGACTTAATGTCTTCTAACACTTTTGGAATATTCTTTACCATTGTTTTTCTGCCCTCTGCTCTCTCTAACCTCCTTGTGGACCACTTACGTGTATAATATATTTTAACTCCATAACTCCCACGTCTGTTGCCTTGTTATATTTTCTAACCCTCCGTATCTCAGTGCAGTTTGATTGTTTTCTTCTTACCTATCTTTCAATTGTCTCTTAATTTCCTCAATTAAGTCTAAACTACTGTTGCCCACTGTTATGCACAGAGCTGTGTTTCTCCAAAATTTGTGTTGAAGTCCTAACCTGCCACACCCAAAATGTGACTGTATTTGGAAACAGATATTTAGAGAGGTTATTCAGTTTAAAAAAGGTCACTGGGGTGGGCCCTAATCAAATATGACTGGTGTCTTTCTAAGAAGAGGAGACTGGGAGACAGACACACATACAGTAGAGACCATGCGACACAGAGAGAAGACAGCCATCTATAAGACAAGGAGAGAGGCCTCAGGAGAATCCAACCCTGCCAGCACAGCATCTTGATCTTGGACTTCCCATCCCACAGATCTGTGAGGAAATAAATTTTTATTGTTTAAGCCGTTGTTCTGGCAGCCCTAGCAACCTAACACACCCATTCACTAAGTGTTTAATTCTGGTTATTATAATTTTTAGTTCTAGAAATTTCCATTTTTCCCCAGTTTCTGTTTGCTAAAATTCTTTTTTTTTTTTTTCTGTACACGGGCCTCTCACTGTTGTGGCCTCTCCCGCCGCGGAGCACAGGCCCCGGACGCACAGGCTCAGCAGCCATGGCTCACGGGCCCAGCCGCTCTGCGGCACGTGGGATCCTCCCGGACCAGGGCACGAACCTGTGTCCCCTGCATCGGCAGGTGGACTCTCAACTGCTGCACCACCAGGGAAGCCCTGCTAAAATTCTTAATGTTGTCTTCCATTTCTCTGAACTTAAGTGTAGCTATTTTAAAATGTGTCTGACTACTCATCTATCTGAATCCTCTGTGCATCTGGATCAATTATCTGTTGGTTTTTTTAGTTTTTCAGTCCCTTCATTTTCTCTCTTGTATTCTTGGTTATTATTTATTGATTGCTAGATATTGCAGAAAAATCTGATGCCCAGGATAATGTTATCTTCCTTCAGAGGGTTTTTATTTGCTTTTGGCAAGTGGGCAGTAAAACTAGCAGTCAGAGTTCATCTGAATCCATATTCAAGGACTAGTATCATTCAGAGTTGATCTACCTATAGCTCTTTACTCCTAGATTGCAGCTCTTCAGATTCACAGCCCAAATAGTGGGGAGAAGACTCACGACTACCACTGGCTTGGGGGCCCTGGCCTCCAGCTTTTGATCCCTAAGACTTCAAAAGTGCTCCACAGCTTTTCAATGTTTCAGCTGCCTCTTCCAGAATTAGCATATTTCCCTAAAGAAAAAGAACCCAAATGCAGCTCTCATCATCTCTCTGGGTTTCTGTCGTTTTGTATCTTCACCTTTTTCTTCTTTGCTTCATTAACTTCTCAATTAAATTCAAGTAGATATACATACATATATGTATATATATAATAAATACATGACATATGTATGTGTATATACACACACGTGTATATATGTAATATATATTCAAAAAATATATACACATACGTGCCTACATGTGTGTATAATATAAATATATTCCTTTTTAAAAATTGCCAAACATAGCACAGACGTACCTCATTTTATTGTGCTTCACTTTATTGCACTTTGCAGATACTGCATTTTTTTTTTTTTTTTTACAAATTAAAGGTTTGTGTCACCCTGTGCTGAGCAAGTCTATCAGTGCCATTTTTCCAACACATTGTTTTTTAATTAAGACATGCACATTTGTTCATTGCACACTTAACAGACTATAGCATGGCATAAACCTAACATTTATATGCACTGGGAAACTAAAAAATTTGTGACTCACTTCAGTGCAGTACTAGCTTTACTGTGGTAGTCTGGAACTGAACCCCCAATATCTCTGAGGTATGCCTGTATTTACAGTATTGTTAATAGAAATAACATGGCACCTGGAATGATACTGTTCATACGGAGAAGATTCAAGTTTGTTTCTTCCAGGTGTCTAGAGTATTAGCACTATGAGAAACTTAGAAACACTAGCACGCTGGATCATCATATCTGATTCAAAAATTTAAAATAATTCAAAGATGAGCTGCAGTTTGCTTTCAATCACCCTTATTCCTAGAATGTAGCCCTTTGGGGCCCTAAAACAAAATGACGGAGGTTTTCTAGTGCAATCTACCCTTAGTGGGTTCTAAACTCTAATCACTGTCCACCTAGAAAAGCACTTGCACTTGACAAAAGCAGATTGTCAAAAGCACTCTTCAAGAACTATTTCTTGAATGAGAAAGTAAGGACCTCCAAAAATCTGTTCAACCATAAAAGCAACAAGCACACTGCACAAATGGTCAAAATCAACTTTTTTTTAGAACTGTGGAAACTAACCAGAGGCTTAAAACAATCTGAACAGCATTTATTCAATGAAATTGGCTGAATCTTGACCTTTGTGGTGTTTTAACTTGCTCTATTCATATTCCCCTTTCTCTGCGCTAGCTGTGACACCTGCAGCCTCACTACCATGGTAACTGAGAAAATAATCTAGCAATCACTGGAGGGTGCAAAACATTCAAGGCATTTGAAGAAATCTTTGTCCTGTCATTAGCTGATCACTAAGCTAAACTAAGGGGAGATTTCAGTGGCTACACACAGTTTAGATTACGAAGATTACAGAATCGGGCCAGGGAAAGCATCGAAGAGCAACAACAACAATCCCTGGGGGTGGAGATTTGATCTGCAGAGTTGCCAACATTATATCAAAAATGTCTAGGGACTTCCCTGGTGGTCCAGTGGTTAAGAATTCTCCTTCCAATGCAGGGGACACAGGTTGGATTCCTGGTCGAGGAACTAAGATCCCACATGCCACAGGGCAACTGAGCCCACGTGCTCTGGAGCCCATGAGCCACAAATAGAGAGAAGGCTGCGTGTCGCAATGAAAGATCCTGCATGCTGCAACGAAGATCCTGCATGCCACAACTGAGACCCGAGGCAGCCAAATAAATAAATAAATATTTTAAAAAAGAAAGACGGCTTCCCTAGTGGTGCAGTGGTTGAGAGTCTGCCTGCCGATGCAGGGGATGCGGGTCTGTGCCCCGGTCCGGGAAGATCCCACATGCCACGGAGCAACTAGGCCTGTGAGCCATGGCCGCTGAGCCTGCTCATCCGGAGCCTGTGCTCCGCAACGGGAGAGGCCACAACAGTGAGAGGCCCGAGTATCGCAAAAAATAAATAAATAAATAAAAAAGAAAGAAATGTAGCTTTAAATAAATTTTTTTTAATTAAAAATAAATATGTCGGGCTTCCCTGGTGGCGCAGTGGTTGAGAGTCCGCCTGCCAATGCAGGGGACACGGTTTCGTGCCCCGGTCCGGGAAGATCCCACATGCAGCAGAGCGGCTGGGCCCGTGAGCCATGGCCACTAAGCCTGCACGTCCGGAGCCTGTGCTCCGAAACGGGAGAGGCCACAACAGTGAGAGGCCCATGTACCGCAAAAAAATAAATAAAAATAAACAAATATGTCTAGCTTTCAATAAAAAATTATGAAACATGCCAAAAAATAGTATACTACAGCCCATCCACATGAAAAAAAAAGGTAGTTAATAGAAACTGTATGGGGAGAAGCCCGGACGTTGGTTATATTAGACAAGGACTTGAAATCAACCATTTTTATTTTATTTTATTTATTTTTTAAATTATTTACTTATTTATATTATTTTTGGCTGCTCTGGGTCTTAGTTGCTGCGCGCAGGCTTTTCTCTAGTTGCTGCGAGCGGGGGCTACTCTTCATTGTGGTGCGCGGGCTTCTCAATGCGGTGGCTTCTCTTGCGGAGCATGGGCTCTAGGTGCACAGGCTTCAGTAGTTGTGGTACGCGGGCTCAGTAGTTGTGGCGCACAGGCTTAGCTGCTCCACGGCATGTGGGATCTTCCCAGACCAGGGCTCGAACCTGTGTCTCCTGCATTGGCAGGTGGCTTCTTAACCACTGCGCCACCAGAGAAGCCCCCAACCATTTTTAAATAATGTTCAAAGATCTAAAGAAAACTATATCTAAAGACCTTAAGGAAAATCTCACAAAGTAAAGACTACCAATAAAGATAGAAACTGTGGGCTTCCCTGGTGGCGCAGTGGTTGAGAGTCTGCCTGCGGTGCAGGGGACACGGGTTCATGCCCTGGTCCGGGAGGATCCCACATGCCGCGGAGCGGCTGGGCCCATGAGCCATGGCCGCCAAGCCTGTGTTTCCGGAGCCTGTGGTCTGCAACGGGAGAGGCCACAGCAGTGAGAGGCCCGCGTACCGCAAAAAAAAAAAAAAAAAGATAGAAACTGTAAGAAAGAACCAAACAAAAATTTTGGAATCAGAAAGTATAAGTGAAATGAAAAATTCACCAGAGGGGCTTAAGAGCAGATGTGATCAGGCAGAAGGAATAATCAGTGAACTAAAAGATAAATCAATCAAGATTATCCAGTGTGAGAAACAAAGAAAAAAAGGAAGAAAAATGAATGCAGCCTCTGAGACCTGTGAGACACCATCAAGCATAACAACATACGAATAATTGGAGTCTCAGTAGCAGAGGAGAGAGAGAAAGGGGCAAAAGAGTGTTTGAAGAAATAGTGGACCAAAAATTCCCAAATATGATTCAAAAGTTAACTGACACATTCAAGAAGACTAAAACATACCAAATAGGATAAACTCAAACTTGATCTACAACATCAGCCCTTCCCTGGGTCTCCAACCTGTTGGCCTACCCTGCAGATTTTGGACTTGCCAGCCTCCATAAATCACATGAGCCAATTCCTCAAAATACACACACACACACACACACACACACACACACACACACACACACATACACATACACACGCACCCCGTATTGATCTGTCTCTCTGGAAACCCTAATATAAAATTAGCACAGGACTTCCCTGGTGGCACAGTGGTTAAGAATCCACCTGCCAATGCAGGAGACACGGGTTCGAGCCCTGGTCCGGGAAGATACCACGTGCCGCGGAGCAACTAAGCCCATGCGCCACAACTGCTGAAGCCCACGTGCCTAGAGCCCGTGCTCCGCAACAAGAGAAGTCACCGCAATGAGAAGCCCACCACTGCAACAAAGAGTAGCCCCCACTCACTGCAACTAGAAAAAGCCCATGCACAGCAACAAAGACCCAACGCAGCCAAAAATTAATGAATTAATTAAAATAAAATAAAATAAAATTAGCACAGAGAAGGAGGGACACCATAGTACCAGAAAGGAACAAATTTTTTGTGTACTACTGAAATCAATTTGGTATTAATATGAATGAGACTGTTATAAACTAATATGCAGAAAAAGCATTTGATAAAAATCCAACACACTTTCACTATAAAAACACTCAGCCAATTAGGAACAGAAAGAAACTTCCTTAACATGATAAAGTGAGTCTATGAAACACCCACAGCTAACATCATACTCAATGGTGAAAGACTTAAAACTATCCCCCTCAGATCAGGAAAAAGACAAGGATGCCTGTTTTTACCACTGTTATTAAATATTGTACTGGAAGTTCCAGTCAGAGCAACTGAGCAGGATAAATAGATAAAAGGCATCAAAATTGGGAAAAAAGAAGTATGACTATTTCTATTTGCAGGTAACATGATTCTATATAGAAAAATCCCAAAGAATTGGGGGAAAAAATCTACTAAAGCTAGTTAAGTTCAGAAAAGTTTCAGGGTTAAAGATTAACACACAAAACAATTATGTTTCTATACACCAGCAATGAACAATCCAAAAATGAAATCAGAACTATTCCATACTCAGTAGCATTCAAAAGAATAAAATACCCAGAATAAATTTAACTGAGGAGGTGAAACACTTGAACCTGGAAACTACAAAACATTGCTGAAAGAAATTAAATACAACCTAAATAAATGGAAAGACATCCTGTGTCCACATATTGCAAGAGTGAATATTATTAAGATGACAACACTTGCAAAGTGATCTATAAATTCAATGCAATTCCTATCGCAATTCCAATGGCCCTTTTTACAGAAATGCGAGTGCCTATTCTCAAATTCATATGGAATTCCAAAGGGCTCTGAATAGCCAAAACAATATTGATAAAAACCCTGGAAGACTCAGACTTCCTAATTTCAAAACTAACTAAAAAGAAGCAATAATCAAAACAGTGTTGTACTGACATAAGGATGACATAGAGACCAATGGAACAGAACTGAGAGTTCAGAAATAAACCCAAACATCCAGGGCTAATTGATCTTTAATAAGGGTGCCAATACCATTCTATAAAGAATATAGTCTCCCCAACAAGGTGCTGGGACACGTGGATAACCACATGCAAAAGAGTAGAGTTGGACCTCTACCTCACTCCACATACAAAATGTAACTCAAAATGGATCAATGACCTAAAGGTAACAGCTAAAGCTCTAAAACTGTTAGAAGAAAACAGAGGCATAAATCTTCATGACCTCAAATTTGGCAACAGAGTCTTAGATTTGACAGCACAAGGAACAAAAGAAAAAATAGATAACGGGACCCCATCAAAATTTAAAACTTTTGTGCATCAAATAACATTATCAAGAAAGTGAAGACACTCTACAGAATGGGAGAAAATATTTGCAAACCGTACATCAGACAAGAGTTCTGTATCCAGAATATGTAAAAATAAAAACAAAAACTCTTACATCTCAAAAAGAAAAAGACAAATAGATCAACTGAAAAACAGGGAAAGGACTCAAAAGGACTTCTCCAAAGAAGTTATACAAATGGACAATAAGCACATGAAAAGATGTACAACATCATTAGTCATTAAGGAAATGCAAGTTAAAGCCATAATGAGATACCACTTCACCAGAGTTACAATTAAAAAAAGGAAAATAAGATGTGTCGGCAAGGATGTGGAGTAGCTGGAACCCTCCTATATTGCTGATAGGAACGTGAAATGGTGCATCCACTGTGGAAAACAGTTTGAGGGTTCCTCAAAAAGTTAAAGAATTATCATATGACCCAGCAATGTCACTCCTAGGTATATACCCAAAAGAACTGAAAATAGGTACTCAAACTAATACATATACAGGCATGTTCACAGCCTGTATTATTCATATTATTCACAATAGTCAAAAGGTGGGAACAGTACAAACGTCCATCAGTGATGAATGGATAAACATACAATAGAACATGATTCATCCATAAAAAAGAACAAAGTAATAATATAGTCTACAATTTAGATGAACCTTATAAACACGATCAATAAAAGAAGGCAAACACAAAAGATCATGTATTTTATTGTTATCTCTATATAATATACACAAATCCACAGAGACAGAAAGCAGATTAGATGTTACCAGGAAGTAGGGGGAAGGATGAATGGGGAGTAACTACCTCCTTCCAGGATCAGAAAGTAGTTACCAGCAAGCTGATATCTTGGTGTGTCTGCTCGAGCGGTACCTGGGTCCATGAAATGAGTGGACACTGAGGGCTGAAGCAATGAAGAAATGGGCTAAATCTAGACATATTTTTCTCATACCCTCTGAAGTGCAAAATTCCAATAAACTGTTCTGTCTGCCAAGAGGACAGAGAATGCAGATGGCTCTGGGGTCAGATTCCCTGAGGGGAAGGCCCCGCACACTGGCAAATTGGACTGACTCTGCAGCTCCAGGAGATTACAAATTGTTCCTGACAGAAACGGACACCTATTCTGGACTGGGTTTTGCATATCTGCTGGTAGATACAAATTCTCAAAATACTATAAAAGAACTAAAACAGAAGACACTATACCAATCTGGACTGCCAAGTCACATTTCCTCAGACCAAGGAACACACTTTCATCCCCAGAGTAACAGTTTGACAGAAAATCAGAATGAGCAACTGAAACATTTATTGTTTAAAATGAAGGGAATAAAGGTGTGAAGGGCTAGCTTACATGATTTTATGAGTATGTACTCATATTCAACATGACAGGGGCCAAGGGAATGTCCCCACTAGATAAACTCCTCTCCTTTTCTGGGGGATCTAAAGAACAAGGGGTGGGGAAGGATGCTGCTATGACAATACTTTTTGTTTTCCTCCACATGACGTTAACCCTCTTTTTTACTACCTGATGCAGTGGTTCTCGGACCAGGACTGCAACATTGGGTGCTAGAAGCTGCGATGAACCATGCATTCATTTGCTAGAGCTGCCATAACAAAGTACCACTAACTGAAGTGTACTGTTCCACCGTGCTGGAGTCAAGTTTGAAATCAAAGTGTTGGCAAGGTTGTTTCCTTCTGAGGGCTGTGACAGAGAATCTATCATTCTGTGACTCCTGGTGGCCTCATGTGTTCCTTGGCTTGTAGATGGTGCACTCCCTGTGTCTTCACACTGCCTTTCCTCTATGTGTGTCTGTCTCTGGGTCCAAATGTCCTCTTTTCCTAAGAACACAGGCGTAATGGATTAGGGCCCACTCTAATGACCTCATCTTAACTTGATTATCGGGCAAGACACTCTTTCCAAAAAAGGTTACATTCACTGGTACTGGGGTTAGGACTTCAATATCTTTTTAAGGGGGCACAATTCAACCCATAACAGTCCCTAAGCAAGAAACTGTAATTAGAGTTCCTAAGGGCCTAACGGGGTGGACTGTGCCTTCACCCCCTCGGGCAAAATTGAGGTTCACAGGACACGCATCTATACTGCCTAGGAGGTGAGACAGCCCACTCGTTCTGACCTATGTAATCCTACCCTATGTGAATGGCAGTGGACTGAGGGGGAGGCAATTGCTAGACTAGTATTGCTGGCAGCATCCTAGACCAGCACAGTGGCTAAACCTAATGTTCCATTTAAAGGTGGAAAAGTTTGGGTATAAATACAGAGAAGGAAGAATGGTAGTTGAGGATAAAGGAATGAATAAATGGTTGTGCAATGAGGAAAATACAACATTACACTGGTGCCTTAAAAGACACTCAGAGCAAGAGGTGACATTGTCTGTTAGCTCAAGTATACCAATGTCTGAAATGGCGAATGAACTGCTGCTTTCAGAACCTGACAATGTTGAATGGAAGCCTGCAAACTAACGTGGCATGGCTCTGGGAGATATTTTGGTCCTACAATATAATGATGAACTGAACTAATTATTCATGCCTGCGTGGGTCTCTAGTAATGTGCCACTGCTGACTCTTATATTTCAGGTTATGTCTACTACCACCCTGCATCATGATGTAGGGTGACCTTGTTGGTAAGATTCAACTAACCTTGTTGGTAAGATTCAACTATACCATGTATATAAGTCTTATGATAATACCAATATTGATAAGCAAATATATTGGGAAATTGGGTTAAAGCCTCCTCAGGATGTAATATAAATGGAAAAACTACTGGCCTGAGGAAGAACAGGACTAGCTAACCACCAGCTAACTTCTATGCTAAAGAGTTCTGCACAAGTTTATTGTAAGGTACAAACAGTGCCTTATAATAGATGAAGGGGGGAAAGAGTAATTAGTACAGAAATATCAGAATATATGTAATGGCCTTATAGAGCATACCAGTTGTTTCTTTAAGTCCACCTCTACCCCACACTGGCTCCTCCAAAACTCAGGCATATTCACAATGATACTACTACTTGGCTTACAGAATGCAGTGGAAGTGACGCTACATGGCTTTCAAGACTAAGGTATACAAGGAAACACATTTTCTACCTGGCTCTCTCAATCTCTTGGAATGCTCAAGCTCTGAACCCAGCCACCATGCTGTGACGAAGCCCAAACTAGCTCATGTGAAAAGACCACATGAAGGGGCCCAAATGGAGCAGAACTGGAGCCCACTGTGCCCTGTCCAACTTCCTGACAGCGAACATCATAAATGCTCACTGCATGTCACTAAGTTTTAGGGTAATATACTACAGAACCATCCATAACCAAACAGTGCTCTAGTAATTTACAACCCAGAGGGAGAGATAAATAAGGATACAAACAACTAATAAAAGGCAGGATGTGATAATCACTACACAGAATGTTAACAGAGGGCCTTGGGAGAGGATCATAAAGAAATAAGTCTAGCTAAGGGATGGAGCAGGGGAGGGGAAATGAGAAAGGTTTCACAGAACTAATCTTTGAGCTAGGGCTGAAAAGACATACACAACTTTGCAGGCAAACAATAGCGACTACAAGAAGGAAGGTGTGAGTGGGACTTCATAACAAAGTAGCATATCACATGGACCTCTACAGGGACAAAATTTAACTTCTGGTTTACATAATCTCTAATACTGAAACAGTACCAAACCATTGGAAGGACACTATAGGAAACATTATTCTAAAATGAAACAAGGTGGAGTTCTAGAGATTGACTTTAATCATGCGAAATCATTAAATTTCTTGCTGTTTAATCTCTATGCAAAGGGCTAACACTGAACCCTAAGAAATGAAAGCCACTTATCAGTGCTTCCTTTGATGTACTGGCCAAGGCAAAACCCAGTACCTTGCTTGCTCACTGTTCCAGACCCAATATCAGCTTAATGACAGCAATTCTCCATGGTTAGCATTCTTTGGAGTTCTAGGGGTGATTTTCAGGGAGGCACTGGTCTTGAACTTAAATGAAAAGAACCAGTGCCTAATGACAGCCATAGAAAGCTGAGAAAATTAATAAGCTGCTTTAATTACTAAAATGTACCCTGACTTTCCTGATAAGGGCCTGAAGATTATGCACACAGGCATCAGACTGACAACCAGGGAAATAATCATTACTTACCAAATCAAATCAAAGCACTGAGCTCTTTAAGCTGCTCTGTACAAGTAGAAGCCTGAAAACAGTGCTTCTGAGCTGCCTGTCAGTCTGTTTAGGAAACTCACCTTCGAGTTGGGATCCCTCTCACTAAATCAGACTTCCTCTTAAAGTGATCAGGAAGGCAGGCCTTAAAAACCCTGATACTTTAGAACTGCTGTTCTCCTCACCTCATAGAACTTTTTCAAGGAGCCCACCAGGCACAGCTTCAGGCTATCCACCATCTCCTGATGCGGCATCTGGAATACCACTCGTGAATACCATTTTGTGAGGGTGCTGGGGCAGAGGCAAGCAGAGAGAGAGAGAGAGAGAGAGAGAGAGAGAGAGAGATGAACACACACTCACAAAGGAAGGCCCACAGCTGAATGTCAGCATACACAGGCTTCTCCATGCACCAGTCACACAAGTACCCAGCAAACGCATTTACGTTACATGGAAAAACACACACTGATGTAGGGAAAAGATACATGTAAGCCAGCTACAGAATATAAAAATACAGGCATGGGCTCCCCTGGTGGCGCAGTGGTTGAGAGTCCGCCTGCCGATGCAGGGGACACCGGTTCGTGCCCTGGTCCGGAAGGGTCCCGCATGCAGCGGAGCGGCTGGGCCCGTGGGCCATGGCCGCTGAGCCTGCGCGTCTGGGGCCTGTGCTCCACAACGGGAGAGGCCACAACGGTGAGAAGCCCGCGTACCGCAAAAAAAAAATAAATAAATACAGGCATAATTGTGGATATCTGCTACAAAACTGCTTCCAATTGAAAAAATTTAACAACCTAGATATCCACCAACAGAGGACTAGTTAAATAGTGCTATAGCATATAATAAATTCCATGCAGCAGTTAAAAAGAATTGATGGAGATTTATTTGTGTCAATACAGGAAAATGACCAAAATATACAGTTTAAGTACATAAAAGAAGATGAGGAACAGTATACATAGTAATGTGCCACTTGTATGTGTATACCAGCTACCTATATGTTAATATATGCATAAAAGAGTACCTAAAAGTATATACATACTCCAAATCTTTGGTGGTGGTTAATGAAAGCTAGACCATGAGGAATTTTCACTTTCTAAATTTCTGGAGATTTTTGCATGAGCATGCTTTATTTTTACAATCAGAAAAAACAAACAAAACCCCTCATTTCTAGGGGAAAAACCCCACCACCAGCAAGACACAGACCCCATTCTGAAAGAGGTTACAGTGTAGTCAGGGAACAAACTTACACATGTGATAAGAGATTGTACAAATTAATATCACAGGAAGATAGAGAAGGAAGAATTTCAGTATACTTTTACTATAATATTAAATATTCAAAAATTTTTTCTGGCTTTACAGTAAGATTAGGCATTAAAATAAGGTAACCAAACACAATAGAGCCAGGAGTGGTACTTACAGACTGATGCTTGCGACAAAGCCAACCACGGAGCGCATGCTTCTGCTGGGGTTGTGGTAAACATCCACCCCGATCACCATTAATTGTCTCTGGGTTAGAAGACAAAAACAAACCAAAAATCCAAGCAACACATCACCCCATCTTTAATTGTTATCTGAACCCCAAAGCAACATACAAAAATAAGTTCTGGGAAAGGAAGAGAAAGAGTGCAATCAACTTGATATTTTTTAAACACTATGAACAAAGTCAGAGATCGTCAAGACCAGGGACTGGCAAACTTTCTGTGAAGGACTAAAAAGTAAATACCTTAGGCTTTGTGAGCCACACCGTCTCTGGAGGAACTATTCAATTCTGCCATTACGGCACACGAGCAGCCACAGGTAGTACGTAAAGGAGTATGGCTACGTTCCAATAAAAACGCATTTAAGGACACTGAAAACTGAATTTCATATAATTTTCATGTGTCTGGAGATATTAGTCTTATTTTCTTCAACCACTTAAAAACGTGAAAACCATTCTAAAGCTTGTGGGCTATACAAAAACAAGCAATGAACCACTCAGACTATAAGCACTGAGAATGAGGAAAATTCTAGGCGGAAAATTAGGAAAATAGCTAGGTAGGACTCTCTGGGATGCTGAATTGAATGAAGACATATCTCAGCATCACTCACCAGAGGAATATCCACTCCCCAGAGCTCACCACCCAATTTACAGTTAATCTGAAGTAAAATTTTCTGGGCCACACTCTGAAGCCTGGTGGGCTGGCCAATGGTTCGGACATTGATGACCTGTAATAGAGGGGAAAGCGGACACTATCAACCTTTCAAACAATGTAAACAATTCTAGAGCAAGTACTACATTTGTTTAAGAAACTCCGGCTGGCAGATAATGCACTGGGTACTAACAGTTCTAATTCTAGAGTTTCTGGTCAGGCATGTTGTGTGTGTGTGCACACACACGACACAAATCAAAACCAAAAAACAACAAGCCAACAAAAACTTTCAAAAAGATCTCATGCAGATTAAAAAAAAAATTAACCTCCGTAGGAAAACCAGCTTTCTCCTTTCAAAGGAAAGCCTATACTCTCAGAACCCAGTCATGTGAAACCACCTGGCGACTCACCCATGAACAAGCAAAAGTGCTCATTTGGGAACATGAAAGCAGCGTTTACAAAGAACATCTGCTATTAGCCAGGTTACTGTAACAGGAAAGTTTCACCAGATGGGTCTACATATGCTGGCTTCTAATAGTTACTTTAGTCCCTCTTTTCCAAGCCTCAAGGGAGGCTAGAGTTTCCCTCTGTGCCTCCTGCCCAGTTTCCACTCACTTGCGAGGGCACGGGAGTCTGCACACAGCACAGCTTTTTAATGGCCCTGTAGAGATCGTCACGTGTGCCCATGATGATGCAAACAACCATCTGTATCTTCCCCTTGAGGAGATAAAGTATATATAAGTCAGGCTTTGGAACTCTGAGCAGACCTTGATGGGGCTCCAGTCAGGGGCAGTTCAAGAGTCTGCAAAGCCACAGGACCTTTAGGGTAAAGAGAGGACTGAACCAAAGATGGTGGACATTCCAACAGAGAAAAAGGTCCTTGAACCTGAGTGAGTATTTGCTGGGTTCCAGGCTTCTTCGCTTAGCTACATAACATGTTAGCGTAAGTTACCTAGAGCTGGTCCTGACTACCTGATTAATTTATTAGGACACTTAAGATCCCTGGAAAAGAACCAGGCTTAAAAATATGCAAGGGTTTCTTATTAGTTGATGCTTTCAATGCACTATAATGTTTTTTGCCGCTCTCTTTAGTAAACTAAGCACCTTATTACATTCATGCCATAGAACTTTAACTAGGAAACATGGGATACAATACCAGAAGAAAGGATTCAGAGCCAAATGCAGAGGAAATGAAGCTACTGTCAAATCCATAAGTAGATCTTCCTAACTTTTCGATTAGGAGAGAGAATGATATTGCCAGAAGAATATCTTATATCAGCATCTTCTACCTCTCACTGCTTAAGAGATCTGACATTAAGAACAGAGGATCCTTCAAAATCTGAATAAAGTAAAGTAGCACACAAGTGAAATGAAGTTGCCAACGCTTTATGACAGAAACAGAAATCAACAGTATACTATTCCAAATCAAAATTAATTTTAAATGAAGACTTCTCAGAGGATACATGTTCCAGCAATCAGATCAAAGAACTTCCGAAGCCACGCAGAACATGGGCTGCATGCTGGGAGCCTGTGGGCTGGATCTAGGAAACAGATGTGGTTTTTTAGTCCCTATAATGATTCACAAGTCTTTTTAAAATTACCATTTAAACATAGGTAGGTGTACACATATGCAAATCTAGACTTTTGGCTTCTATTGAAAAATAAACAAACTAAAAATCAATTTGACAATGCTGGGCTGTTATCTGCAGTCATAGGGTTTACTCTCTTTAGTTCCCTAGAGTCCCCTCCTGGCCCACTTCACTCCCACAGACATCTGAGTTTATGACCCTGAAACAAAGAGAATAATAAAACAGAATGCCCTAGAGATGGCAGAGAGACAGCAAGACCAATAGGAGTCAACATTATGAATGACACTCATATCCATGCTACATGAAGACTGTTGGCAGTGCACTCTCATACATAAAAGAGGCCAAGTCGTGAGATGGGGGAGCTGAGGTGCTCAGCTGGGTTTTTCTTTTGAAAGCAGGGCAGAATTTATCAATGATCAGGCCCGGGGGAGGCCATGGCAGAGTAAGAAGGCATGGGAAGTCAGGAAGAAAATACAAAGAAAGAGAGAACATGAGTGTGCTGCTACAGATGACACACCCAGAGCGGTGGATGAACGGAGAAAAAAGTCATGACTGACTAGTATTCTAGTCAATACTAGAATATCAATTCTAGTATTGATCTCACAAGAACTGACTCTTCAATTCAAGGACTAGTTATTTCCAAAAACTTTTGGTCTGCTTTTTTTCCCTCCTTAATCTTCTTCCTCTGTTTTATGTACGAACAGATAAGAACTGCAGGCCTGAACTACTGAGTTGTGAACACTATGACCTGCTCAGCTCCAGTAGTCCCGTTCGGCTATCTGGACCAAGCTGATGGGCCCACTGCCAAGTTCATCACTGGAGCAATGTGAATCTTGAATCAAACCAGACTGTGACAGCTCAGTACTGAATCGTGCAAGATGGCACCTGGCCCAGGAAATTGCTTTCTGAGCACAACATGTTCTATATAGATAAAAAATTGAAGTTAAGTCAGCTATTATCTCAGCCAATTACGTGAGGAACAGAACGCTGGAGTGAGTGAGAGTGCCAACAAAGGAGGAGAGAAGCGAAACCAACCAAAGGGCATAACGACTACTTTGTTAATTCAGTATTTCACGTGCACATGAGTAAGATACAGATTCCTGGATATCATCAACAGCAGATCAATAACCAAGATAATTTAAAATCAAGTATTCAAGGGCTTCCCCGGTGGCGCAGTGGTTGACAGTCCGCCTGCCGATGCAGGAGACATGGGTTCGTGCCCCGGTCTGGGAGGGTCCCACGTGCCGCGGAGCGGCTGGGCCCGTGAGCCATGGCCGCTGAGCCTGCGCGTCCGGAGCCTGTGTTCCGCAACAGGAGAGGCCACAATGGTGAGAGGCCCACGTACGGCAAAAAAAAAAAAAAAAAAAATCAAGTATTCAACTATTTCAGAATGGACATCCTAAAAATTTACTCAAATTAATTTATTACCTCAGCTCCCAGCATGGATTGAATGGTTCTGACATAGGTCTCTATGCGATCATCCTTCAGTTCCACCCAGGCTGGCGGGCTCATGCGTATGCCAATGGGGCCAGCTACCTTCTCTAACATCTTCACCAGTTCTCGGGCTTGATCCATTGCTCTCTTTGGGTAAAACAGCGCCCAGAAATGCATGGGGACCTAGGAGCAACAACAAGTTATTTTTAGTACTTCCCACAACTTCCCCAACACCCCAACTTCGTATCAGGAGATGTTATTCTAAAGAACAAATTGCTTTTCACTCTCTCTGCTTGAGTCCTGTCTTATCTAATGCTGATTACTAATGCAGATGTGTGTGATAAGTAAATTGTGGCACAGTCTCACAATGGAATATTACACAGCAATGAGAATCGAAGATCTGTAACTATACCTAACAGTATGGAGAAACTTACCAAACAAGGCTGAAGAAATGAAGCCAGACATGACAGAATATATACAGTATGGTTTCATGTATATATTAAGTACAAACACAGCTGAAAAAAATCAATGCTGTTAGAGGTCAGAATAGTGGTCATTCTTGGGTTGGGTAAGGGTGCCAGGTAGGTAGTAATTAGGAGCATGGGGGTGGGGCTTCTGAGGCACTGGTAAAGTTCTGTTTCTTAACCCTCAGTGTTGATTACACAGATTTAACTTGTGAAAATTCATCAAGTTATATACATAAGTGTACTTTTTCTTTAAATATATTTCAAAAATAAAGTTTTAGAAACAAATGTGTGTACTTTATGCACGGCCATAGAGACCAGGTGAGCCAAAAACATTTAAAAGTAATTATACACTGGGCTTCCCTGGTGGCGCAGTGGTTGAGAGTCTGCCTGCCGATGCAGGGGACACGGGTTCGTGCCCTGGTACGGGAGGATCCCACATGCCGCGGAGCGGCTGGACCCGTGAGCCATGGCCTCTGAGCCTGCACGTCCGGAGCCTGTGCTCCGCAGCGGGAGAGGCCATGGCAGTGAGAGGCCCGCATACCTCAAAGAAAAAAAAAATACCATTTTGTTCTTTGGTTGCCTTGGTGGGAAACTGTTTTAATTTTATTTCTTTCATGGAAAACCTAGGGAAAAAGAGGAAGGAAAGAGAAAAGAAGAAGGAAGAACAAAGAGAGTGGGTAATAGGCTGGCACTGAATGAATTACCACGGCAGTTTATTTCCTTGTCCTAAGTCTGTGGTCAAGCAAAGGGGTTCCCTCTACCAACTCATCAACTCGCTCTTGTTCAAAGGACCTCTGTTTTGTAAATAATTCAGGATGGGAATTCAGTTGGTACTTCCTCTCAAAAAGAGGACACTAAATAATTCCTGCTTCCTAATTTCCACACTTCTAGGAATACTGGAACTCTCTTTACCACCTCACAAGTCACTTACAGTTAAGATGGAAAGGTCTCTGGTTACTTCCTTAATCCAGTTTAGTTCCTGAGATGTGATAAATGACGTATTCCTTAAGTTAATTCTTTCCATTGGCAGAACACGTCCTTCAATCTAAACAGAAAATAAAGTGCCTATGACATGAACCATCTGTAAACACTATTTAGGAAAACGCTGATACTGTTCTGGGGCCTGGTCAACTCTACCATATAGACCTGTCCCTGTCATAACTTCTGAAAATGGCAGAAAAATGCAACTGTTAGCAGTTAAGAGTCCACGTCAATACAACTCTGGACACACATACAGGTGAATTTTGATAGGCGCTGCTCTTTAATTATTGAAGCTTCCAACATGGTCCACAAGAAAGGAATCAGAAAACACTGTCTCTTTAGAACCAGGGAATTCATGTAAAATGCCTATAAATACAAGGTGAACAGGAAAATAATCTTTAAGAATATTTTAAGGGAAAAATTTCAGTAGAAAATTAGAGAATATTTCTTAATAAGGCTGAACATAAACTACTATTATACTTTATACAAAAGAAAAGCAGGAAAAAAAGCATAAATATAATGAAAGACCAAATTAAAGTTAATAATAATGAATCAATTAGATCTAAATATCCAAAAGTAAGAAGATAACTAAGTTGATGACATATCAATATGATGGATATTTGCAATTATTAAAAGAACTTTCTAAGTGCATTTAATATAATCCTGTTTCTGCAAAAAATAAATAGTAATGTATGCATTATAAAAACTGAATGAGTCCACATTTAGTAATGACTATCTCTGGGGGAATATGTAATTATGTAGGATTTTTACTTTTTATGAGCTCTACTCCTTGCTTTCTTAAAAATGTAACAAAATACTTATTTTACCTATAATCAAAAAAAATTTTAATGATTTTCTTAATATTATAAAAGTTTAACACAAAGAATAACAATACCTGTATTAGCAAGAATGTTCACCTTTGCTTATGAAAGTAAAAAACTGAACCTTTCTACAAGGCAGTTGGTAATATGTAATAAAAAGTACTAAAAACATAAATGTCCTCTGACCTAACAATTACACTTCCATAAATCTGACTATGAAAATAAACATCATGTGCAAAGATTTAGTTATAAGGATGTTCACAGATTCACTATTTATAACAGGAAAATACTAAATTCAATATGAATGTAAAAGAATAGGAAATTACTAATAAAATGAATATCTGTTAGCCATTAAAATATTTAGAAAAATATTAAATGACATGGAAAAAAGTTCTAAATAAACTGAGTAAAAAAAAAAAAGAAAAGGAAACCATCTGAAAACATGCTGCATGTGATTGTGTGCATACACATACACACAGACAAAAAACACTGAAGGATATATACCAAAATGTTAACAGTGTTTATTCCGATACAGCATGATTATGGATAAACTTTTCTCTTCTCTGGCTTAAGTTTTCTGCCTCTTCAAATAATATTTAATAACATGAACACATGTTCAAGATATAATAATAAATGAAAAAGAAGATGCAAAACCATATAGTTATAAGCACAATTTTTTAAGAAAAGATTCATCCTCACAGAAAACAAAATATATTGAAAATAATATCATCTTTTATCATCTTTTATGTGTCTAAAATAAATCACTAAGATATTATCTTTGGGTGATGAAACTACTGATGTTTTTATTTCCTTCTTTACATTTTCTACACAGTACCCACATATTCTTTATTGACTTTCCATTACTTTTATTTAAAAAAGAAAAAAGTAAAAAGAAACAGTTTTTAACAAGGAGTCAATTCAGAGTGCAAGAGAACTAGAGAAAAGATAAAATTAATTATTTTGGTATAACCTAGAAAGAAAATTAAAAGTAATAAAAGCTAATATTTACTGAGCACTTGCTAGTGTCAGATAGTATGCTGAAGATTTTACCATTTAGTTCCTTTAACTCAATCATTATCTTTATTTCACAAATAAAGAAAATAAGAGATACTAAGCAATTTGTTCCAAGTAACTTAGATGGCAAGTGGTAGAACTGAGATTCAAAGCCAAGGACTTCACCACCACCTCATGCTGCCTCTGCACTATGGCTCACGCTGCACAAAATACAACAGAATGGACTCAGGCAAATTGCAGGCAGAAAGGGCCATGCGAAAATTAAAATGTTCAAGTCTGAGACTTTATGCCTACGGAAAGAATGAGAGTAGTATATTCAAAGAAACGCAAGTTAATTACTGGGAAAGATAAAGAAAAACGTAGGGGGAAAAATGGAAAAAGACATAGAGAACTTTAAGAATAATTTGGTTTGGAAAACTAAAAATGAGGTAAATTTTAAGTCAATATTCCTTTTGCTCGACTGGAAATTAACAGCTCAGATCCTGGGAAATACAAAAGAAAATCTGTAAGAGATACTAGCAAATTAAGGCAAGGAAATTCAAGTATTATGACTAGGACCAAAAAAGAAAAGTGTAATTATAAAGCAAAAACTGCAAAATAAAGACAAGATAGGAAGTTATCACCTAGTCTCACAAAGCTCTAAAATCTTTGGTTAATGCTGTTTCCTACCATCGTATTTTCTGGTTTACCTTATGTACATCCTTCTGCAGACAGAGTCCCCAACGTGTCAGTTCACTGTTGGCTGTCTCATTTTTTGAAATTCTCTGTAGCAAGCATTTCAAAGCATTATGGTGCTGTTTGGGGCTCAGGTTGATCTGCTGGGTCAAATCCTAAATAGAATCAAAATGGAGATACTAAGTTATTACCTTCTCCAGTATGAGGTTAAATAAACCCTAATGTATAACAAATTTCCATAGAAAACCTCCTTCCCATTGAAATCTATAGAAATTTAAAAATATCTCCAAGGACTTTAATAAATATCTCATGAATGTGAATGAAGTATGAGGTTAAAATGTTAACCACTGGGGTTTTTTATTGAAATACAGTTGATTTATAATGTGTTCATTTCTGCTGTACGGCAAAGTGATTCAGTTATACATATACATACATACTTAAAAGTAAGTATTTAAAATTGTCACTGTTTTTTTCTTATGACATCTAAATCTTATTCTTTTTCTCAAAGCCATGTAAGGGGGCTTGAGTACATCTATTTAATATCTGGGGGCGGGGGGGAATGCCCTATGCCAGGCATGCAGGCCAACATAATGGAATGGAAAAACACATCCAGTCTTATACTTTATGTCACATGATACTAGCCACTTAATGTCACCATAAGACACTTGTTAGATCCAGTGTGTGGCCCATAATAGGTGTTTTCTAAATATTTATTCTTGAATGAATATCTAATAGGTGTGCATGAAGATTCTGAATCACAAAGTGAGTTCTTTCTTCATTCTTCTGGGACTAATGAACTGTGCAGCTGTTGCTCCCTGTGTGGCAGTCATTAGGGCATTGAGTCTATGGGGCTATACAGGTAGCCCCATAGATTATAAAATCATTACGTTACTGAGAGCTGTAAGGAAGGAGCCTTGACCTACATACTAAAAGCAGAAGTATCAGAAGGTAAACATGAAAGACGTCTCTTACAGAAATTCATTTTAGCTCTTTGTGATGTTACTAAAAACAATACGTGGCATCTGAGACAGGGCCGGGGTTCCAAAACTAGGACAGACAAGGACTGAGAGAGAGGCAGCAGAGCAGTGTGAGGGTGGAAAGCCCCAAGCAGACAGTGTGGAGGTGAAGCCCTTGGGGTCTAGACCCACACTGCTGCAGACATCTCTGCCTCCCAGCTATTTCCTACAAGACTGTGCCCAACATGAGACTTCCAGGACACCCCGAGCCCCACAGTGTAAACTTCTATCCTTTAATTTCATCCTCTCACTTGTTGACTTTTTGCTACATTATCTCCTCCTCCCTTCAAATAAACTGAAGGCTTACAGAAATGTTAAAAAAAATTCAGTGCTCTCAAAGAACCTCATTTATGGTCATATGACCAGCTTACAGTCATCCATCTGATTGGCGAGGGTGATGCCAGAACTATTTGTTTCCTTTTACTTTATAATCCAGTCGTTCTACTATTGTAACAACATTCCAAAGAAAGTTCGGATTGGCTTTTTCACAGTGTGTGGGAAGGGACACAGATTATGCTTTATATAGAGGAAAAATGAACCTGCCCAGGTGACGTGCAAACCTGGCCCAGCTCTAGCTATATCTGCTATCAAAAAGGTCTTCGGTTCAAAGCAGGCACTTCTCACCTTCATGGCTCTAAAGTCCTTCTTCATCTTCTCAGGGATTCCAGTCATGAAGGAAAGCTCAGGCAGCAGCAGGATTTCGCCTTTTAGCAGCTTTGAGGAGAGAACAGAGGGAAAGCAAGGCAGTAAAAGAGAATCTTCTTCCCCTGACCAGTACAAGAGCTCCCAGGTCCAGAGCTGGTCTTGCAGGTGTACCACTGGCACACTAAGGAACACAAAACCCCAGAGAAGAGGGCAGGAAACACTACAAGTGTTTTACCCTTTTCTCCCTCAAATCATGATAGCCTGTTGTATTAGGTAAAGAGAAAAATATTCAAATTGTCAAAAGGAGAGAAAAAACTAGAAAAACTAAAAGTGTTCCACTTCGGCCTCCAGATAAGCTGAGACAATACCTCCTATCAAGCTGGTGCCTCTGTCTCATCTTAACCTATTGATCTTCATTCTCTACTCTGAAGACAGAGGCACTTTTCCCTGGCTCCCAGTTCTATTAAAATGCCTGTAACTTCCCTAATGGACCCAGTGTTTTCATCTTCTTTAGCACTAAACTCTCCTTATTCCTTAACCTAACTCGCTCTATGGATGTTTAGTTCCTCACTAAGGAGACTGCAAAAGCAACTCTGGCTAGAGGAGACAGACAAAACCCTACACAGCTTTCCCCAACCACACTGTAATCATAGCTCCACTGTAATCATAGGTCCCATGGCTCCCAGGGCTGATGGGTGGAGAACTTAGATGGAAGCATAGGCCTGACACCCTGAACCCCACCTCCAACTCACCATCCCTTGGCTATTCTGTCGCTCACTGGGCCTGTGGATCAGCAGTGGCTGGTCCTTTTCCTTTATTGTGATCCCATAGTTTTTGCTAGAGCCGAACAGAGGCAGGGGAAAAAGTCAGAAGCAGCATCACCACTCTTACGGCATCACAGTCAAAGTGTTAACCAGGACTGAGGTACACAATCTGAATTATACCCTTGTCAAGGATCCATCAGAAACTCACCATAGCATACACATAACTGGAAAAAGCAGGCTCAAGTTAACATTGCAATTAAATAGAGGGGAAATAGGATAACAGTCCAGGAAAGAATTTGTTTAAAAACTGTATCAGGTTCAAGGACTTAGGTAACTAGAAAGGCAAAATGATAGTCAAATGATTAATGACTTGAATTTAATCTCTCCAAACAGACTTGTAACCAAAACAGCAAAGGAAACACAATTTGAAGCCCTGAGATTAACTTATGAAATAACTTCCAAAAAGTACTGAAAGAAGTAAAACTGTAAGGGTAGCAAATTCAGGTCAAATCCCACAAATGAGCTCATCAATCTTGGGTGCATTACCAATCCAATTATTTTTGGAGTGTCCTGCTGTGTGCCACTCCTCCTACAGAACAGGAGACTACAGCCCCAACCCGCAGGCCCAAGCCCAGTCTCTTCCCTCTACCTGTAGTATTCCAAGAATGTAATCTCCTTCCCATCAGACATCGTGAAGCTATCTTTTGGAGTCTTATTCCAATCCACATCATCAACACGATAGGTACGATTGTTGTATCGGGTTATGACAATACTGCCAACCAGAAGCTTAGTGCACTCGTCCTGGAAGTCTTCTTTGTGCTCTTGGTACATGGCATGCCTTTGGAAAGAGACAAAAGACCTTTGGATCATATGCAGTATACACAGAGCAGCATGAAAGGCACAGGGGATGCAAATAAGTACTTTAGAGTTACAATCGCAACTATATAGCACCGAAAGTTTCCAGCTGTCTCTTTTAAGAGATAGGACCCTCATCTCTTTCCTTTTTAACATTACCCAAAAAAGTGAAAGGATAGGGCTTCCCTGGTGGCGCAGTGATTGAGAGGCCGCCTGCTGATGCAGGGGACACGGGTTCGTGCCCCGGTCCGGGAAGATCCCACATGCAGCAGAGCGGCTGGGCCCGTGAGCCATGGCCGCTGAGCCTGCGCGTCCAGAGCCTGTGCTCCGCAACGGGAGAGGCCACAACAGTGAGAGGTCCGTGTACCGCAAAAAAAAAAAAAAAAAAAAGTGAAAGGATAAAAATGAAATTAAAAACAGCAACTATAAATTGACAAAATTCACTGTATTCCTTAAAATAAGGTACACTGATCATCAAAATAATTTGTATCATTATTAGGAGATAGTCTACAGAAGAACAATAAAACATTCTTTAAACTATATTTGCCCTTTCTAGCTGAAGGAAGAAATTACAACTACCTATCAGAAGACACCACTGGTGAAGATGCTAAATATGAAGAGATGAAAAGACTCACCACAGACAAATGTACTCTCGAGCCAACCTCTATAACAGTGCCATGAACAAGGTAACAACAGAAACTCACAGAAAGCATGTCTGAGCATGCACAGGAAGTCAAGGAAAGTTTACAGAGGCAGGTGATACTTGAAGGAGCAACCTGCCAGGCAGAGACGCCACGGCAGCCGGTAAGTAACACCCTAGGCAGAAGTACAGGTATGCAGGGGACAATCAGGGATCTGGGACTGGGGCGAGCAAGGAGGTGAAAAAGGGTCAGAAGACGGTCAGTGTAGGCTGAAGACAGACAGGGACCAGATATGAATTCCTTTGTGGGTCAGAGCATGGACTCTTCTATGGGCCAGTGTCAACTACGGTACATTCCTCAGGAACACTGGTCCCTTGAGAGGTCCTGAGGGGGGGTGAAAAAGGTTCTACAATCAAAAAAGTTGAGTCCATTCTGCATAATATAATCCCTTCTTAGAGCTTCACAACATACATTACCACATCAGGCTGATAAAAAAGAGAAACATATTTAGTTTCATTTACCTACAAATTTATTGAACCACAGACTCTTCCTTCCCTTTTCCCTCACTGAACATCTATTACCATTGTAGGCAATTAGTATCCTGCAGAACTTGCTGCAGTAAGTGATGAAAAACCATCAGAAACTTGAAACAGTTCAACACTGACTACAGACCCTGGAGCCAAAGCCTAGGTTCAAATCTTGGCTCTGCCACTTAGCAGCACGTGAGACCCTGAGCAAGTTACTTAACCTCCTTGTGCCTCAGTTTCCTTGTGTGAAAGTGGAGTCAGAAAAAACCACCTAACTCACAGTGTTGCTGAGAGAACTCCATGACTTTATACATATAAAGCACTTAGAACATAAAGCTGTTTTGAAATAAGGTTAGAGATTTTATCTCAGATAGTTTCATGAATTATTGCTTCCTATTTGCACAGTTTTAGTCATCAATACATTTTGTGCTTGTCTAACTCACTATTGTCTATTAAATGCATGCAACATTGTAGAAAAATTAATTAAAAGTATTTTAAATGAAAATCTTCAACTATGTTAATGGTTCCATAATACTATTTCACTAAGTGGAGGGTACATTAATTCACTGGCTTTACTTTTTAAATAATAGTTCTATTGTTTCACTCTTAACAAATAATTCTGGATGAACATCTTTTATAAAGATTCTTCTATACTTAAAATTGCTTCTTTGAGACAGATTTCCCATAAGTGAAATCACTAGATTAAAAGGTTAGAACTGGACTTCCCTGGTGGCGCAGTGGTTAAGAATCCACACGGGTTCGAGCCCTGGTCTGGGAAGATCCCACATGACACGGAGCAACTAAGCCCATGCGTCACAACGACTGAGCCTGTACTCTAGAGCCCACAAGCCACAACTACTGAGCCTGCGTGCCACAACTACTGAAGCCCGAGCACCTAGACCCCGTGCTCCGCAACAAGAGAAGCCACTGCAATGAGAAGCCTGCGCACCGCAACGAAGAGTAGCCCCCACTCGCCGCAACCAGAGAAAGCCCACACACAGCAACAAAGACCTAACGTAGCCAAAAATAAATAAATAAATTTTTTAAAAAAATAAATAAATATAAGATCAGAACTTTAAGATTCTTGTAATGAAAGCCTAATGGCATTTAAAATTATCTTTTTAAAAAATTTTCTTACTTTCAAATAATTATAAAATCAAAGGAAGTTGTAAAATTCGTACAGAGAACTTCATGTGTGGAATTGGCACTGGTTACAATATCATTAACTGAACTGCAGACCTTATTCCATCTTCACCATTTCTTGCACACATTGACGTGTGTGTGTGTGTGTGTGTGTGTGTGAGTGTGTGTGTGTGTGTGTGTGGTTCTATGCAATTTTATCTCATTTATAGGTTTGTGTAGCTACCATCACAGTCACAGAACTGTTCCATATCATCATAAAGGGAACTATCTCATGCTATCCCATCACGGTCACACTCCTTCCCCTTCCCTGTGCCCCAGAAGCCACAGATCTGTTTTCTACTATAGTTCTGTCATTTTGAGAATGCCATATAAATGGAACTTTATTATGCAACCTTTTGAGACTGACATTTTCCACTAAGCGTAATGCCTGAGGATCCATCCAGGTTGTTGTATCAATAGCACATTTGTTTTTAATGCTGAGTAGTATTCCACTGTATGGAGGTACTAGAGTTTAACCATTAACCTGCTGAAGGCCATTTTGGTTGTTTCCACTTTTTTGCTATTACAAATAAAAGCTGCTATGAACATATCTGTGTATCAGTTTTTGTGCGAACTTAAATTTTCATTTTTCTGGGAAAAATGCCCCAAGTGTCTGACTGTGGGGTCGTATGGTTAAGTGCATGCTTAGTTTTATAAGTATATGCTTAGCTTTATAAGAAACTGCCAAAAAACTCTCTGGCATAGCTGAACCATTTTACATTCCCACACACAAGTAAGCGAGGGACAGTTTCTCTACATCCTTACCAGTATTTGGTATTTTCACTAGTTTTTATTTTAGTTCCTCTAATAGATGTATACTGGTATCTCACTGTAGTTATAATTTGCATTTCCCTAATGGCTAATGATGTGGAACACCTTTCCATGTACCTATTTACCTTACAAATCAGCTCTTTGGTAAAATGTCAGTGCATATCTTTTGCCCAATTTTTAAGGGATCATTGTTTTTCTTTAATCTTTACTATGGTTTTGCTTTAAAAGTGTTACATGTTGCTTATAAAATAAAAGTGTTACTATAAAAAAACAGAAATTGAACATGGTTTGTAATCCATTCGTGAGAGACCCACTTTTCCTCAGCTTTTCTTAAATTTGTGAATACTAATAATTTCCCCCTGAAGTGTATAATCATATCAGATACAGTGTTTTGTAACTTGATTTTTAACTTAATATAGTTTAGATAGTCTTCCATGTAAATACAAATACATAAGGTTCTTAAAACAAAGGACTACTTTTGAACAAATTGTTTTAGATCTCAAAGAACTGACATTTGCCAGTTTTGGTTTTGATTTATGAAGAGAATCTGGTACAGGAATAATCTATGGATAGACCAATATAATAATGATCATAAGAAATTTAAAATTTAGGTGTAATAATGACATTATGGTTATGTTTTAAAGAGAGAGTCAATTTAGGAGATAAATACTGAAATATTTGTGAAAGAAATAAGATGTCCAGGATTTGCTTCAAAATAATTAAGTTTAGTGGGAAAAAGTGGTAGAAGACCACATGAAACAGGTTGCTCATGAATTAATAATTATTGATTGTATAAAATAGGAATGAGGGGGTTTATTATCCTATTCTATTTTTGAAAATGTTTAAAATTTTTCATAACTAAAGTCTTTTTTTTTTTTTTTTGCAGTACGCGGGCCTCTCACTGTTGTGGCCTCTCCCATTGTGGAGCACCGGCTCCGGACGCGCAGGCTCAGCGGCCATGGCTCACGGGCCCAGCCGCTCTGCGGCATGTGGGATCTTCCCGGACCGGGGCACGAACCCGTGTCCCCTGCATCAGCAGGCAGACTCTCAAACACTGCACCACCAGTGAAACCCTAAAGTCTTCTAAACATAAAAAATATGAAGCAAAAAGAAACAAAAAATAAATTAAAAATAATAATTAAAACATAAATACAAACACTGGAAAGAGGGAAAAATAAACTCAACACTAAGTTTTCTAATTCTAGAAAAGAAAAAAGCATATATAAAATAAAAAATATTTTAACAGTAATTCTTATTTTTAATGATATTCAAAAGACTACTGAATTTATGAAAGGACAATAATTTGAAAGCAGTAGAGATTGCTTTAATGAAAAATAAAGCGCGGCTTCCCTGGTGGTGCAGTGGTTAAGAAACCACCTGCCAATGCAGGGGACCCGGGTTCGAGCCCTGGTCCAGGAAGATCCCACATGCCGCGGAGCAACTAAGCCCGTGCGCCACAACTACTGAGTCTGCGCTCTACAGCCCACAAGCCACAACTACTGAGCCTGTATGCCACAACTACTGAAGTCCGCATGCCTAGAGCTTGTGCTCCGCAACAAGAGAAGCCACCACAATGAGAAGCCTGTGCACTGCAACGAAGAGTAGCCCCTGCTCGACGCAACTAGAGAAAGCCCACGCACAGCAATGAAGACCCAACGCAGCCAAAATAAATAAATTTATAAAAAATAAATAAAGCAAGAGTGCCAACCATTAGAAATTTTAGCAAAGGTAACAGAGGCAGCGAATCTTGGCCTAGAAAATCAAATTTATGAATTAAAAATTGGTCTTAAGAAGTTGTTTTAAGCAACCTAAATGTCCATTGACAGATAAATGGATAAAGAAGATGTGGTACATATATACAATGGAATATTATTCAGCCATTAAAAAGAATGAAATAATGCCATTTATAGAAACATGTATGGACCTGAAGATTATCATACTTAAGTGAAGTCCGACAGAAAGACAAATGTAAGATACCGCTTATATGCAGAATCTAAAAACAAATGATACAAATGAACTGATTTACAAAACAGAATCAGACTCACAGACTTAGAGAACAAATTTATGGCTATCAGGGTGGAGGGTTGTGAGGAAGGAATAGATTGGGAGTTTGGGATTGACATGTACACCCTGCTATATTTAAAATAAAATGCCTTTCCATGAAAAAAGAAAGAAATTGTTTTAGCACTCTGAGGAAATAGAGATGAGTATGATAAAATGAAGGATATCCAGACACAGAAGACAAGTCCAAGGGATAAAAGATAAATACAAAATAATTTACAGAAGGGAAACAAAGAAAAATTTTTAAAAGCTGAAGAAAGAGTTGGGTCCAGTTGAAAGAGCTCAAAAAATGGCTGGCAAATTAATGTAAAGGAACCTGAATCTGAAAGTTCTGAAAAAATTTACATTTCAAATATAAAAAGGGGTAATAAGTAAGGGGGTTCTTTTGTGGGTTGTGATGAAAATGTTCTAGAATAAAATAGTAACCTTATTTAGCTTTCACCATTTTTTACATACAGTGATTTGTGTATATACTAAAAACCAGTGAATTTTAAAAGTGGCTAATTTTATGGCATATTAATTATACCTCAATAACAAAAAATGAAATTAAAAAAAGGACCTCTCATTACAGCAGTATGAAGATGTCAGCAATTCCTTTCTATAAAAATCAAGTATAAAACTAGACAAAATTGTTAAAAACAACCATTTTAACACACTGGAAATCAACCAAAGGCAGACAACAAATTGAGAAGCATTTTTTTTTATTTTAAACAACACCTAAAGTTTCTGGTAAGAACAGCAGGAATTTGTGACCTTTCCTGGGATGGTCCCCATCTTTTCTATCCCACCCTTTCAGTCACCGAGAAAGGGTAGTTTTACCTGCCAGAGTGGGAAAATACAACCTGAGGATGGAGTGGAAATGGATAGCAAGCCAGCTACCTATTGTAATGGGTAAAACCAAAGTTTTGCTAGCCCAAGGTTGTACCCCAAGTACAAGGAGCAGAGTAGCTAGAAATTTAACAAATAGATTCTAGAAATCAGAGGGCAATAGAAAGGTTTAAGATAAGCTCACCACACATCTTTGCCTGACTAGGAAACTTACATATGCTCAGGAGAAAGCCAGGAGAGACTTGCTAAAAGTGAAAGCCAAGACACATGTGAGAACTACCCATAACTTTGATTGAGCTTTTCAACCCACACATAGATTCATCAGCAGAGAATGAAAGCCTTATGGGTTCAACCTGTAAGGTACAACCTCTACTCAAATTATTGCCTGAGCCTCTAAACTATACAAAGGTGTGATCCCAAGGAAGCCAGGCTAAAATATCAAAACAAGAATAGAAAAATTGAGCAGAAACATCAGCAGCAGCACTCCACAGAGGATACAGAGTCCACAGTTTAAGTAGGAACAAGTCATAATTTTTCAAAACTCAGAAAAATAAAACAGGATCCAGATTTGCTACAATATGTTATCTGAAATGTTTACTTTTCAATTACAAATTATTAAATGTGCAAAGAAACAGGAAAGCATGGCCAATAATCATGAAAAAAAGCAGTCAACAGAAACTTATTCAAGAGGGTTTACATGTTGGACTTTGCACACAAAGAATTCAAAGCAGCTATTATAAGCATCTTCAAATAACTAAAGGAAAATATGATGACAAATTGCCAAATAGGGCACATCTCGATAGAGAAATAGAAACTGAAAAAAAAAAAAAAACAGGAGGAGGAGGAGGGGAAGGAGGGGGGAGAAAGGGGAGAAGGAGGAGGAGGGGGAGAGGGAGGGGGCAGGGAAGAAGAAACCGTGAAGTTGGAAAATACAATCAAAATGAAAAATTGGGGCTTCCCTGGTGGCGCAGTGGTTGAGAGTCCGCCTGCCAATGCAGGGGACACGGGTTCATGCCCTGGTCCGGGAAGATCCCACATGCCGCAAAGCGGTTGGGCCCGTGAGCCATGGCCGCTGAGCCTGCGCGTCCGGAGCCTGTGCTCCGCAACGGGAGAGGCCACAACAGTGAGAGGCCCGCGTACCCGCAAAACTAAAACAAAAACAAACAAAAAAACAACAACAACAAAAAAAGAAAAATTGATAAGATGAACTCACCAGCAGATTTGAAATGTCAGAATAAATAGCCAACAACATAAAGATAGATCAATAGAAAGTACTCAATGCCAAGAAGAGAAAGATATTAAAGACAGATGACACAAAATCCTATGAGACAATATAAAGAGTGACAACATAAATATACTGAGAGTCCCAGAAGGCGGACAAGAGAGGAAAGAAAAATATTAAAAGAAAACAGTGGCCTAAAACTTCCCAAATTTGATTAAAGAAATTACTTATAAATCCATAATCTCAATGAATCTTAAGTATGATAAACGCAATGAGAACCACACCTAGACACATCATGGACCAAAATCCAAAGCCAAAGAGAAAAATATTGATAGCAGCAAGAGAAAAATGACGCATCATATACAGGAGAACAACAATATGGTTAAAAACCTACTTCTCGGGTTTCCCTGGTGGCGCGGCGGTTAAGAATCCACCTGCCTACATAGGGGACACGGGCTCGAGCCCTGGTCCAGGAATATCCCACATGCCGTGGAGCAACTAAACCCATGCGCCACAACTACTGAGCCTGAGCTATAGAGTCCGCGAGCCACAACTACTGAGCCCAGCCCACGTGCCACAACTACTGAAGCCTGCGCCCCTAGAGCCCATGCTCCGCAGCAAGAGAAGCCACTGCAATGAGAAGCCCCCGCACAGCAACGAAGACCCAACACACCCAAAAATAAATAAATAAATAAACAGATAAACCTACTTCTCATCTGAAACAATGGAGGCCAGAAGGCAGAGTAATGACATGTTCAAAGGGCAGAAAAGGGCAGGAAAAAAAAAATGTCTAACAGAAAAATCTATATCCTTTTTTTTTTTTTGACCACGCCTTGTGGCTTACGGGATTTTAGTTCCTTGACTAGGGATCGAACCTGGGCCCTCAGCAGTGAGAGCATGGAGTCCTAACCACTGGACCTCCAGGGAATTCCCGAAATTGTTTTTCAAAGATGAAAATGAAGTCACAAAGGACCATATACTGTATGATTCCTATATGAAATGTCCAGAACAGGTAAATCTATAGATATAGAAAATAGGTTATTGGTTGCCTAGAACTGGGGAGGGAAATTTGATAGGGAGTAGGGGTGGGTAATGGCTAAGGGGTGTAGGGTTTCTTCTGGGGGTAATGGAAATATTCTAAAATTGACTGTAGTGATGGATGCATAATGAATATACTAAAAGCCATTAATGGTATCCTTTAAATGAATGAACTGTATGGTATATAGTTCAATCTCAATAAAGCTGTTTAAAAAAAATGAAGGCGACATAAAATCATTCCCAGGTAAACAAAAACTAAGAGAACATATTGCTGGAAGACCTGCTCTACAGGAAATACTAAAGGAAGTCCCTCAGGCTAAAAGAAAGCAAAACCAGATGGCAATCTGGATCCACAGGAAGGAAGAATACTGGAAATGATATATATGTAGGTAAATATAAAAAGACTATATATGAATATATTTTTTCTTCATTTCTTAAAAAAATCATAAGACTGTTTATATTGATTGTTTAAAGCAATAACTAAAATACTGTACTGTTGGGTTTATAACATATATACTGTGTGTGCGCGTGTATGCATAAAGAGGGGAGAAATATGGAACTATATTGGAGCCAAATTTCTAGGTTTTACTAGAATTATGTATTAATGTAAAATAGACTACGATACGTGTAAGATACTTACTGAAGTCCTCAGAACAAACACACACACACAATCAACAGAGGAATTTAAATGGTACACTAAAAAATACTTAACACAGAAGAAGGCAATAAAGAAGGAATGAAGGGGAAAAAAGACAGGAGACATACAGAAAACAAAATAGCAAATGACAGACATACAGCCAACAATGTAAATACTAATGTTTAATATAAAGGTATTAAACAGGGCTTTCCTGGTGGCACAGTGGTTAAGAATCTGCCTGCCAATGCAGTGGACACAGGAAGAACCCTGGCCCAGGAAAATCCAACATGCCACGGAACAACTAAGCCCGTGCGCCACAACTACTGAGCCTGCGCTCTAGAGCCCATGAGCCACAACTACTAAGCCTGCGTGCCACAACTACTGAAGCCCACGCACCTAGAGCCCGTGCTCCACAACAAGAGAAGCCACCGCAATGAGAAACCCACACACCACATCGAAGAGTAGCCCCTGCTCGCCACAACTAGAGAGAGCCCATGCGCAGCAACCAAGACCCAAGGCAGTCATAAATAAATGAATAACTAAATAAAATTTTTAAAAAGTATTAAATAGAGCTTCCCTGGTGGCGCAGTGGTTGAGAGTCCGCCTGCCGACGCAGGGGACATGGGTTCGTGCCCCGGTCCGGGAAGATCCCACATGCCGCGGAGCGGCTGGGCCCGTGAGCCATGGCCGCTGAGCCTGCGCGTCCGGAGCCTGTGCTCCGCAACGGGAGAGACCACAACAGTGAGAGGCCCGCGTACCGCAAAACAAACAAACAAAAAGTATTAAATAGGCCAATCCAAAAGCAGAGATTGTCAGACTGGATGAAAAGCCCAAAATCCAGATATATGCTGTCTACAAGATACACATTTTATATTCAAAGACATAAACAGGTTGAAAATAGAAGAACAGAAAATATATACCAAACAGTAACCATAAAAAAGCTAGACTGGCTACATTAATGTCAGACAAAATAGACTTCAAGACAAAATCATTACTAGAGACGAAGAGGCACATTTCACAATGATAAAGGGGTTAACACATCAGTAAGATATAGCAATTATAAATATATATATTTATGTAAATATAGATGTGTGTGTATCCAAAGGAAAATATCCGAAGGAAAAACTGACAATTTAAAGAAGAATTAAACAACTTGACAAGATTTCAATATTACTCTCTTAGTAACTGATACCATAAGTAGAAAATCAGGAAAGATATGGAAGACTTGAACAACACTATTAAACCAACTGAACCTAACTGACATATATAAAAAAGTCGACCCCAAAACAGCAGAATGCATATCCTTTTCAACAACAAATGGAACTTTCTCTAGCACAGATTCTATACTAGGCCATAAAACAAGTTTCAGTAAAATTAAAACACCTGAAATAATACAAAATATGTTCTCCAAATACATCAGAATAAGACTAGAAACCAAACACAGAGAGAAAAGGAAATATCAAGAAATTAAACTTCACTCTCTAAATAATTCAAAGAAGGCCGCACAAGAGAAATTAGGAAATATCTCAAACTGAAAGAAAACAAAAAAACCAATATATCAAAAAATCATGAGTTATAGCTAATGCAGTGGTCAGAGGGAAGTTTATAGCTTTAAATTATATGAGAAAGAAAGGCAGAAATAAACCTACATGTTTATGATAAAGGTGTCATAGGTAAATCGTAAGAAAGGAAAGTCTTTTTTAAGAAACAGTGTTATGATAATTGGGTATTTATATGCAACAAAATGAACTGAGACCACTACCTCAAACTGTCCACAAAAGTTAACTCAAAATGGATCACAAACCTAAATGTAACAGCTAAACAATATGCCTCCTAAAATAAAACACAGAAAATCTTTATGACCTTGAGTTAGGCAACAATTTCTTAGATATGACACCAAAAACACAATCCATGAAAGAAAAAACTAATAATAGACTTCATCAAAATAAAAATGTTCTATCCTTAAAAGACATCATTAATAAAAATGAAAAGACAAGCCACAGACTGAGAGAAAAGTTTTGCAAATAATGTATCTTGATAAAGGGATTATATTTCTCACATATAAGAATTCTTACACAAAAGATAACACCAAAAAACATAGGTGAAAGTTTTGAACAGACATTTCATCAAAGTTGGTAAATGAAAGGCAAATAAGCACAGGAAAAGATGCTCAACATCATTAGTCACTAGGGAAATACAAATTAAAATCACAATATTCTGTAATAACCTAAATGGGAAAAGAATTTTTAAAAGAATAGATACATGTATATGTATAACTGAATCATTTTGCTGCACACCTGAAATTAACACAACATTGTTAATCAACTGTACTCCAATATAAAATAAAAATTTTTAAAAAACCTTTAGAAAGCATTAAAATCAAACACAGGATCTTAAATGTTCTCACCGCAAAAAGAAATAAAATAAAACAAAATAAAACCACAACAGGATACCACTATATACTGATCAGATTTTCTAATATTAAAAAGACTGAATATATCAAGTGTTGGTAAGAACGTAGAACAAACTGCAATCTCATACACTGCTGGTGGGAATGTAAAATGGTACAGCTACTTTGGAACACAGTTTCTTAGAAAGTTAAATGTACACCTATCACATGACCCACCATTCCACTTTCCAGGTATTAACTAAGAGAAATAGAAGTATGTGTCCATAGAAAGACTTGTGCCCTAATATTTACAGTAACTTTATGTGTAACAGCCAACAAGTGGAAACAACAGGTAAGTAGATTTTAATAACTACAGTATATTCACATAAAAGAATACTACTCAGAAATAAAAAAGGAACAAACTTTTCATACCTACAACTACAACTAAGTACATACTGGGATTTTCTTGGCAGTCCAGTGGTTAGGACTCTGTGCTGTCATTGCCAAGGGCCTGGGTTCAATTCCTGGTCAGGGAACTAAGATCCCACAAGCCACGTGGCATGGCAAAAAAAAAAAGTATATACTATATGATTCCACTTAATAAAATTCTAGAAAATGCAAACTAATCTCTAGTGTCAGAGAGAAGATCAGCGTTTGCTGCCCACAGGGCAGAAGAAAAGTAAAAGTGAGAAGAGGTTTCAAAGAAACATGAGTAAATTTTGAGAGGACAATGGATATGTTCATTTTCTTCATTATGATGTGTCATAGATACAAAAATATGTCAAAACTCATCAAAGTGTATACTTTAAATGTGTGCAGTTTATTGTGTGTCAATTGTGCCTTAACAAATATGAAAAAAAGAAAGAGTAAAGGAGCCAGAACTAGACTGAAATACAGATTAGGATTGAGTACACAGTAATTACTTGTGGCATTTCAAATTAGTGAGAAAAAAAAGGATCATTAAAAAATGGATAGAGACAAATGAAAATGAAAACATAACTTTACAAAATGTATGGGATGCAGCAAATGCAGTTCTAAGATGGAGGTTCATAGTGATACAGGTCTTCCTCAAGAAACAAGAAAAATCTCAAATAAACAACCTAACCTACCACCTAAAGGATTAGAAAAAGAATAAACAAAGCCCAAAGTCAGCAGAAGGAAGAAAATAATAAAGATCTGAGAGGAAATAAAATAGAGTTAAAAGAACAACAGAGGGACTTCCCTGGTCGCACAGTGGATAAGAATCTGCTTGCCAACGCAGGGGACACAGGTTCGATCCCTGGTCCAGGAAGACCCCACATGCCACGGAGTAACTAAGCCTGTACGCCACAACTACTGAGCCTGCGCTCTAGAGCCCACGAGCCACAACTTACCTAGCCTGCCACAACTACTGAAGCCCGCGTGCCTAGAGCCCATGTTCCACAAGAAAAGCCACTGCAAGGAGAAGCCTGCACACTGCAACGAAGAGTAGTCCCCGCTCGCCACAACTAGAGAAAGCCTGCGTACAGCAATGAAGACCCAACGCAGCCAAAACTTAATAAACAAATAAATTTATATATATAAAAAATAAGAAACAGACAATTTAAACAGACAGATCACTAGAACTGAAATTGAATCTGTAATTTTAAAAAACTCCCTGCAAACAAAAGTCCAGGACCAGACTGCTTCACTGGGGAATTCTTTCCAACTTATAAAGAACTTATACCTACCCTTCTCAAGCTACTCCAAAAAACTGAAGAGGAGGGAACACTCCCATAATCATTCTATGAGGCAACCATTACCCTGATACCAAAACCAGACAAAGACACTACAAAAAAAAGAAAATTACAGGCCAATACCTTCAATGAATATAGATGCAAAAATCCTCAACAAAATATTAGCAAACCAAATTCAACAATACATAAAAAGGATCATACACTATGACCAAGCTGGATTCATTCCAGGGACAGAAGGTTGGTTCAATATACTCAAATGAATCAATGGGATACACCACATTAACAAAAAAGAAAGCCAAAAACCACATGATCATCTCAATAGACACAGAAAAAGTATTTGAAAAAAATTCAACATCCATTCATGATAAAATTGCTCATCAAAGTGATACAGAGGGAACATAGCTCAACATAATAAAGTTCATTTACAACAAACCCACAGCCAACGTAATACTCAATGGTATTGAGCTGAAAGCCTTTTCACTGAATTCAGGAACAAGACAAGGGTGCCCACTCTCACTGCTTACATTCAACATAGTATTGCAAGTCCTAGCCACAGCAATCAGACAAGAAAAAGAAATAAAAGGTATCCAAGTTGGAATGGAAGAAGTAAAACTGTCTCTACCTGCAGATGATATGATACTCCATTTTCAGAATGCTAAAGTCTCCACACAAAAACTATCAGAACTAATATATGAAGTGAGCGAGGTAGCAGGGTGTAAGATCAATACACAGACATCTGTTGCATTACATATACTAATAATGAAATATCAGAAGCAGAAACTAAAAAAACAATCTCTTTTAAAATTACATCGAACAAACAAAGTTTACAGGAATAAACTTAACCAAGGAGGTGAAAGACTTACACTCTGAAAACTATAAAATAATGATACAGGAAATTAAAGATGATTCAAAGAAAATGGAAAGCTATCCCATGCTCTTGGACTAGAAGAATTAATATTGTTAAAGTGGCCATACTACTCAAAGCAACCTACAGATTTAATGCAATTCCTATCAAAATACCCAGAACATTTTTCACAGAACTAGAACAAATAATCCTAAAATTTATGTGGAACCACAAAAGATCCCAAACTGCCAAAGCAATCTTGAGAAAAAAGAACAAGTTGGGGTATCACCCTCCCAGACATGAAACTATACTACAAAGCTACAGTAATCAAAACACAGTGACACTGGCACAAAAACAGGCTGTAGACCAATAAACATAGATCAATAGATCAGAGAGCCAAGAAATAACCCCATGCAGCTAGAGTCAATTAATCTATGACAAAGGAAGCAGGAATATACAATGGAGAAAAGACAGTCTCTTCAACAATGGTGTTGGGGAAAACTGGCCTACGTGGAAAACAATGAAATTAGACTTTCTCACACCATATACAAAAAAAAACCTCAAAATGGCTTAAAGATCTAAATGTAAGACATGACACCATAAAACTCCTAGAAGAGAAGACAGGTGAAACTTTGACATAAATTGTAGCAATATTTTCTTAGATCAGTCTCCCAAGGCAAAATAAATAAATAAATAAAAGCAAAAATAAAGAAATGGGACCTAATCAAACCTAAAAGCTTTTGCACAGCAAAGGAAACCATCAACACTACAGACAACCTACAGAATGGGAGAAAACATATGCAAACAATGCTACTGCCAAGTGATTAATTTCCAATATACAAACAGCTCAATATGAAAAAAATAAACAATCTTATCAAAAAACGGGCAGAAGAGCTAAACAGACATTTCTCCGAAGAAGACATACAGATGGCCAACAGACACATGAAAAGATGTTCAAAATCGTTAATTATCAGAGAAATGCAAATCAAAACTACAATGAGGTATCACCTCACTCTGGTCAGAATGGCCATTATCAAAAAGTCTATAAATAATAAATGCTGGAGAGTGTGGAGAAAAACGCATCCTCTTCTATACTGTTGGTGGGAATGTAAATTGGTTCAGCCACTATGGAGAACACTATGGAGGTTCCTTAAAAAACCAGAAATGGAACTACCATATAATCCAGCAATTCCAATCCTAGGTATATATCCAGAAAAAAACAAACACTCTAATTTGAAAAGATACATGTACCCCAATGTTCATAGTGGCACTATTTACAATAGCCAAGACATGGAAACAACTCAAATTCCCATCAACAGATGATTGGTTTAAGAAGATGCAGTATATATACACAATGGAAAAATACTCAGCCGTAAAAAAGAATGAAATATTGCCATCTGCAGCGATAAGGATGTACCTAGAGAATATTACACTTAGTGAAGTAAGTCAGGCAGAGAAACATAAATCACTTGTATATGAAATCTAAAAAAATATACAAATGAATCCATATACAAAACAGAAACAGACTCAGAGACATAGAAAACAAACTTTCGGGTACCAAAGGGGAGAGAGAGGGGGAGAGGAACAAATTAGGAGTATGAGGTTAACAGATACAAACTACTATACATAAAATAGATAAGCAACAAGAATTTACTGTATAGCACAGGGAATTATACCTAGTATCTTGTAATAACTTATAATGGACTATAATCTGCAAAAAAGAAGAATCACTATGCTGTACACCTGAAACTAACACAATACTGTAAATCAACTATACTTCAATTTTAAAAAAAAAAGAAAAAATAGAATAATTTCCTACTCATTTAAAAATTAAAATTCTTTATGAATTTAAAATTAATAGGTAGAGGCTGCCCTGGTAGCACAGTGGTTAAAATCCACCTGCCAATGCAGGGGACATGGGTTCGAGCCCTGCTCCAGGAAGATCCCACATGCCATGGAGCAACTAACTACTGAGCCTGCGCTCTAGAGCCCATGCTCCACAACAAGAGAAGCCACCACAATGAGAAGCCCGCGCACCGCAACGAAGAGTAGCCCCCACCCGCTGCAACTAGAGAAAGCCCACATGCGGCAACGAAGACCCAACACAATCAAAAATAAATAAATAAAATAAATTAATATGTAAAAAATTAAACAATGAAACTGGATGAAAACATAGATATTCATACACTCTTGGGAATAAAAAAAATCCCCACAAACTTCAGAAAAGATGGATTGTTCTGTAGTAATGGTAACAAGTAGTCATAAGAACCAATTTTAAACCTGCTTAATTAATCTACATCAACTCACCTCAGAAAACACACTTCTGCAAGCCAACTCAACCAGTGTCATCCCCTTGTTTCTGGAAATGAGGGAATGATAATCCAATAAGCATCCCACCAAGTGCTAATCAATCAATAGTCTCACCTGAGCAACAATGCTTTTACAGACGATGTTGACCTACTTGGCCCGTTGTAAGTCTGCAGTCCTGAACTACACACTTCTCAAATACAGTACTCTATATAAGATCAACAGTCTCTTACTGTAGTAAGCAGTAAATCAGCTTTCTCTAAAAGGTCTCATCATCCTTTGATAATTCTGGAGGTCTCAGCAAGATAACTGTGAAAACTCTTCCCAGGCAACACTCCAGGGAGTCTCAAACCAATAGATGCACTCATTGGGCCCCTTATGCTTAATTCCACTGTCCTTCAGATCTGCTGACAAGTTAGTCAATCCCAACAACCATCTGATGTCTAACTAGTTTCATTAGGCTCTAGTTGCTTTAATAATATTGACCTTTCAGTTTAGAAGTGCATTATCTGGTATATAATTAGACCTAGCTCTTTGTACAAGGTTTTTAGGCTTTTTGTTTTGAAGATATACTATTTGAAAATACTTTTGCTATTAAACTGATTATTCTTCATTTGCTTATTTTGCTTTTGCTATTACTTGTCAATATGCATAAAGTCTTCTTTTATTTGTTTTTGTTTTGTCCTCGATTTCCTTGTCTCTGTTAAATGTACGTGGGAGTGTTTGTTCTATAAGGAATGGATAGAGGCATAGCCAGATAAGTCTTGAAAACAAGCCAACCTACTCCCGAGACATTATGGTTGGAGGTCCATTAGATCAGCAACCAATTTGTAAAAAAGCAAATTTCTCAAATGTCATGAAGGCATTCCTTGTCAATTTGTGAAAGAAGGTGACTGTTTATTTAGTTCAAATTCCAGGGTCAATGATAGTTGGGTCACTGATCTCATGGCCCCTTCCTATCTGTGGTTGGAACCTGAGATACAGTTCACAAACACACATCCTTAGACGACCTTAGTGCTTCTTTCTCTTGTTTGTCATGGGTTTGCTAATGTCAAAGTCTCAACATCTCCCTGCTTCTGATATAAAGACACACTACAATCCTAACTCTTGCACTTTCCTTGGTAAATAGAAAAAAAATTTTTTTGAGTTAAAGTTAAAATGCCCGAAGTGCACATGTGACATTTTCCAGTATAGATCACATGCTAAATTATAAAACAAACCTCAATAAAAGGATAGAAATACACAAAGTCAGTCCTCTGACAACCACAGAATGAAATTAGAAATAAATAACAGGAAGAAATTTGGGGAAGTACACAAGTATGTGGAAATTAAACAATATATTACCCTAGATAATCAATGGGTCAAACAAGACATTACAAGGGAAATTAAAAAATACTTTGAGTTAGATGAAAATGAAAATACAACATAATCAAACTTACGGTATACATCTAAAGCAATACTTACAGGAGAATTTATAGCTGTAAATTCCTACATTAAAAAGAAAAAATACCTCAAATAAATAACCAAAACTTCTACCTTGAGACACTGGAAAAAGAAGAGCAAACTAAACCTGAAACAAGCAGAAGATGAGATGACAGGGGGTTGGGAGCCCATGAGTAGCTTCAGGACTGGGGATGGTCCCCAGAAAGACTAAGGCATAACCTAGTCTTTCAGCCCCATAACTGAGAACTTTCAGCCCCACCCCTCAATTTCTGGGGAGGGGAGAGGGGGCTGCAGATTGAACTTGGTCACCAAAGACCAATGATCTAACCAATAATGCCTACATAACAGAACCTCCATAAAAACCTCTAACTGATGGGTTTGGGGGAGCTTCTTGATTGCTCAATTCATGGAAGTGCTGGGAGGGTGGGTGTGCCTGGAGAGAGCATGGAAGCCCCCGACCCCCTATTCTCCTCCACTGCTCCAAGCATTTCTTCCATTTGGCTCTTCCTGAGTTTGCACCCTTTATAATGAACCAGTAATAGTAAGTTTTAAAACATTTAAAAATAAAGCAAGCAGAAGGAAGTAAATAATCAATATGGGTGGTAAGTAATGAAACAGGGACATCAACAAAACCAAACGCTGGTGTTTTTAAGAGAACAACAACACTGACAAACCTTTAGCTAGACCACCTGTGGAAAAAAGGAGACCCAGATTGCTAAAATCAGGAATGAAAGAGGGGACATCACTACTGGCCTCACAGAAATAAGGAGGATTATAAGGGAATACTTTGAACAGCAGTATGCCAACAAATTAGATCCCTTTAAATGAAATGGATAAATTCCTAGAAAGTCATAAACTACCAAAACTGACCCAAGAATAAATTAAAAATGTGAAGAAACCTCTAACAAGACAATGAATTAGTAATTAAAAAGCTGAACACAAAGAAAAACCCAAGCCCAGATGGCTTCACTGTTGAATTTCTACTGAGCATTCAAAGAAGAATGAATACCCATCCTTTACAACTCTTCAAAAAAATAGAACAGGGAGGGAATACTTCCCTTTTTTTTTTCTATAAGGTCAGTATTACCCAGATATCAAAACCAGACAAAGGCATCACAAGAAAACGACAGACCAATATCTCTTATGAATACAGACACAAAAATTCCCAACAAAATACAAGCAAACCAAATCCAGCAACATAGGAAAAGAATTAAACAATATGACCAAGTAGGATTTATCCCAAGAATGTAAGGTGGATTTAACATCCAAAACTCAATTTAAAAATCAGATAGAATTTTTAAAGTGGTCATCTCTATAGACACAGGAAAAGCAGTCAACAAAATCCAACAGCCTTTCATGATAAAAACACTCATCAAACTAAGAATAAAAAGGAACTTCCTCAACTTGATAAAGGGCATCTTCAAAAACCCATAACTAACATCATACTTAATAATGAAAGACTGGATGCTTTTCCGCCCTAAAATCAGAACAGGAAAAGGATGTCCACTCTCACCACTTCTATTCAGCACTGTACTAGAGGTCCCAGCAGGGCAATTCAGCAAGAAAAAAATAAAAGACATCCATATTGGAAAGGAAGAAGTAAAAATATCTCTATTTTCAGATGACATGACCTCTTATATAGAAAATTCCAAGGTATCCATGAAAAAACTATTAGAATAAATGAATTCAAAGAGGCTGAAGGGGGCTTCCCTGGTGGCGCAGTGGTTGAGTGTCCGCCTGCCGATGCAGGGGACACGGGTTCGTGCCCCAGCCTGGGAAGATCCCACATGCCGCGGAGCGGCTGGGCCCGTGAGCCATGGCCGCTGAGTCTGCGCATCCGGAGCCTATGCTCCGCAACGGGAGAGACCACAACAGTGAGAGGCCTGCGTACCGCAAAAAAAAAAAAAAAAAGAGGCCGAAGGATAAAAGATCAATATACAAAAATCAACTGTATTTCTATACACTTGCAATGAACAATCCAAAAATGAAATTTAAAAATTCAATTTACAAAATCCTCAAAAAGACTAAAATACCTGTACTTAGGAATAAATGTGAAACTTATACTCTGAAAACTACAAAACACTGTTTAAAGAAATTAAAGAAGATCTAAATAAATGGAAAAACTCTTCTGTTCATAGATCAGAAGACTTAATTTTGTTAAGATGGCAATACTCTTCAAATTAACCTACCGATTCAACAGATCCCTATCAGAATTCCAGTTGACATATTGGTGGAGTTTGACAAGCTGATTCTAAAATTCATATACAGTGCAAGAGATCCAGAATTGTCAAAACAATCTTGAAGAAGAACAAGGTTGGAAGACTCGTATTTCCCAATTTCAAAACTTAATACATAGTAACAGTAATAAGACAGTGCGGCACTGTATTAAGACAGTCATATAAACCAATGGAACAGAACTGAGAGTCAAGAAATAAACCCATGTGTTGAACTGATTTTCAACAAGGGTGCCAAGAACACTCAGTGGAGGAAAGGACAGTCTTTCCAATAAATGGTGCTGAAATAACTGGATATCCACATGCAAAAGAATGAAGTTGGACCCCTACCTCATACCACATACAAAAATTTATTCAAAATAAATCAAAGACCTAAATATAAGAGCTAAAACTGGAAAACTCTCAGAAGAAAACATAGGGGTAAATCTTTATGGCCTCAGATTTTGCAATGGATTTTTACATGACACCAGGAACACAAGCAGCAAAAGAAAAAACAGATAAACTGGACTTCATGAGACTGAAAATTTTTGTGTTTCAAATGACTTTATCAAAAAACTGAAGAAAACCTACAGAATAAGAAAAAATTCCCAAATCATGTATCTGATAAGAGACTTGTATCTTGAATGTATAAAGAAATCTTGCAACTCGGTAATAACAAGGCAAATGACTCAATTTAAAATGCAGGCAAAGGATCTGAATAGACATTTCCTCAAAGAAGATATACAAATAGCCAATAAGCACATAAACAGATTTTCAACATCATTAATCATCAGGGAAATGCAAATCAAAACCACACCATTTCCCATCCACTTGGATGATGAGAATCATAAACACAGATAATAATAAGTGTTGGTGAGGATATGGACAAATCGGAACCCTCACACACTGCTGATGGGAATGTAAAACAGCACAGCCACTTTGGAAAACAGTGTGGCGGTTCCTCAAATGGTGAAACATAAAGCTAACACATGATCCAGCAATTCCACTTGTAGGTATCTACAGAAGAGATGAAAACGTAAGTCTACAAGAAACACTTGCACGTGAATGTTCATAGTAGCATTATTCATAATAGCCCCCGAAGTGAAAATAACTCAAATGTCTGTCTATAAACGAATGTATAAAACAAAATAAGATACAACCATTCAATGCAATATTATTAAGCCACTGAAAAGGAATGAAGTACCTATACAGGCCACAACACGTATGAACCCTGAAAACATTGCTAAGTGAAAGATTATTACACATATATTATGTGATCCTATTTACACAAAATGTCCAGAATAGGCCAATCTATAGATATAGAAAGTATATCAGTGGTTGCCTATGTCTGGGGGAAAATGAGGGAATTAAAAAGTGATGGCTAAGGGGTGCAGGATTTCTTTTTCTATTTTTTTAATAAATTTATTTATTTTACTTATTTTTGGCTGCGTTGGGTCTTTGTTGCTGTGCACAGGCTTTTCTCTAGTTGTGGTGAGCGGGGTCTACTCTTTGTTGTGGTGTGTGGGCTTCTCATTGCAGTGGCTTCTCTTGCTGTGGAGCAAGAGCTCTAGGCGTGTGGGTTTCAGTAGTTGCGGTGCACAGGCTTAGTTGCTCCGCGGCATGTGGGATCTTCCTGGACCAGGGCTCGAACCCGGGTCCCCTGCATTGGCAGGCGGATTCTTAACCACTGTGCCACTAGGGAAGCCCCAGGATTTCTTTTTGAGGCCATGAAAATGTTCTAAAATTGACTGTTCAGATGAATGTACAGCTATGTGAATATATTAAGCCACAGTTAAAATGGGTGAATTGAATGGTGTGTGAATCATGTCTTAATAAAGCTGTTAAAAAATATCACACATAGGGCTTCCCTGGTGGCGCAGTGGTTACGAATCTGCCTGCCAATGCAGGGGACACAGGTTTGAGCCCTGGTCTGGGAAGATCCCACATGCCGCGGAGCAACTGGGCCCATGAGCCACAACTACTGAGCCTGTGCGTCTGGAGCCTGTGCTCTGCAACAAGAGAGGGCGCGACAGTGAGAGGCCCGCGCACCGCGATGAAGAGTGGCCCCCGCTTGCCACAACTAGAGAAAGCCCTCGCACAGAAACGAAGATCCAACACAGCCATAAATAAATAAATAAATTTAAAAATTCACGACATATGTCAATATTAAAAATATATATATATATCACACATATTAATTACTTCACAGTTTCCCTGGGTCAGTAATTTGAGTGTGGCTTAATTGAGTGCCTCTGGTTCAGCATCTTGCACAAGGCTGCAAGCAAGGTGTCAACCAGGGCTGCAGACATCTCAAGCCTCAACTGAAGGAGGATCTGGTTCTAAGCTCACTTCATTGGGGTGCTCCACAACCTGGCAGCTGGCTTCCCCAGGGTGAGTGACCTGAGACAGCAAGAGAGAGCACCCAAGACAGACACCATGGTCTGTTTATAATCTCACTTCAGAAGTGACATCCATTGACACCAAAAGCAAAGGCAACAAAGGCAAAATTAACAAGTAGGACTACACCAAACCAAAAAGATTGGGACTTCCCTGGTGGTGCAGTGGTTAAGAATCTGCCTGCCAATGCAGGGGACACGGGTTCAATCCGTGGTCCAGGAAGATCCCACATGCCGCGGAGCAAATAAGCCCGTGCGCCACAACTACTGAGCCTGTGCTCTAGAGCCCGCGAGCCACAACTACTGAAGCCTGTACACCTAGAGCCCATGCTCCACAACAAGAGAAGCCACTGCAATGAGAAGCCCGCGCACCGCAAGGAAGAGTAGCCCCCGCTCACCACAACTAGAGAAAGCCCACACGCAGCAACAAAGACCCAATGCAACCAAAAATTAATTAATTAATTTTAAAAAAACCCACCCATTTCTCTTAAAAAAAAAAAACAAACCCAAAAGCTTCTGCACAGCAAAGGAAACCATCAACAAAATGAAAAGACAACCTACAAAATGGGAGAAAGTATTTGCAAATCACATATCTGATAAGGGGTTAATACCCAAAATATATAAAAAACTCACATAACTCAATAGCAAAAAAAAAAGCAAACAATCTGATTAAAGAATGGGCAAAGAATCTGAACAGATATTCTTCCAAAGAAGACATACAAATGGCCAACAGGTACATGAAAACGTGCTCAACATCACTAATCATCAAGGAAATGCAAATCAAAACCACGAGATCACCTCACACCTGTTAGAACGGCTATTATCAACAATACAAGAAACAAGTGCTGGTGAGGATGTGCAGAAAAGGGAACCCTTATACGCTTTGGTGGGAATGTAAATTGGTGCAGCCACTATGAAAAACAGAATGGAGGGTCCTCAAAAAACTAAAAACAGAACTACCATATGATTCAGCAATTCCACTTCTGGGAATTTACCTGAAGGAAATAAAAACACTAACTCAAAAAGATATATACACTACCATATTTGCTGCATTATTTACAAAAGCCAAGACCTAGAAGCATCATAAGTGTCCATGAATAGATGAATGGAAAAAGGAAACGTATATATAAGTATACACACACACACACACACACACACACACTGCAATATTATTCAGCTATAAAGAAAAGAAGGAAATCCCGCCATTTGTGACAACACGAATGGACCTCAAGAGCATTTATGTTAAGTGAAATAAGGCAGACAGAGAAAGACAAATACTGTATGATTTCATGTATGTGTGAAATCTAACAGAAAGGAAGGGAGGGAGAGAGGGAGAGAGGGAGAGAGGGAGAGAGAGAGGGAGGAAGGGAGGGAGGGAGGGAGGGAGGAAGGAAGGAAGGAAAAAAGGGAGGGAGGGAGGGAGGGAGGGAGGAAGGGAGGAAGGGAGGAAGGAAGGAAGGAAGGAAGGAAGGAAGGAAGGGAGAAACCAAACCTTCAATTCATACAGAGAACAGATTGGTGGTTGCCAGATGCAGGGGGTAGGAAATAGGTAAAATGGGTGAAGGTGGTCAAAAGGTACAAATTTCCAGTTATAAAATAAATATGTCCTGGGGTTGTAATGTACAACATGGTGACTATAGTTAATAATAGTATACTGGGCTTCCCTGGTGGCGCAGTGGTTGAGAGTCTGCCTGCCGATGCAGGGGACACGGGTTCATGCCCCGGTCTGGGAAGATCCCACATGCCGCAGAGCGGCTAGGCCCATGAGCCATGGCCCCTGAGTCTGTGCGTCCGGAGCCTGTGCTCCGCAACGGGAGAGGCCACAACAGTGAGAGGCCCGCGTACCACAAAAAAATAAAAAATAAAAAAATAAAAATAAAAAAAAATAATAGTATACTGTATATTTGAAAGTTGCTTTCAAATCTTAAAAGTTCTCACCACAAGAAAAAATTTGTTCATGTCTGGTAATGGATGTTAACAAGACTTACTGTGGTGATCATTTTGCAATATATACATACATTATGTTGTACACCTGAAATTAATATGACATATGTCAATTACATCCCAATTTTTTTAAAAGTAATATTCTATCCAATCCCTTTTCTCATTTTTTTTTTTTTTTTTTTGCGGTACGCGGGCCTCTCACTGTTGTGGCCTCTCCCATTGCAGAGCACAGGCTCCAGACGCGCAGGCTCAGCAGCCATGGCTCACGGGCCTAGCCACTCCGCGGCATGTGGGATCTTCCCGGACCGGGGCACGAGCCCGTGTCCCGTGCATCGGCAGGCGGACTCTCAACCACTGCGCCACCAGGGAAGCCCTGCCATATCTTTTTTAAAAACTGTAGTATAGTTGATTCACAATGTTGTGTTAGTTTCACGTGGACAGCCAAGTGATTCAGTCATACATATATATCTATTCTTTTCCAGATTCTTTTCCATTATAAGTTATTACAAGATATTGAATATAGTTCTCTGTGTTATACAGAAGGTCCTTGTTGTTTATTTTGTATACAGTAGTGTGTATATATTAATTTTAAACTCCTAATTTATCTCTCCCCATCTTTCCCCTTTGGTAACCGTGAGTTTGTTTTTTTATGTCTGTGAGTCTATTCTCGTTTGTAGATAAGTTCATTTTTAACTTTTTTTTTTAAGATTCTACATATAAGTCATATCATATGATATTTGTCTTTCTCTGTTGACTTATTTCACTTAATATGATAATCTCTGGGTCCAGCCATGTTGCTGCAAGTGGCATTATTTCATCCTTTTTTATGGCTGAGTAATATTCCATTGTGTGTGTGTGTATGTGTGTGTGTATACACACACACCACATCTTTATCCATTTATCTGTCAGTGGTCATTTAGGTTGCTTCCATGTCTTGGCTATTGTAAACAGTGCTGCTGTGAACATTGGGGTACATGTATCTTTTCAAATTAGAGTTTTCTCTGCATATATGCCCAGGAATGGAACTGGTGGATCATATGCTAACTCTATTTTTAGTATTTTAAGTAATGGAGGTTCCTCCATACTGTTGTCAATTGTGGCTGCACCAATTTACATTCCCACCAACAGTGTAGAGGAGGGTGCCTTTTACTCCACACCCTCTCCAGCATTTATTATTTGTAGACTTTTTGATGATGGCCATTCTGACCAGAGTGAGGTGATACTTCATTGTAGCTTTGATCTGCATTTCTCTAGTTCTGATTTGCATTTCTCTAATAATTAGCAATTTTGAGCATCTTTCCATGTGTCTGTTGGCCATCTGTATGTCTTCTTTGGAGAAATGTCTATTTAGGTCTTCTGACCATTTTTTAATTGGGTTGGTTGTTGCCATATTTCATTCATTAGAAACAAGTCAATAAATCCAGCCCACACTCAGGGGGGCAGGAGGAGTTGATTACAGAAGGGCCAAGCAGCAGAAATACTGGGAAACCACATCTAGACACATTACAGGTATTCCTCAGGATACTGTGGTTAAGTTACAAACTGCAATAAAGCGAGTATTACAAAGCAAGGCCCTCAAAATTTTTGGTTTCCTAGTGCATGTAAAAGTTGCATCTGATGAAACTGTAAACTCACAGATGTTCAATGAGCCCAAGTAATTTAAAAAATATAAAGAAAACTAAAGGCAGTTTTTAATCAAATTGATTAAATCAAGTTGGTTTAATCTGAAAAACAGTCTAAGAGGAAAAATTATGCAGGATAACACAGATAAGAATGATAGCAAACTTCTTTGTGGAGACATGGAAAGCCAGAAGAGGAGTGCCATCTTTGAAGCTCTGAAAGAAAACAATTTTAAGCTAAGATTCCATACTCATCAAAAATATCTTTCAAAAATGAAAGTGAGGGCTTCCCTGGTGGTGCAGTGGTTGAGAGTCCGCCTGCCGATGCAGGGGACACGGGTTTGTGCCCCAGTTCGGGAAGATCCCACATGCCGCGGAGCGGCTGGGCCCGTGAGCTATGGCTGCAGAGCCTGTGCGTCCGGAGGCTGTGCTCTGAAACGGGAGAGGCCACAACAGTGAGAGGCCCGTGTACCGCAAAAAAAAAAAAAGAAAGTGAAATAAACACTTTTTTTAAAAGTTGTGTTTACACTATACTGTGGTCTATTAAGTGTGCAATAGCATTGTCTAAAAATTGTACGTATCTTAATTTAAAAATACTTTATTGCTAAAAAATGCTAACCATCATCTGAGCCTTCAGCCAGTTGTAATCTTTTTGCAATAGTAATATCAAAGATCATTGATCGCAGATCACCATAACAAACATAATAATGATAAAAAGTTTGAAATATTGTGAGAATTATCAAAATATGACAGTGACACACAAAGTGAGCAAATGTTGTTGGAAAAATGGTGCCAACAGACTTTTTTGATGCAGGGTTGCCACAAACCTTCAACCTGTAAAAAACACCATAATGCATAGCGCAATAAAATGAGGAATGCCTGAATAGCGAGACTGCTGAAAACCAAAGGCAAAAAAAAACAAACATACATATAATATCTTAAACAAAAAAAAAGATATGTCATTAGCAGATTCCACACTAAAGGAAATACTACAGGGGGTTCTTCAAGCAAAGGCAAAATAAGATAGAATCCTAAGAGATGCAGAAGAAATGAAGAACAAATAAAATTTCAGAATACTGGAGTAAAGAGGGGCTCCCAAAACTCCCAAGGGAGCATGTGGGAGAAACATAGATTCTGGAATCAGAAATCAGAATGGAAGATGGCAGAGAAGGAAGACTCTGAGCTCACCTCCTCTCATGGACACACCAATATTACAACTATTTACAGAGCACTACTGATAAGAAAGATGGGACTCTACCAGAAAATTATCTTCTACAACTGATGATATAAAGAAGGAAGCACAATGAGATGGGTAGGAGGAATGGAGTTCTGATATAATCAAGTCCCATACCCCTGGGTGGGTAGCCCACAAACAGGAGGATAATTACAATTGCAGAGGTTCTCCCCAAGGAGTGAAGGCCTGAGCCCTGCACTGGGCTTCCCTGCACAAGGGTCCTACACTAGGAAGATGAGCACCCAGAATGTTTCACTTAGAAGGCCAGTGGGGCTTATTTTCAGGCGATCCAAAGGGCTGTGGGGAATAGAGACTCCACTCTTAAAGGGCTCACACAAAATCTCACATACTCTAGGACCCAGGGCAGAAGCAGTAATTTGAAAGGAGCCTGGACCAGACCTACCTGCTTATCTGGAGAGTCTCCCAGAGAGGCAGGAAGCAACTGCAGCTCACACTAGGCACACGGACACTGACAGCATTTTGGGGAGCTTGTTCTACCACATGAACGCTGGTGCTGGTAAGCACCACTTTGGAATCCTCCCTCTAGCTTGTCAGCCTCAGGACCCAACCCCACACCTCACCCACCAGCTTGTAGGCACCAGTACTGGGATACCTCAGACCTGGCAACTACCCAGGCAGGGAAACAGCTACATCCACCAGCAGGCAGGCTACCTTAAGACCCGCCTGAGCTCACAGCCACCACTGGACATGACCTTCTCCACCAGATGGCCTATGACCTGGCTCCACACACCAGTGAGCCAGCACTATCCCTAGGACCCCCTGGGCCCCATTCCTGCATACCAGCAGGCTGACAGCCCCAGGAGGTCCTGGGCCCCAGCCCTACCCACTAGCAGGCCAACACCAGCTCTAAGATACCTTGGACTCTTCAGCCAACCACTCCAGGAACCAGTCCCACTCACCAATAGGCTGGCATCAGCCTTAGGACACCCCAGAACCTGCAGTCAGCTGTGTCAGGAACCAGCCCCAATCATCTGGGAACACCAGTCTCACAAACACCCATGCCAGAAGCCAGCTGTGCTCACCAGTGAGCCAGCACTCGTCCCAGGACACCCTGGAGTTCCACAGCCAGCCACCTTGTGACTGGTCATGCCAGTCAGAGGCTGGCAGCCTCTGCACAATGCAGGGCCTGGCAACCAACTGGACCAGGGCCAGCCACGCCTACCAGACCACCCACAATAGTCAGTCCACCACAACTGAAGGACCCATGCAGCCCACATGGGGACACCCATAGGGCATATAGACCAGAGGGGACCAAGCTGCTGGGACGCATAGAATGTCTCCAAAAAAAGCCACTCCACCAAAGTCAGGAAATATAACCAACCTACCAGATACATAGAAATAGCAAGTTAGGCAAAATGAGGCGACAGAGGAACATGGCCCAAATGAAGGAACAAGATAAAACCAGAACTAAGCGAAGTGCAGACAGGCAATCCACCTAGTAAATAGTTCAAGGTAATGACCATAAAGATGATCAAAGAACTCAGTAGAAGAATGGATAAACAGAGTGAGGAGTTTAAAAACGAGTTAGAATACATAAAGGAAAATCAAAAGGAGCTGAAGAATACAGTAACTGAGATGAAATATATACTAGATGGAATCAACAGTAGATTAAATGATACAGAGGAATGGATCAGCAAGCTATAAGTCTGAGTAGTGCAAATCACTGAAGCTGAACCAAAAAAAATAGCAAAAAGAATAAAAAGAAATGAGGACAATTTAAGAGATCTCTGGGACAACATCAATTGCAATAACATTCGCATTATAGGGGTCCCAAAAGGAGAAGAGAGGAAGAAAGGGGGTAGAGAGCATATCTGAACACATAATAGCTGAAAATCCCCCTAACGTGGGAAAGGAAACAGACATCCAGGTCCAGGAAGCACCAGAGAGTCCCAAATAGGATCAACCCAAAGAGGACCATACCAAGACACACTGTAATTACAATGGCAAAAATTACAGATAAAAAGAGAATACTAAAAGCAGCCAGGGAAAAGCAACAAGTTACATACAAAGGAACTCCCGTAAGGCTATCAACTGACTTTTCAGCAGAAACTCTGCAAGCCAGAAGGGAGTGGCACAGGAGACACTGCTTTGGGAAACAACCCCGGTGTTCTCCTTACTTGCTGCAAGTAATAATAAATCCTTCCCTCTCCCAGAAAAAAAAAGGAGGGGAGGAGTGGCATAATATATTTAAAGTGATGAAAGGGGAAAATCTAAAACCAAGGACACTCTAACCAGCACGGCTCTTGTTCAGATTTCATGAAGAGATCAAAAGCTTTATAGACAAGCAAAAGCTAAAAGAGTTCAGCACCACCAAACCAGCTTGACAAGAAATGTTAAAGGGGTTTCTCTAAGCAAAACAGAAAAAGCCACAACTACAAACATGAAAATTATGAAAGAAGAAAGCTCACTGGTCAAGGTAAATATACAGTAAAAGTAGAAAATCAACCACATACAAAGCTGGTAGGAAGGTTAAAAGACAAAAGCAGTAAAATCATCTATATCCACAGTAAGTAGTTAAGTGATACACAAAACAAAAAGATAAAAATATATCAAAAACAGTAATCATTGGGGGAGAGGAGTAAAAAATGCAGAGCTATTAAAATGTGTTTGAAATTAAGACAGCAGCAACTTAATCATATATATAAACCTCATGATAAACACAAACCAAAAATCCATAATAGATATACACAAAAAAGAAAAAGGAATCCAAACATAACACTAAAGATAGTCATTAAATCACAAGGGAAGAGAACAAAAACAGAAAAACGTAACAAAAAAGAACTAAAAAACAACCCAAAACAATTAAAAGAATGGCAATATGTACATACCTACCAATAATTACTTTAAATGTAAAGGCACCAAATGATCCAAGCAAAAGACAGAGGAGCTGAGTGGATACAAAAACAAGACCCATGTATATGTTGCTTACAAGACACTCACTTTAGATCTACAGAGATACATAGACTGAAAGTGAGACGATGGAAAAGTATTCTGTGCAAATGGAAATCAAAAGAAAGCCAGGGTAGCAATACATATATCAGACAAAATAGACTGTAAAAACAAAGACTGTTAAAAGAGACAAAAAAGAACACTACATAATGATCAAGGGATCAAGCCAAGAAGAAGATAAAACAATTATAAATATATATGCAACCAACATGGGAGCACTTAAACACATGAAAAAGTACGAACAGACATAAAGGGAGAAATTGGCAGTAACACAATAATAGTAGGGGATTTTAACACCCCACGTACATCAATGGACAGATCATCCAGAAAGAAAATTAGTAAGGAAACACTGACCTTAAATGACACATTAGACCAAATGAACTTAATAGATATATATAGAGAACATTCCATCCAAGAGCAGCAGAATACATTCTTTTCAAGTACATATGGAACATTCTCCAGGGTACATCACATACTAGGCTACAGAACAATTCTCAGTAAATTTAAGAAAATTGAAATCATATCAAGCATATTTTCTGACTATAACACTATGAGACTAGAAATCAACTACAAAGAAAAGAAAACTGCAAAAAACCAAACACGTAGAGGCTAAACAATAAGCTACTAAAAAAGGCGTCACTGAAGAAATTTTAAAAATACCTGAAGACAAATGAAAAAAAACCCACAATGATCCAAAATCTATGGGACACAGCAAAAGTAGTTCTAAGAGGAAAGTTTATAGTGATACAAGCCTATCTCAAGAAACAAGAAAAATCTCAAAGAAACAACCTAACCCTACACCTAAAGGAACTAGAGAAAGAAGAACAAACAAAATCCAAAGTCAGTAGAAGGAGAGAAATCATAAAGAACACAGCAGAAATAAACGAAATAGAGACTAAAAAGGCAACAGAAAGGATTAATGAAACTAAGAGCTTGTTCTCTGAATAGATAAACCTTGAGCTAGACACATCAAGAAAAAAAGAGTGCCCAGATCAATAAAATCAGAAGTGAAAAAGAAGTTACACTGTCACCACAGAAATACAAAGGATTACAAGAGATTATTACAAACAACTATGTGAATAAAATGGACAACATAGATGAAATAGACAAATTCCTAGAAATGTACAATTTCACAAGACTGAACCAGGAAGAAATGGACAATCTGAGCAGACCAATTACCAGTAATGAAATTTCAATAATAAAAAAACTCACAACAAACAAAAGTCCAGGACCAGACGGCTTCACAGGTGAATTCTATCAAAAATTTATACAAGAGTTAACACCTATCCTTCCCAAATTGCTGCAAAAACTTGCAAAGGAAGGCAAATTCTGAACTCATTCTATAAGGCCAGTATCACTTTGATACCAAATCCACACAAAGATATCCCCAAAAAAGAAAATTATAGGCCAATATCACTGAAAAATATAGATACAAAAATTCTCAACAAGATATTAGCAAACTGAATTCAACAATACATTAAAAGGATGTATATACCATGATCAAGTGGGCTTTATTCCAGGGATGGTTCAATATCCACAAATCAATCAGTGTGACACACCACATTAACAAACTGAAGAATAAAAATCATATGATCATCTCAGTAGATGCAGAAAAAGCTTTCGACAAAATTCAACACCCACTTATGATAAAAACTCTCTAGAAAGTAGGCATAGAGGGAACCTACCTCAACATAATAAAGGCCATATAATGACAAACCCACAGCCACCATTGTTCTCAATGGTGAAAAACTGAAACCATTTCCTCTAAGATCAGGAACAAGACAAAGTTGCCCACTCTCACCACTATTTTTCAACATAGTTTTGGAAGTCCTAGCCACAGCAATCAGAGAAAAAAAAGAAATAAAAGGAATCCAAATCGGAAAAGAAGAAGTAAAACTGTCACTGTCTGCAGATGACATGATACTATACATAGAGAACCCTAAAGATGCCACCAGAAAACTACTACAGCTAATCAATGAATTTGGTAAAGTAGCAGGATACAAAATTAATGCACAGAAATCTCTCACATTCCCATACAGTAATGATGAAAACTCTGAAAGAGAAATTAAGGAAACACTCCCATTTACCATTGCAACAAAAAGAATAAAATACCTAGGAATAAACCCACCTAGGGAGACAAAAGACCTGTATGCAGAAAACTATAAGACACTGATGAAAGAAATTAAAGATAATACAAACAGATGGAGAGATATACTATGTTCTTGGAAAGGAAGAATGAACATTGTGAAAATGACTATACTACCCAAAGCAATCTACAGATTCAATGCAATCCCTATCGAACAACCAATGGGCATGTTTCACAGAACTAGAACAAAAAATTTCACAGTTTGTATGGAAACACAAAAGACCCCGAATAGCTAAAGCAATCTTGAGAAAGAAAAACGGAGCTGGAGGAATCAGGCTCCTGGACTTCAGACTATACTACAAAGCTACAGTAATCAAGATAGTATAGTACAGGCACAAAAACAGAAATAAAGATCAATGGAACAGGATAGAAAGCCCACAGATAAACCCACGCACATATGGTCACTTTATCTTTGATAAAGGAGGCAAGAATATACAATGGAGAAAAGACAGCCTCTTCAATAACTGGGGCTCAGAAAACTGGCCAGCTACACGTAAAAGAATGAAATTAGAACACTCCCTAACACCATATACAAAAATAAACTCAAAATGGATTAAAGACCTAAATGTAACGCCAGATGCTATAAAACTCTTAGCAGAAAACAGAAGCAGAACACTCTATGACATAAATCACAGCAAGATCCTTTTTGAACCCCTCCTAGAGAAATGGAAATAAAAACAAAAATAAACAAATGGGACCTAATGAAACTTAAAAGCTTTTGCATAGCAAAGGAAACCATAAAAAAGACGAAAAGACAACCCTCAGAATGGGAGAAAATATTTGCAAACAGAGCATCTGACAAAGGAATTATCTCCAAAATATACAAGCAGCTCATGCAGCTCAACATCAAAAAAACAACTCAATCCAAAAATGGACAGAAGACCTAAAAAGACATTTCTCCAAAGAAGATATGCAGATTGCCAACAAACACACAAAAAGATGCTCAACGTCACTAATCATTAGAGAAATGCAAATCAAAACTACAATGAGGTATCACCTCACACTGGGCAGAATGGCCATCATCAAAAAATCTACAAACAATAAATGCTGGAGAGGGTGTGGAGAAAAGGGAACCCTCTTGCACTGTTGGTGGGAATGTAAATTGATACAGCCACTATGGAGAACAGTACGGAGGTTCCTTAAAAACTAAAAATAGAATTACCATATGATCCAGCAATCCCACTACTGGGCATATACCCTGAGAAAACCATAATTCAAAAAGAGTCATGTACCACAATGTTCATTGCATCTCTATTTACAACAGCCAGGACATGGAAGCAACCTAAGTGTCCATCAACAGATGAATGGATAAAGAAGATGTGGTACATATATACTATGTTGTATGTTGTATGTTGTAATGGAATATTACTCAGCCATAAAAAGAAATGAAACTGAGTTCTCTGTAGTGAGGTGGATGGACCTAGAGTCTGTCACACAGAATGAAGTAAGTCAGAAAGAGAAAAACAAGTATCATATGCTAACACATATATATGGAATCTAAAAAGAAAAAAATTGGTTCTGATGAACCTAGGGGCAGGACTGGAATAAAGACACAGATGTAGAAAACGGACTTGAGGACACGGGGAGGGGGAATGGTAAGCTGGGACGAAGTGAGAGAATAGCACTGACATATATACACTGCCAAATGTAAAACAGATAGTTAGTGGGAAACAGCTGTATCGCACAGGGAGATCAGCTCAGTGCTTTACGACCACCTAGAGGGGAGGGATAAGGAGGGTGGGAGGGAGATGCAAGAGGGAGTGGATATGGGGATATACATATGCATATAGCTGATTCATTTTGTTATACAGCAGAAACTAACACCACACTGTAAAGCAATTATACTCCAATAAAAATGTTAAAAAAAAAACATAGAAAACACAATGAAACAGCACCTCACACTTGTCAAAATGGCTATCAACAAAAAGACCACAGATGGGGCTTCCCTGGTGGTACAGTGGTTAAGAATCTGCCTGCCAATGCAGGCGACATGTGTTCGAGCCCTGCTCCAGGAACATCCCACATGCCACAGAGCAACTACGCCTGAGCGCCACAACTACTGAGCCACAACTACTGAGCCTGCGCTCTAGAGCCCACGAGCCACAACTACTGAAGCCTGTGTGCCACAACTACTGAAGCCCGTGTGCCTAGAGCCCGTGCTCTGTAACAAGACAAGCCACTGCAGTGAGAAGCCCACGCACAACAAAGAGTAGCTCCCACTCGCTGTAACTAGAGAGAGCCCACGCGTAGCAAAGAAGACCCAATGCAGCCAAAAATAATAAATAAAATAAATTTTAAAAAGAAAAAAAAAGATCACAGATAGCAAATGTTGGCAAGGATGTGGAGGAAAGGGAACTTCTGTACACTGTTGGTGAGAATATAAATTTGTGCAGCCTCTGAGGAAAACAGTATTGAGGTTCCTCAAAAAACTAAACATATACCATATGAGCCAGCAATTCCACTCCTGGGTACATAACCAAAGAAAACACTAATTCATAAAGATGCATGCAAACCACTGCTCACAACAGATTATTATTTACAATAGTCAAGATATGGGAGTAACCTAAGTGTCCACAAACGAATGGATAAAGAAGAACTGAGATACATACATACACATACACACATACATACACATACACACACACATACACACACACACACTGCAATACTACTTAGCCATGAAAAAAGAATGAAATTTTGCCATTTGCAACAATATGGAAGGATCTGGAGGGTATTATGCTTAGTGAAATGAGTCAGAGAAAGACAAATACTGCATTTTATCACTTACATGTGGAATCTAAAAAAACAGACTAGTGAATATAACAAAAAAGAAAGAGATTCACAGTTAGAGAGAACAAACTAGTGGTTACCAGTGGGTAGAGGGAAGGAGGGAGGAGGAAGATAAGGGCATGGGATTCAGGGGGGTCCCAACTATCATGTACAAAATAAATAAGCTACAAGGATATACCATACAGCACAGGGAACATAGTCAATATTTTATAATAATTTTAAATGGAGTATAATCTATAAAAATTTTCAATCATTTCATTGTACATCTGAAACTAATATAATACTGTAAATCAACTATACCTCAATAAAAAATAAACTTAATTTCAAAAAGGAAATCAGAATGGCTTTAGATTTTTTCAACAGTAAACCTGAAAGCAAAAAGAAAATGGAGCAAAACTGCAGTGGCATTTTCTGGAGAGATCAACAAAAATATTCTGAAATTAATCTGGAAAATAAATGTGAAAACTAGTTATAGGAAAGAAAAAGGAAGATAGTGGATATAAGAGCAAGGTAGAAGGACTTGCCTTACCATACTAAAATATATTACTAACCATAATAATTTTTTAGAGGTGTAGTACCTACACAGCATTTAACATACCAAATCCAAAATTAAAATATGAAAAAAAAGAAGGGATGAAGCAATATTAAAATCAAGTTTGGGCTTGCTCAAAAGGTACAAATAAGGTAAAAAAGATATAAGGATGGTGTAAGAGGTCGTTGTTTACTCACTTACAGAATGAAAAAGTGGAAAAATTCAGAAATAAGGTGTATTCAAATAGAGCGGTACTATGAGAACACCCAAAGAGTTAAATTTAAATAAGGAAATAGTCTCACTGTGAAAGAATATGTGAACATGAATAAAGATTATACCGAAGGAAAAAAAAACCAATGGAACCATGATTTTTAAATTCCAAGGGAAAACTATCTCCAAACTCAAATTTTATGCCCAATCAAACTAAGGTAAAATAAAGAGATTTCAAACACGTAAGAGCTCAGAAACAAGAGAGTAAACCGGGAAGAAGTCGTCATGGGATCGAACTACAGGATACCTGTGATGAGAGGGAAAGGGAGTCGTCGCCACAGTGAAGGGGAATCCCAGACAGTAACTATCAGCTACGCTGGAGAGCAACCAGTCCAGTGTCACTGAACACTCTCCCTAGTCAATATCAATCAAATTGCCAATTGACTTTCTGTCTTATTTTCACTAAATTATTCAAAGTTTCACACGAAGGAGTAAGGGGGGGTACAGAATAAAAATTCTGAAAACAGAATTCCTTGACAAATAATAAAACCTAATAAAACTGCAATAATTAAAACAGTATCACACTGGTTTGAACCAGTGGTTCAAAATGAAATATTCAGAAATAAATCCAAGTATTTTAGCATTTGATAGTGATTTAAATCTAAAGAAGAATGTTTTTCAATAAATTGTGTAACGGCACCAAAACAATCATTATGATCCTAACATCACACCAAGTTCCAGAAGGTTTAAAACATTGGAAATTATAACAAGTAGACCTTTCTAAGTAGAAAAACAAAGACAGTAACCATAAAGAAAGAAAGAGTGAATTTAAAGACATCTATTTTTATGTAATAAACATTCTTGAACACTTACTACAGGCTAGGAATAAACTATGTCTGGGTGTACCATGTGAGAGAAAGAGAGATGGTCCCCACTATCAAGGAGAGAGAGTCTAGGAGAGACAAAATAAATAATTACAAATTCAGTCAAAAAGGTCTGAGTCTTCCTTAACCTCTCTCTTTCTCTCACACTCCACCACCCAGTTGGGAAATTGACTGAACGCTACTTTGAGAACATATCCAGAGGCCAACCCCTTCTCACCACCTTTACTGCTGCCACCCCCTCATTTCTCCACTGGATTAATACAAGAGCTTCCTGGCTGGTCTCCCCACTTCTACCCCATCCCACCAAACCTATTCTCCACGCAGTAAGTAACAAGAGGGATCCTTTCACAACTCAAGTCACATCGTGTCACTCCTTGGCTACAAGCCCTATGTTTCACTCACACTAAAACCGAAACTCTTGACAACAGACTTACAAAGCTCTATATCCTCAGCTCTTCCTTCCAACTACTTCATCCTTCCACTGCCCTCACCTCACTTGCTCTGCTTTAGCCACCCTGGCTTCCCTGCTGCTCCTTGAAGAGCCAGACATATTTCTGGCTTAGGCCTTTACCTCAGCTGTCCCTCTAACAAGAATTCCCTTAGCCCAATTATTTACCTGGCTAACTCCTTCACCTGTTCCAAGTGTTGGTTCAAATGAGCTTGACATGTTACTGAAATGACAGCTCTCTCCCCTCTCCATCCCACCCCTAGTACTCCTGATCTCTCCTACCCTGTGTTCTATCTTTTCTTTCCTCCATACCTCTTATCACTTCTAGTACCCTATACAATTTACTTATCAGCTTATTATTTACTATTTATCTCACCTGACTACAATGCAAACTCCATGAGGAGAGGGATCTTTGTGTTGTTAACTGATAAGTTCCAAAACTCTGGTACAAACTGGAGCGCTATACATATATGTTGATGGAATGAATGAATTTATCAGATAAGCAAAGATTATAAGCTTGGTAACACCCAGTAGTTATACACAGCTGGTGAGAAAATAAACTAAGTAAATTTTCTAGAGGGTAATCGGTCAATATATATTTAAACATCTTATTATAGTAAATATTTCAAGTCTTTAAAATGTTCGAACTTTTCATTAAGTAATTCCACTTCTAGGTACACAACCTAAAAAAATCATAGATGCACACAGATTTATGTATAAGACAGGATTTCATGTAACGATTACAAATTATACACATCTATATTTACTACAGTAAATATTTACTAGAGTAATACACTTAAACAAGCACTCAGGGTAGGTGTATATTAAACCAAGTCTTCGTAACCAGAGACTTACATACATTCCTCCTCAGTCTAAGTGCAGCAGGTCTCTATTCAGATGCCTATCCTGGTAGGACTCACAGAAAGAGCACATCAATTCAGCATTCTCAATCTATTCTACAATTTAAAACCCAAACGGAACAATGGCTTATCTGTATTTATTACCAGCTATTACTGAACTTCTCAGAAAATTGTTTGTTAAACGTAGATGCCACCATCCACTCACATGATGTCCAGCACAGAATCATTCCGAATGACCTTATGGGAGACATCAGCTAGCAGGAAAAGACCTCCATCTGTCCTCCGGATGCTAGCTGCATAGCCCGGCCAGATCTGCAATCTGAAGACATACGTGGCCTTTACGCTGGGGTTCTAAAAGAACCACAGATATTTCCATGCTTCCATTTGAGGCAATACTTTGAGCAGATACTGCCCCTCCCCAATAACAATGAGAAAGCAACAGGAAACAAATTAAGTCAACATCATTGTGAACTTACTGAAAACCTAAATTATGGAAAATAATTAACTCATAAACTGTACTCACTATCATAAAATACTAATATGGTGATTGCAATGAAAAATTTATTTCCAGAACATTCAAAAGTGAGGAAGAAGAAAACACCACCAACCTGTGTTGCTGTAGTACCATAGCACTTGTAGGGTCAAAGAAGTTTCTCCCCACCAGCTTCATATCTAAAAGTTTCATTACCCTGAAATAAAGAGCAAGAATGGGTTTTCTAGTAGAAGAATTAAAAATAATTAAGTTCAATTGCTCTTAGCTACATTTTCCTTTGAAAGCCTAAAAGAGCAGAAATGTTGATGCTCTTTGCACAATATAGCTTTTATGCTGAGAACACTCTTGCCAAAAGAAAAATAAAAATTACCAAAGTATTTATCTTGCAGTATATGCAACTGACTGCAGCTTTTTCTGCTAACTAGGTAACCAAAAATCAAGTTGACTTCCCAAGCTCGATTTACATTACTTTTCCCCATTAACTAAAAACAGCACAAGAAAGTCCATTTCTGGGCTTCCCTGGTGGCGCAGTGGTTGAGAGTCCGCCTGCCGATGCAAGGGACACGGGTTCGTGCCCTGGTCCAGGAAGATCCCACATGCCGCGGAGCGGCTGGGCCTGTAAGCCATGGCCGCTGAGTCTGCGCTCTGCAACGGGAGAGGCCGCAACAGTGACAGGCCCGCGTACCGCCAAAAAAAAAAAAAAAAAAAGTCCATTTCTAAATTTGTGACTATCAGTCAGGCTTAGGAAGTTATGTTTGTTCCTGGCAGTTCAGCTGACTAAGTAGAAATCAGGTTCTATGTTTCATTTTTAAAAAGGTGGTTTGGGAATAACAGTTTTATGAAAACTTGGGAGTCTTCAGAAAAGTTAAAAAATTACGAGCTGTCTGTATCCAAAAATTCAAAGGACTGGGAAAAATTCTAGCAAAAATTTTTACATGCTACCTCTTCCAGTAGCCCCATCACTGACACCATTAAATATGTACCATAAACATTTGCTTTTAAAGTTCCTGAATGAATGGAAGGAAACCAGCCCCCTCTGTCCAGCTACTTCAAACCTACTTTCATATACCCAAATCTGGACAATCACTTGAGATAACTTTTAATAAGTCAGCCTTAATGTCATCCATTTATTTATTAAATGTTTCCAAACTCATCTATATACGCACTGTATTTTAATACCATCCAAGCTTCCTGAAGAGCTCTGTTACAAATACAAGACTGAGGTTAAAGAAAATAAGACTTCAGCCGTTTCTCACCGACGGAAAACAACATTGTAGAACGGAACGCACAAGTCAGAACAGGGCTCCAGGATCTTTGTCAACTGAATCTTAATGATGATCTCGGCACTGTCAGTTTTCCTTTGACTTTTTAACTCAAGAACCTAACAAATAAACATATGCAAGTAAAGAGAAATTACAACACTACCAAGCGCTAATCTAATCCAACTGTGTTCTAGAACACTATAATATCTTAAACATGTTTTATTCTTTACTGTTACTTTGCTGTCCACACTAGACAAAATCACAGCATGACAAGTAGGACTTATGAAAGGATTTGGTAAGAGAAACCCAATGGAGAACTAGCAATAGAGCCCTTCGAATTTGCAATCTTGAATATTCTTTGTCACTAAGGCCAAAGGCTTCCAACCACTTCTCTTAAGAGAGAAGGGACTAGAAAGAACTCAGATGTAAAAGTTTCTCAGTTTGCAATTTCTTTGTTATGGAGAAGTCTGCCTTTCCTCTCAGAATAGGAAAGTACAACTTAAATGTTCAGGGACACTATGATTTCCCACCACCCGTGCTTCGCCCCCAAGTGCACTTCCTATTTGGTCTCACTTGTTTTAGCTTAACAGGCAGATAGAGAATGGATCCATCGAAAGCAGTGATGTTTCCGGTGACAGCTTGATGGTCCTTCAACATGCCAAACTTCATGCTTTTGCACTCCACATTGGGGCTAGAAAATAATAAAGAGGATTTTATTTCAGCTTGACTTTACAGCTGTGTGGTAGGTCTGTTAGAGATGCAGTCACTTATGACTACTGCTCCATCTAGTGGTCATATTAAAATATTGAAATACATCTGACTAAAAAAAGAACTCTGACCCAAGGATACTGGCTCACAGAAAATAAAAATAATCCATAATTCCACCACCCAAACACAACTGCCTTAACATGTCAGTGTACATTCTTCGAGAGTTTAGACCAGAGGGTCAGAAAACTTTTATGGAAAGACTTTACACGTCATATGGTCTCTGCTACAACTATTCAACTCTGCTAACATAGCACAAAAGCCTCGTAGACAATACGTAAACCAATAAGTATGGCTATGTTCCAGCAAAACTTTATTACAAAAACAGGCAGTGGGCCAGATTTGCCCAGCAGGCCTGCCACAGTTTGCTAATCCCTGCTCTAGCATCTATAGAAATATACACTTTTAAAAATATATTTTTAAAAAACATAGGATTTTACTCTAACCATTTTTCACTCACAGCAATTTCAACTTTTTATCAATTCACTGTCACAAATCTTACAGCTTTGAAAAAGTCCAGTAGCTACTTTGTACAATGACTGTCCCAACAGATCACAGTAACACACAACCTATTCTACAACTTCGAAGTTTAAACAAATCCAAGGCTAAAAAGGGTCAAGCATGTTCAAGTACATGAAGAAAGATAACATCAACAAAAAAATCAAGCGGTAATCCAATACAGTCATCGCCAAAACTAAGCACTCACATGCTAACATCACATTCCAAAATGCTTCTTCTAAAAAATTCACACATACGTGGCATTATGCCCAAGACACTATATTTAAATTTGTCTTTTTAGAGCCCCACGATGTCAAGGAAGCTACAGGATGACCAGTCACGGTAATACATCCTCTCGGTATTCTCTCATCCTCTTCACATTGTGGCTTCAAAGGTCTGCATCTACAATCTCGAAATTTATAGAATCCATGTCTTCTCCAGAGCCTGGTCAATGCAGAGACCCGTGAGGAGTCTCACACTCCTTTCCGTTTCATTATCAGTTGTCAATCCATTTCCAGAGCAAGTACTCTTCCCTCTCATTAACACCCATCTCCATCCCTTACATTCCAGAACAGGCCCATTCCCACCACCTTCCCCTCTTGCTAGTTCAATTTCACCCGGTTTCCTCACTCCTTCCCTTCACTTGTCATATGTGTTCACGTCCAGTTTCTTACCTCACCGAAACCTTTAAAGCAATTATCATTCCATTTCTCATTCCTCTTACATATTTTTAAAATAAGTGGCCAATCCACTGGCTATTTCTCATGGCCCAGGCTCTCCTTTGTTCTTTTAGTCTCATTTTTTCCCCATAACACTAACAAAGCTACTAGAAAATCACCAAGGGTGCCTCTTGAAAGCAAATTCAACAACTTTTTTCCCTGTGGCCAAAGTCAACCACCTCTCCCTCATTCAAATGGGTCCTTCTTTCTGGCTTTATAACCCTGTCTTCAGGGTATTGTTCCCCTAACTGTTCCTTTCTTCTCTCTTTCATTCCACTTCTTCTTCTTGTACCAATTAATAGCTGTGCTTCAAAAATTCAGTCTTCCATCTTCCTTTTTCTCCATAAATATTCCAGAACACTCATTTATTTTCACAATTCCAGCTAATAACCTTCAGTTAATGGCTCTCCTGAGATTTTAAAAAAGAACACAGACTAATATAAATTCTTAACTTTTAAATAAGTATGATAAATCCTAAAAGTTATTGATATAAAATTAAAGTTATTTTCTCTGGTTTTTTCACCCTCAAGTTTAACCCTAGACTATCACTGGTGAGCCATCAAATGCTGGTATAGCACTCATGCAGGGAGGATCCAGGTATTGTGGGGTGTGTTTTTGATACCACTGTGGGGGGGGGGGGGTCTCTTTAAGAAGAGGAATACAAAACTACAGATACAAGATAAGTTAAAAAGGTTATGAAGGGGTCTATGCAAGTAAAAGGCCCTGAACTTAAGTTTCATTAACTTTACAGAAAATCCACCTCTAATCTCATGCATAAAATTGCACCTATTAAGTTAAAATCTGGATTGGTAATATAGCTAAACACACACAAAAAATGTTAACTTTAAACTTATTGCAAGGATATGAATATATGAATTACTGTAGGGGGAGCTGCATCAGGAGTTATACACAAAAACAATTCAGTTATTCCTGTGGAACTATTTCATTACTGTTCTCTAAGAAGTGAACAATACAGGGGGGAAAAAAAGCTGTGAATACCTGAAAGTCACATGATATTGATAAACTGCTTCATTACGACACTGTATTTTGATAAGGTTCAATCCCAAAGATTGAGGTGTTCCTTTCGATCCTTGCTTCACAAAAGGCTCTCTAGAAAATAAAAATAAAAAACAAAAGCACCCACATATGCCAAAAACAAACAAATAATCCATGCCACAAAAATGCAATGAAAGAAAAGGAAAGGAAAGATAGATTGGGGGAAGTAGTATTTCACACTTTGCTTACAGGTACACAGACCAAGAATCAAGACATACAAAAGAAGCTTTGAAAGCCAGAAGGTAAATTCTTAGCAATCTCTAATTAGAGAAGCAAGGTCACCCTATTTGTCCTAGTAATATCACTAGAATAACTAGGCCAGCTAACTAAGAACATAAGAATTAGTTCTATAGAGAAAAATGAACTGCTGCAATGTACTTCCTAGATAATTTCCTTATCTTCAACATGACAAAGAATTATCTATGTCTGAATTGGGAAGGAAATGAAAAGCTATGAGTAGACTCTAGATAAATACATACTATCATCACTAACCCCATTTCACCACATCAGGAATTGCCCCACCTCTCTGTCATTCTCCCCACTGGCAAAAAACAAAACAACCCTGCAGTACCTACCACCCAAGGAGGACTTTAGACACAACAGAACAGAGTTTGCAATACTATGCGAAGGCCTCCTCCACATCATCACCAAGCAGGGATGGCAGCACTCCTGACTTACTTTTCCTTGTGTTCTGCAGTCCCAAGTGGTGGGCAATCCAGAGAATGCAGTGGGGCTGGGGTCAGAGGTGGCTGAGATGACAGCTGGGCAGGATCCTGAGAATTCAGGCTGAGAGCACCGGGAGCCTTGTATACTCCTCTGCCTATACCACCAGCTGCTCTTCCCATCGGTAATAAAAAGGCATCCAAATTCCCTCTTCCAAGCGTTCTGAAATGTTGAAAAGAGGCAAATCAGAACTTTCTCAATCATGCTTCTATCTATGCCCTATCTAAATGAGTCCCCCAAATCTATATTCTCTTCCTGGAGGAGTCAGCAAAAGGGACCCAAGCATTGGGATTCTCTCCAAATCCAATATGCTAACGTGACTTATGCATCAATTGTTATTAATATTGACTCTCAGGGCCAACTTCCACAGCAGAAATTGAGATGGAAGTTTGACCCACCTGGGTTAAAGAACCACTACCACCAGGCTGAATTCTTAAGAGGGCAAACAGGGTGGTGAACTGTGCAGTGCAGTACTGCTTTTACCCTCGTCCAAAGACTGACTGCGTCAGTAGCTGCTGACTACTCTTGGAAAATACCCATTCTTACCATGAAACCATGCATTGTTTCTTTGTGAGATAATACAACCCACTTTAGAGTTTCTCTCTGGACTTACAGATATTTCATCTGAATTTGATGGCTACCCAAGAAGGCAACTTTACCCACCTACTCCAACCAACGGAGGCCTCTGCCATCTTGCTATCTCCAGATGCCAACACTGAAGGATCCAGAAAAGTGGGATGGGGTGCTTCTTTGTCCTTGCGTGCCATACTGGTAGACAAGCCTCGACCTAAAATGCCTCTACCTAAACGGAAGAGTCAAACCCCAGCTGTAACCGTGAGCTGAACATTTTATAAAGTACAGTAATTTTTCTGAAGATAAACTGTGTGAATTTAAGAACAAAGCAATCATATATAACACCACGTTTTCTCAAGTCAGTCTTCCACATACCTAAAGGAGGCATTTCCTGTTCCACAGGGGTCCGGGACACTGTTTCAAGGCCCAGTCCTCGGAACATTGAGACCAAACCCATAGATTCCTATAGAAAGTCAAAGAATAAAGTTATTCTAAGATGTAGTTTAAAACCTCAGTTTTGGTTTTCTTCAAGTCTTGGTAAATAATAAATAATAAAAAATAAATAATAAAAATCATAATAAAAATAAAAAATAAATAATAAAAATAAATAAAAAAATAATAAAAATCATCCGCTTCAAATTCTATAAATGTTACAAGAATAAAAATACCTTATAAAAATTGTTTAAATCCTTATGGTCTTAAAAAAAACACTTCTGTCGGACTTCCCTGGTGGCACAGTGGTTAAGAATCCACCTGCCAATGCAGGGGACACGGGTTCGATCCCTGGTCCGGGAAGATCCCACATACCGTAGAGCAACTAAGCCCATGCGCCACAACTACTGAGCCTGTGCTCTAGAGCCCACGAGCCACAACTATTGAAGCCCGCACACCTAGAGCCTGTGATCCGCAACAAAAGAAGCCACCGCAATGAGAAGCCCACGCACCACAACAAAGAGCAGCCCTCGCTCGCCGCAAATAGAGAAAGCCCGTGCACAGCAACGAAGACCCAACGCAGCCAAAATAAATTTATGTAAAACAAAAAACAAAACACTTATGTCATATTAGGTTTTCAAGCATAAACAGTTACAGTTCATGATTTGATATACAGTATAACAAATGCAACAGAATTATTTTTCTAGTTCATTTCCTGTACACCTAAGGTAAGAGAGAACAAGTGTACTGGCTAATAAATTTTCCAAAAAAATGGATCATTTAAGGGTATCAGAATTTTGGTTTTTTTTAAAATAACCTCAACAAAACTTGCTACTGTTTTCCTGTAGCAGTCTTGGAAGTTTACTACTGTTACACCAATTAGAGTTGCCACATATAGACTCAAGCAATCCATTTGAGTAAAAATACAGGATTACTGTCAATTATGTTTCTTCTTACAGAACGTTACATCTGACATTGTCAACCTACTTAAAATTGTCATAACTGCACTATTAGATTCTTCCTGTATTTGCTAACTCTTTATTCTTTGAGATTAATTATAGACAAATACCATTCTTAAAATTACTATATAATTAAGAGATTAAGAATGCATGTCCATGCGAGTATACACACAGCACTAACAATAGCTGAAGATCCTCTTTTTCTTTAAGATTCAGGCAAAGAGCCTTCTGAAAGAAACCATTCTTAACAATTATGACCTTAGAGGCAAGAGTGGCTGCTAATACCATAGAGTCAAACCCAGAGTGGAAATCTAAACACTCACAAAAAAACAAAAGACTGTACCTTTAAACCTATCATTTATGTATGTATATATTTATATTTATAGAAGCTAGAGAACTAAGGCATTTACCCAGGTCCATCTAACATTCATTGCGAGGCCCTTTTTCTAGACTTTCAACTCAAGAATTTGAAATATATTCCAAGAGGCAACCACTTGTTCAAGGGAAAAAAAAACAAACCCTTGCTTTCATATAGGGCTTCCCAGTTTCCTAAGTACCTTGAAATCCCTTATTTGCCCTGATGAAAAGCTGTGTGCTGCTACTATGTATGCAGACACGGTCTTACCTTTTGCACTGGCCCACTCTGTGGGCCTGGCTCCTCTCGCTTTTCAAATACATGGCCTCTGCCTGCAGGTCCTGCCCTGCCCAGAGCTGGGTCCAAAGGTTTTGGAGCCTGTTGCCAAGAGCCCGGCATCCGAACATACTGAAATGGGTGCACAGGAGACGGGCCCCTGAAGGGTGGTCGGACAGGATCCATTGCAAGGCTGCAGAGGACACAGGTGTCAATCTGTTCTGGTTAATTATCTGCCATCATTTTATAATTTAAATGATTCCCAATTGTTTTCCTTTTCCTTCAAGGCAGACTCACAAAGCATTAAGAAAAAAAAAAAATAGCTACTTTGGATCAGACCAGTGATACAACCATCCTCCTATATTATGCTCACTTCAAAAGCTTCTGTTTAGCACAGAATATTCTAAACACTCTCCATCAGCAATCTCTTAAAGGCCAAGCCCTCCTTGAATTTACTTATATTTTCTACCCAAACGGCCTCTTACAGAACTCAGTCCTGTAAGTTAACTACCAGTTGTAGACAGAAACGCTTTTTATGTATGGGCATGATTTTGCTTTGTAAGTAAGTTTATAGTTAACATAGCCATATCATAAAATTTTTTTGTCCATAAATATTTATGGGTTTTGCTTCGTTTTGGGTCACTCTTTCTTCTACCAGAGTCCTAATATTTTTCCAGTCTATTTTCACATTAAACTTTTCCATCTCCTCCTTGGTTCCTTAGCTGCTTCTCCGAATCTTTATCCAATTCCTCTCTATAAAACTCTTCTTTCAAACTCTACCAGAACTGAGGTCTCCAGGGTACAGACCCTTTCTGGTTTGAGCCTATGATTCCTGCTAAGTCTCACAAGTGACATTTAACACCTCCCCCCACCTCCCAAGGTAACCAGGGATGATGCTCTTCTCGCCCCTCAAGTCTCAGACTCACTAAGCTTCTTCAAAATCACTTTATAATCTGTAGACTTCAGGACTCCTTCTTTCAGGGGCTCCCTTCATTGTCTGGACTCACCCCTGCTCCCTGAAGAATCTTTTGTAACCAACAAGTAAGCCTCTTCTTAACTTCTGCAAACGTGTCTTAAGTATTAGCTACAGAGAAATCAGGCCATGCATATAAAGAAAAGACTGACATACAATTCCTAAGTCAACTATAGGTGAAGGCGGTTCAGGATCTGGCAAAAAATTTTTAAATAAATTATTATCTTTTACACTAAAATGGGAGGATACCCTTACTCAAAGGCTACTACAGTTCTCCCCTTTAATTGTTTAAACTCCTTTTCAGTTAGCTTGGCCTCTTCACTCACAACTTCTCACCACCACTGGAAGAAACCAGAACATTCAGCAGCCTAACTGGTACACACTGAGAGGCACTATAACACCTACCAATCACTGGATTTCTGGAATCCTCTTCTTTCTCCACCCCTCCCTCACCTCCACCATCACTTCTACAGATTCATGCCCTCCCTTAATGTGGATTTTCTCATTTGATTAGTTAGCAGGTGGCTGGCTGACTATAAGGTACAAGCGGGGAGAGTCCAAGGACAGGCAGGTCCCAGGACCGGTGAGGCCTACGTTCCCCACCCCTCCAAGTGCGAGCTCCGGGCTGGGGCATATGACTGGGCCTAACCAGAAAAGAGGTTCCTGAAGGCAAATACTACATGCCTTCCACCCTGGAGAAAGCATCATTCCCCAAACCAAAACTCCCCTGGGGGTCCTGCCCACCCCTTGTGTGCGAGTAACACTCACGCCCGCCCAAACCCCTCTCCCCCTCAGAGTCCCCTCCCTCCCCAGGCACCACCTTCCCACCTCTCCCAGGTCCTGCGTTCCTCCTAACCACCCCCCCAGCCTCAAATAACAACTCCCCGCCCCCGCCCCCGGCCCAGGCTCCACCCAGGGGCCCACAGGCCCTCGCGGCTCCCCAGGGATATGGGGTGAGAGAACAGGGGAGGGTCCGAGTGGGCCGGAGGGGCCCCCGTTCACCAGCAAGAGCTTGAGCGAAAGCGCACCTGGCCTGTAGCAGAGCGACCTTGGCCTCCGCGGCCTTCCACACCTGCGTCCCCTCCTCTCACCAGCGTTCGAGCACTCGCGCACCTCAGCGAGTCCTCAAGCGAACCCTGGGCTCAACGCTCGCGCAGCGCCACGGTCCCACATGCTCCAGACCCCAAGTTCCCGTCTTCTCGCGGTGCCTCCGGGGCTGAACCCATTGGCCAAACGAAGTGCCACTCACAAGAACCAGCGGTCTCATTGGCTCTTCTGCAAAGAGTGCCTCCCTCTCCCGTTCCAGCAGCTTCGCTCGCTATAGCGCTAGGTTCATCCGAAAGGGGTGCTCCAAGTAGGGGTCCAGAAGTTAGGAGTGAACCTAAGCGTTAAAATGTGTTACTTTTTGTGTGTGTGTGTGTGTGTGTGTGTCACGTTTTTAAGATCCTGACTCCCATGCCGTTGGCAACTCCTGTAACAGAGTTAGCTTACACGCTCATGAAGAGATTGACTTGCCCCATCCTTCCCAGTTAGAGGATATAAGGATGTGGGTGATGAATAGGAAAGAGCTTGAGTTGACATTCAAACACCTAATTATGTGATCTCTAAGCCTCACTGTACTTATATATAAAACTGGAAGAAAATCATCCATTCATAGGATTGTATGGAAATGTATATACGTTAATGAGATGATGCGTGTAAAATACCTGGCACAAGGAGAAGATTGCCTGCAATAAATTTTGCCTATCATTATTATTTATTAATACCTGAATCTGTGAGCCAAGAAGAGCTTTCTTCAAACTATGTAAAAGCATTGGTGGTTAACTCTGCAGCAACTGTATAATTTCCAAATAAATAAAGATTTCTCTCCCTCTCCAATCATTTTGGCAAATAATTGCACCCTCTCCAACCCCAAGTTTTCTGAGGTGGCTGGGGTCAAGCTTCCAGAGACCTCGGCTGATGTTGTAGAGACATGTAAATACTCTATATGGAATAGGGCTAGACACGGCTTTTCCAAGCCTCAGATATCTCATACCTCGTTTTAATCCATACATTCAAGGACTCTCCTCTCCTTCCCAAGACAGAATAGCTTGAAAATTATTGGAGCAGGAGAATTTCCAAAGCGGGAATCTAATTGGTGGGATACCCCTTCCCTCTTTGTAGATGTTATTTGTTTAACACTATATGTGAGTTCTTCTACCTCACAGCCTTCCTACTTTACAATGTTACAATGTTATGTTATAATAACATGTATACTGAATTCTGTTGTTCATGCCAACATTTAGCAGCAAGTGCACTCAAAAATAGTTATACATGGGGCTTCCCTGGTGGCGCAGCGGTTGAGAGTCCGCCTGCCGATGCAGGGGACACAGGTTCGTGCCCCGGTCCGGGAAGATCCCACATGCCATGGAGCGGCTGGGCCCGTGAGCCATGGCCGCTGAGCCTGCGCGTCCGGAGCCTGTGCTCCGCAATGGGAGAGACCACAACGGTGAGAGGCCCGCGTACCAAAAAAAAAACGAGTAGACAGGATATAGAAATACCCTGTACAATATTTCTAGCCAACCCACACATAATGAATACTAGTTATTTCACCAAAGGAAAATCCACATAGTCTCAGTGTCGACTGGAAATAAAGATAGTTGAAGCTCTCTAAAGAGTGGACATCTGCTTAGAAGCTTTCAAAAGCTAATCAACCTCTCCTGGAGTTTACATTCCCCAACACTTCAGTTGTTAATTAACCATACCTAGGATATTGATTTAAAAGAGCACACACATATTGTACTGTTTAAAGTATTTAAAATTAAATTACAGATGATATAAGATGATATTTTCATAACACCAAATTCTGTCCACTTGGCCTTGCCAGGCTCTAAAATTCAGGGTGAGGATGGCCCTGTCACTATATACAATCTGGATTTTCCCAGGCAGTCATGACATCAAAGAGTCTGGCCCTTTGTCCCCAGTAAGTGTTTCCATTCTGACCATAAATCCTGATTTGTTGTTGTTATTGTTGTTGAGAAAATAAAGTCACCAGAGCCACAGCAAGACAAATGGCAGAAAATGACATTACCTGTTTGGCCTAGAAACTACAGGGAAGATTTAATTGAAATTGGACCTACATCTATAACACCTCTGGGTTCCAGGCAGAGGTAAACACAGATCCTCCCAGGAGAAATACACCCTCCACATGGTCCTCAAAGTTCCCACACAGGAACTCGCAAGAAAAAATAAATCACACAACACATTAGGGTCAATAAAATGGGTGAACTGTTATGATTGTTTGTTGGGTTGTTTTGTTTAAATTAATTTTAAAAACACACATTAGGCTCAATAAGAAGACAAACAATGCAATTTTTTAAATGGGCAACAGATATGAACTGATCTTTCACCAAAGAAGATATACCAATGGGTAAAAATCACATGAAAATGTGCTCAACACCATTAGTCATTCAGGAAATGCAAACAAACAGACAAACAAAAACACAGTAAGATATTTCACACCCACTAGAATGGCTATAAAACATAGGACAGATAATAATTGTGATGGTTACTTATGTGTATCAGTTTGGCCAACAGGTACCCAGATATTTGCTCAGACATTATTCTGTGTGTTTCTTGGAGGGTGTTTTGGATGAAATTAACATTTGAATTGGGAGATGGGGTAAAACAGACTGCCCTCTCTAATGTGGATGGCCTCATCCAATCAATTGAAGGCCTAACTAGGACAAGAAGGCTTACCCTCTCTGGATTAAGAGAGAATTTTTCTCACCTGACTGCCATTGAACTGAAACATCAGCTTTTTCCTGCCTTCTGACTCAAACTAAAGCATTGGCTCTTCTGGGTCTTAAGTCTGCAAACCTTCAGATTGGAACACCACCATTGGCTCTCCTGGTTTTCAGGCCTTTGAATTTGGACTAGAACTACACCATTGGCTCTCCTGCAACTCCACTGAAGATCTTGGGATTTGTCAACCTCCATAATCACATATTATAATTCCTTAGTAGAAAGTGTATGTATATATAAATATAAATATATATAAATATATAAAAATATATATAAATATATATACTCCTAATGGTTCTGTTTCACTGGAGAACCCTGACTAATACAGATTGTGGTACCATGAAGTAGGGTGCTGATGTAAAAAATACGTAAAAATATGGAAGTGGTTTTGGAGCTGGGTGATGGGTATAATTGGAAGACTTTTGAGGTACATGCTAGAAAAAGCCTAGATTTCCTTGAAGGGACTGTTGGTAGAAATATGGATGTTAAAGGTGTTTCTGGTGAGGTCTCAGACAGAAATGAGGAACATGTTATTGGAAACTGGAAGAAAGGTGATCCTTGTTATAAACTGGGAAAGAACTGGCTGAATTGTAGTCTTGTGCTTTGTGGAAGGTAGAACTCACAAGAAATGAACTTGGATATGTAGCTGAGGAGATATCTAAGCAAACTGTTGAGGCGTGACCTGGCCTCTCCTTCCTGCTTATAGTAAAACGTAAGAGGAGAAAGATAAATTGAAAGAAAGATTAAGCAAAAAAGAATCAGAGTTTGAAGATTTGGGAAGTTCTCAGCCTATCTATTGTGCAAAAGTGAGAAAGCTTGTTCTGGAGAGAACACCCAAGGGTGTGGCTAGACAATCACTCTACTAGGAGATTATCCATGGTTAACTATGGAGCTAATCAGCTATCTCAGCAGAAGCTAGAAGCAAAAATAGGATTATGTTGAACAGCAGCAGAGACACTGCCAGTTTGGACCAAAGGGAACAGAGACTGAATGAAATAAAGGAAGGCTTTCTAAAGGATGGCTTTTGGACTTCTGGGATTCTACAGGACAGGACAATAGAGCGATTCAACATGCTTAATCCTTTAAGAAAAGGGAAGAATAACCCCAAAGGTGATTCAGCCATCACCAGTGCTGCCACTGTCACCACAAGCCTATGTGACAAAGCTATTTCCTCTTCATAGCTTCACATCTGGAGAGGAATATTGCTTCAGGATGAATCATACCTCAAGTCTCACCAATATCTGATTTAGATGATGTCTAGATGAGATTTTGGGCTTGGAATTAATGCTGGAGTAGGTTAAAACTTTTGGAGCTATTGAGATGTGGTGAATGTATTTTGAATGTGAGAAGGACATGAATTTGGCGGGACCAGAGGGCAGGATGTTACGAACTGAATTTTGTCCCCCCAAGAGTCATATGTTGAAACCTAACCCCCAGCGTCACTGTATTTGGAGCAGAGCCTCTGGGGAGGTAATTAAGGTTAAATGAAGTAATAAGGGTAGGGCCCAACTAATAGCACTGGTGTCCTTAGAAAAAGAGACACCAGAGATCTCTCTTTCTTTCCCTGTGAGCAAAGAGGAAAGGCCATGTGAAAACACAATACAACAAGAAGGTGGCTGTCTACAAGTCAGGAAGAGAGCCCTCACCAGAAACCAAATTTGCCAGCGCCTTGGTCATGGACTTCTAGCCTCCAGAACTGTGAGAAAATAAATGTCTGTCATTTAAGCCACCTTGTCTACAGTATTTTGTAATGGCAGCCCTAGATGACTAATGCAATAATAAAGTCAGCAAGGATGTTGTGCTGTAAGTGCCTGACATTAAGCAGTTTTTTCATTGTAATTCAAGTGCCTGGTATTAAGCTTCTCATTGCCAAGACACCCATTTCAAAGACGTCCATCTCAAATAAACATGCTGCCATCTAAATAACTAGAGAAGGAACCAGGACACCTCCACCCAAGAAGTTCCCCTTTTAGAAAGCCCTGGGTGACGCTGACCTCTTGAATGCTCCTGCTTTTTCCTCCCCATGCCCTAATTCCTGCTCTTGGGATTCATTCATTCATTCATTTATTTTGGGTGGCAGGGCCTGCAGGTTTTATTTCTTGACTGGTCCACAGGATGGTAGGCAGTTGCACTACAGCCCACCTCTCAGGCACCTCACCAGGCCCCTGGCTCTGGCTGTGTCTGCCTTCTTCTGCTCCTGCTGTTGTTGGAGCAGCAGGGGCTCTGACTCAAACTCCTTCATGCGCTTCCCGTAGTCCATGTACTCGCAGTAGTCCCAGTTGTGCTGTCGTTGTTGCAGGCCAGGAAGTCGGGGAATGTGACAGCTTACACCTGAGAAGCCCGATGAGGTAGTGAGCGCAGTAGTCATACTGATGAAGCACCAGCTGCGCCTTGCTCCACCTGCAGCTGAGGGGCTACCATCCCATGCTCCTTGCACCTGAGGAAACCATAGTCGGGTGGGAAGGTGGGCCTCTGGAGGGGGTCAGGCTCCCCCAATGCATCACCCAGCTAGTGCCTGGCCAGGTGTCCCCCGCCATGTCTGCTGTTGCTGCAGGTTCCTGTGGGAGTCCATGCTCTTAGGTTTTAAATTCACCAATGAAGAGTGAACCTGCAAAACCCCAGCCACCCCACTCTCAACCTTAATAAAGGCAGAACTGCAGGTTCTCACTTTCTATCTGTCTCTGTGTCTGTCTCTGTATCTGTGTCTCTGTCTCTCTCTGTCTCTCTGTTTCTCTCTGTCACCGTCTCTTTCTCTCTCTGTCTCTCTGTCTTTGTCTCTCTTCTGTCTCTGTCTGTCTTTCATCTGTCTCTCTCTCTCTATATATATATATATATGTATATATTTCCCCATGACCTTGCTGTGTGGCCCTCAGGCATGCCATGTGCCCTCCAGCACTTGATTTTTCAAAGTTCCCTGACGGTTGCTGCTGTGGCACATCCTGCAGCCGTAATAAGAACCCAACGGCCAGTCCAGCCACAGCAGTGGCTCAGGTCATATAAGCAGATCGGTTAGGGAGGCACCACTTGGGAAAACATTTGGCAGTTTCTCAAAAAGTTCCACAAAAAAATTCCTTAGGAACCAAGAGTTCCACTTCTACCTAAGAGGAATGAAAACATATGCTCCCACAAAACTTGCATGCATACATTCATAGCATCAATTTTTATGAGAGCCCAAACCTGAAAACCAATTAAATGCTCATCAACTGGTGAATGGATAAGCAAAATGTAGTGTGCTCATACAATGGACAGATTCAGCATTAAAAAGGAACAAACTACTATGCTGTGCCATGGAGGAACCTCAAAACACATTATGTTAAAAGATGAAGCCAGACACAAGAAACCATATATTGTATGATTCCATTTATATGAGAAGTCTAGAAAAGACAAATGTATAGAGACAGAATGTAGACAAGTGGTTGTCTGGGGCTGGAAGTGAGAATGAGGGTGAACTGTTAATGGGCCTGGGGGATTTTATTAGGGTGATAACAATGTTCTAAAACTGATTTGTGGTGATGTCTGTACCACTCATAAATTTACCAAAGATTATTGAATACTCTAATAGGGTAAGTTTTATGATATGTAAAATAGATCTTAATAAAACCTCCTTTAAAAACATTAGCAAACAAGCAGAAACTACAGTGAACAGAACCAGATCCACAAAGATTTCAAAAAAAGAATCACTGGACCCAGAATATAAATAAATCTTGAATACGTTTTAAGAAATAAAGGTGGCAATTAAAACCATGAGTAAGAGCAAAGATTATCAAAATTGACTAGGCAGATTTGAAAAAGAACCAAAATAGGACTTCTACAAATGAGTAATATAGAAATTGAAATTAAATGTTCAGAAGAAAAGTAACACAAGAGAAAAGACACAGCTGAAGGAAGACATTGTGAATTAGAAGATAAATCTGGTGGTGCAGTGGTTGGGAGTCCTCCTGTTAATGCAGGGGACATGGGTTCGAGACCTGGTCTCGGAGGATACCACATGCCGCAGAGCAACAAGGCCCATGCGCCACAACTACTGAGCCTGCACTCTAGAGCCCGCAAGCCAGAACTACTGAGCCCGTGTGCCACAACTACTGAAGCCCATGTGCCTAGAGCCCGTGCTCCACAGCAAGAGAAGCCACCACAATGAGAAGCCTGCATGCCACAGCGAAATATCCCGTGTGCCGCAACTAAGACCCGATGCAGCCAATATAAATAAATAAGTATTTTTTAAAAAGGAAAAGAAAAAGCCTTGAAGACACTGGCACGCACACACACACACACACACACACATCTCCACAGGCCTGAAAGTTTAAGCGAAAAAAAGAACTGTCAACCTAGAAAATGCATATCCAGTGAAATTTTCTTCCTAGAACAATAGTAAAATAAAGCATTTTCAGACAAACACAGAGATTTACCTCTAATAAACCCTCTGTAGGGGACTTTCCAAGTACTAAAATGAAGAAAAATGAGTATTAACCCCTTATACTTTCTAGGTGCACCACGATGTCCCCATGCTACTCCATGCCTTGGCATCAACACAGAAGCCTCAGGGCAGAAAGCAGGAGAGGCACAGGGCAAGCCTGAGGCTAGGCGTTATCAACTTGTATCCCTGTAGACCTGGTGAGTGCTCACAGAAGACTGTTCGCCATAGTACGGGTTATATAAAGGGACACGTAAGACCGACAGGATCTGTAATGGAGCATAAGAGGTGTCCAATACAGTGAAATTTAAAAAAAAATGATAGAGCTAAGAGGTTAAGAAAAATAGCATATAAGTCAGGAGGGAGGTAATTAGAATAAAAGCATTATAAGGTTCTGGAGGAGGGTAGTAATAATTAACTCTACACTCTCTCAGCATGCATATTAAATTTTTAAAATATATATTTAAAATATTTTAATTTAGGTATAATTGACATATAATGGTGTATTAGTTTCAGGTGCACAACGTAAGGATTCAATAGTTGTATACTTTGAAAAATACTCACCACAATAAGTCTAGAACATCCATCACCTTACACAATTACAAAAAATTTTGTGTGTCATGAGAACTTTTAAGATTTACTCTCTCAATAGGCCTAAAATCCCTTATCAGAAATCCTTGGGGCCATGTACATTTCAGAATTCAGGAAGTTTTAAATTTTAAAAAGATATTAAATTGTACATTGTATACCTCCCCTAGAGTGGTCTGAGACAGCACAAATAATCAAACACATATTTATGCAGTAAAACATGAATATTCACCTCAAGTAGCGTAAAGACTGTAAATAGCTTCACATGATCAGGTAAAAATTTCTACCAAGTGAGATCAGATCAGACAGTTGAGGTTTTGCCACCAAGGAGGTTTCAAGAAAATAATTTTTACAACTTTTAGACTGCAAACTTTTGAATACGAAGCTGTGGACCTAGATTGGTTGAGCAGTAGCCATTACCAATATGTTAAAATTTAATGTTTTCAATAAACCTCTCAGGAACATTTTATTATTTTCATTTTATAGATGAGAAAATTTAGGCTTAAAGAAATTAAATAACATGACTAAGCTCACACACCAGTAAGAGGGGTAATCAAGAATCGAAGGAAGTCTCTTTGCCTCTACCCCCAGTGCATTTCCTACCACACCTCCTCAAAGGAGCACCACTGTGGCGTGTAATTGGACAGTCATTATTCTGTCTACATTCCATTCAGGCTCTGCGAGTAAAGGAAAGGAGTGCGATATTATTTTTATAAGCCAAAATTGTAACTGGAGATTTTTTTATACTTCACTGAACATATTTGTGGCAGAGAACTTTATTTCACTTTATTCCACTTCACACATGAGAAATGGGGTCCAGTTCCTAACTTCCTATCATTTTGATGTCCTTACTAAAAGTCAGCTTCCCTTCTGATTTCAGTTTGTCATGAATATTATCTGACACTCATCAATTGACGAAAATCACAAATGCCACTCTCTGCAGCTGGCAGGAAATGAATTAGCAACATTTCCTGGAATACACCCAAATTTGCTGAAAAATAAAAATTTGTTAATGTGATCCCAGGTCCTGAAATTTCTTCCATTGTGACTAATGGAAAGTTTAAGGAACCTGAGAGATGGAAAAGTCTTCAGTTATCATCTAACCTAACCCTTAATATTACGGATGAAGGGGCTGAGACCCTGATACATAGTTTCTCCAACACTTTATAGGGCTTACTTTGAACTTAAATGTAAACTAAAAAGAGAAGTAAGCCAATATTTACCAAGGAAACAAATGCGATGATGTATTTATGCAGGCATAATTTTTTTTGTTGTTCTTTTGGCGGTACGCAGGCCTCTCACTGATGTGGCCTCTCCCGTTGTGGAGCACAGGCTCTGGACGCACAGGCTCAGCGGCCATGGCTCACGGGCCTATCCGCTCCACGGCATGTGGGATCTTCCTGGACCAGGGCACGAACCCATGTCCCCTACATCGGCAGGTGGACTCTCAACCACTGTGCCACCAGGGAAGCCCATATGCAGGCATCATCTTAAAGTATGATTCTCAACAAAGCAAACAAACATCCCCATCAGCAGAAGTAGAGCTTGGGGAAACACAAGGAAAGGAGGAAGTGACCTGGGACCTCCCCTGGCCAAACAGTATGCCAAAAACTTACTAATTTGCATACAATATGACAGCATTGCCATCAAGCTAGGTGTAAGTTTTCAGATCACTAGATAGTCTCTGAAATGAGCCAGTTTATCATGTATCATTCCATTTGCCTCAATAGCTTCTCCAGTTACATTTGCTATCATGAGGATGTTACTACTATCCCCCAATACTACTACTATTGGCTGCCTTTTTGGCCAAGAGAAGTTCCATACTGTTAACCTATGTTAAAGACAGATAGAACTGTGCAAAACAAACAAACGCCCCGAACTGAGATGTGCCAGTATGTTAAATAACAATGAATTTGACCCTGTATGTGAGTCAGCCAAAGGAGACAAACATAGGGAAATGGTTTCATACAAAACTGTGGTTGGCAGCATAGATTCCCAGGGAAGGTTAAGCCTTGACTGTGCCACTTATTAGACCAGCATGACCTTAGGCAAGTCACAAATCTCTTGTTTCAAAATTTTGTATATTGATTATATATTACTTTCATAGGAAGGAATAATTAAATGTGTTAACTGAAAAAAAAAAAGATTTACTCTCTCAGCAGCAATATGCAATACATATTTGAATACATATGTGAATATGCAATACAGTATTTTTAATTATAGTTGCCATGCTGTACATAACATCCTCAGGACTTTTTATTTTATAACTGGACATTTATACCTTTCAACCCTGTTCAATCATTTCTCCCACCTCCTTGCCCCCAATCTCTGGCAACCACCAATCTGTTCTTTTTATCTATGTGCTTAGTTTTTTTGTTTTTATTTGTCTTTTTAGATACCACATATAAGTGAAGTCATACAGTATTCATCTTTGTCTGACTTATTTCACTTAGCATAATGTCCTCAAGGTCCAACCATGTCACAAATGGCAAGATTTCATCCTTTCTTATGAATGAGTAATATTCCATTTTGTGTGTGTGTGTGTGTGTGTGTGTGTGTGTGTGTGTGTGTGTGTGTATCACATTTTCTTTATCCATTCATCCATCAGTAGATACTTAGGTTGTTTCCATATCTTGGCTATTTAAATAATGCTGCAATGAACATGGGGGTGCATTCATCTTTTGGAGTTAGCATTTTTGTTTTCTTTGGATAAATACCCAGAAATCGAATTGCTGGATTATATGGTTGTTCTATTTTTAAATTTTTTAAAAAGAAATAAAATGCATATCTATCCAACCAGTAGAGGGAAAAAAATAATAAAATGAGAAAAACACAATCAATCCAAATAAAAAAGGCAAGAAAGAAGAAAAATAAGTCACAGAAAAATCCGGACAAAGAGAAAGCACAAAATAAGTGGTAGAAATAAATCTAACAGTGTTAATAATTACAATAAACATAAGTGGGCTGAACTTTCTAGGTAAAAGGCAAAGATTACCAAACTAGATTTAAAAACAAAATCCACCTATACGGTGTTTAAAAGAAAAAGATAGACATAAAACATAATAATAGAGAAAGACTGCAAGTCAAATGGTTAAAAGGAACAGAGCAGGCAAGGAAGGAAGGAAGGGAGGGAGGGAGGAAGGAAAGAAGGAAGGGAGGAAGTGCAAGTCACCATGACTTTGGTGAACAGTTCTTCTTTGCTACGAGCCAACTGGCATTCATCCACCCAATGGAATGACTGAGCAATGGCCAGGGGAATGATGGTGAGATCTGATGGGTGTTTTGTGTAGAAGGGACAGGAGCGAGGACCAAGCCCTGTTGTTTCCAACAGGCTCTCAGCTGAGATTAAAGAGAACGGTGATTAAATCAAGGTCCAACCGTCTTGCAGGGAATGGCCAACTCAGCAGTCAGGTCAACTTAAAGGGCTTGCCACAGTTGGAGAGAACCAGGGTGTCTTCTTTTCTGAGGAAGCTCCAGAGGCAATTCTCCAGAGACAAATCATTAATGTCCCTCCCTGTCCCATGCCCCCATCCCGGGGACCAAAGTGGTCCTCCCTGGTACCTAAGTCAGTACTCTCCTTCCACTGGGTCCCATTCCAATAAATTTACCCTTGGTCACACCTAGACCTTTTGTTCAGAAGGATCAGGTAAAAGAGGGACAAGTGTATTTTTAAAAAAATTTAATCAGTTGTGCTTCTAGTGTCTCTTTAATTTTTTACAGCAACTCAGGACAAAAGAAATATCTAAAAATTCCATTTATTAAGTTGTCAGATCCAATTATCTTAACACATATTTATGTTGTCACAGTTTTGTAGCCATATGAAAAAAATACATATAAATTGAAAGAAAAAAATAATACGTTTATTCTATTTTAAAGAACAGTAGTCTCCCCTTATCCACAGTTTCACTTTCTACAGTTTCAGTTACCCTCTGGCAACTGCTGTCTCAAAATGTTAAACAGAAAATTCCAGAAATAAACAATTCATAAGTTTTAAATTGTGCACCATTAAATGAATAGTATGATGAAATCTCACACCACCCTGCTCTGTTCTACCTAGGATGTGAATCATCCCTTTGTCCAGCATATTCATGCTGTATACACTGCCTGTTAGTATAGGAAAAAACATAGTATATATAAAGTTGAGTACTATCTTAGATTTCCGGCATCCACTTGGAACATGTCCCCCGAGGATAAGGGAGACTACTGCAATCATATTTACTTCCCTGGGACGTGCTGGGTACCATACAACTTCTCAAACCTTGGAATCAGATTGGGCACTACCATACTCATTTCCTGTACCACACTGATATTCATGCAGTATTTGCTTTTTATCACACCAACTGCAGAAAACCCAACTTTGCAAAGATATGACATTATCAAAAGGAAAACAATCTAATGTTGCAGTCATGATCTACCTTGTACTAGTAAGTTGCGTAGTTTCCGACAGATGATGAGTATCACTGTGTTTCCCTTGCACTTTTAAAATACAGTTGACCCTTGAACAACATGTGGGGCTGGGGCACCAACCCTCTGCACATTCGAAAATCTGCGTGTAATTTATAGTCAGTCTTCTCTATACGTGATTCGTCTGTACCCAAGTTTCCACATCCACGGATCCAACCAACCACAGATTGTGTAGTACCATAGCATTACTATTGAAAAAAACCCACATACACGTGGACCAGTGCAGTTCAAGCCCATTTATTCAAGGGTCAACTGTATTCTACGGTGCTCCATGGGCTTGCTGCCGAGGCACCCTGGGGTGTCTCAGAACACAGTTTAGGAACTGTGGGTCTAGTACAGAATTATTATTCAGTTTGGGGGACAAAATTCTTGGGGGAAAAAATTCAAACTCAGATTGTCACACTTGATATTACTTCGTGGTTTGAATGTCAGCAAACTGCACAAAGAGTTAATATTTTTTTAAAAACTTAGCATTAAGTTTGAAATCCCTAGGTCTTTCTTTTGGCTGGGCAGCTACTAGAGGGTGAAGCACTCAGGCCTGCTGGGGTTGCCATTAGGTGAAAGAAAGAAACATTGGACATAGAAGGGAATCCCAATTTCTCAAAATAGGTCTACATAACACTCCACCTTTTCATCCTGATTAGTACCCAGGGAGCGGTCAAGAACAAAAGATCACTTTCTAAGAATAGTCACAGTTAGTGGCCATGCTGCCTTGTTAACACACATGGATCAGGAAGAGGTGATAGACATAGGGTCAAAAATCCCTTTGAGTTGACTTTTGAGGAGGCTCTTCCAATGCTTAACAAGCCCAGATGCCTGTGGATGGTGGCCTGTGCAGAAAGTCCATCAAATACCGTGACTGGCTTGCGAGTCCATTGCAATCAAAGATGCATCATCATCAGACTGCAAACGTCTGGAAAGCCAGAAATGTAGCAAAGATTCATTCCAAGGACCACAGTGGTCTGGGCAGAGTCAGCTGATTGTACTGAGACAGCAACACTGCAACCTGAAAAACTGTCAACAGTGGTGAGCCCCAGGAGTGGGGCACAGGTTCGACGGCTTTGCCCTGTGCAATGGGCCTCCCTCACCGAGACCAACAGTTCAACTTTTATTAGGACGTGCGGGCCCAGCACGCAGTAGTAGTGTGTGCATCTTAAACATAGAGTCATTTGCCTGGTGCCCAGTCTACGGTGGTGGGTATGTTGCATGTCTGGTTCAGTGATCGGTCCAGGCAGCAAAGGTGGCTGCCTGGGCAGTGCAGGCTCAATCCACAGCTTGATTCCAGTCGGTCTCATCAGAGAATGGGTCCTCACCATGGGAACCTATAGGAGTCACCCAGATGGTTCCATTAGCAGCCGTGATTTTTTTCCATAGTTGATGGCCCCAAAGAGGGAAATCTTTAATCTGCCACTCTGTAGTTTTCCAAGTGGCAGACCAAATGGCTAGGACATTGTCAACAGCCCAAACAAGAGTTAGCAAAAATATAACAAGCTTCGTCAAGGAGTATTGGCTGGAGCCGTGAGGACAGCTTTGAGTTCTGCCTACGGAGCAGAGAGACCACATCTGTTTTCTGTTCCAAGTAGATGGCGCGGATGCTGAACAGCCACAGCGTGGTGTCTACCCAGTGGACACCATGGGTTTTAACTTAGCCGAACCATCAGCGAACCAGGCCCAGGCATTTAGAAGAACCACTGTGGAATGGAAGCCCCACTGAGCAAGTGACTTTGCTTCAGGCTGTGGAATGGAGGATAACATTTCCCCCAAAGGGATGGCTGTCTGTTTGTCATGTAAAGCTGAAAACCCCACTGGGGCCAGGCCAGCTGGAGACCTAAATACACCGTTTCCATCTGACAAGGGAGGTTTATTGGGCCCTCCCCACACTGTTAGTTATTGAGTCCCAGTTACCCTACCCCTCAAAATATCAGTCACAAGGCCTCTATGTGTGTTTAACACTCTCGGGTGTTCACTTTTGACAAGAACCCAAGAGCAAGGTAAGAGATGTTTTTCAAAAGAGGTGTACCTCTTAGCACCATTAGGGAGGCAACAAACCCCATCAGTGGATGCCCCCCAGGGGAGGCTGCCTCCCAAATGTTCTGATCAGAAAAATGATCAATCAGAAAGATTTTTAGCTCAAAGGGATCATAGGGGGCTTCCCTGGTGGCGCAGTGGTTGAGAGTCTGCCTGCCAATGCAGGGGACACGGGTTCGAGCCCTGGTCTGGGAGGATCCCACATGCTGCGGAGCAACTGGGCCCGTGGGCCACAACTACTGAGCCTGAGCATCTGGAGGTTGTGCTCCGCAACGAGAGGCCGTGACAGTGAGAGGCCCGCGCACCGCGATGAGGAGTGGCCCCTGCTCGCCGCAGCTAGAGAAAGCCCTCGCACAGAAACGAAGACCCAACACGGCCAAAAATAAATTAATTAATAAATTAATTTTAAAAACCAAAAAGGGATCATAGGGTTGTGGGGTCTCAAAGGCACTAGCACCTCTCTACATGCAGCAACTCCCCACAGGTATCATCCCTTCTGGCGTTTATGAGAATTCACGGAATGTTCATGGAAAACACCAATGTCAATTACACACCCAGCAGTGGAAGCCACGAGGACAGTCCACTGAATTGGCCCAAAGCCCTGCCCACAAGATTGGCCAGCTCCTTTCTTGTCCCTGGAAAAGTGAGGGCCATTCTTCCCTTGGGAGGAAGCCTGGAAGACTTCAAAAGTCTTTTTTGCACTTGCTCAGAAATGCAATTATCAATACTTTAGCACGCACAGCCTTCACACAATAGCAGTCATTCCTTCATTCTTTCAACTAACATTTGTTTGGTGTCTATTATGTACAAGGCACTATTTTAAGTTCTGGAGACACAGTAATGAACAAAACAGTCTCTCATAGCTTATGTTCTAATGGGAATATCAGACAAAAAAAAAAAAGGAAATAGATAATATGTCAGATGGTGATAAATGCTATGGAGAAAAAGAGCAAGGAAAGGGGCAGAAGAAGTAGAAGTGGAACTTTCCTAATTTAAGCAGGATGGTCAGGGAGAGTCTCAGAGACCTGAAGGGAATGAGGAAACAAGACATGAAGGTTTCTGGGGAAAGTGGGTTCTAGGCGGGGGGGGGGGGGAAATAATGCAAAACCCCTGAAGCTGGGGCCTGCCTACTCTTTTACATAAGAAATGGACAGAGTGGAATGACCCAGAAGAGCTGGACACGAGGTCACAGGGATCATAGGAGGATCCCATGAGGTCTTGTAGCTTGAACAGACTTGGCTATTACTCTGAATGAGATGGGAAGTGGTATAATATGGTACATTTTACCAGGGTGTCTCTGGCTGCTGTGCTGAGAACAGACTGGTGGCGTGGGGGGGCGCGTAGAAGCAGGCAGATCATTTAAGAAGCAATTGTAAAAAAATCCCACAAGAGAGGATGTTAGTTTGGTCAAGGGTAATAATGCTGGATAAGTAGGAAGAAGTGATAACATTTGGGATAGATTTTTTTTTAATGATTATTTTGAAAATATAACAACACCATTATCATACCAAAAAAACAAACAATAATAATTTAATATCATCAAATATCTAGTCAACATGCCAACATTCCTGATTGCCTCATGATTTTTTAAAAAATTTGTTAAAAATATCAAAGATAAACAAAGCCAGGTATTAGTTAAAATGGTGAAAACAGGTTTTATTCAGTAACTACTGACAGTAGGCAAAAAAGTTGAGCTCCATCCTGATTTGCAAAGAGGAATTGTAAAGGGAGAATGGGGACAGGACTCAAGTGAAAAATTACAAAGGGTTGGTCACTGTAAACGTGATTAGGCCAGCAGTGACTGCTGGCGATTATGGAAGTTAGGATTCTATCCTCCCAGAGACTGGAAGCCCTCTCCTTCCGGATAATTACATTTCAAAGGAATGGCTTTCGGGTCCTTAAGACAAGACGCTCCGCAGTTATAGAAGATACATATCATCTCAAAGGGACAGAGGAAGGATTCACAATTATAAGCCCTTTTTGAGTAAATGCTCTAATAAAGGGAGGCCAGGGGACTATGTTAGGTGTTAGCTAAAACAAACAGCAAAGTTTTTTGACAAACAACAAATTTTTTTGACAGCTCTGAGCTTTTCTAAACAGGCACTCAAAACAGGCTGGGTGGTCCCAGAGACATGGCCTTAAACTGCTAAAGGCCATGTTAAAGTTTGGTGGAGACTCTCCTAGTGCAGGGTTTTTGTTTGTTTGTTTGTTTGTTTTGGTTTGGCCGCAACATGCAGCTTGGAACCCATGCCCCCTGCAATGGAAGCGCAGTGTCGTAACCACTGGACCACCAGGGAATTCCCAGTGCAGGAGTTTGAATGGAGTCTTCACGCTGAGATTCACTGCAGTTCTCAGAATCGCTATCCAAATAAGGTTCATACAAATAATGTCATTTGCAGCAACATGGATGGACCTAGAGATTATCATACTCAGTGAAGTAAGTCAGAAAAAGACAAATACCATATATCACTTATATGTGGATCTAAAATATGACACAAATGAACTTATCTACAAAACAAAAACAGACTCACATAGAGAACAGACTTGTGGTTGCCAAGGGAGAGGGTTGGGGGAGGGATAGTTCAGGAGTTTGGGATTAGCAGATGCAAACTATTATATATAAAATGGATAAACAACAAGGTCCTATTGTATAGCACAGGGAATTATGTTCAATATTCTGTAATAAACTGTAATGAGAAAGAATATGACAATGTGTGTATATGTATATATATATATATATATATATATATATATATATAACTGAATCACTTTGCTATATACCAGAAACTAACACAACATTGTAAATCAACTATGCTTCGATCAAACAAATTTTAAAAAATAAAATTAATACAAATAAGGTTCATACATTGCATTGTATGATTGACATTATATCCTAAATCTCTTTTTATCTGTAGGTTCCTCCTTCATTCTTTTTTCCCTTACAATTTGTTGAAGAACCTGAGTCATTTGTCCCACAGATTCAAGGCTTTGCTGACGGGACTCTCATGGGTTATTTTAAGATGTTTCTTTGTCCCTGTATTTCCCAAAATTGGTAGTCAGGGGTGAGTTGCCTGCCAGACATGCAAGAAGAGATGAGGGAGTGGCAGTTGGATGTAAGGTTGGGAGAGGGGTCTCAGCTGCAGATAATAAATTGGGAGTCATAGGCATGGAGAGTTTAAAGCCATGATTCTAAGTGAGATGGCTGAGGGAACGAGAGTAGACAGGCAAGAGAAATGCTCTAAGGCCTGATGGGGAGGTACCAGGAAAGGAGATGGAGAGCACATCCAGTGAGACAAGAAGGAACAGTTAGGACAGTGACCCTGAAGCCAAGAAAGGAAGGTATTTAAGGAAGGGAAGAGTGATCAACTATGTCAAATGTGATAATAGATTCAGTAACATAAGGATGGCAAGTTTACTATTGAGTTTGGCACTGGTGACCTTGAGAAGAGCTGTTGGGAGGAGTGGTGAAGGCAGATTGGAATGGGTTCAAGAGAGAATGGATGAGAGGAAGTGGAGATAAACAAAGACAACTCTTTCAAGAAGTTTTGCTGCAGGGCTTCCCTGGTGGTGCAGTGGTTAAGAATCCGCCTGCCAATGCAGGGGACCCGGGTTCGAGCCCTGGTCCAGGAAAACTCCACATGCCACGGAGCAACTAAGCCCGTGCGCCACAACTACTGAGCCTGCGCTCTAGAGCCCACGAGACACAACTACTGAGCGTGCATGCCACAACTACTGAAGCCCATGCGCCTAGAGCCCATGCTCCGCAACAAGAGAAGCCACCGCAATGAGAAGACCGTGCACCACAACAAACAGTAGCCCTCGCTCACCTCAACTAGAGAGAGCCCGTGCGCAGCAACGAAGACCCAATGCAGCCAAAAATAAATAAATAAATAAATAAATGTATTAAAAAACAAGTTTTGCTGCAAACGGGAGCAGAGAAAAGAGGTGATAATTGGAGATGAATGCTATCTCAAAGGAAAATTTATTTTCAAGATGGATCCCTAAGAGCCTATTTGGATCGTGTGACACTGACCTAATAGAGGGAAATAGATGTGTGTGTAGGGGGTTGCTGGAACACTAACCTTTGAGTAGGTAAGACGGATGGAATCTAGGGCTCCTGTGAAGGGTCTGATCTCCGCGAGGAGGACAGACAGTTCATCCATAGTAACAGGCCAGACGGTGCACCTGGACACAGCTGCAAACAGACTGACAGATACAGTAGTGGGAACACGTGGTGTTCTGACTGCTTCTATTTTCTTACTGCGGTAAGAAGCAGGGTCACCAGCTGAGAGTGGGGTGTTGGAGGTTTGAGAACACAGTACTCTCTGGGGAGTGCGAGGAGTAAATGGACAAGGAAAATGTGCTAGATTATTGGTCTTGAAGTGAGATGACTCAGCATGGTGTCAGGTGCTTCTCCAGCCAGGTTTAAGCCCTCAGGAGAGATGCAGAGTAGGCAGAGATTTAGATTTACCCAGAAGTGGGCTTTTGTCCTATGAGTAAACAGGAGAGAGGGGCAAGGACACTGAGAGTGTATGCAAGGAAGTGGTTATAACGACAGCACACTGTATCTGTGCCGGCAGTTGAGGGTTTGCTTACACAAGCGATGTAAATTGGAAGCTCTTCTCTGTCACAATTGAGACCAGTAGATGTTCAGTTATTCTTAAAGCAAGTGAAATAGATGTGCCAGAGGCTGCTGGTTGATCCTTAGTATCCAGTTTCCTTCTTTCATGATAATGAATCTTGATTTTTAGGAGGGTGCCTGCTCATTCCAGATCAAGACCGCATTTCTCAGCCTCCTTGGAGGCTGATGCTATATCACTACTTTCTGGACAATGGTGTGTACAATCACCCCTCCATATCCCAGGGGAATTGGCTCCAGTACCCCCTGCTGACATCTAAATCCATGGATGCCCAATCCCTTACAGTCAGCTCAAGTCCCTTCCATATCCCCACATAAGTGGACCCATACAGTTCAAACCTGTGTTGTTCAAGGGTCAACTGTAATCATAAACGTTATGGGACAGCTCTTAGGTGTCTTCCTTAAAGAAGATATAATACTGAATACATGCCCTGTCATTTGGCAAGGGGTGGGGGGATGGGGAAATATGTAAACCTTTCATTCATCTGGCTGCCAGGGGTGGGGATGCAATGAACAGAGGTCTGGTTTCAATTTAGAAGTTGAGGCTGAGCCACACCCTAGACACCATGGGAAGGTAAGCTGGAAGGAGCGGAGACCCTTGGGGCTCTGTAGAGCAGAGCTGCCATACCCCTTCAGACTGTGCATCTTTAGATTTTTATGAGAGACAAGTCTATTTGGTTAAGCCACTGTTATTTCGGGGCTCTATGTCTCTTAGCTGAACCTAATCTTAACTGATATTTTGGGGAAAAATTTTAATACAAGAAATGTATCTATTTTAGGGCTTCCCTGGTGGCGCAGTGGTTGCGAGTCCGCCTGCCGATGCAGGGGACGCGGGTTCGTGCCCCGGTCCGGGAAGATCCCACATGCCGCGGAGGGGCTAGGCCCGTGAGCCATGGCCGCTGAGCCTGCGCGTCCGGAGCCTGTGCTCCGCAACGGGAGAGACCACAACAGTGAGAGGCCCGCGTACCGCGTACCGCAAAAAAAAAAAAAAAAAAAAAAAGAAATGTATCTATTTTAAATATTTTAACTTAACACTTATAAATGGACATTCATCCCCTTCTGGTGTAGGGACAAGTCCTTTTGAGTACGGGTCCACTGATTAGCATTCCATGAAAATTACACACACCTACAATGCACTGCTAAGATCACCAGTTTTGATGTCTCCAAAAGCAGAATGTGAAGTCAAAGCACTAGACACCTGGCGGGGAAATGTGAATGCAGAATTACTTTAGATAATTATGATTGCCCCCGCCTTTACGTTTATCTTGCCTAAACTTAATTCAATGGTAGTATTTAGTGACTCACGTTTATTCTTTCCAAAGCATTTACCTTGGTTTACACAGAAATAAGAACTTTATTTTAGCACTTATATTTCATCAGTTTATATATTTAAATTATGTACTTACCTTATTTTCATCAGAAATACTTCCTTCTAATCCTCATATTTTATTAGTTTATACCATGTTTAACTGAATTATGTAAGTACAATAGTGAACACAACTGGCAAAAGCAAGCTTGGGAAAAACACAACTGACTTTTGGAAAGCATATAACCCAACCGCGGGGACAGCGTGTTCTTTACACATCAACCCCCTTTGATGTCTGACAGAGGGAAGAGAGGAAACATTAGTTATCTACCCTGAGGGTCAGCTGAGTACAGGTCAGGTCTCTACTCAGCATCTTTTTATATTTATATAGTTCAAAACCAGAATCTTGATTAATACATTAACTTTACAAATGCACAAGCAACTCTTACACACTGTTGATGGGCATGTGGACAGGTGCAAACATTCTGGAGGGCGTTATCTACCAAAAGCCTTAAAGATGGCATAGAATTTGACACTTTTAACGTCAAAAAAGCCATTTTTAATTTAAAAACATCCTAAGGAAATAATGAGGATATCAGAAACAATTTAACTACAAAATTGTTTATCACATCACTTTTAAAATCGTGAAAAATTGGAAAAACCAAAATTGTCCAGAAATCAGGGAATATTTGGGTCAATTTTGATAGTCCAAAGATGCATTCTAATGTAGCCATTAATGTTACGTTGTACAGTGTAAGAGCTGTTTCCAAAAGAATTCCTGTATTATCTTGCCCTGGGAAAATGCGTGAGTCACACTGAGTACAGTCAGCCTTGGGTATTGTGTTTTCATTTGGAGTATACTGTTTTGAGGAAATGAATCAGAGAACTTTGTATTGGCAGCACGACATGGCCACAGAAAGCTTTACCTTCAAATTTTGGATCCTTAAGCCAACTCTGCTGAATGTGGTTGAACATGCACGCAACCACCACCACTTTATAAAGTGCCAACCTGGATTACTGGGGCTAGAAGGGGGATGCTACATTTCCCAAAATCACCTGCACGAGGATGCTGGGTGTGAGTTAGGTTCTATCAATTGGGATTTGAAAGGTGGAAGTATGGCCCACCTTCCTACTGCTTTGGCTGTTTGATTCTGCTCTTTCACACCCCACATCTACTCTATCAGCAGATCGAGGTGGCTCTACCTTTGAAATAAGTATCTAGCATCCAACCACTTCCCAACACCTCCACCATTAACCCTGGTCCAAGCCACTGCCGTCTGTTGCCTGGGTTAATGTAGCAGCCTCCAAACTGATGCCTCTGCTTCTACCCTTGTCTCAACCCAGCAGCTAATGGGAGCCTTTTGAAACCTAAGAGACACTTGCAACAGCTTATCATTTCCCTTAGAATAAAGCCAAAGTCCTTATGATGGCTTCGAAGCCCTGCAGGACTTCGGGCTGCCCACCCCACCTCTGATACTGCCCCCTCTCTCACAGTGTCAGCGCCTAGCTGTCCCCACTGCCTACTGATCCGGCTGCTTCGCTTCAAATATTTTTTCAATGAAGGCTACCCTACTTACTGTGATACTACCACCCATAGACTCCCCTTACCCTTTAAAAGAAAAATTCCCAAGCACTCATCACCTTCTAAATACTCTGTAACTTACTTATACTTATTGTCTGTCTCCCTCACTAGAATGCAAGTTCCACCAGGACAGAGACCTTTCTGTTTTGTCACTGACAAATACTACCCTTGAACTGTACCTAGCACACAGAGGACACTCGGCATGTCGGGGGTTGTCTTCAGGTGTTCCAGGGTGCAACCTTTAGCTCTGTGGTTCCCCAGGCAGTTGAGACTGCGGGCCCTGCCTGATCCCTAGATTGCGGCCGTGCAGTGTGTCCTCATAGCTCGATCCAGGTGCTCCGCCTTCCTGATTCTAGCAGAGGGTGTAGCTCCCCTGGTATATCAGTTCTCTAGGGTTCTGAATCCTGGAGACTCAACCTATGACTCACTCTTCCAGCTTTCCAATGAGTCTAAAAATACTTATCTTCCTGTATTAAACTTTTTTGCTTAGAGTACCTAGAATGGTTTCTATTTCTCCACTGAATCCTGAAAAGTACACAAGATAGAACCGTTGGGCCAATGATGATCAAGACTGCATTTTTTCCAACTGACTGGGTCTTAAATGTAAATGAGCCAAACAGAAGGAAGTCTAACCTCTGCCTCAGCTTTCAGGGAGTTGGACCAGTGACTGCTCCCATGGTAGGGGACGGAAGAAATGCTTCAGAAGAGCTGAGTCAGAAGTTGGCCACACAGAGGGGTTCCTAGAATTGGCATTCTATCTCCATTTTTTCAGATGATGCCCTTGAGACCTAAGCCCACTCCAGTTCCGACCCTCCATCAGAACTTTGGCAGCTGAACCACAGTCCAAGAGCAGCTGTCAACATGGCATCTGTCACTATAGCTGTAGCCATCTTAAGAGGGGGATGCCGCAACTGTGGAAGTATCCTGCACTAGGCTGGGGGTGGGATGAATAGGCAATGGATGTCACTGTTTTCACTGTGACTATACCTAGGAAATAAGCCTCTTCCTTTAAAGAGCCAAGTGTGAGTGATCAATTGGACCATGTGGATAGGTCTGGGAGGATTAAAGGGCGCTGTCTCTGATATTTTCAGCTAGATCAGAAGTATCTGAAGTACAAGAGGCTTACTATTAACATGGAAGAACTGTATTTTTGAGTGAGATGAAATGTGATAAAACAGCATGTTTATATCATTATATGTAACATACACAATTTTGTAGTCTGAAAGAATATGCACTAAGATGTTAAAACTGGTTTATTTAGAATAAAAGGTAATTGAACATTAAAAAAAATTCTACCTAGATATAGTTAGAGTTTAGTACAATAGATGGTATTTTTTAATCACGGTGGCAACTATCACGGACTGTTTATACCTAAGTGCCATTCCTGTTTCTTCCCTACTAACAAAACCCCGTCTCAAAGGCAACAAGACGTCAGTGCCAGGGACAAACTGGTCCACCCATCCCTCTTTGCCAGTGCCCATCCAAGGGTGGTTATGTGGTCCGCTCTATCAGAGAGACATAGGGGCAAGTCTCTTTGGGCCTCTGAAGGACATTCCTCCCTGATATGAGCAGAATGAGGAGGAAGTTCCTTAACTGCTGTCTACTTTGCTTCCTGCTTTGGCTCTGGACACTGTCATTTGAAGAAATGATGCTGAGTTGTTACAGCCATTTTGTGACACCAAGGATGGCTCAACAAATGCATCCAAGAAAACCTTGATGTTTTGGCTGCCACCCAACTCTGGAACCATCTATCTCCAGACTGCCCGTTACATGAGATAATTAAACATTCTTATTGCTTACGTCACTGTCAGTCTAGTTTTCTGTTACTTGTGCTGATCACGTCCTGACAGAAGCACTTTTCTGTCTGGCAGGAAATAAATGCTTTATGTCCACTGTAATTTAAAGCAACCCTATTAAAAAGCTACTATTATCTCATTTTTACAGAAAATGTATAAAACTGAGCTTAGTGAGGATAAATGATTTTCCCCAATGTTATACTGGTGGAGTTAGATTCAAACCCCACCCTGACTCTAAGGCCCACACTCTGTCACTTAATCATGTAATTAAGAAATGAACAAGCCTACAGCTTGCTTTCGGCATCTTAACAAAATGCATACACACAGATGCAGGTAGTAATAAATTTGCATCCATTTGCACTCATACATGAATTTGGCTTTGGGCTTTTTACTCCTGTCATTTGCATTTATTTGTTGGTAGAAATGTATGCTTTGGAGGCTTGGCCAAGAAAGCAGACTTGCCTCGTCTTTTTGCCACACTTTTATTAACGATGTTCAATCTGTGTATCAGGAATGTAGAGACAGATCGTGGGGACTGTGACGCAGGGTCATAACGGTCGATCCCCAAGATACTTGAAATGGCAAAGTGGTGAACGTTAAAGTGGTACACACTCTTCCTCAAGCTTCCATGGAGGAGTCAAAGAACTCAAGACTGCAAAACACCAAACATCTAACGAGGCAGGGCCTTTGAGCTAGCCGGGAAAAGCAGAAGAGTGTTTTTGAACCAAAGTAGTCAAGAGAAAGAGAGGATTACAATGGAGACTCACTGGCAGTTCATTAGCTGTGGAAAAGGAGAAGCAGGAAACACTGAAGCCCAGAGAACAAAAAAGGAGTTGGTGCATCAAAGCTCAGCATCAGACCAAACAGGACTTCATGGCACACATCTCCAAGACCCTTTCTGCTCACCCGTCCTCTACAGTGAGAACAGAGACCAGAACAGTACATCCAACAGAGCTCACGTGAGCTCTTAGCTACAGAAGGGGCGATGTGGGGACTACACAGTCAATCCTGCCTCCTAGCTGCTGGCTAGGCAGCTTGAGGGGCTCGGTGGAGAAGCCCCAGTGGTAATGAATGAAAAACAGCCTCAAGGAACAGAAGGTGAGACTAAAGAAAGGCATATCTTTCCAAAACCTCTTGGGCCACCTAAGTTAAGAGGAGTCTGTGTGGTTCACACCTGTTCCAGAGGTGGTCTGCTAAGCTCACAGCAAAGGGAGCCGAGTTGCCAGTGTCTAATGACCACGAACACTGCAACAGGAGGCCTTCCCCAACCTCCGAGGTGCCTCCCCGACCCTGCCCTGCAGACAAGGGACGAGGAAAGAGAAGCTGCTCCTTAGGGACCACACACTGGAAGGGTCAAGAGTGTGGTGAGCTGCTGAAAGGAACAAGACCACAGACCAATGAACTACAAGGACAGTGCGGCCAGTGGCAGTGGAATCCAAGTTGATGCCAGGACAGGAGACAGAGGTGGGCCTCTCAAATTCAAAGTGAGGCCATTATTCAATAAATCTTCTACTTACTATCTCAGCCAGGGTTGTTTTTCAGCAGTATTTGACTCGGTGTGGTGATAATTCTCCAGGAGTGGTCACAGGTTTCTTCTGAGAAATAGTGGAAGCAGCTACTCTTCCAGTAGCTGCTACTGGAAGAGTAGCAGCTACTTACTGCAGGAGTGAGGGTGGAGGGAGTCCTGGGACCACCATGTCACCCGAAGGCATCTGCAGGGCACTGGGAAGAGTGAGTCTCTGACTCTGTCACTTCTGATGGCACCTACAGCTAGGGCCTCGCAGCAATGGACAGGAAGCACTTGCCTAAGAGTGCTTAGGAAAAAAAGGGCATAGAAGGGCCCAAACCCAAACCTTCAGAGCATCAGGCTGGGGGGATAGGACACGGAGTAAGAATGTGAGATAAAGCAGCTCCATTCACTTTATCTGAGATTCTCAGAATCTCTCTTTTGTTTGAAAATAGATTCAGTCGAAGGGAAACTAAACTAACATTTATTGAGCGCCTACTGTGTATGTCTGGCCTTGTGCAAGTTTTCGTCAACAATATTCCACTGCATCCTCATGCCAACCCTGTGAGGTAGGTATCGTCCTCATTTTTGTCAGATGAGGAATATGAGGCTCAGAAACGTTAGGTAGTTTGTCAATCACACAACTAGTAATGGGCAGAGCTGGGGCTGAGTCTCAGACTCGAGAAGTCCCTGCTCTCTCTCTGGTGCCGCCTGTTGGGAGGAAGGCGGGAGCAGCAGCAGCAGCTGTCCTTACACTTCCTACCCTGAGAACAAAGACGTCACCTAGAGAAGGAGCCTGTCCCTTCCCAGACCGTGCCGCCTCTCCACCTGGGGAGGGTGCAGTCAGTTGAAGAGGTAAGCCATAAATATAAAAATAAATAGCAGGGACAAGCCCCCCAGCAGTGAGGGTGTGCAGTTTCCGTGCTGTGGGAAGGTCACTGCGCCGTTCACAGCTGCTGCGGGAAGGAGCCATGTGGGGAAAACTGGGACGATGGCTGGAGTGGGTGGGCTAAACAGGTGCCTTCTGGGTTGAACAGATTTGAGAACAAAACGTCTGGAGCAGGCAGCAGCCGTGGACACAATCACCACCATCCTCCATCTGCTCCTTTTACCGGTGTTTGTGATCCAACAGGGATTCAAAATTGGGAGAACATACAAGTTTGTGCTTTACGTGTCCCAGGACCGTCATGTCACCCGTCCTACTGTCTCCAAGGCCCACGGACACCAGCTCCTGCCAATGAAGAGAGACAGAGATGAGAACCAAAACCGCATAGCCTATCACTCGCTCAGTCCTGTGATTTCAACGTGATAATCCCAAGAACCCTTCCTCCATATTCAGCACCGAGTCCTCAACACTCCTCGATGTCTCAAAGAGCCTCCGTCCCGACCCAGCAGGCTCTCACCTGCAGGAAAGAGCAGGTGGTCCCCATCGTCACGTCCAGAGTCACCTTGCCCAGGAGGAGCTGCACCTTCCCCGACCTGCGGATGAGCAGCTTGCCTACCTGACCCTCTGTCAGGTCGGCCAGGGTACAAGCATTCTCTGCCAGCCTGGCTTCCTGCGAAGACAACGAGGGGATGGACACGGGGTAAGGAGCCGTTCCCTCCATCCTTTAGCTCCCCAGACAGGGCCTTTTCCTGGGGCTGCCTGACACTGGTCAGAAAACAGAACAAAACCCAAACCACAGCAAACATAAATAAACGGACAAAATATCAGTAACTGATAAAGCTGGGTGATGGTATATGAGAGTCTACGTTCTGATTTGTACACATTCAAAATATCTCACTGTGAAACACACACATACAACTGGCATTGAAGTACAAAGCCCCAAGGCCCTCGTGGGCAGAAAGAACAAATGCACATTATTCTCGCATTTCAGCGTGGGCGGGCGGCACACCTTTGCTTCCCCCTGCAGGTGGCTCTTTCCCCTCCTGGTCCCCGGCATCTTCACAGAACTCAATCGTGAACGTACCCGGTCTTTCTCCTGCTTTATAACCACCACCTGTCCGTCCTCGCTCTGCACCTCCGTCTTGATAGGCTTGACGTCCTGAGTGGGCGGCTGGCCAGGGAGTGAGTCTGGCAGCTGCAGGAACAGCAGCTCTTCCTCCTGCGTGAGGCTCAGCTCTCTGAGCAGCTCTGCCACAGATACGTCCTTCGGGAGGCCCGGGGTCTTCCTGGCTGCTCTGGAGGAAGCCTTCATCTTGGCCTCCTCTTCCTCATCTCGTGGCTCCTCTTTCACTGCCCGAGATAACAGAATTGGAAGGGCTATCAGTGGCCAGCCCCTATGCCATCTCACTGCACCCATCCCTTCGGCCTGGTCTGCTCCACTGTCACTCAGCCAGGAAGCTGCAAGGAAACTCTGCTTTGAAAGAGGGATCCAGGAGCGGTGTGACTTATTTAAAAAGGAATATCGCAGGCTGGGCCCACCGATCCCCGTCAGCGTGAACCCGCTGAGCGTGCTCAGGTCCTGTGGAGTGGGAGAGGACCGGCCTGGCAGCAGCAGTCTGGGAAACTCGCTCTTGGGGGACAGCTGGAGAAAAGGAGACAAGACGTTAACTGACACAGAGTACCTTTCACAGCAGGCACGTCCACCTCCATGTCCTCTTCCTTGGAGCCAGCCAGCCAAGGTTTAACATCTGGTTCTTCATTCTCTTCCTTAAAAAGCCAGCCCGAGTGAGCCAGCGGCAGCTGCACAGGCATATTTCGAGTGTCATTCCTCAGCCCAGGGTCATCGATGAACTGCCAAAGAGGAGTCGGGGGTCACATGGCAGGGCCAGCACACACAAATACCTGGGGGTGCAGTCCACCTTAGTCCTTTTCTAATCGAAGATTCCCGCCGCTCACCAGGCTTCCGGGACATCAGAGAGCTCTGCTTCCCCCGACTTGGTTCCCCTGAAGCGCTTTTCATCACACAAAGAAGCCCCATCCCCCCAGCCTGCTGGTACCTACATCATCCTTCTCCAGCATACGCAGAATCTGTTTTGTTTCTTCATCTGTCTCCCTCTTCTCCTTTTTGATGTTGATGATGTGAGAGGGCCCCATGTCCGACACATCCACCGTCTTATCCCAGTTCCCTGTGGGAAACCACCCAGTTCACCAGGAGTAAGGAAGGGGCCAACAGCAAGGAACACTAACTGGGAGCAAGCAGGGGAATGCCACCGCCCTTGCCCTTCTCGTGAGCAGTCTCAACTGAAATCCACCAATTCCTTCCTCCCGGAGCCCTGGCAGCTTTGTACCCTTTTTCTTCATCATTTCAGCTGGGCCCTGCTCAAAGATAGAGTGGGACTGGATCACTTCTGGGCGCCCCCGGCCCCGTCCATGGCCCTCTCGCTGTCGGTCTCTATCCCTATCACGCTTCTCCTTCTTGACAGTTACTTCTTCCTTGGGCCTGGAAAAGACACTGGATTAAGGGAAACCACTCACTTCCCCTGCCTCTGAGAACTGGTCTTACTCTCCCATACACTCCGCTCCACATGAGCCAACAACCACATCATGAGAAGCAGAACACCCAATCTTAAGTCTAGCACCTTTTTCACTTCCTTGCTGAGGCAGAGTCCTTTCAGTTTACTGTACTTTACCTTTCTGTTTGAGAGTGTATGTTAGAACTATAACTCAAAAGTTGAATTATAGAGACTGCCCCAAAATGTGGATTTTTTGGTATTGACTGAAAGTAGGAAAGCTGCATTGCAAAAGAGCTTAAGAGAAAACCTGATACATCTTTGCCCAAACTACTGGCTCTCAACTCTGGCTATAAAAGATAATCACTCTGTTTCATTGCAAACAAGTTAAACCACTATTTTAGGGATGGACTCCCAGGCATCCGTATTTTTTTAAAGCTTGCACGCTAGAATCACCTGGGAGCCAGGGTTGAAAATCACTACTGAAAAGAATTAAATCTACAAATTTAAATTTCTGAGCCACATACTTAGTTATTTCCCCAAAGGCCCAAATTCAGAACAATAAGGAGCAAGTATTCAGAAGGCCTAGCTACTTACTCTTCCTTGACCTTCCGACTGATGATATTTGGGGTGAAGGTTTTCTGAAAGTAAAATACAGGAGTCACTGATTTGGTAAATTCTGATCCCAAAGTACAGGGGAAAATAAAAACTTCCAAAGGGGCAACTTCTGTGGACAAAGACCAACATGGCTCTCTTCTGCACATTCCACACTGTTGTCAAAGACTTACAGAAAGGGACATGTGTTTGAAAAGGAGGAATGTCATGTCATGGTGACAGTGGAGTTACACATAGAAGAAAAGGGGCATCAAAAAACATTTAAATAGCAGCCTCAGTTTCTGACCCCTGAAAGGAGAGCCCTCAGGACTTCTAATAGCAAAGCAATTTACCTAACCTCACCCCTTGTCTTCAAACTGCTATAGAGACCAGACAATATCATAGGGAAAGGGCTCTAGCAGCAAGGCTCAAGTAGGGAAGACAGATCTGCCAGCACTCACAAACAGAGGATCGGGTTAGACTGCCACCAGAATTTCCAAAGGTAAACTTTGGTCTTCAAAAACTGGCTGCTTTTATGCTGTCATCCTCCCCATCTTCTTTAAGGGCTATCCTTTACATCTACAGTCATAAACATGACAGGAAAGGACTCAGAGCCTCTAATACCATGTCTAAGAATCATAATACTTTGGATCAGAAGTTTGCACACTGGGATCCAGGTCAAATTCAGAACTCTCTTAAACTGAAGGCAAAGTTTATGTCTGCGTGGCTTTCCCGGGTTTGTTAAAGGTATCCAAGACACACACAAAAACGAAATAAACACTGCTCAAGTTGCTTTTGAGCTAATTAGGATTCTCTGCTCTTCAGTCATCTCTGAGAGCCATGTCAATATTTTGCACCCAGTGTCTTGATTTGAAGGTAGGGTAGGGTCCCCAGAAATTGTCGGCGTAAGTCTGAGGACAAGATTCCTGAGGCCCAACACCTCGCTAGGCCCTCCAGGAACATCAGTCAAACCCCCAGGTGCCTGGAATTCAGGGTAGTTGGGTTTCTTTAGAAAGGTGCCGTCGGGTACCTTCTTGACTCCCCCGAGGGTGAGATCCCTGGAGCGGATGGAGGGAAGGCGGCCCGGGGTGAGGGAAGGCGCCGGCCTCCGCCCGATAAGCCCCCGCGCCCCAGAAAGGAGGGGTCGGGGCCCTCCTGGAGCACTGGGCTCGCCCGCGGCGTCTCCTTCTGACATGGTGCCTGGGAGAGAAGGAGGAAAGGGGTAACGAAGTCACTCGAGGGGGAGGACACGCGGACCCTGGGCGAAACCCCACCCACGTGGCCTCCCGCCCCCCGTCAGGGCGTCCCTCCCGCAGCGTCTCAGCTCCTCCCCCTCCCACGTGGCGAGACTCCCCGGACCACCGCGGCCAGACCCCTTGGCTCGCCGTCTCCCCAGGCTCCCGACCAGGCACGAGGCAACGACGCACCTCAGCGCACCCAGGCTGCAGCTCCGCACCACGCACGTCCCGACTTCACCTCCGAGGCGACCCGCGGTCGGCCCCGGGCCTCGGCGCCGGGCGGAAGTCTGCGTGGCACGGCGCGGGCGCCGCCATCTTGTCGCGGGGCGGAAGTGAGGTCGGTGGGCGGGGCCGAACCACAGTATTTATCCGGCGGCGCCTGACTCCCCTCCGCCTTCTCTTCCCGGTTCTTCCCGGAGTCGGGAAAAGCTGGGTTGAGAGGGCGAAAAAGGAAGCGGGGAATGGTCTAGGTCACGCACGCTGCAGCGCTTGGGGGGTCTTGGCCGGCGGCGTGAGGTGGGGGCGCCAGCTCAGGGGCTGGGGGCCGGGTGGCCGCCTGGACGCAACGTGGGAGTTCGCCGCTGCGGAGCCTTGGGGTCGAAGCTTGGGTTGGGGCGGGGGACGCGGGGGAGAGAGCGAGACCCCGACTCAGAGTCAGGGAGCTCCGGGCTGGGCCGGGCCGAGCCTCGACTGCCAGCTCGCTGGTGACCTTGGAGTGGTCACTGCACCTCTGGGCTGCATCCTCGCCCTTGTTCGGGGGTCCTTTCCCAGGACTCCTGGTGGGATCCTGGGGTTGGGCTGTGGGCATAGCGCTGGAGCAGCTGCAGCGGATGAATCGGGTGCCTAATGGCACCTGCCCTGGACTCGTGACTGTGGGCCCTTGTATGCACTCTTGTTCCCACCCTGGAACCTGAAAAACGAAGTTTGTTCTGTTGGTTCTGAGGGACAGATTTAAAGAACTTTTATCGTGACTCCGACATTTGTAATTTAACATAAAAAAATGTCCTTTACTGTCGTTCCCTCCACCCCCAAACCATGTAAAAACCGTGTAACTTTACAGATAGCTTGAAGGAAGGAAAACATTTGTTAGAATTTCACACAGACTAACTATTAAAACTTCTGTAATATATTACAATCCCCCTCACAGAGATTTCACATTGTACCACAGTTTTGAATCCTCCCTTTTCAAATAACGTTGCTTTGTTGTTGCATCAAACGACTGCATAATTCTTGGGTGGCTATGCCACGATTTGTCTGTGTTCCTGTTTGGACACTTAAATTGTTTCTTTTCCCTATTGTAAATACCACTGTAGTGAACATCTGGTGCCTTTAAAGTTTTTGCTTCTGGATAATATTCCTAGAACAAATTTCCAGACTTCTGATAACTGGCCAAAAGAAGACGTACTTTATTTTTTTAAGTAAAATTTATTTTGAGATAATAGTAGATACACGTGCAGTTGTAAGAAATAATTCGGAGATCCCAAGTACCTTTTACATAGGTTCCCCAATAGTATCATATTGTAAAACTATAGGACACTATCACAACCAGAATATCTACATTGGTAGGAAAAATACAAGACATTTCCATTACGACAAGGATCCTCTAGTGCCCTTTTACAGCCACACTTCCCTCTCTCCCACACATCCCTGGCAGCTGCTAATCTGTTCTCTATCTTATACTTTTGTTATTTCCAGAGTGAAAATCATTCAAAGATGGAATAATACAATATGTGACTTCTTGGGATGGCTTTGTTCACTCAGCGTAATTCCCTGGAGATTATCCAAGTTGTTGCATGTATCATGCACGTATAACTAGTTCATTCCTTTTTATTGCTGAATATCCATGGTTTGTTTAACTATTCATCCTTTGAAGAACATCTGGGTTGTTTTCAGTTTGGGGCTATCACAAATAAAGCTGCTATGAACACACATGTACAGGTTTTTGTGCAAGTTTTTCTTTCTCTGGGATAAATGCCCACAAGTGCAATTGTTGAGTTGAATGATAGTTGTATGCTTAATTTTATCAGAAACTGCCAAGCTGTTTCCACAGTGGCTTGTACCATTCTGAACATGCACATTTTATGGTTGTTCATCCATTTTGCTGAATTGCTTTCAAAGGGTTGTGTTGATATGCATCACCAGTAAGAAAACGTATACATAAATGTATGTCATATATAAGAATATATATAACATTTTGCCACATTGTTTTGAGTATTGGCTCTTAAAATTTTTTAAATTGTTGTCAATTTAATAATATATTAATATTGTGTTGGTTTCTAAACCAGACTTTTTTCAACTTCTTTTCTCCATATTGGTTTTATATAACTAAACCTAAACAAAGGAAAACTCTTCCTGTCCCTTACAGAGCTACGCATAGCAGCTCTTAGCTTCTGACTGGGGCACTAGATAAAACTGCTTTGATTTCATTCTCTGGGCTTTGAGGTCCAGCAGCTTTCTAGCAGCTCCTAGGTTTTTGTTTTATTTTGTTTTTTACAAAGATACTTATTCATTGTAGAAAATTTGGAAATTTTTAAAAAGCATCCATATATATAGAGAGAGAGAGAGAGAGAGAGAGAGAGACACATATACATAATGGAATACTACTCATCCATAAAAAAGAATGAAAATTTGCCATTTGCAGCAACATAGACGGACTTGGAGGGCATTATTGCTAAGTGAAATAAGTAAGATGGAGAAAGATAAATACCGTATGATATCACTTATATGTGGAATCTAAAAAACACAACAAACTAGTGAATGTAACAAAAAAGAAGAAGATTCACATATATAGAGAACAAACTAGTGGTTACCAGTGGGAAGAGGGAAGTGGGGAATGGTCAATCTGGGAGTAGGGGTACAACAGTAGGTACAAACTATTAGGTGTAAAATAAGCCACAAGGATATCTTGTACAACAATGGGAATACAGCCAATGTTTTATAATAACTGTAAATGGAGTATAATAACTATAAATGAAGTATAACAACTCAACATCAAAAAAAGCAAACAACCCAATTAAAAAATGGACAGAAGAACTGAAGAGACATTTTTCCAAAGAAGAAATGCAGATGGCCAACAGGCACATGAAAAGATGCTCAAAACTACTAATTATGAAAGATGCAAATCAAAACCACAATGAGATATCACCTCACACCTGTCAGAATGGCTATTATCAAAGTCTACAAATAACAAATGTTGGCGAGGATGTGGAGAAAAGGGAACATTTGTACACTGTTCTTGGGAAAGTAAATTGTTGCAGCCACTGTGGAAAACAGTATGGAGGTTTCTTAAAAAACTAAAATTAGAACTACCAGATGACCCAGCAATTCCACTCCTGGGTATATATCTGAAAAAAAAAAAAACACTAATTGAAAAGATAGGTGCACCCCAATGTTCATAGCAGCATTATTTACAATTGCCAAGACAAGGAAACAAACTAAGTGTCCATCAAGAGATGAATGGATAAAAAAGATGTGGTATATATACACAATGGAATACTACTCAGCCATAAAGAAGAACGAAAATTTGCCATTTGCAGCAACATGGGTGGACTTGGAGGGCATTGTGCTAAGTGAAATAAGTCAGACAGAGAAAGACAAATACTGTGTGGTATCACTTATATGTGGAATCTAAAAAATACAACAAACTAGTGAATATAACAAAAAAGGAGCAGATTCACATATATAAAGAACAAACTAGTGGTTACCAGTGGGGGTGGGGGAGGGACAATATAGGGGTGTGGCAGTGGGAGGTACAAACTATTGGGTGTAAGATAGGCTCAAGGATGTATTGTACAGCACGAGGAATGTAGCCAATATTTTGTAATAATTGTAAATGGAAAGTAACCTTTAAAAATTATATCAAAGTTAAAAATGGAAACATTTTATATATGGTTCTATAATCTGCTTTTTTCTCTTAATATACTGTAAACATTTCTGAGTTATTAAATATTCTAAATTATGGTTTTTAAAATTTATTTATTTTTGGCTGTGTTGGGTCTTTGTTGCTGGGCGCAGGCTTTCTCTAATTGCAAGTGGAGGCTACTCTTCGTTGAGGCACGCAGGCTTCTCATTGCGGTGTCTTCTTTTGTTGCGGAGCACGGGCTCTAGGCACGCCGGCTTCAGTAGTTGTGGCTCCCAGGCTCTAGAGCACAGGCTCAGTAGTTGTGGTGCACAGGCTTAGTTGTTCCACGGCATGTGGGATCTTACTGGACCAGGGCTCGAACCCATGTCCCCTGCATTGGCAGGCAGATTCTTAACCACTGTGCCACCAGGGAAGCCCTAAATTATGGTTTTTAATGGCTAAATATTATTCCAAATTGTCTTACATCATACTTTACCAGTTTCCTTACTGCAGTGCTTCTTGGATTTCCGCAGCACTTTTCAGGCCGAAAGGACAAGAGGAAAGAATACTTAAGCCTTCTACCTTTTACATTTTGGGGTTTACTTCCTAACAACAATTATTATCATCTCCCATTAAGAGTACTCTCCAGGGCTTCCCTGGTGGCACAGTGGTTGAGAGTCCGCCTGCCGATGCAGGGGACATGGGTTCGTGCCCCGGTCCAGGAAGATCCCATATGCCGCGGAGCGGCTGGGCCCATGAGCCATGGCCGCTGAGCCTGCACGTCTGGAGCCTGTGCTCCACAACGGGAGAGGCCACAACAGTGAGAGGCCCGTGTACCGCAAAAAAAAAAAAATAAAAAAAAGACTTCGCCTTCCAATGTCGGGGCTGCAGGTTCAATCCCTGGTCGGGGAGGTAAGAATCCACATGCCTTGCGGTCAAAAAACCAAAACATAAAACAGAAGCAATATTGTAAGAAATTCAATAAAGACTTTAAAAATGGTCCACATCCAAAAAAAAAAAAAAAAATCTTGAAAAAAAAAAAAAGAAAAAGAAGGGTGGATTGTTTCCAGGTGGATTGTAACTGTAATTTAACTTTGGCACCATTGATGTAAAAGCCATCTTTGCCTTGCATTTTCCTATGTCTTCTCTATAGGTTCTTTCCTATGCAACTCTCTAAATAGAGTAAGTGTGGAGGGAAGCCCTTCCAGCCTGGCAGGAGTTCACGTATTCAGTATGTGTTGTATCTTGCCATGCTGTGCCCAGGGGTATTCCATAGTTCTTATGCTATGCTGGTCCACTTCAGGTATAGTTTAGTGACTATTCCAGTACCTTCATTCTATCTGATTAGTCCTTCCCCTTCTCATTTCACTTGTGATTCTTTCTTCATTGTTCTTGATCTTCCCTTGAAATTTCTTCTGCCCCTCCAACGTTTCATTAGTGTCTCTTCTAATAGCTTTTCAGGGTCCTTAAATATAATTCGGTATCTTTCCATGTCTTAAAGTTGTTACATATTTAAGTTTAAAAAAGCTAAAAAAACATATTATATTCTTTAGTTGAATGAATACTCAGGAATGTGTCCAGATTTTAGAATTAATGTTCTTTAGTAAATTTGAAATAGGTGACTGGTGAGGGTTGTAGGAGGTCTAAACATAATTTTGAACAGATAAATAAGCACTGAGAAATCCACACAGTTCTCATAAACAGTCACTGCCCTCTCCTGTCATTGTCGACACCTGTAAATGAACAAGGTGGTTTTTATAGGCTGTCTGGATGTGTCTGCATTCATTGGCCCCTGAGATCTCCACACGTAGTTCAACCATGGGGAAACAGACGTAAACATTTTGAGTCTAAAAAGTGCATGAGCAATGTTAAGACTGTAGATTTTTTTCACTTACAGACTCATTCTCTGTTACCTCAGACTCTATATTTGCTCTGTGCCCTTCTACCACGAAGAACCCAGCCTTTGTACTCAGACGTGATTTGACTCTAGCTTGACTCCTTATGGATCGAGTCTCATTTCCCACTATCCGCCTTTGAAAATGGGGTTGATAGATCGACCCCTCGAGGTCGTTGTGAGAATCGCATGCCTAGCACTGTGTCTTGGTGCTTAATAGACGCTTTTGTTATAATTGTAATCATAGCTTAGATATAATATTTAACATGGCAACTTCCAAGCATGCACAAAAGTGGAGACCATAGCTTATTGAATCTCAAAGTGCCTGGCTTCAATAATTATCCACCCATGCTGATCTTTCATATACACACCCCATGTCCCCCTGAGATTATCTTGAAACAAATCACAGATATGATGTTATTCATCCATAAATATTAGAATGTGTATCGCTGAAGGATATTCTCTTAAAAGAACTTAAGAGAACTAAAACATTATCAGAACTAATAATTCCTAAATATTATCAAAGATCCAGTTAGTATTCAAATTTTAACTGCTGTGAAATCAGTATCCAGATAAGGTCCCTTTATATTTATTATACCTCGTAATATTTTGCTGGAAAAAATAATTAAAGCGTGGGAAGAGATTTTGCTGCAAGAATGTCCCTTGCAGTGTTGTTTAGAATGGAGAAAAAGTAAACTAAGTTAATCAGAGGAGATGGGAATTGGCTCCAAAGAAATAGAACATATTTAAATTTAAAACAATACTGTAGGGAATTCCCTGGTGGTCCAGTGGTTAGGACTTGGTGCTTTCACTACTGTAGGCCCAGGTTCAATCCCTGGTCAGGGAACTAAGAGCGGTGTGGCCAAAAAACAAAAACACAACTGTAGAAAGACTATGTAACGAACAGAAAAAGTATTGGTAAGTGAAAGAAGCAGGTTATGAAACAGTATTTATACTTTCTATTTTTGCTAATAAAGTATATATCATATACATCTATTTCTGAATGGTGAGGAAACCAGCAATTTTAATTCTCTCAAATTTTAGAATTAATTCTTCTCGTCTTTCTACAATGATCACGTATGGCTTGTGTAATAAAAAGTTATTTAGGGCTTCCCTGGTGGCACAGTGGTTGAGAGTCCACCTGCCGACGCAGGGGACGCGGGTTCGTGCCCTGGTCCGGGAAGATCCCACATGCCGCGGAGCGGCTGGGCCCGTGAGCCATGGCCGCTGAGCCTGCGCGTCCGGAGCCTGTGCTCCGCAACGGGAGAGGCCACAACAGTGAGAGGCCCGCGTACCGCAAAAAAAAAAAAAAGTTATTTAAAAAAAAAAATGCAGCCAAAGTGCATCTTGGCAGTTGTTTGGTTTCATCCGGAGTTAGTTATATTTGGCTCATCATGCTTTCTTCTTACCATGTGTTTTCTCATGTGATCTGCAGAGAAGTCCTCTGAGGCAAGAGGAGGCAGGAGCTCTGAGAGGGTTTGCGTCTTCACTTGACACTAGCGCCCAGCTCCACGAAAGTGCATTCAGATAGCGACTGTTCTCTGCTTGGGACACGTGATCTCATGCGGTCTGTGTGCCATCCTGTGAAGGTCGGAGGTGGGGGTGTGCTGAGACTAGCCTTCCTTTACAGATGGGGAAACTGAGTTGCTGTCCTCAGGTGGGTTGTAGGGCCAGGTGTCGGTCCAGATGTCTGATGCTGGCCATGACCATGAGGTGACACGGTGCATCTCTTTGGAGTTTCAACTTCTCAGTGTAGGTGTGTGAGGAGCGGGACCTACTCATGTTTGGCCAAGGGAGGGCTTAACCCTGCCTCGGTGTAACACCCCACACCGCATTGTGAGGTTCAGGATCTGACCAAACTTGCCCGGGTTCTCCATGCCCATTTAGGGTAGGATTGGCTTCTGCTGTCTTTGCTTTCTGTGAACTGTTCACTTTCTGTCCACTGTCACCTCCTCTAACCTTTGCTGCCGGTATCTGCAGCCTCTGAGTCCCTCTCAGGGAGTGTCCCTACACTCAGCTCAGGCCTCCTCCGGCTCTCTGAGGCCCTCACCCAGGGCCTGCCTGCTGTGTCTGCTGTGTCTGCACCAAGACCTCCCCACCTTCCACCACGCTGCTGCTTCCACCTTGTCCTCTTGCCTGCGCTCCCCCTGCTCTCTGGAGCTGGTCCTCACTCCTTTTGTGCATCCACATCTGTACCCTCAATTAAGCTGTATACGCCTTGTTCTCTAATTGGGTCTCTAAATGCCCATCTTTTCTCCCCTAAAAGGCAGTGGGCTCTTTGCAGGCAGGCACGGTCAATAATGATGGTGATGATAACAGCTCTGATGCGTGACTGGGCACATCTGGTAGATCAGCCAGAGCTTTGAGATTTAGGATGTGATTTCTCATTCAGTGATGACAACAAACCTGTGTTATTATCCCACTTAACAGATGGAGAAACTGAAGCTCTGAGAGGTTGAGTAACTTGTCCAAGGTCACCCAGCTAGAAAGTGACAGAGCAAGAATTTTGACCGTATTTGTCTGACTGCAAAGCCTGTGCTTCTCCACACCGTACATACTCTTTGTCACTGTTGTTTGCCTGACTCAGATTTCCTTGAGTGTTATTCATGGTGGCATGCTCAGGGTCCTCATTTCTGGGTGGCAGAAAAGCTTCCTGTTGTTAAGACAGCAGATAGGAATCTCTCTGGTCAAGGTATTCAGGGCTTGGCTTCTCTGAGCCCAGGTGGTTGGCTGGGATGAGAACACTCCAAGCTCTGTGTGTCCCTCCCACCCCCACTTTCTTGCCTCTGCTCTTCCTTCACTGCCCCACAACTTCTTTCTCTTGTTTTTTTTTCCCCCCCCTGGGGAATTTAAGTAGCCAGACATTCTCCCTTGACTGTCAGGGGGCCCTGGAGCTGCAGGTCTGATATCTCTTGACTGAGTTGGTAAGAAAATGGAGCCACAGATCAGCAAAAGGCCCTGAGGAGAGAATCCAGACTGTAGGCAGAACCCCCCTCCTGCCCGCCTGCAGCTCACATACCCCATGTGAACCCATCCCCTTCACAGCCCCCCTTCCCATCCGCCAATCAGAATCCTTGCTTTGGAGCTCCTGAGCCCTTAGGCTAAGCCCCACCCCTCTCCCAGCATCCTGAAGTTTAGGGGCTGCCTTCAAGTGAGAGATTTCCAAGCAGGGGTGTGCTGGAGGGACTTCTTCTGAGGGCAGCTTGTCCTGGAAGAATGGGGGAAAGGTGCTCACTGCCACTGTCTCCAAGGACATCGGTGTAGCTCCCTGGGAGACCCTCTGCCCTTTCCCCCTCCCACCAGCCCAGGCGAGCAGGGACCAAGCTTGCTTATTGTCACCTGACGCTGGGCAGCCACTGATCCCATTGGTGGAGCCAGATTCGGTCTGGCTCTCTCGTTCTTTCTCGCCTTCTCTGCCTCTCTCTCCTCCACGCCGCCGCTTTGATTTCGCTCGTTTCTCTCCTGGCGCTCGGCTGGGAACATCGCCTCTCGGGGGGCAGCAGCGTTGTGCTGCAGAGCCAGGGAGGAGCTGCCTGCGGGGCATGGAAGAAGCCTCCTTGGCAGCTGAGAGAGGAGCCAGGGGAGCGAGAGAGCGCTGCCGCCTTTGACCCAGGCATCCAGCTGCTGCCCCTCAGCCTGGGGAGACTGTCCACGCAGAGGTCTCTCCCCTCCCTCCCTTCCAGATCTTCCTCTGCAGAGCCCGGTGGAGCCAGGTGAGTGTCCTTCCTCCCCAGAGCATTGATCCAGCTGTCAATCCCGAGAGGGACTCGGGTGGCCAGGGACTAGGGGGCGCCAGGGTCCTGCCACTGCCCGAGGTGCCCACCTGGATAGCCGGGGCTGACGACCTTGTCCCCTTTCCCCCAGGCCCTTGGCAAAGGGGTTCACAGCTGGATCCAGTCCCTGGGGCACCACAGTCAGCCCGTGACCATTCTGCAGCAGTCAGCGATGCCAACGGGGACAGCGGGCTGGGGGGATGCCTCCCCTCTGGCGTGTGGCGGCTGTTCTGAATGGGCATGGGCCGGGGGTATCGGTGTGTTCAGCAAGAGTACCTGCTTGCCGGGGAAGTGGAGGCTTGCTTGCGTACATAGTTCTGTCTGCCTGCACTTATGCTCACGCGTGGTGGGTCTGGGAACATACATGTACATGTGAGGTCCGTGGGGGGGGATCAGTTATCTGAGCAGCCTGGGGGCTGTGTGGGCGGGGGTTGGTGTGAGGCAGTATATTTATGGTGTGGACATCTCACTTGTCACGCGTGTGGGAGTTCATTTTGTTGGGGGGCTGACTGCATGCGACCAGAGGGTTTCTACGTGGGGAGGCACAACTCCAGAGCAGAAGGGGGATGGAGGTGGGGAGAGCGGGCAGAAGCCTCTGTCCGTGGGCAGGCCCGCGTGCGTAGGTGCGCAAACCTGTTGGCATGTGAAGGATCAGGGCTGGTGGAGCCTGGCGGAGCCAAACGTGTTTTCAAAGTCTGTGGCTTTGAGCCTGGAGGAGCCGTGAGAGAGAACGCCAGAATATGGGCAGAGGTTGACGTGGATGCGAATGCACACATGTGTGCAGGCAGGCGGAGGGGTAGCGTGCCTCTGTGGAGGCGGCACTCATGCATGTTGGTGCCTGTGGCCTCCTTTCTTCCCCAAATATGGCTTGTGGGAAGGCGTGTGTGCCTACGTGTGTGTGTGAGAGCCTGCGGACGTGAACATGCGTGGGTCTGTGTGGAGGTGACAGCTTGTGGAGGGACAACTGTGGGACATTCTTAGAACGTGGAAGGTGGCGGAGGGTACCTGAGTGCGTAGGTGAGTGTGTGGGACGAGGATGTCTGAGGAGGTGTGTGCAGCCGTGTGTGGCAGGTGTGGGTGGGCATACCCAGTGCATCTGTGTGCGTGCGTGTGTGCCTGCCTGTGTGTGGGTGTGTAAATGCTTGTCTTGGGGTGGATTACACGGGACCGTGGGTGTTTCTCAGGTGCTGTCTCAGCTTGTCCCTCAAACCCTGCCCTTCTCCATCATCAGGGCTTGGAGACCCGGGTGCACGCCCATCCTTGGTCCACTCGGCTTCATTGTTCTCCCAGTGTCACTCACTGCCTCCCCCCAAGCTAGCATGGGGAAGTGATCTGAGCTCTCCTAGAACTGGAGAGAGGAAAGGAGGAGCCAGGTCCTGGAGACCCCTGCCACCAAACACGGCTGCCCCTGCTGCCCCTGCCTCTAAGAAGACTGAGGAGTACGGGGACGGGAATAGGTGTCTACCCACAGGCTAGGCATAGACTGTGTCCCATGAGGGTGGGAGGTGGCCACTCAGGCCCTCTGGGGTGGCTGTGTGTCTGTGTTGGTGTGCGTGGGTGCATGTGTGTGTGTGTGTGTGCATGTGGGGGGCACACATGTGTCTCCCGGGGGGAGCTCCTCACTGGGAGCCCGAGGGATGGCAACTCCCCCCCTGCTCCACACCTGTCCCCGGGAATTACCAGCTGGTTTATTATCATACAGTTGTTTCTAGACACTGATTCCATTCTGTTTGATTTCGGGGTGGACCGGGTAGCACCCCTGTGCTTATTCACCATAGGATTCCCCATACGCGAAGCCACTGGCATTTGGCTGAATTTCACAACAGGCAGGCACACACTTTAGGGTGGGAAGCTAAGATGAAACAAGGATTCAGGTGACATCCTGGGACAGGTGAGGGCCATCACCCATATCCTGCTCCCTGTGCCTGCCGCCCAGGCAGCCCAGAGATGCCAGTCTCCGGAGCAGGCTTAACTGACAGGAAAGTGTGGGTTGGACCTTCTGGGAGCTATAAATAGAACTACCTGCTTTCGAAGGCACAAGGTGCCCTCACCCTTAGCGCCTGGGTGAGGAAGAGGGCAGGGGGAGAAAAGGAGATGACACTCCAGAAATCTGAGGTGTGCTGGGCTGAGCTTGAGGCAGGCATGAGCTCTATGGGGTAATGAGCACACGCCCCAGGACAGAGTCCAACCACATTCACCTTCTTGTCCCAGAGACAGTCACTTCCCCTTCCTCTCACTCCCCACCCTGTCCCCCAGAGCTCCCGTGAGCCAGGCCAAAGTCAAGGCCAGAGTCAGCTCGTCCTATAGCTAAAGCACAGTTGAGAGTAATGGTGGTGTGGTCCTTTCCCACCTGGAACAGCAGCCAGGGGTAGAAGCAAAGGAGTGAGAGAGGGAGGTGAGAGAAAAAGCAATTCCTTGAAAGGGAAGGATGGAAGGAGGAAAAATAAATAGCGGTAAAACCACGTGCACCTGTGCACACACACACCACATGTGTCTCACACACACACACACACACACAAGGGGACACAACCTTAGCTTCGTGATAAAGAGCTTGGGCCCTGGAATCAGACAGACCTGAGTTCAAATCATTTTGCAGCTGTGTGACCTTCGACATCTTAGTACCACCCCCCACCCCACCGACCTCAGCTACTTCATCTGTAAAATGGGGATAATCATGGTACCTACCTATTGTGAGGCTTGCATGAGATGACGTTTGTGAAGTTATTAGCACGTAGCTGGCCTGCAAGAGATGTAAAGGTAAAAACTAGTAATTTAAGAGTCAAGCGACAGAGGATCTGCTGAAAGAAAAAGAACGAGAGTTGAAATGTTACAGGTGGAAGAGAACCGTGGCCCCACTGTCCCCTCCCACCACCAGTGGATTCACGCCATCTCGGTGGCACTCGTACTCCCAGCCCCGAGTTGTGGTGGCCCTTGCTGAGTCACCCCCAGGGAGGAGGGGCCTGAACCCAAGAGCCCTGGCATCCTGGGCCTCTTGGCTGCCAGAGCCCCCTGCCTGCCTCACCCTCACACCCTGCTCCCGGTGGGGGCTTCCTGCCACTCCTCCACCGCCTGGCACTGCTCTCTCCACCCCACCCCTTTCTCTTTTCACGCCTGCTGGCTGAGGGCCCCCCTCCTTGGCTCCATCTGCTGCAAATCTGTCCTGCCCCACGTTTGAAGCATTCCCACTGCCTCCGCCACCTGTCAGGTGCCATCTGCTCTGCAGACACCTCCCAGGAGAGCCAAGAGCCCCCGAGGGGGCCACCCCAGCCCACCTTCGGCCCCACCCCTCCAGTCCTCCTCGTGCTATCTTCCCATCAGATCTGATGAGGCAGGTGCAATCGATGGCTCCTCAAGGTTCCACCTTGCAAGTGATGTTGGGAGCAAGACGTTCTAGAAGATTCCGTGGCAGGGAGGGAGGTGCTGAGTCTTCCTCTCTCCTCAGTCCACACAGAAGCCAAACCAGTGGGGAGCATGGAGCTGCTGTCCACGCCCCACAGCATCGAGGTCAGCAACATCACCTGTGACTCCTTTCGCATCTCCTGGACCATGGAGAACAGTGACCTGGAGAGGGTCACCCACTACTTCATTGACCTGAACAAGAAAGAGAATAAGAACTCCAACAAGTTCAAGCACCGGGTGAGTGCAGGGTGCCCAGAGCGCCTCCTCCGAGCCCCTGCTCTTGAAGGGGGCAGGATAACAGAACGCCTAGAGGGGACAGTTGGGAGTCAGAGAGGCCCGACTCCAGTCCAGCTCTTACTGTGTAATCTTGGGCAAGTTGTTTAACCTCTCTCCTCCACTGGTAAAAAGGGAATAATAATAATGCCAGCTTGGGAGAGGCTTCATTGAGGTAATTGTCTGCGTGGTATTTGGCTTCGGCCCAGCACACGGCAAACACCATCATCGGCATCACGACTGGACCTTCACATGGGATGGGAAAACCCAGGGCGCGGCCACAGACGCCACGCCTGGGGATGGCGTCTCAGGGGTCAGACAAAGCCCCCGACTGAGAAAGCAGCCTTATTGTTGACCGGGTGGGCAACGTGGGCCACGAACAGGGTTGTGCCCGTTTGCTTGGTCCTCAGGCCCCTGTGATCCTCTGTGTCCCCGACCCTCTGGCCTATTCTTTGCTGGGTTTAGAAGAGGGATGGCGAGTCCTGCACTGGCTGGGATGTCCTTCCCCTGGGTTAGAGCCGGCGTGGGGGCGGGTGGGAGGAAGGCTCCCATCTTCTCAAGCTGGCAGAGAGGCAGGGGGAAGAGTGAGGTGGGAAGAGCTGGTTCCCACGACGACCGCATCGTGTGGGTTACTCGCCTTCTCTCTCTTTGGAACTGGCTTTCCAATCTGGGTGTCTTTTGGCAGGCCAGTTGCCACGGTGACGTGACTGTTCAACACCACCCCCTTAACCCTCCCCCCCAAAGAAGAAGGCATATTTTCCCTTCCTCCCTGGCTTCTCAGCATTTGCCGTTGCCGTGGAGACGGCACTGCAGTGTGCAGAGCTCTCGAAGTCTCCCTCGGAAAAGAAGGTCTCACCGCCCTCAACTTTGCAGGCCTCCACCCCAGTGGTCTTTCTCCTCAGTTCCCAAGAGAACGGGCATCGGGGGTTAAGGGCATGGAGGCCAGGGAGTGTCTGTATGGCCTTCCCAATGGCCACTGCTTGCTTCTGCGGGAAAATGGTGGCCAGGGCACCGAGCCATTGAATCCCCGAGGCTCTGGCTCTCCTCAGCAGGAAGGCGGCCATCTGGGGGAGTGGGAGGTCTGGGGGAATGCCAAGAGTGGACGTGACCCCCAATCTGACTCTAGGCTCTCTGTCCGCGCCCCATTTCTCAGGATGTCCCCACCAAGCTCGTGGCCAAGGCTGTGCCGCTGCCCATGACGGTGAGAGGCCACTGGTTCCTGAGCCCCCGCACGGAGTACAGTGTGGCAGTGCAGACCGCCGTGAAGCAGAGCGACGGGGAGTACCTCGTGTCTGGCTGGAGCGAGACGGTCGAGTTCTGCACTGGGGGTGAGGCCCTGCTGTCCGGCTGCTTCGGCACATCTGGTTTAGTAATGGTCAGGAGGGGACTTCCTCTTAACCCGGCATGCACTTAGGAACACCTGCTGTACGCAGGTACCATGCTTCGGTCAACGGGGAGACACCCATGGATGAGACCCACCCGTGCCCCCGCAAAGCCTGCAGTCTGATGCAGGAGGCAGATGCGAGCACTGCTAATTACATTGACAATACCTCTTCCAGAAAGGGATGGAGTTACTTTTCTGGCTTGGGGCAAGCATAAGTGGGGGAAAATACACATAACATAAATTTACCATCTTAACCATTTTTCAGTCCAGTAGCGTTAAGTACATTCACATTGGTGTGCAATCCATCTCCAGAACTTCTTCATCTTCCCAAACTGCAACTCTATGCCCCTTAAACAACAACTTCCCGTTCCCCTCTCATTCCACGCCCTGGCAACCACCCTTCCACTTTCTGTCTCTGTAAATTTGACCACTCTCGGTACCGCGTGTGAGGAGAATCACACAGTATTCGCCCTTCTGTGATTGGCTTATTCATTTAGCATCATGTCCTCAAGGTTCATCCATGTTACAGCATGTGTCAGCATTTCTTTCCTTTTTAAGGCTGAATAACACCCCATTGTGTGGATGGACCATGTTTTGTTTATTGATCATTGGTTGCTGGACACTTTGTAGGACAATCACATTTTGTTTGTCTTGAGCCTCCACGTAGGCTGGGAAAACCGTCCCACAAACTCACCTATTACCTTGCAAATTCCAACATGAACAAATACTGGGCTTCTGCGTACTTGCTCACTGATGACCCAGGATCGGCCCCATGATATTCCATTCTTTTGGTGCCCACGGTGAGAACTGCCCCAGATCTCCCTCTGTCACAAGGAAGGGGCATGAACATCCTTAGCCCCAGGCCTCGGAGGCTGCTGACTCCATCCTCTGCCAAAGTCTGTGCCCCAAGTCTCCTTGACCTGCCTTTCTCTTTTGACTGGTGTTTTTTTCTTAGCTCAGCTGCAAAACGCCACTCTCTGGAGGTGCTCCTACACCTTGCAGGGAAAGCCTCTTGGTTTACCCCAGAACTCTACATGTAGTGGGAGGTCATGCAAACTGGGGAGCTGGGGATGGCTGCAATTCAGTTCCTCCTCCTTTGGTCAAACCCAGCACCCTGGCCAGGGCTGCATCAGCAAGGAGGAAAGGGCACCTCTTCCTACTTTGTGCAAAGGCACCGTCTAGGCTAGCAGCAGCCCTGCCTGGGCTCCACGGCCCCAGCCTCTGGCCCTGGCCCAGGGAGTCCAATTTGACTATGCTGTTTCCAACCTTCCCCCTTTCTCATGGGATGCCCCAGACGCTGGTCTGCCTAAATATTCACCTTGGTTCTCTGCAGTTTCCTCCTGACTCTCCACCTGAAATTACAACTGGCTTCCATGCGGTGGTGTGGGCAGCCTCCTAGCTGGTGGATTTGAGGGGCTCTCCCCAAAGGACCTCAGATTGTCTCCTCTCAGTCTTTTGCCTCTTGGTCCTCTTTTCACACGAGGATGGTCTGGGATCATAGCCTCTGGGGCCCTCGCTGTACATGACTGTATAAACTGGGCAGCCCTCTGCCCTTTTCTGACGCAGAGCCCTGAGCCTCTGGCAACAGGGCCCAGAGGTGACAAGGAGAGACAGCATCCAGCTGCTCATGTTCCCAGCCAGGCCAAGTGGTCTGTTCCTAACTGGTCCAAGGTGCTGTGACTGTCTGGTCTCCCCTGCGCCCTGACGACAGAGGTGGGCCGGCGTTCACGGTATGCAGTGGGTGATCTGTGGGGCAGGCTGCGATCCCCCGCTTGGCCCTCGACTGACCCACCTGGACTCTTGCAGATTACGCCAAGGAGCACCTGGCCCAGTTGCAGGAGAAGGCCGAGCAGATCGCAGGCCGCATGCTCCGCTTCTCCGTCTTCTACCGCAACCATCACAAGGAGTACTTCCAGCACGCCAGGTACGCCTGGGTCTCTCCTTCCTGCCCTGGATCTGCCCGCCGCCCCAGCCGTCTGACGTCACCCCCACCCTGTTAGTTGCCAGATCCTCCTCTGGAGTCCTCACCACCCTCATAACCCAGGCTGGATCTGGGGGGGATGTTAGGCTCCAGGGAAGGAGAGGGCTCTCAGGATGGGGCTGCCTGGGGCACCACGCTAAGTCATGAGTGGACGAGGTCCTGGCTTTGATCCTCCTTTTGGAGAGTTCCTTTCATTGGGTTCTAGGGCTGCAGGTCAGCTGTCCCTCCAATTCAGGCCCTGGGTCCCAAGAGAGGTGGTGAGGGGAATACAGAGTGAGAGGATCCTCAATACGAAGGGCTGTGGTCTTCCTACTGCGCACTGGGAAACCTGGAGGCTCCAGGGAAGGGTCTCAGGGCGCCCTTTAAGGTGGTGCCGAGGGACTGGAGAGGAGATCAGAGGATGAGGCTTGCTGAGCCCCGCACCTGTCACCCAACCAGAGACGCTTCAATTTAATTGCCTCTGGCAAACCTCAGAGTCTATCAGGGGAAGTACAGACAGACGGAATATAATAAGTATGTGTGATTGCTGAGTAAAGTTCAGTGTCCTGCACATAGTAGGCAGTCAAAATTTTGTTGAATGTAAGCGCTTGCTGTTCCTGGAAGGTTTTGGAGAGGAGGGGACACCTGAGGGATGATCAGAAGTTTGCCAGGCCAGGTGGGAAAATGTGGGAGGGGCAGCCCAGGCAGAGGGGAGAGCACTGCAAAGGCACAGAGGCAGGAAAGACCTGGGGTGGGGTTCCCGCTGGAGGATGTTACCGGTTACCTGTGCGTTTGGGGGTGTTGGGAGGTGGGGCCCGAAAGAACAGATCTTTATGGCGTTGCTTTTTGTGCAAGTCCCATCAAAGGGTTGTAAGCTGGGGAGTGGCGCGTTCAGATCTCTCCTCCGAGAAGAGGTGGGCTGGATCAGCCCGTCTCTGGGGCCCTCCCTTCTCTTGCATTCTGGAATGTTCTATTTGTGACTGGTGGAGGCGGTAGCTGGTGGGAGAGCTGGGAGCTGGGCTGACACCCTTCAAGGTCGCATATAGCAGCCAAGCCTCAGTCCAGCTAACCAATGGCATTTTCTCTTCCCCTGGGCCTTTCCCCCCGCCTGGGGTGGGCAGGACCCACTGCGGGAACATGCTGCAGCCCTACCTGAAGGATAACAGTGGCAGCCACGGCTCCCCGACCAGCGGCATGCTCCACGGGGTCTTCTTCAGCTGCAACACGGAGTTCAACACAGGCCAGCCCCCGCAGGACTCCCCCTACGGCCGCTGGCGCTTCCAGATCCCTGCCCAGCGCCTTTTCAATCCTAGCACCAACCTCTACTTTGCGGACTTCTACTGTATGTACACGGCCTACCACTATGCCATCCTGGTGCTGGCCCCCAAGGGTTCCCTGGGGGATCGCTTCTGCCGTGACCGCCTGCCCCTCCTGGACATTGCCTGCAACAAGTTCCTGACCTGCAGCGTGGAGGATGGGGAGCTGGTCTTCCGCCACGCCCAGGACCTCATCCTGGAGATCATCTACACCGAGCCTGTCGACCTGTCCCTGGGCACCCTGGGGGAGATCAGCGGGCACCAGCTCATGAGCCTGTCCACTGCTGACGCCAAGAAAGACCCCAGCTGCAAGACCTGCAACATCAGCGTGGGCCGCTAGGGACTTCTGGGGAGCTGGGGGGCTAGGGAGAGATGGCAGGCAGGGTGGTGATGGGTGGCATAGGTGCAGGGAGCTGGCTTTCTCTCCCCTGCCGCCCTGCTCCCTCCATGCCATCCATCTCCCTCTTCCCTTCCCTTCCCTTCCCCAGGGCATTGGAGGCAACGGAGGGTGGTCCCTTGGTAGGCATGGCCCACCCATGCCTGGTGGGGCTGGGAAGGCTTCTTAGCCTCAGCAGGTTGGTGGGGAGTGGGGGGGCGGGTGGATTTCTAGAGACTTCCCTTTTCCTCTGGTTTCCCTGCCCTGCTGTTTCTTGCCTCATCCCAGGCCTCCATCTCAGGAGACCTGCCGCCTAGGGCTCTCCCGGGGAAGCCTTCCCTTCCAAGGCCCACCTGTAGCTTGCCTGCCTCCGGAGGTGAGCCGAGAGCTGTGGGCGTGCTCTTCCTCAGCCCCACCCCCTCCCGCTCAGGGCCAATCACAGAATGCCCCTCCCCGTGAGTCGGGCCTGGGGGCTTCCCACCGCAGGCCCGACCCTCTCCCTCTATAAATAGTCTCCTGCACCGCTGTGACCCCCCCCCGCCCCCATCCCGCCCCCATCCCGCCCCCACCCCACCCCCCTGCTTCTTACCCCGAGGCACCCTCTTCCTGCACGGGGAGGGCTGTGCCTCCCCTTCTCCACCTGCCCTCTAGGAAAGGGCCCTCTTTTTCTCTTAGCTTCGGGGGCACCTGGCTGCTGGTGTTTCCCCTTCTTCCGTCTGGAGATGGTGTAAATCCCGGCGTACTTTCTCCCTTGCTCAGAGTGCTGGGTCTGCAAGGGCAGCCGCTGGGGTCGAGGAGGGGGCAAGAGACCCCTGAGACCCGGAGGGACCCCTTCCTCAGCCGGGAGTGGGCGGCCTCACGCCGGGGGGACCCGGCGTGGAACTGGAAGTGAGGGCGTTCCCCCAGAGCCCTGGCACCCCGCCTGGCTGCGCGCTTGCTCGCTCGCTCTGCCGCGGCGCCGCCACTGCCCTGTGCCTGTGTGTCATCTGGACTGTGGCTTCCCTGCCCCGCGCCCCCTCGCGCCCCTGCCCACTGGCCCTGTCGGGTACCCACCGAGAAGCTAGCCTATTGGCGGAGAGGCCCTTCCCTGGGGAGTTCTTGGTGAGGTCTTTCTTGGGCCACTCAACGTTTTCACCTCTTTCCTACTTTTGTACGGGTCATGGGAGTGGTGAGAGTGGACCCTGGGGACAAGCAGACTGCGTGGGGTGACGGGGAGAGGTGTCAGTTAAGGCAGGCAGCTGTTTGGGGGATGCCAGAGGTGATGTCAGGTGGTGGGAAGCAGCCCCCAAGGTGACAGCCGGATTTCTGCGATGAAGGACAGAAGTGGGCAGCAGGCCAACAAGGCCATATCTCAGTGAGTGGGCAGATAGGACAGCTGGTTGCCTCTTCTGTAGCCACAGGGAGTGGTGTGGTCAGCTGTCTCCGTGGCATGGATCAGGGCTGGGGGCCGTGGGAGATGCATGGAGGAGAGGACGTGGGCCCCAGGCCCTTTCCCCTCTGCTGAGGGCAGCGGAAAAGGCCCGCTGCCCTCCCCTGGCCTCGTGTTTGCCCTGGGCTGGGGGCACACCCGCCTGTGTGCTGTGCTTGCGACGTGCATCAATAAACCACCATGGCCTGAGAGCCCCGCCTCTCCTTGGGCTCTGGGAGGGGTGGGGTGGGCAAGCTGTATAGTCACAGAAGAGCTCCACTGAGGATGCCCCCCAGGACAGGCCACCTGGAACCATCAAGGTTGTTCCACATCTCACTGTGAGAGGCAGGGCTCCGAAAGCAGAGCCACATCTCCAGCTTGGAAAGGACTTTGGAGGTCAATTTGGCACTACCATGCACTCTGCAGATGGGGAAACTGAGGCCTCCTAGGGGACAACCTGTAGCAATCTGGAGGCCTAGCCGAGGTCCACAGGCCCCCTGTTTGGAGCCCTTCCCACTGCAGCAGCCTACCACTGCATCAGACTCAGATGTCACTGAATTTCCCTCCCCCAGAGCCCGAGTGTCCGCTCCCCAGCAGGGCTCCTCGTTTGCAGATCTGAGTCACCTCTGCGTCTATTATTATGGACTTATTAAAATGATCCTCTGCTGGAGTGGAAAAGCTCCGGAAAAAACAGAGTCACCTCCCTGACACTGCCTGGCTCAGGGCCAAATGAACATGTGTCATCCAAAGCTTGGGGCACAGCCTCCTTGCACTAGGAAGGAAAGCTGAAGGTCAAATGCCACTTCCTGAGGGCCTACTATGTGCCAGGCATCCAGCCAGGTGCCTTCACGCACATCAGCTCCTTTAGTCTTCGCAATGTCCCTGCACCGTATGATTCCTATTTAACAGATGAAGAAACTGAGGCACAAAGAGGTTAAAAGGCTTGCCCGTGTCTTACAGCCAGTAGGCAACAATATCCAGGATTTGATTCAGAAGCTAGAATCCTTCCAGTTCACTGCCCTGTCTCCCCAGTGTATGCCAGGGACCACCTGGGACAGTAAGACAGGGGCGGGTCAGGTCTCAGACACAGTGGCCCACCCCAGGGTCTCCTCAGAGCTTCTGGGGGACCATGGCCATGCCTAGTTCCCGAATAACACCAGGGGGGGCTGTGGAGCCAAAAATGCCAAGGAAGCTTATTTTGAAGGAGTAGTGGGGAATATTTGGAGTCCAGGACTCTAAGGATGGGGGGTGACCTCCAGGGTCCATCCTTCCGCCTCTGGGCAGGACCACCCCCCAGCACCAGCTGAGGGGTTTTCAGAGTCCCCCAGAGGCACAGGCTTCAATCTTCCTTTTGCAAAACCCTTCTGGGTTTCTTAGGAGGAGAGATTGGCTCCCAGGGTCCTCTTAGTGGGGGACAAAGGAGCCGGTTGAGGTGGGGGGGGCGCTGCATACAGGTTTCCTCCAGAGAGCCTGCCCCTCCTTCCTCTCTCCAGATGGCCGCTCTCCGGCACTCGGCCAGCCCTGGGCAGCTCCAGGCACCTGTCAGATAGAGCTGGGTCAGGGCATCTGCCAGAGTCTGCCCCAGGGTCCTTTCTGGCCTGTGTCCCTCTAATCTGACCTGGCGGAGGGAGAGAGGTCTATGTGTGCATAAACACACACACACACACACACACACACACACACACACACACACACACACACCGCCTCCCTGGGCTGGATATGGAAGACAGCTTTGGCGGCCACAGAGAGCTGCAAGGTAAGGGACAACCTTGGGCTGCAGCTGCCAGTCCAGCAGAGGGGCCCCGAGTTAGCTAGTGCAGACAGGGAGGGAAAATGAGGTGGTGGCCACCAAGGGGCACTTCCAGGTTACAGTGGGATATTTTGCTGTGCAGACACAAACACAGACACACCCAATATATAGGCACAGCCTCATACACTCATACCTCACTCACACACACACACACACACACACACACACATACACACACACACACACACCCATACCTCCCTATCCATTCCTTTCCTTCTGGGACAGCATCTTTCTTTTAATCCTGGCTGGATGACAGCCCCCCACCCCCCGCAAGGAAGTGGGAAGGAAGGTGCCAGTTCTGAGGACCCTCACAGTTTCATTTGGCTTCAATATGTGTCTCTTCTCCATGTTAGGAAAAGAGGTGGCCAAGGTCCCAAGGAAAGGGACGAGGAGGGACCATTCCCCGAAATGGAGGGAGGCCTTCAGGAAGCTGAGCTGAGGTGATTGGCCATAAAACAGCTTGGCCACAGCATCTGGAAGAGATTGGAACCAGATGTTCCTGGGATGGGGGAGGGGAGAGCTGGGAGGCTGGGAGGGGGCTGCAGCAGGAGAAGCAGGCTGGTCAGTGAGGGGGTGGGCCTTCTGACTCTCGGGGGAAAACATCTGGCCTCCTTCTCCCCTCCTTAATCCTCTCCCCAAGTCAGGCACTACTATTTTTGCAAACTGGGGCAGCAAATCTTTTCACATATTCTAGAATCAGCTTTGTGTGTAGGGACAGTCAAGCACAGGGTGTGACTTGGGAGGTGCCCAGAAAGGCTACCAGCTAGCCAGAAATATGTCCCCCGCTGCCCCGCAAGCCCCGCAAGCCCCGCCTTGCTGTGGGTTAAGCATTGCCCTCTCTGGCACATGTAGTTCTGTGCTAAACTCCTAACGCACGACTGGAAACTGGTGAACCCAGAAGTTTCCTTTTAGCATAGGAAGAGCTTCATCCAGGAACTGGAGAATTGTTTGGCAGATGACAGGAAAAGAAGGCCCATTTACAGAGAGCTTATTATCCAGGCGCTGTGACAGGCTCCCTCCAAAGTCTATCTCTTCCTTTCTTGAAACACTGTGCTATCATCCTCTGTATCTAGATGAAGAAACCAAGGTTCAGAGCAGTTAATTGACTCACCAAGGGGCATGGAGCCACCAAATGGGAAAGCTTGTATTCAAAACCGGCTATGTTTTTATTTATTTAAAATTTTTTTGGCCGTGCCGCACAGCATGTGGGATCTTAATTCCCCTACCAGGGATTGAACCCGTGCCCCCTGCAGTGGAAGCGTGGAGTCTTAACCACCGGACCGCCAGGGAAGCCCCAAACTGGCTGTGTTGCATTCAAGCTTATAACCTTCTCACGACCTACTGAGAAGAATGTGGGGTAAGGGAGAGGGGGAGGGATAAAAAGGAGTGAGGGGGCAGTGCAGGGCATCCAACCTTCTTTCTTTTACAGTTGAGCCAACAGTTGGCCCTGGAAGCCCCCAGCTGCCTCAGAAGCGTGGCCCTGCCCTCTGGCTCTTGGAGACTAGACCCCGACAGGAAGGGTTGCTGGGGAAAGGTGATAGGCTGGGGAGCAGAGGCCCAGGGAGGGGACAGTTGGTCAATGTCATAGGGCGAAGCAAGGCAGAGCCAGATCTCCTGACCGCCAGGCCAGGGCTGGTGTCCTGTCCTCCGAGGGCTAGAGAGGTGCGCCCAGAGGGAGAAGGCCGGAGCTCCAGGATACGTGGTTATCTTAACCTGGTTACCAGGTTGGGAGCGCAGTCTGGGGCAGGTCCATCCTAGCTTTTCTGCTGCTGGCCACACACTCAGGACCCAGGAAACCTCAGGGACTTGGAGACAGTTGGACGAGGAAGGGTTCCGTCCTCTGACGTGGAATCACCTGAGCGGCTGGGCAGCTGCACTGGAGGTCATCTAGTCTAGAAGCCTGAAGTAGGCAGAAGGTGAGGGTAGGTCGGGTCTGGAGAACACATTCATTAACTTCTGGGATGTGTATCAATGGCCTGCAGCCAGCTCCTGATCAGCCTGCAGCGCCCAGAGGCAGCCTCTGGGACGATGGGCCCAGGGAAGACTGGCAGGGCCCACCAGCACGGGCCCCTGAGTCGTTAGAGGGGCCCGAGTCTACGGTGGTGATGGAGTCTTGGGACGGGTGCCCAGGGTGGCTGCATGGGTCAGTCCTGAGCTGCCTCCGGCTGTGCTGTTGCTGTTCACAGGGGCCCTGACCTGGGTCGGGGAGGACTGGGTACTCTCTTGGGCCGCAGTCCCGCAGTCTGGACGGGGCTGTGATCCTGACTCTCTTGGCACACGTGGCTTGTAAACTGGCTCTGAGCTTCGGAGGAACCTGCAGGGCTGGTGAGGAGAGCTGTGACCACTGACTACGAACTCTGCCATGGAGCCGAGGCCAAGTGTGTTGGCAAAGTGTCCAGATGAGATGCCTGGGCCGCTCCAATGGTTTGGGGGTTTTTCTATTCTGTTCACGGCCCTCTGAGCTGCCCTGAGCAGTTTGGTCAGAGGAGGTGGAGGGGTGGCCGTGCATCACAGCCTGTGACCTCGCTGGCCCTCCGGCCAGCACCCACTCCCTCACCTGTGCTCAGGACTAGAAGAGAAGGCTGCAGCCTGACCATGGGAGCTGGTCCTGCGTGCACATCAGATACTAGCCGTGTGTCTGGTTTCCACTGCTGCCTTCTGCCTAAAGGACCAATATGAGATGCACCGTGCTGCACTGCTCCCTGGGGGTCGGTCCCCCCACATAGTCCAGACAGCAGCTGGCACAACATCTGCCTCTGCAACGGGAAGGAGTTTGGGGCCAGTAAAAGACGTACGGTCCCCCGAAGGCTCTCGGGGAGCCCCAGGGCTTGAAACAGGCTGCCTGCTCGCACTGGAACCTGGGAGTGGCCAGTCCAGGCAGAGAACCTGGGTCCTCTCTGGGCTTTCTTTCCCTGTGAGATCCACGGAGAGAAAGGGTAGAGAGAGGCTCCTTTGAAGGGAAGGAGTGGGGATGTAGTTTCTCTCCACCTGGCCTGGGGGAGACAGGTCTGTGCCTCACTATTGCCTGGACAGGGAGAAGGCAATGGCAGGAAGGACGAAGCCGGACAAGACACAGCCATGGGTCCCCTTGGGAGAGGAGGCCAGAGCTGCAGCGTTTGCTCAGGGGCTGCCGAGCATCTGGCTCTTGTCTCACTGAGGAGAGAAGGATCCGAGGGGCCAGCACGTGGGGTCCGACCTTCAGGAGGGCAGGCGCTGGGGGCCAGCTGGTGGATCTGTTCTGGCTGGTGCTGGTGTTCTGGGTCCTGGTGGGCTCCCCTAGCCCGACACCCAGACCCAGAGACAGAAGACCCGGCTGGACACTGGATGGACAGACACACGCCATCCCCTTTTACATATCTCCTCCCTCCTCACCGAACAGCCTGTTTGCAGAATGTCCCTCCCCTTCAGCTGTGTGGGAGAGCTTCGAGCAGTGTGTGTACATGGGGCGCCTGCAGGCTGACGTGTGCGAGGCGTATCTGTGTGTGCCTGACCGTGAAATCCCACCCTCTGGGGCCCTGGAATTGACGGAAGGAAGGGCAGCCAGTGAGGCCAGGTGTCCTGGCTGGGGGCCGGCCCCAGACACAGCAAGCCTGCGCATCTGGAGTGAGACGAGCCACCCCACGCCCGCCGGCCCCATACCCCAGACAGCACCTGGCACAGGATACTGGCTGTAACACTTTCGGTTTATTGGCTGGGGTGCCCTGGTGTGGCCGACCAGCCACTGGGCCTGAGAGAAGCCCTGTCTTGCTGCCCCACTCCCTCCCCTTCATCCTCCCACCCTGGCTCCTGTGGGACATGTACGGAAACTCACGCCCCAGGAAACAGGGGGAAGTGGAGGCTTAAAATAAAACCAAATCGGGGTTGGAGAAGGGGTGGGAAATGTACATTACAATGAAGATATGCCACCGGCCATACACAATACAGCGTGTAGAGACGGGCAGGGAAGGTGGGCGAGTCCCGGTGACAGACCCTCTCCCACCGGGCTGGGCCCCCAGAGAGGAATGGCCACTTCAAGTGTCTCAGGGAAAGCTCTGGCTCCCTGGCCCTGGCCCTTCACTCCTGGCGGGGGCAAGGGAGGAAGGGATCATGGGGCAGTGGCTCATGTAGGAGTCCAGCGCCCTGCCTCACCTGGACCATTGGCCCGCAGGTCCTGGCACCTGGGGGACGGGGACGGGGTCCCGCCTTCTGCCCAGCCCCCGCTGTCCGGCTCAGTTGACTGAGGGCAGCGGGCCTCCCGTCCCCGCCGTGTGAGGGCAGTGGTCACTTCCTGCTGTGCAGCGTGTCCTGGAACTTCGTGCTGGTGTATCGCAGGTGGAAGCCTTTTTTGGTAATGGTGTCATCCGAGTGGAATTTCACCAGGACAGAATCTCCCGCCGAGTACACCTCCTCGGGAGGCTGACAGAGGAAAGGGGTGGGCATGAGACTGAGGACCAGGGGCAGGGCTGCCGTTTCCCTCCCCGAGTTCCCCAGCTATGAGGAAGGCGGGCAGCTCCCGACTTCTGCCAGATTCCCCCAGCGCCTGGAAGCAGGAGTAGGATTCTCAGGAGCAGGGGTTTAATGGGGTGCCTGGAGGAGGGGAGGTAGCAGGGGGTAGAGGAGCTTGTCTTAAGTGCAGAGTTACACTTTCATTCCACACCCAGCGCTGCTACTAACTAGTTAGCTGTGAAGTCTTAGGCAAGGCACTGCCCCCCCGCTGGGCCTGGCTTCCCTCAGAAGCTCTCTGCTCTCCAAGCCTAGAAGGGCTGGTGGCAGGAACAGAAAGAGGATAGCTGGGAAAGGGAGCAGCTTGTCTGAGTGGCTGCCTTGTTGCTGTCCCGGCTGTCTCTTGGAGAATACAGGACAGCTGGGTCCCCCAGACCCGGACTCGGCCACCACGCTCCTGCCCTCCCCCGATGCGGGCCATGGTCAGCTCCGGGTGATGCCCCTTCCTAGGCGCCTGCGAGCCCCTCCTCACCTCTGTGTGCAGGCCCTCAGCATGACAGCCGCCCACAGAGCATCAGCACGAAGAGGCCCTGGCCCTCAAAGCCCTCCGAAAACCTTGGGGACATTTCCAGCAACCATGCCAGGAAGCCCTGACGGAACTGGGTTCCTTCCCCAGGTCTCCTCCCGTTTGCTCCAGCCTGATGGAAGTCTTTGGAAGACGCCACCTGGGGACACCCAATTTGGTGTGTGACTCACCCAAAGGTGTCAGATCAAGGGAGTCACAAAGAGTCAAGTGGGGAGGGGGCACTAGCTTGGTCGCCTGGGGATCCTGGAGCGGCTGAGCCAGGCAGGCAGGGGGGCTGTGTGCTCCGCTTCCCCAGCTCTCCACCCTGTCCCAGCCCTGCCCGGCCCTTGCCAGTTGACAAAGGCTGAAGCTCTGCTCCTAAGGGGATATTCCACCGGCCAATGCTGGGTTCAGCAGCTACTGCTGCTCCTGGGAAGTTTAACCCTTCCTGGGGCACCCAGGCAGCCCTGGAGCACGGCCATGAGAGGCAGGGGACCAGGGAAGTGATGGGAAGGAGGGCGTGTCTGAGTGTGCATATGAGTGTGAGTACATGTGCAAAAGTGTGTGTGTGTGTGTGTGTGTGTGTGTGTGTGTGTGTGTGTGGAATGGCGAGGGGAAGATGACATTCACTGAAGGAGGAGAGGATTAAAAAGAAAAGAAAAAGAAAAAAACAAAAGAACTCACAAGCTCTGCCTGGAGGAAAATAAACCCACCTCTGCGGTTTTCCTGTGGCCTTAGTTAAAACCGCATCGAGCAAACTTTTGCCCACTGCCTCTGAAAGTGCCATTTTATGGACCAAGAGGTAATATTCAGTATCTGCTTGGACAGCGGCATCAGTATCTGCTTTGGGGCCAGCTGGTCTTTCACCAAGAAGAGAAACGGGCAGTGGAAGAGATGAGGGTATTGTTATGGCTCCGCCAGAACGACTGCCTAGCACGACTCAGCTCAGTCCTGGTCTCTGGCTCCTGCCCCAACCTCTGCCCTCATTCCGGGCCCTGGTCAGCTGCCTTTGGACTGGGACGAGGGAATCAGAGGGCAGAGGGAACTCCATCCTCCTCTCCAGATGCAAACTACCTTGGAGACCCAACCAAACTGGTGCTGAGCAGGCTTGGGTCAGGGCAGGGCCTATCCCAGAGGCTGCAGGAACCTCTGTGTTGACCAGAAAGGACCTGGTTTCCTGGGTGGGGATGGCCCAGGGCGGGGCGGGCCTCTGTGAGCGACCACCCACTTTGTAGGTCTCTGGCTCCTACAACGTGCCAGGCAGGGGCTGTCCCCCGCGCCGGGACCCCCGGCCTCCAGAGGCGCTGGGTCCCTGCGCTGGGGTGAGGGGTGGCGGGTCTCACCCCGGAGCCGCAGTAGCGCCCCAGTCTGGGGGCCGTGCTGTCGTAGCCGTCGAAGAGCTCCATGTAATCGTAGCCGCAGTCGGCCTCCTCCTCCACCTCGAAGGTCTGGAACACCAGCTCCACGCCATAGCCTTCCTCGGCCACGATGACCCACTCGCAGTCCACGCCCCCGGGGTAGTTGTTATCGCCAAACTGGGCGTGGGAGTAAAGGTCCTTGGTCTTCACCTCTGCCTGCACCTGGCCTCCACACTCTGAGGGGGGAGGGGGACACAAGATCAGCCACCCCCCCCACCCCGAGCACGGCTGTGGCCCAGGCACTGTCCCTCCCCGTATTCAGGCCTCCTGGCCGGATGGAGGCCCTGGGACGAGGCCACATGGCTAGTGATAGGTGGGTTTGGACCCGGCCCAGGCCTTGGCCTGGAACAAGTGCTCTGCGGCTTTCCCTCTGGAGAGATGCCCGCGGAGGCCCGGGGACGTGGTGGGTGGAAGGCCGCTCTGAGCAGAGGCCCCAGGGAGAGCACGCTTGTTGAAAGAGGTTGCTGCTAATTTGCTCCAGCTGATGGCTATCACGGAAGAATGTGGGCCCTGTGTCGCCTGAGCTCCCTTTCTTAAGCGAGAAGACGTACTCGTGGATTTTATGCGAAAACTCCTAATTTTTAAACGGTGGCTCATGTTTTTAAAAGACACAGTGTGGGCCAAACAGAGCAGGTCTGAGGGCCCGATGGAGTTCCGGGCCTCCAGTGTGTGACCCTGTGCTGGGAAGGGCAAACGAGAGCAGGCAGGGCAGGGTCATCCCGTCCACCCCTTCCTACGCCCTCTGGCCTTCAGGACACCTGGGCTCACGGGTGGGGTGTGGATGGGCGAGGCCTGGGTCAGGGGCGGAGTTAAAAGGGAGGAGCGGGACTGTGGACCCATCAGCTCTGGGGCCTCCCCAACAGGTAGCTTAAGACCCACAAGAAGCCTGCCAAGCCCCCAGCGGTCACCGTTGGCCTGATGTCCCAGGCCTCACAGGACTGGGCTCCAGCCTTTCTCTGTAGCCACACCATTCCCAGTTCACTGCTGTCCTCACACGCCCATTGCTCCAGCCAAACTAAATGACCTGCAGTCACCTGTGTACACCCAGAGCTGTCTGGGGTTGTGGCTGTGCTTGGGCTCCTCCCCTGCCTGCAATGACCCATCACCTCACACCCAGAGCGAGGCCCTTAGCGTGTTTTGTCTCCTGCTGTAATTATCTGTCTGTGTCCTGTCTCTCCCCTAGGCTGTGGGTTCCCGTGTGGGCAGGGTGAAGGGCTTATGCCTGATTCACCTCTCCGTGCCCCTCTGAGTCTCCTGCAGGGTCCAGGGCTCAGTAGAAGGTTGTTGAATAAACGAACAAGTAAATGCAGAGTAAACCCCTCAAGGACTGAGAGGTTTGTCTGCTTCGTTCATTTTTTTTTTTTTGCGGTACGCGGGCCTCTCACTGTCGTGGCCTCTCCCGTTGCGGAGCACAGGCTCCGGACGTGCAGGCTCGGCGGCCATGGCTCACGGGCCCAGCCGCTCTGCGGCATGTGGGATCTTCCCGGACCGGGGCACGAACCCGCGTCCCCTGCATCGGCAGGCGGACTCTCAGCCACTGCGCCACCAGGGAAGCCCTGCTTCGTTCATTTTGTGACCCGCCCTTAGGATGCTGCCGCGTACCTGCCACGTGTTAACAAATGTCTGCGGAATGAATGAACGCGTGAATCTGGGGGGGTAGAATGTGGGTGGCCTACCGCACAGACAAGTGTCCTACCTCTGGGGACTCCAGGGGATTCCCTCCCCATCTCTGGTTCTCTACCCACTGTTGTCACCGCCCTGTTTTCTCTCTGACCTTCGCACCCCTAATCAGGACCTCCTCTCCCTGGCCCAGGAGGCTGACTCTCTGCCCCTCTGGTCTGGCCTTCAGGACATGCTGTCTGTCCACCCGGCCAGGGGCTGGGCCTGTCTGTGTCTTCAGGAGCTCTTTGTAAACCTCCGACTGGAGCCCAGGGCCTGCCTTTGAGACCAGGATCAGCAGATGCCTCCAGGACAAATGACCACACAGGGCACCGGCTGCCCCCACCCTGGCCTGCGGTGGGCTCACCTGTGGAGTGGGACACCTGGAAGCCCTTCCTCTGCACGGAGTTGTCAGAGTAGAAGCGCAGGAACATGCGGCTGCCCGTGGCCAGGACGGGCTCAGGCTTCTTGCTCCCGCAGAAGCGGCCCAGGACGGGGGCCTTGGCGTCACGCCCGTCGTACACCTCCAGGTGGTCGTAGGCACACTCAGGCTGGGACTCGATGTCCATCTCCATGAAGGTCTGGAGGGCATGAGGGAGGACAGCGAATTAGGAATTATGTGGCCGGGGCAGGAGGCGTGGGCAACAGGTGGCACCAAACCAAGGCCCCCGGACCCCAGTTCATGGACACCGGGGCAGTGGCCACTGCTGGTGGATGGGAGACGGGGAGGACCTAGGAATGAGGCGATGGCAGGTACAAACCCACTGTATGCTGGGAAAGGGCCTCTGTCCACACCAGACTTGGGCTTCTCACAGGGATGGCAGCCCTGTGGGCTCAGCCAGGCCACCAGCCTGCAGCCTGCATGGCCCTGAGCAGTGCTCTGAGTGACATGGGGCTTTGGAGCTGACAGGAAATAGGTGATGCGCAGATGGCACGGAGAAGCGGGGTGGGGAGCGGGCACCTTACCAGCTTGACCCGGTGCCCGGGGGTGCTAGAGATGGCCCAGGTACACTCCTTCTTGCTGGGGTATTTGTCAGGCCAGTTGGGGCTGGTGATGGTGCCGCTGGTGGATGTCACCTTGTGGTCACAGCCGGCTGTGGAGAGGTGAGTGAGGGGAAGGGGATCAGCAGGGACCCCAGTGCTCCAATGGCCCCTATGAAGAAAGGAAGGAAGAAGCCCCTCCCTCCCCTCCTCCCCCTTTCTTGCTTCTCTTGTCCCCCACTTAGAAATGGAATGAAAGCTCACGGCACTTCTTTTCCATTCAGTCACCCAGCCCGGGGAAATCTAGCTGCTCGGTTCCAAGCTGGACCTCACCTGGCACCAGCCATGGAAGCAGCCCTCCCAGGCACCCTGTGTACACTCCTGGACCTTTGAGGCCACTTGGCCATACCACCTCTGCTCTCCACGAAGCCGGCATCCTCTGACCTCCTGCCACGCTTCCACATCCACAGAAGACTTTGGCATCTGACTCAGTTCTCTCCACCCCACTCCTGCCACCATCCTAGGTGATGTCAACACACACGTGGATGGTCCACCCACATGCCTCGCGCCCCTGACCTTCTCAGCTCTATGGGTTCTCACCTCTCACCGCCAAGGCTTCGCCATCACCCTCCAATTCTCGATGCTACAAACACATCACCCTCGCAGTGGCCACCTCCCGTTCTTCCAGGGCGCTCAGGCCCTCCCTTTCCCTAACAGCTCTCCAGCTTTAGAGAGGCCTCCATGGCCTTGACCCTTCCACTTCCTCCCAACACTTCCTCCTGGGTTGACTTGCTTCTCTATCAGCTGCACCATGTGGGCCATCACCCCAACTGCTCATCAAGGGCCGTGCTTGAGCGGCACCGTCCTGGAAAACCCCATTCGTGGTCTCCAAGCGTGGCTGGGCCCCCACCCCTTGATATTCTTTGGATTCGTCCTTCACCAGCTCCATCTCTCACCTCCTCAGCTACGGCTCCGAACCTTCGGCCCTCTCCTCAACTCCCAGCCCCGCTCCCAGCAGACCACCTCACCTCCTGCCTCCTGGAGAAAAGCAGGGACCTCAGATATGAACAACTTCAATTTCCCAACCCCTACCGGCAAACTCACCTTTCCCGCTCACCTTCCCTCCTGCCTTGTCTTAGAGAAGGTGCCACTCCTCCCGGGCAGGAATGGATTTTCCTTCCTTGAGCTGGAGCTCATTGCTGCCCACCATCTGGGGACCCTCATGTCACACATTACCCGCGCTCACTCCCTCTGCCAGCTCGGCCAGGCCACGAACCCTTCCTACGCTTTGCCCATCCTGAAACAACGCTCTCCTCCTGCTACCACCCATCCTGTCTCCTTGTCTTCAAGAAAACTTGCTACACCATGTTCTCACTACTCATGGCTCCTTGATCCACTGCAATCTGCCTTCTGCCTCGGAACAGCATGGCCTCACAAACTCCAAGGCTGATGCTCCTTAAGCGTTATCATCCAATCTGACAGGTCCCTCTGAGGAAAAGCCAGTGCACCGCTGGACTGGGGAGGAGAGAGGGGTGGGTGGGGTGCAGGCTGAACAGCTGTGCCTATAGTCAGAGGCTCACAGGATGAATGCACAGCCGCCAGGGTCCAGAGGGGCAGTGCCCTTGCAGGCCACCCAGCGGCCCGGGTGGAGGCAGGTGGAGCTCCTGGCCTCCACATTTGAGCTATGAGCTGCTTCCATTACCCATCTTCAGCTTCCCATGTCCACACTCCCTGCCCCCCACCCCATTTTTACACCAGTTTTCCCCACCCTCTGATTTCTCCTGCCATGCCCACTTCTCTCCCCAGCTATACTGCAGTCTCCTCGGGAGCAGAGGGATCCCCTCTTGAACCCCCTACAGAACTTTGCACAGAGCTACACCCCCCACAGAGGGTCAGGAAATACTGATTTGTTACTAGCCTAGCACTTGAGTAAGAAACAATGAGTTCTTCTAAAGTGAATCGGAGCTACGCACAGGCCATCTTCCCAGGAGGTTTACACCTGCTCCTGCTATCTTGTTGATGTCAATGCTGAGGGTTCTTTAGCAAAACCCTGTTTTTCATAGAGAGTACAGAGATGGCATACAGTTTAGACAACATCAGAAGAAGGTCTCCCCTAGCTAAAAGATACGGGGGCTCCGTGAGTCAGGTACTCTATATTTGGAGAGCCTGAAGCGATGGGGATGGAAGCCCTGGGACGTCCGTTGGGTGCTTCACCTCTGTTTATCCTAGTCGGCAGTTTATTTGCTGGTACTTTGGTTGTCCACCTAGTAATGGTGAGAAGAGGCATTTGCCAGGCACTGTGCTAAGTGCTCAAAGCAAGGGCTCTAAAGCGTAGGACCATCTCATGGGTGAGGCAATTGAAGCTCAGAGAACCGAAATGACTCACCCAACGGCACACAGACTCTCAGTGTCAGAGGCGAGTCTACATTGTGCTGCTGGGATAGTACATCCCCAGCAGGCACGGGCCACAGTGGAATCAGCAACTGGGAGCAGGCCAGGGTTGTATTGCATCCAGAGAGGTATCACGTGATATGGGCAATGACCTGAGAGCTGTTTCCAAGGATCTGCAGGGCTTCAATGTCAGGGAGGCAGCAGCCCTGTTCTGGGTGTCCCCAGGGGTCAGAGATGTGACCGATAACAGTGACATACGTGACTGCTTGCTATGAGGCAGGCGCTGCTCGGAGCACATCACAGCGCCCCGCCCCTAGGAGGAGGGTGCTGGTACCATCCAGGAGTCACTCGTGAGCAAACCCGGGTGCGGAGAAAGGAAGTCTGCTGCCCAAGGGCACGTGGCTGGCTAAGTGGTAGGGCTGGGAGCCTGGCACCAGAGTCTGTGCTCTTCACCACTGTCCCAGCTTGCGTCCCTGACAGCGGGAGGTCGGACAAAGAGAAAGACTTGGACGTGGATTTTAAGGAGCACTAATTACCAGAACAGCCTAACAATGGGGCCTGGGGGCAGCCCCTCCTCTCCAGAAGTGTGTGTGGCTTGGATATTGCTGGGGGTGGGGGCGCGGGAGGGATGGGGAGGGTCCGTGCACTAGGCGGGAGGCAAAACGAGGTGACCTCAGAGGTCACTCAGCTTCTTGAGTCCAAAGAGAGGCCGGAGGAGATGGCAGCGCTGAGCCCTTCAGGCCCCAGGCTGTGGGCAGGGGAAGGTGCCCGGGGGCTCTGGCAGCGCTTACCTTCCTTGCAGTCGTGCTTGTTGTCGTGGAGGACAAAGCCGCTGCGACACTGACACTCGTAGCTGCCGAAGGTGTTGACGCAGTCTTGCTGGCAGCCGCCGTTATCCTTGGAGCACTCGTCCTTGTCTGCAGGGGGAACAAGCAAGGGCAGACCGGTCTGTGCAGGGATGAGGGCTGCATCACCCCAGGGGAAGTGGGAGGACCGGCTGGGCGTCCACCTCACCCTCCCCCCGCCCCCCCACAGGCAGGGTGGGGAGCGGAGGTCAAGGCGATGGTGGGGGTCCAGGGCACTGCATCAAGCGGAGGTGGCTGAGGGGGGCCCAGCTGTGCGGAGAGAAAGGAGAAGTGGACGGAGGGAGGCTGGGGTCTGGAGCTGACCAGCATGGGAACCCTCTACCATTACCTGCTTACTGGACAGACGGACAAGTGGAAAAATAGACACACGGACAAGCAGACTGCAAGAGAAAGGAGCAGGACGCAGGGGTCCCTCTTTTACTTCACAACAGGAAATGTCACAGACACCATCAAAATGGGAGGGGCGGGAGGCAGGGAGAGTCCCCTGTCCACGTGAGCGGGGGCGGGGGCGAGGAGAGCACCAGTTCTGTCCGGCCGGAGGGAGCCGGGCCGGCATGGCAGAGCGGAGGTTGGGGTGGGCGGCAGCAGAGCCCCCAGCCCATTCCGTCCAAGGTGAGGTTCCTGAGTAACAAAGGGTCCGGGAGGCCAGGCGGGCCTCACTGGGGGGTCCGGTTTCTTTTCTGCACTCGGAATTTGAGCTGGTGGGGCCGTCCCCGGGGGGGCTGCAGAGCTGGCCTCTTTTCTGAAACGAGAGAGAGAAGGAGAAAAGGGACCAAGGGGTGCGGGTGGAGGGCGGGGGCCAGGGAGGGAGAGCAGTGAAAACCAGGCCGGGCTCCGAGGGGGGTCCACGGGCAGCACGGGGTTGGGGGGCAGCGGGACACACATGCAGGACGGCCATGTCCGGAGCAGCCAGGCCACGGAGGGGCAGCGGGTGGGAGGAGGCACAGCGACAGGGGACAGACGGGAGGAAGCCTGCGGCAGGGAGAAGGCCTTGGGGGTGGGAATGAGGCCCGCACGCTGGGGAAGGAGACGCAGAGTCTCTAGCAGAGGGGAGCAGTCCATGGGAAGGGGGCCTCATCCAGAGCTCGGCTCTCTCCTGGTGCTGCAACTACAGTGTGTTACAGACACAGACACACACTCACGCCAACACACCCACAGACATATTATCCCTCACCCTGTACCGTCGTCCCGACACGGCAGCACAGACACTGACCCACAGGTTGACACACACACACACACACACACACACACACACACACACACACACACAGACAGGATACACGTCAGCCCCTCACACACAGACACCACACTCACACACGTCAGCCATCGGCCACCTGCGTACACGTGCCAGGGATAGACGCTGCTGGCTCACTCCCTGTGCGTGAGGAAGCATGCACAGGCACACACAAGCACAGGTACAAACAGAGACACACGTGGATGCAGAGACCACGGACTCATCAACAGGCCACTGCGGACTCAGGAGGTCTCACAGGCGCAGCTGCTCCCATTCGGGCGGATCTGCACATGCGCTCTCCCGTGAACATAGAAACTGACACACAGAGGGACACGTGGTCACAGGCACAGGTACATCACACACACATATTCTCCAGTCTCTCCATGGTCATTTTGGGTACTGTGTGCCTGGAACGGAGGCAGGCATTCAGGGAAGGGGAGTGGACACACAGAGTTCCAGAGATGAGCCCCGAGGTAGAAAGATGCCTGCTGACATTCACATGGCCAGGCGGAGTCTGTGACAACGGCGGCCCTGTTCCGGGTCTCCCTTGGGAGAGGGGCCCAAGGGCTGGAGCACTGGCTCCCAGATGGCCCTGCTTCTCCAATTCACTCTCACGTGAGCCAGACCCCGTGGGACCCAAACAACCCAAGGTCAAGAGGTGGAGTCCCCAAGTCCTTCCCCAGGTCTCCTCAGTTAGAGCATCGTGAGGGACCCTGACAGAGGGCCCTGTGGAAGCTGCCTTTGCACAAGCCCTGTGAGAATGTGGGGTGATGGGCACCCTACAACCCATCCTGGGGTTTCACCGAGTAACTCACTGATGACTATGCTGGGAGCTTCAGGAGTTCCAGCTCACGGAATGAGCAAAGATCGTCCTGAAATTGACCCCCATGCCTTCCTCGTATTTGCACCCCAAAAACCGAGTACAGTGCCTGGCATACTGTAGGGGTAAAAGGAATACTTGCCCAATGAGCGAGTGAGTGGGTGAGTGAGTGCTGAGTGCGGTATTGAGCACTGTGAGCCCTGAGAAAGGGCTGCTTTAGTGCCCGGGGAGGGGCTCTGCCATGGTCGGGGGCAGCCTCTCCTGGGAGCCAGGGATGCAGGTTGCAGAAGGGGCAGGAGCAGGGAGTGGACACGGGCTGGGACAAGGAGATGGCACTCACCCTCCAGTGCCCAATGCCCCGGAAGGTGGCTGGGGTCACACTGAAGGTCTTCAGGCTCTCTCTTCTTCTTGCCTTATGGTCTCCTCGCTGGGTGTCCCAAAAGTCCAAATAGCCCCCCTCCTGGGGGGTCAGAGGCAGATGCCCTGGACCCTGAGGGCTGAACCTTGATGCCCAGCGGTGAGGGTCCTCTGCAGGTTTCTTGTGAGAAGGGGCAGTGCAAGTGTGCGTGTGCAAGTGTGCGTGTGCAGGTGTGTGTGTGCATGTGTGTGCGCGCGCGTCTGTGCAGAGCTGAGGGTGGGCTGAGGGTAGCAGTGTTGGGCCAGGGCAGGGCAGTAACCGTGGGTGGAGAGCCCTGGGCTCTAGGTCTGACAGATGCGGTGCTGGTCTCCCTCCGCCCCGCCCCCCTACCAAGACTGGAGCAACAGAAGGGCAGGAAGAGACAAGAGTAAGCAGGTAATGGTTTCCCCAGGGCCGAGCCCATCCCTGAGTGGATGTTACGTCCCCTCAGCCCTCTGGTGAGCACCTCACACGGGTTCCAGGTGGGCCCAGGGAAGAGAGGGAGTCGCATTGCAAGGGTCTCAGCCAGCAGTGGGGCAGGGGCTGTGAGGCACTGCAAGCAGAGCGGGGTGGCTGGCAGTACCAAGCAGGGAACCAGTGCACAGGGGCAGTGCATGGCATCCAGCGGGGCAGGTGAGGGTGCAGGGCGGCCACATAGGGGGCTTGAGGATGCAGGACCCTGGGCAAAGGAGGGGAGAAGGAAGGCAGCGTGGACCCGCTCGGAGGTTTCTGGGCTTCCCGCCGCCCATGCCTGGTCCACCAGGCGTGCTGGGGATGAGGACCCCTGGGTTGCTCCCCGACAAACTGTCTGCTCCAGCCAGCCCATGGCCTCCTGTCTGCCCGGAGATGGGGCCCTTAAAGGGACTTGACCCCTAGCCTTACATGGGGCAGCTGTCAACAGACATGTGCTGGTTGGATCTGAGTCCCCCACCGTGGGCCTCGGGGGAGTGGGAAGGCTTTGGGGTTGAGGGAAGGGAGGCTCCTTATCACTTCTGAAGGCCCCGGCATGACCCCATTTGGTGTGTGCTGGTTCTGATTAAAGAGTCAACCGCTGCCGGATAACCTGCCCCACAGTCCAATGCAAATACCCTCCTCTTCTGCATGCGGCAGCCTCCGGCCTCACTGCACTCCCTGCTCCCAGGGCCTGACCTCCCTCGGGTCTTGGCTTGCGGCCCCTGAGGCCTGGAGCGCCCTCTCCCTTCCTTTCTGCAGGCCTATGTCCTGCCCGGCCTCAGGTCGGCTCCCATACAGCCTTGAGGGCTCAGGAATAGCGGGGTTCAGGCAGGGAGGGCTGTCCTGGTGGTGGAGGGCCAGTGGGGGGAGCAGGGGACAGACCCTGCTGCCCGGCACCAGAGGGGCTGCAGAGTACAGGGGCGCAGCGGCAGGAAGAAAGGGATGCGGGGCTCGGAGCTGGGGAGTCCGGGGTTACCTGAGAAGAAGTGGGCCTTGAAGCCCTTTTTGGAGACTGTGTTGTCGGACTTGAACTCCACACGCATGTTGTTGTACTGGGAGGTGATGACCTCGGGCTTCTCGGAGCCACAGAACTTGCCGTGCAGCTTGGAGTCGGCCGTGAGTCCACTGCGCACCTCCACGAAGTCGTACTTGCACACCTGTGGGGCAGCGCAGCTCCAGGCCCACCTCCTCCAGGAAGCCTCTCCTGACCACCTGCGCCTGAGGAGGCTCCCTGTTCCGTGGGTCCTTTCGCCTTTAGTTACCTGCTTTGCCACCCCACCCCATCAGTTCCTCTTGTGCTCCCCACACAAGCCCCCAGCCCTGCCTCTCCCCACAGGCTTCTGGACTCCACGTCCTTCATTCCCATGTGCCACGTGCTCCCTGGCCTTCAAGGCCCTCCTCCCTGAGCCTCCCCTGCTTCCTCTGAACCCCCCCCCACACACACACTGCCTCTACATTCCTGGAGTATTTCTTTCGGAGGGTAGGAAGCAGGCACCAGGCTGAGCTCGCACGCCTCAGACCTCCCTGCGTCTCCTCAGCCCCAGGCGGGCACTTACATCATTGCCCTCGGTCTCGAAGAAGTCAAACTGCAGGGAGATGCGGTACTGGGTGGGCGCCACCAGCTGCCAGATGCAGTTTTTGTTAGGGGGGTACTCCTTGGGCCAGCCCGGGCTAGTGATGGAGCCATTGAGCTTGGTGAGGAATCCACCACAGGCAGCTGGGGGGACAAGGGAGGTGGCGTCACCCACCAGGAGTCCCGGCTCTAGAGAAGGGCATGGACACAGGCTGGGGTGCATGAAGGAGGAGGAGTGGGTTTGTGGGTTCCCCCAGCCTGGGGGGCTGGTGTGTGGTCTCTATGGGGAAGGAGGCAGGGGAGGGGGGGTGTCTTCAGAGTAGGAGGAGTTGTGTGGTCACTTCAATTTTCTCCGCGAGAGAACAGGCCAGGTGTCTGCTTAGAGGTGGGGGGTGGGGTGAGGGGCTCCAGAAAGGCAGTACCAGTGGGCAGGGGGTGCTGGGAGGGAGGCAGGGAGGACCAGGGGGCAGGGACTGGGAGGCACGGAGGGAGAGGGAGCTGCTCAGAGGTGAGTGGAGAGAAGCCCGGCAGCAAGATCAGGCTGAGATGGAGACAGTTAGCCAGAGAGCGTTTCACTACCTCCTGGGAACATTTATAATGAGAGGCTGGAACTCAGTGCCTGTCTAAGAACAGTGGTTTCCAAACTGTGGATCGTGACCTTCTGCTGGGTGATGAAATCAATCAAGATCAGCATTTAAAAAGAAGAACAAGAATGAAAACCAAACCAGAGTACATCACACCTGGTCACAGTGTGTTCCGGGGGATTGAAAGAGACAATGTATTCCTTACCCATGAGTAGTGACCAAAGTGCCAGGGAATCCTCGTTTTTCTGGAAAGGGGTCTGTCCAAGGGCAGAAGAGACCCGGGCTGGAGGGTTTGGGGTGGGAGAGGGAACAGGGTCCTGGGCAGCCCGGGGGCACTTACCCTCGCAGCGGCGCTTGTCAGGGGCCAGCTCATACCCAGGGTCGCAGCTGCACTTGTAACTGCCCAGGGTGTTGAGACACCGCTGCTCACAGCCCCCGCGGTTGGGCCGAGAGCACTCGTCCACCTCTGTGGTCGTAAGGAAAGGGTGTCAGTGACTCCCAGTCCGGGGCCTGGGTCCCTCCTCCTGCCCTCTGCTTGGGAGTCAAGTCCAGGATCCCTCAGGCTGCTAGGACCACCCCCAGTCCCATTCCAGGGGGAGGAAGTCAGCTGTGACCTGCTCAGAACCCCACCCGGTCCCCAGGGGATCCTGTCTGTGACAACCCCAAAGGGACAGGCAGTTCCCTGAAGGAGGGGACAGGTGGACCCATGGAGCCTTCCTTCTGACCACACTGGCTGGGCTGGTGGCCACCACCATTCACTGGGCCCTCTCATGCGCCATCCCCGGCTGAGTACCATTCTTTCACCTCTGCTTCAATCCCTACATGAAGCCTGTGATGGAGGGGCTGTAACTGTGCCCAGATTACAGACGAGGAAATGAGGCTTGGGCAGAACACCCTCAATGCCCAGGGTCACGCCGATAAAACGTCCACGCTGCCTTGTCTCCTCCCTGAGCTCCTACGGTACTTTCTGCCTGCACATCTCACCAACATTCCTTCAGTACAAACTTTTGGCAACTCCTGAATTGTTATGTCAATTCTCTGTCGACCACCTACCGTGTGTCAGCTACTTTTACCTACGTTTGTCATTTACTCAGTGAGGTATGTAGTTTTTCAGTGGGACCTTTTCTGCCCAGTTAGGCCATAAATTCAAGGGCAGGGCGCCAGGGTCTACGAATCCCTCACAGTGTGTTGAGTGAGTGAATGAGGAACGAATGAAGCCATGGTAGCACCATTCACAATAGCCAAGGTGTCCATCCACGGATGAGACTAAAGGAAATGTGGTTCAGACACACAGTGGAATACTATTCAGCCCTAAAAAAGAAGGAAACTCTGCCATATGCGATAACACGGATGAACCTTCAGGACATTATTTTAAGTAAAATAAGCCAGTCCCCAAAAGTCAAATTCTGCATGATTCCACTCACATGAGGTATCTAAAATAGCCCAATTCATAAAACTGAAGAGTGGAATGATGGGTGCCCAGGGCTGGGGAAGGGGGGGGGAGTTATGAATCAGCGGGCATAAAGTTTCCGTCAAGCAAGGAGATCTGCACAGCACTGTGCCTTGGTCGGCAATACTGGTTTGTACACTTAGATGTGCTCCGAGTGTAGACCTCACGCTAAGTGTTCTTACTTCAATCAAATAAAATTTAAAAAATAAAAAGAAGGAACAAAGGAGGTGGGTTGGCCACAGGAGTGGGCCGGGGTAGGGGTGCGGGGAAGGAGGCACCTTTGAAAAAGTTGACGGCGAAGCCAGCTTTGTTAATGGACCCATCAGAGACGAACTTGAGCCAGAGGCGGCTGGACGTGCTCTTGATGTCGTCCGGCTTCTCATAGCCGCAGTAGCGCCCGATGAGGGTGCTGCTCTCGCTGTGTCCGTCGCGCACTTCCAGATAGTCATAGGCGCAGCTGTCATGGCGCTCAATCTGGGGGTCGGGGGCTCCGTCAGCAGGAGGAGGCCTGGCGGCCCAGACCCAAGCCCCGGAAGCCCGCAGGAGGTGGGCCGTCCTGGGGGTCTCTGACCCACCTCAAAGGACTGGAAGGTGAGGCCCACATGGAAGCCCTCGGACACCTGGATCCTCCAGATGCAGACTTTGCTGGGCCGGTAGTCGTCTGGGTAATTGGGCGACTGGATGTGGCCGTTGTCCTTTTTCACATCTCCCCCACAGATGGCTTTGGGGACAGGGGACGAGTTGGGAAAAAGAGGATGTCGGTCAGAATGCTCTGCAATGTTCGAGAGCCCCTCTACCCCCTCTTCTAGCCCTGCCCACCCACATTCCCAGCTTCCCAGTGCCCCTAGCCCTGGCCAGTCCCAGTGGGATCTCTACTTCCTCCTTCACGGGCCCTCGGCCTTGCCTCTGGGGTGCCAGGAGGGAGTGGTTCTAGGGTGCCCAGGGACCCCACCTCTGACTCCCCCGTCCCCCTGCCTCGGTACCTTCATAGACCGCAAAGAAGCCTTTCCCGACCCAGTTGCTGCTGCTGCGGAATTCAACCCAGAGGCGGCTGTCGGTGGAGACAATGGGCTCCGGGAGTTTGCCCCCGCAGAAGCGGCCTGGACAGACGGCGTGGACAGGGGGCAGTGAGGCCCAAAGCAAGGCCCTCTCCCTTCCCGCACCAGGGCTGCACCTCCAGGAAGCCCTCCCCACCTCTCTGAGGGGCTCAGGGGCTCTGGCCCTGGTCTGCACTTGACACACATTCAAGTTGGCCTGCATCTGGTCCAAGGTCCAGTTTGGCCTTGAAGGGCCAGAGTCCACTCTAGAAGATTTCCTGCCCTTGAGGGAAAGGATAGGAGTCTGTTTCTGGGAGGAACGGTGACTCCTCACCTTAGCCAACAGTATCAGTGTTTTATTTACTTTTTAAAAAGAGCATTATCATCACTACTTATCCTTTCTTATTTGCTCTCCATGCAAACAAGTAATAACCAAAAACAATCAACAGTTTTCTTTTGCTCAAATGCAGGGGATGCCATGGGACCCCAAATAAATCCCAGAATCCGGGGACTGGGTGAGAAAATGTCCTCTTTGAAATAAAACCCGACAAGAATCCACATAAGTGGACGAGGCTGGCCATCTGTGGAATTCTTTGTAGTCAAGAATTGACTAGGGCTGATGTGTGTGTTCGTAATAATATGGGTGTTTCCCAACTTACAGCAATGGACAGAGGCTGCTGGCCTAGGAATGTAAGTTATGAAAAAGAAACTGCAAAAAAAAAAAGAAAGAAACAGCAATCTTGGAAATGCTAACTCTTCTGTAGCAAGAAGTGTCGTAATGACAGCTGCTTTGGGTGACTAATAAGAAATATTCGAACATCAGAAACTGGGGGAAAAAAGAGATGGTGAGCGAGGATTCGTCAGCCTGCTTCAGGCAGAGGCTGGGCTGTGAGACAAAGTTCTAACGCCAATGAGCAGTCCTGAGCTACTTAGGCTCACATCCAGATCGAAGAAGAATTCATGTAGCTCCTCAGGCTCTAACTCTGTGTCCATTACAGCATCTTCTGTCCTGTGGTTCTGACCCATCCATCCCCCACTTACCCACTCCCCTACCCCCGAGACAAGGCACCCTGTGCAAACAGGTTTGGGCGACCGTGCCAGGAATGTAGGTCTCTGTGGTGCACCAGGCTGCACTGTGGGCACCCTCAGGCCACATCTCGCAGACAGAAAACAGAGCCTCTGAAATTGCCCAGATGAGGAAGAGAGCCTGGAGCTGAGAGGACAGGCCTGTCCATCTCCCTCTGTCACCCTGTGTGATTGCCCACACCTATACACCGACAGCCACCCTCTGAGGGAGGCCTGGAAGCCCATACTGAGGACCTTGAGGTCCAGACTGGGGAAGAGACTTGCCCAAAGTCACACATTTAGTGATGAAGCTGCAGCACTGACTATACCAGGACCCCTGGTTCCCATGCTAGGGTGCTGCCCGTAGCCAAGTGCTAGTGTTGGGGGGAGGATGCACAGCGTGTCATGTGAGTAGTTCTAAGAAGGACGCAGCTGTGGAGGAGGTAAGGCGGGGCTGTGCCGGTACCTCGGAGGGGCGCCTTCCTCCAGAAGCCGTCTCGGACCTCCACGTAGTCGTACCAGCACAGGCGGCTGCGGTACAGGTCCATGGACGTGAAGTTCAGGATGATCTGGGGAAATGGGGGAGGAAGAAGGTGACACCGCTGCCCACACATCGCCCGCTGGTCTCGCCCACCAGCCCCATGACCGCTGCCTGCCTCGTGAGGCTGTTTGCCATGGGTTATAAATAGTTAAGTGTTCCAGAAAGGAGCTCCTGGCACAGAAGTGTCCCTCGTCCACAGCCATCTGCCAGTTCTAGTCAGCATTCTTCCCAGATACCCCAAGCCAGGCCTCACTTAAAATGCACAGCCGCGTTGAAAGTATGTTTGAGACCTGGGGTCTCATTTTACTGATCTCCTTAGTAAGGAGCTGTTGCTTAGGGTTAAACAAACCCAGCTCTCTTCATGGTCAACTTAAATGATATAAATTACAGCATCTTTAGAGGGAAGAGGTCTCCTTGGTGAGAGGAAGGGCCCAGGGAGGCATGTGGGACTGGGGGCAGGGGGCGGTCTGAACGGGAATGAAGGGTCCAGAGAGGACGAGCAGAGGGAAGAAGGCCTGAGTTACCCATCATCGTGCATTTACTGAGTGCTGGTTCTAGGCAGGGCTCGTGCTAACCGCTGAAGGGAGTATCAGGTCTGCATGCCTCCCAAGAATGGGTTTAAGACACTCAACTATACTTCAGTTAAAAAAAAACAAAGGGCTTCCCTGGTGGCGCAGTGGTTAAGAATCTGCCTGCCAATGCAGGGGACACGGGTTCGAGCCCTCATCCGGGAAGATCCCACATGCCGCAGAGCAACTAAGCCCGTGCGCCACAACTACTCAGCCTGAGCTCTACAGCCCACGAGCCACAACTACTGAACCTGTGTGCCGCAACTACTGAAACCCACGCGCCTAGAGCCCGTGTTCCACAAGAGAAGCCACCGCAACGAGAAGCCCGCACACCTCAACAAAGAGGCGCCCCCGCTCGCCACAACTAGAGAAAGCCTGCACGCAGCAACAAAGACCTGACGCAGCCAAAAATAAATAAATAATAAAAGAAAAAGAAAAAAAGATACGTCCCTGTCAAGGAGCTTAGGACTTAGAAGAATAAGACATATGCATGAAAAGACCACCTAGTGAAAAACTCAGATTCCAGTCATACGAGCCTGGGTTTGAATCTTGCCTCTGCATAAAATGGTGCATAAAATGAGGAAAGAGCATCTCACCCTAACACAGCAATACATAGGTACAGATACTGCCCTAAGGACCTCCTTCACATAAACTTATTTCAGCCCTTGAACTCGTCAAACGTTCACCTAATACTGGAGGAACGTTTGATACCTCGGTAAGTACCAAGTCTCCCCAGCAGGGGGGCATATGAACAGGTAGAGAAGCACCCTTACTAGGAGGGAAACTGCTTCCTTAGTAGTTTCCGGAGTGAGCCCTGAAGCCTGCTGTATGTTCAGAGTCCAACAAGCAGGGACTCCAGAGAATGGCACCCCCATCTGCGAGGAGTGTGCAGTGGGCATGAGAAGGCCCAAGGGGCCCACCTGTTAGGTGCTAGCTGGGTTCCCCGCTGGAGAAGGGGACAAGGGTGTCCATCTCCCCTGTGGCTCACTGCAGTGTTAGAGGCAGACAGAGTAGAGGCCAGAATGAAAACCACTGGTCAAGGAAGAGCTCCCGGCTCATGGTCACTTTAGCACCGACCCCGTCAGAATTCTTGGTGTTTTCTTTTTTTTTTAATTTTACTTTTTTATTTTATTTTATTTATTTATTTTTGGTTGCATTGGGTCTTTGTTGCTGCGCGCGGGTTTTCTCTAGTTGCGGCGAGCGGGGCCTACTCTTTTTTGTGGTGCTTGGGCTTCTCGTTGCGGTGGCTTCTCTTGTTGCGGAGCACGGGCTCTAGGCGTGCGGGCTTCAGTAGCTGTGGCACATGGGCTCAGTAGTTGTGGCTCGTGGGCTCTAGAGCACAGCTCAGTAGTTGTGGCACACGGGCTTAGTTGCTCTGCGGCATGTGGGATCTTCCTGGAGCAGGGCTCAAACCCATGTCCCCTGCATTGGCAGGTGGATTCTTAACCACTGCGCCACCAGGGAAGTTCCTTCTTGGTGTTTTCAATATCCACCTGCACTATCCTTGCCATTTCCTGACCTTCGCATTCCCTAACCTCCTCTCTCACCCTCTCTCTGCCCCTTCTCAGCCAGCACATCATGCCCTGGACCTTGTTATCATCCATAATGTCAAATCCAAGGACCCCACTCTACATCCATGTGCCCCAATCTTTCCTTGCTCACTCCCTCTGTACACAGAGCTCAACGATCCTTCCAGTTCACTGCAACCTTCAATCTACTGAGCCTGTTGTACTTTCACTGCCTTTCACCCCCGTGTACTTACATTTCTTCTGACCTAGCTTGGAACCCATGGTCCAATCTTTCATATTTTCTTTTGATTCACACATGAGTTTAAATATGTTTGTGTTTGGGGGAGCTTTCATTAATTTTGTTACTCTGAGATGTAATCGAGTGAGATCACGTTTTGAAAAGTGCACTACAGGGGACTTCCCTGGTGGCGCAGTGGTTAAGAATCCGCCTGCCAATGCAGGGGACACAGGTTCGATCCCTGGTCTGGGAAGATCCCACATGCTGTGGAGCAACTAAGCCCGCGTACCACAACTACTGAGCCTGAGTGCTGCAACTACTGAAGCCTGTGCGCCTAGAACCTATGCTCTGCAACAAGGGAAGCCACCGTAATGAGAAACCCGCACACCGCAAGGAAGAGTAGCCCCCGCTCGTCGCAACTAGCAAAAGCCCACGTGCAGCACCAGAGACCCAACACAGCCAAAAAATAAATAAAAATTAAAAAAACACGAAAAGTACACTATATTACTTCTTTTTTGTTTTTTGGCCACGCCGCATGGCTTACAGGATCTCAGTTCCCCAACCAGGGACTGAACCTGGGCCTCGGCACTGAAAGCCCGGAATCCTAACCACTAGGCTGCCAGGGAGCCCCCAAAAACTGCACTATATTACTCTCGATGATTAATCATCATTGGAAGTATTATTATTATTATTATAAAAATACAAGTCCTGGCATTTTGAAAAACTGAAGTTGAAAATCTGTTCTAACTCTTGCTATAGAGCCAGTGTCTTATGACCCAATATTTTACCTTTTTAGAAAAGACCACATATGACCACAGAGGAAGTTTAATTCACTATGGAATCCTCGGTGCATGGCACATAATAGTTGTTTAATAAGTATTTCTTGAATAGAATTTTGCTTTTTGGAATCTATTCTAATATACTTGCCCAAGTGTATAAAGATTTAAGTTTCAAGGTATTTATTTTGGTAGTAATGAAAGCTTGGCAAAACTTAAATCGGCATCCATCAGGAGACCTGAGGGGATGATTAAATAATTAAATTAAGGGCAGTCAAGATGACGGGATGCCAAGCAACCACGAAAGTGACTGAGGTAGATCTATACGTGCTGACGTGGAACGATGACTGTGATTTATTGTTGAGTGAAAGGCAAGTTACAGAAGGCCACCCCACCCCCACACCCCCACACTAGAAGGGTCTGGAAGGACATCCCAAGTGTTACCAATGCTTAGTTGTCTCTGTGGAGTGGGATCTGGAGGACGATCAAGGGGAGAAAATTCACTTTTTACCGTACGCATTCCTATATTGCTCAAAATGTTTACAACATGCATCTGTTATCTTTATATCTAGCAAACAACAAAAATATCTTTCGAAGAGCTGCTGGGCGGAAGAAGGAATGCAGAGGGCCGAGTGAGGGCTCCCTGACTCCTAAACTTACACCCTTAACCCCTACTCCACGTGGCCTCCTTGGGCCTGCCAATCCGTTTCACTCAGCAAGCAGCCCTGAGAACGGCAGCCACTTTCCCTCCCTCCCCGGAAACAACTGTGACTCTGTCCAGGGGGGATGGATTCAGGCCTCTGAAGAAGAAACCGTGCCCAGCCGGCAGAGCCCCACGGGGCCCACCCAAGACCTGCTACAGGCAGGAGGAAGCAGAGGCCACCTCACGTGGAAGGAAGAGACCTGGGCGAGCAGTCAGGGGCATCCTACAGGGAGGCGCAGCCACGGCTATACTGAGACCGGAGGTGTCTAATTAAGAGTTGTAACAACTTCTGTCGTGTGGAAACAGCTGTGCGCTGGTGGCAGGGGCACTGCCCTTTGCCAAGAAAAACTGGGCCAGCTCTGCCACTTCCTGGCTGGTGACTTTGTGCCTCGCTGTCTCTGTCCGAAAAATGGAGGTGACCATAACGACTCCGCTGGGGAGTCGGGGGTAAATGAGATACGGGTACAGAGTCCCCAGGTGCACCCTGCGTGTGGGAAGTATTCCTCATGCTTCTTGGGTGCTCTCAGGGAGGAGTTGGGAGAACACGCCAACCCTGGGGGACCTGTTGTCTGGCTTACAGTCACATCTTAGGCCTCATTTAACTCCTCTGGGCCTCTGTTTCCTTATCTGTAAGATGGTAACGGTAATAGTACCAGCCTCATAGGACTTAGGGGAATTAAATTAATACATGTAAAATTTACGACCTTGTCTGACACGGGTACCAATACATACGTGTCACACATCCATACGACAGTGTATGCCACTTGATAAACACTAATTTCACTCCTGGAGTTGAATTTGCTTAGATAGTTTGATATTGGGTTCACAGGACGGTCCGGATCAGAATGCAGGAAATAGAGGGAGGCAAATGAGGTACCCGGGGAAGCTGACCAGGGCTCACTCATTTCACAGATCAGGACCGGAGAATGATACTAGCAGCTAACATTGATTGAATTCCCGCTATGTTCCAGGCAGTGCCCTAAGCACTTAACGTACATGAACTTGCTTAATCCTCGTATCAACCCCATGAGGGAGGTACTATCACCAGGCTCATTTTACAAATGGGGAAACAAAGGCACAGAGAGGGTAAGCAACTTCCCCAAGATCATACATCCAGTAAAGAGCACAGCTGGGAGTCAAACCCAGGCACTCTGGATCTTAAACTTATACCCTTAACCTCCATTCCGTGTGGCCTCCCCAGGCCTACCGATCAATTTTGCCCAACGGCTGTGCAAAGAATGAGCATCAACTTTCCCTCCATGCTCAGAGCTCTACGCCCTTTGGTGCCTGAGAAGAGGGACTTAAGGGAGGACCCAGCCCAGGCCTTGCAGAGGAGGGATGGGAGGGGTCGTCTCTGCCCAGCTGGGGGATGGGAGGAGGCAGAATTTGGGTTGGACCTTGATGGGAATGAGGGTGGATACGGCCAAATCCAAAAGCATTTTAAGTTCTTATCTTCCTGGCTCCTCTGCAACATTTGACTATGGTCTCCTCCTGAAACCGCTTTCCTGCTAATAAAGGAGTTCCCTTCGTTGCTTGGGAAACACTGTAAATCCCCTTCAGGGCAGTTGCTAATTACGTGCAGTGTAAAGACTTGAGGATCCTCCAAGAAGTCCTCCAAAGTGGCTCTTTCTCGTTTGACATCCCTACGACTCGCACATTGTACGAGATAAGTTTTACATATCACTTGCATGTCTGGCAATAAGCTGAGAACTGGGAGGCAAGTGAAAAACAACCTCTCAGGAGCCAAACAGATGTCAAAGTCCATCCGCTAACACACGTGGATTTATTTAAGGTTTACTGTTGAAAGAGTAGACTTTGGAGTCAGATAGTCCTAGAACTGAATGCTGGTTCCACCATCGTTACCTGAGCAAACCTGGCCAGACCTACTCCTGCACTTTAAGCCTCAATTCCCTCCACTCTCCAGTAGGGATGACAGTACCTACGTCATGAAACGGTTGTGAGGAATAATGAGATCATGCACGTAAGATGCCAATACTTTGGCACATAATTGGTAAGTGACAAAAAGTGGCCATGCCAACTTGATGGTACCATCCTCTTCTGCCTCCCCAGCCTTTAAATGTTTCTGTCCCCCAGGGTTCCATCTTTGGTTCAGTTACAACTCTACAATTTCAACCAGGACCATGGGTGGGTTTTACTTTTTGCATTTCTACAATCATGCATTGGTTAATCTGGAATTTTTATCCGTAGCCCACTTCTCTCCCTGGAGCTCCGGGCAGGTCTCTGAAAAAGGATGGGGAGTCTTGTGGGAGCTACGAAGGGAGCAGGTCCCAGGCACAGAGAGGCTCCTAAGGCAAGGCCGTGTGCTCTCTAGAGACTAGGGCCAGCCCATGCCAGCCCGCAAAGCAAGGAAAGAAGAGGGTCCTGACCAAGTTGCCATATGCCTGCCAACTGAGCAAACCTCCTGAACAGGAAAGAGAGTGATGCTCTACCCTCCTCTGTGCTCCGTGGGGCCGCGAACTGTCTCGTGCACCTGTCCATCCCCAGGGCTGGGCCCAGCACTGGGCACCTCGTGGCCACACAAGTTGCCGAAGGGCACTTAGTTGTTGGAATGGGACAAGGCTTTGGAATTCACACGGTATTTCAATCACAGACTTTTATGTCATAATCCAGGATCTATGAGATCTTGGGCAAGTTACTTTTTCCAAGTTTGTTTTCTCATATACAAAATGAGGCTAACATTAGCACCCAGCCTATAACGTTGTGCTAAAAGACATGACACAGAGATTTAACACATGCCTGGCCAATCATATGCTCAATGATCATTAGTTGTTATTATTATTATTGTTATCTGCGGTGAGATTTCCAAAGGCTGGAAACCCTCAGCAGAGGAATGAAGGAAACCAGGGCAAGGTCACTACAAGACAGTGAAAAGGATGCAATTTTTAACTTAGATTCAGAACAAGAACAAGGAAGGGGTGGGTTCACTTTTGAGGGAAGCTGCTAGAAAGTTAACCAAGGGAGATAGGGAATTACTCAGCTCTCAATAAAAGTCTGTCGTAAGGGAGGATGATCTTCAAATTATAAAAAAATAAAAGCAGCATCGTTTGGAAAGGAAACAGAAGCTCAATAATACAGAAGGAGAGTCAGCGAGCGCCTCTTTAAATTGGCTTTTGCCTCTAGACTCAAAAATGACATCAGAGGACATTCAAATAACTTGCAGATGTGAGCAGTGTCTGTAATCTTGAGAACTCAGAACAAAATCTTTCCCAGTTTTCAAAAGGGGTTTGCATGCATGTGTGCATATGCACATGCGTGTGTTGGGAAGGGGGTGTAGAGTGAATTCTGGGAATTGCAAACCACTGAGTTCAGTGGTGATCCCCAACTAAACAGATGGTCTATGACCATTTAGAAAAGAAACACTTGACTACTTTTGGGTTCACTTGAAACAAGGTACATCAGACAAATCTCACTTCTTTTTTAAAAGGGGATTTACCAACTGGTGAAACAGTGGATTTGTTTTGGTAAGGCAATTCATCCATGTATTCGGCATTTATTAATCACTTCCTGTGCCAGAGACATAAAGACGACAAAGGTCTGGTCTCAGAAGCAGCTCATATGGTGGTTGGTCAATAAGGTGGTGACCGGTGGCTGGCTGGTAATGACATTTAGCATAGTCATAGCCAGTGGAATAGCTTTGCCCAAAGCCTGCAGATTACTGGGTCGATGTCAATTCAGAGGGAGATCTTAGATCTGCTTTAATTCATGTCCTGTTCAAGATTTTGATCGAAGGCCAGGTTCGGAACACCCAGAAGACATGCTCATCAAATGAGCTCATGGCAGAGTGAGGACGGCTACCTGCCGGATGGTGGAATTCTGATTCAAAATGATCTTGAGAGCTGTTGGAATGAGCAATGCAACCGGTAATAAAATCTAACCCAGCTCAAGGTTGCACTAGGACATTAAGAACCCAGTTCCAATCAAGGGAAATAAAGCCTTAAAGCTGACTCTTGGGAGCAATAAAAATATGAAGGACATGGAAGGTCCAGGGGTGGGTGAGAGGTCCAGACTCCACATGAAAAGCCTGCGAATGGATCTGAGAAGCACTTAGAAAAATGTCTGGCGCGTAGTAAATGCTATTCACAAGTTAGCATTTATATACAACTACTAGAAGCCTCTCCTCATCCTGCAGGGTGAATGAGTTTACCTTCCCCAGGTAGGTCACTCACAGCCACATGGACTAAGCTCTCCTACTCAGGGGTCCTGGCAGAGGAGAGGATGCTCAGTTACCTTCTCCCCAGGTGTGACTGAGATGCGCCATACGCAGTGCATGTGGGCGGAGTAGCCGTTGGGGTACTCGGGGGAGGAGAAGTTGCCCGTGCTATCTTGTAGGGTCTCTCCGCAAGCTGTCGAGGAAAGGAAATGACTGGGTTGCTGGCTGCAGGTGCCCAATCCCCCCAACTTTCTGGCTTCCCTGCCCTGAGCCCTGGCATCCTTTGGGGGAGAGGAGAGAGTCTGGGATGGCCCCGTCCCCTTAAGATCCATCCCTTCTCCTTTCCGTTCTACCTAGTGCTGCAGGATGCCCTGCTGTCAAGGCAACATGGGTTCCAGAGTTAAGGTCAAGCTCCTTCGGAGGGCCTCACTCCCTCTCACTCACTGAGAATCGCTCTGCGCCCCCCATTTTCTGCTCCCACTGTCCCTCACTCTCACCCTCAGAAGATGGGTGGCTCAGCATCTCCCCACCTGATCCAAGCCCCAGTTTGGGTCTGTAACTTGAACACTCCCCCTCCCTGGGTGCCCCCTCCCCCGACGCCAGACAGCCTCAGCCTTTTCTAAGTCTCACAGCCTCAACCTTCTTGGCCCCAGGGCCTGCCCTCCACCCCACCCTGGCCTGTCCCCACCCCTGCCCCGACCTGGGCACTTGTAGAGCTTGCGGGCCTGGGCAATGTCCCCCTTGCTGAGCCGGGTCCTCTGGCCGATGGGAGGCTTCACCCCATTCACCTCGTACTTGGGAACGATGGTGTCCAGGAAGATGCCCCTGAGGAGGAGAAGACCAGCCTGGGTGAGAGTCTGACGGGAAGGAGGGTGGCTGGCATGCGTGCACCGAAGGTCACGACCCCGCAAGAGCCCAGACATTCCTCAGCAGGGTCAGGGATGGGTGGAGACATCTCACTCTGTCATTACACTGCCCTCTGACCACCAGCCACCCTGCTCCGTGGCAGCCATACCACAGGGCCTGGGGGAGCCCAGGAACACTTTGGGAGGTCGGGGACATGGACCTAGGAGGCCCTGGGGACACACCGGCGCTCCGGCTCAGTCTGGCCCAACTCCCAGCCCCGGGAGAGCTCCAGACCCCTCGTCAGTCATGTCTCAGCCCTGCCCGGCCCTGCTTCCGAGGCCCCCTGTGCTGATCCAGCCCTGACTACACCTCTCCCAGGACTACCCAGGGCCAACACTTCGTCCTGCTGGCACGGGCTACTCCTGATGGGACCTGGGACAAGGCCAAAGGGCAGGCTCCACCGTGGCCAGATCAGACCCCAGGGACAGCCCCGCTAGCTCCTGATCCATCAGTGTCCCCTGTCCCCTCAGTTCCTGCCTGCTAGGTCCTGGATGTTTCCATCTGGGAGGAGCAGAAGGAAGGGGCAGCAGGCATCCCTCCACCTCCCCAGGGCCCCTGACTCACACCCAGCTGGGTAGAACTCAGCAGGAGGCGGGGTGGGATGTGGTGGGAAATGTACAGGGGGTGGTCTGTGGGTGTGGTGGGTGGGATGACCTCACCACCCTTCCTTGGTCTCTGTTCCCTCAGGTCTGGAGGCAGGAAGAGTGGGTCTAGAAGGAGCATCTGAGGAGAGGGGGAGGGCCAGGGTCTGGGAGAGCAGAGACAGAGCATGAGGACAGAGCCAGGCAGGGGAAAGGCCAGGAGGGGGTGCGAGTTAGGGTGCTGGGGGGAGGCAGAGGAGGAGGAGGGGCTGTTTCCCACACTCTGCTAAGGAGAAGCTGGGACGGGGAGGCTAGGCCACTACCTCTGGGGGCTCTGGCTGTGATTTCTGGGAACCTAGGCCCAGGATAAAGAGTAGGTGTATACGTGCTGGTGAGCTGGGGAGCGGGGCTGGTCCAGGACAGAAGCCAGACTTTGTGCCAGTCAGCCAATTACGCAAAGGTAGACCCATCAGAGAGACACGCCCCCTTTGGCTGAGGGTTGAGGGAAAAGCTCAGCTCCTTCGGGCGGATACCGTTCCGGGACCACAGCACACCACGCGGCTGCACGGCAGCTGGGTTTCAGCCTCCCGGGCCAGGTGTGCCCAGTACTAGGTGAAGAACCCAGGCTCTGTGAGTCCCGGCCCTGCCATGCACCCACCGTGGAAGAGGACAGCAGGGCAGGCAGCACCCACGGGTCCTCTGCTCGGGGGCCGCAGCCACCCAGAGGCCCACCCTTGTCCTCGCCAACGACCCCAGCAGGGCAGGCTAGTGCAAAGCGGGAGGCCTACGGAGGGCAGGGCTGGGCTGCCCCAGAAGAGGCTGGGCCCCATCTCTCACCTGGAGAATGTGTTCCGGGCATAGTGCATGATACTGTCAAAATCATAGGTCTCCCCCAGGGATTCCACCTCCTGGACCTCCATCTTCAGGAAGTTATACTCCTGCCCTGCGAAGACCAGGAAAAGGGTGTGGGGAGGTGGGAGCGGGCGGGTCTGTGAGGGATGCAGTGCTACCTTTTCGGGTGGGGAATGGGGTCCTCCCTGCACTTGAGAGGTGCCCCCCTACCTGAGGGTCTAGGCAGCTGCCAGGGGAAGCCTGGGGGAGGGGCGGGTCTCTAGAAGAGTCTGTCCAGCAGGGGGGTGGGTGGGGTTGAGGACTTGCTGGAGGGAAGGCTCAAGGGAAGATGGGAAGGAGGTGCCCATTTCTAGAACCACAGGGAGATGAGAGCAGTGAAGAGTGGAGGAGGCCTGGGGAGAAAGGGAGGAAGCAGGAAGGGAGGGAAGAGAGAGCACGGTGGGGAGAAAGGAGAGAGGAAAAAACCCTTGGAGGACAGCATAGGCCAAGAGCAGGAGACTGGGTAAAAGGGAAGAGAAAGGCTGAGGCAGCATGGGAGATGGGCCGACCCCTTCCCACCTGCACCCCTAAAGGCCAGGGGGGGTTCTGGCTGCCCCAGACAGCCCCTTTGTGCAGGACCTGGACCTCTCCTGGCTCCCCATCTGACAACTGATTTGCAGTCCCTGAGCTGCTACTGACCCGGAGGAGATGCTGCAGGGGAAGGGTCTGGACCCCAGGCAGGGCTGTGACTACCCAGCTGGCTGGGACTACAATGCTGAGTTGACCAAAGGCGATGGCTTGAGGGAGCAGCTCCCACCCTGACCAGGAGCCCTGGAGGGGCAGGTAGAGGAGCGTACCTGGCTGGATGTTCTCGCGCACGATGGAGACGTGGCGGTCTCGGTCAGGCCGCGTGTGTTCGTGCCAGAAGCCGATGACATGACCCAGTTCATGGACCACGATGCCGAACTTGTCACAGTTCTTGCCGATGGAGATGGCCTGGGGGCCCCCACCACGGCGGCCCACGTAGGAGCAGCACCTGGAGGGCGGGGCCAGCTCAGGGGGGCGGTCCCGAGCTGGGGGAGTGCATCCACTCAGGGGTCGGGTGTGGCTGCCAGGGGGGCCAGGGAGCGGAGGGGTTGGGGAGGGACCCGAGTGCGGGATGCCCGGACTGTGTGCTGGGGCCTGAGCCACATCCGGGGCAGCTCCTGGGGAGATGCCCCATGGCAGGAGGGGACAGATGACGCAGGGCCGTGCCCAGATGGGACAGCTGCAGTGCTCAGGACAGAACATGGGTTGGGGCGATGGCCGAGGGTACAGTGCCCAGGGGCCCCTGCTCACCCGCAGGGTCGATAGGTGAACACGATATAGCTGTCCTCGTCTGTGCGCTCCAGGAAGGTGACACAGGTGTGCTTCTCCCAGTGCCTCATGGCCTGCCGGAAGACTGCCCTCTGGGTGCCTGCCAGGACAAGGGAGGCCAGGCTGTCACAGTTGTCCGGGTGGGCCCACTTCCACCCATTGCTAAAGAGTCAGCCATTCATTGGACAGACAGGCAGAAGGTACCACTCACACCATCATGCACGACAGGGCTGTCCTGAGGCCAGGCCACGGTGCAGGCTGCTCCCCACACGCCCGACATCATGCTCACCAGTGAAGTTCCCTCCAATGACAAAGGGGATGACCCCATCGGGCCACACGCGCTCTGGTCTAGACGTTGCTGCCCTCCGGCTCCGGGACCTGCTTCTCCATCTCCCGTGACTTTTCCTCTGTGGCTGCCCACTAGTGCTCTGACAGTTGAGGGTGGAAGAGTTTCCTGAAATTGAAAGAAGAAGGCATTTGGTAGCAAGGGAATGAAGAGCAAGAGAAAGCAAATTACAACCGACCCTCATTATCTAGGGATTCCGTATTTGCCCACTCAGTAAAAGTTCTTTGTAACCCCCAAATCAATACCCTCAGCTCTTTCACGGTCACTTGCTGTCATGCACAGAGCAGTGAAGAATTTCAGTCACCCACAGGCATGATCCCAGCTGAGCCTGAACAAGGCGACAGGCTGCCTTCTTGTTGCAGCTTATACTGTAAATATCTTCTTCACAATCTATTTAGTGCAACATTTTTTGCATTTTGTGCTTTTTCTCGGTGAGTTTGCTGTTTAAAATGAGCCTCCCCTTGCCCCCCTGTGGTGCTGAAGGGCTGTCTAGTGTTCCCAAGTGCAAGAGGGCTGGGATGTACCTTATGGAGAAAATACCTCGGTTAGAGAAGCTTTGTTCAGGCATGAGTTACAGCGCTGTTGGCCATGAGTTCAACGTTAGTGAATCAATGCTATATTAATTAAGGTGTCTTTAAATAGAAACACACATAAGACTGGGTTACGTATTAATGAGTTGATGAAAATGTGACCAGAGGCTTGCAGGAACCTAACCCTGTATTTCTCCTAGGAGTAACGGCTCAGAATTTGCTAATTCAGTGTTCGCAGTGACTTTATGGAATGACTGTAAGGTTATTCTATAACTCTATTCATAACTACCATGAACAGAGAGAACTGACTGTCAGTGAAAAAGAGAACAGCGGTGTACTCGTTTCCCCAGACCTGCAGGGGACCTGAGACTAGGAAACAGTCCCGTCTCAGCCAATAAACCTTCATATTTATGGAGCATACAGAACTTGATGTCCTCTTTAAGTATTCCCAAGTACACGTCCTCATTTGACACAGTAGCTCTCTGGATGGACTGGGCAAGTGTCGCTATCTACATTTGACAGATGAGGAAACTAAAGCCCAAGATTTGTGCAAAGTCAGATGGTGGGTTAGTGGCAAGTCCACGTTATCCAAATCTCCATTCTACTTTCCTCTTGTCCCATGTCTACTCGTCCCCACTAAGGTCAAGTAAGCCTTGCTAGTTACCAGGCTACCAGGTCACCCTCCAATGCCAGCTGCTCTCTGGGGTAGTTTGACCTTTACTCCATGGCCTGCCCATGCCAGGATCCTCCCTCCTGCCAGACAGGACAACTGCCTGGCACCAACAGAGTGTGCCCAGAACAGGGGCCAGGTGAGAATCCCCCACTTGGGCAATGGGAGGGTTACCTGTGAGCAGGACCACATTCCAGAGCGGTGAGAAGGCTGAACAGAACCAAGACAGCCCAGGCCCTCAACCCTCCCATTCCCTCACACATGCACAAGTGCCAGGCTCGCTGCGGGGGGGCGGGGGGGGTGTACTTGGACCCACCCTTGACCTTGAAGAGCTTTGAGTCCAGCTGGGGAGACAGACATATAAACAAATCATTGCAGTGTGGTGCGACTTGTGAGATGCTAACAGTGTAAGCCCAGAGGAAAGAGCACAGCGAATGGTGGCATGGTCAGGACTTGGGGATGAGATCAGGGAAGATTTCACAAGAGAAGCTCTTGAGATGGGCTTAAAAGGATGCGTAGAGTTTTGCAAAGCGGGAGCAGGAGAGGAAGCCAGGAGGGACTGTGATGTGCAGCGAAGAGCCTGGGATTTGGAGTGAGAAGGCTTGGGCTCCTGTCCCAGTTTTCCCACTGACTAGCTTTGGGACCTTAAGCATGTCACATTACCTCTGTGACTCTTAGTTTCCGTACAGATGGTCTCTGACTTCGGATGGTTCTACTTACAACGTTTTGATAGTACAGAAGTGATAACACACTCAGTAGAAACCGTACTTCGAATTTTGCATTTCCTGGGTTAGCGATAGGCAGTGTGATCCTCTCTTGAGATGCTGGGCAGTGGCAGTGAGCCGCAGCTCCCTGCCAGCCACACCATCACGACGGGAAACAGCCCATACGCTCACAACCATTCTGTACCCAGACCACCATTCTGTTCTTCGCTTTCGGGACAGTATTCAATAATTACGTGAGGGATTCATCATTTTATTATAAAATGGGCTTTGTGTCAGAAGATTTTGCCCAACAGTAGGCTAGTGTTAAGTGTTCTGAGCACCTTTAAGATACCCTGGGCTGAGCTACGATGTTCAGTAGATTAGGTGTATTAAATGTATTTTTGACTTAAGATATTTTCAGCTTATGATGGTTTTATCAGGATGTAACACCATCACAAGTTGAGGAAGATCTGTGTCTGTAAAGTGGGAGTTGTCCTGACCTACCTGTGAAGGTGATGGGGACAGTCAAGTTAGACAATGCTTTTGAAAGTACTTTGTAAACTGTAAGCAAAAAACAAAGTGGGCGGGGGCTTCCCTGGTGGCGCAGTGGTTGAGAATCTGCCTGCCAATGCAGGGGACACGGGTTCGAGCCCTGGTCTGGGAAGATCCCACAAGCCGTGGAGCAACTAGGTCCGTGAGCCACAACTACTGAGCCTGCGCGTCTGGAGCCTGTGCTCCGCAACAAGAGAGGCTGCAACAGTGAGAGGCCCGCGCACTGCGATGAAGAGTGGCCCCCGCTTGCCGCAACTAGAGAAAGCCCTCCCACGGAAACAAAGACCCAACACAGCCAAAAATAAATTAATTAATTAATTAATTTAAAAAAAAAAGATTCTTAAATAAAAATAAAAACAATGTGGGTGCTTAGCTTCTGGGTATGTCTACACTTGCCACTGCTCTGGGGAAGGGATAAAGATATCCCAAGGGAAGACAAGCCCTTATGCTGGGTTGAAGCTCATGGCCTCTGTCCTGGGAGGACCTGGCTGGGAACAAGGAGGTTCCCTGTTTTTCCAATTCTGGAACCCATTTCTGGGACAGAGAGGGACCAGCCCGTACTGGGTGTACCTGCAGCTTTGATGGAAGACCTGCTGGTGGCACGCTGTCTGAGATCCGCAGCCTGCTGCACCTGGAAGGCCCTCAAGTCCTCCTCATCAAGGGCGATGTCCCCAAGGAAGGCAGCTGGAGAGAGAAGAGGCCGGGGCGAGTCAGTCCCCCCTTACCCAGCACTGAAAGCCCAGCCCTGTGGGCACAGCCCCTGGCCCCAGCAACTGTCATCCTCAAGTGCCTTCTGACGAAGGGGAAGGGACATGGGGGCTTTGAGGATCTCTAGGGAGACTCATGATCATTTTTCAGTTGGAATCTCAGCAAAGCGGATGCCCACCCCCACCAGACTGTTAGCTACCGAAAGCCACAGTCGTGTCATTTATTCCATCATTCTTTAGCAAATGCTTAGTAAGCACCTACTGTGGGCCGGCGCTACTCCAGTGATTAGCAAGACAGAAGAGGTCCCTGCTCGCAGGAAACTGACCTTCAAAGAAACACAAGTAAACAAATACGGAGCTCGAGAATTCCAGGAAGGGATGGGTGCTACCAAGAAAATAAAAGGGGATGAGAGGACAGAGTGTCTACTTCGGGGGCCCATAACCTTAGCTTTGTGCTGAGCGTTTGGAATTCACTTAACAAATGCCATTTCAATTACACTGAGGGGAGCTTATACTGAGGAGAGCCAGGACACCCGATGGGCTTGGAGGAAAAGGTTTAATAGTTCTCAAGTGATTCATATTCTGAGTCTCAGAGTCCCCTCTCTGGAGGAAGAAAGGCTTGGGGGAAAAGAACTCCGCTAACGGGACATTTTGATTTCTGGAGCTGGGGGGGTGAGGTTTCCAGAGGGATGGGTTAAACAGTCTATCTGCGTTTTGAGAAACAGAGGCCCTGGAGCTGAGCGCTTTGGAAGGAGCTCAGATGCAAGCTTCATGCTGGGCTGCTGTGGGGGAGGTGAGAGGCTGGGCTGGAGGTGGAGCAGAGAGCAGCCTCCCCCCAGCTCCACCCACAGTGACATCTGCTTCTCATCCCAAGAGCTACACAGGCCTGGTGGGCAGCGTTACACAAATTGTTTTAACCTTGAAGCCTTGCACACAGGTTTCTCCTCCCCAGATGGCCCATTGGGTGGACAGACAGACAGACAGACAGACACACACACACACACACACACACATACACACACACACCCCTACTCATCAACACAGAATCAGACACATGGGCCAGTGTTCCTCCAGACACACGGTGACATCCACAGCCATGCTATAAAAGTCACAGAGACAACCCTGCACGCCCAAGCAGCACCATACCACCCCTTCTGGTGGGAGGCACTCAATAACGTTCGTTCAAGTGAAGGATCACCGCGATATGCTTTGGGCTTGCAAACACGTGCCCCAGACACACACTCTTCCATAGATGTGACCTGGAGCTGGATGGGCAGAATGCGGGAGTGACTTTAGCAGTTATCTAGGCCAACTTTCCATTTTACAGATGTGGAAACTGAAGCCCAGAAGGGCAATGATTTAACTGAGACCACGTTGCTAGTCGCTACAAAGGCTGGATTTATAACTCACGCCTCCTGATTCCCGGTCCAGTGCTCACTGCACTGAAGTTCATCATCTTGCAGAACCCATATTCTAAATACTCACTCAGACACACACATCCACCAGAAAATACACACATCACAGACAGTCCTAAAACACACATGCAGAAGCTCCAACACACACAAACCCAACTGCAAGTTCCAAGCCCATTAAGCCAGTAATAGTAGCAAGAGTGACACCTTATGTAAATGTCTGTTGAAATTTACGTGGTGCTTTCCAGTTGACAAAGTGCTTTCGTATTAATGAATTCATTAATCCTGGCCCACCAGGGACATGCCCATTGAGCCAAGCTCCACCCACACACTTGCCTAGGAGTGTCCCATTACAAACTCTTGGAGAGATAAGACAGTGGCTAGATTTGAGCCCACCTCCCTGACTTGAGAGATCAAAACACTTGGATGTGAGTGGGGAAATGACTTGGCCAAGGTCACCAGCTGGTAGGTGGCCCAGAAGTTCTTCCTCCACACGGGAAAGATTCTCTTATTGAAAACATCACCCTTGGCGGCCTGGGCTCAGCAACTGATGGGATAGCAATACAAGGTGCTTCTCAGCTGACGTGCAAGGGTGGCCTTAGCAAGGATATGGGAGGGTAGGTACACCCCATGGAGGTGCTGGCGGGTCCTGCATGCCAGTGTTCATACGGGCATTCATGTCCCACGTGAATGCCCTCACGCCTCTGCTCACTTTGCACCTTTGCACAGACGCTGTACTGCCAGGCTCACACAGCCACACCCGCAGACATCACCAAGTACACACGTGGCTGGACATTTACACTCATCTTCAGACATAGCTGCAAACAGCAAGGTCTTTGGAGTCTGACAGACCTGTCTTTGAATCCCAGCTTGACTACTTCTCACTGACAGGTCATACGAATTCTTCTAAACCTCAATTTTCTCCTATATAAAAAAGGAACAAATAAAAGAATCTGTCTCCCAGGATTACTGCACGAAATAAGGCATGGAAAGGAAGCATCTAGCACGAAGCCTGGAGCACAGTAAGAAGCCACAGAATGGCCACTGTTAATATCGCCCCAATAGTAGCCCTATAATCTCAAGTTCATCGCTCTACTTTCAAGGGCATAGAGTCTTCACCCACACTGGCCTCCTGGCTGAGTGAAGCCCCCAGGTGCTCAGAAGCAGAACCTTAAATTCCAAGTACAGAGGCCACAGAACTGTGTTGGCCTGCGGGACCAAGGCGGTGTGGAGGACAGGGTGAGCGGAAGGTGGGCCAAGCTCTGGGCTAGCCTAGCCGTGGAGCTCACTGTCAGCAGTGCCCTGTGGTGGGAATGTCATGACTGAAGAATGCGTGGGAACTGAGGGGGGAGGGGAGAGATGGGGGTAGGCAGGAGAGCCTGATGGCCAGGAGCTGGGCCTGAAAGCCCTCTTCATTTGGGTTGCCCTCCGGGGAAGCTAGGGAATCTGGATCCTGGAGAGTCCAGGATGCCCCTCCTTACCAGGAAGGAAGCCCTGGGTCAGGGTCAAGGTCAGGATAGTAGTTGTTTTCAACACAGGATCAAAAGTTTTTGTTTTGTTTTCCATGTAAACCAGCCAGGAGCACTTATGGCTGCTCCATAGCCAGTTCCCCCCCATCACACACACACCCCCGCCCCCCAGCAGGAGAGGAAAGAAGAGAGTAAGCAGCGCATCCTTCAGGTCAGCCTCCTCACTGCAGCCTCCTCCCCTTTTAGGGGGAGGGAGAGGAGCCTGGCTGGTGTGACGGAGCCCCAAAGCCATGTGTACCAGGCATACTACGCATGTCCCATTACACAGATGCAAGCTTCTTGCTGGGGGAGGACATGCTTAAGCTCCTGCAAGTGTTTGCGTGTACTTAATCACAGGTGTACATTTACACACAGGTGCACATTTGCACATGCACTTACATGTACTCAGGGGTACCAACATGCACAGTTGAACAGACTTGCCCATAAAGCAGGGGCACACCCACAAACGTACAAAAAACACACTCTTGACTACTTCCCTGTGCAAGCCCTAGTGTTTTCAAACACACAAAGAACTGCACGTGCATACCCCATTTCACAGGCTACACCCCCAGAAGGAGAGGGGCACCTTTAGAAATGGAGAGGGGAGAGGAGAGAAAGAGAGATTAGCTGATTCCCCTAGCTATCCTTAGGGGGTAAGCTTTAGTGGCCTGAGGAGTGACACGTTCTACTCCCTCCCCTCCCCCAATATCTTCTCCCCAAATCCCTGGAGAAACTAGAATTATTGAGAGTTCCTTCTTCTGGGGGAGTCCCATCGGTCCCCCTCCATCTGGAGCCCAGGGAGATTGTAAGACTTTTCCTCCTCCCTTGGGGCACCTAAAAGAGAAGGTGACTCATGGAGCAGGGGTATAGGTGGGTGGGTGACTCATTCAGCATGTCTGGAGGGGGAATGTGGTCTGGCAAGAGAAGGAATTGTTTCTCAACCTCTGGAGCTGATAACCTACTCCTCTGAGGCCCCCTGAAGTCCAAACCTGGGCTACAAAGCCCCTGGGATGAGGATGCTGACAAAGGCTGGTGAGCTACTGGCCCAACTCACCTCCCCAAAGCAGACCTCTGAGCTGCCAGGTGAGGCTGCAGTAAGGTCCTCGCTGGCCCAGGAGAATCCCTGTGGGCTTCTCTGCTGATGGGAGCAGCTGTGTCCCAAATCCTGCCTCTAGGGTCCCTCCCAGAGTCCTGAGTCATCTGGGGCAGCCAAATGGAACTGGGAATCTTAGGGAAGGATTCCCCTGATGGTTCCGCATCCCAACGTACAAGAAATCAGGGCTGACTCGCAATCTCCCTGGGAGAGAGAGAGAGGGCTTGGTGGAACCAGCTCTGAGCACACACAGGCCAGCTTGGCTTCCTGCCCGTTGTTCTGGTCTCGTCCAGAAGATCCAGGCACCTCTCCAGGGTATCAAGGGTCTTAACTTTGTCCTTACTGCAACAGTAAACCATCACTCTGATGGTAATAACAAGAGGTGACCTCAAATGAAGAGGCCCCGCTCTCCTGAGACATCACAGGGGAGCCAGGGAGTCAATGGGGCTTTCATTCTTGGTCCTCCACGTGCAAGGAGGAGGAGAGGAAGAGGAGAGAGCTGGAGAGCATCAAGTGGGTAGAGGGAGCAGGGAGAGCCAGGTGCGTCCAAAGGAAGTAAAGCCAGACACGCCTGCCACTGCCACCTCCCGCATCTGGAGGGCAGGGCTCAGAGGGGGCAAGAGGTGAAGGCAGGCAGGAGAGGTTAACACAAACAGAGGAAAGAGCCTGGGGACCTGAGGCCTGAGGGTGTTGGTGTGGGGTCTTAGGAGTCAGGCCGGAGGGAGGCAGGGCTGCACCAGTCACACCCAGGAGGGAAGCCTGGTCTGACCCTGAATCTTGGCCTTGTCAGGCCCTCCTGGCCACCCCCAGGCCTGGCCCAGCTCCCCACGAGCCCCACAAGCTGGAGAACTTTCTCCAGAGTCCTCATTTGAAGTTCCAGCTCAGCGAGCCCCACCCTTCCATGAAATCTGAGACTGGGGATAGAGCCCTCAGCCTCCCACTGCTCAAACCCCTCCAATTTCCAACTGGTAGTGAAATCCGTCAGATTGGCTTCCTACCTATTCTTTAAGACCTTGCCCAGCCCTCCTTCTCCACAAAGACCTCCCCAAACTTCCCAGCTTGCTGTGATCACTGTTTCTCTGCCACCACTACCACCAGGGCTGCAGAGGGGCAAGAGGCACCACCAGGGCTGCAGAGGGGAAAGAGGCTCCTTGAGCCTTTCGGGCTTTCCCTCCTTGGTTTGTGCAGTTGGTTATGTCCACGTGTGTCTTGTGCTCCTTTCAGACTGTAAGCTCCTTGAGGGCAGGGGCCATGACTTATAATTCTCTGTATCTCCCACAACATCAAGGCCAGGGCCTGGCACCTCTTAGGCATTTAGTAAATGTAGACCAGTTGAATGAATAAGTGACACCAGGATGGGGTTAAGGAGACACTCCCTTCTCCTGAAAACCAAGCCTATTCCCTCAGAAAAAAATGAAGTCAGAGCGTGAGGCACAGAAAACAGGGGGTAGGCCACCAACATTTATTTAGTGCTTACTGAGTGTTATGCTCTCATATGCATTTAATATATGTTCTCACATATAATCCTTACCACCAACTCTACGGGGAATCAGAGAATCGTATTATCAGTTCCATTTTACAGGTGAGGAAAGCAAAGTTCAGAGATGATAATTACCATTCCCAAGATACTACAGCTAATGAGTTGTGTGTCCAGGATTGAGAGCTAGGTCTGCCTGCCTCCAAAGCCCACGCTCTGTCCACTTAGCCTCATGTCCACCCCAAGCCCAGCGAGAAAGATGGAGGCTAATGTCTGGTTTGCTCACAGCCCAGCAGGGGTGGAGGAGGAAGGGCTGAGGGACTGGCTTTTCCTCCTCACACTGGAAGGACTCTTATTCCTGCAGTTTGCTCTGATCCATCACCCAAAGAGGGGTCCCCCGGCTCACGACCGGAGCAACCTGCGCCCCAACACCTCATGCTCCACACAGGCACTTCTAGAACTCCAGGCACTGTGCCACTGCCCTGGCTCTGGCTATGTGGAGACAGTCTGAAGTCAGAGGCAGGAAGTCGAGGAAAGGTTCTGATATCTTATACCCTGTGTGTTCTCTTGTCCCAGGCAGCCTGTCAGGGTCATCCAATCAGGCAAACGGCTGGAGTGCATGACCATCTGGTCACTCTGTGTGGCGGGGAGGAGGGGGAATCCCTCTGGGCCCAGCAGGAGTGAAAGGGTTACACGGGGTCTTCATGGACAAAGAACACACACACACACACACACACACACACACACACACACACACACACACTCCGGGGCCCTGACCTGGACTAATTAGCCTCCAGTGTCTGCGGGACACAGAGGACTGATATACAGTATCTGAGTTCTCTGTTTTTCCCCTTTCCACCCCACTTGGCCTTAGTAGGTCCTCTGGCACACGGGCAGAAGTTAACTTCCTGTCCTGGGCTGGCTTCTCTAACTTTGACAGCTGTCTCCGAGGTCAGAAACCTGCTGCCGCTGGTGGGGAACATGGGATTCCCAGTGGGCATGATCTCAGAGGATCCGTTGAAAAACTTTCTTCTTCCACTTGCTGGGTGGGGGCCTCAGGAGACCTGATCCTTGGAGATACAGGCCTCCCTGAACCCAGCGGGACAGACGTGCAGCCCCCGGGCAGCCTAGACAGACAGGCTGGAAAACACCAGTGTGCTGGAGCCCGGGATGGGGGAGAAGGGAAAAGTGCACACACACACACACACACACACACACACACACACACACAGAGGAGTTTGGCCGGAAAAGTTTCCAGTAGAAGGAAAAGCCTCCTTGGCAGCAGGTTTCTCCTGGGACCCAGGCAGGAATCCTCTGGGAGAGACCAGAGACAGCCACGGCAGCTCCCACCAACAGCAGCAAAACTTCAGTCCCTAAAAGTCCCCCAAACTTCCCCCTCCCTCTCTCCCTCTTTCTTTTGTTCCCCACTGCATTGCCAACCAGGCAGCTCCCGGCTTCCCACACCGGACTGTCCTCCCCCAACCCCGAACCCTCAGCAGCCCGCGCCTCCCTCCCAGCCCCGGCCCGCCCGCGCCCGACCCGGGCGCCCCGGGACCGGCCGGTGGGGTGGGGGTCGCCTACCCGCCTTGCAGGGGTCTTTGTAGTTGAGGGGCTCCGCGTCGTCCTCCTCCCCCAGGTCATAGGTGTAGTCGGCCAAGTCGAGCTGCCGGCCCGGGCGCGCGAGCAGGAGCAGCCAGAGCAGCAGCGGCAGCGGCGGGCGGGCCACGCCGGGCATGCTGGCGGGCGCGGCGGCGGCGGACGCGGTGGCGGCGGTGGCGGCGGCGGCGGCGGGTCGCGCCCGGACGCGGGAGCGGACGAGAGGGGAAGCGGAGGACTGGCGGCGAGGGGAGGGCGCTCCCGGCCGCCCGCTCTCCCCCCGCGCTCTCCCTACCTCTTCCCCTTCCCTCTCCTCGTCCTCCCTCCTTCCTGTCTCCCGCCCCCTCTCCGGCCCGGCTTCTCCGCTCTCCCTTCCCTTCTTTCCGTCTCTTTCCTTCTCTCCCTCCCTCACTCTCCCCCTCTTTAGGGAAATGAGCTCGCTGGAGGGCGGGTTTTCGCCTGGAGCTCGGCCCCCCTCGGGGCCGGGACCGTGCTCGGCCGGGCCGGGACGTGCGCCAGCCGGAGGCGGGGAGGGTGTAGAGCCGGCCGGCCGGGAGGGGGCTCGGGAGGCGCAGGGAGCGGGGCGGCGGGGCCGGGGAGGGGGCTCCGGGCGCCGGGCCCCGGGGTGTTCGGCCCGACGCCCGTCCCGGGCCGCGGAACACGCCGTCGGGTCAATCTTGCCGCCTCCGCCTCGCTCCGTCCCCCGATTTTGGGCCGTGTTTCCCCGCCTGCGGCTCTCGCACTCTGCCTTTCTCGGACCCTCGCGCTCTCCCATCTCGGTCCCTGTGCCTCTAGTTCTGTCCTGTCTCTCGCCGTCTCCGTCTCGCTCCCTCCCTCGGGAGACGCCACTGGAGGGCGCCTGAAGCCCGCGGATTGCTCCCCAGTCCCCTCGCCTCATCACCCTGGGACCAGGGGAGAATGGGAAAGCCCGCTTGGCGTGCCCAAGGCCCTAGCCTTCCCCTGGCTGGCCCCCACCAAGCGCGGGACTGAGGCATGTGAGAGGATAGACGAGGTACACCCTTCGTTTTTCAATCAGGCTGCTTTATTCTTTGGTGTAGGAACCCCCTTGGGTCCTGGGAGCTGCTTCTCCTCTGCCCACCTCTCCCCACAGCTCCCATTTCTCCAGGACCAGTCCCAGTGGTACTGGCAGGAGCGGCCTCCTGCCTGTCTGCACAAGACCCTTTGCTCCTGGAGCTTTGCTGTCCCTTGCTGAGGCCCTGCGAAGCAAAGGAACACTGTTTATTACGTGAGGGAGAGGGACGTGGGGTGGTGGTGTCTGTGAACCTTCCCTCCCCTGAGCTCTGTAGGTGACCCCGCCTCCGTGGTTCCCCCAGTGCCTGGTCAGCTGACATGACCATCCTGGGCCACTGTTGCTCCAGTGCCCTGGAGGTCACACCTGCTCACCTGATGGGTCCTAGATGTAGTAGAGGGGCACCTCGCCACACAGGGTGCTCATGGTGCTGCCCAGGAAGGCCAGGTCCCCAGAGGATGCCAAGCTGGCGTCACGGCCCTCCTCCTGGCCCAGCTTGGAGGTAGGTACTGAGGGCTCGGCCTGGAAAGAGCACCTGATTTGGAGGCTGGGAACTGAGTTTCTGTCTCACCTGCGGCCCTTATTGTGGGACCTCAGGTGTGTCAGGCAAACTCTCTGAGTAAAGAAGGGGCTGTGCTGGAGTCAGAAGCCCCCAGGGGGTGTGTGGGCTCAGCTGAGGCCAGCAGCTTGGCTGTGGGGTGGGGATGGTAAGTGGGTAGGAAAGGTTTGGTGCAGGGGAATCCCAGGAGGGCATTCACCTGGCAGTCCACGATGAGCAGCGCTTTACAGGTGACAAAGAACCATCATCTTCAATGCTCCTCATAGCAGCTCTGGGAGGGAGACAGCCCACTCTTTCTTACCCACACACCCACCTGGAAGTTCTGGAATTTTCTAGTGAGAGCCTCAAGACTTGGGATGCTCTGCGGAGCCATCTTCATGACGTAGCAGCAGGTTCCCGGGGCTGGCTTGTAGGCAATCAGGAGCTGGGCACAGGAACCCCAGAGTTGGTTCGGGAAGGCGCTGCCTAGCTCACTCCTAACTCTGGTCCTTGGCCATCTCCCTCTAGGTTGGGGGCGGGAGGGAGTCATACTGGAATCTAGGGCTCAGGCAAAAGTGCTGGGGGGGTGGGGAGAGGTGGACATGTACGAGTCCACAGCTGCATAGGTCTAGCACAGTGTAGCCCTAGGGTCAAGAGGTCCAGGCACACCCACCCTCTGGTAGTCATACACCGCGATGCCAGTGGAGCCAATGGAGAAGGTGGCAGTGGTTCCCACACGCTCACTCAGGGCCAGGCGTTGCTGGGCTTCCGGCCCCGCGATGCTCATCTCTAGGACCTAGGGGAGGGCATAGTGCTGCCTGGCATTCCTCTTTCCCCACTCATCATGCCCACCCTCAGTCCCCTTTACTCAAATGCAATTTTTTCTTCCCTGGGAGCTCAGAGAGGCCAAGTGGAACCAGGTGCTGGAGGGAACAGGTCATCCCACCGTGGGGCAGGGGCCTGGTGAAAAAGCCCAGGCCAGGTTTGCCACCCTGTTCCCACCTCTGTCCTTCCCTGAGGTGCCACTTGCCTCCTCCCCTCTTTCCCCTTGGGCAATCTGCTATCTGCCCACCCCATCTCAGGGCCTTTGTCTGGCCTGCCCTGTACCCACTGCCCACCCCATCCCAGGCCTGCTCACCATCTCAGTATGTTTCTGGCTCATGTAAAGAGCCATGAGCAGGGCCCCAACAATCACCACGACAACAAGGACCACGACCACGACCACGATGAGAAGGCGTTTGATCTTCCCAAGACAGGGGATTCGGAACCGGTCCCCAGGGACTGCTGAGTAGTCCTGTCGTGGTGGGGCAGGGAGGGAGACAGGTGTGAGGTCATGAGGATGCCCTTTCTTCTCCCTGCACAGCCAGGACACCTTCCCACACTCTCCCGAGGCTGAACAACCAATGCTATGGACATGCAGAGAAGGGCTGAGGAGATCGGAGAAGGCTTCCTGGAGGAGGGGGCCTGGATTCCCATAGATGCTTAGAAGTGAGGTCTGGCTTGGAGACACCCAAGAGAGACTGTTTCACCAGTCTCATCTCCTGCTGTTTCCTCCAGACCTCTGGCATCCCAACCATGCCCAGTCCCTCTCTGTCCTGCCCCCACCCCCCATCCATGCCTTTATGCATACTATCCCTTCTTTCTGCAATGCCTTCCTTCTTCTCAAGCTGGTGAGCTCCAACTAGTTCCTCTGGAGCCAGCTCAAATGTTATTTTCTCTGCGAAGCTTCCTGTGATCTCCCGAGTAGTAGCTCCTTACCCAGTGCTTTCTACAGCCCTTTTCACTGACCCCTGTGGTGACTCACGGCCCCTCATATGGGAGTTAGTGGCTGACGAGTCTATCTCTCCAAGGGTCTCTGTCTTAGTGTTTGGTGTCCTTATCTTGATTTAGCACAGTCCTAAGTTAGTTGAGTGAATGAATCTGGATGAGGAAACAGGCCCAGAGGTTGGAGGAGGTAGGGCCCACTACACACAGATACACTCCCGCATACATGCACACACACACGATCAAACTCACCGGCGGGCTCTCCATCAGGACCTCTTTGCTGCCCACATCCATCTTGCAGTAGACACCTTCCCCTCCTCATCTCCAAGTGTGACTAGGGTCTTATATGTGCCAGGAGAGAGAGGGGACAGAGGTGAAAGACCCAGCCCCTGTCTGCCAGCCAAGCCCTCAGCTTTGAAGCCTGTTTGTTCCTGGTCCTCCAGAGCTGAGGGCCCGATAAGCTAGCTGCAAGAGTGCCTAAGGGCCCTTGGCGCTGGCGCATGAGTCCTCTTGGCCCCAGCAAGAGCAAAGCTAGGTAAGGTGAGCCAACCTGCCCTTGGGCGATGTACACCTCTCAGCGTGGGTGTCTTGCTGGCGCCTGCCCCTGCAGTCCTTTGGCTTTTCCTGATCTTCTGCCAGGCTGAACCTCTTAGGCAACCAAGGGTCTGACCCAATGGGTCCACCACATTTCCCAACAGAATTTCCCCTAAGCATAGGGCTGGGCTCCAGGAAGGGGAGCCCCTGTGGACCCGCAGGGACAGTACTAAGGGCACGGGGTGCTTTGGCATCAGTGTGGGCGTTCATAAATGGTTCATAAGTTCTCTGAGAGCATCAGATTTTCACTTCAAGTATCTGCCTCACCTCCTCCCACACATTTCGTACCTAACCTCAGACGTGCCCCCAGTCATTCTTGCCCGGATTCTGAACACTGTCCCCCCTGGTTATAAATGCTTACTAACACACAGTTTTTCTTTCTTTGGCATAGGCTTGTTCGTAAGCTGAAGGCTTTTTTTTTTTTTTCCTAACCTGCTTTTACTTTTATTTGCATTTATTTTATGCTGAATTTATTTCCAGACCATATGTTTTTGTTTCTTCAGTTTCTTCTGGGACAACTTTCTCTTCTGTGCAATCTCCTCTTCGGGTTTAGGAACAATCTGCTCTTTTTTTTAGGGAGGATCATCTCCACGTGGCGGGGGGTGTTCTATAGGGATTAATCCGACCGTGAGCTCTGTGAAGTCCTGTGCTACATCGTGGGGGCTTGTCCACCTGCATGTGCTTGATGACCAGAGAATCCACATCTAAACCCTTCAGTTCAGCATCACTCTGCATTTTTAAGCACGTGCAGCAAAATTCCGCACTCTTTTTGAACCACCGACCCTACGTCCAGCCCCCAAATTGTAAAAAGGTGTGTTTGGCCTGAGCACACCTACCAGCTCCACAATTGTAACAAGGGAACAGCGCACATTGCTTCTGCAAAGTGACATCATTCAAATACTTGGTGGCTTTTTGGATATGCATACCCTCGATAGCCTGAGCAGTTTCACAGATGTTCCTAAAATGAACACGAAGATTTGAACTTCTGGATTTGCATGATTCTGTGGGGTTTTCTGTATCAAGTGAATAGCAAACCATTTTCAGAGATCAAGCTGGAGGCTTATGATAGCAGTTCCATGCCTGACACTTAGTCCCAGACAGCCTTGCACAGGGCTGAGGGTGGTGACTGATGGGGTCCCCATCTCCTCGTCCCTGAATCAGCCCACCTGCTTGGTGTTGCCTCGCACCCTACCCTCTCGACACTCTTCTTTCTATATCCTCTGATCCTATATTTGCCCTGAGAATGTTACTCACCCAGATATGAACCACTTTCTGGATCTTCTTCTCCTCTCTACCTCTTTCCTGCCTCTTTGCCCAAAGCCATCTCTGTTGTTTTGTTGTACTAAACCACATTGACTAATGGCTGCATCCTTTCTCTTGGGCTCCCTCCACTTGCTGGGCCAGGTGGTCCCTACAGCGCCTCCACCTCTAAACTTTCACGCGAGTGTTAAGTCAGAGCCCCATACCTCACTCCTCTCTTGGCCTCACCCCCTGTCCTCCTTGTACTTGAATTCCAACACTTCACCCCAATTCCTGTCCCTTGCTGGGGCCCCCTCGCACCTTGGCCCTGCCCTTCAGTCATGAGCTCGCCCCCAACTCTCCAGCCCTTGCAGGATCCCGTGTCCCCACAAGGACCCCCTCTCCAGCTGGAAAGCCTTCAGCCACCAGGTTGCACAATGGCATGGCATCTGAGCTGAGAGCCCCGAGAAGCTCAGAGAAGGAGAGAGGGACAGAAGTGTTTGTTTCCCCCACCCTACTCACCCCCCAGCTGCCACTTTAAATATTTGCCTAAGCCTCTAGCAGCAAGTGTCCTAGGAGGAGTGAAAGAGGGGGAGGGGGCTCCGGGGAGAAAGGGGGAAGAAGCATCCTCCTCTCAACTGTGCGCAGCTTCAGCTGCGTGCAGGTGCCAGATGCAGGAGACAGCCTGCCTGCAGGGCCCACCCCTGCCCGCCCCAGGGCCCCCACTCCCGCCCCTGGTTGTCCTGGCAACACTGGGACTGATTGGCTGACTCACGAATACTGGACCTGAGCCAGGTGGGCAGTGGGCCAGCGGGAGAACCAAGGAGAATGGCAAGCATCTCGGGGGTCCCTGTGGGCATCTGGGGCAGGGGGCGCATAGTCCAGCTGTGGGGCTTGTTCTGAGCAGGTGCTGTGCTTAGGGCTTGCCATCATCCCTGGCTGCTGGGAAAGGGATCTCTTCCTTGGAAAGAAGCCGCTGCTCTCTTGGGTCCTCAGTCTCCCCTGCAGGCTGCCCTTAGACTGTGGTTCTTACAACTTTGTTTTTTTCTTTCTTCTTTCTTTTTTAACTTGTTTTTGCCTATTTGGAGGTTGGGGAAGGAAGGGTGATCTCAAGTTTCATAAGGGAAGTTCAGATGCTGGCACTGACCTGGTAGAGGTTTCCTGTCTTCCTTCTCAGGAATGGGGGCAGAACCTTCCGCTGGGCATGCATGGCTGTCACCTCGTCCCCCACACCAGCCCTCTGCTGCAGGCTTTTACATTTTTGGCCTTTACTTAGGCCATTTCTCCTTCCTGGAAAACGCACCTTCAACGCCTCTTTACTTCTCTGAATACCACCGACCCTAAAAGGCCAGGCAAGAACCAATGACGCCTCATCTGTGCTCACCACCCCAGCCTATGGCGCCCCCTCCCTCCTCCAAGATCGCCCAGCCTTCCTGATGCACTTTCATCTGCCACTTAGCAGGCACTGCTGTCCCCAACAGCTACATGGGTTTTTTTGGTTGTCTTTCTTCCCAGAAAGCCTGCCGGCCCTGGGACCAGCCCTGAGACCATGCTTTCCTGAGGCTTCCCTCAGGGCAAGGAGCATGCAGGCAGCCAACATGTAACTCTATTCAATGATAATAAGACTGTCACCAAACGTGGGGGGGGCTCCTGGTGAGGGGTCAGTAGTTTATGCCTTCAGTATGTCCTCAGTGCTTCACTGGCCAGCTCAGCTCTGGGACTTTGAATAAGTCATTCTGCTTTTCTTGGCTTTAGTGTGTTCATCTGCGAAATGGGTCTAATACAGCCTGTCCTGTCCCCCTCTCCAAGCTGTTGTGAGGCTCCAATGACATCATGATGTGAAAGTCCAATCTTCACGACTATCATCATCTACTTCACCGCCAGGGCACCTCTTCTCAGTAGCTAAGAATAGGACCCAGACGGAGACTTCCCTGGTGGTGCAGTGGTTAAGAATCCACCTTCCAATGCAGGGGGCACAGGTTCGATCCCTGGTTGGGGAACTAAGATCCCACATGCCAGGCCTGCGTGCTGCAACTACTGAGCCCATGCACTCTGGAGCCCTCATGCCATAACTAGAGAGAAGCCCTTGCGCTGCACCGAAGAGCCCGCGCATCACAAGGAAAGATTCCTTCCCAACAAAAGATTCCGAATGCCACAACGAAGATCCCACATGCCGCAACTGAGACCTGACACAGCCAAATAAATAAATAATTTTTTTTAATGGTCAGAAATTGGAAGCAAAATTTGTGGAGCTTTAGGGCTGGAGAGTATTCTTTAAAAAAAAGAAAAAGAAAAAGAAAAAAAGGATAGGACCAGGGACTTCCCTGGTGGTCCAGTGGTAAAGAATCCGCCTTTCAATGCAGGGAACGCGGGTTCGATCCCTGGTCAGGGAACTAAGATCCCACATGCCACGGGGCAACTAAGCCTGTGCCACACTACTGAGCTCGTGCGCCTCAACTAGAGAGCCCATGTGCCGCAAGCTACAGAGCCCACGCGCTCTGGAACCGGCACACCACAACTACAGAGCCCACGAGCCCTGGAGCCTGTGTGCCACACTAGAGAAGAGAAAACCTGCACGCCACAACTAGAGAGAAGCCCGCGTGCCACAACGAAAGATCCCGCATGCCTCAACGACGATCCCGTGTGCCGCAACTAAGACCCAACGCAGCCAAAAATAAAAATAAATAAATCTTTAAAAAAACAGAGAGGAAAGAATAGGACCCAGAGTCCCCCTTTCTGTCTGTCTCTGAGTTAAACCTCTCTGAGAATGTGGGTGATGGAGAACCCCATGGCAGCCACTCCTGTTTGTGCCTCCCCTTTTCCTCCTTCCAGCCCCTCAGCAGCAGGGAATGAACAAGATTCACTCTGCCCTTTGTGTGCTGGGCAGAGCCGTGCCAGGGACGGGGGTGGGGGGGATGGTTGCCCAGCTGCCCCAGCCACTCTCCCCACCCCCACTGCTTGTCTTCCCACAAGCTGGCATGGAGAGGGCAACACGGGCAGCTGGATGGGCAGTAGCAAGTGAGCACCCAAGGGCAGGGGCATCCCTGGCTGGGAGAACATGGACTTAAGCTCAGACCAGAGAATCCCCTGCTAGCAGAGGCTGGGGACAGCTGGGGAAGCATCTTATACCTAGCGATCTCAGTTTCCTGGACTAATGGAAAGAGCGCTGGACTGGCAGCCCAGCCAACTGACTGTACCTGTGAGCTCTTGGGACAATCAAACACCCCCTCCACACCCCTGGGAAATAACGTAGTAGAGAGCAGCAGTTCTCAAACTTTTTGGCTGCAGGACCCCTTAACACTCTTACAAAAGTAGCGAGGACCCCAAAGTGCTTTTGTTTATGTGGGTTATACCTATTGATATTTACCACATTGATGTTTACTGAGAAATTTTAAAATATGAATTAATTAAAATAGCAATAATAAACCCATTCTATGTTATAACATACATAACATAAAAATTTTTATGAGATTAACTATTTTACAAAGCAAAAATATTAGGGAGCAGACTGTCATTGTTTTACATTTTTGGAAATTTCTTTAATTTTGTTAATTCAGTTGAATAGAAGATACCTCTGGAAAATTCCAGGGTACTTCTATAAGAGCATGAAAGTGAAAAGGGCAAATAATGTCTTAACATTGTTAGGAAAACTGTTTGGACCTCAAAGACTCCCTGGAAGGTTCTCAAGGGCCTCTGGGCTCCCTGGACCAGACTTTGAAAACCCCTGGTGTAGAAGAACGGCTGTGGACTTTGGAGCTGGGCAGGAGGATTTAAATCCCTGCTCTGTCACTTTCTTCTTCGGGTACTACGGGCCTCACTTTTCTTATCTGTAGAAGGGGATTAATATCAAAGACCTCAGAAGGTTGAGGCACTTAAGTAAGTAGAGTACACAACACGTAGTAGATGTCCTATCAAGCTGGGCTGCTTTCCTCTTGATACGGGCTTCAGTTTCCTCGTTTGTTAAACAAAGGGCTGGACTGGAAATGTCCAAGGCCGTTTCCAGCTCCAACAGGCTGTGGTTATTCAGTGAGGAATGTTCTGGAATTCCACACATTCCCATTCCAACTCCAGTGATATTTCCCCTTTCAGCTCCCACAGACACAAAGGCACATTCTGTTTACTAGCCTGTGGAGACGTGAACACAGATACACACATGTCACTTATGACACATGACATGCCCATGAACTCTGCTTAGAGGCCGCTGAGCGCCAAGACATACGCACAGGTACACAGAGGTTCATGGATCTATACATAGCGCAGAAATGCCTGCCCGGGGGAATATGTGCCTGTGCCTGTGCCCGTGCAGAGACAGGTGTGCACGCGTGCAAGATGCACAAGGAGACCTCGCACACACGCACTCACGCACAGCCACGAGCAGATGGCCCCAGAGACCGCCCGCAGGGTGTGCAGCGGCCAGGGCCGCAACCACTCCTTTCAGTGGCTACTCCCCGCCCGGGACTCCCCGCTCCGCCCAGCGCGCCCCCGCCGCCCGCCGCAGTCCGCGTACTCCCAGCCGGTCAGCCCTCGGCTCGTCCCGGGCTCCGCGCATCTCTGCATCTCTCCGAGGGCTCGGCTCGCGGGAACGAGCAGGGGAGGGGACGGCCGCCGGCGCCCGAGGGCCCGAGGAGTCGCTCTCCGCAGCGGGCGGCTGGGGCCCTAGCTGCGGCAGCGGCTGCCTGTGGCGCCCGGGCGGGGTGGCCGAGAGCGGTGGGGCGGGAGCTCGCAGGCAGCATGGCGGGGCTGCGGGCCAGGCTGGGCTCGGGGCTCGGGTTGCTGGCGCTGTCCACGCTGGGCCTCTGCCTAATGCTGCAAGTCGGCGCCAAGAGGCCCCCCAAGACGCCCCCGTGCCCGCCCAGCTGCTCCTGCACCAGGGACACCGCCTTCTGCGTGGACTCTAAGGCAGTGCCCAGGAACCTGCCCTCCGAGGTCATCTCTCTGTGAGTGCTCTCGTCTGGGGTCGGGTGGGGTGGGGTGGGAGAGCTTGAGAGGGGAGGAAGGCAAAAACCCGCTCTGGGAGTGGGTGGGGAGAACCCTGCTCCACCTCTACAAAGTGTGGGGACCAGGAGGGCTCCAGGGGGTCCTCAGGACTGCAGATTCAGGCATCAGCCCTGGCTGGGAGCTCTGCAGTCGTGCAGGCTCAGCAGCCGTGGCTGGGAAAGCTGGTGTTTACGGCCAAGAATGAATCATCACCACCATCAGCATCAATGAGACCTACTGTGTGCAGGGCTCTGGACTTGGAGGGAGGGGGCTGTTTACATGAGCATGGGGGCCCCTGCCTGTGATGTCACACCAAGGACAGAAGGCTTCTTGTGGGGGAAGGGTGGCAGCAGGGGGAGGGGTGAAAGTGAGATACACTCCTACAGTGCCCTGGCACGGGCAGATGCCTGCCACTGGTCTCGCCAGCCACTCTGCACGGGGCCAGCCAGCCTGTCACTTGCAGCAAGCGGCCTCAGGAACTAGACAGGCTGTGTGGTCCCTGAGAGCAAGATGCGAATCCACCCCCCCCCCATCCCAGTGCCCCATCCCTCAACAGCACACGGCGGGTGTCTGGATGATGGAGAAGGTGCGGGCAATGGAACCTTCTTTGGGCTGAGGTCCTTAGTGCTCAGAGAGGCAGTAGCGGAGGATGATGAGGAAGGCAGGCAGTGAGCTTGTGAGAAGGGAAAGACAGCCTCAAGTTGGGGGAGGAGCCAGGTGACATGGGGAGTTTCCAGGGCGAGGGTATGCAGAAAGCATTGCCCTGTCCACCTCATGCCACCCCAGCAGAGTCCCTGCATACTCCCCTCGGTACTGACTCAGGTGTCCCCTGCAGGACGCTGGTGAATGCTGCCTTTTCAGAGATCCACGATGGAGCATTTTCCCACCTGCCACTGCTGCAGTTCCTGTATGGACAGAGCCTTGCTGAAGGAGGCAGGGGAGGGGTGGGGGCGGGCAGGGGAAGGGGCAGATCCTGGACTGGGGAGAGGGGAGAGGTTGTGAGTAGCCTTGGGAGGTTAAGAGGCAGGCGTCCCTTACTTTCTCTCCAATGGGAGAGCCACAAACAGTGAAGCAGTGGGGAGTCAGGAGGGTTGCAGGGACCAGCAGTTTTGGGGAAGGAAGATGGGGGTTGCCCACAAAAGCAAAGAAGGGGGTATTTGGGGCCCAGTTAGGAATGGACTTTCCTCCTCTGCAGATCCCAAAGAATTGGGTGCAATAACTTAGGCTGGTGCCAGAGGGTGGACACTGCAGGGGAGAGAGCTCATCTTAGAGACAAGTGACCTCAGGGATCAGGTTCTGAAGAAAAGGCTGGGGGACTGAAAGGGAGGGAAGACGGGAGGGTCTGGAATTCTAAAAGGGGCTCTTTATGTTTGAAGCCCCAGTTGCAGGAGAGAATATATGTGGTTATCCTCAAACTTGCCATCCATCTGGGAGGGACTGGAGAGAGCTGGGGTGAGGGTGGGAGCACAGAGCAGTGGGGAAGGACCCAGCTTGACAGGAAAGGTCCGCCCCTGGCTGTTCTTACCCTAGGAGCAAATAAGGACCCTGGGAGCTTCTGGGACCAGAGCAGGCTCCTGCCTAGACCTGCCGCCCAGGCTGCTCTGGGGTTCTCTGCTGGGGTCCCAAGGGTGGGAGGCATGGCCCGGGGGTGAGGCAGCCGGCTGGGGGCTGGCGAGGCAGGTGTGCCATTGGAAGCTCTAATCCACCTTTGTCTCTGCAGGTTACTCAATTCCAACAAGTTTACACTGATTGGAGACAATGCCTTCACAGGACTGTCTCACCTGCAGTACCTGTGCGTGGGAAGGAAAGGGGAATTGGGAAGTGGAAGGGAGGAGGGCTGAGGGGGAGGGGAGCGAGGAGGGCTGGGGGGAGGGGAGGGGGTGAGAGCCCTTGAATCCTCTGACTGCAGGACCCAAGCAGAAGGTCATTTCATCCATCCCCCTGCCTAAACCATCCCGCCCGGATGCCCTGTCATTAATGTCGCCAGATTCAGAGTGGAAGCCTGTCTTAGGGTCATGGGCTGGAATCTAGGTGGGGCATGGGAAGTAGCTGGTCGAGGGTCCGGGATTCCCAACTGGTGGCTGAGACAAGTTCTCTTTTTCTCCAGCTTCATTGAGAACAATGACATCTGGGCACTTTCCAAGTTTACCTTCAGAGGACTCAAGTCTTTGACACACCTGTGAGTACATCACACTCGTACACCAGACCAAAGCCCCCTGTCTCCTGTGGCCTTTGGCTTCCGTCACGATCTTCGGATGACCCAGGGGTCTCTCTTGCAGCTCACTGGCCAACAATAACCTGCAGACGCTGCCTAGAGACATCTTTCGGCCCCTGGACATCCTGAGTGACTTGTAAGGCCTGAGTCCTACTTCTTTTGACAATGGCACAGAGGGACACGTCCCTGGAGGGAGGGGTGTGGGAGCCAGAATTGGGAAGATCATAAGGTCTTGACAGGCTGGGAGGGTTTGGGTTTGGGGTGGGGAGAAGGCTAGGTTGAGTTATATATAGATTGGCAGCCTTTCAAGTTGGGGTTCTTCAAGGCATCTGTGGGCCCTCTTAAAATGCACACGAGACGTTATGTATATATGTTTTTTAAAACATGCACTTTTAAAAGCTATGTTTGATTTAAATCTACGTTAAAGGCTGATAGCATAGCCACATTCATTGATGAGTATTTCTACAAGAACACAAAAGCCCTGGATTGTGGAAGGTTTGGAGGAATTGGGATGCAACAGATAGTCGTGCAGGTCATACACTGCAAAAGGCACCTGGCCAAGGAGGCAAGTAGGGGATGAAACTCAGCCTGCACTCTGCTGGCCAAGCACGTGTCCACGGGGCTGCACCCACGCCAAGGGGAACATTTTCCTAACTGGCACAAAGATGCCACATGAGCAACCAACAGCAGTCTTGACAATATCTACTTCTGAAAACTTGGATGGCCTGGGTGGGCAGAGCAGCTGGGAGCCTGTCCCTCTCTGAGGCCCCTCCATTACCCTCATGATCCAGGGACCTGCGGGGCAACTCGCTCAACTGTGACTGCAAGGTGAAGTGGCTGGTGGAGTGGCTGGCACACACCAACACCACGGTGGCGCCCATCTACTGCGCCAGCCCGCCCCGCTTCCAAGAGCACAAGGTGCAGGATCTGCCGCTGCGGGAGTTCGACTGCATCACCACAGGTAGGAAGAAGCTGCCCCACCTCGGGCATCAGGCTGGGCCTCCCCAGGGAAGCTCCCAGCACCCTGCCTTGCCAGTCGAGTAACCCTCACCACCCAGAAAGCTCTTACCCTCCTCCCTAACCACCACACCCCCCCCCCGACCCATCCCTGCAGATTTCGTGCTGTACCAGACCCTGTCCTTCCCAGCGGTGTCGGCCGAGCCCTTCCTTTACTCCAGTGACCTCTATTTGGCTTTGGCCCAGCCAGGAGCCAGCGTTTGCACCATCCTCAAGTGGGACTATGTTGAAAGGCGGCTTCGAGACTATGATAGAATCCCAGGTATCTGCGCCTGGCCTGGTTGCGGTGGTCCTTATGGTGGGGTGGGCTCCATTGTTCCTGTTCATTGAATTCCTATAGGTAGAAGGATAGATGAAACATGGTCTCTGCACATAAGAACTTTCTAGTCTTTGGGGGGAGGCTGACACATACACACATAACATCCAGATAATACGTAGGTGTTAGGAGGAAGATATGACCATAATGCTCTGGGAGCACAAAGGAGAGGCCTACCCTGGGCAATCAAGGAAGGCTTCCTGGTGGAGTAGATGCCTAAGCTGAATCTTGAAGGATGAGGGAGAGGGAGGAGTGATGTCCAGGATCCTGGCTTAAGTAACTGGACGGTGCCAGAGAACTAAGGGAGATATAGGAGTGGCCAGTGAGCTCAGTTTGGGATCCGCTGAGTTTAAGCCGAGTCTAGAAGGCTGAGGGAGACTTAGCTAGGAGAAAAAATGTGGGAAGGGTGTTCTGGCAGAGAAAACAGCATGAGCAAAGTCAAGAGGGTGTGCAACAGCTTAGCATGCGAGAGCATGCACGTGTAAATAGTTAGCAGCTCACCGGATGACAGCATAATGTTCCAGGTGGAGAGTGGCAGACGAGACCCGAGAGAGATGAGGACCAGGCCATTGACAGGTTCTGAGCAGAGTGTATGAATCAATCCAATCTGTATTTTGGAAAATTCCCTCTGTGAGCAGTGTGGAGAGTGCTAGGCATGAAGCAAGACAGGTGGGCACACCAGAAGGGGTTCAGCTGGAGCCTGGACTGGGACAGCAGCAGTGTGGATGGAGAGGTAGAATAAGGGGGGATTGAACTGACACAAAAGGAAACAGAAAGTTTAAATTGCCCTGTATCTATGAAAGAACTTGAAGTCGTTACGTAAAAAACCCTTCTCCCAAAGAAGACTCCGGGGCCAGATGGTGAATTCCATCAAACATTTAAGGAAGAAATAATACCAATCTTACACGAACTGTATGAGAAAGCAGAAGGGAGGGTTGACAGGACTTAGGGACCGGTCAGCGGTGGGTGAGGGAGAGGGCGGCAGTGTTGGGGATGGCTCCCAGGATTCAGGATGGGGTGACTGGGTGGAGCCGCCAATTGAAATCAAGAACACAGGTTTGGGGGTAGATATGGAGCTCAGTCTCGGCAATGCCAGAGTTTGAGAGGCTTGTGGGTGTGGGGGGAAGGAGGGTCTAAGCTGCTGCTCAGGAGCTGGGGGAGTCATCAGCATCTGGGTGCACAGACCAAGGCTGTGGAAAGGACTCAGGGCGGTGACTTCCAGAGCCTGAGGCTCAGCACAGGCTTCCCTTGGGAGACAGGTGGGGTCACGAGGAGGAGGAGGGTGGTGAAGCAGCGCTGGCAAGCAGGAGAGGAGAGGTGATGACTGGGGACACCAAGAGAGGCGAGAGTGTGTCCACACACGACTCCGGTGCCTGAGAAGGGATCCGGGCAATCTGGTTGTGGTGCAGATGTTCTTGTACATAAAAGCCCTCTCACAAGTGGGAGCTCTTGGGGGATTGTGTTTTCATACACAAGGCTCCAAGGCTCTGTTTACCTAGGCTTTGTCACCAGCTGTGGCTGTGTTCAAACTCTTTCTCCTTCACCTGCCTCGACATTCGCCAGTGGGGTAGCCTTGGGCAAGTCACTAAGACTCCGAGCCTCAGTTACTTTCTGTGTGAAATTACAAAATAATAGGGTGTATTTCAGCGTGATTCACTGAGGCAATGTGGTCCCACTTAGCACAGTGACTGTACACGATAAAAGTTCAATAATGGACATGACGGTTATACAATCGGTCGATATCTAGCAGCGCCTACTTTGTGCTCAGTGTCAGCTTATAGTTGAACCTTGGGGTCAAGAGCAAAGGGAGGGTGACGCTGAGGTTGATTATTAGCTGTGAGACAATTAGAAAGCATCGAGCACCCAGTGGATATTCAGCAGGGAGAGAATACTGTAGCAAAGAGACTTAGTCTTCGCCCACCGTTGGAAGGGACCAACCCACTTTTCTGAGGGTGTGGCGTGGGGCAGGGGCTCGCGGGCCCCCTGACGCTGCCTGACTCGCTTCCCTCCATCCTGCAGCCCCCTCTGCAGTGCACTGCAAGCCGATGGTGGTGGACAGCCAGCTGTATGTGGTGGTGGCCCAGTTGTTTGGTGGCTCTTACATTTACCACTGGGACCCCAACACCACGCGCTTCACCAAGCTGCAGGACATCGACCCTCAGCGCGTGCGCAAGCCCAATGACCTCGAGGCCTTCCGCATCGATGGCGACTGGTACTTTGCCGTGGCTGACAGCTCCAAGGCGGGGGCCACCAGCCTCTACCGCTGGCACCAGAACGGCTTCTACTCCCAGCAGGCCCTGCATGCCTGGCACCGTGACACTGACCTGGAATTTGTAGACGGCGAGGGCAAGCCACGCCTGATCGTGTCCAGCAGCTCCCAGGCCCCCATCATCTATCAGTGGAGTCGCACCCAGAAGCAGTTTGTGGCCCAGGGCGAGGTGACCCAGGTGCCTGATGCCCAGGCTGTGAAACACTTCCGCGCAGGTCGCGACAGCTACCTGTGTCTCAGCCGCTACATCGGCGACTCCAAGATCCTGCGCTGGGAGGGCACCCGCTTCTCCGAGGTGCAGGCGCTGCCCTCCAGGGGCTCGCTGGCCCTGCAGCCCTTCCTGGTGGGTGGCCGCCGCTACCTGGCCCTGGGCAGCGACTTCTCCTTCACACAGATCTACCAGTGGGATGAGGGGCGGCAGAAGTTTGTGCGGTTCCAGGAGCTGGCGGTGCAGGCCCCTCGGGCCTTCTGCTACGTGCCTGCTGGGGACGCCCAGCTGCTCCTGGCCCCCAGCTTCAAGGGACAGACACTTGTGTACCGACACGTGGTGGTGGATCTCAGTGCCTAGAGGGGGTCCGAGGCCTCTGGGTTCCTCGGAGCACTGGAGGCTGGGTGGAGCCTCCGGGGGAGCAGCGTGTTTGCCCGTGTGAAGACACATGTAGCCAACCTGCATACATGCCCTCACGTACACATCCCCCCGGCCAGCATGGACCGTACTGTGGACTCTAGCCCAGGGATGCCACTTAATTTTCACTGTAATCAGCATGAAGTCTTGTATATGCACCAGACAACCCAGCCCCTGGTGCCCTCCCACCTGTGGATGCCGGTTCACCCCACACCACCTCCCTTGCTCTGCTGCCTTCCACATGCTCTGGCCCAGGGAGGGGTCCTGGGAGGGCTGGAGGCTGAACCGCTCCCTCCTGTTCTTCAGCTTATCCTTCTGACCCTCTGGTCTTTCCTGTTGGTGCTCCAGGTGTCTGTTTACCTGCTTATGCTCTGCATCGCAGCCCATGGCCACATCCTTCATACTGCCGGGTGCACTCACCCACGCTCCCCGCCTTCTGCACGCACACGTCGACACGGACAGACTCCCTCAGTTACACGCACACACACCTGTCTACACTCCCATCTCCATGGGCACACATGCAGATTCAGTGCTGGGTCCCCTCCATGACCTTGCCTCTCTTCCTGGAGGGGCACAGAGTACCTGTCCTCCTCTGCTCACCCCTGGTGTGGCCAGCCTGCAGCTGAAAACGATTGGAATGGTGGTGCCAACCTCTGGACACCAGCTTGACCTCCTGGGGGCAAAGCCCCTCTGCCCGAAGCAATAACAACAGCTCCAGCAGACCCTGCCTTCTTCCCAGCGCTGTCTCAGTGCTCACTGGAGTTTCCTTCTCTGACCCTGAATCCAGCTCACTGGTGAACAGGAGACCACCCAGATGAAAGCCTTTCTGCTTTTCTTTCCTGTAGCCACCCCAGCCCCAGACCACACCCTGGTTCAGCCCCACCATTGGGATATGGACCCTGCGCTGTGTTGGCTCCTTTGGGTGCGTCCAAGGGCTGGCCAAGCCAGGGTCACTGCAAGTACCTGAGGCATCTGGGCAGGTGCCAGGAGTGGAGCTGGGCTGAAGAGCATCCTGGGGGCCCTGGTGCCCCTCCAAACCACAGAGGCACACCCCAGGAGCACTGCCTTTCAGTGCAAGCTGAGTGCCGCAGGGGGGAGGGAGGGAGGGTCCTGTGGGAGCGGCACCTGGCAGCCAAGCTTCTGCTGCCCTCTGCTGTACGCTGGGAACAGAGGGCTCTGAGATGTTAGGCTGGTAGGGAAGGCACAGGGCAAGGAGTCTCTTCCCTGTGCCCAGACTGTGTGGGGACCTCCAGGTAGGAGGATGCCCAGGGGCACTTGGGGACAATGCTCTGATTCACTTGCTTCAAATAAAAAGTTTCCACCCCATTGACGGCTCTCAGGTATCCGATGGTGATGGTGAGCGGCACCTGTTTCCTTAAGAACAGAGCTGTGTTGTCTGTCCCTGCTGCTTGCAGGGGGCCAGCATCAGTTGCAGACCCCCTTCCTCCCTGCTCCCCTCCCTCTGAGGAGTGAGTAGCCGGTGCTGGGGTCAGAAGTTCATGGTGATGACGCTCAGGTGCTGGGTGAGTGTGACTCGTCTCCGTCACCTGGGGCTGACTCACGGCCAAGTGTTCCTTCTTGGAGATCACAGTCTTGGGGCCCGCTGGGACTGGAGGCTGTCCCTCGGTCAGGTCAAATCCAACCAACAGGGCCAAGGACAAGCTCAGCAGTCCGTCTCCTCTCCACCCCCCTCTGCTGGACAAATATGTGTCATCGCTGCCACCCTCGGCCCCGGGTGTGAGATTTCAAGCAAGTCGACTGATTTCTCTAAGCTGAGCTTCTCCTTCTGTAAAGTAAATAATAAAACCTACTTTGTCCGATCCTGATTCTGCCACTTACTAGCTTGGAGGTCTCAACCATATTCCTTCGCCTATTTGTATCTCAGTTTCCTCATCTGGAAAATGTGGATAATCGTGCTACCTATGTGAGAGGGTTAAAATGAGATTTGAATGCATCAGATTTATAATGTGTTAATATATGTAAGGCTTAGAATCGTGTGTCTGGCACAGAACTAAGATTTTTTTTTTTTTTTTTGATTGTAGGACTCTAGGAGATACCCAGGTGGCTCAGAGAAGGCTGCTTTGTGGGCGAGGAGAAGGTTGATCTTTGGGGAGACCTTCTGTCTGTGGATTAGGGTTCCTGACCTATCTTCAGTCTCAGAGCCCCTGTACCCTACATCTTACCTTTAGCCTCAGATGCCCACTCCTCATAATAGGGAATCTCATAGGTGATGTGTTTGGGTTTCCACCTCCTAAAACCACAGTCACGTGCTCTTGACTTAGCAGGTATCTCTTGGGACCCCCCCAGCCACACTGTCCTGGGAATGCCTTCCTGCTTTCTCAAATGGGGAATGGGCCCTCACGCTGTGCCAGGGAGAGGTTGCCAGGGAAAGAGGGTTGGGTCTCCCAGACATGTTGGCACTCTGTTGCCCGGTAGAAAGATAAACATCACTGTGATTGTCACTTCCCCCAGGGCACCCGCCAGGGTTGGGAGACACTTCTCCCCCTGAATGCCCAGCTTTCTGCACGTGGGGAATGGAGCCCACCGTATACCTGCCTGGTCACCTGCCAGAGGTGGGTCATCATATGTCCAGAGAGCTGCTTAGCAACTCAGTGTAACCGGGTGACTGTGTCAACAGCTCAGGACCAATGGGCGTGACAGGCAGAGTCCACTCACTGCCAAAGCCCAGGAGGGTGACCCCCTCAGCTGTCAGCCTCACGCCCCTCCGTGCTCTCAGTAGCAGACCTCTCACATCTTGTCCCTTAGATTTTTCCAAGCACAGTCATCGGGACCAAGAGTCTCCATGTGAGAGACGTTCCCGCTGGGTTGGCTTAGAGTGGGCACAGGGGAGCTCCTCTCCAGCGAATGGGGGTAAAGTGAGGCCTGTGATGCTGAGGTCAGGTGACTCTGGAAGGCAGCGAAGGTGGGGGAGGGGAGGCAGTTCTGCAGCAGGTACCAAAGGCCCGAGGCTCACATGCACACAGTCAGCCCAGGTACCCTAACTTCTGGAGGAATGGATGTCCATTCCCTTTTCTGTACCCCCTGCTCCTCCTGAGCTGTCCAGAGGGTCAGTCATATCCTTTTGCTCCAAGGAGACAAGGATACTTTTCACCTTCATTACAATGTCTGTGTCCAGAGATGGATGGTGGCCGGGACCTTCCTGAGGGGATCCTAGCCCTGGGTGGTTCTTGTTCCTCCAAACTAGGGTGGGAGCTAGGGCCAATGTGAGGAGGTGATTAGGTGGGGGGAGGGAGGCATCAGGGCCTTGGGGGAGTTTCTCCTGTGGGCCAGGTTCACTGCAAGCTCTCCCACTCAGCAACACCAATAAAACTGATGATGATAATTATGACTATATAATCACTGAGTGTTTATTTATTCCCAAGAAGCCTCCTTTCCCTCCATCATTAGCTATTCCATCCTTTTGATAGATGGTGAGTGTTAACTGTAGCTCTAATAAAAAGTAATAACTGCCCAAGTTTTCCACCCCCACGCTCTGGGCAGCTCTGCTGTCACCCTCACCTCAGCCCTACGAGGCAGAAGGGAAGCTGTGCGGGGTGCGGGGGGGATGATGTGCTCCCCATTTTCAGAGGGAGGAATGAGGCACCTAGCAGAAGAGGTACAAACAATGCAGCCCCACGTGGAAAGTTGTAGAAGCAGCAACGTTTGCCTTCTCTTTTTTTTTTTTAATTACTTTTTATTGGAGTATAGCTGATTTACAATATTGTAAGCCTTTTCTTTTGAGCCTCTCACCTTCTTCCAGATACACACCTTCCTCCTAGAGGAGCTTTTCCATTCCCTGTCCCCTCCCAGGGCTGCCCTCAGAAGACTGATTAATCTAAGCATTTTTTTTTTTTTTTTTTGTGGTACACGGGCCTCTCACTGTTGTGGCCTCTCCCGCTGCGGAGCGTAGGCTCAGCGGCCATGGCTCACGGGCCCAGCCGCTCCGCGGCATGTGGGATCCTCCCGGACCGGGGCACGAACCCGCGTCCCCTGCATTGGCAGGCGGACTCTCAACCACTGCGCCCTCTAAGCACTTATTTATCGTTCGCCATCAGGTGTCGTTGGGCAAGTTACTTTCCACCATTGAGCCTATTTCCTAAATGGTAAAAAAAAAAAAAAAAAAGGATCTTTGTAAAGATCAAGTCTCTGCGCTCAAAAATGCCCTACAAAATGGCAGTCGTTGATACTGTTAAGGTCTCAGGGATATCTGTGTTCTTGACTCTCGGAAATAGGTGGGATTTCAAACTTTGGGGGAAGAAGATATGGGGGGCTGGGGACTCCACCCAGAATCTTTCAAATCAGCCTGCCCAAGGATGTGGGCTCTGGAAAGGTATCCCAGAGAGAAGTCAACTCCTGAAGCCCACTCTTCAGCAGGGTGAGCGGGATGGGGGTGATGAGTCCCTCAGGTTCTCTCCCCTCCACGTCCTCCCCACTTTTCCTCCAGGTCACCTCAGCATCTTTGAGGCGCTTGAGGCGCTTACTGATCTCCCGACCTAGTGCTATAAGACCCGGATTTGCTGGTGCCCAGCCAAACCTTCTAGTTCTCACCTGAGCCTCTAACGGGGGACGTCGACCCATCTCATGCCCATTCCCATTTCACAGAAGGAGAAAACGAGGCAAAAGAGGGGAGCTAGTGAAGATCCGCGAAAACTCTGGACTCCAGATTTCCTTCATTTCTTTCTTCCCCCGTCGCACTTTTTTTTAAAATTTATTTAATTAATTTATTTTTGGCTGCATTGGGTCTTCACTGCTGCGCGCGGGCTTTCTCCAGTTGTGGAGAGCGGCGGCTACTCCTCGTTGCGGTGCGCGGGTTTCTCATTGAGGTGGCTTCTCTTGTTACGGAGCACGGGCTCTAGGCACGCGGGCTTTAGTAGTTGTGGCTCGCGGGCCCTAGAGCGCAGGAGTTGTGGCGTACGGGCTTACTTGCTCCGCGGCATGTGGGATCTTCGCGGACCAGGGCTTGAACCCGTGTCCCCTGCACTGGCAGGCGGATTCTTAATCACTACCCCACTAGGGAAGTCCGCACCTTTTTGTTTCCGCTTCCTACCCCCAAATCTTTCCCATTTGGAGGGCTACTCAACCTACGGTCCCCATCCACCAGTCGGAGGCGCATCGCCACTTTAAGGGGCAGGCCTCTCACCTCCCTGACCTCGCCCCGCCCCCTCCGCGGCCGCACTGCGCCTGCGCCACGCGCCGGAGACCTGGGGTTGGGCAGGGCCCAGTTCCGTGCAACTTTCAAGTGAGTTGCAAACTCCGCCCCGAGGACTGTGCAGGTGTCCTGGCGCACTGGGGCCGTGGGTACCCGCACGAACGCAGGCTGCGACCAGCCACCTCTGGCTCGGGACCCACAGAGCCCCCGGCAAGGGCCGAACGCCTGGTTCTCCGGGGCAGGAAGTGCGGATCGGAGCGTAACTGCCCGAGCGGCGGGGCGGAAGAGCGTGCCGGCCGGTACCGGCTCCCAACTCAGTTCCTGCTTGCCCCGGCCCGCTGGTCTCCCCATTCTTCAGGCTTCCAGCACTGAGGAGTCAGTGGGCGGTGGGCTCCGCCTCCACCAAGGGGCAGCCCGAGCGCCCCTGTGGTTTCCACACCTCCACTGTTGATCCCATCCCAGCGCAGGCGTGAGCGTCCCTCTGCGCGTCTTCCTGGAGGGATCTCCCTTCGCTCCCGAGACTGCAGGATGGTGTCCTGGATGATCTGTCGCCTGGTGGTGTGAGTATGGCCGCTCAAATACCCTCTCTATCCCTGGATGTCAGCCCGCCCCTGGGGTGGAAGCTGGGAATGTCTGGTGGAAAAGGGGGCTTTTCTGAGCTATGTCACACCTTTCCCCTCCCTCCAACATTCACCGCAAGGCTTAAGGGACCTGCGGGCCTGCACAAGGCATTGGGCACCATGTGCTTGTCCCCTCGCACTCAAGCCTACTTGGCTGATGGCGACCCCCTGCAGTCACACACGTACTGCAGGCAGGTGAGTGGGACGGAGGACCACAGGCCGGCCAGCCACCCCTTGGCAAACACAGGATGTGGCACGTTGTGGGCAGAGAATCCAGGTGCCGGCTTCCCAGCTGAGCAGTCAGTCACGTGAATCACCACCCTGGCCCCAGCTTGCCCACTCTGTCCTACTCCTCACCTGGCTGGAATATCCTTGCCTGCAACCTGGCAGTGCCAGGTCTGGTGGCCCTGGGCCTGATTGCACGTCCAGGGGAGGGAACAGCCTGCCTGGGTGCTCTCATGGCTCAGAAGCCTGCCTCCCACTCACCTTGTGGAGTGGCTGTCTGTGCTCTCGCGGCATCATGCACCCATGGGCCACTCGTGCAGGCCTGGGCAGGCTTGGGATGTTTGTAAACAGCAGGGTGGGGAGGCGGCCTCCAGGGCACTGACTCAGGTGCAGGTCGCGCAAGCCAAGCGGGAAGAACAGGGCAGGCACTGCCACCTGGAACGTGGGGTGCGGGGGAGGCCGCCGCCTGGCAGGGGCGTGGGGAGTGGCGCCCCTCACACTCTCCTTCTGCTCTGGGGGCTGCTCTTCAGGCTGGTGTTTGGGATGCTGTACCCAACTTATGCTTCCTACAAGGCTGTGAAGACCAAGAACATTCGTGAATATGTGAGTGCGGGGGTGGGCAGGAGGGCTCAGCTCAGGTGGGGGGACCACAGCCTTGGGGGTGTGGTAGGATTTGGCGAGATGGGCGAGTCTGAGCTGGCCTCCCTTTCCTCCAGGGGTACAATCTGGTGGCGTACCCTGGAGCAGAGTGGGTGTGGATGGAGGATGGGCTCTTGGGATTCTTTGCAGGATCTTGTGGGTGCAGCCTGTTGGGGTGGGTACAGGAATGAGTGGCGGCTTCTCAGAGGCAACTTTCTAAGGCCAGCCAGGTGCCAGGGGAATGCAGTGGGACGGGCTTTCTGGAATCTCGGGGCTGGGTCAGCCCGGGACAGGGGATTTGGCACGGCAGGCGCAGCTGCTGGCCTCTGACCTCTCTGCCCGCCCCTCCCCGCCCAGGTCCGTTGGATGATGTACTGGATCGTCTTTGCACTCTTCATGGCAGTGGAGACCTTCACAGACGTCTTTATTTCCTGGTATGGGCACTGGGGTTCTGTGGGCTGCGGGGAGGGGGTGGTCCTCCCTGGCCTGGCTCCCAGGCGGACCTTACCCGCTCTGCTCTGACAGGTTCCCTTTCTACTACGAGATCAAGATGGCCTTTGTGCTGTGGCTGCTTTCGCCCTATACCAAGGGGGCCAGCCTGCTTTACCGCAAGTTCGTCCACCCATCCTTGTCTCGCCATGAGAAGGTACCGCAGCGGGAGGCAGGGCGGGCAGTGTAGGAGTGGGTGTGAGGCGAAGAGCCCTGGACTTGCAGCTCAAGACACTGGGGACACCTAGGCTCTAATCCCAGTCCTACTGCTGTTTAGCCATGGGGCCTTGACAGAGCCTAGCCTTCCTCCTCTTCTGGGAAAATCAAATGGGGACACATGTGAATGACATTTAGGGGGTGTGAAACACCGGCTGGAAGTTGGTTTGGGCATGGTGGGGGGAGGCTGGAGCACGGCCGATCATTGAGGTGTAGGATCCGGTGAGTGGATGGGGAGCCCTGTGCTCTGTGGGTGGGGTGGGCTGGGAGGCGTGGCTCCCAGTGATTTCTCTGGGCCACAGAGGAGTGACTAGGGCTGTGCACCTGAGCTTCCCCCCCACCACACCGTGTCCGCAGGAGATCGACACCTACATCGTGCAGGCCAAGGAGCGCAGCTACGAGACGGTGCTCAGCTTTGGGAAGCGGGGCCTCAACATTGCCGCCTCGGCTGCTGTGCAGGCAGCCACCAAGGTGCCCTGGGCCCCAGCCCTCCCCCCTCCCCACCCCCACCCCCAGGGCCTTTTGAGCGAGTCCAGCTGTCTGTCAGGGAGCCGAGAGATCGCAGCTGTCCAGGCCGGGGGAACAGGGGCGAGAGGTGGCAGGTGGGGCGTTGGCAGGAGCACAGAGCTGGAAGTTCAGACTTCCCTGGCTGACACTGACCGTGAGCGGCTGCTCTTGGGCCCTAGGCCCTACCTTCTTGCTGGCGCCACAGAGGCACAGGGCTAGGAGGTTGCCGTGTTTTTTTCGGTTCTGAGGCCTGTGCCCCAGGAATTGCTTGCAGGTCAGCCTTGATTTTCCTGGGCAGCTCCCCTGGTTGAGGCCCCTTCTTGCCAGGAGCCCTGCCCCCCTCCGTCAGGCGGTGCAGCTGATCCCACTCTCTTGCAGAGTCAGGGCGCACTGGCCGGAAGGCTGCGGAGCTTCTCCATGCAGGACCTGCGCACCATCTCCGATGCCCCCGCCCCCACCTACCAGGATCCCCTCTACCTGGAGGACCAGGTACCCCACCGCAGGCCACCCATCGGTGAGTGGACAGAGGAAGCCAGAGCTGTCCCGAGAGGGATGGCTTCCTCCAGGCCAGCTGTGGCTCCCCCCAGGGCCAGAGGAAAGCCTGGCTTAGCTGGCCCCAGGCCTTCAGACTGTGTCCGTACCCAGCTTTGCCTCCCGGCCTCCCTCTCCTCCACAACAGGGTACCGGTCAGGGGGCCTGCAGGACAGTGACACCGAGGATGAGTGTTGGTCAGACACAGAAGTGGTCCCCCAGCCATCAGCGCGGCCCCGAGAGAAGCCTCTGGGCCGTACCCAGAGTCTGCGTGTGGTCAAGAGGAAGCCGCCGGTGCGGGAGGTCGGTGGTGAGGAAGGCACAAGGGGAGCGAGCTGCCCTGGTGGCCGCCTCAGCCCGGATCTCTCACGGGGTGCCTGCTCTCTCTCCCCACAGGGCACCACGCGCTCCCTGAAGGTTCGGACGAGGAAAAAGACCACGCCTTCAGACATGGACAGCTAGGGCCTACGGAGCCTGGCCCGGTCTTACCTCGTGCCCTGCAGGGCATTGGGACTGTTTGGAGGGGACCTCTGGCTGCACATCTGGCCTGCCTGCACCAGCTGCCCGGGTGCTGCCCTCCTGACTCTTGCTGTCGGTTACAGGCCATGTGTGGGGCTGCACCCACGATGCACCAAAGCAGGCCGGGCTCAGGGTTTTATTTATTGTCTTCCTCGCCGCTCTGCCTTCCCAGGTGTGGAACCAGAGCCCTCCCCAGCCCCCTGGAAAACGAAACCCAAAGCCCACCCAGCTGTGTTCGTTCCTTCCTGTCCTTCCGAGTACTTCACAGCCTTCTCCAAGGCCAAGTGTGTGTCCTGGTTGTTTGGTTTGTGTTGGTGAATGAGGCCAGGTTTGCAGAAGTTTTGATAAATAAATGCGTCAAAGTGCCCTGTCTCTTCTGGTTTGTAGCCCCGGTCCTCACAGCACGTGTTATTAAACAGCCTGCCCCAGGGCATTCTGGGCCTGGTGCTAAAAGGCCAGACAGACTGCCAGAGGGGCCCAGTGTTCCGGGGCAGGTAGCCATCGACAGATTGTTGCGATGCGGCAAGTACTATTATGGAAAGCTCTTGGGGACCTCTGAGAACACGGATGGGAGAGTGGCGGGGAGGGGGGCGCGGGGGGGGGGCAGTCCAGAGTCTAAGAATGCAATCCGGAGGGGATGGGATCAGGCCTTGACGGGAAGTAGAAACCAGTGGGAGCGAAGGTGTGGAGGGACCTCAGGCAGCACGATAATCTCATGGGGATTAGCTAAAGCTGTGCGGAAGATGAGGGCTGGGGAGGCTGATTTCCTCCAAGGGCCTGCCAGGCCTCTAGGCAGCTCCCGGTGCATCGAGTTCGTAAACACTTAGGTTGACGGGAGCTTTGCACCTCTGCGGAGTGGCCGTGAGAGGGCAGCAGCTGCCAGGGTCTGGGCTGCCCCCAGCTTCCAGGTCAAGGAGGGCGGGGCTTGGAGGCTGGCCTGTCAGCTAGCTGGCTGGAGGGATGATGCAGGACTCTGGCCCGGCCTCCAAAGGCCCTCCCTGCTGCTCGTGGTCATTGGTCATCAGCCAGTCCCATCCACGAATCTCCTCTGTTCTGAGACCCAGGCTGTTTGCTGGCTCCACTCCATCCCCTACTCTAATCCCTGGGGCAGCCAGTGCCCAGCCCTGCCCTCTCCTGCCCCTGGATGCTGGTCTTACTGTACTGTCCCCGGGCTGCTCCCCTCTCCCACCCACATGCCTCCTCTTCTTTCCCGCTTTCGATTAAGTCAAGAGATGGGTGAGAGTGTCGGGTAGGAAGAGGGGAAATGGGGTGGTCACCCGGAGTGACCTGAGGAGTGTGGATTAACTCTGGGTATGGGGATTATCCGAGTTTATTTGGGAGAAGTACTTAATCTGCTGGGTGGCTTAGCTCCTCACGGATTGGTGTTCAATGACTTCCTATCTTGGTGTTCCCTTGCATCATGGGGTTGATTTATCTCTTCATTTATTCATTCAAAAATCTTTATTGAGCATCTCCCACGTACCAGGCATGTTTCAAGAAACTGGGGATGCAAAGTCAAGTGAGAGCTAGCACCTAGAATGTGGCTGCCCCAGCAGGGGCTACTCTGAGCCCCCGACATATATTAATTTAATACTCACAACAATCTCATGAGGTACATACTATGATTATAATCTCCATTTCACAAATGGGAAAACAGGCACCGAGAGGGCAAGTAATTTGCCCGAGGTCACACAGCTAGTAAGTGGCAGAGTTGGGCTTGGAAACCAGGCAGTCTGGCTCCAGAGTCAGTGTACTTAACCACTGTGCAGAACTAGAGTAAATGAGAAAGTTTCTTGCCTGGGAGGCAAGGAGAAGGAAACTAGCAGTTATCCAACATTGATTCTGGGGACTTCCCTGGTGGCGCAGTGGTTAAGAATCCGCCTGCCAATGTAGGGGACACAGGTTCGCGCCCTGGTCCAGCAAGATCCCACATGCTGTGGAGCAACTAAGCCTATGCGCCACAGCTACTGAACCTGCGCTCTAGAGCCCGTGAGCCACAACTACTGAGCCCATGTGCCACAACTACTGAAGCCCGTGCACCTAGAGACCGTGCTCTGCAACAAGAGAAGCCACTGCAATGAGAAGCTTGCACACCGCAGTGAAGAGTAACCCCTGCTCGTCTCAACTAGAGAAAGCCCGTGTGCAGCAACAAAGACCCAACGCAGGCAAAAATAAATAAATTTATAAAGAAACATTGATTGTTTGTCTGACCTCGTGTTGGGCATTTTAAATAGATGATTTCCTTAAATCCTCCTGTCAAGCCTGTCAGGTCGGGGTTATAGCCATTTTACAGATGGAAGAACTGAGACTTGGAGAGGTGAAGCAACTTGTCCATGATTGTGCTGTCTGTGGGTCAGGGCCCCATCTCCTGATGCAAGTCTGTCCAGAAGTCGCCTTGGTGGGGGTGGAATGGCAGAATCCACACCCCTGAACCGAGAGAGAAAAACAGAGGAGTGTGTGATAAATGGACAAAATGAGATAAAAACTGAAAGCAGGGAGCAGCTGAGGGAGGCCTGAAGGTGCCGGCTGGTGAGGGAGTTTTCCTGGGAGCTGGGCTTCACCAGCCCTCATTCCTTGGATGGGGCCTTACAGTGACAGGCAGGGTCACTTGGGCCCCGGGGCTGAATCAGAGATGGTCCCTGATGGCTGTCTTAGCCCCAGCCTCCTGGCTAGCCTGGCTGCCCCGCTGCTCCTATTTCTATCTGCAGAACGCGCAGAACGCATCACTTTCATTCCAACGTTGGCCTCCAGGCCTTTGCTGCACTGTGTGCATCCCCTGTGCTCCCAAGAGTCTTCCATCCAGGCCGACGCGGCCTTCCTTCATGATCTGCTTTCTCCAAGAATCCTCCCCTGACTCCAACCCCTCCTGAGGATCCTGAGGCTCCTGACCTCTGGCCCACTCACCCTGTCCTGGGGGCACGATGCCGTGGGCTGTGCTCATGTGCCCGTCGCCCCCTCCGCTCCCTGACCAACCAGACTCCCCTAGGCCCCAATTGCTACTTGCTCCCCACCTCATCAGTCTGGACTCTCTCATGTCTCCATGCTCTTCTCCTGTCCCTGCAACACTCTGTCCTATTCCTATTTGCCCTCTGAACCCCACTCAGACATCACCTCCTCCAGGAAGCCCTCTGTAACCTTCCCTTTGCCCTTGGGGTTGATTGCTCACCTAGACCACGCTGTCTCTGTGCTTGCATGGACTTCTATTTTTGCCTTGAGCACATCGTATTTCCCTCCCCACTACATTGTGACTTCATAATGAATAGATTTGTGTCTTACTTTTGTATCCTGGCCTGGAGCAAATGGTGGTTTAGACCAAGTGAAATATTGTAGTACGTGGTGAAGTACTCATTCCCTCATTTCTGAGCTAAGCATCACCCCCTCTGTGATGCTCCCCTGATTTTTCCAGGCTGGGACTGGAAACGTTGTTAACGTTTGTTAATATGCCCGACTCCAATCATTACCTGCAGTGCCCAGCACAGGGCCTAACACCTAAGGTGCTTCAGGGAATGTTTGCTGGTAAAAGAACATGGACCAAGTGAGCAGAAGCTCCTCGAGGCCGGGGATGACTTTGTACATTCATCTTTGTACCCTGCATCTCCTTGGTGGCCATCACAGAGCCTTGAATATGCCCAGGTCTCTATAACACGTTTGGCGAATGTCTGCTGCAGTTGTTTGGATTCCAAGACATCCTGGGGCCAGTAGGGAAGGGGCAAGGAGAATTCCAAGTTCTGGACAAGCACATGTGATCCCGAGACTGGGGCATTGGGTGTGGGCTGGGCTTCCCTCAGAGCCTGCCCTGTTCCTCTGAGAATCACTGACACATCTGCCCAGCACCATTTCCCTCTGCATGGGGTTACTGGCCCAGCCCATGCCCTCTCTGGCCTGGCTCCTAGGGGAAGGTTAGGCCTTCCTCTGGCCTACCCACAGCCCCCCACCTTCTATTACTCACCAGCGTGCCCACTGTCTTCCCAGGCAGAATCACGCCGGGCACTGGTAGGGAGATGAAGAGCCTAGGCTAGTCCCCTTGGAAGCACGCACCTTTGCTTGGCCCAGGTACCAGCCCTGCCTGATTTGCGCTCGCTCTGTCCTCCCCATCCATCTTGCCTGCTTCTGAGGGATGCCCCCATTGCCTCCGAGTTCCCAGGAGCAGGTGGCCCCTCATTCCCAGCCCTCCCTTCTCCCTCCTCCCCACAGCCCAGCTGTCCCTTGGACCTTTCTGGTGGCTCCTCTCTTTCCCTACCTCTTCGGCCCCTCCTGGTCCCGGTCCCCCTTCCCTACTCTGGCCTCCAGGTGCACTAGCCCCACTGCTGCATTTTTCGCTGCCGCTCTGGGCGGCAGCAGCGTGGTTAGCCTCTTGTTTCAACACAGCCCTGGCCCAGGCTGAGTTGGGGTGTCGTGACTGTCACTGCCCCACCCTTTACGGGGTTGAGGAGGTGAGCACTCCGGCTCTCGCCCCCTTGTCCCCCGCCCAGCATCAGGGACTGGGATGCCCTATAGCTGGGTAGGCGTAGAAGCCCCGGCAGGAGGATGAGGCCCGCTGCTTAGGAATTCCCGGGGGCCAGAGCTGGGTTACTAGGCAGAAGGTCCTGAGCCCGGGGTGGAATGAGGTAGCTTTCTCTACCAGGGTGGCTGGATTGCAGGGGAGGGAAGGTTGGGTGAAAGGAGAAGGGGCATTGGTGAGGTGCAGACTGAGAAGAGGAACTAGGTCAGAGATGTGGGTGGGTGGGTGAGAGGGGAGGGGGCATCTGCCACGGAGCTTCCTCCTGGCTCCAGAAGCATCTCCACACTTCCCTGCCTCTGCCCTTCTCCCCAGGTCCTGGGAGAATTCTCCCCGGTATTCCCCCTCCCCCATGCCCCCGCCCCAGGCGTTGCCACAAGGGTGGGGGTGGGGTGGGGGGAGGCCAGCCTCAGCTGTCTGAAGGATGGAGGGGCTGGGGAAGTAGGGCTAGGTGCCCAGACGGCCGCGTGTGTGGGAGGGGATGTCCTCAGATGCCCTCCACCCGGCAGTCCCCGCTCTGACGTGTGGGTGCCCCCCCTCTCCCTGCCCGGATTAGTGGCAGCTTGGCCTGACTCTCCGGGGCTCCTTTCCCCGCCCCCGCCTGCTGCCCTCCCCTGGGCAGGGGGCTGCTCCGCCCGAAGGGCACTTGTGCTTGCCCAGGTAAGGGGCTCTGGGGACAGCGTGAGGGCAGCTGGCTCAGGAGTGCTGCTGCGCGTGTCAGCGGGAACGTGTGTATCAGTGTGTGTGTGTCAGTGCTCTTGAGGGGTCGTTGCGGGGCCGGAGCGGACCCACGCGAGTCTGGGGGTGCTGGTCAGCTCGCCTGTGTCCACGGATCCGGCACCGTGTCCACACGTTGCGTGGCTTTCCTTCTGTTTGTGTCTCTGTGTGGCTCCTCAGATCTGCTCTGTCCTCAGGCACAGAACGGCCGGCTCCAAGGGCTCCGTGGGCCTGTGGCATGGGCTGTAGAGCAGGATGGGGAGCTGGGCGAGGGTGGAAAGGGGTTCCTTCCCCCGCCACCCCAATCCCCCCACGACCCCCTGGGCATTTTAGGAGCCTGTCCTGAGAATCCTGGTCTAGTCCAGAGACAGTGATCTCAACTAGAAAGACTTGGCAAAGGGGGTGGGGGGAGGTGTCTGTCCCACTCCCCTGGGGCTGTCCCCATCCCCTCGGGGCCTGGACAGCCCAGGCTCCCACCCTGCCCTGCCCAGCCTCTTCTAGGCCTCAAGCCTCAGGAATCTCCCCCTGGAATCTCCCACAAGTTTTGGCTGCCAGAGGACACAGATGGGGGACTACAGGCACACCCCAGCCCTCCATCCACATCCTGGAGCCAGCCTGGGAGCGGAAGGCTGGGGCTTGGGGCTTGGGGCCTGCAGTCTGGGTTAGACCCTCCAGGATCACTTCCCCTGGCACACTCAGGTCCAGGTCACCCCTCGGGGAGCTGGAGGAGGAAGGGAGTGTTAATAACTCAGTCATGTAAACAACCCCTACCAGCCTGCCCTGTCACAGAACCGGCCTCTGGGGGAAGGTGAAGGGGCCAGGAGAATCTGTGCCAACATGACCTAAGTCTTGCCTGGTGCCGACCCCTTCAGGCCTCCTCTCCTCAGCACCCCTCCTCTTCTCCTCAACCGGTGAAAGGATCCCGGCCGCCCCTCCAGTCCCTGGAAGGGCGCCACCCTCATGGCTTCCTGCTCCAGGGATGGTGGTGTGACCTGGGACAAGGCTAGAGGCGTCCAAAACCTCATCCCTTCGATGGAATGGGGGTGGGTGGGTGGTGCTCTCTGTCCCGGGCTGGGTGAAGGCAGGCCAAGGATGGCTTCCACAGGGAGGCAGGGGAGTCACGGGGTGGGACGTGGGTGCCTGAGGGGAAGGGAAGCGCCCGTTGGGCGTGTGGGTTTCTGTGTGTGTCTGAATCTGTCTGTGTGTGTCTGAATCTGTCTGTGTCTGTGCTCTGGAACCACCCTCGCAGAAGGGCCAGGATGCTTCCTCGGGTGGAGGGTGCCCTGCTTTCCCATTTCCTCTCCTCCTCTCTGCTCCCTCCCAGGAGCCACTCCCATGGGCTCCTCTCCAGGGCGGGCCTGGAAACACTAGGAGCACGGGATGGCGCAGACCCCCAGGACACGGGGCTGGAGCAGGTGGTGGAGCGCATCTGGTCCCACTTCCTCTCTGGACGATTGGTGAAACTGGGGCCCTTAGACCAGGAACAGACTAGAGCCTAGACCCTTCTAGGACACTGTGCCCTGGGAGGGGGCTTGCGTCTGGAACGGTGAAGAGCAGCTTGGCCAGATGAGGAACCGGGCAGGGCAGACCTGGGCCAGCGTGTGTGCCCGCGTGCCAGAGCTGGAGAGGATCAAGAGCCAGTGGTCCAGAAAGCACGGGGTGGCTGGCGTGGGTCACAGCGCCCATCATTGACCCGTGAGAACTCGACTGCCCCTGCCAGCTCTGGCACTGACCCCTCCCAGCAGCCCTGCCCTGGCACCCCTGGGGGCACCCCGCCCCATCGTGGCCTGGTCCGGCCCCTCCCGCCCTTTGCTCCAGTTCCCGGGCTTGGCACCTATAGTGGGGGTGCTGCCCGCCTGCCAGGCTCCGGGGCCGGGCCCACGGGAGGGTGGGGCGGCTGGGAAGCTGGCACGCTGCCCCGGGGGAGCCTCTCTCGGCAGGCGCCCGGGTGCCGCGGGGGGGAGGGGGGAACAAAGGGCTCATTCTCCCCGTGCGCAGCCGGTGGCATCGCCGGGGCGTTGGCGGAAGCCCCCGGGGCCCGGGAGGGGGCAGGCCCAGGCGGGGCCGCCGAATCTCGGGCTCCTGTTTCCCCGCAGGGTGCTGGAGGAGGAAACCGGCGGAGCAGCTTCCCCACTCTCAGTTGCGCGTCTGGCGATGGCGATCAGAGGTGCTGCTGCGCTCTCCGCTGGGCACTCCCTCCATTAGCCGCGCCGCGCCGTGCTGCGCCGTAGCTGGTGCCTCTCTCCCGGGTCACGGGATCGGCCTCCCTTCCAGGCACGACCCCCTCCCCCGGCCCCTCGGCCTTTCCCCCCACTCCGCCATCTCCGACCCGGGGCGCGCGTTCCCCCCGGCCCGGCTCCCTCTCTCCCTCCGGGGGCACCCGCTCCCTAGCCCCGGCCCGGCCCTCCCCGCAGCGCAGCACGGAGTCTCGGCGTCCCATGGCGCAACCCACGGCCTCGGCCCAGAAGCTGGTGCGGCCGATCCGCGCCGTGTGCCGCATCCTGCAGATCCCGGAGCCCGACCCCTCCAACCTGCGGCCCTAGAGCGCCCCCGCCGCCCCGGGGGAAAGAGAGAGCCAGCGCGCGGAGCAGAGAGCGGGAGAACGAACGAGTTCTCGCCCGCCGGCCGGGAGGCCCCGGAACCAGCCCATGGGGAGAGGGCACCCGGCGTCGGCCACAAAGACCGCCGCCGCCCGCGCCGCGCCCGGCGCGTGAAGCCCAGGTAAGGGCCGAGAGGGGCGCCGGGCGCTCGCCTTCTGGGGACGCCCATAGCAGGGCATTTCTGAGCCGAGCCCGCGCCGCACGCAGGGAATGAGCTCCCCTTGCTCCTCTGGGCTTGGCCACACCTCTGAAAGTTAGGATGCCCGACGGGGCTGGATCGCGTCGGAGCGGTGGCCCCAGAAAACCCGAGCGCCCTGTGTCACGGCTCTCTGGGCTCCCTCCCCTCCTTCCTGGAGCTTCCCCCAGTGGGCAGACGTGGCCGTGCTGGGAGAGCGCCGGGGCTCTGGTGCCACCTGTCATCCTGCTCCTTTGCACGCACGTTCAATTTTCCCTCCTTTGCCTCTCTCTGGGCCCCAGCCCGCTTTCCCCGCCTCCTTCCCTCCCCTCGGCCAGGCTGCAGTTACCAGCGTCCACCGGCCGCCCTAGCACTGTCGGCTGGACTGGGGCATCTTGACCCATCCCGGCTGAGGCCTAGATCTAACTCCCCTCCCCTGTGCCGGCTCACTCCTTCCCTTGGGGGCAGTGGTGGAGATCCCAGCCCCCAGCAGTTGTCCTGGGCTCTGCCTCAGAAGCCAAGAAACTGTACAGCACCTGGAAGAGGCAGACTCGGGGCTGCCCAGGTGTAGGGAGAGATTCCAGCCAGCCGCCCTGCTCTCCCCCGTGACTCCAGCCTACCCTGTCTGCACTTCCCACCCAAACAAGCCTAGGTGGGGCTGAGGGCTGGGGATGGGGAAGCAGCACCCCCAGAACCACAGACTGCAGCGCAGGGAAGAGGCTTCTGAGACTGCCCATTTCCCAGCCCTATTTTACACAAGGGCACCAGAGGAGTGACGTGACTTGCCCAAGGTCACACAGCAGGTCACTGGATCAGGGCCAGGATCCAAGCTTCTCGTCTCCCAGTGCAGTGCCTTCCACGGAGCTCTTCTTTTGGGTTCTTGCCCTCTGTCCTTCCGCATGGCTCATGACCAGTTCCAGGCTCGACGAGGCCAGGACATGCCATCCTAGAATCAGCAGTCTCTGCTGAGGGGCTCTGGCCCAGGTGGGCTGTCAAGTTCCAGGCATTCAGGGGAAGGAATGACCTCCCACACTGGAACATCCCACTCAGGCGGGTCGTTCGAGTCTCCTGTAGCAGGCAACGTGGAGCCCAGCTGTAGGTTGGCACTTATCTTACTGGTTTGGGGTGCCTTGGTGCTGCCAGGGCGGTGCCCACTCTGTACCAGGCGGTAGGGTGCTTGAGGCATGTGTCTAAGCAGCTCACGCCTCGGTGGTTATGCTCCAGGGACTCCCTCTGGGAGAGCCCCATGAGGGCAGGAGAGTGATGGAGAGTACGCCCAGCTTCCTGAAGGACAGCCCAGCCTGGGAGAAGACAGCCCCTGAGAATGGCATCGTGGGACCAGAGCCGGATACCCCACCGCAAGATGGCCTGAGCCCTGCAGCACTGTGCCTGGGAGAGCCTGCTCCCTTCTGGAGGGGTGTCCTGAGCACCCCAGACTCCTGGCTCCCCCCTGGCTTCCCCCAGATCCCCAAGGACACGCTCCCATTGGTGGAGGGCAAAGGTTCCCGGAACGGGGAGAGGAAGGCTAGCTGGTCAGGCAGCAAGGGGGCGCTGGGCTGGAAGGAGGCTATGCTTACCCATCCGCTGGCGTTCCGTGGGTCAGCGTGCCCGCCTTGCTACGGCCCACTGATTCCTGAGCATAACGGTGGCCCTCCCAAGAGTGACCCTGTGGCCTTCCGACCCTTTCACTGCCCCTTTCTTCTGGAGACCAAGATCCTTGAGCAAGCTCCCTTCTGGGTGCCCAGCTGCCTGCCACCCTACCTAGTGTCCAGCCTGCCCGCAGAGCGTCCATGTGACTGGCCCCTGACCCCGCACCCCTGGGGGTGCTCCGGAGTCCAGCCCAAAGTGCCCTCTGCCTTCGGATTAGGCAGCAAGGTGAGTGTTGGAGCAGAGAGGGTACCTGGGGGCCATGCAGCGGGGCTCAGTGGCCCCTGAGCAACCCTGCCGGGGCCAAACCACTCTGCCCTTCCATTCGGATGAAAAGATAAGGTGGTACCCAGGCAGAGGAGGAGCCTGTCAGCTCAGACATAGTCAACCCCAAGCAATTCCTCTTCTGAGCAAACCCATTTCATTAGGCCTCACCTGCCTTTGGGCCATTTCAGGAATTGACTCATGCATTGTCCACCCAGAACAAGGCCCTGGGAACTGGGGCCTCAGAATGTGTGGTCTTGTCCTGGGGGGAGGGGCAGACAAGGCCCTGTATCTGGGAGTGGGACGGGCAGGTGGCCCCATGGCCTGTACCTCTGGTACCTCACCCACAAGGGACCCCCAGGGTCACCTCAGGGATGAGATGTAAAATATTTTAAATCCAGTGTGGTACAGGGCATCACACAATCTGAACAGATCCTGGAGGACCTCTGACTGTGCCAGGCATTAAGCCTTTAGTTGCTGGGTTATGGGGAGGCCTGAGAAATCCTGGGGAAGGATCTGGGGTAGCCAGGGCTGCAGCGGAGGCAGTTAGGGGACCAGTGCCTATTAACCAGTATGTTCTTCAGTATTTGCACAACCCTTAAAGCCACACAGGCTCACACCTGCTGGTTGTCAGTTCTGCCCATCCTTTTAAGCACTGGGAAGCAAAGTCAGCACGAGCTTAATCCCTTCTCCTCTCTTTAGGGTTTTTACCGCAAGGATCCCAGCATTCTCAGGCTGGCCAAGGAGCCACTGGCAACTGTGGAACCCGGGTTGTTGGGCTCAGCGCCTGGGGGGCATCTCCAGAGAACTGGGGAGGTGGAACGCCCTTCACTCCACCAGAGAGATGGAGAGACAGGAGTCGGCAGGCATCAGGATCTTTGCCCCCGTGTCCTGGGGCATCCAGACACTGTTCCCCCGACCCCGTGGCCCACTTGTTCCCCAGGCCTGGTTCATGGCACTGTCTGGGCTGTACCGGGAGGCGGGAGCTTTGGGTACCAGCTGGGGCCGTCGGCCACATCAAGGTGCCCCTCTCCTGGGCCTCCTACCACGCAGGTGGACCGTTGCTCACTTCACCCACCAGCTAGAGATGGAGGTGTTGGCCCTTGTGGGAAGTACCAGGAGGACCTGGAGGGGGGCACCAGTGGGCCGAGTGAGTCCAGCGAGGAAGTAAACAAGGCCCCTGGTCCCAGGGCCTGCCCGCCCAGCCATCACACCAAGCTGAAGAAGACGTGGCTCACACGACACTCTGAGCAGTTTGGGTGCCCAGACAGCTGCTCTGGGGAGGAGGAAAGCCCAGCGGCCCAGCTGCGCGCCCTCAAGAGGGCGAGCAGCCCCGAGGTCCAGGGAGCAGTGGGCAGCCCAGCTGCTAAGCGCCCGTCCGGCCCCTTCCCGGGCAGTGCGGGGCAGGGGGCCAGAGGTTGGCAGGAGCTGCTGGACTCATCATTTGGGAACAAGGCAGAGGCAGAACAGCGTGATGACCACAGAGGTAAGGGCACAGGGGAGGGCCTGCAGGGGGCCCTACTTGGGAGGGTGCAGCCGGGACTGGGGCTTTGCATGAAGTCTTTTATGAGTGGATCACACCCCGCTGTCCAGCTGCCCACCTGGACGGGATAGCTCTCTGGGAGTCCTTAGCATGTACAGGCCAGACCCGTCCGGCATGTGGCTTCTATTTTCGTGTGCCTACTCCCGAGCCATGGCGTTCTGGTGAGAGTATAATGACAGGACTCAGAGTGTGGACTCCGGAGTCAGAACACCTGGCTCCTGACTTTGCTGATTGGTGCTGTGTGACCTTGGGCTGGTTACTTCCCCTCTTTGGGCATCAGTTTCTCCATCTATAAAATGGGGGTAAAGACAGCACCTACCCCGTAAACAGTGCTGCAGAGATTAACCGATATCATTCACGTAAACGGCACTTAGCAAGCACTCAATGAACAGTCACTTTTGTGATTACTTGTGCCACGAATCCCCCATTGGGGGGATTACATCTCCTGAAGGACCCCTTGTCCTGCCTGAGGAACGAACAACTACTCTCTGGGCCAGCTGGATCATGGAAACTCAGTTTGGACTCTGCCGGTGTTAGGACTTGGGCGCATCTTGGACCCCTCTGTCAAGCTCTGCCCTTCACGGAGGGTTCTGGCGCTGCTTGGTCCCAGCCTCGGTTCTTCGGGGTCACCTCGGTTTCTTGGCCTCCCAGACCGCTGGGCCTGGATCAGGACTCTTTCGCTGGTCTTGCACCCCTGTACCTGGCATGGGTCTGTCTGTGCTCTTCCAGGCCTCTGCCTGGGCCGGGAAGCTGTAGGCCCCCTCTGACTTCTTGGGTTACTGCACCTGTGGCCTGTGTTGAAACTCTCCGGCCTTCTCACCTTCCATCGCCCTCCGTCCACGTCGGGATTGTCTCTTCACACTGTCGCACAGCCAACGGTATCACTGAGGCTGAGGCGGAGCTAACCCAAGTCTACACCGACTGGATCCTGCGCCCCAGCTGCCCCAAACTTGGCCCATGATTCCATGTTAGGGCTCAGCCTTTTTGAAGTTTCCGGCTGCCTGGTTCTCTCGTTCCGAATCAGGCCTCGTAGGCCCGGGCCTAGGGGCAGCGCTGGCTCTGTGTGGGGACAGCCTGGGTGCTAAGGCAGGGCCTGGGGTTCACAGAAACCCAGGAAGCCCAGCCTCCTGACCAGCAACATTGTCCCCTCAGGACCCCGAGACATCAGGGCCAGCCTCCAGGACCCGGGGCTGCAGGAGACACCTTGCTCGGCTCCCCCGGCAGGCATGACTCAGTGCCAAAGCTGTGCCCAGGCAGCTGGTGAGGCGGGAGGGCTGGCCTGCCACTCCCAGCCAGTGCCCAGGTGAGCCTGTTGCCCCTGGCTGCCCCCAGCATCCTCCCAGTGGGGCTCCCCGCTCACCTTCCTCTGCCCTACCTCCAGATTGCCTCTGGGAGGGGAGCAGCGGCAGGAGGAAGACTCGGCAGCCAGCTCCGAGGGAGGAGGGTCTGGCCCGGAGGAGGCCGGGCTCAGCATGGGCCTCGCCAAGCACCTGCTAAGTGCTCTGGGAGACCGACTGTGCCGCGTGCTGCGGAGGGAGCGGGAGGTCTTGGCCTGGGCCCAGCGGGAAGGTGAGCAGGCCCCACCAGGCGTTCAGGACCCCGGGACGGCCGGGTCCTGTGGTCAGTGCTTTCACAAGGAGCATGGGACCTCCCTCCCCCAGCACTGTCTACCAACCAGCTGGCAGCGCTGGAGAGCTCCTGCCCCACTGCGCCCTTATTCCCAGCTCAGGCTCTGAGTCAACTTGTATTCCAGTTTCTGGCCTAGACGGGGGATGTTGGGAAGCTGTAAAACCTGGTCTGGCCCAACCCTCTAAGAGCTTTGGGCTTGCTGGGGAAATGAGACTGAATGCCAAGTGTCTGCAAGAGCACCGGGAGGGAGGCGGGGGTCGGGCAGAGCTCCCTGCAGCTTTGCAAGGGAAGGAAGGCTTCCGGGATGGCAGGCGGTCGGTCCCTGGGAAGCTGGTAGGATTGGGGCCGAGGTTAGAGATGGGAGGAGCTCGAGGCAATCAGCTGATCCCTCTGGCTCCAGGCTCTCCCTCCTGCATCCCTTCCACGGGGAACGACAAGACCCTCCTGCCGTCTTGTCACTCCCTGGATGGAACCCCCTGCTGGCTCCCTCTTGTCCCAGAAAGTCCAGCCCCTCCCCCTTTCACAGCCAGCCCCTGTCCACCCTGCCGCTCCCTCTGCCCCGATTCCGGCATCATGGTCTGCCCGGCCCTCTAGGCTCACCTGAGCTTGTCTGCCCCCTCCGGCCTCGGCACCCTTTGCTCCCTCTGTCTGGAACGCGCTTCCCTTCCATTCCCACCTGGTGAATGAAAAGTTACTCATCACTCAGGGCCGTCTGTGCAGCTGTCCCCACCCTCCTCCTTCCATCCCACTCCTACTCTAGCACCCACCCCATGATGCCACGAGCATTACCATGTTTATGGGCCCATCTCCCCCCTTGTGACGTGAGTGCTGGGAGTGCAAGTGCCAGGTCCCGCCCAGCACCCAGCCCTGGATGGGACGAGTGTGTGTTGAGGAGTATATGAACGTGTGCACACTGGCAACCTCTCACTTACCAGCAAGGGCTTGGTCTGAAACTCTGGATGAGGGAAGGAGCAGCCCCCCAAGATTTCCTCTTCTGAGCTACAGAGGAATCTGCTGAGGAAACACCACTGTGTTGTGGGCTGGGGGGAGGAAGGACTGTTTTGGGAGTCCTGTGGCTCAGGGAGCCCTGGGGCGGGCGCCAGGGAGGTGCAGCCTGCACTGGCCTGGGAGGGTTGGCTGCAGACGGACGGTGCGGCGAGTAGGTTCTTTACAGGGGCTGTTGGGCACTCAAGGGTGACCGTAAGGGAGCCTGTCTCCCTTCTGGGGCAGCCCCTCAGTGGAAACTGTTCCTGTGTGTCCATCCCTTCCTGGAGGCCTCCCACATGAGGTCCTCAAAGGGGCCACTGACTTGAGGCCCCTCTGACCCTGTTCTCTCCTGTGGTCAGCAGGCCAGGGGCCAGCCGGGACAGAGGACAACCCAGGCATTCCACGTTGCTGTAGCCGCTGCCACCATGGACTCTTCAACACCCACTGGCGATGCCCCTGCTGCAGCCACCGGCTGTGTGTGGCCTGTGGTCGCATGGCGGGCGCTTGGAGGACCAGGGAGAAAGAAGGTGGGAAAGGAGCTGGGGGCTTCGGAAGGGTTGCTCTAGAGTTCGTGGCCAGGGACTTCCGTGGCAGTCCAGTGGTTAAGACTGTGCTTCCACTGCAGGGGCCACGGGTTTGATACCTGGTTGGGGAGCTAAGATCCTGCACGTGGCATGGCAAAAAAAAAAAAAAAAAAAGTTCATGGTCATTTCTTGGCTGTGGCTCCCTGAGAAAGTCTCCCTCCGCAGCCTCTGCTACCACTGCTCAGTGCCCGTTAGAGCAGACCGTTTCCTCTCCCCAGATCAGAGGGCCATACCCATATCCTTAGAAGAAGCCGAGCGCCTGCCCTCTATCTCCTACCTTGTTCAGCTTGCACCTTTTTAAACCTCACAACACTGTGAAGTAGGTATTACTGCCTCCGTTTTCCAGATGAGAAAAACTCAGAGAAGTTAAGTGACTTGTGCAAGGTCACACAGCTCGTAAGTGCTGGGCCCAGGATTTAAAGGCAGGTCTTCTGATTCCAAGTCCTGCTCTCTTCAAGGTTCTCAGCTTTCTCTCCCTTGGCTCAATTCCGCCACCTCAACACTTGAGATTTCCCAGTGTTCCAATAGACATGGCCAAAAAGAGTGCCAGGGTCAGAAACCTTTCGGAATACCATATTCTACATGATCGTCTTGCATCTTGCAACGCACTCAGCATATTAACGGCTCTGCGTTCTGCAAGCAAAGGATCCTATGTCACTAGGGAACTCAGGTTTCCCAGAAAGCCCATGTTTTGTAGATTCTCAAGGTCCCCGATTTTGATATCATGCCCTTGCTCTTCTTCCCTGACCTTAACCTGGGTTTATCTTGATTTCCTGACCTGCAGCTTCTCCTTTCCTACCCCCAACAGGCTCTCAGGAACAGTCCATGGAGAAGTGTACCCAGGAGGCTGGGCACAGTGCCTGTTCCCTGATGCTCACCCAGTTTGTCTCCAGCCAGGGTGAGCCCTCTTGGAGGGGTGGGGCGTACAGAGGGCACGTCCTGGGGGAGACCAGCTTCCTGTTTGGATGTCTCTCAGCCCGATCTCATGCTCTCCTGGTTGATGAGGCCAAGCAGCATGGAAGTGGCCCCCTGTCTGCAGTCACTGGCCAATTCCATCTCCCCTCTCCCCCTCACAGCTATGGCGGAATTGAGCACTGCAATGCACCAGGTCTGGGTCAAGTTTGACATCCGGGGGCACTGCCCCTGCCAAGCTGATGCCCGGATGTGGACCCCTGGGGATGGGGGCCAGCAGGTAAGAAGCAGGGCACGGGACAGGGCACTGGCTGGTGCGCCCCAGGGTTAGGCGGTGTGTCTGCAAATTCCTAACTTTGGCAGGGTTTGGTCCTTCTCTTTCGAGGGGAACGAAGAGGTACATGGAAGCTGGGTGAAACCAGGCTTCTTCTCTTCTTCCCCTGGGGATGAGGATCCATGAGGGCTCTAGCCTCCGCCCCACCTCCCCCCACCCTGCCCAGCAGCAGTCCGCACTCTCTGTCTGCCTGGAGGTCCCACCCTCTCTGTGCTCGTTCCAGCATCTTGCTAGAGCTGCTGGAGTCCCGTCTTTCCACTCCCCAGGCGCAGGCTCCTACAGGTGGAGTGTCGGCCCACCTTCTCAGCATTCCCCACACCTGACACGGAGCAGGTGCTCAGTGTGCGTTTCACAGAGTTTTTATGAAGTTCATGTTTTTATTATAAAAGTCATTTATTCAAGAGAGGGTTTATCAAATGCCTTTTGTGTGCCAGGCACCGTACACATTCCCACTGTGGAAAATTTGGAAAATACAGACAAGGATAAGGAAGAAAACAGCAGTGGCTTACAATACCACCGTTACCATTTTGACAATTTCTTTCCAGTCATTCGCCTGTATATTTATTCCAGCCTCTTTTGAGTATACTTTAGATCGTGCTGTATGCATAAGTCCACGGGCAACTTTTTTCCACCTAACGTTGTATCGTATGACATTTCACTCCTTGTAAACACGACTTTAGGATTTAACAGTGAGTCTACTGTTAATACCTGTGGGTTGAATTGGATTGAGATGCATTTGCCATTTTTAAATCTCTGGTTGGATGGGGGTGGGTGGCGGCTGGGTTTAACAGAAGGAGCCGACGGAGAAAACTCCCCCAACTCCACAACCTTCCTGCAACAGGGATACCAACAGGACCAAGGACATTAAAGAGGGTGAGCAGCCCCCTGCGCCTTGCTCAGACTGTGCGGGGGAGGCTGAGCCAGGCTGGAATCCCCAGGAGAGATTGGAATGGCTTTAGCCATCCCCCCAGCCCCCCCGTCACCATCTCTCTTCTCAAGTCATTCCAAAGAAAATAAATCTAAATAAAATCTAGGACAAGCCTCCTAACCCGTCTCCAGCCAGACGCCTGTTCTGAGCCCCTCCTTGGAGAGGTCCTAGACACGCTGGCAGGAAGGCTGGTGGGAGGCAAGTGCATCCAGACCAGAGTTGAGATGGGCAGTGCCAGTGAGGACAGAGCAGACTCCGCCGGGAGAGGAGGGAAGAGCACATGGGCAATGGAGCCTCGAGAGAAAGGTGAAGACCCTCACCGCTCTCCTTCCTCACAGAGACCCCAGACTCCAGAGAGACCCCGGCAGAGGACCGTGCTGGCCAAGGGCCCCTGCCTTGTCCCTCTCTCTGTGAACTACTGGCCTCCACTGCTGTCAAACTCTGCTTGGGGCACGAACGGATACACATGGCCTTCGCTCCTGTCACTCCGGCCCTGCCCAGCGTGAGCGAGGGCCCGAAGGGAGGGCTGGGGGCCTGGGGCCAAAACTGGGCTGGCCTTCCCTGCAGGGTCAGGCAGGTCCTGAGCACGCCTGCCTCTCCGCCCCTCCCTCCCCACAGGACAACCGCATCACCAACATCCTGGACAGCATCATCGCGCAGGTAGTGGAACGGAAGATTCAGGAGAGAGCCCTGGGGCCGGGGCTGCGGGCCGGGCCGGGCCTGCCCCTCTCACCGGTGCGGTCCCGGCTGCCTGCCCCCGGGGCTTTGCTGTGGCTGCAGGAGCCCAGGCCTCCGCGAGGCTTCCACCTCTTCCAGGAGCACTGGAGGCAGGGCCAGGTGAGTTTCCCAGCTCTCACAGCCTCACCTACCCTCAGGGCCTTGATCCCAAGGCCCAGGCAGACCTGGTCCGTCACTCGGAGGGAAAAACAGGGCCTGTCCCCACGCCGTTCTGGTGCCCCTACAACATGCCCCGGCCTGGCCATGTTGGGTACCCCATCCATTCTGCCCGTGTCCCCCTTTCTTTCCCCACTACAGCCCGTGTTGGTGTCAGGGATTCAGGGGACATTGCAAGGCCACCTGTGGGGGACAGAAGCCCTAGGGGCGCTTGGAGGCCAGGTGCAGGAACTGACCCCCCTCAGACCTCCCCAGCCCGCAAGCCTGGGCAGCACAACGTTCTGGGAGGGATTCTCCCGGCCTGAGAGTGAGTATCCCTGATGTGGGGTAGAGGAGCTGGGAGCCCCTATGATGCTGGGGGGGCATCGAAGTCCCAGAGTGACCCTGGGGGCAGCTGGAAGCAGAGCTCAGAGCAGAAACTGGGCTCTGTTGCTGCCACGGGAGGAGGGCCTCTGGGCCAAGGAGGTTCCTCCCTGGGCCAATGGCCTTTCTGTCTCTTCCCCTAGTTCGCCCAAAGTCAGATGAAGGCTCAGTCTTCCTGCTGCACAGAGCTCTGGGGGACGAGGACACCAGCAGGTGTGTGGTACCATAGGGCTGGCTGGCCGGGCCTCCCTGCCTCTCCTCCTCGGCCCTGTGATGCTCAGTGCTCTGTGCTTGCCTTGGGAAGTTACTCTAGCTTTGGGGGCTTCGACGGGGTCTCCAGTGCCTGGATTGAGCCTGCTGGGCATGACACCGCCCCCCATACACACAGGGTGGAGAGCCTGGCTGCCAGCCTGCCACTCCCAGAGTACTGTGCGCGCCATGGGAAACTCAACCTGGCCTCCTACCTCCCTTGGGGCTCTGTCCTGCGACCACTGGAGCCCCAGCTGTGGGCGGCCTATGGTGAGTGTCCACTCCATTCCTGCCCAGTCCCTACCCACTTCCTGTCACCTCCGAGAACACGTGCGTCAGTGCCGAGGTCCTGGGGCCCATCCCCAAGTGTCTTTTCTCTACCTCCATACAGGTGTGAGTCCACAGTGTGGGCACCTGGGGACCAAGAACCTCTGTGTGGAGGTGACCGACCTGGTCAGTGTCCTGGTACGTGCTGAAGCCCCACTGCCTGCCTGGCACCGGACACAGAAAGGTGCGTCCTTGGCCGGAAGCAAGGGTTGGCGCAGGCTGCAGATGCGAGGTGCTGTCTCTGCTGGCCCTGGGCCCTCCTGAGCTGTCTTTCTCCCCCAGATTTCCTCTCAGCCCTGGATGGGGAGGGGCTCTGGTCTCCGGGCAGCCAGGTCAGCACCGTGTGGCACGTGTTCCGGGCACAGGACGCCCAGCGCATCCGCCGCTTCCTCCAGATGGTGAGGAGGGAGCCGGGAGCTCTCCCCTTCCCCTTCCAGCCCCAGAAGCTCTCCCTCTGTGTGTGTGCCCCGTGTGCTCGCTCCCTTGCCTCAGGTGAGCTGGACTCCACTGGTGCAGAGAAGGCAGACTAGGCCCTCCTAAGAGGTGTGTGGTGGGGCACACAGAAAGTGGGGGACCTAGTGATGAAATGAAGCAAGAGATGCCACAGGCTGGGCACTGTGCTCAGGGCCTTGGGTACATTATCTCTGTTAATTGTCACAACCACCCCGTGTGGTAGGTACTGCTGCTTTCCCATTTTGCAGGTGAGAACACTGAGGCTGAGTGGTAAAGCTGGGACCCAAGCTTGTGGCTGTTCCCAGCCCGGGTCGCTACACTGTGCTCCCCCTGGGGGCAGGCAGCCTCCCCGCTGCAGGCTCTAGGTGGGGCTGGCCGAAGGGCAACAGGAAGCTCACCTGAGAATCCGTCCCACTGCTCCCCTCTCGGAAATCTGCACCTTATGAGGAGGTGCCCTTTGAGGTGCTAGCAAGGAAGGGCTAAGGGGGGGCAGTGTGGTAGGTGGAGAGAGACATGGGGCCAGGAGAGGGGGCAGGGCAGGAGAAGAGGAGGGGGTGAGCAGGAGGTGGGCAAGGCCCCGTGGTTCCAAAGTCCAGCTGAGCCCTGACTGTCCTGGGGAAAGGACGCCCACCAAGTGTCACCCCTGCTCAGGCACATGTACACACACGGACGTGCAGGTGTCAACGTGGCTGTCCACTGCCACCCTCCTGCCCACAGGAGATGCACACACACGGATGGACTCACACAGGTGCTGGAACACGCAGAGGGGAGCAGACAGCAGCACGCCTTCATACATAGATGGCCTTGTCTGAGCTGGGTGTGGCTGGCTGTGGGCAGTCCCGCATAGCCAAGCCCGGTATAATTCACCGGGAAGGTCTGAGGGGCATGTTCTCACTGGGTGGCCTGGGAAACACTGCTCTAGTTCCAGGCTGGACTTCCTTGGCACCTGCCTGGGGTTACCCTAGGGTCCAGCCTGACTCACCAGCCTCCCCTCTTCCCATGGCCTGGTCTTGGAGGCCTGAGCCCTAAGCCCAGGAGTAATGGCTGAAGTTCTAGCTGAAGGGCTGGATGGAGCTGATGGGCAGCTGAAGCACGATGCTGGGTTCACCTCTGCAGGTGTTCCTTGGGCCCTGGCCTCCACGAGGTCCCATCTACCCAAGGAGCTCCCCGCTCTGGTTGGACTGGTGAAGGCCCCCAAAGCTGTGGGGGCCTCAGCCTGGACAGGCAAGCCGGTCGGTCCATCCACTGGGGAGTCAGAACTTCCGTGGATCTGGGATCACAGAAGAATCTGACGAATGCTTTGGATTGTCTCCCCAGGGACATACAGCTACCTGCTCACCCACAGTTTAGCACACAGTTCAGGATCTTCACAGGACTCCACAATTAAGAGCTCCTGGTGTAGACAGTTTCTGAGTTGAGGTTATGCAGGACGTCTTCCTGGGTTTTGGAGAAAGGGGTACCTTTGAAGGAGGGAGCAGAAGGCCCAGGGCCAGGGCCACAGAGGCTACTCAAGGCATCTAGCCCTGGGAAAAGAGGGGATTTAGACCCCCAGCCTCAGAGCCCTTAATCCTTTCCTCTCAGCTCCTTCCAGCCAAATCTCTATTCTGCCAACCTGAGTGACCCCAGCCCTTCACCATCCTGCTCCTTTCTCTCCCACCCCTACGTCCTCCCCCTGCCCTTCAAGACTTGACCCCTGCAGCTCTTTCCTGTGCCTCTGGCCTTTGGGCAGCCCATGCCCCATCTTCCTGCAGCCCCGCCCTAGCCTCCCGCCTTGCTCATTCCTCCTTTTCTTTGAGGTGTGCCCGGCCGGGGCTGGAAACTTGGAGCCTGGCACCCCGGGCAGCTGCTACCTGGACGCAGGGCTGCGGCGGCGCCTGCGGGAGGAGTGGGGTGTGAGCTGCTGGACTCTGCTGCAGGCCCCCGGAGAGGCCGTGCTGGTGCCCGCGGGGGCTCCCCACCAGGTGCTTCCCCGGCGCGTGCAGGCGGGGGCCCTGCGGAGAGCTCAGAATATCGGAAGCATTCCCCAGCGTGTTCTCAGTCCCTCTGAGAACACCCTCGTCCGTCTCAGTTCCCCTCTGGAGCTAGGCAGAGCAGGAAGTCACGCCTCCGCTGCAGGGAAGAGAAGCCTAGTGGTCTTGAAGTCAGCAAGCCAACTGGGCTTTGGGTGCCCACTCTGCTTGTGCCGTCTCTGGCATCCCCTTGGCCTGGTTTGGGCCACGCCCTTTGGGGGTGGCTAGTGCTGCATCCAGGGCCTCTGCTCTCTGAGAGCTGGGTGGGGGTCATTTGGGGAAGCAGACTTCAGGAACAAGTGGGGCAGGGTGCGTCATCCTGGGTCCCCACTGACCCTCCTGCCCGCCCCCTCCCTGGCACAGGTGCAGGGGCTGGTCAGCACAGTGAGTGTCACGCAGCACTTCCTGTCCCCCGAGACCTCTGCCCTCTCTGCTCAGCTCTGCCACCAGGGGCCCAGCCTGCCCCCTGACTGCCGCCTGCTTTATGCCCAGGTGAGTGTGCCACTAGCCGGGAGCCTGAGTGTGCTGCCCAATTCCCCCCACAGCACAGCTGCGCCCAGGGAGGGTGTTCTCGGCAGGGAGAGCCCGGGGCATGACTGTAAACTCCTTGTCGTCTCCTTTTCTCCTAGATGGACTGGGCTGTGTTCCAAGCAGTGAAGTTGGCTGTGGGAACATTGCAAGAGGCTAAATAGGGGGATCCCAGGTGTCTGGGGTTAGGGGTTGGGAGCAGGCAGACCAGTGCTTAGCCCAGGCCCAGCTTCAGCAGAGAACGGGGACTTCCGCTCAATCCTGCAAGCAGCACTCTGGACACAAGCAGGGCACCCCGTTCCCTGCGCCTGCCCTGGGCCCTAAGGCCGACAAGCACAGTGCCACTGAAGCTCGCACCTGCCCTTTGCAGGCTGGCGCTTGCTCCGGCCCCAGCTCCTCTCCATGGTACCAGACTCACACTGGGGGTGACCGTCTCCCTCCAACCCCTGCCCGCCAACCCAGGAGACGAAGAGCCCTTCCTTGGGGTCCTCGGAAATCATTCTGGCTTAAGCAACACCTGCTGCTGCTGCTGCTTCATCTCCTGCTGTCTCACCTGTGCCCGAGCTCTGCTTATACCCCCCCACATCCTCCTGGGCTCCCGGGTGGCCCTTTGCACTGCAGGCGTGCTGGACAAGGGCCACCGACATCCTGCCCTCTTGCCAGAGAGCTGTGAAGTGTGGGGAGGGGGCGGTATCAGGCCACTACCCAGGCTTGGCTGGAGGGGTTGATATGGGCAAAGCCCCATCCCTGCACCCTCCTCTCGCCTCCTTCCTTCTTGATTTCCATTAAAGGCTGTTGTTTTGTGAATGCTGCCGTGTGGTTGGCCCTGCTCCTGCAGGCCACAGGGACTGGGGAGGGAGGGGACACATGGAAATGGAGCAGGGTGGGAGGGGGCTGAGGCTGTGGAGACGGGGACCTCAAACACCCCTGCCTGTTCTTCTTAGGGTGGGGGGCAGGGTCCCTCCCTCCCGCAGAGAAGCAGGTGGAGCCTTCCAAGGGGGCTGCCCTTGAGGATACTCCTGACAGTGACAGCGGGCAAGGCAGAGGTCTGGGCCACAGCAGCAAGGCCATCTCCCTGTGTGGCACCAGAGATTCTGGACCCCTCGCTCTCCCCACGAACTCCAGGCTACCCCATCTCTCCTGTCTGACCTGACCTGGAGCTCCGGGAGTCTGGCCGGGTAGAGCCCCTGCCCAGCCTTCTGCCCTCGGTGCCCATGGCCAGCCCCATGCCCGCTGGCCGGTCACCTGAGACAGCTGACAGCCCCCCCCTCGCCGCCCGGGACCCTCTAGTGTGACTCCACCCACTCCCTCGCCCTTGTACATCTCACCACAACATCCTCCAAGTCGTGTTACAGTTGTTCCTGCAGTGGTTCAGGGAATGTTTTTTTATGAAATAAATTTTTTATTATAAATTTAATATACTTTCAGAACAGTTAGAAAATAAGAAAAAGAAACCTGTAGACCCACCTCCACTCACCTCCAATCCAACCACTATTAGTCTTCTGATGTATTTCCTTTATTTATTCTTTTCTCCAGGGATCTGTTTTACACATGGATGAATTGGGGTGCTTTGTACGGGGTTTTCTGTTTTTTTTTTTTAATTTACTTATTATTTAATTTATTTATTTTTGGCTGTGTTGGGTCTTGGTTACTGTGCGTGGGCTTTCTCTAGTTGCGGAGAGCGGGGGCTACTCTTCGTTGCGGTGCGCAGGCTTCTCATCGCGGTGGCTTCTCTTGTTGCGGAACACGGGCGCTAGAGCACAGGCTCAGTAGTCGTGGAGAGCACGGGCTTAGTTGCTCCGCGGCATGGGGGATCTTCCCGGAACAGGGCTCGAACCCATGTCTCATGCACTGGCAGGCGGATTCTTAACCACTGCGCCACCAGGGAAGCCATGCTGGGTTTCCTTCTGTAAAAATGTATTGTGATCGGGCTTCCCTGGTGGCGCAGTGGTTGGGAGTCCACCTGCCGGTGCAGGAGACACGGGTTCGTGCCTCGGTCCGGGAGAATCCCACATGCCGCAGAACGGCTGGGCCCGATGAGCCATGGCCGCTGAGCCTGCGCATCCGGAGCCTGTGCTCCGCAACGGGAGAGGCCACAACAGTGAGAGGCCCGCATACCGCAAAAAAAAAAAAAAATGTAATCATTTCCCGGGTTGCTATGTAACCTTTACTTTAAATGTCTGCGTATATTCCCTTAAGTGGCTTGGCAGTGATTTCCATAAACATCTCTCATTTTTAAAAAAGTTAGGTTTCTTCATTGTTTACAAAGCTAGGTTATTTTCATTTTTTCCACGGGATAGGAAAAAAAGCAAAAAGAAAAAATTAAGGAACGACTGCACTTTATGTGCCAGGGATCTCACTGAATCCCTTATCACAACTTTGGGGTCGATATTACTTATTTCCATTTTACAGAAGAGGAAACAGGCAGGCCGGGGTTAAGTGTGTCACCCAAGGTCACACAGCAATTTTAGTGGCAGAACTGGGACTTGAACCAAGTTTCCTGACTTAAGCCGCCTCATTTACATTACAGTCTTCGTGGTTAATGGATTTTGCAGATGGGCTTGCTGTCCCCTCTGTCCTCCTCCTTCCGGTACATGCACTTCAGAGCTGGTCACGTTCCAAGTGGCACGGAGTGACCCATCCTTACCTACACTTCACCTTGTATAGCCGTGTCCTGATGTGACCCCAGAACCCCAAACACGGTGTCCTTCCTGTGGGAAGATGGCGATGGCCCCGGGACAGGCCCTGTCTCCCGTCCAGGCCTCTTTGAGGCCTCCCCTTTCATGGCAGGTCACAGCACCCTTGAGGGCATATTGGGTCTGGCTCCTAGCGAGCAGCAGGTGGACCAAATGTTTCAGAACTCGACCTGGGAATAAAACCGGTCCAGGTAGGGACTGACCCTGAGACAGCTTGGGGCACTTGGTGGCCCTCTTCCTCAAGGAGGTTCAGCAGGCCACCCCTCAGTCCAGCCCTGCACTTTGGGCCTCTGCTTCCCTGTATCCCACTGGCCACCTGCTCCAGCCCTGCTCACTGGCCCGGATACCACAGAGGCACAACCTCAGAGCTGGAAGTGACCTCAGAGTGTGTATATCCAATGCTGCCTTTTTTTTTCTTATCAAGTACTTTTTTTTTTTTCGGTACGCGGGCCTCTCACTGCTGTGGCCTCTCCCGTTGCGGAGCACAGGCTCCGGACGCGCAGGCTCAGCGGCCATGGCTCATGGGCCCAGCCGCTCCGCGGCATGTGGGATCCCAGACCGGGGCACGAACCTGTGTCCCCTGCATCGGCAGGAGGACTCTTAACCACTGCGTCACCAGGGAAGCCCTTAAGTACATTTTTTAGACTTTTTGTTTTGGCCGTGCCATGCGGCTTGCAGGATCTTAGCTCCCTGACCAGGGACTGAATCCGGGACCTAGGCAGTGAGAGCACCTAGTCTTAATCACTGGATCGCTAGGGAAGTCCTATTTTTTTTTTTTTTAGACTTTTAATTTTGAAATGATTTGAGGTTTCCAGTTGAGTCACAAAGATACTACAGAGAGTTCCCAGGTCCCCTTCATCCGTAACATCTTATAGAACTGTGGCACAATGATTGAAACGTAAGAAATTGATATGAACACTACCATTAGCTAAACCACAGATTTTATTGGGATTTCACCAGTTGTCTGTTTTAGGAGCCACCCAACCACCTTACAGATGGCCTAGAGGGTAGATGTGGCTCCCGCGAGGTCACCCAGCAAGCTAGTGGCAGGGCACAGGCTGAAGCCAGACCTCCTCCTCCCCGTACTCTGGGCTACTGTCCTCCTCACCCTTCCTGCTTTGTCCAGGGCCAGGGCTGCTGCTCCCTAAATGACTTTAGCCTCACAGACACCCTTGCCCCACCCTGCCGGCCCGGCCTGTTTCCGAGGTTGCCTATGCTGCCTTCCTGTTCGCATGCACGTGTGTCCACAGGCCCCAAAATGGCTGGCTCAGGCCCGGCTCCTGTGGGTGCTGGGAGCACTGCACCGCGGGGCCAACCAGTTCAGCCACTTCCGTCCACTGTGTTGCTCAGCCACCCACACCCGCAAGTGCTCTGCCCCCTGTGGGAATGGAGGATGCAGAGCAAACCTGATGGAGACCTACCTTTGTTTCACGTTCTGGAAGTTTCTATCTCAGCCCCCCTCCCTCCCTTGGCTTTTCCAGTTCTGTCTTGGGGTTTCTCCTGACTCAGTCTGGTGTGTGCTCTGTCTCCCAACACCTTGAGAAAGTCTACTTTCTGTTGTCCCTCTCAGAATCTGCCAAGGCCTGGGTACACCCCCTCAAGGGCCTTCTGCCCGTGGGGCCCTTCACAGTTTACAATTGGTTTTCAAGTTTCTCATGTGCTCTTCATCACAGGGGTGACTAGGTCCACTTAACAGGAGAGGAGCGCTTTTCCCGGTGATAATGGGGGGAGTGGAGACACGGTCTGCTGCAGCCTTTGCTCTTCCGGTCAGTTAGGACATCTGGTATTTATCTTAGGCTGCCTCTGAGACTCTCCGAGCCCTGCCCAGACATGACCTCACTCTCTCTCAAATCATCCCTGGGAGGCAGAAAGGAGTCTGGGACTAACACTGTCCCCACTTCACAGATGGGAAAATCAAGGTCTAAACACACACACGCACACGCACACACGCATGCATGTATGTGCGGCAAATACATCGACAAGTTGCTCTGCAGTCCTGGGGGCCTGACTTCAGCCCTGTGAGTTCAGTTGTTTGGGACGTGACAGGTCTTGGATAGGGGTAGGGGCAGCAGCGTTCACCAAGTGCCTCAAAAGATTGCGGGTCCCCTGGGGATACTCCACAGCCTAATCCAGCACCCTGCCTCCAGGGACCTTGCAGTAAGTTCAGTACGTGAGAAGGGCCTAAGGAGGCTGATCTGGTGTGGCTGGAATTCCCGAGGGTAAGGTCTAGTTCACCGTGGCCCTGTAGGCACATTTCATGAAAATGAGCCTTTGTGTGGTAGCAACAAGTGCTGCGGCCAGGAGGGCCCAGCCTGGAGGGTTGGTGGGCTGCCTGGTGGTGGTGACCCTCGCCAGACAGCCCACAGAGCTCCTCTCATGATGTCTCACCTTCCCGACAGCCCTGGGAAGGAAGAGCTGTTAGGAGCATACAGCATGAGCAAACAGGCCCACAACTTATTCAGGGTACAGAGCCAGCCAGGGAGCAGTGGCTGGGCATCCAGCTCCAAGTCCAGCGCTTTGTCTGCTCCACCAAGCTACTGTTCCCCCCAAAGGGACATGCCCAAAGCCAGCAGGAGGGAAAGGGGAGCCCTCACTGGGGCTGAAGAGCTCAGACTTGGCTGATTTCAGCTTCATTCCAGCTGGCCCTGCCTTCCTGTCCTGAGAGGAGATTAAAGGAAGCTCTGAGGAGGAAAGATCAGGCTGCGGGGGAAGCAGGAGCTCCCCAAATCAACCCACACACCATCTCTCAATATTCCAGGGCTCCGTTAACTGCGGGGGCGGGGGGCGGGGGACAACAAAGAGCAGGACCCGGCCCCTGCAGGGGAGAGGGCCCTGACCCTGCGAGGGAAATGCGGCAGGCAGGGCGCCGGGAGAATACTGAGGGCTGGGCAGGCTGATCTCTGCCCCAGATCCCGCCTTCCATCGCCAGGCACACCTTGAGCATCCCAGCTCTGCTCCCTCACTCCTCTGAGCGCCTGTAGCATCTCATGCCCAAACCAATCTTTTAGTCCTTGGCTTATAAATCAGTTGACTTTCCATTATATGTCTATGTCCACGTCTCCAACTAGATCAATATCTCCTCCAAGGCAGGAGCTCGTGTCCTCCCTGCCACGTGACAGCCAAGTCCATTTTTAGTGAAGAAAGGTTATCTGGGAAGTGTCATTTCGGGCAAGGCCATGGTTTGTTTACGACAAAAGCTGGACAGTGGGTCCAAGCCTCGGGCCCGGGGACGTCCTCGGGCTTGTAACGTCACCGTCGCTGGCCGCTGCGGCGCTCCGCAGCCTGCGGGCAGGATGACATCATCGTCGGAACCGGTGCAGACAAGTGCGCGCGGGAGGAATTAGCTTGGCTGGCGGCTGGCTGCGCCGGGAAAGAGAGAGGAGAAACCGATAGAGAGGCAGAAGCGGGGCGGGGTCCGCACTGCCAGGGCGCGGTGCCCAGCCCCCTTACGGACTGTCCCCGCCCCTTTACGGACTGGCCCCGCCCCACCGTGACAGATGCGAGCCAGCCAATCCGGTGACGCGCAGCCTATCAGCGGCCAGGGCTCGCCGGGCGCTTCCGCTTTGCGAGCGCGTCTGGCCCGAGTTCGCAGGGGGAGGGTGTGAAGGCGACGCGTTCCACGGTCACCCAAGTTCATCCCACCCGGCTTGGCCGGTCTGCGGGGGGCCCGCCTTCTCCCTGGGGACCCGATGGCCTCGGAAGACCTGGCAGGGACACTGGCGGCCGTTCTGGGGGGCCGGGGGCTGCGCGTGCAGAACTATGACTCGGGGCCGGCCGGGGAGACGCCGGCGCAGGTGCGGCTGCGGAAGAACGTCTGCTACGTGGTGCTGGCCGTGTTCCTCAACGAGCAGGTGAGCGTCCGCCCGTCAGGCCCACCGACCAGGCCTCCCGGGCTCGCAGGCAACCCCGGTGGGGACAGAGGACATACCGGCAACAGCCACCGCTTTCTGGTGTGTGGCTCTTCCCAGTTTTGCAAAGCACTCTCACAGTTACATCTGAGCCTTGTGCAGCCCTACCCTGCCATTGTCCCGATGTACAAAGAAAGAAACTAAGGCCCAGGAGCCTGCCCGTCCCATCCCTCTAGGCCTCAGTTCCTTGAGGCTATCTTACGCCTCTTCCTTCCCCAGAATCTAGCACAGTGCCCGCCGCGGAGTGGGCTCTCTTAAAGACCTGTCCAGTGCTTCAGAGACCTCCCCTGGGTCCCATGGGCAGTAACTGCACAACCTGCGCTTACACTCAGGCCTTCTGACCCCCTGTGTGATGCTCTTTTTGGTGCTGATCCCTGTACAAGTTGCTGTGACAACAGCTAGAAGGGGCCGGAGCCATAGGTAGGAGTTGTACGGGGTGAGGGTTTGGGGTGTGTTTCAAAGTCTAGACTCCAGTGTGAGGACTGGCCACAGCAGTTTATAGAGCACAAGGGGAGGTGAGAGATATGCAGTGACTTATGCAGACATGAATCAGTGCAGGACACATGGCAGCCCTCCTGGGAGCTGGAAGCAGCTCCCAGGAATCTTAGCCCCTTTCTGAAACGGAAACTTGAGTGCAAGGAAGGATGAATTGCAGAGGCAGCTGCAGTCCCCAGACACACAAGGGCCAGTCGTCTGGAGAGCGCAGCAATTTCAGGGTGTCCCCCAGAATATGGGTATTGAGCAGCTATAGCTGAGATTTGTTATGGACCCAGGGCAAGCAAAGGCTGCTGGCTGTGTGCTCCCCAGGAGCTCCCATCCCGGCTGTGGTGGGTGAGGATCCTTCCTCTCCCCTCAGGATGAGGTGCTACTGATCCAGGAGGCCAAGAAGGAGTGCCGTGGGTCGTGGTACCTTCCCGCGGGGAGGATGGAGCCCAGGGAGACCATTGTGGAGGCGCTGCAGCGGGAGGTGAAGGAGGAGGCCGGGCTGCAGTGTGAGCCTTTGACGTTGCTATCTGTGGAGGAGCGGGGCCCCTCCTGGATCCGCTTTGTGTTTCTCGCTCGCCCCACAGGTATGGCCCAGTGGATGGCAGTGTGGGCAGAGGGCAGTTGACACCGTTTCCCCAGCTTGTCCTCAGGTGAGATGAGCCCCTGTTCTGGCTGGTACAAACCTGGCATCTCCAGATTCCAGCCTGAGGACTTGACTCGGGGCCTCCCCTGGGTCAGGGCTAGATCCCTGGGTGGCCCTTTACTCTGCCGGGCCCAGCACTTCCCTCAACATAATACCTTTCCCCCTACCCTGTCACCTACATCACCCCCAGGTGGAATTCTCAAGACTCCCAAGGAGGCAGATGCGGAGTCCCTGCAGGCTGGCTGGTACCCACGAACCTCGCTGCCCACCCCGCTGCGAGCGCACGACATTCTGCATCTGATAGAGCTAGCCGCCCAGTATCGCCAGCGAGCCGGGCACCCTCTCCTTCTGCCCCAAGAGCTTCCCTGCAGTCTGGTCTGCCAGCGGCTCGTAGCCACCTTTACCAGTGTCCAGACAGTGTGGGTGTTGGTGGGCACAGTGGGGATGCCTCACTTGCCCATCACCGCCTGTGGCTTTGCTCCCATAGAGCAGAGGGGTGGCATCAAGATGGCCGTCCTGCGTCTGCTACAGGAGTGTCTGACCCTGCACCACTTGGCAGTGGAGACCAAGGGGTTGCTTGGACTGCAGCACCTGGGCAAAGACCAAGCCGATGGCATCTGCCTGAACGTGCTGGTGACGGTGGCTTTTCGGAATCCAGGTATCCAAAATGAGCCCCCGAAGGTTCGGGGCGAGAACTTCTTTTGGTGGAAGGTGGTGGAGGAAGACCTACAAAGCCAGCTCTTACAGAGGCTTCAGGAATCATCTGTTGTCCCAATCAACCGATAGGAGGCTGCCGTCAGTGGGCCAGGAGCTGGGTTCCCATGGGCGGTAATTGCACAACCTGCGCTTACACACAGGCCGTCTGACCCCCTGTGTGATGGCGTCTGTGCTTCAGAGGAGGCTTTGCCTCTGAGAGGCGCAGGGGGTTGGTAGAGATCTTGTTGCATGGGGAGCAGGGCAGTTCTGGTTCCCAGGGGGACTTCCATCACTTGTTGCCATGGAGCAGGTCCCTGCGCTGCATCAGAAGGGACAGTGCCTTCAACCAAGCAAGGAGTCCAGAGCTCGAGGACCCAGTTGCCCTGAGGGCACAATGAGGGCACGACTCCCTAAGGGGATGTGAGGACTTTCTGGACCTGAGGTGGCACCTCCTCATCGTTTTCCGTGCCCGCCTCAGTAAGGGCCTCATCCATATTCTCAGGCACTTAGAACGTGGAAGGGGTGCTGGGGGAGGTCATTGCAAGGGAGTGGGTCCCTGGCTGAGTAAATAGGTGTTGCTTACTTTGCCTTCCCGCCTAAATGTCTCTGTGGGTTGGAAGTGAGCAGGAAAGGGGGGCTGCCATCAAGAGAAGCTCCTTCCCTCATCCCGCTGATACCACCCAGGCCTTCCCAGACAGCAGGCGACACTGCAGGTGACTGGCTGGCAGGCTTCCTTCGTCCACCACAGCCTGTCTTGGGCCCGCTGGGGCTCCTTCATCTGCCTGCCGGGTGGGATGTGACTACATCCCCTCCAAGGTTTGAGCAGTGAGAAGGCCAGGAGAAGCTTCAGGTGGGCGAGGAGCTGTGAGAGCTGCCCCTGCCTCTCTCCCCCAGTCTTTCTGCCTGAGCTTCTCCGACAGATCCCTCCCGACCTCGCTCTGCCCGCCAGGCTCCTGCCTCTGCCTTGGTACGACTCCAGCCCAAAGCCAGACCAAAACCCTCTCTTCATTTCCCCTCAGCTCAGCTGAATCATGGTAGGAATTATTTTTTAAAAGAATTTTACTAAAGTTTAAGGGAAAACCAAAGGAAATGAGGAAAATATTTCACGCCACTTACTGCTATACACTCACCACTAACATACAGGTTTTGTTCTGAGCAGGGAAATACTTGACTGGGTTTCCCTTCTGAAGTAACTCCACTCTGACACCGAAGGACCAGGATAACCTCAAAGCCCCCCTTCCCTGCCTCTCTGTGCTGCCATCTTGTTTTTCTGGCCTCTGGGGCTGTGGTAGGACTACTCTTGTTCCCTCTACAGACAGACGTTTTCCAAATGAGGGAGACAAACCCTTTCATTCTGGTTTCCCTTCTCTCAGCGTCTGAGAGACCCGCCGGTCCACATCCACATTGAAAGACAGTGATCTTCCATTATTTAGCCTATAGTAGTTTTCAACCCTGGGTGCCCATTAGAATCACCTGGAGAGCTTTAAAAACAACTGTGGGCCCACCCTCAGAGACATGATTAACTGGTGGAGGGCGGGATTGGAGCAGTGGTATTTTTAAAGGCAACCCACAGGGGGATGCTTTTAAAAAGCAACGAGGCGAAAGCCACGGATCAGGCCTCACTCTGCATCTTCATCTTCCCTGCCTTGGAGTACTCTTGGGGACCCCCCCCCTCAGAGGGTCGCCACACGCATACACTTAGGGACAAGATTTTTTAAAGTATCAGGCCCACTGTTCACCACTAAAGCAGTCATACCGCTCACAACATAAACACTAAAAAGGAGACTTGCATACAGATGCCTCAGGTGGCCCATTCCCTCGTGGCGTCTCCAGGGCTGCCGGCTCTCAGCTGTAGGCAAGCCGCGCAAAAATAGTGCTGCTTGGCCGAGAGGCTGGCTCCTCGTAGGTGCCGGGGAACATCAGATCAGCACTGCCAGAGCCTGTCTCTGTTTACCACTCCCGCCTCCGGCCCCCACCACACACACACTGCCCCCGTACACCCCTGTGCTGGAAAAGGAATTTAATTCGCCTTCCTTGGGAAGATGGGCCTGAATCAGCAGTGGAGCCCTGGGCAGAAGGACACAAAGGGGGCAGAAGAACAGGGCAGCTGCGTCCACACAACCACACCATTTATTGCCGTGCTGTCTAGCAGGGGACACGGTGCGAATGCCCGAGTGCATTGGGGAGCGGACTGTCTGACTCCCAGACGCTCAAACGTTTTCTGAATCGAAGAGTCCAGACCCAATTCGCCCGCTGAGCTCTGCTCCCCTGTCCCACACCAACGCCCACGTGTGCACACACGCGTGCAGGCACGTGCACAGTGTCCTCCGGGGCAGCAGTTAAATCTTCCTCAGCTTGGAGGGATGCAGGAGAGGTAGAGGTCATTGCGTTTCCTCCTCTTTCACGTCACCTCTTGGCAACCTGTGGACGGCTTCTAGAAGCAGCATGGGCAGAAAAATGAAGCGAGTGGGGCTCTGGCCTGCTCCTCCTTGCCCAGGAGTGAAGCCAGCAACTGCAGTTTGCTGTGAGGTAATGCCTGGCGCCGCCTGGGTGCTCCTGCAGGTTGAGACATATTCGGGCCGGGCGGGGTGGCGGCCCCAGCCGTGGAGGTCATGCAGGGAGAACCACACCATGACCGGCTGGCTGCCTGTGCCCCAGCCCCACTCCCCGGCCAGGCCTTGGGGTGGGGCCCACGGTCCGGTGGGCATCTTGGCCTCACCCGGACCCAGAGCTTCCAGCATCGCTGGGATTGAATTCCATGGAGAACCCTGGCAGGATGCTAAGGGCAAGGCCTGGCCTCCCCCGGTCTCTGAGCCCCTCTGCCCAGGTGTCGTGGACCTGCCGAGACAAGTTCAGAAGGCGCCAGAGAGAAACCAGCTGGAGCTGGAGCCTGGCATCCAGCCCCCCGGGCTCCCCAGGCCCTCTCCCACCCTGGCTGCAGCGGCATCAAGCTTCTCATAAGCGGCTGCCCCCGGCTGGGTGCGGAGCATGCTTCGGGCATTTGCCGTGAGGCTGTCGGCAATCGTGCAACAGTCTCCAGGAGGGCTGAGGGGGAAGAGGGGCTTCCCCTGCTGTCCACGGCCGCTCCCCCAGGGGTTAAGCCAAGAAGGCAGGAGAGGAAACGTCGAGTCTCGGCAGCATCTACGGTACTTGGTGTGGCAGAGACAGGGTCGTGCCCGCCATCTCTCTGGCCTGTGGTCCTGACCAGCCTCAGAGCTATCAGCTCACTCCCCCTCGTGCCCCTGGAATGAGTCTCAGGTCTTGGCCTTCGCCACAGATGGCCCACAGAGACAGGTGACAGGCACAGGACACGTGAAGCTCTGGGTCTGGGGGCTCACCTGGCCGTCACCCAGCTCCCCAGAGAAGGCCCCGAGGACACCATGCTGCCCAGAAAGCCACCTCTTTTGCTACTTGGCTTCTGATACCTCGGAGACCCACTCCTTGAAACCCAGTCTGGTGGAGCCAACAGGCCAAGGTCGTCTTGAGTTAACCCGAGAGTGGAAGCCCAGACCTCCACCCAGGCGGAGGTCCCCGGGATGTGAAGGAGACGGAGCCAAGCCCCCACCCCGGGAGGACAGTGGTGGCGGCAGTGCCAGGCGGGAGGCAGCTCTTGGGCAGAGGTGTCGTGTTCCTGGTTCAGACGTGCCCTTCCGGGGGTTCAGAGAGGCGCAGGTGAGGACCATGTGGGGGGAACTTGACGAAAGCGATGGCAGCCAGCTCTTTGCAGAATTCCTCAAGGACTACCACGCCCTGGAGGAGGGTCTGGTGGTCCAGCCTGAAGGAGACAGCATGGCGGGGGTCACGGCTGGGAGGTGTGGGGAGCGTGCCAGCGTGGTATCCCAGTGTCTGTGAGGGATCACCCGGCGGCAGCCACCTCTGTCTGTGAGGAACCACAGGCCTCAGCAACGGGCCCTCCTCTGTCCCCGGCGTGGCGCCTCCCCCACCCGGAAGCCCTAGATTTTCCACCCCAGGGCTCTTCCTTGGGCACCCGCTTCCCTCTCTTACTTACTGCTCCCCGGGGACCTGGCCCATCAGCTGCCTGCGCACCAGAAGCAGTTTGCCTGGGAACTGGGGCACCCTCTGAATTCTCTGCATCAAGTCCCCGATCACCTAGAGTGGGAACAAGAGGGGACTGAGGAGGAGACCAGCGACACTGCCGCAGGGTCCCTTGCTCTGTCGCACCATGGGAGGGGGGTGGTACCAGTGCTTTCCCCTGGAGCTGGCAAGGGTGCCCACTCCTGCAGCCCCCAGCACCCCTGTCCTGTCCCCCTCCCTTCCTGTCCTCAGCATTGGCATGCTCCCTCTGGCCTGGGCATCCTTACCCTGACGAGCACAGAGAACAGGCTCCGGCAGCCAGGGGCCAGGTTGATGTAGGGATCCAGGAGGTACTCGTGGATAAGGGGGTGGGGGAAGAGAGCGAGCCGGGACAAGACTGAGGTCACTTGCAGGTTCAGGCTGTACGGCTGTGGAGAGCACGGTGGACAAGCAAGGGTTGGCACAGGCAGTGAGCACTTCTGCGCCCCCCACCCCCCAGCAAGGCGCCTGGCCAGTGTGAACGCGCGCGGGGGCTGGAGATGCATGTGATGTGTGTGTCATGGGTTCCCTGGGGCTGAGGACCAGGGCACGTCAGGGCATGTGGAGCAGAGGCGAGACGGGGCTTCCCGCCTGGGGAAAGGTGGGGCTTGAGGGGGGTCGTGGAGCCAGAGCAGAGAAGATGACTGGACCCCCACGGCTGGGCCCTGGTCTCCTGAAGGACTCCAGAGGCCCTCGCCCTGTGGCAGGGGCCCAGCCCTGTCGGGCACCTGTTCTAGAATCCGGGATATGCGGTCGAACAGCATTCGGAGGAAGTGACCCTCAAAGAAAGGCCGTTCGGGCTCATGGGGGTCCAGGGGTGGGAGAGCTGGTGGCCAGCCCCAGGGCGCCACTCGGGAGCTGCACTCCTGGAACTGAAACAGGAGGGGAGAGTTAAAAGAGTGGACCCAGCGGCCAGGAGGCACCAGCAGACAGAGGGAGCCACGCAGGCAGGTGGGGCTCAGGCACTTGGCCAGAGCTGGGAGCACCTCGGGCGGGAGATCGCAGAGGCAGAGCGTATTAACCCCACGCTCTGAGCGGTGAGAACTGGGCGCTGGCAGAGGCCTTGACACTCACCAGTCCGTAAGCATCGTGGACGTACGTGTCATATCCGGTCTCCTCCAGGAAAGCCGAGGTCTTGGCTTCCTCAGGAACGAGGCAGAGGAAACTAAGAGACAGGACCCTAGGTGTGGAGGTTTCCCCGCCTGGGCCGCCCTGCTCTCCCCGCTCCACCTCCAGCCCCGAGGGAACACTCTCCTGGCTGCACCCCAGCAGGGCTGTGGCCAAAGACGGAACAAAACTCAGGTGGCTCAGACTTCCTGACCTGCTCCTACCTGTTGACAATCTCGGTCACCGCTGTTTTGCCATCGGGGTTGGTGACGGGGGCAGGGGGAGGCTTCATGGAGGGTTGAAAGCCAGAGTCAAGGAAGCCATCCGTGAAGTAGGGGTCTTCCTCCAGATCTCTGTGCCAGGGCAGACAAGCGAGGCACCAGTGAACGCAGGAACTGGTGTGGGGTGCTGAGGCCTCCCCGAGGCACTGGGTTTCACTTACAGGGTGTCCTCGTAGCTCTCGGGCTCGGGCGAGCCCCGGGCCACGTAAGGGCGGCCCTCGAGGTGGCACAGGATCAGGCTGTGGATGATCTGCTCGTGGGGCTTCTGGAGCAGCTCCTCGAACAGCCGCAGCGTGGCGATGCTGATCTGGGACAAGAAGCGGTCAGCAGGACACCCTTCCCCACCCCGGCCTCTAGGGGTGCCTGGGAAGTGCTCACCCAGCTAAGAGGAGTCCCCCTAGGAGGGGGTCACCTCCTCCAGCCGGGGGCTCAGGTGGCAGGTTTTAAGGGGAGCAGATGGGTGTTGGCCCAGGAACCGGAAGTCTGGCTGGTCCCTGTCCCATTACTAATTTGAGGCGTGGTATCAGGCAAGCCCACTGGCTCCTCGGAGCCTCAGTTTCCACGTCTAACAAACGGCCTGGAGCTGTCAGCTTCAAACAAGCCAAATGAATATAAAAGCATTTTGCAAAATAAAACGTGGCATCACAAGTATGTGATCGCAGAAAATTAACTGCCTGACAAAAGCAGCTTGGCTACCAATCACTGGGTCACTGCCTTTTTCTGCCTTTTTTTGGCTGGGGGCGGGGGCGGGGGTGGGGGTGGGGAGTTGGATTTCAATGGCCTCAAAGGTAGAACCACCTGGAAAGCTAATGCAAACGGGAAGAAGCTTCAGGAAGTCCCTTGGGCAGGGGTTGGGGGCCAGGGAGCGGTTAGAGAGGAAGGCCCGCCCGGCCCGCCTCACCTCATCAGAGAGGTGGTCGCAGTGCCTGACGAGGTGGCCGCCCAGGGTGTGAGGGCTGTCCTCGGGGGCTGCAGGCTGCTGGTCCGTGCCCAGGAGGAAGGCCACGGCCTCCCGCAGCAGCGCAGGGGAGCGGAGCTGGCGCAGCATGGCGGTGAGCAGGGCGGTGGAGGTCAGGATGCTCTGTTCAGACCTACAGGCAGGGCGCGCTGAGCCAGGCGGGGCCCTTGAGACCAGAGTAGGGGCAGGGAGGGAAGGGGTGTAGGGGGCAGCGCACTTTCCTGGTTCCCTTGCATTTTTGGCTGGTATTTCTCTGCTCACACCCCACCCCCTCCTGAGGTCCTAGAGTCCAAGGGTGGGAGGCCTTTGTTAGCCCACGTAGCTCTGAGCCACGAGTGTGTCAGGGGAACAGGCAAACATCAACTGACGGAGCCCACAGACCCCCATGACTCTGGACAAGGAGGTCCCTGGTCTCAGGCGCAGGAAGGGGCTTGGTGGGGTGGGTGGTTCGCCCAGACTATGGCTACGCCCAAGGGAACTGCACAGAACTTACACATGCAGGAGCTGGGGCTGCAGAATCTCCACAAATAACTTCTCAGCCACAGACTTTGCCAAGGCCTCCGACACCACCTGGGCGCCAAAGGACACGTCTCAAACACACTTTACCTCCGATCGGCAATTTTCCACTGAGAAACAGCTGTGTCCTTGCACAGAGCCTAACAACAGGTAGAGGGTCTCTGCTGACCCCGGGCCCCACCCAGCTCCCAAGAGACCCCCTGGGGCCTTGAGGTAGAGACACAAACAGAGCACCATGAAGCGGAGGACACCCAAGGAGAGCCCTGCCATCGCCCACCCCGCTCACCGTGTGTGCCTCTGTGATGAGGTGGTCGCAGTAATCAAACCAGCCCAAAAAGGCAGCCAAGGTCTCCTTGCCGGGGAAGGAAGCCTCATCAGACGGGGCACTGGGTAACCTGAGGGAGAGCGAGGGAGGTTTGTGAGGCCTGCTTCAGCTATGTCCAGGAAGCTGGGCCCTTTTGCCCTCTGCCCTAGAACCTCTGTTGCAGGGGGTCAGTTCTACTGGGGGCTCTGAGGGCAGAAGCCAAAGTGATGCTTTCCTGGAAGGCGAGAAGGCCCTTGGGCATGGGTTGTGACCTCAGGAAGACGGTGGCCAGCAGGGGTCCCCATGCCCCCTGGAAAACAAGAAGAGCCGCTACCGGGAACATGACGGGCAGGGCTTCTAGCCACTGAAGATGCAGCCCAGCCTTCCCTGGCCGAGCGCCTACCTCCAGCTGATGCCCTCTGAAGTGGCAATGTCTGCGGGGTCCAGGAAGCTGGGCAGGGACTGGTACAGCTGGCAGAGGTGCTCGACGATGGCAGGGCAACAAGGGCTGCTCTGCACCAGGTAGGTGGCAGCTGCCTGGGAAGCCACGCTTACCAGGAGCAGCAGGTTCTCCTGGGCCTTCAGGGCCACCCGAGCTCTCTAGGGGATAAGGGTACGACTTCAGTGACGTGCGGCGGATCCCCCAAGTGCCCTCCCAGCAACTCGCCCTCCCCATCCCTGCTCCCTGCGTCTCGGCAGCCGGCACCTTGCTCTTGCACAAGCCAATCAGCGAGGTGATGAGGGTGCTCTCCCCAGGGCCTCCATCTGGCTCCTCGGTCTCAGCAGGCAGCTGGGTGCTCAAGGCCCGGGCCCCCCGGGCACCCCTGTCAGGAGCTTTGCTGTGGGGCTGCTCCTCGTTCTTGACGCCGGCTGCCTCTCTCGGCAGGGCGGTGGCTTCTCTGGATGCCTCCTTCCTACCGACGGTCTTTCTACCCTGCAAGAGAGGCTGCGTGAGGCCAGGCTGTGGTGCAGACCACGCCCCATGATGGCCCCTTGGGAATACGGGGTGGGCGGCTTCAGTGCGGAGCTGGAGGGGAAGCTGCCTGAGTGCCTCCCCGGTTCCTGCTCCATCCTCCTGCTTCTTCCGAAGGGCCACGGGGGATTGCCCTGGGGTCTGGGCCCTCCCGCTCCTGTTCCCCAGAGGCGCTCACTTCTAGAATATAGGTGAGCAGGGCTGGATCCTGCTGGATCTTGGAGCAGAGGACAGTGGTGAACTGCACCTCCTCCTTTTCTGTGAGGGATCCAGGAACTGTCCCACCAAGTCGGAGAAGTTTCTGGAAGCGGAGCAGGACAGAGACAGAGGGGAATGGGGTGGCAGGGAAGAGAAGGAAGAATGGGGCGGCAGAAAAAAAAAACCCGTGCACGACTGTGGGTTCAGACTCAAACCTGCGGCACGGGTCCTGATGGAGAAGCTGGATTTGGGGTCTTTCTTAGAGTCTCAGAGGGTGTTGTTGTCGAAAAAGGTCCGGTGCTTTGGGACTGGCCTAGGAGCACCCCCTAGCTTTTCTTGAAAGCATAGGCCTCACCCCCAGACGCCCCTTAGCTTCTGGGCCCCTCACCTGCACAGGCCTGTGGACGCTGAGGTAATGCAGGAGGGGATGCTGCACCTGGGCCAGAACCTTGCTGAAGAACTGGAGCACCTGCTGCCGCATGCCTGGCGGGTACTGCGGGTCGGGGGAGAGTGCCTGTCAGTCAGGCGGCGAGGCCACGCCCCCGCCCAGACCGCTCCTCCCCTCACTGCGCGGAGGGGCCTTCTCCGCCAGCCTCCCTCCCTCACGCTTGGAAACTGGCCTCCTCTACGCTGCCAAGCCCGCTTCCTGCTTTTTTCCTTTTTGGCCGCACATGCGGGATCTTAGTTGCGACCACGGATCCAACCGTGCCCCCTGCATCAGGAGCGCGTAGTCTTAACCACTGGACCGCCAGGGAAGTCCCGCCCCCTTCCTGCTTTATTTTCGTCCATAACCTTGTCCTTACTGAACATACTATACGTGGGCTCCTTTGATTATTCTGCCTCTCCCCACTAGAGTTTTCGCCTGTTTCAATCACTGCCGGGTCCCCAGTGCCCAGGACACAGACTGGCACACGGCTGGTCCTCAGTGCATCTTTGATGAACGAACGCGGACTGAACGAAAGGAAACATGTCCTTAACCCCGACGACAGCGAGAACACGCCACCAAAGCAAATAAGCAAGGGCCCGAAGCCTCGGGGTGTTCTGAGACAGCCTCAGTGCCCCGCCCCCAGTGTGGGCACCGGGAGGAGCACAGGTAGACCTGCCGGACACCGGCTCAGGTGGAAAGCTCCAGAGGCACCCGGGGTCCTGCCCACCTCGGCCTTGCCCAGCGTGCACAGGGTCTCCAGGATCTTGTGCTGCAGTAGGTACTCCAGACACGGCCCCGCCTCACCGGCCGCCGCCTGCTGCTTCTCCTCGTACACCAAGATGTCCAGCATCTGCTTCAGCCGCCAGGGAATATCTGTTTTCTTGGCCGGGGTGTTTTCATCTAATCAAGATTCAGCAAACAAGGTGAATGGGGTGAAGAGAGGCACTCTGGCTGGATGGGGTCAAGCCCACAGGGCCTAGGGGGTGGAGGGAGGTGGAGGCCAACTTGGAGCAGGCCAGAGACCAGAGAAAAGGGAAGTTTACAGTTGATGCCTCTCTAGTTAAAAAGACAAAAGACCTCCTAGATGAAGCCCGGGATACAGCCCTCTGACGGAGCATGTGTGCAGGCCCCAGCACTTTATGAGAGCAAAGCAGCAGCATTTTTTCTCTGAACCCTGGGGCCTACAGAAGCACACCTGCTAGGGCTTCAGGCCTGCTCTGGGCCTGAGTGGAAAGCTGTGGGCTCAGGGGTCTCTGTTATACTATTTAGAAGCCAGCTTCCATCAGCTTCCAAACAGATAACCTCCTGGGGCCTGTTTATGTCTCTTTTATACTCAAGGAAGGCAATACTCTATTTTTTTTATAAAGCAAAAAAAAAAAAAAAATCCATGCATGACCATGGGTTCAGACTCAAACTCACTGCACAGTGCCCAGGTCCTAATGCAGAAGCTGATTAGTGGGGTTTTCTTAGTCAGTCTCAGAGGGTAGAGTACTTTTATAAAGAAAGTTTTGGTACTTTGGGACTGGCCTTGGAGCACCCCCTAGCTTTTCTTGAAAGCATTGGCTTTTAAGCAGGGCAGCTCACCTCGCCCGCCCCTGCATCTCCGGTCCAGGGACCAGTCTGGAAATTAACGGATTGGGCCCAGGTGAAGCCCCAGGTGGACCCAAGGCAGTTCTAGATCTTCTCCTAGTCTCTGGTAGCTTGGGGCTCCCTGTCAAGAGATCTTCAGTCTAAAAGCTGCAAACTTCCAGATGTAAAATAAGTCCTGGGGATGTAATGTACAGTATGGTGACTATAGTTAATAATACGTTACTGTATGTTTAAAAGTTGCTAACAGAGAAGATCTTAAAAGTTCTCATCATAAGAAAAAAAAATGTAGCTATGTGTGGTGACAGATGTTAACTAGACATTGTGGGGATCATTTCTCCATATCTCCATGTACTGAATCAGTATATTCAATTGATTACAGCAATTATATTGGCTTGGCCAAAAAGTTCGTTCGGGTTTTCCGTCAGATGCTACAAAAACCCAAACGAACTTTTTGGCCAACCTAATGTGTCCATTATATCTCAGCTTAAAAAAACAAAAGGGATCTTCAGTCTAAAGCAATCGTTCTTAACTGGGGGTGATCCTGCCCCTGCTCACCGGGATATCTGGCAATGTTTGGAGAGCTATTTATGGTTATCACGATGGGGAAGGAAGGGGTGCTACTGGCAGTTAGTGGGTAGAGGTCAGAGTTGCTGCTAAACATACACTGTACACCCCCCCCCCCAGCCCCCTACAACAAAGAATGATCCAGTCCAGGTGTCACCAGTGCCAAGACTGAGGAACCTGGTCTAACAGAACGCTCAGAGGGTCCCTCAGAGTGTCCAAAGGCCACTTTTAATTTCTTGGGTTGGCTGAGGCTGGAAAAAAAGCCTTTAGGAAAGGTGCAGGCTGGAATCAAACCCCAGTCTGAACTCCAGGCGGTGGAAGGCTAGGGATGCAGGAAAGGTTACCTGGCAACCAGTGCATCTCCACCAATCCCAGCATACTGACTACAAAGCAGCCAATGAGACGCTGCCCCCTCGGTGAGTGATCCTGATGGGCCCAGATGACCCAAGGCTTTGGCTTTTTAGAGTGTCGGCTTGGGGAGAAGGACCAGGTGTGCTACATGCCTTGCCAGGTCTCTACAAGAGAAATGCCCTGTAAGTTGGCTCACGGAAAAGAGGAATTTATTCCATTTCTTTTCTTTAATCAGTAAGCCCTAGGCACAGGGCCCAGGCACTTGGAGACTGAAGGCCTGGACATTCTGCCCAACTGGAAGCTGGGGGCAAGTGGCATTCAACCCCTGGGCTGCAGAGTCAGGCCAGTGAGACCTCAGCCTCCCTGTCCCCACTCCTACCTCACACAGGTCCCCTCCCGGAAGGTCAGGGTGGGGCAGCCCCCACTCTGAACTCGTGAGCAGCGGATGTCACCTTCTTCAGGACACCTGCATCTCTGAGCTGCAGGGTGACTCCACCCACACCTTCCTCCCTGCTCCCTCCAGGGATCCCTGCACGGAAGGAGACCAGGCCCCACCTGTACTTTCAATGTAGTAGTTCGTGATGCCCTTCCAGTGTTCCACGAAGGCCTCCAGCAGGTCAATGCTGGGCTCTCGCTGTGGAGAGAGCAGACACAACCTAAGTGATCGCCGCACTCATCAGAAAGGACATTCCAGGGCTTCCCTGGTGGTGCAGTGGTTGAGAGTCCGCCTGCCGATGCAGGGGACATGGGTTCGTGGACTGGTCCGGGAAGATCCCACATGCCGCGGAGTTGCTGGGCCCGTGAGCCATGGCCGCTGAGCCTGCGCGTCCGGAGCCTGTGCTCCGCAACGGGAGAGGCCACAACAGTGAGAGGCCCGCGTACCGCAAAAAAAAAAAAAAAAAAAAAAAAAAGAAAGGACATTCCACCGTCTGCTAAGTGTCGGACGTGTGCTAGGCCCTGGACGAGGCACCGTGATCGTGGGTTCTCAAATTGAACAGTTAAGCATTTTCTCCAGGACATTTGCACATTGTCTCTGTATCTGCCAACCATCTCCTGGTTCCTTTCCTTAGACCCCCTTCCCCTCCTGGAAATGCTGTGACATGAGCACATGTCATGATTCTATATCCCCTGTCCCGGAGCAGCTAAGACTGATGGTAGGGGAAACAGACACAGAAACAGATCATTTCTATATATCGCGGTTATGCTACAACAGAGGTACATAGAGGGAAACAGGAGAGCACCACCAAAACAAAATCAAAATGATACAGATGGAAAATGTGGCAAAGACAAAGCTTTCAGGTCCCTCTTGGTCTGAGAGTCTGAAAATCCGGGTTGAAGGCCACGACAGCTCAGTTCAGCCAGATGGATAACGTTAGCGAAATATTAAGAAAGTACCTTACTTATAATGTGCTGCATCTTTTGTCCACGGCTACAGGCCGTGCACCCCTAGCTCCTCTCCGCTCTGCTCCCGTCCACATCTCCTCTGACTCCTTCGATCGCCCCAGGGGGAATTCTGATCTGCTGTGAGCACCCCCCGAACCTCCCCGCTTTCCCAAAGTGCTCTCTCCATTTCCATGCCCCAGCTGGAACTAACCGGGAACTGGTAACAACCAGTTCCCCTAAAAACTTCTCCAAAAAAGCACATTTCTTCTCTTTTCTTGCAGGGTAAATTTTTGCTGGAGAAAAACGCATAGTCCCTACCTATATCCCTACCTCTTAGTCTTTGCTCCGGCCACGCCTCTGTCCAGGAGGCCCCGTATTCCCCTATACCTGTCTAGGTCCTAGCAGTCCCCAGTGAGGTCCAGCTCAGGGGCACCACCTCCACAAAGCCATGTCTGTGGTCCCCAGTTGCATCTCTAAATTCACGCTTTACTGCACCACAGGACGGGGTGTCTCCTCCTTCCATAACTCACTCAGTAGGTATCTGTTGAGTGCCTACCACGTACAAGACACCACGCCTGATGTTACAAGCCATACGAGGCTGTCTAAGAGCCAGTCCTCCAGAAACATGCCGTGGGGGAGAAGAGAATATAAAACACGCTGAATAACTCAACTACTGAAGTAGTGTGGGAACACAGGAGAGGTGGAGAATGACCTTCGGGCGAAGAGGGGTCACTTCCAACAAGTGGAACAAAGAGGCTTTACTGAGGTCGTGCGGGAACTAAAACCTGAAGAGCTGGGTCTGATTTCAACAATTAGAGAAACAGGAGAGACATTTCCTGCAGAAGGAACTTTGCAAAGCATGTCGGGGCCAAGGATGGATTGATGAGTGTGTGGGGCCTTGAATTTCTTGGCCAAACCAAGAAGTCTGATTTTATTTTTAATTTTTTAAATTTTTTATTGTTTTGCAGGCCGCCGGGTGCAGGTCAGTGACATCGGAACTGTGTGAGGAAGAGTCATCTTGCGGGTGTGTAGGAGACAGACGCAGGATGAATGCTTAGCAGACCATTATGACAAGAGGAGGAAGCAATCACACTGAATCAGAGGCCTTGAAGTATTCCCCCGGCCTTGGCGGCCCAGGCAGTCTTGTCTTCTCTCAAAGTTCGCTGTGGGGACCACGACTCTTACAGGAGTGGCACCTCGCACAGTCGTTCCAAACACACCATCCATATGGAGTGACAGCATCTTATCACATTCTACGTGATGCTATTATTGTTGAGTGAGCAGTCATCTCTCCGGGAGGCTGTGAGCTCCCTGGGGGCCAGGGTTCTGTTTCTGCCTGCCCCTAAAGGGCTCTGCACAGAGTGATTACTCGTTGATATTTACTAAATATCTCAGCAAACTCCTTCAGCCCCTTCCATAGTTCCTTGTCTCTGGGAAAGCCCTCTGACCACGCTACAGTCATCGCATAAGCCTGTGATGGGGTCTCATCTAGCCTTAAAATTCATTTATAGTCTCCTAAAGCCTTAAGCTGGACTTAACTCGAAAAACAACAATCCAGGGGCTTCCCTGGTGGCACAGTGGTTAAGAATCCACCTGCCAATGCAGGGGACACAGGTAAGAGCCCTGGCCCAGGAAGATCCCACATGCTGCGGAGCAACTAAGCCCGTGTGCCACAACTACTTAGCCTGTGCTCTAGAGCCTGTGAGCCACAACTACTGAAACCTGTGTGCCACAACTACTGAAGCCCACGCGCCTAGAGCTGGTCCTCCGCAACAAGAGAAGCCACCACAATGAGAAGCATGTGCACCACCAATGAAGAGTAGCCCCCGCTCGCCACAACTAGAGAAAAACCGCACGCAACAACAAAGACCCAACGCAGCCAAAAATAAATTAAAAAAAAAATCCAGCAAGAAAAGGAGAAACAGGAGAACAAAGATTAGCCAAAACAGACCGTTAGAGCTAAGAAAGCAGGGGGGTAATCTTTACCTGAATCTGTTATTAGCTACTGTAACTCCAGCCCAAGGAAACTGCACCAAATGATTAATTTTTTAAGATAATATTATATTTACAAATAACACTAAAGATTGCTATTCTATTTTGTCAGAAGAGGGCAGGAAGGAGCACTCTTCCTCCTTAACTAGGAGTCAAGCAACTTGCTGGGGGTTTTAACCCGGTGACCCAGCCCTGGGAAGACCTATGCTCAAGCTTGGGGGTGGGAGGGAGAGGGGTCCCCATCTCTCCTGATGGTCGCACGGGGCCAGCCAAATTTCCAGGGCGTCATCTATATGTTGTATACTGAGGGGCCTAAGATCACCTGCCTAAAAATATCCCCCTTGACCAGCAATACTCCTGCAGCCACTGACACTGAAATTTCCACATAGGAAGCATTAGAAATTCACTTCTCAGGGCCGGGGTCCTGTCTATCCAGTCCACCCACCTTGTGTACGGAGCTTTTCCAGAGAGGTATGAAGGAGTGTCAGATTACTTTCTAAAATGACAGTTATTTTGATTGGGGATGGGGAGGAAGGGAGGAGAGATCATTTTGGAACCCCCTCCTGAGGCGGGATGGCCGGAGGCTCCTGAACACCGGCTAGGGCAGGGCTGGGGCGGGTGGGAGAGGAGGAAGAGCTGAAGCTTTTCACTTTCTTCACAAGTCTGCTTAAGGCTGAGACTGTTCTCACTCATTAACAAGCTCTGATTTGGTGTGCGTGTTGGGGAGGAAGGGGATGCAACCCAAGGGTGTTTCTCCTGAGAACATGTGATACACTCAACTGATCAATTAGGGAGAGGGTTTATACTGTGAGACAAAAGAACTGTTAACTTTACAGGCAGAATCTTGGCAGGGTTGCTTTAACTGGAGGGCATCCCGCCTACCCTATCTAAACGGCACTTTTATCTCGCTCAATGAAGAGAACAGCCGCCGTGGGCGCCTCTCACCAGCCTTCAACCCCAACAGAAAATGGCAGAAACACACACTCCTCGTCCCCGCTGGCCGCCCCAGGCCGCACCGCAGCTGGCCTCTCCTGACTCAAGGTCAGTGGGGCTCGGGCTGGCCTGGTGTTGAGACAGTATTCTGGAAACCGCGCTTGTACCCTGCAGACGGCTGTTTCCTGGGCCAGGCGACCCCCTTCCCGCCCCCCCCCCCCCGCCCCCCGACTGTATCTGTACCCTTCCTGGGGACTTGGCCAGTCCGGAGCCTGCACTTCCCAAGTCCAAGGTGAGAGGGCAGAGTGCGCCTGAGTGTGGTCTTGGAAGCGGCCGAGGGCTCGGAACCAGGGTAAGGGGCAGCTATTTTTTAAGGCCGGGTGACCAGGGAGGGAGGAGCGTGGGGGAGGAGGAAGGCACCCAAGCTGGGGGAGGGGCCTTGGGGGGAATTTTGGGAAGAAACTATTGGGTGACTAGGGATCACTCGGCACAGAGGAGTTTGGGAATTGGAAGAGACTCGGGGAGCAGGAGAAATAAACAGGAAGCAATCCGGGGAGAAGGGTTAGGGGCCGGAGCGACCTGGAGAGGAGCTGGGAACACGCGCGATTCGGAAAGAAGCCACTGGAAGCGGGGAGCGCTCCGCGGGAGGGGCGCGCCGGGGGAGTGAGGAGGCCCGGGAAGGGGCACCACGGCGCGGGTGGGGGGGGGTCCCTTCCTGGAGGCGGCCCGCGCCCTCCGCCCGCCCGCGTGCCGGCCGGCTCCTCCCCCGGCCCCGCGCCCGCCCTTCCGGCGCAGGCCCCACGCGCCCCAGCGTCCCCGGCCTCACCGCCCCCATGGCCTCCTGCAGCAGCGCCCCGAGCCGGCTCAGCATGACGGCGGCCCGGCTCCCGGTTCCCGGGCGGCGGTGGCGGCGGCGGCGGCGGCGGCGGCGGCGGCGGAGGCGGCGGAGCTCCCGGGCGCAGGCGGCGACCCGGAGGCGCGGCGAGGGAGGCGGGGCCCCGGCCGCCCCGCCCCACCGCCCCCGCCCGGCCTAGCTTGGGGTAGGAGAAGAGGCCGGCAGCCGACGTGGCCGGGCCGGGCAGCAAGGAAGGGTGCCGGGGTCGGGGGCGCCGGCAGCCGGGGCAGCGGAGGGGTTAGGGTCAAGTCCGCCGGGGCCTCTTGGTGAACCAGGAGGCAGCGAGCGAACTACCCTTAGAGAAGGGCGAGTGGAACCAGACAGGTTTTTCCCATGAGGGATGAGAAGGTTTGTGGGTTCTGGAAGTCTCTAGACTTTCCTCGTGGGACCCCATAATGCCTTAGCCTCCCATCATGTGACGTCGAGGATCAGCAGAAATACATTTTGAACAGCTGACTGCCATGTGCTCAGGAAGAATTTCTTTCCATTCCTGGGGGAATGGGGGCGTGGAGCGGGGAGATGGGGAATGGGCTTTGTACCGGCAGAGCTGGCTGCTAGAAAGCCCCCTCCCTAAGGTCCCAGCTTTTGACATTCCGGGAAACCCTGCTCTGGTTGAGAGTTCTGCCTGTGTAATTCTTGGCCATAAGTTTCCCAGTGTGTCCCCCCCCCAGCAAACACACACACACACACACACACACACACACACACACACACAGGAGACACACCTGTTTCTTTCCTTGATACGTCTAGAAGGGCAAAACGGGGCCGGCGTGACTTCTTTCCCCCACCCCTGTCCAGCACAGTAGCCACTGGCCACTCGTGGCTATGGAGCTGAAACGGGCTAGTCCTAATTAACATGTGCTGAAGACATGTCAGACAAAGGAAAGAATGTAAAATAGTCACTAATGATGTTTTATGTTGATTACAAGTTGAAACGTAATCTATTAGATAAATCGAGTTAACCAAATATATTATAAAAATTATTTCACCGGTTGCTTGTTAATTTAAGTGGATACAGTGCTGGTCCAGAGGTCCTGCAGAGGAAGTCACACTGGCCTCGTTTTGCCCTTCTAGATGCACCAAGGAGAGAAACAGAAGGTGGGTCTCCGGTGTCGGGGACACACTGGGAAAGTTACACCCAAGAGTTAAACAGGCAGAACCCTCAGCCAGAGCAGGGTTCCCAGGAATGTCAAAAGCTGGGACCTTAGGGAGGGGGCTTTCTAGCAGCCAGCTCTGCCAGTTCAAAGCCCATTCCCCATCTCCCTGCTCCCATCTCCCACCTCTACACCCCAGGAATGGAAAGAGATTCTTCCTGAGGATAGGGCTGACATCTGTTCAAAATGTGTTCCTGCTGAGCCCTGACACCATCTGATGAGAGGGTGAGGCACCAGGGGTCCCACGAGGGAAGGTGGGTAGCCCCTGTCACAGATCTGAGGACCTGGAGCTGTGGGGTACTAGGGTTTCACTGCACTGGCTCTGCCTTTGGGGCCCCTTTCACCAGTAGGACTAAGGCCCAGGAGGCAACGCCTGCCCAGAGTTGGCCATGTGCTGTGGAGTGGAGCCTGCAGTCCAGACCGAGTCACGGGGAGGCCAGGGTTCGGCTGAGCTAGTATTTGGATCTCAGTTCACTGGCAGCTGCTTAGGGAAAATAGATGTTTCAAACAGCTCGTCTACAATTGGTCCCGGGTGAGGAGCCTACGGGAAATGAGAGGAGGCTTTTAGGCCAAAAAGTATAAGAACAAAGGGAAGAAACAAGCCTATTTTGTGTATCAAGAAGCAATCTAGGGGACTTCCCTTGCGGTCCAGTGGTTCGATCCCTGGTCAGGGAACTAAGATCCCGCATGCTGCATGGCGTGGCCAGAAAAATTTTTTTAATTAAAAAAAAAGCAATCTGGAGTCAGTCCAACACTGTTCTTCTCTGGGTCTTCTTCCTCATAGGTAAAGGAAGCAGGCTGGATGGATTAAATCTACTTGTTTTCCTTCAAGATATTTCAAGGAACTGTAGAATATAGGGCAAGTGTATAAGAAATTTATAACCTTTTATTTGGTTTAACTTTTAAAATTTTATTTCAAAAGCTCTAATAAAAGTCAGTGGACATACTTGTATATATGATAGAGCCCACCGATGTGTTTAAATTCTGCTGCCAGGTTAGCTCATTGGGAAGAAGATGTTTGAATAAACCCTTCCCTCCTGTCAGCGTAAATGAAGGTAGAAGGCTGTTGCAGAATAAACAGTTTGAAAGAGCAAGGCACTAAGCCCAGATTCAAAGAGATGGGGCTTAGCTGCTGCCGCTCAACAACGTGAGGAATGTGACCGTTCACATTTGCATGCATTTTTAAACCACCGCAACTTTGTAACTACTTATCTGTGTGAATCAGAATTCTCTCCTACTGTGCAACCAAATACAAGAATAAATTAGATCCTGTGCTTGGTGAAAGGGCGGCTGTCATATACAACGCTTGACTTAAAGTTGTTATATCCGTCAAATAGCTTCCTTGTTCTCATTGATTGATTTCATTAATAATTAACATTTCAACTTACAGGGAATTCCCCGGCGGTCCAGTGGTTAGGAATCCGTGCCTCCACTGCAAGGGCCACAGGTTCTATCCCTGGTCAGGGAACTAAGATCCCGCATGCCACGTGGCATGGCCAAAAAAATAAATAAATAAATTTATAAATGTATTCTAATTGCTCATAGTAAGATCTAATTTTTAAAAAGATTTGACTACTAAAAAGGTTTGGAAACCAATGGACTAAATAATCACCAAGGTTTTATTTTAGGACAGACCTCCACTTTGCGCCGCTCTAAATTCTCAGGAACTTCAGATCCTTTAGGACTTCGAGTCCAGTCTGCTCGCACCACAAACATTTCCCAGTGCACTGTGATCAAACACTCCTCACACCCCTTGGTGCTCAAGAGCTTGGGAGCTCCGTGGACAGGGGGGTGCTGGCCTCGTCACCCGTTTCCCTCATGCCAGAACGGGATAAGCCTTCCAAACTTTTGCTGAACACCTAATCCTGGGTACGTGTGTGTGGGTACCATTCCTCTTTTTGCTGCCCCTGCAGAGGCAACTGTGTCTATACTGGGAATGACCCAGGTTAGCAGTGAAGAAACTGGGATGTGTGTTTCCAGTCTGCAATCATCAGTTGCTTGTAGCTTCAGGCTTGTGAAATGTCTCTCTTCCACAGTTTTCTCATTCTCGAGAAGGATGAAAACAACCTGTGCCGTTGACCTCGCAAGTTTGTTAAGACGATCAATGTTGTGCATGTAGCAGAACTCCTACAGTTTAATCATTCACACTTGAGCAGTTCTTATCCACTTTGCTTTTGTTTCAGCCAAAGGGGCTAGAAACTCCTCCAAGGGCAGGAGAGTTGATTCAGGTGCCAGGTCCAGTCTTGGGTTCACACGCAGGGCCCCCTCCAACTCACCGGGTCCTCTGGACTGCGTACCTCTTCAGGTGCCCAAACCCAGGTTCTGTTCCCCGCAGGTGAGCCGGCCCCATCCCCGCCGGCCCTCACACCCAAAGTCCTTCTGATCTTCCAGTCCCGTCTTCACCCCGTCCACCCACTGCAGCAGGCCCGTTCCATGTCTACTGCCCCTGGGCGGTCCTGCCAAGTCATCCAGGACCAAGCTACTCCTGCTCCCTTGGCCTCCACTTGACCCTTGCTCCTGCTGGATTTCCCCCATCATTTCTCCACCCCTTAGTTTTCCCCGCCTGACCCTCGACAATCAGCTCACTGCCCACTCCTACACAGTTGACCTTTACTGGGTGTTTGGCCTCCCTATTGAACTGTGAGTATCATAGACCTGGAGGGGTACAACCACGTCAGCTGCTGATGAGCTTGACCGCCAAGGGGGTGCATTTAGGGGCCCAGTGAAGGGCAGAGCCTTTTCTCCCAGCTGGCTCTATATTCATGCTCCAGAGTGTGAGTTTCTGTCCCCTCATCCATGTCACCATTGCACAGCCCCTGAAGGAGAGGAGGCAGACAGGACCTGCTAGACTGCCCCCCGCTTCTCTGGCCCAGGGATGGGGGAGGGTAGGAGGTATGCCATCGCTCTCTCTCCTCCAGCTCCGTGTACCCCGCCATTTGAACCCTCGCTCCGTGGCTTTCCTCAGCCTGGCATCACCTGTCCCTCTCGCTCAGATCTGGTGGCTCATAAAGAACAAGTAGATTTGGGGCCCCGATGCAACCTTTTAATTCCAAGCAGAGTGCCCCTCCCCCAGCATCATCACACACACACACGGCGGAAAGGGATGGCGGGGTCTGGGCAGGAACAAAACCCAGACCCCGGCCAAAATATATATATATAATTATATACACGTGTATTTGGAGAGAAGAAAAGCTGGGAGCGTGATTAAGGTAGGGCAGAGAGTTAGGTGAGGAAAGCAGCTGGGGGGTGCCCCAATAAATTACATTCTTTAGAGAGCATGGTGGGGGATGCAGGGGTGTGGGTGGGACCTGGTAGCCAGGACTCTCAGCCTGGCTCCTCATCCCGTCCAGGGGAGCCCAAAGGCCTGGGCTCTGCCCGGGCCCTGGATGCTAGAAGGTAGCATTCTAGCCGACTCAGCCTGAAGGCTGATGTTGGGCTGGGGGTCTGTATAGGCGACATCTCCACTCTAAGCCGAGGCTTCTAGGGAAGCCTCAGGGCTGGAGCAAGAGGCTTTGAAGCTTGGGGGTCACAAGGAGAGGACAGGGTGAGCTAGAGGGCTGGGTGGCCTCCCTGCTGGAGGCTGAGCGGCGGGAGGCCCAGGTGCAGGGGAACCCGTCCCAGGTGAGCTGCGGAGGAGTGCTTGGGTGCACAGGGTCCTGGGCGCTCTCTGCCTGCGTGGCTGCTTCCCACCCTCACGTGCCTCCTACCAGGCCCGAGGGTTCTTCCCACCCATTGGTCGGGACAGCAGACAGGCCTGACCATTAAGTGTCATGTTCGTATCTCGTCACTCTCTTCTGGGGACCTTCACACGGGGGTGGGGGCAGGGAGAGGGTGCAGACACTATCTCTGCGTGTGCTGGAGTGCACGCTGGGTTTGCCCTGTGCAGCGAGGACCAGGGATGAGAGAAGGGGCCCCCACCCCTAGCTCATCATGGGGAAGGAGGTCCATGTCCCCAAGCCCCAGCACTGCAGAGGCCTCGCTCTCCCTCGACCTCGGCAACGGAGCCAACCCCACCTCTGCCCCACCACCCTGCTCCCCCCAGAGATGATGCTTTGGGGTCTAGTGACCCCAGCTCCAGAGCCCTGAAGCAGCAAGGGTGAGGGTCAGTCACAGAGCAGGTGGGGGCCATCAGAAGAGAGAGGCCTTTTTCTTGAGTTCGTTTCGCTTCCACAGAGCCAGCTTGCCAAACTCTTCGGGAGACATAGAAAAGACCCTTGAGAAGTCCTCTGCTGACAGGTGCCTCTGCAGGGGGACACACAGCGGCAGTGTAGGGACAGGAGGCACAGGGTGGGGCTGGGCCACCTTCCCCCACACCGGGCAGGGGACGCTGCCCCGTCAGTAGCCCGTCACCCGCCCAGCACATTCTCCCTGCGTACCTCAAGCCTCATCCTATCCACACCTGGAGGCAACTTGGTTCGCCCCCTGTTGGTCACCACCAGCATTTCGTAAGGATAGATCTGGCGGGGAGGGGAGGCGGGCAGTAAGTATCAGGCTCTTCGAGGTCCCTGTCAGCATAACCCCCTCCATTCCCCAGGCCCCCTTATCAGCCTGCAGGGGCCATGGGGGCTCATGCCATCTTGCCATCCAACTCCCCCAACTTCCGTGCTGCCCCTCCCATCATCAGCCAGGAGGACCCCTCAGTGCATTCACTTCCCTGGCTTCTCCCCAAGCTGGCCAGCCCCCGATAGAGACGGTTCTGTCCCCTGCCCACCATCCCCTGCCTCTGCCCCTGCCCCTCACCTTCTGCTCCAGCACACAGGGAAGGGAGATCCCCCGGTCCATCCTCCCCCTCTGGCCCTCTCCGTTCTGGGGAGACCAAAGCCGCAGTGAGCCAGAGTGGGGCAGGGAGGCCTCCCCAGCCTTACCCTAGGCTTCTTATGTCCTCACCAGGTGGCTCCGTAGCCCCGCACCCCTCCCCCAACGCTGACAGTCCCCCTTCCGTCCGTGGCTTCCGCGCTCCACGTGTCTCCCTCCAGAAGGCACTCACCTGCAGGCCTGTGGGAGAGAAGAGCCATTGTTCAGAGGCAGCTCTGAGGTCAGCAGGCTTCCAAACCCGCCAGCTCAGCCTCCCCGACCTCCAGCCAGAGCCCTGCCCACATCGCAGACACGGGCTGCTCCAGGGGCCTCTTGAGCCCCTTTCCCAGCATCAGGTCGGCCCTGCCTCTCACCTGGGCTTTCGGTCTCACTCCCGGATGGGCTGAAGTCTGTGGACTGAAGCTGGAAAGGACACGAAGGAATCAGAGGAAGCTGGAGCGTTCCACATTGTCTCCCTTCACTGTAAGGGTCTGGCCGCCCCCCCTGGGTGCCCACGTAGCTCAGTCCCTCACGGGCCCCACATGCACACTCTTCTCACGAGGCCTGTGACCTCCGTCCTGGGACCTTACCCGGCTCAGGGTGGTCCTGCCGTAGGCGGGGAGGGAAGAAGACTTCGATGTTCCCACGTGCAAGGCTGGAAGAGAGTAGGAGGCCCTGTCTCAGACCCTTTGGCCTGCCAGTCATTCCAGAGGGTCATTCCCTGGCCTTCCCTGCCAGGAGCAGGGCAGTGGAGGGGGGACTTGGGGGAAGCCGGTGGGCCTCTGTTGGCTTCCAGCTCCTGCCCGTAACCTTCAGCAGGTGACATTGTGCTGGCAGCTCTGAACTATCCCTAATGCCTCCCCTCTCTCTAACAGACGTGCACAAAATAGACATTTGGGCCAAATGTCCGAGTGTTCAAATTGATAGTCAGCCAGTGATAGTCAGATGAGGAGGCTTACCATCATAAAATGAACCTCTGGAATATGAAAATAAATCTAAAATTTAGTCGAAACAATCGAATTATTACAATTTTATGTTTAGCAATGTTGGTAATCAAATTTCAAATGCTTGATGTTATAAAACAGAAGCTGCAGTTTTCCCAGCACCTTCAGCTGCTAGATGGTACTGCAGTCGCTGGACTTGACATTCGCATGACCGGATGTCACTTTCAACTCGACGTCCAATAATATCACTAAGCTTTCAAGCACTGCAGATTATAATTCAAGAAAATTGGTTTTCGGTAACAGGTTTTCCTAGAAGGATTCTTAGTTTGCACTAATCTCAAAATTCCTGCATCTCCAATGACTAGAAATTGTTTTGACCAGCATTTTTGTGTGTGAAGGTTTAGCCTGGACAGACTCCAAAGTATAAGGAAGAATTGTTTTCTTCAAACGTTTTAATAAAATATGTTATTTGGAAGTTTGGTGAGAACAAAATGTGTTTTGGGGACCCTCGTGTTTTTTTTTTCCTTAATGCTTCTTATTTTTGTGTAGAGAATTGTCTACTTTCACGGCCCTCATTGTTGAAGCGCTTCTCTTTTGTGATAAGTACACACTTCTCCCTCAACTGACTGATAAGATTGTTTTTTTGAAAAATTTTTGGCCATGCTGCATGGCATCCCCAACCAGGAATTGAACCCGTGCCCCCTGCATTGGAAGCACGGAGTCTTCACTACTGGACCGCGAGGGAAGTCCCTAAAGTGTGTAAGATTTTCACTCTAATGACTTCTAGACTGCTTATTTACGTTTGAAAGTGACCGTTAATTTCAATGTTACCCTTAAGTCAGAATGACACGCCTGTCCGTAATTCTGAAATTGTTCAGGTTGATCAGCTATGAGAGTAACCTACGCAATCATACGACCGTTGATCCCATACAAGTTCAAGGATGCCAACAGTGACACTGAGGCAGACATTTCGCTACTCAACTTTGCAAGGCCAAATGCACATTAAAGAGCTCATTTTGCCTAACTAGCAAATCCTGGTGGAGCATGAAGACTGAATCCAACCTTCGGGGCATCTCTCTCTCTCTGCCTCCTTCTTCGGGCCTTAACTGTTTATTCCACATTCTCTAAAAAGACCTATTAGAAGCTCTTCCCACCCACAATGAAATATCATCCTGGTGAAATATCATTTCAATGACCCTATGGATGTCCCAGCCATATACGAGCCTTAACGGTTCCTTGAGTCCCCCAGGCCAGTGGCTTTCACCTCCACTCTACAGCATGCAACCCCTTCCGGTGGCCAGCCCCTGGATCTTGTCGTCCACAACCGCTTCGCTTTGACACTGAAGCCTGGGTATCACACTTTGCGGGCACAGCGCCCTTTTTTTTTTTTTTTACGGTAAGCGGGCCTCTCACTGTTGTGGCCTCTCCTGTTGCAGAGCACAGGCTCCGGACGCGCAGGCTCAGCGGCCGTGGCTCACGGGCCCAGCCGCTCCGCGGCATGTGGGATCTTCCCGGACCGGGGCACGAACCCGCGTCCCCTGCATCGGCAGGCGGACTCTCAACCACTGCGCCACCAGGGAAGCCAACACAGCGCCCTTTTTTGTTCGCAGCTTTCCCTCAGCCACATTCCTGGCACATCTGCCGGTCAATATCATGGGGAACCTCCAGTGTCTTGATCCCCCACTTCCCCCTGACCTTTGACCCATAGGTGGGTACATAACCACTTTCACCCACACTCAGCAGCACCCAAACTCTAACCCTGCATCAGCCCAGGGCTCCCCTTTTGCCCACAGGTTATGGAGATGAAGCCCACAACGTGTACCTTAGCATCACTAGAGCCCCTACAGCCTCTCATCAGTTCCCTTTCCCAGCAGAAGCTGTTCCGAACCTTCACCGTTCTCACCAAGCCTCACCCTCCGTGTGCTCAGCAGACGACGTCAACTTCTCTCTCTTTTTTTTTTTGGCCTAGCCACGCAGCATGCAGGATCTTAGTTCTCCCCGACCAGGGATCGAACCCGTGCCCTCTACATTGGAAGCGCAGAGTCTTAACTACTGGACCGTCAGGGAAGTCCCTAAAGTGTATAAGATGTTCACTCCTAATGATTTCTAGATTGCCTTTTTATGTTTGAAAGTGACCGTTAATTTCAATGTTACCCTTACGTCTGAAGGACAGTTTGTCGAATTAAACAAAATGTGCTAATTCTGCTTTAGCTGATGCCATCCTTTGTCATCTCATCTTGTTCCATGACTGGTACTCTTGCCCTAAGGAGAGCGCCAGAGCCTTGAGCCAGCAACCGAAACTTCTATGTCTCTTATACCCACAGTAGCACAGCGCTGGGCGTGTGACAGACAGACTCAGCAGACTACTTGATTCTGGCCTCAGGGTCTGGCCAGGTGATTCTGAGCCCCCTTGGTGACACTCACAGGTATGGAAGGGTGTCCGGTCAGGCAGAGAGCGGGTTTTCCGTCGGATAGGCAGTGACTTTTCCATCTCTTCCTTCAAGATCATCTTTCCCAAGTTAGAAGTAACCTGGCAAGGAGAGAGGAAGATGGATCCAAGGCGTCGATACCTGTTTCTCATCCCCAAAAGGTTCAGAGTTGGGTCCATCCCAGGCAGAAGTGGGGACAGAGTTCCTGAGGGGCTGTGTGGTGCCTGGAGCCCATGGAGCCTGTCCTGGCCAGAAGCTCGGCCACATTGGGTCTGGCCACCCTCGAGAGCAAGGAGTCAGAGCCGCTCAGTGTAACTCTGCCCCAGGGGCTTCTGCAAACCAGGTCACAAGGCCCAGAGCACAGGCCCATGCCACCATCAGTGGCCTTTCCGTGACTCTCTACACCATCTCTCCTCCCCTGGAGGCCAGCAGCCTACTCTCTCCTTTCTCCTCGTCCCATGAACTACTCCGCCTGCTGAAGCTTGGCACTGGCGGGACCACCCCTTTCTGTGCTTTTGGCCCTAACAGTAAGCGGTGTCCCCCTAAAGCAACATGCAATCCTAGTGTCCCTTCAAAAGCGGCAGCCTGACATCCCGGCAAAGAAAGGGAATTCCTCACATGTTCTCACCAGGACGCTCTTCAGACATGTACCCATTTAGATCAGAATGGAACTTCTATCCCCAGGGTGGCCCAGGGATGCGGGTGGGGCAGCGCGATGCTACCTTACTGAGTTCCTCTCTCTGACGCTCCCTGAGAGCCTTCATCTCCTCCCCGGAGTCATCGTCGTCGTCCTCCTCCTCCTCCTCTGCCCCCCTCCTCGACGCCTTCCGCTTCCTCCACTCTGTCTCTGGGAAATACGGACCAAAGCGGGCACATCAGTCAATCAACCGCGCGCTCAACGAGCATCTGTCAGGGGCTGCTTTGTGCATGTCCCGGGGCTGCGACCTTGAAGGGAACACCGCAGATTATTATTATAAAATAAAAGCAACGTTTTCTAGCCTCGCGGTGAAGCTGGGTGGGCAACACACGCCCACACGACTGAAAGCGATTGGGGGCCAAGACCTCATCTCATTCCTCTTTCTCTTTCCAGAGCTCCCATCACAGAGCCTGGGACACAGTAGAAATTCGACAAATGTCTGTTGAGCGGCCAAAGAAATGAACGGAAAGCGGTTAAATGACTAACAAGCAGGGCCGCTTACGCCAAGAGCGATGGGGTTGCAGGGGACGGGGGAAGCAGGAGCCTGGAGGGTCCATGCAGGTCGGGGGGTGGGGGGTTCCTGGGGCTTCGGCAGGGCCTCTCTCGCCTACCCACAACGGCCAGCGACGGGGGGCATGGCCAGTAGTCTGTTTCGATCTTGGCTGGCTGGTTGGGGTCGGGAGGCTGCGCTGCAGGGAACTTGGACGACTCGATGATGAGGTCTTCAATGAGGTGCTTGCTCTGAGGGCTGCCTCCTGTGGACTCTGCGGGGGGAGGTCAAGGTCAGCCCGGGCACACCCTCCCCCCCGGAGGCCACCTCCCACCTTAGCCCCCCACTCCCTCCTCTCTCCCTCTTCACACCTGTGAGCTCCTGGGTGTAAAAGCAATGCACAAGGAAGAGCACAGGGCAGTGTACATGCTGTTATGAACATCTGTTTTCCCATCACCCCCCCACCCTCAGGACAGCCTCCCGGCACGTGGCGAAAAGGGGGCTCTGGTCGGTCAGGGGAACCCTCACCTCTCTGCTTGTAGATGGGTGGCTTCTTGTAGATGTTGGAATCTGGGCGGGTGGTCTCTGTGGAGAGGGAGCAAGAATGGATGAGAAGGAGGCTATGAGGATGGCGGGGAGGCTGGGTCAGAGGAGGGAATGGAGACATGGATTGGGAGAAGGCAGGAAACTCAGGGGCTCCTGCCGAGAGTCAAGACAGAACCAGAGATCCTGAAATTACCCCTCAGGGGTTGGGATTTTTGCACTTCTCTGTTTGGGTGGGAGGGAGGATGCAGCAGGGCCCACCACCTCTGGGAGCTCTGCCTGGGGTCCGGCATCTGGGGGTCTGGCCAGTTCTGTGGTGTGCATGTATTCCAGAGAGTGGGGGACTAAGAGTAAGGGGCTTGGGTTCCTGAAGGAAGAAAAGAGGACCTAGGGCAAGGATGCCGCCATGCTGACACCAAAACCTACCAGGATGGTGGAAATGGGGCAGGCTGGTCCGGGGCGTGCCAGTGGTTCTTGGGGCTGAAGCCTGAGAGAGGGTTCCAGGGGACCGGCTCTCCGCCCACACCTGCAGAGCAGAAGTACGGTTCACTGCAGCTCCCAGGTCCCCCGCCCCGCCCCCTCCACCATCTCCATCCTCCCACCCTAGCACACACACCCCCAACCCCAGGGCAGAGGAAGGCTATCCAAGGACTCGACCTGCTGATGCTGCCTGACCCAGGAGAAAGGATTAAAAGAGATCCTGGGTCAGACGTAGATGGACCCAGAGCTGGCCAGTGACAGGACAAGGTCCACTGATTCCATCACCCCCTAGGCTCTGCCAAGCCCAGTCTGGACGTGTGTGGGGAAGGGGGTTGAGCCCGGTCAGAGCAGGGCTGGGCAAGTGTCAGGTGCGGGGCAGACTCACCTCTGGGGATGGTGGGGGGGATGTGGATTTGGGTGACAGCGAGCGCTGTGAATGGAGAGGAGGCTGGTCAGAGCCACAAGGGTGGGATTAAACCCTTGTCCCTAGGACCCCAGGTGGGTCACTTCACCCCCCCACACACTCAACTCTGCAATTGCCCAGCCAATTTCTGGGCCACCTCTTCTCTCTTCGTCCTTGCCAGCTCCCAGGGCTGGCCCTCCGTCCTCTCTCTCCCTAGACAGGGTCCTACGTCTTTCCCTAGGACCCACGAAGAAGCAGAAGAAGTCGAGGATCTTGGAGCAGTGTGCATGTGCTCTGAGGGCCAGCTGGAGGGGCTCTGGCTCTGACCTCAGAGCCAATGAGCAACAGGGGGAAGGGACAAGACCCACAGCATCCAGGATGGAGTCCGGGCCCCTTGTCAGTCGTTTAAGTCTCCCCACAGCCTGGCCCCGTCTCTCTGCTCAGCCATGACACTGCCCCTTTCTCCAACACAGTGTACAAAGTACCTGTCCTCCGGTATCTCATGCATTTGACTCCCTGGTGAGGTGGACGGGTCAAAGTCTCACCTCTATTTTATAGGAAGGGAAACTGAGACCACACCGTCACACAGGTCACACTCAGCTAGGACTTCCGGCCTCCGAGCTCAGTGTTCCTGAGCGCTTTCCACAAATTTGCTCACTTTCCGCCCAGTCCCACCCCATTCCTACATGACCCCGCTCTGTGCTGCTACCATTCAAACACGGCCTCCCCTGCGCTCCCCCTGGAGCTAGCCTCCAGCCGCCAGCCCATCTCTGCCTGCTCTGCACAAATACCCAGGTCACCAACTGACTGGTGATTCCTGTGCACAGGTCCCCTTCTTGTTTTGAAGTCTGGCCTCCAGGAAAGAAAGCATGAGAGGGATTCTGCCTCCCACCCAGTGTGGCTGGGTGAGCCCTTCCCCCAAGTCCTGTCCAAGAGGAACCTCCCACCCTTTACCTCCCGGCTTCTGGGCAGCTCCACGTGTTCCAGCAGAGAATAGGTAAAGTGGGGCTCGTAGATCATGAGGTCAGGCCTCTCGATGTCCAGGATGGCCTTGTCCTTGGGGATGGCAGCCAAGTCCTTGTAGCCCATCACTTGATTGTCCATCTTGGCCTGAAGGGAAATGGTACACATGGAACAGAGGTGTCAAAAGCCTCCCTTAGAATACTGGCCCTACAAGCCAGACCTGCAATTTATTAGGAAGAAGATGGGCGGCCGTTTTAGATGTCAGCTCCTGTAAGTTAATATTTCTATTATTGTCATTTAAAAGGTTTAGAGTGTCACCTTAAAACAATGATAGTCCTTCACCTAGCCCTTTGGGTACAACGAGACAGTACCAGACCAGCAGGAGGGGGTGTGCAGAACCTTCTCTGGGTCTGGGGTTCTCTCTGCCTGCCAGCCCTGGCAGGACCATCATCATTTGAGTGAAGCTGCCCGGCGGCCGGCGTGCGCCCCACCCCTCCCTCCTCCCAGCCTGAGGGTGCTGGTGGCCAAGAGGTACTCACCACGATGCTGGAGGGAGAGCCCGGAACACTGGAGCCTCGGGAGGAGCTGACGCTCCCAGGGGAGGTAAGTGGTTGCTGGGGAGAGCGAGAAGGCGGGCGGGTGGGAATGTGTGTGGGTGCCAGGGCCGGGCCGGAGGGAGGGGGCTGGGGCAGGGGAGGGCTTCTGTAGGCCTCTGGGGCCCCGGGGTGCGGCGCCGCGGGCAACCACCAGGTGGCATCCTCGACTCCCGACCTGACCCTCCGCGGGGAGCCTGGCCCCCACCGCGTGCCCCCGGCACCCCACTGCCCCGGCGTGGGTGTAGCCCCGCGCACCTTCTGCAGCCGTTCCATGCAGCAGGGAGCTGGCCGGCCGGATCACTCGCAGAGCCCTGTGCGCGAGGGGAGACGACAGGGCGTCAGGCTCTATCCGGCTCCTGGGCGCTGCGCGCTCGGGGCCGCGAGAGCAGAAAGGGTGCTCCCCCGGGCTGTGGCGTCCTCATCCCTCGGTGACTCTCCAGGCTGCTGGCCGAGTGCAGGGCCTGGAAGGGGAGGGAGAACGTGCCAGCCGGGGCTGTCGAGCCCCGCGATCTCAGAGGGCGGGGACGAGGGCAGCCCCCTCTGGCCCCGCGTGTCTCCCGGGAGCGGGGCTCCGGCTTTCCGTTCGCTCAGCCTCGGGGACCGGAGATCGCATGTGGCCCGCGGCGAGACGGGAAGGTGGACCGGCTGCACTAGTTTTTGAGCCATTGTTCTCTGGCTGGAAAGGAAATGACGGCAGGGCTCAGCCGTTCCCGGGGCAGCCTACACATCCCTGCTTCCTCACACCTGCCCTGCCGGGGCTGCGGGTCAATTTCAGGCCCAGGTTCTCACTCGCCTCGGCCTCTGCCGTGGCCTTTCCCTGGCGCTGTGTTGGTGCCCTTGACCTCCTTCCCCTCAGTCTATGTCCACGGTGCCACACCGCTCTCATAGCCCAGAAAGGTTGAACACAGAGGGACTTAGTAACACTATGAGACGTTAATAGGGGGAGGGGAGGACAGAGCGAAGGCGTTTTGGTGGGAAGCGCTCAGGTCATTGGCTGGGGGCTGCCGCTCTCCCAGTGGAGAAGGGAGGGGGCGGCTGGAGGGAGCCACACCCCCATGTGCCTGTCCCTGTACAGCAGGCAATCCCACTTGCAGGCATCTGGTAAAACACCTTGGGGGCCAAGGCCACGTCCCAGCTCCCCACCATCTCGGAGTCCTCGAGCTGAGGCTGCCCTCTGAAGGGCTACTTTGCTGCAAGTCAGGGCCCCCCAGTTCAGCAGGAAGGCCTCCAGGCTGGCACTGCCCTCTCTTGGTTCCTAAGAAGTTGAGTCCTGTCTGCAGCAGTAGAGTAGGAGTTCCCTGGGGCCACAGCCCAGGTCTCCTTCCTCAGTAACTCCCTTAGCAACCCTCCCATCCTCCCCACACACCCCTGGACCAGACACATAATAACCATTCAGTGGGACTTCCCTGGTGGCGCAGTGGTTAAGAATCCATCTGCCAATGCAGGGGACACGGGTTTGAGCCCTGGTCCGGGAAGATCCCACGTGCCGCAGAGCAGCTAAGCCCGTGTGCCCCAACTACTGTAGCCTGCGCACCTAGAGCCCGTGCTCCACAAGAAGAGAAGCCACAGCAATGAGAAGCCCGCGCACCGCAACGAAGAGTAGCCCCCGCTCGCCACAACTAGAGAAAGCCAGCGTGCAGCCACGAAGGCCTAACGCAGCCAAAAATAAATAAATAAAATAAATAAATTTATATAAATAAATAAAAATAACCATTCAATGAACGCCTGGCTGAGTTTCTGACGTGATGGTGGCAGTGGAACTGTCTTCCAACGGCTGGCAGTAAGCCATAGAGTGAAGAGAGCTGATGACTACAGAACGTACAGGAAAGAGGCAGCAATAATGTAGTGGTTAAGAGCATGGACTCTGGACGGGAATGCCTGGGGAGAGGAGACTCTGCTACTCAGAAGCTGTGTGACCCTGGGCAAGTTACCCTCTTTGTGCCTCACGTTCTCATCCACAAAATGGAAGGTGGTAATAGTACCTGTGTCATAGGGTTGCTCTGACTATTAGGTAGGTTACAACATGTGAAGCGTTTAAAACATAGATTTTACGTAGAGCGTTTATTATTTCTATCTCCCTGAGGACTGATAACCTTAGATGGCTTTCTGTAGCCACTCTGCCACAGAAGGTCATGAAAGACTTGAGGTCATCGGTGCTCCCACTTTTATCACCTGTTACTTTGTATCAGGCCGCTTTTCTGCTGTGTCTCCACCACCTACTTGCTGCACCAGCAGCCCTTATTCCCACTGCCCTGCTTTTGCGCACGCTCTTGCGCTATTCTCATCTCCCAGATGCCACCCATCCTTTAAGGGCCATGCTAAACCCTCCTCCTCTTGGAGGCCTCCCCTGTTATTCTAGTCCGCATTGACAAACTCTTCTCTGAATTCCAGTGGGACTTAAAAAGAGAATCATATAACTTAGTCTTTGATTATGTTGCCTGACATGTTTTCTCGCTAACTAGAATGACTGCTAATTTCTACCACAATAATAATAGCTATCATGTTTTGAATGCTCATGCTGGGTACTTTGATAAGCACTTTACAAGGATTATTTTGTTTCATCCCCACAACAATCCTATTAAGGTAGACCTATTTTACAGATGCGGAAAACCGAGGCTCGGAGAGGTTAAAAACTTGTCCAGAGTCGTGGAGGTGACAGTGACTATGTCTTCAGCATTGGCATGTTTCGTAGTGCCTCCGTAGTACTGTGTCAGGTTCACTGTGGGGATAGACTAGCATTTGCCACAGTTCTCAAGTCTTTTTGGAATTCTAGAGCCAAGGCTTCTCCAAGACAAGACTCTGGCCATCAGAGTCACGCTGGTGACTAGGTGCCCATGGAAGGGCTCCATTCCAGAGCTTCATCCTTCTCTTGCTTTCTTAACACTCACTTTGTAATGCTTTTAACTAGATGTGTGAGGACTGGAATAAACTCGAGCACATACTCAAAGAGCTGTTAGCTCCCTCTCACTCCTATTTCGTCTTTACTTTGTTAACAGACATTGTCAAACTAGCTATACACTGGCTTAGCCAAGAGGCAAACACTCATTTATCCACCCATATACATCCACCCGCCCACCCAGTCACGTATTGTTTTATCCATTCATTCACTACTTTCTGAGCACCTGTTCTGCAATGACCATGGAGCGTTGTGGTGTTGTGGAGAACAGAAAGATGAGTCAAAGGAGCTAAGCCGCCCCTCCAGAAATGAGGCCATATGTATAGATAACGCCCATGCAAAGCAGAAAATTATGTGTGCCTGATAAGATAGTATAAAGGGCTGTGAGAGGTCACAGGAGAGAGGAATCACTCCTGCTGGGGTGTCAAGAGGGGAAAATAAAAAGGTTTTCTTGGAGGAGGAAGTGTTTAAGGCAGGCCTTGAAACATGCCCGGTTTGGGATCATGCAAAAACTAAAAGAGGGATCCTTGAAAGAGACAGCAGCATGAGGGAAACTGGAGACACGGCGAAGCACTGGGTCTGTCTGGAGACAGCAAATACGGCTGAACCGTGGAGCTCATGAGGTTGAGACTGGTTTGCGGCAGGAGGTTGGGGGCCAGATTTGTAGATGCCTTGAACTTAGACTAGGGGATTCCGAATGTATTCTGTGGGCAACTAGGGCTATGGAATGCTTAGAAACATTTAAAACAAAGAAGTGACGGATCCAAGCAGTGCTTTGGGAAAATGAATCAGGCTGCAGGCTGGCAGATGGAACAGACAGGAAGAGGCGGTCCACAGAGAGACCAGCCAGGAAGTTACAGCAGTAGTTCAGGCAGGGGATTGTGAGGCTCTAGACTTGGGCCTGGAGCCCAAGATGGAAAGGGCCAAGTGGGAGGAATCCTAGAGGCAGAATGTGCAAAACAGAACTTGATCTGGAGACAGCGCCCCCGCCCCCACCCCTCACCGCTGGGGAGGAACAGGTAGCCATGACAGGAGAAGGGGAAGCAATGAGTTCACTTCTTGCCAGTTGAGGCTGAGGTGGGGGCAGTACCTGGCAACGGAAATTTGGGAGCCATTTGAGCTAGAGGTGGTAGTCTGCCCCATGAGGTTGCCAAGGGAGAAAGAAGGTCAAAACCCAGCATCCTGGGAAACGCTAGGGGACTCGAAGAAAAAGGGAGCTGGAGATGGCATGAAAGGGAGGGGGAAGACTAGATGGCCAGGTCCCCGAGGGGCTGGGAGTGTATCTAGTGATTCTTTGTATTTTTAGTAAAGGACCTACTACACAGTAAGCGTGCCAAAAACATTGAGAGAGAGTTGTGGGGAGGGATAGGGGGGTTGAGAAAGAATGTCATGAAGCCAGGAGTCCATCGCCCAGAGAAGGCAAGACATTCAGAAAGGAGTGACAGCTCGCCAGTTTGGATGTCAAGCCCTGGTGGCTTCTGAGAGCATCTGCAGAGGAATAGTGAGGCCTCCTTGTTAGGGATGGGGGTGGGGAGAGGTGGCCAGGGTGTACAGGCAGGGGGAGGGGTACTTCCAAGAAGTGTGACAGAAGGGCAGGAGGGGGTTAGGAGAGTTACTTTGCAGGAGGTGCGCTTGGCTGAAGGTTTTTTAGGAAAAGGGAGACCTGAACACGTTTGTAGGCAGTGGAGAGTGAAGAGTAGAAAAGAAATTGTGGCTGCAGGAGAGGGGGGGCACTTGAGGGAGGAAGGTCCCAGCAGGGGAAGGGGAGAGGGATTGGGTCCAGGCCCAAGTGAAGGACTACCTTTGGAAAGAAAGCCTGAGCTTCCCTGAAAGGAGAGGAAAGGGAAAGTTGGGTAACTGCAATCTAGGGGCCTTTGGAGCAGGCCGATTGGGAGGTTTCTATTTTCCCAGGAAAAGTGAGAGATAAGGTCATATACAGACCCTACAGGTGGGTTAGGCAGAGACTGAAGAGAGTAGAAAGGACTGGAACAGTCGGGGGGGGGGGGGGCGGTGGTGCGGGGGGGGGGGGGGCGGGGGGAAGAGTTTGGCACGGGGGAGGGGTGGAGAATGGAGAGCTTCTAAGTGTCCTGGAGCCTCAGGCTGAACCTGGAGGTGGTCCAGGCACCCTGCCCTCGAACACCAGTTGCGGGTGGGTACAGAGTGGGGTAATGACTGCCTCTCAGAGTGGTCACTGCCCAGGGAGGGAGAGGAGGGGTCCAAGATGAGCCAGGTCACAGGTTACAAGGTCTTGCACTGAGACCCCCACTCGCCTGTGCACGACCACTGTCCCACAGACACAGCCACTCGGAAAGACGATTCAGAATAATGATGTCCCTGCTCTGTCCCCTGCCCCTTCTTCTCCACAGCTGTCCACAGCCCCTTGCCCATCCCCTAGGCTGGGTCTCCTCGCCTTCTGCCCTGAGCCACATTCCATCAGGAACCTGCACACCAGTGCCTGGTGTGTTAGAAAGCACGCTGCGGAAATTGTTAATGTCTTACCCTTCCAGGGACATGGCATTTTAATTTGGGGCTAACCTTGAGGAGTGAAGGTCTTACTCGTTAAATATTAAGCCATCAGGGAAAATGTTTTGGGGTGGAGTAGGAGTGTGGGGTGGGGGGAGAGGGAGAGAGGGTGGGGAGGGGGAAAGGGGGGAGGGGAAAGAAAGGGAGAGACTGTTCTTGCCTTCTCCCAAATCACATCACGCCCCGCATAAGCTTACTCCACCCACTCGTAGCCCCTCCCCCAAAGCCAGTTTCCTCGCGCGTCCGCACCCGTGCACACCCCACGTTTCTGCATGTGCGCTCCCAGGCCCGGGCCGCCTCCCGTGGACAGACCGAGAGGGCAGACTGCAGCAGGAAGGGAGGGCGCAAAGGGAGGAAAGGGAAAGAGCTGCGGAGGAAGGCCAGCCCAGGTGGAGGAAGGGCCATCTCAGCTGCCCCGGCGGCGCCCAGTTCTTCCATCTCGGACCCACCCTACCCCAGCTGTGCAGCCGCGCCTTATCTGAGCCCCCAGCCGGGCCCCACCTCACACCGCCCGCCCCGTCTCCATGGCAACTGGAGCCGCTCGGCCCTGATGATAAGGCCCGCCCACCCATTCCCATGGGCGCCCGCTACAGGTAGGGGCTGAGCCGGCCTTGGTTCCCTCGACTTGTGGAAATGAAGGCTCAACCGGCAGAACCGCAGCCTGGTATCCTCTAGTCCAGCTTCCCGCCCTGTTCTAAACCAACCATCACTTGCTCTGGGCCAGGGACTTTCACCCATCCTCTCTAGCTTCACCAAAGCTCATGTCTCCCAATTAGGAGATGAAAATGTGGTTGAGAGATTGACCTGCCTCCCCCCATACCCCCCACGCCTCGGCCCGTTGAAGCCAACCTGGAATTCCTACCCAGGTCTGTCTCAGGTCAAAGCCAATGAATGCTCTTTTCAGTGGGTCCCCAAGGATCTCACTTTAATCTGAACTTGGGGTTTGGGGTCCCGTGTGCTAACCTTATACCGTGGAGCCACCAGAATCCTGCTTCGTTGAACTGGCCTGTGGACAAGAGCAGAGAGGCTGGGGGCCGCGGGCTCTGTGCCCTGGGGCAGGGACAAGCCGGGCTGGAGGCCGGCCTTGCAGATAGTAAACGAGTTGCGAAATGGCTGAGCTGGCCCAGTGGGCTGGGGGTCAGGTGGGCAAGCATTCCGCCGCTCTCCTTTTTCACCAGTTTCATTCAGAGTGTGCCTGCCTGCCTTGTGCCTCCGGGCCCCATCTCGCTGTTTCTGCTTTCCATTCCCTTTTTCTTTCCTTTCTTCATCTTTCTTCCCTCGGCTCTGCTTCCCTTTCACCCTCTCTCCCTCCCAGCCCCACCCCCGCAGTTACTGTGGCAACAACTCAATGCCAGAAATAAAGGCAGGATCCAGCTAGGTCACCAGTTCCCAAAACAGCATACCAGGGTGGAGAGGGGAAAGGTGGGTGGGAGCAGACCAGCCCAACAGGGGAGGCCCCCCGGCATGCCCTGAGGGTGGGGTCTGTGTCTGTGTGTGCGTGGGGAGGGGGCACCCACAATCGCCCCCAAAATCGCCCTGCTCCGGGCCGGTGGCTCATCAGAACATCTCTTAACCTCTGCCAAGCCTGCGCCTGCGCCTTTTCTAAGACTGATGAAGCTCCCACTCCCCTCCTCTCATTTTATCCTTCTCCTGCACCCCCATTTTTAAGCCCTGCTCTATCTGCTAGGACTAGAGTTGGGGTTCCTCGAATGCTAACCCTGAACAGCACCCCCTCTCGCACTCTGGGGAAGCATCAGGCAGGGGCAGGTGGGCCCAGAATCAGGGTCCCAGCCTGGGAACCCACCTGCTCAAGGCCCTGCTCCCCGTTTGCTTCTGATGACAGCAGGAGTGGGCCCGGGCGCCTCCTTCCTTCCTTCCTCCCCCCACACAAATATGCATCTCGTCACACAGTTTCTCTTAGCACTCTCGCTTGGGTTTCTGTATCCTCTCTCTACACACCCCTGAAGAAGGCCCTCTTTCTGTGTCCCCCCTCCCAGCCCCTTAGGTTTGCTTGGTCCTCAGCTTGTTCCTGCTCTGGTCTCTATTTACAGCTGGTCCTGTTGGCGGGTTGTGGTGTCACTTGTACCAGTTGATTGATAGGGCTGGGGGAGATGCAAGGGAGACTGCCTCCCAAATTCAGCTTTCTGAATCCTGGGGGCGTCCCTCTTCTGGTCGTTACACACACGCATGAGCTCTGAATGAGGAATTCCTCAGACCTGCACCCCCAGGTGGACAGGCTGGCCCCGGCGTTGGACATGTGGCCATAGCGAGGCCAGCAGCGCGGAGGCCAGCCTCCCCCGTGGGCACGGGCACCTCACCCACACATGCGGCCCCCGCCGAAACACGGTTGCAGAACGCACGCCCCCGCTCTCCCAGTGAGGCACCCCCCACGCTGACACGCGGTGCCTGTGACACCCACTCACGCCACCCACCGATCCTCCCCTTGGCTCCGGTTCTCCACGCTCACAGCCACCCACCCCACGTGCTGACACCCTGTCCCTGGCACAGAGCGCCCACTTACCCATCCCGTGGGCGCTTTCTGGGCCCCACCCCTTCCCAAAGCAAGACTGCCTGCCTTCTCCTACACCCGTCCCTGCTCCCCTGCCTCTCGCAACTCGGCAACCCAGTGCCCTGGGAAAGAACCACCAGGTGTGCCTGCCCGGGAAAGGGCGCCTGGCCTGCCAGGCCAAGGGAGGGGCAGAGCTAGCAAGGGGGCGCCTCGATCCTCGGAGGCCTGCGTGTCTGCTCGGCCCTCAGCCCCTGCAAGCACTTCAACAGCCGGCACCAGGAGAGCATCGTGGTCAGGCCTGTGGCCATGCCCTGCCACCCAGCCTCGTTCTGCATTTGGTCCTCACCCCAGCCTGGCCGGCTAAGGGCTAGCAGGAGGCTCCTCAGGCCCCTCCCCGCAAGGGGCCGTCCTCACACCAATGGCATTCAGGCCTCTGAGTGAACTGCTCCCCCCACAACAGGAGCATCTGTGGCACGGTGGCGGGAGCCGGCAACTCCCCCTTCCCTTCCACCACTCAGCAAAGACGGCCCAGCTCTCCAGCCCACTCGAGGCAGAGCCTCCACCCCCCAAGCACTTGGACTTCTGACCAGCACAGCTGGGGGAAGGGGTCCCCGGGTGGCAGCATGTGACACCCCAGCCCCTCTTCCCCGAATCGGAAGGAGGTTGGGTCAGATCAAACCCAGCTAGTCCCAGGGTCCGGCCCATTCTCCCACTGAACAAGGGGCCATAGCTGACACCCCCACCCCCACCCCGGGATCCCTGCCACCACCCAGAGCCTCACTTCTAGGAAGGTGTTGTGGCCAAAGTGCCCACAGAGGGGAAGAGAGGTGGGAGACCCTGCCACCTACCTCTTCCCGGACAGGGTGGCCCAGATGCTCTGAGGCCCCGGGGTGGGGGCGGGGACAGGCGCAGATCCCGGGGCTGCGGCTTTTCCTGAAAGCCCAGGTAACAGGCGGCTCTTCCAGGAGCCCGGCGTGCTTTCCCAGAGCACAAATAACCAGAAAAAAGCTGGCTTGCGGTGGGTGAGTGGGTGGGCAGCCGGCGAAGGAGGGGACTTACCCTTCTAGGCCCCCACCCCCTCGCCGCCACCCTGCTTCTCCGCCAGCCTGGCGCGCAATCCCCGGGCCGGGTGTGTGCGCCGGTGGGCAGGCCAGGCGGGGCGGGCGGGCGGCCAGGTGGGCGGGCCGCTGGCTCCCACCCACCCCTGCACCCTCCCCACCTCCAGCTGATAGCGTGTGGCCACTGGCCTGCGGGTGTGTGTTTGTGTGTCTGCTCTTCCACCTCGCTTGCTGCAGCTCAATCCGTTTCAAACAAGAGGACCATTAACTGGGCATCATGACGAAGCAGAATCGGAAGCAGACTCTTGGCCAGCCGCTGGCCTTTTTCCCTTTCCCACACCCACCCCCAGCCCTGCAACACACGCTCACACACACAGCCCCTCCAGCCTCCTCAACAGCCAGAGTTTGAGTCAGGGGGAAGGGGCTCTACTGATAACAGAGGGGTGACAACACCCGCTTTCCCCAAGCACCTCTATCTCCCACTCATCACCTACCAGCACCACAGAGGCCGCTGGGGTCCCTGCCTCCCTGGGGTGCTACAGCGCATAGATGGTGAGGGGCAGGGGTGTGGGCTAGATGCCAGAATTGGTTACCCAAGGATTAACCCTCTCCTGGGGAGTACAGAATGGGAGGATTCGAGAAACCAGGTGCTCAGCACAAGAGACCGGGTTGGCCCTTGGGTAACTCAAATCCCCCGGGGACAGAGCACAGTGGTGGTGAGTGGGAAGGACCCCAATCTCTCTCCAAGGCGGGGTCTTCAAGAGAAGTTCTCACCAGGTGATGTCCAGGTCCCAGCACTGAACTACAGGAATGTCTCTGGGAAAACCTCCACGACTCCAGGCCCCTGTCATTGGCCTTTTCGTTCCCTCTGGGCTTAGAGCAGAGCCTGGTTCATTTGTGACCCCCGGGAGCAGGGGAGGGAGCCCGGCCAGCTGACCCTGGCCCCAGCACGGCCTCCCCTCCACCTCTGTGCAGACTTGCCTACCTAGGCAGCCCTTACTGTTGCCCTGGTTACCGCTGCCCACAGCTGGTCAGCTGATGGTATCAGCTGTCGTTGGGGAAATCTAGAATCTGGGGAGGGGGCTCTGGGGTGTCTGGATGGAAAAACCACAGCGGGGAGGGTCTTGAGAGGACAGGTGAGGGTGTGCCCTGGGACCTCTTTCTCAAAGAGACGAGGACGGGTAGGGACAGGAAGGGGGGGATGTGTCTGGGTTAGTGGGAGACAGAGAAGAATGAATCCTGAAGGATGGGCTCCAGAAAGAAAGGAGAAATGAAAAAGGCAGGTAGCCGAGTGGCTGAGGAAGGGTGGAAAGAATCTGGGCTCAGCTGCTGCATGTACGGCAGAGGCGGGAGAGGGGCCCGTGGAAAGGTACTAGAAAGCCTGGGAGTGGGAGAGAAACACAGGCTCCATCGACCCATGAAAAAAAGGCCAGGAGATGATGCAGGAGGAAGTGCACTTTTGATGTGGCAGGAGTGGGCCACAGCCTTAGCAGAGGGGAACCAGGCCTTTCTGGACAACCAGCCCGGCCTCTCAGCTTTCTGCCCCTTCAACCCCACCCTTATTGCCCTGTCCCCACCCTAGTGCTGCACAGCCTCCCTCCCCCTCTCCAGGAGACCAAGTGCCAGGTAGCCCTTTAGGATTCCTGATTTTTTCCCCACTATCTCGGTTCCTTCCCTGTTTTCATGCGCCACCCACCCCCCAAGACCCCATTCCAGGATATTTGCCTTCCGGTGCAAGGGTCCCCAGAGGCAGGGCTGGAATGAGCGGTTGCCAGGAAGGACAGCTGTGGACAGGGGCCTGGAATGAGGTGGCTCAGGAGGAATGGGTGGGAGTCGCTGGGCTGGGAGGAGGGGGGCATTCCTCAGGGAAACGAGCGCTCTGGATAGAGTGGGGAAGCCTAGGGGAGAGGGCAGGGGGAGGGGGAAGGGAGGGGGTCTGCGGTACCTTCAAGGGCCTGGGGCGTGGGGCTCGGCAGCTTCCTCGGTGACATACACCTCCATCCCTCAGCGCATCTCCTCTCCGCCTCCCGTTGCCAAGACAACCTGCCGGCTCAGCCGAGGAGGCAGCAGCGGCAGGGAGGGGGGAGGAGGCGGCTGTAGCTCCTACTGCCTCTTCTTCAGCAATGGAGGGAGGGGGCCTCGGTGCCGGGGTGGGGGTGGGGGAGCTTCAGGAACCGGGGCTCCCACTGAGCCCCCCCCACCTCTCCCGTTCCCTCTCCTTCCGTAACGCTCTGGGATTGGCTCCTGGGGCGACCTACGGAGAACCTTAATTCAGGGCCAGATAGCAGGCCGGTCTTGCGAGGCACTGGGCCACGTCCCCCATTCCAGAAAGCTCAGCGTGGAGCTGGGAAGAGCGATAGGAACAAGGGAGGGATGGCTTATGTTGAAGGATCGGAGGGTGGTTTCTGGCAGGAAGGAGAGGCCCCGGGTGTGGCTAGGGCGGGCATGTGGGCCATGGGCTGAGAAGGTCAGAGCCTGGGACAGCACTCTTCCAGTCCCGCAAGGCCCATTCCCACTGCCCCTCTCTCCATAGGCATGTCCCTCCAGGGGCGGGAGAGCACCTTGGGCAGAATAGTCCCCCTCAAGCCAGCCCTGGAACCAAGGGGACTGCAGAGTTAGGGCTCCCTCTGTCGACCTGAGGCTTGGTAGCTGTCAAGGTCATTCCTTGCTGAGGGATCCTGATGTGTGGGGGGGGTGGGGTGGGGGAGGGTGTTGGGAGGGACGTGGGAGGGCACAGCCAGGCCAGAAGACCCTTCCCTCACCTGCCAGGCTCTGCCTCCCCCTCATCTTTGGCCTCGCCCTATGAGGAGACTTACTCTGCCTCTAGCCCCCTCCTCCTGGGAAGACCCCAGACTCCTCAAGGCCAGCTGAACGGTCGGGCTTCCCCCACTGCTTGCCTGCCACCCCAATAGGCTGGGAGGACAGGGGAGGCACAAGCTTCCCCCCGGAAGCAGGCAACACTGAATACCAGGTGCCTGTGAGCCCAGGCCCCGGGGTGGGCTTCCTGGGCACGGCTTGGTCGCACCCAACCCAGCAGGCGGCTAACAGCACAAGCTACCTTTAGGCTCAGGAGCGCCTTCAGGCTTGAGGATGGGCACGTGCGTCCACAGCAGGGGGCTGGGGCTCCTGCCCCTCTCAGGCGGGTGGTCCCAGGCCCAGGATACCTAGTTCTTGGCTCTTTTCCCCAGCAAGGTCACTGCTGCCAGACGTCCTGACCAGACGCTGGCCCTGCCGCCTGTCCCCTCCCCAGGGGCTGTGCGTAGATTTCTCTGTCCTCTCTCCGTCTCACTCCATTGCCCCTGCCCCGCCCCCTGCACCGACCTGCCCGGGGAGGTCTAAACATTAACTCCTGGAGAGGCTGACTGGGCACCTGGGCACCTAAGAAGGGACAGTGACAGAGAACTGGGCCAGCAGAACAAAAGAAAGGACGAGGGCCTCCAAGTGACCCTTTCACATCAGTCTGGATGACACGTCCCCCACCTCCGATCACTGGACTGTCTGACTCCTGGACCCCAGAGCCTCAGCCCCAGCAGCTGCACCAGACCAGCCTCTCCCCTGAACCCCAACCCCACAATCGCGTCTGGTCACTCCCCTTCTTGAAGGCCCTCACTGTCTCCTCCTGTCACAGCAGAGACCCAGCTCTCCATAACGTGGCCCAATCCTTTCCTGCCACTTCTGGCTGCAAACTTTCAGTGCTAGCCAAGCCGATCGCCTGCTCACCCTCCCGCTCCCACAACAGACCTCACATTTTCCTGCCTTGAAGCCCTTCTTCCCATGCTGTTTTCACTCTCAATATTGCCCCCTGGTGGGTCTTCTTTGCTGACGGAAATCCTGCTCCTATCTTCAAGGTCAAGCAAACCCCAGCCCTTTCCAGTGCCCCTGCCCCACGTACATCCCAGAACCCACTGTGCCTGGCTGAGGAGTGGAGAACATCCCACTCGAGGTGTTAAAAGACAGGTGAGAGGGCTTCCCTGGTGGCGCAGTGGTTAAGAATCCGCCTGCCAATGTAGGGGACACGGGTTCGAGCCCTGGTCCAGGAAGATCCCACGTGCTGTGGAGCAACTAAGCCCGTGCACCATGACTGCTGAGCCTGCGCTCTAGAGCCTGCGTGCCCCAACTACTGAGCCCGCGTGCCGCAACGACTGAAGCCCGAGGGCCTAGAGGACACGCTCCTCAACAAGAGAAGCCACCGCAATGAGAAGCCTGCGTGCGCACCGTAACGAAGAGTAGCCCCTGCTCGCCGCAACTAGAGAAAGCCCGCACGCAGCAACGAAGACCCAATGCAGCCAAAAAAACCCAAAACAAAACAGAGACAGGCGGGAATCTGGACTGTGATCTTGGATGAGTTAACATCTCTCCATCTGAGCCTGCCCACACACAACATGGGAACAATCTCACCCCGCAAAATGAGGGGCTCCATGTGAGCACACCTTGCACACTGCCTGGCACATCTCTGGAGCTCAGTACACAGCAGTGTCCTTATTTTCTCCCCTTTCACTCTTTGGGGATGTACCAAATGCTGCTTTGCTATCTTAGGGGTAAGAGACAGATTTCCAAAAGTCCTCAAAAGAACTGCCTTTTTATGGGTTGGTCCCCCCCAATGAAATTTCAAGTGTCTTGAGAGCTTGACAGAGGATGACACACTATCTTGTCCATCTTTTTTTATTAACTGAAGGGCTAGCACATCGTCATACATTGTAGGGAATACACAAATATTTGGATTAACTGCTTAGGACCCCTCCTGCCCAAGTCCTCCTAAGGATGGAGCTTGGAGGCAGGATTCTGGCTTCTCATCCTACCTCTACCTTCGGGGACCACAGGGTGCTGGGCCAATGGCCAGCGACTTCTTTCTGGGTCTTCAGTTGGGTTATTTCCTCAAGAAATACTTATTCTGTGTAACGTACTGTGCTGGGTACTATGGGGGAGACAAAGACTGACTAGTTCTACATCTGAGGCCTTTGCTGTCCAGCGGAACCATGACACGAGCATAGATGAGTACAGTTCTGGACGAGCTGTGATATGTGCCTTAAGGCCAGGGCAAGTCAATGGCCGGAGGGGCTGGGGGCAGCAGAGACGGCCACGGCCCCTGGGAGAGTGAGGGGCGTCTGTAGAGCCGAGGACACGGCTGTGGTCTGGACGTGCCAGCATTCTGGAGAAGGGCATGCAAGGCAGTGGGAAACTCATGAGCAAAGACGGGCCCTACTAGAGAATGGACTTGAGGATATGGGGCGGGGGAAGGGTAAGCTGGGACAAAGCGAGAGAGAGGCATGGACATATATACACTACCAAACGTAAGGTAGATAGCTAGTGGGAAGCAGCCGCATAGCACAGGGAGATCAGCTCGGTGCTTTGTGACCACCTAGAGGGGTGGGATAGGGAGGGTGGGAGGGAGGGAGACGCAAGAGGGAAGAGATATGGGGACATATGTATATGTATAACTGATTCACTTTGTTATGAAGCAGAAACTAACACACCATTGTAAAGCAATTATACTCCAATAAAGATGTAAAAATAAAAAAAAGATGGGCCCAGCAGGAATTCCCTGGTGGTCCAGTGGTTAGGACTCCGCGCTTCCACTGCAGGGGGCAGGGGTTTGATCCCTGGTTGGGGAACTAAGATCCCACAAGCTGCGTGGTGTGGCCAGAAAAAAAAAAAAAAAGATGGGCCCAGAGTGTCTTTTGGACTGCAAGCGTTGCAGTTTTTTTTTTCTTTCTTTCTTTTTTTTGCAGTATGCGGCCTCTCGCTGTTGTGGCCTCTCCCGTTGCGGAGCACAGGCTCCGGACGCACAGGCCCAGCGGCCATGGCTCACAGGCTCAGGCATGTGGGATCCTCCTGGACCGGGGCACAAACCCGTGTCCCCCGCATCGGACCCCTGCATCGGCAGGCGGACTCCCAACCACTGCGCCACCAGGGAAGCCCCAATGGTTGCAGTTTTGCCAGCGTTCTTGAGGGGAGCTGGAGGCACAGGGCTGGCGGGGGGCCTTGGCAGGACTGGGCAGGGGTTTGAAAGCCATGCTGAGTCTGTTAGTGATGATGTGACTCGGGCAGAGCTGTGGTAAGGTAAGGTGAGCTGAACAAATTACGTGATGTGCTGAGGGTGTGTGTGTGTGTGTGTGTGTGTGTGTGTGTGTGTGTGTGTGTGTGTGTGTCAGGAGGGAGAAAGACCGCTGAGAGAGCTACCGCATTCATTGAGACAGATCCCCGTGAGGTCTGGCCATGGTGCAGGGTTCCAGAGTTTGGAGGAGAAAGCAGTCGTGTGAAAGGGGGTGACAGCTGACATGCTGGTTTGCTCAGGGAGGGGAGAGAGTGACAGATCTCGGGGCACGTTTCTGTGAAGAGGGGCCAGGAAAGAGAAGAGTCCGCGAGCCAGAGAGAAGGAAGAAAGGACCGCCTAGGGCAGGTGAGGGAGGAAAGAGCTTCAAGGACATGTGGTCCTCGTAGCTGTCCAGGGCTGTGAGGCTGAGGCTGGGTGACTGGGAAGTCACAGCCAGCGGAGTCTGAGGGACAGGGTTGACTAGAGAGACGTGGCGAGGGCTAAAATGTGAATGGATTCCCGCCCCCTGCCACCGCCCCGACTTCCTGCTTCGGCTCCCCTCCGCCTCATCTGGCCGTTTGGAGGACAGGACAGAGAAGCCAGGATCTATATGTAGGCTATTCTTAGCCAGAGTTCTTGGTAATCCTAAACAGGCATAGCATTTGAGGCACGCTGCTGCCGCCGCCGCCGCCCTCCCCCTGTCACACCCTCCCTGAAACGGATGTGTTCAACTCACCCTGTCTTCCTGCCCTGTGTCCATCCCTACCCGCCCACCTCCTTGGAGCTTTAGGGCGCCCAGAAGCAACCAGGGTTGCTGTAGCCATCAGAGGTCCACGGGAAGCCTCCTTCCTGCCACACACACAGATACTTTAAATCCCGTCCCCCCATCCCATTATTAGAGACCCATTCCTTTGCCTTCTTCCTTTTAGCATCTTCGAAATCACCACCAGGTAGGAGAGAACGAGCTGAAGAGACTTCCCCAGAGCATGAAGAGGCACCCTGGCTATGGAGCCTGGAAGCACCAACAGCTGGGGGACCCAAGGCCACAAGCGGGCGTCAGAGCTGCCGGGCTCCGGCTGGGGTTGGGGCAAGGGCCCCGTCTGAGATGGCACAGGCCTCCAGAGCGGCCTTCCTCTCTCACCCTTCCCCGTCCTCTGTCCCTCCCTGCCAGGTCTCACCTCAGAAAGCAAGAAAGGAAACAGTGAGGGCTTTCTGGAGCCGTCCCCCAGAGGCCTGTCTGTGCTGGGGAGGTCAAAGAGAGGGAGGGAGGGGCCGGAGAAAGGCAGAGAAGAAAGGGGAGGCGAGACAAAGGGCCCCATCCACCTTTGAAGCTGTCTCTAACCCGAGCCGGTGGGGGGGGTGGGGGGTGGGCCTGAGCTTTAAAGAATGTCTCAAATTCCTGCGGAAATCAGAGGGCTTGTAAGAGCTCCCCCTCCCCGGCACACCTCCTTCCCAGCCCCCCAAGTCCAGTCCTCCACACCTGGGGGCCCCGACCCTTTGTCCTCAGGTAATTGCTGGGCGTTGCCCCTGCGTGGAAAATCCCATTGAACTCGCCAGTTATCAGCTGTGGCTGCAGACCACCCTCCCTACACTCTCCCCACCTCCCCCGAAAACGACCCCCAACACGTTTCCCGCAGTCTTCAGCAGGATTAAGGCTCTTTGTGACTGGGGGGGAGAGGAAAAAGCAACCTGGTGAAAAGTGATTACGACAAGCCGGAGGGAGAATGGCCTGGGGCCTGGGGACCTCCCTCTTGGCTGCCGCTGTCTAAATTGCCTCGAGTTGGGGGTGTCAGCCTTGGCTCCGGTCCTCACCCAGGGAGAGGTGAGTGCCCCCCCCCCCGCGCCCCCCAACTTGGACTACGCGCCACTCACCTCCCCTTTTGACTAAACCACCCCCCCCCCCAGCTTCCCATTCTTTCTTCATTTTTAGGCCACTGTTGGGAGAAATGGGAAGAGATGTCGTTCATCCTCCTTCTTCTCTCTCCAAAATCCCCCTCCCCAACATTTTCTCAGAAAGAGGAGGGAGGGGAAACTGAGGCTGGGGGTCCGTCCGCAGAAGAGCGGGCTCAGTGAGGTGTTCCCCGTGAAGAGCAGAGGAGGGGCGCTGCTAGGAAGGGCCTCCCCAATGGACAAAATTAAAAACCGTGGCAAAGGAGGAAAGAGGCGGGTTTTATGGCCTCTTAGTTCCACTCCCCGAATGCACACCTGGAGCCGTCCGGAAAGCCCCCCAGAGGAGCTCTGGGCGGGGAGGGGGAGGGGGAGGGGAGGGAAGAGGATTGCCCCTCCCCCCCGCCCGCGCCCACACCCCGGGCCGCCGCCTCTAATCGCCTTGTCCCCCCAGGTGTGGCCCCCGCCCCGCCCCCCCGCGGGGACCTGGGCGCACTGTACGCGGTCTCGCCCTCCCTCCGCTTCCGCCCGTCCGCGCCTCCTCCCCCACCCGACCTCCTCACCGGAAAAAAGTAATCTGGCTCCCGGCGAGGAGGCTGCAGCGCCCGCGGCTGCCCGGCCAGCGGCCCCGGCCCCGGCCCCGGCCCCGGCCCCGGAGGCTCGGACCGGCCCCAGGATTGGGGTTTCTGCGCCCCAGCAGGTAGCACGGGACGCGCGGTGCCAGCCAGGAAACCTGAGCCCGCGGAGGAGGGGCGCGCCCCGGGCCGCCAGCCTCCCGTGGGGCGGAGGTGCGGGCCTGCCGGGCCATCCCTTGCCGCTGCTCCTGCCTCCTTGTCCCCTGTCCCTGCGGGTACGTGCGGGGCCCGGCCTGGCCTCCACCTGCCGCGCCACCCCCGGGCCTGCGCGCCGGCCTCCTCTTCTCTCGGAGGAGCAAGTTTGTCCCCAGTTCAGCTTTGCAGTTGTTTCCCCCACCCCCCCACCCCGCTTCAGATAACCCGTTTGCAGGAAAATGGTTTTATTCCGGGGCTGGGAGTTGGGGGAGAGGGTGCAGGCCTGGGTAGTGGAATGTGAAGAATGGCCAGCCCTCTTTTTTTTTTTTCTCCCTCTTTTTTTTCCTGAAACCAAAACAAAAGTCCTTTCCTACAGTCTGGCCAGGAGGAATTTGGAGGCTGGGGGGCAGACTGAGGGAGACAGGGGCAGCAGAGTTCGAGGAGAGCCGCCTCCAGACCGTGTCTGCAGAGCCTTGAATCCGCTGACTTTGCCCACTTGGTTCAGGGGAGCCTGACCTCGGGTTATTCTACCTTCCCCTTCTGGGGGGCCTGCCCCGCCCCCAGGGGGCCACGCCAGGGTGGGGCCCTGAGGAGCCAGCCCTGGTTAGTGGCAGTCCTCCGCCTTTCCGGTGGGGGGTCTCTGATGCTCGGTGGTCCTCAGCATCCTCCTTGGGGGCTCTGGCTCCCCTGCCTCCACCCCAGCCCTGTCTTTGGATTAGGAAGGGAAGGGGATGGGAAGGCCCATGAGTGAGGGGCGGCTGCCCCCCCGGGGGTGTCCCTGACTATGTCAGGGGCTGTGGCCTCCGAGTGCGCTTGGTCCGGCGGGTGGGGGCTGAGCCCACAAACTCGAACTGCTTCTGCCTCTCGGCATGGTTGGGGAAGGGCAGCTGGCCCTGGTAGAGGCGCTTGATGAAGTGAGCCTCTCGCTGGTTCTGGCGGCTGCGGGAGGCCTGGCGGGGCCGGCCCTGCCGCGTGAAGGCCATGAACCAGCCCTCGTGCCGTGCATTCTGGAAGGCTGTGTAGTTGTTCTCCAGCACGATCTCTGTGAACACGCAGTCTTTGCTCTTCCCGCTGGGCTGCAGGGGAAGGAAGGGGAGTTTGTCCGCCTACCCTGGCTGGCTAGTCTGCCTTATGGACCTATGTTGTAGGACCGAGGAGGGAGCGACAGGGGCTGTGAGCCCAAGAATTCCTGCCCGGTGAGACGGGCACCCTTGTTGGAGAGGCAAAGGAGGGGGCGAGGAACAACCTTTGTTGGAGTCAGATCTGAACTTAAATACAGCCTTGTCATTTGGAGGTTGTACACATTGAGCAAGGTGTTTAGCCAGGCTGAGCCTCCGTTTACCCAGCTGTTTCATAAAGATCAAGGTAACTGTGCAGTTCAGTGCATACCCAGTGGGCACTCGTGTATAGGAGAACGTTCCTTGGTCTGCGTGAATGGTGTTGCTGGGTGGAGGGGAGGGACGCGACAGTCTGATGGAAAGAAGGGGAAAACGTCTGTAGAACACCAACTGTGTAAAGAGCCAGGCAGCCACCCATCTGGCTCTATAGATAATCTTGACACTGTGCCCATTTTACAGATGAGAAGCCTGAGACTTGACAAAAATAAGCCAATATTTGAAAACGGCCAGAATCAGAAGCCAGGATTGGCTGATGCCAAAGGAAGTGGAATTCTCCCTGCACAGCAACTCTGGACCCACCACTGTAGAGAGTGTAACTAGTGGTTACGCTAGTAGGCAGTTAGCACGAATCTTGTTACTTGGAGCCCAGGACCCCACTGACCTGAGGGGGCGTGGCTTCTGGCCTCTCAGCCCTGATCAGCTCTTAGCCCTCAACACAGAGGCTGTGACATGATGTAGGTGCTAAAATTCTTCCTCATTGTTGCTGGGAAAGTACCTCATACCTCAGAGCCAAGGATTCTTATGGGTCAGCCAGTGTCCTCAGAGGGCTTCTAGACCCACAGGGACTGGAGAGACCAGAGAGAGGCCGAGTGGTGGGATGAGAGCAGAAGTCAGAGCCCTGGGTGGGGCCCTGCATGCCGCCACCCCGGGAAGACGGGTTCGTTCATGACGCCCTGCCCTCTGGGCCTCACCTTCCCGATGAGCTTGCCCCTCTTGTTCATACAGATGTATTTCTCGCTCTCAGCTCCCTTGATGCGCACGCGGCTTCCGAAGGTGTCTGTCTCCACTATGAGCTTGGCTGGGGGGGGGGGGGTGCGGGGGAGAAAGACCTCTGTCCCTCGGAGCTGCTGGCCCAGGGGTGTGCAGGGAACCCCTCCCTACCAGCCTGCCCTCTGAATTTGGGTGGGGGGCCCTCGGGGCCTCTCCTCCTAGAGGCTTCTCCCTGCTCTACCCCTGCAGCCTCCACCCTGACCCGTCTGGGGATGGACCAGGCAAGGCTGGGTAGGGGTGTGGGTGGCCTCCGGGGAGGGCTGGGCCTCACCAAACTTGTTGCCGTCCTCAGCGGTGGCGGAGATGCGACGCCCAGTGACCTGCACGTGCTTGCCGCTGGTCCGGCTGTAGAGCTGGTACTCGCGGATCTGCCGCCGGCTCAGCTGGTCGGTCATGGCACCCTGGTCCCTCACGTACTGGTTAAAATTAGGAGACGGGTGATTCTCCCCCTTTGCGGTTACCAAGGGAAAAATAGTGTCAATTTGCTTTGGGTGACACCACCGCAGGTCCATCCAGGGGAGGGGTGCGGAGGCGAGTGTGGTGGGGCAGGTCATTTGCCCTGAGAAGTTGAGGTGCAGGGGGCATCTGGCCATGACCTTCCCAGGCCAGCGTGTGAGCCAGTCATTGTGACTTGGCTCTTCGTCTGCCCTGGAGCACAGGACTGGTAGCTGCCCAGCTCTGGGGACACTTGGTGATACAGCTCAGGCCTGGAATCACGACTCTGGGAGCTGGAAGGAACATTCAAGCTGCTGGCATCTAATCCCCATGGTCTAGGGAGGAAGTGCACAGGGCCGCACAGCTGATTAGTGACAGACGCCTGTCCCGCCTCTAGGACGGAAGCTTGTCTCCTCTCCAAAACTCCAGGGGCTTGGCGCTGTTAGCCAGGGTGACCAGATGTCTCCCCAGTCCTCCGCACTGGCCTCAAAGGAGCCCATGCCCAGCACATGCACACACACATGTGGGCACACTCACGCACACACATATGTGCACACACAGCAGCTGGTCTGTTAGAGTCACTGGAGACCTTTTTGGGGGCTCTAAGACCCTTCTCTGTAGGCTCCTGCAGGGCCCCTGGAAGCATTTCTTTATAGCACTAATGAAGGACTCCTGAGCTCACGCCCATCTCCCCGGCTGCTCCCCCTGGGTGCTCAGGGCCCTCAGAGAAGCCAGAGCCCCTTCCAGCGTTCCTCCCCCTCTAGCTGAGGGCGGTGGAGGCGGTGGTGAGAGGTGCCCTCAGTGGTGGCCCAGTGGCTGCCCTGTGAGGCCACCTGCGTGTGCCACAGTGTAACAGAGGCTCGTGGCCAGCCGGGGTGATGCTACCGCCCGCTGCTTCCAGGGGAGTGGAGAGGGGACGTTTCCACCCGCACACGATACAAAGCCAGGACGAGTACCTCCTCTGGGCCTGGTGTCTCCTTACCCATCTGCAGTGCTGAGTAGGAGAGAAACAGACCACTTCCTGCCCTCTCTCTCCAGCAAGGTGCAAACCGGGATGACGTTTCCCAGCCGCTGGTGACAGCCTCAGCTCTAGCACTAGAAAGTTTCTCCACCTGGATCCTGCTGGCCTGTGCTGGGACAGCCTTTCCCTGCCCTATATCCCTAAGTCCGCCGCTATCCCAGGCCCAATCGCAACCATCCGGACAGAGCTAGACCCAGACCAGCATCTGTGAGGGGCCTCTCTCTCCTGGAGGGAGGGGTGGGAAGTATCATCTTTGAGGAGCGGGGAGGTGAGGGAGCAGCTCCAGGCTGTCATTCAGCGGAACCTGCTCAGGGTTAACCCTTCCCGGGTGTCACTGCCCAGGTCCGACCCCGGCTCATCCACAGCCTGGATTCCCAGCCTATGAGGGCAGGGTCTGCCCACCCCACATCCCGCCCTGGGAAAACCTGAGGCCAGCATTTTGGGTGGGGGACCTGCCTCCCTGCCAGGGGGTGGGGTCCGGCCTGTCCCCAGCCCCCCCCGAGCCTCCTGGCCCAGGTTCAGGCCCTCCGCCCCTCTTGGCGGGCAGCCTCCTTCTGGCTGTCTGTTCCAGGTCGGGAGCAGAGAGGGCCCCCCCGAAGCCCCCTCCTCTACTCGTCCCCCTTCAAGCCCTGCACAAAAGCAGTCCCACGCCCCCCCCAGCCCACAGCCCACAAGTCGCTCTCCCCGCGGGACCTTGCTTGTCCCTTTCATGTTCCCGCTGCAGGGGGACCTCCCCTTCCACTGCCGCAGACAGCTGCTTGTCAGACGGCCCCTCAAGCATGGCTGCGGTCCGGCCTGCTGGCCCCCCCTCCGAGGGGGGGCGAGGGGGCACTTCAAGGGGGAAAGGACAGCTTTGCCACCTTCCCCGGGTCCTGAATGGGGCCTCAGCCAGGCCATAAACGCCGGCCCGCCGCACCATTGTGCTAATTCCCCCTCCAGAACAGGTTGGGCCCACCCCCAGACCCCTCCCGGCCAGGCTGGGGGCTTTCTTCTTGCTCTCCCTGGATGTGTGAAGCAAAAGGCCTGGAACGGGGGCTAGAGCAAAAGGGGGAAGGAAAGGGGGGGTTGTCTCTCCCTCTCTCCCTCCCACCCCCCCACTGCTTCAAAGGCAGCCCCTTTCCCTCTCCCAGAGAAAAGGCATTTACCTTCAAAAAAAGTCCCCACTGGATATGAAGAGAAGCGGGCCTCTGGCCTGGGAAAGCCAAGGGATCTCTCCCCAGAGCGGTTCTGGACCAGTGCATTTTAATAGCTGCACTTTTATGGAGGATCACAAAAAGGGACCGAGCCTCACATAGGGGGCTGAGGCTGGGGCGGGGGGGGGGGGCGGGCGCTGACTTGGGGTGGGGGGTGTGGAGAAGCAAACCCTGAATCTCATCCCATACAAACCTCTTCGGGCTTGACCTCATTGCCCTGTAGGTAAGGAGTCGCCCACCCTGGCTGGGCATTCTGACTGCCCACGCGATCACCCAGGACCGCGACCCACAGGACCTCCGTGTTGGTGGGAGCGGGGTGGTGAGTGGAACAGACAGGCGGTTTTGCGTGGAAACCTGTCCTTTCAGGTACTCGCAAGTGCAAGCCTCACCTGAGCCATCACCTCCGCCCTCTTCCGACCACTCCCGGGCTCCATCCCTCAGGCTTGGCTGCCCCATGCGCTTAGCCTTGGGGGGAACACAGTGTGGAGGGATGGAGGGAGCAGAAGAGACCCCAGGGCAACACGGGAGGGGTGTCAGAAGGAGGCTGAAATCAAAACTTCCATCAATCCCCCAATCTGCTGTGGCCCCTTCTCCTACCCCATCCCACCGCCCCCCCAAACCTCAGAGTCTTCTGGACTCAGGGTGAGGCCAGGATCTGCCTCTGTCCACGGAAAGGAGACTGACCACCCCCATCGGTAGTGTGGGAGAAACGGGGAAAAGCTAGTGGGGGGCGCCCGCCTACCTGAGTTTGACAGCAGAGAATCAGCAGCTGCAGGCACCTGTGTGGGAGACGAGGCGGGCCTGGGTGTGGGTGCCAGCAGCCAGCCCCGGGGCGCAACAGGCACCCACCCCTGCCCCACGCGGTCCGTGTGCGAGTCCCAGGAAGACTGGGTCTGCCCCCGAGGCTGGAAATGGCAACAAGACGGCAGTCCGAGAGGTAGCGCACTTACAGCGTGAGGTTGGGCAGCAGGCGGGCGGCTCCCATCGCCGGAGAGATTTCTTGGGGCCGTTGCCCTCCTGCCCCCAGAGTCAGGAGCAGATGTGGGCAGTCCCTGGGGGCAGAGTCCCAGAGAAGCCAAGGTCTCTCCAAGCCACAGGTTTTCAGTGGGGAGAGGAGAGAGACGGGAGGAGGAGGAGAGAGGAGAGAAGGGAGGAGGGCGAGGGGGGAGGAGGGCGTAATTGGGAGACTGAGGTGTGAGGAGTCCACCTTCCTGGCCAGTGAGACTGCAAAGCAGCTGCTGGCGGGGGTCGGTGGAGGGTGCTGTCAGCCTCTCTCTGGGATACCCCAGCGCAGAGGATGGAGCTGCTGGAGGCTTCTAGACCCAGAGGCTGGCTCCTGCGTTCTTACTGACCCTCACGGACCCGACGGCAGGGCCCCTCCTCCCCTCTCAGGGCAAGCTTCCCCTGCCCCACCTCCCCTAGGGTGAGCTGCAGGTATCATTCCAGGCCTGGGGTCGCTGGGTCTGGGTCTGGGGGTGGAAATTCCCAGCAGCAGCCTTAAAAGGAGGAGCCTCCCTCCAGGGGGCAGGAGGTGGGCTTGGCTAGGAGCGTAGCTTCCACTGCCTCTGTCATCCCTTACTCCCCCTGTCTGCTGTCTGGCCACCGGGAAGGAGGGGTTAAGGCTGTCCCGACGGGCATCACACAGTGGGCGCCACAGCTTGGGGACCAGGGGTAGGGAGGCAGGTGCAGGTGGGGCCTTAGAAGGACCCCATGGTGAGGAGAGCGGGTGCACTGGTACCAGCCGCTTTCCTCCGGGCCTTGGCCGTTTCCTCTGAGAGATGGGCACAGTAGTGCCTCGGGATGTTGGAGGACCCAGTGAGATGGCCGCACTGAGGCAGAAGTCAAAGGTGTATGTTCTGGGCCTCACTTGTCATCCTCCCATGACAGCAGCCATCCCTAGAACCTCCGGGAGCTGGGAGGAACCCAGGGCCTCCTCCCTGCGGCCCCTCAGCAGTGGTCTGGGATGAAGTGCCCAGCGGCCTCTTCTTTTTCTAACCTCCGGTCCCACGCTGCTCTGTACCACACCAGGTATCACCCCATTCTGCAGAGGAGGAAACTGAGGCACACGGTAGGTCGTTTGCTCAGGATCACCCAGCTAGTGAACGGCGTAGCCAGGTTTCCAAAGTCCATGCTCTTTCTCTCCCACACAGATTCCTTCTACTGTGCCCACGCCTGCCGGGGCCAGCAGAGCGCCCACCCATGATGTCCCAATATTCCTGGTCCTGGAAGCTGATGACCAGGAACTCTACGCGGTTCCTTCCCCGCAGAAGGTGGCTGATGACTGTGGAAGGGGGCTAGTGCTCAGGGGGGGAATCTGAGGGAAGCTTACACCTCAGCTCTGGGCTCCCTGGAGGTCTCAGTGCCTCCAGGATGGGAAGAGAAGGGGAAATGCTGGCTGTGGATTTATTTACCTAAAGAGATGAGTGGGAGGGCGAAACTCTCACCTCCAGGCCTCCTTCTCACCTTCCTGAGCTAGATCAATCCACAAAGTTGTCTGCCACCCCTCCCCACCCACCGACAAGCAGGGACACCTCCAGCCCACCCGGTCAAGCTCCACACTTGGCTCCCAGCTCCGCCCCAGGTGCCCCGCTGGGGGCTCAAGGGTGAGTTGAGCCCGAGCTGGCCTGGGGAATGCAGTGTTGGCTCCGGCCCTGACCTTTGTAACTAGGGGTGTCCCGGGTTGGAATCAGTTGGAAAGAATGTCAAAACTGGAAGGGAGGGCTTCCCAGGTGGTGCAGTGGTTGAGAGTCCGCCTGCCGATGCGGGGGACACGGGTTCGTGCCCCGGTCCGGGAAGATCCCACATGCCACGGAGCGGCTGGGCCCGTGAGCCATGGCCGCTGAGCCTGCGCGTCCGGAGCCTGTGCTCTGCAACGGGAGAGGCCACAACAGTGAGAGGCCCGCGTACCGCAAAAAAAAAAAAACTGGAAGGGAACCTTAGAGATTCTTCATCTGGTCCAGACTCATTCACCAATGAGGTCCAGAGAGGGTCTCACAGCTAGTTAGCAGCATAGTTGGAACAAGGTACCAATCATTTCCATTTTCCACATTCGCACCACCACTTGGGGCCCCATTTAAACTCTCCCTCTTCCATGGAAACATCTGGAATCTACCTCTCCACTGTGATCGGTGCTGGTTCTGTCTCTATTCTCTGGGAAGACCTTGTCCTCATGCCCACATGCTCACATGCTCACCAGCTCCTAGCTCCCTGGTAGGGTATTAAAAGCTGTCTCCTCCGGACCTCAATCCCCAGGAGTCACAGGTAAGAGCAGAGAGGCATGGAGGAGACAGCTCAGGCTTGGGGTTCAGGGGTGGAGGGGTCAGCTGGGAGACGGAAGGCAGTGAGGAGAGGCAGGTGTGGGGAGTTCCATCTGGGCCCAAGGTCTCTGAGCCCGAGAACCTGGTTCCTATCAGTGGGGGAAGGGCCTGCTGTCACTGGCCAGCCCCCAGCCCAGCCGGGGTCTCCATGGTAACAGATGCCCACAGTCCAGCTTGGCCTTGGGGCTCAGACAGGGGGCTGGTGCCAGGGGGCTCTGGGGCACAGCTGGGTAGCCCATTCTGCACCTGCAGGCCTGGCTTTCTGGCTCCGTTTGCCCCTTTACCCCCATGGGAAGGCCGGCGGTGGGCTCCAAGTGGGGAGTGTTCCAGTCCCAGACTCTGAATTTTATCCCCATTCCCTGACCCCGGCCCTTACAGGCTATGTGACCTGTGGCAAGTCCCTTCACCTCTCTGGTCTCAGCTTCCTAATTTATAAAAAGGAAATGGCCACTGCTGATGCTGCCAAACCTGCTATCTTGTCAGCTGAGAGGAAGGACACTTCCTGAAAAGTGTCAAGTGCCGCCAGAACGAGGGAGAGGGGCAGAGACCCTCTTACGTGGTCCAGCCTCAGTTTGCCTAAATTTTGACTTTCTCCCCTCACCAGAGGGACCTGGGAGCGGGGGAGGGGGCAGTGGGGGGAGAAGGGTAGGGTTCATTACCATTTATGGGGGGTGGCAGGAGGTGATAAGGGGAGTGAGGAGTAGTCAAGGCCGTGGTGGTTAATCCCATTCCACAGTGCCAAGTTCAACACCTCCCCCCACAAAGGGGGCGTCTCACGCCTGCTCCTAGCAGCCCAGCTTGTGCAGACCCAGAGTCCACCTGCATGCCGGCCACTTGTCACCACCTGCTTTGACCCCAGCCCACCCTTTTCCTGTTGACAAACAGAAGGGCTAGAGCTGGGGAAGGGTGAAGGGCAAAGAGCACTGTAGCAATGCGGACAGACCACCCCCGCATCTTTGCTATCTGATCCCCACCGCCTGCCGGCACGTGGAAATCAAATTGTCAGACGTCTAGCTGTTAAGCGCCCTTCTGTGCAGTCCTGCTGCGGAGCCAGAGAACAGGGGCGCTTGCCTGGGGCTGGCGGAGCGGAGAAGTACCTGCGACAACACAGGCTTTGCAATAACTTGGCTCCGGAGCTGCCCCTCCTGGTCTCCAGTTATACCGTGGACTCAATTCTAACTCCCACTCTCAGTTTGAGGCTTCCTGGCACCCTCAAACTTCCACGTCCCCCTCTCACCCACAGAGTGGTTAAAAACAGGGCCCTAGTGCCAGACTACCTGGGTGTGAATCCTGGCTGTGTGACCTTGGGGGGCAAGTTGTTTAACCTCTCTGTGCCTCACTTTCCACATCTGAGAAATGGGGCTAATAACACCCACCTCTAGGCATGGCTGTGAGGATTAAAGGTGTGAATCCATGGAAGGCACTTAGAGCAGCACCCAGCTCACAGCGTTATCACTGCAATCACGTCAGCCTTCTTTCTGTCCAAACCACTCTGCTTGTTCTGCCTCCGGCCCTTTGCACCCTCTGTTCCTGCTCCTAGGAATGTCCTTCTGCCAGCTCTACATGTAGCCACCACTCCCTTTTTGTCAGTCGTCTCCTCTGAAGGACCTTCTCAGATCCAACTAAACTACTTCCCGGGACTTCCCTGGTGGTCCAGTGGTTAGGACTCCGCACTTCCACTGCTGGGGGTGTGGGTTTGATCCCTGATTGGGGAACTAAGATCCCACAAGCCATGCGTCATGGCCAAATCCCCCACCCCCCAAAAAAAAACCCCACCAGCACTTCCCCACCCTGGAAATTAGCCTGTTTTATGTCCTCCAAAGCGCTGGACAGTAACTGAAATTATGTTGTTGGCTCCTGTGTTTCCACTAGACTGTAGGCAACTTGAAGGGAGGACTTTGTCTTGCCCACCCTGTATCGCGGTGGCATGAAGCCATGGTCAGTGCCAGCTGCCTACCTGGAACCAGACCTGAACTGATGTCCCTTGTCGCTCTGGGGGACTGAGGTCAGTAGCATGTTCTCCTTTGTTAGAGGGTGGGACAAAGCCCACATCTGCCGTGTGGGGTGTAGAAAGCGGAAGCAAGAATGCCAGCCCTGCCTTCCTCTATCTCTTCTGGCATCAAGAGAAGCTGAATGGGGAGACTCAAGCCTGCCGGCTGCCCTTCCCATGCAGGTGTTCAGAGACCTCCAACTTTCTGGGACCCATACCTGGGGGTCCTGGGGAGAGAGGGCAGGGCCAGTTCTCCACTGGCCCACTTCAGGCCTGGCCAATGGGGGTGCTGGTTAGGGGCAGGGAGAAGCCCAGCAGAGGCCCTGCAAGTAGACCCCGAGGGGGGCGGCCACCTGCACATCACCGTGGGTGAACCCGGCTTCAAAGTGGCTCTGCAGGCTGGGAGGGGGCAGAAGGTCAGAGCCACGCAATGGGTCATTCACCCCCCTTCCAATCCTCTGTTGGTCTCACCCCAACAATTTACTGAACCCCGTTCCTGTGGCTCTGACTGCTGCCCTTGGGGAATGCTAGCCCAGGAGTTGTTCACCTGCCCACCTCCTGAAGAGATACTTTATAGCTTCCAGGAAGCCTGCCTGTCTCCCCACTTGGGAGGTTTCCTTGAAGGTGCAGGCCTCTGGGCTCCTGCCTGACACAGATCACACCAGTGACGTCCCTGTGAGCAGCTCACCTAACAGGACGCAAGCCTGGGACAGCAGAGCTAGGCCCGGCCCTTGAGATGCAGACCCTCAGGCTGGTCCCTTCCTGGTAGGGGCGGCGGGCAGCTGTCACCCTTCAGTTCTGTATCTGGAGAGCCAGGCCCTGTCAGAAGGGAGTGTGGACGCAGGAAGACCCACCCCAGCTCTAGCTCCCTCCCTCAGGCCTGAGGGCTGAAGGTCGAAGCTGGGAAAGGGGCTGAGACACTTGGTCCTTCCCCCAAAGCTGGGGATGGGGTAGTGGTGCCGGGCGTGGGGGGGGGGGGCGTGGTGGGGGCGGTGGAGGGAGAGGGAGATAAAGAGCAGAACACAGCTGGCTGGCTGGCAGGCAGGCAGGCAGGCCAGGGTGTGCTGGCACACGGCTGCCCTCTGCCGGGCTCACGGGCTCACTGCAGCCGGCAAGGACAGCTCCCGGGGAAGGGAGAGACAAGCTGCAACAAGGTCCTAGCAAAGCAAACTTTATTGTGGGTCTGAGAGGTCGGGGTTCTTCCCTCCAGGTCCTGCTGCAACCGAGAGTTGGGGTGAGGAGCTCTTGTGTCGCCCCCAACACGTCCATCACATTCAGACTCAGCACGGTTGTCTCACGGGCCCTCCCTCGGTCACTGTGGCCAGGCCAGTCCTGGCTCCTCATTTCTTAAATCCTGGCTTTTTAGGTCTGGGTGTGGTTTTGGCCTGTGAGAGAAGGCGTTGCTCCAGTGTTCCACCCTCTCCCCATCCTGGCACCTTCCCAGAGAACATCCCTCCTCCCCCAGGAGGACCAGCCCCTTCTTATCAGCACTCACCTTTCCCACAGGGCTCCTGTCTTTAGGATGGTATCTGGAACGGGGGTGGGGTTGGGCAAGGAGTGGGGATGTGGGAAAGAGAGAGCTCAGTCTGATGCCAGTAGCCCCGGGCCCTCCTACTAGTGCCCAGGCTGCAGAGCTGGGCCCTGGGCACTTCCAGGAAGCAGGGGGCTGTGACCTGCAGAGGTTTGCCTCTCCACCTGTCACCCGCCAGGGACCACTCTGACTCTCTCTTATTTTTAAAATTTTTAAATTAAAATTATTTATTTATCTATTGGCCCACCACGCGGCATGCAGGATCTTAGTTCGCCGACCAGGGATTGAACATGTGGCCCCTGCAGTGGAAGCCCAGAGTCTTAACCACTGGACCGCCAGGGAAGCCCCTGACTCTCTTTTTAAACAAGATGTTTTTTCTTCTTAAGCTTCTATCTGCTTGCCTTTATTTGTGTATAAGACACAAATGTTTCTTATCATAAAAGTAACGTTAACCACATTGCGCAAAATATAGCAAATAGAGAATAAATTGCCTATACTTTTCTTTACCTCCTACTAATATTAACATTTTGTTTCCTTTCAGAACTTTTTTGTTTGTGAAATAAAATGAAAATAATTTGGGACTTCCCTGGTGGTCCAGTGGTTAAGAATCCACCTCCCAATGCAGGGGACGTGATTCCTGGTCGGGGAACTAAGATCCCACATGCCGTGGGCTAATTAAGCCCGTGCGCGGCAACTACTGAGCACACGGGCCACACCTAGAGAGCCTGCGCACCTCAACGAAGATCCCAACCAAGATCCCGCGTGCCTCAACTAAGACCCAATGCAGCCAAAAAGTAAATAACTAAATATTAAAATGAAAATAATTTAATATCCTGCTCTTTGAATTCTAGAAACACTTTCCAGTTTGCTATATTCTTCATGGGCATTATATCACATGCCACTGAGAAGACGTGACATCGTTTAAGCAACTGGTATATTGATGGACATTTACAATGCTTCCATTTTATACTATTATTTGAATAATGCAGTGATATAAGTTTCTTAGTGCATATATTTCCCTCATATCTTGGATGGGATTCTTTGGAAGGAACTGCCATAAGTGGGAAGAAGTCAGAAGATAAGAACTGTTAAATGCTTTTCAAAAAGACTGTGCCAACCGACAGTGGCAGCACACCTGTGCACCTGTGTCTCCGTGTACCACACACCTGCACACACACGTGCATCATCCTCTTTCAAGCACGATGTACCTCAACTAAAAGATTTTGGCTCATTTAATAGATGGAAAGAGTTACCTCACTGCCACCTCCTCTTTTTCCACCTTTTTTTTCTGGAAACCAAACACAAGCATTATTGGGAGTTCTGGCAAGGCCCAGGGGCAGAGCAGACTCCCGCCGGGCACCTGGCAGGTGTTGCCCCGGGCCTCAGTGCACTCAACTGGGGATGCCTGGTCCAGGTTTCTGAGGAGCCTTTGCGGTGGGGGGGTGTCCCTCCCTCACCTTGGCAATGCTTGTGTGCTTCTGGGGCGCCAGCCTCTTGACTTGTTTGACAGGGGTCTCCTTCTCCAGGGACACATCTGTGTCTTCGTCGTCATCATCTTCTTCCTCTTCCTCCTCTTCTTCCTCCTCCTCTTCTTCCTCCTCCTCCCCCTCCTCTTCCTCCCAGGATTGGTCTGAAGTGTCAGCGATGGTGTGGGAGGAAGGCAGGGCCTCTGAGCCCGAGGGTCTCTGCCAGGCTCCCCTTCCCAGATCTACCTGCCCAAAGTGCGGCTGGCGGGGTGGGGAGGGCAGTGAGGGCTGAGGCCATGGCAGGAGGGCAGGGGAAGTGGTAAGCTGCAGCTCTGGCCAGGCCGGAGGGGGATGTACACTGGGAAGGAGAGTGTGAGGGGAAGGAGGGAGAGGGTGGGGACACAGCAGCGGAGGAACTCAGGCCTCATCCTGAGGCAGGTGGAACCCGCCCGGGGTTTGGAGCAGGAGAGAACCCTGATGGAAGAGGCACCACTGGACAGAGAAGAAGGCAGTTAAAGGTCTGTCAAAAGAGTCAAAAGCACAGCGAATTGCCAGGGTCCATGTTACTGCTACAGCTACACACTTCACAGCAGGTAAAGTTTTGAGTGTGCTCTGGTACCAGGCGTTATGTTAAGTGCTTTTTCTGAATATGCCATTTATTCCTCACAACTAGGAGGAATACACTTGAAGATGGAACCAAGTATAACCCCACCCCCGTGTTATGGCTGGAGGGCTGCAGCCCACAGAGGACGTGGCGGAGAGGTAAAGGAGAAGTGGGGCTAGGAGGCGTGCCCATGGCCTCCTGGTCCAGGCTGCTGGTGATTCTGTTGCCTTTGGGGATCTTCTCCAATAATTCAAGAATCCCTCGAGTGTTTGAGTACCTATTATGTCCTTGGCCCTGTGCTGAGCACTGTACCGGCAGACCTTTCTCGGGTCCAAGCTTGGACTTACCATAACATTCCTGGCCACAGAGGAACACGGGTCCAGAGCCAGCCCGGAGCTGGAACGTGACAGGAGGAGAAAGCTCCAATCCCGCCAGGACAACCTGCAGGGGTAGGGGGTAGAGGGTAGGGGCAGGAGTAGAGAGGACAGGCCACTCGGGCCTGGTACCTGGCTGGGGGTGGGGGATGGGGGCTGGCCTCAGGCAGAAATACTTGGTTTATTCCCTCCCCTCAACCACACATGCTTCAGGGCTTTCCTGGACCTCTCTGCACTCTCAGCCCCCTGGACCTTCCTGCTGAGGTGGACTCTGTTGGAGAAGAACATGGATCTGATAATCTCATTCCTGCCAAGATCACAACGGTCTTCCAAGCTGCGGTGCAGCCGTTAAATAGTCTGATAACTATGGACTGAACTGTGTCCCCTCAAATTCTTACATTGAAGCCCCTAACCTCCAATGTGCTGGTATCTGGGGATGGAGCCTTTGGGACCGTAACTAGGGTTAGTTGAGGTCATGAGGGTGGGCACCTTGTGATGGGATTAGTGCCCTTAGAAGACGAGACCAGACAGTTGGCTTTCTCTCTAGGCCATGTGAGGACACAAAAAGAAGGTAGCCATCTGCAAGCCAGGAAGAGGGCCCTTACCAAAACCCAACCGTGCTGGCACCCTGATCTCAGACTTCTAGCCTCCAGAACTGTGAGGAAGAAATGTCTGTTGTTTAAACCACTCACTGCATGGTATTTTGTTATGTCAGCCCAAGCTGACTAAGGCATTGATCAAATGAGAAAAGCAGATGCAAAGTTGTATTATAGTCTTCCTATCATCTTATAAGTAATGTGTGAATATTCATAGGAGTAAAGGTTAGAAATATATTACAGTGCTAACCATAATTTTCAGTGGACAGTACCACATTTATTTTCTTTACACTTTTCCAAACTTTGCAAATTTTCTAGAGTAACAATGATGATACTTAAACTTCTTGAGTTCTTACCATGTGCCAGGCCCCATGCCACACATTGTACCTGCTTTATCTCATCTAAATCTTCACAAGAAGCCCACAAAGGAGGTGTTGTTATTTTACAGAGGAGGAAACTGAGGCTTAGAGAGATTAACTTAGAGTTTCTGGTTCAGAGAGGAAGCAGATAAGTGAAAACTGATCACAAACACCTAGAAATGCTGGATAAAACGTAATTCAATGTTTTTACTGCTTGGTTGAATGGTAAGACAGAAAGAAGTGTCCCTGTGCATCAGAAAGAAGAGCAGCCTGTGCAGAGGCTGATGCCACAGCTGAAGGGAGGATGTCCTTGAAAACAGCAAGGACTTTGGGTTGTGACACTCATGTGGACAGGAGACAAACCCTTGGGGAGGGGACCTTCAAAGGGCTACATCTCAGTAAAAAGCCCCATGGTGAGGGTTGAGGAGAAGGGACTGAAGGACCCTAAGCCATCTAACTAGAAAGGCCCCACCATCAAAGGAGGGAAACAAGAACCTGGGGGTGGGATAACAGAGTCTCCTGTGAGAAGCTAACAGCTGTGGTTGTACCTCTCACTTAGAGCAAATCTGAATTTACTCGGTGGGCACTGCCAAGCCAAGAGATCTGTATAAAATCCCAGGCTTGCGATCTTCCTGTGGCAAATGGCAGATGCAAACACAAAACCAGTCTCTAGGGACACTCTGAATTCTTTTCACACAGAATTCTTTCACAAAACAGAACCAAACCAAACTGGAAGAGGTTTGAAACAGCCCTGCTAGAGTCTGGCAGCAGAACAAAACAAAATGTACAACCAGGAACCTGAGATAAGAGAATAACAACCTAAACCACATGAAATGTGTGATGAAGATCAAATAAATATAAGAGTAGGAATCAAAATAATAAGAACAAGATATTACAAAAAAGAAAAAGAGGGCTTCCCTGGTGGTGCAGTGGTTGAGAGTCCGCCTGCCGATGCAGGGGACACGGGTTCGTGCCCCGGTCCGGGAAGATCCCACATGCCGTGGAGCGGCTGGGCCCGTGAGCCATGGCCGCTGAGCCTGCGCGTCCAGAGCCTGTGCTCCGTAACGGGAGAGGCCACAACAGTGAGAGGCCCATGTACTGCAAAAAAAATAAATAAATAAAATAAAAATAAAAAGAACCAAAAGCAGCTTCTAGACATCAAAAACATTAGCATTGAAGTAAAGTGAACAAATGGTTAAAAAGCAGAGTGAAACAGCTGAAGGAAGAATCAGTAAATTGGAGAAGTGCTGGGAAGAAATTACCCAGTATGAAGCACAGAGAGAAATGAACAAAATATGAGAGAGAAGCTGGACGTGGAGGACAGGTGAGAAGGTCCAACATGCATCCAATCAGAGGTAGGGACTGGAGAGAATGGAGTCAGTGTTCCAAGTGATAACGACCAAGAGTTCTCCAGAAATGATCCAAGACAGATCCTCATATGCAGGAAACCTCATCCCTGAAAAGATAAATAAAAATAAATCCACACCTGAACATACTATGGTGAAATGACAGATGAGAACAAAGAGATGAGCTTAAAATCAACCAAAGAGGCCAGATTTCCAAAAAAGGAACAATAACCAGGCAGACTGAGATTTCAACAGCAACATCAGGAATCAGAAAGAGGTCAGGAATCAGACCTCTTACCTAGAAGTATATACACAGCCAAACTATCATGAAGGAATGAGGGTAAAAGAAAGGTATTTCTGAGCAAGCCCAAGTAAGTTTACTACTCCCAGGTCTACAAAAGGATGTTCAAAAAGATGGCAATTAAATTGAGAAGTAGGTGCAAGAAGCAGTGATGAGAAAAAAAATTGGTATAAATAAATAAATAAATAAATACCTAAGGAAACATTGCCGTAAAATAAAACAACACTAGTCATGACTAGTGTTGAGCTGGTTTAAAACACGTTGGAGCTAAAATGCTACATGATGACAATATGTATGTTAAAATGAAAGTAATTAGAATCCCCTGGTTTGGGAGGAAGAAAACATTAATTTTTGACTTTGATCATGCATGACTGTTAAAAAATTAAGGAGAACAAATAAAGATTAGAATGAGATTCTATAGCTTCTAAACCAGTAGAAGAGAAAAGGGGAAAAGAAACTTTAATCAATCTAATAAAAGACAGGAAAACTAGAAAAAAGAAACAAAAAAATTTAAAAGGCAAGGAAAATAGAAGCACAAACTACATGCTACAAGTAAATCCAAGTATATTAGCAAGTCACAATCAATATAAACAGACTATACTGGCTGGATAGATTAAAACAAGGTCTAGCTACATACTGCTTATAAGAAACCTTATAAGGACGAAGAAATGCTGGAGTAAAGAGATGGAAATATACATACCAGGTGCAGCAGAGGCTTCCAGTTGCTTATCCAATAGCCATTCTTTCCTTCCATAATAACAGCACCCTGATATTACTGAAATACTATATCCAGCCAAAAACTGCATTCTTCAGTTTCCTTTGCAGTTGTGACTATGTTACTAATTTCTGGATCAATGAGCTATAAGCAGAATTTGGAAGGTGGTACTTGTGGGAAGACTCCTTAAAAGGTGGACAGAGAACTGAGAGAAGTCCCTGTGGTCTTCCCTTGCTGCTTCTTTCCTATTACATTAATTGTAGAAGTGAGGGCTGGAGCTGCAGCAGCCTTCCTAGACTGTAAGGTGATTTTGAGGATGGTAGGTCTGCACTAAAGACAGGAGAAAGATACGAGAAGACTTGGTCTTTGGTGACCATGGAGTCATCTCATCAGCTCTGGACTGCCCATCTCTGGACTTCTACGCAATACAGAAATAAATCTTAAGCCCCTATAGTTGGGTCTCTGTTACGGCAGCCACACATGACTAAAATGAAAATGAAGCTAGTTGTACTTTCTGGTGAGTGATGTTGATAATGGGGGAGGCTATGTATGTGTAGGGGTAGGTGGTATATAGGAAATCTCTGTAACTTCCTCTCGATTTTATTGTAAACCTAAAACTGCTCTTAAAAAATAAAGTCCCTAAAAAATGAAGCTAGTAGTGTTTGTTACGATTAGGTTTGGTAATAAGTGACAGAAAACTCCATAACAGTGGCTTACACAGGTAGAAACTCACTTCTTTGTCACATAAACTAAGTCCATACATAAGCTATGAGTACACCACTCCTCAATCACCAGGGATCCAGGCTCTTTGTACCGTGTTGCTCTCATTCTCAATACACGGCTCCCACCTCACCCAGGATGGCTGCTCTTGTTCCAGTCATCACATCTACACTCCAGGAAGGGACAAAAAAGTGGTCACATGATCTCTCTTTAAGGACATTTTTCAGATGTTGTAGATCCCACTTCTGCTTACATTGCATTGGCCAGAACGTCATGGTTATGCCAAACTTAGAGGGAACATAGTTTTTATTCTCAGTAGCCTTGTGACCAGCTAAAAGTCATGAATCCATTACTAAAGAATAAAGGAATAATGGAGATTGAGGGACATCTGGGAAACAAATTAATATCAGATGATATAAGCTTTAATTCAATAAGTATTTTAGGGATAAAGAAGGTCACCACATAATGAAAAAATTTAGACAAGGAAGATATTTACAATTATACAAGGAAAGTAAAAATTCTACAAGAAAGCTAAACCTGTAAATTATATGCATCAACAACACAGTCTGAACATACATAAACTATAGCCACAGTAATCAAGACAGTGTGATATTAGAGGGATAGACACATAGATTGACAGAAGACCTAGAAATAGACACACACAAATACCTGCAACTGATTTTTGACAAAGGTTCAAACTCAATTAAATGGAGGAAGCTTTTTCAACAAATGGAGCTGGGGCAATTGGACGTCCATAGGCAAAGAAATGAACCTTCACCTAAACCTCATAGCTTATACAACAGTGAACTCAAAATGGATCATGGACTTAAGTGTAAAACATAAAACTATATGACTTTTGGACAAAAAACGTAGAAAACCTTCATGATCTCAGACTAGGCAATGTGTTTTTAGACTTAACATCAAAAGTCATAAAAGGAAGAATACAATAGACCTCATCAAAATTAAAAACGTTTGTTCCATAAAAGCTCATGTGAAGAGGATGAAAAGACAAGTTATAAACTGGGGAGAAAATATTCGCAAGCCATATATTTGACAAAGGACTAGTGTCTAGAATATATAAAAAATTAACAAAATTCAACAGTAACAAAACAATTAGAAAATGAGCAAAAGACATGAACACTTAACTGAACATACATATGGCAAAAACCGCATGAAAAGATGTTCAACATCATTAGCCATCAGGAAAATGCAAACTAAAAGCACAATGAGACATCACTACACACACATTAGAAAGGCTAAAATAAAAGAGATAGTGACAACATGAAATGTCGATGAGGATGCAAAGAAACTTGATCACTTATGCATTGCTGATAGAAATGCAAAATGGTACAGCCACTTTAGAAAACAGTCTGGCAGTTTAAGAAACTAAATGTGTAACCACCCTCATATGGCCCAGCAATTGCACTCCTGGACATTTAACCCAGGAGAAATGAAAACTTAGCTTACGCAAAAACCTATACACAAATGTTCATATCAGCTTTATTTGTAAGAGCCCCAGATGGGAATCAGACCAGTTTTTCCACAGATGAATTGTTGAACTGTGGTACAACTATACCACGGAATACCAGTCAGCAGTAAAATGAACGGATCTCCAGGGAATTATGCTGAGAAAAAAAAGCCAGTTCCCCCAAAGTTACATATGTCTGATTCTATTTCAAGGACCAAATTTTAGAAATGGAGGACAGATTGGTGGTTGCCAGGGGTTAGGGGGAGGTGAGGGAGCAGGAGGGAGGTGAGTGTGGTTATAAAAGGGCAACATGAGGGACGCCTGGGGTGTTGGAACTGTTCAGTATCTTGGCTGTGGTGGTGGATATAGGAACTTAGGTGACAAAATTGTATAAATAGATCGCTGCATTGTATCAATGTCAATATCCTGGTTTTGATATTATATTACAGTTTTGCAAAATGTTACCATTGGAGAAAACTGGGCAAAACATACAGGGATCTCTCAGTATTATTTCTTACAGCTGCATGTGAATCTACAATTATCTAAAACGATTTTCAATTAAAAAAATAAACATATATAAAGTAAACAAAATTATAAGAAGAACCCAAAGATCCACAATCATAACAGGAAATTTTAACACATTTCTTTTGCTAATTGATACATCAGGAGACAAAATATATATAGGTTTGAACACAATTAATACACCTGATTTAATGGACACACATAGAATCCTATAATACTACCATGTAATAAGCCACAAATTGAGTCTCAACAAATAACCAAAGAATTGATATGGTCTATATATATATATACACACATACACACACACACACACACACACCATATTTTCTGATGCAATTACACTAAGATAAAGGGTGATGACTCAACCCACCCATACCTTTGGGAATTAAAAAATTTGAAGTAAATATTCATCAAATAAGAAATCATAATGGAAATTAGAAAATATTTAAACTAAGATAAAGTGAAAATACCACAAATCACAAATTAAGGGATGCAGTTAAAAAAATCTTCAGAGGGAAATGTGTAGTATTCAAAATAAATAAATAGAACTTACTTGGAAAAAATAAGCTAGAACATGAATGGGCTAAATATCTAACTAAGGAAGTAAGAAAAAGGAACAAAGAAAGCAGAAAGTCAGATAACCAGAGAAATTAATAAAATAAAAAATAAGGAAACAATAGAAAACATCAACAAAATCAAGAGCTTTTTCTTTGAAAAAAAAGAAAAAGACTAATATCCAGTGATTGAAATGAAGGGAAAAAAGGAAAGATGATAAACACTATTGGGAATTTTAAAAAGAGGAATATAATAACAGATATAGTCATGATGAAAAATATTATTAGCAAATAGCATGAACAATATCTAGAAAAATAGTAATAATCATAATTGACTCAGGAGATGTTTGGTTCAGGCCAAGTAAGTAACAGGGACTGAATTTACTCTCCAGCTTGACACACCTAAAAAGCTATAATACAGGCATACCTCAAAGATATTGCAGGCTTAGCTCCAGACTACTGCAATAAAGCGATTATCACAATAAAGTGAGTCACATGAAATTTTTGGTTTCCTAGTGCATATAATTACACTATACTGTATTCTATTAAGTGTACAACAGCATTATGTCTAAAAAATGTACGTGCCTTAATTTAAAAATACTTTATTGCTAAAAATGCTATTCATCATCTGACAGTGCAGGGCTGCTACAAACCTTCATTTGTAAAAAACAAAAACAAATGAACAAAGAAACAAAACTCCCGCAATATCTGTGAAGTACCATAAAACCAGGTATGCCTGTGTAGGAAACAACAGCTCTCAAGACACTGGATACAAGTCAAGGAAGAACAGTGATCTCTGAGAGATGGGACAGAGATGAGATGAGCCTTATGGTTGCCCAAGCTTACTTCCTGGACAGTGCAGGGAGGGGGAACCCAGACAAAACCTAGTGGTCTCTCTGAGTTTAGGAAATAGAACTGGAGCCCAGAGAAGCCAAGGCACCTAGAGTTCATAAGAGAGGAAAAAGCTGCAAAGACAGCACTCCAGAGATCTGTAGAAGGCCCCCTTGAGTATGCAGTTAAGTAGTAATCGGAACATCCATGCAAGCAAACTACCTGAGGCTGGAGAAAGAATCATCATAAAGATGTCTGGAGCTCACAGAGTAGAAAATCTCATAATTTATGGGGCATCTACTGGAGTACTAAGAAGGGTCTTGCTACAGTAGTGGGGCAAAATTAGACTAAATTCAGCTTAAATCCCTAACAAAGCTTAAAAACAAGACACAAAAGGATCAAATGGTATTTAAGTAACTTCACTGCATCCCAGAACAAAATTCAAGAATACTTATAAAACTGTAAAAATATCCAGCATCCAAATAGTAAAATTCATGTCTAGCATCCACTCAAAAATTACCAGACAGGACTTCCCTGGTGGCACAGTGGTTAAGAATCTGCCTGCCAATGCAGGGGACGTGGGCTTGATCCCTGGTCTGGGAAGATCCCACAAGCCATGGAGCAACTAAGCCCGTGTGCCACAACTACTGAGCCTGCACTCTAGAGCCCACAACTACTGAGCCTGTGTGCCACAACTACTGAAGCCTGTGCGCCTAGAGCCCATGCTCCACAACAAGAGAAGCCACCGCAATGAGGAGCCCGCTCACCGCAACGAAGAGTAGCCCCTGCTTGCCGCAACTAGAGAAAGCCTGCACACAGCAATGAAGACCCAACACAGCCAAAAATAAATAAATAAATAAGTTTATTAAAAAATAATTACCAGACATACAAAGAACAAGGAAGCTACAACTCATAATGAAGAGGGGAAAAATTCAATAAAAACTGAAACAGAAATGACATAAATGAGAATTAGTAGAAAAGAACATTAAAACTATAGTCCATATGTTCATGAAAGATCGAAAATGAGACACGGAAGACTTGAAATTTGTAGAGGTGAAAACGACAATATCTAAGATGAAAACATACTGATGAGATTAAGAGCAAATTAGATATTGCAGAAGAAAAGAATAATGAAACTGAGTAAATAAAGACTATCCAAAATGAATACACAGACGACAAATACTTTAACAAAACGAAAAGAGCATAATGAACTGTGGGACAACTTTAAGGAGCCAAGTATACATGTAATTGGATTCCTCAATGGAGATGAGAGAGAAGGGGGAACAGAAAAAAATGACTGAAGGAATAATGGCCAAAAATTTCCAAATTTGACAAAAATGGTAAATCCACAGATCTAAGAAGTGCAGTGAACCCCAGTGCATTTTATAATCAAATTGCTCAAAACTAGTTACAAGGAGAAGATCTTAAGAGCAGCCAGAGGAAAAAAGACATCACATACAGGGGAATGAAGACAAGGATGTGAAAAGATTTCTCCAAATAATGCAAGCTAGAAGACAATGGAGAAATTTTTTCCAGTGTTGGAAGGAAAAAAAGTCAATCTAGAGTTCTTTACCCGGTGAAAATACCTTTCAAAACTGAAATGAAATAAGGACTTTCCAGGCATACAAAAGCTTAAAGAATTCATCATAAGCAGATCTGCATTACAAAAAATGTTTAAATCCTTCACACAGAAGGAATATGACACCAAATGGAAATTGAATCTACACAAAGGAGTGAAAAGTACCAGAAATGGTAAAAATAAAAATGGTTTATTCTAAGTTCTAATCTCTTTAAAATATAAACCGTTTAAAGAAAAAAATAACAACAATGTAGAGTAGGATTTATAGCATATGTAGAAACAAAAGTTATTACAACAATAGCACAAAGGATGGGAAGTGGTAAATGAAGTGTGCTGTAGTTAAGATTCTTATATTGTACATGAAATGGTATAATATTATTTCACTATAGACTGTTGTAAGTTAAAAATGCATACTGTAAACTCTAGAGCAATGATTAAGAAAAAAACCAAAGAGATGAGGTACACCTAAGAAGCCAATATTGAGGATGAAAATGTAACCAAAAAAACCACTTAGTTAATCCAAAAAGCCAGAAAAGAGGAAGAAAGGAGCACAGATGGGACAAATGGGAAAACTAATAGCAAGATGATAGATTTAAACTCAACCTTGTTGATAATTTGGTTAAATATTAACTGTCTAAGTGCTCTAATTAAAAGGCAGAGATAGCAAGTGGATAAAAAAGTAAAACTCAATTAGGTGTTATCTAAAAGAAACCCAATTTATACATAAAGATACAGAGGTTAAAGTAAAATAACAAAATAAAAGAATAGGAAAAATATACAACACAAACACTAATCAAAAGAGAGCTAGATTGGGGCTTCCCTGGTGGCGCAGTAGTTGAGAATCCACCTGCCAATGAAGGGGACACGGGTTCAATTCCTGGTCCGGGAAGATCCCACATGCCACGGAGCAACTAAGCCCGTGCGCCACAACTACTGAGCCTGTGCTCTAGAGCCCGTAAGCCACAACTACTGAAGCCCGCGTGCCTAGAGCCTGTGCTCCACAACGAGAGAAGCCACTGCAATGAGAAGCCCGTGCACTGCAATGAAGAGTAGCCCCTGCTTGCTGCAACTAGAGAAAGCCTGAGTGCAGCACCGAAGACCCAACACAGCCAAAAATAAATAAATAAAATAAACAAATAAAAAAAAAAGAGTTAGATTGACTATATTAGTCAGACCAAGTAGACTTCAGAATATTTATCAGGGATAAAGAGGAGCATTTCATAATGATAAAGGGATCAATTAACCAAAAGGATATAACAATCCTAGAAATGCAGGATTTATTAGGATGCACCTAATAAAAGAGTTTTAAAATACATGGGGCAAAAACTGATAATTAAAAAGAGAAATAGACAAAGACATAATTATTGTTGGGGTCTTCAGCGTTCCTCTTTCAGTAACTAATAGATCAAGTGGACAGAAAATGAGTCAGGATATGGAAGACTTGAACAAAACCATCAACCAACTTGATACAATTGACATTTATAGAGCAATACACCCAACCATGGGAGAACACACATTCTTCAAGTGTGAATGAAAGAGTCACCAAGATAGAACATATTATGGGCCATAAAGCAAGTCACAACACTGTTTAGACTGAAATCATATAAAGCATATTTTCAGACCATAATGAAATTAAAATAGAAATCAACTAAAGAAAGAATTAGAAAATCTCTATTTGGAAATTAAAAAGCAAACATACTTCTAAGTACCGCAGGGACTGAAGAATAAAACCAGAAAATAATTTGAACTGAATGAAAATGAATATAGTACTTATCAAAATTTGTGGGATGAAGCTAGAAAGATGCTTAGAAGGAAATCATAGCATGAAATGCTTATATCTGAAAAAGGTCTAAAAAATCAATAATATAAGATTATGCCTTAAGAAATCAGAAAAAGATCAGACTGAAACCAAAATAAACAGAAGAGAGGAATAAAGAACAGCTCAATTAAATACAAAAGTGGAAAAACAATAGAGAAAGACTGATGAAACCAAAACTTGGTTCCTGAGAAAGACTGATACAACCGTTAAACCTCTAGCCAGACTGGACCTGGTAAAAAGGAGAGAAGACACAAATTACCAACATCAGGAACAAAAGAGCAAACTTTAATACAGATAATACAGAAAAGGATTAGGGAATAATATGAACAACTTTATGCCAGAAAGGTTGACAATTTAGATGAAACAGAAAAATTCCTTAAAAAACACAAACATAAAGCTCTCTAAACAAAATAAACCAAATAGTCTTATATCCATTAAATAAATTTAACTTGTAGTTAACCAGATTGCTTCACAGGTGAATTCTACCAAAACATTTAAGAAAAAGAAAAAACAAAACAAATTTACATGAATTCTTCCAGAAAATAGAAGAGAACATCTTCCTTTTCATTTTATGAGGCCCAGAATTACCTTATGCTAAAATCAGACAAAAACATGACAAGAAAACCATAGACCAATGTTGCTTATAACATAGACAAAAATATCCTTAATAAAATAGTAGCAAATGGAATCCAGCAATATATAAAAAGGTAATACATTATGATTGAATGGGGCTTATACCAAGAATGCACAGTGGGTTTAAAATTTGAAAAAAATCAATGAATGTAATTTGCCACATAACAAAATAAAGGAGAAAAAAATCACCTCACTACATGCAGAAAAGAATTCTTTGACAAAATTCAACACCCACTCATGATAAAATATCTCAGCAAACTAGGAATAGAAGGGAACATCCTCAAACTTAATATAGGACATCTACCAAAATCCTTCGTCTGTCTTAATGGTAAAAGACTAAATACTTTCCCTCCAGTAAAAGGCAAGGATAGTCCTGCTCTTACAACTTTTACTCAACATTGCACTTGATGTCCTAATCAGTGAAGTAAGACAAGAAAAAGAAACGCAAGGCATACAGATAGAAAGTTAAGATGTTAAACTGACTTTATTCACAGAAGACATGAATAAATACATAGCAAATTCTGTGGAATCAATGGAAAGCTGCTAGGACTAATATGCAAATTTAGCAAGGTTAGATAATACAAAAACCAATTATATAACTATATACTAGTACTGAATAATGATAAAATAAAAATTTTAAATAGCATTTCTGTACCTTATCCCATATAAAAAAATTAACTGAAAATGGCTCATAGACTTATATATAAGAACTAAAACTTTAAAACTCGTAGGAGAAAACACAGGAGTAAATCTTCATGACCTTGTGTTAGGCAATTGTTTCTAAGATTCAACACCAGAAGTAGAAGCAACAAAAGAAAACACATATAAACTGGACTATATGAAAACAAAAAACTTTGTGCTGCAAATGATATCATCAAGAAAGTAAAAAGACAACCCAGGGAAAGGGGGGTAACTATTTGCAAATAAGCTGATAAGAGGCTTGTATGTAAAATAAAGAACTCGGGTTTCCCTGGTGGTGCAGTGGTTGAGAGTCCGCCTGCTGATGCAGGGGACACGGGTTCGTGCCCCGGTCCAGGAAGATCCCACATGCCGCGGAGCGGCTGGGCCTGTGAGCCATGGCCGCTGAGCCTGCGCGTCCGGAGCCTGTGCTCTGCAACGGGAGGGACCACAGCAGTGAGAAGCCCGTGTACCGCAAAAAAAAAAAAAAAAAAAAAAAAAAAAAAAAAGAACTCATACAAGTCAATAGTAAAAAGACAAATATTAAAATACATTAAACTCAAACACAGTTTTACAAAATTAATAAAGATTTGAACAGAAAATTCTCCAGGAATTCCCTGGCAGTCCTGTGGTTAGAACTCCATGCTTTCATTGCCAAGGGTGCGGGTTCAATCCCTGGTCAGAGAACTAAGATCCCACAAGCCACACAGCCAAAAAAGAAAAAACAAAAAGAAAGAAAGAAAATTCTCCAAAAAAGATATACAAATAGCCAATAAGCACATAAAGAGATGCTCAACGTCATTAGTCATTAGAGAAACGCAAATCAAAACCACAGTGAGCTACCACTTCATACCCACTAAGATGACTAATCAAAACCAAAGACAAAAACAAGTGTTGGTGAGGATGTGGAGAGATTGGAATACCCGAACATTGCTGGTGAGATTGTAAAATGGTGTGACCACTTTGGAAAACAATATGGCAGTTCCTCAAAATGTTATATATATGAAGCTACCATATGACTCAGCAATTGCACCTCCAGGTATATGCTCAAGAGAAATAAAAACTTATGTTCAGGACTTCCCTGGTGGCGCAGTGGTTAAGAATCTGCCTGCCAATGCAGGGGACATGGGTTCAAGCCCTGGTCTGGGAAGATCCCACATGCTGTGGAGCGACTAAGCCCATGAGCCACAGCTACTGAGCCTGCGTTCTAGAGCCCGTGAGCCACAACTACTGAAGCCCACATGCCTAGAGCCCATGCTCCACAACAAGAGAAGCCACTGCAATGAGAAGCCCGCGCACCGCAACGAAGAGTAGCCCCCGCTTGCCGCAACTAGAGAAAGTCTGCATGCAGCAACGAAGACCCAACACAGCCAGAAATAAATAAATAAATAAAATGTTAAAAAAAACTTATGTTCATACAAAAATTTGTACATTAATGTTAATAACAGCATTCCTAATAGCCAAGTGGTAGAAACAACCCAAATGTCCACCAACTGAACAGATAAACAAAACGTTGTATATCAATACAATGGAATATTATTTGGCAATAAAAAGGAGTCAAGTACTGATACATGCGACAACATGGATAAACCTTAAAAACATTGTACTAAGTGAAAGAAAGCGGTCACAAAAGACCATACAGTTTATGATTCCATTTATATGATTTGCCAGAATAGGCAAACCTATAGACATAAAGTAAATTAGTGGTTGCCTAAGGCTGGGGGTAAGTGAATGTGGGAAATGGGAAGTGACCACTGGTAGGTATGGAGTTCCTTTTTGGGTTGATGAAAGTGTTCTAAACCTAGATTGTGATTGTTGCACAACTCTGAATTTACTAAAAATCACTGAATTATATACTCTAATGAGTGAAGCTTATGGTATGTGAATTTTCTTCCAATAAATATGCTAATCTCATTTTTAATAGCACCCCAAATCATGAAATATGTGGGGGTAAACTTTACAAAGTACGTAGGGGACCAGGACCCTGAAAATTACAAAACATTCCTGGGAAAAGCTAAAGATGTAAACAAATGGAGAAATATATCATGTTCAATTATCGATGACTCAAAATTGTCAAGATGGCAATTCCCCCCAAAGTAATCTATAGATTCAATACAATCTCAATCAAAATCCCATCAGACTTATTTTTAAAGAAAGCTGATTCTGAAACTTATACGGAAATGCTAAGGACCTAGACTTGTCAACCCAGTTCTGGAAAAGAATAACAAAATTGGAGGACTCACACGATCTAATTTTAAGACTTACTATAAAAGCACAATAATCAAATTAGTTTGGTATGGAATGAGGGTAAACATAAATCAATGAAACAGAATAGTGTATAGACATATATGCATACACATCTGGTCAACCAATTTTTGGCAAATGCCAAGGTAACTGTGTCAGTGAAAGAGCAGTCTTTTCAATACTGGAGCATTGGCTATCAATTTGGAAAAAATGTCCTTCTATCCTCACTTCATACCATACAAGAAACTTATCTTGAAACGGATCATAGACTTAAATATAAGAGCTAAAACAATAGCATTTCTAGAAGAAAACATAAAAGGAAACCTTTGTGACCTTAGTTTAAGCAATGATTTCTTCGGACACCAAAAGGATGAACCATAAGAGAAAAAAATGTTAAGTTGAACTTTATCAAAATTAAAAACTTGTGCTCTTCAAAAAACATTATTACAAAAATGAAAAGGCAAGCCACACATCAGGAGAAAATATTTGTAATAAAGGACTTATATCCAAAATATATTAAAAAAAACTCCTACAAGTCAATAAGAATAACTCAATTATTTAAAAATGGGCAAAACATCTAAACAGGTATTTTGCAGAAGAAGATACACAAAAGACCAAAACCCAAATAAGAAGACGGTTAATATCACCAACCCTCAAGGAACAATAAAAACCACAATGAGGTGCCACTGTATATGTACTAGATTGGCTAAAATTAAGAAGACTGACAATGCCAAGTGTTGGTGAGGATGTGGACCAACTGGAATTCTCATAGACTGCTGGTAGAAATGCAGAATGGTACAGCAATTTGGAAAATAGTTTAGCAGTTTTGTATAAAGTTTAACATATGCTTCCTATGTGATCCAGCAATATCACTCCTAGGTATTTACCTAAGAGAAATGAAAACACGTCTATACAAATACACTCAAACATTCCTAGCAGCTTGATTGACAATAGTCCAAAAACTGGAAACTACCCAAAATGTCCATATGTCCATTAACAGGTGAACGAACAAATTTTATATAAATTGTAGAGTGGCATATTACTCAGATATAAAAAAGGAGCATATTACTGTTTTATCAACAACGGGGATAAATCTCAAAAGCATTGTGCTAAGTGAAAAAAGCCAGCACGAGAGACTACATATTGTATGGTTCCATTTAAATGAAATTATAGAAAAGGCAAAACGATAGTGACAGAAAGTAGATCAATGGTTGCCAGAGGCAGTAGTAGGTGGAAGGAACAGACTGCATGGGCGTGAGGAACTGGGGGCAGGGCGGTGGAAATTCCCTACCTTGATGTTGGTGGCTATTGCACAATTTGTCAAATGCATCGAGCTGCACACTTAACACTAGTGAATCTTACTGTATATAAATTATATCTCAATACAGCTAATAAAAGAACTGACTCAAAGAAATAGAAACATCTGAGAAGATCTAAACCTATTAAATAAATCACAATAGTTTAAAAATCAAACCAGTCCCACACAGTTCATTCACTTATTTACTCACTCATTCATTATCTATTGAGTTCCTACAACATACCAGACACTAGTATAGGGGCTGTACGGATAATGCAGCAAAGCAGGCAAAATCCTTGCTCTCTTGGAGTCTATATCCCGGTTGGGGGGAACAGACAATGCACAAATGAAACCTCATGTCAGTAATGGGTCCTATGGGGGAAAAAGTGATCATGGGTGGGGTAGAAATGGGGGTGCTGTTTGGGGCCAGGGAAGACCCTTCAATGAGATGACATTTGAACAAAGACCAGATTGAAGTCGGGGGCAAGTGTGTCCCTGGCATGGGGGGACATGAAATTGACTAAAGGGGACCAATGATGAAGGCAGGTATATCTCATAGGAGGCCCTGCAATAAGCCTGAGCAAGAGGTGATGGTCACCTGGACCAGAGCGTAGCAGGGAGGTGGTGAGATGTGGTTAGATGAAGGTGGAGCCAACAGGATTTGCTGGTGGGTCAGATATGGGGTGTTAGAGAAAGAGGGTTTTATCCTGGCTAATTGGAGGAATAGCTATTTACTGGGAGAGGATCAGGTCTGGGGATGGGGGAAGAGATTATAGATAGAAATCAAGAATTTGGATTTAGACATGCTAAGTTTGGAATATCTATGAGATATCTGTTAAGTGTTTTGAGTTGGACAGAGGATCTGGAGCACAACAGAGAGGCTGGGTTTACAGAATAAATGTCAGAGTCTTCATTTGCATAGGTGGTCTTTAAAACTATGGGAATGGATGAGATTTAGGGAGATCTCATAGATAGAGAAAAAAAATAGGTTTGAGGGCAGTTTTACAGATCAGCCTCCCAGGTCTTTAAGGGCAGATAATCCTGGTCTCATATTCACTGTTCTGCTGCATGGAAGGAGGGAACACGCCACGCCTCGGTTCATGAGGCTAATATGCCTTGACATCCAAATAAGATGTGGAATTTATAGGCCAACCTCACTTATGAGTATATAAGTTTTAAAGAAAAGTCTTATTAACAAAGCAAATCTAGAAGTTTATAATACGATCAGTAATGTTTATCTCAGGAATGCAAAGTTGATTGAATATTATTCTATTAGTATAACTTACCACATTAACAGATTAAAGAAGAGAGAGCCCCTGATAATATGAATAGGAAAGCATTTGATAACCAATTTGATAATCATGATTAAAAAGAAGAAAATTCAATTTTTCAAAGTAGAGTAGGATTAGACGGAGATTTCCTTAACCTGACAAAAGGTATCTACCAAACACTTCATACTTAACGGAGAAACATTAGAAGCATTCCTTTTAAAAAAAATCAGGTATGGGGGAGGGGGACTTCCCTGGTGGCGCAGTGGTTACGAATCTGCCTGCCAATGCAGAGGACATGGGTTCGAGCCCTAGTCAGGGAAGATCCCACATGCCGCAGAGCAACTAAGCCCGTGTGCTGCAACTACTGAACCTGCGCTCTAGAGCCCGCGAGCCACAACTACTGAGCCTGCGTGCCACAACTACTGAAGCCCGTGTGCCTAGAGGACATGCTTCGCAGCAAGAGAAGCCACTGCAATGAGAAGCCCTTGCACTGCAACGAAGAGTAGCCCCTGCTCGCCGCAACTAGACAGAGCCTGCAAGCAGCAACGAAGACCCAACGCAGCCAAAAATAAATAAATCAGGAATGAAACGAGGACATCTACCATTATCATTTTATCCAATATTATACTGGAGGTCCTAGCCAGTGTACCTGGATTTAAAAGAAACAACAACAACAACAACAAAAAACAACACAAAGACTGCCATTACTCACAAAGAAGATCTGCATAGAAAACTCAAAATAAGTTATTAGAGTGAGACTTTCTGGATACACAATCTGGATACACAGGCAGTATGTAAATCGTCAACACTGGTCTCCAACAGTAAACAGTTGAAAAATGTGATTTGGAGAGAGGTTATTTAACTTGCCCAAAGTCACACGGCTGGTAAAGAGCCGACTAGGAGGGAGTTCCCTGGCGGTCCAGTGGTTAGGACTCAGCCGGCCACCCCGCCCCCGGCCCACCAAAAAAAAAAAAAAATTGTGGACTAGGATGGAAACAGGGCTCCCTGCCTCCTGGGTCCAAGCTTTTAGTCCTGGGCTATATGCCTCTCTAGCACTGGTTGTACTTGTACAGGAGCCTGTACCCCACCTTTGGGTCCGTTCCCACGCAGCGGGTGAGGCCTGAGCAGGGCCTCCTAGGGCTGGAGCCAGGGTGTCCTAGGCCCGCAGGGAAAGGCTCACCATGGGGAGGACGGAGGCCCGAAGAGAGGCCAGGGTGATGGGCTTCCTCCTTCTGTCGTCCTGGCTTGCTGGGGGCAGGATCTCCACGAGGTTCATCTCCTCTTTGGCTTTCTCCCCCAGGCAAATCTGAGAGGGGTGGAAAACGAGCAGGGCTCCTCTTCACCCAGAGGGCGGAGGAGGCAAACCCTGTTCCAGCTGCGGGCACGGGACAATCCCACCTGCTCCTCTGTGGCTGTCCAAGTCCCTCCCTGCTCCGTCCTTCCGCCCCTCCTTGGGGCTGGGGGGTACCCACCGTACTAAGCAGCAGCATACAGTTCCGCTTCCCCACCTTCTGGGGTCTGAAGGTCCAAGTCGGCTTCTCCTGGCTCAGCTCACAGCCTGCGAAGGGAGACGGAGGGCGGAAGGCGTGGCGTGGGGCGGGCAGGCTCCAGGGAGGCGCGCCTCTCTGCCTCCAGCCCTAGGCGCACCCCCTGCCCCCGGTGACGTACCCCCAGCCCCCCAGGTGCTCCGAGAACAGCCTGGAGCCTCACTCACCCCAGAGCAAGGCCAGTGTCGCCTTTTCGGAGGTGCTGCTAGCACGGCTGCGATTCATGATGCGGGGCGGGGGCCGAGCAGCTGCGAGGAAGGGCGCGTTACAACCCCCGGCCGACAAGGCAGCCCACACCCGAGCTGGGGACACCCCGGCGGAGCGCTCCGCCAAAGGACGGTGCTTAGATCGCCCAGAGCGGGAGAGGTGAGCGAGGCGCCCGGCTGCCCCGCCGGCCCTCCCAGCACCCCAGGGGTGCAGCGCCGGTCAGCCGCGGGCAAGGCGGCTCGGTGCCCGGTCTCATGTCCACTCGGCCCCGGGCCCCGGCCCTCTCGCAACCCCTCCTCCACCTCACCGTCGCTACTCCGCGTGCAAGGCTCACGCCATAGGCTCCTCCTCGGATCGCTTCCCTCTTGGGCTCCCTCCCTCCGGCCTCATCCTGGCCTCACCTGAGGGCCGGCCGCCCACAGCGGGCGGTTATGAAGCCTGGGAAGGGGCAACGGGAGATGTCTCATCAGCCCCATTCCGTTCTTCCACTCTTTCCTCCTCTTCGCTCCTCAGAAGCACCTGGAGAGCTCGTTAAAACACAAAGCGCTAGGCCTCACCCACCTCCATCGTTTCCCACGGGGAGGTCTGGGTGTGACCCAGAGAATTAGCATTTCTAACAGGTGCCAGGTGAGGCGGACGCCGGTGGGCCAGGACCGCACCGTGAGAACCACGGTCCTGACCAATAGGGACTGACTGAGGTCTGCTGCCGGAGCCCGCCCAGCGCCCAGCGTGGAGATGCTTTGCTACCAGGTAGGAAGCGCAGCCTTGTCGGCCCTTCGTGCTCATCGTCTTTCTTCGTGTCCTTTCCCTACCCTCTAAGTGTGGGCCTCTTGCCAGGCCCAGAGGGCCTGACCCTCAGGGCTGTGGTCCTCGGAGAGGAAGAGCCCTGTTTCCAGAAGGATGACTTCTCCCAAGGCTAGGAAGGGGTGGAATACACCACGGGGCACTGCGAGTGACCTTACAAGGGCGTCATTTCACAAACAGCAGTTCACACAGCACAGTGATGCCCTTAAATGTTTGTTTGGGTGGGGGGTAGTGAAGAGGAGGAAGCTTTTCAGCTGACCACCGCCCTCAAGTAACACCTCTGTTTGGGAGACAGAAATAACCAGGAATCTCTCTCATTGCATTCATATCCATCATTCGCATCCTGGAAACTTCTCACCTGCATATAAAGTTCACTGATTTTCAACCAAGGTGTCAAGGGAAAGGATAATCTTTTCCAAAAATGGTGCTGGAGGAACTGGATTTATCTTTCTGCAACCCTGATTGGAGCTTCTGCTGTGCAAGAAGCAGTTTTTTTTTCTTTTTAAAATACCAGCTTTATTGAGCAATAATTCATATACAAAAATGTACCAGTTTAAAGTGTATAATTTGAATTTTGACAGATGTATACACCATGTGGCCATCACCACAGCCAAGTCACAATTTCTGTTACGCCCCCAAATTTTCTCGTTTCCCTTTGCAGTGCATATCCTCCCCTTACTGTCTACTTGGCATCAGACACTTACCTGTTTTCTGACACTGTAGATTAGTAGACTGTCCTAGAAGTTCATATAAGTAGAATCATACAGGGTCTTTTGGTCTGCCCTCTTTCGCTGGGCAGAATGTTTGAGATTCATTTATCCATAGTTGTGCTATCAGTAGTTTGTTTCTGTGTATCGTTGAGTAGTGCTCCACACTTGTATATCCAGATACCTGCTAGTCAATTTTTTTTTTTTTTTTTTGGTACGCGGGCCTCTCACTGTTGTGGCCTCTCCCGTTGCGGAGCGCAGGCTCCGGACGTGCAGGCTCAGCGGCCATGGCTCACGGGCCCAGCCGCTCCGCGGCATGTGGGATCCTCCCAGACCGGGGCACGAACCCGTGTCCCCTGCAATGGCAAGCGGACTCTCAACGACTGCGCCACCAGGGAAGCCCTGCTAGTCAGTTTTATGTGTCAGCTTGGCTAGGCTATTGCACCCAGTTATTCAATCACACTGAGGGTGTGGCTGACACCTTCTACTTGGCAGTTGCTACTGAAGGTATTTTGTGGATGCGATTAACATCTACAATCAGTTGCCTTTATGGAAAGATTACCTTCAGTACCATGGGTGGGTCTGATCCAATCAGTTGAAAGGCCTTAAGAGCAGAACTGAAGTTTCCCTGAAGATGTTTTGCGTGTGGTCTGCAGCTTCAGCTCCTGCCAGAGAGCTTCCAGCCTGCTCTTCCTGACAACCTGTCCTACCGATCTCAGACTTGCCTAGCCACCTCTTACGATTGCATTAGCCAATTCCTTGTGCTACATCCCTGACTGATAACACCTGTTGATGGATATTTTGGGTAGTTTCCAGTTGTGGACTATTATGAATAAAAATGCTATGAACATTTGAGAGCAAGTCTTTGCATGGATATATGTTTTAGTTTTTCTAGGATAAATACCTAGGAGTGGAATTGCTGGATCATTTGGTGTGCATTAAACTTTATGTGAAACTGTAAAACTATTTAAAAAAATCCTGTACCAGTTTGCATTTCTACCAGAAATGTATGAAAATTCCAGTTGCTTTACATCTTTGTCAGCACTTGGCATTGTCAGTCTTCTTAATTTTAGCCATTCTAGTGGATGTATATAGTGACATGTGGTTTTTATTTATCTTTTTTTGATGACAAATGATGTTGAGTATTTTTTCAAATGTTTATTGGTCATTTGTGTATCTTCTTTTGCAAAAATACCTGTTCAAATATTTTGTTCATTTTAAAATTGAGTTATTCTTATTGAATTGTGGTTCTTTATATATATTTGGATGCCTGTTCTGTGTCAAGTATACGTATTCCAAAGATTTTTCACTCCCATCTATGGCTTGTCTTTTCATTTAAAAAAATGGTATCATTTGGAGAGCAGAAATTTAAAAATTTGATGAAGTCAAATATTTCTTGCTTTTATGCCTTATGCTTTTGGTATTTTAAGAAATATTTGCTTAACCCATTAAAAATTTTCCTGTTTCCTTCTAGAAGCCTTGTAGTTTGAGCTTTCACTTTTAAAACTGTGATCCATTTGAAGTTAATTTTTGTGCATAGTGTTTGGTAAGGGTCAAGGTTCCTTTTTTTCCTCCTAAGTGGTTATCTAATTCCTCTAGCACCATTTTTGGAAAAGACTCTTTCTCTATTGAACTACCTTGGCATTTTTGTCAAAAATCAATTAACCATATATGTTGGTCTATTTCTGGATTTTATTGTTACATTGGTCTGTATACCCTAGTGCTGATACCACACTGTCTTGACTACTGTAGCATTATAGTAAATCTTGAAATCAGGTAGTTGAGTCCTTCAACTCTGTTCTTCTATTTCAAAACTGTTTTGGCTCTTCCAGAGTCTTTGCATTTTCTTATAAATTTTAGAATCAGCTTGCCAGTTTCTAAAAAAAAAAAAAAAAAGCCTTCTGGGATTTTATTGGGATCCTGTTGCATGCATAGTTCAATTTTGGGAGAATTGTCATCCCGATTTTGAGACATCCAATGCATGAACACGTTGTAATCGCTTCATTTATTTAGATCTTTAATTTTCTCAGCAATGTTTTACAGATTTTAGTGTTCAGATCCAGCACACCTCTTATTAAATTTATTCCTATGTATTTCATGTTTTCAGATGCTATACCAAATAGCATATACTTCAAAATTTCATGTCCTAATAATTTGTTTTTAGTATATAGAAATACAGTTGGCTTTCATATACTGACCTTGTATTCTGATTTTGCTAAATTCATTTATTAGTTCCAGTAGCTTTTTTGTACCCCAAATCACAACATCTGTGAATAAAGACAGTTTTACTTCTTCCTTTTTGATCTGTGTGTCTTTTATTTGTATATTTATTTATTTTTGTGCCTATTTGCTCTAGTTAGGACCTCAGGTACAATGTTGAATAGAAGTGGTAACAGTGGGCATCCTTTCCTTGTTTTCCATCTTAGGGGAAACATTCAGTCTTTCGCCTTTAAGTATGTTGTTGGTGGTAGGTTTTTCATGGATGTCTTCTTAAGAATGTTTCTTTCTAATCCTAGTTTGCTGAGAATTTTTTTTATTATGAATGAGTATTGAATTTTGCCATATGCTTTTTATCTATTGAGAGGACCAACTTTTTTGCCTTTGTTTATATGAATTAGTTACTGATTTTTTGAATGTTTTAAACCAACCTGGCATTTCTAGGACCAATCCCACTTGGTCACGATGTATTATGCTTTTTTATATATTCCTGGATTTGATTTGTTTATATTTTGTTAAGTATTTTTGCATTCATGTTCATGAGGATATCAGCCTGAAGTTTTCTTTTTTCTTCTATAATGTCTTTGGTTTTGGTATGAGGGAGTGCTTGTTTCATAAAATGATTGGGAGTGTTCCCTCTTCTATTTTCTGATTTTTTTGTTGAATTCCAGGTGCTCTGCTTGCAAAAGCAGAAGCATACTACAATTGAATCATACTACAATCCACTTTCCTGTACTCTCCCAAAGTCCTGTTGATTCCACCCCTTGACCCCAGTATTTCCCAGCTCTCTCCACAGCCCTCGTCTTGGTTCAAATCTTTATTACTCACTAGCTGGTGAGTTACAGATTGGTTACTAGGCTGCTTTCAAACTTAATGGCTTTTAGGATCAAATCCCAACCTCTTGTGCCCCACCCTTCATCCAGACACGTAGGGGACTGCACTCTCCCTCCAGTCATACTGTTTTTGCAGCTCCTAAAAAGGTACAAGATGTTTCATGCCTGAGGGTTTTTGCGCTGCTTGAGTGTTCTTCCCTTCTTCCGATTAGCTCGTTCCTGCGTTAACGCTCCTCTTGGTGGCTCCTCAGTTATCCCAGAGCAAACAGAGCGCGCAATGATCAACCTTTTCAGCTTGTTTGCCCACTCCACTGAGTTCTTCCCATCCAGGGATCAAGTCCTTGAACAGTGCCTCTGTGACTATCACCGTGGATACCCCCACCGGGCACACGGCCCAACTGGGGCCTTGCCCAAGAAGAACGCCCCGGCAACCAAAGAGGACACCAGCCTTAAGGAGTCATGACTGCGCCTGCGCACAGCGGCGGAAGTGGGGTGAGCGTCGACGCGGAGAGGACGCGCCTGGGGAGAGTGCGCAGGCGCGGCGGGGACGGAAGGAACGCCCCGAAACGCCTCCGGGGCGCGGAGTCTTGTTCGGAAGTTGTGCCGGGTTGGGGGTGAGTTGTTTCTCTTTCCTTCGCAGCGCGTGCGGCTGGTGTCAGAGGCTTCTGCTCTTTTCCGTTTGGTAGAGGCCTGTGGTAACGATGTGAATTTAACCCGCTCAACGCAGGCAGCCCAGGGCTCGCTCTGCAGGGGCTTCACCCAAATGAAGGTGCGGTTACTCTCCAACTCCCACTTCCCATCTTCTGCAGACTTTCCCACGCCCCAGATACACATCCTTTCAATCATTATGATCTTCTCCGTGTGGCCCCGGCTCCCGAGGAGCACGTTTTGGTTGCTGGGACGAGGAGGGAGTGGGGTTAGCAATAACTCAGATAAACCCGTGAGACTTAGGGACAGTAGGGGGAGACTTCACAGAGGAAGTGGGACTCTACTTTGGGTTTGTAAAGGTGAGCAAAGGGCAAGAAAGTTTAGACGGAGAGGAGAGGGCCCTGCAGACGGGGTTAAAGGCACGAGGTAGGATGTGGAGGAAGATATGGCAGCGGCCGCGGCCTAGTTGGGTGGAAGCGTTCTCCTGCACCCAGCTCCTCGGCTGGTAGTTTATGACTTGTTTGCTGTGTGACATGTCCCAGACTGCAAGGTGTTAAAGGGTCGGGAACTGGTTTCCTGGTAAATATAAATGATAATGGCCTGTTATATACTTAAACTGAAAAGTGATTTCATTGCCACTAATTTTCCAGGTGAACTAATTCAGCCTTGAGGAGGCCTTACTCTCACTGCAGTGTCATCAGTCTTTAAGAGCTGAGGAGGTATGGTGTGGGTTCTGGCTTCGAAGGTACTGCTCTTACCTTTGCCCACCCTTTCACTGCTATCAGACGTGGGAAGAGTGGCCCCTCCGAGCTTTACATAAGGCCAAATCCATTGTCCAGTTAATCAGTTTTTATCCTGGGTTTGGTTGTCCTCCAGACCTTGAATCCAGATATGCATGGACTTGATTAATTTGTTATCCAGTAGCAGGGGTTAGGAGATTCCCCACTTGTCACTCTTCATTCTTTTGTAACCCAGTAATGGGATGGTTTGGGCCATACAGGTGATGCTGTTATGCTTAACATTTATTATGAGTTGTCTGTCTTCATGATTGTCAAGCAGAATTTAAAGTATAACTGTGTACGGTGCTTGTATAAGTATTGTTCACTACACTGTTTTGGAATCAGTTTGTACTGTTGGGGATCTTACACACAAGAGTGGCAATGAATTTGCCTTTTGCAAATGATGTTCTTTGCTTTTCTGTTTAGTTTCCTTTTCTGTTGCTGACCCTCAAAAAGATATTTGGCTTATAGTGGATGCTGATGAATGAACAGACGGCAGCAGTCAGGCAGTCCTGAGAACCATAAGGGTTTTCTGAGGAAGGAGGCATAATATTGCAAGCTTGATTTCATCCTCCAGTCTGATCATTTGATGTCCCACTGTCTGGCAGCTGATTTGTTTAGTGACCCATTGACCTGAAATACACAAAAGTGGCTGACCAGTGAATTCCAGGGTATCTAAGAAACCCAAAGTAGATGTGATGGACCCAGGAGACATGCTACGGAGGCAAGAATCCTCTTAGACGTTATTTACCACCTAATCGGTTGTTGTATTAATTATGGCTGGTGAGTACATTTTTATCCTTTCAAGTTTACTTTAAAAATATTTAAAGAACTAGGACTTTAAAATAGTTACAGTCATTTACATTTTCCCAGGCCCTGTTAATCAGTTACGGCTTTTGCAGTTTCCCTGTAATTATCTTTGCTTTCCTTTTCTGCTTTGGCACTTGGGTAGCTGCACATGGCAACTTAACGTTTGTAGATCTAGCTGAAAATCTTGGGTGGCGGGAGGGTTGGCTGGTGGTAGATAGGATATAGAGAGGTGTTTGGGCTCTCTGGAGTTAATTCATCTTACCCCATGACCATGGATATTTTGAAAAGTGGTCTGTTTTTCAACTTGGTTGAAACTTCATAAGGTATTAGAATATTTTTCCACTTGGGGGGGAAGAAAACAAGTTCTGAAGAATAAGTTTGTGTTTGCAGAATACAAAACTATTATTTCTTAGTAGGTTGTCATTTGTCATTAGAAAAATGATACTTGGCTGAAAGTCCTTGCTTCTTAAAATCTAAAAACCTAAAATTTCATCCTTCATCCTTTGTCTGATTTATACTTTCGTGGGAATAAATAACCCTATTCGTTGGCAGAGCCAGCAAACCAATATATACATACATACATAACACAGTTTAATAATCCTTAGTCAAGACTTTAGGTGTTTTGTCAGTGTACAGTTTGTGTCAGGAAACACTGTCAAAAGACACTTGACTTGATGCCCAGGATAGCCTAGACGGTAATAAACTCATGCTTCAACTGAATAAGACCTCCACAAGATGTCTTGAGGAAACCAAGGTTTAAAGATAACTGGCCTGCACATTTACTAGGTTGAGTCATGTGAAATTGCTGATAACTGATCAGAAAGAAAGGCTGTTTTCTGGGTCACCCTCTTATAACTGTCAATTAAGAAAGGAGCAGCTTCACTGTTTAAAAAGTTTGATGTGGTTGGGGAAGATTTTCCCCATGGCAGTTAGTCATGACTGGACTGTGCTTACGGCTGCACTGAGGAGACACCAGCTCTGGTGAGTTTCTTCTGAAATTGTTTTTGTGGAAGGAAAGGGAGGGGTATGGGGTTTTGCTGGTCAATCAGCAGCTCAGGATAGTTGGGGGAGACGGTTTCTTCTTCAAGTACCCGTGAGAAAGTTATTTTTTGGTCTTATTTACTGCAGAATTAGAATTCCAGGTCACTGGAACATGTGACTGGTGTGTTCTACATATTAATGCAGCCTGACCATTTTCTATTCGGTTTAGAGATAGACTTGGCTAAGATGAATCAATTCTATTTGCCTTCCAGCTATTAGAATACATTTTTTTTTGGGGGGGGGGGCGTGTGAAATAACTTTGGGCCAGAGACCGAAACAGCAGACAAAGGTAGCAGTATGTGTAGTGGACAAGAGTGGCTCTCTAGAGTCTGTGATTATTGAATACAACTCTGCATTAAGGTACAGGTAGGTATCGCAGAACCTTAATACTTTTCAGTGTTCCTGGCAACTAAATTCTTTAACACCTAGGCACTACATAGCATGGGGGATGAGGAACAGTCCCTGTTCCTGGTAGTGTTCTTCATTTGACAGTTCTGGCTCATGAGGTCTGCCAAGTATTTTGGGGGATAAGACTTATCCTTGAACTTGTCGGGGTCTAATGAGTGAAACCCAGCCCACATTAAGGAGCATATGTCAGAACATTAACTAAACTGGGATTTCTGCAATTATTCTTTCTTGGTTACCACCTGGAAGCTCGTAAAGTGGCTTCACTTTTATAACTGTGGACCCAGCACATTTTTTAGATACAGATATATATCAACTAAATGAATCCTATTTTTAAATGACATTGAGTCAGACTTAGTCCAATGAGAAGCTAATTTCACAAGGTTGAGGGATGCCTGTCACCCACTGGCTTTTAGGAATGCATGTTCCAAACACCTTCATGAGTTCAGAGTGAGACATGTCCCTGCAGACACACTAGACTTGATTGCTGAAACCAGGTCAGTAGAAACCATTGAAGTTTATTGGCGGTCACAATGCTTACACTGTATGCAGCAAACACCCTTACAAGTCTATCCGCAACCTGATCACGCAAGAAAGGATTCACCACACAGTCGCCAGAGGAGAAGGAAAAAAAAATTAACAGGCTTGTTTCTGGGGGTAGAGGAGAGAAATAAAAAAAAAACCTAATTGATGAGTGTCCCATGGGCAAGAGCTGAACTAGAGATGCGTACAACTAGCAGCAACAATTGTGGAAAAAGTACAAGGCAAATAGCTTTCTCCATTAATTTTCCTCCGTAGGTTAATTTTTTTTAATATTCAAAACATTTATTATGGTTTTCATTTTATAAAAATGTATATTTTTAAAGGGGTGGGAGAATGTTAAATACTTCATGCTAGGTAGACCTTGTTATTAAGAACCCCTCCGCTGTAGTAACTTCCTCCAGTTCATACATTCACGAGTGCAGGGTACATATATAAATATCCACACGCACACATCCACACACACTGCCTTGAGGGCTGGGGAAGACTAAACGTTATTGGCCACACACGACTGGGCCTCTGGTGGACTCATCCAGATTGCTCAACAGGAGAGCAACTGGCTTAATTCCTTCTCTCTGGTCTCCACTTGTACAGAGACCGAGAACCCTAAATCATAGAGTTACATCTGGCTTTTAAAAGCAAGAGGCATATGTCTGAGGATGGGGATAAGCAAAGTGGGAAAGAGGATGAAGCTAAGAACACCAAACACTTTTAGCTGGAGTTGTCTGTCACCGCAAGAGGCCAAGGGACCTAGGGCAGCATCTAGGTTGAAGGGGGAGGGATGGTGCTCCGCATGGCTTAGAGTTCCTAATAACAAGGGTGATACAGTAACAGGAAGTGATAATTTGGGGGGCAAGGAAAGGGTAATAAGAAAAAATATACATTTGGAATTTTTACTTTTTTTTGTCTTTTTTTTCTTTTTGCCTCTCTACACTGTGTCACTAAATATATCTCTGCACGTTCACACATCCTCGTCCAGTAAAGCTTCAGGCCACCAGAATACACATTTTTTCCTCACTCGCATACATAACCCCTCACATCAGCATTGGTGCACTAGACTCTGTAAAAATTTTTCAGTCACACTTTGTTTTTAAACTTGAGTCAATATAAACCTTGTTCAAAATGTTATGAAAAAATGTACATGTTTATACAAGGCAGGTTGTGACAGGACACTGGGGTTCTTTCCCCGTGGGCGGCCCCAGGAGGAGGGGGCTGGAGTCTCACACATTTGTGTCTCTATCTCCTCCCACCACCCTTCCCACCCAATCCCCCAGGAACCAGCAGCGCCCTGCCCCCCCTAGTGAGTGCACTCACACCCCTATTCCCTGGGGAAGAAGCTAGTTGACCTTTGCCATTTTCCCCACACCCCTGGAGGAGGGGGCCGGGATCAGCCAGGCCCTCTCCACTGTAATTGTTCGCCCCTCTGGGCCAGACCAAAGGGACGCTGCTCTGTACAGGTAGAGTCCAAGGAGGTGTCAGCTCATCATATCATTGCTATTCACGCCGTAAGTGGAATTCTTCATCGAGTCGTTGACTTCTCGACGGAATGCTGACAGATTCTGGGTGAACCTACAGAGAGGATGCATGTAGGTTGGGGGAGCAGGGTGGAAGGGAAAGATCTTTGCCTAAAATGTTTCTAGCAGACAAGTGCCTACTGAGAGGCAGAACGTATGAATCGGTTGTTTCTAAGGTCAGTTAATCTCAGTCTTAAGACTTTAAGGGAAAGTCTGGGCTAGTTTTGCACCCCTTTCTACCTGACAACTTCATGGCAGGCCTCGAGATCTGGTCAAATCTGGGGCTCTGAGGATCACCTTGGGTTCATGGCAGCACAAAAGGAATCTCACTGACAGAGACGGGAAGTAACCCTCACAAAGTGAGAGCTGGGAGAGGATGAAGCTGTCTCATTTCTTAATGCCAAGAGACCTGTGCTGTCCAGTATGGCAGCCATTAGCCACACGTGGCTGTAGACCACCTGAACTGTGCTCAGTGCAACTGAGGAACCGAATCCAATTAAAAGAAATTTAAAATTCAGTTCCCCAATCGCACCTTAATTAAAATGCCATTTTTAAATTAATTAAAATTAAAGAAAATTTAAAAATCAATTTAGAAAAACCTGACGTTCAATTCAGTTATTGGACAACTTCTAAGTATGTTTGGAACAACTTGAGTATGGGAATCTAACTGCAAGTTTTATGAAATCTAAATACAAATCAAGTATTTCCGATGAAAATGTAGCATATGGGGCTTCCCTGGTGGTGCAGTGGTTGAGAGTCCGCCTGCCGATGCAGGGGACACGGGTTCGTGCCCCGGTCCGGGAAGATCCCACATGCCGTGGAGCGGCTGGGCCCGTGAGCCATGGCGGCTGAGCCTGCGCGTCTGGAGCCTGTGCTCCGCAACGGGAGAGGCCACAACAGTGAGAGGCCCGCGTACCACCAAAAAAAAAAAAAAAAAAAAAAAAAAAGGTAGCATATGAATTGAGATGCCCTGTTAAGTGTAAAATACACAGGATCTTGAAGACTTAGTACAACAAAAAGAATCTTAAAATTCTCAATTTAAAAATATTGATTACACATGGACACATTATTTTGGATACATGGGTTAAATAAAATATATTAAAATGAATGCTGTCTGTTTCTTTTTAGCCTTTTTAGTTGTGGCAACTAGAAAATTTAAAATTACTTTGTGGCTTGCTTTTCTATTGGGCAGCACTGCTTTAGACGGCCTCTAAAAGACTTTTAAGGAGTCTCCCTCATTTCAATGATTTGAAAAGTAACACTTGCCTAGGGTTTCTTGCCAGAGCCTTCTACACTCACCTGTCTCTGTTTTTCGTTAGAAGATTTCGCTCAATGCCTTCCATCAGGTTTTCGAAACACAGATGCATAGCCTGCTGCTTCTCTGGTGGCTGGCTGTTCACGATACTGTTCCTTAGGTCAGAAAAATACTGTAGGGCAAAGTGGGGGGGGGGCAGTAAGGAGAGAAGATGGGGAAAGGCTGACTAGCCCTCCATCATCTGCAGAGTGGAAGGAGTGTTCTCCTCCAAGAAATGGAATATCTATTAAAATTGGATACTTGGTTTTTCTTAAAGTTCAAGCAAGCACCTGTAGGATAATATATCTTTATCTTACTTAAAAATCTAGAGTTTTAAATTTGTAAATGCTGTGAGGGTCATCTGATCCAGATTCTTCTTTCATAGGAATCTCTAGACTTATTTATGTCTGTTTATGGCAGAGCTGGAACTAGACCTTAGGCCTTAGGTGCTCTGATTTCTAGGTATCTCCTCTCCTTGTCACACTTCCTCATCCTTTCCCTTTTGTCTGAACTGCCACAGGTGCTGACTTCTAACCGTTAAGTGATTATATGCCTTTCAGAGCATGAATAGGACATGCTCAGAGAATGGGCCACTTGCCCTCTTTCACCACCGTAGGGTGTTGCTGTAAGTGTTTCTCAGTGCCCTGGACACCAGGGAGCTGTTCTCTTACCTTTTCATTAAGTAGTATCAAGCCGAGTAGGGGTCGGGACATAGACCACTGGTTCCTACAGTCTTCGAAGATGATGATGTTCAGCACCGTTGACAGCATCTGGAAATGGAGAATCTGAGGCAGTGACCTAGTGTGTGGCTACTCAAGATAGAATTACAGATTCCAAACAGGTGTTTATTAGGTTGAAGGTCTTTTCTATCTAGAGTAAACCAGACGAATATTTCATGAAGCTTCATTTAAATCTTCTATTACAAGGTAAGTTTTGTTTCTAAGATACTTCCTTTCTTGTTCTTTAAATTGGTTTGAAAATTCAATTAAAAATGGGCCTTTCCAGTTAACCTAGAGTTTTGTGGATAATGGGATGGGTCAAGTAAATGATTATAATAGGCAAAATCACCTTGCACTATAGCTCCCAGGATCTTTTCTCAGAAGAGAGAGCTTTATAACATTTTGGGGATGTTCACTACTCCTTTAGAGAACAACGTAGACAAAGATGAGATTGGTTAAAATATTATTGGCTAAAAGTCTACTTCCATTGATTCTTTTTCCTTATGTATTTTTATCTGGTACATTCCTGCAAATCTTATTTTTGAAAAGATGTTGCATACAAATAAAATTAGGGTAAGCATATGGTTTGATCTCCACATGGTCAGTTATCTCTTTTTGTCCTGCACTTTTTTTTTTTGCAGTACGCGGGCCTCTCACTGTTGTGGCCTCTCCCGTTGCGGAGTACAGGTTCCGGAAGCGCAGGCTCAGCGGCCGTGGCTCACGGGCCCAGCCGCTCTGCGGCATGTGGGATCTTCCCGGACCGGGGCACGAACCCGTGTCCCCTGCATCGGCAGGCGGACTCTCAAACACTGCGCCACCAGGGAAGCCCCTCTTTTTTTTTTTTTTTAAATTGAAAGCAAAGGTGGTACAATCTATTTTTGGCTGCGCCACGAGGACTGCGGGGATCTTAGTTCCCCAACCAGGGAACGAGCCCACGCCCTTGGCAGTTAAAGCTTGGACTCCTAACCACTGGACCGCCAGGAAATTCCCTGTCCTGCACTCTTGTTTCTGTTTTGCAAGTGGCAGTACAAGTTTTACAGCTGGATACTGCTAACTCATGCTCCATTTACAGCAATGGATGAGCAAAGTCACTGTCACGGAAGGAGGATAGTGCTCATGGGACAGGCCCAAGGCATGGGGGTTAGTGTGACACTCGGAGAACAATTCAGAATTTGATTTTTTCAGATTTTCTATATCCATATCCAGTGATTACTCAGGTAACTGAAAATCCACTGCAATTTTAAGGTGTAAAATTCAGCTTGGCAGCATTAACCAGGTGAGATGTTAGTCAGACTCTTCATCTCGCTTGGCCTCTCCTCTCTTACAGAGAGGTTCTCGCACCGTGGGACACCCACACTGCCTCCTAGCCCTCATACTCCTCCTAGCCCTCCTAGCCCTCATACTCCTTACCTGCTGGATCATCTCTGGATGCTGCTGCATGATATGCAGAAAGCGGTCACTCTCCTGGTTCAGGGGCGTTGTCCTCTTCTTGGTGCTACGTGAAAGCTGCTTGAAGAGGTATGTCACAATGTGGTCCAGGCAGGAGCAGCAGCCTGTGCATACCATGGTGTCTGGAAGAAAGAGGGGGAGGGGTGGAATAGAGCAGGGATGCTAAGCTGCTCATGGTGACTCGGGTGAACATAAGTTGCCCTTAGCTGAGCTCCCACAGAGGTCCCCAGTCAGACTGGGAACTGTGGTCAGTGCAGCCAAGACCACGGCTTGGGATGCTGCCTGTTAACCTCTCACCCTCATCATACAGCAAGGTCCAATTCTAAGTTTGAAAATGAGCCTGTCACAATAGATAATAGTATAAACAATATTGAAATTATTGACTCAATATGATGTGGATTTATGTCTTATGCTTCATAAAAAATATCAAATAGCTTACAATATAGCAAGTATTTTTATTGTGCCAGACATTGTGCTAAGGACTTTACAGGTTATCATCTCTATTTCATCCTCTTGAGAACTCCAGGAGGTAGGTGTTCCATTTTACCAATGAGTAAACTGAAGTTTGGAGAGGTTATGTGACTTGCCTCCAGGTCACACTGCTAGTCACTGGAAGAGCTGTGATTAGAATCCAAGTCTGAAGTGTGAGCCTATATTCTGAGTTACCTGGGTGACTGTCACTAAACTAATACAGCCTATCAACACCTACAGTTCGTTAGAGTGGGGCGCTGTAATATTTGTTTATCTATAGCATCTCTGGGGGAGTGTGCGGTGGGAAGCTGCAGACTTGTCTATTCATTTTATTAAGGGGACACTGCAGCACAGCCTGCAGACAGAGCTGACTAGGTGAGGCACAGGCCTAAAAGAGTAAAGCATGCTGCTTCCGTTCATGCAGAGGTCCCTCTATTTTCAAGAAGCTAAAAAACAGCCTTCCAAAGCAGGGTCTGATACCCCGGCTGGACTGTTCTAGATACGGCTACGCCCCCTGCTGGAGGTAAGTGCGTATCAAAGAAGTGGCCCAGAGCAGAGGTGTGGCTAACTCACCACAGCAGACAATCCAAAGTCATTCTCTGTGCATTTGCAATATTTTGTGATTATTTTGCAGTTGACTTAATCTTCCTATTTATGTTTTGCTCAGCCTAAGATAAAAATGTACTGTATTCTCTGAACACATACACACTGACTAAGACTGCTGGAATGCAGCTTGGTAACAAAATGGTTGACAAGAACCAGGTAGAACAGGATGAAAAGACTTACGGAGCTAGCTGTGTAAAACCTTCCACTGCCCCAAGGATAGAACCCAAACATACTGATATGGCTTAAGGGCAGCCTTTGTGATCTCCAGATTTGCCCCTGCTTCTCTCTCTCCCTCCGGCTTCACTTCATTCCCCCTCTTCTCTTCTGCACGAGTGTGCCAGCCATCTGGATTTCCTGGGGTTTTTTTTGCCAACAGGTGCTAGTACTTGCAGTTCCTGCTGCTAGGAAGCTTCTTCCTCCACTAATCTGATAAGGCCGGTTCACCTGTTAGGTTTACGCTTTGATGCCAACTCTTTCAGCCAGCCTTGCAGGACCCTACCTCCTCAAAGCCAGGAGTTTAGGTATTCTTCCCGAGCCCTCCCACAGCACTCCGTACCTACCCTACTGCTGTGTGTACACAGGTAAGGGTGGTAAACAGGCAGTTGTCTGTTTACATGTCTATTTCATCTACCAGATAAAAAACTCCTAAAGGACAGGACTGATTACTGTACCCTTAGTGCCAAGCACAGTGCCTGGTCCACAGGAAGGCATCACTAAGTATTTGCTGCCTGAGAACGTACCCATGAATTATACACTCTGTTGTTAGGATGCGCTCCCCAAAGCAGTAATCCTTTTGGATGCTGGGGCAAGACTCTCTCTTCTGTTTAGCTAAGTGGTAAAAACCAACCAACCAACTCACCCGCCCGCCCACCCAGGTACTTACCAAGTGCAGTAAGTCCTTCAGAAATGGAAGAGAGAATATACATGATGACATGAGGTTCCAGGCTTGCAATAAAGTTCATGTGGTCCTGGGTCAGGACTTCCAGTAGTGAATAGTAAGACTGGCTGAGCTTGGGGTAATCCTGTGGGAGAAGGAGGACGAAAATCGGCTTAGCTGCTGTGTACCTCAGCATGTGTGGAGCAAGATCTTCAGTAAAATAGCTTAGCTCCCTTCAGACGGGAAGACAGAAGACCTAGGTGGAGCCAGCTTCTAGTTCTTCAGAGAAACATTCAATCATGGTCTCAGCAGGAAAAAAAAAAAAAAGACTGACATGACGTAGGGCTCGGATCCTGTCAACGACACTTAGGGCTTACCAGGAGGTCGCTGTGGGGAATAGAGAGAAGCAGCTTGATGAAGGTCTGTAGAGCATTGTCCAGGGCGTCATCCCCATAGAGACGGAAGACTCCAAAATTGACGTAACTCCCACTGAGAGCAGCCTTCAGCATGGAGAAGCAGATGGAGATGCCCTTGAGCTTCAGTGCATAGACCTGATCCTTTGGGACCTCTCCTAGTGTCAGGATGCGATTGCCTGAGTAGACAAGATACATATTTACTCAATCATGTGGTAACTGACAGTTCACATACTGCCTCAGTCCTCTTGGCACCAGCTGGCGCTGTGACACGAGCGTATGAGACCCACACTGCAGAGTGGTGACTGAGCTGGAACTCACTTCCAGGGTTCTGCTCCTCTTAAGCACTTACCATACATTGTTATCATCTTGCTGGTTTCTCTGAAGAGTAAGATGCCATTGGGGGAAGAGACATCAAACTGGAGTCGCTGGGATCTGAGCAGAGAACACAGAGGAGACAAAGTCAGAGGTATGTTGCTGGAAGACTAGGCTACTTCAGGCTCTCCCCTGAGTACGTTAGGTGATACTTTTTGCACGAAGACATGCAGATTACTTATCCTAATGTGAAATAACCAAGTTAACCCAAGATAACAGTGATGTGGCTTGTATCTTGAAGACCAACATACTAGATTCAAGTTCTGCTGCTCAAGCTGAAAACGTTTAAAAAAAACAAAGAAAATGAGGCAGTAGATAAAATTATTCTCTTAAAATTCTCAATTTGCTTGAAGTTTAGCTTTTATCACAGTCACTTCTTGGTCGTACTAGCTCACAGCCCTTCAGACTTTAATCTACATTCACCTTTACAGCTTCAGTGGCAACTGAAGGAGGGGTACGAGCATCGTGTCCACTTTAGAAGAGGAAAAGCTGTAAAGGAACTGAGAATGTTACAAGGGGAGTGGGGTCAGAAGGGCAGACAATGTCGACAACCTGAGTTTCGGGTTCCTGACTGTGCCCTAGACCAGAGCTCCTCCTCCTTGGTCTGTTCTCCTGCTTAATGAGCGTCACGGACCTCATGGCTGCTAAGGCCTCAAACCCAGAAGTCCTCTTGATTCTTTCTTCCTCCCCTCCCTACACAGAATCCACCAAGATCCAGCTCTACCATATGCCCTGAACCCACCCGTCTCCCGTGTGGTCCTTCTGCTTCCACTCCTGCCCCTGTAGTCTCATTCTCCACATGTAGCCAGAATGAGACCTTTAAATAATGTCAATGATACCGTTTTAATTCCTGCTTAATATACTCCAGTAGCTTCCCGTGTAATGAGAGTACACGCCATTCTTCACTACTGCTGTACTAAGTCACCACACGATCTGTCTGACTCGTCGCCTACCTTGACCTCCCCTCCTTCACCAGGCTCCAGCCAGTGGCATTCTGCTGTCTCAGCAAGTTCATCCCATCTTGGGACCTCTGCACTTGTTTTCTGTTTAGAATGCTTTTCCCCCTTATCCTTGCAGGGATACCAGAATCTTTCTGCTCATTCATATTACCTTCTCTGAGAGGCCTTCTCTCCTTCCAATTCCCCTCTGTTTTATTGCCTTATTTAACTTTTCATAGCATGTACCACTGTCTGAAATTATCTTCCACACTTTGTTTTTACTGTCGTCCCCCCAGAATGCAACATCTAAGTGGGCAGAGGTTTTGTCTGGCACAATCGAGATGGAAGTGCCTAAGTGGCAAAGAGTAGATGTTCTTAAATGTCTATTGTATAAATGAACAAGTCTTAACTATAAGCCTCATGGGAGGCTATAGCTTCTATGAATATTACCCACTTCTTCACTAAGACAGTTTTAAAAATTATTAATTCTCAGGGTGCCTTAAGAGGCAGATACAGACCTGAAATCCTAGTGAAGTCAAGGTGCTAGAGTTTTCTTTCCTTTCCATCCCTAAGTTGCTGGGCAAATCTAGAATGTGGTATTTTGGAAATCTTTCTCACTTTTAAGATAAACCTTTACCAATCCAGCTGTAATCTGCCCAACAAATCCCTTTCTGCAGAAAGAGTGTTGAGTGTTCTAACATGTCTGCATCCCTCTCAACAGTCTCTATGAAATGTGAACTATAGAATGTGATGGACGTGGCACCATCACTAAATGTTAACTTTTATACATGTGGGCAGGGAAATCAGAATTTTGGTCGCCAAATTCACTTCTCTTAAGAGTGGCTATCTTGAAACTTTTTTTTTTTTTTTTTTGCGGTACGCGGGCCTCTCACTGTTGCGGCCTCTCCCGTTGCGGACCACAGCCTCCGGACGCGCAGGCTCAGCGGCCATGGCTCACGGGCCCAGCCGCTCTGCGGCATGTGGGATCTTCCCGGACCGGGGCATGAACCCGTGTCCCCTGCATCGGCAGGCGGACTCTCAACCACTGCGCCACCAGGGAGGCCCCTTGAGACTCTTTTTAAAGTGACTTATTTCCTGCATGCAGCTATGGCATTGTGTGGTTGGGGACACCCTTCTTTCAAACAAATAAAAACATACACTATAATCTTTTAGAGGTTTTCAAATTTTGATAGCAGTGAATCTTAATATCTTCCACAATCTGCTGAAAACACTAGATAAAGCAAATTATCTTAGGGATCTTTCAGATAAAAGGGCAGCTGTACCCTTTGAAAATCTCCCTGCTTACCTATTATGAACCAATTCAGCCATTAGCTTGAGCACAGGTGTGGTACACGCTGGATCATGGTACCATAGCTCAATTGCCCGCTGGAGAATTGGCATGTAGGATGGGTAGCTGTAAATGAAAAGCTAAGGAAGAATTCTGAATCCAGAAAGGTACAGAACTTACAATAATTTCTCAGCACTGGTCAAGCACAGTCTGCCAAATTATAGTTCTCTAATTTCCCGTCTCTTCCTTGCTAATCTTAAGAGTCTTTCTAACCAGAAGGTGCTAAAGCGATGTGTGTCCTTTAACTTGTAATAGGCATCTAATGACACATTGTAATTTACATAATGCCTTTCTTCTGAGGAGCACAATGTATTTCATATTGTTCTGTCCTCTTACCACTTTTGTAATGTGACAGGGGAGCAGCTAGTTCCTTTACCTAACTATCCGAGAGACAGAGGCACTTAGATTTGAAGTGATTTGCTGAAGGTTATGAAGTTAGTAAGGTCAGACTTTCTAATTCCTAGTACAGCTGTCTTTTTTTAGTAGATTGTAATGTCTCTCTTTTCTAAGTGTAGCAAAATTCCCATGCAACAATTCCACAGGCATGTATATAACTGGGACCCAAAAGAGAAACTGAGAAGCCACCTCACTCATTTCCCAATCTCAGTGACCAAAGCGGCATCAGGCGGCATCATATTATTGGACCACTGTGGAATGACAGCTTACAAGACATATGGCAGGCCTTCTGGGTAACTCTTCACCTTCTTTTGCCTCACAACTCCTTCCCCCCACCTTCCCTGATGACTTCATCACCCATTCACACTCCAGTCAAGGCTTGCTGTGGTACGCTCCTAGTTTGAGTTAGGATACATCCATTCAAACAGCATCATGAAGCTGGTCTTGGCATTGAAGGCGAAAGCTATCCCTCTCAGGTCTCTTACTAGGCCAACTAGAGTTCGCTGTAGTAGAAGGCAAAAATATGTTAAGATACAAGAAAAACCAAACCTGTAACCACCTGATGGGGATTTCACATATCTGTAATCAAATTCTTCCTCCCATCATTCAACAAATACTCCTTCCCAAATATTCTCAATCGATCTCTTCCATACTAGAATGGAATCTCTACACTTGGAAAATTAATTTTGGAAGCTTTTTATTCCAAGAGAAAGGGATGGTTCCTGGCCCATCATGGCAAAAATAGAGGCTGATAAAATTTTAAGACATTAATGTGATAAATCATATGTAAAAAGGAGAAAAGCAAAAAAGCTTATTCAGGAAGAATAAGGGGAAAAAAAGGCAAAAAAGTACATACAAGAAGAGGGAGAAGAGGCATATTCCTAAAGGTCTGGTCCACATCTAATTACAAAGGTGCCAGTGCCACAGGAATGCAAATGTAGACTCCGCCAGAAGCAAGACAAGAGTCTACAGGTATCTGCCCTTTGGTTGGGGTGTCTGGAAATTAGACTGATGTGCCGGATCTTGGACCTATAAAAGTACTAATACTATACTTTTACAGAAAAAGAGTGAGACCCAATGAGGTCAAATAATTTGCCCATAGTTGTGCTGGCAGGTGGCAAGAGGGCCAGGATTAGGACTTACAACACCAAGACTCCAAATCCAGTGCTCTCTTTCTCAGCAGAACTTTTACTAGTGGGCTCTGAACAGCAATAAAAGCGCTTTCAAAAGCTAACAGTCGTCAGTAGGCACAGTTGGGTATTCTGACTCATTTATCAAAAATGCCTGCACTTCTGCTAACAGTCTGCTTTAAGCAAACAGTTCTATTCCTGAACAGATACCATAAGCTCAATTTTAAGTCTAAGACATGGGCAATCTAAAAGACTTGTTATATGAGGCACGAGAGAGATATGGTGATGGTTGTAGTTCATGGCCAAGGTGGTTCTTTCATTAATTTTACTTGTTTTTTGATGGGGGAAAGGGCTGATATTCACTGATATCCCTCATTTATCCTTGACAGTGGTTGATACTCTATCCTGTTATTGATCTGTTCCACATTAACCTTAGCTTTGAATGGTACCCATCTCAGACCCCAGAACGCTGAAGTAAAGAGGAGCGAGTTGGGCAAATGGTGTTGCTCTCTGACTTCCCTGCTAATCTGGAGAGAGAAAACTAAGAGGCTTTCTAAAGATGAAAAAGGAGAATTTTAGAATGTCAGGTAAAGTCTGGCATTTTGGGGGGCAATACCCCTGAGCTATTTGGTGGGTCTAAAATTCAGTATCAGTATCATTATGAACACTGCAAAAAAGTCCTACAAATATTAATAGTCTAGTGTTTTCTGGTTTTGGTACAGAGATCTATAGGTAAAGAGAGCAGGTGTGCATGAAGTAAAAAGATGAGGAAAGCAAAAAACCAAGAAATGACCATTCTGACAGCCAGAAATCAATAACTAAAGGTAACTTTAAAATTCCATTTGTATGGAAATTCACAAACCCTTCTAAATGACTCGTGGGTCAAAGAAGAAATCTTAATGGAAATTAGAAAATACAGAGAACTGAATGCTAATGGAAAATGTTACCTACCAAAACTTGTGGATTCTGGAGACCTGTTCCACAACAATATGAATATACTTAATGCTACTAAACCATTCACTTAAAAATGGCTAAGACAGTAAGTTTTATGCCAATTAAAAAAACCAAAACCAAAACCAAAAAGTACTTGTGGAATAATATACCTAGAGGGATATTTATAGTTTTAAATGATTACATTAGGAAAGAAGGGCTGAAAAGTTAAGAAGTTACAACCACAGAATAATACCAAGGAAAAAGTATGAAGATAAAGAGTAGAAATGAATGAAATACAAAACACAGATAAAATGGAGCTAAAACAAAGCAAAAAGTAACAAATCTCTGGCAAGACGTCTAGAAAAAAGAGAGAAAGCACTAATAAGCAGTATTGAAAATGAAAAGGGGGCATAACTAAATATACAACAGAGATTAAAAAGGCAATGAGAAAACATATAAAATAACTTGATGCTAATACATTTAAAAACTTAGATAAAAAATCCTAAGGGCTGTTTTAAGAACACACTTTAACATAAAAATAGAGTTTATAAACTTACACTGGTTCTTCTATTTCAAAATCCTTGGAGTCCAAGAGATTGAGTAAAAAGCTAAATTAGTGGAAAATTTATGGATAAGCACTATTTTCTGCAGTGCTACCCAATCAAGTCTCTCTCAGGGACTGCCCTCAACCAGAAGCTGATCAATCAGTGGGTGAAGGACTCACCTTTGCCTCTTGCTCGTTGAAACTATTAGTACTAAACATCTGGGCCACAGCCTCAAACGCTGCTGTGAGCGGCAGCATGAACTGCTCATACTGATCTTCATCCTCTCCTGCAAGGAAAACAAGCCGGGGTGTGACCCCAACAGAAAAAAATGCAAGGCTGTGTATGCATGGAAAATAAGATGGTATGACAGATGAGCAGACCCAAGGATAATTCAGAGGGGGTCCCTTGATAATCCCAATAGGTACTAGTAGCAATTTCAGAATAAAATGTATGTATAGAAATAATTTTTAAACTAGAAAAATCGTCACGGCAGAAATCAGCTAGTCCGGGGATGCCCCAATTTTTTCAATACTGAGATTCAATATCGGAGATTCTGATGTGTACAACGTACTATGTTGCTTATGTTTCCTTAATTGAGAACTATAGTCAGTTGAGAAAGGACTGAGGCTGGGGTATGAGAACTAGATGAGACTTGAACTTCATTCAGGCGCTTGTGGAGAGGCCCTTCTTTTTATACCTTTCTTTTTGTTTTTTTAAGTAATCTTTCGTAAATATAGAAGGTTTTATAATGTAATTTTAGTAGGATTAAATTTAAATAGCTAAAAAATTATGATACTATTAAGCTTCAGTTTATAAGTTGAGCCCAAACTGCTAATATCACAACCAGAGCCAGAAAGGTGCTTAAGCTCTCCTGGTTCACATGTGCCAGTGAAGTGGGTACTGAGGAGTGCTGGCCGGCTCAGGTGGGTTGCACCTCAGTGTGGGAGGAGAGGATTATCTGGCTAACAAGATGCATTTAGGAATTCTCAATTCCCTTATTTTATAGATGAGAATTATGAATAGAATTTTAGAACCACTGCACATCAAATGAAAACTTCAGACTCATACTGTTTTTCTCTTCCAGTTACAGGGACCATGATAGCATGATCTGTTCTTGGTGAAATCAGACTGTCATTTCAGCTAGTTTTGTTACTGTTGAAACAACAAAAAAGACCTCCCCCACATCTAGTTTTCTAGCCTCAAGTGAAAATTTAGAACCATGCCAGATTACTTCATGAGCCTCTAGGACTTATTGCAGTACCTAAATCCACCATGAGGAGACGCCCAAGTGCTGTGTAGAAGGTAGTTCGACACCGCATGTCTGTCAGGTTGGACTGATTGTTAATACCCAAAAATGAAAAGTGCTCGCTCTATTGAAAAAAAGAAAACAAGTTAAAAAGATAAAAACATGGGTCAGAGGTAGAATGCAAGCCAGTAATTTCAGAATTACTGAGCCCTTTCAAGCTAATGGCTCTATTATCATTCCTTAAGGGTGTAAGGGGTATTAAATTTTTTTAAAAAAACTACTGTTATTGTTACCTACAACTAACTTCTCTCCATATGAGTAACAGTCGGTGACTTCACCGTAACTCAGGTTATCTGGATCCCAAACAGCAGCTCTCACGACAGTAAGTGTAACCTGGCAGTGTGACAGGAGTCAGGGCACAGCCTTTGGCGGCAGCAGCGCCGAAGAGCTCAACTTAAACATCTCCCTTGTTTGCTGAGAGTGTGTGTGTGTGTGTGGCTGGAGAGCAGAACCAGGACGAGGGGCTCAACCACTCACCGTGTGATTGTTCAGCATGAACTGTACCGCACTCAGCTTCACCAGTTTCCTTACACTACTGTATGTAAAGACAAAGGAAGAGGGTCAAGGAAAGTGTGATGCAAACTAAGAATCTTTAATGCAGGATGCGCACTTTCTAGGTTAGAGTACTATGAATTCCATACCCAGCTATCTTATTTTTCTTAACCATTTGAGTATGGCACTGCCAAATGGGAAAAACAGGTGTTCTCTTTTAAGCAGAATTTAACTGATTAGTGAGAGAATACCCATACCAAAGTCCTATCTGTAAGAAAAGAGATAAAACTCAGCAGTTTCCCCCAAGAATCATGATATCCTAGAGTAGCTTTTCTCAATGGGGCTTCTAAGAGAGAATTAAGCCCTAAAGCCCACGTCAGGCATCCACTGTGTGGTGAATTAACCTCTCTCCTATGCATTTAGAATGAGACTAGCTATGTACGATCTTTGGGAGAACTGAGAAAAAAGTCACTCAGATCATTTTTATAGGGTTTACTTCTCTTGCAGACCCCTGGTTGTGAAAGGCTGTCTTAGAGCAATTCAACCTTTACAGCAGACTGAGTCCAAGTCAAGAGGAAGTGTAGTGGCTACTTTTATTGCAAAGTTTGTAATCAGGCAGCTTCCACCTATAAGCTGATAGAAAAATTCAGATGGACTTTGCTGCCACCTATGCTAAAACCTTGTTTACAAAGAGTGTGTACCTATCAGACAGACCTGTTGGGTATTTCTGGATCTTAGAGATAGACAGGAATTAATCTGTGGTAGACTATTAGCTTGTCTGTTGGCTCATTTTTTAGGGTCTGGAATTATTCCTGGATTCTGTTTGGGTATTGTCTTTGGTTCCTATGAGAATGGAAGATACTTAAGTACACATACAGCTAAATTAAAAGAGAAATGGAGGAGGCCATGATCTCTAAGACTGTGGCACTCCACAGTTCCTGTTACGCCCAGAAGCCAGCTTAGAAAAGGATATCCAATGGAGAGGTCATTGAGAAGCTGTAGTGTCTTGGAGGTGATTGGTTCACAACGGCCCCAGTACTTCAGGTTGGTGATGCTGGAGGACAAAAAGAAAAAAAAAGCAGGAGACACTTTTGATGTGCCTGGTATCTTTGAGAGTTGGGAGAAGAAGAAAATCATCCATCAAGAGTCACCACACATCTGCATCACCACTTCACAGACATCACAACCACAAAAAATGGGTATAAAATCTCCGTACTTACATTTGGTTGACTAGAAAAATTATCCTTCAGATAATCTTCACTACTTGGTTCCAAAGCTACACTGGCCCATACCCAGGCCCTTGGAATTCTGGGGCACTCCAGGGCTGATTTCTGCAGCAAGGGTAAGAGATTTCTGCGGCAGTGATAACATGCAGACGTATGCAATTCTGCACCTGCACCATCCACTGTCAGCTGCAGAATTCTAGTAGCCCTTGCTTCTGGGTTCTTGGCTGGCAGAGTCCTTTAGACCCCCTTTGCTTTTTTCATCTTAAATGATTAACCAGCTCATGGATACGAGTGTTTAGGACTGGGATGGTTGGAAGGAGGCAAAACGTCACATTGCACACAGCCCTGGGTAATATATTTATTTGGCTCCTAATGTGTGCTTTGATAAATTGAGCTCCTAAAAAGGGGGAAATGTAAACAAAGGGGCATAACTTAAAAAACAAACAAACAAACAAACAAAAAATAAAAAAGGGCCAATCAGGAGCTCCAACTTTGATGACAATCCAAACAATAGCACTAGATTTTGGAGATTCAAGACTCTCGAAGGGTGTTATGCTTCTTGAGAGGAGTAAGCCTTGTTTTAGAGGGGGGCTCTGCTCCTGGGGGCACACCTAGTGGAAATCAGTGCCAGAAAGTGAAAGCCCACTCTGGGCATCCTGGCAGCAGGGTGATCTGGTGAGGAGCTGAGCACCAATCGCTGGGGAGGAAGGTCTGTTTTGCTAATGCCATGGCAGGGCTTCACCCGTGATTCCAGAGGCTGTAGATGAGATTCCGTGTGAACAAAATGAAATCCTTGCCTGTACAAGCCTGGAATGCTCTGGGGCCGGGCCATATCTCTAAGCACAGCTTGTCACACACTCAAATGCACAATTTTCTGACGCAAACGATCAATGCCGGAATACCAAGGCACTGGCAGCACAATGCCAAGATCACATTTTACAGTTGCAACAGGATTGCAAGGGACTCTTGCTGATGGCAAGCCAAAACACTTACATTTTTCCTATGAAGACGCTTAAGACCATGGTCTCATCATTCAAGCCCAGAACTTCTGAGAGTCGGCGGTACAGCTGGTGGTGTGTTTAGGGAAGAGAAAGTAACCAGAAAATATGGATTAGAAAAATCATATCCCAGTATTGTTTTGTCCTCATTCAGGAGCCTAAGATATAAGAAGAAAATGGACAACAATGCTGGGGAAGTCTTTACTGAAGGAATGAGCTAGTTTCTAAGTATTACTAAATACTGGATAGATGCTGAGTTATCTTCAACCCTGAAATTACAAAAAGACTGTCAAAACCTTTTGTTGTTCTGAACATCAACTCATGTACAGAGACTGAGAATTGCCAATTTGGGGGAGACCAACAGATGTTTTGACTGGTCATTTATTAAGCACATGAAGTACTAGAAAAATGGACCCAATTTTTTGATGAGTCTCCCCAAATTCTACAGACCGAGAGGAGCTATTTGGTTTATCCTGATACATGAAATCTGGAGATTGTATCTAAACTGCTCTCTGTCATTTCTCTTAATCAGAAATGCCACAACCAGAAGTGAGAACTAAATGGAGCCAACTGAGAGTCTGTTACCTTAGAGGATTTCTGCACCTGGTCCCCAATGTAGATCTTACGAAACTGTTCAAAAAAGCTCAGCATGGCCAATTCTAGTTTCTCGTTACCCGCCTGAGCCAAGCGAGAGTCTGTTAGGTTCATCAGCTGGAGCACCCTAGAGGTGGAAGAGCAATGATTCTCTCAACAGCAGGATATCCTGGTCACTGCAGAAAACCAACCTCCCCTGAAGTAGGCACACGTCCCCTCTCCTCACCCATCCTATTGGAAAGGCATTCTCTGCAGGCTCTAAGCTCCACTGAGGGAACAAAATTCTCCATTTCTGACCTACAGGAACCTCAGCCAAGGAGTATGAAGGACCGGTTACATGTTTAAAACTTCCAGTCGCCCGAGACTGTAGATGGAGGCAGAACTCATAATTGCTTAAAAATAGTGGAAAAAACACTAGTACCAGGGTTATGGTCATCCTTGAAACTTCTGTGAGACCCTGGGTAAAGCAATTTATTTTCTGAGCCCCACTTCCTCATTTATAAAATGAGGTCAATTGGACTAAATACCAGTGGCTCTCAATCTTTTTTCTCATGGAGCCATAAAAGGAAAGGAGACACATGAAGGACGATGTTCACAGGCAGGTGACACTTCCAGGGACCAAGAGCAGATATGCTACCTGTGACTTCATCCCTCTTCCCTGCACCCATCCCCTCAAAAGAAAGCATACTGGAATGCTGGGATGAATAAGAATGATGCGATTACAAGTGAGTCACTTGGCATTTTGATAGTGAAAATAGGTAACAAACTATTTGTGACATCATGAGTGAACTGGACTCATTCATCGTGTTGGAACACTCAAGTTGAGAACCAGTATATGAGACACTGTCTAAACTCAATCTATATTATGACACACAGTATCACAGCAGGCTACAGAATCAGAAAGGTATTGGATTTCATCTTTATTAAATCTTTGATCAACTCTTCAAAAAATGCCAGTGTGATATGCCGTGGAGACTTTAGTCAGGATTAAGGCACCTAAGGGCAGATAGGCATCTGACAGATAAAGTGGGGGTGGAAAGAGACCAATGGGGATTTTCAGAATAAGAATAAAAATTATGGATTGAAATGTCTGGGGACCAATAAATTCTAAGGCATCATGTTAAAATGTGTTTATCTCTAAGGAGAGCATCTGAAAGTTTAGAACCCTTCAGGGTAGCAAGGTAACAAAACCACTTTCATAAAAATACTAAAACATTATTTGCCCTTTCACTCGCATTCTCACATGAGGGCTGCAGTGAGGTTTTCCAGAGGCTGTAAGACATGTGATACCACAACAGACTGAATGCAGAAGCAGAAAGGAGAATCCAGCTGACTTCTACTATGCCAGACATTAAAACAAAGCCAGTTTTCTCATTCACTTCTTCTGAAAAAATAGTTATTAAAAACAACATTATGGGGCTTCCCTGGTGGCATAGTGGTTGAGAGTCTGCCTGCCGATGCAGGGGACGTGGGTTCGTGCCCCGGTCCAGGAAGATCCCACATGCCGTGGAGCGGCTGGGCCCGTGAGCCATGGCCGCTGAGCCTGCGCGTCCAGAGCCTGTGCTCCGCAACGGGAGAGGCCACAACAGTGAGAGGCCCGCGTAACACACACAAAAGAAACAAACAACAACAACAAAAAATAAAACAACAACGAAAAAACATATGTTGACATGAAATGGGCTGTTATTTTTAAACAAATTCATAAATATTTTAAAAACTTCTCAGTTTTACTTTCTAATACAATAAGTATCGATAGATATAGCTTACATAAACAGAAGCTCTTTGAGGGCCTCCATACTTTTTAAGAAGGTAAAGAGTCCTGAAGAAAAGGTTTGAGAACCTCTGCAGGCTATTAAAAAGTCCTGCCTTTTTATTTCTATGTTAAGTAAAGTTTCAGAAATCACTAAATGCTCATTTACAGGTTTTTAGTAAGATTAGAATCACAGACACGAAGTAACTTGAGATCCTGTATGAGGGAAAGTGTATGGTCAAGAGATTTGAAAGGCTGTAGAAATTCTGTAATTCCATTTTTGGGGATAGTTGAAGACCCACAGCTTCCTATTAGACTTACTCTGGTAAGGCAAAAGCAGTCCACATTTCATTAACTCTGAGATGCTGCACTTAAACAGAACTAAAAGCTACTCTCCACTCTGTATCCAATATGCTTAATTCTATATCCATCATTTCCTTTGCTGAATTACTGCAGATGGTTTTTTAGTAAGGACTGCAGGCATGGTTGTTGCTGTACTTAATAAAAGGTTTGAATTTGAACTTGTAACAGTTCTTCATGGTCAATCAGCTTAGATTATATTTATATTCTATAAATGGGGAGAAATGCACTAACAGAAGCATGTCAAGTTCCCTGGTCTCACGACCCAAAAGGGGGTGGGAGGGTCATAGCAGTGAAATAGGAAGCCTCCATGGGAGCACTTACCGACAGACAAGCTCACCGTCCATAGCATCTTGCTCATCAGTGCTGGCAAAAGAGACCCGGCCACCAATCACTGCACCAATGATATAAACCAGCCATGTCAGCCTTCCTGCAACAGGAAGAAGACCCATTAGTGTCACCACCAGTGATCATTTCATGAAGAAATTCCACACTGTGAGGTTCATTTCTTACTATGAGCTTCCTTAATCTCAAGAAACTGAAAAAGTCATAAAGTTTAACTTTTCTTCCAGAGAATAGCTACTCCTCTGCTCCGGTAAGGGTGATGCCAAGGGCGAAATTCATTAGATGACCAAGGCTCCCCTATCAGACAGGGTCGTTATTTTTACAGTGCAGTACTTTCTTAAAGTTAAACATACCCGCTGCAGGTATGATTTCAGGTGCTCCTCCCTAGTTCCCTGTGGCATTTATTATCAAATATTCTTTTGTGTGTATGGAGCTAACTGATGATGGAAGAATTCTGGGGGGAAGGGTGAAAGAGAGGTAGCAACGAGCGAAAGCGTGCTGACAGCACCTTCTGCCAGGCCCAGTCCACTGTCCACTCACCCTCCTGCACTGCAATGTCCATGGGGCTGGCGCTGGCACTCTGGAGCAGCTCCTGATAGGACTGGGCAGACTGGTCAAACAACTGCACGAGGAGTGCACACGTCTTCTCATATTCACAGCGCCCGATTGTAGACAGCTGGTCCAACTGCTGCTGGACCAGACCTGTATCCTCCAGGGGATCTTCCAGTCCATCTCTACTCCCAAGGGAAGAAGGAAGGCGCTCTCTTAAAATATGCCTACTGATTTCTCTGTCGCAGCAGTTCTCCTTCTCCATTTATCCACCCCGTGCCGTTGTAGAGGCCCAGATCCCAACCCCACTTTTTACCAAGGAAGGAAGGTGTCTCAACCTAGCATCAGTCTCCTGTAGGTATGCTCTGCCCATTGGTGTCCAGTCTTCCAATTCCCAGTTGCTTAACATTTGTCTGCCATGATCCTCTCAGTCCTATGCTTCTCACCCCTAAAAGCTCTTGGTTCTCAGCCTCTTGTTTGTTCCTGACTAAGTAAACTTTGTGACTACAAGTAACCTGTCCCTTGTGTGAGGCCATTGTGACCACATGTGTTTTGGAATTCAGAAATCTTCAGATTTTAGGGAGGCACTATGATGCTTCTACCATGTAATACGAACCCTCCCTGGGCTGTGGCATGTCAAATACAATATTCCTGTAGCAAAATGTATAAATATTATGAATAGTCAAACGAAGTAGAATTAAAAAAAAATGACTATAGGGCTTCCCTGATGGTGCAGTGGTTGAGAGTCCGCCTGCCGATGCAGGGGACGTGGGTTCGTGCCCCGGTCCGGGAAGATCCCACATGCCGCGGAGCGGCTGGGCCCGTGAGCCATGGCCGCTGAGCCTGCGCGTCCGGAGCCTGTGCTCCGCAACGGGAGAGGCCACAGCAGTGAGAGGCCCACGTACCGCAAAAAAAAAAAAAAAAAAGTATTTGATTCTGAGCAAATTAAGAACCTGAGTTAAAAAAACCCCAAAACACCCCAAACCTTCAGAGTCCAAGTAAATTCCCCTGAGAAATAGCCAATGAAAAAAGTATACAAGATAAGTCCCTACACAAAGAATAGCCTCATTCTTTTTTTTTTTTGGCCACGCCATGCAGCAGGTGGGATCTCAGTTCCCTGACCAGGGATCGAACCCATGCCCCCCGCAGGAAGCTCAGAGTCTTAAACCATTCCCCGCCAGGGAAGTCCCTAGAATAACTCCATTTTACATAGGTCATTTCTAAAGGGTCTGACATTTCTTTACTATAGACTTCTGGTCCAGTTAGTAGTCAAGGAAGACAGAAACCATGTGTCAGTATAATGCAGTCAGTGATCGGCTGCCTGGAATTCTTACATCTTCTAGTAAGCTCTGCATTGTGTAGCTTATTTATCTACTCATTTCTTTAGAGGTTCACATTAAGCACCTATATTTTACACATCATAATTGTTGTCATCTATAGCTTATAAATGCTTCTCTCATGTTTAAAGGAAATCACTGGCAAGGACAAACATTATACTGATATACTTTGTATTCAAAGATACTGCTATGGTTGGTGAAGTAGGGACATGAATAGGATATTAAAGAGAAAAACTCTTCTTTTGGACTTTATGCTCTCCTCAGCTATTGTGCTAACGTGAAAAAAATGCCCATTATGGTGTTAGCTCCGATATGACTCATATCAAGTACGCTTTTGCCAACTGGGTGTCTGATCTCTGGCAAGTCGGATGCCAGGATACCTGTGGGGAAAGAGGGAGGCTGGCCCAGTTTCCTTACCTCAGTATGATGTGCACAGATTCCAAACGGGATGTGATGTAGGCTTTGGTGACCTCAGGAGTGTAAGTCTCCAGCATGTGGGGCTCTGTGGCTTTCACGTATGGCACGGAGGCTGCCAGCCGCTGCCACAGGCTCAGGAGATAGTGCACGCTATTTGGGGCAAATTCCCAATGCTAAGGAAAACCAAGAGAATAGGAGGCACAGTTCTCATTTTTGTACATAATACATTAGTCCCATGCCATCTGACACAAAGGATAAAGAGTTTTCTTAAAAAAAAAAAAAAAGAGGGCGAGAGAATGAGGATAAACTTTGATGGGCTTTGTTCTGTGCATGGCAACTAGTCTAATGTGTTTAGTGGTATTTCAGAGATTAAACATCCAATGACAAGAGCTGTTTTGAGCTGGCTGAGTAACTGGCTCTCAAACATCAGTAGCACGAGCATCTCGTGGAGAGCTTGTTAGCAACAGAGACGCCAAGGCTCCACCCTGGACCTAGTGAGCCAGAAATTATGGGGGTAGGACCCAAGCACCTGCATTTCTCATCAAGCTCCCCAGATGATTTTGATGCAAGCCGTCGCCTGTGAGAACCACTGCCTACACGTGACTAAGAAAGAGAGGGCGCTGAGTCTCTCTTCACTCTTCTGCCCAGCTCCCTGTTGCAATCTTGCCTTTTTTGGGGGACTACAAGGGAATTCTCCCAGTCTTGAATCTAAATATTACTCTTGCAGTTCCCTTATGCTCCTCTAACCACACTCCTTGAACTTCTGTAATGTGAATGAGTAGGCTGCAATAGTAAGCACTCTGTGCAGGGTTGCCCTATACTTACATTCACTTCTGCCAAGGGAAAAAAAAATTCTTACAAGGTTAAATAAAACCAGTGAGTAAGAGAAGAGGTTCCAATGTTTAGGAAGAAAAGGACAAGCAATTAAAGACAAACCTGTAGGCTGGTCACTGTGAAGTTAGCTATCAATCGGATGACCTCAGGGTAGTTTTCCACCTTTACTAGTTCTCCCAGTTGATAGTTACTCTTCAATCGGGCCAGTAGTCTGCAAAACTCATGGTAATTGTTTGGGTCTGATAAACTCTGGTGACAGCACAGGGAGGAAAATAAAATGTAAAATGTGGTTCATTATACTTCTTCCCGAATGACATCTGGGATGGCATGAGGAGAGGGGGGAATCTGCTGCAGGTCATCATTCAGAATGACACATTTGTATAATGTTTAAAAGCATTTTTTTAAAAAGTCACTTTTAAAAGGGATTATTACATCTATTATCTCATCTGTCCATAATAATCATCCTGTGAGATGGGGTTATTAGCCTCAATTGGAAAAGTCTGAAACAGAAGCCCAGGAGGACAACACTACTTGCCCAGGGCTGTAAAGTTGATTAATGGCAGAAAACGGGCACGATCTAAGATGTGACTGGTCTGTTTGCTTCCCACCAATCAAATGAAAAGTAATGAGATTTTTATTTTCACATCTGTCAAATCTGTCATTAAGCACAACTAAACTACAGTAGCAAAGTTACACAAATATTTCATATATTATATCATCTTTGCTACAATAAACATACTCCTATATTAGTGTGTTTATGTATTTTATTATATACTTATATCAAACACTTTTCATCTGTTTGCACACTACACCAGCATACTTATTTCCTTACATATGTCCTCCTCTATTAGAGAAGGAGGGCAGGTTTTGTTTTGCTGCCACTGAGTCCCTGGCACATGGTAGGCGGCTCCATACAATTTGTTGATAGAATAAATGAATTTTTAAAAAGAGGGAGAGAACAGAGTATATTTAAAAGTGAACTGTTTTTATGATATTTTCTAGTGTGAAGAAGAAATACGTAAAAAAAGGAGGTGTTAGCTGAGTCTCTGGGACTGAAAAAGACAAAAAGGGCAACTGAGTTATGGAATAAATATTTGAACGAGAAATAACTCCCCTCCCACCTAAATGTAGCCCTATATACTTAGGTAAATAATGTACATTCAAAAAAATGGAAATGAAAACAAAAAACAAATTTTAGATTCTTAGTTTCTTTGGGAAAAATGACTAGATCTGTCCTTGTTTTCCTTCAAAGTGATCCCTTCCCTAAAATAATGCCATTTGCAGCAACATGGGTGGACCTAGAGATTGTCATACTGAGTGAAGTAAAGTCAGACAAGGAAAGACAAATATCGTATGATACCGCTTACATGTGGAATCTAAAAAAAAGGGTACAAATGAACTTACTTACAAAACAGAAGTAAAGTCACGGATGTAGAAAACAAACTTATGGTTACCAGGGGATAAGAGGGGGAGGGATAAATTGGGAGACTGGGATTGATACATACACACTACTATATATAAAATAGGTAATAAGAACTTGCTGTATAGCACAGGGAACTCTACTCAATACCTTGTAATGGACTATGTGGGAAAAGAATCTAAAAAAAAAGAGTGGATATATGTATATGTATAACTGATTCACTCTGCTGTACACCTGAAACTAACACAACATTGTAAATCAACTATACTCCAATAAAAATGAACAACAACAACAACCAAAGGGAATCCCTTCCCACAATTCCTACATTCCTGAAGCTAGAGGATACAAGCTCCTCTTCTGGGTATTATTTAAATCTACAAAAATTAAGATTCACTTAAATCTTCTGAAGATTTAAACAGACTGAACTGTTTTCTATGATTTCTGCTAAGTGTGACCTCTAGATTGATTTTTCTTTGGAGCCGTAACAGATAGGCATATACTAATCATACACACATATACACACACAAATAAAAATACATTCTCAAAAATCTTACCTGTGGGTTTTCCAGTATTCGTTTAACACCATCAACAAGGTGAGAGAGAAACTTGGCCCTCTCTGCATTGTTAAACAGGGATCTTCTAACTGAGGCAATCTGTACTAAGCAGGATAATACCTAAAGCAGGGCACAACCCAAACACAAATGATCAAAAAGATTGTATAGCTATTTTCATTACCCTTTCCCCTGCTGTAAATATTCTTCTTTACATATGGCACTAATGCTGTTCTTTCAACCCCTGCTACCATTATAATGATATAAAAAAACGATCAAGGGGGATGTAGCTTAGGATATCTGAAACAGCTTTATTAGAAGAAAAATAAAAAGAGCATCAGATCCAGGTTGATTGTAACAACTAGTTAATCCATAGTTTGGAAATTCATCTACGTTTTATTCTTTGACCACCCTGATGGCTTCTTTGATTTGTGTTTAAGATATATATTTAAAGCTTGAAAATACCAAGCAATTCATAGTTTAAATAATGCTTTAGATTTAGTTTTTTTTTCTGTTTTATTAAGGCCTTTTGGCTGATCAGCCTTTGCTCTGTAGTGCTATAATGAAATAACCAAGTCAATCTGTGCCCTAAAGAAAACAGATTTTATAATGAAAACATTTTCCCCTTTCCCCACTGTGCTAGATATTTATATTCTGTTTGCCCCTCCAGATCTATTTTCTGCCCTTCTCCTCCCTGTTCTGCTCCCTGGGAGGCTGACCTCTGTTGACTAACAACAGCCAAGTTCCCTTGCCTTCTTGCTTCTCATTGGCTTCAACCACTGGAAAGTACCAGCAGGAGATCAAGGGCAGGAAGAAAGAGGAGCCCCCTCCCCATCCCCAGCTGGGCCATGGTTGGCAGAGTTTCTCTACCTCTGGTGAACAGCCCTCCCCTAAGTCCCAGCTTCAGCTCTCTCCAGGGTTTCTTTCCCTTGCCCCTTGAGGCTCCCCACTATTGCTAGCCCCAGGGGGCGTACATCACCACCCCTTGTTGGATTCCCTTAATTTTGCCCACCCCTTTACAAACAGTCCTTTCATTAATTACCCTTCTTAAGTGTGTTACCTTCTCCTGAAGTAAACTTAACGATACAAAAAACACGAACTCATGTTTCTGCTAAAGTGAAGGTCCACATTAATTTGGAAAAGTACTACCACCAGGAAAGTAGTCTACTGCAGAAAAACTATGCAAAACACCCATTTACTTTACTGTATTTTCTCTGCATGTTTTGTACAATGGTATTTTATACCAACAATCTGAAATATCAGACCAACGCCTTTTAGGACCTGAATGAATTTTGAGATTTGAGGAGGTTAATTATTGCTTTAAAGGAGAAATGCAGCATTCCCAAGAGGTTTCAAATGTTATTCAGGATAAGTATGCAAATATGCCTTCCCAATACAGCTTCCATTTAGCATTTATGTAACATATGCTTGAGGGATTTTCAGAAATTTTCTTAAGTCTTGACAATCTTCAAATAGACAATATAAGGTGAATTCCCCACATTCTAGCCTGTGTCAATTTGAGGTATAGTATAAAGTCAGATACAAAGGGAGACCGAAAGAGCTTGATATCTGCAGCAATCTGTCATTAATGACAGGAACAATTATTTTTGGCCGCACTGTGCGGCTTGTGGGATCTTAGTTCCCCAACCAGGGACTGAACCTGGGTCCCTGCAGTGAAAGCGTGAATTCCTAACCACTGGACCGCCAAGGAATTCCCAGGAACAATTTAGAAGGAATTAAGACTTTACTGTGAGAACCTTTAGGTGACAAGCTTTATCTCAAAAGCCTAGATAACTAACCCTAGTATTTCTATGCTTTACTTTTATGATTTTGTACAACAAAATGAACATAAGGCTCATTCACCATTGCTACGTTCTAGAAATAGAAATTGTGGTCCTGACTCACCAGAGGTGAAAACGAAGGAGGGATGGAATGATACAGGTCAAAAAACAGTTGCAGAGTTGAAGAATCTAAGAACGCTGAAAGACAAAAGAGCACTTTGCTGAGTATGTCTGCACAATGCCGCTGGCACACTCTGGTGCTATACAGTCATCGGGGAGCATATCTTCCTGCTTGCTTGCTTTTTTTTTTTTTTGGTAGGAGAACCTTATTTTAATAAAAACGTCCTCTTTTTAACCTGGCCCCTTCCTCCACCACTAGAAAGCAGCTTTATCGCTAAAAAGCAATCCATTTATTTGAGCGTACTTTTTTAAGGCAATTTTAACTTTTGCCACCGCCGTAACACCACTCTGTATTTCTCACTGCTGGTCTTCAAACACTTTTTCCAGGAGAATCCTCATCACTGTCTCTGTTTCTGCTTCTCTATCCTCTCCAATTAGAAGATCCAATGTATCTCCCACTTTCACCGTTCTGCTTTTCTTCCGTAATTTTTCCCCGTTCAGCCTGAGTTCACCTTTGTAGAATGCATCTTCCACTTTGTTTCTCCCGATATCCAGGCCCGTCTTCAGGGTAACATCATATCGGAAAGACTGCACTACTTTGCCCAGGTCCCTATGCTCTCTGACCGCACTGGGGTCGTCCTCTGGCTCCTCTTCCGGCTCACTCATCTCATGATGCTCACTGTCTTCGTCAGAGTCCCCTTCATCTTCCACTTTTTGCAGAGTCTTTTTAGTGGATTTTTTAGAGCTTACATTACTTTTGAGTCTTATGGAAAATGGGAAAATATATTCTTGAGATATTAAAAGCCCTGAGAGTCTCAGTGAGAAAATGTTATGCAAAAGTGTTTTATAATTTGAAGCATTTAACTTGGTACTAGACAAATATAAGTATCGATTCCAGGAAGCACAGTGTTTATGTGAAGGTGTCCCTCGTAGCGCTCTGCAGAGCCCAATCCAGGCATCTGGCTTTCTTAAAACGCTGCTGGGCAATCTGACGCTAGTCACAGCCATGGCTCATACGACCTTCCCGGGTCCTCAAGGTCAAGGGAAACTGGACACCAGCGTCCTCGAGCTCGCGGTCTGCGCCTGCAGCCAACAGGAACGGCCGGGTCCAGGGGAAGACGGCCTCGGCCCGCCGGGTTCGCAAGGCCCCTAAGAGCCCCCAGATCCACGGGGCGTCCCGAGCTGGCCCGGCTGGGGCAGGACGCCAGAGACTCACGCGGAGACCTGGCAGGAGCGCGGGCGGGGGACTGGAGCTCGCCTTGCCCGTATTTCCCATGTGCTTGCTGTGAAGAAACAGAAGCGGGAGCGGACAGGGGGCACCGCACACCGGGCAGCGGCGCAGTTACCTGTACGTCAGCGCCTCTCCCCCCTCCCCGCCCCCCCACCCCATGGCTTCGCCGAGCGCAGGACTCCACACATCTTCCTGCTTTCTTATCTTACAGAATGTTTATTTCATTTGAAAGTGATAAGCTAATAGGGGCTTTTTGTTTTCTGTTCTTTTTTTTTTTAAGCACTTGTTTTTAGCTCCTCTAAGAAATGGATTCATTCTTCTGATTCTCAAACAACTTAAGACAATCAGAACTCTGTTCATAGCAAGAATTTTTATCCTTAGGAATACAATACCAAGCATAAGCACAAGTTCTTTTATTTGATTTTGTTTTTAAAGTTAGAAATTCCCTCAAATGAGTAAGATATCAGAAGTCTCTAGGTGATCAACACAAGGTCAAACTCACATCCGCCAGGAACCCAGTAATTAAAGACTTCTCCCCGGCTGGAGGATCCTCCAACAGCCTCTCTCTGACTTTAAAAAGACCCATACTGACATCCTAAGTTTTCTCTAAGAGCAAGCAGGGGATTTGCCAGGGGTTCCTGAGACCACCCTGCAGACTCCAGGTAGAGTGGAGAGGCCACCTGTTTCAGAGGGCGCGACTGTATTACCTGATCGCCAGCTGGTGGGAATCTGTACCGTGCACAGGTCATCTGAGGACTCATCAGTAGAAGTGCCAATGAAATCAAAGTTTAGGCAGTTATGAGTGAGTTTGAGCAGTTGCATCAGCAAGCCATGCTGACTTTCATCATTCAAGTTCAGATTCTTTCCAGAAGCCTGTAAAAATGACCACATAATGAGCCCCAAACAATCACTCTTCTCTTCCAAGCTTGCTACCAGACTTACTTACGAGGAGGCTGCTAAGCCAGAAAAAGAGGGAGGTATTCCAACACAGTCAAGTGACGTTTCTCTCCCCAAAGATGCTGCACTTCCATCACCTTCAAAGTCCTTCCATCACTATGAAACTCCTAGCTCCTTATTTACTATTAAAACATATTTACTATAAAAACATGAAGCTGGTATTTAAAGAAATTCCCCCTTTGACACTTACTCTTTATATGCTGTAGGCATCGTGGCCACAGTGAATTCTGAAGCAATATGGGATGTTTGGTTACTTTATTTGAATTTTAGATCCTTATTATTTCTAGACAGGGCTGGGACTAAACTCTGGAGGGAGTTCTAGTAAATTTTACACCCTGCCCCATCTTCCTTCCTCTTTTTAACATTACCATAGCCAGCATCAACAAAAATCTTTCAAACCACAATCAAAACAAAATCACCACTGAATTTTATTTATTCATCAGCAGTGTACCGGCCTATAGCTCAATAGTGGTCCAGAGCTACGGTGACTATGAGATTCAAATTTCTACCAGCTGTGACCTCAGTGACTGGCTGGCTCATTGTTTTTGACAGAATCAGTATTAGAGGAGGTTTCAAGGCTCAGTTTTCTCAAAAGCTTTTTCCCTCTAGAAACAGCTTTTGCGAGGCAGCTTGTGAGCTACAACAGCTTTTGCGAGGCAGCTTGCCCAAACTGAGAATTTTTTGGGAATTCTGAAGTAAAACGAGGTAACTGAAGGAAAAGATGGACATCATTAACTGGGACAAAAGAAAAATCCAAACCTGCTTCTAATACTACAATTGAGACACACTGGAAAATGAGAACAAGAACAAGAAAACAAACAAACAAAAAACCCCCAAACGAACACGAAGCCAGAGGCTAATTCCATTTGGCTTTCTAGAGCGACAAAGCATCCAAACATGGTTATACATGTGTAGAACTCACAAGTTAACATTTCTTCCTCAGTTCAAGTCTATCAATAAATGAAATACCAACTTGCTATTTTAAAACTGGTAATTTCCTTCTGTGACACTGTCTACCCCTTCAGGTTATGAAGTCTAAGTGGATGTTAAAAATTCAAAATCTACTTTTCCTTACAGATGTTGCTTGTTTATTTGCTGCCTGTAACTCAGCAGGGGACAGGGGAGCCAGCTTGTTTTAGTATGCTAACAATGTAGTCTGAGACTGCTTTCAAAGCACTGAGAATCCAAACACCATAAAGTGAAGATGCTTTTACTCCACATAGGAAGGTCTTATGTGGATATAAAAAAAGCAAACAAGAAAAACCTCAAACTTTGTGGTAAACTAGTTCCTTTAAAATAGGAGCATGGGATAAGTGTTCACATACTGCTCTTTACCTAGGGGAATAGATGTGAAATAGGGAAATCACAATTCTTTCTTTCAGTTTGGTAAGCTTCTTCAACAGCTCGGACATATGTATTACGTGAGACATGACGATGATTAAAGAGATGCATAAACTCTCATGGGGTCATAACAAGTCCCCACTTATTCTCATCCTTTCAAAAGGATCTGTGAATCAGGTCCCAGCATACAATCTCACCTGTTTTAGCAGATTGCAGGAAAGAGTGAAGATATCAAATAAGGATGAATCTCGGAAAGAAGAGGCTATTTTTCTGTGCTTGGTTAAAGGATGGGTGGTGTCTGCCTGTGCAGAAAAACAAACCAACGCAAGTTTTAGAATTAGTTGCAAAGAAAAAAATTTTCATGTAGACTTCAAGTAAACTAGAAGGATTTTCAATAAGACCAACATAAATAACAAAATACATTTTAAACATTTAAGTTACTGTTAGACCATATTTAGTGAGAGAATGCAGATGACAGTAAGCTGCTAATAACAGCTAGCCAGGATATCATGTCTCTACCGCATACAGAGGGAAGACAGAAGGAGAGGTGAGTATCTCCACTGCAAAATTTTAATTTCCTCTGCACTCAGGGAGGTAAAATTTAACAAACTGTTGGAAGACATTGCTAATAATTTCTATCATGTTGTATTGTGGCTTAGTCTCAAAACCAGACAGTAGCAAGGCTTGGGTTTTGGTAAACAATCCAGTCAGGGCTGAAGTTACTACAAAATTTCTAAAACAGTCATTGACTAACAGCCATGAACTTAAGATAGACGATAGCCTGTAATACTCTCTTCCTTCTCTAACCTATTTCAACATGTAGTCTATACCACAGAAGTGAGTACTTAAGTGGTTGTATTCGTCTCTCATTCACTCCTCTGTTCTTGTCTCTTCGTCATATTTTAAAGGTTTTTGTGGTCAGGGATTAAGTCTTTTACTTCTTTAGTATGCCCTCTATTTCTGACACACAGTAGGTACTCAATGAGTGCAATAAAGGAATTTCAAGGTTGCCTAGAGTAATTTCAGTCCAACCATTTACTGTAAGCTTAAATCTCTTCTATATACTGTTCAGTTCAACCAGGAGGGAGCTCATTTTGCTTCTGGCACATTAAAGAAAAAATGCAGCAAGATTTCTGATAGACAACCAAGTTATGGAATGCCCCCTTAATTTTATTTCTAAGTTCAAATAGGAATGGTAACAGAAATATGCTTTCTGATTTAAATGACAACCAAAAAAAAAAAAAAAGCCAACAGAAAACTAAGTTACATAGAGGTTCAAAGTGTTCCAATTTTAGCTTCAGTGTCACTGTGTTATCATAAATGTCTTGGATAAAAAGGTGATGCTAGATTATATACCAGATGCTATATACAATCTGTTATACTGATCATAATACAGAGAATAATTACATCTTAAGTATGTCACACACATTTCTATTATTTTCTTAAAAAAGACAAAATTTCGAAGATTTTAAAAATACCAACACTGATGGATTTTCTGGAACCAAGCTTCAAAGGGGAGAGCATTAACCCCACAATTTCTGTACTTAGTTAACGCATGCTCTCTTACTACAGGGGTAATAGTGGGTAATAATAAGTTAGTTGCTAAGAGCACAGGCTCTGCAATAAGCCTATATGGGTTTGAATTCATATACTGTTGCCAGGTAACTGTGACACTGTAGGCAAATTATTCAACCTTTATGAGCCTCAGTTTCCTTATCTAGGAAATGGGATAACCAGAGTCCCTATCTCACAGGACTACTGTGAGAATAAAATTAATATAAGTAAAGTGCTTACAACAGTGCCTGTCACATAGAAATCACTCAGAAGTGTGAGCTATTATTTCGATAATTACCAAACACAATGGGGATTGCATGTGACAGAGAACACAATATGGACTCCAGATTTTAAAAGACTATAAGCTAGTGCATTTAAAATAGTACCAACTCACAGTTAAAATTTCTCAGGGTTAATAGAAATGTCTGCATAAATATAAGCAGTAGCAACAATGATGCCAATGTAATTAATAGCTGACAACTGAAGGGTGAGATGTTACAATTAATATTAATTCTGGCCTGTTCAATAATTATAACATTTTAGCTGGATACAGAAGTAAATGACTAAAAATAATAGCCAGAGCAAAAGAAAGCCACTGGTGTTTCCTCTGTAGTTATCTGTGACGTCAATGACTATTTAAAAAAATTACCTGGCATTTAGCAGAACGTTTCGTGCATTCTGAAAAGATTATCAGCAAAATCTTCAATAATAGCACATGAGAACTGATTTTTGAATCTTTACAAACACATTAATTTATACAGCAGAAGGGGCACACCAATGATGCTGGTTTCCTAAGTTCTGACTTAGGACCATTGCTCTCATCTCTAACAATGAACATTAATACCACTGAGGAAAGCTGAGATGAGAGGAAAAAATATTCTGGAGACAGAAGGGGATCTGGATATTAAGAGTGAGGTAGACTGCACTTACAGAGGGAAACCCAATGGAACTATTTTGTTTCAAAAGGGCATTAATCACTTACCGCAAAAGCACACAACTGCCAAAAAAGATCATCCCACACACAGCAGAAAACACCAATACTGAGAAAAAATATGGCACTTACTTCAATGAGGAAGGCTGTAGCACTTACTTGATTAATTTCATTGGTTAGCTGAGATAAAATTGTGACACCAATGATGCAGTATTCAACACTATCCTGGTTAAAAAAAAAAAAGGCAGAAAGAGTTGGCCTGTGCAGCTTGATTTCAGCATTTGGAATGCAGTCATACTTTTGAAATAACAGAGTCCCGTGCTGCTATTAAAACTGCCTAGACAATGTAGCAAGAAACTGTAGTTTAAAACTGCTGCTTTGCAGGACATAAAATCTAACCTGCCATAAAAGAAGACTGCTAAATCTGACTTCATCAAAATTGAAACCCTATGTATTTAAAAAATACCCTTAAGTATCATACCATACATATCACAGAAAGAGAAACTAGCAAATCACATTTAAGATAAACGATGAACGTGTAAGATAATTTACAAAGAGACTGTATACAAAAAAGGACAAAGAACCCAATAAAAAAATGTACGTAAGATATAAACAGGAAGTTCACAGAAAAACAAAAATAAGTAGTAAATCAGCATATGAAAATTTGTTCTGTCTCATTTGTAACTCAAATGCTGAGCTACCAATTCTTTCTACCTACCAAACTGGAAAAATAAAAAAGCTGAGGTCACAGGGTGGAGGTACAGGGAAATAGGCATTCTTTTAATTGTGCAGGGAACAACTTTTTTTTGAGGGTAATTTGGAAATATCCTTGCAAACCCAAAATACACACATCCCTCTGATTGAATAATTCAAAGGCTGGGAATTCAGACTATAAACACACTTAACTCAAAGTATAAAAAGATATATATATATATATATATATATATATATATATATATATATATACACACACACACACACGCACACTAGGATATTCACTGAAGTATTTATTTAAGTCAAGATATAGATACTAACTAAATGCCCACCTATAAGAGTTAAATGAATTATGGTATTTTAAACTGGAATGGTATGTAAGCATTAGAAAGAATGAAGCAGGTTTTGTACTGACATCTAAACATGTAAAGCCGAGACACATGAAGAGTTAAAAAGACACAGAAGAATATATACCAAGTAATTCCACTTACAGATCAATATATAAGTAAGCATATATTGCTTCACCCATTTTTAGTCCATGAAATACATAAATCATACCTGTAAAAACCTTGTGACATCTGTGATTGCATTTCTGAAGACATAGTCATCCTTCTGACAGTCAAACCAGCCCAGTTTTGTGATTCTGGCATATAACTGAATAAGTGCTTGTGTCACGAAAGTAGCCAACTTTGGCCGAGTGGCAAGGTAGTTGAGCACATAGTTCCCTATAAAACAAAAGTAATCTACGTCGTAGAAGGCTCTGCCAGGGAAGGGTGTACATCTTTAAATGTCTAAGAAGTGGTAAATTTAAACTATTTACTCTAAACTTCCCTAATTATTCACACTACTGAGAAATGGGCCTTGGAATTTAAGATTCACAGGCTTTCCAACTCAGAATATACAATGTGTCACAATGAAGAATCTGAGGTAAGGCAGCCTTGAATCTATCCCTCGATGGTTAAATAGCATGGTCTGCACAGAATTCAAAATCCATAACAATGTTTTTCTTAGTTATTAGCGACAGTAAAGACTGAATGAAAGAAACCTTCTGAAAACTGAAGGGATAATGCAGGCTTTATCTAGAAGCAGTTATATTGGGTCCTCTTCACTTTTAAGCCCAAATTCTGGAAAGAAACTGGATTCTAGATATTCTGTATGCTTAGCAATTTCAGAACATTATCAGACAAGCAACATAAATGTAACTATTACCAGAACACCACTAAACTAATTTCTTTAAGAGAAAAAAGACAACTCTCTACTTACGAATATCTATTCGTTGTTCCAATGGTAGAGGGTTATTTGTGCGCGATACAAGCTTTGTAAGGCATGTAGCTGCCAGTAACTGGGAGTAAGATGACTGTGAAAAGAGGGGGGAAAGGACTTAGAATTCAATTTTATTGAGTTAGTCAGTCATAAAGTTTTTAACTTGGAGATCTGTTCTCAAATTCAAGAAAATTAATCGGTTTTGCTATACTTAATCCTCAGGATTTTAAAGGGTCACATACTAAGGAAAAATGAGCCCCACAAAGCATATGTGCTCATAAGCTGATTTCAATCATGAACCAAGGGCAGGATAAAGTGAATGGCTGATCAAACTGAATCTAATACAGGTATCTGTATCACTTTGAGGGGGCAGAAGTTAGACGGGCTCTTTTCAGAAAAGAAGCTAGATCTCTTCTTTCATTTAAATCAAGCAATCTTCTCCCTCCAACAGCCTTGTTATAATGATGTTTCAAAAAGTTCCACCTCATAATATTCCTATAGTATGGCATTAGAAAGAGGGGGAAAAAAAAAAAAGAAGACAAGAAGAAGTAGTTTTAGAAGGAACCACCACATTATGCTGGGTAGTTAATCCCCCAATTCTATCTTCCCATCAACACAACTACCAATCAGCTACAGCTTTGGGGAATGTATATGCTGGTTTTAGTAGTAAATTCATAACAATTATTTATGAGAAAGAAAAATTATGCCCTAAGCAATGGAATAGCATTATCATTCTCAAGTGTGGATTTTAATGAATTTTAACCTTACGGAGAATCAGAGTATTCTATCTGATCATAATGTATAAGGAGGAGCCATGTGCAAATTCAGATTCCCCCATGTGGCTATATTATATAATGTCACATAACAGGGACAGACTCAGAATCATCAAAATAATTTAATCAAGGGTCAAACATAATTTCCCATAAAACTATAAGTCCTTAAGACAGTAGGCTATCCATACGCATTACATCATCGCATCAGTTATAAAAATAACTTAAGTTTATGGAAAAAATCTATAAAAGTGACTTTGACATGTGATTTTTATTCAACACCCTTGAACATGGTTTAAACTGACTAAAGCAGGTGTGTCGAATCACTAATAATGCAAGAGAGGCTACTATAACTATAGAACATAGTGTACATCTATACACTATATAACATGTAAATGGTTTCTGCATATAATTCCAATAAATCTGCTAAGTCACTAAGAAGTCAACAGAGATTAAAAAGGAAGAACCCACTATAATTAAGTGTTTTTAGTATTGCACCAACCCTGTTTTATTCCAGCCTGTTGACTGACAACATGAGGAACTGGAGTTAACGGTGTCACAAATACACTGTGGGGCTCCAGTGGGAGTCAAATGAGAGCTAGCTGTGCATCTCCCACAGTACAAATCTAAGTGGATCAATCCTAGAACCAAGGCACTGAAAGGAAATACAAAAAAATCTGAAAATAGAACAGAGCCCCTACACAATCTCTGACCATGACTGTTAATCTTGTAAACTTGGGAAAACAGTTAGCTCCCTCAGCTACTAAAGGATATTATTTAGCCAACTATAATTGGTTCAGTTTACTGAATAAATTCTGTAACACTACTAACCAAATTCAAAAATGAAGTCATCTAGAATTCTATACTCTCAACAAATTAACTGCTTTCCTCCTTTTCACATTTCCTTCTAGTCTACTCTGCTGGCTCCCGGTCTAGCTGGGATTCTAACTCTCTTGATGCCCTTTCGTGATACCCTGGTTGGATGCTTACCCTTCCCAAGACCTCCATCTTGCCAAAAATATTAACTTAATCAAATCATGTCTCATTAAGAGCATTATTGATCATTGCATGCCATTTTTAAGCTGGAAGAGGTTCTAATTCCGTTTTAAAAACTGTAACTTCCTGTAATTTTCATTGTCGAGGTAATTTCTTCCCCTACACTTCTAAGACAAGAAGCAGCTGTGGTACAGGGAAGGAAAAACAGAGAAGACTAGGGATCTTACAAGGTGACATGAACTTTGTGGATAAGAAATGTCAATTATATACAGCCCTGTCTTCTTTGTAAAGGATACGAAGTGGTACTTAAGTGTAAAAAACAGAAAAGGAGTCCCAGAAATTTGATTCAAGACGAAAAATTACAGGACAAAAATATACGCTCGATGACATTTTTTTTTTTCTTCCTCAATGAGATTTTCCCTGATGAGTCTGTAAGGCCTTTTTTGCCAACCTGGCAGGTGTGGTGCGTTTTAAAAGTGAAATTAAGAAGGCAGAGGTACTTAGAAAAATCAAGGAACAGAAGTTATCCCAATCCACCCCTAAACTCAGAACCAGAATATATTTTCCTGAAGTTGTTACCCTTTAGGATTTTTCAAATCTTACGTACACTTCCTCTTTCGAGGAGTAGCTGGCACTTGCTCAGGCAATCAGGGCTGTTGGTGAATTCAACCAAGGCTTTCTCTGCCTGGAGTCGAGTGGTTGTATCTGTTGTTTCATACAGCTGTTTGCACAGATTCTCTAGTTGGGCCAGGCTCTGGAAAAGATCAGTCAAAAAAGAAATCAGTCGAGCCTACTATAGATACAAGGTACTGTGCTTGAAATTACTGGATAAAGATAAATAATAATCAATGAAGAGAGACTTGCTTCTCAACATGGAGGAGAATCTGGGTGACCTTTAATAATAACCATTTATAGCCTTCTTTATTTGATGCTTTAGAAGACAAAATGATAGAATGCCTAAAATATCTAGATACTTTTTCACTCATTCCCTTAAAGATCAATCACAAATGACATATTTTTTTCCTTGCAAATACCTATCCTAAGCTTTTCCAAAAGGTTTTCAAATAAAAATTCAGAATTTACTTGCTCCGCCATCAATTTCAAGATTATGAATACTAGAGTCATCACTGTACAATTAAGCACATAAACACACAATGTAAGCATCACACAGATCTTTACATACTTTGCCTAGTAGTCATCAGTTTACAATTATGTGTATGCACAAAGATGGCCAACCTCTATGAGAAAGCTTCCGAATGCAAGTACGTACCTTCCTCCCCGGATCCCTCATGTCTAAAGTTCAGAGGACTCTCTTCTGTTGCACTTTAAACTCTTGCTTTGGATCCAAATTTAAAACGCAGGGTCAAAATAAATTCAACCCTAGCATGTGCTCAGAGATAAGACATGGGAAACGCCCTCAAACAAACCCTTCTTTCCAAATCTTGAACCAGTTCCAGGGAGGCAGGAAGGAGGTGGGTACGTGCTTTGGTCAAAACCCCAAAGGGATGCAAATCCACTTCCACTTAATGTGTTCAAAAGCGAAGAGGAAAGGAATGTGTAAGGGTTCAAGTAACTGTCACCTTTCACTGACTGGAGAGAAGGGCAAACATCTGCTAGTTTTCAAAGGACCAGTTTGGACGTTACGAAGAAATTCTGAGCGTATTTTCTACGGTAGCGAGCAAGATCTGGTTTAAATAGTTTGATGGATCCTACTATTAGAAAAGACAATTCTGACAAGAACAACAACAACAAAATAATAATTAGACAAACCAACCTGTGTAAATAGCCTAAAATACATTACACAGTCTGCCCAAGGCTTTTCATTATCACTTTATTTCATTATGCTGTAACTTTATAAATCACAGCTTTTCTACTAAGCAGTAAAGCCCTTAGGGCAGGATACCTATTTTATTCAATCTGATTAATAAATTTCAAACATTAACCTAAAGAAAACAAGAAAGACAAATACTGACCCACGGAGATCACCAGTCTCACTTCAGGGAGCTCTCTAAAAACCAACCACCTGCACTCCAAAACAAGATAAACAAACCACCCTTCAAAACATCCTGGGACTCTGATTAGGCTCCCGTTTAATCTGTTCCTCTCTGACTTCCAGAGGTCCCCCTTAATACCCTCCTCAATTCAAAAGCACAGAGAAAACTACTTGCAAAGCCAGATCTCAAGTAATGAAAGTTCTATAAGCAACAGCTGATTTTTTCATATAGCATATAAATACAAGGGATAGATAATAAGGCTAATTAACTACATTTATTCCATAAAACACATGTGAAAGTCAGTGTTAGGCCTGCCAGTACTGGCCAAACATCCAATGAATCGGTTTAATTATAAATCCCCACATTCCTAAGCAAGGGATTAAATCTCTTTCACAATGTTTTTGTTTCAACCCAGCAGGCTGGTTCCCCCCTCCCCGCCCCCATGAAATGACTAACTTAAAAGGGGACAAATTATTTTCAAAATAGGTAACACAGAAGACATCAGTAGAAAGACACCCTAACTGAAACTGAAAGATAGTTATACAATCTGGTATTAGGTGTCAGGGAGCAGCAGTAGCCTCCTAACCTCCACAGCTACCACGCACTACGAGCTTCCCAATATCCTCAACAGACACTCCCTAAAGAGTCCGGCTGCTTAAGGTATAGACTCTCCTTGAAGTCTGATCAATCAGTTCTGGTAGCTCCCCCAGTGCAACTCTTGTTTTCGTTTACTACAACAAAGTTGTTCACAAGACGATGGCTAAGCATCTGTCACCGGTAGTTCCTTACTGCTAAAAAACTACATGCAGGTTATGGTGGGCTTTTTGGTTGTTGCTTTGTTTTGATTTGCTTTAATTTAGCAGACAAAAACATACTGCAGGGTAAGTCTGTTAATGAGTTCTCAGCTTAGGAAACAAGACCGTTTAAAAAACAAAAGAGTAAAAAAAAAAAAACAAAAAACAAAAAACAAAAGAGTAATTTGACCATTTACACAAACAGTTTGAAGAACCGAAGCTCTATTTCTTTGTTTCCAGAAGAACAAATGGGAAACAATCTTGTTTTCCCAAACAATTAGTGAAAACATCTAAAAACGAAGTCATTTTATTTGGGTTGCTAGTACTACGCATTGAAGGAGAGGGGAATGAGACGTTTACATTTCTGTTCTCTTGGATCCTAATGTTTCAAAAGCAAATCTAATAGATTACTTTGAATCACCTTTTTTGGGGACCCAGAATAAAACAATTTACCCTACAATGTTTGATTAGCCATTGAAACTAGTTATTTCACATTTAGCAGCCAACACACCACCGTGTTTCCCCTTTGACGCAGTCCCTTCTTCCATTCAACCAGTTCTTAATAAGGACATCTATTACATGATGCCGGTTCAGTCACAGAAGAGCCTCCAGAGAAGAATGTCTATTTTCTATTCCTGAGGCTGCCAAATTGATAATCCACAGAGAAACGTCCATCTGGTCCCACTGGAACATAAAAGCATGTCTGGGTGAAATACTTAACAAAACTGGAAAGTGATCTTCAACTAGCAAAGCACTACTTTAGTACAAGAAACTCAAGATAGTCAAACCTCCAAACCTAAACCACCTGGATTTCACCAACAATAGTTACCATGAAGGTATTAAATGAATATATCTTCCTTAATATTTAGCAACAATGTTATTTTATACAGTTTTTTAAGCCTGGATAGCGAAAATGCAGCTCAATTATTCTCATTTCAATATAAGGTGCAACCAGTTGAGACTACAGACCACAGAATTTAATGATTTATCCGGAGAGTTGCCTGTACGTTACAGGAAAATGAGGACTTTGTCTCTGCATTAGATGTTATACTACACCAGAAAGCAGAATACCTTGGAATTTATTTTAATTTGTCACATATTGCTTTAAAAAGCCCGACAGTATACACTTTCAGCCTCACTGCTTGGAAAAAAAAATCCACTTGGAGATTTCCAATCAGACACCAGGATACTCGCTTTTAGGAAGGATTTGATGACATTCCCAATAATGCTGAGTAGTGAACTAGAAAACAAGCATAACCCTTGGATGACTAGGTTCTCTACAAAGTACATCCTTGATCTGACAGCCACCCAAACCACCTGAAATGATCAGAAGCACCACCCTATTACAAAGTGAAAAGTACAGGTTCAATCCAGAGAAGTTCTCACGAAGAATATGTAGTCAGAATTATCAATTTGGTAGCTGAATTTTCATGATTAGGATGCCTGAAATATAAAAAGAATTGCTGAAAAATCAAGCCACTTCCTTAATTTAGATCTTCCTTAGTTGAAATTTTTCTGTGTATTCGGAAAAAAACTGTGTTGGGTAAATTAAAAGATGCATACTGAACCTGCCAGAAAATGAATGATTTAAGAGGTGTATAAGGCTAATAAAATTGATATACTAATTAAATTTTATTTTTTATCTATTCAATAAAGCGTTCCTATTGTCAATAATGAATATCCAATTATCATAGATAATGTTTTTCAAAACTCCTAAAAATCCAGTAACAACAACTATTGTTAGGTTAAAAAAGCAAGTGGCAGGTGTAGTGGTTAAGCATCCGCCTGTCAATGCAGGGGACGCGGGTTCGAGCCCTGGGCCCAGAAGATCCCACATGCCGCAGAGCAACAAAGCCCATGCGCCACAACTACCGAGCCTGCGCTGGAGAGCCCGCGAGCCACAACTATTGAGCCCATGTGCCACAACTCCTGAAGCCTGCACGCCTAGAACCCATGCTCCGCAACAAGAGAAGCCACAGCGATGAGAAGCCCACGCACCACAATGAAGAGTAGCCCCCGCTCGCCGCAACTAGAGAAAGCCAGCGTGCAGCAACGAAGACCCAACACAGCCAAAAATAAATTAAAAGAAAATTTATATGTATAAAAAAGCAAGTAGCAGAGAAAGACAAATATCATATGATATCGCTTATATGTGGAATCTAAAAAAATGGTACAAATGAACTTATTTACAAAACAGAAATACAGTCACAAATGTAAAAAACAAACTTATGGTTACCAGGGGGGAAAGCAGAGGGGATAAAAGTGAGTGATTGGGATCGACATATACACACTATTATATATAAAATAGATAACTAATAAGGACCTACTGTATAGCACAGGGAACTCTACTCAGTACTCTGTAATGACCGATATGGGAAAATAATCTAAAAGAGAGTGGATATATGTATATGGATAACTGATTCACTTTGCTGTATAGCAGAAACTAACACAACAGTGTAAATCAACTATACTCTAATTAAAAAAAAAGCAAGTGGGAAAACAGTATGTAGAGTATATTATTTGTGATATATGTTAGCAAATTCATAAAGGAAAATCTGGATGAAAACACAGCAACAATTATCTCTGGGAACTGAGGTTATGGGAGACTTTTAATTTCTGTCATGTATTTCCATAACTTTAAAAATTTTGACCACAACCAGATATCACTTGTAAGCAGAAAAAAACCCCAACAATTATACAGATAAATATTTTTTAAAAGGAAAAATTTAAGCTACCTTCTTTTTCTAAATTAACTACTCTAATTAGTAATATTACCAGCTGATTGTTTCCAATCAGAATTCATAAAACAAATCCATGAAACCAAAAAGGCAATATATTCTAATGGCTGAAGTTTTAAAAAGTTATGTCTGTGTTTATTACTACTTTTATTTTGTTCTTTCTTACTAATAATAAATGCTGATAGTTTAAATGGCCTGAAAAGAACATTCCACGCAAGGTTTCTTCTTGTTTATAAAGTTACCTAGAAGGCAATCTTGTGGGCCAAAGCCATTTTAGTTTTATACATATATCAGCAGATCTCTAAGATGTTAACAACTGCAGTGGAGTCAATGCAGGGGGGGGGAATATTCTCATTTTTTGAATGAGAATATTTATATAGGCAGACTATTTATTTTTAAAAAGTTAAAAAAAAAGTTTACAAAGCCAGTGCAGAAGACCTGAATCTGTACTTTACGAGAAAATATCCAAAGGGCCAATAAGTGAAAGGTGCTCAACTCGATAATCATCAGGAAATGTAAATCCAAACCACAAGGAGATATCCATTAGAATGACTCAAATGAAAAGGCCAACATCAAGCACTGGTTAGGATGCTGGAACTGTCACACAGTGCCAGTGGAGTCGGAATTGGTTCAAACACATTGGAAAACTGGCAGGATCTATTAAAGCTAAACATATAAATATCCTATGACCCAGCTATTCCACTCCTATGTATATACCCAACAGAGATACATGCTAAAAACACTTGTATAGGAATGTTCATGGCAGCACTAAATGTAATAGTTCCCAAATGTGAAAGCCAAATGTCCATCAATAGTAATATGGATAAATGTGTCATTCCTTAATTTGGGCGCTGATTACAGAGGCACGTCCATTTTGAGAAAATTCATTGAGTTGTACATTTGTAATTTGGGTATTTTTCTATAAGTATGTTATACTTCAATGCGTTTTTAAGAAAGATGGAAGAATAACACAGTTCTCCCCAAATTCTTCAGGTATTTACTCTCATCTATTTCTTTCTGATACTTATGGAAAAGAAGTGCATCAATAACTGACAATTGCACATTAGGTTTAGAATGCTTTAGTTTTACACCAATTCCTGCTTTTAAAACTGTAACTCCCATTATTTGCTCAGGAAATAAATAAGGTAAGATTTTTGGATGCACGTGGGGACATTCTATTTCTGAGGGTACTAAGAGGGTGAGTGAAGCTTTTTGGCTGCAGATGCTATGTAATGTCTACTGTCGTAAATCTAGATAAAATACATATTTCAGTAGGTGATAACGCAGTGCCAGAGCCTTGCGTGCATTAGATAAGGACAGCAAGTCTGCTAACATATGAGACTGCAAAATTCTACACTTAACTTCAAAATATGTATCAATCCTAACTTGTAATAAACACATATGATGTTTGCACTGTGGGTAACACATAGCCAGAACACATGTAAAAAACTTATTTCATGAGGTAAACAGCCAGACTAACTGTGCCTGGCTTATTGACTTATAAATTTAACTCAAGAGTTTCCATTTAACATGTCACTAGAACCCAGTTTTGGTTCCTTCTCATAGTCACTAATGGTGCAGAGAAATGAAAGCTGCAGTATGAGCTGAATCCTCTAAAGTACAGGTTTCAAACTGGTAGCCTCCAACTGGCCCACAGACATTTTTGTTTTTCGTCTTACAGTGTCATTTTAAAGTCTGACATAGTTGCCAATATTTCATAGTGATATCTGGTTTTCTAGCTTTCCATGAAAAATTAGAAGATCTGATTACACTGGACCTGCATTTTCAAGTGTCACTAATCAAATGATGGTAAGAGCACAGTGCTTCCCAGGGGACAGGCTCTCTCTAGTTGACTCAGTTCCTAAGCGTCTGGCCCCTGTAGACAGCGGAGTTTTCTCCACCTGCTGTAATGCAATTTTGTCTCATATCAGTGGTTCACTCCCGGATGTCAAAGTTAAAAAGTAGTGAGCATATCATATTACAATAGATTTTGACTTAACTTTGGGTACTAACTCTTTGTCAAACTTGGTTAAAACAATCTTTTGAGTACACGGGGCTACATAAAGCTTAGGCAGAGAAAAGAATTAGATTGAGAGTTAAGCAATGTGGATACTGGTCTTAGTAACTAACGGTGTGACTTTGGGCAAGTTTATTTCCTGAAGCTTCAGTTTTCTCATGGGTAAAGTAAATGGATTTTATTATGTTATTGAACAAAGATACTCCCGGTTCTAAATTCTATACTTTTTTTTTTTTTTTGCGGTACGTGGGCCTCTCACTGTTGTGGCCTCTCCCGTTGCGGAGCACAGGCTCTGGACGCACAGGCTCAGCGGCCATGACTCACGGGCCCAGCCGCTCCGCGGCATGTGGGATCTTCCCAGACCGGGGCACGAACCCGTGTCCCCTGCATTGGCAGGCAGACTCTCAATCACTGCGCCACCAGGGAAGCCTCTAAATTCTATACTTTTTAACTATACAAGTAAATCAGATTTAAAAGTAAGCAAATACTAAAATTAAAAAGATCATGAAAACAATCAGGCAAATATTTTTAAAAGAGAGAATTCAACAAAAAATAAACCAGGTGAACACTCCCACACATCCCGTGACCTAGCAGCAGGAACAAGGATCCTTTTGGAGTGGAGGTTCAGTACAATCTGAGTTAAGACCTCAGATGTCAGGCAAATCCCCACTCCCCTCAAATCTTTCAAACTAGTTTTCATTTCTTTTAAGTAGAAATAATATCTATTTCACAAATCAATGTAAAAGTCAATGAGGTAAGTTATGTAAACTTGATTACTGCGTTTATTACTTGCTCATATGGCATACACTGGTTACTAACAACTGGAGAACAGCAGCTTTTTAAGCACGTGCATAAGTGCATATAAAATCTGCAGTTTCTTCTAGAGGGGTTATAAATGCCTTTCCCTGCAGGGCTAGGGGACAGGATATACGATTGACCCTTATTGTTTATGGGTCCCCTATTTGCAAATTTACCTACCTGCTGAAATTTATTTGTAATCCCCAAATCAAAACTCTCAGCAATTGTGCAGTCATTTGTAGACACGCACAGAATGGTGAAAATCTTGAGTGGCCAGACACACATGTTCCCAGCTGAGGTGGAACAAGGCAATGCTTTGTGTTCTTGCTTCAGCTCTCATACCGTAAACAATGAGAGTATAAGCGTCCTTTCTGTAGTTTACTTAATGACACGTTTTTTTGCGGTTTTGTGCTTTTTGTTGCCGATTTTGCCATTTAAAATGGCCCCAGCAACAGTGCTGCAGTGCTGTCTAGTGCTGCTAAGCTCAAGAAGGCTGTGTGAAAAAACGTGTTAGATAAGCTTCATTCAGGTGTGTTAAAAAGGTGTCTGTAAATAGAAATACAAATAAAACAAGGTTATAGGTTGTCTGATGAAAATGTGACCAGAGGTTGGCAGGAACTTAACCCTATATATCCTATAGGAGAAAGGGTTCAGTATTTGCTAATTCAGTGTTCTCAGCGACTTTATAGAACAAACTACCATAAATAATGAGGATCAGTTGTATTTCCACACATTTCCAGTACTGGGTGATATTCAGTACATATTTCCCCATAGAAACAGAACTATATTACCATTGTTGTAGGCATCTGTTCAAAGAGAGGTATTTATTAACTTACGTAACTACGTAACCCTCAAACTCTTGCAGATGACTCAAATGTTTGTTTAAATGGCCATTTATACTATTTAGGTACTGTGATTTTAGTAAATGAGCACTAACGCACACACTGCATGGAAAGGACAAGAGCATGCCCCAGTGTTTGGCACACAGTAGAAGTTTCATAAAAATGTCTTGCATAAACTCTTAAAAATCTTCTAAAGGGGTCTGGATTAAAATGGCAGACAACATATCTAATCTTGTTCCTTTCCCAAACCCAACTAAAACAACACTAAAGGGATTAAAAAAAAATCATAATCCCACAAGGATTATGACAGGAGACAGGACAACAGCTGCAAAATTTTGGAATATAGAAAAATCAGCAGTAACTGACTTAACGGACTCAAGAAAGCCGAATATCTTGCCAGTGGTGAAAAAAACCTGAAAGCCAATCTGATTTACACTCCATGCTCAGATGTTAAGGTGAAGTGGGGTGGCCAAAGCAAGGAAGAACAGGGTAAAAGTATTTTTGAGAAGTTAAGATTCCCAGATACCTTCCCTTACTCGATGCCTCTGAATGACTGCCCCTCTTCCTCTGGACTGGGGGACACCAAGCCAGTCAAAAGCACCTTTGAGGACATGGGCACCAGACAGTTTACAGGTCGATTAGCAGCTACATACACATCAAATGCTGCTGAGCCTTCCCTTACTGGGCTCCTTCCACCCAGAAATGCCTGTGTCCAAATTGTACTCCCTCGGCAGGAGTTTGGAAAATCTTCCCCGAGAATCTCATTAGTCACAAAGGAAATACCTAAAGATACACGGATATGGGGTTATCCAACAAATGACACAACTGGATTACCCGACTGTGATGCCTCAAGCAGACAAACCTCACGTCCACATTTAGAGCTTCCAGTCAGCTTTGTAGTCTATCAATCTTGATTATGAGGGAATAATCAATGATTACCAGAAATCTGACGAAAGCCTTTAACAGGGAAGATAGTGTTAAAAAACAGAACAGGCCTAAAATGGAATTGTTTATGGTTGGTCAAAAAAAGAGACTAAATTATAGTTTCGGCTCTCCCAGAAATGGAATCTTAAACCAGTCAATCAGGAATTGCCTGATTAGCACTAGTTAGGTAACCTGCCTGATAGACCCCTGCCATCCCCTAAAGGAAAGCAACTCTGCAATAACTAACCTGCTGTTTTGCTTAGTGTGACTCCCTTGTTCCCACTCCTTTCCCACCTGAAGTCTTTTATTTTGTACAGCTCCTCGGACCTTTCTATATGCTAGATTGGATGCTGCCTGACTGGAATCGATTTTTGCTCAAATAAGCTCTTAAAATTTTTAACATGCCTCAGTTTCTCTTTTAACAATAGCAATCAAAACAAACACACAAAAAGCAACCTGGAACAAACAGAAACCATGCAGGGAGAAGGGAACTTGAAAAAAGATACAGGGAGTAAAAAAGACAAAAATATTATTAAGCTCACCCAACAGACAAAACATACTGCAACTGTTGAATAAGAACAGGGTGCTCTAAAAAAGAAACATTCAAGGAACATAAAAAAGAGATCTTAGAAATTAATACTTAATAACAGAGACAAAATATTCCATCAGAGGGTTGGAAAATAAAAGTTAAAGTCTCTCAGAAAATAGAGCAAAAGAACTGAGATGGAAAATAAGACAGCAAAGATTAAAATCAGAGGCCAGGATCCGGAGGTCCAACATCCAATTAACCGGAGTTCCAGAGAGAGAACAGAGAATAGAGAAGGAGAGGAAAATATCAACAAAATAATTCAAGGAAACTTCCTAGAGCTGAAGAACATCAGTTGCCACAAGGAAAGGGTCTACCAAAGCCCAGCATAATAAATGAAAATCAAGCCATACCCAAGGCACATTGCTGTGAAATCTGAGAAACCTGAGGACAAAAAGAAGATTCTATAAGCTGCCCAGGCGGGTGGGGAGATGGGTGATGGGAACCAAAACCAAAAGCAAAACCCAAGCCAGGTAAACACATAAATGATCATGAATCAGATGGCTCTGGGCATCACAAAAGCAACACTCAGCAGCAAGCCAACAGAACAATGTCTGCAAGATTCTGAAGGGAAATGATCAACACAGAATGTTTACCTAGTTAAACAAGTAATCAAGTGGGAGGGCAGAACAAAGCTATTTCAGGCACGTAAGGCCACAAGAATTTATCACCCATGCTTCTATTAAAGAATGTGCATCACACCAAAATAAGAGTAATACCATAAAAAGGTATAAGCATGGAGTGCAGCAAATGGGAACTCCAACACCGGAAAGTGATATCGAAGGAATTCTGGGAGGATGGTGAAGGGAGAGACTAGGATGACAACTGAGCTACCCATGGAGAGCAACGAGGCCTTAATCAAGCAAAGTGGCTCAAGGGACAAGTCATGCTGAGGAAGTCATCACCAAGATCCCTGCTGCCATTGAGGACAGAATTCTCATGGTAAGACGATTTCACCTAAATCCATGTTGAAGTTTAGCTCACAGAAAAGCCCTTAACTGACAAAGTAAGCATTCTCCATTAAACTTCGGGAAGTTTTTTTTATAGAGCTATGAAATCATTTTAAACTAACATTCCAAGGACAAAGGCAGTTGTGCAACATAAAAGATAGCTTTGAAATGAATACTGCACAGTATGGTTACTTACAGCATTTAAAAGCTGCAATAGACTTCAGGCATAAAAATTCTGCATCCTATGATTTATAAATGGAGTTCCAGTAAGAAAAAAAAAAGAACATACTTGGTTTTTGCCACCTTCACTTCCTTTATAAAAAAGGTTGTTTGTCTCTCAAATGCCTTTTATGGAACTTGATTTTGCCATGCTGACAGTATTAAAAGACCAAAACAATGTACTTTGCTATGGAAATGGCTGAGTAAGAGAGTAGATTATGAAGGCCAAGTAGATCACCTCAGAAAAGGAAGCCAACACCCAGCCATGTGGGAACCCAAATTTGCAGTTTGAAACAATCATACTTGTAAATAAGCTTTTCTGCTACATTATCATTTCCCTAAAACCTCAGTTTTAAAAGCAGGTCTATGCAGGGAGAAAAATCCTGTAATAGTTCAATACTCTTGTTAAGAGTGTTAAATCACATCTCTAACAATTTAAATTGGAATGACACTATCGACTGATAATATATTTTTCCTTACAAATTTAATAATTTTTTTTTTCTTTACCACATAGCAAGTATGGTCAAACAAGTGACTTCTAAAGGTCAGAAAGTGATGGCTTATTGGTTATGTATTAAAGGGACCAAAATGGGAGAGTTGTATAGTCTTTCACTTCATTTAGTCCTGGTTTCCAAGAGCTATTTGTCTTTGAGTTCTTTACCATTTAAGCTACACTGTAGAGGGCTACTGTTGGGTCAGTGTGTATTTATTATTTCAATTTTATGTTCTAAAATATCAATACGGTACAAGATCCAAACTTTAGAGTACTGGGGATATTTTATGCAGAATCATATTAAAATATTAGAAGTGCCATTAAATACATATAATAGAGCAAAGAAAGTGATCAGGCCAACAATCATCAATTATCTGATGCCCCCAATCATCAAGCTTCATGACTATGTTTTCTAAATAAACTAAATAAAAAGAATAAATAAAAAGAATTTCAGGTTCAAGCACTATACTTGTTTTATTAATAGCACAGCCAAATAAATGCAACTGGCTGGGAGAGTATTCAAACAACTTCAGGAATCTTAGGGTTTCCCCCATTCTTTTTTTTTTTTTTTTTAAATTTATTTATTTCTGGCTGCGTTGGGTCTTTGTTGCTGTGCATGGGCTTTCTCTAGTTGTGGTGAGCGGGGGCTACTTTTCATTGTGGTGCGTGGGCTTCTCATTGTGGTGGCTTCTCTTGTTGCAGAGCACAGGCTCTAAGGCGTGAGGATTTCAGTAGCTGCAGCACGTGGGCTCAGTAGTTGTGGCTCACAGGCTCTAGAGCACAGGCTCAGTAGCTGTGGTACACGGGCTTAGCTGCTCCGCGGCATGTGGGATCTTCCTGGACCAAGGCTCGAACCCGTGTCCCCTGCATTGGCAGGCGGATTCTCAACCACTGCACCACCAGGGAAGGCCCTCCCCTCTTCTTTTAATGTTACTAGTTCTTTCGGTTTCCATGGCTGATGGGAATTGCAGTTACAAACTGAATCTAATTTGCTTAAGAGAATGAAAAGACCAGCCAAACTGGTAGACAATCTTTGCAAAACATATATCTGAGAAAAGACTGGTATCCAAAATATACAAAGAACTCTTAAAACTCTATAGTAACAACCCAATTAAAAATCTGGCAAAGGATCTAAACAGACACCTCACCAAAGTAGATGGCAACGGAGCGGCTAGGCCTGTGAGCCATGGCTGCTGAGCCTGCGCGTCCTGAGCCTGTGCTCCGCAACGGGAGAGGCCACAACAGTGAGAGGCCCGAGTACCGCATAAAAAAACAACAGAACAAACACACAAACAAAGAAACAAAAAACACAACAGTGAGGTACTACAACACACCTAAGAGAATGGCTAAGAAACAAAACACTGAAAACACCAATTACTGGCAAGGATGTGGAGCAACAGGAACTCTCAACTCATTGCTGATGGGAACGCAAAATGGTACAGCCACTTGGGAGGACAGTTTGGCAGTTTCTTACAAAACTAAACATACTCTTACCATAGCATCCAGCAACTGAGCAGCTCGGTATTTACCCAAATGAGTTGAAAACTTACATCTACAGACAAAACCCTGCCCATGAGTGTTCACAGCAAGTTTATTCAGAACTGCCAACACCTGGAAGCAACCAAGATGTCCTTCAACAGGTGCATTGAAAAACAAATTGTGGTACATCCAGAAAATGGGATATTAACCATTGCTAAAAAGAAATGAGCTATCAAGCTGCAAAAAGACATGGAGGAACCTTAAATGCATTATTACTAAGCCACTCTGAAAAGGCTACATACTGTATGATTCCAACTATGCAAATTTCTGGAAAAGGCAAAACTACAGAAACAGCAAAAAGCACAGTGGTTACCAAGAGTTTGAAGGGGAAGAAGGGATGAAGAGCCCAGAGGATGTTTAGGGTAGTGAAACTACTCTGTATGATAGTTTAATGATGAATACATGCCCTTACACATCTGTCAAAACCCACAGAACATACAACACAGAGTTACTTCAGTTAGTACGATAATAATGTACCAGTATTGGCGCATCAATTGTAACACAGCACAGTAATGCAAGATGTTAGTAACAGAGGAAACTGTCTTGAGGATAAGGAGGTATATGGGAACTCTGCACTTTCCACTCAATTTTTCTGTAAACTTAAAACTGCTCTAAAAAGTAAAGTATAGGGCTTCCCTGGTGGCGCAGTGGTTGGGAGTCCACCTGCCGATGCGGGGGACACGGGTTCGTGCCCCGGTCCGGGAAGGTCCCACGTGCCGCGGAGCGGCTGGGCCCATGAGCCATGGCCGCTGAGCCTGCGCGTCCGGAGCCTGTGCTCCGCAACGGGAGAGGCCACAAGAGTGAGAGGCCCGCGTACCGAAAAAAAAAAAAAAAAAAGTAAAGTATATTACAAAATACAGTCTATTAAAAACAAATCTAATTTGTCAATTTATAAAAATTCCTACTATTCTTCCCCAAATTTTATCTTAATATTGTCTAGTTTACTAACCAATGTTCTATAATAAAACATTCCATTTCATATCCTAGCTTTCACCCTGCTGGTCCACTTGACAGGGCAATAAAACGGTTAAAATTCTCTAGTTTAATACATAGGCATTATAACACTATCATTAGAGATGATGTAATTGACAGTGGTTCTCTGAAGATATAAATTAGAATCCATACTGTATCTATCTGGTATAAAATATTCTTCTGCTAGAGGATGTATACAGGAAAAATCTTCAAAAGTTAGATTTATAAGGTCATTTCAAAGTAATGCTCATGTTTAAATAACTTGCTGTTACTCTTCTAAATCATCCCCCACCACTCAAAAATATGTCTAAATGGGAAAGGTCAGCAAAATGTAACTTGGTTTGCCTTATGAGCCTTCTATTTTATATAGTATCTCTGGTGTTCTGCCCTCCTTCAAAAACAGGAATACAATTCTGGTGCACGTTGACAATCGAAAATATCTTCTCTGTAAGTTTCTTCAGCTTAATCATGCGTTTGTCTTCATTTTTTAAAAAAAGCACCCCACCACCTGAAGAACAGAGTTTACAGTAAATTTTAGCAGATTTGTTGCCACATATGCAACTAACAAAACGTGCTACAACAGCGAAAAACTAGTGTGTGCAACATACCAATAAAGCTATTTTTGAACAGCCCTAATGTCTTCATTCACAAACCTGTAGGAAATGACTACAGGTATTTTACCATCTCTCACATCCTCAGTTAAATTCTTAGAAAAGAAAGAGGCCAAATGCACTTGATATTCTAGAAGAGAAGAGACATCTGCTGAACAGGTCGCTAATACCAAGGAGGAACTTTCTAACAATGTAGGGATGGTACTGGATGATCTTTATTTAAATTTGTTGAGACTGGGTTAGGTTATTGATAATCACTCCTATCTTGAACTATTATGTCTCCATCATCCCAGTAGGGATTGTCACTGTTTAAACAGCACAGGATCTTCTCTTTCACAGTCAACATAACCACAGGACTCATATTTAACTGTACTCATAATGAATATATGACCTTACTGTAAGTTCTAGTACCACAAATACTGTACTCCTTAAAAGTAATTTTCCAAAAATACTGGGCTGACAACATGAGGCTCTGAAAAAACATTAGCAGTAGCTGAAGACCCTCAATAACAAAACAGCTGATAACACACCTATATGGTTACAGGCTTCTCCAAGTGTGACCAGGTACTGACAAGCTGCATCAATGTTTTAACTAAATAGGCAGAATGGCAGACAATGAAAAGAAAGGATGGTTTTAACCGGTGGTGTGCATGTGTGTGTGTAATAGTATATAAAGATATGAATAATTGGTTTTTTTAAGATTTATTTTTTTATTGAAGTAACACTGAGTTATAACATTATGTAAGTTTCATGTATACATTATATTTCTACTTCTGTATACCCTACAGCGTGCTCACCACAAATTTAGTTTCCACCCATCACCATACAGTTGATTCCCTTTACTCATTTTGCCCTCCTCACCCTGACCTCCTTTCTGGTAACCTCTACTCTGTTCACTGTATCTACATTTAGTTGGTGGTTTTATGTGCAGCTCTGCTTTAGATTATTTATGTGACACTTAAAGTTCCCTAACTCTTGAAGGTCTCTATTCCATCATATAGGAAACAGGGGCATTCATTTTACAACATATACCTGAGCACCATTCTAAATGTTTGAAACGTATCAGTGAAAAAACAAAGACACTTGCCCTCTCGGAGCTGACATTACAGTGAGGGAAGACAAATCATAATAAACAGAATGAATGAATTATAAGGTATGTTAGAAGGTGGTAAATACTACGGGAAAAAAACAGAACAAGGTGACGAATAAGAGAGTATATATGGGGATGGGGGCAGGATGCAGCATGCAATAGGGTAGTTAAGGTAGGTCTCACAGAGAGGTGAAAAAATGAAATAACACATTTAGAAAGGGAGGGAGTTGACCAAAGAGGTAAGCACATCTACTTATGATTCTTAACAAGGATTCGCTATGAATAAGACGATATACATTAAGTCCTCAAAGGGAAAGACTATCATTTTTCTGGGTACCGGTTATGTGTTAATCCCTGTGCTATACACTAATACGTGTCTCATTTTCTATAAAAATTTAAGGCAGAATATTAAAATCCCATTGGAAGTTATTCTCATTTTTAAAAAAGTAAAAGGTAAATGTAAATTTTATGAGTTAAAGAAAGACTACTGAAAAAGAAATAGGAATAAATGTGTATATACTATATGTAATACATTTAATTCATCCTTCTAATGCTGTTTTTTGAAATTAACAATGGTATATTGCAAGATACTTCAAACTGAATTCACCCAAAGAAAGTCCATGCAACATTTGCAAACTGATCAATATAACATGAAATAAACTGACAATCCAGCAGCTGAAATGAAAACAATAGAAATAATCCCAGAAAGAGACATGGTGTACCTCAGCATAACCTCACTAACAAATTTGACTTATTTGATGGGGAGAACAATTTACTCTTTAGGAGAACAAAAATCAGCTCATATAATTTAGGAACATGATATATTCCTTCGATGAATGGTACTAATGATAATTAAATCTTCGGACAAGTGTTTCTTTGAAAATGTCCTTAAAAGCCTGTGAAACAAATAAGATTAAAGAAACTACTTATAAGGAAATGAAATAATTTCAGATCCATTCAGCCCACTGGATTCTGAAATATTTCAGGGTAGGGTTGTGAACTAAGTCGAAAACAAACCTACCTACCTAAAATGTTTGCTTTTTTTTTTTTTTTTTTGCGGTACGCGGGCCTCTCTGTTGTGGCCTCTTCCGTTGCGGAGCACAGGCTCCGGACGCACAGGCTCAGCGGCCAGGGCTCACAGGCCTAGCCGCTCTGCAGCATGTGGGATCTTCCCGGACCGGGGCACGAACCCGTGTCCCCTGCATTGGCAGGCGGACTCCCAACCACTGCGCCACCAGGGAAGCCCTCTTTTTTTTTTTTAAATTAATTTATTATTTTTATTTATTTATTTTTGGCTGCGTTGGGTCTTCGTTGCTGAACGCAGGCTTTCTCTAATTGCGGTGCGTGGGCTTCTCATCACGGTGGCTTCTCCTGTTGTGGAGCACGGGCTCTAGGGTGTGCTGGCTTCAGTAGTTGTGGCTCACAGGCTCCAGAGCGCAGACTCAGTAGTTGTGGCACACGGGCTTAGTTGCTCCGTGGCAGGTGGGATCTTCCGGGACCAGGGCTTGAACCCGTGTTCCCTGCATTGGCAGGTGGGTTCTTAACCACTGTGCCACCAGGGAAGCCCTCATTGTAGTTTTGATTTGCGTTTCTCTAATGATTAGTGATGTTGAGCATCCTTTCATTTGTTTGTTGGCAATCTGTACATCTTCTTTGGAGAAATGTCTATTTAGGTCTTCTGACCATTTTTGGATTGGTTTTTTTTTGATATTGAGCTGCTTGTAAATTTTGGACATTAATTCTTTGTCAGTTGCTTCATTTGCAAATATTTTTTCCCATTCTGAGGGTTGTCTTTTCATCTTGTTTATGGTTTCCTTTGCTGTGCAAAAGCTTGTAAGTTTCATTAGGTCCCATTTATTTTTGTTTTTATTTCCATTTCTCTAGGAGGTGGGTCAAAAAGGATCTTGCTGTGATTTATGTCATAGAGTCTTTTGTTTTCCTCTAAGAGTTTTATAGTGTCTGGCCTTACATTTAGGTCTTTAATCCATTTTGAGTTTATTTTTGTGTATGGTGTTACGTGTCCTGCTTCTAAGTAAGGGTTAGACTTCACTTTTAGATCAATATATTGGGGTGATCCATATTACAAAGTTGGTAAACTATCTGACTTCAAATGCACCTATCTACTTTCCATTACCGCTCAATGCAAACCTTCTGGTCTCTGGCTTTCAGATCCATCACTCACTCTTCTTCTGTGTTAATAGCATCTGCTTACTATTGATACTTTAGTTTTTTGTTTCTTGTTCATTTCTGTAGATGTCCCATGTGTGCTTGATAAGAACGTGCTGTCCATCAGATCCACCTGGTAATTTGTGTTAAAATCTTTTGTAGCTTTATTCTTTCTGGCTCCTTGTCCAATCAATGACTGAGTGATTTTTAACTAGTGGATTTGTGGTTTTGCCCTATACTTTTATCAGGTTTTACTTTATATATTCTGAAGCCATTTCATGAGGTGCATACAAGTTTAGGAGCTGGGTCTGTTGCTATTTAGTGACTATTTTGATCTCTAAAGTTTTTGCCCGTTATGTGTATAAATCTTGCCTCCCACTTTGTAGATTGTATTGTTACTCTTAATGATGTCTTTTGATGAAGAGCAGTTCTTAATTCTAATACAGTACAATTTATCATTATTTTCCTTTATGATTAGTGTTTTGCTTGTCCTTTTTTTTTTTTTGCGGTACGTGGGCATCTCACTGTTGCGGCCTCTCCCGTTGCAGAGCACAGGCTCCGGACGCACAGGCTCAGCGGCCACGGCTCACGGGCCTAGCCGCTCCGTGGCATGTGGGATCTTCCCAGACTGGGGCACGAACTCGTGTCCCCTGCATCGGCAGGCGGACTCTCAACCACTGTGCCACCAGGGAAGCCCTATGTTATCTTTTAAATGTTGGTTTCTTTTACTTTTTAAATTTTAAAACCCAAGCATCATTTACTTATTTATTTATGGCTGCATTGGGTCTTCGTTGCTGCATATGGGCTTTCTCTAGTTGTGGTGAGCAGGGCTACTCTTCGTTGCGGTGCGCGGGCTTCTCATTGTGGTGGCTCCTCTTGCTGTGAAGCGTGGGCTCTAAGCACATGGGCTTCAGTAGTTGTGGCACGCGGGCTCAGTAGCTGTGGCTTGCGGGCTCAGTAGCTGTGGCTTGCGGGCTCTAGAGTGCACGCTCAGTAGTTGTGGCGCATGGGCTTAGTTGCTCCGTGGCATGTGGCATCTTCCCGGACCAGGGCTCCAACCCGTGTCCCCTGCCTTGGCAGGTGGATTCTTAACCCCTGTGCTACCAGGGAAGTCCTGGTTTCTTTTACTTTTAACTTTAGATCTAAAGGCCAATTGGAAGTGACTATCTTGCATGGTTGGTTTGTTATGTTGGGGGTGGTGGTGGTCAAGCTTTATTTCTCTATGTTATTACTATGGACTCTTCCTTTGTGCTGTGTTTGTCCTCTTTTTCTCTTTGTTTTTCTTTCCTTGATCTTTTTTGGATTAAAAATTTTTTTTTGGTTTGCTAATTCTTGAATTCCGCCCCCCACCCCCACCCCAATACTAGTAACCTCACATTCTTAATAAAGCCCAAAGTTAGCAGTATTTTATCCCCCATCCTGAAGAAAACAATGCCCTTAGAACATAAACTATGATCAGTTCTCTCCTGTGTTAGTCTGTTATTGTCCATTACTTTGGTTTCATATTTTTATTTTTTTCTTATTTTTTAATTCTATTGGAGTATAGTTGATTTACTGGTTGTGTATTTTTAGCCCTAAAAATTAGACACTACTGTCATTTCATATAATGTTTGTTTAGATTTACTTATGTTTGCCAACTTCTTGGCTGTGCTTTACTTCTCACTACCCTTATTCTAGGGTATTTTCCTTCTTTAAGTGTATGCTTCTTAAAAGTTCCTTAAGTAAAAATTTGCTGATGGTAAACTCAACTTTTCTTTATCTAAAAACGACTAAGAATGTCTTCATTCTTGAAAAATTATTTTGTTGTGTACACAATTCTAAGCTGATACTGATTTCTCTCTGTACTATGTTTTGGCTTCTAGATTGCTGTTGAGATGTCTCTATCAGCATGATTTTTCTTTGTAGGTGATGTTTTCTTTCTGAGAATTTGTAGCTTTACTATATGTGTAGGTGTGATTTTAAAAAATGTTATCTTGTTTTATATGCAAAGCAACTTTAACTTGTTTCAGAAAATTCTCAGCCAACATTCTTCAAATATTTGGCTTTCCTTCATTCTTTCTAGGTATGTTAAATATTCTATCCTCCATGTCTCTTGACCCTTCATATTTCACACTTTTCCTGTCCTTGTTTCCCTGTGCTGTATTCTGAACAACATCTTTAGATCTTCCAGTTCTTTAACACTCTTCCTCATTGTCTAACATGCTAACCTATTCACTGGGTTTAAAAATTTCAACGATTATATTTTCAACTTATATTCTACTTGACTTTTCTTCAAATGTGCCTCATCATTTTTGATGGTCACGTTTTGTTCTTTAAAAAAATTCATTATTTTGTTAAGCATTTCATAGATAGTTTAATTAATTTTTTATTCTGCATTTGATGATCTTCCAATATCTGAAGTATCTGGTATGTATGTGTGAGGGGGGATGATAGGGGATGTAATATCTAAATCTGCTCTTACAGTTTCTGCTCAACCTCACTTATGGGGGCTTTTCCCATGTGGGGGGATAATATAAATTCACAATTGGCTGACATAAAGCTGTGGAAGTCCTGAATACCTACGTTTTCCTGTTTCTGCTAGTGGCAAGGGAGTGGTAACAACTCCGATTGCTTTCTAGGGTCCTGGATTAATGTGGAAGTTTCAGCTTTAGATTCCTACTTTGCAGTGGGCACAAGTGTTTAGTTTTGGGATTTGACCCTAGAGCCACTTCTGCTTCACTGCTGACTCCCCACACTCCAGTTAGAATGGGTGTATTTAAATTAATCGATAGGGGTCGAGGACCTGGAGATTTCCCTTATTTCTTGCAAGCTTGTCAATGCTTATTCAAATTCAACAGGATCCACTTATGCAACTCTATCTTTCTACTTATGTTTTTTTTTTGGCATGCAGGATCTTAGTTCCCTGACAAGGGATGGAACCCGTGCCCCCTGCAGTGGAAGCTTGGGGTCTTAACCACTGGACCACCAGGGAAGTCCCTTCCTACTCATTTTTGCTCCCAAGGAATTTTTTTTGGGCTAAGGTCAACTACGTATTTGAAAGGAATTACTTTAATACTTTACTAAGCATTTCTAGGTGTTATACAGAAGAATTTTCAAGTAATGTACTCTGCCACATTGCTAGAAACTTCAGGAGTTCTCTTTTCTTCAAACATGTGTTTAAACTATATCTCTCCCATTTTATACCTATGTAGCTTTTCTTTACCTACATGTAGGATCATGCATTGATCTATATAAACTTATCTTGTCACGCTTGGAGAATTCTTCTCTATTGAGATCTTTTGAGCTCCTGTTATCACACAGTTTACCCGTTCACTCTGTATATAAGCAGCCCATTAAACTTTTATTACAGCAGCTATTTGTTTATATGATCGTTTCTTTTATTATCCGTTGAGATTAAAGGATAGGATATATGTTTGTTATTTTTGAGTTCTGAGAGCATGTTGGAATATAACTCACAGGCGATATTCAATAAATGCATACTGAATGGATGTCCTTATCTAAGTTGCTAATAAAAGTACTGAACAGGATAAGCCCATGGTCAGAGCCCTGAGCCATAACAGAGACCCTGTTCCTAGCTGTCAATGACTCATTGTTCAGCATGCTTGTGTATGGCCATTCAACTAGTTATTCAGTGATTCAACAAATATTTGAGACTGTATTAAATTTTACATTTCAGCCAATTACCTAATGTCTATGAGGATATCCTGATTTCATCCAGTGCTTTGCTGAAATCCAGATATATTCTGTCTATAGCATTTCCCTTTTCTACTAGCCTTACTGACTCATCTTAATTCCTTCATGAAGCCATTCTAAACATTCAGATCATACTGATTTCTTTAGTACAACTCTGAACTCAGCAACACACATTTTTACACTTCAACTATCTGCTGCCTATTTATTAACTGTTTAATGAGTTTATAACTTATCTTCCCACGATATTTAACAGTATTGTTCATATAGCAAATTGTCAATAAAGAATTGCTTTTTATAGCAGGATGCCTTTTAAATGTGTGATATTTGGGGAGAAAAGGAGAACTCATCTCTAGTCCCACCCTCACTGGAGGAAAAACTGTAGGAAAGAAATAGGATTTTGTATTTAGTTACCCTCAAGGGAAGTAAATAAAGAATGCTGTATATGTTTAATAAAATTACTCACCCTTTGATACTAAAATCTGCTTTTATATCCTTAAAATCTTATTTCTTCAAACAGCAGAGCAACAAACACTTGTGAAAGAAATGTATTCAGTTACAGCAACCCAAAGAATGAGGGCCTATACATTTTACAGATGATGTGAAATAGAATATTTTGAAACATACTGTCAACCACTGTAGCATATTAACACTCCAGTCCTAAATATTTTATCCAATTGATGATGCCCAAAAAGGAACTTCCATAAATTATCAAGTACTTAATTACTGACAAGCCTAGGAAAGCCACATTGTGTGCCAATTCTTGAAAACACAAGAAGTTAAATTTTCATATCTTTCTCAAAAAATGACAAAGACGAGTGCTGAGTATTACAGCCAGTGAGAATCCACAAAGTTTTCCAGTTCAGTGTTTCTCACACTATGATTCATGGACCTCTGGGGGTTACTGAGACTCTCTCAGGAGGTCTATAAGATCCAAGCTATCTTCATAATAATACTAGGACATTATTTACCTTTTTCACTGTATTGACATTTGCACAAATGGTGCACAAAGGCAATGGTGGATAAAATTGCTGGTAACTTAGTACAAACCAAGGCAGTGGCATCAGAGTGTACTAGTAGTCATTGTATTCATATTCTTCACTGCCACACACTTATTGGAGGAAAAAAAAAAAGACAGTTTCACTTAAGAACATCCTTGATGGAGGGAACAGAAAAATTATTATTTTATGAAATCTCAACCTTGAGGGCACTTTAAAAAATATTCTATGTGATGAATGGGAAGTATGCATAAAACATTTCTCCTGCATACCAATGGGTTTTCACATAACAGAGCAAGGAAAGTTCAGACCCGGTTTCAGATTCCATACTGCAACTAATCTCCATGAAACTACTACTTGTCAAAGAAGTATCCAAGAAGAATATCCATAATTATCTGAAAAGGTTATTAAAATATTCCTCCCTTTTCCAACTACTTACCTGTGTGAGGCTGGATTTTTTTTAAATACATTTCAACCAAAACAATGTATGGTAACAGACTGAATGCAGAAGTAAATATGAGAATCTGGGTGTACTCTATTAAGCAAGCCATTAAAGAGATTTAGAAATAAATACAGAACAATGCTACTTTACTAAATTTTTGTGTTTTGGGACTTTTTTCCATAAAAATGTTTATAACTCATACAACTCAATAGCAACAAACCAAACAATCCATTTTAAAAATGGGTAGAGGACCTGAATAGACATTTTCCCAAAGAAGACATACAGATGGCCAACAGACACGTGAAAAGATGCTCAACATCACTAATCATCAGGGAAATGCAAATCAAAACCACAATGAGATATCACCTCACACCTGTTAGAATGGCTATTATCTAAATAAATAAATAACACATAAATAAATAAATAGCAAGTGAGGTTGTGGAGAGGATGAGGAGAAAGGGGAACCCTTCTTCACTGTTGATAAGAATGTAAGTTGGTACGAACACTATGGAAAACAGTGTGGAGGCTCCTTAAAAAATTAAAAATAAAACTACCATATGATCCAGCAATTCCACTTCTGGATATTTAGCCGAAGAAAACAAAAACACTAAATTGAAAAAATATATGCACCCTCATGTTCTCTGCAGCATTATTTACAAAATATGATACACACACACACAGAGGAATACTACTCAGCTACAAAAAAGAATGAAATCTTGCCATTTGTGACAACATGGATGGACACTGAGGGCATTATGCTGGGTGAAATAAGCCAGATAGAGAAAGACAAATACCGTATCATCTCACTTATATGTGGAATCTAAAACAAAGAAAGAAAGAAAGAAACAAACAAAAAAAATGCCAAGCTCACAGATACAGAGGTCATACTGGTGGCTGCCAGAGGCTGGGGGTGGGTGAAATGGGTAAAGGGAGTCAAAAGGCACAAACTTCCAGTTTGTACATGGTGACAGATGTTAACTAGACTTATTGTGGTGATCATTTCACAATATATAAATATATCATTATGTTGTACACTTAAAACCATATATAATGTATGTCAATTATACTTTAATAAAAAATTTAAAATGTTTACAAGTTATGATTATTGTATTAAATGAATTAAATACACACTCTAAAAATTTTGCTTTAATTTCTAATCTGATAAATATAAACCACATAGATGAAAGCTCTTTGTAGTCCTCAATAATCTTAGTGTAAAGTGGTCCTGAGACCAAAATATCTGACAACTGCTCCTGCAGTTGACAGAAAGCATCATTTTGGGAAGCCCTGTTCCACTTTCATGCAGGACTTACAAACTACCTCGTTTATCTTACTTACCAAGAAATACTTAGGACTACTATTTGCTACTTGTACATCTTCTCCAACATTGCGATGATGACCTAATAAACTATTCTAAGGTGAACATCGGTCACGTCCAGAAATAGAACTTTGCCAACCACCCCAGAAGCCCCATCCCAATCACACCTTCCCTCTCCTGCCGTTATGTACCATTATCCTGCTTTTACATTAATCACTCCCTTGCCATTTTCCGGTTTTTGTTAATTCCCTAGACACTACAGTTTAGTTCTCCCCATTAAAAAAAAAAATTGGTGTCTTCTAGGTCTCTTTCAATCCACAGGGTTCCCCAGCTTCCCTTTCATTTACATATAATGTGTCTACTGAAGAACCCAGCTGCTCTATAGAACAGGAATCTATAGAGTTCCCCAGGTTTGGGTTTTGCCAATTGCATATTCTTGGTGCAGTTCAGCATGTTCCTTGGTATTTCCGAAAAACTGACAGATGGATCCAGAGACTGGATTAGACTCAGGCTCTGTCCCCCTTTGGCAAGACAGGAGGCACATAACGCCTAATTATCTCTCTTTTGTGATGTTAGGAGCCACTGATAATTACTGCCACTGTCAGTGGGGATTATAAAACGGTGATACTTTAATTCTACAATTTCTTTTTCACTTATTAGTTGGAATACATTTATAAAGCGATTCTACCCCTCATCTACTATTTGGTTATCTACTGGCTCCGTTCACTTAGAAAAGGCAGGGGTAATACTTGATTCTTTTCCTTTACCAGTTTTCAAGATAATGAATTGGTTTCCTATCACCCTCTGAAGGTGACCAATTATTTTTATTATTACTTTTAAAATACGATTAAGAATTAATGGACTTAAACATATTTGATTAACTTCTCTGCCAAATTTTCAAACAGCACATTCTGGCCACCAAGGGCTAGATTTAACTACAGATTTAGCTGTGTAAAGATCAGCTTAACATCTGAAAAGGTCTACCTCCATTAGCAAAGACATTTTAGTTATGGAAGAGGCTGGTAACTAATTACTTCTCAAATATATGACAAAATTCAGGGTACATCTAAAAATATGATTTTCTTAACACAAATGCTAAGATAAGTTCAGACAAAATATAAAAGATTAGGAAATGTCTGCTAATTATATTTTTAAAAATCCTTCAGTGACTTCTTGGTTTTCAGAATAAAGTTAAATCTCATTAACTTAGTTCATAAGGCATGTCATGATTTGGTCTCTTTAGCCTCATATTTTGCTACTCTGTCACACTTAAATCTTTTTGCGTAGTATAAGTTTAAAAAAAAGTTGTCTGTTTTGGTGATGCTGTTTTCCTGATACAATGTTGAAAAATTATTCACAAATAACTAAAGATATGGGTAGTATAAACTGAATCTAATCTTTTTGGGTAGTATAAATTAAAAAAAAAGTTGTCTGTTTTGGTGATGCTGTTTTCCTAATACAATGTTGAAAAATTATTCATAAATATCTAAAGACAGTTCATATTACAGTTATTTATTTTTTTATTTTTATTTTTTTGCGGTACGCGGGCCTCTCACTGTTGTGGCCTCTCCCGTTGAGGAGCACAGGCTCCAGATGCGCAGGCTCAGCGGCCATGGCTCACAGGCCCAGCCGCTCCGCGGCATGTGGGATCTTCCCAGACCGGGGCACGAACTCGTGTCCCCTGCATCGGCAGGCGGACTCTCAACCACTGCGCCACCAGGGAAGCCCCTACAATTATTTTATAAGAATCTGACCCAACTTTTGCATAAAAAATACGGCTCAATTGTTGGAAGTAATTTCTCTAAAGCAAATTTTAAAATCTGAAAATAAGTTACTGCTTGAAAATCATGTGCACATTCTACAGGAAAATCTATATCTAGTTAACAAAGAATATATACGGAACAAAATAATAACCAAAAGGGCAAAAAATGAAATTTCATTTTATCATCAATTTGAAGTTTCCAAAAGGGAGAAAATATTTTTCATGTTTCCAGTGAGCAAAATTATGTAAATAAAAAGTTTGTTTTCACCAAAATGAGACAGGAATAAGACTTTCCCAAAAATTATTTTCACACTGCAGGGCAATTATCTTAAAAAATTTCTAGTATAATAAGAGACTTAAAATGCCCATGCTCCTCATTCTCATTAAGTACACACAAGACCTCAGCGATTACATAAACCAGTGTTCTTCAATTTGGGATCCTCAGATATAGTCTCAGTTGTCCATAAGTGCTCTAGGAGAATTTTAGTGATGTACTTTCTCTTTTAAGATTGTTTTTAAAATAATATAAGCCCATTTTGGATCATCTGCCTAACCACCTTAATATCAAGTACTACCTCATGATTTTGGTGCTCATGTACTTGATTAAGGATATACTTGGGTCAAGCAGTTCTACTTGAATAATTGAGGGCTAATAAGAAAAGAGCAGAGGTAGGCTTAATATGTAAATGATGCATTCTACCAAGGGAAGGCCAAGGTACAGTATGAATGAATGTTTCCCCTGCAGAAAAATGGAGGGAGAACTGGGTCATCAAATGGCACACAATAGTACCGGCATGTTGAACTCAAAACAGAACTTAGAGAAACTTCTTAATGGGTACAGAGTTTCTTTTTGGGGTGATGAAAATGTTCCGGAATTAGATAGTGCTAATGGTTGAACAACACTGTGAATATACTGGAAACCACTGAATTATATATTTTCAAAATGGTGGATTTTCTACTATGTGATTTTTACCTCAATAAAAAAGAATTTAGAGCACAGCGGTTGGCATTATAGACATCATCACCTAGCACTGTAAATGTATGTTGCCAATTTGAATGTAATTGGTCTTAAGGTTTGTTTTAAATTTGTAAAATCGTTTACAGTTGCCTAAGAGTGATAACTCTGTGAAATTTATGTCTAGTTTTATGTTTATTCCTATTTGTTACATTAAAACAGGTTAAAACAGATACATTAATTTATATACTAAATTAATACTGGGGATCTGTGAGACACAATTTGCCTTTGAAAAAATGGCTATATATTAAGAAAGTTTTAGAAAACTGATATGTAAGACTCATAAACATTATCCATACCTTATTTCTCTGAAGCTTTAGTAATAAAACAGTTTAATAAAAATGGGAACTTAATACAAATTTTCTATCTTCTTTAGAAATTAATCCAAGACCTTTCAAGATTCTCATTTAAAGGGCTTCCCTGGTGGCGCAGTAGTTGAGAGTCTGCCTGCCGATGCAGGGGACACGGGTTCATGCCCCGGTCTGGGAAGATCCCACATGCCGCAGAGCAGCTAGGCCTGTGAGCCATGGCCGCTGAGCCTGCGCGTCCAGAGCCTGTGCTCCACAATGGGAGAGGCCACAACAGTGAGAGGCCCGCATACCGAAAAACAAAAAAAGATTCTCATTTATCCATATATCATTTATACTTGCAAAAACTGAATACCAATTTGAACACAGTAGTTGTTCAACAAATACACACTGCTTTAAGAAAGAGGAACAAAGATACCAAGAGTCAGGCACTGAGAAACAGAAATGCAGGTTTCTGTGTTGGTCCAGGGTACTTCAGTTTCTGCTTGATCTGCTACAATTAAACAGAGTTACTAGTCAATAACCTCCAGTGATTTTAGTGAGTCTTTTAGTAATTAATCAACTCACAAAAGGAATACCTTCCCTGTTCTGACAACTGGTAGGCTGTTTCAGATAGGGACCCTGCCGTGAAAGGAACAGCGATGGGAATAGGAAGGAATCGGCTAAGAGCTACTTCTGAATGCTAAGGAATTAGACAAGCACAGCTTGAAAAGTATACTAAGCTCAGATCCTGAGGAGTCAGGCAGCAAAAGAGCAGATACAAGTCTTTCCTATTATACGAGTACTAAGATGTTTAATCTTGGTAGTAGAGAGATCAAAAGTAACTTCTGCCAACAGATCAAAGATGTTTTAAAAAGCAAATAGTTTAATGACAAGTGTATTTTGGAAGTACATTTAATAAGCCCAAATATGATTCATTCATTCAACCAAAAAGAATTTGTGTATTTATAATCTACCAATAATTATATATAGATGTCAATCTAAAATTTTCCTAGCCATATTGAAAATTCCAGAAAATATGTAAGTTTAAAATTTTTGGAGCCCTTATTGTGTAGGCATTTAAAAATACAGTCCAATTTTGAAATTCATAGATTTGGTTTTTTTTAAATAGGAAAATACACTTTTAATGCTATATTGATTCCAATTTTACATATTACAAAAACTGGATGAAAATACAACAAAATGTTAACAGTGTTTATATCTAGATTGTGGGATTATGGATGACCTAAAATTTTTCTTTTTTATATTCTTCTGGTTTTTCACATTACCGTGAAATTAGAAATTTTTATTTTTTTCTTAAAAAATTATTCCTTTTATTTTTTTAATATGATTTTTAAAAACTGAAGTATAGTTGGTTTACAATATTGTATTAGTTTCAGGTGTACAGCATAGTGATTCAGTATTTTTGCAGGTTACATTATATTACAGGTTATTACAAGATAATGGCTATAATTCCCTGTGCTATACAGTATACCCTTGTTGCTTATCTATTTTATTTTATTTATTAAAAAATTTTTTTTAAGCTTATCTATTTTATATACAGTAGTTTGTATTTGTTCATCCCATACCCCTAACTGTCCCTCCCCCTTCCCCTCTGGTAGCCACAAGTTTGTTTCCGTGAGTCTGTTTCTGTTTTGCATATACATTCATTTGTATTATATTTTAGATTCCACATATAAGTGATATCATATAGTATTTGTCTTTCTCTGTCTGACTTATTTCTCTAAGCACAATATTCTCTAGGTCCACCCATGTTGCTGCAAATGGCAGTATATCATTCTTTTTTATGACTGAAAACTCATAGATTTGATTAGTCAAAGCCTGTGTCTATCAAGAGTGACCCAAAGGTTGATGACAGAGTAAGTTTTCTATTTTGCTGAGGCTGGTATATAGTAGCAAGGCACTTACGTAGGTAGCAAGTAGCCTAGTTAACTGCTCAACACTGACCTCTTAACTCCCATTTCATCCTCAAAACCACCCTATATGAAGTAGATATTATTCCCCCTTTTCGAATGAAAAACAGAAAATTCTACCTACAGAGCAGTGAGTGTTTCACACTGGCTACTTAACAGAATTACACGGATAAAAGACACGAATAAAAGACATTCCAGGGCTTCCCTGGTGGCACAGTGGTTAAGAACCTGCCTGCCAATGCAGGGGACACGGGTTCGAGCCCTGCTCTGGGAAGATCCCACATGCCGCGGAGCAACTAAGCCCGTGAGCCACAACTACTGAGCCTGCGCATCTAGAGCCTGTGCTCCACAACAAGAGAAGCCACGACAATGAGAAGCCCGCGCACTGCGATGAAGAGTAGCCCCCGCTCGCCGCAACTAGAGAAAGCCTGTGCACAGAAACGAAGACCCAACACAGCCAAAAATAAATAAATAAATAAATTTATAAAAAAAAAAAAAAAAGACATTCCAGTTTGTGAACTGCCAAGTTAAACAAAACAAAAAATTTTTTAACTGAAAAACCTGTAAGAGTACTTCAGTATGCAAATGTATACCATGAATTTCTAAGAGAGAAATACGTAAGCTTCGTAACTTCTAAGGCCACATAAACCTTTTGGGTGTGTAGAACAGGTGACAGACCAACGAGCCATGAAATAACTTAAGACATGCTGCTACTGTGGTCTCACAAAATTTGACGATTCATGGAAGTTTGGGAATTAAGCTTTTGAGACTATCACAGAATATGTATGATTCTATCATTATAGTATTGTTGGTTTGGACAGGCATCATTCACAATCATTCTCTACAGAACCGAAATCTAGTGACCTGGATGTTATGAAGGATTGTAGATTCTGAGATTCAAACAGCCTCTGTGAAACAAAAGGGCAAAAATCAACTACTCTGTTGATTATATCTTCTGGGCTTAAAGGGAAGTCATGGTGGAAGAAATAAGTACCAGTGATCCCTAAATGACTGCTAATCAGAATCACTTGGGGGGGCTGTTAAAAAAATTAAACTGCCACAATCAAGATTTTGATTCAGCAGGTTGAAGTGGGGTCCCAGGTGATTCTAATAAAGGTAGTGTTAGAAAACAGAGGGAAGAGATTAGAGAGCTTGGCTTTCAAGAGGACAGAATAGAAGGGGAGATGCCTCCAGCTGCCACCTCAGAAGGAAATCAAGAAACATTAGGTCATGGACCATGACCATTAGAACTTGGTAACCTCTGGAGCTTTACTGTACAGTGTATATTGCAGGATTCTATGACTTGGAATAGTTCAGATTTGGGTTCCTACTCAGATTTGGGTTTCACCTAAGTGTGTGAAACTGGGCAAGTTATTTAACCTCTCTGCCTGCTTCCTCATCTATAAAATGAAAATAACAACATATACCTGATTGTGTTGTGAGGTTTAAGTCAGATAATATATAAAAGCACTTAGCAAAGTGCCTGATATATGATAAGAGCTCAATATATACTGTTATTATAGTTACTCTTGGTCAGTCTTCAAGTAGTGATTAGGAGTAAAACTGTTAGAAAAAAGGGCCCTATGACACTGTTTCAGGGGGATATAAGCCATAAAAATGTTTGGGAAAAGAAAACCCTAATGGACAGAAAAGATGGGGGCAACATGAAACATGAAAATGAAATAACAAAAATGAAAGCAGACTGAGTCCCCGGGGTTTGCAGAAACTGGAGAGAGAAAAATCCTGCCCATACATACTCTTCACAGGGACTGCAGGGGGCATGGGAGGGGCCCCGGGTTTATTTAGAAGGAAGTCTCAATACCCCAGACAACACCTACATGTAAGAAAACTAAAGCCCCGACGATTAAAATTATTTGCCCAAGGTTATGCTGCCATTAAATAAATTAAAATTTAGGTGTTGCTTCAAATCCAATGCTCTTTCCACTAAACCATACTTCCTGAAAAAATAAATTCCTTTTAAATCCTAAAGAAGCAAAAGACCAAGCTATTTAGTAAAAACAAATATACATTCCAATAAATACATGAGTTTCTACTACCTGTATTTAGTAGAAAAGAGGGAGTTTTGGCAAGAGACCTAGACTTGGAGCGTAATACTAGAATTTTAATCCTGGCTCTCACTGATTTGGGCAAAAAGCTCAATTTCCAATTATTTTGCTTGCCCGGAGGAAGCTTGCACCTTGATATGGAAATCAAAAGAAATAGTGCATCTAAAAATACTTTGTAAATGAGGTTCATACTTCTGGTTCCGGCAGTATGGTCAACTAGTTAGCTTCAAACCTTCCTGACACAAACATCTAGAGCTGCTATTTAAATAAGACAAAAATCATTTTAAATGCGTGGCTGTGGTAACTAAAGAGTAGGGGGAATCAATGAGGGCCAAAAACTAAGCGAGAACGAAAAACCAGAGAAGTAAGCATGAAAGATAACCTGTGACTGTCCTGGTGCAGATGGAGGGTGGGGTGTTGGTTTTCGGTCTTGGTAATCTAGGGGCTTACGTTTTGACATCTGTGCAAGGAAAAGAGATGCTCTGGGCCTGCATTGGGTCCAAGTTGGAAATGAGTCCCCAAGGATTCTTGATTCATACTAGTAAATAAAATATCTCAGAGAGAAGGTAGACTAAAAAAAAATAAAAGATATAAAATATAAGTTTAAAATCTGCCCACTGTATAGGGACAATAAGGAAGCGTGTCTATCTTAATCTGGACTCCGGGTAAAAGGAAAAAAATCTCCTGAGAATCTGTAACCAAGGATTGGTGTCAAACTCTGGTTCAGGATATCGCAGGTAAGAAAGTAACATATAAATTGACCTTGGGCCAATGGTACTTCTTGACGGGTGGAGTTAAATATAAAACCTCTCCACTAGAGGGCACATCTGATCCAGGCCACACAAGATTTCCACAGACAACTCTCTATTCCAGTTTATCTCATAATCTAAGACTGAAAACATGAAGAGAGCAAGAATCAGCAGACCAACAGAAGAATTAAACCTGTAAGAAATTCACATAAGATAACATGACAGAGATGAGTACAGATGTCGAAATAATCAAAACCTTAAGAGAACAAGACACTTGAAAAAAAGAAGAGGCAGATTTGAATAAATACGAAATGAAACTTTGGAAAATATAAGCCAATTAAGTCAAAAAGTTCAGAAGATGAGTTAAACAGCTGAATAATCACAGCTGAAGAATGAGTTAGTGAACTAAAAGAGAAATCTGTGGAAATTATGCAGACTAGACAAAAAAAAAAGACATGAAATATGAGTGGTTAAGACATACAGAAGACAGAACAAGAAGATCCAACATATGTCTAAAAAGGTTTCCAGAAGGGAAGATAGAGAATGCAAAAGGCAATATTCAGAGAATTTTCCTGAACTGATGAAAACTAGAAATCCCCAATTTCAAGAAATATAACATGTATCAAACAGAATCAATAAATATCAACCCATCCCACTTTGCAGTAAAACAAAGAGAAGATCTTAGATCTTAAATAGAGTGAGCACATAATTTATTTTCCAAACTGGGACACTTTTTTTTTCTGAGACAAATGTTAAACCAGATGGGATCCCAAGACAATAGGAGTAAAAAATTGGGACTGTTCCAGACTATATATCCCAGCCAAGACATACAGTAATTTTACTAAAGAAACGATAAGGAGACTGACAGAATACCTGACAACAAAAGATGGAAGACAATGGAATAATCTCTTCAATGGGTGAGAGAAAGTGACAGTATTGTATTTCTATACTTCTATTTCTAGCTACACTATCTTTCAAAAGTGAGTGAGCTAAAGAAAAACATTTTCAGACAAAAGCAGACTGAGTTTCTTATTCAAATTGCTGAAATAATTACTAAAAGATGCACATAGCAGAAAGAAGGAAATTCACTTAGAAAGACAGCACAGAAATTAAAAAAATAACAATTCTATGGACATTATGTGAATTAATTGGAAAACTTTGATAAAATGAAAAATTTTAGAAAATTACAACTTAACTGAAAAGATCTACTGCCCCACTGCAAAAAACATTTATGTAAATGCTACCAAACATTTAAGTACTAATACCAATCTTATTTAAATTGCTCTACAAAAGAAAGAAAGGGAGGGAGGAGGGAGGGATGAAAGAAAAATAGGAAAGCTCCTCACCTGAGTCTAAGGCTAGTATAATCTTGATACCAAAACCAGATAATGGGAGAGCAAAGTATGACAAAAGAAAATTATAGGCCGATTTTCATTTATGAACAGTTACAAAAATCCTAAATAAAATATTAGCAACCCAAACTGAATATAATAAATTTGACCAGCTGATCCTAAAATTCATGTGGAAGAGAAAAAGGGCCAAGAATAATGGAGAATATTTTGAAGAAGATCAAGTCTGGGAGAACTTGCCTTACCAGAGACCCAAATTTATTATAAAGCTACATTGATTAAGAGTATGGTATAGGCAGAGGGACAGAGAAACAGATCAATGGAACAGACAGAACACCAAAAGAAAACTTGTATCACAGTCATGGTAATACAGATCATGGGAGAAAAGCTGAGTGGACTACACAATAAACAAGGTTGAGAAAAGCCACATGGGAAAAAGTGAAGTTAGATCTCTACCCCATAATGAATTTCAATGGATAAAATGAAAAGTATAATAAAAATGTGAGTTTTTACTTTTTCATGTAAATAGCAATATATTCAGAATAGAATGATTTAATCAAAGGGCATTAAATATTCTTGAAGAAAACAGTTTGATTTTTGATGAATACCAGAATAAATGTTCCAGCTAGTTGGAACTAAGGTTACAAGGTTATATATGTATAACATAATAAGGTATACACACACACACACACACACACACACACACAGAGACACACACACACACACACACACACGATATACCAAAACACAACTTTTAACGTATATACAACTATTATAGTTCTTAGAGATAACAAATTATCTTGGGGAAAAAGGTATTTTATTCAAAAGACAGTCCCCATTTACTAACACAAATATGCTTATTTTAGTCATATCATTTTTCATAACTCTAATAAATAGCCAAACTAAAAACACAGGAAGGAAAAAAAAATCACATAGATAATCACGATCTCCTTTGTGGTGTGCTTCCTTCTTGCCATTACAACTTCCACCCTGGCAACTAAAAATCAGAACTGGAACACTACACAAAGTTTCACTCCTTGCTCTTTTCATTTAATTTATAGAATGAGCATTCTAATAAATCATTTAAATCTCTGAAAATCTGATCTGAATACCTGAAAAGCAATCCATCATATGCTAGGGATTGCTAATCTCTGTAGCATCATCTTTCCTGGTTCACTAAGCTGCAGCCAGGATGATCCCTTCCAGTTCTGTGAGGGGAGGTCTTCCAGACCTCAGGGCCTTTAAACATGCCATTTCTTTTTGTCTGGTACACTGTCCCCTTCCTTTCCTTAATATGCCCACCCAAAAATAAAAATAAGAAATCACTCTCAAAAGATTTCAATACAACCTTTTTCCTTCGTATCACTTATCACAAACTGTAAATATATATTTATTGGTACAATTTCTGAGTATCTATCTCTGAGCAAGTACCATGCCTATTTTCTTCACTGCTTTATCTCTAGTATTTAGTACAGTGCCTGCCCCATAGAAATGAAATACACAATTAAAAAAAATTTTTCTTGTCTAAACCTATTCTTGTCTAATAAACCTTCTTTAAGCATGATGACTTGTAATTTTTCTTTAATTCTGCTAATTGTATAACAAAATTAAGATTTTAATGGTCGGGATAGTTAAAATTCTTGCATTATCTCTAAAAAACAATAATATACAGCTAGCTATCCTCCAAAAAGAGGGCATATGAATTTTTAAAAATTTTATCATCACACTCTAAGATTCTTTTTAGCTTAAAAATTATGTGATTCTAATCCCATTTCATTAACCTGGTAACACTATTATTCTCATTACCATGGACATGTCATACAATTATAGCATTCATAAATGAAACATTAAATACTCAGTTGTAGCTAAACAAAAACAGTATACTTGGGCTTCCCTGGTGGCGCAGTGGTTGAGAGTCCGCCTGCCGATGCAGGGCACACGGGTTCGTGCCCCGGTCCGGGAAGATCCCACATGCCGCAGAGCGGCTGGGCCCGTGAGCCATGGCTGCTGGGCCTGCGCATCCGGAGCCTGTGCTCCGTAACAACGGGAGAGGCCACAACAGTGAGAGGCCCGCGTACTGCAAAAAAAACAACCACCCCCAAAACCAAAAAAACCAGTATACTTGGTGGAGACATGTTAACTGGCTTTAAAACGCTTTCTTAAATAAAATGTAATATTAAATAGGAAGCAAGCTACTATTGTACATCATTAAAATAGCTGTCTATTTAAACACAGGGGTCAGGGCAGTATTCCAATCTTAAACAAACCTGTACATGTGATTGGGGAACTCATGATTGATATAATCCTGAATCCTTGAATTACAGGAATTTTTCAAAACAGCACATCAACCATTAAACGACAGTAATGACGATAACATCATAAGGAGACATTTTAATAGTTTTCTAATACCTCAGAATGTCAGATACACCTATAATTGTAGCAGTAAAGTAGTACAGTATATCACATGCCAATTAATACTTTCTTGCCCTACAGAAAAGTGTCTTTGGTTCTCTAAGTCAATGGGTATATCAAATACACAATATACAATGTGTATAAGCCGACTTTCCTTAAATCCTCCCATTTGTATGTTATTTCTTTATACTTGTGTATTACAGGTATCAAGAATGAACAGTCTGTTTGTATCAAGAATGAACAGCCTGTAATTTCTGAGCCACAGTGAGATTTAATATTCTGAGATATTAAGACAGCATCTCCTCTGGCCTATTGACTAGCAGTCTAACTATTGTTAAAAAATGTTTAAAAGCTTGCTAGTAAGAATGAAAGAAATGTAAGAAATAAAGGGATAAAGAGAAAAGAGAGTTTTTACTGGCCTAAATATTCAGAAGGAAGCTTCTCAACTCTCCTTATCTCTCTTCCCATGAGAAAACCCCAAACACCGTATGTACTCCTTTAGAAGACTCAACAAAAAAGTATAAGAAGCTCAAAACAGAATATTAAAGGAAGAAAGATAAAGGTAATCACAAATACTTAATCTTGGAACCCTGAACTCTGATTCAGAGAGGCAAGAATTTAGAGTTCCATATTTACCCTCTGATAAAAAAAGTAAAAAAGAGTTTTTGAGTAAATGTTTCCTAAGATGTTTTGGCATACACACCCCGTACATGCCAGTTTTCTGATTTTCTGGAATTCTAAATAATTTTTCCCTTAACAGTTTTGTAAAGTATCTATTTGCCTTTAAGTTTACACTATTATATGATCTATGAAAAATGTTTTCCAATAACTCATCAAGTCACCAAATAAGGAAGATCAGGCAAGCTGTGAAATAGAAGATTTAGGAGAATCCTCTAATAGAAGAAATTACGAGTTTTTAAAAAAGAAGCCTTTTCTGAATACCCCTCAAACACTAGTTCCGATGGGGAATAAAGAAAAACTAATCTGGTTTTCCAAAAGATAAAAATGGGATGGGGAGACAAAACAGACCAAGGGCTATAGATTTACTTCAAGATCAAGCAGATTTAGTTTTAACTGCCTTAACAATAAAGAAACCTTTAAGACATATTGATGGCCAGAGTTGTCAACATTGTAAGGTTTACTCAAACTCCTTGGAATATGACCTCTTTTTCGCATTACATGCATGCCAATTTCACTGCTGATTGTCAAAAGCCTTTTACTCCTGCTGCTGGTAACATAATATGAGGCTGTTTCAGAAACCAAACTAGAATAAAACATCAGGGTTTCACTCAAGTTTTACAGTTGCTGTAAGACTTAATAAGAAATATGATAGGTGTATACTGTGAGCAGCTAACACTTTACATATTTACAATATCTAAAGGCTACTGAAATGGACTTTCACTATGAAAACATGAGTTCCAACCCAAGTGGACAACAAGTAAGCCAATGCCTACTGGACATCTCCACTCAAATGTTTACCAGCACCTCAAAATCTGTATATTCAAGACTGACCTTACTATCTTTTCAACATCCTGTTCATTCATTTGCTCTCAACTTTTCTGCCCAGAAATGTGGGAGCCTGCCTTCTCACTTTACACATTCAACTGTTAACCAAACCCCATAGTATAACCTCCTTAACATCAATCTCCTAATTCTCCATCCTTACAGCTAAATTATGTTAGTTCAAGTCCCAATTATTTCTTGCACAGACTACTGCTTCATCTCCTACTTTGTCTACATCCAATCAATCTTTTATACCATCACCCCAGTGATGTAATTATTCTGTCACTTCTACTTAAAAACCTTCAACTACATATCTACTGTACAAATTCCTTATTAAGATATAACAGGGTCTTCATGTTCTGCTCTCTTCTACCATTAGAGTCTCATTTCTTACCTTGCTCCACTTTATTCCCTATACAGCTGCAATATTTCATTGCTTTCACTTTCCTGGAATGTTCCATGAACATATATAGCTTTGCTTATGGTATTCTCTCTGCCTGGCATACGCTTACCAACTGGGAGAAAGAATACCATGTCTTTTTAGATCTGGCTTAGGCATTCACTACTTTAAGAAGCCTTTCCTGGGTCTCTAAAGGAGGACTAACATTTATGTCTCATTATGTTCTATGCATACATGTGTCACATCACCTATATCACGCCATAGTCCTTGTTGGTATACATTTCTAGTTATTCAGGTCCTTGAGCATTGATGCTGTACCTCACTCGTTACACATTTCCTTATATCTACATACAAGAACATCACTAGAATACCAACATGCTACTTTCTTACTGTTAGCTGGTGTATTTATTTTCTTACTTCAGCAAAACATTTCTAGGTTGTACCATATTGACATGACTGAACAGTCAACAAAAACTTATAAACACTTTTATTCATGTTAAGAACAAGATAATTCATCTACTATAATAATTACATCTTTTTTGCTAAAGAAGAGGGTGACTATATTTGATAATATATTTATTGACCCATCACTTCAGTATTCAGAATTGGTTATGCTTGCCTCCAAGAGTCGAACCACAAAAAACAGTTTTCACCGATGTGAAGGAAAGCCTTTAAATACAACCTTAAAATAGGCCATCTCAACCATTTTAATTTAGAATATTTCTGGGTTATTTTCAAAGCTAACGCTATAATTATGAGATACTTTAAGGTCAATAATATTTTAAAATTAGTAGCTGAAGGGAACCGGAATTGCTACTATATCAAGACTTAGCACCTTGAATAAGTGATGTAATGGCTTAATACCTTCCTCAATATTCTCCCTCCATCTTATCTGTAAAATGGTTACAAATACACGGGGATTTTAGAAGGTTTGTTTTTGCAAAGTGCTTTGAGGGAGAATACATTTAGGGTACTTTTTAGAAGTCCCTAAAACACTACTTCCTATCAGTAGAATTCTGAATTTCTTTTATGATTTGACTGCTTCCTCTCACTCCCTTGGCTAAGAGAACAAACATATCATAGGTTCATAGCATAAACAGTAAGTAATCTTAAGTAAATTATTTAATATATCCATTTACATTCACATACCTGGGAGAATGAGGATTTAGCTTATTTTTACAGGCACACAGGAAAGCAATTCTATAACCTATGCTCCACCTCTGCGTCCAATCTCTGGTTTTGTGGCAAATTTTTATTATTCTAGAGTAGCACTGTCCAAAAGAAATTTCCATGATAATGGAAAGATGTTATACCTGCATTGTGCAATATGGCAGTCACCATGTGACTACTGGGCACTTGAAATGTGAGTGAAGAACTTAATTTTTAATTTAAATTAAAATAGCAAAATGTGGCTACTGGTTACCATTTTGGACAGTGCAGTATAAATGCCACAGTCAACAAAATGGATCAAGTCTGATCTGGTTCCCGTCAAATTGGGCTTGGGTTAGAACCATACTGGGCTAGCCCTCTCCCCACTCAGAAGTCAGGCAATAGATTTGAGGGGACAACCCCCAGGAGTCTGCAAATTTTTTCTGTCGAAGGCCAGATAGTAAATATTTTAGGCTTTGTGGGCTAGTAGGCCAAACGGTCTCTGTTGCAACTATTCAACTCTGCCATTGTAACACAGAAGTAGCCATACACAATGAATGTGTAAAGGAGCTCGCATGGTTGTGTTCCATTACAACTATTATTTATGAATTAAAAAAATCAGAATTTCATGTAATTATCATGTGTTATGGAATATTATTCTCTTTTAGATTTTTTCAACCATTTAAAAATATAAAAACTGTTCTTAGTTTTTAGGCCATACAAAAACAGTTTGTAGGGCCAAACCACCAGCCTGGTTCGCGAACCTCTGAGATACAAGAAAGGTCAGTGAGCACAGGAAGAGACAGTCAACACTGTTAGTCATCAAGGAAATGCCAACTAAAACCGCAGTAAGGTCTCCCACAAGAATGGCAATACCAAAGGCTGGTGAAGATATGGCTTCCTTGTAACTATTCTACACTGCTGGTGAGAAAGTAAAATGGTACAATCACTTTGGAAAATTGACAGTTTCTTTAAAAAGTTAACCATACCATAGGACCCAGTCATCCTACTCCAAGTACTTAACTCAAGAGAAAAGAAAATGTGTGTCTACACAAAGACTTCCACATGAATACTCATAGTCCCTTTATTCACAGGGACTAAAAACTGGACACCCCCCCCCCCCGCAAGGGGTGAATGGATACATAAAGGGTGGTACTTCATACCATGGAATACTACTCAGCAATAAAAAGTAACCAACTACTAATACTATGCAACAACCTGAATGAATCTCCAAATCACTGCATTGAGCAAAACAAGTAAAAAACCAGAGTACATAGTAAGTACATTACATAAAATTCTAGGATATACAAACTAATTTACAATGACAAAAAGCAGATCAGGATTGTTGGGGGCTGAGGGTTCAGGGAGGGGTAGACTGCAGTTAGGAGGAAATGTTCTGTATTTTGATTGTGGTGAAACAGTCACAGGTATATATTTGTCAAATTGTACACTTTAAATGGATGCTGTTTACTGTACACATAAAGGTGATTTAAAGAAAGTCTTGATTCCACTGGCATCAGATTTACTCACAGCAATCTCTGTGAACTGATATATTCACTTTTGTAAGTGCTGTTTAAATTTGAGGAGATGGGTAAGGGAGGGATAGATAAGTTACTCTGAAGTCTCACACTATCACAGCGGATGGGATCTGCAGGGCACATTAATAGTAACCTATATCAAAGAGCTTTGAAGGGACAGGTTTTAGGAATTCTGTGAATTGAAATCTTTCCCGTTCACAACATTCTGATCTCCCTGTTTGGAACATGTATTTTAAATTAGACTAAAATGTAAGATTCCAAGAATTAGTAAATAATGCTTTATGTTAAAACAAGCTTTCATTTGTAACGCCTCTGAGATACTGTCCTTATTCAAAAACAACAACAACAAAACAAAACAACAACAACAACGAACCTGTTGCTCAGATTCAATTTGTTTAAAAACATTTGTTATATGCTTACGAAGGCCTGATGAAACTTGCTCAACTCTGGAATGACGTTATCAATTCAAAAATATTAAAAGGAAAGAAAACAAGGTCCCATTTTCTAGCAAGTTTTATTCATTCTTTTAAATTCTAGACTAGTTTTTGACAAGACCTTACAGTGACTTGTCAGATGGGTCAATGACAAGTTAATGATAAAAAAAAAAATCACCCACTAACACAAAATAAATAATATTTTAAATAATTTATGGCTATACATTGGGCAAAACTGGGATGGAGTTTTATTTTTTTAACTGAGTACAGATATGTGAAATGCAAATATGGCTTCCCAGATTCTTTTCAGAGCAAACGGTCTTACAGGTTCCTAGAGTCAAATTAAATGTCATGCTTGACTTTAGACAATGTCCTTTTGGAAGAGAGAAATAAAATACCAAAATTCAGGAGTTAGTGGAGGTGACTCAGTTAAAAAAAAAAAAAGAGATTTGAAATGATTTGCCAAACTTAGGACACAAGCTTTCAAAACTCTGCAAACAATACTAAATACACTTGGAAAAAATCCTTTAAAAAACCCTGCTTTTCCCATTTCTGACCTTAAATACACCCCATTTAATCATAAACTTGACTGAAATTTTAGGGCATATGTCTAGCATAGCTCTCAATTCTTTCTGAGACTACACACTTCAAATACCATAATTTCTTATCATACAAAATAGAAACGAGATCAGCTTTTGTGACCAACACACATTCATACACTTAAAACTTCTAAAAGGCCACCAGAGCTGTAGGATCACAACTTCCTGATGTAGTACAAGGGATATTCTATTAATCTAATTGTTTTCCAAGGTATTTATAGGAAAGCATTTTGACTGCTTTTCACCTAACTAGTTTCTCTCTAAGAGAGGCTTAAACCCAGGGACTTTTTTTTTTTTTTTTTTGCGGTACGCGGGCCTCTCACTGTTGTGGCCTCTCCCGTTGTGGAGCACAGGCTCCGGACGCGCAGGCTCAGTGGCCATGGCTCACGGGCCCAGCCGCTCCACAGTATGTGGGATCTTCCCAGACAGGGGCACGAACCCATGTCCCCTGCATCGACAGGCGGACTCTCAACCACTGCGCCACCAGGGAAGCCCCAAACCCAGGGACTTTTAAGTGAGAATCATCTTTCAGTCTACAAGCAACATCTGACTAATAATGTTAATTTCTTGGCCCACAGAAAATGTCCTTCACTACTTACTGTCCAACTAAGAGGGCTCTTTACTTATTATTTGGGGTATATCAGAGCTCAGTCTGTGAGATGTGCTACAGACTATTAGTACCCCCACCCCAAAAAAACACCACCTCTGAGAGTTAAGAAATTGGGAGGTGGGGTAGAGGAAGGCATATTTAAGATAGAAGAAATGGAAATAAATATTTTAGGAAATAAATTTTTTAGGAAATAAATATTTTAAAAAATACTATAAAAAAATAAATATTTTAGGAAAATTTATGACAATGTACATATGAATTGAGAACATGTAGTTTACTTGGGAGAGAACGGTAAGGAATGACAACTGGAAATGCCAGCCACAATGCTGGAAGTATAAGAGACTTAAGAGATCACCTAATCCAGGTTCAAGGAGACTAAATGAATTGCCCAGTTAAATGGCATAATACAAATAAAGGGGCTTAGCATGGTGCTGGCACATAACAGATGTTCCATAAATGTTGCTGTCACCCTTTCATCTACCCCCAACCAAGGTCCCCCACCAGTAAGTTGTACAATAACCACCACCACAACTGTCACCTAAATCTTCCAACAGTTCTCTGGTCTTCTGGAGACACTAAGTCCTTTCATCAACCTATTTCAAGGAACATTCCATTACTATTATCTCTATGATACCTACCTTATAGACTGGCTGTGAGCATTAAATGAGATCATGTAAAATGGCAAGCAGCTAAAAGTCCAATAAATGCTAGCATGAAGTTTCCAATGCTGCCTTCTCTCAAACACATCTTTTCCATTTATGACGGTAGGAGCATGTGTGTATGTGTGTTTTCGTGTGCGTGCGCACAAACATGTATGAAGGAGTGAAAAGCGAGGGATGCAAATATCAGCTATACTTAAGACCCAATTTTTGACAATTCCCCTCCTTTCCGCAAGATTTTGATATGACTCCTGGGTACCAATCTCATTCCATTGAGAATTCCCTGTCACAGTGAGTCACTATAAGTGTGGGGCGTGAACTCAGATGTACTGGACTGGAGGAAAAAGGTGATGGGAGCAAGAGTCCCTTCATTCAGAGACATGCTGACAAAAACCAATGTCTCACTGCAAATTCACAACTCAACCCAGGCTCGTTATCTCTCCAATTAACATGCAACGCCCCCGAAAATAGGGCATTACATCTTGTACTTTCTTGCATGTGTCTAAGAACAGGCCATCAGATGCTTAATAGTCATTAACTGTTTTTAATCAACCTCAAGAATTCCATATTTAAAAATTCAGCCTGCATGTAACCCTCCAGGAATACATAGTGAGACGGAGAACCAGCCTTTCACACAGGTCAAAAGAGAAAGACTTGTAAATCAGTTTCTCAATAAAATGTGGTAAGCATTTCATCTAAAAAGGAATGTATCTTTAAACTCGAGTTCTAAAGTTCATGAATGGCCTGAAACTGTAGGCAAATCTTTGTGTAGGTATACTTTCCCTCCTTAGAGAGCACACAGCTGCCATTACATTCTAAAAAAATAAAAAAACAAACCAACTCCCCCCACAGCTGAAGGACCACTGCTCTATACAGCTTCTCCCCTGGCTCTGAAGTTTAAGCTCTCATGGACAGGACTTCCTCAGCTGGACTCCTAAAAGCATACTTAAAAATTAAATGGCAGGATAGTACAATAGTTACCCTCAGGCAGAAGGATCTATGGGTAGTTGTTGAGCGGGGGGGCACCAGAGGGACTTCTGAGGCATTGAAAATATTGTGGATTTCGGTGTTGGTTAGAAGAGTGTTCATTTTGGTTTTTTTTTTTTTTTTTTTTTTTTTTTTGGCGGCACTGTGCGGTTTGTGGGATCTTAGTTCCCTGACCAGGGATCGAACCTGGTCCCTAGGCAGGAAAAGTGTGGAGTCTTAACCACTGGACCACCAGGAATTCCCAAGAGTGTTCACTTTGTGAAAATTCATCAAGCTGAACAGTTACGAGTTTTGCACCTGTCCGAAGGTATATTTCAATAAGAGGTTAAAAAAAAAAAACAGTAACAAAGATGGGTCACTTATACATAGCAGACATCATTACATAATGTAAAACAGAAGTTCTTAAAATTTATGTTCTAGGAAGGGTCCATGTGGTAAAGAGCTGAAACCCCCAGACAACAGCCAGTGAGGCGCTGTGGCCCCTAGCCCATCTGCCTGCAAGCAACTAACTGATGATGCCTGCCAGTGAGCATGTGGGTGAGCTTGGAAACAGGCTCTCCATCCTCAGTCAAGCCTTGAGAAGGACTGCAGGCCTGGCTCACAGCTTGAGGGCAAATCAAAGACCCTGAACTAGAACCATCTAGTTAAGCCACTCCCGGATTCCTGACTCAGAATACCTGTGAGATAATATATGTTTGGTGTTAAAAAAAAAAAAAAATGATGCAACATCTAAATACTATCTTCCTTAGTATACTAAAGTGAGCAAAGTGGCCTCAGTAGTTGTACCTACAGAGACATCAGCTTATCGGTTTAAACTGGCAACTTTCCCTTCTCGAAGGGCTGTGGTACAATATTGGTTTCAAAACCCAACTAAGAAAAAAGAAAATACAGCTGGTGGTTATGAATATCAATTTCTGGATCAAATGGAAGTTAATTTATCTGTAAGATACAGACCAGGGATCTTCTTAATGCTCCTTTCTCCTGGCTCCATCTAAATAGAGATTCCATTACAGTAATATATTTTGTTTTATTGCATAAGTGTTTGAATGATACTACATGCATATATACAACCCTTAATTTTTCTGAAGGTTTTTCTCACGAGAGGAAGTAAAACTAAATCAGAATTATCAAGTACATATAAATATGTTCTTTTAAAATACAGACATATTATTTATACAAATCCACAGAAGAGGTAGCTGGGGTGAGTGAGGGGACGTAGCTATTTCATATCATCCAACACAAACGTAGCATGCTTTGAAATCAATGTATTAAGTTCTTGTATCCATTTGCCTTCTGAAGCCTGCCCAACACAGCATTAGAATTTGACACTTCAGCAGTCTGGCTCCAGTATCTTTCTCAGCCTGGAATCCTTTGCAGTGCCCAGCACAGCAAAGGGCCTTGCACACATTAAACTTTATGGTATTAGCTTAACTGAAAGAAAGTTAGAAAAGTAACTGTTTTTTCTTTTTTTCCCATTAAAAATGTTCGAAAGTTGTACAGAATTCTCTTCTCAAAATGAACCACGGGTAGATCCTCTGATGTTTCCTTGCATAGTTTTAAAAGCTAAAAAGACAACTATCTTTTGCTCTAATCAGGCTAAACTTTTGCACTCTGTTAAATTTTAACCTGCCAGTTTAAATGATTCTTCTTGACTCTCTAGAGTTACACTGGTGGTCAATATTTAAACAAATATGACTATCTGAAAATCGTATTTTCTGTTACTACACAGTCATAATATACAGCCCAGTAAATAATACTGTAAGACTGTGGGTAAGGCCCAGCATAACAACATAATAAATCCAATGAACTCCAGAGTTATCCTTCATTTAATATATTTACATATAATTATATGTTAAATATACTTAATATACAATTATTATATACGCTTTCCTTTTCCTCTCAAGAGCCTGAATACAGCTAGCACTATTAAAGCTAACATCTGATCCTTAATTTTTTCATTACCACTGTACACTAAGCCATCTTCATTTCCTTACAATAAGTAGTCAGCAAGTGGAAATACTGAATCCTCATTATCTTATCTAACTTTAGATATTAAAAAAAAAAGGAAGGAGGAGTGTTCATTTTATGAAGATAAACACATATGAGTTTGATTTTTTTTTTTTTTACAGTTAATCACTGCCTCTATGGTGGGTGTTAGAGTCATCTAAGACCAAGAATAAGAAACTCATCACAACAAGGAGATTCTTTCTTACAAGTCTCTCTTCTTAAGAGGCTTGACTATGACACCAACAGAGCTAAAAGACACAAATATTACAATTTTCCCATTACTACCATTTTGTGACTTCCATTAAACACTTATCAGAAGAGATGCTCAGGACTCCAGCCTGAGAATCATATGACACTTGCTTAGTGTCAATAGAAAAAAAACAAAACAAAAAAAACTGCTCACCCTGGTGGTTCAGACAAGCACTAGATACATAATAAGTCAACTATTTAGTATTACTATGAAACTTTCAAATAATCAGTCTTGGACCTTTGATAGGCTCCTTTTTAAACTTCATGTTCCAATAGTGTTTTCAGAAAAATATTCCCCCTCAATGCACTTCAGATTTGTCTTTAATTTTTTCATTTATTTACTCTTTCCACACAGGGGAGAATCTATCTTTTTCTTGGGAAGGTTTTCTGCTACAATAAGGTACCACGTTAAACTTTCCGAGTATCCAATACTAAAAGTAATCTAGTGGTCTAACAAAGAAAAGCAATATGCCCCATTCTATTTAAAAAGTAAAAGCTCTCGCAAACTTACCCTGTTGTTATAAAGACCGCTAATTTAGAGAGTAACATACTACAACTCTCCAAAGTCAAATAAAACAATGGACTGGCATAGTCCTCTTTGTTTTGAAAAATTAATAAATTCTTACTTTGGTAGATTTTTATTTGGGGATGGGTGGGGGAAAAAATCCCCTTACTAAAAATAAGGCAGACCCTCCTTTGAGACATAATTGCTATGAAGACTGCTTTGACCCATCTTGACTTTCCTCTAGTGAGGAATGACAACCTTTTTGTTCAAAAGGTAGGAGAGATCACATTAAGAGAAACTTCTTTGCAAGAGATAAAACAGATGTATATTCATAAAAGTACACGGACTTCCTCTGCCTTCCAAAGCATCATTCAGAAAGGCTATCTATTCAAACCATGTTCTGGAATGCTCACAGACACTACTTTTTTTCCCCCAATAGATAAGAGCACGGGACCCAAAGTCAAAAGCCTTTGATCCACTTTAGCCTTACCCTAAGCAAATCTCATATAAGTTCTGTGCTTTGGTTTGTTTCTTCAAAATGACAGAAGTAGTTCTTGCCTATCTACTCCTTTAGAATGGAAGAATTAAAAAAAAAAACACATAAAAAATCCTTCACGCTTCTTAGAAATGGCTGCTATAAAACTCAAGGTGCTCACTATTATTATTACTATCACCTTGTACCAAGTTTTACCGCTACTTCTGAATTAGGCCACGATACTGGCTTTGAAACACAAATCTTGTGGTCTTCCATCTGTGATTACAATTTTTGATATAATTCTGTCCTGATAACTTGTACCTCACACTTCTAAGATTTACTCTACTGATCCCTGGCCTGAGAATTTATTTAGTCCCTTCTCTCCCAAAGAAATTGGTAGAAGTCACACCATCCACCTCCTTGTAGACATAATGTGAGGAATAAGATCATCCTCTTTACTCGAGGAATGATAACTATACAGTATGCAAAATAAGGCGACACTTGTTATCCTCTTTTCTACTTCCCACAATACAAAACCTCTGCTAGAAAATCCAAAGGTTTCTGACAACAGATTTGTAACAATAACTGTCATAAAAATATCAGATCTAAAGCACAGAGAGGAAAAACTTTATCGAGTTTGCAAGAAATAACCCTGATTCCTACAGCTACTATTAGGTTCGGTATGGGTTGTCCCTTCCTAGGGCCTGTGCCGTGTCTTTGAAGAAAAGTGGCCTGGGCCCAAAGCACGCCTGGGGCAGCCCTGGAGCCCGATCAGGACCCTCCAGAGCAACGTCTGCACCCAACGTTGCATCTCTCGTTTCAGACACACCCCCTCCACCCCGTGTTTCAGAGGAGGTGTGGGCACTCAACTCCTTCACTGGGGATAGGGGCACCGGAGGGAGGGCGGGCCCAGGCCTGAGCACCCATTTTGGAGGACGGGGGAGCTCGGCCCTGCAGGCTGTGCGACCAGCAGTGGGGGAGTGTAGAACGCATCCGTGGGAGGGGGGAGGCGGCCGGAGGGGGGGTCTCTTGTACTCGGGGGCGTGAAGAGGAAGGCGGCGGGAAAGACTCGGTAGAGCGAGGTTTGTCAGTGCGAGGTATTCTTTTTGTTATCTGTTTAGGGCTGGCGGGTGTGATGGGGAAGTTCCCCTCAGGACAGAGTCGGCAAGGGGTCTCCCTCCCCTCCCCGTCTTGGGGGGCACTGAAGACTTGCAAGAGGCCTCCCTCCAGTGGGAGGGCAGTCACTGATAAGCGATGTAGGCTGTGCCAGCTGGGGCGCCGATCCCTGAACCTCCAGCCCAGCGCGAGAGGCGTGGGACGGGGTGGGAGGGGATGGAGGAGGCCCCCGGCCCAGGAGGCGGGAAAGGCCCCAGAGCTCCGGGACGGGCGGCGGCTCCGGAGCCCCGAGTGGCGGCGGCGCGGGCCCGGTGAGCCCCAAGCCGGCCCGAGCCCCTTGGGCCGCGTGCGACCCCACTCCCCACTCTCCGCGGCCGCCCCCTCCCCCGCGGCTCCTCTCACCTGCACATGATCCGCCATTTTGCTCCATTCATGCTCCTCTCCGGCCCCCCTCCCCCCCAGCGCGCACCTCGGCCGGGCCGCCGCCGCCGCCGCCGTCGCCGCTGCGCCTGCGCGCTGGGGGCTCGTCGCGCAGCGCTCGCGGCGTAGCACCGCGCGTCTGCGTAGGCCCGGGCGGCCGGGGCCGCGGTTGGAGAATGCGCAGCGCCGTTGGGACGGCGTAAAGGCGCGGCAACGTCAGCGGCCCGGAGACGCTGCGGGCGGGTGGAGGAAGGAGCGGACCGAGGGGCGCGAGGGGAGGGGGCCGGGGGAACAAAGCTTTGTTTACATGGATTTTAAAGGGGCCGTGCTCGCTCCGGCGGGCGGGCGAGAGCGGTAGCGGGAGTTGGCGCTGCCTTAGCTCATCGGCTTCGCGAGGGCTCCTCGAGGGGCCAGGACCTGTCCCCGCCCAGACCCCTGCACCTGGCGGATTCCTCTCTTCCCGAGTGTCCTCACGACGTGCCCCCGGACGCTCCCTACCGCTCTGCGGCCGCGCCACTGCTGTAACACCACACCCCCAGGGGGGTCTTCCGGTGCGCCCACCGCCCAAAACCCCCGCTTGGGGCGCCGACATTATTCTTTACTTTACACTGCCGACGGTGGCCGAATTTGTTTGTGTCTTTCAGCTCCAGTGGACAGGAGCCACTGCTCTCTGATCCTGGGTTTTACCAGCAATCCAAATCTCCTTGTTTCCATTTATATCCTTTTCTCCACGATGAACATTCATGGAAGTAGCCGCCAAAGAGTGGTGATGTTGGAAACGTGCAGAAGGCACGGTTCCGATCTTCCCCAATAGGTTGTTATCTTAACCAGCAGTCTAGGCTGCCTCCTGAGAGGGGTCAGAATCTGGGGGAGGTGGTGGTGGGGAGTGATAAAGGAGTTTTAGGACCCCTGGCTCAGTCTGAGTGGGGAAGCCATCCCTCTGGGTCAGGTCAGATAAGGCTCTGCCTGCTGAGGCCAATTCCAGCCTTTCCCACTAGGAATGATCCGTGTCAGATAATGCCGGATCCCGTTTTCAATTGGATTCCACTCTGGCTTCCAATCATGGCCCCCAGATTAGATTTTTGCTGGATTCTGAGAGTATTGGTTGTCTGAAGTTTGTATTGACTAGGGGCCACCACGTGCGATGGAACTGATTATAGTAGTGAATGACACACACTTTCTGTTGTGGATCGAGAGGACTGGTACTCAGCATTCATTTCAAGCTTCGTCCTCCTCCGAGTGTGTCTTCCTGATTTGCAGAGGTAGGACACCTAAAAACTACATTACCCAGACTTCCTTGCAGCTAGGGTTCTGTATGCAAGTTCGGCTCCGCCAATTAGATTCACTCAGAGAAGACTTTGGAGGCAGAGCGTTTGACTGTTGCTTTTGGCAGGTCTAGACCCTGAGATGTGGGATTTTTCTGTTTTTGTTTTTCAACAACTTTCCAATGTCCAATCCTTAGCTCCCTGAGGGTAGAGAGCAGGGGTGGTGGGTCAGGTGCTTCCTTGGTATCTTCTTGACGTGATGATTGCCGTGGCAGTCTTCGAATTCCCTACTTGCTTGATTGCGTAGAAATAGCAGCTCCCTGTGGGCCAGGCCCAAATCCACCCCCCACCAAAACCCTTCCCCACACCTGTTTCTCTCCCTCTATCTTCCCTTTCTCAGTAAATGATACCGTCATTCACCCAGTTGCTCAAACTAAAAACCCAGGAGTTGCCCTGATTACTTAGTGTTTCAACAGTCCCCCCCATATCCATTGCAAATCCTGTTGAATCTATATCCGGTACATACCCAAATCTGGCCACTCTTCTTCATCACCACTGCTAGCACCCTGATCCAGGCCACCATCACATTTATCCTGGGCTCTGATAATACAGTCCTTTCTTTCCCTGCTTCCCTTCTTGCCCCATGATAATCCATTTTCCCTATAGCTGCAGAACATCCTTTTAAAATCATAAATCAGTTCACAGCCCTGCTTAAAAATCCTCAAGTGGCCTCCCATTACATTTAGAGTACATTCCAAATCTTTGCTATAGCCCAAGAGGCCATGTGATGGGACCCTCTCTCCGTGTCCCCTCTGGCTCACAATGCTCTGGTCATTCTGCCCTTCTTGCACTTCCTCACATCCAGCTGTACCTGCCTCTGGGCCTTTGCCCTTGAAGGAACTTCTGCCTGGAATGTTCTCCCCTCAGATCTTCAAGTGGCTGGTTCCCTCTTATCACTGATGTCTTAGTTCAGTTGTTATCTCCTCAGAGAAGCTTTTCTCACCGGCTCTATTGAAAGTTGTCCCCGACCCCTTCACTGTCATACTTACAGCATTGATCACTGTCTGTACAAAACTATTTAGTTACATATTTATTCTTTTCATTGTCTGAGTCTTCAACTAGAAAAGAACCACGATGAAAACAGGGATTCTATATATGTCTTGTTTATGCTCTGTCTCTCCTACTTCTGCACAGAGTAGATGCTCAAAAAAAACACAAAAAACCAAAAAACCAAAAACTTTTGAGTTAATTAAATTCTTCCTATCTCAGTCTCATTCTAGGGTGCATTTGGGGTCTTATGAGAACATAAAGAGTTTGAAGTGTTATCACAATGTTAAGTAACATTATTATGTTAATAATGATATACGTAGTGGAGAAAAGGTGAGGACTGGGGATGAAACTCAAGAGACTGGTCCTTCCTCCCCACGGTCAGGAGCCACTGGGGTGGGAGGAGGCAGGGATGGAATCTTTCATGAACCCCGCTCACGTTTTTTCTGTGCTCAGTCCTCCATCCTTCTCAGGACCCCCCCAGCTCCTTGCCCATTCTATACCTTCTTTCCTGTTGTGTGTCCAGAGCTGCCCCTTGAGTAGCTGCACCTCCCCGTTCATCCTCGCGGCGGGGGGGGGGGGGGGGGGGGTGTTGCCTAATCTCCAGACATGTCCAAGGAATCAGTCTCTTCTGCTCCTTCCTTTCTTGCCCCCAAAGACAAGCCCAGAAGCCCTTTTGTGTTAAAGATTTAGTTGCTAATCACTGGTGAGGATAGTAACAAAAAGTTGCCAAGTTCCTGCAGCTGTGATCTCTTGATCTGTATGGTTCCTAACTCCCGCTGAGAGAAACCTTTGTAAAGGAAAGCGTCCTGGTGGCGAATACTGAGGCACAAATGAGGTGCGTGTCCCTTTCTTTCCAATAAGAGCCGTGAGGAGCCAAGGGGCACCCCACCCCCACCCAGACCTCAGTATAAACCACTGGGACCCTTTCCTCTTTGCTGCTTTCTCTCCTTATCATTGGTGCCTGGGTAACCTAAGGGCCTCTGGTTCTCTGCCCTTCTGCTGTGTCTTGGAGCTATCTCTTCTGGGTCCCTGCTCACAGGATTTGCCTGTGGCCAGACAGAAAGTTACTGGGGTTAGTACTTCCTCTGTGGGGTTCCCACAAGTCCTGCTAGGAAAAGTGGGTGTTGCTCTGAGTTCACTCCTGCTGCAGACAACAGCCACGGGAAGAGAAATTTTCTAGCTCCCACGGGCAAGGGATGGCATGCAGGGTGTCTGAAATTCCTGGGGCTCAGGCCTCCAGGTTTAAATAGTTTCCAAGTAATCTGGCAAGCTCGGGTGCCCCCCTGTGGCTCTGAGTGGAATGTGTCCAATCGACTTCGCGGGGAGGTGATCAGAGAACGTGGTGGGGGGAACATCCTCTGTTGTCTTGCTCCTCAAACTCAGGTCTGGTCCATCCACCAGCAGCATCAGCATCTCAGGTCTCACTCCACACCTACTGCATCAGAATCTGCACTCTTAACAAGAGTTGCACATTGAAGTTTGAAAGGCACTGCTCTTGCAGCCCCCAGGATGGCCCTAAGAAAAAAAAAGAAAAGCTCTTCTTTTCTCACTCCATAAGGAGATGCTGAGTCCACCACACACCATGCAGCCCCCAGGTAATGTTGCCTCCCCTAAGGGACCAGAGAAATGGAATAGGCCACCCATTTCCATACTCCTAACCACTTCCCAAGGAGCTTTTCCTGCACCGACATCCTTGGTTCCCCCTTGGTCTGTGGATTCACCTGTTCAAATCCAGGCAGCTGGGCTGAGTGCCGTGAGCTTTACGTGACTCAGTCCTCTCCTCCCAGAACTCATAACATTTATCTTTTAGAGCTGTTTTGGTAAAGCACATGGCATGTACAGCAGAAGGTCTGAGCGGTGTACTGTTCTGCTCTCCTTCCTAAGGCAACCGAACCCCTGTGGTAGAGGAAATGGCTCAGTTACATAAGCACCCATTATGGGGTTACCCCAAGAGTGCTGGTCTAGTTCTCTGGTTCCCCCAACATTTCTGCACCATGCCTCCTTCAGATTGCTTCTCTAAACCATCTGGATCTAAGTTAAATATTCTCTGGGGAGCTTAGATTTCCCCAAAGCAATGTATCTTCTTGCATGGAGTCTGGATCCCACTCAGGGGTCAGCAATAAAAAGACTGTTGAATTAAAGATCAGGTGCTCCGGTACTTCCTTCTCTGCTCCTGTGACCTCAGGAGGGTTGCAAACAGGTGTGTTCATACTTGCCCTTCCTTCTTTCAGGGTTACATAGGGTGCCTGGAGACAGTGTGTGCCTGGAAACTTTGGTAACTGTGAAGCACTTTTGATCATTGTAAAGCTTTTTTTTTAAAAATATAAGAATTGCTACTGTAACTTAAAAAGCTAACCTTCAGATGGAACTCCAGTGTCTTTATAAAGCTCTCAAAGGCTGGAAAGAAGGTGAACTCCGACAGTTGAGATGTGCTCAGGGAGCATAGCATGTTTCAGTGTGGGAATGTTCATGTTTCTAGAAGCTCAAGGAGGTGGTGTAAGTGTGTGTCATTGTGGGGGACAGGGAGTGCTCCCCACAGACTGAAACTGTTGCAGTGGAGTGTGTGAAAGTGGCGAGGCTCATGTGTCCAGTGTGTGTGAGTGTGGCTCAGCTCCTACTGAGTTGAGAGACCTGGGTTCTGGTTTGGTGGCCTTGAACCCATCCCTCAGACCTTCCTGAGCCTGTCTCCTCATTTTTAAATGACAGACTTGGGCTGATTGATTTCTAAGTTCTCTCCTAGCTCTGTCACGCTAATAAGCATCCAGCTTGAGCATGGGGGGCCTTTGGCTGCTGGTTTTACTGTCGAATTTCATTTCTGGGTCTCTGTACCTGAGTTGCTGCTCACCAAAGCGCTGGAGTTTGGCTTTTTGGAAATTCTCTCTTCCTCACTGAAAACGCAGGAGGCTTGAGCGTGAAACTCACTCATCAAAAAGAAAACACACACACACATACACACAGAGCAAGAAACCACAGGGCTTATCAGCCTGTCGTCATCGAGCAGACGAGAATAGTGCAGAACTCTAGGCAGAGAGGAAATGAACTTGAGAGAAGGGGGAACATAGAGCAGAGAGGAGAGAAAGAGGGCGGGAGTGGAAGCAGAGAGCTGAAGCTCAGGGGCCCAGGATGGTGGGAAGATGGAGGATGTGGCGGTGAAGCAGGGCTTCCTGTACCTTCAGCAGCAGCAGACTTTTGGGAAGGTAGGAAGAGCACGGCTGGGCTGGGGCTGAGCCGAGGGGCTGGAGGGCTGCTAGAGACTTCCCTGGGGAGGAGAGGAGGCCCCGGAATGTTCCCAAACCCTTATGGGATGGTGGAGACTGTGCCATCTACCACATTGGGCCCAGAGTACAAGCTTGGGAGGGCTCTTGCCTTAGCAGCTGTTGCCTCTGCGAGCTGGCTCCAAACTGTGCTCTTTGCTGACAGCCATTGCCCCGGGAGGAGGGGGAAAAAGAGGCTCTGACTCTGCTTTTCTTGCCTTTCTTGTTCTGTGGTGACGTCTTCTCACCGGGACACCCTGGGAGGGAATGGGAGGCACAGTGGAGGGGATACTTCAGGGTTGCCGTGGAGGTTCCTTCCTCCTCTCCTGCCCCAGTGGGGTACGTTTGGCTGCTATTGGACTTGAACTGGGGTCTCTGGGAGCCAGGGCCCCATTGTGCCCAAACTCCTTTTCCTTCTTTGGCCTCCTTGAATGAGGACGTCTTCCTTCCCTCAGCGGACACACCCCGGGGTTCCTCTCTCTGTCTCTTTCATGGCCTAACTTGTCAGAGGATGAGGCGGGAAGGTTCAGGAGGGTCAGCTGAGGTTCCGGGGGACAGGGCCTTCTATGGGGCCTCACAGAGAATGAGAAGCGTGCTCCCCAGTCTGGGCCCTTGGGCTGCCCTCCTCAGCCCTCTGGGCTCCGGGACTCGCAGGTTTTCTGCCTCTTGACTTGGATCCCCTGGGTTGGGCCTGCCCGGCCTCCCTGCAGTCGCCTCCATGGGGCTCACTCCTGTGCCTTTCTTGCCTTTGGCTTCCTCTCTGCTGTCGTTGTAGGCCTCTTATTGGATTGCTTGGGGTGCATCTCCAATGCTTTCTAACTCCTAAGGCCTCTGTTAGGCTCTCTGCCTCCTTGGGTCTCCCCCGACCTTCACCTCTGTCTCCCCCGGGTCCTTCTCTCCCCGCTGGGCACCATCTCTCCATCTCCCCACCTGCTACGCATCTGGGGGCAGAAATGGCGCCGGTTCGGGGCGACGCTGTACGGAGGGTCGGGCTGCGCCCTGGCCCGGCTGGAGCTCCAGGAGGGCCCGGAGAAGCCTCGCCGGGGAGAGGCCCCCCGGAAGATCATCCGCCTCAGTGACTGCCTGCGGGTGGCTGAGGCCGGAGGGGAGGTCAGCAGCCCCCGGGATACCAGCACCTTCTTCCTGGAGACTACGGAGCGCCTGTACGCGCTGGCGGCCCCCACTGCAGAGCGGGGTGACTGGATACAGGCCATCTGCCTCCTGGCCTTCCCCGTGAGTCGCCCAGGGCTGTAGAAAGGGCACGGGGCACTGGATGCTTGCCGTGGGCAGATGTCGTGAGAGCCAAGGTCAGGATGCTGGAGGTGGTTCCTTGGTGGGAGTTAGGGATCCCAGTTCAGAATAAAGACAGGGCAGTAGGCTGAGTGTATTTTGAAAGAAAGCTTGCGGTGGCCAGTGGTGGGCTTGGGATTGGCGATGGTGGTGAGTCTTGGGCCTTCCCCGCCAGGGCCAGAGGAAGGAGCTGAAGGGGAAGGGCGGCCGGCCCCGCATGGAGGAGAATGAATTGTACAGCAGTGCGACCACAGGTGAGGGCCCTGCCTTTGCTCCCTGGGTGCTCTCTCCAGGGCGTGGTGGGGAGGAGGTGAGGGCTGGCCGGCTGCCGGCTCAGTCTTCCTGCCTTGTGGCTGCCCCCGGCCCCGGCCAGCCCCCTTATCAGTCTCTCCGCATCGCTGCTTCCGGCACAGCCCAAGGTCGGGGAGGCTGGCCTGCCTGAAATGTCAGCCCTGCACCCTTGGCCCACTCCCTCTTGTGCAGGCCCTGCTGGTGGGAAAGGGCCCGACTGAGGGGTCCAGGTGAAGGTGGGGCTCTTGAACTCTCCCTTGTTGGCACCCGAGCGATTGTCTGTGAAAAGAATGGTTTTCTTTCTGTGGATTTGAGCTGTCCTGCGGCAAGGGAGCTTTTTGCTGACCAGGCAAGGCCCCTCCTGCTCTCTGTCTAGCCCTCGGGGTGGGCGCGTGGGGAGAGCAGGTGGACATGGGGGGGGGGACATCCAGGCTCCACCTCTCGGAGGGCACCTGATGGCATGGGCAGGGGCTGGGTAGGCTGAGAGCTGGGAGGGCAGGGTCAGCTGCATCTGCAGCTGCGACAGTCGGGACTGGGGAGGCAGCTGGCTTGGGGAGAGAGATGAGATGGAGATAAGGCTGTGGCTCTGGTGAGAGGGGCAGGAAGGATGTGGGTACGGGGTCGGGGTGCGTGTGGCTAGGGCATGATGCCTCCTGAGGGAGGGCTGGAGGTTCCTGGCATTTTAGGGAGTCTGACCTGGCGCAGGGCAGCTCAGCATTCAGGATGCAGGCTGCAGGGTCATGGGGCCGTGGGTAATACTTTTTCTGGAGACCCGGCATGCTATGTAAAGCAGGGCAGAGTTGAGACAGGTCGGCTGCTTCCCATGAACTGCCTCCTTGTCTACCCTCTTCTCCCCAGGGGCCCCCTGCAAGGAGTTTGCTGTGACTGTGAGACCCACAGAAGCCAGTGAGAGGTGCCGACTCTGGGGATCCTACACCCTCCGGGCCGGGGAGAGTGCCCTGGAGCTGTGGGGCGGCCCTCAGTTGGGCACCCAGCTGTATGAATGGCCCTACAGGTTCCTGCGGCGCTTTGGGCGGGACAAGGTGAGGGGGGGGGGGGGGCTGCCGCGGGCAGGTGAGAGGAAGGATGAGCGGTGAGAGAAAAGAGAGCGTCAGGGAGAGGGCGAAGGGGCCCTCAAAGGAAGAGAGAATGGAGGAGGAAGAAACGACGAGATAAAGGCCGGCAGAAGAGAAACAGCACAGCCCAGGGGCTGGAGGAGAGAACCACGGCAGGGAGAAATGGTGGTCGAGGTGGGGGAGAAGGAAAGGAGAGGAAGAGGTGGGGAGAGGTGGGAGGGTGGAGAGTGGCTGGCGTGGTGGAGGATGAACTCTGCATCGAGCTTCATACTCGATGGATGGGAGGAAGAAGGAGAAAAGATGAGAGAGGGCTTCGCTTGTAAGCAAAAGCATGGCGGGAGGGAAGGGGAAGCAGCTTGGGGAGAGGCTGGGGGGACAGGCTTGTGGTTGGGAGCTGGGTCCGGGAGTGGCAAGCAGCCCCGCCCAGTGGCCTGCGAGTCATCGGCTTTCTTCTCCACCCAGGCAACCTTTTCCTTTGAGGCAGGCCGGCGCTGCCTCTCAGGGGAGGGCAACTTTGAGTTTGAAACCCGGCAAGGCAATGAGATCTTCCTGGCCTTGGAAGAGGCCATCGCTGCCCAGAAGAACGCCTCCCCTCCTGGGCCCCCGACCCAGCCAGTCCCCAACCCTGCGGCGCTGCTCCAGCCGGAGAGTCCCTACTCCCGACCCCACGACTCACTCCCACCACTATCGCCCACCACCGTCAGGGTTCCTGCCCCCCGGCTGCAGCGGGGCCCAGAGGGGGAGTACGCGGTGCCCTTCGATGCAGTGGCACAGAACCCGCGGAAGAGCTTGAGGGGCATCCTGGCCATCCCTCCCCAGGCCCCGGCCGACCCTCTGTACGAGAGCATCGAGGAGCACCCGCCCTCCCGACACGACCACATATACGATGAGCCTGAGGGGGTGGCCGCCCTGTCCCTGTATGACAGCCCACAGGAGATCCGGGGTGAGGCCTGGAGGGGGCAAGCCGCAGCTGACAGGGACCCCAGCGGCCTCCAGCATGTCTACCCAGCGGGACAGGACTTTGCTGCCTCTGGCTGGCCACAGGGGACTGAGTATGACAATGTCATGGTACTTAAGAAAGGCCCAAAGTGATGGAGGGTGGAGGAGATGCGGACTCCGTCAGCTGCCAGGGCTGAAGTGGTCCTGTGCCTGCTGGGCCGGGCTTAGAGGCTGGTGAGAAGGCGGGGGGGGGGGGGGGGGGGGGGGGCAGGCGGGCCTCCCTTCTAGCTTCTGCGGCGACTCCTCCTGGCCACCGCATCCCAGGAACCTCCCTCCGCTCCTTCCAGAACCCTAGTCTTGGCCGCCTTAGTCTGGCCTGAGGAGTTGTCCCTCCCAGGGCCAGCTGGGTGAGTCACCATCCCAAAGCAGGAAGAGTACCCTGAAGAGACCCACACTTCTCCTACCCCTTTTCCACTTCCTCTTCCCCCCGCCCCCCACCGGCCTAAATGGAACCTCCAGATTTAGGGCAGAGGACAAAAGGATGTCAGCAAGTGGCCCTGGCTCCTTGGCTCATGCAGGCCACCTGCCTGCTGGTGTCCCCTTCAGGGGACAGCCGTGGCTCTGGGCAGCCTGGAGGATGGCTGCAGCTTCCTGCAGGTTTTGGACTTCTCTGTGGCATAAACGTTTCTGAAATATTTCTGTGCGGCATGAGTGTATGAGGCGGGGATGGGACAGGCACAGCCCTGCTGGGGGTGAATGCTTCAACCAGCCACCACTGACACCTCCTCTCCCAGCAGCAAAGTCCTCTCTGGGCCTAAGCTCCATCCCAAGCGTCATCTACCCACAGAGGTAGAAGTCTGTGCAAGTCAGGGCGCCCCAGGAAAGATCTTCAAGCATCTCTAACCCTTTGCTGGGGTAGGGTCAACACCAGAAAAATAGCGGGGAAGCTGTGTGTGTGTGTGTGCGCGTGTGTGTGTGTGTGTGTGTGTGTGTGTGTGTGAGTAAACCTGGACTGGAAGATAGGCAAGAGTTGAGCCTCTTCAGCGTTAGAAATGGAACTACTCCCACTCAATCCCTTGCTTTCCTGAGACTTGCCCTCTTCGTCTGTAAACTGAGGGAGTTCCTTCATGTAGGCACTGAGAACCCTTCCTGCTCTGAACTTCCCCATTGGCCCTTGTATCCCATTTCCCCACAGGCAGGCTCTGTGCTGTCTCCTCTCATCAAAACCCGCTTCCATGGAAAGGGATGTCAGTATGTTTCTGCTACAGGCCAACTCAGCCAATATTATGGGGCACTGCGTGTAAGGCCTGCCCTGGCCTCACGATGCTTACAGTCTAGAGGAGGCTGAGATGAGGGCACACATGTCTATCACAAAAGGTGGACATAAGTGCCACAAGATGTGAATCAAGGCCTTGGGGATCAAGGGACATAGCTGTTTGTTGGGGGACCAAGAAAGTTTTCATATCGAAGGTGGCATTTAAGGTGGACCTTCAAGGGTGGGAAGCAATGTGAAAAGAGCATCCCAGGTAGAAGAACGTGAATGGAGGCATAGGGGGAGGTACGTATACACTCAGGAAAGAGTTCTACATTAAGAATGGAGGGGACATGGGACAATCTAGTTGGGAAGGCAGATCCTAACCGTGATGTGGAGGAATTTGTACCTAATTAAAGGGGAAGGAGGAATGACAAAGTCTTTTTTTTTTTTAACTTTTTTATTATGGAAAATTTGAAACATACACAAAAGCGGAAGGAGTAGTGTAATCAATGCCCATGAATCCATCAGTTGGCTTCAAGAATTATCAACACATGGCCAATCTTACTGACAAGGCTTTTGAGCAGGGCGTTGTGTAGAGCTGTGTGTTAGGTCAATAACCCTGACAACCCTTGGAAAATGGCCTGGGGGCGGAGTGAGCTTCATTGGGAGGGGAAATGCAGAAAGACTGGGGATTCAAATGCCATTGTAGAGATGGGGCCTGCAGATCTTAGATTCACACTGGATGTGGAACACAGAGAAATAGGGTTTCGGGAGAGATTCAGTTCTGGGGAAGAAGGTGAGCTTAGTTTCTGACTGAGGCTAGGATGGCCTTACTCTATCCCGCTAGAGGAGTCTCCGCAGCAGCTGGAAAGGGGCTCTGGAGCCGGGGAGGGAAACAAGATAGAGACCTGTGGGCTTCCCAGCCTCCCACGTGGGGTGTGATCGAGTATTATGTCACACCATGCCTTTGCTCCTTATTAAAGGAATTTGAGGCAATGGGTGAGCAGGCTGGAGACAGAGGGAGAAGCCTTCCAGGAGCCCTGACTCTTGTCTGTGCCAAAGGACTATTCCGGTTGCCACCACCCAATCCCAGCTTTAGAATACACTGGAGGCAGGCAGGCCTAATGCCTCTAAGGGGTTCAGTAGTTCCCCTCTCCAGGTGGGAGTTGGGGAGCTCTTAGGCAGGGATGCCCCCTAATTTCCTTCAGAGCACTTGAGGCAGACATCCCAGCGCATCCCAGCAGGGGGCAGTGTTAGCCTGTGGAAAAGGCCACTGGGGGCTTAGCTGCTGCCAGGCGTGGGGGCTTGGTCCTGAAGGAGGGAACTTTAGGATTTACTGCCCAAAAGAATGCGGGATCATTGGAAGAATCTGCATTTCAGGGCTTGTCCCTTCAGAATCTCAGAATCCCGCTTGGAGGACTGTGGAGCCTGCCTCCGAGAGGTGTGGGACCCTAAGCTGAAAATTGCTCCTCTCCTGGCCTCTCTCCTCCCTGCTGGGATCCGAGGAATTCGGAGCTTTTCCTTCTGAAGCTAGCTTTGCTCGAAAGGGAAAGTGGTAGATTGGGGCCCTGGGGAAAGGTGGGGAGGGCTGGTGGGGGCAGGGGAAGGGAGCGTTTGGGGAAGTGGGAGGGGCCATGAGAGTCCTGAGAATGCTGACCAAGCCCGCAGGGTCCCTCTCAGAAGATGTGACCGGGCGGGCGGGTCTTCCTGCAGAGAGCTGGGTCAGCCCATCCTCAATGGCACCGTCGCCTCGGACATGTGCATCATTCCTTAGTTCCCTCCCTGGGCCAGTCCCACCCCCCACGTGCGTGGAGCCTGCGCGCCGAGTGGCTACACAGAAATGGATTCATGCAGGCGTGAGCCTCAGCCATGAATCTCCGCAAACAGAAACACAGAGATGAAGCCCTTCTTACAGTGTTTCTCTGGCAGCCTGCTGTCAAGGGGCAAATTCATACAGGAGAAAGCAGATTGGTCTCGAAGGGGAGGGGGCAATGTAAGACCAAGAGACAGCTCCACCAAGAAAGGGTCTCCTGGCTCCAGATCTGCTACCTGGCAGCTCTCGATACCACGAGATCCTCTGCCGTGACCAGGGCACTTAGGGACTGCTTTTATTTGCTAATTATTATGCAGAGGTGACATCAGGGCAGATAAGAATGGCATCATGACTGGTGCCCAGCACAGAGATGCGTACACAGATTGGTGTAACTGTGCGTTCACACACACAAGCATGCTATATCATTCTTCATGTTTCTTTTTTTCCCTCTCTGCCTCCCCTCGTATAACATTTTCTTTCTTCCAGAGCATAGCAGTGGTGTGGTGTGGGTGTGTGTATGTTCATGTGTGTGCATCTTGGCCCCTGGTCCATCCCATAAGCTTGCTCCCAGGCTGTGGTGGGGGCGGCCAGGGCCCCCTGGTGAATTCCCACCTTGGAGCTTCAGAATAAACCACGACCCAGGTTGCCTGGGCCTCTCTGCTCACTCAGACTCCTCCCTGATGGCTGCGCATAGGCTGTTGCTGCCACCACCTTTCGGCCGTGATGCTAACCAGCCCCCTGCCTCCTGCCTCGTGGGCGCTGATTCAATTAGCCAAGGTGCCCGCCTCCTGCCAGAGCCCTTTATAAAATCAGCAGGAGCAGCTGGAGATCTCAGGGAGGGTGCGGCTGGGAAGCGAGCAGGGAGGTCAGCGAGCTGGGAGGGGGAGGGGGAGGAATGAGGGGGTCTGGGAAGGGGTGTCTGATCTGATTAGGCATCAGGTTGGCTTCCCCCTGGCGGGCGGGGCTGTACATCACTGACCTGCTTCGCTCCTTAGCTCCCAGGCCCACCTGACACTGGCCAGCATGGAGCAGGGCCCGTCTATCTCCAGGCTCTGGCCAGGCCTGCCTCTTTCCTCCTCACTCCCTCCCACCTCCAGAGCCCTCTTCTTTTTTTTCCCCTCCATCACAAGTATTTATTTTATTATTATTATTTTTTTAACATCTTTATTGGGGTATAATTGCTTTACAATGGTGTGTTAGTTTCTGCTTTATAACAAAATGAATCAGTTATACATATACATATGTTCCCATATCTCTTCCCTCTTGCATCTCCCTCCCTCCCACCCTCCCTATCCCACCCCTCTAGGTGGTCACAGAGCACCGAGCTGGTCTCCCTGTGCTATGCGGCTGCTTCCCACTAGCTATCTATTTTACATTTGGTAGTGTATATCTGTCCATGCCACTCTCTCACTTTGTCCCAGCTTACCCTTCCCCCTCCCCATGTCCTCAAGTCCATGCTCTGGTAGGTCTGTGTCTTTATTCCCGTCTTACCCCTAGGTTCTTCATGACCTTTTTTTTTTTTTTTCTTAGATTCCATATATATGTGTTAGCATATGGTATTTGTTTTTCTCTTTCTGACTTACTTCACTCTGTATGACAGACTCTAGGTCCATCCACCTCACTACAAATAACTCAATTTCGTTTCCTTTTATGACAGAGCCCTCTTCCTGACACCAGCTCCCGGATCCCTGGGCCAGAGGTGGCTGGTGGGTTCAGGAAGGGGGCACCAGGGTCTGAGGGATTTGTTGGGGAGCTGGAGTCCCAGAGCTGGGTTAAGTAATTCTGGGACTTGCAGCCCAGGACTGTCTCAGGCTTGTCCTTTCAGGTGTCTGATCAGAAAGGGCTAGGCGGTGCCTGAGGTGTGCCTGAGGGGGCAACAGCATTTGGGTAATAATAGTGTTCTTGAATTTGTACAGCTTTCCCTTACTTATAAAGCGCTCTGGGGGCAGCTGAGTAGAGTTGGTTAGGCGCACACACACATTCAAATTCTGGCTCTGCTCCTTGCTAGCTGTGTGTCTTTGGGTATCTGCTCTGTGCCTCTGTTTCCACATCTGTAAAATGGAGATAATATGTTTCTCAGAGGCTTGTTGTGAAGACTGAGTGAATGAATGAATGCATAGCTCCTAGAACGGTGCCTGGACCACAGAGCTCCATGTTACCCACGACTGCCCTTTACCTCCCAGGGGTTCCGCCAGGTGGGCAGGCAGAGATGTCTGTCTCATAAGCCAGGGGATGGAGGCCCAGAGAAGCAGAGTCCTTTCGCTTTGGGGTGAACTCAGGCTTTGTGGAAATGGGAGGACCTGGTTGGGATTCTGATAAGAAGGAAGAAAACCAGATGACCATTTGAGGAGAGGGGAAGGGAGCAACGTCAAAGGCCTTTCAGCCCCCGACTGGGTGGCTCCTGGCCGGCAGACTCTGTACACCTAGGCAGAGTGGGGCTTGCCTGCACTTTCCCAAGCCCAGAAATGGGAGAGCTTGGGAGGGAAGCTGCTTCCTAGACTAGAAGGCCTTTGGCCTGAGGAAAGGCCAGAGAGCAGAAGCCACAGGGGAGATTGCCTCCTTTCATCTGAGCTGCTGCATCCCCTCGTGGTCTGGCAGCTGGCACGTCTGGGCGTGGGGGCAGGTTTCTGCCAGATAGGAGCACGTGGGGGTCCAGTTGTCAAGGCCTGCCAACGGGTGCGATCACATACCCCCCGGGGGCTGCTGCCCTGCAGCAGCAGCTGGAGGCTGGGCAGGAAGGAGGTTTACCGTCTCTCCGCTAGACTGCGAATGTGCTAAGGGTGGGATTTGTTCTTAACCTAATTCATCCTTGTACCCCTAGCACTTAACGCACTGCTGGGCGCAAGGTAGGCACGGATAACTATTTCAGGATGGAAAGAATAAATGAAGCCCACTTTACTTGTGGTGGGGTGGACACAGGTGATTTGTGGAGCCCTGTGGGGATTCCACAACCAGAAACATTTCCCCCATCGGCTCCAGGAATCCCATCTTCAGCATTTTGGTCCAACCCCAACTTCCCCCCACCCACCCAACCTCTCCCAGCAGCCCTCTTTTATTTGTTTATTTTTATGGAAATTTTATTTTTCATTTTTATTTTATTTTTAAATTTATTTATTTTGGCCGCGCCATGTGGCTTGCAGGATCTCAGATCCCTGACCAGGGATTGAACCCGGCCACATGGCAGTGAAAGACCCAAAGCCCAGAATCCTAACCACTAGGCCACCAGGGAACTCCCCAGGTCTCTCTTTTTTTTTTTTGCGGAACGCGGGCCTCTCACTGTTGTGGCCTCTCCTGTTGCGGAGCACAGGCTCCGGACGCGCAGGCTTAGCGGCCATGGCCCACGGGCCCAGCCGCTCCGCGGCACGCGGGATCCTCCCGGACCGGGGCACGAACCCGTGTCCCCTGCATCGGCAGGTGGACTCCCAACCACCATGCCACCAGGGAAGACCCCCCAGGTCTCTTTTAAAATGCAAATGTCCTGGGGCAGGGCATCCCCGGAACCACTAACAATCCTTGGGAGAGGGAGTGTGAAAGGAGCTGTCTTGGGACTGGAGGCAGGAGGTCCCTGTGGTGGCAGGAAGGAGGGCTGAAGGAGAGAGGCCCTGATCGGGTCTGGAGGCATGGTTGGTTGGTGCCGCGCCTCTGGTGAAGCCGGAAACCTGGCAGCCAGGCCTGTAGGTGCAGGAGGTGCAGGCAGGCCCTCGGCATGGGATGCACTTCTTGGCAGACCAAACTCTTAACAGAACCGTGAATTGGCAGGTTTCCCCCTGTTGATGCCCGCCTGTCTTCCTGTGCCCCTTTCCATGCCACATCACAGCCCTGCTCCTCCACAGCCGGGGCCCTGGGGTGCCCTGGGGGCCGAGAAACCCCTCTACCCTAACACTTCAAGGAGCAGAATGTCTGAGCCAGAAAGAGGCCTTAGCAATCCTCTCGCCTGAGTCCTTATCTTCCACTTAAAGAAACTGAGGCCAAGTTGAGTTTTAAATCCCTCTCAGATGTATTTACATTTTATTAGAATTTGTTTACCGTTGTGCTTAATCTGCAGGAACAAACCGTTGATGTTGACACTGGCGACATCCACAGGGAGATCATTTGTAGCCTTTTAGGTAGATGGGGTAGGGACAAAGGGGAGGGGACTCTGGATTCCCCTACTTCACTATCTCTGAGCAAAGCTTTCTTCCCTTCTCCAAAGTCACCACTGGCAAGTCCCCAAGCAAATGCCCTGAGCCAGAGGCCCAGGTTAATTAAGGGTAGCTTAGACCAAGGCTGTTCATTTTCTGCTGGTTACCTCCCTGGTCCGTATGGGAAGGGGTGCTATGTGGTCCTATTCCCTTTCTAGTTTCCTCCAGTAACTATACTCCACCCCTCCCCCACCCCCCACCCCCAACTCGCTCACCCACGTTATCCTTGACCCTGATCCTCAGGGGCAGCTTTCCTGCCCAGACAACTCCAAAGCAGGGTACAGCAGCCAGCTCCTGGCTCCCAGGCTCCTGTTTCCACCTATAGACAGGAAGCACTTGGTCCATGAGTATGAGGTGAGGGCAGGGGAGAGGCTGATGGAGAGAAGACGGAGGATGGAGAGGAAGATGGGTTGGGTGGGAAGGTGTGGATAAGAGAAGGAAAGGACTGAGATGGTGACTGGGTGGGGAAGCAGAGGTTCCAGTGGGATGGGAGGAGTCAGGATGGAGGAGTTATCTAGGGCAGCTTCCGGGAGAGCAACTGGGATAAGACCACCCTGCCTGCTCACAGAGGAAGGAGAAGTATCAAGAGGTTGCAGCTTTTGGGCTTCCCTGGTGGCACAGTTGTTAAGAATCTGCCTGCCAATGCAGGGGACACGGGTTCGAGCCCTGGTCCAGGGAGATCCCACATGCTGCAGAGCAACTAAGCCCGTGCACCACAACTACTGAGCCTGCGCTCTAGAGCCCGCAAGCCACAACTACTGAGCCCACGTGCCACAACTACTGAAGCCCGCACGCCTAGAGCCCGTGCTCTGCAACAAGAGAAGCCACCGCAATGAGAAGCCCGCACACCCAGCGAAGAGTAGCCCCCGTTCGACGCAACTAAAGAAATCCCGCGTGCAGCAACGAAGACCCAACGCAACCAAAATAAATAAATAAATAAAATAAATTTATAAAAAAGAAGTTGCAGATTTTGAAAGCAGAGTGGTTGGTGAAGCCAGGTTCCCGCGCTGCTGGGAGGCCTGAGAGGTTGGTTTGTCCAAAGCTGGGGTTACGCCTGAGAACCAGTGAGAAAAGCCCTGGTTCTCTCCAGGACTGTTGGCTGAGAAGGAGTGGGAACCTGGCTGGCTCTGGACAGCAGGGAGGTGGTGCTGGGGCAGGGGTTGAGGGGGTCAGGGGAGCACGGCCAGGCAAGATGGGCTCAGCTGTTGAGTAGGGACGTACAGCACTCAGCAGGCTTTCATCGGCAAAGTCTGGAAGACTGGTGATGGGCCTGCGGGAAGTAAGAATGGGTGCTCACAGCCAGGCAGCCAGTGTCTGGGGCCCGCAGGGCCAGCGGACAGAACTGACCAGCCAAACCCAGCCTGAGCCTGAGGCAGAGACTGGGCCAACTTCCTGTGGGACATTCCAACCTTCAGGCTTTGTCACACCCTGAGAACCAACTTGAGCTCTCCTGGTTCTACCTTCTGGTTTGGCTGGCCTGGCACAGGATCCTTCCTCCCAGCGGACAAAACAGAACTGCCTCCTTTAAAAAAAGAAAAAAAAAAAAAGCCTTTTGATTTCTTTGGTGCTGAAGGCAGTGAGGCCACCAGTGGTGTCGAGGCCTCCGTGCTTGGGGAACCTTTGCTTGTTCTGCATCTCTGTGTCCTTAACCTCCATCTGTTCATGAGGAGGGATGCTAGACAGAGCACTGAGCTAGGAGCCCTAATCCCTGCTCTGCCATTAACTGGCTGTGGACTGTGGGATGCTGGGCAAGTCTCTTATCCTCTCTGGGCTTATTCTGCCATTTGCAAAATGACAGAGCTGGATAAGAAGAACTTCTTGACAGTTCTTCAAGAAGAACTGTCAAAGTTCCCCTTAGCTGTACAATCCTTTGTTTTGGGGAAATCGCCAGGACAGCAAGGAAGCAGAAATGACTTTCAAAAGAGGAAGTGTGGAAAATATGGTTTCAAAGTCTTAAGTTAAACATGTAGTGGGGCCCACTGCTGGAATTCAGAAATGTCTGGAGAATTGGTGGGGTGGGTCCCATCCTGTGAGGGACAGAGGAGCCTCCGGGAGAGGACTTACCCTATAGGAGGAGATGGCATTGCAGGAGCTCTGTGCCTGGTCGTGCAGGTTGAGCAATGAACACCTCTAGGGGGCACCATTCATAATGAGGGCTCACGTGAGCCTGACATGCTTGACCAAGGAATAAAGCACAAGTTGTCAGAGAGATGGGGTGCTTTGAGGAGTGTATAGTCTACAGGGACATCAGATACAGTGGCACAGGCTGTGCACTGCACAAGTGCAGGGGATACCATTCACACAGACAACAGTGGAGCCATGTCTGGGTATCTATTTCTAAGACTTGTCTCTCAGCATCCCTGCTTTCACTTAGAACACTGGCTGCACACTTGGGCATTCTTATAGTGGAGGTTGATACAGAGAAGGGAAAGGAAAGGGAGAGTTTCCTTCCTTTGCTACAGGTTGACAGACATTGCTAACAGATCCAAGGACTCAGTGCCTGAAGGGTTTTTTTTTTTTTTTGCCATTTACAACATCATGGGTGGCCCTGGAGGGTACTAGGCTTAGTGAAATAAGTTAGACAGAGAAAGACAAATACCGTATGTTATCACTTATATGTGCAGTATCAGTGACGGAAGACAGAGAGCCAGCACCTGGGGACAGCCATAAACAACACCCGAGAGGCACTTTTCATGGACTGGGGTCCTCTATGAGCAGATGCCTGCAAGGGGCTATAAAATCCTGCTTCTCCTTCCTTGGAAGCTGGCCTCAGAGCTGTCCCTCAGTCCAGCCACCTCTTCTCCCTCCCATGGTCCCAAGCTGGGCTCACCCTTGTTCAGGTACCAGGAACACCCTTCTCCAGGTCCAAACCATCCCTGACCTGAGGCTCTTCCCTGCTCTGTGTAGCCGTCTTGCTTGCTTCTCTCAGCCACAGGCCTGGTACTCTTGATTCCCTTCACAAAGGGAATCATGAGAGGAAGACTGCAGCTTTTGTTTACAGAAGTCAGTCAGCCGAGGAGGCTGCTTTGTCACAGTAGGTCACATTGTGTCAAGCATGAGGGTGTGGGTGCGTCTGGGGGTGTGGTGATCACGGCCCCTCTCTTGGGCACATGGCTTCCTAGAATCCAGAGCATCCCATGTTCTCTGCTCCTCTCCAGGCGGTGGGTGTTTTTTATATTTTACAAATGAGAAAACTGAAGTTCAGACTTGAGACTTGATGACTTGCCCAAGGTCACCAGGCTCCTACGTGACCGTGTTGGGCTGAGCCAAGCCCTCTGTAGCCTGCTAGAGCGCCTGGCGTGGTGGGGTGGCCGTGCCTGGCAGCTGCCTGCCGATGTTATTCATTACAGTCCCTGCAGGAAAGTCCTCCGTGACTTGAAGATTTCCAAGAGGCAGTGTGGCAGAGTGGAAAGAGCACTAGGTCCTCGTTGGGCAAATCACTTCACTTCTCTGGGCCTCGGTTTTCTCATCTGTAAGATAGGGTTAGTAATACCCATTAACCTCACGGGGTTGTTGGGCAGCTTAAATAAGATCACAGGGGGCGAGTGGGAATTGTGTGCTTCTTTTCAATGGTGAGTCATGATCATCTTCCAGGGTCCCCTATGCAGACAAATGCCTAAATTCTTATCAGCACGTGTCTCAGGAGTCATCTGAGCTTCCAGGAGGCATCAGACTAAGAGCAGTGGGAAGAGGACACAAGGTGGCCCCGTGGAGGGGATGAGGGGTGGAGAACTCTCAGATCACCTGATCTCGGCTCCACAGTCTCTCTCTGAAGCTCACTGGAGGCAGCACAGATGGCCAGACCCAGTGTCCAGCTTCCAGGGCAGAGGGAGGCTTTGGTACCTGTGGGCAGCTGGCAGGGCACCTGAGGGTTGGGCCCAGCTCCTTTAAGAGGCTGCCCCTTCCTGCTGCCCCAGGCAGGTGGACAGATGTTGGATGGCCTGAGGAGGAAGAGATTGGAGTTGCAAGAAGAACTGGGATAGAGAACTGAACTGTTGGCAAAATCTCCGGCAGATCAATGGAGACCATCTGGATAAAGGGGCTGCACTCAGGGCCCTGGTGGTGAGTGCCTAGGTTCCCAGGAACCTGTTATATGCTGCCCCATCTCCAGAGAAGAGGGTAGTTCTGGCTGGAGCCCCAGTGCCCTTCCCCACCCCCACGTCCCACCCCAGGACAGCCCAGAAGTCCTCCCTGCTGACCTCACCCCAGGCTAGGCTCTGTCTGTGTGGGGCTGTGGTCTCCACCTGAGCTAGCAGTTTAAGGTGCCCCAGATAACGTCATGAGGTGGGGTGGAGAGAATGCACTTCTATTGTTGCGTCTGGATGTTGTCACATTCTAATGTCCCAGGCTTGTCATTGCTGGTGCCTGTGGGCACCCTTAGATCACTGCTGGCTTGGTCTTCGGGGTCTCCTCCTGCCTCCAGAAGGTGGGGCTGTAGGAGGTTAGTCCATCAGTTACTCCTCCAGGAGGTCTGGACCTGGGATGGGCCCCCATACAGAGAGCCCCCAGGAAAGGTGATCTGATTGGCTCAGCCGGCTGGGGTCCCGGGATGGGAAAGCTCAGACTCCTGCTGCATGGGATCTTCCTACATGAAGGGAAAATCTGAAGGACTCCTTCAGGGGTCCTCCCGGGCTAGGCTCTGGGTTGGCTCCCCTAAAGCAACCTTAGCCCTGGTCAGATCAGAGCTGACGGGGGCCCTGGGGGAAGGTGACAGTGGCCTGGGGCATGGCATGTTCCTCTTCCTGGGGCCCAAACACGTGCTTTACACACATGAGGATTTCCTCAATTGACTCACTGACCCCTGCACTCTGCGGGGTCTCTGCTTCATCCATAATCATCTGGCCTTTGTTTCGGGGGCCGTGCCCACAGTGCCAGCCCGCCAGCTCTTCTGCGCACCTGAGGTTCCTGGCCTAGTAACACTTAGCTGAAATGCCAGGGGGCCTGGCCTGGTTTGGGACGGCTGCTCTAGACAGCCATGCTCCCCTGCACTCTAACTCCAGGCCCTGGCAGGCTGGGAAAAGCCAAAATAAAGCCTCAGTGGGAGACGGGGAGAGGTCAGGATGGCTGATACAGCTTCCTCAGGAATCAGAGGGAGCTGAAGTGGGCTTCAGAGGGTGCGTAGCTGTGGGCTGTGTGCTTTGGGGGCCTGACTTTCCCCTATATGCTCATCTGCTTTGAGATACTCTGAGTGGGGCAGAAGGGGTCCCCCAAATATCTCCCCCGTATAATTCACCCATCATGGCTTCATTGCATTTGCTCATGAAAGATTTTATCATTTCTAAAGGCCTCCTTTATAAAATGCAAAAACCTCTACAAAGTGGTCATGCATTAAGTTCATTATCAGAGAAACCTTCCATTATTATTCTAGCAGGAAATAGATGAGAGCCAGAAATTTGGTCTGGATAGAGGTATCAGTGTGTGTGGTGAGTGTGTGTGTGTTGGGGTTGAGGGTGGGAGATGTATTTTTCCATTTGTCCAAATATGTATCAAGCACCTGTGAAGAGCCAGTGTTCTTGGTCCCGGGGATGCAGAGTGAAGGAGAGATGAATATATTTGCCCTTGTGGAGTTTACATTCTTTGGGGGGAAGGGGGACAATAAGCAAACCAAAGAAAATGAATACAATTTATGGGATGTCAGATGGCAGTCTGTGCTATGGGGAAGAATAAAGCAGGGGAGGGGGGAGGATTACTGCTGGAGGAGGTGCAAACCTCTTCGTAGGGGGCTTGGCTGTGAGGGAAGGACTAGCCTCTTGGCCTCTGCAGGTTCTGGGACTTAGAAGGAGGCTGTTGCTCTCAGGGGCCCGCAAATGCCCTGGGGCCTGCCCTCTGTGCTTGCCTGCTTCCTCCTCTGCCCAATATCCCAAGAGCCACAGAGCTCTCAGGTCCCAGTGGAGGGGACCCTGGGAAGATAGCCCCCTGGCAGACCACCAGCTGAAAACGTTCCCTGAGCTGGCAGGAGGAGGGAGCCTGTGGAGCTGGCAAGCTCTGGACCAGCCAAGATTAGTGAGGAATATGGTGCTTGCTCACCCGGCATGGCTCATTACCCAGCCCTAATCTGAGCAATTTCTCTCTTTTTTCACACCAAGATTTGGAGGGAGCAGTGCAGCCGTGTGGAGTAACAGGGGTCACTCTGCAATAGAAAGTCAAAGCTTGGGATGGTGTTGTGGGGGGAGGGGAGGGTGTTGTGGGGGGCAGGGGAGGGTGTGTCCCTTCCTGCCTCCCTCCCTCATTCCATCAGTCCCCCATAGGGTCTCCTTTGGCCAGGTATGGGGGAGAGAAGAAAATGACAAATTCCCACCTCAAGGAATTTCGTGGGGCAGGTGCTCAAGGTCAAGTGCTCAGGAGGTGAGGTGGGGGCTACAGACATAGCACTGGAGTTCAGGCACCCGACAGGAGGAAGGAGGCATCAGGGAAGGCTTCCCGGGGGTGGGGGGGGTTATGCAGCAGCAGCACCCTATACCGGGGAGGTGAAAAGGGCCCTCCAGGCCGAGAGACGGAGAGTTTGGTCACTAGATAGACAGCGACATGAGTGTGATTAGCGAAGGAAGTCCTGTCTCAGAACGGAAAGGACCCCCTCTCAAGAAGGGATCCTGAAGACGCCATCCTGGACCTGGTGGGTGGGGCAGGGAGGAGGCCCAGAGCAGGCGTTCCTCTGACCTCTGTGTTCATCACGGTTAGACCCAGCAGGATCAAGGGACACTGGCTCTAGAGAAGGGGAGGAATGTCAGATATGTTCTAGAGGTCCCAAGGCCCCACAGTTACAGACGGGGAGGTTCCCCTCCCAGGATGCTCCTCCGATGCGCTTGCCCTGCAGCTGCAGTAAAAGCAACAGTAGCCATCACTGAAGGAGGATCGTGCCAGGAGGTGTTCTAAGGGCTTCCTGTGGATTAACTCATGCATCTGCAGAAAGCCCCTTGAGGTAGGGACCATGGTTATTGCAGACGAGGAACCTGAGGCTGAGTGGTTACTCAGAGTCACACAGCTAGCATGTGGGAGCAGGAATCTGACCCCCACGTCTGCCTCAGGGTCCACGCTCTTAGCCCTGGAGGTAACGTGGAGCGTGTGAACCAGCTGCCTGTCTGCGCATCGTGCAGGTACTGCGCATGCTCGCCTCAATCCCGGAACTCTCCACACTCCCGGCGAGTCTTCTCAACGCAACTCCCCAGTCTCCTCCTTGCCTGTGATTTTCTGCAGACCCTCCAGCAGAGGTCAGGTGGTAGAGACAACCGTCTCTGGGGACAGGAGGTGGGGATGCTGTCATTTGTAACATTTGCTGATTTCCGTGGTGTACATATTCCCACTCTGGCCGCTTTCAGCTATCACTCTGACATCAGTCGGCCTGCAAAACTCCCGAAAATCTCACCATCAGCTGTCAGTACGGGCCAAGTCCAGCGCTCCAGTGCAACAACACCTCCCCCGCCCTGCCCCCTTCGTTCCCGACACCTCTACTTAGACTAGGTTCACATGATCGGGTATGCTTTGAAAGTTCTCATCTTGGGAGGTTTGAAAACGGTTTTATTTCCTCCACTCAAAAACAAATAATAATAAAAGATTCATGGAGTGCTCCTCACTATAATTATTTCCTGTAAGAGACCTTGGTGATTTAGTTCAAATCTTGGTTTTAGAGATACGGAAAATCCGCCCAAGAGTGGAGGTTCTGGCCCAAAGGCACAGAGCTGGTAACTCACAACCACTGTGGGAAGCCAGGTCTCCTGTCCCCTGGCTCTTCCTTGTGACACATCTCAGCACTGTTCCAGTTTCAGGGGGGTGATGCAAGGCAGGTGAGAGAAAAATGCAGGATGGAGTTTGGCTTTGCCACACACCAGCCTGTGGCTTTGAGCCAGTATCTTAAATGCTTTGAGTCTGAGCTTTAATCATTTAAAAACTGTAGATCTTATTAATACTTGCCCTCTGTATCTCACAGGGGTGTTGCGAAGACCAAAGGATATAAATGGGTAGCAAAGTACATCTAAGGGAAGGAAATACAAATGGCTGTTAAACGTATACAGTGATGTTCGATCTCACTCAAAATAAGAGAAATGTAAATTAAAATTACACCGATAAATAATTTTTCCTATCAGACTGGCAAGGGTCCAGAAATTTGATAACACACTCTGAATGGTGAAGTTGTAAGGAAACAGGCACTGTCGTATTTCTCATGGGAAGGGAAGTGTGTGGAACCAGCATGGAGGTCAGTTTGGCAGGAGCTAGCAGCATTGTAAAGACACATATTTTCTGAGCCAGCAATTCCACTTTGGGGAATTTATCCCACAACTACAGTTGTGTAAGTACAACAGGTCCATGTGTATGGCTATTTGTTGTAGCGTTGTTTGCGATGGGAAAAGATTTGAAACAACGTAAATGTCCATCGGGAGGAATCTCTCTGAGAGACTATGGTTCGCCCATGTGATGGAGTATTATGCAGCTGTGAAGAGGAAAGAGAAAAGAGCTTTGTATCCATGAATAAGACAAACTGTTAAGTGAAGAAAAGCAAGATGTAGAACAGTATGTACAGTATGTTACATTTTGTGTTTAAAAAAGGAGGAAATAGGAGTATTTGCTTGTGTCTACGTAATGAAATTCTAGAAGGATCTCTGAGAGACTAAGAACAGTGGTCACCTGTGTGTGTGTGTTGGGGGTGAGCCTGGGTTCTGGAAGGGCAGGAGATGGGTAACAGAGAGTCTTCACTGTTTGTCTCTTAATATATATTTTTAATTTTTTGAACCATTTGAGTGTGTTAACAACGCATACCTGCAAATTAAAGGTGGCTTTGTAAACTGTAAAGCACTGCGCACATGCTAGTTACTCGGGCTATTACTAATATACAAATGACCTAAATTGCATGGCTAGGACTGAGGTCTGCAGGGATGGCCAAAGGAGCATGGCTGGAGGTTCTGGAGAGGGCAGAGCAGCCGGAGTGGGGGGTCTTGAGAGAAAAGTGTTCCTCTGTGTTTTACTGGAAAGTGGTTGGTTGGTGTGACGTGGCGGGCTTGGGATTGGTGGTGAGGACTGCAGTTCCCGCCCAGATTGATCGCATTGGCTGTTGTCAAACACAGCCGAGCTATCTCGTGCACGAAGTGCAGCGTATTTGGGTGATGGTGCCAAGGCTCCACAGTCGTCTGAGGAGTGCCGGCTCCAAAGCTCTGGCTGAGAGAGGCGTGCTGGGCTGGAGAAGCTCCTCTCTGTTGAGCTCTTACCGTGTGCTGGACATGGGTGTGAGTGCACTGCCTGTGTTAACGATTAACATTTTTTGGCCGCCCCATGCGGCATGTGGGATCTTAGCTCCCCGACCAGGGATTGAACCCTCGTCCCTTGGAAGGGTTGGAGTCATTTGTAACATTTGTAACATTTGTAACATTGTAACATTTGTAACATTTGCATTGGAAGCGCGGAGTCTTAACCACTGGACCACCAGGGAAGTCCTGTGTTAGCCCTTTAAACCTTCTGCCCGGTCGTCTCCCACCTCTTGAAGCAGAGGTGGGTACTCTGATGATCTCCATTTTACAGATGGTGAAACTGAGGCCCAGAAAAGTCAAGCACTGTATCCAGGGTGCAGCGGTGGTGGGGCTGGGCTGTGATTCCAGGCAGTCTGGCTGTTGGGCCGTCCTTCCGACTACTATGGGACACGACCTCTCGGGAGAAGGCCCTTGGCTTCCTTGTCTCCTTCCTAGTACCGCCCTCAGCCCTCTTTGTCCCTCCTCCCTCTGTCCTTGGATTAGGACGCCATTGCTGGATCAGAAAGGTGCCCCCTGAGTTTTTGTGAGGTGGGGATAAGCATCACCAGCGGGAGGACTCCTTTGTTTCTACTGGATCTCATTTAGGGCCAGCACAGTGTGGGCACCATCCCGAGGCTGCTGTGTCCCATGTCATGCTGCTTCTGTCTCTCCTCTCAGAGGGGCAGTTGAGCACCCCTCCCCTTGTATCTCTGAGATCCCAGAAACAAACCCTAGCAGACAGAGGCCTCTTTGTCAATTAGAGTGAGCCAAGGGCCTTGCTATCTGTAGAGGGATCTGGGGGAGAGGCAGAGCTGCTGGGCAAAGTGAGACCATCATGTCTCCAATTAAAGTTGTGAGGATTCATCTTCTAAATCAGCCCCCCTCAGAAATTGACATTTATTAGGTTGTCAAAGCTGATTTTTCTCCTTGGCCCTTTCCTGCCCCCAACTGTGTGTGTGTGTGTGTGTGTGTGTGTGTGTGTGTGTGTGTGTGTGTTTGTACAAACATGCATATAAATAAATACCTATATTTTGCTTTTAAAAATTAAACATGTGGTATTCAGCCCTATTGGACATTTGGCTTTTTGACTCCTGATAGAGTGGAAGGCAGAGAGCCTGGGGGCAGGGGCATGCTTAGTGGGAGAGGAGGAGGGGTCTGAGATGATGGTAGGCACATCATCTGGGGGTTGGGGCCAGGCTCCTGTAGAGACAGAGGGTGCCTGCTGTGTGATTTTAGAAGTGCCCCATACCACCACCCTGAAAATCTCTCTCCCTCATGTGCCACTGAACCTGGAATTCCTCCAGTGGGGAATCATTCCTATGAATTTAAAGTGAGATAGGAGTCCCTAAGAGGGAAATGCATTAAATCACTAACATCCCAGAGGCATAGATTTCAGAGTCTGAAGATAGTTTGATCTTCTCTTGTAGAGAGGAAGCTGAAATCTGGGGAGACTGAGGGATTTGCCCAAAGGTCACTTATCACGTTAGTGGCAGCGATGTGACTGTCACCCACATCCTCTGACTCCAAGCTCAGTGGGCTGTAGTTTATCAGATCAGTCTTCTTTGGTGACAAGAGGGAGCCTGGCCATATGTAGGCCCTGGCCCCCGAATGGGGAAAGGCCAAGAAGGTGGGTGGGGTTGGGGTGTGACGGAGAAAAGGTATAGAAAAGCAAGACCAATGTGACAACAGTTTCACTGTGTCCTATTTTTTCTAATCGTATGTGTTGTCATTTTCATTTTATCCATTTTGCATTTATGATTCATGACATCACAGGCAGCTCTATAGTGGCTATAGCTGGGCCTGGCTTTCCTTGAGACTGTCTTCACTTACCATCACTACCTTTGCTATTTCTGCCATAATTTTATTCCACTTTTATTAATATGACATAACTATTTTTCTTTAAAGGAACTCTTTTTAAACTTTATTTATTTAAAAAGGAAACTTTGTTTTTCTATTGTGCAATGAAAACCAGTTATCACTTGCCAGAGAATAGATGGTAATCATCAAAATAAATATAACGAGATCAAAACAAGGTTATTAAAATTTAGTTAGCTGCCTTTCCTGCCAGAAGCTCTTAGCCCAAGGACTGTTTTTCCTTTTGTAAAAAGGAAATTTAGCAAGTGTTGGAAAGACATTAAAAACCTGCTAGCCCCCAGATGAGACTGTCTCCTAGGTAATCAGGATCTGTGTTAGTTGCCTAGGGCTGCCACAAACTGGGTGGCTTAAAGTAACAGAAATTTGTCATCTTACAGTTCTGGAGACCAGAAGTCCAAAATGAAGATGTCAGCAAGGCCGTGCTCTCTCTGAAACTGTAGGGGAGAATCCTTTCTTGCTTCTTTTTTTTTTTTTTTTTTTTTTGCGGTACGCGGGCCTCTCACTGTTGTGGCCTCTCCCGTTGAGGAGCACAGGCTCCGGACGCAGCCGCTCCGCGGCATGTGGGATCTTCCCGGACCGGGACACGAACCCGCGTCCCCTGCATCGGCAGGCGGACTCTCAACCACTGTGCCACCAGGGAAGCCCCTTTCCTTGCTTCTTATATCTTCTGGCGGTTGGCTGGCAAACCCTGCCGTTCCTTGGTCTGTAGCTGCATCCCTCCAATCTCTGCCTCTGTTGCCACACGGTCTCCTCCCTGGGTCTCTGACCTCCCACGGCCATCATCTGATAAGGACAACAGTCATGTTGGATCGGGGTCCACCCTACTTCCGTATGACCTCATCTTAACTAACTACATCTGCCACAACCCCATTTCCAAATCAGGCCACATTCTGAGGTCCTGAGAGTTGGGACTTCAGCGTATCTTTTTCGGGAGGCGCAATTCTTCCCGTAACAGGGTCTTTGAAATAGAAGCGAAAAAGAACTTTTTCATCGTGTGGTCAATGCTATTGGATGCCCGTCCAAGGGTCAGCAGTGGGACTTGACCCACATGTGGAGAAATAGTACATTAAGGGGGGTGGGAAGGCTGTGAGGTGCCCCCTGCTTCTCCTTCTAGGCTAAGGAGCATGGGATCCCCTTAGCTCTCAAGAGAGCAGCAGGTGTTCTTGAGGCCTGAATGGGCCTTTGATAAGTCAGCTCTGGGGCCACTAGGTGCCCCAGGGTTGCGGTGGGTGTATTTACCGAGGACTCTCAGCCACCCCTTCCTCAGCCCCGTGGATCCAAGATCAGCATCATAGCAACCTCCCTGCAAGCAGCCAGCATTTACTGAGATCCCACTGAGGGCAAAGCCCTGCGGGGTTCCCGGATGTTGCCCTGGAGTGGCTGGTTAATGGGCCGGCCACAGGCAGCCCAAGGCAGAAAGACAGTGGAAAGGGCCAAGCGGGTGGGTGAGGTAGGTGGGGGTGGGAGGGGTAGATGCTGTGGCTTCTAGGATGGAGAGGCAGCTGCAGGCCCAGGGGGAGTTTTTCAGAGACGTGGGCGGGAGATCTCTATTGGGTACCACCGTGAGCGGAAGTGGAGAAAGCCTCGAAGCTCTACTGAGTAGGGGATGGGGAGACAGACAGCCGCTCCAGCAGGTGGTGACAGTGCTAAGGAGAAAAAGCAGGCCAAGAGGACAGGGAAGAGGATTCCTGGCAGAGGGAGCAGCAGGCATAGAGGTTGGAGTGGAACGGCAGAGGCCAGTGGGGCTGGAGCAGCGCGGGTGGGAAGAAAGAGGCAGGAAAGGAAGGTAAGAGGCGCGGGGGGTGAGGGTGGGTGCCAGGTCTTGGGGCGGATGGGGGTCTGGTGATCCCATGTAGGTGAAGATGTTGTATTTTATGCTAAGTGTCCAGGCAGAATTTTGAGCAGAGAAATCAGTCATTGCACCTAATTTCAAACACATCACCTCACTGCTGTGCTGAGAATAGACTCTGAGAAACAAGAGGAGAAGCAGAGAGGAGCTCGAGCAGTAAGTAACCCAGACGAGGTGATGCTGGTTTCCACCAAGGTGATGGCAGGAAGGTGATGGTGAGCGGGGAGAAATGACCGGATTCTAGATAGTCTTTAAAAGCAGATCCAGTGAGATTTCCTGATTGGATGAGTGTTGAGAGAGAGGTGTCAAGGTGGACTCCAAGGTGTCTGGCCTGAGCTGCTGGGAGCATGGAGTTGCTGTTTACTGAGATGGAGAAGGCTGCAGCACATGTGGGTCTGGAAGGAAAATCAAGGGTTCCTAGTGAGGTGGCTTAAGGTGAAGATGGGACTTTCAAGTGAAGATGGCGGGTGGACAGGTGCAGATACGAGGCAGGAACTTAGGGGAGAGTCTGGGCTGGAGATGGAAATTTATGGGTTAGTTAGTAGAGTTTAGATGGTATTTTAAAGCCGTGAGACACAACGAGCTCGCTCTGAAGCGAGTGTTTGGAAAAACGATAAGAAGACGAAGGATTGATCTCTGGGGCGCTGCAATCAGTAAGACTATGAGGACAGATCAGCAAAGACAGCAGAGACGGGCAGTCGGGGAGGTGAGAGAAGCACCAGGAGGGAGAGTGGTCGCCCTGGAAGCCATGGGAAGCCAGTGTTTTGAGGAGGAGGGGTGGCCATCAGTTCATGAAGTGTTGCTGATGGGTAGGTCACTGTCACAGGAGGGAAGGCGGGGAGAGGCAGGATGGCAGATCCCGTGGTGGGAGCCCTTGGAACTCTCTCCTGGTTGCTTCTCTTTCCTCAGTGAAATAAGAATCACGGCTGAGGGTGAGGTGTAGGGAGGAGGTGTTGGAAGTTTGAAGAGAGGAGAGAAAGTGAACTCAGGAAACGTAACAATTGCACCAAGGGCCGCCTTGACTGGTGGCAACTCCAGAATTTCTATATTTGAAGGATGTAGGAGATGTAGAGCTAGTCAGAAGGGGAGCTTGACAGTGAACCTACAAAACACCCACATAAGGCTGAGAAACTTCAGTCATCCAGGTCAAAGAGAAGGGGAGCTGAAGGGGGAGAAAAATAAGGCCAACACCTGAGAACCCCCAGGTAGGTCCTCCATAAGCAGGGGAAGGGGAGGGAGAGCCTTCTAGGCCAGCTGAACCTTACAGCTGAGATACAAGCCATCCCCTCTGTCACTAGCTGTGTGCAGCCACCAGAAATACAGCCCGTGGGATGTGAAGGAAGAGGCAGGACTAGACAGGAGGGCACCAGGTAATGTGGTGGCCACACCCCCTCATCTCTCAGGACAGGAAACTCCTGGGACCCCTTCTTCTTGCTCCCACCCTTCTCAAAGTGCCAGGTCAGACATTTAGGTAGGTTTCTCTAAGAGTATAACCTGCAACTCTATTTTTTAATTTTAATTTTATTCACACACACACACACAATTTCAAACATCAAAGTAGTCATCTTGGGCCGTGAACTTCTTGCAAAGGTGTTGCCATGACACATCATATTCCTGGAACTCCTTTTTGGGAAATCCAACTTAGTATGTGACACACTGTTCTCTCTTCTCTGTGGGGGTCACTCTTTGCATTTCAAGGGTAGATTTGATTTCTGGAAACAGCCTAAAGTAATTTAGGCCAAGTGTGATGACTAAAATTGGGGATTGGAGTTTTGCAGCCACTGATGAGGTTTGGTAACGGATAGAATAAAACTAGCTTTGTCTTGTTTAAAAAGGGACAATACTTCTTTTCCAGGATTTAATAAGGTATAGTGGTAAAGTGCCTGCTGTAGTTTTTGATCCGTAACAGGCGTTGCATAATTGGTAATTATTAATATTCCTAAAACAGAGATCCTGAAATGAATTGTTGAAATAAGCGATTCATCCCCAAGGTGATGGCTTTGAAGGGACAGACTTTATCTAGAATGATAAATTTTGCTAAGTCAGTTAAAAAAGCATAACTCTGTAATCTTATCTGTTAATTTCTTTATCAGCCTTGCAAGTCGGAGGATAGAGGGCTCCATGTCAGAGAAAAGAGCAGCTGGAGGAGATCATGGGGAGATGAATAATGCTGACCCCTTGGTCACCCCTTAGGACCACCCTTGTCTTTTGGTAGTTCCTGGTTAACCAGCACTAGACACCGTGGGTCATCAGGTACTAAGGAGGTCAAGTGTGTTCTCCCCTCCCCCACTGGTGTCCTCAATGCTTCTCTGCTGGGTTGCTGATGCCAGGGAGAAACTCTAGGATGAGGAATTCTTGTCTTTGGCTTAAACTTTCAATCCTTCAGTACAAGAGCAAATAATCAGGAATAAGATAGCATGGGAGTAACTTACAGCTTTGTCTGGAGGAGGATACAACTCCTTTCCTGAGACCAACTGTTGACGGTGGGAGAGGAGAGACAACAGAAGGACCACAGGTCTTTTTGCAGAAGGGGTGGGGAAGGAGGAGGCATCACCGAGCCAGACTTTCTCTGTGCTTCCCTCTCCAAGGGGCATGCAAGGAAGCCTCCCAGCCTGGAGCTGTGCATGGTGAAGGCTCCCAGTGCCGCCTTGCTGCCACGGGGAACAGCAGAAAGTCCTAGCCCTTGTCTGGACTCTGTCCTAGCCAGGCCAGCAACTGTGGCTCTTCTCTCTCTCTGGACTTCAGCTTCCCATGAAACAAAATGGTGACTTGGGACTATATCAGTGTTTCCTAGCCTTTTTGTTGTTTTTTTGTTTTGTTTTTGGCCATGTCGTGTGGCTTGCAGGATCTTAGTTCCCTGACCAGGGATTGAACCCCGGCCACGGCAGTGAAAGCACCGAGTCCTAACCACTGGACCACCAGGGAATTCCCTCCTAGCCTTTTTGTTTTATAACCTCAATCTGCAGTAAAAAATACGTTTTACATTGAGACCCAGTATATGTATTCATATTGTGTGTGTATATGAGGACGGAGATATATTTATCTATCATGTATTTATCTATCATCTCTCTCTGTCCGTCTGTCTCTATATATCTCCTATTCTGTTTCTCTGGAGAACCTTGACTAATATATATATATATATACACACATCACATATACATTTGTGTTTATATATATGTGTGCACTTTTCTCTATCATCTATCTATGTATCTATTTACCTATCATCTATCTATCTAACTGGACAAAAATGATAAGACTTGCAGTTTGAAAAGCATGAGAGTAGGTGTTCAATCATGCTCTTTGCTATTCTAAGCTTATTTCTAAGCCAGTCATTGCTTGGTGGGTTGAATAGGCAGCAGAAGGTTACAGGGATTTGTCCGTGTAGAGCCGTTAGCACGGAGTACCTCTCATGGTAACCCCTGTGACTGTCAGTTGTTACTTTTGCTCTCATTACCTGCATTGGCGTCAGCACCTTGAAGCCCACCTCACTTCTCTCCCTTTGGCTTTTCCTTATAGGTACTTCTCATTTCCTGTAATTTTTGATTTCCCTAAGCTTTATTAAGGTATAATTTACAAATAAAATTGTAATATATTTAAAGTGTACAATGCGATGATCTGATGTATGTATACATTGTGAAAGGATTCCCATAGTCAAGTTAATTAACACACATCATCTCACATAGTTACCTTTTTTTTTTTTTTTTGGTTTGGTGAGAATGCTTAATATCTACTCTATTAACAGATTTCAAGTACACAATGCAGTATTGTTAACTGTAGTCAACACGTGTACATTAGATGCTCAGAACTTATTCATCTTATTACTGAAAGCTTGTACCCTTTCACCAACCTTTGCCCATTTCCCGACTCCCCAGCCCCTGGCAACCACCATTCTACTCTGTTTCTATGAGTTCTGTCTTTTTTTTTTATTCCACATGTGAGTGATATCATACAGTATTTGTATTTCTCTGCTTATTTCACTTGGTGTAATGCCTCCAGGTCCATCTGTATTGTTGCAAATGGCAGGATTACCTTATTTTTTAAGGCTGAGTAATATTCCATTGTATATATATACTACATCTTTTTTTTTTCACATCTTTATTGGAGTATAATTGCTTTACAATGGTGTGTTAGTTTTTGCTTTATAACAAAGTGAATCAGTTATACACATACATATGTTCCCATATCTCTTCCCTCTTGCGTCTCCCTCCCTCCCACCCTCCCTATCCCTCCCCTCTAGGTGGTCACGAAGCACTGAGCTGATCTCCCTGTGCCATGCGGCTGCTTCCCACTAGCTATCTATTTTACGCTTGGTATATATATACTACATCTTTATCCATTCATCTGTCAATGGAGACTTGGGTTGTATCTATATCTTGGCTATTGTAAATAATACTGCAGTGAACATGGGAATGCAGATCATTTCTTTAGTGCTCTTTTGCAGGAATTCTTTGATGTCTAAGCTTGAACCGTGTTCCTCCAGAGAGGGTCTGTGTGTTGGCTTTTTTCCAGCAAAACCATTTAAAAATAATTTTTTGTTGTGGTGCTTCACAGCTGGTACAAGTTTCACCCCAAATCCATGTCAGGGCCATTTTTGAATTAGGAGTTACCAGGGGAGACTCTACCCAGTGCAGAGACGGGCAGGTATCCCCACCATATCCAGGTGTGGGGTAGGTTTATTTAGGGTGTAGAGGTGTTCTGGCTTTGCGACAGGATCGCTCATCTACTTTGCACTCTTCTTGAGCCCATTTTGTCTCTTGAGCTACTCCCCTTCACGTTGATCCATTAAAACCCAAGCTCTAGGTCAACAGGGATCATCTGATCCCCCCTCACCACACCCTGGGCTTTCGTGGGCACTTACCTCTTGAGGTGGGGCTTTCCAATGATTTTTGACCTTTGGGAATTTTTCTTTTCCCCCAGCTCAGCTATGCATTGACAACATTAATTGATGTTTAGTGATCGTATTTTTGGTGTTCTTTACTGGGAGAATTTCCTGGATATCTAGACTGTCGTGTATTACCTGAAATGAAAGGTCTTAATGGTACTTCTCAACAGACAAATCTGACACATCTCTTACAACACGGAAGGAAGGATGCAGATCTGGGGTTTGTGAAGCAGTACAGCTACCAGATGGCTGGGGTATGCTGGGGCAGTGGAGTAAACTGGCAACTTGAAGGAGCACCTTGATTAAGAGCATAGCTTCTTGAAGTCCTGGTTACTCATTAACTATGACAGTCAACTCGGACACGTATGCACTGGCTAACAGCTTAACCTCTGAGTTCTCATCTGTGTATTGGAGATAAGATTTGGTGCTACCTGACGTTTAGAAGATTAAGTGCTCTTGAGCATCTAGCATGGTGCCTGGCATGTACCAAGTATTCAATAAACATTGGCTGTGATCGTTTTTTATTTCTCTTCTTCTTTGGCTGCCTGGTGGCCATGGTATTTCCCATCATCTGAAAAGGCTCTGTTCTCTTCACTGGGAGCCTGGGGACCCGGGTCACTGTCTAGCTGTGCGAATTGGGGCGTGTCACTCCATTTTGCTGTTCTCTCACATGTAAACGTTTTTCTCATCTGTGAGATGAGGGGGTGGACTAAGTGATGTCTAAGGATCTTCTCACCCTCACAGTCTGTGATTCAAGTAAGAATGGTGTGAAAAGCAAAATGTACCCCTGAAAACACAGCATTTTTCCAGGCAGCCCTCAGTGTATTAACAGACTGTACTTCCCAGAGCTGATCTGTAAAAGTTGGCTCTTTGGAATTTGGCACTTCTTCCCCATAGGAGTAGTTTTTAAGTGGTGGTTAGCTTCCTGAGCTAGCTCATGAAACCCAGTTTAATCCACCATGAAGCAGAAACAATGCACATTTGCATTGGAAATGTAGGAAAAAAATACCGCCACAATACTAGTAATTAAACAAAATGGAAAAACAATTCCATTGAATAAGAACTCTTTAATTTATCTAGAATCCTGGTGCTTGAGGGAAGCTGGTTAATTTAGAAGAGGAGGAGATCTATGGAAATGTATTGAGGAGAGTCTGCAAAGCTTCTTCTGGGCTCTCTCGAGGGATTGGGGCTGATGGTACCAGTTCTTTAAATGTCTGATTTCGGTGAAAAATTCAAGGATTTCTCCTGTACCACTTTGTCTTCTCCTTGAGATAGCATTGACCTAAGTCCTCTCATGTCTAACAGTTGTTGTAACCATTAGGCCTTGGCAGGTAGAGAGGGAGAGAAAAGAAAGGAAAACAGGGGACAAGAATTATCCTAACATCACAAGCTGCTGACCCTCTAGCATGTGCTATTGTGTCCGTGTCATGCTGTCCCATATAACAATTATTTTTCTGTTTTTTAAAATTCTATTTTTCCATCTTTACTGAGGTATAATTGACAAAGAAAAACTGTATACATTTAAGGTGTATGACGATGTTTTGATACAGTATACATTGTAAAATAATCACCACAATCAAGGTCATTAACATATTCGTCCCCTTGCATAGTTACCTCTTTTTGTGTGTGTGGTGAGAACATTTAAGATCTACCCTCTTAGCAAATTTCAGGTATACAGTACTGTAGCCATATAGCATTTTAAAGCTTAAAAGAATTACTTGCCAGGATATTAAAATGTCATTTAAAAATATCCAGATTTCTGGCAATGGGAAGCCCTAGCAACCTGGACTTGTGGCACTAAACTTCCACACGGTGACCGTAGGCTGTTGCTTACCCACCAGATCTTCTTCACTTAGTGAAGGTATTTTCTGGTTAGACCCTGTAGACATTCGAGTTTGAAAACCCTAAGTGATGTACTTTAATAAGAGGAAGGGGATTAAGGAGACTGTGTGTGTACTTGCATGGAAGAGATGATCTCAGATGGAGTCAACTGACAGAAGTAATAAAAGATAAAAAGAGAAAAGGAGGTGAGTCACGCATCATCAGGAAGAGTCAGACAGTTCCTCATGTGGCCACCAGGTGGCCTCGCAGCTACAGCACTGCTTGGTGCTGTTTGAGGGGACTTCTGATTGGCTGGAAGAGGTAGTATGCAAATATCCAGGATACTTTGATATACATGAAGTTTCCAAGTTAACAATCAAGATTTCCATGCTTGGCTGGTTACTACTATTCTTTGAGCTAAATCCTGGGATCCCCAGTGAAAAGGGCGTGCCTATATTTCTGATATAAGGGCAGTTTGGCTGTGGTACTGGTACTCACTAGGAGGACTTGGCTGACCTTGATAAATGGGTGGGGTCCACCTCCACCCTCATTGTTCCATGTGAGACTGTCCATAAGCTCTGTGCTGGTCACAGATGGGGGACTGCCTCCTCTTACCATGTCACAATTAGATGCTGCCTCTCCCTGTCCCTGTGTCACTTGGGAGTTTCTGAGTTGCTACTGCAGACCTCTGGGGCATCATGCTCAAGTTTTGGAGGGGACCAGTTCCACCTGGGGAGCTTTTTAACATGCTGGGTCCATCTCAGACATTGTGAAACAGACTCTTGGTGTGGGGCTTAGGAATCTGCCTTTAGAAAAGAGCAGCCACGGGGGTCTTTAGCCTGCACTTTGAGAAACATCGCTCTGGCTGAAAGAGTTTTGGGTTATGGGTTCATGAAAGCCAGTAGCCCATGGTGTTCGGACCAGTTATAGCTTGGGCAAATCCCTTTCCTCAGTTTTCCTATCTGTGAAATGAGGGCTTTGGATGGGCTTGTCTCTAGGCTCCCTTCCAGCTGTGCAAGTTGGAATTTGATAGCTCCACCTCAGTCTGGCTGATTCCAGATGTGGATATTCATTTCTTCTCCTTTCAGACCCACTTCTCCAAAGGCTGTGTTACTTCCTGCTGCTCTTGGAGCATGTGTACCCCCAACCCCATCTACAGAACTGGGGAGGGGCTAAGGCGGAAGGCTCCTGAGTACCAGGGAAGAGTCTGCCCATTAGCCTTCCTGCATTCTGACAGCCTTTCTCCTCCACGAGCATATGCTACAGACCTGCAGAAGGAAGCTGTATCCAAGATGCACAGCAACCAGGACCCTGCAGGGGCTGTTCCTGGGGTGAATGTGACATGGAGCTCTTTCTGTGTTTCTATGTTCTGTGCCCCAGAGCTAATCTCTAGCTTATATATGGAGGTGTTATCAACTGACTGTCTCTCCCAAATTTATGTTGAATCCCTAACCCTCAATATGACTATATATAGAGATAGGGCCTTTAAGGAGGTAATTAAAGTTAAATGAGGTCATAAGGGTGGGGCCCTGATCAATAGAACTGGTGTCCTTATAAGAAGAGGAAGAAAAATTAAAAAAAAAAAAAAAAAAGAAGAGGAAGAGACACCAGACCTCCCTCTCTCTCTCCCTCTAGCTCTCTTTCTCTCTCTCTGTATGAGCACATAGGAAAGGCCAGGCCAGGACACAGTGAGGTGGCCGTCTGCAAGCCAGGAGGAAAGGCTTCAGCAGAAACCAACCCTGCTGACACCTTGACCTCAGACTTTTAGCCTCCAGAACTGTGAGAAAATGAGTGTCTGTTGCTTAAGCCCCCTATTGTATCTTGTTATACACGCATATCTTGTGTAATTGCACTTTTTACAGATATTGTGTTTTTGACAAATTGAAGGTTTGTGGCAACCCTGCATTGAGCAAGTCATTCTCCCCACAACATTTGCTCACTTTGTGTCTGTGTCACATCCTGGTAATTCTCAGACTATTTCAAACTTTTTCATTATTGTTATATTTATCATGGTGATCTGTAATCAGTGATCTTTTTTTTTGTTTTGTTTTTTTGTTTTTTAGCGGTACGCGGGCCTCTCACTGTAGTGGCCTCTCCTCTTGCGGAGCACAGGCTCCGGATGCGCAGGCTCAGTGGCCATGGCTCACGGGCCCAGCTGCTCCGCGGCCTGTGGAATCTTCCCGGACTGGGGCACGAACCTGTGTCCCCTGCATCGGCAGGCGGACTCTCAACCACTGCACCACCAGGGAAGCCCTGTAATCAGTGATCTTTGATGGTATTATTGTAATTGTTTTGGGGCATCAAAATCATACCAATATGACCGCAAACTTAATTGATTAATGTTGTGTGTGTTCTGGCTGCTCCACTGACTGGTCATTCCCCCATCTCTCTCCCTGTCCTTGGGCCTCCCTATTCCCTGAGACACACCAATATTGAAATTAGGCCAGTTAATAACCCCACAGTGGCCTCTAAGTGTTCAAGTGAAGTGTCAATCGATGTGGCAAACTTCATTTTTGTCTCATTTCAAGAAATCGTCATGACCACCCCACCCTTCAGCAGCCACCACCCTGATCAGTCAGCAGCCTTCAACTTGGAGGCAAGACCCTCCAGCAGCAAAAAGATGATGACTCACTGAAGGCTCATGTGATGGTTAGCATTTTTTTTTTTTTTCGGTACGCGGGCCTCTCACTGTTGTGGCCTCTCCCGTTGCGGAGCACAGCCTCCGGACGCGCAGGCTCAGCGGCCATGGCTCACGGGCCCAGCCGCTCCGTGGCATGTGGGATCTTCCCGGACCAGGGCACGAACCCGTGTCCCCTGCATCGGCAGGCAGACTCTCAACCACTGCGCCACCAGGGAAGCCCCGATGGTTAGCATTTTTTAGCAAGAAAATATTTTTAAAATTAAGGTATGTACATTGTTTTTTTTAGATATAATGCCATTGCGCACTTGATAGACTACAATATAGTGTTAACTTTTATATGCACTGGGCTTTTTAAGAAGCTCATGTGGCTCGATTTATTGCGATATTCACTTTATTGCCATGGTCTGAAACCGCAGTATCTCTGAGGTCTGCCTGTGGTAGCCTGAGCTGACTAAAGCATGAGGGAACATTCATTCATTCATTCATTTATCCACTCAAGCATGTAGCACATTCATGCATAATGGATTACTTATAAGGAATCTTCAAATTTGTTTGGGCTTCGAGTCATCACAACAAGGTCACTGTGGGTCAAGTTTTTCCCATCTTGGTCCAAACTTCCCCAGAAGCCTCACGTGCAGTCCAGCACTCCAGGGCCCAGGATGAAGTCCCTTCATCCCTGTTTTGGCCCTTTAACTGCTCTCCCCAAATTATCACTCTTTGGCATCAAAAGATAAGAGCCCAAGAGGGTTGTACACGAACGTGGAGCTCTATCCGTGTGTGGGTTTGTGTGTGGACACCAAGCATTTCTGTAAGTGTAAGTGGTCACACAGGGACCTACAAAATGAGGCTGTGGGTGTGCCCGTGTGTTCGATCACTGCATACATTTGTTCACATAGAAAAGACCAGATTTGGAGTCTGAAACGCTGGGTCAAAACTAAGTTTTTGCTTCTCAGCTGTTATCTTAGGCAAGATGGCTTAATTGATTTGGGCCTCCGTTTCTTCCCTTTAAAACAGGGAGAATGGGAATGTTTGTCAGAGGTGAGTTGTGAGGCCCACAGGGGAGTGAGTGTGGAAACCCTGGTAAGCTTACAGCTGCCCACAGAGGTGAGGACTCCAGAAGCTCTCCTCCCCTGAGGCTGTGTGGCCTGGTCCTACTCTCTGACTGTCCCCTCCCGTGGTCCCTTGACTCTCCTCTCCCCGAGAGGAGGCGTGACCACAGGCTGGGCATCCTCTGCCATGGCTGCTGGTTTGCTCCATTTTCTTCTCTTCCCCCATGTGCCTGGCCCTGGCCTATACTGGGTCCTCAATAATCATGTATGAATATGCATAAATGAACGAATGGCACGTTGTGAACAATACCAGTTACTGAATGGAACGAGGTGTCTTGTGGGGCCCATGGAAGCATCCTACCTAGGTCCTTGTCGGCTGGAGTGGATGGAGATGGGAAGATAAAGACAGAGACTTAGATGCCTCAAGTGACTGTCTGCTGAGGACGATGCTAATCTACCCCCAATGTTTGGGAAACAGAGAAAGGGAAAGAAACCTCCCCGAGGATGTATGCGAGCCGAGTGTTTCCTGAGTGTCCCCAGGACCAGTGGGGAGAAAAGCAGATGATTGGAGAACTGTCATCTCTCTGCTACGGGGTCCTCCATAGCTTCTATTTATTGAACAACTACTATGTGCCAGGCACCATGCTGGATGCTGGGGTTAAGGTCATGACCATTAATTATCTCCCAAGACACCATTATCTCATTTAATCTTGAGAACAGCTGTGTGAGGACCAGGTGAAATATTGCACAGGAAAAGAGTTTATAAACTGTAGAGTGCTATAAAATGTCAGGATTATTATGGGGATGCTTTGTTTTCCTCCCCCACCTCTGCAGCTTGCCCGGCAGCCTCCCTCTTGGTTACAGCATTGGTACCCACCTTGCCCGTCTCCTTCCCGGCTAACTGGGGAGGCTCTCCAGGGCTGATTTATGCGGACACTCACACGTTCTCCCACTGAACATTATTCTAATCAGACACCTCATTATTGGAAGCCTGCCTCCTCGGGCTGCCTGGACAGGGTTATTACAGGATATTATACAGACCATTTGCATGGCCACCTTCAGGTCATTTCCATCACTTTAAGCTACTTACAGGCCCATTTTCTTCCCCATAATATTTGCCTAATTCGATTACTCTGTGGCCTCAGCTGGCTCAAAATGGAATCAGAAGTTACATGAGGGAGCAAAGTCAACTGGATCCTGACAATCCTGACACGCCCTCAGTACTTTGGGGCCTACCTGGTCCCAGGTGGCTATTGTCACAACCAGGTTTCCAGATCCAAGGGGCCACTTAGGAGCCTGGTGGCGGGGGGCGGGGTGCTGGGGTGGGGAAAGGACGGCTTGTTGGATAGGCTAATCTTTTATAGTTCAGGATGATACAAAGGATCCTGTTCCAGTCCCGGAGTTCATCTTCTTTAAATTCATTCAGGGCCTCCTGTACTTCATCATAGCTCTTAATACACTTTACTATAATTGATTGTGTAATATCTGTTTTCCTGCTAGAGATTTAGCTATGTTGGGACAAGGACTCTGCTTATCTACTTGATCTTTGTGTCCTCAGCATCTAGACCAGCACCCAGTGTATACTAATGGATCAGTAAATAGATACATTTGTTGATTGGCTGACTGAATGAATGGGTCCTTCATTGCCTTTCACCATCTCTGCTAGGAATGTGTGTGTCTGTGCCTGCCCAGCAATTAATCTTGACTCGGGGTCAGAGCCCCTATTCCTGTTATATTGTGTGTGCTTCCCCTGGTGTCTGTTTCTGAAGGGCCCAGTCTGGGACTTCTGCTCACGTCCTGACACTGTGCTGGGTGAGAAATCTGGGGCACAAGACTCTAGAGCAGTGCTTCTCAGCTGGAGGCAAATATGCTTCCACGTGGCTTCCAGCAATGTCTGGACACGTTTTTGGTTGTCCTGACTGAGGGGACACCCCTGGTATCCACTGGCAGCCCAGGGATGCTGCTAAACATCTTACAGTGCACAGGACAGCCCCCTCCTGCAAGGAATGATCCCACCCAAAATATCAATCATGTCAAGGTTGAGAAACCGCGTCCTAGAGTTAGCTCAACAATAGGAAGTTCAACGGTAGGAAGGACGTCGGGGTCCCCGGCAGTCCCGTGGACTCTTGTGGCATTTCAGGGGATCTTTATATGACGCCTTCTCTTCCCTGCCCAAGTTCTGAACCGTGAATCAGGCAGAAGGAGATCAAATACCTCTTTTATTACTGAAAACTGTTGGAGGACAGAGTTTTGCCTGGTAGAACAGAGTTTAGTCTGTTATCCGAGGGAGATAACATTCCTGAGTTGAATGTATTCATCTCCCTTGAAAACACCGGCCTCTGTATAGGGCCTGGCATGGCAGGCAGAGGAAGAGGGCGTGCACTGCATTGAGCCATGGGTGCCCGGTCCCCCTCCCCACTCCAATAAACTGTTCTTTGCCTAAAATGGCAGCCAGAGCAGCCCAGACCCAGATAAGGTAGAAATGGAAACCCCACCGAAGATGAGGATTCACAGTCTCTCCTCCCGGGGTCTGACCCCCGGCATGGCCTGTGGTTATGCCATGAGGACTTTGGAGTCAGATGGACCTGGTCCCCAGTCTCCTTCCCCGAGGCTCATTGGCTGGTCAGTGTTTGAGCTTTACTTTTCAAATCTACAAAATAAGGACGATCATAGATATTGTTCAGTTTTGTTGTAAAAACCAAAAGAATCATGATTGAAAAAGTGCTTAATATTAGTATGGGACAGGGCCAGGCTAAGCTCTGCAGTGACCACAAAGGCAGGCAGAGTGCAGGGAGGTGGGTGGCCAGCAGTGCAGCAAAATCACGCACAGAAATAACTGCAGCCCAGATGGAGGAAGCAGGGGAGGAGTCTGACTCCCAAAGGCTTTCAAGGGCAGAAAAGGCTCATGCACTCACCTGTTGGGGAGCAACATGGGGAGTGAGTGGCTTTGGATTTGGGCCCAGAAGAATGGCAGATATCTTCAAAGTTCATAACTTACTATTTTCAATTATTGCCCAAGCAGTTCGTGTTCATGTAGAAAATTGAGGGAACACGGATAAATCAAAACAAGTACAATCCCTTTATAATCCCATTGCCCAGAGATAATCGTGGGTACCATTCCCCAGATTGGCTAAAAGTATGGTCACGTCAACCTTCTTCTTATAGTAGAAGACCCAGTGTCTCCATCCTGGGCCTCCCCCTCCCCCTGTGCCTGGGATGTTTAATTCAGACTAAAGGGGTCAACCTGATCCGAAAGCCCAGTAGAGTAGCACAGGAAAGCCACCACACAGGCTGCGGAACGTCCCTTGCCTAGATTCTAGGATTGCTGCTTTTAGTTCACACACACACACACGCTTAGCTGTTGTATTCGTCTGCTAGGTTTGCCATAAATACCACAGACTGGGTAGCTTAGACAACAGAAATCTATTTTTCACAGTTCTGGAGGCTGAAAGTCCCAGATCCAGGTGCTGGCAAGGTTGGTTTCTCCCGAGGCCCCTGTCCTCGGCTTGTAGGTGGCTGCCTTCTTGCAGTGTCCTCACACGGCCTTTCCTCTGTCTGTGCACATACCTGGTGGCTCTTCCTCTTTGTGTAAGGACACCAGTCACATTGGATTAGGGCCTGACCCTTATATCCTCATGTAACCTTAAGTACCTCTTTAAAAGCCCTCTTTTCACAAAAGTCACATTGGGGGGTTAGGGTATCAACATATGTATTATGGGGGAAGACAATTCAGTCTATAGTAGCTGTTTCCCCCCAAACTCAACAATATGTCAGAGTAGTCATCCAAAGGTGTTATACCCCCGTCTCATGCTGTTTTGTAATTGATGGTTTGGCGGGTGAGCCAACCCCAGAGGCAGCTTCCTGCTGTGGGTTTGGGGTGGCAGATTCCTGTGGGTCCCAGGGACCTGCACTGGACTCACACAAGGACTTGGGAGGTGGCTGGACCTCTGATAGGGTAGCTTCTAGATTCCAGGAGACAGAGCTAAGCAATGTGATCTTGGGAACTCTTCCTACGTCTGGCATGAAGGGCATGGAGCTTGTGCCTTTGAAAGGACCATGGCAGCTGGGACAACGGACATCTCAGTGGTGCCCGTGACAGATTGAAGTTCAGTGCCTCTTCTCCCTCTTTTTTTTTTTTTTGCGGTACACGGGCCTCTCACTGTTGTGGCCTCTCCCGTTGCGGAGCACAGGCTCCGGCCATGGCTCACGGGCCCAGCCGCTCCACGGCACGTGGGATCCTCCCAGACCGGGGCAAGAACCCATGTCCCCTGCATCGGCAGGCGGACTCTCAACCACTGCACCACCAGGGAAGCCCCTCCCAGGGCTTTAGTATGATCTTCAAGAGGTAGAAGGCCCTCGAAATCATGACTTAGATTGAATATTTTTGCCAGTCCTGGAGAGTGGGGGCTTGTTGCCAAGTTTAACTGGATTTAGACAAATGAGTAATGTAACATTTCTTACACCGGAATGTTGCAGAACAAGGTCATACCTGTTATGTTGGGCTGTATCAAACATTTTAATCTTTTGTCAATCTGGCGGATGAAAACTGTGTTCTTCTCTGCCACAACAAAGTGGAGAGGAAATGTGTCCAAGTAGATATTGGAAAGTGCTGAAGACCAACGGGGGAAAAGATCAACAAAGGCCAGCCCGAGACAGAGGAGGGAAAGGAGGGCTGGGGGAGCCACACGCCCAGCTGCCAGCTCTGTCCCTATCCACCAGAGGCTGGAGACTCATCCTAACCCCATGCGTGATCCTGCCAGGCTTGTAGGGTTGGTGCTTGCCATGGAGAGGGCTTGGGGAGGCCCACCCAAGCTCATCCCAGCCTGTGACCTCTTCGTTTGTCGCCTTTGCTACCCAGCCCTCATGCACCAACCCTCTTTTTTTAAATTTAAAAAAATTTTTGGGCGCATTGGGTCTTCGTTGCTGCACACAGGCTTTCTCTAGTTGCAGCGAGCGGGGGCTACTCTTCGTTGTGGTGTGCGGGCTTCTCTTGTTGTGGAGCACAGGCTCTAGGGTGCACAGGCTTCAGTAGTTGTGGCACGTGGGCTCAGTAGTTGTGGCTTATGGGCTCTAGAGCACAGGTTCAGTAGTTGCAGTGCACGGGCTTAGTTGCTCCACGGCATGTGGGATCTCCCCGGACCAGGGTTCAAACCCGTGTCCCCTGCATTGGCAGGCAGATTCTTAACCACTGTGCCACCAGGGAAGTCTTTGTTTCACATTAAAAAAAAAAATTACACATCTAATAGAAACCCCCTGAGTATCCCTCCCCAATCCCATTGTCTCACCTTCTTCCCCAGAGGTAACCCCTCTCCTGAATTTGGAGTTTATCACCCCCCCCATCATTTTAAACTTGTGCTACGTATGTATGTTTCCATATACATGTGTATATAGTATACACACATAGAGTATATACACATGTACATATAAAGTTTTGCATATTTTAACGTGTATGTAGACAGTTATACTATATAAATCTGCTAATTGTTTTTCTCTCCCTCAGCATTATTGAGGCTTATCCATGTGATTCTCATAACTCTGGTTCATTCGTTTTAACTGTTGTACAATATTCATTGTGTGACTATACCAAACTTATTTGTCCATTTGTCTGTTGATGGACGTTAGGTTTTTTCCATTTTTTTCATTGTTACTCTTGGGTACCTAAGTATTCATTTGTACAAGAAGACATGGGTCTCCTTATGCCATGGGTGAGAGAATCGTTCTAAGATGTGTACCAAGGAATTGAACTGCTGGGTTGTGGAGCACGTACATCTTCTACTTTACCAAATAGAGCTAAATTGTTTTTCTGAGTGATCTCCCATCAAACTGTATGACAGTACCTGTTAGTCCACAATCACTCGACATTGTCAGACTTAAAAAAATTTTTTTTTCATTTGGTGAATATAAAATAGCATTGGGACTTTCCTGACGGTCCAGTGGTTAAGACTCCATGCTGTCAAGGTGGGGGCATATGTTCAATCCCTGGTCGGGGAAGTAAGATTTCGCATGCTGCATGGCGCGGCCAAAAAAAAAAAAAAAAAAAGAGCGTCTCCTTGTTGTTTTAGTTTATTTTTCAACAATTATTAGTGAGGTTAAACATCTTTCATGTTTATTAATACTTGGGTTTCTTCTGTGATTTGCTTTTCCATTTTCTTTTTTTTTTGCGGTACGTGGACCTCTCACTGTTGTGGCCTCTCCCGTTGCGGAGCACAGGCTCCGGACGCGCGGGCTCAGCGGCCATGGCTCACGGGCCCAGCGGCCATGGCTCACGGGCCCAGCCGCTCCGCTGCATGTGGGATCTTCCCGGACCGGGGCACGAGCCCGTGTCCCCTGCGTCGGCAGGCGGACTCTCAACCACTGCGCCACCAGGGAAGCCCGCCTTTCCATTTTATTTGCCCATTTTCTCATTGGGTGTGTAGGGATTTCTTATATATTGTGACTACAAATTCATTCTCAGTGCACGCATGGCAGCCACCTACTCAGAGTCCACAGCGTATCTTTTCATTTGTTCATGGAGTCTCTTGTTCTGAACAGGTCTTTTTAGCTTTTCAATTTAAATCAACCCTTTCCTTTGCTGGGGGAAGTCAAGGGCTTCTAGGGGATGGTAATTCGAGAAAGAAAGAATCTGGGTTCTGCGGGGAGGGGAGGCTTCTGGTGGGAATGAGGCTGTGCATGGGTCTGGCCTGGAAAGGCTCCCTCGGGGTGGGATGGGAGCTGCATGATCTCAGCCCCTCTGTTAGAAGGTGTGTTAGGGCCTGTGGATGTGGTCGGCCACTGTCCAAAAATCCTTTTGACTGGGGTGACAATACAATTTTTCATTTAACCTGGGAGACTTTTGAGGGTGTAAGGGAGCACCATTAATAATTATAGTGGGACAGTAGAAGTAAACTGGGACTGTCTCAGGCAAACTAGGACATAAGGTCACCCTGCCTCTGCAGTTTGCATTCGTAGTCCTTACATTCAGTCTGCCTCTGCTGGTTTCTGCCAGTCTCTGCCCACCTCTGTACTTGCCCTTTCCCCATTGCCCTGGAGGGCTTTGGGGCCGTTTTCCAGCCTCCTCAGAGCCTTAATATCACCTCTCTCCACAGTCCGTTGGAAAAGTCCTTTTAGAGAGACAGGTCCCTTTGCTATCCAGATCCCACTCTACTTAAGGGCCCCTGCTGGCCACCGAAGCTCGTAGTCAACTCTCACTCTGAGTTCCTATAGCACTTGCTCTGCCTGGCTTATTTGGATATTTAACTTGTAAATTTCTTGCTCATTCCCTTCCCCCATTAGCTTGCAAGGACCCTAGAAACAGGGACATGTATTACATTTCTCTGTCTCATTCTTCAAACCTGTCCCTGTACTAAATGTCCCCCACCCCTCAGTCTGTTCCACTGTTCAGGTTGGGGGAGGGGTCTTTCCTGCTTTAGGGGAGTAGGTTCTTTTTCATCATTTCTCTCTGAAGCACATCATCTTGACTGCACTCCTCACCGTGTCTCATCTACACCTCCATTGTGGTCGTCTCTCCCCTCTCTAGGGTGCTTTCAGGGGCAGTTTTTGGAACCTGGCATAGTAGACGGTTCAGCACATCAGCATGTGAAAGTGCATTTTCAGGCTGGAAGATAAGCACATAGTCATAAATGATGAACAGAGCCTCTAATTTCAGGGATGCATACGTTGTGGCATAATTAAGAGGGAAGCCTCGTCCTTGGAAAAGATTTGCAAAAAGGGTTTATAATTGCAAGGACACAGAATTAGTTTTAAGGCTTCTTGACTTTTGTGATAATCTCTAGGGCTTCTTTATCAATTTGTGCCCAGATGATGTTACTCAAGTCAAAAGCAATTGGCTTATCTGTTCTTTCTGGCATCTCACGGCTGAGCACAGCCCAGGTGGGGTTAGGTAGGGCATACTGATCAGAGATGGTGGATTCTGTTTATTATAATATGCCCGTGTGGACTTAGAGGTCCATAATTGCTTGACATTCCTAGAAGTGTCCCCAGAATGGTAAGTCTAATACCACGGATGTCTTCTTAGTAGGAGTTAAATTGGTTTTGTGATGCTTTTCAAGGAAGGAAAACATCATAGAGATGGCGTTGCCTCCTGAAGGCTGGAGGCTATTGTTCAGTTTGGAGAACAAACACATCACGGATTGCACGGACGCTGCCTTTTGGTGGGAGAGGCAAGCGGCGGCTGGCTGCAGCCCCGGTGGGGTGGCAGCCTAAGAAGGTGGCAGTGAGGTTCGATGTCACATTTCTCTCCTTTTCCCTTAGGTTGCCTGATATGTGCAGAAGGTGTGGGATCTTATGAAAACCTCTTGTGAGTTTATCTTCTGTTGATTTCAAGATCGGGGCAATATCAGAATATGGTTCTCCACCCAGAGTTCTTGATGCCTGGGGAGTTCTAGAGGTAGGACACGTCTTACATTTTAAGGTGCTTAACTCCGAGTGTTTCTCAATGAGTGATGATGATCTGTGGGTCCCTGGCAGTATTTCAACGGATTCCCTGTCCATGGACTTGGATGAGGTTTGCGAGAGGGCGGAGCTGACTCACTGCTGGGCTGGTATGTGCATGTCCTACTGTGTCACACGCCTCAGTCACGGGACACTGCGGTCTCCACAGACTTATCAAACCATTAGAACCATTAGGCGTTAGCAGCGACAATAATACTCATTGAGTTCACAAAACGTTTCCAGATCACCTGATTTAATGATACCCCATGCTTTGTCTTTTCAAAGACACGTTAACATTCTGTATTCTAAAGATCTTTAATTATTCGTCCGTCAGGAGGGGAGTGGGTGCTGGGGACATGGCAAAGAACAGATCGGCCACGGCCCCTACTCTCATGGAGCTTACGGTTGAACGGTAGAGGCAGATAGTCAACAATAAAGCATGATGATGGCTGTGAGGAGGTGAGGAAAGAAAGCAATGGGTGCTTATTGCCAAGTAGCCTTGGCTCTGATTTTCCTCAAAAAGACCCACATCTCTGAGGCTATTTGGAGAAATCTGTTGGTACTGGCCTCTGGTTGGGCTGTTCTAATGCAAACCTAGACCTCCATTTCCTTTCCAAGAAACTTTGGCCCTGCCCCATGGCTTCTCCCAGAGCGGGTCACACTGTAGGTCTCTGAGTTTGCTGCCGGCGGGCAACAGGAGCACCGGCCTGGCGGTCTGGATTGAACACTCTGGCCCTCAACGGCTGTGCCCAAGGGCGGTCGGGGAGCTGGGGAGGGCACACTTGCTGGTCGTTGCGGGGCCCTGAGCCCAGCTGATGGCTACCTGGGAGCCACACCACTGTTAAGCATGAGTGGACATATTGCATGGTGTTGTAAGGAAGGCTTTTATGGTGGAGGCCACTCCTGGAATGTCTGCAACATGGGGTTGTCAGAGAATAAAGCACATTTATTGAGGACTTTTTGTGTGTTGGGCACTGTGCCAGAGCCTCATGTATGCCATTTCAGTTAATCCTAAAGTGCTTTGATGTCAGTACCTCCTGTTCCTTCCATTTTAGACAGGAGAACCTTGAAGCTCAGAGAGAATAAGTTACTTGCTGTCGGCAACACAGCCTGTACATGGCTGAGCTGGGACGGATCGCGGGCTCGGCACAGTCCAAAGCCCAGCTCTTTCTGCTCCCCCGTCCCCGTGTCATGCCGCATCCTGCAATCTTCCTGACCGGAGGCTTTCCTTGGACCCCATAAATGTCAAGCTTGATGACGTGACAATGGAGGACTTTACTGTGAATTCTGCACTCAAGGGGGATGGGCAGTTTATCAACCAGGAAATCCCCCAGACTGCAGCGTGGAGACGGATGTCACGGCTCCAAGGTGTAAGTACAGCTGCCCTCAGCCAGGCGCCTTTCCTTCCAACAGGATCTGACAGCTGAGTCACTGGCAACCAAGGGCTTTAGTGGCTCCTCCACTGTCAGAATGTGTGTCCTAGGTGAGTCCCTGGTGTCCTCAGGTGCCCATGAGCCCTGGCCTTCCTCTGAAACCTGCTGGGCATAACAGTCCAGCAGTCTGGCCACGGCAGTCTGCTCCTCAGTGGGAGGGAGCCCGTCTGAATCCCAGTCTTGTTGACCAGAGCAGTGTCTCTCTGACTAACTTCTGCCAACTCTTGTCTGCACCTCCAAGCACTGGCTAGGGTTCTGCTAAACCTAGACGGACCTCTGCAATCAGTGAGGACTCCTGCTAAGTGAGTGTATTCACTGGATTCATGGACATCAATAGTAGCTTGATGTCCAATTTGGACTCAAATTGGATTCTGTGATTTGGGCCCAGGATGGGGATGGGGCCCACGCTACCTCTAAGTTCCTTCCCTCAAATCCTAAATTGTCTTCCTACTCTTTCTGGCCCACGGATAAGATTCTAACACATCTTGCGTCTGAGCTGAGGCTCGTGGATTCTACAAGTTGATTCCATCACAAGGTCCAAACTTCTATGCAGTGAGTGATGGTACCCAGGTTGAGCATGGCTTTAATCAGGCCTTAAAAATTCATTATGTGTCTTGTGCTCAGCTAAGGTGGGGGTGGGGAGGTGATGGGAGAGAAAACCTGGGCCTTTCTCATGGTCAGGGGTACAGCCTCTATCTTTTCTGGACACTGTCTTCCCTAAACCTTTTAGGCGATGGTTCTTAACTGGGTGAGATTTTGCTTTCCAGGGGAGATTTAGCAATGTCTGGAGATATTTTTGGCATCACAGCTAGAGACTTGCTATTGGCATCTGGTTGGTTGAGGCCAGGGTTGCTGCTCAACACCTTGCAATGCACAGGACGGCTCCCGCAATAAAGAATTATCTTACCTCAAGTGTACAAAATGTCGATGGTGCCAAGGTGGAGAAATGCTACTTTTTTTTTTTTTTTTTTTTTTTTTGCGGTTCGCGGGCCTTTCACTGTTGTGGCCTCTCCCATTGCGGAGCACAGGCTCCGGACGCACAGGCTCAGCGGCCATGGCTCACGGGCCCAGCCGCTCCGCAGCATGTGGGATCTTCCCGGACCAGGGCACGAACCCGCGTCCCCTGCATTGGCAGGCGGACTCTCAACCACTGCGCCACCAGGGAAGCCCATAAACGCTTCTTAAAGTGATGGTGGAACATCTATACTTGAGGCCAGGGCCCAGCATGGATCCAAGTCGCTTGTGTGCAGAAGTGTCTCCTCTTGTTCAGGTGCATATCGAAGGAGTAATTTCAACAAGCTCAGACTCTTGCATCTTCCCGTACATAGAAAAGTGCTAAATTCATTAACTTGAGATGTCTAATTTTTCTTTAATTAACAGTAATCTTTTGATGTTCTGACTATCTGTTTTTTTTCAAAAACTCCTATGCATCCTGGCTTCTCCCTTACCTCTTTGGAGCAGTCACTCAGAGCTATCTGAGAGGCTGCCTCCCAGGCTTAAAGTCCTCAGCAAGTCCGCTGAATAAAACATAACTCTCAGCTTTTAGGTTGTGCCTTTTTTTTCAGTGGACAGGACCCAGGGTCCAAACCCATGACCAGGGCCCCTTTTCCCATTTCCTCCTCTCTGTCCTGCTCAGTGCTTTTTAGGCCCATTCTGTACCCTCCAGGTTTCTTTCCATGATAGGATTTGAGAGCCAGACAGAAAGGACCCTGCACTTAAGTCACTGAGAAAGACCTGTTGACCGCTCTCCAGGAAAGGCCCTGTTCTTAGAACAGAAAGGCCCACCCTCTGCTTTTTGAACCGGAAGTGAAAATGTTTTCCATTGCTCCATGTGGTGCAGAGAAGAATTTCTTGCTAAAGAAGCAAAAACTAAAATCAAACCCAACTTGAGTTCTCACCCAGCAGCCTTAGGGTTCAGCGGGATTCTCTGTTCTGCATTAAAAGCAGGCTTCCCTGCTGTGCCTCAGAGACCATCAAGTTCAAAATCCTCATTCCGCGCATGGTGAAGCTAAGGCCCAGGGAGGGGAGTGTCTTGCCCAAGGCCACCCAGGTGACCGGTGCCAGAGCCCAGACCAGAAGCCAAGCCGCTTGGGGTTGACCCCACCCCAAATCACTGGGTACAGGAACTCAAGAGGTGAGAAATGTTAGGAATGAATTCCAGCACATCCCAGCACACTTACTGGCTTTCAGCAGTGGGGAGGACACTTACCTCCTGACCCCAGCTCCCTGGTTGATTCGATACCGACAGTGCCCATTTGCACGGCTTTCCCATCCAGGATCTCGTTTGATCCTTGTTTCCTCTGTGAGGGAGGCAAGGCTGGAATCACTGGTTCCCACTTTACAGAGAATAAACCAAGGTGCAGGTTAAGTGACTTGCCCAAGGTCACACGTCTATTGCAGAAAGGGAATCAGAACCCAGGTTTTTCTATTCAAAATTCCTGGAGGCCCTGCCCTGCAGGTGTGTGGGCTGCCAGCTGCTTCTCCCTCCTCTTCTGCTCTGCTCCTCTCTGGGAATGCCAGGCAGATGCTGCCCTAGGCCCCTTCTCCTCCTTGTGCCTGACTTCTTCCCCTTCCATATCCATGAGCATGTTATTCCCTCCCGAAACTTCTTCCTGCTCCTTCTTCCTGGTCCTTTTATCTTTCAGGCCGCATACTTTTCTGCCTGATGCAGGCTTGGCCCCTAGATGGGGGCTGGGTCGTTTGCATATGTGCATCTGTACCGTGGGGCTTAGACTGTAAGCAGGTTCCTGGGGGTCAGTAGGGGAGGAGCTTTGGTATGGGGTTCTGGACGTCTTCTGAGTTTGGGCACTTGGTTACTTCTCTGGTGCCCACTCGGACACTCTCCATGGCTGGGTCTCAGTTTTCCCCTCTGCAGAATGAAGAGGGCTGCTCCTTGCACCCCTTCAGCTTGGGGATTAATTCTGCCAAAAAGGGGTTAAAAAATGTAACTGAGCTTAGTCCAGATAGAGGCCTGGTCTGCTCATTTGCATATAAACATCTCCTCAGCAACCCCCCCACCCCCACGCTACCCGCCCCCCCTGGCAATTTGCATCTCATTATCCAGGTGCATCCTTGGTGATTCCCCCCTAGACTGGTCTTGTTGGGTTTAGTTCCATCTCCTCTTTGGCCCTAAGAGCCTTTCTCCTGCTCTCCTGGCTCCAGAGAGGCTCTTAGCCATGACCTGCCTCTGCAATCCTGGCTGCAGGCTGTTTCCCAGTCTCTCAACTTTCCCTCTGCAGAGCAGCCTCTGCCCAGGGCCCAGGGCCCAGCCAGGGAAACAGCGAGCCTGAACTGGGGCCCGTGTGGGTGTGTTTAGTGAGAGGGGGCTAGCAGGGCAGGAGGGGCTCCACCTGCACATGTGAACATAAAAGACCTAGGGTGTAGTTGTATGCACACACACAGACACATATACACACGCACTCATGCACGCACACGCACGCGCACGCACGCACACACACGTTCACCTCGAGCCCTCTGCTCTGTTGCCGCCATGCCAGGTCATCTTTGTGCAACCTCTCTTTTGCTTGAAAACAGAGCTTGATACGTGTTTTATGTGAAGTCGCCCAGGTAAAATGTTAGGGGGAGGATGGTAGGAAGGCAGGGACAGGTTTTGTGTTTTATGGCCCAGCCCTGCTCCCCAGGGGCAGACTGGACCCTGGGATTCCCCAGCACAGCCCTGCCCTTCCTAGCACAGGAGTGTCCCCAGGGAAGCCAGTCCTGTAGCCTCTCCTTTGGTCCTACCCCTGAAAGCCTGGACAACTGTAGTAGGGGCTGCCACATCCAGAGACGAACAGAGGGCCCTGGGGAGAATGAGGAGAAGAGCCCTTGTGGAAGGTGGTCACGATCTGCCTGGAGCCACACGGTTGGGCCGGACTCCCTCTGCTCAATGACGTCCCCTGATTAGCTGAGTCAGAATGGGCTCTGCTACCGTGGAGACTGAGGAGAGGGAGTGAGGGGCAGCAGATGGGGAAGAAGGCCATGCATACTGGTCACTAAACAGCAGCGTGCACTGGGGCAACAGCACTGGGAGGTGTCAGGCAGTGACATCCAGTCCCATTTGTTCATCCGGTGACTGCTTACAGAGCACCTCCCGAGGGCAGGGCATCGCATTGTGTGGTTCCCTGGATACAGCAGTGAATCAGACAGATGCATGACCGCTGTAAGAAATGGGCAGCCTGGTGGCAACTCAGACAGGTAACCGTGGCAGAGTCAGATACATGCGAAGAAGGAGAAGTTCAGGGTCTGGGATGGTTAATTCTGTGTGTCAACCTGGCGAGGCCACGGTACCCAGATATTGGTCAAACATCACTCCAGTGTTCACTGTGAAGGTAGTTTTCAGAGGAGATTGGTATTTAAATCAGTGGGCTTTGAGTAAAGCAGATTACCCTGTGCAGTGTGGTGGGCCGCATCTAATCAGTTGAAGGCCTCATGAGAAAACAGATGGAGGTCCCCTGAGGAAGAGAGAATTCTGCCGGTAGATGGCCTTCAGATTCGAGTTGCAGCATCATCTCTTCCTTGGGTCTCCAAACTGGTGGCCTACCCTGCAGATTTTGGACTTGCCAGCCTCCACAACTGTATGAGCCAATTCCTCTGTTTCTCTGGAGAACTCTGACTAATATGGGGTCCTCTGGGAGTGCCTAGGAAGGGATTGGGAGCACAGAAGGCTTCCTGGAGGAGGCAGGCCTGCAGCTCAGGAGGAGGAAGGAAGGGTGTTTGAGGTCATGCACCAGGAGGGCAGGAGTGGTGTGGTTGGATTAATGGCAGAGGGTCAGGCTGGCCAAGTCTAGAGTGTGAGCAGTTGCAAACTAGCTCTGTGGCCTCAGGCAAGGCCTTTGACTTCTTTGAACGTCAATGTCCTCCACTGTGAAATGGGAATGTAGTCCCAATGTATGATCAGGCCATCCAAGATGGCTGTTCTCTTGCTCTCTGTATGTCCCCTGCTCGACCAGAACCTGCCTCACCTACGCCCTACTCACCTGGCTGACTTTCCCTTTTAATCAGTAATCAGTAAATGTGTACCTGCCCCTGACCCCAGCTAGTGATTCTTCTAATCTTTAGATCAGAACTATCTCCACTATGATAGTTTATCAAAAGCATGGTGAGGGGCATTCCCCTCTGCTGGTTTCCCTGGCAACCAATGAGCCAATTCCCCTATAACCAGTAATCTCCCTCTTCCCCTGCTGCCATGTCCTGCCCGCAGCCTGGGCCGTACGTGGTGGGGTATCGCTCCAGGAGCTTGCTCCAGACGTGTAAGCTCCCCCTTCCATTATACCATTGATGTCTTTGTGGCTGACTCCAGGCTCTTTCTTGGGCCTTGAGGCTGGGCAATTGCAGGGCTTGCAGGCCTGTGGGATGCAGCCCAACACCCAATAACCTCCTTCAAAGAGCTTCGGGGAGGATGCAGATAAGATGCTGGAGGTGAGCGGCACGGTAGGTGGTGAGAAGCTGAGGGATGGGCAGGGTCCTGCGGCCCCTTTGAGGCTCTGGTCGGGCAGTACGGTGGTGGCTGTGTAGGCTGGGGGCCTGGTGGCGCTTCCTTTAGGCCTGGGACATGCAGGGCAGCAAGAGTGGTGCAAAGGGGTCCGCCTGGCTGAGGAGGCAAGAGAAGGAGCTTCTTCCCTGACTTGCTGCAGGGACCCTCCGGGCCTCTGTGTCCCCATCTGTCAAATGCGGATGGAAGTTGTCTTGAGAATCAAATGAGATAATGTGAAAATGAGTAACGTGACAGAAGGCAGCGTGCTTTTCCGGTCAGGGGAAGGGAGGAGTGGGGTGAGCGGCCTGGGCCAGGGCTGGGCGCGTCCCATGTGACCCTACCTGGGGTCCCCTCAGCTGCCACCCCTGCAGATTTTGGCCCCGAGAGGGAGTGCCTCCTTGACTGTTGCTCCTATGGGCCTTACTCAGCTGCCCCTAGTCTGGGCCCTGGAGGTGAGAGCTGCCATGAATTTGTGCAGGTGGGGTAGGTACTCTGGGTGGCCCGGTTTTTCCAATGGCTTAGGTGGTGTTTTTGCAGGGGGCTCACTGCCCAAGGTGACCACGCAGCACTGGCTGGGGTGGCGAGCTCCTCTAATGCCCGGAGAGGAGGGCAGACGGGCAGCATCAGCGCCACTGGGGAACTTGCTAGAGATGCAAATTCTAGCCCCACCTCAGCCAGTGAATTTGATTTCAGTCTATCAAATTCAGCCCCACCCCAGACCCAGTGACTCAGAAACTGGGGGTGGGGCTAGAGAGCTGCGCTTTAACAAGCCCTCCAGGAGATGCTGATGCCACCGCCGTGTGAGGGCCACTGCTCTGTGGGCCTTTGGCAGGGGTGGGAGGGGCCTTTGTCGATTGACTGAAACAATTCACCTGCACAGAAAACAACTCGCTCTTTCTTTTCTTACCCTTCTGCCCCATTTCCCCCTTCCTTCTTCATCTCTTCTTCCTCTTTTTTTTTTTTTCCCAAAGATGTGAAATCAACCTCCACCACGGGAGGTCCCAAAGCTTCTCAGACTTCCTGGCTCACCTTGGAGAGTGGAAGCCTGTTCTTAACACCGCTTCTACCCTGAAAAGAGACCAAATGATTAACAAGTATCTGAAGAGAGATTCAAATACTATGAATCAGAGAAATGTAAATTTAAACAATCGAGGGGCGACCTCGAGCCCCAGAATGGCGCAGGTCAGAAAGCTGGATGAAGCATGGAGTTGGTGAGGATGTGTGAAGGCGGGGCCTCTCCTGAAACGCAGGTAGGAGTGTAGGGTGGTACCCTTCTTTGGGAAGGCAATCTGGCAATTTAGAGCTATTTATTTTCTGTAATTATTTGAATCGAACACACCTCATGTAGTGCTTACTGGGCTTAAGATACTATTCTAGGCAATTTACAAATTCTGACTCCATCATTACTAAGTTACTTAATTGACTATGCGTATGCCTTATGATCCAAGGATCCTACTCCTAGGAATGGATTTTGGCAAAGATTTCCCACAATGGATAAAGGGACATAAAGGCACCCACAGGTATAGAGGGACAGGTATGCTGTTTGTGGCAGAGGGACGCTGGCGGGCCCCCTTGGTGTCCATCAGTGTGGGATGGACAAATGCACTGTGATGGGTATGTCCTACACAGTGTTGCAATCATCGAACCAGCCACCTACAGCAAGGATAGGTCTCAAAAAAGTGTTGACCGAAAAAAGTACAATGCAGACTAGAAATTCATAACACAACACCGTTTATGAAAATTCAAAACACATACTTATAGCAATGCTCCATAATTTACAGGGACATATGCACAGTTAAGGACATGCAGCAAACATATCGGAGCAGGTGCGCCTGTGGAGGAGACGGATTTGGAGTGGGGATGGGAATGAGGGGACAGGAAGGAAGACACGAGGGGACCTTGTTTTATCTGGACGCTGTCTTAATAACGTGCTAGGGGTGGACGAGTGTGATAAACCTGACTGTCTGCACCTGTGCCCTAAAACAAAAGAGAAAAATGAAGCTGCCTTTCCCCGTTGATGGCTTTAAGCTGAAGAAAAGCAGGTCCAAGGGCAGTGCGCTGAGCATTCAGAGCAGGGTGTGGAGTGTGGCCAGAATTTGACTCAAAACTAGTCACTCAAATCTCTGTAAAATGGGAATAATGGTAATAATAATAGCAGTAATAAAGTGGTTATGATACCGGTGTCACATGTTCTAAAGTGACTGACCCACCGCAGGCACCCAATAGCGGCCCCGTTTCCTGCTTTTCTCGTGAGCGGCACTCTTGGAGGTTGGAGATCAGAGGTCAGAGGTCACTCATGCCTTGAGAGTCCTTCAGAGCCGCACATGTGAGTGCAAGGATCTCAGGGCCAGGGCAGGCTGTGCAGGTGGAAACAGAAACACAGCTGTGTTTCTTCTGTACAAAAGGAGAGAGAATAGCATAACGAGCCCCCATGCCCCCGGGTTCAGCAGTTATCAACATGTGACCGGCCAGTCTGGGGGATTTTTGGCCAAAGGGACTGTAGTTAAGAAGAAGAATGATAATGCCTGATGTTTGTATAGAATATTGTTAAGTCCTGTACACAAATGTCTTTTGCATAAAGTATTTGGTTCAATTTTTACAACCACCCATGAAGTAGATATTGTTAGTCCCATTTTAGAGATGGAAAGACTGAGGCCTGGTGCAGTGAGGTCACTTGTCTGCCAGGGGCAAAGCCTGGCACTGACCCTGGGAGTTCTGGCTTCCAGTCCAGCCCTCTTACGCTGTGAGCAGCTGTTGGTAGTCCTATCTATACCACTCATTAAGGGGGTGGTCTTGGGCGAGACCCCCTCCCCTTCTAGGCCTTGCCGCCTCCAGCTGACCCTGAGAGGCCCTTCCTTGGCCTGGGGAATGTCTGCACATCCTCCCGGCCCCTCTTTGAGCTCCATGCTCTCACTCCCTGGTGTGTCCTACTTAACAGGAAGTGGAGCAGTTTAGGAACAACCCAGAAAGCAGAGCGACGCAGCCCATGTAGCCCGGCAGCCCCTGCTCCAGGGGCCCAGCGCTGGCTCTGGGCCACTGGTCGGAGAGAGGAGCCCCCGCGAGGTGGCAGTGGTGGGGGGTGGGCCGGGAGAGGCCCCCCTTGTTTCTACCTAGAGCTCATTTTGGCTTCTGGGGCCCAGAGACTGGAGACCTGGTGGCTTAGGAGATGCCGGGGAAGAAAACAGGGAGATTTCTGGAACTCCCTCAGGGGATACTCAGCTCCCAGCCAGCACTAGACCAGTTTCCAGAAACAGATTTCTTTTTTTAACGACTTTTTTCCCCCATGGTGACCCACTTTTGTAGCTGAAGGCCCAAAGGCACTCCGGCTACCTCTTTGAGTCATTTTTCTGAAGGACAGGCCCCCTGGCCAGTCCTCACTCCCTGTACGCTGGTTGGGAGGCAGGGACACCCAGCATCTTCCGAGGTGGGGAGGCCCCCAGGGACTTAGGGTTCCTGGAGCCTCCACTCCCTTCCTCAGTCTGGAGCCCTGGCTGAGTTCCTGAGACTCCACTGGGAACTTCTGCTTCTGAGTTCTCGGTCACTGGCAGGTGCCTTTGGGAGGTGACCACGGGCGGAAGAGGGCGCGACAGGCAAAGAAGTGATGGTTCCAGGCAGAGGTGCACGATCTAACGTGCACGATTCAACATCTACACATCGACCACTCCCTAAACACCCAGCCCTGGAGGATGCAGAGGGGCTCATGGAGCTGCAGGTGTAGCTGGGGGCTTTGGGGGCGGGGTGGGAGTTGGCGGCAACTCCCATAGCAGCAGATGTACAGAGTTACTGTTTTGTGACTGGAATGGACTGGAGAATACTGGACACTCAGGAAGAACAGGACCACGTTACTGCCCTCAGGGATTTACAACTTAGTTGTATACACACACACACACACACACACACACACACGTGCATATGCACACATAGACATGCCCACACTATTACACAGGTAAAGACACACACACAGGGAAGTCATGAAAGAAAGTTAAGCACTTGGGTTCCGCAGGTGTGACTGAAGATTTCTAAGAAATAATCAGTCCAGCTGGATCACACGAAGAAGGCTTTGCAGTGGGAGTAGCGTTTGCATTTTATTCTTTGTGCACGGGGATGTATAGGAACAGCATTCCAGGCAGGGGAACAGCATGAACAAAGGGGTGGAGACTCACATGAGCCTTGTTTGCTCAGAGGACCCCGAAGGAGACCTATCTGCCTGGGATCGTAGTGTCTGATACAGTCTTCCCGAGGTGGCCACGAGTGCCCAGCCTCGGGAGGTAAAGGCAGGCAGAACTGGCTGTTTCCAGACCCAGGGAGCCTGGGAGACCCTGCGTTTCAAATGCTACTGCACTTTGGTTAGTCTGGGCGCCCGGGGGATGGTTCTGAATTATCTAGTCAAGCCCAGAGGTGGAAGCAGGTATGGGAGGGAGATTGGGTCACTGTGGAGGCCTCGGTGGGACAAGCAGGGCCCGTTTCCCAGAGCCAGTGACGGGGCCTCACGTGTCCCTCGCATGCCCTACCCACATCTCTTCACTTTACAGCTTCGCCAACCTAATCCCAGCCCCTGGGATTGTTTGTCCTGCTTCACGGGGTCTGGCAGCCCACCTAACCGGCTCAGACCTCCTTGCTTGCTCAGCTTGGGGGGTGGAGGGGGTTCCTTGGCCGTGGAGGGTCTGACACATGCCTGGCACCTTGGGGAGGGCCTGGGTCAGGGCACACAGCAAAGGCCAGGACGACAGGAGGTGAAGGAGGTGGGCGGGTTGCAGGAGTGATGAGGATTAGGCGGGCAGGCTCTCCTGTTCACGAGAGGGGCAGCCAGAGAGGACAGAGACAGCTGATCCTCATGGCATTTGGGGATATGGATGATGCAAATGAGGCCTCTAGTGACTATGAATATTCATTAGGAGTTCTCCCTTCTGAGCAGTGGGGATTCCTCCAGCCTGGCTGATGAACCTGGAGAGGCAAAGCGTGGGATGCGGTCCTTCTTCATGCTGGCTTTCCTCTCTCCCACCCTCCTCTTGCCTCCTCCTGACTTACAGGGTTGGGCAGAGGCAGAACCAGGGCAGCCAGGCCTGGGTTCTATGTTTGGTCCCCAGTTTGTGGGTTTCAGTCTGACCTGTCAGGCCTTGGATTCATCCCTTGTCCTTCCCCCATGACCAAGGCCACCTCTGGGGAAGAGCCTGGGGTAGGTGCAGGAGAGAATCACAGGGAGCTGGGTAGAATCCTAGGTACTGATGGGGAAATTGAGGCTAAGAATGTAAATGGCTTGCCCAAGTCGTATGGCAAGTCGGTGACAGAATCCGAGTTAAGCCCAGGTATTCTGACTCTTGACATCTTACCTCCCTGCTCACCCCTGAAGCCTGCTTAGTCCATTTGCTGAGCCCCCCACATAGAGCCAGTGTAATCCCTTCTTGGTATTCTCATGTATCTGGGAACCCCTGGTCACCTCTGCATCCGGGATGCCCTGCAACCCTTCTTGGCTAAAGTACTCACTCCACACTTGGCATAGGTGTCCTGGCTGGGTTGTTCATCTTTTCAGGGGGACACCTGTTTCCTGAACCTTAAGGTGGGACCTATGTCTTATACACCCAGCCAGAGGCTCGGGGGGACCTACTTTCTGAAGTCAAATGAAGGCACGAGGCCTGGTGACTACGACTGTCTTGTAGGGACCACCGGCAAGAATGTGTGAAATCCAGGTTGGGGCAGCTAGTAAAAAATGCATTTGCATCGATTGAATCACAGAATGAGATAGAAGAAAGGAATCACAGAGGTCATTTCTAGGCCAATGGATTTAAACTGCCTTTTTTTTTTTTTTACAACCACCAAATCTTTTATTCAAGTGAAATCTTAGCCGAAGCCTTGCAGATAAGAGAGATAAGAGCAGGGCTGTTCCGGTTCAGGATGAGATGCGGGGCCACAGTCCCCTTGCTAAGTCCTCCCCTTGTTTCCTCAGCAACAAACTCTGAGCTCACTCATTACACAGATAAAGAAACTGAGGCCCAGAGGGGGACAGGATTTGTTGGAAATCACACAGCTCGGGAGTGGCAGAAGCAGAGTTAGAAATCAGGTGCTCCTGGGGGGCTCTGCTCACCAGACCCTGAGCTTTTTTTTTTTTTTTTTACGATAGGCGGGCCTCTCACTGCTGTGGCCTCTCCCGTTGCGGAGCACAGGCTCCGGATGCGCAGGCTCAGTGGCCATGGCTCACGGGCCCAGCCGCTCCGCGGCATGTGGGATCTTCCCGGACCGGGGCACGAGCCCGTGTCCCCTGCATCGGCAGGTGGACTCTCAACCACTGCGCTACCAGGGAAGCCCCGACCCTGAGCTTTTGAAGTGCCCCACGGATCAGTTCTGGGTCAGCCAGGCAAGTGGATCTCCAGTCCCCTCCACCCGCCCCCTGAGAGCCAGGGCCTTTCAGATACCTGGGCTGCAACTTTTGTCTCCGTTGGCATCTCCAGGAGTGGAATGGGAGGGGGGAGGGGTTAGAAGGAGGTGTGTGGGCAGAGCAGAGGGAGGAAGAGAGAACTCTTCCCAGTGGAATTTTGATCTGGGTAACAGTGCTTGGCCTCTGGATCTCATTTGGGTCAGGATGAAGGGTGGGGAGAGGGGGTGGGGGGTGACAGTGCTGCTGTTTCTTCTCATTGGGGGAGGGGGAGGGATCAAGGATTTGCATGGAGCTTAAAACCCAGCCCTGTGTCTCTGAAGACTTTATTGCCACCATTAGGGGCAGCTGGGGGATGGAGGTCGGTCGGGGGTGGGCCTGTCTTGTGGCCTCTCTTGTTATGCTCCTAACACGCTCTGTGGACATCTATAGGCCTTGAGAATTTACACTGAGCCCCGTCGTCCCCCTCCCTGTGCCTCTGTTGCCCTCCCCAGATGCTCCCCTTCTTCTTGGGATTTATGGGGAATTCCATGTGAAGCTCCTTCAGGGGCCCCATGAGTGCTCAGAAATGAAAATTAGTAAACAGGAGGATGTGGATCTGGAATACGAGAACAAGAAGGGCTGATATTGTCTCTCAGGGAGAATTTTCTTTCAGCTCAGCTGTGCCTCTGGGCTTTGCCGAGGCTCAGGGAGCGGGCAGGGTTGGGTCGGCTGGGACTGAGGGGCCCTGGAGTCATGGTTGTGTCTCTCTTTCCTGGGTGAGCCTGAACAAATGGCCCAAGCTGCACAGTGCCTCAGTTTACCCATCACGGGGGCCCAAACAAGCACCACAAACGTGTCTGGATACACTGCCCGTGTCCCCTGGAACAAAGGGCAGAGTATAACGACAACCCGAGAGAGAGGGTCCCTTTGCCCCCCCCAGGGCAGTTGCCCAGAGGCTGGACCGAGGGTGGCCTGGAGAAGCTGATGTGGCCTGGGGTTGTAGTAGCCTCTGAAGATGGAGGCAGGTGGAGTAGATCAAGAGTCCTTCCCATGCAGTCCAAGACTTGGGGTCACACATGGTAGCCTAAGGGGGCTGCACTGCCAAGCCCCCTTTGGGCTGGGCAAGGATGCCAGCAGGGAGAAGATGCAGCCCCTTTCAGTGCCCTGGGCTTGGTGGTCAATTGTCCTGGCCGTCAGGGACTTCCCTTGTATCACACCTTTCCACGGTCCCCTCACAAAGGGTCTCCCAGAAGAGGTTCCTGTGATCAGGACACAACACTGAATATCATCTAATTCATCCAGATGACTGCCCTCTTGTATAATACAAAAGTCACTTTGTTGCTATAGAAACCGAGTGCCTAGAATCACCTTAGCTGTGTGGTATTGCTTGTCATTTCCTCTCCCTGAGAGTCAATTTATTCATCTGCAAAATGAGAGGGGAGGGGTGATGAGAGGTTGGACCTCATTATCTCTAAGGATATTCCAGTTCAGTGCTGATGTTTCAAGTCTAAGAATCCTTGCCACTTGCTGAAGTGGCCTTCTCCTGTCCTGGCAGTATGGCAACTTTCCACCCACTAGATTCCATGGTGACGCCCCCATCATCACTTCTTTCCTAAGACTCCGTTGAGATGTTGCTGGTGGCTGATTATGATTCCTGGGGTCGTGCGCAAACCCCACTCTGCAGATGTCATATGGAGATGTTATACTCTTCTGTCATCCATCCACCCATCCACCCACCCACCCACTCACCCACTCATCTATCCATCCATCTATCCATCCATCCATCCTTCCATCCACTCATCTATCCATCCATCATCCACCCACCCACTCATCTATCCATCCATCCAACCATCCATCCATCCACCCACCCACTCATCTATCCATCCATCCATCCATCCATCTATCCATGCATCCATCTATCCATACATTCACCCACCCACTTATCCATCCATCCATCCTTCCATCCACTCACCCATCCATCCATCCATCCATCCATCCATCCATCTATCCATCCATCCATCTATCCATCCATTCACCCACCCACTTATCCATCCATCCATCTATCCACCCATTCATCTATCCATCCTAAAAATGGTTATTTGGAGTGCCAATTATAAACCAAACACTCTACTAGATTAGCTAGACATAAGATATAAGAAGGCATAGCTCCTACATGAAGGAACTTACTGCACAAGAGGTTGTGAATGAGCAATATACAGCAACTATAATGCAAAGCACAACAGGGTTTTAGGGTTAGCTTTAGATTTGATTTCTGCCTCCATCATTCATTTAATAGTTCGCTGTGTGATCTTGGGGTAAGTTACTTAACTTCTCTGAATCTGTTTCTTCATTTGTAAAGTAGAGATAATGATACCAGGCGTATTGAAGGTAGCGCTAAATCTCAATAAATGTTACTTTCCTTCCTCCGTAAAAGAGGTCCCAAAATGTGGCATGGTAGTACAGGACAGGGAGAGCTTCCTGAGGCCCAGGAGCCTCGAGGAAGGCCTCCCAAAGTAGTTGACATCTGAGGGTAACACTGAAGTGAAGGGGATTCCAGTGTGAGCCAACATGGAAGAGTACAGGTGGTCACCATACTGCAAGGGGTGAGCTGGATCAGGGATATGTGGGGAGCATTAGTGGGAGGCAGAATGGAGAAGAGGTTGGCCCAGGCTGGGAGGGCCCTGACCACCAGGCTCGGGAGGCAGCCTGGGTTGGGGAGGCCATGGAGGCTTTTTGGGCAGGAGAGGAGACATGGCTTTTTGGTTCCCAGGGCAGAGTTAGACTCCTGGCCCCTTGGTAATTAAGCCATGAGCTTCCTCTTGGAGTCATACATCCGGATGTGACGAGGGGAGTGCTATGGGAGGACCCCATCCAATATCCGGACTAGCTGGGTGACCTTGGGTGAGTCCCTTCACCTAACTGGGTCCTTATGGGTAGAAGTAGGGGCTTGGATGAAGTCATTCCTTCAGCTGTGAATTCTATCACCGGTGTCCCTTCTCCAGTCTCTTTCCTGCCTACCTCTCCTTGCTTCCCCTCCTTTCCTCCATGCCTCTCCCCCCGCCTTCCTTGCCGGTCCACTTCCCGCAGGCAGAGTGGAGAAGCTGATTTGCTCTCTCCATTGCTGCGCCAGGGCCGAGGTAGGAGGAGGGCTCAGCACCTCCTTCCCGGGCACCGAGCATCCCAGCTTTGCTGTTAGGAAGCTACTGCCCGTGGAGGTGAACGGCTCTCACCTCCCTTCGGGGCCCCTTGGCAGAGCTGTCTGTGAGCTGAAATGGGCAACCCCTCTGTCTTCCCCACAGGGGCCTGGGAAGGTGCTGGGCGGGACAGGGGGCCCTCGCCAGACCCTCATGGCCGAGGGCAGCCAGGGAGGACAGCTGAGCTCTTTCCAGGAGTGATCGGTGGCTCCTACCAGAAGCGAGGCTGCCCCTGCTTCTGGGGAGGGGTTGGGTGGGTCTGGCTGGCAGAGCTTTAGAAGCTTGTGCCTGTGGCTGGGAATTTTCCATGGGCAGTGGTGGGTGGGGGAGGAGCGCAGAGGCAACAGGTAGCAGGTCTCCAGATATCTTTTCTCCCCACCCGGTCAGAGGTCACACAGCCAGAACTAGCTTGCTGAGTCAGTATAGGAGGAATCTACCCATGTTGGGTTACTAAAGGTTACAGGGAACCCTTCCTGTCCTTCAAATGTCTCTCTTATTACTCCCTGACGCCCCCTGTCAGAGGCCATACCTTAAAATGACATCAGTCCACACTTTGGAGATCTACTGATGGCCAGCTGAGAGTTGGAGGGGCCTCCACCGATGGCAAGGGGGAGTGCCAGGGGTCTCAGAGAAGGGGACAGAGACCAGGAAAGGTGAAAAAGACACAGCCTCCTGACCACTCTCCATGCCTACAGCCACCAGGACATCTTCTGTATCTGGCCAGCCTGGGGAGCCCTAGCCTGGGACAGATTCACTGGGGCTGAACCCAGGAGGGGCCCCTGCTAGTGTGGTGGTGAGGGGCGGGGCATGAAGTCAGGCTCCACCTGGGTTCACATCTGGCTCCTTTGTGTCTAGGTGGGTCTCCTTGCGCAGGTAACCAGTCCTCCCCAACTCTGAGTTCTTCACCTGTAAGATAGTATATTGTGAGGAAGAAATGAGGTAACGTGGAATATTTAGAACCTTGCTAGGCACACAGTGAGTGCACAGAGGAAAAAAGAAATCTTGCTGTTACTGCAGGAGAGGGCCCGGCCCGTTCCACGAAGCTCCTATCTTCCTGTCTGCTTGTTCTTCCGGCTGCCCGTCAGTCGGTCTTTCTCACTAAGCTTCTTTTTTTTTTTTTTGGCGGTATGCGGGCCTCTCCTCTCACTGCTGTGGCCTCTCCCGTTGCGGAGCACAAGCTCCGGATGCACAGGCTCAGCGGCCATGGCTCACAGGCTCAGCGGCCATGGCTCACGGGCCCAGCCACTCCGTGGCATGCGGGATCCTCCTGGCCCGGGGCACGAACCCGTGTCCCCTGCCTCAGCAGGCAGATTCTCAACCACTGTGCCACCAGGGAAGCCGTCACTAAGCCTCTTTTTATCTGCCCCTTTCTTCCCCTCCATGGCTCAGCTCATCTCATCTCTCTATCTTTGGCTGCTGTCATGTTATCTCCCTGCCTATCTTGCCCTCATCTCCCACTCTCTGCCTGTCTCCATCCCTCCCCGGTCCCTCTAGCCCCATCCTCCCGCCTCACTCTGGTTATGTCACCTTGCCATCCGTTTGGCAGTCTGGCAAACACCCCGTGGCTCCCTCCTGCCCCTGCCTATCCCCCTGCCCCCTCCCCACGGCCCCCTCTTCTGGGACATCCCTGGCTGAGCCCCCTCTCCCTGCCCATCTCCCGCTGCCCCTCCTTGCCTTCCACAGCCCTGGCCAGAGCCCCTTCCTGGCGCCCCCCCACCCACCCACCAGCTAGGCGGCCATCGAATGGAGCCATGCAGGCAGATGAGGGCGGAACGCCGTCTCCGCAGGCGAGGGGTCGGACTGCTAATTCCCCCGCTCTGGGTGCAGGATGTGTAGGCCTCATTCAATTATGTCACATCCACTCAACAGCTCTACCCAGATGACGCAGAGCAGCAGCCTGCTCGCCCTTCCCTGCCAGGACCTAATGGAGAGCCATCTCCTTCGACCTGGCTGACCACAGCGGTCCTCCTGGAACGGGGATGGGCCCCGCCTCTCTGGCCTTGGGGTTCTCAGCCTGCCTGATTCGCTTCTCACCCTAATTACACCAACATCTGGCCTCTGGAGTTTGTCGCCTCACCTTAATCACTGTGGAATTTGATCTCAGTGCCTCTCATTCCATTACTGCACCCCATTTGTCTGCTGCCTGCAGGAGCCAGGACGGCCCTGCCTCTCCTATGAGATGTGAGGTCTGGGGGTAAGGAGACCAGGGAGGTGACCAGAGGGACGCAGGGCCTGGGATCCAGGCCAAGGCCGCCTCTCTGGTCTGAAATACAGATGTCTGGGTGTTGCCGTGGAGTTTATCCCAGGCATCAGACCTCTACTGACTAAAGTCTATGCCAGGTACTGTGAGACGCTCCAGAGAAGGCTCACTACCTGTCCCTTTCCTCAAGAAGGTTAACCTGGGGAGATGAGAAGCAAATGATGCAGGGCAGTGCTGGCCGTAAATGGAATTGGATTCAGAGAAGGGAAGATCGAATAACTAGAGGACAAACGTTTACTGGGCATTTACTGGGTGACAGAATCTCTCATGTGTATTGTGCCATTTACTCCTTACCAATCTGTGAGGCAGGGATTGTTTCCATCTTCAGGTGGGGAAACTGAGGCCCAGAGACATGGAGAGGCGTGTCTAAGCTCAAGCAGCTGGTACGTGACAGAGCCAGTGCTTAGGGCCTTGGGGCCAGGTTCTTCCTTCCCCACCATCCGTCAGGGGCTGGAGTGGCCGGGGAAGCCTCTGAGGTGGGACCCAGGGGGAAGAAGGGAGGACAGCTCAGGTAGGGGGACAGCTTGAGTAGGGTTTATCAACAAGAATGAGGACACTGAGAGGGGGGAACGGAGTAGACTGCTATGGGCGAATGCTGTGGGGAGCACGTGGAATGGGGCAGGGTAAGTAGGATGGGGAACCTTGAATAGGAGAGTCTAGACCTCAAAGCTGGGTAGAGGGCGTCACCTTCAAGAAAGTGCCCAGTGAACCAGTATAGTGGGAGGAACTGTGTCCTCCCAAAAGACATATCCAAGTCCTAACCCTTGATATCCAGGAATGTGATCTTATTTGGAAATAGGGTTTTTGCAGCTGCAGTTAGGGATCCCGAGATAGGGTCATCCTGGATTCAGGATGGGCCCTAAATCCAATGATTGGTGTCCTTATAAGAGATAGGACAGGGAGATTTGAGACAGGGACACAGAGAAGACCATGTGAAGACAGAGGCAGAGATTAGAGTGATGCTACCACAAGCCAAGGAATGCCAGGAGCCACCAGAAACTGGAAGAGGCAAGGAAGGATTTCCTCCTAGAGCCTTTGGAGGGAGCACGGCCCTGCTGACACCTTGATTTTTGGATTGCTGAGAAAATTTCTTTTGTTTTCTGCTACCTAGTTTGGGGTAATTTGTTACAGCAGCTGCAGGAAACTCATGCAGCCAGGAATTCTTCTGTTTAGAACGAGGGACATGACAGGCAGTGAAGGCTGGTGGGATCTGCTTCCCCAAGGGCAGTTTGGGGCCCACTGCACTCCCCACTGGAGACCCCTGAGGCCTACTGGGGTCCTCCACACTGAACTCATGGCAGCAGGGCTGGCCAGAGAATTCAGCCTCTCACTCCTTGCCTTTGCCCGGGAGGACATGCTGCATCCGGGAGGACAAGGGGTGAATAAGGGGCCCCAGGGAGCTGATGGAGGCAGTTTTATGCCAGACAGAAAGCTAGTGGATGGAGCGTGTCACCCGTGAGAGGAGCCCTTCTGGAATTATGAATGGGTCCACTCAGAGTTTCATCTACTTTGTGGGTGCTGATGGCTCCATGACATGTTATTAGAGGAAATTAAGGATGTTTTGGGATGAGAGTGTGGGAGAACAACCACCCCCAGTGTGTTCACTCCCGGAAGTCATCCCTCAAGGCCACTTCCTGAGTAGAGCCTGAGCCCGATGAAGCAGTTTCACCTCGGATGGGAAATTCTCACCCCAATAGAGTAGTAAAGCCCAGGCCAGTTGTTCTGTAAGAATTAGTTGTGTGATTTCCACCCCTACTCCCTCCCTGTGGTCCTAACTTAGGACAGGACTCAACGTCTACAAGCAAGAAGCCTGGTCCCCTCCAAACCCCCAGCGGCTCCTGGACTCCATCCCATGGCGCGGAAAGAGCAGAATTAACAAGATGAGCATGAGTCTCATTTTGAGAGACGTTTGTGAGGGATTGAGACATCCCTGTGGAGGGGGACTTCGGCGAGTGAGGCCTGGAGTACGTCTGGGAGTCAAGAGAATAGCGCCCTAAATTGAGGAGTAGGAATACAGAGGTGAGGGCTTGAGTCACCCTGGAAGCCTCCTCCTTCTAGAGGTTGGGCACATGGAAGCAGACACCAAGGAGGGGCCAGGAGATGAAGCTGTGGGACCATTTACTTGACCGCAGGCCTCAGTGCCCGGAAGGTTGCTCTTTCTTCCCTGCTGATGGCAGCTCTGTTTCGTTGTGGCTTTTTCCTCTAGAAAGGGTGAGATGTTTTCCATCACACCCTCCATCTGAGCCATCTTCACTTACCAGTCTTCCGACCCAGCCCTTTGTGTTTCCAATGAGGATGCAGAGGCCGAGGGAGGACTGCCTTTCAGTCCAAGTGAGACCCACCCAGACGACTGTCAGTGCCTGAGGCTTCCGTCCTGCGTCCGCCTTCTTCCGTAAGAAGTTAGTCTCCTGAGGGCTGCCTCAGTTTCTCTCTCTATAAAATGGGGAAAGTTACATGGCTTTGTGCAGGACTGAAGCAGAACAGGGTCTCCTGATCTCCCTCTGTCGTTTCCTTCTCCACAGCTCCTTGCCAAGCCCCTTCCTTCCCCCTCAGCTGGGGTGGCACATTCAAGACAAGTGTGCGCCAGCTGAGTGTGTGTGTGTGTGTGTGTGCGCACGCGCACACATACACGTGAGCTCAGCCTGCTAATCGCACCCTCTGTCTGCCAGTAGCCCCATTTGCAAGGTCACTGTCTTTCCCCTCAGCATCACTCCCGTACTAAGCTTTCAAAGCAAACAAGCCACAGTGAGGGTTTCTGGGCTGCATCCAACTGGCACGCTTTCTTGCTCCCCTCAGCCCTCCGCACACCTGTCAGGCTGCCACAGGGCCCGCATTATGCCCAATCTCTCTCAGCCTTCCCCTCCCAGAATATTACTGCTGGAAGGGCCTGACCCAGCCCTTTGTGTTTCCAATGAGGGTGCTGAAGCTGAGGGAGGGATGCAGCTGTCTGAGGTCACACACTAATGCTTGGTAGAGCTGGAGCCTGGGCCTGGACCACTTGTGTACATATCCAGGCAGGTTATGTGTTTGGTGTGCTACAAACAGGCTTTGGGAAATATCCATCCCACCCTTTTTTAGTGGGGTTGGAGTTGGTGCCGGAGAGGAGTGTTGGGGGTTCCAACCCAAGACTGTTTCAGTGGGAGTGGGGACCAGCTTACTGAAGAAGCTATGTGGAGAGACCCGAGTTATTTGGTACTAATTTACTTCTTTATCCCATTGACGTTTTTGTGTCCTTTACAGACTCGTGCCCAGTCAACCAGCCCTGTGATGCAACCTGGTGGCATGAGAACGCCAGGTCCCTGACTCATTTCTCCGTGCCACTTCCCTTCAATGCCAGCATCTCCCTCAGGGCGCCAGGAAACTCTGTGCTGCAGGGACCTGTCTCCAGGGGATGCCAAGGTGCCCCTGTACTCTCTCCAAGCCCCCTTTCCATTCCCTGTCACCTGGCTTTCCTCCTCTTTCAGCTGCCCCTCTTCTCTCCTCTGATACCTAACCTTTTATTTTTATTTTATTTTTTTAAAAAATATTTTAAAATATTTATTTATCAAACAACCCATACATTGTTAGTATAGACATCGTGCAAGGTTAAAACATATTCAAACATCAAGATCCACATTCAGGGCTTCCCTGGTGGTGCAGTGGTTGAGAGTCTGCCTGCCGATGCAGGGGACACGGGTTCGTGCCCCGGTCCGGGAAGATCCCACATGCCGTGGAGCGGCTGGGCCCGTGAGCCATGGCCGCTGAGCCTGTGCGTCTGGAGCCTGTGCTCTGCAGCAGGAGAGGCCACAACAGTGAGAGCCCCACGTAAGTTCTAGAGGCTGGAAGTCTGGGGTCAAGGTGCCAGTGTGGTTGGGCTCTGGTGAGAGCTCTCTTCTTGGCTTGCAGACGGTTGCTTTCTTGTTGTGTCTTCACATAGCAGAGAAAGAGAAAGAGGAAGAGTAAGAGGAGTAAGAGAGAAAAAGAGAGAGAGAGATGAGGCCTAACCTTTTAGAGCTCTCTGGCCTAGAATCTTCTGCTACCTTTTCTTTCCACTTGTGTCTCTAAAGCTCATTCCTCAGACCCACCCATTCCCAGAGAGATGACAGCTCCATCCACATCTAAGTCCCAGCCCTGTCTCCTGTTCCTCATGCAGACTCTCTGGTGCCAGCCCTCCAGCCCTCACACCCACCCTCGTGTGGAACGTGTGGAACGTGGGTGGTGCTGCTGTCCTTCTGTTCAGTGTGTCTGACTACCTGAGAGTTATCTCATGAGGGATTCATTTCTTTGGCTTGAATGCAAATGCCCCCGGGAGTGGTCACACACAAACTCATTGCGGGTGCTGGTGTTTTGAAGAATAGGAAGGGCTTTATCAGTGAAAATGAGAGGGCGTAGCTTACTCTTCCCGCTCCCCATAGCCTCAAGTCCATTCTCTAGTAGGTCTGTGTCTTTATTCCTGTCTTACCCCTAGGTTCTTCATGACATTTTTTTTCTTAAATTCCATATGTATGTGTTAGCATGCGGTATTTGTCTTTCTCTTTCTGACTTACTTCACTCTGTATGACAGACTCTAGGTCCATCCACCTCATTACAAAAAGCTCAATTTCGTTTCTTTTTATGGCTGAGTAATATTCCACTGTATATATGTGCCACATCTTCTTTATCCATTCATCCAATGATGGACACTTAGGTTGTTTCCATCTCCGGGCTATTGTAAATAGAGCTGCAATGAACATTTTGGTACATGACTCTTTTTGAATTATGGTTTTCTCAGGGTATATGCCCAGTAGTGGGATTGCTGGGTCATATGGTAGAGCGAGAGAGAGGCATGGACATATATACACTACCAAATGTAAGGTAGCTAGCTAGTGGGAAGCAGCCGCATAGCACAGGGAGATCAGCTCGGTGCTTTGTGACCACCTAGAGGGGTGGGATAGGGTGGGAGGGAGGGAGACGCAAGAGGGAAGAGATATGGGAACATATGTATATATATAACTGATTCACTTTGTTATAAAGCAGAAACTAACACACCATTGTAAAGTAATCATACTCTAATAAAGATGTAAAAAAAATAAAATATACTAACATGCAAAAAGTGAAAAAAAACAGAGAGGGCATGTAAGTTTCAGCAGGAGCTCAGATCAGCAATAAGAAAGGGAGGTGTGGTATTGGGGGGATCTTTAGCAAGCACAGATTGTCTTGGGGGGTGTTGGTAATCTTTTTCTGTAGAGGGCTGTATAGTAAATAATCCACAGATAGTAAAAGTCTACCTGTAATAGTCTTTGGGGACCACATGGTCTCCGTCACAACTAATTCTGTGGTAGCGAAAAAGCAGTCACAGGCAGAGTTATAGGCTGAGTTGTATCCCCCAGATCTGTTTGTTGAAGTCCTAACGCCCAGTATCTCAGAATGTGAATGTATTTGGAGATGGGGTCTTTAAACCGTGATTAAGTTAAAATGAGGTCCCTGGGTGGGCCTTGATCCAATATGACTGGTGTTTTTATAAGAAGAGGAGATTAGGACACGGATGTGTTCAGAGGGAAGGCAATGTGAGGACACAGGGAGAAGACGGCTGTCCACAAGCCAAGGAGAGAGGCCTCAGGAGAAACCAATCCTGTTGACACCTTGATCCCCGACCTCCAGCCTCCAGAGCTGTGAGATAATAAATGTCTGCTGCTTACGCTCCCCAGTCTGTGGTACAGTTTGTGGTTATGGCAGCCCTAGCAAACCGATACAAGCAGTCTGTACACGAATGAGTGTGACTGTGTGCCAATACAATTTTTTTTATGAACATTGAAATTTGAATTTTGTATTATTTTCACATGTCATGAAGTATTATTCTTTTTTATTGAAGTATAGTTGATTTATAATGTTGTGCTAGTTTTAGGTGTACAGCAAAGTGATTCAATTTTATATATACATATATATATATATATATATATATATATATATGTTCTATTTTAGATTCTGCTCCATTATAGGTTATTACAAGATACTGAATATAGTTCCCTGTGCTTTACAGTAGGCCTTTGTTGTTTTACCTATAGTAGTGTGTATCTGTTAATCCCAAACTCCTAATTTACCCCTCCCTCCTCTTTCCCCTTTGGTAACCATAAGTTTATTTACTATGTCTGTGAGTCTGTTTCTGCTTTGTAAATAAGTTCACTTATATCATTTTTTTAGATTCCACATATAAGTGATATCATATGATATCTGTCTTTCTCTGTCCGACTTTTCTTCACTTAGTATGATAATCTCTAGGCCCATCCATGTTGCTGCAAATGGCATTATTTCATTCTTTTTTATGGCTAAGTAATATTCCATTGTATATATAGAGATATATACATCTTCTTTATCCATTCATCTGTTGATGGATACTAGGTTGCTTCCATATCTTGACTATTGTAAATAGTGCTGCTATGAACGTTGGGGTGCATGGATCTTTTCAAATTAGAGTTTTGGTCTATTTTGGATATATGCTCAGGAGTGGGATTGCTGGGTTGTATGGTAGCTGTAGTTTCAATTTTTTAAGGAACCTCCATACTGTTCTCCATAGTGGCTGCACCAATTTACATTCCCACCAACATGAAGTATTTTTTTTTTCAATTTTTCCACACCATTAAAAAAATGTGAAAACCATTCTTAGCTTGTGGGATGTACAAAAACAGGCGGTGAGCTTTGTTAGGCCTGTGGGCTGTAGCCTGCTGACCCCTGGCCAGGGCATCGGATGTGGCAGTGGGGTGGTGGGGTGGAGCTGAGGCTGGGAGGGGAAGCCAGGTCCGCTTCAGGTAGGCCGTTCACAGTGAAAGAGGGAGCCACGGAACGTTGTAGAGCCAGGAGTGATGTGACTAAAACTGGATGTTCAGGGCAAAGGTCATCCTCCTTGATGTAGAAGGAGGTAGGAGCTTAGTAATTCCGCTTTCTTGCTGAAGCCAGAGAGCTTCTAGTGCACCCAAAATTCTTACTGTCTTCTTTAGATTTCTCTCTCCTCTCTTGCCCACTGGAATACTTTGCAGTCACATAGTGAGCATCTTGATTCCAGGAATTGTTTCCCATCTTTCTTGAGCTGTCTCCCCCTTTAGAGTCTCTGGTCACAGAATTATAGCCACCTTTTCTCTGAATGACTTGAAATTAGACTTCCAAAAGTCTCTGCACCAGTGTTCTCTTTGCACCGAAGACTTTCCAAAAGTCTCTGCACCAGTGTTCTCTTTGCACCGAAGACTTTCCAAAAGTCTCTGCACCAGTGTTCTCTTTGCACCAAAGACTTTCCAAAAGTCTCTGCACCAGTGTTCTCTTTGCGCCGAAGACTTTCCAGAAGTCTCTGCACCAGTGTTCTCTTTCTGGGCCGCTCTGAATTGCTAAGATGACACGTTTACTTACCTCTAAGCTTCTGTGCCTCTGTTCATGGCTTCTGTCGTTTCCACTACTCAGTAATTTCTTCTCGGTGGATCAGAATTAAGTCTGAGAGGGCTGCTGCCTTTGTTGCCTCCTAAACCTTCTGCAGATGAAGCTGTGAGCCAGGCGAGTCAAGAGGTTATGGAATGCTTTGTTCTTAGCAGAGTGGGATTTCCGTGCATTTGAATCATTGCTAATGTGTCCTGTTCCCGTGCTGGGTTTGTGATCTGATTTAGGGAAGCACCATTTGGTCTGATACCTAAACCTGTGGAAGAAGAGTCCAGGGGCCCTCCCTATGTCCCCAACCTGGCACGTGGTACCATTCGTCCCTGACCTGGTCCCAGAAAGGTAGGTTGGGAGGAAGCAGGGATGAGGGTGATGTTCCTCACTTCACAGAGAGAAGAAAATTCTTCTCAGAGAGAAAGCATCCTGCCCAAGGCTACACAGACAATCCCCAGCAAAGTCGGAAAGCAGCACAGTCTCTGCCTGCTGTAGCGTTCCAACATGCAGTCCCTGCAGGGCCTATCGGATTCCAGAGGAAGTCCAGACCCCACGCCCGCACTTCCTATTATCAGCAGGCTTCTCCCACTCCATCTTCTCTACCCCTTTTACGGACCCTCTTTTCTCTTTAGGCAGAAAGGCATTCTCACTATTTCTTGTGTCCATACCCCTGCACGTGCTGTTCTCTCTGCTTGGAATGCCTCTCCTCTTCCTGCTGTCTTCCTAGATGTCATCGTATTTAAGGCCCAGCACAAGCCCGGGTTCCTCCATGAAGAAGACCTTCCTGCCCGCCTGAGTTTCCCCTTCCTCCCCTCTGACTCAAAAGCCCCTGTTGTCTGGAGCCCTTGTTGACCATGGACATGAACTACACATTGTCTCATTCTGTCCAGTGCAGACCCTCAGTGTGCCCTGAGTTCCCTTGCTTCCACCAAAAGATCGGGAGTTGAGGAACTTCCCTGGCGGCGCAGTGGTTAAGATTCCACGCTCCCGATGCAGGAGGCCTGGGTTTGATCCCTGCTCAGGGAACTAGATCCCACATGCGTGCCGCAACTAAGAGTTCACACACCACAACTGAGGAGCCCGCCTGCCGCAACTAAGACCCAGCGCAACCAAATAAAAAGAAAATTTCCAGGGGCAAAAGATCAGGAGTTGAGTCTTATGGGTCTTTGTCCCCATCACATTTAGCACAGCCCTAGAATGTGGAGCTGGGAAAGAAGGAAGGAGGAAAGAGGGAGGGAGGAGGGAGGAAGGGAAGAAAGGAAGGAGGGAGAGAGGGAAGGGGAAAAGGAAAAATGCTCAATGCTGAAAACCTTCATGTCCTGGGACAGGCAAAAATGCTGTCTCTAGGAAAGGAAATGAGTGGGGAATTGGGGCTGGAGTGTGGGTGAGTGTCCAGGAGGGACGTCGGCTCTAGATGGCCGGGGATCTGGGAAGGACCAGCTCTATCCTTACAGGTGCAGAGTCTGAGGGAGTGTGTAGGGGAGGGGAAGGGAGGGGGGTGGTCCCTTCCTCCTGTCACTGTATTTCTCCTGTAGTGGTCGGGGGTGGGGTGGTGGTGGTGATGGTGGGATGTTGATGCCTTTGGTGACAGGAGATAAATGAATCCATCCTAAAGAGCAGCTCCTTTTCTAGAAATGTAGTAGTTCAGCTCTTGACTTCACTGCCTTGGGGTTTTAATTAAATGTCAAATATAATTTAGGACTGGAGCGCTGATAGGTGTGTAAGCATGAAGTCTAACGCCTTATCTTTGTGGGTCTCCCTGGTACGAACCTGATTTGGGGGGTTAACTGATCACTGTTTGAATGCCACATGAGAAAATATTTGATTCCCCCCCTCCCCTCATCTTTGGTTTTGAAATAATAGTTGGAAGAGTAAAAAAACAAAACCCCCGAAACTTGGGTATATGTTATATACAAAAAACCAAACTGGGATCAGAGACCTATAGAAATATGTATATTCGATCTGTAGTCTTTGTTTCCCACATCAGGTTTGGAATGGCATAGCTATTGACCTATTTTCTCTGCTCAGCACTAGGTAGCTAAGGGCCTTGATAAAGCTCTCCCACCAACCTCTTCTGCCCATTCTGTGGAAATAAAGAGGGGGGAGCTCAGACACCTGTCCTGGTTGCTGCATGCAGTCTGTCAAGGTCCCCAGGATTATTCAAGAAAGTGAGACGAAGTTCTACACTTTCCTTGTGCAGGTGAGGGTGCTGAGGCCCGGAGCAGGAAGGGACACGGCCAAGGTCTTAAACTGTCTCTAAACTGGGTTAGTGGCAGGGCCAGAAACACACCTGAAACCTGCCTGAATGGCTTTAGCAATTGATGGAAGCAGTGTGTCGCAGGAAAGTAATTAGGGTAACTTCATTTCAATTCAATTCAGTAAGTATTAAGTGGCAGCTGTATCAGAAATTGCAGAGAATGCAAGACGGTACTGGATGCCACCCACAGGAGATCATCTATGTCTTTAAGGGGCTGAGAGTTCTTCCTCTGTATGATTTAAAATTTTTTTAAATTTAATTTCTATTTTATATTGGAGTATAGTTGATTCACAATGTTGTGTTCATTTCAGGTGTACAGCAAAGTGATTCAGTTATACATATACATATATCCATTCTTTTTCAGATTCTTTTCCCATTTAGGTTATTGCAGAGTATTGAGTAGAGTTCCCTGTGCTCTATGTAGGTCCTTGTAGATTATCTATTTTATATATAGTAGTGTGTATACGTTAATCCCCAACTCCTAATTTAGTCCTTTCCCCTTTGTATGATTGATACAGTTATTTTCTAAAACACAAATGATCATCTCATGTCATTGTGCGGGGCTCTGTAAACCTCTCCACTGAATCCCTTTGTGTGGCAAAGTGGACCTTTGATATGCTATTCTTAACCTTCCTCTGCAGCCACTTTCCCTCCAGTCTGTAACACACACGCCATCCTCCAGCCAAACCAGACCTCTCACCAGCCCCACGCGTGACTTAGATGTGCACAAAGTTCCCTCTGTCTGAAGTCTCCCACTTGGGTTGGTTAGGATTGCGTTGGGCTGCAAGTAGAGGGTGCTGGGGTAGATGGGGCTTAAGTCTGGAGGACGTTATCCTTCACAATGCAAGAAGACAGGCAGACATTGTTTGGCTGTTCAGTGATGCTGTCCGAGTTCCAAGTCCCTTCTCCCTTTCTGCACTGCCATGCTTTGCTTGTCAGCGTTTTGTCCTTCTTCTCAACTCCTGATGGTAGCAAGCTGCCTATGGTGGCTTAAGGTATCACATTTGCCTTCAGGACAAGAGGAGAGGAAGGGCCAGAAGCAAATCCATCTGTTCTTTGGTGCAAGAGAGCAGATGCTGCCCCAGAACCCTTGCCAGCAGATCTCCTTTTACTTCCCACTGGCCAGAACGGGGTTACATGACCACTGCTAGGTGCAGGAGAGCCTAGAAGACCAAGAATCCGGCAAGGGGATGAGGATTTCATAACTGGCTTATGGGAATGGGTTGAGAAGTAGCTGAGCTCCCTAACCCTCAAGTGGGGACCATTTTGAGATGGGCGTCACTCTGTTTTCCAGAGCTTCTCCATGGAATTGACCTCAGACACCCACCCAGGTAGCTGACTTAATAAAATGCATCTCCTGGGTCACTTGCCTCTTCACAGCTGGTGTTTCCTGCATCCCCTCAAGTTGGCCAGGTGTGCTCTGGTCCCTGGCTCCGGGTCTGCTTCTGGGGTGATCCAAACTAGAGCATCATCTTAGTCATCTCTGTATTTCCAGAGGTCGGCACGGTGCTTACTTGAGAGCAGACATCTAGAGCCCAGTGGAATGAATAATGGGACAGATGGGGAGGATAGGTCTATACACAGAGTGAAGAGTAGTTAAGCAACAAGGCAAAGGGGGGTCACACGGTGTCGTGGTAGAGACGTTGACTGCTCACCAGATATCTGCGTGCTGCTCTGTATTTCCCATCCTCCTGGCAGTTCGGTGGGAGCTATATGACAAGGCCCGGCCAATGGCTGGGAGGGGAAGTGTCGTGTCACTGTGTGCAGCCCTCCAGCTCTCTCCTTCCTGCCACAGTTACCTGGAATCCATGTGTTGATGCAGCAGGCAGTGTGATATGATGCAAGCAGCCCAGATATCTGAGCTCCTGTTTGGAGGACAGCTACCCAGAACAGACTTTTCATGAGTGGGAAACACACCACATCAAGCCATGGAGTTTCTTCTTTTGTTACCAGAGTAAGCTAGCCTCACCTGCACCATCTATTCACTAACGCTTACTTTTGAACTCCTGCTCTTTGGTTCTAGGTGCTAGGGAGAGAGGTAAGTTGGGGGTGCCGAGGCCCTACCCTCTTTAGCGTGTCGTCAGGTCACTCACGCCAGGTGGTGGACAGTTCTGATCGTGTTTTTCCAGTTCATGTTTTCTCTCCCAGGTGGGAGAGGCTCCAGCTTAGCTCCCCCTCTTCCCTTCTTTTTTTTTTTTTTTTTTTTTGGCGGTACGCGGGCCTCTCACTGTTGTGGCCTCTCCCGTTGCGGAGCACAGGCTCCGGACGCACAGGCTCAGCGGCCATGGCTCACGGGCCCAGCCGCTCCACGGCATGTGGGATCTTCCCGGACTGGGGCACGAACCCATGTCCCCTGCATCGGCAGGCGGACTCTCAACCACTGCACCACCAGGGAAGCCCCCCACCCCTTCCCTTCTTGACGGCCTCACTCCTGGCATCTTTGGTGGAGAAGTTAGGCAGATTATAGGTTTGTGGTTCTATTGAGGATGAAAAGCATTAATATCAATATTTAAAAAAAAGTTTTGACTGCAACTCAGAGTGAAACATTTTTTTTTTCTGCTGCCGCCTCCACCGGGGTCCCGGAGCCTGTGAGCCCAGGCTGGGGAGCACGCTCTTGGGCAGGAGCAGCTGGGCAGTGTCCCCGGGCGCTGTGTCCTTACCTGCACCTTCCCCTGAGAAACAGATCTTACATTACATCCGTATGCAACACATATATATATGTATACTTGCATGGGTATGCCAGCTTCAATACCTATCATTGGCAATATATTCTGATATTTTGTTAAAGAATGCTCATTGTGACCCACAGAATTGATTTCCATGACCCTTAAGGATATACAACCTGCAGTTTGAAAAAAGAAAAACAAAACAGCCTATGCAATAGAGCCTTTAGGGAGCTAGAAAGTGGTGGTAAACACTGTGGGCTGGGATGGTCTAGGAGGGCTTCCCGTAGGAAAAGGCCCTTGACCAGAATCCATGAAGGTGGACAGGAGCTGGATTAGTAAGGGAAGGTCTTTCTAGGAAAGAAGGTTGAGCAAAGGCTTGGAGGATGAGCCTGGATGTTTGGTGAATGGTGGTCAGCCTACCTGTTGGAGAGTGGGCAAAAGGGACTAATGGGAAATATGGAAACAGGCAGGGGTGATATTCAAAATAGCTAATACCTAGAATAGCTCTGATACCTGGAGGAACATGGGCTTTGACCAATCAGAACATGTACCAGCTGTGACCCCCCTCAAAGCAATAATACCAGTGTAAGCCTGGCCATCTTTCTGGAAACAGGCTAGGCAAGGAAAAGGATTAGTTGTGAACAGGGGTAGGGGCTGGTGGTGGAGCTGGCAATGGCAGGGTTGGAACCAGAAGCCCCTGTGGGATCTGTATTATGCTCCTTTTAAAAGAGCAGTCTTAGCATCTTTGCGTACGATTCTAGACTCCTCAAGATTCTGAACATCTCATTTACAGGTGAGGGTCCCGGCGGATTGGGCTGAAGCCTGAGACAGCTGCAGGACTCAGCAAAGGGCAGGGGCAGGTCATAAACAGAGCCCCCTGTGCCTGCTGCGGTGGACAGGCAAGCAGTCTGCTGAGCTACCTGTGTTCAGTGTTTTTGGACTGTGGGCTGAGCGGGACATCAGGGACCTGGCTTTAGGTCCAGCAACAAACTTTCTTTACCATGAGTTTCAGCATCTAATAAAGGAAGTGTAACAATGTCTGCCCCACTGACCTCAGCATTATACTGTGAGCATATGATGACGAGCAGTCAGAAATCACCTTGAAATGAAGAAGTGTATTTTATGGGCATAGGCACTGCCCTGGGGTGGTAGAGGGAACACTTTCCTCTCCACTTGCTCGAGAAGGCAAATTTTTGTTTAAATAACACAAATGTAATAGAACTGTCCAAATACATGATTTTGGCAATGAAATTTGTGGGACCTGACTTGTGGTTTTCTTAGTTTTATAACAGTGTAAAAATAATACATTTTTCATCAAGCTAGAAATAAAGACAATAATAAAAATCTAACATTTATTGTGTGCCGATTATGTGCCAGCCACTATAGCTGGTGCTTTGCGTCTTATTTAATCCAACCTGTGTGGTGCATGCTATTATCATCCTCATTTTGCAAAGAAAAACGATGAGAAGGTTGGTATAACTCAACGGCTGATGACATGGCAACTGTTTCATCTCATGGAGAGAGCTAAGAAAGCAGTGCCCCAGCACGCGCGAAAGTTTCGGGGGGCGTGCCTAAGTCCCTGAAGGGACTGGTCATCCCCTCGGGCCATCCCCAAGTCGTGTCGGGCTCACAAACAGCCACTTTCTGCTCCCTCCCCTCTACTCCCTCTCCTCTGACTTCTTTCTGCAAAACCTCTTAACTTCCCAAGAGCTTGGGTAGGCGTCTGGTGTACGGAGCCAGTGCCCCAGAAGCAAAACGATCCCAGCACTTTCTCTGAGGTCTGATCCGTCCTCCTGTCAATCCAGGAGGCAGGGGATGGAAAACGGGGAGGGAGTGGGCAGACATCTGGGAGCTAGACTGGGAATCTGTGTTCCTTCTGTTTCCTTTACGAAGAGCCACCATACCCAAGGGAGGCTTATGGTCTTACTAGGTCTGCCTTGAGATTCCATCAGTTCCAGGGTTCTCCCTGCTTCCATCTGACATTCCAGATCCTCCTCGTGGAAGGTCAACCTCCGGACACACCTTCTCCCATGCGTCCTTTCTCGTCTCTTGTATTCAGGTGCATCTCTCCTTCCTGACCCCACCTTTGATGACATTTGGCCACATGTGGTCCTTACTGTGAGGGACATGTTGAGTTGAATGTTATCAGTGGAGCCTCATAGTCAGGGCATAGCCTTCGGGACTTCTCCCATTGGAGAGAGAGAAACACTCTTATGTTCACAAACCTACTTAGACTTGCTTCTGTCTTCTCTTGATAGCTATTTATGAGAAAGAATGGGGTAATGAGCTTGAATTTCTCATCTACCATTTTCTTGTTTTTTTTTTTTTTTTTTTTTTTGCGGTACACGGGCCTCTCACTGCTGTGGCCTCTCCCGTTGCGGAGCGCAGGCTCAGCGGCTATGGCTCACGGGCCCAGCCGCTCGACGGCATGTGGGATCTTCCCAGACTGGGGCATGAACCCGTGTCCCCTGCATCAGCAGGCGGACTCTCAACCACTGCGCCACCAGGGAAGCCCCTCATCTACCATTTCGATCTATGTGACCTTGGGCAAATCACTCCATTTTCTCAAAATTAGGAATAATTTATCTAAAGCCCCTAGCACAGTGCCTGGCTTCAGTCAATGACCCTGAGGTAGTGGAATAAACCAGGAGTCAGGAGAATTGAGCCCTCCTTCTGACCCTGTGACTATTCAGATGAACTTGAGCAAGTTACTTCTCTCTTTGGAGCCTCAGTTTCCTCCTTTGTGGAATTAGCAGGTTCTGATGGTACTGAGGTCTCTTTCAGTTCTGACATTGTCTCTGACACAGCCCCAGACCCCAAGAGACCAGCCCAGGAAGACTCAGCGGCCTCCCAAGAACTGCTTTTTGAAGGCTCCTGCCATTCTAGGGGACCTGGTTAGCCTCTCATTGATGACTGGGGAAGGCTGGGCCCTTGGCTGTCTGAGGCCTGGCTTGGAGAGGAGAGAGGGGCAGGAAGGAAAGAGAGAGGACATCTGGGAGGAGGACAGAGTGACCTTGAAGTCGGATCCCTGTCATCAGCCCAGAAATGACAGGTTAAGGAGGGGCCCTGGCATGCTGTTCTTCTCAGCTTTAATTACTATAATTCTGAGAAGACTTGAGTCTAAGACTTAGAATTCCTCCATGGAAAACTATGTCTTTGCAGCGTCCGCAGGCAAGGACATTAGTGAACTGGCAGTCAACGCTCCATCAGCTCCCCAACGCTCCACCAACTCCCCACGCAGGGAGGGCGGCCACTGACAGATGGAGGTGTGTGCGCGGCACGGGTCAGAGCCCGCCTGAGCACTTTCCCGTGCACCTGGTTCCCCTTTCCCTGCCATCATACGGCTCCTTAGCCACAGTCACAATTACAGAGATATGAAGATGTTTATTACCACCTGTGTGTGGGGGGGGGCGGGGGTGATGGACAGAGGACAGAGCAATTCTGAGTGAGATGAAAAGATGGGGAAGAATCAGGAAAGTTGACTTTGGGTGTCTTTGTGCTGGATGGCATGTCTGTGTTAGAGAGGCTGTCTGTCCTCTGAGTGTAGTCTGGTGTGGGGGGGTGCCTCACAGGTGCATGTGCGTGTGTGCGCATGCGTGTGTGCACATGTGCGTGTGTGTGATCATGATGGCGAGTGAGAGGGGAAGGAACAACTGTCAGGGCTTGGGGAAGCCTGGCTTCCACTTAAGGATCTTATTCATCAGGCCCCAGATAGCCTGAAACCTTTCCTGATTCTGGAAATGATTATTCAGTAATTTCAGTGTGGATTCCTGGCAAAATTCTAAAACAGATACCTGAAATTCTTTTTTTTTTTTCTGTACGCGGGCCTCTCACTGCTGTGGCCTCTCCTGTTGTGGAGCACAGGCTCCGGACGCGCAGACTCAGCGGCCATGGCTCACGGGCCCAGCCGCTCCGCGGCATGTGGGATCTTCCCGGACCGGGGCACGAACCCGTGTGCCCTGCATCGGCAGGCAGACTCCCAACCACTGCGCCACCAGGGAAGCCCGATACCTGACATTTTTGATTTGTGAGTTCTTAGAAAAGAAAGGTGATTGCTAGAAGCCACCGTGAGTTCACTTAGAACAAAGTAGATCAACCCACCTTCTTTCCTCTTTTGACAGCTGTTAGACTGATCGGCAGTGTGGCCCAGGGCGCTTCTGCTCAGTCGAGGGTGATGGGTGGGGGTCACCCTTCTCCTGATATTGTCCATGTGCACCTGGGACTTAGGTATGGGTTGGCCTTGTCGATGGTACCTCTCTTGAGTCTCTATTTTTATCCTGAACATACACAGGAGCAGAGGGGTGCTCACGGACATGGGGAATGGGACCCCATGTCCACACCGATGTATTGGATGGCTGCCGCTGAGGCCAGCAGGCAGGAGAGAATAGCATGGCTCCACGGGTGGAAACTCACCAGTAAGGCAGGGGGAATCAGGCCTGGGGCCAGGCCTCCAGGACCCTCAGTCAGGGATGTGGGGGACAGCTCTGGAGCCCTAGTGGCCCAGGACCCTGGTGATTCTGGGGAAAAGCTGCATACTTCCAATTATAGGTGCAAAACTTGGGTCCTGAGCAGATTGGATGTCCTCCCTCCCACCTTAGAAAGCCATCTTTGCCTCCACAAATCAGGCAGAGGTCTACAACAAGGCCAGGGAGCTGGTCTCTGGGTTTCCAGTTTCTTTGCAGGTAAAGCAGCCAGGTAGCCTTGAGGAGGGCTGTGTTTTCGACAAATGCACACAATCCTGGGTATTCTTGGGAATATTTGGGAATCAGAACCTTAGTTAGGTGAGTAAGGACTCAAAAGGCGTCCTAACTTGGGTATGAAAGGAAACATGAGCACACATTTTATACCGAGGGGCTGATGAGGCTTAGCTACTTGGGTTGGTCAGCCCTTGAGCAGACAGTGTAAAATCATCCGTGGCAGCCTTGTGAATAAATGAAAAAATGAAGTGCAGTTGATATGCACTTGGGGGGACCTACAGATGCTGAAAAATTGTTCCCTAAAGGGGATTGATTAAATCTCAAATCTCAGTTTAGAAGGGGGTTCCTAGTATCGTGCCACAGAACTCAGTTCTAAACCCTGTTCAGTTCAACCATTTCATCTATGACGTGGGTGAAGACACAGAGAGCAGGATTATTAAATTTTTAGATGACAGTTAGAAGGGATAATTGAGGTCCAGAGAGATAGCTGAGGGTTTGAAAACATCCTGATAGGCTTAAATGATGCCTGAAACAAACAAGATGAAATTTAACAGGGACAAATATTAAGCTCTATATTTAGGTAATAAAAATGAATTATGTCGGTACAGTATGGGGAAGCGTGACTTGGGAGAATTTCAAATTAAAATCCTGGGGCTGGGACACTTGAGTGGCAGACTGCCTGATGGGGGCAGCAGAGAGCAGCTGCTTTGGAGAACTCACCTGTGGGGGAGTGGACCAGGCAGGTGAGGGACCCTGTCCAGGGCAGCAAGTGGCCTGGAGGCTGAATGGGACAGGAGTGACTGGGCAGGCCCGACACGGGCAGGTGAGGACGGGTTTGTGGCACACAGGCTCCAGGTCTGCGGCGTGTCTGAATCCAAGTGAGGCTGGGCTCCCAATGCCTTGGGCCACTTCTGTCCTGGGCCTGCCTGCTCTGATCAGTCCTCTTCTCAGCTGGGGTCTGCCTGGTGTCTGAGGTGTTTCCCAATGGGCACTAGCTCAGTGGGGCAAAGACCGGAAGTGATACTTAACAGAGACAGAAAAACATTGGTGACAACCTGGAGCTGGGGAGGTGAGGGGGAGGAGGAAGAGGGGGGAGCTTTGTGGCAACTGAATGGTTCTGTATCTTGGTTGCAGTGGTGGTTGCGTGAATCTGCACCTGTGAGAAAATGGCATGCACTGTAGTTGTACTGAGTCAGTTTCCTGGTTTTGATACTGTAAGAGAGTTATGTAGACGGTAATCCCGAGAGGAAACTGCATGAAGGGTCTGAACTATTTTTTACAACTTCCTGCGAATCTGTAATTAATTTTTTTAAAAGTGAAAGAAAACAAAAGAAGCTAAGGCAGACTCTGCAATGAGTGTCCTAGGGGTGGGAGTGGAGGGGCAGATCTCCGTTCACTCCTGGAACGGAGCTGTTAGGACAGCCTTTGGGGGCGTGTGGAGGGGGAGGCTTTGTACGCAGGAGGACCCCAGGATTTCTGGCAACTGAAGAACCTGTGACAAGGGGCCCGGGACTTTGGGAATATAAAGGGCTGCTCCCTGAGCCCCCACAAACCCCAGCTGGACAGGGGACTGGGGAGACGCCACACGCTCGGGCCCCGCCCATGAGTTTGCTTAGAGTTTGGTTAGTGGAGACATTCTTTGGGGTCTAGTCCTGGGAGGAACACTCAATTATCTGGCTGATCCAGCCTGGGGAAACCCGCCCCAAGCTCTCTAACAGAGGGAAAAGCGGACAGTTAAGGTCTCCTGGCTTGGGAATTTAGAAGGGGTTATAGCTGCAGGGAAGACCCTGCCTCGGTTGGGACCTCCTGCAGCACTGGCTGGGCTGTGGACCAGCTGTGATGCTGCCTCAGAGGGAGGCCAGCTCTGCCTTCTGTTCCAGGGCAGACATGAGGCAGAGAGAGCAGAGGGACACTCCACAGGGGCCCTGGTGGCCTCCAAGGAGGTGGCTGCAAGTGCATGTTCCGTCCTGGCCCAGCTTGGGGGTTTGGGTCTGTCCTGCTCTCTGCACGCTGCCACCCTCTCTCCTGGGGGCTTGAGGGGCCAGTCCAGCCACTGTCCTGTTCCCAAGACAGTGGGATTTGAAAATGGATTTTCTGGAAAGGGCAGAAGTGTTCAATATTTCTGCAAGGCCATCAAGAGGCAGCCCCCTCCCCTGAGGTCCTGGCAGAGCCAGGAGCTTTCCAGGTTTCCCTTCTCCACGGGGGTTGCCTGGTTGCTGGGAGATCCCCCCAATCACACCGAGACTGGTACCCAGGGCACAAGAAGTACGAGGCGTGTCTGAGTGCATCTCTCACCTCATTCCTGGGGCCCCTTTCCAGGAGCCGGGGCCTTGGTCCTGCACCGCCTCCTCTTCGTGCCACAGAGTCCCAGAGAATTCGGCCTCTGTAGCTGACATTCCCGCCAACACCATCGGCTCCCCTGGACGCCCGCAGCCCACTCTCCCGATGGCATTCTCCTGGGTCCTTGGCAGTGCTGCAGTGCTGCCGAGAGGGGGTCTCTGCGTGGCAGACCCTTTGATGCCTCCCTTTTCCCCCATCCCGCTGGGACCTGTCACGTTCCCGCCCCACCCCCAGCCCACTCCTTTTGCATCCTCAGTGTGCCAAGACGTTGGCACCAAGTGGTCATAGATTTTGACCTATGCTGGCAGCAAATGCTTAGGATGGCCTCTGCCTGGGGAAGGGAAGGGCTTGAAGAGATTGGGGACATCAGTATGACACAAAAGAGCAACTCTAAAGCTCCAGACCAATTAAGGGAGGAGGGGAGAGGGAGGGAGGCCGACCACACCCAAGCTAGAGACAGACGTACCTGGTGAAGAGGGGTGGAGAAGGACGGTATGTTTTAGGTCATTTACACAGGAGTCCAGAGTTATACACAGCAGCAGGGAGCCTGTCTGGGTTTGGGGCACCTGTGTTCATCAGAGAAAAAGCCAGCAGGGAGGCAGCAGTGGGACTGTTGTGTCATCGGCTATGTGCTTCTTGTATTGTTTTTTTTGTTTTTTTTCCCCTTGCGATACGCGGGCCTCTCACTGCTGTGGCCTCCCCCGCCGCGGAGCACAGGCTCCGGACGCGCAGGCCCAGCGGCCATGGCTCACGGGCCCAGCCGCTCCGCGGCATGTGGGATCTTCCCGGACCGGGACACGAACCCGCGTCCCCTGCATCGGCAGGCGGACTCCCAACCACTGCGCCACCAGGGAAGCCCCTAGTATTGTTTTTTTAATGGAGATTGTGAGGCTCACAACTTCTCCTGGTTGGCTGAGCTGATGAGAGACCTCGGCTGGTTTATTTTGTTGCCTATGTCACACCATGTGTTGGAGGATGATCAAGGAGGGTAAAAAATGTGGTCCAGTTATGCCCAGGACTGTAGGGGTAAGCAGCCTCTGGCGGCTTTACGGCTCCAGATCTCATCACCTGGTTCAGGGTCTGCCTGACTGTGGCAGAATTCTGTTGCTGGGTGACGGGGGGTGCAGTTTGCATTGGCTGTTCCCCCACTCCCCTTCCTGAGTCTCGTACCTAAAGATCTCTCCCATCCCAAACATCCACTGGGCTGCCCAAGGAAGCCCACTGCAAGGCTGCTGTTCACAGGCTAAACGGGTTGCAAACTCAAAAGCCATCAGCATCCGGATGGCAACATCACTGTGGACAGTGGGGATTGATGTGGTGCGGCCTGTGTGGGGGTGGGGAGTCTGCACCTCAGCTGAGATCATTCAAAGTGCTTAAAAACTCTATGTCTGCCAAAGATGATACATCTGCAGATAGAATCTGGTACCTGCTGGTGCAAAGTTTTCTCTTTGCCTCCTGCCCTCAGAAGGGACCTCTCCTGGTCCATTTCCTCAGAGTTCTTCCCACATCAATCCAGTGATACCAAGGAAAGGACAGATAGTTTGAGTCAGGCCTGCTGCTCCTTGTTCAACTTTGGGCAAATACTTGGCCTCTCTCTGCCTTGCTTTACTGCTCTGCCAAATGGGTATAATAATATCCTTCTCATCCTCTTTGAAGCTTTGTTCTGAGGACGAAATGAGATAGTGCATTTTTAAAATGTATCCCCTGCTTCACTCCGCAACGAATTTGAGAGAGCTTCTAAAAACACCTGCGATATAAAGGGATAAAAATAAATAATACGTGAAATCATTTTGCGATTGTACCATAAACACATTTTCCTTATCGTCGCTGGGAGCAGTGTGAAAGTGATAATAGATATATTATTTCCCAGAATCATGTTCGATTTAACCTTGGCCTTCAGGGTCTTATCTGAAAAGCAGGCTGGCATGGGAACCTCAGACACTGAAGCTGGCCATCTACCTGGCCCTCAAGTTGGTTTCTCCTGAGGGTGCTTGGGTGGGGGTGGGTGGTGGTAGTCAGTACTGATTCGTCAGCCTCTTTCCGCTGTGGATCAAGGCTCTACTGGCAGCTCCACTGTTGTTAATGCCAAACACCCCCTGAGCATCCTCTCCGTGCCTGGCACCAGGCCGGGTGTTAAGACACAGAGAAGGAAATGACTGAGGCCCGTCCTACAGGGGTTCCTAGGAAGGGACCTGGGAGTGAAAGTCACGACTTGGGAAAGTTTATTAATTCCTTCCCATTTCAATTATTTGTCAGTAAGATGGACGTCGTAACCCTCTTCTTCCTCCCTCACAGCAATGCTGGAAGGATAACACGGGTACTTGCTCTGATAAGAAAAATTGCTATGCAAATGTGAAAAATCGTCATCTTTATTCAGGGCTCCTCTAAAATGATTTCAAAAATAACAGAGCTATTAGGATTTGGGAGCCAACATGACCAAGAGGGTTGCCTTAAATATTCCACCATGGAGTTTTTCTGGCACCTGAGCAGGACTGCGAACCCAGGTCACAAAGGTGAGCCCTTCCTGCAGAGAAAATGGAAGGCTTATCAACTTTGGAGCATGTAATGACTCTTTAATACATGCCTAGCACTGAGGTAGGCATTGTGGGGTGGGAAATTGTTTTGGGCTGAATTGTGTCCATCTCCAAATTCCTGTGTTGGAGTCCTGACCCCCACTGTCTCAGAATGTGACTGTATTTGGAGATAATTACCTTCAAAGAAGTAATTAAGTTAAAATGAGGCTGTTAGGGTGGGCCTTAATCCAATCTTGTAAGGGTGTCCTTATAAGAAGAAATTTGGACACACAGAGAGACACCAGGGATGCTCACACACAGAGGAAAGGCCACGTGAGGACACAGTGAGAAGGCGGCCGTTTACAAGCCAAGGAGAGGGGCCCCAGGAGAACCCAAACCTGCCAACACCTTGATCGTGGACCTCCAGCCTCCAGAATTGTGAGGCAATAAATTTCTGTTGTTGAAGCCACCCAGTGTGTGGTATTTTGTCATGGCAGCCTTAGCAGACTAGTACACATTTATCCAGGAAGGTGTAAATTATTCACTCCTTTAATAAATACTTATTAAGTTGGGCACTATTGGGACAGGAGATATGAAGACAAACAAGAAATATGTGGTTTCTGCTCTCAGGAAGCTTGGAGTCCACTAGGGATATTGCAGCAGCCTTCAAGATGGGGAGACAAGACCGATACTCAAGAGAAAACACGATGTGACGTTTAAATTGAATGGTGCTGACTTCAAGTGGTGGAAGCTCAGAGAAAATGAAAATATAAGAAAATCATTAGGGGAAGTCTTGTGGAGAGGAGGCCTGAAAGATGGGGGATGAAGATCTGGGCAGCCCTGAACATTTGTAGGGAACTTACCGGTCCAGCAAGAGGTGCCCTGTCTGTGCTGGCTCACCCGGAAAGTGCCACTCCCTGCGGACTTCTCAGTGCTCCAGGCGACTGGCCGAGAGAGGCTTTTTCCCTGGGAACCACTGCCACCAGCCTCTCAGGCTGAAAACTCCTGCTCTCCAGAACCCGGAGCTTGGGCGGCCCTTCTATGGTTATTTGCTGCCATTTCTCCAGGCAGATGGGGACTGCTGGCTGTGCATCAAGTTAGCAATTAACAAGTAATTCATTAGGCACCTAATGAACGAATTATTAACCTGGCAAGCCATGTCCAGCTGCTGACTGGGGGGAGAAATGGCTATTAATAAGATCTTGGAGTGGCAGCTGTGGTTTAGTGGTTAAGGCATGGGCTGGGCGACAGGATATGTGGGTTCTAGACTCTTGGGCCAAATGGCTTTATCTCTCCAGGCCTTAGCTTTTGCTGCTCATGTGGTGGGAGTAATAAAGCCCTATTAGTGGGCAAATTCAATGTCAGAAAGTCTGTATAAATTCAGGCCATTGGGTTATACACACTCCAATGCCCCTTCATTCTAACTTCCAATGATCTCACCCGCCTCCCCCGCCCCAGCCCAAGCCAATGTAAAGTATACCAGGGCTGTTCCTGTTACTGGAAATCGCTAAGTCTCATTCACAACTTCGTGTGTGCCTGGGGCCCTGATGTATGCAAAGGGCTATGCAGGGGAGGGCAGATGCGGATGACGTGTCCCTGTGTTCACAGCGTTTACGATTTGGTTGAGGGTATCAGACATTCACAGGCAGTAAATTAACTCGAGTACAAAACAATTTGTGATAGAGCTGAGAGCTATAGTATTTCAGAGGAGAAAGATGACTGTGTGCTAGGGTGAGGGGTGTGCCTTGCAGGAGGGCAGGGACTTGAAGCATGACTTCATTGTGCTTTTCTGAGTGTAAAAATAACATGTGCTCATTCCCCCAAATCTCCGAAGAGAGAAAATTGGAAAGAAAAATATAAAGATAATCTGTAATCTCATCAGCCAGAGATAACCGCTGTTGACTCTTTTGTGTGTATGGGGGAGGATCTGACAGGCAGAGATTATGGGAGGATATTCTAGGTGGAGGAAGTGTCTTGACAGAAAGCTCCGGGCTGGGGAAGGGTAGGATCTGTGGTCAGCACTTTGGGGGATGGATGTGTGGACCAAGCAGGCTGGAGCCGGGGTCCTGAGGCAGAATGGAATTAGAGGCTGGAGAAGGGGAAAAGGGCCGGCGAGGGCATAAGGGGCCAAACTGTCGAGGGGGGAGGGGTGTGTGATACAGTGCCTTGTGCACTGGACCAGAAGCCCCAGCCAGCAAGCCAGACACTCTGCTCTTCATTACATTCGTGATGCAATGGAACTTATTGATGTAGCTGTCCCACTCGAGAGAAATATTGCAGAAACCTCTGCAGGAAAAATAAACGAATATGAAGCTGTAACAGAGTTGCCAAAGGGAGCCTGGGGCCAGAGAAAGAGGCAAGGAAGGTCTATACCTAGTTGTAGTTGGCTGGTTGGCTGGGGCACTTTCGAGTGTGTCAGCAAGATTCCTCGGGGAATAAGGGATCTGTCCTGCTTTGCCCCCATCCAGCAGGTGTGATCTTTCTTCAGACTCTTGCCTGGTCCCTCAGAGATGTCTAATCCACAGCTATTTTTTGGTCATGTAACAGCAGAGAAGTGTATAGTTGACAAAAACTCTTTTCTGTAAGATAATTAAGAGATAATCTTTTGATTTTCTCAACAATTCCATGAGATAATGTATTTCTATTAATCCCGTTTTACAGATGAGGAAGTTGAGGTTCAGAGAGGTGAACTGACTTACCAGAGGTCATACACCCAGTGAGAATCCGGATCTTGGGACTACAGTGGGAGACAGTATAGCTTGGTGGTAAAGTGAATGGTTTTTGGAGACAGAGTAGTTCTGCATTCAACTTCCTGCTCTGTTATTTTACTCACTGAAGAGTATGAAGAACTCTGGACTTCTCTATTATCTTCATATATCAACTGGGGCTAACAATACCGTTTACCTTCCTGGGTTATTGTGAGGCTTAAATGAAAAAACTTAGGTGCTATAGACTTAGAGCATAGTAGTTGCTCAATAAATGTTAACTATGATTATTATTAAGTCTGGGCTTATCTGAGTCACCGACATAACTCAAATATTGTGGTTGTCCCTGAGTTCTCTGCCATGGCTAGTCACTCTGGAGATGGGTAGAATTCAGGTCCAGTCCCATCCCCCTGAGACTTCTTGGCCCCCAGGGGACCAGACACAGAGTTCCCTAAAGGACTCTCTGATTAGCCCAACACCCAAGATGGAGAGAGGTTTCCTTTGGCCCCTGTGATAAGGACATTGATGGCCACTAGACATCCCATCTGTTCCCCCACATCTACCAGTCCCAGTGCTGTTAGACAGTACCACGTAATTGGTTCTGGCCAATGGGTTGTGGGTGAAAGGGACACCTATCACTCTTCCTGGCTCTCCACACTCCAGCTCTCTCTCCTCCAGCCTCAGTGACTGAGAATGCCTTGTGTTCTGGGAGATGGAAGATGACAGCCCGTCAGTCAGCCTGGATCCCTGAGCAGCTGTGTGGAGCAGAGCCCCTTGTCAACCTACACGGAGCATGTTGCATGAAGAAGAAATAAACCTTGATGGTGTAACCCTCAGAGACTCTGCAGCTGTTTTTTTTTTTTGCTGTAGCATAGCCTCGCTTAACCAATACAACCCATCTTGGTTGGGTGAGGTATGACATTTTACATTAGTAGTGTAATACCTTGCACTGGACAGCTTTCTGCAGCTTATTACAGAGCAGGCTCACACCTACCATCGTTTTTGATCCTTGGAACAATTACGTATATGGGAATGCCCCTGCTAAGAGCTTAGTGTTATTTCTTTATGCATTGACTGCTCTAAAATCCCCATTTCTATACATATCCAGTTTTAAATCAACCCCTCTCCCCACTATACCCTAATTTTACGCCGTAGCTTCCAAACTCTGTTGCACTTAATTGCTTGTCCATCTGCCTCCCCCAGCCAGGCTGGAAGCTCTTTGATACCGTCTTATCTAAGACAGAGGCAACGCCTCGTTGATTTGGTTTGCCTGTGTCTATTGCAGCAGGTGCTTTAATGATGGCTGATGGTTGTGTGAGGGAGACAGGGAGGCCCTACTGTCCCCCTCTGGAGGCGCATATCGGTTAAAGGACTTTCCCAAGGTCACACAGCTGGTAAGTGGCAGAGCCAACCAGCCTCCTTCTGACTGGAGAGCCTGACCTGCCTGTTTGTGCACAGGCTGTTTTGAGGATCAAATGAGATCGTATGGGCCAGGGTGCCTTGTAAGGCATTCCACTACTTTTGCATTTCCTATTTCCAAAGGCCAGTAAGGAGGCCCACGTGGTGGTGTCCTAACCGGAGAAGGGCCTGGCTGGCCCAAGGTAGTGTGTCCAGGAGAGGACTGGGTGGGGCTCCCGGGTGAGGAGGCTTGTCTGCTCTACCCTCAGCAGCAGGATGGTACCGGGAGCAGAGCAGGTGCTCCATACAGCGTCCTCTTGAACCAACGCGAAGGAAAAAGCAGGTGTGGGGAGGCAAGAAAGGAAACTGTAACTTGAATTCTGAAAGCAGGGGTCTGGGATGGAGTGCGTGAGGTGGGGAATGTGTGCCCTCTGGCTGCCTGCATCCCCTGTCTCCTGCCCCCGGGACTGGGGCGGCCGGCTCTGGTGTGACACTTGTGCAGCCCGTTTAAGTGCTCTCCATCACTCGTTAACAGACACAACATCAGGCGCGCCCTGTGGCCTCCCCGACTCCTGGCTCCTCCTGTCGGGGAGGCCGGAGGGGAGGCCCTTTCTCATCTTCAGGCGGCCTGAGTCACACCCAGGAGCCAGGAGAGAGATGGATGGAGCTTCTGGGTGTGGTGGTCCGGTAGGGACCGAGCAGCACCTCAGGGAGAAATGCCCCCTCCCTCAGGACTGATGGGAGGTTGGAAGCACTTTTGTAGCAGGGATCAGATTCCAACAGGGACTGATGGTTTTTCTCGGAACAATAGGTCTGCTCCAACACACCCCTTCCCTGTCTTCCTTCAGGGAGTAGGAAGTTTTCTCTCTTTTGAAAAGCCTTCTGGACACCCCCATGGGACACTCCTGGCATGGCTGGGCATACATGGGGCTCAGCCCCGAGTGTGATTTGAAGGGCGGCGGAAACAGCTTCCCAGGTACCTGCCCAAACCCCAGATCTTAGAACCGGAGGGCATTCAGAATTCATGGAGCCACACTTGCAGGTGGATTCGCTGGACTCATGTGCCGGCTCAAGTGACTGGTTATGGTTGCCTGGTGCGTTGCGCTGAGAAGTCTTAGCTGTAATCAATCAACGGCATCTGCCCCAGTGGAGAGAGGGGAGCGGCTGACATGCCACAGATGCAGATTCATCTTCTCGGATTCTCATTTGAACCTCCTTCTCCTGGTGCCTCATTTCTGCTATTAGAGAGCCTTTACTTCGCGTTAAGGCCTGTCTCTGTTCACATTTCTTTAAAATGCATATGCGTCAGAGAGGAGTACCGAGAAGGTATTAAAGAATTCAGTGATTGATTGATTGGGACTGATGACCCAAAACAGATCATTATCAGTTTTGCTCGGTCTGGAAGATGCAAGGATGCACTGGCAACTCTTCAAATACGTAGATTATGTTTTGGCTTAGGATGGGTTATCAGACGGCCTTGCAAAGTGGCAGCCGGCTGAGAGGAAACGGGAAACTAGTTGGATGTGGCGGAAGGCAAGCTTGGACACTGGGGCTCCCCCATCAGGGTTCACCCTGCAACAGGGACACCAGGGAGCCAGAGGTGACGAGGGGCACTGACCACCTGGGGTGCGGGCACACGAGCTCAGCTTTACTCTTTCTTCTGTTCCGAAACTCCTTCTTGGGGGAGCCCCGTGTTCCCAGCACTGTGGTCTGTTCTCTGTGGGCTGTACCCCTGCCACCCGCTTCAGAGGGGTCAGGCTGGGGGAGGACCAAGGTTTAGTTTTCAGACTGAACAATTACTGGGGTCACTGGGCAGCGTGTCAGGGGGTGGGGGACTCACACGCTCTCGAGTAAGAGCCAGGCAGTTCACTGTGTAGATCGGGAATTCTAACGAGTCCGACTTCCATTAATGTACTAAGTCTTTGCAGAATTAGACTTTGAAGAGTATAAGCCAATCTAGTGTGAATGAAAAGAACTTAAATGGTCAAAAAATCCTCTGGTCAGATTTATCAATTTTTTTCTAAGAAGAACAGAATAGGAGGAAAGAGAAATATTCATATATGGGTCATTTAGCCCAGTGAGTCCAGTGACAGGGGATAAGTGCTTTGAACCGGGTCAGCGATGCCGGCCCGAGTCTCTGTACTAAGGTTATGTCAGGTGAGAGGAATCATTGGTTCATCCCTCCACTCATTCATTCAACAAGCACTTCCTGTGCCAGCCTCTGATGATATATGGATGAAGAAGACATAGGTCCTATCTACATAGAGCTTGGGTCAATGAGGAGTATAGACAAGAAGTAGGCATTTTTGACAGAGTGTGGTAGGTGCCGAGATCTGGAGGCCTCAGTTTTCCCATCTGTGAAATGGGAATGTTCCTCTTTATCTTGTCTCCAAGTCACTAGAGCAGCAAGAGCTGTCCCAGCAGTGCTTGGGGCGTGGGCTGCTGGTCCCTGAAGCAGGTGGGAGAGGGTGACCCCAGACATCCCCCTGGGGTGTGGGCTGCCCCCAAACAGAATGGCTGCTGCCTGCACCTGCAGAGCGCCGCACCACATACATTTCCAAGCACTGCCTTGTTCAGCATCTCATTTGATCTTCCTTCTTCCTTGTGAGGCTGGAATCATCATTCCAGGGGACCTAAAGTCACATGTGTAGCTGGGGGCAGAGCTGGAGGCTAGAACCCGAGGACACTTTGCTCCCTCATTCCATGGGGTGCACTGGTGGAAGATGAGTTGGGGAGTTAACATGGAGACGGAGACGAGGAGAGGACAGAGATTCCAATAGTACATAGCTCAGCCTTCCTCTTCCTTTTGTTCTTTCTTGCAACGTGGAAAGCCTTACTGAGCATTGACTACGTGCATGGTGCTACAGTACTGAACTCCTTCCTGGGCTGCCAGCAAGCCCAGGTCAAAAGTGGAACTTGAACCCTAGTTGGACCCTCATTCCAAAATGCCACACTTAGAAAAGGGAACCCTCTTGCACTGTTGGTGGGAATGTAAATTGATACAGCCACTATGGAGAACAGTATGGAGGTTCCTTAAAAAACTGAAAATAGAACTATCATATGACCCAGCAATCCCACTACTGGGCATATACCCTGGGAAAACCATAATTCAAAAAGAGTCATGTACCAAAATGTTCATTGCAGCTCTATTTACAATAGCCAGGAGATGGAAGCAACCTAAGTGTCCATCATCGGATGAATGGATAAAGAAGATGTGGCACATACATACAATGGAATATTACTCAGCCATAAAAAGAAACGAAACTGAGTTATTTGTAGTGAGGTGGATGGGCTTAGAGACTGTCATACAGAGTGAATAAGTCAGAAAGAGAAAATCAAATACTGTATGCTAACACATATATATGGAATCTAAAAAAGAAAAAAAAAGGTCAGAAGAACTTAGGGGCAAGATGGGAATAAAGATGCAGACCTACTAGAGAATGGACTTGAGGATACAGGGAGGGCGAAGGGGAAGCTGGGACAAAGCGAGAGAGTGTCAGGGACATATATACACTTCCAAACGTAAAATAGATAGCTAGTGGGAAGCAGCCGCATAGCACAGGGAGACCAACTCTGTGCTTTGTGACCACCAAGAGGGGTGGGATAGGGAGGGTGGGAGGGAGGGAGACGCAAGAGGGAAGAGATATGGGAACATATGTATATGTATAACTGATTCACTTTGTTATAAAGCAGAAACTAATACACCATTGTAAAGCAATTATACTCTAATAAAGATGTTAAAAAAAACCCCAAAAATACCCAACCCCCCCCAAAAAAACCCCAAAATGCCACACTTGCCAGTTGGGGTATCATCCCAGGAGTCAGGTAGCAAGAATATGATGAAATGGGACCCACCCTAGGTCCAGGATGATTGCAGAATCGTGGAGCGCACACTGCTCTCAGCAGGGCAGGCCCTCTAGTGAAGCCAGCCCCGGACCCTCCAAGGAGCAGGGACTCACCCATTTTGGAATAGGGAGGCAGCGGGTGCCTGGACCCCGGGGAGTGGCCCATTCCAGACCGAACCTGCTTTGGGGGTGTGGTGACTTGGGCTGTGGAGTAGGAGGTGGGGACTGCACCTGATGGCTTTGACAGAAGCGGACTCGGCCTGCTCTGCTGCAGGCAGACACCATCCACGCAGGCCTGCCACCAGGGAGGCCGACGGGCAGCTGGCTGTCCAGGGACGTGTGCGGTCTGAGGGACTTCTGGGAGACTCCCTCAGGCTTCCCATCTGTGTGGACATGGAGTTATGGGAGGCAAAGGGACAACTCACATATCCAAAGCTGTCTGGAATCAGGGAATGGGGGCCCCGGGAGTACCCTGTCCTGGGAAGTGTTTCTGTGACATTGTCTTAGTTTTTGTAATTACAAGGATTTTATTTTGATTTTATTTTACTGAACCGTTTAAGCAAAGACCACTTCCCAAATAAGGGAGTTTGAAATCCGTCAGGACTGGGTTCAGGTCCTAGGTCAGCCACTCACTGTGATCACGGACAAGTCACTGGGTGCCTTGGCTTTAGGTTTTCTCGTCTGAAAAATGCCCACCTCAAGAGGCTGTTTGGGAGGCCTAAGAGAGATGAATTTATAGAAAAAAACTTTGTGAGTTGTTGAGTGCTCTGCACTTGTTGACTGTTTATTATTGTTGTCAAGGAAGGTTCCTTCCAACTCTAAGAGCCTGAGGGCTGATGATGATTGGAATTCATTCTTTCTGGTTAAACATTACCCCTCCCCCTGGGAGCAGTAAGAGAGATAGGATAACAGGAAAGCGCTAGTACCTGGGGACAGTGAGGATAGGGAAACAACCTTCTGGATGATGGGAAAAGAAGTTCCCAGGACAAGAGATTGGGGTGAGGGAGGTGGGCACGCAGGTAAATGTGCTCCTCTGGCCAAACTCTAGGGTGGGCCTAAGGAAGGCATGTCTGCTCCAAGAGGGACATTCTGGTCCCCATTTTCTGTCCAGAGCCCCATGTGAGCTGCCTTCCAGGCCCTGGAGACCAAGCTGGGCCCTTCAAGTGACAGTCCATCTCAGACCCAGCTCTGAGGCTCCACCCACCCTGCCAGGCCTGTGGGGAGCCGCTGGGGCTGAGAGCTCTCTCGGGGGGCTCCAGGCAGCAGGAGCCGGCTCCCCACAGCTTAGCAGAAGCAATCACTGCCTCTCTCCCTGGCTTCTGCCTCTGACCTTGGGTAACCTGGCAGATCACCAGCGCCTGAGAGCTGGGGTGGGTGGCATGCTCAGGAGAGAAGGCAGTTGGGGTCTGCCAAGTGCAGGGTTGGCATGAGGACAAACGCTGGGGCGCGGCCGGGATGGGGCCAGCATCAGCTGAGGGCAGCGTAGCCAGTGCCAGTGGGGAGGAGGCTTCGACAGCTGGGATATTTTAAGCTGACAGTAGCTCATCAGAAGGGATGTTTACCAGCTCAGCTCCTGCTGCCACTGGGGAGTTGTGAAGGTGGCAGGGGAGGTGTGGGGCTTCAGTTTTCTCAGGACGCCTGTGACTTTTGGGGGAAGAGGAGTTTAGAGAAAAAGCCCTTCCCAGACCCATCCCAGATGAAAAGAAGAGCCCAAAACTGCTGGGTGCCTTCTCCCTTTCCTCCGTGATCTCCTGCATGGGAGAAAGCAGCAGAGAGCCCTGGAGCCCTGGCTGGCTGGATGCTCGGTTTCTCTGTCCGAAGGTGAAAACTTACTAGACCAGGGTGTGGGAGGACCTACTCTCCAGTCCTGGCTCTGCCACTTGCTGGCTGCACTGTAACCTGGGCCTCGTCATAGGCCATCTTCAAGCCTGAGTTTGTTCACTTGGAAGGGATGCTGATTTGGCCACGCCTTCTTCCCAGAGGGAGGGAGGATGGTGTAAGGGCTTCAAGATCTGGGAGAAAGAAGTTGTGAAACTGTGAGGTGCTATATCTACCTGAGGTGGTACTGACAGCTTCCTGACCGAGTGACTCCCCGTCTGCATCCCTTCATCCCCTACCCTGGGGCTAGGGGGGCCTCTCTGGCATGGGTGCAGCTGCAGAGAGGTCTCTGAGGCCCTGGGGAGAGGCTAAGTAAAGCCAGATTCCCACCTCTTGCTGGTGCCTACCTCTAAAGAGAATGATGAAACCCGGGAGCACAGACCGAAATCAATTAGAGAAATCGATGCTCCTGACTGCGGTATGCATTGCTTTCCTCCTAGCCTGGTCCCACCCACCCCATCCCAGCAGCCCTGTTCACTCTTTGGGAATCAGAAGCCTTAGTTAAATCCCTGCTGCTCTCCATCCCCAGACTAGTTCACTCTGGCCAGGCTGGGCCTCAGGGATCTGGAGTGGCCCCTGTGGGGAGGGAAGGTTGGTGAGTGGGTCAGCCTGCCATTAGGAGGGGGGACAGGGCTGGAACGGGCCTGGGAAAGCTCATGGATGATCATGACTCAGGCCCAGGGCACTGAGTTGGACACTGTGGCACGTGCCATGGTAAGACAGGATCCTTTCTAGGCTTTAGATTTGAACTCCAAGGATTAGGCCAGACGAGGCCACAGGAAAGATAAAAAAGAAATTTCAATTCTCATGATTTCTTTACTCTGTTGCCGGACAGGGCAGGGAGAAAGGGGGTATCTAAGATGTTCTGAATTGGGACATGAAAATTTATAGCCTGGAGAGCTGTTACTTTGCTTATTTATTCAGGGCATAGAGGTTAGCAGGGTGGGGGCTTGGATCAAATCCTGGTTCTGCCACTTAAAATATGACCTTAGGCAAGTTATATCACCTTTTTTTTTTTTGCCTTAGTTTTCTCATTTGTAGATTGGGGCTATTAATAGTAACTACCCCATAGAGTTATTATAAAAATTAAAGGCATATCCACATGTATCTTGCCATAAAGTTGGCTACCTTAATTATTTTTTCCAATGACAAAGTCTGAGAAGTCAGGACTGTCCCCTGGCTGGTCACTGTGTGAGTAGAAGGTAATTCCCCTCTTCCTTGTCCCCTGTGTTGAAACTATCACATCTTGCCGATTCATCTTTATAGAGCCTCTGACAACCCTCTCCTCGTGTTCAGGCCAGCACTACTTCCTGTTTTGGACCCTCATTATTTCAGGCTGAGGCTGTTAAAATCGCTTCCTACCCCATCTCTTGTCTCCATCCTTCATGGAGCTGTCAGATCAATCTTCTAGAACACTGTTCTCATGCCACTGGCCTGCTCGAACACCTTCAGTGGCTCCTAGGGGAACAAGGGCTAAGCCTTCTATGCTTGTCCTCCACCGTACCTCCCGATCGGACCCTCCAGATCTTCTCTGTCAGGCCCCTCCCCACCTGTGCCCTTTGTTCCTCCCAACGCTTGGACTGTTCCTCAAACCTTTCCTACCACTGTGCTTGACCTATGCTGTCCCCTCCCCAGAGTGCCCTCCTCTGTGCTCTCCCAGACTCTACCATCCTTCCAGGTCCATCTCGAATCCTACCACCCCCTGTGAGTCCTCCTGAAGCCCACGGGTACTAACCTCTCCTTCCTCTCACTTGGCCCCAGTGTGCCTTTGGGCTGTTCACTCTTTTCATGGGTCCCCGATCTAACTCTACCTGTGCACGCTTCCGTGGCAGGGGCAGTCCTGCTCAGGACCGTATTCCCCACAGCCCTTGGCACTGTGGTGCGGGATCCAGTAAGTTTGTGCTGGTTGATGGCTTGTGGGAGGCCCTAGGTCAGCTGCTGTCCCATGGCTGAGGGCACCTCCGCTTGCCAGCTCCATGGTTTCTGACACATCTTAGTTGCACCTCCTTCTTTTTATTCCTGGTTGGATTTTTCTCTCTGGGGCAAGGGAATCCTCAGCGTTCTTTGCTCCACAGAAGGAAAAGAGGGGATGAGATTCTGCTGGGAGTAGCACAAGTCTGGTCTGTTGAGCCGTGTGGCTAATGAGAGTGTGTGTGCGCATGCGTGCATCCTCGGGTAGGCCTGCAACCCTCCCCCCTTCCACCAGTCCTTCTGCTTCCCTACTGTTCTTCCCCTCCAGAGAATCCACTCCACCAGACGACTAGACCTAGAGAGAAGAGGGAAGGGGAAGAAACTAACGGCCCGAGTGCCCTTTCTCCCTCTCCCTGCACATTATAACTCCCGGATCTGTGATGGCGGACGGGCCATCTTGGGTGGGCTCATCTACCCATGAGCTCAGCTGGGATGGGCCCTTAAAGTCTGAGAAAGGGTGTGTGAACGTGTATCCGTGAACCTAAAGGCAGCTGTTTACACCTCCTGAGAGTCTCTCTCTTGACCCTCTACAAAGCTGTCTCTATTTCCCTTGAAGCCCCATAGCCTTTTATCTCTGGTTTTCATTTGCCACTTTGGTGTTTATGCCTTGTCATAGGTTCCGAATTCTTCTGGATCCTGGAGAAAAGGGGTGACATTTTACGAGCAACTTTCTAAGAGTCAGGCATTTGACTAGCTGCTCTGTGTACAGTATCTCATCTGGACAAGGTTGGGTTTTTTTTTAAAAAAATCCCCATTTTATAGATGAGAGAACTGAGGTTCAGAGAGATTAAATTGCCTATGGCTAGCACATGTCCATCTGTGTTTCCTCTGCAGATCCTGGCATGGGGCAGGGGTGCGTGCATATGGGAGATTCTTGGGAAATCATGGGGTGACACTTGGACTCTGCCATGTCTAAGGGCAGTTCAGGTGGAAGGTGGGTCAGCAGAGACTGAGGTGTAGTGGGAGATGCTTGTATAGACAGGAGGGAAGAAAGGGCCCAAGGTCAGAGGGCCTTATGGACACAACAAGGTGAATGTTGGCCTGGCTGGTGTTGTCCATTGTCCTTGTGACGACTCTGTGATCTGGAGTCCCTGAAGGATCTCAGCCACTCACCTCCTGCTACTAGATTCCCCCACTGCCACCATGGGAAATCAGTGGGCACCACCCCTGGGTGTTCATCACTGCTTTCTCAGCAAAGCTCCCATACATGCTTCAGAGAATTTTCCTTCTTATGCCCAGCCAGGATTAAAAGAAAGTTATAGAAATTGTTTTTGAGGTGGGGGAGGTAGAGAGATGTGCCTAGCACCAATTTTGGAGCCTGGAGTAGGGCCTTAGGAGAGGGAAAATCCGAGGTGGGATACAGAAATGTGGAAGTGGTGGAGGGCATGTGGGCAGCCAGAAGGCCCAGGAAGTAGGAGAGGAGAGGGGGAAAATTTATTCATACCAGTCTCCCAGCCCCCAGCCTCTGATCCAAGAGTATAATTCCTATCAGGTTTTCAACCCTTAACCTAAACTTTTCTGAAGCCGGTTCCTTAAGTCTCCCAGCTTTTGGAGTGAAAATGTGAAGTCCTTTCCTAGAACTGAAGAGGCCCGTTGGAATGGCAGGGAGGGCAGCCCCGAGGGGACTTTCCCCAGCTCCAATCCCCAAGCCTTCCTGCCCCAGGTTCTCCACTCACTGTCTAGGGCCACGCCTCCAAGCGGGCACCACTCAATGGCAGGGTGACAGGATGGAGCGAGGGCTGATGCCCCAGGATGGGGCAGATGTGAGGCATTCGGAGGAGACCCTCAGCTCTGCGCTTCCAAGGCTGGAGAAGCCGCGTTCCCGCCTGAATCCGCAAGATGGAAGTTGCTCCCTCTAGCTTTTCCACTAGCGAAGGCTAGGCTGCAGGTTTTGTAAGTGACCCCTCCCTTCGCGCCCAGGTCCATTTCTAGCATTTACTCTTTTCCAGAGTTTTGTTCATTTAAAAACGCATCTTAAAATGCACTAACACCTACACCTTCGATCCAGCCCAGATCCGGTTTTGGGTATCGCGTAAACTTTACGAGGCACTGTGTGTACCACGCCCCGGCACTTCGGGTGCGCGCGCAGAGCTGAATGTGTGCGCGGGAGCCGAGGGATGCTGGGCAGCTCTAACGCAGCTGAGGACGTGTCAGATGGCAAAGTGAAACTGGGGTACCCGGGGTGCGTGGGTGTGCCCGCGCGTGTCCACAGCCCACCGTCTCGCCCCCTCTTGTCGGAACGTGTCAGCAGTCTCACCTCTCCTTCAGCCCTATCCCAGCCAGACGCTTCCTTTTTGGTGCTTCTGAGCGTTTACTGTAAATGCCGTGACTAACGCACGCTGGTGAGCCCGGCCCATTGACAGATGGATCAATCGCCCCCTTCCCGGAAGGGGGAGGGGACCCTACCCAGAGCCTAGGAAGCGGGTAGCTGCCTGCTGCCTCGGGAGAGCCCCCCGGAGCCCAGCTCGCAGCCTAGCGCCGGCCGCCGAGCCTGGCGCGGAGACCTGTCCCGGGTCGGTCCCGGGGCGCTCCCGCCGGGGTGGGGTGCGAGTCCCCTTCCCCGATCCCTCCAGCGCAGTTCGGGCAGGTTCGCCGGCCTCTGATGAGGAGGTCAGGCCGTCACGGCTCGGCAGACTTCTTCCCGCACCGGAGGAGGGAGACAAGTGGGGAAGGGCAGTCTCGAAGGGCTGCGACGCTGGGGCGTATAGGCGGCGAGCGCGCCGCGGGCGTGCGGGGAAAGTTCTCGAGCTCCGCGCGGAGAGCACACGTGTATGCGTACGCGGGGCTCGACCGGGGCAGGCGGGCTGCGCGGGGACGCTGGGGGCTGGCTCCGGAGGGGATCCTTCTTCTCCCTAGCACCTTCGGGAAGACGCTCTGCCTCGGCTCGCTGGCCGAAGGACGCATCCGCCCGCGGATAGTGCAGCCCCCTGCCCAGACCCTAGCCACCAAGCAGGGTGTTTTTTCTAGCGCCCTTCCCCCACGGCCCCGGGATGGCTCGGGCGCCCGGCACTCCACGCCCTTGGGCCTCCGCTGAGCCTCCCCAGGCCTCAGTGAGCCGGTGGCCGGGGCGCGGGGGCGGGGGCAGTGGGGGAATTGGCGCGCGGCGGGGGAGGAGGAGGGTGCGGAGGCTTTGGTGGGTTTGGGCTGGAGCCCGAGCCTTTGCCGGGGGAGCCGGTCAGTTTCCGGCAAGGCTGCAGGTCAATCCGGGGAAGGGCGGGCGGCAGACCAGAGGGAGACAGCGGCGGAGCTCTCCTCTCGGCCCACGTTCCCCGGCGCCACCGCCACCGCCTTGTCGCCGCCGCCGCCGCTGCAGAGTGTCGCTGCTCCGCTGCGCGCCCGCGCCTCGCGCCGCCAGCGCCTGGGAGCCCGAGCGCCGAGCCCCGGGCGGAGGAGAGGGGCTTGGGTGCGACAGCCCCGGCGAAGGAGCCGAGAAGGGGGAAGGGGGCGGGCGCAGGGAGGAGCAGGGAGAGGGAGAAGGGGGAGGGAGAGGAGAGCGAGGGAGAGCCGGAGAGAGCGGGAGCAAAGAGCGAGAGCTGGGGAGAGGAGAGGGAGGGAGAGGAGAGAGAAAGACACACGCACGCAGAGACACACGGTCACTGGAATTATATTAGAAAAAAGTGACACGAGCAAAGGGTTAGCGGGAGAAGATTTTTTTAAATCTTTCCGTCGTCTTGTGAGAAAGAAGCGACTCCGGTCTCTGGTCCTCGAAGCTCCCGCTGGTTTGTTCCTAGGCGCTAACACCCGTCGGTGGATTTCTTTCTTATTTGCGCTTTATTCTGACCCCCACCCTCGCCGCTTCCTTCCAGCCCTACGCTCTCAGATCGCTTCTCCCCCACCTCCCCAGTCCCCTCCCGGGAAGCGCAGGGGAATCGGACCCGTGGGGACTCGCGCCTTCCCGGATGAGCTGAGGGGAGGGCAGACTTGAGGACCGGCTGTCGGCTTGGAAAGCAGACATACATCCGAATACGTGTATATTTGATTTTAGTGGGCAAGGGGGGCGTCGAGAGGCCGCCCACCGCCCTCCGTTCCACTACCTCCTCCAGCCAGAGGCGAGAATCGCAGGACTCAGGATCTTCATCGGGTGGACTAGCTGGGATCTCCGCATTGGATTTGGGGCCGATTATCACTGCTTGGCTATTATTATTATTATTATTGTTATTTTTTAATTCAAGGGAGAAAGACTAAAAACAAAACAAAACAAAACTGTGGGATTTATTTAACATGATCTTGGCAAACGCCTTCTGCCTGTTCTTCTTTTTAGGTGAGTATCTGCGGGTGGCGAGGGCAGCGTGTCCGCCGGAGCCTCGGGGGCTACGCGGGCAGTGCGTTAGAGCGCTGGAGAGCAGCCGGGAACGCGGGGGGCGAGCGGGGCGCTGGCGGGGGACGGACCGGCGGGGAGAGCGCGCGGCGGGGCGAGCCGGGCCCGGGCGTAGGGGAACCGAGCAGGGCCGGCGGCGAGGATGCGGGCGGAGGGACGGGAGCTGGCGGCGAGGATGCGGGCGGAGGGACGGGAGCCGCGGCTGGCTGGTTACGCGGGGGATTGGCAAGGAGACTTATAACACCCAGACGATCCCCGCGCACACGCACGCAGACACACACTCGCTCACTCACACGCAGTGATAGCGCTCATTTCCCTCAAAATAATGGGTTCAAATTGCGGCAACTTAAGGAAAAAAAATAAAATCCAACTCTTGATCTGGAAGAGAGAAGGGAGGGGAGAGGCTCAGTGTCGTGGAAAGGAAAATCATGCCAGTCCCACCTTTCCCGGCGGTTCCCTGAGTCGGTCGTGGTAGAGGACATGGGTTTCTCCAGGAGCTCCCGGTTGGACATCTGTGGGGGCAGCCCTGGCAGCCATCCCCCACCTGCCAATCAACCTCTGGAAAATGCACCCCGCTTCCCACTCTCCGAACCCCTTCCTAGCGGCTCCACTCCCTGGAACACTTTTCAAGTTTCTCCCCACCGTTTGCCCTCCCTCCCGCCCAGACCCGAGCCAGGTGGGTGGGCGGGAGTGGAGTGTTTCTAGCCGCTGTTCAGTGTGTTCCCTTGGCCACCTCTGGGGCAGGGGACCCCATAGCTGGTGGGAAGAGATGGGAGGGAGGCCAAAGTTTGCTTCCTTGGGTGAAGAAGGAGAGGGGTGAGGGGAGAATCCTGGACTGAACAAAGACCACTGCTCATTCTGTAAGCCCACTCCCCCAAGGGCAGCGAGCAGGGGCTGCCTGGTGCCCCTGAACCCCGGCAGTGTCTTTTGCACCCCGAATTACCAACCCCGCATCCCCTTTTTATGCTACACAAAATCTCAGCTGCTTGGGAAACGGGTATAGAGGGAGCATTCTTGGGGGTGGAGGTGAAGAAAAGTGGGTGTTTGCAAGGCTGTGTGCTAACCAGGAGTCCCAGGCAAGGCTGCTGCCCCAGTAGGTGCTCCAGAGAGGGAGCAGGCTAACGGTATGTGTGTGTGTGTGTGTGTGTGTGTGTGTGTGTGTGTGCGCGAACGCGCGCTCTGAAGGAGCACACATCTGCTTCATTGTGGGTACTGCTCCTGCCACCCTGGGCTGCTGTGTAGCCAGCGGTGAGCCAGGTTGCCCAGATGGGTCACGAGGGCACCCTTTCCCTCCTGGAGGAGGGGAGAGGGGAAGGCCTGGGGAGGTAGGTGCCGATCCCGGAAACACTTGCTGGGGGGTGTCTAAGAAGTATCCTGACTAGGACGGGGGCTTCCAGTCCCATCGATGTTGGTTGGGGCCTGGGCCCTTTGCCAGTTCCCTCCTCTTCCCCCTCCCACAGGCATGAGTTCCCCAGGGGGCCAGGCTGAGCTCTAGGGTGTGGCCTTCACGGTCCAGCCTCCCGAGCCAGAGGTGGCTTTTCTCCGGGCAGCTTTCTCGGGGTGGGAGGGGCTGAGGGAGGAGGCTGGGTCGGTGCTCCTGGCCTACTGTGCTCCTGCGGCCTTTCCCGGCAATCCTCTCTCTCTGAAGGGGCTGTTACGAAACCTGACCTTTTCTCCTACTGCTGGTTAAAAAACGCAGCTTTTTGGGGCCAAGAATGAGCAGGGCCAAGAAGAAAAGAAAATTGTATTTCAGGAAAAGCAGCCAGATTGCTTGCTCCTGAGCTGCGCACACCCTGGGCCGGCAGGTCTTCCAGGTCTCCGTCCCCCGGTGGAGGAGAGCAGTGCCGGCCCGGCAGTCACCTCTAGGCCCAGCCCCCCAGGCTGCAGGCAGGCTTGTCCCAGCTGAGGAGCCTGAGGAGAGACTGTTCTCCTGTGTATGTGTAGGGGGCCCGTTCAGAGATGTCCTCCCAGGTGTCTGTGACCCTAGCGTGTGGGGAGTTGAGAGCAGGAAAAGAGCAGGGTGCTGTGGGCATCCTCTTTGGTCACAGCCTTTCAGTTCCCTTCCCATGAGAAGCCCCTTTCCGAAGCTGGGGTGTGAGGTTAACTGAGTGACCACAGGGCATTGAAAGGCTCTGGGTTAGGCCAGTCGAGAACAAGGGATAGGTTGGTGCTAAGGACATTTCAGCACCAGGGCCCTTTCCTGGGAAGGAACCCATAGTTGGGAGTTCGTTGGAAATTCCACTTGGGGGAGAGACTTTTCTGGAGCTTCAGAGGTGGGGGGCATTTTCAGTGGGGGGGGGGTAGAGTGAAGCATGTTCCTAGGAGCAGGGGCCTTCGGTGCGCCCCTCCCAAGGCTCTAGTGAGGTCTGCGGCTGGAGAGGCCTTTCTGGCCCAGCCTGCCTGACCTCCAGTGTTGACAAGCTCAGGGAGAAAATGAGCTGGGGGTGGGGATCAGGGCTGGTCCGAGGGCCCACCTCTCCCTGGCATTCTAGCTCTTGTGGGGCATTTGATGCACGAGGGTGGCTGTAGTTCTGTGTGGCCTCTCAGTCCTTCTGTGTCTTTAGAAGCTCTTCTACATGTCTTTGCTTTCCTTGAGGGATCTGAGTTTTCTCCTGATCTAGAATTTGGAAACATCACCAGGATACCTTCCAACCTTTACTCTCCTAGAATTCTTGGCCAAAGGCACCGAGTTGCCATGACTTCTTTCTCTGGCTGGGTTGGTTCTGGGGGTCATGACTCCGACTAGAAGAGTCAGGGAGTTTGGTTGGAAGATGCACCGGCCCTCCTACAGAGCGTTTCCCTGCCTGGGAGCTGGCAGGATGAGGGAAGCCCAGGATTCTATAAGGATCGTCCCTTGGGGCTCTAGACCTCACCTGTAGAGCAGGGAGGAAGGCTCCTTATTGCCCCAGTTCCCTAGGCTAAGGTCCTGACCTTTAAGCCTGGGTAGGATGCCCCTTTCTCATTTTACCTCTGACAGTGCAGCCTCAGGTGACGCCAACGGGGGAGGGGAGATGCCTGCTGGGATGCTGGGGTGAGCGGAGTCAGTGGAAGGCCCAGGGCTGGGCCGGTCTTGAGGCTCCAGCAGGCTGGCTACCTGGCTGGCTAGGTGGGGCAGCAGGTACCAGTGAGGCTAGGTCAACACAGCTGCTCCTGGGTGGCCCAGATACAGCCGAGTCCTGCTCAGAGACCCAGGACTTTGCTGAAGCCGGGCAGTAAAGCTGCTTCCTGGGCTCGGGCGGAGGACACGTCTCCACCCACACCTGGGCAGATGCCCCACTGTCCATGACCACATTCCATGCTGGTTTCTTCAATGGTCTTGTCCCAGCCTGGCCACAGCCTTCAGCTCCTCCTGTCCTGAGGCAGAGGTGTGGTCAGGAGGAGAAGGGAAGTCTTTTGCTCTGGACCCTGAGGGCTTCTCCAACCCAGGCCCACCCCTTGCTCTCCTAGTGGGGTAGGCCTGGCCCTCCAGGAGCCCATTCCTTGATTCCTTTCCCCTCGGCACTCAGTCGGGAGTGACAGGCTCGCGGTGCAGCACTCTGCCTCTAGGTGTCGCTGTCTCCCTGTGGTAGCTGCCCCTCGAGCCGGGCCTCCTTGGGGAAAGGAGTGAGAAGTGGCGGTTCTGGGTAGAGATGGAGGGGATTCTGTGGGATTGGGGACAGGGGGTGGGGGTGGGGGACTTCTCCCTAGGATCTTTTTATGTTTTGGGGCAGGATGGAGTGGAGAAAACCCCCCCAGATCACTCCTTGGGTCTCGGAAAAGCCAGTGTTGGCTTTGGGCCATGGTATGGTTTTCTGTGGGGCAGGATCTGAGTGAGGGGCTTGGAGAGGACCCGGAGACCGGGAGGAGGTCTGTGTCCAGAGGAAGCCGTTCTGGGAGCTTGCTTTTGAAAGGACCAAGCGGCCCTTTCTTTCCCTGCCCTTCCCCTCCGAATCTCCTGACTTGACCTCTTCCCTTCCGAGGACCGTGGGTTTGGACACTTGAGGCCGTGGGTGAGGAGGGTGGGCTGATTCCTGCTTGTTCATCGTTGGGGAGGCGAGGGGCTGTGTGCGAGGCCATTCTGGAAAGAAGAAAAAAAAGGGGAGACAGAGGGGAGAGGGTTTCGGGGAGGGTGGGGAGGAGAGGAAAGAAAGAGAAAAAGAAATAGGGGAGAGAAAGGGAGAGAGACAGCCCGATGGAGAGAGGGAGAGAGGGAGGTGTGTGGGGGTGGGAGGTGTGGTGCGATGGAGTTGCTGGGTCTGCAGCATTTTCTTTGGCGGGGCCTGGGGTGGAACTTGTCCGTAGGGTACGTTTTCTGTCTCTGGCTGCACTGTGGGACAGGAGGGTGTGGAGGGCTGAGTCCCCCTGGAGGAGCGCCTCCTTCTGGGCTCAGACCATGGGGTCATGCTTGTCTCTCCCTGTCTCCTCGGGAAGTCTGGGGACTCAGAATGGGTAGACTGGGGGGTTAGAGGGGCATTTTCGGCCTGCGTGTGACCTTGAGTTGTCATCTCCCTTCTTTGGGCCTCAGTTTCCCCAGGGTAGAATGCAGGGGCTGACTCCGGCCTCTAAGAGGCTGTGGTGGATGGACCTCTGGCTGGACCTGAGGTTGCTGGGAGGAGGTCTGGGTGCTCTGAAAGTGAGATGCCCCCTCGGCCCACCCCAGGAGGCCCTGCAGCCGCCAGCTCTCTGCTGAGGCTGTGGCATCCTTCTCTGGCTTCCTGGCATCTTAGACTGTCTGTGGTCTTGCTGGGGCCTCTGGCTTTCCTGTGCTCCTGGGCCCAGGGCTACGGAGTGGAACCAGAAGAGAGTCTGGTAGGACCAGGGCAGAGGGCAGCTTTTCTCCTTTGGGTCTGAGGAGAGCTGGTGGACTCTTGGGACCCTTTAGCAGCCCTTCCTCCGACCTGCTGTCTGTTGGGGAAGGCAGCCTTGAGTCGGCCTTGCTGTGCCGAGTAGAATGGGTGTGACTTTCCCAGAAGGGCCCAAGCCCCCAGGCCTGCCTCTGGGGTCGGAGACTGCGGCCCTCATTCGTGCTTGTCTTCCCTCCCCACCACCCAGACGAGACCCTCCGCTCTTTGGCCAGCCCTTCCTCCCCGCAGGGCCCCGAGCTTCACGGCTGGCGCCCCCCAGTGGACTGTGTCCGGGCCAATGAGCTGTGCGCGGCCGAATCCAACTGCAGCTCCCGCTACCGCACGCTGCGCCAGTGCCTGGCCGGCCGGGACCGCAACACCATGCTGGCCAACAAGGAGTGCCAGGCGGCCCTGGAGGTGCTGCAGGAGAGCCCGCTGTACGACTGCCGCTGCAAGCGGGGCATGAAGAAGGAGCTGCAGTGCTTGCAGATCTACTGGAGCATCCACCTGGGGCTGACCGAGGGTAAGTCCGCCCGCCGCGATGGGAGGCGCGCTGGGGGTGGGGTGATGGGAGGGCCTCCTGGGGCCCAGGTTCAGCGGGAGGGCCTGGTAACGGGGCAGAGTGGCCACAGCGCTCTCTCTCTCTCCACCTTCCTGGGAACCTAGAACCCAGAGCAGGTAGCTGCCCAGCCTAGGAGGGCAGCTGTTGTTGGAGAGACAGACGAAGGAGGAGGTGGGGAGGAGAGACGGTGGGGTGGTGGGAGGGGAAGTGAACCGGGGCTGGTTGGACGGCTGTGTGCAGTGGTGACGAGAGAAGGTGAGGCAAGGGTACCCAGGTGGATGGACAAGTGGGGACAGAGGAGTGAGAAGGGGTAGGCGGCGTGAAGGGGAGCTGTGAGGTCTGCACGAGAGCAACCCAGCCCTTGCCGCTCCCTGCTGCCCCCCTCCTGCCTTCCTGCTCCCAGGAGGCCTGCCCTTCAGGTGGCTTCCTGACCCCGGGCCTGGCCTAGGCACCTTCAACAGAGCTCTGAGCGGCGTGAAGGCGGCAGGTCCCACAGCCCTAGGCAGGCCCGCCTCCAAGGCCCAAGGCAGAACCTGTAAGCCTTTCCCCGGACAGCCACCTTCCCCATTTCCTCCCCCTCCAGACTGGGGTGTGGAGGATTTGCTGGCCACCGGGGTCAGGCATTCACTTATTAATGCAGCAACTGTTTATTGAGAGTTTACCAGCTGCTAGGCATTGTGGCAACAGTTGAGAACAGCTGAGGCAGCCTCTGCCTTCGTGGAGCTCATGGTCGGGGGGGATGCAGAGAAGTTATTTGGTGACAGTTATCTGTTATTTGGTGATGTGAGTGGAAAGCACTGGGTGCTGCGGCATCACTGAGCAGGGGCATCAAACCCCTTCTTACAAAATCTAAAGTGCCTTCCTGGAAGAGGCAGCCTCCAGGCTGAGATTCAAGAACGAGCTGCAGTTACCTGGGGAAGGTGTATGGGGAGAGTATGGGAGGTGGAGGGAGAGCTTGGGCAAAGGCCTGCGGGTAACTCAGGTTAGCGGAACTCGCTTACAGACCTTCAGGTAACTCAGTGTGGTAGAGGCGGGTGCAAGTGGGGATGGGGGAGGAGAGATGGGAGGGGTACGGATCTGGTGGGCAGCACCCCTGGAAGGTTTTACACGATGGATATGTGCTTCAGGACAAAGTTCATGTGGTTCCAATGAAGAGAGTAGATGGGAGAGACTGTTCGGAGGCCACTGCTGGGATACAGGCCAGGAATGCTGGCGGCTGAATGAGGACAGTGGCAGGAAAGAAGGATCTAAGAGCTGTCCAGGAGGTAGAAGCAACAGGTCTTGGGGAAGGGTCAGAGGAGTCGGGGGGCTCCCAGTTTTCGGTCTTGGGCAGCTGGGTGCGTGATGGGGCTGGTCACGGTGAAGGTATTGAGTGGGGGGAGGGCTGGGAGATGTGAATTTGTTCTGGGGTGTGTGCCTCTCATTGGCCCCGCCCTACAGACAGCTGGGCACGCAGGGCTGGGGGTCACGTGAGGAAGAGCGACTGGACATAGGGATTTAGAAGTCGCCAGCAGACTGCAGGTGGTAACTGGGGCCGAGGGAGTGGGTGCAGTCACATTGGGAGGAGGTCAGGGACAGAGCCCCCAGGACCACTGCCATTTAAAGATGGGCTGCAAGGATGACTGAGGAGGCTCTGGGGGTGAGGTAAGAGGGACAGTAGGATACCTCGGGAGGGACTCACTCTCAGAGGAAGGAGGGTCACCAGCCTCTAAGACTTTAGGCCCAGCAGGAGAGGGGTTTTCGGAAAGGGTCCCTGATGCCCTTGGGGTGAGCGCCTTAGGTGGCTGCTGGGAGCAAAAGCCTGCTTAGGGGGTGCCTGGGAGCCGGGGAGAGGGGAATGATGACTGTGGCCAACTTCTTGAATTTTGGTGTGAAGATGGGAGAAGAACAAAGGATGACTTTTTTTTTTAAAGATGCGAGAGTCGAGCAGTTTAAATTCTAAAGTAGGATAGTAGTGCTGGAGAGGCTGAGGTGAAGAAGAGAGAGGGGTGCTCTGTGGATCTGTGCCCTTGGGGGCGGGGAGGCATCAGCCTAGGGGCAGCAGCGCCTCCAGCTGTTGGAGGGGGAGGAGGAAACTGGGCCCAGGGGTGGGGCCTGGATATCGAGAGGTTCCTGAGCAGTGGCCCCGAGGGTTCCAATGTGCCCTGAAAATAGGAATAAGCGGGCATGGAATTATTAATAGTGTTACCACCATTAGTAACAAAGTAATTCCTCATGAATCGGGTGGTCACTTCTTCCGTTGCTAGCAATGCTGGAGTCCTAGAACTAGAAGTTAGCAAAGAGAGGGAGCCGGCCACAGAGACGGGCACTCTGTTCTCCGTGAGACAAGGAGCCGTGTCCTCGCCCACCACACCAGCTGAATCTGTGCCCAGAACATTAAAGGCCCCGATTCAGCCTGCTGGGTTGTTTAGGTTTTTGCTTCCTTTCCGACAGCCTTCGGTTTCAGCCCGAGGGGGATTGGGCAGAAGGTGGGTGGGCTTCCTGTGGGTGCAGGATGGACAGGAAAGGGATGGAAGAGCTGCCGGTTAGAGAGTTGGGCGGGCCGCCTGAGAACCTTGCCATCGGACTGGCTCCGTGGGCACCGCATCAGGGCTCCGGGGACCTTGCTCGGAGCCGGGACGATGAGGCAGTTTGATGATAACAAGAAGCATAATGTGCATTTTATGCTGCCTCCTGCTGTGTCTTCAAGGCCCTTTCAACCCAGGAGGGCCTGACTGTAAGCTCTCCCCGTTCCAAGGCTTGAGATGGCTTGTTGGTTCATTTACTCAACAAGTATCTGTTAAGCATCTACTGTGTGCTTCAGAGGGTGAAAGCACTGGGGAAGCCGTGGTCCCTGTGCTGGTGTGTACTGGCTGGGGGACCCTTCCCCTGGTCCCACTCTAGAAAGGCAGACCCCTGCTTTTCTCCTTCCTCAGAGCCCTGGCCCCCACCCCTTGCAGATTGCACAGCCCCCTCCCCCTGGGTCTTGGGGCTAGAGGTGGTTTCCATCCAGGGCTGACCGGAGGAACCCAGAGGCTTTTTAACAGCAGGTGGTGTTCCTCTGAGGGACAGGATCTTCCTGAGAGGGGGCATTTCCCGGTGTGGGGTGAATGGTCTCCTGGGGAGGCTACAGGCACACCCTCCCTATTCCTTAAGACTCTTAGTAACTTGGCTTGGGCCGGGGTGGGGGGATTGCGGAGAGGAGAGACCCATGTGGGTTTGCACTTAGATTCTGCCTTCTCCTGCTGCGATTCCCCGGAGACTCGGCTCCACCTTCTGCCTCTACCTGAGGCTGAGCTCGCGGTGCAGACTGAGGCTCTCAGCGTGTGGGCAGAGCCGGCGGTGGCAGGATCGTGGCCTCTGCCAGGCTCTTAGACAGTCCCAACCGCAAAGGCCCTCGGGATCATTCTGGCGGGGAAGCTGAGAGGCAGGGAGGCGAGTCGGGGGCTTCCCAGGGCACACAGCAAGCAGCTGGTGGGACCAGGCCCCCGACTCCTTATCTGGACCCCTTTCCACTGCCCTGGGGGAGAGCTGTGGCCTTGGGCCCGTCTTCCCCTCTGCCATCACCACCCCCGTACCCACCAGTATTTACACGGTGGGGCTGTCACTGTTGGCTGCCCAGGGGACCAGGCTTCTTGCCTTCTCCAAATGCAATGCTGAAGTTCAGGGTCATCCTGGTCCTGCCAACGTGAAGCGCCGAGGCCTCTCCTACGTGTCCTCTCCCAGGTCGTGGCCCCGGAATCTGACATCCTGCATTTGGCTTCAGTCTGGCTGCCAGGCAGGTCTCGGGTTTCCTGCTGGTGAATTCCGCTGCAGGAGCAGGAGATGGAAGTTGAGTTAAATAGGACGGGCCCCTCCCACGTGGTCATGGAAGAGGCTCTTTTCCCCCAGAGATCCATCCCCTGTCGCCTCCTAGTCAATCGTACGAGCCATACTCAGGCACAGTCCTATGCCAGATGCTATAGGGACAGACAGACCCTGCTCTGGGGGAGCAGTCCAGCCCACAGAAGGTTGCTCTGTGAAAAGTTAAGCAACAGTAGTACTTGTTTAAGAACAATTTGGTTTCAATAACACTTTTTATTTTTGGAGACAGTATTCATAATGGTTAAGAACTTGGACTCTGGAGCCAACTTCCTGGGTTTGAAACCAGGCTCTGCCACTTACTAGCTGTGTGACCTCGAGCAAGTACCTCAGTGTCTCTGTGCCCCAGTTCCTTATCAGTAAAATAGGGAGAATAATAGTGCCTATCCCCTAGAGAAATTAAGAGGATTAAATGAGTTAGTACATCTGAAGCACTTCTAATAGTGCTGGCACGAAGGCAGCACAATACAACATCATCTTTATTGCAAAAGTGCTTCCTAAACGCTTGTGCTGTTTGGCTGCAGCAGAGAGCATGGCTGGTAACCCCACCACAGGGAGTTTCTCCAGTGCCGGTGGGTAGAGTGGAGGATGCTGAGATCATGCAGGCCTGCCAGGACCCTGCATGCCCCGGGGGTAGGTGGGATTGGAGACAGGCCTGAAGGAAAGGGTAACCTTTGGATTAGGTCCGTTGGCCGGTACCAGTGGGCACCCCCTGTGCGTAAGGTACCCTGTGTGCTGGGTGTGGCAGGGCCCAAGGTGCTCCTGTGAGGTACAGTGAAGGGCGGGGCTGCTTCTCCAGGGGGCGTGCTCTTCCTCCACGTCCTCTGGGGGGTCTGTACCCTTCTCTGGGGGGTCTGCCTGGTATAGCAGACAGGTGCCTGGTCCGTGGACCAGCGGAGGGCTGGTTAAGCCTTGAGGGCTAGCCTTTGGGTGACTTTGGGGGCCTGGCTGAACGAGCCCCTTGCAAGCAGATTCCAAGGCTCCTCTTCTGGGGGCCGGCTCCTTCCTGCAGGTGGCCCCCAGGGGTGCTGCCCCACGTGCTGCTCTTTAGGCGGGGGTACTTGCCCATGGCACTGGGCCCCGGGTGGATGGGAAATCAGTGTGTGAGGCTGTGGTCATCATCTGTCTCCCCCGCCCGCTCAACACACACACACACACACACACACACACACACACACACACACAGTCTGAGTGATTATCCATTGATTTCTCCTCGCCGTCATGTCTCAAGAGGATATTTCCTTTGCTGCCGAGGCATTGGCAGAGGAGGCTGGAGTCCCGCTGAGGTGGTGGTGGGTCTCCAGGGCAGCCTTGTGTCATTTATCTCCTGTCACTCGCTTGCTTGTCTGTTCCCCGAGCCTCTGGTGCACCCCGGAGCCTGGAGGAGAGGGCTGAGAAGCAGCAGGTGGAGGGGAAGACGGGTCGGGAGTCAGTCAAGACAGGAGCCGCAGTCAGGCCTCCACCCAGCAGACCTTCAGCCAGTCAGATTCTCCTGGTGGCATGGTGGGAAGCAAAGGGGAAATCCTGTCCCCTTAAGTCTGGGCAGAGCCAGCCTGGTGTGATGGGAGAGAATGCTGGTGTGAGGCTGGAGTCCAGCTCAAGCTCTGCCATGAGTAGCTGTGTGATCTCAGGCAGGTTGCTTCGCCTCTCTGGGCCACCTCAGAGCCCTCCCCTGTGAAATGAGGAAGTTGTACTCAATGACTGTGGAGGGTCCTTTGGCTTCAGATCCTGGGATTTGTACCTGGCCTTCCACAGGGTTCCAGCTCCCCTGTGCCTTCTTTCCAGAAGCATTCGGAAGTCCTTAGAAGAGGCCGGGACATGCAGAGAGGTCACGAGGGAGATGTATTAGGCAGTTCTGACCTGCTCTGGTTGGAGAGAAGTACCTTGCTCATGTGAAATGTGCAGCATTTCATTCCTAACCTGCCCTGTGCAGCACTTTGGGCAGGATGTGAGCCTGGGCCTGACACGGTTCTCTCTTCTAGGTGAGGAGTTTTATGAAGCCTCACCCTACGAGCCAGTGACCGCCCGCCTCTCGGACATCTTCAGGCTTGCTTCAATCTTCTCAGGTGAGTGGGCTCATGCTGGGGCCTCGCCAGACCTGCTCTGGTCCCCGTGGGTGGTGGATCAGGCCTCGGGGCTTGGCTCAGGTGTCGGCTTGCCAGCAGGTCCCTGAGCGCCTCTGAGCCTGGGGTCTTCATCTGTAAAGAGGGAACCGTAACACCCACCCACAAGGTTGTGTGTGGCATAAAGCATTTAGGGAATTGCCTAGAATGAGCTTGCCGTGCAGGAGATCTTGAATCTGAAACGTGGTATTGCTCTCCCATTTCGTCACCTGTCCTGCCTGGCTGGGTCCTTTCCAGCTGTTCTACTCTGGGCAAGTTACTCGACCTCTCTATGCCTCAGTTTCCTCTCTGGTGCAGAGGGGAGAGTACCTACCTCGTTGGATGGTCATGAGGTCAGAGTGAACCAATGGCTGTCCAGGGCTCAGCATGCTGCCGAGTGCGTGGGAGCCATTAGCCGTGGTTGTCGGCGTTCCTATCATCATCGTCCATTCTGCTCTGAAATTCTCCTCTCCCCTGGGGGCTCTGCTTCTTGAATCCCGTTGAGGAGAGCCTCTGCTCTCTGGCCGCTCCTGCCTTGGCCTGCCTGGGGAGTGAGAAGACCCATTTGAGCTCTAGCTTTGCTTGCTGTGGTCTGTGTATAGGAGCCCAGTGAGTTTTTTGGTTCTTTCTTCTTGGCCTTGTTCCCTCTGGCCTTTGGGTGACCCAGGTGACCCAGGGCAGCCTGCCCCTGCTCGGGCACTAGGGAGGACCTTCCAGTTTGGGGAACTCTTGGGGCTGGGATGAGCTTCCTGGAGTCACCAGTGCTGCTTAAAGGGGGCCAGGGTGGGCTTGTTCGCGGGCCCCAGGCCTCAGGCTTCCAGGCACTTTGTGGCAATATGTAACACCTTCCGAAGTTTCTTTTGCTCTAAGCCAGGGTTTCTCAACAGCAACATTATCGACATTGACCTGGGTAATTCTCTCCGTGGCAGGAGCCGTCCTGTGCACTGTAAGATGTTTAGCAGCATCCCTGGCCTCTACCTACTGGACACTAGTAGCAGTCCCCCAAGATGTGACAACCCAGTGTGTCTCCAGACACTGCCAAATATCCCCTGGGGGCACAGATGCTGCCAGTTGGGAAGAACTACTCTAGACTGTGAAATGAAAGATTCTCCAGTGAGACCCTAAGCCCTTTCAAATGAAGAACTCTCTAGGACAATGTTTCTCAAACTTTTTCTTGTTTTCATTGTTGCCCCTCTAAGGAGAAAAGTTAATTCTCTCTAACTAGAGAAATACTGTCTTAGTCTGCTTGGGCTGCCATAACAAAAGACCGTAGACTGGATGGCTTAAATGACAGAAGTCTATTATCTCACGGTTCTGGAGGCTGGAAGTCCAAGATCAAGGTCTGGCAGGTTTGGTTTCTGGTGAGGGCTCTCTTCCTGGTTTGCAGACATCAGCCTTCTCACTGTGTCCTCACAGGGTAGGGGTGGGAATGGGTGGGAAGGAAGTGGGGGATTGGAGTGGGGAGATAGAGAGAAGAGAGAGAAGAGAGAGGGGGGTGGAGAGAGAGAGAGACAGAGAGACAGAGAGAGAGAGAAAGGTCTCTTCCTCTTCTTATAAGGACACTAGTCCTACTGGATTATGGCCCCACCCTTATGACCTCATTTAACCTTAATTACCTCCTAAAAGCCCTATCTTCAAATACAGTCACATCGGGGGTTTAGGGCTTCAGCATATAAGTTTGGGGAGGGGACACAATTTAGTCCATAGTAAATGCCAAGTATTAAAGTTTTGTCAGGTAGGGTTGAGTTTTGGAGGGCCACAAACCATTGTGGTATCTACCTTTTTTTTGCCTACCCAGGAGCCCGTTTTTGCTCCCCTGGGGGTGATACCCTCCTCTCCCATTGAGAAAGCATGCTCTAAGGGATTGAGATAGGATGATACACATGTACTGGTGGGAGAAATCCTGGGCCCCATGAGAAGGGAGGCACTGGCCAAAGGGTGACCATCTGGACATACCTTGGGCCCTGGTGGTGGGCAGGGTTAGTGGTGGATGGTATGGTGACTTCGAAGATGGTCTGTGCATTAAGTGGCCTGCCCTGGGCTCTCATCATCATACCCCACAGTGGGGTGATGGCCGAGGTTCCCATCCTGCCTCTGCCTGTGGCGCTGTGATGGTGCAGTGACAAGCCTTGCCCATCCCACAGGGCTGAACTGGGTGATGGACTGACTGAGGCCCCTCCTAGCACAGACATTCTGATTCTCACATTTCCTGGTTAGTTTTGGGCTACTCCTCTTGAGACAGTGCTAGGGGGCTCCAGCAGATTGAGGAGATGGTTTGTGCGAGGACGCCGTGATGGGGAAATCCCAGCGGCCCGACATACCCGTTTCCCACCCTACCGTGGGCTCAGGTGCTACTGCCTGGGCGGGAGCCACTGGGTTTACCTCCAGTGAAGAAATGGCTTTGGCTTTTGCCCCCTGAAGGTTGAAGGTCAGAGGTCAGCACCCGAGCTCAGGCCCCTGCTGCTTCCTGGACTGACACTAAGTATCTTCCCGGCAGAAAATCTTTCCGTAATGGACTTGAGACTCTGTGGGACAAGGATGTTGACAAGACAAATGAGGAGATTACTGGTCTGCAGCTCACTGAATCAGCATTCTTTACCTGCTGCTCAGATGGAACTGGGCCCCACATGACTGTAGATCTCTGGGCTCTGGGGACCACTCCCCACAGTGAGGGCAAGGCTCCCCCTCATTGCCCCTGCTGACCCCGCTCCACCCAGAGCAGCCCTCGAGTTGCTGCACGGGCGGCTCTATCTGGGGAAACTCTGGTCCATAGCTGGGTGGGGAGGCCCTGGCCCAGCCACAAGAAACCAAGTGAGCCATGGTGGGGAGCACGCAGCTGAAAGAAGGCTGGATGGGGAGCCGGGACCCTGATTCCAGCTCATTCTCTGCCACAGATGAGCTGGTGGTCTTGGGCAGGTCACTTCCCTGCTCCGGACCTTACATTTCTTTTCTGAAGAAGGAGGAGGTGGGCTCAGAGCAGCCTTTTCCCCATTGAGGCGCACAGACAACGGCAGTGTTGTTTGGTATCTAGGAAGAGCAGAGCAGCTTGGAGCTCTGGTGGTCACAGGCCCTTGCCTGGCTGCCCTGCGGGCTGAGGGGTCAATATCTGGGCGCATGTATCACCCGCCCACCTGCGGCTCGCTGCCTGGGAAAGCCTGGTCTGGGGGACCCCAGATCCTGCACTGTTGCTCCAGGATGATAGCAATCTGCCCTGCAGGACTGTACGGAGTCCCTCCCCACTTCTACAAACTTACATGTGGCTGTATGATGTCCCCCCCCCCGCCCCACCGCCATCTCTGTGTGGAGAGGCTGCGGTGTGGGCCATGGAGGCTCCTCTAGGTCGCGCTTCCCCCAGTCGGGGCCCAGGGACTTGGAGAAGGTGCTCTTGTATCTTTGGGGCCAAGTTGCTACCGTCTGAGAATTCGGGGCCTCCTGGAATGTGTTTTCTTCTTTCCTGCTGGCCTGCTCTCTCTGTTGGGCTTCTTCGAAAGCCCAGCTGGGATTCTGTTGGCAAAGAAAGCTTCTGGGACTCCCCCAACACTCTCTGATGCTGAGGCCCTGGGGGAAGGGCAAGTCCTCCCCTCTTGTCTGCTCAGTTCAGAGACAGGCGCTGGGATCAGTGACTGGGTCTGGGATTCCTGGTGTCCAGTTAAGCCCAAGTCCAAGGCCGGGAGGGGAGCAGTCTGACTCTGGCCTGAACAGTGGGGACAGGGCTGTTGGAGGGATCCAGATGTCCTGCCCTAGCGTTATAGATGGGAAGGGAGATTTCACGGAGAAGAAATGAAGTTTGTTAATGAGGTTTGTCCTGTTTCTAGCAATTTAAACTGCCCTTGGAAACAGGACACGGAGTGTTTCTGGAGGCCTTGTCGGGCCTTTTTGAGCTATAGTGCCGACATTTGTAAAATGAGAAGGGGATGGCTACTGGTCTGGTCGATACAGAGGAGACCATGAGGATGGATGTAGGCAAAGTGACAGCCATCCCCTCTGCCGAGGACGCTTCTCTAGAGGGGTCCCTTGGGTGGAGTCCCTCCCTCCCCGAGCGCCTGGGACCCCGTGAATACTGAATCCCAGCTGGTCCCATCTGGGAGGCAGGAGAGGATGGAACAAAGTGGAGAGAGGAGAGAAAGGCTTCTTAGGGAAAGAAGAGATGGTTCAGGCAGAGAGAGGTTGTGAGGGGTGATGCGGGCAGTGAGGGAAGGGAACTGCTCCATCCACGTGGGGTGAGACCATCAGAGTGAGGATGAAAGGCCTGGGAGGGCCAGAGAGTGGTTTCCGTCGCCGCTGGGCTGTGCCTCAGGGACTGGGAGAAGCGACAGGCAGGTGGTGTGGGCCGGGCTGTCAGCGAGCGCGGCCTCTGCATTTCTGGTGAGGCTGGGGGCCCCCGGGCCCTCGGCATCCGACGCAGGCATTGGAGATACATGGGTGTGGAGCGTATTTTATGCAAACATGTCTTGTCTTTTCTATAGCTGGAGGGGGACTTGGAGATCATCTAAGCTCACCCCTTACCTGACAAAAAGGGAAACTGAGGCCCCAAGGGAAGGGATGGACTAGACCGGGATTCAGTCCTGCTTCTAGCCCTGCTCAGTGCGTACCTCAGGCAGGGGCCTCACCTCTGAGCCCGGGTTTCTTCTTACACAACACGGGACTGATAGCAAAACCTACCTGCCCGGGTTTTGTGAGGACTAAATGAGAACGTGCAGGTAGGTGCCTGGTCCGGTGCCTGGCACGTTGCACTAAAACACGTAGCTTCTTAGAACTGACAGTGGAGTGATTTCTCCAAAGGCCATTGGCCGGCTGGGCTAGGGCCGGCCTGGAGCCTGCATCCGGGAGATGGTTGCATGGCTTTTGGTGACGTGAGGCTGCCTTCCACCCATGCTAGTGCTGGGTGGGGGCTGCAGTGGGAGGTGACGGGGCGATTTGCAGGGGACAGTAGGTCCCTGGGACTACTGCTGAGCCTCTGTGGCCTTAGCTGCATTGTGACTGGGTGGGGACACAGGGAGGCTGGCGAGAGGCCTGGGCTCGGGCCTTTTGTGGGTTGGAGGAAGAAGCGATGGGTGGCGACAGCCTCAGCTGGCCGCAAGCCTCTGGGGTGGGTCATCTTGCTTGGATGGAGCCAGGAGAGGCCCGGGGACGTTCTAGTTGGAGGCTCCAGTGGTCCCCTTTTTGGGGGCTCAGGAGAGGAGGGAACCCTACCCCTGCCAAGAAGCCTTGCAGATGGCCCCTGAGGGATACTACCCTCCCACTCTGTGCCCTTGCACTTGGCTCTTATTACAGCGCTCACCCTCTGATTGTGGGCGTTGGTCTCTGTGTCACTGCACCCACGCCTCTCTCTGTGTTCCCCTGGGTGTCTAGTGCTGTGCTGTGCTCCTGACCCCATCCATGGAGGATCCGGGACTAGAGGGCGGTTGTGGACTTGGAGGCCTGCTGGTCCTAGTTTGAATCCTGGTCCTGCCCTACCAGCTGGTTGACCACAGGGTGGGTCATTTGACTCTGAACCTCATTTTTCTCATCTGTAAAATGGAGCCCTGTAAGGATGGGTGATGACGTGTGCACGGCTCCCCACAGGGCGCCGGAGCCCAGGAGCACCCTAGGTGGTGGCCACAGGTGATGCTGTCAGGGGCTGGGGGAGCTAGTGGTTTAGTGTGAGCTGTTAGCGCTGCACAAGGGAGGGTGGCTAAGAGGTCCAGGCACGTCTGAGGCGTCCCGTGTGCGCCGCCTGTCAGGTGGCCCTGAGGCTTAGAGAAGGAAAGGAAAGCTCACGAGGGCTTCGTGGAAGAGGTGGAGCTGGGGCCGGATCTCCGTGTGGTGCAGACGCTACGTAAGATGCTGCTTTGAGAGGCACCAGACCGTGTCCTTACTGGCTTGTGGGGCAGGCGGACACCACTTAGACGCCCACTGGGTGGTTTGTCAATGGTGGTAGAGTAACCCTGAGAGCTCAAGGGAGGCAGCAATAGGCGGTGCCTGGGGGAAATCAGCAGAGTCTCAGAAGAGGAGAGAGTGGGATCTGGGAATGACATTCCCGGCAGCATCATAGCATCATGGCTCGGAGGCCTGGCCAGGCTCAGCAGGAACCGCATACCTTCTGGGCCTGGTGGGCTCAGATGACAGTGACTAGACACCTTGTGGCAGATGAGAGATGGGCGTCTCTGGGATCTCCTTCCTTGGGACTCCTGCCCAGGAAGTCTCCGGGGCAGAGCTCAGTGTGACAGCCTGGCTCTGGGGCTGGGTCTGTGGGGAGGAACTTAGCCCCGGGCTCAAGACTCAGTCCCATGTGAAGGTTGCCTGAGTGGCCATGTAGGGGCCGGGAGAGGGTCGGGCTTGGCCTAACTCCGCTGGATGCCCAGGGAGCCCCCCTCCCTTCCCTGGCTCCGCTGAGGGGCTGCCGAGCCTTTGTGCCCCCAGCCCCTCCTTCGCTGGGGTTGCTGAGCAGAAGATGGCAAGCAAGGTCCAGCAGGTCGGCTGGTGCCTCTCAGAGACTCGACTCTGAGGCGGCCCCTGTGAGGAGGCGGTGGGGCTTTGGGGACAGAGGGCATGGGAGGAGAGGAGGAAGCAGGCAGCCTGTCTCCCTGCCACCTGCATGGTGGCTTGGGCGATAAACTGCTTATCCTCAGGTTGTCTCCTTGAGCTGAATGCAGAAGCATGTTATTTAAATTTCAAAATCACATTCTTCTTCTAACAGCTGTCAGAGACTCTGAGTGTCAATGAAAATTGGGCCTTAGCTGCAGCTCTGTCACCTCTTACATCCCCCCCTTTCAGGGAGGAACTGTCTGATGGCCCAGGAGAGGGTGTGGGGCAGGAGGAGGGACTATGGGAACAGGGAGAAGTGGGGAGGGCGGGCCAGGTGACCCGTGACCCTGGCCGCGCTGGTCAGCAGTTGGGACCCACAGGAGGATGCCAGTTACTCCATCAGGGGCGCCAAGCGCTTCCCCTCTTCCCTTTCATTTCCTCTTCTCCGTGCCCCCCTCCCCAGGCTCCCCCAGCCAGGAGAAGGATTTGCTCGCAGAAGGCGTGAGCAGGGTGTCGGTGGCTTCATGTTTGGTTGTCTTCATGTCCAAGGAAGAAATTGTGATTAAAAAAAACAACAACCCGGAGAGAACAAAATTTAACCCCAAAGAGAGGCTTTTTAATGGTAGAAGTTGAGGTGCCACGGTTGGGGTGAGGTCTTGGGGGGGAAAGGTATTTCTGGTTCCCTTCAAATAGCATCTTCCCTCTTGCGTGGGAAGAGATATGGGAACATATGTATACGTATAATTGATTCACTTTGTTATAAAGCAGAAACTAACACACCATTGTAAAGCAATTATACTCCAATAAAGATGTAAAAAAAAAAAAGAAAAAGAGAAAAAAAATAGCATCTTCTAAGGGCACCTACTTGCTTCCCCTTGGGCGGATAGACAGGCTCTGCCAGCAGCGGGGGTCTGTGTGTGTGTGTGGGCAGTTCTGGGCTGGGTCTGCCAGCTCTTTCCTGGCTCCTGAGGTGGCTCTGCAGGGCTTTGGTCCGCCCGCCCCACCCCGGCCCCACCCAACCCTGGCCCTGCCCCAGGCATGCTCCTCGGGCTTACCCTGAGCCATGCTCACCTTATTTATCTGGGTGGAAGGTAGGATTTGAGTAACTGTTCTGGGAATGCTCCTCCCAACCGATCTGTCAACATGTTCTTTTTTTTTTTTAACACCTTTATTGGAGTATAATTGCTTTACAATGGTGTGCTGGTTTCTGCTGTATAACAAAGTGAATCAGCTATACGTATACATATATCCCCATATCCCCTCCATCTTCCGTCTCCCTCCCACCCTCCCTATCCCCACCCCTCTAGGTGGTCACAAAGCACTGAGCTGATCTCCCTGTGCTATGGGACTGCTTCCCACCAGCTATCTATTTTACGTTTGGTAGTGTATATATGTCCGTGCCACTCTCTCACTTCATCCCAGCTTACCCTTCCCCCTCCCCGTGTCCTGAAGTCCATTCTCTACGTCTGTGTCTTTATTCCTGTCCTGCCCCTAGGTTCTTCAAAACCTTTTTTTTTTTTTTTTAGATTCCATATATATGTGTTAGCATACGGTATTTATTTTTCTCTTTCTGTCAATGTGTTCTTTTAAGCACATGAGTGTGTAGAGAAAGGAACAGATCTGAATGGGGTCAAGTGTGTATGTGTGTGTAGTGTGTAGGTGGGGAGTATAAGTGTGTGTGGTACGCACATGGGTGGTATGTATGTGTGTGTGTGTTGTGTGTGTGCTGTGTGTATGTGTGTGGTGTGTGTGTGTGTGGTGTGTGTGTGGAGTGTTATATGTGTGTGTGGGGTGGTGTGTGTGTGTGATGTGTGTGTGTGTGGTGTGTGTATGTGTGTGGTGTGTGTGTGTGGAGTGTTATATGTGTGTGTGTGGTGATGTGTGTGTGTGTGTGGTGTGTGTGTGTGGTGTGTGTGTGTGTGGAGTGTTATATGTGTGTGTGGGGTGGTGTGTGTGTGTGGTGTGTGTATGTGTGTGGTGTGTGTATGTGTGTGGTGTGTGTGTGTGTGGTGTGTGGTGTGTGTGTGTGGAGTGTTATATGTGTGTGTGGGGTGATGTATGTGTGTGGTGTGTGTGTGTGGAGTGTTATATGTGTGTGTGGGGTGATGTATGTGTGTGTGGGGTGATGGATGTGTGTGTGTGTGTGTGTGTGTGTGTGTGTGTGTGTGTCGGGTGATGTGTGTTTATGGGTTTTGGCAGTGGCCTCCTTCTGCATGTGGAGAGGGAAGGAGGGGAAGGAGGCAGGGATGGAGAGGCCTGAGTGGGGAAGTGGGGTGTGTGTGGCCCTTCCCTTGGGGAACAAGCGCTGCCCTCGGCCTCTTTCTGACCTCTTCGGGAAACCCTGGGAACAGTGGTCAGGGTGAATCCTGAGGGATGGAAGGCCATCCTTCTCCTGAGCAACAAAAATTAGCAGACTGAACCTTATGTGTGTGTTTCTCGGCCTCCTGCAGCCTGGAGGTTATGTCATTGGACTCTGGACGCTTAGGTCCTCTCTGCAGAAACGGCGTGTGTGTGAGTCCATGCCTCAGATTCACGAGGCATCCCGTGCATGCCATCCCCTGATCTAGGTGCTGAGGATACCTCAGTGGACAAGACAGAGGAGTCTTTTTGCTCTAGTGGAGCTTACGTTCGATTAGCCTAAGACAGAAAAACCACACAAGCCAACAACTACTCAAAAATAAAAAGTAAGATAGTGATGAATGCTAAGCAAGGATTAAAATAGCATGATGGGCAGAGGTGCCTGGTGGCTACTGTGGATTGGAAATGCCAAAGGATGACTCCCGGGAAGTATCCAGCCCTGGGAAGGCCTGGGAATGGCAGAGGGAACAGCTGGGGAAAGGCCCTTAGGTGGGGATGCGGGTGGTGGAGGGCTTAGGGAAGGCCACAGGCTGGGACAGTGATGAGGTGGAGGTGATTTGGGAGGTGGCCACAGAGGAAGGCAGGGGCCAGATCCCTGAGATGCTGCAGGCCGCTTAAGGAGTTTGGGTTTCTTTTTAAGAGTAATGAGAAACCTTTGAGGGTTTTAGATACTAGAGTAGCACTGTGTGATTTATGCTTTGGAAAAGATTGCTCTTGTGCTGTGGGGGAGCGGATCAGGGGCTGGGAGAGTGGCTAAGAACTGTGACAGTGGTCCATGTCCTACGACGGCAGGAGAGGAGAGGACGCGAGGAGCTGGGATCTGTTGTGGGGCTGGAGTTAAGGATGACTCTGCTAATTTAGGCTTGAACACAATGGTGCCACTGTTTACTAGGATGGAGAAGATGAGGGAAGGAGCAGGTTGGGGGTGGGAGCTGAGCTCCAGTGTTCTCTTTCAACCACGTGGGTGTTGAGATGCTAGTTAGACCTCCACCTGGAAATGCCAGGTAGGCAGTCGGATGTAAGTCTGGAGCCCTGGGAGAGGTCAGGTTGATATATAGGTTGAGAATCGTTAGCATATAGATGGTATGTACAGCCGTGGAACCATGAGGTCACCTAGGGAGCATATAGACAGAGAGGGAGGCTGGGGCTCTTCACGCAGAGAGGAAGTGCTAGTAAAGGGGGCTGAGACCAGGGCCAGTGAGGAAAGGGGAGCCAAGTGGCGGGGTGGGGGGGAGGGGAGCTCCACAGGCAGGGAGACGAGTGTGGAAGGGGAGCCCCTGGGCGGGATGCTTGGGAAGAGGAGGAAGGGAGGACAGTGAGCTCAATGGGAGATCATTCTTGAGAGAGCGCAGCGGGGAACGATGGGGTCCGTAGATGACAGTGCCAAGGAGTAGGGGGTGGACTGGTGTCAGGAGTCCCACAGGAGGAGAAATAGCCCGGAAATGACCCTGCGGAGGAAGCAGGACTCCCACCACCTCTGGGCCCGGAGCTGCCCAATGCTCACTTCTTCCCAAATCAGTGTGCTAAATGACCAAATCTCTGATTTTACCGGATTTATAAATCTGCCAAAACTTGATTCCTTTCATCATTTGTAAAACTTTTAGAAATTCACATTTGAATATGGTTTTCATGGCTTCTGAAGATTCTTGCGAATGGTCTTCACTGCTGTGTTTTAAGATATACGCAGTTTTCTGGAATTTAAGCATCAGGAGTTGATGTAGACTTCTTAGAGCAATAAAGTATATTTCATAATCAGTAAAAAAATTTAGCTTACGATTGGTGCTTCCAGTCTTACCTTTATTCATCACACACAAAAAAAAGGCTGACGAAGGATTAAGGTGAACCAAATCAATATGAAATGCCTCAATTTTGGTTTTTAATTGTTATAAATTCAGAATTAAAGCTGATAAGCCATTGTGGGAATTGGTATGAGAATGGTAAAAATCTTAAATATAAAAAAAAAGAAATCACGCCAAGACTATATTTAAAAGGACAGAGAGCCTTCAAAAGTGGCTAACAGAGTCGCTTCAAACGTGAAATACTGAATGAAGTTTTAATTTTTAATCGCTAGAAACACAAAATCAAGACGCATATGCCTTTTGCGGAATTGGAGAAAATTCTGACAGTGCTTAAAATTTGTCAAAATATAAAATGATATTCAAAAGCAATTGATTTTTTTTTTTTTTTTTTTTGCGGTACGCGGGCCTCTCACTGTTGTGGCCTCTCCCGTTGCGGAGCACAGGCTCCGGACGTGCAGGCTCGGCGGCCATGGCTCACGGGCCCAGCCGCTCCGCGGCATGTGGGATCTACCCGGACCGGGGCACGAACCCATGTCCCCTGCATCGGCAGGCAGACTCTCAACCACTGCGCCACCAGGGAAGCCCTTGAGCCTATCTTATACACAACAGTTTGTACCTCTCAACCTCTCACTCCCCTATCCTTGTATTGCCCCTCCCCCCCATAACCACTAGTTTGTTCTCTATATCTCTGAGTCTGCTTCTTATTTGTTATATTCGTAGTTTGCTGTATTTTTAAGATTCCACATATAAGTGATATTATACAGTGTTTGTCTTTCTCTGTCTGACTTATTTCACTTGGCTTAATGTCCTCCAAGTCCATCCATGTTACTGCAAATGGCAAAATTTCATTCTTTTTTATGGCTGAGTAGTATTCCATTGTATGTATGTATGTGTATATATATACACACACACACACACACACACACACACACACACCACGTCTTCTTTAGCCACTCATATGTCGATGGACACTTAGGTTGCTTCCATATCTTGGCAATTATAAACAATGCTGCTATGAACATTGGTACATATATCTTTTCGAATTAGCGTTTTTACTTTTTTTTTGGATGTATACCCAGGAGTGGAATTGCTGGATCATATGGTAGTTCTATTTTTAATTTTTTGAGAAACCTCCATACTATTTTCCACAGTGGCTGCACCAATTTACATTCCCACCAACAGCAGGGACCACATTCTTAAACAAACATTTATTGCACATGTGCTATAGGCTGGAAACCGCTTGTGGCATTTGTGTCCACATTATCCCGTGTAATCTTTAGTGCAGTCCTGTGTGTAGGCAGGGTGGGTGTTGTATCTTCATTTTGCAGATGAGTAAAATGAGGCTGAAAGAGGTTGTATTACCTGTGCACGCTTGCTCTGCTAGTCAGTGCCCCAGCTGGGTCCTCTAACTCCCCAGACATGGCTGGGAGTCCCTGCTCTTAATCACCAGCGCAGTCCCAAGTAGGATGGACAGGGATGCTCGTGAAGCCTGCAGGGTAAGCCTCAGGCCAAAGGGAAAGTTTCTGTTTGTTACCTTGATTATAATCTCATGTTCACAGGGGAATGTAAGCTCTAGGAAGAGAGGAGTTTTGTCAGTTTTGTTCATTTCTCCAGCAGTGTTCCACATGTAGTGGGTGCTCAGTAATTGACTGTTGTAAAAGTTAATGAATCTTGAGGGAGGGCTGGTCATGGGTGGCCCCACAGGGCAAGAAGCATGGAGGTAATGGTCAGGGTGGCTGCAACCCAGCAGGGGAGACGGGGGCCCCCACGTGGAATCTCTTCTCCTTGCCCCTCCCTCTTCCTCCTCACCCTTCCCGCCTTTCATCCAGCCCTGTTTAGAGTTTGTTTAGTCTACATCTCATTGTTGAGTGCCTCTCTGCTCACCCTTGTGCCCCTAATTATCTGGACTCAGTTGACTGTCCTCCTTTTTGAAACTCTTGTCTTGGTTTCCATGACACCAGCATCTCCAGATTGTCCATCACATCATGGTCCGCTCCTCCCCAATCTCCACTAAACGATGGCACCTGGAGCTCTGTCCTGACCCACTTCCTCTTCTTCATTGTCATCCTCAACCTCAGCTACCTCATGTAGTTATGTGGCTTTAAATAGCCTCCAATGTCAGTCATGCTCAGTTTTATCACTAGCTCAGACCTCTTTTCTGAACTCCAGACTCATTTATCCTCTTGCCTTTAAACATGTCCATGTGGACATCTCACAGGCATCTCAAACTTCAGTTGAAAACATTCTGTTCTGCCCCTCCTTCTTCTCTCTAAGTTTTTCCTGTTTCACCGAATGATTCCACCATCCGCTGGGTGCTCAGGCCAAAAACCTAGGCGTTTTCCGTGATTTCTCTCCTTCTTCCCTTTCAGTATCCAGCCCATCCTGTTGGCTTTATCTCTAAATTATATGCACAATACGCTTGTTTTTTGACATCTCTGCAGTCACCATTCTCCCCAAGCCTGCTATGGCAACAGCCTGTAACTGGTCTCCTTTTTAGCCCCCTCCCCTTCATGGGAACTCGGTCTTCCATCTGTCAGCCAAAGTACATGAGGTCGGGTGACTCCCATCCTTAAAACCCTCTAAATGCTTTGCATCTTAGAATAAAATCTGAAGTTCTTACCCTGCTCTGCAAGGTCCCACATGATCTCTGCTGACTGTCCCTCTGGCTTCCTCTTCCTCTTCCTTTCATTTTGTTTTGGAAACTCCAGCCACTTTCCCTTCCTTTTGCCTATAAACACACCGAGCTCATGTCTGTCTCAGGACCTCTGTACCTGCTCTTCCTTTTGCTTGGGATTCCCTTACCTTGGATTTTTTTATTTGCATGTTTCACTTCTGCCCTTCATCCTTTCTCAGCTTGGATGTCACCTCCTAGGACAGGCCCTCCCTCATCCCGCGTTCTCTTCTGAATTCTGCTTATTTGATTTTCTTCATAGCGCTTTACATTGCCTTATTTATCTGTTTGTGTGTTTATTACCAGTCTTCCTCTCAATAGAATAAAGGCCTCTGGAGAGCAGGGACTCCGTCTTTTCAGCTCACGGCTGGATTTCTGGGGCATGTGGTCAGCACGTGAAAACAGCCGTTGGCTGACAGCTGTTTGACCTACCGGGATGTGGAGCTGTGCCTCATGAGCCCTGGTGTGTGTGTGCGTGTTGAGGTGTGCACATGCGCTGTTGAGTTTGCAGGGTGGGACAGGGGAGCTCCCTTATTCCCTCCAGCTCGCAGAGTCCTGCAGTGGCGTGTGGGGGGATGGGAGTAGACAGGAGAGTCACAGAACTTCCTAGAAAGCCGTATAGTTCAAAACCTGTCATTTTGGGCTTCCCTGGTGGCGCAGTGGTTAAGAATTCGCCTGCCAATGCAGGGGACACGGGTTTGAGCCCTGGTCCAGGAAGATCCCACGTGCCGTGGAGCAACTAAGCCCATGTGCCACAACTACTGAGCCTGTGCTCTAGAGCCCGCATGCCACAACTACTGAGCCCACGTGCCACAACTACTGAAGCCCGCGTGCCTAGAGCCCGTGCTCTGCAACAAGACAAGCCACTGCAATGAGAAGCCCGCGCACCACAATGAAGAGTAGCCCCCGCTCGCCACAACTAGAGAAAGCCCGTGCACAGCAACGAAGACCCAATGTAGCCAAAAATAAATAAATAAAATAAATAAATTTATTAAAAAAAAAACCAACTTGTCATTTTTCAGGTGAGGAAATGAGACCCAGAGAGGGTCAGTCTTTGTTCGGGGTTTCACACACTTGGGAGAGATAGAGACAGAATTAGGGCCCAGGTTTCTGACTTCCACTTTAGTGGCCAAGCTGCAGAGCATGGCCTAGGGGCCCAGGGTCAGCTTGAGGGTGGACATGGCCAGAAGCAGGATTAGGGACAAGCGACAAGCGTGGCAGTTTCCTGGAAGGCCAGAAGGAAGAGATGAAAAATTCAAGTCCTATTGCTTTGGAAGCTTTGTGGAAAGGTAAGCATCTTATTTTTGCTCCTCCAGGGAAAGGCCTGCTCTGTGGTTGGAAGGTCTACCTTGATGGGCCTTTCAGTTCGGGGCGGGCGGTGGGGTAGTGAAGCCCCCAGGGGACCTGCTCTGGTGACAGCAGAGGCCCATCAACTCCCTTCTGCTGAGGATGGGTTGGTCGATTGATTGTGGGCTGGATGGGGTGTGTGCGTGTTGGGGGACCAGGCCAGGGGCACCTCTGCTTCTCCTCTGAGCCTCTGGTTCTCCAGCTTTGGAAGGCACCCTCAGAATCATGGGGAGCTTGTGAAATCCAGATTCCTGGGTGCCAGCCACAGAGCTCTCGACTGGGAGGGTCTGGGTGGGACTGAGCATCTGTGGGTAACAGGCAGTTCGAGCGAGTCACAAATGCACCAAAGTTTAAGAACTTCACGTCTAAATCAGTTACTTCCCTTCAAGGGCATGTACACCATTGCCAGAATGGGAAATGGGCATAGGAATAGATATTTGAATAGTAGTGCATTTTAACACGTCTTGGAAAAATTCAGAACTAACATGGATGTTATCATCCAGGACAAATCTAGGTAGGTATTGAAAAATTTAAAAAGTGAGTCTGTTGAAGAAATTTAAACATTTCATTTAATATAAGAATTAAGGGATTTAAAGAAAAAATTAATTAAATATCGGCACAGGTGGTACTGGTAACATGGCCAAAACGATATAGCTGGTACCCGGGTGACTGCGGTTTGGTAAACCTAGCTCTATAAAGGAAAATATTCAAGGATATCATTTTGAAGATTTAAAGACAGATGGTCATTGTCTTGGGGCGGCACCCCAGGAGGGAAGGGGGGAGGTGGGTGAAGCTTGGCTGGGGTGAGGCAGTCCCTCTACAGCTGGTCCCTCCTGGTCCCCAGGGGCTGGAGCTGGGAGGATGAGTCCACGGAGGTTTTGGGAAGTGCCAAGCACGGTTAAATCCCACCTCCCTCTCCTTCGAGCAGCCGTTCCCATTTACTCCTTGGCCCATCTGCGCTCTTCTCAGCAGGCCTGGAGAGCGGGCTGGCCCAGGCCTGGGAGGAATTCCTTGCTCCCGAATCCCTCAAAGGTCCTGTGTGGTCTGTGTAGGGATGGGGCAGGGTGGTGGTGGGCTAGCAGGGACCTCCCTCCCTGCTGTTTGGATATTTTAGTTCAGGGGCTGCGGCCCACACTGGGCTCGTGTTTGCAATCCAGCACATCCTTCTTCCTCCCCAGTGGGGTCTCTTGAAAAGGATAACAAAGGCTTCTGGACCTGAGGGAGAGGCGCCTTAGTGCAGATGCAGAGGCAGTGGATGGGCTGGGAAGAGGCTGTCCCAGGTCTGCCTGCCCCAGCACGGGCTTCCTCACTTACTGGGGGAGCCAGAGCAGGCCAGTCCTGGGCCTTTCTCCACGGTGGAGCGGGACCCCATCATCGGCCCACTGGTCTCTCTACCCACTCCGGGAGGATCAGAAGGGGCATCTTCCTGGTAACTAGGCAACTGCTGTTACTTTCGCCACCCTTTGTGTGTGCGTGTGTGCGTGCGCGCGTGTGTGCGTGCGTGTGTGTGTGTGTGTGTGTGTGTATTTCGTAGGAAATTTACCAAGTTTTGGCCCAGGGGTTTACATTTCCCACCCCCTTAGCAAAAGCTTTCACTATTCAAGTTCCAAATGGAAGCCGCTGAGGCTGTAATTACATCACGTTAGCTCGGGAACATACTGAGGGGAGCGGGAAGGCGCACCTGGGAACCTGAGAGCCGCCGTGGGCCTAAATTAGCTGCTGTTCATTGGCGGTTGTCACCCTGCTCCTCTCTGGGGCCCCTCATGTCATTGCTCTCCTCCACCTCAGCCCCAGGCTGCTTGACTCTTCGCTTCCACCAGCCAGCGTCCTGACAGGTGCACTGAATGGGAAAGAACACCCTGGCTGGTCCGGGAGAGCCCTCCCATGGAAGTGGTGCCCAGAATAGCCTTCGTGTAGACAGGTGTCCTTGCGTCCTCGCCTGGCCTGGGCAGAGTGGCTTGACAGCTGCTCAGAGACTCGCCCCCCACCCTGCCCCATGGCTGAAAGCTCTTGCATGGCTCCCCAGCATTGTCTCTGGTGGTGCCTCTTCCAGGCTGCATCTCCAGGCACGCTGGATTGCTGTGGGCTCCTTCCAGCCTCTGACCTTGCTGTTTTTCTCTCTGCCTGGGACCCCCTTTCCACTCTTTTTGCTTCCTCTCCCTCATCATGTAGGTTGCAGGAGAGCTGTTGCTGCTTCTGGGACCCCCTGGTCTGGGCGGGATGCTTTCCCCTTGGCTCCTACAGGCAGTGCCCTGACCTCCCCAGCACATCAGCATCCCCTCAGCCTTGACCCCAGCCACGTGTCTGGGGAAGTGCCTGGCACACGGTGGACCCTCAAAGATTTGTTAATTGAATGGGTAGGAAAACGAACCTTGATTCCCTTTCTGCCCTAATTCCCCTTTTATTTTTACAAGAAGGTAGGGAACTTTTCTCTTTCTGCCTTCATAGGGCTGTTGTTGTCTGGGTAGGATATTGGGGTGATGGTTCAGTCTTCGATGATCGCCCTCCTAGTTTCACTTCCGCCCCCGGGCTGGACCCCGCATTGATGCTTGACTGCACGTGGTCTTGTACTGACTGATGTTGCTGGCCCTGTGTCATTTTTGGCTTCCTTAATAATATTAGCCAACATTTTTTGAACACTTATTATGAACTAGATACTGTACTAAATACATTTATTTCTTCACTCATCAAATACGGATACAGCATTCACTACGTACCAGACACTGGCACCTATGGAATCAGCAGTGAGTACAACTGAAAAAACCCCTGCTTTCATGGAGCTTACATTTGGTAGAAAAATACAAATGACTAAATAAGTGTATACGATGGCAGATGGTGATGTGTAATCTGGGGAAAAGAGATCAGAGTAGGGGGTGAAGGGAGTGACTTGTTATTATGTGTAGGGTGGTCATGAAGGACTCACAGATAAGGTAACATGGAGCAGAGACCTGAAAGAAGTTGAGGAAAGGAGCTGTGTGGTCATGGGGGTGGGGGAGAGCTTTCCAGGCAGAAATCAGCAAGTGCGAAGGCCCAGAGGTCGGGTCATGATTGGCATGCTCCAGGAAGAGTAAGGAGGCCAGTGTTGCTGGAAGGGAGTAAGTGAATAGGGGGAATGAGTAGGAAGTGAGGTCATATATGGCAGTGCTGGCTAATGGAAGTATGTTATGAGTCACGTACATGCAATTCTAAAATTTCTTTCCTTTTTTAAAATTTTTATTAGAGTTGATTTACAGTGTTGCGTTAGTTTCAGGTGTACTGCAAAGTGAATCAGTTATACATATACGTGAATCTACTCTTTTTTATTTTTTGAATTTTAGAATCTTATTGTTTTATACAGCAGGTTCTTATTAGTTATCCATTTTATACTTATTAGTGTCTGTATGTCAATCCCAATCTCCCAACTCATCATACCACCCCCGCTCCCCCGCCAATTTTCCCCCTTGGTGTCCATACGTTTTTTTCTCTACATCTGTGTCTCTATTTCTGCCCTGCAAACCGGTTCATCTGTACCATTTTTCTAGGTTCCACATATATGCGTTAATATACGATATTTGTTTTTCCTCTTTCTGAATTACTTCACTCTGTATGACAGTCTCTAGATTCATCCACATCTCTACAAATGACCCAATTTTGTTCCTTTTTATGGCTGAGTAATATTCCATTGTATATATATATCGCATCTTCTTTATCCATTCATCTGTTGATGGGCATTTAGGTTGCTTCCATGACCTGGCTATTGTAAATAGTGCTGCAATGAACATTGGGGTGCATGTGTCTTTTTGAATTATGGTTTTTCTCTGGGTATATACCAAGTAGTGGGATTGCTGGGTCATACGGTAGTTCTATTTTTAGTTTTTTAAGGAACCTCCATACTGTTCTCCATAGTGGCTGTATCAATTTACATTCCCACCAACAGTGCAAGAGGGTTCCCTTTTCTCCATTCCCCCTCCAGCATTTGTTGTTTGTAGATTTTCTGATGATGCCCATTCTAACTGGTGTGAGGTGATACCTCATTGTAGTTTTGATTTGCATTTCTCTAATAATTAGTGATGTTGAGCAGATTTTCATGTGCTTCTTGGCCATCTGCATGTCTTCTTTGGAGAAATGTCTATTTAGGTCTTCTGCCCATTTTTGGATTGGGTTGTTTATTTCTTTAATATTGAGCTACATGAGCTGTTTATATATTTTGGAGATTAATCCTTTATCCGTTGATTCATTTACAAATATTTTCCCCCATTCTGAGGTTTGTCTTTTTGTCTTCTTTGTAGTTTCCTTTGCTTTGCAAAAACTTTTAAGTTTCACTAGGTCCCATTTGTTTATTTTTGTTTTTATTTCCATTACTCTAGGAGGTGGATCAAAAAATATCTTGCTGTGATTTATGTCAAAGAGTGTTCTTCCTATGTTTTCCTCTAAGAGTTTTATAGTGTCCGGTCTTACAGTTAGGTCTCTAATCCATTTTGAGTTTATTTTTGTGTATGGTGTTAGGGAGTGTTCTAATTTCATTCTTTTACATGTAGCTGTCCAGTTTTCCCAGCACCACTTATTGAAGAGACTGTCTTTTCTCCATTGTATATCCTTGCCTCCTTTGTCATAGATTAGTTGACAATAGGTGCGTGGGTTTATCTCTGGGCTTTCTATCCTGTTTCATTGATCTATTTTTCTGTTTTTGTGCCAGTACCGTATTGTCTTGTTTACTGTAGCTTTGTAGTATAGTGTGTGAAGTCAGGGAGTCTGATTCCTCCAGCTCCGTTTTTTTCCCTCAGGACTGCTTTGGTTATTCAGGGTCTTTTGTGTCTCCATACAAATTTTAAGATTTTTTGCTCTAGTTCTGTAAAGAATGCCATTGGTAATTTGACAGGGATTGCATTGAATCTGTAGATTGCTTTGGGTAGTATAGTCATTTTCACAATATTGATTCTTCCAATCCAAGAACGTGGTATCTCTCTCCATCTGTTTGTATCATCTTTAATTTCTTTCAACAGTGTCTTATAGTTTTCTGCATACAGGTCTTTTGTCTCCCTAGGTAGGTTTATTCCTAGGTATTTTTGTTGCAATGGTAAATGGGAGTGTTTCCTTAATTTCTCTTTCAGATTTTTCATCATTAGTGTATAGGAATGCAAGAGATTTTTGTGCATTAATTTTGTATCCTGCAACTTTACCAAATTCACTGATTAGCCCTAGTAGTTTTCTGGTGGCATCTTTAGGATTCTCTATGTATAGTATCATGTCATCTGCAAACAGTGACAGCTTTACTTCTTCTTTTCAGATTTGGATTCCTTTAATTTCTTTTTCTTCTCTGATTGCTGTGGCTAGGACTTCCAAAACTATGTTGAATAATAGTGGTGAGAGTGGACATCCTTGTCTTGTTCCTGATCTTAGAGGAAATGCTTTCAGTTTTTCACAGTTCAGAATGATGTTTACTGTGGGTTTGTCATATATGGCCTTTATTATGTTGAGGTAGGTTCCCTCTATGTCCACTTTCTGGAGAGTTTTTATCATAAATGGGTGTTGAATTTTGCCAAAAGCTTTTTCTGCATCTATTGAGATAATCATATGGTTTTTATTCTTCAGTTTGTTAATATGGTGTATCACGTTGATTGATTTGCCTATATTGAAGAATCCTTGCATCCCTGGGATAAATCCCACTTGATCACGGTGTATGATCCTTTTAATGTGTTGTTGGATTCTCTTTGTAGTATTTTGTTGAGGATATTTGCATCTATATTCATCAGTGATATTGGTCTGTAATTTTCTTTTTTTGTAGTGTCTTTGTCTGGTTTTGGTATCAGGGTGATGGTGGCCTCATAGAATGAGTTTGGGAGTGTTCCTTCCTCTGTAATTTTTTGGAAGAGTTTGCGAAGGATGGATGTTAGCTCTTCTCTAAATGTTTGATAGAATTCACCTGTGAAGCCATCTGGTCCTGGACTTTTGTTTGTTGGAAGATCTTTAATCACAGTTTCAATTTCAATACTTGTGATTGGTCTGTTCATATTTTCTATTTCTTCCTGGTTCAGTCTTGTAAGGTTATACCTTTCTAAGAATTCTTCCGTTTCTTCCAGGTTGTTCATTTTATTGGCATAGAGTTGCTTGTAGTAGTCTCTTAGGATGCTTTGTATTTCTGTGGTGTCTGCTGTAACTTCTTTTTCTTTTCTAATTTTATTGATTTGAGTCCTCTCCCTCTTTTTCTTGATGAGTTTGGCTAATGGTTTATCAATTTTGTTTACCTTCTCAAAGAACCAGTTTTTAGTTTTATTGATCTTTGCTATTGTTTTCTTTGTTTCTATTTCATTTATTTCTGCTCTGATCTTTGGGTTTTGTTTGTTCTTCTTTCTCTAGTTCCTTTAGGTATAAGGTTTGATTGTTTATTTTAGATTTTTCTTGTTTCTTGAGGTAGACTTGTATTGCTGTAAACGTCCCTCTTAGAACTGCTTTTGCTGCATCCCATAAGTTTTGGATCATTGTGTTTTTGTTGTAATTAGTCTCAAGATATTTTTTGATTTCCTCTTTGGTTTCTTCAGTGATCTCTTGGTTATTTAGTAACGTATTGTTTAGCCTCCATGTGTTTGTGTTTTTTACGTTTTTTCCCCCTGTAATTGATTTCTAATCTCATAGCATTGTGGTCAGAAAAGATGCTTGATTTGATCTCAACTTTCTTAACTTTACTGAGGCTTGATTTGTGACCCAAGATGTGATCTACCCTGGAGAATGTTCCGTGTGCACTTGAGAAGAAAGTGTAATCTGCTGTTTTTGGATGAAATGTCTTATGAATATCAATTAAATCTATCTGGTCTGTGGTGTCATTTAAAGCTTGTGTTTCCTTATTAATTTTCTGTTTGGATGATCTGTCCATTGGTGTAAGTGAGGTGTTAAAGTCCCCCACTATTATTGTGTTACTGTTGATTTCCTGTTTTACAGCTGTTAGCTGTTGCCTTATGTATCGAGGTACTCCTATGTTGGGTTCATATATACTTATAATTGTTATATCTTCTTCTTGGATTGATCCCTTGATCATTATGTAGTGTCCTTCCTTGTCTCTTGTAACATTCTTTATTTTAAACATTTAACATTCTTTATTCTATATTTTATCTGATATGAGTATTGCTACTCCAGCTTTCTTTTGATTTCCATTTGCATGGAATATCTTTTTCCATCGCCTCACTTTCAGTCTGTATGTGTCCCTAGGTCTGAAGTGGGTCTCTTGTAGACAGCATATATATGGGTCTTGTTTTTGTATCCATTCAGCGAGCCTGTGTCTTTTTGTTGGAGCATTTAATCCATTAACGTTTAAGGTAATTATCTATACGTATGTTCCTATTACCATTTTCTGAATTGCTTTGGGTTTGTTTTTGTAAATCCTTTTCTTCTTTTGTGTTTCCCCCTTAGAGAAGTTCCTTTAGCATTTGCTGAAGAGCTGGTTTGGTGGTGCTGAATTCTCTTAGCTTTTGCTCATCTGTAAAGCTTCTGATTTCTCCATCGAATCTGAATGAGATCCTTGCCAGATAGAGTAATCTTGATTGTAGGTTCTACCCTTTAATCACTTTAAATATATCATGCCACTCCCTTCTGGCTTGTAGAGTGTCTAATGAGAAATCAGCTGTTAACCTTATGGGAGTTCCCTTGTGTGTTATTTGTCATTTTTCCCTTGTTGCTTTCAATAATTTTTCTTTGTCTTTAAGTTTTGTCAGTTTGATTACCATGTGTCTCGGTGTGTTTCTCCTTGGGTTTATCCTGTATGGGGCTCTCTGTGCTTCCTGGACTTGGGTGGCTATTTCCTTTCCCATGTTAGGGAAGTTTTCGACTATAATCTCTTATAATATTTTCTCAGGCCCTTTCTGTCTCTCTTCTCCTTCTGGGACCCCTATAATGCAAATGTTGCTGCGTTTAATGTTGTCCCAGAGGTCTCTTAGGCTGTCTTCATTTCTTTTCATTCTTTTTTCTTTATTCTGTTCTGTGGCAATGAATTCCACCATTCTGTCTTCCAGGTCACTTATCCATTCTTCTGCCTCAGTTATTCTGTTGTTGATTCCTTCTAGTGTATTTTTCATTTCAGTTATTGTATTGTTCATCTCTGTTTGTTTGTTCTTTATTCTTCTAGATCTTTGTTAAACATTTCTTGCACCTTCTCAATCTTTGCCTCTATTCTTTTTCTGAGGTCCTGGATCATCTTCACTACCATTATTCTGAATTCTTTTTCTGGAAGGTTGCCTATCTCTGCTTCATTTAGTTGTTTTTCTGGGGTTTTATCTTGTTCCTCCTTTTATCTTGTTCCTTTATCTTGTTCCTTCATCTTGTTCCTTGGCCAGAGGTACATAGTCCTCTGCCTTTTCATCTTGTCTATCTTTCTGTAAATGTGATTTTTGTTCCACAGGCTGCAGGATTGTAGTTCTTCTTGCTTCTGCTGTCTTCCCTCTGGTGGATAAGGCTATCTAAGAGGCTTGTGCAAGTTTCCTGATGGGAGGGACTGGTGGTGGGTAGAGCTAGGTGTTGCTCTGGTAGGCAGAGCTCAGTAAAACTTTAATCTGCTTGTCTGCTGATGGTTGGGGCTGGGTTCCCTCCCTGTTCGTTGTTTGGCCTGAGGCAACCCAACACTGGAGCCTACCCAGGCTCTTTGGTGGGGCTAATGGCGGACTCTGGGAGAGCTCCTGCCAAGGAGTACTTCCGAGACTTTCTGCTGCCAGTGTCCTTGTCCTCACGGTGAAACACAGCCACTGCCTGCCTCTGCAGGAGACCCTCCAACACTAGCAGGTAGGTCTGGTTCAGTCTCCTATGGGGTCACTGCTCCTTCCCCTGGGTCCCAGTACACACACTACTTTGTGTGTGCCCTCCAAGAGTGGAGTCTGTGTTTGCCCCAGTCCTGTCAGAGTCCTGCAATGAAATCCTGCTAGCCTTCAAAGTCTGATTTTCTAGGAATTCCTCCTCCCATTGCTGGACCCCCAGGTTGGGAAGCCTAACGTGGGGCTCAGAACCTTCACTCCAGTGGGTGGACTTCTGTGGTATAAGTGTTCTCCAGTTTGTGAGTCGCCCACCCAGCAGTTATGGGATTTGATTTTATTGTGATTGCGCCCCTCCTACCATCTCATTGTGGCTTCTCCTTTGTCTTTGGATGTGGGGTATCTTTTCTGGTGAGTTCCAGTGTCTTCCTGTGGATGATTGTTCAGCAGTTAGTTGTGATTCCAGTGCTCTCGCAAGAGGGAGTGAGCGCACGTCCTTCTACTCCTCCATCTTGAACTAATCTCATACTCTTTTTTAGATTCTTGTCCCATATCGGTCATTAGAGACTACTGAGCAGAGTTCCCTGTGCTACACAGTAGGTCCTTATTAGTTATCTATTTTATATATAGTAGTGTGTATAGGTCAATACCAGTCTCTCAATTTATCCCTCCCACCAATTCTAAAATTTCTGATAGGTGCATTAAAAAAGTTAAAAAGAAGCAAGTTAAATTAATAAATACTTTTGTTTAACACAATATATCCAAAATATTATCACTTCAACATGTAATCAGGTAAAACATTGTTTGAAATGAAATGCTTTACATTATTATTTTTTCTCATTAAGATTTCAAAATCTGGTGTGCACATCTCTTTTCGGGCTAGCTCTATTTCAAGTTCAATGGCCACATGAGGTAATGGCTTCCATATTGGACAGCACACATATAGAGCCTTGTGGACCCTGCCAAGGCCTCTGAATGAGATGGGGAAGCCACTGGAAGCTTTGGGGCCCAGGAGCATTATCTCTGCCTTAGGTTCTAGAAGGTTCACTCCAGCTGTGATGAGAGAAGATTGCTGTGGGGTGGGAGGCAAAAGGACAGAGCAGGGAGACTGGGAAGGAGACCTTTACCAGCACACAGTGACAATGGTTTGGACCAAGGTGGGGACAGTGGTGGTGGTGAGAGTGGCTGGATTCTGGGTATGTTCTCCCAGGTCTTTCTGCTGTGGATAAGAGAGCAGTCAAGGGAGGGCCAAGAATTTTGGCCTGAGCTACTGGAAGGCTGGAGTTGTTTTCAGAGGGATGAGGAAGACCTGGGGTGGGGGGCAGCCTTGGGGGAACGTGGGGTGTGGTTTGAGATGCGGGTGATAGCCTTTCGGGTGGAGTTGATGGGCAGGCAGCTGGACATATGAGTCTGGGGTTCAGAGTGCAGGTCCCTGAACTGGCTGGTGATATAAATTTGGGAGTCGACAGCGTATTGATGGTGTGTAAGGCCATGCATGAGTGGAGGGCCCTGGGGAGTGGGTGCATATAGAGGAAAGGGGGCTGAGCCCTGGTGGAGAAGATGGAACCAGTGAAGCAGGCCTGGAGGGAGAGCACAGGGAGGCAGCAGGAAGGCTGTGAGAAAAGGGGGGCTGAGGGAGCCACCAGTTGTGTCCAGTGTGCCGATGGGCAGGGGAGGAGGAACCCCCAGGGCCTCTGATCACTGCCAAGGAAGGAGGCAAATGCCAGGCTGCCGTGGGTCTAGGAGAGAACGGGAGGGGAGAAAGTGACTACTGATATAGATGATTCGTTTGAGGGGTTTTGCTTTAAAGAGGAGCAGAAAGATAGGGTGGTAGCTTAGCAGTGGGCGTGTGGTCACGAGAAGTTCTTTTTTTCCCTTAAAGATGGGCAATGTAATAGCAGATGGGGATGATCTAGTAGACGAGGGAGAGAGAGAGAAAAATGAGCTCATTCATGCTCACAGCAGCGCTATGAAGTAGGTACTATTTTCCAGACGGGGAGACTGAGGCGAAGGAAGGTCCAGCCACTTGCCCAAGGCCACACAGCTGATAAGCAGCAGGATGAGTAATCGATGCAGATGCCTCAGCTTTAGGATGCCCAGTCTTAATCGTTCCGCTGTTCTGCCTCTTCGTTTCCTAGCTAGATTTGTGAGGTCTTTGAGAAGGGGCTCCTCTTACATGTACGGGTCCAGCCCAGCACCTGGCAGGGAGAGGGCTGTGCAGAGGCGGGACTTGATAGATCATGAATGACCAGGTGATTGGAACACTGGGACCTGTGCTGGAAGTGCCATGGGAGGGTAGACGTGGCCACACCCTAGTCTTTCCCACCCTCGGTGGGGCAGGGCCTCACGTGGATAGGGTAGTGCTCAAGAAATACTGAAAAGCATTTGTTGGGTGGATGAGGAATGAATGAGAGACCATGGCGCATCCATCCTAGGACCTAAGCCGGTGGCTCTCCCTGGTATACCACGGTGCTGGCCAGATCTGGGCTCCTGCTCTGGTTTGCTGCCAGTGTGCTAGAAGATCTCCCACCCAGCTCTCACCAGAATGTCATAGGGTGGCGGGTGAGGGGTCTGTACAGACTGAATTCCTGCCTCCCTACTCTGTCTGTCATCAGGATGGACAAGAGGTGCTCTGCAGGTGGGAGTAGGCTGGTGGCTGGGGGGGGTCCCTGTGCCACGTGTTCCCCTCAGAACAGCTGAGACTTGGGCATTGGGGCAGACACCACAGAAGGACCCTGACAGTTCCCGGGATCACCGAGGTGTTTTGCTCCACAGGCTGTGGCATGAAGCTCAAAGCCACGGCTCTGATGCCAAGGTCCCAGCCTCCAGCTCATCTGCGCTTTGCTTGATTAAGGGCTCAGCCCTGCTGGAGCCTGAGGCTGGCCTTCAGCCTCCTCCTCACACTGCCAGGCTCCCAGCCCAGCGCTTGCTTTCAGTGGTCCCGGCTGCACTAAGTGTCTGCAGTAGCAGTCCCACCCCATGGGGCCTTTTGAAATGTGTGGGGACAGTTTCAGTGGTCACAGTGGTGGGGGTGAGGATGGTGGCTGTGGTGCTGTTGGTACCCTGGCTGCTGAAGATCCCATAGTGGGAACTTCCTAAGGGCCAGCAGTGCTCCCTTACCGGAAGCCCTGCTCACATGTGCGACCTTGGGTGCCCAGGGACCCAGGGACCCATCTTGCATCAATGGCCATCCAGTTGTGTGCTCTTGAGCCAGTCCCTTTGTTTCCCCATTTCCCACTTTTGTGAACAGGGCCACGAACGCCTAGTTGCTTGCTTTTTGGTCTTGTGATAATTTTTTTCTTAAATCAATGTATAGTTGATTCACAATATTGTGTTAGTTTCAGGTGTACAGCAAAGTGATTCAGTTATATACATATATATATATTTTCAGATTATTTTCCATTATAGGTTATTACAAGATACTGAATATAGTTCCCTGTGCTATATAGTAAATCCTTGTTGCTTATCTATTTTATGTATAGTAGTTTGTGTCTGTTAATCCCATACCCCTAATTTATCCCTCCCCCTCCCCTTTTCCCTCTGGTCTTGTTTGTCTTCTGTGTCTGTGAGTCTGTTTCTGTTTTGTGTACAGATTCATTTGTATTATTTTTTAGATTCCACATATAAATGATATCATATAATATTTGTCTTCCTCTGACTTTCATCACTTAGTATGATAATCTGTAGGTCCATCCATGTTGCTGCAAATGGCATTATTTCATTCTTTTTTATGGCTGAGTAGTATTCCATTGTATATATACACCACATCTTCTTTATCCATTCATCTGTTTATGGACACTTAGGTTGTTTCCATGTCTTGGCTATTGTAAATAGCACTGCTATGAACATTAGGGTGCATGTATCTTTTCAAATTGGAGTTTTCGTCTTCTCTGGTTATATGCCCAGGAGTGGGATAGCTGGATCATTTGGTAGCTCTATTTTTAGGTTTTTAAAGGAATCTTCATACTGTTTTTGAAATAAGTTTTAAATAAGACTTTGGTTTAATAGTTGTCATCCTAAAAGCGCACCGTACGTACAGCTTGCTCAGTGGACCCGCATATTAACTTACTTGATCTTCATCACAGCCTTAGGCGGGAGGGCTGCTAAGTGATCCCCATCTCACAGATGAGCAAGCCGAGTCCGAGAGCACAGTGACCCTGGGGTGTGTCCCCAGCATTGGCTGACTGCCTCCTTCCTTCCCTCCAGGGACAGGGGCAGACCCGGCAGTCAGCGCCAAGAGCAACCACTGCCTGGATGCCGCCAAAGCCTGCAACCTGAACGACAACTGCAAGAAGCTGCGCTCCTCCTACATCTCCATCTGCAACCGCGAGATCTCGCCCACTGAGCGCTGCAACCGCCGCAAGTGCCACAAGGCCCTGCGCCAGTTCTTTGACCGCGTGCCCAGCGAGTATACCTACCGCATGCTCTTCTGCTCCTGCCAGGACCAGGCGTGCGCCGAGCGCCGCCGCCAGACCATCCTGCCCAGCTGCTCCTACGAGGACAAGGAGAAGCCCAACTGCCTGGACCTCCGCAGCCTGTGCCGGACGGACCACCTCTGCAGGTAGGGGCCGCTGCAGCTCTGAGGGGAGTCGGCTGGGGTGCTCTGCCTGCTCGACATTCCCGAGTTCGCTGGGTTAGGATCTTGAGCCCAAAGGAGAGGGTGACTCGGACATGTGCAAAACAAATTGTCATTCATTCATTCATTCGTCCTTCCCTTCCTTCCTTCCTTCATCCATCCATCCATCCATCCATCCATCCATCCATTCATCCATCCATCCATCCATCCATCCATTCATCCATCCATCCATCCATCCATCCATCCATCCATCCATCCATTCATCCATCCATCCATCCATTCACCCATCCATCTATTCATCCGTTCATTCATCTGTCCATTCATTTATTCAGCACAGGTTTATCATTTGCCTGCTGTGTGCCCAGCTTCAGGCTAAGCACCATGGGGGAAACCAAGATGAACCACCCTAGCAGCTCGTAATTTAACATCATAGACCCTAGAGCCTGGAGTAAGAAGGGACCTTCAGTGACTTTAGGTCCACTTCTAAAGGAAGCCCACCCATTATCCCAGTGAGGTCCTGTGGCCGTCATGGAAGGGCTCTTGCACATCCCAGAGGCAGCTCCTTCCACACTGACAGCTGAGCTCGTCTAGTGCTGGGTGGAGCATGGGGACTCTGACGGTCCTGGGTTTGAATCCTGACTTTTCCACTTACTAGCTGTGTGATTTGGAGCAGGCTTTTTAAATGTCCTGAGTGTCAATCCCTTCACCCATGAAATGGGAATAAAAATACCCAAGGCACAGCATTATGGTGAGGATTAGATGACATGTGTGTTAAAGCTTAGCGCAGAGTTTGGCATAAAGTAATTGCTTAATAAGTGTCTAATTATTTGGAAGGTTTGTTTTGTTACAGTGAGTTGAAATTTGCCTCTGTGATTCTTCCGTTTTTCTCGTTTGTTATTAACCATGTATTGAACCTCTGTTGCATCCAGTGCATGGTTCTAAGGCTCAGGCATGCAGAGGTGAACACGATGCTCTCCAAGGAGCACCCAGAAGGGAGACAGACAGGGGGAGCAGGGATCCCAATGCAGTGGGCTGAGGGCTGTGGGCTCCCAGAGGAGGGTGCACAGGAGAAGGGCATCTGCCTCAACCTGGGGCTCCAGAGGACGGGGCCTTGAGCTGAACCTTGGAACATGAGAAGGAGAAAGCCAGGGAATGAGTCTGGCATGCAAATAAAAGGAACATGTAATGGGGCCACATGTTGTTGGTGGGCAGATGTTAGATGGATGTATGGATGCGGGAGAAACATCTTTTGCACAGAATTATTTGTTGTGTTATTTGTATGTGGGGAAAGAATACGCAAAGGCTGGAGGGTAGGAGAGAGCCTGTGGTTATGGGCACCTGCAGGTGGTGGGTGCACGTGGAGTGTGGGCCACGGGGTGGGAAGGCCAGAGGTGAGGCTGCTAGGGAGACAGGGATTGCTTACTGTACCCCAGACACTGGTCTATTATATGGTTTATCTCATTAATCCTTGCAACAAGGCTACGAGGTAGGTACTGTTATCGTCTTTATCTGTCAAATGATCAGGTCGTAGAAAGTGACTTGCCCAAGGTCACACAGCTCATGCATTTGAGAGCTGGATCCGATCTCCAGTGCTTTCCTCCCAGTGTAGCACACTGGCCTGGACTAAGATAGTGGCTGTGGGCATGGGGAGAAGTGCATCAGTTCAGAGGTGATTGGTAAGTAGACTTGACAGGACTGGGGACTGGTTGAAAGTTCCCTGGAGGGAGAGGCATTTCTGCTTTGTTTACTCCACACCTGGTCCTGCACATAGAGCCTGACGCATGGCGAGCGCTCCATGAACATTACTTGAATGGATACATGAATGGTGGCCACCATGTTTACCGGGTGAATAATTCTGGGGCGATGGATCATTCAGCACTGGGGGTGCACAGCATCTGAGATGGTGGTGCGGGGGGGACCATTGCCACCCCCGTTGCAATGTCTGGGGCATTTGGACCTGTGGGCCTGGAGCTCAGTAAAGAGGTTGGAGTGGAGAAATGGGGTTGGGGGTTGTGGCGGGGACTGGAGGATGGGGCTGCAGAGGGAAGGGAGCTCAGGGCCTGTGTGGCTGAAGAGGAGGCACTACCTTGGTTTGGAAAATGAGCTGGAGTTCGGAGAAGGGCTGATCCCCGCAGGGCTGGGAAAGCCTGAAGAAAGTGGGCTTTTCTTTTTTGCTTACTTAAAGAAACATACCTTATTGCTTACAAAAACAATGGGAGCGATTTCAAATAAGATATGCACACTACAAGAGGATGGTTAAAAGTAGAAACCGAGGGACTTCCCTGGTGGTGCCGTGGTTAAGAATCCACCTGCCAGGGACACGGGTTCGAGCCCTGGTCCGGGAAGATCCCACATGCCGTGGAGCAGCTAAGCCCGTGCGCCACAACTACTGAGCCTGCGCTCTAGAGCCCGCGTGCCACAACTACTGAGCCCACGTGCCGCAACTACTGAGCCCGCAAGCTGCAACTATTGAAGCCTGCTCGCCTGAGCCTGTGCTCCGCGACAAAGATAAGCCACTGCAATGAGAAGCCCGTGCACCGCAACGAAGAGTGGCCCCCACTCACCGCAACTAGAGAAAGCCTGAATGCAGCAGTGAAGACCCAATGCAGCCAAAAGAAAAAGGCAAAAAAAAAATTAGAAACTGAGGGCCCACAAAAGGAAGTCAGGAGTCTGGCAGGCTGGGGCTCAGCTTCCCGAGAGCTGAGAGAAAGCCAAGACGGGATGGGCCATGTCACTCCCCAAACGTGACGGAAGGAGCCTATTAATTCTTGGATGGAAATGCATTTCTCCTTGTCCTAAATGCTAAACTGACCTGGTCAGGCTGCACAACAAAAGGTGTATGTGGGGTGGCAGGATGGACGAGGGACTGTAGGGGCTGGAGGGCCAGCCTGAGTCCAGGCTCAGTGACCACAAGCCAGGGTGTCAGGACCAAGGCCAGGTGCACCACTGCCCGGCTTCAAACCTCAGGTGGACGTCTCTGCAGGGGTCCTGAGCAGAGCAGCCTTGTGAACACCCTTTATTAGTGGTGTTTTAAGGGAGGACAACATGTGCAGCTCCTAAGGAGATTGGAGAGCGTGGAGCAGGGTGGTTTTGGTGGCCTGTAGAACATCTGTGTCTGTTCAAAGAGCCAGAGGGGTTTTTGTTTGTTTGGAGATGGGGGGAGTTAGGAACAGGAGAGCTGGGGCAGAAGCTTCACGTGGTAGAACCAGAGGTGTTTAAACAAAACTAAGTATTGGGAGCGTCAAGAATGAGGCGTCCCAGGACCTAAGGGCTGACAGTTTTCTGAGAGGCACTGAGCCAAGCCTGTGAGTGCCATGCATCCTGATATAAATTTAAACAACAGTGGGACTTCCCTGGCGGCTCAGTGGTTAAGACTTCACTTTCTAATGCAGGGGGTGCGGGTTCGATCCCTGGTTGGGGAGCTAAGATCCCACATGCCTCGTGCCCAAAAAACCCAAAACATAAAACAGAAGCAATATTGTAACAAATTCAATAAAGTCTTTAACATTGGTCCACACCAAAAAAAATCTTAAAAAAAAAAAATTAACAGCAACCATGGGACTCAAGGACAGTGCTGTGTCTGGATTATTGAGTTGGGTCTCGCATAGGAAGTTCCAGGTGATCCTGGATGTGGCCGGCTGAGCTCCTGGTCTAGAACCAGGGCGTTCCTCTAATGCATCTCCCCCAACTCCCATCCCACCCAGCTCCCATCCCCATGCAGATTTAAAGTATGGTCCTGCAAGTGGGAAGACGAGGGGTGAGGGCAGAACCCGAGGGTAGGGTGAGTCTGGCAGGACCTGGGGGCTTGTTACAGTGTGGCCAAGTGTCCTTGGGAAGCTCTGTCTGTGATGCAGAGTGGGAGGTGGGTGGAGGTGTTTGCCACGGTAACCCCGCAGCTGCAAGAGCTGCCTTCTGTGCTCACCCTGCCCCTGGTCTTCCGCATGATCCTGGATGGACAATTTCATTCTGCGTGCCCGGGCTGCTTCTTCACTGATCAAACAAGGATGCTCCCCATTTTCCAAGGACCCTTCCCGGTCTTTGGATCTGAGTCTATCTCAAGCAGCTTTCCCATCTGCCTTCTTCCCCTGCGCCTCCACTTGAGGTCATATTCCTAGAGAGGTGAGCCCTTGCTACAAGAGGAAATGACCAGAGATCCCTCGTCAGGGTAGATGATGTGGAAGGGCAGCTTTGATGGAGAGGAGCCGACTTCCTTCCATGCTTTTGTGGGCTTGACTTACTGACGCCTGGACCCTGTCTCTCTGGTCCATGGAGGAGCCCGGGAGGTGATGGGTGGCTGGGGAGGGGGCCTCTGGAGAACAGGCAGTTCTCCACTACACCCAGGAAGGGGCACTCTCCCTTCCCTCCTGGCCTTGGTTTCCTCCAGGTTTCTGCCTACCAGGGTGGCCACCACAGGTGGAAATCTTGTCTGTGAAAATGGGACGACCCAGTGCCATGGTGTTTGGAGCAGGAACGGGGGACCCCCCAAGTCTTCCTGTCCTGGATACTTTAGTGGATGGAGCTGGCCTTGATGGGGGTCACAGGAGAGCCTCTCTGGGCTGACTCTTTGGGAATGAGGCCCTTGTCTGCAGGCATCTCCTAGAACACGCTCCACGCTCCAGGGCTATAGTGCCCAGTTTGCACCTCACTGGGCCTGCCTGGCCCCCCTTGCCCTTCAGCTTGGGGAGTTGGCCCGGCTATGCCCAGGCTTCTCCCCGAATGAATCTTGGCCCAGGACTCCTTGGGGGAGAGCTCTGCCAGACCCCCGCCCCACGGCACTCCATTAAAGCAAGCCCATTGACGTGCTGTGCGGTGCACCTAGCGGCAGGCCTTGTACAGCCCCGTGTGATATTCAACAGACTATGCTGTGCTCTCTTACGAATGTTACTAAGCACAAAGCAGAGGGGTTTGCAGAGGGGTTTGCAGGGTATTTTTTGGGGGTGCTTGTGGGTATTGGGAGCATTTCCGAACCCTCTTCCTGCTCTTTGGACCAGGATCAGTTTGGGGTCAATGACCAAGGCAGGGAACCTCTGAGAGTGGAAGCTTCCTGCTCAAGCCGTGGGTCCGACTCTTCTTGAAGTTGCACTCCGGGAGCCCATGCCCTGCCTTCTGCCTTTGTCTGCTTCACATCCCACGGGCCTTTAGGGCTGTGGATTTAGGACCAGGAGAAGCTTTTCCTTTAAAAGCCTTCTGATATGGAGTCTGGAAAGCCTGGAGAATCTCTTGGAATGGTTCCATGGAATTTGGCTAATTTCTCGCACCCCAGCCCCCCAGTGAGCCATGACCTACTTCTTTTTTAAACGTAATCTTTTGGTTTACACTTTCTAAGCTTACACTCATTGCAAGGATGGTCCAGATTGTGTGTGTGTGTGTGTGTGTGTGTGATGATTGTGTTGTATTGTAAACTGTGTCCCTCCAGGCCTCATTTGGAGAGGCCCGCTGAAATGCCCTGTTCCTCTTGGTCGGCCAAGAGGATATAAATAACTCGGTGCTGGCCCTATGCCATATCTCGGGCTGTATGTTAACCTTTGGGTGCCGAGGATGTGCATAAATAAATTCCAGCCTGGGACTACCCTGGCTGCCTGGGCTCCTTTGTGCCGTGGACACTGTCCTTGTCGGAGAGGATTGCTGGGAAGGCAGAGGGGTTGGTGTCTCCCTTCTCAACTGTCTGCAGGGAGCAGGGAGGCATCCCTTCAGCAAGCTCCCTCCCCACCCTTGCCTAGCTTGGTGTGTGTCTGGTGTCTGTAGGCAGTGTGGGTGGACAGGTCTGGGTTTGATTCTTGGCTCCTGGGGGCTGTCCCTCAGCTTCTTTTGGACTCTAGAATCTGCTGGCTATGTTTTCAGCAGATTTTCTCTAAAGGGTAGCAAATGATTATTTGAGTACAGGCTTGGGGCTTCCATGCCTTTACTTCTTTTAAAGGAGAGGATCTTGAATATCTCGAAATCAGATGTAAAGTTTTGCGTGTATATTCTAAAGAGAAACTTGTTGCTTTCATTAGATTCTTGAAGGATTCTTTGACCTCCCCAAACTTAAGAATCTCTGCCATCTCTAGATGGCCAACTTGGACTGGCTGTCTGAAGGATTGTGAATCTGCCTCCTGGCTCAATAGCAAAGAGAGCTGTGATTGATTAGTGATGTCTGCCACTGGCATGGAAGGGGAAGAATGGGTGCCCTGCTAGAACCCAGCTAGTCATTCCTGGGACCAGTGGTTCACCAGTAGCAGGAGGAATGGGGGTTTTGGGGCCATTCCTTTATTCATTTGACCACTGTTTGTTGATTGTCCACTCTGGGCCAGGCCTCGTGTTGAGATTAGAGAATTAATGAAGTAGGCAGAGGCCCTTGCCCTCAGGGGACTCCCAGTCCAGTGACTGGACACTGTGGTGATTGCCTCTGCAATGGGAATGGAACCACACAATGAACCAGATGATAGCATTTCCATTCAAGTTCTCTTGAAATCCCAATTCTGCTCTGCTCCCTACCAGGCCTTCCCTGGGTCACTCTGGTGGCTCAGAGAGCAGCTGTTTCTTGGGGGAGATGAGGCACAGACAGATGAACTTTGTTCAGGGGCCCGTCTGGCCTCAAACAGAGCTCAGAACCCAGCAGCCCTATCTGTCTTCAGAGCAGAGCTGTGCCCAGGAGTGCCATGGGGTAAAGAAGTCACATCCTCCTGAAGAAGACTTAACCAGGTTGCAGTGGGGGGAGACTCTGTGGGGAGGGACATGGGATCCTCGGTCCTGCCAGAGACCCTGAGACCCATCTTCCCCTTGAGGATCCCATGCTGGCTTCTGCTACTAGCCTCAGTAGAGGCCCTGTTTACCCTTGAACTCTGTGCCAAGGGTGCCTAGATTTTTCCTCTTGGAATTTCCTGTGGCAAATTGACACAAGGCTGGAATGTTGAACATTACTAAAAGCTCTGGGAGAATAAACACAGAGAGAAGCTGCAACCTAGATAGTTAGTTTGCAAGACAGGGTTTATACGGCTTTCTGCTCTGGCTGCTACAGGGAGGTCAGCACGGCTGGGTAGAGTGCCTTTACCTTTTACCACCCAGGCTGCTCTCTGGGCACCTGGGCTCCATAAAGCTCACACCCCAGAGAGGTGAGGCGCACCCTTGCCTAGCCAAGGCTCCCATTGGTGGAGTTCTGTGTGAGAACCCACTCCATCCCTGGCTGATTGGAAGGAGGAATGACCGATCGTGGGGATGCTGCTTATGCAGAGAGAATCAGAGTACAAGTTGGTCAGGGTTGGGTGTGTTTTTGCTCGCACAGGGCGGGGCGTGCTCTCAGCTACCCAGATGTTACTTCGTTCACCAGGCTCCTTGATTATTTCTGCTTCCATTCAGTGACCTGGGCTTTCTCTTTGCTACTGTCGGTGTCCCCTGGAGCTGCTTTGACAAAATACCATAGACCAGAGGGCTTAACCAACAAACATGTTATTCTCACAATTCTGGAGGCTGGTAGTCCAAGATCAGGGTGCCAGCATGGTTGGGTTCTCAGCGAGGGCCCTCTTTGGGGTAATTTCCTCACGTGGCTTCCTTGTTGTATGCGTGCCAAGAGGGATTGGGTGTTCCTTCCTCTTTTCATGAGGGCACGAATCCCATCACGGGGGCTCTACCCTCATGACCTAATTACTTCTCAAAGACTCCACCTCCAAATACCATTGCATTGGGGGATGGGGTTTCAACCTATCCATTTGGAGTGGGGGGACACATGCAGTTTGTAGCACCTAGACTTGCACTTCATTCAAAGCCTGTTTGGTTCTCATCTCCCTGAGCCCTTTCTTAGCCTCTCCTTCCAATGATGCTTTCTAGAACTCATCTGCATCCTTCCTGTGGCACTAATCAAGTGGCTTTCCTTTGATACTTTATCTTCCCAACTAGGTCTCTGTTTTTAATATTCTTATATGTATATAATATGTATATGCACTGCCACATATATGTATAATGTTGATTAATTTATTTAACGGATACTTATAGTGTACCAGACACTGTGCTAGACACTGGATATGGATACTTACTGGAGAAACAGTAGAAACGGTCCTTGCCCCCTTGGAGCTTATGTCTGATGGGGGACATAGACAATAGTCAAGCAAACAGACAAGTATATGGTTAACATCTTTTTTTTTGTTTTTTTGCGGTACGCGGGCCTCTCACTGCTGTGGCCTCTCCCGTTGTGGAGCACAGGCTCCGGACGTGCAGGCTCAGCGGCCATGGCTCATGGGCCCAGCCGCTCCGCGGCATGTGGGATCTTCCCGGACCGGGGCACGAACCCATGTCCCCTGCATCGGCAGGCGGACTCTCAACCACTGTGTCACCAGGGAAGCCCTATGGTTAACATCTTTGACATGAGCAGGATGTAGAAAGAGAGTATAACGGGGGAAGGAGGGAGGACCTCTTTGGGCAGAGCAGTCAGGAAAAGTGTATCTGAGGAGGTGACATTTAAACTGAGACCTGAAGGACGAGGAGCCAGAAGTAAGCCAGGTAGAAGAAAGAACATCTCACTCAGAGGCAGTAGCATGCGCAAGAGTTGGGGGGAGGAGAGGAGCTCGGCATTGGCGTTGGCATTGACGGGGCTGGCGTGGCTGGAGCAGAGGGGACTCGGGAGAGACATGCAGGCAGAGCCAGGTCACACGGGACCGTGTAGCCCGGGGCAAGGAGTTTGGATTTCTTCTGAGTATACTTAGAAGCCAGCGAGTGACATTATCGAAGTTGTGACATAAAAAGATGACTCTGGCTACTGGGTGGAGAATTAAGGGAGAAGGAAAGAATGACCTCGGAGAGACCAGGGAGGAGGTTATTTCAGTATACTAGATCAGAGATGACGGCAGCCCAGGCCAGGGGGTTGGCCGTGTGGAGTGAGATAAGTGGGTAAATTTGAGATAGTTTGGAGATGGACATGAGGTACCTTGATGTGGCAGCGAGGGAGACAGAGGAACTCGAGGAGAGCTCACAGACTTCTGGCTTGAGCCACTTGGTGGGCACTGGTGCCACTTTCTGAGATGATGAAGGCTTGGAGGGGGAGATAAATCAGGAGTTCCATTCTAGACGTGTTAATTCTGAGATGCCTTTGAGACATTCCCATCTGGAGCTTGACTGGAGTTATACATTCTGGGGGTCATTAACATACTTATGGTGGTTAAGGCCAGGGGAATATGTAGGTTCTCCTAGGGAGAGGCCAGCATGAGAGGAGGCCCTGAGAATGCGCCTGGCTCCCCTGTAAATGCCCGGTAAGGGTTTGGGGGTGTTGTTATGGCGCCCCAGGAGTCAAAGAAGATTTTTGAAAAAGAAGGCGTGGACAGCTATGCCCGACGCTGTTGAGAGGTCTGGAAAGGTAAAGACACCAGGTAACTGTTGGATTTGGGAAAGTGGAAGGCGTTGGTGACCTCTTCAAAAGCAGTTTGGATGAAGTGGTGATTACAGAAACCTGACCAGAGGGAATTCCCTGGCAGGCCAGTGGTTAGGACTCCGTGCTTTCACTGCCGAGGGCCTGGGTTCAACCCCTGGTCGGGGAACTAAGATCCCACAAGTGGCACAGACAAAAAAAAAAAAAAAAAAAAAGAAACCTGATCAGAGCTAAAGAAATGTTTGTAAGTTGGCTGGTCAGAGCTTCCTGGGAAATATCCTCATGGAAAAGGAACCCATCCAGTGTGGGGAAGTTGCTCATCTGTCCCTTCAGTGGAGAGATAGCTGAGGAAAACTCAACACTGGCTTGGCTTTGGGAAGTGTGGGCTGGGGGTCCTGCCAGCATGGGCAACCCAGGGGCTCCGTCATGGCACTCTGCAGGTCCCGGGAGCACACCCTCGGCCAGGGTCAGTCTGGATCCTGAGGCCGTGCAGCCTTGGGACAGCCCGTAGCATGGGCCACATGTGCCTGATGGTCTCGGATGCTAGTGCATACACTGCAGTGGGATGAGGACCTCAGCATCCCCTCCTCCCATGTCCTCCCTGGGCTCTCAGGGACCACGATATGGACACTGCAGACTCAGTTTCTCCAGCCATGGCCGAAAGACTCTTTACAATGTGGGAAGAGACCTTTCTCTAAGCTCTGGGCTCTTCTGAGCAACCTAGCTGGCCCGCCCTCTCAGAGAAGAAGGCTCTGGGGCTGCCAGGAGGAGCCTTGCTTTTTCAGCCTTCTTCCTTGAGGAGATTCCTAGAACAGGCTGAGCAGTGCCTGAGAGGTGCCCCCAGGCTCCCTGCACTGGACCTCCTCTCCGTGCTGGATGTGGGATGTGACCTCTCCTGTAGCCAGCCAGGACGTGGTCTTTGACCTCCCGGGGCGGTACCCACAGAGGTGAGGAATGCTGCCCTGCTTCTTCTTAAGTAGCATTAGCCTGGCATTCTGGGGCCAGCTGTCCTCCTCAGGGCCCTTTTGGGGGCTCTCTTGGAATGCTCGGAGACCTGCACATGCCTCTGTTATCCCAGGGTCTCTGAGGTGGGTAAGCATAGTGGAGCACCATGGGCGCCCTCCCACCTAGAGTAGAAGCAGGACGTTGAATTAAGCACCAAGGAACAGTAAGATCCTCAAATGGAGTGAGAGGGAAATCTGGGGAGAGCTGCTCATACCCTGCCTGGCCCAAGGTGCATTGTGCTGGTCCAACAGGAGTCCTCCTGAGTGCGCGAGTTCTCCATCACTCAGCCTTTGGTGGGCTGGGGGTGGTCTCTGAGCACTGTGACGTGCTCAAGAAAAGGTTCCCCAGAAATGTTCTTCAGAGGGTCTTGAGTCGCAGCCCCGGATTCAGATCCTTGCGTGGGCAGTTGTGAGACCTCAGCCTGGTTCTTTAACGTCACGCAACCTCTGTGCTCCTTGTCAAAATCAGGATGGTTACGCCCACATGGAAGCTTGGTCACCCATTCCCCAGGACTTCCATGGAGCTCCATTTCCAGGTGCTCATCAGCCCGGATGCTGAGATAAACTGCCGGCCTGCCCAAGCAGCCCCCAGGCTGTGCCGGCTGGGAGGGGGAGGGCTGGCCCCCGAGGGTGACAGGGGCTGTCGGGCAAGGCGGCTTGGAGGAGGCATCTGAGCCGAGCTTGAAGGAGGAGTAGGCAGGCCTGTTCTAGCAGGCAGCCCTTCTGGTCCTCGCAGGGGGAATATGTGTCTTGACAGGGGGGGCCAGGCAAGGGTGAATCAGCTCCTAAAACCTTTGTGCATTTTGCCAAGGAGTCTGATTTTCTCCGGAAGACAATGGGAGCCATGAAGTGTTTTAGGCAAGAGAGTGACACAGTACAGTTAGTGCTTTAGAAAGATCCCTTTGGCCACTGTGTGTACAATGGATCAGAGGAGGGAGCGGCTGGAGACCGGGGGGCCTGCTGGGGACCCACTGTGATGGGGCCTGAGATCAGGAGGCTGAGGCAGAGGGTGGGTGGGGAGGGGCTGGGTCTGAGACCTTCAGAGGTCGGTTCCCAGGGACTTGCTGAACATGGACAGTGAGGGAGCGGGGAGGAGTCCAGGCGGACACTGCAGTCTCTGGCTTGGTGGCCGGCCGGCTGGCGAAGCCGTTACCTGAGGGAAGGGAGGAGGGGGTCTGGGCATAGAGGGGAGATGTTTGGGTTTCGAACTTGTTTGTTGGGAAGCCTTTGGAACAGGCGAGTGGAATTGTGTATGTGGGAGTTTGGGAGAGAGGCCGGAGCTTGAGATTGAGATTATGGGGTTAAGTGAAATAAAGCAGGAAAAGCAGTGAGCCTAGGGCTGGGCACACAGGTGCACGGTAAACATGAGTTCCTTCAGAGAGCTTGTAAGCGTGTTTGGGGAGACGAGGCTCACACCTGTGGAAACATTTAACATGAAGAGGAGGCCCTGCTTAATTAAGTGTTGTAAGGATTATACTGTGTGCTGCAGCCATTCAGAAAAGGGGAGCGGTGTGGCCAGAAGAGCCACGGAAGGCGGTGTGGAGTTGGGGTCCCGCAGCTGGGGAGGGAAGGAGGCTTCCAGAAGGGGGCAGGAGGGGGAAGCAGGGCTGGGCACGGCTACTCCCAGGAGAGAGGGATGTTCTGCTCACAGCACAGGTGCCAGTGGTGGGAGGAGTGTGTGTGTGTGTGTTTATGTGTGTGTATGTGTGTTTGTGTGTATTTATGTGTATGTGTGTGTATGTGTGTTTGTGTGTGTATGTGTGTGTATATGTGTGTGTTTGTGTGTGTATATGTGTGTGTGTGTGTGTGAGAGAGAGAGGGAGAGAGATTGGAGCTTTGAGATGCCCTGGGGAGACACTGGGCAGATAGGGACGACCTGTCCCAGCCTCCCACCTGTTGGTCCCCAATTCCAGCAGACTCTGGGTCCTCCAAACTTGTTGCTCAATACGTGGAAGAAATAGAGGCATGTGCAAAGAGTCCCGGATTAGGAGTCATACTACATCCTAGTACTGTCGCAGTCCTAGTACTACCTCGGCCTGTAACTAACTCTGTGATCTTGTTGCCAACTGGAACGAGTCACCTTGTTAGGTAGGGAGTTCCGCATCCTAAGAGGTATGGAGCAGAGGCTGGAGGCCTCCTGCCAGACCTCAGATGAGTGTCAGGTTTGGGACTTTGCAGGTCCCTTCTGAGCTGCTGTAACATGACCCTCCTGTCTCTTGGGGTCACGTGAAGGGAGTGGATTATGGGTACCAGGAGGCTCCCTCTGCCCCCCTCCCCTCCTCTCCTTCCCCTTTCTTTCTTTTTCTCCTGATTTTCAAAATGAAGTTCACTTTCCTGCGTTTGCTGATGACAAAAGCTGTATGTGCTCGCTATAAAACGTAATTCTGCCGAGACAGGAAGGTCACCTCGAGAAAGCGGAGATCATCCGCGGCCCTAACACCCTGAAATAACCCTGAACTAAGGGAACGTTTAGGAGAATGTAGACTTCCAGGCTTTTAACATATGCATACACGTATTTTTAACAACACTGATGTCATGCGGTACATGCTGTTTTGTTAGCTCTTTTTCCTCTAAATATATGAATGTTTCAATCTTAACGTCTCCGCACACGCAGGTTTACTGGTTTTGGTGGTGGTCTCGTTTCCCCTGTGGGTGACACGCAGAGCTTGCTATGGTTACACGTGTACATCCACTCTGTCATGTAAGAAACTCATGTTTGGATCTGAGCCTGCCACGTGGTAGGGGACAGATATTCTGGGCCCTCAGAGGGAAGGGAGTACTTAGGCAACAAGAGAGCTCTGGGATCCCTGACTTGGGCCTTCCTCGAGGTGAAGGGGAGGACGGGGGACTGGATTGAAGTAGGATCTCCACAGTGGGTGGGCGTGTTTCTGGGTAGTTGCCATTTGTGGGTTTGGGTTGTTCTCCACTGAGGGACCACTCAGGAGAGGATAGTCTGTTTCCTCTAACTTCTCAGGGCGGTGTGCGGGGTGAGGACTGTACCAAGCAGTGAATTTGAGAACAGAAAAAGCAGAGGCCTCTTTAGCAGCCATCCAAAGACAAGGAAGGATGATGCCCAAAGTGGAACGTTTTAGGAATCTGTACGTGTGTCGGCATCATAAAAGAATAAGCTGGTTGGTAATGTCAAGAGCAGGGCTGCGGGCCACGTTGGAGAGGGTTGGTGGGCCAAGCCTGGAAGGAAGGTGGGCCTGGGGTGGTGACGTATTTTCTCCCTTCGGTTTTCCTAAGTGTTTGTGTCTCTGGGGGAGTTTTAAGTAAACCAAGCAAGGATCATTGCCTGCAACTTGTTAATCCTCCCCTAGTTACAGCAAAGATGATTGGAAATCCCTAAGAAATCAAAAATTAGTAGCTACCAGGTGGTAACCAGTGAGCTCCGAAGATGGAGGCTGCAGCAGCAGAGGTCATTAGGCTGCCAGCTCTCCCTGCTGCTCTCGGAAGGAGGTGGAGAGCTGTGCTTGGAGCAGAGGTGGGCTCTTACCTCCCGGAAGATGCACAGGGCGGGAAGAAAGCTGGGCAGGTGCACAGGTCTGGGGAACCCCTGCCTCCTCCTTTCCCCTGCTGGGAACTCATCCACAGACGCCCAGGCGGGAGGAGGCACTTTGGCCACCTCTTGGCTACCTCTTCTGCCTGTTTCTCCTTTTGCAGGCTCAATTGTATTCTAGTTGCTTTCATTAGGGCCTGTGTCTTTAAGGAGGTTGAGTTGGTAAGGGGGCCTCAGACAGAACCAACCAGAACACCTGCACTGGTCCTAGATGGGGAGGAGAGGGCCCTGGAGATCCCTGCCCACTGGCCTGAGCACCCTGCCTCCTGCACTGCTTGAAGGAGGCGTGGCTTGGAGGGCCCCTAGTTCGAGGATGTGTAACAGGGGGCGCTGGCAGCGGTGAGGGGGGGCCTTGGTTGCTCTGTCTGTAGTGTGCCTCAGGCTGATTCATGATGGGAGGAAAGTGTGCTGTCTGAGGAGGTGGCAGCTGTGGGCAGAACAGGACAGCGTTGTGTCTGAAAATGTTTCTGGGTGGAGCCTGGGGGATCCATGATTCTACCTCAAAACAGCTAGAGGCAGGCTTGAAGCTCATCCCCACAAAATTTCATTTTAGAGATGAAGAAGCTGAGGCCCAGAGAGGTGGAGTTATTTGCCCACAGTCGCACGGCTAGGGAGTGGCAGGACTCAGGCAAGAGGTCAGGTCTGGCCTCCCTGGGCAGTGTCCTGTCCTGAGAGGAGGCTTGGCATAGTGGAGGGCTAACTGGACAGGGGGTCAGACACTGGGGTCCCAGACTCAGGACTTGAAACATCTCTGAGTTTCCTTATTTAAAGAACAGACAGGGGCTTCCCTGGTGGCGCAGTGGTTGAGAGTCCGCCTGCCGATGCAGGGGACACGGGTTCGTGCCCCGGTCCGGCATGTGGGAACATGCCGCGGAGCAGCTGGGCCCGTGAGCCATGGCCGCTGAGCCTGCGCGTCCGGAGCCTGTGCTCCGCAACGGGAGAGGCCACAACAGTGAGAGGCCCGCGTACTGCAAAAAAAAAAAAAAAAAAAACAGAATCAAATCTGTCCTGTCCACCTCATGGGGCTGTCGTAGAACAGAAAATGAGAGAAGCGCCGTGATGGTACTTGGAATGCTGCAAAGAATCCCCCTCCCCTACACCCCTCCCCACCATGTTTAAAACTGTGATGTTCCGCAGCACAGGGTCCTGGCCTGTACTGTGGAAAGGGAGGCGGGCAGCGTCGGGTAGGTCCCCACACAGGGGGAAGGGACGGACTGTCAGGGAAGGCTTGATGCTTGAGTCCATGCAGAGCCCTGGAGGTGGCTTTTGGCTTCTGGCCGTGGACAGGAGGTCTAAGACCACTTGGATCACGGGCTAGACCGGACCTCCGCTTCCTTCCTTTTCCTTCCAGCTCTTTGCAGGAAGCTCGTTAGACAGTCCTGAGCCCCTGTTGTTGCGCGAGAATCCCATTTGGTTTGTCCATGGCGCAGTGAAGGCTGGGCTGGAAGGGGCGGGGCGTGGGGTGCCCATCTTGGGAATCCGCAGTCCAGAGCCCCTCTCCCACCCTCCCTTTCTCCATAAGGGCTCACACCTGCATTGCTCCTGTCCCCCACTGCCCTCCCTTCCCCCCTGGATCAACCTCTCAGAGGTCAATGGCAAAAAGGAGGGGGGAGAAACAGAAATGATGATGACTGATTTTCTTCTCCTGTCGGAGCCTGGGGAGGGTGGTTGTTTTGCTTCCTGGACCTCAGCGGAGAATTCTCTGCCAGACAATCATCTCAGTGCTTTCATTGCTTTCTGATGCTCTCCTAACTGCACAGGGTCGGCTATTAAATGGTCATCAAACCTCAGCCTCTATCCCATCAATAGTCATAAAGTTGGGGAGATAAAAGCCATCAGTTTTCCATTATAGCTGAAAGCAATACTGTAGATAGCTATTTTCTGAATGCTGCAGATAGATGTATTTTAACCAGAGCAGGGTTTTCAGTGGGTCCCCAACTCAGCAGCTGTGAGTCCTGCTGGGCCCGGGAGAACCTGCCAGGTGGTGGTTGAAATGAGGGAGGGGCCAGGGCTTTCTCTCCCTTTGTCTCCTCTCTCCTAGGATTGAAAGGGCACATCCTCAGGTGTGGGATGCTGGGGCAGGGGCGCTGCGGTGGTGGGCCTGTGGGCGTCTTCCCTTGGTTCGGACCAGGGGCCGTGCATAAATGCAGGGGTTGTGGTCTGCTCATTCTAACGAGAAGTGACCCTCCCCTGCCTGATCTCGGGCTGCGGGCAGGCCTGGGGCTAGGCTCAGGGTAGGTGCCTGGTGATTCGAGGTGTGGGTGTGCGGGCCCGCAGGCTGGGTCTGGTGGAATAGGAGGGGCTGCAGCCTAAGGAAGCTGCGAGACAGCGGCGGACCATCGGGAGGATGGCTGCTCCTGATATATAGTCCCTGTAGCTTCTCACAGATGAGCAGGCCATTTGGAAATGGATTTTGCAAGCAAATAGCTCGGCAGTGAGCAGCCATCAGATAAGTCCTCAGAATGAACTTTTCAAAGCACTCAAACCCCAGGGCCCTCCCGCCTCTGGTTCCAGAAGAATCTGGGATCTGAGACCGCCTGCCTCGGACCCCCGCCTGCAGCCTCCTCTCCTGGCCCTCCTTCCAGGCACCTGTGCCCCAGCCTCCCTGGACGGGTAACTTCCCTCTGCTCTTCCTGCCTCTGGGGTCCTGCAGGGACCAGCTCCCCTGCCTGGGCCGTCCTCCTAATGAAATGGAAAGTTCCCGTTCATCTTAGGAGACCCTTTGAGGTCACCATCTCTTTGAAGCTTCTCTGTCTTCCTGGAGGTTATGTTTTCTGTTCCCTGTGCTCCTACACCGCTTGTCCCGACCCCCGTCAGAGGTCTTCTTAGGATGCATTGCAGTTGTAACATGTGTGGATTTCACTCTACAACACACTCTGGGGTCAGGTCACATTTCCTGATTTTTCTAAATTGGCTCCAGGTTCTCCCTGCCCCAGCCTGGCCGGCAGGAAATGCAATACCATTAATGGAGCTTCCCTTGTCTGTGGCATGCGGGATCCAGGCTCAGGGCATGGGAACCTGCAGCGGTGAGGAGGCTGCTTGCCCGCCTGTGGCATTGCTCCCCCTGCCAGCTTTACAGTGGGGCTGGGGCCTTCAGCATCTGCTGGGCAGCCCCGAGACCCCACAGTTGTAATCTCCACTGACCCCAGATGTGCCCAGAGGGAGCCCGCTGACCGGGCACTTCCCTCAAGGCCATGGGGACTCCCTGTTCAGCAGCTCCCGGGGTCCCTCATGTGGGCCCTAGAGCAGGGGGCCCAGGTTTCCTCTAGCTTGGGGAATGGTTTTCTCTCCTGCCCCACTGGGCTTCTCTGCCCTCTCCATCACCAAGCCCTGGCACCTCCCGCTCCTGGCTTGCTTTCACTGGGCTTCTGAAGATAAGGCCTCTTCTTAGCGGCAGGCATGCTCAGGCCTCCCGGCCTCAAAATCCTGTTCTCCTTCTAGAAGGGACACATGGGTGTCGGGGGAGGAAGGGAAAGCACCTTTTATCATTTCAATTCTCCTTCTTCGGTGTCTTCTCCACCAAGTTATCCTGCATGCAGCTGCCACGTGGCCTGTCCACGTGCCCCTGCACCTAGCCTAGGGCTGGCACAGTGGAGGGTGCAAGAAATACTTGTTGAATTCTTTTTTTTTTTTTATTTTTTGCGGTACGCGGGCCTCTCACTGTTGCGGCCTCTCCCTTTGTGGACCACAGGCTCTGGACGTGCAGGCTCAGCGGCCATGGCTCACGGGCCCAGCCGCTCCACGGCATGTGGGATCTTCCCACTTGTTGGATACTTGAATGCTCTTTCTTGCCTTAAACAGAGATTGTAGGAGGTAACTTAACCTTTTCTTATTGACGCAGTGCTCTCCTTAACTACCGGTTAATTCGCGCAGATGGCGTCCTCGATGCCTTCAGGTGTTACTGACTTACAGAGAACTGTTGGACCCTACACTAATTAGCCTCAGACACCGTGAATCTTGAGTAATTGTGTTTTGCTTTTCTAGTATTTCTGTTTCCTTCACTGTGTCTGCTGTCACTTCTCGCTGAAGGTTCTGTCTGCCCCTGGGAGTTTCCCTCTGTCATCCGTTTTCTTTCACTGGTTTTCTCTGGAACAGAAAAGCAGATTACCTGAGTGTTCAGATTATCTATGCACTAGGCACCATTAGACTTTAAGCAAAGAGATGAAGGATTTTCTTAGGAGTAAAATATCTATTTTAGTGTACAAACGCCATACTCCCCATGCAGGCGGCTTCCTTGTTCTTGGCGGGCTGCCTGAGGAGTGACCTACAAAAGTGCTATTATGGTGGACTTTTCAGATTAAAAATATATATTTTAAGATGACTTTGGAAAAGGGACATGAGAGCATATTAAGGCCTTTTGGAATCAGAGTTGGCTACGTAGATGGATAAGGAGAGGCGAACTCTGTTTTTTCTGCAAAGAATATCACGGAATCTTCATCATCTGTAGTTTTCCCTGATGACCTTGGGTAATGGCACAATTCTACCTTTTTTATCACTGACGGCGGGCCTGGGGATTTGGTTGAGGGAGGTTTGGACCTTGGAGGGGCGAGGGTTGTCACACCAGCAGGGGATATCGTCTCATCCTGGAGCTGTCGCCTCTGCACTGTCTCACTGCAAGCACCCGAGTCAGCGGTGGAGACAGTAAGGCCTGACCCAGTTAGGGTGCTGTGTGGACCAGGTCGAGAGAGTGCATGGTGAGGGCCTCTTTTCAGAAATTAAAAAGAAAATTTAATTGAAATATAGTTGATTTACAAGGCTGTGTTAGTTTCTGGTGTACACAGAATATGTATACACATATTCTTTTCCATATTCTTTTCCATTATGGTTTATCACAGGATATTGACTGTAGTGCCCTCTGCATACAGTAGGTCCTTCTTGGTTATCTATTTTAGATATAGTAGTGTGTATATGTTACTCCCAAACTCCTCATTTATCCCTCCCCTCTTTTCCCCTTTGGTAATCGTAAGTTTGTTTTCTATGTCTGTGAGTCTGTTTCTATTTTGTAAATGGGTTCATCTGTGTCATATTTTAGATTCTACATATAGGCGATATCGTATGATATTTGTCTTTCTCTTTCTGACTTACTTCACTTAGTATGATAGTCTCTAGGTCCATCCATGTTGCTGCAAATGGCATTATTTCATTCTTTTTTATGGCTGAGTAATATTCCATTGTGTGTATACACCATATCTTCTTTATCCATTCATCTGTCGATGGACACTTAGGTTGCTTCTATGTCCTGGCTGTTGTAAACAGTGCAGCAATGAACCCTGGGGTGCATGTATCTTTTCAAATTAGAGTTTTCTCCAGATATATGCCCAGGAGTGGGGTTGCTGGATCATATGGCAACTCTATTTTTAGCTTTTTAGGAAACCTCCATACTGTTTTCCATAGTAGCTGAACCCATTTATATTCGTGAGGGCCTCTTTTCAGATACGAGGGACGTGGGAGCTGGGGTGGTGTCAGCAGCTTGATGGAAGGGACGCACCTGTGCCAGAATTCCTGGGTCCTGCCCCCAAACCGGCCCCATCTGTCTGGGAAACCTCAGAGGTGCTCTGTACCCTCTCAGCCTTGGCTCCTTTATCTGAAAGCAAAGGGAGTGAAGGAAATGATATCCCAACTTCTATGCTTCATCAACGGTGGCTTGCCTTATTTCTGGGATTTGGGCAGGAGAGGAGGGAGTATGTGACAGAGGAGAACCGTGGGCTCAGGGCATCAATAAACTTCCTGCCACCCAGTGAGGTCAAAAGTGTCTTTGTCTTATGATTCATAAGTTTGCATGAGAAGATGCAGGCAGTGTGTGTGTGGCCTTAGGAGGTGCGGGGACAGAAATACCGAGGGAAGCGCAGCTTGACCAGTGGAGCTGTTGGAGGAAGGGCGTTCCACTTCGATGCCTGTGCAAGGCCAGACTCTTGCCTCTCTGCCGTGCAGGTAGGAGCTGAAACAGGGGCCTCTGGACAGCAGCTTCCTCACTTCTGGAGTGAGGTGGTTGGGCTCACTGGTCTCGAAGGTCCCTCTTCACCCCAAACACCGAGAACCAGAGAAACGCTTTACAGTCTCCCCTCTTCCTGGCAAGGGAGGATGTGGGGAGTTCTGCCCAATGGCCCACCCCCTCCTTGGATTCTCTGGTTGGGGTGCAGATGTCGGATCAGTTCTCCAGGGCATCCTGGGTGCTGCATCTCTAATTCTAGGCTTTCCAGGTCTGAGAGCCGGTCCATAGGCCCGCGGGCTGTGCCGTGTGGCATTTGGGCTTCCCAGGCTCAGAAACACGGGGGCCAGGCAGATCAGGGTCCTCCTAATTCTGGTGGCTGGAAGAGCAAAGAGGAGAGAGTCATTCTCTGGTGATTCCACCCAGAGGATGCCCTTTGGTGACGGCAGTGGGAGGAAGGCTGATGCAAGCGTGTGTGTTCTTTGGGGGATGAGTGTGTACTCAGAGGAGGGTGCTTGAGTGAATGAAAGTGTGTGTCCCTAAGGGAGAGGGATGTTCTAGGGGTGGTCCGTGGACTTTATCAGCACGTTCCCTCAAAGTGTCTCTGCACTGTAGGCGCTACTGCTGTAAAGAAATTGCCATCTGCTTTAATAATAACGAAACCCAGGCTCTCCACAGGAAAAGGGGGAAATCTCCTGGGCTCCACTGTCCTCTCCTGGGGCCCGTTCCCTTGGGGCTCTCTCAGGGATGACCACTGCCACTTCCCGAGTGTGAAGGGGTGGGGGCAGCCCTGCTCCCCTTTAACACTCAGGCTCCAGTGGAGATGCCTCTCCACTTTCTAAAACCTCACACACAGCCGGGATCAGCTGTTAATGACACTTAAATAAAGGGAGCCAAAGGGAGGTAGGCACGGAGGGTACCCGGAGCCCAGGTTATCTGTTTTTCCCACTGTGGCTACCCACCCCCATCCCCATCGTACTCTGGTCTTGGGCTGCCCGCGTGGTAGGCACCATTTGGCATCTGCTTCCCTGGGCACAGGCCTGACTCCTTGTTGTCCAGATCCCAGAGGGCAAGGCTGCTGGAGGGGACCTTTCCCTTCCCCTTGTAGCTGATGCTGGGAATGCCATTCCCTAGGGAGACCAGGCTTGCCCAGAAGGCTGTGGCCTTCCAAGGCAGGTGGCATTGATGGCGTGCCTGTGTGTTAGGTACCTGTCACTATGAGGAATTGTCACACGCAGCCTCAAGTGCTCTATACAAGCCTCCTATTATTTCTCTGTGCTCAGATAAGAGCACTGAGGGCCACAGATTTTAAGTGACTTGCCCAAGACTGTACAGCTTGTAGGATGGAACCTGAAGCAGGGCTGGCTCCAGAGGCTGTGTTTTCACAGTTATTCTGCAGTGTCTCCAGATGTGGCCCGTGGGCCCCCATCTCCATCAATGGCGGCCCTTATTAAAATGCTGATTCCCAGGTCCTCCCTAAAACCTATTGAGGCAGCTTCCTGGGTTTGGGGCCCTAGGAATCCAATTTCCAAAGCTCCCTGGGTGATTTTCTTCACTGTGAAAGTTGAGAACTGACACCTGCAGGCACCCGGGCACCAGGTCCGCTGCTGGGGCCCATGCCTGGAGCGGGCTTGGTACGGGGGCCTGCAGAGAAGGTCCTGGATGTGCGGCCTGACAAACAAATCCACGTTTTAGGTTCACCTGTGAGGAGGAGCTTATTTGCTGGTGTCTTCTGCTTCTCCGTGTTCTCTAGAATTCTCCTGATGGTGGAAGGAGTGTGCCTGGGCCGGAGAGTGGCCCAGATTCATCTGCCATTGGCTTGCGTGGAGCATCTAAACACTTTTGCTTTAATATCCAGCTGGCGTGTTTTTACTATTAAAATGACCCCTGTCTGTTTATCCTTTGGAAAACAATCAAAGTATTTGCCGTGAACCCACAGAGTCGCTGGAAGTGGGAGGCCAGTGCAGAGAGACCACTGTGGTGGGAATGGAATGCAGGGGTGGGCCTGAGCCTTGAAGACGGGGTTCGGCCCAGCGTGGAGGCCGGTGCTTGTGGCCAGACAAGGGTGGGGAGCGCCTCTGCACGGGTCTGGCTGCTGAATGCAGCACCCCGCACGGCCTCTCCCTCTCCCACGCTGGGGCATGCCTGGCCCTGGGGGACGCAGGCTTGGAGTCTGGGAACCAGAGGAAGTGAGGCCCAGGCCCCACAGCTGTCCTTGCCAGGGGGAGAGCACAGTGGGAATCGCTCCCCCAGGGCGTCATGGCTGCCGGTGCAGGTCCTAGGGACTGTGCTGGAGCGGCCCCAATCCTCTCTCCCAGGACCTACCCAGAGAAGGCCCCCAGCATGGGCAGGGGAGGCCCTGTCTCTCTCCCGTGCAGAGATTGAGACCCTGGAGAACAAAAGCCTGGTCCTGGAGGAGTGTCTGCTCAGGCCAGACACAGAGGGTCTCAGCCTGCATCTGAACCAAGCTGGGGTTGGGGGCGGCAAGGTCAAGTGCCCGCTATAAGGGGAAGGGGATTGACGAGTGCAAGTGGGTTAAATAGCCTCCCTTCCCAAATTCCAGAAGGTCCACCTGGAGCCCCAGCATGTGGCCTTATTTGAATAGGGTCTTGGCAGATGTAATTAGTTAAGATGAGGCCATGCTGGATTAGAGTGGGCCCTAAATGCGATGACTGGTGTCCTCATAAGAAGGAGAGAGCAGGCCTAGACATCTAGGGAGGAAGACGGAGGCAGAGAGACTGGAACGACGCAGCTTCGGGCCAAAAAACGCTGAGGGTTGCCTGGAGCCACCAGCAGTGGGAAGAGGCGAGGAAGGCTTCGTTCCTGCTGCCTTCAGAGCGAGCACACCCCTGCTGACACCTTGATGCTTCCAGAACTGAGAGAGGATTAATTTCTCTTATTTTAAGCCCCTCGATTTGTGGTGACTTGCCGTGGGGGCCATGGGACAGGAACACACCGAGGCAGGGTCTCCCACACTTCTCCAGGGGCGTCCCTAGCTAGAGAAAGACTGTGACCCCCAAGGCTGGTGGGCCCTGGCAAAGTTCATGACAGTTGATTTCCCATGAGAGGCGGGTAGGAGGGACCTCAAATGGGCAGATGCTTCTTGGAAAGGTGGGAAAATGCTAAGGGGAGGGGGCTTTCTGAGGAAGGGGAGAGGGCGTAAGATGGTGGGATCCAGGGCACTTGGTTGGGAGAGGATGGGCTGGGGTCTGTTCTGGCGTGAGTGAGGGGTTCTATGGTTTCCTAGGCAGAGAGAGGAGCTGGGGAAAGACACAATTTTGAGGGCAGAGATCAAGAAAAGCAGGCGTGGGACTTCCCTGGTGGTGCAGTGGTTAAGAATCCGCCTGCCAATGCAGGGGACACGGGTTCGAGCCCTGGTCCGGGAAGATCCCACATGCTGCGGAGCAACTAAGCCCGTGCGCCACGGCTACTGAGCCTGTGCTCTAGAGCCTGCAAGCCACAACTACTGAGCCCAGGCACCGCAACTACTGAGCCCACGTGCCTAGAACCCGTGCTCCACAACAAGAGAAGCCACCGCAATGAGAAGCCCACGCACCGCAACAAAGAGTAGCCCCCACTCGCCGCAACTAGAGAAAGCCCGCGCGCAGCAACAAGGATCCAATGCAACCAGAAATAAAAATTAAAAAAAAAAAAAAAAAAGAAAAGCAGGTGTGCTGTAGGCCTGTAAGGGGCGAGCCTTCCTCGTGGCAACAAAGCCCAGTGACTCTTGAGGGGGAAGGAAAAAATGGCAGAGCGTGTTTAAGGTCAGGCAGCACTGGCTCTGCCCTGGTGGCTGTGGCCGCTCCTTGGGGCCTCTTTCTTACATTCTGCTGCCACCATTGTACCCAACCCCAGAGGGCGATGTCCCTCCCACATGGGAGCAGTGGCCCAGGCCCCTCTGCTGCTCTGAGAGGACTGGCAGCCTTGGGCTTGCACCCCAGACAGGCCAGTGTTCAAGTCCCAGCCGCAGCACTTCCCAGGCATGCCACAGTCATTTCTCCAAGCCTCGGTTTCCTTCTCTGTCTGGTGGGGGATTTTGTGAGGATTAAACACGTTAATGCTTTTAGAGGTGCTTAGCGGACACACAGCAAATGCTCAAAATTGTTAGCTATTATTATTATTAGTTTGGTAGGTCTCAGTAATTGCAAAGACAGGACTGAAATAGAAATAATTATAGCAAACATAAACTGCATAAAAATACAGGAAACATAAACTGCATAAAGAAAACCAGGTTTCCATGGTGCAGATTTCAGATCTCGAGTGTCTGGGCTGGCTCAGCATCCTTGTGGCTGTCCCCGGGCTGGGCATCGGAATTCCGTGAAGGTTTCTACCTGGCCGCCTGCCTTGGAGCCTCTCGGCCTCTTGAGTGTGTCGTTGCTGGTGGCAGCAGCCTGTTTCCTGGTGGTGGGAGTGAGGCTGCAGGTCTTGTTCTTTGTCAGGAGCTAGATTGGAGTGACTCAGCTCTGAGGTCTCAGTTTTGGGAGAAACTCAGAAACCTCCTTTGGGATGAACTAACTGATATTCATCGTTGACTCCCCAACTTCTCCGAGCTGGCTGGCTCTGCTCTGAATGTGGAAGCTTGGGTGGCATCCTGTGTGCTCTCATGGCTGTTGCTGCCTCCCTCTGCTTCCGTTTAGAGCAGGAGGGGTCAAGAGTGATGGGTTTTGAGAAGGTCAGCTGTATGAGGGTGAGTGGGAGAAAGTCCTAGCCTGGAAGGCTGGTGTCCAGAGATTGTACCTGGGCTGTGGCTCCTTTGCAGTGGGCCATTGTAGCCTGGTCAACACACTGAGTGTGTCCCACAGAGACTTCCGCCAGGAATGACACTCCGTGTGATGCCATTATGTGTGCTACTTGGATCTGAGCCTAGAGGGTGGGTCAGGGGCGTCCTCTGCTAACTTCTGAATGTCCACTGGAACATAGTTATTTTTTTTTTTCATTTCTGTTCAGTTCTATGCACATGGACTTACCATTGTCTTGGGGTCCTGGATACCTTAATTAAAATGTCAGTCATCACCCGTTACATGTCCTTTCCCTGCAGATCACCAGCCACCTGATCTCTAATTGCCATTCCCAGTTTGCCTCCTGGTTTGGAAGGTTCTGCTTAAGGCCTTCCAACAGCCTGCCTATCTACCTACTATTTACAGACCTACTACTGCAGAAGAGTGCAGCTGGGTATTCAAGGGATGGCCTTCCTATCAGCTATACAACTGGTCTACCTTCCTCTTGCCACATTCATTTCCGTATATTAAAACCCACTGTACCCCATTTCAGTGCAATGGTAGGTTCTACTCTTTCCTTTGAATACCAACATCACCACCAGCAATACCCAGATGAAATTCACGTTGCCTGTAAGGACATCCAGTACACGTCTAGTAGGCCAAGGGGCAACGAGAAGGACCACCGCAAAATGCCAGGCCCCCATGGAAGACCATCTATGGGGGGACACTGTCAGGCTGTCTTGCTGGGACACATTACCTTCCTGTGCTGGAAGCTGGAGGACCGCTCCCTGGGGCCTGGGCTCAGACATCATCAGCCTGATTGACTGCTGTCTTCAGGCTCTGTGCCTCTTGGGGTGTCCTCTGGTGGCTTTCTTTGAGCAGACCCTGATGGCACATGGCCCCTGTGTGTCCTGGTAGGTCTGTGGTTTGCAGCTTTCTACCCACTGTGCCCATCAGCATTCATTTCTCCTGCCCTGTTTGACTCCCTGCACTGGGGCCATACCTGTCGAGTCACCCCTGCTGTCTGCCAGCTGCCGTGGGGATCCACCTTGGCTGACACACGGAGATGTTGCCTCCTACCTTGACCCCAGATGCCTACCACAGGAGCAGGATGCAGGAACTGGAGTGTGTTTTACAGGAAGTGCTGGATGTCCAATGGTGTTATGGCCAACCCACTTTCCAGATGACTGGGAAGAGGACAGAGTGAGCAGTTGGGGGGAACCTACCTTCACTTCAGAATTCTCCTGGGGAGCCCTGCCCCTTGTACTCATTGGAGAGAATGAGGGCTTGGTGGTGAACCCTGTCTTAGCCCATTTGAGCTGCTATAACAGAAATACCATATAATAGGGGGTATAACAACAAAAGTGGAAGGGGCAAGCTCTCTGGATCTCTTTTATAAGGGCACTAATCCTATTCATGAGGGCTCTTCCATCATGACCTAATCACCTCCCAAAGGCCCCACCTCCTAAAACCATCATATTGGGGATTGTGTTTCAATATATACATTTTGTGGAGACCAAACATTCAGTCTATAGCAGGCCCCTCAGGGGAATCTTTTTGCCCAGGGCTGCCCAGGTGTCCTGGAAAGGCTTCTGTTCATTGCATCCAGAACAAATGCTACTCTTGTTTCTGCCTCAAGAACCTACTCATTCATCCTTTCCCATTGCGGGGTCCACTTCCCTCTCTGTTGCACTGTTGCCATGATGGCTTTTCCTCTCTTCCTGGGTCTGTTCCTCCCTGTGTCTCGATTTCCACTTACAGGCTTTTCTTCCCTTTGTACCTTGTACTCCTGTGTTCTGTCTCCTATCTTTTTGTTTTTTCTTTTTTCGGTACGCGCGCCTCTCACTGTTGTGGCCTCTCCCGTTGCGGAGCCCAGGCTCCGGACGCGCAGGCTCAGTGGCCATGGCTCACGGGCCCAGCCGCTCCGCGGCATGTGGGATCTTCCCGGACCGGGGCACGAACCCGTGTCCCCTGCATCGGCAGGCGGACTCCCAACCACTGCACCACCAGGGAAGCCCTGTCTCCTATCTCTTGAATCTCGGCCTTAGCAGAGCCCTTTAGGGTATGCGTGAGAGATTCAGTAGAAGCAATGAGGAACTGCTTATTCTGAGATAAATGCATTCAAACACTTGATGAAGCACTTAAGATTCTTCTCACTCCTTGCCTGGTGTTACCTCTTCACGTAGAAGTCACCATCTTTTTTCTGCCACATGGAACAGTCTTCCTTCACACTTTGTCTTCTTGGATGAAGCCAAACTCCGGTTCAAATCTCAGAAGCTCCAAGTTTCTGACGTTTCATTGATTTACAGTAGAAGTTTTCAGAGAGCTGGTGACAAATCCATTGGGACCTTGAGACCCCTTGCTCTCCCTGAGTGGTTTGCCGTGTCCCCTCTGATTTCCATCCAGCCCACTCCTCACGGGAGGCACTGGACCCATTGCAGGACCGCAGCTCCCTGTAATCAGCGTTGGTGCAAGTACCACCCACACGGGAGGGGCATGGCTCCCAGCCCTCTGATGTCATCCTGGAGTTGTCACCTGTTGTGGAATTGGAGGGTAGAAGCAGGAAGGACCTGCCCAAGAATCACGGCTTAGGGGACGGGCCTGTGATTGGGAGGGATGCGGACTTCCTGCCTGGAGGTGTGTGTGGCCTTGCGTGTGCTGCGTCCGTCAGGGTGGCAGGGCCTTCGCATGGGCGTGCCTGTGGGGACACGTGTGAGTGAGCATCCTGCTTGCAGGTGAGACAGACGGCCCGGATTCAGTTCTTTCCTCTCTGGATGCTGTGTTCTGTGTGCTTGACCTTAAGCTAACAGATTGGAGTCCCTCAGTTTATAGATTTTATTTTTAAAGCCTTTTTCGTAAAACACTAACCTCAGCGAAGGAGAAAGAAGAAAAAGGAAAAAAGCTGAGGTCAGCAGCTGTAGTTTGCTGTATTTTTCATCTTGCATCAGCAAGTTGGGACCACAAATAATCTGGTCTTATATGCTTCGGTGATGCTGCTGCTTAAGACTCGGCTCTCCTCCTAAGGCAGGATATTCCTTGGAGCCAGCGTCACTCCCCTTCCCCAACCTGCTGGCTCCGGTGGGGGCCAGGGGCAGGGGTCCAAGTGGAAGGCAGAGCACAGAGGGGAGCACCGGCCAGCAAGGGGGTGGGTCATTAATTTCTGAATGGTTTCTGGAATCAGCGAAACATTTCCTTTTAACCAGCTTCCCCAGCCTCATATCCTTTGTTAGTTGAGGAAAAATGTCATTTATAATGGATATTGCCTTGATAAATAGCTCCCAGGAAGCACAGCGTTCTCATTAGTCTATATAATGAGAAATACTCCTAGTGGTGGCATAGCTGCCCAGATATTTGCCTGAATGGAAAAATATTTATCTATGCAGTGGGCTCTAGAAGGCCTGGATGAAGGACGCCGGGGGGCCAGGCTGAGGGCCCAAGGTCCCCTGCAGCCTCTGTGGCCCCGAGGGAGTGTGTGTTCTCCCAGTCCTCTGTGAGAGCAGACCCGGACTCCCGTTCCTTCCTGCGTCCTGCTGGGCCAGGCTGCGGTATGCAGGCTTCTCTCCCTCCCTGCCACACCAGCCTCCTGTCCTTGCTCTGGCCCCCTGCATTTATTCTCTTTTCATCATTCCTAGGGAGAAAAAGAATAAACATGTACAGAGTGAATTCTATCTTTCGGAGGTACTTTTGCATATGTGATTTCACTGTTTACTTTTGCATATGTGGTTTCATTTCCACACTCTTCTGTGTAGGTGTCAGAGCCATTTAGGCACTAAGAGTTACCATGATGTTTCCAGGTTTACGGCTTATAAGCAGCGGGTGTTTTGATCCAAATACTCCACCCTGACACTGATTCCTTTTGCCCTTCTGCTTGTTTGAGAATGGACAGTTTACCCAGCCTTTCTCCACAGGGACCCATTGGATTTTCCTCTGTGGGTCCCCAAGGCACTTGTTCATGTTAAGAGTGGTGCTTAAGCATGTGTGTTAATTCTTGCAGGCCACTGGGGCCTCCTTTAGCAAATGGCTGGTATCAGAGATAGCAAAGATACTTTTCCAAGTTCCTAACAACCACCAGGCAGTGTCTGAGGAGTAGAGGGAGACAGACCCACCCAAGGGCATTTTGGAGGGCTGACCTATCTTAGTGCCAAAGTTAATGTGACCCTGATGCATTTTGCCCTGATGCCACCTGGAAATCTGCTTGTAATTTTATTTTTCAAGGGGAGGTGCTTGGAGAGTTCTTGACTCTTTTCCTGCTTAGCAGAAAATCTTCTGTGCCTCTAGATATAGTCCCCACCCATCCATCCACTCATCCATCCACTCATCCATCCATCCACTTATCCATCCATCCATCCACTCATCCATCCATCCATCCATCCACACATCCATCCATCCATCCATCCATCCATCCATCCATTCTTTCTTCCCTCCCTCCCTTCCCCCTTCCATCCAAAAGGCTCTGTATTCAGTGTCAGGCACTACTCTGGGCACTGAGGATTCAAACATGAATAAAGTCATTTCTGTTCTGAAAGAATTGATACTTTAATGGGAGAAACAGATACAAAAAATATAAATTATGCTATGATTGGTGGGGAAAACATAATAACTGGTGTTTGTGAAACACGTTCAGAGTTGGGACAAGGCATCATTCTCAGAAAGTTTTCTGGAAGCGCCGACACCTCCTGAACTGGGTTTGGAAGGGTGAACTGGAAGAGGAGATAAGGAGCGTGTGGCTGGGGGAAGGCAATCCTGGCGGGAGGAGCCCGTGGGGTAAGGCTCTGTGGAGCATCACGGTTGGGGAACTCATGCCGTTTGCTGTTGCTACGAGGGTTTGGGCGAGAGAGAGGAGGAGAGGGGGAGAAATGAGATGGAGAGGTCATCACGGTCCCGATTATGGGTGAGGGTCAGGGTGGCAAATGACGGGCTCCTGAAACCCAGGAAGTCCTCCTTTGGGGGCATGAGTGGGGCCATAGTCACCAGAGTCAGAATAAGTCCCTCAAAAAGCTGAGGCCAGCGTGCTGGGCACAGTTCTAGGTGCTGTACGGGAATCTCGGTGACACTTCCCAGAAATGACTAGACCTTTTTTCTGGTTGAGGATTCTCACGGTGGGGTAACTTGCCCAAGCTTGTCCCCTTTGTGATTTGCAGAACTGGGGCTCGAACCCAGGTTGTTTGAGGCCTGGGATTTTGCTTTTAGTCACTGTGCCCCTCGTGCTGGCCTGTAGTTTAGGCTGGTTGTTCCTCTGTATGTTATGTTTTACGAAATATGATTTGATGTCAGAGCCTATCTGAATCTCTGTAACAACATGCCGTGGAATCATAGGGTTTGGATGGATTGTGAAGGTTGAGAAACACTCTGTGGAGGTGGGAGAGAGGGGAATTGCAAAGGGGGGGAGTGATCTGGGTCTTCAGCTTCTGGAATGGGAAGAATAAAGGTTGAAAGTGCTTGAACTTAGCTCATGAGACTTCAAGTGTCAGAATCTTAGGACTAATCCCTGGGGTTAGGAAGATCACGTGAGAGGCCGACCACTGGCCATGGGGATCTTGCCTGCTCCCTGGCCACCACAGGATCACCTGCTACCCCTGACTTAAAGGACTTAAAGGAGGTGGACCTGGAGCTTTTTGCTCTGGAGCAGGAGGGAGGGTGGCAGTGGGGAGGGAGAGAGAGAAGAAACTAACCTCATACCACCAGCAGGAACCATATCAGCATTTGGAGAAAGTTGAAAGAAATCTTTCAGCTGGATGGCTACCTAGCTCAAGGCTAACTACACTCTTAACACAATAATAAGTCAATCCTCACTGAATAATTAAATAGAGAGCCTTCATAAGTATTGACTTAACATGACAGCAAGTCTATAGTGACTCTGGGTTTGCTTATGTAAACACAATCTCTTGTTCAGCTTACTTAGCAGTTCAATGAAATAGAACAGTCCTTCAATTAAAATCAAATGATGCATACGTTTAATTCTTTTCTCCTCTTACCAGGTAATAATAGGTTTGGAACTTAGGTGAAGGGATTGGGGGGAAATTGGGGAAAAGGGCATCTGCCCATCTGCCTGTGTTTTCAGAGAACACGAAGGGCTATATCCAATGATGATGTCTAGAAGAAGGATGTGGCCTTGGCTCCCATCTCTGGGACCTGGGTGGGAGGTCCATGTGGGCTCGGGTTGGCTTCTGTCCCATCCAGACCCTCCCAATCCTCTCCTAAAGCAGGCTTCTGTTGGCCACTCTGGTTGGCATGCCAGTCTTTTGATGGTGGCCTGGGTCTAATTGATTGCTTCTGGTCACCTGGGGTCCAGTGGCTCCAACCACAGTCATCTCCAGGTCATTACCTCTGGATGCCATCATGGCTCACTGGGAGGAGAGAGGGGATGCTGGGTGAGCTCCAGACTGGATGGAAAAGGTGGGGGCCAAGGAGGAAAGTAGCACCTCACTGATTCCCACAGATGACACTAGAAGAGGAATAAGCCTTTCTCCTTTTGCGGCTGTCACATGCTGGGAGAAGGGGAGGGAGCAGTGGGTTGAGAAAAGAGAGGGCTGGGTAAGGGTGGGGGCAGTGTGGTGGCGGGGAAGACCCACTGGCTTTGGAGCTAAGATTTGAAGCTAAGTCTTGTGCCTTGCTGCTGTGATATTAAGTGAGTTAATTAACCTCTCTATGCCTCTATTTCCTTACCTGTAAAACAGGGGTAATCGTGCTAACTTCAGAGAATTGTTGTCAGGGTAAAGCGTGGTGGTGTTAGTGGAAGTACTTTGTGTGACTCGGGGTAAACGCAGGAGACGCTTGTTAATAGATCACAGATATTATACTCCTTTGGCCTGAAGGGAGAGCTCATGCCTTCTACACAGTGTCCCATGCTCAGCAGTCCCCTAATCTCAATAACAGTGTAGCAGGTGTTGAGGGGGCAGCATCAACCATTTGCTCATACAATCCTCGTCCCCACTGTACGAGGAGGTAAGTACTATTATAACCTCTGTTTTGCAGATGAGGAAACCTGGACAGGTTTAATGACCTTGTCCAGGACACAGAACTGAGCCAAATTTCAGACCCAACCAGGATGACAAGATGTCAGAAAGTGGACCTCACGGGTGGGCCTCCTTCTGTAGAGGGGTGGAGTTCTCTCAGAGTTCAGGACCTCCTGGGGAAAGGGAGCAAACATTTCTCCTTACAGTAGCCTGCCCTGAGCTCTTGGTCAGGTCCAGAAGGGTTCTGACCTGCATTTGCCAGTGTGGCATCAAGTTCTCTCACCTGCAAGCTCCTAGGACTCGGAGCTGCCCTGGAGTGAGGGGCCAGTGCTCTGAGATGGGTAGCTTTGCTCTCTCAGCCTCTTTCTTTTGGGATCTAGGGTCAGTCCCATTTGCTGATGCTTCTGGAACCAATAACATTTTCTCTAGCCAAAGGCTTCGAGAAATCGTTGTTTATAAAAACGCAGGATTCCTGGGGCCTCATTCCATTAAATGTAAGGAAATAATTACCATCTTAAAGCAGCTTTATTAAAAGAGCACATAATAAACAGTGTATTCTATTAGCATCTTTTGAAATTTAATTCTGGATCGTGTCAGTTCACACACTCACCATGTTCCCCTGTTTGTAACCAGGGTGCATAAAGTATATTGTCTCCTGCATTTTATCCCTTAACATGATTTCATGTTTAAATTTTCACATGTTGGTATCCTCTACGTCCTTGTCATTTTCAATAGCGATGTGGCTTTCTGTGGGTTACCCATCTGAACCGTTCCTCTCTAGGAAGAATCCAAGGTCAGGTCTGTCTTCCTTCATGAATTGTACCGTCGTCTGTTTTCCAAGTTACTCCCACTGAAGGGTTCCTGTGATCCTGCCTCTTTCACGTGGATTAGATAGACCCTTTGTGGGTTTGGTTTTTGGTGTGTGTCCCTTTCAGCGTGTGCCTTTTTTATTTGCTTTGAACTTGGACAAAGAAGATCAGATAAAATCAGAGAGCAAAGCTAAGCAGTAGTGAAGAATTTTTCTTTTTTTCTTTTTCCTTTTTGGCCATGCTGCGTGGCTTGCAGGATCTCAGTTCCCTGATCAGGGATAGAACCTGGGCCCCCTGCATTGGAAGTGCGGAGTTCTAACCACTGGACCGCCAGGGAATTCCCCAGAATTTTTCTGTTTTAAGTGACAGAGACCCAACTACCTTAAGAAAAATTAAAAAGGAATCTGTTGGCTTCCAGTAAAATCTAGAAAGGGCAGGAGTGTATTCCAGGACTCACACAAATAGGTCTCCCTCTGTCTCTCCTTGTCTCTAGTTTCTGTTTCTCTCTGCAGGTTAGCTGCGTGCTTATCCTTACTGTGACCAAGAGGCTAGATCTATGGTCCCAATTTATCTGGGCTCACGTCCATAGTGTCTTATAACCAGAAAGAAAAGAATGTTCTTCTTTGCTCCATTAGGAAAGTCTCTGGGCAGGGCTCTGCTTGGCCTGGCTAGTGTTACTTCCTTATACCTAGACTAGTCAGTGTGGCCAGGAAGAGAGCTGTGTGGTGGGCCAAGCCTGGGTCACGTGTCCACCTGTGGCCCCGGACAGTGGAGTGCCACGGTTGACAGCCTGTAAGAACTACCTGGCCGGAGGAGGAAGTCCGCAACCCACCCCCTAAGGGGAGCTGCTGTTCTAGGCAGAAAGAATAAGTATCCATGTACACTTAAAGAATAAACAGGAGGGAAGGAAGCCAAGTGGATTCTTGATTTCATGAGACAAGTGGCGGTAGTCCTCGGGAACAGGCAGGAAATGACGGGGGCTCAGGCTGTCCACGGTGAGCCCTGGAGGCGTCAGAAAACAGGCACGTGGGGGAAATCCATTTTCCCCTTTCTCAGTGTCACGTAACATTGAGCCTACTTAACCGTGCCCTGCACCACCGGTGGGGACCTCGGAAAGCCATTCCAGAGGCTCTTGGGTCTATGAAAGCCATTTCCTCTGTGTTCCCCTAAATTGTCTCTGAAGACCACCATGAGTAATTTGCATTTCTTGGGAACCCTTTTTCTCCTCCATAAGATATTCAAGTGCCTTGTTCATCAGCATGCAGCAGTGCTGGTGGCAGCCGTCTGGAAGCATTGTTAGTGGGGGCGGGTCATGGCAGCAGAGCCAGAGAAAGACCCTGTCCTCACTGGCAGGTGCCTGGCCCTGCTTTGCTGGCTGTAGGGTGTGTGACCGTGCGACCTACCTCTTGGAGCTGCCGTGTCCTCGCTGTGAAATATGTCTACTTTGTGGGATTTTTCAGAAAGTTAAGTGTGATAACCACGACTGGCACATGGTGTATCCTCAGTAAATATTAGCTTCCTTTACTCCTCCTCTGAATCGAAACCAGTAGAAACCCATGGGTTTCTGTGGCAGCAGCATAACAGGTATAACCTGATAAATGGGAACTTGGCCAAGAGCTTCAGACCCTAAAGCCACGTATTGGCCAGCATTGGAACGTTTTGGGCTTCGGGGGAGCAATTTACTGTAGTATTATTCTAGGCCAGACAGATTTGAGAAGAGTCTTTGTGCTTGGGAAGGTGTTTACAGTCTGCACCAAGGGAGGGATTTGTTGATAACAGGTACCTGTACTTTCTTGGCTAAGGCCAAAGAAAAGAAGCGAGAGGTGTGTACCCAAGTGTAACTGTGTTTGTATGGGGATAGGAATGTGTGTGTGTGTGTGTGTGTGTGTGTGTGTGTGCGTGCGTGTGTGTACAAACATGCATAGTCTTGTAACTGTGAACCTTCTTGGGCTACAGCCTGAAGCACTACTTTCTTCCATGGGCTGGGCTATATCGTAGGTATATTTAAAGCTGAGACCAGGGAGTGGAGTCTGGAGGGTTCCCACAATCCCAGCTCTGAAGCCTGTGCAGATTTGCTTCATCCCCCAACTTTTGCCTGCATCAGAATCACCTGGAGGGCTGGTTAAAATGAAGATTGCTGGGCTCTGCCCCTAGATTTAAGATCTGTTCTATCTGGGGTGGGATCTGGAAAATTTGCATTTCTAAGAAGTTCCCAGTTTTACACTGATGCTGTGGGTCTGCGGACCACACTTTAAGAACCACTGAGCTATAGGAAGTCCACCCTCTCCCATCACCACCACCCCCGCCCCCCAGTTCTGGATGATTCTGCTTATGTGGGTTGACCTTGGCACTTCCAGCTTTGCCTCTTTTTTCCTTTCAGGAACACACCTGTCCATCAAATAGGGTTGCCAGATCTAATAAAAATACAGGCTACCCAGTTAAACTTGAATTCCAGACAAACATTGACAAACTGTTTGGTGTAAGTATATCCCAGATACTGCATGGGATGTACTTATACTAAAAAAAAATATTCATTGTTTATCTGAAATTCAAATTAAATGGACATCCTGTATTTAATCTGGTGACTGTTTAATAAAACTGGGGGTCAGATGTCTCTCTCTGCCTCTCTTGCCACTTTCCTGTGATTGAATAGGCTACAGCTGCTGAGGAGACAAGCCCACAGAGGGTTTGTGTGTTTTGGACAGACCCATCTGCTGTCCTGAGCTCATTTGGCAGTCTTTACTCCATCTTGCTGAGATGGACTTGACTCGTGTTCATTGTTGGCTCTCTTGCTGGCTCTCTGTTTTTTCTCTTTGTCTGTCTGTCTGTCTGTCTCTCATGCTTTCTTTTATGCCATCACTCCTATGGGGGCTCTTCAAGGCAGAAATCTGAGAAGTGATGAGGCTGGTCTAGGAAAAGGCTGTTCCTGGAAGTGAGAACAGAGTCCAAGAGACTGGGGACCTCATGGCGTCAGCAGGGACGAGTGGTATCTGGCCCGAGATCCCCAGCTGCCTCACCGCACATTATGAAAAGGATAACACTTGCCTTGGAGACTGTACCTACCAGGACTGGACTGATGCACTCATGGTTGGAGTTGAGAGTGTCATGGGCTTGAAGGAAATTGGCCCCGCTGGTCTTGCATGCCGGTGGAGGGAGCCGGCTGCTATGGGCTTTGGTGTGACTTAAGGGACAGAGGGAACTTGAGAAATCAAAGGCCTCCCGGAGGCTTGGACACGGCGTCCTCCTAAACGGCCTCATTTGTCACTCTGGCTTGCCAAGGCTGCCTGGATGCTGAGGACAGAGAAATGGAGCAACAGAAGGCCTGGCCGCTTCCCTTCCCTCCACCCTTCCCCTTAGCTCCTCTCCCTCCCCTCCCTGTGCTCTGAAGAGAGCCACAGGCTGCTGTAAAGGAAGTGGGCTGTGGCCTTCCAGGAGCGAGGTGGCCTTTCCCCATGGGTCACCCAAGGTCTGGCAAAGGGGCCTGTGCTGCTCCTCCTGTGTCCTCAGCGTGGCATGGAGAGTGATGCGGGGCAGGGAGGCCATTGTTCACCTCGGTCCAGCAGGGTGACTCTGGAGCCTGGCGGGGAGAGAGGGGGAGCTGTCTCTCTCCAATAGGCTCACATTGTCTTGTGTGGGGTCCAGACCCACCTTGGAGGGGTGAACAGGTATTTTTCTTCTACATCAGACACAGGAAAAGCTACTCCCCGTTTGTCTGTGGCAGGCACGGTGCTGGGGATGAGACATCTGGGTAGAGAAGAAAGGTAAGGACAGTGTCTCCTCTCTGTGCCCCAGCTCTCCCACGTATCCCGTGAGGGAGATAGGCAGGCACAGCCCACCCCATTTGATAACTGGGGACACTGAGCACAGAAACACACCAGGCCTGCACAAGGTCACACAGCAGGCGAGCGGTAGACTGAATGTGGTTGTGTGACAGCTGCTCCCTTCTCTCCCAGCAGCTGGATCTGCCCTCCCCTCCTCACTGAGGGGTCTCACTGGCCCGCTGCACCTGGTGTTGGAACTCTTTCACTTTCCGTGTCCTGGCTTACTTCCTTTACCCACCCGTTCTCTCTGGATGACCTTGTCTCTCTCTGAGGGCATCATACTCCCATTTTCACACGTTCCCTCCGTCTCCAGCCTGGGACCCAGTGATATTTTAAGAAGCCTCATGGATGGTGAGGACAGCAAGATCCTTGAGGTTCTTAATGTCAGTGATTGGAGAACCAGCCTTGCAGAAGGGAGGTGAGCTTCCGGGAGGATGGAGCTGGGCTCTCAGGTCTGCTGCAGCAGGTGGCATGCTCCTCCGGGATGGTGAGCCGGCATTGACCTCTGTGGAGCCCTGACCCCATCAGCTGGAATTACCTTCCTGACATTGCACTGACATGCGTGCCATTCCCATCCTTAGTCTGTCAGCCACATGGCAGGGCCTCAATATGTATTTGGAGAAAAGATGAATGGATATCTACCACTTGCCCAAAGGGGTTTGGAGGATATGGGTGAAGAAATCAGTAGAGTCTGCCACTTTGGGAATGTGTGTTCCAGTTGGAGAGAGCGAACAGGGCAATATCAGTAAGTCTGTATGCAATTAAGTATGAAATTGACTGGTCCAGACCATATGTGTAGCTGGAATACAGAGGTGGACGAAGTCCATGTGGCTGGAGGGGCAGAAAGGGCTTCACGGGCTGGACTGACAGTGAGCATTGGGGAGCTGGTAGGAGGGGCTTGGGCTCTCTGTGTGATCACATGACATTAGAATGGACTCCTGTATTTTGGCTGAGAGATCCTATTAGAACATCTCTTTGGTGGGGAGGAGATGGTACCTAGCAGCTCTGCTTGTAATCTTGCAGCCCCACACCCTGCAGGAGCTTGGATGTGGCTTCACGCTGACCCCTGTGGTCCTCCTCACTGCAGGGCCTGACCACAGCCCCTTGGCTCCTTCTGGAGGCAGACATTTGGCCAAAACAGTGAAATCTTTGAAGGTGCTGTATTCATTTCCCTAGCTGCTGTAACAGAGCGCCACAACTGGGTGGCACTGATTTTTTCACAATTCTGGAGGCCAGAAGTCCAAAATCAAGGTGTTGGCAGGTCTGTGCTCCCTGTGAAGGCTTGAAGGGAGAACCTGTTCCATGCCTTCCTCTTAGCTTCTGGTGTTGCCGGCAATCTCCGGCATTTGTGGACCTGTAGGCGCCTCACTCCAAATGCTTCCTTGATCTTCACATGCATTCTCACTCTGTGCCTGTGTCTCTTCTCTTCTTCTTATAAGGACACCAGACGCTGGGTTGGGGGCCCACCCTAATCCACCGTGACCTCACCTTGGTTACATCTGCAAAGAGCTTATTTCTGAGTAAGGTCACGCTCACGGGTACCAAGGATGAGGACCTAGCTCTTTGGGTGACACAATTCAACCCACGATAGCTGCTGAGAGATTTTGGTCTGTTGGCCTCCCAATCTCCTTTACCTATTAAGTCTGTGTCCCCTCCTGGCCCCCTGACAGGTCTCTGGAGGTCCGGGGTGTGGGCAGAGACCATCTCTCATTGACCTTCATTCATTTGCTAGTTCATGGAGCAGGACAGACTCCGGTCTGGCCATTCAAAACCAAATGTCATTCTTGCCTTTTTTTTTTTTTTTTTTTTTTTGGTGGTACGCGGGCCTCTCACTGCTGTGGCCTCTCCCGTTGCAGAGCACAGGCTCCGTACGCGCAGGCTCAGCGGCCATGGCTCACGTGCCCAGCCGCTCCGCGGCATGTGGGATCTTCCCGGACCGGGGCACGAACCCACGTCTCCTGCATTGGCAGGCGGACTCTCAACCACTGCGCCACCAGGGAAGCCCCCAAGTGTCATTCTGCAGGGGCTGGGGGCTTGGTTGGAAATGCTGCTTTTCCCTGTTTTGGGGACTGTGTGGTGAGGCAATAGAGGGTATGATTTACGGGCAGGAAGGAGGGCGGAGACACTGCAGCTTTCCTTCTCTTTTCCTATGGAAGACGAGATACTTTTATAGAGGAGCAGGATGTGGGTGGAGGACCTGCCGGAAGGGGTGGCCCTTATTGTTGGGGTTCTGGGCTGGAGTCTTGGCTCCGCTGCTCGGAAGCTCTGGGGTCTTGGGCAAGTTATTCAGCTTCTCTTAGGCTCAACTTCCTCCTCTGTGAAGGAGGATGGTGATAACAGCTGCTTGGCAGATCTTGGCAAAGTTTCTGTGAGGATTACGTGATAAAAGGTGGATGTGAAAGGACCTCTTCTTAAGTCACGTTTTTATCGTGGTCAATTACACACAACATAAAATTGACCGTTTCCACCATATTTAAACGTACAGCTCAGTGGTGTTAAGTGCCCTCCCCTTGTTGCACAGCCATTACCACCATCCGTCTCCAGAACTTTTTCATCTTCCCTGACTGTGAAAATACTTTTATTCATTGCATATATAAGGCAAATGAGTCCCCAAGAAGCAAGGACTCATCTGAGACCTCGCAGCAAGATGGGGCGGAGCTGAAGTGAGACCTCGCCCCCAGCTCTCAGCTGGGAGCTCACCTTCCATCTCCAGCACCTCGCTGCCTCTGCGGGCTGCAGGGATCCAGGGACACTCAAGGTCTCTTTGGGGTCAAATCACTCTGGAGAGCTTCCTCGTTCTCCTAAACCCCCTCTCCCGGGACTGTGGGGCCTCCAGGGAAACCAGGTGGGACCCAAGGAGCCGCCTCTGTGTTGAGAGCATTCCTCTTAGGCTGTCCTGGTCTCTCTCAACTTCTTGTCTTTTTCTCTATCTGCTCCTTCCTGATATGGACAGAGTTCCAGTGGAGAAGCAGAGGAGCTGAATTCGGGGTGACCTTTGGGATGGCTTTGTGAGGTACCTCACGGTATGGACAGAGCTTGGACAGGGAGGCAGATGGCCTGGGTTCTGGTCCTTCCCATGGCTACTGTAGTAGTTCTCACCGAGCCCGTATTGTCGAGGTCCTACTATGTGCCCATCACTGGGAAAACACCAGTGAACAAGACCTTGGTACTTGCTGCATGCAGCTGCTGTAAGACACTCGGGATATGATGGCGAGGACCTTGTGGCAAAGGGCACTCGCCTATAGGAAGCCCTGGTGGGTGGGGAGGTGGGCGGTGGCCTGGGCTGATGGATGGTAACAGCCTGGGGCCAGGGTGCTAGGGCAGGAAGAAGAAGGAACGGGAATTGCTATGCAGGTTGGACTTGGGTGCCCTGGGCTCCCTGTGACCTCTGCATCCAGGTACTGGGGGCTGGAGACAGACCGGGTCAGACAGCAGCGGCCTTCAGGCAGCTCATGGTCGAGTGGGGAGCACAGAGCTGTGTGCAGGTGGTTCCAAAGCAGCTTTATCTGCACTGACAGAGAGGAACGGGTGATGACAGGTTACATCACCAGGGGAAGAAAAGGCTGATTCTGCCTTGCAGGATGGGGAAGCTGGTGGAGGGACGGCAGGGGAGGCTTTGCTCTGATTTGATGCAGAAGAGATGGGTCAGGAATGCCCAGGGGATGTCTCGTCCTAGGGGGACTCTTTCTTTAACCTCCCTGGGGGCTGTCCCCTTTGACCCCCAGACGGATTCTATGAAGTGGCTGGGCAGGGATTATTGTACTCATTCTGTGAGTGGCAGTGGTGCTGTGTTGGAGGACTTGGGAAAGGTCACCAGGAGTGAGTTGAGCAGGAAGCAGGGCCTGACCTTCCTGCCTGGGTCCCAGGCATTCTCAGCAAACCCACCCGGGTTCCCTCTGTTCCTCCGACGGAGAGACCCATTCAGAGCAGGCCTTGCCTAACCTGGGTGCCTGGGTCTCCAGGAAGTCCTGTCCTCAAGGAGCTCCTAGCCTAAAGCCCTCCAAGCTCTTTCCCTCCGTCTTCCTCCTCTCTGTTTTCCTGGCTTCTTCCCACCCTGGGAGGCTGTGGAGAAGCCGCTCTGCTGCCGGGGAAGCGGGAGGGCCGCCAGACTAACATGCTGTCCGATGGGTCTTCTCTTGACCCCAGGTCCCGGCTGGCGGACTTCCACGCCAACTGTCGTGCCTCCTACCGGACGCTCACCGGCTGCCCCACCGACAATTACCAGGCGTGTCTGGGCTCCTACGCGGGCATGATCGGTAAGCTGCCCCCACCCGGGCTCTCGGTGGCTCCTGGCTGCCCCAGGCTCAGTTAGGGACCGAGGCCCAGCTCAGGGTCGGCGGGTGGACAGCCTGAGCTGGCCCCTCTCTGCTGTGATGGGAGCCGGAGGTTTATCATGGGGGAGGAGGCCCCTGGGGCCTTAGGAGTTTCCCAAATAAGAAGAAAGGGTAACATTCATTGTGCAATATTCCAGACGCTGTGCTAAGCAGTTTACAGGGACTGTCTTGTTTAAGTCTCACGGCAGCCCTTACTAGGCAGGGGGTGGGGCTCCATTTTACAGATGGGAAAACTGAGGCTTGGGGAAGCTAAGTAACTTGTGCAGGTTCACCCTACTGGTCAACATTGGCACTGGGATCCAAACCCAAGAGAGAGCCTTAGCCTCCCTGACTGGAGGACACATGCTCTGCTTGTTGGTGAAAGAGAAAGTGAGGGCCCGTGCTCTCGGGTGCGGGGTCGGGGGGCTCCTTGGTATCCCCTCTGCCGCCCTGGCCTGTCCTTTATGCCATGCCCCCCTGCTGACCCCCGCGGTTTGGAATGTGAGCTGGGATATATGTGTGTTGAGGGGCAGGTGGATGGGAGGGAGGGTGGTGTCCGAAGCCTCTTCTCTGATGGGCCTGGGGTCTGGGGGCCCTAGGGGAAGCCTTACTGTTCCTCTCTCCTTTGCCTCCCTTTCTCCCTGCCTAGGGTTCGATATAACACCCAACTACGTGGACTCCAGCCCCACTGGCATCGTGGTGTCCCCCTGGTGCAGTTGTCGTGGGAGCGGAAACATGGAGGAGGAGTGTGAGAAGTTCCTGAGGGACTTCACCGAGAACCCGTGCCTCCGTGAGTCCTGCCACGTCCTCCGCAGCCAGCAGCCACCCCCCACCCCTCCTATCCCAGGGGGCCCTGGAGCTCTGCCTGGCTATTCCCTCCTTCCCCTTGCGGTGGCCAGTGACGCCTGAAGGGCTTCTCCAGCAGGGGGGTTGCCTGCAGAGACCGTGGGTTTTGTGCTCTCGGAGATTCACCCCGGAGCTGTCCGGAGGCCACTGGAGGCCTTCCACCTATGTCGAGTCAAGGCCGAAGGTTTCTGGTCTGTGATCCTGACAGTCTCAGCCAGGTTCCTTCAGGCACAGCCCTGGGGTGAGGTCTTAGCATCTGTCACTTTGCCCTTTAAGGATCGATTTCCCCTTGGAATTGGAGTGTCATCAAACTCCTAATCCGAAGGCTAGAGAGAAGGAAAGGTCAGCCACAAGCTCTGCCTGCCTGGTCTTTCTAGTCTGACACCCTTGCTATCCACACCCACCTGGAGATCTCCTCCCTCTTTGCTGCCCTCTTTTCTTCCTTCCATCCATCTGTCCATCCTGCCTTTCTGACAGCACGGTGGGGCTTAGAGATGGAAGTCACAGTGTTTGTCATTGAGCAGCTCACCCTCTGAAGGAGGTGCACTGTCAGGGGGTCACAGCCATCACAGTACGGTGGGGGAGGAACCGTGCTAGGGTGGAGGTCTGCAGAGGGGTCTGCAGAAGCCCAGGGTGGGGCTGCCCAAGTCAGCCTGGAGGAGGGGTGCCCTGAAGGCATCTCAGACCCACTTGGGGATCACTGGCCACCGGTCAGCTGAAGGGGCAGGGAGGGCCTGCTCGTCCGCTCTGGGCAGAGGTGGGTTTCAGGAACTGCAGACCACTTAGCCTTGCTGCACTGCATAAGGATGCCCAGGGTCACCTGGACAGGTGGAGAGAGTCCTCCTGGTGAGGGCCCTTGCAGATCTGAAGGCGTGTGGATCTTAGGGTCCTGCAGGTGGCGGAGGTGGCGTGAAGCTCGCTGAAGGGGTGTCGGCAGGTGGTACCATGGTCAGATCTGATTTCGGAAGGCTCACTCTCTGGTTCTGGTGTGGAGGGGGTGGGGGTAGGGATGTGGTTCGCACAGGTGACCCAACACAGAGTCCGCTAGAGGTTGTTGTAGGTGCTCTCGGGGGAGGACAGCACTCACTGATCCAGAGCAGCGGCGGGGTGTGGAGTGGGGAGGTGGCCTTGGTTGATGGCAAGCGGGTGGTTAGGGAAGTGTCCTGAGTACCCTAGGTTTCTGACTTGGGAGACTTGGGTGGAGAAAGATGTCACCGTCAGGACTGGAAACGCAGCGGGAGGCAATGTTGCGGTGGAGGGAGTGGTGCTTAGTTCAGGGGTGACATGATGAACTTGAAGTGCACCTGGGACTTGGAGGTGGAGCTCCATGCAGGCTCTTGGCCTGGGGACACAGTTTTGTCCAAGAGGTCCCATTAGTTGGTCCTGAGTGGATTAGTGTAACTGACTGAGTGGGGGGTGGATGAGGCCACCTGGGGAGGGGGACTACGTCGGGGGCCACGTGAGCGTGGTGGTCCGCAATACTGAATGCCGCAGAGAAGGTGGGCTTGCGCCCTGGACACAGCCTGCCCCTCGCCTCCCAGCTCCCCACACCCCACTTCTCCTCCTGTTTTCCTCTTCATTCCGCATCTGGTACATTTCCTTTATTCCGGTTTCTCTTTTTCAACTTCCTTCCTGCTCTTTTCTTCTCTCAATATGAGATCTTGGTAGCTATCTGAAAGGGAGCTTCAGCCAAGTTAGTTTGGACGAGTTCCACCCTGCCCCCAGCTCTGGGCTATCACAGGGAAGGTCAAGTTTGGGATGGCAAGGGGCAGAGTGATGGAGGGGCCCCTGATTTCTCTGTGTCTCCTGCTCTCTTTCCCCACAGGGAACGCCATCCAGGCCTTTGGCAATGGCACAGATGTGAACCTGTCCCCTAAAAACCCCTCATTCCAGGCCACGCAGGCCCCTCGGGTAGAGAAAACGCCTTCTTTGCCAGATGACCTCAGTGATAGCACCAGCCTGGGGACCAGCGTCATCACTACCTGCACATCTGTCCAGGTGAGGGGATGCAGCTCTGCCGCTGGGGAAACGGAGCCGGGGCAGTCTGAGGGCTTAGAGAAGCACCTGATGCCAGAGGCGAGGTGGGAAATTACAGCCTGGGGACCAGGGACGGGGCGCGCAAGTTCCTCCCTTTGGATCAGGACCCAAGAGGCAGGAAGAGCTGATGGGGGCTAGTTTTCCATGATTAATTCACTAACTGTCACCTTGCAAGTATCAGACACCTGTTCTGTCACAGGATTGTACTAGATACCACGGGGGTGCCGGAGAAATGGAATGGTTACCATTTATTAACCATCTACTAATTACTGGGTACTGTGTTAGTAGACTCTACCTATTTCATTGATTCTCACACCATGACCTGTTGGGATTCTTGTTGTACACGCAGGAAACTAGCCCAGGGATGTTAGGCGACACACCCAAGGTCACACAGCTGGTTAGTGGTGGAATAAGATTTCAAACCTACATCTGATTCCAAAACCTGTGATTTTCATTTGTTTGTCCATCCGTCCATCCATGCATCCATCCAATGTGTGTCATGCATGCATTGTGTTCGACGTCTTATGTGAGATGCTAGGGAGACACTGGTGAATGAGGCTGATGCAGTCCTGTGTTTTGTGGTCCTTGTGGTCTTGTCGAGGGTCAGACAGTTCAACAAGCACCAGACGTGGGCTGTGGTCAGTGCCACAAGAGGAGACCACGTGGGTGGCATTGTGGAGACACACCACAGGGCTCCCCACTCAGCCTTTCTCTCTGCTGAGCTATCCTCATGCTGTCACACCATTTGCTACAGTAGATTCTTTGCTTAGGATGTTGGTTCTAATCAGAACGTGCCCCCCCCACACACTCATACACACTCTCTCTCACACACACTCTCACACACACTCATATATACTCATATACACACTCATACTATAGAACAGAGAGTTTAAAAGAAGACCTTGTGCAGAATATCAGGGAAAACAGAGGAGGGGGGAAACAGTGAGGGTGTGGTGGTGGGGATAAGGGGATGTTTCAGGCAGGAATTGGGGCTGGAATTGCTAAGGAGAGGTGGGGTCTGGAGTCCAGCCAGTGAGAGCACAACGTGAGCATAGGTTTGGGGACTGGGGGAACAGGCCCGGCTGCGTGTGGCAATGAAGATGCCAGTCTGAGTGGGGCGGGCTCGTGGGATCACCAGTGAGCACTCACTACGAAGTTTCAGTCTTGCAAGATGAGTAAGTCCTGGAGAACTGGTTACAGTGATGTGACTGTAGTTGACAGTGTTGTACTGTGTACTTGAAATTTGTATAGACCTTAAGTGTTCTCAGTGCAAAAAAAAAAAAAAGCAAAAAAAGAAGATGGTAGAAGTGTGAAGTGATGGATGTGTTGATTGACTCGTGGTGAGTTTTTTACAATATTTATATATATTAGATTGTGCACCTTAAAAATATACTTTTTTCTGGCCATGCCGCTCGGCTTGAGGGATCTTAATTCCCCAACCAGGGATCGAACCGGGCAACTGCAGTGGAAGCGCAGAGTCCTAACCACGGGACCACCAGAGAATTCGCAAATAGATACAATTTTTGATGGTCAATATAACCTCAATACAGCCAGAGATGAAGAGCAGTGGGCTTTCAGAGTGCTGGCATGAGACCCGAGCAGGGATGGGGCCTGGCAGAGGTATCCAGGTTGCCCCGGGCACCCCTTACTGGTGCCCGTCCTGGTTGGGAAGCCCACTCCCCCTTCCCTTCCTGGTGGGCTGTAACAGCTGACCTCCAAGTGCCTTCAGGTCAGGCCCAGCGTGGGCTCCTCCATGCCCCGCTCCCCTCCATTAGGCCGCCCCTCCTGATTTGGGCTGAGGTGCCCGTGTCACCCCTGGGTGGCTTCTAATTACACTCAACACGCTTCAGCGGCTGCTGGCGGGGCTCGGTGGCCACTCCACAGACGGTCGCCAGTTCAATTTCATGCTAGAGTGGCGGGCAGCTCGGCAGGTCAGGGCTGTGCCACCTGTCAGGTGACCAGGCTCTGGCGTGGTCTCTCTGGGCACTGCCAACCTTCCTCCCCAGCCCCTTGGGGCTGGCTCACCGGGGAGATGCCCACTCATCAAGGGCTGTGGACCCTTCCTAATACTCCCACAGAGTCACTGTGGGCGTGGAGAAGTTCAAAGCCCTGGTCTCATGCCCACCGCAGCCCCCTCAGTGCCTGATGCCTCTGACTCCCTTTTTCCCCCCCGCTCTTTCCCTCCAGTGGTTTGCTAAACCATCGCCTGGTTTCTTTCAGCCCCAGCCTGGTTTTCTGCAGACTCACCATCTGGGGGCTTGTCTTACACTTGGTTTGATTCCAGTGGGGTTAACACACGATCTGTATGAGAGATGACGTATGTGAGGAACCTTACACACATGATGGGTGTTTTGAATCCTGGAGGGCTGTCTGGCAGGGGGCTCCCCCAGGCCTGGCCCCAGGGTCCGTCCACTTGGATGTGTTGACTAAGTCACTCTGGGTGGGACAGCAGGGGCGGACCTCCCAGGAGGAATGGAAGAGAAGCAGACCCTCAGAGGGACCCACCCACAATCACCCTCATACCCCCGTTCTTTCTCACAGAAACTGAAAGGAAAGGGCCTCTGATTCTGTTTTAATTGCGGTCTTTTATTTTTTTTATTCTTTCATTTTTTAAAATTTCTTTATTTTAATTTTATTTTTGGCAGCGTTGGGTCTTTGTTGCTGTGCGCGGGTTTTCTCTAGTTGCGGCGAGCAGGGGCTACTCTTCCTTGTGGTGCGCGGGCTTCTCATTGCGGTGGCTTCTCTTGTTGCAGGGCACGCGTGGGCTTCCGTAGTTGTGGCGCACAGGCTTAGTTGCTCTGTGGCATGTGGGATCTTCCCGGACCAGGGCTCGAACCTGTGTCCCCCGTATTGGTAGGCGGATTCTTAACCACTGTGCCACCAGAGAAGTCCTAATTGCGGTCTTTTATTTTGTGGTTTTTTTTTTTTATGTGATATGCAGGCCTCTCACTGTTGTGGCCTCTCCTGTTGTGGAGCACAGGCTCCGGACGCGCAGGCTCAGTGGCCATGGCTCACGGGCCCAGTCGCTCTGCGGCATGTGTGATCTTCCCGGACTGGGGCACGAACCCGTGTCCCCTGCATCGGCAGGCGGACTCTCAACCACTGTGCCACCAGGGAAGCCCTAATTGCGGTCTTTTAAATGAGCACCTACTCCTCTGTGCCAGGTGCTGGACGTGCAGAGGGAATAAGCCCACGACCCTGCCCTCAGCTTGGCTGGAGGCTGGTGTGGGTGGTCTGTCCCTCCCCAGCCCGTGCCCCCTCCCTCAGCTCTGCTAGCTTGGAAGGGCTCTGTGGTGGCCCTTGTGGGGCCCTTGGGAATGACAGCAACCCATGGCCACAGAAGGGAGTCTCCGAGTGAGGGCAGAGACAGGGAGCTGAGCGAGGGAGGGAGGGAGGGAGGGAGAGGAAGCCCGCACACCCCAGACACCCCTGGAGAGAGCGGCAAGATCACTTACCTCTGTCCTCCTTCTTATCCACAGGTGGACCCTGGGGGAAGCCTTAGGAACCTCCTTCACTGACCCAGAGATGGTAGCCAGGTGGGGACCTCACATGAGTGATTGGATGTTAGCGTCAGTGGGCTCTCTGAGAGCTGCTTCTCAAATCCCAAAGGATGGGAGGCCAGTGTGGACAGTGGCTTGTTCACAGCACCCCCGGCCCCCGGCTCCTGGACAGTTTTCTTTTGGCTGCGCTGTGCTGACTCTTCCTCCAAATCCGCTCCCCCAAAGGACTTTCCCACAGTGGGGCGGGGTCTGGCATTGGAGAGACTGTTGTCTCCACCGAGGGGCTGCTGAGCAGAACTGTGGGTGTCTTAGGTACCAGAGAGGAGCTGGCAGCTGGGCAGGCCCCGAGTGGGCCCCGTGTCTGTGGTCCTTGACGCTCTCTGGAGCCTGGCTCTCATATGCTTCCGTTCCTGGCTGTGGTTCCCTCTCCGGGTGGCCCTGCCAGCCTGGGGCTCTCTGGAACTTGGAGAAACTGTGGCAGAATCTGCAGAACAGTGTCTCCCTCTGTCCCTGCTACACACACACACACACACACACACACACACACACACACAGCCCTGTGTGAATTCCCTCCCTCCTGCCCAGTGGTCCCTAAAGCGAGAATCTACAGGAGGCCATCAATCTTGCACCCTCCTCCAAGGTCCTTTGTTTCAGAAGCCCATCAGGCACCCCTGGTGTAGGCCCAATGGCCAGGCTGAGCAACATGCTGGCCCTTGTGCTCGTCAGTTCCTCTGAGCGAAGGGCGTCTCCTTCCCTTCTCTTCCAGCCCTCTGCCTTTGAGTCCTACTTGGATGTCACCTCTTGGGTGGTCTCCTGACTCGACTCTGGCAGAACTGCCTTCTCTTTGCTTAGGGCTCCCGCTTTGCCTCCCTTCAGCCCCCATCACGACGTGTTCTGCTCCCCGCACCAGACAAGCATCCCTGGAGGGCAGGGGCCGCATCACCCCCTTGGTAGCCCTTATAACCATGTGCTTAGTGCCTGGCATCAAGTGGGCGCTTCACATGGGTCAAGAGAAAGAGCCCAGAGTTCCCGATCATTGGATTGATGGGAACTTCCTGCTCTCTGTTCTAGAAAACGGTCTGTTGTGTTGCTCGCAGGCAACTCTATTCAGCTTCCCTCTCTCTCATTGATGCCCTCTGTGTGCCGTGAGGTATGAAGGTAAAGAAGTAGGTAAAGAAGGTGAAGATGCAGGAGGATTGGACAGAAGGCTCTTTTGTCATAAGATGGGGCCTGGACCGGGGCAGTGCAGCATGGGCAGGGCAGACTGGCAGTGGGTTCCCACTTTCCCTGGACTTGGTTTGTTTCCAGTGTCCTTGGTGTTCCCGGCGGGTGGCTCTGGGCCAGTTTGCGGGACCCTGTCATATCACCTTCTGCAGGGCTGCAGGGCCCTATTAACGGAATCTCCTTTGCTTTCCTTGTCTCCACCAGCCAGTTTCTGCTCTCACCCTTGCTAGTGCCCATCACATCTGGGGGAATTAAAAATGAGTTTGGAGGGCTTGCCATGAACCCTCCTCACCACATGCCGGCCACAGGCTCAGCAGCCGGCAGCCACGTCCGTCTCCTCAGCCCCCTGCCTGTTCCCTGGACGGGTCTCTTACTCAGCACGCAGGCCGGTGGCTGTCAGAGCACGGGACCCAGAGGCTGCTCAGTGTATCCGTATGCCTATTAGGCATACGTTTCTGATTTACAGATTTGGCTCGTTTCAAAGCTTTGAGAGGCTGATGCGTTCCTTCTTTTCTTCCCTCCCTCTGGCTCTCCCTTGTACTCATTCATTTATTCTTCCGTCAATGCATTCCCTCATTTATTCAACGTAAATTCTTACCGCACGTCACCCTGTTCCAGGCACTGAGGCTGACCAGCATATGAGGCTGTTACTTTGGTCCTCATACCAGCAGGAGGGACAGGGTACACGCTCAGAGAATTACGGGGCAGGAGGTGATGGGTGCGCCAGGGGGCTGGATAAGGCGTTATAAGGCAGATAAGGCAGAGATGTGGAACCGGGAGGGGTGGGCGAGGAGGGAGCAGAGACGGGAGTCAGGACAGCACAGGGCAGCTGAGGAGGGGGGCCGGTCCTGCCGGCTGAATCTGGCCTGCTGACTGTTTGAATAAATTAAGTTTTAGTGGAACATGGGCGACACCTGAATAAATTAAGTTTTACTGGAACACGGGCCATACCCTATTGTTATGTATTGTCCGCGTGCTGCAGGCAGAGTTAAGTTGGGACTGACGCTATGGCCGGCAGAGCCTAAAATTGTTACTCTCTGGCCCTGTGCAGAAAATGTTTGCCTCCCCCTGACCTAGAGGAACACAGGCCATGCGTTTGGGAGAACGCAGGTTTCTGATATGGGAAGGAGCGGGTGGAGAGACAAACCTAATTTTCAGGTTGAACTGGTGAGTGTGGAGAGGCCGCTGAAGGCTTCTGAACAGGGATGTCTGATGACAAGTGTGATTTGGGAAGTTAATCTGACAGCAGGTGGAGACTTGTTGTCGAGGGAGAGTGACTGGGGGACCTGTTAGGAGATTTTTGCAATAGTCAGTGATAGTCAATGGTCATCAGAGGTAAGAAAAGAGGGGTTGTACTAGTGGATGGTGGGGAGTGGAGGAGGGTGAGGTGTGTTACTGGGGGTGGGCGTGTGCAGGACGGAGGTCCCCAAGGGCACTGAGATTTGGGGATGGGGCCGGGGACAGAAGCAGGGGACACAGGAGAGGGCCTGCCAGCCCCGGCCAGGGGTTTTCCCATAGAGACAACACTGGACTTGGTCCCTGGCACCTGGACATGCCAGACCCAGTTTCGGGAGTGTGGACAGAGGTGGCAAGGAAGAGGAGGAAGACGATAATTTCCTTCTAACTTCCTGAGCAAAGGGCCCCTCTGAGAGAAATTTCTAGAAGGATGAACCTTGTCTTTGCTGCCATCCTCCCTTCCTGCCACCAAGATAATCGGGTGAGATAGGCATCAAGAGTGGTCTTGGGGGGCTTCCCTGGTGGCGCAGTGGTTGAGAGTCCGCCTGCCGATGCAGGGGACACGGGTTCGTGCCCCGGTCTGGGAAGATCCCACATGCCGTGGAGCAGATGGGCCCATGAGCCATGGCTGCTGAGCCTGCGCATCTGGAGCCTGTGCTCCGCGACGGGAGAGGCCACAACAGTGATAGGCCCGCGTACCGCAAAAAAAAAAAAAAAAAAAGAGTGGTCTTGGGGAGGGGTGTGACCTCAGAGGACAGCTGCACCGTGGGGGGCTTGGGGAAGATAGAGCCTCTTCCCCCTCCCATTTGCTGAACTGGGGCAGAGGTGACCTTGTGGGTGTTTATTTCTCTCATCTGGGTGTGAGCAGGGCTGTGACTCACTCATCTTTGGAACCCCCTGCAGGGGAATGGTAGGGGGGGAGTTAATGGTGAAGGAGACGGTGAATTTGAGCCTAAGGCTTGGGCATTAGGTAGTGGAACCTCTTTCTCTATGCACTTCCCCCATCTGCCACTTTCAGAAAAGGTTGGCTGACGGGCAAACACCCACACTGTTCTGTGTGCCCAGGACTGGGGGAGAGGTCTTGGGCTTGCTGTCGGGGGAGATTACTGCAGCCTTCACCCCTTCGCTGTCTGTTCTGTGTTTTCTGGAAGTCAGGTGGAGGGGTCCACGGGGGCCCAGACTTCTCCCTGGCTTTGCTTGCTGAGCTGTCAGGGTAGAGCTAGGATAGCCCCAGGCTACCAGCTGACCTGGGTCTCACCCCGCAGCCCCAGTCCTGGGAGTTTACTGGATGCAAACGCTGCTTCGCTCTGCATCACGCTTGGGGATTAAGGGGCGTTTATACTTGTCCAGAGCTTTACTGCACCATACGCACGGTCTCATGTATCTCACGGTGCATCAGTGAGGTTCGCTTGACTATCGCTATTTTATAGATGAGGAAACTGAGGTGCCGGTAGATGAAGGGATTTGCCTGGGGTCAGTGGCTGAACCAAGACTGGAGCCCTGGCCTCTGGCCTCTGGGGTCCTTCCTTGGATCAAGGGGCTGTTCCACGGGGATGGGCACCAAGGCTTAGGACACCGCAGTCTAAAAAGGAAAGGCTGGGATGGGTCTCTGAGGACAAAAATCTGTAAGCTGGGTGTTGTAGCACTTGAAGGAAGTACTTGAGGACAGTGAGAGGAAGCCCAGTGTGTCACCTGGCCACTCAGCACTTGTTCAGTGTGTGGCAGGTCAGCCCTGGAGCCTGCCAGATGGAAATGCCATTGGTTCAGAAGGGCTTGGGCAAGTGCTGTGGATGACGGATCCAAGATGGGTCACTGAAGGGGCATGGGGAGGGGTCCTGTCCTGATATTCATAGAGCCCAGTCCTCTTACCCAAACCAGGTCCCTGTGGCCTGTCAGAGACCACACAGTGGGTCAGATTCCTTTGGCCCTGGTCCTGGGAGGTGGCATCCCTCTCTCACGGTAATATGGGTCAGAGGACGGGATGAAGGGGTCCTCTCCTGTTTCTTCTCCTCCCCCGATGCTCCCTCCCTCCCCCTCTTCCCTACCTGGTGCTCCTGTCTCCTTGGGTGCTGTCTTTCCCTTTTTCTCTACTTCATCCCTCCTCTCATTTCCTCTTACTCCTATCCCTTTCCTCCTTCTCCTCTTCCTCTTGCTTCCTATCTAATATTTGCCAACACCCCCTCCTGTGTCTTCCCTCTTCAGAGGAGGCTATCAAGTCCCAGGCGGCTCCAGAGCTGAGCGTTCAGATCCCACCTCCTCCCCTCATGGCTCCTCTCTGTGTGGTTGACCAGGCTAAGTTGTGTCCAGGTCTGTGTCCAGGACCCGGGGTTCCCTGAGAGCTGGCATCCTGTCACAGAAGGTCAGGCCAAGAGGTCATCTAGTTTAGCTATTTTCTCAAACCTTATTTATTTTTAAGCCACAGACTATTTTTTTTTTTTTTTTTTTTTGCGGTACACGGGCCTCTCACTGCTGTGGCCTCTCCCGTTGCGGAGCACAGGCTCCGGACGCACAGGCTCAATAGTTATGGCTCACGGGCCCAGCCGCTCCGCGGCACGTGGGATCCTCCCGGACTGGGGCACGAACCCGTGTCCCGTGCATTGGCAGGTGGACTCTCAACCGCTGTGCCACCAGGGAAGCCCACCACAGACTATATTTAAAAATAATTCTGTATATAACTTCAACATATAAAACAAGTCAAAATAGAGCTTCTTGGTTGAGGTAGCGGGGAGGACCGGGATCCCCAGCTGTCTGCCTGTGATTCCACACAGCCTCCTGTTTAGTGAGCACTGTGGGAGGGGGCGCCAGGGAGAAGACAGGGACCCTGGAGGGGGCGGAGACACGGCTGCTGTACCTGCAACAGTTAGAGCTGGAAAGGCTGCCAGGAAATATAGGTGCTGGGCTGCGTGGCACAGACCCTGACAGGCTACAGGATGTCATAGGTGGGGACCTAGCTGGGGCTGGGAGTTGCTCAGGGAGGTGACCGAGTGAGGATGGTGGGGGGCAGTCAGGTGTAAGCTAATGGTGACAGCACAGCCTCTGAGGTGGGGTGGGCAGGCTCCATCAGGCAGTGACCTCCCACAGCCCTATCTGGAGCTGCACTTGGTCCTGGGCAGTGGAATCCAGTCCTTGGGTCCGCAAGGGCCTCCGAGCACACACCCTTCTGCAGGGATGCAGGTTGGTGGCTTGGCCGGGCTAGATCTTGGCACCCAGAGTCACTGGTGCTGAGGTATTATACAGGATGCTCCTTGGTTGAGTCCCTGATTCTGTCTCGACTGCACTCGTTGTCCCCATGATCACATTTCTACCTTCGGTAGTGACTCTGCTCTTGGCTGGGGCCTTTGTGTGACAGCTGGGGCCTTGTTTAGCTGACCAGATGCCCTGGGTGGTAGATTGCCTGTGATGTTCAAAGCATCCTTCATATCTCTGGCCAAGAGCAGTGGTTTAGGCATAATTTCTTGGGCTTCCCAGTTGCTTCTGGTGGCCAGAGCCATTTGAGGCCAGTTTAGAAGCATCACATCTCCCAGCTGGTTCCCATGGGTCACTATTATGATGGAGACAGCAAAGCGCTGCTTATCACACCTACCCTCTGGTCCTCATCCAGGTGGTGTGCCAGGGGTGGAAAACCCTGGAGTCATCACCAAGCCAGCTTTCCTTCCTCATTCCTCACCTGAACCACAGAGCTCCCAGGTGCCACACAACTGTTTAGGGTGGAACAGCCAACACCTGGCACCATGGCCAGATGTCCGCCTAACCTGCCCCAGTGGCAGACATCACTAATCAATCACAGCTCTCTTCCCCATGAGCCCAATGAGGACTCATGATTTTTCTGGAGCTGGCACTGGGATGCTAGTTCTGATCTGTGGCATTCATTCATTCATTCATTCATTCACAGATATGTTAATGAATGGTGGTTAATAAACAGTAACTGAGTATAACATTTATTGAGCTGCTGTTATACAAGGAAAGAAAACATGGTCCCTGCTTCATCCAGAGGAACTCTGAGTATGGTAGACAGACCCGGGAGTGGCTTATTATTTTATTAGGCTGTAAGTGGGAGAGCAGAGTTAGAACTCCCTTCTTCAAGAGCCCTGATCACTGAGAGTGTCAGAGAAGGGCAAAGGTCTCTGTGCTGCCAGTGCTCTTTACGTGTACACTGTGATGTCAGGGGTGGGCAGCAGGGCCATGGAATGTGTCGTCTCATCTGAGTCATGGGACAAAGCCCGGCCAGAGACCCAGCCCCAGTGATCCATCCTTACTAGCGCCTTCTCTCCCACAGGAGCAGGGACTGAAGGCCAATAACTCCAAAGAGTTAAGCATGTGCTTCACAGAGGTGAGTGAGGGCCTGAGTGGGGGTGGGTGCCGGGGGCTGGGCCAGAGTGGGTTGTTTTCCAGGAGTGCCTTGGACTTGAAGCTCCCAGATTCCATTGCATGGACTGGGCTGGCTGAGCTTCTGGCCCACCTGGACCTTGGTAGGTGCTCACTCTGTTGGGGGTGAGGGTGGGTGGGTATAGATGTTGCAGCCAGGGCCCTTACTTGTCTCTTGGGTGAGACGCAGGAGGCCGCTCTGAGCAGAGGTCCTGGCAAGCCTTCCTGACTCTTTAAGACAGGTGTTCCCAGCAGCCTGCTCTGTGCTGGTTCTGTGACATTGAGGAGGTGGAATGATGGCACAGGACGTGGGCCCTTCCGTGAAGGAGCCCCAGCACAGGAGTAGATCTGTGACTATGTATATGTATAGCGTATATATAACTTAGAGGAGAAGTAAAATTAGTGAAAGAGTCTGCAGAAGGAGGGAGAGTTCAGACAGGGGTGTGCAGTGGAGGCTCTGTGGAGGAGGGATTCCAGCAAACTTAGGAACCCGGAGAACGTAGCTTCTCTCTTCACCCCTCCCCTCCCCTCCCTTCCCCTCTCCAGAAGCAGGTCCTGTGGACCCTGGGACTTTCTTCCTTTAGATCTTTATACCATCCCCATCCTCGCTGGTCTGCATTAGCCAGGCAGGGAGAGCAGCCCGTTGCCCTGGGGGCTGCTGCCTTGTTCCCCGAATAGTCAGCTGAGGCATAGCCCAGCTCCATGGAAGCCTGGCTCTGCGAAGAGGGTCCCCTGGGTGACCAGGAGGGCAGGGGCCTTAGTGCTCCACTTCCAGAGTCTTTTATTCTTTTTTTTTTTTTTTTTGCCTGATCCCAGCCCTACTGACTCGTTTGTCCTTCTCTCTGCTTCTGTTCCCGCTTCTGCCTGGCCACAGCTCACGACCAGTATCATCCCAGGGAGTAAAAGGGTGGTCAAACCTAACTCAGGCCCCCGCAGAGCCAGACCATCGGCTGCCTTGACCGCTGTCTCCTTCCTGATGCTGAAGCTGGCCTTGTAGACTCTGGGAGGTTTCCGAAAGCTACACGGACGAGCACACCCGCCTGACAAAATGGAAACACACACAGACACACACACACCTGGCAAAAAAAAAAAAAAAAAAAAAAAAGTCTTTTCCCACCTTGTCTCTGAACCTGTCTCCTCCCAGGTTTCTTCTCTGGAGAAGTTTTTCTAAACCAAACAGACAAGCAGGCGGGCAGCCTAAGAGCTGGCCCAGAGGTCCCCTGGCAGGGGAAGCCCAGTGCTGAGGAGGGCACAAGGGTCTAGAGATGCCCTTCACTTTCTTCTGGTGTTTTCCTCTCTGGACGCTGCTGACATGAGAGACCAGGATGACATCCCCACCGCCTAAGGGACATGGGCTGGGGCAGGATGGCTGCCGCTCTCCTCAAGCTCCCCATTCTGGGGACCTGCCGGGGGCTGGCGGGGGACGTCAGGCAGCAGAGCAGCGAGGCTGCCCGCCTTGGGGTCCAGCTGGGTACCTTCAGCACCTCCAGCTGGCTTCAAGGATGGAGGTTTTCTCGCCTCCCTTCTCTGAGGGCTGGATCTGACCTGTGGAGGGTTGCGGTGCTGAGCCCCCTTGACCTCCACTGAAGCACAGGGTGGGAGGCGGGGCAGTTCCAGGGGGCTTGGGAGCCCAGCCTGCCTGGGATATCCCGTTGGGGGTTGGGAGCAAAACTTGGATACCACCTCAAGGCTGATTCTTCCTGCTTGGTGGCAGGAGTTTTGAAATCAAAGAGAAATGATTTTTTGTCCACTCCCTTGGTTTCTCTTGGGTCCATTTGGTGGTTCTCCCTTGGGAGGGAGGGGCTGGCGCTGAGAGGGGCAGAGAAGACCACCGGGGCCCGTCTACCTGCACCACACTCTGGTCTCTGCGGCTCTCTCCAACTCTTTTCTCTCTGCCTCGCTCTTCTCTTTCCTCATTTCCGAGACGTATGCACACTGTATGTACATTACACGGCTCCTTTCTCGACATATATGTATATACACATCCGTATACATATATCGTGTGGTTCCCCCTCCTTTCCTTTTTTTTAAGGAACAAAACTAATGAAATAATACCCTAACAGATGATCGAAAATGTATTACTGTAAAGTTTATTTTTTTTAATAATGTTGTCTATGATGGGAAACGAAGGAGGTTGGCTCCCTGTGTCCCCGCCCCAGTCGGGTTGACTGGGCAGCGGAAGAGGGTTTCTGATCTATATCACGCTTAGCAGAGGCTCCAATAAACGTACTAGGAAGCAGTCTGCCCTTCTGCCTCACTCTGGGTGTGCCTTTGTCCCTATTTTGTTCTTGGCCCAGTGCCAACCTCGTGGCTGCTTCCCCAGGGGCTCCTGGTGGGCCTTGGGAGAGCGTGTGTGTCCGCGTGTGCACACGTGTGTCTGTCGTGTGTCCTCGGTGTGGCTGATAGAACTCTGTTAGGAGACGGTGGGGCTGAGGTCCCAGCTGTGCTGAGCCTGCGGGCTGTTCACCTGTCATCGCCTCCCTCCCTTCCCAATCAGCACCGATGCCCGTTGGTCCCAAACTGGAAGAGAATGAAAGTAGCCGTGGGGATGGCAGGGTGGAGACAACCTGACATCACATCTTGCAGATGTTTTTGTTAGAAGGCTGCCTGGGTGGCCCTGTGAGGCGGCACAGTTCGTCTTATGTAGGGTGGGTGGTATCTTCCTGCTGGGACTCCTGTTTTTTTTTTAAGGTATGTGATTGTGAAGGCAGAGACCTGGCCTCTTGGGTCCCAGCAGAGAAGGAAGACAGTTGTAGTCCATCCTTTTTCTCTTTTTCTCCGTTTGCCACCCAGGCTCTGCCCGGACATTGGGCCTGCCATATTCTCTTGGAGAGACTCTCCTTCAGAGAATACTAGGGGAATGCCTGCTGGCCGAGTGTGTGTGTGCGTGTGTGTGTGTGTGTGTGTGTGCGTGTGCGCGCGTGCGTGCTGGCGGGTGCGGGCTCGTGTGTGTTCAGGGCATGTGTGAGTATGCGCACAGCAGCAGGGAGGAGGGAAGACTGCCAGGAGAAGGGATGTTCCTTGTGTCAGCATGACCTTCAGGGCTGCACGTGATCCCATCCTGTCACCCCTGGGAGACGAGATGCTTCTCTCTCCCAATCCTGGGTCCCCCCAGGGGCTCTTGTTCCTGGCTGCACACGCACTAGGAACATTGGTCCCTGGTGGTGATCAGGTTGGTGTGCTATGTTCCAGCCTCTGATGGAGGGACAGTGAGCCAGCCTGCCCTCTTCCCCAGCCACCGCTGGCCTTACGTGGGTAGAGCAAGGTAGAGCGGCTGGCAATCCATGTTCTTTGCAAACAGCAACGACTGATTCACTTAGAAGGCTTTGGGAGAAGTTGGCTCATAGAGTCAGTGGGAGATGGGAGGACCAAGGGAGGCTCGGGCAGGAACCAAAGGACATTTGAAGGGACAGAAGGAACAATCTACAGGGTCAACGTGCCACTGTCTCTGTGATGAGCGACAACCAACCATTGTCATCCAGCTGGCTCAGCTGGGGCCTTGTGCCTACCTCCTGCCCCACTTGGGTGGGAGAGGAGGCTGTATGTCACGTCTGGCATCCCTAATGGGAGGTAAGCCCTTGGCTTGCATCATGGGGGAGAGAAAATTTCCCCAAATGAAATGGAGGTGCCATTATGAAGGAGGAATAGAGGCTGGGCAGCTTTACTCTGCCTTAAAACTTCTCCCCACCCAGGTATCACATAGCTGAAATTTTACCATTAAATATTCATTCCTTTGGTTGAGATGATTCCTGTTCTCCATGATCCTCTCAAAATATGTAAATAAAACTGGGAAGAATAAAGTTTCACTATCTTAATGCTAAGTAGTTTAATGGCTTGAATGAATCTTAGTAACATTAAGGCATTTGAGCCTACACTTTGAAGTTAGGCTGGGGGGACAGATAAGTGAAGAGAAGCAGGAAAGGAATTGAGACAAGATTGGTAGGGGCCACCGGAGATCTGAAATTACTTTCGCGTTCTTTCGGGGAGAGTCGTCCACATGGAGTATAGGCCCACTGTGCCTTTACTGCAGAGTCAGCAGTCTGTAAAATGAGCTTTTTCTTTTTGCCACCAGCCCCATGGGGACTGCTGACCTGGGATATGCATCTGTCTGCAAGGCTGTCTTATCCTGTTTTCTAAGCTCTAGTATATTGTCAAGACTGAAACCCTATGGGGATACTTCTGCCCTCCCTGGGGAAGCTTCCAGCCTGGGGCAATTGTGGTTCTGCCCAGAACCCAGACATCAGCTTCCTGCCTGGCTCTTGCCCTGCCACCCTCCTCTCAATGAAGCTGGGACCACTCGACTGGGCTAAAGGCCTAGAAGAGACCCACAGCGGCAGTGGGGGATCCAAAGAGGCTGGTTCAGGGGCTCAGAGGACTTGGCATCCAGCGGGCCGCTCCCTGGCCCTGGGTGGCCCTGGTGTGTGGGCCGCACGGCTGGTTCCCTGCCTTGTTCTGAGATCAGACACAGAGTTGTTATCTCAGTTCCCTGCACCCCAGGCCCTGTTTGGCAACACAGGTTTCCCAGGACTGCCCAACGCTGCTCTCATGAGTCCTTCCAAGGATTTCATCCCCAGGCCCCAGCTGGGCCCGGCTGTGGCAGCTCCAGGGCGGGAAAGAGGGTACATTTGGGGGCGAGGCAGACCTGGGGTTGAATTCCAAATCTGCTGATCACCAGCTGGGTGACCATGTCCAATGTAAGCCTCAGCTTCTCATCTGTGAAAAGGGGCCGGCAGCCCTGCCTCATGAGAACGGTGTTGGGATTAAACGGGATACCCTGCCAAGTGCCTGGCACTCAGCTACGCCCCTCCCTTCGCCCAGCGGCCACATGACGCTGGGCCTCTGTAGATTCTTAGCTCCTGCCTGGCCGGCCAGGGTTCCTCCTCCTGGCAGCGGGAGGAGCGGTGCTGGGGTCTGCCCTTGGAGCTTCTCCCTCCTTCCTCCTCCTCTCTGTGTCCTGAGATGTTTTCACGGATTCCCTGCGGCAGAAACAAGACATGATCAGGCCCCTGGACTCTGCTCTTGGAAGCATGGCCAAGTGGAGTTGAGAGGGCGGCGGGGGGAGGTGAGGGAAAAAAGGGAACTTCCTCCCGTATGTAAAGCAGAGTTGATTTGATCTGCTAGTCACTGAGGACAGTGGCTACAGAACATCCAAATGTCACGCTCCCTGGAGTCCGCTGAGTGGCCACGCCCTCTCCCCTCGGGAGGGCAGAAGATGTGCCTTTGCCGTGGGTGCGCCAGCTCAAAACTGGGACCAGGACGCATCGACTGGCCGTGGGAGCTGGGGCAGGCAGGCTGGCGTGGCATCCCTGGTGGGGCCCAAGGCAAGACCAGAGCAGCTTCACCCCCAGGGGTTTTGAGGAACTCCCTGCAGGGAGGGAGCCCCAGGTCCGCAACCCAAGCTTTTGGGAATGAGTTCTGAGCCATCTTGACGCTTTGTGAGCAGAACCGCCTCCCCTGTGACTTCCCTATAGAAAAAAGGGCTGGCAATGAGGCGGGAGTCTGAGGACATAGTCAAGTCCATATTCTCTCCTCCTGAAGTCTGGGGTATACCTGGAGAGGCTGTCAGGGGACCTGGGCTCAAACTCTGGCTTGGCCACCCATCAGCTAGTGACCCTAGCTAAGTCACTGAACTTCCCTGAGCTTCAGAAATGTTGCTCTAGATTGGGGATTGGCAAACATTTTTTTTCAAGGGCCAGGTAATAAATACGATAGGCTTCGTGGGCCATGGCGTCTTGGTTGCCACTACCAACTCGGCCACTGTAGCTCGAAAACAGAGGCAATACGTAAGTGATGGGACCTGGCTGTGTTCCAATAAAACTGGATTTACAAAACCAGACCCAGGCTGGAGTTGACCCCCCTGTTCTAGATGATCTCTGAGACCAAGCTCTCAATCCCAGGCTCTCTGACCATAGGGCTTTGGTGGCAGGAAGTGATGACGGGTGGTGGGGCTGAAATCATCCACAGGTCGGAGGAAGAGAGAGGGCAGGTTGCCATCGCGACAGGGAGGTAAAGGCAGATGAGCTGGTGGAAGAGGACGCTGGGAGGAGAAGCCCCACATTGGGCAGGGGCTGTGAGGAAGAATCCAGGTAGCCTGTGGGCCATACAAACATAGGTGTGGTCTGGAGCACGAGGGCTGCACGGGTGATTTTGAAGTTGTCCTCTGTACAGGGGCATCGGGCCGGGAGGGCATATGAGGTTGCAATTCAGCTGCTCTCAACTCATCCATCCGTGTAGCCACCTGAGCCCTAAGGAGGGGGTGCCATTCCCTGGTCTGCAGGAAGGCATCAGAAGGACCTGTGGTCCAGGGCAAGGGAAGCTGCCGCTCCAGGGGTGTGAGGGGAGAAGTTCACACGTGAATGCAGAGAAGGTCCAGCAGGGCAGTGGGGCTCTGAGAGCCCCCGCGTAGCTGTCGGCAAGTCACTTAACCTGGCCGGCCCCCACTTTCCTCGTCGACAAAGGGAAGGGTCAGAGACGCTGCTCTCCAAGGTTCCCGTCCACAGTAGGATTCTGTGATTCTATGACCGCCGGCTATTTCTGAACTCACCAGCCTGGCACGGAATAACTTGGAAGGAGGCGGAATTCATCTCTCTTTCAATAAACACCACCACCCTGCTTGGCTGCTCCAATTTTTCACCAATCATCTTATGCAGAACTGCAGACTGCTGCCTGGGGTCTCATTCTGCGTATGGCGGACAGTAGCGCCCCTCATGCTTTGCCCCATTTCCTCTTTTCAGACAACAGTGTTTCCTGGAAAGTTCATACCCATCGGCCACATGGAGCACCCACCGAGCCGGCCCTGGCCTCCCTCCCTGGGTAGGGTGCTCTCTAGTCACCACTTTGACCTGGATCCTGCTGGGCAGTCAGAGGTCACAGAGCCTCCTCCACTGGGACCAGCCAGGCAGAAGTGACTAATTCTCATCTAACGTCCCCGTAGGAGGAGTTTGCATAGTTACCACCGTGAGCATGATTCAGGGTGCTGAAGCTCTTGCAGCCAGAAGAGAGGCTTCCAGGAAAACCTCCCCCTTAATTTTCCCTGAGCCTGGTGGACTGACCTCTCTCCTCTCCTCCCCCGCCCACCCACACGCGGGAACTCGACAATTTAAAATACAGGCCGTGGCTCTCACTCTTCTCCATTTCAAAACGAGAGTCCGGCCTGGTTGGCCAAACAAATCCTTGTGGGATAACACCACTGGCCCAGTCCATCCTTCACTTTTATCCTCAGTGGGAGATGAAATGCCTTTTCTTTCAGGGGCCCCAGTAACCTGAAATCACTCTTAATTCTCACTGTGTTAGAAAGCTGGGTGAGTGTGAGGCCACAGTGACATGAAGGATGAAAAGGCCTGCCTCCCAGAAGTACAGTTATAGCATTTCTACCTGGGGGGCTGCTGAAATCACCTTCTCTCCCAAATGGAGGAGACTTGACTTTATTGATGATTGGAAGTGGTCCAGAGATGCTGTCATCCCAGGGGATGGCGATGACCCCTCGCTAGCCCCTCAAACTCACCCAAACCCAGGCATCTCTCTGTCCAGCCCAGGGCAGCTGTGGAAGGACAGGCCTAGAAAAAGCCTGGGCCATCTGGGGAACAGCTACGATTGCTGGGTCCCTCCCTGCCGCGAGTGGAGGTGGGGCTGAGCTAGCGCTGGGGGCCGCATTCCTCTTTGGGCGTTGGCTGGCGGGACTTCCTCCACTCCACCCCATCACCCGCCCCGAGTCTGCCGGGGGAAAGGGACCCCACTCAGAGAGCAGGGTGGGACTTTCTTCCCCACGCATCAGGGGGACGGCTCAGCCTGGCCCCGTCCTGGGCATCTCCATGTGGACTCAGGAATCCACATCCTCAGCGTAAAATTTGATACGCTCAGGACAGTGGGAGGACTGGGGTTGCCACCTCCATCTGAATAACTGTAACTGAAACTGATCATGTGACTGATTCCGGTGGGAGATGGGTGCTCCCGGGGACCCGCTCAGGTTCTGTTCATCATCTGCAGGACCTCTGACTTCTATCCCTGGGGGCTGTTCTCCCAGAGAATTTGCCATCCGCACCCCCACCCACTCATCCTCTTTGTCAGGCTGGGGCTGTGGCCTCAGACACCTTCCCTTACTGTTGAAGCGACTCCAGAGCCTCCACCTTTGGCAGGTGGGCTCTGAGACCACAGGTGTGGGCTCTGGGTATGGCCCTGGCTGTGCCCCAAGGTTCGCTGACTCCCCACGGCTGTGTCCTGTTAGGAATTCAGCTTGGCGCACACCTGGAATCATTCTCTTCCAGGAAATCTGTCTTTCATCCTCTTCCTTTTGAGCCTTCTTCCGCCTGGCTGGCTTGCTCCCTCGTCACCTTCTGGTGCAGGCATTTTTGTTCAGCATTTGCAGGCCCTGGAGAAGTGAGGCTTTCTCCCTCCAGGTCTTCTGCTTCAGGTCAGGCTGCTCTTCCTCTCAGAGGCTGGATCCAGCTGGGCAGCATCTCGGGGGACCATCCACCCAAAGTCCCTGAACTGGCCTCCCTGTCGCCATCGTTGCGTCTGCATCTCCGCATTGTCTGGTCCAGCCCCTTTGTAGGGTACTCTCCCTTCCACAGGGAGTGGAGTTGAGAGCAGAAACTATGAGGTTGACATCAGTATGTGAGGCAGCCTCCTCTGCTCCTGTGGTTTGTTCAAGTATTGCTGTTTCCCCCCTCGTTTCAGCCTCTTCAGATTTCACTGTGCATTTTCTTGCGTCCCTCTACAACCGGGGGCCAAGCTCCTCTCATTTGAATTAACTGGGGAGTTAAGGTAGACTCATCTAAATGAATAAAAAATCGAAACTATAGAATCTTGCTTAACAAATATAGTCTAATATCTAAAGTAGGCCTTGAAATGGCCTGGGAGGTCCCCGGGATCTGGTCTGGCTGCCTTTCCCACGTCCTCTCCAACTGTTGCCTCCTGCCCCTACTCTGCTCCAGCCACCTTGGCCTCCTGCTGTTGTATGAACACACCAGGCTGGCTCCCACCTTAGCGTCTTTGTAGTGGCTGTTCCACCTCCCTCCCTCCCTTCCTTCCTTCAGGTTCCCTGCTCAGATGTCAGCTAATTAAAGAGATCGTCCTTGTCCAAGGCATGCTTCCTTGCCCCCTACTTCAGGACTTCTCATCTTGAACACTTACTTTCCCAAAGTTTATCACACTTATCACCTTCAGATCCACTATACCGTACATACACATATATGTTCATGTGTGTGCAGAGTGTGTGTTGGGTATTTATTATCTACTTCCTTCTACTACAATGTAAACTCCAAGAGGGCAGGATCTTCATCTTTTGTGTTTTTAGCATCATGTCCTTAGCACCTACTACAGTGCCTGGCAGAGAGGAACTTCAGCAAGTGTTTGTTGATTGACTGAAAGAAAGTAGATATGGAATTTCAGTGGGTCCCAGGAGAGTGTGCAGGTGGAACACTGAGAAAAAATGAGGAACAGAAATCTGGAATTAGTATATTGAAGCAGAAGCCCAGAGAGTGCTAGCCTGGGACAACTTTTCCCTTGCTGAAGCAAGTCCAGAGACTACCTAGTATCCCAGGCCACGCAGTGTGTCCTCAGCAGCAAGGCTGAGGCTAGAAATCCAGACTCTATTTCCTAGTCCGATCCTCCTTTGGTTTCTTCTCTTAGGTGGTTACATACGTACCCTGATATCTCATTTAAAAGAATTAATTTGCTCGGCAAACTCTGTTCTGTTGGGTAGAATAAAGAGAATTTTGGTTCAGCCATCAAAGCACCGTGGATCTCAGCCTGGTCGGAATTGAGGAGGATGTTGAAGGGAACCCTGTGGGGAGAGCTTCTTGGTAGCGGAGAGAGACTCGGACATCTGTTTAAACAAGTTCAGCTGAGTTCCTCTGCGGGAAGCTTATCTCATAATGAAGCCGACTGTCATCTGGATTTCTGCATCCTGTCCCTTTAAATAACCTCATGTCCTGGTTTCCCCAGCCTCAACCTCCTAGGGGAAAAAAAAAATGACATTCCAGTGCAGAAAAGCCAGGCTTCTACAAGACTCTTTCTGAATTTGCACCAAGAGTGCATGCTTGCTCTGCACTGCGGCCGGGTGTCTTGGTAAATAAGCTGGGAAGTTAGTAAGGAAAAATCCACTCAGGGCACGTGCCTGAGAGTGGAAGTGTTAAGGAGGAGGCTGGTTAGAGAGGGAGGAAAGGGGAGTGGGGTAGGGGTGGGGGTTGTTATTTACTAAGTGGGAACTACTGATAAGGAAAGGGGAAACCCAGTCTTGCTTGTTCAGGTATGTGATTGAGAAAGGCCATTAGCCAAGGGACAGGGAGCTTGTTGAAAATCACCAAGCCATTATAACTGAGACCAACAGCTGCCTCTCGAAATGGGGAGGAAACATACAATCTCAGGAGAACCATAAAATGGGAAGATTCCAATGTGCTCTGGTGGACAAACACAACTTCGTGAAAAGTCCATTTGGGTGAGGGCCTCTATAGGATAATCATCCTCCTGGCCAATGGTGATAGAGAGTGAGGAACATTGGTCAGTGGCCAGGGCTGGGGTCAGAGGCCAAAGTTCCTCCACCTCCCTCTGGTCAGGGGTCACAAAGATGCTAACTTTTTTTTAACATCTTTATTGGAGTATAATTGCTTTATAAGGGTGTGTTAGTTTCTGCTTTATAATAAAGTGAATCAGCTATACATAAACATATATCCCCATATCTCCTCCCTCTTGCGTCTCCCTCCCATCCCCCCATTCCACCCCTCTAGGTGGGCACAAAGCCCCGAGCTGATCTCCCTGTGCTATGCGGCTGCCTCCCACTAGCTACCTATTTTATGTTTGGTAGTGTATATATGTCCATGCCACTCTCTCACTTCGTCCCAGCTAACCCTTCCCCCTCCCCGTGTCCTCAAGTCCATTCTCTATGTCTGTGTCTTTATTCCTGTCCTGCCCCTAGGTTCTTCAGAACCACTTTTTTTTTTTTTTTTTTTTAGATTCCATATATATGTGTTAAGATGCTGACTTTTGAAGACAAAGGAAAAGGGAGGGACCAGGAATGGCCAGCCCTGGGTCTTAAGTTTTCTAAATTTGCTGACGATCTTGTACTTAAAAGGATGCTTCGTGGAGCTCAGTGGATCAGCTCTGTCGGTTTCATGACTGCGGGGTCACACAGGTTTTCTCTTTCTGATGCTCTCGTTCTGCAGTGAGGGCCCCTGGGATATGTGTACACAAGTGGGTATATATGTATATGCGCACATGTAGAAGTTGCTTGTTGGCAGAACACGGAGGGTGGGTGGAATTTTTTCCTCTTATACGGTTCTCTGAACCAAACCCTGAGTTCCTTCGTGGGAAGCTGACTGACTAGCAAATCACAGGAAGTGGACAGAGAAATGACCCGACTGTATGAACGCTGCCTCTTTGGCTTGGCCCTCCATCCATGCAGCTTCCTGTGGTCTCAGGTGACCACGGGGACCACGATTTGTCTTAGCAGTGGCTGGGAGGAAGCCCACTCAGCCGGTGGGTCCTGCTGTCTGTCTGCCTGCCTTCCCGCCCAGGGCCATTTCCCTCCACGGCCCCCATGAAGGTATTCTTCCTGTGATAATTTGCAACTAGTGAGGAATTTAGCTAAGTCCCTCATTTGCCTTTTAAAAATGTCATTAGCTATTTGCACATGAACTCAGAGAGAAATCAGAGGAAGTGTGCATGGGAAGAGAGAAGCGTCCACAGAGCAGGCTGGTGGAAGGATTTCCCCTTTCACTTTTCTTGGCTTCCTTGCGCTGGGTGGATATTGTCTCCTAATAAAAGATGGATGGGATTTTGGGACACTGAATTCCTTTGGATAGAGTCCTGGATGTGTTCTTTCTTTGGAGAATTCTGTGTCTGGCCCTCAGAGCTGTAAGAAGTGGCCATGCCTTTGAGATGGAGGGCAGGCAAAGGGCAAAGGGGTCCTAAAAAGTTCCTCACCACTGAGAAGTAGCAGTTAGTGGGGGCTCTAGCCTAGCTGATCTGCCAGGATGAGCCAGGCTGGGAGGAAAATGTGTAAGGGAGTCAGGCAAGCGGTCCTCCTCCTGGTCTAGGTCACTTGCATCTGTCAGCCCCAGTTTCCTCTTCCATCAGGTGCGTGGTTTGGACCAGGTGTCAGGCAATCTAGAATGAGCAGAGTGTGTAAGAGCTGTGGGTGGCCAACTTGAGAAGATGGGCTGTCTCAACCCGGGCCAGCTCAATTTCCAGGCCTTCAACAGTAAGCTCCAGCGTTGTGACCTTGGGAAGCCACTTTGAAGAGTTGGAGGTATTGGACGAAATGCCTAGTGCAGGGGCTGGTACGTAGCAGGCTCTTTAAAAAATAGGTTCCCTTCTCCTTTCCTGGTTTTCTCACTGCCTACTCCTACATTCTTCTGCTCAATTGCAGCACCAAGTTTGGGAACTGGAAAGCCACATAGGGGCACTGCATTAGTTTGATTCCCTGTTTAACTCTGTGCACTGGGTGACGTTCCAGCATCCTACTCTCGGCTCTCTTGGGAGATTGCTGTAAGTCACGGCCACTTGATGAAGGTTTGCACTGTCTGCAGACCCATTCTGGAAGACACTGCCCATTATAGGCCATGTCCCTGAAATATGGATACATGTGACCTTAGACTTGAGTACAGGGAAATAAAGGCTCCCTTGATGTTAGACTACTGTGGAACGGATCGTAGTTCCCCTTTCTGCTTTGGTTGCCAGAAAACTCAACTAAATTGTGAGCTTAGGAGCTCTAATGTCTGAAATACTTGGACTAGCCAACCTTTCTTACACATCCTTCTAGGAAAACTTCTCTGACTCCCCAAGTCTGGGAAAGAGGCTGACTTCAGTGTTCCTGGTGTTCGTGCTTTCCTTCTACAGGACATTATCAGGCTGACTGTCTCATTTCCTTTCTCTCAACACGCACACACACACACACACACACACACACACACTCATCACCTTTAAGTTCCTTGAGGTCAGAGAGTGTGTCCTTCAGCTCAGTACGCCCTGCACAGGATCCGGATCTGGACCTTACGAGATACTCAATAAATGCTCATAGAATGGAGAGATGAATGAATGAACACATGATTAAATAGAACATTTTAGTTCAAATGTCAGCTACAATCATCTTCTCTTTCTACTCTCTGGGGTTTGATCTTTTACAATTATTGCACACCTTTATTACAAACACAACTTTAAAGCTTGTTGGAGTTACATAGGGTGAGGGGTATAAATCAATGAACAAATAAACAACGACATTCCTCTTCCACAAAGCCTTCTTTGCCAAGCCCAGCCAGCAAGTGCCTTGTGCTCAGGACCATAGACTTTGGAGAGAAGCAGGATGTGCATTTTCTGGCTCTGTCCCTTAACAGCTGTGTGAACTTGGGCAAGTTGCTTTGCATCTAACCTTCTGTTGTCTGATTCATAAAAATGGAGGTCATAGAATTTCCATCGTGGGGTTGTGGAAGATGCAACAAGACCACGTAAGTAAAGTGTGTAACAGAGTACCTGGCCCGATGGAAGCGCTCAGCAAATTTTTATGAGTGCAGAGAAGTCTCCGGTACTGTGAATGATGTGCCCCATGTGTCCTGTGTTCTAACTTGACTTTTAGCCCCTGGAGCCAGGTGCCTTGCCTGATGCTCCTCTTGGGTCATCTTGACCACCTGGCTCGGGACTGGGCTCGCTGGCTCTGCAAATCCCCAAATAAACTTCTGACACCATTAGAAAAAGTGTCCAGGCAAATACTGGTCTGGTTCCATGTGTCTTTAGCACAGAGATCTGGGAGGGGCCTTGGAGGCCAGATGGTCTGACTTTCATTTTACAGTGCGAGAAATTGGGGTCTAGGCAAGTGCTGGGTGGCCAGGCTGGCTGGCACCCTGGGCTTCTGACATCAGGCAAGGACACCTTCCCCGTCACCATGTTGCTCCACCTGACCATAAGCAGAGACCCTTGTTGGGGACAGACTGAGCCTGGCCTGGGGTTATGGGCCCTCTGAGCACGGGGCTTCGGGGCACTGTCTTGAAGCTGCAGTCGTTACCCGAGGTGCAGGCATGTAGCTTTGTGTTTCCAAAGTGCTATTTCACAGCCGTGATCTTGTTTCATCGTCTCAGGACTGTGAAGTAGGCTGGCAGTGGTTTTCATCTGGATTCTCTGAGAGAAGCTTGATGGCCAGAGAGGTTAAATGATGGGGTGGGGATCTCTCAGCCCATGAGCGACCGGGCTGGGATAGGAACTGTAGCCTGGGAGGCTGGGTCACTCTTCTTTGCGCTGTGCCTGGTGGAAATGCGCCGGAGGCTGTGTCGAGCAGTTGGCACTGTCCATGAAGTTTGCTCTGAGGAAGGTCAGAGCCTGAATCCCAACCAATCCAGCCTGTGGAAGCTGAGGGGGCCTGGCCTTTTAGTGAGGTCTCCTTTGCCCGTGGCTTACATGGGCTGATGGCATCAGGAGCAGACCGGGGGTAACTCTGAAGGCCTTGATTCGTCTCCGGGCTGGGTTCAAAGTCAAACGCTCAGAAAGCATTGCCAAAGACAGCATGAATAATGCGGTAGGGTGGGGATGGGGGCTCGTGTGCACGGTTAAGCCTCTGAAGTTTGCCCTGAGGCTGTATCATGTCTACACACGCATCCACTCAGGGCAGCCACCTGTACACATGCACAGATTGGCAATTAGCAAATTTCCAAATGCGAATTGCAGTATAAAATTAAATTCACATTTAAGGGCCTTTAAAGCATAGCCTATTTATTTAGCAGCTTTTTATGAAGTCCTCACCGATTTATAATCTGTGCGGGAACTCACTCCACATGGCTGAGAGCTGGGGGTTAACCCTTAGCTGGAAGAAACACATCTCCTTCATTCAGACAAAGGAAGCCAGGGGTGGTGACTAAGTCAAGGAGGCAGGTGGGACCTTGTAGGGGGAGGCGGTCTGCCTGCCACCCTCCCCTCCGCCCTGATGACCCACATCTTCCCCTAGTCCTCTGGAAATCCCTGAGGGCCTGGAGCCTGAGATGCAGGAAAAATATATTCATTCTATCCCATTTATCCAGAGCCAGCTATGTGCTGACCACGGGGAGCCCAAGGAGGACCTGCCTTAAAAAGTGCCCGATGGGCCGGCCAGCAGCACGGGCGTCCCCTTTCTGTGTGTGGGTGCCTGGTGCCCATAAACTCCTGTCCCCTGTCCTCTCCCCACACCTTTTCAGGAAGTGAAGAAAGACTTGTCACCCCTTCTCCCCCACCCACCCCGGGTAGATCCCCAGGCCTTCGGTTCGGCAGGGTGTCCTCCAAAGGTTTTCAATTAAGTCTGTTCTCGGGAGGAAAGCCCTTTCCGAATACTTGGGCCAGGCAAGCCACTTTCTCTGCAGTCTCCTTCTGGAGAATGACTCGGGCCTTAGAGGGTGTTTCTTCTGCTTCTGCTGGGGAGCATTTGCGCTAATTATTTGCCATCTCAGTTACATAACCGGGCCTTTGTCAGCGGTTTTCCAATGGGACTGCATGTAAAGTTGGGTTTTGCTGTTCAGCAAGCATTTCTGTTGAACGCTCCGGAAGGCCCACGGAGCTATAATTGTGCTTCTGCCCTGCTGGGTCCCGCGTGTCACTGGGACGCCAACCCAGCCTTTGTGGTGAGCTCAGGAGCTCTCTGTCACTGTGGCAGCCGCTCCAAAGGACACGCAACCCGGGAAACTCTAAGTCCATCTGCGTTGGCGGGGCCCGGCTCACCGACTCCGGCCTCAGCTGCAGCAGGAACATTTATTGGAAGAGGTGGAAAGAGCTCTCCTACAGGAAATGCGACCCCGAGCCAGGCCCTGGATCCTCTTGTTTCATACTAAACTCAAGCTTCAAACCTCGTTTACTAAAATCTCATTAACGGCAATGATAGTGGCTAATTTTAGTTATGTTCCTTTCAGGCATTTTACGTGGGTTATCTTCCTTAATCCTAATAACAACCCTATGAGAAGGTGTTATTATTTGCTCCATTTTACAGGCATGGAAACTGAGGTTAACAGAGGTTTAATACCTTCCCAAGGTCACTTAGTTGTGGTAGGCGGTGGTGGTGGAGGCTTGGGATTTGAACCCGGGGCCTCCTGCTGATTGCTTTGTTAGCTTGTCCATTTTCACAAACAGATATTGTATGTTTTCTATGTGTCCAGCACTGAAATGTGAAGGAAGTCCTCACCCTGGAGAAGCTCAGGGTCTAATGGGGAGGACTTCTTGGAAGCATACCACTGGGCGTAGCAAGTAGAGGATGTACAGAGCACACAGCACTCCCAGGAGGGTGGCAGAGCATTAATGACTGTTGGTGTACAGGAAGCGGTCAGGGTGGCCTCATGGAGGTGGCGGGTTGCTTGAGCTGAGTCTGGAAGAATGGACAAGAGATGCTAGGCAGCCAAGGGGAAAAGGGTAACCCAGGAGAAAAAACAGCGTGTGCAGAGGCACAGAGAGGTGAGATCCATTGCTGCCTCTGAGCATCCTGTGTTGTTTGGTGTGGCTGGAATATGACCTGCCCAACACCAGCGGGAGGTTCATATGTCTGCAGGAAGGCTCAGATGGATGGAGGGAAGGGCCTACCTGAAAGACAAGGGGCAATTTCATGGATCTCAATGTCTTGCTGAGGCCCTGCTCTACTATCCATGAAGGCTCTTCTCTCTAAACTTGAAAACTTAAAACCCATATTGCACGTTCCCTTTGGTGTCAGTGCCATAAGACCCCAGCCCCTGTATTAAGCAGTTGCAAGCTGTTGAACCCAGCTGCATGCTCTGGGGTGTCTGGAAACCTATCCCTCCTTGTAAAGCCCACTCCACAGTCTTAGTAGGTAGGAAGCACCCACTCATCTTGTAACTTGTCTTCCTGTGTTTTTCCTCCCCACAGTGACACTTGAGAAATCCTAAATTGGATATTCAGGAGATGATTGAAATTAGATCACATGTTTGTCGTGTCCTGCTAAAGTTCTTCAGTACCTCTTATGTCCTCTCATAAAATCTCAGGTAATAGGAGTGAACTAGGAACAATGGGGGTGAACTTTGGCTCCAAAACTATCACAGCAGGAATGGCTGGGGGAACACGGTAAATTCAGACTTGACCCTCACCACACTTATTACCTGTCACACACCTGCCTCAAGACCCTGCAGCTGGAACTCATTCTCTCTCCTCACCCCAGCCCCTGCCATGCTCTTGGACGTGAACATTCGATATCATGAAAAGGTCAATAGTTCCTAGGTTCATTTATATGTTTAATACAATCCCAATAATATACCAGCAAATTTTTCTTTCCCCCTGAAACTAGACAAGGTGTTCTAAAGTTTATATAGAAAAATCAATAAACAAAAAAACCTGAGAAATAACTTAAAAAAAAAAGAACAATAAGAGACTAGCCCTACCAGAGAATTTGAAAATACTCCACAGCTTCAGTAATGAAAACCATGTGGCACTGGAAGAGATATGCAGACCAACGAAACAGAACAGTCCCAAGATAGCTCAGAACATACATAAGAAATTAGTAAATGATACAGGTGACATCTCAAATCAATATGGTAGAGATGAAGTTTAGTTAAAGGATATTGGGACAACAGAATAACCATTTTGGGGAAAAGACAGATATGGCTCTGTACTTCACTCCATGCATTGGAAAAATCTCCAAGTGGAGCAGAGATTTTTTTTTATATCTTTATTGGAATATAATTACTTGACAATGTTGTGTTAGTTTCTGCTGTACAACAAAGTGAATCAGCTATATGTATACATATATTCCCATATCCCCTCCCTCTTGAGCCTCCCTCCAACCTTCCCTATCCCATCCCTCTAGGTGGTCATAAAGCATCCAGCTGACCTCCCTGTGCTATGCAGCAGCTTCCCACTAGCCATCCATTTTACATTTGGTTGTGTATATATGTCCATTCTAGGCTCTCACTTCATCCTGGCTTCCCCTTCCCCCACTGTGTCCTCAAGTCTGTTCTCTACGTCTGCGTCTTTATTCCTGCCCTGCCACTAGGTTCATCAGCACCATTTTTTTTAGATTCTGTAATTGTGCATTAGCATACGGTATTTGCTTTTCTCTTTCTGACTTACTTCACTCTGTATGAAAGACTCTAGGTCCATCCACCTCATTACAAATAACTCAATTTCGTCCCTTTTTATGGCTGAGTAATATTCCATTTTATACATGTGCCACATCTTCTTTATCCATTCATCTGTTGATGGACACTTAGGTTGCTTCCATGTCCTGGCTACTGTAAATAGAGCTGCAATGAACATCTTGGTACATGACTCTTTTTGAATTATGGTTTTCTCAGGGTATATGCCCAGTAGTGGGATTGCTGGGTCATATGGTAGTTCTATTTTTAGTATTTTAAGGAACCTCCATACTGTTCTCCATAGTGGCTGTGTCAATTTACATTCCCACCAACAGTGCAGGAGGGTTCCCTTTTCTCCACACCCTCTCCAGCATTTATTGTTTGTAGATTTTTTGATGATGGCCATTCTGACCGGTGTGAGGTGATACCCTATTGTGGTTTTGATTTGCATTTCTCTAATGATTAGTGATGTTGAGCATATTTTCATGTGTTTGTTGGCAATCTGTATGTCTACGTTGGGGAAATGTCTATTTATGTCTTCTGCCCATTTTTGGATTGGGTTGTTTGTTTTTTTGATATTGAGCTGCATGAGCTGCTTGTAAATTTTGGAGATTAATCCTTTACCAGTTGCTTCGTTTATGAATATTTTCTCCCATTCTGAGGGTTCTCTTTTCGTCTTGTTTAGGGTTTCCTTTGCTGTGCAAAAGCTTTTAAGTTTCATTAGGTCGCATTTGTTTATTTTTGATTTTATTTCCATTACTGTAGGAGGTGGGTCGAAAAGGATCTTTCTGTGATTTATGTCATAGAGTGTTCTGCCTATGTTTTCCTCTAAGAGTTTTATAGTGTCTAGCCTTACATTTAGGTCTTTGATCCACTTTGAGTTTATTTTTGTGTAGGGTGTTAGGAAGTGTTCTAACTTCATTCTTTTACAGCTATCCAGTTTTCCCTGCACCACTTATTGAAGAGGCTGTCTTTTCTCCATTGTGTATTTTTGCCTGCTTTGTCAAAGATAAGGTGACCTTATGTGTGTGGGTTTATCTCTGGGCTTTCTATCCTGTTCCATTGATCTATATTTCTGTTTTTGTGCCAGTACCATATTGTGTTGATTACTGTCACTTTGTAGTATAGTCTGAAGTCAGGGAGACTGATTCCTCTAGCTCCATTTTTCTTTCTCAAGATTGCTTTTGCTATTCGGGGTCTTTTGTGTTTCCATACAAATTGTAAAAATTTTTGTCCTAGTTCTGTGAAATATGCCATCGGTAGTTTGATAGGGATTGCACTGAATCTGTAGATTGCTTTGGGTAGTATAGTCATTTTCATAGTGTTGACTCTTCCAATCCAAGAACATGATATATCTTTCCATCTGTTTGTATCGTCTTTGATTTCTTTCATCAGTGTCATAGTTTTTGCATACAGGTCTTTTGTCTCCTTAGGTAGGTTTATTCCTAGGTATTTTTTTCTTTTTGTTGCAGTGGTAAATGGGAGTGTTTCCTTAATTTCCCTTTCTGAGTTTTCATTGTTAGTGTATAGGATTGTAAGAGATTTCTGTGCATTAATTTTGTATCCTGCTACTTTACCAAATTCATTGATTACCTCTGGTAGTTTTCTGGTGGCATCTTTATTGTTCTCTATGTATAATATCATGTCATCTACAAACAGTGACAGTTTTACTTCTTCTTTTCCAATTTGAATTCCTTTTATTTCTTTTTCTTCTCTCATTGCCATGGCTAAAACTTCCAAAATTAGGTTGAATAATAGTGGTGAGAGTGGGCACCCTTGTCTTGTTCCTGATTTTAGAGGAAATGCTTTCAGTTTTTCACCATTGAGAATGATGTTTGCTGTGGGTTTGTCGTATATGGCTTTTATTATGTTGAGGTAGTTTCCCTCTATGCCCACTTTCTGGAGAGTTTTTATCATAAATGGGTGTTGAATTTTGTCAAAAGCTTTTTCTGCATCTATTGAGATCATCATATGGTTTTTATCCTTCAATTTGTTAATATGGTGTATCACATAGATTGATTTGCGTATATTGAAGAATCCTTGCATTCCTGGGATAAACCCCACTTGACCATGATGTATGATCCTTTTAATGTGCTGTTGGATTCTGTTTGCTAGAATTCTGGTGAGGATTTTTGCATCTATGTTCATCAGTGATATTGGATTGTAGTTTTCTTTCTTTGTGACATCTTTGTCTGGTTTTGGTATCAAGGTGATGGTGGCCTCATAGAATGAGTTTGGGAGTGTTCCTCCCTCTGCTATATTTTGGAAGAGTTTGAGAAGGATAGGTGTTAACATTTCTCTAAATGTTTAATAGAATTGTCCTGTGAAAGCCATCTGGTCCTGGACTTTTTTTTGTTGGAAGATTTTTAATCACAGTTTCAATTTCAGTGCTTGTAATTGGTCTGTTCATGTTTTCTTTTTCTTCCTGGTTCAGTCTTGGAAGGTTGTACTTTTCTAAGAATTTGTCCATTTCTTCCAGGTTGTCCATTTTATTGGCATATAGTTGCTTGTAGAAGTCTCTCATGATCTTTTGTATTTCTGCCATGTCAGTCATTACATCTCCTTTTTCATTTCTAATTCTGTTGATTTGAGTCTTCTCCATTTTTATCCTGATGAGTCTGGCTAATGGTTTATCGATTTTGTTTGTCTTCTCAAAGAACCAACTTTTAGCTTTATTGATCTTTGTTATTGTTTCCTTCATTTCTTTTTCATTTATTTTTGATCTAATCTTTATGATTTCTTTCCTTCTGCTAACTGCGGGGTTTTTGGTTCTTGTTTCTCTAATTGGTTTAGGAGTAAGTTTCGGTTGTTTATTTGAGATTTTTCTTGTTCCCTGAGGTCAATTGTATTGCTATAAACTTACCTCTCAGAACTCCTTTTGCTGCATCCCATTGGTTTTGGGTTGTTGGGTTTTCATTGTCATTTGTTTCTAGGTATTTTTTGATTTCCTCTTTGATATCTTAGTTGTTTAGTAGTGTATTGTTTAGCCTCTATGTGTTTGTATTTTTTTATAGTTTTTTCCCATAATTGATATCTAGTCTCATAACGTTATGGTCGGAAAAGATGCTTGATACAATTTCAATTTTCTTTTATTTTTTTAACATCTTTAATCCAGCTTGATTTAAGAATCCTATGGATTACTTGTTAAAATTAATTCAGATTCCAGGCCCCTGTCTGTGGTGGGCACTGGGAATGTGTGGTTCCCCATTAACCCTGGGTTTTCCTTTGAGCGGGAGGTTTGGGAATGTGCTGAATCTCATCCTTGGCCACAAGGAGCCAACCAGACGAAACAGTCCCTGTGAAGGTCCTGATGCAGTGCCACCATTCTCAAACTTGAAAACCCAGGTCCAAATCTGATGAGCATGAAAATCTCGCTCCTTCCCCTGGGGATCTTGCTCTGCTCCACCACAGGGCTGGTCCTCCCATCCCGTGGAGAATCATGGCACAATTTGATGCCCGGATCCAGCAATCAAAAGCATGTTGTTGGATTTTCTTTTCCACAGTTTGCATTATGAAAATGACAGGCATTTAATTTTCTTTTAAAATATGAAATTATTATGCCCTTGAATATACATTTTCAAACTACACCCCACCCTTCCCAGTGCCCCAGGGAATTCTGAGAGCTCTGATGGATATTCCTATCTACCTACCCAGATATGTCCCTCACCCATCCCCTAAGCCTTGTTCAAGAAAAATGGACAGAAGATGCTTAAAAAATAACCCTCTGGTCCTTTCTCTCCCTCCAGGAACCACTCCCTCCACTTTGGTAGAGGAGATAATGCAGAGGGAGACCGTAGTCCTGAGAGGTGGCCTTGGGGATATTTCTTGGCCCCCGGCCATCTCCCTTTCCTCTCCTGGAGCTCTCCTCCCTGTCCCATGGGCTGTGTGTCTCATAGGCAGGCCACCTTGACTGCCTCACCTCCTTGTTGACTCTGGGTCTAGGCACACAGGCCCTTTTCTTCTGAGGGGTTTACCGCTAACCTTCATGGGGGAGCAGAAAGGAGGAACCCAAATAATGACCATGCAGGCGGTACAGAGTCTGGGGAATTGGGACCGTGGTCTTAGTCCTCAGGTGACAGTTCTGAGGCTCTGAGATGCTATCTGGAAGTTAGGGAGATGTTTGTGGAGAACCTGTGTGCAGCGTGGGCTCCTTAAATCCCTCAGCCTGCTGAAGATGCTGCTGGGAGGACCCAGGAGGTCTCAGGCTGAGTAGCCTTCCAGCTGGGCTCTCTGTGGCCCCACAGCCATGGGGGCAAGATGTTGAGAGCTGGGCTTTGAGTGGCAGTGGCCAGCCATCCACAAGGACAACCATGGCCCTCCGAAGCCTGGCCCTTTATCCCGCCCTCTCCTGGCCGTTGTTTTCCAGCTTGGATTTTTTGGCATCAGGAGGAAAAGGTCTGTCTCCTTACCGTTTCTCCCTGTAGTCCCCAAGCACTAAGGAAAGCACATCTTGGAAAAACTCGAGGTCTTTGCCACGCTAACAACAAAGACTTGTGTGCCAGAGATTAGATGGGGCCTGTGATAGGTACTGGGTAGGAGGTGCTGGCAGGAGCACTGCATCACCACCCCCGTGTCCCCAACACCCCGCTCTGCCTGGATCCGCCTGTGACCCTCGCACCCCCTTGGCTGCACGTAGGAGGGAAAGTGACTGTGAGAAGGGGGGTGCCCCTCTGCTGGCCTCTGTTTCCTCCCCAGTGAAATGGGGCCGGGGGAGGCGGGCTGCTCCGGGTCATCTCCAGAGCGCTTTCCAGCTGGAACTGACATTCCTGCCCGGCACCCGCCCTGCGCTGGCACCTCTTTGCAGGGAATTTGGGGTGAAGGGAAGCCCCGTTTGAGAGGCAGCATCTCTCGGCCCCTTGCCCTAGAGGACAGAGCAGCTTTTGCTGGACTTGCTACCATGGTGGAGCCAGGCGGTTTAGTTTGCATCGCCAGAGCAAAGATGGGTGCCCGCGAGGCTAAGAGGAAGGTCCAGCATCCCAGGCTGACAGCGGAATGCTTGCAGGGAGACCCGTCCCAGCACCCCCTCCACGGGTCTGTTCTCCCTGAGGCTCTGCTCCCCCAGCTCAGAGGGAGAATAAACAACCTCATCTGGAAGCAGACTTCTTTCCTCCTCTCTTTTCTTTAAATTGTGGCAGGAGTTCGGGCCCCATTTCCTGCCACCCTGTCACTCTCTCTTGGCCTGTTCTCCCAGATACTGAAGCCAAAGCACTGAGGGAAGGGATCCAGGCTGATGAGCTGGGCAGTTGCTCTCCAGGGGCCCCGCCTTGGAGGGGGATCACCACGTCCATCCCTTCTTCCCTTCCCTTCCTTCAGCTTTATGAGCTCTGGTGGGTCAGGGGGGGATGTCTGGAGAGCCTCCACAGAGGTAGGAGCTGTTGGGAAAGTTCTCATATTTACTGGGGCACAGAGGGTTCTGAGATCATAAATGGACTGGCACGTGTGAAAGCTGTTTGGAGGGAACTGCTCACAGGGAGGATCTTGTGGCAGCCAAGGAAGGATGCCTTTGGAACATTCCTACTTTCCTTGGAGTCCCTCTCCTAACCTATTAGGGTCTCTTCTCTCTCTTTGACACCGTCTTGACCTCTCACACTTGTTGACATAAGCCCCCTGTTTTCTGAGCACCACACCCCACCCCCGCCAAAGCTCTCCTCCCAAATGCCACGTGCTCATTGATTCTTTCCAGGCACGGTGACTGAGTGCCTCTATGTGCCAGGGGGACACAGCCAGGAAGGAGCAGGCATGCTGCCTTTGAGGAGCTGATGGTCAAGTGGAGGAAAAAATTGTTACTGTAAAAAAGAATGAAGTGATGTCATTTACAGCAACGTGGATGGACCTAGAGATTATTATAAGTGGAGTAAGTCAGACAGAGAAAGACAAATATATGATATCACTTATATGTGGAGTCTAAAAAAAATGATACAAATGAACTTATTTACAAAACAGACATAGACTCACAGACATAGAAAACAAACTTAAGGCTACCAAAGGGGAAAGCTGGGGAGGGATGAATTAGAAGTTTGGGATTGACAGACACACACTACTATGTATAAAATAGATAAACACGGACCTAATGTATAGCACAGGGAACTACAGCCAATATTTTGTGATAACCTATAATGGAAAAAATCTGGAAAAATAAATACACACACACACACACACACACACACACATATATATAACTGAATATATGGTATAAAACTGAATCACTTTGCTGTACACCAGAAACTACCACAACATTGTGAATCAACTATACTTCAGTAATAAAAAAGACCATTAATAAAACGATGAATGCCACAGGTTTTGTACACAGTCCATAGCGTCCAGGAAGGCTACCCATTCTCTCCTTTCCCACCAAGCTCATCTTCCCACAGTGTCCTGAAGTTGGGAGGAGAGCAAACCAATGGATTCATTCTCTCCAGGATTACTTCCACCCCACACAAAGGAGCTTGTTAACCTAACTCGAGAATTGTGTCCTGCAGGGAAGGACCCTTCCCTCTGGCCCTCGACTACTGTCCTTTTTTCCTCCAAATCTTCAACCTGCACCTTGCTTCTGCAAAGCGGCCAAAATCTCACATAGACAATCAACATATGGTGTGTATGCGTGCGTGTGTTTGAATACTATTTTTGGAAGGAGGCCGGCGCTGGGAGGGCAGAAGCCTGGATTTAGATTGCTACTAATTAGCTTTGTGACCAGGGCTGATTCATCATGCATCTCTGGACCCCACTTTCTTTGTAAAAGAAGACAATGCTCTCTGCCCTATTTCACGGAAGGGCTGCTGGGAGAGGTTTAGAGAGTGTCTGTGTGGGTGTTTTACCAACACTTGACAAGGTGCTCTCTGAATGCTGAGGATCAGGCTTGCTCATCCTGATACGCTCTGTGACACAGGTCTCGAGCCATCCGGCAGGTTGGAACCGAATAGGAGCTGGGGCTCTCTCTGCCCACATCCCTTCAGATCCCCTCCTGTGAACCCTTCTGTGAATCTCTTCCTGGCTCCAGTGAGCTTTACTTTCAACACTTGCCCCTGAGGAGGATACCCTGGGGTCCGGAAGCTGCCTGGGAACTGTCCCCCCGCCCTGGTTCTGTCTGTGACCTGGGATACAGGAGTGTACGTTCTGGCTCCTGGTCTCCCCATCAGGAGAACTCGGATGTGTAACCGAGCCCGGAGGCATCTGCTGAGGTTACCTTCCTGGGACTTGGCCTGAAGCCCCATTCATGCTCCCTCTCCTTTATAGCTTCTTCCGGGGAGCACTTCCTTAGGAAGTCACTCCCATGTGAATCCTGGCTGCAAACATCAGGGTCTGTTTCTGGGGAGCTTGACTTTGGGGTGGGGAACTATCTGGAGATAACGAGCTAGCAAAGGAAGGGAGAGTGATGAGGAAGGAGACGCAGTTGAACAATTATTAAGCACCTACTGTGTGCCCGGCACTGGGTCAAATGTCTAATATGTCACCTAATCCTCAAAAAACCCTGTATGATTGCTAAGCTTTCCATTCTAGAGTTGAGGAAACTGAAGCTCAGAGAGTTTAAACAATTCACCCAGGTCATGAAGTTAGCAAGTGACTTTGAACTCTGGTTCCACACTCTTTCTGCTTCATCCTGTTGCCTCCCTGGGATGCTGTGGCTTGGGGGTGACTGGGGCTGACTTTGGGAGGCACCTGTGAGCAAGTCCGCTCCTTGGGCTAGCCTGGGCCCCATAGTCATATCCCTGAACATGGGACAACCTTGGGAGCCTTTAGTTTCTCCTCTGGAGAGCTGTGTGTGTGTGTGTGTGTGTGTGTGTGTGTGTGTGTGTGTGTGTGTGTGTGTGTAGAGGGGGTGGGGCTGGGGAGGACGGTGTCCTTTTACCCTCGTAATGAGGTTTAATTACCATCTGTTTTTCAAGGGCTTTGAAGACCAAAAGCAGTGGAGAGAAGCTGGTTTCTAATCCTATCTGTCATAACTCACTCTAACACCAATCAGATGCCTTTTGTCTCTGCATCTTCACTGTTAATGGCCAGTTGTCTCTCTCGAGACCAGCCACGGACACCCTGCTACATCTCCTGCCAGCTGCAGGGAGTGCGAGGGGCACAGCTGTCCCCTTCTTTTCTCCCTGTCCTGTCAGGAGAAGGGAGCTATGGCTGTCCTCCTGGGGGCGTGGAACAGATGATGAACGGAAAGCTATGTGAACTGGAGCCACTCTCACTTTCTGCTTTCTGGGCCTCTGTTTTCCTGTCTGTAAAATGGACGCGATAGCATCTGCCTGGCTTTCTTCACGGAGTTGGTAGAGGAAGGAAGGAGAGAGCAGGCACAGAAACATTAGCAAGGAGATGGTCCCACAGAAACGGCAGGTGCACCCTCTGCTCCTGCTTCCCTACACCAGCGGGAAAACAGCGGGCCTTCCGGAGTGGCCTGTGGGTGGGGAGTGGAGTCCCTGCTCCAGGGCGGATCCTCTGGGCCGGGCACACCCGCAGCTGCGTGCAGTCTGGCCTGCGGCTTAAGTGTCCCGGGGAATTATTTGCCACGTATACAGTGTCTGCGAGAAGGGCCTCTTATGAGTCAGTGTTCAAATATGTTACTGGCTCAATAAACAGAGGTTTGTTGTAAATTAAGGAAAGGAAGTGAGGTGCCTGCAACAGCTCTTGTTCATCTACTGTTTTCTATTAGCGACGCTTTCCCCTTAAGTAGCGCATAATTCCCTGGTAGCTGCTAGGCAGGCAGCTTGGAAGGGGTTGGGGGGGGGGATGTAATTACACTGCACTTGTTAGATAGTTAGAGCTACACAATAAGGTCCGGAGAGAGGAGGGGCGGCCCCTGGGGGGCTTAGCTGGGCTCCCTGGACAGGATCATGGGTTGCCCGATACGCTTTGGGTGAAATTAGGGCCGGTGTGGTGAGGGGCAGAAGAGGTGACGATGGGAGGAGCAGCCTGGGCAGGACCGAGGGGCAGATCTAGAAAGCAAGGCTCAGACTCTCATCAGTGGGACGAGGTGGGTGGCTAAGGTCATGGCACCCATGGGAAGCCTGCGCCGGCTGACTGGCAGGATGTTGGCAAGGCGTGGCTCTTGCTCGTGGAGACAGCAGGTTGGCACTGGGGCTGCCAAGACACAGGGCTCAGTTGGGATGACTGAGTCCTGGTGGGAGTGGGGAGGGGTCTAACATGAGGAATACTGTGGCGGGGGTGGGGGGACTTGTGCCTAGAACCTGGGTGAAAATGCAGCCAGGCTGCTCTTGCCTGGGAGAGAACTCTCTGGGGAGCTGGCTGGCTGGTGAGCCTGACTGCAGGAGATCCTCTGGCATGTTCCACTCCCCCAGCTTTTTTCTAGCAGACCCTGTAGGGCCCCATCCCACCCACGACCCCAAACTCTGAGGCTGGAAGGACTTAAGTGCTCAGCCAACCTCTCCCTCCCCTAGCCCCCCATTTGCGTGGGACTTTCGTAGCCCTTGCTCGAGTGAGGGGTCCCAGGCTCCTGAAATGTTATGGGCATGGGGTCAGAGAGGGGCAGCCCATCTGGTCCTTGACACCAATGCCCATGTGGGTGACACTGGGCTGTCACCACTCCTGTCTGTCCTTAGCCACCATCCATGAGGTTGCTGCCGGCGCAGTCCTATTCCCACCGTCTGGCCCTTTCAGGTGTGTCCTTCTTCTCCCCCCTCGGCCCGGGGCACGGGGGTAGGGTGGATGTGGGAATATTATTTAGAAAGGCAGGAGGGCATCCTTACCCCTCAGTCATTCAGGTAAACCCCAGAGTTCTCTCAGTGCCTTAAGGAGGCAAGCTTCTGATTCTAGAGGGGCAGGAAGAGGCTCCAGGGCGATTTGTTTGTCCTTTCCCTGGGGGCAATGATCAGGGAAAGGCCCAGTGGCTTGAAGGAAGGTGGAGAGGAGAGCGAACATGGGATGGAGAAGAGGGCTGATACTCCATAACATCTCTCCATTGCAATTGAGCACGGCAGAGTTAACGGGGACCTTGACCAGCTTCTGTTCAGTCCCCCTAGTTTATGGATGGAGATACGAGGCCCACAATTAGACAGCTTCTTAGTGGCAGAGGGTGCCCTTCCCCTGGCAGAAGAGTTTGTAGCTGACATGCTGGAATGTGCCTGGTACATGGTAGGTGCCTAATACATTTTAGGTGAATGAGTGAATGGATGGATGGATGAATGAATGAATGGAGGGTGCAGTGGCCTCTGGTGGTAGGTGAGGAAGGACCAGAGTCCCACAGCTTCCTCACATTTTCCCCTCCCTCCTGCCCTGCCTTCCAGCATTATGGCAGGCACAGATGGTGAGAACACTCTAGAATAAATGGGGGAGGCTACTTGCAGCCAGAGGCCAGCCGCTGGCCGAGGGCTTCAGGGATCAATGTCTTATCTACCTGTAACCCACTCTTGCCCCACTATGGTGCTGCAGCAGGCCGGCTGGGCACAGATGCTGCATGCCTCAGGGGGACCTCATCATGCTGCCCCTCCCTCCTGTCTCCCCTGCTCCCCACCCCCAGCAGCAAAGCACCCAGAGCTGGCTGAGCGGCTCTGCTTCACTGTTCTCAGTGTAAAAAAGTTACGGTAGGCGTCAAAGTCACTCCCGGGTTTATGGGATCGGGAGAGAGCTCACCTCCGTCCACTTGGGGGTGAGGGGAGGGCTTCTGGAGACTTTCGATTCTAGAAACCTCTGTCCAATGTCCAGTCTTATCTTCCCAGGCTTGATTGGAAATCTGCATTCCGTCTCTTTCTCTTTTTGATTTATACTCTAATTTTGCTAAATCTTCTCCACACCCCTTGAATCCACGGAAGCGGTTTCCCATGTGGAAGCTGCTTTCCACGTGGAACCGTTTCCCATGTGGAACCTTCATGTCACATGACCTCAGGGAACACCAGCAGCTCCCACCCCGCCATTGCTCAGCCCTGGGCCCATCCCCGAGGCTGCTTCCCCAGGCCTGCCCTGTCTCTCAGCCTAAGCCTATCTAGTCCTCGACCAGACTTCTCCAGAAGTCACTGACTTTTCCTCTTCACTGAATGGGGCCTTACTTCAGTGTAACCTGTGATACGGTGGGAAGAGCATGGGCCCAGGACACCAGCATCTCATTTGAAGCCTGACCCTGTGCTGTGATCTTGGGCAACTCAATGAACCCCTCTGTGTTTGTTTTAGCTAAATTTAAAATAGATAATGGTTTACTTCACAGGGTTGGGGTAAGGATTATAGGACAATCTGTTTGTTGCAAAGGGACTTTGCAATATTCAAAGCCACTCTACAAGTCATGGTGATGCTTGTTCAGTGGGACCCGGGGAATTCATCAGTCTGGTCAGTGTTTAGCTAGTTGACAGGTCAGAGGGACCAGGCTGGGAGGACAGAGCTTCACCCTCCCTACTGCAAACCCCAGTTGAGGGAGTGTTGGAGTGGGATCCTGGGCAGCCTGTAAGATGAACACACTGGCTTACACTTGGCCCACACTAGACATTCATCCCAGAGATACTGACTGAACACCTACAACAATGTGTCCTACCTTGGGACACATCAGTAGACAAACAGACAAATGAGTCCAGGTCCACTGAGAAGATGCTACAATGAGATTAGATTTACTGGCAAAGAAGCAAGGAAAGGCTGGGGGACCCTTTACACTGGGATGCAGACCTACCCCTGCAGAGGGAGAGGGGGAAGGAAGGAGGTTTAGGGGAGGAAGGGCTTCAGACTGAAGCACAGTTCAGGGAATGGTTTGGCCCGGCTAGTGGGGAGCGCTCGAACCCAAGTCGACCACACAAGGAGTCTTGCCTTTTGGTGGGTGGAGCCTGCCTTAGTACCTGCTGTGCTTGGCAACTGGCTGGGAGCAGCCCTGGGAAGTGTGGCCTCAACACGAAGGTGGGGGTGGATCCCACAGGGCAGAGCTGTTACTATGGGTCAGTTACACTTCTGGCAGCAGAGATCTAAGCAGCAAATTTTCTTATTTGTTGCCACAGCAACAAATATTCTTATTCTTATGGAGCGAGGGAAGACAGACAATACTCAGTGCACATAGTAAACAAACAAATAAAATGGTCTGATAGAAGTTTGTAAGTGCTATGCAAAAAATGCGGTGGTGTAAATGAGATTGGGAGCAGCAGGGTAGGGAGGGTTACAACTTAAATAAGATGGGCAGAGCAGGTCTCCTTGCGGAGAAGACACCCAGGCCAAGCCCTGAAGGAGGTGAGGGAGTTAGCTATGTGGGTAGGTAGAGAAGGGTGTTTTATGAGGAAGGAACAGCCAGTGCAAAGGCCCTGGGGTAGAAGCAGGCCTGGTGTGTATGAAGAACAACAAGGTAACTGGTATATCTGGATGGAAGTGAGCCAAGGGGAGACTGGTAGAAGAGGGGGAGTGGGCCTGCAGGGCATTTCAAAGACTTAGCTTTTACTCTGTGTGATAGAGGAGACTTTGGAAGGTTTGAGGAGGGGAGTGATGTGCTCTTACATTTAAAACTGATCGGTCTGAATCTGCATTGAGAATAGATTTTAGAAGCTAAGATGGAAGACTGGAGAACAGTTGGAAGAGGTGGCATTGATTCAGCTGAGAGATGCTGGTGGCTTGGAGCAGGGTGGTGTCACAGTGGAGGTGGTAAGGTTCTGGGTGTATTCTGAAGATAGAACCAAAAGGTTATTCTGATGGTTGGTGAAGGAAAGAGGGGACTCAAGGATGATGTCGACATTTTTGGCCTGAATAACTAGAGGAAATTAGTGTCAGAACCAGAAGAATAGAATGTAAAACTTTTAAACCGGCAGAGGAAAATTTATCTATCCAGTGGGAAGGAGGAAAGGAGGAAGAAAGAGTATGGCAAATGGAAAATGTGAAATAAAATAGCAAACATAATTTTTAATATAACGTCAGTTTACAATGATATGAGTGGATTAAACTCATAATTCAAAATATAGAGACCCTTGAAGTGGATTAAAAACACAAGAATTAGGAATATGCTTTTCACAGGAGATACAACAAGAGGGTGGAAATAAAGCAGTAGAAGAAGATATAGCAAGCAAATAGGAACAAAAGAAAATTTATAAGGAAAAAAAGAAGAGGAACATTCCAATATGAGGAATAAAAGATCACAAAATTATAACAACCATGAAAAATATATACACATCTAACAGCATACCATCAAATATACACGTGTGTACTTATACACGCACATATATAAAAATAGCTATAGCTACACAGGGAGAAATAGAGAAATCAAACGTATTTCTTTTATAACTTGATAGAGCAAGCAGACAAGATTTATTAAGTATATAGAAGACTTGAATAACTTTTTAAATATGCTTAAATGTCTGTGTATAGTTACATACCCATATATAACTTTATACCTAACAAACAGAAAATATAAACTCTTTTGATTGTATGTAGAGCATTCATAAAAATGACCATAAATCAGGGAACAAAAGCAGCCTCAATAAATTCCAAAGGATTGACGTCATTCAGATAATGTTCTCTGACTGTAATACGATGGAATGTGAAATCAGTAAAGAACAACAACAACAAAAACCCCAAAACTTGTACGTCTGGAAACGAAAAGAATGACACTAATGAAAAGTTTTTGGATTAAAGAAAGAATTATATAGGCAATGCAAAATATTTAGAACTGGGACTTCCCTGGTGGCGCAGTGGTTAAGAATCCGCCTGCCAATGCAGGGGACATGGGTTCGATCCCTGGTCCGGGAAGATCCCACATGCCGTGGAGCAACTAAGTCCGCGCGCCACAAATACTGAAGCCTGCGCACTCAAAGCCCATGCTCCGCAACAGGAGGGGCCACCACGATGAGAAGCCCGTTCGCCGCGGTGAGGAGTGGCCCCAGCTCGCTGCAACTAGAGAGAGCCCCGTGCGCAGCAATGAAGACCTAATGCAGCCAAAAATAAATAAATAAATTAAAAAAACATTTAGAACTAAATGAATGAATAAACCACATGGCAAAATTTGTAGGACACAGATAAAGCAGCACTTAAGACAAAATGTATAGCCATAAATCTATTTATTAGAAGACAGAAAAGTCAGGAAACAAATGAGCTAAGCTCTTATCTCAAGAGGCTGCAAAAGTAGTGACAAAGTAAACCTAAAGATAAAGAAGGAGATTATAGATAGAAAGGCAGAAATAAGTGAATAGCAAATTACAATTAAAAATCACAGAAGTTTAGCAAAACTGACTGTAGGTCTTTTGAACAGATTAATAAAATAGGCAAACCTCTGGCAAGACTGAGGAGAAAGAAGAGATGTAATAAAAGGAAACTGAAAGAGAGAGTAAAATGACAGACACTACAGATTTTAAAAAAATAATAAAATAATATTCTGAACAAATATTCCAACACACTAATAAATTTGAAAAATTGGATGAATTGGATAGCTTTCTGGGAAAATGAGAAACGCCAAAATTGGCCAAGAATAAAAAGAAAACTCGAACAGACCAGTCATGGGTAAAGAAGTTAAAATTATAGCCAACCTCCCTCCCCTGCCCTGCCCCCTGCCCTTAAAGCCCTGGGCCCGTACAACTTTACAGTTGAGCACCGCAAAGTATTTATGGAGAAAATAATCCCTGTTTTGTATTAATAGAAGCTGTTCCAGGAGGTAGACAAAGGAAAAAGAAAGCCGTCCGATTCATTTAATGAAGGTAGTTTAATTGTTATTCTTAAGCTAGACAAAGGAAGGAGAAAAAAAAGGCATATAACGCTTGTAAAAATAGATGAAAACAATACTAAAAACATTACCTAACTGAATCCAGTAGTGTATTAAAAACAATCTCTGCAGTCATGTTGGGTTTATGTGAAAAATGCAGGGGTGGTTTAACAGCAGAAGGTCTAGCAATTCACCACCTTAATGGACCAAAGGAGAAAAAAAAAATCATATGATTAGCTCGAGAGACCCAGAAAAGCATTTGTTAAAGTTAAATACCTTTTTTACGAGGGTAATACTAATAAAAAAGATGAAGTTCAGCACACATTTGTAACAATAATCATCAGTACAATAAATTTCGCAGGAAACTAGAGTGGAAGGGTCTTTCCCTGACTCTGGAACCGCTGCTTATCCCAAAGCTACAGCAACAACACACTGAATGGAGAAGTGTGAGCCTCTTCGTTTTTTTTTTTCAAGAAGCTGACACGCACACCCAGGTCTGCCTGGCCCCACATTTCACGCTGTTTCCTGCATGTCTAACAAAGGCTGAGGCATGGGCAGGCGTTAGGAATTTTCTCTGGGGCAAGGTCCTTTTGGTTGATTATAATAGAAACTCAGTTCTGCAAAAAGTGGGGACTTGGTCACAGATTTGACAGGGACAAAAAGTGTTAAATAGTAAGTCTTCTTAGACCATAATAACGTGTCTTGTCTGTGAGTAGAAGCCTGTCTGTCTTGCCATTGCCATTGGCTCCAAGTGGCACTCACTCAATGTATGAGGGATTAATGAATGAGTCACTTCATTTGCACATGAGTGTTTGGTGGTGAGGGGAGAAGTGGTGTGGTGTCCGCAGTTGCCATCTGGAAGCATTTGGTAGAGGACAGAAGAGCAAGGGGTAGAGACATCGGAGTGGCTGTCCTGATTGGGGACCCTGAGAAGAGAATTCGTTGAAAGCATTTTTAGAAATTTTTGCTGGTCTTGTTGGGTGCAGCCCCACTTTCACTTAAGTCCTCAAGAAGAGCTCTAGTCAAGAGTTATTTTCAACCTTTGGGTCTTTTGGTGTTTTCGTGGAACCCAGGGGCCAAAGCTGTGGCCTGGTTCCCAGAGGGCCCAGAATTTGGACCAGGATTGGAGGTGGGGCTTGGCGGTACGGGTATCCTGTTCTCCTTCCTGTCCCCCTGCTCGGGGACCTCATGCCGAGTGTTCTCTTCACTCTGTTTCTCCCTCTTGCTCTTTTTCCCCCTCCAGTCCCTCCAGATCCATGAACATTTGGGAGTTGTGAAACAACTATCCTGTGCAAAGTTCATGCAAAGTCATGCAAATTTCATGTCCTTAATTTAAGGGGCCAACAGAGTCTGGCTGGTGCCTCTTTGACCCAAGTTCAAATTCTTGAGAGAAGGACTTTGATGGCCTCAGCCTGGGTCAGGTGTCCACTGTGCTCTCATCTGTGTGGTCAGAGATGGGACAGAGAAAAGGGGCAGGGCAGGGTCACTGCCACAAACTGGCTACAGGTGCCTATCCCTGTGGGTGGAAGCTTGGGTCTCAGAAGAGGGAGGTGTCAGTTGGCTGGATTCCCCAAGTACACTCTGTACCAGTCTTAAAAGACAGAAAGAACAGAGTCTTCTGAAAAGCCAGAGTCTGGCTGAAGAGGGTGTCATGTGATTACACATGTGAGGTGGTCCTAGGATAGCTCCACCTAAGAAGCTCGCTATCCAAAAGCCATGTCCAGTCATCTGCCTGCTGAGTTCTGAGGACACAGAGCGAGTTCTAACTAGGAATAGGCAACACATGAAAGAAAAGAATTCATAACAGCTTGACACCCTCCAGGCTGAACCCAGCGATTTTATTTTTACTTGTTCAGGAGGGGGAAAAAGCCATCGCTAATTTCACAATTACTTCATTCTGGAGAACTTGTGAAAAATGACTTCAAGTGTAAAATATTGTCTACTAAAGAATTAACTTAATAGATGATTTGGATTCAATTATTGGCTCACTACTAAAATTTGCTGGGAAAAGCGCCGGCAATATTTTATGACTGTCACGTGATGCAGCGATTGTGAAATTAGTTATTAATGACTTATGAGAAAGACACTTAAAAAACGTCAACTGGGGGCTTCCCTGGTGGCTCAGTGGTTGGGAGTCCGCCTGCCGATGCAGGGGACACGGGTTCGTGCCCCGGTCCGGAGGGATTCCACGTGCCGCGGAGCGGCTGGGCCTGTGAGCCATGGCCGCTGAGCCTGTGCGTCCGGAGCCTGTGCTCCGCAGTGGGAGGCCACAACAGTGACAGGCCCACGTACCTCAAAAAAAATCCCAAAAAACCCCACACCCAAAACCCAGAATGAACTGCAGGCAGTTTATTACCATTACTTTCCACCTATAACCTGCTTGCTAGTCGAAGAGGAAATTTGTTGAAGCCCGCTGGGTTCTCATTGGAGGTGAACATGATATAACTTCATTAGCCCTTTTAAAGTTATTGCAGGAGCTCTCATCTAAATTCACTTTAAATGACATTTGCTCTTTCTTCTTGAAATACTTATTGGGTGTCTACTCCATGCCCAGCACCATTAGGGCCTGTGGGGAGGAGGAGAGCTCCCTAAAACATGCTCTATGCTCACCTAGAGCCTTGAACGTAAGGGATGGTCCATAAAGCAATGGTGTGAGAGCACCTTCCAGAATGGGGAAGCCGTCAAACTGAATGGCTGACACAAGGGGGTGTCTCATGGGGCATCTGTCCCACAAGGAGGGATGTGGGGACAGAGAGCATCCCTGCCAGAGCAGCAGCGTGGGAGGGCCAGATTCTGCACATCATTTCAAGAGCAGTGTGCAGGGGTGGCTCATTCCTTCCACAAATACTACATTAGTTCTGCCATATGCCAGGAGAACTCCATGTGGATCCAGGTGCCTGAGGCACAATGCAGACCAATGCCTTATGCAACTTTGTGTGTGTGTGTGTGTGTGTGTGTGTGTGTGTGTGTGTGTGTGTTGGGGTGAGAGGAGATGCCAATCATCAATAAATGTTTTTTTAAAAAAATTTATTGGAGTATAGTTGATTTACAATGTTGTGTTACTTTCAGGTGTACAGCAAAGTGAATCAGTTATATATATATATAACCTCTTTTTAAATTCTTTTCCCATATAGGTTATTACAGAGTATTGAGTAGAGATCCCCGTGCTATACAGTAGGTCCTTGTTAGTCATCTATTTTATATATAGTAGTGAGTATGTGTTAATCCCAATCTCCTACTTAATAAATGTTTAATAAGTAAATAATGTAGTATATAAGAAGATAAGTGGTATAGAAAAAAGAAATATAGTGAGGTAAGGGGGATTGGAGGTGTGGACAGGAGTAGGTAGGGTAGCCAGGGTGGGGCTCCCTGGGACATGAGAGCTGAGTTAAGATTTCCAGTCCTGGCTCACTGGTGACATTGACGAGAACAGTTTCGGAGGAGGGTGGGGACGAAAGCGTGGTTGGAGAGGGTTCAGAAAAGGAATGGCCTGGATCAAGTAAAGGGCCACCACTAGCATCCCCCCAGAGTTTGCTGGGGAACCCAGAACAGGTGTCAGTAATCCAGAAGCAAGGGAGGTCCTTGGAAGTCACAAGTCAGGGCTGCAGACAGAGGGGTCAACCAGGTAATCCTGCCAGACCCCAGACTTGTTCTCCTTGAGCCAACTGGGCTGGGTGGGTGCCTACTGCTTAGCTGCTTGCAGGCCCAAGAACTGCTCTTGGGCAGACCAGTGGGGGTGGGAAACGGGGAGACAGCTGTGTGGTAGTCCTGGGCCATATGGAGCTCTTGGGCAAAGCACACGATGATTTTTATGACTCGGTCTTTGCTTGACATTCCTATCTCATTTCTCTCCTTCCTTCATTTCCTCCCTCTTCCTGTTCCTTGAATGCTGAACTTTCAGCTTGGGGTCTCCTGTTGCTTCAATGGCTTCACACCTCTGGGCTTTCACTTACTCTGCTAGACTCTCTCCCACTATCTCTGTCTGACTGATTCCTACACAGCCTTTTAGACACAGCTCAGGTGCCACCTCTTCCAGGAAGTCCTCTATGATCATTTAACAACCAGCATCTCTCTTCTTCATAGCACTCCCCTCATTGTGTTTAAATGATCTCGTTATTGGTGTGTCTGCTACACCGGATGCCAAGCTCCTTGTGGGCAGTGACTCTTGCCCTATCCGTTTCTGTCCCTGGTGCACAATGCTGACACAGAGCAGGCCCTCACATGGTTTTGGCTGGGAACTGCAAAGATCCTTACACTCAAGGTAGGATATGGATAAGCAGACAGGCATGGGGATGAGCAGTAACTCGGTAATGCAGTGATGGGGTGTGTGTCGGGTGTGTGTGGGAGCCTGAGGGGGGCCTGGCTGAAGGCTTGAATTGGGAAAGTTAGGGATGGTGACAGCTCAGTGGGTGCCGACCACATCTGAGGAGGCAGCAGGTGTGTGTATGTATGTGTGTGTGTGTGTGTGTATGTGTACGTGTGTGCACACATGCATGTGGCAGTTGAGGAGAGCAATTATGAACATCAAATCCAGCTAATTTACATGGATAAGTGCAGCCAGTGAGGTTTGGCATGCAGGTCTGACTTATTTAGGGCAAGAGGGGATCGGCAGGGGGCTCCCATTAGGTGAGTGAGCGACAGCCTGGCCATTCTTTTTTTTTTTTATTCATCTTTATTGGAGTATAATTGCTTTACAATGGTGTGTTAGTTTCTGCTTTATAACAAAGTGAATCAGTTATACATATACATATGTTCCCATATCTCTTCCCTCTTGTGTCTCCCTCCTTCCCACCCTCCCCATCCAGTCCTGCTGTCAGCCCCAGGTAAAGCCTGGTTACTCTGTTTAGTGCCGGGGAAGGAAGCATCAGGGTGATTTCAGAAGCGTTTTCTGACCTCTCGCCTTTTGCTCTTTCTGGAACCCTGGGGGACTAATCTTTAACAAATAAGCTTGATTGCTTTAAATTTCTAATTATAAAGATGAAATATGTTCCATATAGAACGTTTGAAAAATATAGAATGATATAAAGACAAAAATTAAAATAACTCCAATCCTGCCACTCAGATGATCACTATTAACATTTTAAAGAATTCCTTTGTCTTTTTTCTATGCATAAATACATTTAAAAAGAACAGAATTCCTTACTTATTACTTTAACCAGTCTGTGTTCTGACTTTTAAAAATTTAAGATTATATTTTGAGACTTTTCCTATGCCATTGATCTTAAATGGCTGTAATAATCTACTTTGTGGACACACTATAGCCTTTTTAACCAGTGTCTAATTAGTGGGCATGAGAGTTATTTCCAATTTATGGTTCTTATAAATAATACTACAATAAAAACCTTGTTCATAAGTCTTTGCCTGTATCTCTGATTATTTAGGACACATTCCTAGAAGATTCCTGTTACATACAGTGAAATTACTTTCCAGAACATTTGTGTGTGTGTTTTGTTTTATTTTTTGTTTTAATCAATTTATACTACTATCAGCAGTGATTGAGAATGATCGTATTATGGTACTAGATATTATTATTAAAAACATTTAATGGCCATTTATATTTTTATGGAGAAGTCTATATTCTTTGCCTTTTTTTTTTTTTTTTTTTTTTGCGATACGTGGGCCTCTCACTGTTGTGGCCTCTCCCGTTGGGGAGCACAGGCTCCAGAAGCGCAGGCTCAGCGGCCATGGCTTACGGGCCCAGCCGCTCTGCGGTATGTGGTATCTTCCCGGACCGGGGCACGAACCCGTGCCCATCGGTCCGCCGCATCGGCAGGCGGACTCTCAACCACTGCGCCACCAGGGAAGCCCTCTTTGCCTATTTTTAACTGATGTGTTTTTATTTTTAAATATGAGCACTCTAGATAACGTAGAAAGGATTGCTTAATTATATCCTTATTTTATTCCAATGTGTCATTTGCCTGTTTGTTTATAACAGGGATTTTGACATGCACAAGCTTTAATTTTGCACATAGGACATTTTCTCAGTTCTTCTATTTATGATTAGACAGTCTTTTCTACCCTAAGATAAATTAAATTTTCACTTATATTTTCTATTTATTTGTGAGTTCATTATGATTTATGAGTTATAAAATTCATCCACCCGGAATTAATTTTCTTTTTTAATATTCATTTATTTAGTTGGCTACCCCAGGTCTTAGTTGTGGCCATTTGGGATCTAGTTCCCTGACCAGGGATTGAACCGAGGCCCCTTGCTTTGGGAGCACAGAGTCTTAACCACTGGACCACCAGGGAGGTTCCCCAGAATTAATTTTGACAAAAATTATTTTTCAAAAATTAACTAATTAATTAACCAAATGTTAATGCTAACGTTTTCCAACATATTAGTGATGACATCTGCTTTTAAAATAACTTCATATATGTGTGTGTATTTATTTACACACTTGAATTTTCTGTGAACGATGTGTTGATCCTTTTATCAGTTCCATGCCATTTGATCCCTGTAGTTTGGGTCAGTTTTAATCCCTGCCGCTGCAAGTTCCTCTTTTTCTAATATTCTTGGGCAATTATCACATGTTTATTTTTCCAGATGACCATTGGAATCGCTTAGTTAAGCTTAAAGGAATATATTCCCTTGGAATTTTGGTTGGAGTTGCACTAAGTTTATAAATTAATATGTGAAGAACTGAATATTCTTTACAATATTCAGCTTTCCCATTCACTGATCTATCATCCCTATTCAAGTTTTCTTTCAATAGAATATTGCTTTGTTTGTACAGAATTAGGGTGGCCCTCCTGGCACCCAGGGAAGATGGGAGCAGGGCACAGAGGTGTAAGAGAGGAGAGAGAGGCTGGATGCAGCTTGGTGTCGTCCACGCTCACCTCTGACACAATACCTTACTGGGGGCCCCATATGGGGTCCCTTTAGAGAGGTATACTGCTCAGAGGCCCAGGGCTGCTCACACATGATACCGATAGCTGTCATCGCCTCTATTTCTAGATCTTTTCTTGCTGTTCATGTCTTATTTCCACTCTTCACTTCTGATTATTTATCTAACTCTGGATTTATAGTTTTGCATAGCTCTGGGAAGATGGGTGGTTAGGTGATACTTGATCTGCTTTGATGTAGGAGGACATTATCGTGGGTGTGAGGCTACATACCTTGAAGCTGGCAAAATGCAGGGTCTCACTGCCCAATGTGGTGTCCAATTATGATTCCCTGGCTTTTGGTGCCCCTAGTAATTCACTAAATCAAGAGCCCAGCTTATTCCCAGAAAACTGCCTGTCATCTAAACTTTTGGACTATTTTAGTTTCTCTGTCTTTCAGGCTCCAGGTAAAGCCAGAGTTGTAGCTCTCAGCACGTGTGTGAGAGTGTATGTGTTGCTTAAGCAAATCTATCTAGACAGCCTGGAACTTTGAGCCTAGATTGCCTCTGGTTCCCATTCTTTATCAGTAACATCTTTCAGCTCCCTATTTTCTCTTTCTTTGTGTAAAGGGGTCAGTCTTGCTGGAGCCAAGGGCTTGTATTGGAATGGAGGCGCAATAAGGTGGGTAAGGAAGATCATTCTGGTCCTGGAGATTGTCCTGAGACAGAGGGTTGTCTCAGGGAGCCTCCAGGCATTCAAAACTGTCCTGGAACTCCAGATTGATAAGACTTTGACTTAGATTAGGTTTGAATAACCAATCTTTTATGCTTTGGACATCCTCATTATCCTGCTGTAGGGCTAAGAGGTATTTCCCAGGACTTGAAAGATGCACCCTTATTCCAATTCCAGCTCCATCCTACAGCCTGCCTCACCGTGGATCTCAACTCGTCATCCTTACCCCAGGTCACTTGGGGATGGTGGTTAGGAGCCTCTCACTGCTGGGTGTTTATCCTCTTTATGGTTTCCTGGTCTTGGTAAGAAGGAAGAGTTGGAGGAGGACAGCAGGAACCAAAAGAAGAGCTCCAGGTCAGTGCCCCGAGAGTTCTCATCATTCTTATCAGGACAAAAGGAAGTTTCTTGAAAGGGGTTGCCCCTCTGAGAAGCAGAAGGAAAGAACTTTTGTAGGTAAAGGGGAGGGGCAGGTAGGAGAGAGGAAGGAGAAGTTCACTGCTCTTTACAGTCGTCCCTAGGTATCCAGGGAAGATTTGTTGCGGGACCCTCCACGGACAGCAAACCCCGTGGATACTCCATAGTTGGCCCTCCGTATCTGCAGATTCAACCAACCTCGGATTGTCAACATAGTGCTATTTGATCTGCGGTTGGTTGAATCCGGAACCACCAATGGATGCGGAACCGGGGGCTGACTGTATATTTATTGAAAAAAATATTGGCGTGTAAGTGGACCTGTGAAGTTAAGAGTCAACTATATTTCCTTTCTTATTATAATTTAAACTTCTGGTTTTAGTGTGAATTTCTTTTGTGGAGAAGAATACTTTACTCACACCTTCTGTCTGCCCGTCTCAACTCTTACTCAGGTGTTCCTGGCTTGTGGCTTTGCAAGCTTCCTCTGCTCTTACCTTTCCTCTTCTTGCTCTTCTCTTGCCTTATGGCCTGCACACCTGAGTTTCACCCCTCCCCTCTCTCTTCTTTCTCTGAAGGGTTGGGCTTCATGTCAAAGTCATTACAGAATTGTCTAATTATAACAGATTAATCCATTAGGATTTATGCCTTTCTATTTACTGGCTGGAACTATCCATTTCACAGCTGTGGCTCCCACATCTAACCAGCTAGCAGGCAATTTAAATGTAGAAAGCAATTTAACCTAGTTGGATACCAGACATCTCGCTTAATGTAGTGCATAAATTTTGGAGCTCTTTGCTCTCAGCCCTCAAAAGGACAGCCAACAGTTTCATGTCCTGGAAAGATTTGGCTTTTCAGGGAATTTACACCCCAAGAAGGGATCCTGGGTATTGGATTAAAAATAAGGGAGTCTTCAGATGAGGTCAGGGGTTGTTTTCAGGCCAGTTCAGATTTCCTTTTCCTTCCTCTTTTGCGGACAATAATCTTATGCTTAACTGAGCTTTCTGGGAGTCTGACATCAATTGGAGGGTACCTTATTTTCTTCTCTCTTTAACTTTCATTTATTGCCTGTTTGAGTGAAGTGTTCTTTTTGTACTGATGGTTGGGGTCACCCTGCTTGCCAAGAGCTTGCAGTCTGAATGACACCATGTCTTAATTCTCTTGGTACTCACAGCCCCTGGCCCAGCACCCAGCTTGTAGTAGCCTCTCATCAGAGGTGCATCACGGCTGGAAAAAGAGCTGGGGGAGGATCATGTGACCTGACAAACCCAACTCTAAGCCCCAAACTAGAAGAAGCAGTGATCAAGACACATGTACTCACATGATGTGTGAATGTACAGCTACCTCTCTTGCAGGAAGGAGATGAGCAGAGAGAGATGTTTTGCTAAGAGTATGAGGAGGCATGTGGTCAAAGTTCTCAAGTACTGGAAGAGTTGCCAAGATGATGTGGGATTGGATTTTTCCTTTTCTTTTCCACATGGCCCCAGAGATATTAGGCTAAGGGGTGGAAGTTATAGGCAGAAAGAGTTGGATTTCACTTATTTCACAGTAGGCAGAACTGTGCAATGACCAAAGTTCTTTTAATGGAACCCTTGACTTAAAGAGGTACTAAACTTCCCACAACTATCTGTCCTTAAGCAGAGGCTGGATAGCCATGGGCAGGGAGGCTGTAGTGGGTTTTTAGAACCAGTCAGGGCTAGAGACCTCGAGGATGCTGTCTACCTGAGCCATGATGTCTACCTGAGCCATGCTGTCTACCTGATGCCATGGCCACCTCTGCATCTGTCTTCAGGAATCTTGAAGCTGAAGTGCAGGCTGTTTTCTCCACTCCTCCTGGCAGATGGGAAGAGAAGAGGGGGCTGGGAGCTTGCTTAGTTTTCAGTCCCTGAGCCGAGAGAGAAAGTGTAGGTTCCCTCATGTTCCCCACTGATTTGAGTTTAGCGCCCCTTGGGACAGGATGGTAATGGCGGCAGTGGACATGACCTGTGCATCAGTTTCTTCGTGCTGCCGTAACCAAGTATCACAGACTGAGTGGCTTACACAACAGAAATTAGTTTTGCAGTTTTGGAGGCTGGGAGTCTGAGAGCGAGGTGTTGCTCCCTCTGAAGGCTCTGGGGAGGGATCTGTTCCAGGCTTCTGTTCTCTCCTAGCTGCAGGTTTTTTCTCAGCTTGTGGCAGCATAACTCCGACCTTCACATGGCAGTCACCCTGTGTCCGAAATTTTGCCTTTTTAAAGGACACCAGTAATATCGGATTAGGGGTTCACCCTACGCCAGTATGACTTCATCTTAACTATATAGGGGAAAACCTTATTCCCCAATAAGGTCACATTCTGAGATACTAGGGGTTAGAACTTCAACATATGAATTTTGAGGGGCTGCTATTCAACACATAACAGGGTGAGAGGGTGAGAGGGTGTGAGCTATGGAATGGTTGGTTTGATTGTAGGACCCCATGGAGCGTTGGCTGGTTTTTGATGGGTGTGAAATAACTCCAGAGGGTACCAGTATGAACCACTCTGTAAATCCATCAGTTGCTCTAGATAAAGCCTCAAATGGGTGTTTCCTCTTTTCTGAACTCTTAACAGTATTTAGAGGGCATATCACAGTTTAGCCCTTAATTATGTCCTTATACTATTCTTTGATTCATGTAAAGAAACTATTATTGAGCACCTACCATATATATGAGGCATGTGATATATACAATATCTGAATTAACTATGGCTCTGTGAAATAGATATCCTTTAATTCATTTTACAGGTAAAGAAATAGATGCTTAGAGGATGTTCTGTAACTTACTCAAGGCCATACAACTAGTAGGTGGCAGAAATGGGATTTGAACACCTGCCTATTTGGTTCTGTGATAACACATAACTTCCAAACTCATTTGTAAGCTCCTCAAGTGAATAGACTTCTCTTACATTCTTCTCACTCCCAGATGGATTAGGATTCATTGCAGGCGTCCCCTTATAGTTCTTTGTGGTGAAACACCCAGGATTTTCTAGACGATCCCTAAGCCCCCTTTTATTTTTTAATACTCTGTGATGAATGATCCCCTTTTTGACTGATACATCAGTTGACATTGAATCAGAAGTTCTGAGATTACTCAGAGAGTCAGTATGTGACATGGGGTAGTGCGGAAGTGGCACTTGGTCAGTGCTGGACAGCCTGCCTCGTAGGTAACTGTGGGCAGCCCTGGTCCACTGTTTTGCATTCAGAAGCTCTGTGTCTTCATTTCTCCAGGGGGCATCAGGCCTTGGCAAGACGATTTCCACTTGCTCAGCTCACAAAAGTCTTATTGATAACCCAGAGTGCTGATTTATTAATATACAATGAGATACAGTTGCCAAGAGGACTGAATGATTGTGGCAGCTGGACAGTACATGCACTTCTCACTCCTTGGGAAGCAGTTCAGTCCTGAAAGTTAGTAAACATGGAAAGAGACCAACAACGGGGTGCAGGCCATGGTGAACGTTTATCATCAAGCTGTGGTAATCTGACCCCATCCTTTTTTCTAAGCTCTGCCTACCAAGCAGTCAGCCGTATTCAGGTCAGTAGGTCAGGATGTCTTTTCTGGGGATGCTCACACTTTCGCTTTTGCTCTCAACCCAGAGGAGATGCTCCCTGATGGTATTTGTTACAACCTGCCCTTCCATGTAGCAGATTTCAAGGTGTAGAGGACATGGTTTCACTTTAGGTTGCCTGCTTCAGATGACCGATATTTCTTGAGCCCTGATCATGAGCTGGGTGCTGGGCTATGTGTTGCTGGGGGGGCCAGAGAGACCGAGTCCTCAAGGAGCATACAAACAGACGTTCATATAATATGGTGGTGAGTAACAAGAGGAGATGGGCGCTGGATTTGGTGGGAGCACGCGGAGGGGCTGGGGAAGGCTTGCAAGAAGAGACGGAGGGATAGATTGGGAGTTTGGGATTGACATGTACACACTGCTATATTTATTTATTTATTTAAATATTTATTTTTTGCGGTACGCGGCCCTCTCCCTGTTGCAGCCTCTCCCGTTGCGGAGCACAGGCTTTGGACACGCAGGCTAGCAGCCATGGCTCACAGGCCCAGCCGCTCCACGGCATGTGGGATCTTCCCGGACGAGGACACGAACCCGTGTCCCATGCATCGGCAGGCGGACTCTCAACCACTGCGCCACCAGGGAAGCCCCACACTGCTATATTTAAAATAGATACTCAACAAGCACCTACTGTAGAGCACAGGGAACTCTACTCAATATTCTGTAATAACCTAAATGGGAAAAGAATTTGAAAAAGAATAGATATATGTATAACTGAATCATTTTGCTGTACACCTGAAACTAATACAACATTGTTCATCAACTATACTCCGATATAAAATAAAAATTAAAAGAATAAAGTAATGGACGCCTAAAAAAAAAAGAAGAGATGGTGTTGGGGTTGGATCTCCAAGAGTGAGTAAGAGTTAGCCAGGACCAAACCAAAGAGAACAAAACACAGAAACAAAAACTACCTGGCACAGGGAAACGGATCAACAGAATCATGGATCATGTCAAGGGGTGTGCGTGCGTGCGTGCGTGCGTGTGTGTGTGTGTGTGTGTAAAAGTGGATTGGAATTAGAGGTCACCATGCTGGGAGGTGAGGTGAAGTAGTTGACAAATCGTGGAGCACTGTCTTGCACTAGTTAGGGGGCACAGAATTCATCAGCCCTGCAGATGACAGAATCACTGCCATCTCCCAAGCAGAGGAGGGCCCTGGTCAGACTGGGGTTCTCTGGGGAGCTAGCTGTGCAGAGGGTGTCCAGATGGACCTCTTGGAGCCTCCCTGCTCTCCTCCATACACATGCCAGAGGAGTCACTCTGGAGGGGAGGGAGAGGGGCTACTTCTTGGCTTAGAGGACACAGCTCTGCCTGCCTCCCAGTAATTGTGGGCAGTGCCAGAGGGAGGCATTTCCCAACGCAGCAGTGGACTTACAGCGTTCACTTTTTTTTTTAAAGAACATTTATTTATTTACTTATTTTTGGCTATGTTGGGTCTTCGTTGCTGCACGCAGGCTTTCGCTAGTTGTGGGGAGCCAGGGCTACTCTTCGTTGTGGTATGCCAGCTTCCGTCGCGTGGCTTCTCCTGTTGCGGAACACGGGCTCTAGGTGCGGGCTTCCGGGCTTCCATAGTTGTGGCTCGTGGGCTCTAGAGAGCAGACTCAGTAGTTGTGGCTCACCGGCTTATTTGCTCCGCGGCATGTGGGATCTTCCCGGACCAGGGCTTGAACCTGCATCCCCTTCATTGGCAGGCGGATTCTTAACCACGGTGCCACCAGGGAAGCCCACGTTCACTTTTTTTTAAAACAATTTTTTTGGCTGTGTCACATGGCTTATGCTATCTTAGTTCCCACTAAGGCTAGTGGGATCTTAGTTCCACGACCAGGGATTGAACCCAGGCCCTCAGCAGTGAGAGCACAGAGTCCTAACCACTAGAATGCCAGGGAAGTCCCTTGGTTCACTTTCTTTTGGAAGATTAGAGTCCTCTGCTCCTGAGCACACTGTGGACTGTTGAGAGCTGCTACGGTTTGGAGAAACAGTGTGTGTGTGTGTATGTGTGTGTGTGTGTGTTCCTGAGTGCACACACGCAGTCATCTACAACTGTGAGCTTAGCATTAACTAATCAATACCTGAGTTATTCTCACCTCTCTATTCACTTAGCATCTATTCCAGCACTGATTACATTGTATTTATAATCTTTTTCCATCTCCTCTACTTGACAGTGGGCAGAGGCTGTCTTCATCATTTCAGAGGTACTCCCTGAGCATAGTAGTTTGTGGAACAAATGAGTAAATGGAAGAGAAGGGGTGCGTGTGTTCCTATGCTTGGGCCTGGCCTGGAGCTGGCAGGCAGAGAACACTGAGGAAGGCAGGTCCTGCCCCACGGCTGCGCCAGGTGGGACGCCAAGGGCATTCAGGGTCTTTAGTGGAGGGTGAGCCTTGGATTAGTGTATGAACTGTTTGAGGTGACAATGCTTTGAAAACTTGTGACTCCTACAGGAAAGTCATGGGTCAAAAGGAACCAGGGTGGACCCCTGGTTGTCCCCGTCGGCTGGGCCTTTGATGTGGTGACTGGGCTCCCTGACTGCCGGACATTACAGACGTCGGAGGTAGGATGGTAGGAAGGGCTTCTCTGGGTGGATGTTTTCCCCTGGGAGCCTCTCCTTCCAAGGATGGAGCGTGCTCTCACCTGACAGGTACTGGCTGGTCAATCCAAAAAGATTCCTGAAGCAGCGTATTGTAGGAAAAAAAAAAAAAAAGAAGAAAAAAGAAAAAGAGACGTATGCATCTTAAGCATTTTATTTTAACTTGAAATATATAAATGTGTACCTATTTGCCAATCCTTTGATGAAGGGTCAAAGCCCAGTCTTTGAATAGGGGTCTGCTAACTGGAGTTCTTCTTCACCTTTCCTGCATTAACCACATCTATGATGCATTAGCTAAGAAGTCTAATTTGGGTTTTTTAAAAATGGAGCCAAAACCCTAAGCCCTGTGCAAAACAACATGAGTGTAGAATTCTAGATTTTTGTGATTACCCCCACTGCTTCCCCACCTGCTCCGCAAACCCCAGTCTCTGTTAGGGGTCTCACAGCACCTATTTAACGACACGGGCAGGGCCGTGCCTTATCAAGTCCCCCAACAAAGTGTTCAATATGCTCTACTCGGAATCACCAGCTGCCTTTTCGCACTTATAGTTTATTACTTGGCATAATCTTTAATCTAGTTTCATAATCAATAGTAGGAAGTATAATTGGCAGTAGATTCTGGATCAAGAGATGCCGGGAGAGGGGGCCCGGGTGTTCCGGGAGCAGCCCAGTGATCACTGGTGCTGAGCGGGCCACGGGTCCCCATCAGCGGAGGAATTAGGGAGCGCCTGCGCCGTGTCCTCTTGTCCTGGGGACTTCAGGGCTGCTGTGTCTGCCGATCTCCCCTCTGCTCTAGTGCAGAGTTTGCGTCCTCAGGGGAAACACTTCTAATCTCTCCTTTCCCCTGCCTCCACCCAGGCTCCTCCCTGAGGCCTCTGGACACCCAGAGCTCTCTTGGTTTCTTACCAGTCACGTAGATATAGGATGGATTCCCAGCTCTATCATGTAATGGGATGTAACTTTGACCGACACACTCAACTGCTTTCAGCCTGCTGCACTGCCTTGTGGTGGGGCAGTAAATTAAATCAGGCAAGTGTGTTACAATGATAACTCACGCTATGGAATGCTTACCGGAAGGCAGGGCTTTCCCTAGATGTCCTTATTTCATTTTTGCAAAACCCAGTGAGCTAGGTGCTACGGATCCCAAATTACAGCAGAGGACACTGAGGCTTGGGGTGCTTAGGCTTCCTAGTTGGCGAGCAGCAGAGCTGAGAATCAACCCCAGCACCCGCGCTCTTATTCTTGGGGAAATGTTACCCCCGTCACAGGGTACATGGGCCATAAGTGCACAGAAATGTATAAATGCATGGTGGATGCACCCTTCTCCTCTCAAATCCCTGCCTTACCCCCCTCCCAGGAGGGCAGGGGCAAGACTTCTGCCTCTTTATATAAGGTAATGCCAAGCGCAGCATGGCAGAGATGGTTGGATGTCCACCTCCCCTTCCAGTGTCTGGCGCTGTTGCGGGATGGTGCCTGCCCAGCCAGGAACCTCTTTACCCAGCACCTCTCCACCCAGGTGTGGTCACGGGGCAGAGTCTTACCATGCCCACACCTGACTCTCCAAAGACTCCACCTCTTCACCCAGGTGTGTGGCTGTGTGGCAAAGTCCGCTCCTGGCTCCCCAAATCCTCCCATGTGGCCCCCCCATCTCTCCCTTTCTCTCTGGCTACGTGAACAGTCAGAGCCACACATCGAAGATGAAGGTCCCTCTGTCGGCCTGAGTCCCTAAATGACTGTGCAGTGCAGAGTCCCCATCCTACCTGCCAGCTGGACTTGAAGAGAAGAATGAAGCCCCTGAGACGTTGGGGTCTGTCTGTTACAGCACATACAAGACACATACTGTCTTGACCCAAATGCATACTGGGGGGCCCTTTGAACTTGTTGGAAAGAGACCCCCTGTGAACCCCCTTTTAATGTTCTCTGTGGCTCAGCACATTTTTGATGTAGTAGAATGTGTGCTGATGTGGCTCTCGTTAGACACCATATCCCTAGTTTATGGAAGCCAAAATTGCCAGTTCAATTATATTTGCCGCAGCGGGATGTAGTGAAAAAGGATGTTGGGCGATCAGGAAAAGCCCAGCTCAGATTCCAACCCTGCCATTTTCTAGCTGCAGTACCTTAAACAAATTCATTCCTCTTCTTCTTGGTTCCTTAGATAAGACATAGTAATACATTCCTAAGAGGCATAATAATACCTACCTTGGAGGGTTGTTGCGAGGATTAAATGAAAGTGACTGAGTTCAGCATACAGTGGACGATCCACGTAGGGCACGTTGCTTATCATCTATTCATTTGATAAAGCTTTAATAAAAACCTATGCTGTGCCCCAAACTCTTTGAGGAACAAAAGGTGCAGGAGATGCCTCTACCCTTAGGAGATGTCTCTACCCTTAGGAGATGGCCCTCTAATTGGGAAATGTGGCTGACACACAGGAAGTGGTTGAGTGACATCTCTAGGTGGCATGGGACGTGGGCTGGGGCAGCGGGGCATACTCAGAGCATTTGTGAGAAAGCAGCCCTTGGCCGGAGGGAGGCTTCCTGCGGAGGCTGCCGAGGAGGACCTGTGGGAGAGCCCTGAAGGAGACGGAAGCCAAGCGACTATGCAGCACAGCACCCCTCTTGATTTCTGGTCCTCTGTGTTGCCTGTTTGGTGGGGAGACTAGAGTGATGAAGACATTGGAGGAGGGAGGAGGTGCCGGAGGGCCGGGCTGAAAGCTGTGCTCTTGAAAGGGTCGTGTGTGACCAGCCAAGAGGAGGTCATGGTGCCACGACAGCGCCTGCCACCCAGCTGGAGCGTTTGCAGTGAGGGGCTAGAGGAAGAGCTTCATTCTGGAGCCCGCACAGGGATTTCACTGTATTCACCAGGCAGCTGGCTCTTTCAGCGCCAAGAGGTGGAGCGTGACCCCACGTCTCTGGCCTTGGTGGAGGCATCAAGAACGATGCTGGTGACACAAAGTGAGGCTCATTTCTGAGCAGGTCTCCAGTTCTGCTGCCACTTCCACCGGATCCTTTATGAGACAGCCTCCACCTCAGGGACCCCCGAGCAACTGGTGTTTTCAGCCAGGAGGCCAGAACTCCTTCTCCAGGGACCGACCAAGCCGTGTGTCATCCCTATACAAGCAAGAGCCACGGCAGCTCACCTCGAAGAGGCTCTCTGTTGGTGACATAGGCCAGTAGTGCCCCTCTCCGGGCTCCCCACCCATCCCTTTGTGTTCAGTGTTTTCCAGGTTAATTAATCTTATTGTCCTCACTGTAGTCTGTAATGAGGCACACTGGACAATTATGTCATCCATTCTGCATTACTGATGTGCGACCCACCAGCCAAAGACAATGATTAATTATTACCCTATTGGATTGTGCTGCACACGAGCATGAGGCACCCTTGGTCCAGATGCCAGGATGGTTGACCAGTGTTTGGGGCTCCCTCTGGGGTCTGGGCCAGCTGTATTATTGGAGGGTCAACCAGAGCGCATGAGCTGGCCAGCCCGCTGGGGGCAGGTATCCTTGGATGAAACCAGAAGTGGGAGCACCTTCAGCCATACTGGGAGGCGAACATGACTCCCAGCCTTCCCATCCAGGTCTTTTGCCCCATGGGCAGCCCTTGCTGCCCTCAGGGATCCGGCCACGCTCTTCCCCTACCCCACAGGCCCAGACAGCTGGAACCCAGTGAGAAGGTCTGTTTCGTGTGTTTGCGGAGGTTGTGAGGGCACACGGGTGTTGGGACTTTCCTGTATCCCACTCCTCCCCTCACTGCTATGTTAATCATGTTTTTAATTTTCCGTATTTTATGATGCTTTGACATCTTGGGCACCCTTCTGGCTGGGGGAAGACTGCCCCTCCCAGGGCTGGCTGATTCCTAGAGATAATAAAACCACGTGCCTATGAACATGACTTTCATAGACAAACCAACCGAGCCCAAGTTCATACCCCAGGCACCTCTTTTATCTCTAGCTTTCACCCACCGAGCCAATATTCTCCTGTCCTCAGTCACCCCAGGGGCCAGGTACTAGACAACTAGAGACCAGCACATGCTGACATTATTCAGGGTAGCCAGTCCTCAGCAGTTACCCCTGGCCTGCCTTGCCTTATCCATGAAATACACAGTGGAGACTGCGTCCTGTGCTTTCCCCTCACTCCTGCTTCTGCCTCCTGACCGACCCTGGTGCTTCCCCATGTGGCCCTGCCTGGTGTGTCAGGCCTCTCATCTCTGGAGGAACTGTAACAATAAAATCTTTCCACGTCATCACTCAGTCACCTCCATGAATTAAAATCCCACAGGTACGTTTTAATACAACTACCACCAGGGAAGGTCCTGCTTCCTGATCCCCAAAGAAGCCCTGCCTGGAGTCTTGGTGGTGCTTGTCCCACTGGGGATGGCTGACTGTGATTGTTCCTGTGGGCTGATGTCACAACTTCTGAGTAGGGGATGAGATGATGGTTCCTAGCCCTTTATAGTTTATTTGGAGAGTCCTGTTTGCACACCCAGTTCGGTTTGTATTTTTCAAAAGGTCTGGGGTCACCAGGTTAGGGCCTCCCAGAGTAGGAATGGAGGTTCCTGGGAGCCTCTTTGGGTGGGGAGACCAGAGAGTGGGAGGAGTCAGAGCGTGCGGGAGTGCAGGAGGAGAGACAGAGTGCTTCCCCAGGCATAGCCCTGGGAAGCAAAGGTTTCACCTGACGCCTCAGTTTCCTCATCTGTGAAATGGGGCTCAGAACATTTGCCTCCTCTGCATCGTGGGATTTGAGCAAGGGCGATTCTGGGAATTGATGTGGAGGCTCTTTAGAAAGGCCTGGAACATAGTCCTGTTTGTGACTGGCAACTTTGTGACAGGACATTTGGGGAAGGCCGGGGACAGCCTCAGGGAAATGGGAGGTGGTGGGAATCTTCCAATCAGGTTGAGGGATGATCCGTCTTTGCGATGGTTCAGTGGCTTGTTCTGGTTCTCCACGGACCCAGCTATCTGATTAAAGTAAAACTCTTTCCCTGTGGCATCATCTCCAAAGAGAGGATGAGGAAATTAAAAATTGCTGTAATGATAATAATGACAAACCCAATATAAATACACAAAGAGAATAAACCGTGGTGGACTGTGGAAGCTCCAGGCTCCTTCCAGGGCCCAGATGGGCCATGGCTGCTGGCTGACTTTCGGGGATGACACTGGTACAGGTGGGAAAGTGACAGAGGAATTTCCTGTGGCTTCTGTGGGGGACCTGGTCTCTGCTCTCAGAGTTTGGAGACTTCCAGGTAGGAGCATGTGCAAGGCTGGCCTGGTTGCCTGGTGGGGGACTTAAATCTTGGGTCCCCCTTTAATGAAAACAACCAGAGGTATCAGACACTCAGCAGTTTATTTATAACATTCAGGGAGACATGAAATGCTTTTCTGACCTTCAGGGTCAGAAAAACCCACCCTATATTTTTACTCATTCATTCGTTCCCTTCCCATCCTCCTCCCTCCCTCTCTCCCTTCTTTTCCTCCTTTCTCCCTCTTTTCCTTACTTCCCCCCTTCTTCCTCCTTTCCTTCCTTCCCCCTCCCCCCTTGCCTCTTCTCTGCCTCTCCCCTTGCCTCCCTGTCTCTCCCCCTCCCTCCCTCTCTCCCTTCCTTTGAACAAATATTGCATCCCAGCCCCAGGTTCTTGGTACACAGAGATGAACAAGGCCCAGTGTTTGCGCCTGAGGAGGCTTCTTGGGTGCTTAAGTCTGTAGAGAATTATTAAAAACCACTGACCTGCAGAAAAAAACCAGATCTTCCTCTATCTGATTGGAAGCATCTCACTATCTTATGAAATCCCAAGACTACTGTGAATTCCTGCCCTTCCCACAGGTTCTGGGAAAGATGGAGCAGCAGACAGTGCCAGTGCCTTGGAATTGTCCAGAGGGCTCATGCTTCCTGGCAGTGTGGACACCAAGAAGGGGCACTTTACCCACCTGGCTTCCTGGAGGAGGTGGACCCTGGAAGCTGAGACCCCTGGAAGGTTCCCGATGGCCCTGGCTCTGCCCACGCTGATGGCCCTGCTGGTCCCCGTGGAAAGCACCTGATGCTTCCCCAAGTCCCCCATCTCTAGTTGAGACCCTTTCCTGTGCTTCGCAGTGAGTGGCTATCTAACGGCTTCCTGGATAACACTGCACATGATGGATATTTACCAGTGTACGAGGCACTGTGCTCTGTGACAACCAGGGTCATCGCATTTACTCTTCATTATCCTATAAGACAGGGCTCCAAGGGCAAGAGAGTACAGCTCAGAGTAACCCACCTCAAAGTGACCCCACAGCAGTGCCTGGTGGCCGTGGATACCCCAGACCCAACCTGTGGGAAATTCCACTGATTTTCTGCCTACCCTTTCCCTATTGGCTCCTCCCCCAGTGCCTTCCAGCATTTTCTGTCCAACCAGTCCCCACTTGTGTTTGGCTTCCTTTCCATTCATCCCACCTGCCCCACTGGATCAGTTGCCAGCAACAACTAAAACACTTACTATTCATTGGTCTCCTCACGGTAGCGTTGTGTTAGGACTGTACGTATGGGATTTGTAATCATAGAAGCCACTCTGTGAGGTAGATCTGCTCTTCCCTCTAACACATGAGGAAACGGACCTGGAGAGGATGAGGGACACGCCCACGGCCTGCTCACTCATAGGCTGCAGAGATGGGCTGTGCACCCACATCTGTCTGAGTCCTGATTGCCTGCTCCTCGCCACCATGCTGGCATTCACCCTCCTTGCTAAACCTTGCTAGAGCCAGTTAATTGTACTTCCCTGCACAGGCTTCTTGTCCACCTCTGTGGTACTAGAATAATGACCCACCAAAGCTGTCCAGGTCCTGATTTACAGACCCTGTGAATACATTGTTTATATGGCAAGGGGGGATTAGGGTTGCAGGTGGAATTAAGGTGGCTAATCAGCTGAGATGGTCCTGGATTATGTGGGTGGACCTAATCTCAGGGGCTCTTTAAATATGGAAGAAGAAGTTAGGAGAGGATCAGAGAGAGGTTGGAAGATGCTCTGCTGCTGCTTTTGTAGATGGAGGGGCCAGGAGCAGGGAATGTGGGCAGCATCTAGAAGCTGGAAAGGGCAAGGAAATGGTTTCTCCCCTACAGCTTCTGGAAGGAACACAGCTCTGCAGGTCCCTTGATTTCAGCCTAGGGAGACCTATTTCGGATGTCTGACCCCAGAACTGTAAGATAAATGTGTGCTGTTTTAAGCATGAAATTTGTGATCATTTGTTACAGCAGCTGTAGGAAACTCATACATCCCCTGCAGCCTCCAATTCAGGACCTAATTATCTCTCTCTTGAACCGTGGCCTCCAACCGTCCTCCACTCTTCCTTCTAAAGGGCCCACACTTCATCTTCTTAAGCAAATATCGTTCTCGCTTGGCCCAGGAATTTTCACTGCTTCCCACCACCAAATCTGTGAGGCTGCTGGTCTCTGCACACATGGCTCTGCCTTCCCTCTAGCCAGTGCTGAGGAGCCCCCTGCTCCTCTCAAAGGCTGGTGTCCCCTTGGGTGCTCTGGGTGCCTTCTTCCTGATCATCAGTTTCTCCCTTCCTATGCTCACAGCTCCCGTTTTAATCACCTTCCTCATGTCAGGGCCTTTGCACTGGCTGCTTCCTCTGCCCAGAATCTTCTTTCTCCAGGTAACCATGTGGTTCATGTGCCCACTTGTTGTTCAAGCGCACCCCCCCCATCTAGGTTCACAGCCCCCATTTCTCTCCTAGTTGGTTCTTTTCGTAGTTCTCACTGCAGCCTGACTCTGGAGCCTCCCTCTCGTCATTTGTGAACTGCCTCATCCTCTTTGCTTGCTTTGCTCATTGCTTATCTCCAGAGCCTGGAATAGTGCCTGGCAAACAGTAGGTGCTCAGACAATATTTGATGGAAGCATGAATCATCTTTTATCAGTTTAAATACCAGTTGGATGCTGGCCGATCCCTATATCTTCAGCCCCACCCTCTCCCCGAGTTCTAGATCTGTCCATCCACATGCTATTTGACACCTCTACTTGGGTGTTTTGCAAGCATCTCAAACCTAATAAGCCTCGAGTTGGATTCCCGTTTCCTCCTCATACCCTCTGACCTGTTCCTCCCCTGGTCAGTTAAGCCAAACAGCAGTAATTATCCTTAATCCCCTCTTTGCCCCACTCTTCACACCTGGTCCATCGGCAAGTCCTGTGGCCAATGCCTCACAGCTGCCTACCTGTCCCCAGCCACACTGTTACCTTAGCCCTCATAGCTGTTCTGTTTGCCTCCACTCTTGTCCCCCACAACTTCATCTGCACACAGCAGTGCAAGGGTCTTTTTAAAAATTTTTTTTAAAATTTACAATAGTTTTAGATTTAGAGAAAAGTTGCAAAGGTAACTCAGAGAGTTCCCATCCACCCCCACCCAGTTTGCCCTATTGTCAACATCTTACATTGCTATGGTGCATTTTGTCACAACTAAGGAACCAACCTTGGTACCTTGCTATTAACTAAACTCCACCCTTTGTTCAGATCTCTCTAGTTTTCCGTACTATTCTTTTTCTGGTCCAGGATCCCATTCAGGTCCCACTTTACATTTAGTTATCATGTCTCCTTGGGTTCCTTCCTGCTGTGACTGTGTCTCAGACTTTCCTTATTTTTGGTGACTTTGCTAGTTTTGAGGAGTGTTGGTCAAGTATTTTGTCAAAAACCCCTCAATTTGGGTTTATCTGACGTTTTCCTCATGTTTAGGCTGGAGTCATGGTTTTGGGGAGGAAGACCACAGAGGTGAAGTCCCCTTCCCATCAAAGGTACATGCTAGCAATGTGATGTGTCACTGTCGATGTTGACCCCGGTCACCTGGCTGAGGCAGTGTTTGCCACGTTTGTCCACTGGACACTTACTTTTTTCTCCTCACTTTCTGTATTCAACTCTTTTGAAGGGAGTCACCAAGAGCAGCCCACATTCAAGGGGCAGGGGAGGAGGGAATTAAACTGCATCTCCTGGAGGGGAGATTGTCAACATAAATGATTTAGAGTTCTGTATGGGAGACTTGCCTCTTCTCCCCCATTCATTCATTTATTCACTCATTCCTTTATTAAGCCATCTTTTATGTATGTTAGTATGGAGTCATGGGCATTTATTTCATACTTTGCATTATAATCCAACGTTATGTTATTTATTTGGGGCTCAAACTGTTCCAGCTTTGCCCTTTGGGACCTCCTTCAGGTTGACTCCTATGTCCATTTGACATGTCCCCATCTCTTTGTTTTTGAGCATGTTCTTCCTTTCTGTCTCTCCAAATTGCTGTGGGCTCATCTGGTATGTTCCCTCACCCTACCTGAGAATCAGCTATTTCTCCAGGTGTCCTGAAGTCCTTTGGTTGGAGAGTTGTACTAGAAAGAATGGTCTGGGTGCTGGGGGTGCTCGCTGGCACTGGGCCAAGGATCTTTGAAAAATGCAAACTGAGACACCTCCTTTTTCACTTGGAATAAAGTATATACTCCTTACCATGGTCATTTGGCTCCTGGCCATCTCTTCAGTCATGTTTTAAGCCACTGTGCAGCTATGATGAGCCCATTTCTTCTCCTCAGATGAATCTTTGGACTCACTGTGTCTGCTTGGGTCTTTGCCTGGGTGACTCCGGGTCCCAGGGAAATGCCCCTGGACTCTAGCCCTTACCTGCCTAGCTTGCCTTGGTCTTCCAGCCCCAGGAAAGACCATGGTTGTGAAAGAACGATGACCTCCAAGCCTTTGTACTGCCATCTGCACGTGGCAGTCTCTGATGGAAAGCCTGTCCTTCCCTAGAAAGCTTTATTTTTCTTGAAGACCTAGCTCAAAGGTGCATGAAGCCCTTCTGATTCCCAGTGACCTGCAAAGCTGTCGTGCCCTCTTTTGTTCCTGGAGATTGGTGCGAATGTCTCCATGAAAGCACCGGCACATGGAACTGTAAGTAGCTTGCAGACACCCTTTTGTTGCTCACAAGTGAGCTCCCTGAAGCTGCCAACCATGATTTGCCCATCTTGGCTTCTCCGTTCAAGACTCTCAGTAAGTAATTTATCAAGTGGATCTGAGACTTGCCATTTAAGTTCCCCAGACCTCTTCAGTGAAAGTCTCCCTAGGAAAGGATGAGCAGGTCACCAGGGGAGCCATTTCCAGCCCTCAGAAAGGGCTTGGAAGATTATGGCAAAAGTGGCTTCCCATTTGCTTTCTCCTTTCCCTTCTTTGGAAGAGAGAGCTGGAGGGTGGAATGGTCACTTCTAGCAAAGCTTTCTGCTATTTCAGCAGCTACAAAGGAGATCCCGTCATCCCCAGTCTTATCTTAAAATCTCCTTGATGTCTGTGTCTTTTTTTTTCCCCATCTCTGAAGATCAATAATATTGCAGAAGTGAGAGATCAAGGTTTTTCAAGTGGTGGGTGAGCAGGGATGGGGTGTGGGAGTGGGGGTGGAAGGAAAGTTCCCATTAAACTCATCCTTGGATGATGTTTCTAGATGCACCAAGTTACCTGCTCTCCCCTCTCTACCTCCATTCCTCCACCCCTCCCTCTCTTTCCTATAAACAAAGCCATAGCCTCAAACAACATTTGTAAAGCACATTATAAAATGCTTCTAATAAATCCCTAACAGCCTTGGCCATAACCAGCTGAAAGAAAGGTGAGTATGACACAAAATTGTCAGGTTAGAACAACAAATTGGGCCACGAGAGCAGGGATTTATTCACCTTTGTAAGTGTGCTATAAAAGTTCATATAATTTCACAAATAAATATGAACATTGCTTAGTAAATGGCTCCTGGATTTAGAGCCCCAGAACCACAGGAAGGAGCACATTAGCACCAACAGTGCAATTTCAGATATGGGGCAAATCAACCTGGGGGTTGCCAACCAGATAGCCTCAGCGTACTCCTGTCCTTTCTCAAATGTGTGGAGCACCCCAGGCTGGGCAGCAGGAGGGCTGGGCAGCTCCCGGGATTCAGGACCAGAACTGGATGCCAGACGGACACTGGTGGGCCCTGGTGTCCTCCTGAAGGTCTGTGAGGCCTTGGATGAGCAGGGAAGTTCAAGGAGGAAGGTAGCTCCCTGCTATGGGTAGGTGAGTGGGCAGATGTTGGGGTCAGGTGGGCTGGCAACCCTGGAAGTAGGGTGACCAACCTCCAAGTTTCCTGGTACTGAGGGGTTTCCCAGGATGCTGGACTTCCAGTTTTATAACTGGGACAGTTGGTCACCCTACCACTCAGAGCAGTGATCCTGGGGGCTCCTTTATTGCATACTGCCTCCTGTTGATGGGTGGCCCCAGAAACTGGGTGTGGGGAGGAAAGGAAAAAGAGGCAGGGCTTCAGAGAAGGTGGAATTGGATTTACGTCAGTGTTTTTCAACTCTGGTTGCATTTGAAGTACTTTTAAATAGTATTAATTTCCAGGTGATGAAAAGATGCTCAACATCACTAATCATCAGGGAAATGCAAATAAAACCCACAAAGAGATATCACCTCACACCTGTCAGAATGGCTATCATGAAAAAGACCACAAAGAGGGCTTCCCTGGTGGCACAGTGGTTGATAGTCCGCCTGCCGATGCAGGGGACACGGGTTCGTGCCCTGGTCTGGGAGGATCCCACATGCCGTGGAGCGGCTGGGCCCGTGAGCCATGGCCGCTGAGCCTGTGCGTCCGGAGCCTGTGCTCTGCAACGGGAGAGGTCACGACAGTGAGAGGCCCGCGTACCACAAAAAAAAAAAAAAAAAGTAAAACAAAAAGACCACAAAGAACAAATGTTGGTGAGGATGTGGAAGAAAGGAAACCCTCGTACGCTGTTGCCACAGCCTCAAACGCTGTTGGTGGGAAAGTAAATTGGTGCAAACACTGTGGAAAACAGCATGGACATTTCTCAAAAAACTAAAACTAGAACTACCTTATGACCCAGCAATTCCACTGCCGGGAATATATCTGAAAAAACCCCGAAAACACTAATTCGAAAAGATACATGCACCCCAATGTTCATAGCAGCATTAATTACAATTGCCAAGATATGGAAGCATCCTAAGTGTCCATCAGCAGACTAACGGATTAAGAGAATATGGTAAATGTATACAATGGAATGCCGCTCAGCCATAAAAAAGAATGAAATTTTGCCATTTGCAACAGCATGGATGGACTTGGAGGATATTATGCTAAGTGAAATAAGTCAGACGGAGAAAGACAAATATTGTATGATATCACTCATATGTGGAATCTTAAAAATACAGCAAACTAGTGAATATAACAAAAAAGAAGCAGACTCACACATACAGAGAACAAACCAGCAGTTACCAGTGGGGAGAGGGAAGGAGGGAGGGGCAATATAGGGGTAAGGGATTAAGAGGCGCAAACTATTAGGTATGAAATAAGCTACAAGAATATATGGTACAGCACAGGGAATATAATCAATATTTTATAATGACTATAAATGGAGCTTAACATTTAAAAATTGTGAATCACTATATTATACACCTGTAACATATAATATTGTACATTGACTATACTTCGATAAAAAAAAAGGAGAAAAAAACCTATTAATTTCTAGCCTCATCCCAGACCGCTAAATTGGAATCTCCATGGGTGGGGTCCAGGCATTGGTACTATTTCAGGGCTCTCCAGGCGATTCTGATATGCATGGGACATGATTCAGAGGTGTGGAGGATGCCTTCTCCAGCTCATCCAATGCTACCACTTGACTGCCCCTTCTTAGTGCCTTGTAGGAGCTGTCCTTTGATCCATCTATTCTCTTTTCTCTTGTTGCCATCACCAACCCCCAACCCCATTTAAATACCAAATCAGATTGGCTCAAACAAGCCATATTTGCTAATTCAGTCATGAATCCACCAGGAGCACTGGCTGACCCTTTCCCATCTGGTGCTTTTCTCTTGCAGACACAGCCCAGATAAGAAATGATGACCTGCATTTTCAAACCAAAGATGTTACAAATAGGAAAGTCTGTCCTCACGAGCATTCTTTTTTATAACTTTTTTATAACTAAGGTAAAAATGTTGTAATGCAATTTGGTAGAACACGTATGTCTCTGCCCCTCTCCACGGTAGCTGGGGTGATAACTTGGAGCTCGCTCATCATTCACTCTGTTGGCTGGCAGCACACACAGACTCTAAATTTAAACCCAGTATATCCTCCTGTACACTTGAAATTTTGTTTTTGGACTGTCTGACTGGGAACAGGAATTTGGATTGTGAGCGCTAGGCTAAGCATCACTCTCTGTTATGGCCTGTGGTAGAGAGTGGATCACAGCTCCCAGAAGAGGGAGTTTGGTCTCCCTGGAAACCTGACTTTGATGCACAAAGATCTCAGCTCTCATGTGCTGCATCTGTCCTGTGACATCCTCTCATCTGATCTTTCAGGCTACCATTCTCTGAGCTCCACCACTGATTGTCAGCAGCCCCAATTCTGTCCTGAACAATGGTGTCTTAATCACTCAGCGCTCTGACAGCTTGTAAAGCAATGTGTTGCAGGAGGCAGGGGGGTCTCATGTGATGCTGGTTTTCATGGTCCTCTCACTATTCTATGAGTGTGGAAAGTCCATAGAGATGTAGAATCAGAGGTTGGGTCTCAGTCCCATTTTACTTCGCGGCTCTCCAACCTTGGACAAATCCCTTAACCCCTTTGATCCTTAGTGTCCTTCTCTGTATAATGGGAAGAATGGGATTGTAGGCATATGGAGTGTATGATGCTATATGCAGTACCTGGCACATATTTGGTATTCATTGTGCTTGTTTTCTCTCTCCCCAACTTCCTTCTGTTCCTTTTTATCATTGTTAAGACAAGTAAATGTGAAGACATCATGCAAGGTGCTGTACTCAAACTAAGGAATATTCTAGTTATTACTCTGATTCCTATTAGACCTTTATTCTCCTGGGCTATATCTAGAGATTGGAATCTTTTACCCTTCTGTACTAGACCATGAAGTGCATCTCTTACTTTGCCATCTCTCAGACCTTACCATGCAGGTATCAAACATCAACTCTTATCCATTGTCTCTGAGCTTCCAAGGCCTTACCCTCTTTACAAGGCCTCATTCAAGTCCACCCTTCCAGGAAGGAAGACTGGAATTTTGTGATCTTGTAACTGGTGAGGGAAGGAATACTTTTATGTTCCTGTAGAGGTTTATCAGGGCCACCCCATCCCTGAGGGCCAGCTCACGTCCCACTGTTTGGGTTTGCTCAGGCCATCTGCCCTTAACTCTGCTGTCCAAGCTGAAGGGTCCTCCTTCCTTATCTTCCCAAAGCCTATTCATCTACCAGGACCCAGGCTTAGTCTTACCTCCCCCAGAACCAGCCCCCACCCCCACAAGCACCCTGACCTCCCTTGCACTTAGCACTTGTGATGCTTGCATACTGGTCCCTGGGCTGGATGTCCTCTCTTGGCCTCTCCACCTCTACCCTATCCTGCCCTATGCTGGGAGGCTGACCTACCTGGACTCCCTTCCCTTTGGCTTCAGGTTGGGTTTAGCCAATGGGATGAACCAACAGAAGATCCAAGCGGGGAGGAGAGTGAGCTGGGAGTACATATTCCCTATGGAGTTGCCTCTGGCTGCTACGGCTCTTTTTTTTTTTTTTTTTTGCTGTAGCTCTTGTTAAGTGGACTTTCCCATACAGCGGTCCTCTCTGCCTTCTCAATGTCTCCTTCCCCGGCCTCTTCGGGCCTGGGGCAGTGGTGCACATTATCCCTTATGGCTTTCCCTAACTCCTTCCCATGTATTTTAAAAACAGCACTCTCATTAAACTCTACTCAATTATCCAACTTGAGTGTTCCATCTGTTTCTTGCTGAGACCCTGACTAATATGGCTTCTGATGGTGCAGGGTCCAATCTAACACTTAGTAGGTATTGTTTTATGTCATCCTTCAGTTGTTCACCACATGCATGTCAGAGTTAGGGTCTAAAAGGAAGACATGACTATCATCTAGCTTTTTTGGTGTCCCCAGACTTGGCATAGTGCTGGCCTCATGCTGGGCATGAGTTGCCCAAGAGAAATACTGCCATGTGTGTGGGCTTCTAACTCCATTTCTTTGGTCTCTTTCCGAGGTTTATGGGTCCAGTGGCTGTCTTAGAAGAGAAGTTCTGAGTTGGGTGGTGAGGAGTCCTGGACTTGGAAACCCAAACTCACACATTGGGCTGAGACAGGCACTGGAGCAAGACCCCCTGCAGCTTGGAAGCACAGGCATGCCAAATGTCATATCCAGAGAGTACCAGGGTCAGCCCTGGGTGATGAAGCACTGTCTGGGGAGCTTGGCAGGGCAGGAGATGGCATTGCATCTTCTGGAGAGAAGGTAGGCAGAGCTGGTGTTGGATGGTCTGGTGTCAGGTACACATAGAAGCATGATCATGAGATTAGAAGTCATCTGAACGAGAAGGGACCTTAGGATCATCTAGTCCTGTCTTGTCCAATATGGCGGCCACTTGACACGTGTGGCTGTTGAGCACTTGAAATGTGGCTGGTCTGAATTCACATGTGCTGTGGGTGTAAAATACATACCAGGTTTCAAATTTAGTATGAAAGGAAAGAATGTAAAATGATCTCATTGAATTTGTTTATATTCACTACATGTTGAAATGATAATGTATTATGTATGTTGCATTCAATTATATAAATTCTTTTTAAAATTTTTATTAAAATATAGTTGACTTGCAATGTTGTGTTAGTTCCAGGTGTACAGTGAAGTGATTCAGTTTTTCATATATATATAATATATATCTCTATTCTTTTTTTTACATCCTCTTCCATTATAGGTTATTACAAGATATTGAGTATAGTTCCCTGTGCTATACAGTAGATCCTTGTTTGTTATCTATTTTATGTATAGTAGTGTGTGTCTATTAATCCCAAACTCCAAATTTATCCCTTTCCACCACCCTGCTTTGGTAACCACGTTTGTTTTCTATGTCTGTGAGTCTATTTCTGTTTTGTAATGATATACATTCTTAAAATTAATTTCATACATTTCTTTTTACTTTTTCAACATGACTACTAGAAAATTTTAAATTATATATGCATCTCACATCATATTTCTATTAGGCAGCGCTGGTTTGGTCCACCCCTCTCATTTTACAGATGAGAGACTGAGGCTCAGAGAAGGGAAGAGAGTTTCCGAGGCCACATACCCAGTGGGGATCAAACAGGGAAAGCTGGGTGGGTCCCAGGATGGAGAGTGGTCTGACCCTGAGATTTGAAAGCAGCGGTCCAGTCTTGGCCTGGATTTGGGACCTTGCCTACATGGAATGGAGGCCTAGCACTTTTCTCTGAGATAGCTGCATGCCCCTGCCTCTGAAGCCCATCTCCCTGGAGGAATGTCTCTTGGTGGGCAGGGAGGGGTCCTCTCCACCCATGGCCTTGGCCCAGGCAGCCTAGACAGGACCTGACAAAAGAACTCAAAGGTAGTTTAGAGAGAGGTCTCCCCAGTGGCTACCACTATCACACCTGTGTTGAACAAGGCTTCCCAGTTACCCGGGGGAGGCCGGTAAAGCCAGGACTCAGCAACATTTGAGCTGATTCTGCAAGTATTTCTTGAGTGTGTCCTCTGTACCTAGGCCAAGAAAAGGAGAAGACACAGTTCCTGGACTCTGTGACTAATAGTCTGGCACAGAACAATCCATTACACATGAAACGACTCCAGAACAATGCCAGACAGCAAATGTTAAGTCCCAAGTGGGTAACCCAGACTGCAACTGAGATGCGGTGGGGGGCTGTGGTCATGAAGATGGCTTGCTATTTAGTGAAAAACCTGGCATGGAACCCTTGTATAGTCTGAGCTCTGCTGCTAACCATCCAGCAATTTGGGCAGATCGCTCTCTCTCCCATCTCATTGTCCTCATTTGCTCAGTGGGATAATGCTGGCCGTCTGGATCCCGTTCTCCTGGTGTGGTGGGTGTGACGGGAGTGCCACATGTGGTCAGGAAGGGGTGCCGCCTAGGCCTGAGGTTCCAGAACCGCGGTGGGCAGGGAGTGAATGGGAGCAGCTGAAGGGTGCCCGAGAGGGAGGCTGGCCGTATCATTTATCTTCCAAAACGGAGCGTTTCTAAGGGTGAAAGGGGATGCTATTAATATTAAAATTGGGACGAGAGATGGAGGGAAAGGTTGCTCTATATAAATAGGATGTATGGCACTCTGCTGGGAAGAGATCAAAAAGCCTAACTGAGACAAGTCCAGTCTGGCTTGGGAGGCTTTGCACTAGGGGTTGGAGGGCCAGAGGTGGAGGGTTAGGGTTAGGTAGGGATCAAAGCAGGAAGGAGTCTGGGGGTAGCATGGACAAGATGCAAGATGCAAATAGTGAGGCAGTGCTTGGCCTGCAGCCTGGTGTAGGACAGACCTGCAGCTCCAGACACATACCTCCTGGGGTTATGGGGAATCTAAAACGAGGTCGTGGCAGGAGACGTGGTGGCAGGAGACGTGATGCCGGGGACCCAGCAAGGCAATGCTAGTCTCATTATTGACCACAGGTGAGCATTTTTGAGGGTGTCCTCTGGCTGACAATACAGGAAAGCATGCTGCTTGGAACCCCACAAGGGAGTCCGAGAATGATGCCTGAGTGAGGCCAAGGCTGCTGGCAGCAGGGTGAAGGCCAACAAACTTCAGAGCCCTTGAGAGCTCTCCGGGCCTCCAGTCCCACCCCACCACAACCCGAACAGTGGGCCCTGTTGAACCAGAGCCAGCTGGAAGCAGGAGGTCTTTGGTCCCAGCCCCACACATGAAGAGAGCCTTAGAAGAGGTGCCCCTGTGACCTCCAGTGGGGGAGCTCAAAGGGGCCCATGCTTCCTGGCTGTGGGGCTCGAGTGGGAGGGAACTGTGCTGTGGCTTTGACCCCGGAGAAACATGACTGGCCCAGTGTTCCAGCCTTTGCCCTGCGGCTCTCTTGGTTCCATCTGCTGACCTCATGGGATTGTGCTTTGAGTCTGTCTTGGCTACTGTGCACGGCTGGGGTGACAGGGCCTTTCTTCCCTCTCTGCAGCCCCTGTGGGTTGAGTCCAGCTCTGGTGGGTACTGAATCCCTCCCGCCACCTCCCTGCATGTACCCAGCACCCCCTTCCTTCTGCCCATCTTCCCCACAGTCTCTCACTGGGGCCTGCCAGGGATTTCAGGAAAAACACACCCGGGCCTCCTGCCAGGTAAAGTGGTAAAACCCTCTCTTCTTCTCAGGCCCCAGGGACCAGGTCTGTGTGCTTTTCTATTCTCCGGTGGCCACCACCCACCCTGTGCAGTGGGATTCCACCTCACATGCTCTGTTAACAACAGATATCGTCATGGACGTCAAGGGACCAGTCCTTGCGCAGAGGGAGGGATGGGTTTCCTCCTAGGAAGATTCCCAAGTAGAACCTTTTAGTCCTTCTTGGCTGTCTTTAAATAGACCCAAAGGGCTTGTTCTTTAGAGCTCTCTCTGATATGAAGGTTCATAACCAGCTTCTAGAGGTCTTCGGTAGGTGTTTGGGGCACTCTTTGGCTCTGTCCTGAAAGGTAGGCAGGTCTAGGCTTGTCTTTCTTACAGTGTCCTCTTCCTTCACTTAGTTGGTCCCATGAGAAAATCTCTGCATCTGTCCATCATTCACTGACTCCTAGGGGTCAAGCTCAGCCAGCCTGCCCTCCCCTCGGGGAGGCAACCCCACGTATTAAAGATGCCTGGGATTTGTTTGAAGCAGGTGAGGTAAGGCACACAGACACAGAAATGTCTGTCCTGAGGGAATACGTTTTTCTACTCACAGATCCCTAGGAACAGGAGGCAAGCCATGAAGGGGGGCCACACGGGGAAGCACCAGGTCTATCAGGAGGCAGAGGCGGGGGGGAACATGGGCAAGAGTCTTTATGTGGTGTCTGCAGGAAGTAATAGGCAAAGCAGGGTAAGCAGGTTTAGGATTGGGTAGTTGAACAATTTCAGCAGGCTCTGGGGCACACAGGTTGTCCCTAGTTGTTTGGTACCTGGCCTTGGGGTGATTAGGGCAGGGGGATAGTGGCCCTAGTGGAGTGTAACAACTTAATAAAGGAGGAGCTTGGGGTTGTGGGCCCTGGGTTGGGTGGTTTGCTATCTCTAGGAATTAGCTACTGTGGAAGGGACAGTCCCTCCGGTGTCAGTGAGGCCAGAAGATGTCAAAACATCAAATAGAAAAATTAGAAAATGTGGTTATTATCCTCTGTCTCTGCAAAATTCTAGCCATTCTGCTGTATTACCTTCAACAATACCTTTCTTCTGCCTTTTGGAATCAAGGCCTCTTCCTGGAAGTCTTCTCTTATCTCACCACTGGGGACTCCCAGTGAATGATTCCCTTCTCCCAGAGACTCTGCCTGTCCCTCTGCAGTCCCTGCTATTCCGTGCCAAGGCTTGGGTTTAGTTGTGTTCATACTGGCCTCCTCTCTAAGGTCATGAGGTCCTTGAGGATTTGTCTTACCCCATATCCCTTGCAGTGTCTTTCACAGGCCTGGCATGCAGACAAGGTGCCATAAATGGTGGTAGAACACTGAATGAACACGGGCTGTGGGCCATTTGGACATCCTCAAACTCAAAGGAGTCATTTGCATCTCAGGGTCCTCTGGACAATGTCTGCTGTCTTGGTGTCCCTCCTGAGGAAACAGCAGGAGACATGACGGGTGGTGACCCAGCAAGGCACTTCTATTCTCATTGTTGACACCACAGGTGGGCATTTTTGTGGGTGTCCCCTGGCTGCTGATGGATCGTACCTGAAGAGCTTCTTATTCCAGTGTTCATGACCTCATGGAACCACTTCAACCCCTGAATTTTCATACAGAAATTCATGTGCAGTTTTCTAAGAGAGAAGATCCAGGGCATTAATCAGATTTTGGAATTGCTCCAAACAGGGAGCAGGTTAAGAGCCTTAGAATGGATGGTCCCTGGCAAGGCTGTGGTCCAGAGCTGGTGTCTGGAAACTTCCACTGCCTCTGTCCAGGTCAGTCCTGCTGGAAGCCCATTCCTCACGGGACCCTGCCTCTGTGCCCTTCCTTCTCCCACAGTTAGGCTCTCTGGACCCCTCGTGGGGCAGTCTCCCTGTCTCCCAGACTGATCCTGACCAGGGGGTGGGAGGGATTTAAGTCATTGCAGATCACCACCCTGGGGCTGACAGGACTCTGCTCTGGCGTCCTATATTGCTTCTTGTGCCAAAGGCCCCGTCCAGGTAACTTCTCAGGTGCTCCAAGCGCTCCAGAGTAGGGCCACTTGCCTATGCTCTCACCTCCATCCTACTACCCTGGCCAGGTTGCCCTGGCCTGCAGCAACCAGGTAGGTGCTGGGAGACTTTGCAGATGCTAATGGTGACGGCAATGACAACAGCAACAGCTGTCGCTCCTATTATTATTATTGCTTATCAGCAATAGCAACAACAGTATTATCAAAAAGAACAAAGGTGAAAGTTGATACCACTGACAGCTGATTCTGCTACTGCTTCCCTATATTCATTTTCTCATTTGATTCTTACAACAACCCATGGGACAGGAACTTTGATCTTTCCCATCTCCATTTTACGGAAAGAAACGGAGACACAGGGAAGTTAAGTTACTCACCTGAGGTCACACAGCTGGTAAATGTAGAGCCAGAGTTTAGACCCAGGTGTGTCCCATTCCCAAGCTCACACCTGTGGCCCCCATACCATGTTACTAAGTGTCTATCTGCGCCCTCGGTCTGGGAGCAGGAACTTGCGTTCCTCTGCCCTCTCCCCATGGCTCCCATAACACCCCATCCTTCTGCAGTAAAGCACTCATCACGCAGAATCGCCATAGCCTGTTCTGGAGCATGAGCTCCCTGAACCAGGGCCTGGGTCACTCTTGTTCTCCACTGTAACCCCAGAGCCTGGTGCAGTGCCTGGCACACAGCACCTGGGTCCCATCTGATTTTGTTGTGAGGTGCAGCCTTGGACATGGCCCACACCTCACTGCCAGTGTGCAGCTGACCAGCTGCTCTGGCCCATTGGCTTCACACACTCCCCCCTGCCTGCCACCCCAGATGAGGGAAGAGAGGCAATGATGGCAGAGTTCAGAGCATGTCACGGGCAGCCTCTCTCCCTGCTCATGGTACCAGACCTCAATGGGAACTGACATCTTCTCTTGTGGCTTGACCTCTCCCTCCCTGCTCCCTGGGGACTCACAGCCCAGAAGCTGATCGGAAACGACAGGCCAAGTTTTACCGGAACAAATCTGCCAGTGAAAGGGAACACACAGCACCTCCCTGCTAAGAGGCAGGCCAGCCCGTTCGGCTCAGACCTGTTTTGACAAAGAAGGCCAAGGCCAGCCGGCCTTGAGTTTACTGACCGGGGCCTGCAGGGGTCTCTCAGTTTGGGCCTGGGCTCTGAGGGCTCGGCTGCCTCTCCCACCCTGAGACCACGGCGGATGGGGGCTCTGGGGTCCCAGCCTGCCTGAATCTTGGGTTCCAGGATGAGGGTGCATGGATGCTCTTGCCCCAAGTGTCAGCTGTTGGAACCATGAGAACATCCACTGGGGGCCTCATCCCAGTGGATTCCCAGGTCTAAGCGAGGTGCACCATCTGAAGCCAAAGAAGGCTTTGTGAGAAGAGGTGCTGGGAGGTATAACCAGGCAGAGAGGTGTCAGAAAGGGTATACATATATGGAGAAAGTGAGCCCAGGGGACTTCCTGAGCTGAAACAGAAATGAGTATGGGGTCTTTAAAACTGCACTGCTCATCCGGATGGGACAAAGGCTGCTTAAGGCATCAAATTGGAGCCAACACCCATTTGCAGAACCAGAATCCCAGAACTGGTATCCCCATCAGCTCATCCTAGGGTCTGACTCATGTCCTCTAAAAAACCCCACCAATTCTACTGGTTCACCCGTCAATCCATCAACCCATCAAGCATTCGTCAATGACCTGTGCACCCACCACCATCCCCAGCAAATGCTTACCCTCTTGCCGGAGAGATGAGGTAGATGGGTGTGCACGCACACCCACAAACAGCAAACCAGCATGGCATATAACTCATGGGGGATAGAGTGAGGTGACACACACAAGGCACTGACTGAGCAAGCAGATGAAATCGGGAGGAGTCAGAAAAGGGAGGGGTCCACATGGGCTGGGGTGCTGGGGGAGGGACACGCAGAGGGGTCAGGAAGGATGCAGTTTTGTGAATGGGAGAGCCAAGAGCCCCCAGTTGGATGGAATCACGGCATGTGGCTCTGGTGCCACCAACACCACCCTTCCAGCTCCACTCTGAGCATGACATGTTATTGCCATTGCCACAGCACCTGGCACAGAGCTGCCACACCTTGGTGCCCACCTTAATGAAGATGGGTGGTCAGTAGAGAGAAGAGTGGACAGGGAGACACGATGCCCGGTGTTTCCCTCCCCTCTCTTCCCCACCTTCCATACGAGCCAAGCACTGTTCATAACAGTGAGCATGAGGCAAAACTGCTGACCTCATGGAGCTTGCATGAACTTCTGTGACCAAATCCAGCCTTCAGTTTTTCATCTGTAAAATGAGACTGCTTCTGTTATCAAACTCAGATTCAGCTGCTTGTCCCTCAAGAATCCAATACTGAGAGACAAGTGCTGGGTAAAAGGAAAGATAGCTTTATTGAAGGAGACAGCAATCACAGGGAGAAGGGGGACTCATGTCCCAAAGGACCAACTCCCCCGTGTTGATCAGGTGGCAAGAGATTTTAAAGGGGAATTTCAGGGGTGCACAGGTGGGGCAGGGGCTATGTTCAGAACAGCACAGCCAGCTCTGACAGTCATCTTGAAATTGGTTATGCAATGGTCTGAATAGCATCATCTTTTTATTACTTTTTAATTAAAAAAATTTTTTAACATCTTTATTGGAGTATAATTGCTTTACAATGGTGTGTTAGTTTCTGCTGTATAACAAAGTGAATCAGTTATGCATATACATATGTCCCCATATCTCTTTCCTCTTGCGTCTCCCTTCCCCCCACTCTCCCTATCCCACCCCTCTTGGTGGTCACAAAGCACCAAGCTGATCTCCCTCTGCTATGCGGCTGCTTCCCACTAGCTATTCTACATTTGGTAGTGTATATATGTCCATGCCACTCTCTCACTTTGTCCCAGCTTACCCTTCCCCCTCCCTGTATCCTCAAGTCCATTCTCTAGTAGGTCTGTGTCTTTATTCCCGTCTTGCCCCTAGGTTCTTCATGACCATTTTTTTTTTTTAGATTCCATATATATGTGTTAGCATCTGGTATTTGTCTTTCTCTTTCTGACTTACTTCACTCTGTATGACAGACTCTAAGTCCATCCACCTCACTACAAATAACTCAATTTTGTTTCTTTTTATGGCTGAGTAATATTCCATTGTATATATGTGCCACATTTTTTTATCCATTCATCTGTTGATGGACACTTAGGTTGATTCCTTGTCCTGGCTCTTGTAAATAGAGCTGCAATGAACATTGTGGTACATAACTCTTTTTGAATTATGGTTTTCTCAGGGTATATGCCCAGTAGTGGGATTGCTGGGTTGTATGGTAGTTCTATTTTTAGTTTTTTAAGGAACCTCCATACTGTTCTCCATAGTGGCTGTATCAATTTACATTCCCACCAACAGTGCAAGAGGGTTCCCCTTTCTCCACACCCTCTCCAGCATTTACTGTTTGTAGATTTTTTTTGATGATGGCCATGCTGACTGGTGTGAGATGATACCTCATTGTAGTTTTGATTTTGAGCAGCATCATCTTGATTGTTTTAAGTACAGCTAATCTTCAGTTCCAGGGTGGATTTGTTCCCATTTCCTTGAGGCCAGTTCTTGGAATTGTATAAGATGGAACAGCTTGTGTCATGGCTATAGTCTGGTCATCATGTAGTTAACTTTTTCCACCTGGTGGGTGTTTCAGTATCTACAAAACAGCTCAAAGGGTATGGCTCAGAATATTATCTATAGCCCATTAGGAGGAACTAAAGGTCCTTGACTTTGTTTAATCGCTAAACTATTATTATCTTGTCTTCTTTGACTGTGTTCCTTTACTTCTGCATTTTCTCACATCTCTGATTAAATTAATTCTTTGGCTAAAGTTTTTGTATGGACAAGATGCAGGCAGAGGTCATGGGGGTGGGGTCTGTCCTGGGAACACCCCATAGCTTCTTGCTCCATTATACTTCTGCCTCCAAATCTTTCAAATTCAACGGAGCTTACAGTTAGTTAAGCAGGACTGGTCACAGCTGTGGAAGGAAATAACAGGACGTGTCTTCTCCTGGGGATACACACCAGCATCACCACCACAACCATCACTGACATAGGAGAACATCAGAGCAGCCCCAGTTGCCTGAGGGGTAACCCACATGTTTCCAGGCTCTGGCTGGATTCTCTGCATCAGGTGGGGCCTCCTCAAATGCTCATGTCACACACATCTCTGCATCCTGGTGTCCCACACCCTCTCTTACTTTGCCCGAGGGCTTAACAAGAAGGCCTGCACTGCCTGTGTGTTTAGGTGAGCTACTTCATGGTCGATTTCCCATCCATCGGCTCTGTTCCTTTGCTGGAGACTAAACACCAGAACAATTATTGTTTAATTTCAAGTGAAAGGAGCACTGAAGGAGACACAGTGTGACCTTTTCTGTGTATGTATCTACAGATAGAGACATATAGACATTGGAATTTATTTCCCCTGGGAGAGAAGTGGCACCGTGCTGCCAGCTGGGTTTGTGTTTGGAGCTGTGTCTGTGTACAGTGCTATGTGTAATTTATTTCCCCAGGGAAGATCCGCTAAGATGGCACATCTGATTCCTGTAGAGGTTTCTTTTTTCTTTTTTTTTTAAAATAAACCAAGTCACCCCCTACCCTGAAAGGAAAATTGTCTCCTCCATCTAGTGGCCTTATTTGACTGGTGTCTCTGAGTTTCACAGTGCCTTAGCAGAGGGCTCAGACTCTGGTCCCTGCAAATTCTCTGAGACCCCACATCACCTATCCTCTTTCTGTTGTGGTCATGGGTGGGAGTGGAGTGGAGGGGACTACAGGATGACTGAGGCTAAGGACACACAGTGCCAGACCAGCCCTGCATTTTCTCATCTTTCTCCTCGGAGGCTCTGAGTGAGTTTCATGCCTTTGCTTATTCTTCGCTGGAACTAGATTTAGCCTAGAGTTAGGAAGGGATGTCCTCATGCTGCCTGCATCTCCCCCCAATCAGCTCCCCAACACCCCTCCACTTCCTCAGCCAGCGCCACCTAATGAGGCAGTTCTCAGGTAAATTCCCAGGTAAATAAGTAAGAGCTCCAGCTCTCTGTGTTCCAGATCCTCCTCTGTGCCTGATCGCAGGGAGATTAGAAATATTTAGAAGGCATTATTTAATTAGCAAATGCAATGCAATGCTTACTTTAATTTTGTAAATTCTGTAGGCACAAGCGCCTGCCCACCTGTTCCAGTTGCCATAACAACTTTAAATTTCATTTGTGGTCTCTGCTGCTGTTTCCTCTTTGATTGTGTGTATCTGTGTGTTTTGTTTGTCTGGGGGATTGTAGTTCCTTTCCCCAACCTCCTCTTCCCCTAAGCCCCTACCTTGATGCCTTCTATTTCATCTCATCCTCTTTGATGCCTCTCTTTTGTCCTCCATTTCCTTCAGGGTCTCCCTCCATCTCCTTCCCTCACTTTTGAGGTTTAGTGTAGAATTATCTTCTTCCATTGCTGGAACCTGTGAGCCAAGAGTTCTCAAAGGCTCTCTAGAGTGCTTTAGGGGAATGCGTGGCTCTTAATGTGCTGTGATTTCAGGGACCCTGGAAGGCCCTGAGAGCTCAGGGTATCAACCTGACCCAGTGTTACAATGCCTGAAATGTCCCCATTGAAAATTTGTAAACCCTGGTCCCTGCCCCTAAGGGAATGGTGAATGCTTTTGAAGGGATTACACTGTCAATAGGCTCTTGTGAGGAAATAGTGATTGACCTGATGGGTGCTGCTGGTTTTGGGGAGGAGCAGGACAGCACCCTGCTCCTGGAGGGACATCAGAGATGCAGGAAGAGAGCATGGACAAGAGGAATCTCTGAGGTTATGCACTCCCCTATGCATGCTTTTGTCCAGGAAAACTCTACCTCTTTGGTAGGCTGTACCATTTTTCCCTGAAATGCATCAGAGAATTCCCAGACCTGGAACTCAAGCAACCTGTGGGTCTGGGTGCAGGATGTTGGCTACCCTGGGCTTTCTGAGTCTCCTGGGTAAGGTTGACTGGACACGGCAGTGATGCAGGAGGCTTTTCTGTTGAAGGCCAGGAGGACTTGATTGCAGTGGCCTCTGGAAAGCAACCTAAAAGGAGAGTGACCCCAGAAATTGCCTCTACCAGGGACAGAAGAGGTGGTCCACGAGGGAGCCCAGAATTTGAGCTAAACATGCAGAGTCCCAAGAGGATGTGTCCAGGAGGGAGACTGCAATTGGAGTCACCTGGGGGAATATCTTAAGTTGGGTTTCCCCAAAAGCAAACTCTGAGCCAAGAATTTGAGTGCAAGTTGCAAGTAGTTTTTTAAGAGTTTGATCCTAGGTAGCTCTGATGGGAGAGTGGGGGATGGAGGCAGGGCAGGGAAGAAAACCAATAAAGGGTATGCTGTTGAGCAGGTAACATCCTTGGGAAACTGTGACTCAGCCCCTGAGGAACTCTGGAAGACAGTACAAAACACATTGGAGTGTTATTCCACCAGATGGGTAAGGACAAGGAATATGAATCCTTCAATACCTCCAACTCTCTAGCATTGGTGGATGCTGCTTCTGGGTGTGTTGATTCCCCAGCACTTCTGGCAGGTTTGCAGAGAGAGCTGCTAGTGCAGTGAGATGCTGTCAGTGTGGACTGGAACAGTAGTGCTTAGGGGATGCGGGCAGGGAAGTGACAGCATCTGCTCTGGTCCACTGCTTGTACTACCTACTCAGACCTGCTCCAGACCCAGTGAAGTTTACTATGTCCTCACTGCTGCTTCCAAATGGTGACTGATCATACTTTCTTAAAAAAAAAAAAGACAACTGGAAGGTTAGTGAGACAAACTGAAGTTTTGCTGCTGCAGTTGGTTCTGAGGCAGTACTTGATTTTTATGGTATTGCTATTTCTGCCACCAATTCTAAATTCTCATGCTCACCAGCATTTTTGCTGTTCTCTGCCTGTCTGGTGGGACAGACCAAGCCATTATCCCTGAGAGGCTGAGCCCCCGGGCACTGGGCCTTTGTCAGGCCATTGGTGGCCACAATTGCCCATTCATGGTTATAAAAGGGCACCCCTCAGTGAATTAGCTGAGTTTCAGACATAATCTTTTCTGCCCCCCCTTATAGAAGAAATCTTAACTCCTCATGATAATCAGCGTGAGTTTTCCCTGTCAGTTGGATAACTTCTTTCTTTGCCTGCTGCTCCGCTGGCATGAGGAACCCCAGTGAACAGGCAGCAGCCCTTACTTTAGGGCTAGAGGAAGCTCTGTTTGAGGTTTTTCCCTACCCTGGAGCCCAGATTCTTCAGATCTCAAGGGTGCAGAGACATGATGCACAAATTCCTCAAGTGGGTCACTGGGAGGAATGGTGAGAAGGGCCACTGCTCTTGCCAGTCCTTGGTTTTCAGACCCATGTATTTTAGTTTTGGGGTACACAGCACAATAAACCATTGGTTCCAACACAGAACCATAGCCATTGGCTCTAACAGTATGCTGTATCTTGACTAGAGCCCAACGCTGCGGGTGTCATTACCATGTTGGTGCTTAGTCAAGCCTCCATGAAACCATTCCAAAGCTCCATCATCAGATGGGCAGCTTCTGAGTGATGGATGTGTGGTACAACCCCTGGGTCCTGTGGTCACGTGCCCACCATCACACCTCTCTCAATGTTAAGTGAGCCTTTTGGCCTATATTATACAGGATCCTGTAACAGTAAATGAGATACTCTGTAAGCCCTTGGAGAGTGATTCTGACCAAGATGCTGTGGTCAAAAGGCACAGCCATTCCTAGAATATGCATCAGTGCAGTAAGAATGAAGAATATCTTTCAGGGTGAATGGATCTAGGGAAATCGACTTGCCAGGAAGCAGGTGGTTGGTTTCCTTGAGGGATGGTACCATACTGAGGGCTCAGCATCTAACAAAAGGGGTCATATTAGTTCCTGGAAGTAGCTAGATCAGCCGTGGTAAGAGGGAATCTTGGAGAGCCTTCTTCACTGTCACCATGGCTCCATTCAGTGGGATGGTCAAGGGCGGAGGCTGGCTGACGTCCCCAGCATCCTGTCCAGTGGTTCAGTGCCTCCTCTGTGGTGGGCGTTGAGAAAGATACATGCACTTTATCCCCATCTTCCAGTCTTGCTCCTTGAAAGCCCATGACCACAACCAGCTTAAAGCCATTCACTGCCCAGGGGTATGTGAATATCATAACCGCAAGCCCCTTCTCCCACCACGTCATGTTGGTGATCAGCTGAAGTGTTTAAGACCGTCTCTTCTGGGTCTTTCAGGGCTACCTCTGGATCAGGCTGTTGGGAGATGGGAGTCCATTTTTGGCTCATGCCAATACATGGAGTTAAGTCACCTGTGAATCAGGCCCAGGGTTTTCCTTCTCCATCAGTTGGTGATGGGGAATTCCTTACAAGGCTGAGCTGAAGGAAACACATTGGTGCAACAAAAGTAGGTGACACGCGATCTGGGTCACCTGTTTGTGCCCTATGAACTGCTTGAGCCTGGTCCCAAATGTGCCATTTCCATTAAATGACAGAATGCCTCAGTGTCCACACAAATGATGACTTGGCAGGTCTGGAAACACCCAGTTCATGATGGATAGCCCTAGCATGGGCTTGATGGATCCTTGATGTCCCATGGTCAGGTTCTCAGTTCCTGCTAGGGCCCAAAAGCATGTTCAAAGCTGCTTTTTTGATAGTGAGAAGATTTTTTTTTTTTTTTGCTACTCATAGCACAGCCTTGCTTGAATCCTAGAGTTTTGTCCTGTGACTCCCCTGCTTAAACTTGCCAGAGACTCCAAACAACATTGTTATCTACCCCAGATTTTGCTATCATCATAGAATCTTCCAGGCCTTATGGTCCCAAGTAAGGGCCTCTCTTAAAGGTGGAGTGTTCAAGGTCCAGTGATTTCTCCTTTTCTTGGAAGGAAATATCTCAATATGCCCCAGAGTACTGGACCTTTAAACACTTTATGGATGTGGCAGGCCTCTGGGTCTTTGTTGGACTTATTTCCCATCTCTGGTGCACACATCTTAGCAGGGCTCCTGAGTACTTGCCACTTCCTGCTCACCAGACCTATTATGATGCTGTGTCAGTATAATGGGCCAGGCTGATGTCGCTGGCATGTTCAGAAAAGCAAGGTCTCTTTGAGGAAGAACAGAGGTTTTTTTTGTTTTGTTTTTGTTCTGTTTTTGTTTTTTTGGCTGCACCGCGCAGCATGCAGGATCTTAGTTCCCCGACCAGGGATCGAACCCACGCCCCCTGCAGCAGAAGCGTGGAGTCTTATCCATTGAACCGCCAGGGAAGTCCCAAGGTCTCTTTGAACCATATGGTCACAGAGAGCAGAAGAGTTAAATGGATCTGGGGCAAGACCATTAAAATATAAGCTATGCTTTCTAAGTGAATGCAAACTTATTTTGATTCTTTTTGAAGGGGATTGGAAAGAATGCATTCACATGATCGAGAACCACATATAAGAGTTGGAGGCTGTGTGGATCTGTTCTACCAAAGATTGGACATCAGCGGGGAGTCCATTTATTATATGGCTTCTCCATGCCCCCACTTTAACTATGTTCCAAAGTATCAGTATCAGTGTGCTCAGAACCTGTATATAACAGCTTTGAATTTTTGGGGCATTCTCTTTTCCCCAGTATACAGTTATCTGATAAATGGCCAAAAGTCTTTTTAGGGAAGGAATGGGAGTATTGTTACTATAGATATTTGTGTGGCATTTTCAGGGTCTTTTGCCAAGGCACCTGGTGTCCTCTTCTATTGGTGGCTTCTGAGTCCAAGAACTAGCTCAGGTCTGAAAACTGGATGGGGGATTATAGTTTTCTATCGTGGTGGCCGACAGCCTTCTGCTCACACCCTCTTGACAAATTTTGGTTGTATAGGTTAAGCATTACCTTTGTTGGTAGAGAACATCTATCTCACCTCCAGGAATATCATGGATTATTAGTCAATGCAACAGATACCAGCAGGTCAAGGCCTCTGGTTATCATTCCAGCCTTGCTGCCTATCATGTAATTGCATTCACTTTACTTTTGACTTGCTTCTTGTTATCACGGAAACTTAGCTCCACTGATATTTGGGAGCCATGGCTGCATCTCCTACCATTTTTTCTAGCCTCAGACAATAGCTACCACTGAACACAGTGCCCAATTATTTTATTACTTTAGTGAAGGGAATGTCCTCTGGGCCCTCCTGGGGAACATAGTTAGGGTGTTCTCTGGTGTAACAGTAAATTCATTCCAACAAGTGTGCCTATCTGAGCCTTTTGTTCTTTCTTAACTCTCTGCCAAAGCAGATTTGGCATTTCCACCACATATACTGTAGACCTGCAGTCCCAAACCGTTTTGGCACCAGGGACTGGTTCTGTGGAAGACAATTTTTCCACAGATGGTGGAAGGGGGATGGTTCAGGCGGTAATGCGAGCGATGGGGAGCGGTGGGGAGCGGCAGATGAAGCTTTGCTCACTCGCCCGCCACTCACCTCCTGCTGTGCGGCCCAGTTCCTAACAGGCAGCGACCAGTATCAGTCCTCGGTCCAGGGGTTGGGGACCCCTGCTGTAGGCCATTGTTGCCTCCAGGCTCCAAGGGGTCATGCCAACAGCGTATTAGAACTGGCTTTAGATGTCCTTGCAAGGGCACTAAATCCTGAGTCACGGGAAAGGGCTCTCCTATCAATGTGTCATCTACAACTCAATCCTGAATTCTACCCACCCATTCCAGCACTCTCAGGATTCTTTCCCAGGAATATTCTTCAAGTTCCTGCTGGCCTTTCAGCAGCCTTTTTTGCTAAGTAATCCATCTTCTTCCACAGGAAGTGGCATACTTCTCTAGTCAAGTCATGCTGAGACTTGGTCCTAGATAATGGTCTAGAAACAATGTGGGGGGGGGGGTGGAGGTACCCTTTGAAGAGGATTAGAATCATTTGCATGACATTAGCCTCTGGTCAGGCTTCTGCCTAGATACAGACGAATGAAGACTTGTCTCCTCTGCTTGGCAAGGGTGCACTTCTGCTGGCCCGGAGGATTCAGGGAGTCTGGGACTTCAAGATTCTCAAAGATACCAACCCAAATGTCCTTATCGTGGGTCTCAGGGTCCCATTCATTTCTTACTGGGGCCCTGCTGTTAACATTGAAGTCTTGCTGGGGCTATGAATCCAACCACCTTTGTAACTCTGCCACTCTTTTTGTGCGTGTGTGTGTGTGTGTGTTTATTTAAAAAAATCTTTTTATTGAAGTAGAGTTGATTTACAATGCTGTGCCAATCTCTGCCATACAGCAACAGTTATACACATATAGACATTCTTGTTTTTATATTCTTTCCCATTATGATTTATCACAGGATATTGAATATAGTTCCCCGTGCTATGCAGTAGGACCTTTTGTCTATCCATCCTATATATAATAGTTTACATCTGCTAGTCCCAAACTCCCAGTCTTTCCCTCTCCCACCTCCCTCCCCCTTGGCAACTCTGCCACTCTTATAATCAGATACTGAGCCTGGTTTTCAACTCAGTCTGCCTCTCAGATGCAGGGGATGAGGACCTCTTTAACATGGCCCTGGAGGCCTTCCGGCTTTTAAATGGATTACTGCTTGATTTCAGCTTGTCATATTTTTCCTTCAAAACTTTTGTGGCAGTTAACAACAGTTAACCGGCTCCACACTGTCATAATTAACATTACCTCCAAAGTTTTAAAGTCTAGGCCAGTGCTTCTTAGACTACCTATTATTAAGGAATAGTTTAAAAAATCTTTTGTGGACTGATGGATTACTAGAAAAATAAAATCATACATGATATAGATCTAATTTTAAAAATTATTAGAGCCAATAGTCATAAAAGTACCCTTGAAAATTGCTATAAAATTTCCATATCCTTCTTCTCAATCTCTGTACTTATCTTGTCAGAGACTGGTATCAAACAGTTCATGGGCGGGGGTTAGCCCATGGACCACACTTTGAGTAGTGCTGTGCTAGACCTATTTTGTAAGTCAGTGCGTTCCCCTCTGCCTGTGTTCCATCTCAGTGCTTTTCACTGTGGGTAAGAGTCTTAGTAAATGTTATGCTAGAGCATGCTGGAGTTGTCACCCAGCCCCCCCCCCCCCACTTATCACCAGTAATGGGGTCTTCATTATCATTCCGTTGACATGTGATCTTAATCCAGAAACATGCTGAAGGTATGCTTCCTACCTTTATTCTGGCAAATATCTTTAGTTGGTTTCCCCCAGAAGCATTACCTGAGCCAAAGATTTGCATACATGTAGTTTCTTTAAAAGTTGATCTTAGGAAGCATGTGTAGGACAGTGGGAAATTGGTACAAGGAAGGGAAGAAAGCTGAAAAGGGTGTATTATAGTGCAAGTTACTACTGTGGGAACTTGGACTAATTTCTACTAGGAAACTTGGAAATAGATAAGAGCATTCTTCTGAGTTCTCTTACCCAAGGATTATTGGCTGATGGCTTCTCCTGGGCATATTGACTCAGAACTTCTGGACTGCCCTGTGGATTTGCAGGATGAAGGAAGGCTCTCAGGCAGATAGTTATATGTACTTGCTGCAATATGCCACCGAAACAGGGATATGGGTAGGTCACTGACAGCATCCTTTACAGAGAGGTACATTCAAAGTCCAAAAAGCCCATTCAAAGAGGCAGTGGTATGAGGTCATCCCCAGGCATATATCAGGGCAGGGTGGGGACTTGAGATGACAGCAAGCCCATGTTGGTCATTAAGAAGCTGCAAGTAAGGTACAAGAAAGAGCACAGTGTGATCAATAAATGTGGTATAATCCAGGTCTGTCAGTGACCAGAGATTTTTGCAACTGGAACAGAGGTCTTGCTACCAAGGGATTTGGTGGTGGGGGCATATGATCCGTGATTCATTAAAGACTGAGACTGGGCAGGGCTATTTATCTGCCAAAAAGTGAGGTGGAGCAGAGATCTGCAGACCTTTAGTGAGTTAACTTAATCTAGTGATTTGTAACTCTTTTTTCTGAAAACCCTACAGTGCCACAGAGGTGTCTCCGAGGTCTGGAATCCACCAAGGGGTGGGCTGCTAGGCTTCCATTCCTGCCTCAAGCACAGTAGTTTTGTGTTTGCTGTCTACTGGATCAGATTGTGTTTGAAACAATGTTTCTGCTTCTAAAAGAGTGCTTGAAAACCATTGGTCTAATCAATCTGTGGGGCTCTGATTGAGCAACTTTTGGGTGAATCCATTTGCCAAGTCAGAAGGTCAGGTCCTGGGGCAACTGATGTCCTGTGCTGGAGGCCTTGACACTCAGGGAATGTCCCTGTGTCTCCTTGAGAGTAACAGTGCCATTTAAAACTTCTGCTTCTTCCATCCTCTTTCTAAAACTAGAGCAGGCAGGGATGTTCAGCACCAGTCATCATGCATCTCCCACATAACATGGATTTACCTCAGGATACAACTCCACTGGGAGTCCTTGGTGAAGGTGTCAATTCATTTCCAAGTCAGAGGGATTTCACAGGATCCCTTTATCTGCCTCTGTTCCAAACCCCAGCCTCTCTTTCCGTCCCCTTTTACAAAGGAATACATTTGGACCTGGCAGACACAATCTTCTTCTTCAAGTCCTCTGCCCGCCTAGCACCTTGGACAGGGACACACGAGGCTGTTTCCAAGACTGTTTCTCTCAGGGGAACAATTTACTCTTTGCTCTGTGCATGCCAGCAGAGCTCTTAAATTTTGAAGACAGTTGGATGAAATTGAATGTAGCCAATTTGCATCTTCAAATTGTTTGTTTACACATGGGCATGTGCACTCACCTCTCTGGGGACAGGGAGGGAATGGTGTTTGACGGCTCATGGGCAATAAGATGACAATTTGTTCTGCTCGTCTTTGACCATGGGCTCTGTAACCTTGAGCCTCAGTTTCCTTTTACGGAAATGAAGGTGGGCTGGGTGATTTCTGAGATCTGTTTTGGCTTTAGTGTTTACACTTTTTATCTGTGGGGAAAGAGGGTGATAAGAAAGCCAATGGTTCACGTTGCCCTGTGTAGCTGAATGGGGAGAGTAAAAGTGTGTTTGCACAGGCTTGGCCTTGGACCCAGGCTCAGTGTTTGGATGTCGTCATGATGAGCAGTTTGGAACGGTGTGGTGGGAGAGGAAGCAGCCTTCATGTGCTCAGGTAACTGCTGCAGGCTCGGTGTAACTGTGATTGGCTGTGGGTGATACAGAGGATCATCACATCTTTCTGAGCCTCAGTTGCCACATCTGTAGAGTAAGGCTAAAAATAATCCCTCCTAGGGTGGCTGAGAATAACCAGGAAGTACCTAGCATATTGTAGGCACTCATCACTTTTAGGTCCTGGTACTGGATCTGGAGCAGTAGATTTGGGCAAAAGCCCGGCACAGCTGGATTCTTCTCACCTCTTCATCTTTATCTTCTACTGCTCCCACAGCTCAAGGACTTTTTTTTCCTGCAATTGTCCTCTTTCTCTCTCCTGCATCATTAATTTTTACCTCTCTACTCTCTACTGGAGTGTTCCCACCAGAATACAAACATGCTGTAATACCTTCGATCTTAAAAAATTAAAATCTCCTTTGACCCCCATATCCCTCTGCAGCTACTGTTCAATTTCTCTGCTTGCTTTGACAGTGAACCTCATCGATAACTTGCTTTTTCCACTTCCTCACCTCTCATTCTGTCATGAACCCATTCCAATCAAGCCTTCATTCCTACCACCTCATTGAAATAGCTCTTGCCAAGGTTGCTTATTGCTAACTTCAATGGTCAATGCGGAGTCCTCATATCATAGTGAGGTCATAGCTTTTGTCATAGCTGACCACTGTATTTTTTGCAACAATTTCTTCCCTTGGCTCACGCTCAGGTTGATCTTTAGCAGTCATCTTTGCTGGATTTTCCTATTCCTGACCCTATACTGTTGGAGTCTCCTTGTGCTTAGTTCTTTTCCACTTTCCTTCTTAAATTTACATCTTTGACCCCAGCTCTGACCGCTCTCCCCTACAGATCGATATATCCAGCTTGCTCAATCCTGCTCCTTGGTTGTCTCACAGGCATCCTGAATTTAACATATCCTAAGTTGAACACATCTAAGAAACTGGCAATGACTTCCACATTTCAGTAATGGAGAATTAACTTTTCCAGGTATTCAGACCAAACACATTAGAATCATCTTTGACATCTCTCCTCCTCTCATTCTCTACATCTAACCTATCAACAGAACAAGGCAGCTCTCTCTGTCTTTGAAATAATCTTGCCCCAATTCCTTCTCCCCGCCCTCACCACAACCATCCTGGAGTAAGTCACCATGATCTCTTGCCTAATTCTTGCAACTGTCCACTGATATCTCCTTGCTTCTGTTCTTCTCTCTTATATTTTAGAATGATAATTATGGCTTAGAATGATTATTTTATATTAATTTTTATTGAAGTATAGTTATTTACAATGTTGTGTTAATTTCTTCTGTACAGCAAAGTGATTCAGATATATTCATATATATATATAAAATATTCTTTTCTATATTCTTTTCCATTATGGTTTATTGCAGGATATTGAATATAGTTCCCTGTGTTATACAGTAGGACCTTGCTGTTTATCCATTCTACGTACAATAGTTTGCATTTGCAAGCCCAAAATACCCCATCCACCCCTCCTCCACTCCCCTTTCCCTTGGCAACCACAAGTCTGTTCTGTATGTGGAATGATAATTTAAAAACATTGTCAGATTTTTTGACGATGGCCATTCTGACTGGTGTGAGGTGATACCTCACTGTAGTTTTGATTTGCATTTTTCTAATGATTAGTGATGCTGAGCATCCTTTCATGCGTTTGTTGGCAATCTGTATATCTTCTTTGGAGAAATGTCTATAGCTGATTCACTTTGTTATAAAGCAGATACTAACACACCATTGTAAAGCAATTATACTCCAATAAATGTGTTAAAAAACACAACATTGTCAGATCATGTCACAAGTCAGTGCAGAACAATCCAATACATTCCAATTTCTCTCAGGTAAGTCTTACATGATCTGGGCCTTCTCTACCCTCTGATCTCACTGTGGTTCTTTGCTCACTCTGTTCTAGCCACATTACACTCTGATGTGCTAAGCATGATCCTACTCCAGGGCCTTTGCACCTGCTGCTCCATCTGCCTGGTTTGCTTTCCTCCCCAGAGGGTCATACTGTTCACTCACTTCATTCAGGTCTCTACACAAATGGCACCTCTGTAGAGAGCCTTCGGCAAACATCATATCTAAAACACACCTTTGTCATTCCCTATTCACTAATTCTTCTTTTTGTTTTTAAAATTTAACAGCTTTATTGAGGTATAATTGGCACACTATAAACCACGCATATTTAAAATACACCATTTTTGTAAGTTTTGTCACAGGTATACATCAGTGAAACCATCAGCACCATCAAGATAATGAACCTATCCATTACTCCCAAATGTCTACTTTTGCTGCTTTGTAATCTCTTCTTGCCTCTACACACACATAGGCAATTACTGATCTGCCTTCTGTCACTATAGATTCGTTTGCATTTTCTAGAATTTATATAAATGGAGTTATACGGTATGTATTCTTTTGTAATCTGGCTTCTTTAACTCAACACAATTATTTTGAGATTCATCCATGTTGTAGTGGATATCATTCTTTTTTATTGCCAAGTAGTATTGCATTGTGTGTTGATCCATTCACCTATTGCTACATGAGTATTTCTAGCTTTCGGCTATTAAAATTAAAGATATTGTGAACATTCGTGTAAAAGGCTTTGGGTGAATATATGCTTTCCGTTCTTTTGGGTAAATACTTCAAAAATTAATGAGCGGGGTTATATGGTAGGTATATGTTTAATTGTCAAGAAACTATCAAATTATTTTCTGAAGTGCTGTACCATTTTACAGATAAACCAGTATTGTATGTGAATTCCAGTTCCTCTATATCCTTGCCAATACCCGGTAATTCTAAAAGCTGTGTTGTGGTAGCTCATTGAGGTTTTAATTTGGATTTCCCTAATTACTAATTATGTCTAGAATTTTTTTCATGTGTTTATTTGCCACCCATATGTCTTATCTGGTAAAGTATCTGTTCAAAACTTTTTTCCGTTGCATTAGTTTTCTGGTTCTGCATAATAAACTGCCATAAACTTAGTGATTTAAAAGAACATTCATTTATTATCTTATCCAATAAGATACAGATTGGAGTTTATTATCATTATTGTTTTTGCATATGGACACCTGCTTTCTCGGACATGGGTCTGCAGTTTTACTGCAATGTATTTGGTTTAGTATCAGGATATTGCTGATCTCAGAGAATGAATTGGGAAGTGTTTCTTTTCTTCAATTTTCTAAGACAGTTTGTATAGAATTGATATTATTTCTTCCTTAAAATTTTGATAAAATTTGCCAGTGAAACCTTCTGGGTTCGGAATTTTCTTTGTGGGAAGAAATTTTTTAATAGATATAAGGTTATTCAAGTTTTAAATTTCTTCCTTATTGAGCTTTGGTAGTTTGTATATTTCAAGAAATATGCCCATTTCATTTAAGTTGTCTAGTTTATTGACATAAAGTTTTTAAAATAGTATTTTCTTATCATCTTTATGATATCTGTAAAATCTGTGGTGATGTTACCTTTCTCATTCCTGATATTGGTAATTTATGCCTTCTTTCTTTTTTTCCTGATCAGTCTGCTTGAAATTCATCAATTTTACTACTCTTGTCTTTTGGTTTTATTGATTTTTTTTCTATATTGCTTTCCTGTTTTTTATTTCATTGATTTTTGGTCTGATCTTTATTAATTATTTCCTTCTACTTATTTTAGGTTTAGTTTATTTTTCTTTTTCTAGTTTCTTCCCGTGGAAACTGAGGTTTTGAGACTGTTTTTTTTTTTTCCGCCAAAATTGTGTGTAGTGCTATACATTTACCTATAGTAGTGTTTTAATGTCATACCACAAATTTTTCTATGTTGTGTTTTCATTTTCATTCAGTTCAAAATACTTTCTATTTCCATTTTGATTTGTTTGTTAGGTTGTTTAGAAGTGTGTTAGCAAATGTCTCAGGGATTTTCCAGAGATCTTTGTTTTTTATTTCTAATTTAATTCCATTGTGGTCAGAGAATATACTTTGTATGACTTAAATCCTTTTAAACTTATTAAAACTTTAAATCTGTGGCCTAGAATACAGTCTATCTTAAGAAATGTTTTGTGCGCACCTGTAGGGAATGTGTATTCTATATTTGTTGTGTGGAGTTTTCTATAAATATTAATTGGGTCAAGTTGATTGATACTGTTGCTTAAATTTTCTATGTCCTTATTGCTTTCCTGTTTACTTGTTCTATCAAGTATTGAGAGAGAAGTGTTGAAATTCTTTACTAAAATTGTATCCTTATAGTTTTATCAGTTTTTGTTTCATGTATTTTGAAACTTTATTATTGGGTGCATCATATTTTGGGGATTGTTTTGTCCTCTTGATGAACTGACCATTTAATCATTATTAAATGACTTTCTTTACCTCTGATTATACTGTTTATCTGTAATATACATTGTCTGCTATTAGTATAGCCACTCCAGCTTTCTTCTGGTTAGTGTTTGCAAGGTATATCCTTTCCATCCTTTTGCTTTTAACATATTTGTACTTTTTATATAAGCATGTTTCTTATAGGCAGCACACAGTTAGGTCTTGCTCTTTTCCCAATCTGACAATCTCTGTTGTTTACTTGGAGTATTTAGACCATTTACATTTTATATGCTTATTAATATAGTTACCTTTAAATCTGTTATTTTGCTCATTGTTTTCTTTTTTTCCCTTAACATCTTTATTGGAGTATAATTGCTTTACAATGGTGTGTTAGTTTCTGCTTTATAACAAAGTGAATCAGTTATACATATACATATGTCCCCATATCTCTTCCCTCTTGCATCTCCCTCCTTCCCACCCTCCCTATCCCACCCCTCTTGGTGGTCACAAGCACAGAGCTGATCTCTCTGTGCTATGCGGCTGCTTCCCACTAGCTATCTATATTACGTTTGGTAGTGTATATATGTCCATGCCACTCTCTCACTTTGTCCCAGCTTACCATTCCCCCTTCCCCCTTCCTGTATCCTCAAGTCCATTCTTTAGTGGGTCTGTGTCTTTATTCCTGTCTTACCCCTAGGTTCTTCATGACATTTTTTTTTCTTAAATTCCATATATATGTGTTAGCATACGGTATTTGTCTTTTTCTTTCTGACTTACTTCACTCTGTATGACAGACTCTAGGTCTATCCACCTCATTACAAATAGCTCAATTTCGTTTCTTTTTATGGCTGAGTAATATTCCATTGTATATATGTGCCACATCTTCTTTATCCATTCATCTGTCGATGGACACTTAGGTTGCTTCCATGTCCTGACTCTTGTAAATAGAGCTGCAATGAACATTGTGGTACATGACTCTTTTTGAATTATGGTTTTCTCAGGGTATATGCCCAGTAGTGGGATTGCTGGGTCATATGGTAGTTCTATTTGTAGTTTTTTAAGGAACCTCCATACTGTTCTCCATAGTGGATGTATCAATTTACATTCCCACCAACAGTGCAGGAGGGTTCCCTTTTCTCCACACCGTCTCCAGCATTTATTGTTTCTAGATTTTTTGATGATGGCCATTCTGACTGGTGTGAGATATCTCATTGTAGTTTTGATTTGCATTTCTCTAATGATTAATGATGTTGAGTTGCTCTTTGTTTTCTATTTGTCCCATCCATTTTTTTCTCATCTTCCTCTTTTTATGTCCTTTTGGATTGGTTGTTTTTATTATTCCATTTGTAAGCTGATTATCTATAACTCTTTGTTTTGTTATTTTAGTGGTTGCTTTAGGGTTTATAGTATACATATTTAAATTATCAGTCTACCCTTAAGTGATATCATGGTACTTCATGTATAATATAAGAATTTTATAAAAGTATACATACTTCCATTTCTTGTCCTTTGTGCTACTGTTGCCACACATTTTACTTTTATAGATATTATAAACCTCACACTACATTGTGATTATTTTTGTGTAATTATCTTTTAAAGATATTTAAATAATAAGAAACAAATCTCATGTATCTTCCATATTTGGGTTTCTTCATTCCTTTGTGTAGATCGACATTTTCATTTGGTAACATTTTCCTTCTGCCTGTAGGACTTTCTTTACCATTTCTTGTAATCAAAGTTTGCTGGTGATAACTGATATTTCAGTTTTTGTATATCTCAAAAGTTATTATTTTTCCTTTGTTTTTGAAATATATTTTTGTTTTATGGAATTTTAGGTTGTTGAATTTTTCTTTCAGTAACTTAAAGATGTTACTTCACTGTTTTCTGTCTTGTGTTGTTGCTGATGAGCTATCTGCTGTCATAGTATCCTTGTTCCTCTGTATACAACATGCATTTTTTTCCTCTAGATGCTTTTAAGGTTTCCTATTTATCATTGATTTTATGCAATTTGATTATAATGTGACTTGGTGTACTTTTCTTCATGTTTCCTAGGCTTGGTGTTCATTGAGATTCTTGAATCTATGGGTTTATAGTTTTTATCAAATTTGGAAAAATTTCAGCCAATATTCAAATAGTTTTCGTCTTCTTTTTCACCCTCTTTTTCTTTGCCTTCAATTACACATAGATAAGGCCACTTGAATTTGTTCCACAGTTTATTGATACTCTTTTCATTTTAAAAATTCTTTTTTTATCTCTGAGTTTAATTTTGGATAGTTCCTATTGATATGTATTCAAAGTTTTCTAATGTCTTCTCTGCAATGCCTAATCTCCTACTAATCTCACACCATTCAATTTTATCTCACACATTGTTGTTTTCATCTCCACAAGTCCAACATTTCTTTGTGTCTTTCTATTTTTGGTCTTAACTTTATGAATTACAGTCATAATAACTGTTTAATGTGCTTGTCTTCTAATTCTAATGTCTGTCTCAGTTTTGAGTTGGTTTCAATTGATTGACTTTTCTCCTCATTATGGGTTGTATTTTCCTGTTCTTTGTATGTCTGGTAATTTTTGATTGGATGCCAGTCATTGTGAATTTTACCTTCTTAGGAGCTGGATATTTTTGTTTTCATATAAGTATCCTTGAGCTTTGTTCTGCCATGAAGTTAAACTACCTGGAAATAGTTGGCCTTTCTAGGTCCTGTGCTTAAGATTTTTAGGCGGGATCAAAGCAATGTTCAGTGTAGGGCTTATTATTCCTCACTATTGAGGCAAGACCTTGGAATTATGAAGTTTGACAGTATGGCTGCTGGGACTAGGAACTGTTCCTGGCCCTGTATAAACACTGGGCACTGTTCCCTCTAATCTTGGATGGTTCTTTCCTGGGCCTTGGATGTTTTATGCATACACATGTGCTGATCAGTACTTAGTTGACTATTCAATGGAACCCTTCTCCTGATTTCCAGAGTTATCTCTCTCCTTTTCTAGTCTGTCTTGGGAACTCTAGATACTTTGGCTTCCCTGGACTCTCAACTCTGTCTCCTCAACTAAAGGAACCTGCTGGGCTCCATCTGGCTTTTGTACCTTGACCTGGAGACTCTCTCAAGCTGGGAATATTGTAGAGTTCACTTTGTTTATTTCTTGTCTCTCAAGAATCACAGTCTATTTTTGCCTGAGGTTCAGTGTTTTAAAAATCACTGCATTGCATATTTTGTTAATATTTTGAATGTTTTAGGCAGAATAGTAATGGTCCCTCTTACTTGACTGGAAACCTTAATCCTCCTTTATTTTTCTTCATAATTTTTATCACCATCTGAAATATATATTTATATATTTTTCTTTCTTAAAAGCTCCATGTGCCAAGGAAATTTTATTGTTTTTCACTATCTAGTTCTCTTTTCCTAGAATAGTTCCTGTAACATAACAGGTGCTCAATAAATATTTTTTAATGAAGGAAAGGATGAGTCGATGAATGAATGCATCCTAACACCTAGCCACCATTCCAGCTACATAGATCTACTCATGCTCCCTACCCTTGTCAGGTCTGTGCCTATGGGCTTCTGCATTTGGTTCCTGCCTGATAAAACTCTTTCCTCTCCTCTTTGAAATGTTTACCCGTCTTTCAAGTTCCAGCTCCCATATGTCCTTCTACATAAATTCTCTGATTGTTCTGGCTGACCCAGATCTCTCCTTCTTTCAAGCTCTTTCAGCACCTATAGTCAGAACCACATAAATTACAACTTCAGTGCTCTCTATGAAGGTAATGCAAGTTCTCTGAGGACCTTCCTCATTGCATTCCTCTGCATCTAACACAGTGCTGGTTTCAAGAAATAGGTGTTGGTAAAAGTTGGGGTCTCTGCTTGTTGCATACCTTGTGGGTGGAGAGTGTCTTGTGTTCTTTCTCAGTTTCCAATCTTTCCACGGTAGTGCCAGAAAGATATTTCATGAGCTGGTGACCTGTCATCATTGAAGTTTCCAGAAACCAGGGTCTTAGTTGGTTTGGAGCAGAGAAAATGGAAGACTTTTGAGGTTTAGAGCCACAGCACAGGGTTTAGAAATCCTTTTCTAGAAGAAAAGGGGAGAATAGTTGGAGTGAAGGACTAATATTTGATAAGCATTTATTCTATCCAATTATTTGTCTATTATCTCTTTTAATAGCCTCCACAGAACCATAGCCTCACTATGCTAACATCAAGGCTGACATGTTGAAACAATGTTGCTTGTTAATGTAGATCCATAACAGAGTGATTTGATTTTTGGCAAAATATGCTGCTTTGGACTGAAATGTGTTCCCCCAAATTCATATCTTGAAATCTTAACTGCTAGCTTGATGGTATTTTGAGATGGGAACTTTGAGAGGTAATTAGGGTTATATGAGGTCATGAGGGTGAGGCCCTCATGATGGTCTGGGATTAATGCCCTTTTAAGAAGAGATACCAGAGCTTTCTCTCTCTTTGCTATGTGAGCACGTGGCAAGATAGACACCATATGCAAGCCAGGAAAAGGGCTCTCACCAGGACTCAACCATGCTGGTACCCTGATCTCAGGTTTCCAGCCTTCAGAACTGTGAGAAAATAAATTTCTGTTGTTTAAGCCCCAGTCTACGATTGTTTTGGCAGTCCAAGCTAAGACACATGCCCATCAGTGTGTCATGACTCAGGAAGATTGGCAAGAAGTCACATTCCAGGAGAGACAGGCTCGTTGCTTCCCTTCTTGGTCTTGATGAAGAATCATACAGTGTTGATATTCCCAACAGATACCCCTGAGACTCACCCCAATATATTGCCTGATTGTTCCACTTCCTTTCTCAGCAGGGCAGTGAGAAGGCCATCCTGTAATGATTCTTCCTGGCTCCCTTGCTCTGTCACTGGGTCCAAGGTCACCCTGATTGGGGCTATAAAAAAGAATTAGATGTCCCCTAGTTTTGTGGCTCCAGGCAGCCCTTAGAAGGATGGATCCTCCCTTTGTTATATCATGAGCACAACGCTCTGTGCCCTTGAAGCATGAAGTTAGCTCTGAGGATGAACTACTGGAATGGGAATCTTTGATCTCACTCACCAGTAGATGGCAGAGTCCCTGAAAGGTAGCTCAATTCACTGTGAGCTCCTAATCCACATAGATCATGTTCCAAATCCCCATCAGGTCTCTATGAGGTTCCCTACTGGGGCAGCTCTCTCCTCTTGTGGTTTGTTTCCTTACCTCAACTAGTGGGAGCATCTCCCCTCTGCTGCTATCAAACACTACTGTGTAACCCCTTCCCTAGCGCACCCCTGATTGAGGGATGGTCTCACTACAACTGTTCAGCTATCCTAGAAAAATACTTGATTCCTCTCCTCCTGGTAACAGCCTACAATCATTGTCCCCTGTCCATGTCCCCAGCTAATGCTTCCAGGGTGATCTCAGCCCCTCAGAATTCCTTCTCTCCTTTGGCTGGGATTGGTCTTGCCTGCAAATAGGAGGCCTGTTGGTACATAGAAAGAAGATAACTTGGAAGGTTCCCAGCCAACCAGAAAAGCAAATGCCAACATTTTTTAGACCTGGTACGCATCCTGGGGTGAACTCGACAATGACTTCAGTTCCATTCTAGGAATGTGTGCATTTGGGGCCCCAAAATAATAGCTTGGAGGTTTTTCCTGTTTTGAAGTTTGTTTGTTTGTTTTTTGAATAACATTTTCTATTTCAAGAGAACCTGGGTTTTACAGATTCACCTGTTCATGTCTATGGTTTTAGGTCTTTTATCTCTCCAGCCATCAGGGAGAAAAATAATTTTGGCAGAAGTAAAGGTGGATTGGCCACTCTTATCTCTGTCAAACTCCGGGGAACTGCTGTCAGATCTCCTGGCTCACATGACAGGGATATTTTTCTTCTAGAGTTGATCTTGTTCCCTGGCAAGCTGGATGTGATTTGTCTTAACACTCAGAATCCCCTGTCAGGTATGTTTGGACATATGGTTTTATAAAAATGGTGTTTTGAACTCTATTTATTTGTATTCTGGTTAGAGCTGGGTGTTTTGGATCTTAAGTAACTGAATTGGTAGCAGCTTTGCTTGGGCTCCACTGGGAGCCACTGGGAGATGGGTAGATCACGTCTCCATGTGACAAATCTTTAGAGACAGTTATCCTGATTGAAAGAGAAACTTCTCAAGAAACTCATTAACAAGTAGAAACCATGGTGTGGAATGGTAGCTTGTGGAATACATCCGGGGGAAATTTTAGTGGTACCTCTTCTCTATTGGGCCACCTTTAGCAATATTGACACTATTAGTCAGCCCACCTTGGGTTAACGGCATCCAAAGAATGTATAATCTGGATTGGATAGAAAGGGAGTATGTCCCTCTTGTTTCAACCATGGACATGATCGTCACAATCCACTGGTTTACAACTTTGTCCTGGAAAAGTTAGGGGGCTGAAATGGATGGGCAAAAGAGCTTTCAAACTCTTTGGGATCTCAACATATTTTCTCTCCAGGTTTTTAAGGTGGAGGTCTCATTTACTAGCAGAGTGTAGAAAACTTAAAATTGAGTTTAGTTGCCAAGTGTTCCAACAAAATTGAGCCTTAATCTCCTGGTTCCTGGTTTGACAAGAATGACTTAATGGTCAAAAAAGAAACAAAACAATACCCCCAAAACAAAAAAGTGCACATGCACACAAAATTAACTGAATTAGGGAAGACCCATGCAAAAATCAAAAGTGTCCAACTGGGACCTTATCAAATTTAAAATCTGTTATAAATTTTACATTGCCTGGAAAACACTTAGTTGTAATAAAACTTAGTGAGATGACCTGAATGTGGCTGATAGATCTGGTAATAAAAACAGACTTCAGGACAATTACCTGAGGCACACCATGAGGATTAAGACCATGGGGTTCAGATTCCAATTGAGTCTTGGAGGCTTGTTCTCCCAGCTCTGAAAGCCATCCACCACAATGTTTGCAGATCCCAAGTTGCTCTTGTTGGAGCCTCTCACACTGTATAAAATTGTAGCAAATAGTGTTCAAAACTGTAGCTGAATACCACACCAGAGGAAGATCATTTGTGCTAAGAGCTATTGATGACTCTGAATGGTGGGTTCCCTGACCTAGTAACTCACTTAGCTTTATTGAGTCTATGAACATTGATTGACTGCCTGGACAAAGATGTAGTTTATACCATCTTAAAAAAGGAGACATCTCTCTGCTTCTCCCAAATACAGACTTACTAGTTTTTGGACATTCTATAGGAAGTGTATGTCGGATGAACTAACTTGATGAACTAACTGTGTTCTCAGACCAATGTTTTATGTGAGAAGCAGACAGGCTTTTAGATAAGGCTTTTCAACCACAGACCATGTTTTTAACCTGGTGGTGAAGGTCTCCAGGAACAATATTAGATCATGGTGGTTTGTATTGACTCTTCCTTAGCCTTTATACTGATTATAAACTAACACATAAGCTCATCAAAGACCCACAGTTATTGATACTTATACATACTTGGTACTATAGTTTCGTAATAGCAGTCAGGGTCAGTTGACGGAGCAGTAAAATCAGGAAGTATTTTGAACCCCATCATTTCAATTCGTATCTTAACTGTTATTACCTTCCAGATGAATGGGACACCAGCCCCCCAGGTTAATGAGTAGAAAGGCACACATTGTTTTATATCATACTCTTCACTGCCTTGAACTAGGTGTGACCTGAAGAGACAAAGGGTCTAATACCTACTGCTAGAAGGAGACCTCCAGAGCAGTGATCATAGAAGCAATGTTACTAATTTTTGGTAGATGTTTTTAATGATTTAACTGTTTTATAAGCAAAAATTGTGCATGGTTAGGAGCATAAATTTTGACCCCAATGGTCTGGGTTCAAACCTAGGCTTTTCTACTTCTTAGCTGTGTGACCCTGTGCCTATTTTCTTCATCTATGAATAGTAGTAGGGCCTTCTTCCTTGGTGAGTTTACATAATTTAATACCTATAGAGTTCCCAGAGTAGCCTGACACGTAAAAGAGTTTGCTATGAAAGTCCATACATTGTGCTTCTGTGCATATCAACTTAAAAAATTCCAGGCTAAAATTCTTATGGTCATTCTCCATGGTGTGGCCTTGCCCACCCATTTATCTGTGCACTGGGATTGACCCAAGACACTTTACCAAGAAGGACATTGGCTTTGCCTGACCACTGGCTTCTCCAGTTGGAGAAGGAATGGCTTCTCTCCTCAGCCATTCTCCCTGAGGGGCTCCTCAGCTCTGCTCCTACAAGAGGATGCCACCCTGACTCTTGGCTCTGCTGTTGGGTAAGGAGCATGGGTTTGAAATGTCAAGTGAGACTAGCTGCACTCTGGGTGCTTTTCAGGGTGGACAACTTTGAGCTCATTGTCTCTCAATACTGACTTTAAAAAATTCTGCTAAGAGAAACAATATTTAAGGAGATTGTTCAAGTGACAACCTGGAGTCTAAAGAGTCTAACATCTATCCCAGTTCAAGTCCTATCAATAGAGTTGGAGACTGAGATCTCATCACTCTGTTCTTCCCATATTCCCTCCCCTGAATCTTACTGCTTTCACTAGATGAAACTTTAGTGGGGTGCTCTGCTCTCAGTCCATACTGGGAGTGGTTAAAAAAATCTCGGAGGTGTTTACTACAAGGGTGTTGCTCATTGCCTCACATGGGGTCCTCCTTAAGAGGCTTCCACAGACACCATCCTCTCCGTCCTTAGTGCCAAGTATGGCTATACTGCTGGTCATTTAGTGTTTCTCTTAGGAACCCTATTAACTACATAAATGACCAACCTTCCCTTTTCACATCAGCTTCTAAAACATTTGGGGTCATGTGTGTGGCCAACTCTTAGATCTTTGCCATCTTCACTTTTCCAGCTTCATTTCTGGATTCTGCTTTATCCCTACCTTAATTCCTTTCCTTTTTGGCATGAGTTTCAACCTTTATCTTGCTATCTTATTGTGATCTCATAATCCCTCTTCAAACTTATCTGGAGTGAAGTAAGAATATATATGAATAAATAATGAACTCCAGGGAGTAGATGTCCCCTTTAGAGATGAGGAAACTGAGGCCCTGAAGGGTAAATCAACTTGCCCAGTGTTATAAAGCTGAAAGTAAGTAGATGGCCAAGGTTGAGCTCAGTCCTGGCTGACTCTGTAGCCTTGTTTCTTTTCACCAACCCCTCCTGCTCAGAAATGTACTCAGAAAGAGGTGTGCTGATCAATGAGAGGAGCCGCTGATAAAAGCAGCTGGTGGGGTGAAGCTGATGAGAACTGAAAACTGTACATCTATTTTACATCTAGGAAAGACATATTTATGGAACATTTTGGTCATCAGGGTATAAGCAATCTGTAGAGGCAATTCCAATTGCATTGTAACCTCGATTAACTGAGACTGGTTAGCTTGGGTAATTGAATTGTCAAGTTAACTGAGAGTCAACTCAACAGATTGTACTGTTCCACCCTGACTATTGAAAGTTATCTTGTAGTCTCTGACTAGTTTCCTGCCTCAGCTACTGTAATGTAATGTACATGTTGGGACCGTTATTATAATTCTAGACTTCCTTCAATACCTAATGCAGTGTGCTTAACAAAATAGGACCTCATCATCCCTCTTGATTCTGTTGAATATTAGTAGTTTTCTTGGGCCTTAGGGTCAGGTTTGTATTTATCAGTTCTCTCTGAGCAAGATAGTCGATGGGCACACAGACAGTGGAGCCAAGACACTGACCCCACTGCAAGCTCGCATGTGTTCCTCAACACACCCCACTGTCTGTCTAGTCCACTGACCTGAAATAAGGGGGAATCTTCATAAAACTACAGTCAGAGACAGGTCTATGTTGCTGTGATTTGCCTGATTCACTTTAAATCAAAGCTCAACGATTTTGTTTTAGTTACCTGGGAGTCCATTTGGGCAGAATTCTGGTTAGTCAGGATTTTGTTTGCCTGTGTGGCTTTCTCATCATCCTTTATCATTTATTGAATCCCTCTTGTGCCCAGAGAAATGTGCTGGGCTTTGAGAATAGAAAGATGTATGGAGACTAGAAAAGCTTAATTTCATGGTGATGAACAGACCAAGCTGGCTGTGGGTGGGAGGTACATTGAAGGTCATATGAATCCCCTTCTGTGGTATATCACAAAGAGTGCTGGCTTTGACCTCAGACCCACTCCTGGCCTTCTGCAGAACTGGTGGATAGTTCCCCAATCTTTCTGAACCTCAGTTTCCTCATCTGTGAAGTAGGGATACAAATGGCTATTCAGAGCGTTGTTAGAAAGATCAGAAAAAATGTATGTGAAACTCCAGCACATAATAGATGCTCAATAAATGGTAGCCAGTAATAGCATGGCTTTGAGCATTCTCTGCTCAGAAAAACAGGGAAAACTCTCGAAACTGTTTTGAGAACAGGTGGCATAATTTCTGTGAGGTCCCCATAGATGGCAGGTTGAAGGGCCAAGGCCACTGCAAGCTATAGTCTATGGACACGTGTGTCTATAAATAGCCCCAGCCTGTGTAAATACATGATTGAGTGCAACAGTCTGCATCATAGTGAAGATATGTATGCACTGCTGTCAACCATTGTACAGCTGCTGGCGTCCGCCTCGCCCATTCATCAAGCCCCACGGCCGCCCAACAGAAAGAACATTGTGTGCCTTGCTTGTTCCGCACATTTTATGCTGAGAGAGAGCAAATCAGTAGGAGAAAATGTGGATTTGTTCTGCTGAGAAGAAAGGTGGGGGCTGTAAGAAGTGGTGGGGAAGGGGGCGTGAAAACGAGTGAGGTGCAGAAAGGGTACAGATGAAGGGAAGGGATGCTAAGAGAAGGGAAGGTGAGGGCAAACACAGAGTGTTCCCTTGTCTGGTGGTTTGCAACTTCCCCTGAGTCTAGAAAGTTGTTTTGCATTCACAGAGTAAAACGACATCCACAAAACTGAGGTAAGGAACTGAGGACTTTGCTTGCTGTGGCGGGGTTTGTGGTCCACACCGGGGACAGTCCAACCTCTTCTGTTCTCCTTCACATCTCCCTTTTTTCTCCTTCTATCTCCTCTTTTCTTTCCTTTTTCGTTTGATTTGCTTCTCTGCTCCCTGTCTCCTCCTGCTTCCTTCTCTTCCTGTTTTCTTTTTCCAAACCTCAGCGTTGGTGCCCAGGTATCTCCTTCACTAACTGAACTTTTCCACCACCCCCATCCCCTAACCAAGCCATGAACACCCTGCTGCTCAGTGAGAGGCACACTCAGCCTGTTATTAACTTCAGTTCAGCTGCCAACCAAGCTGTGTGCAGACTAATCCTGCCGGGAGAGGTGGACCTGGACGTTCTGGGAAATGATGGTGGGTCCAAGCAGCCCAGAGTCATCAGGTGGGACAGGGGCAGGAGGTCTTTGGGAATGGTGGAGGGCGGGGGAGGGTGGGACGTGGGGGGAGTGAGACAGTCCCGAGCCTCCTTCCAAGGCTCGGCGAGGGCTAGGGAGGTGACCTGAGCCCTCACGTTGCCCAGATGAGCAGAGAGAAGCATGGTGAAGGGGAAGGGGTCCTAGACTCAGATGCTGGAGGGTCCAGTGTCCTCCCTGGTACTTATCTGCTTTGAACCTCAACTACCTCAACTTTCAAATGGGAACGATGATTCCTGGCCCCACCACATATGGCTCTCTAATGAGGGAAAAGGAGGTAAATGACTGCAACCTTCTCCTACCATGAGGCATGGCATATTAGTCAGCTCAGCTGTCATGACAAAGCACACCAGACTGGGGGCTTAAACAATAGACATGTATTATCTCACAGTCCTGGAGGCTGGAAGTCCAAGATCAAGGTATCTGCAGGATTGGTTTCTTTTGAGACCTTTGTCCCTGTCTTGTAGGTGGCCATTTCTTCTTCCTCTGTCTTCACATGATCTTCCCTCTGTGTGTGTCTGTGTCCTAATCTCCTTTAATTACAAGGCCACCAGTCATTTTGGATGAGGGCCCACCTTACCGACTTCTACATCCAGCTGGATTCTTGCTGCACTGGGAGCTGGCAGGCTCATCCTGGTGCTATCTTTGGGTTGGTATGTGAGGCAGCGAGGGACCTTGAGGGGCAGCTGGTGTGTGTTGCCAGGAGTTGGAGGTGAACCAGAACACAGATCCTGGTGCCTGCTTCTCACCTGGGGTCTCTGGCAGTGGGAGATTGGCTGCAGCAGTTCATGGGTGGGAGTGGGGATAGCAGAATTGGGTGGGCTGCCCAACAGAAGGAAACGGTGGCCGCCCTGCCTAGGGCCCAGGGTTCAGCGGGAAGTGTCCTTGAGGGCAGGGCAGGAGGCTGGAGCTAGGGAGGACACACCTGTCAGGAGAGCAGGTTGAGGGCACAGAGCCCAAGAGGGCTGAAAAGGGGCACCCTGACCCTTCTCTCTTGAGGGTGCCAAGTGAATCTGGCATGAGCAGGATTTCTAGGAAAGGGATTCCAGGGGCTTTCCAGGTACTGGGTCTCTGGCTTCCCCAATCAGTCCTGTAAATGGTGGGTACCCCAAGCCCAGCCTACTGGGCGCCAAAGTGATCTAACTCTCCCCCACTGACCATGTTGCTCCACACTTACCATATTCAGAGGGAGAACAGATACCTTGTCTCCACTGCACAGGGGATCACACTTACATGTCCAGTGGAGCGGCTGGACCCCTCTCTTGTGGGGTGATGAGAGGATGGGGGCCCGACCTTCTCTTCTCTGGCTGACTCAGGCTTGTAAATTTCCCTTTCTCCAACAAAGCCTACCCCTTAATCCATGTCCTGTGATGCTGTAGAATCGTCCCTAGCCCTGTGGCAACAAGCGGTGACTCATAGGGACTTACCTGGCATGAAATGCCTTAAGGAAATTGTACCCTCAGGCAGAGGTTACCTGCAGTCCATGGAATCAGGCTGAGCAGAGCGAGACCCAGGAGACCTCTGTCTTAGTCGGTTCAGGCTGCCATATCAAGAGAACACAGATGGGGGTGCGGGGGTTTAAATAGCAGACGTTTATTCCTCATGTTTCTGGAAGTCCAAGGTCGAGGTGCCAGCAGAGTGGTTTCCGGTGAGGCAGCTCTTCCTGGTTTGTAGACGGTCATTGTCATGCTGTGTCCTCACGTGGCCTTTTCTCTGTGTGCATGGAGAGAGAGGGTTCTGGGGTCCCTCTCTTTTTATTAGGAGACCAGTGCTGTGGGATTTGGACCCCACCCTTGTGACTTCATTTAACCTTAATTACCTCCTTTAAAGGCTCTGTCTTCCAAATACAGTCACGTTGGGAGTTCAGGTTTCAACATACAAATTTTTTTGGCGTGGGGTACACTTAGTCCATAAGACCTTCGTGCCACCGGAAGGCAGTCAAATAAAAAGATGCCATCTGTCTCATTCTGCACCCACCCCAACACACAAGAAGAGGGAGAGGAAGGAGGTGTTTTTGAGGTAGTCCTCACGCCTCCATCCAGTACTCCAGAGAGACAAAAAGGAAGATGTGAAAGACCAGACCACACCCTCTTGCTCCTCTAGGTCTTGGAGCTGAAGCACGTCCAGAGCTGAGGAGGAGAAGAATTTTAAATGGACCCAGATCCAAGCCTAAAATGGACTAAATTTTTTAACAGTCAAAATCGACCAGAAGGTGAGAATCTGCCCAAGGTGCCATTAAGGGATCTACTCTGCGTGGAGGAGGAGAGATTGGATTTGGCACCGTACAGAAGTCAGACTGCTGATACACCAGTCCCATCGCTGTGGGAGATGAAGTCCTTTGTGGTCAGAAGAACTTGCCACGTTCCATAGACTCTCCTGACAGCAAACTCTCCAGGACTGCACGTCCCCCACATCATGGGCAGCGCTTGGAGGGCAGGGCCCCAGGGCATAGTGCTGCCTCTGATTTGGGGCTGTCCTTTGTTTCCCAGAGGAGGGACACAGTGTGGGGGGGGATGAACAATCAGAGGGCATCAGGGAGACAAGGAGGAAAGGTGCTTCCAGCTAAGAAGTCTGGGGGCAGGAGGGGATTGATCTGTTCCAGAACCTCTGTGGCTCAGCCTTGGGTGGAAGTTACCTGGCTCTGGAGTTCACAGACCAGATGAAGTCAGTAAGAATTGGAAACTGACATAGGATTACCAGCTTTGTGTTTTGCCAAGAAAGGACATGAAGAAAAAAACCCCTGCCATCTGTTATCAACACCCTTTCCTAAAAGAAGAGAGAAGGGACACAATCTCAGAATAATGCGTAGTCCTTTAAATTGAATATAGCATCGGGGAAAAATTCTCCGTATTGCCCTTTTTAAACTAATTTTGCAGAGGTGGATGAAAACTTCAGTAATCTGAGTTGAAGCTTGGCTGATTATGCCTGCGTGTGAGTGGGTAACCTGAGTGTGAGTCCGTGTGCGGGAAGGGAAGTGTGTGAATGTCTCCATGAGTGTAAGTGTGAGGGTGTGAGGTTGTGAGTGCACAGATGAGTGTGTTCACATGTGTGTGTTGAGGATGGGAGAAGGGCGAGGTGTTTGAGTGTGATGGGAGGGAAGGGGAGGGGTGCGCACAGCTGTAGGAGCTGGAGTTTGCACATTATCCCAGGACCCCGACTTGCTGAAAGCCCGCTCAGTTATAAGGGACATTCCTGCCTTCTGTCCCCCATCCCTCCCCCTGCCTTGTGCTCTTTCCTCTCCTCTTCTCCCCTACTCTAATTGCCCATCCCCTTGCCGGAGGGAGAGGCCGGTCAGCCACCCCGCCAGACTTCTCACATCCTGCCAAGAAGAATTGCTGTTGTGTAAAGGAGCCTTTACATCCTCCTGACACATAGTCACTTTGGGAAGCAAAACTAGGCCAAGTCCTTATTCAGCAAAGGACTCAGCTCCCTCGGGGCCTGGCCCTGCCTGAGCCTCTCACATGGTTTATGATCTTGAGTCAGCGATGCTGACCTTCAGCTCCGCTGGCTGGGACAGAGCCACAGGTGACCTTGAAGCTTCCTGGAGGGACCCTTTGGCCCTCTCTCCTTGTTTCATGGGGCAGAGCCACTTGATCTTCGTTCAGACTACTGGACTGGGACTTGAGGTTCTCCCTTGCTGCCAAGTGTCCCAAACCAACACTTGGCTCTTCTGCATCACCCCTCCCCTAGGGCAAGAACTTGTTCCAGTCAGCGTGACTGCCACCCAAATCCTCCAAAATTCTGCACCACCTAGTCTCTGTGACTTTTAAAAATTAATCTTATATATATATATATATATATATATATATATATATATATATATATATATATATATATATATTTGTCGAAGGATAGTTGATGTACAATGCTGTGCCAATCTCTGCTGTACAGCAAAGTGACTCAGTTATACACATAGAGACATTCTTTTTTAAAATATTCTTTCCATTATGGTTTATCACAGGATATTGAATATAGCTCCCTGTGCTATACAGTAGGACCTTGCTGTTTATCCATCCTATATATAATAGTTTCCATCTGCTTCCATGACTTTGTTTGGAAAGTTCTCCTCTCCTGAGAAGACTGCCCTCTCAAATGTAGCCCAACTTCAAAGGTCAGCTAAACTCCACCTCCTCCAGGAAGCCTTCCTGCACCACTGCAATGAATGCTGACTTTGCCAACCAGGAGGAGGGGAGTGTGGGGACTGGCGTCCAACCTCCAAATTCTCCCCCATCTTTTAAAACCTGTGCTGCAGGGGGCCTCTGTCTTGTCTCTCTGCCACACTGTTTGAGATGTTAACATTCAGATTAATCTCCTCGGCTGGTCCCCTGTGCTGATTTTGCCTATGTATATTTTAAAGCCATACTTTTGTTTTTACTGTTTTTAAGTCTTTTTATGTTTTTACTGTATTTGTCTGTTTATGGAGTCGTTTTTTAATGCTTATTATTTCTCATTGATTTTTACTTTCTCGTTTAGTGTTTACAATAAAAGAGGGAATAGGAAATGGCAGCACGAGGGGGAGGGATGGGAGTCCTGGGGTCTCTGGTTCGGCAGGCTGGGTGGGGGAGAAGACAGCTGGGTTTTGGGCAGGACAGAGATGGGTCAATCAGCCACTCACAACTCGGGGATCAATTCTACCTTTCACTCTGAGCCCCAGTTTTTCATCTGTAAATAGAGATCCGAGTACACCAGGTTGTGAGAACTGAATTAGGTAATGCCTGTAAGGCTCTCAGCACAGTGTGTGGGTCCTACTAGGCACTCACAAAATGAAATTTCTGCTCCTCAATTTCACTCCCCAAACAGAGTCCGAAGCTGGTCTTTTTTTTTTTTTAACTTTTTATTTTACATTGGAGTATAGTTGATTAACAACGTTGTGATAGTTTCAGGCGTACAGCAAAGTGATTCAGTTATAATATACATGGATCTATTCTTTTTCAAATTCTTTTCCCATTTAGGTTGTTACAGAATATATTTTTTAAACATCTTTATTGGGGTATAATTGCTTTACAATGTGTGTTAGTTTCTGCTTTATAACAAAGTGAATCAGTTATACATATACATATGTTTCCATATCTCTTCCCTCTTACGTCTCCCTCCCACCCACCCTCCCTATCCCACACCTCCAGGCGGTCACAAAGCACCGAGCAGATATCCCTGTGCAAGCTGGTCTTTAAGGAAGCCCTGGCTTGGATGTGAAGAGGGCACCACTAGCCTGCACGGCACCTTTCTGTGAATTAGAGAAGGGCGCCCCCTCTGGGCAGACAAGGCATAGTAGCTCGGTGGCCACGAGAGCTTGGTGCGGCCCGGCGCCCAGGGCACCTCCACAGGCAGCAGCCTCAAAGTGATGGTGGAAGGCAGTCAACCTCATGTTCAACACCCCCATCCCCGTGGCGGAGTTGATCAGCATGGGAGCCGTGAGGCCAGCCCCAGAGGCGGCTCAGGGGAACTGTTAGGCAAAGGTGTTTGTGCTCAGAATCTTCTGGGGGTGGGGAATGGGGACCCACACTACTCTTTTTCCATGGATATACCACCAGGAGACGGCCTCCCACTTCCTTCCTTTTATATTTTTCTTGGCTCTCTATTTCCTAGTGTATGGCAGGTGCTTAATAAGTGCTTCTCTTGTGGGGTAGAAGTGTGAGGGGACTCAGGGAAGGGGCTGCGAAGTAAAAGGAAAATGGCCTATGGACCCTTGCTGCCCCACGTCCGCCCTTCCAGCTGCAGCCTCTGAGAGGCAGAGGGGACACCAGCTCATGATTCTCCTTCAGTCTCAAGTTCACAGACCCCGTTAACTGGCCAAATGCATTGCAACAGAATTTCTGTTCCATTTTCAGGCATCCTTGCATTCGGACAGACCTGCAGGAGCAGGACGAAGGTCCCTCTCTCCATGCACTTTGATACCCCAGGGGCCTGTGGAAGCTTTAGTGCTCCTGGGAAAAACTCTGACTTAATCTCGTATTATTCTTTCCTTCAGCAAATCCTCACTGAGAACTCAGTGCCAGGTCCTCTTCTAGAACTGGGGATGGGTGGTCAAGGAGACAGTCACAGGCCTGTTCTCAGGGAGATGGCATCTAACCATATGGTCAGCTGTGGTCTTTGTCACCTGTCTGATCCCAGATCAGAGGAATACAGGTCACAGGCATTTGGGAGCAGAAGCAGGGCATGGTGTGGATAGGTTTGCTATGAGGGGGAAGCAAACCACTGCTGGAGGAGTGATACGAGGGTGGGAGGAACGATTCCTCTTCGTAATGTCCTGAGGGTTGGCTGCGTCCAGCCTCCATTATGTCACCTGAGTGATTTTCTAAAAGGTGCATCTGACCACCTCTGGCTCCTTCATAAGCAGCCACTCCGCTCTCTGCATATGTTCCAAGCCCTTAGTGTGGCTTGAACCATCCTATCCACCTCGTACCACTGGAACCCCAGGCCTCACACCACACACACCAGCAATTTAACCTGCTTGTGGCTCCCCAGAGCCTCCCCTGAGCTTGCATCCTTCACGTTTGCTCGGGCATTTCGCTTTGTTTGAAATGTCTTTATCCACCTCCGCCATCCCTTGGCTGATGATTTCTCATCACTCAGTGCTTAGTTCATGCTTCACCTCACCCAGGTAGACCTTCCTTGCTCTTGCAGGCTGGCTTAGGGACACAGCAATCTCCTGGGGATCTTGCTAAGAGCCAGATTCTGATTTAGTGTGTCTGGAATAGGGCTGACGATTTGCATTTTCTCACAAGCTCCCAGGTGATGCTGATGCTACTTGTCCGTTGACTGCACTTCAGATAGCAAAACATTCTAGGCTGTTGGGTCTGGTTCAATGTAGAACGTCTAACCTTAACCTTTTGGGGGTAAGAGACTCTTTTGAGAATCAAGTGAATGTTTTGGACGCTGTTTCACAAAATCATATATACAAATATTTTTGTAATATTTTCAGAGATTATATTGCCTCCTGAAGCTCACCCATGTGGGTCCAGGTTGGAAATCCCTTTCTGAGGGCCACTGCATAATGCAACAGTTAAAGATACAGGCCCACGTGTTCAGAAGCCAACTTTGCCTTTTAGCTGGCTGCCCTCCCCGAGACTGAATTTCCTCATTAGAAAAGTTGTTTGAACTTTTAGAAAAAGATGATGCTAAGAGTAACTTTCTCATCGGGTCATTGTTATGATTAAAAGCGGTAATGTTAAGAAAAGTGCTTAGCACAGGGTCTGATAAGCTCTTGATAAATATTCTTTTTCTTGCTATTATTATCATTAATAATTGATGATATTATGGAGAAGAGTTGAAGTCAGAGGAACTGGGCCCCACAGAGAAGAGATACTAGCTGAGCGCTCTGGGCCCCTGCCCCTCCCCACCAAGTGCTCTGGGAACAGAGCCGGTGGTCGCTATTTTTCCATGAGGACGCTGAGGCTTCAGGAGAATGGAACCTGTGTCAGAGTCACTCAGCTTCTAAGCAGCAGAGGGAGTTTTGCAGAGGGCAGCTCAGTTCCAGTGCTGGTATTTTTTTTCTGTATTTCCCTGGATGAAAGTAAATACGTGGAGGCATGGAGAGGTCATTTCCCCCCCCCCCTTATACCCATATTTAAGTTATTTTCCCACATTTTGATAAAACTCTATTAACTCTAATTGCCATCATTTTCAGCAACATTACAAAGCCGCCTGTGAACTTTTCTCAGCACATTAGTTTCTTAGGTGGTTAATTATTAGCCATTAATGTTGGTGAGGCTTTCTGCAAAGTGACGGCTCCATAGAGCCATTTACCTGTTTATTCATACTTTTCTTTACACAAACCTAACATTAAATATGCAGCCAGTTTTATTTATTTAGTTTTACGAAGAAACCCTGACCTGTAAAAGCCCCTTTTTTTCCATCCCGGTTTCAAAACAATTCATTCAGATATTTTAGAAGTTATGCAAATGAGCTTCCCTTGATTTTTCGAGGATTTCTCTAGAATGGATTCTGGGATTCTGTATTAATTAACAGCTACCCAGGCATAGGGGCTGTCACATAATGGATATATTTAGCAAGAATGACAAGGCTGATAATTATGCACAAGGAACCTTAGAAAAGGCATTGTTTACTCTGATGTTTAATTTCGGCAGACTTCTTGTTTGTTAAACTTAATCAAAAGCAATCAAAATACGCTGGTGTGAATTACCGCAAATTAATTTCAAACCAATGGAAAACATCATGTCTTTCAAATGCGAATGTTGAACTGGAACTTTTGAATGAACCACTCAGAGCCAGGAAGGGGTAGGTTTTTAAGTGCTGAACATTTCTCTAGGGCTTGAATTAGGATCTGAGTGAGGACTGGGTGAGATTCCAAAAGAAACTATGCTTTCAGGAAAGACTGAAGGCTTAGAAATGACCATGACTTTAGGATTTAAGGCAAACTCTGTGACCTGGGAAAGTCACTTAAACACAGCTTCTCAGGGCCTCAGTTTCCTGATCTGTTCAACAACCTAATTCTTGCCTTGTTACCATTATTAGTAAAGAACACTTAACCTTTATCATATTTATTGTTTACTCTGTACCAAGTTCTGTGTGTACCCTTATTTCCCTTAAACCTGACAGTGGCCCCATGAGGTTGGTGCCTCCATTGAAACGATAAGGACTCAGTTCCAAGACTCTTATGAACCCAGGCACTCTCCCTCCAGATTATGACTTAGGGATATTGCGTTTAATTCTAGAATCTACTTTAGTTTGACAACTTAATCAGGAGCAATGAAAATATGCTTATGAACATATAGAAAATTAATTTCAAGCTAATGCAAAAGATTATCTTTCCTTGCCATGGAGAATCAAGTGAGAAAATGGATGTGAAAATATTTTGTAAAATGTTGACTGCTATGCCAGTGAACAGTATTAGCAGTAAGAGAGTCAGCCTAGCAGACTGTGCCGAGGCCAGTCCTACAGATGAAGACACTCAACTCCACCAGCTCATGACTCATTATGGGAGGCTACATTTTATTTTATGAGACCTGTAATTTCAATGGGGTCCACTGAGTCATTCAAGCATTGATTCATCGAACACATTTTCTAAGTTTATTTACGAAGATCAAGGTACTTGGAAAGGGACACAGAGTTTGATAAGATGTCGTCTTGACCTCTGGGAGCCCACCACGTAGCAACATAGACAAACAAATAAATTGTTCATGATCATCCAAGAATCCATGGAAGAGGATCAAATGATGATACGTGTTTGGCACTGTTTTAACAAAGAAGCTTGAGTCTGTCCCATTTATCAATGTATCCCCAACACTTGGCACACAGATGGGCCAAAGTATTTGATACATTTGGTTGAATGAGTGAATTATAAATGGGTCCTGGGTATCAGGGTGGGCATCTAGAGTGGATGACAGTCAGTCAAGCCTTGTAAAGATTAACCTGGTATTTATGGGTGGAGAGGAACTGTGTGAGGTGTTGGTGGAGGGTGTGTGACTAGTTGGGTATGGCTGCCACAGGGTGTGTAGATCACAGTAGGGTGTCTAGATGGAAGATTGTGGCTAGTGGGGGCTGGGCTTTGGTGTTCATGTTACAGAAGGTGAGGTTTACTCTGTGTGTTTTGGAGGAGGGATGTGGCCTAACACTGTGGGACCACTGTCTCTGGTAGGTACTTTGAGTACCAGACTGCCCAGGGCTTGAACCTCTGTTCACTCTTTGCCAGCTGGGTTGATTTGGGTAAGGCACTTAACCTCTTTCTACCTTGAATTGTCAAGTGTAAAATGGAGATGATAATCATCTTTTTTTTCATGGAATTGTGAGTATTCCATGAACTGTTAGATATAAAGCATTTAGAGCCATGCCAGAAACATAGTTAGCCTTGAATTGGTGTCAGCTGTTATTATTAATTGGTGTTTGATGGCCCATGTGGGACTCCTGGCTTTGCCACTTGTTGGCTACGTAACATTGAAGTAATGGCTGAAGCTCTCCAGTCCTCACTTTCCTCTTTTATAAATGGGGCACTCGAAGTGCATCTGCCTAGGGTGAGGCTTTGGTAAGACAATGCATGCAGTTTGCCCAGTGCCTAACTGAGAGCAAGTCCAACCGGACCTGGGTTAGGTCCACTCTGATGAGAGGACAGTTGGATGAGACGTGAGGGGTGTGAGACTTGCTTGGAGGCTGATGGAATTGTTAGTATGAGAGACAGTGAGCTACACTTTTGTGAAGCCAGAATGAAAGCAGTGACTGGGGAGATGGAGAGAAAAGGGGAGGGTGAATTTGAGACACTTGCCTGCTGGATCTGGAGGCTTATGGGAGGGAAGTGAAGAGACAGACAACGAGGTTCCTAAGCTGGTTTTGGGGAGCATGTGGGCACATGGACTGAGGTGAAGACCTCAGGAAAAGCAGGTTTGGGGCTGAAGAGTGATGATGGACTCCCTGGAAAGGCAGATGTGGGACTGAGAGGGCTTCAGAGAACATGTCTCGTAAGCTAATCGTGTTTAAACAGAGTCTGTATTTTTAGGAAGATGAACTTACCCACATTTTTTTTTATTATTATGGTATAATATACATAACAAAATTTACTATTTTAACCATTTTTAAACATACAGTTTAGTGGCATTAAGTACATTCGCATTGTTGTGCAATCACCACCATCCTTCTCTGGAAATTTTTCATCTTCCTCAACTGAAAATCTGTACCATGAAATACTAACTCTCCATTCCCCCACCTCCTAGCCCCCGGCAACCCCCATTCTACTTTCTGCCTCTATGAATTTGACTACTCTAGGGACCTCATATAAATGGAATCATAGACTATTTGTCCTTTTGCGACTGGCTTATTTCATCTAGCATAACATCTCCAAGGATTATCCATATTGTAGCATACGTCCAATTTCCTTCCTTTTAAAAGTTGAATAATATTCTGTTGTATGTATAAACCACATTTTGTTTATCCACGCTTTTGGGTTGCCTCCACCTTTTGGTTATTGTAAAGAGTGGTGCTATGAACATTGGTGTATAAATATCTGTTTGAGTCTCTGCTTTCAATTCTTTCGTGTATGTACCCAGAATTAGAGTTGCTGGATCATGGGGTAATTTTATGTTTAATTTTCTTAGGAACCCCCGTACAGTTGTCCAGAGCAGCTACATCATTTTGCATTCTCACCAGCAATGCACAAGCATTCTGATTTCTCCACATCCTCACCAACACTTGTTATTTTCTATTGTTTTTTGATAATAGCCATCCTGATGGGTGTGAAGTGACATCTCACTGAGATCTTGATTTGCATTTCTCTAATGATTAGTGATATTGAGCTTCTTTTCGTGTACGTATTGACTGTTTGTATATCTTCTTTGGAGAAATGTCTACTCAACTCCTTTGCCCATTTTTAAATTGTTGTTTGTTGTTGCATTATAGGAGTTCTTTATATATTCTGTATATTAATCCTTTATCTGGTAAATGATTTGCAAATATTTTCTGCCATTCTGTGGTTTGCCTTTTTACTCTCTTGATAGAGTCCTTTGATGCATAAAAGTTCTTAATCTTGATGAAGTCCAAGTTATCTATTGTTGCCTATGCTTTTGGTGTCATAGCTAACCACATTACTTCTTGTGTCATGTAAGAAAAAAGTCACACTGTTATGCTAAAACTTTGGGATACAAGAGCAAATCTATTTTATTATTCTCTTGGGTTAGTTTAATTCTTTGACATAAGGATGTAAAATGCCAAGCTTATGATTCTTCTATCTTCCTCTCTGAATTTTCTTATGTGTATCAATGGTCCCATCAGTCTTCTAGTTTCTAGACCTAAAAATAGTTACTCTTGAATTCCAGTCCCCTCCCTTCATAGCCAGCTATAGAACTGGGAAATTCTTTCCCTTATCTTCCTGGGCAGTGAGGCTACGTTTCCCAGCCTGCCAGCAGTTAGATGAAAGAACTCTGGCTAAAAAACCTGGGCAGAAGGGATGTTTACTACTTTCTGGGGTGGCAATAAAAGCTTCTTTACATCCATCTACGTGATCTCTCTTCCCTCATCTGCTGGCCATATGCAGAAGGAAGACATTGAGGACTATGTGGGAGCCACAAGGTGGAAGGGGCCTTGGTCCCTGAATGACTGCATGGATCAAGACACTCCATTCACTCACATTGTACTGTGATGTGAATGAGAAATAAACCTTTACTATGTTAAGCCACTTAGATTTTGTGATTATTTGTTACAGTGGTCAGACTTTGTAGACTAATCCCTCAATTCGGAATTCCTGTCAAGACCATCCTCGTAATGTCTCTCACTGTCTCCTCTGTTCCATGCCTATTTTGACTATTTTAGCATTGTTGCTTCTCCCCTCACCCTTAAACTACTATGATCGTTGGTTAACTGGATTACCTGGTTCAAATCTTTCCTTTTGTAGATTAGCATTCATGTTCACAGAAAAAAAATATTTCTAAGAGGATAAAAGATTTTATTCAAAAACTTTTGTTAACCAGGGCTTTTCCCAATGGGACACCTTCTTCCCTCTCCTATCCTCATCCATGGAATGCTCATCATCCTTTATGCACTCATGCTTTTTTTAAAAAAAAAATCCTGGCCCCATCCATTCATCCTCCTATGTCCTTATCTAAGGCTCAACCATCCTTCAAGTTCAAATGTTCCTCCTCCTCCAGCGAGCCTTCTGTGAACTCCTGTCTTACTCTCTGGCTCATATCTTTGGCACTAGAGGCACATTGCTCTTTGTACACATAGTTCCATGCTTCATGTCTTCAGGTAGACTAGATTCTTAACCTTTGGTTCATCTGCAGAATATGTGAGCCCCCTGAACTTGTGTACCGAATTCTGTGTGTGTGCATGTATGTATTTTGTTTCTTTGAAGAGGGGCTGGGCTTGCAGACTTCACAGGTCAGTTCCCTTCTAGTGTTGAAAGTCCATGAGACCAGATAGCTGTTGTCCCTAGAAAACAGTTCAGGCAAGCAGGAACAGATATAATACCCCAGAGGTAAGAAAGGCTTGGATGGAGGCAAACTCAGTTCATGTAGGAAGCCCTTTGTGCTCTTCCTGCTCTAACAGGAGACATTCCCAGGTCCACAGGGAGGGGAGTCAAGAATTCTGCAGTGGAGCGGCTCACTGTCCCCGGCACAGCCTTATATTTGCTCACATTCCTCTGGTTCACGCAAGGCAGGTGGTTTGTGGAGTTGATTGGAAGCCAGAGCCCGTCCAGCTTACTCTACTCCTTACCCATCTCAGAGGGATGGGTGGGAGGAAGCTCCTACCAAATGCTGGGGCAGGAGAATAGCTCCCTTATTCTGGTCATTCCCGCCAAAGAATTCCACACTGGCCAGCAGCCCCCCTTCTACTGTTTAATCTCCATATTCGTAAGATCCATCTTCTCTCTAAGATGACAGGACCTAGGCCTGCTGGCCTCTGATGCTCGCTCTTCCCAAGGGAGCCCTGGCAGAGCCCCACTGGTCCCTTCTCCTTGACTGTTACTGTTTGCTCAGCACCCAATCCTGGCAGCCAGCAGAGTGCCTTGTTAGCTTTTTTCCTCTACAGCTCTTTGAACGTTTAATAAATTCTTAATTAAAACCTGGGCACCTCATCTATTTCTGTCAGTTGCTTCTCTGTTGTGAAGAAAAGCGGCCTACTGTACGGAAATGTCAGCTCTGCACCCCGCCCTTCCTTTACACCCACAACTACACACACGCACACACACACACACACACACGCACATGCACACACAGCAATAGGACTTGGTGCTGTATTTACATAATTCTATTGACATTTTGAGGCTAAAATTATGTATGCTACTTTAATTTGCTGTTAAATTAAATTATGAATGTTTGGAACGTAGTAATTTCTTTTGTTCTATGAACAGATTGTTTTATATATCTGCCTATATTACCAAGTTATTAATTTAATGATTTCATAATAGCAGCTCATTCCTCTGGGTAATATAAAGGCTGAAGTGCACGCTCCGTACAGTATAGGCAGCCACTGCTTTCCCTACATGAATTGAAGATTTTAGGAATAAAGATATTAGTTTTGGCAGAATGTTTAAGTGTGCATAGGGAAACTGGAGGGATGTGTCAGGTCAGCTCCAGCTAGCCAATCTCATTTTTAAAAGCCAGGACATAGTCCATCGCCCATGAGACTGAATGAAAAATAATTTTCTTAAATAAAATCAAGCACCTGGCAGAAGGCTGGCAGGTTTGAGAGCTGCTGCCTGCATGTTTACCCTCACAGCTCTGGACACAGTGTTGGTTCAGCTGAGGTCTTGCCTCCTGGGGGGTCTGTGGGCTATCAGCTTCCTGGATACATGCTGCCATGGCAACATGGCATTGCCTGCATCATCCCACTCCTTGCTGGCATCCAACCCTATTGTGGGGAAAGGGCAAAGGGCCAGATGCCGTGTGGTGCGAGGGGAGGAAGTCTAGATTCAGAGGAGCCTTCCTCCATCTCTCGGACTTGTGGCTTGGGCTCTCTGAGCCTTAATAGCCTAATCAATAAAATGGGGGCATTGAGATTGCTTGCCTGACCAGTTTTGTAGGAGTTGTGTGGCTCAAACAAGAAATGAGATGAGGATGCAAAAATGCTTTGTAGTTGGGAACAGGGTTCTTTGGGGCCTTCTTTGTGTGGGATGTGGTCTGGTACCACTTATGACCACATACAATGTTAGAGTAACGATCATGTTAATTCTCCTTCTAGCCTGAGGGGATTCCCTGCTCTCTAGGCCTCAATTCCTTCAGTTGACACCTGAGATTTGAACTTGGTGACTTCCGAGGTCCTCCCCACTTCTCGTAGATTTGGATTCTATTATTTTTCAGGAGAAAACACCAAAATGGTTCATTTTAGTTGGGAAGCCAATGCTGAAGGTGGAGCCTTAGTAAGGAGTCACAGCATATCCAGTTGTTCAATAAATATCGAGCCCCTCTAACTCAACAAGTACTGATTTAGAGCCACAGATACAGCAGACTTGAACAAGCACCACTTCTGCCTTCTCCAAGCTGACAGTCTCATGGGAATCAGATGAATAGACAGATGATCATGTTACCCTGTGATAATGGGGGCAGGCACCCACCCCAGACTGGGGCCAGGAAAGGGGACTGGAAGCTTAGGCTGAGACCTCAAGGTTGACTATGGATCAACCATGCAAAGAGGGGGTGAGAGGGTGAGAAGGGCAAAGGCATTTCAGGAAGATGTAGGGCACCTGAGAGACGGAGGGAGAAGAGAACAGTGCAGCGTGGCTGGGACATCGAGCCTGGGTTTGCCAGGAGAGTGGTGAGATACCAAGTTGGAAAGATCAGTGGGGGCCATATGTGGCAGACATGGAGAGCCTCATTAGGCAAGGGGCAAGGGGGGAGCCACTGAAGAAAAGGGACATGATCTGTGCATCAGAAAGGACACCATGGCTTTGTGGGGAGAATGGTTTGGTCAGAATGGAGGCAGGGAGACCAATTAAAAGACTGTTGTAGTAACCGTGGTGAGAGATGATGAGGGTCTGATTTAGGAAGTGACAGTGCAGTGGGGAGAAATGCACAGATTCAAGAGGTGCTCGGAAAGCAGGGTTAATAAGGTCTCCATTAGATGGTTGGGTAGATGGGATCAAATAGAGAAGAAATTTGATGGTGGGGCTACCAGAGGTCTTTGAAGTTGCCCTTTGCCCTTCAAGTTCCTTCCTCTTTGGCTCTTCTATAATTTCTTAAAAGGAAATTCTATCACCAACCCTTCCTCCCATGGCTGACAACACTGACACGTGCAAACATGTGCTTGGATGCCTGTAGACACACACATGTTTCAGCTGTTCTGTGTGCTCAGTAGGGTAGGCAAAACAATATTTCTCTGCAGAGCTGACAGATTGCCCAGTTAAAAACAGTGTCATTGCTTACACTTTCTTTACTTGCTCTTTTTTGACTCTGCATGTCACCTCTATGAAATATTCCTGATCTCAAGGAAAAAAAAAAAAGAATTTCTTTCTTCTGTGCTTTGTCTACACCTTTTGTTCTCACTGTCTCTGTTTCCATGTTAGTAGTTTCATGCACTACAGTGCATCTTAATCATTTCTGGATTTCTGGTGACTAGCACCATGCCAGGCATGGCCACAGTTATTATTGTCAAAGGATTGATGAGCCAGTGGACCCCAAGGGTCTGATCCCTCATGAGGGGGGCTGTGGGTCATCCTTCCCAGCTTCCACCAGAAAAGCTCTGGCTCTCCTGCCTTGAGATGTGAGACACTAAGGCACCAGCATCTGATGTTGAGCATCCTCCCCATTATGGAAGTGCCAAAGCCAGACCCCTTTGGGACCCAGAGAGCAGAGTTGCAAAGAAGTTGCTTTGTAAATGTAAATTACTGTTGGCTGGCTCATTAGCTGGAAGTGGACAAGATGGAGACAGAAAGAGAAGGAGAGAAGGAGGGTTGGTCGTGGCTCAGGTGGGAGAGGATAGGACCTATAAGAGAGGGAAGGAATGCCTGCTTAGACACAAGATAGAGAGATGGTGGAAAATAGAAAGGGGCAGGGAAGGCAACAAAGATGATGTGGAAGAGCTCAGGATGAGCCAGGAGTCAGAACTGGAGCAGATCAGCAGTGAAAGGGGATTTTCCTCAGCATGTAGGGCAAGAAGTCAGCGGATTTGCCAACTAGGGTCGGGGTGGTATGTGGAGAACAACTGTTTTGGGAGATTGGGGAAGACGGTGAATAGGAGAGAGCTTGGACTGAAGGATCCTTAGGACAAGATGTGTTTGTTTCGTTCAAGGCTGTGTGCCAATGCCTGAGGCTGGCACTTCATTGGTAGTGAATAAGAGTTGAATGAATGCTGGGTGCTGACTTTGAGAACCATGCAGATGTGGAGGGAAGAGGCATGCCAGCAGGTGGGAGAAGCATGCAGCCTCCATCCAGGGTCTGGATCTCAGGACTGGCTTGTAAGCAAAGCAGGGTGGAGGCAGATTCGTAGTACCGGGTTGCATTCCAAGACATTTCCAGCTGATGCCCTGAGAATCCTGGGTCAGTGGTAAATTATTGCTTCTATGCTAAACATCATGAATGGAGAGAAGGATGACTCAGAGGTCCCTAGAAGAAGGGCACTGGGTAGGAGTCAGGGTCAAGGCTGTGGGTCCAGCCTCAGAGGGTAGAAGCAGAGGGCTCTTCAGGGAAGTGCAGGGGCCTTAACTTTTATTGCAAAATGTCTGTGGTCCTTTTTGTACCTCACAGAAAGACCACCTCTCTGGGTGAGAATGGAGATTGGGGTGAGGGGTTATGGTTAAACTCTAGGAGGAAGGGAGCCTGCCTTCCCACCGTCTGTCTCGAAACAAGAAAATCCCTGGGGAGTGCTAGAGGCCATTTGGAGCAATTCGAAGTCTGGAGCTCTGGGTTATTTAATGTTTCCAGCAATGAACTACATGATGAAACAGAGAGCACGCTCATTAATTTCATTGATGACACCCAGCTGAGGCTGGAGGGGCACCTTGGAGGATCAGATTAGAATTCAAATGGACTCCAGTAGGTCTTAGAAATTGGTCAGGAACCAACCAAATGAGATTCCGGAAGGACAAAGGCAAAGTGAGGAAAAGGCAGCCACACAGATAACTGCAAGGAACCCCATCCTGCCTGAAACCTGAAAACTTCCTTGACCTCCCTGCCTGATTCATCAATGCTGAGGTTTGCGCACAGTTTACAAAGGACTCGCATTGTTCTTTCCTTTGAGCCTTGTGACACCCCCCGAGAGAAGAATTGTTATGAATAAGTTTCTGGGGATTTGGGGATGTTAAAAAATCTGCCGAAGGCCACACAGCTGATAAGTGTCAAAGTCAGATGCAAACCCCATGAGTGAGCTTTCTGGCACTCCTTTGACACCCACCGCAGGTGTTGACTGTGTCATCTGATCGGAAGTACAGTCCCTTGATCCTTCCCCCTGTCCCCAGGCTACATCCCATCCTCTTTCTGGTGTCATATTCTCCTCTGGACAACCAAGATCTTACGGGGGGCATCCGTTCAACCCAATTCTAATCAGCACCAATTCTGATCACCAGCCCAGATTCCCTCTAGTTGGACTAGACCCACCCTGATGACTTTGGCACCTTGGGTCAATGCAACCATCCTCACCTAGCTTGCTGGCAACTCTTGGAGGGAATTACATAATTGGGGGGATGGAGCTACTATAGATCCACTGGGCAGGCCCTTGGTTCTGCTTGGCAATAGCCTTTATGTGTCTCTGGTCCGCTCCCTCCCCTCAAGGTCCACTGGCCCATTTATTATTAGTTAGTATTATTATTCTATTGAAGAGAAGATGAGGGTCATCTGGCATAAACGCCCTCAGCAACTTCCAACTCATCCAAGTACATCAGCCCTCACTTCCTCTCCTCTGGGCTCAGGGCAAGGAATGATGTTTCTGTCCACTCACCTCTCCTGTGCTTATAGCCCTCCCAGTCCACTTTTTCTTGCACGTACTCCCCCAAGGCCCTCTTCACTTTATTAGTTCCTTCCTCATAGGCCTTAAACATGCTCCAACCTGTCCCAGCTCATAAAACTCTCCCTGGACGGGGAGGCAGTGGGGAGGAGTAGAGGTGTCTGCTGCCGTGGTCCTGGGAGTGATCTGGTTCTTAGGTTAACGGAGGGTTCATCGGTACTTTACATAGAGTCTCTCACAAGTATCCACTATTGCATAATTAAAAAAAAATCAGATTTAATGAAAATAACTCTCCTTCCACCAGGCTACTGGTGTCTTGCTCGTCCCATCTTAGTGAAGTTCCTTGAAGATCACCTAGCCTTTTATCTCTAACTTCATTTCCTGCTTCCTCTTCAAACTATCATTCTGATGACAAAAGCCACCCATGACCCTGATGTGTCCTTTTACAACCCACCCCTCTCCTGACTTCCCTGAGACATTTATTAGCCAGCTACCCATCTTCTCTGAAAGCCCCTTAGACCTGAGCCATTACGCTGTCCTGGCTCTCTCTCTCCCGAGGTCTCTGACCAGTATCTCCCAGTATCTTTGCTGGTTCCTTTTCTTCTGCTGAGTGTGTTCACAACCCTAATCTCCCAGAGTCCTTCTCTGTCCCCTTTCCCTTTCTTTCCATCCTTCACCAGACCAAGGCTTTCTCCCATGAGTTAGTTCATTTCCACCCACTCACACACTTACCTCCTGGCCACACTGCTCTCCCACATCCCAGACTTTGCTCTGAACTGCCCACTAGATAGTATCACCTGAGTGCCGCTCCTCCCATCCAACCTGCCCCTAACTGGGCTCATTTCATTGCCTTCCTCCTGGGTGCCAGATCCTAGGAGCTAACTTAGACTCCTACCTCTTTCTCACTTTCCCCACATCAAATTGGGGACTGTCTTCAGGCTCAGAGGCACTATCTCTGTTCACGATCATGGTCTCCTAACTGATCTCCCTGTCTCTAGCCTTCCATCGGTTAGTCCAGGGCTGATCTTGGTGACATGCAAAATTCACCGTGTTAACTCCCTGTTTAAATCCCTGAAATTCCTCCCTGCTACCTACAGGGCCGAGTTCCTGGCTTACACACCCCCAAACCCGATGCCACCTGCCTCTCTAGGGACAATCCCTGCCATCGCTGTATGTGGCTGCTCACAGGTCTGCAGGACACCCCCGTGCCTTTGCACATGCTGGGCACATGCCTCAGATGTCTTTCCCGTCATTTCCCACATGGAAACTGTTACTGAAACCATCCCCCTTCCCAGAGTGGGCAGCGGTCCAACATGGTGATAAGAGTGCTGGTCCTTCAGTCACACCACCAAGGTTAAGATCCCAGTTCTACCCCTTCCAGCTGTGTGACTTGGGTCACACACCCTCAGGCTTATCCCCTCGTCTGTGAGGTGGAAATGCGGAAACTGTCTACCTCTTAGGGATGCTGCGAGGATTAACTGAGATGATCTCTGTAGGCACCTTTCCTAGCGCTCGGTGCATGGAAAGTTCTTACTGCTTGCTGGCCCTTCATAACGCTGGAGGGGTCCTGTTCATCCCTCGAGATGCAGGTCCAGTGTCACTTGCTCTGTAAAGATGTCCCTGACCTCCCAGACGGATTTAATTTGACCACTTGTTGATCCTTAGGATGTAATTGCGAGCGTTTATGTTTGTCTTTCCAAGTATACTGTGCATTATTTGGGCTGTAGACCCCAGGGTCTGGCACCATATTTAATGTTAGACGAATCCCTCTCTCTTGCCTCCAGGATGCTTAGTTACTTAGGGCTATTGTGATTTTGGACAAGTGCTCTGATCCAGTTGACTCATCAACAAAACTGAGGCCATTGTGAAAGGGATGTTGCATTCTGAAAGAGGTCTCAGAGTCCCTATGTGAACCCCAATCCCTAAAATGATCAGGATGGAATAGCTAGAAATTAGGACTAGTCAGCAGTGTGTATAATACATTGCCTGTTGGGAGCTGTGGCCGTGGAGTAGATCGGGGAGCTGTGTTACTGGGTGGGGGGTACGTGTGCGTCTGTGCGCTCCAGCTGTGCAGTGCGCAGTGGGTCTGGGGAAAGTTGCCTCACTGCTCTTTGCCTGAAGCAGCTGGTTGTGGGCAGCTGCAGCCTGCCTGGCCAGCGTCCCTAACGGTGATCTCAGGGGGCAGACATCCTGTTGCCCCAGCCAAGACCAAAGTCCCAGGACCCACTCACAGGCATGGGAGAGCAGACTTGCCTAGGACAGGCAGCCTCTGTGGGCCTCCCAAGCAAACGGGGCTGCACGTTGCCTGAAGGGTTGCCAGCACGCTCCTGTGCCTGAGCTGGGCTGGGCTGCGCTGGGAAGCAGCTGCGCCAACCCTGGGCAGATGCCAATCCCGGCTCTCCAGGCTGGGTGGGCAGGCCTGCTGGCTGACTCTCTGTGCTCCCCAGCTTTGGCGGGGAATGGGGTTGGAGAGCAATGGCTCATGCCCACGGCCCAGACCAGTCTCCCTGGTTGGCCAGTTTCTGGTGAGCCATGCTGTGGGCTTCTCTGGGTCTCCTTTCCTGTGCCCTTTAAGGGTTCAGAGTGTGTCCTCACCTAAGGCTATAGAACCAGCTGGAGAAGCAGTTCTGTGGTCTGCTCTCTGGCCCTCTGGGCCTGGCTTTGGGGGTCCGCTCTAAACTGCCTCCTGTAGGGGTTGCCTTCAGTCCCTGTGGGCTTGGCCTGGGCTTTTCCTTTACTGGCCCCCTTCGAATTTGTGACCTGCCTGTGGTGGGCTCCTCTGGGACCGCGCACCTGCAGCACGTTCCCCCACCTCTGTTCTCCATCTACCCATTGGAGGTCCCTACCCCTCACCCAGAGAAGGCTGGGGCCTGGCGTTCATCACCTCTTTGGGGCAGGGTCTCTTTGGACACTCGGGCCTTGCCTGGAACTCATCTGATGTCGTCTGCTGTTTCTCCAACGCAGAACGGGCTCCCCACTCCCTTTGGTTCAGGCACAGCCTACCTCCCGGCTGGTAAGTGACACGCTGGGTTTGTGCAGTGTAGTCAGGACAGGTTCCGCGGAGGAGATGGGCCCGCAAAACCAGGCAGGATAGGACTAAGGCAAGGGAGAGTTCAGGGCTGTTGGTTAAAGGGACCTGTCCTGGGAAATGACATCTCAGCTGTGTTCCCACAGCTGCCAATTAACTGTGCCAGCCACGTGAAGGCTGCAGGGAGAGGAGGAGTGTGCCCCCAGGCCACCGAGATGCTGCCTCTGCCTTTGAAGCTGTGTCATGCTCAGGCCCGGCTGACGTGTCATCTTCCATGTGTCCTTGTGGGATGAAGACATTGAAGCTGACCTCCTCCTAATGACCTTCAGCAGAGAACCCAAATTGGCTTGTGAGGCAGACATTTCCCCCGTGTTCCCGTGTCGGCCCTGCCACCACCCAGGCAATTAACGGCTGCTGTAATTCTGTGTCTCTGTCCCCGCTGGCCCCCCTTCCCAACAACCATGTTGAACAAGAGTCTTCATAGGAGAAGAGAAAATGATTGTCTCATCTGGCAGCAGAGGTGGCTGGGTCGACAGGTGACAGTGGTCTGAACGGAGGGGCCGTGTGGTTTTAATCACTAGAGATGCTGCTCTGGAAGAGGATGTGACACAGCTCCCAGAGAGGCTCCGGGGGCCACAGCACCCAGAGGCTAAATGAGGGTGACATCCAGAAGACAGGATATTCTCCTGTATCACTATCCCCCCGGGGCTGGCTCCAGGCCCTGCCAATTATCTCCCAGCTGGCTGGGCTCAGCTGTCTGAGCAGGGGCTTGAACCAACCCTCTCATGGTGTCCCCCAGCAATGAGCACGAGGTACCTCCTTGCAGGGGGTGCTGGGAGGCTGGGGAGTGGGACCTCCGGGGGGCACAGATCCCTGGGGTCCATGTCAGGTCCTCCCACCCTCTGGTGAGTTGTTTTCTCTCTAGCTGCAGCTCAGCAGCATCTTTGGCTAATCAGAAGCCACGGCTGACCCTGGGACGATGGTCTCTGAGGAGAGAACCTATTTTGAGCTGGTGAAATCATTAGCGGTACTAATCACACATTCTCAGCCCAGACCCTATGGCCTACTTATCGGCAGCTCCCAAGCCTCCTGGGCCTGCACACTCTCTGCTCTCCCATCCCTCCTTTTCTCCTCCGAGCCAGCGCCCTCGCTTCCCTATCTCTCTTCCTGCTCTTTCCTCCCATCTCTCTGGGAAAGGAGACCCTGGAAGCCTCTGAGGGCTCTAGTCTGCACCTCTAGGAACCCCCAAAACTTTAACATGACCCCAGGATCTTATAAAGCTGAATGATACTGACGCCTGGCATATTCTATTATAAGGGTGTTAAAAGGTGTGAAACGAGGGGTCGTTCTGCTCTTGACCTGTGCCAGCTTTCTCGAGGCTGCAGAGGAGGTATTTGTTAGTGACCTAAGGTAGAGCTGGACTCCTGGGGCCTTTGCAAGAGGTGAATAATGAGCCTGGCGCCTCGGGGAGGATGGAGCCATGGCTTGGTCCTCTGAGCACTGGTCTGGCTGGCCAGGTGAGGGCTGGGCCCCATCCTCATCCACTTGCTCAACAAATAGGCATCGAGCAACCATTATCTACCAGGCCCTGTGCTAGATGCCTGGGGCAAGGGGAGAACAGGGGAAAGAAGAGGGTGCTGGAAAGAAAATTAATAAGGAACCCACTCTAGATTGGGGGTAGGGGGGCAAGCCTCTCAGAGGACTTGACATTTGAGCTGAGACGTGAAGAAAGAGTGGGGATGAGCAGAGCTCGGAGTGGGAGAAGGGGGCTTGGTGGAAGCATGAATGCAGCCAACATGGCTGTCAGGAACTGGGCTCTTGGGAGCTGAAGGAAGGCCTGCGTAGCCACAGAGCAGGGAGGTCAGGCTGGCGGGGGCGGACAATGCTGAGGAGTGTGGATTTTGTCCTTTGAACCAAGCCCGTCTTGAGTCTGCTGCTGCCCTCTGACACATTCATTGCCCTGGCCTTGCTCTGCTCTGTGCGGCAGAGCTGACCCTCACAGGCTGGGTTGTCCAAGCTCTGAGTCAGCAGGCCTGTAGCTGGTCTCAGCCAATGGGAGATGCTGGCAGGAGATGGCGGCCAGGAGAAAGAAGCTGGGATATTTCTCTCTCTCTGTCTTGGGCAGAGTTTCTAACACTGGCTGTATCTCCTCCAACTTTCCAGTCCCCAGTGAGTAGGTCTACCAGAAATCCAGGGCTGCAGGTCACAGAGGCCCCTGGGTTCTTTAATCCAGCCTCGTCCTTTGTTCCACCAGCCCAGGAGGTTAGTGGCTCTTTGTGGTTGCTAATCTCTGGGTCGTCCCATTACTCCTGTTTGGCTTCTCAGCCTCTTTAAATCTCTCCATTTCAAATACTCATCTATTGAATATTTACGTATGCCAGGACCTCAGATGACTTTACATACACAACTTTATATAAACCTCTGTTAAAACTCTATGACGTGGATTGCACCCATTTTATAAATAGGAAAATTGAGCCACAGAAAGGCTAGAGTAGAGCTAGTGAATAGTAACACTGGGTTTTGAATCAGGTAGTCTAGTCCCAGAACTTGCGTTTTTAACCTGTGCACTATAGGTCTACACTTTCCTTGGGCCAGGCCCTGAAGAATGGGTTGAACTGGCAAAATCCAATTATGGGCAAGGTTCTAGAGTGAGACTGGAGGCGGAATCTGGGCTGCCCCTGTGATGGGTTCTGTGATCTTGCATAACTCACTTAGTGATGGTGAGCTTCGCCCACCTATTAACTGGGGATAATAACAGAACCCAGTTCAGAGGGTTTTTGTGGGATCAAATGAGAAACACGTAAAGCATTTATCACAGAGCCTGGCACAGAGTAAGCACTTGATAAAGCTCAGCTTTTATTCTTGTTCTTAATTTTGCACTCCTGCCCTGACCCAGGAGTCCAGCAGATGAGATTGGGCAGCTGGATCCCAGGCTGGGTGAGGCCGAGGCAAAGTTAGGACCAGGGATGGGCGCACTGGGTTCACGGCACCTGGGTCTGAGGCTTCAGCTCTAAAGATGTCCTTGGGTTTCTAGGTTGCCCTGTCCTTGGCTGTAGTGTGTTTCATGTTCTGGAAAGAATTTCCCAGAAGTCTCATACTGAGCCTTCTCCCTCTACAGCTTTCTGTTCTACGGGGACCTCTTTGTGGCCCTGCGAGGACTTTGCTAGACTGAATTAGGCTGAGAATACCCAGGCTCAGACTTTTGGGGCAATCTCAGCTTGCTGAGAACTTGAGGTGGCCTCTGTTTTTCTTTTCTGTTTGAGCCTCAACCAAATATGGAGCACACACCTGTACACTCACACACATGCACGCTCACACCTTCACACACTCACACTTGCTCATACACACGCACACACATACACACTCACCACTAAAATCAATGATCTGGTAGCAGACCTCAGTGAATTGCTGAGCTTTGAACAATTTTAGATGACTGATGAAGATCCCAAATAATTTCCATTCTAATCTATGTTGCTTGACTTGCAAGGAGGTAATGGTCCCTTTGGTGACACGCTGTCCTTTCCGTACACAATTTATGGCTGTGACTTGCCTTTCTGAACTGCTGCAAAGTATGCAGGAAAAACAGCCTTTGAATTACTACCAACCACTCTTTGCTGGGATGTTGGGGGCCTGAGCAGCCGTGCTGGTGGCTGGACCAGGGGAGGGTGGGGAGAGGTGGCAGGGAGGAGAGGGAAGGAGGTCTGAACTTGAAACCCAAAAGATGATAATGATCCTAACAGTCATATGAGATAACATTTGTACGCTTTCTAATTGCAGAGAACCTTCACAAGCATAATTTTCATTTAATCTTGTTATGACCTGTCATTTTACAGGTGATGGGATTTCTGTGAGGTGACTGATCTGGGGATACCTATTTGGTTAGCAGAGGTACAGTCACAACTTACACCAGGTCTTCTGACTGCCATATGGTGTTTCTGATGGGTGTGAAGGCTGAAGAGGTTTGTAGGCCTTTCCCAGGTAAGGAGTAGTTGGCTCAGGCAGGTTGGAGTCTTCCGGCTTGCCTAGAACATGACTCAAGGGCTTAGGGTTAGCCCTTGAGTTGAATGATTGTCTAGCCTTAAGATGAGACCCAATCAACTTCCAGGCTGTGGTGTCTGGGGAGAAGGGAAAGGCTCAGAGTGAAGTGATTCATGTAAGTCTGTCTCCTCTGGAAAATGGCTCAGAGCAAATACTTTGCCAAGCTTGGGAAGTCTTTTAACCTCGCTCTGAATCTTAGCTCCTTCATCATCTGTAAATGGGATTGCAACAATGGAGTCCTGGTGAGAATTAAATGAAATAATTATGAAAGTGAAAGAACTCTATAAGTGGTAAAGCACCAAAGAAATGTGAAGGAATCTTATTGTATCTTCCATCATCATCATCATTATCATCACCATCACCACCATCACCATCACCATCACCATCATTGTCCCTATCACCGTCATCATCATCATGTTCTGGTAAAGGAGAGCATAAATAAAAAATTACCAAGAGTGTGGAGTAACACAGAAATAGCTAGGGGTTTATTTAAAATGTGTCTTCCTGGCTGCACTTCTAGAGACCCTGAATCAGGTCTCACTGGAACCCAGAAATCTCCCTTTTTAACAAGTTCCCTGGGGTGATTTTGTTGCAGGCTGTCCATGGATCATACTTCGAGAAACATTGCCTTAGAGCTGTAGGACAGAAAAAAAAAAGAGATTGTATGTCACACTGGGTTTAGTGATGCTTATGAAACCTATAAGTCCATGATAATATGTGTAAGTGGTCTAGAACTTTTGAGAAGGATCCATCAGTGTCAGTGGTGAGGTCACTGACAGTGTGGCCCACCCATCCCCGCTCCCCAAATTTCCTGGTCTCGCTCTATCTAGTTTTAGCCACCTGAAGTGAGCTGGGTAAAACACACATGCGTAACACACTCATGTGAACTTGGGTCTTGGGATTGAAACAGCAGTGTTAAGACAAAGGAAAGAAGTATTTATTTATACTACCATAATACAAAGCAGTTAATCCAGTTAATTAGCCATAATTAAACCACTCAAAATGAAGTTGATGACTCTAGACTTGTGAGCTGGAGAAAATCTCCTCTATGCCTCCTGGGGAGGACACGCCCCACCCCCAGCTCTCCTCTGTCTGCTATCCTGGGCCAACGCTACTCTGTTCCAGATGATTCCAAATTGCTCCTCAAGCTGCCACTGGAGAATTGACTTTGGAAGTTGGTTTTTGTAAAACGTCAGACTAATTTTCCTACAGAAAACACGTGGGTTATGTCTGAAGAAACACACCTAAGCAAAATGCCTAGCGGAGTCCAGGGTGGCCTGCAGGAGAAGTTTGGATTTATTTTAGCATGTGGAATCTGGGGCTATGCAGCAAATCAAATTGGTGTTCACTGATTTGCATGGCGGCTAAAAGCTTCTCGGGGGGTGGGGGGAAACAGCCCAGCCGCATCTGAATTTGGGGTTCAGACATGATGAGACATGTCTGGTAAACTGAAAATAGGTGCCGGGCAGAGGACAAATTACTGGGGTAAACTGATGCCTCTTGAAAGAACCTGGCTGATAGGATCATGGGAAGGGACTCAGAGGCAGATCCGAGGCCCAGGGGCCCCTGAATGCTTTGGCGGGTGTAGGGGCTATTTGAGAACCTCCAGCCCTGCTATTGTGGGCGTCACGCGCTTGTTCTGGGGAGGAAGAGGCTCTGGGGTGTTCCCTCAATTTCTGCAGCTGGGGGGCCCTTGCAAGAGAGTGTAACTCAGAAGAAAAAGAATGTTGAAGGGTGGGTGGCAGCTGCAGTGCAGGTGCCCCTAGGGGTTTGGAGTGGTAGCCAGAGCAGCTGGGGGCCCAGTGAGCAGGCGTGTTGTGGCAGAGCGGCAGAGACAGCCTGGGCTCTGATCTGAGGGCAGCGGGAAGCGTGGGGCTCCCAGAGGCAGCGTGGTGGAGCATGGGCCTGGCAGGGGTTTGATCCCAGTGCCTCCGTGGGATGGGAGGGTGCATGTGGTGAAACAAGAAGACGCTTATACTGAGCTTGCTTCGTGAGATGCGAGAGGGTCGGCCTGCTCAGGCTGTGCTGGTGGAGCTGCCGTCGGCAGACTGGGCCACTTGGTAAGGGTTTCCCGGCCAAGTCCTCGTTGGGCTTTTCCATTCCCAGCCCCTTCACCAGAGACACCAGTCTTTCGTGTCTTTCTTTTGACTTCTCTGTCTATACCTGGTGGTTCTGGGCTGTGGTCTCTTCAGTACACAGTCTGGCACATATGGGTCAGACAAATAAGACCCAGTGTCCTTGCTGCCGAGTCGTTTTCCAAGTCTTGAGCTCCCAATCCGACCCTCCTCTGCATTGGAGAGTAATTTTATGATTGTCTGTTGAATTATCTTCAGAGCATCTTATTTTGAAGAGAGGAGCAGGGGAAAGGGGGCTTATAGCATCCTGTCTGGGAACTGCCTCTCTGTTGTGGTACAGCCAGATGGGGAATTGGCAGGGGAGCTGGTACGCAGTACGAAGCAGGAGTTGGGCTGTTGGTGGCATCACAGGCAGGGGCCAGATCATCTGGAATAATGCTCAGAATATTTCTGTGTGCCTCTCTCTACACACCAGCCCACGAGGCCATCACTGGAGATGGTAGTGAGCTGGAAGCTCCCGGTTCTGAGCTCTAGGTCTGAGCTCAGAGCAGAGTCTCATGGCTGCTGAAGGAAGGTGGTATTGTATGAGGCGGTTCAGTAAAGCAACCATCTGTCACCAGTGATATGGTCTTCAGTAATCATGTCCTCTAACAGAGCCACAACCCAAGTGCCTGCTGGGGTCCTGATGCATGAGGGCAACTGGGGAGCTGGCCTTATAATCCAGCAACTTTTCCATCAGCCAGAAAGGAACTTGCCCCTTGACTTCTCTGATTTATTTATTTCAGTCAAGCTTTTATCATGTGCCTGGCATGGTGTTTGATGTCGTGGGGAGAGAGATGAATGAGACGGTCCCTGTCTTTGGGGAGGTCACCATCTAGTTGGTGGGGGGGTACATCAGCAATGATACCAAATGTACTGTGGCACCTCTGAGGAGACCCAGGAGGGTTAGAAATTGAAGATGCCAGCAGGAGGTCTCCAGGAAGACACATGAGAAAGGCCGAGGAGACACACTTACCCAAAATCTTGAAAGTCCAAGACACTTGGGTGAGTGTCTACAAGTGGGGTTCAGGACTAAGAGGCTTTGCTTCCCAGGAGCTCCAGCTATTTGGAAGGTTGGGCCTAGACTTAACAAAAAGGGATCACTTGCTCATGGGCACCAGCGTGTGAGAGACTTTCAGACAAGATAACTCTCCCAAGTATGTTTGTGGTTTGAACCTTCCCTCTCAAGTCATCATGGAAACTTTCCCCCTGGTCAATGGATCCCCAGCCATCTCAGGAGGTACTGGAGTGGGTGGGAGACTTTGAGGAGGGACAGTCCTCATTGGGGGCTACCAGTCGGTCTTGGAGCAAAAGCTGAGGGGCCACTACCCTGGTGTGAGTGTGTATGAGTGACGGTGAGAACATAGTGTGTGTGTAAGAATCAAAGCTGCCCTGAGATATTCTTCTTTGTATCTTCTCCACTCCTGGCTTCATGCCTGCATGTTGTAGGTCTCCAATGAATGGGTATTGAATGTTGATGGCCATTAGGACCAAGGAGTATCTGCTCCACAGGAAGGAGATGAAAGAAACCGAGTAAGTCTACAGTATTGACCGCAGCAGCTCCATTTGGAGTTTCCATGCTCTTAGAGGGCAGTTCCATGTCCCCATTTGCACTTGTTTTGGTGTTGAGCTCAGGGGAGGTTCTGAAAAGACTTGGCTGCTTGAGTTCGTCCAATATCTGTCTCCTAGGCTTGTCTTCTGCCACTTACCCTGTTTCCAGTCACTCACAGAGCTCTCTCATTCCTCTGTTCCTCTGCTCATGTGGTTTGTTCTGTCTGGAAGAGGTGCTCCCTCCACCACTGGACAATTCCTACTCATCCTTCCAAGCTTATGTCAAATGTCACTTCCTCCAGGAAGCCTTTCTTGATGCCCATCACCTGGGCCACATGACTCTCCTCTGTGATTCCCAGCTCTGCTCCACCATAGTATGAATGCAGTTGTTGCTTATAGTTGTTACTCATTGCTTTACTTTTCTGTCTTTCCCAGGAGGTTGAGAATTCCTTGTGAGCTGAGATTGTGTTTTGTTCATCTCTGAATTTCAAGTGCCTAGAAGGTGGTTAAGCTCTGTGTCATCATCAATCAAAAAATATGTATGGAGTGCTTTCTCCATAACAGGCGCAGTTTCTCTTCTGTTAAATGGGGAACATGTGCAAGAATTCTGAGGTTCAAAGAATCTTGATGCATCTGAAAGAAACCAGGGTGCCTGGAGCTCTGTGAGCTAGAAGCAGAGTGGTGTGAGATGGAAGAGGAGAGGAAGGTGGGAGCTGGATTATGCAGGGCCCCATAGACCTGTGAGCCTAGGAAGAGGATGTGAATTTTATTTTATTTTTTTAATTAATTTTTATTGGAGTATAGTTGCTTTACAGTGTTGTGTTAGTTTCTGCTGTACAGCAAAGTGAATCAGTTATACATTTATCCACTCTTTTTTAGATTTCCTTCACAATTAGGTCACCACAGATCACTGAGTAGAGTTGCCTGTGCTACACAATAAGTTCTCATTAGTTATCTATATTATACATAGTAGTGTATGTCAATCCCAATCTCCCAATTCATGATACGTATATACAATGGAATATTACTCAGCCATAAAAGGAAGGAAATAGTGCCATTTGCAGAGATGTGGATGGACCTAGAGATTGTCATAAAGAGTGATGTCAGTCAGAAAGAGAAAAACAAATTTTGTATAATATCGCTTATATGTGGAATCTAGAAAAATAGTACAGATGAACTTATTTGCAAAGCATAAATAGAGTCACAGAGGTAGAGAACAAATTTATGGTTGCCAAGGGGGGAAGGGGGGATGAATTGAATTTTAAATTCATGGATGTGTCTGATGGGCCAGGCATATAGTAGATTCAGTAATGGTAGATGCTGCTGCTTCAATGTCTCCTAGTATTTCAGGAGATTCTAATCACTCCCCTTTAAGAGAGGGAGCAAAAGGACAAACAGGTAAAAGCTATAGAAAAGGCAACTAAAATGATCAAGAGGGACGGGGGAGCAATTAGAGTTCTTAAGCCTGGAAGTATCAAGTCTGAGAGAGGATGAGATGAAAAGTTAGCTGACCAGGAAAGAGAGAGTATATGTTGAAACCCTGACATCTTAGACCTAAATTCCTCCTTCTCCTACAACTCCATAAAACTTGACAGGAGATAATTTTAGGATAACTAAAGGGAATTGTGCTTTACCCGGTGAGTAGTATAAATCTATGCAACTCTTTATCCCCAAGAGATATTGCACTAGCTGAACATATAAATAACTTCAAGAAAGGTTTACAAATTTCAAAGATCGATGTTCCCTAAGGAGCTGAGGAATGGAGTTTAGGACTTTAGGATGCTACCCTTTACATAACATTCATCCCCTGACCGGGCTTTCTGCTCTGTTGTCAGAGATAGAAGGCATCAAATCTTCCAGACTTGACAGTTAGTAATTCCCAGTCTCTTTGGCCGGGCTGCTCTGCTCTTGGTTGGGGGTTCCTCTCTGTGGGTGTGGCAGGGCATTTAGGGTTGGTATGATTTTGATTGTCTCTAAAGATGCCCTTGAGCCATGGAAAGAGTCTGTTGCACTGGGCTGCATGGGCCTGGTCGATGGGGAAGGGGAGCTGGACTTGGTGAGAAGCTTTGCATGTGAGTTCTAGCACTCATTTTTTTTTTATTGTGGTAAAATACATATAACATAAAATTTACCATTTTAGCCATTATTGAAGTGTACAATTCAGTGGCATTTACTCCGTTCACAGTGTCGTGAGATCATCACCACTACCTAGTTCTGGAACATTTTCATCACTCAAAGAGAGGACCTCACACCTTTTAACCAGTCACTCCCCATTCTTCCCGCCTCCCCCACCTCCAGCAGCCACTGGTCTGCTTTCTGTCTCTACAGAATTTCTAAGATTAACTTCACTTCCAGGCCAACATGGCTGACCGGGTTCTGCCTCCTTCCCTCACCCCATCTGGTTCCATGTTCCCCTCTGATTGCGATAATCCAACCACCTTGGCCTCCCTCTGGTTCTTTACAAACACAACTTTTGGGTCTCGTGGTCTGTGTTGTGCATTCCCTCAATGGCCCTTGCCTGTGCTCCTACTCTGGGTAAAACATCCTGCCTGATTCCACCCTGGGCTCTGAGACCCCATCCTGGAATTGGTCTTCTAGGCTGAGGCCTAAATGGCCTGGCCTGGCCTGGCCCTGGGAGAGGAGAGATTAGAGGTGTGTGTGACAGTTTTTGGTGAATGGTATAGTACAGTCTATAGTACAAGGATGGGCATTACTACCTGCTCCAGGAAGGCAGTTCCTCCAGAGGACATCCATGGGTCTGGCTGCCTTTGGAATAAAACATGGCAGGTGCCACTCTCCAAGTGAGTAACAAGACATGGCAGCACCTAAAAGGCAGTCAGTGGAGGTGAACCACTCCTGCTGAGGAGACATGAGAAGAGAGAGCTTCCCTAGTCCAGAATTTCTCATGGGGGTGGTTCTGGGGCATTGTCTGTCTGCCCGTAGCTGAGAGGGCAGCAGGGTGGGAGTGGAGCTGTCTGCCAGGTCTGGGATCCTGTGATTCCTGTAGATTCCTACCACCTTCACAGGGCTGTCTTGAGGAACAAAGGTGCACGGGAAGAAACTCTGGAAAGAGTGAGTTGGCATACAAGCATAAGGCAGGAATATTTACACTGGTAATAATGGAGAAGTCTTTAGTTCTTGACCACCCATCTCTAACCAGCGTGTGTGATGGGCATGAGGGGCTGATGAGTGGTCAGTCTTTCATTCATTCACTGATTTGTTCTTTATTTTTTTAGATATTTTTTGATGTGGGCCATTTTTAAAGTCTTCATTGAATTTGTTACAATATTGTTCTGTTTTATGCTTTGGTGTTTTGGCTGCGAGGCATGTGGGATCTTAGCTCCCTGACCAGGGATCGAACCCACACCCTTGCATTGGAAGGTGAAGTCTTAACCACTGGACCACCAGGGAATTCCCTCACTGATTTATTCTTTCATTCACCCACTCATATATTTATTCACTCATGGTTTATATCTGTACTATCCAATATGGTAGCCACTAGCCATCTGTAGCTATTGACACTTGAAATGTACTAGACCAAACTAAGATGCTCCATAAACATAAAATACACACTAGACTTCAGAGACTTAGCCTAAAAGTTGTGAACGCCTCATCAAAAATTTTTAAAAATATTGTTTACATATTGAAATGATAGTATTTTAGATATATTGCATTCAATAAAATGTGCTATGAAAATTTATTTCATCTACTTCTTTTTACTTTTTGTAATGTGACTACTAGAAAATTTCTAATTTCCTATGTGGTTTAGATTTTATTTCTACTGTACAGGGCTCATTTAATCATATCTGTTCCTCTGAAGGACTGGGGTGTGTGAGACTGACTAGTTCTGGTTAAAAAACTGCCCCAGACTGGGATTTGCCCCTTCCAATAATATCACAGAAGGGGAGAAGCTGGCCCACAAGTCTCCCAGATGAGAATGGGGCACCCCAAACCACGAATGGAGGATTTCATTACAAGCCCCTCCTGAGGGAGTTAACACAATTGTTATGATTGATTAAGGCACGAAAGCTGTTCATTATTCATGTTTGCTGGGTTGTACTTCGTTCGGTGTGTCTCAATGGCATGGGAATAGGAACTGAATAAATTACCCAGCGGTGTGGGAATTCATGTAATTCAGAACTCGAGTGTGCTATGTGTTTGTGAGTGTGTGCACACATTTTAATTAGATGCAATTTTCTTTCCATTTGAGAAATCCCCAGAGCGCCCCTGCTTTGTTTGCTCTGACTCTAACCTAGCAGCTTCAGAGGCAGCAGAAAATGGAGAGATGAGATGAAAACATCTGGGCACAATCCCTCTGAAGGCTTTCTGGGGTTTTCTTCACTGGAATCTTTCTGCTGAAGGGCATGCCCTCCTGACACTTTAGAACTCTGGCCTTTGTTCTTTCCTTGTCTCTGGTCTGTTTTTCCTGCAGTGGGTTTGTAAGACAGCATATAGTCAAAGCAGAGTGTAAGCCCATGGCAAAGAGTGAGGGATCTCAGGGTCCCAGCTGGATGCATATAGGTAAGATGTATCCACAGCCTCCGCATGTGAAAGGCTGTAAGGCAGAGTGGAAAGAGCTGGGTGCTGCAGAGGGTTCTTTACAGGCCCTTAGGCACTACACTCATTAAGACATTTGTTCATCAGTGGCTACGGGACACATGATCTTGGCCGGGTGTTGAGGAAACCAAAATGAATCAAGTTTGCGTCTTGTCCTCAAAGTATTCCACCGGATGAGAAAATGGTGAAAAAGCAAAATGTAATTCAGCACTGCCACTTTGGGAAGATGGAGCAGATGTACTTTTCCCTATTCCTTCTGCCAACTACAATGAAAAAATCCTGGATGTATATATAAAACAAGCCTAAAGAGACTTTGAAAGTTTGAGGAAAGAAGGTGCACCATTTAAGGGCTCTTGGGACCCAAGAAGAGACCCAATGGTGAGTTCCCTGGGTCTTCTTATTATCTTTTATATTCAGAGTTGGAGCTGAAGAAGCAGGCAACCCAGGCATATTAACAGGTGCAGAGAGACAAAAAGCCTCCCCAAAAGCCTGCTCTCTAGCCAAAGGGCCAGGAAAGGGGCCTTGAGCAAGACAGAAAACTTTTAGACTCTGACTGCTGTGCCCCAAACAGACACCACAGAAGAGACTGTAGCCTAGCCCCCACCAGCAAAGGCCGAGTGGGGAGCCTGGATTCTAACTCTCACCAGGCTGTAATGAGGTGCCTGAGCCATGCTGGGGCATGGAGGCGAGGGCCAATGGACAGTGAGGACTTTGAGCATCACCCAGTCGCCATGACATCACCCCCCAGGAGAGACCACCCCGAGAGAATTAAGGACGCCTCCCTTCCATGCTCCCAGCCAGATGGCTTCAGTGGAGGTCTCGTGAAGACCCCAAACTCTCAGCCCCACCCTGCTGTAATGATGAGCCCCTCCCCACCTGAGGGTCCAAGTGGGGAAGCTGGACTTCTACCCCCACCCAGCAGTAAAGAGGCAGTGTCTCCCCGTCTCCTTCTAGAATGGTGTCAGAGGAAGGCAGAACCATAACTTACCCAATCTGAACAGCAGAGAATAGACTGAAAAAAATGAAGAGTTTCAAGGACTTCTGGGATCCTAACTAAAGATCCAACATTCATTTATTGGAGTCTCAGGAGAACAGAAGAAAGAATATGGGGCTGAAAAGTCTTTGAAGAGATAAAGGCTGAAAACTTTGTAAATTTGGTGAAATTTGAATCCTACAGATTCGAGAAGTGGAGCTAACCCCAAGTGAAAAAAATCAATCTCAAAAGATTACATACTGTATGATTCCATTTTATAACATGATTGAAATGACAAAATGATAGAAATAGAGGACAGATGAGTGGTTGCCAGGAGCTAAGGGAGGTGGTGGGTGTGGAGTGAATGTGTCTCTGTAAGGGCAACACAAGGGGTCCTCATATAGAAATGTTCTGTGTCTGGTCTGGATCAAGGTCAGCATTCTGGTTGTGATGTTGTAGGATGGTTTGGCAAGATGTCACCATTGAAGGGAACTGTTTCCATGTGATGGGGACACAGGAGCTCTCACCTTCCAAACTAGTGTATGGGAATTTACAGTGATCACAAAATAAAAAAGATTAATTGGAGAAAATAAATATAATTCAGTTGATAAGTATTGTCATAGTTATGTATAAAATTCTTTGGGAGCCCTGAGGATGGATCAATTATTTCTTCAAGGAGGAGGCAGAGAACTATCAACAAGCAGGGTCTTAAAAAAAGAACTTTCACCTGTCATTTTTCATATGCACTTGCCTTTCTACTGAATTCCTCTGTGTTGACTCCACCATTTATTGTATTTACTGATGGCTTTTTAAAGGCCAGGCAACGTGCTAAGGGGTTTATGTGCATAATTTAAAAATATTTTCATGCAGTAATCCTGGCAGACAGGTACTATTATTTACAGATAAGGAAACTTCTTTGAGAGATTCAGACACTTAACCAATGTCACCCAGATGGTAAATGGTACAAACCAGGTTTTCAACTCTGGTCCATCTTAGACCACTACTTAGGTGGCCACTGATAGTCATCTTTTGCTATTTGCTTTAAAAAATTTTCTATCTGTTCTTTTTTCTTTCTTCCTCCTTTTCCACCTCCTTCTGGGCTAATAATGTATTTTAAAGTATTTTAATCTATCTTCTCTGTTTGCTTTATAGCTATATGTCTGTATTTTTAAAAAAATGTCTTTTGTCTAGGGATTATAATATCCACCCTTAATTTAATCACTATCTACCTGAAATTGATATTATACCATGCTTTGTTTAATGTAGGAATCTATAGAAAGTGTAATTACATTTATCCCCAATGTCATTCTTTCTATTGGTGTCATATGTATAATTCTACATATTTTATAAACCCTACAATACATTATTACTACTTTGCTGAAGTCAATTTTCTTTGAAAAACTCTAAGAAAAATATAGAGAAATTTACCCATATATTTGCCATTTCCAGTGCTCTTCATTCCTTCCTGTAGATGCACATTTCCATCTGGTTTCATTTCTTCAGACTGAACAACCTCCTTTAGCATTTTTTTGTGGTGTGGGTCTGCTGGTGATGAATTGTCTTTGTTTTCAATGATCTGAAATGCCTTGATTTTCCTTCAGTTTTGAAAGATATTTTCACTGGATATAATAGAATCTCTGTTGAAGTTTTTTTTTTTTTTTTTTAAACCCTTTCAGTACTTTTAAAGTGCTGTTTTCCTTATGTTGTTTTCTGTTTTCCATTGTTTTCTGATAAGAAGTTAGCCACTATTCTAGTTGCTGGTGCCCTGTTTGCAATGTATCTTTTTCAGGCTACTTTTGTGATTTTTTTTTTTCTTTACCTTTGTTTTTCAGCAATTTGATTATGATACACCTCAGTGAAGTTTCCTTTGTATCTGTCCTGTGGGGATTTTTTTGAGCTTCTTAGCTTGTTGGTGTTAAGTTTTATCTAGATTTGCAAAAACATGGCCTGATATTTTATCATTCTTTTTCCTGACAAAAATTTTAAATAAAGAAAGGATCAATATTTTTTGATTTTTCCATTTTATCAGGTTCCAATAAGGCTTAGTATGGCATTGCTATTAATTCTGCCTTTATTTAAATTTTTGATATTTTGTACATCATGGATTTTTTCTGCATTGATTTTGATTTGTTAAAATACTGTGTTATATTATTTTGATAACTGAGCTTTTTGTTTTGGAAGATCCTTAAATTTTACACCCAAAGCAAATGCCTCCACTCATCTCAGCCCCATCCCTCTTTCCTAGTTACTTAAGTGCTCTTTCCAATATCTGTGTTGTCTGTGGGTCTATTTCTTTCTTTCTTTTTCTTTTTTTTTTTTTTTTTTTTTGTGGTACGCAGGCCTCTCACTGTTGTGGCCTCTCCTGTTGCGGAGCACAGGCTCCGGATGTGCAGGCTCAACGGCCATGGCTCACGGGCCCAGCCATTCCACAGCATGTGGGATCTTCCCAGACTGGGGCACAAACCCATGTCCCCTGCATCGGCAGGTGGACTCCTAACCACTGTGCCACCAGGGAAGCCCTGTGGGTCTATTTCTATTGACTATTTTATTTACTGATTATTTGTCACATTTCATTACTTTTTTGCATGTCCAACAACATTTGATTATCTATTGGACATTATGGATGATATATTCTAGAGACTCTGGATTCTGTTTTCTTACTCTGAAGAGTGTTAAATTCTGTTCTATAAAGCATTTAATCACTGACAGCGCACCTCAACTTGTGGAGACTTGATTTTAGGCTCTTCTAGGATGGCTGTATTTCAGTTTTTCCCTAAGTTGGGGGTTCAGATATAGTCTCTACTGCTAAGGTATGATCCTTATGGAGTTTCAATAGGAAGTTTCTGGGATTTGCCAAAGACTTCTATACTAGGTGAGTTTGAACCACAAACTCTGTCTCTTTAACATGAGGTCACTGTTGAAATATCTCTGTTATGGACTGAATGTTTATGCTCTCTCCAAAATTGTATGTTGAAGCCCTAAGGCTCAATGTCATGGTATTTGGAGATGGAGCCTTTGGGAGATAATTGGATTTAGATGAGATCATGAGAGTGGAGTACTCACAAATGGGATTAGTGTCCTTATAAGAAGAGGAAGAGTCTAGAACTCTTTCTCTCTCTGCCATTTGAGGACAATGAGAAGGCAGCCATCGCAAACCAGGAAGTGGGCTCTCACCAGGAGCTTAATCTGCCAACACCTTTGTCTCAGACTTCCCAGCTGCCAGAAGGGTGAGCAATAAATGTCTCTTGGTTAAGCCACCCAGTCTGTGGTACTTTTGTTATAGCAGCCCAAACTGACTAAGATGGTCTTCTTACCTCTTTTAGCTGATCAGTTAGAGCTTTCTGCAGGATTTCTTAGAGCCTCTATTAACACATGGGCAGTTCAGAAGTCAGCTAAGATTTTGAAGGCAGACTTTATGCATATTTTTGTGGCTCACAGTTTGGTGGCCCACTCTTTTCTGGGATTTCCCTCCTCAATTTCTACCCCACACTCCAATCTCTGACTTTGCAGCATAGTAAGATGGCCACTTTCTGTTCAAAATCTATTTCCCATGCGCCATGTGGACTCAGGCATGCCTTCAGAAGAAAAACCAGTTAAATGCCATTATCATCCAGTTTTCTTACTGCTATGGGCTGAATTCTGTCTTGCCAAATTCATATGTTGAAGTCCTACCCCCCAGTACTTCAGAATGTGACCTTATTTGGATATAAGGTCTTTGCAGAGGTAATCAAGTTGGAATGCTGTTATTAGGGTGGGTCCTAAAAAAAGGGAAATTTGGACTCAGACACACACATAGGGAGAACTCCATGTGAAAATGAAGGCAGAGATCGGGATGATGTTTCTACCTGCCATGGGATGTCAAAGATTGCTAGAAAACCACCAGAGGCTAGGTGAGAGATATGGATTATATTCTTTCTCACACCCCTTAGAGGCACCCAATCTTGCCCCACAATTTGATCTCAGACTTCCAGCCTTCAGAACAGTGAGTCAATAAATTTCTGTTGTTCAAGCCACCATGTTTGTGGTACTTTGTTACAGAAGCCTTAATAAGCTAATACACCCCCCTTAATTAAGTCTCACTCTTCTAATTCTCCCTGCTATAGGTCATTCTGCAGCTGTTCAAATAGTTGTGCTTGTTTTAATATATTGTCCAGAGTTTATAATTGTCACCGGCGTGGATGTTAGTTCAGTATTAGCTACTCCACTCTCGCCAAAAGCTGGAAGTCCATGAGCTAAATTTCCAATCTTCCAGTCTGTGCTTGGCAGCCTGTGAGTTAATTTTGTTTACCCCTGAATCCAGTCCAGGGTCCCAGATCCCATGTTAGGGTCGGATATTCTGCCCTCTGATGGTTTACAAGAAGTAGAAAAATATTTATGGTCTTCTATGGTTAAATAGATTGGTTATGACTGATCTTAAAATCATGTAGGCAACTCCCCCCCCCCCCCAACTTTTCCCTTTCCTGGGAGGGCTGCATAGGACTTCAGCTGAGCCACTATTCAAGTACTTATGCAGATGGAAAACTGCTTTCTGTGGAAATTTGTCCCTACCTATAAGTGATTCTGCAACCCACTTCCATGCAGGTGTGTGTGGATTCTTGCGTATATGTACGTGCATTGGAGAGGAGCTAGGGGACTCTCCATTTGGGAAAGAATACAAACTGAGCTCTTTGTGTTTAATAACACTGCAATTTTTCTGAAAATAGATGGCTCCCTTTCAGTCAACAATAGAACATATCTGTTAACTTGGAGAATTTAACTTGTTAAATCTCCGGGAAGCAGCCTGACAAGGACCTTGGAGAGTTAGTCCAAAGGACATTAACCATCACTTCTGGATTGTCTAAGCTTACTCTCTCTTTAGCGATTTCTGTAACCAGGAAGACACACACTGTACTACATTACTTTAGCTTCCCATAGAAATGTCTTTCCAGAGAACAGTGATTTAATATGCCTTCAGTTTCCGTCCAGTGTTGATAAAAGAAACAGTGATATGAAGAATACTCTGCAATTTTTGCGTAACAGCTGTTGAGGATAAGGTTCATTATATTGTTCAATATCTTATATAAAGGCCTAGGAGAGTGGCTCCCACATTTTTCTTTTTAATCACAAAATCCTTTCTTCAAATACAAGCTTACATGGAAACTTCATGCCTATAATAGATCAACATGGTTGAAGTGGAAGCTGGAGGTCCTAGAGCCTTGTCTTCCCTCTCTCCCTGCTTTTCTTTCTCTAGTTTTTTTCTTACCCACCACTTCACATTACCCTGCATGATCCCTTGTTAAAGGGCTCCATTGAGCCCAGTGTAAAAATCGTTAGTGTTAGTCTAAGGTAGACTTTACGTTGAGAAATTAGTGCTAGGACAAAGTTTGTCTCGTCTCACAGATAGTGGTGATTATGTTGATACAACCCAGATGTGTTACTCTGTGTGTTTCTCTTCTTGCCTTGGATGCCAGGAAAATCAGATAAATTAGGTGCTCAAATTTAATAGTTATTCTTGTCCTGGAATAGATGCAACAATTTGTCCCAGTTTTCTTCAACCAAAGTTGTAGAGGATTGAGTTTATTATATCCCCGGTTGAAGGTACATTATCATCATAGGAGCTCTCTGTTGTATGTACACGAATTTGTATGTATGTATATATTATGTATGTATTTATTACCATTATCCCTAAACTCGATTCTCATTACCCTTCTCCTCTCTTACTACCCCTCACAGACAACTCTATTCTGATGGGTTGAATGTATAACTTTATGTTATACTATGTTCCTACAAATGGGTATTATTTTATACACATGTATATTTATGTGTGTGTATCATTTTATATATATATATATAAAATATGTGTATCGTATATATACAGGTATATAATATATGATATATACAGAAATTTATCTCATATATTCTTTTTTTTTTTTTTGATAGGTATACCTGGATTTAATTCTCACTTCTACCGCTTGGTAGCTGGATAGCCTTAGGCAAGTTTCATACCTCCCTGAAATTCACTTAATTCAGTCTGTAAAATGGCATAATAACTTATTATAGCATCCTTTTAGGAATTTTAAATCAGTTCTTGAAATAAAAGTACACAATATATAGACAAGTATGGATTCCTCAATAGGTGTTTGACCTTTCATTTCTCCAGTATCCCACCCGCATCAAATAAAGAAAAATACTTTTTAAAATTTACGAATATTTCATTGTTGTAAAGTTAAAGCCATAAAAATAATCAAATGGCCTACTATCATACCGTTAGAAGAAAAAAAAAAAGGTGTTCATGAGAGTTCCATATTAGAATACAAGTTTTCCTTAGGCACCTGTTTATGTATGCTATTCTGCTCTTTACAATAAATAATTAAATTTAAAAGACTTAATTCCTCACTTTTAAGACCTTATTAGTTTACAAATTACATATTGACCTATGTTAAATTTTATACCGACCCATGCTAATGAATTCAGTACAGAAAACAAAAAACACTGCACTCAAGCAAACGACATATATATATATATATATATATATAACTTATATGAGAATTGCTACTCCAGCTTTCTTTTGGTTTCCATTTGCATGAAATATCTTTTTCCATCCCCTTACTTTCAGTCTGTATGTGTCTCTAGGTCTGAAGTGGGTCTCTTGTAGACAGCAAATATATGGGTCTTGTTTTTGTATCCATTCAGCCAATCTGTGTCTTTTGGTGGGAGCATTTAGTCCATTTACATTTAAGGTAATTATCAGTATGTGTGTTCCCATTCCCATTTTCTTAATTGTTTTGGGTTTGTTATTGTAGGTCTTTTCCTTCTTTTGTGTTTCTTGCCTAGAGAAGTTCCTTTAGCAGTTGTTGTAGAGCTGGTTTGGTGGTGCTGAACTCTCTCAGCTTTTGCTTGTCTGTAAAGGTTTTAATTTCTCCATCAAATCTGAATGAGATCCTTGCCGGGTAGAGTAATCTTGGTTGCAGGTTTTTCTCCTTCAACACTTTCAATATGTCCTGCCACTCCCTTCTGGCTTGCAGAGTTTCTGCTGAAAGATCAGCTGTTAACCTTATGGGGATTCCCTTGTGTGTTATTTGTTGTTTTTCCCTTGCTGCTTTTAATATGTTTTCTTTGTATTTAATTTTTGACAGTTTGATTAATATGTGTCTTGGCGTATTTCTCCTTGGATTTATCCTGTATGGGACTCTCTGTGCTTCCTGGACTTGATTAACTATTTCCTTTCCCATATTAGGGAAGTTTTCAACTATAATCTCTTCAAATATTTTCTCAGTCCCTTTCTTTTTCTATTCTTCTTCTGGAACCCCTATAATTCGAATGTTGGTGCGTTTAATGTTGTCCCAGAGGTCTCTGAGACTGTCCTCAGTTCTTTTCATTCTTTTTTCTTTATTCTGCTCTGCAGTAGTTATTTCCACTATTTTATCTTCCAGGTCACTTATCCGTTCTTCTGCCTCAGTTATTCTGCTATTGATCCCATCTAGAGTACTTTTAATTTCATTTATTGTGTTGTTCATCGTTGCTTGTTTCATCTTTAGTTCTTCTAGGTCCTTGTTAACTGATTCTTGCATTTTGTCCATTCTATTGTCCATTCTATCTCCAAGATTTCGGATAAACCTTACTATCATTATTCTGAATTCTTTTTCCGGTAGACTGCCTATTTCCTCTTCATTTGTTAGGTCTGGTGGGTTTTTATCTTGCTCCTTCATCTGCTGTGTGTTTTTCTGTCTTTTCATTTTGCTTATCTTACTGTGTTTGTGGTCTCCTTTTTTGCAGGCTGAAGGTTCGTAGTTCCTGTTGTTTTTTGTGTCTGTCCCCAGTGGCTAAGGTTGGTTCAGTGGGTTGTGTCGGCTTCCTGGTGGAGGGTACTAGTGCCTGTGTTCTGGTGGATGAGGCTGGATCTTGTCTTTCTGGTGGGCAGGTCCACGTCTGGTGGTGTGTTTTGGGGTGTCTGTAGACTTATTATGATTTTGGGCAGCCTCTCTGCTAATGGGTGGGGTTGTGTTCCTGTCTTGCTAGTTGTTTGGCATAGGATGTCCAGCACTGTAGCTTGCTGGTCGTTGAGTGAAACTGGGTGCTGGCGTTGAGATGGAGATCTCTCGGAGATTTTTGCTGTTTGATATTATGTGCAGCTGGGAGGCCTCTTGTGGACCAGCGTCCTGAAGTTGGCTCTCCCACCTCAGAGGCACAGCACTGAGTCCTGGCTGCAGCACCAAGAGCCTTTCATCCACAGGGCTCCTTAATTTGGGATGATTCGTTGACTATTCAGGTATTCCACAGATGCAGGGTATATCAAGTTGATTGTGGAGCTTTAATCCGCTGCTTCTGAGGCTGCTGGGAGAGATTTCCCTTTCTCTTCTTTGTTCTCACAGCTCCCAGGGGCTCAGCTTTGGATTTGGCCCCGCCTGTGCGTGTAGGTCGCCGGAGGGCGTCTGTTCTTTGCTCAGACAGGACGGGGTTAAAGGAGCCGCTGATTCAGAGGCTCTGGCTCACTCAGGCCGGGGGGGTAGGGAGGGTCACGGAGTGTGGGGCGGGCCTGCAGCGGCAGAGGCCGGCGTGACGTTGCAGCCTGAGGCGCGCTGTGCGTTCTCCCAGGGGAGTTGTCCCTGGATCCCGGGACCCTGGCAGTGGCGGGCTGCACAGGCTCCCCGGAAGGGCGCGTGGCTAGTGACCTGCGCTCGCACACAGGCCTCCTGGTGGCGGCAGCAGCGGCCCTAGCGTCCCATGTCCGTCCCTGGGCTCCGCACTTCCAGCCGCGGCCCGCGCCCGTCCCTGGAGCTCTCTCAAGCAGCGTTCTTAATCCCCTCTCCTCGTGCACCAGGAAACAAAGAGGGACGCAAAAGTCTCTTGCCTCCTCGGCAGGTCCAGACCCTTCCCCGGACTCTCTCCCGGCTAGCCGCGGCGCACCAACGCCCTGCAGGCTGTGTTCACGCCGCCAACCTCAGTCCTCTCCCGGCGCTGCGACAAAAGCCGGAGCCTCAGCTCCCAGTCCCGCCCGCCCCGGCGGGCGAGCAGACAAGCCTCTCGGCTGGTGAGTTCCGGCCGGCCCGATCCTCTGCGCTGGAATCTGTCCGCTTTGCCCTCCGCACCCCTGTTGCTGTGCTCTCCTCCGCGGCTCCCAAGCTCCCCCACTCCGCCTCCCGAAGTCTCCACCCGCGAAGGGGCTTCCTAGTGTGTGGACACTTTTCCTCCTTCACAGCTCTCTCCCGCTGGTGCAGGACCCGTCCCTATCCTTTTGTCTCTGTTTAGGTTTTTCTTTTGCCCTAACCAGGTACGTGGGGGGTTCCTTGCCTTTTGGGAGGTCTGAGGTCTTCTGCCAGCGTTCAGTAGGTGCTCCGTAGGAGTTGTTCCACGCGTAGATGTATTTCTGGTGTATCTGTGGGGAGGAAGGTGATCTCCGCGTCTTACTCTTCCGCCATCTTCCCGGAAGTCCTCTGGGTCTTCATTTTCCTATCTCATATATTCTTCACCATCCATTATGGTTTCAAGATCCATCCAATTGCTCTGTTTAAAGGTAATCTACTGCTTTCAGCTACTGCATAGTGTGCTGTTGTGAGTACCAACCACTTATTTTATATTCTCTTTCCCAATGACATACACCCAGGTTGACTCCAATTCCTGGTCACCACAAATAACATGGCAATGAGCATCCTTGTACATATGCCCCTTAGTAGCTGTCTAAGAATTACACTGGGATATAGACATTGGAGTGGAATTTCTGGGTCATAGCATATGTACCTGTTTAATTTGACTAGGTATTGGCAGATTGTTCCCCAGAATGGCCGCACCCATCCACATTCCCACCAGCAGTGCAAAGGGTTCCCACTTCTCCAAATCATTAACAACTCGACATTATTCATTTTCACATTTTTGTCAATATGTAAGGTATTTTAATTGCTGTTTTAATTTAAATTTCTCTTATTCTCAATTATTTTGAGCAAATCTTCATATGCTTATTATTTTGAATTTCTCCTCTATACATGGCCTGCTTTTATCCCTTGCCCATTTTCTGTTGATGTTACTGTAGCTATGTTTTCCTTGTTGATTTTCATGAGCCCTTGTATATTTTAGATCAGCATTGGTTAATTGAAATATAATGTGAGCCACACGATCTTCCAGTAGCCACATTAAAAGAATGAAAATAAACCAGTGAAATTATTTTCATTAATTTATTGCTTAATTATTAGTGAAACCGTAGTTACAGACTATCTTTTCAGTTTTATAGATAGCAAATATTTTCTCCCATTTTGTTATCTGGCTATTTACTTTTTTGGGGGGGGGGCTGAGATGTCTTTTCTGGTCTAATATATGGTCATTTTGTTGTAAATCTCTATACATACTTGAAAAAATAGTTATTCTGTTGAGTATAAGATTCTTTCTCTATAAGTATGTTTTAAATTTCTATATCTTAATAATTTCATCTGATTGTCCCATCAGTTTCTGAGAGGAAGAGATGTAAAATCTCTCATTGTAATCATGAATTTGTCAATTTATCCTTGTAATTGTTTCCTTTATACATTCCAGGCTAGTTTGTTTATGATCTTGGAGATTGCTTCTTTTAAAAATACCAAATGATGTCTCTCTTTGCCTCATTAAATGTTTGATATTTAAAAATACTGTTATATCAGCTTCATTTATTAATTTTTTGATGTATTTTTTTTCCATGCCTTTAAGTTTTCAGTGTTGTTTCGTTTTAGGTTTCTCTCTTCCTTCCTTCCTCTTTCCTTCCTTCCTTCCTTCCTTCCCTCCTTCCTGTTTCTTTCTTTATTCCCTTTGTTTCTTTCCTTTTTCCTTCCTTCCTTCCTCTCTTTTTTTCTTTTTCTTTTATTAATGTCAAGTAACTCTTTAACTGAATATAGCAAAGCTGTTACTGCAGATCTTTCTATTTTTCACGGAGGTAATTTCCCCCCAGTTTTACTGAGGTATGATTGACATATAACATTGTATTACACCAAGGTGTACAACACAATGATTTAATATATTTATATGTTGCAAAACGATCACCACAATAAGTTTAGTTAACATCCATCACCTCACACTGTTACAGATTTTTGTCTTGTGATGAGTACTTTTAAGATCTATTCTCTTGGCAACTCTGAAATATAAAATATAGTATTGTTAACTATAGTCACCATGCTGTACATTACATTTCCAGAGCTTTTTTATATTATAGCTGGAAGTTTGTACCTTTCCACCCCCTTCACCCATTCCCCCCATCTCCCCTCCCCGTCCCCCCTTTCCCACTGGCTCTGGCAACCACCAGTCTGTCCCCTGTGTCTATTTCAGTTTTTTTAAGGTTGCACATATAAGTGAGATCATACAGTATTTGCCTTTCTCTGTCTGACTTATTTCTCTTGAATATTAGTTTTTTTTGATGATGTCCTTTTCTACATAGACTTTGTTAATTTTTATATTTAATTTGTTTTCTTTTGTTTTAAGTAGTCCTAATTAATATACGAGGAAACATACTTTTACTCAGAATATCTCTTGTTCCGTGTTTCTCTCTCTCAGAGGCTCAGATGTAAAATTGACTTGGCAAAAACTTTCTTAGAACTGGCTTCTAAAGAGCTTATATCTCTTGAAGAATAAAATAAATGATATCAGTCAGGATCTCTGCTTCTGGCAAGTTAGAGAAACAGAGCTCCAACTTATCCTCCTATGTGAAACAAGTGAAAAAATATATATACACACACATGCACATATGTATACACAGAAATATACACACACATATATACATGTACATATACACACATCCATATATATATGTGTGTATATGAAACCACAGTTTCAAGTCTTTGGATTTCAGGCAACAAAAGACAGTGAAGCCTGAGAGATGAGAAACAAATAATATGATTTCCAGGGTTTCCCCAGCTTAGTACCTGGAGAGAGAATAATACATTATGGCTAAGTGGGGTTTATTCCAAGAACACAGGTTTGTTTCACATTAAAAAATAATCAGCATAATTCATAATATTAACAAACTAAAAAGGCAAAACCACATGACCATCTCAATACATGTAGAAAAAAACATATAAAATTCAGTACTATTCCTAACCAAAACCCTCTACAAACTAAGAATAGAAGGGAACTTATTCAACCTGAGAAAGGTCATTTGCAAAATTTCTATAGCCTATTCACTCTTAGTGGTGAAATACTAGATGCTTTCTTCCTAAGATCAGGCACAAGGCAAGGATGTTACCTTTCAGTAGTTCTATTCAACATTGTATAGACAGCCTAAGTGCAATAAGTAAGTGCAATAAGGTAAGAAAAAGAAAAAAAAATCCAGATTATGAAAACTATTATTTTCTCAGAGAGTATAATTGTCTACATAGAAAGTCCTATAGGATCTACATAAAAGTAACAATGCAATATAGCTTTCTCCAGATTATAAATATTTTCTCAGATTATTATTTTTTTAATTTTATTTTTATTTTTTGTGGTACACGGGCCTCTCACTGTTGTGGCCTCTCCCGTTTCGGAGCACAGGCTCTGGACGCGCAGGCTCAGCGGCCATGGCTCACGGGCCCAGCCGCTCCGCGGCATGTGGGATCTTCCCAGACCGGGGCACGAACCCATGTCCGCTGCATCGGAAGGCGGACTCTCAACCACTGCGCCACCAGGGAAGCCCTTCTCAGATTATTAAATATAATGTTTTTAATGACTACATCTCTAGTACTCAATTAAATAGTTCCTTTATATTGGACATTTAAAAATTTTCTAATAATGTTATTAATACTGTAGTAAACATCTCTATCAGTTTAATTTTATTCATATCTCTGTTATTTTCCATTGTGAAAATTCTCAATAATTAAAGTTGAATTTCTGGGTAAAAGGTGATGGATATTTTAAAACTTGTGAAATGTATTATCAAATTGTCCCCAAGGCAGGTTGCCCTAATTATTAAATAGTACCTTGTTGTTTCAATTTGAACACTTTTGTCACCTGGGTATAATATTTTGTTGATGGGATATAGGTTTATTTCTGTCCCTGTTAATCAATTTTGCTAGCACCATTTGTTAATAATAATACTCATTTCCCATTGATTTGAAACATTATGTAAATATATTGAATTTTTATATATTCTTAGACTTTTGGATAAATTTTTTTTTGTATAAGTACCTTCTTTAAATGTTGTTTTTAGCTTTATCATTTATTTTAATAATTTACAGTTGTGGTTCCCCTCTATTATTTTTATTTTTCAAAATCTTTTTTTACAAAAAAAATGAAGCCCATCAATTTACCCTTTATATACATTCTAGAATTCTTTCACCAAATTACAAAAAAATCATTGGAATTTTGGTTGGAATGACATTAAATTTGTAAGTTAAATTTTGTGGAGAATTGTGCTCTTTATAATGTTAAATCTTTTTATGGGGAACATGGTCTGTCTCTTGTTTTATCCAGGCTTTCTCTAAGTATGACTTTGATTTCCTCCTTAGCTTCATAACTATTTAGGAGAGCATTTTATAATTCCCAGGTTAAGTTGTTATATGTGTGCATCTGCATTGGCTTTTTGTCTTATCATAGTGTAAATTAGAGAATGAGGATGACAGTTTTTGCTTTTGAATAAATTGTTGAGGTTTTTTTAGGGCCTATTATATGGCCAACTTTTATAAATGTTCATGGACACTGAAAAAGAAGGTACATCCTCCATAAAGTGCCACGTTTAATGAAGAATTTAAATCATTTTATTAATTACATTTTTCAGATTCTTCTGTTTCCTATTTGTTCTATCAAGGCCCAGAAATATGTATTAAGAAATATCATGCTACTAATGTATTTCTGCCAACTTCTCATTGTGATTTGAATAGTTTTTATTTCATGTATTTTGATGCTATGTTATTCAAAACATAGACATTTTATATTATTTTATCTGCATTGTGGATTTTGTCCTTAATAAATGTGATCCTCTTTTATCTTGTTCATTGCATATTGCTTTGAGTTCCATTTTAATATTAATCTTATGGCCTCTGCTTTCTTTTTATTTGCATTAGCCAGGTACATCTTTGTTCATCTTTTTTTTTTTTGCAGTACGCGGGCCTCTCGCTGTTGTGGCCTCTCCCGTTGCGGAGCACAGGCTCCGGACGCGCAGGCTCAGTGGCCATGGCTCACGGGCCCAGCTGCTCCGCGGCATGTGGGATGTTCCCGGAACGGAGCACAAACCCATGTCCCCTGTATCAGCAGGCGGACTCTCAACCACTGCGCCACCAGGGAAGCCCCATCTTTTTATTTTTAACCTTTTTGTGTCATTGTAAAAGTATGTCTTGGAGATAATTTATAATTGGATTCTTTTAAAAATACAATCTAAGTGTCTTTTGATTTCAGTAGATGAGTTTATCCTACTGTTATTTATTACTATCACAGGTAAGTTTTGTTCTATTTTTGCCATCATGTTTTTATTGACCACTTTTATATTTAAAAATATACATCCTTCATTTTATTTTTATCAATTGATTTAGACCTTCTATTTTCTTCTCTAGTGATTTTTTTTGTCTAGTAATTAATTTTAATTAGAAGGACATACTTGTCCCCTTTCTTTAAGTATCAATGTCAATCAAATATCAATTATCTAATATCTAAATATATAATATTATCAAATACCTTTTTATGTATTATTTAGAAATTAGCATATTTACTTCCCCCCATCAATCATTCTCTTACTTAGAGTATGCATCGATTTAATCTGCAATGTTTGGATTAATTACTGTGATTTACTAACATCTTACATTATGTATCTTCTTTTTTTAAATTTTTAAATTTGTTTTCATTTTTATTTTTTAGTGGAGTATAGTTGCTTCACAATATTATGTTAGTTTTTACTGTACAACAAAGTGAATCAGCTATATGTATACATATATTCCCTCTTTTTGGGATTTCCTTCTCATTTAGGTCACCACAGAGTACTGAGTAGAGTTCCCTGTGCTATACAGTAGGTTCTCATTAGTTATCTATTTTATACATAGTGTCAATAGTGTATATATGTCAATCCCAATCTCCCAATTCATCCCCCTCCGTGCACTTTCCACCTTTGTATTGATGTTTGGTCTCTACGTCTGTGTCTCTGATTCTGCTTTGTAAATAAAATTGTCTATACCAATATTTTCAGATTCCACATATATGCATTAATATACGATATTTGTTTTTCCCTTTCTGACTTACTACACTCTGTATGACAGTCTCTAGGTCCATCCATGTTTCTACAAATGACCCATATTTTGTTTCTTTTTATGGCTGAGTAATATTCCATTGTATATATGTACCACATCTTTATCCATTCCTCTGTTGATGGACATTCAGGTTGCTCCATGTCCCGGCTATTGTAAATAGTCTACAATGAACATTGGGGTGCATGTGTCTTTTTGAATTATGGTTTTCTCTGGGTATATGCCCAGTAGTGGGATTGCTGGGTCATAGGGTAGCTCTATTTTTAGTTTTTTAAGGGATTTCGATACTGCTCTCAGTAGAAGTTGTATAAATTTACATTCCCACCAACAATGCATGACGGTTCCCTTTTCTCCACACCTTCTCCAGCATTTACTGTTTATAGATTTTTTGATGATGGTCATTCAGACCGGTGTGCTACCTCATAGTAGTTTTGATTTCCATTTCTCTAATAATTAGTGATGTTGAGCATCTTTTAATGTGTTTGTTGGCCATCTGTATGTATTCTTCTGAGAAATGTTTATTTATGTTTTCTGCCATTTTTTAATTCATTTTTTTTTTATATTGAGCTGCATGAGCTGTTTGTATATTTTGGAGATTAATCCTTTGTCAGCTGCTTCATTTGCAAATATTTTCTTCCATTCTAAATGTTGTCTTTTCATCTTGTTTATGGTTTCCTTTGCTGTGTAAAAGCTCTTAAGATTCATTAGGTCCTATTTGTTTATTTCTGTTTTTATTCTCATTACTCTAGGAGGTGGGTCCAAAAATATCTTGCTGCAATTTATGTCAAAGAGTGTTTTGCCTATGTTTTCCTCTAAGAGTTTTTTTCTGTGTGTGCTAATACAATAGCATTATCTTCTGTGGGTATATATATATTTTTTATTTTTAACATCTTTATTGGAGTATAATTGCCTTACAATTGTGTGTTAGTTTCTGCTTTATAACACAGTGAACCAGCTATACATATACATATATCCCCATATCTCCTTCCTCTTGCATCTGCCTCACACCCTCTCTATGCCACCCAGCTAGGTGGACACAGAGCACCGAGCTGATCTCCCTGTGCTATGTGGATGCTTCCCACTAGCTATCTATTTTACATTTGGTAGTGTATATATGTCCATGTCATGCTCTCACTTCATCCCAGCTTACCCTTCCCCCTCCCCATGTCCTCAAGTGCATTCATAATGTATGTGTCTTTATTCCTGTCCTGCCCCTAGTTTCTTCAGAACCATTTTTTTTTGTTTTTAGATTCCATATATATATGTGTTAGCATACAGTATTTGTTTTTCTCTTTCTGACTAACTTTACGCTGTATGGCAGATTCTAGGTCCATCCACCTCACTGCAAATAACTCAATTTCATTTCTTTTTATGACTGAGTAATATTCCATTGTATATATGTGCCACATCTTTCTTATCCATTCATCTGTCGATGGACACTTAGGCTGCTTCCATGTCCTGACTCTTGTAAATAGAGCTGCAGTGAACATTGTGGTACATAACTCTTTTTGAATTATGGTTTTCTCAGGGTATATGCCCAGTAGTGGGGCTGCTGGGTCGTATGGTGGTTCTATTTTTAGTTTTTTAAGGAACCTCCATACTGTTATCCATAGTGGCTATATCAATTTACAATACCACCAACAGTGCAAGAGGGTTCCCTTTTCTCCACACCCTCTCCAGCACTTACTGTTTGTAGATTTTTTGATGATGGCCATTCTGAGTGGTGTTAGGTGGTACCTCAGTGTAGCTTTTTTTTTTAACATCTTTATTGGAGTATAATTGCTTTACAATGGTGTGTTACTTTCTGCTTTATAACAAAGTGAATCAGTTATACATATACATATGTCCCCATATCTCTTCCCTGTTGCTTCTCCCTCTCTCCCACCCTCCCTATCCCACCCCTCTAGGTGGTCACAAAGCACCTAGCTGATCTCCCTGTACTATGCGGCTGCTTCCCACTAGCTATCTATTTTACGTTTGGTAGCGTATATATGTCCATGCCACTCTCGCTTTGTCCCAGCTTCCCCTTCACTCTCCTCAAGTCCATTCTCTAGTAGGTCTGTGTCTTTACTCCAGTCTTGCCCCTAGGTTCTTCATGACTGTTTTTTTTTCTTTTTTAGGTTCCATGTATATGTGTAAGTATATGGTATTAGTTTTTCTCTATCTGACTTACTTCACTCTGTATGACAGACTCTAAGTCCATCCACCTCACTGCAAATAACTCAATTTCGTTTCTTCTTATGGTTGAGTAATATTCCATTGTATGTATGTGCCACATCTTCCTTATCCATTCATCTGTTGATGGATACTTAGATTGCTTCCATGTCCTGGCTATTGTAACTAGAGCTGCAATGAACATTGTGGTACATGACTCTTTTTGAATTATGGTTTTCTCAGGGTATATGCCCAGTAGTGGGGCTGCTGTGTCGTATGGTAGTTCTATTTGTAGTTTTTTAAGGAAGCTCCATACTGTTCTCCATAGTGGCTATATCAATTTACATTCCCACTAACGGTGCAAGAGGGTTCCCTTTTCTCCACATCCTCTCCAGCATTTATTGTTTGTAAATTTTTTGATGATGGCCATTCTGACTGGTGAGAGTTGATGCCTCATTGTAGTTTTGATTTGCATTTCTCTAATGATTAATGATGTTTCATGTGTCTGTTGGCAATCTGTATATCTTCTTTGGAGCAATGTCTATTTAAATATCTATTTAAAATGTTCTGCCCATTTTTGGATTGGGTTGTTTGTTTTTATGATATTAAGCTGCATGAGCTGCTTGTAAATTTTGGAGATTAATCCTTTGTCAGTTGCTTCATTTGCAAATATTTTCTCCCATTATGAGGGTGTCTTTTCATATTGTTTATGGTTTCCTTTGCTGTGCAAAAGTAAGTTTCATTAGGCCCTATTTGTTTATTTTTGTTCTTATTTCCATTTCTCTAGGGGGTGGGTTAAAAAGGATCTTGCTGTGAATTATGTCATAGAGGCTTCTGACTATGTTTTCCTCTAAGAGTTTATAGTGTCTGGCCTTACATTTAGGTCTTTAATCCATTTTGAGTTTATTTTTGTGTATGGTGTTAGTGAGTGTTCTAATTTCATTCTTTTACATGTAGCTGTCCAGTTTTCCAAGCACCACTTACTTAAGAGGCTGTCTTTTCTCCACTGTATATTCTTGCCACATTTATCAAAAATAAGGTGACCATAGGTGTGTGGGTTTATCCCTGGGATTTCTATCCTGTTCCATTGATCTATATTTCTTTTTTTATGCCAGTACCATACCATCTTGATTACTGTACCTTTGTAGTATAGTCTGAAGTCTGGGAGCCTGATTCCTCCAGCTCTGTGTTTCTTTCTCAAGATTGCTTTGGCTACATGGGGTCTTTTGTATTTCCATACAAATTGTGAAATTTTTTGTTCTAGCTCTGTGAAAAATGCCATTGGTAGATTGATATGGATCACATTGAATCTGAAGATTGCTTTGGGTGGTATAGTCATTTACACAAGTTGATTCTTCTGATCCAAGAACATGATATATCTCTCCATCTGTTTGTATCATGTTTAATTTCTTTCACCAGTGTCTTACAATTTTCTGCAAACAGGTCTTTTGTATCCTTAGGTAGATACCTACTTATTCCTAGGTATTTTATTCTTTGTGTTGCAATGGTAAATGGGAGTGTTTCCTTAATTTCTCTTTCAGATTTTTCTTCAACAGTGTATAGGAATGCGAGAGATTTCTGTGCATTAATTTTGTATCCTGCTACTTTACCAAATTCATTGATTAGCTCTAGTAGTTTTCCTGTAGCATCTTTAGGATTCTCTATGTATAGTATCATGTCATCTGTGAACAGTGACAGCTTTACTTCTTCTTGTCCAATTTGGATTCCTTTTATTTCTTTTTCTTCTCTGATTTCTGTGGCTAAAATTTCCAAAACTATGTTGAATAATAGTGGTGAGAGTGCACAACCTTGTCTTCTTACTGATCTTAGTGGAAATGGTTTCAGTTTTTTACCATTAAGGATGATGTTGGCTGTGGGTTTGTCTTATATGGCCTTTATTATGTTGAGGAAAGTTCCCTCTATGCTTACTTTCTTGAGAGTTTTTATCATAAATGGGTGTTGAATTTTGTTGAAAGCTTTCTCTGCATCTATTGAGATGATCATATGGATTTTCTCCTTCAGTTTGTTAATATGGTGATTCACATTGATTGATTTGTATATATTGAAGAATTCTTGCATTCCTGGGATAAACCCCACCTGGTCATGGTGTGTGATCCTTTTAATGTGCTGTTCTATTCTGTTTGTTAGTATTTTGTTGAGGATTTTTGCATCTATGTTCATCAGTGATATTGGATTGTAGTTTTCTTTCTTTGTGACATCTTTAACTGGTTTTGGTATCAGGGTGATTGTGGCCTTGTAGAATGAGATTAGGAGTGTTCCTCTATCTTCTATATTTTGGAAGAACTTAAGAAGGGTAGGTGTTAGCTCTTCTCTAAATGTTTGATAGAAATCACCTGTGAAGCCATCTGGCCCTTTTGTTTGTTGGAAGATTTTTAATCATGGTCTCAATTTCAGTGCTTGTGATTGGCCTGTTAATATTTTCTATTTCTTCCTGGTTCTGTCTCGGAAGGTGTGCTTTTCTAAGAATTTGTCCATTTCTTCCATGTTGTCCATTTTATTGGCATAAATTTGCTTATCGGAATCTCATGATCCTTTGTATTGCTCCAGTGTCAGTAGTTACTTCTCCTTTTTCATTTCTAATTCTATTGATTTAAGTCTTCCTTTTTTTCTTGATAAGTCTGGCTAATGGTTTATCAATTTTGTTTATCTTCTCAAAGAACCAGCTTTTAGTTTTATTGACCATTGCTATTGTTTCCTTCATTTCTTTTTCATTTATTTCTGATCTGATCTTTATGATTTCTTTCTTTCTTCTAACTTAGGGTTTTTTTTTTTTGTTGTTGTTCTTCTTTCTCTAATTTCTCTTGGTGTAAGGTTAGGTTGTTTATTTCAGATATTTCTTGAGGTAGGATTGTATTGCTATAAACTTCCCTCTTAGAACTGCTTTTCTGCATCCCATGGGTTTTGGGTAGTCGTGTTTTCATTGTCATTGGTTTCTAGGTATTTCTTGATTTCTTCAGTGATCTCTTGGTTATATAGTATTGTATTGTTTAGCCACCATGTGTTTGTATTTTTTACAGATTGTTTTCCTGTAATTGATATCTAGTCTCATAGCATTGTGGTTGGAAAAGATACTTGATACGATTTCAATTTTCTTATATTTACCAAGGTTTGATTTGTAACCCAAGATATGATCTATCCTGGAGAATGTTCCATGGGCACTTGAGAAGAAAGTGTATTCTGTTGTTTTTGGATGGAATGTCCTATAAATATCAATTAAGTCCAGCTTGTTTAATGTATCATTTAAAGCTTGTGTTTCCTTATTTATTTTCATTTTGGATGATCTGTCCATTGGTAAAATTGGGGTGTTAAAATCCCCTACTATGATTGTGTTACTGTAGCCATACTGTGTTATGGCTGTTAGCATTTGCCTTATGTATTAACGTGCTCCTATGTTGGGTGCATAAATATTTACGATTGATCCCTTGATCATTATGTAGTGTCCTTCTTTGTCTCTTGTAATAGTCTTTATTTTAAAGTCTCTTTTGTCTGATATGAGAATTGCTACTCCAGCTTTCTTTTGATTTCCATTTGCATGAAATATCTTTGTCCATACACTTAATTTCTACCTGTATGTGTCCCTAGGTCTGAAGTGGGTCTCTTGTAGACAGCATATATACAGGTCTTGTTTTTGTATCCATTCAGCCAGTCTATGCCTTTTGGTTGGAGCATTTAATCCATTTACATTTAAGGTAGTTATTGATATGTATGTTCCTACTACCATTTTCTTAATTGTTTTGTGTTTGTTATTGTAGGTCTTTCCCTTCTCTTGTGTTTCCTGCCTAGAGAAGTTGCTTTAAAATTTGTTGTAAAGCTGGTTTGGTAGTGCTGAATTCTCTTAGCTTTTGTTTGTCTGTAAACGTTTTAATTTCTCCGTTGAATGTGTTTGAGATTCTTGCTGCGTAGAGTAATCTTGTGTGTATTTTTTTCCCTTTCATCACTTTAAATATGTCCTGCCACTCCCTTCTGGCTTGAAGAGTTTCTGCTGAAAGATCAGATGTTAACCATATGTGGATTCCCTTGTATGTTATTTGTTGTTTTTCCCTTGCTGCTTTTAATATTTTTCCTTTGTATTTAATTTTTGATAGATTGATTAGTATGTGTCTTGGTGTGTTTGTCATTGGATTTATCCTGTATGGGACTCTCTGCACTTCCTGGACTTGATTGACTATTTCCTTTCCCGTATTAGGGAAGTTTTCAACTATAATCTCTTCAAATATTTTCTCAGTCCATTTCATTCTCTCTTTTTCCTCTGGGACCCCTATAATTTGAATGTTGCTACATTTAACATTGTCCCAGAGGTCTCTGAGAGTGTCCTTAATTCTTTTCATTCTTTTTTCTTTATTCTGCTCTGTGGTAGTTATTTCCACTCTTTTGTCTTCCAGGTCACTTATCTATTCTTCTGCCTCAGTTATTCTGCCATTGATTCCCTCTAGAGAATTTTTAATTTCATTTATTGTGTTGTTCATCATTGTTTGTCTGCTCTTTAGTTCTTCTAGGTCCTTGTTAAACGTCTCTTGTATTTTCTCCATTCTATTTCCAAGATTTTGGATCATTTTACTCTCATTACTCTGAATTCTTTTTCAGGTCTACTGCCTATTTCCTCCTCATTTGTTTGGTCTGGTGGGTTTTTGCCTCACTCCTTCATCTGCTGTGTGTTTCTCTGTCTTCTCATTTTGCTTAACTTACTGTGTTTGGGGTCTCCAGGCTGCAGGTTCATAGTTCCCATTGTTTTTGGTGACTGCCCCCAGTGGCTAAGATTTGTTCAGTGGGTTGTGTAGGCTTCCTGGTGGAGGGGACTAGTGCCTGTGTTCTGGTGGATGAGGCTGGTTCTTGTCTTTCTAGTGTGCAGGTCCGTATCTGGTCGTATGTTTTGGGCTGTCTGTGACCTTATTATGATTTTATGAAGCCTCTCTGCTAATGGGTGGGGTTGTGTTCCTGTCTTGCTAGTTGTTTGGCTTAGGGTGTCCATTACTGTAGCTTGCTGGACGTTGAGTGGACCAGGGTCTTAGCATTGAGATGGAGATCTCTCGGAGAGCTTTTGCCAGTTGATATTACATGGACCTGGGAGATCTCTGTTGGAGCAATGTCCTGAACTCAGCTCTCCAACCTCAGAGGCACAGGCCTGACACCTGGCCAGAGCAACAAGACCCTGTTCACCACATGGCTCAGAAGAAAAGGTAGAAAAATAGAAAGAAAGAAAGAAAAAAAAAATAAAATTATTAAAATAAAAAAATTGTTAAAAATAAACAAAAAATTAAAGAGTTATATAAAAGAAAGAAAGAAGGAAGAGAACAACCAAACCAAAAAAGAAATCCACAAGTGATAACAAGCACTAAAAATTTATACTAAAAAAATAAAAATAAAAAATAAAAATGGACAGACGGTACACTAGGCCAAATGGTAAAATCAAAGCTACACAGACAAAATCACACGAAGAAGCATACATATACACACTCACAAAAAGAGAAAAAGAAAAAAAATCTGTATATAAAAAAAAAAAAGAGGAAGAGAGCCAGCAAATAAACAAATTTACCAGTGATAGTAAACTCTAAATACTATACTAAGATAAACATAAAACCATATATAAATTAGATTCAGAAAGCAAACCCCCAGTCTACAGTTGCTCCCAAAGTCCACTGCCTCAATTTTGGGATGATTCGTTTTCTATTCAGGTATTCCACAGAAGCAGGGTACATCTAGTTGACTGTGGAGATTTAATCTGCTCCTCCTGAGGCTGCTGGGAGAAATATCCCTTTCTCTTCTTTGTTCGCATATCTTCAGGGGTTCAGCTTTGGGTTTGGCCCTATCTCTACATTTAGGTCACCTGAGGGCGTCTATTCTTCGTTCAGACAGGACAGGGTTAAAGTAGCAGCTGATTAGAGGCCTCTGGCTTACTCAGGCCGGGAGAATGGAGGAGTAAGGAACGCAGGGCAAGCCTGTGGTGGCAGAGGCCGGTGTGACATTGCAACAGCCTGAGGCATGCCATGTGTTCTCCTGGGGAAGTTGTCCCTGGATCACGGGACCCTGGCAGTGGAGGGCTGCACAGGCTCCCGGGAGGAGAGGTGTGGATAGTGCCCCGTGCTTGCACACAGGCTTCTTGGTGGCTGCAGCAGCAGCCTTAGCGTTTCATGCCTGCTACTGTTGTCTGTGCTGATAGCTGTGGCTCACGCCTGTCTCTGGAGCTCGTTTAGGTGGTGCTCTGAATCTCCTCTCCTTGCGCACCTCAAAACAATAGTCTCTTGTCTCTTAGGCAGTTCCAGACTTTTTCCTGGACACCCTCCCGGTTAGCTGTGGTGCACTAGCCCCCTTCAGGCTGTGTTCACACAGCCAACCCCAGTCCTCTCCCTGGAATCTGACCTCTGAGGCCGGAACCTCAGCTCCCAGTCCCCACCCGTCCCCGGTGGCTGAGCAGACAGGCCTCTCAGGCTGGTGAGTGCTGGTCGGCACCAATCCTCTGTGCGGGAATCTCTTGGTTTTGCCCTCTGCACCCCTATTGTTCTGCCTCCTCCGTGGCTCTGAAAGTTCCCCACTGCCACCCCCATCTCTGCCAGTGAAGGGGCTTCCTAGTGTGTGGAAACTTTCCCTCCTTCACAGCTCCCTCCCAGAGGTGCAGGTCTTGTCTCTATTCTCTTGTCCCCTTTTTTCTTTTGCCCTACCCAGGTACATGGGGAGTTTCTTGCCTTTCGGGAGGTCTGAGGTCTTCTGCCAGCATTCAGTAGGTGTTCTGTAGGAGTTGTTCCACATGTAGATGTATTTCTGTTGTATTTGTGGGGAGGAAGGTGATCTCCACGTTTTACTCCTCTGTCATCTTGAAGGTCTCTTCCCTCTAAAAGTATTATAGAGTCTGGCCTACATTTAGGTCTTTAATCCATTTTGAGTTTGTTTTTGTTTATGGTGTTAAGTAGTGTTCTAATTTCATTCTTATACATGTAGCTGTCCAGTTTTCCCAGCACCGCTTATTGAAGAGGCTGTCTCTGCTCCATTGTATATTCTGGCCCCCTTTGTCACAGATTAGGTGACTATAGGTGTGTGGGTTTATTTCTGGGCTTTCTATTCTGTTCCATTGATTTATATTTCTGTTTTTGTGCCAATACCATACAGTCTTGATTACTGTAGCTTTGTAGTATAGTATGAAGTCTGGAAGCTTGGTTCCTCCAGCTCCATTTTTGTTTCTCAAGATTGCTTTTGCTATTCTGGTTCTTTTGTGTTTCCATACATATTGTAAAAATTTTTTCTAGTTCTGTGAAAAATGCCATTGGTAATTTTATTTTATTTTTATTTATTTATTTATTTATTTTTTGCGGTATGCAGGCCTCTCACTGTTGTGGCCTCTCCCGTTGCCTCTCCCGGACCACAGGCTCTGGACGTGCAGGCTCAGCAGCTATGGCTCACGGGCCCAGCCGCTCCGCGGCATGTGGGATCTTCCCAGACCGGGGCATGAACCCATGTCCCCTGCATCGACAGGTGGATTCTCAACCACTGCGCCACCAGGGAAGCCCGCCATTGGTAATTTGATAGAGATTGCATTGAATCTGTAGATTACGTTGGGTATTGTAGTCATTTTCAGCATATTGATTCTTCCAATCCAAGAACATGGTATATCTCTCCATCTGTTTGTATCATCTTTGATTTCTTTCATCAGTATCTTATAGTTTTCTGTGTACAGGTCTTTTGCCTCCTTAGGTAGGTTTATTCCTATGTATTTTATTCTTTTTGTTGCAGTGGTAAATCGGATTATTTCCTTAATTTCTTTTTCTGATCTTTTGATGTTAGTGTAGAGGAATGCAGGAGATTTCTGTGTAATAATTCTGTTTCCTGCGACTTTACTAAATTCATTGATTAGCTCTAGTAGTTTTCTGGTTGAATCTTTAGGATTTTCTATGTATATAGTATCATGTCATATGCCAACAGTGACAGTTTTACTTCTTCCTTGCCAATTTGGATTCCTTTTATTTCTTTTTTCTTCTCTGATTGCCATGGCTAGGACTTCCACAGCTGTGTTAAATAATAGTGGCAAAAGTGAGCACCCTTGTCTTCTTCCTGATTTCAGAGAAAGTGCTTTCAGTTTTTCACCATTGAGAGTAATGTTTGCTGTGGGTTTGTCATATGTAGCCTTTATTATGTTGAGGTAGGTTCCCTCTATGCCTACTTTCTGGAGAGTTTTTATCATAAATGGTTTTGAATTTTGTCAAAAGCTTTTTCTGCATCTATTGAGATGATCATATGGTTTTTATTATTCAATTTGTTAATATGGTGTATCACATTGATTGATTTGCATATATTGAAGTATCCTTGCATCACTGGAATAAATCCCACTTGATCATCGTGTATGATGTTTTTAATGTGTTGTTGTATTCTTTTTTTCTAGTATTTTGTTGAGGATTTTTGCGTCTATATTCATCAGTGATATTGGCCTGTAATTTTCTTTTTTTGTGATATCTCTGTCTGGTTTTGGTATCTGTGTAATGGTGACTTCATAGAATGAGTTTTGGAGTGTTTCTCCCTCTCTAATTTTTTGGAAGAGTTTGAGAAGTATAGGTGTTAACTCTTCTCTAAATGTTTGATAGATTTCACCTGTGAAGCCATCTGGTTCTGGACTTTTGTTTGTTGGAAGATTTTTAATCACAGTTTCGTTTTCATTACTTGTGATTGGTCTGTTAATATTTTCTATTTCTTCCTTGTTCAGTCTTGGAAGGTTGTACTTTTCTAAGAATTTGTCCATTTCTTCCAGGTTGTCCATTTTATTGGCATATAGTTGCTTGTAGTAGTCTCTTATTTTCCTTTGTATTTCTGTGGTTTCAGTTGTATCTTCTTTTTCATTTCTAATTTTATTGGTTCGAGTCCTATCCCTTTTTTTCTTGATGAGTATGGCTAAAAGGTTTATCAATTTTGTTTATCTTCTCAAAGAACCAGCTTCTAGTTTAGTGATGTTTGCTCTTGTTTTTCTTTTCGTTTCTATTTCATTTATTTCTGCTCTGATATATATGACTTATTTCCTTCTACTAACTTTGGGGTTTGTTTGTTCTTCTTCTTCTAGTTACTTTAGGTGTAAGGTTAGGTTGTTTATTTGAAATTTTTCTTATTTCTTGAGGTAGGATTGTATTGTTATAAACTTCCCTCTTAGAACCACTTTTGCCGCATCCCATAGGTTTTGGGTCATTGTGTTTTCGCTGTCATTTGTTTCTAGGTAATTTTTGATTTTTTCTTTGATTTCTTCAGTGATCTGTTGGTTATTTAGTAGCATATTGTTTAGCATCTCTTTGTTTGCATTTTTTGCAGTAGTTTTTCCTGTAATTGATTTCTAATCTCATAGCGTTGTGGTCAGAAAAGATGCTTGATACAATTTCAAGTTTCTTAAATTTACCGGGGCTTGATTTGTGATCCAAGATGTGATATATTCCAGAGAATATTCTGTGTGCACTTTGGAAGAAAGTGTATTCTGCTGCTTTTGGATGGAATGTCCTATAAATATCAATTAAGTGTATCTGCCCTAACGTGTTATTTAAGGCTTGTTTTTCCTTATTAATTTTCTGTCTGTCTGATCTATCCATTGGTGAAAGTGGAGTGTTACAGCCCCCCACTATTATTGTGTTACTGTTGATTTCCCCTTTAATGGCTGTTAGCATTTGTCTTATGTATTGTGGTACCCCTATGTTGGGTGCATAAATATTTACAATTGTTATATCTTCTTCTTGGATTGATCCCTTGATCATTATGTAGTGTTCTTCCTTGTCTCTTGTCACAGTTTTTATTTTAAAGTCTACTTTGTCTGATATGAGTATTGTTATTCCAGCTTTCTTTTGATTTCCATGCAATATCCTTTTCCATCCCCTATATATCTTCTTTTTATAATTATTTTTGACATTTCCTTTTGTTTTATAACTACATTGGGAGTAGATATTTTCATTTGATTCTTTGTCTTAATGATTTCAATATTTACCTCTCATTTAATAGCATGACTTCTTCATTGCTGAGTCCTTTATTTTTATTCATTTCTTTTTTCAGCTCTTTGACTAGTTTTTATTTCCTTCAAGATTTTGTGATTGTTATATTTTTTGTGTTCTTGTATATCTAAGAATATTTTCTGTTGCCATCACATGTAAGCAGCAAGTTAATTAGCACAGAATTTTCAAGTAGTAACTATTTTCTCTCAAAACTCTGTCACTATTGTTTCATTGTCTTTGGCGTTTAAATTTAAGAGGTATATTCTGAAGTTAGTTTGCTATCTTGTTTTAGGAGAGCTGTTTTATTTTCCTTGACTATATTTTTATATGAGTCTTTGTCTTTTTCTTGAAATTAATCATTTTCTCTAAAGCATTTCTTTTCTTTTTTTTTTTTTTAAACTTCATTGTAAGTGACTCCTTTTGGTCTGGCAAATCCAGGTGTTTTTCATATCAAGAAAGTTTTTTTTCGATTTTGTCTCTGCTTGTTGCTTCTTTATTTGTTTATTTGTTTTTTTCCTTCCAGTACTCCAATTATGTTTATTTCCATTCACTGTCTTCTGTATTCATAATGTGTCCTCTCATCGTATTTTCCTTTGGGCTTTTCCATTTATTGGAAAAGGCTTCTGAAATGCATATTTCATAGCACTGTTTTTGTTTTAGCAGAGTCAGGACAGCTCTTTATTACTTTCTGTCTTTGTTTAATTCTGATACTGTATTTGAAAACTTCTTGCAATTTCTCTTGTTTTAAAATTTTGTGTAGCATATAAGTTATAATGTATATATAACATATAAGTTATGTAAGTTATGAATTATGACATTAAAATGAGAACTCACAACTGACTCTACCATCCAGTTTAAGAACTGCAATATTAACCATAGCATTAAAGGACTTCCTCTGCTTGCCTCACCCCACAGGTAACCTCCATCATTAACTTATATTTGTCATTCTTTTATTTTTAAGAAACAGTTTATCACAAGTATGTATCTTAAAACAATATAGTGTTTAATGGCTTTATAATATAATATTGTGCAGTGTGACTTACTTTTTTTTTATTCAAATTTTTTGTTTTCTTATTATTGAGTTTTAAGAGTTCTTTATATACAGTAGTTTCAATAACAATCTTTTATCAGATGTGTCTTTTGCAAGTATTTTCTCCCAGTCTGTGGATTGTCTGCTCATTCTCTTGGTATTGTTTTTTTCAAAGCAGTAGTTTTTCATTTTAATGAAGTTCAGCTTACCGATTCTTTCATGGATCATGCCTGTGGTATTGTATCTCAAAAGGCATTGCAATATCCAAGGTCATCTAGGTTTTCTCCTATGTTATCTTCTAGGAGTTTTATAGTTTTGCACTTTACATTTAAGGTTATGATCTACTTTGAATTAATTTTTGTGAATGGAGTAAGGTCTTTGTCTAGATTCCTTTTTTTTGGCATGGATGTCCAGTTATTCTAGCAACATTTCTGTTGTTTCTCCATCATATTGCCTTTGCTCCTTTGTCAAAGACCAGTTGACTGTATTTGTGTGTGTCTGTTTTTGGACTCTATTTTGTTGCATTGATCTATTTGTCTGTTCTTTCACCAATACCACACTTTTTTGATTACTGTAGTTTTATATTAAGTCTTGAAGTCAAGTAGTATCAGTCTCCTTAGAATTAATTCATTGACATTTATAAAACTGAAATCTTGATTGGAATTGTATTGAATCTATAGATCAAGTTGGAAGGAATTGACATCTTGACAATATTGAGTCTTTCTATCCATGAATATGGAATATATCTCCATTTAGTTAGTTCTTTTTTGATTTTTTAAATCAGAGTTTTTTAGTTTTCCTCAAATAGATTTTGTAATGTGCTGTATTTTATTTCTATTGATTCTTAATCATGCTAGCTTATTTGCTTGTGGGACTGGATAAATGTTTTTGTGTGTGTGTGTGAGTTTATCTTTGGTTGACCTTAATGTGTGGGAATACTAAGAACTTCTAATGGGGTTATTTTTACTCAGGGAGGATTTGTGTTTACTTCTACTAGGAAGTAAGCAGCATTATTGCCCTAGGACTACTTCAGCCTCTTTGAAGGACCTCAGTTTAATAAAAGATCTTCATGTTCCTTTCCCCCAATTAGCATAAGGTCACAAGTCTAGTCTCTTGATCTTAATGCAGATATAAGAATTTAATTACATAACAATCCTGGCTTTATATGTCTCAGTGTTCCTTACCTCCCTCTCTCCCTCTCTTGTAGATTTCATTTTCTTGAGAACTCAAAAATGCTTTAAAAGGTGATTATTATAATCCAGCAGGTCTAGTCCATTAGAATGCTAGAAGATTTGTAATTATTTCTATAGTTTACTTATTTCCCCTTTCCATTCTGTTGTCTTCTAAATCTCAGATTCTTTTCATTCTGTTCCATAAGAGGTAATGGCTTGTTGCATTCTATTGAGGATACAAATTTCCAGAATATTTTTCCTGATGCCTGGAGGTGCTCACTTCTTCAGAGGTATGTTGTTCCTCTGAGTTTTAGATGATGTTCTATTTCTCTTGTTCAGCAATTTTATTTCATTGAATTACTTTTCCTTTATTCATCTTCAAACAAATTAAAATCTGTATTCTTCTTTTGTTAGAGGTTTTTGTATAGAGGTTTCCTTGTTCTTTGTTCACTTGAGGCAAAATCTCTAACACTCACTTTCCCAAACCTAAAATTGTTGGCTGGGTTTGTGCATGTAAACTCTCTCTAGTCTAAGTGCCAAACTCTAGTAATAATTTACCTAGAAGGCATCTTCTCCTGCTGCCACTGCCTTGTTCTCTGATTAGCTGAATGGATGGAATACATCAGAAAGTACATTTCCTAGAAGACCTCTACTTCTGACAAGTGATTTCTAAGGGTTCTTGCTAAAGAGATGTAAAAAGATGCAGAGATTAAGATTGGAGGCCAGTAGGAGGGAGAAAAAGATTAAGCAACTGTTCTCCAGCCAAAACTCCTATCAGCACCAAGGGACAGTTCCTCAGATTTATGCTTGGCATAGACCTGTGTTTCTGAGTCTTGGAGTCAGAAGGCAGACAGTGGAGAAAGTATAAAATGTTATCCTAAAGTTTTAAAAAAAGAGTCTTTGTTTCACATGACACAGAACTTTGATATTTCATAAGGCAAAGATAAGCTAAGTTCCCCCCCCCCCCAATATACATCTGGTTACTTTCCCATAAAGTTCTCTTAGTTTCCTTTGTTATACATTTTCATTTTTCAGCATCTTTGTGGGCATTTTAAAAGGGTATGGGAAGATCTTGGATTAGGTACCATGTTAGCAGTAAGTCCAATAATGGTTTTTAAATGGCACAAAATAAAAAGTACTTGGTGCTTCAACTTTATCACTATGGTCTCTACCCTTGTTTCTACCCTTAATGCTCTTTGTAAAGAGCAGTTCCTGTAGGGTTTTCCAAGTCTGCTCTTCACAGTGGGGATACGGAAGAAACTCAGCACACAGGTTGGGTGGATGGAGAAAGCAAGACCTTCAGGTTTTTATTCTCTTATCATATCTAAACTACCTTTTTCAGTGGAAATGTAGTAGAATCTCCATGTAAAATTGCTATTAACAATATTTTCCTCTCTTTCAAAATTGCCTGGAGATAGTCATAAACACATAACCAATGGATTCCTCATTCATTCATTCATACACCCATCATTTGCTTGAGCTCTTGTCTAAGGGTTGACACTAATTAAAGGAGTGAGAGCTCCTCATGCCACCCACGGTCAGTTGGGAGTGAAAGGTATTTAAGTACTCAGAAATAAGGGTACTTATTTACGATAAGCATTACAGTAGAAAAGGGCACAATGATAGACAACAAAATGATTGATTCAGCCTCACAGAGAAATGATTTTGCATTGATTCTCAAAGTCTGATTCATTTGCCAGCAGAGGGAACAACACGCATGTTGGTAAAGAGTTATTTAAAGCATGGCTTTTTAGGGAAACTGAAGTTAGGCATGTGTTTATAGGAATGTGGGGGCAGAGGTGGTGAGCCTGAAAAGATAGACTGATGCCAGTTGATAAAGGGCCTTGTGTGTTAGGCTGGAGTGTTGTCTCTACCCCAAGGGCACGGGTAATCAGTGAAGGTGCCTTTGTCAGCTCTGGCTGCTGTAAAAAATGCCATGGACTGGGTAGCTTAAACAACAAACATTTATTTCTCACAGTGCTGAGGCTGAAGTCCATGATCAGGGTGCCAGCACAGTTGGGTTTTTTGTGAGAGCCCTCTCCCTGGTTCTGGTCTCACATGGCCTTTCTTTGGTGTGTGCACTGGGAGCTGAGAGAGAGAGAGATCTCAAGTCTCTTCCTATAAAGGCACTAATATCATCATGGGGACAACACCCTTATGACCTCATTTAAACTAATCACCCCCAACTACACCACCTCCAAATACCATTACATTGGGCTTTAGAGCTTCAACGTATGGATTCTGTAGGGGCACACATGTTCAGTCTCTAGCAGAAGGATTTTAGGTACACTAGTGACAGAATCGGGTCTGCATTCTAATATACAACAGCATCAGCCTAAAAACAGAAACAGAGAACTACTTACAAACAAAGCAAAAATGCATTTTTAGAGTGCTTTTTAAAATTCAAAATACCTTTTTTTTAACATCTTTATTAGAGTATAATTGCTTTACAATGGTATGTTAGTTTCTGCTTTATAACAAAGTGAATCAGTTATACATATACATATGTTCCCATATCTCTTCCCTCTTTCATCTCCCTCCCTCCCACCCTCCCTATCCCACCCATCTAGGTGGTCACGAAGCACCGAGCTGATCTCCCTGTGCTATGCGGCTGCTTCCCACTAGCTATCTATTTTATGTTTGGTAGTGTATATATGTCCATCTTTCTCTACATTATCTTATTGGGTTTGTTCTTTGAAACCACCCTATGATGGATTATTGGCCCCATTTTAAATATAAGGAAACAGATGCAGAAAGGTGACTCACTTTGCCAAAGTTGGCTTAGCTAGTAGGAGGAGTAGGAAAATAAACTTAAGAACTTGGAAGAACAATAAAGCTGAAGAATTTTCTCAGCACTTGGCTCTGGGGAATACCTCATGGTACTGATTTCTATCTCCAATGAGGCCTGCAGGGCAGTTTAGGAAACTGCTAAGTTATTGGAAAAGTAGTAAGTGGTAGAGCTGACAGCTGTAAATCCCAAGCCAGTGTACCTTCACTCCACCAGGATGGCAAGCAGTGCATATGTAATCTGATGTGAGTGATGTGTTCCTTATGAAACTATATATAAATGAAATTAACCTGGAGAATCCCTGAGGAAGGCTCTGTGTTGGAAACATCAAGCCTTTTAAGAATTTCCTCCAGTGTTTGAACAGGACAGTGTGGATGAAGTATTTAGTTTTCATCTGGGAGTTTATTGTATGAAAATACTTGGTATTTCACCAGAATTCTACCGAGTGTTGTGAGATGCTCATACCAGGGGATGCAGGAGGGTGCTGAGAGCGCACTGCCCCCTCAGTGTGGGCATGTGCTAATTGACTGTAAAGATGGGTAGAATCACCCACACTTTTAAAATTCCTCTTTCTTTCTCTTTTCATTTGTACAGAGCCCAAATGATTTCATTTGAGTGAATTAAATGTGCTTATGACTCTACTGTATGTATGGAAAGCAACTATGCATTAACCTCTGGACTCTTTCCCACTAAACCTGGACTTGGCCTTAGAACCCATCTCAGCTCAGAGCTTAACCCAGGCAGCTATAATCAGTCAATGGGAATTGGTATCCCTGAACTATATTAATCTACCTATTTTCAGAAATATATTTGAAACATTTAAAAAGCATCCATTGCTCAGAAAACATAAATAAGCACTCATTTCAAGAAGCAGAGTTAGCCTAATCCCTGTACCCCTGAATATGGACCCCTGTGCCAGTAGGAAAGCTGGGCAAGGGCAGAGCATGTCTGCAGGGTAGTTCTTCAGGCCCACATGGGTGAGAGGTTGGCTCAGGTTGCCAGAAGGAAGAGGTTTTGATTTCCTTTCTCAAGGAGCAGGACATAGAGAAAGGGTTAGGCAGTGAGGGGTGCACGGGCTTTCAGCCAAAATTCCACCTCGGCCACGTCACAGCTACATCATGGTTGCATGCCTCAGTTTCTATAAAGTGTGGGTAACACTTCCTCTCTCCTTGTGTAGTTGCAAAGACTAAATGAGTGGCAGTGGCAGGTCAGAATGAGTTATTGGCCCAAGATTGCCCTTGGAGGCCATGCCTCACCTGACCCAAGGGCCTGGAGCTGGGTGTGATTCCCATTAGCCACCTGATCCTCCCTACTTTCAGCCCCTGCATAGTTGCAGGGTCCTTCCTGCCAGCTTCTTCTCCACACCAATCTGCCTTCAAATAAATCAATAAATGGACAGATGAGCCAATTTGGGCATTAGAATATTTGCAAAGGTTGGCTCTCAAGACAACAGACACATGAAATAATCTGTTTTGGCACTGGGTGAATTTGTTCCAACCAAAGGGCCATCACCAGTGTCAAAGGCAGTTAGCGTCATGCTGCCTCTGTATCTATTTCTTGTTAGCTTTCCAACATTGAGCAGTAAACACATTTCACTGTTTTGTAAACCTCTCCAAAACCGATGGTCTGACGGCAGTGTTAACCATTTTCCTCCCCTCCCATCAGGTTTCCCATAGCTTTTTTTTTTGCTCTCTCTCATTCCAAAACTTTGCAAGTTCAAGACCCTGGGAACCCACTGAGTTCAGAAGCAGGAGCTGGGAAATTTCCGACAGAAAATTTCCTCTCTTGATCTCCTTTCTCTTCACCTTGGCTAAACATACAAATTTCTCCACCCCGCCCTGTCAATTCCCCTGTAATTAGAAGGGCCTCCAGAGTCTCGCAGGACAAGTCTCTACCCCAGAGCAGAAGGTTGGGAATAGGTGGTGAAGGTGGGTGATGGGGGAGGGGAGAGCTGGAGGACTGGGGGAGCCCTTGTTTTGGAGCTAAGAGCCAATGGTCAGCGAAGCAGGGAGGCTCATGCAGGAGGGTGGACTCCTGTTCCCGGAGGACGTGAGTTGGGGATCCCCTTCCTTTCTCCATCACAGTCAGGCATCCCGCAGGTGCTGGGACCCTGGAGAAGTTCCTTCATTGTGTTGGAGACAGACATACAAATGACCACAAAGCTACATGCACACAGTGGGGTTTATGTGTCAACACTGGTTATTTCTAGGTAGTGGTGGGAGTTTGATAAACTTGTTGCATTCTTTATACTGTTATTTTTCTTTTTAAAAAATTTTTTTATTGGAGATTCGTTGACTTACAATGTTGTGTTGGTTTCAGGTGTACAGCAAAGTGATTCAGTTATACATGTACATGTATCCATTCTTTCTCAGATTTCTTTTCCAATATAGGTTATTACAGAATATTGAGTAGAGTTCCCTGCGTTACACAGTAGGTCCTTATTAGTTTTCTATTGCTTGCTTTTAAAATAATGAACATGTGTGCTTTATAAAGAGTGGTAACTTTATTACTTAATAAAAATAACAATGCAACATAATGAGTTTTCTAGAAGTCCACTGCAGTCTGGGAGCCCTGAGGTTTTAAAGCAAGAGAGGACTTCTGGTTGAAGACAGTTTTTGAGTATAATTAGTTAAATTTTTTTTGAGTATAATTATATAATTATATAAATTTTTTTGAGTATAATTAGTTAAATTTTTTTTCTGCACAGGCCCTGTGCTGTATATGAGGATACAGAGAGGGTAATGTTGGGAGAGAGGGTAATGAATGTGAGGTGGGGAGATGTAAGAACTCATTCTGGAGAGCCAGGCGTGGGACAGGCTGAGACAAGTATATGTGCCAGGCCAGGGAGCTGGCATTTCTTCTCCTCAGTCAGGGGAAAACATGTAGATGGTGGCTCAAGGCGGTACAATAAAGGACAGCTAAAGGCCCAAGAGAAATGGATACAGAGCAATCTTCTTGAGACATTAATTTTACTTGAACATCCTCGGGGAAGAAGTCCCCTCGGCTGGAGTGCTGGATGAGCCCCTAAGCAGGAGTGTGTTTGCTCTGCTCCGTGGTTGGGGGGATCTCTTGGAGGGTATGAGGAGGCCTGCAGTGGTGACAGGAAGTACGGGGATGAGTCACCATCCTGTCTGTTTTAGAAAGGTCAACTGAGGGGCCTGCATGAAGAGGGAGGATGAGATTTGAGGCAGGGTGACCAGTTAGGAGGCCCTCATGATAACTCTTTGGAGAAGCTGAGAGCCTAGCCATGGGGAGTGGAAGGCAGAGGGATGTGGGGGTGGCATTGATGGGACCCGGGTATTGCTGGGGGGAGGGGAAGGACAGGTGGGAGTCAAGAATGACCCCCAGGCTTCCATCTTTGGTCCCTTGGGGGATGAGTACACTATCCAACAACAGGGATACAGGAGGAGGATGAGGTTGTATTTTGTGCATATAGGTGGGGATGGACCTGAGACCACTCAGTGTGAGGGTTCTGAGGAGGAAGAAGATAGAGACAAGGGAGAGACTATGGTGACAGCAACTTTAGGGAGTGGGTGGAGGAAGAGGTCCTAGTGATGAGCAGCCCCTGCTCTTATCCCCCAGCCAACCCACATGACTTATGGGGGGCCGGGGGCCCAGGCCCCTGCAGGCCTCCAGGCTGCACTTCCTCAGCTCCTCTGCCAGGATGGCATGCCTCCCTTTGTCTTTCTGGCAAATGCTCCCTTCTGAAGAATTCCCTCCTAAATGTAACGACAATTCCCTTCTTTTATGCCTCCTCTGACACATAAACTTCCAGCACTGCCCCTGTAGCACTTTACAGAGTGCTCTGGTCCCCCCGAGTGCCTTCCTCCACCGGACGTAAGCTCCTGTGTCCAGACGTGCATGGTAGAGGTGCTCAGTAAACGTTTTCTGGGTGAGCGAATGAATTATCAAAGAGGAAGGAGAAAGAAGCAGGAAGGGTGTGGCCATAGAGAGAGAGAAAGGAAGGAATTCTCTGTCAAGAATTCCAAATGCACCAAAGAATAAAGTTATTTAAAAGCTAAGAAGAATCCATTTCACTTGGTAGTTGGGAGGTGTCTTTGGCAAGAATAACTTCCCTGGCATGAAGGGGGCAGAAAAATATTACAACATATTTACATTAAAGAGTGAATGTGAGATCGGAAAGTGGGGGCACAGTGCAGACTTTCTTTCCCCTAAGAAACTCAGAATAGAATAGGAGAGAGATAAAGTAATAATTACAAGTGACATAGATTTTTTAAGGTTTGAGGTGAAGGGGAAAGTGGAGAGGAGTAGCTCATGATGTGAATGAATGAGTGCCATTGATTGAGGTAGGAATAGGTGAGAACAAGTGCACGGGTGGAGAGATTGACTTTGAACCTGAAGGCAGATGCCTCTTCCACTATGAAGTAGGAGGAGGGAAGAGGCTACAAGTTTAAAGAGATCAGGGAAGATTGTGAATGGGAAAGGATGCATTCACAGACAAATAAAAAGACTCCTGTGTGTACTTTGAACCCACTTGAGACTAGAAAATATCAACAAACCTCCAACCCCTATGGTTTTATCATTTTTCTAGCCTTGTTCAGATGCCCAGATGCAGTTGTAGAGAAAGGAGTTTTTAGGGCAGCTGTGACAGAGGAATGTGAGTGTGAGAAAAAAATTAAGGAGTCTGATGTAGGGATACCTGAAGCTCTTGACCTGAATTCTAGAGTGTGTAGGAAAGGCAAGAGAAGATAGTTGGAGAAGACACAGTTCCAAAGAACCAGGTATCACTGAGGTTGAAAAGAAGGTATAATGGAGTTAAGAGAGCAGGAAAGCTGCTTTTAAATATACTCCTTCATATATATTGAAGTTGACATGTAGGTTTTCATCATTAGTTTACCAGTTGAAAAGGACATAATTATTTTCATATTGTAATCATACACAGGGAAACGCACACAGACATATAGATGTATCTTAAAAATAAACTGCTAACACTCCCAAACTCATTCTATGAGGCCACCATCACTGATATGAAAACCAGACAAAGATGTCACAAAGAAAGAAAACTACAGGCCAATATCACTGATGAATATAGATGCAAAAATCGTCAACAAAATACTAGCAAACAGAATCCAACAGCACATGAAAAGGATCATACACTATGATAAAGTGGGGTTTACCCCAGGAATGCAAGGATTCTTCAATATACACAGATCAATCAACGTGATACACCATATTAATAAATTGGAGGAGAAAAACCATATGATCATCTCAATAGATGCAGAGAAAGCTTTCGACAAAATTCGACACCCATTTATGATAAAAACCCTGCAGAAAGTAGGTATACAGCGAACTTCCCTTAGCATAATAAATGCCATATATGACAAGCCCACAGCCAACATCGTCCTCAGGGTGAAAATCTGAAACCATTCCCACTAAGATCAGGAAGAAGGAACAATTGCCCACTCTTCACTATTATTCAACATAGTTTTGGAACTTTTAGCCACAGCAATCAGACAAGAAAAAGAAATAAAAGGAATCCAAACCAGAAAAGAAAAAGTAAAGTTCTCACTGTTTACAGATGACATGATACTATACATAGAGAATCCTAAAGATGCTACCAGAAAACTACTAGAGCTGATAAATGAATTTGGTAAAGTAAAAGGATACGAAATTAATGCACAGAAATCTCTTGCATTCCTATACACTAATGATGAAAAATCTGAAAGTGAAATTAAGAAAACTCTCCCATTTACCATTGCAACAAAAAGAATAAAATATCTAGGAATAAACCTACCGAAGGAGACAAAAGACCTGTAGGCAGAAAATTATAAGACACTAATGAAAGAATTAAAGATTGGATTGGAAGAATCAACATTGTAAAAATGACTCTACTACCCAAAGCAATCTACAGATTCAATGCAATCCCTGTCAAACTACTACTGGCATTTTTCACAGAGCTAGAACAAAAAATTTCACAATTTGTATGGAAACACAAAAGACCCCGAATAGCCAAATCAATCTTGAGAAAGAAAAACGGAGCTGGAGGAATCAGGCTCCCAGACTTCAGGCTATACTACAAAGCTACAGTAATCACGACAGTATGGTACTGGCACAGAAACAGAAATATAGGTCAATGGAACAGAATAGAAAGCCCAGAGATAAACCCACACATATATGGTCACCTTATCTTTGATAAAGGAGGCAAGAATATACACTGGAGAAAAGACAGCCTCTTCAATAAGTGGTGCTAGGAAAGCTGGACAGCTACATGTAAAGAATGAAACTAGAACACTCCCTGACACCATACACAAAAATAAACTCAAAATGAATTAAAGACCTAAATGCAAGGCTAGACACCATCAAACTCTTAGAGGAAAACATAGGCAGAACACTCTATGACATAAATCACAGCAAGATCCTTTCTGACCCAACTCCTAGAGAAATAGAAATAAAAATAAACAAATGGGACCTAATGAAACTTAAAAGCTTTTGCACAGCAAAGGAAACCATAAACAAGACGAAGAGGCAACCCTCAGAATGGGAGAAAATATTTGCAAATGAAGCAACTGACAAAGGATTAATCTCCAAAATTTACAAGCAGCTCATTCAGCTCAATATCAAAAAAAGCGAAACAACCTAATCCAAAAATGGGCAGAAGACCTAAATAGACATTTCTCCAAAGAAGATATACAGATTGCCAACAGACACATGAAAGAATGCTCAACATCACTAATCATTAGAGAAATGCAAGTCAAAGCTACAATGAGATATCATCTCACACCGGTAAGAATGGCTATCATCAATAAATCTACAAACAATAAATACTGGAGAGGGTGTGGAGAAAAGGGAACCCTCTTGCACTGTTGGTGGGAATGTAAATTGATACAGCCACTATGGAGAACAGTATGGAGGTTCCTTAAAAAACTAAAAATAGAACTACCATACGACCCAACAATCCCACTGCTGGGCATATACCCTGAGAAAACCATAATTCAAAAAGAGTCATGTACCACAATGTTCACTGCAACATTGTTTACTATAGTCAGGACATGGAAGCAACCTAAGCGTCCATCATTGGATGAATGGATAAAGAAGATGTGGCACATATATACAATGGAATATTACTCAGCCATAAAAAGAAACGAAATTGAGTTATTTGTAGTGAGGTGGATGGACCTAGAGTCTGTCATACAGAGTCAAGTAAGGCAGAAAGAGAAAAACAAATACCATATGCTAACACATATATGTAATCTACAAAAAAAAAAAGTGGTTCTAAAGAACCTAGGTGCAGGACAGGAATAAAGACGCAGATGTAGAGAATGGACTTGAGGACACAGGGATGGGGAAAGTTAAGCTGGGCTGAAGTGAGAGAGTGGCACGGACATATATACACTACCAAACATAAAATAGATAGCTAGTGGGAAGCAGCCGCATAGCACAGGGAGATCAGCTCAGTGCTTTGTGACCACCTAGAGGGGCGGGATAAGGAGGGTGGGAGGGAGACACAAGAGGGAGGAGAAATGGGGATATATGTATACGCATAGCTGATTCACTTTGTTATACAGCAGAAACTAACACACCATTGTAAAGCAATTATACTCCAATAAAGATGTTAAAAAAACCTACAAAAAACAAAAACTGCCACATCATTTTCAAAGCACGTTGAATGGACTCTGATTGCAATAGTAACGTTACAGCACCATTATAGACTTTAAAAAGACATGAACAAGCTTAAGTTTAACAATTGAACAAGTGTTAAGTGAACCATATAACTCATGGAATTACTTGACCGGATGGGAAGCTGTGGTCTGAGAGAGCAATGTTGGGGTTTCAGAGGTAGTGTTAAGTTGTGCTATGCCCAAGAACTGTGAGCCTCAGGTGCTGGGTCTCTTTACCATGTTGCAAGCTCCTGTGTTGAGGGAATCAGAGAGGGGTGGACAAAATCCTTCACTGATATTCCATGGAACACCAGCCCCACAGGATTCCTGACCACAAAGGTTTTCTGTAGTTAGACGTATTTTTAGGGAAGATGCCTACTTTGCCCCTCTCTTGGCAGTTAGGAGTGCACATTCTTATTGTGGGAAATGACACTTTAGCTGTCTTTGCACCATTTCTGCCACCCTAACAATGCAGTTATATCACAAATTTTGTTTGAGCCAATATTCAGTATTTACATGGTTATAGTACATGAATCAGGGTACTGCTGAGCCAAGTAGCATACCATAATTACATCTCCTTTCTTGTATGGTCACGTCAGGTTTTACAACAGCTTGATTTTCTTTTAAATGCCATCCTTCCTTGGAGCCAGCAGCCTGACTGTTCCCATCTGGATCAGCAGCTCTCTGGGACTGTTACAAAGGTGCTGTCTGGGACTCATTTTCTCTGTCTTCTTAGGATATACCTTCCCATTCTCCTGTCTGGAGCCCTGTTTCCTGGGATCTTTTTGTCTTTCTTCCTCATATCTTCTACTACCTATCTAGTTGCTTGCTGAAAAGCCTGAATGTGTCTTGTGGGTCTAAAAATATCTTTATTCTATCCTCATACTTGAATCTTTGTTCAGTTGGGAATTTAATTCTAGGTTGAAAATAAATTTCCCTCAGAATTTTGTCTTCTAATGTCCTATGTGGTTATTGAGAATTCAATTGTGATTCATGTTTCATGTCTTTGGATGTGACATTTTTCCTCTCTGGAAGCATTTAAGATGTTATCTTTACCCGTGTTGTTCTAAAATTTCATGATGAGGAGCCTAGATGGGAGGTCTTTATTCATTAACTTTATTGGGCAATCAGAAAGCCATTTCAGTCAGGGGACTCATATATTTCAGTTCATGGGAAACGTTTTTGTAGCACATATTGGATGGTTTTCTTCTTTTTTTTTCCGGAATGTCTATTACATAATTATTGAACTTGGATTATCTTCTAAATTTATTTCCTATTTTTCATCTTTGTTTTTTATTTTCTTCATTTTGGGCCTGGGGATCCTTCCCTTCCCCTTTTGTTGGTCTCCACTTCTTGAACTACATCTCAGTTGGGTTTGTCATTCAGGTGTTTTGTATCAGTGTCCATTATTTTGGCTCTGAGACATAATATGCTGTTAACCCCACTCCCACTGTGAGGCACTGGAGACCAGATTCAGAAAAAGGTTAGCCAACTTCTTGACTGAGGGCTGGGAAGCAGCCCAGTCTTTCTGAGTCTCCTACAGTAATGAGAATGAAAAGCACATTGATATCTTAGTACATTGTTTGGCTATCACTTGCAGTTGGAAATCCTGGTTCCATTTAACTGGACTTTTCCAACCTTATTTGGCCATAGAACTCCTTTCCCCTCTTAACATTTGTTAACATTGTATCAGTTTGGGCCCAGAGGAAACAGCTGGCACGCTCAGATGGGAATAATGTAAAGAGGGTTAATTTAGAAAAGGACTAGGTACAAAGGCACGGGCAGGGTGTAATGGACAGTGCATGAACTTGAGGCCAGGAGCAATAGCGTTGTTTCCACCCCATCCTGAAGAGCCAGGGAGGTGCAGGGGAATTTGGGGGATCAAATTTGTCAGCCTTGTCAGTATCTGTTCAAAGTTCCCCATTCTGTATTTCAGAGAGCTGCTACTTCTCCACTAGCGCCCTTACCTTACATCCAAGGTCTGGCAGGTTTGCGAACTAATCGGTGCTGGGACTCTACAGCCCCAACTGTCAGACTCTGGGCTTGATCCTCACCATACCTGCCTTGTGATACCTGCAGGAGGTGAGAAACTGTAATGCTGCCACAGAGCCTCCTGTTCTCCAAGTTAGTTCTTAATGGCACATCCATACACTGCAGGGACGGTAGACAGAGGAGTGACAGGGGTCTGTTGTCTCATGCCCACTCCCAGATAAGAAGCAACCCAGGACAGGGCTCAGCCTAAGGCACAATGTCTGTCCAGAAGCCTCGCCAGGGCACTGGAGTGGGAGTCACTTCTCTAGAAGCTCTGGTCTCTGGAGCCAAGGGTGATGCCTAGGAAGCAGTGTGCTTATCAGCAGGTACGTTGTCAACCTGGAGGATGAGGCAGTGAGGGTGGCCCTTTAGGCAATGGGAAAGAACCGGGAGAGAACTGGGAAAGCCACACCAGAAGTGTGGAGCTGGAGCAATTCTCTGGATTGGAGATACTGGTTGCAATGACTTTTGATGGATTCTCTGACCGACACGTGGTCAGGAGGAGAGGCACTCAGGCTGCTGGGATGGAGGGGTGCTGACGTTCATTTTCACCAGCTTTACCACTTTTTCTGCCAGCACCTCCCTCTCTCTCCTCACCTCTTCCCAGTCCTCTCTCTGCCCTTCTCCTTTCTTTTCATTTCTCCTTTCTCCTGCGTTGCTCCTTTTATTTTCCCACCTCTGTCTTCTCCCCCATCTTTTCATCTCTCTTTTCTTCTGTGTTTTAGTCTCTTCTCCCTTTTGTGATACACTTTTTGTATTAGGCTGTGCTATCTATATATTTTAAATCCCAGAGGTGTATCTGCTAATTGTCCTTTTAGGGAAATAATTATGGAAGTTAAGATGATTAGATAATGAAAGCATTCTCTGGGGCTGGCCTCTTTACAAAACGATGATGATGAGGTGGTGATGAGAACGGGGGATTGTTTCTACTTAAACTAACAGGGTGGTACAACTCTTACCAGAATGCTTTGAACATCTGGGATGTAATTATATCCCTCCCAGAGCCTGGCCAGAGGGCAAACTCTGGGAGTAACATCCTGGGAACAAGAATGTATATTCTGTGGCCTTCCGGGAAGGCAATGATCAGGGAACTCCGTGATATGGCTTGGAGCTCAAGACCCCATGGAATTCCTAGATCCAAATGAAGATTCTTGGAGTTTCTGAAATGTGTATAATTGTGCGTGCGTGCGCGTGCGCACAAACACACACACGTGCAGGGCAAGATTATGGCTTCCCTCAGGCAGAGGGTTTTGTAGATACTAAATTGCTGAAACACATCATATCTGGAATTGCTTCATTGCACACTAATGGTTGCTGTAAGCTTCCTGCTCACTCACTCTTGTCATATAAAAAGTGTTCATGAGACAGTCCTTTCATTGTCTGGGTTCTGCTCTTGATCCAGCACTGACTGCATTGTAACACCCTCCTGGCACTCCTGGGCCATTGCAAGTGCCTGCCACTCCCTCGCATCCAGCAAAGAGCTGACCTCCGCAGGCAGGAAGAGGTGGAATGCTCTCAGCCAAAGGCCAGTGGACACAAGGAGAGGTGGCAGTAGAGGAGGGCATGAATGGGGAAGGGACATAGAGAAAGGGTTCAGAGAGTATTGGGTGGTGGGGCAGCAGGAAAGTGGGACTGGGAAAATGCGCTTCCTGTTGGGGAAGGGAGGGTCTGGAAAGAGTAATGACTGGGAAGAATGAAAAGGGAGGGGAGACTAATTCTGACTGAGAGCCTGCTGTTTTACAAAGAGAATGTGATGCCCAAAGAGGTTAAATTACATGCCCAAGTCATTGTAAGCATATGAGGGACAGGGATGCAAATCCAAGGCTCATGGTCCTCATCCTGGCACCCTGCCCAGAAAATAGGATTGCAATGGATGTCAGAGTTAAATTACTCCCCTCCACAACTCAAGAAAGAGGACTCCTTAAAGACCACTCAGGCAAGAAGTGTCCACTGAAATACGTGCTATCGCTAGGCATTAGTGATTCATCCAGGTTTAACCTTAAGAAAGGAAGGAAATTCCTCTCCAGATTTAACTAGAAGTTCTCTCAGTAAACCCTAAGCCCTTTTGCATTGTCCATCTCCCCATAACCCATGCCACCCTTCCCCCTTCATCATTCCTCAGGGCTAGCAAAGGAAGTGGTTTCATATCGTAGTGTGACAGCAAAGAACTGTAGCCTAAGGACACAGCAGAAGGCGGCTCAGATAAAAGATTCCCACTCTTCCGACTTATTTTGTTTCTCTGACTTATTTATTATTGTTAGGCACAAGCATAGAACAGCCTCAATTGGGGGTGCTCCTGATTTCAGAATTTCCTCCCCTTCAGCCTCCATTAAGGAAACCATGGAGCTGAGTTCTTCCGTGAAGTCCTGTCCCTGGATCCTGATGGCTCACCCACCCTTGCAGGCTTCCTGGTGGTCCCAGAGCATCTCACCACATTCACTGCAGACAGTGTTGCCAGGTTTAGCAAATAAAAATACACAATGCTCTGTTAAATATCAATTTCAGATAAAACCCAAATACCTGTTTTGTTTAAGTGTATCCCATGCAATATTTGGGACACACTTATGCAACGGAAGTGTTTGCTGTTTATCTGAAAAGATTTTATTTGGAAGCTCCACAGCTGGGGATGCCGTCAGCATGATTTTACTGGAGTGAGTACAGTTAGATCTGTTAGAAGAAGTCAAGTGCCCCGAGTCCCAGGGCAGGAATTACAACACCACACTGTTTCCTTCAGGAGCTGTCTCAGCTTCCCCTGTTCCTCCTTTAGTCTAGACTGGACTTCTATGTCTGCAATACCCTGTTCATGACCAAACACTGCACAGATGACTTTCCAGAGCCATTTGCCTAGACTTCTTGCAATATCGGTGAGTATCCATTTTTCTGACTTGTAAAATAATACACGTTCATTGATAAAAATTGGAAAATACAGCTCAATAAAAAGAAAAATAAACATTCACCTTAATTGCAGTATATAGAGTTCAAATTCCAGCTTACTAGCTGTATGATTTTAGGCAATTTCCTTAACTTCTCTGTGCCTCAGTTTTTCAATTGTAAAATGAAGGTAATATAGTGGCTTGAATGAATTTTTGAGGATTAAATGAGTTTATATGTGTTCAGGTACTTTAAAAAGTGCCTGGTATATAGCAAGCACTGTGTAAGCACTTTTCAAAAAGAAATGAAAATTCTTTCACCCAGAGATAAGTATTATTGATGTCTTTTCTATGCATTTCTATACATTGTATCATATAGATTTATACCATAGATTTCCATACAGTGGTAGGGTGCATTTTCCAAAGTTGAACGTAATGATTCTCCTGTCCAACATGTTCTTCTGCAAGGTGGTCTGGACACTTCTCCATCAAGAGATGGAATCAATTCCTCTCCCCTTGTATCTAGGCTTTTTTAAAGTTTTCTGGTCAACAGAATGCAGCAGGAGTGGTATTCTGGGACTTCCAAGGCCGGACAGAGGAGGCTTGTGGTTTCTGGTTCCCTCTCTGGCACACTCACCATTGGGTACTTCCTCTTGGAATCCACCCTCAAGCCAAGGCACATGGAAAGACTTCATGTAGGTGCTCTGCTCAGTTCAGCAGCTGAGTGGCCTGCTGGCAGCCAGCTTCACCTGCCAGCCCATGTGAGTGGATCAGACCAGCTGTCTACAACAGCATGAGAGACCCCAAACAAGAACCACACAACTGAGCCCAATTGAACCATAGAGCCATGAGGGATAATCATCAATTATTGTTTGGAGCCACTAAGTTATGAGATGGTTTACTACAAAGCGATAGAGATCTGGAAACATATTTAAGGAAAGTGCCTAAGATCCTGAGTTTTATTATTCATTTATTTATTTAACATCTTTATTGGAGTATAATTGATTTACAATGGTGTGTTAGTTTCTGCTGTATAACAAAGTGAATCAGCTAACCATATATATATATCCCCATATCTCCTCCCTCTTGCATCTCCCTCCCACCCTCCGTATCCCACCCCTCTAAGTGGTCACAAAGCACTGAGCTGATCTCCCTGTGCTATGTGGCTACTTCCCACTAGCTATCTATTTTACATTTGGTAGTGTATATATGTCCATGCCACTCTCTCACTTCAGCCCAGCTTAACCTTCGCCCTTCCTGTGTCCTCAAGTCCATTCTCTACGTCTGCATCTTTATTCCTGTCCTGCACCTAGGTTCTTTAGAACCACTTTTTTTTTTTTAGATTCCATATATGTGTTAGCATATGGTATTTGTTTTTCTCTTTCTGAATTACTTCACTCTGTATGACAGATTCTAAGTCCATCCACCTCATTACAAATAACTCAATTTCGTTTCCTTTTATGGCTGAGTAATATTTCATTGTATATATGTGCCATATCTTTTTTATCCATTCATCTGTTGATGGACACTTAGGTTGCTTCCATGTCCTGGCTCTTGTAAATAGAGCTGCAGTGAACATTGTGGTACATGACTCTTTTTGAATTATGGTTTTCTCAGGGTATATGCCCAGTAGTGGGATGGCTGGGTCGTATGGTAGTTCTATTTTTAGTTTTTTAAGGAACCTCCATGCTGTTCTCCATAGTGGCTGTATCAATTTACATTCCCACCAACAGTGCAAGAGGGTTCCCTTTTCTCCACACCCTCTCCAGCATTTATTGTTTGTAGATTTTTTGATGATGGCCCTTCTGACCGGTGAAAGGTGATGCCTCATTGTAGTTTTGATTTGCATTTCTCTAATGGTTAGTGATGTTGAGTGTCCTTTCATGTGTTTGTTGGCAATCAGTATATCTTCTCTGGCAAAATGTCTATTTAGGTCTTCTGCCCATTTTTGGATTGTGTAGTTTGTTTTTTTTGATATTGAGCTGCATGAGCTGCTTGTAAATTTTGGAGATTAATCCTTAGTCACTTGCTTCATTTGCAAATATTTTCTCCCATTCTGAGGGTTGTCTTTTCATCTTGTTTATGGTTTCCTTTGCTGTACAAAAGCTTGAAGTTTCATTAGGTCCCATTTTTTTATTTTTGGTTTTATTTCCATTTCTCTAGGAGGTGGGTCAAAAAGGATCTTGCTGTGATGTATGTCATAGAGTGTTCTGCCTATGTTTTCCTCTAAGAGTTTTGTAGTGTCTGGTCTTACACTTAGGTCTTTAATCAATTTTGAGTTTATTTTTGTGTATCGTCTTAGGGAGTGTTCTAATTTCATTCTTTTACATGTAGCTGTCCAGTTTTCCCAGCACCGCTTACTGAAGAGGCTGTCTTTTCTCCATTGTATACTCTTGTCTCCTTTATCAAAAATAAGGTGACCATAGGTGCATGGATTTATCTCTGGGATTTCTATCCTGTTCCATTGATCTATATTTCTGCTTTAGTGCCAGTACATACTGTCTTGATTACTTTAGCTTTGTAGTATAGCCTGAAGTCTGGGAGCCTGATTCCTCCAGCTCTGTTTTTCTTTCTCAAGATTGTATTGACTATTCAGGGTCTTTTGTATTTCCATACAAATTGTGAAATTTTTTGTTCTAGTTCTGTGAAAAATGCCAGTGGTAGTTTGATAGGGAATGCATTGAATCTGTAGATTGCTTTGGGTCGTATAGTCGTTTTCACAATGTTGATTCTTCCAATCCAAGAACATAGTATATCTCTCCATCTATTTGTATCATCTTTAATACTTTCATTAGTGTCTTATACTTTTCTGCATACAGATCTTTTGTCTCCTTAGGTAGGCTTATTCTTAGGTATTTTATTCTTTTGTTGCAATGGTAAATGGGAGTGTTTCCTTAATTTCTCTTTCAGATTTTTCATCATTAGTGTATAGGAATGCAAGAGATTTCTGTGCATTAATTTTGTATCCTTCTACTTTACCAAATTCATTGATTAGCTCTAGTAGTTTTCTGGTAGCATCTTTAGGATTCTCTCTATATAGTATCATGACATCTGCAAACAGTGACAGCTTTACTTCTTCTTTTCCAGTTTGGATTCCTTTTATTTCATTTTTTTTCTCTGATTGCTGTGGCTAAAACTTCCAAAACTATGTTGAATGATAATGGTGAGAGTGGACAACCTTGTTTTGTTCGTGATCTTAGAGGAAATGGTTTCAATTTTTCACCATTGAGAACGATGTTGGCTGGGGGTTCGTCATATATGGCCTTTATTATGTTGAGGTAAGTTCCCCCTATGCCTACTTTTTGGAGGGTTCTTATCATAAATGGGTGTTGAATTTTGTCGAAAGCTGTTTCTACATCTATTGAGAATATCATATGGTTTTTTTCCTTCAGTTTTTAAATACGGTGTATCACATTGTTTGACTTGCATATATTGAAGAATCCTTGCATTCCTGGGATAAACCCCACTTGATCATGGTGTATGATCCTTTTAATGTGCTGTTCTATCCTGTTTGCTAGTATTTTGTTGAGGATTTTTGCATCTATGTTCATCAGTAATATTGGCCTGTAGTTTTGTTTCTTCGTGACATATTTTTCTGGTTTTGGTATCATATGATCGTGGCCTCATAAAATGAGATTGGGAGTGTCCCTCCCTCTGCCATATTTTGGAAGAGTTTGAGAAGGATAGGTGTTAGCTCTTCTCTAAATGTTTGATAGAATTCACCTGTGAAGCCATCTGGTCCTTGTCTTTTGTTTGTTGGAAGATTTTTATCACAGTTTCAATTTCAGTGCTTGTGTTTGGTATGTTTATTTTTTCTATTTCTTGCTGGTTCTGTCTCAGAAGATTGTGCTTTTCTACGAATTTGTCCATTTTTTCCAGGTTGTCCATTTTATCGGCATATAGTTGCTTTTAGTAATCTCTCATGATCCTTTGTATTTCTGCAGTCAGCTGTTACTTCTCCCTTTTCATTTCTAATTCTATTGATTTGAGTCTTTTCCCTTTTTTTCTTGATGAGTCTGGCTAATGGTTTATCAATTTTGTTTATGTTACTGTTTTGTTTATGTTACTGTTAGTGTTGTCTGCACTGATAGCTGCAGCTCGCACCCGTCTCTGGAGATCCTTTAGGCGGTGCTCTGAATCCCCTCTCCTCCCACACCCCAAAACAATGGTCTCTTGCCTCTTAGGCAGTTCCAGACTTTTCCCCAAACTCCCTCCCAGCTAGCTGTGGCACACTAGCCCCCTTCAGCCTGTGTTCATGCAGCCAACCCCAGTCCTCTCCCTGGGATCTGATCTCCAAAGCCCGAGCCTCAGCTCCCAGCCCCTACCCGACCCCAGCGGTTGAGCAGGCAAGCCTGTCAGGCTGGTGAATGCTGGTCCGCATTGATCCTCTGTGCAGGAATCTTTCTGCTTTGCCCTCTGCACCCCTGTTGCTGTGCTCTCCTCTGTGGCTCTGAAGCTTCCCCCCTGCCATCCCCTGTCTCCACCAGTGAAGGGGTTTCCTAGTGTGTGGAAGCTTTTCCTCCTTCACAGCTCCCTACCAGAGGTGCAGGTCCGATCCCTAATTTTTGTTTCTGTTTTTTCTTTTTTCTTTTGCCCTACCCAGGTACATGGGGAGTTTCTTGCCTTTTGGGAAGTCTGAAGTCTTCTGCCAGCATTCAGTAGGTGTTCTGTAGGAGTTGTTTCACATGTAGATGTATTTCTGATGTATTTGTGGGGAGGAAGGTCATCTCCATGTCTTACTCCTCCAGCATCTTGAAGGTTTCCCCCCTGAATTTTAAATATGAACCAACGTGGTTTCTATCCTGTTTCGCTATTACTTTCAGAGAAAGGGGACAAGTTCTTTTCTTTTTTTTTCTTAAAAAGTTTTGTTTTAGTTAAAAAAATGTAAAGGATTTTAAAAAGTATTTTATTTTTGGCTTTGCCGTGAGGCTTGTGGGATCTTAGTTCCCTGACCAGGGATTGAACCTGGACCTCAGCAGTGAAAGCATGGAGTCTTAACCACTGGACTGCCAGGGAATTCCCTAATGTTTTTTTTTTTTTTTTTGTGGTATGCGGGCCTCTCACTGTTGTGGCCTCTCCCGTTGTGGAGCACAGGCTCCGGACGCGTAGGCTCAGCGGCCATGGCTCACGGGCCCAGCTGCTCCGTGGCATGTGGGATCTTCCTGGACAGGGGCACGAACCTGTGTCCCCTGCATCAGCAGGTGGACTCTCAACCACTGTGCCACCAGGGAAGCCCGAATTCCCTAATTTTTAAAACTATTAAAAAAAATTTTTATTGGAGTATAGTTGATTTACAATGTTGTGTTAGTTTCAGTTGTACTGTAAAGTGAATCAGTTATACATATACATATACCTACTCTTTTTAAGATTCTTTTCCCAAATAGTCATTATAGAGTACTGAGCAGAGTTCCCTGTGGTATACAGTAGGTCCTTATTAGTTATTGAGTATATATATAGTAGTGTGTATATGTCAATCCCAATCTCCCAATTTATCGATACCTCCCCCTTTCCCTGCCTGGTAACCATAAGTTTCTCTTCTACATCTGTGACTCTATTTCCATTTTGTAAATAAGTTCATTTGTACTATTTTTAAAAATATTCCACATATAAGCAATAATATATGATATTTGTCTTTCTCTGTCTGACTTACTTCACTCAGTATGACAATATCTATGTCTATCCATGTTGCTGCAAATGGCATTATTTTTTCTTTTTTATGGCTGAGTAATATTCCATTGTACATATGTACCACATATTCTTTGTCCATTCCTCTGTTGATGGACTTTTAGGTTGTTTCTATGTCTTGGCTATTGTAAATAGTGCTTCAATGAACATTGTGGTACATATATCTTTTTGAATTATGATTTTCTCCAGATATATTCCCAGGAGTAGGATTGCTGGATCACATGGTAGTTCTATATTTAGTTTTGTAAGGAATCTCCATACTGTTTTCCATAGTGGCTGTACCAATTTACATTCCCACCAACAGTATATGAGGGTTCCCTTTTCTCCACACCCTTTCCAGCATTCATTGTTTGTAGATTTTTTGATGATGGCCATTCTGACTGGTGTGAGGTGATACCTCATTGTAGTTTTGATTTGCATTTCTCTAATAATTAGTCATATTGAGGAAAAGAGACATTTTCAAATAAGCTTTCCTGTCTAAGAAAATATATTCCTCTCTCTTTGGACAAGTTAACCCCCAGCTGGGCTGGTGGTTAATGAACCCTAGGTCATTCATGCTTGAAGGCAACTTAGAGATCATCTAATAGTCACTCATCTGCCTATTTGCTTTACAGGTGAGAACCAGGAGGTGAAGTGACTCACCTAAAGTCACCTGGGTGCTAAATGACAGAGCCTGGTTGCACCACAGGTATCCTGACTCCAAGCTCAGTGCTCTCTTTTTTATATTGTGCTACTTGTTTATAAGGATGCTTAGGGGCAGGGTAGAATTGTGAGTTTCCAAAGGCCTGATGAGAGTGATGAAAGAATCTGGAGTCCTGAAGTCACCTGGGCTCTTTCACAGCTATGTCCAGTCAGTGTTTCTTGGAGAGGACACAGCTTCTTTAAAAAGTACCTTTTCATGCTCTGTCCGGTGAGGAAAATGTGAAATGTGGTGTGTCAAAGTCAAGTCTGGAGTGAGGGCTTCAGTGAAGAACTGGATGTGCTGAAGTCAGGAAGAGTGACAGGCTTCAGGACACCCTGTTGTCTTGAGATTGAGAGAGTCTGTCAAGGGCGGGGCCTGTCGTGAGTATGTGAGGGTCAGTGGGAGGGCTGCTTCTTGGGCCTCATGCTCACTACCATCCCAACTGAGTGGTTCAGATTCAAAGAATGACAGTGTTTGGATGATGTAGGAGGCAGTTATCCTCATCCCAGGAGGAAGGAAGCATCAGAGAGAGGTGTTCAATGAGGAGAGAACATCAAGATGTTTGTTATGGGTTGAACTGTCACACAATTCATATACTGATATCCTAACTCTAATGCCTCAGAGTATGACCTTATTTGGAAATAAGACTGCTGCAGATGTAGTTAGTTAAGATGAGGTCATACGGGAGTAGGATGGGCTTCTAATCCAAACTGACTGGTGTCCCTATGAAAAGGGGAAATTTGGACACAGACACACATACAGGAGGAATGCCATGTGAAGATAAAGAGAGATTGTGGTGATGCTTCTACAAGGCAACGAATGGCAAAGATTGCCAGCAAACCACTAGAAGCTAAGGAAGAGGCATGGGGCAGATTCTCCCACACAGCTTACAGAAGGAACCAACCCTACTCACACCTTGATCTTGGACCTCTATCCTCCATAACGGTGAGACAGTAAGTTTCTGTTGTTTAAGCCAGCTCGTTTATGGTATTTTGCTATGGCAGCCCCTTCAAACTAATAGGATGTTATATAAGTCAATGCATAGAGTCTTGAGATAAATAAATAAGATGAAAGGGGCCAGAGACTTGGCTGGATGAGGGAAGGGTAGGTGGGGTGACCTTGGCTTATGGTAAACTCTAGTGGGAGAATCACAGTGCAGGCCCCTGGGATCCTGGAGCAAAGCCATGCTGTCTTCAGTGGAGAATTATGCACCCGTTGAGAAATAGCTCTTGGCACATTACTGTAACCTGATAGAAGCAGAGTACTTGACCATAATCATCAAGTGACAATGCATCTGGAACTGCCCATTATGAGCTGGGTTCTGTCAGACCTCCAAACCATAAAGCCAAGCAGGTCCAGCAGGCATCCATTGTGGTGTGGAAATAGTACATCTAAGGTTGAGCCCTAGTAGGACCAGAGGGCATGACTAACCTGCACGTTTAAGTAGCCCAGACCTGCTTGTCACCCACTAAAGTTGGATCAATGCCCTTCTCCGACTTGTGCTTATGGCCATAGAGGAGAATCCCTTATGACCAGCTGGAAGAAGAGGAAAATGGCTGAGCTTGGTTTACAGATAGATTAACTCAGTACATGTGTGTAAGTCAAAATTGACAGCAGCTGCATTTCTCCCACATTTAGGGTTGGCCCTAAAAGACAGTAGAGAGGGGAAAGTCTTCCCAGTGGAACTACAAGCAGTGTACCTGATCATCTTCTTTGTAGGAAAGGAAAAGTGTCCCAAAGTGGATGGCTAATGGCCTGGTCTGGGGTCAGAAAAGAAAAGGAATAGAGGAACACAGGCAAGGAGGTCTGGGGTGGAGGCATGTGGTGGACATGTAGGAGTGAGCATAATGTGTGGAGATTTTTGTATTGCACTTGCACTCACAAGTAAGTGTCCGCCATCAACTGTATAACCAAGTAGATCAAATGACTTGTTCTGTGAACCTTAGCCAGCCTTCATCATCAACCACTGATGGCTGGTATGATGGGCTCATAAGTGGAGTGGCCACAGTATCAGAGAGGAAGATATGTGTGGACCCAACTGCATGGACTTCTACCTACCAAGGCTGATCTAGCTACTGTTGCTTCTGAATGTCTCAACTGTTAGCAAAAGAAACCAATTCATCCTGGCACTAGTCCTCAAGGAAACCAATTGACCATTTAATGGCAAGTTGACTACATTGGCCTGCTTCCACCTTGAAAGGGTCAATGATTCCTTCTCACAAGGATAAATATCTTTGCTGGTATGGGTTTGCCTTTCCTACCAGCAAAACCTCAGCCAGAATTACTATCTAGGTGTTTATAGAATGCCTGATCCATAGGTATGGAACCCCACACAGTACAACATACAATCAGAAGATCCACTTCACGTTGAAGAAAGTGTGAGACTGGGACCACAACTAGCAGATATATTTGTTTTATTACATACTACATACTCAGAGGCAGCCATCCTCATGGAACACTAGAATAGCCTTCTATCAGTACAATGGAAGCCCTAGCTTAGAGGAAACATTCTGAAGCGATTGGATGCCATCATTCAGGATGAAGAGTATTTATTAAATCGGTGACTCTTATGTGTGGTTCCATCTCCAATAAGAATTCAAGGGTCCAGGAACCAAGGAGTAGCAGCAGGGGTGGCCAAATTTACCATCATACCAATGACCCATGGGGGGATGTTATATGCCTTGTTCCTGCAACTTTGGGTTCTGCAGGGTTGGAGGATTGCTGAAGAGGTGAACCCTTGTCATGGGTCACAGCAAGTGTACCATTGAACCACAACTCGCAGATGCTCTCAGGGCACATTAGGTTCATTGTGCCCAGAGACAACGGGCAAGGAAAGGAGTCACTACGCTTACAGGGGCAAGTGACTTTGACCAGCAGGAAGATGCAGCTCTGCTTTTACACAATAGTGGCAGGAAAGAAGACACATGGAATCCAGATGTTAGTAACTAAACCTGTCCCTCCAAAATCCATATGTTGAAGCTCTAGCATCTAGTGTGGCTGTGTCTGGAAATGGGGGTCTCTAAAGAAGTAATTGAGGTTAAATGAGGTCTTAAAGATGGGGTCCTGATCTGACTGGACTCTTATCCTTACAAGAAGAGACACCAGAAAGCTCTGTCTCTTCATGTGCAGGCACCGAGGAAAAACCATGGGAGTAAACAGCAAGAAGGTGGCTGTCTACAACAAAAGGGAGAGCTCTCATCAGACGCTAAACCTGCTGTCACCTTGATCTTGGACTTCCACTCTTCAGAACTGTGAGAAGATAAAAATTTATATTGTTTAAGCCCCCCAGTCTGTGGTATTTTGTTTAAAGCAGCCTGAGCTAACACACTGGGTGGTCCACTTGGGTCTCTCCTTGTGCTCCTTTACCACATTGTAAGTATGAATGGACACATGCAATCACCCTGGCCTGAGATGAGTGATTATCATGGGTTCATAACCCTCAGGAATGAAGGTTTGGGTCACACCACCAGGGAAGCCACCAAGACCTGCCAAAATCTTGATGAGTCATAGTTGAGCTTGAGGAAAATTTAAAAAAGGGTAGTGGAGCAGGGAGAGGGTGGTATTTGTTCTGACCCCACAGTCAATTGCAAAGATGGGAGCAGTAATTCACCCTGCTAACCTCCCTCTTCTGATTCCCCCTCAGGAAAAAAGGCCTCCTGGAACCATGGGGGAACTGCTGCCCAAATCTTGTAGAGAAGTAGATTTGTTTGGTGGAAGGGATAGGCTGTGGTGACCATGAGAATAAGCCTTGCAGACCTCCAACTACAGGGAGCACAGATGCCTAAGGGTGCTAGTTGTAAAGCCCACCACCACATTTGCACTGAGGCTCCACTTCCCGCGGGCTGCTCCCAGTCAATGAATGAGTGTCGCAGGTATAGTAAGGAAGGTCCATTCTTGGGAGACACAAGATCCTCTGATGACCGACATCGGCTGGAGGACTCCTAAAATTTCCTCAGATTGTATCATCCTTTAGGATACTTCTACCCAACATTCTATTCCTCTGGCCTCCCTTTAGGTTCAAACTTGCATCATGGTCTGACTGTTCTTCTAGCTTTATCTGGACCCTACCCATTTTTTCCCCTCATAGATATTTCCCCTGAAAAATCCTTGCAAGTTTAATCTTAGTCTTGGCATCTTCTTCACAGAGGACCCAGAATAACACAGTTCCTTTAACCCTTACTCACACCTCTGTAAATAGATCTTCTATAAAACATCTCTTTAAACATCCCAGCTGACTGTGACATCTGTTTCCTGCTGGGACCTTGACTAATATAGATTGCTGTGGACCATAAATGCTGTAACATTCCGAAGGAGAAGAACCAGTGTTAGTGTGGTAAGAATAAATAGCAAGGAATAAATGTGTTCTGAAATATGGGGTTGATCTGGGGTTAGAGTTTGATATTTCAGATAGGGGTATGTGTGTGTGTGTGTGTGTGTGTGTGTGTGTGTGTGTGTGTGTGTGTGTGTGTGTATACAGCATAAACAAAGGTACTGGGGTAGAAACAAGCAGTTATGGCAGGGTCTGTTCAAGAGCCCACACTGTTTTTCCAAGGAGCTCCACCTGTCCTATGGGAGAAGAGCACTCAGAATGCTCATTTCTCTATGTTCATTGCTTGGAACCTGTGAGGAAGCCTCTACCTTTCCCCCTTTCATCACTTCATTTTGTATATCTTTCTCTGTGCACACATGAGCTCTTGTTAGAGAAGAGCTGAGTCAGTGGCCGTGGGACTCCTTGGAAAGCACATGGAAAAGGGGAAAGGAAGACAGGGAAGAATGAGTATCTTGACATTCTGGGGTCAGGACATTCGGAGAATTGGGACTGAATAGCCCCATTTCTTAGGATCCCAAGAGGGCCAGCAGTTTCCTTTAGAATTCAGAGGCTGAGGGAAGGTTGATTTCACAAGAGGCACAGAAAACAGAATTCACAGAGAGCCAGGGCATTTACAGATATTCAGACAGAGGCTTCTAGAATTTAAACATCTTTAAGCCAAACTTTCTTACTGAAACTATTTTGTTTATGTATTGTATTGTTTATGTATTCATTCATTCAGCACACATTTACAGAGCACCTACCACGTGCCAGGAACTGTTCTAGGCATTGGGGATGCACTGGTAAGACAAGATGAAAATCCCTATCCTCATGGAGCTTCCATCCTTGTGGGGGAGAGACAGACAACAAATAAATAAACAAATAAAGCAGTAAAACAAATAGCATGTCAGAGGGTGGTAAGTGCTGTGGAGCAAAGCAAACCAGAAAGAGGAATAGACTGTGCATGGGTCTGTCTGGGGCAGCCACGGAAGACCCTACAGACAAGGCAACATAGAACAGACTTAAAGGAGGGGAAGGTTCAATGCCCAATGGGTTCCATGGGGAGTGGTTCATGCAGTGGAAAGAGCAAACGCAAAGGCCTGGAAGCAGGGGTGTGATTGGTCACATTAACATCTGTCTACTCCATGCATCTCCATGCTTGTCTACCTGCCCATAGATAAACTGTTAATTCCAGTCTTCAAGTTCTAGGGATTTAAATTTCTAGACTATGTTGAAGTTATCTAACTGTAGGATCTAAGAAGCACCAGTGGTATAACAAAAAATTATTTCTCATTATGGCATCAGACATGAAGTCCATTATCTCATGATCTGCATCAGGTTCAGAAGCAGATAAGGCTCCTCAAGTGTGTCTCCACAGATGCCCTTTCTCTTGGTCCAGGACTTTGAACTACTAAAAACAGGTAGCACCCTGGATTTTAGAACTGGAAAAATTGAGTCCTGGTTCACTTACAGGCTGCACGGCCCTGAATAGTTACTTAACGTCTCTGAGCTTCTGCTTCTTTATCTATAGATAGAGATAATAACACCTATGGCACAAATCACGGAGGAAATCAAATAAGACCGTGTATTATAAAGTGTTTATTTATGAATAGTTGGCTTTTATATAGCACAGATACACTAACTAAACTATTAGTCTATTTCTTGATATTTTAGTTATTATTTGAACATAAACCATGTAAAAATATTGGCTTAAAACAACAATCATTTATTTGCTCGTGGTTCTGAAATATGGACTGGGCTTAGCTGGGGGTTACTTTTGTGGTTGCAGTCATCCAGCAGCTCGATGGAGGCTGGATGTCCCAAGAAGGATTCACTCACATGCCTGGTCTCATTCACATGTCCCCAGCTAGGGCTTTTGGCTGGGGTTTCTGGTTCTCCTTTACATGGTCTCTCCCTTCCTGGCAGGATAATCAGTTTTTCTTTTACATGGTGACAGTCGCTTTTCAACAGGACGAGGATAGCAGCTGTTTTGAGGCCAGGGCTCAGAAGTCACACAATATCACTTTTGCCACATTTGATTGGCCAAAACAAATTACAGAACCAACTGAGATGCAAGGAGTGGAGAAATAGTTTTCCCACTGCAATGGAGAGAGCTGCAGAGTCACATTGCATGGATGGAAGAAATGGGCCATCTGTAGAAACAGTATATGACAGTCTATCCCCTGGTCTCAGCAAATCACTCCCTGGCATGTGCAAAATACACTCACGCTTCCCAAGGCCCCCCAAAGTTTTATCTCATTATGACATCAAGCTGGAAGTCCATTATCTGATGATCTGCACCAGGTTATCACATAGATACGACTTCTCAAGTATGGCTTTTCAGATGCAGCTTCTCTCTTTTTAAAAAAATTTTATTTATTTATTTTTAGCTTTTTTTTTTAACATCTTTATTGAAGTATAATTGCTTTAAAATGGTGTGTTAGCTTACTGCTGTATAACAAAGTGAATCAGCTATACATAAACATATATCCCCATATCCCTTCCCTCTTGCATCTCCCTCCCACCCTCCCTATCCCACCCCTCTAGGTGGACACAAAGCACCAAGCTTCCCTTGATACAGAGACCTTCAACTCTTCAACTTAAAAGATAAGTAAGTATTCTATCCCTTCACCCCTAAAACACAGTAATGAGAAAGGAACTAGATAGACCCTACAGCCACTCTTATTTAAAATGGATAGGATGGGAACCACAGAGCAGTCACTAGTTTACAGAAATTATGAAGTCCAGCTGGTCACATGTTGGTTTCCCCTATAAGGGTCAGAAAATGTTCCTTGATTAGGACACGATTCTGCTCCCTCAGAGGGATACCTAGCCAATTGTTCTCTGTGGCTTTTAGGTCTTCCCTCTGGGCTCTTAGCTCCACCCTCTGAGATGTATTTTCTTTCACATAGGAAATTATGCATGTCTGTAGCTAAGTAGCCTTCTCAGTCTGATCCCTGCTTGCAGAAAGTGGAGGTCCAGTGGCCTCTTTTCATTTTGAATGATCTCTTTCACTTTTAGTTGAACCTTGTAATGCTTTCATTGATAAAACTCTCTTAAAACTTTTGTGCATTTACTAGGAATCTTATCGGGATTAACTTTATGCCCTCAAGACTTTATCTATAATTTTTTTTGAGACAGACCCTCTCTTTGAGCATATCAAGCTGCTGTGGGACAATGCCCTCAAGATTCTCAGAAGTCCGTTTATCTAGTTGAGAGGGTCTCCTAGGCACTTCCTTTCAGAGGTCTTACAAGCATACCCCTGATTTGATCTTTATGCTGAGGTCACTTTTTATGTGAGAATTTTTGCCTGGCTGGAGATACTAGGGATGAAAAACAGTTTAATTTTTTCTAAACCAGGAATTTCTGGGCTCTCTACATTTCTCCTAAAATATCCTTGAATACTGAACAGTTTCTCTTTTGGCTTATCTCTCTTGGTGGTATCTTATCATATACAACTGGAAGCATCTAGTTGATGCCTTCAACATTGTGTCTAGAAATTTCCTTAGCTAAATCCATAAGTTCATTAGGTAATTTATATTTTTTAAGTTACTGCAGGCAACATTTTTGCCAATGATTCTGCTACTACATAACATAGATTGTCCTTTTCCCAACTCCTAGTAACAATTTCCTCACTATATTTTTAGCATACACTAAAAGATTGTTCACCATTTCTCCAGCCTCTGCTGACAATCTATTCACTGCTTTCCCAGCTCCTATCCTCTGGTTTGTCACAAAGCCAATACCACATGTTTTAGATTTTTGTTATGGCAGTACTCCCCTTCTAGATAAGAATTGCATTAGCAGTTATCTAACGCTGTACAACAAATCACTCCACGTTTTTGTGGTTTCAAACAAGAACCATTTATTTGCTCACTCTTCTGTGGTTCAGTAATTTGGGCAGGCTTAGCTTGGATGGTTTATCTCTGTCCCGCATGGTGTTGGCTGGGTTCAGTCATATGCTTATTATACTCAGTTGTCAGTTCATCTGGGAGCTGGCTGATGGAGATGGCCTCGTGCACATCTTCCAGTTGGCTGGGGCTATCCACAGAGGCACCTCTATTCTTTTCTGTGTGGCCTCTCCAGCAGAAAGTCTGGACTTTCTACAGGGTACAGGGTAGTGGCGGCATTTCAAGAGAGCAAGCCTCAGTGTGCAAGCACTTATAAATCCCTGGCTTGCATTACATTTGCTGATGTCCCATTGGCCAAAGAAAGTAACTTGGCCAAGTTCATAGTCAATGTGAGGGTGAACTAAGAAAAGGAATAGATTCTGGGAGGCATGATCCACTGAGGGGCCACTAATGTAACGATATACCACACTTGATGTGTTCATTGATCAGCTCTTGCTGACATCCAGATGTGGTAGAGAATTCGAATACTTACCCTTATCTTGATCTTGTATTCCTCTTCTTCCAGTCACATAGGAGGATGACAGTTTTTTTCCCTGTCCTTCCTTATAGTGAGGTCATGAGACCAGTGGGCCATGTGGGCTGTGGGTAGACTTATGTTATTTCCAGGTAGGGAATTTAGTTTCTGGGGTGAACACCTCTGGCCTTGTCATTCCTCCTGTACTGTATGAACCCTGAAGTGTCTGCTGAGAGTATGGTGGTTTCTGTTGGCCTAGGTAGGCAACTGACTACATGAGGCAGAGCTCCCTACATTTACCTCTACACTTGGTACCTGTACAATGAGGTAGCAATGAACTTTCACCATTTTAAACCATTGAGATTTGGGGTTTGCTGGTTACTATGACATAGTCTAGCCTATCCTGATGGATGCAGAAGCCTCAGTCCCTCTGTGCTCTGTGGTCAATTCTAGCTCCCTCCCTAGGTATTTTTTGTTGTGACTTATGCAGCAAGAAAAGGAGGATATGGATAAAAAAAATAAGCATCTAATGGAGAAGATGGAAAAAAGGGGAAGGAAAAAAATCACTGGGTCAATGAGGAGCCCGTTGTTTATTCACCAAACATTTATGAAGTACCTCCTCTGTACTGGGTTCTGTACGCTGCCTGGGCGATGCAATGATGGATGAGACACATGACCTTGAGGAGGACGCAGGCTACCAGGGGAGGCTGACACACAAACAACGAACCACACTTGAGAGCCATTAGTGCCACCAAGTGGTGGGACTGATTTTCTATTTTCCTCTGTAATTGGGTAATTGTTCCTGCAGTCACTTTCCATAGAGAAATTCCAGTCTTGGTGCCTGGAGTGGCAGCCTCATTGCTGTAAGTGTGTGGCCAGCCTCCCAGGGTGACATCACTGAAGGCCAGCACTCATCTGGATTCATAAGGTCTGTGATTTGTTTAAAAGTCAGTCTCATTACTTTATAACCACATATCAGATTCAATCCTTACAGATGACAAGTAATACATGGACAGAACAAAGCTGTTCCGAGGACTGCAGCTTGCAGTTTTGTGACAGGAATGGTGACTGAAATAGGGAGGTACCTTTGAGCATTCAGTGCCTGCTCAGAGCTGAGGGCCTTGGGAAGTTGGTAGACAGCATTCACGACAAAGCTTTGAAACTCTGACATTGCAAAGCCACAGTATAGTAAGGGAAACTCATGAAATATTAACTTCTAACTAGCATTGGTTCATGCATATTGAAGGCGGATCTGCCTTGGAATGTCTGGGACCAGCCAGGCTGGGCTGTACAGGGCTGCTTGGGAGGGCAGCACAAGGATGAATTTTACTCTACTTACAAGGTGAGTTATAAAGAAAGTTTTCTTCCCTCTAACTCTATTTTATTCTGAGCCCACATCCTGCCAGGCCAATGGAAAATCCAATCTTAGCCACAATTGGGGCTCCTTTTCCCCGGCTCTATGCCTTCTTTGAGGTGTGAGTCATAGAATCTTAAAAAGTGCAGACTATTTGCCGGGCACCCTCTGGTCTTTAGTTCAGATGACACTGTCCAATTTTCAAGCCCATACAGTCCCTTGAAGCTTGGCTGCCTCTGTGCAAGCTGGCACATACAGCCTTTGCTGAGGCCCATGCTTAGTTCTTGGGCTAAGCCCATCCTTAGCCCAAGCTGCATCTTCTAGTCACCTAGATGCAGCCTACAGAGGCATTGCTCTCTGAGGTCCTGACACCTCCTACGCGCCTGCAAGGGAGCAGGATATAGACCCTTCCTACTCCCAGAACTCCCATAACTCTCTGTGTCTTGTAATCTTTCCAAACTTCTCTAAGGTCTGCCTGTGTCATGTTACCGTCTCCTGTCCCAATCCCAAGCTCTGGTACTAGTCCTCTTTTCAGACAACTCTTTTTTTGGTCTTTTGGTCTCTGAGATCACATGATTTTTAACAATAAAGATCTTTTAACCCTATTTTTTGGGCAAAAGAAGCACAGTTTCTAGGACTCAAAGCCTTACCTACCCTCTTGAGAGGAAGAAGAGGAGGTGGGTAGCACATCTCATTCTTTCTGATTTTTCTACAGTAATAAGACCAAAGTGCTATCTATCTATCTATCTATCTATCATCTATCTATCTTTCTCCATCCATATAGGCATTGAACCTAGAATGGTGGTAAAGAGGGGAGTCAGAGAAGAAGGAAGGGCTGTAGACAAGATGGTCAGAAATTTAACAGGGTAATCAATGAATTTGGTAAAGTAACAGGATACAAAATTAATGTAGAGAAATCTCTGGTATTCCTATATACTAATGATGAAAAATCTGAAAGTGAAATCGAGAAAACACTCCCATTTACCATTGCAACAAAAAGAATAAAATATCTAGGAATAAACCTACCTAAGGAGACAAAAGACCTGTATGCAGAAAATTATAAGACACTGATGAAAGAAATTAAAGATGATACAAATAGATGGAGAGATATACCATGTTCTTGAATTGGAAGAATCAACATTGTGAAAATGACTCTACTACCCAAAGCAATCTATAGATTCAATGAAATCCCTATCAAACTACCACTGGCATTTTTCACAGAACTAGAACAAAAAATTTCGCAATTTGTATGGAAACACAAAAGACCCCAAATAGCCAAAGCAATCTTGAGAACGAAAAAAGGAGCTGGAGGAATCAGGCTCCCTGACTTCAGACTATACTCAAAGCTACAGTAATCAAGACAGTATGGTACTGGCACAAAAACAGAAAGATAGATCAATGGAACAGGATAGAAAGCCCAGAGATAAACCCACGCACATAAGGACACCTTATCTTTGATAAAGGTGGCAGGAATGTACAGTGGAGAAAGGACAGCCTCTTCAATAAGTGGTGCTGGGAAAACTGGACAGATACATGTAAAAGTATGAGATTATATCACTCCCTAACATCATACACAAAAATAAGCTCAAAATGGATTAAAGACCTAAATGTAAGGCCAGAAACTATCAAACTCTTAGAGGAAAACATAGGCAGAACACTCTAGGACATAAATCACAGCAAGATCCTTTTTGACCCACCTCCTAGAGAAATGGAAATAAAAACAAAAATAAACAAATGGGACCTAATGAAACTTCAAAGCTTTGCACAGCAAAGGAAACCATAAACAAGACCAAAAGACAACCCTCAGAATGGGAGAAAATATTTGCAAATGAAGCAACTGACAAAGGATTAATCTCCAAAATTTACAAGCAGCTCATGCAGCTCAATAACAAAAAAACAAACAACCCAATCCCAAAATGGGCAGAAGACCTAAATAGACATTTCTCCAAAGAAGATATACAGACTGCCAACAAATACATGAAAGAATGCTCAACATCATTAATCATTAGAGAAATGCAAATCAAAACTACAATGAGATATCATCTCACACCAGTCAGAATGGCCATCATCAAAAAATCTAGAAACAATAAATGCTGGAGAGGGTATGGAGAAAAGGGAACACTCTTGCACTGCTGGTGGGAATGTGAATTGGTTCAGCCACTATGGAGAACAGTATGGAGATTCCTTAAAAAAACTACAAATAGAACTACCATATGACCCAGCAATCCCACTACTGGGCATATACCCTGAGAAAACCATAATTCAAAAAGAGTCATGTACCAAAATATTCATTGCAGCTCTATTTACAGTAGCCCGGAGATGGAAATAACCTAAGTGCCCATCATCGGATGAATGGATAAAGAAGATGTGGCACATATATACAATGGAATATTACTCAGCCATAAAAAGAAATGAAATTGAGCTATTTGTAATGAGGTGGATAGACCTAGAGTCTGTCATACAGAGTGAAGTAAGTCAGAAAGAAAAAGACAAATACCGTATGCTAACACATATATATGGAATTTAAGAAAAAAAAATGTCATGAAGAACCTAGGGGTAAGACAGGAATAAAGACACAGACCTACTGGAGAACGGACTTGAGGATATGGGGAGGGGGAAGGGTAAGCTGTGACAAAGCGAGAGAGAGGCATGGACATATATACACTACCAAATGTAAAATGGATAGCTAGTGGGAAGCAGCCGCATAGCACAGGGAGATCAGCTGGGTGCTTTGTGACCGCCTAGAGGGGTGGGATAGGGAGGGTGGGAGGGAGGGAGACGCAAGAGGGAAGAGATATGGGAACATATGTATATGTATAACTGATTCACTTTGTTATACAGCAGAAACTAACACACCATTGTAAAGCAATTATACCCCAATAAAGATGTTAAAAAAATAAAAATAAAATTAAAAAAAAAGAAATTTAACAGGGTATAGAGTGGTCACCATGGAAGATGGCGAACTATAATACTTCCAAGAACATGGGGTATTCAATAGGGCACTCCATTTATGGGCATCTTGATGGTGGTCTCTGACCAGCTGGGACAGGCTTATATAGAATCCAATTGGAGCCAGACTTGCAGAATGAGGGTCTAGGAGGAATCTTCTACTACTGAGAAGATGCATAAAGGCACGTCATTCTATTTAATGGCCTTTGACAAATACTTACCTAGGGCCTACCCTATGCCAGGCAATGTACAAGGCACAGGGGTAAGCAGAAGGAACCTGCAATGTGTTGATGTCAAAGAAAATAGGGCACCAATAGCACAATATCTATGGCAGTGGGCAGCTCTTGGAGTGAGCTCATGTCTGGCTGGCTACAGGGGAATCTGCCAGGAAGAAACAAAGGCAGCAAAACATGCCTCCCTGGTCAGTTTCTCAAAGAGCCTAAAAGAGTGTTTCTCTAAAGACCCTTCAAATATGATCATCATTGTCTTAAAGATAACTTTACTTATCCATGTTTCTTCATCTTTTAATTTGTTGTGATAAAAAAATTGCTACTCTCCTCCCCTTCCACAAAGGAAATGTCTTATAGCCATGAGGTTGGGCTCTTCTCTCCTGGTTCTGCTGAAACTGGAGAATGGAGAAAGAGGGGAGTTTGTGTCGCCCCCAGACCCCTCAACACCCTTGTCACATTCAGACTCAGATGGAGGGGTCTGGGGTGGGGGGATACCCTGTGCTCGCAACACACCCCCAGGAAGGCCCACTCTGCATTGTGGCCTCTTGGGCCCTCCCTCGGTCACTCAGCCAGGCCACTCCTGGCTCCTCATTTTGTAGATCCTGGCTTTTTAGATCCAGGTGTGGGTTTCATCTTTTTCATAAGGCTTTTGTCTTTAGACTCTATCTCACTGCTTTTTCTTTTTCTACCTGCTTCTGAGGCACCAGCCTCTTGAGTACTTAACAAGGATCCCTTCCACCAGGAACAGCTTTTCTTCTTTTTCTTCTTCTCATCTTCCTCTTCCTCCTCCATCTCTTCCTCTTCCTCCTCTTCTTCTTCATCCTTTTCCTCTTCCTCCTTCTCTTCTTCATCTTCCTTTTCCAGGGAAGGTCTCCAGTTTCATAACATTCTTGACCACTGAGGAACTCAGGTCCAGAACCAGCCCAGAGTGGAGAAGTAAGGATTTATCAATACTTATGTACAATAGATTGCTATGAAAGGCTATATTTAACCCCACTTCATAGTACTATGATTAACTGGTTTACATGACTTTAGAAAGCGTATAAAGTAGAGTCATGCATAGATAATCAGATTTTATACCATTGACACTCTGAAAATCAGATTCAGGCTTCATGCATTTGACTCAGAGCTCCTTTCTTTTTTTTTTGAGTTTGAAGAACTGGTTCATGATCCCATTTGGATAAACTTCTGCTTGTTAATTTCTCTCAGTGCCTGACTACTGCAAGGCATTTGGGCAGTTATTGAGACAATCTCCATTTTTGAGTCTGAATTCCAAATAAGGGACCACTACAGTTTTGACCAGTGACAGTAAATGGCAGCGAGAGCAAGAGACTCCCTGCTTTGTTGTAGGATAGATAGAGATGTCTCTAGCCCAGAGCCTTGGTCCATGTGAGGATACCTTACGACAACAGTTGGATTAGAGCCCCCTTAATCAACATGATCAGTGTCCATAAGCAGGGACAGAGCCTTTGGCCTTTTTCTTGGGGAAAGAAGATCTTAGGCTACTTTCCAGGATAATTTCCAGTTTCCAGGATAGTTTCTAGACTCTACTTCTCAGGTCCCTAAAAAAACGTAGCCAGAAGTGGAAGCTGTGCCACTGGAACCCAGATTCTAGGCACAGAGTTAGGTCATACCCCTGCCTTCTCTTCTTCTTCCAGGGGAATTCTCTATTCTCATTTGATAGAGGTTTGCAAATGGTTGTGTTTCAGGGGAAGCCTTGCAATTACCTGCCTCATTCACTGTTCTATTTATGTGTCATTTTGGGGGGTTAATTTATTTCAGAGAAATAAAACCCAAGCTTTCTGGTGCCAACCTCAGAGCTGGTTCCCAATCATGGGGTTGGCCAGGATGAAGCAGGAAAGAGGCCTCCCTGGTTCCAGCTAAGATTGCAGAGATGGAAGATCAGAAACACTCATCCTAGGGCAGATCTAAAAATAAAGTGGAATCTCTTCTGAAGCCTTCAAAATTTCAGAGACCACTCCGTGAGGAGCAGCTAAAAGGTGAGACTCTATTTGGGGTAAGGTAGGTCTGGTGAACACACAGATCATTGAGCTACATCCAGTCTTCCTCTGGGCATTTTGCTTTTGTCACTTCTATATTCATACCAGTACCAGGAAATCATAATTGGTTCAGATCTGTCTTTGTCCAACTCAATCTCATGTGCTGGAGTTGGTTGGTTACACTGTCATGGAAACATGGGATTATACCTAATTCTAATGTATTTGACTGAGTGTAGAGGTAGACACCTCGAGCTTCTCTATCAGAGATCAAGGGAGCAGATGTATGGTTCTAGTTCTGGTCTGACCTCTGGCTTGTTGCTTATTTCTCCATGGTATTCACTGTATAAGCCTCCCCTTATTTTTCCCTTGTTGGATGACTTTAGCTCCTTTGTAAGCTCTTATGCTAAACGCTAGGGGATGCATGGCTGCTCTTACCTTGCAGTAATCAATACTTTTCTTTACTTAGCACATAGCAGGTATTTAATAATGTTCATGGCTCTGGTAACATCTATTCTACAACAAAACAGCAAGTTTCTAGCTATCTCCGTTATTCCCACTTTCCTTGGGGATCTAGGTGCAAAAATGGAGATTGGCCCAATAACTCACCAAATAGAAATAAAAAATTTAAAAGTGTTTGACAGGGCTTCCCTGGTGGCACAGTGGTTGAGAGTCTGCCTGCTGATGCAGGGGACACGGGTTCGTGCCCCGGTCTGGGAAGATCCCACATGCCGCGGAGCGGCTGGGCCCGTGAGCCATGGCCGCTGGGGCTGCGCGTCTGGAATCTGTGCGCTGCAACGGGAGAGGCCAAAAAAAAAAAAAAAAAAGTGTTTGACAAACTCTTTAGATTACTGTCTCTTTTCAGATTGTCTGACAGACAAGGATATCCCATGTCCCTTCCAAAAAGGGTGACACTGATACAGAAAAACAGTGAGTGTGGTAATGCAGAATCTGACCAGATCCATCGCATTGATTTGAGCACTTATTTCTGGTTAAAAAACTGTCTTGAAATTCACTTCCTTGGATCACTCCACTCCCTCCTTAAGTTACCTGTGTTCCTTTGTTCTCCTGGATTGCTGTTTCCATGCCATATTAATGCAGATGTCTGATCACGACAACTCTCCCCAGCTCAAACCTTGGGAGTTCAGCCTCTTGGGAAACTAGGTTCTCCCCATGGGAAGCTCCAGCAGGAGAAGTGATGGAAGAAGCAGCCTGAGACTCTTGACTCAAAAAAGATGATTACTTATGAATCTCATCCAACTGCTCTATCCCGGTCTCTCACTGTCACCAATAATTAAGAGCTGAAGATACAGCTATTTTCAATGAGAATTTTCACTAGGGAAATTCAAAGTTCTTTAGAAATACATTTGAAGATCTATCTTAACACCCTGGTAGGGAAGGTTCATAAATCCACTAGATGCTTGAATATAAAATCACTTGAAAAAGTATTAGAAAGGGACAAAGTTGTTACAGTGGAAAAAGCATACGGTTTAGAGGTAGAATTTTGCCTCCTGGTCCTCCCAAACATTAGCTGTATTATGTTGAACAAGTCACTTAAACTCTTGGATTCTTCATTTCCTCTGCTGTAAAAAATGGAGATAATAAGATACCCACTATTTAGTGAGCACCTACTATTAATTATCTGTAAAATGGAGATAATTAATAGCTACAACTTAGTGAACCCCCCTCCCGCCATGATATGTTACATTTTGTTATCTGTATCTCACTTTAACCTGCAAAATATTCGAACAAATTCTGTCTTGAACACAAATTCAAGAGAATAACATAAAAGTCAGGGTAAAGGTAGGAAAATATTAGAGGCAGAGGTAAAACTGCACTCAGGATACATTTGGAAGCATCAGTTGCTTGGCCTCTTATCCCGTAATCCCTCTGCCACCTCCCTCCGTGCTGCCCCTGCTCACTGTCCCCTCCCCTTGGTCTGGCCACCATCCTTATAAGCAGGGATGCAGAAATGGTCAATGCATAGGTCAGTTTTGGCATTACAACCAGATCTTTGAAATATGTAACTGAGATAATCATTTGAGAGAAAAGAGTTGCTTGGGGTTGAAAATCAAAGTCCTGCAGGATTCAGAGCACAAGGTTTCTGGAAAGAACACATGGAGAGCCCCACTGTTCCAGCCTCCAAGACGGAGCCTCCATAGGCCAAGTAGCTGACACAGCCATGGAGGTGAGATCCCGGGAGCATCTCCGCTGAGGCCACTGGCCGAACAGTGCTCTGAGAGGGTGTGTGTGGTGGTGAAAAAGCAGCAAGGATGAAGGTGCACCAGGAGATGCCATCCAGACAGCTGGTGACCAGGGCTGGGGGCAACCTTGACCCTCTCCACCTGTCATGGGCTGGTTGTATGTCCCCCCCAAATTCATCTGTTGAAGGCCTAATCCCCAATTCGATGGCATATGGAGCTGGGGTCTTTGGGGGGTAATTAGGTTTATTTACTTATTTACTTTCATAAATTTATTTATTTTATTTTTGGCTGCGTTGGGTCTTTGTTGCTGCACGCGGGCTTTCTCTAGTTGCGGCGAGCAGGGGCTGCTCTTCTTTGTGGTGCTAGGGCTTCTCATTGCGGTGGCTTCTCTTGTTATGGAACACAGGCTTTAGGCATGCGGACTTCAGTAGTTGCGGTTTGCAGGCTCTAGAGCTCAGGCTCAGTAGTTGTGGTGCAGGGGCTTAGTTGCTCCGCAGCATGTGGGATCTTCTCGGACCAGGGGTCGAGCCCATGTCCCCCGAATTGGCAGGCAGATTCCTAACCACTGCACCATCAGGGAGGGCCCCAGGGTAACAATGTTTAAATTAGATCGTGAAGGTAGAGCTCCCATGATGGGTGTAGTGTCTTTTTTTTCATTTTTCTTTTTTGGCTGTGCCATGTGTCTTGCGGGATCTTAGTTCTCCGACCAGGGATCGAACCCGGGCCCATGTCACTGAAAGCACCGAGTCCTAACCACTGGACCACCAGGGAATTCCTGGGAGTAGTGTCTTTATGAGAAGAAGAGTGACCAAAGCTCTCTCTCTCCCTGTTCTCACAAAGAAGAGGTCACATGAGGATGCTGCAAGATGGTTCTATCTAGAAACCAGTACGAGGGCCCTCGCCAGGAACTGAATCTGCCGGCACCTTGATCTTGGACTTCCCAGACTCTAAAACTGTGAGAAATAAATGGCTGTTGTTTCAGGCCCCCAGCCTATGATATTTTGCTATAGTAACCCGAGCTGACCAAGACACTGTCCCCAGCCCCCAGAACATCGGCACACCAGTGAAACAAGCAGAGGAGGGAAGATAAATCCAGTGGGCTGGAAAACCCTGAATTGACTAGAAGCAAATTTTCACTAGTCAGCACGACAGAGACTTGGGTTTGAAAATGAGTCATGTTATGGAAATTTAAGAACATTCCATATTTGTATACCTGCTTTTGTGGCCTGAGAAAGTCATTCTTGCTTTTTGTGAGGTGTTGCCACCTGGTTTCTGATAGCAATCTGTGCTAGAATTAGCTAAGGCATCTGTTTTCTGAGCCACCATGCCTCTTTGGGGATCATGCCCTCCATCAACTACGTTTAAGAATGGAGAACAGTCTTAGAGGAAAACATAGGCAGAACACTCTATGACATAAATCACAGCAAGATCCTTTTTGGCCCACCTCCTAGAGAAATGGAAATAAAAACAAAATAAACAAATGGAACCTAATGAAACTTCAAAGCTTTTGCACAGCAAAGGAAACCATAAACAAGATGAAAAGACAACCCTCAGAATGGGAGAAAATATTTGTGAATGAAGCAAGTGACTAAGGATGAATCCCCAAAATTTACAAGAAGCTCATGCAGCTCAATAACAAAAAAAACAAACAACCCAATCCCAAAATGGGCAGAAGACCTAAATAGACATTTCTCCAAAGAAGATATACAGACTGCCAACAAATACATGAAAGAATGCTCAACATCATTAATCATTAGAGAAATGCAAATCAAAACTACAATAAGATATCATCTCACACTGGTCAGAATGGCCATCATCAAAAAATCTAGAAACGATAAATGCTGGAGAGGATGTGGAGAAAAGGGAACCCTCTTGCACTGCTGGTGGGAATGTGAATTGGTACAGCCACTATGGAGAACAGTATGGAGGTTCCTTAAAAAGCTACAAATAGAACTACCATATGACCCAGCATCCCACTACTGAGCATATACCCTGAGAAAACCATAATTCAAAAAGAGTCATGTACCACAATGTTCACTGCAGCTCTATTTACAATAGCCAGGAGATGGAAACAACCTAAGCGTCCATCATTGGATGAATGGATAAAGAAGATTTGGTACATATATACAATGGAATATTACTCAGCCATAAGAAGAAACAAAATTGAGCTATTTGTAATGGGGTGGATGGACCTAGAGTCTGTCATACAGAGTGAAGTAAGTCAGAAAGAGAAAGACAAATACCATATGCTAACACATATATATGGAATTTAAGAAAAAAAAATGTCATGAAGAACCTAGGGGTAAGACAGGAATAAAGACACAGACCTACTAGAGAATGGACTTGAGGATATGGGGAGGGGGAAAGGTAAGCTGTGACAAAGTGAGAGAGTGGACATATATACACTACCAATCATAAAATAGATAGCTAGTGGGAAGCAGCTGCATAGCACAGGGAGATTAGCTCGGTGCTTTGTGACCACCTAGAGGGGTGAGATAGGAAGGGTGGGAGGGAGGGAGACGCAAGAGGGAAGAGATATGGGAACATATGTATATGTATAACTGATTCAATTTGTTATAAAGCAGAAACTAACACACCATTGTAAAGCAATTATACTCCAATAAAGATGTAAAACAAACAAACAAAAAAAACCAAACACCTCAATTAAAAAATGTGCAGAACATATATACAATGGAACATTACTCAGCCATAAAAGGGAACAAAATTGAGTTATTTGTAGTGAGGTAGATGGACCTAGAGTCTGTCATACAGAGTGAAGTAAATCAGAAAGAGAAAAACTAATACCGTATGCTAATGCATATATATGGAATCTAAAAAAATCACACTGAAGAACCTAGTGGCAGGGCAGGAATAAAGACGCTGATGTAGAGAACAGACTTGAGGACATGGTGGGGAAGGGGAAGCTGGGACAAAGTGAGAGAGTAGCATTGACATATATACACTACCAAATGTAAAACAGATGGCTAGTGGGAAGCAGCTGCATAGCACAGGGAGGTCAACTTGATGCTTTGTGACCACCTAGAGGAGTGGGATAGGGAGGGTGGGAGGGAGGCTCAAGAGGGAGGGGATATGGGGATATATGTATACATATAGCTGATTCACTTTGTTGTACAGCAGAAACTAACACAATATTGTAAAGCAATTATACTCCAATAAAGATGTGAAAAAAATGTGCAAAAAAAAAGAATGGAGAACAGAAATATTTGGGCCTTGATCCTCCATCACTCTCGGCTGCAGGACCTGAGGGGGCTTTCCCAGGCCCTTTCTGCTGTGGGGCTGCCCCGGCATGCTGGCAGGAGAGGTGGGGACCCTGCCTGAATAGCTCCTCCTCAGCTGCACCCAGGTCTCTGCTTCTTTTGGATCTATTGTCCTGTTGCCTAGGGGCTGGGGGAGGGGAGGGAGGGCAGGCTGCAGGCTCAGCATCTGGATATTCACCAGCTTGACAGTCTCCTCCCACCATGCACTCCCATCCTCCAGCCTGCGGAAGAATCAGCTGGTCAGAACAGGGTAGGCTGGCACTTTATCAGTAATTTCCAAATTTATTATTTGTAGCATAAACTTTATGCCAGGATCCTTTTAGGGCTGTGGCATTTGATACGGACATGCTAGTTGAGACTTAAAAATGATCCTCTCTGTTCTCTGTGCTATGAGACTCAGTAGTCGACTCTGAAGCTCAGAAGCTGAGCCCCTGACACTTTTTTTTTTCCTTTTTGTTTTTTTTTTTTCTGCTGGAACAATGCTTCCCAGAAATAGCAAAGGAATGCTTGTCATATGATGTGAATAGAGAATAGCTGAAGTCATGCAGAATAGTATTTGGACACAGATGCATATCATAGGTTATCAGTGATTTTTAAAGATAAGACACAAAGTTGTGTTTAAGATTCTCATGGCCAATGTGAAGAGGAAAATCATCTTAGGATTAATAATGTTCAAAGATTTTTAAAAAATTGCTTTGGAGTAGCACAACTTTTTCTGATTTGAAAGCCATAAAATTTACAAAACAGAAATAGACTCACAGACATAGAAAACAAACTCATGGTTACCAAAGGGGAAAGAGGGGTGAGGGATAAATTAGGAGTTTGTGATGAACTGATATTCACTACTGTGTATGTAAAACAGATAAACAACAAGGTCCTACTGTATAGCACAGGGAACTATATTCAGTATCTTGTAATAACATATAATGGTAAAAAATCTGAAAAAGAATATACATACATAACTGAAAATCACTTTGATGTACACCCGAAACTAACACAACATTGTAAATCAACTATACTTCAACAAAAAAATTCTACCAGGGATGTCCATAAAAATATACAATGATGAAGCTGACAGCATTCATGGAATCCTGACAATGGGGACAGCATCAACTTTTATACAGCCACTACTTATGACATCTTCCCAGTGTGCCAATGACATAGTGAAGTGTAAACCCTGAAATAATTAGATAATAAGTTAAAGAAGCCGTATTCAAGGGCTTGACTCTGGTGATCTTAGTTGACCCCAGAATAAATTTAAGAATTCTCAGAGCACTTTTTTCTCAAAATGCAGTCCATGAACCATCTGTACCAGTATCTTAGGGTATGTTATAAAAATGTAGGTTTCTGGGTCCCCCTCTCACCAATAGAATCAGATCCTTTGGGGATAAGACCCAGGGCTCTCTACTTCCAATAAGTCTCCTAGGTGATCCTTATGTACACTTAGATGACCTAGAACAGGGGTGCCTCGCCAATTTTGTGCCATAGGCCCCTTGGCTCTCAGGTGAAGCCTGTAAACCAGAATGATGTTTTTAAATGCAGGGAATCAAATATACATGATTACAAATGAAACTGATTATATTGAAAAGCAATCATGAAAATATTAAGCAAAAATAATTTTGTGACAAATAATGACTGAGTTTCATCATTCATGCATTAAATAACAAGATCTAGCACCAGATATAATAACCACAATAATTTTCAAGACATGATGAGTACAAATGATATTTAGAGACACTTGCAGTCCCTGTAACGTGATATGATATGACTGTCTGTGGTTTCTTTCTTTCTTTTTCTTTTTTTAAACATCTTTATTGAAGTATAATTGCTTTACAATGGTGTGTTAGTTTCTGCTGTATGACAAAGTGAATCAGCTATACATAAACATGTATCCCCATATCTCCTCCCTCTTGCATCTCCTTCCCACCCTCCCTACCCCACCTCTCTAGGTGATCACAAAGCACCGAGCTGATCTCCCTGTGCTATGCGGCTGCTTCCCACTAGCTATCTATTTTATGATTGGTAGTGTATATATGTCCATGCCACTCTCTCACTTCGTCCCAGCTTACGCTTCCCACTCCCTGTGTCCTCAAGTCCATTCTCTACGTCTGTGTCTTTATTCCTGTCCTGCCCCTAGGTTCTTCAAAACCATTTTTGTTTTTACATTCCATATATATGTGTTAGCATGCGGTATTTGTTCTCCTCTTTCTGACTTGCTTCACTCTGCATGACAGTCTCTAGGTCCATCCACCTCACTACAAATAACTAAATTTCATTTCTTTTTATGGCTGAGTAATATTCCATTGTATATATGTGCCACATCTTCTTTATCCATTCATCTGTCGATGGACGCTTAGGTTGCTTCCATGTCCTGGCTCTTGTAAATAGAGCTGCAATGAACATTGTGGTATATGACTCTTTTTGAATTATGGTTTTCTCAGGGTATATGCTCAGTAGTGGGATTGCTAGGTCGTATGGTAGTTCTATTTTAAGTTTTTTAAGGAAGCTCCATGCTGTTTGCCATAGTGGCTCTATCAATTTACATTCCCACCAACAGTGCAAGAGGGTTCCCTTTTCTCCACACCCTCTCCAGCATTTATCGTTTGTAGATTTTTTGATGATGGCCATTCTGACCAGTGTGAGGTGATACCTCATTGTAGTTTTGATTTACATTTCTATAATGATTAGTGACATTGAGCATTCTTTCATGTGTTTATTGGCAATCTGTATATCTTCTTTAGAGAAATGTCTATTTAGGTCTTCTGCCCATTTTTGGATTGGGGTGTTTGTTGGGTTGATTTTGATATTGAGCTGCATGAACTGCCTGCATACTTTGGAGTTTAATCCTTTGTCAGTTGCTTCGTGTGCAAATATTTTGTCCCATTCTGAGGGTTCTCTTTTCATCCTGTTTATGGTTTCCTCTGCTGTGCAAAAGCTTTTAACTTTCATTAGGTCCCATTTGTTTACTTTTATTTCCATTTCTCTAGGAGGTGGATCAAAAAGGATCTTGCTGTGATGTATGTCATAAAGTGTTCTGCCTATGTTTTTGTTCTGCCTATGTTTTCTGCTAAGAGTTTTATAGTGTCCAGTCTTACATTTAGGTCTTTAATCCATTTAGAGTTTATTTTTGTGTACGGTGTTAAGGAGTGTTCTAATTTCATTCTTTTACATGTAGCTGTCCAGTTTTCCCACTACCACTTATTGAAGAGGTTGTCTTTTCTCCATTGTGTATTCTTGCCTCCTTTATCAAAGATAAGGTGACCATATGTGTGTGGGTTTATCTCTGGGCTTTCTATCCTGTTCCATTGATCTATATTTCTGTTTTTTGTGCCAGTACTATACTATCTTGATTACTGTAGCTTTGAAGTATTGTCTGAAGTCAGGGAGCCTGATTCCTCCAGCTCCATTTTTTTCCTCAAGATTGCTTTGGCCATTTGGGGTCTTTTGTGTTTCCATACATATTGTGAAATTTTTTGTTCTAGTTCTGTGAAAAATGCCATTGGTAGATTGATGGGGATTGCACTGAATCTGTAGATTGCTTTGGGTAGTATAGTCATTTTCACAATGTTGATTCTTCCAGTCCAAGAACATGGTATATCTCACCTCTGTGTGTATCATCTCTAATTTCTTTCATCAATGTCTTATAGTTTTCTGCATACATGTCTTTTGTCTCCTCAGGTAGGTTTATTCCTAGATATTTTATTCTTTTTGTTGCAACAGTAAATGAGAGTGTTTCCTTAATTTCTCTTTCAGATATTTCATCATTAGTGTACAGGAATGCAAGAGATTTCTGTGCATTAATTTTATATCGTGCTACTTTACCAAATTCATTGATTAGCGCTAGTAGTTTTCTGGTAGCATCTTTAGGATTCTCTATGTATAGTATCATGTCATCTGCAAACACTGACACCTCTACTTCTTCTTTTCCAATTTGGATTCTTTTTATTTCTTTTTCTTCTCTGATTGCTGTGGCTAAAAATCTCAAAACTAGGTTGAATAATAGTGGTGAGAGTGGGCAACCTTGTCTTGTTGCTGATCTTAGAGGAAATGGTTTCAGTTTTTCACCATTGAGAGCGATGTTGGCTTTCGGTCTGTCATATATGGCCTTTATTTTTTTGAGGTAAGTTCTCTCTATGTCTACTTTCTGGAGAGTTTTTTAATCAAAAATCAGTGTTGAATTTTGTCAAAAGCTTTCTCTGCATCTATTGAGATGATCATATGGTTTTTCTCCTTCAATTTGTTAATATGGTGTATGTATCACATTGGTTGATTAGTGTATATTGAAGAATCCTTGCATTCCTGGGATAAACCCCACTTGATCCTGGTGTATGATCCTTTTAATGTGCTGTTGGATTCTGTTTGCTAGTATTTTTTAAGGATTTTTGCATCTATGTTCATCAGTGATATTGGCCTGTAGTTTTTTTTCTTTGCAACGTCTTTGCCTGGTTTTGGTATCAGGGTGATGGTAGCTTCATAGAATGTGTTTGGGAGTGTTCCTTCCTCTGCTATATTTTGGAAGAGTTTGAGAAGGAAAGGTGTTAGTTCTTCTCTAAATGTTTGATAGAATTCACGTGTGATACCATCTGGTCCTGGGCTTTGGTTTGTTGGAAGATTTTTAATCATGGTTTCAATTTCAGTGCTTGTGATTGGTCTGTTTATATTTTCTATTTCTTCCTGGTTCAGTCTCGGGGGGTTGTGCCTTTCTAAGAATTTGTCCATTTCTTCCAGGTTGTCCATTTTACTGGCATATAGTTGCTTGTAGTAATCTCTCGTGATCCTTTGTATTTCTGCAGTGTCAGTTGTTACTTCTCCTTTTTCATTTCTAATTCTATTGATTTGAGTCTTCTCCCTTTTTTCTTTTTAACGGTTTTTTCTAATGTGGACCATTTTTTAAAAGTCTTTGTTGAATTTGTTACAATGTTGCTTCTTTTTATGTATTGGTTTTTTGACACCAAGGCATGTGGGATTTTAGCTCCCTGACCAGGGTTCGAACCCGCACCCCCATCATTGGAAGGCAAAGCCTTAACCACTGGACAGCCAGGGAAGTCTCCTCCCTTTTTTTCTTGATGAGTCTGGCTACTGGTTTATCAATTTTGTTTATCTTCTCAAAGAACCACCTTTTAGTTTTGTTGATCTTAGCTATTTTTTCATTCATTTCATTTTCATTTGTTTCTAATCTGATCTTTATGATTTCTTTCTTTCTGCTAACTTTGGGCTTCTTTTGTTCTTCTTTCTCTAACTGCTTTAGATGTAAGGTTAGGTTGTTTATTTGAGATGTTTATGTTTCTTGAGGTAGGATTGTACTGCTATAAACTTCCCTTTTAGAACTGCTTTTGCTGCATCCCATAGGTTTTACGTCATCATGTTTTCATTGTCATTTGTTTCTAGGTATTTTTTGATTTCCTCTTTGATTTCTTCAGTGACCTCTTGGTTAGTTAGTAGTGTATTGTTTAGCCTCAATGTATTTGTATTTTTCACAGATATTTTCCTGTAATTGATATCTCGTTTCATATCGTTGTGTTCGGAAAAGATACTTGATAAGATTTCAATTTTCTTAAATTTACCAAGGCTTGATTTGTGACTGAAGATATGATCTATCCTGGAGAATGTTCCATGAGCACTTGAGAAGAAAGTGTATTCAGTTGTTTTTGGATGGAATGTCCTATAAATATCAATTAAGTCCAGCTTGTTTAATGTATCATTTAAAGCTTGTGTTTCCTTATTTATTTTATTTTGGATGATCTGTCCATTGGTGAAATTGGGGTGTTAAGGTCCCTTACTATGACTGTGTTACTGTTGATTTCCCCTTTTATGGCTGTTAGCATTTGCCTTATGTATTGAGGTGCTCCTATGTTGGGTGCATAAATATTACAATTCTTATATCTTCTTCTTGGATTGATCCCTTGATCATTATGTAGTGTCCTTCTGTGTCTCTTATAATAGTCTTTATTTTAAAGTCTCTTTTGTCTGATATAAGAATTGCTACTCCAGCTTTCTTTTGATTTCCATTTGCATGGAATATCTTTTTCCATCCTCTCACTTTCAGTCAGTATGTGTCCCTAGGTATGAAGTGGGTCACTTGTAGACAGCATGTATACGGGTTTTTCTTTTTAATCCATTCAGCCAGTCTGTGTCTTTTGGTTGGAGGCTTAATCCATTTACATTTAAGGTAGTTATTGATATGTGTCTCCCTATTACTATTTTCTTAATTGTTTTGGGTTTATAATTGTAGGTGTTTTCCCTCTCTTGTGTTTCCTGCCTGGAGAAGTTCCTTTAGCACTTGTTTTAAAGGTGGTTTTGTGGTGCTGAATTCTCTTAGGTTTTGCCAGTCTGTAAAGGTTTTAATTTCTCTGTCAAATCTGAATGAGATCGTTGCTGGCTAGAGTAATCTTGGTTGTAGGTGTTTCTCTTTCATCACTTTAAATATGTCCTGACACTCCCTTCTGGCTTGCAGAGTTTCTGCTGAAAGATCAGCTTTTAACCTTGTGGGGATCCCCTTGTATGTTATTTGTTCTTTTTCCCTTGCTGCTTTTAATATTTTTTCTTTGTATATAATTTCTGACAGTTTGATTAATATGTGTCTTGGTGTGTTTCTCCTTGATTTATTCTGTATGGGACTCTTTTCACTTCCTGGACTTACTATTTCCTCACATATTAGGGAAGTATTCAACTATAATCTCTTCAAATATTTTCTCAGTCCCTTTTTTTTTTTTTTTTGTGGTACGCAGGCCTGTCACTGTTGTGGCCTCTCCCATTGCAGAGCACAGGCTCCGGACGTGCAGGCTCAGCGAACATGGCTCACAGGCCCAGCCGCTCCATGGCATGTGTGATCCTCCCGGACTGGGGCACGAACCCATGTCCCCTGCATTGGCAGGTGGACTCTCAACCACTGCACCACCAGGGAAGCCCTCTCAGTCTCTTTTTTTCTTCTTCTTCTTCGGGGACCCCTATAATTTGAATGTTGGTGTGTTTAATGTTGGTCCAGTGGTCTCTGAGACTTTCCTCAATTCTTTTCATTCTTTTTTCTTTATTCTGTTCTGCAGTAGTTATTTCCACTATTTTATCTTCCAGGTCACTTATCTTGTTATTCTACCTCAGTTATTCTGCTATTGATTCCTTCTAGGGAATTCTTAATTTCATTTATTGTGTTGTTCACCACTGTTTGTTTGGTCTGTAGTTCTTCTAGGTCCTTGTTAAATGTTTCTTGTATTTTCTCTGTTCTATTTCCAAGATTTTAGGCCATCTTTACTATCATTACTCTGAATTCTTTTTCAGGTAGACTGCCTATTTCCTCTTCATTTGTTTGTTCTCATGGGTTTTTACCTTGTTCCTTCATCTGCTGTGTATTTCTCTATCTTCTCATTTTGCTTAACCTACTGTGTTTGGGGTCTCCTTTTCGCAGGCTACAAGTTCATAGTTCCTGTTGTTCTTTCTGTCTGCCTCCAATGATAAGGTTGGTTCTGTGGGTTGTGTAGGCTTCCTTGTGGAGGCACCAGGTGTCTATGTTCTGGTGGATGAGGCTGGATCTTGTCTTTCTGGTGGGCAGGACCATGTCTGGTGGTGTTTTTTGGGGTGTCTGTGACCTTATTATGATCTTACACAGCCTCTCTGCTAAGGGGTGGGGTTGTGTTCCTGTCCTGCTAGTTGTTTGCTGTAGGGTGTCCAGTTCTGTAGCTTGGTGGTCTTTGAGTGGAGCTGGGTCTTCAGGTTGAGATTGTCATCTCTGGGAGAGATTCTTCATTTGATATTACATGTGGCTGAGAAGTCTCTGGTGGAACAATGTCCTGAAGTTTGCTCTCCAACCTCAGAGGCTCAGGCCTGACACCTGGCCGGAGCACCAAGACACTGTCAGTCACACACCTTAAAAGAAAATGGAGAAAAAGAAACAGAGAAAGAAAAATAAAATAATGTTATTAAAATAAAAAATGAAACATGTATTATTAAAAATAAAAAATGGGGGATCTTCAAGATGGTGGAAGAATAAGATGTGGAGATCACCTTCCTCCACACAAATATATCAGAAATACATCTACATGTGGAACAACTCCTACAGAACACCTACTGAATGCTGGCAGAAGACCTCAGACCTCCCAAAAGGCAAGAAACTCCCCACGTACCTGGGTAGGGCAGAAGAAAAAAGAAAAAGCAGAGACAAAAGAATAGGGATGGGACCTGCACCAGTGGGAGGGAACTGTGAAGGAGGAAAAGTTTCCACACACTAGGAAGCCCCTTCATGGGTGGAGACTGCAAGTGGCAGACGGGGTAAGCTTTGGAGCCATGGAGAAGAGCGCAGCAGCAGGGGTGCACAGGGCAAAGCAGAGAGATTCCCTCGCAGAGGATTGGTGCTGACCAGCACTCACCAGCCCAGGAGGCTTTTCTGCTCACCAGCCAGTGTGTGTGGGGCCTGGGAGCTGAGGTTCGGGCTTCAGAGGTCGGATCCCAGGGAGAGGACTGGGGTTGGCTGCGTGAACACAGCCTGAAGGGGGCTAGTGCATCACAGCTAGGAGTGAGGGAGTGTGGGGAAAACTCTGGAGCTGCCGAAGAGGCAAGAGACTTTTTCTTGTGTCTCTGTTTCCTGGTGCGCAAGGAGAGAGGATTAAGAACACCACTTAAAGGAGCTCCAGAGACTGGCGCAAGCCGCGGCTATGGGCGTGGAACCCAGAGACAGGCCTGAGATACTAAGGCTTTTGCTGCCACCACCAAGAAGCCTGTGTGCGAGCACAGGTCACTATCCACACCTCCCCTCCTGGGAGCCTGTGCAGTCCCCTACTGCCAGGGTTCCGTGACCCAGGGACAACTTCCCTGGGAGAACACATGGTGCTCCTCAGGCTGGTGTAACGTCATGCTGGCCTCTGCCTCCGTAGGCTTGCCCCACACTCCATACCTCTCCCTCCCCCACGCCTGAGTGAGCCAGAGCCCCTGAATCAGCTGCTCCTTTAACGCCGTTCTGTCTGAGTGAAGAACAGATGCCCTCAGGTGACCTACATGCAGAGGCGGGGCCACTTTCAAAGCTGATTCCCAGGAGCTGTGCGAACAAAGAAGAGAAAGGGAAATTTCTCCCAACAGCCTCAGGAGCAGCGGATTAAATCTCCACAATCAATTTGATGTACCCTGCATCTGTGGAATACCTGAATAGTAACGAATCATCCCAAATTGAGGAGGTGGACTTTGGGAGCAATGATATATATACACATATATATATATATATAAATTTTTTCCCCTTTTTCTCTTTTTGTGAGTGCGTATGGGTCTGCTTCTGTGTGTGATTTTGTGTGTACAGCTTTGCTTTTACCATTTGTCCAGGGGTTCTCTCTCCCCGTTTATTTTTTAATATAGTTTTTAGCACTTGTTACCACTGGTGGATTTTTTGTTGTTGTTGTTGCTCTCTTTCTATTTTTTATTATTACAAAAATATTTTTTATAACTTTTTTATTTTAATAACTTTATTTTATTTTACCTTCTCCTTTCTATTTTTCTTCTCTCTTTTATTCTGAGCCGTGTGGATGACAGGCTCTTCGTTCTCCAGCCAAGCGTCTGGGCTGTGCCTCTGAGGTGGCAAAGCCAAGTTCAGGACACTGGTCCACAAGAGACCTCTCAGCTCCACATAATATCAAACAGCAAAAATGTCCCAGAGATCTCCATCTCAATGCCAAGACCCAGCTCCATTCAACGACCAGCAAGTTACAGTACTGGACACTCTATGCCAAACAACTAGCAAGACAGGAACCCAACCCCATCCACAAGCAGAGAGGCTGCCTAAAATCATAATAAGGCCACAGACACCACAAAACACACCACCAGATGTGGATCTGCCCACCAGAAGTACAAGATCCAGCCTCATCCACCAGAACACAGGCACTAGTCCCCTCCACCAGGAAGCCTACAAAATTCACTGAACCAACCTTAGCCACTGGGGACAGACACCAAAAACAAGGGGAACTACGAACCTGCAGCCTGCGAAAACGATACCTCAAATACAGTAAGTTAAGCAAAATGAGAAGACAGATAAACACACAGCAGATGAAGGAGCAAGACAAAAACCCACCAGACCTAACAAATGAAGAGGAAATAAGCAGTCAACCTGAAAAAGAATTCAGAATAATGATAGTAAAGATGATCCAAAATCTTGGAAATAGAATGGAGAAAATACAAGAGACATTTAACAAGGACCTAGAAGCACTAAAGAGCAAACAAACAGTGATGAACAACACAATAAATGAAATTAAAATTCTCCAGAAGGGATCAATAGCAGAATAACAGAGGCAGAATAATGGATAAGTAACCTGGAAGATAAAACAGTGGATATAACTACTGCAGAGCAGAATCAAGAAAAAAGAGTGAAAAGAATTGAGGACAGTCTCAGAGACCTCTGGGACAATATTAAACACACCAACATTTGAATTATAGGGTTCCCAGAAGAAGAAGAGAAAAAGAAAGGGACTGAGAAAATATTTGAAGAGCTTATAGCTGAAAACTTCCCAAATAAGGGAAAGGAAATAGTTAATCAAGTGCAGGAAGCACAGAGAGTCCCATACAGGATAAATCCAAGGAGAAACCCACCAAGACATATATTAATCAAACTATCAAAAATTAAAAGCAAAGAAAAAATATTAAAAGCAGCAAGGGAAGAAACAAATAACACACAAGGGAATCCCCATAAGGTTAACAGCTGATCTTTCAGCAGAAACTCTGCAAGCCAGAAGTGAGTGGCTGGACATATTTAAAGTGATGAAGGAGAAAAATCTACAACCAAGATTATTCTACCCAGCAAGGATCTCATTCATATTTGACAGAGAAATTAATACCTTCACAGACAAGCAAAATCTAAGAGAATTCAGCACCACCAAACCAGCTTTACAACAAATGCTAAAGGAACTTCTCTAGGCAGGAAACACAAGAGAAGGAAAAGATCTACAATAACAAACCCAAAACAATTAAGAAAATTGTAATAGGAACATATATATCAAAAATTACCTTAAATGTAAATGGATTAAATCCTCCAACCAAAAGACAGACTGGCTGAATGGATACAAAACAAGACCCATATATATGCTGTCTACAAGAGACACACTTCAGACCTTGGGACACATACAGACTGAAAGTGAGGGGATGGAAAAAGATATTCCATGCAAATGTAAATTAAAAGAAAGCTGGAGTAGCAATTCTCAGATAAGACAAAATAGATTTTAAAACAAAGACTATTACAAGAGACAAAGAAGGATGCTACATAATGATCAAGGGATCAATCCAAGAAGAAGATATAATAATTGTAAATATTTATGCACACCCAACATAGGAGCACCTCAATACATAAGGCAAATACTAACAGCCATTAAGGGGAAATTGACGGTAACACAATCATAGTAAGGGACATTAACACCGTACTTTCAGTAATGGACAGATTATCCAAAATGAAAATAAATAAGGAAACAAATTTAAATGATACATTAAACAAGAGGGACTTAATTGATATTTATAGGACATTCCATCCAAAAACAACAGAATACACAGTCTTCTCAAGGGCTCATGGAACATTCTCCAGGATAGGTCATATCTTCAGTCATAAATCAAGTCTTGGTAAATTTAAGAAAATTGTAATCTTATCAATATCTTTTCTGACCACAATGCTATGAGACTATATATCAATTACAGGAAAAAGTCTTTAAAAAATACAAACACGGGCTTCCGTGGTGCCACAGTGGTTGAGAATCTGCCTACTAGTGCAGGGGATACAGGTTCGAGCCCTGGTCTGGGAAGATCCCACATGCCATGGAGCAGCTAAGCCCGTGAGCCACAACTACTGAGCCTGCGTGTCTGGAGCCTGTGCTCCACAACAAGAGAGGCCGTGATAGTGAGAGGCCTGTGCACTGCGATGAGGAGTGGCCCCTACTTGCCACAACTAGAGAGGGCCCTCACACAGAAGCGAAGATCTAACACAGCCAAAAATAAATAAATTAATTAAAAATATACAAACACATGGAGGTTAAACAATACATTACTTAATAACCAAAACATCACTGAAGAAATCAAAAATACCTAGAAACAAATGACAATGAAAACACGATGACCTAAAACTTATGGGATGCAGTAAAAGCAGTTATAAGAGGGAAGTTTATAGCAATACAATCCTACTTTAAGAAACAAGAAACATCTCAAATAAACAACCTAATCTTACACTTAAAGCAATTAGAGAAAGAAGAACAAAAAACCCCAAAGTTAGCAGAAGAGAAGAAATCATAAAGATCAAATCAGAAATAAATGAAAAAGAAATGAAGGAAATGATAGTAAAGATCCATAAAACTAAAAGGTGTTTCTTTGAGAAGATAAACAAAATTGATAAACCATTAGCCAGACTCATCAAGAAAAAAAGGGAGAAGACTCAAATCAATAGAATTAGAAATGAAAAAGGAGAAGTAACAACTGACACTGCAGAACTACAAATGATCACGAGAGATTACTACAAGCAACTCTATGTGAATAAAAGGGACAACCTGGAAGAAATGGACAAATTCTTAGAAATGCACAATCATCCAAGACTGAACCAGGAAGAAACAGAAAATATGAACAGACCAAACACAAACATCGAAATTGAAACTGTGATTAAAAATCTTCCAACAAACAAAAGCCCAGGAGCAGAGGGCTTCAAAGGCGAATTCTATCAAAAATTTAGAGAAGAACTAACAGCTATCCTTCTCAAACTTTTGCAAAATATAGAAGAGGTAGGAACACTCACAAACTCATTCTGCAAGGCCACCATCACCCTGATACCAAAACCAGACAAAGATGTCACAAAGAAAGAAAACTACAGGCCAATATCACTGATGAACATAGATGCAAAAATCCTCAACAAAGTACTAGCAAACAGAATCCAACAGCACATTAAAAGGATCATGCACCATGATCAAGGGGGGTTTATCCCAGGAATGCAAGGATTCTTCAATATACCCAAATCAATCAACGTGATACACCGTATTAACAAATTGAAGGAGAAAATCCATATGATCATCCCAATAGATGCAGAGAAAGCTTTCAACAAAATTCAACACCTATTTATGATAAAAACCCTCCAGAAAGTAGGCATACAGGGAACTTTCCTCAACATAATAAAGGTCATATAAGACAAACCCACAGCCAACATAATCCTTAATGGTGAAAAACTGAAACCATTTCCACTAAGATCAGGGAGAAGACAAGGTTCTGCACTCTCAACTCTATTATTCAACATAGGTTTGGAAGTTGCAGCCACAGCAATGAGAAAAGAAAAATAATTAAATGGAATCCAAATTGGAAATGAAGAAGTAAAGCTGTCACCGTTTGCAGATGACATGATACTCTACATAGAGAATCCTAAAGATGCTACCAGAAAACTACTAGAGCTAATCAATGAATTTGGTAAAGTAGCAGGATACAAAATTAATGCACAGAAACCTCTTGCATTCCTATACACTAATGATGAAAAATCTGAAAGTGAAATTAAGAAAACTCTCCCATTTAGCATTGCAACAAAAAGAATAAAATATATAAGAATAAACCTACCTAAGGAGACAAAAGACCTGTATACAGAAAACTGTAAGACACTGATGAAAGAAATTAAAGATGATACAAATAGATGGAGAGGTATACCATGTTCTTGGACTGGAAGAATCAACATTGTGAAAATGACTCTACTACCCAAAGCAATCTACAGATTCAATGCATTCCCTATCAAACTACCACTGGCATTGTTCACAGAACTAGCCCCCAAAATTTCACAATTTGTAAGGAAACACAGAAGACTCCGAATAGCCAGAGCAATCTTGAGAAAGAAAAACGGAGCTGGAGGAATCAGGCTCCCTGACTTCAGACTATACTACAAAGCTACAGTATGCAAGACAGTATAGTACTGGCACAAAAAGAGAAATATAGATCAATGGAACAGGATAGAAATCCCAGAGATAAACACATGCACATATGGTTACTTTAAATTTGATAAAGGAGGCAAGAATATACAGTGGAGAAAAGACAGCCTCTTCAATAAGTGGTGCTGGGAAAACTGGACAGCTATATGTGAAAGAATGAAATTACAACACTCCCTAACACCATACACAAAAATAAACTCTAAATGGATTAAAGACCTAAATGTAAGGCCAGATACAATCAAAGTCTCAGAGGAAAACATAGGCAGAACACTCTATGACATACATCACAGCAAGATCCTTTTGACCAGCCTCCTAGAGAAATGGAAATAAAAACAAAAATAAGAAATGGGACCTAATGAAACTTAAAAACTTTTGCATAGCAAAGGAAACCATACACAAGACGAAAAGACAACCCTCAGAATGGGAGAAAATATTTGCAGATGAAGCAAGTGACAAAGGATTAATCTCCAAAATATACAAGCAGCTGACACAGCTCAGTAACAAAAAAACAAACAACCCAATCCAAAAATGGGCAGAAGACTGAAATAGACATTTCTCCAAAGAAGATATACCATTGCCAACAAACACATGAAAGAATGCTCAAATCATTAATCATTAGAGAAATGCAAATAAAAACTACAATGAGATATCATCTCACACCAGTAAGAATGGCCATCATCAAAAAATCTACAAACAATAAATGTTGGAGAGGGTGTGGAAAAAAGGGTACCCTCTTGCACTGTTGGTGGGAATATAAATTGGTACAGCCACTATGGAGAACATTATGGAGGTTCCTTAAAAAACTAAAAATAGAACTACCATATGACCCAGCAATTCCACTACTGGGCATATACCGTGAGAAAATCATAATTCAAAAAGAGTCATGTACTACAATGTTCACTGCAGCTCTATTTACAATAGCCAGGGCATGGAACCAACCTAAGTGTCCATCGACAGATAAATGGATAAAGAAGATATGGCACATACATACAATGGAATATTACTCAGCCATAAAAAGAAATGAAATTGAGTTATTTGTAGTGAGGTGGATGGCCCTAGAGTCTGTCATACAGAGTGAAGTAAGTCAGAAAGAGGAAAACTAATACGGTATGCTAACACATATATATGGAATCTAAAAAAAAAAAAAGTGGTCATGAAGAACCTAGGGGCAAGACGGGAATAAAGACACAGACCTACTAGAGAATGGACTTGAGGACACGGGGAGGGGGATGGGTAAGCTGGGACGAAGTGAGAGAGTGGCATGGACATATATACACTACCAAATGTAAAATAGATAGCTAGTGGGAAGTAGCCGCATGGTACAGGGAGATCAGCTCGGTGCTTTGTGGCCACCTAGAGGGGTGGGATAAGGAGGGTGGGAGGGTGATGCCAGAGGGAAGAGATATTGGGATGTGTGTTTATGTATAACTGATTCACTTTGTTATAAAGCAGAAACTAACACACCATTGTAAAGCAATTATACTCCAATAAAGATGTTAAAAAAAGTGTAAAAATCTCGATATTTTTAATATTGATTATGTGTAAACATTTTGCATATATTGACCTAGATAAAATGTTATGAAAACTAATTCCACTAGGAAAGTAAAAAATAAAAAAGTAATAAAAAAAGAGAAAGAGGGCTTCCCTGGTGGCGCAGTCGTTGTGAGTCCGCCTGCTGATTCATGGGACACGGGTTCGTGCCCCAGTCCGGGAAGATCCCACATGCTGCGGGGTGGCTGGGCCCGTGAGCCATGGCCGCTGAGTCTGCGCGTCCGGAGTCTGTGCTCCCCAATGCGAGAGGCCACAACAGTGAGAGGCCCGTGTACCACAAAAAAAAAGGAGAGAAAGAAAGAAAGAAGAGAGCAACCAAACCAAAAAAGAAATCCATCAATAACGAAACTAAAATCTATACTAAGAAGAGAAACAAAAAAAACCAAAAAAAAAAAAAAAAAAAAAAAGCAAAACAGAGAGACAGAACCCTAGGATAAATGGTTAAAGCAAAGCTATACAGACAAAATCACACAAAGAAGCATACACATACACAGTCACAAAAGGAGAAAAAGGAAAAAAAAAATATGTATTAAAAAAAAAAGGATAGAGCAACCAAATCAAGAAACAAATCTACCAATGATAATAAGCTCTAAATACTAAATTAAGATAAACATAAAAACAGAAAGAGATCGGATGCAGAAAGCAACCCCCAAGTCTACAGTTTCTCCCAAAGTCCACCTCCTCAATTTTGGGATGATTCATTTTCTATTCAGGTATTCCATGGATGCAGGGTACATCAGTTTGATCGTGGAGATTTAATCCACTGCTCCTGAGGCTGCTTGGAGAAATTTCCCTTTCTCTTTGTTCGCACAGCTCCTGGCGTTCAGCTTTGGATTTGGCCCCGCCTCTGAGTGTAGGTCACCTGAGGGTGTCTGTTCCCTGCCGCGACAGGTCAGGGTTAAAGTAGCAGCTGATTCGGGGGCTCTGGCTCACTCAGGCCAGGGGGAGGGAGGAGTGTGGATGCGGGGCGAGCCTGCGGCAGCAGAGGCTGACGTGATGTTGCAACAGCCTGAGTCGCGCCGTCCGTTCTCCCGGGGAAGTTGTCCCTGGATCCCGGGACCCTGGCAGTGGCGGGCTGCACAGGCTCCCCAGAAGGGGGGTGTGGATAGTGACCTGTGCTCGCACACAGGCTTCTTGGTGGCGGCTGCAGCAGCCTTAGCGTCTCATGCCCGTCTCTGGTGTCCGCGCTGATAGCCACGGCTCGCACCCGTCTCTGGAGCTCCTTTAAGTGGTGGTCTGAATCCCCTCTCCTTGTGCACCCCAAAACAATAGTCTCTTGCCTCTTAGGCAGTTTCAGACTTTTTCCCGGACTCCCTCCTGGCTAGCTGTGACGCACTAGCCCCCTTCAGGCTGTGTTCACGCACCAACCCCAGTCCTCTCCCTGTGCTCCGACCGAAGCCCGAGCCTCAGCTCCTAGCCCCACCCGCCCCAGAAGGTGAGCAGACAAGTCCCTCGGGCTGGTGAGTGCCGGTCGGCACCGTTCCTCCGTGCGGGAATCTCTCCGCTTTGTCCTCCGCACCCCTTTTGCTGCGCTCTCCTCTGAGACTCCGAAGCTTCCTCCCCGCCCACCCACCGTCTCTGCCCGCGAACGGGCTTCTAGTGTGTGGAAACTTTTCCTCCTTCATAGCTCCCTCCCAGAGGGAGGGCAGGTCCTGTCCCTATTCCTTTTTCTCTGTATTTTCTTTTTTCTTTTGCCCTACCCAGGTACATGGGGAGTTTCTTGCCTTTTGGGAGGTCTGAGGTCTTCTGCCAGCGTTCAGTAGGTGTTCTGTAGGAGTTGTTCCACGTGTAGATGTATGTTTGATGTATCTGTGGGGAGGAAGGTGTCTCCACATCTTACTCCTCCACCATCTTGAAGCTATCTCAGTGTCTGTGATTTCTATTGGTGATAAAGTAAGAGGTACTGCTATTCCACATTTGTGGGTTTTTTCTTACATTCATAATTAAAGGAAGTTAGTGAAAAATTAAATATACATTTTTTTCTTTTTACATTCATGGGCCCCTCTCCAACCGCAGGTTAAGAATATCTGTTTAAGGCACTTGAAAAGATGTTCAACATCACTAATTATTAGAGAATTTCTAATTGAAACTACAATGAAGTATCAACTCACACAGGTCAGAATGGCTTTTATCAAGAGGTCTACAAATAATAAATGCTGGAGAGGATGTGGAGAAAAGGGAACCCTCCTACACTGTTGGTGGGAATGGTAATTGGTGCAGCTACTATGGAGAACAGTATGCAGGTTCCTTAAAAAACTAAAATTAGAGCTACCATATGATCCACCAATTCCATTCCTGGGTATATATCCAGGAAAAAACAGAAACTCTAATTCAAAAAGATACATGCTCCCCAATGTTCACAGCAGCACTATTTACAATAGCCATGACATGGAAACAACCTAAATGTCCATTGACAGATGAACAGATAAAAAAGATGTGGTACATATGAACAATGGAGTATTAGCCATAAAAAAGAATGAAATAATGCCATTTGCAGCAATGTGAATGGACCTAGAGGTTATCATACTAAGTGAAGTAAGTCAGAGGAAGACAAATATCGTATGGTATTACTTATAGGTGGAATCTAAAAAAATGGCACAAATGAACTTATTTACAAAATGGAAACAGACTCACAGACATAGAAAACAAACTTATGGTTACCAAAGGGGAAAGGAGGAGTTTGGGATTAACAGATACCCACTACTATATATAAAATAGGTAAACAATAAGAACTTACTGTATAGCACAGAGAACAATATTCAATATCTTGTAATAACTTATAATGAAAAAGAATCTGAAAAAGATTTTATATATATACACATATATGTTTGTATGTATCTATATATCTATATCTATGTCTAACAGAATCACTTTGCTGTACACCTGAAACTAACACAACACTGTAAATGAACTATACTTCAATTAAGAAAAGAATACCTGTTTAATGAGATGATGGAATGCATGAGCTTTGGGACACCTTGCATGAACAAATGTGGGTGTGTGTACACAAAACACAGACACACACACAATATTTTTGCTACTATGTCTGACATGGACTGAACACAGGCTATTTAAAATCATAGTCTTGATGAGAATGAGCACAGCTAGCTAGTGTTATCATTTAAAGATAGAGCTATATGCTTTGGCAATCAGCTAGACAGAGGACAGTTTTAAGGTTTACTAATGAAAATATGAGTCTGTTTAAGAAATGTGACTGGCTAAATGGACCCAGTACTTTCACACTTTCTCTGTGAGATGATCTGATCTATTCCAGAACATGAACACATAGGTGAAAGAAGGCCAAGTTCTGTAATATAGAGCATCACAGCAATAATTTTGGCCTGGAAATGTTTCAAAGCAGGTGTTACCATTCACCCACCAAGAGCATAAAGAACCCAAGAAAAGATATCAGTGTTTTCCAATCTGCTATACGTGTGTTTTGAAAAAGATGTTCAATTAAAAAAATGTTTCTGTGGTCAAATAAGCTTGAGAAATTCTGCATCCTAAATATCTTCTCTCAGTAATTCACAGCATATTAGCCTTGGCTGAGAAATTTATAGGTAAGGAAACCTTTTTGTTTGTTTGTTTGTTTTTTTGGTATGCAGGCCTCTCACTGTTGTGGCCTCTCCTGTTGCGGAGCACAGGCTCCGGACAAGCAGGCTCAGCGGCCATGGCTCACGGGCCTAGCCGCTCCGCGGCACGTGGGATCTTCCCGGACCGGGGCATGACCCCGTGTCCCCTGCATCGGCAGGCAGACTCTCAACCACTGTGCCACCAGGGAAGCCCTCGGTTTTGTTTTATGCATCAGAATCTCTTGAGAGCCTTAAAGAAATACTTTAAAAATACCCACCACTCAGAGATTATGATTTAACTGGTTTATGGTGGGATATTTAACAAAAATTTCCTCAGGTTGAAAGGCACTGGTGAACCCATCATTTTGAAAAGCTTATGTCACCATAGACCTTGCACTGGTTTCCTGAGGTGGCTGCAACTTAGTACCATAAACTGGGTGGCTTAAAACAACAGTTCTCCCACAGTTCTGGAAGCCAGAAGTCCTCCAAAACTCAAGGTGTCAGCAGGACCATGGGCTCTTGAAGGCTCTCAGAGAGAATCTGTTCTATGCCCTTCTCTTAGTGTCTGGTGGGCCTGCAACCCTTGTGATTCCTTGGCTTGTGGCCCCATCACACTAAGCTCTGCCTCCATCATCACGTGGTGCTCTCCCTGTGTATGTCTCTCCTCTTCTTATAAGGACACCAGTCATATAGGATTAGGGCCCACCCTACTCCATCCATAATGACCTCATCTTAACTGGGTTACATCTGCAAAGACCCTGTTTCCCAATAAGGTCACATTCAGAGGTACCAAGTTTAACAGTTCAACACGTCATTTAACGGGGACACAAGTCAACCCCTTTCAGATCTCCTTTGGGGAGAATCCTTGGAACACACTTTGAGAAATGCTGCCCACTAGAATTTTAAATTTTGTGCAATGTAGCTTCCTGGCAAAACCTCCAAGATGCATTATTGACACAGTCTATTCCCTGGTAACTGAACAATTTGAACTGTGTACAGAATTGTTGGGGGATGTGCTGCAGGATGTGCTCCTGTGAAGATGATTTTGGTTTTAGAGTGGTTGATCTAAAGCCATTCTTTCTGACCTGAATGAGCTTGCCAGACAGATCATCTGTTGTGACTACACCCACTCTGGACAATAAACAGCCATCATCAGTGGAGAGAAGGGTACTTACCTGGGTATCCTCGACAGTAGGCAGGCCTGCTGCCAGGTGCATATTTAAAAGAACAAAGCCCCCAATACACCTTCCTGTCACAGCCCTAGAAACTGTCACCTAGGCAGAGAGGAGCCGAGCACTTGATCCTCCTGATGTTCCAGGTAGCATTGAAGTGGAGGTTTTTTATTACCTGAAGGGTAGAGTGGTCCAGTGGAAAGACAGAACTAAGATTGCAACTCAGGCTCTGCCTCTAAGGCCTGGGCTCTTTCCAGAGTTACACTGTATTTCTCGCGAGTGACGACACTCGCGTTACAGGATTGCTGTGGGGATTAAATGAGATACTGTGGGTGAAAGTGCTTGTAAATGATAAATTTAGAAAAGAACAGAATCATTATGGAGGAAGATAGAACCAACTTAAATGTTGGTATTATTATCAAGGAGTGTAAAACCGATCATCAACACTGGCTTTGGACAACATTATGTAGTCAAGTTCATGGTTGAATGCCTCCCTGCTCCCCATTCTAAGTCATTTCTCTTCTTAAATCTCACCTGCCTTTGCTAAATGCAGCTGTGTTGTTGACCTGATGATTTTAGTTTGTGTGGATCTGGCTGTATAAATGGAATGGCTGATTTCAACAACCCTGTTATTAGGGTCAGAGGAGGGCTCTGGTTAGGAAACAGGAGGAAGCAACTCCTTCTTGTAATCAGAAGAATTAGGTGTTTGGCAGGGGCTGTAGAGAGGGGGGAGGCACCTAGTGGATGTCCTGCTTGCCCTTGGAGAGAGCTTTTTTTGGCAGCCCAGCCCCTGAGGATCCTTCTGGGTTTTGATAAGATAGGTGTTAGGGAATAAAAAACGCTAGGTCCAGTCACTGCGGGAGCAGTGCCTTCTCTCACCGGTGTGGGCTTGGAGGTCAGAGGGACAGATATCCAGTGGACGGTGATATAAAAAGAGAGGGTAAAGTGTTACCTTAAAAAAAAAACAACTTGAAGAAACCAAAAAGCAATTCTTGTCCTAAATGTGTCATCAACCGGTCTACTCTAGAGTCTGAATTTCCATCCCTGGGAGTTCTTTCTTTTGGGTTGAGACTCTTTGGTGCCAGGATTTCTTTCCTAAAATGAAAATATCCCTGGGGGTGTGTGGATGGATAGGTTATGTCTTAACATCTCTCAGTCCAAAATATTTGGCGATAAATTTATTTATTAGCTGAAGAGCCTTAGGAACCTTGCAAACAAGTTCTAAGCCCCACAGTGCCTACCCCAGTGCAGTCCCTATAACAGATCTTTGGTAAATTTCTCCAGAATTACATTTGGAGTAAAAGAGATATAGACTCATGATTCTATGAAGGAGACAGAAGGGGGCAGATGGTATCGGTGTATGGAGTCCTACGTGGGGGCTTTACACTTTGGGGGAAAGAGATTCAAGAAGCTGCAAAGAGAAAGCAGTGGAGTGTCAAGGATTTGAAGACTGGGAAGATTTGTGTTTGTGTTCTAATTCTGCCACTTTGTGAGCACATGCAGGTCATGTTAAACTGTCTGGCCTTGGTTTTGTCAACACTAAGTTGGGAGCACTTATACCTTAATACCTCATAGAACTGTTGTGAGAATGTAAAGATACATTGGCAGTACAGTTTCCTTATAAATGATGAAAGGACAGACACTCGTTACTACTATTATTATTATTATTATTATTAAAGGCAGAACATACTCAGGGCTAGTATAACTAACTTCATGTTTGTTTTCAAGTGACACATGGTGATGCTGACTAGCTCTTGTGTCTGGGGAGGCATGTAAATCTGTTACATGGAAGTGTTACTCTACAGTGGGGAATCTATGTTCGCTTGAAGTCCAAGGACTGAGTTCCTTCCAAATCAGGTTGAAACTGCCTCCACAGTGCTGATTCTGAAAAGAAACACAGACAGAGATCTGTTGGAGAGACAAGACCTACTTCATCATATGGCTGTGCCCATCGAAGGGAAGCAGACAGCCAGCCCTTTGCAGAGAATATTGAAGACAGCAAACATGGGGAGGGCATCAGGTGGTGGAGACACAGCACTACTAAGGAGAGTGCTTTGGCCAAACACCAACCTGGATGTGTCACAGCATCAGTGACCTGAAGAAAGGGGGTCCCCGACTCAGAGGGCAGCCTGGCATGGGGCAGAAGAGAATCTGAGCACACAGCACTTCTTCAACCACCATTGATCTGGGTCTCTCCCAGCTCCTCAGGATGGAGAAACCGGAGGCTGATAACAGAGCTGCTGTATGGCCTTATCATTCCTTCTAGACAGGTATGTGTTATCCTTGAGTATAGTTTGCCCTCAGAGTTTGCATGAGTTCATTTTTGACCAATTCATTTGTTGTTTTCATAAAATCCTAAGTGAAAGAAATGTATGTTTGTGGTTCTATGTGAGCCGGTTGGATGCTACTGACTATCACATTCAAGATTCCAGAGCCTCCAAAGATGGCTAAGCCAGGTCAGGAGTCAGGAGCTTCCCTTCAAGAATGCCGTCATGGACTGAACACTTATCACATGATAATGGGTATACAAAGGGTTAAAAACACAAGGAGAAGGGAAATATTTGCTCCAGTGGAGGAACTAAGGAAGACTTCATGGAGGATGTGGCACTTGAGAAGGGTCTTAAAAAGAGAGTGGGATTTTTGACATACAGGGATGGGCTCAGGTGCAGAGAATGGGTTGAGGTCCACGGAAGATGGGGTGGAGGTGGGTTTGGATCGGAGATCCTGAGCAGCAGAGAGGCAGAGACTCATGTGGCATGGGGGTAGGAGTGGAATGGTGACCAAACAGTGGGAAGAAGAAACGGGAGGGCTTGGGAGACCTGCCTTGTTGATGATTTTTGTCTGCTAGGGGAAGAACAGAGGTGGTAGTCTTGCCTCATTGTGATGAGACCCATTCTCACATGCAGGGCAGAGTGATGGAGCCAGATCTCCAAGGACAGGCTTCCAGAGACTTCCTGCCTTGATCAGTGGTCTTGTGTATGACATGGACATGTCCCTTGCCTTAACCGTATCCTCTGGGGCTCCTCTTCACATGATTTACCTGCTCCCTTGCTCTGCTAGTAAAATAAGGTTTGGCATTTTTCTGGATTTGCCAGAAGGAGCGCCTTATACTTTTCAAATGCTGAGTATTATCATATCTGCTAAGCAGATGGAGGAGCGCTTAAAGAATCTAGAGCAGCAAGAGAGGTAGAGCCCTGTGCTGGTGGTCTCGGGGACCCAGAGCTCTCATCCTTCATCTGCCACTTACTTACTACCTGTGTGACTATTTCAGCTCGCTGTGTCCTCACCTGTCAGGAGAGAAGACTGGACAGGATGGTCAGTAAGAGGGCTTCCAGTTCTGGAAGTCGAAGTTTCTATGTCCTGACTACCTGGTGGGGTGGCAAACTTGACTGTTCCAAAGCATGGCAAAGGCTGATGCTTGCCCCATGCACACTTAGGCAGGGTGGGCTTCTAGAGCCAGATCATTCTGAAAAACAAACCAGCAAGAAGCTTGCTGGGAACAAGCCAAATTGCTTGGTTAAACCTGGCACTGTGTCTGCAGGTAAAGTTTTAGGAAGGAACACTTCTCCAAACCCCAGACAGAGGAAGAAGCTAGTGCAAAGATGGAGAATGCTAAGCAGAGAGAGAAGGAAGAGAAGGTTTCGGTGGCTACCTTTGGACTTTGAGAATTAGAGGTCATCCAGTCATGTCAGTCTGACCTCTGGATCCACACATTCCAAGGCGAGCTGTCTCAATAGAGTGTGAGTCACCCTCTCTCCTTTGCATTTTCCCAATGAAAATTTCCCTCCAAGACATTCGAGTAGCGGAAATGATTGCATAATTGCACCTCTGTCTGTTGTTGCCATGCTCCCCAGCTGCTCTTACCATTTACTCCCCCTCAATACCTGTTCACTTTCCAGGGGGAAAGGGTGTGTAAGAAAAATGTTGCTGAAGAAAGGTCACATCCAGGGAGTGAGAGCAACGCAGTCTGCATTGAGATTGCCCCAAGATGTCCCTACCCCTGCAGGATGCTGGCTGGCCCAGAAACCAACCCTACTAATTAAATCATCCCTTGGCCCCTGGGGCGGACTAGCCTTGACCTTTGTTCCTTGCCTTCCCCCCTTCTCCCCACAGGCCAAGATTGCAAACGTGGTCACGCCAAACGTTGGCCACGCCAAACGTCTATGAGAAAGTCCCCTTCCTGGCATTCCCCAGCAGCTGTGTGACATATCAAGGTTACCTTGAAAGGAATGCAGAGGAGGGAGAATCTATCCATCTATCAAGGTATGAGTCACCAGCGTGATGTCATCTGAATCTCAACCTGATTCCATTAGTTTTGACTGTATAAGCACATAATATACCAGAAGCAAATGGAACACGTCCAGCTGCAGAGGCATCCTCACTCAGACACAGACACCCACATGGACACACACATGCACTGACAAACACACACATACACACACACACATGCATGCATTCACTGGTCTAATATGCCCTGGTACAGCTCCTATGAGTGCAACACCTGGCTGTGGAGGGGGATGGCTTTTTTGGCCAGTGTTAGTGAGGGTGACCTTCGGATGATGATCTGTAGGCTGCGTGGAATGGAAGGCAACACGAGACCTTGGCACCCCTCTCTCTTGAAAGCATGGCAGCGCTTACATGCTTACACAATTAGGCTTAATTATGTCCTGCTCTGCCGTCACTGAATGTGTTCCATGCAGTCTGGCTTTCTCTCCTCACACCTTTCACAGGCTCTTTTCCTGATGCTCTAAACTCGACTGGCTTCCTGCTATAGTTTCTGGAAGCCAGCCATGGAGGCCACCATATGGCCAAAGGCCCACTTCCCTGGCACTATCTGGGTCCTCCCTATTCCTAGAGAAGGTTAGTCTCTGCCCACTGCCCAGTGGGTCTTTAGGGGGAATCTTTATGGCTTTTAAGTTCAGCTCTGTTGACAGAGGCCACTGGGGCAACCGGTGTTGTGGCTGTAACAACACTGAGCTGAAGCCAGGAGATGTGGGCTTGAGACCCAATGCTTCTCCTGGCCTCAGTTTCTTCCTCTAAAAATAGGAATAAGAAAATCTGCCAAGCCTATAGAGCTGCCCAATAGATGGTTGCACAGTAGAAGACTCTAGAAGGCATGTGACCATGGTGTCAACAGAGGCCCTGGCTTTGTGAAGGGGGTGGTCCTGCCTACCTGCTTCAGAGTTGATGTGAAGGTCACAGGAGAGAAATGATGATTTACTGACTACTGCTCCTGCTCTTGCTGATTTTCCTAGGATGTGCCCTTTAAGCTGCCTGGCTAGGGTATCACCCCATCACCTGCCTCTCAGTCAAATCTGTTATCTTGCCTCTCCTGCTCAACCTTGCCTTTCTGATACCTGAGACCTGAAGTTTCCAAGAGGTAAAGAGAAGTGGAGAAGCCTCCAGAGTTGGTGGCTTTGCTGGGGTCAATCTAGGAAAAGCTCACCCAGTGGAAGGGCTTGAAGGAAGCAGCTTACTGAATGCGAGCCGAGCTTAAGTCTAGGGTGGAAGGGACCAAACAGGCCACAGGAAAAATGAGTACTTCCCATGCACTGGGCCACTCAATGGACCCACCAAAGACTTGTATCCTGACATGGCCATAGTCTGTGGTTAACCAAAGCCCAGGACAGTGGGAGCAAATGAAATTCTTTTTTATTTCATAATAATTTAATTGAATTTTTTAAATTAAATATTGCCTTGCCTTTGTGCTGCTTTAATTTTTTTTAATTTAAAAAAATTTAATTTTTAAAATTAAATATTGCCTTGTGCTGTGTAATATTTAAATATTTAAATTAAATTGCCTTGCTTTGCTTTGAACACACCTGTTGCCTAAGCTTTTGGAGTAACAGGAGTGGTCCTCATCACAGCAGTTAATGACATGATGGCAAAAGCAGTGACTATTTAGGTGGCATGACACACTTGCTAGGAAGAACAACTCTGTAGTTATAGTGCCTGAATTTTAATCCTGACTTCACTGCTTACTAGGTACATGATCTTGGGTACGTTAACTAGTATTTTGGATCACAGTTCCCTCATCTGTGAAAGTTAACTAATAATAGTACCTATCCCACGAGGTTCCTAAGGGACTTAAATGTGATAATGCCTGCAAAGTATTCAAAAGTCCCTGGCACATCCTAGATAATCAATGAATATTAGTTTTTACTAATTACCTATTTCAAATTTTAAACATTCTAAATAATAATAATAGTTCCTTATGTAAATTGGTACATCTACTATGGAGAACAGTATGGAGGGTCCTTAAAAAACTAAAAATAGATTCTCTAACCACCTCTAGTCATGGCCACTTCTAAAACACCCAGATGGGAGAGGACTTTCAAGATGGTGGAGGAGTAAGACGTGGAGATCTTCTTCCCCACAAATACATCAAAAATACATCTACATGTGGAACAACTCCTACAGAACACCTACTGAATGCTGGCAGAAGACCTCAGACTTCCCAAAAGGCAAGAAACTCCCCATGTACTTGGGTGGGGCAAAAGAAAAGAAAACAAAAAACCAGAGACAAAAGAATAGGGACAAGACCTGCACCTCTGGGAGGGAGCTGTGAAGGAGGAAAAGTTTCCACACACTAGGAAGCCCCTTCACTGGCAGAGATGGGGGTGGCAGTGGGGAACTTTCAGAGCCACGGAGGAGGCAGAACAATAGGGGTGCAGAGGGCAAAACGGAGAGATTCCCGCACAGATGATTGGTGCCGACCAGCAGTCACCAGCCTGAGAGACTTGTCTGCTCACCAGCCAGGGCAGGTAGGGGCTGGGAAGCTGAGGCTCTGGCTTTGGTGGTCAGATCCCAGGGAGAGGACTTTGGAGACATGAACACAGCCTGAAGGGGGCTAGTGTGCCACAGCTAGCTGGGAGGGAGTCTGGGAAAAAGTCTGGAACTGCCAAAGAGTCAAGAGACCATTGTTTCAGGGTGTGTGAGGAGAGGGGATTCAGAGTACTGCCTAAACGAGCTCCAGAGACAGGCATGAGCTGCAGCTATCAGTGCAGACACCAGACACAGGCATGACATGCTAAGGCTGCTGCTGCAGCCACCAAGAAGCCTGTGTGCAAGCACAGGTCACTATCCACACCTCCCCTCCCAGAAGCCTGTATAGCCTATTACCGTCAGAGTGTGGTGATGCAGGGACAGTGTCCCTGGGAGAACACACAGCACGCCTCAGCCTGTTGGAACGTCGCACTGGCCTCTGCCACCGCAGGCTTGCCCTGCATTCCGTACCCCTCCCTTCCCCCAACCTGAGTGAGCCAGAGCTCCCGAATTAACCACTCCTTTGACCCCCTCCTGTCTGGGTGAAGAACAGACACACTCAGGTGACCTACACGCAGAGGCATGGCCAAACCCAAAGCCGAACCCCAGAAGCTGTGTGAACAAAGAAGAGAAAGGGAAATTTCTCCGTTAGCCTCAGGAGCAGCAGATTAAATCTCCACAGTCAACTTGAAGTACCCTGCATCTCTGGAATACCTGAAGAGACAACAAATAATCCCAAAATTGAGGCAGTGGACATTGGGAGAAACTGTAGACTTGAGGTTTGCTTTCTGCATCTAATTTGTTTCTCATTTTATGTTTATCTTAGTTTAGTATTTAGAGTTTATTAACATTGGTAGATTTGTTTATTGATTTGGTTGTTATCTTCCTTTTTTTAAATATATATATATATATTTTCCTTTTTCTCTTTTTGTGAGTGTGTATGTGTATGCTTCTTTGTGTGATTTTTTCTGTTTAGGTTTGTTTTTACCATTTGCCCAAGGGTTCTGTCTGTCTGTTTTTTTTAGTATTGGTTTTAGCTCTTGTTATCATTGGTGGATTTGTTTATTGGTTTTGTTGTTCTTTTCTTTTTTAATAATTAATTTTAATTTTTTTATTTTAATAATTTTTTATTTTAATAACTTTATTTATTTAATTTATTAATTTTTTTCCTTCTCCCTTTTCTTCTGAGCCGAGTGGCTGACAGGGTCTTGATGCTCTGGCATGGTGTCAGGCCTGAGCCTTTGAGGTGGGAAAGGTGAGATCAGGACATTGGTCCACCAGAGACCTCCTGGCCCCTCATAGTATCCATCAGCAACAGCTCTCCCAGAGATCTCCATCTTAACACTAAGACCCAGCTCCACTCAACGACCAGCAAGCTCCAGTGCTGGACAACCCATGCCAAACAACTAACTAGCAAGACCAGAACAAAACCCCACCCCTTAGCAGAGAGGCTGCCTAAAATCATAATAAGTTCACAGACACCCCAAAACACACCACCAGACGTGGTCCTGCCTACCAGAAAGACAAGGTCCAGCTGCATCCACCAGAACACAGTCACCAGCCCCCTCCACCAGGAAGCCTACACAACTCACTGAAGCAGCCTTACCCACTGGGGGCAGACATGAAAAACAATGGGAACTATGAACCTACAGTCTGCAAAAAGAAGACACCAAACACAGTAGGATAAGCAAAATGAGAAGACAGAGAAATACACAACAAATGAAGGAGCAAGGTAAAAACCTACCAGACCAAACAAATAAAGAAAAAATAGGCAGTCGACCTGAAAAAGGATTCAGAGTAATGATAGTAAAGATGATATAAAATCTTGGAAATAGAATGCAGAAAATACAAAAACGTTTAACAAGGACATAGAAGAACTAAAGAGCAAACGAACAGTGATGAACAACACAATAAATGAAATTAAAAATTCTCTAGAAGGAATCAATAGCAGAATAACTGAGACAGAAGAATGGATAAGTGACCTGGAAGATAAAATAGTGGAAATAACTACTGCAGAGCAGAATAAAGAAAAAGAATGAAAAGAACTGAGGACAGTCAGAGACCTCTGAGAAAACATTAAACTCACTAACATTCAAATTATAGAAGAAGAAGAAGAAATTACAGAAGAAGAAGAGGAAAAGAAAGGGACTGAGAAAATATTTGAAGAGATTATAGTTGAAAACTTCCCAAATATGGGAAAGGAAATAGTTAGTCAAGTCCAGGAAGCATAGACAGTCCCATACAGGATAAATCCAAGGAGAAACACGCCAAGACACATATTAATCAAACTATCAAAAATTAAATACAAAGAAAAAATATTAAAAGCAGCAAGGGAAAAACAACAAATAACACACAAGGGAATCCCCATAAGGTTAACAGCTGATCTTTCAGCAGAAACTCTGCAAGCCATAAGGGAGTGTCAGGACATATTTAAAGTGATTAAAGGAAAAAACCTACAACCAAGATTACCGTAGCCAGCAAGGAACTCATTCAGATTCTACAGAGAAATTAAAACCTTTAAGCAAGCAAAATCTAAGAGAATTCAGCACCACAAAACCAGCTTTACAACAAATGCTAAAGGAACTTCTCTAGGCAGAAAACACAAGACAAGGAAAAGACCTACACTAACAAACCCAAAACAATTTAGAAAATGGTAATAGGAACATACATATCGACAATTACCTTAAATGTAAATGGATTAAATGCTCCACGCAAAAGACACAGACTGGCTGAATGGATACAAAAACGTGTATATATGCTGTCTACCTGGGGACACATACAGACTGACAATGAGGGGATGGAAAAAGATATTCCATGCAAATGGAAATAAAAATAAACCTGAAGTAGAAATTCTCATAACAGACAAAATAGACTTGAAAATAAAGACTGTTACAAGAAACAAAGAAGAACACTACATAATGATCAAGGGATCAATCTAAGAAGAAGATATAAAAATTGTAAATATTTATGAACCCAACATAGTAGCACCTCAATACATAAGGCAAATAATAACAACCATAAAAGGGGAAATCGACAGTAACACAATCATAGTAGGGGACTTTAACACCCCACTTTCACCAATGGACACATCATCCAAAATGAAAATACATAAGGAAACACAAGCTTTAAATGATACATTAAACACAATGGACTTAATTTATATTTATAGGACATTCCATCCAAAAACAACAGAATACACTTTCTTCTCAAGCGCTCATGGAACATTCTCCAGGATAGATCACATCCTGGGTCACAAATCAAGCCTTGGTAAATTTAAGAAAATTGAAATCATATCAAGTATCTTTTCCGACCACAACGCTATAAGACTAGATACCAATTACAGGAAAAAAAAAACTGTAAAATTTACAAAAACCTGGAGGCTTAACAATACACTACTAAATAATAAAGAGATTCCTGAAGAAACCAAGGAGGAAATCAAAAAATACTTAGAAACAAATGACAATGAAAACACAACGACCCAAAACCTATGGATTGCAGCAAAAGCAGTTCTAAGAGGGAAGTTTATAGGAATACAATCCTACCTCAAGAAAAAATAAAAATCTCAAATAAACAACCTAATCTTACACTTAAAGCAATTAGAGCAAGAAGAACAAAAAACCGCCAAAGTTAGCAGAAAGGAAGAAATCATAAAGATAAGACCAGAATTCAGTGAAAAGGAAATGAAGGAAACAATAGCAAAGATCAATAAAACTAAAAGCTGGTTCTTTGAGAAGATAAACAAAATAGATAAACCACTAGCCAAACTCATCAAGAAAAAAGGGAAAAGCCTCAAATCAATAGAATTAGAAATGAAAAAGGAGAAGTAACAACCAACACTGCAGAACTACAAAGGATCATGAGCGATTACTACAAGCAACTATATGCCAATAAAATGGACAACCTGGAAGAAATGGACAAATTCTTAGAAAAGTATAACCTGCCAAGACTGAACCCAGAAGAAATAGAAAACATAAGCAGACCAATCTCAAGCACTGAAATGGAAACTGTGATTAAAAATCTTCCAACAAACAAAAGCCCAGGAGCAGATGGCTTCACAGGCGAATTCTATCAAACACTTAGGGAAGAGCTAACACCTACCCTTCTCAAACTCTTCCAAATATAGCAGAGGGAGGAACACTCCTAAACTCATTCTATGAGGCCACCATCATCCTGATACCAAAACCAGACAAAGATGTCACAAAGAAAGAAAACTACAGGCTAGTATCACTGATGAACATAGATGCAAAAATCCTCAACAAAATACTAGCAAACAGAATCCAACAGCACATTAAAAGGATCATACAGCATGATCAAGTGGGGTTTATCCCATGAATGCAAGGATTCTTCAATATATGCAAATCAATCAATGTGATGCACCATATTAACAAGTTGAAGGAGAAAATCCATATGATGCTCTCAATAGATGCAGAAAAAGGTTTTGAAAAAATTCAACACCCATTTATGATAAAAACCCTCCAGAAAGTAGGCACAGAAGGAACTTATCCCAACATAATAAAGGCAATATATGACAAACCCGCAGCCAACATCATTCTCAATGGTGAAAAACTGAAATCATTTCCTCTAAAATCAGGAACAAGACAAGGTTGTCCACTCTCAAGACTATTATTCAACAGAGTTTTGTAATTTTTAGCCACAGCAGTCAGAGAGGAAAAAGAAGTAAAAGGAATCCAAATAAGGAAAGAAGAGGTAGAACTGTCCCTGTTTGCAGATGACATGATTCTATACATAGAGAATCCCAATGATGCTACCAGAAAACTACTAGCGCTAATCAATGAATTTGGTAAAATAGCAGGATACAAAATTAATGCACAGAAATCTCTGGCATTCCTATACACTAATGATGAAAAATCTGAAAGTGAAATCAAGGAAAAACTCCCATTTACCATTGCAACAAAAAGAATAAAATACCTAGGAATAAACCTACCTAAGGACACAAAACACCTGTATGCATAAACTGTAAGACACTGATGAAAGAAATTAAAGATTATACAAACAGGTGAAGAGATATACCATGTTCTTGGATTGGAAGAATCAACATTGTGAAAATGACTATACTCTCCAAAGCAATGTACATATTCAGTATAATACCTATCAAACTACCAATGGCATTTTTCACAGAACTAGAACAAAAAAATTTCACAATCTGTATGGAGACAGAGAAGACCCCGAATAGCCAAAGCAATCTTGAAAAATAAAAATGGAGCTGGAGGAATCAGGCTCCCTGACTTCAGACAATACTTCAAAGCTACAGTAATGAAGATAGTATGGTACTGACACAAAAACAGAAGTATAGATCAATGGAACAGGATAGAAAGCCCAGAGATAAACCCACACACATATGGTCACTTTATCTTTGATAAAGGAGGCAAGAATATACAATGGAGAAAAGACAACCTCTTCAATAAGTGGTGCTGGGAAAACTGGACAGCTACATGTAAAAGAATGAAATTAGAACACTCCCTAGCACCATACACAAAAATAAACTCAAAATGGATTAAAGATATAAATGTAAGGCCAGACACTATAAAACTCTTAGAAGAAAACATAGGCAGAACACTCTATAACATACATCACAGCAAGATCCTTTTTGACCCACCTCTTAGAGAAATGGAAATAAAAATAAACAAATGGGACCTAATGAAACATAAAAGCTTTTGCACAGCAAAGGAACCCATAAACAAGGTGAAAAGACAACTCTCAGAATAGGAGAAAATATTTGCAAACGAAGCAACTTACAAAGGATTAATCTCCAAAATTTATAAGCAGCTTAGGCAGCTCAATATCAAAACAACAAACAACCCAATCCAAAAATGAGCAGAAGACCTAAATAGACATTTCTCTAAAGAAGATATCCAGATTGCCAACAAACACATGAAAGGATGCTCAACATCACTAATCATTAGAGAAATGGAAATCAAAACTACAATGAGATATCATCTCACACCAGTCAGAATGGCCATCATCAAAAAATCTGCAAACAGGGCTTCCCTGGTGGCGCAATTGTTGAGAGTCCGCCTGCCGATGCAGGGGACACGGGTTCGTGCCCCAGTCCGGCAAGATCCCACATGCTGCGGAGCGGCTAGGCCCGTGAGCCATGGACGCTGAGCCTGCACTTCCGGAGCCTGTGCTCTGCAACGGGAGAGGCCACAGCAGTGAGAGGCCCACGTACCACAAAAAAAAAAAAATCTACAAACAATAAATGCTGGAGAGGGTGTGGAGAAAAGGGAACCCTCCTGCACTGTTGGTGGGAATGTAAATTGATACAGCCACTATGGAAAACAGTATGGAGGTTCCTTAAAAACCTAAAAAGAGAACTACCATACAAGCCCACAATCCCACTACTAGGCATATTCCCTGAGAAAACCATAATTCAAAAAGAGTCATGTACCCTTATGTTCATTGTAGCACAGTTTACAGTAGCCAGGACATGGAAGCAACCTAATAGTCCATCAACAGATGAATGCATAAAGAAGATGTGGCACATATATACAATGGAATATTACTCAGCCATAAAAAGAAATGCAATTGTGTTATTTGTAGTGAGGTGGATGGACCTAGAGTCCATCATACAGAGTGAAGTATGTCAGGAAGAGAAAAACATATACCATATGCTAACACATATATATGGAATCTAAAAAAAAAAAGGGTTCTGAAGAACCTAGTGGCAGGACAGGAATAAAGAGACAGATATTATGAATGGACTTGAGGACATGGGGCGGGGGAAGGGTAAGCTGGGATGAAGTAAGAGAGTGGCATGGACATATATACACTACCAAATGCAAAATAGATAGCTAGTGGGAAGCAGTCTTATAGCACAGGGAGATCAGCTTGGTGCTTTGTAACCACCTAGAGGGGTGGGATAGGGAAGGTGGGAGGGAGATGAAAGATGGAGGGGATATGGTGATGTATGTACATATAGCTGACTCACTTTGTTATACTGCAGAAACTAACACACCATTGTAAAGCAATTATACTCAAATAAAGATGTTAAAAACAAAAATAAAACACCCAGATGCAAGCTGCAAAAAAAAAAAATCAAAACAGATACATGCTCCCCAGTGTTCATTAGAGTACTATTTACAATAGCCAGGACATGGAAGCAACCTAATTGTCCATCAACAGAGGACTGGATAAAGAAGATATGGTACATATATACAATGGACTATTACTCAACCATAGAAAGGAATGAAATTGGGTCATTTGTAGAGATGTTCTTGGACCTAGAGTCTGTCATAGAGTGAAGCAAGTCAGAAAGAGAAAAACAAGTAGTGTATATTAGCTCATATATGTGAAATCTAGAAAAAATGGTAAAGATGATATTATTTGCAAAGCAGAAATAGAGATCAGATGTAGAGAACAAATGTGTGGATACCACAGTGGAAGGAGGGGTGGCAGGAATTGGGAGATTGTGATTGAGGCATATACATTATTAATACTATGTATAAAATAGATCATTAATGAGAACATAATGCATAGCACAGGGAACTCTACTCAATGTTCTGTGGTGACCTAAATGAGAAGGAAATCCAAAAATGAGGGGATATATGTATGTGTATAGCTGATTCATTTTGCTGTACAGTAGAAACTAACACAATATTGTAAAGCAACTATACTCCAATAAAAATTAATTTAGGAAAAGAAATAAAAGCAAAAATAAAGAAATGGGACCTAATCAAATTTATAAGCTTTTACACAGCAAAGGAAACCATAAACAAAATGAAAAGACAACCTATGGACTCAGAGAAAATATTTGCAAATGATGCGACCTACAGGGCTTAATTTCTGAAATATACAAACAGTTTACACAACTCAGTAACAAAAAAACAAAACACCCAATCAAAAAATGGTCAGAAAACCTAAATAGACATTTCTCTAAAGAAGACACACAGATAGCCAGTAGGCACATGAAAAGATGTTCAACATCGCTAATTATTAGAGGAATGTAAATCAAAACTACAATGACATATCAACTCACACCGGTCAGAATGGCCATCATCAAAAAGTCTACAAATAACAAATGATGGAGGGGTGTGGAGAAAAGGGAACCCTCCTACACTGTTGGTGGTAAAGTAAATTGGTGCAGCCACCATGGAAAACAGTATGGAGGTTCTTCAAATAACTAAAAATAGAGTTGCCATATGATCCAGCAGCCAGTTCTGGGCATATATCCAGAGAAAACTATAATTTGAAAAGAGACATGCACCACTATGTTCATAGCAGCACTATTTACAATAGCCAAGACATGGCTATTGTAAATGTCCATTGACAGATGAATGGATAAAAAAGATTTGGTATACATATATACAGTGGAATATTACTCATAAAAAAGAATGAAATAATGCCATTTGCAGCAACATGGATGGACCTAGAGATGATCATATTAAGTGAAGTAAGTCAGAAAGAGAAAGACAAATACCATATGATATCACTTATATGTGGAATCTAAAACATGACACTATGAACATAGCTACAAAACAGAAACAGACTCATGGACATAGAGAACAGACTTGTGATTACCAAGGGGGAGGGGGAGTGGGAGAGTGAAGGTTTGGGAGTTTGGGATTAGCAGATGCAAACTATTATATATAGGATGGATAAACAGCAAGTTCCTACTGTATAGCACAGGAAAGTCTATTGAATACCTTGTGATAAACTGTAATGGAAAAGAATATGAAAAAATATATATAACTGAATCACTTTGCTGTACATCAGAAATTCACACAATATTGTAAATCAACTATACTTCAATAAAATTAAAAACAATTCCTAAAACATATGTACTGATTTTACTTCACAAATGCTATAACATGTATTATATAATTTTATCTTGAACAATAATTTTGTGCAGGTACCCAAAACCCTATTTTACAAAGGAGGAAAAGAGGGAGGGAAGGAAGGAAGGAGGGAAAGAAGGAAGGATTAAATTGCTGTTCTGTGCCCGCTATTAGGCTTTCATATAAGGCAAATACTATTATTAATATGATTTTACAAGTGAGAAAACTGTGGATCAGTGGGAATAAGAAATTTGCTCAAAGACTCAAGAAGGGGTAAAGAAAAAGGGATAAAGGCTTTATAGTCTGCATTTTAAATATTTTCTTGTGATAGGTTATTTTATATTACGTACAATGATCATCTGCGTTGTGTCTATTAATTCCTGCCTTGGTTTTACAGAAAGATCAAAATGTATATCCTTGACATTAATGAAAACACAAAGCAGTAAGGTGCTTGAAGTGAAAAGCACAATTTTTGTTATGGTTTTAACAATATGTTATATGCAATAAGTTTTCTGATCAAATAGAATTTCTGAATTATAATGAAAATATAAATAAAAATAATTTCACATATGTATTTTTCACTTTAGAAATTACTTTAGGTATCATATATAGAGAAAGAGATCCTGTTATTATGTCTGATTTTTAAAAATTTTATAAACAATTCAATCACTAACTTTTTGCCTCTTGCCTCTTTTATTGTGTAATAATAGATTTATAATGGTAATCAGCCTCATTTCTTCTCTGGATATAGAAATGATATAATAATACATATGAGAAGAGTAATATTGTCACAATGGTGTTTAGAAACTTGTTGAAAATGAGGTAGCTGCATGGCAATGCCATCACTTGGATGGATCAGTCTTTTGGTAATTTCTGGGATCTTATTTAAAAGGAATCAGTGGTTGTTAAAAGAGATTAGAATCTAAGGGTTCTCACACAAGGTGAATTTTCTTTTCTTTTCATTGTAACCGTATGAGATGATGGATGTGAACTAACCCTATTGTGGTAATCATTTCACAAGATATGTAAATAAAACCATCGTTCAGTACGTCTTAAATTTACATGGTGGTGTATGTCAACTATTACTCAATAAAACTGGAAGAAAATGTGGACCCCTTTCTTACACCACTCACAAAAATTAACTCGAAACAGATGAAAGTCTTAAATGCAAGACCTGAAACCATGAAACTCCTAGAAGAAAATATAGAAATAAAGCTCCTTGACATTGGTCTTAGTAATACATTTTTGGATATGGCACCTAAAGCTCAAGCAACAGAATAAAAAACCAAACAAGTGGGGCTACATCAAACTAAAAAGATTCTGCACAGTAAAAGAAACCATCAACAAAGTGAAAAGACAACGTACAGAGTGGGAAAAATATTTGCAAATCATTTGTTTGATAAGGAGTGGATATCCACATTACATAACTAATTCATATACAATTCAATAACAAAAACCCCAGTAACCCAATAAAAAAATGGGCAAAGAACCTGAATAGACATGTCTCCAAAGAAGATGTACAAAAGGCCAACAGGTATATGAAAAGATGCTCAACATTGCTAGTCATTAGGGAAATGCAAATTAAAACCACAGTGAGGGCTTCCCTGGTGGCGCAGTGGTTGAGAGTCTGCCTGCCGATGCAGGGGACACGGGTTTGTGCCCCGGTCTGGCAAGATCCCACATGCCGAGGAACGGCTGGGCCCGTGAGCCATGGCCGCTGAGCCTGTGCTCCGCAACGGGAGAGGCCACAGCAGTGAGAGGCCTGCGTACCGCCAAACAAACAAACAAACAAACAAACAAAAAAAAACACAGTGAGATATCACCTCACACCTGTTAGAATAGCCTTCATGAAAAAGACAAGGCATAACAAATGCTGGTGTGGATGTGGAGAAAAGGAACCCTTGTGCACTGTTGGTGGGAATATAAACTGGTGCAATCACTATGGAAAATAGTATGGAGGATGCTCAAAAATTAAAAATAGCACTACCTCATGATCCAGCAATTCCACTTCCAGGAATATATCCAAAGGAATCGAAAATAATAACTTGAAAAGGTATCTGTACCCCAATGTTCATAGCAGCATTACTTACAATAGCCAAGACATGGAAACAACCTAAGTGTCCCTCACTGAATGAATGGATAAAGAAGGTGTGATACACACACACACACACACACACACACACACACACACATACATACACATACACACATACACACAATGGTATATTATTCAGCCATAAAAATGAGGAAATCCTACCATTTTTGACAACATGGATAAACCTTGAAGGCATTATGCTAGTGAAATAAGTCAGACAGAGAAACAAATACTGTCAGATCTCACTTATATGTGGAATCTAAAAAAAAAGCAAACCAAACTCTTAGAAAGAGAGATCAGATTCTTGTGGTTATCAGAGGCAGAGGGTGCAGGGGCCGGGGGGAGGGGTGTGGCAGGGATGGAGGAAGGTGGTCAAAAGGTACAAACTTTCAGTTGTAAGATAAATAAGTCCTGGGGATGTGATGTATATGATGACTATAGCTAATGCTGCTGTACAATACAGAGGAGAGTTGTCAGGGGAGTGGATCCTGGGAGTTCTCATAACAAGGAGGACATTTCTTCCTTTTTCCTTTCCTTCTTTCTTTTCTCTTTATTATAGCTACATTTTTTCCTTTCCTTCTTTCTTTTCTCTTTATTATATCTACATGAGAGATGGATGTTGGGCCGAACTTATTGTGGTAATCATTTCACAGTATATGTAAATCAAACCATGATGCTGTGTGCCCTAAACTTATGCGGTGATATATTCCAACTGTTTCTCAATAAAACTGGAAAGAAAGCCTCATGATGTCCAGTGCAACTTATCCAATAAAGAATAGAAGTAGGGGTAAGATATTTTAAAAGATTTTCCTCTTCTGAAGCAAACATGCATTTAAAAAAAAAACATGCATTTTAGTTATATCATTCAGCATCCACTTACAGAGCAAACTGGGTAATTAGGTTTCTATTGTAAATATATTTATTTATTGAAATTAAACTTTATTTTTAATATTATAAATTTAAATAGCACAATGGAATATTATAGTAATTTAGATAGCAAAATGTCATACATAAAAATTTTGATGCATGTATCAAATGATTTTAAAATAAAACTGGTAGATGTAGAATTTTTTTATAGCTTTAGCATGAGACGTTAGCAATTGATTCTATAGCTTTTTATTGGGATTAGCAATCAATTTGTGCAAGTGAATATTGATATACATGACATAAAGACAAATAAATGTGGGCAGAGGGCAAGGATCAACATAGATCCTTGGGAGGATCATAGTGGGAGTTTAAGAGGCTATGCTGTGTCTCCTTTACTAATTCTCTTTTTCCCCCAGTTGTCTTGAGGTTCTTAACACTCATTTTAACCATTAGTGTTTACCTCACCTCTTGATCATCCTCAAGGCTTCTCTCCCTCCATCCTTCTCCAGCTATCAACACAGTGGTGAACAGCTGGACTGGCATTGGCTGGTGTGAAGAATGCAGCTACAGTACCACGCTTTGGCCAGGCAGAGTTAGGTGGGTGATCCTCTACCACTGTGAACCCCTAGGGGACCCTGGGTATTTAGGGAGTGGAAACTGAGGCATCCTAGGAATGGAAGAGGATTCTGGGGACATTTATCTTTGGGGAAAAGTCTCTGCATATAGGAGAAAGCAATGCTTCCCCACCTGGCTGTGCAAGAGAATTTCCCCAAGGTTCTTTTAGTTTTCTAAATTGAAGTATTGTTCATTTACAATGTGTGTTAGTTGTGTTAGTACAGCAGAGTAATTCAGCCACATATATATTCTTTTTCAGATTCTTTTCCATTATAGGTTATTATAAGATATTGAGTAGAGTCCCATCCCCAGGGCTTTTGAAAAATGTGGATTCCTGGGCCCCATTTGCAGAAACTCTAATTCAACAAATCTGGAGTGGGGCCTTGAACATCTGTTTAAAAAAATAGACATTTAATTTTGGATAATTTTAGATTCACAGAAACGTTGCGAAGATAATGTGTATTTTAATCATTTTTAATTGTGAAATATAAAGCACATATAGATAAGTGCCACAAACAAAAAAAATACCTTGATGATTTATCACAAAGTGAATGCCTGTGTCATCACTACATGGCTAAGTAATAGGACATGGCTTCCAGAAGCTTCCCCTATGGCCCTACTTTTTTCTTCCCACCTAAAGCTTTACCACTTAAGCATGCACCCCTAAACTTGTGGTTTAATTTTTCATCACTAAACACTTAGTATAATTTTACCTATTTTGAACTTAGTATAATTTTACCTATTTTGAACTTTTCATAAATGTAATCACACTGTATGCATTCTTTTTGGTCTGTATGCGTTTTCTTTCTTTTTTTTAGTTTAGCACCATTTATTAAGTGATCTCAGCTGTTGTTGTAGCTGCTGCATGTCAGCCTGTTCTTAAAACATAAAATGCTCTTTTGATTCCTCTTCCGATTCTTTCACTGGATGAGATTCATTCATGTTATTGTACATAGCTAGAATTTGCTATTTTTCCCTGTTCTATTCACTACACCGTGCTATCCAATACAGTAATCATTAGGAACATGTGGCTATTTCAATTTAAATTGATCAAAATTAAATGAAATTAAAAATTTAGTTCCTCTTTGGCACTAGCCACATTTCCATAGTCACATGTGATAAGTGGCTACCATATTGGACACAGCAGAACGAACATTTTCATCATCACAGAAAATGCTTTTGGAAAGCTGTGCTCTAGAATATTCAATTTTCTGAATGCATCCAAATTTTCCCATTCTACTGTTGATGGACCTTATTTAGTTGTTTGCAGGTTTTGGCTATTGAATAATGCTGAGAATATTTTGGTCTCTGGTGCACATGTGCAAATATTTATGTTGGGTGTACACCCAATAGTAGAATTGTAAGGCCATAGGTTAGTAGATAATATCACACTGTTTTCTTAATATCAATATTTATAATATTTATGATTTCTTAAAATTGATACTCCTACCAGAATTGCTTTGAATCTAATGGCTCAAACTGTGTAGCAGTAGAATGGACTCTCAGGAGAAACACCTCATCAAGTAGAGAGTGCCCTGTCTTTAGAGGTATTCAAGTTGATGCTGAACAGCTCTTTGATTTAGCAGCTCTGAAAAGAACTCCTGGACTTAGTAGGAAGCCTTCCTAAGTGATGTAGAAGGTCCTTTCCAACTGTAAGAGTCCCTGATTTCATGTCTTTTCATAGCCATGTTTGGTTAGATACATGCTGGACAGTTAAATTCTTCATAGTTAGGCAGAGGGAGAGAGAGAGTGCTGGTGCCAGAGTCTCGGATCAAACACAAATTGGATCATTAGCCCCTGAGTAATTGAGTTCGTTGTCTTGATGATCAATGAAACACCTCGTGCTCACTTAAACCCACTGTTCCTACCTCAGCTCTTGGGATAATGGGAATGATAGCTACTCAGTGTCACCCTCTGCAGACATTTATATGTCCTCCTTATTTCTACTTTAGTGGCTTTATTGGCTATGTGCCTATTATTGTAACTGTCTCAAATCATTTTTGGGAAGTAGGTGTGTCATAAGTTATAACACAGTAAAAATGCCCTCCTTCTAACATTGCCTAGTAGTCTGCTTTCATCCGTCTTAATGCTGTCTCTCTCCACCTATTCTTCCTGCTCCCCCTGGAATTCCCTTATATCCTTGAGGGGTTTGGAAATGAAGGGATTTATTCTAGGTCATGAGAGGATAATCCTCCTGCTCTGGCACTCAAGAGTCTGCCCTTTGTGATAGAATGACTTCCTAGTAACTCTCTTGAAGACTGATTGTTTCTTGTAAGAGTGCTGTTAGGGGATTTGGGAAAAAGGTTTTAAATCTCCCTGGGTATATGTGAGTGGTGAGGTTTCAAAGGGAAAATGAGAAGTGAGCATATCTGATAACCTGGGCCTCTGCTGGGCCTGTGAGTGGCAACCACTTCTGCTCCACTAATTAGCTGAGAGCAATGTTCTGCTCTGGATCTCCACCCAGCTCACAGATCACCTTATTGCTAATTTCCTGGTAAAATCCACCCAGTTAGGATCCCGAACAACCTGTGGGTATAGCTACAACTGGGCCAGCATAGAGATAGGAACATGGTGCTACTGGGTGGTGGCAGCCATCACTCTAGCTCCTTAAGTTTTGAACCAAGGGATGAATCAGACTTTGTCCACCTAATTTTTTGGATGGAAGGGACCAACTGAGTCAAGAGAGGAAAACCTAGAGAAATAGCCTTAGAGCTTCTGGGGAAGCTTGGAGCTCCTTCTTATTGCCAATGGTTAAAAATTGTTTTTTTTCCTTAGGAGGTTGCAAAAGAGAAGCTGTGATAAGATGGAACTTGAAAGATGGGCAAGATCAGATAGAGAACCCCTGTTGTTTACTCCCTATGGCTTTTAGCCTGCTCCCAGCTTTCTGGGCCCTAGGATGCCCTGAAACTTCAGGAACAAAGACAGTCAAAGAGGTATGTCTAGAGAAGGCCCTTGTCCCAGGAGACATACTAGCCTTAATTAGCTGGTACCCACAGGATATTCTGAAAGTGAGAAATGCCTGGGATTATTATCTATTGAATGTCACATACAAATATGCTCAAGTTCCCATTATGGATGTGTGTTTTGCAAACTTGCTCAACCAAGTGTGACCCGTTTGGTGGCTTTAATTACAAATATCAATAAAGTTGATTGATATTTATGGGCGCAGACTCTTCAGATCAGGGGCAAGGAAGCTAATTTTGTAAGACAGCGCCGTGATTGAACTCTGAGGGAGGCATGGGCTCCTGCTAGCTGGGTGTGATGCTGAGACAGCTCCAGTCTCCCTGTGTTAATTAAATGTGATGAAATGAATATTAACTTGTAAAAAGAGTCAGAGACATGGGCTGGGTTTGCTTGGTAGGTGGGGCTGAGGCTGGGGTTGTGGTTGTGGTGGATGGACTCAAGGGCTATACCGTCTTTGAGAGAAGTAACTTTTACTTAGTGGTTGTCAACACTGGCTGCAAATCAAATTGCCTGAGAGGGGCTTCTAAAATCTGCCAAGGTCTGGACTGCACTGCCAGAGATTGCCTGGGGTGGGGTCTCTGGGTTATTCTACTGACCAGCCAGGACTGAAAACCACTGATGCAGTGAAAAAAGTTCATGCTGACAAATAAGACTTTGAACCAGCTGTGTGTCCTTGAGTCTCTTGCTCTCTGATCCTCACTTTTGCTTTCTTTTGTTGTCTGTAAAAATGGGATTAATCAAAGCTACACTGTACATCTGCAATGATAAAATGAGATTAAAGGAGTGAAAGGACTTGGTACCTAGTGGGGACTCAGGAAAATTTAGTTTGTTATGGACTTTCAGTGTTCTCTTTACTACTGGAAATAGAGTCATTAGTTTCTTTAATGAGATAAGAGGGCCGATTCTAGAAACCCCAGAACCAATTCAGAAAACTCATCCTTCAAATTCTGTCTGTCTGTAACCAATCCTGATACTAAAATCTGCATTAGGATTCTCCAAGAAACAGAACTGGTAGGATACCTCTGTCTCCATCTCCATCACAATTTCCATCTCCATCTCCACATCTCCATCCACATCTCCATCTTCATCTCCATCTCTATCTATCTGTGTGTGTATGTGCACACACACACACACACACACACACACACACACATATATATCTAGAGAGAAGTTTACTATAAGGAACTGGCTCATGTGATTATGAAAGCTGAGAATTTCCACAATCTACTCTGTACAGACTAGAGACCCAGGAAGCCCCGTGGGTTAGTTCAAAGGCCTGAGCACTGAAGGCAAGAAGAGATCAATGTTCTAGCTCATGAAGTCAGGCCAGGGGTGGGGGGAAGTGGGGGGAGAGAGAGAGAGAGAGAGAAACCTTCCTTCCTCCACTTTTTTGTTTGATTCAGTCTACAGATTCAAATGCTAATTTCTTCTGGATTAGCAACCTCACAGACACACTCAGAAATGACGTCTAACCAGAGATCTGGGTATCCCCGATCCAGTCAAGTTGACAAATAAAATTAACTATCACACCATTCCTCCCTAAGATTCAAGTGTATGTGGACCAGGATGAATTCAGAAGACTTCAGGGGGGCTGGCGGTTTAAGCCAATAGGAATTGTTCACTAAGTACTGATGGAGTTGCCCATGAGAAGAACTCATCCCTTCAACTTCTTCATTCTCCTTAGGAACAAAGGGACATGTCCAAGGGAGTGGGGCTTGGGGTGGCTGAACCAGGCTCAGAAGCCCTGTCTGCTGTCTTCTAGCTTCTGGCTCCGCCCACTCCACTCTGGAAACTTGCCTTTTCTGTCAACTGTGAGAAGAGTTGTCACGTTTGCTTGCTTTTTAGGTGGCCTATGATGTGGTCCCTTGAGAAGCAGGGAAAGATGGTGTGATAGGCAGCTTTTAACTGGCTTTCTCATTCCTTCCCCAGGCAATCAAGGTGCTCCTGACTTCACCTAACCTTCTTTATATGCCATATCTTCTCTTCTTGAAACCCACACAGTGCAGCCAAACTGGGGTCCTCCAAACTCCCCAACAGGCTCCATTCTTTCCTCTCTGTACATTTGCTCACACTTTCTTTCACCCAGAATGTACCTCTCTGCAACATCTGCAACTCAACACTTCTAAAAGCCCAGAAAAAAATGTTGCTCCTTTCATGAATCCATTCTTGAAATGCCCTCCTTTGGAGAGACTATGGTGACAGTGTGTCTATCTCGTATAGTCATGGGTCTAATTCCCATCACTAGACAGGATGCCAATGAGGGCCAGATGGAGCAGTGGGACGAGTCAGACTCAAGCATCAGGTCCATGTGGGTCTGAATTTCATCCCTGTCACTATTAGCTTTGTGGTCCCAGGAGAATCATTTAGATTCTCTAAGCCTCTGTGTACTCATTAATTAAAATGAGAAAATAATTCCTACTTCTCAGGGCTGAAGTGATTAGTTTGATACATATTTATGAAAGAGTCTTCCAAAGAAAGGTTTTCATAGTAGCCTGTGGAAGGATTAAATAAATTGATATAAACTATCTGGCATGGATGTTAACTGTCTTTTACTTACCCTGTAGTTAAAAATTGCATTTTGGAGAGGTGGTGGTGAGGAATATACAGATTTTTTTGAGATGTTCACATGACAAGGCATGGGTCTTAAGGCCCATGGAAAGAAGTTAATTTGGGGGAGGCTATGATGAACCCAGAATCATCATTAAATCATCAGTATAACCTCATGAGGTGGGAATAATTTTCTCAGAAGGTCAGGGTTGTAATATTCGCTCTTCCATTTATCATGGGACCATGGGAAGTTGTTTGCCTGCTCTGAACCTTAGTCTTCCAATGTGTAAAATGGGGTAGCACTCCTCTCACACATGACTTACATCCATATGATGGTGTCTGGTGTGTGGTTGACACACTACAAAGGGCTGCTCTAGGTGTTGTTATGATGGTATTTGTGTCAGGCACAGCAAGTTAACAAGACCCTGGTTCCATGGTATTCCATAGTGATAGCAGAGTTGGTATTTCAGCCCAGGGTGTCTGTACCAAGTCCAACCCATTTCCTGCTATATCACCTGGCCCTGGGCAGCTTGTCTTAACCTCAGATCACAGCATCGCTGAGCAGGGCTTTGCCATGGGCATCCATGTTGCACTTTTTCAGAGCTCTTTGAATTTGCCACCATGAAAGCCCCCTCCACTCCTGTGTTTTTCGGAATTGAGCCTGGCTCCTTTCTGGCAAATCCCCACCCTACTCCATTTCCCTTATCAACCTGCAGATCACCCCTCATTTGTCATCTTTATTAGCTTTTAATCTCCCATCAGTTTAGTGCCGGGGTTTAAGAGCAGGATTAGTGTGGGGGAGTTTAATTGGATGATCCTCCATGGCCCCTTGAACATCAGATTCAATAAAAGTTTATGAAAAGATAAAATCGCAAAGGGTTTTATAGCTCCAGACAGAGCAAGAGACTGGGGCGAGAACAAGGTGACTGTTTTTCAACCTCATATAATCCGTGTTTCGATTTGATTAAATGAGGAAGTGAGTTTTCCTTCTCTCTCCCTTCCTCCCTCTCTTTCCTTGGGTACCGTTAGCCTTTTCTATCTGCTGTAATCAAGAAGCCCCTTACTGCGAGGCTCTTGTCCCCTCTCCCTTTGATTCTCTCTGACAGGAAGACTAATGAAACCTGGATGCACCAGAAAATAACATTTATTTCATGTGGAAATATGCTGATCCACCATTGAGGGTGGCGGAGGTGTTGCATCTGACGGGAAAGAGGCCAGTCTTCAGGAGGGGGATGTGTGGTCCAGGTGGAAGAAGGGTGGAAATGTGATCCTCAGCTGTAAACTCCTGCCCATCTTGAACCCACCTTCTCCATTCTTCCACCCTCCATTCTGTATCATTTCTTCTGTGGGTCAGGCAAGCAGACAGTGAGGGTGGGGTAGGCTGCAGAGTCATTTATGAATTTGTTCATTTATTAATTCAGCAAACATTTCTTGCATGTGTGTTATGTGCCAGATGCTGTGCTAAGCATGGGAGATATCAAGGTGAATAAAGCCCGTTCTGCTGGCAGGAGGGCATGGTCTGTGGGGGAGATGGACAGTTTGTAGGAAATTAATTTTTCTTTTTTCAGCCATAACTGCAGTCTGAGGAAGAGATGGGTCTGGTGGGCTTCGTGGCATAAATGTGATCCTGTGGCAGAGCTTGGCTGTCAGACCTAGGGTGATGCAGTGTTTTGCACAATGAAGGAGGAAGAATTGGGGGTTTCTAAAGGGAATCCTGTGGGAGAAGCAAGGGGGAGGGACAGGAAGAGGTGCCAAGGAGTGGTTAATCTGTGGACTCCCTGGGGTGAAGATCTAATGGAAATTTCCTGGTGTGGATGGCCTAAGAACATTTAGAGTAGTCAATACACATCATTGCCTTGTGGGGATATTTATTTTTTCTTCTGTTCGTTCAGTAAAAGTAAAAGCCCATAACCATGGGTGACCGGGAGGATGCAGGTTCCCAGGAATTCATAGAAATCTGAAATTGGTCTTTGGATTTCCACTGGCCATGAATTGGGGTTTAAGTCAATCATAAATACCAGGAGACCCCTGGAGACGTGTGATTTACACAACTCTTATTGAATACTAGGTACAAGAATGGCAACGGTACAACATAAAACCAGAGCTCGAGGGAGGGAGTGATCAGTCCACCTGGGAAGGGTATGTACTGGGTATCAGAAAAGTCTAGATGAATAGAATGGGAGTAGAAGGAGTACACAAGGCACCTTGAGACAAGGAAATAGCCAGGAAACAGGAAATGGTAAGACGGCCATTGAAGCTGGGGTGCTCGAGGGAGATGTGAGGGCAGCAGCGGGAGTCGAGGCTGTAGTATAAGCTACTGGATGGGGTGGTGGTGGCGGGTGCTCATGGAAGACCTCTGTTGCTGCATAAAGGAGCTCTGACCTTGGTGGTTGGTGCAGGACCACTGAATAGTTTTGCTTATGGGGGGATCAGAGTGATATTTTCATGTCTGAGCTATCATCCTGGCTCAGGGTGGAGGATGAATTGGAGGGGAGTGGGATTGGAGTCAGGGTGGCTAGGCAGGGGAAAATAGTCCAGGCCTGAGCATAGGTGGTCCAAGTGAGGATCGGGGAATGGACGTGCTGGAGTCACGTTTCCAATGTAAAGCGGAAAAACTTTGTAATTTGTTGAATGTGGGTTGAGGCACAGAGGAAGGAGTTTGTATCTCCACGGTTTCTGGACTGGGTGTCAAGGTGGTGAGTTGTGTTGTTCTCTGGGGGAGGATATTCAGTTGTGTTTGGAGAGATGACTTTTGGTTGTGTTGAGATGTAGGTATCTGTTAAGCAGGCAGATGTGCTTGAAGACTTGTAGATGATCCAAGAGGATGTATAGAGTGTTAAAAAGAAAGAGAGAAGAAGGAAAGAGGAAGGGAGGGAAGGGAAGGAGAAAAAAAAGTGACCCATAAATTTCTGCCTTCTTCGCTGACAATGTTCTAGGACCTGTCTGCTTCCACTACCTAGTGGATGGGGATGTTTAAGAGGTCTCAACTGTGGGCAGCAAAGGAGGATGACTCCATGTTGTCAGCAGATGTGTGGGGCAGGGGTGAGGGTCCTGGTGCCTTGCTCTTGATGGCTGGATCTGGTGAGGTGCAACCCCACCTGCTTACTCCTGAGCAGAGCCCCATGGTCACAGAGTCTTTGTGTGACTCAAAGTGAGAATAATCTGCTTTGAGAGCTAGATGTTTGCTTGGAACTGTTAGAGTAGGGGTGGATTCAAGCTTTGTGGTGCTTGAGGCTAATATGATCTTTTAAGTAAAAGAATACAAAATTGTGTATATAAATTTGGGTACTGAACTTTGGAAGGGATCATGATAGTGAGAAGCTCTGAAACTTAAGCTCTATTAGCTTCCTGGTAAATTCCCCTTTGCTTGGGAGGCTTCCAAGAAGCCCAGGAGAGGAACATGCATATTGAGGGTGTGTAGTGTGTGTGTGTGTGTGTGTGTGTGTGTGTGTGTGTGTGTGTGTGTATGTACTTCATTAATGTGTAAGGATGAACTAGGAAAAGTGGGAACTCAGGACTGGGTGCTTTTTGATCTTGTCCCACACAGCAGAGGTCTCACATGAAGAAGGGTCCTAAGAACATGTGTTGAGTCCATAGCCTGGAAGTCAATTGGAGTGCCTATCCTTTAAGACAAAGATAAGATTGGCATAAACTCTTGTCCCATGTTTAGAAGGAGCCCAATGCTTTCTCCAAGACTTCTGCAAATTCCTAAAGGACTTATATTAATTTATTCTCATGGTCCCTTTAATTTCTGAGCCTATGCTACCACCAAATTAGTTATGGATCCTCTCAATGTCTTTGCTCCATCTTGTGTTGACTCAGACATGGAGCTCATCCTCTTTCTATGATTTACACACACGTGTACACACTCATTCACTCACATCAACAAGTCTTTATGACTGAGGCAGATTTTACTGAATAAAGGATGGATATATTGAAGTAACACAAACAATTTAAAATTGAATATTATCCATCATGAATTACCATTTCACTTGGCCTCCCCTCTTCCTTCCTGCCCTTCTTTCTCTACTCTCCTCTTCCCTTATTCCAAAGTCTTGATCCTTGCAGTTTAATAATCTCTTTTCATCCTCATTATCCAGTACCATCTGGGACTCACCTTCCAAGCCAAGTGTATTAACTGACTAGTGCTGTGTAACAAACCGCCCCTAAATTCTGTCTTTGACAACAACTATTTATCATTTCTGATGAGTCTATGGATCAGCTGGGTGGTCCTGTTAACACTGACTAGGAATGTTCATGCATATGTTGTCAATTTGTTGGTCCTCTTGGGGACATCCAGTCTAGGATGGCCTTGGCTTTCTTCCATGTGTCTCATCCCCTCCTAGGCCAGCCCAGGCATGTTTTCAAGGTGGGTGGTGGCAGGATTGAAGAGAGAGAATGAAGATGTACAAGATTTTTTTCTGGCATGTGATTTCATCATGGTTGCTATCCTCTCATTTACATGGCCCTGCCTGGAGTCAGTGTGGGAAGCACTGCAGAAGAACACAGCTACACACAGCACGGGCTGTTAGTGCAATCCATCATTCACACCATGTCTTTCAAGAAGTATTTTCCTAAGCAAAGACTGTTCCTTCTCTAGGAGGCATCCTGGTTCCAGCTGTTAAGACAATAGTTTGTTTCACTCTACTACTTCTGGTTCCTGCTTTGCATCTTATTACACAACATAATAGCCCAGGATATGACACTTTATGGGGGCTTCCACATTTCTGCATGAAAGACAAATATTTGTAAATCATTGATTTATTTTCCTAAATATTATGGGCCGATCTAACGTCTTATTTTTTTTTTTTTTCTTCTTTTCCGGTACACGGGCCTCTCACTGTTGTGGCCTCTCCCGTTGCGGAGCACAGGCTCCGGACACGCAGGCTCAGCGGCCATGTCTCACGGGCCCAGCTGCTCCGTGGCATGTGGGATCTTCCCGGACCGGGGCATGAGCCCGTGTCCCCTGCATCGGCAGGCGGACTCTCAACCACTGCGCCACCAGGGAAGGCCTCTCTAACGTCTTATTTTTAAGTGTCCTGCTTAAGTTCCAATAGTGCTGAACAGAGGAAAGAGATAAAGCTGAAGTTACTTTTCCAGCATTTCACATACCTTGGCCAAAATGAGAAACTGAGGCAAAGCAGAAAATCCTGGTGATTCTGAATTCTAAAAATGCTTAGACTACACATGCTCCCCGAATTAGCATGGGGGCACACTGGGCATCCATTATCAGTGCAGGTCTTGGGAAGATCTCACTAGGGAGGAGCTTTGGGAGTTGGGAATATGAAAATCAGTGTTTCTTCCTCACTGTTCTCATTCTATAGGGGAAGGTAAGGGATTGGATGGGGGGTTCTGTTCTGCATGCCTTCCTTCACCACATCCTTCTTAATCAAAGGGTGTGTGTGTGTGTGTGTGTGTGTGTGTGTGTGTGTGCGTGTGTGTTTTAGAGAGAGAGAAGGAGAGAGAGAGAAATGGAGTGTATATATTCATATGTCTATACACATATATATCAACATACCTCTAGGCTTTCTGCTGGCAGACGTTCAGCTTTGATACTGCTTTGCTCTGCTCTGTGTTAACCCAGACAATAAAGGAAATGATTAGGAGCTTTCAGAGCAAGCACCTGACAATAGGGAAAGGTGAATGTGGGCTGATTGAAGATACGTTTCCCCTATTCCTGCTGAGCAGGGAAGGAAGGGCAGGCCAGGGATGGGCCAGCACCTGCATTTTGCAGGACCAGTCCCAGGATGAAATCTTCCCCCTCACTTCTCCTTCTCGACTCCCCACCCGCCGGGGCCCTTGGGGTTGGTTAAATTTAGCATTCTGGCGTATCCAAATCCATGTGATTTCTTCCAGGACTGTGAATCTAAATGTCACCCTCACTGCACAATTACTAACACATTGTGTTGATGGGGGTTGTTCAAAAGCTGTGTGGCTGGGAGGAAAAGGAAAGAGGAGGAGAGTCTGGGGAAGGTGCAAGGAAGAGGAAAGAAAAGAGGTTTAAGGAGAGGATGAGTGGGCTTTCTTCTTCTGCAGTTCCCCGACAACCAGCCCAAATGAATTCAGCTAGGAAATAGCTCCTTGAGCAAACCTTGTCGAGTTGCAGCACCTATATAGGAACCCCGAGAAATAACCAAGCACTCGGAGGTGGGGGTGGTTGTTTGTCATAAAGCCCTTTCCCCTTATCTCCCAAATCTCAGAAAAGGCATTCCACTTGGAGTTGAGTAGGACTGCTATTAGAAATTCTTGTGAGAGATGTCCCCAGGCTCAGTGGGGTGGGGGACAGAGAGGGGTAGGGTGAACAGCCACGAAGTGAAGCCTCCCATACACCCATAATGTGTTCAGCCACCTGTTAATTGTGTGACCAGGGACTCACCACTTTTTGTTTCTTATTTTGTTAAATAGGGACAAGTATCTTTGCTCTGCCCACTTTGCAGGGATATTGTGAAGCTCAAACGAGATGATGTATGAGAAGCCCTTAAAAAGAACTCATCTGAGCTCTGTCTGTGGAAGAAACTCATGCCACTGCCCAGCTCGAGGTGAGTGGACGTTTCAAAAGCTAGGGAGGCATGCAGGGCCTCAGCTCTGGGGCAAGACTTCTGGGATGAAATCCAGTCCCACCCACCGCTGACTAGCTTTGTGACCTCAGGAAAGTCTCTATATCCTTTTGGTGCCTCAGTTTTGTGATCTGGAAAATGAGAGAATAACCATCCTTACCTTATAATGTCGTTGTGAGATTAAATGATTTAAAGCACTTAAGTGCTTAGACAGCACCTAGACAATAATAAGCCTTTAGTCAATATTGGCTCTTATTATATATCTTTCCTGGAGTATCTGCTTTGGGACCCCAGAGTTCTTTCTAGAAAGATTTTCATGGGGGGTTATCTTGGGAACTTGAATTAACACATGCAATGTTCACTGTTCCATGCTGGACATGCTGTTGTTGTGCCCAAGGTGTGCTGTTTTCTGTCCTCCTCTTTCACTTCTGACCTCTCATTCTACTGGGCCATGGGCCTTCTATTCTGTGGGGGAGAAAGAGATAACTCAGAAAGACCCTGATGAAAAACTGTACCTGTGATCTACTGTTATAACCCCATAATATGCAATCCTTTTTTCTTAGGCCCTGCTTATCAATGCTTCCCCATGCTTTTTGGCCTTGATAAGAAAGAAAAATATAATTGACATATACACACTACTATATATAAAATAGATAACCAACAAGGACCTACTGTATAGCACAGGGAACTCTGCTCAATACTTTGTAATAACCTAAATGGGAAAAGAATTTGAAAAAGAATGGATATATGTATATGTATATGTATAACTGACTCACTTTGCTGTACACCTGAAACTAACACAACATTGTTAATCAACTGTACTCCAATATAAAATAGAACTAACATAAATAAATATATATATTATCATTTTCTAATTGTTCCTGGTTAAAAAAGGAAGAAAGAAAGAAAGAAAGAAAGAAAGAAAGAAAGAAAGAAAGAAAGGCTAGTAAAGAGCCAACACCAGTCATCCTCCTCCACCTCAAGAGATTGGGAGAATTCACCTCTCTGGGACTCAGTTTCCCCATCTGTTAAATGAGATCATCGCCAAGGGCCCTTCTACCAACTCATGACAGCTTTGAATTCACTGTTCCCAGCAAATGACAGACCCTGGCCCCTTTCCATGTGTATGTCACTGGCTATTTTACTTCCGTTTCTCTTTATTTCTCCCTCGTGAACACACCAAGTGTTTCTGTCATTTTTGAGAATCCAATAAACTGCATTATTGGGAGGAGACAGGGAATAACACACACAGGCAAAAATCTGCTGTTTTCACATGAATGCTTTAGGCAGTCAGCCTTGATGGGAAATGAAATGTGTGGAAAAGTACAGGGTGAATAAAGAGGGCTTTAGTAAAATGATGAGTCTTTTATCGCTTGTGCCTGCACGTGATATGGTGTCGATCTGTTAGCCCAGAGGCTGCTGTGTGTCCCCGAATGGCTTCTGCCGTGGAGGTCTTACTTTCAATCCCCCCACCAGGCTGCATTTTGATGCTGAAGAACCCATGGTATTTACCAAGGGTCCCCTAAGGACAGAGCAAGAGGAGGAGGAGGCCAGCCTCACAGTAGGAGGGTTTCAAATCGGGCATCAGGAATCATTTCCACTATATAGAGGATGCTGAGAGATAGTCCACAGAATCTCCTCCACTGACTGAGGGAGTGGAAAGGACTCTTAAAACACAGCCATGGGCTTCCCTGGTGGCACAGTGGTTGAGAGTCCGCCTGCCGACGCAGGGGACACTGGTTTGTGCCCCGGTCCGGGAAGATCCCACATGCCGCGGAGAGTCTGGGCCCGTGAGCCATGGCCGCTAAGCCTGCGCGTCCGGAGCCTGTGCTCGGCAACTGGAGAGGCCACAGCAGTGAAAGGCCCGAGTACCACAAAAAAACCCAATAAAACAAACAAAACACCACAGCCCTGATGACCTCAGATTGTGGCTTCTCTATCTAGTGTCAGGGTGGCTTAGTACCAGGTCCAGGGTGTTAGAATCAAGAACTGTGTTCAAGTTACAGCTCTGATCCTGACCTGCTGTGCGGTTGGACCAGATGGCAGAGATCAGTCAGCCCATCTCCTGCTCCTACTGAGTGTCACTGACCCAGGGACTAAAGTTCGTGCTTCTACCAAGAGGACAGTGTCTACATATTTTCACTCTAGGCATAGGGCTTTTTTTTTTTTTAAGTTAAAAGCCTTTATTTTTTAGAGTAGTTTTAGGTTTAAAAAAATTGAGCAGAAAGTACAGTGAGTTGCCATACATTCCTCTTTCTTTTCTCTGTTTCCTCTATCAATATTTTGCATTAGGGTGGTACATTTGTTACAGTTAATGAGAAAATAGTAAATCATTATTATTATTTTTTTGGCTGTGTTGGGTCTTGGTTGCTGTGCGAGGGCTTTCTCTAGTTGCAGCGAGTGGGGGCTACTCTTTGTTGTGGTGCATGGGCTTGTCATTGTGGTGGCTGCTCTTGTGGCAGAACATGGGCTCTAGGCGCGCGGGCTTCAGTAGTTGCAGCACGTGGGCTCAGTAGTTGTGGTGCATGGGCTCTAGGGCATGCAGGCTTCAGTAGTTGTGTCATGTGGGCTCAGTAGTTGTGGCTCCAGGGTTCTAGAGTGCAGGCTCATTAGTTGTGGCGCACAGGCTTAGCTGCTCCACGGCATGTGGGATCTTCCCGGTCCAGGGATCTAACCTGTGTCCCCTGCATTGGCAGGCAGATTCTTAACCATTGCACCACCAGGGAAGTCCCTGAATAATTATTTTTAACTAAAGTCCATGTTTTACATCAGCTTCACTCTTGGTGTTGTGCATTCTATTGGTTTGTAAAAATATGTAATGACGTGTATCTACCATTATAGTATCAAACAGAATAACAGTGTCATTGCCCTAAACATCCCCTGTGCTCCATCAATTCATTCATCTTTTCTCTCCCTGCAACCTCTTGGCAGCCACCAATCTTTTTCTTTGGCCAGGCCAAGTGACTTGTGTGATCTCACTTCCCCAACCAGGAATTGAACCCAGGCCACGGCACTGAAAGCCCAGAATCCTAACCGCTAGGCCACCAGGGGACCCAGACCACCAATCCCTTTATATCTCTACAGTTGTACTTTTTCAGTGTCGTATAGCTGGAATCATACAGCATGTCACTTTTTCAGGTTGGATTTTTTCTCTTAGTAACATGCATTTAAGATTCCTCCATGTCTTTTCAGGGCTTGACAGCACATTTCTTTTTATTGCTGAATAATATTCCATTGTCTGGATGTGTCACATTTTGTTTGTCCATTCTCCTGTTGAAGAATATCATGTTTGCTTTCAAGGTTTGGCAATTATGGATAAAACTGCTATAAACTTGTGTGCAGGTTCTTGTGTGGACATAATTTTTCAACTCATTTGGGTAAATGCTATGCAGTGCACTTGCTGGATGTTATGGTAAGAATATGTTTAGTTTTGTAAGAAACTGCCAAACTGTCCTCCCAAGTGGCTGTACCATTTTGCATTCCCATCAGCAATGAATGAGAGTTCCTGTTGCTCCACATCCTTGCCAACATTTGGTGTTGTCAGTATCTTGGATTTTAGCTAACCTAATAGGTGTGTAGTGGCATCTCATTATTTTAATTTGCATTTCCCTGATAACATATGATGTTGAGCAAATAGGAACAATGTCTGTACATTTTTCACTCTAGGAATATTTCTAACAAACTCATTTATCTTCCTCTACCCCATCCCCCAAGCCAGTAGGAATTAGGGTGAGTCTGTGACCAAGACAAGAGAAGCAGGCTTACAGCTAATAGGAGCCTCGAGCCCTGGGCTGGGAGTCAGAAGACCTGAACACTGGTCTTATCTCTGCTCCCCTGAGCTGCTTGATCTGAGGAATCACTTTACTTTTGGAGCTCAGCCACCTCACCTGCAAAATGTGATTCTTGTATTGGATCAAGGGTACTAAGGGCTTCTCAGCCAGCACCACCAGCTGGAATGAATGGGGAGAGGTGTGCAAGGCTCCGTGTTGTGATGGATGGAGAGGTGCTATCTAGCCATATACCTGCTCTTCTTGAGAATGATCTCAACTTCCCATCCTGTTTACAATTCTGTGCAATTTTAAGTGACAACTGACAGCCTAGCAGAGAGAAAGGGAAGATGGATTTTAAAATGTTGATCCATGGCTCAAAAAGTTCCCTAGTGTGGGGCAGTCTGTGTTGTGAAGTCGTTCCAATCCAGTATAAACATCATGGGCCAGACCATGAGCTCTGCCCGGAGGAGAGAAATCCATCTGTCCCTTGGTCCCCAGAGCCCTGCATGGAAAGATACTTTGCTTATGTTTTCTGAGCATCTTGCAGATACCAGGCATGGTTCTGGGCACTGGGAACTCAGCAGGGAGCAGAGAGACAAAAGTCCCCACCCTTACGGGGCTTCCGTCATAATGATGTGCGTGAATAACCAAAAAGATTAATTTGTGCTCTGTGTATTCTGTTTCCGAAAGCAGGGAGTGTCATCCTATTTAGAAAAATGGCCACCCTAGACATTGAAAATTAAAATGAATTTGGGACCCTAGAGCATCTCATAACATAAAGGTGCTGACACAGCGTCCGTGAAGGCCTTAATATTGTTTCCTGGACAAGTAGATGGGTGGCTGCAGCTTGTTTCATCAGGCTGGCTCCAGCCCAGTCCAGGTCCCCAGCAGGGCTCCAAACCCCCAATCCTCTGAAGATACAGAGGGGTCTGGACAGGACTCCTTCCCACTCTGAACCTGGTTTCCAAGAGAGGATGCTTGGGTCCCTCTGAGGAGGGATGTCCCACAGCAATCGAGCTACAAATACAGTCCATTACAGCCATGTATGGGGAGGCTTCCGTGAGCTCTGACCCAATGCCTTATCTCCCCACAGTGTCCCAGGGAGATTATTAAACCCACTTGATGGCCAAGCACTTTCCTAGATTCAGAATTGTGTGTAAGCAGTGGAAAAAGTCTAAGAAAGCGAGGAGATGCTTATCGAGGTTTGTGCACTGGTGAACTCTTCCTTCTTAGCTGAGTGGTTTGGTAATGGTTTTCTTCACGGTAGAATGAGATAATTTCCTTTTTCTTCATCTTGAAAACTTCCTGTGAGTAATGACCTTGGCTGTGTTGGGAGAGACAGGAGGAAGGCTTCAGATAACAGGTAGACTGTCGCTCAAGGTCTGGAAGATGCAGGCAGCTCCTGAGTTGCTGGAGGGTCTCTGGCCACGCATGTGGCCATCCCTGAGGACAGGACAAGAAGTTGGAAAGCGGCATATAGGTTAGGATTTTGTGGTCAACAGCAAGTGGTGGTGATGGGGGCGAGGAGAGATGTAAGAGCAGCAGAGTCAGAAGGCGTTGGGGGCTCTCCAATTGAAAAAGCTAACAGCAGTGGAAGAGCTGGAAGAAATACAGCTCAGCATGGTGGGGTGGGGCTATTTAGTGTAGGGCAAATTGCTCTACAGCCTCCAGAATTCTCCAGGGCCCCTCTGTGTATACTCCACACTTAGCACTTCCACAGACGAAATGCCCTTTCTTTCTTTCTTTCTTTCTTTTTTTTAAAGCATATACAAGCACAGAACAGCACGACATGTTTTGTAAGGATTTATACATATATATACAGTTTTAAATTAATTAATCTATTTACAAATTTTTTTTGCTGTGTTGGGTCTTTGTTGCTGCACATGGGTTTCTCTTATTGTGGTACTTCTCTTGTTGTGGAGCACGGTCTCTAGGGCTCACAGGCCTCAGCAGTTGTGGCTCGTGGGCTTGGTTGTTCCATGGCACGTGGGATCCTCCCGGACCAGGGATCGAACCTGAGTCCCCTGCACTGGCAGGCAGTTTACTAACAACTGCACCACCAGGGAAGTCCCCACCCTTTATTTCTGACAGCAGCTGGGTGAGGGGAGCCAGAGGGGACCGAACTGCCAGCCTTTCGGCTTGGGGTCCAGTGCCATTTCCACTACGCCCAAGCTGCTGCCAGTAACCGAGCAATGATGGAGTCATGATGGAGTCAGAATATGGAGAATGGCTTTCACTTAAATGATGAAGAAAGAAAGAAAGAAAGAACGAAAGAAAGAAAGGAAAAAGAAATACAAGTTTATGCTTAAAAGCATATGCTTCAGTTATCTGGAAACTTCGCTCACCCAGAATACTTCTTTGATTTCAGACAAAGAGGCATCAGCGAAGCATTATTGTGGTTCAGTGTTTGCAATCAGTTCCCAGCTAAGCCATTAAGAGAAGAGGTACAAAGCACACACCCAGCCATCTCCCCCATAAATCACACATTCATGTGCACACAATAGGAGACGATTGAACACATGGTAAAGGTGTGTGCCTGCCCCTTCTTAGATTCACCTGGAGCAGGAATCTGCTCAGCAAGGTGAGGCTGCATCTTGCAACCAGGTGTGGGCCTGTGTGGCCTGCACAGCCTATTCCAGTGATGATGAGAATGATAAAGACAGTGGCTAATGAGTGATTGTTTACTATGTGACAGGCACTGCTCCCAGAGCTGTACTCGCAGTAAGTTATTTAAGCTTTACTACCGCCTTCTGAGGCAGGTACTGTTATTATAACCATAGTTCAGGGTGAGGACCCTGAGGAACAGAGAGATGTGCTGAAAGGGTTTGATGCCATTGTTCGGATAACATCTGTCCTGGGCCATGTAGAGAGATGGACTTCTACTTGGAGTTTGGCCAAAATTTGAGTCCTTGGGCCACTGCTTCTCTGCCTCCTTCCTTTCTTTTCTTCCTTCCTTCTTTCCTCTCTCCCTCCCTTCCTCCATCCCTTCCTTCCATTCTTCTTTTCTTCCTTCCTCTTTTTCTTCCTCCTTCCCTTCCTCCCCCCCTTCCTTCCATCCTTCTTTTCTCTCTTCCTTTCACATTTCTTGACTGTCTACTAATTCCAATAACCATGAATGGTTCTAGGGATACAGGAATAAAAAAGCAATGGCTCCTACCTTTAAAGGATTCAATATCTGGGCAGAGTTTGGGGCTTGGCAGGAAGGTGGAGGCATGGGCATGAGTGGAAATCAATTGGTCAGCCCATTTCCTTCCAAGATAGAATGATGGTTACAGTGGAATTGGAGTATGGGCTGCCTGTAGCAGGTAGGGAAAAGCAGAAAATGGATAGCGATGGGAAAATATCAAAGGATACTTAGTGCACGCTGGGCCTGTCACAGGCTCCTCTGTGACTCTGTTTGTTGGAGCCATTTTTTCCCAAAGACACCAGAGACCTGAGAGCTGTGAGGCATGTGGCCCATAGACTTGGATTGGTAAATATGCTACTACAGTGCATGAGGCAGGCAGTGGGTGGAAGGACTGTGCTCAGAAAGGAACTGGATTGAAACTGTAAACTTTCCATGCGAGAGAAGATGATGAGGGAAGAGAAATTCCCTAGTGAGTCCCAAGGGCTTCGGATAAAAGGCACCATTCCTGCGAAATATCAGCTCCTTTTATCAGCCAATTAATTCATAGATGTTTCTTAAACTTGGAGCAGAAGCAAGGCACTGCCTAAGGGCTGGGCAGGGGGATGGGCACAGAGAAACAGAGCTTGGGACCCTACCTACTATCTGAGGCAGGGAGGAAGCAGGGAGTTACCAGGTGTGAGTTCTATAATGCACCCAGTGCCCACCATGCGGTGCCTTGGGTGGGAGAGGTGGGCTGGGCTGGGCTGGACTGGCAGGCAAGCAGGGGAGGAATCTTGAAGGAGGCCCTTAAGGAAGAATAGGATTGGGTTGGTGGTGGAGAGGATATTTTGGGCCGAGTTACTGAGATAACAGTTTCTACACCATCCCACAGGCTGGAGGTGCAGAGAGACCGGGGGAAGCAGCAGATGGGCAGGGCTGGGAGGACGGATGTTGTGGGTTGTCTCTCCCTCCTGGAACAGTTAGGAGGGCCAGGACTAACTGACCTCCAGCACCGGAGAAGGGGGACCTGATGTGGGGAATGGGGGTTGGGACATATAGTCGGGAGGAAAGTCTAGTCTCATGGTAAAAAATAGTTACTATTCTGCAAAGGCTCAAAGGAGACATTCCCTTCCCTTTGGCCATTCTTGGAGAACAGGTCAGAGCACTGGACTGGTAGGACCGCTGGTCTGAATGGAAGTCTGTGGAAGCTCATTGGCTCTAGTGGAAAAGCAGCATTTGCTCTGTCAGTTGCCGTTTCTCTCTCTCTCTTTCTCTCTCTCATTAGTCTGTGCATGGATCACTCTCTGTCGGTTAGTCTGTCTGTCTTTCCATGCCTATTTTTCTTTCCATCACTGGTCTCTTTCTATTTTGGACCATCTGTTTATCCTTTCTCTCTCCTGCAGGCTCTTTCCCATGTTTGCTGTGTTACACGTGCATGTGTATGTGTGTGTGAGCACGCACATAACAGGGTTGGGGAGGATTCTTGGTGATGTCAGTTTGCCCTGTATTTTGAGGACACGAGACTATTAGAGGTTGAATACTGGGGCAATTGTGAGTGCAAGGGCCCTATTTTAGAAAGGCATGAAAAATGCTGCCTCTTCAGTGTTTATGTGTAGGAATATTCCATTTGTGTGTGTGTGTGTGTGTGCGCATTGCATGTTCAGGTGTGTGCATCTGTTTGTGTGAATGTGTGTGCTCAGTGTCTTCTGGAATGAAGCCATCACAGCCTACCACAAGAGAAGAAAGAAGAGATGGTAGGAACCCTGTTCAAAAGGAAACTGGGCAATTTTTCCTTCTCTACTCTCCCAGAGCCACGGGACAGGGGCAAAGGAGCAGCCGTGTTGGCCTTAAAGGAAGCAGTTTTCTAGTCCCTTGGAAGATCAATCAGTCAGCAGGCGTGGGAGTAGATGCCATTCCCAGCTCCCCACTGGCACAATGTAGGGTCTAAAACTGTGTGAGACGTGGTCTCTTAGAGAACTTCTACAGTCTCTCTCTTTGCAGGGAAAAATACAGTCCAGCTTCCTAACACGTAGGTGAAGGCCTGACTTGGCCAAGGGTGAGAAGTTGGACCAGACAACTTTTCTGGAATTTTCTGGCTTTGAGGCTTAGCGATGTGGTGGTTCAGACTCCTCAGTGGGCATTTATAGTCCCACAGGCCCTGACTCCGTTGTGCCTTGCTGGCCGCCCCCTCCGTGTTGCCCCCAATCCTACCCTTCATGCAAATCCAACCTCTTGCCATTCCCCCTCTGTTAATACTTCCACCCCAACTTCCTGACTTCCACACTCCCATCCCACCAGGGCCAGCTGTGGGTGCCCCTGGCTCTGCGCCGCCTGTAAACATACATCATTCTCGAGAGTCACCTGAATAAGTCTTCCCTTACCCCCCGACACACGCCCCAATGGACTGCAAGCTGGGCAAGACCCGTGCCACAGGTGTCTCTCTATCTCTGTAGTGCCTGCCTAGCACAGTCCTTCTCACCCAGAAGGGCCTCCACAAACATTTGACGGACAAGTGTGTAAATGCAAAGTAAAATCAAGGGATTCAGAGTGAGCATGGTGTGTACGGGTAGGAGAGAGAAATCTATCTTGTGGTTTCAAGACACACGTGATGCAGCTGCTGAGTTTGCGCAAGGTCTCCTACGATTTTTTCTCGTGGAGAATTTCAGCCCCTCATTTTAGCCCCTGGGACCCTCCAGCCTCATTCTTGTTCCCTTTTATGAAAATGGCTTGGTAGACTTCTGAATCCCAGCGTTCGAGCTCTGTGCTTTCCTGTCCTCACTCTTATCTGCCATGTTGGGAGAGGAGCTGGCAGTGGGGCTGAGAAATCCTTTGAGACTTCTGCCACTCCCAGGCCCCCCGAGAGTGCTGTCCTTTTGTTCAGAGCACTTGGCCCACATAACCTTGAGGCAAGTGCCTGCACATTTCTGGTGTTCTGTCCTGCTCATTTTTATAACAATGTTCAGTGTGAACTGAAAATGCTGCTGAGGTCACCTCTTCCAGCCTGAAAACAAACCTAGGCATCTGTGTGGCCTGCCACGAGTTGCTCTGGCCCCAGGGTTTTGGGCATCAGTAAGGGAGCTGGATGGGGATGGGAACAGCTTATACCAGCAGGTGGGTTCTGCTTCCATGGCGACATCAGGCAGATGCTGATTCCTTGTGTGGGGTGTGGGGACTGGGGGGTGCACACATGGCCGGAAGGGAGGAAGGGAATGGGGGCTTGTTTCTCTCCTCTGTATAATAGCCTACTTCTGACAAGGAGCTTCTGTTCTTTTCCACTGGAAAGCTTTTAAGAACGCTGAAAAGGACAGGCAATTACAGGAATGTTAGGTGTGCCTGATTGGATGTTGCTACAAATCACTCATTGTCATATGCGCCGTTTGGAAAGGAGGCCATCAGGGACTGATTGCCATTTAGGGTAAGTGATTTCTGTTTAGAGTCAGTGAGCAGATGAAGGCTTGGCTGGTTCTCATCGCCCTCTCTCCTTGTTCGTTGTTGTGTTGCTGGTTTTTCTTGGCAAGGAGGGAACGTCAGAGATGCTCACAGGATGTACAAATGAGAAGGAGCTAGAGATCAGCACTGTAATCCCACCCCTGCCTCATCCTAGCCTCTATCCTACTGATGGGGAAACTGAGTCTACGGAGTAAGGAAGAGATGGTTCAGCTTCATACAGCAGGTTAGTGGAGGTGCTGGACCAGAGCCCACATCCAGACCTCAGGCCATGTTCTCGCTTACAACAAGGCCCCAAGCTGACGGCCCACTGGGACTGGGTGTTTCCATCCACCCACCGTGTGTGAGGCTGTGCTGTTTGAACACATCTCACATGGCGGCCCTTGCAACTCCAGGCACCACACCTGGCTGTACTGCACAATCTGTTCTTGTGCATTCTCTCACACACTGTCGCTTGGGATTTCACTTGACCTCATGGTGTCCCCAGGAGGCAGGAAACACAGTTGGACTGTCCTGGTGTTCCCAATTTCACCTCTCTCTGTCTGTCTGTCTGTCTGTCTGTCTCAACCACACACCCCCCTCCACATACCTCCTGGAGACAGAGAATGGTCAAAGAACTATGGTTGTACGCCTTTGGTCTTCCAGTTTTGAGTATTTGAGAATTGTGTCCCCCCAAAATGTATGTTGAAGTCCTAACCTTCATTATCTTAGGATGTGACCTTATTTGGAAATGAGGTCTTTACCAAAGTAATCAAGGTCATAAGGATTGCCCTAATCTCATATGACTGGTGTCCTTATAAAAAGGGGAAATTAGAGGAGGGATAAATTAGGAGTTTGGGATTAACAGAGACACACTACTATATATAAAATAGGTAAACAACAAGGTCCTACTGAATAGCATAGGGAACTCTATTCAATACCCTGTAGTAACCTATAACAGAAAAAAATCTGAAAAAGTATATATATGTATACATATGTATGTATATATATATATTTAACTGAATTACTTTGCTGTACACCTAAACTAACAACATCGTAAATCAATTATACTTCAATTAAAGAAAAAGGGGGAAATTAAGAGACAGAGGCAGACATACAGAGAGACAGACTGTGTGAAGCGACACAGGAAGAGTGACATGTGAAGGCAGAGATCTGGGTGATGTTACGAGGCGAGGAATGCAATCGACCAGAAGTTACAAGAGAGGCCTGGAACTGATTTCCCCTGATAGCCCTCAGAAGGAGCCAACCCTGTGGACACCTTGCTCATGAACATCTGGCTTCCAAAACTATGAGGAGATGAATTTCTATTGTTTAAGCTCTCCAGTTTGTACTTGTTAAGGCAGCCCAAGGAAATGAATACAGTGTCCTTCCTGCTCCATTATCTTTCCATTTTACCTCCCATTATTTAACTGGACTCTACAGCTATATTTAATTGGGGTGAAAATCCCCTAGTTGTGTGATAGGTGTTAATGTTATCAGGATTTGTGATAAAACATGTCACGTTATGTGGTAGAGACTGTGGGACGATCCCAGCATCTCCACTCCTGCCCTAAGCAGGGGGATCTACCCACTTAACCATTTGACAACTATTTGCTGGGGGCCTACTAAGCATCTGGCCCCATGCTGTATGATGGAGACTAGGACAGGCATGACACTGCCCTGGCTCTCAAGGAGCTCACAGTCTGGTGGGGAAGACTGCTGTGTAGACTGGTAATTGTGGCATGATGCTGGGGCCAACGCTGTCATGAGGGTGAGCACAGAGTGTCATGGGAGCTCAGAGCAGGTGAGAGGATTCTGGGAAGAGGTGGAAGGAGCCAGAGAAGGTGCCTGGAGAAGAGCCCACAGAAGCTGAGCCTTCAAGAGGTTATCCAGGCCACCAAGTGGGAAAGGCTGTTCCAAGCAGAGGGAGCGTCACGAGCAAGGGAACAAGGACATGTGAGGGTGAGTGTGTGTGTGTGCATGCGTGTGGGTGAGATACCCCATATAACCATGGACCATCTATATACACCATGCCAGCCTCTGTAGGGCATGGCAAGCAGGTTTGCCCACGAGCTGAGTGATGCCAGTTCCTAGAAGTTTCAAGCCCCCTCTGTGGAGTGTGGGATAAGTCTGGGCCTTTATTTCCAGCCACTTGAGGAAGTCCTTACCTTGGTAGTGTCCTTTGCTTATACTTTCGGAGGATATTCTCTGAAATTCTTTTTCTGATAATCTTCCTCTTTTAAGGAACTTTACTTTTAGCTTCCAATTCTTTAACCTAGGACACCCAAGTCTGTACAAAAATTTATTTTACACCTCTAGACTAGGGTCTTCTCAGTATGTGTGTATATGTATGTATGTATACACATATCATCTTTTTAACTTTTTTATTGAAGAAAAGAACATTGACCAGTTGGGAAGTTGGGCACAGCTCTTGATAATGCTTGGGAGCAATGCCTTGCTACTCACTGGGTGAATGTGAGAGGCTGAGTTGGGAGAATGAGAAGAAGGAGTAGGTCTGAAGCAATAGCTTAACACAAACAAACACTGGGTAACTTGCAAAAACACCTAAAGCTCAACTTTCACGTGTGAAACATTCTTACAAAATCAGAGCAGGCTTTCCTATATTGTATACACTGCTCTGGGCTCAAGCTTTGAAAAGCCAGATGAAGAAAGCCATCAGCATTGATAATCAGTGATTAGAGGATGCCTAAGGCATAATTTATTGTAGTGTTCACTGTGATTAATTTTATGGAAATAAGCACTGGGCCAAGAATCAGGAGACCTCAGTTCTAGTACTGGCTCTGTAAGTGACCTTGGTCAAATCCCTCCCATTCAGTGGAGCCTCAGTTTCCCTATATGCAAAACGTCCCTTCTAATTCTAACATTCTGTCATATTTCCTTTGTATGTTCCCATCTTCAAGGCCTGGAAATGCTAATTGTTCTCACATGTTCCTTTGTAAATCAGGCACGTGTGAGTATGGCATGTATGGTAGAGTGAAATTTACCACTTGGTCCTTGCTGGCTAATAAGCTGGGGGAGTGGGGTTAAGTCAAAAACCTATGTGTGTGTGTGTGTGTGTGTGTGTGTGTGTGTGTATGTGTGTGTGTATCAAACTCTCTTTCCTTTTCCTGAGACTGGGAGCTATAGTGGAGTTCACAGGATAATTCTTAGTACAGGGGATGACTATCTGAAATAATGTAATGTAAAAATGGCATAGAATGAGATTTGAATCTTGGCTCTGCCACTTACTAGCTACTGGCAACTTGCAAGTCACCTAACCTCTAGGATCCTCAGTTTCCTCATCTTCAAAATGAGTATAACTATAGAGTTGTTGTGAAAATCAAGTTGATTTATTCAACATATATTTGTTGAGTGCTAAGTATATGCTGGGCATTGTGTTCATTGCTGGTAATCCAAGATGAATAAAACAGTCTGGATTCCTTCCTTCTAAGGAGTTTATAATTCAGTGAGAGAAACAGGTAATCAAGAGGTAAATAAATAACACAAAAATAATTAATTAATGCTATAAAAACAGAGTGTTCAGATGGAGAATGATGGTGGAAGAGGTTCCTAATTTAGATGGGGTTGTCAGAGATTTCTCTGGGAAGCAGAAGAAACCCATGCTGGGGTAAGGGGTGGGCAGGTACACAGACGTTGACAGTCCAAGGAGAAGGAACAGTGTATGCCCTTGAGGTATGAGAGACTAAAAGATATGGTGTATCCATAAACGCCTTGTCAATGACGTGGCATTGTAAGAATACAGGAGATTCATATTAAATCTCCTGATGCCATGTCTCTGGCCGCCCTTAAGTCTTTCCCATATTTCCTCTCTCTGCCCCTTACAAAAAGTGTCCCCACTCTGGAGTTTCCCTTGACTATTGCACAGATGGCATTTTCTCATATGTGGTCAGGTAAGTGTGTGGGGAGGACAGCGTGAGTGACTGTAGCTCACTCCCTTGTGTGCCTGGGAGAACAAGGAGGACAGCTTGCATGAGAACATCCCCTGGATCACTTGCCCCAATGATTAAATTAAGCCCATTTCACAAATAAAATCAGTTTGCCACTCTGAGCCGGGGACCAAGTGATCTGGTTTGCTTTCCTTGTTCTGCTTTTTCCAAAGATAAAAAGACTTGCAAATTGTGGCATCCATATCAAATGCTAATGGCACGCTGGGGACTCTCCAAGAGAACTGATAAACTTCTCAGACTGAGGGCAGACTATTAAGTGAGAACAGCTCCAGATGTAGTATTTGGTTCTCACACCCAAGGAACGTTAACATTTTGGAGTGCTCAGAAGTGAAACTCCAAGAGATAAAAGCCGGGGAAGCATTTGATCCAACAGAAGAAAACAAAAGCCAGTCACCTTCAGTTTTCTCCAAGGACCTGAGCTCCAAAGTGCCAATTCTAGTAAAACAACAAAGAACATCTGAAACACAGGTCTAATCTATGAGAGCTTTAAGTTCAGCCATCCTAATGCTTCGGGGAGGAAATCAAGTCCTAGAGAAGGGAAGTGGTGTGAAATATCACACGACCATTTAGTCACAGCAGGACCCAGAATGGCAGCATCCAGGTCTTGGTTCTCCTTGTCCTTCTCTGCCCTGTACTATATTCCCAATGGCACATTCGGGGTGGGGGTGGGGTGCTTGTGTGTCTCCTCCATTTCCTGATGTCTGGCCAATGCTATCCTGCGTTACAAAGTCTGAGAATCAAGATGTGAAACCTCAGGTGTGGATGACAACCAATTCTCCTGCTGGCTTGTGCCTGAGCTCTTAAATGTGGGCAGGTATTAGTATGTGCACCCTGAGAAAGGCCCCGGGCACTGGTGTGATGAGTGGACAGCTCCATCCCAAAGCAGGAGGTCTCTTGATTTTCCTGACAGCCACAAATAACTGCATTAGAGTAACCACCTTAATGGGGAATAAATTGGAGGGTTAGGTTAAAGGAGTCTGTGGGAACGATTTGTCATGTGTTCCTTTGAGGGAGACTTGGCAGAAGGAGTGGAGGCCCTCATTTCCAATTAAGGTCATTTCCAACTGTGGTTCTTAGAGAAGTGTAGGTGATCAGGCAAAGGGGCTCTGGATGGGATGGAGTTGCAGATAGAAGAGGCATGTACTTGGAGGGCCTGGAAAGAGAGAATGAGGCTGGACACCAGCAGCCTTCTCCTCTCACACAGTACCAGCACTGCCCAGCTCAGGGGCTGCTTTGTCTCACGTGCTATTAGATTGCGTTCTGCTACAAGCGTTGCTTGGTTGTGCTCTGACCGCATCAGGTGGACTCCATTCGGCCAGGAGGAAGAAAGCTGAAGCCCAGTCAGTTGATGATTCTGCTCCCCCCGACCCCGTCTCCCTGTCTAACTTCTGGGGAATTTACACAGAGCCAAGGCTTATGGCCCTCAGGCATCTATCCCCTAGGTGTCCACCCAGGCATGGCTACTATCCTGACCAGCTGCTGGGCCATTGGAAGGCAGGCATCCCTGCTTCCTGCCCCTGGTCCCTTCAGGCCTGGGGCGCCTCTGCTATTTCTGTGCCATTTTTTGGAGAAATGGGAATCACTGAGTTGCTTCCTTGTCATGCTAGAGTATGAAAATTGCTGTGGCTGTGATATACTGTGATTTTCCCTCTCGGTTTATCCACTTCTGCAGAACCCATCCATTAGAAACTTAATTATGTCCCCTCCAAATTCATATATTGACACCCTAACTCCCAATGAGACTGTATATGGAGATAGGGCCTTTAAGGAAGTAATCGGGGTTAAATGCAGTCCTAAGGGAGGAGCCCTGATGCAGTAAGACTTCTGTCCTTAGAAGAAGAGAAGAGAAGAGAGATACCAGAGATCTCTCTTTTTCTCTGCACAAGCACAGAGGAAATGTCCTGTGAGAACACAGCAAGAAGGCTGCCGTCTGCAAGCCAGGAAGAGAGGCTTCACTAGAAACCAACCCTCTGGCACTTTGATCTTGGATTTCCAAGCTCTAGAACTGTGAGAAAAAAATTTCTACTGTTTAAGTCTCCAGTCTGTGCCACTTTGTTGTGTCACCCTGAGCCTATCAATCCACAATCCCCAGAGGGGATCCGGAGTGTGGAATTTCTCTGTTTTCTGTACCCTTAAAATCTCTGATTCTTATCCTATCCCCCTGGGTCAAACAGTGTGCTGCAATTTGGTTGTAAAAATAAGAATGGAGTCAAGTGATAGATTTAGAAAAAAAAAACTCCCATCGATAAAGCATTCATAGCTGTAATATACAAAAAGCTCTTAAAAATCAACAAAAAGGCAACCAAACAGAAAAACAGGTAAAGGATATGAATAGACAGCTCACAGAAGAGCAAATCTAAATGGCCAATAAACACATAAAGAAATGCTCAAACTTACTAGAAGTCAGGAAAATGCAAATTAAAGTAGAATTTTGAATTATCACTTTACACGCAGACTGGCAAACAAGAAGACCAATAGTATCTACTGTTGGAGGAGATGCAGGGCAGAGGGAATTTACACACACTGCTGGAGGAAATGTAAACTGTTTCAGTCTTTTTGGAAAACAATATGGCAATAGCTAGTAAAATTAAAAAGTGCATATCCTATTCTACCCAGCACTCCCACTTCTGGGAATTTATCTCATAGAAATAAAAGCACTGGTGAGTAACAGTGTCTATGCAAAGTGTGTATGTTTCAAAGGGAGTGCCCATTAGTGGATAATTGAATATATTACAGTACACCCATACTACAAATATTATGTAGACATTAAAAATGAATGAATGAATTCTTAATCTAATAATTTGGGGAAATTTATACAAAGCGTGAAACAAGCAGAATGCAGAGGAGTGTGCAAAATGATCCTTTCTGTAAAATAATGACAACATTCCTTATATAAGTATATAGGCTGGAGAAGAAAGGAAAGGAGTAAGTCTTCCCAAATCCCCCTCCCTGCTCCAAATACTGATCCAAAATAAAAAAACACACACACACAAACACACGATGTTTATGAGAAAATAAGCTTGTATGATTTGTTTCTATTAAATATTGCAGGATGCATCAGGCATGCATAAAAAAATGGTCACCAAATCATTATTTCAGGGTTGAGAAATTTTAGGTAATTTCTTTCTTTATTATACTTCTATGTACGGTTTGAACAAATTAGAATGGGCATTAATTTTCATAATAATAATGTATTTTACGTTTTGAAATATGTTTGATTAGCTCACCTCTGATTCTTCCCTCTTTCTCCAGCCCAGCCCACTGCCGTCATGCACAGATGTCATTTCATCGCTCCTCCAGGAGGGGGGACATGGGAATAATTTAGATGCACCTTCTAAGGAAATTCGGACTTAAAGCATCAAATCCCATCTCTCCCTTTCAGCCCCATCTCCTCTTTTGGACCCTGATGATTAAGGAAGGTCTCAGGCCTCAGTGACAACTCACCCAGTGTTCCACCTCCCACTCAGGACTGTTGCATCAGCTGCCTTTGAGGCCCTGGAAGAGCCAGAGCTCAGTCTTCCTGGGGCCCCAGACTGCTCCTCTGGATTTTGCTTCAATTCCCAACTCTCTCCCTCAACTCATGCCCGGTGGTCCTCCTTGGTTAGGAATCCCAGGAATCCTGCTGTATCTCTTAACCAAAAATGTCTTCTCAAAAGCTTTCCTTAATGCCCCAATTCCTTAATTATGTCAATTCCCTTAATTCTGAATTTTCTGAATCACCTTTCAGAGTAAGTATTTTTTTTCTCACCCCCCTGGTCCCACTTAGCTTTTGTCCTCACGTGTCTGCACTACTCCTGATGTACCTCTTCTACTGAGAGGTGCTGGTTGTTTGGGCAGGGCTGGGAGGAGGCTTCCAGAAGGACTCATAAGGTATCCCCAGAGCAGGGGAGGTGGAGAATATCCAAGCCAAGACTTCCTGGAGGAGCACAGGGCAGGTGCCAGAAAGAATGGAGACACACAGCAAAGTGAGAGGCAGGAGCAGAAATCATTAAATGAGAAATGAAGCCTGGAGTGAGCAAGGGGCAGCAGCAGCTTGGGAACAGCCCAGTTAGTCCTGTGGGTTCAGCCCTCTGAAAGGTTCAGGGCGGGGGGCGGGGGATGTCTTGATGGGTAAAAGTGATGCTGTACACTCAGAATGCCATGACCTGATGGCGGTATGGATTGGAGGAATCAGGAAAGATTTTAAGGAATGGAACTCTAGTAATTGGAACCTGGAGAACAGAGAGGGATTTTTTGTTGTTGTTTGTTCGTTTTTTTTGTTTTTGTTTTTTAAACCTACACATATTTTAGACTGTTCTATCATGTTAAACCTGAAAAGAACCTTAGAGGTAATCTGATTCCATGCTGTCTGGCTTAGTAACCATTGACCACATGTGGCTGTTGAGCGCTTGGGATGTAGCTAGCTTAATTGAGATGCGTCAGAAGTGCAAAATATGCATCCGATTTTGGAGATTTAGTATGAAAACAATCATGTAAAATATCTCACCCAAAATTCTTTATATTGATTACACATTGCATTTTTGGGATATATTGGGTTAAATACAATATATCATTACAATTTATTTCACTTCTTTCTTTTTATTTCTTTAATGTGGCTACTAGAAACTTTAATATTTCCTATCTGACTGTATTGTATTTCTTTTGGACAATGCTACTGTAGACGAGGGATTAACAAATCTTTTTTGTAAAGGGCCAGACCGTAAATATAGAGACTAAAGTCTCTATTCCACCCACTCAACTCTGCCACTAAAGTGTAGAAGCAGCCATGGACAGTTTGTAAATGAATACAAACTTATGGTTACTAAGGGGGAAAGGGCAGGGAGGGATAAATTGGTAGATTGGGATTGACATATTCACACTACCATATATAAAATAGATGACTAATAAGAACCTATTGTACAGCACAGGGCACTCTACTCAATATTCTGTAATGACCTATATGGGAAAAGAACCTAAAAAGGAGTGGATATATGTGTATGTATAACTGATTCACTTTGTCTACAGCAGAAACTAACATAACATTATAAATCAACTATACTCCAATAAAAATTAATTAAAAATTTTCATATATCAGAAAACAAAAAGAAACCCTGTATTACAGACACTAACATTTGAATATATTTTTCATGTGTCACAAAATATTATTCTTCTTTTGATTTTTTTCAATTATTTAAAAATGTAAAAAGAGCATTCTTTACTTGCAAGCCATACAAAAATAGGTGACAGGTCAAATTTGGTTGCCCTCTGGTCTAGACAAATCCCTTAATCATAGAATTGGGGATATTCATGCTTGGAGAGAGAGAGGGCTACCCAAGGTCAAAGTCAGCTAATACCAGAGTTTACTAGGTTGTATGCCTGATTTCTTTACTTCCTTTTTCAATAAATAAATAAGATAGTATGTGTTCCTTTACAGATAAAAATACTACCTTCTGAATGTTTAAAGCCCAGCTAAAGATGTGTTCATGGCTGGCTATCCTTTATAAGAAAATGTATAGATTTATTGCGATTTCTCCCAGGGATTTCTCCAAGTTAAACCCACCTAAAAGAGGTTCAAATATTTCTGCTGGCAGTTTTTGTGTCTGCAGCACCTCTTCTGGCCAATGGTAAGAATCTCCAAGACTAATGTTTACTAGGAACCTTCAAGCTCTAACAAGAAAGTGAGGTCTCTGTGGGCCCTCAGAAAACACCAACGTACGGTGGCAGCTGAATCTGGATGCATCTGTCGGATACAGAATAGAGAGAAGGGTTAGAATTTAGCATCCATTCAGTTGGGAAGAAAAATCTAATTGATCCTTCTTGGGCTGTGGGTTACTTTTCTCACCCTCAAGTCCTCTTGCTCAGCAGGGCTGAGTGGGCCACCATGCTGGCTCTCCTTGTGGGCTTTGTGACTGCTCCAGGATCAGAGGGAGCTCAGTACCATGGTGGCTTTTGGTCTACTTGAAGTTCAGATACCCTCTGGGTAGAGACTTTGGCAAGAACAACATTTCATGGTCCTCAAATCCCTCACCTGGATCGTGCCCCAAATGTATCTTGCGTTTTAGTCCCTAGTCATACCTGGTCTTCTACTCTTGGGTGATTTTTCAAGTCTCTCCTTCAAGAAGCATAGGATCTTATTAGGACATGCTTAAAAATATTATCATTACCAATTAAAAAGTATATAAAATGAAATACTGAAGGCATAAGAAAGACATACATTAATACAGTGCATGCTTGTGTATCCAACACTCACAATGGTCCCTGTGGGCCATTCCCCCATGCATCTCCCTACCCTCTGCCCCAGGTAATCTCTACCTTGACTTTGGTGTTTATCACTCTCATGCATTTCATTTCTAATATGTTATATGTGTCTCTAAATATTATGCTCTATAGATTTTTAAATTTTACATGAATTATACCATAATGTATATATTCTTCTGTTACTTTTAAAAATTTTGCTTTGGCTTTGATTTTTACTTAAAAGTATGTTTAAGAGATTTATCCATATCATATCTTAATTAACTTTTATTGCTGAATAGTTTTCATTGTATGAAGAGTCCTCTATTTATATGCCCATTCTCTTGTTGATGGGCATGGTTTTGTTTCCAATTTTTGCTGTATAAATAATACTGCGTTGTATATCTTGGTACACCTTTCTAAGAATCTAGGGTATACACTTTGTAGTCGATTTCCTGGGTTCTAGATATGTGCATCTTAATCTTTGCTGTGTGGTGCCAAATTGCTCTCCAATGTGACTGTACCAGTGTGTATTGGATAAACATTCTTATCCCTCTGTATCCTCACCCATACGTAGTGTCATCAGACATTAATTCTTTGTTGTTGTCACTAATCTGATGGGTATGACAGGGTAGCATTTCAGAATGTGCCTATTTCTGACATCTAGTGAGCTTCATTTTCTTTCATATTTTAATTGGATCTCTTTCTTCTGTGAATGTCTGTTCATATCTTTTGTCCATGTTTCTGTTGGGCCAATTTGTTTCTTTAGGTAAGTAGACTTTTATATATTTTGAAGCATAATCCTTAGCTGGTGATATGGCTTGCAAATACCCTCTCTCAAGTTTTGGCTTGTCTGTCTCACTTTTGATGCAATTTTTGACAAATAGAAGTTTTCAACTGTAACATGGTGATAAGCTCCAGGGCCACGTGGTGCCATGGAAGCTGTGTATAGGGGCAAAAGCAGGGGGCTTGGGGACATGTATTTCTCTGAATTCCTTTAGCCCTCAGCCCATGGAACCTCTGTGCAGATAAAACAGAGCCATAGAATAGAGGGAAAGAAGGCAGCCTGTGTTCTTTGTTGAGTGATTTTTCCGGGCACTTAATGTACTACTTTTAATCCCATGGTAATATTTGCAAAAAGCCTCAATCATAGAATAAATTAATTAAACATTACTTACAAGAGTTTAATATTCATTATTTGGCTTCAGTTACTGTCTTTGCCCCCTCCCCTCCCTCTCTCCCACTGGAGCGCTCTCTTTCATCTCTTATTCTGAAGGTCTAATTAGGCTAATGGCTGCTGCTTACAGTGACCTTATGTCTGTTGAAAAACAAAACAAAACAACAAAAAAATAAAGGCTGTCTTTGGTTTGCCTTCCCTGATGGTCTTTGCATGTGGCAGTCCCAGCTCCTGAATTCCATATTTCTTTTCATTTCCAAATGTCTGATCCCACTTGGGCCAGAATTAATGAGGTGTCTTTGAAAAAGTCTTGGCAGCCAAATTGCAACAAATACAAGAGGGCTGGGGCTTTGGAGAGAGGGAGGAGTTGGAGAAAAACTCTGAACCTTCCAGCACCCACTAGGCAGCAAAGATTGCGGTTCGCTCGGCTGGCTGCTGGCAGGGAAAAGCTGTCAAAGGAGGGAGCGCGTGCACAGACCAAGGAGGGTCTTTCTTATTCTTCCTTTCCCTGTCTTGGGGTTGAATAGCATCTGGGGCTCCCCTCTAAGCAGGTTTCTTCAATGGCTTTGGTGAGTCTTCCCAGGGCCCTGCTGCCAGCTGCCTCTGGTTCCAACCCCATAGAAGGACCATGTTGCTGGTAGCACTCAGGGCTCATCAGGAGGCCAGGTGCGAAGATGTTCTTTGCTCTGGTTTAAAGGTAAAATCTATGCATGTGTAGAGAGCCCCTTTCAGGTGCTATACGTGGGGCTGGGCCTTGTGGGCGAGGCAATGTGGAAAAACCCCGTCTCTGGGGAGACAGACAAGCGCTGTCGGAATTGTGCCATCAGCCAGCTTGGGAGAGCAGTGAAATAAGCTTTATCAGAGAGCACTGGGATCCTCTGGCAGTGAGGGACTTGTTCTGATGGAGGCTGGCTGTGAGGAGGACTGACTACGGGATGTAATATCTATTTATCTGCGGGACATGAGGCGTGCCCAAGGGGCGAGAAGGATTCTGAGTTAATCACAGGGCGGGTTGGTATTCTCAGCAATGAAAAAGGAGAGGTGTTGAAGGCATGCTGTGTTTGGGGTGCAGGGCTTAATCCTCTGTACCTGGAACACCGTGGGGGGGTGCGTATCTGGAGGAAGCAGGAAGGTGGTATGCCTTGTAAGGTGTTAGAAGATGAGATTCAAAAGCAGGTCGGGTCTAGGTGGTACACACCTTGAATGCCATGCTGGGGAGTTTGATCTTTATGCTGGGAATACACTGAAGGTTCATACATAGGGGATGATGTAGCCATAGGTTTAGAGTCATACTCTTGAAATGGTGAGAAGGGAGGATTCATGAAGGAAAAGAGAGAGACAAAGCACAAAGACATTGGAGTCAGAAGACTAGCTGAGAAGTATAGCTCATGTGAGTGGAAGGTGGGAAGTATGGACTCAAAGTTACTTGGGAAGTAAATTCAGCAGGACTTGGTAACTCAGGAGATGGGGGTGGTCATAGCTGGTCAGCCCTGACCATGAACCACACTGCAAACTCCCATGGGGAGGAGGGACTGACTGAGGACCTTTAAGTCAAGGTCAAGCAGGGCTACCCAGACAGAGGAATAAGGTTAGGGTAAGGGCGTGGTTAAAGCCACAGAGCCCCAAGGGCCAGATATAAGGAGACTGAGCCAACTCAAGCTTAGTCCAGCTTATCCAAAGCATCAGATCTGAGGGAGCAGGACAGGGTACAAGGACAGGGCTTATAAATAGTCCTGGGGAGGGGATGAGGGCACCAGGACCTCCGTCTAATTCAGGGTCTGTCTTCAGAACTAGTGAAGAGCCTGGAATGTAGCCATAGTTCAGATGTTCTCCACTCTTTGCTGTTCAAGAAAGGGAATTGCCCGCCTATGGCTTCTGCACATACCTATAGGCCAGGTTCACGCCAGGGCACCCAAGCCACCTAGGTTAGGAGCCATAGAAGAACTCTAGAGCCCATCCACGAGCAGCAGAGGATCCCTCTCCCAACAATTTTTTGCAACTTCCTGTTAATGTTTGAGATCCTGAGCAGGTGAGCCTTTGGATAGCTGGTTAATGTTGGGGTCATGTGGGTGGTGCTGCAGGTGGGATGGCCTGACAGCTGACTGGAAGAGGCCAAGGAGAAAGTGAGGGGAAATGACTTGTTCCCAGGACACGATAACTGAATGGCAGAATTGGAACTATAATCTAGATCTTTCAGCTTCTATTCCTATAGCTCTGTGTAACAGGACCAGAGAGCATCTTCTTGATTCCTCTTAGGTCCTGGACACCTGGGCCTGCCTATACTAATGGCAGATCTGTGCCTGAAGCATACATTCAGGTGGCTCTATGGTCTTGCGACTTGATCCCAGAAGGTTGGGCAAATTCAAAATGATGTGGAGTGGTGGTTTCAGACAAGTACAGTGGATTCACGTCTTGTCTGTCATCTAATAGCTGTGTCCTTGGGAAGTTTGCTTAACTTTTTTGTACTTCAGTTTCCTCACCTGTAATATAGATAGTGCAACCGTACATCCCCAATAGTCTTGGCTAATACTTGTTGTCCTAGTGTAATTATTAATGGTTCCCCCTTTCACTGTCAAAGTGTCTTTGTTCAGATGATAAATCATATAGTTACACCAAAAATGGGACATAAGATTATAAAAAATAAGTGTATGAAAGCTCTTAGATTAGTGTCTGATAATATATAAGCATCTGCTATTAGTTATATATTAAGTATTGTATTAGTATCCTAAGGCTGCTGCAGCAAATTACTACAAACCACATGGCTTAAACCAACAAGAATTTATTCTCTCACAGTTCTGGAAGCTATAAGACTGAAACTAGTGTGTCAACAGGGCTACATTCCCTTCAAAGTCTCTGGGGAAGAATTCTTCTCTACCTCTTCTAGCTTCTGATGGTGGTCAGCAACCCTCAGCATTCCTTGGCTTGTGGCAGCATCTCTTCAATATCTGCCTCAGTCTTCATATGGCCATTTTCCCCCTGTGTGTGTCTGTGTCTAAATTTCCCTCTTCTTAGAAAGATACTAGTCATTGGGTTAGGGCCACATCTTAGCTTGATTACATCTACAAAAACCCTATGGCTTCATCCTAGCTTGATTACATCTACAAAAACCCTATTTCCAGATAAGGTCACATTCATGGGTTCCAGATGAACATAAATTTTATGGAGACATTTTTCAACCCAGTAATATATATATATATATATATATATATATATATATATATATATATATATATATATATATATGTTATTTCTCAATTACACTTTAAGCCTTTGTTGATTTATTGTGGAGGCAATGCTGAGGCAATGGAATTAGCAAAACCAGGAAAAATAAAAAAATATTTCTTCTTGTCACCTGTCCCTGGACTCAATGGAGAATCCTAATATTTAGGAACTGTCAGTCTCATTGCTTGCTCATCCTTTGGCTAGTCTTTAAAAAAAAATAAAAGGCATGAAAGTCTTCAAATCATTCTTAAAAAAAATTCAACAACTCAAATCAACGACCACACACACAAAACCCAACAAAAAGACCCCTTGGCATATCAAGAAGATTCTGATACCAAAAGCTGAAATAACTTCTCCATAATGCAATGAAATATATTAAATTCAGTAGACATCAAAGGAACTTCAGGAGCAATTGCTGAATTTCTGAAGTAAACAGGACTTTCAAAAGAAACAAAAACAGCCTTGGGATCTTGGGGGGTGGGAGCACGTTTTGAGGGGGCAAAGCACGGAATCCCCAGGCTCTTGATCAAAGGATGAATTCTTTAAAGAGTGGTAATAAATGAAGCCTTGAAAACTGTTTTTGATCGAAACTGCCCCAGGTACAGGTACTGACTACAAATGACAAATCCATTTCCAAATAAGGGAGGCCTACAATTCTGTCCTCAGCCTTACATTTGGCAGGTTATTCAAAATGAGGAAATAATTCCAGACAAAAGAGATCCAGATAAGTAAAATACAGCCTCACGTGGGCGGCAAAGCAACAGAGGGCCTTTGTGTCTGGAAGAGCTTAGTGACAATTCTGGCACCCTCAATCTTGGAGACATTAACTTTTTAAATTTAAAAATGTGTGTGTGTGTGTGTGTGTGTGTGTGTGTGTGTGCTGTGCGTGCATACCAGTCACGCGTGTGACTGGGTGCCTGCCAGAGGAGGGATGAATGCTCCTTACAGGGGAAAACTACAGCCCATAAACTGGTCTATGGAATTAATTCCACCCTTTCAAGGAGGGTGAGTATGTTCCTTGTGGAGTTCTTTGAGATCATAGGTGTATAGATCCGTGGAGGCTGGGAGTCATCAAAACTACCTCTTGTGGTTCATAGGAATAAAATAGAGAGATAAATAGGTTAACTGACTTGCCCAGCATCACACAGGTTCATCAAATGGCATTCCTTCACCTACTAGTTAACTTTTTAATATAACCATTTCCTCCATTTATATAGTTATTTGAAGAGTAAGAGGATTTTCTAGAGCGATTATATACCATCCAAAACTTGCAGCACAGTGGTTCCTAAACCTGTCTGACTCATTATCAGAATCACCTAGAGTGCTTTTACAAACACAGATTCTTATTATTGTAAGTAAAGTGTCAATGAACGTTCATCAACAAGTATGTTTATGGACGTATGGTTTCGTTCCTCTTGGGTAAATACCTAAGAGTGAAATGGCTGGGTCATATAGTAGGTGTAGGTTTAACTTTTAAAGAAACTGCCAACCTGTTTTCCAAAGTGGTTGTACCAGTTTATATTCCCATCAGCAGTGTAGGAGTGTCCCAGTTGCTTCACAGCCTCATCAACACTCAGAATGATTGACCTCTTTTTTTAAATTGAAGTACAGTTGATTTACAATGTCGTGTTAGTTTCAGGTGTACAGCACAGTGATTCAATCATACATATATATATATATTTTAGATTCTTTCCCTTTATAGGTTACTACAAAGTATTGAGTATAGTTCCCTGTAGGAACAGTAGGTCCTTATTCGTTATCTATTTTATATATAGTAGTGTGTATTTGTTAATCTCATCCTCCTAATTTGTCCCTCCCCCCTTCTCCTTTGGTAACCATACGTTTGTTTTTTATATCTGTGGGTCTATTTCTGTTTTGTAAATAAGTTCATTTGTATCTTCTTTTTCAGATTCCACATATAAGTGATATCATATGATATTTGTCTTTCTCTGCCTGGCTTACTTCACTTAGTATGATAATAACAGATGAATGGATAAAGAAGATGTGGTGTATACACACACACACACACACACACACACACACACACACACACACTGGTATACTACTCAGCTATAAAAAAGAATGACATAATGCCATTTGCAGCAATATGGATGGACCTAGAGATTACCATACTAAGTGATTGGTCTTTTTAATTCTAGCCATTCCAATAGTAGCGTAGTGATATCTCCTTGTGGTTTTAATTTGAGTTTCCCTAATGACAAATGGAGTTGAGCATCTTTGTCTGATTATTTGCCACCTGCATGTCTTTTTGGAGAAGTATCTATTTAAGTTTTTCCCCAATTTTTGTATTGGATTGTTCATTGTCTTATAATTAAGGTTTGAGAGTTTGAAAGCTAATGCTCATAGAAGCTTTATTTGTAAGAGCCTCAAACTAGAAACAACCTAAATATTCACTAAGAGGTGAACGGGTGAACAAATATGTGTGACATATTCTTAGGACAGAATTTACTCAACAATAAAAAGGATGCATTGATACACACAACAACATGGATGAATCTCAAAATAATCATGCTGAGTGACAGAAGCCAGATAAAACTTGAAATGGATGGTTTCAAGGGTGTATACGCATGTTAAAACTTAGGAAACTGTTCACTGTAAACATATGCAGTTTATCATAGTTCAATTACACCTCAATGAAGCTGTTAAAGTAAGAGAAAGAAAAAAAAATCCGTAATAGAATGCAGATTCCTGGGCCCCACCCAGAACTCCTCTATCATATGGGGTCCAGGAATCTGTGGCAGAAAGTGGATGCCAGCTGTGCTGTAAAAGGAAAACATACTACTTTGGGCATCCAAAAAAAAAATCTAGATTTGAATTCTCTATTCACCACTTACCAGCTGTGTGTGCCTGGAAACCAAAACCACATAACTTCTCTGCACCTTAATTCTCAACATCTGTACAAATGGAGTAATAACCAGAAAAATATTTTCCCGGTACTCTGTGAGGCTTACACTAAATAACCCGATGGAAGTACCTGGGACAAAGTGGATCTCCATAAATGTGGATTTATTTAATTCCCATTTTCCCAAGAGCTCTGCAAAAGGAGCAGTTAGCTCTGGGAGCGAAGCCGAGGTGGCGGCTGGAGAGTGTGTGTCTGTGTGTGTGCACACACTTGTGCATAGTGGGGCTGAGTCTGACGAGCCAGTGTTAGCTCGAAGGTCCCGGAGGATTCTGGGAAGGGGGATTTGCATCCCAGCCGCCTCTACCGACTTCATGAATGCCCCACTGAAACGCATTAGGGCACACCCCCAGCTCCCACAGGGATTGCTATGATTAATGTTTGGTTCCTTCTGCATCCGGGTTACAGGCTGGAAGCTTCTCTCCTTTTCTGCCGTCCTTTATCATGTTGTTAACTGGTTAACCGGCTCGGATTGAGCAGCCAAAACCAAAGGGAGGCAGCCAAAGTGGGCGCCTTTCTTCACTTCCCTGCCTTTTCCTCCCCCTTTGTAAGCGCTGTGCCTTCACTCCATTGTCGTGTCGGAAGGACTACAAAGGCTCTCAGGTGCCCGTGCGTGCGGGAGTGCGACACACGTGCACCACACGCGCTCGCACACACACTTTCCTTACATTTGGGGCCAAGGTGATGAATTGCGCGTTTGAAAGCCTCCTTATCGCAGTGGTGCACATGTGCTGGGATGCGTGTGCCTGTGTGAGTGTAGGGGGGATGAAGTGGGAAGCCCAGAATGGGAAAAAATAGAGCTCCTGGCTTCCCTTGTCCCTGTCCTCTTTGTCTAGATGAAATTTCAGATGCTGCTGGGTGTCTTGTCAGCAAGTCTTTTGCAAAATAAATGGAGGTAGTATTTATTTTAAAAAGCTGATTTGCTCAGTATTTAACCCACAGAGAGGATGTGTACAAGCATTGATGAAACGTCTACTCCCTAGTGCAGCTGGGACTCTCAGTCCAATGGAAGAGAAACAGCCAAGAAGGAACTAAACAAATCTTTATTGAGTGCCTACTGTGTACTGCATCCTTTCATGCACGTAAGCTTTCATTAATTTTAGAACCTCCCACTTATTTTGTGTGGTAGGTATACAAAATCAATGCTGCCTGGCCTGAACTGAGTTAAAAGTTGGAGAGTCGCCTCTGTCCTCCTATAAATCACTGATGGCCTGATGTACAGAAATGACCCTTTACAAAGGAAGTGTGGGTCACAGTGGGCAGGGGACTGTAAACCAACAGCTTGAATTTATAGAGCATTGTACTTTCCTAGTAAATCAGACACTTCTTTTTTTTAAAAAAAATATTTACTGGCTTCATTAAAGACACACTCTTCTTACTATTAGGCTGCAGGCTACAATAACAGAATTAAAAAAAAAAAAAAGAAAACTTCAGGCAGTTAAATAAGTTCTTTTGTCCTGGAAACAGCTCTGTAAAACAAGATGCATAATTTCTCCAAAGACAAGAGCAGAGATGTGACAGAGAATTTCTTTGCCAGTATCTTCTCTTTGGGGGCAGTGAATGTGAGACGTTAGCTCTTCTGGAGCTTTCCATCCTTGTTTAACATATTGCCATGCTGTCTTCCCAACTCACTCCAGTGATGATTGTACTGGGAGGATTCAATGCATGTACTTGTCAAAAATGTTATTATTAAAGGGAGTGATTTAATGGGAAGCTTGAAGGTGTTAGGTATGAACAATCACTGGGTGACTTAATAATATACATACAGTGCTTTATTGCATGTATCTCTACCCCCATTTAATTCTGATAGCCCTCTTGTAACACAGGTAGGTGGTGGCAGCCGCATTTTACAGATGAGGGAACCGAGGTTCAGTTTAGAAAATTTTAAAAATGTGCTGAAGGTCAGACAGTAGTGAAACCAGAACACTGCTATATCAGGTCTTCTAACTCCCAATATCCTTTCCTTAGTGCATGGGGCAGCATATTTTCTGAGTCAGAACTCCAGGCACATGGTTTGAGAAGACTGAGCATTACAATATTTTGCATCAGAATTACTCTGGCAAATTAAAGTTTTCCATCTTTACAAGGATGCCACACTGCTGGGCTCGAACCTACCAAATGTAAGCCGTGGAAACCTCACAGTTGGGAGGTACAGCCGGCTCTGCGCTGACATGTAGAGAGATCAAAGTGAGCCAGAGTCTTGGCGGTTCTGCCTCTTTAGTCCCTGGCACCATCCAAGCAAACGCCACTTCTTCTTTTTGGTCACCAGATGGTCCCCCAGTGTAGACGAAGCTTTAAAATACAACAGCTTTGAATCTGGTTGCTGATTTATGCATACAATTGGCTTTTATTTACCTATTTGAAAATTGTTGGTTACCCATTTTGTCTTGGGCAGCCCTGCCCTGAATGGCTGGCCATGCTCCGTATGACTGGCAGCCAAAGCAAAACAAGGAGAAGAGGATTAAAAGTTGAATCCTCACTTGCTTGTCTAATGACAAAGGCAACATTCTGTTCCCACTTCATTGCAGTGATTCTGTCTTTGGTTCTTTGAGGAAGGCAATTTCATTAATATTTAATAATAGCATCAATTGTATTAATAGAATCTTTCCAAATGCATAGGGCTTGGGAGTTTGCAGAATGCCCACTGAATAGCTGCAGGCATCTCACATTCAACTTGCCCAAACTGAGCTGTTTGGTTTGCTGTTCCATTCTCTTGGTGTTCTCTGACTCCGGAATGATGATCTATAACTGCTCTCCACATCCAAGCAATCTCCCAGTTCTTCCTCTGAGTTTTTTCAATTTATCCATTTTTCCCTCACTGACAACACCACCCCTCTACTCCAAGTCAACATGGTGGCAGGAGAGATCCAGCCTTCTTCCATGGATGTCGAAGAACGTTTTTGACAAGAGGTACACGCATTGAACCCTCCCAGTACAAAGTCTAGATTTGGGCATCTGGGCAGCTGGGCTATGGGCGGCTGGGCTGTGGACACTGGCCTCTGGGCAATTGGATGCTCCCATTTGGGACCTGGAATTTGGAGTAAGGGCTGCAAAGAAGAACGGGAAATTTGGAATTGATTGCAGTCATCACAGGCGCTGCAGCAGCAGCCTTCTTATAAATGCAACAGAGGCAGGGGTACCTGGGCTTTGCAGTGCTCTAGCCCACAGTGGTGTGGACAGCCTCCTAGCTTCTTGGTCCTCTGAGCAGTTGCATTTGGTGTCTGGCCTCCATACTTACTTTGTTCTCACTTGTTTTTTTTCTGTCAATTCTGTGAGCTACCCAGTAGCATTACTATAATCATTTAAATTAACTGGGTTAGTTTCTGTTGCTTACAGCCAAGTCCCTTGACTACGACATGCTCCTGCATAGTAAGCCCCTACCATGTGTAAGACATTGCTCAGGGTGCGATGAGGACAAAAATGAAGAACACGCCAGCCTCTCTGGCCCTGTGAGCACATAGGTGCCTGCTGACTGCTGTCTGGGACCTAGTCGGGCAACACTGGTATGAAATTTGCACTAATTCAGCCTCACCCCTCCAAGCTAGTCAGAATAGAAGGAAGACTCCACACATCATTGAAAGCATTTAGGAGAGAGGAAGTGTGCCTGCAGAGAAAGTTTTGTAAAGACAAGCTTGTCAAATATAAATTATGACACCTATGTAGAGGGAAAAAAAGCACAAGATTCCCAAAGTTACCAAGTTTATAGTTAGTCTGTTCTTGACGAACAAACAACAATTTTCTTATATGATTATCGTATTTCCCAAGATCATGACAAATCTTTGGTTATCATCTTTGAAGCGTAAAATATGAAATTGTTCTTTTAGGGAATCAGCTACTTATAGGAGGGTTCAAGGCTTCCTTTAGTTTTGAAACTAGAACTGGACAGGGTAACCTGGGTCTTGTTTCATTTTGTTATATTTGCATGTACAGTCCGTTCCTGCTAAGAAGGTAGTTAACGCCTATCAGGTTGCTGTGAACACTGAATTAGTGAATACGGAACCACTGCTCCCAGGGGAGATACAGGGCTAGGTTCCTGCCAACCTCTGGTTGCATTTTCGTCAACTGATCATAAGCTTATTTTAGGTGTGTTTCTGTTCAAAGAAACTTTAAAAAGTATATATTGTTGAATCATTAGCATTGGACTCACAGCCAGCTGACAGCACTAAAATTCATGCCTGAACGAAGCTTATCAGACACATAATTTCTCCATGGGGTGCATCACAGCCTTCTTGCACTTAGGATCGCTAGACAACACTCCAGCACTTTGCTTGGGGGCCATTTTAGACAGCAAAATCACCACCAAAAAGCACAGAAATGCAAAAAATGTGGCACTAGAGAGACTTTAAAAAGGACCCTTGTTTACAGTCTTGGAGCTGAAACAAGAAGGCAAAGCATCACCTTGTTCTACCTTCTCTAGGGACAGGTCACTGGATGACCTCTGAACCTCCGCATCGTGGCCCCCTCATGCCCCTTTGACCCCAGTTTGGACATGCCCCCAGTTGACTCGCTGCCTTTGGCTCTCTTTCCCACCAGGCCCACTGAGCTGTGGGGCAGGGGTGGCCATCCTTCCTGACCTTCCTCTCTAGAGGGGTCTCTGAAACATGGTTGTAGAGGTTTCTCAGGGGGCATCCTTGCAAGGCAGGGGAGGTATCCAGCAGTTCTAAGGAACTAGGTGAGTGGTGGAGCCTGTGTGTGGGAGGGATGGGGCTGAGGTCCAGGGCCGCCTCCTGGATGTGCTGCTCAAGGGACCCATAACCGCCAGTGATACATTCCGTTCCTTCTTCCTTCTCACCATCCCTCCTCCTCCTCTCTCCCTCTCCATTTTTCCTCCACCATCTCTCCTTGTTCTCACTTGGCTTTATCCAAATAGGCAGCCCAGTGGATTTGTATCAATAGGAAGCAATCAGGATGAGCCATAATACTTGCAATCAATATATAATTGCATCAGGGTTATTCCATTACCTTGGGCCGAGTGCGCTGATTACCAGTGGGGCCTCGCGATTCCAGCAGGCATTTCTCTCGGCTTCGGGGTTTGGAGGAGGGGCGGGTGGGAGGGCTGCTGGACTGAGTGCGGGGAAGCCCACCTCAGGCCCTGGCAGTCACAGGGCCAGTCAGGGTCCAGGGTCAGGTCAGAACCCGGAAATCAGACCCAGGCTGAGAGTCTGCTGGGCTATCCAGAGGGTGGCACAAGGGTGGCGTGTGGTCAGGCAGCAAGGTCAGCAGGGCTAGAGAAGAGGGTGGCACTTTGGAGTGACTTCATTGGACAGAGGGCCCTGTTCCCGTCCCGCAACGCCGCAGGCCCCCGTACAGCATTAACTGATGTTTAATTTATCTCACACATTTCAGTACTGACGGTGCTTTCTCATAAACGACCTCACAGCAACTCTGTGGGCTGATTATCATCATTCCCATTTTACAGATGAGGAAGCTGCATCCCAGAGAAGAGACAGGGCTCAGCGTCACTCAGCTTGGAAGCAGAGAAGCTGTGATTCAAGTTCGAGATGGACTTTACGGTTTGAATTCAAAATTGAATTTGAGACTTGGTGGGATTTCTAGTACCCAGAAACAAGCAAGCAATCAAACAAACAGAAAACACCGTTGCCTTTGTAGAGCACTTCCAAAGACATTGCATTTGGCTTTTTTAGCAATTGTATGAAAAAGGCAGGACAGTATATAATGCCCATTTAACAGATAAGAAGAGTGAGTCTCAGATTAGGGTGACCAACTGTCCTGGCTTGCCTGAGACTAAGGAGATGTTCCTGGGATTTTCGGTGCTAACCAGGCAAGTCACAGGACAAGTTGGTCACCTCGTTTAGGTAGCACTCTATTGATTTATTATAGTGGCTGAGAGACTAGTGTCATTTCCCACAGCACTAAACTACCCCAGGTAAGTGCTAGTGTACCCACTTTCCTGCTTCTCTATGATGACTATAATAACAATGAAAACCACTGCTATGGTTTAGTGAGTGATCCTTGTGCACTGTGGCCTGTTAAATATTTGGCAATAATAGCAAACTTTTACATAATGGCACACGTATTTTGTGCCAGGCACTGTTCTCAGAACTTTATGAACATTATCTCTGTGTTCGGGAATCATCAGTTAATCCTTTTACAGAGGAAGAAACTGAAGCACAGAGAGGTTAAGTACTTTGTCCAAGATCATACAACGAGTGAGAGCTGAAACCAGGATTGGAATGTAAGTTGTCTGGCTCCTGAGTCATATATACTACTGCTTCTCTAATTTTGGTTAAATGCTCAGACAACAGCAGGTATTATCAGTATGATCCTAAAGAAAGTAAGATTGAGGCAGAGGCTAAATTCTTGTTAAATGAACAGTTGAATGAATGAATGGGAAGATTCCTATAACTTTCCCAAGATTACAAAGTGAATGATGCCAGATCTTCCCATATATAATGGAATACTCGTCAGCAATAATAAAAAAAAACAACTAAGATGAAAATAAATTTAAAAAACTCAATATGTTGAGGGAAAGAAGCCTGACACAGAAAAGTGCATTCTCTTTTATAGGAGTCAAGTTCCTATAAAATTTAAAAGTTCATGAAGTTAAAAGAATAGCTACAACAAATCTACAGAGATAAATTTCAGAATTGTTATCTATGGGGGGTGGGGACTGACTGGAAGAGGACACAAGGGAAATTTTGGGGGTGATGGAGATGCTCTATATCTTGATTGGGACGTTTGTCACATGGCTGTATATATTTGGCAATACTTGTTGAATTGTAGACTCAAGACTTATGTATCTCATATGTAAATTTTACCTCCAAGAAAGAAAAAAACACAAAAGAACAGATGAAATGGAAGAGACAGGATTCACAACTAGAGGTGTTTGACCCCAAAGCCGTGGTCTGTCTGCTGTTTGCATGTAAAGGACTTCCGTGTACAGTCACAGGTTGGGGTCCAAGTGGGCCCCCAGCATTAGGGTGAGGCTCACAGGTGGAGGAACCATGAATATCAGGGAAGCCAGTTGAGCTGCCTTAACTAAGCACCTTCTCTGGCCCATGCTGAACTAGCCCCTGCAACTGGAGATGGATTAGACCCAGCCCCTGCCTGGAGCAGCTTCCAGCTGGGGAGACATCAGTATGAGAAAAGTTGACCACAGGTAACAGCCCTTGTAATAGTCCTGGGCAAAACTCCAGTCCTGTTTTGTAGGAACAGGGATTCTGGACATGGTACAGAGTGCCAGCTGTAGGGAATAAAGATGGAATTCACCTACTACAGGTGTAATATAAGGTAGGAGTGTGGTTTGTGGAAGAAGCAGAAGCTCAGGAACTGCAATTGGGGCACAACTTGGGGGTTGAGTTATCAGAAAATCTGACATCAGTTGAGTCTCGGGCACTTAGTCAACATGGTCTAGCTTAGCTCTACTCCTTACCAGAGTGTGACATTGGGGTGGTTATTATATCCTCTGTTCCTTGGTTTCCTCACCAAAAAAAAAAAGGATGATGGGAATAATAACAGTGCTTTTCTCTGAGGACTGAAATGTTCACTACATGTATGTGGTTTGACATCAGAGTTGTTGTAATGATACGTCTTATTAACTTAGAGCTCTTACAATAGCGCTCACTGAAGACACAGTTGGCTGCTGGTCCTGGGCAGGGTTCTACCTGGGGATGGTGGTTAAGTAGCTCCAGGGATAGGTTGAGGGCCATGCAGGACAGGCAATGGGTGGGTCTTAATGAAAGAAAGAAAACAAATATTATTATCCCATTTCACAGGACAACATGTGGAGGCCCAAAGAGGTGAACACTTGCCTGAGATTGCACAGCTAGTTAGTGGCAGACCTGGGTCTATGTGTCAGTTTTCCTGCTCCCTTGTCAGTATTGCCCATACCTGCTCAGAAACCCTCCACCCTCCCAGTTCTCTGGACTCATTATCTGGCCTTGTGCAGCAGTGACCTTCATCAGGAACCAGGGCTGCCTGTCTGATCTTCGGTTTGTATCCTGTAGGGCATTCTGCCTGGGACTTTGCTGGTGGTTAGGCAACATCCTCATTACATTCTGGTTTGTATTTATGTCAGAGACACCTGTCATCATGTCACCTTGTCACCTTGATCACATATTTAGCAGTCGGATGCGGAAGCTCAGTGGCTGAGAGTCTGCCATTTTTACAGAACATGCTGTTCTTCACTGTAAGTCTCTGATCCTGACCCCAATCTTTCCTCTGGTTTTCATGTCTCTAAACCTGGGGTGTCTATATCTGCAGCAAGACTCACCCTTTCCATTCCCCAAAGAAGAGAGAGAGGGAAGACAAGAGAAAGGTCTTTAGCTAAAAACCAGGGTGGGGAGGGGCAAGGAGCCTCCCCCACAGGAAGCTGGACAGGACAGAGCTATGAGGAGTGGGTGTGGCAGCAGAGGCTGGATGGCAGCAGAGAACGAGGAGGGCAGCAGCTGTGGCTGGCAATGGCTAGGAGAAGGGCTGAGGCAGCAGGCTGGCAGTGGTTGGCCCCAGCTTCCTGCATGCTCAAGTGTTATGGGACTCAGGATGTGTCTCCCATGAGTAGCCATCCCAACATTTGCAACAGACAAATTTCAGAGTACTTGAGTCCTCCCAAGAAAGAGAGAAAAATAAAGGGAGTCAGTTCTCATCATTATACTCAGGCAGAGTTGGTTTAGTTGTTGGTTTGTTTCCTAAACTCATTCATTCATTCACCCATCCATCCATCCATCCATCCATTCAACAATGCCTAACAAATGATTAATAAAGCAGCTGTTGTGCACCCAGAAATCGGAAAAAAAAAAAGATTTTGGCTAAAATAGAGATTAGAAAATCTTAATTGGAGCTAACTCAGATTTTTATAACATTAACTTCTCTGTGTGAGATTAGAAAATACCTTAATAAGTCATAATCAATAAGATGCATGAAAACCATATGCGGTGCTACAGGAGTGACCCAGGAGTGACATTGAAGACCCAGCTAGGGCTGGCCTTGGTAATAGATGTGTATTGTTTGCCAGAGGCACTGCTCCACCCCTCTCTGCTGAACTTCCAAGAGGTGGCTGGTGGGGGAAATCCTCTTGGACCCCGAGAAAGTGCCTTGTTTTTCTGCTGAGACTCAGTGAAGCCCCTGCCTCGCTGGTCTTGATGGGACTAGTTGGTGTCACATGTCTCGTAGCTCTGTATCTAAGAAGAGGCTTCTACAGATGCCCAGGTGTTGATTGGCTGGGGTATATAGCCTTTCGTCTGAGTAGAGTTTGTGTTTCTGTCCACATGCATGCCATAATGTGATTAGCATCAGAGGTTTTTGATCTCTCTCTAGGCTCAGGCTACATGATGTTCTGCCAAGCACTTCTAGGATGTGAGAAGGTGAGCCTTACAATCTGGTGTTTGTATTGAAACTCTCTTCAACCCTACTCAACTGAGGAGTGTGCAAGGCCAAGGGCAAACCACATGTCCTGCCTATGGCAATCACTGGTCTGGGTGGTTTATGTCACTTTGGGAAATGAACAAACAGAAGGGGAAATGCTATGAAGAATCCAAGAAAAAAGACCATAGAAATAAAAACAATGAGAAGAAAAACATGTTGAGATGAATGTAGATTGCAAAGAAGATGACTAAAATATAAATAAAATCAAAGGATTCCTAAATCCAGTAGAATAAATAAAATAAAGGCAGTAAAGGCCGGAGTTAACACAGCTAAGACTCAAATCACTCATGAGAAGACCCAATTCTCCTTGTATTCAGAGGGGAAAAAATAAGGAGATGAAAGTGATGAGGAGATAATAGGTATGGAGAAGAGAGAAGGAGATCAAATCTAGGAATTATAGGTATTGCTGAGGAATAAACCAGAACAATTTATTCAGAAACAACAATCAAAGTCATAATTGAAGAAAATGTATCTTACAAAATGGCCTAAATATACAGGCAAAATAAATTTAAAAGGAACTGCCTCTATACACAGCCTGGCTAAATTTTTGAATTAAAAATAGAGTGTTACAAGCACTCTAGAAGGAAAAATAACCAAAAAGACAAAAAGAACTAGGCTGAATATACAGTTAGAAAAATTAAAATTAAAATATCCTTCAAGGTCTCTGCAAATGCCCAAGGACTGTGGGGAAGCTATGTGGCACAGTCTCTGTGCATCAGATCATTTCAACCTTCTTCCTGGAAACACAGGAAGACAAAGTTTCCCAGTTTGCTCCAATATGGTGGGCTATGGACCAGTTCTGGCTGATGGACTCTGGGAAGAAGTGACATATGCTTCTTCTGGTCTGGCTCCTAAAAACTGCTATGAGATTTGTTATTCCCTTCTCTTTCTTCCTTTCTCTGCCAAATGCGGAAGGTATAGCCTAGGACCCCAGGTGACAATGGAAAGAGACTGCATTTGTGAATCATCTCATGGAAGACTGACCCTGACCCCTGAAATGGGCTAAGTGTTAACCTCAGAATTTCAGTGGCTTGTTATGGCATTTAGCTTGCTCTAATATAAAGGGCAACAGAGTTTTGAGGAACACAGTCGTGACTCATGTATTTTTTTTTTTAATTTAGTCAAGCTGTCATTTAGGTGTGAACGTAAGAGAAACACAATTTCAGAAATATAAAAGTTCAGAATATGTAAAGGTCTGTTTCCTTTCTGAAAAAAGTACTTAGGAATATATTCCAATTGATAGAGAGATGTATCAAAATAAAGATCTAAACATAAGGAGGTTATCAGGTAAAATCTGGGTAGTAAGCACCGAATCAGGTAACCATGGAGTAAAAACTAAATAATTCTTGTTAACATGGCTATAAAGAAGAATGAAGACTAAAAAGTCATTTTCAAAAGTGAAAAAAAAAAAAAAACTCAACAGAATTGGGCTCTAATACCCCATATTGTTCTAGGAAAAACAAAGAAATTGGGTGATGGAAGAGTAGAAAGTAGTAAAAAGCATCCTGGTTTCCTCATCTTAAAGGGAGAAGTGATAGATGTTATTCTTTACATTGATTATAAGAAAAATGAAGTTCAAAAATGATTTTCTAAAATCTGAAATAGCCACTAAAAGAATTTAAAATATGATTTATCAAGCTACTTGAGAAAAAAACTCATAGAAAATAATTCATAGTCTCTTTAATAAATAGAAATTAAAATAAGAAAGAAAATTACAAGCCAATAAAACAAGTAAAATAAGAAAAAGTAAGGAAGTCCCATAGGAAGAAATAATAAAATGAATGACAGTAGAAGATCCAGATATATAATTTGTGGCAATAAATAAAAGGGTCAACCCTTTTATGAAAATGCAGACTCTCAGATTAGGTCAAATAATAAATGTATACTGTATGCTGTTTACAAGATGTAAATCTAATACAAAATGATTGACGGGAAGATAAAAATATAAGGCTTGGTAAAAGAGATCGGGAAGACACATACAAAATGCAAGAATGACAGTATTAACAACAGTTGAACTGGAAGCACAGAGAGAATTGTGTAACATAGATGGAACATAAAATCTAGAATAAAAATGTAGCAGTCATAGGGGCTTCCCTGGTGGCGCAGTGGTTGAGAGTCTGCCTGCCGATGCAGGGGATACGGGTTCGTGCCCGGTCCGGGAAGATCCCACATGCCGCGGAGCGGCTGGGCCCGTGAGCCATGGCCGCTGAGCCTGCACGTCCGGAGCCTGTGCTCCACAACGGGAGAGGCCACAACAGTGAGAGGTCCGCGTACCCAAAAAAAAAAAAAAAAAAAAAAAAAAAAAAGTAGCAGTCATAAACCAAATGGAAGATGGTGCCAAATAATTTAATATCAAGATATTTAAAGCAAAATCATTAGAAATATGCAGAGAAAATAACAAAAAGTCTTTGTGGATGTATGGTACATGGAAAATAGAACTAAAACTTTTATTTAATAAAAAAGTCTAACAAACTTTTAACCCTGTGAACAGATAGTAGACCTTTCCTTCAACCATTCTTAGAACAGTGACAAAAATTAAAAGAAAATTTCATTAAATACTGAAAATTTGGATTTAGGTAGAACTAGTCACTGACTTGCATACAATAATGAACAGATAAAATAAAGGTTTTCAAAAAGGCACACTGGAGACTAAAAACTGTTCAGCTTAATAATTTTGGGGTCAAATAAGAAATATAGACTATTTATAAAGTAATAAAAATTAGAATATTTTATGTGAAAGCTTATGGGGTAAAGTCAAAGCTATACAAAAGGGGAAATTCATAGGGTAAATGCTTTTATTAATAAATTAGGAATAAAAATGAAATATTTAATTAAATATTTAAATAAGCAACAGAGAAAAACTAAACATTAAACAGAAGGAAAAAAACAGAGGAACTTTCTTGAATTAGAATAGTAGTAGGTAGATCTAGAAGTCTAATAGGAAAAAGGAGAAAAGAAGTGTGCAAAATTAGATAGTATTAGAAAGTGGATAGCACTAGAGTATAGATACTGAAATTATAACACATTGCATAAAATTAGTATATTGTATTCTATACTATTTTAATTTTTTTGATTAAAAGTAATGATTTTTAGCAAGATATTAATCACCAAAATTGGCTCAAAAATAGAGAATTTAAAGAAATTATTTTAAAAAACTGCTGTAGTACCTTCCCCTAAATGCTCTTGATTTTGTGTTGTTGATCAGTTTAGTTGATCAAATTTCAAGAAATATGTAATTTTGGGGGGAAATTAACCATTTCCAATCATATATAAAGATGGAAGACTTTCAAAATTATTTTGTAAAACCAATATAACCCTAATAATGAAACAAAAGGAAAAAATACAATTCAATTTCTTTTATGGGATTGAAATAACAATCCTTAAATAAAATGTCATCAGATCACTCTCATTGCTTTATTAAAAAATGAATACTATAACGTGTCCACTTAGGTATTATCTCAAGAATGCAAGAATGATTTAATGTTATAAATTCTATTAATACATCCAAGGATCAGTGAGGCAGAGGAAATTTCAGTTGATGCCCTAAAAACATTTGATAAAATAACAGCCATTTAAAAATATCTCAGAAAATTTAATAAAAATTAATGTAAGATCATTTACCTCAAACTAATAGTTCAATATTACATGTGATGTTAAAATACAAAAGGGATGGGCTTCCCTGGTGGCGCAGTGGTTGAGAGTCCGCCTGCCGATGCAAGGGACACGGGTTCGTGCCCCGGTTTGGGAGGATCCCGCATGCCGCAGAGCAGCTGGGCCCGTCAGCCATGGCCGCTGAGCCTGCGTGTCCGGAGCCTGTGCTCCACAACGGGAGAGGCCACAACAGTGAGGCCCGCGTACCGCAAAAAAAAAAAAAAAAAAAAAAAAAAAAAATACAAAAGGGATTCCTATTAAAACTGTAACAGTGTAAGGATACTTCAATACTACTGTTAGCTAACAATATTCTGAACATTTTAGCTATACAACAATAACAAACAGCATAGCTATATGATGAAATACCATGACATGGTGATTCTCAGCTGGGGGTGGTTTGTCCCCCTGGGAACATTTGGCAATGTCTGGAGACAATTTTGATTGTAAAGGCTGATAGGGTGATGGATGCTACTGGCATCTACTGTGTAGGGGCCAGAGATGCTGCTAAACATCCTATAATGTGCAGGACAGATTCCCACAAAGAATGCTCTCTGTTAGCTCTCTTGAATAGCTACAGCATCTAAAACCCAACTTGTCCAAAATTGAGCTCTTACTACATGACTATATGCCAGATACCACATGAATTTCTTTATTTTAATTTTTATGAAATCCTTATATGTCAAGTGCCATCAATACACCCTTTTCACGTACGAGGTCACTGAGAATGACAGGATTTGTACCAATTGTTCAAGGTCACATACATATTAATGATAGAGATAGGGTTTGAAACCAGGTAATTTGGCTACTGATTCCCCCTCTCCCCCAACTGAAATAACCTGCTGTCATTAAGTGACTGAAGTAGGAATTTTGAATCCACACACACAGCAGGATGATCCATCCCAATTTTATAAAACATACATTTTAAAATAAAAGTAAGTACATTTTGGTTGTTAGTAGTGGTGGGATTTCTCTAGTGTCTCTAATGGATTATTTTGTATTCAGAAAAAACAAAAATCCAATAAGTCATAAAAAGAATCAATGGAGCTAAAAAATTTGGTTTTAATATCTTTTTTTAAGAACAGAAATGTCTGAATAGAGGGTAGTGTTGCCTCTAGGTTGATAGGCACTGTTATAGAACCAACTTCACTATTCAAGTATTTACACTAGAGTCCTTTGGGGGCTATAAATCCTGACTGAAACTGCTTTAAACAAACAGAAATGAGTTGACTCCTGTCACTGAAAAGTCTGGAGAAAGGGCTTTTTTTTTTTTTTTTAGGCCGAATGATTATTTTATTTATTTATTTTTAACATCTTTATTGGAGTATAATTGCTTTACAATGTTGTGTTAGTTTCTGCTGTATAACAAAGTGAATCAGCTATATGTATATATATATCCCCATATCCCCTCCCTCCTGAGCCTCCTCCCACCCTCCCTATCCCACCCCTCTAGGTGGTCACAAAGCACCGAGCTGATCTCCCTGTGCTATGCAGCTGCTTCCCACTAGCTATCTATTTTACATTTGGTAGTGTATACATGTCAGTGCTACTCCCTCACTTCATCCCAGCTTATGGAGAAAGGGTTTTGTTAACTTCAGGCGAGGCTTGTTCTCAAAATGTTTGACCTAGACTCCTCTCTCTCTCTCCCTCCCTCTCTCCAGTTCTTGACTGCTTCCTCTGTATAGCATCTACTGTTTGCACACTCTCTCCTCTCTTTCACATCCATCAGGAAGAGCCAATCTCTCTCCAGTCTAGATGTTCCTTCTCATTGGACCACTCAGGTCACATGGATGTATTGATTGGCCTGGCCTTGGTCTTGGGTGCTGCTTTTAGAACCAGGGCTGAACTCAACTTCCCTAGTGTCCTGTGTCTCTTTAAACAGAGGATGGGGGCCACTGGGAAATTGGAACATTGATATCTATTGGGAACTGTATGGTGGGGATTCAGCCAACCCAGACACACTACATTCAGGGACTTCCAAGATTAGAACAACTTTATTAAATGTCTACTTATGTAGAGTTATTATCTAATAGACAACATGGCCGTTACATTCAGAGTAGAGCGTGTCACAGAAAGATGGATTTATAAGGGAAGGTTTCCTGGTAGAAGTAGGAGTAGAGGAGTGCTCCTTCATACCTTCAAGGACGGGTGAGAGCTGGATAGGCACAAAGGGGAGGGCCATACTTGGGTGTGTAAGAAGAGCGTGGTGGCCAAGACCAGGATGTGTGAAGGGGAACTGTGTGTATGGACCCAAGAAAGAGCAGCAGTGTAGAGAAAAGGGCTTGGCATGAGAATTGTTTAAGTCTTGGCTCTGCAACTCTGCATCTCCAAATGAAGAACATGTGCCCATGGGAAGCCTTTGTATGAAGGGTGTTTATATGATTGCTGTTAATATTTTGTATTACCAAGCTGCTTTACCTTTCCAGCCTCATTTTCCACATCTGTAAAATAAAATGGACGTAATAGCACAACCATAGGATTTGTATGCAAGTTAGATACGATTATGTCTCTTGAAAGACTCTGCATACTGTAAATTAGTAGATGCACGTAGGGAAGGAAAATTTCAGTGGGTCCAGGAATGTATTCAGAGTAGCAGACCCAGACTTTAAAAATTAGAAGAATAATTGGTTTCCTTCTCCCTCCCCCCTGCCTCAGATGCACCGCCCTGACTTCTTGGGGCCTCGAAGACCTCGCTGTTTCCCCAAGATACGGCAGGTCAACTCATGAGACCATCAGAGTGGGGCTGCAAGGAAAAGACAGGGGCTCTGGATTGCAGGCAGCCCAGCTGGGCTTCAGGGAGGGACCAAGAGAAGCAGTGTTCTAAGAAGGGGAGGGAGAGCCCAAGGAGGAGACAAAATGACTTCTTGGGTTGAGTCAGCCAGAGCCCATAAAAACCTCAATGTATGAAATTAGCTTGATTCTGTAAAATAGTTACATCAAGGTGACTCTCAGGAAATCAGTAACATGCTGTAATTATGTCCATAAACATGCTGAAGAAGCAGGAGAGGTCGGAGGCAAGGGGAGGGGGGTGGCTGCTACAAAGCCTTTAAAGACTTGACTCATGAAGCTTGTGGGCTCTAGAGCCACCCCGGGGTCCCGCTCCTTGCTTCTGCCAGGGATTGATCCAGGGAGAAGGAAATTCAATTTGGCAAATATCTATTGAGCATTTACTTCAGGTCAGGCTGAGGGCAGCGCCAGTGGGTAAGGCACTGCGTTGGTGGGCTCACCCTCTCCGTTCAGGTCCTACTTTGGAAACACGCAGAGAAGTTACTGGAATTGACACAGGCTTAGTGGATAGTATAGACCTTTTAGGGAGCCATAAGAGAGGTGTTTGCTGACACTTCCTCACGTTTGTATTTGCAAATACAGTGGATTCTGCTTCTGGGAGTTAGGCCTGCAATCCCAGTAGCTGCTACAAGATCCATTTGCTCTCAAAACCTCTTCATTTAAAATCCAAATAAAATTCTTTTTTGGAGAGACAGGAGGAAAACTCACAGTTTCCTAGCATTTAACAGCTCTATGCTTTACCTATATTGTTTCACTTCTCAAAAATAGTATGAGCCAGTTTTGATTTGCATTTCTCTAATAACTGGTGATGTTGAGCATCTTTTCATGTGCTTTTTGGCTGTCTACGTCTTCTTTGGAGAAATGTCTATTTAGGTCTCCTGCCCATTTTTTGATTGAGTTGTTTGTTTTTTTGATATTGAGCTGCATGGACTGTTTGTATATTATGACCTATATGGGGAAGGAAGCTATAAAAAGAGTTGATATATGTATATGTATAACTGATTCACTTTGCTGTATAGCAGAAATGAACACAACATTGTAACTCAACTATACTCCAATAAAAATTTTTAAAAAATAAATTAAAAAGTTATGAGCTGGAATGTTTTAGCTCCATTTTATAGATGAAAAAAATTGAGGTTCTGTACAATGAAGGGACCTAGTCAGCATCACGCTAAAAGTAAGTGGACATTGATGTATGATTCACACCTTAGTCTGCATTCCGTTAAATTGCCATTGTGGCAATTAGACCAAGCTCGTGGTTGCTACTTTTGTTGACTGAAAAAAATGCACAACCTAAAAGTTGAGAGTTATATTTTATTTGGTGGACAAAACTGAGAACTTAAGTCTGGGACACAGCATCTCAGATAGCTCTGAGAGATTGCTTGGAAGAGATAAGGGAGGAACCAGGATATATAGGAGTTTTTGCAACAAAAACCAGATCGTTGGAACATCAAAAGATTACTGAAAATTAAAGAAAACCAGACATCTCAAGTTAAGGAATTTAACGCTTTTCTCTGTATGGGAAGGTGCAAGAGTCTGGGCTCACTGAAATCATTCCTTTGATAAGCACCTCAGCTATCTGGGGCCAGTATCCTGTGCTTTCTCATCCTAAGTCTCCTCAGGGTGCACTGTCCGGAGTTGCTGCCGTGGTTGACTGCTAGATGGCAGGCATCCTGTTACTATTCTGAGTTCCCTCAGGGCTCTCCCTTTGGGGCGGCTGTAATGTGATGGCTTGATGGCTGCGATATCCTTTGTTTACTGATACAGCAGGCAACAATTTTTTTTTTTTTAAATTTTGCTCAGAACATTAGAACGTGAGAAAGGAGGTGCTTGTGTGTGGGCTGGGATTGCAGAGAGAAGCAAGAGGGTACATTTGAGCAGAAGAGATAGGGGAAAAGGCAGGTAGGTCTGGGTGAGCTTTGGAGGTGAACAGGCTAAGCAGACAGGGAGCGGGAATCATGGTGGGAGGAGAAGGGAGCGTGAGTGAGAAGGGGGCGCACTGGGTCTTCTGACCCTCGTGCCCAGGCTGTGGGAGAGGGTCATCCTCTGTTCAGGGTCTGACTTGAACCCATCAGCCTGTGCCTGATGAGCATATTCTAGGCAGAAATTATTTTTTCAGCATATCACAGGAAATGTGCATGTTTTTCCAAATGTTGAGAAAAATCAGTTGAGAAACTAGGAAAATAGTCAAAATTATTATGTCTCTTATAAGAATTAAAGCTTAACAATCAACATAGAGATATTATTGCTTTGAAAGAATCTGCTGACATAAAGTGGAAAACAAGAGCAGGAGAAGCTGACCCAAGAAGCTGAAGGTGAAGGTCAGAGTTTCAGAGTCAGGACAGGAACAGGTAGGGGAGAAGCATGAAAGTCCCATCAGTAAGCCTTGCTTCCAGTTTTTGCCACGAGAGAAGAGTTATTCGTCTGCTGCTGTCTGATGCTAATGGTAAGTCATTATTGCAAATAAAATAAATATTAGTCAGCTTATACCCATGGACTACTTTATGGATGATGTTCCAAGAAATAATAAGTTTTGGAAGTGAAATACGTCCCTAAAGTTGGCAATTTCGGTACATGATTCTGTGCGGTGCTGTTAGGAGTCCTTGCTAGGAGATCCGGATGTTATTTTGTTTCATGACTACCACAAAATGTTTATGGCTCGAATATTCACTGTAGCTTACCATTCTTTGCAAATGCTTGAATGGAGAAATGCAAAGAGGTGTTGTTGGGGAAATACCGCAACATTAAATCAGAAACATTTTTAAAAACCTGAATTAGAGGAAGCAATAAAGAATTGGAAGACCCATCCAAAATCAGATTGAGCAGACAAAATGATTTTGTTGTTAAAAAAGGAAAGGAGATTATATAAAGCAAACCTAACACTCAACTTGAAGTTGCTACTGGACATACTCTTACCAATTTGTCTGAGGTCAATGCAAGATAGGAGAAATTGTCTATGTCTGGAATACTTGTCACAAAAAAAGAGATCGAGACCTTTGGATAGGGCAATTCACGCTTAGAGTGTTTTAAAATTTCATTTTAAGGATGATAGCTTTTAAATATTAAAAATGATACATTGTGGTATTATCTTTTAGTTTTAAATGATTTTTATTTGGCATTTATTTCTGTTACTGTCCCTTCTCTTAATGTTTGTGATTATCAAATGTCTATATCTGGGAGAGATCACTTTACGTATGACTGAAATATATAATCTTGTCATAATATTTTGTCTCATAATAAAAACTAACCATGCATTTATTATATATTTTAACAGAAAACCTCTGTGATAATCCTACAACTCCCAAAAAACTCACTCTTTATTATTATAATCACTTACTATTATTTTAAGACACACAAATAAAGTGTTATGAAAAATGCAGAATAATATGATTTGGGGGGTTTCCAAGAATTACCAGGAATTCTGATATCTTGTTCTCAAATCCTGGAGATTACTATCTGTTAGGAATTTGGAAACACTACCCCATGAGGATGGGAGCATGTACACCTGTGTGTTCCTCCCTTTTGCTGCTGGTCCTGACTCAAACCAGTGATCACAAATGCAACAGCAGAAAAGCAGACAGGGGAAGGAGTGGATAAAAGCAAGACTTGGAATTTGGTGCCACTAGTGGAAATGTTTACCATTAAAAAGAACTACTCTGCTGAAGAATTTAGGGCTGGGTAAGCCCCTGATGTCTGACCTCAGCTGGTCTGAGAGTTGCTTACTGTTTGTAGTCATTGTGACCCATTTCACTTTCTTTCCCAACCTCTCAACCCCACCTGGGGTACCAGGATCAATGCTGGGTGATGGGTGAAGGGACATTGTCTGCAGCCCCTGCTTCCCTCCATTTCTGTATCACTCTCACCACTGGGACCTCATCAGGCCCCTTTTAGATCTGAGTTCCTGTTCTGTGGAAGCCCAGTCTCAGTTTATGCTTTATTTGTGTTGTGATCATTTAGAAGCACAATTCAGAATTTATTGGGATTAATTGCGACAATCCTTTGCACAACCAGACACCTGATAGGATTAATAATGGGTGGTACAGGAGCGAAGGTGTTAATAGCTGATAGTATTATAAAGCTTAACTATTATACTTTTATAAGTGGATAATAGCTTACTGTGGTGCTACTGGGAGAGATGTCCGTTCTTCCAGGGGAGCCTCTGAAAGGTTCTAAATCTTTGTTTTCCCTTCTGAAAATTGGGGATATATGGCAGACATTGTTAGTTTTCCATTTAAGCATCATTTCATCTTCTTCCTGTTAATAGAACCCAGATTTTATTCAAGTGCTGGGGTAGGAGATGCTTCATGGACCCTTCTTCTCTAAGGGTAGAATGCTGAACAGGTAAAGCCAATCAAGGAAATTCCATTTTTTCAGCCAGGTCTGATTAGGTGTGGGCTTGTGACTCTACTGAGGTTAATGAGATATAAGGGGATGTTTACTGGGAGGTGTCTGAAACCACTTTCTTCAATTTTGTAAAATGGAGAGACACTTTTTTCCCTCTTCCGATTGCAGCTATGTGAGGAGACACTTGGAGCTGCCAGCTGCAGCCATTTTGTGACCAAGAGGAGAGCTACAAGCTTGGCTGAGGATGCAGAGCAGAAAGGTGGCAAAAACACGGGGGGCTTGGTGGTATCTTTGTGTGACTTTATCATGGTCAGGCCTGGAGCTGCTCTATCTCTGTCTCAAGACTTCTTTGTACGGGAGTGTTGATTATCTCTACCTGTGTCAGCTGCACTTGGCAGTGAAAAGTATCTCAAACGCAGATAGCCCTTTCCCTCTCGCAAGATGAGTTTTGTGGTAAGACATGTAGGACTTTTAAGAAGTTACAAACTCTGTAAATTGAAGTCATTTATCGTTACCGTACACACACATGAAGTATCACATGGCGTAATTTCATGCCTTGTGAATGGTTAGCCAGGGAAAAATTGGGAGGTGGGAGGTCTTCCTAAGGTCTCTCAATTCACACCCTATACTTGCCCACTGCTTTGCTCATATATGAAGGCTGAGTCCACCTTCCCAGTTGGCAGTGTGCTGTAGGCCAGTGTGCCTTGCATTGGTTGCCGGGAGACTAGGTTTATCTATGCAAATAGTTAGCTATGTGATCCTGGACAAGTTAAATAACGCCTGTTAGCCACTGATGCCTCTTCTGGAACTTGGGGATAATAGCCTGAGTTCCTCTTAGGGTGCTGGTCGGCATCAAATGAGAGAGGGCATAGTTTTCAAACTATATGCAAAGAAAGTGATGGTGATTGCTATAGACTGAATATTTGTGTCCTGACCAAATTCATATCTGGAAGCCCTAACCCTCAATGTGGTGGTATTAGAAGGTGGAGATTTTGGGAGATGGTTAGGTCATAAGGGTAAAACCCTCATGAATGGGATTAGTGCTTTTATAAAAAAGACCCGAAAGAGTTCTTTATCCCTTCCACAATGTGGAGGCATAGAGAAGAGATGGCGATCTATGAGCCAAGAAACATTGATCTTGGACTTCTCTGTCTCCAGAACCGTGAGAAATAAATTTCTGTTGTTGATAAGTCCTCCAATCCATAGTATTTATTTTATAACTGCCCAAACAGACTAAGAGAGATGATGATGATGATGATGAAGATGATGATGATGAAGAAGAAGAAGAAGATGATGATGATAAAGATGAGTTTGCTCCTTCTGGCCATCAGTTGAATTCTAAACATAACAAAACTTGGAGAGTGTGGCAGGTGGACAGAAGAGGGTCACAGAAAAGGTGAGAAATATGAACTGTGAGATCTGAAACCTACAAGGGGACAGTCAACACAGCTGAGAGGAGCATTCAGAGCAATGTAGTAGCCCTCTCCTCAATGTAACACTGTGAGCCTCCCCAGGATGGATCAAGGTCCTCCTTCATATATTTCACTCTGACACATTCAGGCGAGTTTCAGTTCAAGTGGACTTTTTTTCTCCTAATCCACATCCAGTCCAAGTGGCTGGAGGCACTCAATTCCGATCCTCCCTTTCCTGGAGGTGCCTGTATGACCTGGTGCCCCAGAACACTGGACTCCAGCAAGCACCTTCCTTTTCTTTATTCTCTGTGTACACCTGGATGTGACAATTCCTTCCTTACAAATGTACCTTTCTCCACAAAATCAATGAGTTTCTCTAAGTACATAAATCAAATCTTTGCAAATTGAGTCATTTGTCAGCCTGGTAGGAGAGCTTGCTAGCTACAGGAATCCTGCGGCAACCTCTTAGGTACAATAGCGGAGTGGGAGAGGAATAAAAATCTGGGTCTGGCTGAATCAGATCCTTCAGTGTAGAGCATGCTGTCTGTCCAGAATACTTCTCTTCATTTCTCCTTCATGATCCTTCTCTTACCACTCTGTGTGCTCAAGATGTAGGCACATTGATTCCTCATCATGTTGGGCACGGCCACATTTCAGCCTGGTGAACTGCTACTCAAACTTCAAAGCCCACACCATTTGTCCCCTCCTTTCTGCAACTTTTCTTGGTTATTCCACTATTAGTGAAATGTTTGATTTGCCTTGTGTCCCAGAGAATTTTCAGTATATCTTCGTTGTAGCACTTACCACATTGGTAGGATTATTTGTTTATGTGTCTATCTCCCTCTATTAGAATATGAGTTTCATAAGGGCAGGGATCACATCTTAACTATCTTTGTTATCACCTGCACTGGCACGATGCCCTGTAATAGAAAAACATTTGTTGAATTAAATTGAATTTGTAAAGTATATTTGCTTAAGGGAGAACACACCTGTATTCATTTCACAAAAGAATTCTTGGCTATATAAATTATTTTGCCAAAGGAGCTCTTCAAAGGGTAAGGCCCCTGGGATATTTGCAGCAAGATGTAATTTCAAATAAGCCATACCCCCACATCACTTTTTGCAGGAGCACATTTCCGGCTTAAAATGGGAGGAAGCAACATACCCATCTCGAGCTGCAATCAACACCTCGCTCACATGCAGGAACAGACTTCAGGACACATAGTTCATAGATTGAAGAGATTTTTCCTTCTGCCCTTTAGCCTCTGACGAGAACCCCAGGGCCTGCAACCCTGGTGGGTGGGGGGCATCCAGGGCACAGCCTGCAAGGTGTGGGGGGTGGCAGTGGAAGGCCCATGTTGTTCAGGAGAAGCACCCATGCTGCTTCCCATTCCTCAGCCCGCATAACAGCCCATTTCAATTCCACCCTGAAATCTCCCGTCTGTCATCACCCATTAAAGGTGTTTATAAGGAACTGCAAAATATTGAGGCTGATGCTTTTTGGCACAAATATTGCTATTAATATTGATATCCCTTGTAAGGCCAGCATCATATTAATAGTGCTTCTTGCAGGGACCTTAGACATCACCCCCTTCTTCCCTCTTCTGATCCTTAGGCAAGCCCTGCAGCTTATTTTTAAGGATTTTCAGAAGTTACCGATTATACAATAAAAGGGAGCAAGAAATCAAACCTGGTCTTTACTCATGTGTTATATGGTATGTGTTGGAATAATCCTTCTCTAAAATCAGATAGAGGATAGATTTCCTCTTTGACCAAGACAGAGCATGGCACATCTTCAATCACTCATTTATCCCCTGGACAGTTATTAAGCACTGCTGTCTCCCAGGTACTGTGCAAGGTGCTGGGGACCCAGAGATGAAGAGTTAGGGTGCTGTCTTTCTGATGGTCAAGGCTGGGTGGAACTCAGGGATGAGGAGTGTGCTATGATGAGATATAAAGCAGCACAGAGGAGTCACCCCCCCCCCCCTTCTTCTGGCTTGATGCAGAGGCTGTGCTCAGAAAAGACTTCCTGGAGTTGCTAACAGCAAAGAACAGCTTTGCTATGGGCTGAATTGTGCACCCCCCTCTTCAAACCCCCAGTACCTCAGAATGTGACTGTATTTGGAGAGAGTCTTCAGGGAGGTGATTAAGGTACAATGAGTCACTAGGTTGGGCTCTAATCCAAATAACTGGTGTAGAAGAGGAGATTTGCACACAGACATGCACAAAGGGAAGACCATGTGAAGACACAGAGAGAAGGCAGCCGTCTACAAGCCAAGAAGAGAGGCCTCAGAAAACAACCCTCCAAACCTTGATCTTGGACTTCCAGACTCTAGGACCATAAGAAAATAAATCTCTGTTCAATACTCCATCATGGCCTATATGGGAAAAGAATCTAAAAAAGAGTGGATACATGTATATTACCACAGATTCACTTTGCTGTACACCTGAAACTAACACAACATTGTAAATCAACTGGGCCCCAATAAAAATTAGTAAAAACTAAAGAAAAGAAAAGGTATCTGTGTTGTTGAAGCCGCCCACCTGTGGCGCTCTGTTATGGAAGCCCAAGCTGACTTATACGGGCCTTGAGGTGGAGATGTCTGCTAGACAGTGCCAATCTTGGCATGCTTTGGGAGTCAGAACACGTGGAGGGCGTCCGGAGCCAGAGTGGTGGGTGAGATGCCTCAGGGAGAGGGTGTTAACAGAGAATGATTGAGGGACACCGATACCACACGAGGAGGAGTCTTCTCAGACTTCTTTCTCTTTAAAACCTCGCGAAGGGTGCAGGGGTGACATCTAAGGCTGCCTGGAGAAGAGGTTCTTGATCATCTGTGCTAAGTGGTGGCTAAGGTCACAGTGAGGAGAGCCAGAGAACAGGGGATGGAGGTGTGCTGTGGTCTTTCCAGTTACTGGTTAGTGGCTTTCTGTTCCTAAAGTTCTTCCTCTCACCTTATCACGTGTGCCTCATACTCGGTGTGTGTGGAGATGTGGTATTGATCACCCACAGTTGATGAACAAGGAAGCTTAAGTTCAGAGAAGGCTGTATGAGGACCTGCGGCCTCTGATCTGGGGGGACTGTCTGTAGGAACACCTTCTGCTGGTGATCAGCAATGGGGCGGGCCGGTGTCTGTCGGATGACCACGGAACAGGCTCCTCCTGTCCCAATTCTGCCCCACCTGACCTCCCCGGGGCAGCGTGCACCTTGGCATCCCATGGAAACTGGAGTAGTTATTTGACTTTAGCAGAGTTTAAAAGTGAACCTGATCCCCTATTTCACACATGGGTGGGATCTTCTTACACACACATCATTGTTCCAGGAGGCTCCAGTTTTCCCCAGCCACCCCTATTTTAAGTTCTTATGTTCCTCAAATGCCCTCTCTTTTAAAAAATTTATGTAGAGTTGCTTTACAATATTGTGTTAGTTTCAGGTGTACAGCAAAGTGAGTTGGTTTTATATATATATATATATATATATAAGTATACACACACACGCACAGATATACATATATGTATATATAATTTTTTTCAGATTATTTTCCATTATAGGTATTATAAGATATTGAATATTGTTCCCTGTGCTATACAGTAAATTCTTGTTGCTTTTCTGTTTTATACATAGTAGTGTGTATCTCTTAATCCCATACTCCTAATTTATCCCCCTCCTTTCCCTTTTGGTAACCACAGGTTTGTTCCTGTGTCTGTGAGTCTTTTTAAGCCCTCCCATTCAGGCCTTGGCCTTCTGTCCCTGGACCACCCCACCTTCACCAACTGCCACCAAAGCAGGTCCCAGCCCCAAACCAGAAGTTTTATAGGTGCTGCTATGCCAGGCTCCAGGCAAGAGCCAGTGGGGCCTTCTGAGGCTTGGCCTTTGCTGTTTTAGAAGGTGGCGGGTGGCAGAAGCCAGAGAAAAGCTCGGGCAGCTGCAGCTTTGGAGCTGCGTCCCCGCCGTCCCCACCGCAGAGACTGGCTGGTATACCTCCCGAGATTCTTGAAGGCAAATGTAACTGGCCTCCTTGAAAATAAATTTTCTTGATAGAATCCCCAGTCTAGGCTACATATGGAATTCTCCCACCAGTCTGAGGAAAACCAGCTAATGCCTCCCTACTCCTTGAGAAATAATAACCTTGACCTTGTTTTGCTAAAGGCTCATTCTCTTTTTATCCTGGCCTGGTTTTCATCACAAGAAATTTTGCATTAACCCTGGACCATCTAGGGTGACTGGTACCATGTATAGAGTTTTTCTCTGACTCCCAGATTTCTCTCATGATAGCAGGGGATTTCAGTGCACCACCACATATATGCCTTTTCTAAAATAAAACTGTTACTACAATGGGGCTTGAAACCTGGTTTTGGGGTTCAAATCCCACACTTTCTTGCCCATTTATTTTGAAGGGATGTCTAGCCATGCACTGTGAATCTGGGTGAGTTTGGATTTGCTGGCTAGCGTTCTAAAGCCTGGTATCCATGGGGCACTTGTTCATAAAATCAGACTGTGGCACTTTTGTGTTATATATGCTAGACGATGATCTAAGTGTTGGCAGTATAGAGACAAGTGAAACAAGATTTCTGCCTTCAGAGAAGTTAAACTGGGGCTGGGAAACGTGTCAATTAATAATTGTAATAAAAAGTCGCAACAATTCCCTGAAAGTCCTGCTCTAAGTTCTGCCCTTCAAGAAACCATCTTCCTGAAAGAATGCTCACCATCACTAATCATGAGAAGAATGCAAATCAAAACCACAATGAGGTATCACCTCACACCAGTCAGAACGGCCATCATCAAAAAAACTACAAACAATAAATGCTGGAGAGGGTGTGGAGAAAAGGGAACCACCTTGCACTGTTGGTGGGAATGTAAGTTGATACAGCCACTATGGAGAACAGTATGGAGGTTCCTTAAAAACCTAAAAATAGAACTATCATACGACCCAGAAATCCCACTACTGGGCATATACCCTGAGAAAACCATAATTCAAAAGGAGACATGTACCACAATGTTCACTGCAGCACTATTTACAAGAGCCAGGACATGGAAGCAACCTAAGTGTCCATCGACAGATGAATGGATAAAGAAGATGTGGCACATATATGCAATGGAATATTATTCAGCCATAAAAATAAATGAAATTTAGTTATTTGTAGTGAGGTGGATGGACCTAGAGTCTGTCATACAGAGTGAAGTAAGTCAGAAAGAGAAAAACAAATACCATATGCTAACACATATATGTGGAATCTAAATAAAAAAGTGGTTCTGATGAACCTAGGGGCAGGATGGGGACAAAGAAGCAGATGTAGAGAATGAACTTGAGGACACAGTGGGGGGAAGGGGATGCTGGGATGAAGTGAGAGAGTAGGATTGACATATATACATTACCAAATGTAAAATAGATAGCTAATGGGAAGCAGCCGCATAGCACAGGGAGATCAGCTCTGTGCTTTGTGACCACCTAGAGTGGTGGGATAGGGAAGGTGGAAGGGAGGCTCAAGAGGGAGGGGATATGGGGATATATATATACATATAGCTGATTCACTTTGTTATACAGCAGAAACTAACACACCATTGTAAAGTAATTGTACTCTAATAAAGAGGTTAAAAAAATAAAATAAAATGCAGTGATGATAGTGGAAAATAAACAAAAACACCTTCCTCAGTGAACCTCAGGATGGAAAATCTGAGGGGCTCAGACATTGGCAGGTACTATCCCTTCATTTTACAGATGTAGGATCAGAGACCCAGAGAGGGGAGGAAAGAAGGAAATGCACATCTGATAGCTAGTGTGGCTGGCACTGTCTGGGCACAATGACTTGTAGGGGGTGGCTCGTGTCAAGGGCAAAGCAGAGAGCTATCATGCAGCCACCAAGCTCTCTGAAGGGCTCAGAGCGCCACTGCGTCCTTCAGTGGGGCTCCCCCCCTGCCGGGTCTCCATCTGTCTCTTGCACCTCCAAGGTCGAGTGCAGTGCTTCAGGGACTGAACGAGCTGTTCTCATTTACCCAGAAGCTCTACCCTCCTGGCTCCTCCTCTCACCCCTCTGGGCGCAGCCCTGCCTGGCCAGCCCAGTTGGAGTGCTTCTTAGGATGAATACTTCAGCTTTGTCTCTGCCTTCCTACTCCTCACATGTTCGGAAGTCAGGGCTGGAATTTCTCCCTCTATCAGGCTGATGGGGAAACAGATCCAACATGGGGTCTTGGCCAGCAGGGTCAGAGCTGGCACTACCTTTTATTCTGGCTCCCTTCCTGAGCTGTCTCCCTCACATCCCAGGTCTCTTTTCTAAGAACCTCTTGATGTGGCCAGACCAAGCTCTGCTTCTCAGCACCTGGTAGCCTTATGTGTCCCCCAGCTGCACGGCTGGGCAGCCACTCCTGGGTGGCCAGGGGCAGTTGTGAACAGCTGGCAATCAACAACGCCCATCTCCACTTTGCCCTTCTCGGGAGATGTGTCAAGTCTCCCTCCAGCCAGTGTGCTCAGTTCTCTGCATTCCCGATGTGAGGGCCTGAGGGCCAGCACGAAGACATTTCCCTATTGGTAGAATTGGTGCTGATGTTGATGGGACAGCTGCGGGCTTGATTTGTGGCTTCTCTACAGGCCGGGTGAGAGGACCTCTCCCCTCTCCTGCCCCTCAGCAAGGCTTGAGCCCACGTGTCACGGCATCTTTGGGACTGTGTATGTGGCTGGACTCTTCACTTTGATCCCACATCAGATCCCGGCGTTATTATTTTTCCAAGCACAGTGATTATCCCCCTAATCATGCCAGGAAATGAAAAGCCGCAGACGCTTTCCACTCAGCGGCCCTGTAGATCTCTGTTGTATTATGAATGTGAAAGTTGATTGAACCAGGGAAACAATTTAAAGGCAGAGTTTCCAAAACGGCCCTGATAAGAGGAAGCCTCTCCCAAGGTCTAGGGCAGCTCAGGCTGGCTTTGAGTGCAGAACAAGGGCGGGGGCTGGAGTGTCTTGCCCTTGCCCCTTCTCCGCAGCTCTGAGTGGCACAGAAAGCCACAGCCTGGAACCTCAGGACTCACCCCGGGTAAACCCAGCCCCGGGTGGCACAGAGAGGAAACAGGCTGATCCCCAGAAGACCAACTCACATGTTCTGGCCTCATAGTTAGGGACTCCCCGGTGGCTCCTACATCCCTCCTCACCTACCTGGGAATTAACCTGTCTCTGTAGCCATCCTCCTCCCTCATCAGGGTGGGGACTTTCTCTATTCACCTGTGTATCCCCTATACCTGATCTCCAGGGTGAATGCATGTCAGCACTATAAGTGCAATAATAATGATGACCGTGAGAATGCATAGCTGACACTGACTATGCACTCTGGGTGTTGTAAATATCGCAACTAATTTAGTTCGTAACCAGTCTTAGTTCATAATCACTCTTAGCTTACCAGTTTGTCATCTTTCCACCACCTCCTTTCCCACACTCGGGTGAGAGTGTGACTGTCTTATCAAGATCCAATTACAGGGGAAGTAAAGGAGGAAGAAGTTTCTTCCTTTTCTGCCCTTTAATCTGAAACAAAGATCTCTGCTGAGAATGATTGCTTATTCCCTTCTTTTTCTGTCTCTCCTTCAGTTCCCTCTTCCCTAGCCTCATATTTCCCAGGCATCCGCCAGTCTCCCTGGTTTGCCTCAGCTCCTGATTCCCTACATCGTGCACCTGCCCCCGTGCCCCGCCAGACACACCAGCCCCACCAGCCCTGCTGCGGCAAGCCTGTGCTGTTCCACCCTTTCTCTGCTCTTCAGCTCCTGCCATGAATATCTTTGATTTCATCACTTACCTTCTGCCTTCCTTTCTGAATGTTATGGATATTGTTTCTGTTGATAGCCTGCTCATTTTTAAAAGTGTATTTGCTATTCTGTGGGCTTGGCATGGGACAACCCAGGTACACATAAAGAAAACAGTTTATAAAATAAACATCATGAGGATCAGCCTTCTTCTCAGAGACGGTGGGACCAGCAGGCAGACAGGAAGGTGCACACACCCTCAAGGGGGAAGGGAGCCAGGCTGGTCCACCTGGAGCTGGGTCTGCAGGGGCCCCCGCAGCATGGCAACCCTCACATCCCCTGCTTCCTAAAGCTGTTTTCCCAGGTATACAGCCAATGCTTGTGCAACACACCCTATTGAGCATGCATTGTGTACAGGCTCTGCGGAGCAGACAGAAGACAGAGTCCTACCTCTTAAGGCGTCCAGGGTCCAGCTGGGAGAGAATGGAGGACATGCTAACAGCTTTTATGTGCTACGTGCTGTTCTGAGTGCCTGACAGGCAGTCACTCTCTGAATCCTTAAACCACCCTGAGCAGCTGGTGATAGTAGTATCATCCTCAGCATTTTACAGAAGAGGAAACTGAGGCACAGTGAGGTTAAGTACATCACCCAAGGGTGCAAAGTTATGACATGTCAGAGCCAGGATTCCAACTGAGCTGGTGTGACACTACTATATGCTGCCTGCCTAGGCTCTCCTGCTTCTTACTTGTCATGAAATGGACCTGGAAAAGCCAACACTGTGAGGTCCATGTGAGGGGTACACACATGAGTTACAGCCGGAGTTCCAAAGAAAAGAGCTTTCCTGGGCTTGGAAGGGAGAGGAGGTTTCCTGGGGAAGGAGGCACTGGATTTGGGTCTCACGAAGGGGTGTGACTCAAAGAGGTGAAGGAGAGGGAATATTGTAGGCAGGAAGAAAGAAAATATCAAAGACATGGTTTTAGAGAGAGAGAGGATGTTTGTGTGTGTGCATGTGTGTGTTGTCCTGCAGCGCGTATGAGGAAAGGACAAGGATGCAGCCTATCCAATATATCCCCTGCTGCTTTGCTGAGAGGAGGTCTGGGATGTCTAGACTCTTATTTAGGGGACCAGCGCTGAAGTGAAGAGGGGCCCTGGGCAGGAGGGGACAAATAAGCTAGGTGATGGTGACCCCTCTCTAACCCCATCATAGACTTGCTGCATGTGATTTCTGCTCCTTTTCCTTGCCTCTCTAAATGTAAACCGCCTGCCTGGTGCAGACTGCCCTCCCCAGCTTTCTTCAGCAATCATGGTATTAAGTGTAAGAAAAACAACAGCATACATTTATTTTATGTTATTTACAAACTGTAACGTTCAGCCTGAAAACAAATTGAGGTTTCTGGGCAAAGAGGCAGCGTCTGATGTTGGAGTGAGATTTCTCGTTGTTCTGAGTCACTCAGTCTGTGGTTGCAGATGCCTTTGGAGGAGACGGAGCTGCCTGCCTGGTGGTGGGAGGGAAGGCTCTGAGGGACAGGGGATGGCAGACAGGGGACCCAGAAGGCAAGGGTGGGCAGTGAGCCTGGAGGGTGGTGTTCCCAGGATCTGGCTTGTCTGGGTCAAGAGCATACCGTCTGTCTGCAATTAATGAACAGGCATGAGCAATGGCAATCCTCCTGTTGGTGGGCCTGAGCTGGAATGCAGCCTGCACCCCACAGTGTGTGTGTGTGTGTGTGTGTGTGTGTGTGTGTGTGTGTGTGTTCTTTGGTGATGCTCTGCGTGTCTCCGCCCACTTTTTCTTCCTGAGAGATTCTGACCCACTGCCTTTGGCACAAATCAAGCAGCACTCCCATTTCTCATTTGGTGACTATAATACCTTCCCCCAATGGGGAGACCAAGAGGGGAGAGGAAGAAGAGGCAGGACATTTCACGTTACATTGATACAAAATTGTATGACTAAAATCCCAGAGCAATGGAATCCATTGCCCCCTTTAGCCATTGCTTATTCATCCTGGGTTCCAAGTTCTCCTAAGGTACCATGAACCGAAACATCCGCCTCTACCCAAACTCTGCCCCCTCCCCCCAGTCCTCCTCCCTCACAGGGGTGGACTCTTGACCTTGGCTCATCTACTCAGTGCAAATCTAGGACTGTTATGTGAGCTACTGGAAGAGAAATGCCTTATGTCTTCCTGGGGCGGAGCCAGTAAGAATTGAGGGACTGGGGCAGCCATAGCCCACCCTGAAAGAAGACCCTGTCTGAGATGCCCTGAACAAATGGAGTTAACAGGTGATGAACAGGGTGCTGGTGACATCATTTAAGCCCTTGGATAAATCTGGACATGAAGCTGGTTAATCCTAGGATTTCCCAGTTGGTGAAAGTCATAGATTCTATTTTTCTCCGTTCTATCATAGTTTATGTCACTTGCATCTGTGAAACAGTCCTAAATGATATGGCACTGACGACAGTTTGGTGAATTGACAGCTGATGGGAATAGGGCGGAGAAAGTGGCATAAAAGGAGGGCTGGAAGGAAGGTCCAAACCTGCCACCTGAGGCTTCTTGTGGCTAATTATTCAGAAAACTGCCCATCTGCTCAGATGGAGAGGGCAGGTGGGGATGGAGCAAGGGCTTGTCCCCTCCGTGTGCATTCTTCAATTTACTATTTATTATCTAGAGGAAGAGAGGGTGCAAAAATTGGCAGGAAGTTTGGAGACTGTTTGTCCCAACACCTCATTTTATGGCTGTGAAGCTAGAGAACAGGAAAAAAGCATGACTGTCCAAGACCACACAGTGTGGTAGTGACAAATTATTTTAACTTGATTTTTTGCCAGGGTAGAGAGTGGTTGGGGTGTTGAGGGAGAGCAGGAATGGATAGTTGTGTACTCATGTTCATGCCTGAAGGTGACCCTAGGCTGGGAAACCCACTAATGTGGATGCATTTCCTATGGAGGGGGACCCTGCAAGGAGATGGTGCTAAGAGGGGTGCTGGGGGTGAGGGCGAAGCATTTATAGGACTCAGGGTCTTCAGGGTCCTACCCAAAGAAAACTGCACATCCACCTAAGATTCACTTTTAAAACAAGCTGCTGCTGGCTCTATTTTTATCCCATCACATTCCTGCCAGCCCCATCTGGAGCTCATCCCCTCCTCCCTCCCTGAGAGTGGAGTGGAGCTTCATTAGCGGTGTGAGGACATCTCAGGTGTGGATCTGGGCGGCGGGGGGGGGGTGGATTTGGCTGTGGGCTGGTGGCCTGGGAGGGCATGGCCAAGCAGGGGAGGGTCATTGGAGAGGGCTCCACTCAGAGCAGCTTCCATCTCCCAAATGGTAATACCAGGCATTCACTTTGATCAATGCCATTGTCCCTATCTCAGAATTATTCTCCAGGGGAAGGCAGTTTCCTCCACCTGTGACCTAAGTTAGTTGTCTCCAAACTTCTGGAAGAAATGACCAAAGATACAAACACATAAACACACTTACATGAACACACACACATACATACACACATACACGCATACACACACAATACACATGCATGCACACTTACATACACACATGCACAACACATCCATGCAAACATATACACACATACATACACATGCATGTAATATATACACACAGGCACACACACATACATTTACACACATATGCACACCCAAATATACATCCATACACACATGCACGTACATTCATACACATAGAATATACGCATACACACTCGCGTACATATAATACATGCACACATGTAGACGAACACATGTATATATGCACACAGAGTTACATACATGCACACACATACACACATACACTCGCAAGATGTAAATATGCATACACACTCGTATATACATGTGCATGTATATACACACTTACACACATACATACACACATACATGTATGTGGAAGGTGGGAGATTTCCACTCAAGGGCTGCCTTTCCTTTCCCTTCTCCTTCTGGAGCCCAACTCTAGGTGCAAGGCCTCCCACAGGAAGGGGTTACTGACAGAGCCAAAGGCCCATCTCCAGGGCTCCGCAATGCATTCAAGAGGCCAGCAATTCCACTCCTCTCCATGTTTCCAAGCCTCTCCAGCCTGGGGGTCTGGCAGAGCTCTCTCTGTTTTGCAGACCACCCCCTGGCTTGCAGAGGGGGTGTGTGGGTCCATTCGTCTGAAGATATGAGGAAACTGAGGGGCAGTGTGGTGCTGTCACTGCTGTATCTCGGTCAAGTCACTGTCTTTCTTCCTCTTGGGTTTCCTACCAACAAAGGTCAACTCCTGTTTGACCTTTAAGACAGACATGTAGTCATGTCTGTCTTAAAGTTTTTTCTAGTCTCTTCTTTCATCACGAAGATTTGATTCTCACAGCCTGGCTCCTCACAACTGCCTCAGTTCTGTGAGAGACATCTGTGAGTTCTGTGATGATGTGAGAGAACATCCCCCCTCTGATGTCTCAGGTGCACAGGGGCTGGTGGCCTAGAGACAGCACACTTGCCACAGGAAGAGCCTTTGATGGACTGAGCAGTGACCTTCCCCCTGGAGTGACTGGAGGGGAGCAGAGAATGTTCAAACTAATTGCATCTGATTCTGAATCCTGCATAATTAAAACTCAGATGATTTCAAATGGTCACGTATAAGAGCTGTTGGGTTCTGAACTTTCTTCTGCAACAAGAGTAGTTGTGTGTGTGTACACGTTTTTAATCTCACTCAAAAAGTTATTCAGTCCTTCTAAAAGTGGAGGCCAAGTCAGTGATAAATTGCTGACTCCTTCGACATGAATATTGTTCAATTATTCACAGATGTGTTTGGTCTGACAAAAGCCTTCTCTTCAGCACATTTCTCCTGTTAACCGAAGGCATTCATGTTAATGTAGAATCAGCTATCATTAGCACAGACTTTCAGAAGCTTTCAACTATTCAGTGTCTTCTTTCTTCACTCTATCATTTTCTTTTATGATTTAACTAGTGTGAGGCTGGAATCCTGGGCTCTTACTTTACCCAGGAAGTTGAACAAACTGTGTTTTGACACCTGCTGAATTCCCCAAGCTGGGCTGTCTGCTCCATTCTTCACCCACTAAACTAGATTGTGGGAGGTTGGCTTTGCACCTCTCCCACACCAGCCTTGGGGAGATCAGTTGACCCAACCAGAATTCAGGATTCCAGACAAAGGTGTGGTTTCACCCCTTCCACATCAGATTAGATTGAGCCAAAGGGCTCTTCTTCCAGCTGGGTGACTTTCATCCACCTGGGTGGTCCATGTGATCTCCTAATGTGTAAGGAGGGCCAAGTGTCTTAGAGGCCATCCAGGGCAATGGTTTTCAAGCTTTCATTTTTAGCAGTGTAAGGCTTTTCAAAGGAAATCTTGTGCAGAATGCTAAATGTCCGTGAGAGAAGAGCAAAACTATCCTGGAGGAAACAGAGGTGGAGTCACACGCTCTTTCTTCTCCCCAGACCCAGAAACCCATCCCAGCCTAAAGTCTATGATCAATCAAAGCCCAAACAAGAGATACAAGTGGGGAGAGGGAAGGATAAATGTGGGGGTAGAGGTACAAACTATTATGTATAAAATAAGCTACAAGGATATATTATACAACATGGGGAATATCACCAATATTTTATAATAACTGTAAATGGTGTACAACCTTTAAAAATTGTGAATCACTATGTTGTACACCTGTAACATATAATATTGTACATCAACTATAGTTCAATTAAAAAAAGAATGCTTAAGAGAAAACTAACAACTTCATTATTACTAACACTTGCAACTGATCATATTTTTTTTGCAAGTTTCCAATCAAAATTTGTTTAAGTTGTTTCTGTTAAGTCAGAAAAATAGCCCAATTACACTGAAAACGCCTATTTGGATGTCAACTTTTTTCAGGTTTTAAAAAGTGGAGTCATTAAATTCAGAGAAAATTTTTAAAAAAACAAAAACCTCCAAACAAGAGAAGCTATGGCTGGATCAAGGTCGGATCTCAGTTACTGGCAGAGATGGATCTGGTTGCAGTTGCTCTGAGGGCTTCTGTCAATATTCTATTCACTCAGCTCCTTCTTCCAAAGCTCTTCCCAAATGCCACCTTCTTCATTAAGGCTCTCTCAACATTTACAATATGCTTGTTCATTTTCCACTCAACAAATATTTGTTGAGCTCTTCCTATGTGTGAGGCGCCGCTTTAAGTTCTGGGGAAGCAGCAGGAGACAACAGATATGAAAACCTTTGTTCCCACAGAGCTTATATTCTAGTGGAGAGAGAGAAATAATAAACAAATGAATAATTAGATAAGTGTTCAGAGAAAAATAAAGCAGGGGAAGGAATGCCAGCGTTGGGGTGGGAATTACATACAACAGGTGTTCTCTGGCTGGAAGATGACATTGAAACACTGATATGAAGGAGGTGCAAGGAGAGAACATATGAGCATCTGGTGAAGAATGGTCCAGGAAGATGAAATAGGAAATGTGATGGAGTGGAGGTAGGAATGTACCTAGAGAGTTGAAGGAAGACTGTAGAGGTCAGGGTAGGTAGAATAAAGGAAGCTAAAGGGGGTAATGGGGTCAAATCAGTTAGGACCTTCCAGGGCATTGTAGGGACTTGTGTTTGCTCTTGGTTTAATGCAGGGGGCACTGTATGGGTTTGAGCCAAGGGACCCCATGAGCTGGCTTGGAGTTTGAAGGGATTATACCTACCACAGTGATGAGGAAAGATATAGGGGCACCAAGGTAGGGAGATTTGTACACAGGGAGACTACATTATGGCAGTCATCTAGGGTAGAGATGATGATGCCTTGCACCCATGTGGTAGTGAGGATGGAGACAAGTGTTTGCATTTTGGATGTGTTTTGAGGGTAGAGCCAACAAAATTTGCTGAAGGATTAGTTGTGAGATGTGACAGTCAAAGAATAGTCAAGGAAGATTATGCAATTTTTAGCCTGAGTAAACAGAATGATGTCATTAACTAACATGAGGAAGACTGGAAGAAACAGGTTTTCATGGTGCAGGGGTGGGTGGATATCAGAGACTCAGTTTTGGAAAAGTTAACTTTAGGTGTCTGTCAGCTGTCTGAGTGATGAAGTGATGTGAAGATTCTGTCCAGCTGTGAAATTTTCAACCTTTCAATGACTAAAACACTGTTGTAATTTGATCATATTCTGTGCAGGGTTACAATGATCTGTGCCACATGATCATATTCTGTGCAGGGTTACAATGATCTGTGCATGTGTCTGAATGTTGTTAGGACAATATAAGCACCACAGTGCTGGGAAACGTATCCATCCTGGTATCCTCCTCTGCTTCAGCAATGTGCAGGGCAGATGGCCTGTGCTCAAGAAATGCTTGTTGTTGTGAATTCAACAAACATTTTAGAAAAGTTATAGAATTAGAAGAGCCTTACAACATAGCTTAGCATCTTCCAAATTGTTTTCTGCTGAACATTAATCCCTTGAGATATTCAATTAAAAAACAGATCCCATAGTCACATAAGTTTGGGAAGCTCTTTATTCTGCACCCTTCCCTTTGAGCAACACAAAGCACAGTTGCATATTAAAAGGGATTTAAAAAATTCTCCAAAATGTATCTAACTGTTCACCTCAAAGTCTCCCAATCATATCTGGCTACTGACCTCTTTCTTCATATGATCCTTACAATGACAGTGTCTTCTGGAACTAGTGTTGTATAAAACACACCGTAAGATATGTTGGGAGACAACAATAATGATGGAATTAGGAATCTGAAGACCTAGGTTTGAGCTCTCACAGTGTGATCTTGGACAAATATTATTACCTATCTGGGTCTGTTTCCTCATCCGAGGGAATCAGACTAGTAGATTCTATGACTTGAATCTGCAACATGCACATTTTATTCATTCCTTTTATTTATGTTTCTCCCTGGAGTAAGGCTGTGTTTTTAGCAAGTCAGTAAAGATACCATGGCTTCCATTTAGTATCCAATTGAGCTCTTCCTGCTGCTTACCCCAACCCCCTCTCAGTTTCCCTAGGAAAACTCATGCTATGCCCTTGCACCTAGCCTCCCACCCTCAACATTAACATGTATTTCTGTCCTTAATCTTCACTCCCCACTTGCCCTCTCTAGGCAATGCCTTGGGCTTCAGAGCTCTCCTGTCTTCTCCTTGCCTCCCCCAACCTAAATATTCTGTGGAGGTCTGGCAACTTGAGAGCTAGCTAACGTCTGCTGGGTGAGTAGGCACAAAAGGCTTATATTGTTCCTCACAGGAAACCCCAAATTTAGTAGATCCTTTTGGAGATTAGTGCTTGTTTCCAAAGAAGAATGTCTGTGATTAAGGACTTCATGACTGTGGGGTTGCTCTTGCACACATCGTCTGACAATCCTCCATAGCACACTAGAAAGGATATCACCTTCTTTGTCTATGTGCAGGGGTCTTGTTGGTATGTTAAGAGACCTGACAAATGGAGTCTGTGGAGGGCAAGAATGAAGAAAAGATGTTCAGAAGATTTCCCCTTGGTATAGCTTACCAAGCTTGGTATTTCTTAAACATGCTGGGTTTAAGAAATAAGTCTTCCAAATGCATTGCTGAGCTGGTGGGAAAGTAAGGGAATTCCTCGGAGACCAGGTACAAGGATGTCTGAATCCATCTGAGTTAGTGAGCTCTGGAGCTGGCATGTGTCCTTGCAGCCTACACATATAAGAAGCAGAAGAAAAGGGTTGGCATCTAAACAAAGTGGGAACACCCACATGTTAAGCTGGGGTCCCTTAGTGGGCTACCTAAAAAGTTACCTACCCCACAGAGGGAGACGATGAGAAAACATGTCCCTTCTCGGCAGAATAGAATGAAAGAACATATCTCCCCTGAGAACTCTTACTCAAAACCTCCTCTCATGCAAGCCTGCTGTCTCGATTTACATTACATGTAACCTGAAAACCTGTATTCTGAAAATTTAGCTTGTTAAGTAGTCTCAGGTTAGTAGTGCCCCTAGGCATTTGGAAGAAATAAATATAAACACTCTCTGGAGACAAACTCTAAATGCAGGTCTGGAGAATTCCTTCAGATAAAGAGGGAATTTAAACATGGGCTCTCAATGAGAAATCAATACACACTTGAGCTCACAAAACACCATTAGCAAGAGTCAGAAGAAACAACCAACTACACAATTAAGACCACAAAGACTGCAGATATTGGAACTGACAGATAGAGAATTTAAAGCAAGGATGTTTAATATATCCTTGGGATTAAATAAAAGGGTGTTTAAAAAACAAACCAAGAGATCATAAAAACTGACCAGAGTGATTTTAAAAAGGAGTCAAATAGATATTCTAGAAATAAAAAACCTTTATAAATGAAATTAAAACTTAGTGGATAGTTGACGAGAGGATTAGTGGACTGAAACATAAATCTGAATGTGACCTGAAAGAGAATTTTAGAGTCATGGATGTATAGGAAGAAGATCTAGCATCTCTATTATTGGAATTTAAAAAGGAGACAAAAGAAAGAAGCAGGAAGAGGACACACTGGGATAAATAATGACTGAGAATTTTGCAAATTTGATGAAAGACACCAAAGCTTGAGTTCATTACATACACACCCAGGTACACCATAGTGAAACCGCAGGACACCCAAGAAAAAGGGATCTTAAAAGCAGCCAGGAACAAGACAAAGTGCTGCAAGGGAATGAAAATTACACTGACAGATAACTTCTCAACACTAACAATCAAACTCAGAATCTAGGGGAATGAGATCTTCAAATTTTGGAGAGAACATAGCTATCGACATAAGATTCTATATCTCATGAGACTTTAAGGAAAACAAAAAAATTTTTCAGACAACCAGAAACTGGGAGCACTTACTAACAATGGGTTTCACTAAGGGAATTTCCAAAGGTTCTTAACTTAAGAAGATGGAAAATGATTTCAAAAGAAGAGTATAAGTACTAGAAGGATTGGTGAGCAAAGGAAATAATAGATGGGTAAATCTAAACCAACATTTACACATAAAACAATTAACTATGCCTAATTTGTGGGGCTAAAAATTCAGTAGCGAACGAAAATTCTGGACAATTATATATAAGTTGGGGAGGGGGTTGGATTTCAAGCATCCTAAGATCCTTGTTTTTTGAGAGACTAGTAAAGATGATAATTTGTGTGGTAGACACTGCAGCTGCAGTGCACAGTAATCAGTGACCTCACAATCATGCTGACAGCATCCCACCTCTGATGCACTGTGCTCCTTGCCTCTCTATGCTGCAAGGACTTCTCCAAAGCCATGGGACACCCACAGGCCCAAGTACCAGTGCTGTACAGAGGTTTGGGTGAGTTATTGCCCCTGGGGGCAACTCCCAATCGATGAGGAATAGGAAGCCATAGATAACAGCCCGCACTTCCCATCATCCAGATGGATAATTCTAGAAATTGTTGTTCATGCTTCTCAGAAAACCTGGCAGAATCAGTCCCCCACTGGTCATGGCAGTGACCCTTAGAAGGGCCTTTTCTCTTCCCTATCTTCCTTATCTCCATATCCTCTTACTCCTGCTCCCTTGGGTTCCCTGCCAAATATGCCATCTGCCCCCAAGCCTTTGTCTTAGACTTTGTTATTTGGGGAGCCCAAACTAAGTTAAATAAGTTTTAATTTTACTTTTAATGTAATTTAACTACTGTTAAGCTTAACAGTTAAAACAATAAAAATAGAGTGAATAAGTTCTAAAACCAATATAAGAAAAATTGGAATGGAGGGAAAACTCAGTTAATCTAAAAAAAGGAAGAAATAAGTTTTTTAAAATGTTTAAAATAAGATGGTAGAAATAAACCCAAATAAATGAGAAATCACAATCAATGTAAATGGGCTAAATGCTCCAGTTAAAAGATAAAGACTAGCAAATTGGATTAAAAAGTATAACAAAACAAAGTTCAGGTATATGCCAGTTACAAGATAAACATCAAAATTCAAGGATATAGAAAGGCTGCAAATAAGGGTGGAAAAAAATCATACACCAAGCAAATGCTGAAGGACATTTGGTATAGTATATATATTTCAGATATAATAGTCTTTAAGGCCAAAAACGTTTTTAGAGATTAAAAAAAAAGAGCTCATTACACATTGATAAAATGTTCAATTCACTATAACTATGTAACAATTCTAAATCTGAATGTATCTAATAGTGTGGCTTCAAAATATAAAACAAAAATTGATCCAACTATAAGGAAGAATTGACAAATTTACCATCTAAGTGGGAGATTTTAACATCCTGTTCTCAGAGGGTGATAGATCCAGCAGATCAAAATCAATAATGACAGAGAAGATCTGAACTACATATTTGAAAAGCATGATTTAAGAGATGTATATAGAACACTGTACCAATAATTGGAGAACACATGTTATTTTCAAGGACACATAGAAACTTTATAAAAATTGATTAAGTACTAGGCATTTCAAAGAATCTAACCTAACATGCCACATTCTTAGGCAACAATGAAATTACACTAGAAATGAATAAAAAAGAAAAGACCATAATAGAAATTAAAGAAACTCTATAATAAATATATGGTGAAGAAAAATGGTGAAACTACTCTAAATCAAACCTTATGGGCTTCAGTTACATTTGTGCCTACAGATAAAGTTAATGGCCTCAAAGGCTTTTATTATAAAGGAAGAGAGGATGGAAAGAAACTAGCAGCTAAACATTGAACTTTAAAAGGTAGAACATAATAATAGAAAAAAATCCAAAGAAAGCAGTAAGGAAAGAGTAAAGGAAAGGTCAGATAGTGAGGAAATGGAAAACAAAGACCCAACAGAAAGGAGCAACAGGGTATACTTTGCTTCTTTGAAAATCCTAACAAAATTAACACACCTTTGCAAGACATAAAATGTGAGAAGAAACAAGCAAACAACATTGGGAATGAAAAGGGGCATACCTATGTACTAAAGAAGCAGAGATTGCAAAGTAATAAGAGAATATCATTTAAAAAATTCATGCTAATAATTTTAAAACTCATACAAAATACATAACTTCCTTGGAAAATAAAAATCACTAAAATTGACTCAAAAGTAAATGATTCTATAGCCACAAAGGGCATGGATTCAATATTTAAAAATATCTCTTCAAGAAGACATCAGTCACAGACAGTTCTGTGAATTAGGTGAGCTCTACAAAACTTTCACAGAACAAATAATTCTAAACTTACATAAAATTTCAGAGAGTCAAAAAGAGGCCAGCATATACTGAATATAAAATCTTGACAAAACCAGTACAAGAAAGGAAAGTTATAGACCAATTTATGGCTATTGCCATAAACATTTAATCAATATATTAGAAAATTGAAACTAAAACCAAAAATAATACTTTATGAACAAATTTATATTATTCCAGGAATACAAGGGTAGTTCAACTGTAGAAAAATATATAAATGTAATTTACCACATCAGCAAATTAGAGCATCTGATATTCAATTATCATCAGTTACCGTCAATTATTCACGTGAAAAGTATTAGCAAATTCAGAATAGAAGAAACTTTCCTTAGCCTGATAAACTATATCTACCTGAAATCTATAGTCAACATTTTATTCTGTGGAAAAATATTAAAAGCATCCTCTTTAAAGTTTGGAACAGGAAAGAATTCTTGCCACTACCACTTCAAACAATATACTGGAAGTCCTAGACAATGCAATAAGTCAAGAAAAAAAATGCATAAGGACCAGAAAGGAATAATTAGTATTATTAGCAGATAATAGGGTAAAAAGCGCAAAAAATGATTATAATGCATAAGAGAATTTAGCAAGTTGATGAGTTTTGATAATACAAATGTCAATTGTATCTGTATAGATGGTAAAGAATCAAAAATTCAATTAAAATGCTATTTGTGGTAGAAAAACAAAATATAATGTACTTAGGGATAATAAAACAAAGATATATATATATATATATATATATATATATATATATATATATATATATATATATAAAACTTATCATGGGCCATGCACTATATTAAGCACTCTTTTATATTAACTCATATAATTCTAAAAAAAACTCTATGAGGTAGGTGCTATAAATAAATTAGTCTTATTTTACAGCTGTGGAAATTGATAGCCAAAGAGATTATATGAGTTGTTCATATTGCAAAGTTATTCAAATGCAACATCTGTTTCCAGAGTATGCACTTTTAACTACTATTCTGCAATTTCCTTTTTGGAGAAAATTGCAAAACTTTATTAAAAGACATAAAAAAATCTAAATAAATAGAAGAGCATACCATGCTTATGGATAGGATGACTTAATATAATAAAGATACAATTCTCTCCAAGTTGCTCCATATATTCAATGTAATTCCAGTCAAAATCCCAAAAGGATTTTCATGGAACTTGTCCAGTTAGTTACAAAATTTATATGGATGAACAAACTGTCAAGAGGAGTCAGTGTATTCCTGAAAAATAAGAACAAGAGAGGAGAGAGATAACAGATAACAACATAAAATATTAATACTATAAAAATAAAGAATGTGGTTTTGGCACAGGGATAGATAAATAAACGAATGTAACATAAAAAAGAACTTATAAACTGATCCATGCATATGTGGAAACTGTTAGGTGACAGAGTGGATCAGTGGGGAAAAGATGGGCTTTCCAATATGTGATACTGGTTATCCAGAGAGAAAACAATGAAAAGTATTCCTACTTCACACCATATACAAAAATTAATTCCAGATGGATTAAGGGCTTAAATGTGAAAGGCAAAAGTTTAAGACTTTTAAAAGCAAATGTGGAAAAATATCTTTATAAGCGATATCAGCTCAGTGCTTTTTGACCTCAGGGATGTTATTTCTTAAACACAATACAAAAAAACCCTAATGATAAATAAAAAGACTGCCAAAACATGGTACATTAAAATTAAAAGCTTCTAGTTTTTTGATGATGACAGAGACTAGAAAGACATGGTACATACTAAGAGAAGAGATTTGCCACACATATCACTGACACTGGTTCAGCGTCCAGAATATAATAAAGAATTTCTGTGAATAAATAAGGAAAAGGCTAACTACTCAAAAGAAAGGGAAACGAAATGTATGAGCAGAAATTTCACAATAGAGAGTGTGAATGGCCAATAAGCATATGAAAGGATGCTCAACCTCTATGGGAATCATGGAATGCCCATTAAAATCATATTGTGACATACTTTCTTACTGTCTAGCTGAACAATCATCAGGAAGTCTGAAAAAACCAAGTGAAGTTAGCAAGTATATGGAGCCAACGAAACTTTCCTACACTGCTGGTAGGAATATAATTGATACAGCCACTTTGGGAAACAACTTGGCATTACCTTGTAAAGTTGAAAATGTGAATTTCCTATGATCTGACAATCCCACTCACACATATATGTCCTAAAGAAATTCCTGCAAATGTGCATTAGGACAAAGATATAAGATATCAGCAGCAGCACTACTCTTAATACTAGAAAACTGAAAACAACCCAAATGTGTCTCTCAACACATTTGAGAGGATGAATAAGTAAACTTGTGGTATAGTCATACAAAGGAATACTATACAGTGATGGAAATGAGTGAATTGTGGTGCAGTGCTTCCTCTGCAAGAATCTCAAAACAATAATATTGAGCCTAAGGAGCATTTGCAGAACAAACAGGTAATTCTACACATAGAGAGTAGAAATCTGGAAAACCTAAACATTATTTTGTTTAGGAAGTATAGATACATCTAGTTAAAAACTGTAAAGCAAAGCAAGGTAATGATAAACATAATTCAAAATAGTAGCTTCTTTTGGGGAGGGGTAGAAAAATATGAAATGAGTAGGGGCACACATGGGGTTTTGATGATGCTGGTTACATTCTGTTTCTTAATCTGGGTAATGGGTACAGATTGTTTGTTGTATTTTGTTATCTTATTATTTTTATACTTTAAACTTTATGTATACTTTATATATAATGCTTTGTGTATATGATATACTTCCCAATGAAAAAAAATAGAGAAAAAGGTGTATGGAGAGACTTTCTATTTCAGCTTGTGAAGTGTTGTCACATCACAAAAAGGAGAAAATAAAAATTCACCATGTTTAATGAAGCAAGGAAACTGTCCAACACCTCACAACAAAGTATGAAGTGTTGCTGTAAAAAAGTGGACACTGGGGTTTCCCTGGTGGCACAGTGGTTGAGAGTCCGCCTGCCGATGCAGGGGACACGGGTTCATGCCCCAGTCTGGGAAGATCCTACATGTCGCGGAGCAGCTAGGCCCGTGAGCCATGGCTGCTGAGCCTGCACATCTGGAGCCTGTGCTCTGCAACGGGAGAGGCCACAACAGTGAGAGGCCCGTGTACCACACACACACACACACACACAATAGTGGAGACTGGACCAAACAGAGGAAGTGTTACCAAACCAAACTTGGATCCACTTGCCTGAGTGCAGTAAAGCCAATCTACTGACACTGGGTTGTGGTGAAGGAAAGTGAAACATTTACTGCAGGGCATCAAGCAAGGAGTCCAGGAAGCTTGTGCTCAAAAGGCCTAGAGTCACCAATGCCTTCCAGGGAAAAGTTTTTAAAGGCAGGGTGGGGGACGTGGTGCAGGGGGTTGTGGAGTGCATGATCAACTCGTGGACATTCTTCAGACTGGCTGGTGGTGAGGTAATCGGGAGTCAACACATCAACTTTCTGGTTCCAACTAGTCTGGGGTCTATGTGCCTGTTGGAAGCATACAGTTAACTTCTTCCACATAGTGGGGGTTTCAGTATCGGCAAAACATCTCAAAGGGTATGGCTCAGAATATTATCTATAGCCCTTGAGGAGGAACTAAATGTTCTTGACATTGTTTAATGGTTAAACTATTATTATGTTGTCTTGCTTGACTGTTTTCCTTTATTCTGCATTTTCTCACTTCTCTGATTAAATTTGTTCTTTGGAACTTGGGGAAGCTCTAGGAGGCTAAAGTTTCTCTACAGACAAGAGGCAGGCAGAGGACATGGAGGTGGAGGAGTTTGTTCTAGGAGGGCCCCATAGGGTCTTCCTTGGTTACAGAAGTAAGCTGAAAGCTGTTACTTGCCACCTTGGGCTATGAGCTGGGTGCAGCCTTCCCCAAAGTCAAGTGTCTCCATCTTGAAAAACAACAATCCTTTGTTAAAACAAGGAGACCCAGGGGTATGACCCAGCCCCAGGAGAGGAGGGAATGTCCTTGTGGGGCAGACTGTACAACTCTGCAGAAAGGGAAGGCAAGGGGAGCAGAAGAAGAAGGAGATGGCAGGTCAATTCTCTGACCAAGTTATTGTTGACCTGGCTGCCTGTCCCAGGTGACTATTTGAGACACAGTGGGATGAAAGAAGGAAAAAGAGGCAATGCAGACAGCACAGATTCCTGTTCCTTGGCCAGTGCTTCCATTCTGTAGTTGCTGAAAGTGTTGGATGCTATGGTCCACAGCTACCCTTCTCCAGAGAATTTCTCACTACATAAGAGGTGCTGCCTCATCCTGAGATGTGTGGTAGGTTATACCCTATCCTTGGGGTGGGGTGGGGCTCCAGCTCCTGACTGAATAATAAGAGGAAAACCTCATGCTCGACCATTCTGTGATACCATTCATGCTCCAGAGCTCCCCACAGGTTCAGGTTGAGACCTGACTTCAGCTGAAACCTCTTTGCTGAGCTTCTTCCTCTGCTCCACCCAACTTCTCTCACCCCCTTACAGGTTCCTTGTATAAGAATTTCCTTCCCAGGCTCTGCTCTGAGGGAACCTGATGCCTGTGAGATACATTGAACTACTAAGCACCTAAAAGCAAGAATAAACCTGCTTTGAGGGAAGAAGAGATGCCAGATGTGTGAGAAGATATCATTCACAATATGCTCAAAGGTATGTAGAGAGAGTCCAACCTCTTTTCCCCACCTCCCCTGACATTATTCTTTAGTAGGTAGTTAACCTCATTCTCATACATTTTATTATTTTCTAAAAGGAAACAAATAGAAGATCTTTGCATAGAAATGGTAAATGAAGGGGGGTAGGGTAGAGAGGGATGAAAAAGCTAAAAGCTAAAGGTAGATGAAAAACATACAAGTCAGGAAGAATGAACCTAAAATAACAGGAAAACTTCAGGTAAATATTAGGTTGAACCATATGATATTGTCAATGTTTAAGCATTTTGAGTCACAAAAATACAATTTCATATGGTTCAATTTGAACATTTTTCCAATTTCTTGCAGAAGTTACAGACAATGTAATATCTCTTAGAGCTCAAAAAGAAATAGATGGTGTGAAGGAAAAAATAAAATAACAAAAAGAAATGGCATATATGTTAGCAGAGCTCCTGAAGACAAATGGAAGATTAAACAAAACAATTACAGAAATAAAAGCCACGTTAAAAGCAATAAAAATACAATGAAACTAACAGAAAACAATGGCCTGATGGCTTGAAGAAATCGCATTAAGCAAAATGGAAAATTGCAATGATATAATCATGATTATAGAGGTGATAGTTACTATTGTCTTTGATAGAGTTCTTTATAAATAAACTCTGAGGTAGACAGTTACATGCAGAAGATCTATTGGAACATGTTCACAGGGCAACATCTCTAACGAAATGAGTAAGGCAGAACTGGGCAAAGAGAAAGCTGACTTGTGATGAGATTGCAACTGAGGTCTTAAGAAGATTGTGCATGGAGCTCTGAAGCGGGATGGGCTTCAAAGTCGTCCTGTATTGAGAAAAGAAGGCTAAGCTTTGTTTTCCCACATCATTCCAATACATCATTGGCCATAAGCTGGGTGAGTCATTTTCTCTGGTTGAGGGTTTGTCTCAGTGAAGGATGCAGCTGTGAGCCCTCAGCAACTGATCTATCCAGCAGCAGGGAAATAGGTGCCTGGACCTAAAGAAGGAAGCTGGTGGAGCACCACAGTATCTGCTGCAATCCACCTCTTGCACTGCTCAGATCCACTTGCTTCTTATGGTAAGTTTGCCCCTTGTGGGAATAGTTTCTTCAGGATCTTCGTTGGTCTTGCTTCCATTGGTCTTGCTTCCATAGGTCTTGCATCTACTGGGTCATATGACCAGCCTTGACCTGCTGCAGGGTCCCTTCCTGCTCTGGACACCACTCAGAGCTGGCAGACTCTGTGTCACCTAGTAAATGGGTTGAACACGCAGTTTCCTAAATTAAATATGTCTATATAAATGTTACACTTCTTTCTTACCTTAGGGACATTTTGTAATGTCATTTGTCCTGTGTTTTTGAGAGAGTCAATCATGCCCCAAATTCCTGGACCCTAAAAACATCACTGAGTCTCAGGTGGGTTTACCTTTCTGTAGAAGGCATGCATCTTACTAAGGCCTCCAATGTATTTGTCACTTCCTGCTCATCCATTCCAGTCGATAGAATGAATGTCCTTGGTATCCTGCCAGTTATCTGATCTGATCTCTGTTATTGGTCTGGTTGGTAAGAGGGAAGGTGGGGGTAGATCCTGAGAAGGATAAGCATTATCTTGTAAGGCACCAGTCTCAGGGAGGCTCCTCCATGGTCTTCAAACAAGGTGGATTCACTGTCTTCTAACAGAGTGGGCCACTTGTGCACACCTAGCAAGTTCTGGGGAAACTGGGAGTTCAAGATTTACTAATGTAAATATTCAGATACCTCCACCTCAAGTCTCAGGGTCCAATGCCTTCCTTATTAGGGCCCTGACTTTTGCATGGAAGATCTGCTGGAACTGGGAATCCAACTTTCTCTGAATCTCTACTGAGCTCCAGAGCCTGGTTCTCTGGTCTGTTTGCTCAGCAGCTGCAGTAGATTGGGGTTTTCTTAAATGTTGTCAAGGAAAACTTCTGGCTTTCACATTTTTTCTTGAATTGGTGGTGAGTCACACTGAGCCAATCACTGCTCTTCAACACATCAATGGCCCTCACAACAGCTACCCCATTCCATCGTCCTTACAGTTACCACTTACCCCATACACTCAAGCTTCTCCTACCAGTATTGTTTCCCCATGTAACTCATTAAATCATGTCCTTGACGTGTGCTGTGGAACTTATCTTCTGAACTTTTATTCATTTTATCCTCTTGGTTTTGGCCCATTCTTCCAGCTTGACAAGATCTTGAATCTTGACTTCTTATTCACTGCATTATCCCCCCAGATTTATAGCATCTTTATTCAATTTATTGATAAAAATATTTAACAGGACTGGGTCGATGTTGATAAAATTGTTGAACAGGACAAGTGTAAAGACAGGTTCTTGAGGCAGGCCATGAGGAGGCATGCCACATTAGTCTCTCTAATTCAACAAATATTTATTGAATACCTAATATTTGCTGGCAACCTGCCTTACATTGAGGCTGTAATGATGAACAAGAAACATCTCCTGACTACAAGCTTCTTAGGCCTCTTCATACAGGTTTACATCAATCCATTTATTTACTGTTTGGGGCTAGAGTATTCAGCTAGGTTATAAATACACCAAAACATACTATTGTCTAGCCTTGTGGTTCTCAGAAATTTTAATTTAATGGATCAGTAAAAATCTTAATACAAGTAATAAAAATAAGGAGGTGATACAAACAGCATTTTTTTTAAATGGTAATTTTTCAAAATAAGGATACTATTTAGAAAATTCTCTCTAATAACACTGTCATTTCAAAATATAAAGGGCACAGTCCCTGCCCTCATGGAGTTTATAATCTAGAGAGAGAGCTTGACTTTAAACAAAGAAAGAAAGGAATAAGGTACAAGTTGTGAATATTGGTATGAAGGAAATTAATTGGGGACAAGGATAGAGAATAATGGAAGTAGCTGGGAAAAGCCTTTCAAAGAAGTGGCATTTTAGCTTATAGATGAAGGAACCTGAAGGAGCCGGCCATCAGGAAAGTCCGAGGGAGAACAGCACGTGTGAAACTCCTGATCTGGGAGTGTGGTGTTTTTGGAAAAGCTGAGATTAAGCTAGTTGAGCTGGACACCCAAGACTGAGGAGGAGCAGCTGATGCTAAAGGTTGGAGAGGGTGGAGAGGCAAGCAGGATTAACTCAGAATGACTGCCAGGACACTCCCTGTGTTGACTGCAACCATCTAGTGGGGACTGGTCACCCTGTTGCCCTCAGTGGGAAGACTGTGCACGGCTTCAGCTTCCCATAGGACCTCTAGGTGTAATCAACACTGGGCTGCTGGCTTTCTTAGCCATTGCATGCAACTCTTCTGAGCATCTAGCATCCAAGCATTCTCAAGGCTACATTCACAAGAGACTGAAAAAAGGGAACACAGATTAGAATGTAGATAGATGCACAATTTAGGATGTAGATAGATGGGACCAACCACTCCATGGCACAGCTGCAGAAGCTCTGCCTGTGAGCTCTGGCTTGCACTGTGTAGTTAGCCTGAGCCCTTCCCTTGACCAAGAGCTTGGCTGAAGTCAAAGTATGTGGAGATTGCTAAGCCACAACAAGGAGTTTGGATTTTATTCAAGGTGCAATAGGAAACCACTGAAAGCTTTTGAGCAAGGAAATAAAGTGATCTGATTTATGCTGTAAAAACCTCACTCTGCTTGCTGTGTAGGGGAATGGATTATGTAAGGACAAGACTGGAAGCTGGGGAACCGGTTGGAAGACTATTGAATTAACCCAGATGAAAGAAAGTGGCTTGTCAAGAGAATTCATGTTGGGAATGGAGAGAAGTAGCTGGACTCAAAATATATTTAGGAAGTAGAGTAATAAGACTTACTAATAGATTAGATGTTAGGTATTATGTGTCAGAAGAACTCAAACACGATGCTCAGATTTCTTGCTTGAGCCACTGGGTATATGGGGGCTCCATTCACATAGATGGCAGAGAAGGAATAAGAAATAATTTTAAGAGAGAAAAGAATGGATTCCCCTTCAGAAATGTGAAGTTTGAGATGCCTGTGAGGCATTCACATGGAGGGGTCAACGGGGCTGCTGGATGTATTAATCTGGAGTCAAAAAGAGGGGTTTTGGTCTGGAGGTATTAATTTTGTAATATTTATTGTATACATGGACTGAGCCATGGGATTGAGTAGGATATAGAGAGATAAAAGTAGAGATTAGTCTAGAATCCTAGAGAATGTCAATATGGGATGTCATATACAAGAAAGGGAGAGAAGGATGGAGGGAGAAAGAGAGGGAGACAGGGAGAGAGACAAAGAGAGAGAAGACAGAGAATAGAGAACACTGACCCTGTGGAGTAAGAGGAAATACCCAAAGCGGAGATTTGTGGAAGTCAAGAGCGGGCAGTGTTAAGGAAGGAAGTCCTGGTCAACCACGTGTAACACCAGGGAGGCACAGAGAAAATGAGACAGAGGCATTGGGAATTCAGATGGTAGTGACCTTGATATTCCTTTGTTAACACGGCTACAGTGGGACTGTTGGGAGGCAGAACCAACTTGAGGTGGGTCGTCGAGAGGTAAATGGAGGAGGAAGAACAGGAATGGCATGTGTAGAACATTCTTGTGAGGAGTGTGGCTCTGAGAGGAGCATAGAAATGGAGGGTTAGCTGGAGAGGGAAGAGAGGCTGAATGAAGGTTTTTAAAGAATGGGAGACACCAGGGCATTTTTGTAAGCTCTTGGGAAAGATGCAGGTGAGAGGGAGTGTTTAATGGTGAAGGAGAGAATTAACTGGAAGAGTGAAGTTGGTGGTCCATATTCAAAGGTCTTATCTTTACTGAATTTTTTCAGAAAATTAGGTCATTGTCTCTCTACTCTTTGAATATTTAAATATACAATTAATGGACCTATACTCCCAACTGCAAATTCTTTCAGTGCTCTGTGATGAAATTGGCCTGAGTCTTCAACCCAGACTACAATGAGAGTGTCTGGGGATGCTCTTATCATGTCATGCTATCTCCTGACCAATGTCTTCTGACTGAAGGCTGTTCCATCTTTCTGATGAAGATAGAAGCTCAGCAGTGACTGTGAGGCAATGCCTGTCCTGTGCCTTTGTCTCACGTTGCACTGTTTGCCCCAAGTAGGTTGCTTTCTTGTCCTATTAATACAAATGTATCTGGGAGAGCATTTGTGTTGTCCTTTCCAGTGTCACCCAGCTCGTTATTAGCTGGGACGTCTAGATGCTGCTCTTATTGATATATACCACTCTGGCATTTCTCCCTGGCCATGTGCCCATCTGGAGTGATTATTCTGGCTGATTCCACAACATCCATTATATCCTAGATAATTATACTCCTATGAGTTTTTAAAATAGATCTTTATTAGAGTATAATTGTTTGAGAACACTGTGTTAGTTTCTGTTGTACACCAAAGTGAATCAGCCATATGCATACATATGTCCCCATATCCCCTCCCTCTTGAGCCTCCCTCCCATCCTCCCTATTCCACCCCTCTAGGTCATTGCAAAGCCCTGAGTTGATCTCCCTGTGCCATACTGCTTCTTCCCACTAGCTAACTATTTTACATTCGGTAGTGTATATATGTCGATGCTACTCTCACTTCGCCCTAGCTTCCCCCTCCCACCCCTTGTCCTGAAGTCCATTCTCTATGTCTACATATTTATATCTGCCCTGCAACTAGGTTCATCAGTACCAATTTTTTTTTTTTTAGATTCCATACATGGAACCAACCTAAATGTCCATCGACAGATGAACGGATAAAGAAGATGTAGCACATATATACAAAGAAATGAGATTGAGTTATTTGTAGGGAGGTGGTTGGACCTAGAGTCTCTCAAGTAGGTCAGAAAGAGAAAAACAAATATCATATGCTCCTATGATTTGATGAAAGAATTCTTGTCAGGGATTGCTTTAGCGATGACCATATTATCCAATTTCATCAAGCCTGAGGGGGAAGACAACACACAGGGGAGGGTAAGATCAAGGGAAGTCAAAGGAATGCCCTCTTATACCATTCCTGGGGACCATCCACCTAATGAACTTCTGTGGTATGCTTTCTTCCTTTAGCTGAATCTGAGTGGGTGTTTTCTCCATTTTTCAGTCAAAGGCATCCTTTCCTTTATACCTTCCTTCTACTTGCCACCCCCCTACATCCTTTTGAACTCTATATTCATCAAAGAGCTCCCTGTGCATATATATTGATTTCTTTGGATGTCTTTTTAATTGGGATAACTATAATTGCATCCTGAGAATTTCTTGTTTTAGGGCCACCCAACATCTCTTTCAGTATTCCAATGTTATACAATTTGAGACATCCAATATTTTAGGTAACTGGTCCTGTTTTTCCCATAGACTGACTATTGAAACGTGCTAAAATCATTGTTTTGGCATCTGAACTTCCTTTCCTCAGAGTTCCCCTTGCACCAGCTGCAATATAAAATCTATTGGCTTATGACATGCTCTGATTTTTGGTTTGGAAATATGGTCACTGTTCTTTTAGAGTCTGTCTATGGTACCAGACCGATCTGCATTTTTTTTTAATATCTTTATTGGAGTATAATTGCTTTACAATGGTGTGTTAGTTTCTGCTGTAAAACAAAGTGAATCAGCTATACATATACATATATCCCCATTTCTCCTCCCTCTTGTGTCTCTCTCCCACCCTCCCTATCCCACCCGTTTAAGTGGACACAAAGCACCTATCTGATCTCCCTGTGCTATGCGGCTGCTTCCCACTAGCTAGCTATTTTACATTTGGTAGTGTATATATGTCTATGCCACTCTCACTTCATCCCAGCTTACCCTTCCCCCTCCCCACGTCCTCAAATCCATTCTCTACATCTGCGTCTTTATTCCTGTCCTGCCTCTAGGTTCTATACAACTATATATATATGTAGTTTTTAGATTACATATATATGTGTTAGCATACACTATTTGTTTTTCTCTTTCTGACTTACTTCACTCTGTATGACAGTCTCCAAGTCCATCCACCTCACTGCAAATAACTCAATTTCGTTTCTTTTTTTTTTTTTAACATCTTTATTGGGGTATAATTGCTTTACAATGGTGTGTTAGTTTCTGCTTTATAACAAAGTGAATCAGTTATACATATACATATGTTCCCATATCTCTTCCCTCTTGCGTCTCCCTCCCTCCCACCCTCCCTATCCCACCCCTCCAGGCTGTCACAAAGCACCGAGCCAATATCCCTGTGCCATGCGGCTGCTTCCAACTAGCTATCTACCTTACTACGTTTGTTAGTGTGTATACGTCCATGACTCTCTCTCGCCCTGTCACAGCTCACCCTTCCCCCTCCCCATAACCTCAAGTCCGTTCTCTAGGAGGTCTGCGTCTTTATTCCTGCCTTACCCATAGGTTCTTCATGACATTTTTTTTTCTTAAATTCCATATATATGTGTTAGCATACGGTATTTGTCTTTTTCTTTCTGACTTACTTCACTCTGTATGACAGGCTCTAGGTCTATCCACTTCATTACAAATAGCTCAATTTCGTTTCTTTTTATGGCTGAGTAATATTCCATTGTATAAATGTGCCACATCTTCTTTATCCAGATCTGAATGTTTTGAAACCTGCTTTTCTAAAGTGACTTATTTGACTATATCCAATGTTTCTTTCCTTCACAATAACAACCTCCAACATGACACGGTCCCTTTCTCCCCAGGTTCCCATCACTTGTACTTCAACAATTTGTTCTTCCTTGTTGATCAGAATTAAGTCCATAGGAGCAGCTCAGTTCTCACATCCTTTTCTTTCCAAGAGATGAAATTGTCAGCACTGTGAGTCAGCTAGCTCAACTGGTATGAACTCAAGGGACATATCTGCAGTAATTTTCATGCTGGAAGAAAGGAGTTTGATGTGAGCTTCAGATCAGCAGAGAAATTGGATTTATTTTGGACACTGTATCAAGAGGAAAAGGATCAGAGCCACTGGGAGAAATTGAGGTGATTGAATAGATCAGACCAAAGCTAAAGGCTGAGTTCAGCCTCTTCAAGAAATGAAACACTGGCCATAGGAGACACCGTGTCTGCATTAGAAAGACATGGTACAGTGTTGACTGATCTGAGAAAAGATGTAGATCACTTGGGGTTTGGACTGGTGAATGTTAGTGTGAGATGGAGCTGTGGCAGGAGTGCGTTTTGCTAGCAACTAACCTGGAGTTTTCATGGTGAGTCAGGAAGATCTTACTAGCAGAGGGGATAGTGGTGTAGGGCCAGCCAGGGTCAGAGGGCAGGAGCATTGGAGGCACAGCAAGTTTTCTGTACAAATGGTGAGAAGCAAAATAGTGGGGTGGATTTTAGGGTCAAGTTAGCCTTGGGTGGGCTATGCCCTGTATTGGTAAATTGCATAACCCATTTGCATGTCAATATACTCCTCTGTAAAATGTGGATAATAACACCTGCTCTGTAGGTTGATGAGGATTTAATTTTAAGGCATGTAAAGCACTTAATACAGGAGTGGCATAGAGAAAGGACTCAGGAAATGAGAAGGTCACAGGGCAAAGGGAAGGAGACTGCCACTCAGGGTAGGAGATTCCTAAAAGTGGGAAAACTGGAACTAGGGGACTGCAAGGGTGGGAAAAGACAGGCAGGGGTAGAGGAAGGCATTCAAAGGGAACTGAGGACAAGTGATGGTGTCCAGAAATAGGACCTGAGGGACAGCTGAACGTAGAGATAGGCAGTGATGAGCAACACAGTGCAGAACTAATGTCTTCTGGGTGCAGGCATGACGTTTGGAGCTTTGGGTATAAACAGAAAGAAGACAGTGCCTGCTCTCAAAGAGGTTACTCTCCAAGGGACAGTTTTCTGGCTACCTGTGGGTATCTTATTGCAAAGAGAGAGTGTAGAAACAGGAGAAAGGGGAGTAAAGAAAATTTGAGTTTATTATGCATATAGGGATGAGTGGTTTAAGTAACAGCACCTGCCGTTGGAGGGAAGAGGTGTCACTGAGGGGTCTTGAGTCTGTGTCCAGCCAGCAACACATGTGAACCTTGGGCACTGGGGCAAGTAAGAGGCTTGTCTGAGCAGCTATGAGGGCCAGGATTCCTGCCATTATGAGGTTTTCTCATATGCACATTGAACTTATAGGAATTTTGCTTAAAGCTTTCAGTGCAAAACTATTTAAATAATTCTATCAGCATCCATCCCATACAAGGAGCCCATGTCCCTGAGAAAACCTGAGATGGAAACATGAAGTGCTGTTTTCTGGTTGTTCTCAAGTTTCCTTCCTTGTACATCCCAGGGTGGGAGCCTTTCCCTGGTTATAGGTGATCGTAGTGTATAGAGATACAGTCCTGTAAATTGTAGTTTGCATGGAAACATTTTATTACATACTGTACATCACTGTATATTGCTATATATGTTGTAAAATACGTCAGAGTATGGAGGCTACACACACACACACACACACACACACACACACACACACACACACACACAAAATTTAAAAAAAAGAAGAAAATTGACCCCTGAAGACCTCCACGCAAGTTAAGAAACAACAGAGCCTGTGACTGAAAGCCTCCTGTATCCCCTCCCATCACAGCCTCTGTCTTTCCACAGGCAAACACTACCTAATTTTGTGATATTATTCCCTCGCTTTTCTTTGTAGTTTTCCCACCCATTCACATATCTCTAAATACTATATTGCAGGTTTTCCTGTGCTTGAACTTTACAGAAATGAAATCATACTGTGCATACTTTTTGCGACTTTCTTCTTTAACTTCCAGTTGGCTTGTGAGCTTCAGTCAGTTCATTTCGTTGCCACACACTATGCCCCTTCTTTACTTAGCCTCTACTGTTGACAGACATTCGTGTGGTTTGCAATTTTTTACCCCCATGAACAATGCTGGTGTGAATTTTCTTCCCTGGTTCTTGGTGTCCAAATACAAGGGTTTATCTAGGGTTTGTACTTAAGAGTGGTATTTCTGGAGCATGTGCCTGTTCAACTTTACTAGGTGATGCCAAACTATCAGAGTGGCTATATTAGTTTATAGCCTCATCAACAAGCTATGAGACGTTTCATTGCTCTACATTGTCCTCACCATCATTTTATATTGAATATATATATACACATATGTATGTAAGTAATATATATAAACAATTTTATATATGTATATTACATATAATATATATTTATACATAATGTGTATATATTAAGGGTATATATGTGTATAAATATACACACACATTTTGTGTATATGTGTAATAGTATCTATTTTTACTTATATAATAGTATACAGAGATGCATTCTCTAAACATAATGTACTTTATGGAAAATCTAAGGAATTTGCAGTAATATCGTCCATATTCAATTTTCTCTCTCTCCTTGATTTTAGAACACACCTCTGACATAAAAAAAGCAGCTCCTCTGTTTGGAAAATTAAATTTTTTGTGGTTCACAGGAGAATTTCTGAGAGAGGAGACCCCAAGAGTTTAGTTGAGGTATGCTTCTACCCTCTTTTGACCCATGATCAATGCATCCCAAATGTGCTGAATTAATAATGCTGACAGGGACTTTCTTCTAGCCAGGAGAGCTCAGTCTGTCCTGATGAGAAGTTCTGGAAACTTGAGACTCAGTAGTTGCCCTCACTGAGACATGAAGGGACTCCTGAGGTTTTGAATGACTGGTATTGATGACTTAATAAAGGATCCAAGGCCACAAGAACCATACAAACTGATTGGGATTCCAGGTACCCCTTAGAGCACTTGCTATTTCGTGTTCTATAGTTGAATTACATGGTGAGGTAATGTGCATATGTATAGAAGTGTTTTTATTTGGTTGATGGTTGATCAGAGAATTACAAGCATGAAGAGAATGAATATATTTCTCATAGTTAACCAGAGTGGACTAAATGACACAGTAGCCTGTGCATATCTATATATTTTTGCATTTCTTAAAAGTTTTCTTTGTTTTAATAGCAGAGGCTTTCATATAAATGAAGTATAATAGGAAGTTATGTTATACAAAATTAAAGGTGCTATTTTATTGGAAAAATGTTTAACGTTTACTTATGTCAGTAAATGAGAATAGTTATAAAAATCTATATTTAGATGAATATGTGGTTGTAAATGGTAATAGTTTCCTTTATTTATTTTTTTACGTAGACTTTACTTTTTAGAGAAGTCTTAGGTTCACAGCAAAACTGAGCTGAAAGTACAGAGATTTCCCATATGCCCCTTGGCCCCCTCCTGCTACCTCTCCCATTACCAACATCCCCCACCAGAGTGGTACATTTGTTACAATCCATGAACCTACACTGACACCTCATTATTATCCAGAGCCCATAGTTTACAGTAAGGTTCACTACTGGAGTTCTGTGTCCTATGGGTTTTGACAAATGTATAATGACATGTATCCACTATTATCATATCATAAACAGAGTAGTTTCACTGTCTTAAAAATACTCTGTATTCAGCCTATTCAGCCTTCTTCCCCATCAGCCCATTCAACCTTCCTCCCCATCAGCCCCTGCTTTTATTTAAAAAAAAAATATCTCCACAGATTTAGAAGGTGGGGAGTAGGAAGTTGTTATATCACAGCAAAATACTAACAATATATAATATCATTTGCAGTTAAAAAGTCAAAAAACTAAAAATTCAATTAAGAAATTAAAAAGGCAAGCCACAGACTGGGAGAAAACATTCATGGCACATGTATTGGACAAAGGACTTGTATCCAGAATATAAAAAAGAACTCCAATTCATCAAGAGTAAAAAAAAACAAGCCTCCAAGAAATGAGGAAAAGACTTGAACAGACACTTCACAAAAGAAGGTATGAAATGGCCCATAAGCATAGGAAAAGATGCTTAACAAACAAAACCCACATGTACCTAGTAACCTCTTTGTATCTAGTAGAACAGATAAAAGAAACAGCACCAAATTTTGGCAAGGATGTGGACTGACTTGAATTTGTATACTTTGTTGATGCAAGTGTCCCAACTGCATTGGAAAACTGTTGAGGAGTTTCTTATAAAGTTAAAATTCACCTCACCTATGACCCAGAAACTCCATTCCTAGGTATTTACCCAAAATAAATGAAAACATGTGTCTTAAGAAAGACTTGTATATAATTAGTAGTTTTATTTATAATAGCCCCAAACCAAGGGCAACCCATGTCTATCAACAAGTAAATGGATAAGCAGAATGTGACATATTCATGTAATGGAATACTACTCAGCAATGAAAAAGAATGAATATGGATCTATGTAAGAACATAGATGGATCTCAAACACGTTATGTTGAGTGAAAGAAGGCAGATACAAATGAATACATATTGGGTGATTCCATCTCTGTGAAGTTCAAGAACAGAGAAAAACTAATCTATGGTAATAAAAATTGGCATATGGAGGTGGGTTCTGATGGGAGGAGGACGTGAGGGAACTTGCTGGGGTGACAGAAATGTTCTATACTTACACTGGGTGTTGTTTCCACAAGTGTGTATACATTTGTCAAAACTATCAATTAAAACTGTTACGATCTGTGCATTTCATTGTATCCAAATTTCACCACAATAAAAACGATCCAAAATACCAATTAAGAATTATCCATAAATTACCATAAGCACTTACTGTCACCGTATGATGTGCCTGTGATGCTGTGAGTCACTCCTCACCTGTGACTGCACGAAGATGATGCCTTCAAAGAAGAGGACACTCCCAGCAGTGGACCCTGAGCCTCGCCCCATATTGGACTGGTCACAACACGTGTAGCAATGCATGTTGTCTCAAACGACCTCACACAAGGAGACATGTGAAGATCTAAATTAAAAAACAAAAAACAAATGGAAAACAACCGAAAAGCAAAACCACTTTCCTGATCAATGACACGTTTATTACCAGAAGTTTAAATATTTGTCACAGATGGCAGAAATGATTCTGAGGTCTAAACAAAGATGATTGAAACTGACATGACAAATTCACATGGTGGAGGTCATCTGTGTGCTAAAATGTATTTTGTTGCACATTTTCATGCTCTTGCTATTTTGCATTATGCTTTTAAAGCACTAATATGTATATTTATAATAAGAATCAAATGCTTGGAAAGCCTCTGAGGTTGGAACCCACTGGTCTAGCTATACTAACTCTGTGTTGGAGGCCAGGATGCTGTCTTCTGTTTATGCTAAATAGCTTCTTCAATGGCCGAACTGAAGTGTTAACTGTTTAGTGGTAACAAGTGAGCAAGCAGGCCGTCTGGGAGACTAAATGACTCCTGTTAAAAAATTGATAACGGTTCCTCCTAGGCAGACACAAAGGACAGATAAATAAAGGGAGGCTGTAAGCTGTCCTGTGACTCTAAATCAGATGGTGTAGGTGAAACCACCATTTCAACCCATTCTTGGCTGTGTGAACATTTTCTGGACCTCGGTTTCCTCCTGTGTCCTGCCTAACTCACAGGGGTTATAATGGTGCTTCTCAAACTTTCATATGCATACAGGTCACTTGGGGTTCCTGTTAAAATACAGATGATAATCTAGTAGGTCTGGGATGGGGTCTGAGATTCTGCATTTCTAACAAGCTTCTGGGGGATGCTGATGTGGCTGGTCCCAGGTCCATACTTGGAGTGGCCAAGGGCTAGGGACTCTGTCTGCCTTGGGAGTAAAGAATGGGGGACACACTCAAACTACTGCTTTCTGAGTGAGGCTTCCCATGGTAATTTAACTTAGATTATGGGCGGAGAGAAGGTGGGATCAGAAAGAAAATTCAGATCCTTTAAGGCTGTGCTGTCCAACATGGTAGCCACTAGCTCCATTTGGCTATTTACACTTAAGTAAAAGGAAATAAAAGATTCAGTTCCTTAGTCAAAATAACAATGTTTCAAGTGCTCAATAGCCACATAAGACGAATGATGGCACATTTATTGTATAACTCAGCACAGAATCAGAACATTTCCTTCATCGCAGGAAGTCTTATTGCATGTCACTGTTTTGGGGGTACTCAAAGAGAGAACTTGACTCAGGTTAGGACCTGGGAGCCAGGCTGTTTTCCAGAATGAGGAATCTTTCACATACAGATTGAAGCTGGGTGAAGCTGGAAGCTGCATCCATTGGTAATTAGTGTCATTTTAAACCTTTGGACCTGGAGAAGAATACTGTTCTGCTCAGCCTGTCATCATCCATCTAGTCCATTCTTTAGCACATGCGTTTTGCGACAGAGCAAAGTTGGTGGACCTCCAGACCCTTCCGAGATGGTAGGATCCCTATTTCAGTGTTTTCTAAACCGTATTCTGGAAAAGCTGTGGCATTCAGGCTCTGGGATCCTTCTGCTGCTTCTAAAAGATCAGCTTCACTTTTTTCTGCTTTCTATATTGGTTTCCTTGCAAACATCCCTCTGGAAAGAAAATTGGTCCCACTTTAAACAAAGTTTCCAAACCACTGATTCTAGTTCATCCATCTCACTTTATAAATGATGAAACTGAGGTCCAGGGAGGTGTAGGGTCTGACCTTTCCTAGTTCACATGGCCAATTAGCAAGAGAGCTGAGATGAGAAGTCTTGTCTCCTGACCTAGGTAGCTCTCCTTCCACTGGCTCACTGTTAATTATCATCAAGCGCTGCGTGGGTGGCCACCCCAGCTGGACTGTGGCTCCTGGAGGGGAGGATGGGGTCGATACATTTCTGGTACCACTGTTGGTCTGTTGCCTGGCTCCCTGCTGGGGAATTAGCACCATCTAGTTGATTGCAAGTTGTGGTAGCTTCCTGGGAACTGAGGTGCTGGGGGAAATTTGAGGCAGAACACAGGCATCCCTCAAGACCTCCAAGTTTATAGTTTGGAGGTGATGCTTTCCACACAACAAGGCTTTCCAGGTGAATGTGACTTGCCAACTTTTCAAGGACTGGGAGAGCGTCTTCAGAAGGTATGCATGTTTTTTTCTTCCACTGGCCTTGAGCCTCTGTCCCAGAACTGTCCTCCGAGTCAGTCCTGAGCTCCCTGGACTGGAAGGCAACTCATTTCTATCCTATATCCAGAGCTCTGTGCTTTTCCATTGTTGGCCTCATTAACTATACAATGATGATTGCTGACTCCACAGCTGGCTGTCTTCTTCCGTTTTTGTTTTTATAGTAGATCTTTCTTGAGCTTCTATCTGTCCCTCTGGTAACACTTCATCTCTATATTCACACATGTTAACCATATGCCAAGGAACAGAAGTTTCTGAGCTTCTCCTAAACGGATTCAGTTAGGCCACTGGATTCTGAATGGGGATTATTAGAGACTGATGTGAGAAAAAAAGCTCCCACAATGGAGTGTTCCTCTTAAATTGTATTCTGCCTCAGAAACCTGGGGCTGAATATTCCAGATAGACAGAGCTTCTTGCTTCACAAAAGGGTCCCATTTACCAGACATGTATAATTTAGGTTAATTTGAAATTTAGTCTAAATTGAGCAGTCTCTTTGCTTACTCCCAACACAATGATGATTTATTGGCATATGCATAATGCATGGGATTCCATGAATCCACAAGGGCATTAATATTTTACATCCTGGAGGCCTTTCTCAGAAGACCTCTGTGCCTCTGGATGTTTCTACCTGCCCCCTACCTTCTACACACACACACACACACACACACACACACACACACACACACACCCCACATACACACACACACTCCGTTTTGGAGGTAGACCAAGCTACCTCCAACCACAGGTGGGTCAAGAATTAAAAATCATGATTTAGAGGACTAGGGTGGCAGTGTCAAACTTTCTCTTCTCTCTTGTTTGTTTGGTTTTTTTTTTTCCCCTCTTTTGAAAGATGTATGACCAACTCCTGGTTGGTTCACTAAGACCCATTTCACTACCGTTCCCCTTTTCCTTCTGTCTGATAGACTCTAGAAAGCAAAATACCTAAATTTCTAGCCTTGCTTGTCACCCCCAACAAATCTAGGGTGGCCATGTGACATCCTTTTGGACAATTGGATATTGGCAGAGGTCCCAGGTAGAGCTTCCATTCCCAGATAAAAACGTCGAGCCTTGTAAGAAGAAAGATTTTGTCTCATATTTTAACCTATCTTTCATCTTCCTGATTGTGATATAGAAACAGGCCAGAAGGTGAAGTAGTCTTTTTGCAACCATGAGGCTGACAACGGAAGCTCCACGGTAAAGATAGCAGAGCGAAAATATAGGAGAAGCCTGGTTCCCTGACGACTGTTTTGAGCAGCTGAACTGCTACATCTGAACCTCTTATTACCTAAAGAAACAAACTCTACCTTTTTAAACCATTGCTTGTTCAGTTTTAGATGATAGTCAAATACATGGGTGTAAGATATATGGTAAATTTTTTCAATATCCCACCTTTTCCGCAAGGGAATTTCTTGGCTCAGAAGCCATGTGGTTACCAATAAAAGCCCTAGATTAGAAGTAAGAATCTGAGGTTCTAGTTCTGGATTTGCCATAAACTTGGACCCATAGGGCTATTAGAACTATGCATCCTGCAGGCCTTTCTTGGACAAATCATTTTCCGTACCTTTGCCCTCATCTGTAAAGTGAGAGTGTTGGACCACTTCTGAATTCTCTAGGATTACATGAAGATTTCCCAGTCCACTGGGAGGGGATAAGTTGTGAAATCCTTTCTTTTAGTACCACTGAAGCCCTTTCTATCAATGGCATTCTCTACCTACCATTTCTCTGTCTAATCTGGTAGAGAGTTAGAATACAAAATGGGAGGAGATTATGTCAGTCATATAATGCTGTGTGATAATCCACTCCCTAAAAACTAGTGGTTTAAATTGAAACAAAACCTATTTATTAATTCTTATGATTCTCTGGATTGGCTGGCAGGTCTTCTGGTCTTGCCTACACTCACTCATGTGGCTGCATTCAACCTCCAAGAGGAGGTCTTGAGGAATGCAGGTGTATCGGTGCTGGTTGTTGGGTGGGGTGTCTCAATTCTCTCTGCTTGTCTTCTCCATCCATCAGGATAACTCAGACTTATTTATGAGATGACTCTGGTTTCCAAGAGAGTAAAATAGAAACTGCAAGATATTTTAAGGCCTTGACCCAGAAGTTCTAAAATATCATTTCTATTACGTGTCATCACAAGACCCTAAAGCCTCACCTAATCATAGTGTCAGGGTTGATGTCCTTGATCTTATGTTCTATGTCAGGTCCAGGTGTAGATGAGGTCCCTTGTGTCTTGCTGCTCCCATGGGGCTACTAGTGATTAAGAGAACCGTGAATTAAAAAGACATATCATTTTAAGTGTACATTCCATCTACATACCCAATATACAATGTAGCAATATACAGTGGAGGGGCAGAGCAAGGACAGTCGTAGTAGATAGACATTTCCAGATAAAAGGCGGGGGAACAAGAGGTACACACTGGTCCAGAGAAACTCTGAAATCCAGCCAAACACATGTTGACAGTTCCCTCAACTCCAGGGGCACAGGGTTTCTCTTAACTAGAGCCCAGTTCTGATCCCTTGAGGGGGACCCTCATCCCTTGACCTCCTTAGTTCTTGTCTGTGTCCTCTGCACTTTCGGCTCTGTCCTTTGGACTCTCGGCTTTACGCTCTGAAGTGTCTTTCCTTTTCTACAAGAAGTGGTCTATGTTTTTAGCTGAGAAGATTTTTCAATTTGCTTCCTGCCTATAGAAAGTTGGGTTGGGGCAGAGGCCTTTTTTCATTGTGAACTGTCACAATGAAATGTTCTTTTTAGTAAGAACTGATACAGCACTTTTAAAAACATTGTGAGTTTTCTATGTATGAGATTACTGTCCACTCCATTTGATCCATGCCACATCCAACATTTCTTCTGAGGCAGGACTATCTATCTCTATCTTGGGCTATGAGTCATGGACTGTGGGAAATGGTCTATGATACCTTGGCTAAAATCTTCCTGAGTTCTTAATCAAGGGTCTTATGGCCATGCTCTTGATTTGATCTTTACTCTGAGAGGTGTTTTGCATGCTCAAGGGATATGAAGCATGTGGTCAAAGGGTAGATAGTGGTAGATAGTTTGCAAAGATGGCTGCAGAAACCCTTCCACTGTGCATGCTTTTTTGCCTTCTTCCAATGTGACAGTGCCATTTCTTCCATGAAGAGGTAGAGTTTTATCTCCCCTCCCCTTGAATCTAAGCTGGCCCTGTGTCTTGTTTGACCAACAGAGTCAGGTAGAAGGGAATTTTTCTCCCCCTGTCTTGGAGCTTTAAACCACCTTGCAAAGAAGTATGGTTATCCTTCTAGAGAAATGCTGTAGAGAGAAAGCCCTACCTGGCAGCAGTGCCAACCAGACAGGTGTGTGAGACCACCTTGGATCATCCAGACCTTGTCGAGCTTCCCTATGACTGTAGTTACATGAATAACTCCAGCCAACAACACAGGGAGCAGGATGCCCCGCTGAGTCCAGCCAGCTCACAGCATCATGAGAGATAACAAGTTGTTATTTTAATCCATTGGGTTTTTGAATTAGTTTGTTATGCAGCATTAGATCACTGATACAGGATGATGGCCTTGTTTTCTGTATCTCAGACTCCTGGTCCTTTGAGTGCTTGTGAAAGTAGCAGTTTTCTTTGCAAGGCCCAAATTACCTGGAAGCCCAGACATTATCTTCCTAAACCTTTCTATTGGGGCCCAGCAGGTGTTTAATAGCCCTCCCTAGAGTCTGCCACACCTCCCTACCTAACAACCTGTTCCCCACGGACTTGAGAGGATGCAGTGAGAACAGTCATAACAGCTGGTGGAACAGCTGCAAGACAGAAAGGCAATGAGAGTGTAATTACTTAGAAGTGAGTGACAAAGTGAGAGAGTGGCATGGACATATATACACTACCAAACGTCAAATTAGATAGCTAGTGGGAAGCAGCTGCATAGCACAGGGAGATCAGCTAGGTGGTTTGTGACCACCCAGAGAGGTGGGATAGGGAGGGTGGGAGGGAGGGAGACGCAAGAGGGAAGAGATATGGGAACATATGTATATGTATAACTGATTCACTTTGTTATAAAGCAGAAACTAACACACCATTGTAAAGCAATTATACTCCAATAAAGATGTCAAAAAAAAAAAAGAAGTGAGTAGCTGGGGTGCTGGGGATGAGGCTGAACCCTTAGGCAGGGGCTGGGAGGGATTGAATGGCCCTGGGAAGGCCCCACCCCCTCAGAGAATTCACCAGCATTCCTCGATACTGGGGACTATCCATTCCTCGAATAAACCATGCCTTGACTTGCCTGATATCCTTCTCTTGCCTGGTGCCGTTCCCCTACCTGGAATGCTCCATCCCTCTTGTTCAGCAGAGGAAATCCTACTTCATTTTAAAGACTCATCCACACATCTTCTCTGTGATGTTTTTTTTTAACCTGCCTGGGCAGAGTCAGCTGATCCTGTTCTGTTCTCACCGTGCACTCCTTAGAATGCTATTAGCTCTTAGTACAGGCTGACTTGTCTGTTGGGTGCTTTACTAGTTAGGATTATATTTAAATCAGTGCACCATAAAACTCTAAAATAATAACATCTTAAACAAGGTAGGACACTCCCCCTCCTATATAAGAAAGCTTGGTGTGGGCAGGCAGTAAGTCCTGGGCTGGTAGGTACCCCACAGTGTCAAGACTCAGACTCCTTCTATTCTGTGTTCTACTGTGCATAGGTTCCATTCTGAAGGTCACCTCAAGGTCAAAGGTGACTGCTGGAGGTCCAGCCTTCACATCCACATTCCAGCCATCTGGAAGGAAGAAAAGGGCACATTCTTTCCCTTTAAGCACAATCTTTAGAAATTGCACATATCTCCTCTGTTTATGCCTTCAATCTGAGCTTCAGGTGAAGCTGAGAAATATGGTCTTTAATCCCAGCTAAAACTGAGAATTATATTTCTAAGAAAGAGGGAGATGATTCATATAAGGGGGTCAGTTATTGGTATTTGTCCAAGTGTTATTTGTCCTCCTCATTAGAATGAACTTCTTGAGACCAGAAAACCTATTCAATTCATCCATGTTTTTCCCACAATGACCAACTCTGTGCCTGATACACTGTAGATATTCAGTGAACAAAGATATAGCAAATCTGCTTGCTGATTTGAGGCCAGTATCTCTAGGATGGGGTAGCACAACTCATTATTAATAACTCAGTAAACAATTGTCTCTGGTCTTCAAGTCCTGGCTTCCTATTTTTCTTTCTGTATATCTATACTTTCTCTCTGACTTTTCCCTACCTACTCTCTCTTGCCCCTGGCTTCCCAGGCCCTGAATCTATTATCACACCATCTCATAAACTCTCTGCTGGGCTGTCCAGGGTCTGGATCTAGGGAGCTAAAGACTGGGAGGTGCTGTGTTGTTCTCATTGGGTGAGGAGTTGGTGGAGGTGTGGTGTTTGAATTAGAGGCCGGAGAACCTGGGTGATAGGTTCAGTTTGGCCACAGGTAAATCTGTGACACTAGTAACTTGTGTTTATTATCTTCACCTTGATTTCTTCTTCTGTAAAATTATAGAGATATACCCTATCCTCATCTTAGAGATTCAGAATGTACAACAGGATATTAAAGACCATGTCTATTTAACATGTATGTGTATGTATATATGTGTATATATATGTAACATACAGTTGCAAGGTGTTATTTTTAGATGTATATATAACAAACAAACAACGAATAAAAGTGTATCCTCCCCCACTGCAACTGGTTTCCAAAGCATGTGTTGAATGGAAAGGAATAGGAAGATCCTTGACCTACACCTTCTTCCTCTTCCCTCAGTGCTCTTTCCTGAGCTGCTTGTGTTGCAGCTCAGAAATCAGAAGCCCTTCTTTGTCCCGAGGCATTACTCCCGGTCATTTCCACTGATGGGCTTGGAATGACAGGGTGATACACTGTACTAAGATGGGGAAATGTTTTCTCCGGCTGGTCCTGGAAACCTCCCTGACATAGATTTTCTTGGGGCTCAGAAGCTTGACAGATGTGAAATAAAGGTGGTCTGCAGGGCTCTAAGGCTGGATTGGCCCGGTTATCCAGCCACTGGATGTTTTAGGCACTGCTTGGCCTTTGAAGGACTTACTGTGTCATTGGAGAAGGAAACAGAAAAATCAATGGACGAAGGAGGTCTAAAAAGTCCATGCAGGCAGATGGGCTGAGTAGGCTCTTGGTGACCTCTTTTCTTGTTGCCCTTCTCTGCCCAGGGGATGTGGCAGAGTGGGAAAGAAAGTGATCCTTCCAGAAAGCCAGTGAGTATCAGGAATGGTCTTGTGAGCTGCTATCCCAGGCTTTCCTGCAGGCACGGCTGCCTTGACTGCCATGCTCTCCATCACGGTCGTCATAGAGAAGCAAGTGGGAGCCAGAGGGAAACAAGGATCTGGTGGGGAAATGAAGACAGGGAAAAGTTAGCACACAGCATCCTGGATGTTGCTGGAGGTGAGTGGTAGGCTTGGCTAAGAGCATGTCAGCAATCAAAGCAGAGGAAAACACGACAACAAAGTAATAGGACTTATCAGGTCCACATGAAAGGTCAAAATCCTACTCCCATCCTACTTGCTAGGAGAACACTGCTTTCTCTGCTATGAACTGGGTTCCTCTGGAGGGTTAATTGTGACATCCTTCAAGTCATTGCTATCCTGCATAGGACACGCCGTGCCCTCCTGTTTTGCCCTTCTAAGGGCATGATGCCAAAGTCCAATCCTAATAAAAAGCAGTGCAGAGAACAAAGCCACATGATTTTAACCTGGAACAATTATAGCCCTCTGTGGCTCTTCCTTTTCCCCTAACCCTTTTGCTTGGATATTTACCCCCATTATTACCCACAAGTGCATATTAAGTCCTTAAGGCTAGACAGAACCAAGAAATATTCCTGATCTAGAAAGTGAGACTGAAAGGAGGGATTTGGGTTTCTTGGGAGTGCTGCAAGAGAGAAAAATGTTGAACTCCAAAGATCTCCATTTCTGTGATCCATGAGCGGAAACCCTTTGTCCGCACGCCCACCCCCAACCTGTGCTGCCTCTAGCTATCTCCTCTGGGTCTTGACTCAGGATCAGAGCTGGGCAGAGGCTCTAGATGTAGGCTGGGGAGAAGTTGCCCTGTTCAGGCAGACTAATCCCTGAGGCAGGAAACTCTGGGCTGAAAAGAAGCAGATGATAATTCCAAACCCTGGTTCTGCTGAGAGGTGGCAGGAATGTAACCTGAACATGCTGCTGGAGCAGATATGGGCTCTGGAATGCCCTTGAAATGTACAATGGTGAACATAAAGGGAACTCGGGGGACCAGCAGGCTCCATTGAGAGGAGTTTATCACCTGGTCAGTTCCAGTATGAAACTAAGAGATCATGCCACATGACCCGCTACCTGCACGACTGTCTGCTAACCATCACCCCCTTCTCTGGCCCTGCTCAATTCTGGGCTGGCGAGGGTGGTCATGGGAACAGCGAGGTCATAGCCAGGGCTCTGGAGAAGCCAAGGTCTAGCAGACAGCTCCTTGAGGGGCAGGCAAATGCTATGACAGAACCAGGAGATTTGGGAAGGTGGGGTTAGCAGGATGGGGTATCTGCTATAGGGGGAAAGAGAGAGAAAGCAGGATGGAAAAGAGGACAAAAAGGAAAGAGAAAGAGAAGGAGAAAGAGAAGGAGACACCAGCAGGTGCAGCCAATGGAGAAGGAAGAAGCGACCTAGGAAGAAGGAAGAAGACTCGAGATAAATTTGGCCCAAATCTACCTGTTTTGGAAAGGGAACCCAAATATGTGATTGTGAAAAATCCTGGAAAAGCAGTTAATGCTTTTGGAATGTTCATGGCTCTGCCATTTGACCCTTAAAGAAGAGGAAAACCCAGAGGCCCTCTCTTTCCTAAAACAGTTTGGTCACCATGGATCCTGCAACTCTAGTGGCAGAACCTGGCTGGGGACCAGCTTTGGGATGGCCGGCAGGCCCTCCAAGTCTTTCTTGCAGAGACGAAGCACACCGTCAGAGGAGGAATCCTGGGCAAGGAGTCAGGACAGAAGCATATGCAGGAGACCAGGCAAATCACTGAGCTCCCCCTGCCTCAGGTTCCCTACCAGTAAAATGGGAACTACAATGATTCTCTTACTCCTCTCCTTACATTTTGGCAAAGACCAAATGAGACCGTTTTCTTTTTCCGCCCATCCATCCATTGCAAAAAACGTTATAAAAGACTCATTTAAACCATTTAAACCAGGCACTGAACTGAGTGGTAAGGCTACAGGGTCCTTATTCTCAAGAAGCTCAGTCTCATGGGAGAGTCACATATATGGACAGATCTTAAAGTTCAGTGGGATAAATGTTCAAACAGCAACACGCATAAAGCCTTGCCCTTGTCTGTGCTGGGATAAAGGCCAGCCTCCTCTGCATGGCTTATAAGTGTCTCTGTGACCTGGATCTGGCATCCACATCTTCCCCAAGAACCTCTTTCGCTTGGCCTCATATTTATTTTTTTATTTTTATTTTTTTTTTGCGGTACGCGGCCTCTCACTGCTGTGGCCTCTCCCGCCGCGAAGCACAGGCTCGGGACGCGCAGGCTCAGCGGCCATGGCTCACGGGCCCAGCCGCTCCGCGGCACGCGGGATCCTCCCGCACCGGGGCACGAACCCACGTCCCCTGCATCGGCAGGCGGACTCTCAACCACTGCGCCACCAAGGAAGCCCTGGCCTCATATTTAGACTATACCAAACTGTATGGGATTCTCCATAGACAGGTGGGCTCACATCTCTGCACCTTGGTTATGTTGCTTTCCAAGCTCGAAATGTCAGCTTCTTCTGACTCATGGTCCTAACTCTCACTTCATGACTCCACTCATTAATCTGCTCCTGGTCCTCCAGAGAGACCCCCTGTACCCCTTCCCCACTTCCCTCCCCAGGCTAGATTAGATGCCTCTCATCTTGTTCAGAAATTGTCTTTTTTCATGAATTTTCTCCTGCTGCTATAGGTGCAGAAGAAGCAGGGGCCCCATCTTAGCTCATGTTTGTTTCTTGGTGGACAAGACACAGTATAGGAAGTGTTTAATGAAAGCTTATGGAGCTGAACTGAGCTTCTCTGACTTCACAGGGGAAAGACAGACTGAAGAGTCAGGGAAGTCACCCATGACCTGGGTCTTGATGTATGAATAAGAGTTCAAGGGTGAGAGAAGGAGGGAAACATGAATGCTGAGGTCAGGGGTCTGAGACCAGGTGGCTTGGTCAGGGGATGTGAGTTGTAGGAGCTGGAAGAGGGGCAGCTGCAAAGTTGAAGAGTGTGATGGTTAATTTCATGTGTCAACTTGACTGGGCCACAGGGTGCCCAGATGTCAAACATTATTCTGAGTGTGTCTGTGAGGGTGTTTCAGAATGAGATTAACATTTGAATCAGGACACTGAGTAAAACAGATTGCCCTCCTTAATGTGGGTGGGTCTCATCCAATCAGTTGAAAGTCTGAATAGAACAAAAAGGCTGGCCTCCTATGAGTATGCTTGACTGCTGTGAGCTGAGACAACTGTCTTTTTCTGCCTTTGTACTTGAACTGAAACATTGGCTCATCTTGAAGCTTCCTGGCTTTTAGACTGAAACTTATACTTCAGTTCTCCTAGTTCTCAGGCCTTTGAACTTGGACTGGAGGATACCCTTAGCTCTCCCAGGTCTCCATCTTGATGACTGAAGATCTAGTGACTTCTCAGCTTCTATAACTGCATAAGCCAATTCTTTATAATGAATCACTCTCCCTCTCTCTCTCTCCACACACACACACACACACACACACGCACGCACACACGCATACCACACATCTTATTTGTTCTGTTTCTCTGAAGAACCCTAACTAATACAAAAGGGGAGATCCTGGAAGTCTTGTGGGCTTGCTCAGGTGATGGGGAAGCACAGAGGATGTTGAATTGCAGAGAGCATGAGGCAGCTTGTGCTTCTTCATCTTTGTCATCAGTGGCAGGCCATTCCTGTCTTCATGGGGCATCCTGGCCTCTGCTCAGCTGCAGAGATTGGTGCAAGTGGACCCTGGAGACCCCTTAAAGGGATGGAACTTGGAAGCCAGGAGATGGACTTAGTCTAGCCATATTAGAAGCCTATTCCTTGGACTTCAATGTTCTTATGCTTCCTCTGTTCTCAGCTTTTTTTCTATAACATTTGGTAAAACCTTCCTCGCTATTCCAACTGCCTCAGCTGTTTGAAGAGGAGCCAAAGGCATAACTTGTATATATATATTTGAACTAGTGCTTTAAAGGTGGGAAATGGTTCTTTGGAGCCAGTGAGGGAATTCAAGAATCCCAAGGCTGGGTGACTGGAGAATGATGCCAGAGCTGTCTGCTCCAGCTACTTTTATCACCCCATACCCACCAGAGGCTGTCATAGCTGAGTTAATACCTTGGGAAGTGCTGTTTTCTCTTAATAAGGGGGTCCCTTTGCAGTCTGTCACTTGGCAAAGCCATACTCTTGGCCAGAAGAAACATGAATTTCCCTTAGACTGTGGAGTTAGCCCTAGGTTGTAATGTTGGCACTGCTGCTGCATGGCTGTGTGCCTGGGTGCTTCTGCTGTAGGTCTCTGAGCCTCATCTTCTGTGTCTGTGAAACAGAATTGCGCCAACCTCACAGGCTCGTGGTGAGGACCATTTAATGAGATATGTATGTGAATGCCTTTGCCAGGTGGGACTTGCTCCATCAGCTCACATTTATTTTTCCCTCTCCTTCCAAATATGGAGACAAATTGTCCAGATAAAGTGATGCATCCTTCCCTAAGGACCTTCTTTAAGAATTCTTTCATTTTCTCTCTTTTGTTTATTCCAAAAATGTTTTTGCTTCCTTCACCACAACGGAATCTGAGCTAATGGCTGCAGTGTTGCAGGCCTGGGGGTCCTCTGCTGAGCCTGGGACTAGTGAAAGCCAAGTGGGAATACACTGAGCATTCAAACTCGTTTTAAGGGTACAGTTAAGTACCTACTTGGATGTCCAGGACCAGACTGCTGCTGAGATAGGACTCGGATTCTCTAAATCCTTCTCCTTCTTCTGTCCACGGACGTAAGGGCCCTAGAGAGAGAGGCCAGACAATGGTGCAAGAGGAGAGGAGAAGGATTCAGATCCAGACCTTGTGGGGAAAGTTTTGTCTTCCCTCAGAGCACACGTGATTGTGGAAACTCCTTGGCTATTCAATTCAACTAGAGTTTGTGCTTATCATTCATTCGTTCATTCATTCATTCATCTATCATGGTGCTTATTCAGAGGTGACTACTGCGGCTCCAGCTCTAGTCTTCAGTCTAGGATGTGGAGGAAGAATAGATCAGAGCATCACTTCTTGTTGAGCTGTGTGATAAATAGTGTGACAGAGGCATATGTTAAACAGGGCGGGGCACAGAGGAGGATTCCCAGAGGTGAACTGTAACCTGGGTCTTTAAGGACAGCAGGAATTTCCCAACACGATAAGGATTGCATGGGTGTAGGGAGGGGATTCCTGAAACAGTGGGATGATCTCATGCAAAGCTTGGAGGCATGAGAAACTGTGGCAAGTTCAAGAGGTTGGAGCTAGGTCAGACTGGCTGAAAGGTAGGGATGGAAAAGGGGCTTGTGCATGCGGGGAGGTAGGGTGGGGGTTAGGATGTGTGCAGGTTTGGGTGGGCACAGGGGGCCTGAGGTGGCAGTTGGTAGCAGAATGCCCAAGATGGTGGAATTTGAGGTTGGAGGGGTAGAGTCCAGATGATCACAGGGTAGTTCAACTTTGTTCTGTGGGTAACGAGGAACTTCCGGAGGATTTTAAGCAGGGAAATGATGAGGTCACATGTCACTATTGATTATATTTTGTGTCCAGTAATATAGGTATTTAAAGAGGTAGAATAGGGATATTTCTTGCTTTTGTGGCCTTTAAGGTTTGATTGAAATGACACGTACACTCAGTGCCCTTCTACTTTCTCCTCTGGGTTTTTCTACATATTTGCAATCTGAGTGTCCTAGCCAGCTTTCCCCAGGCTGTGAACCTTGGGCCAGAGGCCATGATGTACTGCTGGATTTGTCCTGTGCTTCCCCAGAGCTTCTGCTGTGTCCACTGTCAGGTAACAGGAAACAATGGTTACCTGACCTACCTCAAGCCAGGTATGCAGGGCATCTCAGAGGCCCCAGTTAGTCCCCACTGTCCCCCCGATGCTCCAGGATCAATCCTGGCCTCCTTCCCTTTGTAGAGCTTTCTAGAACTTGGCATACTTCCTGCTTGAACCATCCATTCTTCACCAGCAAATAATTTGTCATGGACGGGGCTAGGTGCTTTCCAGCATTCCAGGGAACCTCTGCACAAAGCTGAATGAGAGAAAACAAAGGTATAAGTATTATCACAAACCATTAAGTGGAGGAACTTAGAGATGGGGAAGAGTGTTGGCTAAATAAGGAGCCCAGTCAGTTCCCTGAAACATTCAGCCGAGACTTCCGTGTGTGCATTCTTTCTGCTGCTCCCAGAACCCACTCTGCTCCTGCCACACCTCTGTCTCTAGTGCTTTGCCTGGCTCGCTCCTGCCCTGGTTTCCAACCTACCACTCTGGCAGTGCCTCCCAAGTGGGGTCTTGGGCTAGGGGCTTCCTTCTGTCTTCCCCAGCCTCCCAGGACTTGCCTGCTCCATGTCTGAGTTACCTTCAGAGCACACACACACTTCTCATTCGTGGTTCCTCTCTAGTGCCCCAAGCAAAGTGAGTGCTTTGTGATGGTTGGAAGGAAGTGATGGGAAAGTGGTTCATCTTCTGAGGGTTGAGGATTTAGCAGCTGCCTTGAGTCTCTTCCTTTGTGAAGGGACAAAGAGAACAGAATCCATCTGAAGCAAGATTGTATGGTACATAGTTTGTCTTCAGTGATGGCCCCAAACCCCCTATTTCGGTGGGCTTTACCATTCCTTCATTCATCCCTGCTTCCATGGATGGCTTTTAGGTCTGATCTCCACCTGTCAAGTTATCCTCCCAGACATTGTAATTTATAAACACTCACATGGGCGACGGGGTGAATTCCGAATCATGGATCTTCAGGATTTATGAGGTCACCTTATAGCACCTTCTCTGCTGGGAAGCAGGCTGGTCAGGGCAGACAGTGGACACAGCCTATGAGCTCTCTGATGGCCACACTGCCTCCGCATCCCAGTGCCTGCCTCAGAGATAAGCAAAGGATGGATGGGGCAAGGTGGGTCATGAAGGTTTTTGAATGAATGAATGGAGATTCCATTTTTTAAATGAACAAATGAGTCCTCTACTCCTCCTGTGTTTTAACTGCAGCTAAAATTGGTTCTTATCTTTTTTTCTCTCAAAAATGTAAACCTCTGAGATTCTTGGCATTCTTGAATGACACTTTCCTTCTCCTGGTATTGGGAAAAAGGTGATCCGTCCAGATACTTACAGAGGTACTCACAGTTCTTCTTGGAAACCCCATATGGGATAAACGATGATAACTTATGCATATTTACAGGCAACTAACTCCATACCCTAGTGAGCTACATAGTCTTGTGAGTTCAAAGTTAACCTTCCAACAATAGGAGCAGAATTTTAATTGAAAAAGGTAAGGCAGGCATCTGGCAGATGTGCTGTGTTTAGGGGGTCATTCTATTAAGGAGTCACTGAAATGGCTCTGTAGCTGTTGTAACAGATTCTTATTTAAATGAGATTTCACTTTTTTTTTTTTAATGAAGAGAAAGTTGCCCGCATTTGCAATGTTTTTCAACGAACTGAGATTTCTTTCTCTTTTTTAAAAATCATAATTGATTTATTTTGTAATACAATATTGTCTAACATACACAGCCTCATTTGAATAAATTATTCATCAGCATTTCTTTTAGTGATGCTCCAGTTCCTGCCTGCTGGAGCTCCATTGGTCCCTTCTTGCCACTGAGGTGCAGGAGACGTACACAGCCATGGCAAACAACATGAATCAAAGGCCGGAGCAAGTTGCTCTTAACTAAAGCTATGAAGGACTGGGTTATTTATAAGGACACTTGATGGATTCCATTTCTAATGAGGGCGTGGGAAGGGTGGAGTCAGGAGGTGGTGCCCACTTACACACCTATCCCATGTTATTATCCTAAGGTAACCAGCTGCACTGTGAAAGCAGGCCCAGCCAGTACATACCCAAAGGACAGCATATTTATTGATTTCTTCAGGTGGATGAAGTAATTTCTTGGGCTGCTATAACAAGATACCATAGACTGAGTGGCTTAAATGGCAGAAATTTATTGCTCGCAGTTCTGGAGGCTGAAAGTCCAAGATCAAGCTCTGGCATATTCAGTAGCTGGTGAGGCCTTGCTTCCTGGTTCATAGATGGCTGTCTTCTTGCTGTGTCCTCACATGGCAGAGAGAGAGAGAGAGAGAGAGAGAGAGAGAGAGAGAGAGAGAGCCCTCTGTGGTCTCTCTTTCATAAGGACACTAATCTCATTCATGAGGTCATCACCCTCATGACCTAGTCACCTCCCAAAGGCCCCACCTCTTAACAACGGCACACTGGGGGTCAGGGCTTCAGCATATGGACTTTGTGGGGAGGGACACAGACATTTGGACCATAGCACTGGACCCTAATTTTATGATGCAGAATGTAGTTTCAAAGCTGATCCCAGATTTGGGTGGCCTGTGAAAAGTGCAAAGGTCTGATGCATATTAGTCTGAGAGTGAAAGTTGCTGTAAATACTACCCCTCCCCCACACCCCAAGGCTGAGGTCAGGAAGGGCTCACTGGGGCCATGCTGTCCCTCCACTCCCTCTAGTCCTCTCATCAACGTCAGCAGGTAAGTATGAGACAAAAGAACCCCCTAGCCTGGGGAGTGAGCTGCCTGCCTCTGGCTGGCCTGGCATTTCCAGGACTGATGTTCTCTGATGGGTCATGGTGGGGAGTGACCTTCTCCCAGAGGCAGGAGCTCTGAGAGGGCGGCTTGGGGAAGGGCTCCTGTGACTCTGGGTCTTGCTCTCACACCAGCGGGAACTTCAAGGAGGCTGTGACTTCTCTCCTTCCCACCAAATAAAATGTTCATTCACTCTGAAGGACTCTCTGACAGAGTCCCTTCTTCAGACCAGCTGTCAGTTGCTAGAACAACCCCAAGATCAGGATATTCCCCACAGAACTCTTTTATTATTTTTTAAAATATTAATAGAACTAATTAAATATAGAGGTGTGCTCCAGCCCTAATCTCTGACTTCTCATCTTTCCTCGCCTCCCTCCTTCTCCCCGCTGGGCCCCAGCATGTATTGTCAAAATGTCAAGTGAGGAGGGAAGGAGAAAACCAGGGGAGATAATGCAGAATTGGTATGCTGGGCCGAGGCCACGGACACAAGGGACTTCTTTTAACCCAGTCCATTAATCAATCTCTCCATAGAAATTGAATTAACTGTCTTTCATCAACATCACATCCCAGGACTTAAAAACACGGTGCGCACACAGGAATGTAAATGCAGCGAGGTGTCTGCCTTCCTTCTGCGTAGGTGAACGCACGGGGCTCCTGGTCTTTGGTCCAGTGCATGGAGCGCAAAGGCCTGAGAGTCAGAGGGGGCTGGCCTTGGTTGGGTGGCCTTGAACTTGCGCCACCGAAGCAATCTGCCATTATGTTTTGCTTGCTCACAGCCACTGGAAAGACTTCCTACTCTCATTCCTCCTTTAACCTAAACACGTTCACCACTGAATATATTCTCACTGTAATATTTTTTCTTTAGACTTGAGTTACACAAAAAAACAACCGGCCCATGCCCTGCTGCAGCCCCCAGCTGCCTCCTTCATCCCTGCTAAGATAAAGCTCTTTTTCTGGGTCAGTAGGCTCTGGCATGTACTGAGAATCTCTCAGTGCAAGTATGAAAGGATCTCTCTCAATCTTTGAGAGGAAAATTCAGGCATTACTATATGTGTATGGAGATGCAGCTCCAGAGAGAAGTCAACCACAAGAGGTGTTTCCTAGAGATTTGGGTATTTCATTCATTTAATCAGTTAACTAATAGATATTTATTGGCTGTCTGCAGGGTTCCAGGATCTGTTACACCTCAAGGGCACAAGGATTAAAAAAAAGAACAATAATGAAAAACAACCAAAAAACCCCACAGCGCAGTCCCTGCTCTGATCATCTACTGTGGGGAGACTGGTAGAATAAGAATTCACAGTACAGTGTAATACGTATTAAAATAGAATGTTGCAGTCCATGGGGTGAGAATGGGGAGCAAACGAGGGAGTGATTACTTGGCTTGATGGAGCAAGGAAAGGAGGTAGGTTCTGGAAAGACAAACCAAGCATTTACTATAGGGAGAGAGGGATTGGAAGCAGATGCTAAAAGAGAGAATTTTGTTCTCCCTCATGTTCCATTCTCCATAGAACAATTAGATAAAAATATGGTCATGCCATTCCCATGCTTACCACCCCAGGGGCATTTCATTGCCCTCAGACCTCTATAGCCACATCCAGGATGTGCTCCCTGATTTTCACCCCAGGGTAGGCTGGTGTGGCTTCACTGAGCCTGGTCCAGCCTTGAGGCTTCACACCTGCTGTTCCCTCTGACTGTTCGTGCCCACCTCACCCCCATGCCTGCCCCTGCCATTGCCTGGCTGAGTCCTACTCATCCTTCAGGTATCTACAGGGAAAATTTCCCTGGCCTCCCAGAATGGGTTAGGCCCTCCAGTCACATCTCAGAGCCCGCAACAGCCTGTGCTTCTCCCCCTGGAATGATCACCATTGTAATTATTGTTTAAAACCCATCTCCCCATCTCCAGACTTGAAGTGCCATGAAAAGAAAGACTGTATCTCTCCTGACCACTTTGTTAATGTCAGGGCCTGGCCCAGAGCAGATGTTTAATAAATGCTGCATAAATCTTTGCATAAATCATGCTTCAAGAGGTTGTTTCAGGGGCGTGGTGAATGTGGCCAGTAGCAAGTAGCTTGCCTAGTGCAGGGATGAGCAGCCTTGCCATGTGGGACTGGGTGAGATTGCATGTCAAGCTAAGGAGTTTGGACTTTGCCCCATAGGCAGAAGGAACCGTGCAAGGCTTATGAGCAAAAGAGTGACTTAATCTGATTTGTGCTTTAGAAATAAAACTCTAGGGCAATTGATTCCCACGTTAACTATCCAAAGTTTGCTCTTGTTTGATTTCCCAAGTTCTCACCCTCCCAGTTAAGCAAAGTGAAGGAAAACAAGTTTTGGGTTTCAGAGGTGGCCACGTTCATAACTCAGTGGGTCACATCGTCTTCTGTTTGTCACCTCCCTCTGCCCCCACTCTACCTAAAAGGTTCCCCATTACCAAGTTTGATTTTAAGGCACAATTGGCCTTGTGCCCCTGCTGTTCCACCTCGTGGGCTGCTGTGCACTGTCCTGCCTCCATGCCATTGCATGCACTGTTTCCTCTGCCCCAGAGCCCTCCCCACCACCCCTGCCTTTTCCAATATTGCCTGTCCTTCTTGGCCCAGTCTAAGACCCACTGCATCTGTGGAGTCGCCCTGACCACTGCAGGCCATCTTGCTCTGTGGGACTCACAAAACGCTCATGTTCTCTGCCTTTTAAATACTTATGGAACATAGAGCCAGGCCATGGAGGTCACGTGGGCCCACCCCTCTTTTAATAGGAGGGGAAACTGAGGAGGAATGAATTGTTGGAGTCATACAGGTGGGGGACAGCAAGACCAGACCACACTCCCTATGACCTGGCAAGCCCATTGCTCTTCCCTTCACGGCATTTGCCTACCCAGGCCCTTGGACATGGGGTCTCTTGTACTACTTAACTTTTCAGCACATGACCAGTTCCTCCAATAAAATCACAAGCTCCTGGGAAACCTGAATCATAGAACATCTCATTTATCTGAGTATAAATGTCTGACCCATAGTAGTTATTCAATAAAGAATCATTGATGCGAGACATTTCAGATGGGAAGTAGTTCTTTGCTCTCCATCTCCGTCTGCTCTGTCCATTAGGGCAGTGATGGCTGGGGGACAAGATCACTGATTTAGATGCATGAGGTGAGAGCCAGAGCAGGGGGCTGGCTGTTGAGGGTGTGCCTTCAGGTCTCCCAGAAGGCAGGTCTGGACCATCCTTTGGGAATGTCTGAGGGTCCCTAGAAGGAGGGGGTCTGTGCCACCCCACTTCCTTCTCCCTGATCCATTCTCTGTCTTCCTCTGCCCGCTCTGTGTCCTGGAATCTGACTTCACCTGGAGGGCATCACCTGGACACCCCTGCTGGCTGGCTTCTGGTGGACTCAGCCAGTGGAGAAAGGAGTGGAAGGTCAAGGTATTTATCCCGCTGACTCCAGCCCTCCGTGCCTGCCTCCACTTCCTGTGGTGGCTGCTTCCTCAGGCTCTAGCTCTTACCTGGCTCAGGTTACACTGGTCTGTCTCTGGTGCTCCCTTAGGCACCATAGCCATGCTGTCTTCCTGCTATTGTGGTCACAGGTGGCTTCCATCCCTTGTTGATTCCCCACACCCTCTAATAGGCCTTGGATCAACTTCCTCTTTGAGCAAGACATCTGTTCTGCTGGGATTTGGCGTGATGTAAAGTCTTAAGGAAATTCACAAGACCAGACTGGTGGGGAGGAAGATAGTGTGGGACCAAGTATTTTTGGCAACGATGCCAGATGTTGAGGAACACCTGGGGATCTCACTGAACCTGCCCCTGAGTTTGGACATGGGTGACAGTGTGGGCCAGAAGAATACTTCCCCATCCTCCCCTTTCTTAGCTGGCCACTGGTCTTTTGGGGGTCTTTTATTTCATTAAAGAGGCATTCATTCAAAAAATGAGTAAGATATCACTACTCTCCAAGGAGCTCACAGTATAAAGGGAATGAGAGACACATGAATGAATTACACTGGAAGGTATATGAAGGGGACAAGATGGATATGCCAGGTGTGGCTGGATGTGGAAGTCACCAGCCACATGCCTCCAGACTGGAATGGACCCTGATGGGGAAAGAACTCTGGTTTTAGAGGAGGAAGATGTGCTTGGGTCTTTGGGGTCCTTAATAACCCTCTGAGCCTTGTTGGTGAACTGAGAAAAGTAATACCTTGCTGGCAGGCTTGGAAGACCTAAATGAGATGCCGTGTGCAAAGTACTAGGGCTGGGGGTCCTAGTAAGTCCCAGGGTGATCTGGGGAGAAGGACCTGGCACAATGGAGTTGATGTATAAACATTTGATGAATGAATGAGTGAAGGAATGAAGGAGTGAATGAAGAGAGAGAAGAGAGAAGCAGCTGCCCCCATGTGTGGGAGTGGGCTCCATGGTGAGCAGCCTCTAACTCCAACAAGAGAGGGATCAATTCCCCCTCCCACCATGGTGCTCTCTATACAGATGGCTCCCAGGCAAGGACTAGAGGAAAGGGAGTGGACCAAAGCAGAAGTGACCGAAAAGTGAATTAAGTGCTGATTCTTGGGTATACAGGCTTACACCTTTGATATAAAGTCAAAACTTACTAGTTTATTTATTACGCTTGGTTAGGAACCATGACAATGGAGGATGGAATATACCAATTTCATTAAAAATATAACTTTCCCCCTCTTCCTTTTTTCTCCTTTAAAAACCCTGGGCAACTGACCTAGTTTTTCATTCCCTTTGAACTCAACTAAGACAGCTCTTCTTCAAAGCAGGGCTGTAACACTCAGGTTCTCTGCTTTACGTGGGTCAGGGTGACTCTTCCCATTACTAAAAAAGATGAGCTTCGAGCACAATCTTTTTAAGCAGCGCTGGTACCCAGAACTCTTGGAATTTTCTTTTTTAACATCCTTGCTACCTTAAGTGGTTAAGTCATGGTAGTTAGCAGGGAAAGTGTGGCAGAGGAAATGTTTACTATTTGATTTTCTACTAAATGAAGTTTTAGAAGGGGATGGGCAGAACAGACAAAGTTCTGCATGACATCTTTACCTTCTTCTGTGGTCCCTGGTGGAGGTGGTGGAGGTGTTACCTATCTTTTACACAGAGTGGAAGGAACACCTCCCGAGCAGTGAGGGAAGCATTTCACGAGCAGTGTGATCTTGGATAAGTCACAAAATTACTTGTGGTGCTCTGTCTGAAAAGGTTCCTTACAGCCCTGTGGTTCTCTGATGGCTCTGAGATTTTGATGTGGGTTGGGAGTGGAAAGGCATCTTGCAAGAAACTCTCAAAATAGAAACATCCTTCCTTTTCCCAATAGCACTACTATTTCCTTGCTGTGCCATCCCTGCAGGAAGCAGGGATGGGTGAATAGACAGCAGGGATGAGTGGTCTTCTCCCTGTATAATCTGAGCTATTCTTAACAGCTAATCTCTCCTGGACTTCTGTGCTTCTAGCTGGAAATTTCATCATAGAAAGTCATTCCTTTGAGTGGAATATTACTGAATTCAGGAGTTTCTAATTAAAATGAATTTTGGCGCTAGTTATTTCAGGAGTTTAGTTTAGCAGACAACTTTCCAGAGAGGCAGCTGGCTGAGGACATCACAAATCTGGTAGATACATTCTGAAGGAGCTGGGAAATGGGAAAGTCTGGAGTGCTGGTGGGGCAGGCGGGCCCACGTGAAGTTCAGGGCAAGACCCCTATTCCTGCAAATGAGCAACTAGGGCCAACATCCCAACTGTGCTGAGGCTTGGAGGGCCCTGTCTGCTTGCATAACTCAGTATTCAACTTCGTTCCCCCTCCTTCAGCCCCCCCGCTTTCCACCCCTCACTTCTAAGACCCTGAAGTCAGGAACAGAACCTTGGGGAACCCAGTTCAGCCTTGATGTGCTTCTCACCCCTCCCCCATAGGCCCATATGCAGGCCTGTCCAAGCTCCTTCCCTGAGCTCAGAGAAGCTTCAATTAAAGCTGGCAGCCAGGGCCCCAGGTGTGTTGCCTCCGTCCTCTAATGCAACGTTCTTAGAAATGCGATTACATTACTCGGAGCACTGAGGCAAGGACTTTTATTGCAATATGCATGCTGCCAATTCTATCTTTTAGGGCAACCAATCTATGGGATCAAATTCAGCAGAGAGGATGCAGTGTTGAGTTGCAGTTGTGAACTGCTGTTGCCTGGGTGGAGGAATATTCTGTAAAGACTTGACCTGGAAGCTGGAACAAGACCCTCCCAGAGCTCAGTGCTGGTAGAAACACAGATGGCATTTCCATACATGGAAATTATTGATTGCTCACTGCACCTGGGCCTTGTGAAGTGTTGGGGAAAACATTGCTCCCACTAGCACGAGTACTATATCTGAGACTACTGATGCTGGCTAATATTTAGTGTTTACTAGGTGCTATGCTAAGTGCTTTACACAGATTGTTACAATGAATGCTCAGAACAACTCTATGATGTAGGTGCTCCCATTAGTCTCTCTCTCTCTCTCTCTCTCTCTCTCTCTCTCTCTCTCTCTATATATATATATATATATATATATATATAATTGAAGTATAGTTGATTTACAATATTATATTAGTTTCAGGTGTAAAACATAGTGATTGAGTATTTTTACAGATTATGCTTCATTAAAAGTTATTACAAGATAATGGCTATAATTCCCTGTGCTTTACAATAGATCCTTGTTGCTTATCTCTTTTATACACAGTAGTTGTATCTGTTACATATAAAGAAACTGAGGCTTAGAGAGGTTACCGTGCTGAAGAAGGTTACCAGTGAAAGTAGGAGAGTGAGTGTCTCAAACTCAGGGAACCTGAGTCCAGAGCCAGTGATGCAACCGTGCCTCTCTACTGCCTCTGGCAAAGACACCTAGCACCACCTGCAGTATTTAGTTTCCGGGAGATTGGGGGAGAAGACTGGAAATTCTTATAGCACACTCAGTAGGTGCTATCGTAGGGGTTGCTCCAAGGTCCGTGGGGTTTTTCATCAATTCATCCAACAAACACTTCTGGAGAGTAATGGGCTGCATGCTGTGGGTGTGAAGGTTATGGGAGTGAGCCTGAAGGTTTTAAACTCTCTGTCAGTCCCAATGACACAGAGATTCTAATGCAGGCATGGAAGGCAGATATTAATGAAAGAATCATGCAAATTGATGTGGATTTACCACTGAGTGGCGTGAGTGACTAAATTCCTGATGGGCTCAAGTAAGGCTTCAAAGAGGAGGACACCTTTGATCTGGTCCCAAGAATGAGGTGAGTTTGCTGGGTGGAGAGAGCCAGCTATCCAGGGCTCTGAGGTGTGGATGAGCAGGTGTTTAAGGATGAGGACAGGTCCCAGTGGGTCTGAATGGAGCACAGGACACATGGAGGTGACAGGCTGTAAAGCCAGGTTGGGATGAACTTGTAAAGGGCCAGTTCTCCAGGTAAGGAGCTAAGCGAGCTTTATCACACAGGGTGGTGTTGAGGACAGGGTGGGTCAGTAAAGGGGCACCTTTTGAAGTTTGGGGAGGAGAAAGTTCCAAATGACTCTTCTACTTGAACTTGAGCTCAATTTGAAGTCAAGAGACAATTAAAAAGGAGGGTGGGGATTATGGTTGGAAGGAGCATTAGACATCAAATAGTTTAACTCTCAAACTTTACAGAGAAGGATGTTGAAGTCTAGAAGGGAGAGTGATTTAACTGAGACCTAGGGACAATGATGAGCCTTCACACATGTTTTTTGGTGGTTCATCCACTGTCTTTTCTAATTCATACGTTCATTCACTCATTCATGCATTCATTAAACACTTCCTGAACACCGACATGACCCCTGCACATCTGAGTATGGACTAACCTAGAGGCAGGAATTTCTGAATGATTGGAGTAGGTCCTAGGCCCGAGGGATACTGTTTTTGGTTATGCTCCAGGCTTATATTTCCCATTTTGGGGGGCTTTTATACTTGTATGTCCTGCCAGCACCTCAAAACTCAGCATCCCCAAATCAGACTCATCCTGACCGTCAAACTTAGTCAGCTTCATCATTTTCTATTTCTATGAAAGGAGCCACCATTTCTCCAGTTCCCCATTCTACAACCTCAAGAGATGGCACTTAGAACATGACACCAGATACTCATTTACCGAAGGATAAAGAAGATGTGAGATATATATATATATATATATATATATATATATATATATATATATATATATAATACACACACACAGAATGAAATATTACTCAGCCACAAAAAGAATGAAAATTTGCCATTTGCAACAACATGGATGAACTTGGAGGGTATTATGCTTAGTGAAATAAGTCAGACAGAGAAAGACAAATACTATATGATATCACTTATACATGGAATCTAAAAAATACAACAAACTAGTAAATATAACAAAAAAGAGGCAGACTCACAAATATAGAGAACAAATGATTGGTTATCAGTGGGAAGAGGGAAGGGGGAAGGGGCAATATAGGTGTAAGGGATTAAGAGGTACAAATTATTATGTATAAAATAAGCTACAAGGATATATTGTACAACACAGGGAATGTAGCCAATATTTTATAATAGATATAAATGGAGTATAACTTTTAAAAATTGTGAATCACTATATTGTACATTTGTAACTTATATAATATTGTACATCAACTATACTTCAATAAAAAATAAAATAATAAAAAGGAATAGATGGTTGTTTTATGGATGTACACATTGGATATAATATGGTAACAATGGTTCGGCCACAGGAGGAAATGAGAACTAGGCTTGGAAGGAAGAGTTTATTATTCTCATAAGTCCTAGAGGGTTCACCACACACCACACAGGGCTCCAGGGGAAGTTCCAGGTTTTGGTAAGGGGGTAGAAGACAGGAGGGAAGGGAAAGCCTGAGCCAGATACTTTACGGGGGATTCCATGGGAAAGGCAAGGGAGGGCAGAGTAAAGCGTTGGGGATTATCTGGTTTGAATAATTCCAGTTGGCTGTAGGTCACAGGGGTGGTCTCCGGTTGCCTGGTACTTGGCCCTGGGGCGATTTAAGGCAGGGGAAATATTGGTTTGGTGTGTCAGATAAGGAAGAGTTGGAGGGTTTAGACTCATGGGAAAGACGTGCTCCCAGCGAGAGTTCTTTATAATCTCTAAGAATTGGCTAGCCCTGGGAGAGGCAGTCTCTCCTTTGCCAGCAAGCACTTTAAGATGTCAAAACCTCATAAAATACAGAAAAGAAATCCATGATGAATTCAATATTAATCTATGATTAATAAAAGGTTCTTCCTTTCCCCTTATCGCTCACACTCAATGTCTGGTCAGTTATTACCCTCTGCTCTCACAGTATCAGCTGTTGACGGCCCTTTTAGAGCTCACCTCCTTCTCTGCAGAGTGAATGGTGTGTGTCTGAAAGAGATCTGGCCAGGTGGAGAAGGCTTGGGTGGCAATTACCCCACACATTTACCCCACACCTTAAAGGCTCTTTAAGGTGTTACCGCTCCTTTTTCCCTCCAGCCCTTCTGCCCTCAGATCATGTTCCACTTTCAGTGTTCCTCAACCATCTTCAGAATCCAGCGCCAAGGCCTTCCTGGAAGTTCCTGGCATTTGGGATCCTCTGCACTCTGACCCCCACTGCCCATCCAGGCTCATCTTCCAGACCCCCTTTCCTCAGACAGCACTTATTGGCAAGCCTGCCCCCTAAAAAGTCTTCTGCTGACTGTATTCAGCGGTTCAAATGCTGTCCTGACTTAGATACCCTGTTTACATTCCCACAGCTTATCCTAATACCCTAAGCAGAAATAAATAGCTCCATTCCCTGCACCCCCGTGGTGCTGTTGGTCTGTCTGTTGTGATCAAATTGTCTTCTATTTTGTGATGACTACCTTGGGATGGGATGATGTAGACTGGGGAAACTTCCCCTTTCATTCCTGCTTCTAGTACCCTAAGTCCCTTTCCATACTGGGGGCCAGCTGGAGCTGGTAGTGTGTTTAGACGGGGTGCCTCAAGCCTGAACCAAGACTCACGTGGGTCCCAGTCCTTTGGGGACACTCTTTGACCCTCTATCCCCTTCAAGCATGGGCTTGGAGCAATATCCTGAGCGCTCCAGAACTCATGTACTTATGGGGCTGTCCCAAGGCCCTGTGGGCTGGGCTCCAGGAGGAACACCTGGTGAGTGGATCTCTCCCACTGGCCAGCAGGGTGTTTCTGTTTTGAAATGGCATGATCTGGGCCACAGACTTTGGGTAACTCTCTCTCATGTCAGAGGATGAGTTTTGGGCTCTGGGCTACTTGTGGTCCACCAGCAAACCGTAAGCATAAGCTGTGTGTGTGGGCTTGTGCACTGATTTTTGCCTGAATATATCCTGCCTGCAGGACTACCTCTGCCCTCAGCACCCGAGGATGATGGGGGTGGTGGCAGGTGTCTCTCCCACTGAGCACCGCTGCTGCTGGCACCCAAAGTGGCCTTCCATGCCCTCTGTGTCGTGTGTCCGATGAGCAACAGACATTCCTTGTGTGAAGGAGGCCTCTTTTCTCACTCCTCCTGTGGCCCCTTGCCTATCCTTACCCCAGGTGGTAACATAGGAGGGCAGGTGTGCCATAAACACTCAAAGAGATCAAGAAATCGCATAAGAGGAATTCAGTAATTATGGCTTCAAAAGTTCAAGAGAGGATAGACTTGGGAGATGCGTTGTTCTGCATTGATGCTCTAAAACTCAAAATGGTACATCTCACATGATAGCACAAGATGGGCTAACATTTACATTTTCCTGTATGCTCTGGGTAGACTTGCCTTTGTGATCATTACCAGTGAAGCACTGCAGCAGCTTTGAGAGTTGCCAGAAGCCAGTGTTCAGGGCACCGTGCTTATGATGTAACCAGCATTAAAGACACGATTTTAGAGACCTGCAGAGGCAAGAAAATCTTAATTCTTTCAATGCAAACAGGTTTCAAAGAACCAGAGCATGGTGAGTAAATAACAACATTTCTATATTTTTCTTAAGGTGAGAGATATAAAATCAGCCAGGAATAGCACATTTTAGCATAAAGAACATGAGGAACTGGTTTCTAGACCTGAAAAGAAAAAGATGCTGTCTGGACTTTATAAAGAATCTTTTCTGTTTTAACTTTATTTTTCTAGAGCACTTTTAGATTTATAATAAAATAAAGAAGGAGGCACAGAGATTCCCTATATACCCCCTGCCCTCACCCCACACTCATAGCTCCCTCATTATCAAGATCTGCTAGCCTGAGCCTACCACAGGGCAAACCTGGCTACCCCTGCTTGTTTGCATATTTTCTCTGGCTGCTTCTTGTGCTATAACAACAGAGCTGAGTGGTAACAGCAGAAACCATATGGTCCACAAGGCTGAAAAAAAATGTTTATTATCTGGCCCATGTCCTAAATCTTCATTGATAAATCACACTAACTCACATGCATCCATGGATTATTTTTTAACTCTCTAGTTTGGAATAGTCTCAGACTTACAAGGAAAAAGCACATGCATAGTAGTGACAACTCTCATATATTCGTCACACAGAAACCCCTTTCAAGTTTCTCCACTCATCCCAACAACGTCCTTTACAGCAAAAGGATTCAGTCCAGGGTCTCACATTGTACCCAGCTGCCATGTCTTGCCTGTTTCCTTCCATCTGGAACAGTTCCTCAGTGCACTTTCATGACTCTGAGCTTTTTTTTTTCCTCCTTTTTTGGCTTTTATTTTGAAATGATTATGGTCCTAGGGAGTTTCAAAAATAGTACAGAAATGGCCCATGTGCCCTTTGCCCAGTTTCTCCCTCTATCAGTCAGGGTCCTCCAGAGAACCAGAACCAATGGTGTGTGTGTATGTATATGTATATAAAGAGATTTATTAAAAGGAATTGGCTTATGTGATTTTGGAGGCTGGTGAATCCACAGTCTTCCCTATGGGCTGGCAGGCTCGAGGCCCAGGAGAGCTGATGGTATGAATAAAATCCAAAGGCAGTCTGCTGGAGAATTCCCTCTTGCTCCAAGGAGGCTGACATTTGTATTCTATTCAGGTCTTCAACTGATTGGATGAGACCCACCCACATCGTGGAGGGCAATCTGCTTACTCAAAGTTCACTCATTTAAATGTTAATCTGGTTCAAAAGCACTCTCCAAATGGACACATAAAATTAACCTTCATAACTCCCATGGTAACCAATTACATAGCTGTAGTAAAATATCAAGTCAGGAAATTGACATTGGATCCATGGATTTATAGTACCTTTAAAAATCAAAATTTTTTATATAGACAAAACTCCACACAAAAGCACAGGGTAATCCTGTTTACAGTTTACAAAGTTGGCTTCAGGAGTAGTAGGGGTTCAATGGCAGTAACTTTGAGGCTGCCCCTGGGTGGGTGAGTTCCAGGCCCCCCACTCTTGATAGGGTTGTTGCTCTTTTATCTGTGTTACTTTCAACTTTCACTTGAGGAAAGTCTTCACTGCTAAAACTGTTTGGATTTCATTGCTTGAGGCCACTTTTAGGCCATCCCTTCTTATATACCTCTTGCCAAAATTTGCTCCCGACCCGCTTCTTATTCTTGCCTCTTGCTCCAAGCACTTGCTTCAGCCTCTTGACTTTGACACCTGTCTCTGACCTCCCACCAGGTTTGATCCTTCTCACGTGCTTTTAGCATCTCAGGCCTTGGCCACCTGGACTTTTCCCCCCTTTCCAGCCTCCTCTGACCTCCAGGTGTTCTGCTATCTTAGATGAGATCTTTCTGTTCTATTAGCCAGAGAGAGCCCCATTCCTTACTTTGGCCATTGATCACCCTTCTTGAGAAGTAAGTTGTAGGTCAAATGCCCTCTCTTCTTTATTGAAAAGTACTTCATAAGAAATATCTACAAGAGATTTCAGATATGCTTACACGTGATAGGACCATAACCATAGTGGGACAGTTTAATAAACGATGTTCAGTCTTTGATCAAGTAGATCAAATAATTTAGATGACTTGAATGATATATTAATAACTTTGTTTTAATAAGCATTATAAACTTCGTACTCAGAAGGTATTTTAAATCATGCCTTTATTAAATAGGTTATGTATTATTTGCTTTTAGCATCTATGATGATTTGATAGAGTTAACATGCAGTTTTTAATTAAAGTATTGGATACTTTAAAGCTTACAAACCTTCACATTTCTAACTGTTTAGTCAAAGCCAAAAATAAAAACTCTGACTTCCCTAAGCAATGTGAGGATTTTGCTTCCCTTAACTCTCCTCACTTTCTACTCTTTGTTACGGTAATCTTGACTTATCTTTTTTCATCAACTTTATAACCACATTTAAAGCAAATTATTTACACCTATTTCTACTTAGTTTTGCCGTTCATCATCAGGCTTTTTCAGTATACCCCACCCCCTACAGCTTCCCTATTATTGATTCCACTGATCTGGAGAATGTTTTAAATGGATATTTATTATTATTTTTCTTAAATTTATTTGACTGCGTCAGGTCTCAGTTGCATCATGAAGGCTTAGTTGCTCTGCGGCATGTGGGATCCTAAGTTCCCTGACCAGGGCTCGAACCCATGTCCCCCGCACCGGAAGGCAGATTCCCAACCCCTGGACCACCAGGGAAGGCCCCATGAACATTTTTAAGAAGGAGAACTCAAGTATATTTTCTCAACCTACATTATTTAAAGACGGATGTCTTTGTGTATAAAATAATTAAGTCACATCCTTTTTACTCTACAGATTTTGTTCTTTCTGGTTAGAGATTCTTATCAATTCTATCCTTTAGAGACTGATTGATTTTCTATGGTAATGAATCTAATGTGGAATGTAATTTAGTTATTATGTTTCTTCATCAATGTCTCATTTTTTGTCTAAAGTTGGCAAAGCACCCCTAAATTTTTATTTCAAACGTGAAAAAGGTATTTTCTTTAATTTTCTTCTGTTTCTTATAGTTAATCTACTTCATAAAGGATTCTTCTCTGACAACTGAGCACTTTGCTCTCCTGTGTTGCAGAATGTTTTTGAAGGTTTCATATTCACTCAATGATTCACTTAACTAGTATGTATTGAGTGTTACTTGCCAGACACTGTTCTAGGCACTAGAAACACATCAGTTCACAAAACAGACAAAATTCTTTGCCCTCATGGAGTTTATGTTCCAGTATCAGAGACGGACATCAAACAAAATTAAATGAAGTATGGAGTATGTTGAATAGTGATGAATGTTAAGGAGAAAAATAAAGCAGAGAAGAGCAATGGGAAGTGTTGGAGGATGTTGAAATTTTAGACAAAATGGCCAGAGAAGCTGGTGATATTTGAATAAAGATGTGAAGGAATTGAAGGAGGGAATCATTGACTATCTAGAGAACAAGGTCTGAAAGACAGGCAAAAATACCTAGTGCAAAGACCCTGAGGCAGAAACTCGCCTGGCAAGTACTGAGAACATCAAGGATGCCAATGAGGCTGGAGCAGAAATAGCTAAGGGGAGAGTGGTAGGAACTGAGGTTAGTGATGCAGCAGGGACAGATCATTGTAGTGGCTTGAATTCCATGGAAGGACATCATAATATGATGTCGTCTGTCTGCTCCAAGTCTGAGCATGATGGATCACTACTGGAAGAGTTGAGCAGAGATATGACATCATATGTTGATACTGCATTCTGGATAGTGTGTTGAGAATAGACTACAGTGGGGAAGGGCAGAAGTCAAGTTACCACACAGGCATATATTACAATAATCTGGGAAATATTACAATGGCTTAGGCAGAAGGGGTAACAGTAGAAAGTGAAGAACCATCAGCTTTTACACATATTTTGAAAGCAGAAAGGGTTTTCTGACAGATTGGATGTGGTGTGTGAGATAAAGAGGGGTTAAGACTGACTCCAGGGTTTTGGGACTGAGCAGCTGAAGGGATGGTGTTGCTATGAACTAAAATGGAGGTGAGATGTAGCAGGTATGGGGAGCAAGATTCTGGAGTTCCATTTTCTACATATGAGTTTGCGATGCTTCTTAGACCCGTCTGCCCCCACAGTGGGGTGATGAGAAAGCAGTCAGACATGTGAGTCTCGAGTTCAAGTGAAAGGCTTAGGCTGAGATGGACACTTGGGAATCAACTCATTGATGGTATTGGAAGCCACAAGACTGAATGAAATCAGTCTAGATAGTGCAAGATAGTGACTGAGGATGGGGCATTTCAGTGTTTATAGGACAGATAACAAGTAAACGAGACTGAGGAGAGAGGCAGAAGGACGGGAGGAAAACCAGGCAATTGCAGGGTTACAGACGTCAAGGAAAAAAGAACTGACACAAGAAGAGAGCAGTCAGCTGTACCAAAGGCCGCTGATGGGTCAATGATAGAGAACTGAGAATTTATCACCAGGTTTGGAAACTGAGAGGTCATTGGTGTCTCCAGGTAAGAACAGTTTCTGAGGAGGGATGGGAGTAAAAGCCTGATTAAAGTGGGTTCCAGAGAGAATGGGAGGAAATTTGAGAAGTTAGCCCACTGTCTTAAGGGCTTTTTCTGTCAGAGGAAAAAGAGAAAAGAGGTGGTACCTCCAGTAGAGGTAAGGTCAGAGGAGGGTTTTCTCAATGGAAGATATAATGTGTTGTATGCTGCATTAGTCTTCTGTCACTGTGTGGCAAATTACACACACTTAGCAACACGTGTAATATGGTTTCTGAGGGTCAGCAGTGCAGGCATGGCTCAGCTGGTGCCTCTGGCTCAGGATTTCTCATGGGGCTGCCATCAAGGCATCACTGGGCTCCTTCCTTTCTGGAGCTAGAGGTCCCCTTCCAAGCTCATGTGGTTGTGGGCTGAATTCAGTTCCTTGCAGTTGTAGGACTGAGGTCCCTGTTTCCTTGCTGTATGTCAGCTGGGGCCCCTCTCAGGAATCAGGTGCCACCTGTGGCTGTTTGACCTGTGGACCCTGACAGTTCCCTCTCCCAACACAACAAGTCACTTCAAGGCCAGCAGGAGGACCTCTCAGCTTGGTGATCACCTAAATCCTTTTTTTTTAATTAAAACAAATTTTAAATTGGAGTATAGTTGATTTACAATGTTGTGTTAGTTTCAGGTATACAGCAAAGTGAATCAGTTATATATATACATATATCTGTAACCGAAAGTGGGGTCCGGCTGCTCGCTGCTCAAAAGCCAATAAAGAAGCAAGGTTGGTGGAAAGGAAATTTTGCTTTATTTTGGATGCTTGCAACTGGGGAAGGGGGAGGGCTGACACCTGTCCAAAGGCTGACTCCCTTCTCCTGACAATCAAGGGGCAAGAGCTTTTATAGAGAGAGGGAGGGGGCTACATGCAGAAACAGCACAGTCAGCTCTGACCGTCATCTTGAAATTGGTCATCGATGGTCTAACCAGTGTCATCTTGGTTGTTTTAAGTACAATTAATCTTCAGTTCCAGGGTGGGTTTTTTCCCATTTCCTTGAAGCCAGTTCTCAGAATTGTGGCAGCTTATGTCATGGCTACAGTCTGGTCATCATGTAGTTAACTTCTTCCACCTGGTAGAGGTTTCAGTATCTATAGGATAGCTCACAGGATATGGCTCATAATGTTATCTATAGCCCTTGAGAAGGAACTAAGGGTCCTTGATAAAGACTAAAATATTATTATTTGGTCTCCTTTGACTATTTTCCCTTGTTTCTGCATTTTCTCACTTCTCTGATTAAACTTATTCTTTGGCTAAAGGTTTTCTACGGACAAAAGGCAGGCTGAGGACATGGTGGGGAAGGACCACAGCATCCTGTTCTGTTTCATACCCACTCTTTTTTAGATTTTTTTCCCATATAGGTCATTTACTCAGCCATAAAAATGAATGAAATAATGCCAAGACAGAGAAAGACAAATATCATATGATACCACTTATATGTGGGATCTTAAAAAAAATGGTACAAATGAACTTATTTACAAAACAGAAATAGAGTCACAGATGTAGAAAAAAACCTTATGACTACCAGGGGGGAAAGGGAGAGGGAGGGATAAATCGGGAGATTGGGATTGACATATACACACTACTATATATAAAATGGAAAACTAATAAGGACCTACTGTATAGCACCTAAGTCCTTTTTAAAGGGCTTCACTCTGATTAGGTCAGGCCCACTTATGATAACCTCCCTTTTGATTGACTCAAAGTCAACAGGAGCAGGGAGCTTAATTACATCTTCAAGATCCTTTCACCTTTTTCAGATAACATAGTATAATCCAGGGAGTTACATTGCCCCCTTTCCCAACTTTGTCCTATTCTATGGGTTAGAATCAAGTCATAGGTTCTGCCTGCACTCACAGGGTTGGGATTACCCAAGAAAGTGACTCCCTGGATGAGTCACTCTAGGGTGTGTCTAACATAGATCTATGGGAATAATGCGATAGAGAGGAAAAAATTTGATGATGTAAGAGAGAAAGGGGAAGAATGCTGGACCAAGGCCAAGTTGGTGAGAAGGGACGGGCTTCAGTGCACAAGAAGAGGCATTAGGCTGAGCTCAGAATACAAACATCCATGGACAGAGCTGCAGGAAGGAAGGCCAAGTGATTGGATGCCCGTAGCTGGATATGTGCGATGGTGGAGCTTGGTGAAGGCCTCTCTTTCTGTTTCAACTTTCTCAGTGAGATAGGAGCAAGGGCATTTTGGGTGAGTATGAGGATGCAGGAGGAGGAGGTGGAGGTTTAGTTCAATATATGTTCATATGTCTTATCATACGGCTAATATATATTTATATGTTTAGTATAATGCATTTATATCATCACTTTAATTTGTTCTGTACTCCCATCTTTATGGAGATGGAAAAGAGAATCTATAGAGTCAGTGTCAGAGGACATGGGGGCAGAATGGGTAACCTAGAGCTCTAGCATAGAGTGGCCAGAGGCCAGATTGGAACATTTCAGGTGAGGCTAAGATGACCCATTCAGCTCACAGGGAAAATCAGAACCCAAACCAAAATGCAAACTGAAAGGAGGCTAGCGCTTCAGCACTGAGCAGAGAGGGGGCTGGTGGTCTCATCACTGTGGCTGGTGTTACTCATGTGTTGAGGGCACATTTAACAAGTGATTCAGACTCCGTGGCTGCAGCTTAATAGACATTGCATATTCAATATTTTCATTTATGGCTCATCAGTGCAGGGCTTGTCCTGACTTATAAACTACATGGAACACCAGTATCACAATGCATTTTCTCCATAAAATTTCCCAGGTAATTAGTTTTATGGAGTTTTGCCATTTGGCACATTTTCTCTCCATTCCAAGCACTTCTGGGAATATCTGAACTCCCGAAAAAGAAATCTCACCACATAGCTTTATTTAGAAGTTAAATTCACAGAAAAACACTCCATAGTGGAAATATCAAGCATTACATGTAGTCTGCACAGAGAAACCAATTCCCGGCCAGCCTCAAGCTTAGAAATGCATTCATCTCGTCCACAGCCAATGGTATTTTCTTTAATCTCCCTCCCCCAGGATGGCACATGAGACCTGGAGAGAGGCTTGCTTCTCTAGGTAAGTCATTCATCTTTCCAGCTTTTCTAGAATTTCATGCATCCACTGATTCTCATCCCTCCTACCTCTAGACCCATTCTGGGCACATCCTCACCAGACCTGCCCTGACCCCAATCTCTGAGGTAGCAGGAAAATCCTCTCAGAACTGCCATCTCTTCTCTCTGCAGAGTCAGCCTGGCATCCCCTGTGGTCTTTACCTTTCACCTTGGTACATCCTTAGATTGTGAAGCCCATGGGTGTGCAGTCCAGTCTGCTCTGTGCTTGAACTTGGTACATCACTGCACTTACTTCATGTTGGGAGAAGAGTATGTAACTTGTTTTCCTGGTGGTGGCTGTTTCGTTCCTCTGTTTCTCTATACCTTTCTGTTGCTCTCAAAAGCCACCTTTGGATCCTCTAGGGAGCCTCATAGCTAAGAAGTCCTTGTGTCACCCCCAGTGAGGAAAAGCATGCCTGTGGACCTGCTGAGCTGAACACCCTGCATGACACTGTCTGCACATGGCTGGCCAGTCACACACATCTGACAACAACCTCACCCCCAACGCCCTGGAGCTGAGATCAGCTCTAAACGTATCAGGGTAGAGTTTCTTCCAAGGAAAACTGACATTTAGACAGCTGAGGGTTTCTTATGTGGCTCTATTTGTTTTGCAAAGCCTAGTACACCTCCATTACTCTGGAATTATAACCTTTGGTATTGTGATCTGTTCTTTGACTGTCAAAGAAGAAGGTAGTTTGATTTGCATAAGAAGCTCCAGGGTCCAGGGGGAAGGAAGAGGTGGAAGCTCCTAATACCTTCTCCCTGGGAGTTGGATCCAGAAAATACTATGGCATGCTGGAGGGTGTAGGAAGGGCCACACATGTTGTGCAATGAAACAGAGTTAAGGAAAAGTGTGCCAAGCCTGGGGGCCCGGACCCATTGCAGGAGGAAGGATGTTTTGACACAGCTTGTGGTTGATGACCCCAACTTCTCCACAAAGTGATTGATTTATTCAACAAATATTGAATGAATATGTATTGAATATTCTAGGCACTGTGCTGGGCTTTGAGAGTATGTTGATGGATAAAACCTATATGGTCTCTATCCGTGGAGTGTTTATAATGTGGGTGTGTTCAGAGAACCATTGCTAAGCATGGGTCCGAGGCTGGGATCCCATCTAGGGCTCTCCCATCATTTCGGTGGGGTCTGGATCCTCAGCGCACCATGGATTCACACCTTTTGCACTGTGCTGCATTACTCTATAACAGCGGCACCATGCGGCCACTGGGAGTGGATGGTAGTGGACCAAGGATCCTTTCCAGATCCCTTTCATCAGAGAGGAAAGGGAGAAGCATTCCAGGCAGAGAGAACAGCTTGTGCAAAGGCCCTGCCTTATAGGAGGGAGGCGACCATACACAATGAGTGAAGACAAGGCATTAGATGTGGGTCTTTGTCTTGAGGGACATAATAAGAGCTGAGTTTGAACAGATGAGTCAGGCTGTGGGATGGAGAGTGGATTGAAGTGGTAAAAGGGTGGGTGTGGGGAGACCCTAGGGGGCTATGCAGCAGCTCAGATTACAGTATTGTGCCCACATTGTTAGATTATGTGCTCTAGAAGTGAGAGAACATTGAGCAGGTGTCCCCACAATATGTATTTGTTCTTTATTTCTAAAAAGTATACTGACATATAATGTGCCTTATAAAAAATATGTGCACATATATAATATATAGAAATTAATAATATTGACATAACAATGAAATAATGCTTAAAATATTTTTGTTTATTTTGTTAATGGTTCAAAAATATGCTTGAATATGCTTCATAGTATTTATTGAATCTTAGTGTATCATTTTGCAATATAGAAATTCAATTTTTAAATAGTTCATTTCAATCTTTAGTTTTATCGTCTGTCTATTGCTGGAAAAAAACATATTGTAAATATATGTAGGTCAGAGTACAAGAAGGTCAAGTGTATGTCATTGGCTGCTTTTACATCCACGAAATATATGAAGGTTTTTGTTGAGATTTGGTTAATAAATTTCTATTTTCCTTGATGTCAAGTCAGTTGTTCTTGAAAACAAATCTGAAGGTGTTTCCTTTTTATATTTTTAACAAATGGATTAAAAAAATTAAATACTTAATTTTAAAGACTTTAGACATAGTAGAATAGTCCATTTTCAACTTTGTAAAGTGTGTCTACATGATAAATTTTAGAAGTAAATCATTTATATCATTTTTGGCCATAAAATCATGTAATAATATTAACATTTCAAATACTCATTTCAAGATGCTCTTGCCTTAGCACAGGTTTCTTTGAAAAGAATCCTCTCACTCATTCCTAAAACATTAAACATTGAAGGAAGTTGATTCAGTGTTTTGTGTTTGTGTTTTGAAACTATCTGCCAGGAGGCGTATTATTAATAGCTACATGCCTTCATAAAAGATCAGGCAATTGGGAGCACCTGTGTTTTTGTAAAGGAAGAATTAGTAATTACTAAGTTAGATGACCCTATGCACATGGGCAGGTGTTAACCTTTGGGTGGTAAAAAAAAAAGTACAAAAGATTTTCATAGTCACGTCCCATCTTGTTAAGAAGAATTAGGAGGATTCTAGTAGCAAATAAGAAAATACCATCATAAACCAAACAAGACCAGAGCATGTCAGGAGGGTGAGAGAGAGGGCATTGCCATTTCTGCAGAGTCGTGCCCCCTGTCTTCCTGTGGGACACTTTGGATTCTAAAGTGACACATAGTGCTGGTTTTAGAGATCCCTAAAAGTGGTGAGATGGGACAGTAGCTTAGGTGATAGCAATGGAAAGGGGCAAAGTGAATAAACCCAAGTGCTGTTTGGGGGTAACACTGACATCACTAGCTGATGGGTAGGATCTGGGGTGTGGGGGAAAGGTGGGTGTTAAGGGTGATTCCCACGTTTCTGGTTTGTACAATTCACGGGGCAGTGGCACCACTTCCTGAAAGAGGGAGCATAGGAGATTCCGTTTGCAGAGGAGGTCCTACATTTGAGTTGAGGCTTGGTTAGTGTGAGATGCCTCTGAACTGTCCAGACACAGTTGCAGATGGAGGTCTGCTCTGGAGCAGAGGCCTCAGTATCCAGCCTCTGTGCCCAAGGTCTGTAGAACAGACCCTGCCATTGGGGTAAGCTTTCTCTGGCTCTTGCTTCTCCCTGGGTGGCTTACTCTTCCTAGATATTTTTCAGTCTTGGAGAGACAAAATACAGAAGAGAGGCTGGAAGGAATGCTTGTGGTCTACACAGAAGGAGTTCATCACGTGGTCCAGCCCAAGTCACTAGAAGATGCACTGGACCTCGGTCCTCAAAGTTATAAAGTAGAGCTTGGCTGATCTTGTCTTCTGCGTATAGATTTCCCTTGTGAACTTCACAGTGACAGGTGCCCTTGATAGAGCATGAAGCGTAGTTCAGGTCCTGGGATCTTGACATCTGTCTGTGTAAGATGATCACCATATCTCCATATACACCTATGCCTCTCCTTGGTCCTCTGCCTATGTCTGTCACCCTATTGGAATGACTTGCATTTGGGGCAAGTCAGGCTGTTTCTCAATTGTGTGTGTGTGCACATGTGTGTACAGCACAGCTGTGTAGCCATGGGGTTAGGATGGCAGGATCTGGAGTCTAACAGCTGGACTGCTAACACTGTTTTTCTTCTTTCTACCTATATTTTCTTGTTTAATTTATTTAACTTCTTTGTGCCTTGATTTCCTCATAGCCAAAATGGTGAAAATACCAAATCTACTACAGGAATCTTTGTACGTGCAAATTACTTACCATCATGCTTGACAGAAAATAACTACTCACTAAATGGGTACGTGTCCAGCCACCCCCAGAATACATGATGTAAAGAGTCAATCTTTTTCTTCAAAGTCTGCCTTTCAAGGGCCTCTTTCCCATAAGCCTCCACACCCCACCTCTCTTATAGTCTGTCTCCATAACAGAGTATTTTTATACCTTTATAAGCAAGAACATAGTTTCTCATCCAATGACATTTAGGGTAAAATTTACATTACTATTCTCTCACACTGCTGGAGAAAGTTTTCCTTCATTGATTTGTTCTTTCATTAATCATTTTTTTCCTTCTGTTATTCATCTGACCCATACTACAGGCCAGATATTGTGTCTGGCAGAGGCTGTCAAGGAGCTCATAGTCTCATGGGACAAGTGGACTTGTTCAAACTAATTCCAGTTCAAGGGACAGGGCAGAGGACGTCCTGGGGACTCACAGTTACTAGATGTTGACAGTGACCCTGCCCCTGGGCTGTTGCTCACACCGAACCTGAAATAGTCTTTCTGCCAGGAAAACCTGGGGAACCTGCTGGCTGGTTGGGAAATCAAAAGGCAATTGACTGTCAATTTACATTCCCACCAACAGTGCAAGAGGATTCCCTTTGCTCCACACCCTCTCCAGCATTTATTGTTTGTAGATATTTTGATGATGGCCATTCTGACTGGTGTGAGGTGATACCTCATTGTAGGTTTGATTTGCATTTCTCTAATGATTAGTGATGCTGAGCATCCTTTCATGTGTTTGTTGGCCATCTGTGCATCTTCTTTGGAGAAATGTCTATTTAGGTCTTCTGCCCGTTTTTGGATTGGGTTGTTTGTTTTCTTGATATTGAGCTGCATGTGCTACTTGTAAATTTTGGAGATTAGTCACTATGGAGAACAGTATGGAGGTTCCTTAAGAAACTAAAAATAGAACTACCATATGACCCAGCAATCCCACTACTTGGCATACACCCTGAGAAAACCATAATTCAAAAATAGTCATGTACCACAATGTTCATTGCAGTTCTACTTACAATAGCCAGGACATGGAAGCAACCTAAGTGTCCATTGACAGATGAATGGATAAAGAAGATGTGGTACATATACAATGGAATATTACTCCGCCATAAAAAGAAATGAAACTGAGTTATTTGTAGTGAGATGGGTGGACCTAGAGACTGTCATACAGAGTGAAGTAAGTCAGAAAGAGAAAAACAAATACAGTATGCTAACACATATATATGGAATCTAAAAAAAAAAAAAGGTTCTGAAGAACCTAGGGGCAGGACAGGAATAAAGATGCAGGCGTAGAGAATGGACTTGAGGACATGGGGAGGGAGAAGGGTAAGCTGTGACGAAGTGAGAGAGTGGCATGGACATATATATACTACCAAATGTAAATTAGATAGCTAGTGGGAAGCAGCTGCATAGCACAGGGAGATCAGCTTGGTGCTTTGTGACCACCCACAGGGGTGGGATAGGGAGGGTGGGAGGGAGACGCAAGAGGGAGGAGATATGGGGATATATGTATAGCTGATTCACTTTGTTGTAAATCAGAAACTGACACACCATTGTAAAGCAATTATACTCCATTAAAGATGTTTGAAAAAAAGGCAATTGGAAATGTGGGATCTTTCTGTGGGAACTAGAGAGGGGACAAAGGTGGATGGAGTACACAGATGTACCCTGAATCCTGGACACAGCCCTTATTTGATGCTTTTCTGGTGGTTGAAATTGAATTTTTGTGGACTAGTCACTGCCTTCCCTTTTGTGGACTGGTCACTGGTCCTGTCCTGGGCGACACAGCTTTCATCCTAGCATGGAGATTCACCTATAGTGTGCAAATATCTCAACTTTGCTTGCATTGTTCTCTTTTCCAGACTGCACAGTAGCCCCTCCCTCAACCAGACAACTCATGTCAGCATCTCCTGCCTGGCCTTCCCATCCTGCTCTGGCCAGGGGCTTCTTCTCCAGGCTCCCACAGCACCGGGAGCAGGTCTTTATCACAACACTTATCAATCTCAGTTGAAATGTTGATCTTCTCATCTGTCTGCTTGAAGAGCCACTGAGCTTCTTGAAGGAAAAGAATCTGTCTTATTCTCGAAGCCCCAGAAAGAATGTTAGAATGAATGAAGGCACTGTGCCAGGTGCCAGGCAGGCTTCTATTCTTGTTGACACTGAGGAACGTGACAGGTTTGAGCAGGGCTATGAGGTCATCGGAGGAAGTGCAGGGGCACCACTGCCCGGCATGCCCAGAGCTCACCAAACAAGCCTCTTTAAGGCAGACATGCCCGGGGACCAATGTTAAGGAGAGGAACCATTCTCTCCACCCTCTAGCCTTCTCTTGTCTTCTGATGGCAAACACAGATGGGTATTGTGCTTCAGACATGCACTGTCCCCTTGACCTTTCCCTTGGCCTCTTCCTAACTCTCTAGCCCAGCTACATTAAGTCATCTCACTGCATTCAGCTCAACTTGATTGACTGAAGCTTTCAAAGGCAATTACTTTTATCTAAAATTTGAAGACCCCACTTTGGTAACAGTTTTTATTCCAGTTGTGTGTTTTCAAAGCTATTAACTGTACCTTGTCCTCAAAATGGAGCTGAGCCCTTACTTGGGGGTCAAATGCTTCTTGGGGGTAGGTCCAGCTCTGGGAGGGCAGTAGGTCCCTTCCGCTCCTACCTGAGCTTGAAGTGCAATAGGCACATCCTCCCAGCCCCTCTGCTGGCCCACCCAAGCCTTGGCCTCCTAGGGGTGGGTGTTGGCACTGGCTCATTAGGGAACCCTCTGCAGTTGGCTGAGCTCCTCATGGTCTGGACTTTTGTCAAGTGCTAAAGTATAGTTCTATCATTGGAGGTGCCCACATTTCAAAGAAAAAGATCCAATTTCCACCCCTGATGGCATGCAAATCAGCTGTGTCTATAGGTGGCTGCTGTGCCTGGAGAGAATGGAAACTAAGAGGTTGATAGATAAAGAACAGATATTGGGAGGAGCACAGAGGGTATGACACAAGTAGACCCATTTGTAGTGGACTGAATTATTGGTCTTACTTCTTCTCTCACTCCATCCCATCATACTCTTTGCCATGTAACTGAAGTCTTCCCACTCCCATTAAATGTTCAGTGAATTTCCCACCTCTTGACATTGGGTGAAGCTTAGTGATTTGCTTTGGGCAGAGGAATGTGGCTAGAAGTGCCAGTGTGACAGTTCTGAGCTTAGCCCCTAAGAGAGCTGTATGTTTCTGCTTCCTCCCAGTGGCTGCACTGGCTCAGCTGGAGTCCTAGGACACACCCAAGTGGAGCAGATCTGAGTCTGAACCACAGCAGGGAGCCAAGTCCAGCCAGATCCACAGTTTAAAGCAGAGATGCCTGGTTTACATCAGCCAATCCACAGATTCTGAGAAAACACTGATTTCTGTACTAAGTTTTCAGGTGGTTTTTTATGCAGCAGTAACTAGCTGATAAAACGCCCAAGTGGAAGATTTTGAAATGGGTAAAGTGTATCCAAATTTCCTTCTCTCCTTAGGTAAGAACATATCTTTTCTGTAATATTAATAAAAATTAGGTTAACATCAACTTCACTTATGAAACACTTGCAGTGTACCAACTTCTGTTACAGGTAACTTACATTCATTATTCCATTTAATCCTTACCACAAACCCTATGAGTAAGGCATTATTATCAAGCCCATCTTACAGATGAGGAAGCTAAGGTCCAGAGAGGGTAAGTAATTTACCTGAATTCGCACAGATAAGAAGTGGTGCTGTAAGGTTCAAACCTAGGCAGTGTAGCTCCAGAGCCCATATTCTTATCTGCCATTAACGGTGACTTTAGTGCTCTTCTCTCTTTCTCTTATCAAGGATCAAAAAAGAATGCAAGCTCAATCCTGTCACTTAGTATGACTCTATGGTAGCATCTATGACACATTTGGAAGGGCTTACTTTATAACCCTGAGCCATAGGAGTGTATTAGGAGGGCTTTCTCCTGCAAGGGCACTTGGTGCATTCCTGAGCAAGGTGGAAGATGTGGGTGGCTTCTCTCTGCTCCTGAAACAATGCTGCCAAGACCAAGGCTGACTCGGCATTCCAGTGTACCGTGAAGTCCTGCACATGTCTGTCTTCTGGCTGGTGGGCTCTTTGGACCACCCTGAAAGTACAGAATAGAACATAGGTGTGCCACTCTCTGTCTGGGGCTGTGTGGTACAGGGGGACAGGCATCTGAGTCCCAAAGAGCCATGTTCTAGCTCTGCGCAACCATAGCTATTTAGTCTTGGAAGGATCAGATGAGTGTTAACTAGTGCTAATTTAAATACTGGAGAAAGTGGTTTGGAAACTGAAAATATATAGATGCTAATGATAATAATTACAATTGCTAAGACTCATGGTTTGAAGATTAGAGATGCAGCTCTTTAACTCAGGCTAGACTTTTTCTGGCTGATTCCCTGGGCAACCTAGGAAGTGCTAGAGGCTTATTCTCAACATCTCATAAAGCTTACTTTTATCCCTCCCTCGCTTCCTTTCCCTTCCTTCCCCCTTCCTTCATATATTCAGCAGCACTTATGAATCTGGAGGTACCCGTTTCTAAGACGGGCATTGTGGAGAAGGATGAAAAAACCAGTGCATTGCAGCTAAAACCATCTCAGGATTATTTTCCATCCCTTACCCTCATCCCCAGTTATCGGTAATCTGGTGCCCATGGCTTGCATTTCTTTTCCTCTGTGGAGGGCCAAATTCAATAAAGTACCCAGTTTCCACATCAGAAACATATGGGGACCCCTCTTCCTCCCATTCCACCCAAACTAAGTAATAGAGAGCCTGGCTGGTGGCAATATTCATATCAAACTCAAATCCCAGCCTGGGAAAAATAAAACAGAATGCTGGAGAAGGACAAAACACATGTGACACGCTGAGGAAGATGAAGAATAAATTACCTGAGACATGAAAGGAAGGGAATTGCATATATCGTAACCTAATCTTATATGAATAAGGCAGACGTGGTTGGTTTAATAGGCTCTGGAAAACTGAAGGGACCCAAAGGGAGAAAGTACTGGTAACAAATGAGATGCAGATTTTGGAAGAGAAGCAGGCAGTTCCTTATTCCTAGTGAAAGCTACAAGATGGGGTGTTTTTTAATGAGGCTGAAATTGGAGAGGCCTCGCCCAGGCTGAGCAGAAGGGGCAACAGAGGGACCATTCAAGATCTTGGCATCTGAGTGAGAGTAACAAGGCTGCAAATGTGAACGGGCCAAAGTCAGACACCAGCAGGGTCTGGCTAAGCCAGACATCAGCCTCATGTGTAGGGAGAGAGCCAAGGTCAGGTACTGATATGGTCGGCCTGTAGCTGCCAAGTCTGAGGAGCCGCCAGAAGCAGAGACGGGTGGGGACTGACAATGGAGAGCTGGAGGACATCCTGAGAAGGCAAGCTGAGTGAATTCGGAAGTGTGCGTTTGTTGGGTTTGGGCAGATTCTCAGGGGCAGACTCTGCTGACGACTGGATCTGACAGGTGGATTTTTAGAAGGCCTCGAGGCTAAACTCGAGGCCTGGACAACAACGTCCCTGCAGGTCTGAAGGCCTTGGCCTTGAGCACATCCAGGTATAACTGTCACAGTTTTCCACACTGGGAGATGAGCTTTTGTGCAAGTAAAACAACTGGAGAGCAATGCCAAGGTGAGGCTGGGACGTGTGCAAGCTGGTGGTTTACACTGTTCATTTCAGAGCCAGGAAATCCAGGCAAAAGCAGCAGAAGGAAATAGATCTTGAGACACAACATTATGGCAGCAAATATGGTGTGGATTGGGAGTGGGGGGAGAGAAGGCAGGGAGGCTGCTGAACAGACAGTTGAGTCTTGGATGGGGAGGCCTCTGGACACAGCAGGAGAGAAGCATCATATCATCATGGTTGAGGACACGGGCTTGCGAGACAGCTTTACCTGAGAATCCCGACTCTGCTACTTGTGGCTCTGTGACCTTGGGAAAATTATTTAAATTACTCTTGCCTCAGTTTCCCTCTCTGTATCATGAGGTTTGGGATGAGATTTAAATCAGTCAGTCTTTACAAAATGCTCAGGATACTGCCTGGTACATGGTAAACCTTGCCTATGTGTTAAGTAAAGGATATAATAAAATTGGAAAAGAAAAAAGAAGATGCAAGGGCTCATCCCCTGTTAGATGGTGCAGAGGAAATGGAGACGGTGAGGCATGGGGTGTGGGGCATGATAGATTGGAGGAGGCAGGGCCTCTCCCCAAAGAGCTGTCACACAAGCCAGGGGCTTCCCATGCAGGGCCGTGGAAAACCTCCAGATGTCACAATAAAGTCCGTGATGCAGTGAGTGAGCTGTAACGTTGTGAAGTGTTTTCTTTCCTTTGTGCCAAATTTTGAACAGAAAGCAGAGGATGGAAGAACAGAGGCCATGAAGGCGAGAGATGTGTTGACCTCTCTATGGCCTTATAGGTTTACAGATGAGTCTTGGCCTAAAACCAACCAACCCACGCAGTCACCAACCAACTAACCTACCAGCCAATCAGTCAACCAGCCAACCAACCAACCAACCAACTAGTCAAACAACCAATGAGGTACCGATTTTAACTGCAGGCCACTGGAGATGTGAGCTTGGATTAAGAGAGAGGGGTCTTAACATGGACGTGCAGGCTTACCCAGTAGCCACAGCTGTTTCTCTGGAATTTGGATCCAGGACTTGGAGCTCCTGCTGCCCCCAGGCAACACCATTTCCCAGGCCAAAGCCTCTCCCTTCCTCTTCCTTTCTCCAGCTTCTCCACCTGTGCCTCCGTCTGCTCTAAGCTGCTCTGCAGCCCCAGCAGAGAACAGAAGCTCATGGCTACCAGGGAGCTGGGGAGACTGCCTCTCCTTCCTAATGACTTTCTCTTGCCATGCTGCTGTTAGGAGTAGTCGTGAGGCTGCAGGAAATCGGCCTTCAAAAGCAAAACTCCCAACAGTGGATTTTGTTTTCTGGAAGTACATTAAATGAGCAGCTGTGCGAAAGGGTGAAGAGGAGAGAGAGGGGAAGTGAGAGAGGGAAGAAGCCACGGCAGGGGTTGGGCTGGGACGGCGAGAAGCATGTGAAACTTTCCAATAGTTATGATCACAATTAACGGTGATAATAAAATTAACAATCCCCCCCAAGGCCTGGGCTCTATCTGGGTGCACTGCCGTGTGGACCATCAGCCAGCTGTTGAGGGGTTTGTAGAAACTCCTGCTAAGCCAGGGCACCGGGCTTGAAGATGGCGAATTTCCCTCTGGACCTCACCACACTGGGCCCTGCTGTGGCTGTAGCCTCCCTCAGGGTGATACCACCTGGCATTCCCCACCAATGCCCCCCTGCCCCCAGGAGTGCTGCACAGCAACTCACACTCCCACCCTCCCTGTCATGGCCTCAAGAAGCTGAAGGGGATGGGGCTTTTATGCATCCTCTGGGTAAAGGGCCAGCTGCCCCTTCCCTCCCTGATGGGCTCCAGGAATATGGAAAACATCCACGGATGGAGCCAGGACAAAGGATGGAAAAGTAGGTTTTAAATCAAGACCAGTGTCACATCTGGAGTTTGTTTGGCCATTTGTTCCTACCTTTTCTGTCTTCATCCAAGGGCTCAGGAAATCTCTATTAGCTTCAGGGAGGCAGCTCAGTTTCCCCTGATTCTTAATATACCTTCATGGTGAAGAATCACACCAGAAATACATACCAAGGTTGGTGGGTACATCGGGGCAGAAGTGGACCTTCCAATATAGACAGCAAGGTTGAGAACAGTTGTGGGCTGTCTATAAGGAGTGCAATAGGTGCAGACTCTAGCCTTGAAGATAGGAATTTCTTCCAGCTTCCTCCCTGGGACTAGTTCTGGTCTAGAGACAGGAAACCTAGGCAGCCGTCTAGAATCTACCATCCACGATCTTGCTTATCTTGGAGAAACCAGCATATCTTTATGAGTCTTAAGTTTCCTTCTTTTAAAAATGGGGTTTTGTGGTGATTAGAGGTCCTGGGCATAGGTTTTGGGTTTGTAAATCCCCTGCACTGTATGGAACATTCTGTGTATGTGATTTTACGTTTGTATATTTTTTTCTGGGGCAAAGGTCTATAACTTTCCTCAGGACCTCAAGTGGAGGTCCTTGGAGTAGGCATTTCTCTGTTGCCCTTGACAGCTAAAAATCTTCTCAGAGTCCACAGCTCAGGCATGTGACCATCCCAGACCATCTCTGCTGGGCTTTTCACCCACTTCTTCTAGTCCTATTATTACCTTGATTTTTGTTGGTTTTGGTTTTTGTTGTTTTCTCTTTCTTGCCATCTGGACCAAGGCTTATCTAGCCTTTCAATGGTTAGAGTACAATCTCCATAGTCAACTCCGATCTGACATAAATTTTCATACCATTCAAGATGTGCACACAGCCTGGACAACGCGGTTTAAATGTCCAAACCTTTACGTTTCCAGTAAATTCTCTTGCTTCTGGGAGTAGAGTCACAGAAATCAGTTGCTGGGTTCCCTGACTCTTGCCTTCTCTTTTGTCCTCATATCTTTTTTCCATCTTCTAGATGAGCTTCCTGTCTCTTTAGGCACATGGAACATCAAATCTGGAAAGCTTATTTCAGAGAGGAAACATTTGTTCAGACCTGCCATATCCTACTTGTCCAAACCTTGTGGATGTACTTTGGTTTTCTTCAGGCATTATTTATAATAATCCTTTTTATTTAGAGAAAGTTTTTAATTTTTCAAGGTTTTTACTTGATCACATGACAGCCCTGTCGGGTAGTTATCAGATGAGATGATGCATATGAAAGCACCTTGTTCTGGGACAGGTGTAAGGTGGGAAGTGAAAGAGCATCATTTTACAAGCAATGGCATGAAAGCACAGAGCAATTAGATGTGAGTTGGTAGAACATGCCAGGGGCTTTAGAAATGGGCAGACTGGGGGCTGAATGCTCGTCTCTTTTTGACTGGATGTGTTATATTTGTCCTGGTGCTCAAACTCTCTGAGCCTCTGTTTCCCTATATAGGAATGAAATGATGACAGTAATGCTTAGATCCCAGGGATGCCTTGAGGATTAAAGGGAATTGTGAACACAGAACACATAACACAGTGCCTGGCACACTGTGACTCTCAGTACTTGGTACATTATTATTAGGGAAAGGTTAACCCAGAGATAGGCATACACCCACCTCCATTATAGAATTTTTGCATCTGCCTCTTGACTGTAAGTTGCTAAAAGATCCCAGAACAACAACACAGTCAGATATGGAGGGAGAAGTAAAGCTCTGCTATCCTATTCCCAGCTCAGTTTATAGATGGTAGTTTTATAGCCCAGAGTAGGAAAGTAGTTTTCCCCATGGCACACAGCTATTTAGAGGCAACAAGAGGGTGAACACTCCCTCTCTCTCACTGAGGGGTTTCCCAGGAGGCAGGACTTTTAGAGCTAAACCTTGGACCATCCTGGGCAAACCAAACTAAGCTGGTCACCCAAAGCAGTGATGAGACAAGGTCTTGGAAACCTGTTTTCCAGCCAGACCAGTAGCCTTTTCACTTATGAAGCAAATGTTCCATACAAGTGGATCTGTTCTCTAGTGCTTACTGTTCTGAAAATGTCCTCCCACTGATACGTCTGGTCCCCTATGCTGTTCTTATGCTTCAGAGGATATGTGAGCACTCTACTACTTTCTCCACTGGGCTTCCCTCCGCGTTTACCCCGATCCTTCTGAGCTCATAGTCACAGGTGAGCCTTGGCATGGTAGGGCCAGCATGTCACCCAAGACTGGAGCACAAGGACTGGGTGAGTGTGCATCCGTCTGCTGAGAGCCATAGTGCCTCTGGCATGTGATGCTAGGGGTACCTGCATCCAGGCCACAGGGAAGGGAGATAGAATAAGAAATGTTTGTGGGAGCTTGGGCTGACGGTAGGGAGAATGGGAAGCGAGCTAAAACTTGTTACTCGTCACCTGCCTCTTCTGGGATGAAGTCACTAGCCACTGTAGTCACTGACCTTCAACACACCCTGAAAGGAGTTCAGGACAGAGATTAGGAATGAGGCACTCTGTGCTCTGGGAAAAACTGGCAGAACAAGTCTTCAGATAGTTAGATATTTTCAGGAGATTTTATGAACACGAATTCTTGCATCTTCTCATATCTAAAAAGCACTAAACTCATTAACAGAGACATCTGCTCTTCGTGACTAGCAGCAATTTTCTTGTGACTAGCAGCAACTTCCTGCCAAAATGTGTGCTTGACTGCATGGATCTCCCTTCACCAAAATCACATATACACTGATCTTCCCCCCTGACTCTTTGGAGCAGTTCCTCAGAGCTATCTGAAATGCTGTCTCCTGGGCTATAGTCCTCATTTTGCCCCCAATAAAACTTAACTCACAACCCTCATGTTGTGCATTTTTTTTCCAGTCAGCAGTGACATTGAGCCTAAAACAAAGTTGGGAGATGGATGCAGAAAAGAATGGGGAGTTGAGATTGTTGGCATGAAGTTCTCTTTGTAAGTGACATGTCACACTTTCTGTTTGGATACATATAACCAATAAGGAACTTGCCTCCAGATTGTATAAAGAATTCCTATAAGTCAATGAGAAAGGGACAGATAATCCATTAGAACAAAATAGGCAGAAGCCTTAACATCTGGAGGGGTGGGATAGGGAGGGTGGGAGGGAGGGAGACGCAAGAGGGAAGAGATATGGGAACATATGTATATGTATAACTGATTCAGTTTGTTATAAAGCAGAAACTAACACACCATTGTAAAGCAATTATACTCCAATAAAGATGTTAAAAAATATATATATATATATCCAGTCAGTAACATAGGAAAAGATGCAAACCTTTAGGAATTAGAGAAATGCAAATTAAAACCACGTACATTCATCAAAGTGGCTAAAATGAAACACCAAGTGCTGGTGAGACTGCTAAGCAACTGAAACTCTCATACTCTGATGGCAGGAGGATAAAGTGCTACAGACACTTTGGAAAACTGATTGGCGTCATTCACTAAAGTTGACTATACAAATACCCTGTGAGCTATCAGTTCTACTCCCAGGTGTGCACCAAAACAAAAATGCATACTCATGTGTCAAGACGTAAGGAATGTTCTGAGCAACATTATTTACAGGAGCCCCAAACAGGAAATAACTCAAATGTCTATCAAAAGTTTGATGAATAAATAAATTGTGACATCGTTATACAACGGAATGCTATATAAAAATGAAAATGACTTATTCCTATATCTAACAACATGGATCAGACAAAGAAAAGTACATATTACCGATATGATTCCATTTATATAAAGTACAAAAATAGGCAAAATTAATCCATGGTTTTAGAGATCAGGATGATGATATCTTTTGGAGACTTTTAGTCCTTTTTAGTGACTGAGAGGGAGTATGAGCGGAGCTTCTTGAAGTGCTGTCGTTTCCTAGATCTGGGTTGTTGCATGAGTGAGTTTATCTTGCAAAAATTTATTGAGATGAGTCCATATAATTTGAATACATTTCTGTATGTATATAATTCCTCAATAAATACATTTATTTAAAAAATGGATGTAGGGCTTCCCTGGTGGCGCAGTGGTTGAGAGTCCGCCTGCTGATGCAGGGGACGCAGGTTAGTGCCCCGGTCCGGGAAGATCCCACATGCCGTGGAGCGGCTGGGCCCGTGAGCCATGGCCGCTGAGCCTGCGCGTCCGGAGCCTGTGCTCTGCAATGGGAGAGGCCACAACAGTGAGAGGCCCGCGTGCCCAAAAAAAAAAAAAAAAAAAAAAAAAAAAAAGGATGCAATGTTTCCTCCCTGTTCTGAGTCATTGTGCAGCTATGGGCAATACATCTGGGCCTTAGTTTCCCCAGGGCACTAATCCTTCTATCCAGAGTTATGAGGAAAGCAAGGTACTCTTACCTTCCCCTAGGGGTTCTATCCCATAGGCTGGAGAGCCACCAGAGCTAGCTGCCTTCCCTCTCTAGGATGAAGGCTCCCATACACAATTGGGTGATAGACCCCTCCAGCACCCTGTTACTTCCTCTCTAGAGAGATAAAACACATTTTCCATTTGTTCTGGGCCCCAAAGAGTACCGAGCCATTTGTTCTAGAACTTTGACAAATTGACTTATGCCAATCTCCTCTCTTCCTCCAGCCATTCCCACTTCATTTCAGGCCACTTAGTCCATTTTTTTCCCTTACGTCCTTGGTTCTCAAGACTGCCCACTTGGGCTGAGCCTTATTTGATGACAAGTTGTCAGAACAGCTCTGGCCATAGTTTTGTTTTGTGATTTAAGCCAAAAAGAAAATTTGACTAGGGAAATTAGATGGAGGTGATTGCAGCTAAAGCGCCTCTTACTGAAGCTTTTGGAAAATGTAAATGTCATCGGTCTTGTCAAAGCCAGACACAGGAGAAAATAATGACTAAAGGTGGACCAAGATACACGCTGGGACTGCACAGACTTAGAATTAGCCTTCCTGTTTGTTATTATTCTTTTCCTTGTAAGTAGTGGGGTGGAAGGGGGAGGAGAAGAAAGGGAAAATAGGAGGGGAGAGCAGGGTGCGGTGGAAACATGGGGAAAAATGGCAGAACCTGAGCAGTGTTTTTATTTTCTATGCCTCTTGAGCATGGGCAGCATCCTGGTGACTCCCAAGCAACTGTGACGAGGGAAGCTGGGGGCTGACAGCATGACACTTGGCTGGGAATTGGAATTGAGGACAGTAGACCAGGCTGGGCTGGCAGAGGAGACATGGACTCTCTGGCCGCTGTGCAGTCATCATAGCAGTTGGAGGTTGACTGGGTCATTCAATGCACCCTTGCTTCAGTGACCCCTTGGGAAGTGCACTTACATGAGAAGGACCAGCCCACCACTCAAAGAGCCCCTGAGAATCATCTGTATGTGAGACCAGCAGTGGAATACAAAGAATCCCATGATGCAGCCTTATCCTGGAAGGGCAGGCTGTTGAGAATCCAGAAGTGGGACTCTGAGGAAGGGTTGGTGTTAGCTACAAACCTGTAACCAGAGGGAACTGCATATGTGGAAATGATGGGAAACTTGAAACTGACAAATCAGAGGTTGAGGGGCAAAGGAGAGGTAACAAGTGAGTTACTTAACCAGAAATCCAGTAGACATTGAATTTGGAGCATCTATCCAGACAAGACTCAGAGAACTGACCCTTTGTGCAGCGTCCAGACTGGTGATGGTCAGCTCAGGTGAGAGCAGGCAGGAGGCAACAATTAGCCATACTTGAGGAGGTGGGAGTTCTGGGAAGGGAAGTCTAGCCATAGGTTCCAGGTCAGGCATAGTCCAAGGAATCAAGGAAAACTCAGTCCTGGGTTATAGGGAACAAAGTATTGAGCTTCAAGAGTAAAATCTGGTTTCTTAGGAGTAGACGTCCAAGGTTAGAGAGGGGACCCAAAGATCTCTGGGGAAATGATCTAGCGGTTCTCACAGCTCATCTCCCTGAGGATATTAATTCCCTCTTCTGTAGGGAAGTGAGACTATATTTCAGGGTTGAGTAACTATAGCTCTAAAGTGAGCAGAATGCAGGGAGCCTAACAGCTCATTATGGAGGCATCTAGTCCGTACACTCTAGTTGGAATAAGGTGCATTAGGGCTGAGTAGCCCAGACAATCAGAAAGCAGAGAACTGACTGCAGAGAAGAGAGGGATTCTTTAAGGTTGAAGTCATTGGTGACAGTTTTGTGGAAGCACTAAGACTCAGACTCAAAAGTTTCCATCTCCTCTAATTCTCCAGGATCAGGACCAGCCAGATGATAACATCTAGAGGCACCTTCATTATTTCCCATCAGCATTAAATTATACTAAGTTCCCCTTTTGAGGATTTTCTTTCCTTCTTAGAAACATCTGAGTTTGAACTAAATAATTTGTAGGATTCCTCCCCAGTTCTACCTCTTGTGACATGCCACCCTTGCCTGTCATCGATGTGCTTGAACACATTACTCATAGTCTCCTGTAATTCCTGGTTTAATATCTGCTTTCCCAGATCTCTGAAAGCAGGGAATTTGTCTCTATTTTTCATAGTGTATATATGTCATGAAGGAGGCACTCAATACATATTTATTGAATGAATGTATGAAGAGCGGCCGATATTCTTTGACACCTACCCATAGGTTTGACACATGGGGCCATCATGAGGAAGAGTCAGCTCCCTCCGCTCTCTCACTGTAACATTTCTTCCTCTGATGCTCATGGTTCCTGAGCTATGTTTCTTGGGGAAGATGATTTTTAAAGAAATTGATTCCCCATTTCAAGTATGGTAAATCCAGAGGCAGATACCTAAGTCTGAGTTAGATGTCTGCAGAGGGCAATCTGACGTCAGTATGATAGCTTATGTGACTTACATGCTCTTCCAGTGGCAGCGAGTACAGCTGGAATATGCTGGATACTGTCCTTTATTCCAGCATCGGGCATATTGTCTCTGGCAGCAAAGGCAACAGCATCCCATAGTCACTGTGCACTTTTCTGGCCTGACCCACTGCATTCTCCAAGGTGTCATCCTACATGGGACATACTCCTTGATTCCCAGCCCCTGGACCAGATTCCTCTGTTGTCCTGTACCCTCACCCTTCTTAGAACTGAAGTCAGATCAAATTCCCAGGACCTCCCCTTCCATGGCCCACGTTTCTGACTGAGGGAAATGAGTCTGAGCTCAGGGACCTGACGTTCTCTCTCTACTTTGGCAGGTGTTCCAGGCCCCTGTCCTCCCCTGGGGAAATGCATTCGAGTCCCTTTTTCTCTTTCTTTTATAAATCACAGCCCCAAGGGCAGCGCTGTGGTAAGTGGATGGTCTGGGCTGCAGATCTCCAGAGCTGGCTGCCTGGCTGAGGCTCCCAGCTACTGACTAAAGCTGGCTGAAGACATTTCCCCAGACAGATAGAGACAAAGGAAGGTTGGCCAGGGGGCCGAGCCTCTCAAGTACTTTATGTCAGAAAAGAAAAAAGGAGAGAAAAGAAAAGAAAAAGCTCTTGAGGCTCTAAATTGGCTTTGGAGCATTCTGTGGGCCATCTTCACATCCAGCACCTGCGGTCACTGTACTTTGTGAATTTGTAATCTGCAGATGGCTGGGAGGCTGGAGCAGAAGGACACGGGGACACTCTGATGTTGCTTCTGTCTTCCCACTGTTCTACCTTCCTTACATCTCATTCTCCAACCCTGCCTGTGCATTTCCTTCAAGGAGGATCTCAACTCTCCAGTCAAGCACCCCCTTGATCTTCACTTTCCAGTGATCTCCTGCCACTTGACTCCTTCCTCCCCAGCTCACACCCCGCCCCATTCATCATACATTATACATTTGCCACTGTGCTCCCCTTGCACCATTCCCTGCAGGCCCAGGCTGACCATATCCCTTGGTATCTAAAAAGACAGTGTGATGAGTTCCTATCACCTTCATTTATTCTTCACTCTGACCCCCGAGGTCAGTTCTATTCTTTCCATTGTCTAGATGAGCAAACTGAGAGAGAGGTATTAACTTTTCAAAGTCAGTCTGCTTTGAAACAACAGTCCACGCTCTTTATCAACAAGTTGAATGCCCTTACTGTTATATAACAGCTGCCACAGACCAGGGAGATGATACAGCTGGGACATGTCATGAGCTTTCACTTAGAAGCAAAAATCAAATGTTGTGCCCCAAGAAGCAATTTCCATCTCTGACTTAATATTTTGAGGCACTCTCTCCCAGGCATCTCCTTTTCCTGTCCACTGGGCATTCCCCTTAGCCAGGGGTAACAGTGGGCCCCACCACCCCATTTGACCTTGGCTTAGCTAGGGGAGTTTGCTGTTGGATGGGGAAGGGGAGATGACCTGGCCAGCATGCACCTCAATTAGCAAATGCGTTTTAGTTGTTGAATTCATTACTGCAGGTTCATTGAAAACTGAGAGTGAGGCTGGATAGCACAGTTTAATTGCACCATTGGAAAAGGCAACCTCCTGGCCTGAGAGATGGAGGAAGCTCCTGAAGCTGCAGTTGAAATCCTGTTTTCTCCTCCTTAATCTGCTCTTGAATTCATGAACCTGAAGTTTTGCAAGCCCCGCAGAAAGGGGCATCCTCTTTTTTTTTTTTCATATGTATGTGTACCATCTTTATTCCATAATTGCAAAACATTTTCATTTTTAGATTTATAAATACCAAATAACCCAATGAATGTTTTTATTTCTATATCATCTGTTTCTTTCCAGTTGCCTTGCTACACATACCTGTCTTCAGCATTGTTATGGCAAATATATCAAGTACATTTTAGTGCATAAACATTATAAGAGATGAAAGAATAAAGTCACATGTCTTTTTAGCAAAATGGGATGATTAAGGTTCATGCATAATATTGTGTGACACAGTTCTTCCTGTTGAATAACTAACTGGATGAAAATACCATATTTCTTTTTGTCCTTAGAAACATATTCTTCACTCATTGATTCTTTTTTTTTGGATGATAGCTGTTCTTTTTTTTTAAAAAAACATCTTTATTGGAGTATAATTGCTTTACAATGCTGTGTTAGTTTCTGCTGTATAACAAAGTGAATCAGTTATACATATACATATGTTCCCATATCTCTTCCCTCTTGCGTCTCCCTCCCTCCCACCCTCCCTATCCCACCCCTCTAGGTGGTCACAAACCACCGAGCTGATCTCCCTGTGCTATGTGGCTGCTTCCCACTAGCTATCTATTTTACGTTTGGTAGTGTATATATGTCTATGCCACTCTCTCACTTTGTCCCAGTTTCCCCTTCCCCCTCCTCAAGTCCATTCTCTAGTAGGTCTGTGTCTTTATTCCCGTCTTACACCTAGGTTCTTCATGACCATTTTTTCCCTAAGATTCCGTATATATGTGTTAGCATATAGTATTTGTTTTCCTCTTTCTGACTTACTTCACTCTGTATGACAGACCCTAGGTCCATCCACCTCACTACAAATAACTCAATTTCATTTCTTGTTATGGCTGAGTAATATTCCATTGTATATATGTGCCACATCTTCTTTATCCATTCATCCGTTGATGGACACTTAGGTTGATCCATGTCCTGGCTCTTGTAAATAGAGCTACAATGAACATTGTGGTACATGACTCTCTTTGAATTATGGTTTTCTCAGGGTATATGCCCCGTAGTGGGATTGCTGGGTCATATGGTAGTTTTATGTTTAGTTTTTTAAGGAACCTCCATACTGTTCTCCATAGTGGCTGTATCAATTTACAATCCCACCAACAGTACAAGAGCGTTCCCTTTTCTCCACACCCTCTCCAGCATTTATTGTTTGTAGATTTTTTGATGATGGCCATTCTGACTGGTGTGAGATGATATCTCATTGTAGTTTTGATTTGCATTTCTCTAATGATTAATGATGTTGAGCATTCTTTCATGTGTTTGTTGGCAATCTGTATATCTTCTTTGGAGAAATGTCTATTTAGGTCTTCTGCCCATTTTTGGATTGGGTTGTTTGTTTTTTTGTTATTGAGCTGTATGAACTGCTAATACCTTTCTTCTCTAGCAGTCGGCCATTTAAACCAGGCTACCTTGAATGTGGGCACAGTTTGAGCCCAGCTTTCATTTCAGAGAGCCCATTTTCAATGGCCTCTGTGATGGCATAGCACTGAACACTGTCAGTAATGAATTGTGTCATCACAGGCACCCTGTCCCCCAAGCAGAATGGTTGGCCGGTCCTCAGCATAGAATCAGAGGTGTTGAAAGTTTAAGTGCTTACATCAGAAACAGCAAGGACTTTAGAACCAGACCAACTCAGGTTTGAATACAGCTCTGCTGCCTATAAACTGTTAGATCTTGCTTCTCACAGCATCACTTCTTAATTGGAAATGGAGAAAAGATTATGTACCTTTAGGACTATTCCAAAGAGAAAATGAGACAATCAATGTGAATTGCTCATTCCTCCAACTGACATCTAATGGATCTCAGCAAAAGCCCCTTCTCTTTCTCCTACTCTTTTGGGCCACAGCTAGGTTTGCAAATACATTTGAACATTATTTTCCAACTCCAGTTACATTCTCCACCTCTCTTCTCTTGAGTTCTTCCTGATTTTTTCCTGTCAATACACACACTTCAGATGCCTCAGGAACGTGGAGGCCAATTTGTGACAGCTTGATTCCATGACTTTGCTATTTGTGGTTAACTTTACCATGCAATTTAAGAAATAGATTGATAGGAGGTGATAGCCTAGTTCCAGGGTCCCACAGCCTCAAATTGACAGGAGAGCACATTCCATAACACTTGAGGTGTTAATTACCTTATATGAATTATCTCACTCGTTTCCACGTTTTCAGAGGTATGTATTAGTTTAAGAAATGCTTAATCTTCTATAATAGATAAACTCTGATATGTCCATGACTTAATTTCTTGCAAAGGAAAATCCCACTGTGTGGAGCCCAGGATTGGGAGGTTACTCTCTCTGCCCACAGGGACTTGGGCTGATGAGGATTTTGAGTTTTCGCACCAGGCTTCCCAGGTGGCCCTGGCTGGGGAAAGAGACTGTAGAAAAGGGAAGGGAGAGAAAGAGGGATCACTGCCCTTGACAGGATTTTTTGCTCTTTTTTTTGCCAGACACAGGCATCATTCCCCACATTCCTGTTTCTTTGGTCAGAACTCAGTCATGTGGCCACACCTACCTGCCAGGGGAGCTGGGAGACAGAGTCTAACTATGTTCTCAGAAAGAAGGGGAACATCTCTGCCACAGGTAGGTATGAAAGTCCCCATTTTGCAAATGGGAAATGAGTGGGCACACAAAGTAAACAGGGGAGCTAATTTCTCAATTTGGGCCATAGTTTCATTTCTCTTCAACCTGCTTGGAATTATGTTTTTGAATTTCCAAGTATATACCAGAAATACATATTTTTACTAAATAAAAATCAAACTTGGACAAAACTTGAACCCCAAAGGGATAATTACAGCAATTCTTCTCAAAACTGAGTATGTGTTAAAGAGCAGGAGATGCAAAACCTTAGGATAAGCTTGGCACACCTGAATGATTAATTTTTGGTTAATAGTGAGACATCTATTATTTGTTTGTACATGTATGTATGTATGTTTGTTTGTCTACTCTCATTAGGCTGTGAGTTCCTTGAACATTGCATCTAGCAATTTTGTTCTTAATAGTAGTGACTTAATGAAGATTTGTTCAATTGAATTGATTTTAGCCTTTTGGTTATAATATATAAATGACCACTAAAAGGGCTATATAGTGCTACCAAGTTCTTTTAGCTTTATAATCTTCAGAGAGATCTCCACTCATAAATGATACCTATGAAATTGAACTGCTATACACTGCTCAACAGCAAAATGGTGGGGCAAAATCTGGATGGATGTAAGGATATGAAAGAGTGACATCGCCCTTTGCAAATTATGTTATATGTAATATCTAGTACCATCATTTAAAGAGCGAGTCAGCATTCTTTTCAAGGTTTCCATTAATTTTTGTTACTTTCTGATATTTTGGGAGGGACTTTTTCATTCTTGAATTGTTAATGCTCTTGTTTTCATTCATCTCTATAATTTAGTGCCATAACAAATGTTAGAAAATGGATATAGGAAAGAAAAATTCTCCCTTTCAATGGGGGAACTCTTTGTACCCACAGCTAATACCTGTTTAAATTTTTTCTTTTTTTTTGGGAAGGTTCCCTAACATTTAGTTGTCTATAGGACTTCCTGTACACTAAAATATCTAGGCACTTCTGGCCTTTAATATTAATATAAACCTAAATAGCCAGATCAATTTTAAAATAAGATTAAAGTTTTCCAGCAATTTGAAGAAAAAATAGTAAGGTATTAACATTTTTCCATTGAAGCAAATCTGGATATATACATAGTAGAATGTAAAATTTATATGAATTTTTAAGATTAAAAATGGAACTTCAAATAAAAAACTGTCTTGTGGTGGGCCACTGCTGTGTCCTTGGACACCTAGGGGTTCAAGGTCTCTCTTTTTAGTTTTAATGGTGGAAAAGTTTGAAATGGTTTAGAATTTTCTTAATGAAAAAATTATGTGGCACTTTTTTTTTTTTTTTTTTTTTGCGGTACGTGGGCCTTTCACTGCTGTGGCCTCTCCCGTTGCAGAGCACAGGCTCCGGACGCGTAGGCTCAGTGGCCATGGCTCATGGGCCCAGCCGCTCCACGGCATGTGGGATCTTCCTGGACTGGGGCACGAACCCGTGTCCCCTGCATCGGCAGGCGGACTCTCAACCACTGCACCACCAGGGAAGCCCCTATGTGGCATATTTAAATGTAATTTCCTACTAACCCTTACTGTAACTTTTAAAAATAATCTGTATTATGTCTTGGAACTTGCCTCAAATTTTATTTTGGTTATCAATGTTCTACAAATTTCTGGAGCCCACCTTTATGAGTTTGAGCCACCATAGTCTTTTAAGCGTATCTCTCTAATGATAATTTGCCTTTCTCTTCAAAGGTAATCTCACTGTTTCTTCCCCAATCCAAGAAATATCCTGTCTTACTTCTCTAGTCAGGAGCTACTTTGGGCTTTCTCTTAGCTAAAAACCTCTTTCTAGTGGACTGGGAACAATAAAAACCTTGTATGCTTTTCTTGCCATATCAAGAGAACATCATTCCAACTCTTCTTATCTGCTTTCTATAGTGAGTTAACCAATTTAATCTGCATATAATGACTGGGACTAATTAACAGTTTTCCCACAGCTGGTTCCCTCTAGAAACATTTAGCAACTGCTTTCTAGTAGAAGCTGTCCTAGAAACGGAGTTCAACTTAGCAATATCTCTTTATAATAGAGCAGAGTGTTTTCATGTCAACTGGCTTTATCAGGAAAGGCAAGAATGGCTCACTGGTATCGTGGATCAAACAAACGCCTTTTACAAAACATCGTGTAACTCAGATATGATGGGGAAAGCCCCCTCACAGCTATCATTTATTTCTTTACTTTCATCTTCATTTATTTATTTTATTCCATTTTACTTTTTCTTTCTCAACTTTTCCCTGACTCTCCACAAGTGACTTCACATCTGATAGTATCTCCACCAAATAGCCCTTTTTTTCCTTTTTCCTATTTTTAAACTCTCTATGGACCTTAGGTGCACAGAATTGGATTAATCATGTCTTTAGTACATCACTCTCATCACTGGAACATACAACTTTATTTAGTATTTTTAATAATGTAATGAGCATTTACAAAACCACCAATGCAAATGAAAGCTAGGACATGGACAGTAACCTATATCTAACCACATGGTTGCATTTCATCCCATCACATCTCTGGCTCCTCCCATCTGAAACAAACTTTATCCTGAAACCTGTATCCATCATTTTCTTGCTTTGTTTTTTAAATCGTTTTATTTCACCTGCATGTAGTCTTTAAAAGCCTATTTTGATTTTAGTTATTTTAGACTCCACAAAAATATCAAGATCTATGTAATTTGGGATGGTGGTGGTTACTTTTCCACTTAATATAAAAATGCTAAGATTTATGCATATCTTTGCAAGTTTATTCACTTCTACCGCTTATCTATCTTGTGACCGTTTCACACTTGGTTCATTTATTCTCCCATTGATGAGCATTTGCGTATTTTCAAGATTTTTTGCTATGAAGAACTGTGATCATTTGAATGTTCTTGTATACATCTCCTTTTGCACATGCTCAAAAATTTCTTTTAAGTATGCATTAAGAGAGAAATTGCTGGTTCATACGATGTATAAATGGTCAAATTTAGGAAATATCACCAAAGTTTTATCCAAAATGATTGCATCAATTTACTGCATCAATCCCAACATGTCTTCTCCAATTCTTCGTTTTGTCAGATTTTTAAATGTTCTTGACAGTTAAATAACTTTAAAACATGGCCTTAGTTTTCATTTCAATGATTAAAGGTATCTTCTTATGTTTCTTGGTCACGTATTTCTTCTGTGAAATGTCTATTTGTGTTTGTCTATTTTTCTAATAGGTTGTCTGTATATTTCCTATTGATTTGAAAGTCTTTATAAATTTTATATGTTAATTATTTGTTGGAGCCATGCAACACAAATATATTCCGTCAATATTAATTTTATTTTTACTTTCCTTAAAGAATATTTTAATGAATAAAAGTTCTTTATTTTAGGGCTTCCCTGGTGGCGCAGTGGTTGAGAGTCCGCCTGCAGATGCAGGGGACACGGGTTCGTGCCCCGGTCCGGGAAGATCCCACATACCGCGGAGCGGCCAGGCCCGTGAGCCATGGCCGCTGAGCCTGCACGTCCGGAGCCTGAGCCTGTGCTCCGCAATGGGAGAGGCCACAACAGTGAGTGGCCCGCGTACCACAAAAAAACCCAAAGTTCTTTATTTTAACATGTTTAAATTTATCAATCTCACAATTTATTTAATTCTTTAAAAATATCTCTTAATAAAGTTTTAAAATTTTCCTCATAGAGTCTTTCATGTCTTTTGTTAGATACATTCTTAGATATTCTTTGATATTGCTGTAAATGATGTCTTCTTTTTATATTTCTTAATGCAGTAAAGCTAGATCTTATATCCAGCTACTTTGGTAAATTCTCATATTCTAGTAATTTATCTGTAGATTCTTTTAGATTGTCTATCTAAAAGACCATATCATCTATAAATCCTTATGAGTCTAATTTCTTTTTCTTGGTTTATTTTGCTGCCTAATTCTTCCATTAAAATCTGGAATGTAAGTGGTAATTGTAATTATTCTACAGTTATAAGAATGGCATAAGATCATATTTTCCTTAGATTTTAAAATAGATACTCTTCATGAGATAAGGAAGTTCCTGTTTATTACTAACTTAGTGAGAATTAAGAATGATTGTTGAGATTAAGGTGGTGGAGTAAGTGGACATGGAGCTCATCTCCCCCCACAAACACATCAAAAAATATATCTATCAATACCTGTGGAGCAATCATTAGAGAAATGCAAATCAAAACTACAATGGGGTATCACCTCACACCCGTCAGACTGGCCATCATCAAAAACTCTACAGACAATAAATGCTGGAGAGGGTGTGGAGAAAAGGGAACCCTCTTGCACTGTTGGTGGGAATATAAATTGATACAACCACTATGGAGAACAGTATGGAGGTTCCTTAAAAAACTAAAAATAAAACTACCATATGACCCAGCAATCCCACTACTGGTCCTATACCCTGAGAAAACCATAATTCAACAAGAGTCATGTACCACAATGTTCATTGCAGCTCTGTTTACAATAGCCAGGACATGGAAGCAACCTAAATATTCATCGGCAGATGAATGGATAAAGATGTGGCAAATATATACAATGGAATATTACTCAGCCATAAAAGGAAACAAAATTGAGTTATTTGTAGTGAGGTGGATGGACCTAGAGTCTGTCATACAGAGTGAAGTAAGTCAGAAAGAGAAAAACAAATATGGTATGCTAATACATATATATATATATATATATATATATATATATATATATAGAATCTAAAAAAAAAGAAGGTTCTGAAGAACCTAGAGGCAGGACAGGAATAAAGATGCAGACATAGAGAATGGACCTGAGGACATGGGGAGGGGTAAGTGTAAGCTGGGACGAAGTGGGAGAGTGGCATGGACATATATACACTACCAAATGTAAAATAGATAGCTAGTGGGAAGCAGCCACATAGCACAGAGAGATCAGCTCAGTACTTTGTGACCACCTAGAAGGGTGGGATAGGGAGGGTGGGAGGGAGATGCAAGAGGAGATATGGGGATATATGTATATGTATAGCTGATTCACTTTGTTATAGAGCAGAAACTAACACAGCATTGTAAAGCAATTATACTCCAATAAAGATGTTTTTTTAAAAAAATAAAATCCTGAATGGAAAGAAAAACAAATGTGGAACAATTCTCACTGAAAACTACCTGGGAACTGACAGAAGGACTCCTGTACAACCAAGGCTGTAAGAAAGATACACATGTAATCAGATGGAAAGGGAAGAAAAGTGATTGGGTGGGGACCTGTGACCCTGGGAAGGGACTCAGAGGAAAAGAGAGATCACACCAGTGGATGCCCACTCTGGGGAGTGAGCAGGTTGAGCCACAGACTAGGTGTCCCAGTCCTGGGGTCCTACACAGAGAAGACAAGCCCTCTTGGCAGGTTGGAGGACCACAGGGACAGCCTAAAAGGCTGAAAAAGCCTGGACTCTGCTCATGAGAAGCACATGTTGGCTTGTCCCTGAAGCAGGGTGGACAGAGGTCTGCCTTAGCAGATTCTGGGTTTCCTTTGACCACCTTGCCACGTGCCTCAGCCTGAGCCAAGTGAACGCTCCAGCCCCATTCACTCCATGCCTCAGCACTGGATCTGGGGAGGCCAGGTCCAGGGAAGAAACTCAACCTTGGGATGCCGAGGTGGCCTGGCCCTAGGGCATAGCCTAGGGGGAGCTGCAGTGGCCCTTGTTGACACTTACTCAAACAGCACCTCAGAAGGAGCCCAGATTTCTGACAGCAGCTGCTTGGCCACAGCGTAACTTGCCACCCCCACTCATACAGAGCAACAACACAGGCCCCACATCCCCCATGGAGCAGTGCCACCACAGGGTAAGAGTGGCAGAGATGGGGGGGCAGTGATCAGCTGTGAGAGACAAATGAGTCTTGTCCCCAAGGCAGGGCAGAGAGAATTCTGCACTACCAGTTGCCAGGTGTCTTGCAACAGCCTCACTGTGGGTCACAGCACAGTGAACCCCAGTCCAAGCTAAGTGAAAACTCTGGCCCTGCTCAGACTATGCCACAGAACAGCATTGGATATGGGGCAGCCATGACCGAGGAAAAGATTCAACTGTGGGCTGCATCTTAGCAAAGCCACAGATGCCTAAACAGGCAGTGCATCGGACCTCTGTATGCGCACAGACCCTAATTGCTTCAGCCCTCCTCTCCTCTGGGGCAAAAGTCTCAATGCAGGGAGAAAGAAAAACACACAGTTAAAAGAAACAGAGCCAGCTCAAGCCCAGCTCTCAGGGCTTCTGCCCCAGCAACTTGGGATCAGACCCCATCCTTAACAGGATGTGATAGCCACTGACCCAAGAGGAAGTCTCACCTCCCACCTGGTGCAGGCTCCAGCCCCTCCATCTCCAGGTCTACCCCTTACCAAGATGATAGCTGCCAGAACACCCTGAGGAAAGAAGTGACTAGAATCCAAATTAAATCCAGCCCTCTCATCAAAGGCATTGGGCACATGTACTCTGTATAGGGATGTTCCCACATAAGAACACCCCTTCAAGATGGCAACAGTTAACTGTTTCACCTAAATTCATAAAGACAGAGAAAGTTAAGTAAAATGAGAAGGCAGAAGAACTACTCTCCACTGAAACAGCAAGAGAAAAGTTGTGAAAACATAAATAATGAAACAGAAATAAACAATTTAGCAGGTAAAGAATTCTAACATGGTAATACAAATATTAACTGAATTAGGAAAAAGAATTGATCTAAACACTGAACATTTTAATAAAGAACAAGAAAATATTAAAAAAGACCCAATCAAAAATTAGTAATTCAATAGCTGAAATAGAAAACACACTTAAAGGAATGAATTGCAGACTAAGTGATACAAAAGGAGAAGAGAGAGAGAAAGGGTTTTTGAAAATGTATTTGAAGAAATTATGACTGAAAACTTCCCAAACCTAAATAAAGAAACAGATATCCAGTTACAGGAAGCACAGAGGGTCCCAAACAAGATGAATCCAAATAGACACACCAAGACATATCATCATTTAAATGACAAAAATTTTAAATAAAGAGAGAATTCTAAAGGCAACAAGAGAAAAAGAAAGAGTCATATACAAGGGAATTCCCATTAGGCTATCAGTTGATTTCTCTGTAGAAACTTTGCAGGCCAGAAGAGAGTGGAATGATATATTCCACACTCTGAAAGGAAAAACCCTGCAACCTAGGGTACTCTACCTAGCAAGATTATCATTTGGAATAGAAGGAGGGATAAAGAACTTCTCAGACAAGTAAAAACCAAAAGAATTCATCAATACTAACCTTAACCCTAACCCTAACCCTAACCTTAACCCTAACCCTAACACATTAGGAAAGGCAAATGTATAGTAAGGATTGAAGATGACTCAAATAAGCCAATATATAGATTAAAAGAAAAAAGTGTAAAAGCAACTATGACTACAATGAACAGTTAAGGTGTAAGCATGAAGATGTAAACTATAACATTAAAAAACACAAAATGTGAGAGAAAGGAGTAAAAATATAGATCTTTTAGAATGTGTTTGAATTTAAATGACACCTAGTTTAAAACAAGTAGATATAATTATGGGTTAACATATACAAACCCCATGGTAACCACAAATCAAAAGCCTGTAATAAATACACAAAAACCAAATGGAAAGAAATACAAGCACACTACTAAAAAAAATCATCAAACCATAAGGGAATTAACAAAAAGAAAAAGAAATGAACAGAGAAGAACTACAAAACACAGATATAGAAAACAAAAAAGAAAATTGCAGGCCAATATCTTGGATGAATATAGATGCAAAAATCCTCAAAAAATATTAGCAAAAAATTCCAACAATGTATAAAAAAGATCATACACTGTGATGAAGTTGTATTTATTCTAGGGTCTCAAGGATGGTTCAACATTCACAAATCTATCAATGTGATACACCACATTAATGAAAGGAAGGATAAAAATCACATGATTGTTTCAATATGTGCAAAAAAGTATTTGACAAATTCAGCATCCATTGATGATAAAAAGTCTCATCAAAGTGGGTAAAGGGGAACCAAATCTCAACATAATAAAGGCCTTTGTGACAAAACCACAGCCAACATCATACACAATGCTGAAAAGCTGAAAGCCTTTCCTATAAATTCAGGAACAAGACAAGGCTGCTCACTCTTACCACTTCTATTTAACATAGTATTGAGATTCCTAGTCACAGCAATCAGACAAGAAAAAGAAATAAAAAGCATCCAAATTGGAAGAAAGAGGTAAAACTGTCCCTATTTGTAGGTGACATGATACTTTATTTAGAATACCCTAAAGTATCTGCCCCAAAACTATTAGAACAAATAAATGAATTCAACAAACTTGCAGGATAAAAAATTAATATACAGAAATCTGTTGCATTTCTATACACTAATAATGAACTATCAGAAAGAGAAAGTAAAAATCAAAAAATCCTCTTTAAAATTGCAGCAAAAAGAATAAAATACCTAGGAATAAACTTAACCAAGGAGGTGAAAGACCTATACTCTGAAAACTATAAAACATTGATGAAGGAAATTGAAGATGATACAAAGAAATGGAAAGATAACCTGTGCTTTTGGACTGGAGGAATTATTATTAAAATGTCCATACTACCTAAAGCAATCTACAGATTTAATGAAATCCCTATCAAAATACAGACATTTTTCACAAAACTAGAACAAATAATCCTAAAATTTATATGAAACCACAAAGACCTCAAACTGAAAGAATTCTTGAGAAAAAAGAACAAAGCTGAAAATATTACCTTCCAGACTTCAATCTATACTAAAAAGCTACAGCAATCAAAACAGCATTGTACTCGCACATGAACAGACACATAGGTCAATGGAACAGAATAAAGAGCCCAGAAATAAACCCATGCACCTATGGTCAATTAATCTGTGACAAAGGAGACAAGAATATACAATGGAGAAAAGATAGTCTCTTCAACATGTGGTTCTGGGAAAACTGGACAGCTACATGTAAAACAATGAGATTAGAACATTATCTCACAATACATACAAAAATAAACTCAAAATTATTTAAAGACCTGAAACAATAAAACTTCTAGAAGAGAATGTAAATGGAACATTCTTTGACATAAATTATAGCAATAATTTTTTGGATCTGTCTCCTAAGGAAAAGAAGTAAAAAATAAACAAATGTGACCTAATTAAAATTAAAAGTTTTGCACAGCAAAGGAAACAATGAAAAACACAAAAAGACAACCTACTGAATGGGAGAAAATATTTGCAAATGATATGACTTATAAGGGGTTAATATCCAAAATATATAAACAGCTAATACTACTTAATATCTAAAACCAAAAACCTAAACAAAAAGTGGGCAGAAGACCTGCATAGACATTTTTCTAAAGAAGACATACAGATGGCTACTAGGCACATGAAAAGATGCTCAACATCACTAATTATTAGAAAAATGCAAATCAAAACAATGATATCACCTCACACCAGTCAGAATGGCCATCATCAAAAAGTCTACAAATAACAAATGTTGGCGAGGGTGTGGAAAAAAGGAATCATTGTACACTCTTGATGGGAATGTAAATTTGTGCAACTACTGTGGAAAGGAAGTTTCTCAAAAACTAAAAATAGAATTATCATACGATCTGGCAATTCCACTCCTGGGTATAAATCTGAAGAAAATGAAAACAATAATTTGAAAAGATACGTGCATGCTAATGTTCATAGCAACATTATTTACAGTAGCCAAGATATGGAAGCAACCTAAGTGTCTATCAACAGATGAATGGATAAAGAAGATGTGATATATATGTATATTACTCAGCCATAGAAAAGAACAAAATTCTGCCATTTGCACCAACATGGATGTAACTAGAGAATATTATGGTTAGCAAAAAGTCAGACAGAGACAAATACAAATATGTATATGTGGAATCTAAAAGACAATACAAACGAATGTATATGCAAAACAGAAACAGACTCACAGATACAGAAAACAAACTAGTGGTTACCAAAGGAGAGAGGGAAGGGGGAAGGGGAAAATTAGGGATATGGGATTAACAGATACAAATTATTATGTATAAAATGGATGAACAACAAGGATACATTGTATAGCAGAGGAAATTATAGCCATTATCTTGTAATGACTTTTAATGGAGTATAATCTGGAAAATTATTGAATCACACTGCTGTATACCTGAAAGTAACATAATACTGCAAATCAACTATACTTCAATAAAAAAGAATGGTTGTTGAATTTTATCAAAAATTTTCCCTACATTTATTGACAAATTTGTCTGGTTTTTCCTGTTTATTTCTTAATATGGTGAATTATATTTCTTGATTTTCATAGTAGTGAATCATTCTTCCATAACTGGGATAAAGCTAATTTGGTCAAGGTGTAATTTTTAATGTTTTTAGGTCAGATTTGCTAATATTTTAAAGAATATCTGCATGTATATTCAAAATATATATTTTTTCCTTTCCTGGAACATCTTCGTGTGGTTTTAGTATTAGGGTTGCGGTTTTACTATTGGGGCCACATCAATAAGCTGGAGAATGTGCCCTCCTTTTCTATTTTCTAGAAGGGGTTGCATAAAATTGGGATAGTATATTACTTAAAAGTTTTACAGGAAAAATATCACCTGTAAAACCAGATCTGGTATTTTATTTGTGGGAAGATTTTAAAGCACAGCTTCAGTTTCTTTATCCAGTTTATGGAACTATTCAAAATTATTGACAAATAGATTCTGATAGTATTATTTTATTATCACATTTTTTTTGTCTGAAGGGTTTTTTTGTAGATTACCCCCTCTTTCATTCACAGTAGTTTTCATTTATGTTCCTTCTTCTCTTTTTTTTAGTGTTCAGAGGTTTCTCAAGTTTTATGTTTCTGTTTTTCAAAGAATCAGCTTTGATTTGTTGATAAACTCTATTATATGTTTGTTTCCTATTTTGTTAATTTCCTCTCCTATTTTTATTGTTTTTCTTTTATTTATTACTTTTGGTTTATTCTTTTGTTCACTAAGATGAAAGAAAATTAACTCAGTAATTTGAGGCTTCATTTTTTTTGCAAAATAGGTGTTTACAGCAATAAATTTCTCTTGTAGCATTGCTTTTATTCATTATCAAATGTTTTCACTATCACTCAGTTCTGAAAATTTTAAAATTTTATGATTTCTTCTTTAACTCACAAGCTAAGCACAGTGCAGTTTTAGATTTTCAAATTGTGGGAATTTATATTTTTTTTATTAAAAATACTTAATTTAAAAGAACTATGGCCAGAAATTATGGTCTATATGATACACAGTTTGAAATTTGTTGAGAGTTTTCTTGTGTGCCTAGTACATGATTAAATTCTGTAAATATTTCATATTAGCTTGAAAAATGCATATTATATAGTTGTTGGATACTGAAATTTATATATGTTCATGAAGTCAAGTTGACTAATTGTGTTGTTCATATTATCGTTATCCTTGATAGTTTTCTCTACTTGACCTATCAATAATATAGAGAGGAGTGTTGAAATTTCCTACTATAATGGTGATTTATCAAATTTTCTCAGCTGTTCTATCATTTTTCCTCTATGCATGTTAAGGTTATTTTATTAGATGAATATATTCTTTTAAAATTACTGTATATTTTTGGTGAATCAAAACTGTTATCATTACAAAGTGGCTCTCTTTATCCCTAATAACAATTTTTTTCTGTTAGTCTAGCTTAAGTCATTTTAAAATATCTATATCATCTTTCTTTGGCTAAAATTTGCCTGATACACTATTTTCCATCCTTTTATTTTCAACTTCTTTTTCTGTAAGATTTAGTTTTTCTCTTTTAGGACACCATATACCAGAATTAAAAAAAATCAAAATGTCAATTTTTGTCTAATAATTGTCTAAAATATATTTTAATTACTCATATATTTGGGCCAATTTATAATATTTTAATAAATTATTTCAATTTTTCCAGTATTCTTCTTATGAAAATTTTGATCACCTTACCTCATGAATTTCTTCCAAGATCTCCTGGATTTACTTCTCATTTATTTAGATACTTTATTTTAAACTGTTTTCAGTGTGGGTATTTCTTTGGCAATTTATCTGAGACTTTGTATACCTAGGATATTTTTTGTTATGTCCTCATATTTGAAAAACAGTTTGACTCAATATATTATTCTAAATTTTATGTCTATTTGCTTAATACTTTGAAATCACTACTCCATTATTATCTTGCATGTAGTGTTATTTAAAAAAATCTCATATTAATCAGATTCCTATTTCTTGGATGTTACCTGCTCTTTCTCTTTAAGTTTTTATGACTTATCTTTTTAATATGTATTCTTAAATTTCTCTGTGGTGTGTTTAGATGTGGTTTTTCTTGATCTCCTTTCTTTGTCACTTTACCAGGTTTTTTTCTATCTCATAGATTCGTCCCTTTTCAATCCAGAAAATATATCTCCACTATTCAAATATTTTCTTCTTTCTATTTATGTTTATCACTCTTTCTGGGATTTCTTTTTAATCTAAATGTCAGTAGTTTAAATTCTATCCCCATTTCTCATAGCTTTTCTCTTATATTTTCTATCAGTCATTCTTTATTTTGAGAGATTTCCTCAATCTGGTCTTCCAAATCACAAGTTCCTGTCTTAGTTGAATTCCTTCTGCTATTGTCTTTTGTGTTTATTTAACAACATTTACATATTTTATGCCAAATATTTCTGTTTTTTTTTATTTTTGTATCTTATTTCTATTTCATGTGACTAACATCTTCTCTTATTTCTCTTCAGAAAAGTTGTATGAAACTTGGAACTAAGGCAAGGGCTAATTGCGAGGCCTTTCAATGTCATACTGGAGTACAGTCTAGTCCCATTTGAGGATTATCTAACTCTGTAGGAGAATGCACTTTTGACTTACTATTTATAACTAACTAGGGCTCATGCTGTGTGAAGCTTCAGGTTAAACTAAGATAATTGATAAATACAAGCTAATTTCTCTCTGGTTGAAAAAGGTAACCTGAAAGGTTATTATTATTATTTTTTCTTTTGCTCTATAAGACATTAACCAGTTTTGTGTCTGATTTAGCAGTCATATTCCAGTCATCTTTCTTCCATCAACTACACATAGCCAATCTCTCAACTTCTCATTTGAACCAACTTTACTACTCTGCTGGTTTTACTGAGCTAAAAGAATCAGCGTTAAAATATGTCTTCATTGTAATTTGTGTGAGAACCATAGTTTCATTTTTTTGAAAATTATTCTTTGCAACCTCTTTGAATGTTTTTAGAAGTAATTTTGAATAATTGATACTTTTCTCTTAATTATTCCACTTTTAGTGCACACAGTAACCCAACATATTGCTTTTTATGTGAAGTGGTGGTGCCTCTCAAATGTCTTCTTATTTTGGCATGTGCGCCTCCCCCTGCCCCAAGATATTGATTATTTTGTAATCAATTATGAGTATGGGCGGAGGCTAGACCAGAATATCGTTGTGATCTCTTGGTAGAGATCCACCCTTCCTACTAATTTACCAGCTTGGAAGGAACCAGAATTAGCACTAGAATATCAAAGTGGTTTCTTGCTGCCCCATTCCCTTAATAGGCAGAAATTCTGGAGAAATCACCAGTCCCCCATGTCCTGGGAATTGGTTTCTTTGTCATGGTTGTGTGCTGTTTCTGCTGATCCTTTTACCTTTGGTGCACTTGTGAGACCTCCACTGTGCCCAGGTGTCCCCTGCTGGGGCTGCTGTCCCATAACTCTGGCTGTGGGGGTGGGGATACTGCCCTTCACTCATCTTTGTCCCAAAGTGGTATAATCTCTGACTTTAATTCCCTACACCACAGCTGTAGCAGGTTGAATGGGCATCCCCCAACCCCCGCCAAAAAGAATCAATGGAACATGTGAATGTGACTTTATTTGGAAAAGAGGTCTTTGAAAATGTAATTAAGTTAAAGATCTGAAGATGAGCTCATCCTAGATTATCCAATGGCAAATGATCGTATAAGTAGAAGAGGAGACGATACAGACACAGAAAAGATTATTGAAGATAGAAACAGAGATTGGAGGGATACAGCCACAATCCAAGTAATGCCTGGAGCCAAGCAGGAAGATGGGAGGAAGGATTCTCCCTGAGCCTTTGTAAAAAGCACAGTCCTGTCAACACCTTGATCTCAGACTTCTGACCCCCTGAAGAGTAAAAGAATAGATTTCTGTGGTTTTAAGCTACCAAGTCTGCAGTAGTTTGTTCTAACAGCCCTGGGAAACTAACTCAGATACCTGATATCAGGCTGTAACCTTTAAATATCTTTACTAACAGTTTGGGGATCATAGAAGGGGAGATAAATGCAGAGAGTAATTACGACTACTCTCCGTAGTAATTCGGAGGGTAGGTCCAGAGGCACCCCAGGAAACTGCAGACTGGGTCCACACCAGGAACCCTTCCTGCCTTCTTGTGGCCAGGAGCAGCATTTTGAAGTTGTCAAGCTGTTCAAGAATGTTAGGACTGGCCCAATTAGCATCCCACTCCCCCACTAGAGAGAAGAGGAAGTTCTTTCCCTCTCAGTTGCCTAAAGTTGGCTGCTTACATCCTTCTTCCCAGCTCCAGAATTAACATTTCTCTCTCCATGAAGAAGCCACTTCCATCTACAGGCTCTGAGCTCCAATGCCATCAATCATCACATTCTTCAACATTACATTTCCCAAAGGCTGGGAATTCCAGTTCTGTCCAGGCCACTGTTTTCTTGTATGATTCAAGGTCTGAAAAAAACAAACAATCTCAGAATCCATGTCACACAGCGCTGTCTTGTTACATTAAATTTATTTTAGATGCCTTAACTTGGGTTACTGGTAGGGATAGAAGCTCTTCATGAAATTATTTTTAGAAATGATCACAATGTCGTGAAATCAGTGCATATGGATAGAGACTGGGAGGGGATCTAAAACGTGCTAACAGTTTCATTAGGGTGGCGAGATTATATTAAAGTTACAGGTGGGAATATGGGTGAGATTTTTTGCTCTTTAAAATATCTCTCAACGTTTCTTTTAGAGTACACAATGCTATGTTTGCAGTATATAAGGATACTCACAAAGTTTTTTTTAAACATCTTTATTGGAGTATAATTGCTTTACAGTGGTGTGTTAGTTTCTGCTGTATAACAAAGTGAATCAGCTATATGTATACATATATCCCCATATCCCCTCCCTCTTGTGTCTCCCTCCCAACCTCCCTATCCCATCCCTCTAGGTGGTCACAAAGCACCGAGCTGATCTCCCTGTGCTACACGGCTGTTTCTCATTAGCTATCTATTTTATATTTGGTAATGTATACAAGTTCATGCCACTCTCTCATTTTGTCCCAGCTCTACGTCTGTGTCTTTATTCCTGTCCTGCCCCTAGCTTCATCAGAAACATTTTTTTTTTTTAGATTCCATATATATGTGTTAGCATACGATATACGTTTTCCTCTTTCTCACTTACTTCACTCTGTATGACAGACTCTAGGTCCATCCACATCACTACAAATAGCTCAATTTAGTTTCTTTTTACGGCTGAGTAATATTCGATTGTATATATGTGACACATCTTCTTTATCCATTCAGCTGTCGATGGACACTTAGGTTGCTTCCATGTCCTGGCTATTGTAAATAGTGCTGCAGTGAACATTGCGGTACATGACTCTTTTTGAATTATGATTTTCTCAGGGTATAAGCTCAGTAGCGGAATTACTGGGTCATATGGTGGTTCTATTTTCAGTTTTTTAAGGAACCCCATACTGTTCTCCATAGTGTCTGTATCAATTTACATTCCCAGCAACAGTGTAAGAGGGTTCCGTTTTCTCCACACCCTCTCCAGCATAAATTGTAGATTTTTGGACGATGGTCACTACGACCGGTGTGAGGTGATACTTCATTGCAGTTTTGATTTGCATTTCTCTAATGATTAGTGATGTTAAGCATCCTTTCATGTGTTTGCTGGCAATCTGTATATCTTCTTTGGAGAAATGTCTATTTAGGCCTTCTAACCATTATGGGATTGGATTTTTGTGTGTGTGTGTGATATTAAGCTGATATTGAGCTGTGTGAGCTGCTTGTAAATTTTGGAGATTAATCCTTTGTCAGTTGCTTCATTTGAAAATATTTTGTCCCATTCTGAGGGTTGTCTTTTGGTCTTGTTTATGGTTTCTTTTGCTGTGCAAAAGCTTTTAAGTTTCATTAGGTCCCATTTATTAATTTTTGTTTTTATTTCCGTTTCTCTAGGTGAAGAGAAATTTTTGGGGTGGGTCAAAAATGATCTTGCTGTGATTTATGTCATAGAGTGTTCTGTCTATGTTGTCCTCTGAGAGTTTTCTAGTGTCTGGCCTTACATTTAGGTCTTTAAACCATTTTGAGTATATTTTTGTGTATGGTGTTAGGGAGTGTTCTAATTTCATTCTTTTACATATAGCTGTTCAGTTTTCACAGCACCACTTATTGAAGAGGCTGTCTTTTCTCCATTGTATATTCTTGCCTCCTTTATCAAAGATAAGGTGACCATATGTGTATGGTTTTATCTCCGGGCTCTCTATCCTGTTCCATTGATCTATATTTCTGTTTTCGCACCAGTACCATATTGTCTCGATTACTGTAGCTTTGTAGTATAGTCTGAAGTCAGGGAGCCTGATTCCTCCAGCTCTATTTTTATTTCTCAAGATTGCTTTGGCTATTCGGGGTCTTTTGTGTTTCTATACAAATTGTGAAATTTTTTGTTCTAGTTCTGTGAAAAATGTCATTGGTATTTTGATAGGGATTGCATTGAATCTGTAGATTGCTTTGGGTAGTAGAGTCATTTTCACAATGTTGATTCTTCCCATCTGAGAACATGGTATATCTCTCCATCTGTTTGTATCATCTTTAATTTATTTCATCAGTGTCTTATAGTTTTCTGTATACAGGTCTTTTGTCTCCTTAGCTAGGTTTGTTGCTAGGTATTTTATTCTTTTTTTTGCAGTGGTAAATGGGAGTGTTTCCATAATTTCTCTTTCAGATTTTCCATCATTAGTGTATAGGAATGCAAGAGATTTCTGTGCATTAATTTTGTATCCTGTTATTTTACCAAATTCATTGATTAGCTCTAGTAGTTTTCAGGTAGCATCTTTGGGATTCTCTATGTATAGTATCATGTCATCTGCAATCAGTGAAAATTTTACTTCTTCTTTTCCAATTTGGATTCCTTTTATTTCTTTTTCTTCTCTGATTGCTGTGGTTAAAATTTCCAAAACTGTGTTTAATAATAGTGGTGAAAGTGGGCAACCTTGTCTTTTTCCTGATTTTAGAGGAAATGGTTTCAGTTTTTCACCATTGAGAATGATGTTGGCTGTGAGTTTGTCATATATGACCTTTATTATGTTGAGGTAAGTTCCCTGTATGCCTACTTTCTGGAGAGTTTTTATCATAAATGGGTGTTGAATTTTGTCAAAACTTTTTCTGCATCTATTGATATTATCATATGCTTCTTACCCTTCAATTTGTTAATATGGTGTATCACACTGATTGATTTGCATATATTGAAGAATCCTTGCATTCCTGGGATAAATCCCACTTGATCACGGTTGTTGATCCTTTACATGTATTGTTGGATTCTGTTTGCTAGTATTTTGTTGAGGATATTTGCGTCTAAGTTTATCAGTGATATTGGTCTGTAGTTTTCTTTCTTTGTTACATCTTTGTCTGGTTTTGGTATCAGGGTGATATTGGCCTCATAGAATGAGTTTGGGAGTATTCCTCTCTCTGCTATATTTTGGAAGAGTTTGAGAAGGATAGGTGTTAGCTCTTCCCTAAATGTTTGATAGAATTCGCCTGTGAAGCCATCTGGTCCTGGGCTTTTGTTTGTTGGAAGATTTTTAATCACAGTTTCAATTTCAGTGCTTGTGATTGGTCTCTTTATGTTTTCTACTTCTTCCTGGTTTAGTCTAGGGAGGTGGTGATTTTCTAAGAATTTGTCCTTTTCTTCAAGGTTGTCCATTTTATTGGCTTATTGTTGTCTGTAGTAATCTCTCATGATCCTTTGTAGTTCTGCAGTGTCAGTTATTACTTCTCCTTTTTCATTTCTAATTCTGTTGATTTGAGTCTTCTCCCTTCTTTTCTTGATGAGTCTTGCTAGAGGTTTATGAATTTTATTTATGTGCTCAAAGAACCAGCTTTTAGTGTCATTGATCTTTGCTGTTGTTTCCTTCATTTCTTTTTCATTTATTTCTGATCTGATCTTTATGATTCCTTTCCTTCTGCTAACTTTGGGGTTTTTTTTTTTTTGTTCTTCTTTCTCTAATTGCTTTAGGCATAAGTTTAGGTTATTTGAGATTTTTCTTGTGTCTTGAGGTAGGATTTTATTGCTATAAACTTCCCTCTTAGAACCGCTTTTGTTGCATACCATAGGTTTTTAGGTCTTCGTGTTTTCATTGTCATTTGTTTCTAGGTATTTTTTGATTTCCTCTTTGATTTCTTCAGTAATATCTTGGTTATTTAGTAGTGTATTGTTTAGCCTCCCTGTGTTTGTATTTTTTACAGTTTTCTTCTGGTAATTGATATCTACTCTCATAGCATTGTGGTTGGAAGAGATACTTAATAGGATTTCAATTTTCTTAAATTTACCAAGGCTTGATTTGTGACCCAATATATGATCTATCCTTGGGAATGTTCCATGAGCACTTGAGAAGAAATTGTATTCTGTTGTTTTTGGATGGAATGTCCTTTAAATATCAATTAAGTCTATCTTGTTTAATGAGTCATTTAAAGCTTGTGTTTCCTTATTTATTTTCATTTTGGATGACCTCTTTATTGGTGAAAGTGGGGTGTTAAAGTCCCCTACCATGATTGTGTTACTGTCAATTTCCCCTTTTATGGCTGTTAGCATTTGCCTTATGTATTGATGTACTCCTATGTTGGGTGCATAAATATTTACAATTCTTATATCTTCTTCTTGGATTGATCCCTTGATCACTATGTAGTGTCCTTCTTTGTCTCTTGTAATAGTCTTTATTTTAAAATCTATTTTATCTGTTATGAGAATTGCTACTCCAGCTTTCTTTTGATTTCCATTTTCATGGATTATCTTTTTCCATCCCCTCACTTTCAATCTGTATGTGTCCCTAGGTCTGAAGTGGGTCTCTTGTAGGCAGCATATATATGGGTCTTGTTTTTGTATCCATTCAGCCAGTCTATGTCTTTTGGTTGGAGCATTTAATCCATTTACATTTAAGGTAGTTATTGATATGTATGTTCCTATTACCATTTTCTTAATTGTTTTGGGTTTGTTATTGTAGATCTTTTCCTTCTCTTGTGTTTCCTGCCTAGAGAAGTTCCTTTAGCATTTGTTGTAAAGCTGATTTGGTGGTGCTGAATTTTCTTAGCTTTTGCTTGCCTGTAAAGGTTTTAATTTCTCCATCGAATCTGAATGAGATCTTTGCTGTGTAGAGTAATCTTGGTTGTAGGTGTTTCCCTTTCATCATTTTAAATATGTCTTGCCTCACCCTTCTGGCTTGCAGAGTTTCTGCTGAAAGATTTCTTTGTATGTTATTTGTTGTTTTTCCTTGCTGCTTTTAATAGTTTTTCTTTGTATTTAATTTTTGATAGTTTGATTAATACGTGTCTTGGTATTTTTCTCCTTGGATTTATCCTGTATGGGACTCTCTGTGCTTCCTGGGCCTGATTATTTCCTTTCCTATGTAAGGGAAGTTTTGAAGTACAATCTCTTCAAACATCTTCTCAGACCCTTTCTTTTTCTCTTCTTCTTCTGGGACCCATATAATTCGAATGTTGGTGTGTTTAATGTTGTCCCAGAGGTCTCTGAGAGTGTCCTCAATGCTTTTCATTCTCTTCTCTTTATTCCACTCTGTGGTAGTTATTTCCACTTATTTTATTGTCCAGGTCACTTATCCGTTCTTCTGCCTCAGTTATTTTGCTATTGATTCCTTCTAGAGAATTTTAAATTTCATTTTTGTGTTGTTCATCATCGTTTGTTTGCTCTTTAGCTCCTCCAGGTTCTTGTTAAACGTTTCTTGTATTTTCTCCATTCTATTTCCAAGACTTTGAATCATCTTTACTATCATTACTCTGAATTCTTTTTCAGGTAGGCTGCCTATTTCCTCTTCATTTGTTTGGTCTGGTGGGTTTTTACCTTGCTCCTTCATGCTGCTTATTTCTGTGTCTTCTCATTTGGCTCTACCTACTGTTTTTGGGGTCTCCTTTTCACAAAGGAGTTTTTAGTTCCTGTTGTTTTTGATGTCTGCCCCCAGTGGGTAAGATTGGTTCAGTGGGTTGTGTAGGCTTCCAGGTGTGGGGGGAGTGGTGTCTGTATTCTGGTGGGTGCAGCTGGATCTTGTCTTTCTGCTAGACAGGGCCACATCTGGTGGTGTGTTTTGGGGTGTCTGTGAACCTATTATGATTTTAGGCAGCCTCTCTGTTAATAGGTGGGGTTGTGTTCTTATCTTGCTAGTTGTTTGGCATGGGGCTTCCAGCACTGGAACTTGCTGGCCATTGAGTGCAGCCTTGTATTAGCGTTGAGATGGAGACCTCTGGGAGAGCTCTCACCGATTCATATTACATGGGGCCGGGAGATCTCTGGTGTTCCAATGTCCTGATCTTGGCTCTCCCAACTCAGTGGCTCATGGCTGACACTAGGCCAGAGCACCAAACCTATGTTAGCCACATGGCTCAGAAGAAAAGTGAGCAAATAAATGAAAGAAAAAAAATAAAATGATTAAAATAAAAAAAATTAAATTATTAAAATAAAAAAAATTTAAAGTAATAAAAATAAGAAGAGAGCAACCAAACCAATAAACAAATCCACAAATGATATCAAACCCTAAAAACTATACTAAGATAAACATAAAAATCAGAGACAAGTCAGTCATATACAGCAAACCCCAAGTCTACAGTTGCTCCCAAAGTCCACTGCCTCAATTTTGGGATGATTTGTTGTCTCTTCAGGTATTCCATAGATGCAGGGTACATCAAGTTGATTGTGGGGATTTAATCTGCTGCTACTGAGGCTTCATGGAGAAGCGTCCCTTTCTCTTCTTTGTTCACACAGCTCCTGGGGTTCAGCTTTGGTTTTGGCCCTGCCTCTGCGTGTAGGTCACCTGAGGGTGTCTGTTCCCTGCCCAGACAAGAGGGGGTTAAAGTAGCAGCTGATTAGGCCTCTCTGGCTCACTCATGCCAGGGGGAGGGAGGGGTATGGTAGTTGTAATTAGAATGTGGGGCGAGCCTGCTGCAGCAGATGCTGGTGTGATGTTGCAACAGCCTGAAGCACTCTGTGTGTTCTCCCAGGGAAATTGTCCCTGGATCACGGGACCCTGTCAGTGGTGGGCTGCACAGGCTACAGGGTGGGGGAGTGGGAGCTGTGGATAGTGCCCCATGCTTGCACACAGGATTCTTGGTGGCTGCAGCAGCATTAGTGTTTCATGCCTATCTCTTGTGTCCTTGCTGATAGCTGCAGCTTGCACCTATCTCTGAAGCTCATTTAGGAGGTGCTCTAACACCTCCTAAACACGAAACAATGGTCTCTTGACCCTTAGGCAGCTCCAGACTTTTTCCCGACTCCCTCCCGGCTAGCTGAGGCGGACTAGCCCCCTTCAGGTTGTCTTCACACAGCCAACCCCAGTCCTCTCCCTGGGATCCGAACTCTGAAGCCCGAGCCTCAGCTCCCTTAGACAAGGATCTGAACTCTGAAGCCCGAGCCTCAGACAAGTCTCTCGGTCTGGTGAGTGCTGGTTGGTACAGATCATCTGTGCAGGAATCTCTCCGCTTTGCCCTCCGCTCCCCTGTTGCTGCGCTCTCCTCTGTGGCGCCGAAGTTCCCCCACCCCCACCAGTGAAGGGGCTTCCTAGTGTGTGGAAACTTTTTCTCCTTCACAGCTCTCTCCCAGAGGTGCAAGTCCTGTCTCTATTGTCTCTGCTTTTTCTTTTGCCCTACCCAGGTACATGGGGAGTTTCTTGCTTTTGGGAAGTCTGAGGTCTTCTGCTAGCATTCAGTAGGTGTTCTGTAGGAGTTGTTCCACATGTAGATGTATTTTTGATGTATTTGTGTGGAGGAAGGTGATCTCCACGCCTTACTCCTCCACCATCTTGAAGGTCTCCTACCAAAGACATAGTTCTTATAGGTGTTTGCTCCTGATTTTTTTCCTTATCCCTGACTCTCTTCCCATACATCACATTTGAGGTTAATTATCTGACTACAGAAGGAAAAAAGCAATGATAAGACAATGGTATGGACCGGGCTTGTGAGGGAGCTGCAGTGGCCCAGTGGCAGATGTCAAAGGCTAATTGGAGTTGCTACAATATATTCACTAAATATATCCAGTATTTTACAGAAGCTGTGACCCACACTCAGGAGAACAAGAACAAAACAATACAGAGAGTAAAACATACTCTAAGTAGGCCCAGACAGTTAACAAAGACTTCAAAGCAGCTTTTATAAATGTTTTAAAAATTAAAGAAAAAATGATAACGATTCAACAAAGAATCTCAGAAAAGAAATAATTAGATTAGATAGGATGGACTATACAGGTCACTAAAAAGGCAAAAATTGTCAGAATGGATAAAAAAATCAAGATTCAGCTATATGGTATCCACAAGAGATACATTACAGACAGAAAAAACAACTACTTTGAAATTAATAGGATGGAAAAGATAGAGCAGGCAAACAGTATCCACATGAGAGCTGGAGTGGCTATATTGTTATCAGACAAGATAGATTTTTAATATTTTTAGAGAACAAAATGGACATTTCATAATAAAAGGGCTACTGTAGCAGGAAGCTATAATAGTTAAAATGTATGAACACCTAATTAAAAAGCTCAAAATATATTAATATAAGACTGATAGAATTGATAGATGTAGACAATTCACAATTGTCTCCAATTCATAGTTGGAGATTTCAATGCCATACTTACAATATTTAGAAAAAACAGCTAGACATAAAATCATCCAAGATATAGAACACTTGAACAACCTCATCAACCAGTGTGACCTAATTGATATTTATAGAAATACCACCTCAGAAGAGAAGAAAATGCATTCTTTTCAAGAGCACATGGAACATTTTCTAGAAAACTCTATGCTAGGCCTTAAAATAGGCCTTCATCAATATTAAAAAATTCAAATTATTCAAAGTATGTTCTCTATCTACAACAGAATTAAATTAAAAATTTTAAAAATCAAAAGAAATTTGGTAAATCAGCTAATATTTTTAAATTAAACAAAATATCTTCTTAATAAGAATCAACCAGAGAAATTAGAAAAATTTTCAACTGATGGAAAAAAGAACATGCCATATTGAAACTTACATGATACAGTTAAAAGAATGCTCAATATCATTAATTATCAGGGAAATGCAAATTAAAACCACAGTGAGATATTACTTCACACTTCTCAGAATGCCTATCATCTAAAAGACCACAGATAAAAAATGTTGGTGAGAATGTGGAGAAAAGGGAACCTTCATATACTTTTGGTGAAAATGTAAATTGGTGCAGCCATTAAGGAGAACAGTATGGGGATTCCCTGAAAAAGTAAAAATAGAGTTACCATATGATCCTGCAATCCCACTCCTGGGCATATATCCAGAAAAAACTCTAATTTAAAAAGATACATGCGCCCCAATGTTCATAACAGCACTATTTACAAAAGCCAAGATATGGAAGAAACCTATGTCCATCAGCAGATGAATAGATAAAGAAGGCATTATATACACACACACACACACACACACACACACACACACACACACACACACTGGAATACTACTTAGCCATAAAAAAGAATGAAAATTTGCCATTTGCAACAACATGGGTGAACCTGAAGGGTATTACGCTTAGTGAGATAAGTTAGATAGAGAAAGGCAAATATGATATCACTTATATGTGGAATCTTAAAAAAACAACAAACTAATGAATATAACAAAAGAGAAACAGAGTCACAGATATAGAGAACAAACTAGTAGTTACCAGTGAGGAGAGGGAAGGGGAGAGAGGTAAGATAGGGGTAAGGGATTAAGAAGTGCAACTGGGGCTTCCCTGGTGGCGCAGTGGTTGAGAGTCCGCCTGGCGATGCAGGGGACATGGGTTCGTGCCCTGGTCCGGGAAGATCCCACATGTGGTGGAGTGGCTGGGCCCGTGAGCCATGGCCGCTGAGCCTGCGCGTCCGGAGTCTGTGCTCCGCAACGGGAGAGGCCACAACAGTGAGAGGCCCATGTACCGCAAAAAAAAAAAAAAAAAAAGAAGTACAACCTACTATTTATAAAATAAATAAGCTACAAGGATATATTGTACAACACAGGGAATATAGTCAATATTATATAATAACTATAAATTTAAAAATTGTGAATCATTATCTTGTACACCTGAAACCTACATAATACTGTAAAACAGCTATACCTCAGTTTAAAAAATATCCTTGCTCTGTATGTAGTTCTGGGAGCTGCTACCCAGAACTACAGAATGTGTAGCAGAGCATCTGTGCCTTGTCTTTTCTAAAGTATGAACAATTAAAAAAATGATACTACAACCTTTTTTTTTAACCTATAAAAATGTTATATTATGTATGGATTTATTATGGATTAGCTAGATTTTATCTGTATAAGAGAAATAAATACAAACACATCACGATGAATATAATTTTAAAAAACAAGAAGAAATTAGGAAAAATGTCTCCACATACTACTTGTTGAATGTGGAGACCTATGAATCTCTGAAGTTTTCTGAGAGCTTGTCTCACTAAGATGTTATGAGGAACAAGCCATGGCAGGAGAGGAGGCTCAAGGATAGGCATCTAGCTGGATGAGAGAGTGGCTAATAGATTACAAAAATCAGAAAGGTTAGCAGTCAAATCCAGAAAAGAGTGTAAGAAAAGGAGGGAAGTAACGAGCCCACACCTAGCCTCCCAGCAAACAAAGGATAAGAGTATTCTAGGAAGAGATCTTGAGACATGAAATATTACCTACTGTGTTTGGGGAATTTAAAGTCATTCAGCAAGTGATGGGGCCAGAGAAAAGGGTGAGGATGGCCCAAATTATGAAAAAGCATGGTATGCCAGGACAGGGCATTTGCATTTATCTTACAGTGAGCAAAGCCAATGAAGGACTTTCAGCATGAAAAAGATATGATGAGATACACAGATCAATGACTTTTGCGGTGGTGAGGCAGATGGATTGGAGGTGTCGAGAGACAGTAAGGTCAGTTAGGTGACTATTGACACATCCAGGTGAGAAATTTACTTGAACTAAGGCAGTGACAGTGAGTATGGATTGGGGAGAAGACTGACAAATGAAATATTTTGAAGGTAAAACCGGCAGCGCTTGGAGACGGTTGGGGATAAGGTGGGTGGTGGGGTTATGAGTGATGCACGGTTCTCGGGCTTGGGGAATGATAGAGATGCTGGCGGCAGTCCATCAAATACCAAGAAGAGAAAAGCTGAGTGTAAGGCTGGGGGTGCTAATGGCGAGATGGTTTTCTGGGATATACTGAGTTTGAGATATCTATGGGAAATTCATAGAAAAACATGGCATAGGTAGGTTTATAACTTACTTTTATCCTTTTTGGGTTTTATGTCTATGAGAGTAGTCTTGGTTTGAAATAAGGATGTGGAAACCATCAATAGTTAGGTGTTAGTTAAAAACATGGGAATGAATGTTATCTTGTAAGAAAAGGATATAAAACAAGAGGAGAAGGTGGATGAGTGCAGCATTATAGGCAGAAGAGCAATTGAGGTGCGGGTGCAGGAGGAGAGTCCAGCAATCACAAAGGAGCAGAGAAGTAGGAGAAGAGCCAGGAAGGACAAGCACCACACAAACCGAAAAAAGGTAAGTTGTAAAAATGGTGAGAGTGGCCCACCTTTTAAATCCACCTCAGTTTTAAGATAGGTAATGGAAAAGGCTCCTTGGAGTTGGCAGTAGGAATGTTGATGACGGATGTGGTCAGAGTGGTCTCCATGGCATGGAGGTGATTGAAGTCAGAGTGATGACTCTAACAGTGATTGGGAAATGAGGAATGGAGACATCTAGTGCTAATTATTTTTCAAGATGCTTGCCTGCCAGGGAAAGGAGAGAGATCTGGAGTCGAGAAGCAAAACCAAGGAATGTTTCTCTGTTTATTTGTTTTTGGATAAGACAGACTTGTGTGTGCTGATAAGGTGAAAGGAAGGAGCCAGTGAGAGCATCTGATGATACAGAAGAGTGAAAAGTAAACACGGAGAAAAGGTCCAAATTGGTACCACTTGGGACCACATGGACCCCTGGATGGAGCTCAGGAAAGGCAGGACTTGAGCATGTGGCTTCTCTCCTAGGACCTTCTGGGAGGGCAGGTCAGGAGCAGGGTGGAAGCACAGTCCATTTCCAGATAGTGTGGCTGTGTCTAGATTGCCAAGGAGAGCATCTGTGCCCCAGATCCAGGGGTCTGCCTGGGAGGACATATGAATCGTTGATGTACAGACTCTGCTTGCCCTGGTTTAGTCCCCCACATTTACTCAAGCTGTGCGCTCTTCTCCCTTTTTAACCGCAGAGTTAAAAAGAAAAAAGTTAGACTACTGGGCCCCTTAGAAACTATCTGATGAGTTATTTTTCAGATGAGGAAGTGCAGATCTAAAACAGCAGCTAACCCAAGGCCATACTGCTAGTAAAGGAGGGTTAGGACCTGAAGCCAGGCTTCCCGGTTCCCTGCCCTGTGCTCTTTCAGCGTTATAGGTGAGCCTCACACTGCTTGCTGGGTGCTGGCCTAGGACATGCAATAACTCTGTTTTCCTGATTGGAATTATTATTATTTTTGTAATCGAACACCATTTGTGTACTAAGTGGGACAGAGGCCATTTCTGCTTTGCTCTTTCCTCTTTTGTCACAAGACGTTTTGTCTCACACAGCTGGTTGGGCAGAGAGCTTAGCAAGGGGTTTCCACAGAAATCCTCATTGTACCCCATACTGCTACCATCCTTCGTGTTCACACACTAATAAAAAGGATTTCTTTAGCACTTATGATGTGCCAGGCACTGTGTTAAAGCACTTTGTTTAATTTTATGAGTAGGTACGATGATTACGCTCTGATTGACAGACGAGCAATCTGGGGTACAGAGAGAGACGTCAAACAACTTGGCCAAGGTCACCCAGCAAAGGGGAGGGCCCTGGATATGAACAAGGCCATCTGGCTCCGCAGCCTGCACACACACCTCTGTGAATATAATGTGGAGGTAGGGCGCTGAGGCCCGGCAAGAAGGCAGTTGCCTTCCCCTCTGTGTCCCAGTGGTCAATGTGGCATCCCCGGCCCAGTCCCTGCCTGCCCCCAGCACCCTGTCCCTAGGGAACCTGTCATCACAGCTTGCTCCTCCTCCGCTTTCTGCTCTCCCTGAACACTCCTCCAGCTGAAAAACCATTCTGGCAATTCAAGCCTGACTCTAGTGAATTATGTTTCTCCAAATTGCTACATTAATAAGGGCTGTGTGTTTCTAGAGCATCATTAATTACAGACACATTTTTATTTCCCACTGAAATATGGCCTGTGTTTCTGCTCCACGCAGCTCAGGCACAATCTTGCCAATGTGCCTCTGTGCTGTTTTTGACATCTGTCTCTGACTTTCCCTGCAAACAGCCCTTGTGGTTCCCTGCTCTCCACCTCTTTCTTCCTCCTGGCATGTGTGTCTTTCCCCAAGTGCTAAGAGTCCCCCTGTGCAAGCCTGGAAAGATGTGAAGGTCCCAATTCCTCAAACTTTTCCAATCAAAAGCAGTTTGCCCTTGCTGCTATGGGCAGTGCAAGACAACAGAGGTGAAGGGATCAAGAAGAGGATGCCCTGATGATGTCCCCTCCCTAGCCCCAAGACCTCCCGGGAAATATAGTTCATTGGATTTAAGGTGACTTCAATAATTGGGACATTCTGAGTAAGGTAGGAGGCACCAGGTACCTGCCTCTGCCCACACAGCTTCCTCAAACTGGATCTACTGATGGACCCCACTTTCAGGCCCAGCCCCTGAGCCATGTAGGACTGAGGCAGGAAACGAGCAGGAATACCCTGCTTCCCCCAACTGCTGGGCTTGGAGATAGTCATTCTAGTACCGTGTTCACTTTCTCATACTCCAGGGGTGAGATCCAAGACCTCCTGTGTGTATAGCCCAGAAACTGAAACGGTTTTTACTCCCCCTGCATTGTTCATATCCATAGAAACCCCTTGGATTTCCACTCCTTAATCTACCTGGATACCTACTTAGAACCCCAGTCTCCCTCTGCATCAGTGATTTGCAACCATAGCTGTATATTGCATATGGGGTAAAGTTGTAAAAATAACCCATGCTTAGGCAACCCCGCAGACAAATTCAGAATCTCCGAGAGTGAGACCCCGGCCTCAGGAGTTTTAAAGCTTCTCTAGTGATTGTAAGATGCAGCCGACTTTAAGAAACTCTTTCAGTCCTTGCTACTCAAAGTGGAATCCATGAACCAGCACCATGAACACGGCCTGAGAGCTTATTAGAAATGCAGAATCTCAGGCCCCACCTCAGGCAGATGGAATCAGAATCGGCTACATTTTAATAAGATCTCCAGGTGATTTGTAGGTCTTTTAAAGACTGAAAAGTACTCTAGCTCAAAATGCTTTTCAAACCTGAGCGTGCAAAAGAATTACCTAGAGAGCTTGTTAAGAATAAAAATCTAATTCAGTCAGTCTGGGGTGGGGCTGGGGGTCTGTTTTTTTAATAAGGCCCCCAGTTAGTTCTGATGCAGGTGGTCCTGGGATCACACCTGAGCAAGCACAGCTTCTAGGATTTGGGCTTTGGCCTCCTGGGCTGTGGACCTGATAACCCTGACCAGTCTCTCTGTCCCAGGCAGGGGGCCTTGCTCAGAGAGGAGAAACCTCCTGGGTGGGTAGCCCATGAGGCTGCCCTCTCCTGCAGTGGGTGGATTGGAGCCCTCGCCCTTGCCTAAGCTGGCTGAGCCCTTGGCCCCACTGAGACAGGGCCCTGCCCACTGTGCTCAGCTGATTCCTTCACCTTGCCAAAGTCTGACTTCTTTTAAGAGCTATATATATTTTTAATTAAGGTATAATATATGTCACATAAAATTCATCATTTTAAAGCGTACATTTCAGTGATTTTCAGCACATTCACTCTGTTTGGTCACCATTACCATTGTCTAATTTCAAAACATTCCATCATTCCAAAAAGAAACCCTGTTCTCATTAGTGGTCAGTCCCAATTTTCCCTCCACCCCCCATGACTCGGCAACCATTCACCTACTTTCTGTCTCTATGGATTTGCCTCTTCTGGGCATTTCATATAAAGGGAATCACACAATATGTGGCCTTTTGGCTCTGCCTTCTTTCACTCAGCATAAGGTTTCAATGTTCATCCATGTTGTCACGTGTAACAAGTCTGCATTTTTGTGTCCCCTGTCTACCTCCTGAAGGCATGCTTGGCCTCGAGAGGTCCTCAGAAAAGCTGACATGTCTTATCCGGCCTTTACTTCCTCGCCCCTTAGCCTCCACCTAACAAGCCTTCAAAGACAGCATTGGTGGCTGTAGGCTGGGCATTACCAGAGGTCATTGGAACAATAAGACCACTTCCAGGTCATGTGGTCCAACTTCCTTTTTTCCCATTTGAGGAAACTGAGGTCCAAAGAGGCTTTCCTGAATGTCTGAAGCTTCTCCAGAACATTCTTGGGCTCCCCAGGGTGAAGAGAAGCAGAAGCTGTGGGAATGGGGAGGACAGGGTGGGAAAGGAAGGAACAGAGAGGGGCACCAGGGGACATTCGTGCCCAAGTCTGGAACACCATCCCCCTGAGGAAAGAAACATGAAGCCTAACACCAAGATTTATATCTGGGAGCATCAAGTTTTCAGAAGATAGTGCAGAAGAGACACATTTATTGAGAGATGATAAATTCCCTCTTTGCGGATTTATTAGAACTGGTATAGAGCTGGTTCATAGATTTTTTTGGCAAAAGCCCTTAAACTTTTATGTCCCATCATAATGGTAAATGAAGTCCAGCAAACAGTTTAAATAATTCTTGATTACATGATCCTCCCCTGCTGCCCATTCCAAGCCTCTGCCACTCGGATGGGCCAGGCCTGCAGTGGGAGGCATCTCCAGGCCCCCAGGGAAGCACAGAATGAGGGAATAAAGTCTCTAAAATGGTAGAGTCATTTCAATCCAGAATCCAGGAGCTAAGCTTGAAAAGGATATAGAGTGGGCATTGTCTAATGAGTAAATACTCAGGTTAAACTGATTTTTTAAAACTGAATGTCTACTGGGACTTCCCTGGTGGTCCAGAGGCTAAGACTCCACGCTCCCAATGTAGGGGGCCCGGGTTTGATCTCTGGTCAGGGAACTAGATCCCTCACGCTGCAACAAAGTTCCTGCAGTCTGCAACTAAGACCTGGCACGGGCAAATAAATAATTTTAAAAATGGAATGTCTACTATGTCAGAGGCCTTTTAAGATTTGGTGTCTCATTTTAATGCTGTGAAATAGATTATCTTATATGAATGTTCCTCATCTTCTCTCTCTCTCTCTCTGTGTTTATTCTTTTCTAGCCTCATTGGCCTCCTTGATAGTTCTGAGGCACACCAAGAACCCTGATGCCTCAGGGCCTTTGCACCTCCTGTGTTCCTGCTGATACACTTATGGCTTACTTCCTCACTTCCTTCAGTCTTCTCTTTAAAGATCACCTAGAGAGACCTTCTCTAGTCATCCCATCACAAAATAACCCTCTCTATTACTTTTTTCTCCCTTATCCTGCTTTACAAATCAATAATAACACAAAGAATTAAAAAAAATGGCAAAAGGATTGAAAAGCACTTCACAGAATAAGGTATATAGATGGCAAATAAGCACATGATAAGATGCTCAGCATCATTTGTGATTAACAAAATGCCAATTCAAAGCACAGTGAGATTTTGCTGCACTCCCACTAGAATGGCTCAAATTAAAAAAAAAAAAAAAAAGCAAGAAACAAAAAAAACAACTGACCATTACCATGTGTTAGTAATGTGACTAAATGTGACTAAACCAGAACTCTTATACACTGCTGGTGGAGATAGAATTGGTATAACCACTTTGGAAAAAGTTAAAGACACACCTAAGATATGACCCAGCCCTTCTACCCCTTAGTACATACCCAAAAGAAATAGAAACATATGTTCTTAAAAACTTGCACTCAGGGCTTCCCAGGTGGCCCAGTGGTTGAGAATCTGCCTGCCAGTGCAGGGGACACGGGTTCGAGCCCTGGTCTGGGAGGATCCCACATGCCGCGGAGCAACTGGGCCCGTGATCCACAACTACTGAGCCTGTGCGTCTGGAGCCTGTGCTCCGCAATGGGAGAGGCTGCGACAGTGAAAGGCCCACGCACCGCGATGAAAAGTGGCCCCCGCTCGCCGCAACTAGAGAGAGCCCTTGCACAGAAATGAAGACCCAACACAGCCAAAATAAATAAATAAATTTAAAAAAACAAAAACAAAAAAAACTTGCACTCAGATGTGCACAGCAGCTTTATATGTTATAGCCCCAAATTGAAAAAAAAGTCTATCAGTAGGTGAATTGATAAATAAATTGTGTCATATCCATCAAACAGAATACTATTCAGCAATAAAAAATGAATTATTAATATATAAAATAGCAGTAATGAATCTCAAAAAAATATACTGAGTTATAGAAGCCAGACAAAAAAAGATTATATACTGTTTCATTTTGTTTATATAAAATTCTAGAAAATGCAAACTAATCTACAGTGACTGAAAACAGATTAGTGATCACCTGTAGCTCAGAGAAGAGGCAGGATGGGTGGGGAGAAAGGGTGGTGAAGGAGAATGAGGAAACTTTTGAATGTGTTGGAAATACTCATTATCATGATTGTGGTGATAGTTTCATGGGCATATAAAAAGTGTATCAAGTTTTAGAATTTAAATATAAGTAGTTTATTATATGGCAATCATACCTCAAGAAAGCCATTAAACAAACAAAAAAGAAAGTTTCTTCTCTGAGCTAAAGAATGGAAGCTGTAGGGCCTGGGGTAGGAAGTTCTGATCTCCTAGGAAAGCAGAGCTTGTCTCTGGAATGACAACATCCTATGGGTGCTTCCTGCCCTGAGAGACTTCTAGAAGTCAAAGCTATCATGATCACAAGAGAAGGATAAAGATGGCTTATCCTCTGTCTATTGCCTTCTTCCACAATGCAAACCTGAGCTAACCCCTCCACCTTGGAACAGAATTTTCTTGTTGATTTTCAGCCCCTTTCTCCATTTGCCCCTGACCCTCTGTCTCATAACTGGGATATGATGGGCTTTATGTGTGCTTCCACCTCTCCCCAGCTCATTGAGTTGGAGTCCAACTGTTATTGTAGACTTATCTATTTCTTCTTACAGTTTCATTAGTTTTTGCTTCATACATTTTGAAGCTCTGTTTTAGGTGCAGAAACATGATTGTATACCTTCCTTATGAATTGACTCTTCCATCAATATGAACTAACACTCTGTATCTCTGATAATATCATTTGCTCTGAAACTGACTCTGATATTGTTATAGCCACTCCACTCCAGCTTTCTTTGATACATATTAGCATGGTGTTTCTTCCCACCCACTTTTACTGTAAACTATTCGAGTCTCTATATTTAAAATGAATTTCTTTTAAACATTGGCATATACTTGTCTTGCTTTTTATGCAATCAGGTAATCTGCCTTTTAATTGGGGTATTTGTTTCATTTACATTTAATGTGATTATTGATGTGGTTAAGTTTAAGCCTATTTTGAAATTTGTTTTCTATTGTCTCATCTTTTCTTTCTTTCTCCCTTTCTTTTTTCTGCCTTCTTTTAGATTGAGTAATTTTTATATTCCATTTTATCTCCTTTATTGGTTTATTAGCTATATTCTCCCTTTTTTAGTTATTACATTAGTGTTACAGTGTACATTTTTTATATTTCACAGTGAAATTTCAAGTAATATTATTCCACTTCACATATAATACATGAACTTTATGACAATACTTGGTCTTTCTACTATCATTCTGTGTTTACTTTACATGTGCCATAAAACCCAAAATATGTTATTATGTTTGATTTAAAGTCTATTATCTTTAAAAGAGATTTATAAAATAAAGATAAAAGCATTTCATGTTTACCTACATATTTACTATTTCTGATACTCCTTCATCTGTGTAGATTTCTGATAGCATCATTAAAACAACAAATATAGTTTCTGTGTGTTAGTAATTGGGAGCAGCTTAGCTGGGTGGTTCTGACTCAGGGTCTCTCATGAGGTTGTAGTCTATTTGTTGACCTGAGCTATGGTCATCTGAAGGTGCTGGAAAATCTCCCAAGAAACCTCCATTCCTTACTCTGTGTGCCTTTTCTCAGGGCTGCTCACATAGAATGGCATCTAACTTCCCCCAGAGCAAGTGATGATAGATGATAGATAGATAGATAGATAGATAGATAGATAGATAGACAGACAGATAGCACCAGCCTCCAAGACGAAAGCTGCAGTCCTTTTATAACCTGCCATCCTGATACACCATCACTTGTTCTACATGCTATTGGCCACACAGACTAGCCTTGGAACAATGTGGGAGGGACTACACAGGAGTATGAATACCTAGAGGCGAAGATCACTGAGAGCCATCCTAAGCCTTTAAAGGCTGACAGCCACACCTTGGTCTCCCTGGACTCTCAGCTTTGTCTCTTCAACTTAGATATTTATCTCCTCCTTTGTCCCCCCTCCTTGCTCTGCTACCTAGAAACTTTCCCTGGGCAATAAGGTGGAGCAATCACAGGACTCACCTTGTTTGTCTCCCTTCTCTCATGTATCATTGTCCTGTGCTACCAGAGCTCCAATTATCTGAGAACCATTGTTTTATATATTTTGTGTTTTATATTTGTTTCATGTTTGTTTCAAGAGGGAAGGTAAATCTGGTTCCTCTTATTTCATCTTGGCTGGAAGTAGAAGTCTTGATTCTTTAATATGATCTCCAGTTGTTAGCTAAGTCTTGAATCTGAGAACAGATGTTTTGTGAGCAAGAGATGAAATAGACGGAGGGGGTCTGGGGGGTTGCATGGGAAGCTGTGGTGAAGCTGTGGTTGGTTGAGGTCATGGGAGGGAAGGGGCAGGCTGAGGAGCACAGTGAGGATATGGGATGGAAATCGTCCTTATTTTGTCAAAGGTCCATCTCGGTGATTTTCATCTCCACCCCTTTTGGCATTATTCCAACCCCCACAGCGCCCCTTTGAGAGAGTTTCATCCCAGACTTGACATAGGTGATGTACAGTCTTGTGTTTTTCTCATTTTGCATCAAGACAACACAAGTCCCTGAGTGAGGCAGGAGACTCAGGTTAGCCCTGCCCTGGAGGGGGTGTGGAGGTGGCAAGAATGTCCACCTCCCTGGAGGAGAGTATATCCAGGACTCGAATTAGGCACCTGAGCTGTTTGTGGATGACGGCAGGAACCTGCCTGACTAAGGAGGATGCTGATCACTGGCTTCGGCATCTAGCTGCCTTCATGACTTCAACCCTGCTAATTTATTCATCCGTTTCTACTTTTCCATCTTTATTGAACATTTACTATATGCTAGGCACTTGAGCAGAGCAGTGAGCAAAACATGCACACTCCATGTCCTCCTGGAGTCTACATTCTGGCAGGGGAGAGAGATATTAAAGCACTAGCCAGCCTTTTTTACTTCGTTGTGATCTTGGTCACTGCTAGGGAGAGGCACTGGGTGCCAGGCAAGCATGTGTCAGAGGGACCCCAGGGGAGGAGGGAGGTCTGGGAAGAAATGAGTGTCCAGCTTGTTGGCTCCCCACCAGTCGCTCAGTCCTCTTCCCTCCCCCAAGTGATTTGGGCCTTCCTGGGGGGGGGGGCTTTTACAACAACAAGGCATTAACGTAAGTCAACACCACCCTGGCTCACTGGTGCCTGGGTGCTGCTGAGGTAGATCCGGTTATTCTGCATAGTCGGTTTTCATGGCAGAGTCAATATGCATAGGGTTAAAGCACACACGGATTTTTGTTTTATAGTTCTTTGGAAGCCTCAGAGTCCCCTGGTTTCCTGTGTAAATTTAAAGTTGTTGATTTTTCTTGATCCCTGATTTTATCAGCAGAACTTGGATTTCTTACCCCATTTCCTTACATTCAGACAGCCATGTCATGGAAAGCACACAGGCTATACACAGATGTGTATGTACCTTGTGTGTGCCTTTGTGTGTTTCTCTGCGTGTTTGCCTGAGTGTCTGTATAAGCACATCTGTGTGTCTCTGTGCTCCTGTGTAATCATGTGTGCGTGTGTCTGTGTGTTGTGTGCATGCATGCGTATCTGTGTGTGTGTGTGTGTGTGTGTGTGTGTGTGTGTGTGTGCATGCTTGTACGTAGACTGCTCTGATGTGGCCATTTGGATGCAGTTGTTTGGATGCAGTTTGGATGTGGTTGGGGGCACATATTTCAGTCCTCCCTTGAGCCCTGATCCTCACCATCCCTGACTGTGCATGTCCCCAGCTGTCTCTCATTTGCATGTTGTGTGCCATGTCCTCTGATACCTGCTCCCAGCCACCGCCTTTCCCTGGTCAGTTCCGTCTTGCTCCACGCACTCATTCTCTGCTGACCAATCGGCCCTGTACCCCTCCTCTTTCTCATTCCTCACGGGATGCAGATGATGCCCACTTCTTCTGGGGACCAGACCCTCTCTGGCCACACCCACACGCTCTGATCTTAGCAGTTCAAATTTGCTGACCCAAAGGGATGTGTGTGTGCACACGTGATGCGTGCGAGTGTGTAGTGTCTTTCCCCTCTTGGGATTAGGAAACTAAAACTATTCAAGTTCCCAGGGTCCAGCCTCATCTCCCAAGTTAGATAACTTAGATGAGTCTTTACCATTATCACCCTGCACACAGTCAGACAGCCTATGACTACTGAATGATGCTCAGGAGGACAGAGAGGATGAGGAACATTTTTAATGTACTAAATATGAGCTTTGCATACATTAACTCATGTAAATCAAACTGATGTTCTGTGGGGGTAGGTATAAGGATTTGCAGATGAAGACAAAGGTCAAGAACTTGCCCAACATTACACAGCTAGAAAGTAGCAGAGCTGAACTTTGAACTTAAGTAGTCTGGCTCCTGAGACCAAGACAGCCATGTTCTTTGTTGTTCAAAGGATAAAGTGGTTTCCTGAGAAGAAACTCATCAGGTCCTAGTGAAGGAGAGCAAAGGAAAAGGAAAGTAGTGATTCTGAAAATACTCTTTAGGGAGTGTTGGGGCAGTTTCTGCTGGCACAGAGGCATGGCAAGGAAGGCCCTTGGGCGGGGGGTGTGTCTGGAAAGAGCATCGGATTCGCAACTGGAATGATCTGTCCCATCCATCTACCTTCTCCAGAATGGAACCTGCCTACAGGACCATTAACTCAGGTAACCGAGGTAACAGCTGACAAGCATCTGGCACGTCCTAGGCACTTGATAAGTAACCGTTGTGGTTACCTTTATGGATCCAGGAAGATCTATCCAGTGTCATCAGGTCAGCGGGCACATCTTCCACACTGGTAACATTAAAACTGGACAGCTTTTAATGTTTTTCTGGTTTTCATGTCTTTCACTGTGACTTGCCTGAAGAAACACCATTCTGCTCAGATGCAGGAAAACCTGATTCATCTAAGCAGTGACAAGTTGAGGTGGGTGATCAGTGGGTTTGAATCAATTTGTGGAGGGCTCTTGTATAAAATGCAGAGTCCTGGGCCCCATCCAGACCTACTGAATCACACGACGGTGTTGGGTAGCACCTGAGAATCTGCATTTGACAAGGACACCCAGTAGTTCTCATGCATCCTGAAGTCTGAGGACCAGGAATCCCTCTTCGCCTTTTTACCTTGCTGAGGGCTTGAGGCTGCTTTTCCCCTTAGGGTGTCTCCTTGGACCTGCAGTTTCCCTGGGCTAACTCTGGAACCTATGCCCTGTTTCAGGGTGGTAGGGCAAGAAGGGGCAGGGTTGACAGCATCATTTCCTGACCTGGGACCACTTGGGGTGAATAGACCACCACTGCTCTCTAAACTGCTTAGGATGGGGAACTTGTCTTGCCCACAGCGGAAGTCACGCCCAGTGGAAGGAACATCATTGTCCCCTTTAGGCCCTGTGGTTGTCTGCAGCCCACCAGGGAAACGTGACCTGACCTGCAGCCTCCTCCTCCCTGGTCCTATAATGCTCCTCTCTTCCCCGCAACCAGGACAGTGGGAGTCAGGAGTCTCGTTCCCAAGATTCTCGCTGCCCTCTTAGAGCACTCTGCGTTCTGAGAGCTGGAAGGCTTTTCAGTATTCTAAATGCTTTTTTCTATGCTGGGGTGGAAACAGCCCACTCCACGAACAAAATCTATAGCTCTGAGAAGTGGTAGAAAATTGGCAAGGCTTAATAAACCTCATGCCTGACGTGCTCCTGTGACTATATATCAAAGGGAAAACAAATATACTGACTAATTCCTCTCAGAAGAACATCCATAAATTACAGCCCTTTGAAACCAGCCCGTTGTGAAAAAAGGTTACGAATGATGTAAGTTGCGCAACTGTAGGTGTAACTCTGCCATGCCCAGGTTTAACTTCTCCTGAGCTTCTTAGATTTGAGTGTGGGAAGGGCCCTGCATCCTGTAAGTCATGTGGTTTTGGGGAGGGAGGCTAATGTAACCTCACTTATGTATCTCAGAGGTCCATCCCACCAGGGGCTCCCTGTGATGCTCCTAACATCCCCACTGTGAAGGGTTTGGCTCCCAGCAACAGGATGAAGACCCTATCTGTAGGTTGGGGAAGAGAGTGAACTGTCACAAGTTAATTGACCCTTGCCATGGCCCTGTGCTCTGGACAGGGGACCTTAGACATGTCTGAGTCCAGGTCTGTGCCAGGATAACTCCTGCCCTCACATCCTCACCTGAGAGTTTACACTGCCAGACTCTGTTCCTCCTCTCACAGGCTCATGAAGCTGTTCTGATGGGACCACCCCATTCAGGTGTGTTTCCTCTGCTTGGCTGCCTGAAAGTGCCCACCACTAGAGCCAGTGGGATATTCCAGCAATGCTCTACACGGATCAACTGTAAATCTGCATTTACAGCCAGAGGATGCCTTCAAAACCAGCCCCAGACTCCTGAGGTTATGTTACACGGGTGTTATTATCTGCATTGACCAGACGAGAAAACTGAGCCCAGCAACTTAGAGCTGCCCACACAGCCAGTGACATGAGTGGACCCACTATTCCCATCTCCTGGCTCCTTGGTCCACATCCCTTCCTCACAGATTGTTGGTTTTCAAGCTTAGGTGCACATCAAAATCACCTGGGGTGCTTGAAATGCAGATTCCAGGGCTCCAACCCCAGAGACTGACACTCTGAGTGTTTTTTTTTTTTAACAATACTCAAGTAGTCATGATGTACCCTGATCCAGAACTCCTGAAATTAGCCAAAGGGCCTTTTGGTGGAAGCTGGATCGTTGTGCGTTTCCCTGGCACCCCTTACTGATCCAAGACAGGGAGACGGTGTTTCTATTGCTGGTTCTGTTACACCCTGACTGGCGGGTTCCCCGGGTTATGCTGAATGAACCCCTTCTCCGGGAGCTCTCACTACTGATACAGGAGCAGGGGGAATCCAGGGGCCCTTCCACTGGCCAGACTCTTTGAGAGAATGAGGGAGACCATGGGAGGGTATGATGGGGAGAGTCAATAGGTAGAAGGACAGGACCTGCATCGGAAAAGTGGGGCTTGAATCAAGCTTCTCTTTGTGGCTCAATTTGCTTTTGGGACTAGTGCAGGCACATGTACCAAGGGTTTCCGGGTGTTGCATTCCCACTGTGTCAGGAGGGCTCTCACTCTCCAAGGAGCCTAAAAAGCACCCTCCTGGTCCAGCCTGAGCCCCTCCCTTGCAGACCCAGAGCACACTAGCTCCTTTGCAGCAGGCGTAGGGGAGCAGAGACAGCTCTGCTGACGCAGGCGGACACCCCGTGCTCCTGATTGCAGTAATTGCTTGATGTTTTGTATTTGTCTACATATACCTCGTCAGTGGCAGCCACCCACTCAATTTCTCTCTGAAAGCCTCTCACTCTCTCTCATACCCACATGTTCACACATACACACAAATACACATAGCTGCGGGCCCAGCTTGGCCCACTCCCTGCCATCTATTCACAAGGCAAAAATAGCCACAGACACACTCACAGAAGAAGCGAATTGGACTGCCACTTGCTCTCCTCCTCCTCTGATGTCAGCCCTGAAAGCCACCCACCCTGTCCTTGTTTCCTTAGAAGGTCCAGCTGAGAGCCTGCATGGGGGTAGGAGAGGGATGTCTGAATGGGTTCCTGCTTGCCCTGTCTCCCTGCCTTGATTTAGAGAGCCTGCTTCTTGGAAGCTTCAGGGCACATAGCATGAGGGTCAGGAAGAGAACTGTTTATGAATGACGTATTGAGAAGGAGGCCAGATTTGCTTGGTAGGCTAGTATAAACTAGATCTGTGGGCACAGCAGATGCAGAGTCTAAAGACCACTCAGATGGCAGGCATGATTCTGCATTGAACTTGGATTCAGAAAATCAGGAGCTGGCTTAGCTACAGCCCTGTCTGCCCAGGAGAGTCTAGCAATGCCCTCCTTCCCAGTTATTACGTGCTTGTTTTTGTTTAGTTTTAATTTTAATTTTATTTTAAAAAATTATCATAAGTAACTTTGAGTGTTTTAGGGGCATACAGTTCTATGAATTTTAACATAGGTATGTATTTGTGTAGCCATCACCACAGTCAGGATACAGAACAGCTCCATCACCCCCCAAAAATTCCTTGGGCTTTCCCCCATCCCTGATTTGTTCTCCATCACTATAATTTTGTCTTTTCCATCATGTCGTAAGAGTGGAATCATAGAGTATGTAATCTTTTGAGACTAGTTTCTTTCACTCAACAGGTCTTTGAGATTCATCCAAGGCGTCCCATGTATCAATAGTTTGCTCTTTTTTATTGTTGAGTACTACGTCATTGTGTAGAAGTACCATAATTTATTTTCCATTCATCCATTGAAGGCCATTTGGTTGATTCCACTTTTAGATGATTATGAATACAGCTTCTATAAACATTCATTTTTAGACTCCGTTTGAACCTAAATTTTCATTTCCCTAGGGTAAATGCCAAGGAGTGGGATTCTGGGTCTTATGGAGATATATATTTAATTTTATAAGATACTGCCAAATGACTTTGTAGAGAGACTCTATCATTTTGCATTCCCATTAGCAACGTATGAGGGTTCCAGTCAGTCTGGATTCTCACTAGCACATGGTATTGACAGTATTTTTTATTTTAGACATTCTAGTAAGTATGTAGTGGTATCTCATCATGTCTCTGATTTTCATTTCTCTAATGGCTAATGATGTCGAACAATTTTTTATGTGCTTATTTGCTAACTATTTTGCTAAGTATCCGTTAAGTCTTTTGCCCATTTTTTAACTGGGGTTTTTGTTTTCTTACTCTTGTGTTTTGAGAGCTCTTTCTATATTTTGGAACAAGTATTTTGCTGAATATGTGATTTGCAAATATTTTATCCCAGTCTATAGCTTGTCTTTTCATTCTTTTAACAGTGTCTTTTAAGAGCTTTAATTTTGTACAACTTAAATTTTTCTTTTATAGATCATGCTCCTGGTGTAACACCTAGGAACTCTTTGGCAACTCCCAGGTCATGAAAATTTTCTCTTATGTTTTTTTTCTAACTGAACCTAACTAGGTTGAAGTTTATTATTATTTTGCAGAAGGATGACTAATTGCTCCAACAGCATTTGTTGAAAAGACTATCCTTTCTCCATTGAATACCTTTGGCACCCTTATAAAAAATCAATTGTCTGTATTTGTGTGGGTATGTTTCTGGACTCTCTATTATGTTTCATTGATCTGTGTATTTACCCCTTCATCAATATTAGGTTGCCTTGATTACTGTGGCTATTTAGGAAGTCATAAAGTTGTGTAGTTTGATTCCTCTAACTTTATTCTTCTCTTTCAAAACTTTTATAGCTGCTCTAGTTCCTTACAAATTTTAGAATAAGCTTGTCCATTCTACAAAGTATCTATAAAACTCCTTGTGGGGATTTTAATAGAATTACATTAAACCTAAATATCAATTTGGGGAGAATCAGCATCTTTACTATGCTGAGTCTTCTGAACCATGGATAGAATATGTCTAACCATTTAGTTTGGTCATCTTTGATTTCATTCATCAGCATTTTGTAATTTTCAGCTTATAAACTCTATAATATATATGTTATATTAGATTTATAACAAAGAATTTCATTGTTTTGGAACTACTCTAACTGACACCGCTGTGGTTTCAAATGATATGTTGTAAGTATATAGAAATACAATAAGTTTTGTGTGTTGACTTTGTATTCTGTAAGTTTGCTAAATTCTAATTTTCATTCTAGAAGAGTTATTATTATTATCATTATAGATTATTTGGAATTTTATACATAAACAATCATGTTGTCTGCAAATAGGGACAATTTTATTTCTTCATTTCCAGCCTTTATGCCTTACATTTACTTTTCTTCCCTTATTACACTTGCTATGACTTCTAGTACAATACTGAATGGGATTGGTTTTAGTGTGCATCATTGCCTTGTTTCTGATCTTAGGAGAAACATTTAATCTTTTACTAGTACACATGATGTTATTTTTAGGGTTTTTACAGAGGCCCTTTATCAGATTGATAAAATTTTCTTCTGTTGTAGGTTTGTTGAGAATTTTTATCATGAATGCATGTTACATTTTTCAAATTCTTTTACTGCATTGATTGATATAATCATATGGCTTTTCAATTACAGGTTTCTCCCACTATCTGAATGTATACCTTTCCTATGAAATCTTTCATAAGCTGAAATGGCATAAAGTGAAGAAGCAATTACCTTAGGATGCATCTTACTAATAGATGAACAAAATAAATAAAGTATAGATGCTCACAGACACAGTTCAAAGCTGTGGTGGCTTGATGAGATGCTGAGTGTAGTTCTTGGGGAAGGAGCTTGTCTGTGCCACTCTTGCTGCTTAGATTGTGTGTTGTCTCTCCAAAAGCTCACTGCAAAACCAACACTGAACACTATTTTCACTTTTTGCCATTTTCTGTAAAAGTGAAAAACCCCTTTGAATTTCTTTTGGTTAGCCAAAACAGGTACTAATGTAGATTTTTTGTAAAAGCAAAGTGGTATAAAGTGAACTTTTGAAAAGCAAGAGATACCTGTACTGAACCAGCTTTGTGTTCCTGGGATAGATCCCACTCAGTCATAGTGTATTATTCATCTCATCTATTGATGGATTTTATTTGTTAATTTTTTTGGTAATATTTGTGCCTATATTTAGGAAAGATACTGATCTGTAATTTTCTTTTTTGTACTATCTTTGTCTGATTTTGGAATCAGGATAATGGTGACCTCATAAAATAAGTTTAGATGATGTCTCCTCCACTTGTATTTTCTGCAAGAAATTGTGGATCCTTAAAGGTTTGGTAGAATTTGACAGTGAAAACATCTAGGTCTGGGGTTTTCTATTTAGGAAGATTTTTAACTTTCCTTAATAGTTATAAGACTATTCAGGTTGTCTATCTCATGTTGGGTGAATTTTGGTAGTTTTTTTGAGAAATACACCCAGTTCAATTTGTCAACTCAATGTGCATAGAATTGTGCATGGTATTTGCTTACTATCCTTTCAATGTCTGTGAAGTCTAATGCTAGCAAGATATTTTTTGTCTTTTTTTTTCAGCCTTGCAAGGTGTTTATCATGAGATTTTCTTTTATTTCATTCAGTTTTCTCTGTTGTTTTTGTTTTCAATTTCATTGTTTTCTGATCTTATCTCCACTAGTTCTTTCCTCTTGCATGCTTAGGGAGTGTTTTGTTCTTCTTTGTCTTGAAATAGAAGCTTAGATTATTAATTTGACACCTTTCTTCTTTTCTCATATAAGCAATTAATGCTGTAGATTTCCCTCTGAGCACTGCTTCAGCTGCATCCCACACATTTTGATATATCATTTCTTTATGTTTAGATAACTAAGTTTGTTAAGATTTGTTTTATGATTCAGGATATGGTCTATCTAGTTGAATTTTTCATGTGCATTAAAAAAGAATGTGTATTCTGCTGTTGTTGGATTGAATGCTCTATGAATATCAAGATTCAGTTGGTTGGTGGTCTGTTTAGTTCTTCTAATCCTTGCTGATTTTCTGTCTGTTGGTTCTATTTATTAATGAGAAAGGAGTATTAAAGTCTCCTACTATGTGAATTTCTTTAGTTTTTCTCTTAGTTCTGCCAATTTTTGAAGTATTTTGAAGCTCTGTTGGTAGGTGCATGCACATTTAGGATTATTAGATCTTCTTGATGAATTGGCCATTTTATCACTATGTAACATCTTTCTTAATCCTTTGTAATTTTCTTTGCTCTGAAATCTACTTTGTTTGATGTTCCAATAGCCATTTCAGCTTTCTTATTAGTATTTTAATCATATATCCTTTCCCTTTATTTTACTTTGGTTTTCTTATATAATTATATTTGAAACAAGTTTCTTATAGACAGCACATAATTAAGTCGTATTTTAAATCTATTCTGACAATTCCTGTCTTTTAATTTATGGGTTTAGGCCATTTATACTCAATGTAGTTAGTGTTATATTTAGACATAGGCCTTCCATTTTATTATAATTTCTTTCTGTTCTCTCTACTTTTCCTTCCTCTATTTCCACTTTCTTGCCTTCTTTTGGTTTATTTGAACTAGGTTTGCTCACAGTGGCTTACATTTACTATTTCAGTATTGTTTTTATTTCAATGACCATAGTATAATGTCGTGAGGTCAGAGATATATTCTACTCTTCTTCATATCTGCTCTTTACCATCTATCACTGTCAGGTCAAGACAGGACTTTTCATGTAGTGGATGCTCCATAGCTTTTCATTAAATGAATCAATATTGAGCGATTTAAATTTATATTTGATATTTGTGATTTCATGTTCAGGGCACTTTTCCTTCTTTTAAAGGGGCTAGGTTTATTTATTTCCCCTTCAGCTGTATGGCTTAGCTATAAAATCTTCTGAATTGGAATTTTGGACTTATATTTACCTGAATCTGTAGATATATAGACTTGTAGAAGATGATGATTCAATTATTTCTAAATGAAGTGTCTTTATGAAACACCTTAGAAGTTATCAATAGTCTTCCCTCTGTGTGTAACACATAGCATCAACTCATGAAGGATTTTAGTAATGTTATATAAGAAGCCTCCCAGGTTAGTCAGAATTGTCTATTACTTTACTGAAAATATTAACATGTTGAAAGAAAGACATTAGGAAAAAAAAAGACTGGTTGAAAATGGAAGTATAGGAATAGAAGACTCACAAATGATGCTGCTGGCATTGCCCACCTAAGGACTGTTCAGGGCAAGCATGGACTTCAAATATTAGTGTGCTATTGGCTCGACCATCTATCCCTAAGGGGTAGATAGATGCATGAGGATATCTGATTCCATTAAGCATTCAATGATCTCACTTCTCTGTGTTCTTGTTTTGGGATCATCAAGAAAACTTCCTTATAGGCAGTTTTCCTTTAATTATGAAAGCAAAAATGAGAGGATAACAATAGAAAATTAAACACATGCATCTACTTTTGCCTCCTTCTGAAACTCCATTTAATTCATAGTAAAAGGATTTTTCAAAAAGATATAAACCCAAAAGGAAAACGAGATAGGGTGAAGAGATGACAGCAACAAAACTTTAAAGGTGGAAAGTATTTGGCTGAGCAGTAAGTTAGCAGGTCCCCAAAAACAGAACCCTATGGAGTCTTGAGGAAAATGGAGAAGAAACCAGATTTATGTTTCCAATAGGCTACAGCAGGCATGCCTGGAACAAGAAGGGAAGAGAGGGCTTAACATGAGGAGGATTGGTTTAAAATCTCTTTATAATAATTTAGATCCCCAAATTCTCTTTCCTACTCTGTTCAGCTGAGGAACTTCTCCACCTCTGTACAAGACCAGAGTTTTATTTATAGAAGGATAATACAGAAGATCTTTGGATTTGGGGATCCCAGGCACAATTGATAATGTGGGCCCCACTGAAAAGAGGATCAAATGGGATTCCTACCCCCAGCCTGCTTCCCCACTTGGCTCCCTGTACACTGGTAGCTGTAACTTTATCTTTCAAGCAAGACGCTGGGTAAGCCTTCTCTGGGGATCCAATCATCCCAAGAAGAATGATATAAAGTTACTGAATTAGGAGTTTCCCAATGAATCAGGCCAGCTGCATAGCCCTAGTGTGACAGGGCCAGTCAAAGAGGCATATCCATACCCCCCCATGCTCTGAGACTCCTGGTATTAAAGATGATCAGACATCTAAGGAGAATTAGAAATCTGAGGAAAATCTCCAAAGAAAAAATAGACACCAGAATAAAGAAATAGAAAAAGGAAACTTGATGGAACAGAGATGACACAGACAGCACAAAAATAAAATTAAAACCATCAGTAATATGTTTAGAGAAATAGAATACATTGCAATCCTGAAAAAAGAACATGATATTTTAAAAAGAAACATTCAGAGAAAAAGATTGTTCAGAAATTAAAACTATGACAGCAGCAATTAGAAACTTAACAGTAGGGTTAGGAGATAAAGTTAAGTAATTCTCAGAGAATGGAGAGACAGAAGTAAAAAAGATGGGAAACAGGAGTGAAAAGATTAGAAAATTAGAGGACTTGTGCTGGAACAACAATATTTGAATAATAGCTTCAAAAAGAGCAAACAGAGGAAATAGAGGGGATAAAAATCAAAATGTAGGGCTTCCCTGGTGGCGCAGTGGTTGACAGTCCGCCTGTTGATGCAGGGGACACGGGTTCGTGCCCCGGTCTGGGAAGATCCCACATGCTGTGGAGCGGCTGGGCCTGTGAGCCATGGCTGCTGAGCCTGCGCATCCGGAGCCTGTGCTCCACAATGGGAGAGGCCACAACAGTGAGGTCCGTGTACCGCTAAAAAAAAAAAAAAGAATCAAAATGTAAGGAAATGTTCTGTATTTGAAAGATATGAGTTTCTAGATGGAAAGAGCCAGTGAATGCAGGAGCAATGAATGATAACAGACCCACTCTATGGCACACATTTGAGAAATTTTAGAACACTAGGACTAAAGGAAGAGTTTCCAGAGAGGAAAAAAGTTAGATTACACACAAAAGATAAAGCAATCAGAATGACTTTAACTTCTCAACAGCGACGCCAGAAGTTAAGACTGATCAAATTTGATGCAAAATGATTTGCAAGCTGTAATGCTATGTCTATTCACATGATAAATTATGTGTATGGGTAGAATAAAGACATTTTCAGACATGAAATATCTCAAGATATTTACCTCCAAGGCACCCTTTCTTAGAAAGCTGTTGGAAGCTATGCTCCACCAAAATGAGATTGTAAACGATGGGAGAGAAAGAGGTGTGTTACAGGAAACATGAGTTTGTGCACAGGAGACCGGCAAAGGGAATCCTAGGATGACAGTGAAGTAAGAACTCACATAGGGGGCAAATAACCCAGGATTGGAGTAGTTCCAAAGGCTCTGAGACACACTTCTCTAAGAAAATGGAAGTAACAGAATACTTCATGGGTCCAAACATATTGAGAGTGGAGATTTAGCCAATGGGCAGAGATTTTGGGTATGAAATGAGATAAACACATGAAAATGAACAAAGGAAAAGTAAAATCAAAACAAACAAAAGCAAAAGTCAAGACAAAACAGAACTCTGCTGGGAAGGATAAGTAATCACAGTGTGATACGAGGCTCAATCCACCCATAGTGTCTACATAGTGGTGATAATAATGGACACTTGCTGAATATGACGACCCCAATCACAATGTAACCCCACTGGCAGTATGTGGGGACTGGACAGGAACATGTGTACGTGGTGGGTGAGGGGATGAAAGCAAGCCCATGCCTCGTCTTTCATGTCAGAAGTCAGGCCTAAAATTGGTAAAATTCCAGAGGTAGCTAAACATGCATGCAACTTAGAGAAATGGAGATATATATTGAACAAATCAGCTACAAGTATTGAAAAGTGTGTGGCTCTAGGGTTGAGCAATAGAGGAATGGAAAGAAGGGAAGAGTAGCTGCACGTCCTTTTAAAGCGTATGTGAAATGGTGGTTGAATGCATGTCTGATAAAAAGAAAAAAAATTTAAAGAAACGTAAGAAAATAAAAAGGAATAAAAGTAAATTTTCTGTCCATATCCAACTTTCAACCAAAAATAGGTACATAAATGATTAAATAAATAAAAATAAAGGCATTACATGGCCATTAAGGAAAGCTTGTAAATATGGTAGATTGCACTCCTGCTTTCACTATTCACTGCCTTTCATCCATGTCCATTGGCATGTGAATTGCAGTCCCTTTCCTGTGGGAGGAAAATGATCCCCTCCCCAACTGAGGACACGAGGCTTGGCTATATGAGTTTTTCTGACCAATGAAATATGACTGAAAGTGGCATGCAACTTCCCAGCAGAAGCTTTAAGAACCATTCTGATCTCTGCTGTTGTTCCTTTTTCCACTGCCTTTCCCAGATAGGAGAGGTTTCTTTACTGAGCATAAAAGACATGTGAAACAGAACTGTTGTTGATCCACAAATACATGTAACACGAGCAGGAAATAAACCTAGAAACTGTTGAATAATACAATATATGTAAGTACATAAACAAACAAAATTCACAATCCTACCACTCTGAGATAATCATGTTTAAACTTTTGATATTTTGTGGAATGTTTTATCATTCCCACTTCTTCCCATCCCCGCCATGACTTGCAGAGTCTACCTCACAGGCAAGGTGTACCTCTCTGCCCCTTGACTGTCTTTGGTTCTGTGACTTGCTTTTTCGCCAATGGAATGTGAGCTGAAGTGATGCAAGCAGAGGCTCGAGATGTGCTTATGCTGTTGGGCTGCGCTTTTGTGCTTCACCCATGAGAAGAAATGCCCCAGATAGCACAGGAGCTTGAGAGAAATGTGGATCAGAGTCTGGCAGTTCCATTGCCTTGCATCCAGAGGGACAGACACCCCAGCAATGCACAAAAATGAGGGCTTATTGTTTCATGCTTTGGGGTAGTTTGTTACACAGCATTTCATGGTAATAGATGATTGATACAGATGCCTGTCCTTCAAGTCTTCTTCAATATAAACATATATTATTTCCCCAAAGTTGGATTACACTATACAATTTTATCATTTTTAACTTAATTCCTCTCCACTTCATTTAATTATGCATTCTTCCACAGCATAATCTTAGTTAGGTAGAATTATATCCTTGCATATTTAAATAATTGTCTAATGCCCAACTTTGAACTTTTTCTGTATTTTTCATCTTTAGAAATAATTCTGTGATAAAATTCTCATTCATAAGCCTTTTTATACACTGGTATTATTTCCCTGTATTAAATTCCAAGGTTTGTGACAAAGTAACAAGTCTTGACACTATTGCCAAATTTATCAGAATTGTACAAATGCCCATTTCCCAACATTTCACCAGAACTGAATGTTGTTATTTAAATTGTCTGCAAAATTGAAAGGTAAAAAAAATGAAGTAGTGTTTTAACTTACATTTGTTTGGTTACTAGAGAGGTTGAATACTTAAAAAAATAGCTTTACTGAGGTATAGTTTGCATTCCATAAAATGCACACATTTTTTAATGTACAATTCAATGGTTTTTCACTGAATTTAGAGTTGTGCAGCCATCAGAGCAATCCAATTTTAGAACATTGCCATCACTCCCAAAGCATTCCTTGTGCCCATCTGCAATCACTTCCTGTTTCCTGAGCCCTACTCAACCACTGACCTACCTTCTGTCTCTATAGATTCATTTCTATTTCCTTTTTGGTTACCTGCCCACTTTGCCCATTTGCCTATGGGACTCTAGTGCTTGTCTGACTGATTAATAAGAACCATTCAAAGACTAGCTCTGTAATTTCAATTAAATATACAAATCTCTTAAGTCAGCCTACATATCTTACCTGTCCAATTATTCCTCTTGCAGTTTTCCACCTCCAGATACCTTGTCCTTCTTGCTGCTTCTGACACATGCTTCAGAGGTCTTCCCTTTGCCTGAATTCTACATCTCCCTACTTATCATCTTGCTCACTGCTAATTGTCTTGTAGCTCTTGGCACAAATAACGCTTCTCAAAGAGACCTTCCTTGACTGTCCCATCTGACTTGGACCTCTCCAGTCTGACTCCCCATTCTTTGGCTTCAGAGGGACTTGCCACTATTTATAATGATTCATTTGAGGGTGGTTCTGACTTTAATGCCTGCCTTGCACCTTGGGTTGAAAGCTCTGTGAAGGTAGCAATCCCATGTGTTTTGTTCATGATTGTATCCCTAGCCCTAGACTGCTTTCCTTTTTCTTTTCAGTTTGTTATTTCCTCTTGATTTTGTTTGTTTATCTTTAGATCTTTAGAAATATTTAAATGTTTATGTAGTCAGGCTTATGATTTTCTTCCTTACACTTTATTCCTTTACTTTTATGCTTAAAAGTACCTTTTCTACATCAGAACAGGTAAATATTCACTTACACTTTCTTCTAGTTCTTTTATGTTTTTAATAAAAAGTTTTAGTGCTTTTATCTGTTTGGAGTTTATGTCGGTTTATAGTGTAAAGAGTACAATGTAGGCAACTCATTTTAACAAACAGTTAAGAAATTATCCTAACTTCATTTATGGAATAAATCCATCATCTTCTTACTGGTTGGAGATGCCACCTTTATTGGATACTAAAATCCCTATGCATGCCAAGTTCTATTTCTGGGCTTTCTGGCATGTACCATTGATATGTCTATTTTATTGCCAGTATCATATAGACCAAAGAACTTCTTATTGTAGTGATTCTTTGTATGTAGCATATTGTCATTACTGAGATAGTGACAAGAGTGTTCCAGTCTTCAGGACCATTTTCTTTGTCAGTGCAAACTCATAACTGGATCCTCTGACTTTCTATATCACTGTTATCAGCCTAATGAATATGAGGTTGCCCTGACTAAAATACTCTTTCTTGATATGCTTGAAAAGTCACATTTCTGAATCTATCAGGCTGTGGGGCAGCATGGTTGCTTGTTCTGCATTCCTGTATGATACTTACCTTTAAAATTCCATATCAGAGGGCTTCCCTGGTGGCACAGTGGTTGAGAGTACGCCTGCCAATGCAGGGGACACGGGTTCGTGCCCCGGTCCGGGAAGATCCCACATGCCACGGAGCAGCTGGGCCCGTGAGCCATGGTCGCTGAGCCTGCGCGTCCGGAGCCTGTGCTCCACAACGGGAGAAGCCACAACAGTGAGAGGCCCGCGTACCGCAATAAATAAATAAATAAATAAATAAAATTCCATATCAGGGATCTCAGACAAAGCTGGTAGCAAAAGTGGGTGAAACAAGCTTGGCGTGAGATAACATGTATGGAGAAATGGGGTCTGGAGGCAACTATTTAAAGACATTCAAAAGGGTTAAAAGCAAGAGATGGAGCAGACTGGACTTGGCATGAAGACCACACATTTTGACCTCTGACCCCTATAGCAACGGTGTGGCAGTGTACAGTATATTTATGGATTGCTTCGTTTGATTCCTACAACAATCCCTGAGGCAGAAATTACTAATATGTCCATTTTACAGTACATTCACTATGTCTTCAAAGGCTGAATTACTTGCATAAGGCCTTATAGCCAATGCATCCTTCAATGGACTGAGGCCTCTAGTCTGATCCTGATTCTGTTCTTTCTCTTCCACGCCATATGATGGTGCCATCCACAATGAGTGCAAGGAGAATGAGGTGAGAAGGGAAGGATGAGCTATTTTTGTTACTGAATCTAAAAATACAGAATCTAAGTGACCTACAAAATACCAATAAGCCTGATTCTGGCCAAGTTCCAAATGTCGGCGCACAAAACAGGGTGCAGTCACACCAGGCAGAGAGGGTTCCTGCTGTCAGGGCAGCCCTGTTGCGCATCTGTCTGAAATGTCTGGAGTTAGCCTGGTTAGAGAGGCTACAGACTGAACAGCCCAAATGCTTTTCACCCTGTCATTGTCACAGCCACATAGGAAACTCCCAGAGAGAGGCTAATGGAGATGACGCAGAAATTTTTAAATTATCAGGTCGTTTCCAAAGCTAATGTGGGCTGTCTCTCTCTCCTTCTTCTCTCCCTCTCTCCGTGTCTCCCTGTTTCCCAACCCCCTCCACTCTTTCTGCCTGTATCACCCCAATACTCAAGCATTCTAAGGGTGGACCACTTCTGGATATCGCTATTCATAGCAGAAGGAAGATTCTTCTGTGAGAAACTCCAAGATACAGCATTTCCAAGTCTTTCTTTTTTTACATCTTTATTGGAGTATAATTGCTTTACAATGGTGTGTTACTTTCTGCTTTATAACAAAGTGAATCAGTTATACATATACATATGTTCCCATATCTCTTCCCCCTTGCGTCTCCCTCCCTCCCACCCTCCCTATCCCACCCCTCTAGGTGGTTACAAACCACCGAGCTGATCTCCCTGAGCTATGTGGCTGCTTCCCACTAGCTATCTATTTTACGTTTTGTAGTGTATATATGTCCATGCCACTCTCTCACTTTGTCACAACTTACCCTTCACCCTCCCCATATCCTCAAGTCCATTCTCTAGTAGGTCTGTGTCTTTATTCCCGTCTTACTGCTAGGTACTTCATGACCTTTTTTTTTTTTTCTTAGATTCCATATACATGTGTTAGCATACGGTATTTGTTTTCCTCTTTCTGACTTACTTCACTCTGTATGACAGACTCTAGGTCCATCCAATTTCATTTCTTTTTATGGCTGAGTAATATTCCATTGTATATATGTGTCACATCTTCTTTACCCATTCATGTGTTGATGGACACTTAGGTTGCTTCCATGTCCTGGCTGTTGTAAATAGAGCTGCAATGAACATTTTGGTACATGACTATTTTTGAATTTTGGTTTTCTCAGGGTATATGCCCAGTAGTGGGATTGCTGGGTCACATGGTAGAAATGTTTGTAGTTTTTTAAGGAACCTCCATACCGTTCTCCATAGTGGCTGTATCAATTTACATTCCCACCAACAGTGCAAGACGGCTCCCTTTTCTGCACACCCTGTCCAGCATTTATTGTTTGTAGATTTTTTGATGATGGACATTCTGACTGGTATGAGGTGATACCTCATTGTAGTTTTGATTTGCATTTCTCTAATGATTAGTGATGTTGAGCATCCCTTCATGTGTTTGTTGGCCATCTGTATATCTTCTTTGGAGAAATGTCTATATAGGTCTTCTGCCCCTTTCTGGATTGGGTTGTTTGTTTTTTTGTTATTGAGCTGCATGAGCTGCTTGTAAATTTTGGAGATTAATCCTTTGTCACTTGCTTCATTTGCTTCTGAGTGACCTGCCCAGGTAGAGGCTTATGAAAAGAAGACAGTTCTTTCCCGAGCCTGCTGCCCACCTCTCTCCCCACCATTAAGGATGGGACAGTGGCTCACAGCCCAGAGGACTCTTCAATTCCATTTGAAAGGAAAGGTTAAGAGCAACCGGGGAATGAAAAATTCTCTTATAGAGACCCTGTGCCTTTGGCTGAACTGAAGAGCCAGGAGGGGAACGCTGACGAGCTTGACTCTGGAGTGAGACCATATGCCGTTTTGTGGAGCACTAACTGCTATTGTGTTTGGTGCAGCTGATGACCTTGTGGAAATGCCGGGGGACCTTGTAATCACAGGTCCCTTCCAGATAAAAAAGAACAGTGCCTTCAAGGAAACCAGAGGGATGCATCAAGCTCTGCAGTAGTTTTCTGACACTGAACAAGTCCCCTTCATTGAGTTTCTTGTTTCTGACCTGTAAATTGAAGAAGTTTCATACCATCTGATTGATAGAAAAAGCAGGAAAGCTGCATCCACATGGAAAACATCCATCTATATGGGGATGAATTATCTAAAGTGAATAGCAATGAAAGGCTTTAGATTGTGGAGTGTTAAATCACCTTACTGGTACAAAAATGTAAGCAGCCTGAAGTTAGAGAACAGATAAATATTTTTTAAATTGTATAAAGTCTGTATAACATAAACTTTATCATCTTAACCATTTTAAAGTCTACAGTTCAGTGATGTTAAGTAGATTCACATTGCGGCACAACCAATCTGTAGAACTCTTTTCATGCTTCAAAACTGAAACTCTGTACCCATTAAGCAACAATTCCCCATTCCCTCCTCCCCCAGCCACTGGCAACCACCATTCTACTCTCTGTCTCTGACTTTGACTCCTCCGGAACCTCAGATAAGTGGAATCATATAGGATTTGTCTTTTCGTGACTTGCTTATTTCACTCAGCCTGATGTCTTCAAAGGTTCATCCATGTTGTAGCATGTGTCAGAATTTCCTTCCTTTTTAAGGCTGAATGATATTTCATTGTATGGATAGACCACATTTTGTTTATCCATTCATGTGCCGATGGACACTTGGGTTGCTTCCACTTTTGGGCTATTGTGAATAATGCTACTACAAACATGGGTGTGCACATATGTCCTCAAGACCCTGCTTTCAATTATTTTGGGAATATACCCAGAAGTGTAATTGCTGGTAAGTCTATTTTTAAAGGAATCATCATACTGTTTTCCCTAGTGGCTGCATCATCTTACATTCTTACCAGCAGTGTGCAAGTGTTCCAGCTTCTCCACATCCTTGCCAAATTTTATTTCCTTTCTTTCTCTTTTCTTTTTTTGATAGTTGCCATCCTAATGGGTGTGAGGTGATATCTCACTGTGGTTTTGATTTGCACTTCCCTGATGATTAGTGATGTTGAGCATGTGTTTGTTGGCCATGTGCTTTCATGTGCTTGTATATCTTCTTTGGAAAAATGTCTATTCAAGTGCTTTGCCTATTTTAAAATCCAGTTGTTTGCTTTTTTGTTCTTGAGTTGTAGGAGGAGAAGAGGTCTTTTCATGCTCATATCTCTAGGACTTCAAATAACACCTGCCCTGAAAAAAATATTTGTCAAATAAATATGTCCTTGGTCTCTCTGATTGAATCTTACTTCAAGATTTGGTATAAATCATGACCAATAGTTAGAGTTAGAAATTCACAGTGATAGATGCAATATAATAATATATTAAGAAGAAAATTTTTTAAGACACAAAGAAGTACATTTTAGACTCTACCACTCAGGTGGATGAATGTGCCATGGACTGATCCAGTCTACTTAGCTCTCCTGGTACCTAAACGAGATTTTGTGTCTATCAATTGTGGGGATGGGAGAGCAGAGAAGGGAGAGAGGCATTTAGTTACAAACATCAGCACTTCTTAGAAAAATACATATGTAATAAAGGTGGTATCTTAACTTAGGCGTTTAAACAAAACGTCAGGCTATCTCTCCTAGCCACCATCTTTGATTTACTTTAAGTCACTTCCTTCCTATGAAAGGCCCTCAAATCTTCTCAGCCAAGGCTTAGAAGGAGGAAATGAAAAAAACAATTGGGCTGCACTTCCCATCTTGCCATTGGATGGTAGTACACCCCTGTATGCCTTCCCAGAAGAAGCCACCTCTCCATCACGCTTCAGAATCTTGATTTGCCCCATTGGAGAAGTCCCTAGACTAGAGATTTTAGCAGAATCACTTGTATTTTAAGATCTCTCCATGAGTTTCTGTAGTAGGATGGTTAACATCCTTCTTCGTCATGTTTACCCCAGAACCCAAAGAACCTTGGCTCCAGCATCTTCTCTTGTGATATTTCTTCCCTTCCACCAAGTGTGCCTTTGTCCTCTAAGCATCTTGTGCAAATAACTGCTCAATGATACCACCCTGTAACCAGTGACTTACAGCATCTGTTCTGCACTGTACTGAGGGGAAGGAGAGGTTCTTATCTGACTTTGCATCCTGGGCATTATCATAGTACTTGTCGATAGTGGGTAATTGATCAAGACTTGCTAGGTGAACCCATCAAGTAGAAGAAACATAGAGCAATAAATGCCCACTCCTTTACCAATATGTTCAGGTAACATACACACTACACATATGCCTTAAACTAACTTCTTTTGGCTGAGTAAAAATTTAATACATACAATTTGATAGGTGATAAATTATATTCTTTTAAAATTTGCATTTCTGTAATTATAGCTAATATTGAATACTTCTCATATGTCTATTTTCCTGTTTCCATTTGTATTTTTTTCTGAACTATTTCCTTCTGACCTTTGCCATTTTTGATTATTGTTGTACTCGTGTTCTGAAAGTTTTCAGATTTCTGAGTGTCATCCTTGACAAACCGCTGCCACTCGTTTTCTACATTCAATCAGTCACATCTGTTTATGCTATTTCCTAAATGTCCCTCCAATCTGTCTACATCACTTCATCCTCACTGCCTCTGTCCTGGCTCAGCCACATGGTCTTTCTCTGACAATGCATTCTCCTAACTGGACCCTCCACCTCTGACCTTGACTCTTTCCAACCCATTCTCCACACTGCAGCTAGTGCAGTCATTTCAGGGTATAAATCTGTGCACATCATGCCCCTACTTAAAATCCTTTCAGGGCTTCTTGTCACCCTCAGTGTGAAAGTCCCAACTCCCTAACCCAGCCTCTGAAGCCCCAGTAACTCCCCTAGCTTCCTCTTTTTCCAGCTGTACCTTAAGCTTTGCTTTCCTGCAGTGGTGACCACTTCCATGGTCGAAGTATTATTTCCGCACTGTTTCATCTCCCAGGACTCACACACGTTTTCCCCTCACCCTCAGTTGCCCTTCTGTTCCCTTTGCCTGCCTAACATTTTATTCTTTAGAACTCTACTTAAAACCATCACCTCTAGGAAGCCTCTATGCCCCCTGTAGATTGGATGAACCAACTTACTTATTCCATGTCACTCTATCCCCATCCCATTGTAACATGTCACATGATGTGATCCTTGCCTGTTTGTGTGTCTGTTTATATGTGTAAAATCCTTTGTCTTGTGCACATTTTCATCCCTAGTGCCTAACACAGCATCCAACTCATAGTAGATACCAAATAGATATTTATCGAATGAATAAAAATACTTCTAGTTGACATTTATTGAGCACTCAAAGCAGTTTATATCCTTCATCTCATTTAATCCTCAGAACGGCTCTCTTGTATGGTTATGCTCAGTTTGGCAAGTGAGAAAACTGAGGGTTGGAGAGATTACACATCAGGGAATGGTGGACTCACCCACATCTGCCTCCTTGTAGAGTCAGCTGTGCAGGATACTGTTTCCCATCTATGATCCATCTGTAGGTGTCCTTCATGTGTAAAGGACATTAAACCTTTGTCAGTTGTATTTGTTGCAAATATTTCCTTTAGGTTTTGATGCTTTCTAATTTTCTATTCGATCATCTTGAAGCTTAGAATCTTTTAATCATTAAATAGTAAAATCATTCACTCTTTTCTTTAATAATTTATTCCATGGATTATGCTTTATAGGTTTTATCCTTTCTAAGTTCAATTTGTTGACTAAATTGTTATTCTATATTTTAATAGTCTCATTCTTTTAAATTTAACTCTTTAAGCCTTTTAAAATATATTTTACCTATGTAGGGTGTTTCCTCCTCCAAATGGTAAATTTTCCTAAATCCATTTAATGAATAGTACATCTTTATAAATTATGGTACTATTATCATTTAACTTATATATTTAGATACTGTTTTGGGGACTTTTGCTCATTGGTATATCAACTCTTGAACTATTACCACAGTATTTTATAATTTGCATCTAAATAAGTAAGATAAATCCTGCCAGTTATGCACAGCACCTCCCTACACACACACACACACACCCAATAATTTTCCTTTTGCGACATTATCTTGGCTGATTTCATTTACTGTTTTTAATGATCTTTAAACATTTTCTCATTCTTAAAGCATTTCCTGGGATAATTTTTAAAAATATACTACATGTTTATTTTATAAAACTTAGAAAATTAAAAGAAATTAAATCCTGAAATACTAACATTTTGTTTTATTCCCTCACAGTTTCATTCGATGTGGATACAGATAATCCAGTAGGGATCTTATTGCAATACATCTTAGTATCCTACTTTTCCCCCCAACAAGTTACCTTGTAAGCATTTTCATATCCAATTAGATTTTGAAATCATGGGTTTTAATCATACGTAATTTTCACTGATATAAAATCCTGAAAATCTCTTTAGTGATTCTCCTATTGTTGAATATCTAGGTTATTGCCAATTTTTTGTTTTCTTTAAGTAGTATTGCAATGAAAATTTGTGCAAATGCATTTTTTGTTCACAATTGATCATTTCCTTAGGGTATCTTTCTAGGTCTGGGTCAATAGTTATGAGCAATTTTAAGGCTCTAAATTGTTTTCTTTAAAGATTGAACAAATTTAAATTCCCACCAGCATATGAAATGTCTGCTTCCACTGTATTCTTGCCAACAATTAGGTATTATTATCTCATTGAGATTTTCTTTGGGGTTATGTTAAATCTATAAATCAATTTAGAAAGAATTGCCTTCTTTACAATGTTGATTCTTTTCTTTCTTCCATGTAATCAAATCTTTATTTTTTATCTCTCAGTAAAGTTTTGTTGTTTTCTTAATATAAATCCTGCAGATTTATTATTGGAATTATTTCTGGGTGTATTGTGCTGTTTTATTATTTTCATATTTTTGTTTTGCTATGTGAATGCCACTTAAAAATTTTATATCTTCTTTTTTATTGAAGTATAGTTGATTTACGATTTTTCAGGTGTACAGTAAAGTGATTCAGTTATATATATATATATATATATATATGTATATATATTTATATATGTATTCTTTTTCAGATTCTTTTCCATTATAGATTATTACAAGATACTGAATATGGTAGGTCCTTGTTGATTATCTAATTTATATATAGTAGTGTGTATCTGTTAATCCCAAATTCCTAATTTATCTCTTCCTCACTTCCCCTTTGGTAACCATAAGTTTGTTTTCTATGTCTGTGAGTCTATTTCTGTTTTGTAAAATAAAGTTCATTTGTATTATTTTTTTAGATTCCACATATCAGTGATATCATATGGTATTTGTCTTTCTCTTTCTGACTTACTTCACTTAGTATGATAATCTCTAGGTCCATCCATGTTGCTGCAAATGGCATTATTTCATTCTTTTTTATGGCTGAGTAGTATTCCATTGTATATATGTACCACATCTTCTTTATCCATTCATCTGTTGATGGACATTTATGTTGCTTCCATGTCTTGGCTATTGTAAATAGTGCTTCTATGAACATTGGGGTGCATGTATCTTTTTGGATTAGAGTTTTGTCTAGATGTATGTCCAGGAGTGGGATCACTAGATCATGTGGTAGCTCTATTTTTAGTTTTTAAGGAACTTTCATACTGTTCTCCATAGTAGCTGCACCAATTTACATTCCCACCATTAGTGTAAGAAGGTTCCCTTTTCTCCACACCCTCTCCAGAATTTATTATTTCTAGACTTTTTGATGGCCATTCTGACTGGTATGAGGTGATACCTCATGTTATATCTTCTTCTTTTCCCAAAGTGTGTCCTATAAGCACTTGGTCCTCCAGATGCTCTGTGAGAAAAGGGTTCTATATTCAGATTGGTTTGGGAAGGGCTATGAACTTCACTTGGAACTTTTCATGACACATTCAGGAGAGCTTGAAAAGTTCTGTTGTAAAGAGCTCTGTTTAACATTATTTATTACTACACCCAGTGCATCTCAGACTTACTTGATCATTAAATATTTTTTTATGTAAAAATAAAATTTTTGATGTGACTTCTTTTATTACTCAGTAGAGCTGATCTTCTGAGAAGCCTAACACTGTGGAATGACAAATGGCCCCAGTTCTTCATTCCTCCCTGTAACTATGTCTTTTGCCATGCATGTAACTGTAGGGTGCACTTCTACCCTGACTCTGAAATTGGCCAATGGTATGTGAGCAAACATAGAGCACACAGACGCTTTAAAAGTGTGGTTTGTCACTGTTGCATCTTCCATATTTGTTAAAAAGATATGCCAGGTGTACCGAGGTAGAAGATGAGACCCTTGTAGCACAGATGAGTTACACCAGTTATCCCAGTTGAAACCACACAGGATCACTCACAAACCAGCCAGCTCTCTTTATGAAAGTGAGTCCAGCCAAGACCAGAAGAACCACTCAGCAGGACTTCAAACTTATGAGCTAAATAAATTCTGATTGTCTTAAACCACTGAGATTTGGGTTGGCTTGTTACATAGCATTATTATGGCAATAGATAACTGATACATCCATCTTGAAACCAGTATGTTGAAGGCAGGTAGTTTAATCTTGATAATTTTTATTGTTAAGGAACTCCCTTTCATTTCTATTTTCCTAAATGCTCCTAGCCAAAACTGTTATTTGAAAACTTTTGGGCAGTCATTGAGATTATTTTAAGTTTTTCTGATTGAACATACTGATGTGATATTACATATTAATAGGCTTCCTATTAATAAGCTCTCCTGGTCTTCCTAGGATGAGTCATTCTTGGTAATAGTTGATCATTCTTAAATGTACTATTGAATTCCATATGCTAGCATTCTCCTTAGGGATTCAGCATCGTATTCATAAATGAAATTAGTTTATAGTTTCCTACTTTGGCCCATCCTTTTCATTTTTGGTATAAAGCATAATCCAACATTATAAAATGAGTCAGCTTTTAGTCTTTGCCTATGCTCTGGATCAATTTGTATAAGACTAATAGTATTCACCACTAAAGCCACCTGGTCATTGAAACTTTTTGATAATTTGTTACTTCTGTGATAGTTTTTATTTTTAATTTTTCCCTTTGATTATTGGTCTTAAGTTTTCCTACTTATTTTTAATTACACTTCAGGAAATTCAAATTACTTTTATGATTGCCAATAATATACATCATGTACTCTGTGTAGTTTTGGAAAATGCCTTTCAATCATTTGGGAACAAACTCTGATATAATTAACTAACTAAATAAATACAGATCAGGCCATTTGTTTCCGTACCTACAATTTAATGTCAGACCTAAAATGAGTTTATATCTTAATGTGACCTAGTGTTTCTGCAGGTAATGTTATGGTTACATACATGTGTGGCCACCATATTTTCTAATGTTTTTGGCAGTTGGGTCTTGGGGAGCACTGTCAACAGTTTGATGCACTTTTTCTGATTGGGGAAGAGAGGATGAAAGAAGTAATCTGGATTTATCAATGTTGAAATTTTGAATACTTTTACATGATTTATATTCATCATGTAAGAAAATACTTGAAAGTAGAACTCTTAAAAATCCTAGAACTTAACTGTCATGTTAATTGGCCTAAGTCATGCATGGGATTGGAGGTTTAATAGGCAATGTATGGAAATATCTCTTGCTGACTTGGCCTATTTTCTCAATGACCTCAAGAGAAGCAGAGGAAGGGTAAGCACTTACTATCCACAGAGCACAACGTGGCTCTATCTTCTGGTTCTCTGGGCTCTGTTGTCTCTGAGACTTGCTCAATTCTCAGATTTCATACACCTTATTTTACTAGCAGCAAGAATAAATATTTATACAGTGCTTACTATGTGCCAGGCACTACTGATAAGCACTTACCATCCCCATTGTACAGATTAGGAAAGGAAAGCACAGAAAGGTTACAAATTTGCCCATGTTCGCCAGCATGTGAGTATTCATGTTAAGATTCAAATCCAAGCAGTGGGTCTCCCTGGGCTGTGCTGTCAGCTCCTTAGTCTTTCTCATTTTGTCTTATTTTCTACCTGTCCACAAGAGTGTTGGGCTTTGTTGGGCTTTAGTAAGTGTTTGATCCTATAGATTTATTTCTAGATGAGGATAGAAGAGTTAAAGAGAGAAAAAAGTCAAAGAGGAAAGAGTAAAGGGATGTCAGGGAGAGAATTCGTGGATTCTGAGACTGTGACCCCAGCTATAAAGACTAGACATAAAAGAATATCTTTCTCATAGCGCTATTATGAGGCTTTTCTGAGCAAAGGGCCTAATACAAGACTAACACTCAATAGATACTATTGAATCATAGAAAATGAGGGTGATGACCATGGTGATGATGATGATGAATGATGACCATAAAACCAACCTTCTGCCACCAAGTGGCTCTGTGACCTTGCTCAAGTCACTTTGCTTCCCTGGGCCTCAGTTTCCTCATTAGTTCATTGGAAGATGGCCTCATGGCTCCATGACCATGTGGTCAGTGACCCACAGTGGAGACTGAACAGGAAAGAGAGTGAGAGAACACGGTAGAGGCCACTGCTGAGCAGGGCCTCTATTTAGGGGAGCTGGGGGACTCCTCCCACAGGTGTCAGTTTGTCCAGCTTATATTACTCACCTCAAGCATCTCACAGATGGAGAACCTGAGTGAGGGAGAGGGTCAGAGTGGTATCCACAGTGACTTTTACATATTGCTTAGTACAATCATGGCCCATCAAGGTTACAGTTAACAGATTGAGCATTGAGAAAACAAAACAAAACAAAGCAAAACAGAATATCTAGTTAAATCTGGACTTCAGATAAACCATGAATGCTTGTTTAACATAAGTATGTCCCAAATATTGCATAGGACATACTTACACTAGACAATTATGTGTTATTAGAACTCAGTTCTCTGGTCTTCCCTGCCTGGTCTAGCGTCCAGATCTCCCAGATGGGAAAGCTGCAGTGAATCTGTCCCAGGCCAAGTTGTTTCCCTGAGTCAAGGATCTGAGTTCTAGAATCTCTATTTTCCCTGCTCAGTCTTCTTTCTTCTTTGGGCAAAAAGGAGAGAGTAACTAACTGGGGAAATTTATTTGCCATAGATTACCAAGAGAAGAGATTCTCCAGATTCAATAAAAGCAATTATTATATCTTGAGTAAAGAATAATTGATTATTCCAAACAAATGCACCAGCTTGTGGTTTCATGGAAATCTGTGTCTCTAACCTGCTGTAGTTGTTAAGTCAGAGGTAAATATGTTCTTAATAACTAACTGGTATTTATTGAATGTACAATAACTTGCCTGCTAAGCTTAAATGAAATGCGCTGCTAATTAAAACTATCTCTTTACTGAGTCCTCTAGGGAAAATACATTACAAACACTCTGGCTTGGGAGTTTTTTTCACCTCCACTTCCCAACTGAGACACTATTGGTAAATTTTAATATGATTTGTTTGGAGGTCTGCAGATTTTTTTTTTGCGGTACGCGGGCCTCTCACTGTTGTGGCCTCTCTCGTCGCGGAGCAACAGGCTCCGGACGCGCAGGCTCAGCGGCCATGGCTCACGGGCACAGCCGCTCCGCGGCATGCGGGATCTTCCCGGACCGGGGCACAAACCCGTGTCCCCTGCATCGGCAGGTGGACTCTCAACCACTGCACCACCAGGGAAGCCCTGCAGATGTTTTTACTGGGCAACTTTCATCCTGCTCAGGGATATGAAAACGTCACTTATTTATCCAGAGTTGAGAAATCTTTGGAGAGACCCCAAGCTGGGGCTGTGTGGTTGGTGCCTCAAAGCCTGTTCTGGCCGCTTGGAGGTGGGGTTGCATTTGAGTTTGCCCACTGATTTGCTGTTCAAACTGAACTTTTCAGTTTGCCTCTCAGAGTTTGGAGCTTGAGTTTTCCAAATCTGTGAAACAAATGTAACCACTTACATCTTTGGTGATGGGTCAGAAAAGAGGCTGGGCAGGATTCAGAAGCGCAGGCTGACCTTGACTTGTTAAATGGGTCTCAGCACATGCCAGTCCTCCTGCTACGTGAACCCCATTTGGTGCTGTTTAGAGTTGACATTGAGATGTTTGTTTATTTATCCACTTATTCATTTTTTTTTCAGTATTCAACAAGTATTTGATGTCTGAGTGTCTACTGGACCTGAAATCTCATGAATACCTTGACTGGGCGGGACAAAGTTCCACTCCCAGCTGTGTTGCTTGCAGATGTACAAACTCGCGTTATGCAATTCAAGCAGTCATTTCACTCCCCTGAGTTTGTTTTCTTTTCTGCAAAGTGAGGATAGTGCCTTCCCTATGAATCACTGAATGGTTTTGAAGTTCAAATGAAACAACGTATGTACAAATGCTTTCAAAGTGGAAAGAATTATCATAGAAATGTATATTTTCCCCAATAGCAGTGGTTCCTGCGAGTTCCCAGGACACATCGGATATGGAGAGCTGCTGTGTGCTGAGGACCAGTGTGTGACAGCCTGTGAGTACCTGGGCAAGGTGCACCTCAGCCTCCCAAAGTCCCCTAAGGGTGAGAACCAGCCAAGTAATTAATAAAGCCTGACCGTCATGTGGGATGTAGAGACTAGAAAGCACTTGCAAAGATTTGACCTCATTTGATTTGTGCAGCGTCCTTATGAGGATGGCAGAACAGGTGTTCTTTGTCGTTTTATGGCTAAAGAAACTGAACTTTGGTGCGGGGTGGGGGGGAAGTGACTGGTCCAAGGTTACTCTATGCACAGGTGCCAAAACCAGGACTAGCTGCAGGTCTTTCCTTTACACCACAGTCATGTTCAAGATAACGGCCCATTTTCCATCAGGCTGAGAGCCCGAGGGTCTGGTTGCACTCAGACCTCTGGGATGTGTGCACTGGGTGCCAGGAGCCTCTGAATGACTAGACAGACCTGCTTTGTGGTGCAGAGCTTAAGGAGTGAGCCTGGGCTGCATTTCAGCACCCTCAGCCCTTGGTGGGATGCTCTTGTGCAGGACACAAGGGGAACAAGAGTAAGTGGTGGTCCTAGTTGGTGCGGGTTGATTAGGCTGGGTTGTCCCGGAGGCAGGTCCCTGGGGTCGCTGATCTTCTTGGGACAACCTTGGACTTCCCTGATGCTGTGCTTGTCTCTCCACACTGCTCTCAGAGGGTGCAATAAAAAGTTAATATCCGATTGCTGTGGGAAGCTATAATTACTTGGGTGTGTGGATATTAAGGGCCGATGTAATTAAAATTCCAAAGTAATGGGGGCAGCACACTCAGCAAGGTTTTTTTTTTTTTTTTTTTTTTTTTTCTTTAAAGATGTTTTTATTAAATAATTCTCCATTGAAATCATCTGGGCTGGAGATTCATTTGAAGGAATTGCTTTTTTTTAACATCTTTTTTGGGGTATAATTGCTTTACATGGTGTGTTAGTTTCTGCTATATAACAAAGTGAATCAGTTATACATATACATATGTTCCCATATCTCTTCTCTCTTGCGTATCCCTCCCTCCCACCATCCCTACCCCACCCCTCCAGACGGTCACAAAGCACCGAGCTGATATCTCTGTGCTATGCGGCTGCTTCCCACTAGCTATCTACCTTACGTTTGGTACTGTATATGTGTCCATGCTTCTCTCTCGCTTTCTCACAGCTCACCGTTCCCCCCTCCCCATATCCTCAAGTCCGTTCTCCAGTAGGTCTGTGTCTTTATTCCTGTCTTACCCCTAGTTTCTTCATGACATTTTTTTCTTAAATTCCATATATATGTGTTAGCATACGGTATTTGTCTTTCTCTTTCTGACTTACTTCACTCTGTATGACAGATTCTAGGTCTATCCACCTCATTACAAATAGCTCAATTTCGTTTCTTTTTATGGCTGAGTAACAGCTACAGTATTCAAGACAGTATGGTACTGGCACAAAAACAGAAAGATAGGTCAATGGAACAGGATAGAAAGCCCAGAGATAATCCCACGCACATATGGTCACCTTATCTTTGATAAAGGAGGAAGGAATGTAGAGTGGAGAAAGGACAGCCTCTTCAATAAGTGGTGCTGGGAATACTGGACAGATACATGTAAAAGTATGAGATTAGATCACTCCCTAACACCACACACAAAAATAAGCTCAAAATGGATTAAAGACCTAAATGTAAGGGCAGAAACTATCAAACTCTTAGAGGAAAACATAGCCAGAACACTCTATGACATAAATCACAGCAAGGTCATTTTTGACTCCCCTCCTAGAGAAATGGAAATAAAAACAAAAATAAGCAAATGGGACCTAATGAAACTTCAAAGCTTTTTCACAGCAAAGGAAACCATAAACAAGACCAAAAGACAACCCTGAGAATGGGAGAAAATATTTGCAAATGAAACAACTGACAAAGGATTAATTTCCAAAAATTACAAACCACTCATGCAGGTCAATAACAAAAAAACAAACAACCCAATCCAGAAATGGGCAGAAGACCTAAATAGACATTTCACCAAAGAACATATACAGACTGCCAACAAACATATGAAAGAATGCTCAACATCATTAATCATTAGGGAAATGCAAATCAAAACTACAATGAGATATCATCTCACACCCGTCAGAATGGCCATCATCAAAAAATCTAGAAACGATAAATGCTGGAGAGGGTGTGGAGTTAAAGGAACACTCCTGCACTGCTGGTGGGAATGTGAAATGGTACAACCACTATGGAGAACAGTATAAAGGTTCCTTAAAAAACTACAAATAGAACTACCATATGACTCAGCAATCCCACTACTGGGCATATACCCTGAGAAAACCATAATTCAAAAAGAGTCATGTACCAAAATGTTCATTGCAGCTCTATTTACAGTAGTCCGGAGATGGAAACAACCTAAGTGCCGATCATCAGATGAATGGATAAAGAAGATGTGTCACATATATACAACGGAATATTACTCAGCCATAAAAAGAAACGAAATTCAGCAAGGTTTTGTGTTGATGTTGCCGGCTTTCCCTTTGTCTCTCAAATTCCCTGCATTCATCAGATAGCCTCATTACTGCTGGCTTCAAGGATGCAGCTTCCTCTACATCCCTTCTTACAACAGTGGCTGTTCCGAGGTGGGGTTTGGGGCCAGGTGTGGGGGACATCTAGGGCTGTCCAGCATGTGCTGGGGACCGCTGAGTTTTGCCTTTCCAGTCCTCAGTTCTCCTCGCCAGTACTAGCTCTGTCACTAACAACACCAGGGCCTCTGGCTCCCCTGTGCTCTCTGGCCCTCAGATTCTCCATCTTGGAAATGAGATGGATGAGAATGATTTCCAAGGGCCCCTGTGACTCTGAGCATTTTGTGTTTTTGGAATCACTGCTACATCTGAGAAACACCGGATCCAGGCCTGCAGGGCAGCCTAAGAGACAGAAATGAAATGAAAATTGAACGAAGAACTTGGTTTTCAGTCTCACCAGCTACCCTCACTTCAAGTGCTCAGTTGCTGTGCGGGGCTTGGGGCTCCTGCATGGAAGAGTGCTGATACGGAGCATTTCTGTCATTGCAGAAAGTTCTACTGGACAGGATGGTCCTGGGAGGAAGCTGACGGGTCATGGGGTGCCTGGGCATGGGACGGTAGAGAGGAGGTAGGTTGGGCATCTGGTGAGGCCTGGCTTATCATCCTGGAACTGTCATTTAAAGTTATGTGACTTTGGACAAACCGCTTAACTTTTCTGAACCTCTGTAAAGTGGAAATTATGATACCATTTGGTAGAGTAGTTTGAGTATTAAATGATTTGAATATCAATATGTTGAGTATTAACATAAAACAAATATATAAAGGACAGATTGGTGTGGTCCTGTTTTAGCAGTCCCTGCCCCAAGAGGGTGTCCTGCTGAGTCACCATGGGATGTTGAGTATTAAAATAAAACAAATATATAAAGGAAAGGTTAGTGCGGTCCTGTTTTAGCAGTCCCTGCCCCCTGGAGGCCACCTCCCCAAACCTTCACCTGGCTTGACCACCTTTACATTTTAGCAACAAACTAAAGTGTTTAAGTTGTTCTTTGTTCTTTTTCACAAAGGGAGCTGTGGATGGCCTATTTCTCCCTGCCCTCCCCTCCCCTGTCCAACCCCAAGGCCCTTACGTCTACCTGTCATCCTCCTAGGGGCTGCCGAATTCAGCAAATAAAAATATAAGATTCCCAGGAACTTCAGGTAAACAACGAATCCTTTTTTTAGTATAAGTATATTCCATGCAATAGGACATACTTATACTAAAATTCATTTGCTGTGTATCTGAAATTCTACTTTAACTGGTCCTCCTCCTGTGTTTATCTGGCCACTCTACCCTCGTCACTTCCCGTGTGGGACCTCACGGGATATGGGGCCCAGGATCAGAGGGTGCTCCGTATGCACGTGAGGACTGGGGGCATCCTCTCACATTTTGCATGTTTGGGCGTGTGTCTGATTGTGTGACGAGGGTGGGGAACGAGCAGATGGAATGCGGACATCTGCCCAGGCCTGAAGGCTCTACGTCTGGGTAGGTCATGTGGGGCAAGGGCCATGGCACCATCTTTGTGGGTTTCTTCCTGTGCTCTTGCCAGGGACCATGTGTCTTGATGCCCCAAAAGTGAACAGAGGAGATTTACTGCTCGATTTGTCAGTTTCCTGAAGGTTTGACTGGATTGTTTTTCCCCATGAGTTCACCCAGCTGTCAGGACCACCACCTCCGAGGGCACGTGGCAGTGTGTGGGAGGAGACGCCCCACTCAGGAAAAGCTCCTCTGTGGGGCCCCACTTCCTCTTCTGAGTCCCCTGGAGGCCACTCCACGTGAATCATCCAGCCCCGCTCCATCTCTTCTACCCTGATCTCAGTTCCATCTCCTGTTTTTGCCTCAGGCTGTGTGTATATGGGCTGGGGGCGGCAGGATGGAAAGCAATGGACCAGACTGATAGCAGTGGGCCTCCTGCTGCCACCCCTCACTTGCTGGTCCTTATTTTTCCATCTCCCTGACTCCCTTCTCTTCTCTCTACCCCAGGCTGACGCTGGTGAGGAGATTGGGAACAGTACCATCCGACCTCAGTCATTCATCCAGGTCACAGCTGCCCTGCTTTCAGGTTCCCTTTGGCCCTGTGAGTCTTTGAATTGACTCTATAAATGACGCTTCCCCTGTCCTCCCGCCACCCCTTTACTCACAGGAACCTCTGCTCCCGTCTCGTCCCAAGACGATGGAGGAGGCATGAGAGCCTGTCCCTCTTGTCCCCTGACCCCAAGGGGGTCCTGCAGAGGGGAATTAGAGCCACCTCCTGAGAAGGCCTGTGCCCCTCCACCTTATCATATTTGGGGATTCAGTCCGCTGCTCTCCTGGAAGATTCCCTGTGTGTGCCTGACGGTTTGGTTAAAATCTGACATTACCAGTTTGTGCTCTGTTTCCCTTGCATCATCTTTTCCTAAAAAATAATGTGGTGGGGATTTATGACAACTCAAGGAGGGCCCGCCCTCCCTCCTCTCACTCTCTCATAGCCCCAGCTCGTGCCTCTGTGGAAGCTTCGGGCATCATCGCAGCTGTCTTGTTTCACATCAGCCCTGTGCCTCATCGTGGACTGTAAATGTCAGAGTGATCCTTGATAGGTTGTGACATGCTCCAAGGCTGGAGAAATTTTTTAACTGTCAGGGAGGACTGGCTGATGGGTCTGCTTCTCAGAATGTTTGCTGGGTTCTGGCGCATCTTTCTGGGGGCTGGAGAGACACCCCACCCACTCTGGGCTCTTGTTACCTGTGAGTCTCTGCTTCACTGTCCTTTACTGGAGGCTGGGCTGGTCCTTGCAGGAGCTGGAGGTTGCAGAGGACTTTGGGAAAAGCACGGCTATCAGTTTCCTTTCTGAGGTGGCCCAATATATGCTTGTCCTCTACAGAAACTCTGAGAGCAGAATCTGGCCAGGGTGGCCACATCAGATCCATCTCTCTTGGGAGGGCATAGGAGGAATACTGTTCCCTGCAGTGCATAGCGCTTTGCAGCATGCAAAGCCTTTCCTGATGCATTAGTCTCTCTGTGTCTGCTGGAAGATCTCGGGTCCTGCTAGATCCAGGATATATCTAAAAAGTAGGACCAATCATACTGAAAGCTAATAATTTTTCAGTTCTTACTATCAAACAGGCTTATAACCGTTTCACAGGTGTCAACTCATTTATTCCTAACAAGAAACCAACAGTGTGGGTACTATATTGTGCCCATTTTACAAAGGAGGAAGTACAAAGGAGGAAGTAGAGTCAGAGAGAAGTTAACCCCTTGCCCGAGGTCACCAGCTGGGAAGAGGCAGGACTGGGCTCTGAACTCAGGCAGTCTGGCTCCAGTATCCCCTATGGCCTCCCCAGCAATTCTTGCCCTGCCTGTCTTGTCGAGTTGTCATGAAGTTCAAATGAGCCAATGGATGATAAAGCACTTGGAAAAGCATAAAATTATTATGCAAACGCAAGGTGTTTTACGAACAGCTTGCTCCTTCAGCAGATACTGGGATGACAGTTGGATTTGACTTTTTAATTAATTTGAAGTCAAACCTATCAGGTGGAGGCAGAAAACACAGGCCCAATTAGACTTTAAGAACATCCTTGTCTTTCTCAATGCCTTTGGGTGGCTTTGATTCTCTCCTCGCTAAATTCCTGAGCCCTGGTCTATTGAGAACTTCCACTGGGTATAGCTTCCTTAGTGAAACAGCGAGGTGGCTTTATAGAATCATAAAGGGAAGCACCCTTTGAGACCACTGGTCCATTCAGCCTAGGCAATACCTAACCTGGATCTTCCCTATCTTTGCTTTAAGAACTCTCTATGGCTCTGACTTTCATGGCTTTTTCTAAACCCTTGAAAATCTACTTTAGATGTGTTATTTATATATTATACAGTCTCCCTTTCCAGCAAAGGCTGTCTACCCACAGGCTCTAAGGGAGAACGAACATGAAACTTCAGAATCAAAGCAGGTGAATCAGGGGATAGAACTGGTCTTCTAACTTTCTCAACAGTCCCATAATTTTCTTGAGTGCATCCTGGACTCTGCTCCCAGTATGATAGGTGAACTATCCAGCAGTATACACTAACCTTATCTTAGAACCACATCTCTTTTTCTTTGAGGAGAAAGAAAGTCTGGTTGGCAGAATTAAAGCTTGGCTTTCCTTGACTTTCTGGTTAATTTGACTTGTCCCTGATCTGTTCTCACTAGCTTTTGGATTTCTACACCCTTGTCTGTTTCACTTCCCAAGAGCATCCATGAAGTTTCACCTTAAGGTTGGTGCTCTGGGGTCCTGCTCCCACCTGCCTCTCTTCAGATTTATCATATCTGCTTGTCAAAGTTTCCTCGCTGTCCAAAAGTTGGTATCATGATGCTTTGCAAGAGATAACAACAACAGAGTGTGTGAATCAGCCAGAATGACCTTAAGGACAATATATTTGTCTCTGTCTGTGATCTGTACTCATTCTCATCACTCACACGCTCTAAAATCCAAATACTTAGCAGGAAATCTGTGAGGTCATAGCCATGTTTCATCTATCTTACAAAAAGTATCTTTTCAGCTCTGGAAAACTATGCTAAAAGCCACAAGGAAATAGAAATCTTATAATAATAAAATAAATAAAAAGTCTTTTAACGCTTATAATAAAATATTTAAATGTAGTTTAAAATAGAGACTACACGTTAAGTTTCTACCTTGTGCCAGACGATGCTGGACACGTTATAGATTTCATCTCATTTAATAACACAAAATTGATCAGCACATAAGGATTACACAAATGAGAAGCTTAAGAGTCAGGAGTCAGTACTCTGGGTTAAATGACTATTCTGAGTTTGACTGAGGACCATTGGCTCCTCCTGACAAAATGCGGAACACAAAGACTCATACTGAAGGGAGTGGGGATGGAGTCAGGCGCGGTGTTGGCGTGCCTTACGCATTACCTGCCATAGATCTGAAATAGAACAAGTGGTAAGAGAGGACCCAGGGCCTCGGAGAATCATGAGTGTAACCCATGGCCACATTCAGCCCTAAATATCGATTCAGATCAACAAGCATGAATGGAGAACCTGTGATTTGCTTGGTCCTGTTTCAGCTACTAGGGAGATACAGAAGGATCCAGAGTAAAGCAGAAGTCTTCATAGCCTCCCTGAAGGACTTTATAAATGTAGGGGAAACAATAAAATACAAATAAATTATTAAAAGTAGAAGAGGATAAGGGACAGATAAGTGGGACATAGAAAATTCTCTAGAAGATGGAACATTTAGGAATCTAAATAAAACTCAATGGATCAAGCTGGCCATATTTCAATGAATCACTCTTCAGTGTTTCTAGCACTGTGCTAAGTGCTATGGGAATCACCAAAACTGTGAAAGGAGGCCTTTTTCCTAAAAGAATTTGCATCTGGGAAGAGCGACAAAACGCACAGTGGACACCAAGTTGCACTCACCAGTGGAAGTGCTGGACTTGGAGACACAAGCTGTAAAAGACAAGAGGGTGTTGTTTCCAGGGTTGATGTCTCTTTAAATTCCTCCCCTGTTCCATTTCTGTTCACAGCTCCTTGGCTGATACAGTATGCCCCTCTTGAGCACAACCGGGAAGTCATGGTAGAAGGGGGGCTCTCAGAGACACCTGCCACATCTAACAGGGACTTATGGTGGCTGATGAGCTCCACAGCTCATCCTTAATTAGGAAAGCCGCTAAAAACACCACCAGAGAGCCCTGCCCCAGAGCTGCGAAGCGCCTGTTTCCTAATGCGAGTTGCTTGGGTTGATTGATACTTGTTTTGTGATTCCTTCCGTCAGCTTTCTCTGGTCCAGCCATCTGTTTTCTACCCAACAAGAGGCACATTGGCTCCAATCCTTGCCTGATTTGCAGTGAAGATAACTTAATGGTGGGTTGCGGGCTTGAACTGGGGCTTGGAATTGATGGGCTTTTGGCATTGAGTCATCACTGGGAGAGTGCAGCCATCGTGGGCTGGCAAGACTTCTTGGGCTTTGGATTATATTATCTGAGATTCAGGGCCATGGTTAACAGAATGTCATCTAGAGTCTCTGATGATGCTCTTAGAGCTTCTGTTATGCTCCTCTGCTTTCCTTAGGTCTATTCATCAGCCCTTCTAGTCCCATAGCCCATCTACCTGGACATTTTGATGTATGCCCAGTGGAAAAAGTTCACACCTAATTCTTCTGAGTCAAAGCCCCTCCTTCTTTGGCAATAATCGTGTAAAGAATATTACACTGGGAAGAGGAAACAAGAAAGTAAGGCATAGCCCTGCATTCAGAGAGCTTTCAGTCTTGGTTGGAAACACACACACACACACATACACACACACACACACACACACAATATATTTATGTAAAAGATCTGAGGAAATGCAGGAAAGTTTATGGTGAAATTAAGGTTTAAACTGTGTTACCAATAGTAACCCCAAGAAATGAAGAGTTTAAAACTGTCAGAGAGTTTGAAATCTTCAGGAAAGTCTTTAGAAGGGAAGCAACTCATGATGTGAGTTTTAAGGCCTGGGTCATATTTGGATAAATGAAGCCACAGGGATGAGTGGAGAAGAAATCTGTTTAACACATATATGCATAGGTAGACCATGCGTACGGGCAAAACTCTGCTTTTGAATAACAGTCTGGGTGTAAAAGAAAGTCAGGCTGGAAAAATGCTAAGTTGCTAAACTGTGTTTGCTCAGTTGTCTCCCCAGCATCAGTCTGAGGATGTTGCTGCAATTGGCAGAGGAGGAAAGCACTCAGCCCCAGAGGGCAAGTGCAGGCAGAGCTCATCCATGCTACGTGGGGTCCGCAGGGTCAGATGCAGCAGAGGAGCCGGGCTGGCTGCTGAGCCTGGAGCCCTGGGTGGAGGGCAGCTGGGCAGGGGGAGGCCCAGTGGCTGCCATAACCAACATGCTGAGTTCTGGCTCCATTCAACCGGATCCGATGTACACAGGGTGGAATCCAGCTTATCTAATGTCTGGGATGCCCGGCAAATGCATAAATCCAGCCATCGGCAGGGAACATAGGAAACCACAAACAACTCAAGTACTCTCCAGAATTGAGGGCACCAAGATCCCAAGTAAGAAGCTGGGGATCTTGCACATCACTGGTGGTGGTGGGAAGTAAAATTGCTAACTAGGGAAAGAGAGGCAGAAATGCAACCTTTTGCAACTAAAGGGTTGGGAATGATATGCGTTGAGGAATCTGTGGGTTTAAAGAACAGAGGGTTCTCCCCTGGCACTTGGCATGTGGGCTCATGGCTGTAGGACACGTTTCAGGGCAACAGGCAGGGGCCAAGGCCTGGGTACCTCACCTCTGTTCAGTAAGGTCCTGTTGACTTGGATTACAAGTGCTTCCTGATCCTGGCATGACTGGGCAGAAAGAGAGATGCAGGCAGAAACAGCCATCAGCTGTCCCTGAGGGACTAAGACAGGTAAAGCAAGGAGGAAGACAGGCGGCTGAATAGCGTATTTCTTAGATTTTCCAGAAGGAAAGCACACACACACACACATAATTCATTCCATGGGCCAAGTAAGGTATATGTGAAGACTTGTGACTTTGTAGGAGTGAAATGCAAGGGATACAGAAATCATCACTCTGAATTTAACGGCTTAAAAAAGCTGACGATAGTAAAAAAAAAAAAAAAAAAAAAAATTCTAAATGACGCTCTAAGTTCAGTACTTACAAGTCAAGAAAGAAAAGAGCACTTTTCTTTGTGTTTTTATTGAATTATCTTTTCTTTGCTGAAGATTTAGTATTTCGCTCAGGGATGTAAAAGTATATAAACTATTTTTAAAAAGTTTAATAGTAGTTAACAAATTAACTGCTAATTTGTTTTAAAATAAAAGGTACAATCTATGTAACTATGTATACATATATACGCATATATACATATGTTATATACATATCATTTGTGTATTTAAATATGCAGGCCAAGTATTCCCAAATCCTCTAGTCTTGGGTCACCCATTCTTTTGTTATGTAAATAAAATGATTTGAGGCTTCCAGCCCTTGCAGTGTTGGATATTTTGCATCAAACCCAACCCAGTATTTTGCATGGGGGTGAGTGTACGTCAAGGGGAAGGAGATTAAGTTTCCCTGGTCAGCTTTCACTCCGGAATTCTGCTCCTGCTGTGTTCTCAGTTTCTACTTGGGTCCTACCCAGTGTGGCTGCTCTTTAAGTCACCCAGTGAGTTGGGAGCTGGGGTACCAACCTCCTTCCTTCACGGCCCCACGGAGCAGCATTGATATGAACACTTGTGGTTGAGCTCTTACAAAAGCCTTGGAGTTGACTCCAAGAGACTGATTGCAGACCAGCCCAGCATAGGAAACACTCCCAAATTGAATATTATAATTCTTCCCCCAAAGTTCTTTGGCTCTTCCTGCCACTTTTACTACTATCCTCACTCTTTCTCAGGATGTGTGCATCCCTGGCAGGGTTACCAGCCCCGAACACAAGCTCCTCCCACTTTATTAAACAGAATAAACTAGTTATCTTTGTTTCAACTTTTTTCTGCCCAGTCTGGCCTGGTCCTTACCATTGATTAACAAAAACATTAATTTAAAAAAAAAATCATAGAATGATTTATCCTACCTCCAATTTTTGTATCACAGAGGACTAGTATAAGCTTTGAGATAACACTTTTTTTTTAACTTGGCCTATGTCATATTATTAGGCCCAGTTCTCTTGCTTGCCAATAATCTTTGTGTGCCCAAATGGGGCAGTGAAGAATGTAGTTCTCTTATCTAGTCATCCCTCAGGGCGCATGTTTTGTTTTATTTTGTTTTGTTTTGTTTCCTCATGTTAAGTATTTGTGCATGCTTGACAACTGCAAAATTCAAATTTCAACCCAATCTCTATTTATTGAGAAGCTACTATGTTCCAAGTACTATGTCAGGTTATAGGTGTGCAGAAACGAATAAGTAACTGTTCCTGTCTTATTTTAAGGAGCTTAAAATCTGGCGGGGGAGACTGACTCAAACAGAAGTGTTTAATATTACGTGGTAAATGCCATGCTGTAGATATGCACAGGCTATGATGGAAGCCCAGAAGGGGTTTGGAATATCCTGGAGATTCAGGGAAGTCTTCTAGGAGGAAATGAGGCCTGAGCTGAATCTGGAAGAATCATTAGTATTATCAGCCAGGTGCAGAAGGAAGAAACAGCATTCTGGGCACAGGAGGTTGTGTGGGAAAAAGTATGGAGGCCTGGGACAGCCTAAGGACTACAGTCAAGTTGAGCATAGAGGGTAAGGCACAGTCTTGTGGGAGATGAGACCAGAAATGAGGTCTGGAACTAGACCTGGTGATGTTCTTTAACCTGCAAAGAAGCTTGAACTTTATCCCATATACAGTGGGGAGCTATTAAGCAGCAGATGGGCTGTGGTGACACATAGACCTGGATTTTCTCTCATGGCAATTAAATTAACAGAGCTGAGCTGGGCCAAGACTCATAGGAGGAGAAGTAGCTAGAAAACATAGTTGAACTAGTCCAAGCAAGAGCAGCTTGACCAGGATGGGAAGAGATTGAAAACAATTGAAGAGACTACATTGGCTTTGGCACTCCATTAGATGTTGGGCCTCCCATGGAAGGTTGTGTCCCCTCCTCTCCCCAGCAGCATCTGCACACCTATGTCAGCCCATCTGATGTGGTGTCAGCAAACTCGTCCCCCAGATTGATGAGCCTACAACCAGGGACTGAGGACACTCCACCTGGGAAAATGGTGGGAGTTGGTGGATATGTGGAGCACTTCAGGCTGCAAGTAAGAGGACATCCCAACTCCAAGGGACTTAAACAATGAAACGATTATCACAGGTAATCACTCAGGCAGAGTGGCTCACAGGCTGGCTAATCCTGCAGCTCAGTGGTGTCAATGTCTCTGCACACTTTGTCCTTCTGCTCTGCCATCCTCAGCACAAAAGCTTGTCCTTGTCTAGCTGCCCTCATGGCTGGGCACTATATTCATACCTGAAGACTTCCAAGAGCAGCAAATGGCTTCTTTCCTTATGTCTTTTTTTTTTTTTTTTTTTTTTTGCAAAATGAGGAAACTTTTCCCAGAAGTCCTCAACAAACATCCCTCCATCTCTTGCTGGCCAGAATTGACATGTCCATGGCTCAACTATTGGAAAGGGGAATAGCACCACCATGATTGGCTTAGACCAATCAAGACAAACCCTTTGTACCTGGAGAAGGTGACAGGGGTGTTCTCTGAATCACCTGGATGAATGGAGGAGAGTAGGAAAGCTGAACAAGTGCTGACTTTTGTTAAGAAGGAGAGGGAAAGACATTGAATGTTGGTTAGACATCTAATATGGCTGGGAAGGTAAGTAGGGCTTTAGCACATAAAGAAGCAGATCCCTTAGTTACAGAAGGTGGAGTCCAAAGCCTCACAATGCTTGAGGTTTGGAAGTACAAATTCAGGGGAAGGAGATGGGAGAAGTGAGAAGTGTAGTTCTACAGACCCACAGCACTTCTTGCTAGGATCTAAGGGAGCTTAGAGACAAGCAGGTGGTGAGTGGGCTCAGGAGAAGAGCTCTAGTTTGCCAAAGTGAGAGTAAAAGGAAATTGGGTATGCTTTGAGGGTTTGTATCACAGTGACAGCAAAAGGCAAGGAAAATGCATTTCCTTACCATTCTAAAAACAGAACCCCAACAGGAAGGATGTTAGTTATTAGTCCAGAGTCTTCCAAGTCCTTGGGTTCCATCACCACCAGGGCTTCACCAGCCTAAAGTGATTTGAGTAAACGTGAAATGTGGAAGAATCTTTAGGGCTTCTGGAACTCTATGGCAATCCTTTATGTGTTATGTGACTCACTTCCAATGTCTCATTTGGGCTTCTTCAGGAGGAAATGCCTCAGCCTTCCTTCCACTCCTACAGGTGAGAATTTGAGCCTTAAGAAGCAGCAGGTGACTTAGCTGAGGTCACACCACTGATAAATGGGGGGGCAAGAGCTGGACTCAGGATTCCTGGTGCATTTCTCTGCTGCTTCTGCTCATAACATGACCATCTGTCCAAGAGCTCAGAAAAGTGCCGGAAATGAGTTTATTCACAAGGAAGAAAAAGAAAAGGAAGCCCAGAAGGGGGAGAGAGAGAAGGGTGGCTGATCTGTCTTCTGAGGACTCTCCTCCCCACCCCTCTGTCCACACCACCTGCCTTGGCCCAGGTGTTCTGAGTGGTGAGCCCCTGTTCGCCAGGGAAGAAAGAGATGGTCCGCACAGAGGGGAGGGGTGAATGCACAGCTGTCCCTATCTTTGCTGTCCTTCATAAAGACACTTTCACATCTCCGATTGTTCTCCCTTTCTCTTAAGAAGAATAAAGTAAACACACAGCCCTGGCATGTCTCTCTCCCAGCATCCCGCCCCTGGGCTGCTTCCCCCACTGCCTAGCCTCTTTCTTTATCCCTTCACACCAAACACTTTCAAAGTTAATTTCAAAAAGCTGAGAACACTTGATAGTTTTAATTAATCCTATGCCTGGGGAAATATGATTTTGTGCATCCGAGGCCTCTCGGCTTCTCTGGATAGATAGCTTGTTCTGGGGAATGCCGACATTTCTAATTTAGTTGTGATTATACCAAAGATTCATTTGTTTGTTTGTTTATTACCTAAAAGAGAAGCTAATGCTGATATGTGTGTCCTCAGGAAGAGATTTCTAGTTTTCCTAATAATGCTACCTAGTTAAGCAGCACTAACATGCCCTCATGTTAGCATCACAAGTCAACGTCTTGAGGCAGGGAGGGAAGAGCCATCCCCCCATGTAGACAGGGAGGAACCGAGGCCCAGAGGGGTTTGTTGGTTTGTGCCTGGTCACACATTTAGGGGGAGTGAGATCCAAACCAAATCTATCTTGTAGATCAGGAGTTTTTCCGTGACAACTCGTTTTCCTTTCTGCAAGAACTCCTGTGAGATAATATGCTGCCCGTTGCCAGCAGGGCCAGTTGGAAAGGTGGCCTGTGGTCACCATTATGCTGAAGGGTCTTTTTTACTTGGGAAACATTCACTGATGCCACGCTGAGCCTGTGAGGTTCAAAGTGACAAGGTGCTAGACCTGTGTCACAATTCTCCATGCCCTTACCTTGCCCTCTCCAGTCCATGCACAGCAGGAAGGCACATGACATTTTATTAAAGTATAAGAGATTCTTGGAGTGTGATAAATGCCAGTAGGTAAGTTTCAGATAAATCGTTCCATATTCTTGGCAAGGGTCTCAATTTTAGTTACCTTCTGCAATAGTTCAATTATCATTTAGCTTAAAGTGGTGGAAATCCAACTCAAACTGGCTTCATCATAACCAAGAATCGCGGTTCTAAGTCTGGCATCAGATATGTCTTGATGCAAGAGATCGATGTCACCATGATTCAATTTCTCTCCATCTCTTGGCTCTGTTTGGCACTGCCTCTATTCTCAGGCAAGCTCTCCCCCTGTGGTTGAAAGATGACTGCAGTGGCTCCCATCAACTTCAAATTTTTGAGAATGAAGAAAGGCTTCTCCTGGTGGTTCCTGTGGGAGCCCTTCTGTGGAAGCCCTGAGAATTCCTCTGATTGGCTTGGTGAAGTCATGTGTCCATTCTGTACCAGTCTGTAATGAGCTGATTGGTCAGGCCATGGTCATGTGCTTCACATCTGGTGCTGGGGATGGACTGAGAATGGAAAAGGGATGTCCTAGAAAAAAATCAGAATAAAATGATCAATGGAGGAGGAATCGTTGCTGGGCAGAATCGACCCCCTCCCCCCAAATAGTACATTTTGTCATTTTTACTTTCAAGTTAAAGTGGCTAGAGTGATTACACTCATCTCCCTTAATAACAGAGGGAGAAAAGTCTTTTCTAATTGAGTCCACAGTCCTCAGCTGGGTTTTAGATCTCCAATGTTAGTGTCCTTCTTGGATTCTTGCCACAGAATTTTCCTAAACTAAACTTCTACTTTCTCTAGCTCTAGGATTAGATTTCTAAAAAAAAAAAAATCCTCCTACCTCTAAAAACCTTGTTTATCTACAATTTAGACTCTTGGTCCCTCACCATTTACCTTACTTCAAGCATTATGGGCTGCAGCATTGAGTCTTCCAACTTGCCCCAACTTGATCTTGCTTTCTTGGAAAGACTATTACATTAGCTGAACATCTTTTGGCCTTTTTTTTTTTTTTTTCCAGAGTCAATTTTTCCTTTCTTTCTCCATTGCTCCATGCATGCATGCTGTCTTGGAAATAGAGACACATCCTGGGGCAATTACAACAGGTCTGTTATAGCTTCTCAACATGCCTTTCTCTGCTGGAATGGAAAATAAACACAGAATGTCACCCACTCAGCCAATATGAGTAGTACCTGCAATTATTATTGGGGCTATGCCAACTACTTCAAATAAAATAAGTACGAGTCTCAATCTTCTCTTTTTATGGAATCAGAAAATCATAAGCATGTTTAAGACTTCCTGGGAGATGATGCCACTTTCCTTGTCTGTCCATTTTGTTTGTTTCACCAGTGGCTCCATTACTGGGGCACCAGCATCCTAAGAGACATTCTCTAATGAGGACAGTCTTCTGAAGCTCATCCGGTAGGTTCTTAAGTAGGGAGACAAGTCCTCTCACTTACTTACTCAAATATTCAATTCAAATGTCTAAAATGTTTGCACCAAAAGTGCTCTTTCTCATTACTTTTATTATTTTCTCTGATTCAGGAGATCCTCTGATAGTAGGGAGGGTGTAAGTATGCATGGGTTTGGAGAATATTTTAATTTAATTTAATTATTTTTTTTAAATTACCATTTTATTTTTTTATAAATTTATTTATTTATTTTTGGCTGCATTGGGTCAGTTGCTGCATGCAGGCTTTCTCTAGTTGTGGCGAGCAGGGGCTACTCTTCATTGCAGTGCACGGGCTTCTCATTGCAGTGGCTTCTCTTGTTGCAGAGCATGGGATCTAGGCACATGGGCTTCAGTAGTTGTGGCACGTGGGCTCAGTAGTTGTGATTTGCAGGCTCTAGAGCGTGGGCTCAGTAGTTGTGGCGCACGGGCTTCGTTACTCTGCAGCATGTGGAATCTCCCCAGACTGGGGCTCGAACCTGTGTTCCCTGCATTGGCAGGCGGATTCTTAACCTCTGCACCACCAGGGAAGTCCCTGAAGAATATTTTTAATAAAGCATCTTGATATTACTAAAGGAAAAATGAAAGTTGGTGGGCAAAGGCCGAGAGTGAAGGCAAGACAGTGGTGAACCCATATCCGATTGAGATAGGTGCCTCTGAGGCCAGAATGCAGATGGGCTGGAACTGGAGGGCTCTGACCCTTGCATTAGTGTCCTTGGCAGATAGACTGTAAATTTCATGATGGCAGCAACAGCATCTTCTCCATCTTTTTATTCTCCCAAAGGACCGCATACACATTGAGAGCTCAGTGGGTATTGATTCATGAATGAATGACTTACTGAATGCAGGGAAGAACAAATAAATAAGTGAATGAATAAACAAGTCACTGGAAAAAAAAAACCTGGTCAGTGTGATAATTCACTGAGTCCAGTCTGACTCTTATTTTATTGATTACTTGTAAGTTAGGGACCTAAGGATACTAGGAACCTTAATAGCTTCATGACACTTAAAAGTAGTCTAATGTGACAAATTTTGCCAAAGTAAGATATGCCTTATACAGTCCAATTTCTTTTTTGTACCTTAAGAATCACTTCTTTCTCTTAAGGGCCTGTTCATGTGACTCTTCCAGCTAGGAAAGTGGGACTAGGTGCTGGGACTCTTTATATAATGACTCTGCCGTGATTCAGAGGCAAGGTGGCCATGACTGTGTGGTCAGCCAGGGGCTACTTTTCAGGAACTCTCTTATATGCATTTATGAGATGTCTGGTGGAAAACTGAGGCTATGTTTCTGCAGGATGGCCCATTTGGGAGCCCATTGTGTTACTCACTGAGTTAACAAGAAACTGAATTGTTTTTAGCTGGAGTCACACTAGAATCTGGCCCAAGGGTCTCACTTCTCAGGCCCAGTGCCTTCCCCAAACCCGTCAGCATTTTCCCCTTTATGATTCCTGCAGGGCCTTCTTCAGGGCCTCAGGCTGTGTCTTGGGATTCCCCTTTATAAGAGAGCAAGGGGAAAAGTGCACCATCCCCACAGTGTTCAGTGACTGTAGCCTAGTAGTGGGATGTCCCTTGAGAGAGGGTCTCCCCCTCGCTCATCCCTCCCACTCTTCCTGCAGGCAATTCATTCTGACAAACACAGGGAAGCTGGGTGATGGGAAATGAAAGCTTCAGGCAGTAGAACAGGAGAATGCTAATTGATAAATAAATAACTGTGAATGAAACCAGTGACTCAGGAAAATCATCAGGGGGCATGGAGCAATTAAAAGCTCCAGACCCGTTCCTGATGATGGAAGAGAGAAGCAGTGAGGGATGGGGAGCAGTGGCGGGGGGTGGGGGGCACACTGGAAATTGCTCTAGAGTCAGGCAAACCTAGATTTGAATTCTGGCTTCACTTCTTTTTTTTTTTTTTTTTTTGCGGTGCGCGGGCCTCTTACTGTTTTGGCCTCTCCTGCTGCGGAGCACAGGCTCCAGACACACAGGCTCAGTGGCCACGGCTCACGGGCCCAGCCCCTCCGCGGCACGTGGGATCTTCCGGGACCGGGGCACTAACCTGTGTCCCCTGCATCGGCAGGTGGACTTTCAACCACTGCGCCACTGGGGAAGCCCCTGGCTTCACTTCTTATTAGCGTCGTGACCCTAGACGACTCATTCAACTTAACAGAGTGTGTGTTCCTTTATCTTAATGTGAGGATGGTTCCTGTCTTACAGAACCCTTGTGAGAATTAACTGAAACAACCCATCCATTCATTAATTCAGTAAAAAGAAAGTATAAGGTGAGATGAGTGCCTAGCAGACTTCCTGGCAGATGTTAGGCTCTCAGAATCATATATTTGACATCTTTCTTGAGACCTCGAATTTGTCCCAGGAACCGTGAAGGTTGACAGTTTCTAAGGACCCTTCCAACTCTAACATTTAATAATACAGACATCACCTTCCCAGTTCAGTGAGGGTCTGGCCAAGGGAACCCAGGGTTTCTGACTGAGTGCAGGCCATGTGCCTGCTCCAGGCACAGACCTGTCCCCAGCAGCCAGCTTCCCTCGCCTGGGCTTGAGCACTGCCATCCGGCTGGCCTTCGGGAAAACCACGTCTGTGCAGATGTTTGGAGCCAGTTAGCATCAGCTGGCATTTATAAGCGACATTTAAAGGTCACCTCGATCCTCCTGCCAGGGAATCAGGGAGGGAGGGTGCAACAGAGAATGTAGACTTGGGTTGAATCTAATGAGCTTGGACAAGAAGCTAGGAGTCTGCAAACAGAGGGGCAGGACGTGTGGAGGACTTCCTTGGCAGGAGTCATTGGAGGAGTTCAGGGGGTGAGTGATGCCCAGTAGAGGAGGGGAGAATCTATTCAGCACCACAAAGAGACAGGTCCTTGAACTAGCTGACTTCATCCCCACCAGTGAGCGCATATTCAGGTCCTGGGGTTTGTGTCCTCTGAGAAGTATGGTTGGAGAGGAAAAGTTAGTGGAAAATGCCTGGAGAAATACCTCTAGGTTATTCCTTAGTAATCCTGTATCCTGCCCAAAGGACAAACCCACCATATGGTTAGAGAGGTTCATTAAGCATATTTTCTGAACCAGCAAGTAGGACACATTATCATATAATCTGACCAGCCGATACTCTATCATGTAATAGAGAGATAATAGACTTCCTACTGGTAGAACACCTTGGAAAACAGGAGGTACTTGGAACCCATGTAAACTGGTTATATCGGGTTGGCCAAAAAGTTCGTACGATTTCACGGAAAAACGTGAACGAACTTTTTTGCCAACCCAGTAGAATCGAGTGTTGCCGTTCTGAGTCAGAGGAGACAATGCTGGAATGATAGAAGCCGGAAGGGCAATGCCCTGCGAGAGCTCTTTGGTGATGAGTACGATGCAGAATGCATGCCCTATTGCCATCCCTGCCAGCTGCTCACTGCGCACTAGCTTCTCCTTTCCTCCCTGTAAACAGTCTGCAAATGTGATGCAGCAGCATGAACGCTTACCTTCCCTGCCCCTGCCTTCCTTCTATGACCTGAAGATGAATTCCGTGTCTGCTTCTGCCCCACTGTGCCTCATGAGATTGTGCCTGACTAGTGCTGGGCACTTAGCAAGGGCAGGCTGCCCAGAGTCCATGCTGATTGCAGCTGGCTAAGGTGTGGGGCACGGGAGTGATGGGGAGGTATTTAATATGTGGTTCTCTGCACTAGGGTGTGGCTTTGCAATACATCAGGAGAGGGTCATGGAGCTTGACTTGCTTCCATCTCTCATATACAGCCTTACCTACTGTCAATCTCTGGTCTACCACATAAACCTGAATAAATGTTGAATATTAAATAAAAAGATACTAGTCTTTCCCAGTTTTACCCCTCTTTCCAATCTTCCAGTGCTTAGCAGAGTGCCCAGTGGAGAGTAATCTCTTCCTACATGTTTGAGGAGTGCTCAGAAATGGGTAGGTAGCCAGCTGGGTGGTAGGATCCACAAAAGCCCTCCTTCCCTCAAGCGTTTCCTTTGCTGTCCCCACTGCATACAAGGCTGCATCATCTCCATCTTCGAGGAACATTCCACTGTGTCTGAAGGAATCCCCTGATAAAAGGCTAACACCCTGGAGAGGGTCTCAAACGCATTAAGCTAAAAGCACATTAAGCCACTGTCAGTTTTAGCCAGGACATTTCAGTGGGGCTTAATTTATCAGGCCTCTTTCAGATGTGACACCTAGCTGAGAGGGATTTGGATTTAGTAGAGAAGGAGCTTGACGGCAGGAAACAGAAGGCAAGAAAGACAGGAAAGCCCTAAGAGGAAAAGTGGGGCTGGCTTGGGAAGCCAGCCTGCAGAGGGAGCTGGCGAGGTGATGGGGATGTGGCCGTGGGCTTGGGTCTGACCGCTTAGGAGGGAAGGTGAGTGAAATGCACGCCTGTCAGGAGAGAAGAAGGAGGGAGGGGCGTAGGGCCCCAGAGGCTGGGCTGACCCACAGCTGTGGGGAGGGCAGGCCTCCCACCAGTCAGGGTAGCCGTGACACCTCCTTCCTGGTTGTCTTAGGGCCCAGGAGCCAGGGCAGCTATGGGACTCTCAGGAACCGTGCCAGCAGATGTTGGTGGCAGTGGCATGGAGTCCCTAGAGGCAGCAAGTTTCTTCGTGAACCCTTATTTTTATGGGCTGATCCCTAGAGGAACCTTGGCATCACTTCCCTTTCACCTCCCTAATGCATCTCCCAATCCTCAGGCTGTGCCCTCAGGGGGAGAGATTTTTCAAAAACAGAAACAAAGAGGCTAGAGCCTGTCTCTAGTCTTGGCCTCTCCTTGGGGCATTAGCAAGGCACCTGCAGCATCGGCCACTGTTGCAGTACACAGAGCATCTGAGACTGGAAACAGGCAGATCTGCTGTTCAAAGAAGAGCTCTGGTTTTTTTAAAGAAATGTGGGAGAGGGAGGAAGACCAAAGGCTGAGGCTGAGGGAAAGGAGGAAAGTGGGTTTATAGACCATCCACGAGGTGTTAAGCACTGTGCCCTTCACACACATCTCATTCTCTCTTGCCACATACACGAGATAACATGAGTGTTATCACTAACTAACTCACCAACGCAGGTGACCTTCAGAGAGGTTATGTGATGGGTCCACCTGGGAAATGACAGGCACCTGATTCAAAGCCACATCTGTCTGACTCCGGAGGGAAGGAAATAAATGGGAGAACAAAGGGGAAAGAGAAGAGAAAGGGAAAGTTTTTCTCTTCCAGAGTTTAGTCCCTGTCACGACTCTGGCCGTGTTTACAGGACAGTGCAGACAGGATGGCCTGGGGGCAGGGGTACCTCCAGACGAATGAATGGACCACTCCAGCCTGCAATCATGAATCTGGATGTGGGCTGTCAGTGGGCTCTCAGTGGCTCTGCACTGACATTGACCAGAAATCAAATCATGTGGTCTGGACTGCATCTTCACGTAGGAAGCCTCGAAGTCTACCTGCAGTGTGGAGAGGGGCGGCTGGAGATAATGGGGCCCAGGTCCCTCAGAGAGGTTCAGAGATGGGTCTGGATTTGCTGCTTAGATGACCACGGCACTGGCTGCATCCTTGGACCCCTCCTAGCTCTGACCCATGCTTTTATCAAATTTATTCCTGAAAGGCAAGATGAAGGCCTGTCAGGATGTCTGCTTGGAGAGATCTTCCTCTCTGTCTGGGTCAAGAAGCCTTGGCCATCAAGCCCTACAGAGTGGACATACTGGTGCCTGGAAGCAGAAACTTATCATGGTGTCCCCAGGTGTCACCTACCTCCACAGTCCTCCACACACACCCCTCTCTTTTCCCTTCTTATTTCTGAAAAGTCCAAAAAATTTAAAAAGGCAATTTTCTGGGTCAAATTTAGTAATTATTTGTTGAATCAGTTGACCTTCTCCAGCATCTACCCCATGTGAAGTTCTGAGTAACATGCAGATAAATACAGCGTGTAGTTCCTCCCCTGGTGGATATACTGAGAAAATAAAAACAAGGAGGAATAATAATATCAAAGCTACAGTTATGACATGTTGAGGATGATGGTGGCTTTCTTTATACAGTGCTTTCCTTTGTCTAACTTCACCTTTCCAGTGAGCAGAGCACACCTATCAGCACAACTATCCCCACTTGACAGATGAGGAGACTGATGTTCAGAGGAGTTAAATCCTCTCCCCAAATCAGAATGAGCAGTTAGTGGTGGTACTAGAACTGGAACCAAGGGCTTCTGTCTCTTAACCCAGGACAGTGACCTTCAAAGTATTTGATTCACGTTGACCAGGTTAGGCTTGTCTGCAGCCCCTCCCCGACCTGCTGTCACCAGTGGTGGTCTCTAGTGCTCCCTGTTTCTAGGCTCAGCCCCACTTGGTCTCTGAGCCAATCTGGACCAGAAAGGAAGTATGTCCACGGCCTCAGCCCATCAGTCTATGGGGAATGGGTTTCCTGGCATCAGCACTGACTGGTGAGTGCCCAGAACGCCTTCGTGTCCACCATGTCACAGCTTCCCCTGAAGCCTTGTTTTAAAACAGAGGTTTTATTATTCAGGTATGGTGAGGCCAATGGATCAATAGAAATTTACCACTAAAAAGATAGTTTGTCATGCTCACAGGTCCCAAGAGAAAGGGCCACACGATGTCACTGTCAGCTTGGGGTGGAGGGAGGGGAAAGAGGGTTGGTCAGGAGGCAGAAGGAGCAAGGGGGAAATTGTGGGCGAGAGCCTTTATTGCAATTTCTGCAAGAAGACTTGGGTGAGGCAGCAGAAGCAACTTTAAGATTGGCTAGTTAGGGTCAGTTTAGCAGGCTCTGGGGTACAGAGGCTGTCCCTTCCTGTCTGGTGCCTTGTCTCAGGTTATCGGGATAAGTGAATGCAGTACTGAGTGGTTGAGAGGATGGGACTGGATCAGTTGGTGTGCATTTGAAAGGTATGCACCCTGGCTACTTATTTACTATCTCTAGGAATTAGCTAAGCCTGGGAGAGTCTGCCCCTGTAGGGTCAGCAAGGTCCCAGAAGTCAAAACATCAGAATACAGAAAATCAAAGACATGGTTAATATTTACCTGCTCCATGGCCGTGCTCTGTGACTGGGCTGTTTTCTTTGCTCAGCGCTCCTGCACCCCTAAGAGAATCACACCCCAATTCTAGCTCCCACCAGGCCCTCTTCTGGTAAATCCATCCTTTCCTCTGTTATTCTACCATAGGCCAAAGTCCTGGGGTGAGAACCCTGCTCATCTAAAACTATGATGCCATCACCCCCTCATCTTGAGGCTTGCCACGCTCAAAGCACCTAACTCTCTTCTGTATGAGCTGGGTCCTAGGACATCTTCGTATTAAAAAGAAGTTTCCTTTGAGGAAATAAAAGTGTGAGGAAGATAAAGTTATGCTAGAGAAACACGTCAACTGAGTCATAAGAATAAGGATCACCCTCCCTCCACTGGGCTGATTATTAGTACCCAGATCCTTATCCATTCATTATTGTGGCAAGCGCTGTCTAGTGACAGGTTAATTACACAGTTCTGGGTGATTGGAAAGTAAATATATGTTAAGAGAACACCACTGTCAAGATAAAAACTGTCTATTAGAAAGCCCTCTTGCATGGCAAACTTCATCTCCATCTTTTCAACCTGAAGGGATTTTTTTTCCTTGTTGTTTTGAGAAAAATCTCCTCTGCTCTTCCCTCTAGCTAAGATGTATTTAGTTCCGGCTCTTACCCACATCCTTTGCCCTCCCCCTGGGTAATGCACCTTGCTGGCCCAGTTTGGAGCTCTGCTTCTATTCTGGGTAACTGTCTCTAGAGTCAAACCTCTTGCATGTGAGGTTTATATGGAATGGCCTTGGAGAAATTCCTGATTTTCTGGGACCGCTTGAGGTAGAGAGCAAAACTTCCACTTCTTGGGTAGCTGTGTGTCTGTGTGGAAATTCAGGGCCCTCCCAGACTGCTTTCCTGGAAACTGTGAATGCTGCTGAACCAGAGTGACACCCTGGAGGGCCAGGAGTCAAGTAATCCTACCCCTCAAGTCAGTACAGAGTTGATCTCTGCAGGGCTTTTCTTGCACTTTCTCTCTGGAGGGAGGGGGATGAGCTACCTTCCAGCCTCATTGGGAAAGACCCATGAAATGATCACAGGCTATGGCTCTGCCCTCCTGCATCACCCCAGTCCCATCAATACTGCCTGAATATTTTGAGCAACAAAAACAAAACATGTAAATTAGATTTATTCTCTGTGATGTGTAAAGAATGACCACCGAAGAGGAAACTTCACATTATTTTTGCACAGACATACCTTAGCAGAAATGTGCTTCAGGTAGTGAAAACTTCTGTGTGGTTTTAAGTGATTTGGTTTGAGTTGTTTTAGAATCAGGGTCTAGACTTTGACTAAAATACCTTTTCTAGTGTGCTATAGTATAGGGAATACTTACTATGTTCTGCTAAGCTCTCAAATCTCTTCTATGAACTCTAAATTGGAAATATGGACCCTTAGCTCAAAATCCAAGTTTTCAGCAATTTCTGCATCAACCTCCTCCTTACTCTAGCAAGTATAGGAGAGGTAGCTGAAAAGCCAGGTGGTGTGTCTACCTTTATCTCCTTTCTCTCTTGAATTCATTCATGTGTTCAACCAGTGCTTACTGAGTATCAACCATATGCTAGGCATTGGGTATACAACTCTAAACTGACCAACATGCATGCTCAGAAATTTCATAAATGGGATGGAGAGAAATAGAAAGGTAGGAGGCACTGCAGCCTTATAGAAATAGTGAGTGTTGAAGGGGCAGAGATGAAGGAGTACATAATATCTCCTTGTGTATGCCCTGATCCAATATCTGATCTACTTAAGGTCATAATGAGCAGCAGAACCAGGCCTGAAACTCTGATTAATTGGTACATGGCACATGGAGCAATGTTGGATCCCAGCAGCTGCGGCATAACTGCCAGTTAAATCTAAGTCTGAATTCTGCATCATGACCATCAGAGTGGTTAGCAAGTGACCAGAGCTCCACTGAGGGCCAGGACCCAGCTGGCAGCGAAAAATGAGGGACAGGCAGGGGGAAGAAAACCTTGGAGAACACTGGGAGATCTGGGTGGTCAGGGAGTGTGCAATGAACCTGGGTCAGTCTACAGAACATGAGGTGGGGAAACTGGACAGACCATGGTTGTCCCAAGGCTGCTTTCTGAGGCCATCTGGTCAACCACACTCAGTAAAAGCCTGTTTTTTTTTTCTAACATTTACCTGCTTCTCAAATCACACCTGGACAGAGTGAGGGTGGGGTGAATGCGAGGCCATGATGGAAATGGAGCTGGCATACTGTGTTGGCTAACCCCTGGCACAGACGGGGCCCCTACTGGGGACGCCCACTGCCCACTCCCAACATGGAAGAGGGCAGCCCCCTGCATCCCTGCCTTTGAGCCTGTTTTCTTCTGTCAGCAGAAGTGACAGAGCTTAGCAGGCCCATTGTCTACTCCCAACAGTGCCCTCCTGGTGGGACACACTTCCCCAGCCTCACCTACCTGAGGGCCGTCATGGGTCTTTCCAAATGGAAACTGATGTTCTCTTCAGCAGCCTGGCTTCCTGGTGACATCTCCTGACATGGCATTAACAGAGAAAACAGCAAAATGGATCCCCTGGGCCATGGAACATCGATTTCTAGTTTAGGTCCCTTAGCTATGCAGCAGCAACAGATGTGGCAGGTTTGATTAGCTTTCTCCACAAGGGAGTCAGACAAGGGAGGAAGAAGTGCTCAGCCTCAAGGGGATTGGGGGAATCAGGGTAGAACGGTTTTAATTCCTCAAATCATAGTTTTGAAATGGAAATGGGCGGTGAGTGACAAGAGGGGATGAAGGGCTGTAAGGATTCGGTGAGAAGCCACTTCTTTTCTCTATATCCCATTGGAAAAAAAAAACAAGGATTAAAGGCTCTTTCTGAAGGCAAATACCTTGTCAAACTTTGGTGAAGCCCAGGACCTACGTGATCCGCCCCCCAAAAGAGGGGCTATACACCTTTTGTTGAGGGAAACCATTAAAATGTATCTCTTTGGAATTGCTCCCCAAGCTCTGTTGGTCTCATATTTTGCAGAGGGTGGGGGGAGGTCAGGATTCTACTGATCCCCAACCTTCAGAATCAATCCTTTATAACCAGCCAGGGCTAAGTTTTCCTTTAACAAAACCTTTCCTTTTAAAAAAGAAAATAAGATGACTAGGAAATACCCATTGGAGCCTTCCACCCAATTAAAACTTTTTCTGCAGTTGGGCAGAACTCAGCTTGCTCTCCATCAAAAAACCTCAATTACCATAAAATGCGTTCCTTGCTCTGGCACCATAAATAAAGCATTTTCACAAAAGAATAATATTTATGTTATCACCAGGAATAGAAAGAGAAACACACCAAATGAAAGATGCTGGTAGTAATCAGCAATGCCATTTTCATTGTAGTTCTTGGACCTCTTAGTGCAGAACACACAAGCCCCAGCTCCCAAGCTCGACTCTATTTAAATATATATATCTCGATGTATGCATCTATCTCACTCCCTGAATATACAGAGATATATATTATCTCTTTAAAATATTAAAATAAATTACATCTTTGCACAGAATACAGACATTAATTCTGTTTCCAGGAGATTTGTCAAATCAGTGGCCTGTGTTTGCATAACAAGCTCTTTGGTTATGCTGTGCAGAATATAAATTACCATGTTGTCAGCTCCAGATGAAAATCACCAGATTTTCAGCAATGTCGCTACCATTGATTAAGATGAGCTTTATGTTATAGCTTCAGGTAATGTCTATAGGTAGCTGATTCTTCCCGGAAGTGGCTGCTAGTGTCCCCACCCCCCATATTTTTGTTTGTTTTTGGCTGCACCACACAGCTTGTGGGATCTTAGTTCCCTGACCAGGGATTGAACCGGGGTCCACAGCAGTGAAAGCCTAAGTCTTAACCACTGGACCGCCAGGGAATTCACCCTATATTTTTAGAGAACACAATTCCTTTCCTTCACCTCTTTCATTGCATCACACACACACACACACACACACACACACACACACACACATTATTTGGTGGAACTGTGGACTACTTCCTGCCAGACTGGGGGCAAGACGTTTTAACTCATCTAGATTGTTCTGAGGTTTAAGGCACAGAAGGCTCAAAGCAACTCACAAACTCCAGATTCCCAGGGAGCAGAATATTTTTCTGTCTCTAAGTGTTGTAAGTAAGGCTACAAATAATAGTTAATATTGGATGAATGCTTAATATGTGCCAGACCCTGTGCTAGGAGTCCTAAGTACATCATGTCATTCACTCTAACAGCAACAGGTGTCATTATGATCTCCATTTTAGAGATCAGGAAATTAAGAGAAAGTTTAAGAAAGTTGCTGAGGGACCACAGACAGGAAGCTGCTGATCTGGGACTTAAACTTATGGCTGAGTCAAGAGTCCAGGCTTTTAGCAAGCTCAGAACACTGTGCTGTCTTTATCCTCCGGGCGTCTCTGGAGACAGCAAAAGGCTCCTTACCCAGGGTTCCAAGGCAGAGGACTCAAACAATAGAGAATGCCTGGTTTTTCTTGTAGGATTGAATGGGGTGCTGGAGGACAGTTCTCAAACAGATTCACCTACAGAGCGTGGGAGTTTTAAAAAGAACTAGAATGGTTGAGTCACTTCTTGGTTTCTCTCACCAAGACTTACACTGTGACCTATTTCAGTGCTCATGAAATTTGGTGCTGATAGGACCTCTGATTAACTGGTCTACTTGCTCATTTTATACGTGAGGGCATTTAGGTCCAAACAGGGGAAGGAACATGTCCAGGGTGAGATGACTCTGTTTGGGATGGTTGAAACCTTTCCTAGTTTTCAGGGTACTTGTCTAATGTCCAGAAAGAGCTCATTTAGACTTGCTTTGGAATGAAGCATAACGGGGCCAGGACAAACTTCTAGAGCCATGCTGAGGGATGCTGTGGGGTCTGGGCTGGACATAGCACCACTGTCCCAGGCCTAACTGGATGCTACAGCTCTGAAAATGATGTAGTGAGTGAACACAATAGGTGTTGTTTTTTTCAGTCTGGTTTCCAGAATGCTGGCCCCATATGTGATTGTAAGGTACTTTGTTGCAATCGTGGTATTTCTTCATGATCATTTATAGGTGCAAAATGCATCTAGACCTGTTTTCTCAAAATGATAAAATTTGTCTGTTCTGTTTCCTTTTTGAAATGTTCAGCTTAGCAAACTTGAAAGCCAACAGAGAGAACAAAATTTAACTTAGATTTTAGCCATTCTCTTTCCAGTCTTGGTATTTTTCCCTCCAAATTACATTTATATTGGAAGCATTTCTGACCATAATTTTCATGACCATACGTAAAAGCTGTATCTTGGTTGAGCAGGCAGAAGATGACTTCCTGGGTTTCTCGTCAATGTTCACTGCACCCTATGTTCCATTGAGGCCAATTGTCTCCTAAATAATAGCAATAATAACAGCAATCAAAATACGTTGTTTTTATTTTCCCAACTAACAGCAGGACTAGATTGAGCTGACACTGCATGTGTTCAAATGGGTCTGGGAAATCCTCAAACAGATGTATTTTAGGGGTTTCTGTTACTACCAAAGAGCACAAGCTTTGGAATTAGTAAATTGTAGTACGGCAGAGACTTCTAGTTGCCTCCTGATATTCATACTTCCCTTTATATAGTAGCAGAACCAAATTTAATTGGACACATTGCTTTCCAGATAAAAGACTACATTTCCCAGAATTCCTTTGTGACTAGGTGAGGCTATGTGGCTAAGTTCTAGCGAATGAGATGCAAGGGGACATCTAGTGTGGGGTTTTTGAGAAGTCACTTAGAAAAGAGGGGAGAGTGTCTTTCTTCTTTCTCTCTATTTTGCTCCTTGGATCATGGAGGTGATGGCTGGAGCTCTAGCAATCTTTTAGGACCATAAAGATGAGGACCACACCTTAGAGATAGTGGAGCAGAGAGCTAGTAAGAGCCTGGTCCTTGATGACTGTGGATCTCTGGATTTCTTTTACTTAAGAGAGAAATAAACCTCTATCATGAGACTTCACCATTTTTCAAGTCTTTGTTATTCTAAGTTGGGCCTAATTCTGGGTTTAATCATCATCTTTTATGGAGATGTTAACCTTTGAGCTTCAGTTTCCTTAATTATAAGACTCACAGGTTTCCAGTTTTATAATTTTCTAAGGTATTCTGAGAATTGAACATTTCATAGATGTCTAGTGAATGCAAAGCACACAGGACAGTTCTTACTACTTTCTCCCCCTTAATAATTTCAAGGTGTTATATATACAAGTAGTTGGGAATAAAAACCATGTGACAAGAATATTTAGAGCAATCAAGGGATGAACTATATGGATAGGTGACCAAATTACAAATACAGTCTCATTGCTCAATTCAGTTTGACGAAGGTAAAATAATTAATCAAGCTTTTAGATTCTGTCTCACTCCAAGTTTTTTAACTCCTATCCACAGTGTGAATTATATCTGTTTTTCACTGCTGCCCTGTTTATGAGGAAATATTGACCTGAATGTTTTATTCAGGTATTATACCTGAAAAATGGCTTAGCTTTGCTCCAGTCAACCCCCGGATATTGTAATTCTGAAAGTCACACTGTCTTTCCCTGTTGATGTCTTGCTAAATTTACATTTACTCTCTTGGTTGGTCTACTTCTGCTTATCTAGGTAATTCCCTACTTCCAAGCCCTTTCTAATACTCTCTAACTGACTATCTGATCAGAGTACCTTGTGGCTAAACTTGTAGTGCCTCCAACTAGAACCTTCTTGATCTTCAATTTCTCCCCTAACACCCCCTGGTTCCTGTTCCACTCAGTCTACTTAACATAGTATTCTTTTAAATCCATATATATATATATATATATATATATATATATATCTTATATATATAAAATCTTATATATATATATATATATATATATAATCATATACATATATAAAATCTTATTTGATTTTTACAATAACCTTGTTTGGAAGGCAACCTCCTGTTAGAACATGGGAGACATAACCTCAGGGGAATTAGGAGCCCATATGAGATGACACACATTGTTCCTGGTGGGGCTGGGATTTCTAGTCTCAATTTTTTTTTCATTACGCACCACAGTTCTCTCCCCAAATTTGAAAGCCACTCATGTAGGCTGCCCATCAATCAGGCCTCACATTTCTATTATGATTGCTGCTGCCTCCTCCAGACAGAGATTCATTCTGACCCACATATATTCTTGAGGATGAAGGATTTGTCACATTTCATATTTGAATAACATTTTTATACTTTTGAAGTGCTTTCCTGTACATTATCTTATTTGATATTCACTGTATGTCTGTAAGGTAGGTATTTCTTTTTCCCCCATTCTCCATATGAAAAAATGAATGCATGAATAATCTAGGTGATGAATTCAAGATCACAGAGAAAATTAGTGAGAGAATTGAGACTGTGTCCTTTGACTGAGGAATTGCATTTTCAAAGGACGTATATGGAGAGTGGCCCCTTTTGAATACTTAGACCCAGGTCTATGGTGAACACCTAGGCAGAACCGATGTAAGTGATTCAGGGGCTCTAGCTCTTCCTTTTAGAAGTCTTGTGAGCCTTGTGATCCTCCATCTCCTCTTCTATGTGCCCCCCACCTGCTGCCACATTTCCAGGTTACCTACACAAGCACTCCTCTAAATAACATAGGGACAGGAGTCAGTAGGGAAGGCCAGATGACTGTCATACAAAGCCTGCACTGTCCAGTGCTGAACAGAGGCTTCTGATAATTAGTACTATAGATTCTCAGAGGACTGAGTTATCAGTATGACTCCACCAGTCCTAAAGGAAGGAAGTCTTCATGGAGGGTTGAGGTTGGTCTGGCTCTCTGGTCCCTAAAGACAATATAGGGTCACAGAATTAGCTCTGGGGTGTACGTCAGTACACATAGGTTTGAGCCTCAGCTCACTGTTGATGTGTTCAGTGACCTTGGGTAAGTCAATTGACCTTCCTAGACCTCAGTTTCTGCATCTTTACCAGAAGGCTGAACTAACTTTAAAATACTTGTATTAGTTCATTAGGGCTACCATAACAAAGTACCACAGACTGGGGGCTTGAACAACAGAAATTTATTTCCTCAGAGTTCTGGAGGCTGGAAGTCTAAGATCAAGGATCAGTAGGTTGGTTTCTTCTGAGGTCTCTCTTGTTGACTTGTGGACGGCTATTTCTTCTTCCTCTGTCTTCACACGGTCCCACTTTGTGTGATTGTGTCCTAATCTCTTCTTCTTATAAGAGCATCAGTTATATTGGATTAGGGCCCACCAAATGACCTCATTTTAACTCAATTACCTTTTTAAAGACACTGTCCCTAAATATAGTCCTTAGATATTGGGGGTTAAGATTTCAACATATGAATTTAGGGGGGGACACAGTTCAGCCCATAAGAGTGTCCAAATTTGGTCAATCAGCAGAACTCAGTAGGCTTCAAAAAATAAAAGTTTCTGAGCTCTAAACCTACTCTCTAAGAACTATGAGAGTTGGAGCCCAGGAAATGACCTATTTTAAGAGCTCCCCAGGTGATGGGCATGCTTGGCCATGTGTAGAAGCCCCTGGGCTAGAGGACCTCCCAGGGCGTTTCATTTTGAATGTTCTTTGTACTTAGGAATCAGGGCAGCCCCCAGGGGGAAGGCATTCTCACATGGCATCTGTCCTGGAGAAGGGTGAAGGCACAGGTTAAGAAAGGGGGATATCCAAGGGGTGCCTCAAAGGGTTTCCAAGTGTCTTTTGATGTACAGAGAGACCATGGCAGGGGTGGTAGGCTGTCAGGTAGGAAGGAGAGCCACCCCTCTCTACCAGTCACCCTCAGGACCACTGCAGCCTAAATTTGGTTTCTTTCTGTGTGGAGCGGCTAACACTCCTGAATATTATTTTGGTGAAAAATTCTGAGCTTGGGACTAAAACAAGTGTTCCCAGAAATGGTGAGAAGAGACACTAGAGTGCAACAGCCAGAGATTCTTACTCAGAGAGTTCAGACTTCTGAAAAAGTGAGGGCTCCGTGGGTAAAGTATGTTAAAAAGAGCTTGGTAGTGTTTATATGACCATGCCACTCTCTCACTTTGTCCCAATAAAGCAGAAACTAACACACCATTGTAAAACAATTATACGCCAATAAAGATGTTAAAAAAAAAAAAAGAGCTTGGGCTTCTCAGGCAAGTGAGTTAATTCAGATCTGTTTTCTGACAATTACCAGCTGTGGGATGTAGGGTGGGGCACTTGGCATTTCAGAGGCTTCATTTCTTCTTTACTATATTGGACAGAATGTCAGAGGAGCAGGGTGGTTATGAGACCTGAGATCATGGTTGTAAAATCCTTCCTTCAATGTCTGGTAGTTGGTGGGCCTGATAATCAACCACTATTTGCTCTTCTAATTCTGGGTTTCCTCCTCTTTTTTCCAGTCTGTATGTCCCAGCTAATCACACACTTACAGAGAGAGAGGGAGACAGAGAGGAAACACAGAGAGGCAGAGAGAGACACCCAGAGAGAGACACAGAGAGAGACAGAGAAACACAGAAGCAGGGAGACATAGGCAGAGAGAGAGAGACAGAGAGAGAAAGAAAGAGAGACCGAGACAGAGAAAGGATGAAGGAAGAATGAGGAGAAGGAGGGGGAACAAAGAAAAGCCCCTGTTACTGCACTACTTTCTAGGCTTGGAAGAGTCAATGCCCTTTAAGAGAGGAATGAAGCTGAGCTGCTAGGGGCTCAGAGTCATTTTCTGGTTGTTAAGCCAAAGGTTTCTCCCTCAAAGAGTACACTTCACTTGGTATTAAGCACAAATATCAGGAATGGCCCAGTCGTCCAATTTCTGCTCCACTTTTTTGTTTGTTTGTTTGTTTTGCAGTACGCGGGCCTCTCACTGTTGTGGCCTCTCCCGCTGCAGAGCACAGGCTCCGGACACGCAGGCTCAGCGGCCATGGCTCATGGGCCCAGCCGCTCCCCGGCATGTGAGATCTTCCCGGACCGGGGCATGAATCCGTGTCCCCTGCATCGGCAGGCGGACTCTCAACCACTGCGCCACCAGGGAAGCCCTCTGCTCCACTTCTGATGTCACCTTTGACCCACCAATGATAACAGGTAATATTTGCATGTTTCCAATCACTTTTTAAAGCAAATGAGTGATTTATTTGCAGAGTCAACTTGCAAAATGAAGAGCTAGGTTTCACTGGCATCTTCACTTTGTGCATCAATCAATTTTCCATCTGGGAAACCCAAAGCTCTGAGGTTGCCACAATGCCTTGCAAATACGGGCATCTCAGTGAGGATTCCAGGAAGTCAGGAGGAAGTGAGGGAGGGAATGAAGTGGGTTGTAGGGCTCAGAGAAAGTGCACTGAATGTGTCTAAAAATTGTTCTCGGGTTGTTCCCCCCATACCAGCCTTTTCTCTGCAACTGGGTCATAGGTTCTTCGAGGGCAGGCACCCTGCTGGGGACATCTGCCTGCCCAATGGCACTTTTGTGCCATCATACAGAGCAAGTGGCTGCATGTCTGTACTTGCTAGGCTGAGCTGGAAGGGTGCAGCCATGGAAGGAAGGGAGAGCTGCCCTCAGCTTGGAGGAGGTGCCCGGGGTCCAGGTGGGTGGTCCTGAGCCCCAGGGCATCAGAGCCCTGTATCTGGAGGATGCTGATTCTTGCTGATCCTATAACTTGGTCATCACTGGTACATACAGATGTGAACATACAGAAGTGAACGTGATGAAGGAGCCTAATGTGCTTCCTCCTGCCGGTCCCCTCCCTGCCACGTGAGCGCTTCTGAGGAGCCCTGGGGAGCTGGTTACAGTTGAATTTTATTTCTTTTAATTTTATGAGTGAGAACCCCTGGCTTGATCAACATGAGAGAAAATGATAATTTGCAAAGTTTCTTTTCCTCCCTGAGCTCTCTTCCTGGTTGTTTACCTGAGGAGAAAGCATCTTTTGGGCAAGGTGCATTTTCCACTCGGCACATATACTTCTGTTATTAATTTTGCTTTATTTATTTATTAACCTCTTTCCTTTGGGGTTTTGTGCTCTGCTCTGAGACTGTCTCTCTAGGGATTTAATCTCACTGCGGATCATTGATTTTAGGCAACAGTTTCTTAAGGGTAGGGGCTGTATTTGTCTGGTTAGCGGTGTCTTGCATTTGTTCTGGCTCTGGCTCGTGTCACAAGCCTGACTCACAAGCCCTCATTTGTTGCAGATAGTTTTCTGTGAATTTCTCTTTCCCACCCCAAGCCTGAAGCCTCCTCAGTGCCCTGCTCTGGTTGACAACTGCACCCCCTGGAAGGATGTTGCCTCCTGATGCCTTGCAGGGAGCCTCAAATGACCTCCTCAGCATCTCCTTAGAAATAATGCTCCCCTTTCCTTCTGTCCTCCTCACCCACCGAGGAAGAGAGAAGAAAGGAAAGGGGCTTTAGAGTCAGGCAGCCCTGAGACCCAACTCTGTCTCCATCACGGAAATTTTGGCCAAATTGCCTTCCTGTCCAGACTCCGTGCTTTCCTTTACAAAATGGGAAAAGCCTTTTGCAGATTGTCATAGAGAAAGAACAAGGGAACATGGCAGACTTACCTAGAATGTTGCATAGCAAGTCTCAGAAACGTCGCTTTGCTGTTCTCAGGCTTAGCAACCCCCTCCTTGCATTGTCTTTCTTCTCTTGCAGCTCTCAACCAGATGATCTCCTTTTCCTTTCCTCATATCCACTTGTGACTCAGAATATGGACCAGCTCACAGAAAAAGGCACACACCTAGGATGCAGCACTGAGAACGGGACATCCCAGCATTGGGGGGGCACAGTGTCACTGACTCAATATTGGAGCATCTGAATCTGTGACTGAAAGATGCCCCTGGAGAACCACAAAACCATACTCCCTTCCCCCTGCTTTCTAATTAAATCCACTTTTGTTCAAGCACCAGCATTCGAGATGAATAAGAAACACCGCTCCTGGTATTGTTTTTGTTTTAATTACTAGTACTGCAGCAGTATTTTTCTTGCCGTTTTTTCTTTGCATATATATGTTACTTCAGTTACATTGTGGTATTTAAATGGGCTTTTGAGTGGGAGCCAGGGAACTTAACCATCATTTTCAATATGGTTTCTTTGGGAAAATGTAATGCTTCCAAACACACTCTGAAACATGACACAGCCTGTTTACGAGTTGAAGGTGATCAATTCGGCTTTTATTTTCACAAAGCAATTTCATACTATTCACTACGTTCCCTTGAGATGGTGTATTAGGCTGGCAGGGCATCCTCCTGTGCCCCAGAGAAGTTAGGTCAGTTGAAATAGGTCACACAGCAGAGCAGGGCCTGGGTCTCCAGTCTCTTGACTCTTAAGCCACTGCTCCTTCCTTGACCAGGGAACTTTTCCAATGAGCCACTGCTCATTGGAGAGGACTGTGCACTGTGCATGTTAGTACCCACCTAGACTCAGGAGAAAATGACCACCTGTGTCTGACTTCTAAGAATGTCTCCTCAGGCTACCACCACCCACTTCTCTGTCCCATCCACATTTTCCCTTTGGGGGATGCATGCCTGTTGGTAATACCATGAGGGGACCACAGGCTTCAGAGGCTGGGTCTGGTGGAGAGAAGTGATTAATCCTGCCTTTCCCACCAGGCCACATTACTGGATACTGCAAATGGTGTCGGTTTATTTATTCCGCAAATATTTGCCAAGGGCCTATTACATTTCTGTGCTAGGTGCTAAATGGACACAGTGGTGAATAAACACAGAGGCGATCCCTGCTTTCACAGCGTTTTCAGTCCAGTGGGGAAGACATGTACACAAAGGAGTCACAGAAAATATGACATGTGTTATCACAGGGGACGTTTGTGGCTAGTGGTAGCATGTTAGCTGATATGGCATGGGATATGGTGAAGTCTGAATTGCTGCTTCAGGGTTTCCATTTAAAAACTATTAGTCAGGCAGACTCTATGGATCCAGCATGGTGCTAGACCCAGAATTCAGTGAATAAGGCATCATTCTGACCTTCAAAGTGGTCAAAATTGAGTAAGAGGAGCAGTTTACTTTTTCTGTGTATCAAACTACCCCAAAACTCTGTGGCTTAAAACAGTGACCATTTGTTATTTCCCACAATTCCGTGGGTCAGGTAGGTGATTCTTCTGCTTTGAGTCGGCTTGACTGATCTCTGTGGTCAGCTGGCAGCTTGGATGGGACTGGATGGTATAGGATGAGTTAACTCATGTATCAGGCAGACTGGCTGGTGTACGGCCTTCAGCCAGGCGGCTTGTCTCAAACCCCGGTAGGATGGACTCTTCAGATGGTCATCTCAGTGTCCTAAACAGGAGACACTGCAAACCCCAATGCATAAGCACTTTTTAAGTCTGCTTATAGAACATCTGTGATTGACACATTCGCCAAACCAAGTCCCACCGCTAAGCCCAGAGTCAAAAAGGGTGTGGACCACACTAGGGTGTGGGTGCAGGGAGTTGTGAACATACTGGGGGCAATACTTCTGTAATCCAGTACTTCTGTAACCTACCTCAGACATATAAATAAAAGCATTAGTGTCTTGTGGTAAGTGTAAAGAGAAATAAACAGAGCCCATTGGTACCAAAGAGGTGGGAGCAACTAGCACAGGGAAAATCAGAGAGGTTTCTTTTTTTTTTTTTAATAAATTTTATTTATTTTATTTTTGGCTGTGTTGTGTCTTGGTTGCCGCACGTGGGCTTTTCTCTGGTTGCGGCGAGCGGGGACTACTCTTCTTTGCAGTGCGTGGGCTTCTTGTTGCAGTGACTTCTCTTGTTATGGAGCATGGGCTCTAGGCACGTGGGCTTCAGTAGTTGTGTTACGCAGGCTCGGTAGTTGTGGCTCGCGGGCTTAGTTGCTCTGCGGCCTGTGGGATCTTCCTGTATCAGGGCTCAAACCCGTGTTCTCTGCGTTGGCAGGTGGATTCTTAACCGCTGCACCACCAGGGAAGCCCCAAATCAGAAAAGTTTCTAAGCAGAGGCAGCTATCTGTCTGGTGGATAAGAAAGAGTTTGGTAAAGAAAGAAAAGGAAGCATATTGATGACATATCTCAGAGGCGACAGTGAGTGTGATTCACAGCAGATAGTCTAGGGAAGCTAAATTCCCATTTTTTTCTTCACTAGCCATTTCCCAGAAAATGATCCCATACACTCCTTGTTTTCATAGAAATTGTGCATTTTGAAACAACCAGCCAGTCACTTTCTAATTCTTACTTTTTCAGCATTTTTAATGCAATGCCATGAAAAATCTCTGTACTCAGTTTAATGAACTGTTTGACCTTATCAGGGCGCACAAATTACTTTTTTCAATGACTGCCTTTAAGGCTGCTTGGTAACATTCCCTTTCTCGTCTCTAAACAACATGTTGAAAATCCAAAGTATTTCTGGCCATTTTCAATCATAAAAACTTAGTCCATACAGGAATGCAAGAATAATGCAATATTAAGCAACCTATTACTATAATAACACTGACATAGTACCTGACATAATATTTTACAACCCTTTGTTTATTTGCTCATTGACAGACTTCCTGTTTCAAATGTGAACTCTTTGAGGGGAGGAACCATTTTACAAGTTTTCTCTTGAATTCCTAGGGCTCATAAGAGTCTTTTATATATTCTAGGCACGCAATACCTAGCTGTTGAATGGAATAATGAATATAACTCACAATAGATATATAAATATTATAGATTAAAATACTATGAAAAATAATTTAAGATAGGGTTCAAACTTGATTCATGATAAAAGTGTTAATATAGTAGAATAGACAGATATTTCCTTAATTTGGTATCTATTCTTTATCCTCAAGACAGGATTATGCATAAGAGTAACACAGTCACATTAAAGTCAGAAACAAGATAAGAATGTCCACTACTGGAGGTACTTGCCAATGTAATTAAAGAAGAGGAAGGAAGAAGTGGTATAAATATTTAAAAGGAGGAGTAAAATTTAGTAATTGCAGACTATATCAATGTAGAGCCTAAAAAGGAAGTGAATCAACATAAGACAGTTATAAACTATAAGAACCATAAGAGTAGTTGGTAAGGAGGTTGGTAGAAAAAACATATTCAGATATCAGAATCTTTCATATATACTAATAACTGTTGAAAGAAACATGCTGGTTATCATAGCAACCAAAATGATAACATATGAATATAAAAATATTCCAACGCTCCAATAATTTGAGGCATGTGGTACTGACGCAGGACTAGAAAGATCAATGGACTAAAGTAGAAGGTTCAAGGACTAGCAACAAGGCATAGGGGAAAATAATGTGCAGTAACAATAATAGTAACAGTAACTAACACATAGGGAATTTACTATTCATTCTAACCTGACATTTGAACCCCTGCAGTCAGGATCCAGTGTTCATACTCTTAACCACCAGGATATACTGCCTCTCTTTTTTTGCTGTAGTGCATTTGAGATAAATGGCATCAAGTAAATTCTTCAATAAATAATGTTGGAACAGCTATGTAGTTATCCAGAAAACAATAAAATCTGCTTTCCAAATCACCCCTTACTCCAAAATGTATTCCAATTAACCAATATTGTACCAAAGAAGATACCAGTAGAATTCATGAGAATGTTCTTTTGTTGTTGTTAATAATCTCAGGATGGGAAAAGTCTTTTAGAGTTTGACACAAAACTCAAGTATCTTTAAAAAGAAAATACTAAAAATTAGATTATTCAAATGTAACAGTGTTCTTTATGGAAAAAATACAATAAATAAAATAAAATAAAACATGACAAAGAAGAAAATATTTTTAACACACCTTGAATATAATGTGTGCCTAAACATGATTAAGAAAAAAGAAAGCCTAATAGTCCAAGTCAAACATGAGAAAAGAATATGAAGCGTTCACATAAAAGGAAATGCAAATACACCCTAGGTATGAAAATATGTCAAATAATACATATGAAGAGAGAAAATGAAATTACAGTTATAAGATACCTATCAGACTGACAAAAATGAGAAAGCTTGATGACACAATATATTGGGCACGTTTTGAGTAAGGGGAATTATTAATCATCACTGGTGGGAACTTGATTATACACTCTCTACCAAAATTACCTGTGTATACCCTCCGACTCTTCACTTCCACGTCTAGGAATTTATCCTGCAACTGCATTAGCACATGTGCATAATATTGCTATTTAATGTATTTTGCCTGTACTAAGGAAAAATACTTGGATAACTCAACTGTTCATCAATAGGGGTCTAGTTAATAATGATGATCACCATCCAGTGGAATGATCTGTACCTATTCAGAGGGATGTGGAAACTCTCAAATACTGACAGGGGAATCTCTCCATGAAATACTGTAATATAGTGGGCATAGTATGCAACCATTTACATGAGGAAAAAGTGAAGAATTTCTGTGTCTATCTATCTATCTAATATCTATCATCGGTTATCTGTCTACCCATTGGCTTGTAAATGCATAGAGTATCTCTAGAAAGACACAAAGGAAACAACTAACATTAGTGGCTTTAGGAGAAGGAAACTGGGGGATAAGAGGGACCCTCACTTTCATATTTTCTACCCTTGGAATTGTAAAACCTGATACAAAACGATATTTATTTCTATATATGAATGCATGGCAGTGACCACTATAAGCCCTCATGAAGCAGTCAGATGCTTACTTGTATTGATAATGAATAAGTCTGGATTTAAGAACTGATCAGAGGAAATTCTGTACAAAAAAGAAAAGGAAAAGACAAGAGCAGAAGTAAGGGTGGATGCTAAAATGAAAATCACTATTAGGATAAGAACTAACATTAAGGTACAGGTGTCTCTTTGAGATCTGATTTCAATTATTTTTCTATCTACCCAGAAGTGGGGTTGCTGGATCATAAGGTAGTTCTGTTTTTCTGCACCCAGATCTTTACTGCAGCATTATTCATAACAGCTAATATTTGGAAAAGACACAAAATGTCCATGAACAGATGAATGGATGGGAAAACTGTGGTATACAAATACAATGGAATATTATTCAGCCTTAAAAAAGAAGGAAATTCTGCCATTTGTGACAACATGTTTGAACCTAAAGGATATTAGGCAAAGTAAAATAAGCCAGTCACAGAAGAACAAATACTGAATGATTCCACTTATATGGGGGATCCAAAATAGTCAAACTCATAGAAGCAGATAATAGAATAGTGGTTGCTAGAGGCTGGCAAGTGGAGAAATGGGGAATTATTTTTCAATAGGTATACAAGATGTATAAGTTCTAGAGATCTGCTATACAACATTGGACCTACAGTTAATGATATGGTATTGCACACTTTAAAATATATTAAGAAGATAGATTTCATGTTAACTGTTCTTACCAAAAAATACCAAAAGAACACATGGAAATTTTTGGAGGTAATGGATACTTTTAGTGTGTTGGTTATGGTAATGGTATCATGGGTGTATGTATATGCCCAAACTCATCAAGAGGCATACATAAAATGTATCTAATTTTTTGCATATCAATTATATATCAATAAAACTAAAAAGAGAAAAATTTCCTAATAAAATATTATAAACTGAAAAAAATGAACAGATCAACTTATTTGTATACAATAAGAAAAAGCCCAAAATGACTTTAAGTAAAATAGAAATAACAGTCTAAGGCAAAAATATAAATCATACCAGTGGAAACAAATGAGAAAGTGTACGTGCACAATGAGAGAAAGAAAAAAAACTTTCTTCATCTTCCTACAAGGGCACTAATCCCATCAAAGGGGCTCCACCTTCATTACCTCATCTAACCCTAATTACCTCCCAAAGATCCCATCTCCAAATGCCATTGCAATGGGGGTTCAGGCTTCAGTGCATAAATTTTGGAGGGACACAAACCCTCAATCCATAGCAACGTGTAATCCTCATAATAACTATATGAAGCAACTACTATTATCTCAATGTTACAGATGAGGAAAATGAGGCACAGAAGGTCTAAACAAGTTGGTCAAGGTTAGACAGCTTGCACAGCAGCAAAACTGGGATTTGAGCATGTGTAGGCTAGCCCCCAGGGTTTTGCTTGAAACCACTATGCTGTCTCAAGTACAGGTGCTCTGCACCACAGCAGATCCCTACCAGTGTTCTCTTTGGCTCTTAGACCCTCACTGCCCACCTCACTGAACTGGTAACTCAGAGTCTGCTGGGCCACCTGGCACTAGGTCTGGGTAGGGTCAGGGTCTGGCTCCAATGATTGGAAGATCTTAGAGCATGGCATTTTTTGGTTCCTTTTTATTGCCAGCTTGGGGGTCTTGTTATTAACTCTGGGGCACCAGGAAAAGTGCCTTCCAATATCCAGTACATCTGTGTGGAGCAAAGGACATGACTGGATGTTAAACTCCAAGAACTGGCTCTCTGAGGCAATGGAGACAGAAGAGCAAGTCAGCTTGACAAGATTCAGCAAATTCAATTACATATCCTTCCTCTGTTCAGAGATCCTAAGTATCACTTCACCTGCATTATGAAGTCGAAACTCAATGTGGCTTCACCCTATTTGTCCCAAGTACTTCCTGCTTCAGCCCAATGAGGAGCTCTCAGTCCAGCCCAGCAGCTTCACTCAGCCACTTCAAGATCACCATTTTCTGCTCCTACTTTAAGACTGTAAATTTCCAATGAGACAGTGGACGTGAAATGCTTTGCAGGGCACATTTTGCTACACCGCCAGCAGAAAACACTAACCCAGGTAGAGCACAGATCAGTTTACAAAGAATTTTAAATTCCTCCTCACAGCATCCCTCTGAATTAGGAATTACTGGTCCTGGTTCTCAGTTGAGGATGCTGAGACTGGTGAAGTGGTTTCTTGGGCTCAGCTGCTCAGCACGCTGCTGGGTTGTTGTTAGACCCAGGGCTTGGACTCCAGATCCTGTGCTCTTTGTTGTTTTGTTTTTTTCTCCCACATAAGGAAGCACTTATTTGAGGTTTAACGTGAAATCATACAAATAAAATGTGTATAAACACAAATCCATATTGAGCCATGACACAGATAGCAAAAGGCAAAGTAAAAACAAAGAGAACTCATTGGTGGCTATATACAGTTGGACACAGTTGTGTCTTGTACACTAGAAACAGAGGACCAATCTTCAGTGTTGTCCTGCAAGATGGGTCGGGGGCGGGAGGGCAGTAGCAGATAACGTTCAACACTGTGAATGGCCAGTTGGATACTCCTGGTTCCTTGGATCTCTAGGTCAGGGAACTTTGATTTCTACCGATTAATATGGTGAAAAAAAAGGGGGGAAGGAGGAAAGAGGTTGGCAACCCTTAGGTTCAAAATACAAGGAGGACAAAATCTTGTCAGACACTTAATCACTGTTTCTCAACAGTTGCCAGACTCCAACGCCATTAGACTAGGTTTCCTCAGGCCTAACAAGCACAAGAGCCACAGCAAACATTCCTTGGGATAATCACTTTACGTGGATTAGCTCAATTCATCCTCACGACAACCCTACGAGGCAGGTGTTCGTATTAGCCACACTTCCCCAAAGAGAAAAGCTCCATCCTTTTATCCTTGTCACTGTCCTTTAATCCCTCGGGGTCTACTGTGATGAAAATAAAGCTGGCTGTGCACGTCCGCTCATAGCCATCTTGGGAACCTTTTATTGGGTGATGAGAAGTAATGAGAAGATCACTTCTGTTTTGCTTTGGAATGTGGTCCTTGGCCTTGGATTTGAAAGTAGCTGTATGTGACATTTGGGGAATTCCCAGAGCGGTTCCTAGGAGCCAAATGAGGAAGCTACCATGTGAAGTTCTGATGCCAGGAGGGTAAAGGGTCATGAGCCTTCCTCCACTGAAGCTTCCCTGCTGAAGAAGGTCCTAATTACCTCCCAGTGCCAACTTCCTCCTCCTCCTCCCTCCCCCTTCCCCTCATTCTTATTAATGTGGACAACTATCCCTCAAGGAGAGATTCCTCTGGGCCAGGCTTTGGTTGCATGTGGCTCATGACTTAGTCTTCAAGGCCGTGCTCTGTGAGACTTGGGGGCATCCAGAGTGAGCTCTTTCCTCTCAGCTCCTGAGAGCTGATAGTTCCATTTTCAGAAATCCAGGGACCCCACTGTTAAACAGAGCTGTTCCTAAAAATAAAATGATATAAATTTACAATTAAATAAATTACATTAAAAACAAAGGTAATAACTACACTAAAGTAATTACATATTTACCAGCACATCCCTGGAAGTACCATTCTCCCCGACAATAGTGCTGAAGATGACTGAGGTCTTGAAGGAAGCGGCAAGGCTTAGAGACAGACCCAGAGGGAGCCATCTCAAAGATGCTGGCCCCAACTGGGGGGCTGCTTTTTTCTCAAAATGAAGCTACACTTTGGCTCCATACAGCTCATGGGTTGGAGATGGGGGCAGTAGGGGTGGTGACTGAGAGACCAGGTTTGTAGGAACTATTGTCTGGTGGGAAAAAACCATGACAAAAATGAAAGGGCATTATGGGTGCAGAGGGTCTACCCTCTGACACCTGATGCTGTCAAAAATGTGCCTAGAACCAAAAATGTACCTGATGCTATCAACTGTTGTGCCAGGAGAGAGGGCAATGGGCTGGGTCTCCTATTTAGGATAAGCATCCACTCATTTCCTCTGGTGCCTCTGCCTCCCACTGGGTAATATGGGGTCACAGAGCCTCATTCCCAGAGAGGAAACTCACCCATAAGGATGAAGGTACCACACTCCAGCTCTCCTCTAAAGAACAAGAACAAGAACAAGGATGACTATCTCCAGGGGCCATGAACACACTAAGAGAAGGTAAAGCAGTGGTACTTGGAGCTTCTTCACAGAAAGACTCCAGATCCATAAATATATCCACTGGAATGCAGGACAAAACATAATGTATAAAAAGATTGAATAGGAGATATATTATGCTATTGCATGGCAATCCTGTCTGCAGGAATTTATAGCTTCGGTATATTCCCCATTAAAAGTGGTTCAGCTAGCTGGTAGAGAAGTTCAATTCATCTTGTATCTGCTGCAAACCATCAATATTATGGTTCACCCATTTAAACTGGAAATGGGACCAAATATTTGAGCTATTTATAATAAAAAAATATGAAAATCTTTGTATTGGTGTTCATCATCTAACTCCTCCAATTTAATCAGAAGTCTCTGTACATAGCTCAGAGAACATTTCTCACCTGTGAAGTTGCTAGGATCTGAGAGGCAGGAATGAGGAGGAAAATGGCCCCAGATCCCTTTTCTCAGAGAACCAGGCAGGTGCACGTACCTTGCTGAGTCCCTCTGTCCACAGGAAAGGCAAAGGGGCATCTGCAAAAGCCTGTGTACTGAAGGCAAGACGGGAAGGGGAAGGCTGAAAAGTTGGGATCAGGTAAGAGTACGGAAAGCCAGCAAGCATCCAAGTGCAGCTAGCTGATGCTAGCAGATGTGTCCCATGCTGGCTCATGTTCCCAGGGGAAATGCCAGCCCCAGGCTCTCTGTCAGTGGGGTTGACCTCACTGTGGTGGGATGTGATCTTTGTATTGCCAGGACACGCATTCCTTACACTGTGGATCCTCAGAGGAGAACCTGTGCTCCCCTAGGAATTACTTCTAAATTCATCTGGCAGTTTTCGTTATGAAAACATGGGGTCTGAGGCAGGGGGGTCCGAGGCAGGAGTGCCTGAGACAGCCCTGCACAAAGAACGTGAGTCTGTCTTAGATATATTCCCACAACGTCTCTCCCCTTTGCCCACACCACCTGCAACTCTCCACTCTCCCCTCCCTGGCGCTCCCACCACTAGCCTTAGCCTCAGTCTCCAATACCCGTCTCAGACTCACTCCCTTGTTTTTGAGTCCCTTTGATTTCTCCCACTTGACCCCTGTTCTCAGCTTGAGGGTCCTGACTCCAGGCGCCCACAGCTCCCAGAGAGAAGCTGTCTTGAGCTTTCTTAGCTCTACAATGGCCCGGGGAGCCCCGGGCCCTGGGAGGAGATGGAAATAAAGGCTAATCTCTTTACTCACGTATGCCCTGGCTCTATTTCCCCAGTGGAAACTCTGTCCTCTCTTGCTCTTGCATCATTCCCTGTGCTCTCCAGTGTCAAGTCAGTGGGACTTCCTTCATGTGCCTCGGTCACTGGCAGCGCCAGGCCCCTCAGTGTCTATCCATCCAGGGAGAGCCCATTCAGGCAGTGCCTGGAGGATGGATCAGTGTGCATACGCTCACGCGCATCTGGGTACTGACAGTGGAGGTCAGCTGGCACTTGCAAGCGAACATATTTGTAAATCCATGGGCATATTGGGGGTGGCCGGATCTATGTAACTGCAAATGTGCAAACAGGAGGCACATGGTTGGGTGCACTTGGACTTGACCTCTTCACCTGTCTTTGCTGCCGCAAGATCCTTGCACACGGAGCCTCCTGCTGCCTTTCGGTGGAGCTGGGGTGCGGGCTGAGGGTCTGGGGTAGAATCTCTTGCGGATGGGAGCACAGTGTGTAGAGAGGGGCTCCCCTCTGGAGCTCCCTTTTTTCTCCTCTTTATTCATCTGTTTTCGGTTGTGCTCCCATGCAGATCGCAAGGCTCAAAGAATATTTCAGAGCAGGCTCTTACCATTCTTCAAAGGCTGCAGCGCATCTACCCTGCCCTGGTCATTCCCTGACGGTTCACCGCCGTTGGGTGCCGCTGTGTTCTGACCCCAGATGTACAAGCTCAGTCATGCTCCCTGTCTTGCTCCTGCCATTTCCCACTCCTGGAACACTTTCCTCATTCCTATCCTCCAGTGTAAACACTGGTCACCTCTCCTTGGAGGTCCCAGCTTAAGGCTGTTCTCCCGAAAGAGGTTTGTGTGACCCTCACCCCACTCTGCCAGCTCTAGCAATCTTTTCCTTCTTGAATATACCGCCCCCCCCATTGTTTACTTTAGACTTCCAAGTGTGTCACCTTAAGAGTGTTTGAGTTTTTATTTCATTTGGATAAGTCTACTACTTTAAAGAAGATATATTTTTTTAATAGCTAATGAGAAAGTGGGGGGAAGAGTAAATTTACTGTGAAGAAACTTGACCAACTCTATCTTATCCAGGAGATCAAGGTCAACAGCACTAGTGTTAATTCAAGTTGGTGGCAGGTATTCCTGATGTGATGTGATGAGAAAGGCACTTTCTCTCTGTCGTCTGTCTCCCGAAACCCATAATCTTTATAGTCCTAAGAAAAACTTCAGACAAATCCTGATTGAGGGGCATTCCACAAAATATTGACTGGTATGCCTCAAAACCGTCAAGGTCATCAAAAACAAGAAAAATCTGAGAAACGGTCACACTCAGTGGGCCCTAAGGAGACATGAATACTAAATGTGATGTGGTTCCCAGACGGGATCCTGGGGCAGAAAAAGGCCATTAGGTAAAAGCTAGAGAAATCGGAATAAGATGTGAACTGTCATTAATAATCATGTATCAATATTGATTCCTTTGTTATAACAAATGTACTGTAAGATTTTAATAATAGGGAAACTGAATGTGGGCTAAAGGGAACTTCTGTACTATATCTGCAAATTTTCTGTAAATCCAAAACTGTTCTAAAAAAAGAAGTTTATATCAAAAAGACACAGTAAAGGGCTATTAAGGAAGAAAGTATTTGTCCATGGACAGAAACAAGTCCCATCACATGAAAGAAATACCTATGGAACAGAAAAAAAAGCTCAGGTAATGGTTATAGACTAATGATTATGGAGCCTTATTGTGTGTGAGGTTCTGTGCTGGGTGTTTTATATGTGTCTTATTTCACTGAATCCTCAAACATCCTCCAAGGCAGAGATCAAGACTTTTTCTATGCATGGAGTAACTGAGGCTCAGCAAAGTTGTGATTTGCCCCAGCTCATATTGTGAGCGGCACAGCCAGGATCTTAGCTCAGGTCAGTACGTTTCTAAAACCAGGCATTTTTCCCCTCCTGCAAGACACATCTGGTTGAATCTTTAGAGTTGTGATTCCTTGACTGCAAAAAACCCAGCCTCGGGCTTTTCCCAATCCATTCATTCTTCCATATTATTGGACACGTAATGTGTGCTGAGTTAATATTGTTGATTATATGAGATGAAATATATAAAAGTACCTAGTACAATGTAGGCTCTCAGAAATTTCTTTTTGGCTTTTTGTTTATTATTTTGTTTTAAGAAATGGGAATGAGATTGGGCATTGCCACATCACATTGAGGCACTTCATCTCAGATCAGCTCCTATCCATATCCTCCAGGTGAGGACTTTGTTCAGTACCGGGTTGCTTTCAAATTGCCTGGTGAGTATACAGCAGGCCTCCCCAACTAGACTGGATTTCCTGAGAGGAGGATCCAGATTTTTCTTCTTCCCTGTTCCTTCTAAGGGCCTAGCACAGTTCTATGTGTACAATAGGGCTCATTTTATGCATTAATCTGCTGGTGAGAACTTGGTGGTGTGGAATGGTGGGGCAGGGATTACACTGACGGCACGGATACCAACCAATCAGAACAGACACTGGTCTAAACAACAGATGGTGAGGTTCTAGTGGCTTCTGGCTGAATACCAGCCCCAGGTTAGCTGAGGTTATCTGAGTGCCCTGGAGCTGGGACTCGGGGGAGCCCAGGAGCCTGAAAGAACCACATACACCTTCACCTTGTATGACAGGAAAACAGTGGCAAGGCAATATGGGGACAGGAAAATAGCATCGTCTTGAAAACTAGGCAGACACAGCTTGAGCTTCCCTTGTGAAATACTGGATGACTCCCAAAGATCACAATGCTAACACGTCTTCAACTGTAACCTAGACCATTGATTTCATAACCTGGTTTCTTCACCAATGGTAGAGTGAAGAGGAAAAATATCAAAAAATGTGCCTTCAAACCCAAATGAAATGTATTCTACTTGAGTCCAACACATCTCAGTTTTCTTGCCTTTGAGATGGGGCAATGACATCTGGAAAGGGTGTGAGGAGCATTAACTGAGTGATGGTAAAAGTAATGCCGACACATAGAGTGGAAGTTGACAGCTCACAGCACAGTATGTCAGTTGTGCTGTGATGGTGTGGGGTCTGCAGCCCCCTCACTGCCCCTGCCTCCCCTTCCCCGGAGGCAGCCCTCTCCTCTCTATGGAGCTGACTCCTCCTTCCCCGATTTCCTAGTTGCACAAGAGTTTAGAGAAGGTGATTTGAAAGAAGGGCAATAGTGGTCTCTTAGCAGAGAAGGGTGGGTGCTGGGAAGTGAAGACACCACTTATAACTCTTAAAACTCCACGTCCTGACTTTCTAGGTCCCCTTGGCAATCTTCCCTTACCCCTTCCCAGGGTGTGTGTGCAATGACGGTAGCACCACAAGTTTCTGAAGAGATAACCTTGGCCGGCTCCTCATCTAACAGAAGGTGACGTTGTGACCAGGAGGGGATCATCCAGCTCATGGTCAGACAGCGATGACCAGGGTGCAGACCCTTTGACCTCCCACCCAACTCCTTCTCCACTGAGCTGGACCTCAGTCCTTTCCAGCTTGAGACCTGTGTTGAATTGACTGCAACAAGATGTCAAGTGGGTTCTCCTGTTGTCTGGGAACCGTGGCTCAGCCCCAGAGCTGAGTACAAAAGGCACTAAGTGCCCCCTTCTAAGTACAGGGGATCCCTGCAGTGAGCTAGCAGAACCCCCACAGTGTTGGGGCTGCCAGCACCCACAGCTGCCCCCATGAATGTAAGGGGAGGACCAGCATAATGGAAGCTGGTTTGGGGGAGGGGAGGAGAATGCTTTCTCTCCTCCAAACCAAGAGAGGAAGTGCGAGAGAGTCAGCTGTAAAATCCGGGCTCTCTGCAAGAGGGTAATGTAGGCATTTTGTTTCCAGTTGGTGTTCTGCTTGCCCTGCAGGCTGGCTGATTGTCCCTGTGTGATTGCTCCGAAGAGGCAGAAGTAGAATGAGAGAGAGATGGTGAAGAGCCCGCACTCCCCCATTTGATAAGGATGGAGGATTCTCTGTGATTCTCCACCTAGAAGAATGTGGTCAGGGGTGGGGACCACTGTGGGAAGGAAAGAAGGTGCAGAAGACATGGAGCTAGAGCTGGGTCTCCCACCTCAACGAACCGGGTGGTGGGGCAGGTCCCAAAGCACCCATGTAAGCACTCCCAGGGAGCCAGCGTTGTGATGCCCACCACACAGAGGGCAGCAAAGCCAGGCGGTGATTGCCAGAGACACAATGGCAACCGCAGAAAGAGGTCTGCTGCATGTGCAGATAACCAGGTAAGGATATGTCTCTACTGAGCTAGCTCTTCTCTATGATCTCACCCCGGAGGGGAGGATGGGTGCATTGAACTCCAGGGCTGCCAGGTAAAATACAGGACTCTCCGTTCAGTTCGAATTTCAGATAAACAGCAAATATTTTTCAGGATAAGTATGTCCCAAATATTGCATGGGACATACTTATATTTAAAAATACATTGAATATTTTCATTCAATATTCAAGATGAATATTCATCTGAAATTCAAATTGAACCCTGCATTTTTGTTTGTTAAATCTGGCAACACAACACTTTCTATCCCCAACATGCGTACACACACACATACCAGGATTTTATAGACACAGGAGGGAAGCTTTGATCTGAGTTGGAGACTGAAGTTTTAAAATGAGCAGGACTGAGACTTAACAACTAGTATGAAACCATTCTAATAAATGAAAGTTGTTGGCAATTTATAGAACTGGGCTAAGATGTCATTCAGGAGGCAGCTGCCCAGTGAGAACGTTGGGGCTCTGAGTGAGCTCAGCTGGGGGTCATTTATTAGAAAAATAAAACTGCTTTCCTAGTTACACCCCCAAGTGGAGACTGGCTCCCCTCTCCGATGATTGATGCTGCTCCTCTCTGCATTCATGGTTTCCCTCTGCGGTGCCTTCTCCTCTTCAGATCCGGAGCCTTACCTCTCTGCATCCTGCAGTCCCCAGTTCTCATAGTCGATGAAGTGTATCTCTGTCTCCTCAGAGAACTGGGGTCTCTAATGGTGGAGCTGGCTGGAGCAGGAAGGCTCACCCTAGGCCGATTAGGAAAAAGGCAAAGCTGCCACTGGCAGAACATTCCTCCCTGGGAACAGCCACAGGCCAGGTGGTTTGCACTGAGGACAGTGGTAGGAGAAGCAACAGGCAGTGCCTGGGAGCTTCCATCCATATGGGAGCCACAGTGGGACTCACACTGCTGTGGGCATTTCTGGTGCGCAGGACTGGATCCCCAAGTTCCCCCTGCTCCCTGCAAACAGCTGAAATGACCCACACTTACCTTAGAGCAGGAGCTGGTGCTGCAGAAGAGGGATTAGAGGCTGCTAAAGGCACACGTGGCTACCTTGATGATCTGGCTCATGATAAACCTTATTCAAGGCTTAAATGGGAAAAATACAAAACTTACATGTGGTCTCCTGATCCTGGACCAAAGAATCCAGCCAAGTCCCCTGCCTCTCCCCTCCACCTCTATTTAACACACAGACCAGCTCTCCTGCTGGTCCTGCACTCTCCTGCCCACCCACTGCCACCATCCCCGCAGCATCCCTGTCCCTTTATCACCTAGGTCCTCTTTGTTCCTCTGGGCTGGCTCCATCTTGCTGGTGGTTGTCCTCTGTTCACAGGCATCTGAGGAGCTGCCCTCTCTGCTAGAGTTCCTGTTGGGTGCCCCTCCCCATTTCTTCTTTCTTTTTGTCCCAACACACAGGTGCAATTCATGTCTCTGCTTGGCCCGTGGACTTGGAACCACTTCTCCTTTTGCTGTGCGCTTGGTCACATCAATAGGACACCGGGTGCTGGTGGGATCGACTTATAGAAGGCAGCCCCCTGGGGGAGCAGCAGCCCAGAGCTGGACAGGGTGCTGGAGGGGGTTGAGGGACGGGTCCCCCTGGGCTATAGCTGGTGTGAGCCCAGGGACCAGGACAGGCTAGGATCTCACTAGGGAGAAGGGGTCCCACAGAGAGAGGAGAAGAGAGGGCATCTGGAGAAGGGCTGTGGGAGGCTGTGCCGAGGGGGGGGAAGAACTGGACACAGAGAGGAAGTACGGAGTGTATGCAGAGGAAGCAGGGAGTCTGAAAAAGAGGTATATGCAGAGAGAGGGAGGGAGGAAGGGAGAAAACCCAGCTAGAAGAATTGCACTTTCAGAAGGCTGGATTCTTCAATATATGCAAATCAATCAATGTGATACACCATATTAACAAACTGAAGGAGAAACACCATATGGTTATCTCAATAGATGCAGAGAAAGTTTTCAACAAAATTCAACACCCATTTATGATAAAAAGCCTCCAGAAAGTAGGCATACAGGGAACTATCCTCAACATAATAAAGGCCATATATGACAAGCCCACAGCCAACATCGTCCTCAATAGTGAAAAACTGAAAACGTTTCCACTAAGATCAGGAACAAGACAAGGATGCCCACTCTCACCACTCTTATTCAACATGGTTTTGGAAGTTTTAGCCACAGCAATCAGAGTAGGAAATAAAAGGAATCCAAATCGGAAAAGAAGAAGTAAAACTGTCACTGTTTGCAGATGACATGATACTATACATAGAGAATCCTAAAGATGCTACCAGAAAACTACTAGAGCTAATCAATGAATTTGGTAAAGTAGCAGAATACAAAATTAATGCACAGAAATCTCTGGCATTCCTATAAACTAATGATGAAAAATCTGAAAGTGAAATCAAGAAAACACTCCCACTTACCACTGCAACAAAAAGAATAAAATATCTAGGAATAAACCTACCTAAGGAGACAAAAGACCTGTATGCAGAAAGTTATAAGACACTGATGAAAGAAATTAAAGATGATACAAATAGATGGAGAGATATACCATGTTCTCGGATTGGAAGAATCAACATTGTGAAAATGACTCTACTACCCAAAGCAATATACAGATTCAATTCAATCCCTATCAAACTACCACTGGTATTTTTCACAGAACTAGAACAAAAAATTTCACAATTTGTATGGAAACACAAAAGACCCCGAATAGCCAAAGCAATCTTGAGAACGAAAATTGAAGCTGGAGGAACCAGGCACCCTGACTTCAGACTATACTACAAAGCTACAGTAATCAAGACAGTATGGTACTGGCACAAAAACAGAAAGATAGATCAATGGAACAGGATAAAAAGCCCAGAGATAAACCCACGCACATATAGTCACCTGATCTTTGATAAAGGAGGCAGGAATGTACAGTGGAGAAAGGACAGCCTCTTCAATAAGTGGTGCTGGGAAAACTGGAGAGGTACATGTAAAAGTATGAGATTAGATCACTCCCTAACACCATACACAAAAATAAGCTCAAAATGGATTAAAGACCTAAATGTAAGGCCAGAAACTATCAAACTCTTAGAGGAAAACATAGGCAGAACACTCTATGACATAAATCACAGCAAGATCTTTTTTGACCCACTTCCTAGAGAAATGGAAATAAAAACAAAAATAAACAAATGGGACCTAATGAAACTTCAAAGTTTTTGCACAGCAAAGGAAACCATAAAGAAGACCAAAAGACAACCCTCAGAATGGGAGAAAATATTTGCAAATGAAGCAACTGACAAAGGATTAATCTCCAAAATTTATAAGCAGCTCATGCAGCTCAATAACAAAAAAAACAAACAACCCAATCCAAAAATGGGCAGAAGACCTAAATAGACATTTCTCCAAAGAAGATATACAGACTGCCAACAAACACATGAAAGAATGCTCAACATCATTAATCATTAGAGAAATACAAATCAAAACTACAATGAGATATCATCTAACACCAGTCAGAATGGTCATCATCAAAAAATCTAGAAACAATAAATGCTGGAGAGGGTGTGGAGAAAAAGGAACACTCTTGCACTCCTGGTGGGAATGTGAATTGGTTCAGCCACTATGGAGAACAGTATGGAAGTTCCTTGAAAAGCTACAAATAGAACTACCATATGACCCAGCAATCCCACTACTGGGCATATACCCTGAGAAAACCATATTTCAAAAAGAGTTATGTACCAAAATGTTCATTGCAGCTCTATTTACAATAGCCCGGAGATGGAAACAACCTAACTGTCCATCATTGGATGAATGGATAAAGAAAATGTGGCACACATATACAATGGAATATTACTCAGCCATAAAAAGAAACGAAGCTGAGCTATTTGTAATGAGGTGGATAGACCTAGAGTCTGTCATACAGAGTGAAGTAAGTCAGAAAGAGAAAGACAAATACTGTATGCTAACACATATATATGGAGTTTGAGAAAAAAACATGTCATGAAGAACCTAGGGGTAAGACAGGAATAAAGACACAGACCTACTAAAGAATGGACTTGAGGATATGGGGAGCTGGAAGGGTAAGCTGTGACAAAGCGAGAGAGAGGCATGGACATATATACACTACCAATCATAAAATAGATAGCTAGTGGGAAGCAGCCGCAGAGCACAGGGAGATCAGCTCGGTGCTTTGTGACCACCTGGAGGGGTGGAATAGGAATAGGGTGGGAGGGACGGAGACGCAGGAGGGAGGAGATATGGGAACATGTATATGTATAACTGATTTGCTTTGTTATGAAGCAGAAACTAACACACCATTGTAAAGCAATTATACTCCAATAAAGATGTAAAAAAAAAAAAAAAAAGAAAGCAAAGGTAATTTAGGCTGAGCAGTTTGAGGGGAGAGCATTCTGGAAATGGCTCCAGACTGTGCACTGGATGCATGCAGCTCCATCCTATCTAAGCTGCATGCATGGCTGACTTCCACATCCAGAACTGTCGCAGGGGGCGAGCGCTGTCCACCCGGCTCTCCACGCCCCAAACCCATCCAGACAGCAGCATATGGGCTGCCTGATGTTCCGTGCCTGATGTTCTGGATGAGGAAACGCAGAGAATCCTGATCTCCCTGCTCCTCCCCCGTCGCTTGTTTTCCCTGGGCCGGTCCTAGAGCTTGAGGCAAATCACCTGCATGTGCCTTCCCTTCCCCTAGTGTTGATTCCAGGCAAGATCAACAGCACAGCCAGGCAGCCTGGGCTTCAGAATCAGCCCGTGGGGGTGGGGGGGTGGAGCAATGGAGCAGTGGGAAAGGCAGATTGGGGGGGGGGGTCATGAAGGAGTAACTGTGTGTGTGTGTGCTGACTGCCTCCTTTTCCCAGGGCTGCTGCTGAGCCTACAAAGTGCAAGGCTCCAAGGAGTTACCGAGTTGCTTCTGCTCTGGGGTTGTTTCTCCTCCCACCCATGGACCTTCTGCAAAAAGTGTGTCCATCTCCTCCATTCCCAGCAGTTCAGCCTTCTCCCAGTGCTGGAGGCTGAAACCTCCTGGAGTTTGCCCCTTCTTGCCTCCTTGTGAAGATGTCTGTTTTGGGATCAGGAGACTGTGTTGATGGTATAATTATGTATAATCATATATAAATATGTGTGTGTGTGTAACCATATAATGATGATGACGATGGTGGTGGGAATGATGATGTGATCTTGTTTCATGAGAGCTTACCGGGTGCTAACTACTTTATGTGTTACCCAGATGGTCCTCACCTATGCCTATGAGGTTATACATTCCATACATAGTTATATATATTACATATTAAATACACACACTCACATCTCTGTTGCATATATGTAAGGAAATTAAGGCCCTGGAGAGGTTGAGTAACCTGCCATAGTCACACAGCTAGAGAGTGGCAATGTGTTAATAAAGCCTGTATTGTACCCGCACGTGGAAAGCTCCAATCACTAGGGTTCCCTTCACCTAGTGCCGTAATGCACACCCTTCCTGCCTGGTGCCTGGCCAGCCAGATGATGAGACGTGCTCTCATGGGGACACTAAGGTGCAGGGACCCTGGTGCCACCCTGCTGGTCCTGGACAGCAGCACATCCTCTCACTCCAGCTGAAGTTAGGCTCACAACCACACTCACTACCTGGGAGGAAAAGGGTTTAGACCTCAATTAGGATTTGACCCCAAGGCTGGTGGGATAAAAAAGCAAAAGGCAAGTGGCTGGTGGAGATCCCAGGCAGATAAACACCAATTAGTAGCAGAGACCGGTGCATCCTAGATCTCCCGTCCTGGGATGAGGTAGGCTTGTTCCTCTTTAGGTTTCTTTGCTGGTCAGCTATGCAATGACCTCATCTCCCCAGTCCTGGTAGAATCTGCATTGTGTTCTCCACTTAGTCATAGAGTTCAAGGGAGAACAGCCTCATCCCCTCACGATGGGTTTTGAAGATGTCCAGCACCCATGTGTGAAGCATCCCCAGCTCATGAGAGGTGGGAGGGTTGAGGAGAGAACCCCTTGGGAAAGTTCCCTAATTTTTAAAAAGATGGTAAGCATATGCGGCTCCATTTCTGCCTCTATAAGTGACACTTGGAGACATGGCAGCCCTCTCATGACTATGAGGGGAGACAGCTAAAGGAAACGTCCACGCCTTGAACATCCTGGACGTGGCACAGCATCCAAGACAAACACAAAACACCCTGGTCCTTGTGAGGTTGTGGAGTTGATAGATTTCTTGCTAAGCAAGGTTCTAACATTTCTGCTGGTTTAAACAAGTTGAGGTGTGAGATTGTGTTTTGTGGCTGGCTGTGAGTTATCTATCACTAGCTGCTCTATCGCTTTCAAAGAGTCCTCATCCAAGCTCTGGGGAATCCTCAGTGCTCTCTCAGGGCCCGGCTTGGGAGGAAGTGGGTGTGGGGTAGGGAGGACTAAGCTGCCTGGCCTGTTTGCTACACAGTGTTCACACACAGCAGCCCCCTCCCTCATGTCAGAGTTTAAAGGGTCCCATTGCTCAAAGAAAGAAACAGCTTGAAAACCAGTGCAGTGAATCATCCTGCCTCCTCTTGGGAAGTTAAATAAAACCAAAATCTGTGGTTTCCTGAATGCAGGTGCCTGTGCCTTCTTGAAAGAGAAATGGCAGCAAACACGTTTTCTCATGGGAAGAGGCACGGAAGGACTTCCTGCACTCCCAGACCACTGGGGACGAGCCCCAGAAGAAATGCTCTCCATCTTTCTCTGAAATTTGGCTTACTGTCATCCGCCCAAGCCCACTCTCAGTTTTGCCTTTTCCCTCACCCCCACCCCTACACCTTGAGCAGACAGCCTGAGAAAGTCCCTCAGGGTACGTGCAGACTGCACCTCTCATCTGGTCCTCCTCCAGCTGAAGTGGCTTCCCAAAGTCTCCTGCATTATTCTGGAGGCAGAAAAGGAGCTGGAATGTTCTCAGAGGCCATTTAGTCCAAAGCTCCGACATTCGAATGAGAAAACTGAGGACCAAAGGGAGAAGCATTTTGCCAACCTCTAGAGTAGCCACCCAACACCCTCGGTGAAGATGAGCTGAGATACATGCCTGAGTTGAAATCCTGCGCAGGGCTGGGTACACACAGGAGGTGATTGATACATGGTTGTTTTGCTTCCCTTCTCTTGAAAGGTCCTTCACGAGGTAGCTGAAAGCACAGACTTTAGAAGTAAGCACAGCTCTTCAGTGGACCACCTGGGAGACCTTAAGCCCCTTCTTCCAGCTAGACAACAACTTTCTCAAGGGCAAAGCAGCCCTGGATCCCCATTTAAACAGCCACGTTCCTGGAGTGGAGAGCACTTCAGGCTGTTGGCAGTCTTGCAATTTAACAACAATAAAGGCTCTAAGAACAGATTTGATAGAGAAAGGGAGAAGAGATAATAGGATTTTTTGCTATTTTTAAGAGGGTGGGAGAGGGAGGGAATCAAGGAAGAAAAAAGCTTGGGGAAGGGACGTTTTGTCTCCAACTGATCTTGTCCATCAGCATGATCACCGTATGCATCACTGCCATCAAAGAATCATTATTAAGTGACTGCTGTGTACTCAGACAGCGCTATGGGAACTGTCTAGCAATAGATGGAGAGAAGCATGAAAGTGAGACGGATGCACACTATCATATCCAGGGTTTGGGGGCCCTGTGCTGGAGAAGACACAGGTCAGTTATAATGGGCGCAGGCAAAAAGAGGCCTGACATAGGGCTCCGAGATTCCTTCTGAGGAGGAACGGGGTTCAACCTCACTGGCTCAGTTGGTTGACAAGCTCAGTATTCATTGACACGTTTGCATCTAGTTATTGGCCAAGCAAGTAGGCTTCCCTGGAGCATCCTCACCAAAAGACGAAACTTAGGAACACACTTCCAGGAACAATGAAGTCCAGATACCCAACCTGCAGGCAGATAGCCTCAGACACCCTCCTGAGTTGCTTGTAGGGTATGGGGCTCTAGCCACTGGATAGGGGCTCAGACCTGGACCTCAGAGCCAGGATTAGGTGAGGTACAAGGTTAATTGGACTCCTCAGAACCTGCAGAGACAAGGCAGCGTATCAGAACAGTAACTTGGCCCAAGGATTGATGCAGGAGCCAGATGCAGGCATTGATGAGCAGGTTTGGGGCGTGGTGGGGATGCTGTCAGATATGAGGAAGGGCTTGTCTCTCAGCACTGGAACGCTGCCTCCTCCCAGCAGTGAGAGGGAATGGATGCTCTGTCTAAGGTGGCCTTTATTATGGTTGGTCCTGGACCCTGGCATAGTGCTGAGCTTGCAGAGTCTCTGCTATCAGGAGGATGATGGTTGCAGAAGCCGTGGCCCCGGAAGGACACACCTGATGAGCTTCTCCCTCTGTCAGAACTTCTGCAAGCAGAGTAGCCAGCACAGAGGCATCCCTTAAAGCTCTGGGTGGACTTCCCTTCTTGCACCCAGGGATGTTTGCATCTCCTGTGTGGGGCTCCTTTCCAACTCATAGCTGAATCTCCTGGAGTTAAATCCTCATCTGCTTCTCTTTCCAGCCTATGAAAATCGCAAGGGAAATTTGCGTCCACTCCCAGGGCCATAGGTGGCCTCTGTAACTGACCACTATGTTGTCCATTTGTCTCAACCCAGCCTCTCTCCTGCGACCCACCGCATTTCTTTCTCTGCTTCTTCTACGTGGCTCGTGAGCACCTCTGACTCAATCTCTCTGCAAGTGGGCTTGTCATCTTCCCTGCACAGCTGGTCCTTGTGCTGGATATTTTCCTTTAGCAAATGTCACTACCATCCACCCAGTCACCAAAATGAGTGATCTAGAATCTTCCACCCTCCCTTTCTTCTGCCTTCAGTTCCTCCTTCCTTCCTCTCACCCCTATCCATCATTGAGTCAGTTTCCAAGATCTGCCGATTCCACCTTCTAAATACGGCTCTGGTCTGTCCCGTACCCAGTGCCTTGATCAGCTTCCAGTCTTGTGCCCTGGATGATTGCTAGAATGTTCTCCTCATGGATTTCCCTCTGGTCTTCAGTCCTGCACAACTGCCCAACCACAATCCCATCTCTTCTCCCCACTGCAACACAAGTCATCTTTTTAAAACACAAATCTGGTCATGTCAATCCTTTCCTAATATCTTTCAGTGGCTTTCCCATCGCTTTGGGAGAACATCCAAACTCCTTGGCATGATATATAGTGTTCCCTTCTCTCTTTAATCGTTTCTTGCTTCTTCTCCATATGTACCGCTCTTTTCAGCCATGTGGACGTCCATGTGATTGGAGAAATTTGCCTTGTAGTTTTTTTTTTTTAATTGAAATCTAGTTGATTTACAATGTTGTGTTAGTTTCAAGTGTACAGCAAAGTGATTCTGTTATACATACATATATATATATGCATTCTTTTTCAGATCCTTTTCCATTATAGGTTATTACATGATATTAAATATAGTTCCCAATGCTATACGGTAAGTTATTTTTATCTATTTTATATATAGTAGTGTGTATCTGTTAATCCAAAACTACTAATTTATCCCTCCCCTCCTCCTTTGGTAACCATAGGATTGTTTTCTATGCCCGTAAGTCTGTTTGCCTTGTGATGTTAAGTCTCCTAACCACTAATCTGTGTACATTTTGTTCCCTCTGCTCTTCCCTACCTCCCATAATTCACTTAACTTTCAGAAGTCCACTGAGGCATCGCTTTCAGTAGTGATCTTTCCTCGTCTCTCCCAGCAGACTCTGACAGCCCCTGAGATCTCCACAATCAGAGCACTTACAGCACGGACTACACGGTCCTTTTTCCTTTGTCTGCTCCCCTGCCAGGCTGTGCTGTTTATCTTTGCACCCAGGGCCTCACACAGTGCCTGGAACTGGGAGGCCCTTTGCCAAAAGCAGATGAGTGAATACATGAGTTCCCTGGGCAGAGTTTTATTTTGAGTGTTTTGCTTGTCCTTGGGGGGCAGACTGGGAGGAGGATTTACAGGTGTCTCCCCCTAGGAGGGTCCTAAGTACCAGGCATGCCCTCCTTCACCTGTTTTTCCATGTACTACTGCCCTTGGGGAGAAGGCCTGGGGCATCATATGCTGACTCCTCAGCCAGCTCACTTAGAGCACACGCCTTCATCCAGGCTCTTCTTGGGGAAAGAAATGGCTTCTAGTCCCCTCTACTGCAGCAGAAGAGGGAAGAAGCAGAATATAAAACCCCACAAACAGGGCTTCCCTGGTGGCGCAGTGGTTAAGAAACCGCCTGCCAATGCAGGGGACACGGGTTTGAACCCTGGTCCGGGAAAATCCCACATGCCGCGGGACAACTAAGCCTGTGTGCCACAACTACTGAGCCTGTGCTCTAGAGCCCATGAGCCACAACTACTGAAGCCTGTGCATCTAAAGCCGGTGCTCCGCAACAAGAGAAGCCACCGCAATGAGAAGCCTGCATACCTGCAACGAAGAGTAGCCCCTGCTCGCCGCAGCTAGAGAAAGCCTGCGGGCAGCAACGAAGACCCAACGCAGCCAAAGATAAATAAATCAACAAAACCCCACAAAGAAACAAGGTTAGTTTGTTGCTTCCAGACAAGAATTAATAGGTGCAGCCCATAATCCTGTCTTGAAGGAGATGAAGGGGGAAAGGAGCGAGGGAGACTATAATGGCCAAATCCCCCCATCTTGCTGCCTGAGTGCCTCTCCGGTGTTTGAAGTTCAACGCATAGGGAATGAGCGAGGCCAGGCTCTCAGGAGTCAGCACTCTGGGGGGCTCCAGGTCTAAACTGGCCTGCCTGCCTGTGGGTGCCCCCTGGGAAGTGCCAGCTTACCCCTGCCAGCACAGTCCCAGTGCGTGTCCTCAGCTTCTCTCTAATCTTGCCCACTGGGCAGACTGCCACTTGGGCTGTTTTGCATTTTCTGATACCTCTGACCAGAGGAAGCAGAAAGACAGCATTTCAGAGCTGAAGGAAAATGTTAGAAGGCTGTAGTGCAGTCCTCATTTTTACAGATGAGGAACCAGAGGACAAGAGAGGGTATGTGCTTATCCTCTGGGGTCACACAAGGAGGGACAGTTGAGTGGTGGGAGTCGGGTGAGGCAGGTGGGCCAGGCACACAACTGAAACACAGTTCTCCCTCTCTGTTTCGAGCGCTTGAAAGGGACTCCTCTGTGCCCACTGCATTGCTGCCAGTGGGTTTGCCCCTCACATTGGGGATTTAGCCTAGACCCTCACCCAGCTCAGTGCAAAGCACCTGAGGCAGGTGGACTGTGCTTCTCACTTAGTCAGAGGCTAATTCTGTGGCCCTTTGAATGTGGCCCTTTCAGTGAGGACTTTCCTTCTCCCTCCAGCCCAGCCATCAGCTCTCTCATGCCCAGCATAGGGCTGGCTGTGGGGGAAGTGCTCAGTGAGTATAGATTGCCTGGTTGTTGTTGATAATATTAGTCATTGTCACCATTTATTGGTTATTTACTATGAGCTTTTCCTTTGTATACATCATCTCATTTCTTCTTCCTAGCAAATTACAGCAAGCTCCCATTCATATCACAGGGATTATGAAAAATGCTTACCTCACAGAGTCAGCATGAAGACCAGAGAAGTTAATTCACACAAAGAGCTTACAAAGTGCCTGATGCCTAGTAAATGCTTAATAAACACCACTAATTTATTCATTCATTCAACGAAGGTTTATCGTGTACTACCATATAAAAGACATTATTCTAAGCTTTGGGGATACATAGGTAAACACCACAAGCCAAAATTGATACCCTCAAGGAGATCAAGTAATGAGAGACAATGAACAAATAAATAAGTTTAAAAATATGTTAAATGGTAATAGGACCATGGGCAGAGACAAAGTTGAGAAGATAGAGGAGGGTGCCAGGGTCTGGGCTTTAGGAAGGGTCTGGCTGAGAAGGTGACACTTGAGCAAATTCATGAAGCAGATGGGGCCTGTGTTTCCCATGCGTCTATCTGGAAGAAAAGATTTCCAGGGAGAAGGTATAGCAAGTTCAAAGACCTTGAGGCTGGAGAGTGCCTGGTAAGTTCCAGGAACAGCAAGAAACCTGGTGTGATTGGGGTAGCAAGGACCAGGGGGAAAACGGTAAAGGATCAGGTCTGAGTGGGGATGGGGAGGCAGCAGGGGCTATGAGGACTTGTTGGCCGTTGTGAAGGTTTTGGCTTTTACTCTGAGTGACATTGAGACTCTTCATAGGATTTGAGTGACATAAACAACTGAATTTTAATAAGCTCGCTCCACTACTTTCCTGTGGCCATATCATGGGGAGCTTAGGAAGCTTGGAGACCAGAGGGGTGCTAATGCAGGAGATGATGGTGGCTTGGTGCAAGGTGGTGGAGATTCAGGTGGGAGAAGTGTTGTTTCTGGATATTTTGAAGATACACCTGGAAGATTGGATTATAGGGTGCAAAAGACAATTCTGAGAGTTCTGGCTTGAGCAAGTGGAGGGATGGAGTTGTTATTCGCCAAGATGAGGAGACAAGTGAAGCTGGTTTAGGGTGGAAGACAAGAAGTTTAGCTTTTGACCTTCTGGCTTTGAGATCCCTATTATATATCCAAGTAGAGACATTAAGCAGCGCTTTGCTTGATTTACCATTTTCAGGGAGAGAGGTGTCTGTGCTGGAGTTATAAGTTTGAGAGTCGCAAACTCCACTTACCTATAAACAACACCAAGAGTTGGAGCAATTGAGTAATCTGCCGAGAACTAGTAAGTGATGGGGCTGGATGAAGCTGTGTCCTGATTCACTCTGCTCTAATTCTCACCCTGGAGACAGCCTGAGTCCTCCTACTAAGTTAGGGGAGGAAAGAGGAAGTGTGATGTTCATAGGCTGTGGAGGCAGGATGAGGGACCTGGAACCTGACAAGCCAAGGACATTAGGCACTGCTCCCAAAACCTTCAGCAATGGGAAACGAGCCTGTCGATTTAAGTTTGGATTGGGCTGAAGGGTCCAGCAAGAGTGGAATAGTATTTTTCATGTCACTCAAGTCCTATTTTCTGAGCAAATATGTGACCTATCCAAAGTGGTCCTTGACTTGGGGGAAGATCCCAATTAGTCTGTGTGTCTGACTTTGCCCTGAAACATCATCATCTTAAGAAACACTTATTCTATGGAAGATTGGGGGGTGGAGGGAATGCCTTTCTGATTCCTGGAGTCTCTGGAGATAGGAGGCCTTCTGAGGACACCCAGGGATTCCCCTCTGATGGACCCGGCATGGATGGGTCCACCCTCTTAGGACTGACGACTCCCTCTTCCAGGAGTCTGAACACTCTAAAGGGATGTCTAGTGGGGTTACCCCCTCAGAGGCTGAGCTCATGTTCCATGGGGTACTTGGTATGATTTGAAAGGGAGAGACTCGCCCACATCCGCTTCTCCCTGGAACCTCTGCACCACCCTGCTGCTGAGGCCTGGAAGTCCCCCATCACTGCTGCAACTTGGGCCATGAGCCTGGATCACACTAAAGTTCAGATCTCACTGAGATCTGCTGCATAAGAAGCTGTTATTAATCATTATTACCTTGGCTTAAAGGGACTAGTTTAGGCAGCTGAGGGCAGGTGCTATGAGGAGAGGTGAGGAGAGGAGAGGAGAGGAGAGGAGAGGAGAAGTTGCAGAGCAAGGGCAGTGGAGAGAAACTTAACCTAAATCAGAGGCTTAGGGCTTGCAGGAAACAGGGGCGTGTTGGCCCTGGTGCTGGGGGGGGCCGGTCTTTGGAGGAAGGACATATCATAGGCTCCAGGGAAGGAATATCACAGAAGCTGCCTTCGATCAAGTTTGCACAACTTGTCAGGTCTGACTCCCTGTGTGCGTGTGTGTGTGTGTGTGTGTGTGTGTGTATGTGGAGATGTCGTATGAGTGTGTGCACGTGTGGGAATGTTTGTGAGTGTATGACTGTGTGTGCATGAGTGTGAGTGTCGGTGTGAATGGGTGAGTGTGTGTGTGTTTGGAGAAGGTGGATGGGAAGAGGCCTATCTCCCTGCCAGACCCTTACCAGTGACTCTAGTGGATGCCTTTTGGAGACGGAGCGGGGAGAGTCACTAGAATCTAGTCTATCATTTTAAAGACTTGCAGCCTCACCTCCCTTCCTCAACCACTTCGCTCCACACCCTGGCAGAGGACTCCCCTCGTCCCAACAATGAAATAAAGAAACCACAAAAGGTAAAAGCCTGTGCAGAGAAATCAAAGCTGTCCTCCTAGCCCAGACCACCCTCCTCCCTCCACCCTGCCTCCCACCAGCCCCTCCTTCCTGGGTCCCTCTCTTTATTCTGATCACTTGCCTCTTCTTCAAAGCCCTCATTTCTGGAAGAAGGATTTCACACACTCTGTCTCAAAAATGCTGTATTTTTGTTAACAGCAACATTGCACCAAAAGAGATCATAAGAGGGGCATGAAGAAAAGGAAAAAGAAGCCACCCCCAAAATGAATAATTGAGCGCTCGGAAGAGGAGAGGACATAGAGCTCCTCTTCAGACCCCCAGTCTCCCTAGACACTAGCCGCATGAACAAGTGAGGCTCTCTCCTCATCATAAAGCCCAACCTTTTCCCACTGTTATTTCACTGACATTTTCTCATCCTCTCCGTCATCTAATTCTTGCCATTTTTTTTGTAGGTCTGTTTGGTGGGGCAGTGATTAAGGATGGAAAAGGCACCCCACCCAACAAGACTGCCAGGCCTGGGTCCCCAGCCTCCTAACCCTGCCCATCTTCACACTCTCTGATCCAGTCGGAATTGCATTTTGTTGTTTAAACTAACCTGTCAGATCTGATTATACTGCTGGGCATGCATTGTTTTCCCCCATCTCTCTTCTGAATTCCCTTAAGTCCTGGAGGCTGAAAGTGGTGTATCTGGGCTACACAGTAAATTCAGCAGAAAGAGTGATTTCCAACTCTTATGGGATACAGAGCATGGGATTCCTGGCTGAAGGAGGACAGGTGAGATGGGCCCTGGAAAGGATCTTTGGAGTCAGAGGAAGGGGCAGCCTTGAAGGCACTGGAGCCCCGCCAGCCAGCCCACTGGTCAAGTATGTAAAAGTGGGTTTTTCTGTCCCTGTAGTGTCTGGATCATACCAAATCCCTGGAACTGCTGGCTGAGTGAGATGATCAGTGGAGGGCAGTAGGAGCAAGTCATCAATCTTCTCTCTTTGGTTGAGCACCTACTGCCTTTAAGGCACTGTGGAGTAACAGAGATGACTAGGACACATCTGTGCTCTCAGGGCACTATGTTGAAGTCAGGACAGTGTAATTGGCAGCAGGAAATATGCTAGGAAGGGGCTATGTGTTCAGAGGAAGGAGGGATCTTGGGGTGTGGAGAGGAAGAGCCCCAGGGAGGTGGTGTGACTGTATCTGGTGTTGAAGCCTTGGCAGGATTTGAAGGTGTGTGGGTGGGAGGGTAGATGTTTGAGGTCAAGGATGAAAACACTAGAGAAGATGCAGGATGGGGAAGAGACAAGATGTGGAAGAAGCAGTGAATAGAGGGCTCTGTTTGGAGTGGGGTCCATGAAGAGGAGCCATAGAACCACAAGGCTGATTATGGCACAGATGACACAGATGAGTGTCACCCAAATGAGTGCCTGTCTGGGTATAGGGAATCTATGGGCATTTAGTACTTTGAATAAAGGATACATGTATGTAGTAGGACATTCATAAGGTAGAACACGATGAGTGGGAGATTGTGAGTCTTTTGTTCATCCTGTCTCCCCACTGCCCTGTTTCTCTCTCTGATGGGAACCTCTTTTGCATTTCTTGTATGTCTTAGAGCAACTTTGTGCATATGCAAGAACTTATGAACATTTGTTCTTTGTTCATTTTTTTTGTAAATAAGTGGGTAGTACATTAATCATCTTGTTCTGTACCTTGCTTTTTAAAGCTAAAACTGTACCGTGAGTTTATTTTTCATATGAGTATCTATAAAGCTGCCTTATTTTTTTAATGGTTGCATAATCTTCCATTGTAAATATATATCATAATTTATTTAACCAGTTCCCTTTTGATGAACATTTAGATTTCTTTCCCTATTGCAAAAGATGCTGTGATGAATAATCCCTACATACACATTGATTTTACATGAGCAAGTTACTCTGCAGAAAAGTCTTAGTAAAGAAATCATTGGTTCAAAGGATATATACATTTTGACGTCAATAGATACTATGAAACTGCCCCTCAAAATGTTGTACCAAGTGACACAATGACTGACAATGAGTGAAAATACTTGGTTTCTTATAGTCCTGCCAAATAGTGTTATTAAATGTTCTATTTATCAGCAATATAATATGTAAAATAGGATGTATTATTGAGATTCTATCATACTGACATGTGAGGCTGACATCTTTTTAAATGTTTAGAAGACATTTGTAATTTTTTTTCTGTGAATTGATTGCTCATGACTTTTGTCCATTTTTAAATTGAATTTTTGGTCTTTTTCTTACTGACTTGTAAGAGGTCTCTATATATTTGTTAGGATAAATACTAAAAATATTTTGTGGTTTTCATTTTATTTGGATTTGTATGGCATTTTTATCACTGAGAAAAAATTGAAATTTATGTAGCAAAATTTATCTTGATAAATTATAGCATTAGTTAAATCTTTTAAAAATAGATTCTCAAAATTAAGATTATTAAAACAAAAACACTTTCATGTTTTCTTCTAGTGCATTGGTGCTCCCATGTTATATATTTAAGGAGTTGATTAATCTGTACAGTAGAAGGTAGGCAGTCTAATTTCAAGTTTTTGTTGGATAGGTATCTTATCAGCACAGTTTATTGAATAGCCTATCTTTTTCCAACTAATATGCAAAACCATATTTGTCACCTACTACATTTTTATGTAGTAAATTTTTATATACTACATTTTTATGTAGTATTTGGTTGTATTTCTGGATTCTCCACTCCATTTCATTGGTATACTTACTCTTGACTCAATACCATACTGTGTTAATTACTGTAGCCTTGTAATATGTTTTAGTATCTGATAAAGTTAGTCCCCTCATATTCCCCTGTGGGCTTTTTAGAGTTTTCCTACTTTTTCTTGCTAATCTTTTAAGTTTATCTTGTTTGTAAACTTTAGCTTGTCTAAAATTTTGTGTATTTGGTGGGGAAATTTTAATGTTACAGAATAATTTAAACAGACTTGATATCTTCATCTGACTGAGTCTTCCTAAGACAGAACAGGTCTTTCCATTTTTTCTTGTCTCTTTTTGGTTCATAACTCTTGTTAAAGGTTTTTTTCCTCCTTTTTCTTCGTAAATTTTATACATTTGTTAAAGTTATTACTAGATACATTTTTCAGTGCCTATTATAAATAAGATCTCTCCACCCTTTATAGCTTCCAATTGTATGAAAAACTATATTTTTTTTGCTTTCCCCTGAGACACCTCATTGAATTATTTTATGAGAGATTTTCAGCTGATGTTCTAGAACTTTCAGTTATTCAATTATATAATCCAAAATAATGAAAAATCTCTTTCTTTTCTAGTTATACTCTTACTTTATGTTGAATTTAATAACAACTTAAAACAATATTAAATGATAGTAGCAATACTAACATCATTATTTTGTTCCTGACATTAATAGAAATCCTTCCAGTATGGTTTTCCATTAAGCATGAAACCTTTGTTTTGAGATATATGAAGTTTTACCTTAATGAGGAAGTGTGTCTGTATAAAACACTTTTTTTGGGGGGGAGGGGGCAGCCAGATGTAAAAAAAAAAACACTTTTTTTTAAGTCAAGAAAGGATGGTGAATTTATCTGAAACCCTTTCAGCATTTATGGAGATTATCCTTTGATTTAATAATATGGCCAATTATATTAACAGTCAAACTACCCTTGCATTCTTAGAATAAACACACTTAGTCATGGTTAATTATTCTTTTCATCTTTTGTCTGATTCTTTATGCTAATATTTCATTCAGGATTCATGAACTGATATTCACTGATATTCATCAGATGAAATTGGTCTACATGTTTATTTCATGATGTGTCAAAATTTTATTATCAATGCTATTCCAACTTTATAAAAATAATTTGGAAGTGGTCTTTTGTTTCTGTGCTCTGGAGAAGTTTAAAATATCACTGGAAGCATATATTATTTGAATGTTACACAGAATTAGTCAGTGAAACTTTTTAGCTTTTTTCCTTGAATATATATATATATATGTTTTAATCAAATTTTTCTTTTGGTAATTGATCTGTTCAAGTTGTGCATCTCTACTCTGGTCTACTTTGGTCATTTACATTTTCCTAGAAAATTAGCTATTTTTTTCAGATTTTGAAATACATATAATTGAGCAAAATTATATAATTCTTTTCATTTCCTCTGTACCAGTTTTTTATAAAAGTAACCTTCTGGAATATTTTTAACATGCTTAATTAGGATATGTTTTGTGCAAAAAGAAGTAAATTAGAATATGGGCTTTTGGGAAATCATGTACTCTGTGATTATAAACTGAAGGATATGGGGTAGATCAGTAATACTACTCTGGGCAAGTTTTTTGGGAGTCCCATCAGGTTAAGGACTAAGGGTTAGGGTCAGTGGCTTGCTTTGCCATTTCAGGAAAATCCTCATCTGCCTTCAAGTTTCCTCATTCTCATTCTGTAGATGGTCAGGGAATAGAATATTAAGGCAGTATCACCACTTATCACTCAGACTTGCTCTTTGAGAGCTACTTACCCCCATGTCCACTCAGACTTACTCTTTGAGAGTTACTTACCCCCATGTCCAGTCTAAGTTCTCACCTGGTCCCTTATGGCCTTGGGCTAGTTGTCCAGTCTCTCAAACCCACCTCCAGGTATGAGTATGAGACATCCTACTCGTAGGCTCTTTTTCTCTCTCCATTGTTGACCAGTAACTCCAAGATGACTAAGTATATCTGTATCAAGAAGCTTCCATTCTGTCTCTACCAAGGGAAGAGAAATGTGAAATGTCAGAGAATTCTCTTGTTCTTAGAATATACTGGGACCTTCTGGAAAACACAGCTGGATCTCACTCTGAATTTTTTTGAGTGGGGAGGCATTTCCTTCCTTGGCAGATTCATCTTCTCACTCCATCAGGGGAAATGCACAGAATGTTGTCCTGAATTCAAGTAGCATTTTGCCTGTGAGCTCCCAGACAGAGATAGGACTAGGCTTTCTATCTGTGGCTTGGCATAGTGAATTGAATGTAATTGTATATGTTCTAATGTCTGGACAGTCCTATGTGTAAATATTATAATTTGTGTGTTGTGGGTAGTACATGCTGAAGACAGAAGATGAGAGTTTCAAGGGGAACGAAATCCTCTCTTACCTATAGATAGTGAGCACATGATTATAATAGATAATTTTAACAATAGCAATTGAGCACCTATTACATGCCAGACATTATACAAGGTGCTTTACCACTTATTGTTAGGTGTCCCTGACCTGAAAAGATATGAAGAGTATTAAGAGACCATTCATTTAGGAAAACATGACAATTAGAAGTCAGAAGATTTTCAGGAAACTGGCGGTGGTTTCATTACTGAAGCACTATGGAGAAGGGTATGGGATGCTGAAAAGTCCTCATCCCCAAGACTAGGTTCTGTATCCATTCATTGACTAAAGCAAACAGTGTTTCTAAAGCACTCAAGGGGCTTGATTAGGGGTGGAGGGAGAGTCTGAACATTGGCAAATAACACTATGGGTATGGGTATAAGACTGCTCCAGACTCAGTTTGTGACTGGAAAATAAAAGTGAGTTGTCACCACACCCAACAGATACTAGAAATATATAGAGAAGGTGTAATGTATCTCAACCTAGGGTTTCCTCTCAGATTTCATAATGGTTCCCCAAATTCTATCCTCCAGACTGCTCCACTGTGGAGACTTTTCTGATTCTTTATCCTTTCTCTCCTCACTGAGATGGTCATGCCCTCACTCTATTCTTACAAGCAATTGACAAATAACCTCTGTTATAGTTCCTATCACACTGTGTGGTAGTTACTCTCTGTATGACTTCCTTTTCCTCCCCTAGGTGAACATCCTCAGTGCATAACCCAATGCTAGGCACAGAGTAGACACTCAGTAAAAGTTTGCTCAAGAAATGAATTAGACAATTTCATAATTAATTCTACATCTGAACCCAGCTCTACTTGCAGTACGGTCTGAGTGATTGGGGCCACATCTTAAACATTGAGCCCATTTGCAGAAATGTGATAAGTTCATTTAGGGCTAGCCTTGCCTCTATCTGTCCTGTTTTCCTAGGATGTGCTGAAGATCTGTGATAAAAACAGATGTGCCTAGCAGCTTCACCTCATGCTTTATTAGGGAAGCTGTTGTGTGAATCGGCTTGCAGATCAGGGAGTTTACTTTATGTATATATGGGAGCTCCAGTCAGTTGCCTGGCATCCTTAATCAGGCTGCAGAGAGAGGGATGGAGTGAGCCAAGCACACCCTAAGCAGGTGATTCCAATTTGTAAATTAGATGAGCAACAGTGGATTGAATTGTTCCAACATTCTCTGTCAGACTTTTCCCTTTCCTCTAAGCTCTGGACACACCTCCTTGGCTTTTGTTTTACAGCTGATGAAAACTACTCTTTTAAATGAGAATAAATCACACCAAAAATACAAGAGTTGAGATGCTACAGGTGTCAAAATTTGTGACCTCCCTACTAGCCACTGGACTCATGGAGATCACCAAGTAGATTTTAAAAAACTCTATTGGATTATTATGCTGAGGCTGCCATGTTGGGGTCTCTGTGGCTTCCTGAGGCTCCTCACACGGTTCACAGAGATCTCTAATCTTCGGTATTCACTGACCCAGCTCTACCCTCACTGGAGGAATGGAGGAAGTCATCTCAATCATGACTTTCTCCAGCACATACTGACCAGTGACAAACCACCACTGGGAAGATGGATGGAGCTGAAGTAACCGGTCTCTGGCATACACTGATTATGGGCGCTGTTCAGATAGGGATATAAGGGGCAGGGTGCTTGTCGAAATCAGTGCACAGAGCTAGAGTGATGGGGACATTTAAAGAGCAGCAGGTGCATCGGGGTGATCATGAAAACAACATGCTGAGCAGCAGTACATGTGCATATGTTTCTGGGTATAAATAATTTCTAATTAGTAACTTAATTGTGGAAGAAAACTTTCAAGATGAGAATGCAAGCACAGGCATTCTTTACTATGTATGGAGGCTGGGAGCAGGAGGCTTGAAAACCAAAGACCCATCTCTGCCTAAATAAACAGGAGATCTCTCAAAAATGATCCTCAGAATCTTAGAAATCTGAAACGGGTTGTTAGTAGATCTCTGTGTCCAGTCTTCTGTCTCTAAGCAGTTGATTGGCAAAGGGGCTGAAGCCCAACAGAAAGCAATAAAGAAGAGCGTCAAAAGTGGGTACTAATGACCCAACTGCCAAGGCCACTATTCATACTGGTAAAGGAGTGAGTAACCCTTTCCAGGAAACTGCCCACTGGACAGCGATAGCTGTTCTTACCGCTGTTTTTACTCTCTTATTGTTTCTCTTCCTCTCAAGGTCAAACGCCTCCAGGAAACCACCTGGGTAAATCCTCACAATGTCAGGTCACACACCAAAGGTCCAGATGTGAAAAGCACAAGCGTCAGCCTTTCCCAAACTTAGAAATTCTCCACAGTGAAAATTCCATCACTCATTACTAGGTAAATGACTTCTTGTTCTCTGGGGATAGTTCCCTTGATTATTTTGAGATAAATTTATATTCAGTAGGCTCCTCTCTCCATCTGAACTTCCATTCTTCTTTTTGTTTATGTATATAAATGTATATACATATGTATAATGTACACATACATGTTTATATGTATATATATTTAACAGAAGGTATATAAATTGAGTGGAATATATATAATACAAAATATAAACTTAGTGGAATATATATAATACAAATATATATTTTACACACATATCAATATACTATATAATACATACATTTTATATACACACACATATATACATCACAAAAATCTAATGATAAGATTGCTCTGTCCTTCTAGTATGCTAAAAGGCATACTCAAGGATAAGTGATTAGATGCCTGGATAAGGCATATTACAAGTCCCAAGAGCAGAACTACAAAGATCTGAGGAGGGGGGTCCCTGTGCCTGGCAATGCAGGCGGACATCACAGAGGAGGAGGAACGTGCACTGAATTTTGAAGGATGGGCAGAATCTGTCCGTTGGAAGGCAGGGGAGAGGCATTCATCGGAGTGTTTTTTCTTTTGGGGACTCCTGCTCTGTTCAGATTCATCATTCTCCCCCACTTTTCCTTCTAGGACATCTCTGGAATAGAATTCTTTGGTTCTTTTTTCCCAAGAGAGAACATTTAGGCAGACAAAGGGCCAGTTCCCTGGAAAGTTTGTCTCTTTTGATTGCTCCCCATATGGAAGCAGCTGTCTTGTGACTGCACTGGGGTACAAGGAGGGCCTCTGCCATCAAGATGGGGGGGTTGAATTGGAAGGTTGGGAAGAAACAGGGTTAAATATGATGAGTGTTATTTGGGGGGCCATATGTCTGGCTGGCCTAGATTGTGCCCCCCAATTTTATACCTGTTGGCCTGGCATCCTGTCCAAAGTAGCATCTCCTTTCACACTTAAACGTATTGCCATTTAGATGACAGTTATATGGTCCCCCACCCCCCCAAAACGGAGAGATGAAGGAAAACAGGAGGGTGAGTGACATAGGTCTTTGACAAAAACCCTCCTGGAGAAGGATTCAGCCTTGGGGTCTAGCAGTGATGATTAGTATCACCTTGGGCTAAAGATGTAGCAACAACTTCCTCCTAAAGGTAAGGATGATTGAATCAGAACCCAGTTGACTGCCAGAGGCTCTCAAACCCATCTTCTTGTCTCTGAGCCAAGTTTACCCACCCCAGAGGTGGCCATTGTGGGTCTGGAGAGCACTGGCTGAGGACTCACTAAGCATATGATGTGTCAACAGTGTTCATCAGCGGGCTTTGCCCAGGCCAAGGCGACCCTACTGGGTGTCCTCCCCTCACCACACATAGCAGCAGTGACCATGCCAAACATGCACTCGTGTTCTCCATCTGCTGCTAGGACACTTCAGGAACCAGATGGAAGGCAAAGTGAGACAAGGGTAACAGTTAGACGGTCTAGCCACACGCTATTAGGGAAAGTCACTTGCTTCCTAAAGACCCCAATTTCCTTCTTGAAGATAAACTGGGATAATGCCACTAGTCCAGCCTACTTTTGACAATTGTTTGTAAATTTTTTTTTTCCCAGCAATCAATTGCCTTTGAGGGATAAAGGTTTATTTTTGCTGGTTTCTGCCAGGAAGCTTGGCAAATCCTGCCCTGCCCTAAGGCAGGTTGCTAGTCACCTCCCTCCCTGCTTCAGGTCTGCTTGGGGAAAGTCTTTTCTATCAACAGCCTCCACTGTTGACAGAAAAGCAGGAAGGAAAACATCCCAAGGGGCTGGGGCTGTCCTCTCCTTAGAAGTTGGGCTGACACTGGGCAGATCAGTAAAAGCCTGAGGCCCAAGTTTCTAGCCCCAATCTCAAAGCAGACCTGAGCCACATCAACATTTTAAGGGACTTTACTTACTTTTACTGTATTTTTTGTCGTTTTATGTTTTACGCTAATATTTATTGTGCGTGTCTACACGCCAGACTCTGGGCTAAGAACATGGCATGCATTAGCACATGGCATCCTCCTGTTATTATCCCTAGTTTATAGATGAAGGGCCACACCTCTAATGAGTGAAGTCAGGATTCCAGCCCAGGTCCATCTGCTCAGCAACCTGGCCTGCTTTTGAGGCCAGATAGCATTGTTAGGGGAATTTCTGGGACATGGGTCTCCCTTCCTGGCTCTTCTGTGAGCTTGCTGCCCATTCAAGCCCTGTGTCGCATCATCATGGGCAATTTTTCCCTGAGCACCTCATGTACAGGGCACGGGGCGGGTGGGGTCACCAGGGACACAAAGAAATGGAAGATTCAGCTGCTGGTCCCAGGGTCTAAATTCAGCTTGGAAAACCAGAAATGTGCGTAGCCTAAGGCAGTTCTTGCTGCCGTGTGTAGGTCATGATTATTCCATGGACCCCTTCTTCCCCCATCAGTCTGTCAAATCTTTCTCATCCTTCAGATGTGAGTGACCCAATGGCCATCTCTCTGTGAGACCAGTCCAAAACGTGTCCCCATCCCTAGAGGCATGGTGAATTTTCTTTTGTGTTACAGTTATTTGTGTCACCATGTAGATGGAAAGCCCTTATTAGGAGAGATCTGTGTCCTTATACAACATCTTATCATTTTAGCTAGTTTGAGTGTTTATTCTGTGTCAAGCACTAGGCTGAAGGCTTTACAGGCATATCTCATCTAATCTGCGCGGTGACACCCAAATCCAGGTTGTTAGAATCTCTTTTCCACGGATGAAGAAATTGGGGCACAGAGGTTGAAATAACCAGCTGGGGGGGGTCACAGAACTGGGGCCGTCTGTGTGACTGCACAGTTCACTACAGTATATGGTTAGTCTCACACAGATTGAACTCCTGGTCAGCCTTCAGTGTTCCAGGCAGGAGAGTGATGGCCCATCACCATTACCATGACCTCGAGCATCTTCCTCGCTGCAGAGCCTCAAAATATCTAGGGAGTCACTAGCCACCTCTGGGTGAATTGTCCAGAGGTGGATTCAGTGATTATCCCAACCCTGGGAGACAACCCACTCAATAGAGCAAGGCTCTGATCTATTAGGTGATCCAGGACTGAAGAGCAGGGGCAGTTTTGAGATTCTAAGGAATTCTAGGGAAAGAGGAACCTGGAAAATATCCTAGACTGGGGAAGACCTTTTCTCGCACCCTGAAAATTCAGTCATCAAGCCAGGCTGGGTCCTGATAAATCTCAATCTCTGTCACCATAATTCTTGCCTCTCCTCTAGATGCCAATTCCAGCCCTGCTACTCACAGCTCTGAGCATGGCTTCCAGCAGGTTTGCGTGTTGTGGCCTCCTTGCATTTGGAAATGTTCTTCTTCCTGCCTCTTTCACTTCACTAAATCTTACCTTGCCTTCAAGACTCAGCATGAAGCCCCTCCTCCTCTAAGTAGTGAAGCTGACTCTGCTCCCCACGATTGCCCCACCTCGTCACGCATCCCTCGGTGCTTGGCATCCGGGACTGCAACCCTCTTCTTTGTTATACTGTTAAGCTGGGGGTTCTGCAAGAGTATGTCGTGCCCACACATATTGCTCAGGGTCTGGCACACGCTGGGTGCTGAGTCCACATCTAAAGATGCATGCTTTCTTCCAGGCCGCACACCCCCTTCCCCTAGGAGTACCTTCACTACTAGGGTACTAAGAGTTACTTCTCTTGGGAATATCTGCTTTTTAAAGAAGAGAAGAGAAGGAGAGAGCCCGATGTGATGCAAGAGTTGTATTGGAAAGACTATTCTAATGGCGGCATTTTGGAAAATGATAAGCAGAGTGGAGAAATATGTTGGGGGTTTGAAGGGCTCTGGAGTGACAGAGGCGGCCCACTGGATGAAGGATCCCTGCACTGAGCCTCAGATCCTTCAGAGAACAGCCCCATGGCTAACACCCATCCCGGCCCTCTGCACCCATCTCCTGTCCTGCAGTTGAGGACTTGGAGATTTGCTGTACAGAGAGCTGAGGTTAGTCCTGTACATATGGCTTGGCTCTCAGAATCCTCCCACTATACTCCCTCCCTGGGAGCCCATTCTTGCCCAGCTAGAATGCCTGCATACACTCTACATCCAGCCCTCCAGCCTCCTGCCTGCCTGCCCCCTCTTTATTTATCCTTTCTTGCTCTTGCTCTCTCCCTGTCCTCTGAGCTTTAATTTCCATTTTGGGGGTAGAGATGGAGAAGAAAGGGGGCCTGAATAAGGGGTGTCCCCTCACTTGTGAGCCCAGATTCTCCCCCTGCAACTCTGACTGTCACCGTCCTGCTGCTGTACCTCCAGGGCTGCCTGCTCACCTGGGAGCCAGCGCATGTCCTGCTGTCACCTGAGTAGGTGGCATGATGCAGTCCTGCACCGCTGAGCCACTTCTTAAATCAGATGCTCACTTAACACAATCACCTCATTATGGGGAGTTTAGCACTATTGTAGCTTTACATACACTTTTACAATTGATTTGAAGCAGAGAAGAATTCAATTGCTGTGGGGTTGAGCTTGCATGCATATTACATTTTTAGAAAATCAATTGCCGGCCATGGAGGCATTTATTAAGCTGGAGCTCTAACAAGAAACCCACAGTTGGTTCAGCAAGGTGGGAGGTTATCAAAGAGGAGCAGAAGAGAGAGCAGGTTGGAGAAAGCACTAGAAGGGGATTTACCCTCTGTTTCTATCCCTGGGGTCTAATGCAGGGTCCCTACATTTGGGAGAGAATTTTAGAGGTTTTCATACGTCCCCATTTTACAGCTGAGGTCAGGGAGGCTAAGCGTATGATGCTCAACCCAGTCAGAGCTATTTCCTCAATATGCACTGAAGTTGACTCTTCCTGGTTGGGTCTCCTTGTTATTATTACTAGGATTTCCCTGGCAGGGATCTGCCTGGTTACAGGGCCATGTTGACCTTCTACAATAACAAATTTTAGAGCTGAGAACTAAACCATACTCATCATGGTCTTTCCTCTCAGCACTTGCCCAGGTTGATGGGAGCTAAGACATGTCCCAGCTGGCTAGGCTCCATCACCACTATGCCAGTTCATGCCCTACATAGGCAGCTGTCATTGACTCTCTTGTCCCATTTTTTCAATATCAGTCCCTGAGAAATATTTCCCACTGATTTTATCTAACGTTGCTATCTCTTTCTTTGCAGGGCTCATTCTCTCCCTGCCCCAGCCTGCCTTCCTGGGACCTCCTCTAATCCCTCCCCTTCCCCTTCTTTCCCCTCCATTTACCTTTTACCCACTTCAGGGCAGTTAGAAATTTTACATACTAACCTAAATTTTACATGCTTGGTAACTGAGTCAAACTTCTAATTTAAGTGGCTATGAGGTTTCTCGAAGGTGAAGGACATGATAACAACAGCATATTGTGATACCAGAAGAAAGGCTGCATTTTATTATAACATCTTGTCATCCAACCAAGCAAAACCTCTTTCATGACCTCAGATGGAAACTACCTCTCTTGTCATCATTATACAAATGCAAATCATGGGTGCTTACAAGGGGGTCTGGGGAGGAGGGATGGATAGGTCAGTGGAAAACACCCCTGATGCTGTAGAAGAACAACTCCAATGCATATGGCAGGGTAGCAGCAAAATCCTGTGGTTACAATTTGGTGGAAGAGTTGGTAGAATATATGGGGTTCTAGGATTATAGAAGAGTGTGATCTCTGCTAGCCATATTCCTTTAGGGATCGGAGGGTGCAATGTTCATAAAGGGGGTAGATTGGGTGGAGTAGATGTTATCCAAAAGTGGGTCTCACAGGATACGTTATTATTATGAGTTGAGTTGTTTTCCTCCAAAAGAGGTATTGAAATCCTAACCTCTAGTACCTCAGAAAGTAAACTTATTTGGAAATAGGGTCATGGCAGAAGTAATTTGTTAAAGTGAAATTATAGTGGAGTAGGGTGGGTCTTCAATCCCATATGATTACAATGTGTCCTCATAGAGGAGAGAACAGTGAAAACGTGTGATGAGACAGAGATTGAAGTGATGCATGTACAAGCCAAGGAATGCCGAAGACCTGCCAGACAATCACCAAAAGCTAAGAAGGAGGTATAGGGCAGATTCCCTCAGGATGCTCAGAAAAAAACCAGCCTGCTGACTCCTGGATTTCAGGCTTCCAGCTTCCAGAACTGTGAGGGAGTACATTCCTATTACCTTAAGCCATCCAGTTTGTGTATTTTGTTATGACAGACTTAGGAAATGAATACAGTTATCAAAGGGAAATTAGATCTTGTAAATCAGCCCATTTTTTTTCCACATTAAGGGAAGCTAGAAATATGAGACGATGAATGAGACTGAAGACCGTATCCAAACAAGGCAACTGTTAACCAAGTGCCAGTTCTCATGCTGATGTCAGTCCGTATCAACAGTATCACTGTCTCTGCTAAAACTATAACAATAACCGCCATGTGGGGAGTAGGTTGTAAAGCTAAATAAAAATACCAGAATAAGTCGTACTTTTGGACCACATTTCCTCCTGTACTAATAGAGATATGCAGTTGATACACTTTGTGAAGTAAACACACACAATATAGTTTACATCCAAATTGGATTCTATAAATTTCCTATTATAGACTTTCAAAAATATGATATTATTTTTAGAGTATTAGTTTAAAATTGCCAGCAATGCTTTCTTAGAAAGGACTGTCTTTTGCTCTGAAATGGTCTCTCCTAATTAAGTTTTACATGTTTATCGGTCCTTGAAATTCACACCGGGGAATTGCTATGTGTATTCTTATCAGCACATCTTGAAGTTTACCCTCTATTTGTAACCTTCCCTGAGATCTCCAAACCAGTGGTTCTCAATGTGGGGTGACTATGCCCCTCAGGGGACATTTGGCAATGTTGTAACCACTTGGGGAGGAGGCTGTATTGGCTTCTAGTGGGTAGAGGTCAGGGATGCTGGCAACATCATCCTAAAATGTACAGGACAGACTACCCCAAACAAAGAATTATCTAGCCTCAAATGTTAGTGGTGCCAAGTCTGAGAAACCCTGCTCCAGACCAAATCTAAGTTTTCTCCCTTATGGTATTTTACCAGCATTTTCCGTGTGTTCTAATTCTGGACATGTACTTATCCTGCATCTGGTTCTGTACTGTTCTCTTGATTGTTTCCATCGCTGAATGTATGTGAATTTTGATCCCAGCTCTTTCATTTATCTAGTTGTGTAATTTTGGCCAAGTCACTACACTATTCTATGCTTCAACCTCCCTATCTGTAACATGAGATAATAATATTTAACTCGGGGTGGTTTTAATGATCGAAGTCAATGCATGTAGATAATGCACTAGTTGACATTTACTCAGTGCTGGCCCTGGGCCAAGGACTGTGCTAAATACTTTAGGTTTGGTACCTTTCACTTACTCTTCCAAACAACTCTGTAAGGTTAGTGTCACGATTACCCTTTTTCGTTTCGTATACATTTGGTAAACCATAGCCATTTCTGTAATTATTGTTTCTTCTAGGTGGAGTGCTCTGTGCTGGGGACTCTGAGAGTAGAAGGAAGACTGTCCTCTAGACTCTTTTTTCATTTTTTTTTAACATCTTTATTGGAGTATAATTACTTTAGAAGGGTGTGTTAGTTTCTGTTTTATAACAAAGTGAATCAGCTATACATATCCATATATCCCCATATCCCTTCCCTCTTGCGTCTCCCTCCCTCCCACCCTCCCTATCCCACCCCTCCAGGTGGTCACAAAGCACAGAGCTGATCTCCCTGTGCTATGCGGCTGCTTCCCACTAGCTATCTATTTTACATTTGGTAGTATATATAAGTCCATGCCACTCTCTCGCTTCGTTCCAGCTTACCCGTCCCTCTTCCCGTGTCCTCAAGTCCATTCTCTATGTCTGTGTCTTTATTCCTGTCCTGCCCATAGGTTCTTCAGAACCATTTTTTTTTTTTAGATTCCATATATATGTGTTAGCATACCCATAATTCAAAAAGAGTCATGTACCACAATGTTCATTGCAGCTCTAGCCAGGACATGGAGGCAACCTAAGTGTCCATCGACAGATGAATGGATAAAGAAGATGTGGCACATATATACAATGGAATATTACTCCGCCATAAAGAGGAACAAAATTGAGTTGTTTGTAGTGAGGTGGATGGACCTAGAGTATGTCATACAGAGTGAAGTAAGTCAGAAAGAGAAAAACAAATACTGTTATGTCCTCTAGACTCTTGACCGTGGGCTCGTGATTTACCTGTCTAGGCCTGTGTTCCTGTCTAGTTGGCAAAGGATTGACTCTGCTCCATGCTCCTCTTCCTCCTAGAACCAGCAAGCTTGCCTAGGCATGTCCTTCGCATAGAGCAAGAGAACCAGCTTCATTGGGCAGTACATTTAAAGCCTTTGCTTGCCTCCAGTCTGCTAACATCCCATTGGCCAAAGCAAGTCACATGGTTGATGGGGCGGGGCGGCAAGAGACCTGCATCTGAGGCGGGAGCCCACTGTAGAGAGATATGGTAAAGGGAAGGGTAAAACATTGGGGCCATAAATGCAATCTACCACAGGTTTGCAATTTTAAGCCATTCAATCAATTCAACTTAGAAGGAACCCTGGGGCTCTCACCCCACCAGAGAAATCAATCGGTGTCAGCTTTGCAAGAAGTTCTCCTTCCCTTCTTCCTTCTGTGGACTGTGCCACACACACTCCAGGAGGTATCGACAGGATGGTGAAGGTTCCCTGCCAGGATGTGGTGCTGTCCTGCTCATGGGTTCCTGGCTGTGGCAGACAGGCCTGTCCAGTATTTTCCAGGGAGCCAAAGAAAGAAAGGCAAGGCAAATTTCCCCCTCACCTCCAGCTATTAAAGGATTTGTAGACATAGAGAGAGATGTTAAACCAGGAGAGGGAAAAAAAGGCTACTTTGAAAAACCTTTAGAAAGCCTTCTCTCCCATCTGTTCAGCTCGTGGGAAGGTTCTGTTTTCTGTACTTAAAGGATTTGTAAATTCATTACCAACAAGTAAAATGTACAAAGCACACAGAGAGACATCGAGGTCTGATTCACCATCTGCTGGGGAGTCGCATCCATGCAAACAGAGCTGTGCTGTTCCTGTCAGTGAGAGGGTGGACGCCAGCCCAGCCGGACCGCAGAGACTCCAACGGGCAGGGTTCTTCCATTGTTAATTACTGCACATGGGCAAGGGCTGCACTCGTAGGCCCTGGAGCTCCCTTGCTTTCCCCCCTGCTTAACCCTCTGGATCTGGAGGCCAATCGTTTGCCATAAAGTGTAGAAGAACATAATCAAGGCTTTCCCAGACTTGGAGCAGAGTTGGAGCAGAGTTCTGGTGAAAACAACTGCAGTTTCTGAGCTCCTGGCCTTTATGGGGCCCGCCTGGCCGGATGTCAGTGGGAAGGGCCATTGGCATGGCTTTCTCTCCTGCTAAAGAGATCTGCTTCCAAAGCCCCATTCCATCCTCTGTTCTTGCTGGTTTCAGAAAAGTCCATTTAGGGCTGGCCCTGGCAAAAGTGTGAAGGAGTGAAGTTTGTGCCTGGCTCCCTGGTGTGATGGTCTCCAGGCTCCCTGCCCCCCTGTGCTGCCTCCTAGTGGCCACAGTTGTGGCCTCATGACTACTTCATGCAGGATCCTGCTTCCCTGGCCTCTGAGACCAATCCTGGGCTTTATGCTAAGTCCTCCTTTGCTCTTTACCCACCACCTTCGTGCTCCAGCTCAAACACCCCAACCACCCATGCCTGTGATTCCACCCACTGCACCCCATGCAGATCGAGGTTTCTGAACTGTTGCTCTGTCGGGTGCCCTGTTTCTCTAGTATCAGGCCTACCTCTCTTGCCAGTCCTCCCAGGGAAGTCAGATCTGACCCTAAAGTCCAGACTAGCAGCTAGTGCCCAGTTACCACCCCTGACATTGCCTGTCTGCCTCAGTCTCCTTCCTTGCTGCCTTCCTCCCCTGTCAATAAGAAAGTCCTGTTAACCTGGATAAGCCTTATGACCACCTATCTGGACTCCACAGAGATCCTACCTCCTTCTTCTTAAGGCTCTTTGATCAGCTTGCACCCTTGGGTTCCCACACACTGCCTGTAGAGGGACTGTCTGCAGACGCCTGTTCTGCCCCCCTAGATGTGCTGCAGGCCTCCTCAGGGCCCACTGTCCTGCTGTCTACTGGCTGCCCAGGTTTCCTCTCCGTGACACTTTCCCCAGGCATACCCCATCCCTCTGCTGGAGTGCTTTGTATGTCCTGTGTCTCAACACAGATGGAAGACAGAAATGCTCCAATCCAGCCACTTACCAGTTGAGTCACCATTCATTCGTTCCATAAATATTTGTTGAGCACAGTGCCAGGCATATTTTAAAGTGCTGGATAAGCAAGCTAGGCAGGGTTCCTGCCATCCAGGAATTTACATTGAAATTGAGGGGAGACAGAAGACAAAATCCAAATAAGAAAAACAATACAAATTGCAGTAAGTAGTCATATAAAGAAAATGACATAATAACCAAATAGTAAGTCATTGAGATGGGGTAGTATTGTTGGGGGAACTTGAGCTAGAGAAGCTGGGTGAGTTCTGTCTGAAGAGGTGCTTCTTAGCAGGGACTGCATCAGGAGAAGGATCCAGGAGCTTAGTGAGCTGGGAAAAGAGAGTTCTAGGCAGAGGGAATGGCATGTGCAAAGGTCCTGAGGCAAGAATGAGCTTGGTGTGTCTCAGGGACAAGAAAGAAGACCAGGGTGAGTTTAGCCCAGCAAATAGCATGGAGAGTGATGCCCCAAGGGTGGAGAGGTAGGCAAGGGTCCAGATCCCTGGGGCATTAGGACATGGTAGATTTTATACCAAATGCAGTGATGAATGTGTATGAGTTTTTAGGCAGGAGAGAAATACAATCTAATTTACATTTTAGAGGAACATTCTGGATGCTGCACGGAAATCAGGAGAGGGATGTGGTGACTTGGACTCCAGTGATAGTAGCACAGATGGTGAGAAACAGTCTGCGTGGGGATATGTTTGGAAGTGGAGATAAGAGGACTCACTGATATATTAGATGTGAGTTAGAGAAAGGAAGCATCAAAGACAAGCACGAGAAAGTCCCCTACCTGTGATGAACTCTGGTGCCCTCCCTATAAAATGCTACATATTTCAATGGGCATTAAACAATGTAAGACCTGTATAATTAAATGTGAACCTGGCTCTTATGATTGGGGTCTTATTTTGGCAACAAAACAAGTAAGGAAAAGCTTACACATAGTGCCTTAGCCTGCCAAGGACAATAATTTGGTGGAGATTGTGGGACTCGCCGTGTTCTTTTTCTCCTCTGAGCCTCTGCATGTGCAATCCTGGGACACCATTCTCCTTCTCATCCTCCTTAAGCTGGCACATTCCTTCCTGGTCCTCAGGTCCCAGCTAGATCTGGAAGATCAGGACTTCCTCAGACAAGACTGAGTTCTCCTTCCATCCTGCTACTGAGATTGCTGTGCTGTTTGTCTATTTCTCTTCTTAGTTTATAGCTCTTTCAGGACCGATCTAAAACCCCATTGCCCAGTGGATTTTACAACTCATGGAAGATATTCCAGCTGGCTGACTAGGTCAAGAAGCCTCTTCCCTCCATTCCCCAGCCTCCTAGACACCTTTTCATTCTCCCTTGGGACTGAGCTGTTGAAGTCCCCACCTCAGTCCTCTCTGCCTATTCAAATCCCAATCAGCCTTCAAGACCCAGTTCAAGAGCCCTCTGCTCTATTGGGATGCCCAGCTCATGCTCATGTTTCTTTCCCTGGAACTGCTCACTTTTTCTTACTGTTCTGTGCAGAAGAGAATTGACAGAGCAGGCCTGATGCAGCTGTCCTTAGAAAAGCCTGCTTGTGAGGTTGGCCATTGGATGGTAAGCAGGTCCCTACAGTCAAAAGAATACTTTCCCAAAATGCTAAGAGTGTCTTACTGTGTCTAGACTGTTTGTGCTGAATATGTGCTTTCCTTCTAGGAGACTGGAGCTTCGGTCTGTGCTAGGCATATGCATAGGTATGTGACTCTTTGACCAGCCCCCATAATAATCTTGGCCACTGAGTTTCTGATGGGCTTCTTTGGGCAGAAAGGTCACACATGTGTTGCTGCATTTTTATTGCTAGGGGAAGAGTGTGTGTTGTGTACTCAGTCTTGGGAAAGAAAGAGCCTGGGGAAGTCTGCACGTGGGTTCCTCCAGAAGCCACGTGTGACTTTTTTCCTTATGATCCAATTGTGTATCCTTACTGCATCGTTGTAATAAATAGTAGCCATGGGTACAACTATGTGCTGAGTCCAGTGAGTCCCTGTAGTGAACATCCAAACATGGTCCTGGGGACCCCTGACACCTGCTCATTTGGAATCTTAACATTACTGTACCATTATGTGACTGCTTTTTATTGTGACACAATTAATTCTTTGTATGTAGGCCTTGTATCCCCTCCCACAGGAGCCTAAAAGACAGAAATATGCCTTATATGTACTTCCATCTTGTACAACTCATTGCACAAAACACCCAGGAGAAGCCCAAGAAATACCTGCTGAGACAATGAGTGAATAAATGAAAGAAACATCAAGGCCACCAATGGTTGGGGCTGTGGCCTCACAGCAGACTGTGTGGGCACGTAGCTGAGATGCTTTAATTCATGTAGCATCATGTGTCCTAACTCCTAAGGCAAAAGAATACTGAATTGATCTGGCTCCAGTAGGGTTTCCAAGTAATTCCTGACATAAGAAGGCAGCCAAGGAAGGATCTGATACAACTCCTGGGAGATAGAGACTACTGTGCACAAATGCAGGGAGAAACATCTACGGCAGACCCAGAGCTATTTGCAAACTGCACATCTAGAGCCCAGGGACTCACGTTCTCAGCATTGTACCCTGTACCATATGGCTTCAGAACAGCTGTTTGTTTGAGTATTTGTACCACCAGAAGTGTAGGGAGGTGGTCATGTTTGCATGTACACATAGACACTTCTCTACATTTACTTGCAAAATTACATGAGCGGGCACATATGCTTACATATGCATGAACAGACATGTTTCATATATGCCAGTGTGTTGCAAGCTCATATGCATTTGCATAGGCTTGCAAGCATAATTACATGTGTTCGTGCATTTCAAGTATATAGGCATGTGTATTTGCATGCACCCAGGAATACCGGACTGAGTCTGTGTACACATGTCCACGTGCATACTGCTCTTCCCTTATCTGCTCTGCGCTAAGCACAGACAGCTGCTTTAATAACATCTGCAGCTGAGTGACCGCACTAACTGCTGTGGCCCCATCATGCTACCAGGATTGCTTCAGCCCTTTCAGGATTACCAGTGCTCAGTGCAGTTTAAATATATCTCCAGGTTTAATCCCTAAACAAAGATGCAATGTTTCTGCTAAATATGTTGGATTATTTATTAAGATAAAGTCAAGGATACGAGAAGTCACATCTGGTGGGACACTGATTGCCATTCAAGATGGGAGATCGTGAAACCAGGTTTACCCCCACCCCTGGAGGGAGGGGGGAGGTTAAAGGAAAGGAAAAGTCAGTGAGTGATTAAAACAGCCTGATTGCTAGAGTCAGAGTGGCCATAGTCATAACTGACAGCAGCTCATGCACATACACCAAGGTAGGGAGAAGAAACACCAGCACCCTCATTAGCCTTGGGATAAGGCTAGGGCCTTTCAGCAAGGATCATGAACCAGGAGCTGGACCCTGAGTGAGAATCCTCTGTGAGAGTACAAAGCACAGTTAAGCAGCTTCTACTTTCCAGGAATTTCCAGTTGAGTGATGGGCCCGGGGAATAGAGAGAGCCATTGCTAGCCCAGAGGAAATTTCTGGACAAATTGGGAAGATGTTCTTCATTCGCCATGTACCAGGAAGCATAGCTAGGGAAGTGGATCCGGGGGGATTTCAGCTCATCAGGTACCCTTGTATAGTGAGCCTGAATGAGCAGATGTAGTACCTTGAGCCCATTGAGAGAAGGCCAGAGGGGCAAATGCAGATGAAGCATGGCCCGTTCCAGGGAGCAGGTGGGCCAAAGGAAGGAAGATCAAAGAGATTGCTTCTCACTTTGAGTCTGCCACTTCTGGAGCTGTGGTACTTCTTTCTCCTCTGTCCCATTTCCCCCAGCCTCCTGCTGCTTTCCACAGGGAATTTTTGCTGTATAGAAACAGCTCAGACTTGGAATCTGGAGATAAAGTTATAGCCAGAAATAGCTACAGCTTTCTGTGTGAGCTTGGGTGAGTAACTGAACTTCACACTTCAGTCTCTTCAGTAAAATGGGATGACAATTTTTTGTGCTAAAGTCCAAATGAGATAGTAATTATTCCACAAGCCCATGGCTGTAACCCATACTAGATGTCATGGGGGGAAATGAGAAGTTACAGTCCTGACCTGAATGAACACGCAATTCATGTGCTTATTGATATGAATGGATTAACTCTGTTGCTCCATTTTTTTTCCTTTTGCCCCCCTCTGTTCATTTTATATCTTCTTTTGTACTGACTAATTAAAAAAAATTATCCCCCCTTTCCCTTTTGGTAACCATAAGTTTGTTTTCTATGTCAGTGAGTCTGTTTCTGTTTTGTAAATAAGTTCATTTGTACCATATTTTTAGATTCCACATATAAGTGATATCATATGATATTTGTCTTTCTCTTTCTGACTTCTTCACTTCTTCACTTTGTAAGATAATCTCTAGTTCTATCCATGTTGCTGCATATGCCATTATTTCATTCTTTTTTATGGCTGAGTAGTATTCCACTATATCTACCTATATCTATATATCTATATCTATATCTATATCTATATATATATGCCATATACTCTTTATCCATTCACCTACCTATGGACATTTAGGTTGCTTCCATGTCTTGGCTATTGTAAACTAGTGCTGCTATGAACATTCAGGTGCATTTATCTTTTCAAATTAGAGTTTTCATCTTTTCCATATATATGCCCAGGAGTGGGATTGCTGGATCATAAGGTAGCTCTATTTTTAGTTTTTTAAGGACCCTCCATACTGTTCTCCATAGTGGCTGCACCAATTTCCATTCCCACCAACAGTGTAGAAGGGTTCCATTTTCTCTACACCCTCTCCAGCATTTATTATTTGTAGATATTTTGATGATGGTCATTCTGACTGGTGTGAGGTGATACCTCATTTTAGTTGTATTGATTAATTTTTATTATACTGTATTATCTCTTCTATTGAATTATTAGCTATAATTCTTTGTTGTATTATTTTAATAATTGTTTTTAGATTTATAGGATACATCTTTAACTTATCAGTCTACCTTCAAAGGATATTGTACTACTTCATGTATAGTATGAGAACCTTACAATGGTGTATGTCCATTTCTTCTTTTGTTCCATTGTTGTCAGAACATCACTGGAGTTCAATTTTGACACGGGGTGCTTGCTGGCATATAGATACCAGGAGACAGATTTTTTGACATGTGTGCCAGAAGTCCACAAAGGTTCATAAAATTAATCATGTTTTGATCATGTTTGAGAACTTGTCAATTGAGAGACCAGGGGTTAGAGGAAGAAGTAGGTCTCCAGGTCTGTAGGAGTCCCCCTTGGGTCTCCCGACCCTGTAACCAGTTTATAGAAAGCTGATTAGATGCTAGGTTTACAGGATGTATGCTAGACTTACTTTGCTTCTGGAAATACACATTCAGAGGCAGGGTGATGTGGTAGTAAGGTCACTCGACTAGGGGTCAGAAGACTGGTTTGGAATCCTGGATTAGCCCCTAACTAGCTGGTTGACCCAAAGTAAGTTACCAAACCTCACTGAGCCTACATTTCCATACCTATGAAATGAAGGAAAATTGTACCTGCTTTCTCTTAACCCATAGTGGTGTTGTGGGAATCAAAAGAAAGAGTACATTTCAAACGACTTTATAAGCTGTAAGACCATTTAACAAACACGAGACACTATTGGCCTCTGCAGAAATTTCTTACTTCCCTTCCCTTATAACCCTCTGTCTGTTCCACCTTCACATCCCAAAGCCTTCCTGCAGCTGCCTAAATTGCTCCCAGGATGCCTTATGGAGGATTCCTCTGTACTCTGCTCATATCCTCTGTGCCCAAATTCAAACATTTTTATTCTGTTAATTTCCCTAAGGGCTGTAGGGTCCTCAGTCATCCAAAAGTAAAGATTGTCTCAGGGTATGGCAGTAATGATGTAATTGTCACCCTTGGAGGATGTGCTAATTCGTAGTATGTAATATTATGAAGAAGTGTATCTCTAGTGTAGGAATTTCAGGCAGGCATCCTAATGTCATTGCTCCTCAAGCTCTCCAAGCCTGCAGGTCAGGTTAGCTGGGAGGGAACAGACAGATGAAGAAGCCACAAATCTCACCAGTGCTGGAGGCTGTCTCCCGGCACTTGCCCACTGTGGAGAACCAAGGGAGTTGCCATGTACGTTAAATATTTTGGTCCAGGAACAAAGTCTTAGAGAAGCCCTCTAAATATGGCACTCAGGTTTGATCTGCTTTTGAACTTACTAGTCTTTGTTCATACCTGGAATATCAAACTGAAGGCTTAGAGCACGGTGGTGAAGCCCAAACTGAAGCTGCTTTTACATGCCCTGAGAGGAAGTGCTTGCAACGAAAACTAGTCAAATCCTAGATTTAACTGGTGCATCATTTATACTTTAGTAGGTATTGTGGATCGATGAGAACAGACAGGCTCTGGGGAAGCTCAGTCTGGGCAGGAAAAAATGGCTTGGAATGCAAGAGAATCCCTCAAAGACAGGTAAGAATTCCATCTTTTATTAATTTCTTTATTCATTGATTGACTACATCATTCATCCCTCACCAAAATACATTGTGGTTTTCAGTGTTCTAGGCACATTCTAGCTGGGGGGAATCCAGCATGGTTTCAAGGAAGAGAATGAAATTTGAATGAGCCCGAAAGGAACAAATATATCTTAGTAGGGAGAGATATGGAAGATAACACACACATTGCAGCTATAAGGACACCACTAGCAAAAGCTAAGCAAATTGATGGAGTGGTAAATTAGCTGTGGGGAAGAAGTGAAGGATGAGGCCAAAACTGTGGATAGAATTCAGAGGACCAGATATAGCATACCAAGGAATCTAGACATTTTGCTGAAGGCAATGAAGATCCACGTGGATGTTTTAAGCAAAGACATGACATGATAATACTTGCAGCATTAGAAAGCCAACCCTAGCTCCAGCATCAAGGAAGTGGTAAAGGTGGTAGAGACGAGGATGAGGATGAATACAGGGAGAACAGTTAAGAGATAACTCTCCTACATGTAACAAGGGACCAAAATAGGCAATGACAGTGGGAGTGAAAAAAGATGGGATGAAATCAAGAGAAGCTCTGGAGGTGAGATTACTGTAACTAACCTGGCAGCCACTTTGATGTGGGACTTGAGGGATAGAGAGGCGACCAACTTGGAGACCTAGAAGGACGGAAGTGAGAAAATGTCCACAGGACCAGGAGCAAGTGATGGGGAAGAAGATGGGCTCCGTTCTGGCCGTGGTGAGCTTGATGTTTAATTCCTACGAGACATTCAAGGGAAGCTACCAAAGTAGGCAGTTGGATAAACAAACTTGTATCCCAGGGGGGCAGCCAGGCTTCAGGATGTATGTCTGCACCAAACACACACTGTTTGATGATGCTCAAGTTTCCTGTCAACAGCTGGAAATTCCAAGGTGTGAGGAAAAGTTTGAGGAAAAGAGAAGGGCCAATTTCTTCCTTCTTTTTCCTCCTTTTTCTGTTTGGCTTTTTCCTTCTGCTTGCCAGTGTTTTCTTACTCTGATCAGCCATGCCCATTCTGCCAACCCAATTCCATCTGTCTCCCTATCTATCTTGGAGGAGTAAAAGATAAGAGGGAAGGGACTGGTACAGCAGCCACGAGATGGGGAGAGGTCCTAAGGCAGGGGGAGAAGAGAGAAGGATGATTCCCTACAGAAGACTTGTTGTGGCTGAATGCGGATGGGACCCTATCAATTAGTACCTATTTCTGAATACTTATACCATGGTTCAACATAAGATTATGGACACTAGATCTCTCAATTTTTTTCTTGTTATTCCCAGTTCAATATCTTTTCTGCTCCTCCTACCAATTATGTGGTTTTTACCCTGGGTCCACAGACTGAAATGCCCTGCCCACTTCTGCACTTTGCTAATGGCATTTCTCTCATGGCAATGCCCTTCCTCCTTCTCCCTCTCATTGACATAAGCCTTATCTTCTTTGGGGGTCCAGCCCAAGCCCTAACTTCTCCAGGCCACCTTACCCAATTATTCCAGCCCACTCAGTTGCTCACCCTTCTTCACTGAAAGAATAGCACACACATTTGAGGACTTACATATCCCCCGTATTGTTTCTTAATGATTTCAATAAATTGCAGTCTCCTTGGGGGAAGAGTATAGTCCTAAGCAGAACTAAGAGCTGGAAGAGCTCTTGGAGACCATTGGCCCTGGTTTCTGAGTGTCCACAGTTCTCTCCTTGCCTCTGCACTGCCAGGGCTGCCCTTCTATGGGGTTGATCTAGGTAACTGGTAGAAAGAAAGATAACAAATCCTAGAAGGCTCAAGACATTTTCATTAGGAAAGACAGAGTGCTACTTGAGAGAGAGAAGAAATAAATAACTCCAGAAAAGTTGGAGAAAGGGATGAGGGAAGCCAGAACAGCCTGGGTTCACTTTGGTCAGAGGTTTGGGGAATTAGGGGGAGCACGTCTGGCAGGTAACTGCTGTCCTGTGGTGAGAAGGACTGGGGTGAAGGATGGGTGGAGACAACTTGGATATTTCAGTTTGTCATAAAATGCAAAGTGTCGGGGGCATCTTAAGCTTTGTAAACTGTTTTATTTTTCTTTCTTTGTTATTCCAAAGGAATTCAGTTGTGATTCTACTGCAATTGATAAAATATAAAATAAATTACAAGTAACCGCGTGTGAAGAATATCTTAAAATCTTTTTTTCCTTGAGAACAGTGAACACCCCCTGGGAGATTTTAGAAAAATATGTCAAAATTTTTTTTAATGAACATGGATTTTGTGCCTTGCTTATGCTATGTACTGTGGGCAATTTCAAAAAACAAATCAATAAAAATATTATTTAAAGTATTGGTTACAAATCAGGGACATTTAAAAATATACAAAGTTACAAGGAAGAAGGTGATGGTCATCCATATGTCACCACATAGAAGATAATGCTTTAACATTTTTCCAAAGAAAACTACATGTATGCAAATGGCCAACAGGCATATGAAAAGATGATAAACATCACTAATCATCAGGGAAGTGCAAATCAAATTCACAATGAGATATCACCACACATCTACTAGAATGGCTATTACTAAAAAGACAACAAATAACAGGTGTTGGTGAGAATGTGGAGAAAAGGGAACCCTCCTGCTCTGTGGTGAGAATGTAAACTGGTGCAGCCACTATGGAAAACAGTATGGAGAGTCCTCAAAAACTTAAAAATAGAACTACCATATGATCCAGCAATTTCGCTCCTGGGTATTTAACTGAAGAAAAAAACAACAACACTAGTTCAAAAAGATATGTACACCCCTATGTAATAATGCAGCATTACTTACAATAGCCAAGATATGGAAACAACCTAAGTGCTCATCAATAGATCAATGGATAAAGGAGATGTAGTATATATATGCAATGGAATATTAGCCATAAAAAAGAATGAAATCTTGCCATTTGCAACAACACGCATGGACCTAGAGGGTATTATGCTTAGTGAAATAAGTCAGACAGAGAAGGACAAATACTATATAATTTCACTTATACACAGAATGTAAAAATACAAAACAAATGAACAAACACAACAAAACAGAAACAGAGTCATAGATATAGATAACAAACAGGTGGTTGCCAGAGGGGTAGGGGATGGGGAAAGAAAGAAATAGGTGAGGGAGATAAAGGGCTACAAACTTCCAAATGCAAAATAAATGAGTCACGAGTATAAAACATACAGTGTAGGGAATATTGTTAATAATTATGTAATATCTTTGTATGGTGACAGATGGTAACTAGACTCATTGTGATGATCATTTTGAAATGTATAGAAATATCGAATCACTATGTTGTGTAACAGGAACTAACATAGTGTTATAGGTCAATTATACTTCAAAAACATGCAAGCAAGCAAACAAGCAAACAAACACATAGAAAAAGCGATTAGATTTGTGGTTTCCAGAGGCAGGGAGGGGGTTTGGGGATGGGGGGAAGGAGAGTTGAATGTAGTCCGTCAAAAGGTACAAACTTCCAGTTATAAGATATATAAGTACTAGGGATGTATTGTACAACATGATAAATATAATTAACATTGCTGTATGTTCTATACAACAGTTGGTAAGACAGTAAATCCTGAGTTCTCATCACAAAGAAAAAATACTTCTTTTCTACTTCTTTAATTTTGTATCTATATGAGATGATGAATGTTCATTAAACTTATTGTGGTAATAATTTCATGATGTGTGTAAGTCAAATCACTATGCTGCACACCTTAACTTATGCAGTGAACTATGCCAATTATATCTCAATAAATCTGGGAGGAAAAAAGATAACAGTTTACCTACTGGCCTTGAGTTTTTTAAAGAAAAAAACTCTTTTTGTAAAAAAGTGAATGAATGATTTAACTGTTTAAACAAATATAGGAAAATACAAAAGTGACAGTAAAAAATCACCACAAATTATACCACCCAGAAATGATCATCATTGTAACTAAGTGAACATCATTCTGAACATGCTTTTCTGCAAATATACAGATGGAATAGAAGTGGCGATATACTTTTAGAGAAACAGAGTTATATAATAGATTCTATTTTGAAATAAATGTAATTAATTTAATTTTACTTGAGCTTAAATAAAGAAAAAGAACCTGTTGTTAAATTGTAGAATCTCTGAACTTCAAATAACTCTGTCACCACAGGGGAGAGCTTTTCCTAAAAGATTCCTTTAAGTTTAAAAAGGGAGATTTAAAAACATTAAGAAGTGAGAGTTATGATTTTTAAGTGACATTTGTCCTTTTAATCTCTTTCTTTTTTTTTTAATGTAATTAAATTTTTTGTCCTTAATATTCACAATGATTATCTAGGATACTTTTCTATGGCAGTAATTTGGTTCCCTACTTTCCCATGGATTTATTGGTTACAAATGATGTTTTGGCACCAGTTTGTTTCTTTTCATTAAGGCTTCAATCTCATCTTCCATGCCGTTTTGTTCTTTTATTACCTCATTCACAAGTTCTTGTTTTGTTGGCAATTTCTTATTAGGTTATTCTACAACAGAGGTTGGTAAACTTTTTGTGGATATAGCGAGATAGTAATTATATTAGGCTTTGTGGGCCATAGTTGTAACTGCCCAACTTTGCATTGTAGCATGAAGGCAGCCTCAGAGAATGCTGAGTGGGTATGGCTGTGTGCCAATGAAACTTTATTTACAAAGGAAGGTGTTGGGCCAGTTATGTGTCTGTTTGCTGTCTGCTAGTGTGGGTGAAGGCAAGATAGTTTTCTTTTAAAAAGTCATTTTGTTGCGTAGTAAGTGAGAGAAATTCTTGCAGTTTCCAGTGATGATTTTTAACTCAGAAATACTTTTAAGTATTTTTCTGTTCTTTTAGGATATCAGTCTTGTGCTTCTAGATATGCCATTGTGCTGAGACTGGCCACAAGGCAGAACAGCTTCACCTGGGTTATATGTAGATGGGAAGACTTAGGCTCAGAGAAGTGAATCATCTTGCTCAAAGACACATGAAATACTAGTCTTAGAAATGAGACTTGAGCAGAGACCTTTAAATTTTTTTTTCTGAAGTTTTTATTGAGGTAAAGTTCATAAAACATAACATTCAGCATTTTGAAGTGAACAATTCAGTGGCATTTACTACCTTCATAATGTTGTGCAATCACCACCTCTATCCACCTCTAAAACATTTTTATCACCCCAAAAGGAAGCTATGTATTCATTGAGCAGTCACTTCTCATTCTCCTCTGACTCTGGCCCTGACGACCAGCAATCTGATTTTGGTTTCTATGGATTTACCTGGTCTAGATATTTCATATAAATGGTATCATACAATACACAACTTTTGTGTCTGTCTTCTTACATTAAGCATCCTGGTTTTGACATTCATCCGTGTTGCAGCATGTATCAATACTTCATTCCCCTGTATGGCTGCAAAATAATTTACTCAATGAATGTAACACAGTTTATCCATTTAACCGTTGACGGGCTTTGGGGCTGTTTCCACCTTTTAGCTACTGTGAATACTGCTGCTATGAATATTCATGTAGACGTACTTATTTGAGTCCCTATTTTCAATTCTTTCAGGTATATTCTAGGTGTGGAATTGTTGAATCATATAATTTAACTTGAAGAATTGCCAAACTTTTCCCCAGCAGCAGCCTTTTGTATTCCTACCAACAATGTATGTAGGTTCCAATTTCTCCACATCCTTGCCAACACTCGCTATTTTCCACTTTCTTATGAACACTGATTTTTGACTTTCAGTGCTCTTATCTTAGGAGGTTACAAGATTTTTCTTACATTTTCACCTGTCTGATTTTTGTAATTATTGTACCTAGCATAATTCAAGGCACATAATCTGTACCATTAAACACTTTATTGATATATTTTCTCCTAAAAGGCTAAATTCCCAGGAATGTTCACTATCTTAATGACAAAATTTCAAAATATGGTTTAAGCCAAGTGAATTGTAATATATTTTAAAGTTTGATATCGCAGTAGAGATAACAGCTGATTCTTTTTATGATTTTCCTGCTAGGAGGATGAGGAAGGCCTGAGTGCCCATCTGTTAGGGTTGCTGTGGAGGTATTTACTTCTTTGGATAGGATCTTGGACAAGAATGCTTGCTAACGTCCTTTCCAACTACATTTTTAAAGTTAGAATTTGAATATTTATGGGGGCCTTTCTGAGAATGTATAAAACCCTGAGAACATTGTAATTCATAGTTTAAGAAATGCACTTTGTTATCTTGCCGCATTAGAGTAGAATGGGAACTAGTGTCCAAAAACCCAACCTAGATGGGATGTCACAATTCAAAATGCCAAGGATCACTGCTCCATGGAGAGCTAGCAGAATGGAAAGGGTAAGTGAGTCTCCAAGCTTGACTCCCCAGATCTGTAGTAGCCTTTCAGAGCGTCTCTGGGCTCTGGCTGCCATTAGCTGGCCCATCTCCTTGGAATCTGCCACCTCTTAAATCTGCCAGCAAAACTGGCCGGGCGCATGTTGTCCAAGCCTGACTTTCCCCCAGCAAGGAGAGGCCTAAATCCCTTTGCATCTGTGCCTGCAGTTCTGCAACACTTGGACCCATCCTGAAAGTCACTATTGGCTCTTCGAAAGAAAATATCCTTTCTTCATGGTCTTCTCCATCTTTGACAGACAGACTCACCCCATGCACCCAGTGAGGACATAGAAAGGAATCTTCTTCTTTGAGGTTGACACTACCCCAGGGAAAAGAGGGGTCCCCTTGGAAGGGGTGACCACAGAAAAACCCCTATGTAAAATGGGGTTGGCACCTACCTCTCCCAATGAACAGGGATGACTTTTGTAGTATATACATATGGAATGAGCTTTATTTATGAGTGGGTAGAAACCTATAAAGAAGAGTTATTAAGTTCAGGAGGAAATGATTTATGTCATAGTAAAATTCAGACTATAGTTCAGCTAGAGGAATGACAGTCTCTGACAGGTGTCCATGAATAAATTCCCCTTCTTCTAAAGCATTCTCTTCTCTTTGCTAGCCACAGGCCAAATTCTTCTACTGGCTTAAGAAATTTTCCCTTCCTGTCCTTCTCCTCATTTTACTCTTCTTCATGATCTTTACAGCTCCAGGACATAAGAGGGAGGAGGGCCACCCCACCAGCAGCTTTGAGAAAGCCTTGGGTTTTCATCACCTTATGTAGATTTTCAGAGCCTGGAAACTGAGCTGTTTCTCTTCAGGATGGTGGAGTCTGGCTAGGAGATCTGAGGAAGCCCAGGTAGGCGTCAGCCAGAAACCTGGTTTCTGTCAATAAACACATGGGATCAGAGCATCCCCCAGGGCTAGAGGGCACTTTTAAGGCTCTGTGGGTAAGAACTGACTTTTAAGACTCTGTGGGTAAGAACTGTTTAATGAGATCCTGGCTTCCAGCAGCCTTTGCCTCTAAAAAGCTTAGCATACTCAGATCTTTGGCCAAGAGCCCTGTCCTGAGGGTGCAACAGTGGCTGCCTGTCCTCTGTGGATGCAGGCGACTGGGGCTCCTTTGGACTCCAGACCTCATCTGCATTCAGGTGGGACATGATGTCCTTCTGGCATCCACTGCAGAGGTTTGTGTCTGCATGTATAATTGCTCAGAAAGCACAGACTGGCTTCTGTTAAACGGAGTTGGGATGTTGAATGCATAAATATGGCGAGAAGTCATCTATAGTCCATCTCTATTTATCTATCTATCATCTATCTATGTATCCATCCATCTACTTATCTATCTTTATACCAATATCTGTCTAACTCTCTATTTGTGTATTAACTTACATAGAAATACACAGAGTTCATGACCAAAATCTCATTACAAAACCTGATCAAATGGAAACTTTAGGATGAACTACATTCTTTCCTTTCTTAAAACAACCTCATGTAGAAATGTTCATGAGTAAAAGCAGGGGTGAATATCATACATATAGATACCACTTGAGGGGTTTCAGCTTAATGTGATATCATCCACTTAAAGCCTCTTGTCAGCAATCCCAAAGTAACTATTTAAAGACACTTTCCTCCCATTATCCTTCTGTGTCTCCAAGGCTGTTGTGAGCAAGGGTGAGAGATGGCCTCCATGGCCCTGAGTTTCTCATCTCAGTACTCTCAATCATCAAACAAGGCCCATCCTTTCCATCCTGCGTTCTGATATCTGGGGAGAAGAACACTGACACCAGGACCTTGTCTTGGCCACAGTAGGGCACCTCTAGGATTCGACCATTCTGCAGTATCCCATTCCAGGAATCTAGAAAATCACTGCAAATGCTGTTACTGGTACCACCCGGAGCTGGAGAAAGAGGAGTCTTATTGTGTTCTCAGCTATGAGATTGGCACTGGAGCAGAAAATGTTTGTGGTTTCCATGTGACACATTCCTCTTCCCTACGGAATGAGCGAGAGAGGACCAGATCCCTGCATAAAACATGATGGACAAAGCCTCGGAATTCCAGGTCTTAGACAATTTCAAGTGTTATCTAGGTACTTGGTGTCCTACTTCCCATACATGAAGTACAGTAATATCAAGCAAAATATACCTGATCTCATAAGAACATTCTTGATATCTCTTTGCCTCTCTAAATCTGATCATATTTGAATCAGCTTTAGTTATCATTCTCCCGTAAATCCTTTGCTTATCCCCCAGGCAAAACTGAACTTCTCTCTTCTTGAGCAGCTATATCACTCATTATCTGTTCTAGAACATATCATATATATTTCTTGTTTTTCTCTCAAAGTTTTATATGTTTAAGTCTTAATACCCCAGCAAAGTTGAGAGCAGACCCTTTGTTGTATATGCTTATCTTGGAGTCCCCCAAGGATCCTGCATCAGTGCTGGGTATGGAATGAATGAGAACTCCAGAAACCCATTCCAGCCATCATGGATCCTGTTTCTATTTTCCAGATTGTTAGATGTCTGAAATTATCAACCAGGACTTGCCATTCTCATGAAGGCCCTGACTTTGTGGTGTGAAGTCTTCTTGCCCAGAAGCCATCATGGAAGATGGGATTAGCACCAGTGTGTTTGCCCTGGCACAGACTCAGCACAGCAAATGTCTATGTCTCACTCACATCAGAGTCCTGTGCTGGTGGAGGGCCTCCCCTTCTCAGGTCTCTTGCAGTCAGTGACTTGAGGGCCTAACTCTTTCATTTGTGACCTGTTGCCTCTGAGGATGCTATGCATTGGGGAGGGAGAGCAGGACTATCATGTGGGATTTTTAAAGGGTTGAGACTACGCAGGACTTATAAGTTCTGCTTACATTCCTTCTACAGAACACAGTTTCACAGCCCTCCATCTAATGCACACAAGGTTGGGAAAGGTCATCTTCCTGTGCATCTTCCTGTGTACCCAAGAAATGGGAGTCACGTGAAAAGCCTGTGGCATTGTCTCTACCACAGTCCCTGAGACAGGCTCTTGCTCTAGCAATATCAAAGAGGCTAGTGAGGCTGGAGAACTGAGAATGAGGGAGATACCAGGAACCAGGTTGGAGGGCTTGGGATTGGATTAAAAATCGTTGAAAGCCACTGGAAGCTTTTGAGCAGAGAAGTGACATGATCAGACTTAGATTTTGAAAAGAACACAGATGCTATCCTATTTGGCCCTTCCCAGCCTCTCTGTCTCTCTCTGGCTTGTGGAAGGCAACTGCCCCTTTATGCCATAGCGCCACCCTCTCATTCTTCTGACATTGCAGAGAGCAGTCCACGAGCTACAAAAGTGATGCTCAGTGCATAGGTCAGTCCCTGAAAAACTGTAATAGTAACTCAGTGTGTTTTCTATCTCATTTTCTGTTTTTGCATTTTTTTGGAGGTGGGGGATCAGTGTTAGCCCATTCCTTCTAATATTCAGTGTCCTTGAACAGTTTCAGATGACTTCCTTTAGAAAGGGAAGATGTGATCAATTCATCCACACTACATTACCAGAGAAAATACACATAATCTACTAGGTAGGTGGAGGGTAGGATGGGGTATCTGGATTTTAAGAGAGGGTGCCTGGAGAAGGCAGAAAAGACTATAGGGAAATTCATCTTATAAGAAGAAGCTCCAAGCAGTACCAGTGGTACCACAGTTTCACCTTCTGGCCAAGTCACATAAAGAGGGGGGTTGAAAATGCTTGACATGAGCTTTTCAGCTCCAGGAACGTGGACCATGAATAGACCTCCCCACCAGCCCCAACAGAAGTGCTTCTGCATCTGACGCTCTGCTCTCCACTCATATCACTTGATAACTCAGTGGCCTGTCAATCTCTCCCCTTCAGCACTGGCAGGAACAACATTCTTTAGAGGTAAAAGTACAGTTTAATTTCTAGGCTCACCCAGGCGTGGACTGGGCTGCATAGGAGTCCGATAATGAAATGTTGGTGGTGCATATTTGATAATGTGCAGCATGTACCCAGCACACAGCTCAAGCTGAATGAACACGTTCCTGTGGGGGTCTGCACCCCTGTCTGCTCAGAAAAGCCAGGACTCTGCTTCCTTGTGTTCTTCATACCCACTCGACAGCCCCTCCTCTAAGTGAGAGACCTGCGCTCTTTCCCTGGCCCCCTCCCCTGAGCAAAAGTGGAGGGAAGGGAAGGAGAGAAGAGAAGAGAAAGAGAGAAAAAGCACAACTTCTCCCCTGACTTGCTCTGCTCTAAACTGAGATCCTACCGAAAATGGTATTTCTCTCACTGCAGTTTCCCAGGGACAATTGGGTCAAAGAAAGCATTTTTTCAAAAATAGCTTCTTTTCTCAATTGATGGAAGAGCATCCAGGAGCAAGCAGCAAAATGAAACAGGTCTCTGTTATCTCGCCCCCAAAAAGAGACAGCCTGTACAAAGGAAGGAGATAATTCCTGTCTGGCTTTTATATGCCTCATAAAATGCATTGTGCAGGCATGTAAAATATATGGGACTGGGCAGACATATGAGGCGGGGAAAGGTACAACCCCTGACTCCTCACGCTTTTTGAGCTGGAGGACAGCAAAGCAGAGAGCTTTCTTTTTCTTCTTTTTTTCTTTTCTGAGAACAAGGACAACAACTACTGAGAAGTCCTCCAAATGTAGCCTCTTTTTTTGACCTCCCATGGCAGATGACAGCACAGAGGTGAAAATAATAATAATAAACAGAAATGATATTATAAAGCCTGTTTTTGTTCACTTTGCCCATCTGTGACTCAGCTTGCAACTTGCTGGGATACAGCTTACAACTTCTTGAGTTCTTAGGAGATGGGGTAACCTTAGAGTCTTACAGATTTGGTCACTCTGATCACATATCTGCACACAATATTTAGCTCAAGTGACATATGCCAATCTGTATGTACACATGCATGTGTATAATGTCCTTCCAGTCCTAGTCCCCCGGGAACTTACAGGTGCTTTTTTTGGAAGGTGACCTCATGATCATTTATGCCAGGCTCACAGCCATGCTCCAGGAAGGAGAACTTGGTGGCGTGCTGCAGGCACCTGGCCCTCATGTTAGATGACCTTTCTTTAGAATGTCTTCCACCATGTCTTTCCTCAACTCTTCCATCAAAGGACGTTAAAGAAACTTAACTGGAGACACATAGCAAATTGTTCCTGAGAATTAGCTGAGAAGCAGCTCATGGACTGATGGTTGGAGGAAGGAGAGCATCTGTTCTCAGAAGACAAAGTTTGGGATTGAGGACTGGAATATAGTCCATTTGCAAAGTTAAAGCCCAGAGATGAGGGCTTCCCTGGTGGCACAGTGGTTGAGAGTCTGCCTGCTGATGCAGCGGACATGGGTTCGTGCCCCAGTCCGGGAAGATCCCACATGCCGGGGAGCGGCTGGGCCCGTGAGCCATGGCCGATGAGCCTGTGCGTCCGGAGCCTGTGCTCTGCAACGGCAGAGGCCACAATGGTGAGAGGCCCGCGTACCACCAAAAAAACAAAACAAACAAACAAAAAGCCCAGAGATGAGGACATAAGTGTTCCTGGGTCAATGGAATAGTGGGGATGGATGAAATAAAAGAGAGATATTCCTGCCTTCTCTCTCTCCTTTCCTTCCTTTTGAGTCCTTCTATTCTTCCACAAATACTCTGAGAAATTCACATGCACAGAATACTATGCTAAGGTTTCAAGGATGAATAGTCAGAGCCTCCTAGGAATCAATGTTCATTAATTCTCTAGACCAGTGGCTCTCAAAAGTAGGCAGCTTTTAATAACACAGATATACAGTACCTACCCCAGGCCAACAGAATCAGAACATCAAAGGGGCATCAAACACAGAGTCGAGTACTCTGTGTTTTAAAGTTGCACAGAGACTCTCATGGGCAGCCAGAGAGGACCTCCACTCTACTCCACTTTGTGTTCCCAGGAAGGAAACAACTGGCCTGATCCACTATAACAAAAAGGGCTCAGGATTTGCGCTCTGGCAGAGCTTGGTTCCACTCTAACACAATAATTTTCTGCTTGTGGGCTTTCCCAAGCCTCAGGGGTTTTACCTCTAAAATGTAGGTTATGAGGAATTCCCCAGTGGTCCAGTGGTTACGGCTCCATGCTTTCACTGCCGAGGGCCCTGGTTCAATCCCTTGTTGGGGAACTAAGATCCCACAAGCTGCATGGCGCAGCCAAAATATATATATATATTAAGGGTCAGCTGCAATTTCTTAAAAAAGATAAAATAAAATGTAGTTTATGGTAGTACCCAATGTACAGGGTTTTGGTGGGACTGAATGTGGTGATATAGGCAAACATGCTTTCTAATCTATAAAGGACTGTGCAGTGTGACCCTCCCTCCTCACCTTCTCAGAGTCTTTCTTCATCTTCTTTCCCTCAAGCTCTGGGGAGGAGCCATCCCTCCTCTTCTGCTCCATCTGTTCAACTCCTGCCACTGCACAATATCTCCCCTCTCCTTTACTCTCAGTGTCTCCACCAGCCCCTTTCTCTGTCTATATACATGCTTCCATCATTTCATCCTTAAAAATCTCTTTCCTCAGTAGTGCTGTTCTCTTAAGCTACCATTTTATCTCCCCCTTTTCATTCTCCAACAGACTTTTGAAATTATAGGATACCCTCTCTGCTCCCATTTTCTCTCTACAGCCCTCTACACCCATGTCTGCAACCATGATAGACATCAAGGTTACAACATGATGTCTATAAGCTCACTACTCCATGAGAGCTGCTCCCAAAAAAGTAACCAATGGCCACCAATTGTTGGCAAGCCAACATATACATATGTTCCCATATCTCTTCCCTTCAAACTCTACACATCATTAAGCAGCCTCATTCTGTCCTCTTAGTGGCATTGAATGTGCCATGTTGGCTGCATCGTCTTGTTCAACCACCTATAGTTTCAAATACCACCTCTGTACAGATGTTCTCAGATCTGTTCTATCTCAAGCTCCAGTTCTTCACTAATAACTGCTCCCTTATATACCTTTCCATTAACCATGAAGAGCCTCAAAATCCACATGCCCAGCTGAATCTATCATACCCTTTTGTAGATCAGTTAGGTTGTTTTTGGCTATAGATAGTGGAAGGCTGATCTAAAAACAGCTTACACATAATGAAATTTTATTATTTTATATACTGATAAGTGTGGGGACAAGATAGTTCTAGGTTTGGTTGATTCAGTGGCATCGAGAGACCAGTTTCTTTTCATTTTTTTCATCCTCAGGGTATTGGCTTGGGTTTTTGGACTGGTTCCTCTTTGGGTCCCCAGATAACCACAGCAGTTCCAGATGATGTATGAATATGCAAAATCAAAAGACAGGAAAGGAGACTGTTTCTATTAGAACATCTCTTTTAAAGAGCCATAAAAATCCATTCCAGTGGACCTCTAGAATAACTCATGTCTCATTGGGTAGGATCATATTATATGCCCTGTCTAAACCACTCATGGGTCAGGGGAATGGGAAGACTGGTTCCCTGAGCCTTGCCTAAATCACATGGAAACTCTATAACATTAGTGAGAATGAAATGGAGGAGACGGATGGCTGTTGGATAGTCAAGCAACAGGGCTACCCATTACTACTGCATTCTTAAGCAACAACTACCCATTTATCTGTGTGCATGATTGGTACCCATACAACCCCACTCCAACCCAAGTCTCCTTGCCATATTTCTCCATCTCTATTTCAACTGCATCAAACTACTTCCATTCCCTAATCTCAACACTCTGTATTATTCCTCTGAGCTTCTTTTCTTAAGAAGAAAAGTTTAGTAAACCTGGAATCTGGTTACTTTCCTTTGTCATCTGCTGACATTTTATCAGAGACCTGACCTGGATGCTGAGGAGGAAAGCATCCCGGCTTGTTCAACCTCCTTTGTATCTGGCATTCTTCTAGCATGGCTCCATTGCAGTTCCTACTGTGCATTGTGTTTTCTTTGAGGGCAGGGAACCTGTTACCTTCTATATAGCCGGGACAGAGACAGCACATCATAGGTTTCAATAAGTGTATGTTGGATCAAGGACTGATTAAGCAGGTTTAATTATAGGTAGCTGTACCCGATTAGGTAATGCCTTCTCTGTTGCAGTCAGTCTTCTCCCCCCTCCTAATACATACTTACAATTCTTCACTGATGCTTCAAGTGTTGTTCAGACCACTATGCTCAGGGAAGATACTCTACTTTTCCAATGCCTGTCTCAGGAACAAGATAGTATTTGGACCAGATAGTGTTTGGGAGGAAGCTTATAAATGAAAGATAGGGCAGAAGATGGCATAGCAAGGCTATTTCCACCACTACTGCCCCCAGAGGAAGAACCGATATTCTCTGAGGTCAGAATCTTTGAGAACACCCTACCAAATGCTGCAGTCAATTGATGTAAGCCATGGAATATTCTAACAATAAGGGGACTTATGAGAATAAGTGGGTTTTTTTTGTTTGTTTGTTTTAACATCTTTATTGGGCTATAATTGCTTTACAATGGTGTGTTAGTTTCTGCTGCATAACAAAGTGAATCAGTTATACATATACATATGTTCCCATATTTCTTCCCTCTTGCGTTTCCCTCCCTCCCACCCTCCCTATCCCACCCCTCCAGGCGGTCACAAAGCACCGAGCTGATCTCCCTGTGCTCTGCGGCTGCTTCCCACTAGCTATCTACCTTACGTTTGGTAGTGTATATATGTCCATGCCTCTCTCTCGCTTTGTCACAGCTCACCCTTCCCCCTCCCCATATCCTCAAGTCCATTCTCCAGTAGGTCTGTGTCTTTATTCCTGTCTTACCCCTAGGTTCTTCATGACATATTTTTTTTTTCTTAAATTCCATATATGTGTGTTAGCATACAGTATTTGTCTTTCTCTTTCTGACTTACTTCACTCTGTATGACAGACTCTAGGTCTATCCACCTCATTACAAATAGCTCAGTTTCGTTTCTTTTTATGGCTGAGTAATATTCCATTGCATATATGTGCCACAGCTTCTTTATCCATTCATCCGATGATGGGCACTTAGGTTGTTTCCATCTCTGGGCTATTGTAAATAGAGCTGCAATGAACATTTTGGTACATGACTCTTTTTGAATTATGGTTTTCTCAGGGTATATGCCCAGTAGTGGGATTGCTGGGTCATATGGTAGTTCTATTTGTAGTTTTTTAAGGAACCTCCATACTGTCTCCATAGTGGCTGTACCAATTCACATTCCCACCAGCAGTGCAGGAGTGTTCCCTTTTCTCCACACCCTCTCCAGCATTTATTGTTTCTAGATTATAAGTGTTCTTTTTCCTAAGCAGCATTCATATACAATGGTGATACTTAAGAGGAGGTGCTGCCTTGATGTGGGGCTGGATCGTGCCCAAGTTCCTTGGAAAGGTGGCCTTCTGTGTACACACAAATCTATGTAGCTCATGGCTGCCTGGAGGCTGAGCCCCTAACTGGAAATGTGAGCACTTGTGCTCCTGGCAGGGATGCACCGGAATGTAAAACAGCAATGGAAGTCACTCAGTAGCCCAGCAGGAACTCTGGGGAGTGGCCCACCTTTATTTATTCACCCAGAGTGGTCAGAGTTCCTGCAGGTCAGGCTAAAAGCACCTGGGAGGCCCCCCCCTTCCCTTGTGTGGCTGTCTTCAGCTGGCCTACCGTCTGCAGGCCAGCTGGCCATGACTACCGTGACAGGGCTGTTCGTACTTATAAAGCAGACTGCAAAAGCCATTACAGCTTATAGAGAAGGAAACTGTTGAGACCACTTTTCCTTTAAAGTTAGTTGTGCCTGTGGTGGGCACTTGAGGGTTTCCAGCACACTCTCCTTCCCCCAGCTTTTCCAGTGCCCCTGCCTGGCTAATACGGTTTAGAAAATCTGAGAACCAGTCAGGCAGGAACAAAACAAATCTATAGGCAGGGAATTTCGTCTTCAGATACCTTTTCCACACCTGCCACTTTTGTCCTCTTTCCCTCTCCTGAAACTCCCTCTCTCCTCTTCCTCCCCTGGGCACTCAGCCACCTCATCCGGCACAGGGCTTTCAGGAAAAGCTCCAATCTTCATCATTTACACCTGACCACAGATTTAAGCCCCTCTATTAGCTCTCCTAGGAACACTTGCCAATTAAATCTGCTACTACTTATAGAATGAAAGAAGTTGTTCTGTGTTAAAGTTTCCAGCCCCCGTGAGTAGATACACGGTACAAGCACACGCAGATGCACACATCTGTGACATTTAAACTCTGATGTTTCACAGCCTTTGATCTCCACCGCACCCACATGAGATAGAAGAGAGAGATGTTCCTGGCATCTTCACTGCACAGTAAAAGAAACTGTGGTTGTGACTGAACAGATATGACCCGGTTGGAAAAAGAGTCCCATGGCCATTGGATGGTCCCAGAGCTCCTTCCTAAAGCCAGCATCCTCTAAGAGACAAAGCCTCATGTGACCTTACCCTCCTCTGTGCCAGGCCCTGGTATCCAGGATGCTAGGCTACCATATCATAACATATCTTGTGTACCAGGACACCTGGCTATCTAGGCTACCATAAAGGATACAAAGAATACTGCAAGTTGCAGTCATCAGTGAATTCTACAGGATTTCCCCCACCAAAACCAGCCAATCTCTTACCAATGTTTTATGGCACAAGGATTTTCCTTGCTCCTCTATATCCTTGAGTTTCTCCACAACAGATTTGATATTCCCACTTGCTCCCAGGTTAAAAGACCCTCTTTCTTATCTTTGTTTTCTCTGTGTGGTCTCCCCAGACACTAGGTGAGAGGGCTGTAGACCAGGGTGTCTGTCATCATCATTGGGCATGAGTAATTTGTGTTTGCAAATTGCTGGAGACAAATTGGGGAAGGCAAAGAAAAAAAGTCCTTTTGGAGTCAGAGAGGATCGCAGAAATATTGTGCTCCATGAAATAGATAAGCAGAAGAGCTGTTTATTCCCTTGGTGGCATGAGGCCCGGCTTTGAGGCAGATAAATCTTTGCTGGTAATACAGTACTTAAACCAGGACTGACACCTTTTTATATCAACTGCAGAGAATTGCTTTTGTGAGGCTCTGATACAAAGGCTGCCACTGCTCTTTCTTGCATATCAATTCTGAGGCAGCCTGTTGCTTATCTCAAGCCTGCCCTTTGGGCATTTGCCCCTGGTCTCAATGTGGCATCAAGGTCTGAGATAGGCAGGGAAGGAGGGATGACCCTCCTTCATGGAGGGACAACAATGGAAGCAGGGAGGCATTGGGTGGAGTTAGGGGATGTCCTCTCTGCCCCTCCCACACCTGATTCCTAAGCAGGAGTCACTGGAACCAGCTGGCAGGGCAGAGCAGATGGGCAGTCACTGTGCACACAACTCTGGGCAGGCACTGGGGCCCCAGGGCAAATAGGCTCAAATTATTTTTAACTTTGCTCTTTAACAAACAATGAAAACATACTTGCTACAGGTCAATTGGTTAATACTGATAAGCAAAGAGAAGAAGCATTTCTAATATTTATATATATGCTGTTATCTATGCTTCCAAGGGTAAATATATAGAGTAATGTATATATACATACGCATGTACTTTTTTAATAAAAATAAAACCACGGTGTTATGGACCAAATGTTTTTGCATCCCTCTAATTCTTATGTGACTGTATTTGGAGATGGGTCTTTATGGAGGTAATTAAGGTTAAATGAGGTCATATGGGTGGGCTCTAATCCAGTAGGATTGGTGACCTTATAAGAAGGCATATGAGAGAGCTCCCTCTTTCTCTGCCAAATGAAGACACAGCAAGAAGGTGGCCAGGCATCTGCAAGCCAGGAAGAAAATCTCACCAGGAACTGAAAAGGCTGGTACCTTGATCTGGGACCTCCAGCCTCCAGAACCATGAGAAATAAATTTCTGTTGCTTAACCCACTTAGTCTATGGTATCTTGTTATGGCAGGACCAGCAGACCAAGGCACTTGCTCTACATAGAATTCTGCTCCTTTTGCCTCCACCTTCAGCTTTAATGCGTCAGACACGTCTCTCTAGCACACATACTCCTGTGACCTCCTGGAAGGAGCTAAGTTTGTCACACTGTTCCCACACTCAGGAACCTCTGTGTCCCTTGATCACCTTTTCATTTCTCTGCTTAGTTGCAGGACTTCCTTCCTCTTGCCCTCTCCACCCACCTTGACTCTTTCCGATAGACATAACGTGCAATCTGTAGACGTGATTTTGGCATGACCGATTATAGTTATGTGACCTTGCCAAATTAATCTCCCCCCAAATCAATGTCTTTGATTATAAAGCAGACTAATAATTTTGACCTCTCATGAATATGGTGAGGACTAAGTAGGAAAATATTTATCAGCATAGTGGCTGGTAAATAGTAGATGCTCAACTCAAACAAAAGTAGGTGTTTGTCCTCCAGAATGCTCTCTCCACACTAGTGTCTTCAGCCTCCTGGGGTCCATGCTCAGTGAGCATCTTCTGGGGGCCTTGACTGGTTAGGCCTCTAGTCTAACACATTTTTAGACAAATTCACAGGTCCCTTTTGACGTTGAGGGTTTCACTGCTGATTGCCTTAGGATAGCTGGAATTTGGGTGATAGATCACATGCTTAGGAAATCACTTTGCTCTCAGAGTCTTGGGTCTGGGATGGACTAGACCAAGGTCCTTTCCTGGCCCTATTTTCTGATGGTCCTTAGAAAAGATCTCTTTGGCTATTGTCCTGGGAATTGATGTTACTCTTTCCCAGTCCAGCTCATGGGGTACAAATCCCACCCCTTTCAAAGTACTAGCTCCTTCCTGGGCTAACACATCACTTGTGGCACAGATCCTGTAGCCATGGGCACTTGGCAGAGCTGGAAACCCAGGTCCCCTGCCAATCTATAGCTTCCTTCCCAAGCAGCTGCCACCACACAATGGAATTAACATAAAACACAATTCGGCAGAGGCACATTTAATTTACAGTGATTACACTATCCATTATACAACACAGTTTTAAGTACTACAAGCTCCCTGGAGAACAGGGAGAAAAAACACATGTAAAAAGAACCCAACCTTCTCCAAAATCACATAATGACGGAAGAATCTCAGTAACAAAATACAATTCATGGCACAATAAATTGTGTATTTTAGGGCTTCCCTGGTGGCGCCGTGGCTGAGAGTCCGCCTGCCGATGCAGGGGACACGTGTTCGTGCCGCGGTCCGGGAAGATCCCAAATGCCACGGAGCGGCTAGGCCTGTGAGCCATGGCCGCTGAGCCTGCACGTCCGGAGCCTGTGCTCTGCAACGGGAGAGGCCACAACAGTGAGAGGCCCGCGTACCTCAAAAAAAAAAAAAAAGTGTATTTTAAAGTACTTACCATTCCTCAATTCTCTATTTCATTCCCATCAGGAACTCAGTTTATTTCTAGTGGAGGAAAAAAAGTATATCAACAATTTAGAATTCTGAGAGACAGAGAGTGGCATGGACATATATACACTTCCAAATGTAAAATAGATAGCTAGTGGGAAGCAGTCGCATAGCACAGGGAGATCAGCTCCATGCTTTGTGACCACCTAGAGGGGTGGGATAGGGAGGGTGGGAGGGAGACACAAGAGGGAGGAGATATGGGGATATATGTATATGTATAGCTGATTCACTTTGTCATACAGCAGAGACTAACCCATCATTGTAAAGCAATTATACTCCAATAAAATGTTAAAAAATAAATAAATAGAATTCTGAGAGACAATTACAACTGAATGTGGATTTTTACAGGAGAATGAATGGTCCAGGGTGAATGTTGGGTGGGTTTCCAACTAGATGGAACAGCTGTGCTCTGGTGGTGTACCCCAGCCAGCCCTGGACCCTGACCCCATGTCTTTGCCCTGTTAGAGCTCTAAGCCTTCCATGCAGAGGGTCCACAGGAATGGCACAAAGATAGGAACTCTGGTGTCTTCCAGTCTTAATTCCACCACTGTCTAATCATGTGACCACTCTGATCCTCAATATCTCACCTGTAGAATGGGGATAACACCAGCCCAATCTGATTTATTATGAGAATTAGATGAGATTTCATAGTTAGCCAAGTGCCTGACTTATAATAGGAGCTCAATAATCCTTTATTCCCTTCTTGCTATTTTTTCTGCCTCTACTTCCTTCCTTTCTGGAGTAAATGGAGAGGCAATGCTTTTCCTAAAGGAATGGGTCATGAAAATCGGGCTTCCGCGTAGCTTCTTGTCTTGGAGACAAGAAGATCTTAACTTTCAAGTGGCCTCTGCATCTTGAACACATACATCAGCCTGGAGGTGTGTGCAGGTATGAACCCCGTCTGGAAGCAGAAGACTGGACTGGGTGGGCTCTGAGATGAAACAGTCCCATCCCTGCCCCTCAAGCCACCAGAGCCTAAGGAGTGCTATGTATGTAAGCAGTACATTGTGATGGCCCTAAATTGGATGGGAGAATAGAAGGTGGTGAGGGCACTGAGGAAGGAGTAACACACCCTCTCCTCTTCCCAGAGGTGGTAACACGTGGACCATGGAAAGGAGTTACTCACAGTCACACCTGAACTCTCTGCTCCTGGCTCACATCTACATTGAATGACAATCGCTCTGATTCTCAAGGGAAAGAGGAGGAATCTCAACCTTTCTTCTTAGCTTGCTTAGCAAACTTTATTGCCAAGATGACTTTTATTTCACTCAATGTAACACCTGTGACCTGGGTCCCTGTGCTGCGCCAGACGCCTGGCCAGATACAGTCAATACAAACATGAACAAGACTGTCATCCTTACTTTTGGGAGTAACTTATACACACTACTACATAAAAAATAGTTAAACAAAAAGGACCTACTGTATAGCACGGGGAACTATGCTTATTTTTAATCGCCTATATGGGAAAATAATCTGAAAAAGCATATTATGCATATATATGCATACATATATGTATATATATATATGAATCACTTTACTGTACAGCTGAAACTAACACAACATTGTAAGTCAATTATAGTTCAATTAAAAAAAAAAAAGACTGTCATCCTGCTTTGTGGAGGGCAGATTTCAGGTAGTACCCAGGAAACTAAAACACCGCAGGGTAAGATGTGTGCCCTCAAGGGGCTAAAGCAAACTGAAACACAGGCATTCAAAAGCTCAAGGTAGGGTGCGTCTTCTGATGTGGAGGCAGACAATCTCAGCTAACTGAGATAGGTCACACTTGGGATTGCTGCAGACAGTGGTGTACCCAGCCATAATCTTCATGCTGCACTTTACACTGGTTTTCTTCGGTCCACACTTCTGGGTGTGGGGGATGTCATATGACCTTCATAGACTAGAAACAGTTACTTTAATCCATAATTATTCTTGTCTATATTAAGTGGTAGAAGCAGATATCAATCAGTCCAAACATATTTACTCTGCAACTTAATACATGCCCAGTACCTGGAGAGCTGAGCTCTGTGGGGGATATGAAGTAATAACCAACCAATAACCAACCAATAACCAATTAAACAATATTTGACGGTTCACAGAACACTTTATCATATATTTTGTGATTCTCACAACAAACCTGTACCGTCAAGCAACATATAGATATAAATATGAATATAATTTTATGTTATTTTAATCTTCATTATTACAATCTTCATCTTACAGAGAGAACCCCGAGGCACAGAAACACTGTGTCTTGCTCCAGGTCACACAGTTAATAAGTGGTGATGTCATGAAGCCGGGTCTTTGGATTCTAAATCCTGTGCTCTTTTCACAGTTGCAGTCTGCCTTTTACAAATACATGCTAACAGAAGTATGGTGTTTGAAGATTATTGCTGAAATATCTAGAACTGTATGTAATATGAATGCCAAAAATCTTGCTGACCCTTGGGTTGCATATATAAATGAAAGGGGAAATAAATCATCCTTCCTCCTAGAGAAGCTCCCAACTCCAAATGTTTCCTCATCCTAAGGAAGTGCCAACATGGTCTCATAGATTAACTCCTGCCTTGGCCAAACTTCACCCTTCTTTCTCTCTCTTCCTTCTGTTCCTCTGTTGCTTTACAGAGTTAATAGCTTTTACATAAAAGTGAAAACTGGCCCCTTCCCTCTGATTTTTTCCTAGTCTTATTTGACCCCTTTCTAAGCCACCAAATGCTGCCCTTATATTCCTTATGAAATTCTCATCAGGTCCCCAGGATATGTCTGGGTACAGGTCCAAAGATAGAGCCAGATTATAATCCACCTGTTGTCTCTGTTGTTGCTGTAGACTGGAATAGATTGCATTTAAGAGTATACCATTCAGCTTTGCATAATTACAACTACGTTTTCTGGATTTTTCTTCAAAGTAAAGAATACAAAAAAAAAAAAAAACCCTATCATTTAGCTCACATTCATTGGGCACAAAGAAGTCTTACCCTGTTAGAGTCTAGAACTCGGCCCTTGACTTTTGACATCAGAGCAATGCTGGGAATTGGGCCCCAACAAGAACCTGTTGGTGGATTAGAGACAGGTTTGTTTGGTGGACATGAGACTGGAGAGGAGCAGAATATTAGGAGGATTTCAAATGAAAAAAATATCATAGCCTAACTTGTTGACAATTTCCATCTAGGAAATAAGGAAGAAAGAAAGAAAAAAAAAAAGACTTCAACATGTAAAGCCAACCCAGGATGTCAGAAACACTTACTGAATAATCTAGCTGGAAAAGAAGCTCATTTAGCAAAGAGATAGTAAGTTCAGAGGTGAAGTAGATCTGCTTTGGTTTCATAGTTTTCTATTTTTATACCTATATGTTCCTGGTATATTTGAGGGATTTATTGAAAGGAAAAAGGGAGGGAAGAAGGAAGAAGGAAAGGAGAGAGGAAGAGAAAAATGAAGGAAGGAAGGATCATCTCATGAAGACTTGGAGATGTCATGTTAGAGTAAAACCAGGAAGGCATCTGCTAAAGTGGTACCAAAGAGAAAGAAGCCCCCATGGATGACAAAGTCATCACCACATTTTTCTCTTGCACAAATGCGTAAAGGGAGGTAGGAGTAAATGCCAAGATGTCTGTGGCTTTCCTGAAGCCTGGTCTTTACAAAAGAATTGTAAAAGAGAGGGAGGAGAATGGAGAGGGAGGAGAGAGAAACTAAAAGAAGGGGAGAGAGAAAGGAAGTGAAAGGAAAGAGAAGATGGAGACAAGGAAGGAGAGAAGGCAGGGTGAAAGGAAAAAAGAAAGAAATGGGGAAATTAAGAACAATAAAGAGAAGAATTTTAAAAACGAATGTGATTTTGGGGAAGAAAGAAATAAGGAAGGAGAGAAAATGTGGTTCCATTCTAAGGATGTTGTCACTGTGGATGCACAGGCATTGTTGGAGAAGAGGAAAGGTCCCAGGCCATTGTGCAACTATTATTATATAATTAAATCTAATAACTGTAATTCACTGGAAGAGGTCACTGCTTGCATTGTGGATGGAATCTGATTTGATGAGACTGACTGAGACTGACGCTTCTGTATTCATGCTTCCTGAAGGGAGGCCAGGGTTGTGGGGGACCCAGTTAGGAGAAAGGAAAGGAATAGAGGATGAGTTGACTTGTTCCCCCTCCAGCTTTCGTCAATAGAGGCTGCTCCAGACTCAATCACATTCGATTGTTCCCATTTATAATGCTCTCAGTCATAGCCTTGTCTCTCCATCAATTATGGAGATTAGCTTGAACTATTGTTGATGCTAATTAGACTGTGAGAAACATGTTTGGGCTGCCCATTAGTTAGCATTCAGAAGGGCGAGAGAGGGTTGGGAAGAAGTACCAGGGGAAAGTACCAGGGCTTAATCTATCCAGACTTGGACAGGCACAGAGAAGCAAGTGGCACTAGCTCAACCACAGAAGGAAGAAAGGTCACTGGGCATTACCCCAGCTTCCCCAGGCTACTCTTAATGGGTGCTGACCATGAGTCACTTGCTGGACTTGAAAGCTTCAGAGTCACACAAGAACCCCTTCCTGCCCTCATGGGCTCACAATCAATGGAGAGCTTGGGCTCCCCTCACTGGGATCTGCACAGGCAGGGAGGAGGCTCTCTGGCGACTTGCTGATTCTCAGGCATGTGGTCAGGTGACTGTCTCTGAGGTCATCAGAGTCTGGCTGCAGTTCTTCAAAGGAACTGCTATGGTGCTAGCTCTGGACCCCATGAAGTCATCTGGTCTGCTGTGAGCTTGCTCTAGAACTTGAACCTTGCCTTCCTGCCAAATCCCTAGTTTGCATCTCAGAATATGTCCATAGGCTTTGATCTTTGCAAATTCCCAGCCAAGATTAATGCTCCTGATAGATTACGTGACCCTGCTTAGCCCATAGTTTTGCTTCCCCTTCATAGGTTTTGGCCTCCATCTTGCTCTTTCCCAAGCATCTAATCTCATTAATTCATCCAGTAAACACTCATTAAGTGCATATTATATGCTAGGCATTGGCAGTAAAATGTAGTGGTTAAACTCACAGGCTTTGGAGTCAGACCAAATGGTTCTAAAGCCTGTCTCTGCCACTTACAGGTTGTGTGACACTGAGACAAGTTATGTTAACACTCTGTGCCTCTTTCCTCATCTTTAAAATCAGGCCAAAATAGTACCTACATTGTACGGCTGTGTGAGGGTTAATCAAGTTAATTCGTGTAAAGATTAATGTACCATAAGTCCCCTACATACAGATGAGTTCTTCTGAGAACGCACTCATAAGTTCAATTTGTTCGTAAGTCCAATTTGTTTGTAAGTCCAACAAAGTTAGCCTAAGTACCCAAATCACACAATTGGCTATATAGTACTGTACTGTAATAGGTCTATAATACTTTTCACACAAATCATAACACAAAACAAACACAAAAAATAAAGAAAACATTTTTAATCTCACAGTACAGTACCTTGAAAAGTACAGTAGTACAGTACAACACCTGGCATACAGGGGCTGGCATTGAGTAAACAGGCAAGAAGAGTTACTGACTGGAGGATGGAGGGGGGGGAAGATGGTAGAGATGAAGGATTGGCAGCAATAGGAGATGGAGGGCAAACCGCAATTTCACTCATGCCTGATGTTGATGGGTTGATGGCACAGGTTCTTGTTCCTTGCTGGAACCAGATGCACGTTCTCATCTTTGAAAGTTCTCAACTTGAAAGTTAGTATGTAGGGGACTTACTGTATTGGAAGAAACAGTACCTGAGACATAGTGTTTGATAATTATTTGCTATTATTATCACTATTTATAGGGATACAAAGAAAACTAACATATTCTATAAACAGCAATATGTCATAAATTAAATGAAACACTATGGTAGAAATTTTGCTGGGTTTATAAAGGAGAAATGCATTATTCTACCCAGGGGGAGGGGAGGAAGTGGTATAGCCAGGAAAGAATTCAAGGGAGAGGTAACCATCAGCTGACTCTTGAAGGTGAGGTGGTGTTTTCCATGTGGACAGGGAAGGAGGGATACCCAATGGGAGGATATAGTCAGCAGAGGAAGAAACAAAAGTAAAGGTTCATGGGTATAAAATAACAAGTCATAGTTTGCAAACTGCAAACTGTTTGGCATGACTGACTATTAAGATATGATATTGAGAAAGAGGGGCATCTGCAGAAATTGGGGAGAGGCTTGGAACCATACTAAGGGGTTTGATTTTCTCTTAAAAGTATCAAGAAGCCAACAAAGCTTCTTATTATAGCAACAGCAGGATCATATTTGTGTCCTGGTCCAGTCAGTCTGGAAGGCCTGTTAGGAGGTAGAAAGACAAGTTGTTCTCGTCTTACAACAGTGAAGACAAGAGAAAGCTGAGGCCTGATGTGGGGTAAGGGGGCAAATATGACAGATGCAAGGGAGGTGAAAATGGAGATAAGGGAAGATAATGTACATTGGTTGCCTGAGTGCTGCCAATCAATTAGAGACAGGGGTAGGAGTAGAGTTTGGGGAAGAAAACTGAATTGCTCTAGACATGTTGGTTTCAAAATGCCTCTGGCAGCTCAAAATGGCAGCATCAAGTAGAGAACCACAAATTCAGTCTGGATGCCCAAGCAGTGGTTAGAGTTAAAGATAATTATTTAGGAGTCAGTGGCCTATAGCAGTAGTTGAAAAAGATGGAAAGGATAATATTGCTTAGCAGAAGCATGTACATTGATAAAAAGGCCAAGAATGGAACCTTGGAGGGTCCAACCATTAAGGGATGGGGACAGAGGAGAATGTATGAGAAAACAAAACTAAGAAAAATTGGTCAGAGGAGTGAAAAAAGATCTGAGAGAGTGGATTTCAGAAACCACTAAGAAGAAGACTGGGAAAGTTGTCCGCTGGCCTCACCTGATCTCAGGCCAATGAGAGATTTGTAGACAACTCTGAAGGATTTCACTCAACTACAGAGTCAGGTCATTACAGGACAATGGCAGAGTCAGCCCTGCTTCTTGACAGCAATTTTATCCTTTGTTCTTGCCCTTCTACCTCAAGGAACACTGAGTGTTCTCAACCTCTGAGACTTTTCTCTACTTCCTCCAGAAAATGTTAGAGGAAAAGAGAAAACAAAATCTTGCCTTGGGTGGGACAGAGCACTAGAGTAATTAGTGCTTACAACTGTAAGTTGTAAGACAACTTACAGTGTGAAAGAAGCATGAATATTAAGCTGTAGCAGTTGGTGCTGGACAATGATGGATTTGGGAGAGGAAATCCTGACCTTCAGTGTATGGGAAAAAGAGCTTTGTAAATGGGAAACATTCACCTGGTGTTATTGTTCTTGTTGATGGTGTTGACATTGGCTGAGCCAAGACAGCCCACCCCACAGCAGGAATGCAGGGCACCAAAGAAAGCCTAGAACTCTTTGCTTCTCAAGATCTCTTCCAATAATTAGACTTCTTCCCTTCTTTGACATCTGGCTGGACCAAAGCAGGCGTGAAATGATATGCCAGTGCCAGAGACCACACTCCCAGAGGGATGAATATTGCATAGAGACTGGAGGAGAGAATAGACAGAGTGAAATGCAAGCAAAGTGTCTTACCTGTCTGAAACGAGCCCAGCTGCTGAGCAAATCAAATACACCAGCCTGTCTTCATACAACATCTTTCTTATTAAAAATGTAAGCATGATGGAGATCGCTATTGATCTTCAATACCTAAATCTTACTTCTCTATGAATAAAAAATGTAATAAGATCTCAGAAATAAGCTAAAGACCACTGCCTGGGTCTAAATGACAGGGATAAATTACAGTACATGACAAAAGGCTGAAAAATGTTCATGGATAGCAGTCTCAGTTTGCTTACTAGCTGGCTAAGAGCAGGTAAAAACTGGAGCTGCTGGGGATCCAGCAGAGATCACTGACCCCAGCCCCTTTGTGGCCTGCAGGACAGCACAGATCCACCACTGTCAAAGACCCTGCAATGATAAGAGCCACACTCCTTTGGTCTGATGTACTTTCATGCTTCCACTTTTATTGATGTGTACGTGTGTGGTGGAGGGAGGGGATATAGCTTTTCTACATTCAGTGTGATTTAAGATGTTATATAAAATTAAGTATGATATAAAATGGGAAAATTAAACAGTAAAATATCAAAGGAATGGTGACATAGATATTGCCTAATACCTGAGGTAAATTATCGACTCTAGCTGGTAGTGAGTTTAACTGTGTTCATTGCATCTCTATATATATGTGAAAAAATATATATGAATATATACGTATTATATATGTATATATGTACATATTATATATATATAATATGTATATACTCATATTCTACTGAAGGCTTTTTCTATATTTTGTACCTATTTTCACTCTGATAACTTAAGTAGAACTTGCTTTCCTCCATACGTCCCACTGTGGTCCAATCCACAGAGTTTAGGTGCATCGCTTGGCTTTGATGCCAGAAGGGTTTTTAGGATATCTGCCACATGCAACAGAGGAATGCAATGACTATAATGAAGCTGCTCTATCAACTCAGCTGTGGTTGAAACCCTTCAGTGGCACCTGTGATTCCACAGGAGAGGGCACAAATTTAAAGTACTAAGTGGCCTTTTCTAGATACAACCTGTATTCATGTTCCTTTCCTGTCTTCCAGTTCTAGCAAAGCAATTGTTTTAGCCTCCATTTTGACCCTGGATAAGTGAGTTCTTTGGAGCCTATTTTTTTTTTTTGGTCTCTGATCTAAAGTCTATCAGACATGAACATCCCAGGTATTCATTCTCTCTCTCTCTCTCTCTTGCTCTCGCTCTCGCTCTCACTCTCTATCGCTCTCTCTCTTTCTCTCTTTCTCATGTTGCTTTACCCACCTCCTTCAGAGATCCATGTCTTTGGATTCACCCCTTTCAACTGCTGTTTGTTGCTGCTTCCTTCCTTCCACCAGACCACCTCTTCTGCTTCTTCTCTGTAGGCTTAATTTCTTCACTCCAAGTCTTGTCATAGATACAAAGAGCACTGAAGCAGGAGTCAGGCCCTGGTGTCTGTTAACAACATTGGACAAGTCATTTCCCTGACTAACAGAAGACTTTGGACTAGATGATCTCTAAGGTTCTTCCCAGGGCTCAGAAATAGGCTTCCCCCTTCAACATTTCCCTGAAATTGTTATTTCAAAGGTTAAGATTATTTTCTAATTGCAAATCCAATAACTTTTGTCAGTGATCAACCTACTTGACCTTTGGGGCAACATTTAATTATTGATTTTGTTTTCCTTCCTGGAACTTGCTACTTCCTTTCCTTTCAGGGCCCTCAGCTCTCTTGTTTACTTAAGATTTCTCATCTGACACTCTTCACGTATCCTCAGTTTTCTCTTCCACATCACCAAATATCAAAAAATCATAGAATGTCTCCAGGATACTAAAACCAAGAACAAAACAAAAGAAAAAAATAGAGCCCTAAGAATTTCATATCCCCAAGAGTTCGCATTCATATGTGAGAGTCAGAAAAAGTTACTTTTAGATGTGATTCAGAAATTTAACCACCAATTTATCTCTTACGAATTAAAATTACTCAAAGAATTGAGGAGATAATGAATAATAATGATGGAAATGAATGAAATGATTAAAAATAATGATAGTTGTTTAAAATAGAATTATTAATCATCAATAAAACTAAGTAAATATAGAATTATCTAATTAATTGTTATGGTTATAAAATGTAAGACAAATGTCAAAAAGTATATTCTTACAAAAGAAGATACATAATATGAATAATAATTTTGTGAGGAAAGAGAAAAATTAGGAGCAGGCTAAATTTTAAATAGATCAAAGTTATTGGATTTAGTTTCTTTATTAGTATTAATAATTAGGAAAATACAGTCAATTATTTTGCAGATTGAAATTATATAGCCTAAATGTAATGTGTAGATCAGCTAACTCATATAGGAGGGAAAAAAGAAGGAAAAAATCAAAAGAAACCAAAGGAATAATGCACAAAGTAAGATGACAGAAGATACTAAAATATATCAGTCTTCAAAATAAATATCAACAATCACAAATTTACATGTAAGGCATAAAACCATAAGACTATTAGAATAAAAAGTAGGAGACAATCTTTAAGACCTAAGACTAGGTGAGCTCTTAGATATGACAACAAAAAATTCCATTAAATATAGACTAATTAGACCTCTTCAAATTAAAAACTTTTGTTCCATGAAATGCCCTGTTAAGAGGACAAAAATACAAACTACAGTTTGGGAAAAAATATTACCAAACCACTCATCTGACAGTGGACTTCTATGTAGAATATATATAAAGAACTCTCAAAACTCAACAGTAAAAAACCAACAGTTAAAAAACACTAAAGAAGAGATATGAATGGCAAATAAGGATCTGAAAAGATATTCAACATTATTAGCTATTAGAGAAATACAAATGAAAACCACAGTGGTATATCACTATGCACCCACTAGAATGACTAAAACTTTTTAAAAGATAAGATAAAATGCTAAAAAGGATGTGGAAAAGGTAGATCTGGTTTGAATTGCTGATGGAAGTGTATAGTGATACAATCACTCTGGACTGTAGTTTGGTAGTTGCTTATAAAATCAAACATGCACTTATAGTATGACCCCAGCAATTGCACTCTTGGATGTTTATCCCAGAGAAATCAAGACTTCTTTTCACAAAAACCTGTACATGAATATATATAGCAACTTTATTTGCAATAGTCCCAAACTGGAAACAATCCAATGTCCTTTGGTGGGTAAATGGTTAAACAAACCCTGGCGTATCTATGCCATGGAATACTACTCAGCAATGAACAGGGAAAAAGTAGGTCATGAACACAACTTGGAAAGATCTTAAAGGTATGATGCTTAGTGAAAAAAGCCAATCCCAAAAGGTTACACAGCATAATTCTAAATACAACCTCCTCAAAATGACAAAACTATAGAAATGGAGAACAGATCAGTGGTTTCCCGGGACAAGGATGGGGCTGGGAGTGTGGGTGTGACTATAATGGGGCAGCACGAAGGAGTTCCTCTGGGTGAGAAAACAGGCCTATATCTTGATTGTGGTGGTGGTTCTACGAACCTACATGTGGGATCAAATTGCACAGAATTGTATATCCACACATACTCTCAAATGAGTCCGTGTAAAACACTGGTAAAATCTGAATACAGTTTGTAGTCTAGTTAATGAAATTGTAGCAATGCCAATTTCCCAGGTTAGCTTATACTATAGTTATAGAAGCTGACAGTTATAGAAGTTGAAGCAAGCTGGGCAAAGAATTCAAGGGATCTATGTACTGTTTTCTCAACTTCCTGTGAATCTATAATCATTACAGAAATTTTTAAAAGTTAAAAATAAATAAATGACACATATTTCCTTGTTTGTCTGCTTAGAGGGTCTAGAATCCAGATCTTGGATTCTAATACCATTCTCCAGTTAAAGGAAGCAGGACTCCTGAGAAATTGTTGATTTTAGGACTGGGGCAAGAAATATACAAGGTAAGTCTGGAGCATCTTTTTCTTTAAAACAAGACACAAATTTAATTTTTCTTAAAAGATTAAACATTGACTACAAAACTAATTAAATTCACTTTAATAATTTAAATGGTGATTATATATTTATGACTGACTCATATAAACACTTCACACGTATAAAATAACAACACATAAACAAATAGAGTAAATATGTATTAAATACTTATACTACAATTTGAAGTAGTACCAGTACAATTGGGTTATTTTATTTCTTTATTTGCTCTAGACTTGTTTTAAAGTCTCCTAGAACTACAGTAATTCTTATTTTGACCAACAGGTACTCTTAGCAAACTGAAAATAAAATGAAATACTGTCATGATCAAGTAGTTTAAAGGTTTGGAATTTTGACCAATTACTTTGCGGTCAGAGCATTTTAATTAGTTGCATTTTATGAAATGATTCAAATTTGAGCTGTTGATCTCATTTTTATTGACAAAGTTAGTTGTCATATCTATGGATTTTTAGGTTCACACTTTTTACACAGGAGCCACGTGAGTGATGGGAAGAATTTCAGAAGTCAGGGGAACAAAACTATATGAAGGGTTTCTAAAAAATAAATTATAGGATCTGATTTTTGTTGAGAGCATCTTAAAGTATCGGAAAGTAAGAAAGTGCTAAAGTAACAAACAAACGAAACAGTAATAGGGGTTTGTCAAAGCGGCACATGAGCCAACTGAAAGAACTCTAAACAGACAAAGCTGCAAAGATTACAGCAACAGAATAAACAAAATAACATTGAACTAACACAAATTATAAAGTAACCTATGAGTCCATACTGATATGAAAAAAACAGTCACTGAATAAATAAATAAATGGGGGAGAATAGGCAAATCACCCGTGCAGAACTCCAAACAATTTAGGTAAACATTCTACCCTCAGGGAGATGAAGTCTACCTCTTCCCCGTTAAGAGTGGCCTGCACATAGAGACTAAATTCCAAAGAGTACAATATGGAAAAGGAAATCAAAGGGTAACTTTACAGTGGAGAAAGCTGACAAACACTATCTAATCAGGTAATCAAGGTTAATATCAACAGAGATAAGTCATGTTAATAGTATGAACCCTTGACACGATGTGATGAGAATGGAATTTTATTTTTGTGGTTTTCCTCCCCAAAACCTATAATCTAAGTTTAAGAAAAACATCAAGCAAATCCTGATTGGGAGACACTCTGCAATATATCTGACCAGTAGTCCTCAAAACTGTCAATGCCACCAAAAACAAGGAAAGTCTGAGACACTGTCACAGCCAAGAAGAGCTTAAGGAGACATGACAATTTAACATAATGTGGTATCCTGGATGAAGTCTAGAACGGAAAAAGGTCAGCATGTAAAACTAAGGAAATCTGAGAAAAATTGGACTTTAACAATAATGTGTCAATATTGGTTCATTAGTTATGTACTATGTTAATAATAGTTAATAATAGGGAAACTGAGTAGGGGAAGTGGGAATCTGTTCTAGTTTCACAATGTTTCTGTAAGTCTAAAACTACTTCAGGGGACTTCCCTGGTGGTCCAGTTGTTAAGACTCTATGCTTCCATTGAAGAGGGGTGTGGGTTGGATCCCTGGTCTGGGAACTAAGATGCCACATGCTGCGTGGTGTGGCCAAAAAATAAAATAAAAAAAGAAGTTAAATATATAAAAAAGATTTCAAAATAAAAATATTATTTAAAAATGCAACAAGGTTAAATGTCTACATTGAAATACAAGGATTTATAGATTGTGTTAAAACACCACAAAACACAAAACTGTAGAGCCCAACTATATACCATTTGTTAGCTAAAACTACAATAAAATTACATATAAAATTTAAAAATAAAAGGATGTATAATGATTCATCAAGTAAATACAAATGAGGAAAAGATGTTATTAATAATAGACAAAGGAGAATTCAAGACAAAAGAAGTTCACAGGTGAATGAGGTCGTTCTTCATAACAAAGATATAACGGTCATTAATATTTATGTTTTAAATATCATACTAAGTGAAGTAAGTCAGACAGAGAAAAACAAATATCATATGATATTACTTACATGTGGACCGATAAAAAATGATACAAATGAACTTATTTATAAAACAGAAACAGACTCACAGATCTCGCAGTAAACTTATGGTTACCAAAGGGGAAACATGGGGAGAAGTGAAAAATTAGGAGATGGGGATTAACATATACACACTACTATACATAAAATAGATAACTAACAAGTACCTACTGTATAGCACAGGGAAATCTACTCAGTATTCTGTAATAACCTATATGGGAAAAGAATCTGAAAAAGAATGGAGATATATATATATATATATATATAAAATTGATTCACTTTGCTCTATACCTGAAACTAACACAACATTGTAAATCAACTCTACGTCAATACAAATTTTTTTTTAATTGACTTTGGAATTCATGAATAACTGCATCACACAAAAAGGGAGACTTTAGCATAGCTCTCAGTCTTTGCTAGATTAAATTGACTAGAACAAAGGAAGGTAGAGAGGATTGAATAATGTAACATGTAAGGTTAATTTTATAGATGAATATCAAAATGTGTAACTTGAGAGAATATATGTTTTTTTCAAGTAACCATGACATGTTTATAAAAAATTCATCATACCCTAGATCACAAAGAAACGTATAAGTTCCTAAAAGGAGACATTTTCTGGTCACACTTTCTATCAATAATTGCCGGATAATAAAGGTAAATTCAAATCTCATTGCTTTCAATAAATAAAAAAGAATAATTTTTTTAATTAAGAATTCAAGAATTAAGAAATTAGAAAAAATAACCAAAATGATAGAAAAATCAGAAATTGTAAACAGTGATAGAACAGGAATTAATGAATTAGAAATGGAAAAACAATAGAAATTGGAAATAAAAATCCAAGAGCCTTTTAAAACTTATCTGATAAATAGCTGGTAAGTATAATAAATAACAAGAAAAAGTGAGATTAAACACAAACATCCTTAAGATAGAGCATGAAATACTAAGGATATTTCTTAAAACTCAAAAAATACACTTTTCAAACCTGTATTATCTAGTTAGAAAATCTTACTAAAACGGATGACTTTCTAATAAAATGCAGTGACCTAAAAGAACTCAGAAAGAAAAAGTCAACCTTCATAGGCTGATTACAACAAATGAGTGAAATTTAAATTACTTTCTGAAATTATTTTATAATCTCACTATAAATGGACCAAATTCTCTTTGATTCTGTTTCTTTTTATTTATCCCATTCTTGGCCCTCAGGGATTCCATCAGGATGGGCCCATCCTCCAGCAGCTGAAGCCCAGGCAAACTTCTAGAACTAACACATCTCTTTCAAGCTGTATTATTCTAAAAGTTTTGGATGGGCCCAAAGTTTAAAAGGCATTACAATCTAAAATTATAACTCCAGAACATTTAAAAAACATATCTGGAGAGGAATCCTGAACTCCACCAGAGTCCAAAACCATGTTTTTATCCAATGAGTAAGTCTCATCCCCAATCTGGAATTTATTCTTTCTAAGCTTACAAGACTCTTTCCATCTCTGATCCAGGAGGCTGAGTGCATTTTGCAGGGTTAGAGACCAGAAGAAACAGGCAGAGGGTACACAAATATGGAAAGGCAGAAAAATATATGAGCAGAAAATGAAGCAAAAAAAAATAGTCCATCATCTTTGTATAACTTATTCCAAATACATAATTTCATTCCATCATTTAATATCCAAGGCTTAAGCAATTAAAGATGGAGGCTAAAAGATATCTGAATTTAACAAAAAGAAATCTGATAAAAATAATTAAACATAGAGGCTTTGACCAATACAAGTCAACAGCAGGTCGATCACAGAAATATCAGAAGGAATTACAAGGAGAAAAAGTTTTATGGAGTAGAGATTTTCTCTCAGGTACATATTGATAAAATTTTTCGATGAATCCTTCGTGATGAAAAATTAAAAGTCTGTATCAGAACATCTGTAACATACAGAACATATAGAAATCCCCTGTAGAATATATGTAGTTTGTTTTATGTAATTTTATTAAATAAATGGGGGTAATGCATATCTAGTTCTTATTGAAGAGTATGGGTTTAAGCATTTTCTAACCAACACTTATTAACTCCTTACGATCCAGGGTATAAAACAAAGCTTTCCAGATATTGTTATTGATTATGAGCTTGACAAGGTTTATCTCCTCTGAGAACTGCTGTCATAATACAGACTCATTTAAGAATGGGACCGAAATCATTTTGCACTAAGCCAATGAGATTTCAGGGTTACTGCAGCCTCACTTAGCCTTTTTTATTTTTGCAGTATGCGGGCCTCTCACTGTTGTGGCCCCTCCCATTGTGGAGCACAGGCTCCGGACGCGCAGGCTCAGCGGCCATGGCTCACGGGCCCAGCCGCTCCGCGGCACGTGGGATCCTCCCGGACCAGGGCACGAACCCGTGTCCCTGCACTGGCAGGCGGACTCTCAAACACTGCGCCACCAGGGAAGCCCACTTAGCCTATTTTGACTAAGACATTTTCCTTCCAACCTGACCATCACAAAAATATTATTTGTCATTGAAAATATACAGTTCTACTTTTTAAACAACCCATTGTTATTTCAGAGAATGTAAGAATTTTTATTATTCCATATTTGTCTTTCTGTGTGCCTTATACTTCTGCCTATACTGTTATACTTAAAACTAATTCCAGTAAATCAAAATTATTTGGGGGTTAGGTCATGCCATATATATATATGTATCCATATATATATACATTCAATGGATCCATATATATCCATATATATACAGCCTGTTTTGGAGCCTTGGCTGTATCCTCTGCCTAAAATATTCTTCCCCCAGATATCTGCTTAGCTAACTTTTTTATCTTCTTTAACTCTATGCTTAAGTCTCATCTTAATGAGGTCCACCCTGACTATGCTAGTTAATACCATCAACTGCACCTACACATACACGTACACACACACACACTCTAAATCCCTCTTTCCCTACTCTATTATTTTTTTTTCCATAACAAATTTTGCTTTCTTATATACTATGCAATTTACTAATTTATTGCTATTCTTGTCTGTCTTGTCTCAATCTCTCCCCTCATTGTAAATTCCACTGAGGGTAAGGAATTTCATGTTTTGTTCATTGCTAAAAAAGTGTCTAACACCTAGTAGAAAAATAATAAATATCTGTTGAATTAAAAAATAGATTCATTTAGAGCAAGACATGATGCTAGACACTGTGAGGGATATAAAGATATACAAGATGCCATTTCATACTTGGCCTTGATGAATTTAAAATCTAGCAAGAGGAATCAAGGAACTACAGACGTCACTACAATGTTAAGTATAAAATGTAGCAAGTGCAAGAGATGATAAGATTATTTCCAGCCTGGTCGAAGACCCTGTGTGTGTGTGTGTGTGTGTGTGTGTGTGTGTAAGGTAAGTGTTTATAAACTATAAAGTTCTAAGAGCAGCCCCCTTCTTAAAATTGTCCTACTCTCTTTTACCTTGTTAAATTTATAGACATAGGCCACAGTTAAATGTATGGGTTGTCCATAACCCTTAAGTTTAACAAAGTAGGAATACTCCCAAACAGTTGAAAATACGTGTGCAATAAACAGCCTTGTGACACTCATGGTTGAGCCTACACAAAGAAGCTCCTTGAGAATACTGTTTATTACATTATAACGTACCTGCTCTGTGAGGACTCTAGCGGGAAATACACAGTATTTCTTAAGGATCTGGAATAGTTTAGTATCTGCTGAACAATTGGTATGTGTTTGTCATAATGACAGTGTAAATTGCATAAATTAATCAGATTGTCCTTTTCAAATAGTCCATGTGAAAGCTTGCAGCCAAATTTGTGGTTCATCTATTGCAAAGGCATGGTCCTTTACGGCTTGTATTTTAATTTAGTATTTTCCTCATTTCTCAGTCCACTTTATGTCTCTCCCCTTGTTTTGCTTTTTCTTTGTCACCTATTTTAAGCTTGTTTATTTATTTATTTTATATCCTTATAAGCCACTTTAAGTCCTTTTGGAGGGAAGTTAGGGAAAATACAAAGAAAGCAGTTTTTATGTATCTATTACAGGCACATTACTGTGCTAAGTCTATGGAAAGGAAGATAAAGAAAGAAAGGGGGCAGGCAAGTAGGTGAGCAAGGAAGAAAGAAAAAGGAATAGAAAGAAAATTAAACGTTGACATAGCCTCTACCTTCAAGTAACGTGAGGAGTGATGGCCCGGAGCTCTGAGCACAGCTTCAGTACACTTCGATTGCTTCCCTTTCTAACCCCTAACAACACTTAGACTCATAACTACCAATTTAGCACTTGATGATATACTTCCTGGTATTGTTTGCTTATTGTTTATGTGGTTAAGTGTTGCCTTTTAGGCAGAGACCTTGTATTAACTTCTCCTGTCTTCTCACAGTGAGTAGTGCAGTTGCTACGTAGATGGATTGACCGAGAAGCCACCCTTACCAGGAGGATGGTCCAAACTCCTTCTAATATATAGGCTGGTGTAGCTGACCCCCTTAGACCTGCTAGTCACACAACAGTATTGACTACCTGATTTATCCCTGCCTTGTGCAAGGATCTTTGAGGAAATGGACCCTTGCGTATAGTTCTTTGAGCCAGGTTTTTGTCTAAATGTGTTATTGTGAGGGGAAATGAAATGATTTAATAATAATTAATCATTGCATTCAACAGAGATTTGCTGGGTGCTTACTCTGTGCCAGGCACTGCTTTTATGTTTTGATAATAAATCAGTAAAGAAAACAAAGACCCCTGTCCTGATGGTGTTTATAGGCAAGCAGGATGTGGAGAGAGGGGAGGAAGGCAAATATGAAACACTAAGTATAAAAAGTAGGTAAATTATATAGTATATTAAAAGAGATAAGTACTACAGAAAAACTTTAAAAGATAGACATGAGGAAGGGTCATTGGAAGTGTTGAACGAGGGTAGGGCGTTACACTTGGAAATAAGGTGGTTGGGGAGGGTCTCGTGAACAGGAACATTTGAGCAAAGACTGAAAGGCACTAAGGGAGGTAGATATGCCGATATCTGTTCTATGTGGAGCTCCTGCAAAGGTCCTGAAGCAGAAATGTACTGGGAGAACTCAAAGAGCAGCAAGAAGGTGAGGTGATTGGTGTGGAGAAGAGAGAGATAATGGGAAGAAATGACGTAAGAGTGCCAGTAGGGATCCAGATCATGTAGAACTCTAGAGAATATTGTGGGACTTCAGGTTTACTCCTAGTAAGATGGGAAGCCATCAGAGGAAATTGAGCTGAAGACTGACATGGACTAATTTGCTTTCACGAGTTTTACTTGTTGCTTTGTTGAGATTAGACAGAAGCGGGGTGTTGGAGAAAGGTAGGAGACCAGGCAGGAGCCAATGGCGGTAATCTGGGTGAGAAGTGACCATGGCTCAGGGTAGTAGCTTTACAAGTGTTAACAATAACACTTTTTTTTGTTAAAAAATATTTCAAATATTTTGAAATATTTTTAAGGGTGGACCTACAGTTTTTCCTGATGATTTGGATATATGATGTAAGTGAATGGAGTCAAGGATGTTACCAAGGTTTTTGACCTGAGTAAATTAAAGAATGGAGTTGCCATTTACTGAGCTGAAGAAGACTCCAGGAGGTACAGATGTGGGAGGGAAGATAAGGGGTTTATTTTTTGACATGATATTTTTTACATTTCTATTAGATATCCACATGAAGCTTTACTATGCTAGTCTGTTAGTGGAATGCTAATTTACAAGAGAGATTTGGAATGGAAATAAAAACTTGAGAGCTAATGGAATACAGATGTTATTTAAGGCCATAAGACAGAAGGCCACAAGAGTTGAGAGTAGATAGAGGTGAAGGGGCCCAAGGAATGAGCCCAGTGGACCCCCCTTCCATCATTATTAGGTAGAAGCAAAGGAGCCTGAGCTATGGTCAGTGAAGCAGACAGAAAATCAGGAGACAGTGGTGTCCTGAAAGCCAAGCACAGAAAATGTATAAATGAGGAGGGGTTATCAACTGGGTCAGAGCTACTAAAGGGTCAGTTTGGATGAGGACATGTCCAGCAATGCAGAGGTGGTCAGCGACAATGACAAGAGCAGTTTCAAAGGACTGGTGTAGCCAAAGGATTGATTGGAATGTGTTTAGGGGAGAATGGTAAAAGGGGAATTGAAGACAGTGAGTAGAGATAATTTTTTCAAGGATTTTGCTGCAGAGGGGAGCAAAGAAATAAGTTAGTGGCTGGCAGGGAAGTGAGGATCACAAGAAGGGTTTAAAATGAGAGAAGTAACAATATAGCAATATTTTTGTATCCTGATGGAACTGTTTCAGTAGAAAATGAAAAAAAAATAGGTTAAGCGAGGGTAGGGGGAAGAATTGCTGAGATAATGCCCTTGAATATGCAAGAGGCGAGTGGAAGCAAGTGATGGGAAGCAGAGCCTGGCTGCAGATTGGGGCACAGATTTAGGTAACAGACAGGACAACAGAACACGTGGAAACAGAAGCTGCTAGTGAGCAGAATGTCATGGTATAATAATAACGACTTTTTATTACACACGTAGGATGTGCTAGGCACTTAATGTATACAGAGGTTCACAAAAATCCCGACGAGGTGGGTACTATCTTCCATAGTTTACAGATGATGAAACAGGCTCAGAGGGTGGAATAACTTGACCAAGGTCACACCAAGTATGGCAATTGGTAAAGTGGTGATGGCAGCCTCAAAACCCACGTCTTTCTGACTCCAAAAGTCACAGTGGTAATCTCTGCTCTCCGCTATTTCTCTAGGGGATACGTCTGTGGTCCTTCAGGCATGGATCTCTGGGAGAATCACTGGGCACCTCCCTAGAGGTCCATCAGTTTCCTGCAGAAGCCATGAGTGAAATGGGAGTCAAGAGGTTGGAGTCAGCACAACTTGTCACCTCTGCTCTCTTTCCGTCTAAATGTGGTTCTGAGCACCACAAAATGGTGGTCCAAGCAAAGGCCTTCCCCCAAGAATGCCACTAACATTTAATATTCCTCTCCACCAGAGGAGGAAATAGGAACTTGTCTAGAACTGACTGATTAGATTAGAGAAGGAGATAGAAGTAGAGGGAGCTCTAGCACAGAGCCTCCAATGCTAAGCCCTGTGCATCTGTATAACAGACCTGAGTTGAGTACAGTGTTTTCTGTCCCCTCGTATCACCTTCTATGGGTAGTTTGTCTTTCCCCTAGAAGATTAGAATTAGAAGATGCCTGAGACTGGAGACCACCTGGTCCAACCTCCCACCCAGCAGGGAGTACACTCACAAATGACCCTGCCAGACCCCTGTTGGACAGCTTCATTAATGTGAACCTCACTTCCTTATTGGACAGGTGGTTCCATTGTAGTGAGCAGCTACAATCATTTGGGTTTTGCCTTAAATATTGCTGAAATCTGCTTCCTCTAATCCCTCTGCCCCAGCTACAACAATGTAGTTACACCTGCTGTGGAAATCAGGTTTCTGAGCTTGCTTTCTTGGTTAGACCATTCATCCTAAGCAGATTTTGTGGGAGCAGAAGAGAGAAGATTTACTTCTGTAAACTTATAGAGATAAACCTGGTGCAAGAGCAGAAGCAGCAAGGGCTGAGGGGTCCTGCTTTACAGAACACCAGGTAGTGGTGCTTTTTGTCTTGATGAGGCAAAGAAAGATCAGATTTGGTGTACCCCTGACACTACTCCTGTGCTCTGTCACTTGGACCCCTTGGCTTCCCTGCTATGATTCTCCTAGCAATGCTTGTCTGGTAGAGAGTAGGACAAACAGTCTCTCCAATCCCACTCCTCTCCCCTAGATCACCCTGATTTATCTGAGCAGTCCTTGCTCATAACAACCTATCCTTGAGGGAGCCCTGGTGGTATCACTCATCAAAGCAAGCACATAGCTTGAGACAGAAGCTGTCAAGTCTGAAATGCCATCTTCCTCCCAGAAAGAAGGAAATCTGTGAGATGCCAGGGGCATTGGTGGTGAATGGTACAGATGTGACCTGTTCTCTTCCCTCCTGTTGCAAAGCGGAGAAGGGAAAGCCATTTTATGAAGGTCTGCATAAGTAGGTATCACACCCACACTGAGGTCCAGATGTCCTGGGAGGACAGTTTGCTGCACTGATATAAAAAGTAACACTCTTTCTCCTTTTTTTATCTGTAATCTCTGAACTGCCTCTATCCACTATAATTTTTTCTTTCTAGAGACAGCTCTATGAATACATCATGAATTAACAGGACATTCTGTTCAAGGCCCATTCAGGGTGGGCACTGAGTCCTGCCTTCAAAGGGGCACAGGGTGGGGAATGAAATTCAAGCACTCAGCTCAGCTGCCTGCCCTCCTGCCTGTTTCTGCAGCTCCAGCCCAGACTTTGCAGCAGAGAACATCAAGACAGAGAGAGGACATGGGAAGCTCTAGGGAGCTGGGCTACCAGTGTCTGAAGGCTGGTCAACCTAATTGCAGAAATTAGAGAAAAGGGTTAGATAGGTGGACATGGGATGGGGAAAAAATCATTTGCTTTAGGGCCTACTGCGTTATCATCAATTAAAACATTTTGAGGCTGGTGAATCCTTCTGTCCTTCTGAAAAGACTCAGGTACTTATTCATCACCTTGACCCCACTGCACAACATGGGACAACTAATGGTGCACGGAGCTCTTTCCTCTGTGCTCTCTGTGGGAGATCAATCACAAGGAAGAAAACAAAAGATGTAACAACACCTACCATATGAGGAGATCATGCTAAGAGCTTTTACACATGCTCATACATTTAATTCTCCACTCTGTTAGAAGCAAGATGTTACCAAGTCTTACAGATAAGGAAACCAAGGCTCAGAAATGTTATATAACTTAGTACAGGGCTGAGCTCTGGTTGATTTCGAGTGTATTACACAATGTCCTAGACTAAACCATGAAGCATTTTCACCATGTACACCAATCCCATTACAATAAATTTTAGAGAATTTTCTTGATTCTTCTTTGGATTTTTATTGAGGCTCATGTTGTTTGAAATACATGGGCTTTGAATCGTTTTATGGTTAATAGTGACTTGATACCTATAATTGGTTTTAGGAGTTATAGGATATTTTCCTGTAGCATCAGTGCCAACTTTTGGAGGATGCATGGAGAAGGTGTCAATAAATGTTGGCTTGAGAGAAAAAGTGCACCTGCATTTTGCCTACAGTTCAGTAGAGTGAGGACATATGAGGCACCTGTTGTGGTATAGTCCTCTATTAGACATTATGGGAGACCAAAGTGGAGACATACTTATGCAATTTTCTTATGCAATTTACAAATTGCTTGAAAAGACACAGTTACACAACTGCAACTAAAAATTCAGGTATAGTATAACAAAGGTATAAAAGTTCAGTAAAGACAATAAGAAGTCAGAGGCCAGAGGAGTAAGAGATGGAGCAGTTGAAGTATTCAGTGCAGGAAGCAAGCTTAATCTGGGCTTGAAAGAGTGTAGTATTTGCCTGAGAAAAAAGAAATGGAGAACTTCTAAATGGGAGGAAGAGGAGATACTTAAGTGCGGAGGTAAGAATGCTTACAGTTTTGGGGAGATGGTGAGGTGCCCATGTTGATTGGAGGTGCATAGGAAACAGTTGAAGATTTGATAAGAAATGTCATTAGGTCTGAATGTTAACCTAGCATGTGATCCTTATTCCAAAGGCCATGGAGAGCCATAGCAGGTTCTTGAGCAGAGAAAGGCTGTAAGAAAAGGCATTTTCAGAAATTGAAACTAAGAGTGGCATGCAGGGAAAGTGGTGGAGGAAATCCTGGGGGAAGAGGGACCATTTGGAAGCTATTGCCATGATCAAGGAGTGAGGTCATGAGAACTCAACCAAGGCAAATGTGGGAAAGCAAAGGAGGGCTGAATGGGGCTCAGCTCAGGAAACTGTGACTGAGTGTGTATGGAGGGTAAGGGGAAGCTGGGGGAGGAGTTAAGGATGACTCCATGGCTTAAGCCTGGGTAAAATCAAGGTATCATCCTCTTTTGGAATAGTCTCTAGGTGAAGGACTTTTCTATTGGGAAGAGGCAGTGACCTAGGAATCCAGAAGCCTTGGGGTGAAGTCTTTTATGTCCATATTTGTTTTAGCCAAGTCACCCCTGCCCCACCTCCAGGCTTGAGGGCTGATAAAAAGTGCTTTGAGATCCATTCTAGGACTCTCATGCAAAACTCTATATGAGGAAGCCCTGGGAAATGCTCATCTCTCTGCTCCCCTTGGTGCTCCCATGCCTAGCATGGATTCCTCTCCAAAAAGTCGGAGGCTCCAGGGGCCCCACTTCCATATGCAAGAGTCACTGTACAGCATACCACACCATCGTGGACCTCCTGAGCATTTGTGCTTGCAGTTAACTAATATTCAGAGGGTAGACTGAGTTGGGCGTGCCAAGCCTCATTATCTGTGTGGTTGAGTGACAGTGCCTGCCCCTGAGGATGTTAAATAGCAGCATTGTCAAGATGAGACAATGCAGCTGTCCCCCTGCATTAACAGCCAGTCAATCCCTACAGCCGCAGACATAGCCCCCTCTCTCAGCTGCAGGCTCCTTGGTGAGACGGTGTATGGAGGCTGCAGCTGGCTGTGGAAGAGGGATCAGAGCCTGTGCTGTTCCAGGCTTCTGCTGATCAAAGGAGCACAGACTGAAGAATGCTGAGACCTTGGGCTTCACCCCATGACAGTCTTGGGCACTGCCCATGTCATGAGCATAAATAAACAAACAACAAAAGTGACTCCAGGTGGAACCTCATTTCTGCAGCCCTGGGCAGCCTCTTTTGTCATCTGAAGGGACAGAGTGAGTGCAGGGAAGCAAGAGGCAGGACGGATCCCAGATACATATGGAGATGACTGGCTAATATCTCCTTGGTAAGATTTTAAGATGACAATAAATGTCTGACCTGCTAAAACATAAATCCTCTATGTTCTGAAGTGTGGCCTAACATTCCCAGGATCACATATTCATTGCTCTGAGAAATTGCATTTTTGGTCACCGAGTGGTAAGTGACCTCTTTTCGAGACCTGACCTCCAGGTGGGATAACACATTAAGGCATTTAAAGGATCCTGCATATATATATATATATTTTTTTTTCTTGTCTGTTATTAGTTAAAAATGTCATTTAATATCCACACAATCCTTCACATTTACATCATAATTTTAATATAAAGCATCCTAAGTGATATCAATAATAGTCTCAATTTATAAAAAAGAAAAAGATAAAATTTGTTAAATACTGTATTTTACTCTATTAAATGGAAAAAATACTAGCTTTCACATGTTAAGATCCATAAATCAGATGTGTCTTACAACTGTTGTATATGTTACCTGTAATATAGTTTCTCTCCTGTCTTAAAGGAAAATGGTTATTAAATGGTTAATCACATGCTACAGTCTTAGCAAGCTAGTTCACCTGCAATGCGTGGAGAGTGTGCACTTTGACCAACCCTTGTTGATGGAATGGAAACAGAGAAAGTTTCAGAGTACAGAGTGCTATGGATAGGAGGTAATAACAGACCAGGGACCAGAGTGGGTGACCCAGGCTAGCAGTCTGAGGACTCTCAGCCCCTTGAGAGCGGAGATGGAGAATACAAAAGGAGGTCTGAGTGTGCCAACAGTAAGCCCGTATATGTTTTTGAGATTGGGTCTTTACATGTATTACAAAAGTATTTCATGAAGCATTTTATACATCTTCTCTATGATGCTAAGATCTCCATCATCTACACAGTAGTGTCTGATTCCATGACACAATAGTTTAATCGACATTTCTCAAAGGTATTTTACCACCAGGCACTTATAAAGGTGTATTTAATTGATGCAACATCAATAGGAGTGCAAGGTATAATTTGTTCATTTTCTTTAACTTTCCCTTCTGTGACAACCCACTGGAAGGCACTCTGGAATCAGACTGCCTGGGATCGGATCCTGATTCTATCAATTGCAGTCTGTGTGATTCTGGATAAATAATGTTAAACTCCATGCTTTTTCCCTTCTTGTCTCTTGCTCTAACTAAAATTTGGCTAAATTTTATCAAATTCAGATCTTTTTTCTCAAACCCCTCATATCTCTGAGTTGGGATATTTGGTAACCATTCTCTTTGTCTCCCATGGCCACTTGCAGATGATTCCTCCCTCCCTTTTGAGCCCCTTTAGGGCTCAAACCAAATGACCACACCGCTTTCTCCCCCTTCCCCTAATAATCATTTGAGGAGCTCCTTGTCATTCTTCTTTATTTATTAAGATTTAACACTTGATTCATCATCTTCTACTTTTCAGTACTTGTCCTTCCTTGTCTTAGGCAAAGTCAACAACCACATGGACCACACATTAGACACCTGTTCTCTTGATTCCTTGAATTTCTCATGTTCAGTGACCTTATTATTGAGCCATTTGCTCCAGGATCAGATGCTGGACCACAACATCACCAGAAACTTTGCCTCCAAAATACATGAACTTGAACATTCACTTTATATTAAAATCTGCTATCCTTCTATCCCAGTTACTCAAGTACTTCCATGCATGGGTACTCTGACCTCAAAATTTAAAGCCTTTGAACCCTATTTTTATCCATCAGTCCTTTCCCATCTTCACTTCCTGTTTTTTCCAGCTTAGTATTTTTTATTAAATAACTTCAAAGCAATTGTTCCTTACTTTCTCCATTTGTTCCTTACTTTCTCCATTTCACTTACTTTGAAAAACATTCATCTGGAAGGAAACAACCCACCTTTTCTGTGCTCACACCTGAGCACTTGAGCATAGTAGGAGAAAAGCATAGAAGTGGGTAGATTGATAATCATCACGAAACAACGAACACTATCTTAGGTCAAGGTCCCTGGAAATTGATTCTGAGATGGAGATTTGTGTTTGCCAAGTTTCTGGCTGTTCTCATTTCCTCAGGAAACCTATTTTCTCCCTAATTGTTATATACTTTAACTTTCTCTTACCCTGAGCCAGCACTTTTGCTGGTCTATGAGACTTACAGACCGGAGTGACCCATACATTTGTCCTTAAGGGATTTAAACTTCTGGTCATCAAACCCTTCATGGGCTGTAACTGGAGCACATGTCCATTTATAGTCAAATGAGTAGAAAAATGTCAAGAAAAGCCCCTGTGGGTCACTGCTTGTGTCTGATGTGGAGTTACTTCAACCTCCAAATAGATTGTTGGGTAGTTGCTGAGTCTGCCTAAAGTTATTACTTGGTAGAACTGATAGAACTCAGCTTATGAAGGGCAGCTCTCCTGCATAGCCACTTGATGCCCCATGGTTAGATGTTCAGTTTCTATGATTAACAAGCTAGTAGCTGGTTTTCAAATGGTGTACTACAGTAGTTTCTGTTGTAGATGGTATGGCCTTGATACATTTTGATTCTTCCATGACAATCCACTATGGACTCAACATGGTGTCTTTTCTCTCTGCAGACAGCTCTAGTACCATAGGGTCTGTGAGGTCTATGGCGCATGCTTTAAAGCAGCTTTCACAGCAGCCTGACCTGCTACAGAGCCCTTTCCTGCTCTAGGCCACATTCAAAGCTGGAGGTCTTCCATTTCAGCCGTGACATGGACTCTCCAGTGTAGCATATGCTTCCTCTAGCACCAGAAGGCTTATTAAGCATTGTGCTTCCTTCTTATTGTTGCAGCACGGGCAAAACAATCATTTGCTCTTTGAAGGGAATCTCCTGGCATGCCCCAGACACTGGACTCCTAAAATTTTTACTGATATGACAAGTCCCTTAATCTTCATAGCACTCTGCAGGTCAGACCTCTACCTGGCTGCCACAGTGACCTTGTCAATCATTATGACGTTGTACCCACCTTGCCTTGGGTGGTTAAATGCCACTCCTTGGCCTCTATTATTTCATGACTCTGTCATCCCTGTTCCTAGTAGGGAATTCAGTTCCATAACAGAGTCTTCTCTTATAAGCTCTAGCCTGCAAAGGACAGCCAGGCTTGAACTTTTCAACAATTTGGTACCTTTCTGTATTAGCAACTTCCAGGCTGCCATAAGAAACTACCATTGACTGAGTGACTTAAACAGATATTTATTTTTCATAGTTCTGGAGGATAGAAATTCAAGATCAAGGTTCTAGCCAATTCAGTTTCTGGTGAGAGCTCTGTTTGTCTTTCAGATGGCCACTTTCTCACTATGTCCCACGTCCTCACATGGCCTTTTCCCAGTGCATGCCCATGGAGAGAGAGGGAGAGAGAGAGAGAGAATTTGCTTTCTAATCCTATAACCATAGAGTCCCACCATTATAACCTCGGTTAACCTAAATTACTTCCAAAGATCTTATTTCCAAATATAGTCACTTTAGGGTTTAGGGCTTCAACATACAGATTTTGGAGGGACACAGTTCAGTCCCTAGCACCTGTGCTGTCACCTGTGCCTTCCTTACTGCTTTGATGAATGAAGTGCCTTTCAGGCTCTCCCACGGAACCTAGTCAGCTGATGGGTTTTTCCTGCTTTATATAGTGGACCTGTTCTAGCATGGCCACTTCTCTTAGCTTCTTCCATTATCCGCCACCGCAATTTTGGCATTTCTACTTCATTTAGCATAGGCCATTTCTTTTTCCAATCTTCCAAGATGCATCCTTTTATTGTATTAGCACTGTTTCCTATGAACCTGGCCAGGACATTAAGTCCTGTGTCCTGGACAGATGCACCCATATGAATAAACTCTCTCTTACACAACTTTATGTTCTGCCACCTTTGACCCAACACTCTCAGGAGTCAGTCCCATCTTCTGCTGCTACAAATAGACTAGATCTCATAGCCCCTTTGACATGTGGTCCCCTTTCTCCCTTGGTGGGCCCTGAACTTCCCCAATTACCGTATCCTAAGACATGACCTTAACTACAGGCCTTGTACTAAAGAGGCCAGGTGGGTGGGGTTATATCCTGAGGGAGGTGTGTGTTTGGCAAATAAGAGGCCTCTGCAACACTTTTAAGCAAGAGGAGGGAGAATGTCAGGTTCTAATAGGGAGGAGTGAGCCACTTCTATAGAATTCAGGGAATATGGGGTTTAAAAGAGTTTTTCAACACAGATGTCCCCATCCTAACACTCATGTTTCCATTGTCTTCCAGTCACATCCCTGACCTTGGTGTATCAGACTTGCTGAGGTCAAGAATTCAGACTTTTCTAATGTCTTGCCACCCTTATAATTAAGCTTGTGACCTGATCCTCAGCCTTTTCTGCCTCCTGCTGCAGGAGAGGGCCCTCTTTATATGCTGCTAAGGAGGCTCTCTGACTTTCACATTTTGCCTTAAATTGGTGATTAATCACCCTCAGCCTTCATTGTCTTTCTCCAATGCATCAACAACACTCAGCAACAGCCATTCAATCCCATAGGCTGGAAAGTTACTATTTCCTGACACTTCTCAAATGCCTAAGATTTTCCACTCTCTGGTGTTTCCCCTTCCACTGGTACCTCATCCCAGTTCACCACCTGGTAAAAATTATAATTCTCCCTCTACATTCTCCCTCTACCTTCCAGGGGATTCCAGGACTCCAGCTACCACCAGTGGCAGGCCTCATTTACAGCTGAATCTACACAGTGATACAACTCTAAAATCCCATTTTAAAGTCTGCTTCTTGATACAATTGTGTTAGGTCAGGCTCCTTGACAGCAGACTTTGAGATGGAGACTTGTGTGCAGGAGGTTTTCTGGGAGTGCTCTCAGGCACCATACCTGGAAGGGAGTACGGGATGCAGGACTGGGCAGAGGGGGAAGGCATACTGTGAGGCGGCTGTAGCAGAAGCCTCAGCCAGCCCACAGGAGGCTTGGGATGGTCCTTCAGAGCTGTCCCAAATTAATTTTGATGTAGTAATATCCATCAGTTTCACTTTCTGGTTTTAGTGCCTTTGGGATTACAGTAAAGAAATCATTCCAAACCCAAAGCAACAGATTTATTTTCCAAATTTTTTTTCTATTTGTTTCTATATTTACTTTTTTCAGCTCCTGATGGGTAAATTAATTATAAATAAATAAATTATGACCAAAGTCTGACTGATCTAAACATATATAAACCTCCTGGACTCAAAACCTTAAACTTCACAATTGTCTAACTCACATTCCTGAGGTTGCTGTGATCTTTGAGGAATCTTGGAGAAGAAAGAATTGTCAGGAGACCAGAGGACCAGTGTCAGGCCAATTTCCAATAAAGGAAGGAGAAATAAAATAAAATTTCAAAATGGATTATAGAAAAACATATCTTGAGACCATCCAGGAAAGGAAGCAGAGAATCCTACATTCCACAGTGAGTTCTCCCAGAGCATGTCATGTCAGACTTGTATATTTTTGTTTGTTTGTTTTTCTCTTTTAAGTAAGGATTTTAGATTAGTAGATCAGGAAAATGTGTATCTGGATTTCATTCAGACATTCTGAAAAAAATTACATCGCATTACGTTCTATCCTATCCTATCCTGTCCTATCCTATCTATCCTATCTTAGTCTATTCTATCCTAAGAGGTACCAAGAAATGATAAAAAGGATTTTAGACAGATAATAACTTAGTGAAAGAGCCAAAGATTTGGATCGGTGATAAACTGGAGAGAGGTTTTCGGTGACATTCCCCAGGGCTCTGACTTACCTCAGTGCTAGTCAAAATGTTAATCTGTGACTTCTATGAAGACAGAAGCAATTGTCATCAAATTTGTGGATGACATGAATTTGGAATGTTTAGTAAATATGCTGGATGACAGAATCAGGTCTCCAAAGTTCTTGACAAGCTGAAAGAATGGAATGAATACAAAATGATGAAATTTAACCAAGGAGAATGTAACATCTTATACTGAGTTTAGGATTGGAGTTTAACAATCATTGGATGGGATGATTGTAATATAATTGTAAAGGAAAACAAACAATACCTAGGATTTAGTTGAGAGTAAATGCATTGTGGTCACCTAAAGCAAATGCACTCTTGGCTACATGAACAAAACTGTAGTGTCTAAAGTAACAGAGGTGACCATTTCGTCACATCCTGTGTAAGTGGAGTCACAGATGCAGGAATGTGTTCTAGACTCTATACTTTGCTAGACCAAGTCTGGAGGAGAGGAACCAGAATGGTGGAGATCCAGAAAGCCTTACCCATAGGCAATTATCTTGGAAATTGGTGCTGTCTAGTCTGAAAAGATAAAGCTGAGAGAAATACATAGTCCCTGGTTGCAAATATTTAAAAGAATGCCATGGGGGAAAAGGATTAGACTTTTCTTTTCCTTTCAAGTGTTAGAAATGTAGCTTTCAACAAGTTGGAAGCTACAGAGATACAGGTTTAGATTTAATACAAGGAAGAACTTCTATTCAGAGTTTACTTTTTCAGTGTCCAGTCATGGCATGACTTGTGAATCACAGATTTGATGGTGACATAGTGTGAATGTTTTAGGAAAGATTCAAATATCCATCGGGTTGAAGGTTGGACTGCATGAGGATTAAGGTTCCTTTGAACCCTCAGGTTCTGTTCCCCTGAACCAAAGGACAGAATTTCTGTTGATTTTTAAGCAGATCATTATTGGAATGTGGTCTCCTGCTCAGGGTCCAGCAATATTAGACTGGTCAAAGGTGATCTTTGTAAAGACGGCTTCTTTGAATGAACTTAAACTGCTTATGGGCTGGGACCCTCTGTCTGTAAATATTTCTGAAATAAAAGCAAGGGAGCAGAACCATCCACTTCAAGCTACCCGCCCCCCCCGCTTTGTCCTCTCTAAGCTTTCAAAATTGCTCTTATGTTTTTTCTTCAACCTCAAGCATACAAGACTAAAAACAATTCAAAGTCTTGTCTCTCCAAGAAATAAGGTTTTTCAGGGGTTAATAATGACTCTATTTGTTAAATATTTACTATATTCCAAGCATTGTGCTAAGCACTTGATTCTATTTATTCAGTCTTTAAAACAACCCTGTAAGTGGGTGCTGTCATTATTATCAATTTCCAGATGGGGAAACTAACGCTCAGAAAGTCAATAGTCAGTCAGTAAGTGGCAGAGCTGAAACACAAACCCAAATTGTCAATCTAGGAATAAGAAAACCAACACCAGTAACCCCTATATAATGCTGCCTTGCCGAGGCAAAGAGGGGATTCTAATTATATGTTAAGAATTCGGATAGCAACATTGCCTGTCCAAGTATAGAGCAAGCCAGACTGCAGAAGACAGTGCCTTTCAGACAATTGGGGGGACCATTACTTGGTGCTGACACCATTTTTTTTTTTGCACTACAAACAGCCACAGTCTGCTCACATAAATTGAGTCTTATTTCAATTGGCTCATTTGCTGAGAATAACAAGTCTACCTGACAATGTGAATGAAGCCAGAAAGGTCACAGAGGAGAGAGGGGATGGAGAGGTATTTTACTGGTGTCTCAAGAAAAATATACACACTTATTGTGTTATTTCTTGTTACAAAGGTAATCTTACCTCATTGACAAACCAATTAGAAAATACAGAAAAGCATACAGAAGATATCATTTGCACTCATAGCACAGCTCAGATGCTCAAATGACCACATGAACATTTAGGGACATATCCTTTCAGTCAGGTATGTGTAAATTCACATATTTTTTTGTTTTGTTTTGTTTTGTTTTTTGCAAAAAACTCAAGCTCTGTACATAACGTTTTGTAGCCTCTTTTTTTCACTGAATATATTTCTGTGAACATTTTTCCACCTCATTACATTTTCTTCTTACTCCATCATTTGAAATGGCTACATAGCATTCTGCTGCACCGATGTGCCATAATTAGAACCTCATTTCTCAGAAATAAATAAACCAAGCACGGGGAAGCTTTCCTGCAGGTCAAGCACAAATGCTTTAAGAGATGGTAGATTGAGTGCTAAGATCAGGAAAGGAGGAAAGGAGGAGCGCAAGGAGCAGGCACATTGATTGGTTGGGGTTTGGATTTGGGGGTCTGCCCGGGGCTTTAAGAAATGGAAGCAGAGGAGTTCCCTGGTGGCGCAGTGGTTGAGAGTCCGCCTGCCGATGCAGCGGACGCGGGTTCGTGCCCCGGTCCGGGAAGATCCCACATGCCGCGGAGCGGCTGGGCCCGTGAGCCATGGCCGCTGAGCATGCGCCTCCGGAGCCTGTGCTCCGCAACGGAAGAGGCCACAACAGTGAGAGGCCCGCATACCGCACAAAAAAAATAAATAAATAAAAATAAAGGAATAAAGAAATGGAAGCAGAAACAGACATTGAATGATGGTGATAGAAATTTAAAAGGGAAACATTTCCCCAGAGGGAGTGAGAGGAAGGGAGCTGGTAGACTGGAAAGAGTTGCTGAGATGAGGGAAGAGAAGGACTTCTTCTGGGGAGAGAAAAGCTTTGTGGGGAGGTAAGCAAGAGTCCTGGTTGGAGTAAAGGGCAGATTTAGGGTTTGGTGGGGGATCAGGACCAAGAAGGAAAAGCTTCAAGGCATAACTCAGAATCTAATCTGCCCCATAAAATCCCAAGCCTGTGCTGTCTCCACCAGCACCATTCAGATGGCCAGTGGCCCTGAGAAAGCCTGGATGTTGGAGGTGATCCTGATGCACTAATTATCTAAGAGCACAGCTACAGAGATTGTGGAAAGAGGTGACCCTGTGACTATATCTCCCTGGGAGACTGGCCAGTGGGTGTCCAGCTGGCCAGCAGAGTTAGGAGGGGGAGAGCAGATCTGCTCCTCTGACTACCCCGAAGTGCCTGATGCCACTGGCTCAGGACCAGTCTGTATGCTATTCTCCACTCATGGACTCCAGGTCCATATGTGACAATGAGGGAGTGCTGAAGGGCCCAGCTCAGAGGAAGCTGATGGATCCCTCCTGGCATTGCTTCCTGGTCCTCAGCAAGAGGAACCCAATTGCCCAGGATCTTGGAAGTGAACCTGAAGGCCCAGAAAGGAGGCAGAGGCCGTAGCAGCCAGGATGTGGAACAGTAGGCAGTGGGGGTGTTTTCAGTGTGCCTCCTTTTGACATCTGTCTTTAAAAAGAGAATCTGATTGATGGGGTTTCCTCCATCTGGTCAGCCCTTTTGAATAGGATCGTGGGGAGCATTTGCCTGGGATTTTGAAAAAGACTGGTGGGGTTTTGGAAATCATCTGTGGCTCTTTCTATGATGTGAAGACCTGTCTGTACCAAGGGAGCCTTGGGATTATATAAAGTCAAAACACCATGTGCTACGTGACCTTGAGCTATTCTGAGCTTAGTTCCTCACTGTAAATAGGACAGATAATAATAAGATCTCTGTCATACATGTGGGGTTTAGAGGACCAATTGCTGCCTTTCTGAAAGAAGAGGTTGATTCAACACCTATCTTTCCTGGGGAGTGCGGTCTGGGAAAGCTGCCGTTTTCCTTAGAAGATTCCCCCCCCCCCCTTTCTCGGTCCTGGACCCTATCAGCCCTACCCTGTCAACTGGATGGATTCACACTAAGAAGTGTCCAGCGGAATTTGTAGAAATGGTTCTCCAAATGGGGGGAGGGGGGAGTTGAAGTTGCCCTGGCCTCTCCAGCGCATTCTTTCTCCACCAGCAAGCTCTATGGGCAAAAGAAAATTATCAGAAGGGGGTTCAAGGATCATGGAATCAGAAGCAGAAAAAATGATTCTATGACTCAAATGTTTACTGGCTGGAACAGCCTGACATATCTGTTTCCACAGCAGGTATTTGCCTGTCAGATGGATGGACACTTGTATCAGCCTGACAAGCCAGTCTGAAATGGTCCTTCCCCTAGGAGGGCACAATACAACTGATTAGTTTTCTTCTTACGAAATTACAGTCTCACTCCAATTTTATCTCCTTCAGATTGCTCCCAGACCACCTTGACTGGAGTTTTGGGTGTTCCCAAATACTTGAGACCCACAATTACAGATACTCTCTGTTGACTTCCACAGTTGCCTAATCACTTCCATTGTGTATAGATTTTACTAGGTTTAACTCTCAGAGGAAAACCATATTCCCTCATCACCAAGTTCTTGGGGTTCTCAGTTTCCCACTGTCGCCACTTTTCAGACTGTAAATGTAGACGGAAAAACTTTCAGAACCACCAAGTGTTATTCAAACATTGGGCTATGTCATCACTCTTTGTTAAGAAAACCAGACCTCAGAGCGCAGCCTTTTTCACTACAAAGACTACTCTTCCCTCCCTTGAGTGCAAGGGCAGCAAACTATGTAGGGAAGTTCAAGAAATGCTTACTTGACCATGTGTCCAATATTCTCTGTCTAGATTTTATTTGGGCTCATGGAAACCCCTTACATAACTGATCTCTGGATATCTGTTACCTGATAGTTGCTTCTCGTATTATTGCCGTAAGTTTGGTTCAGCTGTCTACTCCCCAGTTGGTGCAGAACATCTGTCAGTGAGTGGTATGAATATTTATTGATGTCTACTAATTAACCAAATAAACAGAGAAGGCCACAGACCTGATGTCATGGTCTTTGAAGAGAAAACCCCTGCGTGTTGGGTCAGCAGAAATGACTAGTGATGATAAGCCCTAGAATCTCTTTGTGGGAATGTGGAGGAGGCTCCTTGGTTGTTAGGAAACTGCCTCTATCTCTCTGAGTTGTGGGCCTCTCATTTCTGATAATGGATTATCGATGGCTAAGCTCCCAACCAACACAGACTCTTCAACTCATCCATTCTCATGGGTGGAGGCAGTGAGGCTGGGCATGGATTACAAGGCCCCTGAAGCAGACCCTGACGAAGCTGCTGGCCCTAATTATCACCCCCTGTCCAGCTCTGGCCAGTGTAGACCTCCCAGCTGGTGGCTGTCACAGATTTCTAGGAGATGGTACATCAGTTTTTCCTTTCCACATACTCATGGGGGACTGGGACCCCTTCCCCAGTCCTTCCTACCATTGGATCTCCATGGCCACAGCCCACATTCCATGACTCAGCATTCACCCTGTGCCTGGAGGCTCCCCAGGCATGGTCTGATGGAGTACCCCTCTGTCCAGCGCTGGACCCTCCCTGGTCACCTCCTGCTTAATGCTCTCCACCAACCCCCCAAGCCATGAAACCTGTGGGGTGCCTGGGCACAAAAGGCTTTCTCTGTCTCCTTCCCTGAGTTCCAAAGGGCAAGTTCAAACAGTTGCTAATCAGGGATGGGAGGGGATACAGAGACAAGGATGGAGCAGTCAAGAAACAATAATGCAGACTTGGGGCAGGGTCCTGGCTCCCCTTCAAGGGATACACATAGCATTATCCTTGAGCTCTTCTGCAGAACTAAAACCCCCACCCAATGGAAGGTGCTAACTACTTGTTGAAGCACTCTTCATTCCAGAGAGAAGGTCACAGTTTGCCCATCACCTGATGCCAGATGATCTCTGGATTGAAGGAAAGCGGGCCCTGCCACACTCTGATCCTTATCAGTAACCCCACCCTCTTGACTATAAAACTCCTCACAACTGCTTCCCTGCCCCCCATTCCCACCCCAGGGTTGGGACACACAGTTTTGAGGATGTTAGCCCGCTGTGGTCCCCTTTGCCTGGCAAAGCAATAAAGCTATTCTTTTCTACTTCACCCAAAACTCTGTTTCTGAGATTTAATTTGGTGTACAGAGGCCAGATTCAGCTTCAGCCTTAACCAAACAGGGAGTCATTTTCCGCTGAGTAGTGTCCAGGCACAGGGCAGGTGGAGGGAGGGCTGGATGCTGTTTCCCTCACATACATTAAAATCAATGGTGTTTGCTCATCTGGCAGAGTGACAGCTCATTTCCTCTGGACAGACTGGCTTCACAATTGTTCGTTCAAGGGGAAATCTGATAAGAAACAATAGTCTGGTCTTTGGGAGCATTAAACCGTTGTATTCTGATTTAAACTTCAGGCCCAATGACTGTCTGGTTTCTCTTCTCCTTTAGTATTTTCTGTTTTTTGGTGGGGTTTTTTTTTGCATTATTGATTTTTGATTATTTCCTTTTATAGGGCTGCTGTAAAAAGAAAGAGATCCTCAAAACCAACAGGCCAAATGTGAAAGTTCAGTGAGCTCTTCACCTACAGTCTGAAAGGGCAAGGTCTGATCCATTCAGTTCGGTCAGGGCTGGGTTTTGTTTCTCTTGGTTTGTGTTTTTTGTTTGTTTGTTTGTTTGCTTGCCATTTGAGATGTTTTATTCCAGTTTCTATGTATGACCTGGTAAACCAAGGTTTAGAGGTTAGCAAAAATGCTATGTTAACAGACCCATAAAATAGAATAAACAGAACTGAATCCGTTTGTTTGGTCCATGTAGTCTTAGCTAGTTAACTGTTGTCTCGTTGATATTCAGATATCAGCAGATAAAGGAGTTGTCACAAATGTCCCAAAGCTCTTCTGAGGAAGGAAGAAAGAAGAGGTTGGACCCATAGGGACCCATCGCAGTGCTGCTGTTGATTTGTGGGCAGTTGTGGGCAACACCAGTCTTTTGGCCCTGGGAGGAAGGCTGCATCTCTTCTGAGCATGAGCTGCCAGGATGCACAGCTCAGAAAAACCATATGGAATAGTAATAGTAACGTTAAACATAATCATTCTGTTGGTTGAAGTGCGACAGTTTTCCATGTTCTTTTAGTGAATTACCTTATTTAGAATCACAGAATTATAGATTATTATGCAAGAAGAATGGTAGAGAACATCTAGTTCAAACTATGCTTTTCACCAATAAGGAAGTTGAAGCCAAGAGACATAAAGTGGCTGAAAGATTTCCTCTTACTCCCCATCACAGCCTGGGGAAGGTGGCAAGTCAAGTGGTCTTATTTTGTGTATTTTCTGCAGGTACTGGTGCTGGCCACTCTGCTAGGCTCTGAGCATACAGTGATGAACAAGGCAGATGTTTTCTTGACTCTCACAGAGCTTAGAGTTTGGGGGATGAGACTGATGGATAGATAACCACAACCCAGTTTGAGGACTGTGATAGGATGCTGTGTGACCTCTGTGGGAGGGGACCTAACCCAGACTGAGTGTGACCAGGGCAGTTTCCTAGAGGAAGTGACATGTAGAGTAGAACCAGGATATGAGGTGAATGAGTTAGCCAGGTGAAGGATGGGGATGGGCTGAGGATGAGGGCCAGGAAAGCTAGGCAGGGAAAATTGAAGTGGTCGACTGAGTCCTTCCCCAAAACTTAGCATCTGGGGGACAAACAAAAGTCTAGTTCCGAGTGACTGCAAGACTCAACACAGTGATTGCAAGAAGCATGGATGGTGTGGCTCACTATGTGGCATTTTTAATTTCACTGTCACAATAGCTGTGGGAAGGTCTTATGGCAGTTATCATCAAGAGGAAACTGAGGCACAGAGAGAGTTCAGCTACATGTTCAAAGTCATGGTGGCCAGATTAAGAAGAGAGCTTGCTGTCTGTTTGGGGAGCCCTGGACACAAAAACAGAGGTACAAATGAGGTCTGAAATCTGGGTTGGGAGAAAAATGTCTGGCAGGTGAAGGGGTGAATTCTGCATTCTGTCCTGAGTATCAAGTAGGTGTGATTTGGGGCTCTGTGCCATTCCCAGAGTTCATAAGAGGAGAGTGGGGGATTGACAGGATTTAGAATTTTAAAGTTGGAAAGAAAAATCTTTGTGATGACCTACAAGGAGTTGTATGTGTGTTCAATCCAGGATCCCAAGTCCGTTTTTGAACACATAAAGGGGTTGCAGTTATCCTAAGAGGCATGGTGAAACCTTTAAAATAAAAGAAAATTTAAATAGAATCAATTTAAATCAATTTTACTTTAAAAAATTCATGGGAAGAACTATTAAGAAATGGGACTATTGCAGAAATGAGCCATCTGTAGATTCACAGAAAGACCATGAATCTCAGTTGCTCCCCAAGGTCTAGGGTTCAGGGTGAGTTGCAGACTGGAAGGTAAAATAGGGCTTCTGCTGATCTGGGGAAGGGGTATTGTGAGGGGATCTGTCCTATCACCCTCATCTGCAGAAGCACAGGATGAGGGGAGGGCTTCCTCCCTCTGTGTCTCTAGGGTGTAGTCTTTGCTTCAGGGAGTTGATGGAGGAGAACTAAGAAGAATGGCACAGATCACTGGGTCTAATTCCAGATTCCCGGTTCCTTCTAATGATGTGATCCTTTTGTTATGTCAACTCATTTTTCTTAAAGGATGTTTAAATGAATGTTTAAAGCATGTTAGGATATATTCTCTTACTTGACATCACGGTGCAGTGAAAGAGCTGAGGTTTGCATCCTTGCTCTACACTGATTTACTGCATGGGGAACAGCTTCCTCAACCACTCTAGATTTCTGTTAGTGACTAAGTAGGGAAGATGCCTAGTTCATGGTAGTGCTGCAAAATCTAAATGGTTAAGGGATGCAAAATGCCTAATATAGTGGGTAGCACATATTACGTATGTAGTACCTGACAAGTATTATTTCCACTTATCCATCCGCTCACTCATCTTGCGATTTAATATGAAAAGTAGGATGACTGACAATCCATAGATGAAAAAAATGTGACTCAAAGAGGCAGAGTGCCTCACGTGTCATCAGATGGCTACCAGGGATCAGAGCTTGGACTTGGAAACAGGTCTTTTGCTGCTCAGGCCAGTGGTCTTTCAACTCCACGTGCTAACAGTAACATGTGGCACTGGCTGTTCTACAAATCCTTCCTAGTTTCCCTTGGAAGCAGCCAGATAGGCATTTACTGGCCCTCAGCTTTCTTCTATATTTTGGTTCCAAAATTATTTTTTAAGATAGAATCAAGAACTATTTCTAGATACCTGGGAGAGAGGTCATTTTTCAGATAATTTCTCCAAGCAAACAAGCATAGCCCTTGCAGGAAGGCTGCAGTATGTGTGTGCAGACTGACAGGCTTCAGCAGCATTAGTAGGTGATAATGAAGAACCGGAACACTAAGTCCCAGCCCAGGCTCTGGGCTCTGTCTCCCCATACTCCAGATGGCTTGGCTTCCAGGCCTGGAAAGAAGAGGACGTCCCGGCAGGGGACCCTTCTAAGCATGAATTCACCATTATTAGGAGCAGTGGGGCTGGGCTCCTTCAGAGGCCCCCGTAATGGGCTGTTAGGGGGAAGCAGCAGAGGCACGTGCAGCCTCCAGCTCACCTATTGTGGGCAGAATGTTGCACACAGACATTGAATTGGGCTCCCAGTCAGGAAAACTGGGATTCTATCATTTGCAAACTGGGGCAAGCAACTTAACTTGTTTATACTTCCATCCAGTTATATGTAAAACATGCCTAATAATATCTCTTCTGCCAACTTCAGAAGGTCATTGTAGGAATGAATCAGCATATAAAAGTTCTTTTACAAACTGCATATATGATGTAAAGCCCTATAGCATACAGAGGTGGAAATAGGGGACAGATTGACCCTGAAAGAGAGACAAATTGAAGTATCAAGAAGTTGAACAAAGAGAAACAGATTATATCTTTAGGGTTTAAAAAATGAATTAGTAATTAATTAATACATTAGACAAGGATTTACGCATAGCTTACTTCTTGCATCACGCAGATTTTACTATAGACCTAACAATGAAAGACAGGTTGCCCTGTTCTCAAAGATGTTGACAGATTGGACAGAGAGGTCTATAAAAAGATCCATTTTGGTGCAATAGGGTAAAAGTTGTTGGATTTGTTATCTAATGCTGAGTAAAAAAGAGCCCCCAAACCTAGTGGCTTAAAACACCCATGAATATTTATCATCTCTCAGTTTCTGTGGCTCAGGAATGGGAGTGGCTTAGCTGGGTAGCTCTGGCTCAGGGTCTCTCATGAGGTTGCAGACAAGATGTCGTCTGGGGTCGAGTCATCTGAAGGTTTGACTGGGGCTGGAGGACTCGCTAGAGGAATGGCTTACTCATAGGATCTGGCAAGTTGATGTGGTTGTCAGCAGGAGGCCTCTGTTCGTGCCCTCTGTGGCCTCCCCACAGGATGCTGGCTTCCCTAATGTGAACGATCAGAGGGAGGGCAAGTGGAAGCTGCAATGTCTTTCAAAACTATCTTGGGTCATTGTCACATGGTCACATCACATCCCATTGGCTACACGGTCAGCCCAGTTCAAAGCAGGTGAGACAACACAAGGGCAAGAGGATGATGGTGGAACAACATGGAGAGTGGCTGCACTGCCATCATGGAAGTGTGAACAACGTGCTTCAGGAGAACAGGCTTTGGACTGAGCTTTGAGTAAAAATAGGGGTTTGTCAGCATTTCAAGTTGGCTGCACTTCAAGCTGAGGGGAACTTGCACTCATTGGCACAGAGTTTTGAAATGGACTCTCATGTTTGGAGAACTGTGAGAAGTTCATCATGGCAGAGACAGCTTGTGGTGGCAGAGGGCAAGAAGAAGGTATGCTGGAGCCTGATTATAAAAGACCCTGAATACATCTGAAGCTAAATAGTGTAGATTTTCTCCTAGAGGCAATGGGGAGCCCGACTGACATGATGAGCAGCATTTAACGAAGGTAACACAGAAGCATGGAGGTGGACTCAAGTGAGAAGAGACAAGACACTACTGAAAAGCCAGGAAAAGGTGACAAGGGTGCGATTAGAACATGCCAGGGAGGATGGAGAAGGAGACCTGTTTGAGAACAATCTGCTATAGAAACAACAGGATTTGGGAGTTCTAGAAATCACTGAGTTTGATTTTCTTTTTTCTACAGAAGGGGACATTGAGTCAGAGGGATTCATTCAAAGCTAATGAAACTTTTCACTAAATTTTTAGATTGCCAATTGCAGGCAATAGGAACAAATTCACAGAAAACAAGTATGTGTGTCAAGACTTAGAAAGAGAAAGAATGAGGCTTTGGGAAGCAATGAGTTCCCCATAACCTGAGGTCACTGATTATTAAAGGATTGCAGGGACCCTTTGCTGGTGCCCCTGGTTGAGTTAGGGTCCTTCACTGCAGTTAGAATGTTCTGCCTCCTACTTTAGATGTCAGCTTCCAGGCAAGGCCTAGTCCCTGTCATCTTGTATCCCCAACACCTGGTCCAGGGCCTGGCACACAGGAGGAGCTCAGAGAATGCTGGGAGCATCACTGAAGGAGCAGTCAAACCGTGGCTCAGTGGATGGATTAGATGACCTCTAAGGTTCATTTCAAAGTGTCGATAATTCTGAACTCCTATGAGGAAGGCAGCTTGGCCTAGGTGATGTGAGGAGGATAAAAGAGTTTAGCAGAAGATGATGGCTGTGGTGAGGAAAAGGACACTCAGAATCGGGCAACAGAGTCCATTTTTAGAACTTTTAATTGTATTCTTACCGCGACTTCTCATTAAAGGAAAAATGATAGTTCTAGAATATCAATCAACATTATGTTGCCCGAAGCAAAAATGGACAACTTGAGGGATGGGGAGAAGAACAGGGGAGAGCTCCGAGGCCTTGCTGACCAGACTTGGGTCCCCTGTGTATTGGGGGTTGGAGGTGGGAGTGATGAGTGGGCACAAGTCACCTGGCTCCGGGCTGCAGCCCCCCAGTACTCTCCTGGTGGGAGGAGAGGGAAGCAGCAGAAACTAGGATGCCCAGTGATCCTGAGACCCAGCCTGAGGCTGAAAGATCCAGTGACAGCTATGGGACAAGGCTGGAGGCTGCTAATATGTATGTTAAACATATGGAAATGAGAGTAAATAGTGGAGCCGTAGAGCCGGGGAGACAAATATTGAACAGGGTCTGGACCTGAGACTAAACCAACACAGGGAAATGAGAGGCTGCTGAAAGCAAATGAGCTACCAGGGCAAGGTGCGGGAAGGCAGAGCAGGAGAGATGCTGAGGACGGAGCTGCCAGTAGCACCCTATTGGCTCTGGCCACAAGCTGTCACTCTCGAGTAGTGGTGTCACAGAGAGGCATGCGCGCCAATGTGGGGCCAGGCAAGCTTCAGCTGAGTTTGCCGTCTCTGCCCAAGGTTCCATTTCTTTGTGCATTTCAACCCTCCTTAGCACCTTTCTCCCCAGTTTCTGGCAACACTCTGTCCTCTAATCTCCACTCCCACACGTGAGCCTGTCTCAGATTGCAAATCTCCACCAGACTCACTCCCTTGAGTTGGAGCCCTGGAGAAAGCCAGCTCCAGAATGTTGGCTATGGAGATGACAGAGGCTTGGGGGCAACAGGAAGCTTGGAAGGATGGGGAGGGGGTGAAAAGGGACTTGTCTCAAAGCTCAGCAAGCAAACACATTATTTTTTACTTGGAGGGTATCATTCAAGTTGTTGAAGAAAGAGGGGTGGGGTTCATAACAAAGTATCTTCTCTTCTAGAAGACACATATGAGAGATGGTAGTTGCAATGGCAGATCTGTCCAAACTATGGGAGATGAGTTAGGAGAGAAAATCCACCAGCTTTTCTTCTGTCTGAGAGCACCAGGCTCTGCCCCAGCTCTTTGCTGGTCACTGGGGAGAGGGGGTATGGGGGTGTGTGCAGAGCAGTCTGTGTCACTGTCAGGAAGGGCAAAGTCCTCAAGTGGACGGGGGTGAGAGTGTGGGGGAGAGGGAGCTCTGCCATTCAAATTCAGGGATTGCCCCTTCTTGTCCTTCCAATCCAGCAGTTACTATGGCCCCTTGGGGAGATCTTGCAGGTGAGGGAAATTGTGGGAGAGGGCTAGGTTCCCTCCAAGGCTTTTCTTGCCTACCCCCATGATCAGGAGTATTACATAAAGACAGTAGATGCCACTTGACTGGCCTCGTTTGTCAGATCCAGTTCCATATAAAATAAAGCTCTCAGGAGATACAAACCAGGTAAATACGTTTTCAGTAGGTTTTAGGATCAGAGCAGATGGCATGTTCTAGAGCTTGGGACTCTATTTAGGGAAGACTTTTGAGGGGGGCACTAGAGGAGCAAGAGGTGATGGGGGCATGGAGTCAGGAAAATGGGTCTAGAAAGTAAAGTGGAGGCTCCTGATGATAAGCCCACTTCACTGTTTGTCCAAAGCCAACCTAGAATAGAACATTCTTGGTCCTTGTTCCCTAGCAGGGCCAGTGGACTTGCCAAGACTCTCATCTCATTTAGGAATCTGAGGCCATCCTGGCCCTGCCCCTCTAGCCCTGGAACCTTTCAAAATGTTCTCCTCCTCCACCCCAAGACTATATTACCTGTCAGGAGACATAGAGACTGATCCCAATTCAATTAACTGCAGTTTCACAAACATTCATTGTATGTTCTGCTAGGTTCCATTCTTAGAGGTTAGGGCAGGAAAAAAAAAAAGATAAATAAGGTACTGTTTGCTCTGTCCAGAGGATGAGAGGTGTGGGGGGCAGATTCATCCACAAATGGCTGAGATAAGACCAAATGTGATAAAGACTGAAACAGAAGTTTCAAATAGATGAGGAGAGCAGAAGAGGAAAGGGTTCACTGGGTTCTGGCCAAGAGCATCTGTGATGGCCCCATGAAAAACATACAGTTTAAGCAAGGTCTTGACTCTTGAGGGAGCATTCCAGGGAAAGAAAGGGAAGGGTCAAGGGAGCTAAGAATAAGACAATCCAAAGCAGATTGTGGTGGTCTTTTTGAGGCAGAGTGAAGGACTCAGGTACATGTTTAAGGCTATCGCTTAAGAAGGCTGTCTCCAAACCAGAAGGAAGGCTTTCACCAGGAACTGAATCAACCAGCCCCATGATACTGGACTTCCAGCCTTGGAATCTAGCATCAAGGTAACCTTGACCTTTTGCCATGGTTCAGAACCATTTTTAGTTCAGTTTCCAAGGCCAGCCCTTTCCGGGTATACATGCAGCTGTCAGTGATTTCCTAAATTCACAATGAGAACATTCACCTGCTTGACCTTTACGTCTAGCTTCATGGAATAGAATCAGATTTGCCAGGCCAGCCCCTAAGGGACTAGTCATTGCCTTGTGGACAAGAGACCTGCAATTATGCAGCTGTTGCCTGATGTGTCCACGTGCCAATTTCTGGCCCTTCCCAGGTAAAGAAAACTGAGGGGACTGAAATGAAGCTCACAGTCCATTTGGACAAGACAATGGACCTAAGTGGCTTAGCAGTGCCTGGACCACAGTAAATGCACAGTGGCTTTTGTTGTAATTACTATTAGCGAACCTTGATTAAAACTCCATGAGATAGGTTTTGTTATTTTTTTGTTATTCCCATTACATAAACTAATATACTGAAGCTCAGAGAGATTATGTAATTGTTCCAAGGTTTTACGGTTAGTTGGTGGAGAGTCAGCATCGAGATTCCAGTCTGATTTTAAAGTCTGTGTTCTTCCCACCATGTCTGTTGCCAGAACTGCTCAGTTGCCAGGTGAAGACAAGGCTTCTTGGATCTCAGCCAAGGGACATTGAAAGGTTAAGGTGCCAGGGCTGAAGAGGGTGGCAAAAAGCTCATCCACTCACTCCTATAATTGAAACCTAATCGTCTCTGTAACACCTTCATTGGAAAGTAATCAGTGTGTTGGCTGGGTCGCCAACTATGGGCTGGGAAGCTCCCTGAGAAGCCCAAGCAGAATCAAGCCTATATGAGCATCACCCTGCCTCCAGCCCATACTCACTCCCCCTCTGCTGTAGGCATCTCCTGGGGCAGCCTGGCCTGGCTCTGCATTCTTACCCCGGAAATTAGTATCTGCAGCCTCTCTGGAGTTTTTACATGTGTATGTCTCTTTGGGAGAGAAAGCCTGTGTCTTCTGGAAATATCTCAATTGGTGGAGCATCACTGGGATTGGCACCTTGGTCAAGCTTTCTTGACTGTCCAGCTCTAGCCATGGAGGACTCAGAATGGCTCACCAGAAACTACACTGGATTCTACCTCTATGTGGGAAGACAATTATTTTGTTTTCTTTTACTTTCTTCCTGAGATAAAACTCTTGCCTCTACTTGTCTCCTCTCCCTGGAGCTGGGGGCACAGGTCCACCACCAGGAGCCATTTGAGCCAACTTGCTGTGTAATGACTGTGATGGAGTAAATTGTTTTGCACAAATTCAAGTCCTAACCGCCAGTGTGATAGTATTTGGAGATGGGGGCCTTTGGGAGGTAATTAGGGTTAGATGACAGGGTGGTGAGGGTTAGTGCTCCCATGATGGGATTAGTGCCTTAATAAGAAGAGACAAAGGCAATCTCTTCATCATGCAAAAAGGAGGCTGTCTTCAAGCCAGAAGGAGGGCTCTCACCATGGTGCTGAATCGACCAGCACCATGTTATTGGACTTCCAGCCTCAGAATTCAGCATCAAGGTGACCTTGACTTTTTGCTATGGTTCAGAAGCATTTTTAGTTTGGTTTTCAAGGCCAAGCCTTTCCTGGTATACATGAGCTCTAGTGTCTGGACTGGAGTCTTCACCTAGATTACTTGTCCAGTATTCCATTGCCTCAAGGCTGGGTCCCTACCTCACTTTCTTTACCAATATTTTGAGTTTCTGCACCTAAACGCCAGGGACCCTGTTGTCTCCAGCCAGGCCTCTCTGATCATGAGCACGTATTTGCATCTTCACCTTCACACATGGCAGCCTCTGAATCCCCATAGCATAGGCTGCCCCACCTCCTCTCCATGTCACTGCCCATTGATCCTGGCAGCTCCTTCTTGATACTGAACACTGTCCATCATCTTTTACCATACCCTTCAGAATCAAACCCTTTCCTTTTTGCCTGCTTAACGCTGGAGCTTCACAATATGTCTACATATCCCCGATTCTCCTGTTCTCAACTTCAGCTTTTATGCCAGTGCTGCACAGGGCTCCCTGGATTGGTGGGCATTGACTGATTTGGAGCCCTGTTAAGAAGTTCAATTTCAGGGCTTCCCTGGTGGTGCAGTGGTTGAGAGTCTGCCTGCTGATGCAAGGGACACGGGTTTGTGCCCCGGTTCGGGAAGATCCCACATGCCGCGGAGCGGCTGGGCCCGTGAACCATGACTGCTGAGCCTGCATGTCCGGAGCCTGTGCTCTGCTACGAGAGAGGCCACAACAGTGAGAGGCCCGCGTACCACAAAAAAAAAAAAAAAAAAAAAGAAGAAGTTCAATCTCAAATCCCAAGTGATCCAAACATAAATTTTAGGGAAACTTGAGCAAACTTCATATTCCACTAATATTTACAAAATAAGATAGAAAGTCAACATACAGGTCTTTTGTCTCCTTAGGTAGGTTTATTCCTAGATATTTTATTCTTTTTGTGACCTGTATACAGAAAATTATAAGACACTGATGAAAGAAATTAAAGATGATACAAATAGATGGAGAGATATACCATGTTCTTGGATTGGAAGAATCAACATTGTGAAAATGACTATACAACCCAAAGCAATCTACAGATTCAATGCAATTCCTATCAAACTACCACTGGCATTTTTCACAGAACTAGAACAAAAAATTTCACAATTTGTATGGAAACACAAAAGACCCCGAATAGCCAAAGCAATCTTGAGAACGAAAAATGGAGCTGGAGCAATCAGGCTCCCTGACTTCAGACTATACTACAAAGCTATAGTAATCAAGACATTATGGTACTGTCACAAAAACAGAAAGATAGATCAATGGAACAGGATAGAAAGCCCAGAGATAAACCAATGCACATATGGTCACCTTATCTTTGATAAAGAAGGCAGGAATGTACAGTGGAGAAAGGACAGCCTCTTCAATAAGTGGTGCTGGGAAAACTGGAGAGGTACATGTAAAAGTATGAGATTAGATCACTCCCTAACACCATACACAAAAATAAGCTCAAAATGGATTAAAGACCTAAATGTAAGGCCAGAAACTGTCAAACTCTTAGAGGAAAACATAGGCAGGACACTCTATGACATAAATCACAGCAAGATCCTTTTTGACCCATCTCCTAGAGAAATGGAAATAAAAACAAAAATAAACAAATGGGACCTAATGAAACTTAGAGCTTTTTCACAGCAAAGGAAACCATAAACAAGACCAAAAGACAACCCTCAGAATGGGAGAAAATATTTGCAAATGAAACAACTGACAAAGGATTAATCTCCCAAATTTATAAGCAGCTCATGCAGCTCAATAACAAAAAAACAAACAACCCAATCCAAAAATGGGCAGAAGACCTAAATAGACATTTCTCCAAAGAAGATATACAGACTACCAACAAACACATGAAAGAATGCTCAACATCACTAATCATTAGAGAAATGCAAATCAAAACTACAATGAGATATCATCTCACGCCAGTCAGAATGGCCATCATCAAAAAATCTAGAAACAATAAATGCTGGAGAGGGTGTGGAGAAAAGGGAACCCTCTTGCAGTGTTAGTGGGAATGTAAATTGATACAGTCACTATGGAGAACAGTATGGAGGTTCCTTAAAAAACTACAAATAGAACTACCATATGACCCAGCAATCCCACTACTGGGCATATACCCTGAGAAAACCATAATTCAAAAAGGCTCATGTACCAAAATGTTCATTGCAGCTCTATTTACAATAGCCCAGAGATGGAAACAACCTAAGTGTCCATCATCTGATGAATGGATAAAGAAGATGTGGTATATATATATACAATGGAATATTACTCAGCCTTAAAAAGAAACGAAATTGAGCTATTTGTAATGAGGTTGATAGACCTAGAGTCTGTCATACAGAGTGAAGTAAGTCAGAAAGAGAGAGACAAATACCATATGCTAACACATATATATGGAATTTAAGAAAAAAAATGTCCTGAAGAACCTAGGGGTAAGACAGGAATAAAGACACAGACCTACTAGAGAATGGACTTGAGGATACGGGGAGGGGGAAGGGTGAGCTGTGACAAAGCGAGAGAGAGGCATGGACATATATACACTACCAAACGTAAGGTAGATAGCTAGTGGGAAGCAGCCACATAGCACAGAAAGATCAGCTCGGTGCTTTGTGATCGCCTGGAGGGGTGGGATAGGGAGGGTGGGAGGGAGAGAGATGCAAGAGGGAAAAGATTTGGGAACATATGTATATATATAACTGATTCATTTTGTTGTAAAGCAGAAACTAACACACCATTGTAAAGCGGTTATACTCCAATAAAGATGTTAAAAAAAAAAAAAAAGATAGAAAGCACAAAGCCATTCCTCATGGTCCAGACATTGCTCCAGCCTGTCTGACAGAGCTTCCCAGTAGCTGAGGATGTCTCCAACTCCTATCCTGTGCTTGGACACCGCAGAGACATGGAAAGAATGTCTTCTGACAGATGCAGAGAAGACCTCTCCCAGGTTATATGTAGGACCGGTCAAAGAAACTGACCAGGCTGGAGGAGCTAGGATGGCAAAAGTGGGCTGTCTGGCTGCGGCTCTCAGTCACTGAGTTTCTGACAATGACCAGGGATGGTGCCCAGGGGTGAAGGCTGCGGTGCCAAATACATTTGAAACTTTTAGTTTCATAACTACCCCCATCACAATGCAAAATAGACAGAACCATCCTTTCCTTCCACATCCACTTCCTACATTCTTAAACTAACTTTGATGTTAATTTATGACAACCCTCTATCTTCCTTCTCATGAAGGATAAAGATGATGTCTATTTTAACCTGATCTGATCTTAGAACACATAAGTTTCTTTTTCTGGGGTAAAGAAAAATAGGATTTACTTCCCCCTCACCCAACACGGTTTGGGATTCTGGTTCCCCAAGAAGGTGTGGGTGTTTTCCAGCACTCTCCGAAACTTCTGCAGAGGACCCTGCAGGTATCTTTGGTGATCTAGCTAGAGAAAGCCATGGTCCACGTGAGACTGACAGGCAGCTGAAATGGAATTCAGCTGACGTGACCAGTGCTCCATTCACCAGAGTGCCTTGTGAGCAGTGCTTTTCCCTGTTATTTTAGCAACACAAACCCGTGTAAGAATATCTGTCATCCAGCGAGAAGCAGGGAGGCTCAGGGATGGTAGTGATTACCTGAGGCCATGGCTCTGTTCACAACTGGACTACCATCCACCTAAATGTTACGGTTTGGCAGATGAGGTATCTGGCAGGTAGGTATCAGATACCTCACCTACCATGTCCTGAAGTTCCTTCATTAAACAGTCACTCTTCTGTCTCAGAATGTCAGATCTGGAAGCGACTTGAAGGTCATCTAGTACATTCATTTTCAAACTTTCTCTACTCACAGACCCCTTGGAAAATCTGATGGAAATTACCAACTATTTCACAGGTATGTGTACAAAATAACCATACACATGAACCCTCTTTTCAATTTATAGGAAATTCCTGGATTCCCCAAACCCATTCATGAACCCCAGGTTAAGGCCCCTTGGTCTAGTCCTATCTCTACATTTCTTAGATGAGCCATAGATGATAATAAGCAGCTTGCCCGGGGTCACTTGCCCAAAGTATCATTATATCCTTAGTATGGCCCTTTTCCAGACTTTCTGAGCTCCCTCTGAAAGTGAGAATACCCTACAGGGGTAACACTTTTAATGTATGCTCCAAACTAGCAGGGATGAGCAGACAGCTGGCTGAGGGCAAGATAGCCCCTGCATCAGGGAGGGGGATGCCTTGGATTCTCACCCATGAAGAGGAGAGAAGGTCAGCCAGTTCTAGAGCAAATCCTTTCCCGTCCATGTGACTCTTGGCAGGTTAATTAACATCTCTGAGACTCAATTGTCTCATCTTCAAAATGGAGATAATAGCAAGGCTTATGTTTGTGGTGGAAGAAAGGAGATCCTGGGCATGGAGGGTAAAGCCCGGTAGCTGTTCTTCGGGGGAGGCCGGTGGCCCAGGCCCTGCACCTGTAACGTGACCCTGCATCCCAGAGGCACTTTGTGCTGATTTTATGCTTCCTTTTTTATGCTTCTCAACCAGGTTCCTTCCTGGCTGGCCCTGAGTCTTAGGCCCCCTTCTCAGGAAATACGATGCCAGCAGCAGAGAAGTTGGGGCCTTAAGTAACTGCCTGCGCTGCACAAGGTGAGCTGCAGCCACTCCCCTTGCCTCCCTGCTGCCTGTCACTGTCTCCTGAGCCAGCGGCTGTGAGGCCAGCTTGCCCCCTGCTGGCAGCCCAGCCTGGGAAAGCCGGCCTCCTGGTGTGGGGCTCCAGAGTCAGGGGTCAGCTTTCAGCCAGGGCTGAAAGGGGGCCAGCCTAGGACTCGGTGGCCCCGGCAGGGCCACAGCCACTTTCTCCAGGCAAGAGGCAACACCTTAGGGGGAACCAGAGTTCAGTGGTCGATCTGCAACCAACCCCCATCCCATACGCACACAGACGATCCTGCTGAACATGAACTCTGAGGGCTGCTTGATGCACTGGGAAATGAGAATGGGTCAGGGGTGGATGAAAGGAGTGAAGGCAAAAGTGTGCATCAGGGCCCCTACACAAGGCTTGGTTGTGTGTGTGTGTGTGTGTGTGTGTGTGTGTGTGTGTGCGTGTGTGTGTGTGAGAAAGAGCTAAAGAGATGGGAAGTGAGAGAGACAAAGTCAGAGATAAAGAGACAGAGAGAGAGGCACAGGGAGAATATAGACGTATTTACATAGCACCATTCAGCCCTCTCCCTTTGGGCTTTGGAAATCTCTCCGAGTGCCCAGGGCAGGACACAAAGGCCAGACCAGCTCAGACGGAAGCTGAAGCAGGTAAACTTTAGAGACTGCCTAGGGCTGCAGCAGCCCACTGAGTCAGAGCTCCCCAGTGAAGGGAGTGAAGCAGGCAAATCTCTTATCTTTCTGGAACAGTTAAATCCCCCCCCTACTCCCCCTGCCATCCCGCCATTCCAGCACAAATAGAATCCAGCCCTTCAAGGCGGGGCTGCGCTGTTCCCATTTATAGCCGCTGCTCGCCTTTCAATTTGGTCTTAAGATTCAGTGGCTACAAATTGCAAAGCTTTGGTCAGCTTTTGAGTGGAAGCAAATTTTCCAGCAGGGGGAGGGAGTGCGGGAGGCTGCAGAGGGGGAAGGGAGGCAGAGGAAAAAAGCTGAAATAGAAAAATTGCTGAAAGGCCTCTTGCAGCCTGTCAGGAGTATTAACTTAGGATGATGTAGGAGAAACGGCTAAGTGGTTTCTGTGTCAGCTACACTGAATCAAACTTGTTCAAATGTATGCATGGGAGTGTGTGTGGCAGCAAGCCGAGCCCACCTCAGGAATGGAAAACAGCCTCTTAGTTTTAAGAGTTTTTTTTGTGTGTGTTTTGCAAATATGAGAAATGCTATGAATAAATTAGATTAGAAAGAGGGAGAGCTCCGGGGGAGGGGGCTGTCTGACCTTCTGTTGGAGGGATGGGAAGGGAAGGGCTGGGAGGCCAGGGCCTGGCTGTCTCAGAAAGAAAAGGGAGATAGGGAGGTGGGGGGGGGGGGGCTGTGTCCACAGGGTCTGCACGAGTGTGAGGGAGAATCCCAGGGCCCCAGAAGGAAAGAATGCACTCTGACAACTGACCAAAAGGAGAAAAACCCTGTACTTGCCTCACCTCAGATTCCCAGATTCCTCTACCTTCTGCTCCCTAAGAGAGGGGCAGCAGGGAGAGATGGAGTACATATCCACGGGGGGCTGGTTTCTGGGCCCACTTTTAGCATAGCCACCTCTGACCTCAGACATCACTCCTTTATTTTGAGTGCTTGCTGCATGACAGATATGTTTAAATTTAATTTATTTTAAAAATATGTAATAAATGCATGTAATACAAACTATGGACCAGTCATTGTCTTAGAGCTTAATGGATATTAATTCATTTAACTATAGTAACTGCCTTATGGTGTCATTTTACAAAGAAGGAAAATGAGACCCAAGAAGGTTGACTTGCCCAGGGACTGACCCTAGGGTGACAGCTAAGAGTCACGTCCTTGTATAATCCCCCCTCCTGGAGTGCAGGGGTACCCATGACTTGCTTCTTTTTTTTAAATTAATTTTTATTGGGGTATAGTTAATTTACAATGTTGTGTTAGTTTCTGCTGTACAGCAAAGTGAATCAGTTATACATATACATATATCCACTCTTTTTCAGATTATTTTCCCGTATAGGTCATTACAGAGTATTGAGTAGGGTTCCCTGTGCTATACAGTAGGTTCTTATTAGTTATGGCTAATAACTTTTTATGGCTGAGTAATAGTCCATTGTATATATGTAACACATCTTCTTTATTCACTCCTCTGTCAGTGGACATTTAGGTTGCTTCCGCAAAGAGGGACACACCGAGGCTTGCTTCTAACCAATAAAATATGGCAAAGGTGATGGGATGTCATTCTATGATTATGCTGCCTTACATAAGACTCTGTCTTAGGAGTCCTGCATGGCCCTGCCAAGTGTGGGGAGGGCCGCGTGGCAGGGAACTCTGGGCAGCTTTGAGGAGCTGAGGGCCACAGTCCTACAACCATAAGGAACTGAATTCTGCCAACACCCAGCAAGCCTAGAAGAGGACCCCAAGCTCTGATGAGGTTGTAACCCCAGCGGACACCGTGACTGCAGCCTGGAAAGACCCTGAACAGAGGACCCGGCTAAGTGGTGCTAGGAGTTCTGGCCCATGGAAACTGTGAGCAAATAAATGTGTTTTTTTTTTTTTTTTCCAGTATGCGGGCCTCTCACTGCTGTGGCCTCTCCCTTCGCGGAGCACAGGCTCCAGACGCGCAGGCTCAGCGGCCATGGCTCACGGGCCCAGCCGCTCCGCGGCATGTGGGATCTTCCCGGACCGGGGCACGAACCCGTGTCCCCTGCATCGGCAGGCAGACTCTCAACCACTGCACCACCAGGGAAGCCCTGTAAGTGGTTTTTTAACACACTAATGTATGGCAATTTATTATGTGGCATTGGAAACATAACATGATGCCTGAGCTGACCTTTGAACCCTTGCCTTAGGGTTGTTCTGTGCTATTACTTGCATAGCCATGATTTCTCATAATCCTCACAGTAACTCTTAAGATGGGGTTCTTCTATTTTCATCTTATAGCTAAAGAAACTGAGGTTCAGGGAGGTTAGTGGATTGAGGTCCCACAGCTGCTAAGGGGCTCCATGGGAATTCCAGTGTCTGTGGTCTCTCCATCACAAAGCATTCTGCACATGCTCACTGCTGTGGGGTGTGGTACCTTCCTCTATCAGACTAAAGGCTAGATCAGCTCACCACTGAAGGCCTACCCAACACACCTCTTCTCTGCCTTATTTTTTGTACGTCCCCCACAACTCCCCCTTGCTTTGCTTGCAGTTTTTTCAGCATGTCCTTTCTTCTCTGCCTTCCTCCCTCTCCTCTTCCTTGTATCCTGAATCCCACCTCCTAGAGTTTCCCTGATGTCCCAACTCACTGTATCCCAACCCTCATTAAGTGCTTAATAACTGACAGGAAAGGTGATGAGTGGGGAAAGAACAAGACCTGTTCTCACATTCCACCTTTATCTCCTTGCTTCTTTCCTTATTCTGTAACTTGTTCTAGGACTTGCTTTTTGTATCCTCACTGCTGGCCCTGATGGTCAGCAATCTGGCATCAGAAGGTTCCTCCCCATCCTAGGAATGATGTGGGAGAAGATAAACTGATTTCAGGGGGTCTCAGGAGCAGGTGGGGCCCTTGGATGGCGAGCACGTGTCATTCTCTCTGCTGCCTTGCCTCTCAGAGATGCCCACTCAAGCCCTTTCTTCCCACCTTCACATGGCAGCCAACACCTGCTCCACAGCAGGAGACAGGCTCCTCCACCCCTTTCCCTGTTCACCGTCTTGCCCGAACATCTGACATCACCTTAGCTAAAGCTCTCCCTCCTTCCTCCGTGTTGATCATTTAGGGCTGACAGCCTGAAAGACAGCCAAGGGAATGGCTGCCCCTCCACTGACCTCCTCCATCTGGCCTGTCTCTTGGATGGGAACCGGGAAGACGGTCAGTGAAGAAACAGCTCCTGGAGCCTTCACCAGAAGGTAGGTAAACCATGCCAGGATTGCTTGTCCCCTGGCCAGAGGAAGGATGGCACAGTGCCCAGGAGCTTTCAAGGGCCCTTGTTATGGTAGAAAACAATGAAACCACCCTAAGCCCCGGATTCTTTACAATTTACCTTCTCCGTTCTCAGCCTAGACCTCCAAGAGGGCATTTCAGCCAGATCTCAGTGCCCCTGCTCGTACACACACAAACATGCATACACACACACATGCATACACACACATATATGTGCACACACAAACATGCATACACACACTCACACACATATGCAGACACCTGCTCCCATGCACACACAAACGTATGTACACATACATATGTGCCCACAAACATACATATACACATGCACACACAAATATACACACACACTCACACACATGTATATACACACACACGCTCACATGCACATTTGGCCCAGGAGCCAAACACTTCATTCATTCCCTTGATATTTCTGCCTAAGCTTTAGACACTTCCAGCTCCCATCTGGGAACTGTCCTTTGCACTTGACACTTAAGCCTCCTTAATTTGATGCTCTTTTCTATGCTCTGAGCAGTGTACATAGGATAAGAACACTGACCTCAACACAAAGTTCTTATAAGAATCAATTGAGATAATATATGTGTTTTCTGGGGTGGAAATGGATAAACAAATTAACTGCAGCCAAGTGGCCCAGCAGAGCCCTGGTTTATTTGGTCTTTGTGCAAGCAGTGGGATGAGGGTCCAGGGAGCCTGCAGTTTGCATACTTGCCCCATATTAGGACTTTTTATAAAACATTGAGAAAAGAATTTTCTTCTCTTTCTAGATACCAGCTTTTTGTTTTTGCATCTCTTATTGTTATTGTGATGGGCCAGGGCACCAGAGGAGATACGGGCCCTCTGTGGTGAAGAGAACAGTGGGGACAGGTCCATTTTCCTCCTGTTTATGTCAAGTGATTGACTTTCAGTAAGGGAGGAGGGGGCAGTTAGATCCAAAGGCTAAAGAGGCTGAACTTTGTCTATCTGGATTCAGATACCTCTGCTAAGAAGCCTGGGGTTTAGGTATGAAGTATTCTTCCTCCCATCACCCACCTGGTCCCTCCAGACCACATGCAGCCCCAGCACCCTGCAGGCTCAGAGAGAGCAGGTGTCTCCCACCAGCTGCACAGGGGCATTGAGGCACCTCTCCCAGGTGAAACAGCTCCTGTGCATGGTTGGGGTGTGTGTGTACTTCTAGGGATTCTCAGGTACAACGGGAAGACCTTCAATAACGAAGACACGATGGTGCCCTGCAGTCAGGGTCCAATCACCACCACCTCTTGGGGATTATTGTTGACAGGTCCTGTCCACTTATACCCATAGGTGGTGAAGCCCCAGACATTCAATTCTAGATTATTGTTTCATTCATAGTGATCATCTCCAAAGGAAGATGTACAGCTTCCCAGTCTGACGATTCGGGCTCTGCTCCCTCTGGGACATCTTGTGAGCTTCTAGCCTGTTATCCCTTTGGTTTCTGATGATGCTAAAGGAATCCAAAACCCAGACTCAGAACTGATGGACTCCATCTTCAAATATTTATGAAGCACCCCAAGTGTTCCCAACACTGTCAAGTCTGTTATCATTGCTGTTATGTAGGATGTTTAGTGCAGGTTAGAAAGAGGCCTCCCCGTGGGCCAGAAAAATGGCAAAGATTACAAAAAATGACCCCTTCTTTGTGCTGACCAATTAGGAAAAGGGCTCATGGTTTGAGGATTTCCATCCCTACTTTGCACACCATAGATGAAAATTCTATTCCTTCCATAGAGAGCTCACAACCAAATTGAAGGGACAAGACAGATGCAAAGAAAATGTACATGATTACACACAGCTTTAAAAGGTTTTGTATGTGACAAGGGGTGGAGGGGTCATCCTGTAAGTCTCCCTGGAAAAGGCTGAAGGCTGAGAAGGCCCTGAAAGTTTGGGAAAGATAGGACTAAGGGTACATCTTGCCTGATATTTCTCCTTTGCATCAGAGAGAAAACACCACCACTCATAACAATTTCAGACATGCCAAAGTTGTTCAAATCTACAATTCAAAGAGCCAAGAATTCTATCTTCTATATATACCTGTTTAGAAAGTGTGTGAAATATTAAGCAAGTTGAAATCCATGAAACTGACATCAACAGATTAGGATTGTATCTTGAACTTCCCCAAGAATAGTGGTCCAATGCCATCAAAATAATACTGATGTAATAGTAATCAGAATAACTACCATTTGTGGAGTACTTGCTATCTGCTAGATGTTATGCTTTGTGTTTTGGATGTAATATCTCATTTATTGTTCATGACACTCTTACAAGGTATATGATAGTTTTCCAATTTTATAAATAAGTAAACAGGCTCAGAGTAAACAATGATAAGAAGAACCCTTATGTTGTGCTTACTATGTTCTAGACACCTTTATAAACACACATACACACACACACACAAATATATATATATATATATATATCCTCATAGTAACTTACTTAATCACTACTTAATCCTCAGAATAACTGTATGAAGTAATTGTACTATTTTTGCACAATTTTTCTGATGAGGAAAATGAAACCCAAAGAGGTTAAATTGCCTAAGATTTCAAAAACAATGCTCAATACAGGGAGATCAGCTGGGTGCTTTGTGACCACCTAGAGGGGTGGGATAGGGAAGGTGGGAGGGAGACACAAGAGGGAGGAGATATGGGGATATATGTATATGTATAGCTGATTCACTTTGTTATAAAGCAGAAACTAACACGCCATTGTAAAGCAATTATACTCCAATAAAGATGTTAAAAAAAAAACCAACAATGCTCAGAGTCTTGTGGCTGGCAAATGAGAACCAGCCTTCAAACCCAGGCTGATAGGTCTCCTAAACCCAACTTCTCATGCCCTAATGTAGGGCAACATAGCTCCAAGTTTTCCATGGAAGGAACCCTAATGGCAGAGGCATGAACACATACCCCCAGGCGTCTGGGAGTGTTGCCTAAGGCAGCTAGCTGTCAGTGTAAAATTTCTTTGAAGCCATGTTTTTTAAATTAAATTAAATTAAATTAATTTATTTTTATACAGCAGGTTCTTATTAGTTATCTATTTTATACATATTAGTGTATATATGCCAATCCAAATCTCCCAGTTCATCCCACCCCCCTACCCCTAGCTTTCCTGCCTTGGTGTCCACACATTTTTTCTCTGCATCTGTGTCTCTATTTCTGCCTTGCAAACCGGTTCATCTAGAGACTGTCATACAGAGTGAAGTAAGTCAGAAAAAGAAAAACAAATATCGCATATTAATGGTGAAGCCGTGTGTTTTATCTTAGAAATTTTTTTGTGAATTTTGCATTCTATTCCATAATGTATATTTTTAACATAAAAAGTAATGTTTCGTTTTTTGCTGTTTTTCTCAAAACTTTGAGGGAAGAGGATTCTCCAGGAAGCCCGATGATGCTGACCCCATGGTTTTGCTTACTTCCCACAGTTTGGTGCTCCTGGGTTTACACATGCCCCATTGCAAGAAGAGTGGTGAAATGGAAAGAAAGTGGCTTTCAGAACCAGACAGATCAGAGCTCAGATCCTGGCTCCATTTTACCATCAAGTGCTGTGACCTGTCGCTCCGTTGCTCTAAGCACAGGTTCTCTTTATGTGTAAATCAGAGATAATAAAGGTGCCTGCCAGAGTGGCATTATAGGATTGAAGTGGGGCATTGGACACTTACTAGGAGCTCTGTATGTGGCACCATTCCACATGGCTACTTAGAACTTGTCACGCCTTTATCAATCACCCAACAGGGACGAAGAGTACCACTTTGCTGAGCGGGTCACCTCTATGTCCCTTCACTGTCTGTTTTTGGTTTTGGTGGTGGGAGAGGCACTGCCTAGTCTCCTGAGGAGGAGCTCTGTTGGAGGAGCTCCGTAGGGCTTAGGTGGGAACTGAGCACTTTCTGTCTCTCTTTCACCAACATTTAGATCATCTGCTGGCTAAGAATAGTTGTTTCCTGTTGAGTAGTGGCTCTGCTCAGAAGACAGCCTAGCTTGAAATGTGTGGATAATATACATACTGTATTCATATTATATTCAGATCTCTAGTTGAACACTTTCTGAGACCTTCTAAATCTCTAACTATGGCTTAAGCAGAGAGGAGACTCAACAGGTCTCGTAGAGGCCTGTAGGGTCAAAAAGAGCTATTGCTATCCTTTTGGCAACTTGATGTTTGCAGGAAAGTCAGTTAACCTCACTGAGCCTTAATCTTCTCATCTGTAAAATAAAACCAGCATTTGAGATATGATTATTAAAAATGCTTTATCACACCATTTAGGATGGCTTTTCTAAAAATTTTTTAAAAACCAAAATAATGTGTTGGTGAGGATGTGGAAAAACTGGACAACTTGTGCACCACTGGTGGGAATGTAAATGGTGCAGCTGCTATAGAGAATGGTATGGCAGTTCCTTGACAAGTTAAACACACTTTTACAACATGATACCACAATTCCTTGTCTAGGTATGTGCCCAAAAGATTGAATCAGGGACTGCAACAGATGTTTATACACCAATTTCATGGCAGCATTATTCACAATAAGTAAAGGGTAGACTCCACCCAACATTAGCAAATGAATGAATAGATAAATGTGATATACAATGGAATATTATTCAGCCTTAAAAAGAAATGAACTCTTGATGTATGCTACCACATGGATAAGGCTTGAAGACATTGTACTAAGTGAAGTAAGTCAGACATAGAAGGGCAAATATTGTATGATCCCACTTACACGAGGTACCTAGAAGAGTCAAATTCATAGAGACAGAAAGTAGAATGGTAGTACTAAGGGCTGGGGTGGGGTGGGGAATGGGAAGTTATTGTTTAATGGATATAGAGTTTCAGTCTGGGATGATGGTAAAGTTCTGGAAATGGATAGTGATGATGGTTACACAAAGGTGTGAATGTGCTTAATGCTACTGAACTGTACACTTAAACATGATTAAAATGTTAAATTTTATATTGTGCACATTTTACCACCACGACAAAAGAATTTTAAAGAATAGTTTTGTATTGTTTCCCCTTTCTCTTCTTTATCAGAAGATTGGAAGTTAAATCCCCCAAGCTTTTGAAGAAACAAGAAAAGCTGCTTCAGGTTTAGTAGGGCCTTGAGCGTCATAGGCCATCAGGGGTGTCGGAATAGGATTCCTGAAAGCCCACACTGGGGCCTGCTGGGTCGTGATGGCACCCTGGAAATTGACCTTGGAAACCTGACCTTTGACTTGCCCATGTGCTGGAGCTGTGTCTATTTACTTGCTCCTGGTGAGCAGTCAGGTGGGAAGCACAGTTTCCAGAAGCATCAGCAAGGTGAGCAGAGGATAAACAACTCTGATGGGAGGGCAAAGGAAGCTTTGTCCAGGTGCTACTAGAATCTTCACCCTATGTGATAATATCAGCAGAAGCAGTGTGACTGCGGAAATCTGGACTGGGGACACACCCCTCCACCAATGAGTGTCACTGCCACACACAGCTCCTGAGAAGCCCTCCATGTATAATATGTAGACCTTCAAGTATTCTTGCCTCTATCTTTCAATGCCTTTGATCAATCACCATCACTGTTGGGACACTCCAGCAAAGGTCTACAGAGGACAAATGAGTAGGTTTTGTGGAGGAGGTGACAGGAATGGGATTGGTGGGTACAGATCAATGTCCTAGAGGAATGGTGGAGAGGGTAGACCTTCTTGCTGGACTTTCCAAGGCTTCTGGGAGGAAGGGAGAGGAAGAGGGATGGGTTAAGACTGTGGAGTCTAAGGGCTGTGAAGTCATCATGAGGCCATGGAGGGACCTGGAGGACTGTCCTTTCCCAGGTCCCCAACCAAACCCGGAGGTAGCAGGGTCCCACAATGGTCCCATAAGCCATCCAGAGGCTGTAAGCCAGACTGCCCACAGGGACTGGCTGTCCTTTTCCTGGGGGTCCTGCATGGACAGCCATCCTAGGCAGCCAGAGCCTCCTCTGACGGCCACTCGGGGAGTGACTGTGGTCTGAGCCTGGCCTCAGACTTTGCTCATTCCCCGAATGAATGATTCCATATGGGCATCTTCCCCCTGCCTTACGATGCTGCAGAACACACTATCAGCCCAAGCCAACAGTCAGAGGGACATGGACTTCAAAGTGAGTGAGGTGGTGCCTGAATCAAGCCTGCTGGAGACCCTTTGAGGGAGAAAGCAGTTGAGGACATCCTGGAATAATAATAATGATGATACTGACATAGTAATAATAGCAAAAGCTAGCTCAGAGTGGTTGAGAGAATTAGATACTTGTATACATGAGATCTTGGCGCAGAAGAGTTTTTCAGTGCATGTTAATTTCCTTTCCCTTCTCTCCTTCTCGGAAGGGACACACGGAATCAAATATCCCCCTTCCTAGTCGCTCAGAGTGCCCCGTCTTTCTTTTCCTCCTCCCTTGCTTTCCTCCCTGTCCCTAATGTCTGTTACCCTCTTCTCCCTTCCCTCCCATCCCCCCATGCCATCTGTAGAGTTAAGATGTCCCTGTCTGCTGCTCCCCACCAGATCCCACGTGCTGCCGGCACAGCCCTCACTCAGCCCAGGCGCTCACATTCAAGTAGCTCCACTCCTGTTCATACAAATGAGAGAGTGGAGTTCATCATCCCCTTCATCTTCACGAGTTTTCTCTTTGTTATTAGAAAGATACTTCTGAGTGGCGCTAGAAAAATCGTAAGGAAAAAAATCCCAACCCTCAGAAACAAGTTTTCCTTGCTCCATCAGCCCTCATATATTTCCATTTGGATTGATCGCCTACTACAGCCTGTGAGCTTTTGAATGTCAAATTTCAAACTGGCAACTTGAAAGAGTGAACATGAAATGAGCGGCTCCAAGCTGGGGGACATGTGTTCTTGAAGTGCAGGAGTGGGGTGGGGGGGAGTGGAATCTTGTCTCTCCCGCCTACATTATCTCCTGAGGCTTTTGACGCCAGCCCTTCCTGGGGCGCTGACAAGGCAGGGATTTAGACAGTGTTTGCTACAGGCTGAGCTGAACCCTGTACTGGGTACCATGCAGTACCTGGAGGTAAGGGATTTGGGCTGAAGCAGACAGTGTGCTCTCCCCAAGATTCAAGAAGGATTTACATATGGGACCAAAACAAAGTGAAATGCATTTTGAAAAAAAAGAAAAAGAAAAAAAGAAAAGAACGAATCATATCCAGATGCTAACAGAATAGAGATAATGACAGTTAGCAGAGTGTGGCCTTCAGGTGACAGTCAGGGACAATGCAGTAAAAAGTAGGAAGGCTACAGGCAGGAAAATGTTCCTGAAATTTAACAATGGATACATCTGAACTCAATCTCTTCTACTGAAACATTCTCTTTATTCTGTAACAACCCCTGTCTCTTAAAGGCAGTGACTATTTACTTAGTCACTTAGCTGGAAAGCTGATTTCTCTTTCTATCTGCCCCCAAGCCTACTGGTCACCATGTACTACTGATTCTCTCTCTTTAAAAGCTCTAAAACTGTCTAATTCCCTGGTCTCATCTCTGTCCAGGCTTTTATTACTTTTACCTGGATAACTAACAAAAAATCTCCTAACTATTCTCTTTGCCACTGGCACCCTACCAGCTTCCTTATTAAAGATTCCCATTCCCTTTAAGTTAATAACCAAACTCATTAAAATGACATTCAAGAACCTTCATGATTTGGCCCCTGCCTACCCCTTGAATGTCATCTCTTCCAATGTACCTTGTGCCTCAAGCTTTCTCTTCTACTGGAGGTTCTTTAAATAGTCTGTGTTCTCTCATGTCTGTCTGCATAAACTGTCTCCCCTGCTTGGAACAACTTCTTCTCTCTACTCACTTATTTAGTTCTCTCCTACATAGTCTCAAAGATACAGCTCAGGCATCACTGAAGAAGTCTGCCCCAAAACTTTCTGCTCTTTCCTTTCCATAGCAGGTGTTCCCCCATTTCATAGCACTCAGTGTGCCATGCTCTATCGGTGGCTGATTTGTTGGTGCACTCTCTTAGAAGAAGGACTGTGTCCTGTTCATCTTCATCTATTTAGGACATGACTCAGTGCCTAGTGCAGAGCAGAGGCTTCATGAAGATTGAGGAGTGAATGACAGAAAGCAGTGTGAGCAAAACAGTGAACGTGGGAATTAGACCTGAAATCTGAGAGTACCAGGACAAGAAAAGATCTTAAACATTTTCAAGTCCGACAGTCTCATTCTACTGGTTGAAGCATGTGGAGATAAGAAAGAAGAAATTGCCTGCCCAAATGTATGCAGGTAGAATTAACTCTAACAGGTGGCTTCCATTAGTATGGACTGGAAATCAAGAGGAATCAAAATGGGTCATGGAGATGGAAATGAAGACGACATGTTGAATTGGTTAAGTGAGTCAGGATTAGAAAGGATACATGAGAAACAATGCTATCACTGAAGATGGGGAGAAAATGCAGAACCAGATCTAGTCCTAGCTGAGGAGCCAGAATGCTAAAGCTGGAAGACTCTACCTGAATCCAGGGTAAGTCCTACCTGAATCCAGGGAGCAAGAAGCAGCAGGGCATATAGTGAATGGGGTTGGAGGGATAGATAGACTCGGTGAGAGAGAAACTGGATCCACATCAGCTTTTGTTATTTTTTTTAAACATCTTTATTGGAGTATAATTGGTTTACAATGATGTGTTAGTTTCTGCTTTATAACAAAGTGAATCAGCTATACATATACATATATCCCCATATCCCTTCCCTCTTGCATCTCCCTCCCACCCTCCCTATCCCACCCCTCTAGGTGGTCACAAAGCATGGAGCTGATCTCCCTGTGCTATGCGACTGCTTCCCACTAGCTATCTATTTTACATTTGGTAGTGTATATATGTCCATGCCACTCTCCCACTTTGTCTCAGCTTACCCTTCCCCCTCCTACATCAGTTTTTGAGGTCAGATGCCTCTTGTAGGAGTCTTTTTTAATGGCCCAGTCTTTGCCTCTTACATCTGAGCCCAACTCTATCTTCAAATGATCGTGCTTCATGACTGGCATTGGAATGGCCCTGATAGCAACCTAGAGGTGGAATGAACTTAGTGTCAGAGATTGGAAGCCTGACCCAGCGGGGTCTGAAGAACTAGGGTGGAGAGTTGAGAAAGTGAGACTGGATTGTTCTGGGAGACGTGAGATGTTGGTTGAATACTTTAAATTCGTTGCTATGAAGACTAGAGTATCATTATAATCTCTCAACCTGGAGAATGGCTGCTTTCAACACAGATCCTTTTTCTATAGCATCATGCCTGGGTACTCTATTTACATTGCTGTTCCCTTTGCCTGCAGTTGCTCGTTCCTCTGCATGTTTTATGGTTTTTTCTCCTACTTCCTCATGTCCCTGCTCAAAAGTCATGTTATGAGCAAAGCCTGGCCTTACTGCTCTTTTTAAATTTGCCACACCCTCCATTCCCTCTCTACCTGCCCCATGATGTGCTTCTCTGTTGTTCTCATCACCATCTCATCCATTATAAGGCCTTCCTTGTTAATTTGTTCATTATCTATCACCACCCACTAGAGTGTAAGCTCCATGAGGGTGGACGTTTTTGTCTGTTTTGTTCACACCTGTATTTCTAGCTCCTACAATTTACTCATCACAACCTGGGTGTTCAAGAAGCATCTGTTGAATGAACATAGGACCATACACATGGGAATTGTTAGGATGGAGAGACAGCTTGCAGCACTCTCCTGATCTGCTCTGTGATGGGATTGCAGTAGGAGGACCCAGGATGCAATTGTGAAGTTGCCACTCTGTTCAAGTAGACGGTACCTACTTCATCTTGATTTCACCATCTCCCATCCTGGGTCTACCCCAAATTTAGAGCCTTCTCCTTCCCTGTTTAACATACTATATGGGTCCCAACTAAGCAGAAATTGGCACTAGAGTGTTCTCCACCACAAATTATACCCTCAGACTCTGTTAAACTAGTGGGTAAGGCACAAATGAGAAGAGAGAAGAGATCCTACCTCTTCCCTGCCTTTTCTGTAAATGATCTTCTGATGGTAAGGTATCCTCTTTTTTCCTGATGTAGAAGGATTCTGGCTAGGTGAGGGGGTTTGTAAGCAATAGAAAAGCAGAGAGCATCCCCCTCCTCTTTGTATCCTGCTATGTCTGACAGAACTGGGTCCCCATGTGCTCAATTAATACATATGTGTTCACACAGAGAAAAAGAGGTAGACGTGACTTGGGAGGAAAGGATGTTTGGAACAGGGAGGTTCTCTCAAATGATACTGTCTACATGGTACTTGCTTTCTCACTTGAACCCTATAAAAATGAATCAGACCCTCTCCCTTTCTAGAACATTTTTGTCAAACTTTGGGTGATGTGTATCTTCCTGCCAACCTTCCAGACAGAAATTTGGTTAGAGATTCCCTGGCTCTGGTCCTTTCTCAATTTTCTTAGGACGACCATATTTTTTTTTCCTTTTAGTTGCTGTTACCCTCCTGGAAAGGTTTGATCACTCCTGAGAGTGCCAGCTGTGAAACACAGCCTGCAGAAGTTTCCCTCACACCAAGACTCTATCCAAACACACACATCAGTCCTGGAGCTGCCTTTTCTCTCCCTGCCTCGCCTGTTTGTGAGACCCTCTGCTCTTTCCTTGGCTCTATTACCATTGGCTATTCACTGCAGATCACTCCCTGAACTCCTCCATCCATTTAACACGCGTTCATTGAATACCGCCAGTGTGCCTAGCACTGGGGATATAAAGATCAATTAGCCGTGACCTCTACCCTCTGACCATCTGGCTGGTGAGCAGACTTCAGGTCAGATACTCATAAAGGAGTGTGCTGAGTGCTCTGCACAGACAGGGAGAAGCACTTTGGGAGTGTATGACAGGGGTGACAGCAACTCACTCTCTCTGTGAGTCCGGAAGGTGTCACAAGGGAAGTGACTTTTAAGCAAGGTCTCCAATAATCTAAGTTTCCTTTCTGACTGTGACTACTGAGCATGCCGTGGCCCTGAGAATCTCTAAACATATTTCAAACCCCCTGGAAGGGGTTCCAACAGGCTCCCCCCATAATTCTGTCTCTTTCTGTCAACCTCAGAGACTTAACAATCTAAGTCCTTCTTTTACTTCATTTCCTCCTGTGATACTTCACTCCTCTCTGGATACATTCATCCTGGCATTCACAAGCCTATTCATTTTCTCCTGTATAGTCACTCACTGGTTGGGTACGTGGCCATCTCCTCTACACTCCTTCTCTTTGGTTACACTCTCTCTGAAGAGGTGAGCTACAAGGTAGACATGGGTGTTTCACCATTTTCAGATGGACTAAATATACTTCCAAGAGTTCAATCACCCTCCCAGTCTTCTGGTGCATTCAGAAATTCAGGACTCTGGCCGTTGTTCCTCCTGGGTGGGCGTCCAGCAAGAACATTGATGGAATTGAAGAGCAGAGATGATCTATTCCTCTTACGTATTCCCGCAAAGCAGTCTCTGATAGTTAGGGAGAATGGGATAACTTCTTCAGTCTACTCCTGAATGATAATTTTTGACGGTAGAAGCGGTAACAGACTGCTGTGAGAATCAACTAGGTTAGGCTTCTGCAGGAGGCATTCTTGGAGAAGAATGGATTCTCCAATGTGTTCATCTGTGCCTTCAGAAAACTTACCTGGAAGAACAGTAGTCAACATACTGTAGTCTCCTGTCCCAGCCAGTGGGGAAGGGGTCGTCCTGGAGGAGAGAGCTGATGCAGTGAGTCTTGGCAGCATAAAAACCAGTCACTTTGGGAATTTAAATAGGACCCACCAACTAGAATTTATATAATTGAGTGTGACGGTCTATCTCATGAAGAGCTCCTTGGAGCTTGCTGAGAAGTCTGTAAGTCCCAGCTGCCCCTTGCTTTGGGCAGGTGGAGCCACCAAGGGCATTGTCTGTACTCTTTTCAGAGTATTGAGATGTTCAAGGCTCCAGGCAAAGGTTCAGGTGCTTGATAGAAGGGTGCTGGCTGCTGGCTGCCTGTTCCTCTGGCAGAACACTGCCTGGTCAGCAGGCTGGTGACCCACAGACCACAGCTACACACAGTTCAGAATCTCAGCATATACATGAAGGGAATCTAGTTTATCTTTCTACTCAATGCTAAGTTAGGGAGCTTGGGAGTAAGACAGGGGTATGTTCGTGGAAGGAAAACGAAAGCGCTATAATTCTGAGAGGATTCATGAGGACCCTGAGGCATGAGGTTGGCCTGCTCTGGAGTCCCAGGGAAATGGGGGATGTTTGATCCTTGCAGAGAACCGCTCAGGGCTGTGCCTTGCTGTGAAATGACTGCACAGAGGAAGTTAAGACCCAAATTTTCTTTTTTTCTTAATTTTATTCAATTTATTTTTTTATACAGCAGGTTCTTATTAGTAATCCATTTTATGCATATTAGTATATATATGTCAATCCCAATCTCCCAGTTCATCACAGCACCACCACCACCCTCTGCCACGTTTCCTCCTTGGTGTCCATACATTTGTTCTCTACATCTATGTCTCAATTTCTGCCCTGCAAACTGGTTCATCTGTACCATTTTTCTAGGTTCCACATATATATGTTAACATATGATATTTGTTTTTCTCTTTCTGACTTACTTCACTCTGTATGACAGTCTCTAGATTCATCCACATCTCTACAAAAGACCCAATTTCTTTCCTTTTTATGGCTGAGTAATATTCCATTGTATATATGTACCACATTTTCTTTATCCATTCATCTGTCAATGGTTATTTATGTTGCTTCCATGACCTGGCTATTGTAAATAATGCTGCAATGAATATTGGGGTGCATGTGTCTTTTTGAATTATGGTTTTCTCTGGGTATATGCCCAGTAGTGGGATTGATGGGTCATATGGTAATTCTATTTTTAATTCTTTAAGGAACCTCCATACTGTTTTCCATAGTGACTGTATCAATTTATATTCCCACCAACAGTGCAAGAGGGTTCCCTTTTCTCCACACCCTCTCCAGCATTTGTTATTTGTAAATTTTCTGATGATGCCCATTCTGACTCTGGTGTGAGATGACACCTCATTGTAGTTTTGATTTGCATTTCTCTAATAATTAGTGATGTTGAGCAGCTTTTCATGTACTTCTTGGCCATCTGTATGTCCTTGGAGAAATGTCTATTTAGGTCTTCTACACATTTTTGGATTGGGTTCTTTGTTTTTTTAATATAGCGCTGCATAAGCTGTTTATATATTTTGGAGATTAATCCTTTGTCCATTGACTTATTTGCAAATATGGTCACCTATTCTGAGGGCTGTCTTTTCATCTTATTTGTAGTTTCCTTTGATTTACAAAAGCTTTTAAGTTTCATTAGGTCCCATTTGTTGATTTTTGCTTTTATTTCCATAACTCTAGGATGTGGCTCAAAAAAAATCTTGCTGAGATTTATGTCAAAGAGTTTGTCCTATGCTTTCCTCTAGGACTTTTATAGTGTCTGGTCTTACATTTAGGTCTGTAATACATTTTGAGTTTATTTTTGTGTATGGTGTTAGGGAGTGTTCTAATTTCATTCTTTTACATGTAGCTGTCCAGTTTTCCCAGCACCACTTATTGAAGAGACTGTCTTTTCTCCATTGTATATCCTTGCCTCCTTTGTTATACATTAGTTGACCATAGGTGCATGGGTTTATCTCTGGGCTTTCTATCCTGTTCCATTGATCTATGTCTCTGTTTTTGTGCCAGTACCATATTGTCTTGATTACTATAGCTTTGTAGTATAGTCTGAAGTCAGGGTGTCTGATTCCTCCAGCTCCGTTCTTTTCCCTCAAGACTGCTTTGGCTATTTGGAGTCTTTTGTGTCTCCATACAAATTTTAAGATTTTTTGTTCTAGTTCTGTAAAGAATGCCATTGGTAATTTGATAGGGATTTCATTGAATCTGTAGATTGCTTTGGGTAGTATAGTCATTTCCACAATATTGATTCTTCCAATCCAAGAACATGGTATATCTCTCCATCTGTTGGTATCATCTTTAATTTCTTTCATCAGTATCTTATAGTTTTCTGCATACAGGTCTTTTTCTCCTTAGGTAGGTTTATTCCTAGATATTTTATTTTTGTTGCGATGGTAAATGAGAGTGTTTCCTTAATTTCTCTTTCAGATTTTTCATCATTAGTGTATAGGAATGCAAGAGATTTCTGTGTATTAATTTTGTATCCTGCAAGTTTACCAAATTCATTGATTAGCTCTAGTAGTTTTCTGGTGGCTTCTTTAGGATTCGCTATGTATAGTGTCATGTCATCTGCAAACAGTGACAGCTTTACTTCTTCTTTTCCAATTTGTATTCCTTTTATTTCTTTTTCTTCTCTGATTGCTGTGGCTAGGACTTCCAAAACTATGTTGAACAATAGTTCTGAGAGTGGACATCCTTGTCTTTTTCCTGATGCTAGAGGAAAAGCTTTCAGTTTTTCACCATTGAGAATGATGTTTGCTGTGGGTTTGTCATATATGGCCTTTATTATGTTGAGGTAGGTTCCCTCTATGCCCACTTTCTGGAGAGTTTTTATCATAAATGGGTGTTGAATTTTGTCAAAAGCTTTTTGTGCACCTATTGAGGTTATCATATGGTTTTTATCCTTCAATTTGATAATATAGTGTATCACATTGATTGATTTGCATAGAGTGAAGAATCCTTGCATCCCTGGGATAAATCCCACTTGATCATGGTGTATGATCCTTTTAATGTGCTGTTGGATTCTGTTTGCTAGGAATTTGTTGAGGATTTTTGCATCTATGTTCATCAGTGATATTGGCCTGTAGTTTTCTTTTTTTCTGACATCTTTGTCTGGTTTTGATATCAAGGTGATGGTGGCCTCATAGAATGAGTTTGGGAGTGTTCCTCCCTCTGCTATATTTTGGAAGAGTTTGAGAACGATAGGTGTTAGCTCTTCTCTAAATGTTTAATAAAATTCTCCTGTGAAGCCATCTGGTCCTGGACTTTTGTTTGTTGGAAGATTTTTAAACACAGTTTCAATTTCAGTTCTTGTTATTGGTCTGTTCATGTTTTCTTTTTCTTCCTGGTTCAGTTTTGGAAGGCTGTACTTTTCTAAGAATTTGTCCATTTCTTCCAGGTTGTCCATTTTATTGGCATAGAGTTGCTTGTAGTAGTCTCTCGTGATCTTTTGTATTTCTGCAGTGCAGTCATTACATCTCCGTTTTCATTTCTAATTCTGTGGATTTGAGTCTTTTCCATTTTCATCCTGATGAGTCTGGCTAATGATTTATCAATTTTGTTTATCTTCTCAAAGAACCAGGTTTTAGTTTTATTGATCTTTGCTATTGTTTTCTTTGTTTCTCTTTCATTTTTTTCTGCTCTGATCTTTATGATTTCTTTCCTTCTACTAATCTTGGGGGTTTTTTGGTTCTTCTTTCTCTAGTTCCTTTAGGTGTAAGATTAGATTGTTTGAGATTTTTCTTGTTTCTTGAGGTAGGCTTGTATTGCTATAAACTTCCCTCTTAGAACTGCATTTTTGGCATCCCATAGGTTTTGGATTGTCGTGTTTTCATTGCCCTTTGTCTCTAGGTATTTTTTTATTACCTCTTTGATTTCTTCAGTGATCTCTTGTTTTTTTAGTAAACGTATTGTTTAGCCTCCATGTGTTTGTGTTTTTTACATTTTTCCCCCTGTAATTGATTTCTAATCTCCTAACATTGTGGTCAGAAAAGATGCTTGATATGATTTCAAGTTTTTAAAATTTACTGAGGCTTGATTTGTGACTCAAGATGTGATCTATCCTGGAGAATGTTCTGTGTGCACTTAAGAAGTGTAATCTGCTGTTTTTGGATGGAATATCCTATAAATATCAATTAACTCTATCTGGTCTATTGTGTCATTTAAAGCTATGTTTCCTTATTAATTTTCTGTTTGGATGATCTGTCCATTGGTGTAAGTGAGGTGGTAAAGCCCCCACCCCCATTATTGTGTTACTGTTGATTTCCTCTTTTATAGCAGTTAGCAGTTGCCTTATATATTGAGGTGCTCCTATGTTGAGTGCATATATATTTATAATTGTTATATTTTCTTCTGGGATTGATCCCTTCATCATTATGTACTGCCTTTCCTTGTCTCTTGTAATATTCTTTATTTTAAAGTCTATTTTATCTGATATGAGTATTGCTACTCCAGCTTTCTTTAGATTTCCATTTGCATGGAATATCTTTTTCCCTCCCTCACTTTCAGTCTGTATGTGTCCCTAGGTCTGAAATGGGTCTCTTGTAAACAGCATATATATGGGTCTTGTTTTTGTATCCATTCATCAAGCCTGTGTGGTTTTTTTTGCAGCATTTAATCCATTCACGTTTAAGGTAATTATCAACATGTATGTTCCTGTTTCCATTTTCTTAATTGTTTGGAGTTTGTTTTTGTAGGTCCTTTTCTTCTCTTGTGTTTCTGTCTTAGAGAAGGTCCTTTAGCATTTGCTGTAGAGCTGGTTTGGTGGCGCTGAATTCTCTTAGCTTTTGCTTGTCTGTACAGCTTTTGATTTCTCCATCAAATCTGAATGAGATCCTTGCTGGGTAGAGTAATCTTGGATTAGGTTCTTCCCTTTCATGACTTTAAGTATGTCATGCCACTCCCTTCTGGCTTGTAGAGTTTCTGCTGAGAAATCAGCTGTTGACCTTATGGGAGTTTCCTTGTGTGTTATTTGCCATTTTGCCCTTGCTGCTTTCAATAATTTTTCTTTGTCTTAATTTTTGCCATTTGATTACTATGTGCCTCAGTGTGTTTCTCCTTGGGTTTATCCTGCATGGGACTCTCTGAGCTTCCTGGATTTGGGGGGGCTCTTTCCTTCCCCATGTTAGGAAAGTTTTCGACTATAATCTCTTCAAATATTTTCTCAGGTCCTTTCTTTCTCTTCTCCTTCTGGGACCCCTATAATGAAAATGTTTTTTGCATTTAATGTTGTCCTAGAGGTCTCTTAGGCTGTCTTCATTGCTTTTCATTCTTTTTTCTTTTCTGCAGAATGAATTCCACCATTCTGTCTTCCAGGTTACTTCTCTGTTCCTCTGCCTGTTATTCTGCTATTGATTCCTTCTAGTGTATTTTTCATTTCAGTTATTGTATAGTTCATCTCTTTGTTTGTTCTTTAATTCTTCTATGTCTTTGTTAAACATTTCTTGCATCTTCTCCATCTTTGCCTCCATTCTTTGTCCGAGGTCCTTGATCATCTTCACTATCATTATTCTGAATTCTTTTTCTGGAAGTTTGCTTATCTCCACTTCATTTAGTAGTTTTTCTGGAAAGGTTGTCTATCTCCACTTCATTTAGTTGTTTTTCTGGGGTTTTATCTTGTTCCTTCATCTGGTACATTTCCCTCTGCCTTTTCATCTTGTCTGTCTTTCCGTGAATGTGGTTTTTGTTCCACAGGCTGCAGGATTGTAGTTCTTCCTGCTTCTGCTGTCTGCCCTCTGGTGGATGAGGCTATCTAAGAGTCTTGAGCAAGTTTCCTGTTGGGAGGAACTGGTGGTGTGTAGAGCTGGCTGTTGCTCTGGTGGGCAGAGCTCAGTAAAACTTTAATCCACTTGTCTGCTGATGAGTGTGGCTGGGTTCCCTCCCTGTTGGTTGTTTGGTCTGAAGTGACCCAACACTGGAGCCTACCTGGGCTCTTTGTTGGGGCTAGTGGCAGACTCTGGTAGGGCTCACGCCAAGGAATACTTCCCAGAATTTCTGCTGCCAGTGTCCTTGTCCTTACAGTGAGAGACAGCCACACCCTGCCTCTGCAGGAGACCCTCCAACACTAGCAGGTTGGTCTGGTTCAGTCTCCTATGGGGTCACTGCTCTTTCTCCTGGGTCCCGATGCACACACTACTTTGTGTTTGCCCTCCAAAAGTGGAGTCTCTGTTTCCCCCAGTCCTGTCAAAGTCCTGCAATCAAATCCCACTAGCCTTCAAAATTTGATTCTCTAGGAATTCCTCCTCCCATTGCTAGACCCCCAGGTTGGGAAGCCTAACATGGGGCTCAGAACCTTCACTCCAGTGGGTGGACTTCTGTGGTATAAGTGTTCTCCAGTTTGTGAGTCACCCACCCAGCAGTTATGGGATTTGATTTTATAGTGACTGCTCCCCTCCTACCATCTCATTGTGGCTTCTCCTTTGTCTTTGGATGTGGGGTATCATTTTTGGTGAGTTCCAGTGTCTTCCTGTTGATGATTGTTTAGCAGCTGGTTGTGATTCTGGTGCTCTTGCAAGAGGGAGTGAGAACATGTCCTTCTACTCTGCCACCTTGAACCAATCTTCCCAAGAGCCAAACTCTTAACAGCAAAGGAAATCCTGTGTCTGGTGGAAAGAAACACAGGTCTGGGAGCCAGGAGATGTGAAACCCAGCCCTGGTCTGGCCTTCAGGACTCCATGGCCTCCAGCATGCTCCTCTGTGTCTCTGAGCCTTGTTTTCTCTTTCACTGAGGATGGAAACTACTGTTCCATCCGAATCGCAGAGAGTCATCTAGATAAAATGGGCTGACCCAGACAAATAAGCTGCCCCTGGGGAGATCTGATAACTGATTTCTCAGAGACTAGGTAGAAGCACCTAGGGCTGTGCCATTCAAAAGAAATAGATATATGTATATGTGTAACTGAATCATTTTGCTGTATAATTGAAACTAATACAACATAGTTAATTAACTATGCTCCAATATAAAGTAAAATTAAAAAAAAAAAGAAATGTCATCTACAAATGCAAACCACCCATGTCTTTTTAAATTTTCAAATAGCTACACTTTTAAAAGTCAAAAGAAACAGGTGGAATTAATTTTAATAATACATATTATTCAAAACAAAATATCGAAACTATCAGTTCAATGTGTAATCAATACAAAAATGATTGAGATATTTCATATCCTTTTTTTTTCATAGGAAATCTTGGAAATCTGGGCTATCTTTCACAGATCACATCTCAATTCAGATGTTTCAGGAGCTCTAGGGTCACATATGGCTACTGTGTTGGATGGCACAGGCCCGCAGGGTTGGTTTAAGGTTGTTTGGGTAGCTACTCAGCTGGCCAACCTTTATAGATCCTTTCCCACTTCTGCTGAAATGAGCTTTCTGGGAGAAGGAAGCTTTGATTGAATTTTCAGTTCAATAGGCATTGTTGGTAGAGAGAAACTTGGAGGATAACTCCAGGAGAAAGGATGAGAGGGGCAGGGTGAGAGGGGAGCTAGAACGTGGTCTACCTCCTCCGGACCCTTTCCTATACATAGGGGACCCCTCACTTCTTTTATAGTCTCAGGGCCCTTTGCACCCCCATTCAGGGTTCACACAATTTTGCATGATGTTTCCATGATGTTTTTGTTTTTGCTTTTTCTCTTCCTAGCCAAATGCATACAGACCTACTGTGGATGGACCCATTTAGGCTGTGCTTTCTGGTTAAGTCCTGGACTGTACAGTCCTGTATGGTCGGGTCACTGTGAGCCCTCTGCCTCTCCACTTTGTGCCTCCTTCTCTCCCTCTGTAGAATGGAGTGAATCCTGTTTGTTCTTGACCCGCCTTGGCTCCAAGGAAGTGTGCAGAAATGAATGGGAATTAACATGTGTGAAAAAAAGCTTGAAGCATCGAAGAACAAGGAGCTTCAATACAAAGTGTTTAATTATTCATGTGGTTTCTCACATCTGCACATACCTGGAAAAGGTCTCTGACACAGGGCTTCTGCGGGCCCTGTTGAACTGACCTGACAAATAATTTGCCGTGCTCTCATTTCATATGCATCTCCTCTGTCAAGGGAGACATCCGAGGTGTAAACAGGGCAGAGCTGTGTCTGGATGAGGATGTGCTGATTCTACCCCCAGCATCTCAGGGCCCTGGAGGGCCTGTAACATGTAAGTGATTTCCTCCCCTGGAACCAGAATGACCTGATGACCTTTAAGATTTCAGCCTCCTGGAAGAACTGTGCCTGTGCCCCTTAAAAGCCTTTGTGAGCTGAGCCTTCGCACGAAAACCTGGAGCTATCACCTTTTTAAAAAATAGCCTTTCGTAGAGTTGACATACTTTGTTCACAACAATTTCGTTTCTTACCCAGCAGCTTAATTGGATGTTTGTTTAGTAACTTGTACAGGTATTTTCACTTGAGGACATCACCTGCTTCTGAGAAAGGGCCAACAAACCTCAGATGATGAAAACAGAGGTATGCAGGGGATAGGGATCTCAGTATGAATAAAAGGACTTGTTTGGATCCTTGGGAATGAGGAAACATCCCTCCTTTACCCCACACAAATGCCTTTCTCTTCCCCATTAGTTTCTCTGTTGAGAGAAATGGTCCTTTTGGGTACAAATGAGGGAGAAGGGCCTTCCTGGCCCAGTTTTAGGAAGAAGGATCCCTGGCCCCTGATAGGAGGTCACTAGCTTCAGATGTCAACTCTTTGGTCTAGAGACTCGTAGGTACTAAGTGAGCTGAGGGTTGGTGCTCTGTCTTGGGTGCCTGACACTGATTGAAATTTGCCAGGCATGACTGAGGAATTGTTGGGCCTCTGGGGAAGATCTGTGTGAGCACATATGCAGGCACCCAGGCTGCACTTTCTCTTGACTTATGGCTAAAAAAGGACATTCCTGTACATTTATTCATCACTACAGTCCTGCGTGGTAAATACTCTCAGCCCCATTTTACAGATCAGAACACAGAAGTTAGAAAAATTTAGGGAAATGGCCCAAGTGACATGGTTACCTGTGGTTTCACTAGAATAACAGATACTTCCTGAAAACCTAAAGGAAATATTTGAGAAATTCATAAGGCAGCTAATTTGACAAGGTGGAAAGTGGACATAGGAAATCATTTGATTTGGAATCAAATGATGCCACAGATCTGGAATCCAGGTCTTCCCACGCAGAGCTCAGTGTGTTTTCCATTCTTACACACATCTGTGTTCTTACAAATGCACACGCACACAGATACACACAGATACAGAGTTTATCCCTGAAAAGAAGCTATTTGTGATATCTTGGTGCTATTATCATTCAGGATAACCTTATGCAAAGCTGTGAGTAGGAGGACCTAATCTATAAAATAGATCAAAGCAGTTCTTAAGCATCTTAGGTTGTATTTGGGCATCTTCCCTCAGGTGTCTCAGGAGCTGTACCAAGACCGAAAGCTTGAGAGGCCAAGGGATTATCTCTAGATATATAATTCAGTAAATGGGAAGGTAGCCCTGGCCCCATCCAGGCACTAGCCGAGGAAGGAAGAGATACTCTTACTGCCACCGGACAAAGTTCTCCAGCCCCCTCTGCACTGCCAGCTCCCTGGAAACCTGACCTCACTGCACAGCAGTGACCCTGGGATCCTCCTGCCCTAGTGGCCTCCATAACTAGCAGGGCCTGTGCTGGGCGAGGGACCCATGAGGAAAGCTTGTGCAAGTGAGGTTCTTCTGGGGACACAGAAGCCATGGATTATGACGCTGTACACACCACTCTTTCCCGACACCTCATTACCCAGCAATTCACTGTCTTCAGAGCAAAGTTGTCTCTTCTTTTCAACCGAGGCAGAAATGGCAGCAAGATTCAAACCGGAGCCCCTATTGCATTTTCCCACAGGTGCTCTTAAGTGAGGAAAGGTGCATTTCAGGACTCGTTTAACAGACACCCAGTACGTGTGCCACATAAGCCTAAATGGTGGAAATAGCTGCTGAAAGGTGTAGACAAGTTTGCGAAACATCTAGTTAGATGCAATTTCGCAGGCCTGTCATGTATTTCCTCTACTCCTCCTTCCCTCATTCTTGTAACTTGCATGAAGAAGGAGAGACGGAGAGAGAGAGAGAGAGGCTGTGTTACTTCTGCCCATCACCCTGAGTGGCTGTCCTGTGCTGACCCCCGCACGTGTCCAGGTTGTTGTCAACAGGAGGCACGGCTTTCAGTCTAGCCACTTGCCCTTGGGAGCATCTCATATGGTCCTCTCTTGACTTTGATTTCCAGACTCTGAAGCCAGGTTGCTGGGTTTCCTTCCCAGCAGGACCACTTACCTCCTATGTGTCCTTGGGCAAACTACTTAACCTCTCTGTGCTTTGGCTTCCTCACCTGTAAACTGGAGAGAGAAATAGAACACACGTGGCAGGATGGCGTGCTGATTGAGTTATATCTGTAACATCTTCAGTGCAGTGCCTGGTACCCAGAATGAGCTATTGAAGTGATCGATAGATAAATAACTCTCTGACCCATTGTGTCTTCTCATGCAGGATCCTGGCCACTGCTTCCTTCTCTGGACACTTGCTCTCACTTCCTAGGTAGATAGTCCTTCTGGTCTTGGGTCTTTCAAAAGCCCCATGCGGGGCTCCCCGGGGCTCCAGTAGGGAGAGTGTAATGAACTCCTTGGCTGGCACTGTGTTTACTCAGGCTCGAATCTCCTTGCTTTCCTCTCATCTCTCATCCTCCTTGCCTCCCCCGACTGATCAGAGTTCACCTCCCTGCTTCCCTCTGTGCTTTAGACTCTGGGGCTCTTTTCTTTGTGCCTACGTGACTTTCAGTAAACTCCTTCTCTGGACCTCACACATCCACGTGTACAATGATTTCTCTCCATTTTCTTGCATTCTGATCCCTGGATGTGTTCTCTGCCTGGAGGTGAAGGTCTCTGACACCTGAAAACCCACCAGATTGCTGGTCCGACATCTCCCTGGTCACATCATCTCAGCCTTTGCTCTGCCAGCGTAGCCCTGCCCCCACCCCACTGCTTGCTAGCCAAGCACAAAAGCATCAAAGATGCCCACAGACAAGGCAGGACGAAAGACACAGTAGAGCTTGATACAGGATTATTCAAGAGGCATCACCATCCCTCTAAGGATCCTCTGAGAAGGCTGGTCACCAGAGGTTTGACTGTTTTCTATCTGCTCTTAGTAAAATTTCCCATTAATTAAGGAGAGTGGTATGGGCTGCAGCCCTGGCCACATTATTTGTCTTTTTATTTTGTAGTTACATGGCAGTATTTTCAGTGCAGGAGCCCTGGAATTATACACTGGGCCCTAATATTTCAAGACCCAATAGGAACAAATATGCAATTATATAGTTCAGTGGTCCAGGGCCACAGCAGTGTATGGGGGGCACATCACTCTGGCTCTTGGAAAGTTCCTTTGAAAGGAAACTTTAGGCCCTGGACTTGAGTGCTCTCTGAGCCAGAGACCCCTTCCCCTGAAGCCAGCATGAGGCTCCACACACCTCCGGCCTGAGCATGGGGAATACTTCCATACCCTACAGGACAAAAAAGGGACAGGGAGGGGAGGAGAGACCCACACTCTGTATGCCAGGGCCTAGAGTCCTCACAGCAATCTGTAGGTAGAGAGCAGGTGGTACAGAGATGTGGCCTCTGGCAGTGAAACACTTAGGTTCATGTGTATCACTTTGGGGAAGTTTCTCATCCTTTCTGGACTAGGGCTTCCTCATCACCTAGCAAATGAGGATGGAAATGACATCTGCTTCAAGGCTTGTTCAGAAGATCAAAGGAGATAATCCAAATAAAAAAAGGTGTTTTTCTATTTTTTGACATATGAGGCAAGTATGGCTCAGAGAGGTTATGGAACCTGACCAAGGTCACACAGCTACTAAGGGGTGTTAGGATTCTAGTCCCTAGCATGTCTGGTCCCTTGTTTCCATAACCCTAAGCTCTGTGACAGAAAGGTAGCAGAGGCAGTTGTACTACCTGTCCATAAGAGTATCTGGCTGTGGTTTGGAAAGGGAGACATTCTGTGCCTGACTCTACTTGCAACTTGCTTGGAATCAAAGGGTTGTACCCAGGACATCTTGCAAAAGTCATGGGTTTCTTCCTGTCCTTGTGGCTACTCTGAGCATCACATGCAAAGTGAGAGCAGGAAAACATAGCATTTCAGACCGTCCTTTTCCTGAGGGGGTTGACAGAACCGTGTGTGTGTGTGTGTGTGTGTGTGTGTGTGTGTTTGTGTGTGTGTGTGTGAGTATGTGAGTGTTTCTGTGTGAGTGACTGCATGTATGTGAACGTGTGCATGTGTGTAAGAGTGTGCACCTGTGTAAGTGTATGTGAATGTGTGTGTGAGTGTGTCTGTGTGTGTTGTTGAAGGCGGGTGTCTAATGGGTCCAGGAAGGAATCACAGAGCCAGAGGTCTCGCTGGTCCTTAAATAATTAACCAGCCAGAGCTTTTAAATACATTTCAAAACAAATACTCATTTCCCTTTAACGTGGTGCTGATTTCCCCTTTTACGCACTGCCCGAGGCTGTGTCAGCGGATGGTAATTCTTGCTCTGATGTGGTGGCGGCATCTTGGGTTGTCATGGAAAGCAGCTCCTGTTGTCAGGGAGCCAGCATCTGACTTCACCTCGTCCAGAGGAAGGAAAAAAAGGGTGTGTGTGAGGGAGGAAGTTCTTCTTCCACTTCCCTTCTGAAGGTGGCACTGGGGGTCACAGGCTGCTGCGCCCCTGCACTTGGCTTTTGTGCTAGCTGTCCAACAAGCAGGTTTCTTGGAGTGATTTTCTCCTCCCAACAGCCCCTAGAAGTGAAGTCTCTTGTGGCTCACAGCCTTTTGGATCACTTCATTTTCTAACAACAGATTCCCCTGACCAGGGCGAGTGGACACAGCCTGCCCCTCCCTCTCCTGCCTCCTCTGTTTATGTCTGTCCTCACGTCTGGGCATAGGCACTGCCTTGAAGTAGCCTCTGCCTAAAACCCATGCTCCCCTTTGCCTCCTTACGGGGTTACAGCCCTGCACAGCTGCATGCATGTGTGTGTATGGGTGTGGAGTGAGGAGGAGACTTGCAAAATACTTTGAGTTTTGCCTGGTTTGGGTCTGATGTTGGACCTTTATTGGTCTTGTTGTAATTTGGGTCAGTGAGTGATATTTGGGGAATCTCAAAACCAGCGTCGGTGGTGAGACCAGTGCTCTCACCACTGGGAGGTTGACCAGGCTGTGATGCCTCCTGTGGGACATCTGGGTCGCCAATCACCATCCCCAATAGGATGTCCAGTCAAGGGAGGCAGTGATGATGGTTCTGGGCTATATGCCAATGATAACAATAAAATGATGCAATCAGTATCTGTTGAATGCTATGTCAAAAGGTCTAGGTTGGCGCTTTACCTGCATTAGGTCTGGTAATATTCACATCAACCCTGTGACCAGAGGCTGTGATTAGCTCCATGGAACAGGAAGAAGTGGGCCCAGAGACATTATTTAATTTGCCTGTGGCCACAAGCATGCCCAGTGATGGAGTCAGGATTTGAGCCTAGAATTGAGTGGCCAGTGCTTGTAACCAATGTGCTCACCTGTGTGAGCAGACCCCCAGCTTAGAGAAAAGGGATCTGACCCAGTTACTTAAGTTGAGAGGATGTGGGTGAGGCCCCGAGGTCCCCGCAGGGATCACATGCCCTCAGCTTGGAGAGAACCCAGAGCTGAGAGCCATAGGGCACAGCAGGAGGAGAGTCAGGGGGGCCAGGCTCAGGGTGAGCCCACACACGGCAGGACGGACAGGGAGAGCACTGGTCCCTGCGGGAACCTGGTAACAGAGGGTGCCGGGAGGAACAGAGTGGGCGAGAAGGACCCGTAAATGGCTGCTCTTTCAGACCCCGGGTGTGAGGATTTGGTAGTTGCCGCTGTGAGTTATGCTGTCAGTCTGTCCAGCTGGCTGGGGATCCATGGATCCAAAGGCTCTGGGGCTGTAGATGAGTAACACCACTGAGCTGATCTGAAGAGAGGGCCACAGAAGAGACGGGAGGGCTTCAGAATCCAGCTGGCAGCTCTCCCCACCGCCTGTCCACTCTCCACGGTCGCCAAAGCTCTCTGCTCTTCTTCCATCTCTCCTTGTTTCTCATTTCTTCCCCACGCTTTTCATTGTTTATTCATTCATGTACTCACTCAATAGATGCTTGCTGAATACCTACTATGTTCTAGGCAAGAGAAATACAGATGTGAAAGCTACAGCCTCTGCCTTCAAGGCACGTACAGAGCAAGGCACCAAAGGGCAAGAACCACAAAGTGTGGTCAGTCTTGTGGCCTGGCAGAGGGGAGAGAGTGAGGAGGGGAAGCTGGGCTGAACCTGGGAGGAAGCACAGGAATCGGCTTCTCCTTGGTGGAGGGGGGGACCTAAGACACCTCTCCTGAGCCTCCTTCACCCTCACTCCCTCTATCCAGGGGCACAGCCAGGCCTTCCACTAAGGACCAGTTCCCTTAAGTATCTCTCCAAACTCATTGTTTCTCTCCTGAAAGCATCTCTTTCTTCCCAGCCTGCGCATTGTCTAAGCACCTTGTAACTGACATATTTGTTCCTTTGGGAAAGTCCCGAGGTCAAGGAGATCAGTAGCCACTTCTCACAAGCTGACCCACCCTGGACTCTATTCATGGCTTTGAGGAGGATGTGCTTTGCCACAAGTGCTCCAAAACAGAGGCCCTGGCTTTATCCCTCTGGTGCACCATTTCAGCTGGGGAAACAGGCATGCAATGACCAGCAAATAGTCCCAAGTTACATAAGTACAGTCCAGGCTATCTGTGCATGCTAAGGGAATCAAAGAGCTTTTTATAAAAGAGTCATGAGAAGTATCTAAACATAAATGACCACAATGCATTTTCACAGCACACTGCAGTTTGTGAGGTTCTTTAATATGACTCCTCACTGGTTTCTCAAGGCAACCCTGTAAGGTGGTTGTACAAGAACCCTTATTTGACAGTCAAGAAGCAACGCCTCTCAGAGGGCGAGTGACTTGCTTAATCTGGACTCAGCAGTGAGGTTCGGTCCACAGTCTACATCTCTAGGGTCTAAATCTTGAGGTCCTTTCCTCCATATTTGCATGGCTTGGTGAAAAGAGAAGGAAAGCCAAGCAAGGAAAGAAGTAAGTATGAGGACAGCACCAAATGGGAATGATCATGGCTGTGAGAGGTCCCTAGGCAAGTCTCCCTCCAACCGAAGCCTACTTAGGTAGTGGGGCCTCTGCTTGGGCCAAGGACTCCTTGAGACTTAACATATGGTTGCATAGGATTTTGGAGTGGAATGTTAAAAAGGCAGAGGTAGCAGGGGTAAATGCACAAAGTCCCAGGCTAATGTCTTCCTGTAGTATCTGCAGAACCAAACGAATGGGGAAAACATAAACAGGAACACGTAAAGGAGTAGCATTCATTCTAATTTCCCATCAATTTCTCAAAATGTTTTACTATAGAAAATTTCAAAGGTATATAAAAACAGAAGAACATTAATTAATTAAGCATTAATTTTCTTAACTTTTTGTTTTGAGATGCATATGTAACCGTAAGAAATAATACAGAGAGATCCAGTTTATCCTTTGTCCAGTTTCTCCCAGTGGTAACATCTTGCAAAACTATAGAATGATATGATGACTAAGAAATTAATGCTGATACAACCAATCAAACTTACTCAGATTTCACCAGTTTCAGGTACACTCATCTGTGTGTATGTTTGTGTGCATTTGGTTCTATGTCATTTATAGTGTGTATAAATTCTACATGAGTCAATTTATGTGACCACCAGAGTCAATACACAGGCCAGTTCTATCACAAGGATCCCTCTTCATCTCTTTATAGCCACAGCTACCTCCCTATCACATCCTCCTCCCTAACCCCTGGCAACCATAATCTATTATCTGTCTCTATAATTATATCATCTCGATAATTTTATATATGTTAATATGCTATACAAATATATGTTATGTAAATATATTAGTATGTTGTCTAAATTAACATATTGATATCAGATAAGGTAGACTTCAGAAGAAAATTACTGTACAACAGGTACATTACATAATGATAAAAGGATCAATCCACCAGGAAGACATAAAAATTCTAAATGTATATGCACCAGGCAATAGAGCTTCATAATACATGAAGCAAAAATTTGATAGATATGAAAGGAGAAATAGAAAATCTGCAATTATAGTTGGAGGCTTTACCACCCCACTCTCAGCAATTGATAGAACAGTTAGACAGAATATGAGCAAGAATAAAAAGAAATTATCAACACAGCCAATCTACAGTATCTAATTGGCATACATAGGACACCATCTGACAGCAGCAGAATACAGGGTTTTTTTCAAGCACCCATGAAACATTCAACAGGAAAATTATATCCTTAAAAAAACTCAACTTTTTAAAGAATTAAAATCATGAAAGATGCTTAACATCATTAGCCATTAGCAAATTAAAACCACATGAGAGGGCTTCCCTGGTGGCGCAGTGGTTGAGAGTCTGCCTGCCGATGCAGGGGACACGGGTTCGTGCCCCGGTCCGGGAAGATCCCACATGCCGCGGAGCGACTGGGCCCGTGAGCCATGGTCTCTGAGCATGCGCGTCGGAGCCTGTGCTCCGCAATGGGAGAGGCCACAACAGTGAGAGGCCTGCGTACCGCAAAAAAAAAACAAAACACATATTACATACCTAACAGAATGACTAAAATAAAAAATAGTGACAACACCAAGTGCTGGTGATGATGCAGAGGAGCTGAATTAAAATCAATCATACATCCACTCTAGAAAACAGGTTAGCAGTTTCTTACAAAGGTAAACATGCACTTATCATACAACCCAGAAATTATACTCCTGGACATTTATCCCCCAAAATGCAAAACTTATATTCACACAAACACCTATACACAAACGTTCATAGGAGTTTTGTTCGTAAGAGCCCCAAACTGGAACCGTTCCAAATATTTTTCAATGGGTGAAAGGTTAGATATATTGTGTATATCCCACTAGTATGCCATGGAAAGCTAGTCAGCAATAAAAAAGAACTAACTATTAATATAAGGAACAACTTGGATGGATCTCAAGGAAATTATGCTGCGTGAATAAAACCAATCCCCAAAGCTTACAGACTGTATGATTTCGTTTATATAAAGTCCCATCCATTGTTAAGAAACAATACAGAAAAATACTGCTCTAAGTGTGCCAGGGATCCTGTCCAGCTTTTTATATGGACTACAGTCTTGAAACAGATGGCATCTACTGTTTCAGCATGAGGCTTCATGGCTCACCCTTCTGCCACCTTCTACTGTTATCTGGGGGATATTTTCCCTTAAGGTAGGAAGGGTTCTGGATCAAGGCTGATGTATTGGGTTGGCCAAAAAGTTCATTTGGATTTTTTGTAAGCTCTTATGGAAAAAACCTAAACGAACTTTTTGGCCAACCCAATACCTCAAGCAATTATAAAACAAATTAGAGAGTCATAAAATGTTAGAGGGGAAATTTCAGCAGTTTACAACCCTGGATGAACAACAGAATCATCTGGCAGCTCTAAAGTAGATTGATGTCTGGGACTCACCCCCAGGGAGGATTCTACCTTATTTGGCTTGAGAAGGCACCCAGGTATCAGTACTTTTTTAAAGCTCCCCAAGTGACTCTAAAGTGCAGCCAGGTTTGAGAACCACTGACAGGTCTGAGATCCTTTTACAGATGAGGAAACTTTGAGCCCCCAGAAGTAAAATAAATAACCCAAGGTAGGTAACATAGCTGGATTCTTTTACAGTTGTCTCCCAAATCCTGGGACCTTTCCCCCTATTTATATGGTCCTTTCACATTCTTATCATCTTCATCCTCCTCACAAACTTTTAAGGTATGAAGCACAATTTAATCGTTCCCATTGTAGGGATAACAAAACTGAAGCACGTGGAGACAAAATAATGTTCTTAGTTTAGACTTTGCAGATTGCGGCAGAGGAAAACCACAAAGGTGGCCTCTTAAGTTCTAACCCAAGAAGAACTCTTAAAAGGAAAGTTGGGCATTTGTTCACCAAGCCCACTTATTGAGAGACACACTATGTACCCAAGCACAGGAAGGGCTACCGAGCTCTCTGAGGTCTCCCTCCTGGCCAATTTCTCTAGTGTCTGTTCCACATAACTCATTAAAGTATCCCTTAGTTTTCATAGATCTTAATCTGTTACTTCCAGCACCTATTGAATATCGATTTGCACCCAGTTTGTCTCTGCCTCTTACTAGGAATGAGAACAAACAGCCCCTGACCTTCTTGCTTCTGAAGTTGCTTATTTACAATGGTGTTTTAGTGCAAATTGGTCCATTTATTTAGTTTTAATGTGTTCCTTTCAAAGCCTAGTTACCACCAGAGATGTTAGCATCATTCACCATGGCATTCTGGGGTGTCTAAGTTTTATCAAATATGGTCTGTAACAGAGTGAGAGTAAGAGTGGGGATATGAAGGAAAGGAGTGGTCATGAGAAGAGCTGGAAACAGAAGCTAAACCAGCTCCAGAGACCTTGGTCTCTTGGGGCTATTGGCGTTAAGAAGGTTCCCGGGTAGAGCCTGGCAGAGGGCAGGTGAGTACGTAGGCAGGCTGTCTCTAAGAGATTCTCAGAGAGGCAGCAGGAGAAGCCCAAATGTCCAAAAAGGAGTGAAAAACAACTCTTCTTCAACGCTTGTAGACTCTGCCATCTGTCTTGGTGTCATCACTGCTTGGAAAGTAAATGCCTTCATTTTTGTCTCTCAGCTACATCATTTGATAACAAGGATCTGTGAATTTTAACAGATCCATTTCAGAAAATATTTTTGTTTTATTTTCTGTGTTGCCATTGCTTTGCTTTTTTTTTTTTTTCTTTTTCTTTTTAAGTTGAAACTGGTTCTTGTCTTTAAGCCGAGTGAAATGATGTATAGAATCAAGAGAAGAAAACTTTAGGGAGACATGCCTCCCAAAAGGCAGCTTACAGTTATGGAAAGACTCAGATCTGAGCAAGAAGCCCTGGGTTTAGATCTGGCACTTACTAGCCTGAGGGCCACTTCTCTTCATCTGAGTTGCTGGTATACACACAACTAGGCTAAATGGCTGTTTGTGACTTGTAAAGATGCATGCTTTAAATATCAACCTCAGAGTAAGATTTTGAAAAAGCAGCTCCAAGTCTGGTTAAGGTAAGAAGTGTGGGAACAATTCTAGACCAGCCTGGGCACAAAAGGTCGCCTCTTCCTCTAAATTTTCAGGGCAGTAAATCTCCTCTAACTCTGGACCTGACAACTGATTCATCTTTACACCTTCATAAATGTTTCTTTGTTCCTTCATTGGTTCGTTCGTTCATTCATTCATTTGTTCTGCAGCCTCCATGCACATTCCATTTGCAGGTTGTCAGGTACGTTTTAGTGACTTTAATAACTCCTGCAGCTGGCCACTCTGATAAATACAACATAGGTCAGAGCTCCAGCCTTGAGATGACAGTAGCTCAGGGCCACATTGACTTTCGTGGACCCTAGGCATCAGGCCTTCAGGGACTTCTCTCTCCATTAAAAATAATAATCATTATTTAAAATATAAATATATAAGTATAATTTATAATTATCGATATATTTCTATATATTCAAATACATATTAAATATATATTATACATATAATTATATTTTACAACTGTGTTGATATAAAAGACAAACATCATCCAGGCTGAATTATATTCATTTTTTCTTTCTATTTGAAAACAAATTAAAACATTTTTGTGGGCCCTTAAACATATAGTGAACCCCAGGCACTGTACCTACAACAATCACTAAAAGAACAGACCTAAAGTTGATCTCTGCTCCCAGATACAAACCGTACTCTCCCTGTGGCAGCCTTCTAGAAGTGCTGCTTTGTTTGGCTAGAAACTCTGAACCTAGGGGTCATTTCAGCAGGAAAACCAGAGACCGATGTATTCTGGGTGAGTGGAGGAATGTGTAACCTAGGAAAATCACTCTGGGAGCAGGAAGCCCAGTAAAACACTCGTAGAGTAAATGAATGAATCGGTGACTGCTTTAAATAGGAGGGTACATTTCACCCTTGCTTCAAGAAAGGGTAATCTGGAAATTAGAATCAAAGGCTGTGTTTACTTGAAAAAATGCCTACTGATAGCAGCCTAATCAAACAAGGGCAGAAAATACCAGGACATTTGCAGCCAAAGAAAGGATGAATGAGCACCTAAGGCCAAATGTCAGACGCACAGCAACTGTGTCAGGTTAAAAACAATAATGAGCCAGTGCCACCATTTAATGGATCACCTGCAAAATGTAAGGCATTTAAATGTATTATCTCTGACTCTCACCGAGGTAGGTATTTAGCTCCTCTTTGAGGAACTGGAGGAAGAGCGATTACGTGACCACTCAAGACCAGGGCCCCTGCGCTTTGGCTGCTACGTGGCTTTGGCTTACGTTCCAACCTTGCTGGGATCCGGTTTCCCAAATGTTAAGTGCAGCTGGTGCTATATAGGAAGCACTAGGCAAATGCCTAGGGTCTTAATGTTATTTTTAATTATATTTTAGGAAGAAAATGTGGAGACTAATTTCGTTCTATTACTCAAAGCTTCATGGAACTCCCACACAAGTCATGGCAAGCAAGAGAATGGAATTTGGAACTAGGATCCTACCTTATCCGCTTACCAGTGGAGTGTCCCAAGGAAACACCTCTAGGGTGGCCAACTCCTTCCAGTTTGCCCAGGACTTTCCAGATTTTAACACTGAACATCCTGAGTCCCTGGAAACCCCTCAGTCTTGGGAAAACTGGGACAGCTGATCATCCTGTACACGCTTTCCTAACCAGCTCCTGGTTCCCATTGAAATCAGAAGGCGACTTCTTAGGAGTCAGGTGATTAATCCTCATAACATCCTTCTAGGTGTGTGTAATTTTCTTCTTATTACAGTTGAGGAAAGTGAGCCCAGAGAGGCTCAGACAACTGCCCAAGGTGGTCTAGCCATGAAGTGATATCTGAAGCCATATGTCAGTCTCAGGTGCATGATCTTCCCTTTACATCGGACTTCAGGAAACACCTCCTGGTCTGAGGAGCCTCTGTAGTAAAATAGCTTCTGTTGTGCCAGACCCCAGTTTGGGCCTGGAGCTGTGAATTTCCCCTCTGAGGAGGTCCCCAGCTGCCACTGTTGTCGCGACAGGATAAGGTTAATTTGGTGCAGACAGGACATGGTTAATGGGGAAGGGTTTCCAGTTGCAGGATGAGACCATCATGGTCTTTCATTTTGGGGGAGGAGGGTGGGAAGCTTGCCTGGAAGTGGGTGGGAGCAGAAGATTCTTTGGGAGCCTGCCTGCCCTGCTTTATTATTAGGTTAATTGAAACCATAAAAGCAAACTCAGGTTTGCATTAAAGCCCTGCCTAGCAGATGGCGACAAGTTCCAAGCATCATTATAAAAGGATTGAAAGTTATAAAATGTCTTGGGCTCATCTGTGCCAGAGTGCTGAAGGAAAGACATAGTGGGAAGCAGTGGCCTGCACCCCTCTTCACCCTGCAAATCAGCTTCTGGGGCTGCATAACCCCAGTCCTGTACCCCTAGGTCCCCTCCCAGCACCATACAACTTCTCCAACCGGAGTGGGTTATTGTCACCAGGGTTTCAAGCCCTAGAAATGTTCATAGCATCATTCTCTTTGCTCTCTCTTAAAGCATATTTTCACATCAACTTTCTGTGGGAAAATGAGGTCTCCCTGTAGCCTGTCTCTGTTTTATTCATTCCACCCTTCTCTTTTCAACTGGTTCTATCCTCGCCCCCAGTACTGTGCACGCCTTGTCTCTCTCCTCTAGCTACCTTTCCGGGACGTCTCAGGCTCCAAATGTACCTCTTCCTTCTTCCCAGTCCATGGAACCTGCCACTTCTCATTGTTCACAGTGTAGTTGACCCACAGGAATGGGACCGGATGAACTGATTCACACTCACTGTTCATGGTGAATACCACTCCTCAATACCCTTATCACATCCAGCAGATAATCTTGCCTTCCACTTAACTGGGAAAACAGAATCCTTTATACCCCAAACTCTGAGGACAACAGTGATCTCAGGGGAAAGGACACCCAATTTGTCACCTTCTGGACTTTGCCCCATCAGTTATTTCCTTTCTCCTGCATTTTGATTTTTCCCTTTCTCCTCTGGTTTTCTCCCTGTCTCCACACACACCCGAGGAATCCTCCCTTCCATCCTGCATCCCCCTCCCCGCCCAACCCCATTCTATCTTCAGTACAGTCTCAAGCCTCTCTGTGGAGTCACAGTTTCCTGCTGCCTCTGCTTGTTCCTTGTCATCACCACTTCATTGCAATGCCATCCACTTTACCCACTCTCAGGTCTCAGGGGCTGTTTGGACGTCTCCTCTTTGCTTGCTGCTGCAACACCTTTTCTGTAAGTCTGAATGTCACCTTTTCCCTTATGCAATTCCAAGTGTACCAATGGAGTATTTCAGATTGGCAATCTCCTAGGACTTGGTGTCTCCCTATAGCCCAGAAGTGCTGTAATGGTTACTAAAGTGTGTGTTGACCTCGTAAGACTTTGTGTTCTTTGGAGGCAAGGGGCCATATCCTGGTCGTCCAGTATTCAGTTTTGGCAGGATAATCATTCTGAAAGTGTGTTGTTACTTCATAGATAGAAGAATAAGAGAATGACATTTCCATGAGGATGCATCCATTAAGAGTCTGAACAAAACCTTTGTGCCAGGTCTTTGCCCTCATGTTATGGTAAGGTCACCTCCAGTAAGCTGTCATCTAGAATGTCTGAATGGGTCAGTTCTTTAGACTATCACTGGAGGCCCACATGTACATTGTTTTATCTAAGATGTGAAAGGAAGAAAAGGCAGAAATAGACATTCACTGGTCTCATACTATGTCCAAGTCACCATACTAGTCAGACTACCTGCATTAACTCAAGTCATAGCTGAAGGGTAAGGGTTTTAAAACACAGCATTTTAGAGAAGAAGAAGTTAAGGCCAAGAAAGCTTAAACAATTTGCCCATTGGGGATAGAGATAAAAGAAGATTGACTATGTGTGAAGAATTGTTGAAACAGGGCGAATGTGGCTTTCTTATACTATTCTCTATTTTTTAATATCTTTGAAGATTTTCCATAATGAAATGAGAGACAAAAATGTTGCCCAATGTCACTCAGCTAGTGTATTAGTTATCTACTGCTGCATAACAAATTACCCCAAACCTCAGCAGCTTAAAACAGCACTTGTTTATTATCTCAGTTTCTGGGGCTCAGGATCTGGGCACAGATGAGCTGAGTGTCCTTGGTTCAGGGTTTTCCATGAGGTTACAGTGCTGCCCAGAGCTGTAGTCATCTCAGGGCTCAGCTGGAGTGGTAGGGATCCATCTTGAAGCTCATGCACATCAGGGTCTCTGACTGTGGGTGGAAATATCAGGTCTCTGACACATGGGCTTCTCCAATGTGCTACTCACAGCACGGCAGCTGCTTCCTCTAAAGTGAAGGGAAGTGAGTGCCCAAGATGGAAGTCACAGCCTTTTCCTCACCTAATCTTGGAAGTGGCATCCCATCACTTCTACCGTATTCTATTCATTAAAATAAGTCAGTTAAGTCTAGTCCACTCTCCAGGGCAAGGGGCGGGGGGTTACACAATGGCACGAATACCAGGAGATGGGGATCAGGGGGCCCTCTTCGAGGCTGCTCACCACAGCTAATAAGGAGCCTCTCTAGGCTCTAAACCTCTTTCTGTTTGACACCAAATCTTGTGTTTTCCTGCTGCTTCCAGCAACCTCATAGAATCACCACTGACAGGTAACAGCTTAGCTCCAGTAGCTAACCAAACTGACCAACTGAAAGGAAGGTCTACAAGGTGAGTGTGACTCAGAATGACTAACATTTGGTGCTGGCTGGGGACAGGGCCCCAGAACTGCGTGGTTCCAGAGGGGCGCTGGGGAAATAAAAACTACTAGATGAGAAGTAGGAAGATCTCTTCTGAGAAGTGGTCCAGTGGGAGCCCCGAGAGACACAGCAGGGGGGAGAAGCAGCATATGAACAATTGCAGCTTTCAGCAGGAACGTAGGTTGAGGGCAGAGAACTGTGTTATTACCATCAGCCCTTAGCGGAGGGTCTAGTATATGGAAGATGGTCCACGAATATTTGTGGAGGGAATGCATAAAATGAGGATGGGCTGGGGAGGTGGATGAGGCACTGAAAGGAGGTTGAATCCATTAAGAGGAACCCAGAGTCAGATCTGTACGGAGGGTGTGGCTTGTGAAATAAGGGGGCGACCCATGGGAGGTGGTAGGAGATGCCCCCAGGAAGAGTCTCTGTGAGTGTGGATGTTGGTGAGGGAGAGCAACCTTCCCAGGATCCCTGATCACTCACTCAGGGTTTCTGGTGGTGAGCGGACCTTCCAGGTGTCTCCTTGGCTAGCTCTCATCAGAACAGGGACTGACCCTGGGAAACAGCCAGAGACCTGCTGACACGACCAGCAGAGGGCTTTCTACAGAGATTACAAAGTATGTTTTTCTGAGGTCCAGGATCTGTAGAGGTGCCTCAGAGCCTATCCGGAAAAGTGATGGGGAGGTTGAAAGACATGTCTCTGGGCCCCCTATTTCTCCTTCCACAGAGGTGTAGTGCATTGCTTGAGAACATGGGTGCCTGGGTTCAAATCTCAGCTCCACTGCTAATCAGCGGTGTTACTTTGGTCAAGTGATTTAATTGTTCTGTGCCTCAGTTCCTGGTGTATATAAGAGGGATGATAATGATATGCATTGCTTAGGCTTTTGTGTGTGAAATAATTGTTTCATGTAAAACATTTAGAATTATTCCCGGCACATAGTAAGCGCTCAACAAATGTTAGCTGTAACAATAATGACATTATTATTTTATTATCATTATTTTCCAGGTGATCCACTGTCTCAGGGTGTGTTTTACCTGGGTCCTGGTGTGTCTGGTACCCCATGCCTTCTCAGAGAAGCTTCCAGAAACCCTCTCCACAAAGCAGTCCCAGAGGAGTGGGATCTTCTGCTTTCATCTCAGAGAGAGGAGAGGCAGGCACAATTCCAATCCCAGGAGGCATTAGGGAGAGGGAGGAGGATGGATTTCTTCTTGTTTTTGTTGTTTTAATCTCTGAATGCATTTCTCCAAGAGCTGGGGGAGGCTGTGGAGCAGCGCAGGGAATGCTGAGCACCCAGGAGCCTGTGCGGCTCTGATTAGATGGCTTAGGCCCAGCAGCGGCAGCTGTTAATCCTGACTATTAATTAGAAGATATGGGAGAGAATACCAGCCTGTGAGCTCAGTTAAGCCTGGGCAGCAGAGCTCTGCCTTCTCTGGCAGTGGCAGTGTAATCCCCTTTGAGACAGGAGCCAGCGTTCGCCCCAGGAGAAGTGCCGGGAGGGCTGGCACCAGCTGACACCTGACATCCTCGTCCCAGGTGTCTTTGCTCCCCAAAGTAGCCATCCCTTCCACTCGGACAGCGCTTTACAGTTTCCCAAGCACATTCAAACACATTGCTGAGGCCTGAGTTTTATTCTATTTGGGGACTAATATGGGAGCCTGGGAGAGCCTGGGGGATTGTAACAATGAGTGTAGGGCCAGGGTTCCTCCCAGGCTTTGACATCCAATTCAGGATGACATCTTTGTGTGCCATGACGATCTGTACCACCATCTGATCTCACGGGTCATGGTATTGGACCTGATACCATGGACCCTACTGGCAGGAGCTGAGTTGGCCATGCCTAGAGGAAAACTTTGCCTCTCCCAGTTCCTAGAGGTTCCTGTCCAGACTCCACAGCTTGGTTGTCAAGATTCTCCAACCTCATCTCCTGCTGACAGCAATCCCTCCCTGGGACCCATCACTTACCAGTTTGTAAGGATAACTCCAATTCCTATCTCATTCTTGCTTCACCACTGCCCTGAGAGCAAGTCAGACAGAGAGCAAATCTCTCGTTTTGAAAATGGGAAAACTCACAGAGGTGAGATCTGTTTAGGGATTAAAGTGAACAGGGGGGCTCCAGGACCATGTCCGCTCATTTTTCATCCAAATATACTCCTCTCCACCTCCATTCTTTTCTTTAAGTTGCTCTTTGGTCTGTACTGTCTTCCCTGCTCACCTCTACCCAGAGGTGTCCTCAGTTCATTCAGGATCCAATGTAAGTCTTTCCCCAAGTCTTCCCCAGCTGTGGTGGTGTCCATCTACCTCCTCTTCCCTGAACTGCCTTGCACATCATTGATACCAGTGGGTGCATCCTGCACCAGGAGAGAATCACCATGAGACCAGCTCCTGGTAGAGGCAGTGGACAAAGGACAGAAAGGAACTCTGAGGCTCTAGCCCTGGTTCTAGTCTCTAACCAGCTATGTAACTTTCAAAAGTCCTCTCCTTTTCTCTGGTCTTTTATTTTTTCATCTGTGAAATGAGGGTATGCAACTGTGGTGGGGATGAGTGTCAGGGATGTAAGGGAGAGAGATATGGGAAGAGCTATGCAGAACTGCTGATTTCTAGGATCTCACCATTTGTAGGGTGAGTCGGAACAGCTGGTAGGAGCTGAGATGCATGGAGCTGAGGAACTCTTTTCTCCCTTCTCCCTTTCCCATCTATTAGGAAGGGCTTCAAGGAGTTGATGAGGGAGAATTTAGCCGTCAGGAATGAAGATCAGAATGTGAACATTACATCAGAACGTCCCAGGCTGGAGCTCTGGCACTGCCACTCGTTAGCTGAGATCGTGATGATGATCATCTTGACACATTTTGGAATGTTCATCATATATTAGATTTTATATTAAGGCTTCACATGCATAATCTCAACTAAACTTCATCAGAAACATAAACTATTTTTATCTTTGTTTTACAAATAAGGTAACAAAGACTTATAGAAATTAGGTAATTTACCATTCAGCTGGCAAGTGGCACATAGGGTTTTTAATCCATAGTTTGTAATTACCAACTCATACACTCACTGCAAAATTACAAGTCTAAGACCTAGTTTACTCACTGATAAACAGAAGTCAAACTATTAACATGTTCATCATTGCTGCTTGACCTGAGTGATAGCACTTATGTGGCAGTGGCCTGCCTACCACATACTTGGTCCATCTCAGGGGCTCAGTCAGTGGGAATGTCCTTCCTTGCTCTCTGAAGTATGTATGGCTTCACTAGGGAGATGGTGCAGTTGCCATAAGACACTTGGCACTTCTGGCCACTTTGGGCTCAACCTCTATCAACCCTCTGCTATCCCATCATATACATGGCTCTAATGAAATAGGAAAACATTTACAGATGATCTAACATAAGTATCTCCTTTAACAGATGAGAAAACTGAGGTGTAGAAAAGTCTTAAATAACATTAGCTCTTTATAGACAAAGCAAGAATCTGTAGCCATGTCTCTTGTTCTCCAGTCCCAGGTTCTTCTGATGACATCACATTAGATATATTATACAACAGATTTGATATATTTCTTCTATTGATTTAAGTTAAATTTTAATTAATTGTAGAGTCATATGCAATAGCAAAAGAAAATTTTTTTTAAATAAAAAGAGGCATCCCTTTATACTGCCTACCCAGTTTCCTCAAATAGTAATATCATACATAGCTATGGTAGAATATCACAACCAGGATATTAACATGGATACAGTAAAGGTACAGAACATTTACATCACATAAGGATCCCTCATGTTGCCTTTTTATAACACAGTTACTTCCTTCCAGTGACCCTCTCTTAACCCCTGGCAACCACTGATCTATTCTCCATATCTATAATTTTTTTCAAGAGCATTCTATAAATGGAATAATTCAATATGTAACCTTTGGAGGTTGACTTGTTTTTTCAATCCACATAATTCTTTGGAGATTCATCCAGGTTGCTGTGTGTATTGAGAGTTGGTTTCTTCTTACCGCTGAGTGGTATCCATGATAATGTTGAAAGAACCTGGGCTGTTCCCAGTTTTTCACTCTTATGAATAAAACTGTTATAAACATTCATGTACAGATTTTTGTGTCCACATAAGTTTTAACTTCTCTAGGATACATATCCAGGACTATGGTAGTTGCATGTTTGGTTTTATTTTAAGAAACTGCCAAACTGTTTTCCAGAGTGACTCTTCCACTCATTTTACTTTCTCATCAGCAATGTATGAGTGATCCAGTTTCTCTGCATAATCGTTGACATTTGGTTTGTCACTATTTTTCATTTTAACGATTCTGATATGTGTATAGTAATATCTCATCATTGTTTTTAAATTGCATTTCCTAATGACCAACAATGTTGAATATCTTTACATGTGCTTATTTGCCACCTGCAAATTGTCTTCAGTGAAATGTCTCTGCATGTGTTTTGCCCATTTTCTAATTAGGTTGTTTTTTTTAACCACTGAGTTTTGATAATTCTTTATATAATTTTGATAATTCTTTATATAATCTAGGTACTAGTCCTCATTGTTGGATATGAAGTTTGCAAATATTTTTGACTTTGCAAATATTTTTGACTGCTTTATAGCTTATCTTTCCATTCTCCTAACAGGGTATGTTGAAGAAGAAAAGTTTCTCAGCTTGATGAGGTATAATTTTTTAATTTTCCCTTTCATGTGTTGTGCATTTGGTGTCAAGCCTAAGAACTTTTGCCTAGCCTTAGATACCAAAATTTTTGTATTTTTTCTAAGTCTGTGATCTATTTTGAGATAATTTTTCTCTAATCTTTTTTGTGGTAAAATATACATAATATAAAATGTATTATCTTAATCATTTTTAAGTGTGTAGTTCAGTGGTATTGGGTACATTTAACATTGTTGTGCAACCATCACAACTATCTGTCTCCAGAACTCTTTTCACCTTGCAAAACTGAAACTCTATACCCATTAAATAATAACTCACTATTCCCCTCTCCCCAGCCCCTGGCAACCACTATTCTACTTTCTGCCTCTATGGTTTTGACTGTCTAAATGTCTCATATAAGTGGAATCATACAGTATTTGTGTTTTTTGTGACTTGTGCATTTCACTTAGCATAATGTCCTCAGGGTTTAACCATGTTGTAACATATGTCAAAATTTCCTTCCTTCATAAGGCTGACTAATATTCCATTTTCTGTACTTACCATATTTTGTTTATCCATTTACCAGTGAATGGACACTTGGGTCACTTCCACATTTTAGCTATTGTGAATAATGCTGCTATGAACATGGGTGTACAAATGTCTCCTTGAGACCCTGCTTTCCATTATTTTGAGAATATTCCCAGCAGTGGAATTGCTGGCTCATATAGTAATTCTATTTTTTAATTTTTTGAGGAAATGCCATACAGTTTTTTTTTTTCCAGAAGCTGTACAATTTTATATTCCCACCAGCAGTGCACAAGGGTTCCAATTTCTCCACATACTCTCCAACACTTACTATTTTCTTTCTTTTTTTAACTATAGTCATCCTGATAGGTGTGAGGTGGTATCTTATTGTAATTTTGATTTGCATTTCCCTAATGATTAGTAATGTTGAGCATCTCTTCATATGCTTATTGACCATTTGTATATTTTCTTTGGAGAAATGTCTATTCAAGTTCTTTGCTCAGTTTTGAATTGGTTATTTGTGGGGTTTTTGTTGTTGTTGAGTTTTAAGAGTTCTCTGTATATTCTAGATACTAATCTTTTATCAGATATATGATTTGCAAATATTTTCTCCCATTCTGTGGGTCACATTTTTATCCTCTTAATAGTGTCTTTGGATGCACAAAATTTTTAAATTTTCATGAAGTCCAATTCGTCTATTCTTCTTTTTTCTTTCTATGTCTCTAGTGTCATATTCAAGAAATTATTAACAAATCCAATGTCATGAAGTTTTGAGTTTTCTTGCAAGAGTTTTATAGTTTTAAGTCTTATATTTAGGTCTGGATCCTATTGAGTTAATTTTGTATAAGGGTTGAGCTTCATTTTTGCGTGTGGATACCCAGTTTTCCCAGCACCATTTGTTAAAGGCTATCTTTTCCCCATTGAATGGGCTTGGCACCCTTATTGAATATCATTGACCATATATGCAGTGGTTTACTTCTGCACTCTCTATTCTATCCTGTAAGTCAGTATGTCTATCTTTATGCCAGTTCCATACTGTTTTGATTACCTTAGCTTTGTAGTAAGTTTTGAAATCAGAAAGTTTGAGACCTCCAGCTTTTTTCTTCTTTTTCAGGATTGTTTTGACTATTCAGGTCCTTTGAAATTCCATATGAATTTTAAGATGAGTTTTTCATATTTCTGTTAAAGAGTACCACTAGGATTTTTGATAGGGATTGGATTAAATCTGTAGATAACTTTGGGTAGTATTGACATATTTGACATAACTTATCTTTTCACTCACTTAACAGGGTCTATTACAGATGAAAATTTTTCATTTTGTTGAGATCCAGTTTACTAATTTTTCCTTTTATGTATTGTGCATTTTGTGTCAAGCCTAAGGATTTTGCCTAGACTTAGATATCACAGATGTTAAAATTTTTATTTCTAAAAGTTTTATAGTTTTTGTTTCATATTTTAGTCTATGATACATTTAAATTATTTTTTGTGTAAGATTTGAACCTTTGGTCAAAGTTCTTTTTTTTTTTGCCTGTGTCCAACTGCTCCAGCAATGTTTGTTGTAAAGGTGATCATTCCTCCACTGAATTTCTTTTGTGCCTCTGCTAAAGATCAGTTGGCTGTATTTATGTAGGTGTATTTCTGCATTCTCTTTTCTGTTTCATTTATTTATCTGTCTCTATCCACACAGTCTTGATGTACTATAGCTATATAATTGTCTTCAAATTGAGTCGACCAATTCCTCTCAATGTATTATTCTCTTTACCAAATTGTTTTAGCTAATGTAGCTCTTTTGCCTTCCCATATACATTTTAGAATAATCTTACCTGTAACTGTAAAAAGATCTTCCTAGGGTTTTAATAGGAATTGTATCAAACCTCTATATTAGTTCAGGGACAATTTTTTCAATGTGGAGTCTTCCAATCCATAAACACTGTGTCTCTCCATTTATTTAGGAATTTTAAAAATGTATTTCATTAGCATTTTGTAGTTTTCTGCATACAAGTACTACACATTTTTTTCTGGATTTACACTCATTTCATGTTTTTTGAGTGACTTTAAATTATATTGTATTTTTAATTTTGGAATTCATGTTTTTATTGCTAGTATATAGAAATAAAATTAATTTTTGTATGTTCATCTTGCATCCTGAAACTTTTCTGAAGTCACTTATTAGTTCTGTGAGGTATTTTTTGTAGTTTTTTTGCTTGCTTGTTTTATTTGTTAGCTTGGGTAATTACTGTGTAAACAATCATGTCATAGGCAAATATGGCCAGTTTTATTTCTTCTCTTCTGATCTATTTATCTTTTCTTCCCTTTTCTTGCCTTATCACATGGCTAGAATATCTAGTGCTATGTTGAATAAGAATGATAACAATAAACATCCTTGCTTTGTTCACAATCTTAGTGAGACAACATTCCATCTTTCAACGTTTAATATAACATCACCTGTAGGTTTTCATAGATATTGTCTATGAATGTTGAGAAAGTTTCCTTCAATTCCTATTTCCTGAGAGATTTTATTATAAATGGACATTGAATTTTGTCAAATGCCTGTCTTACATCTATTTATGTGATTTTTCTTCTTTAGATGATTAGTAAGGTTAATTCTTGAATACTGAACCAATCTTGCATCCCTGGAATAAACCCTACTTGGCCATGGCATATAATTCTTTTTTATATATTCCTGAATTATGTATGCTAATATTTTGTTAAGGATTTGGCATCTAAGTTATTAAGGATATTGATCTGTAGTTTTCTTCATTCTCTCTCTCATTCTTTCCTTTCTTTCTTCTTTCTTTCTTTCTTTCTTCTTTCTTTCTTTCTTTCTTTCTTTCTTTCATATTTTCTTTGTCTGGTTTTGATATCAATGTAATACTAGCTTAATAAAATGAACAAAGAAGGCTTCCCTCCTCTTCTTTATTTTTGGACTAAATTGATGTTAATTATTCCTTATACACTTGGTAGAAATTTCCAATAAAACCATCTGGGTCTGGAGATTTCTTTTTCAGGAGTTTTTAAATTATGAATTTAATTCCCTTAATAGTTATAGACTATTTAAATATTCTATTTCATATTGTATGGTAGTCTGTGTTTCTTGAGGAAACAGTCCATTTCATCTAAATTATCATACTGATGTGTGCAGAGTTGTTCTTAGAATTCCCTTATTATTACTTTGAATATGTGCATCTACAGGGCCTGTAATGATATCCCATATTTAATTCCTGATATTAGTACTTTGAATATTCTCCTTTTTTTTTTTTTTTTACTAAGACTTGCTAGAGATTTGTCAATTTACTAATTTCCGAGGATCAACTCTTTGTTTCATTGATTTTCTTTATTTTTTTCTGTTTTTAATTTCATTGATTTCTACTCTTTGTTATTTTCTTCCTTCTGCTTGCTTTGGGTTTATTTTGCTTTCCTTTTTCTATATTCTTAAGATGGGAGTTTAAGTTATTGATTTGAGACTTGTCTTTTATTAATGTATGTATTTAGTGCTATAAATTTTCCTCTCAGCACTGTTTTAGCTGTGTCACACAAATTTTGATATGTTGTATTTTGATTTTTATTCAGTTCATTGTATTTTTTAATTTCCTTTGACACTTCCTCTTTGACCCATGATTATTAGGAAGTATATTATTTATTTTCCAAGTGTTTGAAAATTTTCTGGTCATCTTTTTGCTATTTATTTTTAGTTTGGTTATATTATGGTAGGAGAACACACTCTCTATGATTCCAATTCTTTTAAATTTTAAGTTTGATTTATGGCCCAGGATTTGGTCCATATTGATATATGTATCACAAGAGCTTGAGAAGAATGTGTGTTCCACAGTTGTTGGGTGAAGTGTTTTATATTACTATCAATTAGATCTTGTTGATTGATGGTATTTTTCAGTTCTTTTCCATCCTTGTTGATTTTCTACCTAGTTTTTCTATCAGTTGTTGAGAGAGAAGTATTGAAATGTCAAACTATAATTGTGGGTTTGTCTATTTCTCCTTCAATTGTATCAGATTTTGCTTCATGTATCTTGCAGCTCTGTTCTCGGTAAATGTATGTGTAGGACTGGTACATCTTTTCTATGTTCTGAATGTTTCTGTTCCCCCAAATTCTCATGTTGGAATCCTAATGCCCAGTGTGATGGTGTTAAAAAGTGAGGCCTTAGGGAGGTGATTATGTTGTGAGTGTGGATCCTTCATAAAAGGGATTAGTGCTCTTATAAAAGAGACTCCACAGAGCTACCTAGCCTCTTTCACTATGTCAGGATACAGTGAGAATTCTGCAACCCAGAAGAGGGGCTTCACCTGACCTGCTGGCACCCTGATCTCAGACTTTAGCCTCCAGAACTGTGAGAAATAAATTTCTGTTTTAGTCCATTCTGTTTGCAACCTGAATGGACTAAAACAGTCTTTTGTAGTTATATTTGAGGTGAGTTTTTATAGACAATATATAGCTGGGCTGTATTTCTAATACACTTTGCCAATCTCTGTCTTTTAATTGGTATATTCAGACCATTTACATTCAGTATAGTTATTAGTATGCTGGAGATTAAGCCTGCAATTTTATTATCTGTTTTCTTTGTTTGCATTTCTATTTTGTTCTTTGTGGCTTCTTCTTATTTGAACATTTTTAGAATTCCACTGTGATTTATCCATAGTGTTTCAAATATATCTCTTTGTGTAGGCTTTTCAGTGGTTGCCCCAGGTATTTATGTAGACATAACATCACAGTTTACTGGCATAGCCATTTTACAAGTTCAAATAAAGAAACCTTACTTCTCTTTACATCCTTGTACCTCCTTTTTAAATAATATAATTAAGTATTTTATCTACATACATGTAGAACTACAGCAGACAGTGCTATAATTGTTTATTCAACTATCAGTTTAGAAAGAGTTTAGAAAACTCAAGAGGAGAAGGAAAGCCTATTGAATTTATCCATATTTTTGTTTACCATGTCCTTTTTTCCTGATATTCTGTTCCTTATTTCATTGTTTCCTTTCTGTCTAGAGAATTTTCCATGGCTATTATTTTAAGATAGAACCTCTGGCACCAAGTTCTCTTAGTTTTACTTCATCTGAGAAGTAAAACTGTCTTGATTTCTCTTAATTCCTGAAGAATATTTTTGCTGGATGTGGGATTCTACGTTAACAATTTTGTTTTGTTTTTTTCCCAGCACTTGAAAATGTGCCACTTTCTTTTGGCTTCTTCCTCATGAGAAATCTCATGTCATTTATACAATTTTTCCTTTCTGGATAAGGGACTGCTACTCTCACACTGCTTTCAAGATTTGTCCTTAGTTTTAAGAAGTTCAACTATGATGTATTGTAGTATGGATTTTTAGAAGGGCTTCTTTTCTTTAAGGATTACCTGCAAAATCCAGCAACATTTCAGATGGTCTTTGTAGCATTACCTTTCCAGTGGGAAGAGCAAGAAATTCTCATTTTTCAGTACCTCTTAACTCATGGTCCATGGACAGTCTATTGGAGTGTGAGCTGCCTGTAAGCCCCCTGTGAAATTAAATGTAAAGTTTTGTAGTTCATGCATATATGCATTTATCTATACAGGGAACAAATTTTCAATGGATTCTCAAAGGGTACATGAGAAATGTGTGCACCCTCGCATTTAAGACTCTGTCCTAGGAAGTCTAAATATTCGCTTTTGCTCAGAACACCATCAAAATGCTTCATAACCAGACAACTTTGTGTTTCCTGTACTGTGCTTTAGCATTATGTCATTGAGAGGCTCAGATTAATAGTCCAGCAAATGTCATTTTGGGGATATTGCTGAGAATGTTTCCCTCTACAACATTATGTCTTCTTCACGAACACCCATGGGAGATATTCCTCTTGGGTCTCATCATCAAGAAAACCTGTTCTGGGGCTTCCCTGGTGGCACAGTGGTTGAGAGTCCACCTGCCGATGCAGGGGACACGGGTTCATGCCCCAGTCCGGGAAGATCCCACATGCTGCAGAGCGGCTAGGCCCGTGAGCCATGGCCGCTGAGCCTGCGCGTCCGGAGCCTGTGCTCCGCAACGGGAGAGGCCACAACAGTGAGAGGCCTGCATACCGCAAAAAAAAAAAAAAAAAGAAAAAAAAAAAAAAAAGACCTGTTCTGCTTTTCTGCTTAAAACTGGTATTATTATCTTATTTATTTATTACCATTAAGGACAGTTTGCTTCTTATAACTGTGTTTTACCCTGTCTTTATTTTGGCTGTTGGGAAACCCAGCCAGACTTTGGAGCTGTCTATTGAAACAGATCTTATGGTTTGCACCTGGCAGTCTGCAGGCTTACTTTTACTTTTCCTCCCATATTTTCCTTTCATAGTCTCCTTAACCCAATAACTCCCTTGACTGTTTATTTCATTCTTTTATATTATGAGCATTTTATAAGCAGCCTCAAATACGTATGGTAAGAGGCAAGGATATATATATAAACAGATAGACCAATAAATGGATAGACAGATAGAAAGACAGATAGACTTGTCCTCCAGCAATACTGGGGTCCACCCTGCCTAAGTGCCATGGCTTTGGTGCAGTGATTAGGCTGCTCATGCTCAGCCATCACTCTCCAACTGCCTTTTCACTGCTGCATATAGATGTCAAGGAAGGATACTCACCTATAGGCTGAAGTCTTTCCCTACCCAACAAATCCCAAGAGGGCTGTTGTGAGGTTAGTGGAGGAAGAGAGAGCTTCCTTAATGGGATAGAAGGAGTGATAACTCCTGGAGCTATCTCCCCATCTCTCCCCATCAGCACTACCTGCTTAATGACCTCTACTTCATCATAGTAGCCTTTGAAAGTGGGTCCTAAATATACAAATGGAAGGGAGAAAACCTCCCTGGTCCTATGTTCCCTCTACCCTCTAGGGCTCTCTCAAGGAACCATTTTCTGATTCCTTCACTCTTCTCCTTCCTCCCCTGTCTGCTCATAGATGATGCAGGCAGAGAGCTGTGGTGCTCCAGGGGGACACAGCTTCCTGCACTGTGGCACGAGATGAGGTCACTCTCACATCTGGGCTTCCTGGTTGCCCAAGAAAACCATGGAGATCTTGACAACTTACACATGCTCTTTCTAATATCTAGACTTCGTGTCTTACCTTGTGGTAGGAGGATAAAATATTAACTTCCATACAAGGTTACAGGTTACCTAACCTCCCCTGTAAAGTGAGGATTATACTAGATATTGAAAGTAAAATTGCTGTGTAAGCTACAAATTGTTATACAGATGTTGGTTGAGGTTCTTCTTATTATTATTATAACCCCCAAACACACCTATTACTTTCCCACCTTAGGGTCTTGACTCATACACTTCCCCTGGGGTACCTCACTCTCCTGGTCTTACTTCAGTCTACCCTGCCTGCCCTCAATACTCTCTCTCCCCAGCCTGTCAGTGGAGTGTTTACCTCTCTTCTATTTTATTTTTGTTCTGTAAGACTGTAAAGAACTTAACTACTGGTTCTCAAACCATAATGCACATAAGAATCACCAGAGGAATTTGTAAAAATACAGATTCCTAAATCTCACCCAATTTTTAACTGGCACTACAGGTGACGAAGATGTAAGTGGTCCAACTGCTAAGCCCCTTACTGAAAGAGGGCAAGATGCCATGGAAAGCGAATATAGATTTGTGTGTTAGTTGGCTAGGGCTGCCATAACAAAGTACCACAGACTGGGTGACTTCAACAATAGAAATGTATTTCTCATAGCTCTGGAGGCTGGAAGTCTAAGATCAAAGTGTCAGCAGGTTTGGTTTCTTCTGAGGGCTGCAAGAGAGGAATCTGTGCCAAGCGTCTCTCCTTGGCTTGTAGATGTCCTTCTCCCTGTCGCTTCGCATCATCTTCCCTTTGCGTGTAGGTCTGCGTCAAGGTTTCCCCCTTTTCATAAGGACACCAGTCATAGTGGATTAGGGCCCACTCTAATGACTTCATTTTTACTTAATTACCTCTTTAAAAACCCTATGTCCAAATACAGTCACATTCTGAGTTATTGGGGGTTAGGACTTCAACATATGAGTTTAGAGGGGTGGGGTTGGGGTGGGGGGACACCATTCAGCCCATAGTATTAGACACCTGAGGTAAGGTTTCTGACGAAACTTGGGAACAAAGGTATAGGACTTCTGTATTCATTAGGATTGAATTTAGCTGAAAGTAACAGAAAGCCAATAGCAGTAGCTTAACAAAATAGAGACTATTTTTTTCACCTGACAAGAAGTCTAGGATGGCAATCTAGGTTGTGTTCAGTAGCTCCACAATGCCAAGTAGGAACCTGGCTCCTTTTATCATTCTGCCCTGCCATCCTTCTCATGGGCTTTCTTCAAATGTCACATATGAATGCTACATCCCTAGGCATATCTTGTCCATTCTGGTCAGGAAGAAGGGGTAAGAGTGAGGGTAAAGGTATTTGTCAGCTTGTTACCAAGTCCAAGCTTATAGTGTTCACTGCACAACAAGCCAATAAATTGAGAGAACAGTTGTTATGGCAAGGAATAGTAACTTTATTTGGAAAGCCAGCAGACCAAGAAAATGGTGGACTAGTGTCTCAAGAAACCATCTTATCTGTGTTAGAATTCTACATTATACGAAAAGGGGAGGAGGTGTGGCTGGTTGTTGCAAACTTCTTGGATCAGGAATCCTTTGTTCTTGCAGCTGTCCAGGTAAGTCTGTTTACAATGTTCCAATAAACCTCAAATAAGATAATTATTACTTTCTGTTCTGCAACTTTTTAATCTCTATATGACTGGAAAAGTGCTATGCCTTTAAAGGTCAGAGCCTTGAGAATAGGCTATCCTGTATATTTCAGGCTACAGGCAACATTCTTTTACAAAAGTGCAGAGCCAGCATGGCTAAGCACAGGCAACAGAGCACAAGGGTTATAGCTAAAGGAAGAGATCCAATAATGAGCCAGGTTTGTTCTTTTCTGTTACAAGCTGAGGCAGCTATTGTATCTATGTGTGCATGTACATATTTGTGTTTATGTACATATACAATACAATAGCCTTCCTGGAAACACAGCTAATGGATATTAACTTTCACCTTGTTGGCTAAAACCAGCTCACGTCTGTGACAGGTAGGTGAAAAGAAACATAGCACAGGGAACTCAGCTCAATATTCTGTGATAACCTAAATGGGGAAAGAATTTGAAAAAGAATAGATACATGTATATGTATAACTGAATCATTTTGCTGTACACCTGAACCTAACACAACATTGTTAATCAACTATGCTCCAATATAAAATTAAAAAAAAAGAAACATGTCAGGGGAATCAATAAGGGAAAGAAATGAAGGAGATAACACAGACAAGGTCAAATGTTAGACATCAGAAAAACAAACAAACAAACAAGCCAAATTAGGAGATGAGAGTAAGAGGCCCCAGATAAGAAGTGTGGGCAGCCAGGAGCAAGAATAGAGTTGTCATTGTGGGACAGCCATTCTGTAGACTCTCAACCTAGGATCAGAACTCCCCTTAGTATGGGTCTAGATTCATGTTCTGGGGTAGAAGGAATTAGCCATCCTTGGCCAGGATGTAGCTGTCAATACCAACTCCACCTACTTAATGGATTGTCCTATGGCTTACCCTCACCTAGAATGCCAAGTGGATGCCACACCTGCTGGGTGGGAGACACACCTGCAACACTGAGACTTCCCCAGGATTAGTCTCTGGAATTGCTGCTCCTGATGAAATGGTGCCAGACAGGAAGAAGCAGGGACGCTCACTCACAGCACAGATTCCTTCCCACAGTGCTCCAGGTTGAGATGAGTGAAATATTATGCCTTGACAGGTTTCTTTCTCAGAATAGCCTATGATGACTCTGTGCGGCACACAGCCTCCTCTTCAGGAGTCACGGCAGCTGCTGCTGGTGTCTGCTGTGATGTTTGGGTGGGAACAGAACAATAGCACAGCAAGGAGGTGTGCATCCCCAGGAACTGAGAATACCTGTCCTTCTAGGAGATCACCTCTCTTTGGGCTTCAGGTTCAGACTCTCAGCCACCCAGAGGAAGGCTGTCATCTTGGGTCTAAACACGCACCCTTTAGTTCATCCACAAACTCCTTGAAAGATGCAAGAAATAAATAAAAGTGGGAAGATGCCTGTCAGCACTTTTGTCCCTCATAAACACTCCGAGTCTGGTGAAATGTGAAACTGTCCTGGACTCCATCCATCTCTCTAGCACAAGAGCCTTATTGATCAGGTGGGCCTTGTAACTTGAGGTTCAAAGGCAGCCTATGGTCTTTTTGGAAATGCTTATGCATGTTGTTTGTATGAACAAAAAGAGATGACAGGCAGTGGACAGAGCCAGAGCTCCTCGGCCCACCTGTGAAAGGTCCCACACCTGTTACCTCTCTTATCTGAGGTGACTGATTGTGACACTTTCTTCAAGCTCTAGGACACTGCCCTTCTTTTCCCAATGGATTTCATCCCCTCATGCTTTTTGGGGTAATGCCCAGCAGAAGTAGGGGGTGGAGGGTTGTACAGGCTAAGAGTTTGGACAGGCTATATAACTCAGGAATGATCCTGGTTATAGGCACACAGTCGTCTTCAATAGGGAGACTGTGATGGGTACCAATCAAATGGTGTTACCGAGACAACTGGGGATGAGGCCCAGAAGTTGTTACCTCTGGAGGGTCCCTCTACAGACAGTAGGATCCCAGCTCTTAAGCTGATGCCCAGCATTGAGCTTCAGGACTTAGGGAAGTGGGAGTTGTCAGAGCATCAGGGGAGGGAGGGCCCAGGGATGGGAGGGCCCAGCCTCTGGGTTTGGAAGGGTGTCTGACACTGAGCACCCCTATATGGGGGAGCCACATCAGGGTGAGAGTGCCTGCTTCATGTCGGGGTTTTCCTAAAAACCTCCAATGCTGAGATGTGAGTCAAGGGTCTCAAATTCAAATGCCTCCAGGGTAAAGGCAAGTATCAAAATCGAGTAAGGCAGGCCAGGTTTAAGAAAAATCTGTAAGAGCACTCCCTTTGGAAAATAAGCAGAAACATAGTTTTACCTGCTCTAAGAAGTATGTTCTTCCCTTTTATTGAAATATTAGGTCTCCAGGTCTATTTTTATTTTCCTACTTTTAATAGATTTTGTAGTAGAGAGATATATTTCTCTCCCACAAGAAAAACAAGAGCATATGTGTGATTTTAAAAAATGGCAGATCATGTTGGGCCTCCATCCAGAAGTGGTGAGGACTGTGGAAAATTGCAGAGTATCCCCCTGACCTGATTAAAGGGAGCTACTCCTCAACATCCCTAAATTGCTGTCAGGTTGAATGCCAACTCAGTGCTGTCAGACCTTCAGATTTTTTGAAGGAAGTCAAAATCTGGATTTTGTTTTATGACATCTCCAAATAGTGAAATGTTGGATATATATATATATATATATATATATATATATATATATATATATATATATATATATATATATATCACCCAAACAAAACAGATCAGGAGGCTGTCAATCTGTGACTTCTGGTACTGGCGGAGGCAGCGGTACCAGCTTTGAGGAATTAAGGAATAGCCAGTGTGGGGGCTGACACTGATTCCTGATTTTTTCCTAAAATACCAGATTACATAAAATATCTAGTCCCTATGGTATCCACCACTTAATGTATTCAAAAGGCATAGCTTTCTGCAGGTGCCCCTTGAACACTCCACTTCACTAGGCTGTGTAGACAGGTGCCTGCAGAGATCAGCTGCCTGGAGTCCACAAGAGTTTTCCAAGTGTGTGTAAGGCTTGAGTGGGAGAAGGTAAAACATTTTGACATTAGGCTGAGCTTCTGTATTTTCCAATATACTCTGCATGCTACTCCCCCTAGGAATCAATGCTCATGAATTCGTTAAGTCTTAGAGACTGTGATATTTGCCAGAATACAAAAAAACAATTGGCTCCAACCAGAACATAAATTACAATGTAGGAAAACTTTTGTAACTTAATTTCCAGTGAATATAAAGAGGATCTATGTGACTGTAGCTTCAATGCACTAATAATCAGATGCAAATGAGATAGAAACATATTCATCCTCAGGAGGTGGGTGGGAGGGAGACAGCTCGCTGGCTGGAAGAAAGGACACCCCTTTCCAATCTGTATCTATGGCAAAGCCAATAAAAGCAAAGTGAACTAAGTGCCTTGGCTATTAATTACTTATGTAATGTTAAACTGCAGATTTCCCATAGCTGAGATCCAACTTGGTTAATTTAATAGTGGGAGACCGTGTGTGTGTGTGTGTGTGTGTGTGTGTGTGTGTGCACGTGCGTATGCACACATGCTCTCATGCTTGTGCACTGTGATTTGTGAAGGCATCTGGCCCCTTTTGCAGGCAGCTGAGCAAACTCTCCTCTGCTGGCTCAGCCTGTGTCTATATGGGCAACCAGCTTGCTCATTTCTGTCAAAGACACATTAGATCAGTCAAACAACTCAGGATGTTTTTTTCCCCTGAGCAACTGTACTGACTTGGTAAATCAAATCTGTATTTTGACTCAATGTAAGATTAGCCATCCCTTCTCTTAAGGACTATCTCTGAATTTGCCCCCAGGAGGATGTGATTCTGGGGTCCTTTGAGGAACTACTTGGTGTCCCATGGGTGCGACAGGTTGTGCTGAGGAGCGGATGCCCGAGGACACTGCTTCCCACCCTGCCTTCCTTGGACAGCACCACACCTCAGCCACAGGCTCCTGGTGGTGCTGGGGTCAGGAAGATCCGTGTCATAGGAACACAAGCCAGGCAGAGGTCTCAATGGCCATACTCTCATTTCATGAGGCAAAAACTGAGGTCTAGAGAGAAAGCTTGTCCAACATCATCTACTCAAACCCAGGGTTTCTGATTTCCAGCAGGCACTGCTTTCCATGCTGTCTCTCATTAAAGATTCTGTCCCCACCACACTCCACCTTTGCTCCCTAGTGGCAGGTCCTTTTCAGGTCTAAATATTTGGACTTTTGACCTTTTTTGGTCTCCCCTAGTCTTTGGAGAACCTAAACTTCTAAATTCTATTACCAACAGTTATCCATGAGATGTGCCTTTTCAGACGCTAGAGTCAGAATACAGAGCCATCTGGAAAGTGTGAAGGGCAGGCTCCATCTCAACAAGGGACCGAGTAAGGCAACAAGGGGAACACTCCCAGAATCTTTTAGAAGAGATGGAGCTGTCTGGGTATTGTCAGAGAAAGGGACCGTATTCTGCACCTCTGTCTAAAAACACCTTCTGTACCCCCTCACAGCTCAACCGCCCACCCCCGGCCATCTCAGCTCCCCTTCCTTCTGGAAGAGCTTGAGTGCTTTCTACTTTGCAGAGAAACCCACTCAATTAATACATCAGGAACTTAGCAAGATTATATATATATATATATATATATATATATATATATATATATATATGCACACACATATATATATACATATATATACACACACACATATACATGTACATATATATGGCATACATATACATATAAAGAATATATGTGTGTATACACACACACACACACACACACATATATATATATATATATATATATATATATGGGAGGTTAATCTTCCTGACCATATCAGAATCCTGAAATACACACACATTGTGTACATATATATATATATATATATATATATATATATATATATGGAGAGAGAGAGAGAAAAGATATAGTTTACTAGCATCAGACCTGGTTTGAATCCTAGTTCTAGTACTTACTAGCTGTTATGACCTCAAGCAAGTTACTTAGTACCTCTGTCTCTGTTTTCTTATACAGAGAATTGGGAATAATAATAATCTTGGTTGCTGTGAGGATTAAATGAGCTAATGAACATAAAATACTTAGAATAGTGCCTGGCACATTGTAAGCACTCTGTAAACATTCCTTACTAATACTATTAGTGTATTGTTCCTTCCAGAGGCATCTGCATTTTAAAAGTGACCTTGCTGTGAGAGGGCAGCACTTAACCCAACAGGGTGCTTAACCTGATCATGAACCCTTGGAGATCAGGTACCATCAGGAGGTATTTATTTATTAGGACAGACTTATCAGAGTACCCCAAAGTCCTCCCACACTGGATCCTGGCCACTTCATCCACGCATAAAGCCAGCCAATGCCAAGGCAGCAGATGTCCAGAATGGGCCAGCTTTCACCATCTTTATGAACCACAAATAAAGGAGCCACAGCAACAGAGAGTTTGGCTGGAGTTGGGACGAAGCTAGAAGCAGCCAAGGTCTTCATGCTCCTGGAGTTTCCCCCTCCTCCCTGGACTTTTTCCAGACCTAAGCATTTCTATTTTTCAGCTTTGTCTCTTGCCTGACATTTGAAGGATGAGCTATTAACGATACTAAATTAATGACGGTTATAGAGTATATTTGAGAAGATCATAAAAAAATCAGTAATGTCATCATGTCAAGCAAAGTTTCTGATAGTTTTTTTAAATTATGCATGTCTTTTATTTTTCCCCTTCCAACATTGATCCAGAGCTTTCAGAGGGACATGAATCTACCTGACCACATCAGAATCCTTAATTATTCACGTCCAGCAATATATCTAATTCTACAGAAATTCCCTGTAGATCTGCCATCGTTGAAGTAGAATTTGGCAGCTGAGCTCTGCTCTCTCTGCTCAGCCCAGCCCAGCCCAGCCTTGCATACTCCTCAGCGATGCACAGCCATGTCCCTGACCTCTACTTCGTTTTAATGCACATGGATGCCCAGGCTTATCATTCAGAGAAGTGTAATTTCTCCCAGTGTGACAAGTGAGTGAAAACTCGTAGGTGATAAGTATAGAGGAGGTTCCTCCTTGGGGAAGGACAAGAGGGTCTTAAGAGAGTATAGTAACCTTGGTGGGTGTGTGACCTCATCTGCAGGAACCTGGAGCTGGGCGACCCTGAGCAAGTCATTCAGACTTGGCTTCTGCATGCACCCTGGTAACATGACCTCTGCTATGGTTTCACTGAGCTATAGACTGAGGATGAGCAATTAAAGTCATGAAAAAACCTGTTATATACCAGCAGAGCCGGGAAAGTGACAGAGTGCAAAGTGACAAAGAAAGTACGAATGCTGACTGTGTCAGTCATGATGAGACTGAGTCACTGGGTGCTGGCGGACCCTGTGGGGAGAAGTGAGTGATGAACCCTTCCAACTGCTGAGAGGGGTTGACTAAGTATTTTAGTGGAGAAAAGAGCTGCAGTGTTTGTGCTTTAAATAAAATCTTCACAGCGGTGGGCAGGGGACAACTTCTGGGTGTTCTCAATTGGACATGGAGGGAACTGGAGCAGAACAGTTCAATTTTGCAGTGGCACTGCCTCTAACACCCTCGCCCTGACCTCCCTGCCTTTCCATAGCCAGGGAACAAGATCTCAAGGTTTGCTGCATGCGGTGTCTCTTTGACTCTCTTTGGGACTAACCTGGATAGTTCTCACTTCAAATACACTTTTCCTCTGTATAAAGGCTGGCTAACTCCTCACTAAACCCTTTTCTCTTCTCCCAGGCCTACAAAGGGGCCACATTTCCCAGTAGCCCTTGCAGTTGGGTGTGGCCATGTGATTGACGTCCAGCCTATGGAATGTGGGTGGAAGAGCTGTCCATCACTTGGGCCTGGCTATGAAAACTCTCATGTGCAATCCTCCCTGGTTCATCCTCATCTGTCGCCTGAATGCTGACAGCTGGGGTACCATGGAAGCCATATGTAGAAGATGGCAGCCCTGCTGTGTCTGGGAAATAAACCTCGGCTTTATTAAGACAATGAAACTTTAAGGTTTGCTTGTTACAACCATTGGCAGGATCACATTATGACCTTCTCGGGTCATATAGGCACTTTTACCTTCCTAGGCTCCTTTCTCCATAAAATAATATTAAGAACCATATTTTACAACTGTGTTGGTATATGAATAAGATCCATGCTTTTCTTCTGATTTTAAAAGGAATGAAAACATTTGCATGGACCCCTAAAAGTACCATTATACTAGGTCCTAAATACTGTGCCTATAGTGTCCAATGGCTAAGTTGACCCTGGATATTAGCTAGAGTTGACTGCTGACACTTCTGATCCATAATTACACACCAGTGTCAAACTACATATCCTCATGTTGGGTTTCTAGACAGTGACCATGGGTCCCATATGCCAGTGTTCACTCCTCTCCCCTGCCTTTGTTTATGCTGGCCCTTCAGCCTGGAGTGCCCCTGGCTTTTCTCTCCTGAAGCTGGCAGATGCTTTCGGGGTCCCACCCATATCCCCTTGGCCCACATACCCACAGGCCTCCTCAACTTTCTGTGTGTCTGCCTGAGAATTTCCTCTGGCCAAGGGAATATGCTTGGCTCAGAAATGAAAAGTGTCCAGGAGTGAATGCCTGGAAGCAATGCCTAACCTATGTGGGTGGGAATCAATGGATTCCCACAGCTTCTTCACCCCTCAGTTTCCTAGGGGGGCCCCATGATTGTGACCTGCACAGTATTTCACCCTGTACTTGCCTTGCTCCCTTCTCTGTCTTCCAGTTCTACTCCCTCCCTTGTGCTTCCTGGGAGCATCTCCCAAACAAACTACATTTCCCAATCCTTGTCTGCCTTTGGACGCATTCAGGGCAGGACACCCTGTCTGCCCATCACAACATCGGCTCCACCAGGAAGCCGCCTGATGGCCTGTCCATGCTTCCTTTCCTGCATCTCACACCTTCTCCTCACCTCAACCTGTCACTGAGATAGTGTAGTCTAAAATGTTCCCCACATCCTGCTTGCCAGTTACCTTGGGGCTCTTCTCCTGTTGGGAGGGACCCACACCTTCCACTCCTTTGTAGCCCCCCCAGCATGGGCACTGGTGGGACATGCTGGAGGCTAAGAGCACCTGGATTATAGGTATTCATGCTACACAATGTCCCATTTAGGAGAGAGGCGATGACGGGTCTTTCCATTCGAATAGGACTTTATAGTTTAATAGCACGTTTACTTTTACTTGTTATCTCCTTTGATTCGAACAAGGCACATGTTTGTTACTTTTCTCATCTGAAAACTGAGGATGCTGAGGCTCTGGAGAAGTGGTGCCTTTCAGATGATTGCATAGCTGAGTGTTTAGAGGCTCGGGAACAGGGGTCTTCATCCCAAATCCTACCTTACTCTAAGGCTCAGGCTCCTCCCACATCACACAGGTGGTGGGTTTCCCTCTCACACAGACTCTGCAAGTCTGATATTATTACACTCATTTTGCAGACGAGAAAAGTGTTGCTAGAGAATAATTTTCCCAAAAACACACAATCAAGAAGCGGCAGGTTAAGCTCTGGGGCCGTGCCCCTATGTGGGAGAGCGGGTCAGAGGAGCTTTCCCTCTGATTCCATCAGAATACTGCTGACTGCTTTCCTAGTAATTTCCTCATCTCCATGCTCCTGGGAGGGGCAGTGGAGAAGGAGTGAATGAGACAACATAGTATGCATTAATCCCCAAAGCCTGGTTTCTCTGTCTGGCTTTGTGACATCACTGCATTCAAGATCTTTCACCTTCTCCTGCTTCCAACACATCATGGAGTAGGGTTTTTCATTACACCCCTCCCCTCAAATTTCTACCATGCCTAAGACTGGACAGGTGCTTTCCATTCCAGATGACTTTGCAAAAACAGACCTCTCCTGTGGGCCCAGTAACAGATGGGATTTCAGCCCCACCCCTGCTGACCATTCTCATCCATGGGTAGGGTAGCATTTTAAGCTATTTTTGCCACATACACCTCTGTGTAAATAAGTATTAGAGCTTTTCTTGGAAAGGGAGATAGGAGTAGACATTGAAGAAAAGACAAAGGACTTGAATTCATGTTTTTGTTTGGTTTGGTTTTTGGTTTCTAATAGGCTCAACACAGAAGGAATGGAATTTGCCAATGCATTCTTTGATGTAACAACTTAGCCATTATTTGCTTTGCATGTCCAAAATTTATTCTGTCTTTATATGTACTCCCAAATGGAATAACCCAAAGATCACTGAATTCTGGTGTTTTCCAAACTGGTTTAAAGTCAGGTCGGCTGACTTGAGCCCTACCATTTACTCATTTACTCTATCATTTTTTCAGTATGTTACCCAAGGTAGGTCACTTAACCTTCGTGAGGCTCAATTTCTTCATTCATAAAATGACAGTAGCACAATAAATACAGTTGGTTCTTGGTATACAGTTGGTATACAGTTGGTTCTTGATACATGTTTTCTGGATGAATAAATGAATGACTTCCAAGTTTGTTGACAGGATTGAATGAGACAAATCTAGGTGAAAAGCTGTGGACAGGGGATTTGCCAATGTTTCTCATTTAGAACTGGAAAGATAAGTGAGGGAGCTGTTTATGTGGAGAGAGGATGGGTGTGGATTTATAAGAGAGACTGCTGCAAGGGCTAAATAGTGGAGGAAGCAGCCAGGTGGGAAAGCACCTCTCACGGCCCTTCATGACCTCTCCAGCCAATGTCCCCAGCTCTGGTTGTCACTTCCTGCCAGTCCAAGCAATCCCAGGGGAAAGGTTGTTTCCATGGCAACACTCTATCTCAAGTAAGAGATCCAGAAGTCACCTTCTCTCTTTTTCTCCCCCATGAAACATAGAGTGGGGAGACAATAGCTTTTTATTCTCTTTCTCTCCGGAGGCAGTGGGGTGATATGGGAAGGAGAGAGCAGGGACTCAGAGACCCTGAGTGAAGGTGCTGCGTTGTGCTACTGATATCCTGCCTAGCAGGAGGCATAGAGAGGATGTCCATGCCTCCTGCTCAGTGTCAATGGGTCTGTGTCTGAAAGCCGCCATGGAGACTCTGTCTTCTCCATCTTCCACTCAAATGCCAGCTGCTGTGGGGGATAAAATTGCCACCTTCATCTCATCTATTTGGTCTCATACCAAATGTCACTTCCTTGGAGTTTTCCTGACAGCCCCTCCCTGCAGACTGGGTGAGGGCTTTGGCTATGAGTTTCTTAGCTCCTGGAGGCATACCTTCAATGGTGTGTAAGGGTCAGTCACACTCTTTGGCTGTGCATTTAGACCCTAAAGCAGAAACCTTGGATACTTAGTTCACAACTGTAATCCTGCTGCCCAGCACAGCACCTGGTATGCAATAGGTTCTCACTGTGTATTTGTGGAATGATGAGATGCATAAGTGAAATCTATATTTCTTCCCTGGGCCCATCCCACTGTACAGATGTGGATGGAGGAAGGGATCTGTATTAGGAGTTGACAGTTTCCAAATGACTCTGCCACTCACTCACTTGCACAACTTCCTTTAATTCTTAACTTCCTCACAAGAACATGATTGGATTAAAATGGTGCAATGCTGTAAAATACGAACGTGGAAGGTATTACCAGCACAGAATGAAAGTTTTCTCATTGTGCCTCTTTCTGTCCACTCCTCAGGATCAATCCACAGCTAAAATCAATGAACATGTTTTGAGCATTTATAATGGCCCAGGCACTGTGCTAAATGCTTTATGTGCGTTGTCCTCATTGCAAACTCACAGTGACCATGAGAGGTAGGTGCTAAGTCTTCCAGGTTAAAGATGAAGCAGCTGGGGCTTAGAGAAGTTAAGAGCTTGCCCAAGTTCAAATGCTTGGAAAGTAGTGAAACTGGGATTTGAATTACACATCTACGCTCTCAGTGACTCAGAGACCCTGCAGGAGTCAGGACAGGCCAACTCTCCAGCCCTCTTCTACCAGCTCTTATTTTCATGGAGAGTTTCACTGTCCAGAGTAACAATGACCCAGCCTGCCTTTTGAGCATCTTCACTGACACTGCTTCTGTTCAAAGCAAGATTTATTGGTGGAGTTAGTCAATTAAGCAATTGTTGTTTATTGAGTTCCTCTTCAATTATTCAATATTTATTGAGCACTTTCCATGTAGCCAGTGCTTGTGCAATGAGCCGTGGAGAATACAAGGGAGGTATACGATTCAGCCTTCATCTTCAGGCAGCTTGAAATCTAGCGATGGATTGGAGACAGGGTGGTTGGCAATATTAAACCACATAAGGAAATAAGTACTCAAATCTTAAATTGGTCAGCAAAAGCAGCATGTTGAAAGGCAGAGGAAAAACAGAGCTTCTCTGTTATTCAATATTGAGTAAGATTCATGAAGATGGTGAGGTTTAATACCCTTTAAAAGCAGGTAGCAATAGGCTAGGAAAGGGGTAGAGAAGAAGGCATTCCAGGTAGAGAAAAACAGCATAGGCAAAAACACAGAGTGAGCATGGGATGTTTCAGCACCCAGTAAAGATTGATCTAACTAGAATGGAGGCACTGGCTGGAGAGACAACCTTATTTAAACATGAAAATCAGGAACCCCAGGCTTGATCCCTAGCACCTAGCACAGTGCTGAACATGAACGAAGCATTCATTGTGTGTTTGTTAAACTGAACTCATGCAAGGATAAATATGACAGTCACTGGCTTGCAAGGAACTTAGCATTCAGTAGAACAGAAAATATCTCTATCTGTCTATCTATCTACCTATCTAATCTGTTTATGGCACAAAATCAAGTATACTAAATGCTGTTAATACTATGATAGAGAATTTTGTTTCTTTCAATATGGCAAACTAGATTTTATAACTCCTTTTTTGTAAAATAAGAAGCCCTGATAGAATTATGAAAATAAACCATATTTTTAAATACATGCACTGGGTTTTCGAAAAAAGTAAATGAAATCCTCAGAAGGAAAAAAAAAAGTGAAAACACAAATTTGGAAATGTGAGCTTGCTGAAGCCAGTGACTATCTTTGGCTTCTGCCAATCCTCAGTAATTTGGGGCCTACATGTCCACAGTTGTATAGGGGCAAGGGGCACAATTTGGACACATTCAAGGGACCATGGGGATTTGAATTAGAGATTTCCACATAAGCCAAGCCCCTAGGAGCTCACCCTCAATTAAAGATGGTTCAGACTCATTGTGTTGGGTCTCATGGTAGGCTCTCATAAGGCCTTGCTCTTATTGGTGGGTGATAGTGATGTTTGGGCTTTCTAGGGATGTATCTACTCTTAGAGGATATCTAGTAATCCCCCCAAAGTCTGGAGTCTAGGTCCCTTTCCTTTGTACACAGGCATCTTGATAAATGGCTTTAGGTCTCTAGGTGAAGTTTTGGTAAAAGATTTGCAGTGCATACTTGTAGCAGGGATGTAGAGTCTTTCCTTAGGGACACCTGTTCTTGCCTTTAATCAAGAGGCTCTGAGTCTGTGAACTATCTCAGATCTTGGAACTGGTCAAAATCATGATTTTTGGTTCTCAGATTTGGTTTACCAGGCTTGAAATTGTTTCAGCTGTCCATATCCAGTAAGGCCTCTCTTTCAACCCTAAAGATATTAAAATGAATTTGTTTCCACCAAAGACCCCTGTGGGGCTAGGATATGACTACCATTCTGACCATGTTGCATTATTTGAGTAAATATGCCCTTTTGTCTTCATTAGCTGAGTGCTGCCCCTTGACCCCTACCACTCCAGGATATCATTATCTCCATTGAAATTAGGGAGGCATCTACACCATCAAACCTTTCTACAGAGGACTGTGGAGCTTTTTAATGAGTTTGGTGTCCCCTTCACTAATCTGTTTCTCAGGTTTTTTGATGAAGGAAGTGTCCTTTGAGCTCTCCAGGGAAATAGTAGAGGGAGGATGAGGCAGTGTCCCATGTGATAAATACATTGCAATTTCCCTATGTCTCTTAAGACACTGGATTTCTTCCTCTACCTTATACCAAAGAAGTCCTGGCTTCTACATTTACTGTAGTTCCACTGATTTCGGGTTGCAGTCAACCTACCAAGCACAGTATTAGAACAATTCCCAGCTGTTCTAGCTAACACACTAAATCTAGAATATTCATTAACTGCACTCATGTCAATACATTTGACCCAACCTTATTTTGTGTTACTCTTGTCCTGATCTAGCACCCCTAGAATTTATTCCCACACATATTCATCTGGTTTCCTGTGATGTAAATTATCCTAATCCTGAAATTCTTTTAGCATGTAAAATAACAATATGTACTCATTCCTTGAGTCCTGTAGGTGATGAGGAGTGATGAAGGTGGGTCTTGAGGAAAATCAATATTCTCATGCAAGGTAACGGCTTCAGGTGAGATCTTTACTTGGTTTTTAAGCAAGGACAAGCTTGTGTTTTTGAACAGAGGGAGATGGACTGGTTCTGAGGACAAGTGGAATTTTTAGGAAGGAATCATCATTGTGATTACATATATCCAAACTGACCAAAATATCCCTATTCCAATTCTCAGATCCAATTTTTTTCTCAATCGGTGCCGTCCCTTTTACATAAGAGCTCTTAGAAAGCCATGAATTCAATTTATGTTGTAATTGTGCAACCTGTAACATCAAGCTTTGCAGCTGATTTTTAGGTACATAGGTTATACAACTATGGTAGATATTATTTTAGTTCAATTGTAGAAAATCAAGTTTCCTGACATTAACTTGAGTGAGAATTAAAAGAACAAAGCTTGTCATTTTCTTTCTCTACACTTTCCAGGGCAGTCAGATGTATTCAGCTCACCCCGCTGTTCTTGATATTATTATTTATGTAGCCAGATACTTGGTAGATCATATCCTTACCTTGCATAGTAATTCATTTTATGAGTTTCAGGTGATACATTTCATAATCCCTTTGCCACTTCAGGCTGTGAACTACCAGCATGGTCTACCATTTTCTACCAATAGAGTAACTATCCCTGCCTTTGTGTATAACCAGATCACAAAATAAATCCAATTTCCATCATTCTAGATCTGTTTCCTGGAAACACTTTTGATGCAAAATCATATCATCAGTGAGAGTTTGACCAATAAGAACCACTTTTGGTATTTCAAGTAGGAAGTCACTTAAGTACTTAAAAATATAGGAAGGGCTAGAGAAATAAAGGTTAAGGAAGGCTGTCACTAGATCTCAGTCGTAGGGAGATAGCTGTCAGGAAGTTTCAGGAAATCCAAGAAGTTGTTTACTAGTCACACTCCTCTAGCCATGAGGTGTTTGATTTGTAGGAAGCCCATATGAAGTCTCATGCCGCCAAAGCTCATAAATGTGCCTGCTGCTATTGGAATTTTTTTTTTTTTTTTTTTTTCGGTACGTGGGCCTCTCACTACTGTGGCCTCCCCGTTGCGGAGCACAGGCTCCAGACGCGCAGGCTCAGCGGCCATGGCTCACGGACCCAACCACTCCGTGGCATGCGGGATCTTCCTAGACCGGGGCACAAACCCATGTCACCTGCCTTGGCAGGTGGACTCTCAACTGCTGCGCCACCAGGGAAGCCCTGGAAGAATATTGATTTAGCTCTGGCCTCTCTTACAGCTTCTCAGCCTTATGTAAGTGTCTCTCAATGGTGAAACCTAGTTGAAAACTCTGATGGTAGAGATTCTGATAAATATACTTTCTAGGCTTCTAACTCCAGGGATAGAGGGGAAAGTGCAGAAAAGGGGAAATGATCTGTATTGCTGAAAGACAGTCCAAAACATGAAAGAGAGAAGTCATCATTGTTCAATGACAACATTATCTTCATAGAAGATCTAAAAGAATCCATAAATCAATTGTTAGAGGAAGAAAATTTAGCAAGGTGGCTGGATGAAAGATTAATATACAACTTAAAATTTATATATACTAGCAAAAAACTTACAAAAAAATTTACTCTGCCATATTATTATTATTACTATTATTTATTTAGCCATGAATCTTCCAAAAATGTTCCAATTCTTTATGGAGAAAATTTTAAAACATTATTAAAAGGCATTCAATTAGACCTAAATAAATAGATGTACTATGTTCATAAATGGGAAGATTCAACTGCAAAATGATTCCAGTTGTCTTCAGATTGATCTATGCATTTGATGAAATTTCAATAAAGATACCAATAGATTTCTAACTGGAACATGACAATAAATAAGGAAGAGCAAAGGGCCAAGATAGATAAGATAATTCTTTAAAAAAAGGACAAAGGTTTTCTCTACTAGATACTAACAATTACTGTTAAATCTATAGCAATTAATACAGTGTGATATAATAGTGGTACAGATTAATAGAGTGGAGCAGAGTAGAGAGCAGAGAAACAGATCTGTGCACTTGGAAAGTTGACATTTTACAGAGATAACTTTGCAGATCAATGGGGAAAAGATTAAATTTTTGAATAATTTATGCTAAGATATTTGTTCACCAATATAAAAAGGTTAAATTGGAATCTTACCTTAAACCACAAAAACAAAAATCAAGTCCAGATGGGTAAAGTTTCTAAATGTAAAATGTAAAACTATACATTTTCAAGAAAATGTCAGAGGGAAATCGGGAAGATGGCGGAAGAGTACGACACAGAGATCACCTTCCTCCCCACAGATAAACCAGAAATACATCTACATGTGGAACAACTCCTACAGAACACCTACTGAACACTGGCAGAAAACCTCAGACCTCCCAAAAGCCAAGAAACTCCCCACGTACCTGGGTAGGGCAAAAGAAAAAAGAATAAACAGAGACAAAAGAATAGAGACGGGCCTTGCACCAGTGGGAGGGAGCTGTGAAGGAGGAAAGGTTTCCACACCCTAAGAAGGCCCTTCATGGGTGGAGACTGCAGGTGGCAGAGAGGGGAAGCTTTGGAGCCGCAGAAGAGAGGACAGCAACACGGGTGTGGAGGGCAAAGTGGGGAGATTCCCGCACAGAGGATCAGTGCCAAGGATCAGCACTCACCAGCCCGAGAGGCTTGTCTGCTCACCAGCCAGGGCCGGCAGGGCCGGGAGCTGAGGCTCGGGCTTCGGTCAGATCGCAGGGAGAGGACGGCGTTTGGCAGCGTGAACACAGCCTGCAGGGGGTTAGTGCACCACGGCTAGCCAGGAGGGAGTCTGGGGAAAAGTCTGGACCTGCCAAAGAGGCAAGAGACTTTTTCTTCCCTCTTTGTTTCCTGGTGCGCGAGGAGAGGGAATTACGAGCGCTGCTTAAAGGAACTCCAGAGACTGGTGCAAGCCACGGCTAACAGCGCGGACCACAGAGACAGGCATGAGATGCTAAGGCTGCTGCTGCCACCACCAAGAAGCCTGTGTGCGAGCACAGGTCACTATCCACACCTCCCTTCCGGGGAGCCTGTGCAGCCTGCCACTGCCAGGGTCCCGGGATCCAGGGACAACTTCCCTGGGAGAATGCACGGCGTGCCTCGGGCTGGTGCAACATCCTGCTGGCCTCTGCAGCTGCAGGCTCGCCCTACATCCGCACCCTTCCCTCCCCCTGGCCTGAGTGAGCTAGAGTCCCCGAAGCAGCTGCTCCTTTAACCCTGTCCTTTCTGAGCAAAGAACAGATGCCCTCTGGTGACCTACATGCAGAGGCGGGGCCAAATCCAAAGCTGAGCCCCAGGAACTGTGAGAACAAATAAGAGAAAGGGAAATCTCTCCCAGCAGCCTCAGAAACAGCAGATTAAATTTCCACAATCAACTTGATGTACCCTGCATCTGTGGAATACGTGAATAGACAACGAATCATCCCAAATTGAGGAGGCGGACTTTGAGAGCAAGACTTATTATTTTTCCCCTCTTTCTCTTTTTGTGAGTGTGTATGTGTATGCTTCTGTGTGATATTTTGTCTGTATAGCTTTGTTTCATCATTTGTCCTAGGGTTCTATCCATCCATTTTTTTGTTTTTGTTTCTGTAAAAAAATTTTTTTTCTTAATAATTATTTTTTATTATAATAAATTTATTTTATTTTATCTTATTTTATTTTACTTTATCCTCTTTCCTCTTTCTTTCTTTCTTTCTTTCTTTCTTTCTTTCTTTCTTTCTTTCTTTCTTTCTTTCTTTCTTTCTTTCTTTCTTTCTTTCCTTCTTTCTTTCTTTCTTCTTTCTACCTTTTCTCCCTTTTAATTCTGAGCCGTATGGATGAAAGGCTCTTGGTGCTCCAGCCAGGAGTCAATGCTGTGCCTCTGAGATGGGAGACCCAACTTCAGGACACTGGTCCACAGAGACCTCCCAGCTCCACATAATATCAAATGGCAAAAATCTCCCAGAGATCTCCATCTCAACACCAACACCCAGGTTCACTCAATGACCAGCAAGCTACAGTGCTGGACACCCTATGCCAAACAACTAGCAAGACAGGAACACAAACCCACCCATTAGCAGAGAGGCTGCCAAAAATCATAATAAGTCCACAGAGACCCCAAAACACACAACCAGACGTGGACCTGCCCACCAGGAAGACAAGATCCAGCCTCATCCACCAGAACACAGGCACTAGTCACCTCCACCAGGAAGCCTACACAACCCACTGAACCAACTTTAGACACTGGGGAAAGACACCAAAAACAACGGGAACTACGAACCTACAGCCAGGAAAAAGGAGGCCCCAAACACAGTAAGATAAGCAAAATGAGAAGACAGAAAAACACACAGAATATGAAGGAGCAAGATAAAATCCCACCAGACCTAAAAAATGAGGAGGAAATAGGTAGTCTACCTGAAAAAGAATTCAGAATAATGATAGTAAAGATGATCCAAAATCTTGGAAATAGAATAGACAAAATGCAAGAAACATTTAACAAGGACCTAGAAGAACTAAAGATGAAACAAGCAATGAAGAACAACACAATAAATGAAATTAAAAATACTCTAGATGGGATTAATAGCAGAATAACTGAGGCAGAAGAATGGATAAGTGACCTGGAAGATAAAATAGTGGAAATAACTACGGCAGAGCAGAATAAAAAAAAAAGAATGAAAAGAACGGAGGACAGTCTCAGAGACCTCTGGGACAACATTAAATGCACCAACATTCGAATTATAGGGGTCCCAGAAGAAGAAGAGAAAAAGAAAGGGACTGAGAAAATCTTTGAAGAGATTATAGTTGAAAACTTCCCAAATATAGGAAAGGAAATAGTTAATCAAGTCCAGGAAGCACAGAGAGTCCCATACAGGATAAATCCAAGGAGAAACACATCAAGACACATATTAATCAAACTGTCAAAAATTAAATACAAAGAAAACATATTAAAATAAGCAAGGGAAACACAACAAATAACACACAAAGGAATCCCTATAAGGTTAACAGCTGATCTTTCAGCACAAACTCTGCAAGCCAGAAATGACTGGCAGGACATATTTAAAGTGATGAAGGAGAAAAACCTACAAACAAGATTACTCTACACAGCAAGGATCTCCTTCAGATTTGATGGAGAAATTAAAAGCTTTACAGACAAGCACAAGCTGAGAGAGTTCAGCACCACCAAACCAGCTTTAGAACAAATGCTAAAGGAACTTCTCTAGGCAAGAAACACAAGAGAAGGAAAATACCTACAATAACAAACCCATAACAATTAAGAAAATGGGAATAGGAAAATATATAACGATAATTACCTTAAGTGTAAATGGATTAAATGTTCCCACCAAAAGATACAGACTGGATGGATGGATACAAAAACAAGACCCATATATATGCTGTCTACAAGAGACCCACTTCAGACCTAGAGACACATACAGACTGAAAGTAAGGGGATGGAAAAAGATATTCCGTGCAAATGGAAACCAAAAGAAAGCTGCAGTAGCAATTCGCATATCAGACAAAATAGATTTTAAAATGAAGACTATTAGAAGAGACAAAGAAGGACACTACATAATGATCAAGGGATCGATCCAAGAAGAAGATATAACAACTGTAAATATTTCTGCACCCAACATAGGAGCACCTCAATACATAAGGCAAATACTAACAGTCATAAAAGGGGAAATTGACAGTAACATATTCATAGTAGGGTACTTTAACACCCCACTTTCACCAATGGACAGATCATCCAAAATGAAAATAAATAAGGAAACACAAGTTTTAAATGATACATTAAACAAGATGGACTTAATTGATATTTCTAGGACATTTCATCCAAAAACAACAGAATACACATTTTTCTCAAGTGCCCATGGAACATTCTCCGGGATAGATCATATCTTGGGTCACAAATCAAGCCTGGTAAATTTAAGAAAATTGAAATTGTATCAAGTATCTTTCCAACCACAACACTATGAGACTAGACATCAATTACAGGAAAAGATCTGTAAAATATACAAACACACGGAGGCTAAACAATACACTACTTAATAACGAAGTAATCACTGAAGAAATCAAAGAGGAAATCAAAAAATACCTAGACACAAATAACAATGGAGAAACGACAACCCAAAACCTATGGGATGCAGCAAAAGCAATTCTAAGAGGGAATTTTATAGCTATACATTACTACCTTAAGAAACAGGAAACATCTCGAATAAACAACCTAACTCTGCACCTAAAGCAATTAGAGAAATCAGAACAAAAATACCCCAAAGTTAGCAGAAGGAAAGAAATCGTAATGATCAGATCAGAAATAAATGAAAAATAAATGAAGGAAATGATAGCAAAGATCAGTAAAACTAACAGCAGGTTCTTTGAGAATATTAAGAAAAAGATAAACCATTAGCCAGACTCATCAAGAAAAACAGGGAGAAGACTCAAATCAATAGAATTAGAAATGAAAAAGGAGAAGTAACAACTGACACTGCAGAAATACAAAAGATCATGAGAGATTACTACAAGCAACTCTATGCCAATAAATTGGACAACCTGGAAGAAATGGACAAATACTTAGAAATGCACAACCTGTCAAGACTGAATCAAGAAGAAATAGAAAATATGAAGAGACCAATCAGAAGCACTGAAGTTGAAACTGTGACTAAAAATCTTCCAACAAACAAAAGCCCAGGACCAGATGGCTTCACAGGCAAATTCTATCAAACATTTAGAGAAGAGCTAACACCTATCTTTCTCAAACTCTTCCAAAATATAGCAGAGGAAGGAACACTCCCCAAACTCATTCTACAAGGTCACCATCACCCTGATACCAAAACAAGAGAAGGATGTCACAAAGAAAGAAAATTACAGGCCAATATCACTGATGAACATAGATGCAAAAATCCTCAACAAAATACTAGCAAACAGAATCCAACAGCACATTAAAAGGATCATACACCATGATCAAGTGGGGTTTATTCCAGGAATGCAAGGACTCTTCGATATACGCAAAACAATCAACGTGATACACCATATTACCAAATTGAAGGAGAAAAACAATATGATCATCTCAATAGATGCAGAGAAAGCTTTCAACAAAATTCAACACCCATTTATGATAAAAAAACCCTGCAGAAAGTAGGCATAGAGGGAACTTTCCTCAACATAATAAAGGCCATATATGACAAACCCACAGACAACATCATCCTCAATGGTGAAAAACTGAAAGCATTTCCACTAAGATCAGGAACAAGACAAGATTGCCCACTCTCACCACTATTATTCAACATAGTTTTGGAAGTTTTAGCCACAGCAATTAGAGAAAAAAGGAAATAATAGGAATACAAATCCAAAAAGAAGAAGTAAATCTGTCACTGTTTGCAGATGACATGATACTATACATGGGGAATCATAAAGATGCTACCAGAAAACTACTAGAGATAATCAATGAATTTGGTGTAGTAGCAGGATAAAAATTAATGCACAGAAATCTCTTGCATTCCTATACACTAATGATGAAAAATCTGAAAGTGAAGTCAAAAAAACACTCCCATTTACCATTGCAACAAAAAGAATAAAATATCTAGGAATAACCTACCTAGGGAGACAAAAGACCTGTATGCAGAAAATTATGACACTGATGAAAGAAATTAAAGACGATACAAATAGATGGAGAGATATACCATGTTCTTGGATTGGAAGATTCAACATTGTGAAAATGACTATACTACCCAAAGCAATCTACAGAATCAATGCAATCTCTATCAAACTACCATTAGCATTTTTCACAGAAATAGAACAAAAACTTTCACAATTTTTACGGAAGCACAAAAGACCCCGAATAACCAAAGCAATCTTGATAATAAAAAATGGAGCTGGAGGAATCAGGCTCCCTGACTTCAGACTATACTGCAAAGCTACAATAATCAAAACAGTATGGTACTGGCACAAAAACAGAAATATAGATCAATGACACAGGAGAGAAAGCCCAGAGATAAACCCACGCACATATTGTCACCTTATCTTTGATAAAGGAGGCAGGAATGTACAGTGGAAAAAGGACAACCTCTTCAATAAGTGGTGCTGGGGAAACTGGACAGTTACATGTAAAAGTATGAGATTAGATCACTCCCTAAAACCATACACAGAAATAAGCTCAAAATGGATAAAAGGTCTAAATGTAAGGCCAGAAACTATCAAACTCTTAGAGGAAAACATAGGCAGAACACTGTATGACATAAATCACAGCAAGATCCTTTTTGACCCATCTCCCAGAGCAATGGAAATAAAAACAAAAATAAACAAATGGGACCTAATGAAACTTCAAAGCTTTTGCACAACAAAGGAAACCATAAACAAGTCCAGAAGACAACCCTCAGAAGGGGAGAAAATATTTGAAAATGAAGCAACTGACAAAGGATTAGTCTCCAAAATTTATAAGCAGCTCATGCAGCTCAATAACAAAAAAACAAACAACCCAATCCAAAAATGGGCAGAAGACCTAAATAGACATGTCTCCAAAGAAGATATACAGACTGCCAACAAACACATGAAAGAATGCTCAACATCATTAATCATTAGAGAAATGCAAATCAAAACTACAATGAGATATTATCTCATAGCAGTCAGAATGGCCATCATCAAAAAATCTAGAAACAATAAATGCTGGAGAGGGTGTGGAGAAAAGGGAACACTCTTGCACTGCTGGTGGGAATGTGAATTGGTACAGCCACTATGGAGGTTCCTTAAAAAACTACAAATAGAACTACCATATGACCCAGCAATCCCACTACTGGGCATATACCCTGAGAAAACCATAATTCATATAGAGTCATGTACCAAAATGTTCATTGCAGCTCTATTTAAAATAGCCAGGAGATGGAAACCACCTAAGTGTCCATCGTCAGATGAATGGGTAAAGAAGATGTGGCACATATATACAATGGAATATTACTCAGCCATGAAAAGAAACGAAATTGAGCTATTTGTAATGAGGTGGATGGACATAAAGTCTGTCATACAAAGTGAAGTAAGTCAGAAAGAGAAAGACAAATACCATATGCTAACACATATATATGGAATTTAAGAAAATAAAATTGTCATGAAGAACCTAGGGGTAAGACAGGAATAAAGACACAGACCTACTAGAGAATGGACTTGAGGATAGGGGGAGGGGGAAGGGTAAACTGTGACAAAGCGAGAGAGTGGCATGGACATATATACACTACCAAATGTAAAATAGATAGCTAGTTGGAAGCAGCCACATAGCACAGGGAGATCAGCTCGGTGCTTTGTGACCACCTAGAGGGGTGGGATAGGAAAGGTGGGAGGGAGGGAGTCGCAAGAGGGAAGTGATATGGGAACATATATATATGTATAACTGATTCAGTTTGTTATTAAGCAGAAACTAACACACCATTGTAAAGCAATTCTACTCCAATAAAGATGTTAAAAAAAAAAAAAAGAATGGCAGAGAATGTCTCAACCTCAGGGTGGCGAGGATTTTCTTAAACATGTTCTAGAAAGCATATATTACTAAAAATTGACACTTTTATTGGCCTTATAATTAAGATATTCTGTTTATCATAAAAAGCATGAAGAAATTAGAAAAACAAACCAAAAACTTTGAGAAGACATTTGCCACACTTACTGACAAAGAATTAGTATTCACAATATAAAAAGAACTTTTATGAGTCAATAAGAAAAAGACATAAAAATGTAGACCTAGAAAGTTGGACAAAGACATAACAAGGCATATCAATAAAAAAAAAACAAAATCTGCTAAAACCATGAAAATTTATTTAATCACATTAACCATTAGAGAAATGCAAATCAAACACATCCACCATTTTGTGCCATCGAGCGGCACAAAGAAGTTTTTGAATCTGACAAGATCAAGTATTAGCAAGGCAATGGGAATTTTCATATATTGTTGATGAGAACGTGAATTGTTACAAATATTTGATAAACAATTTGGCTTTCTACCCTAGAAGCCAGCAATTACACTTCTGGAGAAACTGTTTCATAGCTACAAGTATGTATATTAACATAAATATTTATAGTAGCAAAGATTTGGGAAAAAACAGAAAAGGTCTACTAACAGAAGACAGTACACATAAAGTGTGGTAAAGTCATTTAAGTAAAAATGGATTAACCAGAGCCCCATCTATCAAAATAAATGACCATTACACATATTCTTTTGAGTGATAAAGAATACACAAAGTCTGATTCAATTTATAAAATGTTTATAGACATACAAAACCAAACAATACATAATTTTTAAGTAAATACCTATGTAGCTCAGATCCTGGTGATTATGGATCACTCTTAGAACATCAGCCCTGAGCTAGGCACTTCCATCCACATCAGTTTACATAATCCCCCATTGTAATGATGACAACACATACCAAGGTAGTGTTACTGTCCCTAACTTTACAAATGAGAGACGTTAATAACTCACCCAAGACTGTGCAGTAGGTGGTGGTTAGGACTGAGACCCAGATCATCTGTCTCCACAGACATGGTTCTCTCTACCTCACCAACACACACAGCTGCCTGATAACCCAACACCTCATTCAACTCTCTCTTCTGACAGCAACTTGTCTGCATCTTACCAACTGACTATTATGCTAGCTTTTACCCTTGGCCCTTCATTTTATGTCTTGTCCCGAAGCCCAGATCTTAAGGTGTATGAGGGTAAGACTATGCCTTATGTATATTCTGTAATGGTGTCTAGTGTTGGTTTAGATACCAAAGAGGTTCTCTATCAATTAATTAATCTATTAATTGATTCATTGGAGATGAGCTAGAAGAGTGGCTCATGGAGAATCCTCCAGGACTGGAAAGGATGGGGTGGGACATTAAATCTTGGAATTCAGGAGGCCAGGGAAGGGGGCCAAGGCACACAGTGAAGGCAGTTCAGTTGCTTAGGTGGGAGACCAAAAAGTTCCCTTTAAGAATCTGATAAAATCTATGAACTGTGTTCCCTAAAGAACACACATCTGAAAACACACAGAAACAAAGTCTTGTATATACATGAAGCTCAGGATAAAAATTAAGAGTGGCCCAGATTTAGAGTCAAAATATCTAGTGACATCGTGTTGCTGTAAGGACCAGCTGCCTCCCAAGAAAAGAGCATCCTTAAACTCCCCACTAGCCTCTGACAGTCCTGGATCTCTTTAGCCTCTGTCTGTCTCATTTTCTTTTTGCTTCAGCTTTTCAAACTTACCTTCTCTTCCAATCATGTCTTCTTGTGTGCTGTTCCAACTTTGGTTTGTCCTGATGACTCTGCTTTCCAGTCACAGCTTTTTAGACTCTGCTCCCTGTAAGCGGGCACTTGAACAGGCCCAGCTGGCATTTCAGGTTCTGGGCTTCCCTCCCTGACCTCAGCCTGGCTCTTCTCCTGTGGGATCTCAGAGAGTGTCCCAGAATCAGCACTTTCTCATTCTCTGATCAGTTGTCTTATGTGAGACTGGGGAAAATGACAACTAATAACATTGTTGAGAAGATTAAATGTAGGAACTGTACTTTGTAAACTTCCACTTCAGGCAAATGTGAGCTGTTACCATGAAGCAAGAGCACTGTCTGTGTGTGTGTGTATGTGTGTGCGTGTGTGTGTGTGTGTGTGTGTTGGGGGCAGGGATCCACAGGGTGTGTGATGTATCTATAGGGGGTGGAGGGGTAAGGCTCTGAGCGAAAAAAACAGAGGGCAGGACACATTTGTTGATTGAATATACTATTTTTGTTTGCAACTTACACTGGATGAAAGTGCTATAAAATTATTTATTATTATTACCATCATCATCATCAATAAAAATGTCTTTGAGTGCCAGGGTTTTCCTCAGCACATAGCAATGGATAAGCTTTTTTACTGCAACTGATGATGAGGAGATACAAAGATTCTGAGGAGTATAGACCCAGAGCCTCCTTTCACCCCAGCTGGCTCAGCCAAGAGGGAACAGCCAGCCCTAAACACATCCTACCTTGGAGGGGGTCAAAGAGAAACCCTGAGTCTAAAGAGGATTGGCTCTAGGTGACCTTTATACTGCTCAGCATCCCATCTGACAAGTGTCACAATTCCAAAGTCTAGAATGACCAGGGTGCTGACAGCACCCAAGTCCTGCCTTTGATCTGTCTCGCTCTATCAGATTTTAACAAAAGCGAGTACTGTGCATTGGTTCTGGATGGCCTATTTCAGGGATAATAGCAATGCTGCTTTTCTTGGAGTTCTTGGATCAAAATATAGGGATGAAGATGAAAAAGAAAATGGTAGGGATGTCTCACAACTCAGTAGCCAGAACTAATCATGTATCCTATTCAACAGAGGGACCCCAAAGTTCCATGCTGCCATGTGTCCAGGAAGAAGGAAGAACTGGATATCTGTGAGTATCCCTAATGACCACCGCAAAATCAAAATGATTTTGCATATCAAATACATAGAAAAATCAAAACAATTCAAATTTAAAAGATTAATTCAATGTTACAGTAGATATTGCTTGCTCAAACTGAGTCACCTCCCACGGATATGAATACATCCAAGAGGTCCTTTGAGTTTGGCCTGATTCTGCTTCCATGTGCCATGCGATGATTCAGTTCTCCCACTAATACGCCAACATCTATGAAGTCATTTGGCTTTCACTTGGCAGGAGCGCACCATTTACATTGTAATTTCCCCTCTGTTCTTTTCTCACTGGACCACGTCAAGTATTGCAGTGCTAATTTTTACTGACACAATCACAGCAGTTGGTTATAAGGTAGTTATCTATATGATCCAGAAAATGCTTATATTAATTTTTTGTATTATAATTGAATTAAAAACAAAGTTAAACCATTGTCACAGAGAAGTCAAAAGTCCCTTAGAAATGCAGCTTTTACTTGTCCTTTTCATTTCCACCTTCTCACTCCTGGACAGGGGACAGGACAGGTAGAGGAGGTAATGCCATCATCCACCTGGAAGGTGTGGCTCTTTTTCCTCCAGTTCTTGCTCTTCTACTTTCTCATCTTCTCCTCTTTCCAGTGCTGTCATGTGCCTTCCTCCATTCAAGACCCCTGGCTGTTCTGTATTTCCCTCAAACTGTTTCCAGGTTTAGGCTAATCCAGAAAGTCTGTCTCTATCCTTGCCCATCAGTCTTGTAGCCTTGGGATGCTCTCTCTACTCTTTCCTGCCTCAACTCTTCTAGGTGAGCCCTGAGTCACACTCTGAAAAAAATTCTGCCATACAAAGCTGAGGTCTCCAGAACATTTTCTGACTCTGTACCACTGTCATCTGCTATTACTTTCTCATATCTACGTGACACAAAAGGCAGGTCAGTCAACCCCATATATGTTGCCAACCTGGGGGCCTCTGGATAGGCCTAAAGTGATCTCTTAATCTTCTAAAATTGTAGGCAAAATTTTATATGTAGGTATTCAAGTACATCTTTTTTCTGAGAAGAGGGTGTCCAGAATCTCATCAGATTCTCAGAGTCCCTGGAACTTACAACCACTGATGTCTTGGTAGTTTTACATGACCCAGTTAAAACTTCATAATACTCATTTCCATTTAATAGACAACTTATCTCTACTTCAGTTAAAATGTAAAATGCTATATATAAGAGCCTACATTGATGTGTTTGTTCCAGAGAGTACTACAGCTTGGGCTTTGCCACCTGTTTTTGTAGAATGTAGTCTATAGCAAACACTGTACATGGTGTAGTGATAGCCAAGCATCTCACAGTCCCTCCTAGAAGAGCCTGATTTTGATTGGGTCTTCATTCTCAAGTTGGTCAGATAAGTTGGCATCCTTCTAATTCGACTGGTTAACCACAATGGATCTAAGCTGTATTAGTATTCTACTGCTGCACAACCAATTAACACAAATGTCTTGGCTTCAAATAACACATGTTTATTATGTCACAGTTTCTGTGGGTCAGGAGTCCAGGCATGCACAGCTTAGATGGGTCTTCTGCTCTGGGTCTCACAAAGCTCCAATCAAGATGTCAACCAGGCTGCATTCTTTTTTATTTTATTTTATTATTATTTTTGCCATCTTTATTGGAGTATAATTGCTTTACAATGATGTGTTAGTTTCTGCTGTATAACAAAGTGAATCAGCTATAAATATACATATATCTCCATATCTCCTCCCTCTTGCATCTCCCTCCCACCCTCCCTATTCCATTCCTCTAGGTTGTCACAAAGCACCAAGCTGATCTCCCTGTGCTATATGGCTGCTTCCCACTAGCTAGCTATTTTACATTTGATTGTGTATATAGGTCTGTGCCACTCTCTCACTTCATCCCAGCTTACCCTTCCTGCTCCCCGTGCCTTCAAGTCCATTCTCTAAATCTGCATCTATATTCCTATCCTGCCCCTAGGTTCATCAGAACATTCTTTTTTAGATTCCATATATATGTGTTGGCATATGGTATTTGTTTTCTCTTTCTGACTTACTCCACTCTGTATGACAGACTCTAGGTCCATCCACCTCACTATAAATAATGCAGTTTTGTTTCTTTTTATGGCTGGGTAATATTCCATTGTATATATGTGCCACATCTTCTTTATCCATTGATCAGTTGATGGACACTTAGATTGCCTCCATGTCCTGGTTATTGTAAATAGAACTGCAGTGAATATTGTAGTACATGACTCTTTTTGGATTATAGTTTTCTCAGGGTATATGCCCAGTAGTGGGATTGCTGAGTCATATGGTAGTTCTATTTTTAGGTTTTTAAGGAATCTCCATAATGTTCTCCATAATGGCTGTATCAATTTACATTCCCACCAAATGAGCAAGACGGTTCCCATTTCTCCATACCCTCTCCAGCATTTATTGTTTCTAGATTTTTTGATGATGGCCATACTGACTTGTGTAAGGTGATGCTTCATTGAAGTTTTGACTTGCATTTCTCTAATGATTATTGATGTTGAGCATTCTTTCATGTGTTTGTTGGCAATCTGTATATCTTCTTTGGAAAAATGTCTATTTAGATCTTCTGCCCATTTTAGGATTGGGTTGTTTGTTTTTTGATACTGAGCTACATGAGCTGCTGGTAAATTTTGAGATTAATCCTTTGTCTGTTGCTTCATTTGAAAATATTTTCTCCCATTCTGAGGGCTGTCTTTTCCTCTAGTTTATGGTTTCCTTTGCTATGAAAAAGCTTTTAAGTTTCATTAGGTCCCATTTGTTTATTTCCATTTCTCTAAGAGTGTGTCAAAAAGGATCTTGCTGTGATTTATGTCATAGAGTGTTCTGCCTATGTTTTCCTCTAAGCGTGTTAGAGTGTCTGGCCTTACATTTAGGTCTTTAATGCATTTTGAGTTTATTTTTGTGTATGGTGTTAGGGAGTGTTCTAATTTCATTCTTTTACATGTAGCTGTTCAGTTTTCCCAACACCACTTATTGAAGAGGCAGTTTTGTCTCCATTGTATATTCTTGCCTCCTTTATCAAAGATAAGTTGACCCTATTGGTGTGGGTTTATCTCTGGGCTTTCTATCCTGTTCCATTGATCTATATTTCTGTTTCTGTGCCAGTACCATACTGTTTTGATTATTGTAGCTTTGTAGTATAGTCTGAAGTCAGGGAGCCTGATTCCTCCAGCTCCATTTTTTGTTATCAAGATTGCTTTGCTATTCAGGGTCTTTTGTGTTTCCATACAAATTGTGAAATTTTTTGTTCTACTTTGTGAAAAATGTCATTGGTAGTTTGATAGGGATTACATTGAAGCTGTAGATTGCTTTGAGTAGTAGAGTCATTTTCACAAGGTTGATTCTTCCAATCCAAGAACATGGTGTATCTCTCGATCTATTTGTATCATCTTTAATTTCTTTCGTTAGTGTCTTATAGTTTTCTGCATACAAGTCTTTTGTTTCCTTAGGCAGGTTTATTCCTAGGTATTTTATTCTTTTTGTTGCAATGGTAAATGGGAGTGTTTCCTTAATTTCTCTTTCAGATTTTTCGCCATTAGTGGATAGGAATGCCAGAGATTTTTGTGCATTAATTTTGTATCCTGTTACTTTATCAAATTCATTGATTAGCTCTAGTAGTTTTCTGGTAGCATCTTTAGGATTCTCTATGTATAACATCATGTCAGCTGAAAACAGTGAGAGCTTTACTTTTTCTTTTCTGATTTGCATTCTTTTATTTCTTTTTCCTCTCTGATCGCTGTGGCTAAAACTTCCAAAACTATGTTGAAAAATAGTGGTGAGAGTGGGCAACCTTGTCTTGTTCCTAGTCATAGTGGAAATGGTTTCAGTTTTTCACCATTGAGAATTATATTGGCTGTGGGTTTGTCAAATATGACCTTTATCATGTTGAGGAAAGTTCCCTCTATGCCTACATTCTGGAGGGTGTTTAATCATAAATAGGTGTTGAATTTTATCGAAAGCTTTTTCTGCATCTTTTAAGATGATCATATTGTTTTTTGTCTTCAATTTGTTAATATGGTTTATCACATTGATTGATTTGCGTATATTGAAGAATCCTTGCATTTCTGGGATAAACGTCACTTGATCATGGTGTATGATCCTTTTAATGTGCTGTTGGATTCTGTTTGCTAGTATTTTGTTGAGAATTTTTACATCTATGTTCATCATTGATATTGGCCTGTAGTTTTCATTCTTTGTGACACCTTTGTCTGGTTTATGTATAAGGGTGATGGTGGCCTCATAGAATGAGTTTGGGAGTGTTCCTCCCTCTGCAATATTTTGGAAGAGTTTGAGAAGGATAGGTGTTAACTCTTCTCTAATGTTTGATAGAATTCGTCTGTGAAGCCATCTGCTCCTGGGTTTTTCTTTCTTGGAAGATTTTTCATCACAGTCTCAATTTCAGTGCTTGTGACTGGTCTGTTTATATTTTCTATTTCTTGCTGGTTCAGTCTCAGAAGGCTGTGCTTTTCTAAGAATTTGTCCATTTCTTAAAGGCTGTCCATTTTATTGTCATAGCATTGCTTGTAGTAATTGCTCATGATCCTTTGTAATTCTGCAGTGTCAGTTGTTACTTCTCCTTTTTCATTTCTAGTTTTATTGATTTGAGTCTAAACCCTGTTTTTCTTGATGAGTCTTGCTAATGGTTTATCAATTTTGTTTATCTTCTTAAAGAACCAGCTTTTGGTTTTATTGATCTTTGCTATCATTACCTTCATTTCTTTTTCATTTATTTCTGATCTGATCCTTAGGATTTCTTTCCTTCTGATAACTTTGGGGTTTATTGTTCTTCTTTCTCTAATTGCTCTAGCTGTAAGTTTAGGTTGTTTATCTGAGGTGTTTCTTATTTCTTGAGGTAGGGTTGTATTGCTATAAACTTCCCTCTTAGAACTGCTTTTGCTGCATCCCATAGGTTTTAGTGTTTTCATTGTCTTTTGTTTCTAGGTATTTTTGATTTGCTCTTTGATTTTTTCAGTCATCTCTTGGTTATTTAGTAATGTATTGTTGTGTTTGTATTTTTTACAGATTTTTTCTTGTAATTGATATCTAGTCTCATAACGTTGTGGTCAGAAAAGATACTTGATACGATTTCAATTTTCTTAAATTTATCAAGGCTTGATTTGTGACCCAAGATATGATCTATCCTGGAGAATGGTCAGTGAGCACTTGAGAAGAAAGTGTATTTTGTTGTTTTTGGATGGAATGTCCTATATATATCAATTAAGTTCGTATTGTTTAATGTATCATTTAAACCTTTGGTTTCCTTATTTATTTTCATTTTGGATGGTCTGTCCAGTGGTGAAAGTGGGGTGTTAAAATCCCCTACTATGATTATGTTACTGTCGATTTTTCCTTTTATGGTTGTTAGCATTTGCCTTATGTATTGAGGTTCTCCTATTTTGGGTGTATAAATACTTACAATTGTTATATCTTCTTCTTGGATTGATCCCTTGATCATTACATAGTGTCTTTCTTTGTCTCATGTAATAGTCTTTGTTTTAATGTCTATTTTGTCTGATATGAGAACTGCTACTGCAGCTTTCTTTTAATTTCCATTTGCATGGAATATCTTTTTCCATCCCCTCACTTTTAGTCTGTATGTGTCCCTAGGTCTGAAGTGGGTCTCTTCTAGACAGCATAGATATGGGTCTTGTTTTTGTATCCATTCAGCCAGTCTGTGTCTTTTGGTGGGAGCATTTAATCCATTTACATTTACGGTAATTATCGATATGTATGTTCCTATTCCCATTTTCTTCATTGTTTTGGGTTTGTTATTGTAGGTCTTTTCCTTCTCTTGTGTTTCCTGCCAAGTGAAGTTCCTTTAGCATTTGTTGTAAAGCTGGTTTGGTGGTGCTGAATTCTCTTAGCTTTTGCTTGCCTATAAAGGTTTTAATTTCTCCATTGAATCTGAATGAGATCCTTGCTGGGTAGAGTAATCTTGGTTGTAGGTTTTTCCGTTTCATTACTTTAAATATGTCCTGCCACTCCCTTCTGGCTTGAAGAGTTTCTGCTGAAAGATCAGCTGTTAACATTTTGGGGATTCCCTTGTACGTTATTTGTTGTTTTTCCCTTGCTGCTTTTAATATTTTTTCTTTGTACTTAATTTTTGATAGTTTGAATAATATGTGTCTTGGCATTTCTCTCCTTGGATTTATCCTGTACATGGCTGTCTGCGCTTCCTGGTCTTGATTGAATATTTCTTTTCCCATGTTAGGGAAATTTTCAACTATAATCTCTTCAAATATTTTATCAGTCCCTTTCTTTTTCTCTTCTTCTGGGATCCCAATAAGTCAAATGTTGGTTTGTTTAATGTTGTCCCCGAGGTCTCTGAGACTGTCCTCAATTCTTTTCAATCTTTTTTCTTAATTCTGCTCTGCAGTAGATATTTCCACTATTTTATCTTCCAAGTCACTTATCCATTCTTCTGCCTCAATTATTCTGCTATAGAATTTTTAATTCTTCTAGAGAATTTTTAATTTCATTTATTGTGCTGTTCATCATTGTTTGTTTGCTCTTTAGATCTTCTAGGTCCTTGTTAAACCTTTCTTATATTTTCTTCATTGTATTTCTGAGATTTTGGATCATCTTTACTCTCATTACTCTGAATTCTTTTTCAGGTAGATGCCTATTTCCTCTTAATTTGTTTGGTCTGGTGGGTTTCTACCTTGTTCCTTCATCTGCCGTGTGTTTATCTGTCTTCTCATTTTGCTTAACTTACTGTGTTTGGGATCTGTTTTTTGCAGGCTGCAGGTTCGTAGTTCCTGTTGTTTTTGATGTCTGCTCCCAGTGACTAAGGTTGCTTCAGTGGGTTGTGTAGACCTCCTGGTGGAGGTGACTGGTGCCTGTGCTCTGGTGTATGAGGCTTGATCTTGCCTTTCTTGTGGGCAGGACCATGTCTGGTGATGTGTTTGGGGTGTCTGTGACCTTATTATGATTGTAGGCAGCCTCTCTACTAATGAGTGGGGTTGTGTTCCTGTATTGCTAGTTGTTTGGCATGGGGTGTCCAGCACTGTAGCCTTCTGGTTGTTGAACAGAGCTGGGTCTTAGTGTTGAGATGGAGATGTCTGGGAAAGCCTTCATTATTTGATATTACATGGAGCTGGGAGGTCTCTTGTGGATCCGTTTCCTGAACTTGGCTCTCCCACCTCAGCAGCAGAGACGTGACACTTGGCTCGAGCACCAAGACCCTGTCTGCCTCACAGCTGAGAAGAAAAGGGGAGAAGAAAGAAAGAAGAAAAAATAAATAAATAAAATATAGTTATTAAAATGAAAAATTAAAAAAAATATTAAAAATAAAATAAAATTTTAAAGTAATAAAAAAAAGAAAACAAAATGGACAGACAGAACCCAGGACAAATGGTAAAAGCAAAGCTATACAGACATAATCACACAAAGAAGCATACACATACATACAAAAAGAGAGAAAGGAAAAAAATATATATATCTATATATTAAGAAAAAAAGCAAGAGACCAATGAAGTCAATAAACAAATCTATCAATGATAATAAACTCTAAATACTAAATTACAATAAACATAAAACCAAAACCAAATTAGATGTAGAAAACAAACAGGAAGTCTACAGTTTCTCCCAATTTTGGGGTGATTCATTGTCTATTCAGGTATTCCAGAGATGCAGGTACATAAAGTTGATTGTTGGGATTTAATCTGTTGCTCATGTGGCTGCTGGAAGAAATTTCCCTTTCTCTTCTTTATTTGCACAGCACCTGGGGTCAGCTTTGGATTTGGCCCTGCTTCTGCATGTAGGTCGCCTGAGGGTGTCTGTTCTTCACTCAGACAGGACGGGGTTAAAGTAGCAGCTCATTAGGGGTCTCTGGGTCACTCAGGCCAAGGGTAGGGGGAGGGGTACGGAGTGCCGGGCGAGCCTATAGTGGCAGAGGCCGGCATGAAATTCCAACAGCCTGAGGCGGGCCTTGTGTTCTCCCAGGGAAGTTGTCCCTGGATCATGGGACACTGGCAGTGGCGGGCTGCACAGGCTCCCAGGAGGGGAGGTTTGGATAGTGACCTGTGCTTTCACACAGGCTTCCTGGTGGCTGCAGCAGCAGCCTTAGCATTTCATGCCTGTCTCTGGGGTACGTGCTGATAGCTGTGGCTCGCTCCCATCTCTGGAGCTTGTTTAGGTGGTGCTCTGAATCCCCTCTCCTCACTCACCCTGAAACAATGGTCTCTTGCCTCTTAGGCAGCTCCAGACATTTTTCTGGACTCCCTCCCGTCTAGCTGTGGTACACTATCCCCCTTCAGGCTGTGTTCACGCAGCCAACCGCAGTCCTCTCCCTGGGGTCTGACCTCCGAAGCCCGAGCCTCAGCTCCCAGCCCCTGCCTGCCCCGGCAGGTGAGCAGACAAGCTTCTCAGGCTGGTGAGTGCTGGTCGGCACCAATCCTCTGTGTGGGAATCTCTCCTCTTTGCCCTCCGCACCCCTGTTGCTGCACTCTCCTCCATGGCTATGAAGCTTCCCCACCACCACCCCCCGGTCTCCACCAGTGAATGGGCTTCCTAGTGTGTGGAAACTTTTCCTCCTTCACAGCTCCCTCCCCAAGGTGTAGTTCCTGTCCCTCTTCTTTTGTCTCTGTTTTTTCTTCTGCCCTACCCATGTATGTGAGGATTTTCTTGCCTTTTGGAAAGTCTGAGTCTTCTGCCAGCGTTCAGTAGGTGTTCCGTAGGAGTTGTTCCACATGTAGATGTATTTCTGATGTACCTGTGGAGAGGAAGGTGATCTCCACCTCTTGCTCCTCCACCATCTTGAAGGTCTCCTGGGCTGCATTCTTATCTGGAGGCTTGAATGGAGAAGAATCTGCTTTCAAGCTTACTCAGCTTGTTGGCAGAAATCATTTCCTTGCAATTGTAGAATATGGAGCTTCTATTCCTTGTTGGCTGTTGACCCAAGGCTGCTCTTGGTTCCTAGAGGCTGCGCACGGATTCTTGCCATGTGACTTCTTCAAAATGGAGGCTTATTACACCAAACTAGCAAGAAGAATCTCTAGATAGAGTCTTATATAACGTGATACGAAGTAATTATAACAGTGACATTCCATCACCTTTGCCAAAAAGAGGGACCTCACATACCTTGGCCATATTCTGTTCTTTGGAGGAAGGTCACACATCCCACCCACACTCCAGGGGAAGGGGTTATACAAGGGCATGATCACCTGAGTGTCTGTGAACCACACAAGTAAATCCAATCATCCTCATTCCTTTTGAGAGTGGATGGTTTATTCGTGAGCATTTGACCTACTCCTGGCCAGTGGGAAGTGAGAGGATAGCTGATGGGGTGTGTGGCAGAGGCTGATGGTACTTGCCAGAATCCACATTCTCCTCTTCTTCTGGGGCAGAGAATTAGATTATATTCTCTAGCCCTTTTACATCTTACTGTGGTCATATAGCTAGTTTTCACTAATGGAATGTGAATAGAAGTGAGGTATATCACTTTCTGCACCTTCTCTATACCATCTTTTCTCTCACCCACAGGCCAGATGTTGACAATCCAGAAGATTTTTCTGAGGCCCTGGAGGATGCTAGAGCCACTAGCTGGAAGGATCCTGGGTCCCTAAGTGTCTGCATGGAGCAGAGCATCCTCCCCACCCGTCATTTTGAATCAGACTATGACATGAGCAAGAAAATAACCTTTATTGTGTTTGGTCATAGGAATTTTGTGTTATGATATGTGTTATGATAGTAAGTTCATGTTTAGATAGTAAGTTCATGTTTATTAATGCAAAGCATTTCTGTAAAGGTTTTTTATCCCTACTGAAAAAAGGATGCATGAGGAATGAAAGTAGAGGTCCTTCCTCCAGTTTCTTTAATGAATGTTGTATTTGCACAGTACATAGGATAGATACAGCCACCTTGAAATCAAATGTAATACAAAAGAAAGAGGAGATATTTCCAGCTGCTAAATTAACCAAACTCTAGAATTCTTGTGATATAATAAAATTCCCTCAATCTTTAATCACACTTAGTTGTATAATCTATTATTTTTATTTAAAAGCATCCCATGCGAAACAGAATCTAAGTTCGATTCTTAATAGCCCGTATCCACTCTATACTTACCACATCCCAAATCATCTGATACTTAACCACCTAGATTCTATGATCCATTTATATTAAACATATTCATGTTCAGAAAGTTGAGCCTGAGTCCACTGCCTTATTAGCTGATGTATAACAACTTAATTCCTTTGTGCTTTATAATGTTGCAAATCTGCTTGGAGAGCTAACACATTAAGGGGTTATCAGACCCTAGAACCTTGGTATAGATGAGTATATTAGATCCCCTGTTAAACCCCTTTCGAATCCCTGCACAGTTCACTACACTTCATAAAGAATTAGCATAGCCTGTCCAGGAGATATTATCTTCAAGGGATGGTCATGTATGGAGAAAAGGATAGATTTGGGCACCTAAGACTGAGGATCACTTTTGGGGGAAAATACAAATGGAAAGAGAGATGAAGACTACAAACAGTAAAATGATTGTTTCATTAACATATCTATAACCAGTTTTGTTGGGTATAATCAACCAGTTGATTGGACAACAAATCTCCTTCAAAGAATTGAGCCAAGGTCTTCCCTGGTGGTGCAGTGGTTGAAAATCTGCCTGCTAATTCAGGGGACACGGGTTCGAGCCCTGGTCTGGGAGGATCCCACATGCCGTGGAGCAACTAGGCCCGTGAGCCACAACTACTGAGCCTGCGTGTCTGGAGCCTGTGCTCCGCAACAAGAGAGGTCGCGATAGTGAGAGGCCCGCGCACCGCGATAAAGAGTGGCACCTGCTTGCCACAACTAGAGAAAGCCCTCACACAGAAACGAAGAACCAACACAGCAAAAATAAATTAATTAATTAAAAAAAGAAAAAAAGAATTGAGTCAAGAAAGGGCTGGGTGACTGTGCCTGATCCCACTGGGAGCCTGACTGACAGGATCAGTCTACAGACCTGGAGGTGGCCACTACAACAGAGGCAGCTAGTGGGCAAGTGTGACTGACAGACACTAGTGCTCGTGGGCAGTGACTTGAGAGGCTCATGCTGTTGGGGTCTGTGTAGTGTTCATCCAGAGGCAGGAAGTCCTTTCTGCTATACAACCTGGAACATGAGAGAAGGGCCAGCTGGTGTCTTTTCCCCACACCCAATACACTTCCGCTCCTAGGAGGGAGAAGAGAGCATAGAGAGAGAGAGAAAGAGAGAGAGAGAGAGATCTGCTTCCCCTCCTCCTTCCTTCACATCGCTTCTTTCCTTGTTTCTTTCTATTTCAAGTACTCTTAAAAAAACTGCATCTAGATTTTACCCCTGACTCTGCAACTGATAAGCTATGAAACAGTCACTTCCTTGTTCTTTCCCTCTCATCCTCTCTCTTTCTCCCCTACCCCCCCAGTTAATCATCAAACACTTTTTGGGTTCTTCTTCTGACTGGCCAGGCATTGTGCAAGTCACTAGAGATAATCTGAAAAGAAAATAATTCCTTCTTGTAAAATTAAACTAGACCAGATGATCTCACCAGTCTATTTTACTTACTAGTTCTGCCCCACTAGTTTTGCTCACACACCCCTCTCCATCATATCTGGAGTCCTCACCTGCCTTCTCAATGCTCTCTTGCTGCTCCTTGCCCCTTTAAAGTCCCCCTTTCGACCTATCATCAAAGGGCATTCCAGCCTTTTCCCTCTCCTTCTGCCCCCTCCACCACATCAAAACCAGGCTGCTGTGAGTGCTGCCTCTTTATTCCTTCAGTCAGCATGCAGTTACTAATCCGTTAATGTAACCTAAGTAGAAGTATAAATAATTGCTTGATAATCCCTTAGTATTTGATCATACCAAATAACATTTGCATTTTCATTAGGGTCTTAAATAATCTGGTGGCTTTCTTTTTTAAAAAATTACTAAGTAATTTACTTTTTGTAATTTCAAATATATGTATATATCTTTAAGTTGAACTGGATAGAGTGTAGATTTATACTTTCACAGAATTGCATAAAAGAGATCGTGTTGTACATAGCTTTTGATATGAATTGTGACTTTTTTTCCTTTAGTTCCTTCTCCCCCCTCCAACCCCTTCCGTATTCATAATCCTCATCCACAAGCTCTTCTCTACAAAACCTCATAACCCATTTTCAACCTATTATGTATCCATTCATATTTTTCTCTATTTGTGTGTTTTCATACCAGTGTATAAGAATATACATAAAAGGATGTTTATTGGAGTGTCGTTGTTAGTGGCAGAAACACTAGAAACAGAGTGAGCATCTATCAATAGAGAATGGTTGAAGAAATTCTGGTACAACAACATGTTTCCCTTAGGCTAGGCTGGGTATTGACGTGGAATAAACAATTCCAAAGTCACAGTTGCTTACATCAATAAAAATGGGTTGCTTGTTCTTTCTATATGTCCAATTCAAGCCAGTAAGGGACTCTGCTCCTCGTGGTCATTCAGAGACCCCAGCTGATGCAGCAACCACCATCTTGAACATTGCCAGCTGCTATGACAGAGGGAAAAAGAGTTCTGGAGGTTCTGCACCAGATGATTAAATGTTTCAGCCCATTCAGCCATAGGTGAGCCAGAAAGTACAATCCTACCATGTACTGGGAAGGGAAGGGAACTTAAAGTGTTGGTCAATAGCACTAAGGACTACTACTACTACTACACCACCCATGTTCTATTATGTATCTATTAATAAAGAAAAAAGAAGTAATAATTCTTTTATACCAAATGACTTAGAGATACTTCTACAAGGGACTGCTGAGTGAGAAAAATACAATACAGATAAATGAGGAAAATAGGATCCCATTTTTTGAAACAAACAGTGGGTCAAAAATTTCTACGTATGGATTTGCTTGTGTTTATAGGAATATGTGCATACGTGCTCACCTAGTTATTTCCATACATCTTAAGCATAAGAATTACCCTGGGCCCCTTGTTAAATGTTAGGATTCCTGGACCTCAACCCAGCTCTACTGAATCAGATCTGGTCTGTGCACTAGTGAGAAAGCCAGAACTTGAGATTCAAGCCTGGTGCTTTATTCTACCATATGCTGTCCTCACTGTAGTGCTTCATTCATTCCAAATGACTTCTTCCCTGAGGAAAAAGTACTGATTCAGTGATTTATCCATTCATCCATCCATTTATCCATCAGATATTTATTGAACATCTGCTATGTGTCAGGGACTTTGTTATATGCTAGGGATCAGTAGTGAGCAGAGCACACTAGGTTCTATTTTGATTTTATAGTCTAGGCTGATTTTACACTCTACTTAAGGAGACACCATATTAATTCACATGAACAAACTATGATAAGGACTATGATAAGTAGGAAAAGAATGTCATGAGCAAAGATAATACAGGGATGACATTTAAATGGGGGAGTGAAGGAAGTCTTTTCAGAGGAAGCAAAGGCTTATGGAAAACTGTTGGGGGTGGGGCCAGAAGGCTGCTCAGAGAGCATTCTAGGCAGAATTACCCATGGGAAGGCCCACAGTGGGAAATGACAGCACGCTGGTGTGCCTGGGAGACAGTGAGCTTGGAGACAGTGGTGAGAGAGGACACTAGACCATGCAGGACTTTGTAGGACATGTAGGGAGTTTGAACTTTATTATAAGTGCAGTGGGAGGCATTGTGGTTTTTAGCAAGCAGAGTGAGAGAAGATTGGGTCTATGTTATCTTTTTATAGCAAGTTTATTGTGGTATGAGTTACATACTATAAAAATGCACTCATTTCAGATGTTCAGTTTGATGAGTGTAAAAAACAAATACATACTCATACACACACGTATGTATCTGTGTAATAATCAAAATGTGGAATATTTCTATCACCCCAAAAGGTTGTTCCTTTGTGCCTCTTTACATTCAATCCCCACCACTGACCATAGGCAACCCTGATGTGCTGTCACTATTGATCGGTGTTTTCCAGAGCTTGATATAAATGGAATTTTACCATGTATACTTTTTCATGTCTTGCTTATTTCACACAGCAGAATGTGGTAAGATCCATCCATATTGTCATATGTATCATTACCTCATTTCCTTTTATTGCTAAGCAATATTATATGGCACAGGCATAACACAATTTGTTTATTGTTCACATATTGATTGACCCATGTTGTTTCCTGTTTAGAGCTATTATGGATAAAGCTACTATGAACATCCACATACAAGTCCTCGTGTGGACATATGTCTTCATTTTACTTGAATAAATACCCAAGTGTGAAATTGGTATCTCTAATGGTTAGTATATGTTTAACTTTACAAGAAACTCTCTACCAGTTTGCCAAAATAGTTGTACCATTTTATGTTCCTACCAACATTATACAAGAGATTGTTGATCCAGATCCTTGTCAACACTTGGTATTATCACCCTTTTTAATTTTAGCTATTAGAATGAGTGTGTAATTGCATCTCACTGTAGTTTTAATTTACACTTTCCTGATGTACTAATGTTGTTGAACATCTATCTTTTCATATGCTTATTGGACATTCATATATTCTCTTTAGAGTGGTGTCTGTGTAATCTTTTGCCATTTTTAAAATCAGTTATCTTATTATTAAGTTGTAAGAATTATTTATATATTTTGGATACAATTTCTTTGTCAGATGTATGTATTGTGAATATTTTTCTTCTGACCTATGGCTTATCTTTACTTAATAGTATTTTTCAAAGAGCAAAAGTTTTACATTTTAATAGAGTCCAATTTACCATATTATGTCTTCACTGCTTTATGCTTTTTGTGTCCTAAGAAATATTTGCCTAATGCAAGGCTTTGAAGCCCTTCTTCAATGAATTTTTCTAAAATACTATAGTTTTAGCTTTTATATTTAAGTTTGTAATCCATTTCAGCTTAATTTTCTGTATGGCATGAGGTAAGGATGAAGGTTCATTTCTTTTTCCTTTTCTGTAGTTCTAGTTGTTTGAGCACAGTTTTCTTTTTTATTCTAGTATAATTGCTTTACAATGTTGTGTTAGTTTCTGCTGTACAATGAAGTGAATCAGCTATATGTATACCTATATTCCTTCCCTCTTGAACGTCCCTCCCACCCACCATCTAGGTCGTCACAGGGCACTGAGCTGAGCTTCCTGTGCTTTATAGCATGTTCCCACTAGCTAGCTATTTTATGCATGGTAGTGTATATATGTCAATCAATTCATCCCACCTTCCCCTTCTCCCCCTATATCTACATGTCTGCCCTCTATGTCTTTGTCTCTATTCCTGCCCTGAAAATAGGTTCATCTGTATCATTTTTCTAGATTCCACATATATACGTTAATACATGATATTTGTTTTTCTCTTTCTGGCTTACTTCACTCTGTATGACAGACTCTAGGTCCATCCACATCTTTACAAATGACCCAATTTTGTTCTTTTTATGACTGAGTAATATTCCATTGTATACATGTACCACATCTTCTTTATCCATTCATCTGTCATTGGACATTTAGGTTGTTCCCATGTCCTGGCTATTGTAAATAGTGCTGCAATGAACATTGGGGTACAGGTGTCCTTTTGAACTATGTTTTTCTCAGGGTATATGTCCAGCAGTGGGATTGCTGTGTCATATGGTAGTTCTATTTTAAGTTTTTTAAGGAACCTCCATACTGTTCTCCACAGTGGCTATATCAATTTACAGAGCTAACACCTATCCTTCTTAAACTCTTCCAAAAAATTGCAGAGGGAAGAATACTCCCAAATTCATTCTAAGAGGCCACTATCACCCTGATACTAAAACCAGAAAAAGATATCACAAAAAAAGAAAGCTGGAGACCAATATCACTGATGAACGTAGACACAAAAATCCTGGACAAAATACTAGCAAACAGAATCCAACAATACATTAAAAGGATCATACACCATGATCAAGTGAGATTTGTCCCAGGAATGCAAGGATTCTTCAATATATGCAAATCAATCAATGAGCAGAGTTTGTTGAAAAGACTTTCCTTTCATTCATCAAGTTGCCTTGCCACCTCTGTTAAAAATAAATTGTACATATGAGTATGGGTCTATTTCTTGCTTTATTCAGTTTCATTGATATATGTATATCCTTACTCAGTACTATGCAGTGTTGAGTAGTACAGCTGTGTAGTAAGTCTTGAAATCAGGTAGTGTAAGTCCTCCAACTTGATCATTTTTCAAAATTGTTTTGGCTATGTTAGATGCCTTGAATTTCTATACCAATTTTAGAACCAGCTTGTCAAATTCTGTTTTGTTTTCTTTTTTAAAAGCCTGCTTGGATTTTGATTGTAATCGTGTTGAATCTATAAATCAGTTGGAGAGAATTTAAATCTTAACAATATTGGTCGTTCAATCTTGGATTTTCTTGATAGCTTTTTTTTTTTTTTTTTTTTTTGCCGTACGCGGGCCTCTCACTGTTGTGGCCTCTCCCGTTGGGGAGCACAGACTCCAGACGTGCAGGCTCAATGGCCATGGCTCACAGGCCCAGCCGCTCCACGGCATGTGGGATCTTCCCGGACCGGGGCACGAACCTGTGTCCCCTGCATCAGCAGGCAGACTCTCAACCACTGTGCCACCAGGGAAGCCCTGCTTGATACCTTTAATGAAACTGCCCTTCTACCCACCTGTATGGTCCACAACACCTTGAACCACTGGAAGCGTTCTTGTCTCTGAGGTTTAGAGGAGTCCATGGTTATTGATCCTGCAGTCCCTGGAAATATACCCACAGAAATGGTTCCTCCTCTCTTGGTTCATGTAGTCTCCTGAGGCTTGGAAAGCAGAGACAAATTCAAGTAAGCCAGGGGTTTCTCACACTACAGGTCTCCCACAAGCAGTTGTTGCTGAGTGGAGTTCACAGATCCAGACATCTCTGCTTCTTACTCTGGAAGGTGCAATGGTCCACTGGTGAGGGTCTTGACAAGTTGCTCTTAGGGCCAGTCTGGAAGGATAAATTTAGATGAGGTCCCACAGGAGGACCTCCAAGAGTGTACTACAGGTGCAGTATGTGTAATGGAAGAACCAGTGGGCTGGTCTTATTGTCAGGAAATATTTGTTCATATCCTGACACTGATCTTTCCAGGTAATGTAGTTTATGACAAGTTATCTAACTTCCCTGAGCCTCTATTTCCTTATCTTCCCAAGGACATGAACATCTTGACCTCACCCAGTCATTGTGAGGAATAAATAAGGTGGCAGAAGTAAGGCTGAGCCTGCTTGCTGAGGCTGGGAAAGTTAGATGTAGGGAGAAAAAGTGGGAACAGGAGACAGTCCCCCTATTCCTAGCTAGAAGCACCAGGACAGAAGTGGACAGCCTAAAATAGAGCTGTATATAAAAGAGCAGGTGAGGAGATGGTAGAATATCGCTGACTTCAGCCCTGTGCTTACTTTTCCCTTCTCCCTTCCATTTCCACTGCCCACATTTTCTCAGGGAGCTCTTTCATGGTGCTCACTGGGGAAATGGTGCCCAGAGAGTATGGGCAGACCCTGCTTTGTGGACACTGACTGCAGCCAACACAAATTTCACCAAGAGCTTCCCCACTGCCATCCTCCTCTCTAACTGACTAATCTCCTCTGTGCTCAAGGACCCAGTGTGACATAGCTGGACATTGGTGAATCTATCTTGGAAGGCAAATACGTTTTTCCTGGGAGCTGTCTCCTTGCCATGTACTCAACTGTGTGCTTGAGTCTTCCATGTGGAGAAAAGAGAGCTCCTCTCTGCTTTCAAATCCATCTGGCTTTGCACAACTCTGGGTTTATGGGATGTATTGTTGGGTGCAAGACAGGGTAGCTTTCTTGGAAGATGGAGATGCTGGGTTTCTACCTGATGAAGAAGGGGCATTTCCTGGAAGGCTGGAGACAAAGTGAATTATGCTACTTGTTTGGGGATAAGACTGGGCCTTCTCTCTAGGGAAGGGCCATGAGCGTTAGATTTGGGTAATGAGGTGGGAGGCGGGCTGGATGCACTCCCTTCACAGAAAGGAGTTTCCCTTCCCTTCAGGGTTCCTCCTGGGATTCCATCCCCTGTATGGAATGGATGCAGGTGATTCCTCCAGAAGATGATTCCATTTACCAAACATTTATTTTCATAGCCTTTTGTGGGGATGGGGAGTGGAACACCCGGTGTTTTCACCTAGTGAAAGTGGGAGGTAAGAAGAAAAGGAACTGCTCATCCAGGTCCACTCCCCAGAACCAGTACAATAGCCCAAATTGTCTGAAAACCCCTTGGGAAAAGCAAATTCCTGACATGAGCTTGTGGGAATTCTCATCCATGTCCCCCTGTTCCCTCTCCTCTTTCTCCTCACTTGTGCTTCTCTTTCTGGAGCATTATTTAGGCCTCTGGGCAGGATGACAGGGAGCCTTGGGGTGGGTTAGGTACACTCCTCTCCATCTTTCCAATGCTCTCAGTGGGGAGGTGGCCTGCAGCTCCCCTCCCTCCCTGATTACTCACCCTCTGAGGTCCCATTTCTCCAATCAAGGAGCTATCTGCTCTGAACAACTTCCTTTACAGAAGACAGTGATTTAATACATTACTTTTCCCAGGAGTATATGCACTCCAGAAGAGAAGCCCAGGGGTGTCCTGTGCTTAAACCAAAGTCATGATGCAGTCTTGCAGAAATTCTAGGCATCCATGGGCAGAATCCTTGCCAGTGCCCCCTTGGGTGATATCTGGGTGGCCTTCCCACTGGACATGTCAGATATTACTGGCTCTGCATGCCACACAGCTCATAGGTATCAAGGTGGACAGCACATGATGCCTGTCACTGTATGCCCAGCTCAGCCCCTCCCCTGTCCTCCCCCATATGTGGTCCCACCATGAGCATGGCCTCCTGTAGTGACAGCAGCCAGGGCCTTCAGACTGAGGCTGGGAGAAACCTCAGGTCACTGGCCCTGAGAGCTGCTGCCCTCTCTCCTAAAGCTGGAAGACTCTCAGAAGTCAGATTCCACAGTTGTTTGTCCCCCTCTGCCCAGAGCCTGTTCCAAGTGTTTAATTAGCAAATCTCCAGTATCAGGAAGTTGTTTACTTAGCTTCCTCAGGAACTGTTCTCTCAGGAGAACACCAACTACCATTTAAGAGACAATAACATTTGTCAGCCTGAAGTCACCTTAAGATCATCTAGTCTCCATGTTAGAATGGACTTTTTGAGTTATTTAATACAGTGATTCTTAAGCCTGGCTTCTCATCAGAATTACCTGTGGAACTTAAAAAGATCCTGTCTCTACCACAACCTTCTGAATGAAAAGCTTTGGAGTGACACCAGGCCCATAAATGGATGTACGAACAACAGCCTTCCAGTCACATTCTGGCAGCTGGATGTGCCTGGCTCTCCAGATTCCCCTGCAAGGTCTCACTTGTCCACCTGTGCCAGTGCTTCAGGAGAGCTTGTCAGTGACTCTTCCCTGATCCACCTACTGCCCCTTTCAGGGCCTTAATTCTACATCTTCTTCCACAACCATGTAAAATCTTACTCCTATAATAAATTCCTAGTCTTTAAAAAAAAAAAAAGCACCACCAATAGATGTTTTTTTCATTGCCTCCATCCATCAGACAACCTCCCCTCATTCCAAACTTTGCTTCATCCTTTCCCCCTGGGAATCTGACTCTAATGCAGAGAACCTGGAGAGCCTTTCTAGCTTCTCTAAGCATCTCTGCCCACCCCACCCCCAGCTACTACACCCCACCCACACAAGACTGCACTCCATTCTAATGAAAGAGTGCAAAAGCTTTTAAGTTTCATTAGGTCCCATTTGTTTATTTTTGTTTTTATTTCCATTTCTCTAGGAGGTGGGTCAAAAAGGCTCTTGCTGTGATATATGTCATAGAGTGTTCTGCCTATGTTTTCCTCTAAGAGTTTTAGAGTGTTTGGCCTTACATTTAGGTCTTTAATCCATTTTGAGTTTATTTTTGTGTATGGTGTTAGGGAGTGTTCTAATTTCATTCTTTTACATGTAGCTGTCCAGTTTTCCCGAAGCAGCCACATAGCGCAGGGAGATCAGCTCAGTGCTTTGTGAGCACCTAGAGAGGTGGGATAGGGAGGGTGGGAGGGAGATGCAAGAGGGAGGAGATATAGAGATATATGTATAGGTATAGCTAATTCACTTTGTTATAAAGCAGAAACTAACACACCATTGTAAAGCAATTGTACTCCAATAAAGTTGTTAAAAAAAAAAGAAAGAAAGAAAAGAGTGGATGGGGAGAAGCTTTTGCAGACACAGGTTTGCAGGCAGAATCGGGCCATCTCTGCTCTTGGAGAATGCTCAGACACCCACATTGATTTGCACTGCATTTACCTCTGCAGCCCCCTCCCTGAAGAGAAGTAATCACAGTGGCAATCAGGAGCAGAACTCACCTGCTGGTCTCCTGTTCATCTTCCCTTGGCCACAATCAACACTTGGGGACCAACTGCAGGGTGCATCCACTTGTACTACTCTCTCAGCTGCTGTAGGACCCTGGTACCTGCCTGCCCCTCCACCCTCTGAACCACTTGTCTGCTATCCCTGCAGGGTCCTCCTCTGGGCCTCTGGTTGTTGGCTGGATGCCTGAACCCCTGGTCCATCTTCTTTGGGTCTATCTGCTCCCAATGAGGCCTCAAATGTGAGGACTCCTCCTGACACAGCATCACAGGGAAACTTGGGGGTGTGCCTCTAGTCAGAGGCATCATCTGAAGACAGGAGGAAAATTTTAGCCCAGGATGAAGACCATGGCACAAACATAAGAATGATAATTATCACGGTTGGTAACATTGCTTGGTACTTGCACCATGCCAGACAATTTATATTTACCATTATACACAATCTTCTAAACCACTCTCTGATGTAGATACTACTCAAGAGTGGCTATAAAGTCTAAACATACTGTTAATGTTATTTTATCATGGATCTTAATATACTCTCCATAAATGACCTATTATATATTTGCCTATGTTTACAGGCTTGGAGTCACCCTGCATTATTATGCCAATTTTACAGATGAGGAAACTGAGACTCACAGATGTCACTGTAATAGGAGAGCAGAAATTCAAACTCAGCTCTGTGTAACTCCAAAAGCCATGCCTACAACCCTGTGCCACGTAAACCCATCATGTGCAGGTGAGTCCCCTTACCTCCATCCCAGAATGTGGCCCCACTATGCACTCAAGAGACCTCAGGGAAACCCCATCTAGAATTTATACTGTCAGAGAGAATCCAATGGAAGTGAGGACGTTTTAGAACTAGAGGAACTTAGAAATTGAAAGAAACTTAATTAGATCTAAACATAGTGGTTCTTAACTATTTATGAGCTCTTTAAGAATCTGATGAAAGCTATTGACCCCCTTGCCAAGAAATACACATATATCCGTACACTGTTGCCTACACTCTGGTGGTTCTTGGAGCCCCAGAAGCCCAGCCTGGGGCCTTGTCCAGCACCTCCCCGTGGTGTTTTTTCCCCATGCATACACACATCCTGTATCTGGCATTATAACCAGTCAGGCTTGATTAACCCAAGCTAGTGCTTCCTGTCTGGCCCAAATTCCTCCTTGTGCAAACATGGAAATAGGCCCAGAGAAGTGGTCTGCCCAACATCACAGTCAATGGGACTAGCAGAGCAGGGCTAGAGCCAGGGTGGACCATTCCTTTAGGACCACTTAGGCTGGAAGTGTCCTGGGCCCAGTCAGTGCACCTGGGTTCAGGGCTAAACAGTCCTGCCTTGGTGGATGTCTGTCGGCCACTCACAGAGTGTCCCATGGTCCCACGTTGGTCTTCTGAAGAGCTTGGAGGACCACTGGGCTCTCTCAAGGTCTCCTCACTGCCATGTACTGCCTCCTCACTACCAGTCCAGTCTAATCAAATTTAAGGGTTTCAATATGGAGCTTCCAGTCCAAAAGATTGCAGGGAAAGAGCTCAGAGGGGCTTCTTTATGGAAGAATGAGGCAATCATTCAGGAGAGAAACCGAGTTCCTGGGATGATGGGCACCCACTTCTTTTTAAAGAAGAGAATCACCTCAGTTTTCCTCAACTGAGGCTATTCAGCTGGAAACCGTATGCTTTTGCTCTGGGGCATCTTCCCTGATGCAGAGAATAGGGGCCTACCCAGCCCAAACCTCGAGCACCCCTGTCCTAGAACTCATTTTCTTGGATCCTTGGTGGTTTTGCAATAGGGAAAAACAAATCTGACTCCATATTAGATCTGTTCTATTGCCTGTGCTTAGTCATGCTGGCTCTGCACCTTTTGTAAAAGAATGTTGCCTGCAGTGTGAAATATATAGGATAGCCTATTCTCAGGGCTCTGACCTTTAAGACTCCATTCATATAGAAATAGAAAATTTCAGGACAGAGAATAACATTTGTTTTATTGGAGGTTTACAGGAACATTGTGACCTACCTGACATATGTGGACAGCTGCAAGAACACAGGATTCCTACAAGGAGTGTGCAACAACTAACAACACCTCTCCCTCACCTTGCCTTTAAAAGTCGTTTGCTGCAACGCTTCGAGGAGTTCGGGGATTTGGGGGCACAAGCCACCCATCTCCTTGCAGGGCCCTGCAATAAACCTTTCTCAGTTCCAAACGCTGATGTTTCAGTTTGTTTGGCTTCACTTGTGCATTGGGGACAGGAACTTGTGTTTAGTAACAGTTTTCCTTATCCACCTCCATATCCCAGCATGTGGCTCAATGCCCTGTACACAGCAGATACTCAGCAGACACTTCTGCCACTGGAAGGGACCCTGCAATCCAGATCAGGAAGGCAGACATCATCCTTCCTCCCCTCTGCTTCTTCCTCCTCCTCTTTGCCTCCCCTGGAAGGTTGCAGCTACTCAGGCTGCTGTGGGCTCATTATAGTGGCTCGAGGAACATGCAATGTCAGCCATAAACATTAACAGCCCTTGTTATGAACCCCCCTCTGTGCTGCTGCTTCAGTCCAAGTTTACACAGTAAACAGTGCAGTTTTTATTTGATCAAGGGAGTGCTCTTCACAGGAGCTAATAGCCTGCTCTGGCCCTGGAGCTTCTCTTGCTGCTTGGTGAGACCAGTCACATGGCCAGGGAGGCCCCACTGTCGGGAGGAGCCAGGCCACCTCCTGCTGGCCAGAGGCCAGGCCCGTGGGGACAGTGGACCAGGAGGCTCACAGTGAGGCTGGAGCCGCCTGTCCCAGAGAAAAGGGAACAGGGGACGGCCCTCCTGGGAAGTGGCCCCCTCAACAGCTCCTTCGGGGCAGCCAGTGACCAACACTCATCAGCTCTTGGCTGCTGAACCCAGTTTTTAAAGTATGAATTGAAATGGGACACTGGTTTCTCTTTCTGTTTTAATGGGGAAACGGGAGATAAACACTAATGGGGATGTTTTAACTTCTTGCTTTAGTTTATTTTTCAAAGCTGGCTTCAGAGATTCTACAGCTGCGTGTCACCCAGGCACATTTCTGCAAAGAGCCATGGGGACCATCCTCACTGGAGTGTGAACTGTCACAAAGGCTCATCACCACCACGCAGCCCAGCTGGGACTCTGTCAAAGGTGCTGCATCAGGGTTGTGGGGTTAGATTTGCACAGCCCAATGCTTGGGCCCAGCTGACTCTTGAGAGAAGGCGGTTTAACATACAGCTGCCGACTGATTGCTGTCTTTGACTGGAAAATGGAAGGAAAGTGGGGATGTGTGGTCTCAGCCTTTAGAGCTGGACAAGAAGAAAACAATGTATGGTGGGGTTTCTTAAGTGACCTGGCTAGAGCAAAAGAGGAAGATGGAGAAGTTTCTAGAACTGCCTCCTTAGATGAATGGGAGTGTTTTTCTTATTCCTTTTGACTTGGATTTGATTCTCTCTGCTGGTTTCTCCTGCCAGCCTCTTCCTTTCCCAGCCTTCCCAGCAGGCATTGCTGTGAGTGAGGGGTCTGCAATGAGACTGGTTGTTACTTTCCCACTCTGAGAATCTTAGGGTGAGTTCTGGGCACCCACTGGTCACCAATACATGACCTTTCCCTACCACCCAGCCACTGCCTTGGGTCTCTGCCCAGAATGGCAGCTCTTTGCTGGGGCTGGCCAGTCTTCCCTGGACCCCAGCTGCCTTGTCTGGGGCCTGGTCGCCAGGCCTAGGTCCATTCCTGTGTCTGGCATCCTGCTCTGAAATAGCTCCTTTGCTCAAAATACATGCCTCCATCAGCCTGATTTCCAGTGTCACCAGCTGACGCACCCTCCTCCAAGCATCACTTGAATACTGGCAGTTACCTGAGCTACTTCTGAATCCAACAGGTGTATTAGATACCATGCCCTGGCCTGCCTGACTCCTGCTCAGTACATCAGCTTTCAAAGCAAGGAGGGTCCCCTCAGCACTGATTCAAAGTTCTTTTCTAGTCCTCCACCTCCTGCCAGGCCTGCCTCATACCTGAGCTGGTCCCACCTGCAGTATCTCTCTCCCCTGCCTCCTTGGAGAGAAGGAAGTGACTTGCTGAGCAGGCCTTGTATGGAGTCCTGCTCTGATAGGAAAGCACAAATCTGTCACTGTCAAAGAGCTACCGTCATGGTGATTGGACAGTGGGAGGCAGTGAAATGAGGTAGAAGGTGGCTAGACAGCCCTGAGGCCCAATCCCTCTTCTTACACTGATTATTCTCCCTGGTTGAGCCTCATTAAATGGGCTTAATGAGAACATGTACCTCACTTTCAATCAACAAATATTTGAGTCCATACTACGAGCCAGGCCCCATTCCAGCTACTGGGGATCCATGTTAAACAACACGCATGGCCCTGCGTCTCCAAGCTTAGTAAATCCTAGTGTTGACCTGAGGAGTACATGTAATGAAGAATGTAACATAACGCAGTGGACACCTGTTGTTTTTCCTTTGTGTGGCTCATTTCCTCCCTTTTTCTAGGCAATATAACCCTCTACATCCACTTAGATATCAGTACCCCCTCCCACTCTCACTATTATATCCCTTAAAGTTGTCAGTCTTAGTCCCCCAACACTTTGGTGGCAGACTGGGGCAGGAGACCCAGTCTTTGCAAGTCACTTGGCCCATCCTTTTGGCCTCATGATTGGTCCAGGGTAAAGTATGTGTTCCACGTGAGACCAACCAGAGTCCTTCCCTGAGCATTTCTATTCTGAAGCTGGGACTCAGAGCCTGCCCTCTTTTCCCTTTGATTTGTCAGCTCCAAGACCAGGGAGTCTAGAACTAACAGTTCTGCCCCTCCACACAAAGGAGCCTGAGGGAATGGGCTCCAACCTGGATGGAGGAGAAAAGACAGGCACAGAGCCAGAAGGCCCATTGCTGTTCTTCAGCCCTGGGCCCACCAACCCTGGGGGCTGCAATCCCTCCTGCATTTCAAGGTTTGGTTGGAGTCCATGAATTTCCTTTTTTATGTCTAAGCTACTTTGAGTTAGAAAGTATGACACTTAAAACTAGAAGGCTTCTGATAAATACAAAAGCTAATACAGGGGTTTCACATTATAAACATTCAAAAATGTTAGTTATTCTCCTCTAGAAAAGGAAGATGGGCAAAGGAGAAAGTGGGATGGAGAAATAGGAAAGATTTGGAAAGAGGGAGCTTTGGGGATTTCCAGGTAACAAGGTTTATGTTACTCTCATTCCCTACTGTGTCTTTGGTTAAATTAGACTGAGGAAGCAGGACCCCATAGACTCACTCATTTTTTAATGGATCTGTAGGTAATGAATTTTTATCTATCTATCTATCTAATCGGTCATCTATACCTATGTATCATTTATATCTATCTATCATATATCTAACTATCATTTACTAAATGTTCTCTTGAGATTCTCATCCACCCCTACTGAACTAAGAAGAAGGAATTTTGTAATTCTTCAAGATTTCTCAAGAGAGTGAGGGCATGGACATTGGTCTGACTCTGGGAATTTGCTAGTAGTGACACCAATGGACCATCTCCAGGAATGGGGAGGCAGGGGTGCCGGGGCACAGGGAAAGTCCACAAGAGGGCAGTTGAAAAAATCATATGTTCCACTATAGTTTCTCTTCCCTCCCTTTTTCCTTTGTTTTTCCTTAACCTCACTCAATTCCTTTTGTTCTATTTCTTCTCTGTTTTACTTTTTCCTTACTCTCATCCTTTTCTCCCTCTCTCCCTCTCTGCTCTCCTGCTCCTGAGAATGTGCAGAGGAATGTGTCGGACTCACTCACCATCATTCTGAACAAACACCTGTTCTTATGACTTAACACATTGCCCCTCCTGCCTGCATGGACCATTTCCATTGCAGGGCATTTTTTTAAGATTTGTTATTTTATTTATTTATTTATTTATTGGGCTGCATCAGGTCTTAGTTGTGGCATGTGGGATCTTTGTTGAGGCGTGCAGGATCTTTCATTACAGCATGCGGGCTCTTCATTGCGGTGCGTGGGCATCTCTCTAGTTGTGGCGAGCGGGTTTTCTCTTCTCTAGTGGTGGCATGCAGACTCCAGGGCACGTGGACTCTGTAGTTGTGGCACATGGGCTCCAGAGTGCATGGGCTCTGTAGTTTGTGGCACATGGGCTCTAGTTGTGGCATGTAGGCTCAGTAGTTGTGGCATGCGGGCTTAGCTGCCCCGCAGCATGTGGGATCTTAGTTCCCTGACCAGGGATCAAACTCACGTCCCCTGCACTGTAAGGTGGATTCTTTACCACTGGACAACCAGGGAAGTCCCCACTGCAGGGAATTTTAACACCAGCTTTTGGCCCCAGGGTGGTAGGTAAATCAGTTGGAGAGGTTCAGCATGTCAGGGAATAACAAGAACAGAGAACCACATATCCTCTGTCAGGAGCCTCCCACTCACATCTCCCAGGATCTACAGCCCAACCCACGTGAGGAAAATCTGAACCCTCACTCGAGACAGGACAGCAGGCCTCCTCCCAGCCCTGGGCAACTTTTACTCTGCCTCTCTGGCCCACAGCCTGCTGGCCAGGGCAAGAATGGATAGTAGTGAGAGAAGAATTAGCCTACAGCTCATTGGGTCATAGCCAGTGAAGAAAGCAAACACAAAGGAAGAAGTGGAGTGACCCATAATTACATGGACTTTACAGAAACAGCTTTTCATCATCTACACCGAGGGAGGGGAAAGGGAGGCATATCACCAAGTATCATGTCACTTGGCCTCTCTGAGCTTCAGTTCTTTGTCTGAAAAAAACAGACAATAATATCCACTGCAAAGAATTAGAATTAAATAAATAACCCATATGAAAGCACTTAATGCAGTGCATACAAAGACTATAAATTGAATCTGGATATGTTTCTACTGACTTAACACACACATACACACACAAACACATGACTTCTAGGTGTGCTCTGGATCCAGTTCAGATCTACTCCAGTCTCCTTTCTCAAAGGCTGGAGAAACAGGAAGCAAGCCTGCCCTGAGACAATGATCTGAGTCACCCTCACCTGAGCCCCAGTGGTCAGAGAAAGGCTCGGGTCTGTTCACAGCAGCCTAGGGGTTCAGGGCAGTGGACGGCCTGCCACACCATCTGAAGTTTCTCCATAACAATGAGAACAACATGGTGGCTCCTGGCCACCCAGAGTTGATTGAAGAGTCCAAGCATGGTATCTTGTCTTATTTCTGAGCATTTTATTTAAGGGAAGGTGTTCAGGCAAAAAGAAAAGGCTAAAAAAATACTTAATTTAAAATGCAATTACACTACATCCAGAAAAGAAACAAGGTTGGTGAGGATGGAAGGTATGGTGATATAATCATTTAAAAGGCACCAAATCTAAAGCCAGATCCGAGCTCAAATCCTACAATGACACCATAATCCAAGTGACTATAGCTGTGCCTCAGTTTCCTGCTCTGAGAAATGGGAATGATAATAACCCCTTTCCTATCTTACAAGACTGACGTTAGGACCAAGTGAGATAACATAACTGAAGTCACTTTGCAAAATATTATACAGCCAGTAGTAGTAGTAGTAGTAGTAGTAGTAGTAAATGTGGAATGTGGACCAGATAGCTGAAAAGTCTCACAAAAGCCTGTTACCATAACCAAACCTTTTTCTCATTAGTATCTCAGACATAAAATGTTGGGCTTATAACTTCAGACATCTTGCCCAAAGGAAACCATTCTCATGAGAGGATTTCCTCTTACCCACCCCTATTCTGCAAATGGAGATGGAAAGCAGGGCAAGGCCATCTTGTTGGCTTCCTGGATGGAGACTGCTGAGATAGGAAGGTGGCTGTACCTTTGTAAGGGTCAGGAGCCTCTGGTGATACCTGTGTATTTTACCTGAAGTGACAGCGACCTTGTTAGCCATCCTTGCATTGAGGAGCTTGATGGATTGAACTCCTGGGGAGAATGTGGCAGCTGTGATCTGCCCTAAAGATGATGAATAACAATCTTTTTCTTAAATGATTACCTAAAACTTTATAGGTAGCCAAAGCTGGCTTTCTCAGAGTCCCTGGAGGAGTGCTTTTATAAAGTGTCATTTAATTAATAAGGAGATTATGGATTGCTGTCATATATGGAGTACTGCACCAGGGCTAGGTAAGAAAAAGTAACTGAGGGGCATCCCTGGTGGCGCAGTGGTTGAGAGTCTGCCTGCCGATGCAGACAGCACGGGTTCATGCCTCGGTCCAGGAAGATCCCACATGCCGCAGAGCAGCTGGGCCCGTGAGCCATGGCCACTGAGCCTGTGCGTCTGGAGCCTGTGCTCCACAACGGGAGAGACCACAACAGTGAGAGGCCCGCGTACCGCAAAACAAAACGAAACAAAACAAAACAAAATGTCAAAAAAATAAAAGTAACTGAGGACCATAGCCACAGAAGAGGGCAAGGATGGAGCCAGGCCTGGACCACAGCCTGGGCAAAAGCTAGTCCTCTTAGAACCTTCTAGAATGACAGTTACGGCAAAGCAGTAACCATTTACCAGGGATCTTCAGAAGTTAAGCCGGTCTAGAAAATTTACTTCATCATTTTAAAATAAAAAGAGAAGAAGTGTGGTGTGATGAAAATTTTTCTTGGATTAAAAGCTAAGGAACAAGACTCTTCTGTAGCCTATGGTGCAGTCTTAAGGGAGTTGCTTAACCTCTTTGGTTAATTAAACTAACAGAATTGAGCTAAGTGATCTTAGCATTCCAAATAAAATATTCTGCTTTATTCTGAATTGCTCAGAAAGCAATGATATAAGGCAAACAAATCCCAATTTTTCCATAGTTTTTTTTCTGACTGAGTCTCCCAGAGGGAGAACACAGATAAATATTGGTGTGAGTTCAACTGTACCAGTTAGAGAGAAAAGAAAAATAGAATTGAACTCAAAATAAGCATAACGAGGATATACTGACATTGACAAACACTAGGGCATATGTTCTGAAGCTTGAGAGACCATCCTTTCCTTGAGCAAATCTGTTATGGGAGTCCAACCTGGGGCTCCCAATAGAAGACCTACAGTTTCCCAAATCAAGTGGCCTTAGCCATCCCCTGACCAAAGACCTTAGAGGTGATGCCAGAGAGCTGTCCTCTTGGCCCTACCAGTGAGACATTCTACAGAATGACTTCAGGGGTCTCATATTTTAACGGGCCTCCTCATACTTAAGGAGCTTTTTCAAGTTGTTGGAAGAACTTGGCTTAAACGAAATGAGACTGGGTTTGAATCTTGGCTTTGTAACTTATTAGCTGTGAACTTGCAAGTAATACTATTGCATATCTGCCTGGATTGTTGTAAAGATTAAGGAAGATGCTGTTGTAAGAATACAGTGCCTGGAACATAGAAGGTACACCAAAATATTTGTTGCTTTTTCTTTCTCCCACCCTACTGCCTTGCTTTCTTTAACACTGTAAAAATTAGGTTATCAATCTGGTGAATGACACAAATACAGGAGAGAGAACAGTACACTGATAGACAGAATTGTGCTATTCATAAAGACCTCAGACAGCAACATTGATGGTTAAAATTAACATGTTGAGTTTTAAGAGAAATTAATTTATCATCCATGTTTTGCACAAGATTTGGAAGAGCTGGTATGACTAGCACTTCTCAAGGGGAAGAAACCTGAGATTTTTTTGGACCATAAGCTCAGCATGAGCCAATGGTGTGATGAAGCTGCTAGAAATATTTAGTGTAACTTTCAGCCATGTGAATAGTAATATATGAATCAGGGGAATGTAGGCATCTCACTGTTTTTGGTGGCTTTTAGCCAATTCTGGATGTCACTTTTATGTAGGACATTGATTAGTTTGAATGTATCTTAAGAGGGTAACATACAGATTTCAGAATGCTGTAAGCTTTGAGAAATAGTTGTTGGGCCCCTAAATGTCAAGACTGGAGCACCATAATAGCCATGTCCATTGCTAATTCGTACGGAAACTCTGGCAAAGAAGAGAAAAGTGCCTCTCTAAAAAGAGGGGCAGCCTCACACCAGGCTTCTCACCTACATTCCTCTCCACAACTGTATTCCCTTGTTCAGTGTACAACTTACACAGTGGTATGTGGCTACCTTGATAATGGCATACCTCAAATTCTTGAAGCGCTATCCCATGGAACAAGGCATAGAGGTTCTCTGTGTTTCATGCTGAGCTAGAATCTGGACCACTAGTGGGAAAGACTTACAGAGAGATAGTGGTAGGCTTAAGCTAAGAGAGAATTTCCTAATGATGATAATCTAATGATTGTTGTAACTCTATGGGAAGCATGAACAAATCTAAAGAAAGAGTTTATTGACTGGAAGAGAATTGGTCAGCTGTGAAGGAAAGAAAAGAGATTCCCCAAATCAAGCAGTGGCACTGTCAGCCCAACTAATGGAGCAGAGGATTCTCACCCCAAAGAGTACCCCATCCCAAAGGTAGGACAATTCTAATGGGAAGTAGATGCCAGGGGCTGACGTCGGTAGGCTTTCTGTGTTCCTTACATGTATGCCAGATTAGCCCTATTGAAAGACAGTGAATCAGATTGTGATCACCAGCTGCCACTGCCATGTGCCATCCCTCTAACTTCTTTGCTCTGATTCCAAGCTCTCAGAGAATCTTTAAATTTTGACTTGGCTCCACATGGGTCAGCTTTTAAGGGCAGTTTCTGGAACAGTTGATTTTTTATTGTAAATTAATAAAATTTCGGTCTGAACTTTGGATCCCCTGAAACTTGACTGCTCATGCCGATATAAGTTAATAATTTGGGATTCTGATTATAGACCTCAGTCAATCGAATCAAATTTCTTTTCAAATGAAGGTGGAATGAAACAAATGTAATATTAAAAATGAACCACCTTTCACTGCTCAGATCTCAAGTGGGAAACATGCTACATCTGCTTTTTCAGGAGAATGAGGAAAGTAATAGTGAAGTGCATGCCGGGAAACTTGGATTTTGCCTGAAATGCCTTGTCTTCCCAAGAAGGATGCTTCTTCGACTTCTCACTCTTCTATGTCAACCTGAAAACCCCTAATAAGTCAGCAGTATGATCCTCTATTGGCCAGAGTTGAGGCGCCCTCCCTTGACTTAAACTTTCATTTCTTTCCTCCTTTCCTGTTCTTCATATTGCGTTTCAGTTCTATCTCAGGTACATGCTTATGTACTTCATCCTTCAATCAGTGCTTATCAATCAGTAAATTGAGGGTGAAAAAGGTGTTTGGCCATGCAGGTCTCCTGACTTCTGGCTTGAATGTGGCTATTCCCATCCTCCAAGAAGCAACTGAGCCCATATGGCATCCATGGGAAGATGTCCATTTCAACCCCTTGGGTAAAAACTGCAAAGAGCCAGCCAGAAGTGAGTTCCAGTGACAAATGCTAGGGGTTTATGGGTTCCTGGATACACCTACTTCCAGGTCTATCACTGTGTTTACTTCCCAGGAGCCCATTGCCAGCAGGTGGAGGAGGAGATAGGATACATATTGGAGGAAAGTACAGGAGACCGTCTTGAACTGGAAGGGGGGCTTATCATCTCCTGTAGATTCAGACTGAACAGAACCAGCCAGTGGGTACTTAAAAAAGATGTATTCATGAGAAAACACCAGTGTCTATACTATGAAAATGCTAAATCTGTACAGGAAAGAAAGTATTTGCCACGTGAGCTGAAATAGAGAAATGTCCTCTCTGAGTTGGTAGCAGGTAACAATCATGGTTACGGATTTGGCTGTTGAGGACTGAGGCTGTTTCAGTGACATGTGAGTCCCTGATTCTGGAGAATACAAGTGACCTTCGGGCTGTGCCTTAATGGCCTGAGGCTCCAGGTCAATTTCTGACTCTTGAATTGGTGGAGGTCCCATAAGAGGAGCCTTTCTGTACGTTCACAAAAGCAGGTGAAATTTCTAGCATGTGTCCGAGAGGTTCTCCTTGACTATTCCTGCAGAAAGACCCCAAAGAGAGTTCTGGGAGGAACAATGACTGTCTAGGTAAGGGTTAATGAACTGTCCTGGAGGAGGACTCATAGAGAAAGGCAAGTGGAGCAAGGCACTTTACAGTGTCTCTCCTATTTGGAAGACCACAGCTTGGTGAGGAGGTAGACGCAGTTAGATAACTAACGATAAAAGAGAGCTTCACGCCTAACAACACGTTCTGCCGCTGCATACTTGAAAATTCTGGATTAAAAAAATATTTTTTTAATTGTTGGTTGTCAGGAAAGTAAGAGACTTCTTCGGAGGTCAGAAGTTGACAAGACAGTGTTGGTACCGACTCGGGTTCTTGGACTCTTTAATCAGTAGAAATTTATAAGAGGCCAGACCAGGAATTCAGGCAAGGCTTTATTGGGACTCATGCTGCAACACAAGGAAGCAAAACAGTTTCCCTTGCTCACTTCTCAAGGGGTGGGTGTGGGGGCGAGCTGGTGCCTTAAATGGGGCGAAGGTAGGGGTGAAACCCATGGGTTGGGCCAGAGGAGTGGCTTAGGTGTTCTGCACCCCCCACCCTTGGTGATGCTGTATGCAGGGATCACGTATGGTACCCTGCTTTTGCTCCTGACATCTTAGAAGTGGCAGTTGGGTTTTGGCCTTAAAATCTTATTGTTCATATTTTGCCCTAACTGTGCATGTATGTAGTTACTTTTAGTCCCTTAAAGTTTTGTTTGTATTCTCTTGCTTGAGGAGATGTTTTCTCAGGTTGAAGCACTCCACTAAAGAGTCCCAGGTCCCAGGTCCCAGCCTGTCTCAGTGTGACTCCATGAAGGTAGTTGTGCCCTGGAGCTGACCTTCCTTGGGGAATCCTTTTCAGATCCTTGATTTCCTGGAGAATCGATGTTAATGTGGCCCTAGACTATCGAGGGATAAGAAATAAAGCCTAGGATCTGAGTATGGTGGAGGTCAGATAGGAGACCCCATCATAAAGTGGGGACCCTAGAAAGAAGACCCACTTGGAGGGGTTACCCATCACTAGTCTATTGCATATTAACAACTCCTCAATGGCACAGGGAATAATTGTTTCTTACCCACACAACTGGCCTGACAGGGGCAGTTCTGCTGATCGTGACTGGGCTCCCTCACAGGTATGCAGATCATCTGGCCATCTACTAGGATCCCATTAGATGAGCAGCTACTTGTTTCTCTAAACCTCTGCTTGGGACCAGGCACAAGGTCCCTCATAGCAATAGCAGAGAGCAACAACAACAAGAGGAAATGTCCTGGCATTTCTACAAGTGTCTGCTTGTGCCACAGTGGGTAACATCCCCTTGCTGAAAGAATGTTACATGGCTAGGATGCAAGTCAGAGGAGAAGGTTACTACAAAGTGACCTGGCATAGGATATATACATAGGGGGTGTAGTGGGTTGAAAAGTGCTCCCCCAAAATTTATGTCTACCTGAACCTCAGGATATGAACTTATTTGGAAAGAGAATCTTTGCAGATGTGATTAGTTAAGGATCTCAAGGTGAAATTATCCTGGATTTGGGGCAAGAGGGACTAAATCCAATGAGTGACACCCTTTAAGAAGAGGAAAAGACACAGAGGGATACACGGGAGGAAGGCCAGGGACCATATGAAAATGGTTGAGATTGGAGTGATGCTGCCACAAGCCAAAGAATGTCAGGAGCCACCCAGAAGCTGGAAGAGGCAAGGAAAGGTTCTCCCTTAGAGCCTTCAGAGGGGACATGGCCCTACCAAGACCTTGATTTCAGACTTCTGGCTTCCAGGACTGTGAGAAAATATATTTCTGTTGTTTTCAACCACCAAGTTTGTGGTAATTTGTTACTGTGGTCCTAGTAAAATAAGAAAGAAAGAGGGAAGAACCAGGGCCATTTATACAATTAATTGATCATGGAGGGTAAACCTCAAAAATTAAATCAGCTAGGCAGAAACAATGGTGAGAGTTTGGAGCTTTCTTGGTCATCTATCTGAGAGTAACAAAAAGTAAACTTTCTTCAAATCATTCCTAACTCCAAACCCACCCTCCTATGAGTTAAGGGCTGAAACTCATACTACTTCTGTGTACTACACCCTCCGGCCTCCCTTTCCCTCAAAAAAACTCCCCACAAAATCCAAACTCAAAGAGGAGCTGTAAGTGGCCATGAGTTAGAATCACCCCCAGGTGCCTGCTGGAAGCAAAAGGAAATTCTCTGTGTAGGAGCATACTTTAAACACAGTGTTCAAAGAATTTCTACATATAAGTCCCCAAAAATATATGCTTCTAAAGGAAAATCACTCATTTTTATAAGACAACAAGCAAGAGCTACCAGGAACATTCAAACCACAGAATCAGACCAATAAAGATAATAGTTATAAGAAACAAAAATACAAAATAAGCACCTTTATCATATGTTATGTGCTGAACTGTGCCCTGCCCCCAATCCATATGTTGAAACCCTAACCCACAATGTGACTGTATTTGAAAATAGGGCCTGTAAAGAGGAATTAAGGTTAAATGAGGTCACATGGGTGGGCCCTAATCCACTATCACTGGTGTCCTTATAAGAAGAGGAAATTTGGACGCACAAAGAGACACCAGGGATGCTCACACACAGAGGAAAGACCACGTAAAGACACAGTGAGAAGGCAGCCGTCTACAAGCCAAGGAGAGAGGGCCCAGGAGAACCCAACCTGCCAACACCTTCATCTCGGATTTCTAGCCTCTAAAACTTGAGAAAACAAATTCCTGTTGTTTAAGCCAGGAGTATGTGATATTTTGTTAAACATGTTTAAAGAAATAAAAGTGGGATTTGTAAGTATGGCTTATAAACAAGAGGATATTAAAGTTAATCTATCGGGTTTGACAAAAGAAAAATTATTCTAGAAATTGAAAACATAATTAGAAACAAAATAACTAACACATCATAGTCAGTCATAAGCTTGGAGATAGATGTAAAGAATACCAGAATGCAGCGCAGAGGGACAAAGGGCTGGAAAATAGGAGAGATTCAGTGACGTGGAGGATAGAATGAGGAAGTTCAACAAACATTGAATCAGAATTCTAAAAGGAGAGATAATAAGGAATAGGGATACTTCATTATCTCTGGTTGGGAGAGGTGGCTAGTTCTGCTGGTGGTTGTGGGGGAAGGCACGACACAGGTGACAATATGTGAGATGGATCTGTCTAGGGACAAAAAAAGGAACAGGAATTAAAGCAGAGGAAAAACACATCCAAAAATACAGAGGCATGAGGAAGCATGATTTCTTCCAGGTGTGACAAGAAGTCTTGTGTCACAGTGTGTGTTGGTATGCGGCACAAGTGTGCTCATTTGGGGACCAGTATTTGAAGGTGGGCATGTGGTCAGAGGCAGGGATTTGTCAGCTGCACTAAGGAATCTCAGCTGTGTCCTGTAGGTTGTGGAGAGTCAATGGAAATCTTTAAGCAAGGAAGTGACATGATCAGTTTTGCACTTTGGAAGATAAAGCATCTAGAAAAACTAAGTAAGTGCTTGTGGTTTGATCAATGGAGCCTGCTGATACAGATTCCTTTGTTCTTGGAAAGCTGTGGCTGGGATGAGCTTAAGGCATTCTAGATTCATCTTCTTCTGCAGAGAGGATTCCAGAGGGGTTCTCTGCTTTAGAGGAGACCACATTCAGGTTGATAAATTAAAAGTGATGACCTTGGGTGCTCTGGAGCTGTACAGAGACTCACAAGACATCATTCACATTCTTCCCAATCTTCCCTTCCACAAGAGGCTCACCTAAGCAGCCTTGACTAGGGAAGTGTCTCCTCTACATGGAAGCCAGACTCTGGCAGAATTGACTCTGAGCATTTGGAATCCAGACCCAAGGCTGTTCTCAGAACCACTCCTCTAGTCTCAGTCTCCTAGGCAAATGTATCCATTCAACCATCCAATTCTGGGTTCTTCTGGTTGGGTACTGTCCCCTCCTATTATTCAGCTTTTGGTTAGTGAAGTGAAGGTTGGTGGGAGGACAGAATAAAATTCACGGAGCATTTGCAACTTACCAGAACTGTAACAAGCTTTCCGCATTGATTTTCCCAGCTGGCCACCTAGCTGTCTTAGAGGGTAGATGGTATTACCCTCAGTTTATGAAAGAGGTGAAGCAGCTTGTCTGAGTTCCCAGGCCCCAGCAAAGGGCAAAACTAGGATTCAAACCCACGTAGGCCAGACCCAAACATGGTTTTTACTGCTCCAGCCTCATTTTTTCACCCAGCTTCCACCTTCACAGCCAGTGATCACTGACAAAATCACAACAAGGCAACCCGCATCCCTCCCAAGTTGCCTCTTTCTCTCATTTCTCCCTGTTTGAAAATGTGTCCACGTCTCTCCTACTCATGGACTTGTTTGGGTTGGATGCATCTTATTTTTTATGTTTAGTCACTAGCATGTACAATTCACGTCTGTAACTGACTCCTGTTTCTCATTAAATGCCACATAACTATTGGAAGAGAGCCAGTAGCTGATATCAACAAACAGCCTCGTGTGTGTGTGTGGGGGGGGGGGGGTCAGTTACATGTGTGCGTGACCTCCACTGATTCTACACCTGGCCTCAGATGTCCACTCCTGGAGAGCTGTTTTCTGTAATGGCTCTTGTGCCAAAGAATGAGTTTGATATTTTTCCAGGTGAATAATTTGTACATGTTTAGGGGGCAATATCTAGTTGAAATGCTTCTCCATATACAAGGCTCCAAGAGAGAGTCTTCCTTTAGAAATGAGCTGGCAATGGTGTCCACGTGTGTCCTGTCATGTCCTGTCTGGGAGCAGCTTTTGTGTAAGAATTAGACCTTCTGAGCCTGAAGCTCTGTGGGCAAGCGGCTCCAGGAAGTTGAAGGTGCACTTAGTCCCTGGCCATTCTTAGCCAATCAGCCTGATGCTGCTCCTTAGACTGGAGATTAGAATGCACGTGGCAGAGGAAGGGAAGAAAAAAGGAAGAAAAGGGAGGGGAAAGAGACCAATGAAGGAAAAGTGAAAATAAGAAAAGTAGGAAATATGGAAGGAAAGGAGAAGAGAGGAGGGATGGAGGAAGAACAGAGAATGGGTCGGGGAAGGGGGAGAGAGGGAGGAGGGAAGAGAGAGGATGGAGAGGAAAGAGAGCTGGGTTCCAGTGTTCAGAGCATTCCAGGCCCTGCTTGGGCACATGCATATCTTACCTCTTCTGTAGCTTCAGCACAACAGCAAAGACTGCAAACTCAATACATGTTTGTTCGTTGACACTTTAAGCACTGATACCATGTACAATGGTCCAGAGAAAGTGGATTCACGTGGGGTGCGGCACAGAGCTGAGTGAGGCCCTAGAGGAATATTGACTCCATTTGTTCTCAAGGGGGTTGGTGCCTTTCTTGGGGGTAAATTGGGAAATCTGAGAAGGTGTTTTTCACATTTCCCAGTGACTGGTGGTAGTGTTGACAGTCAGGGCGGGAGCAGAGATGCTGGATCCACTGCAGCATGTGGAGAAGTCTTCTCAAGGTGGAAATGTCCTGTGTCCTGTGTGACTTCTCAATGTCCTATAGGACACATATGTAGGTGAAAAACCTGCTTATAATTACCTAGTCCCAGAACTCAACTCCACTGTATGACATAAAACCATACTATGTTTTAAAATATTGTTTTAATATATCCTGTGTTTTCCAGAAATACAACCTCCTTATAAATCAAGGAAAGATTGTTCACTTTCCCAGAAAAGATGTCACTGATGGCAAAGCTCTTCATGCTATTTGAGTTATCGGTACAACTCACCTGCATCAGTCCTGCATGCACAGTGACCCAAATATAGTGAAAACCTTTAAGTACTACCTAATAATATTTCCTAGTATAGACAACTCAATCACTTACATATTGAAAACATTTTATTGTAAATTACTTTTTCTTTATTCCTCCTCATGTCACTATTAGTACACTAATTTTACTTTTGAAATTATAAATACAGATTGGTTATATCATCGAGATGATATTGCTTTTCAATTTCACTTTAGGGTAATTGTGGAGCATCATTGTCCTCATATTTCCTTAGCTGGAATCCTCTCATGACGTGTTCCAGAGAGACTTCTGCCAAGGCGGGTGCTGGGCAGGACGATGCCTCTTATCCTTCTTTGCTTCCAGATCTTCTTCTCTTTTTCTTTTTCTGGTTATGCCCATGTGGACAGATTTTAATCTTCTAAAATATGAGAGACAGGGGGAGATCCAGCCAAGAGGATGGGTCCTCATTTCAGGCTTATGGATGATGTATTTGTTTCCTGAAGCTACTGTAACGAAGTACCACAAACTAGACAGCTTAAAACAACAGAGATATGTTTTCTCACAGTTCTGGAGGCTGGAACTCTGAAATAAAAGTGTCAATAGGGCCGTGTTCCCTCAAAGGCTCTAAGGGAGTATCCTTCCTTGCCTCTTCCGGCTTCTGGTGGCTCCCAGCGTTCCTTGGACTGTGGCAGCATCACTCCAATCTCTGCCTCACTTTTCACATGGCCATCTCCTTGAGGCTCTGGGTCTGTTTCCCCATCTATTCTCTTACAGAGACTTGTCATGGCATTTAGGGTCCACCCTAATCCATCTCATTTTGAAATTCTTAACAATGATATCTGCAAAGACCTTTTCTCCAAATAAGGTCACATTCACAGGAGATTCTGGGAGGATATATCTTTGGGGGTACTAACGACTATTCAACTTACTGCAGATGATATTATAAAACAACAGCTGCCTGGCCAGGTAAAGGTTCAGATTTGGAATTTAGATTCCACATTTTCTACTCCTCAGCTGTGAATTCCAAAGACTATTCAGTAATGAAAATATCTGGAAGAAATCGCGTGAGCTCACCTAATTCACCACTCGTGTTAGAAATGAGTACATGGAGATCCAGGGAGAAGAAATGACTTCCTCAAAGTTACTTGGAGAATGGGCGTCAGAGCTGGGACCATGAGGCAGCTTTCTGTGTTTTACAAACAGTGCTGTGTCCTCCCCCGCCTGGCTTACACACACCTTTGTCCTTAATATGAATTGAATCCTGATCCTTGAGCACTTGGCTTCCTCACCAGGATTTGGACAGCAGTCCTTCCCTGCAGAGTTGCAGAACCACTGAGGGGCAGATGAAGGAAGCTTTCTCGGCTCCTTGGGGATTTACCAGATGCAGGAAAACAAGCCAGGCTCTCTCTCCCTGGGCTGCCTTTTCCCTTCACAGACACTTGTTCCATATTTACATTCCATTTATGTTGCCTCTTGTTTATCTTGTTACCTAAGTACTTGGCACAAAAGTAATTATTTTGTTGCAAAAGCCGCAGCAGCCGGCAAAGTTAAAGAAATAAAATAAAAAAAAAGACTTTGACTCCGGCACAGAATTGTATAAATAACTACCTCAGTGGAAACATGGAAATTATGCTCACTCTCTGCCACCATCGTCACTGTCAGGAGAAGATTCCATGGGTAACATCTTGCCATGGTGTGGAGGGAAAAGATCATTTCCTAGCACAGTGGTTTTTTGTAGGTGCTCACAATGCCGGGTTCTCCGGCACACACCCCGCCATCCCCGGAATTATCAGCACAGTACCAATTTACGGTGCGCAGCATGCAAAGCAGATAGAAGACAACTCCCTGCTGAGGCTGTATCCAGGTAAAGCTCTCTTTCTTTCATGCCAACGCAAACAGTGCAGAGAAGAGGGGGCATTTTTCCTCAGGGCAGCAAAAGCAACCTTTCTACCCAAGAAAGGCATGGTGGGTTCGGAGGCTGTCCCCCAGCTCCACGCGTGCAGACAGATATCTTTTCCCCCCTCTTGATGCTTACTTACAAAGCTGTGTTTAATTATATAGACCCCATTTGAGAGCAAAATAGCAATTGCACTTTTCTTGGAGAATAGGAGCAAGGAAATGGAGTGTAATCAGCTGGGAGTTAAGGGAAAATAAAGGTATCTTTCTTCCCCAGGCTCTGCTCCTTTCCTAAGAGCCAGATTCAAAAGGAAAACTGTGTCCCTCAAATATTGTTTTCTTTTGGAGATTGTCCTGTGATGAGTCACCCTGTTCCTCCCATTCCATGTAACACATGCATAAATATACAGTGAACACATGCTCTCTTTTCCCTGCACGGTCTCTTCCTCCTCTCCTGTTCCTGCCCTTCTATCCATTTCCTGATGTGCCTCTTCCCACCTGTTCTTTTCTCCACTTCCTCCAACTTCCTGTTTCTTTTCTTCTTTTCCTCACTTCCTCTCTGTCATCCACTCTCTAAGCAACTCCATCCTCCCCCCACCTCCCTGCTGCACTGGTCACACACATGTGACTTCCAACCTCCCTTCCCCCACGAATAAGAAGAGGGAGGGCTGATGATGGTCTATCTCTGGCCCACAGAAGGAATTGAGGTGGTGCAAGCTGGAGGTGGGGGGAAGGGAGGGAAGATTCAGGTGGCAGGTGGGAGACAGCTTCTGGAACCCCTTCTCAAGTCCTAGTCTGGCTCACTTGTCCCTCCCTTTTCTCATTAAGAGCTGAACGCCTTGAGCGGGGGCTCCAGTGAGCTTCATTTGTCACTGCAGTTGGCGTGGTAGGATGGGTGGCAGAGAGGGTGCCTGCTAAAGAAGTGGCTGTTCTGGTTTTATAAGCGATGAAGGTGAAGAGAGAAAGGAAACACATGAAGAAGAAGAACACATACACGACATGAAACATAAGCAAAAGAGTCCCCTCCCCGCCATGTCCTCCTGCCCGCCTGCCCGAAGTTTCCTTCTGGGTCATATCCTGGGGTGGTACAGAGGAGGAAGACAGAGGAGAGCCATCACTATGCCTCCCTCTATCCTCACATTCCCTCAAACTTGTCAGAACTTCTTCATGGAAGAGCAGCTGCGTGTACCACAGTTCCTTCCCAGTAAGACTGTCCTTCTGGACTCAACTTCCCTCCACACCAAAGCCACACTCAGACGAGGAGATGCAGGAGAATGTGGGCACCTTCTGTGCTCTGTCATTTCATTCTCAGAGCTGAGCTCCCCAGTTACCTGCCTGGGGCATCTACCTGGACCGTTTCCAAGCTCTAAGCGAACCCAGTCCCAGTCCCATAACTACCTGCTGCTCTCACTCTCTGGGATGACACATATGGCTTATATCCCTCTAAGAGCCTTGGTGGCTCCTCCTGGAGATCCTGGAGTCCATCTAGCCATGCTGGTTTCCCAACATGACCAAATGAGAGCACAGGAGTGAGTAAACCTGTGGGTTTACTGTCACCTTAAACAAGCCCCAGTCATGGTAAGATACAATGTCCTCTTGGCGAAGATGGGACAATAGATTTTCTCCCTCCCCACCCCCATCAGCTTCCACAGACACCAGCAGATTCAGTGACTTCACCGCTGAGAAGAAAAATAGCATGAGTGCCTAGAAGAGACTGAGATGGGGAGAGTTGAGGATATGTGTTTGTGTGGGAGGAGGGGGCAGAGAACACGAGATCTTATGAAAAGAACTAAAAAGCACGTGACAAGGGAAGAAAAAGGATGGAAGAAACAACAGCAAAACCAAGACATACCAACTTGAAAGTGAGAAATCTAAAAAAACTTGAAAAGCATGGTTTGATGTATAACTTAAGGAGAATCCCTGAAAAGGAAATGAATTGGCCCCCAGGGAACATGTGGAGATAATGCTCTGGAGCTATCATGTATGCTATTCTGCTGTGTGTTACCCTGGAAAATGACTCAGGACATATTGGAATAAAACAATCATCTACAAAATCTTCATTGCCCTGCCCCTCGCCACAGAAAGCAACTTCACTACCAAGAGAAGTACGTTTCTGCACATGAAGCAATATTGACTAAAAGTATTTTTAAGCGTGTATGTAAGCATAATTGCAAGTGTGAAAACGGTGCATTTATTTAGATAAATGAAAATGGTGGAAAGTCTTAGTGTGCTGAAATATTCTCTGGGGTGGGGTAGGGTAATTACTATTATGACTACAGTGCCTTTTGTGAAAATATTAAAATCTCAGCGAGCATTCTTTGCCTGTCCCAACCAGGATCTGGCCCCTGCCCCCTTGCCCTCCTTTCCTGAAGAAGCCCCAGGCCAGCCATAACCGGAAGGGACACTGGCTGAGGCAAAAGAATAGACCTGTTGGAAAAGGAGCAGGGAAAACAACAAGGACAAAACCCACTATCAAAATGAATGTCTAGTGAGGATGGGCGAGGAAAGAAAATCTCCAGCTTCCCACAACAAAATGTGTTTTCCAGACTGGCTAAATGAAGCTCACAGTATTAAAGGTGTAAATCAACAATATAGATGTCTAGGTTCTACGTGGGCAGGTCTGCTTATGAGGCAGAAATTGTCCGCGAGCTGGATTTCCAAAGGAGAGCCATAAATGTCCCATCCTGGGACGGCTCCCTGGAGGCTGCCTGATTTGTGGCCCTACTGGGTGGAGTGAAAGAGACCAGGTCAGTGTGATTTTTGCCAGGCACACTACTTCACTGCTCTCCTTTCAAAAGTGAGACATCTATTAGAAAACAAGAACAGGGTCTATTTTGGAAGTATAATCAATCTGGGAGCTGGGTGGGACCCCAAGTTGTCTTCAGGGTGTCCCCATATCTGTTTCTGGCAAGTGTCACCTGTCACTGCCCTTTGGCACATGCCAGACCCTCTTCTACCCCCTACCCCCATGTTTTCTGCCCCTGGTTCCCTGGGGGATTGGCCCACCTCTGACATTCTGGGAATCCCTATCTGTGCAGCGATATGGCCCATTCAGTGAATCCTTCACCCGATTTGGGATGGGTACATGGGGTGAAACTGGTGGCTCATGTCCCTTTGCTGTGCTGAGACCATAAAAAGCAGACCTGATGGGGTCAGTACAAAGGCATAAAAATTGAAGACTGTGGTTCTAAGTGCCATGAGTCATCAATATTTATGAGAATTGGGATGCAACCATTTCCCTCTTGGCTTCAGTTTCTTCACCTATATAATGGATGGGTGGGGCCCTATATGATCATTCAGACACTTTTTTGTACCAGGATTCTCTAGAGTCACATCCATGCCATTTTAGCCAAATGGACAGCTCAAAATAATGGAACTTTCAGATGTTGAAGGGAGAAGTCAAACTCAAGACAGGCACCAAAATAAATGCCAACAGTGGCCTTTCCTATTCCTCAGGATGCTTCATGTCTGTTAAAAAGAGGAGACTGGGTCCCCACAGTGAGCAACAGCCACCCCATGCCTCTTCAGGAGATCCTCCAAAACTAGCAACCATGTAGCTGACAGGGTCTGGGTGCTCTGGCCGGCTGTCAGGACTGAGCCTATTAGGTGGGAGAGCCGAGTTCAGGACATCGGTCCACCAGAGACCTCCCATCCCCATGTAATATCAAACGGTGAAAGCTCTCCCAGAGATCTCCATCTCAATGCTAAGACCCAGCTCCACTCAATGACCAGCAAGCTACAGTGCTGGACACCCCATGCCAAAAAGTCAAGCAAGACAGGAACACAACCCCATCCATTAGCAGAGAGGCTGCCTAAAAGCATAATAAGTTCACAGATCCTCAAAACAAACCACTGGACGTGGTCCTGCCCAACAGAAAAACAAGATCAAGCCTCATCCACAGGAACACAGGCAGCAGTCCCCTCCACCAGGAGGACTACACAAGCCACTGAACCAACTTTACCCACTGGGAGCAGACACCAAAACAATGAGAACTACGAATGTGCATCCTTCAAAAAAGAGACCCCAAACACAGTAAGTTAAGCAAAATAAGAAGACAGAGAAATACACAGCAGATGAAGGAGCAAGGTAAAAACCCTCCAGAACAAACAAATGAAGAGGAAATAGGTAGTCTACCTGAAAAAGAATTCAGAGTAATGATAGTAAAGATGATACAAAATCTTGGAAATAGAATGGAGAAAATAAAAGAAACGTTTAAAAGGGAACTAGAAGAAATAAAGAGCAAACAAACACTGATGAAAAACACAATATATGAAATTAAAAATCCTCTACAAGGGATCAATAGCAGAATAACTGAGGCAGAAGAACAGATAACTGACCTGGAAGATAAAATAGTGGAAAAAATTACTACAGAGCAAAATAAAGAAAAAAGAATAAAAAGAATTGAAGGCAGACTCAGAGACCTCTGGGACAACATTAAACATACAAACATTTGAGTTATAGGGGTCCCAGAAGAAGAAGAGAAGAAGAAAGGGAGTGAGAAAATATTTGAAGAGATTATAGCTGAAAATTCCCCCACTATGGGAAAGGAAAGAGTCAATCAGGTCAAAGAAGCACAAAGAGTCCCATACAGGATAAATCCAAGGAGAAACACGCCAAGACACATATTAATCAAACTGTCAAAAATTAAATACAAAGAAAACATATTAAAAGCAGCAAGGGAAAAGCAACAAATAACATAAAGGGGAATCCCCATAAGGTTAACAGCTGATTTCTCAGCAGAAGCTCTGCAAACCAGAAGGGTGTGGCAGGACAAATATAAAGTGATGAAAGGGAAAAAACTACAACCAAGACTACTCTACCCAGCAAGGATCTCATTCAGATTCGAAGGAAAAATTAAAACCTTTACAGACAAGCAAAAGCTAAGAGAATTCAGCAACACCAAACTAGGTTTACAACAAACGCTAAAGGAACTTCTCTAGGCAGGAAACACAAGAGAAGAAAAGACGTACAATAACAAACCTAAAACAATGAAGAAAATGGTAATAGGAACATACATATGGATAATTACCTTAAATGTAAATGGATTAAATACTCCAACCAAAAGACAGACTGGCTGAAATGGATACAGAAACAAGACCCAAATATACGCTGTCTACAAGAGACCCACTTCAGACCTAGGAACACATACAGACTGAAGGTGAGGGGATGGAAAAAGATATTCCATGCAAATGGAAATCAGAAGAAAGCTGGAGTAGCAATTCAAATATAAGACAAAATAGATTTTAAAATAAAGACTATTAGGGGCTTCCCTGGTGGCACAGTGGTTGAGAGTCTGTTGGCTGATGCAGGGGACACAGGTTCGTACCCCAGTGTGGGAAGATCCCACATGCCGCGGAGCGGCTAGGCCCGTGAGCCATGGCTGCTGAGCCAGCACGTCCAGAGCCTGTGCTCCGCAATGGAAGAGGCCACAACAGTGAGAGGCCCGCGTACTGCAATAAAATAAAATAAAATAAAATAAATAAAGACTATTACAAGAGACAAAGAAGGACACTACATAATGATCAAGGGATCAATCCAAGAAGAAGATATAACAATTGTAAATATTTATGCACTCAACATAGGAACACCTCAATACATATGGCAAATGTTAACAGCCATAAAAGGGGAAATTGACAGTAACACAGTCATAGTAGGGGATTTTAACACCCAACTTTCACCAATGGACAGATCATCCAAAATGAAAATAAATAAGGAAACAAAAGCTTTAAATGATACATTAAACAAGATGGGCTTAATTGATATTTATAGGACATTCCATCCAAAAACAACAAAATACACTTTCTTCTCAAGTGCTCATGGAACATTCTCTTGGGTACATCATACCTTGGGTCACAAATCAAGCCTTGGTAAATCTAAGAAGACTGAAATCATATCAAGTATCTTTTCTGACAACAATGCTATGAGACTAGATATCAATTAAAAGGAAACAATCTGTAAAACACACAAACACATGGGGGCTAAACAATACACTACTAAATAACCATGAGATCACTGAAGAAATCAAAGAGGAAATCAAAAAATACCTAGAAACAAGTGACAATGAAATCATGATGACTAAAAACCTATGGGATCCAGCAAAAGAAGTTCTAAGAGGGAAGTTTATAGCAACACAGTCCTACCTGAAGAAGCAAGAAACATCTCAAATAAACAACCTAACCTTACACCTAAAGCAATTAGAGAAAGAAGAACAAAAAACCCTCAAAGTTAGCCGGAGGAAAGAAATCATAAAGATCAGATCAGAAATAAATGAAAAAGAAATGAAGGAAATGATAACAAAGATCAATAAACCTAAAAGCTGGTTCTCTGAGAAGATAAACAAAATTGGTAACCCATTAGCCAGACTTATCAAGAAAAAAAGGGAGAAGATTCAAATCAACAGAATTAGAAATGAAAAAGGAGAAGTAACAACTGACACTGCAGAAATACAAAGGATCATGAGAGATTACTAAAAGAAACTCTATGCCAATAAAATGGACAACCTGGAGAAATGGACAAATTCTTAGAAATGCACAACCTTCCGAGACTGTACCAGGAAGAAATAGAACATATGAACAGACCGATCACAAGCACTGACATTGAGACTGTGATTAAAAAACTTCTACAAACAAAAGCCCAAGAGCAGGTGGCTTCACAGGCTAATTCTATCATACATTTAGAGAAGACCACCTATCCTTCTCAAACTCTTCCAAAATATAGCAGAGAGAGGAACACTCCCAAACTCATTCTATGAGGTCACCATCACCCTGATACCAAAACCAGACAAAGATGTCAGAAAAAAATAAAACTACAAGCCAATATCACTGATGAACATAAATGCAAAAATCCTCAAAAAAATACTAGTAAATAGAATCCAACAGCACTTTAAAAGGATCATACAGCATGATCAAGTGGGGTTTATCCCAGGAATGCAAGGATTCTTCAATATACGCAAATCAATCAATGTGATAAACCATATTAACAAATTGATGGAGAAAAACCATATGATCATCTCAATAGATGCAGAAAAAGCTTCCAACAAAATTCAACACCCATTTATGGTAAAAACCCTCCAGAAAGTAGGCATAGAGGGAACATAACTCAACATAATAAAGGCCATATATGACAAACCCACAGCCAACATCATTCTCAGTGATGAAAAACTGAAACCATTTCCATGAAGATCAGGTACAAGACAAGGTTGCCCACTCTCACCACTATTATTCAACATAGCTTTGGACGTTTTAGCCACAGCAATCAGAAAAGAAAAAGAAATAAAAGGAATCCACATCAGAAAAGAAGAAGTAAAATTATCAATGTTTGCAGATGACATGGTAGTATACATAGAGAATCCTAAAGATGCTACCAGAAAACTACAAGAGCTAATCAATGAATTTGGTAAAGTAGCAGGATATAAAATTAATGCACAGAAATCTCTGGCATTCCTATATACTAATGATGAAAAATCTGAAAGTGAAACCAAGAAAACACTCCCACTTACCATTGCAACAAAGAGACTAAAATATCTAGGAATAAACCTACCTAAGGAGACAAAAGACCTGTATGTAAAAAATTATAAGACACTGATGAAAGAAGTTAAAGATGATACAAATAGATGGAGAGATATACCATGTTCTTGGATTGGAGGAATCAACATTGTGAAAATGACTTTACTAACCAAAGCAATCTATAGATTCAATGCAATCCCTATCAAACTACCACTGGCATTTTTCACAGAATTAGAACAAAAAATTTCACAATTTGTATGGAAACACAAAGACCCCGGATAGCCAAAACAATCTTGAGAAAGAAAAACAGAGCTGGAGAAATCCGGCTCCTGGACTTCAGACTATATTACAAAGCTACAGTAATCAAGACAGTATGTTACTAGCACAAAAACAGAAATATAGATCAATGGAACAGGATAGAAAGCCCAGAGATAAACCCATGTACCTATGGTCACCTTATCTTTGATAAAGGAGGTAAGAATATACAATGGAGAAAAGACAGCCTCTTCAATAAGTGACGCTGGAAAAACTGGACAGCTACATGTAAAAGAATGAAATTAGAACACTCCCTAACACCATACACAAAAATAAACTCAAAATGCATTAAATACCTAAATGTAAGGCCAGACACTATAAAACACTTAGAGGAAAACATACACAGAATACTCTATGACATAAATCACAGCAAGATCCTTTTTGACCCACCTTCTATAGAAATGGAAATAAAAACAAAAATAAACAAATGGGACCTAATGAGACTTAAAAGCTTTTGCACAGCAAAGGACACCATAAACAAGACCAAAAGACAACCCTCAGAATGGGAGAAAATATTTGCAAATGAAGCAACTGACAAAGGATTAATCTCCAAAATTTACAAGCAAATTTACAAGCAGCTCATGCAGCTCAATATCAAAAAAACACACAACCCAATCCAAAAATGGGCAGAAGACCTAAACAGACATTTCTCCAAAGAAGATGTGCAGATGGCCAACAAACACATGAAAGAATGCTCAACATCACTAATCATTAGAGAAATGCAAATCAAAACTACAGTGAGGTATTACCTCACACCTGTCAGAATGGCCATCATCAAAAAAGCTACAAACAATAAATGCTGAAGAGGGTGTGGAGAAAAGGGAACCCTCTTGCACTGTTGGTGGGAATGTAAATTGATAGAACCACTATGGAGAACAGTATGGAGGTTCCTTAAAAAATTAAAAATAGAACTACCATATGACCCAGCAATCCCACTACTGGGCATATACCCTGAGAAATCCATAATTCCAAAAGAGTAATGTACCACAATGTTCATTGCAGCTCTATTTACAATAACCAGGACATGGAAGCAACCTATGTGTCCATTGACAGATGAATGGATAAAGAAGGTGTGGCACATTTATACAATGGAATATTACTCAGCCATAAAAAGGAGCAAAACTGAGTTATTTGTAGTGAGGTGTATGGACCTAGAGACTGTCATACAGAGTGAAGTAAGTCAGAAAGAGAAAAACAAATACCGTATGTTAACACATATATGTATGGAATCTAAAAAAGAAAGAAAAGGTCATGAAAAACCTAGGGACAAGACGGGAATAAAGACGCAGATGTAGAGAATGGACTTGAGGACATGAGGTGGGGGAAGGGTTAGCTGGGATGAAGTGAGAGAGTGGCATGGACATATACACTACCAAATGTAAAATAGATAGTTAGTGGGAAGCAGCCGCATAGCCCAGGGAGATCAGCTCCGTGCTTTGTGACCACCTAGAGAGGTGGGATAGGGAGGGAGGGAGGTAGATGCAAGCGGGAGGGGATATGGGGATATATGTATATGTATAGTTGATTCATTTTGTTATACAGCAGAAACTCACACACCATTGTAAAGCAATTATACTCCAATAAAGATGTAAAAAAAAAGAAAAAAGACTGGCCTTTAGAGTCAAAGAGATCTAGATTTGAATATCTGCTCTTTACTAGCTGTGTGACCTTGGGCAAGATATCTGATTTGCCTCATTTATCTGATTTTTAAAATAGGTGTACAATTTATGACCCCTACGAAATGTGGTAAAATAGTAAGATAATGGCCATGGAATTATCTTAGCTCTAATGCACATTAGTTTCTGGTCTCCTGCTCAGCCTAGCATCTTTTTCCTAAGCAGGCTTTACAAATAAGTCAGCCAGGAGAAGGTGAGCTTTGGGGCAAGAAGGAGCTCTGGTCAAGCTGTGTGTGAGGACTGGCCTGTCTGTAGGCACCTTCCCCTGATTTGTGATGTCAGATGAGGAGGATGAGATGCTCAGGCCTTGAGTGAGACCCGAGGAGCAGACGGAGGGCTGTGTGTCCACAGTGCCATTGTAGGACAGCTGAAGAATTGGCCCCTGGGGTCTGGGGAGCAGTGGGGATGGCATGCATGGGGAGGTTGAATCGAAAGGAGGATAGTTAGATGCCACTCCCACCCCAAATAAATATTAGCTTTGAGTCATTTCTGCCAAGTTTCAGGTTTCCAGGGGACACGGGGAAGGGCCTACAGGTTTAATCTAGAAGGAATGCTTGACCTTGCCAGCAATGACATCCACTCTGAGAACCAGCTGCCTTCACTTATTCATTTGCTGACACTTACTGGGCTTCTCTCGTATACAAGCATAAGGCGGTAAACAGCAAGACAAAGTGTGCTGCCTTCGAGACGCTAACATTCAAGCAAGGGGAGACAAATCTAGAATTAAAATGTACAGTCCCTCAGGTGGTGGTCAGTACTATGAAGCAGGGAAGTGGACAGGGAAGACCTAGGTGGAGAGGGTGGAGAGGGCGGGAGGGAAGCTGGCGTGCCCCTCGGCCTTCAGAACTGTTTGAAGATTACCCAAGGGATGGGGAGGGGGTCACCTGGCAGTCCCAGCCTCCTTATAGTGGCTGATGTAAAGTACAAAGGAATAAAGGAGCCCTGGCCTGTCTTGAACGTTCCCAGGCAGAGTGGTGATGAGCTGTGAGTGCCGGAGGAAGGCTGGGGTGGCCAGTCTATTTTCAGCATCTCCGTGTGCTGGGACCACCTCTTCTTCCATGCCAATGGTGAGAGGCAGACCTCTTGACATCTGTCCCTTCTTTCACAATCACTGATCGATCCCTTTCCGTATTCCAGGCACTGCCATAAACACCAGAAATTCAGAGATAAACCCAACAGTCCTGGCACTCAGGCACCTTCCAGTTTAAGGGGAAGATGCATGACTAGCATCAATGTCAGAAATGGGACAGTGAGAGGGGACAGAAGGTAGAAGGGGCAACTGCTCCTACCTGAGCGCAGGGCTGAGCATAGGCTACTCAGAGGAAGGGGAAGGGAGGCGAAGAGGGCATTCCAGGGGGGAGGAGCACCTTTGAAGTCTTGGGTGGTGTTCAGCATGGCGAGAGATATCCGCGGAAGGGATTGATGGGACTTCACCTCCGAACGAGACTGAGGTCAGACCACAGGAAGTGGTTTGTGCATCACACGCTTAAAATTTTTTTCTGAAGAAAAAAAGAGACAGCAGAAGACAGAAGAATTGAAATGTGAGGGTCCACTTCCAATCCAACCCCCAGCTTCTAGAAGCATTAGCACAAGTAAGCAGCTTTTGTCCCACTTTTCTGGTGTCCTCTGCAGAGCAAGGCCATGAACTTGGGGGATGAACAGGCATAGAGGCGCTTAGCGGGCCCAAGGGTGGCGGAAGGGGTGGGCTCTCCAGTCTGGGCCCTGGGATCCCGATGGAATCTTTCTGCCCTCCATCTGATGGCCTGGGGACTTTACAGGGAAGCCCCTGGAGTTTAGGCGACATGCACCCACAATTTAATTACCTGTAGCATAAATATGGAAAGACTATAAACACTGGATTTATAGACCTCTGTGGCTATAGGTCACCTCGGATGCAATCACAGGTACCACTCCTGCAGGAGAGTGGCTTTATTTTATTGGTCCCACACAAAATTTTTGCTCCTCTGTACCTACAACAAGACGGTTATACTTCTATGTGTTTCTTCTATTGTAATTTATTTGCTCCTTTTTGAAGGGGTGTGTTTGTGTGTGTGTGTGTGTGTGTGTGTGTGTGTGTGTATCTTGGGAGCTAGATTGAACACGGAAGTCTGTTCTGAGATCCATTTACTACAAGTATTTTCCATCCAATGGCTTGAGACCTTCTAGACTTTGGGTCATCTCTGTGCCTGCAGTCAGAGCTGATTGTGGGAAATTTGTAATTGCAAATTGATTGGGAGGGGCCAAAATTCCTCTCCAGCTTTGTCCTGTTCTTAGCTTTTCTTTCTCTGTGCTGTAAGGCACAGCTTACCTGGCTATTTTATTTTCTGAAACTCAACTTAACTCCCTGTGATGTTCTGGAGACAAGGCTCTTTCCTCCCTCTACTCACTGGCTCCTTTTCCCTGCTTCCAGTTGGTTCTTTGCTAGGAGTGAGGCTGGCTCCATCCATCAGCCCGGCTCTATGTCTCCATATATATATATAGCAACAAAACCCACCTCAGCGGTTTCCTCCTTTTGTTCCCTTTGTTTTACGGCTGCTACTTGTCGTCAAGGTCCTTTCCCCCTTCATTTAACAGAAAGGCTTTCACATTAAAGGAACATTTTAACAGTACAAACAAGAAATAGAAATCTAGTCTACTTCCCTCCAAGCTTCCCTTAATTCTCCCAGCTGTTTCGGGTCAGTGTCTGCACTACCCACCTGGCTTTGTTCCATGCCCAGCCCTCTCCCCTCTACTCAGTTTTGAGAAACCAGAAAGCAGAGACTGCAGAGGGAGGCAAGAGAGGGAAGGGAAAGGGTAAGGACAAGACATCTATCTGCTGCCCCAGGTTGCAGGGTAGCTCCAACACCTGCTCCCCAGTTTTTAATCTCCCCTTCCCATCACCCACAATCTTAGTGGAGGTCACTGTCCACTGGCCACTCCTTGCAAAGAAACCACAAGGACATCACAGTTAGTCATTGGCACCTGTTGTGGGGAAGAGGTGGCTTTTGCTTCTCTTGGAGATGCTATTTTTCCTTCTATCAGATAAAACGGGCAAATCCACCCTATTCCTCTTTTTGCTTTGTCTGAAAGGAAGCTTCTAGACACATAGATTGTCATTCCTCTACCTACATTAGCCACTGGGTTTAGGTTATTTTTCACCCCACCCCTTTCCCCTTCTTTTAACAGGTTTACTTTTTCTGGTGCTAGTGTAATAACAGTTTGTTAGACTATTAGAGACACCCACGTCACCAGGATCCCTGGGAGACAGGAGGGCATAGGTGATTTTTCCAGCTACTGCCTCCAACTGTGCCCATTCAGTGTCCTGGCTTCTCCATTCAGTGTCCTGGCTTCTGTCTGTGTGGCATCCCCCAGGGTTATGTGGGGAGGAGATGTGCTTCCTCTTTCTTCATTAACAGCTTCTCTCAGGCCAGGCTCCTTGCTGAGATGGACCCCAATTAGCTGGTGAACACAGTTGCTGTTGTATGGTGAAGCCATATAACCCTGTTCCTTGGCTTTGTTCTTGCAGAACAACTCAAACAAGAGACACTTCCTGACACAGCAGAGACTTCCCAGCACACTGTGGGAAAACAATTGCAAGACAGGTGACCCAGTAACTCAAAATAAAGACAGCTGTCTACCAGGAGTCAAGCACAGATCAGTGGGTGCACAGGCTCCTGGGCCTGGAGTCCTCCCAGGAAGAGCTGTCATCCTGTCACACAGTCAGTGGAAGGAAAAGTTATCTTGTTTTTTGAGAAGCCTTGACCAGCAGAACCACTTTTTTGCAAGAAAAGGAAGAAATTTGAGCTTCCATCATGAAAGAAAGAAAAGAAAGAAAGAAAGGAGGAAGGAAGAAAGAAAGAAAGAAAGAAAAAAGGAAAGAAAGAAAGAAAGAGAAAGGATGGAAAGAAGGAAGGAAGGAAGAAAGAAAGAAAGGAAGGAATGAAGAAAGTAAGAAAGAAAGAAAGAAAGAAAGAAAGAAAGAAAGAAAGAAAGAAAGAAAGAAAGAAAGAAAGAAAGAAAGAAAGAAAGAAAGAAAGAAAGAAAGGAAGGAAGGAAGGAAGGAAGGAAGGAAGAAAGAAAGATAAAGAAAGAAAGAGCAAAGTCATGGAATCATTAACTGTCAGGGCAAAAAGTCCTTCTGAGAATCTCTAGTTCAAAGTCTTTATTTTATCAGTAGGGACAGGAAAGTGGCTTTCCCTGCACCAAACATACAGTGAGCACATGACCAGGAGTTACAGAGAGAGAGTCCCTGTGTTTGGAAGACTGTGAGAGCAGGTGACAAAAGAGTGGTGAGAAAGACAGAGGGAGAGAGATGTTCCTGGGAGATTGACCAATGGCCGTCATCACCTTGGTAACACAACCTTTGGTGCCCTGGATGGGCAGCCTCTTAGCCAAACACCTGTGCCCTCACACTGCCCTGCTGCCTGGGTACAGGGCTCCTCCAACCTGCATCCTGAGGTCAGGGACCCTAAACCAAACCTACCCACCTCCCCAATCCTGCATCAATCAGCTTTCAGGAGGGAAGATTTGCAATGCCCACGAGGCAAAAGGAGATGATGCATTCGCTAAAGAAATACGAGAAAGCACTGTCGGCTGTGTGAGCCTGTGTCTGATGCCCAGTATAGCAGCAGTGGCTATGCTGAAAGGTACAGCAGTGGTCCTTCAGCAGCAGAACTATTTAAGGGGTGGAGGAAGAGGATGGGCCACACAGGACCCTCAGGAAGGGGAAACAGCAACATTAGAGTCTCACAGTAATACTCAGTCAGGTCTCAGAGCTGTGGCTCATTACTGGCTACCCAGGCCTTGAACGTCCTCAAAGGCAGCTGGGACAGGGGTCCCAGCATGATGAACATGCAGCCCTTGGGAAGAGATGGCGAGAGTTAGCCAGGCTGCTATGTGAACCTGCCCTCTCAACTACAAGTGGGATGAAAAGGTCATTTTTCTTAATGACTTCGAATGCACTCAGTTTATCTAGGGGCGGTCATGAACACCGTGTCTGCAATGAACTCTCTCAGATGGAAAACTATTTGACTGCCTGACAGTGACAAGCAGCGCCAACTTCACAGGTCCTGATGGTTCCTCCAAGACCCTTGTTCAGGGCTGTAGTCCCTGATTACCCTGCCCAGAGCCCACCACTATGTCCAACACTGAGCAGGCTCTGAGGAGACACTGGCTCAGTTGACCTGAGGGCACGGCATGGGCTGTGCCATGGGACATTGACCATGACTGCCTGGCTTTTGTGAGCTTCCAGAGTAATCAGAGGTGCTTCCACAGGTGGGCTGATTGTCCTTTTGTGTGACTTGGGTGGAGTGCATGAAGTTGGAAGAGCAAAGATACTCCTGTTTTCTAATAAACCCTATTCCTAGGGAATTAGCCAGCTCCTGCACACGGAGGGGTGGGGGCCACTTGTACCCTAGCGAGAGTAAAGGTGGGAAGCAGCGACATCTCCAGGGAAGGCTGTACCTTTTTCTGCCAGGTTTCCTGGCCTGTCCTGACAAGTGACAGTTTCCTCCTGCTGGGCAGTACAGGAGGAGGGACCCAGATGACCAGGTACAGCCACTCTGACACCTGTGCTGAGTGGCCCTGGGACAGGAATGGACTACCTGTGTGGTTCCTCCCAGGGGTACCGAGCTCAGCTTCCTCCCGCAGGCAGCCCACGGTACAGGCATCCCCAGTTCTTTCTCTGCTGCTGCCAAGCACCGGATGCTCTCATAGCAACCAGAATCAGTGCCAACATCTAGGTGGCAACATCAAAAGAAGAAGGGTGATGGGAAGGCTGGCCAAAGCCTGAAATACTGACATGATATCAGTAATGATGAGACCTGACACTTTCCTGGTGCTTTAGCCCTAACTTAAGACTTTCAAGCGTATTTTTTTTTTAATTGCACATGCAAAGCAATGCCTTTGAGGTAGGCAGAGCTGTAAGCCCCATTTTGGTGTTGAGGAAACTGAGGTTCCGGAAAAGATTAAGCATTCTTCAAAGTCATGCAACAAGGAAGTGATGGGACTGATTGCTAACCAAGCCTTCTCCAAAGGCATTCCAAGACTCCCTCATGCATCTCAGAGATGAATCAAGTATCTAGAGGCCATTTGAAGGCCATCTGGGCCATCAGTTGGGGAGGGGAGGGTTCAAAGCTTCCTAGAATTGTCAGGGAGGGTGGAGCTTTGAGGCTCAGCAATGCAACAAACAGGTACCTCTTGTACCTGGGACCCCCTCAGAGCCTGTCTCCATGTGGATGCCGGGAACACTGATGCTTCTCCTGAGTGTGGTGAGCTTTAGCAGTGGAACAAGGGCTGGAGACGGAGAGGGGAATTGATGGAGAGATTGCCTTTGCAAATGAGAGCTGTGTCAGTGTTCCTGCCTTCCCTCCAATGTCTGTGTCTAATAACTGAGTTATGGTTTTTCATTTTGAGGAATTTATCTGTCCCCAGGGTTTCGTTTCTTTTTGTTTGGCCTTTGAGGGGTCAGAGAGTTTTCAAGCTAGAAGGACCCTGAGACATCATCTACTCAACCCCTCATTTGACAGGTGGAGAAACTGAGCCTCAGAGAAGGCAAGGGGGTCCTCACCCTCTGTGACAACGTTCCCTGGTGGTAGAGCTGGGGCTTGGAACCCCAGTCTCCTGAGACTGTGCTTTCCTTGGTGCCAGCTGCTTCCTGATATTGGGAGGCAATGCTCTCAGAAGAGGTGCCCCCTAAAACACAGGCTCATGACAGTCATGACTCTGGAAACAGAGTTCAGGCAGTGGCGCTGGGAGAAGACCTTTCTTTATAGGACCAGGTACCTTCCAGGCACGGGTCTGCCTCGAGAAGGCTGAGAATCCTCCTAGAGCAAGAGCCAGGTGGCCAGGGCTCAGGGCTCTGTGTCTTCCAAGTTAGGGTCATAATTCTAATTTCCTGCTTCCTCCTCTCCCTCCAGGGACAGTGGGGGTCTGCACGTTGGAGGAGACACAAAAGAGTTTTTATATCTTTTCCCATTTAATACCCTACAACAGCCAGGTGGGTTGGTGTGACTTACCCGTTTTACAGACAAATACCCAGTCTGGGGTATGTGATGTAATTTTCCCCCAGAGACACGGCCATGCATCTTACAAGTGTCAGAGCTGAGATGTGGTCTCCCTGAGGTGATTCTCACTTTTAAGTCCTTCAACTGGACAGATGGGTTGAACTGAGTCCTTCAGCCTCCAAGCCCATCCTTTGCTTTCTTTGCCTTCTCATCAACACCGATCCAGGAGAGACTTAATAAGGCTTTACTGGTTTCACTTCCTGGGGGGCCTTTGCCTCCCACCAAGATACTAAGTCTTAACAATCCAAGGACTGAAATTCTTAATGGAATATCTGTTTCCACGTTTAAGAATGAGAATCACCACCCTACATGGCTTTCTCAAGAGGCTGCCCCATAGCCAGCTCATTATCTTAAAATTTGTCAGTGGTGCAGGTGCCCTGTCTGGCTCTGGAGGCTGAGTCAGCTCCTTAGACCCATCTTTGCAAATGTTATGTTGTGCAAGAACAATAATAATCCTGCCTGTGGCCAGAGAGCATCTACAGAGTGCTTAATGCACTGAGACTTAGAAGTGATGATCCCTGTGATAATGGATGAAGAAACTGCAACTTAGCAAGGCCACATACCTTGCTGAAAGTCACAGGATGTGATGAGACTGAGATGCAAACCTCTTCCTACCTGACTCATCAGCCCCACGTAGCCACCACTGCAACCTCACATGTAACCATTGGTCAGGAACACCTTAGTACCAATTAATATATCAGGTGGGTACAACAGATGCAAGGCTGTAAGAGGATGGGAGACAGACTGATAGGATGTGCTGAGAGTAGGAAGAAGAGGGAAGCAAAGGGGAAAGTGAAGCATGGTCTATGAGGGATGCACAGGAGTGAGCACTTGTGGCGGGGCAGACGTTGGCAAGACGTTGGCCTTGGCAGGCTACAGTGAAGAGCTCTCTTTCCTCCAGGGCAGAGATGGTGCTTTGGCCATCTTTGTACCCAGCAGTGGCCAACACACAATAGGTATAGTTTCTTCTTAATTTTCTCAACTCTAAGCCCTTTAGAAAATGAAACACTTTTATGTCATATATTAGGGAAGGGAATCTCAGAGGGATAAGGTGACGAGCAGGGCTAGTCCACAGTAGAGCTGACATAACTATTCTCTCCTCTACACTCAGGAACATCTTCCTATTCTTTGATTGGGCTGAGCATCCATGATGAGTGTCCACAGGCCCAGCCCATACCATTCCCTTCTTTATGAAACTGTGCACACAATTGGATCACAAGTGTAGAAAGTATATGCACTGAAAAAAATATGGATGAAAGATTTCAAAAGGAGGATGATAACACATCAGATCATGAGGGCAAGCTCCCTGAGAGTTATGGGCCTGGTTTAGTTTAAGCCTTGCCATACATTTCCTCTTGTAGATCCTTACGTTTTTTGTGCCTCAAATTCCTTATCTGTGGTCTGAAAATAACAATACCTATTTCTCAGGTCAACTGTGAATATTAAATGAAATCAACTATGAAAAACCTAAGAACTTATTAACATTTAAACATAGGCCTGTCTGCCTCCAAACTCCGTACATTTTATACAAGAAAACCAGTGCCTCTGTTTACTTATCTGTTATAGGAAAATATTATTTATTCTGCCTAAGTCATAGGGTGCCTGTGGGATGAGATGAGTAAAACTTGTGAAGGTGCTTTGTTACTGGAAAGTGTCTAAAATTCTGCCTTGAACAGAGTTTGCTCCATAAGCAGCACCTATTATTACGATCATTAATAAAAACAAGCTGGTGTATAACTATCCATTTTTATTGCTTATTCTTCAGAAGCAGTATTTGCTTTTCTTGCAAACCTGCTAGCTTTGCAGGGCATATGCATTGAGTGCTGAGACGTGGCACTGATGCCCCTTTAAAATGACATGTCTCAGCAGAACCTTGACTCCTGCATGTTCTGGGATAGAATCTCCTAGACTAACAGCCCTTGAGAATAGACTTGAACCCTGGTTCACTTTCTTTTCCCAGCCACTGTTCTCAACAAGCTCAATCCATCCATCAATGGGTCAGTGTTTATCGAGCAACCACTTCTGTTGAAGTGCCTGCAAACCCACATCCAGGGCAGGCCTTCAAGAGCTTAGCTAACCAACAGGTAAATACAGTTTGATCTCTGGAAAGAAGTAATATGGTTGACTCTGAAGACCCTTTTATAGGCAGAGACCCTGGTGGGAAAGCCCTACCACGACTTTCCCAGGGCCATCAAAGCCAGTCACTGTCAGAGCTCTCTGTTCCAAATCTAAACTCTGTACTTCCACTTGACCTTAGAGCCCCTTCTTTTGTTCCCAAGGCTTATGTGGGGTGTATCACCCCCTGGTTCAACTGCAAGCTCCTTGAGTACAGAACTGCATATCACATATCTTTGATAAACACCATAAATTGTCGATCAAGATGCTAAGTCCATGTATTTTCCCATTTTTCAGACCCAGAGTAGGCTACATAAGTCTTTAGCATATAGGCCAATGTTGTGACATTGGGCAACTAACTTTGCTCTGGATTTTAAATTTGTCATTTGAAAACTGAGAGGGATAGACAATTCCCAGGTTTCTTAGAGTTCTGAAATTCTAAGTTCTGTACTAGATTTGGCAAGTGACACACACTTCACCACTACAAGGCCAATGTGATTTCATTATTAGTCGTAACACTAATTCCCATTAAATTCAGATTCAACCATAATCTTGCTCAGCATGGGCAACCACCACCAGTTGTGTATGAGTTGAAGCATTTTGTCATGCCAGCTCCCAAAGCTTTATCCACTGCAACATCATGTTTGCTCCTTTTCCCCACCCAAAACCTATCGCTCTGGCCTGCTGTTCCCTTCTCTTACCTTCTTCACAGCTCAATAAATTCTACAGTCCAATTCCTCCACTAAAAACAGAATTGATTTTAAACATTAACTTACATGGACGTGACTCAATAAGTCCAATGGAATTTATCTTGTGAAAGAAATCCTATAGAAAATATTTGTAACATATAACCAACAAAGGACAAGTATCAAAGATGCATAAATAAGTCCTAAAATACAACAAGTAAAAAGATAGACAACCCAAAATTCAAAAATGGGAAATAACATAGGCACTTCATGAAACAAGATATCTAAATGGACAATAAATATTATTAAAAATATTATTATTTCCTAATTAGGCATCAGGAAAATGAAAAGTTAAAAGATAAGGAGATAGCTCTTATTGGCTAGGATGTGTAAGATTTTAATACCAAATATTGATGGTAAAGTGAAGACTGGCACAAGCACTTTGGGAAATAGTTTTGAGGTTTTTATAACGTTAAATATACACCTCATCTATAACCCAGAAATTTCATTCTTGGTATTTATCTAAGAGAAATGAAAATATATGTTTACAAAAAGACTTGAACACAAATGTTTATAGCAGCCTAATTCACAGTAGCTCCAAATGAGAAGCAACCTGTCAAAAGGTGAATGGATAAACAAATTGTGAACTATAGACAGTGGATTACTCCCCTGCCATAAAAAAGAGCAAACTACTGATAAACAATATATAGTGAAAACGTGGATGAATCTCAAAAATGTGATGCTGAGTCAAATAAGCCAGACACAAGAGCATATAGACTATGAGGATCCCATTTATATGAAGTTCTAAAATAGCAAAACTAACCTGTGGTGATGGAGATAGATCACTGGTTGTCTTGGGGTGGCAGGGAGAAAGGATTGACTGCAAATGGATGTAACTTTCTACGGTGGTGAAATGTTTTATATCTTCATTGGGGTGATAGTTATTCAGAAGTATACATTTGTCAAAATTCATCAAATTATATATTTTAAATATGTACATAGTTCATGCAAGTTATATCTCAATAGAATTGATATATAAAATCAACAACAATAAACACAAGGAAATACACATTCACCATAATGATTAAAATGTAAAAGATTGATAATATCAAGTTTTGATGAGGACGTGAAACAGCCAGAACTCTCATCCATTGTTGGGGAAAATGTAAGTAGGAGCAATTCACTTTGGAAAGCATACTGTTTGGCAGGTATGTAATGAAGATGAACATACACATACCTTATGATTAAGCAATCCCACTTCTACCCAACAGAAATGTGTATACATGTTCACCAAAATATATATTTGTAGAAGAATAGTTATAACAGCACTCATAACTACAAACTGGAAATAATCCTAAAGTCCATTAACAATAGAATGGATAAACTGTGATATGAACTCACAATGGAATAGTATACAGCAATGAAAATGAATGAGCTACTATTGTAAGCAACAGCAAGGATACATTTTCAGACATAATGTTGAAACAGTCAGTGAAGGCAAACAAAGGGAGATGTACTGCATTGATACTATAACAGTGCTGATGTCTGGGAAGGAGGCAGGGTAATGGTTAGGAGGGAGCATAAAGGGGTTTCTGGGGTGCTGAGAATGTTCTACTTCTTGATGTGGGTGGTGCTTAAATGGGTCATTAGCTTTGTGATAATTCATCAAGCTGTATGCTCGCCATGTTTTCACTTTTTTGGATACATATTTCAGAAAATAGATTTATTTTAAAAAACAAACAAAGAGTCCCAATAGGGAGGAGCTAAGGTTAACCTCCAGAGATAATGAGGATTTTTAGGTACTATGAACTTGAAGGATTTTTTTGTGCACCAGGGGAGGGGAAGTTTTGGGGGCAGAAGCTGCCTTTCTCATCATACACTAAATCACACCTAGTAGAGAGGAGTCTAAACAGCCTGTGTCTAATACCAAGCTGCCCATCTCTTTATTACCCTCTTATTTTAGTAACTATGAAAATCTCTATATCTCCACCACTCCAGAGCTTCAGCAAGGGGTTTACGACTGAGAAAAGTGGTCCCTAGGGTCCTTGTGCCCTGGTTCACAGGGAGATAATGGACCTGAAATTCATTAGTCTCTTTGTGGCTAGTCCAGGTTGATAAATGACCACAAGGCAGTTTTCCCTTCAGCAGAGCACTGCATAAATAGACGTAGCAGAAATTCTATTTCCTTTTCATAGCTGAAGCAAAGGCAGGGGGCAGCTGTCTGTGAAGTGATCCCTCCTCACCAGCTCTAAGTCCCAGCAGCAACCTCAGAAAGCAGGCCATCCTGCACTGGTCTAGCAGAAGCTTTCTTCATATTCCCACAGCACAGTCATATTCTCATTGTCTGCTTCAATGAGCTAACTTGTTCTCAGCTCAGAATGGAATCTGTTGGATTACCAGCTTTATAGTAAACATACCTCCATAGTTCTAAATATGGACTATTCAGATTTTAAATTTCCTGAGGGCTGCAGCTCTCCTGCTCACCATTGCATTTCCAACACCTGATTCATAGTAGGTTTTCAATATTTGCTGAATCAATAAATAAAAGGATGGAGGAGAGAAAAAGTTGTTTATCAAGCCATGGTCTTACAAAAGACCAAAGTCCTGTCCCTGGTTGGGGAGGCTCTTCCCTGTCTTGGGGTGGACACCTAACAGACTTTCATCTCTCACTGACCTGACAGCTCAAGTTACTTTCTTGGCTTCCTGAAACTAACAAGCCAGACTCAGACTCATCACTCCTTAATTCTCTCCCTCCTGCCCTTACCAGCTCTAATATGTCATCTGAATTCAAGACATCAGGATTTAGTAGAAGGAGCAGAAGTCATGGCTGACTTGATATCCACTGTGTCTGGCTGCCTTTGCATCCTTTCGCTACAAAATAATCCATCTAAGTTCATGAGTGCTGTAACAAGGCATCTCCTGTTCTCTCTATTCCCAACCCCTCCCTCAAAGCAGTTAAATTAATATTTGTCAGTTGCTCCTGAGTTTATAAATCTCTGCAAGACGAATGTAAGAGACTGACTGATGGGGTAGAGGCTATATTTTTAGCTGATTTTTCCCCTTTTCCTTTTTCCAAGAGCAGCACTAACACTATTGTAATGCACCGTTTGATATTTTAGCATTTCAGATATTTTACAGTAAATTACTTCAGTTTATGGCATTTTGCTTCCTTACATAATTGTTATAAATAACCTTCAAATGACATAAAAGCCATAAACATTGCAAAACTGAAAAGTAAATTATAGACATTTCAGAATGTACTAGTGGGAACTCAAACACGTTAAGGCAAGCGAGGAAGGTAAGTTTGTTTGTTCTCTCCTTCCTTAACCATCCACCTCATATTTCCACAGTAAATAATCCACAGTAAATAAATGCCAAAGAGCAGGAGGGATCGGCTGCCTACTTTCATAAAGACTCAAGCGGCCCTCCTGGCTCTGTCTGGCACCACAGCCAGGGAGATGGAGGTCCAGGTTGGAGGGGCTGCATTTAAGGATATTTATGGCTGCTAAGAGGATTAGCTGGAGACAAGGGTGTAAATCCAAGGACAGGGCTGTACCAGGCAAACTCTCAGTCTACACTGCACTCCGCAGGGTGACACGGAAGTGTTTGCAAGGCCTTGCTGAACTTCAGATTCGTCCACATGTCATCCTTAGTATAATAGCTCCCATTTATTGTGTGCCTACTGTCTATGTGATGCCAGGCACTTTACAAACATTTTTTCATTGAATCCTTTTTCATAAGGAAACTATGTGGTGGGGTCAGGGTGGGGATAAGGAGGGGAGGGCTGTTTTATCTGGCCCTCACTTTCACAAAGGGCCTTAGTGTCGCCAAATGATGTTACCCCACGTCTGTATGTAGTTAAAATATTATTTTATTGAATGTAAACAGTTAAAATATGTTCTGATTATTGAGAAGCTGGTTTTCATTTGTTTCATTTTTTTCATTTGTTTAATGAACCAGGAGACTCAAAAAATGGAACTGATTTGTGCTGGTCTCAAACTATGGGAAACCTTGATTATTCCCCCATTTTATAGATGAGAGCACTAGGGCTCAAGGAAGTTAAATCCCTTGTCAAAGATTCAAGGAGCTGAGGAGGGAAGGGTATTGGCAGCCCTTTCTGTTTACCTCAAAAGCTTTTTCTCTGCCATACACGTGCTTCAGGAGAAATTTTCAGAGAGAACTCTTATATGAGTCCCCTTTATGCAGTGAGGCTAGGCTGTTTGGACCACTGTGGTCAGGGAACTCTCTAATGAATGACAACCTATGCCCAGAGTCAACCAGAATTTATAGTCAGACTCCAGTCTTCCATATCAAGGCAGACACATTTTCCTTCTCCTCTATCTCACCACACAAACACACACACACACTTATGAAAGGTAATAACTTAGACTCCAAGAACTTTAGAGTTGAAAATGACTTTCAGTTGTCCTCAGATGTAATTCCCTTGTTTTACAGGTGAGGAAACTAAAACAAAGATGAGTGATTTGCCCAAGGTTATACCCCAGTAGTCAAATTAGTATTCAAAACCAGAGCTCCTAACTCTTTTCTGCCAATGTACTTTGGAGTATACATTCTAGAATTCTTACAATATTTTCTCTCAAATACATTTTTTATATGTGACATATTATTCAAGGGACAATGTATTTCTCTGGCTGAAAGATGGAACTAATTCTCTATTAATCTATTATGCTTTGAAAGATTTTTGTGTGTGTGGTATGCAGGCCTCTCACTGTTGTGGCCTCTTCCGTTGCGGAGCACAGGCTCCGGACGCACAGGCTCAGTGGCCATGGCTCACGGGCCCAGCCGCTCCGCGGCATGTGGGATCTTCCCGGACCGGGGCACGAACCGCGTCCCCTGCATCGGCTGGCGGACTCTCAACCACTGCGCCACCAGGGAAGCCCTGAAAGATATTTTTGATTTTAAAAAGTATATTGAAAATAAGTCTCATAGAATGATTGATTGAAACTTAAATAGGATTATTTCTTGATTGGCTCGTGAACTATTCTGCCTTGAAGCCACCAGGTTCTCTGGCCCCAGACAAAACCAGCACCATAAATCTCCAGCATATATGTGCCTCTCATAGCCTCAGCCTTGAACCATTTATCTCAACTTGCCCCTGGCAGCAAGCCCTCTCTGCTCTTGATATTCCCGACTAGGATTACCTAGCTTTCCTATTCACCTCTCCGTGCTGATTTTAATGGACCATCAGACTTGACCCACACTGTCGTCTTCCTGACTATGGCCCTGGATGCATCATGGACAGATTTCTCCAGTTTGTACAACCCCAATAACACTGCCAGAGGTTTCCTGACAAAACCCTTCCTGAATCAGCCTGGACTTGAAACGATCCCTCACTGGTGATCCCATTAGAATATGATCTCTAGTCAACACAACTGACCAGATTACATAGGACCAGAAAATTCTTCATCTTCTATCCATCCCACTTCAGATATATTATAGCAATATAGCAAGATATTTCATAACTATGTGTTCTCTGATTTTTAGAATTTTGTGCAAACTGCAGTCTTTTTAGGTATAAAGATGGTAGCTTAAGTGAAATGATGTATTAGTCAAGATAGGTTAACTGCGGTAACAAACAATTCCACAGCTCAGTGACCTAACACTATGAAATTTTAGTTCTGTTTTATGAAATAGTCCATTGCTGGTATTCTGGTCAGGCAGCTCTCCTGAGTGGCTCAACCCAGAATCCTTGCAGTATGTGACTCTTCCGTCTCCTGGGGTCTTGGAGTCTTCTACTGGACACTCATATCCAGCCAGCAGGTGGGGTGAGGAGGGAGTGTAGTGAGAAGTACAGAGGTTTTTATGGGCCAGGCTTGGAATTTATATACATCACATCTGTCCACGTTCCATAGAGCACAACTCAGTCACTGGAGAGACTGGGAAATGAGATCAAGCTATGTGTCTAGCAGGAAAAGAAGAGGGATCTTGATGAGCACAGAGTCCTTTTCTCTCTCTCTTGACCAGGCAGAAACTGAGGTGGAAGGACTCCACATGAATACATAGCATAGAATGCAATGGGGGTGTACATTTACTGAAAAACACAACTGAGAGGTTCAAGATACTCTTCAAAATAGCTCTTCAGGTTGTGAGTGTAGATTCAGCTCAGGGGGTTATGAATTCTGTTGTAGAAGAGTTTTTGAGTTTCAGATTTCTAACCATACTGTGTAGAGACAGGGAGATACAGACTGACCTCTTTGTTAAACTGGAGAATAATACAATGACTTTTAACTTCTACCAGACATTGTTACTTGGTGGGATAGTCTTACACTTCATTTAGTTCAGTTTATATACAATTTAGTCTAGTTCATGTAATTTCAGGGAAATCTCATTGTCTTTGCCCAAAACTGACTGGAAGAGTGAACTTCTGTTGCAAGTTCGAGCAACGGGCCACTGTGCCAATTGACCTTACAGGATTGGAGCCAGAAACAAGCCATAAAAATAGTTGCTATGCTCCCTGGTTATTGGTTGATATTTAAGAGGATATCATGAATGTACTGGGTGTAATTCAAAGATTGTTGAATACCCTATTCTGCTTGAAAATATTCACTTCTTCATTCCTTTGGGTGACTTTATGGTTTTCTAGGGTTCTTATTCATTGAAAGGAGGAAGAATACTTCAAAACTATTATCAGGTAATAGTTCCTGGGAAGTTGTGACATCTGGCTTGTCAGTGGGTGCAAGCCAGAAGAGATTCTGTGTGGCATGATGCCTGATGGTCTTTACTACAAGGGCAAGTATTCTGTGAAGCAAGGTGGCCCTGTGAGGATGATGCAAAGCTTAAAAGCTAAGAGGAGAAAACCTGAAGACCCTAGTAGAGAGGTGGGTGACGGGGAACAGGAGACTGACATTAACATAACACCACACTACACCACATCACACTGCACTGCATCACACCATAGAATGCTGTTGGGTGACTACCTTCTTTCTCTGTAACCAGATTAGAACTCTATATTAATGTCCCATGCCTAAAATAATTTGGGAGACATTTTTATGGCTGAGTAGTATTCCACTGTACATATGTACGATATATACTCAACCATATAAAAGAACGAAATAATGCCATTTGCAGCAACATGGATGCAACTAGAGATTATCATACTAAGTGAAGTAAGGCAGAAAGAGAAAGACAAATATCGTATGATGTCACTTATATGATGAATCCAAAATACGGCACAAATGAACCTATCTACAAAACAGAAATAGACTCACAGACATAGAGATCATACTTGTGGTTGCCAAGGGGGAGAGGGGAGGGAGAGGGATGGACTGGGAGTTTGGGGTTGGTAGTTGCAAACTGTTACATTTAGAATGGATAAACAACAAGGTCCTAATGTATAACACAGGGAACTATATTCAATATCCTGCAATAAACCATAATGGAACAAAATATTGAAAAAGAATGTCTATATGTGTATAACTGAGTCACTTTGCTGTACAGCAGAGATTGGCACAGCATTGTACATCAACTATACTTCAATTTAAAGAAAATAAAGAGGAAAAAATATGATATTTACTCAAGCTGATGACTGTGCTATGGCCATTTAATATCTCTATTCCTTTTTTTTTTGATTCATAGAAGCTTTATTTGTAATAGCTAAAAATAGAAACAACACAAAGGTCCATCAATAGGTAATAAATAAATAAATGGTGATATACTAGTATAATAGAATACTATTTAGCAATAAAAGGGGATGAACTATTGATACATGAGGCATAAGAACAATTAAAATAATTATGCTGAGCAAAATAAGCCAGGCAAAAAAAAGAGCATATAATGTATGAGATAATTTACATAAAATTATAGAAAATGGAAACTAGTATAGTGACAGAAATTGGGTCACTGGTTGTCTGGCAGTGGGAGGGGGTAAGGAGGACAAAAGGAGGGTTCACAGAGGGGTACAAAGAAGAAAATATTGGGGTTATGCCTTTGTTCTGCATCTTGGCTGTGGTGAAAGGTATACACGTTAAAACATCAAATTGTACACTTTAAATATGTGCAATTTACTGTATATCAATTGACCTCAGTAATATATTTTTGTGTGTGTGTTTATTTTTTCATTTTTATATTTTTGAATTTTTGAATTTTATTTATTTTTTTATACAGCAGGTTCTTATTAGTCATCCATGTTATGCACATCAGTATATACATATCAATCCCAATTGCCCAATTCATCACACCCCCACCCCCACCCCCTGCCGCTTTCCCCCCTTGGTGTCCATACGTTTGTTCTCTACATCCATGTCTCACTTTCTGCCCTGCAAACTGGTTCATCTGTACCATTTTCCTAGGTTCCACACATATGCATTAATATACAATATTTGTTTTTCTCTTTCTGACTTAACTTCACTCAGTAGGACAATCTCTAGATCCATCCACGTCTCTACAAATGACTCAATTTCATTCCTTTTTATGACTGAGTAATAATCCATTGTGTATATGTACCACATCTTCTTTATCCAATGGTCTGTTGATGGGCATTTAGGTGGTTTCCATGTCCTGGCTATTGTAAATCGTGCTGTGATGAGCATTGGGGTGCATGTGTCATCTTGAATTATGGTATCCTCTTGGTATGTGCCCAGTAGTGGAATTGCTGGGTCATATGGTAATTCTATTTTTAGATTTTTAAGGAACCTCCATACTGTTCTCCATAGTGGCTGTATCAACTTACATTCCCACCAACAGTGCAAGAGGGTTCCCTTTTCTCCACACGCTTTCCGACATTTGTTGTTTGTAGATTTTCTGATGATGCCCATTCTAACAGGTGTGAGGTGATACCTCATTGTAGTTTTGATTTGCATTTCTCTAATAATTAGTGATGTTGAGCATCTTTTCATGTGCTTCTTGGCTACCTGTATGTCTTCTTTGGAGAAATGTCCATTTAGGTCGTCTGCCCATTTTTGGATTGGGTCGTTTGTCTTTTTTAATATTGAGCTGCATGAGCTGTTTATGTATTTTGGAGATTAATATTTTGTCCTTTGATTCATTTGCAAATATTTTCTCCCATTCTGAGGGCTGTCTTTTCCTCTTGTTTATAGTTTCCTCTGATGTGCAAAAGGTTTCAGGTCTTATTTGTTTATTTTTGTTTTTATTTCCATTACTCTAGGAGGTGGATCAAAAAAAATCTTGCTGTGATTTATGTCAAAGAATGTTCTTCCTATGTTTTCCTCTAAGAGTTTTATGGTGTCCAGTCTTACATTTAGATATCTAATCCAGTTTGAGTTTATTTTTGTGTATGGTGTTAGAGAGTGTTCTAATTTCATTCTTTCACATGGAGCTGTCCAGTTTTCCCAGCACCACTTATTGAAGAGATTGTCTTTTCTCCATTGTATATCCTTGCCTCCTTTGTTAAACATTAGTTGACCATAGGTGCATGGGTTTATCTCTGGGCTTTCTATCCTGTTCCATTGATCTATATCTCTGTTTTTGTGCCAGTACCATATTGTCTTGATTACTGTAGCTTTGTAGTATAGTGTGAATTCAGAGGGTCTGATTCCTCCAGGTCTGCTTTTTTCCCTCAAGACTGCTTAAGCTATTCGGTGTCTTTTGTGTCTCTGTACAAATTTTAAGATTTTTTGTTCTAGTTCTGTAAAAACAATGCCATTGGTAATTTAAAAGGGATTGCATTGAATCTGTAGATGGTTTTTGGTAGTATGGTCATTTTCACGATATTGATTCTTCCAATCCAGGAACAGGGTATATCTCTCCATGTCTTGGTATCATCTTTAATTTCTTTCATCAGTGTCTTATAGTTTTCTGCATACAGGTCTTTTGTCTCCCCAGGTAGGTTTATTCCTAGGTATTTTATTATTTTTGTTGCAATGGTAAGTGGGAGTTTTTCCTTAATTTCTCTTTCAGATTTTTCATTATTACTGTATAGGAATGCAAGAGATTTCTGTGCATTAATTTTGTATCCTGCAAATTTACCAGTTCATTGATTAGCTCTAGTAGTTTTCTGGTGGCATCTTTAGGATTCTCAATGTATACTACCATGTCATCTGCAAACACTGACTGTTTTACTTCTTCTTTTCCAATTTGTATTCCTTTTATTTTTTTTTTTCTTTTCTGATTGTCGTGGTTAGGACTTCCAAAACTATGTTGAAAAATAGTGCTGAGAGTGGACATCCTTGTCTTGTTCCTGACCTTAGAGTAAATGTTTTCAGTTTTTCACCATTGAGAATGAGGTTTGCTGTGGGTTTGTCATATATGGCCTTTATTATGTTGAGGTAGGTTTGCTCTATGTCCACTTTGTGGAGAGTTTTTATCGTAAATGGGTGTTGAATTTTGTCAAAAGCTTTTTCTGCATCTATTGAGATGATCATATGGTTTTTATCCTTCAGTGTGTTAATATGGTGTATCACATTGATTGATTTGCATATATTGAAGAATCGTTGCATTTGATCATGGTGTATGATCCTTTTAATGTGTTGTTCGATTTTGTTTGTTAGTATTTTGTTGAGGATTTTTGCATATATGTTCATCAGTGATATTGGTCTGTAATTTTCTTTTTTTTTTGTAGTATCTTTGTCTGGTTTTGGTATCAGGGTGATGGTGGCCTCATAGAATGAATTTGGGAGTGTTCCTTCCTCTGCAATTTTTTGGAAGAATTTGAGAAGGATGGGTGTTAGCTCTTCTCTTAATGTTCAATAGAATTCACCTGTGAAGCCATCTGGTTCTGGACTTTTGTTTGTTGGAAAAATTTAATCACAGTTTCAATTTCATTACTTGTGATTGGTCTGTTCATATTTTCTATTTCTTCCTGGTTCAGTCTTGGAAGGTTATACCTTTCTAAGAATTTGTCCATTTCTTGCAGATTGTCCACTTTATTGGCATAGAGTTGCTTGTAGTAGTCTCTAAGGATGCTTTGTATTTCTGTGGTGTCTGTTGTAACTTATCCTTTTTCATGTCTATTTTTATTATTTGAGTCCTCTCCCTCTTTTTCTTGATGATTCTGGCTAATGATTTATCAATTTTGTTTACCTTCTCAAAGAACCAGCTTTTAATTTTATTGATCTTTGCTATTGTTTCCTTTGTTTTTATTTCATTTATTTCTGCTCTGATCTTTATGATTTCTTTCTTTCTACTAACTTTAGGTTTTGTTTGTTCTTCTTTCTCTAGTTCCTTTGGGTGTAAGACTGTTTATTTGAGATGTTTTCTTGTTTCTTGAGGTAGGCTTGTATAGCTATAAACTTTCCTTTTAGAACTTCTTTTGCTGCATTCCATAGGTTTTGGATCGTCATGTTTTCATTGTCATTTGTCTCTAGGTATTTTTTGATTTCCTCTTTGATTTCTTCAGTGGTCTCTTGGTTATTTAGTAACGTATTGTTTAGCCTCCATGTGTTTGTGTTTTTTATATTTTTTTCCCTGTAATTGATTTGTAATCTCATAGCATTGTGGTAGAAAAGATGCTTGATATGATTTCAATTTTCTTAAATTTTATGAGGCTTGATTTGTGACCGAAGATATGATCTACCCTTGAGAATATTCTGTGTTCACTTGAGAAGAAAGTGTAATCTGCTGTTTTTATTTGGAATGTCCTATAAACATCAATTAACTGTATCTGGTCTATTGTGTCATTTAAAGCTTGTGTTTCCTTATTAATTTTCTCTCTGGAAGATCTGTCCATCGGTGTAAGTGAGGTGTTAAAATCCCCCACTATTACTGTGCTACTGTCAATTTCCTCTTTTATAGCTGTTAGCAGTTGCCTTATGTATTGATGTGCTCCTATATTGGGTGCATATATACTTATAATTGTTATATCTTCTTCTTAGATTGATCCTTTGATCATTATGTAGTGTCTTTCCTTGTCTCTTGTAACATTCTTTATTTTAAAGTCTATTTTATCTGATATGAGAATTGCTACTGTAGCTTTCTTTTGATTTCCATTTGCATGGCATATCTTTTTCCATCCCCTCACTTTCAGTTTGTATGTGTCCCTAGGTCTGAAGTGGGTCTCTTGTAGACAGCATATAGATGGGTCTTGTTTTTGTATCTATTCAGTGAGCCTGTGTGTTTTGTTTGGAACATTTAATCCATTCACGTTTAAGGTAATTATTGATATGTATGTTCCTATGACCATGTTCTTAATTTTGGCAGGGTTGTTTTTGTAGGTCCTTTTCTTCTTTTGTGTTTCCCCCTTAGAGAAGTTCCTTTCGCATTTGTTGTAGAGCTGGTTTGGTGGTGCTGTATTCTCTCAACTTTTGCTTGTCTCTAAAGCTTCTGATGTCTCCATCGAATCTAAAGGAGATCCTTGCCAGCTACAGTAATCTTGGTTGTAGTTTCTTCCCTTTCGTCACTTTAAGTATATCATGCCCTGCCTTCTGGCTTGTAGAGTTTCTGCTGAGAAATCAGCTGTTAACCTTATGGGAGTTCCCTTTTATGTTATTTGTCATTTTTCCCTTGTTGCTTTCAATAATTTTTCTTTGTCTTTAATTTTTGCCAATTTAATTACTATGTATCTCGGTGTGTTTCTCCCAGGGTTCATCATATATGGGACTCTCTGCCCCTCCTGGACTTGGGTGGCTATTTCCTTTCTCGTGTTATGGAGGTTTTTGGCTATAATCTCTTCAAATATTTTCTCGGGTCCTTTCTCTCTCTCTTCTCCTTCTGGGACCCCTATAATGTGAATGTTGTTGCACTTAATGTTGTCCCAGAAGTTTCTTAGGCTGTCTTCATTTCTTTTCATTCTTTTTTCTTTATTCTGTTCTGCAGCTGTGAATTCCACCATTCTGTCTTCCAGGTTACTTCTCCATTCCTCTGCCTCAGTTATTCTGCTATTGATTCCTTCTAGTGTATTTTTTGTTTCAATTATTGTATTTTTCATTTCTGTTTGTTTGTTTTTTAATTCTTCTAGGTCTTTGTTGAACATTTTTTGCATCTTCTTGATCTTTGCCTCCATTGTTTTTCTGAGGTCCTGGATCATCTTCACTATCATTATTCTGAATTCTTTTTCTGGAAGGTTGCCTATCTCTACTTCATTTATTTGTTTTTCTGCAGTTTTATCTTGTTCCTTCATCTGGTACATAGCTCTCTACCTTTTCATCTTATCTATCCTTCTGTGAATGTGGATTTTGTTCCACAGGCTGCAGGATTGTAGTTCTTCTTGCTTCTGCTGTCTGCCCTCTGGTGGATGAGGCTATCTAAGAGGCTTGTGCAAGTTTCCTGACAGAGGGACTGGTGGTGGGTAGAGCTGGCTGTTGCTCTGGTGGGCAGAGCTCAGTAAAACTTTAATCCGCTTGATGGCTGATGGGTGTGGCTGGGTTCCCTCCCTGTTGGTTGTTTGGCCTGAAGTGACCCAAAACTGGAGCCTACCTGGGTTCTTTGGTGGGGCTAATGGCAGACTCTGGGAGGGCTCACGGCAAGGAGTACTTCCCAGAACTTCCGCTGGCAGTGTCCCTGTCCTCACAGTGAGACAGAGCCACCCTCCGCCTCTGCAGGAGACCCTCCAACACTAGCAGGTAGGTCTGGTTCAGTCTCCTATGGGGTCACTGCTCCTTCCCCTGGGTCCTCATGCACACATTACTTTGTGTGTGCCCTCCAAAAGTGGAGTCTCTGTTTCCCCCAGTCCTGTCAAAGTCCTGCAGTCAAATCCCACTGGCCTTCAAAGTTTGATTCTCTAGGAATTCCTCCTCCCATTGCCAGACCCCCAGGTTTGGAAGCCTGACCTGGGCCTCAGACCCTTCACTCCAGTGGGTGGACTTCTGTGATATAAGTGTTCTCCAGTTTGTGAGTCACCCACCTAGCAGTTATGGGATTTGATTTTATTGTGATTGCACCCCTCATACTGTCTCATTGTGGCATCTCCTTTGTCTTTGGATGTGGGGTAACTTTAGTGAGTTCCAGTGTCTTCCTGTTGATGATTGTTCAGCAGTTAGTTGTGATTCCATTGTTCTCACAAGAGGGAGTGAGAACACGTCCTTCTACTCTGCCATCTTGAACCAATCTCTCCAATATCTCTATTCTTAGGAAATGCATTTTAAACTATTTATGGGTAAAAAGCTATGATACGTGTAGATTACCACCAAGTGGTTCAGAAAAAAAAAATGCATACCTAGAGCACAAATGCACAAATAGTAAAGTGAATGGAGTAAATGTTATCAATAGATGAATCTGAGTAAAGGGTATACAAGAGTTATTTGTTTTTTATTTTTGCAACTTTTCTGTATTTTGAAAGTATTTCTGTATTTGAAATTATTTTCAAATACAAGATTAAAAACTTAAAAAAATACTTTGAAACCTTTCGGCCTCATAAAAATGCTCTGGTATGGAGTGGGGAGGTGCAACTGTGAGACATCTTTGCTCAGACTTCCTTTAATTCCCTCAATGGCTCCATGAAACACCATGTGAAGCATGTTCCAAAGCAAGCAGACCTCTTGAACTTTGATGATGTTGATGATGATGATCTGTGTGTCGTCAATAACTCAAGGTTTGTTCTATGTGAATGGCTGTGACAATAGAGCTCTTACAGGTGGGCTGGGGGTCTGAGGCAGGTAGAAGCTACAGAAGGGTAAGAAACGTTCTTCACAAGCTACTGTCTAGGTGAGGATGAACAGGGAAGGAAGCTAGTCTGCAGAGGTGGCAGCTTTGACATACAGAATCAGTCCCATCCTTCCTGATTTCCTTTATTTCTGCTAAAAGTTTAGCAGAAACTTAGAAATCAAACTCTGAGACTTCTACACCACTTCCACCATTTATTTGTTTATGTCAGATTATGTCTGGAGCCAAGCTGTCGATTCCAGAATAAAAGGAGAGCTTTGCAGTAGCTCTGCCACTCCCAGCCACTGGAGAAAGATGTGGAGAGGAATGGGAACTCTGGACAGTGGGCTGTATGAGGGCTTGCCTGCAGTGTGTTCAGCTTGGCCTCAAATCAGAGATTTCCTTCTCACCCAAGCTTGCCCTGAAGGGCAGCACAATCAAAACTCCCTTATTTGTTTCTTCCCTGAAACTTCCTCATATCTTTAAAATCCTTGGGATAGATAAGAAATAAAAACAAGCAATAGCAAAACCTATCCTGACTAATGTGAAAAGAATAAGCTCGGCCTCGTCTATTTCATATTGTAGAACATTTTACAACAGCTTTGTCAAATGCTATCTTATTTCTGAAATCAGCCTCCCTTTAACATGAAGTTTTTAAAATACTATTTTAAAGAAAATGAGATTTTAATATAAAGTAATAATAGCAATGCTGGAAATAAGCCAAAGTTGCACCCATTAGGCAAACATGTAACAAACATAATTTTTTCCACTGAGTGTGTGTGTGTGTGTGTGTGTGTGTGTGTGTGTGTAATCCATCAGAACCTTCTATTCTCTAAGTTAAACATTCCCAGTCTCTTATTCCAGGCTTCACTCTACACTTTAAAATGTCCATCTGTTTGTCCCTAGTCTTGCTTAAATGAGGCCCCATAGAACAACATAGATATAGTCTGACCATTATTGTAAATCTGGGTTTTTATCTCCCTCTTTTAAATACTACTCTTCTATTAATAATGATATAGTATGTGTTAGCTGTTGTCAGTACAGTCAAAGTTGGATAATCTCCACCAAACAAGTTAAGAATATCTCTAGTATGTTAAGCAAATTTTTATTTGTTTGTTTTGGGGGAAGAGGGGTAAGCCTCTATAAACTTTCTCTTTATTTTATAAAAATGATGTAGAAAGGCAGCTTATGGGGGATAGCATAAAGTGTGACTGTAGTCAATCCCCACATCTTCATCTATTCTCCAATCTTTGATATGGTTAGTCAACATTTTCTCAATCTTACCTGAACTAATATGAAAACATGCATCAAAAACCTCATTCCAATCAGTTTGTTTTCTCGAGGCCACTCCTTATAGAAATTTGAGAGCCTCCATTTCCCACCGTCAGATGGGAAGTGATCATTCTTTTATTGCCAAAGACTTGGTATTTGACATAATAAAATGTAGAGTGTCTCTTGTTATTGATTGCAGCACTGAGACAATGTACTATCCTTTCCCTTCTCCAGATACTAGTTTTCCCATCTGCAAAATGAAAGAACCAATCCCCACCCCTCCACCAGTGCTGCACAATAGAACTTTCCTCCATGGTGGAAATATTCCATGTCTATTGTCCAATATGGTGGTCACTAGCCCCATGTAGCTATTAAGCATTTCAAATGTGATTAGTGTGACTGAGAAATTTAATTTTATTAACTTCATTCATTGTAACTGAATAGCCACATGTAACCAGTGGCTACCATCTGGGTCAGCACAGATCTAGAACTTCTTGCAGAATTAAATAAGTAGATTGAATGTGTAAGGTGATAGGGGTATTTTATGACATAGGATTGGTCCAGAGATTTAGCTGGATCAGGAGATAGTATGATCACATCTTTTCCATCTCATCACTTGATTCCATATGAGGAGCTCCTTCCTGACTTGAAGGAATGAGGTTCTACTCTGAATCCATCCCTAACTGGGAATGCAGCTTCTTCTCTCTGGACTTTGTTTCCTTATTCTATAAAGCTGGAGGATTATTTAGTTTGGCTGAGTCTTCCCAACCCCCACTATCGGTGGACCCTCAGGATACATGGATGAGAGAGGGACAGGCCTTTGGAGAAGACACGTTATCTTTTCCATGTGACAGCTGCCACTTGTCAATCTATTACCATGGGAGTGGCAACATCAGAGGCAGAGAGGAGAAGTAAGAGATCACCTGGGTGGTATTGGCCCCTGGGGACCCTGGACAGGGGCCAGGTTGCAGGCCCATGGACAGGTCCTGAGTGTCCTTCTCTACCCCATCTTTGACTCCTTTATTGACTGGAGCTTATGCTCTGTATGAACTAGCAGGACCCCAAGAGAAAATCTGTGTCATGACTACTGTCTATCTGGTAGTGTCCTGGGATGCCAGCTGGCAGTGCTCCCTTAGGGAACAAAAGGAAGTCCTCTCATCTATAGAAGAGCAATATTTTGCCTCTAGAGTTCTTTATACTTTTATAGCCTCTCTTGTCCCCTCTCTTCCCAAATGAAATCAAGGCCTCACAGCCACCTGATGAGCAGCTATTAATACCCCATCATCAGATAAAGTAGTTACACATTAGGGGACAGAGCCTTAGCCAATATCACACAACTGGCTAATGCAGAGACAGTCTTAGCCCCCAAGCGTCCAGACTCCCAGTCCAGTACTTACATTGTTGCCATCCAGTGTACCTCAGCAGCCTTCCTGCTCTATGTCAGCCATGGCTATCAGGGTTGAGGGTGTTGGTGGCTCTGTAAGGTCTAGGGGCCAACCCACCCACCTTGAACTTGAGAGGAAGCAAGACAGCAAATAGGGAGACATACCTTCATGATGCCCTGGGTAAGTTCTGGGCATAGTTATGTTTAGGATGGAGCTCGGAGAGGAAAAAAATACTTAGCTACACTTTAGAGAACTGGCAGAGCTTCTACGCCAAGACCCCATGGAACTAGGGCAGAGAGTGTCCTCTATGCCCTTTTCCACAGCCCATATTTGCAGGCAGCCTGGATAAATCTAACTAAGCATCCAGTCTCCAGGGCTGCTTCTTCAGTCCCCACCTGGCCCCACTAATGGCTGGAGCCTTTGCACTGTCTGAATCAGCAGGACATGCTGGATGTACTGCCTGGGCCTTCTGATACTAATGGCTTTGGCTTCAGTTCCAGGAGCTGGCCCCAGCGGGAATTTCATTCTTGCTGTGCTGGGCCTGGGTATCTCTCAGGCAAATTAGTTTTTGATGGGGCAGGTACTGCATCGTTTCCATTAAGTACCATAATGGAGACATCATTATCGACAGGTGCCTTGACCTCTCCCTGGCTAATGAGTAGCTATCGATACGCAAGTCATGTAAGCATTTTACCTTTCTGTACCCTTCACCTCCCCCACAACCCGTCCCCACACATCCTCCTTTCTCTTCCTTCTCCTGCCAGAGCCAGGATACAAGACAGCTTGAAAACAGGATGGCCAAGTCACTTAGAATCCCTGGAATGATAAAAAAAAAAAAAAAAAAGCACTGACCCAGGAGTCAGGAAACAAGGGTCTCTTCTCAAGGGACGTGGAGCAACACACTTCATCTTTTTGGACCTTTTTTGCTCATTATTCAAATGGATTTAATAATGCCTGCCCTGCCTACCTCACAGGAACATTATAAGGATCAAATGAGATTAAAGGTATAAAAAAGCTTTGAATAGTTAAAAGCTCTATAGCATTGAAAGAGATTGCTTTTAAGACAAATGTAAAGGAGCTCAGTGTTTAAAGGGAACATCGGAGGTAAAAAGGAGAGTGAGAGTTTTCCATATTCTGGGAACACGTGGATCTTCCGAATGCTACCAATGAAATGAAACTGTTTACCAGCATTTCACTCCTTGATGCCTCCACAGAGAGGCAGGGTGATCATGAGAGATCAACTGCTTGGTTTCTCTTGCTCAGGTGAGTCGTTTAATGACAAACCTTGTTCCATGCTCCCTCTTTGACAAGCAGGGTATCTGGGAAACAGGATCTGGCACAAGGGCCAGGATTACTTGTTCCTGAAATGCAGGACAAAGAACCAAAAGGGCTGATCCAAGTGAGCAGTGGCATCCTGAGGGCCCGGAGCCAGGCAGGGCTTCCTATCTAATTGGTAATTCAAAGGACTCACAGAGGGGACTCCAGATTCAAGGACGTAGCTCAGGAATAAGGAAACCAGAAAAGAGAACCTGCAGAAACTCCTGACCCAGCGAGAGGTGGTTCAGTGGCTTTATATGAAATGTTGAGAGCTTCAGTTGGGTGGGAAGAGAGTCCCCAGGCTCCCGAAGACAAGCCTTGTGGCTGGGAGCATGCTTGTTCAAGATTACTGCAGAGATGGTGGGAAGGTCCCTTGCCACTGACTCGCTCTTTCTAGGGCTGGAACTTGGAAATCAAGGAGAGGAAGTGGAGGGTTCTAGAGAGCAGACACTATGGCAGAGAGGAAACTAGGAGAGGAATGTAAGTCAGAATCAGCCATCTAGATATTTGTCAAGAAAACCAAAGGGCCTCAGCCTTGTGGGGTGTGAGAGCCTCTTTAACTTGCATGAGACTTCAATTTCACATTAAGTACAGTTTATAACCACCAACTTTGTACATTCTATGTTCCAACATCGTACCAGGAACTGTAAGGAATACAGGGATAAGATCTGCCCTCAAGGAGCTTATGGAATATTTGAAAAAAAATAGATAAATTTTAATACAAGAGCAAAATATTGTTACAATGATCCATGAAATGTCATACAAGGAGATAATCAATATGAAAAATCTTTGTGAGTTGCAATGGTCCAGTAAAGATTTCTTGAATGACATGAGTAACGTTTAAAGTTAAATCTACTGGTAAAAGTGTTGTGAACAAGGAGGTACAGGCCAGGGTGAATTTTAGTGATAGAGGAATAAATGAGGCAAGTTAATTTCCTCTTCCTTCTTCATCCTCCTTCTCCCTCTCTTCTTTCCTCTCTTTCTCTTTCTTCTTCTCTTGATACCACCCAACATCATATAAGTCTCTCTAAATCCATTAGGATTTGATTTCCCCTTTCCATCACTTTTAGCATCAAGGCCCACTCACTGCCCAACTCATACATCAACGTTGTCTCAACCCCATCCCAGCTCCCCAGCCTTAGGTCATCCCATTAGGTTACCTGTTCAGCAGCTGGGAGCTGCCACACCGCGGTTCATATCTCCCACCTGACTGCACTCTGCATTCTGCATGTAGCACCATTGGCACTTAACAAAAGTTCAGCATGATGCGTTAGGCTCTTCCCCCTCAGAGGATCTCAGAGCAAAGAACCTAATGCAGGAACTGCCCCTAGGGACCCGTATTTGCAACTCGCTGCCTATGGACTCAGACCCATTAAAATGCAATCTCCACATTATTTTTTTTTTTAAACAGGACTCTTAAAGCCGCATGACGTTATAACTGTCTCGCCAGTAAGCCACATTAAACAGCTCATCAAATTTTTTTCCCACTAGTCCCTCCTCCCATAGGCAGTTATACTGGTAGTTAAATGAACATAATCAATGTGTATTTATTCATTGGCTCACTATCCAATTTGTGGATTATCTACCCTCCTTAAGGCAGCGGCTGCTTCCATCTGCGGCTGCTCTGGGGACATTTCTTCATTCCTTTAACACCTCAGCCAGAGAGTGGGCAGGCGCTCAGAGGACACTCGCAAACATGCTATAAGTGGCTTTGATTAACAAAACAGATCGAGGAGGAAGGCAAGAGTGCTTGCTAGACAGGGCGTGGGAGCAAGGAGAGACTCTTCCATTACCAGGAGCAACCAAGACTGAGCTAGAAAACAAACATTCCTTTAAGGTTGGATCCCTTATCTCAAACGAATGTGGGCCTGAGCTTGCTGGCCCTGGCTTGGATGGGCTGTGTCGAAGCCTAGCCAGAGTGGAATTGGGAAACCACGTGAAAGTCAGGTGTTTTAAAGCAGAGGTTAGAATGCAAATTCTGGAGAAGGTTCCTGAGCGGTGTGAACATAGCTGCAACTGTTTATGATGAAAAACCAGTCGTGTCTCTGACACCATTTTTCCCCACAACTCATCTCTTCCTTTGGATGGAACAGGATCAGACTTTCCCAGGTTTATTTAATGGAAATCTCCAACATACTCTGGCATGTTTTGAGTGTGCGAGATAGATTTCCAAAACTTTGGTTCTGACTTGTTTGGTTTCCAGGAAAACTAGCTGATAGAGAGGGCTTGCCACTGCTAGGAATCCATCATCTCTTGCACCACATACTCAGATTCTTTAGGGTCTTGGCCAGATAGCAGAGCTCCTGTGAACTGGGCTCTGTGGAGTGGAGATGAGCCCAAGGGAGGGACCAGAGCCAGGAGGGCACAAGGCGTCATCATTGCAGAGGGTCCTGAATACCAGTCCCCTGCAGAAGACAGCTGTGGGTATGGGTCTGAGAGTCTGCAACATCTTCTCTAGATGTTCTTCCGGGATGACTGCAGCCCATCAAGGTCTACCTCCTCTTGTCCTTTAGCCACCAACTGGTATTCTCGTGGGCCTTCTGAACAGCACTCAGATCCTTTAGTTACTGGCAACTTTCCAGGACATAAATGGTGGCAGAAAATATGAGAAGGTGGAAATAAAGTAAGGTGTGTTTGGAGAAGGAATGAAGTGAATGAGCCTGAGTTGTCAGTAGTAGGAGGTTTAGTGCTACGTGTGTTTCATTAGAATCATATTCATCAACTCCATTTCCTGTCACTCTCAAGTGAAGAGTGGTAGATAAGAACTTCAGGAGGCTTGACTTAGGCTCTCCAGAACTAGTGCAAAACCTTGGGGCTTCTGTCCACTATCAGGCAGCTTGACAATGCACAGAGATAAAATGACTTGTCTACAAATGGAGGCCAGAGCAGGAGTGAAGAGTGTGTTAAACATGGCATTTCTACTAGGATGTTTTATAAAATATAGTCATATGCATGTAAGAAGGGGCAAGGAACAGTTATATCTAAGGTAACCATATCCTGAGTGCTCAGGAATTGGGATGGGGTGAAATCGTACCTTGTGCGTAAAGAGACTCTCCTGGTGTAAAAGTCCAGAGAAACATGGTCAGTTACAGAGCCACCAAAGACCCAGAGACCCCAGTCAGTGTTTTGAAAGAGCTTGGCACCGTCCATGGAGAAGTGCTGTACCAGAGCTGCTCTTGGCATCAGAAGTCCTCTGCATTCCTCAGTTTTCAACAAACTCATATAGGTATTTTTGTACTTGGGTGCCCACCCAGCCCATGCAGGACCTCCTGTGTTAGGGCTCGCCGGCACTGTCTAGATCTCTCTAGGGAAGGACTCCCTGGAGTGGGTATTTGTCCCATCCTGTTGCTCTGGCTCCTGGGTCTGGATATTATCCAGTTGGTTTCAGTTGCCTGATTCAGAGGAATTGTGGAAGTAAAGATGGCCAAAGATGGCCACTGGGTCCAGCAGCAACTGAGGTCCCAGGTCTTTCTTGGCTGACACTGCTACAGAGATGTGAGAGCTGACATAGTCCGCACCAAGTCTCAATGACAACCTAGAAAGTAAAAAACTCCTACATCTGGGAACGGGAACCCCTCTGGAACAGAGATGGATGTGAGGACAGAGGCCTCTGGAGCTGGTGCTCCTTTCAAACAGGGTGGCCCCACTCTAGCCACACCATGCAGGTATCAAGTTAGTCCAGGGGCCATGCACTTACACGTCTACAGTGGCCAGAGAGGTACCAAAGGTGTGGAAAGGGCTGGGCTTCAGTATCTGTGGGGTAATTGGGAACGGTGGGGAGTGTGCTGCACTGGAGAGCATGCCCAACTAAGGGGGTGGCTGAACGGGTATTCCACAAAGCAATGGGGGCCCTGGGAGACCTAATCTTATGATTTCTTTTTAGTAGAAAATTTGTTTTCTTAATTGAAATATTGGCTTCTATTTTTTAAAAAATAGAATAAACAAAAATCTGTCTTCCCAGTACATGTGGCCCCTGGGGCTTCAGCTGGTAATATCTATTTAAGGAGCACAAAGTCTTATTAAAGTAGACAAAACAAGGCAGGATTAAGAGAGAGAAAGTGATGGTCCTAACAACAACAATAATAATATATCCCCCTTGGTTTGTACACAGGAAGCATCCGTTGTATCCCTGTATGTGCTTCAAAGCCCTCATAGACGAGCTCCTCAAACACCTAAATGTGTCCGCAGAATCTTCCAAGTAGGCTTTGTTAGTTTGTTTGCTTTTGCTTTCCTTGATTTAGCTTGAATTGGCATCTCAACATGTATGGGTCTCTATCAAACTTTTATTATCCGGGAGGGGTGGTTGGGCTTGTGGGGATGTGGCAGATGAGCAGGCCTGGTGGTCATTTGGAGATAGCCTAACCTCCCCGCAGGAGGGCGGCTTCCATCAGGTGGGCCACAACACAGAGATATTTATACTTACGCTTCAATATGTATGTGAGCATATATCTGTAACTATGGTGTAAATACACAGGCCAAGTCACCAGCCCCAGGCAGAGTTATGAACTTTAAGCTGCCTTGTGAATTGCACCATATAAAAAAAAAAAACCCAAGTCTTCTAAGGAGCAGCCCAGAACTGCAGCAAAGCTCTCGGTGGTGATACCAGCTTGCATTTCGGCTCCCAAATGGAATGGAAATTAGTAATGAGGCAGCAGCTTTGGGGAGGGGATGGGGACCGGAGTAGAGCCTCGCGTCCCTGGACAATGAGGAGGCCTGGGTTTAGCAGCTAATCAGGAGGTTGTTTGTAGTAGGCAGCGAATGGAATGTCTGCATTCCTTTCCCCATTAGCCACCCTCAAAGCCACCCTGCCGAGTGTTTCCACGTCCCAAGCCTAATGAGTTCCTGGCAGAGGGAATCCAGAAAACTATTGGGGAGCCCAGACATTTACATTCCCCGAATGGCATGGCGCATCTCGAGGTTGATTTATGTCAAGCTCTGTAGCAATAATTCACTGTCAAGGCGACCTACTAATCCTTTAGATTATGCATTTGGTGTGTGTCACCTAAATTGGCTCCCCCATGTGGAGTGGCATGAGGGGGGCGGTAATTTGTGCATATTCCAATCAGGAAGAAGATTCATAATCTACTGTTGAGAAAGAATGGATCGCTTGCTTTTGATTTTAATGCTGAGAGGTTGGCTCCTGGGATTTTGGAATAAATATTTTATCTCAAAAGATCATTTTGTAGCTTGCAGCCGTCAACCCAGCCAGGTTTTTACTGTTTGTTTATGGTTCACACCACATGATTCAGTAAACTCTGCCAGAGAAACATGTGCATAATTAAGTTTAAAAATCAGCCCCAACTTCACCACAGGACCTACTCCTCAAATCACAGTTTACACAACAAATTCTGTTTATTGCTATCGGGATTTCTGTCCCCACACTTAGTGACTCAGAATCTGAGGTCATCTCTCTGTTTCCTTCTTGATGGCAGACTTTCCCCGGGTGAGGATGTTCCTGGCAAATTCTCTCCCATTGTACTAATTGCCAGTACTAGACTCAAAAATATGAATGACATCATCTCCCCAAGCTACTAAATGAGGCCCCTATCTCAGATACAGCACTTGCTATGTTATGCTCAGTATCATACAAATGGGAAATGTGAAAGTTGTTTATTTTTCCCATTTCACAATTGTACAGAATGAGATCTAAGAAAAATAATAGCTGATTCTTACACGGTAGTTACCGTGTTCCAGGCACTGTTCAAAGTGTTTTACATTTATTAGCTTGGTTAATCCTCACCAACAGCCATCTAATATAAGCACGATCATCCCCATTTACAGATTGGGAGACTGAGGCACAGACAGGTTAGGTGACTTAAGGTGGCCTTGTTTATAGAGTGAGTTGATGGTGGAGCAGTGGGACCACTATGCCATGCTGTCTCCCAGGTGTATTTGTATCACAGGACCAAGCAGTGAAAACAAACAACACACAGTGAAGCGAAAATTCCAATCACCTTAATTTAGGCTTAGCCTAACGTTGCAGGTCAACTTCAAGAATGACCTCAAGAAGGTGCTCCACCAAAACTTCTAATCCCGCTATTAGAGAATAGAAGCTCTGAGCTAAATTGCCCTCTTTCTGTTTTCTGCACTCTGCAAAAATGCATCTCTCTCTGGCAGGGAAGGCATATACCGCTCGAAGAACTAATTTATAAGATCCTAGTGAATCTAGTGAATCTTTCCTCACCTTAGACGAGATAAGGAAAGTCAAAACCATTCATTCAACAAATACTCATGAGAAGCTCTCATGTGCCAAGTTCTGAACCAGCCTCTGGCGACCCAGGGACATATAAGGCACAGCCCTGTCTTCAAGAAACTCACAGCCAAAATGCATGAGAAATGGACCAGCACAGGGAGAAATGACCCATCACCATCACAAGACCATTTCTACCAGTGCTGCTTCTGTCTAGGACCTGCAACGTAAGGTCCAGAGGATGGGTGATACCGGGAAAGAAGACATGGGAGGCAGGCAAAATCTGAGACTAGCAGGGTAATTTCTAGTGGTGTGTGCAGTTTTCTGATGGAGGGCAGAATGAGCTTCTAGGCCAAATACCTTTGCTATTATTGGCTTTGTCTCTTTTGTGAAGTTGTTTGTCTCCCTCTCGAATGACTGCAGGGGAAATGAAAAAGTGTTACAGTGAGGCAGTGAGGTCATTAAAATGAGGGGCTGTCATTCCATCTGCACTACCAATATGCACTGGGCAAAGAATAGGCAAAGAATAGCACTACTTCTGCTGTACATCCAGGGAAGAATAACTTTAGTGCAATCTTGAGGGCAAGTAGAATTTTCTTTTTCTCTTTCTTGTCAATATTTCTTTCTCACCTCTTCCTCCCTCTTCCCCATCCTCCTCCTCCTTCTTCATCCTCTCTCTCTCTCTCTCTCTCCCCTCTCTGCCATTCTTTTCCTGCTTTCTAAAAAAGCAGCTTGCCTACATTCTGTGTACTCTACCAAATTTACGAAATTCAGCTGAAGATTATTTTTTATATCTGTAATATTTTCACATGACTAATTGCATTTAGTGAAAAGCTGACACCAGGCAATTTCTTGGGCTCATTCAATGTTGGATTTATTAAAACCCTAAATCATCCATCATGTTGAAATTTGGCAGGTTGTGTTTATAAATAAATTAAATTAACAAGTGTGTGCTGTGCTGGGTATTCATGTGTGGGAAGCAATGCAAACACATATGTGTATACGCCCATGTATAGTTGTGAACATATTCCACAATGAGTGTGTCCTGACCCACACAGTCTGAAAACTTTGTGTCGACACACAGTGACTTTAAATTCAATTTGTAATTGAGAACAAGGTCTGATTTAATGAGAACATCCACCTATTCAACCCAAACATAGATTGCATCTAACTGGCTAGCTAGCATGATGTGATGCAAAAAGAACTTGTACAAAGTTACATGGCAGCTAGGAAATCTGGGTTCTAGTCATGCCCCGATGCCAACTTCCTTGCAGACCTGGACAGTCACTGTCTCAGCTTGGATTTTAGTTTGTCATAAGTAAAATAAAGAAGCTCCTTTCTAAATCCCAGAATGGTCATGAGCCAAGAGTCCAACAGAGCAAAGATAATGTCTAGAAATGTGGGTCAGTATATAGAGAATTGTTGGTACATTTTTATATGCACTTACCTGCTGGTCACAAGGACCAGTATCTTTTTCTCAGAGCTGAATTGACAGACATCAGCTCAAGAACTGACACTTAGCCATCCTAATTGACACATTTGAAGAACTGAAATATCGCTTGAAAATGCAAATGAAGATGAGGAGGAAAAAGGGGTAGAAGAAGAGATTCATAGTCACTGAGGTCCTTCTGCATACCAGCGATGGGCTTGGTGATTTCCAAGGTCAGGAAGGGGGAAGTCAGAGAGGAATCTTATACTTTTTCAAGCTGGGTCTTTATCTTTAATTTTTTGTATGGAAATATAGAATGACTTATTATTATCATTATTATTATTAATAATAGCAGTGATAATTACCATCAACATCACCATCAACAATATTTCATTAGCAGAAAATATGTGGCAAATGACAAATCCATGATAGAGAAGATTAAAAACTCTACTAGGCAGGACAGACTATGTTTAGTAGACATTGCAAGTATATTTCACAAATTAATTGTGATATTTATACAGATCTGACAACAGTAGCTTGAGGATCCAATTTTATATCAATGTTTTCATTGAATGTTATGGAATTCTAGAATTAGAAAGAACCTTATAATAGCATCTTGTCCATTCCCCTATTTCATCTAAACTCGGGATGGCAAATATATTTTAATATCACATGCCACCCATTGATTGATGGTGGATGCCTAGAGTACTGCATTGAGAGGCATTCTGAAGCTGCTTACGAGCTCAGAGAAAAAGAGGGCTGTGATCAGTTAGGTGTGTCTACTACGAGTACCCATGGGAAGATTAAGCACTCATGCCATATATTCGCCATTCCCCAGCATCATTATCCTGAAAAACAAGAATTTGTTTCTGACTTTAAAGTTACCTTTGAAAAGAATGGCCTGCTTCCCTCAAGAATTCCCATTTTACATCTTTTATCTGGAGAAGATGCTTCTTTGTATAGAACTTTGGGCAATTAAGATAAATTTTAACCTGATTTTCTGTTGTTTAATTCTCTGGAGGGCGGAGCATCTCTGGACACATACACCACTTGATAACAGAGATCCTTTTACTGTTTTATGGGCTTGAGGTCCCAGAATTAGTGTCAGGATCTACAAGTGTGAATCTTGATGGGGCAATCCAATCAGATGTCCTGCCCGGAAGGACTGGGGAGGATTTAGAGAAAGAACTTATCCTAAGGGAAGAGAAAGTGGAACAGGGAAGCTTAGTCTGTAAGATAAGAAAGCCTTAGAGGTTGGAAAGAAGGACTGATTCTGAGAACAACATACTTCTCAGGATTACCTCCTAACCCAGCCCACCAAACTGTTGTTTGAATCCTGGCATCCGAGGAAGAAAGAAACACAGGATAGTGAAATCAAAGTTTCACTGAAAACTATAAATTACTGGCACACAAGACTTCTGCATCAATCCCCCCTCCCACCTCAATAATGCAAAATGCAAAAAGTAGAGAGGTATTTTCTCTTATTCTCCCAGAATGGTTTTGGGGAAACTCCTATGCAATGACACTGATAAAAACAGAACAATAGCAACACGCTTGTTGAGGGATTATTATGTGCCAAGTTATGGGTGAAGTGTTTATTTGCATTATCTCCTTTGATCTTGATAGCAACCTTATTAAAGATGAAGCATTATTACATGAGGTCCAAGGTGGCACAGGTAGAAAATGACAAATCCAGATTTGAAAGCTGAACCATATTCTTTACAGCCTGTACTCTTAACACTGCTGTTGTGCTTCTTTTAGTGGAAATAGGAAAAGGAGTAGTGCCATCCAGTTGGTACCAGTAACTTAGCTCTGATGGTGGAAGGTGGGGGAGACTATGATTTGTAGTGTTTGCTGATTTCTACAGAGTAAATACTCCCACTGTGGTAGGCTCTAGCCACTGGTTTGAACCTGTGTGGAGTTGGAAGAGGACTCTCTGAGTCAGCATGAGCTAACTCTTGCCGATCACCGTGCCACAGTGGCTCCTAAGACGCCCCAGCACACAAAGGGGCACCAGTAGAAGTGAAGCTGGTCACAGCAGGAAAAGACAATTTCTGGTGTTAAGCTGAGGACAACAGAGAATTGGTTGAACATGCTTTATGCCAAAAATACTGCGATCATAGAACTGCAGAGCGAAAAAGAGACACAGAATGGACCCATATAAACTCCTCATTATTTAGATAAGAGACTGAGGTCCAGAAAGAGGAACTGACTTGTCCACGTGACTTTTGTGATAAAGCTTGACCTGAAGACATGATTATGTTACTTACCAGTGTTTCATTTTCCTTTATACTGAACGATCTCAAATTTTGTAAAAGTCTTTTTATAGTTTCTATATATTTTGGGAACTCCCTCATCCCCCATCTATTTTCCATACTTCTCCTTAGGTCCCTAAGTTTCACTGACCTAAAATGGGCCCCACAGAGTCTTACAAAGCAAAGGATGATGAGAAAGGTGAGATCCCTGCCAGTTGTTGGCCAGAGGCTATTGATTCTTCCCGTTGATCTAGGTTCCAATACATGGTTTGCCAGCTCTAATATTACATCTGTATGAAAGAGTTTGAATTTCTTAACTCTCCTCTTAAATTTGGGGCTTCCTACTTCCAAAGCAAGACTGCATGCCTCAGTGCACCGAGCTACCATGCCCCAGACTTCCAATATCCTGCTCAATGAAATGAGTTAGTCAGCCTGACTTCATTTAGGGGCTGCTGGTTTATGAAATGGAGTCAAGCCCTTAATGTGTCCTGCTTCTGCTTCCCCAGCCTATTAAGTCCTCTTTCCTTCCTTCCAATACTGCACCCTTGAAGCAGCTGGTTCCAAAACAACTGCAGCAGAGGAGAGGGGACAGGAAACACACTATATAAATGAGCTGATCAGATGAGTCCCCATTGGAGTGTGGTGGGCAGAATAATAGCCCCAGAGGTGCCTATGTCTAATCCCCCAAATCTGTGAACATGTTACCTTAATGACAAAAGGGACTTTGCAGGTTGATTAAGTTAAGGATCTTGAGATGGGAAGACTGTCCTGAATTATGGGTGGTCCCAATATCACAGAGGTCCTTAGGAGTGGAAGATGTGGGCAGAAGAGAAGATCAAAGTGATGTGATGTGAGAAGAACTCAAGCTGCCATGCTGTTTTTAAAGATGGAGGAAGGGTCCAAGAGCTAAGGAACGTGGGAAGCCCCTAGAAATTGGAAAAGGCAAAGAAATGAAATCTCCCCTAGAGCCTCCAGAACTGAATGCAGCTCGGCTGACATGCTGATGTTAGCCCATGTCCAGCTTATGACCTACAGAACTTGTGTTGTTTTAAGCTACTAAATTTGTGGTAATTTGTTACAGCAACAATAGGAGACTAATACAGAAGGCAATGAGTTTGACCTTTGCACAGGGTCAAAAGTAGTCTTGTGGGGCTTTCCTGGTGGCGCAGTGGTTGAGAATCCGCCTGCAAATGCAGGGGACACGGCTTCGATCTCTGGTCTGGGAAGATCCCACATACGCGGAGCAACTAAGTCCGCGCGCCACAACTGCTGAGCCTGCGCGTCTGGAGCCTGCGCTCCGCAACGGGAGAGGCCATGACAGTGAGAGGCCCGCGCACCGTGATGAAGAGTGGCCGCCGCTCACCGCAACTGGAGAAAGCCCTCGCACAGAAACAAAGACCCAACACAGCCAAAATAAATAAATTAATTAATTAAAAAAAAAAAAGTAGTCTTATGCTATGTAGTCTTGTTCTCCTATCAACCTGGGAGTGGAAAGGAAGACGTCTAACACTCAGCTAGTTCTGTCATTTTCTTGGAGATGTTTTAAAACTCTTATACTCCTCTCTGGAGAGATTCTTCCCCAAGTGGATCTCAGGGGCTTAGAATTGAATTAATCATAATCTTAGCTCAGGGCACACTCTTTTTTTTTTTTTTTTTTTTTTTTGCGGTATGTGTGCCTCTCACTGCTGTGGCCTCTCCCATTGCAGAGCACAGGCTCCAGACGCACAGGCTTAGCGGCCATGGCTCACGGGCCCAGCCACTCCGCGGCATGTGGGATCTTCCCGGACCGGGGCACGAACCCGCGTCCCTTCCATCGGCAGGCGCACTCTCAACCACTGCGCCACCGGGGAAGCCCAGGGCACACTCTTATATTGGGCTCACACATGGCTTTTTAAAAAAAAAAATTAGTTAGTTATTTTTCTTTGTATGCCAAATACCTACAAATCTTCCACTCAAAACCAAAGCTAGGGCCATGACAATGATCTAAGTGAGGCTGCATGGTCCCCACCCCCATCTCTATTCCCCCACTAGAGGTGAGCACCATTCTGAACTATTTTCCTTTTCTCTGCTTTGTTTTTATGTGGTTTTATTGTATCTATATGTGTTCTTAAAAAGTAATTATTAGTTTATAACTTTATAAGCAGTATAGCATGCTGTAATTACTTGGGATTTTTTTTCTGTTAATATTAGATTACTGAGGTTCATCCATATTGTTACATGTCACTGCTATAGAATAGTCTACCCATGCTTTATTCATCCAGTCTCATAAGGTGAGCATTTGCGTTGTGTCTGTGATTTTGCTTTTGTGAATTGTAATGCTATGACTATTCTCATCTATGCCTTCATGGTACATCTATGCTATGGTACATCTATGCATGGTACATCTATGACTATTCTCATCTATGCCTTCATGGTACATGTACACATCTATGCCTTCATGGTACATGTACACTAATTCTTTTTAGCAAAAGACCTGGGAATGCAGTCTCCTAAAAATTCTTTTGTTTGACTTTTGAGTGCTCTGGGACCTAAGCTAATGTGGGAGCCAGTGGGTGGTATTGCTGAAGGAGCTGATTTGAATCAGGAGGGATGGCTGAGGTTGGATGGTAAGACAGTCAGGGAGGCAGGTAGAGACAACCAGTGAGTCGTGCCCTAGTTGAAGGGCTCAGTCATTGTCAAAGTGCTCACTCCAAGATGGAAGGGAGGTAGAGCTTCCATTCTAGAGCATTCAGAATGAAGAGACAGACACACATAAGGAAAGAGTCAGATTCTAATAACAGGGTCAGATTCTAACTTGAGGAGGAGCAAGGCTGCCAGTACTTCTGAGTCAAACTAAAGTGGACCATCTGTTGGTCACATTGCTACCTCTCTCCCATCCCTCTAGGATGTTATCCGGGACCTCCTATGACATTAAGTATGAGGGGGCCTAAAAGAAACCTGAAGCTCATTCACTATTTGCAGAGGACTTTCCCTGTAGTTTCCACCCACTGGGAAGGTAGGCTCTCCAGTCTTCCTGATTAGGAAAGCCATCAGGAAATCCCATATTGACCTTCTCATCCTCAAGGCTGTATTGTCAAGGCACCAAAGAAGAAGGATTTTTCTTTGCAGGGCTTCAGTCTCCCCATCGGTCTCCCATTAGATGCAGCATCTGCAGGCATCAAGAGCACGGTACTGCACGAGCATTGCATTGTGGAGTGGAGGAAAAGTACATCTGGACCTGTGCACATCCTCCCACTCACCCACCCCGTGGGAGGAGAGGACACAATGACAGTAGTTGCCCCTGACTCCACAACCCCACTCCACCCCACACTTAAAATACCACCCCGACCCTGCTAGCTGAGAGTCTTGCTTTCCTCCATTGAAGAGGGAGCCTTCAGAGAGTCTGTATAAGTGAAGGAACTATGTGAGTCTGGAAATCATGACTCCCTGGGAAGAGAATCAAAAAGAGTGTGGTCACTGCTTCTACAAAAGGCAACATTCTTCAGCACCTGTGTCCTTCTTCTTCTCCAGGTCAATAGACTCCCAACTGCTACTCCCATTCCTCCTTTAGTCCCATCATACTCATGCCCACTGCCTCACCTGAGAAAACTGAAGTGGCAAGAGGCCACTGATAATTCCCAGAAGACTCCCACAGAGAAGTGACACTCCTCCACTGTCAACACACTCTCAGAAAGGAAGCATCTAGTGTGACAGCTCTGGGAAATTGAAACTGACCTGGAAACAGCACTGTCAGACTTGTGGATGCTTTCCCAGCAGGGGAAAGAGTCTCCAGAGTCCTTGGATGTAGAGGGTTTGGATGCAACTTCCTGCTGGAAGCTGGGCAGCTGGGGCTGGAAGGAGAGCAAGTCAGAGGTGCCAAGAGGAGGTTGAACTTAACTGTCTAGAGAAACTTCATGGCTTCAGGGCTGGGGCCTGTGACGGCAGCCACTCTAGAATGATCACTGCAAACCCTGTGCCCTCACTCTTCCCCGTGCCCTTCCCCATTCACACACTTTGAAGATGACATTACATATTTCTTTGTGGGTTCGAGAAATGCTAAATTTGAAAAGAACTTTAACGATACGGTTTCTGACCATACAGGTTAGAAAAATGAACAATAGAGTAAGGTGATTTGCCCAGTCATATGGTTGTTTAGGAGCAGAGAAAGGAATAGGTCTCTGCCACCCAGCTGGTGTGTTCTTTCCTACTTCTGACAACTGGAGAGCTTGCAGCCAATTTTGCTGTGGAAGAAAGCACCACTGTCTTCTTACAGAAGGAAACAATTAGACATAGTACTTGTGTCTTAGGTAGGAGAGAGACCCAGGAGAAAGATATAGATGAGGTAGGCAGGTGTGAGAAAGAGCACAGGGAAAGAGACCAGAGGTCTGGGTTGTGTTCCTTCTACAAATATTCACTGGCTGCTGGCGCTATCCAGTACCAGACTAGATACAGTGGTGAACAAAGGGATAAAATCTGTCACCAAATGTCCTTAAGTAAGTCACTTCCCCTCTCTGGCCCTGGTGGGGGTCTCTCCCTATATCTCCATGGCTCCATGGTTCCAGGGGTCAAATCCCTCAGAAAGCTTATAGAGAGTAAAAAAAAAAAAAATCAGTATTCATTGAATACCCACTATGTGCCAGCCATGCTAGAGTACCTGATGTGGCTTTTGTAACTCCATGAGGTAGACTCCTTGTTTTTTCTCAAGAAGGGGAAATGGACCCTCACAGAAGCTAAATATCAAGATGCCTTTTTAGTAAGTGGTGAGTGAACATGCCATCGAAGGCCCTTCTGACTCCATAACCATGAGACCATTTTAGTCAATCTTGAGCAGTATTATATTAGTTTCAGGTGTATAGCATAGTAATTCAGTATTTTTCAGATGATACTCCATTGTAGGTTATTACAGCATAATGACTAAATTCCCTGTGCTATACAGTGTACCCTTATTGCTTATCTACTTTATAGTATTTTGTGTCTGTTAATCCCATACCCCTAATTTGTCCCTCATCCCATGTGATTCTTAATTATTCTTGCTTTAGTTTCCTCACTAGACCCCATCCTCTTCCTCTTTCCCAGCACCTCGCAATTCATGGATCTTTTTAAGGAGGATTAAGCCCTCCATGGATTGCCAATTTATTGTTTCAGTTGGTCATGTCGACTGTCCTGGGAGACTGGAAGGTACATCAAATTCTCATTACAGAAGACCAGGCTGAAACTCAGAAGGCTAAGTGACCTGCCAGGCTCATTCAACTGGTTTACAGCAGACCTGGAGCAAGAACCCTGGTCTCAGACATCCTAATCTAGAGCTCTTTCCTTAAACCTGGGATGTTTCAATAGCCCTGCCTTGCATTTTAGAACATGCCTAGGTAATTTGTTCCTGTCCTGTCCAGGCTCATCTCTCTACTCAAGAGACCCAGGTCTATGCAGGTACAATGTGAGTATGTACTAAAGTTGGTGTCCAAATTGAACCTGCTACCACCATTTGTGGTAGTTTGAAAACCACTGCCTCGGTATTTTGCAGCTCTTTCCATCTAGAGACAGAGTCTATTGCCCCCCTACTTGAATCTAGGTTGGCCTTATGACTTGTTTTGACCCATCAAGTGTGGTGGAGTTGATGTCTGAGCTCCAGAGTAAAGGCGTAATGGGGCCCTGCTGCTTCTACTTTCATGCTCCTGGGACCGGAGACCACCATCCTCTGGAGAAGTCTAGACTAGCCTGGAGGATGGGAGACCTATAGAAGGGACAGACCATGAGGAGATGAATCTGTATCCTGCTGTTTATTGCTGTGATTTTTTAAAATTTTAAGTTCTCTGCAAATGTGCACAGTCTTCACTTTGCCTCTGCCGTTCTTTGAGTCTTCATTCTGACACTACCATTTTTCTAGCTGAGTGACTCAACAAACTCATTTTATCTCTTTGAGCCTTTATTTTCTCAAAATAACAAGGGATAGTAAGAGTATCTACCCTATGGGGGTAGTTGAGAAAATTTAATGAAAGAATGTATGTAAAACTGATTTATAAACTGTTAAACACTCTAGAAAAAAATAAATAGAGTTCATCACTACCAAAGCACCTACCTGGAATCCCTGCTTAAGACCATAAGATCAGAATTTATAAAATTTTGTCATAAACTAACAACACTGCTGGAAGGAAAAGAGATTTCACAGTCAAAAACTGTTATGCCTAAATCCTTAACATACCAAAATTATAGGCTTTTATGCATGCATGAGTACAACCCTAGACCCTCTCTGGAACTGCCTGGTGGTTGGCAGGGTGAGTGAGGCTTTGTGACACTCAGGTTGGGTAGAAGTCACTCCTGAAACTCAGGAAAGAAGGAAGGGAGGCCCTGGTGCTTATAAACGAGTGAATATTACAACCACTGTTTGAAAGGGAAAGGGGATGCTGAGAGCATGCATTCAAAATGACTCAGGGTTGGTTTAGTGAAAGAAAATTAGAGCTCTCTCTTTTTTGAGTCCTTAATTTTTTCCATCTACTAACACATAACACTGTATTATTACAAAGGAGCTGATTTCAACGTTATCTCTTTATTTTCTTCCATTCCATTCTTTATCTTTGTCCCAAGGAAGCAGGCTCATTCAACTGGTCCTAAAGAATGGATCTTTTCATGTAGCAGAATTCGAAACAGATTCCACTAAATAACATTGCTTTAGAACAAGAAGAGATTGAGTCCAATTCCTGATTTTACACAGAGAGGGTAAGTCAGTTACCTGTGGTCACATTGCTAATTAATAAGAAAAAGGTCCAAAACTAGCTTTTTCCCTGACTCTGCCGCTATGTGGGACCACCTTAGATGAAGGGAAGAAATACCCACACCATGAAACACATAACTCTAGTGTTTCCAGTTTGTTGGTAAAAAGAGCAGGAATACAATTCAGGCAGAATTAGGACCTGTCGTTTCCCAGCCAGTTACTACCTTGATTCTGTTAGCTTTTGTCTGTGAAGGCAGCAGAACACTGTTTATAGTGAGAATGACTAATTTCATACACAGTTTAACTAGGTGGTTCAATCAAACTATTCTTTCCTATGAAATTTGATGGTGGGAAATGATTACCATGTAAAAAAGATTTCACTCTGTTTGATTGATTCCTATAAAGCGTCTACAGCATAATTTCATGGCTGTGAACGTTAATTTTGTGACACCAACTGTAATTGGGTTCTGTTAAAAAAACAACAGGTCCAAAATGGAGTCACTTACACCAAGCTCCACGTCACCAAACCAAGACTTAATACTTAGTTACAGTTGTGGCTTCTCCCAAGAATGGAATCTTAAACCAGTCAATCAGGAATGACCTGGTCAGCAATAGTGAGGTCATCTTTCTGATAGACCCCTGCCCTCCCCTAAAGAAAGGTGACCTTGCCACAACCAATCCACTTTTTGCTGGTATAACTTTCTTATTCTGCTCCCTCTGCCTATAAAATCTTTCATTTTGTACAGCAACTCAGAGCTCCTCTCTACCTGCTAGATGGGATCCTGCCTGATTCATAAATCACTGAATAAAGCTAATTAGATCTTTAGATTTTACTTAGTTGAATTTTATTTTTTTAACAGTATTGGTGGTAGTGACAGAATCCAAAGGAAAATTCTGACGGCTTCAGGGACAAGAAACAGAGGCATTGGTACCCATGAACCCTTTGAATCCTCTGTTTTCATCACCATTTTTGAGGGTTGTGGTTAGGTTCCTCTTGGTTTTGAGATCCATACTCTTTGCATTGCATTTCCAATCTAATCGGCTTTCCATTCCAGGGCAGGTCAACTTGAGCTAGCAGATGGTTCCATCTGGAACCCAAGCCCTTAGCCCTAAGCTCAAACCACAGCTCCCATGTGATTGGAATCCTAGTCCTCAGTCCTCATTTGTTGGGGGACTGCTGGTTCAGTTCTTTCTCCAATCCCCATGAGGCAAAAGATAGATGGGCTCCAGGCTGCATAGCTGGAGTTTGTCCCCTGTGGACAGATACTCCAAGATGAAGACAATAGCAGGAGGGAGGAGAAGCTGAGCCTCCTGCTCATAAAAAAAAAAAAACCCACATATTCCTTATTCTCAAAGTCAAGGAGACCTTCCTGACTATACATGCGCAAAGAAGCTCCTTGGAGGTCAAAAAGGGAGTGATGTCAACCTACCCATAGGCCTCTTCTCTAGAATCCATCTTGGCTAAGAAATGTGCATGCACACATGGGAGGACACTGAAATAAACCAAATACAGACTCAGAAACAGGCAAAGCAAGATGACTGGCCAAAGGAAACCCAGAAGAAATGCCCCATGTAAGTGATTCAAACTACCACGCAGGCGCAACTCTTTCTCTGAGTCTGCCCTTGTGTCTATCCACACGTACTATTTTTCCTCCTAATAAACACTTTACTTGTTTCACTACTTTCTATCTCTGTGGAAATTGATGTCTACAAAACTGACAGGCCAGGGCCTTGTCACTAACCACTGGCCCTCGTGGTCTAGTGGCTAGGATTCAGGACTCTCACTACCACAGTCTGACTTCAATCTCTGGCTGGAAACCGAAATCCAGCTTCAAGCCACTGCAGGCCAAGGCCACCCAAGATCACCCACTTCCACACTGGGAATTGCCATTCCACAGTAACATCTTTTGGTTACTACTGATTAATGTGCACATGAAGTAAAGGCTATTGCTAATGGGTATCTCAGAAGCCAAAAGCCACAAAATTGCTGGGCACAGATGGAACACTTAAAGCTGTTAGAGGACTCACCACCTAACTCTTAAGATTCCTGTGTTAGGATAAATTGGTCTCAAAATAGGTTAGATTGACACTAGATCAGCCACCAACCTCAAGAAAATTTCCAAGCAATGAGGCACACTGCTTGGACTTTGTAAAACACCACATTGTAAAACACCACACAATCCCCAATCAAGCAGCACATTCCTTTTAGGTATTAATTTGGCTCCAAGAGACCCAAGGATTAACTAAAGACATGGGATCCTTAACTTCCAAAGAGTTAAGTTTGTTACCTTTTGGCATACCTGCTTATTTCATGTCTAAGAATTGTGGTCCTGGAAACCACAGGTGTCTACAAAAATGGCAAAATCTTACTAAGGACAACTAGAATTACAATGGCAATTATGAGGAACATTCCAAATAGATAAAGTCACTTAAGAAGTGCTCTTGACTGCAAGGGCTCCCAAATCAAACAAATATAACAGAATGGGATTCCTCTTAAATTGTACCCAGAAGCCTCCAAAAAGTCTTCGAAATTCCAAATTAGCTTCATTGAAAGATTTGTTGCAAAAGAAATCTTTAATGAAAAATTAAAGACACGAGAGGTACCTGCAACAGAAGAACATATAATGAAGGCAATTCCTACTGCTCCCCTTCTATCTTCCTTTACTTGATTACTCATCCTGCTAATCTGACAGTCTCTGACAATCTCTGAATTGTCTTCCACTCTGAAGAGACTATATGACCATACACAAAGTCCACCAAGTTAGTGGTCTTACAGACACCCCCATATCTACCTTCAAATGAGGGTTCTTGTGTGGGTCCATCCCAGGTTTGATGGAACCTTGAGGGATTTTCTAGTAAACTCCTACATAATTCCCTTAAATAGCCAAGGGAAACTAAAATTAGAATTAATGGAAAACCTTGCCAATTTATGGTAGATGCCCAAGCTGAACGCTCTGTTTAAACCCCACTCAGAGCCTGCAGATGGGATCCTGGGAAAACTGGCAGAAGCCAGTGAAGGGTGAAGATTCTTGCCAGTGTCAGCTCTCCTGAGTATCAGTCCGCAAAGCCCTGTTGCAAAAGAAAAATAAAATTTCATGCTGTCCCTTCCCTTCTAAATCCAGACCCACTGGTTATTGATCATATCTCTTTCAGGGACAGCTGTTACCTTCTTGTTTGTCTTGTTGTGTGTCCTGAGAACTTGGCTTGGTAACGGTCAGGTTGGAGGCCCCAAATTATGGCCAGGCAGAAGTGTGAGTTGCATCTTATTTGCAGGTAAGGTCCTGTCAAACTGCTGCCAGCCCTCAAGGGAATTATCTCTCCTTCTTTCTTTTGGCTACCTTTGGGAGTAACTCTGGATCTTGGAAGAGTAATATCTTTTGCACCATTTTTAGGTGCAGCCAAGGTGGGTGGTCACTCAACACATTACTGCTAGGAATATTTACTGTTTGTCCTGGCTCAAACCTGAAAAGATATTCGAAAGGATTTTTTCCTAAGTAACTTTATGGTCAGAAGTTTGTTAAATTGGAAGCTAATGTTCAGAGCCTGATAGGAACTTTCTTTTAGGCCTACTCTCCTAACTTTACTGTACACAGAGGGAAAGAAAAACCTTCTGTAGCTGTTGTAGAAGGATTTACTAAAACATTCCAAAGACAAACAGCTCTAAATCCAGAGAAATCTTTTGATTTCAATCTTAGTTGGAAATCTTCCTGATAGAAAAAAAAATAACATTGAAGATAATGTAGTTGCCTGGGTATATCAGCCCCTTGATAATCATTTAGGATGCAACCCAATTCTTTGAGGAATTAAAAGCAACTGTCCTTATCTTACAGATTTTTGCAAAACCAGAAATGCAGATCTAGAGACTATTCAAAATTCACCATTTTTTTTTTTTTTTACCAATCCACAAAAGTACCCTATTCATCTCAAAGGGCTTGTGAATATTGTAAACATTCTGACCTTTAAGAAATGAGAGTTCTTATTGGAGGTACTTGTGTTCTTTCCCTGTGCCTTTGAGATGTAAATGGTCTATCAGGTCTTCAAAAAAGGAGAGAGGGAAGGTTATTTGGGACATGCACAAATGAACAATCATGTGTCTTCTCCAGAAATATTAATAAAAAAGTTTTAGTCATCTGATCAGGTAATCTAAACTTATTCCATCTACCAGAAACACAATTTGGATCAAACTGTTCTTTCATAAACTAATGAGTTTTGCATTATCAAACCTGTCTCATGGTTAAAATTTTAAAACAAAAGTTAAAAGTTTTCTGTCTGTATGCAGCTGTCTATGCCTATGTGTGTCTATATATGTTACAAATGTGTGATATTTTTCTACCTCCAGGCGATATTGCTAAGATTAATTTTTAAAAAGAGCTTTATTTAATTAGCTTAAAAATAACAAGTGCTGATTTGAATTAAGAATTCCAAAATCTCTCAGAAATACAGAATGTAACCCAAATGTTTTTCAAGTTCAAATGACCTGAAATAATCTTTAGTAAATAAAAGCTAATTTAGGTTTGTTCATTTAATTAAAATAAACATGTCTTCAGAGTTATTAGCATTAAAAATTCAGTTTTTATTCCACCTGGGTTTACTAGTCAAATAAGTTCATGTTATTTCTGTTTCAAAATTTGTCAACAAGAAAAATAACTTGATATGATGAAATTTTCATGAGTAATCTAAACATAACTTGAGAACAAGTGAATTAATTAGATGTAAGTGGGATAAGAGTTTTTAGGTGAACTTTTCAGCAATTATTATGTGTTATGGTATGTCTACTTTAAAATAGCATCCAAAATCTCTTTAATAACTTAAAACATTAAAATTTTGCTATGTTAAGTTAAATGACAGAAATTCTTTGAATATCTAGGTTATTTCCAAACAAGATAAAATACAGAAATATTAATCACTGAACATAGGTTTATCTACTTTTGACTTATTACAGAGACACTAAAGATATTTGGATCTGTTAGTGAACATTTCCTGTGCCATACTGAAAGATTGCACTATGAAGAAGCATCTGTTCCTAAAAATTATGAAATGCACTCATGTATTTGCAATCTCAAGAATGTTGGCATAACAGTTCACAATTGCCTACAGCTTAGTTTTCACTAGAAATTAAGGTTTCTAAGGGTTAAATATTCTAATTAGTACATGCTATTAAAGCTACTAAAAATAATAAGGGAAACAACTCTGTATGTAAGGAAAGTGGATGTATTTTTTGGCTAAGAAAAGGTATGAGGTATGGAGATACATTTTTGTTAACAGAAAAGAAAGTAAATTTATCCTAAAGTAAAACTGGTTACTCAAACTGAGAAAGAGGAGAATAAAGGCAAAATGATATAAAAAGTTGGGAAGACAGAGTGTGGTTAAGTTAGCTAAAATTGAACTACTATTTTAAGTTTTTTTTTAATAAGCTTATATTAATATCCATAATAATATCAATAGTGTACTTATGTAAAACTGGAACTTAATTTTTTTCATCTGCTAAGAGAACCAAGTTTTCTTAGACTATTGATCTGCTCTTGATAAAAAATTGTGAGAGGTTTTTCTTTACCAATTAGTAATCTGTCTAGAAAACAAAGATTCCATGTTTTGTCAAAATAATTTCCTATGTTTCAAGTTGTCTGTATCAGGTCTTTGGTTTCTTAAGAAAACTGAGACTTCTTTATTAAAAGAGCTAAGGGTTTTTTGTTTTGATTTGTTTTGTTTCACAAGTATTTAACATTTTATATTTGCCTGTGAATTCCTTATTTTTACTATGGTTAAATGGATAACTAATCAGAGCCCTATGATCCTATTTGACCAAGTGTTTTAAAACCTTTTGATGTTTTTGACAACATAACCCAAATTAAATTCTAAATAAAGTCTTTTTGACCTGTAAGTAATTTGGGGATTTTACAGAGGACACCTGGAAAATTGAAAAGGTTTCTTCTCTCTCCTTATAAAAGAGAGACATTACACTAATTACACTTATTCAATATGTTAAATCACGTGAAGCATTGTCAAATAAGTGATGCTAAATCTTCTTATGTTCTGATATATCCTAGTGTAGTGTTATCAGTCATAATTTTAGTTATTATTTTAAAATGCTGTATGTCATAGAAATGACCAAATTCCCTTGCCAGTAACATTGTAATGAACTTTTACCAGACCTTTAACAATTTTTAAGGTTTTGTCATTTATAGTTATTGTTTTACTGTGATGTTTTTGCAAAAGTGAGACTCATAGAAAGGACCTTACAGAGTGCTCTTGACCACTGCTGTGAAACTAAAAGACCTTGAGCCTTGGGTACACATCTCCCAGCTGAAGAAGGGTCCACCAGACATCTGGCCCTGTGTAAATGCTGGAGACCCCCAAATCAAATCAACTAGGAAGAGGAGCTTACTTCGAGGTAGACTGATTCCACTCAAGATGCTGGATCAAGACTTCATACTTTAACTAAACATGAACACTTTTTCTTCTCTTTCTTTTTATTCTGGTATTGGTCTGAAAGGTAACATCATCATCCACATCTCACAGGCTATTGCTAAATGGGGTAAATTTTCAGACTGCTGGATCTTTCCTCAAAAACTCCAATCTGTCCATAACTCTAAAGACCCCCTAGTTCTTCCTGTGACCAATTTTTCTTTTATTCCCAATGTCACCATAAACCATAATTGACCCTCCTCAGAAGTCACTTACAGAGTCTGGCTTTTACAGCCAGAACATCCAGTGCCTTGTTTTCACCTTTCTCTTTTTATAACTGTACTTGCCCAACTAGGCACAAATACCTACGCACATTGTAGTACCTTTGCAGCCCCAACACTCTTATGATTACCTAAAGCAGATCTGCCGCCAATCACAAAAGGATCTCACGAGCAACACCCTTCTTTGCAAGGAATTTAGAACAACATTTTATTTCAAGCTAGGAGATTTACTTCCTAAATGTATTAAAAATCTAACTGACCCCTGGCCTGAACAGACAAATGTAACAATCCCTGCAAATGAATCCATTAACAGTGCCAACAGTGAGAGTGTTTGTGCCCTACCAGGTTTTATCTTTGTCCGTGATAGTTATTATTCTCCTTGGGTCTATGCATGCCTAGATGACTGGTGTATAACCAGGCAATGCTTTTTAGGTTATCTAAGTGTGGCCCTAAAGGTCCACAATCAAACTGAGACAACTTTTTGGTCAACTCTCCTGAAATCGTTGAGTTAGAAGGGACCTAACAGGAGACATTCATGACTCAGGATTTGCTTCCTTTAGCAGGTCCCAGCTTCCATGGCTAGGAGTGAGTACAAATGAGGGTATAATCAAGAACTTCTCCTTAATTCTTGAAGATATTGTAGAATCCAGTGCTGAAGCAATAGCTGCCCAAAAAAAATCCTTAGACTCTCTGGACAAAGCTGTTCTTGATACTGGAATGGCCCTTGATTATCCTTTAGTTGAGCAAGGCAATATCTGTGCTGTGGCCAACACCACCTGCTACACCTGGATTAACACTTCTGGGGAAGACGAGACTCAGCTACATAAGATCACTGAACAAGTCAGTTGTCTTAAGAAAGTGACTCCTTTGACAGCATCTTTCTTTGATTTATTTGATTCTAACTGGCTAGTATCTTGGAGACCATGACTCTGAAGTACACTCTAGACATTAAGAACATCGTAGTCTTCCTGGTGCAATATACTTTCTCAAAAACTTCAAATGTGTGTTCATAGCCACTGACGTTCAAGCAAATAGTCTCCCTAAGACTGAAACACCAGAGAAAGAATGAAGAGAATGACCAACATTAAAAATGTGAATCTGAAGTCATGGCCAGTGAATATCACACAGAGAATCAGCAGAAACTGCAAGAACTTCAGAGCACTAGTTGCAAGTGGCATTAACACCTTAAATTTTATTAATTTTTATTGGAGTATAGCTGCTTTACAATGTTGTGTTAGTTTCTGTTGTACAGCAAAGTAAATTAGTTATACATATATATATATATATATATATATATATATATATATATATATATATATATATATCCCCTCTTTCTTAGATTTCCTCCCCATTTAGGTCACCATAGAGCAATGAGTAGAGTTCCCTGTGCTATATAGTAGGTTCTCATTAGTTATCTATTTTATACATAGTATCAAGAGTGTATATATGTCAATCCCAATCTCCCAGTTCCTCCTCCTCCCCACCCCCTTTCCTCATTGGTATCCATAAGTTTGTTCTCTTCAACCATGTCTCTATTTCTGCTTTAAATTTTGATCACATCTCTCAGTTTGGCTGAGAGTCTCATCAAAAGGGAATGGGAAGATTGTTGAAAAAGAGACAACAGGCCCCAAATTGAGTCACTTATGCTAAACCCCTCATGTCACCAAACCAAGACTTAATACTTAATTAGAGTTTTGGCCTCTCCCAGGAATGGAATCTTAAACCAGTCATCAGGAATGACCTGGTCAGCCCTAGTGAGGTCATCTGCCTGATAGACCCCTGCCATCCCCTAAAGGAAGGTGACCGTTTCACAACCAATCCAGTTATTGCTAGTATAGCTTTCTCATGCCATTCCCTTGTGCCTATAAAAGTCTTTCATTTTGTACAGTTCCTTGGAGGTCCTTTCTATCTGCTAGATGTGATGCTGTCCAATTCGTGAATCATTGAATAAAGCCTAGAAGATCTTGCACTCCTATGTTCATTGCAGCATTCTTTACAATAGGTAAGATGTGGAAACAATCTAAATGTCCATTGATAGATGAATAGATAAAGAAAATGTAGTATATTTATACAATGGAATATTACCCAGCCATAAAAAAGAATGAAATCTTGCCATTTACAATAATAGGTGGACCTTGAGGGTATTATGCTAAGTAAAATAAATCAGACAGGGGAAGAGAAATACTGTATAATTTCACTTGTATGTAAAATCTGAAAAACAAAACAAACAGACGTAATAAAACAGAAACAGACTCATAGATAGAGAACAGACTGGTGGTTTCCGGAGGGGTGGGATATTGGAGAGTGAGCAAAATGGATGAAGGGGATTAAGAGGTACAAACTTCCAGTTATAAGATAAATAAGTCATGGGGATGTAAATTACAGCATGGGGAATATAGTCAATAACATTGTATTAGCTTTGTATGGTGCCATAGTAGCTAGACTTATTGTGGTGGTCATTTCATAATGTAGATAAATGTCAGATCACTATTTTGTACCCCTGAAACGAATATAGTATCGTATGTCAATCATACTTCAATTCAAAAATTAAATTTATTCACTTGAATTTTTTTAACAGTTCCAAAAAATAAAAATCAAGCCCCCTCTCCCACAGATTTTGCCTCTCTGGTGTTGGGGAGGGTGGAAGAGAGAATGAAGGGGGAGGAAGAGGAAAAACATAGAAAGAGAGAATGGATTGGATCTCACTAGAATGTGAATATGCAGATAAAAACTCAACTTTCTGCTCTAAAAACTCCTGCAATAAGAAACAATAAATTGCAATGCAGATTTGCTTCTCTAAGTAACAAGGGACTGCAAACCCAAGCTCAGCTGGGTTCCCTGGGTTTATTTTTAAGGGGGAAAAAATGTGCTTTGGATTACCCAGGGAACCTGACTGCATTAAAGATGACATTTGCTACAGCTTCTCTCCTGGTTACCATTTCCTTGGAGTCTCTGGGCCTTGCTTGTGTTGAGATACCCCTAAACTGTGGGGTTGAGGAGGGCTCCTGACATCTGGCGTCCAGAACACTGAAGAGTGATTCTGAGTAGCTATTTGCCCTTAAATAGCTAATCTCCTTACCCAACATACACTGCTTCCCCATTTTTCACCTGTCCTTCAAATGTTAGGGTAACTCACAAGGAGAGATTTGGGGGGAAATTCTGACTTATGTGGATAATTTTGCCCCTTAAAATTGACTGATTTATAAGTGTACTTTATTTTGGATGTTCAGTGGTAGAAGCTGAGCTGAGATTGTCCCTCTGATCCCTTGTCCCTCTGGCCCAAAGCCCTTATGCTGCTACACTGGCAACTTGTGAGCTAACAGTTCTGGGAAAGTTGAAGACATCGCAGCCATGTCTGGAGAATGAGTTTCTAACCCTTATCAAGAACCTCTGACTGTGTTTCAGGCACAGTCCTGAACACGGTCACACATACTAGATCTTCCTGAATCTTTGTCACAGTTACCCCCATTTTACAGACGTGGAAACTGAGGCAATGAGAGGTTGATTGTTGTGCCCAAAGTCACACAGCCAGTAGGTGGCAGAGCCAGTATCTGATTTCAGACTCATCCACTCAAGGCCAAACTGAGACTCCAGCTCAGAGATGTTGAGCAGATTCAGACATGTGTATTTTGCAGTGATTTCTAGAATTATTTCTCTTCTTCTCCAAGTCCGTGATTCACTATTCTTCAGCTCAGTGGGACAGAAAAGCTAATGACCCAGGATGCATCTTTAAGGGGAGTCTTATAGGACCCCTTGAGCTAAATTATCTCCCCACCACTATTAGTAATCCCATCACAAGAGGCTCATTCTTTTGAGTTTTAAAAGGGTTTAAAGGGGGAACTCTTTTTCAAATTTCAAACATTCTTGAATGTAACAAAAACTGCAGTTAGGTCTAGGACCCTGAGAATGAAACCCAGGACCAAAATTTGGTTCTGGGGATTAGGGAACTGAAATCTGGAAAAGATGCAGTAATAGGTGGGCTGGGGCAAATGTTTGAGAGAAGATGCCATTCAGCCTCAGATAGCTGTTGGTGACCCAGTGCCCATGGACCCTTCCTACCAGCTCTAAGCCACCCATCTAGAGCAACTTGGGTGGAGGTGGTGAGGCAGGAGATATGCGGGCCCAAGGCTGAACAATTTCTCCCCTGTAGACAGAAACTTCATAATAGCAAAAACTCCATTAAAGCAGGTTGATGGAGGAGGCTGGGCCCTTCCCAGATAGAAGATTAGAGACCACATACTCCTCATTCTCGAAGTCTAGAACTCCCTGACTACACATGTGCAGAAAGGCTCCCTGGAGGTCAAAAAGAGAGGGGGCACCACCTCATAGTAAGTGATGCCAGCTACCCATAGACCTCTTCACTAGAATTCATCTTGGTTAAGAGATGAGCGTGCATGCATGCAGGGGAGAACACTGAGATATACCAAATATGGACTCAGAACCAGGCAAAGCAAGATGACTGGTCAAAGGAAACCCAGAAGAAATGCCCCATAAAAGTGATTCAAACTGCCACGAGGGCGCAACTCTCTCTCTCTGAGCCCGCCCATGTGTCTATCCACACGTACTCTTTTTCCTCCTAATAAACACTTTACTTGCTTCACTACTTTCCATCTCTATGTATAAATTCATTTCTTCATAGCTGACAGCCCAGGGCCTTGTCACTGGCCACTGGTCCCTGGTGGTCTGGTGGCTAGGATTCAGCGCTCTCACTGCCACTGCCCGACCTCAATCTCTGATCGGGAACCCAAATACTGCTTCAAGCTGATGCAGGCTGAGGCCACCCGAAATCAGTGGGATGGGGTGGGGTCAGGTGACTCGTCTCACTGGTTTCCAACTTATCTCCACCTACTCCCATCAAGCTGTCCGATCAGATGTTACTTCAAGGCTCATCTCTCCTCTGCCTCTTCCCAGGTCCACAGAGAGCCGGAGAGCCAGAGTGGAGAGATGAATATACTTTAGCTTTTCCCCTCCCCCTGCCTCAATAGACAGCTGCAAGCTGGGAGGGTTTTAAACCCTTCCAGCCCCTCCTTTCCCCAATCCTCCTATCTCTCCCATCTATTGTCATTGTTGGAAATGAATCATGTAAACAAACTTTTTTTTTAAATCTACAGTAGCCCTAATTGAATCTTCTTGCCTCATTGTTATGGGGAAAAAAGAGTAATTTCCTATCAGTTACTGAGCTATTCAGCAATTATTTCTTATCATTAGTTTGCAAGTTCAAACAGCATCAAATTCTGTTTGCCAAGTTACAAAGGCATGGCATCATCACAGGGTCCTCTTTGCAGCAGCCAGGCTTTCCTCAGCTCTCCCCATCTCCTCCCAGGCCTACCAGCCTGCAGCAACTTCTGCAGGAAAGGTCAGTGCCCTGGGGACAGGCTGCCTAATGGGTGTTTTGCTCCCTTTGGCACTCTCATTAGCTACCAGAGCGAGCTGTTTCCCAGGGGAGTGAGAGTCCCACCAGGGAGCTTGGAGTTGGCATGTATATCTACCACCCCTGGGACTGGGTCACCTGGCAGGCCAGTTTCTACTAAGTAGCTAAGCTAGATGAAGACATGAGCATTCTACATTATCAACCACTACAGTCTGTTTTCTTTGTCTACACTGAGGTCTGTTTTTCTAAGGTATTTCTGAGACACCCAGGAATGCCACAGACATGGTCCCTATCATTAGGGACACAGATATATAGACTGAAGAAGAGCATCAATACAAGCAGAGAACAGCCAGCAGGCTGTCCTTCAAGGCGGGGGTGGCTTTAAACAACTCTCACCAAACCTTTCACTGACACTTTCACAAGTGAAATTAGGTCAGATGTCTCTTGAGAACAGCCTGAGGGAGAACAGAAGTCACAAAAGACACAGCATCAGTGCATCCACAAAATTCCCAACTATCACCGTGTCTTGGTGACGGGGCTGTGAGGAGCTTGTGGTCTGATTGAGTTACTGTTAACTGTTGCTATCAACTGCTGATGCCAACTCTTTTCCTCCCACCACTGGGAAGCTGACTGATTGCCTCACTAAGTCCTCTTGTTACTGAACCAAACTTGGGTCCGCTTGCCCACGCGAAGTAAAGCCAGTCTGCTGACACTGAGTTTTGGTGAATGTAAGTGCAGCGTTTATTATAGGGAGCCAAGCAAGGAATTCAGGTCAACTAGTACTCAAAAAGCCTGAACTCCCTGATGGGTTTCAGCAAGACCAGGTAAGGGAGGGGTGTCCCAGGGTACATGATCAGCTTGTGCACAATTCTCTGATTGGTTGATGGTGAGGTAACAGGGCAGTGTCCAGGGGTTAACATTATCAGTCCTTAGGCTCCAGTACATCTGGGGGTTACATGCTCATGGTCATCAAGTAGTTAATTTCTTCCACTCGGTGGTGGTTTTAGCATCTGGAAAACAACTCAAGAAATGTGCATCAGAGACTATTATCTCGGTACTTCAGAGAGAAGGTAAAGCAGAGGACCTGGGAGTTGGGGAAGTCTGTCCTGGAAAGGCCCAATAGGGTCCTGCTTAGTTAAACTCCCTTCTTCCCGCCCCTCCCACAACCCTCACCCCCAAAGGCCCAGTAAAACACTTAGAATATGTAGAGGTTGATGGTAAGAGAATTTGCAATGGGAACAAGGATGAGTGGCAGTTAGAAAAGGTCAATTTTTTTTTTCTGACTGTATTAATTATCTGTGGCTGTGTAACAAATTAACCCAGAATTTAGCAGCTCAGAACAGCAAACATTTGTCATCTCACAGGTTCCATGGGGCAGGAATCCATCATGATTTGTTGGGTTCCTCTTGCTCACTATCTCTTAAGAGGTTGAGGTTGCAGTGAAGCTGTTGGCGGACAACTTGGGCTCATCTAAGGCTAGCTCAAGTTGGCGGACAACTTGGGCTCATCTAAGGTGCAAGGAATCTGCTTCCAAGTTTACTCATGTGGTCATGGGCATGCTGGTGGACTTCAGTACCTCTCTTAAGGGCTTTTCCCTAAGTTGAGCAATCTAGAAGAGAGAAAGAGAGGGTCCCCAAGTAAGAAGCTGCAGTTATTTTATCACATATCAGATATGATGTCCCATCACTTTTTCTATATTCTATTTGATAGAAGTGAGTCACCAGGTCCTGGCTTACACAAAGCATGAATACCAGGAGGAGAGGATCATTGGGGGTCATCTCAGAGGCTGCTTTCAAGAATCCAAAGTACCTCTGGATTTTTCCCTCCTCTTTTTTCTGTCCTTAATAGCTAATTTAGCAGTAATTCATAGAGCATCTATCATATTTAACACCTTGTGGTAAATACCATGGGAAATGCAACAACACTTCATAACAGAGCTCCTTACTTCCTTGAGGGTCCAAAATCCATGGAAGAGATAATACAAGACTACCTGTAACCATCCTGAAAGCAGCTTGAGTGCTCAGGCTGAGGAACAAGCAGTGCTATGGTGACCCCGAAGAGGAAGCTAATTCTTTTGGGAAGATCAATCAGGGAAAGCTTCCTTTGCTCTTTCCAACCCAAAAATACGAAGGAAGAAAGGAAGAAGGAAAGGAAGAAAGGAGAGAGAGAAGGAAGGTAGGTAAGATGGAAGAAGAAGGAAGAAAAGAAGGAAGGAAGGAAGGAAGGAAGGAAGGAAGGAAGGGAGGAAGAAAAAAATTGTGCCAGAGGTAGCTTTCTAAATTCACTTATTTTCTGAAAGATATTTTAATGATTCTCTACTACATAAATACATTATAACTTAGATGGGCATTCAAAGCTTTTCCAACTGTCTTTTCCATTACAGTCCCCACCTTACTCCTACCTTACACACTTAAATAATGAAGTAAATTATTGGTGGATCCAGGGTTTTAATCCAATCCTGCTAGTTTCTAAAGCTCATATAATTTCTACCATACTACTCAAATCAATACAATTTGACACCAGGTTAGATATGGGTAGCAGAGGAAAGGAACAGTTTGACCATCACTCTAGACTCCAACTGGAATGAATCAGGAAATAGTAATGTCACTGCTTATGGACAGGAAGAGGAGTTGGAAATTTCTATTTTAGACTCGCCACTTTGAGGTTCTGACAGGACCTTTGAAAAGTAAGGTTCGAGGTGACAAAGTGAGCGTTGGAGATATAGTGGAAGGTTTTCAGAGTTGTCTTCAGAAGTAGTAACTGAAGTGTTAGCAGTAGTTGAAATTTCCAATATTGACAAACACCAACATTGATAGTTGTGGTCCACATATAAGAGCGTGAAAAGGTTAAACAACAGAACCCCCAGGTGGTTGTAGTCTGTAGGTTCTTGCAAAATTATTTTGCATTTTTTCATGCAAAATAGAAGTAACCATGGGGAAATTATTTTTATAATACTCAGGGGACTCTTTCCAGCAGAACTCAATGTGGAAGGGGTTTCTCTTCCCCGCCCAAATCATGGAAACCTATATAAAACTTTATGCCATTTTTAGCGGGCTGCCTCTAAGAGTTTCTCCAGTGACCCTCACCTCCTGGGATTCACACCGTTAAATAAGCCCTCTTCCTGAGTATAGGCTGGATTTAGTGACCCTCTTTAAGCAAATATAATGAAGCAAAAGTGATGGGTGCCATTTCTGAGATAAGGTTACAGAAAAGACTGTGTTTTCCATATTGGGCACTCCCTCTGGCTCATATACTCACTTGCTTTGAGTGAAACCAGACACTATGTTGTGAGCAAGGAACTGATATCTTTGGCCAACAGACCTGAACCTGCCAACAGCCACAGGAGTGAGGTTGAAAGAACATCTTCCCCCAGTCAAGCCTTCATAGCCAATATACCTTGATTGCAGTCTTGTGAGAGACCCAGAGCAGAGGCGTCCAGCTAAGTCATGTCTGGATTTCTGACCCTCAGGAACCATAACATAATACATGTTTATTATTTTAAGCTACTGCATTTTGGGGTAGTTTGTTACAGAGCAATAGAAAACTAATGCATCATTTCAAGTACCTCAAGGCGAGAGAAATGGACTTCCTCTCTGATACTGTTAACTGGAAGCTGCAGCAGAACATCTCAGAGACTCAAATTGAGGTGGAATGAACGCCTTTACACACCAACTTTGCACAGATCAGTATAGTAGCTGACTGGAATTGGAATATAGAGAGCTTTGGAAATATTTCTTAACATCACAGATAAACAGCCCTAATACAATGAAGGTGTGAGTTAACACAGGAAGTGAACTGAGGCTGAACATGAAGCAAAGGAAAGGACTCAGCCAAAATCAGACCAGAGACAGTTCACTTAGCTTCTCTAGAAAGAGATTCCACAAAAATCTCAGGTCAGAAAGTATTAGGAATGAAACAAGAGTATCACAATCCCGATATCCACACATTTAATTGTCATGTGTAGTACACAGAGCAATGATCTCAGAGCTCAACCCAAGCCTTGCTACTATGATGATGTGAATGTGTAAAAAACTATCTGTGTTCTCAGCCAGAGTCTGTATAAAAATCCTGGTTCTACCACTTCCTGCCTGGGTGCTTGAGCAAGTTATTTAAAGTTTCTGTGTCTCAGTTTTCTCATTTACAAAGTTATGATGGTAATAGTACCTACCTCAGGAGGTCACTGATGACATGTAAAGTACTTGGCAGGGTGCCTGGCACATAACAGGTGCTTATAGATGCAGGCTTATAGATGCAGGCTTATAGATGCAGAGATGATGGAGCCAACCCATGACAACTCAACAAGGAGGACTCTGGAGGCCCCATCCACCAAACTCCTGCATGTGTCTCCTATTGACCAAATCTAACCAGAAGCCAGGGGATAAGAGAGAAAGTTGTTGCAGTTTATACAGGTCAGCTTCCTAGAGTATAGAGCTGTCATGGGATGGCTCCATCATCTCTGCATCTATAAACTTTCATGGGTTGGCTCCATCATCTCTCGAAGCTCAGAGCTCTTGCCTGGCAGCCGTGTCTGTAGAACTACCCTCTCCAGGTCTCAGTAACCATTCTACCCCTGCCCTTTAAGTCCAAGGTAGCCAGTCCTGGAGATATCGTAATATTCTTTGTGGGTTCCCTAGCCCTGCCACATCTTTGTACATAGTCCCTTTATTAAACTCTCTTCTCTTGTTTGAATGTATCAATTGCTTTCTGCTGTGAACCTGGGCAGACCTTAGGGTTTACCTACCATGTCCAGGAACCTTGCCTAGAGGTCTGAGTGAAGGAAGATGTCAAAAGTAGCACTGTCTGGTGTCACTCATATTATCTTCCCTTTCTGCCCATTGTGATCTTGAACCAAGATCTCATGGAAAGAGAGATGTAAGGGTTCCAGTAAAATGAAAGGTTGTATCACCAAACGTGAGTGAGAAAACAAAACAAGAGGTGACCCAGTGGCCAAATGGGAGATTACAATAACTACTCAGATTTCACTTCTAGACAATCTCAGGGTCCCCTAAATTTAATAGGCAACAGTTTTAGTCCTGCTTCTCCAGCTTTTTTGCTATAAAAGACTATAGCATAACTGTGACCAATTTCCAGTGATTGTGCTCTCAGTTGATGTGGCCCCAGAGAAACTAAAATGATATATATTTATGCTGTTGAAAGTAATTGTTAATTTGTATAATGTTCAGAAGTAAAATGTGTGCTGATAAGAAGAATGGGTTATACACAGCTAACAGTTCAGTCAAAATTCTGGTGAACCAGACTAAACTATTTGAAAAGGAAGAAAAATAGTTGGTATTGTGGCAGTCAAAGAATTTAGGTGCCTTTCATTGGTAATGAATCACCACGTAGTTCATGTGAAGAGGCCCCAGAGTCTGGAGCACAAAGAACATGAGGATGGGTCCAAGTTCACTGGGAAATCCTCAACTCCTATCTCTCAGTCTCACTCTGAAATCTATTTTCATAGGCTAGGAATCAGGCCATATCTGCTGAATATGAGGTTTCATATTTCAAAATTTTATATAAATATTATCATAATGCAAGGCTGTTCCTGAAACTTGCTTTTCCATGCTGATTTTTATCCATATGATATCTATGGTTCTAGATCCCTAGGCAGGAGAAAGTTTTTGAAAACCTTGGGTAAGAGATCAGTATGCCTAAAATATGAGTTTTAGAAGATTCATCTGGAAAAGGGCTGGCACATCTCCTTAAGTACCTGAATCCATCCACAAGATACTCATAGCACTGAAGACACGCAGTCCTGAAGAGCTAACGGCAGGTCTACACAGGCTTAGGCAGAGGACATGCCATGGTAAACGGATGGATTTTTGTGACAAAAATCAATCTTGTTTAGAATGGAGAGCTTGTCTCATTTCTGGGAAATTCACCAGAAGGCAAAGAAATGATGGAAGATCAACTGAGAAAGAGCACGTTATAAAGCTATTAGAAATTGTGTTTTGAATCTACTAAAGCCTCTTGCCTCAGCCAACTTACAGCTGTATCTCCAGCATCGTGTTGGCATAACTAGATACTCAAGAAGTATGTGTTGAGTAAAGACATGCCCTCTACTTTAAACTCCTAAAATAGTTAATTGTTCACTTATGTCCATATACATGGTATGTGATCAAATCACTCATGTGTAACAGTGCTCTTTTGGTATATATATAGCTTGAGTAATTTCCAGTGTGGGTAATTAGTGACATCACTTAGAATTCTTCACAGATATAAGGTTGAACCATTCTAGATGATGTTAAAATTGATTGGATAGGCTTAGTAATATCTAGACCTTTGTTTTTATCTAACTGTAATATCAGTATTCATTTGTCAATCTCTGCTTGAATCGATTTATTATGAAATTCTTTTATACACTTGAATTTTAATAACTTTGTTTTAATTTTCATGAAAAAATAATCTTTAAACAGGTTTAAACCAAAGTATTAATTCGTGCTCATGATTGTATATAGCAATAATGTATATAATAATGATACAATCATAATTATCATTAAAGATCCTGAAATAGAGGAGAAGGGAGGGAGAAAAACTTCTGTAATGAATAAACGTAATTTTAATTTATTCAGAGCCGAAGTCCATCCTAGCCATGAGAAGAAAGTGCACATTTTTATCTACATAATATTACCATTATTTATATCTCACCTATAATCTATGTTATAAAACTTTAACAGTGAAAAGTTTTAAATGACATTCAAGATTCAGGAAGATCCTGTATAAACAGAAAGAACAGGTCGGTTCACACAAACAGGCACATATATTGGCAAGCTGACATGTACAAATATAGATACCACCTAAACAGGGCTGTGAGGAGAGAGCCATGTCAAAGCTGATAAATTATTCATCACCTGTTCTGCGGAGTGAACACTATCAGGTAATGATCTGTAATTATTAATAAATAATTTAAGCTTTAATAGCTCTGAAATTAAATGCTTAAGTGTATCACAACATAATTAATGGAATCAGCTGCAATGTTTAAAATAAGACATTTTTTTCTTCAGTCATTCTTTTTCACATTTTCTTCACCCCAAATGTTGGTAACCCAGAGGATAAATAGGGTGATTAAACTCTAAATGTGTGTGTGTGTGTGTCTGTGTTTCGGCACGGGGCTATGCGTGTGGATTTCTCCCGTGTCTTGATATCCAGGGTACTCTAGGAAGGGGAGAAACGAGTTTTGGCAGTTCATCCCCGACAGTAACCCTAATGGTGACTTTCCCTCAGGTTGGTGCAATATTTAATTCAACAAATACAAAGGTCTTCCTACGCATAAAGATTTGTGGTTGCTGTGAAGGGATCAGGGAGGAGAGAGGAAGGGAGGGAGTGGTAGCTACAGACACAAGTAAGATGAACTCATGGCCCTTTGGAGTTGATGATCTCCTGGGGCAAAGATAGGTATAATAGGATGCAAAATACAAGATCTAGTTTACAAACTTGTTGGTACGACTGGAAAAGACAGAAGCCAGGGTCATGGAGACAAAGGTCAGTAAGTACAGGGGAAGTTTTATCACCTGAGTGGTTCACAGAGCTCTGAATACCTCCACATTATCACTGGGCTCCCAGAGTTTCCCTACATTGCCTCCTTTTTGGGAATCCAGGCTCCAACCTCTTGCTTGCTACCTGCCTCCAAATCATACAGGCCCTTAACCCTTGGCAAGCCTTGAAGGAGGCCTAAAAGTAGATAACTGCTGAGGAAATGCAGATCTGGGAAGAGGGTAGTCCTTGCCAGAAATGTTCTAGAAGTGGTGAATGTGCAGGAGAGACAGTCAGGGATGAGTAAGCACAGACTAAAGAGCAAGGATTCAACTGGAAGGAAAGGTGGAGCAAAGGACCCGATTGCTAGCACGTGTGATCAGAGTGGGGTCTGCAGCGTGGCTGAAGGGGTGGCCTAGAGAGTTCTGGATTTGCCATGCATATCTACCAAGTTCTGTGCCAGATGGTATTCTAGGTACTTTACAGATATTTACTTATTTAATGTCTCCATAATCCTGTGAAAGAAGTACCATCACGATCCTTATTCCCATTTTACAGGAGAGGAAACTAGAGCACAAAACAGTTAAGTAATTTGCCCAGGGATGCACAGCTAGTCAGTGCATGCTTTCTCTGCTATAGAGTGGAAAGTACACACTTCCTTGTCATTTGGCTCTGGGCGTGGCCCTGAAGCTTGCTTTGACCATTGAGCCAGTGGACGTGACGAGTAAAGGCTTGAAATGTGCTTGTGTGGTTGGGTTTACTCTCCTGTGCTCCTGTCTTTCTCCAGGAGTAGAAAATGTCTCAGGGAGCCACTAGTTCAAGGAAGTTGTGAGACAGGCAGAGGAAAGCTGGACTGGGTCCTCTGCTCGAAGCCAGACTCAGTCAAGTACAGTGTGGAAGATCTGAGCTAACTGGCAGATCTGTAGCCTGAAGCAGACCTACCCCAGATGACCTGCATACCAGTGAGCATGGAAATAAAAGCTTACTGTTATATGCCATTGAGATTTTGTGGTTGTTTGCTATGTAGCATTAATGTGATGATGGCTGACTAATACCACTCCTCCATTCCACCCTCAGGCATACTTAGATATGGATACTTAATTCTTTTCAATATTACTTATGGTACCAAGCCAAGGCAGTTTTAAGACAAGTTCCCAAGCCTTTATTCCAACCAGATGGCTCCCCTCGAGCACTCAGTGTAGAAATTCTGGAACAGTCACAAGGCAGCTAGCAGTTAGTAGAGCTGGGATGCAAATCCATCTTTTTGACTCAGAACCCTAGATATTTCAGCACTGAATTAAAGGGTTCATCAAATATGAATGAACCCACGCCCAAGTCCCCAGCTGAAAGTGCCTGCCAAAGGCTGCAGGCGACGTCCTCTGCCTCCAGATTCATCCACACTACCTCCAAGTGGCCCACTGTTCCTTCTTTCACCTCTTATTTCTCAGGCAGCCATTGGTTGGTGTTATGCCTTGACTCCCACTCTTCACCTAGCCTTGAAATGGATGACTCACTTTGAGATAAGTTTCCCATCTCTGGTCTCAGCACCATCTGAAGGGCACAAGTTCCAGGATTCCAGCTTTGATCCAAACACAGGTCAGTCTCAGGTAAGAAGCTTTCTTGCTTATGAAATTTTTCCCAGTTTGGCCCTTTTCCCCTCCATCTAGGCAGGAGGATCAGGTATCTTGAATACAGAGAGAAGCCCAACACAAACCCAGACACTACGAAGGATCTTTAGCACATGGACAACTGTGCTGACAAGCTATGTGATGAAAATGGTCATGTGTCAGCTAGGCAACAATGGGATAAGGCTATTTCAGAGGGGGCAGGACAGAGAATCCAACTCAGCAGATGTTGCAGGAGCCCAGATACCTGTTTCGGTTAAGTGCAGGCAAGAATCAAGAGCCAGGAGGCTGGATCCAGAATCCAGAAGACCAGGATGAGGGCAGTGGGTCAGGGTGGTCTGGCTAGAGGGGGACTGGCCAGGGCAGAGGCAAGGGTGGAGATTATGAGAAACCACATTGCTCCAAGGATCTCTCCATCCTCCCTCACCTTTTCAAACTGGCCATCTCACCCTGGCTGATGATGGAGGTCAATCTGAGTGAGCTAGACCTTCTCTAGAGGTGCCTGCCTGTCCCATTGGGTCACACCCAGTCTGGACACCCCATTGCTTTCAGCATGGCTGGGATTGTTTTCTCATATTTCCATACCCTTTTATATTTATAGTGTGGTGCTCAATCATTTTTAACTCAAGCTTTCAGTGCTAAAAGGTAAAAGAGGGTATTGGATTTCTCTTCCTCTGTACCAGCCAGAAGCATATTTCCCTCCCCATCTTCCCGTCATCAGTAAATTATTATTATTATTGCTAATATTATTATTATTTATTATTTTTTTTTGGCGGTACGCGGGCCTCTCACTGCTGTGGCCTCTCCCGTTGCGAAGCGCAGGCTCAGCGGCCATGGCTCACGGGCCCAGCCACTCTGTGGTATGTGGGATCTTCCCGGACCGGGGTACAAACCCACGTCCCCTGCATCGGCAGGCGAACTCTCAACCACTGCGCCACCAGGGAAGCCCGCTAATATTATTATTTTTAAAAATGCTATGTGGACCTAAGATTATATCCAATTTAAAATATACTTTAAACATGCATCACATTATCCCAAAGATCTATTAGCTATCTCTGGTTTGTGTAAAATAAGGTGTTGGAGGGTAGATGGGGTCTTTCCAGGGTGATCTGAAGAATGCCTAGGATTTAGAATTCACTCCTCTGCCTTTCTTCTGCACTATTAGTTCAGTGAATGCAATCACTTCTACTGTGACCCTATTAGACCCAAATTACTTGAACAAATAAAATGGCATGTCAGAACTAAAACTTAGAAAGGTTCCTGTCCAAACCCTTTAATGATGGTAAGGAAATGAGATCCAGGAAAGAAAATAGTGTGGTGCTCTGGAATCTAGATTCAAATTCCAGAGAGTCTCTTTTTTACTGGGGATGGGTTGTGGGCTGGGTGGTGTAATGTGTAGGCACTTGGGCTCTCCAGGAAGAAAGCCTGGATTCTACCTCTGACACTCATGAGCCTTATGCAATGTCCCTAAACCTCAGGTTTCCCGTCTGTAAGATGGGGATAAAATAACACCTCCATGATAGGGCCATTGTGATGTTTACATAAGATAATTCATTGAAAATCTTCATCATAGTGCCTGGCATACTGTAAGATTTTAATAAATGTTAGCTGCTTATATAACTTGCTTATAATAACCTGTAGGGTATCCAGGGGAGGGTGATCAGAGTGCTAAAGAGCTTGCAACCATGTCTTAAAGACAAGCAGATTTTGAAATTTTTTTTTATTTTAAATGGAGATACTTAGCATCAAGATAACGAGTAAGAGGAACAGAACACCTCTCTTAAACATTTTAGGGACTATTCTGTACAGAGGGATTAAAGTTATTTTCTTGCCCCCAGAGATCGGAATTGATGCACAAAGTTTTGATCAAGTTACTCAATGTTCAAAACGTTCAAGAATTCTTGGTTACCTATGGGTTCCAATCCGGAAAGTCATCCACGGCCTTTTGTGATCTGGACCATGTAATAGTTTCTAACTTTGTTTATCTGACTTCCCTTCATGACCTCAGCATGTGAGTCAAATGGAACAATTCATTTGCTATAACACCTGGGTTTTCTCACCTCTACATCTTTAGCCGTCCTGTTCTCCTTCACCCTGATCATTTCTTTATCAAAAATCTCATGCCCTTTCCAAACCTGTGAACATTATAGCCAGAAGTAATCTTACACCCCCATTCATGCTTTTATGACTCCCGGGCCTCTCCACCTTGGTTTATTTTAGTTCCACATATCTCCCACCAGTCTGTGAGTGAGGTGAGGACAGGTTCAAGTCTGGCGCCTCCCTCTGAGGTTCCCAGCTGGTGTCTGGCGCAGTGCCCTGGGACCATGGAAGTCCTTGAAGTTGTTGAGCTGCACTCCCCCTGGCTCTTCCGCTTAGAAACTTTGACATGGAGACGTTTCCTTAGCCACAGTAGCCCCAGCCCTCCTCTGTGAAATGGAAGTAATGGAATTGACTGTTGGATTTGGCTTCAAGTCACTGAATTCCCACCTTGCCCCCCAACAGACACTCCATTTTGTTCTTGAAGCTGCAGTCTCTGCCTAAATATTTCTCTACTCTGCCACCTGCTAAACTACACGGAGATATGCACAAATACCTTGAATGTACATTCTTCTCACAAACGCACAAGGTGAAGGAAGCAGAAGAAAGAAGAAGAAAATGTTGAATTATTTGCTCTTCTCTGGGAAAGTTTTAACCCCTTATAGAAAGACCTGATTTTATGTCTTTATCAACTCCCTCCACACACATTCGTATATACATCCTTCATTAGGAGGGACAGTTTGATTTGAGGGTCTTCTATATCATCAGATTACTATGATTACTAAATGCGATAATCCAGGTAAATTAGCCTTCACCGTAGCCCCAAGAAGAAATTCAAGTAGTGGTAATTCTCTTCCTCATTTTCTATTAGTAAGCACTTAATAAATGTCTCTTGCATAAATGAACTAGTGACTAGTGACTGAAAAGGCACACGAGCCAATGGTTCGATGTTACATGAAGGCAAATTCAGTTCAAACCTGAGATATCATCCCAAAACAAAAATGCCCCCCTGTGAAGGGGCTCTACCGAACTAAGGAAGTAGCCCACAGGAGGTACTTAGGAAGAGGCTAACCAACCATTTGCTAGCAATGTTGTAGCAGACAACGATTTTTGGTGAGTCACATTGGCCTGATCTTCCACGTCTGCGATTCTTGGATTTGGACAGTAGAATAAGCCTGGGCCATTCAGGGATCAAGGCTCAACCAACAAGAATCCCTAAAACTATGTGTTTTGCTCTTTCCGTGCACCAATCTCAAATTACTGGTCTTCCTAAACCTTTAACTCCAGCCAAACTCATCTACCTACTGTTTTCTAAAAGCTGTACTTTTTGATGCTGTGCCTTTTTCACTGTCTGGTACTCCTTCCCAGTTACTTTTCACCTATCTTAATCGTACTCTATTAGAGAGCCAGCTAACATTCAATCTCTCCTGTGAAGTCTTCTCAAATTATACATCCTGAAGCCACCTATTGCACTCTGAAATCCATCATATTCTATCTTCAAAATACACTCATTATCTGACCACTTTTTACCACCTCCTGTTCAAGCCACTCTCGGAGTCATTTCCCTGGATTACTGCAATGCTTCCTAATAAATCCCCCTGCTTCATTTCTGTCTCCCTGAGGTCTATTCTCCACACAACAGCCAGAATGATCCTTTCAGAACTTAAGTAAGTTTGAGTCATCTTTTTGCTTAGAATGCTGCCTTGGTTTCCCATTTCACACAGAGCAAAAGCCAGAGTCATTGTAGTTGCCTACAGGGCTCTGCATGACCTGCTTTCCAGTCTCATTTTGGACCTTTTCTCCTACTGCTCCTCCCTTGCTCCAGTCTCACCAGCCTCTGTGCAGAGCCTTTCCTAAATCCTTTCACTGGCCGGCCCTTCTATTGGGATCCTGCCTGCCACATCCTCATGACCTTCACCCCCACTTTTTTTGAGTCCTTGCTCAGCTGTCACCTTCTAAACAAGGTCCACCCTGACCACTCCCCCCACCAATGTTTAAAATGTCAAGTCCCACCTGACACTTTTTCTATAGCATTTACCACCTTATATTACATGTCTAATTTATAAATTAAGTTTATCAACTTTTCATGTGTGTAAGTCTAGTTTTTCTAAGCAGTTTATAAGCTCCTGAAAATTAATAGGAGCTCCTATTAATGTTTTATCGTCCATCATAGTTTCTTAAACTTAGTACTTCAATGAGATTTATTGCTAAAATTGTCCCATGTGAATATAAGAGCTGGCTCATTTGATCAAAAAAGACTGATCCTTTCAAACGTTGGTAGGAGAGCAGTGCCCTCCTATTGAGTTGGCATTTATCAAACACCAAATGTTAGCAGAATTTTCTGCCAGGCTCTGAGATGGAATTTTATGGATAGTCTTGTCTTCCTGTGGAAAAGGAGAGTTACACCAGTCATTTGGATCATTCAGGTCTCTGTATTTTCCTTTGACAGAATTAACAAGAACAGGATGGATGCATTCATTACCAGACAATTTAGGAAAAGATATCTATGGGGGAAAGGTTGCATATTTCCCAAATGTTAACTCTGCATAATTGCATTTTCATTGTGATTGAAATCTTAAGTCAAATTCATTTGCCTGGAGTGTCTGATTGAAGTCTCATTTAATGAGTATTTGTTACATGGAGGTTGTCTGAGAGATGAAAGTAAAAAATATTCTACCTCTGGAAACATGTTCTTATTTTCTAGGAGGGAAACACAGCTGCTCCTCCCACTGGTCCATTCTAAAGTTGAGAGGGTAAAAAAAGCAGTGGATGTTAGTGGACTAAGTTTTGTATGGACTTTGTCTGCCATGCCAGGAATGCTCTGATACTGCTTCTCACCCTGGTCTGTCCTCTGCTTCCAGTGGGTCCCCTCCACACAAGGTCATAGAGCCTCCTCCTCTGTCTCCCTAAGTCGTCACAAGTTTTTAAATTTTTAAAAACTTTTTTAACATCTTTATTGTTGTATAATTGCTTTACAATGGTGTGTTACTTTCTGCTTTACAAAAAATTGAATCAGCTATACATATACATATATTCCCATTTCTCCTCCCTCTTGTGTCTCCCTACCTCCCTCCCTATCCCACCCCTCTAGGTAGTCACAAAGCACCAAGCTGATCTCCTGTGCTATGTGGCTGCTTCCCACTAGCTATCTATTTTACATTTGGTAGTGTATATATGTCCATGCCACTCTTTCACTTCGTCCCAGTTTACCCTTCTCCCTCCCTGTGTCCTCAGGTTCATTCTCTGCTTCTGAGTCTTTATTCCTGTCCTGCCCCTAGGTTCTTCAGAACCACTTTTTTTTTTTTTTTTTTTTAGATTCCATATATATGTGTTAGCATATGGTATTTGTTTTTCTCTTTCTGACTTACCTCCACTCTGTATGACAAACTCTACGTCCATCCACCTCACTACAAATAACTCAGTTTCGTTTCTTTTCATGGTTGAGTAATATTCCATTGTATATATGTGCCACATCTTCTTTATCCATTCATTTGTTGATGGACACTTAGGTTGCTTCCATGTCTTGGCTATTATAAATAGAGGTGCAATGAACATTGTGGCATGACTCCTTTTGAATTATGGTTTTCTTAGGGTATATGCCCAGTAGTGAGATTGCTGGTTTATGGTAGCTCTATTTTTAGTTTTTTAAGGAACCTCTATACTGTTCTCCATAGTGGCTGTATCAACTTACGTTCCCACCAACAGGGCAAGAGGATTCCCTTTTCTCCACACCCTCTCCAGTATTTATTGTTTGTAGACTTTCTGATGATGGCCATTCTGACTGGTGTGAGGTGATACCTCGTTGTAGTTTTGATTTGCATTTCTCTAATGATTAATGATGTTGAGCATCCTTTCATGTGTTTGTTGGCAGTCTGTATATCTTCTTTGGAGAAATGTCTATTTAGATCTCCTGCCCATTGTTGGATTGGGTTGCTTGTTTTTTTGATATTGAGCTGCAAGAGCTGCTTGTAAATTTCGGAGATTACTCCTTTGTCAGTTTCTTCATTTGCAAATATTTTCTCCCATTCTGAGGGTTGTCTTTTGGTCTTGTTTATGGTTTCCTTTGTTGCACAAAAGCTTTTAAGATTCATTAGGTCCCATTTGTTTATTTGTGTTTTTACTTCCATTTCTCTAGGAGATGTGTTAAAAAGGATCTTGCTGTGATTTATGTCATAGAGTGTTCTGCCTAGGTTTTCCTCTAAGAGTTTTATAGTGTCTGGCCTTACATTTAGGTCCTTAATCCATTTTGAGTTTATTTTAGGGTATGGTGTTAGGGAGTGTTCTAATTTCATTTTTTTACATGTAGCTGTCCAGTTTACCCAGCACCACTTACTGAAGAGGCTGTCTTTTCTCCATTGTATATTCTTTTGGGTTTTTTTTTTTTTGGCGGTACACGGGTCTCTCACTGTTGTGGCCTCTCCCATTGCAGAGCACAGGCTCCAGATGCGCAGGCTCAGAGGCCATGGCCCACAGGCCCAGCCGCTCTGCAGCGTGTGGGATCTTCCCGGACTGGAGCATGAACCGTGTCCCCTGCATCAGCAGGTGGACTCTCAACCACTGCGCCACCAGGGAAGCCCTCTCCATTGTATATTCTTGCCTCCTTTATCAAAAAAAACGTAACCCTATGTGTGTGGGTTTATCTCTGGGCTTTCTCTCCTGTTCCATTTATCTTCTTTTCTGTTCTTCTGCTAGTACCATACAGTCTTGATTACTGTAGCTTTGTAGTATAGTCTGAAGTCAGGGAGTCTTATTCCTCCAGCTCCATTTTTCTTTCTCAGGATTGCTTTGGCTATTCGGGGTCTCTTGTGTTTACATACAAATTTTGAAAGTTTTTGTTCTACTTCTGTGAAAAATGCCATTGGTAATTTGATAGGGATTGCATTGAATCTGTAGATTGCTTTGGGTAGTAGAGTCATTTTCACAATGCTGATTCCCCGAACCCAAGAGCATGGTATATCTTTCCATCTCTCTGTATAATCTTTAATTTCTTTCATCAGTGTCTTATAGTTTTTTGCATACAGGTCTTTTTTCTCCTTAAGTAGGTTTATTCCTAGGTATTTTATTATTTTTGTTGTAATGGTAAATGGGATTGTTTCCTTAATTTCTCTTTCAGATTTTTCATCATTAGTGTACAGGAATGCAAGAGATTTCTGAGCATAAATTTTATATCCTGCTAATTTACCAAATTCATTGATTAATTCTAGTAGTTTTCTGGTAGAGTCTTTAGGATTCTCTAGTATAGTATCATGTCACCAGCAAACAGTGATAGCTTTACTTGTTCTCTTCCAATTTGGATTCCTTTTATTTCTTATTCTTTTCTGATTGCTGTGGCTAGAATTTCCAAAACTATGTTGAATCGTAGTGTGGTGAGAGTGGGCAACCTTGCCTTTTTCCTAATCTTAGAAGAAATGGTTTCAGTTTTTCACCATTGAGAATGATGTTGGCTATGGGTTTGTCATATATGACCTTTATTATGTTGAGGTAAGTTCCCTCTATGCCTACTTTCTGGAGGGATTTTTATCATAAAAGGGTTTTGAATTTTGTCAAAAGCTTTTTCTGCATCTATTGAGATGATCATATGTTTTTGTTTTTGTTTTTTGTTTGTTTTTAATTAATTAATTTATTTTTTTGCAGTACGCGGACCTCTCACTGTTGTGGCCTCTCCCGTTGTGGAGCACAGGCTCCGGACGCACAGGCTCAGCGGCCATGGCTCACGGGCCCAGCCGCTCCATGGCATGTGGGATCCTCCTGGACCAGGGCATGAATCCATGTCCCCTGCATCGGCAGGTGGACTCTCAACCACTGCACCACCAGGGAAGCCCCGATCATATGTTTTTTATTCTTCAATTTGTTAATATGGTATATCACATTGAATGATTTGTGTATATTGAAGAATTCTTGCATTCCTGGGATAAACCCCATTTGATCATGGTGTATGATCCTTTTAATGTGCTGTTAAATTCTGTTTGCTAGTATTTTGTTGAGGATTTTTGCATATATGTTCATCAGTGATATTGGCCTGTAGTTTTCTTTCTTTGTGACATCTTTTTCTGGTTTTTGTATCAGGGTGATGGTGGTCTCATAGTATGAGTTTGGGAGTGTTCCTCCCTCTGCTATATTTTGGAAGAGTTTGAGAAGGATAGGTGTTAGCTCTTCTCTAAATGTTTGATAGAATTCACCTGTGAAGCCATCTGGCCCTGGGCTTTTGTTTGTTGGAAGATTTTTAATCACAGTCTCAATTTCAGTGTTTGTGATTGGTCTGTTTATATTTTCTATTTCTTCCTAGTTCAGTCTCGGAAGGTTGTGCTTTTCTAAGTATTTGTCCACTTCTCCAGGTTGTCAATTTTTTTGGCCTATATTTCCTTGTAATAATCTCTAATGATCCTTTGTATTTCTGCAGTGTCAGTTTTTACTTCTCCTTTTTCATTTCTAATTCTATTGATTTGAGTCTTCTCCCTTTTTTTTCTTGATAAGTCTGGCTAATGGTTTATCAATTTTGTTTATCTTCTCAAAGAACCAGCTTTTAGTTTTATTGACCTTTGCTATTGTTTTCTTTGTTTCTGATCTGATCTTTATGATTTCTTTCCTTCTGCTAACTTTGGGTTTTGTTTGTTCTTCTTTCTCTAGTTCCTTTGGTGTGAGGTTCGGTTGTTTATTTGAGATATTTCTTGTTTCTTGAGGTAGGATTGTATTGCTGTAACCTTCCCTTTTAGAACAGCTTTTGCTGCGTCCCATAGGTTTTGGGTTGTCGTGTTTTCATTGTCATTTGTTTCTAGGTACTTTTTGATATCCTCTTTGATTTCTTCAGTGATCTCTTGGTTGTTAAGTAGCATATTGTTTAGCCTCCAAGTTTTGTATTTTTTACAGATTTTTTCCTGTAATTGATATCTTGTCTCATAGCGTCGTGGTTGGAAAAGATTCTTGATACGATTTCAATGTTCTTAAATTTATCAAGGTTTGATTTGTGACCCAAGATATGATTTATCCTGGAGAATGTTCCATGAGCACTTGAGAAGAAAATGTATCCGTTGTGTTTGCATGGAATGTCTTATAGTTATCAATTAAGTCCATCTTGTTTAATGTATCATTTAAAGCTTGTGTTTCCTTATTTATTTTCATTTTAGATGATCTGTCCATTGCTGAAAGTGGGGTGTTAAGTTCCCCTACTATGATTTTAATCTTCACATTTTAATTGACCTCCTGTTGCTACAGAATGGATTGAAACTTAGGTAAAAGCGAGACTATAACTGGTGGAGCAGCAACTAGCATGATGCAGGAATTTTGTTGAGATGCTATAATTATTAACAACAGTAAACTTTTATTCAGCACAAGTAGAATATTTGAAACAGGCAGACCCATTACAGAAAAGAGGGCTGGTGAGTTTACTGCCCACGTTGTTCTGCCTTTGAAAGGCTGCTGTTTGCTGCAGAGAGCCCTGAGAAGCAGTTTGACTACCGCTGATGGTTGTCTTTTGGGTTCTGGCAGATTCTGGCTGAACGACTCAAAGTCACTTGATCTTTCTAGAGATTGTGATTTGCAAACATTATGTTTAAATGACTGACCTTCACTGTATAAAACAAAGTAAAACACCCCAAATCTATACAAAAACCTGGTGCTTTACTCATTGATCCCAGAACCCCCATCTCACGGATGGCATTCCCTCCCCCATCCTGGTCAGGCTGAAGGTCTCCCTCCAGCTCCTGCTTTGCTCTCAGGTCCAGCTCTCAGTTGCCAAGCACCAAAGAGCCCTGGACTCTCATATGTCTTGCCTCATAGTTATGATTTCTCCCAGAGCCCCTTCCCTACCACTCTGTTTCAAAATGCATCACTCTCATATCCTTATTTGTTTGTCTTACCCACTACACTGTGAGATCATCAAGGGCAGAGACTATGTTTTATTCATCTTTGTTTTTCTTACAGTGTTTATCATGATGCCTGACCTGAATAGGTCTCAATAAATGTGTGTTGAATGAGTGTCTCTTTGAAAATTCCCTGCATGTAAGCAGTCAGTTTTACTGTGGTCTCCCCATATCTTCCCTTTTTTCTGAAGCTCCTATGTTTTCGTTCTGGGTGGAGACAGAAAGGAGAAGGTTTGCACAAAAACGGTAAAATGTAAATTGATGACTTGGGGGGGGGGGGGTACCGCATAAATGTTTGTTGACAAATAAATGACTAAAAGCAGTTTTCACAGCCCGTCTCTGTCTCAAGTAGTCACTTCTGGCTATTCTTTCTGAGCTTACTGCTACCCTTCACCCTTGCCTACTCATTACCTAAAAGGTACCATTTCCTTGCCAAGACCATCTGATTCACAAGGATGACCAAGTGGCTTCTCTGTGTCCTGGGATAGCTAGCACCTTAAGCTTAATTGTAAACCATCAGTAGGAACAGAATGAAGTCTGGATCCTGACAGCTGGGTTTTGGATTCTCTGGGAGTTGGACCCCAGACCTAGACACAAAGGACTGAAGGACGCTAAGCTTCCCTTTAGGTCACGTCAGTTCTCTAAGACAGGGGTCCCCAACTCCTGGGCCACAGACTGGGACCAGTGCCAGACCTCGGCCTGTTAGGAGCTGGGCCACACAACAGGAAGTGAGCAGCGGGCGAGCAAGCAAAGCTCCATCTGCCGCTCCCCACCGCCTCCCATTGCTCACTTTACCAACTGAAACATCCCTCCACCCCTGTGGAAAAATTGTCTTCCACAAAACCGGTCCCTGGTGACAAAAGGTTGGGGACTGCTGCTCTAGGACATGTTTCCTGCAACTTTGTGTCTCTTCATTTAGTCATGAACCTTTGACTACTCACGTTGCAAAGCTTTTCATCACAACCCTTTCCATTTATTTCCTCCGCTAGCTTTCCCCCAGGGAAGAGAGGAAGTTACAAAATGAAGAGAGCTGCAGAGAAAAGGAAAAGAAACAAAAACCTTACAGATTCTATAAATTTCATAATATGACCTTGATAAAAGAAAAAAAAACACTGTATGGTGATGTTAATAGTTATTAGGTGCTAATTATGAGCTGAGGATAGTGTCTTAAATATAGCATCTTATTCAGTACTTTTTTTTTTTTTCTGCGGTACGCGGGCCTCTCACTGTTGTGGCCTCTCCCGTTGCGGAGCACAGGCTCCGGACACACAGGTTCAGTGGCCATGGCTCACGGGCCCAGCCGCTCGGCGGCATGTGGGATCCTCCCAGACCGGGGCACGAACCCGCATCCCCTGCATCGGCAGGTGGACTCTCAACCACTGCGCCACCAGGGAAGCCCTAATACTTCTTTTAATAAGTACTACATAAGTACTAATAATCACATGGAATAGTTAATAGGCTTCTCACTTTGCAGATGAGTAAACTGATCCTTAGATAGTTTGTCATTTCCTTATAGTTAAGCAGCTGGTGAAAAAGCAAAGTGGGGGTCAATTATTGGCTCCACGAACACCCACCATGTAGGGCCTTCTGCAAGCTCTGCCTTCACTCCATCCTGGGTCATGATGTCTGATGTTCGGGTTGTGGACACCAGCCTGTCCTTGATTGGGTTAGTTCTATACCAAAGTGAGAAAGGGGAAGCTTTTCTTTTGAAACCACACATCTTTTCTGTTATCACTCATCTTAGCCTTTGTGCTTGATATTCTTCAGAATCCTCTGTGTCCTCTCCCCCAAATGCTTCTCTGCTTTGAAGCCCCAGCTCTTACCTCCTGCCAGCCTGGTCTCTTCTCTGGCCTTATGCCCATGGGACATTTCCTCTCAGTGAGTCCTGAGTGACCCGTGCCTTTGATTTTAAAGACTCTGTTAGGTGATGCGTGAATCGGGTGCAAAAATTTCCAATAAGTTGCTGAAGAGTCTTTAGTCACTCCATTCTGGCTAGTGATACCATATCTAAACCCATAAAATGGGCCTTCAGAGCACCTTTATTCTTTCAATATTTATACACCTTCCTATCAGGTTTGTAGAACTGTGCTTTCCAAATGATATATACTTTAAAAAGATAAAGAAGTGTTAACAGTGGGAAGCACAGGATGGAGAGAGGGAGAATGGGAGGAAACATTCATGTTGGTAAGTTTTTCTTCTCTCCCTTGTAGAAAAGCAATAATCTGGGTTTCATATTATATGAGACTTTTATTTTCATCCATAAAGCAGTTCTATCCTATTCTTTCTGGAGTGGAAAAAAAATGCTGCAAAGCCACACACCCTGCCAGCTTAGGATGCAGAAATGATAGGGGACTATCTTGGCAACACAGCAGGAGGAGTGCATGTCAGCGAAATGCAATCAGCTAACGTCAAGTCCAGCGAGGAAAACTCAAGTTAACAACGCCCCTCTGTTTGTGAAAATTGTAGTGGCTGGAAAGGAAAAGTGTACTTGAGGATATAGCCAGTAATAAAGTAACTTCACTGGGAGGCAAGTTATGAGAAGAGAGCCATAGTAAGCCAGATAATAGGGTTTAAGGTCCAAGGGTCTTTCTGATAGAGACAAGGAAATTCAAGATGGGGCTGTCACTGGGAGCTGGTGTGGTGCAATGGGAAGATCCCAGGCGTAAAATCAACCCCACTGTGTCCTAAGCAAATGTCTTAAATCAGATTCAAATTCTGGATGTGTAAAATAGCGACAATAATAATTTACCTTAATAGGTCGTTTGATGATTAAATGAGATGATATATGAACAGTTTCTGATAAATATTGTTTAATTGATGTGCACTTTTTTCTCTTTTAAACTAAGCCTAAATGTTGTTTCCCCACATTAGTACCCCCAAGCCTTTCTATAATCACAGAGATAGGAAGAGTTGTCATGAAGAAAGACCTGAAAGTTATCTAATTTCGTCCTCTCATCTTACAAAGGTAAAAAGGAAAGCTCAGTTTGGTAACACAGGCAAAAACTTTCCAGAACCCAGAGTGATGACTGTTTACACATGATGGTTCAGGGGCTGTTCTGGAGGAGGAGGTCTTGCTCACATAGTATAGCTCCTTCCTCTTTCTCTATGTGGAGGCTCCGGGCTGAGCCTGAGGACCCTCCTGAGGACCCTCATCTCCATCACACAAATGCTATTATTTCTGCAGTAATATTTGATGTGGCTTTGAGCATGGATGTGGTAGCCATCCTTTGGACAAAGGTGACCTTGGGGCATGGTAAGCTCTTTTCATTTCATGATGCCAGTACACCAAATTAAAGGATTTGAGACCGCTGTTTGGGATCCAGCTCTGACACCTACAAGCTATGAGACCATCAGTAACTTAACTGACCACTCCAAATCTCATCAGTAAATTTTGGAATAATTAGATTTCCAATTGACAAGGTTTATTTTAGGATCAAAGGAGATCATACATGTGTTGGGGGGGGGTGACAACTGATTTTATCAAGTCTCAGAAGTACTGTAAATGATAAAATACTGTGTAAATGCAATTAGTATATACATTTCAATGTGAGGCATGATTCTGAATGTCAGGTTGCAAATTGCTCAAGAATTTCATATTCTAGATGATTTTGGTGACTTTGTTTTGAACAGTGGGTGAAATACTCATCAAAGGGGAAGAGCTAAGGAGGGGCAAAATAATTCACTTATTTCTTTCATGTCCAGTAAGAAGCCTGTTTTGTTTCTTAAAGTGTTTGCTACACCGTCATATTGCAAAACTCCTAGATTTTGTTCCTTGCATTCATAACCCAGCTGGCATGTCCCCAACTGGCAAGGCACATTTGAGACAGATTGCATCTCCGGTTTTCTTGCTCTGGCTGACTCACCAGCCACTGCTCTCGCCACTTTGTTACTCAAGAAAGCACAAGTAGAAGCCAGGCAGCTGCTGCTGGACCCCAGATCCACTGAGTTCTCCTGTGGGACCCACTGGCCAAAAACTCCTCCACACTGAATTTCCCAGGCTACAGGCCATTTGGGGTACAAGGTTGCCCTTCCCAAGAAGGAGATGACAAGAGTAACAGGTGTTAATAAATGCAGATCCATGGCCAGAGGCCAGCGTGGAATATTTTATTAGGCAATCATATATTTTCATTAGTAATGGTGATGAAGCAGTTAGGTTTTTATTGGGTGTTTTAATGTTTCATTTTTCCACCACACTTTATTATCATGCCAGCGTATTGCCTGCTGGGGCAGGCCTCACTTGCTTTTTTCTTTTGTGCAGAAGCGCTTCCAGACAATTCCTTTCCCCAAGCTTCAGCCATAAGATTACTTGCCATATGCTTAAGGAGACAGCAGGGTCGTTAAAGGCCATGAGTCAATGACAAACCCAGCTCATCATTTTTATATCCTTGTTATAACCTGACACCCCCCAGAACATTATCGTGAGGTGAATGGTTTAAGTGAAGCAGGAACATACCATCTCACATGGGGCTCCTGACCCTTGGTTTGCAGAGCTGCCTAAAAATATCTGGGGAATATGAGCAGGCAGCCTCTCTCTTCTCCCTGTGGGAATGGAATGTGAGACTTGGTGTTGGAAGGCCCAGCGAGGTCATCTAATTACCATGACTCCTCTCGCTTGACCTATGAGGGAGCTGAGGCCCTGGGTGGAGGGTGACTGGAGCAAGGTCACACGGCCAGGAGGGGAACCCAGACCTCTGATTCCCAGGTCAGGGTCTGCTCACGTGGTGCTGTGGTCTTAACGATTGGACAAGGATCAAGTTCTGAGCTCGAGAAGGCTCAAGAGAAGCAGTCTCCATCAGAGCATCACCAGAGGAGACTTCAGGGATCAACCAGCTCACCTCGTGTTTCAGTTTCACAGGTCAGGAAATGGAGGTGATGAGAAGGGAAATGATGTACCTGAGATGACACGCATTCAGTGCCAGCCGAAGCAGTTCCCAGACCAGACAAAAGCCATTGTCCGCTCATAGGACTGCATGGAGTGCAGCATGACTGAGGCCCCAAAAGGAACAAAATCACTGAAAAAAAAACTTATTGGCGTACAGTTAATGTAAAATGTTGTGTTAGTTTCAGGTGTATAGCAAACTGAATCAGTTATACATATATATATATCCACTCTTTCTTAGATTCTTTTCCCATATAGGCCATTACAAAGTATTGAGTAGAGTTCCCTGTGCTGTACAGTAGGTCCTTGTTAGTTATCTATTTTATATACAGGAGTATGTATATGTTACCTACAGTTACTAGAACTATGTTATCTAAAAATATTTGCAAGCGTCTATTTCTGTGACATGATGGCTTATACATATGTAAACATATGGATTATTGAAATAACTATGCTGCATTTTCTAAGCAGTGTAGTAAATTGAAAGTGTCAATACTTTATAGTCATAAAAGCAAAGGTCCAAATCCTGAATCCACTCTGCCCCAGCAGAATGATCTTGAGACTTAGTTTCCTAACATGTAAAATGGAGATTAAAAATCCCCCACCTTCAAGTGTTGAGAGGATTCAGCCAGACAACTTAGGTTAAATGCTTTGCCCCTGGAATAACAGCCATGAAATATATGGCTACTATTGTAAGTATTATAATTATATAGAGAGAAGAAAAGTGTTAGGATTGTGGCACTGAGCCAGGTGTACCTGCCTCCCAAATCCTCTTTATGATCAATGGTTTCATTGCTTCTAGAATGCCCAAGAAGAACTATATTGGACATTGAAAAGGTTATAAGATCCTGTTGACTTTGTGTCCCTGTAGCTATGGATACACAAATTCTCACAACAATAAAAGGGTTAAAAATAAGTTAGTGAACGTGATTTATCAGAGAGGAAAGCAGGGTAAATTAGAAGGCTGATTTTCATAAAGGGATCCACAGTGTATGCATAAAAGAAGAAATCAGGCAACTCCTGAGAGCAACTCCTTCGTTCTCTTAAGCACTTTGCACAGCACTCAGCACATGTTTGGTGACCAATAAGTGTCTGAGAAACATTGAATGAAGCATCCTGGTGGATCAGGAAAGAGGTCCCTGTCTGCTATTAAGAAGGGGGCTACAGGAGATGAGGGTTGAGAGGAGTCAAGGAGAGGGTCCATGTTTCCTTCTATACCCAAGAGCCGCAGTTGTAAAAGGGATCTATGAAAAATGAACACTGCTTCCATCTGTATCACCTGTATCTGTATAATCTTCCTATAATATTTTAAGAGGGTTGGTTTCATACAATATCACCTGGGATTCTTTCATAGGAACTTCTGAGAAATGGGACAAGAAATCTTAAAACAAACATATATTATGAGTATGAACAGATAACACCATCTTATACTAAACCCAACAAAATATAGAGGGAAGACTGCCCAGAGACACAGAGAAATCTTGGGGGCTTAGACTGCAGACCCGATCACCTTACTGCTGATAAACTAAGTCTTTCCTTAAGTGAACATGTAAGACCTTACACAGCACATCTTATGTACAGGGCTCAACAACATATTTTCAACCTTGGAATCTCCTTCCCATTTGCTCTGAATCCCTCTTCTGTCTTCTCTTTCCCTGTGATCCCTTCATTTCCTCCCAGGAAGCACCAGATGCTATAGCTATGATCCCCACCTACCTGCTGAGGACCTGAGTCATAGGGCAGGAGGATGGCGGGTGACCACTTCCGTATTGCAGAGAGGACTAACAATCTTCTGCTGATGTACTCATTGCTTTTCTCCTCTGGATCAGAGAGTTGCTGGTCCTCTCTACTGAGTACGCAGGAGCCTTCTGCTCTTCAATCTTCCAATACTCCTGCTCCATCATCTGATACATCCTGATCAATTTTGGTACCTTTCATGAAGCCACATGTACTTCCTCAAGACTGGGATGCTCCCTAAAACTCCATGGAGGAACTTTAAGGTTGCTAAGCAAAAGGAGAGTCAGGTTCTTGGGAGTGTTAGTGACCTGTTCTCTTTAGTAACTTTACTTACCATCACTCTGTTGGCCCCAGTGGAACGCTTTTCAAACTGCAATCCACGGAAAGGGCTTATTAGATGGCTTGACTAGACTGGTGCCAATTTCAGTTTGCTTCTCATTCTCTGCCTGCCCTGTGCCAGTTGTGTGCAGAGAGAGGAAGTGTTAAATGGAAGGATAGACATGGTTGGTCCATAGCTTGCAGCATATCTTCATTGTCTTTGGTTTTGGACATAGGCAAAGGCTCCTTTTCCAAGAAGAGAGGCCTATCGGAAGGCTATCATGGATTCCTATTCACTCTTGATTAAGATGAGGCATATCCTCATCCAACACCAAAATGTCCATGGTTTAACACAGTAGAACACAAGAAATGTATGCATTTTAGTGACCAGAAAACGTGGGTTTCGCAAAAATAAATAGGACAACTATGTACCTTTGAGAGCTTCATGCTGGTGGTGAAGATGGCTCTGTCAACCATCATTACCAGGTTTCACTGTCACACGGACCTTCTAACAACAGGGCCATGAGATAAGCTGAGAGCTTCCAAAGTCTCAGAAAAGACAATGTTAGAAGGAGTAAGTTGCTTTGATTTTTATTTTCCTACATCATACCTCCAACTGGTGATCTAAAAATCACCCAGGCTAGCTAGATCCAGAGTATGGAAGTGACATTTATTTATATGCCCCAGCCCTTTTCCCTTTAGATACCTGCTTTCAGCCTCTAGCTGCTCTTTCAGGCTGTATCTTAATCTCTCAACATGCACACTAAAGATCCCCTCCTTCATCAACCTGTAGTTTTTACTTCTGCAGTATGTTTCTTCCAGAATATCCTTTCTCAATACTTGACTAGTTCATTCCTTTCTACTCTTTATCTAAGGCTGGAGCTAAATATTTCCTTTCAGTCCCCAAACTAAATTTCTTTCCTCTTTCCCTAATATTAAGATGCACATATTTGCTTTGTTCAATAGCTATATTTTAATTTACAGTTAAAATCACAAATCTCAAACCTGCAAGGGTGATGCAAATGATGTAAATGAGTGATGTAGGCCAGGTGTAAGATACCAAGCCATGGAAATCTAGAAAACATGCTCCTGGAAAATGCATGGCCCTTCAAAAGACATTTGAAATATATATATATATATATTTTTAACATCATGCAGGCCAAACAAAACACATGCATGGATTCTATGCAGGATATAAGTTTGCAACACATGAGGTAGAGTATCTGATGCCATTCACGGCAAGGGACATGATGAACTATCATTCACATTTGTTACTAGGATCCGGGTTCCTTAAAGTGGTAAAGCTGTAAAAAGCACTGCGACTTATAAAAATTAGGATAAAACGTGCTTAAAAGTAGAATTAGAGCACATGTTTCAGGAACTCAGAAAAATAATTAATTAATTTAAAGAAATTAAAGAAAACTTAATTAATTTTAATTGAGAAACCAGGAAAAATTTGTCACTAGCGCATAACTTAAGAAAACAAACTCTATGGTGTTCCATCAACTTCTAAAGATGTTCAGTGATCAAAACGTGTCATGGTTTTCGTTTCCTCTTCTTCTTATCCATCTTCTAGGTAACTGTGAATCTAGATGGTGTTTCCTCAGAATTCTCCCATAGTTTAGAGATACTTGCATACCCTGATATTTCCACTATGAGTTTCTGTCTCAACTGCTCTTGCCTTTCAGTAACTCGTTCCCCCAATAATGCATCAAAATTCATACTCATTGCTCAAGTGTCAGCCACAGTTACTTCACCAATGTTAACACCTTTTTATCCACGTGGCGATTAGCACAGTCACAAAAGGCAACTGGTGGCCCATCGCCCAAGAGTATATATGTAAACAGAGTTTTATTTTCTTCCATAACTGTCTGATAAACCTTCAAAGCATGACTATATTTTACTGAATTACTTTGCATTAGAGTCCAAATTTTCTAATGCTTTCATGGCAAGTTTCTCAACACATATTCTGGTTAAAATGGGCCACTCTTTCAGTGTCCCTATTCCCTGTACAAATTCCCAGCTGATGCCACTAACAAGCAAGCAAACAGAGATAAATGAGACACAGTCACTAAGAGTCTGGTGGAGGCTGTGGTGTGCTTTCTAACATGGAGGACACCCACCTCTATATCCCAGGATCTTAAATAATCCAGGGACCCACATTCTCCAGAGACTTTGATCTAGAATTTGTCCCTTTGAATAACTCACCTTGTTCACATTGCTCTCCCTCCTCCCTTCCCCAGAGTATCCTGGCACTATTTACAGAGCTCTATCTACCTTTCATTCAGCTCAAAGTGCCTTTGACTCACGATTATGGTTTAGGCCAAAAATAAAGACGAGTCTTGGAGGGAAGGATGTGACACCTTCACATGCCTCTATAATAAGTAAATAGTTCTGAACGTATGGGAGCATATATGGCAGTGCACTCCTAAGAGTTTATCCCCTCAAATAAACAATTAGAAATACTGACAGCTACGATTCTTGCAGTGTTTAATACTTGGTGTGCGCTATACTAAGCACTTTAGAGACATGATCTTATTTAATTCCCATAATAATCCTGTGAGATAACAATAATTATCTCAATTTCAAAGATTCAATTTGAGGCTTAACAGAGTTAAGAAACTTGCCCAAGTTCATGAAGCTAGGAAGTGGACAGGCAGGATTAAATCAGTCATTCTGGCCCCAGAGTTTGAATCTTAATCACTGTTTTATGCCTGTCCAGTCCCAGAATCCTAGAAGAAATGTCCATAAATCCACTTAGTTTGGAGGGATCTGGGCTCCTGAGCTGACCCTGAGATCCTCTGATTTTGTTTTTTTGTTTTTTGTTTTTTGTTTTGCGGTAAGCGGTCCTCTCACTGTTGTGGCCTCTCCTGTTGCGGAGCACAGGCTCCGGACGCGCAAGCTCAGCGGCCATGGCTCACGGGCCCAGCCGCTCCGCGGCATGTGGGATCTTCCCGGACCGGGGCACGAACCCGTGTTTCCTGCATCGACAGGCGGACTCTCAATCACTGCGCCACCAGGGAAGCCCCTACATCCTCTGATTTTTGAAAGTATCTACAACCTGTTGTGGCCTTTAACTAATGGACTGAGATTGACATCTGATAAAACCTCAAAAGTTCATGGAGGGACATGATCCTTTTAATAAGTATTGTTTAATATATCAATTTACAAACTGTGATATATAAATTATTTCCAATTAAATACTAAGATTTATTCATAATTATTTTGTACATGGTATCATCACCCAGTAATTATGTGGTGACTATATTTCCCAAATACAATTTTTTTAACATCATTATTGGGGTATAATTGCTTTACAATGGTGTGTTAGTTTCTGCTTTATAACAAAGTGAATCAGTTATACATATACATATGTCCCCATATCTCTTCCCTCTTGCATCTCCCTCCCACCCTCCCTATTCCACCACTCTAGGTGGTCACAAAGCACCGAGCTGATCTCCCTGTGCTATGCAGCTGCTTCCCACTAGCTATCTGTTTTACGTTTGATAGCGTATTTATGTCCATGCCACTCTCTCACTTTGTCCCAGCTTAACCTTCCCCCTCCTTGTATCCTCAAGTCCATTCTCTAGTAGGTCTGCGTCTTTATTCCCGTCTTGCCCTTAGGTTTTTCATGATCTCTTTTTTTCTTTTTTAGATTCCATATATATGTGTTAGCATACGGTATTTGTTTTTCTCTTTCTGACTTACTTCACTCTGTATGACAGTCTCTAGGTCTATCCACCTCACTACAAATAACTCAGTTTCGTTCCTTTTTATGGCTGAGTAATATTCCATTGTATATATGTGCCACATCTTTTTTATCCATTCATCTGTTGATGGACACTTAGGTTGCCTCCATGTCCTGGCTATTGTAAATAGAGCTGCAATGAACATTTTGGTACATGACTCTTTTTGAATTATGCTTTTTTCAGGATATATGCCCAGTAGTGGGATTGCTGGCTCATATGATAGTTCTATTTCTAGTTTTGTAAGGAACGTCCTTACTGTTCTCACTAGTGGCTGTATCAATTTACATTCCCACCAACAGTGTAAGAGGGTTCCCTTTTATCTCCATCTCCAGTATTTATTATTTGTAGATTTTTTGATTTTGGCCATACTGACCAGTGTGAGATGATATCTTATTGTAGTTTTGATTTGCATTTCTCTAATGATTAATGATATTGAGAATTCTTTCATGTGTCTGTATATCTTGATATGCAATCTGCATATCTTCTTTAGAGAAATGTCTATTTAGGTCTTCTGCCCATTTTTGGATTGGGTTTCCTTTTTCTTTTTTTTTTTTTTTTTTTTTTTGATGTTGAGCTGTATGAGCTGCTTATAAATTTTGGAGATTAATCCTTTGTCAGCTGCTTCATTTGCAAATATTTTCTCCCATTCTGAAAGTTATCTTTTCATCTTGTTTATAGTTTCCTTTGCTGTGTAAAAGCTTTTACGTTTCATTAGGTCCCATTTGTTTATTTTTGTTTTTATTTCCATTTCTATAGAAGGTGGGTCAAAAAGGATCTTGCTGTGATTTATGCCATAGAGGTTTCTGCCTATGCTTTCCTCTAAGAGTTTGATGGTGTCTGGCCTTACATTTAGGTCTTTAATCCGTTTTGAGTTTATTTTTGTGTATGGTGTTAGGGAGGGTTCTAATTTCATTCTTTTACATGTAGCTGTTCAGTTTTCCCAGCACCACTTATTGAAGAGGTTGTCTTCTCTCCACTGTATATTCTTGCCTCCTTTATCAAAGATAAGGTGACTGTATGTGTGTGGGTTTATCTCTGGACTTTCTATCCTGTTCCATTGACCTATATTTCTGTTTCTGTGCCAGTACCATACTGTCTTGATTACTGTAGCTTTGAAGTATAGTCTGAAGTCAGGGAGCCTGATTCCTCCAGCTCCATTGTTCTTTCTCAAGATTGCTTTGGCTACTCGGGGTATTTTGTTTTCCATACAAATTGTGAAATTTTTTGTTCTAGTTCTGTGAAAAATGCCAGTGGTAGTTTGATAGGGATTGCATTGAATCTGTAGATTGCTTTGGGTAGTAGAGTCATTTTCACAATGTTGATTCTTCCAATCCAAGAACATGGTATATCTCTCCATCTATTTGTATCATCTTTAATTTCTTTCATCAGTGTCTTATAATTTTCTGCATACAGGTCTTTTGTCTCCTTAGGTAGGTTTATTCCTAGATATTTTATTCTTTTTGTTGCAATGGTAAATGGGAGTGTTTTCTTAATTTCACTTTCAGATTTTTCATCACTAATGTATAGGAATGCAAGAGATTTCTGTGTATTAATTTTGTATCCTGCTACTTTACCAAATTCATTGATTAGCTCTAGTAGTTTTCTGGTAGCATCTTTAGGGTTCTCTATGTATTATATCATCTCACCTGCAAACAGTGACAGCTTTATATCTTCTTTTCCAATTTGGGTTCCTTTTATTTCTTTTTGTCTCTGATTGCTGTGGCTAAAACTTCCAAAACTATGTTGAATAATAGTGGTGAGAGTGGGCAACCTTGTCTTGTTCCTGATCTTAGAGAAAATGGTTTCAGTTTTTCACCATTAAGGATGATGCTGGCTGTGGGTTTGCCATATATGGCCTTTATTATGTTGAGGTAAGTTCCCTCTATGCCTACTTTCTGGAAGGTTTTTTATCATAAATGGGTGTTGAATTTTGTCAAAAGCTTCCTCTGCATGTATTGAGTTGATCATATGGTTTTTCTGCTTCAATTTGTTAATATGGTGTATCACATTGATTGATTTGTCTATATTGAAGAATCCTTGCATTCCTGGGGTAAACCCCACTTGATCATAGTGTATGATCCTTTTAATGTGCTGATGGATCCTGTTTGCTAGTATTTTGTTGAGGATTTTTGCATCTATGTTTATCAGTGATATTGGCCTGTAGTTTTCTTTCTTTGTTACATCTTTGTCTGGTTTTGGTATCACAGCGATGGTGGCCTCGTAGAATGAGTTTGGGAGTGTTCCTCCCTCTGCTATATTTTGGAAGAGTTTTAGAAGAATAGGTGTTATGTCTTCTCTAAATGTTTGATAGAATTCGCCTGTGAAGCCATCTGCTCCTGGGCCTTTGTTTGTTGGAAGATTTTTAATCACAGTCTCAATTTCAGTGCTTGTGACTGGTCTGTTCATCTATTCTATTTCTTCCTGGTTCAGTCTCGGAAGGTTGTGCATTTCTAAGAATTTGCCCATTTCTTCCAGGTTGTCTATTTTACTGGCATATAGTTGGTTGTAGTAATTGCTCATGATCCTTTGTATTTGTGCAGTGTCAGTTGTTTCTTCATCTTTTTCATTCCTCATTCTATTGATTTGAGTCTTCTCCCGTTTTTTCTTGATAAGTCTGGCTAATGGTTTATCAGTTTTGTTTGCCTTCTCAAAGAAGCAACTTTTAGTTTTACTGGTCTTTGCTATCATTTCCTTCATTTCTTTTTCATTAACTTCTGATCTGATCTTTATGATTTCTTTCCTTCTGCTAACTTTGAGGGTTTTTTTATTCTTCTTTCTCTAATTGCTTTAAGTGTAAGGTTAGGTTGTTTATTTGAGATTTTTGTTGATTCTTAAGGTAGGATTGTATTGCTATAAACTTCCCTCTTAGAAATGTGTTTGCTGCATCCCATAGGTTTTGGGTCATTGTGTTTTCATTGTCATTTGTTTCTAGGTATGTTTTGATTTCCTCTTTGATTTCTTCAGTGATCTCTTGGTTATTAAGTAGTGTGTTGTTTAGTCTCCATGTGTTTCTATTTCTTACATATTTTTTCCTATAATTGATATCTAGTCTCATAGCATTGTGGTCAGAAAAGATTAAATTACCAAGGCTTGATTTGTGACCCAAGATATGATCTATCCTAGGGCATGTTCCATGAGCACTGGAAAAGAATGTGTATTCTGTTGTTTTTGGATGGAATGTCCTATAAACACCAATTAAGTCCATCTTGTTACCATCTTGTTAATGTACCATTTAAACCTTGTGTTTCCTTACTTATTTTCTTTTTTTTTTTGTCCTTACTTATTTTTATTTTGGATGATCTGTCCATTGGTGAAATTGGGGCGTTAAAGTTCCCTGCTCTGATTGTGTTACTTACGATTTCCCCTTTTGTGCCTGTTAGTATTTGCCTTATATATTGAGGTGCTCCTATATTGGGTGCATAAATATTTACAAAGACTTTGTTTTAAAGTCTATTTTGTCTGATATGAGAATTGCTACACCAGCTTTCTTTTGATTTGCATTTGCATGGAATATCTTTTTCCATCCCCTCACTTTCAGTCTGTATGTGTCCCTAGGTCTGAAGTGGGTCTCTTGTAGACAGCATATATATGGGTCTTGTTTTCTATCCATTCAGCCAATCTATGTCTTTTGGTTGGAGATTTAATCCATTTACATTTAAGGTAATTATCAATATGTATGTTCCTATTACCATTTTCTTAATTGTTTTGGGTTTGTTACTGTAGGTCTTTTCCTTCTCTTGTGTTTCCTGCCTAGAGATGTTCTGTTAGCATTTGTTGTAAAGTTGGTTTGGTGGTGCTGAATTCTCTTAGCTTTTGCTTTTCTGTAAAGGTTTTAATTTTGCTGTTGAATCTGAATGAGATCCTTGCTGTGTAGAGTAATCTTGGTTGTAGGCTTTTCTCCTTCATCACTTTAAATATGTCCTCCCACTCCCTTCTGGCTTGAAGAGTTTCTGCTGAAAGATCAGCTGTTAACCTTATGGGCATTCCCTTATGTGTTATTTGTTTTTTCCCTTGCTGCTTTTAATATTTGTTCTTTGTATTTAATTTTTGATAGTTTGATTAATATGTGTCTTGGTGTGTTTCTCCTTGGATTTATCCTGTATGGTACTCTCTGTGCTTCCTGGACTTGATTAACTATTTCCTTTCCCATATTAGGGAAGTTTTCAACTATAATCTCTTCAAATATTTTCTCAGTCCCTTTCTTTTTTTCTTCTTCTTCTGGGACCGCTATAATTCAAATGTTGGTGTGTTTAATATTGTCCTAGAGGTCACTGAAACAGTCCTCAATTCTTTTCATTCTTTTTTCTTTATTCTGCTCTGCAGTAGTTATTTCCACTATTTTATCTTCCAGGTTACTTATCTGTTCTTCTGCCTCAGTTATTCTGCTATTGATCCCTTCTAGAGAACTTTAAATTTCATTTATTGTGTTGTTCATCACTGTTTGTTTGCTCTTTAGTTTTTCTAGGTCCTTGTTAAATGTCTCTTGTATTTTCTCCTATTTTCAAGATTTTGGATCATCTTTACTATCATTATTCTGAATTCTTTTTCAGGTAGACTGCCTATTTCCTCTTCATTTGTTAGTTCTGGTGAGTTTTTTCCTTGCTCCTTCATCTGCTGTGTGTTTCTCTGTCTTTTCATTTTGCGTAACATACTGTGCAGGCTCCAGGTTCATAGTTCCCATTGTTTTTGGTGTCTGTCCCCAGTGGCTAAGGCTGGTTCAGTGGGTGGTATAGGCTTCCTGTTGGAGGGGACTAGTGCCTGTGTTCTGGTGGATGAGGCTGGTTCTTGTCTTTCTGGTGGGCAGGTCCATGTCTGGTGGTGTGTTTTGGTGCATCTGTGGCCTTATTATGATTTTAGGCAGCCTCTGTGCTAATGGATGGGGTTTTGTTCCTGTATTGCTAGTTGTTTGACATAGGGTGTCTAGCAGTGTAGCTTGCTGGTCATTGAGCGGAGCTGAATCTTGCCATTGAGATGGAGATCTCTGGGAGATTTTCTCCGTTTGATATTACATGGAGCTGGGAGGTCTCTTGTGGACCAGTGTCCTGATGGTGGCTCTCCGACCTCTGTGGCACAGCCCTGACGCCTGGCTGGAGCACCAAGAGCCTGTCCTTCACTTGGCTCAGAATAAAAGGGGGGAAAAAAAGAAAGAAAGAAAGAAAGAAGAAGATAAAATAAAATAATTAAAATAAAAAATAATTATTAAGAAAAGGAAATTTTAAGTATTAAAAAAAAATCGGACAGACAGAACCCTAGGACAAATGGTAAAACCAGAGCTATACAGACAAAATCACACACAGAAGCATACACATACACACTCACAAAAAGAGAGAAAGGAGAAAAAAAAATTATATCATTGCTCCCAAAGTCCACCTCCTCAATGTGGGATGATGATTTGTTGTCTATTCAGGTATTCCACACATGCAGGGTATATCAGATTGATTGTAGAGATTTAATCCGCTGCTCCTGAGGCTGCTGGGAGACATTTCCCTTTCTCTTCTTTGTTCGCACAGCTCCCGGGGCTCAGCTTTGGATTTGGACCCACCTCTGTGTGTAGGTCGCCTGAGGGCGTCTGTTCTTCTCTCAGACAGGACGGGGTTAAAGGAGCAGCTGATTCGGGGGCTCTGGCTCACTCAGGCCAGGGGGAGGGAGGGGTACAGATGCAGGGCAAACCTGCGGCAGCAGAGGCCAGCGTGACGTTGCAACAGCCTGAGGGGTGCCATGCATTTTCCTGGGGAAGTTGTCCCTGGATCACGGGACCCTGGCAGTGGTGAGTGGCACAGGCTCCCAGGAGGGGAGGTGTGGAGACTGACCTGTGCCTGCACACAGGTTTCTAGGTGGCCACAACAGCCTTAGCACCTCATGCCCATCTCTGGATCTCCTTTAAGCAGCGCTCTTAATCCCCTCTCCTTGCGCACCAGGAAACAAAGAGGGAAGAAAAAGTCTCTTGCCTCTTCGGCAGTTCCAGACTTTTCCCTGGACGCCCTCCCGGCTAGCCATGGTGCACTAACCCCCTGCAGGCTGTGTTCACACCGCCAACCCCTGTCCTCTCCCTGCTCTCTGACTGAAGCAGGAGCCTCAGCTCCCAGCCCCGCCCACCCCAGCGGGTGAGCAGACAAGCCTCTTGGGCTGGTGAGTGCTGGTCGTCACCGATCCTCTGTGTGGGAATCTCTCTGCTTTGCCCTCTGCACCCCTGTTGCTGTGCTCTCCTTCTCGGCTCCAAAGCTTCCCCCCTCCGCCACCTGCAGTCTCCGCCCGCGAAGGGGCTTCCTAGTGTGTGGAAACCTTTCCTCCTACACAGCTCCCTCCCACTGGTGCAGGTCCCGTCCTTATTCTTTTGTCTCTGTTTTTTCTTTTGCCCTACGCAGGTACGTGAAGAGTTTCTTACCTTTTGGGAGGTCTGAGGTCTTCTGCCAGTGTTCAGTGGGTGTTCTGTAGGAGTTGTTCCACGTGTAGATGTATTTCTGATGTATTTGTGGGGAGGAAGGTGATCTCTGCGTCTTACTCTTCCACCATCTTGAAGCTCTCTTCCCCAAATAAAAATTTTGAATGGGTGGCTGGAGAGATAATGTCTTTATGGGGACAAGAATACATGGTATTGAAAGAAATTCAGAACAGCGCCATAAAGTAAGATACAAAGATGAATTAAGGCATGGTTCTTTACCCTCATTTAGCTCAGAGACTAGATGGAAAATCAGAGTGAACCCATAATAGTAGTGGCATCTTGCATTAATAGGTTAATTTAGAGTTCACAATCTCTCTCTCTCTCTCTCTCTCTCTCTCTCTATATATATATATATAGAGAGAGAGAGAGAGAGAGAGAGAGAGAGAGGAATAGTGGGTCCACGTTAAATATCATTAACCAAAACCATTCAGACATTTTTAGTTTCTTTTTAAACTTTAAAATAAACTATTTTAGTGAAGTGTAATAGAAATATAATAAAACAAATCATAAGTATAGATCGATAAACTTTGATAAAATTGAACTCACCTAAAAATCCACCACTCATATCAAGAAATACACCATTTCCAACACCCCAAAAAAAACTTTTTGCCCCTTTTTAGTCACTAATCCCTTCTCACCAAAGTAATGACTATCCTAAAGGTCTACCACAATAGATAAGTTCTACCATTTTTTTAAAAACAGTGTATACATAAAAACCTAGAGTATTCATTATTTTGTGTCTAGCTTTTTCCTCCCTCAATATTATGTTTCTAAATTTATCCATGTCATTGTCATAGCAATAGCTTTTCATTTTCATTGCTGTATGGCACTCCACTGAATGACTTTTCCTAAAGTTGGTTCATTTTACTGTCAACACTTGGGTTATTTACAATTAGTTGTTGTGTGTCTTAATAATTCTTTCCTTTTTATTACTTAGTAGTATTCCTTTGTATGGACATACACGGGGAGGACACAGGGAGGGGGAAGGGTAAGCTGGGATGAAGTGAGAGAGTGTCATGGACATATATACACTACCAAATGTAAAATCGATAGCTAGTGGGAAGCAGCTGCATAGTACAGGGAGATCAGCTCGGTGCTTTGTGACCACATAGAAGGATGGGATAGGGAGGGTGGGAGGGAGACGCAAGAAGGAGGAGATATGGGGATATATGTATATGTATGGCTGATTCACTTTGTTATAAAGTAGAAGCAAACACACCATTGTAGAGCAATTACACTCCAATAAAGATGTTTAAAAAATTAAGAATAATTAAAAACAATTAGCAATAATTTGTTTATCCATTTACCTGTCATCCATTTACCTGTTTATCCATTTACCTGTTCATGGACATTTGAGCTGTTTCCATTGTGGGGCTACTGTAAATAAAGCTGCTATAACTATTCAAGTACATGTGTTTCTTGGACACATGTTTTCACTTCTCTTGGCTAAATTCCTGGGAGTAGAACTGGTGGGACTTCTGATAGATATCTGCTGGACTTTTAAAGAATCTTCCAAACTGTTTTCCAGACTGTTTGTACCATTTTAAACTCCTGCTAGCAGCAGATAAGAGTTCCAGTTGCTCCACATCTTCATTTACACTTGGTATGCACTGCTTTTGAATATTAGCCCTTCTAGTAGATGTATGGTAGTATCTTATTATGATTTTAATTTTCCTTTCCCTAACAATGAAGATTTTGAACAATTTTTCATTTGCTTATTTGCCATTCATACAACTTCTATAGTAAGATTCCTTATTTTTTATTGGATCACATGTCTTATTATTGAGTTGTAAGTGTTCTTTGTATACACTAGATATAAGTCCTTGGTTGGATATGAATAATTTTCAAGTATCTTCATTTCTTCTTTAATATTTCATTTTTGGAAAATTGTTGCTGTTAGATGAAAATACAATTTATTTTTACATAATGACTTTCTCCAGAAATCTGTATAAGATCTGAATTCACTTGTTCATTCAAATAGTGTTTCTATAACTTATTTTGATATTAAAATGTACCACATATCATGTGTGAAGTATGATAATCATATTTTTCCTTCTAGCCTATATAATTTTTTTAACATCTTTATTGGAGTATAATTGCTCTACAATGGTGTGTTTGTTTCTACTTTATAACAAAGTGAATCAGCCATACATATACATATATCCCCATATCTCCTCCCCCTTGCATCTCCCTCCCACCCTCCCTATCCCACCCATGTAGGTGGTCACAAATCACCGAGCTGATCTCCCTGTGCTATGTGGCTGCTTCCCGCTAGCTATCTATTTTACATTTGGAAGTGTATATATGTCCATGCCACTCTTTCACTTTGTCCCAGCTTACCCTTCCCCATCCCCGTGTCCTCAAGTCCATTCTCTACGTCTGCATCTTTATTCCTGTCCTGCCCCTAGGTTCTTAAGAATCTTCTTTTTTTTTTTAGATTCCATATATATGTGTTAGCATATGGTATTTGTTTTTCTCTTTCTGATTTACTTCACTCTGTACGACAGACTCTAGGTCCATCCACCTCACTACAAATAACAATTTCATTTTTTATGGCTGAGTAATATTCCATTGTATATATGTGCCACATCTTCTTTACCCATTTATTTGTCGATGGACACTTAGGTTGCTTCCATGTCCTGGCTATTGTAAATAGAGATGCAATGAACATTGTGGTACATGACTCTTTTTGAATTATGGTTTTCTCAAGGTATATGCCCAGTAGTGGGATTACTGAGTTGTATGGTAGTTCTATTTTTAGATTTTAAGCCTTTATAATTTTAAAAATTTATTTTATTGCACTGGGTAAAAATTCCTGGAATAATGTTGAATAGAAGCGATGATATTTGGTGTCATTTGCTCATATTTTCATATTTTCGATATGTCACCATTAAGTATGATGTTTTACATATTTTTGGTATCATACCATTTCTGTATCATACTAAGGAAAATTCCTTTTATATCTAGCTTAATAAGAGATTTATGATGTGTGTATGTTAAATTTTGTCAAATGCTTTTTCAGTATATATTAAGATAATCATATGACTACAAGGGGGCACAGCAGAACTGTGAAGATAACAGAACTGTCCCATATCTTGATTGTTTGTATGACTGTATTCGTTTGTCAAAACTGTACACTATAAAATGTGAATTTTACTGTATATAATTATATCTTAATAAATAAATCAGTGCAAGAGTTGTCTAATGACAACTATACTATTTTTCAAGTTTTTTGTAAAAATGTATTGATGTAAAACCTAAATTTTCCCAAACTTCAAAAGCCTGTGGGACTAATAGCATCACACTGTCAGTAATACTCACCGATATTTCATTGGTACTCACCACAAACTACCTGCCTTTCAACCCAGCCCCCAGCAAAGCCCCCAGGGGCTGCTTGAAAACTCTGCTTCAATGAGGTACTTTTGTGCCCCCCAAACAGTGGAAATTTCATAGTAGAGTGACTAGATTTAGTAACAAACAAACAAATAAAAAAGCAGGATTATAAGCTAAAATTGACCTTCAGATAAATCACAGATAATTTTTTAGAGACATACTTTGTCTCACAGTCCTGTTTCATAATGGGATAGCTGTGGTGGTCAGTGATGAGTTTGGGAGTGAGCTGTCTTCTGTGTTACCCTTGGAAATAAAGCCCTCAGATACAAGGGTACAGAATCTAGTGTCTCAGTGTTGTACAGAGTTTTCAGTAAGGCAGATCATTCCACACAGTTTTACCATCTTATCTCTCTGGCACAAAGCATAAGGATCCTGTGGACCCCATTGGAGGGATAGCTACCACACTCTCTTCATAATCACCCACCTACCCACTCCACCCTCACCCCTCCCATCCATGAAAAGACTTTGCTGCCAGGTCATATTGGCCCTCTTTCTCCCCTTTGGGTGGGCTTGTTCAATAAAACATACCCATGCCTGTCTGAATATAAGTAAGTTTCCCTCTGGAAACCCCACGTATCCAGACACATACAGACAGGTTTAAAAGACATCCAGCCTGCTCCTTAATTGTATTAGTTGTTATGACTGGCCCCTCTGTAAAGTCTGTAGAATAGATTGCAACAGATGCAAATGTTGGAAGAGGGTTAACTCTGGAAAGAGCATCTCAGCCAAAATCATTTAACATCGACTCCATCTTTTTGTAGGATAATTTCCGGTAGCTCAGCCAGCCAACCATGGTAAAAGCCGAGGACATGAAAAGGAGCTTTCAGTGAGAGCTTATCAAACTGAGACCAAATGCAAGCTGAGCTTTAAAGATAGGACAGATGTCAGGCCTCTCCAGAGGTGGGAGACCAGGATCTGCCTGTGTTTATCATCTTTAACTCTTGATTTTGCTGTTGTTTTCTACTTATTCAGCTTGACACATAGAACACTGCTCATTTTCAGGGCTCTGAACTCAACAAATATCTGAGAGGAGTTGTGCTCATCTAAAAATCATATACGTTTCACTCACAGAAGTATCTTTCTTTACATGGACCACTAATTACAGCTGGCAATGTCTTAGAGAAATGTGGTCAAAGGTGTTTTCCATGCTTAGGTTTCAGATGCTTTCTGTGACCAAATAATTTCTTGGGACACTGTCACCAATGTTTCAGACCCACAACTGCCCCAAGTTGAACCCACATATCTTTTTGCCTAACCTATCCCACCCAAGGAATTTCACCTTTGTATCCTTGCACCCCAGACTTCAAGACTTAAAGTTATTTTTTTAATAGCACTTAGAGTTTGCTTATTATCTCATTTAATCTTCACCACCCTACAAGAAGAGAAGTATTATCTGCATGTTTTATATTAGGCATTTGGGGCTTAAAGAGGTGAAGGAGCTTGCTCGCAGTCAGTGGGGACTCAAATCTTGGTTTTGGGATCCAGATTCATTCTTTTTATATACAGAGACCAAAAAAGTGGAGATCTGCACCTCTATTTTGCTTGGCGCCTACAGTGTTTTAAACACATCTGAGTCAATATTTTAAGATCCAGAGAAGTCATGAGAACTCTGGATTTCCACTTTCTTTCCAAAAATAAGATCTGGTGATCAGCCTTGTATTTCTGCTCATTAACAATCAGCTGTAGCTAAGCAGCAACTATCCCCTTTTAGGGTCCGGTCTGTCTCAGCGCCCACCACTCCTCACAGTATTCCTGGCCTTGAGATCAAGTGTTAGCTACCATTTATGATCATGCTCAGACTGATGTTTCCCTTATAGGAAAGAAAAATTTCTCTGCATCTCTGACGTTGTTGAAATCAGGAAAAGTACTAGACAGATTGAGAAGACCTCATGAGTCCAGAAAGTTGGACAGAGCTATTTCTTTTAGTAGGTAAAGTCTAGTCTAATGCATTTAACATGAAAACAAAGTGTGTCTGCCAAAAGAACACGCCTAATTACCTTCTCCTGTCTCAGGAGTCTGCATGGATCCTACAAGCATTTGAGCTCATAGTCTTCACATCATCCGAGGCTGGCTCCTGAGCAACTTCAAGGCATTCACAATGGGTCTCTAGGTCTCCTGACTCTCTCCACTTAAGTCAGCTACACACTGACTTTTACACATATTATATCCTTGCCCACCATCATCAGTGGGTCCCCATTGCTTTCAGGATAAAGACCAAACTCCTTAAATTGTGTTACAGATTACAGGCCAACATGTTCCCATGTTAGACTTCTGCTGGCCATAAGGCTCTCAGAATTAGCTGTAGTCCAATTCAATTCAATTCAATTCAACTCAGTGAATATATACTGTACTGCATGCTTTCTAAATATGAGACAGTATGTTTGACCCAATGGGAGGGAAGGAGAAGAAGGACAAAATGATTTTCAGAGTGCTTGAACTCTGCGAATATGGATAAATCTCAAACTCACAGATCTCAGGTGAAGAGGAGTCATGATCATTAAACAGAGAGTGCCTTTAGGGTTCTAAGGAGGAAGATATTGCTTTTAATATCTTGGAAATCTCTCCCTACCGTCTTCTGCTATACTCTTAGCTGATCAATTATTTCACAGCCACCCAACACCTTGTATAATTTCACCACCACACAGTAGCTATGCTATTCCTCTGTCTAAACAGTCCTTTCACATAGCCTTTTGCCTTTCTGTCATCACTCTGATCTGCCCACTTCATTAGCCTGTCCTGATTCCCTTAAGCCCACGGTGTACCTTTGAGTCCCTCACATGGCAATGAGGAGTACATCCTGGCTTGGATATTTAATTGTTCTCAGCATCTGTACTGGCTCTCTTCTTCAATCCACATGGAAGCTGCTGGAGGGCAGTGAACACATCATATGTGCTTCTGCTCCTCTAATGTTGGCAGCAGACTCCAATAAAAATATCTTGGCTTATTAATTATACTCACAACAAACCCCTATAGACACCAACTGCTTCAATGCTGATTGAGACAGAATTTTTTCCCAGGGTTCTCTCTTGGGTAAACAGGTATTAACAACTCACCATACTGTTCGTCTAAAAATAAACCTCTAAACCTTGGTAACCACATATGGCATGCATCCTTCCTGGGCCTCCTAGGCCCTGGTTCTTTTCTCTACTTGGATAATCAGATTGCTATAGGTGCAGAATTATAGCTATTTCTGTGACTTATTCTGTCTAAGTGCCACATTTTATTCTGCTGGGGACAAAACACTAGATGTGCAGTTTCCCTCCTTTATTTCCTTCCTTGGCCAATGATGCAGTTGAACTTTAAAATCCTAAATGAATTTGAATGGGAATGTTATATGGGTGTGTGTATTACTGGCATGAGATGGCAGTATCTATGCAAAGCATCATGAAACATTAGGTCAAGACAATCTACAATCTTACAAATATTTGTATATAGTTGTCGTCATATAAATTTCTCCCATGAGGTTCAATATATGCTAAAAAGCAAAGGATGCTGTGTAGGACTGATTTCAAAGAAGATGGTCACATAGCATTTTAAAGGGAAGAAGGTGGGGAAATAAAGATGTAGAGGGGTAAAGTACTGTCCTGCCCTAAAGCCATATTAAAGGCTGGAAAGTGGGTTAACCCCATGGAGCTTATAAGCTGTGGTTGGAGGTCCAGAAAATGGATTCAGGCCCTCAGCAGAGCCATTAAGCTAAATCTACAAGGTCCAGAAGGATCCTGACACATATCAAGTTTTAGAATTAATTAAACCATGGACCTCAGAGATGGGGGAAGTCTCTGTTTCCCCATCTATGTAATGGTAAATGTGGACACAATGTTCTTTAAACCCAGGGATGGAGAGAGACTTAATTAAGGTCAGTGTGGCAGGGGTGGTAAGATTCATAAAATGTTTTATTAGCTCCCCTGCATATTGTGGACCCCTTGCTGTTAGGTGGGCTTTGTGATTATCTCTGGCCAGTAAAATGTTAGTGTTCATCATTTCCAGGTTGAGGCATCAAAAAGCCTTGTACAATTCTCTAGCCTCTCTCTCCATTCCTGACAGGGCAGCCACAAGGTGGTGGAGCCCCTGCCAGTCTGCATCTCTGAGTTATTACGGGGAGTATAGCCCCTCAGAAAACCACAGTCAACACGTGGCAAGAGTGACATTGTTGTGTCAAGTCAGTGAAAATTTGGGAACGTTTGTTACTGCAGAGGAATCTAGTCGACCTTGAGAGCTACAGCAAGCTGGACAGTGGTGGGTGAGGACAGAATTCAGGTTTCCAATAGAACAACTCCAGAGATGGCAGGTGCGAGAAAATGTCAAGGAAATTCTCTTCACTTCAAATCAAGACAGGTTCTTCACTAACTTATTTGTTCAGTCATTTGTTCATTCTTTTAATTCAGCGAAACCCACCTTCACTGATGATCTACTGTGTATCTGTACCAAGCTGGGGACACAAAGGTGAGTAAGTAAGGCTGTGTGATGTTTCCAGGCTGGCTAAGAGGGCAGGCATGTAGGAAAGTGAAACCGTGCAGAGACCCACATAAGTGTTCTGTCCTGTGTGTACAGTGCTCTGGGATGGATGGGACACCCCCCTGAAGCTGCCTCAGAAGGTCAGGCAATGCTTTCCTCCTAATTTGTCCTGAAGGGTCAAGAGGATGGAGGAGAAAAAGGTTCTCCAATCAGGAGGAACACCACTTAAATGTTCAGAGGCACAAAAGTTGTGTGATTTCTCTGGAGAGGGAGGCAAAGCTGTGATCACAATGAACCAAAGGGTTTGGATTTTATCTTTCGGGCCAAGGACGGTCATTGAAGGACTTTAAGGGAAGTTATACTGGGGAATCCATCAGGAACTTCTTGCAAGAATCCAATGTGGGATGATAGGATCTAAACAAAAAATGGAAATAGAGGGCACAGAGAAGCAGGAATATTCTTTCCTGTTCTATGGTCATTATTAAGGAGACTTTGGGCTACTAGGTTGCATCAGAGAATTTTCTCCCTTGGAGAACAGCCAAGATGATTCCCAGCAGTCTTGGGCTTTCCTTTCATGAAAGGAAAGAGTGTTTCTTTCATGCGGCAGTGTCGCAGGTATCACACATGGAACATCCCAGACATCCTGGGCATCTTTCCCACATTCTTCACCCAGGCCACAGAGACTCTGCAGGGCTGGCCTGGAAATAATGAAGCTTAAGAAAGTCTCTGAAAGTAATCAAACATGCTGTTTCCCGGTGCCGTGTCCTCCTCATTAACTTGTTGTGGAGGTTCATTAATCCAGTGTAAACCTGTAATTAAAAATAATCTCCTTTTATTGGAGAAGTGGGGAGGGCAGAGGGTTCAGAATGGAGTAGCAAATAAGCAGCCTGATTACTGCAGTCAGAACACGATCATAGCAATTCACCTCCGTCTCCTTTTCTGTGCCTTCCTCCTTATTGGGGAAGCTGCGGGACTTTGCATTGAACAATTTGCATTCAAAGACAGATATTGCATTATGGCTTTTCAACTCCCATTCCCAGCAGGGATCTTATTTGCTTCTCACACCCTCTCATGAGGCAGCTGGTAACCCCCCTTCACAGATGGGGACCCTATGGATGAGCACATGTGGAGACACACTCAAGGTTTGCACAGGACCCTGGGGCATTGCTCCTCTTCATCTCAGTCTGAAGCCAACTCCACTTCTCCAAACTTGTACCCAAAGCTCAACTGTAGCATCACTAGGTGGTTATTGGGAGGCTGGAGCCCTGCTCCAAGGTGGGCATGTGTAGGGACAGAATCACAACCAAATTCACATGGAAAAACATGAGCTGTGGGGTTAGGGAGACCTAGTGTGAATACGGCCTCTACCATCTACCAGCTATGCGGACTATGATAATCAGTAAAGATGTCTGGGACTCAGTTTCCTCATCAGTAAAATGGGTTGTAATAGTTCTTATTCCTTCAACAAATGTTTATTGAGCAGTGAGAGGCTGTTGTAGATGCTGGAAATACAGCAGTGAATAAAACAAATGATTTCCCCTCATGGAGCTGAGGTTCTAGTGTATTAGGTGGGGAAGGCAGGAAAGATCTATCTCATAGCTTTGTCTGTTTATTTGATTTGTACCAGATGAGATTTTCAGGCTGCACGTCAGGTCCTGGAGATCCAGTTTGGATCTTCCTGACTCACCTGCAAATCACACCATGTAGGTGGGCATCTGATGCTCAAAGTCAGGTCCTCCATCATGATCACTGAAGACCTGACTGAGACCTCAGGAGAGTCAGCAATTTTCTAGCTGAGGTTCTGGACATCCTAGGGCCTTCCTAGGGAGCCTCAGGGAGAGGAGAGGAAGGGCCTGAGGACCCTGAGCTGTTCCAGCCAGGTGTTCCCAGCATCTTGACCTTCCACTCAAGACCCAACCAGTGCAGAAGTACGACTGTAAAGTCACAGAAGGCAGACTGGAATCACAGTGCCCGGATGTCCATTCCTTCCCCAACGCTGGGTTAATTGAATGCCCAAAGTCCTCTCAAAAGACCAGAGAAGTCCTCCGCTCCACTGGAGGCAGTGTTCTGCTATTAGACAGCAGAAGCCTTTCATTCCCCTGGGGGAACTCAGACTTGGGAAAGAGCCCCTGGGAAACAGCACAAAGTGTCAGGGATCTTGTCTTTTCCCCCCGAGGCCAGGGCTGGATGAGAAAGACACAGGATGCGCTCTCGACCTAGGAAAGAGCCAGGGAAAAGAGCGAGGAGAGGAGACACGGGGTGCCCCAAAGATGGAGGCCGCTGGTTAGCACTTGGGTCATGATGAACGTCATCCCCTAGTGTCTATGGAAGGGAATTGACTTTCTCAAATTTGCCCCACTCCACATACTTTAATTCAGTAGAGATTCATTTAGTACCCAGATGTGCCCAGAGAAACAGCTGGATGTTGGAAAATACAAAGATGCAGCAGACATGGACCCCTCCCTGGAGGAGCTCAGGTCTCCATTGGAGGACAACAAGAATCTGGGGATAGCTAAGGTCCACTAGGGAGCTCTCACTCTGTGAGATGCTCTCTGGCACCTAGGGAAACTGATTCACTGCTGTGAGATGTAGAAAGTCCTTGCCAAGAGAAAATAACCAGAATAACCATGTCTGAGCATCTTTACCATGCATGATCATGCTGGAATGTGACAACCCTGCATGGAAGATACTATTATTGTGGTTATTATGCCATTTCACAGAAGAGCAAACTGAGGTCCAAAGGATTAGACAGCAGCTTAAGTTTGCCTTGGTCTGGACGAAGGAAGAGGTATCAAACTCAGCTATACTACTTCACAGGGGCTCAAAAAGATTTTCAGTGAGGAAACCATCGTACATTGTGAAAGATATAAAGATCAGGATGGTTCTGCGGAACCCCAGCAATAAATACAGTGGGTTTGGTTTCCACTCCACTAAGGAGAGAGGTTGACCTAAGAAACTACCATGGCTTGAGCTCTGGCACTGCGCAACACCACTTATATGTCTCATCTCATTGGACCCTCACCCCAGCAACTGCGTGCAGTAGGCATTCCCGTGGGAATCAGACTCTTAGAGAGGAATATGTCCACGACCAGAGATTCAAACCTAGGTCTGGCAGGACCCAACCAAGACTTATATTCCACACTGAACACCTTCTGCAGAGAAACCAACCTTGTAGAACAGATGGAAAGGGTGGGGATGGGGATGACACCTCAGGGAGGTGAAGAGAATAAGGAGAAAGACTAGGAATTCTATTGTCCTAAGAGCTGGACAGACATCGAAGGCTTCCTGGAGGATATTTGGCCTGGGGTGATGGGGTGGGCAGTGCAGGAAAGGACGGCTGTCTACTTTCTCAGACCAAACTCTTCCCCCGGCAGGAAGGTTGGCCATAAACCACAGCTGGCTCAGTGCCTATAGGAAAAGCACTTTTGAAGGCACTGCTAGCAAACAGCTTAATTGCACTAGGCAATCCCTTCCATCCCCTCAATAGATAAATAGCTGCCACAGAAGGCATTGATTGGAAGGGCTTAAAGAGCTGTTGTTTATCAACTGTCACAGGGCAGCGACTGTTGAAGCCTCCAATAGGGAGGCCTGGCTGGCTCATTGCCCCCACCTCCTTCGTCCCCTCCCCATCCAACCCTCAAGCCCCTCCTCCTCTCCTTTTGGGAGCGGTGCCAGGTCAGGGTTTTTATTCTATGTTGCCTGATTTATCTGTTCTGCAAAGCTTTCATTTCAACTTGGAAAATGTTCAAAGTAAAGCTCACCCCGTTACAGACTTAATTGAACCATATTTCAGTCCCAGTGCATCTGTTCAGTGTGGCTTCCTTATCCTGGGTCCATAAACTTTTATTAAGTTATATATCAGAGAATATACATATATATTCCACTAAATGTTTGGGATCTTTTTTTCTTTTTCCCCTCCTTTTCTTTTGTTGTTTTTATTTTCACCACGGAGGAGGAATGCCGATGGACCCGGAGGGAACTGGAACAGAACTTACTCTATTTCCCCATTTTTGTTTAAAAACAGAAAGGACAGGGTCACATTAACCTCAATTTAGTGCAGTAACTCCAAGTCAGAGGCAGGATTCTGCTAATTTCCGTTTGGTTTATTGAGTTTCTTTGATATGTTAATTCTCAACACCCGCCTCCCTAACCCCTCCAGGAAATTTGCCTTTCAATATCACAGCTCGCAGGGGAAGGGGAGAGATATAAGGGAAATGAGATAATTTTGAAAAGGAAAACAGACTTAAAGCCTTAAAGCCCAACAGTGAAAAACATTCCCTCAATCCTGTTTAGTAATTTAAAATATCATTTTAAAATGGTTTCAAAAGTACCACACCCCATGGAGGGAACACACACCTCTTCCCTTGGACCCCTGGTTCCTGCATTTGACAGCCTGGTGGAAGGCTGGGATGGGTTAACCTGTTGCTAAAGTCACAGTTGTTTCAAACTCACAGACTTAGGGAAGGAACTTAAGGTTGGGGGGAGGGGAGGGGGGAAGGGAAAATTAGGGAGTGTGGGATTGACACGTACACACTGCTATATTAAAATGGATAACCAACCTACTGTATAGCACAGAGGACTATGCTCAATATTATGTAAAAACCTAAATGAGAAAAAGAATTTGAAAAAGAATAGACACGTGTATATATATAACTGAATCACTTTGCTGTTCACCTGAAACTATCACAACTAACTATTGTTAATCAACTATACTCCAATATAAAATAAAAAGCTAAATAAATAAATAAATAAGTCACAATTGTTCCAATGGGCTGCAGCAAAAGTTCAGTCTGTTGAAAGTTGTCCTAGACCTACTCCAGTCCCCCGGGGTCAAGACCTTGATGAATAAGTGATGGAGGGTAGTGGAGGAAGGTTTTCCCAAAAGAAACCCTGGGAAACATTGACTCTCGGAAAGTACGTGGCACGGTAGCATGTTAGCAGTAATGACGTGCACCAGCTCCACGTGATGAGGAACCCTTCATGTTTTCCTATGTGTGCAGCAAAACTCAGATCAAGCTTGCATCCACAATTTCAGTGTTGGTGCCCACTGAATTTTAAAAGCTTATTAAAATTCCCAAGGCCAGGTGCAACCCTTTCCAAAACTGCTCCGTCCTGAATATATCCATATATCAGTCAGCTAATTGGATCTGTGCTCAGCTTCAGGGCCTTGGAGAGCATTTTCCTTATAGATTTGGGGAGGCCCTCCTGGGCCTCCCCTACAAACCACCCTCCCCACTACCACCAGGGTTATTGATCATTTCTCCAGTCATTCTTCATTGGTTTGTCTGGGGGAAGGAGTGCCTTTGACTTTGTCCCCTGTCCCACATATCTCCTTGAGGACCTTTACATACCTGTGTCAGAACCTGGAGGGATCTGCCATTCCCATTCCAAAGGACTACCCACATCCTCCTCAACAATTTATTCTTGGAGACCCTTTCATTAAAGACTGTAGTGGAAAAAGGACTGACCAGGCAATCAGACAGATCTGGGATTGAATTCTAGCTCCACCATTAGTTCTGAGGCTCTAGACAAGTTATTTAACCTCCCTGAGCCTGTGTGGAATGGATATAATTTAATAACATGTAGGGTATCTTGAGGTAGAGAGACAGTGGATGTGAAAACCTTTAGTGTAGAGCCTGACTCATGGATTTATCATTATCATCATCATCATTATTATTATTTTAATAGTAGTAGTATTATACTTTTACTAATATCATTACCACATTATTTTGTTATTATGGCTCTTATTCTATACTGTTATTATTATCTTACACATGAAGAAACTAAGACAAGAGTTTCATCCATCTAACATCAATTTTTAAGTTCTGTTCAACTAAAAACATAAATGGCACATACATACATGACTCTGTGCTAGGTGTTGGAGATGAAGGAAATGAAAGCAGAGTTGCTTCCCTTGGGATTCTGGATCCAATGGGGGCGGGAGTGTGTGTGAGGAGAGCAGGGGTGGGGAAGGTGGAGACAAAGGAGCACCTTCACCCATACGCCCACCCTTCACCAGCATATGCGAATGTCTTGGGAGCATAGAGGAGGAGTGGCTAGCTGGGAAATTGGGAAAGGTGGTTGAACAGCTGTGCTATTACAGGTGGGTTTTGATGAAGGACCATGTGTTTACCAGGCAGAAAAGAAAGAGATGGCATTAAGAGTAGAAAAAAAAAAAGATATATACAGAAGCCTGGGGATGAAGAGTGCAGGATGTGTTGGGGACTAATTACAAGTTCACTGTGATGGGAATATTGGATGTGTAAGTAGAAGTTGCTAAAATATGAGGCTGAACACCTAGTGTATTAGTTATGTATTGCTGCTTAATAAGTACTGTAATCCTATAACTTAGCTTAAAGCAGCAACATGTATTATTTCAGAGCTTCTGTAGGAAGGAATCCAAGTACACCTTGGCTGGTGCCTCTAGTTCAGGGTCTTGTCTCCAAAAAGACTGCAATCAAGGTGTCAACCAGGACGGCAGTCACCTCGAGGATCTGCTGGGGGTTGATGGGCTTCCAAGCTTAAACATGTGGCTGTTAACAGGGTTCAGTTCCTTACTGGCCATTGGCCGGAGCCCTCCCTCAGTTCCTTGTTATGTGCGCCTCTCCATTGGGCAGCTCACAACATGGCAGCTGGCTTCATCTGAGTGAGCAAAGCTTAAGGAGAGCTCAAGGGAGCATGAGAGTGCCAGCAAGGTGAAACTCAAGGTCTTTTTCTAATCTCAGATGTAGCATCCCATCACTTTTGTCATATTCTATTGGTCAGGAGAGGGGATTACACAGGGAGTGAATACCAGGAGGAAGGGATCACTGGGGCTACCTTCAAAGTCTGCCTAACACACATAGGCTGGGGGAAACTGTGAAGGCATTTATATGCTCAATCAAGGGACTTGCACCTTATTTTATGAACCATGGGAAACTACTAAATATGTTGAAGGGGTGGAGAATGGAGATACTTGATGCAATTAGATTTCCATGTTAGACTGGGTCACTCCAGCACCAGCTAGAGGAAGGATTCCAGTGGGAGAGATTGGAGATGAGGCCAGTAGGGAACCCGTGGGACTACTCCATGTGGGCAGTGATGGAGCTTGATCCGAGGCAGTGAGAGAAGAGGTGGTAAGGAGGGGGCAAGTTGCAGAGTATTTTGTAAGTAGAAGCAACGCCTCTGACTTGGTGACTGGTTGCAGGGATTAGGAAGGGAAACAAGTCAAATCTAACTCCAGGGTGGATGAACTCGGTAATTCCTATCTGGGGACTATATGAGCAGGAAATGCTAAAGGATAAGCAGTTCTGGGGTAGATCTGAAGAAGAGAGGTTGGGATCTGGACTAATCTAAAATTGTCCAGGTAATAGCAAAGCAAGAACTGGAATTCAGGCAGGCATCTTGGTCTGTTCTCCGCAGACTGGTATCACGGCGTTCAAGGGCTCAGTCAAGTGTGGACCCTAATCCTGGTTCTATCACTCACTAATGATGTGAGATGAATTATTGCCTTGTCTGAGTTTCTTTAGTGTAAAGTAGAAATAGTGCTGGAACTTACCTTAACAGATGATGAGAATTAAATAAAATATCCCATGAAATATGGTTAGCAGAGTCTCTGACACCTGGTAGGTATTAGCTACTATTAATATTTCAGGCACAGTGGCACTGCGTTATGCTGGGGCTCAGTTCTAATGCACTTTAAATCTTACTTGGTGATGTGCAGAGTATTTTAACTACAGGTAAGTTCACCCTTATTCCCAGTCCTGGACCTCTAGGACAGCTGTTGCATACATAAGCAGTTACTTTTAGATAGATCCCAATTTCTGTTTTATTTCACTTCAGTGTTTTCTGCCTCCTGGTGTTTAGAATATACTTCATGCCCATCCCTGTCTTCAGTGGAGCAGAATTCTAAAATGCCCCCTTTATCTATTTTTTTGCCCTTCATAGAGCTCAGAGAACCTTATAAATAGTAAGAAATGTCTTCTTTAAGAAGCAATCTCTTTGTTGCTTCATTTATTCCACAGATGTGTACTGAAGATGTACTTTTGCTAGGTGCTGGGGTTACAACAGTGAACAGGACAAATGGTTCCTGAATTATGGGGCTTGCTTTCTAGTGGGAGAGGTGGGGAAGAAGGAAACAGTGCCAAGAAGGATATAGGTGGATGGTCAGGCAAGAACTCTTTGAAGAGGTGATATTGAAGCTGAAGGATGAGAAAAACTAGCCACTTAAGGAGCAGGGTGAGGGCATTCCAGGCAGAGAAAACCTCAAGTGTAAAGATTGAGGTTGGAGATGGCTTGGAGTGCTCCAGAAATTGGAAGAAGTCCTGAAAGCAGGCCTGTTCAATAGGGATGCAATGAGCCACATACATGATTTTCAAATGTTTTATAGCCACATTAAAAAAAAATGGGTGAAATTAATATAGTTTATTTAACCCAACATATCCAAAATACTGTCATTTCAACATGTAATCAAAATTTTTAAAAAACAGTGACATATTTTATGTAGTTTTATTCATGCTAAGTCTTCCAATTCCAGTGTGTATTTTACACTTAGAACACCACTCAATTGAAACTAGGACACATTTCAAGGACTCAATGGCCACACATGGCCAGTGGCTACTGTACTGAACAGTGTAGCCCTAGAATAAGTGAGGAGATGTTACATGAGATGAGATTGAAGAGCTAGACAAGGTTGGCCATGCAAAGCCTGTGGTAAGGAGATTGGGTGTTATTCTAAGTGTAGTGGGGAAGGAGGAAATCTTCTGTGTAAAGAATGGTTTCTAGAGGGAAGGCTGAGCAGGGAATCTGAGAGTCCAGGTAGGAGCTGTAGTAATAGAACAAGTGGGATGGTAGGGACTTGAATAAAAGCATTGGCAGTGATCATAATAACAGCTAACAGTTAATGTTGGTGTCCTAAACCCTTCACATGGATTAATTTATTTAATCCTCACAATGACCCTAGGAGGAAGGGACTATTTTATCCCATCTTCCAGATGAGAAAATAAAGCAAGGATGGAGATGCAGCAGGGATTTGAAATGAGGCAGTTCTAAAGCCCTGTTCTCAGCTGCTAAGTTATACCATCCTTCTAACAGAGACAAGGGGACTGATGTGATAGGAATCTTGGAGGAAGAGCTGGCGGGAAGTTGACGGATGGGAGGTGGAAACTGAGGAAATGGGAGGAATCAGTGAGGACTCCAAAGTTTCTCACTGAGCAGTCTGTTACCTAGAAATGCTCATTGTTGGTGGTACAGAGAAGGAGAGACTTGAGCAGAAACAGTATGAGTTGGGAATTAAGAGTTGACATTGTAGACACCTATGGAGATGCCTGGGAGACAGGCAAATGGGGGCCTCAGGTGGCAATTGGATGTGAGTCTCCATTGTGGAGAACAGGTTGGGTCTGAAGATAAACATTTGGGAGTTATCAACACATAGAAGGTATCTGGGAAAAGGATGAGCTCATTTAGGAGGGATAGAATAAACAGATTAAAAAGGGCTCAGCACCAAACTCTTCAGGTCTTCCAAATGTCGAGGTTGGGGAGAACTCAAGCAATAAGTGAGCCTGAGTAGCACAGGCACATCCCCATCGCCCCTTACCTACTTCCATGTGCTGTTCTTTCTGCTAGATACTCTTCTTCTTCTCTCCCTGCCAACCTCCTACTTGTCTCGATCCAGCTCAAAAGTCATATCCTCTAGAGATGACCTCGTACTCTCTGAGGCAAAGTCAGCCACACTCTCCTATATTTGGACTACAGTAACAAATTACCACAAAGTGTGCAGTTTAAACAGCAGAAATGTACTCTCTTGTAGTCCTGGAGACTAGAAGTCAGAAATCAAGGTGTCAGCAGGACTAGGCTCCCTCCAAAAGCTCTAGAGGAAAAGTTTTCCTAGTAGCCCAAAGCATTCTTTCTGGTGGCCCCAAGCATCCCTTGGCTTGTGACAACATTACTCCAATCTCTCCTTTCATCTCCACAGGAACTTTCTCTCCTCTGTGTCTGCATCTCTCCTCTATGTGTCTCTTATTTGGACGCTTGTCTTTGGATTTAGGGCCAACTCTGATAAATTAGAATGATCTTATCTCTACATATTTAATTACATCTGCAAATGTGGTAATTTGGTAAAAAAAATGGTATATTGTAAAAAGATAACATTTGGTAATAAGATGACATTCACAGGTGCTGGGGTGAGGAGGGAGGCATATCTTTCTGGGGCCACTATTCAACCCACTCCCCCCTCCTCTGAGTTTATTCATCTCTTTGTAGTGCCCTCCAACACAGGACATAATGGAGACATATAACTGTTTCCACTCCAAATGGAACATGCACACTCTACAGGGATAATATTTCCCCTGAGGGGGAGAAAATTGGTTGGGAAAGGGGAAAAGATTACTCTTTTTATGGATAAAGTACACGTATATTACATTAAGTACATAATCTAATATACAGTATGTCTGCAGTATTAAAATTTCGTAGTGGGGGGAAATTAGAAAAAGAGGCTCAAGGGATAGGAGGTGGGGATGATAATTTTTTTAAAAGTTTGAGTAACACTGAGCTAGAATATTCTTCCCCTAAAGTAGTTGCCATGTTCCTGTTGTCCCATAAACACTTACACACACACACACACTTACAATTCCAACAGCACAGGACTGAGAATAGAAAAGGTGGCTTGGATAAACAAATGACAAACGAATTTGCCTTCCTTAAGTTCTTAGATGTTCATTTAAAATATAACTGGAGTGGTCAGTGCAGTCCCTAGGTACAGCCCAATGTAAACCCTCCTCACCCTCCAGGAATCTGCCCTCTTTCGGTCTTTGCCCCACGTCCACATGACAAAAGCATTTTGAATTATCAACTCTAATAAGAATCTATTTTACAGCCTAAAGTCTCAAAGCCTAACGATGTGAAATATCACTACTGCAGCCATCGCTCCCTTCAGAACTCTACATATTGAAACAGAATTTCAGTTACCAGAAAAACTCATCTTTAGAGGGGAAAAAGGGAGGGATAGGGGTGGGAAATGCACTGATTTAATGTTTTATCAAGAGGAAAAGAGTGTGGAGAGAGGCTTTGCAGAACATCAAAAGGTCTCCAGTGCTGTGAATTTAGCAAGGCATAGAGCAGTGCAAATTGGAAGATTTAAAATTCTGAAGTTTAAACATCACTTTTGTTTTCCCAAGCTCTAGATATTAATAACGCTATATGTGCAAATTATGTCTCTTCCCTTTTGGGGAGACGGGGGGGAAGTGAAACATTTGCATAAACCAATTGATTGCGATTCTGATGGCATTTCCAAGTTCCTTTCCTCTGTGCCATGTCTGCTGGTCCAGTGATGACATTACCTCATTATACTTATACGGGACCTCCCCTCCGCTGCACCATGCAGGGTTTGAAACTCTCGTTCTCCTTACCCCCAGCATCTACTTCTCTTGTTCTCTCTTACAGTAACTGCTGGGGACCTAGTCCTTGCCCTCATCTCCATCTTCCTGAAATGCAATTACTCATTAACTAGGCTTTCTGGTTTTAATCTCTTTATCCTCCAAGCCATCCAGAATTCTGCACCTCCACTGTCTAAAACTAAACTCTTTTTTCTGTCATGACACTTCTCTGCTCAGGAATCTTTGATGTGTCCCTGCTGTCTGCAAACTAAAGCCCAATTCCTCAGCTGGGGTCTCAGGGCCCTCTAGAGGTGCTGGGACATTCCCTCTGTCCTCTGCTCCTGGATACTTGCCCTATTCTAGAGCCATGCCAGAATCTTCCCTATTCCTCCTCACAGGGCCATCTCCTTCTTATCTCTAGGTCTCTGCCCCTGCTGGATCCTCTCCCTGAAATGCCTTCCCCTTTCTTTTCATTCATCCTACTCTTTCTGAGACAGGCTGGGACCTGGGACCCTTTGCTGGGACCTGGGACCCTTTGCTGCAATGCCTGCACCTGGACACATCTCTCCTCCGGCAACAAAACGCAAAGAAACTGTCTGGGACTAAAAATAACTGCGTGCAAGCGCAGATGGGGCAAATTCTGGATGAAAGATACAAAGAGACTAAAATACCCAACTGCCACTTTTGAAGAGCCTGGAGCAAAAGCAGGGGGTCAGGAGCAAAAGCAGGTACTGAGCATGCCCCTTGCACACAACACCACTTAAGGGATGGGCAAAACACCTAAGCCACCCCTCCGGCCCGACCCCTGGACACACCCCTGCCCTCACCCCATATAAGGAACAATCTTACCCACCCTCAGGAAGCGTGCAAGCAAGGCAACCTGTTGTTTGTTCTCACTCCCCCGTTGCTGCAGCCGGGACCCCAATAAAGCCTTGCCTTGCTGGAATTTCTTGTCTGGCCTCTGATCAATTTCTGTTGATTAAGAAGGCCAAGAACTGTGGTCAGTAACATTTCCTCTCCCTCAAAGGTAGACTCAGACCCCATCTTCTTCACATGCTTTGGATACTTCAGTCCACTCTGCAAAGGAGGTTTGACATTGAACCATGCTCTGCCCAAATACTCCACACCTAGCATTCAGCAAGGAACTTCCTAATTGGTGAACAAATAAGATATTTTCTCTTATGGTGGTGTCCTTCACAGTTCTGTACAAGATGGTAAGAAATAGTGTTAGGGTTGCTTTGTTCATTTAATATTACCATTAGTAGAGTGTCATTAACCACCATTTATTAAGTACTTACCACATGTCAGCTTACATTTGAATTTATATTCTTCATTCCTCACAAGCTACTCTGCACATTAGTAATATTCTGTCTGGAAATATGAGAAAGGGGAGGCTGTCAAGGAGGAAGCATATGTTTTTTCTAATTCCACCTCTGTCCTTGGCTCTATATAGAGAGCTTAATAGTTGTTATCTCATTTGACGTCTTTCCAGGTGATCATCAATCACCACGTATTTTAATCCCAGTTTTCAGGTAAAGAAATTAAGTCTCAGCAGGGTTAATAACCCATTGAAATGCAATGACCAGTGAGTGCAAGACTGAAAATTGAATTCGTATTTGACTTTCAACTCCCCATGTCACTGTGGACAAGCGGCCATCACCTATACAGGCAGTGACTTCTCTTCTTCATCTGTACAATGGGGAGAATACATCCGTGGGTTTTTTTTCAACTTGGCTCAGAAACGGAGATTGTGCTTGAAAAATCTCTCAAGCATCGCATGCTAGGTTTGTCGTAAATACCATTTAGCTGGAGCCTGGAAATTCAGCCTGCATTCATCCAAGCTACAGAAAGCACTGCAAAGCCGGAAAGAAAGCCTCACTTACTGAGACCTGTAAATATCATTCTGCAGGAGTAAACAGCTTGCTGCAATAGTAGTTACTTGTGACGTGCATTGTGCATGAACTAAGACAACTGTGCCTGCCTCTGTACAGTACTCCCAGTGCATCTGTGGTGTGATCGCATAAAGGCATATTCAGGCTGCTTTTGATCGGCAGTCGTGTGCGTGTGTGTGTGTGTGTGTGTGTGTGCGTGTGTGAAATAAACAACTAGACACATTTTCCTCTTCTCTTGATTAGCGCCACTGGTAAAATATGGAGTCATACGGTTTAGAGCAACAACAACAGGAGAAATCAAATTCTACCCTTCAATACAGAGAACAAACCAAGCATCACAAGAATGTTTAGAGATTTGAGGGGGAAGAAATCTGCCCTTTTAGCTCCTCCTCCTTATGTGGAGTCTGTGCTGTTAATAGAGGCTTTGCCATCACCACCTCTCTCTCCCTACTTTTCCATAAGGGAAAACTTTCAGTCACTGGTACTGGAAAAGACAATGATTTGTGGTCTAGGATGATGATTTTCTTTACTTTTATTTTTCAGCAAAATATATCCCTTCTTCCCAAATAAAACTTAATGTAGAATCTTAACACATGAAATAGAGGAAATGATATTTTGTTATAGAGACTTATGAATTTAAAATTTTATAGTTCACTTAGTATAAATTCAACCCAATGTGAAAATTTCAATGAACACAAAAATTTTAACTCAGGATTATGGATGACAGGTGTAGTCCTATGCATCTCAGGGTTCAATTTCGATATTTTGTGTTGGCTGTACATTATCAGGAAAATCTTAATCCAAGTGGATAAGTAGTAGGGTACTTGCACAAACAATTTTACTTGAGCAAATATATGAAGGTCTGAATTAAAATGAAATAAAATAAAAAATACAAAACGGTATTGGGCTATAACTGTACTAATTACTGATTTAGCTGTAAGAATTTCAAAAGCCTGCAGGAGACCTTGTGAGATCTCTTTATTCTGAGATCTGCATAAAAACATGTTAGACTAACAGCCCAACTTTACACTCTGGTAAGTCCCTGCATATTATCATTTGGCATATAAAACATCTGAGTAGTGTGTGTGTGTGCGAGCACGTGCATGCACGCTTTTGCATGCATATGTTTGTCTGTTGCAACTTGATCAGAAAAAAATATTTTTAAATGACAAGAAATGAGAATCAAATTAATATGGAACCTGGGATTAATGATCTCCACTGAACTTTAAAGTTCTCAACAACACAATATGAAAACGCTTATTCTAAGGTATGTGGAGGCTACTGGAGTGTATCTGGACCCAGAGTCAACGAATGTAGGCTCTACACTAATTTAAATCTCAGTGGGTCATACATGGGGCAGCAAGACACCATCAACTCTTGAGTGGTCAAAGGATATGGAGAGAGTACAGTCTGTGATTCAACAAGAGAGGGTGGTCCCAGTGCATTTTTGTATAACTCGATTATGTCATTTCTTTAAAAACCATCAATAGGACCCCCAGTGCATGCATCAGCTATTTCAACTTCTTACCTTGCCACACAAGTGTCTTCACAGTCTGGCCCAGCATTAACTCATGCCATAAACCCCAGTGGAGTTTCCTTCTCTTGTTGTCCTCTGAATTTATTTTCTTATTTATCTTCACAGTCTTTATTCTGGAAGCAACTTAAATGTCAATACCTCTCAATAAGTTTTCTGAAACCATCCTTACCATATTGTCCAGGCAGAAATATTGTTGGCATGGTTTTGTTCATTTATTATTGCTGTTAATAGAATAATTAATAGAATAATAATAACAGTGGTATAAGCCACCATTGATTAAACATCTACTGTAGGCCAGATTGCATATGAATTTATGCCCTTTAACCCTCCCAAGCAACTTTGAGTTGAAGTGACATTTAATTTACATTTCAGGTTTAGAGAAGTTACATAACCTACCCAGATGTCACACATCTACAGTGACAAGGTAAAATTCAAATCCATGTTGGCTAGCTCCAAGGTCTGCCATATTTCCAACTTCTTTGCTATTCTCTTTCTCTAAAATTTTGTCTGTTAGCTCTTTTGTACATACATCAGGGGTAGCATTTATCAACAGTTATGGCAAATAAGTGTTCCCATGCTGTTTGTCTCCTGCATGGAATTCTGAGAACTTCTTGAAGGTACAAATGGTATCTAAACCAGACCTCTGTGTCTGGCATGTAGCTGAGCTCAAAAAAATTAGTTGAATTTAATCTAAATGGAAAGAACCATTGAACTGGTGCCTAAAAGTAATACTATCTCAACTATTCATCTACCATCCAGGCAAGAACAGCAAACAACCCATCCTGGATAGAAAATGTTCCTGCTTTTAAGGATAATTACTACACTGTAGTCCTACAACTATTCCCTGGGTCAGGATCAGCATTTCTCAAGGTGAGGCATTACTCAAGGGGATGAATATTCCCAAATATTTAGGAAACTCTGCATATTAAACTAATCTTACTGGAAACATTAGCAATAGCATATTAAAGACTCTCAAAAATCAATTCATCTTGTTCAGTCTACTATTTCTCAAACTTGTATGTGTACCATACATATTTTTCAGATAACACCTACTAGTAGTCCTTGAACCCACTGTTCTGTAGAACCCTCTTTATTAAAATTAGATCTGACCTAACCTTTTGTTGACTGACATCCTGCCATGATCCAACAAGGTTTCATGGTGGCCAAATCATACTTTAGTTTCAGTCTGTTTCTTCTCTGTGTTCAGTAGGGATCTGAGAACCATTTCTTTCTTTCTCTTTTAAACAAGGGGGCTAGTTTTCCTCAACCTTGTTTCATCAGAAGAAGGCTTTCAGGGTTATTTCACTTTCCATGCACATTCAGAATTTATGGAATCAAAGTTATCTTAAGGGAAATTAAAGCCTGGAAAGCCCTCTCCAGTTTAAACCAACTCAGTCTGTTTAGAGATGGGGGGCTGAACCCTGACTTACATGCCTCACTTGAGCGCTGCCACTGCCTGGGATATTCCCACCACTGTTTGCAAAGTAAGGTATCACCTAGCATACCATTCTTCCACAGAATTCACATGATATTGTATATTCTCACAGATTATTTTATTTAAGTGTTTTCCCTTGAGGTCAAGGGAAATTTACACAAAATCATAAATCAGAGGACCTTCTACAAAGTGCTACATTATATGTTTATAATACATTGGTAAGTATATAGATGCAATAACTTCATCAGAGTAGAGAGTATATATCATGGACTCCCAAAACTTGACTTCCGCTCTTTTCCCGGACCCCACATCAAGGCTATTGGCGAGTCCTGAGCCCTCGATCTTCAGAAATTGACCCCTTTCACCACCTCCATCATTACTACCTTTGTTCAAGCCACTCTCACCTCTGGATTGACCACAGCAATAGCCTCCTAACTAGTCTTCCTGTTTTCACCATTGTTTCCCTACAGTCTGTTGTCAATTCACTGTAAACAGATGATCCCTTCAGAACTTAAGTCAGACCATGACACTCTGTTACACCCAAGCACCCATCCTTCTGTGGCTCCCGTTACTCAGAGTAAAAGCCAAGTTCTTACATTGGCCTACAGCCCTATCAGAGCTGCTCCCCTTACCTTTCTGAACTTATCTCTGACTACCCACCTGGTTCACTCTGATCTAGGCTCTCTGGCCTTGTACTGGTATCTGAGTATAATAAGCATGTTTCTACCTCAGGGCCTTTGTACCTGCTGCTGCCTCAGCCTGAAATGCTATTTCCCTTCTAAGCATGCAGGCCTTGCTTTCTCACTTCCTTCAAGTCTTTGCTCAGATGTTACCCTGACCATGAACTGAAGCCTTGGCCCACCAATCATCACCCCGATACCTCTGCTTTGTTTCTTTCTGAAGCCCTTATCACCTTCTAATATACCTTGTAATTTACCTATTACTTTGTGTGTGTGTGTGTGTGTGTGTGTGTGTGTGTGTGTGTGTGTTTGTCTGTCTCCCCTTTCACTAGAATGTAAGCTTTCTGAGGTCAGGGACATTTGTAGGTTGTACGCCTTCCTAAATCCCCAGAATAAATGCATCTTCAATTCTCAGAGCCAGACAGGGACTCACAGTGAGTGGGTACTTGGGTGAATCCCAACCTGTTTATAAAGACCACTGGGGTTGGGCACAGGAGGTGATAGAACCTGGTGAGCTATTGTTAATATTTCAAAAAGCCTAATATATTCCCCCTATTTACCCATCATGAGGCTACATGACAAACTCAAATATCACACTTCTTTGCTTTCAGTTTGAATTAGCTCAGTGTGTTAACTCTGATTATATAAGTCTGATCAGAATCTCTGGCTACCAGTTACAAATGCCTTTGATTTTCAGACTTGGGGAAATGAATGAATTATCATGCAGTAAATGCAGATTAGTAGATGTTTTCAAAAACATGGACTCCATGGTTGGGAGAGGGGCCATCAATAAGTGCAAACCCTTGATCTCCCTGGTACAAGATGAGGACTTTGAGGCTCTGGAAGATTAAGCGATTTTCTCAAGGTCACACAGTGAGTCCCTGGCAGAGCAGTGACTAGAACCTGAGTCTTTGATTCCCAGTCCTATGTTGGTGTAATCAAAGATAGTTTGAGGCAGGGGAGACATATACATGCTCTATATAGCATTTGCATAACATATTACAGTAAAGACTGAGCCCCAACTGAGATTCTCAGCAGGAAAATAACAATTATTTCATCAGGGTTCTATTTATACTTTCATTGTGAAGGTTAGGTTAAGATTCACCGGCTTGGGGCTACCCTGGTGGCGCAGTGGTTAAGAATCCGCCTACCAATGCAGGGGACACGGGTTTGATCTCTGGTCCGGGAAGATCCCACATGTCGCGGAGCAGCTGGGCACATGTGCCTCAGCTGCTGAGCCTGTGCTCTAGAGCTCGCGAGCCACAACTGCTGAAGCTCGCACGCCTGGAGCCCGTGCTCCACAGCAAGAGAAGCCACTGCAATGAGAAGCCCGCACACCGCAGCAAAGAGTAGCCCCCGCTCGCCGCAACTAGAGAAAGCCTGCGCGCAGCAACAAAGACCCAACTCAGCCAAAAGTAAATAAAGCCCTCCCCACCCCCCAAAAAAGATTCACTGGCTTGATTAAGGGGGCTCTCTACACATGAGAGTGTTTACTGTACTGGGCTCCCTGGAGTGAAATTCAAACAAACTTGTGACATCCAAAGCCCATTTTCATGTCCTGAAAGTCCTGAATGTCTTTATGGAGAGCCAGGTCTTTTCCTTAAAACAAACAAATGGTTACCTTAAGGATACACTGTAGTTGTAAGAGTTACCTAAGACACAAATTGTCTTTCCTCTATGGCTCTCGAGGCCGTTCATCCTTCATTTTAGTGTTTAAGCCTAATGAATATAAATATACCTAGAAATACAAAATGAAAAACTTCTGTGTACTCGAGAGCATTATCATGTGTATTACACTATTTGATCCTTAGAATAACCCTGCAGAGTCGGGAAAGCAGATATAATTATCTCTGTTTTACACATAAGGAAGCTGAAAGCACCCAGGGGTTCAAGGATGCGTCCAAGGTCTCCTGATTTATTAGTGAAGGAAAGCACTAGAATGGGGGGGGGGGCACATTTTTCCTTATCCCTTAGGTTCAGTGCATGTACCACAATGCCACCTACTGCATCAAGCACTTCACTACTAGGGAGAAGGGGACAGGGAGTAGTAGTACCACCTCCCACAAAATATACTTTATGCTTTCTCCCACCCATATCACCAATAGTCTGAGACTCAAGCCAAAAACAGGAAACGGCTTCAGATCTTATAGAACAGGAAAGGAATAGAAAAGATCTGTCCAGGTCACCTAGTAACCTGGAATTGAGTGAGAAGTAGAAGGGGGGCTGAGCTCTCTCTTCCAGCCCTGCTGCCTGGAATATGCAGATGGGCCATCCCTGCTCAGTGGCTGTGCTCTTTCAGGAGCTGAGTGGCAACTCCATCCCTTACTGGGTCTGTGGCCTTGGGCAAGTCACCCTACACGGTGAACCTCAGCTCCCTTATGCCATTTTTATGATGATCCAATGAGACAAAGGACCTTGCTAGCCTTTAAAAACTAAGACTCATTTACCTTTGTGGGTACATCATTCCATTCATCCAACTGTACTAAGGATTTACCACACCTCCAGCTCTGGGTGAGGCTGTATAGGAAGAAAGCAGAGACACAACGTCTGTGATGAAGATCAGAGACTCACACTGACAATTCAAGACTTAAAAAGCCCTGGCAAGGGTACTGTTATTTTAAATGATTATAAGAAAAAGGTCATTGGATGATTGAAATATAGGTAAGTAATGTTGACATTCCCAGCAGTACAAAAAGTAAGAAGGGGAGATATTGGGGAGTCAATGGCCCCTGACATCCCAATCTCTACCCACCCTCCAAATCACCCAGTCTGACCCTCTAATTGGGTGAGAACAGGTTCCCCTCTACAATCCTTCCCAGTTGGCCTTCTCTTCCCAGTTTTTGGTAGTGCCCAGAAAGGACCCTTCCAGTCATGCCTTATTGCCCCCAGCCCTCATCTAGTCTCCAGAGACCAGTCTCCCTGGGATGCCCCCTCCCCAGCAGAGCTGGCTTGCAGCTCATGGCACAGGCTTTGCACCGGTCCATGCTAGGTCCCACTGGCTTTGACTTTTCCTCTCCCCTCTCCGGGAACTGAAGTTTCTTTAAACAAACGAGCAATTACTAGTCTGCTATCCACGCTCGACTCTGCATTGTTACAACACCCGCTGATGTACAGTAGCAGGCAGCTTGATAATGGGACATATTTAAGCTAATTGCCACTGGAGATAAGTGATGTCTCTGAATGGATGCACTTTTGTTAAACTTCTGAAGGCAGAGGCGATGGGAAAAGGTTTATTTTTTTGCTTTAAAAAAATAAATGATGTCTTTTTGAGAATGGCTATGCCTCTCCCACCCCACATCACGGAGATTCTCATTTCAGATTAGGCTATCAGGTGTACAGTGCAATAGGAAGCTTCCTCTCCAGTCGTTGCCTCTGTTTGATAGTCAAGCCTTTCACAGATCTTTCCCGAATGGCTGATGCTGGCTGGCTCACTGACATGTTCCGCATCCTTGAGGACAGCTCTATTAAACAGGGGCATCTCTCCTCAGCTCTTCTCTCCCTTCTCTCTTTCTCTCTCACCCTCTTCTTTTGTTACATCCCTCTCTTTTCTCTCCACCTTCCCTATTATGCTCCAGCTTGTTTCATCCTTCTCCCCACATTCCCCTCCTCTCTCCTCCTCTCCTGCTGCCATGCTGTTTCCCGTTGTCTTTCTGCCCTTTTCACCCTGAGTCTCCTTGTCGCTCTGCCGCACCTCCATCTCCATGGGGCCTCTCCCCTCCCAGCTCCTCTCTCCTCTGCAGCCCAGGAGAAAGCCAAGCCTGTGGGAGGCCATCTGAGTTCTAGGATTGTGAGCCTTGTCTTTGTAGAGAGAGCAGGGAAGCCTGACAAAGTCACAAGTGCGGTTGGCTCTCCCAGGGCTGGATTTGAGGACGAAGGTGGATGTAACGTAGAGGAGCACTCAAGAGGGTGCTGGAGGTAGCGCTCCAGGGGGCAAGGAGGGAATTTAGGAAGAATGCATCAGAATCAGGCAAAGTGAAAGGAGAGCTAAAAAACAAAATGGACACGTTGGCAACAACCGTCTGACTTTGGCTCAATAAGGAGGGAAAATTCATTAGTCACAGCTGCTCTCCAGCCAGTTACCGCCGTTCAGATGCAAAGATACCAAGGAGCAAGCAAAGCACCAATCAGCCTCTTAAAGGGGACACTTGCTGGCATCTAGTATCTGGGTAAGAGACTGTGGGAGCTAGGTGATGACTGCTTTGCTGTGGGTTCTCCAGGCGGTGAATGAAGAAGAGTATCTTTATAAACACATTACACCTCATGGGGAGTAGCGAGAAATTCAATTAGGTTTGAATGAGAAAGGTAACTTGAATATCAATTAATTGTCTAAATGAAGGTAATGGAGACCTGGAGGCGCGCTGCCAGGTTGATTCCCACACCCCAATCCAGAGACTTTCCCAGGGATTAAAGACACAATTTAATTACATGTTTCTATTAGATTAGGTGCTGATGGCATTCTGCACTCTGAGTTAATTACATAGTTAATTACACAGCCAATAACTTCCCTTGCCTAATAACCCTGCTGGATACAGCCTGGTGCTGGAGAGGGGGATCCCATTCCTCTAACGGGGGCCCTGGGAGCCCAAGGTGGTGGGAATCTCTTCGACAAGGGGCATGTGAATACTAATAGGGAATTATTCTAATTGTCCCTTGTACTTCATGAATAGTAAATTATTCTAATAACATTTACCACTGTATTCATTCATTATCTATGGGTAATTAGGAATTAAGGGCTTCCAGAGGCCTCCCCTGTGGCACAAACAAGGCTGCACTAACTAGGATTGTCTTCATTTTGGATGCCAGGCATCTCCAGGGAGATTCCTCTTTCTTCTTGATCTCCTTGATCCATTCCGGGACCGAGCTTTGCACTTGCCAATGTACTTTCTCATGCCTCATCTTATTGGATTACAAACAAATCTATGAGGTAGGTTTCAGTCTCCCTATTTTATTATCTAGTGGTGGAAGAGCCTTTGGGGAGGAGAAGGGTGGTCCAGCGGTTTGCCCAAAGGTGCAGAGCAGACAAGTGGTGGTGATGCTACTAGAGTCTGGGTTGGACTCCAAATCTCACCCTTGTCTCTGCACACCACAAGCCCTCTCAACTCAGAATACTCCTTTCTGGGTTTTAATTCGAGAAATAGTGTAGCTTGGGTTTTGTGTATAGACTGAAATGGAGTCCAACACATCCAGCTATCTGCCTCGTGGAACAACTACCAGGAGTGAAATATTAATTATTCTCAAGGCTTCCAGAAACCATTGTTATGGACTGCCTGCAAACCACAAGAAGGGATTCACCAGAAACTGACTTTCTAGCTTCCAGAACTGTGAGAAACAAATTGTGAAAAAATAAATTTCTGGACTGTGAGGACTTTCAAGATGGCGGAAGAGTAAGAAGCAGAGGTCACCTTCCTCCCCACAGATACATCAGAAATACATGTACACGTGGAACAACTCCTACAGAACACCTACTGAACGCTGGCAGAAGACCTCAGACCTCCCAAAAGGCAAGAAACTCCCCACGTACCTGGGTAGGGCAAAAGAAAAAAAGAAAAAACAGAGACAAAAGAATAGGGACGGGACCTGCACCAGTGGGAGGGAGCTGTGTAGGAGGAAAGGTTTCCACACACTAGGAAGCCCCTTCGCGGGCGGAGACTGCAGGTGGCGGAGGGGGGAAGCTTTGGAGCCGAGGAGGAGAGCACAGCAACAGGGGTGCGGAGGGCACAGCGGAGAGATTCCCGCACAGAGGATCGGTGCCGACCAGGACTCACCAGCCCAGGAGGCTTGTCTGCTCACCCGCCAGGGCGGGTGGGGCTGGGAGCTGAGGCTCCGGCTTCAGTCGGAGGGCAGGGACAGAACTGGGGTTGGCGGTGTGAACACAGCCTGCAGGGGGTTAGTGCACCACGGCTAGCCAGGAGGGAGTCCGGGGAAAGGTCTGAACCTGCCGAAGAGGCAAGAGACTTTTTCTTCCCTCTTTGTTTCCTGGTGCGTGCGGAGAGGGGATTAAGAACGCTGCTTAAAGGAGATCCAGAGAGAGGTGTGAGCCACGGCTAACAGAGCGGACCCCAGAGACGTGCATGAGACGCTAAGGCTGCTGTTGCCACCACCAAGAAGCCTGTGTGCGAGCAAAGGTCACTATCCATACCTCCCTTCCGGGGAGCCTGTGCAGCCCGCCACTGCCAGGGTCCCAGGATCCAGGGACAACTTCCCCAGGAGAACGCACGGCGCGCCTCGGGCTGGTGCAAGATCATGCCGGCCTCTGAGGACGCAGGCTCACCCCGCATCCATACCCCTCCCTACCCGTGGCCTGAGTGAGCCAGAGCCACTGAAACAGCTGCTCCTTTAACACCGTCCTGTCTGAGCGAAGAACAGACGCCCTCAGGCGACCTACAGGCAGAGGCGGGTCCAAATGCAAAGCTGAACCCTGGGAACTGTGCGAACAAAGAAGAGAAAGGGAAATTTCTCCCAGCAGCCTCAGAAGAAGCAGATTAAAGTTCCACAATCAACTTGATGTACCCTGCATCTGTGGAATACCTGAATAGACAATGAATCATCCTAAGTTGAGGAGGTGGACTTCGGGAGCAACAATATACAACAATATACATGTGTATGCGTATGCTTCTGTGTGTGATTTTGTCTGCATAGCTTTGCTTTTACCATTTGTCCTAGGGTTCTGTCTGTCCATTTTTCCCTTTTTATTAGTTAAAAAAATTTTCTTAATTTTTTATTTTAATAACTTTATTTTACTTTATTTTATTTTACCTTCTTCTTTCTTTTTTTACAGCCTTTCATTCTGAGCCGTGTGGAGAACAGACTGTTGGTGCTCCAACCAGGCGTCACAGCTGTGCCACACAGGTGGGAGAGCCATGTTCAGGACACTGGTCCACAAGAGACTTCCCAGCTCCATGTAGTATCATATGGCGAAAATCTCCCAGAGACCTCCATCTCAAAGCCAAGACCCAGCTCCACTCAAAAATCAACAAGCTACAGTGCTGGACACCCTGTGCCAAACAAGTAGCAAGACAGGAACACAACCCCATCCATTAGCACAGAGGATGCCTAAAATCATAATACGGCCACAGACAACCCAAAAGAAACCACCAGACGTTGACCTGCCCACCAGAAAGACAAGATCCAGCCTCATCCATCAGAACACAGGCACTAGTCCCCTCCACCAGGAAGCCTACACAACCCACTGAACCAGCCTTAGCCACTGGGGACAGAAACCAAACGCAATGGGAACCACGAACCTGCAGCCTGTGAAAAGGACACCCAAATACAGTAAGTTAAGCAAAATGAGAAGACAGAGAAACACACAGCAAATGAAGGAGCAAGGAGAAAACCCACCAGACCTAACAAATGAAGAGGAAATAAGCAGTCTACCTGAAAAAGAATTCAGAATAATGATAGTAAAGATGATACAATATCTTGGAAATACAATGGAGAAAATACAAGAGACGTTTAACAAGGACCTAGAAGAACTAAAGAGCAAACAAACAGTGATGAACAACACAATAAATGAAATTAAAATTCTCCAGAAGGGATCAATAGCAGAATAACTGAGGTAGAAGAACAGATAAGTGACCTGAAAGATAGAACAGTGGAAATAACTACTGCAGAGCAGAATAAAGAACAAAGAATGAAAAGAATTGAGGACAGTCTCAGAGACCTCTGGGACAACATTAAACACACCAACATTCGAATTATAAGGGTCCCAGAAGAAGAAGAGAAAAAGAAAGGGACTGAAAAAAATATTTGAAGAGATTATAGTTGAAAACTTCCCAAATATGGGAAAAGAAATAGTTAATCAAGTCCAGGAAGCACAGAGAGTTCCATACAGGATAAATCCAAGGAGAAACACACCCAGACACATAGTAATCACACTATCAAAATTTAAATACAAAGAACAAATATTAAAAGCAGCAAGGTAAAAACAACAAAGAACACATAAGAGAATCCCCATAAGGTAACAGCTGACCTTTCAGCAGAAACTCTGCAAGACAGAAGGAAGTGGCAGGAGATATTTAAAGTGACGAAGGAGAAAAATGTACAACCAAGATTACTCTACAGAGCAAGGATCTCATTCAGATTTGATGGAGAAATTAAACCTTTAGATACAAGCAAAAGCCAAGAGAATTCAGCACCACCAAACCAACTTTATAACAAATGCTAAAGGACCTTTCTAGGCAGGAGACACAAGAGAAGGAAAAGACCTACAATAATAACCGCAAAACAATTAAGAAAATGGTAATAGGAACATACATAGCAATAATTACCTTAAATGTAAATGGATTAAATGCTCCAACCAAAAGACATAGATTGGCTGAATGGATACAAAAACAAGACCTGTATATATGTTGTCTACAAGAGACCCACTTCAGACCTAGGGACGCATACAGACTGAAAGTGAGGGGATGGAAAAAGATATTCCATGCAAATGGAAATCAAAAGAAAGCTGGTTAGCAATTCTCATATCAGACAAAATAGACTTTAAAACAAAGACTATTACATGAGACAAAGAAGGACACTACATAATGATCAAGGGATCAATCCAAGAAGAAGATATAACAACTGTAAATATTTGTGCACCCAACAGAGGAGCACATCAATATATAAGGCAAATACTAACAGCCATAAAAGGGGAAATTGAAAGTAACACAACCATAGTAGGGGACTTTAACACCCCCACTTTAACCAATAGACAGATCATCCAAAATGAAAATAAATAAGGAAACACAAGCTTTAAATGATACAATAAACAAGATGGACTTAATTTATATTTATAGGACATTCCATCCAAAAACAACAGAATACAAATTTTTCTCAAGTGCTCATAGAACATTCGCTAAGAGAGATTATATCTTGGGTCACAAATCAAGCCTTGGTAAATTTAAGAAAATTGAAATCATATCAAGTATCTTTTCTGACAACAATGCTATGAGACTAGATATCAATTACAGGAAAAAAATTGTAAGAAATACAAACACATCGAGGCTAAATAGCACATTACTTAATAACCAAGATATCAGTGAAGAAATCAAAGAGGAAATCAAAAAATACCTAGAAACAAATGACAATGGAAAAACAATGACCCATAACCTATGGGATGCAGCAAAAGCAGTTCTAAGAGGGAAGTTTATAGCAATAGAAACATCTCAAATAAACAACCTAACCTTACACCTAAAGCAGTTAGAGAAAGAAGAACAAAAAACACCCAAAGTTAGCAGAAGGAAAGAAATCATAAAGATCAAATCAGAAGTAAATGAAAAAGAAATGAAGGAAACAATAGCAAAGATCAATAAAACTAAAAGCTGGTTCTTTGAGAAGGTAAACAAAATGGATAACCCATTAGCCAGACTTATCAAGAAAAAAAGGGAGAAGACTCAAATCAATAGAATTAGAAATGAAAATGGAGAACAAACAACTGACAATGCAGAAATACAAAGGATCGTGAGAGATTACTACAAGCAACTGTATGCCAATAAAATGGACAACCTGAAAGAAATGGACAAATTCTTAGAAATGCACAACCTGCCAAGACTGAACCAGGAAGAAATAGAAAATATGAACAGACCAGTCACAAGCACTGAAATTGAGACTGTAATTAAAAATCTTCCAAGAAACAAATGCCCAGGACCAGATGGCTTCAAAGGTGAATTCTATCAAACATTTAGAGAAGACCTAACACCTATCCTTCTCAAACTCTTCCAAAATATAGCAGAGGGAAGAACACTCCCAAACTCATTCTACGAGGCCACCATCACTCTGATACCAAAACCAAACAAAGATGTCACAAGGAAAGAAAACTACAGGCTAATATCACTGATAAACATAGATGCAAAAATCCTCAACAAAATACTAGCAAACAGAATCCATCATCACATGAAAAGGATCATATACTATGATCAAGTGGGGTTTATCCCAGGAATTCAAGGATTCTTCAATATACACAAATCAATCAATGTGATACACCATATTAACAAATTGAAGCAGAAAATCCATATGATCATCTCAGTAGATGCAGAGAAAGCTTTTGACAAAATTCAACACTTATTTACAATAAAAACCCTCCAGAAAGTAGGCATAGATGGAACTTTCCTTAACATAATAAAGGCCATATATGGCAAACCCACAGCCAGCATCATCCTTAATGGTGAAAAACTGAAACCATTTCCTCTAAGATCAGGAACAAGACAAGGTTGCCCACTCTCACCACCATTATTCAACATAGTTTCAACATAGCCATGGCAATCAGAGAAGAAAAAGAAATAAAAGGAATCCAAATTGGAAAAGAACATGTAAAGCTGTCACTGTTTGCAGATGAGATGATATAATACATAGAGAATCCTAAAGATGCTACCAGAAAACTACTAGAGCTAATCAATGAATTTGTTAAAGTAGCAGGATACAAAATTAATGCACAGAAATCTTTTGCATTCCTATACACTAATGATGAAAAATCTGAAAGTGAAATTAAGAAAACACTCCCATTTACCTTTGCAACAAAAAGAATAAAATATCTAAGAATAAACCTACCTAAGGAGACAAAAGACCGGTATGCAGAAAATTATGACATGGATGAAAGAAATTAAAGATGATAGAAATAGATGGAGAGATATAGCATGTCCTTGGATTGGAAGAATCAACATTGTGAAAATGTCTCTACTACCCAAAGCAATCTACAGATTCAATGCAATCCCTATCAAACTACCACTGGCATGTTTCACAGAACTAGAACAAAAAATTTCACAATTTGTATGGAAACACAAAAGACCCCGAATAGCCAAACAAATCTTGAGAAATAAAAATGGAGCTGGAGGAATCAGGCTTCCTGACTTCAGACTATACTACAAAGCTACAGTAATCAAGACAGTATGGTACTGGCACAGAAACAGAAATATAGATCAATGGAACAGGATAGAAAGCCCAGAGATAAACCCACACACATATGGTCACCTTATCTTTGATAAAGGCAGCAAGAATATACAGTGGAGAAAATATAGCCTCTTCAATAAGTGGTGCTGTGAACACTGGACAGCTACATGTAAAAGAATGAAATTAGAACCCTCCCTAACACCATACACAAAAATAAACTCAAAATGGATTAAAGACCTAAATGTAAGGCCAGACACCATCTAAATCTTAGAGGAAAACATAGGCAGAACACTCTATGACATAAATCACAGCAAATCCTTTTTGACCCACCTCCTAGAGAAATGGAAATAAGAACAAAAATAAACAAATGGGACCTAATGAAACTTAAAAGCTTTTGCACAACAAAGGAAACCATAAACAAGATGAAAAGACAACCCTCAGAATGGGAGAAAATATTTGCTAATGAAGCAGCTGACAAAGGATTAATCTCCAAAATTTACAAGCAGCTCATGCAGCTCAACATTTAAAAAAACAAACAAACAAACAAACAAAAACCAATCAAAAAATGGGCAGAAGACCTAAATAGACATTTCTCTAAAGAAGATATACAGATTGCCAAGAGACACATGAAAGAATGCTCAACATCATTAATCATTAGAGAAATGCAAATCAAAACTACAATGAGATATCATCTCACACCAGTCAGAATGACCATCATCAGAAAATCTACAAACAGTAAATGCTGGAGAGGATGTGGAGAAAAGGGAAACCTCTTGCACTGTTGGTGGGAATGTAAATTGATACAGCCACTATGGAGAACAGTATGGACGTTCCTTAAGAAACTAAAAATAGAACTACCATATGACCCAGCAATCCCACTGCTGGGCATATACCCTGAGAAAACCAAAGTTCAGAAAGAGTCATGTACCAAAATATTCATTGCAGTTCTATTTACAATAACCAGGACATGGAAGCAACCTAAGTGTCCATCAACAGATGAATGGATAAAGAAGATGTGGCACATATATACATAGGAATATTACTCATCCATAAAAAGAAATGAAACTGAGTTATTTATAGTGAGGTGGATGGACCTAGAGATTGTCAACAAAGTGAAGTCAGAAAGAGAAAAACAAATACTGTATGTTAACACATATATATGGAATGTAAAAAACAAAAATAATGGTCATAAAGAACTTAGGGGCAAGACGGGAATAAACTGCATACCCTCTAGAGAATGGACTTGAGGATACAGGGAGGCAGAAGGGTAAGCTGGGACAAAGTGAGAGAGTGGCATGGACATACATACGCTACTAGATGTAATATAGATAGCTAGTGGGAAGCAGCCGCATAGCACAGGGAGATCAGCTCGGGTGCTTTGTGACCACCTAGAGGGGTGGGATAGGGAAGGTGGGACGGAGGGAGTTGCAAGAGGGAAGAGATATGGGGACATATGTATATGTATAACTGATTCACTTTGTTATAAAGCAGAAACTAACACACCATTGTAAAGCAATTATACTCCAATAAAGATGTTAAAAAAATTTTTTAATTAATAAATAAATTTATCTTGCTTAAACCGTGCAACCTGGTATTTTGTTTGGCAGCTAGAGCTGACTCATACAATGATTAAACAACAACTGTGATCTCCAAGCACCTCCTTTAACTCCGTTACCCCTCTGCCTCACCCAACACACATTTTTTAGTGCATTGTACTTTTCTTCATGCCATTCCCTTTTTTTCTTTTCTTTTTTTTTTTGCGGTACACAGGCCTCTCACTGTTGTGGCTTCTCCCGTTGCGGAGCACAGGCTCCGGACGCGCAGGCTCAGCGGCCATGGTTCACGGGCCCAGCCGCTCCACGGCATGCAGGATCTTCCCGAACCGGGGCACAAACCCGTGTCCCCTGGATCGGCAGGCGGACTCTCAACCACTGCATCACCAGGGAAGCCCCATGCCGTTCCCTTGCCTGGAGTATCCAACCCTGCTTAACTGTCAACTGTCAGAATTATCTCTCATTCTAAACTCATCTAGAAAGTTTCTATTGATATAATCTCCTTTCTTTTTTCTACCTCTCCAGTTTACACATAACTACATTTTACAAGGTAGTTTAATGCTTTGTTTACATGCCTGCTACCCCCATTGGAGGGTAAGACATGTGAGGACATCAGCTTTGTTTTCTCCATCTGTGTATCCTGAGGGTCCAGCATGGCCCTGGCACATGGAAGGTACTTGTCTTAGTCGGTTCAGCTGCTGTAACAGAGTACCATAGATTGGGTGGCTTATAAACAGCAGAAATTTATTCCTCGCAGCTCTGGAGTCCGGGAGTTCCAAGACACTGGCAGATTCAGTATGGGGTGAGATTCCACTTCTTGGTTCACGGAGACGTCACCTTGCCTGATGAAAGCAAGGAGGGAGCTCTCTGGGGCCTCTTCCATAAAGGCATTAAACCCATTTATTAGGGCTCCACCCTCGTGACATAATCGCCTCCTGCATTAATCGTGTTTTAAAATTTTCTGTATATTATGATGTTTTGACAGCTTTAAAAACCTTCCTGACTTGGGGAGGAGACTTACCCTCCTTTCCAGGGGTAGCCAATTCTTAAAGACTGTGAAGGTCTCGACTGGGAGCATGTCTTTGATATGAAAACAACCAATCAAGAATTATACCTCCTCTATCTGGCCTGTGCATCCCAGGAGGCAATATTCCTCCTCCTGAATCATACCAGGGGCAGGTGCCAGGCAACTAGGGGCCACATCCGTAGCCCAAAGCCCACCAAAATTATTCAAACTAGCCAATTCTGAATTGATTACTCTGCCCTGCCTTGCCTTTCCCATGGAAACCCCAATAAGGACGGTGTTCTAAACCTTCCCCTTGCTCCTACTTCTGTTTCCCGACCCAATGCCACTCCTGTGGCCCCACATGACAAGCCTGCCTCCTGTTTCTATGGGAACTGTAACATTAAACGTTTCTTTCAATGGCACTGATTTCTCCGTGTCATCACTCAATCACCTTTATAAACTAAGACCTGGACACAAAACACCTCCCAAAATCCTCACCTCCAAATACCATCACACTGGGGATTAGAGTTCAACATATGAATTTGGAGGGAAACAAACATTGAGTCTATGGTAGTACTCAATAAATATTTGTCAACTGAACTTTCTGTTTTGCTGCAGGCATTTGGAGAATTGGATATTCAATCACATAGCAGGCTTGACTATTCTGGAACTTACTTATTGGGGTTTTGACTACACCGATGGCAGTTTGCGGACATGCCTCTAAATAGGGCTTTGATGGCTAATCAACTTGTGTACCTCTGTAGTCTTTGGACATCAGCCACCAAGAGAGTCTTGGTTGGGAGTTAGTTGAAAACGGGGAAGGGGCTGTCTTGTGCGAGGTCAGTTTCCCCCCAGCGGTCCCCGCATGTCCCCATCTAGGCCCTCTGCCTCACTCCATGGCCCTGGTGCTGTATAATCCCTGGATAACCATGCCTTTCATCTGTATCCTCTTACCTTCTATTCCCACTGAAACCTGTTCACTGAGTAGGTCCTGATCTGAAAATTTTATCCTCAAAGTTTTCTACTGAAACTCACCTCTTCAGTGTCCTATGACAGCACAGGATCCCATTTTCTACTGTAGAGAGTCTAGCAGTCTGAATTAGGATTTAGTGTTAATAGTTAACAAAACCCCAGAATGCTCAATGCACTCTTTGCATTGGACCTAAAGGCTCCTTTAATCCCTAAACTCACCGACTCTCAACTGGGGGTGGTGTCACCCCTTGGGGGGCATATAGAAATGGTTCAGATGTTCCTGGTTGAAACAATGACCAGGAGAGATACTGTCATTTAATGGGCTGAGAAGAAGGCTGTTAGATGTTTTACATTGCAGGGGAGAGGCCTGCACAATGAATTGCCCCACCCCAAATGCCAGTCGCACCCCTGTTTAAAGACACTGTCCTGGCATTGGACTGTCAAACACCACGTGCAGCGGAGTCCTAGTATGGAGAGGGGAAGTTCTCTTTTTGAAGACTGGAAGCCTTATGAGAAGTGGCTCCTTGTCCTGGGTATACCCCAACCTGCCGGAGTGGTAACCCCATAGTCCTTCCTGACCTCCCCCAAACTCTGCACTCCTCCCTCACCAGGATCCTGAGTACCAGCAGTGGTCATCTCTCCACTGGCCTGTGGTCCCTTCGGATGCTAATAAGATGGGGGCGAGTGACTCAATGAGCTCACACTCCCAGGGTGCCCTGTTGTTTTTGGAAACCTCTTTCTCACATTACACTATTTGTGGCCTGAGCAGGGCTGCTGTAGGGAGGGAGGCCTCCTGTCAGGGTAACAGGGAGTGGGCCATCACTGTTGCTGGACAAAGCCCAAGAGTCCTCTTCAGATCAGTCATAGAGGTTTTAAGGGCTTGCTTGACCAAAAGGGGCACAGAGCAGCTTGAGCTGACTCCTCCTTAGGGAGCCCTTAGTCATTTGGAAAGATTCCATCTGGAGAGTCTTACTTTCCACAAGAAAGTCAGAGAGCGCTACTCCCAACCAACATTTCAAGTAGAGTATGCATGCTCAAGTGATTGGGTCTGATGGTGGTAGCTGTCCTCAACTTCTCTGCCCCTGGGGCAGTTCCAGAGGGAGAAGTGTGGGCCTCAAACCTTCTCCTCTGCAGCCTAACATTCTTAAGGAACGGAAGGTGAGAAGGTGACAAGACTGCAGAGCAGAAGGCTTATTACTCAGGGTCCTTGGTTTCAAGCAACTGAAGCTGACACTAGCCAGGAAAGGAATTTATTTATGGGTATTGGGTATTTATGGATATTGGAATGCAACGAGAACAATATTCAGAAAGTAGTCTGGAACAAAGGGAAGTTGGGCAGCCACATGGTAGCCAAATTTGGGCCACAGATCCAGACCTCTTCTGTCATTGCCACCCAGTGGATGGTGCAGGTTGCCCTGCCACACTGGACACTGGGTGCTCCACAAGCTCCCTGGCCATCCCAGCCCCTGGAGAGACCTCAGTGCTGCTGTTGCTGCTACCAGGGCACCCTCTTTCCTGTCTTCTTTGTTCAACAACTCACAACAGGAAGTCTGAGGTGGATTCACGTGATTGGCCAAGCATGGGTCAAATACCCAGGACCTATTCTAACTCTATTTCAAGAGAGGTTGGAAAAGTGCCTAGTTTTTTTTAGCTCATGTAAAAGAAGGTAGATTTTGCTTCCTTCCATGTGAAATAAACATCATAGGAGATACCCCAAACATAGCATACTGGGAAGCTGAAAATCAGCAACTATCTACCACCCAAAGAAACTCCACAGTGCAAGAGGAAGACAGAGATTTCTAGCACAAGAAATGCAAAGTACTGTTGATAATCAAGACAAAAAGAGATAGGGAAGAGGCGGCATACTAAATTTTTGGCCCTGAGACTGAGACAATTGAGATTTTCTTATCCTCTACTCACAGGATCAAAGAAGATTGAAATAAACGAAAATCACTTGCCTACAGTGGCGGTGCTAGTTAAGGGCAAGCATGGACTAGAATCTAACACCCATCACCTCACCCAATGTTTGGCTGTCCAGGTGCCCTGCCAGGCTCTGCCCAGCCCTATGAGCCCCAGGTCCTGAGCAGCCTTGACCAAAGGGCGCAGATGTCTCCTCTGAAGTGTGTTGCTTTAATCCAAGTCTCCTGAAGTCCACTCCCATATAGGGAAAGCAGACCCCTGCCGCTTGGAGAGCAGGCTAACGTCTGGAAAGAAGTGTAAGCAGTTTCATCTCTGTTGGTTTTGATATAGGTGCAATGAGCAAAAGTATATGGAAATGTGGTGGACTGAATTGTTGTCCCCAATTCTTCACCCCTCCCTGCATCCACACCATTGTCATGGACGTATTGTGGGCCTTGCATGATTTCACTTGCTCTCTTGTGACTCTGCTGTCCCTATGAGAACATACTGGTTACAGGAAAATGACAGACACCTGGAGCAGTGCCTTTCCATCAAAACCCAGCCTAGATCAACCAACCATCAGGCGAATTGCAAAGGTAGAAGCAAAAGTAAGCCATTGCTATGGTAAGTCACTGAGTTTTAGGACTGATCTGTAATGCATCAATATATGACCAAGACAACAAGCCTTAGGTTCTTTTTTTGCACGTGACTTATAGTTCAGGATCCAGAAACATGGAAATTAATGCCTTCCCAAAACACACAAGGATGCACACACATGCATGCAAGGAGAAATCGCTTGAACTTGTGGTTCTTACTCTATTCTTAGAGCTGGTGCAGCTAATGACATGCCAGGCATCACTCCGTGACTGGCTTTGTGACCCTGTCCTCCTACCCTCAACCTTCTTAGCACCTCTTTTGCCCGCTTGGTTGACCATGGCCCAGGGGCTATAAGCACTCAGCCATGGGAAGAAGGTGAGAAATAGGGGAGGTGTCCAGGATGATAATGTGACCAAAGGCCTCCTGTCACCTATAAATCAACAGGCAAACATTTGGGCACTGAGGCTGAGGGTCACTAGCAAACTCCAGGTGTGGCCCCCATTCTTAGGCTTCTCAGCACCCTTAGAAAGTTGCCATATAAAATGGTCCCCAGGGATCAGGGCAAACGTCAACATGGACATTTCTGCCACAGAGACTGGCACCAAGTGGTGGGGAAGCCGGAGAAAAAGGAGGAAGACTGGGTGGCAGGGCACACTCCCCATCCAGAAGACAACTAACAACTATGAAGATTATGAGGAAATAAATGAACAGAGTGGTGTGGCATCTCAGCAGTGAGAGTCTTCCAAAGCATGAGTGGAGAGGAGAGACTGGCTGGGGAATTTTAATGTCACAGGGGGCTGACCTACACTAGCATCTCTGTTAGACATGGGCTTGGAATGAATGGAGACAAACAACAGGGCATTCCCCCCGCCCCAAGTATACATGATCAAGCCCTGCTGGGGGTGGAACCTCTCATTTGCTCAGTCTCCCCTACAAACGCCTGAGTCACTGGTGGGTAGGGACCACATCAGAGCCTGTGCTAGGTGCTAAGGATCCTGGAGGGCTCCAAGGCTGAGAGAATGAAGAGCCGGCAGCGGTTAGAGTCCCTGTGGCTGAATCTAGCCCGGATCTCAGGAGCTCTGAACCATGAAGGGCACATGAGGGACACATTCCAAGGAAACACTCATCACCTAGAGAAAACGTATGGATCACGGATTCCAGGCAGCTGATTTCTCAATTCGGGATGCAGTGAATGTTTTAATAAATTCCTTTTCTGCGGGGAAGATAGAGAGCCCAGGTTTCTGAAATCTGGATTCAGAGGGAGGGCAGCATACAAATTCCTGCTGAAGGAGGAGGTAGGAGGGGGAGGGGGACTGTGTGCCCTTGAGACTGTGATTTGGATTTGAAAGAAGATTCCTCAGAGCAAACCTCCCTACTTTATTTTAAGTTTCTGCTAATTAGGCAGGCATATTGTACATTATCATTGCATTTCCATGTAATATTCACTTAAACTCAATCCCCTAAACATTTGTAGAATGCTAAACATTCCAGACTCTGGGGCTGATATGGCTGGAGAACTAGAAAGGAAAATTAGGCAGCCAAGGAGAGGCCTCTCCGAGCTGCTGTGTCTTCTCCTCTCAGGGAGGAAAAGCTCTCCCTGTAGCCCCTGTGCTCTGGGCAGAAGCATAGAAGATCCCAAGAAGCACATGGAGCATTTGATGGTAGCTGACTGGAGGAGGTGCAATGCTGGAGAAACACTGCATAGTGATGGGAAGGCCAGGGCTGTTCTACATACTCTCAGTTCTGGAACCTTCTCACTTCACAGCCAAGGAGAAGTGACGTGGCCAAGGCTGAACAGCTAGTGGGATTGCGTCTCAGCTCTGCCTTGTAGTTTTGTTTAATATTTGTGAGGCTGCTTCCTCTGAATTGGGAGAACTGTTCAAGATGCTCCTCCTTGGATAAAACATTTATATGATTTGAATCCTGGCTCTGTCCCTTTTGGTCTGTGTCACCTTGAACAATATACTTCACCCCTCTGTGCCTCACCTTTCCCATGAGGAAACCAAGACTCTCACAACTCATCTCAAAGTGTCAGATTATATGAGATAATGTACTGAAGTCCTTAACATAGTATCTGACAACTACTAAATGAATTATTGAGTTGTAATTATACTCCAGCTGGTATTCTGAGTGTTTTGCCCAAATGTTTTCATTTAATCCTCAAAACAACCTTTGCAGTAGGAACTGTTATTATCCTCATTTTTACAGATGAGACACCTGAGACATTGAGAAGTTAAGTAGGTTTCCTAAGGTCATAGAGTGGCACTTGGTAATAACAAAATTCACACGTAGGCTGTCTGAGAGAGCCCCTGTGCTCTGGTATGTTCTCTTGTCCTCCTTATACCCAGGTAGTCATCAGTTTCCTAGGAAGAGGCAAACTTAGGAGGGAGGGTCCTAAATATTTTTTCATGTTGCTTCTTGATTCTTCTCTTTTCCTCCTTCTTCTTTTAAAAGGAAAAAACTCTTATCTTTGGTTTCAATCCTTATCACCAATGAGAAGATTCATAGAGTTAGAGAGAAAAAGGACAATCCCTGAGGTCATCAAACACTATAATTAAGTTATCAAAGACCTTGTGTTTGGCCATAACTCAATTGATTTCAGCTCTGAGCTATCCTTTGTCTGGGAGTAATTTGCACCATTGAGGGGCAAAAACAAGCTGTCAATGAGTGATATGGCAGCTGGAAAAATTAACCCAACATCTGGGGCTGTTCCCTATGGGTTGTGGAGTGGCTGAATAGTTCAGTGCATAGTGTTCAAAGGCCAGCAAACCCTAGCAGGCAGTTTGGCAATGCAATTTCAGAACCCCAGCAGGTGATGGCATACTTGTGCTAGACCTGGAATAGCAATGACAGTAACTCATAGTGTCCCTCTAGCTCCTGTTCTCTTGGCAGATTTTGCTAGCTGATAACAGCACCTTTTTTTTTTTTTTTTTTTGCTGGGTCCATGTATGGCTTCAGTATTTTTCTCAACTACCTGGAGTTAGCCCTTGAGAAGAATTACATCTTGAGGGTAGGGGAAGCAGAATTCAATAACAAGAGCATCACTGGATTTATGTGTTTAGGAAAGGCTGGGTACTCTGGTCAGGCCTCCAGTTCTTGTAAGGAACTAGAAATCAGGCCAGAGGTATATTCTGGGCCAACACTGTAGTGAGAAGAAAAGTTATGACTGAGACAAGTTAGGCAAACAGGGCTCAGACTTACTTAACTCATATTGATGTGCTTAAACAGCAAGGTTTGCTTTCAAACACCTTGCAGAAGATTGGGCAAACATCCCTTACGTACACCTACCCCTAGCTTCAAAGGAATCCATCCTAGAGCTGGAGGCACCAGCCATTCCTTCTGTGAGCAGCTGGGGCAGGCAAGGACGGGGAGGTGAGGCATGAGCTAACACTGGTACCACAGAGAGATGTCCAGACACAGAACTCTAAGCTCATGTCCAGTCCAGCCATGGACCCAAGTCCCTGAAAAAAAAGGTTTGAGAGCTTAGCTTTCAATTGTTGAAATGTCATGCTGTGAAGGAGAGAAGTAGGTTGATGTTTGCCCTGACCCCTGGGGACCCTTTCATCTAGCAATCTTCTGGGGGTCCTCAGAAGCTCAAGAGTGAGGGAAGCACTTGCCAACTAGTGTTTGCTAGTGGCCACCCAGCCTCAGTGCCCACACGTTTGGCTGTTGACTTATAGGTGACAGAAGGCTTTTAGTTGCATTATCATTCTGGGCACCTCCCAGATTTCTCTCTTCTTTCCATGGCAGAGTGCTTACAATCCCTGAGTCCATGGTCAACCAAGTGGGCAAAAGAGAAAAGTAGGCTCCTCTGAAGTTTGGGGTAGCCCTTCTCATACACAGGTGAGAAGTGAGGTTCTTTCTAAGCCTAGGGAGGCTATTTATTTAGTAACCAAGAACATGGATTCAGCTTGATCATTGTTCTGCCCCTGACTAGCTGGTAACTTGGGCAAGTTACTTAACCTCTCTAAACCTTAGCTTTATCATTTATAAAATAAAGAATGCTAAAATCTATGTCTTAGGATGGTTGTGAACCTTAAATAAGAGAATGATGCAAAATGATTAATGATTTTCTTTAACACTGCACACATGGTAAGTGTTCAATTTCTATCGGTGAAAAGTTTACAGAGGAAAAGGGTAGTTGAGATAACAGTTGTGCATGTGTGCTGTACATTTACTCTATAGTGTATCTCAAACATTATTCTAAGTATTTGACATGTATTAACACATTTAATTCCCTCAGTAACTAGGGAGATCGACTGCATTGATGACCCCTATTAACAGATTCCTTGTATCCTCTCAATTTGCAATATGACTCCCCACCTCCAACCAAATAACTTGAGTCTATTTGCCCATCCCTTGAATCTTATGAGTTTCTTTGACCAGAATAATCTGGTAGAAGTGATGTCGTGCTGATTTTGAGCCTTCCACACATCTGTCTCTTGGAATCCTGCCATTGCCATGTAAACAAGCCTAGACCATCTGGAATAAGCCTCCAGCCTGGTTGTTCTGGCTGAGGCCACTAGACAAGCCTACCATCAGTTAACCCAGAGCATGTGCGAGAGACTCATCTAAGATCAGCAGAGCCAATTCCCTGTCCACGGGTGCAGGAGCGAGACCAGATATACCCAGCTGGCCCCAGACTTGTGGGCAATGATAAATACTTAGACATTTTAATCTATGGAGTTCTGAGGCAGGTTGTGACACAAAAATCACTAACTGATACAATAACTTTATGAAGTAAAGGTGAGAAAAATGAGGAACAGAAAGGTTAAGCAACTTGCCCCAAGTCACACAGCAATGTTGGAACTAGGATACAAACTCAGACTGCTTAGCTCCAGGATCTGCTCTCTTAATCAGTCTCCCACAGAAGTCCTTGGAGATGCCATCTTCCTCTCCTGCTATAGAAATGCATGAAAGAATTTTCTCACTTCTAAGATATTTCTTTAACCACGTGTGCAACTACACCCTGAGGTAGACCCAGATGGGTTGGGGGCATTATTCCCTGCCATGGCCACCTTGACCATGAGACGAGCATGATCTCAGCCTGGCTGGATAGTAGGTATTTTATATTTACTAGTCAATAGCATTTAGAAATTGAGTTTCACTGTCTTACACCTGAGGGCTGAAAAGTTGCATTACACAGAAAAGTCTAGGCCTGTCAGTGGCAACAAATAAACATCCAAATATCAATGACTTAACCCAATAAAAGATTATTTCTACTTGATATCACTTGCAGCCATGCCTTATGGTCACCAAGAAATAGGAAGAAGATGTGTAGGGCGTGGCCTAGGAAAGCCTTGCATCAATGCTTTGCCCATGTCCCATTGGCCAGAAAGTAGACCCAACCTAACTTCAAGGGAGCCTGGGAAATGTAGTCTTCCTGTATGCACAGGAAGAGGAAATGGTGTGATAAACCTATAGCATTGTCTCTACCGAAGTGTCAAGGAGACACTAAGTATTCACATTGCTGATGCCCAGGAGGGAGCTCGCCTGTCTGCCTGGGTCTCTGCTGTCTAGTGGGGTGCTGTTCTGCATCCCAGCTGCACCTCCTGCTCAGCTTCTGCTGTTTGTCCCCTGAAATGGACTCAGAGTCCTCCTTTGCTGAGTTCCCAGGGTGCAAGTTAGAGCTAATAGCTGACTGGCCTCCCACCCCTCATCCTATTCTTCTATATGGGTCTTCCTCCAATGCTGAGACTTCCCAGGGAATTGACTTGATTAGGCCATGAACCCTCACCTCCCTCCACTTTAAATGCCTAAACAAACCCAAAAAATGTTGCACAGGGACTTCCCTGGTGGTGCAGTGGTTAAGAATGCTCCCGCCAATGCAGGGGACATGGGTTCGATCCCTGGTCCAGGAAAATCCCACATGCCGCGGAGTAGCAAAGCCCATGTGACACAGCTACTGAGCCTGCGCTCCAGAACACGTATGCCACAACTACTGAGCCCACGTGCTGCAACTACTGAAGCCTGCGTGCCTAGATCCCATGCTCCACAACAAGAGAAGCCTGTGCACTGCAAAGAAGAGTAGACACTGCTTGCAGCAACTAGAGAAAGCCCATGCGTAGCAACAGAGACTCAACATAGCCAAAAAAAAAAAAGTTGCACAAAATTCCAGGGGGATCCCTGCTTTCATGAGAGCCATCAGGTAATAATGTCCTGCATGAGAAGACACCTAGCCCACCCTCATCATCTTGTGAGGGCAGAACCTGGAGCCCGGGCTAGTTCATCAACTTGCCCAAAGACAGACCGCCAATGTCCTAGCAGGAGTGAAGGGGTGTCTATCCTAGAATTGAAGGACAGGTTCTTGTGGGTAAGGGAGTCCAAAACATTGGGCCACTGAATCACTCCCACCAACACTGAGCGCCACAAAGTGTCCCATGAGAGGACTGTAAAAAGGGGCCTGTGATAGAAGGGCTCTGTATGTGCATGGCAAGTGCTTCTGAATTGCAATTTGCACAGGGACTGCTGATCCCCTTTCCTTCTCTTTTTTGAGGTCTGTAAACAACATTTCCTTCTTGAAGTGGTCATGAGAGTGCGATCTGATTGCTGCTGCCTAAAGGTAAGCATGGGGACGGGAGGGGAGGGGAGGGGAGCGCTGGGTGGGGCCCAGTGTGTGGGGGGGACCAGGATAGCACAGCGCCTCTCAATCAAGAAAATGAAGCATTCAGTGATGAACAATGGAGAATAACTAGGAGGAGGTAACAGGCCTGTTTCCCAGGAGACAGCCTCACTGCTCTCCTCCCTAAACGCCCTCTGTCCATCATCCGCCCTCCTTCTCCAGGCACTAGCCCTTCCATGCCCAGGACCACCAGGATGCTGTTCAAAGCCAGGAATGAGAGCTTCACTCCCATCTCCCTCTCAGGGCCTCGCTGATTCCCTTCTCTGTCTCAGTGTGGCCTCAGTCAAGGACAACGTGTGGACCCCAACCACAGTGGGGGAGGGGAGGCCCAGGACGCAGCTCAGCCTCTCACTTCCTTAGGGAGAATCAGACTAAAATGAACTCTGGGGTAACCAAAAACAGCATATTTTTGCTTAGCAGTGATGGTGATATCCATAAGGAGAAAAGGCAATGTGAGTGCGGTGTGAGCTTATGTGAGTGTGGTGTGAGTGTGTGTGTGTGGTGTGAGTGTGAGTGTATGTGGCAGCTGACTCAAGGCCAGCATCAAAGATGGCCAAGAGTTGGGCTTCCCTGGTGGTGCAGTGGTTAATAGTCTGCCTGCCAATACAGTGGACACAGGTTCAGGCCCTGGTCCAGGAAGATCCCACATGCCACGGAGCAACTAAACCCGTGTGCCACAACTACTGAAGCCCTTGTGCCTAGAGCCCATGCTCCGCAACAAGAGAAGCCCCTACAATGAGAAGCCTGTGCACCACAACCAAGACCCAATGCAGCCAAAAATAAGGAAAAAAAAAAAGAGAGAGACGGTCAAGAGTTGAGCAGGGCAAAAGATACAGAGGGACATAGTTACTGCAGCATCTCCTACCTGAAGAAACATGGTAGGATCTGTAAGGACTTAACTACAGTTGCTCTCATCACTGCAGCATGAAAGACCTAACAGTTTCCTCTGGAGCCTGGGTTTTTCACTGAATGGTGGAGGAAAGCTGGAGGGAGGGATTGGCAATGGCTCTCCATGTGTGTTCTTCGCAGGGCCAGGAGCCCATGCCAGCCCACTCTGTTATTTAGCATCTGGAGAGTTCTTTGCCAGCCATCAAGAGCTTTGTCATCTGATTAGCCTCTAGCTCTTGCAGTTCCAGGAGTGAGGTCAGTTCCATCTCAGAGATGGGATAAACAAAGTACAGAGTGAATGACTTGGAAAACATCAGCTGGAAGTGTGTCATGTTTTAAAACATTTCTTGGGCATCAACTATATACCATGGACCAAACAACAGACTCAAATGTCTTTGCTGATGTGCACTGGTTGTACATGCCTGGGAGTTGTATTAGCTCTATCAGGCAGCGGTGTGCTGACAAACAGCCTTAAATCTTGGTGGCTTCACACAATAAGGATGTATTTATTTATTTATTTAGTTAATTAGTCTATCACTTTCCTTGTCCATTGCAGGTTGTTTGAAAGTTGTGCTCTTCATTATTCTCACTTCCACGATGGTCAGTTTGGAGCTGGAAAATCACACGTTGGCTCTTAATGTTTCCACCTAGAATTTTCCCAGGTCACTTTTGTTTGCATGTCACTGGCCACACCTAACTCCAAGGATCTAGGGAAGTTCAGCCTTGCAATGTGCCCAGAGGAAGAATCGGAAGTGTCTGTGGCTGATGCTGGTAACTACCAAAGGCGGGGAGGTGTATCTGTGGGCCACAGAATCATAGAATATTGGAGATGGAAGAACTTAAAAGATCATCCAATAGATCTTTCTTAATTTACAGAAGATCAAGGCTTAGAAAGGAAACAATTTATACACACTTACAGTGTTCTACCTTGTTGCCCCTCTCCTTAAAACCCTTTAGTTGTTCTCCATTAATGTTAGGATAGAGAACCAGTCTTTCATGTTGCCCACCAGATTTGGTTCCTGCCTGCAGCTCCAGACTTAGCCCTGACAACACTTCCTCTTGCTCTCTACTCTCGGCACACAGACCTTCCTTGGTTCCTCATTTGTGCCATGGTCCCTCTCCTCAGGACCCTGTTTCTTTCTATTCCCTCCACATAGACTGACCTCATCCTCAGCTCCTTCCCCTGCTTGGCTCTGACCTCTCCCTTCTCATCTCAGCTCAAATATCACTGCCTCAAGGAAGCCTCCCCAAACCCCCAGACTCAAGCAGGCTTAGACATTTGCACTTTTCCTTCTTTTATCAGAGTTCATATTTTTGTGTTTGGATATGACAGTAATTAATATCTCTCTTCTCCACTAGTAGGTATGCAACCCGCCTGAGGGCAGGGATGAGGCTATGTCTATTTGCTTACCTTTGTGTAACAGGATCATTTATTCTGATCCTGTATCTCAAACATGCATGCATGCATTTAAGCACCATGGATTAAGTACATGCCACACTTCAATTAAGAGAGGATTCACACAGCAGGAAGAAGTAGAGAGAATATGGTGTGAGCTGATAGGAGGCAGGGCAGATGTCTTGTTCACCTCAGCATCCCCAGCACTTACCTGTGTCTGGAGCCCAGTAGGAGCTCATTTAATGTACATTTGCTGTTATCATTGAAATCCAGGAAAATAAAAGCCACAAGTCAGGCTTTCACTGAGAGTGTATTGAAGTGTGTAAGGTGTTCTCCTTGTACACAACATGGGGCAATGATTTTGTATGAGGCAGGCATATGACCGATGCTTGGTCAGTGGAACTGAGCTACAGGCCAGCCTGGAATGTCCACCACTCTATTCCTTTGGGCTGAAAGTCTGATGGATTGCAAGTGAATTAACTAGTATATTGCTGGTGGTTAGTTGATTTGAATAACTATTAACACTTTGAATTGCCATTAATTTTTTATCACCCAGTATCACCTTGGTGTGAATTACTAATCACAGACCAGGATCCTGATGTATAGGAATAGGAAAGACAACTTTGGAGCTGGGAGGATGGAAGCAGAGGGCAGGAGGAAGCCTGGCTGTACTTGATTTGAGTGGTACTGGGATGCAAGGGAGGGTATTGCACCAAGAATGGCCCTCCTTTCATCCTTCACACGTTCAGTCTTAGTTGGGAATTAGTGCTTTTCTGCAGTGTTGTTGGTCACACAAAGTGTGATTAACAGGATTTTAAATCATAGCCCTGTGGTAAGAACAATGAATTTCTCTGCTTGGATCTCCTTCCTCGAATCTTTGTTGGTATGCCCCTTCCCCAAAAGTGCCTAGTGCTTTCAGCTGCCCAATAATTAGGCCTGCCTTCCAGATACGTCTCTCTTATAATCCCTAGTACACAGAATCAGGGCATACCGATAAGCTAATACGTATTAGGACATTACAATGGATAGTAATCTAGCTAGCTACTTTCTTATGCTGCCAGCACTAGGACAATTGTATTTTATTTAGAAACACGTTTATTTAAAACTATACAGCCAACGGTGTAAGTTCAGGCATCGCTTACACATTAGTGGGGGATTTGTACATTTTCATGGCCATAGCTGTATGGAGAAAAATATCTTTCAGTGTTCTTCTAAGCCCACAGCCCAGTGGGCCATGGGCCATGCCAGTGCTGACCCTACATCCCTCCTGGCCCTGGTGAGATAGTAGTGACTTGTTATTTTCAACCTGTAGATTAAGCCTGGTATTTGTAGCGAGTAAACTAAACCACTGGTAATGATGGCTCCAATCTGACTTGGGTACTTCAATTTCCCAATGACTCAGGCTCTTTCTTGTACCATAACAAAGCTTTCCTGGTTTCTTGCTTCTAGGCTTGTATCCTAGTTCCTGCATGGTCGAGCGGCCTTACTCGGCATCCTCATGCCTGGGGCTCCAATTCCTGGTTTTAGACTTCCCCAGCACCTATGTTCTTACTCTCAAACCTGGGCTAATACATTCCCTATCTCTGCTTGGAGAGATAGTCTAAATGAGATTCTTCTATGTGGATATTCTGCTAACATTCTTCTTGAGTTGGTTTCTTAGACTGATGACTGCCTTCAACTCTATCTTTAGACTCTAGTCTCTGTTCGCTAGTCTAGGGTAACCAATCGCTGGACACTTCTATCCCTGATTCAACTTCACACAGTCCTTATATCTCTGCCTGGCTTCTCATCCCAGGAGAGCCAAAGCTCTGGCTTTATCAGTGTACTACTGAATTGGGATTGGCATTGGGGAGTTTTAGTGCACAGGGTTGAAGGAAGAGGCAAATATGGTTCAGAGGATTTTTTACTTTGAGAGAAAGCTCAGGGGTAAGATTGGTGTTTTTTGTTTGTTTGGTTGGTTGGTTTGGTTAGCACTTTTGTTATTAAGTTATAACTGCATACAGTAAAATACACAGATCTTAAGTATACAGTTCAATAAATTTTGAACCAACACCTCAATCAAGATAGAGAATTGCCATCACCCTAAAAATTCCCATCTTTTCCTTTCCAGTCTATCTCCCTCCTCCCCAACCCCACCATTATTCTAATTTCTATTTCCACAAATTAGTTTTGCTTGTTCTTCAACTTCATGTAAATTGTATCACACATAGGTACTGTTTTATGGTTGGCCTCTTTTATTCAATATGATGCTTTTAAGATTTGTGTATGTTGTGGTGTGTATTATTAGTTCATTTTAAATTGCTGAATCATATTCCATTGTGTGAATAATTATAATTTAATTATGCATTCAGCTGTTATGGACATCGGAGTGGTTTCTGGGCTTTTATTATTAACAACTCTGAAATAAATGTTCTTACGCAAGTCTTTTTGTGTGCATGTTTTTAAAATTTATTTTTTGGAAATACCTAGAAGTAGAATTAATGAACCATAATAAATTCTCAGTTTTCCACCCTGGTGGTACCATTTTACACCTCCACCTGCCATGTTTGATATTTCCAGATGCCCAGCATCCTCTTCAACATTTGAAACTATTAATTTTAGGCATGTTACCAAATGTACAGTGAAATCTTATTTTACATTTAATTTAATTTCACTGACTATTAAAAATGTTGAGCATATCTTCATGTATTTAATGACTAATCATATTTTTGTGAATGTTTTTCCATATCTTTTATCTATTTTAGTAGATTTTTGTCTTTTTATTACTGATTTCTAGGAGTCTTTGATATATTATAGATTAAATGCCTACATGTTACCTTTTTTTCTCCCAGTCTGTGGCTTTCTTTTTCATTTTTAAAGTTTCTTTTTGATGAGAAAAAATTTTGAATTTTGATAAAATTTAGTTTATTGTTTTATTTTTCTTTATGGTCAGAGCTTTTATCATCACTAAGAAATCTTTACTTACAAACAGGTTACAAACATATTCTGTTTTCGTCTAGGAGCTTTATACTTTTTAGTTTTATAGTTAGATCTACAATTCAGCTTGCTAACTTTTCTGTGTAATATGAGGTGTAAGTCAAATTCAATTTTATGTTTTTCTTACAGTTTTCAAGTTGACCCAGTACTATTCATTTAAAAAGACATTTCTTTCTCTGTTGAACTGCACTGTAGTTTTTGTTAAAAATCATTTGATCTCTTATGCATGGATCTATTTCTGTTTTACCAATCAATTTGGCTACCCATGTGTTTACTGTAGCTTGTCAGTCATCCTTAAAATCAGATAGTGTCCTTTCTCCTGCTATAGTCTTCTTTTTCATTGAATGTTTTGGCTATCACTTTGCATTTCTATACACATTTTAGTAAAGATTATTTATTTCTACAAAAATGCTTGCTGGGATTTTGCTTGGCACTGCATTTAATATATACACATCAATTTGAACAGAATTGACATTTTTATAATGTTTTATCTTCCAACCCATGAGCATGGTATATCTTTCCATTTATTTAAGTCTTACTTTATTTCTCTCAGCAATATTTTGCTGTTTTCCTTGTAGAGACTTTTTACTCCTTCTGTTAAACTCTTTTTCAGGAGCTGTATGTTTTCTATGCCTTTATAAATGGTATTGATTTTTAAATTTAATTTTTTCTATTGCTGGTTGGTAGCATATAAAACACATTTGATATTTATATGTTTATCTTATATTCTCAGATCTTGCTGAATTCACTTATTAGATCTATTAGTTTTTATTTTTGTTTTGTTTTGTTTGGGGATTATTTTGGATTTTCTATATACACAATTATTATCATTTGCAAATAAGCAGTTTTATTTCTTTAACAACCCTCATACCTTCCCCCTGCCCTTTTTCTTGCCTAATTGCATTGGATAGAACCTCCAGCATGATATTGAATAGAAGTGGTAAGAGTGAATAGCCATGCCTTTTCCTGATTCTGATCCCAAACATTTTTACTGTCTCCATTAAAAATGATAATAATTATAGCTTTGTCATACATTATTTTTTTTCAGATTGAAGAAGTTTCTATTTATTTATTTATTATGAATGAATGCTGAAAATTTTATATGCCTTTTGCATCTATTGAAATATTCTTATGAGTGTTCTCCTCTTTTTATATATGATCAGTTACATGGATTGATTTTCAGTTCTTAAACTAACCTACATTCCTGGAATAAACCTCAGCTTATCATGACATATTACACATTTTATGTATTGTTGAATTTGATTTGCTAACAATTATTAAGAAGGAATTTTTGCTTTTGAAGGAAACCAGAATATGTCACCCCAAAATATGACTCTTTGATTATTTTGAGCTGAAGGCAATTAAGAAGCAGCAAATGCAGAAAAAGCCCCCTTCCCCTTTTCTGCCTAAACACAGATATAAAGTCTCCTTTTACTGCAGACAGACTCCTATCAGCTCAGAGACAGCAACAGAGGAATCTGCAAATAAACCTTACTCCATTATCTCCTCCCATTTATTTATCTTTCCACAGTTTGCCGCCTAAAACATTTTAGGCTTTTGGAAGCCTAAAACTGTTTTCCTTTCCCCTGCCATTTCTCTACAATTTATTTTTCTTTGTTGAAGATGTTATATAAGCTGGAGTTTGAAGCTGCTGCTTTAACTTCTTTTTTGCTTAGACCTTTTTCCTGCATGATGTGTACTGTACTCATTAATAAACTGTTTTCTTCTTGTTAATCTGTCTTTTGGTCACAGAGTCCCAGCTGAAAACGTAAGATGGGTAGAGGTAAAGTTTTGCTTCCTCTACACTTTCATTTATGTTCATGAGTGATATTGGTCTCTAATTTTATTTTCTTGTAAGGTTCTTGTCAGGTTTGATATTAAGGTTATGCCAGCCTCATATAACAAATTGAGAAATGTTTCCTTCTCTTCCTATTGTGAAAGAGTTTGTGTAATATGAGTAATTCTTTGTGAACATTTAATAGAATTTCACAGAACAGCCAGCTGGGCTTGAAGTTTGCATAGTGGGGCAGTTTTAAATTATGAATTAAATTTCTCAGATAAATAAAGGACTAACCAAGTCAACTATTTTTTTTTGTCAGTTTTGGTAAATTGTGTTGTTAAAAGAGTTTTCTCCATTTCACCTTTGTTGTTAAGCTTTTTAGCATACAGTTGTACATAATTTCCCCTTATTATCCTTTTAATATCTGTAGGCTCTCTGGTGATACTCTCTTTTAAAAGCCTTGATTTTGTAATTTTTGGTTTTCTTTTTTTTCCCCTTGATCTGTCTTCTTAGGGATTTAAAAATTTCTTAATCTTATTCAGATAACTGATTTTTAAGTTTCTTGATTTTTCTTTCTTTGTATTGTCTATCTAGTATTTCACTGATAGATATAAAGTATTTCATTCTTTATAATTTTCAATCTTTATAATTTCCTTCTTTCTACATACTTTGGTTTAATTTGCTCTTCTTTCTCTAGTTTATTAAGATGAAAGGTTATGCAAGTGATTTTAGACTTCTGTTATTTTATAGCACAGACATTTTAAAGTACAAATTTGTCTCTTAGCAGCACTTTAGCTACATCCAACATGTTAATATATTTTAAATTATTGTTCATTTCAATTAATTTCTAATTTTTTGTGTATTAGTTTCTTATTGCTACTGCAAAAAATCATTACAAATTTAGTGGCTTAAGACAAAGCAAATTTATTATCTTACAGTTCTGGAGGTCAAAAGTTCAAAATCTGTTTTACTGGGATAAAATCAAGGCGTTGGCAAGCCAGCACTCATTCTGGAAGCTCTAGGGAATAATTACTTTTCTTACCTTTTCCAGCTTCTGGAAGCTGCCTATGATCCTTCGTTTATGGCCTCTTCCTCCATCTTCAAAGCCAAAAGTGTACCATCTTCTCTCCACTCCGATCTTAACTTCTGTTCTTATATCTTCTCTCTCTGACTGATCCTCCTACTTCACTCTTATAAGGACCCTTGTAGTTACCCTGGGCACACCTAGATAATTGAAGATACTCTTTTTACTGCAGAATACTTAATCACATCTGCAAAATTCTTTTTACCATGTAAGGCAACAAATTTACGGGTTTCAGGAAGTAGGACATGGATATCTTTAAGAGGTCATTATTCAACCTATTATACCATATGATTTCTTACCCTTATGAGCTCAACATATTTTATAATTTCCCTTATGGTGTTATTAAATTATATTGTGAAACTTTCTAATATCTGTGGATTTTCTGGATATCTTTTTTGTTGAGTTTTAATTTAATTCTGTTTTGATCATAAAATAATTTTACTGTGATTTCAGCCAAAAATGTATTGAGACTTGTTTTTTGGGGCAGCATATGGTATATTTTGGTGAATATTCCATGTGTCTTTGAAAATAATATGTATTAGGTTATTGTAGAAAATAATATTTTATAAATTAGGTAAAGTTGGTTGATAGTGTTATTAAAATCTTCTCTATCCTTACTGATATTTTTCTTCACCTGGTCGGACAATTTCTAAAGGAGTGTTAAAAAACTTCAACTAAGGTTGTGGTTTATTTCTCCTCTCAGTTCTATTGATTTTTGCTTCATGTTACTTGAAGGTCTGTTATTAGGTGCTAAACATTTAGGATCACCAGGTATTCTTGATTAATTGACTCGTTTACCATTATAAAATGTTCCTCTTTATCTTTGGTGATGCCTTTTGCTTTAAAGACAAATTTGACAATATTACCACCTCAAATTGCTTTTTTAAAATTTTATTTTATGTATATTTTTTATACAGCATGTTCTTATTAGTTATCTATTTTATACATATTAATGTATATATGTGAATCCCAATCTCCCAATTCATCCCACCACCACCACCAACCCACCCCCAGCTTTCCACCCTTGGTGTCCATACGTTCATTCTCTACATCTGTGTCTCTATTTCTGCCTTGCAAACCAGTTCATCTGTACCATTTTTCTAGACTCCACATATATACATTAATATACGATATTTGTTTTTCTCTTACTGACTTACTTCACTCTGTATGACAGTCTCTAGGTACATCCATGTCTCAACAAATGACCCAATTTCATTCCTTTTTATGGCTAAGTAATATTCCATTGTATATATGCACCACATCTTCTTTATCCATTCATCTGCTGATGGGCATTTAGGTTGCTTCCATGACCTGGCTATTGTAAACAGTGCTGCAATGAACACTGGGGTGCATGTGTCTTTTTGAATTATGGTTTTCTCAGGATATATGCCCAGTAGTGGGATTGCTGGGTCATAAGGGTAATTCCATTTTTAGTCTTTTAAGGAATCTCCATAATGTTCTCCATAGTGGCTGTATCGATTTACATTCCCACCAACAGTGCAAGAGGGTTCCCTTTTCTCCACACCATCTCCAGCAATTGTCGTTTGCAGATTTTCTGATGATGGCCATTCTAACTGGTGTTAGGTGATACCTCATTGCAGTTTTGATTTGCATTTCACTAATAATTAGTGATGTTGAACAGATTTTCATGTGCCTCTTGGCCATCTGTATGTTTTCTTTGGACAAATGTCTATTTAGGTATTCTGCCCATTTTTTAATTGGGTTGTTTGTTTTTTAAATATTGAGCTGCATGAGCTGTTTATATATTTTGGAGATTAATCCATTGTCTGTTATTCATTTGCAAATATTTTCTCCCATTCTGAGGGTTGTTATTTCATCTTGTTTACAGTTTCCTTTGCTGTGCAAAAGCTTTTAAGTTTCATAGGTCTCATTTGTATATTTTTGTTTTTATTTCCATTACTCTGGGAAGTGGGTCTAAAAAGATGTTGCTGTGATTTATGTCAAAGAGTGTTCTTCCTATGTTTTCCTCTAAGGGTTTTATAGTGTCCGGTCTTACTTTCAGGTCTTTAATCCATTTTGAGTTTATTTTTGTGTATGGTGTTAGGGAGTGTTCTAATTTCATTCTTTTACATGTAGCTATACAGTTTTCCCAGTACCATTTATTGAAGAAACTCTCTTTTCTCCATTATATCCTTGCCTCCTTTGTCATAGATTAGTTGACCATAGGTGTGTGGGTTTATCTCTGGGCTTTCTATCCTGTTCCATTGATCTATATTTCTGTTTTTGTGCCAGTACCATATTGTTTTGATTACTGTAGCTTTGTAGTATAGTCCGAAGTCAGGGAGCCTGCTTCCTCCAGCTCCACTTTATTCCCTCAAGACTACTTTGACTATTTGGGGTCTTTGGTGTCTCCATGCAAATTTTAAGTTTTTTTGCTCTAGGCCTGTAAAAAATGTCATTGGTAATTTGATAAGGATTGCATTGAATCTGTAGATTGCTGTGGGTAGTATAGTCATTTTCACAGTATGGATTCTTCCAATCCAAGAACGTGGTATATCTCTCCATCTGTTTGTGTAATCTTTGGTTTCTTTCATCAGTGTCTTATAGTTCTCTGACTACAGGTATTTTACCTCCTTACGTAGGTTATTCATAGGCATTTTATTCTTTTTGTTGCAATGGTGAATGGGATTTTTTCCTTAATTTCTCTTTCTGATTTTTTCATTGTTAGTCACTGCAAACAGTGACAGTTTTACTTCTCCTTTTCCAATTTGTATTTCTTTTATTTCTTTTTCTTCTCTGATTGCTGTGGCTAGGACTTCCAAAACTATGTTGAATAATAGTGGTGAGAGTGAACAGCCTTGTCTTCTTTCTGACCATAGAGGGACAGCTTTCAATTTTTCACCACTGAGAATGATGTTCACCATGGGTTTATCATATATGGCCTTCACTATGTTGAGGTTGGTTCCCTCTATGATGTCCACTTTCTGGAGAGTTTTTATCATAAACTGGTGTTGAATTTTGTCAAAAGCTTTTTCTGCATCTATTGAGATGATCACATGGTTTTTATTCTTCAATTTGTTAATATGGTGTATCACATTGATTGGTTTGCATATATTGAAGAATGCTTGCATCCCTGGGATAAATCCCACTTGATCGTGGTATATGATCCTTTTAACCAGTTGTTGGACTCTGTTTGCTAGTATTTTGTTGAGGATTTTTGCATCTATATTCATCATCGATATTGGTCTGTAATTTTCATTTTTTGTAGTATCTTTGTCTGGATTTGGTATCAGGGTGATGGTGGCCTCATAGAATGAGTTTCAGAGTGTTCTTTCCTCTGCAATTTTTTGGAAGACTTTGAGAAGGATGAGTGCTAGTTCTTCTCTAAATGTTTGATAGAATTCACCTGTGAAGCCATCTGGTCCTGGACTTCTGTTTGTTGGAAGATTTTTAATTACAGTTTCAATTTCATTATTTGTGATTGGTCTGTTCATATTTTCTATTTTTCCCTGGTTTAGTCTTGGAAGGTTATACCTTTCTAAGAATTTGTCCATTTCTTCCAGGTTGTCCATTTTTTTGGCATAGAGTTGCTTGTAGTAGTCTCTCATGATGCTTCGTATTTCTGTGGCATCCATTGTAACTTCTCCTTTTTCATTTCTAATTTTATTGATTTGAGTCCTCTCCCTGTTTTTCTTGATGAGTCTGGCTAAAAGTTTATCAACTTTGTTTATCTTTTCAAAGAACCAGCTTTTAGTTTTATTGATCTTTGCTATTGATTTCTTTGTTTCTATTTCATTTATTTCTCCTCTGATCTTTATGATTTGTTTCCTTCTACTCTCTTTGGGCTTTGTTTGTTCTACTTTCTCTAGTTCCTTTAGGTGTAAGGTTAGATTGTTTATTTGAGATTTTTCTTGTGTCTTGAGGTCGGAATTTATAGCTATAAACTTCCCTCTTAGAACTGCTTTTGCCACATCCCATAGGTTTTGGATCATCGTGTTTTTGTTGTCATTTGTCATTAGGTATTTTTTGATTCCGGCTTTGATTCCTTCAGTGATCTCTTTGTTATTTACTAACATATTATTTAGCCTCCATGTGTTTGTGTTTTTTCCCCCATAATTGATTTCTAATCTCATAGTGCTGTGGTCAGAAAAGATGCTTGATATGATTTCAATTTTCTTAAATTTACTGAGACTTGACTTGTTACCCAAGACGCGATCTACTGGAGAATGTTCTGTGTGCACTTGAGAAGAAAGTGTAATAAGCAGTTTTCGGATGGAATGTCTTATAAATATCAATTAAATCTATCCAGTTTATTGTGTCATTTTAAAGCTTGTGTTTCTTTATTAATTTTCTGTCTGGATGATCTGTCCATTGGTGTGAGTGAGGAGTTAATGTCCCCACTAATATTGTGTTACTGTCAGTTTCCTCTTTTATAGCTGTTAACATTTTCCTTATGTATTGAGTTGCTCCTATGTTGGGTGCATATATATTTATAATTGTTATATCTTCTTCTTGGATTGATCCGTTGATCATTATGTAGTGTCCTTCCTATCTCTTGTAACATTCTTTATTTTAAAGTCTATTTTATCTGATATGAGTATTGCTACTCCAGCTTTCTTTTGATTTCTATTTGCATCGAATAGCTTTTTCCAACCCCTCACTTTCAGTATGTATGTGTTCCTAGTTCTGAAGTGGGTCTCTTGTAGACAGCATATATATGGGCCGTTTTTTTGTATCCATACAGCGAGCCTGTGTCTTTTGGTTGGAACATTTAATCCATTCACATTTAAGGTAATTATTGATATGTATGTCCCTATTACTATTTTCTTAATTGTTTTGGGTTTTTTTTTTTTTTTTTTTGTAGGTCCTTTTCTTCTCTTGTGTTTCCCACTTAGAAAAGTTCCTTTAGCATTTGTTGTAGAGCTGGTTTGGTGGTGCTGAATTCTCTTAGCTTTTGCTTGTCTGTAAAGCTTTTGATTTCTCCATCAAATCTGAATGAGATCCTTGCAGGGTAGAGTAATCTTGGTTGTGGTTTCTTCCCTTTCATCACTTTATATATATTGTGCCACTCCCTTCTGGCTTGTAGATTTTCTGCTGAGAAATCAGCTGTTAACCTTAAGGGAGTTCCCTTGTATATTATTTGTTGTTTTTCTCTTGTTGCTTTTAATAATTTTTCTTTGTCTTTAATTTTTGTCAATTTGATTACTGTATGTCTCGGCATGTTTCTCCTCGGGTTTATCCTGCCTGGGACTCTCTGCTCTTCCTGGACTTGGGTGGCTATTTCCTTTCCCATGTTAGGGAAGTTTTCAAATATAATCTCTTCAAATATTTTCTCAGGTCCTTTCTCTCTCTAGTCTCCTTCTGGGACCCCTATAATGCGAATGTTGCTGTGTTTAATGTTGTCCCAGAGGTCTCTTAGGCTGTCTTCATTTCTTTTCATTCTTTTTTCTTTATTCTGTTCCGCAGCACTGAGTTCCACCATTCTGTCTTCCAGGTCACTTATCCATTCTTGTGCCTCAGTTATTCTGCTATTGATTCCTTCTAGTGTATTTTTCATTTCAGTTATTTTATTGTTCATCTCTGTTTGTTTGTTCTTTACTTCTTCTAGGTGTTTGTTCTTTAATTCTTCTAAGTCTTTGTTAAAAATTCCTTGCATCTTCTCAATCTTTGCCTCCATTTTTTTTCCCCTAGGTTCTGGCTTATCTTCAGTATCATTATTATGAATTCTTTTTCTGGAAGGTTGCCTGTCTCCACTTCATTTAGTTGTTTTTCTGGTGTTTTACCTTGTTCATTCATCTGGCACATAGTCCTCTGCCCTTTGATTTTGTCTATCTTTCTGTGAAAGTGGTTTTTGTTCCACAGGCTGCAGGATTGTAGTTCTTCTTGTTTCTGCTGTTTCCAAAGAAAATATTCTTAGTTGAAAGCTCTTCCTACTCCAGGAGGTCACTCCACATCCACCCTCACTGGAGAGAGAATTTCGGCTGGATCTGAAGTGACTAATCTACATGAGGAATATCATTCATTCTCTGGAAAGACCTCCAAACTTCAGAACTCCTCACTCCAAGTCCCCCCTCAGGCTGTCCAAATTTCTTTTTAGTGTTTTCACAGTACATCTTTTTCCTCTGATAACTTTGTATTTGGCCTATCTGTATCGTTATATTAAAGTTTATTTTTTTAACAACATATAGTTGGACATTTAAAAAAATTAATCCTGATAACTTCAAAAGTTTTAACGAAAGTACTTGGCCCATTTACATTTAGTTTACTTACTGATATATTTTTAATAGTTGTACTAGGAAATACAATATGCACCTTTAGGTTTTACATTTTACCATTAATTAGTATTACACTGAACACATATAGAGTAGTATAAGAATTTACAACAGTACACCTTAACTTTGTGATTTTGTTATAGATTTTACTACTGCATGTTATGTACTTCAAATATAATGCTGTTGTTTTTGCTTTAAAAGTTTAAGTGTCTTTAAGAAATGAGGATAAGTTAAAAACAAAAAAGGGGCTTCCCTGGTGGTGCAGTGGCTAAGAATCCGCCTGCCAATGCAGGGTACATGGGTTCGAGACCTGGTCCGGGAAGATCTCACATGCTGCGGAGCAACTAAGCCCGTGCACCACAGCTACTGAGCCTGTGCTCTAGAGCCCATGAGCCACAACTCCTGAAGCCCGCATGCCTACAGCCAGTACTCTGCAACTAGAGAAGCCACAGCAATGAGAAGCTCATGCACCACAACAAAGAGCAGCCCCCACTGACTGCAACTAGAGAAAGCCTGTGAGCAGCAATGAAGACCCAACACAACCAAAAATAAATAAATAAAAATAATATATTTTTTTTTTAAAAAGGCCTTATTTTTCCAAATATTTTCCATTTCTGGTAAATATTTCTATAAATATCTATAAATACACAACTAGTATCATTACTTTTCTTATGGAAGAACTAGAGACAAATTCTTTCAGCTTTTGTTTATCTTAAAATATCTTTACTTGCTTTTATTTTTAAAGGATATTTTCACTGTATATAGATCCTAGCTGGTATGTTTTTCTCTCCTAGAACTTTAAAGATATCATTTCTGTGTGTGTTTTCTGGTGAGAAGTCCTGAAGCTAATGTGGTTGTGTTTATCACTTTGTCTTTGGTTTTAAGCACTATGACTGTGATATGTGATATGTTTTCTTTGAACTTTTCTCCTTCTTTTGCTAATAGTTTGCTGAGCTTCTTACATATGTGAGTTGCTGTCTTTCTTCTGAATTAAAAAATAGTTGCTATTAAATTTTCAAATATTGTCTTCTATTCAAGTCTCTCTCTCTCATCTTTTATTCTTGGACTCCAATTATACATATGTTAGACCTTCTGATTATGGCCCATACCTCCGTAATGTTTTGTTCTTCATTCTCCATTCTTTTCTCCTTTCTGTGCTTTGTTTTGCTTATTTTTCCACTGGGCTGTGTTTGACTTCACTAACCTTGTCTTCTATTGTGCCCAGTCATGTTTGATTTATCTTCTAGATTCTATTCATTGTTCAAATAATTTTATATTTTCATCTATTCTGTCCACCTTTTTGTCTATTTTGTTTAATATTTTAATCATAGCTATTTTAAAAACCTTATCTATTTACTCCAGTATTCAGGTTATTAGAGGTCTTCTTCTGTTCAGTGTTTTATTTCTTAATTTAAGTTCCCTTTCTCTGCTTCTTTACAAGACTAGTAATTTTTTATTATATAAAAGATTTATTGGTGAAACATTTGAGAAACTCAGACTTAGTTTGGTTAGTTTTGAAGGGAAAAAATACATTTAGAGTTTAAAAGTAGATGTTTTAATAAGTTGATTATAATTCTACACAAAAAGAAATATTAGAAAACTTGAGATAGGTAGAGATTCAGTCTCAGTGAAGGAATCTATTAGATATTCCCTTCCAAGCTTAATTTTCAATCTATTATATTTTGTTCCTTAATTGTCTGCTATGTGAACAGTCTTGGCCACATTCAAATCCATTATGCATATCAAAGTAGCTATCTTGATGCTCAGGAAAACTGACTCCTACATATGTTGGCACACTGACCTAGTCCAAGTTGGGGTTCAGCACCTAGTTGGGGAAAAGGAAATGAGAAGAATGACCTTTAATAGTTAGGGTCTAGGGAAGTTTCCCAGGCAGCATCTGGTCTAGGTGAGAGAACCTAGCTTATATGGCTAACTCACTTTAAATGATGGAATGAGGACTGCATTAATATTTACATAGTGAATGAGTTAGCTTTTACTGTGTCCAAAAATCCCCCAAACTTGGAGCCTTAAAATAACAGGCTTTTATTTAGTTCATGATTTTGCAAACAACGAATTTGGGCTAGGCTCAGTTGAATAGTTTTGTTTTCTTTTTTTTTCACATCTTTATTGGAGTATAAATGCTTTACAAGGTTGTGTTAGTTTCTGCTGTACAACAAAGTGAATCAGCTATATGTATACATATATCCCCATATCCCCTCCCTCTTGAGCCTCTCTCCCACCCTCCCTATCCCATCCCTCTAGGTCATCACAAAACACTGAGCTGATCTCCCTGTGCTTTGCAACAGCTTCCCACTAGCCATCCATTTTACATTTGGTAGTGTATATACGTCAATGCTACTCTCTCACATCATCCCAGCTTCCCCTTCTCCCTTGTGGCCTCAAGTCTGTTCTTTATGTCTGCATCTTTATTCCTGCCCTGCCACTAAGTTCATCAGTACTGCTTTTTAAAATTCCATATATATGTGTTAGCATACAGTATTTGTTTTTCTCTTTCTCACTTACTTCACTCTGAATGACAGATTCTAGGTCAATTTACCTCACTATAAATAACTCAATTTCATTCCTTTTTATGGCTGAGTAATATTCCATTGTATATATGTGCCACATCTTCTTTATCCAATCATCTGTTGATGGACATTTAGGTTGCTTCCATGTCCTGGTTATTGTAAATAGTGTTGCAATGAACATTGTGGTACATGACACTTTTTGAATTATGGTTTTCTCAGGGTATATGGAGAATAGTTATTTCTGTCTCAGTTGGGCTCACTCATGAGTCTACAGTCCTCCTCTGAGTTGGGTACAGGCTGGATAATATAGAATGGCCTCAGATGGAATGGCTTGTCTCTGCTCTCTGTGGCCTTTCCAGCAGGCTAACCTGAGTTTCTTCATATGGGGGTTGAGAAGAGTTCTAGGAGAGAGCAGAATTGTCCTTGGTCTCTTGAGATCTAAGCTCAGAACTGGCACATTTCACTTCCACTGCATTGTATTGGCCAAAAAGTTCACAAGGAAAGCTCAGATTCAAGGGGAAGAGAAATAAACTCCAATTATTTATGGAAGGAACTGCAAAGTCACATTGACAAAACTGTAAATACAGGAAGGAGTGAGCAATTTTTGACTTTTTTGCAATCTGATACATGGAAAGGAGGATTCTGAAAGTTTGGGTTTAGGAAAAGTTGAAGACTTTGATTATTTTCTTCCCTCTACACCAATTAAAACCACACCCCTCTTTTAAAGCTTCTTGGAAAGGCAGCACAGAGTAATGGAAAGTGTGTGCATGGGCTTTGGAGTCAGACCTGAGTTACTGGCTGGGTCACAGTGTGAAAAGTACACAAACTCTCTGAAGTTAATTGCATATGAAATTTAGATAATCAATATCCACCTCAAATGATTACTGTGAGAGTTAGTCAGCCAATAATCACTGAGTCATGGTAACATATTGTAATCACTGAGTTATCGTAACAGGACCCTTATTCATTCTGAGCCTAGTTTTTGCCTCTGCTGTGAAAACTGCACTAACTCCCTCAAACCACATAGATGGCTCATAGAGTTGGAGAGCCATAGGGACCTAGGACGCTTTTATCCCAGTTTTATGCGATGAGACATTTATCCAATGTCTCATCACATAAAACTACTGATTTTGGACTTCCCTGGTGGCACAGTGGTTAAGAATCCGCCTGCCAATGCAGGGGACATAAGTTTGATCCCTGGTCTGAGAAGATCCCACATGTCGTGGAGCAACTAAGCCCATGCACCACAACTACTGAGCCTGTGTGCCACAACTACTGAAGCCCATGTGCTCTAGGGCCCACATGCCACAACTACTGAGCCCATGTGCTGCACCTACTGAAGCCCCCATACCTATAGCCTGTGCTCTACAACAAGAGAAGCCACCGCAATGAGAAGCCCGTGCACCGCAACGAAGAGTAGCCCCCACTAGCCACAACTGGAGAAAGTTCACATGCAGCAACAAAGACACAATGCAGCCAAAAAAATAAATATAATTTAAAAAAACCTATTGATTTCCTTTATTTGTCACCTATAAAGTTCTATATTGTTAACTCTTAGTAAACATAACCTTGTCTTCTCCTGTAGCCTGTTAGCTTCTTGAGAGTAGTGGCCTTTCACTATTTTCCAGGTGGGTGCCCTGCACCTAGCACAGTGGCTGGCATGGAACAGGCACTTCGTGAATCATAGTTGTGTGACTGGGTGTGAAGAATAAAGGACAGCAATGTCTTCCAAGCTAACTGGAATGGTCAGTGGGGTGGAAGTTATCCACAAGCCTGGTGGAAATGAGCTGAAACTAGGGAAATTATTTATCTCTCATATTCTCCTAACCTGACCATGAGGTTACAAATCAGGAAGAAATAGACTCAGAAATATCAATAATCATGGTTCTTTATTCAAATTTATAAATATTTACTGTGGTCCCATAGTATATACCTCCTGATTTCTCCTCTAAATTCACTCTCCACATTTTGCGTCATGCCCAGGAGGCTGGCCTCTATGAGCTGCTCTCTTGCTAGATGGACCAACTCTTGTAGTTTGACCAGGACACTTCCAGTTTTAACACTGAATGTCCCCCATCCCCGGAAACTTGTAAGTCCCTGGCGAATTGGGATGGTTATTCATGCTAGCCTTTGTTCTCTGGCTTCCCGCTGGGTTTGGCCCATAGGAGTCACCAGCTGGAGATCAGAGGGCGGGAGCAGATTAAGGTCAGGATATTTGTGTCTGAGCTCCTTCCTGCTGAGTCTCTGCTGATTGGCAAAGACTTCCCTTCCCTTTACCAAAGTCTACGTTTTTATTAAATGTCCTTCTCCTAACAGCTATCCTTCCAAGGTTCTGCTCCTGCAAGCCCAGGGGTGGTAATGCCCTCTCTGAGTTGATAACCTGGGGTACTGTCCTTTTCCTTAAGCCATACCCACAACCTTGTAAATGTCCCTTTATTAAATTCTCCTTAAACTTGTAATGAATGCCGCTCATTTCCTGATGACACCTGATTGACCCTGGCCTTGGCTCCTGAGAACTATGCTTGATACTGTGATAGATACAAAAATAGTATAAAATAGGATCCCTGCTTACAATCCAGTGAGAGGAAATGGTTTGTATTAAAGTCATTGAGAAGCATTGGAACAACATTTGAACCTTTTTTTAGCTGTGAAATGAAGGGAATGAACTTAAAACATGCTTTCAGAGATTCCACAAAACAGGAACACATTTTTTGCCAATTTTTTGTTTTTTATCTTACAAACCATTTTTATCACCGTCTAACTGAAACTTTATTAAAAATAAACAAGATTTTCAAGGTAGTTTCTGATTCCAACACAATAAGACTGCTGTCATCTTAATAAGGTGCTAGATTAAATGTAATGTTCAAGAATAGCCAGGGAGAGGAGTGAGCAGGGCTGGTTTGACATTGTCAAGGAAGGTGTCACTGAGAATATGGACAAACTGAGCTTCAAGGATGGGCAGTTTGGGATACAGGGGAGCCAGAGGGATGAAGGCATTTCAGGTTAAGGCAAACTATGAATTTAAATAAGGTCTGCAGGCTCAATAACAAAAAACAAACAACCCAATCCAAAAATGGGCAGACCTAAATAGACATTTCTCCAAAGAAGATATACAGATTGCCAACAAACACATGAAAGAATGCTCAACATCATTAATCATTAGAGAAATGCAAATCAAGACTACAATGAGATATCATCTCACACCGGTCAGAATGACCATCATCAAAAAATCTAGAAACAATAAATTCTGGAGAGGGTGTGGAGAGAAGGGAACACTCTTGCACTGCTGGTGAGAATGTGAATTGGTACAGCCACTATGGAGATCAGTATGGAGGTTCCTTAAAGAACTACAAATAGAACTACCATATGACCCAGCAATCCCACTACTGGGCATATACCCTGAGAAACCCATAAGTCAAAAAGAGTCATGTACCAAAATGTTCATTGCAGCTCTATTTACAATAGCCAGGAGATGGAAGCAACTTAAGTGTCCATCATCGGATGAATGGACAAAGATGTGGCACATATATACAATGGAATATTACTCAGCCATAAAAAGAAATGAAATTGAGTTATCTGTAGTGAGGTGGATGGACCTAGAGTCTGTCATACAGAGTGAAGTAAGTCAGAAGAGAAAGACAAATACCGTATGCTAACACATATATATGGAATCTAAGAAAAAAAAAAAGATGTCATGAAGAACCTAGGGGTAAGACGGGAATAAAGACACAGACCTACTAGAGAATGGACTTGAGGATGTGGGGAGGGGGAAGGGTAAGCTGTGACGAAGTGACAGAGTGTCATGGACATATATACACTACCAGACATAAAATAGATAGCTAGTGGGAAGCAACCACACAGCACAGGGAGATCAGCTCGGTGCTTTGTGACCACCTGTAGGGGTGGGATAGGGAGGGTGGGAGGGAGGGAGATGCAAGAGGGAAGAGATATGGGAACATATGTATATGTATAACTGATTCATTTTGTTATAAAGCAGAAACTAACACACACTTGTAAAGCAATTATACTCCAATAAAGATGTTAAAAATAAAATAAAATAAAAGGGCCAGTAAAATAAAATAAAAAATAAGAAAAGGATAAAATGAAGCCCAAGGTGTGAGATACATACTAGATTCTACAAACGACAGTGCGGTGGTTAGACTTCACGCCCAAACTGTCTGCTTTCAAAACCCAATTCTGCCTGCCTCATACTAGCCGTGTGACCTTAGGCAGGTGACTTAACTTCTCTGTGTCTCAAAAGAGGATTCTTAAAATGGGGATAATAATATCTGTCTCAGAGTGTTTAAGGAGGAAGAGACGAGTAAGTGTTCTAAGTGCTCAGAGCAAACCCTGGCATATAGCAAATTCTTTAAGTATTTGGAAAATAAAATTGTAAATGTTAAAAAATTAATAAACAAATAAATAAATAAGTAAGACCTGCAGGAAGCCTAGTGGGTGGTAAAGAGACAATGGAGAGGCTAAAATGACTTGTTAGGGATAGAATCCAATGGAACTAGATTTCAGAAGCCTCTAACACCAGGGCAATCTGGTAGGCACAGGTGTCTTGTTGTCCTGAGTCAGGAAGAAAAAACAAGATATACTAAGAGTCTAAGGTGTGGATATAATCCCCTTCTGTCTTAGATGGAATTTTCTTTTATTTTGTGTGTAGCAAGTTCACATAGGAATAATGCCCAAGATCACAACGCACATGTTCTCTGTTAGTAGAGATGATATGGAATTCCAGGGCCCAGATCCACAATTTAGAAAGACTCTTCACACTTCCGTGTGTTTCCTAGAAGAAGGTTCCCAAAGCAGGCAAGTTCCCTCCATGGAGTTATTTGGTGACTGTTTACAAATTTGTGCAATTAACATGCCTTTTAGATGTAAATATAAATCAGCCGAGGGAAACACATTATTAAGTAGCAGACAACGTGCAGAGGGTTTTAAAAGGGCTGCCAGCGAGGGGTTAACTCCAGTCCTCATACCACACCAAATGCATTCACAGTGGTGAAAGATGCAAGTGAAGCCCGCTGAGTAGCAGAGCTCCCAGAATGCAGCAGGAGGCCAGCAATGTGGAGTTATTCCCAGGTGACACTGTTTGAATGTCATTTAAAGTTCACTTTCATTATTTTAATTGTCACTGTAAAAATTTCCCATTCAGGACTGATTATGTTCTAAGAGAAATCAGAACTTAAATTCCAATCAATCATAATGGAACGTGTTGCTGCAAGTGGTATATAAAGCTGTGCCTCGGATGTGATGAAGACAGTATTAGTTACTTGTGAAAAGCTGCCGGGGGATTTAGGAGCAAGTAGGATTAATCCTGAATAATTTACCTGGCCAAAGCTATCAGATGAGGGAGGGATGGAAATGCTTTATCGGTGCCCCAGCATGCCCAGGGAAGGGTGCGGCTGTTGCTTCAGTTCAGATACGAATGAGCAGGAACGCGCCGAGGTTTGCAAGGAGACCTGTTTTGCATCGAGTCCGGGGCTCCTTCAGGAGATATGGGACTTTGTCCCAGATCTTTCTGTTAATGGCTGTGTCCATTTAGGGAAGGCACTTAACTTCTTTGAATCTCAGTTTCTCTTTCTGTAAAACTTCACTTAGAAAGTGAAGAATAAGTTATGGTTAAAAAAATGTCATATAACAGCACCTTGTAACCCCCAAAGTGCTCCTAAGTGCTAACTTAAATTGTTTTCAAATGTTGGCTTCACACAAGGGATGGGCCTCAAGTCCAGGGATGGCTGGCTAAGCACTGTTGGAGTGGGAAGATGGCATGTGTGTGGCCATCAGTTGACCCAGCCCAAGACACTGGCCTCATTGAGACGGGTCCTCAGGGACCAGGGTCAGAGTCCCAATGGGTAGGGAGTCTCCATTCTTCCTGCCTGTGTCCTTCCTTCCCTGCTTCTCCTTGGATCCAGCTGTGAACCTGGTCACGAGGCATGAGGGGCCATCCTTGCTGGGACTGAGGGATCTTGGTTTCTTTCACTGCACGGAACCAGGAATAAATGCCTTGTTATAAGAACTGACACAAAACTGAGAGTCTTGAGCGAAGGGGTAGTTAAACTCGCAGGCTTTGGAATTAAACAGATCAGTTTGTCAAGTTTCTTAATCTCTGAGGCCCAATATTCACATCTGGAAAATAGAGATTACAGCTACCTCACAGGGCCATGGAAAGGATGAACACAGTACCTGACAATTATAGGCTCTCAGAAATGGTAGTTAACATTGGTACTTCAAACCCACCCTGGCAACAATACAACTTTGGGATTAGTGCAAGGATTTTGAAAGGAAAGCCAGAAGCCAGGGCCCCTGGTTTCTGCTTCCAGAAGGTTTCTAATGATGATGTGGCCGTGAGCCTGCAGTCCCTTGGGTCTGAGCTTCTAGATGCATATAAGTAGGATGACAATGTAGTCATGGCCCTGATTTCTCTCTCTGTACCCTAGCGCCAGTGGCTCCCCTCCCAGCGGAAGTCAGGACACAGAGCAGGAAGTGACTCCCTGTGACTCTTCCCTGCCTGGGAAGCACCAACAGCCTTTGTTTCTGTAACCCCTCAGAAACAGGAAGACCCCCATGTCTTTCCTCCTCCAACCTCACCTGCAAACCAATTTTCTTGGAAAGAGAAGTCAGGGGAACTGGCAGGAACCTAATAAAGGTCTCTGAAAACAATGTTTCTCCATCTGAAAAGTAAACCATGTCTTTAAATGCATTAACTCTGTGGGGAAATAAATGCAATAAACCAAATTCAATCCCTGCCAACATTTGTTTTCTTATCTATGTAAAATCAATATACTTGTTGCAATTATGTCTTTCAATAAATCCTCCCAAATTCTTATTTTCTCATAAGATTTCCTGCCGCACTCAGATTCATTGCATTCATTTTCCATCTAGAGAAATTGTTTCTTGTATTTTCGAGCCATCCGGTTTCCCTGAAGGATGCTGAGCCCCGCCCTCCTCCCTCCTTGGCTGCTGCCTCTCTTCTGCAAGGGCTGTTTAGGCGAAAATTACTTTAATTGGATTGTGGTGCTGGGCTGGGATTTGCGCTGGTGGGCACAGCCCTCTTTGGTGTAGGAGTGAGTTTCCCAGCCAGGGCTGGTCTCTGCCAGCTCCCTCATCGGCATAGTCCTGGAGGACAGCTGTGTGGGGGACAGCAGCTACCTCTGGTCTCTGAGGTGAGCACATGGCTGTTTTATTAAAGAATGGATGGCACAGCTGTGATGCCTCTTCCAACAGGAACATTTATTTTATTTTTTGATGGATGTGCGTGTACTCTTGGGCTTCCTGTCTCTGCCAAGCTTAGAGGAGATGGATCACCGTGTGTGGATCATAGTGTGTCCTGGATCCATCATAGGAGACGGATCACAGACAAAAGAAGCTTGGAGAACGCCAGTGCACCCACTGGCCGGCCTCTTGCTCGTGTTATTGTGGGCATCCAATGAGTCCTGTGTGCCAGTGCCTCCCCCCTGCCTGCACACAGTAGGGCCTCACCAAGAAGTGGCTTCCCCCTCATCGCAAGAGGCGGGACACTGGGTTTGAAGAGGGGAGTGACTTGTCCAGGTGGTCAGCTCTGAACGTGGGTTCGTGACTCCCAACCTCCCAATGCAATTAGGTGTAGCGCTGCCTTGACACTGGTCTCCACTCAGCTGAGTGGCTTTCTTTCCTCTCTCCTTCTCCAGGTGGGGTTTAGTGCCTACCTGCTGTTTCCTCCTGCCTCAGTGTCAGCCATCCTCTCAGATCTCTTTTCAGCTTCCGCCACAGCTCCCTCCTGGCCTCCCTCTCCCTGGTCTCCCAACCTGTCCTCTCCCTAAGGACCTGCTCCAGTCAGGAGGGGCCCAGCCCCTGACCTGGCCCCTGCACACAGGGCCCTGCTGCAAATTGGCGGCTTGTTTCAATGACTCCGCTGAGTGACTGCGAAGACACAGAGGAAACACTTGAAAGGGCTCCCCTCCTATAAAATGCTGTTTGTTGTGACAGGACAGGAAAAGGCCATCAGCCTCCGAGAAGACCTGGCAGCAGGGCACAGTTTGACGAGCTGAGGAGACAGGAGATGAATGAGCTGCCAGGGCTGCCGAAGAGACTGTAGACTTTAACTTATTTATTAAGCTAAATTATTTACGTGAGGGAGTCGGCTGCTCTGAGTAATTTATTTCAAGCTCTGAGTCCAAACACCATTTTCAGTAAGAGTGGTTGACCCTGGCAAAGAAAAAAATAAGACTAAAAACCAGAGACAGTTCAACCCTCTCCTGTGGACCTCTGTACCTCGGAGAGGAAGGAGAGATTTGCAGAGAGAAAGGTCTGGGGCAGTTTAATGTGCCATCCAACATGCAGGAGACACCTCCCAGGGATGCAGCTCTCCCTGTCTTCTCTGCTGATTAGTGCACTGCCTTGGGCTATGAAGATACCAGGTTAAAGGGGACCTGAGATGTGGCCAGAGGCTGCAGAGGCGTCAAGCCATATCCTGCAGAGATGCAGGAGCTTGATTCAATATTTATGAAGCCCTGGTGGGATCCCTTCCCTCCCTGTATAGGAATTTGTTAATTATCACGGGGCACATTTGCTATTCATCTCTTTTCAATTATTAATCAGCAGAAAAGGCCAGCTGTGTGTGGAAACCCAAGCCTGAGCAGTTAGCCTGGTCTTCCCCAGGGTGGGGGGGGGGACCCAGAATGCACCAAATAGTATGAGGTCCAGATGTGGTTCCTCCTTCAAAACTCAGTAAGGGCCTCTGGGTTCACCTGCAGGGGAAGTTGGGTCAGTTTAGATGAAAAGCACACCGTCAGCTTCCACTTGTAATGTAGAAATGATCACCTCCTAATGTTTGTGTGCCATTTGAAGGCTTACTGTCCTTCAAAAAGAAAAAGGAAATATGTTCCCTGGAGTATGTCCTTTGTGACTTTTATCTTTTCTGGAAGAGAAGATGGAACAGAAATATAACAGATATGGTGGGGAAGGCTCCAGGCCCCAGGCTTTGGAACTGGACAGAACTGAGTGGCACTTTTGACTCTGTTTAGTGACTGCATGACTACTGATCTCTACTTCTACATTCATGCAGAGGGGAGAACGATATCTACCTCGCAGAGTTGTTTATATACTTCACAGTGTATAAAAGAAGTCTCATATGATCAGCAGTCAGTACAATGGTAAAGGTTATTATTGTTCAGTTTTACTGTCTTGGTCCTGTATGATCTTCCATTTGCAGTTGCAATGGTTTATGAACACTTGGCTGTCCTAACCATCTAGTGGAAGAAACAAAAAATACTTTTAAACTCCAGAAGTACAGGGAGCCCTTCTATTTCTTTCATACCCTCCCAAAGACCTACTGATTGGCACCTGCTATCTCCCTGGTGTTCAATCAAAACTATGCTTTCCAGCAGCGCAAAGATGATATGCTGTCCAGAGGCTCATGGTTTGGTGGAAAGGGCTCTGGACTTGGAGTCAGAAGTCATGGGTTTAAATTCTGTTTCTACCACTTACTAGCTAGTGGCCTTGGGCTGTTCATTCTACTCAGTTATCCTCCTTACCCTGTGAGACCGATGCTGTCATCCAGATTTTATAGATGAGGAAATTCAGGCTCCGTAAGCATTTGACTACAAAACACCAAACATCCATAGCTTTAGCTTTTGTTATCACAAAGTGAAGATTATACCATTGGGTCTAGAAGGGTGTGTGTTTAGGCAGCTTTCAGGCTGTGTGCATGGGTTTTCACTAAGCCCTTCCTGTCCTCACTCCTTCTGAGAGGTGGGGCTCACCAGGCAGGACAGGCTCAAGTGTGGACAGGTGAACACAGTGGACTGGCCCACCGGGAGACGCAGCCTATGCTTCAGGCCACCAGGCAGAGTCTCAGACTGAAGTGGATGGCCCACTAAAATAGTTGAAAGAGAGTTTAATGTAAAGACTATCTACAAAGGTGTGGACAGGGTTTAGGGAAACCTCTACAGATAGTACCTCAGTGGGACAAACAGTGGAACTCTAATAGCCCCACTAGGCTTGAACGGGAGGGAGTGAGGGGTGGGGGAAGCAATTACTGGTCCTGGATAATGCTGTGTGTCTGACAGCACCTGAGAGCTTTGGGCAAGGGAGCCACCCACTGCCAGCCCAAAGGGAGGGAGAGGCTGGGGGAATTAACACAGTTTCCTCTTTCCCTCTTATCACCTACTGAGGTTGAATTCACCCTGAAGCAAGAGACCTGCTGCTGAGAGCCCATGTCCTGTCCCCAGACACAGAGCAGGTGGAGAAGGGAGGAGAGTGAGGAGTGTGTGTCAAGAGGAGCCTGCAGAAGGCACTCTGCACATTGACTGTGTTACCTTGATAAACACACTACCAAAAACTAAACAGGCTTCTTTAAATATCCACCAAAGTAGGGCAGCTGATGGAAAGTTTCTAGGACCCATGTGTCTCTGTGAATGGAGCAGGAACTTCTCTGTCCACTTCTTCTAAAACTCAGATTTAGAAAACAAGCTAACAAATTGGAACCCTAGCAGCAAGATCTCGGTGGCCTCTTCTTTGGTGCTCAATCTGTTCAAATCATCAATGCTTTGAACAACCCATCTTTGGATTTTTCTCCTGAGGACTTGGGCTGCACTGAAACAATCTCAGGATAGTTGGTCAGTTCAGTGGAATGAGAAACCTCAGTTGCTATGCATCAATCTTTGGAAAGATAATTGATTCCATTTTCACTCTTCAATCGTTTGCTTTGGGCATTGCACCCTGCCAGTTACTGCCTCATGTCTGCTCTTCATTCTTGGCTACTCACACCTGAGAGCCCACGGATGTTCACCTCCCCAAGTCTGGATGGGGTCAGTCTGAGTCTAATTGTGACTGAGGCTGTAGTACAATGAGAACCTTACGTGTACCAATTGGTGGTGGTTAAGATTAAGTTACTAAATCCTAGAATCTGGGGGCAGTGAGCCCCTGCCTTACTCCTTAAGTTCTTTTGCTCGACAGCCAGAACCATGTCTTTAGGATCAACCCTTGGGGACTAATTTGTCCAAAAAATACAACTTTAGTCTTATTCTCCCCCTTCATATGCTGAGTTATCCCAGTCTATGGGGCAAGTGTTCTGCTTTCATCTTTACCCTTAACTGTATTCATTCATTCCTTCAATATTTATGAGAACCTACTCTATCCATCATGCAGTCCTTTGTTATCCTGTTTGGTGGTCTTGATTATCCCCGTAAGAATGGAGTTCATCATAAACCCCACCCACCCAAGGTCTTGATGCCCTTGAGTAAACACTTCCAGGGCTGACAGTCTATCAATCTTCCAGGCTGCCAGGTATAAAGGGTGCCTGGACCACTTGAAACTACACTTTCTCAGCTAATTGGAAGCTTAACTACCACTTTCTGCCTGTCTCTCAACTGCCTTAATCACTTCTTCCCCACTTCCCTGACCCTCTGGATCAGCATTTACAGAGGCTAATGCCCAGGTCTCAGGCCCCACTTTCTCCTGGCCATGCTGTTTGGAGCCAGTCATCATCTCTCACATGGGAGTCCTCATGCATGATGGGGAGCTCTAGGGCAGTTTCTGTTTCACAGTCAAGAACCTTCAGAACATTTCTATGAAGGCTTTCCCAATCACCTTAGATAGAAAAAAAAGGGGGTGGGGGGAGCATTTCCTGTTATTTTGTTTTACCAACCTCCAGATATTTACTGTCTTCCTTATAAATGGACTTTTATCTTCCATAAGTTCTGTGAGGTCAGGGTCAAATTGTGTTTTTAGGGGTTAGCATAGGATGGATAATTGTATTAGACTAAATGACCATCTGCTCTGGTGACTCCATGATGGGATAATTGAATGAATGAATGTTAATCAATGGGAAGACACAGACATTGCAAAGTTAATGTTCCTGACCACAGGCATTTACAATCTTTGATACTCACAGTCTAGTGGGGAAACCATCATAAACATGCTTGATCCAATTAACTACACGCTCAGGAGAAGAAAGTGTCAAGTGAAGGCCCAAGCAAAGAACTAAAGAAGCCCCAAGGAAGGAGATATTCTATGTTCAGAAGGCCCACAGAAGTACTCCTGGAGAAAAACTTTCCTGGAAAAAGACCAGTTTCCTCTCTTTCTTCTTTCAGAAGTAAGATTTACCAAGCATCCCTTTTGGGGGTCCTAATGGGCTGCATTGGTATTGAATTCTCCTATTCTTAGGGTGACTTGGTATGATGTTTCTCAAAGTGATATATTTTAAGTAAATTGATGTTTTTCTCAAGCTGTAACATGTTGCTTTCACTGTACCTTCTATGCATTCCTCCCAAAGACTACTAGTGCAAGCAGGTCTGACCTCTCACTAGCAGTTCAGTACAGATTATTTGCTGGTACATCAAAGAACCCAGGGAGAGAGAAAACAAAAGAAGTGAGTCAATAATGTTGGAATTTCAGGCACTCTGGAAACTGAGTGGTACAGATCAATATTTTGGAATAGAGGTACCTCTCTCATCCATTCAGTTAAATTAGGTAGCAAATATGTATATTGTACCCTTGGAGAGGGGGTTCCATTTAATATCACTAGTCAGACAGCTTTGATTCTTATTTACTTTCAAATATCCTTGAAATAAATTATCCAGACACTTTTCCTGTTCATGGACAAGAGATCACTTTCCTCACGGATGGGAGTCGGGGAGACTGAACCTCATAACGAGAGAATTGCTACATTTGCTACATATTGGGGAGGAGCATGCACTTGAAACTCAGCACTCAGGGCCCACATGCTCAGAGAATGATTCAGAGATTACATTTTTATAGAATAGCCACATCCACACACTTAAAAGGATCTGTATCTAATAATAACAGAGCTGGTTAAATTGCTGTTCTCATCACCCACAGACCATCTTGGAGATTCTTATTTCAAACTCTTTAGCTTGTCCTACCCAAACATGAGGGAAAATGCTACACTTTCTCCCAACAGCTCATTATGTAGAGAATAGGATGTTCCCACTGAAGATGCAGGAACTCTTGAAATTATGGCTCTTCAGGCTCTTCCTGAGGAAGGGAGGGGAGACCATTCTGAGATTTTTCATATGCTAGAGTCTCATCTCCTCAACTGAGTTTTCTGTGACAATCCTGGTTTCACTGATAGTTAGCCTCATAAAATTCGCTTTCTGCAGAATCCTGTTAACAACCATGAATGGCTTTGGGACTTTGCACATGGTGTAGTCATTTAATATTTATAGTAAAATTTAGCTATTTTCATGTGTTAGGCTTGCCTCTAATTTTATCATAAGCCCTTGAGGGCAGGGACCATGCCTCAATATATAATTTTTTTATATGATACATATCTGCATATATAACATAGCATCTTGCTTAGGAAATATCCAGGAATAAAAGAGAATATAGGCAATTCACCAGGTAGGAGGCACTTGACTTTTACTCTTTCCTTTCATCAGTGTATCACAATATCTTAACATAGTGCCTGGCACCAAGTAGGTGCCCAGTAAATGCTTGTGGAGTCATTAACTGGATAAGAAGATTTAGAATTCAATGATTGTTTTTTCCTAACCTCTCCCTCACAAAAAATAAAAACAAAACCAATAACCTATTTACCTCTAGAAATGTTAGAATGGGAAAAGATGTTGAAGGTGCTTCATTTTCATATTCTTTACAAACAGTAATTCCCTTTTGACTAACACACTTAGTCAGAAATCAGGAAGCTCACTACTTTTCAGGGCAGTTTGGTCTGTCTAGGGACACCTCTATTATAAATGTCTTCCAGTGTATGTCCTATTCCTAAGTAATAGCTTGTTTCCCTAGAATGGATGACCAGAGCCCAAAACTAAAGAGAGAAAAGAGGGGGTTATTCTTAGTGTTCTGAAAGAAGCCTCCAACAATTGGGGCCTGAGCTAAATAAGAGGTGATGAAGCAGGCTTGCAACTACCTACCACAGTCTCAAATTGCTCCTCACAATGCATTGCCAGTCTATATGAGCAGAGGCCATAAAAGGGAGGTTGAATGTGAAATCATTTAAGCTGTTTGCTCTTGAAATCATTTTCAGCAACCCACCAAGCTAAGTAAGGAAGCTACTGGGATACCAGCAGGAATGGACACCAAGCTCTCACTCCCAGGATGGATGCTTACCGAGCTATACAGTACATCCAGTCCACCATGGTGCTGCCCCAGGAGTGGTGAAGGGAATCTAACATGAGTATTTTGAAGTTTGGGATGTACATAAACATAAAGATGGTGCCAGATTCCTTCCTGGACACTTCTGATGGAAAATAGCTTGCTGGAATAGGTCTAAACCAGGAAACTTAATAGGGACGATGGGGAGGGGGCGGGGCTGAGAAAGAAATTGGGCAGTTTCCACTCCAAGAAAAACTTAGCAGTTTCAGGAGCTCCATATGAAAATTCAGGTTAGAAGAGGAACCCTGTGGGCCCTATGAACAGGGGTTGGGAGCATGACAGCTCCCTGCTTCTTCCTGCTCCCAGGAAACATGACAGTCCCTCTCTAAGGTATCCATAGTTACTAAGGAGACCAAAGTGAGACCAAATACTATCCTAAGAAATCTAGGCTCATGATCTACATGGAGACCACCACATCAGGGATGCAACAAGTAGCAGAAGAACCAGACCAACCTAGGGACCATGTAGTTAAGATCACCCCTTCCAATATATGTTGTCCCCTTACACCAGTCTCCAACAACAACAAGGGACACAAAAACAATCTAGAGAGGGAGGAAGGAGGAATAAAAGCATAAACTATAGACCCATCACACTTAAGATACCGAGCTAGGCCAAACCCAAGCTGAGGGGAAGGAGAGAGAGAACATTTAAATTTTCAAATGGGTTTTACTGAATTAATAAAAAAAATATGCAGCATATGTCATTGAATTTTGACAAAACATTGGATTTATCAAACCATGGTTGAAAGGATTCATTAGAAGAAAAAGAAAAAAATGTTTTATAAAGAAAGTCCTTTATGCAGAGAAAAATGGCATCGAATGGAAATATACAACTACACAAAAAATAAAAAAACATTGGAAATGGTAACCAAGTGGCTAGTATAAAATACTTCTTTTTTATTTAAACGTTTAACAGATAACCAACTGTTAAAGCAAAAACAATAACAATGTATTATAAGTGTTATAACACAGAAGTAAAATGTATGACAACAAGGGCATAAAAGTTAAAAGGGAGAAATGGAGATATCCTGTTATATGGTTTTTATATTTATATATGAAGTGGTATAACAGCACTTAAAGACTGAATTGTGGTAAGTTAAAGAGGTATACCACTGATATAAACTTTAAAGCAATCACTAAAATAAAACAAAAAAGAGTTATAACTAATAAACCAATGAAGGTAATAAAATGGAATCATACAAAATAGTCAAAGGAAGACAGGAAAAGGGGAAAAAGGAAATAAAGAAAAAGTAGAAGGCAAATAGTAATATGGTAGAATTGAACTCAATCACATCAATAATCATATCAAATTTAAGTCTTCTTAAACATCCCAGTTAAGAAGTAGAGATTATCAGGTATAATGAACAATAAACAAACAAAAAAACAAATAAAAAGCAAGACTCAATTATGCTGTCTACAAGAAACCCATTTGAAATACAAATACACAAATAGGTTAAAAGTAAAAGATGGAAAAGATATAGCATGATAGCACTAAAAAACAAACAATAGTGAAAAAAACAAAACAAAAACAAAACCCTAGAGTAGCTATATTATTCTTAGACAACATAGATTTCAAAGAAAAGAACATTAGCAGGGATGAAGAGGGTTATTTTTAAACATGCTAAAGGGGTCAATTAATCAAGAGGACATGACAATCCTATATGTTTATGCACCTAATAACAGAGCTCCAAAATACGTGCAACAAAAACTGATAAATAAATCCACTTTATGTTTGGAGATTTCAATATCCCTCTCTGTATAATTGACCAAACAAGTAAAAGGAAAATATCTAAAAATATAAAAGACTTGAACAAACCTATTAACCAACTTGACCTAATTTACATTTTTAGAACATTTCATCCAACAATATCCAACAGCAGAGTACACATTCTTCTCAAGTGCATACAGAACATTTACCAAAATAGACCATATTCTAGGCTATTAAAAAATGTCTTAATAAATCTAAAAGAATTTAAGTCATACAAAGTAGGATCTCTGACCATGATGAAATTAAATAAAAAATCAATTAACAGAAAGATACCTGGAAAAATTAGTAAAATATTTGTTTACTAAATTACATTCTTTTAAATTATTCTTAGATCAAAAAACCAAAAGCCAAATTAGAAATTATTTTGAATTTAATGAAAAATTTGGAGATAAGATCTAAATGTAAAATCTAAACTTATAAAGTTTCTAGAAGGAAACAAGGGAAAGTATTTGTGACCTTGGATTTGAGTCAAATATTTCTTAGATAGATATGACAACTAAAGCATTATAATTAGTCCTGTACATACAAACAAGTTCCGTTCTGAGAGGGCGCTCATAAGTCCAATTTGTTTGTAAGTGCAACAAAGTTAGCCTAGGTACCCAACTAACACAATCGGCTATATAGTACTGTACTGTAATAGGTTTATAATACTTTTCACACAAATAATACATAAAAACTAACAAACATGAAGAATAAAGAAAATATTTTTAATCTTACAGTACAGTACCTTGAAAAGTACAATAGTACAGTACAATAGCTGGCATACAGGGACTGGCATCGAGTGAACGGGCAAGAAGAGTTACTGACTGCAGGAGGGAGAGGAATTGGGAGATGGTAGAGCTGAAGGATCCTCAGCAATAGGAGAGGGAGGGAAAGCTACTATTTCACTCATGCCTTACGAGATTGGACATGCAAACACACGTAAGTTCTCAATTTGTAGCTTCGTATGTAGGGGACTTACTGTAGTTATAAAAGAAAAAAGACGATTAATTGGACTTCAGTGATAAAAAGGAATGAATTATTGATATATGCAATAATACAAATGAATTTCAAAATAATTAAACTGAATGAAAGAAGTCAGAAAAAAGAGTGCATAAGATGGAGAGAATGGACTTGAGGACACGGGCGGGGGGAAGGGTAAGCTGGGACGAAGTGAGAGAGAGGCATGGACTTATATATACTACCAAATGTAAAACAGATAGCTAGTGGGAAGCAGCCACGTAGCACAGGGAGATCATCTCGGTACTTTGTGACCACACAGAGCGGTAGGATAGGGAGGACAGGAGGGAGATGCAAGAGGGAGGAGATATGGGGATATATGTATATGTATAGCTGATTCACTTTGTTATAAAGTGGAAACTAACCCACCATTGTAAAGCAATTATACTCCAATAAAGATGTTAAAAAATATTTTTTAATTAAAAGAAAAAGAGTGCATATTGTGTGATTCCACTTATATAAAGTTGTATAAAATGCAAATGGATCTATAGTGACAGAAGTACATCAGTGGTTACCTTGCGGAGGAGTTTGATGGAGGCATTGCAAAGGAGGAGATAATGACTATGTTCATTATCTTGATCAAGATGATAGTTTATGAGTGCATATGTATGTCAAAACATAGCAGTTATACACTTTGAACATGAACAGTTTATTGAATATCAATTCTGTATCAGTGAAGCTCTTAAAAAATCCTCTGTGGTAAGTCATCTCAGTAAACCCCTCTTACAGATCCAGAAGCTTAGCCACAGAGATGTAAGTGTGGTCTTCCAGATTTTATATCTAGGTGTGGCCAAGCCAGGGTTTGAATCCAACTCTGACTTTAGAGTCCATCTCCACACTAGAATAATTCTTTCCGCTATAGAATGTTACCTCAGCATTCAGGAGGCTCATATTAAGCCTCATTAGAAATGATACATATATACAATGGAATATTACTCAGCCATAAAAAGAAATGAAATTGAGTTATTTGTAGTGAGGTTGACAGTCCTAGTGTCTGTCATATAGAGTGAAGTAAGTCAGAAAGAGAAAAACAAATACCGTATATTAACACATATATATGGAATCTAAAAAAAAAAAAAAAAATTGGTCATGAAGAACCTGGGGCAAGATGGGAATAAAGACGCAGACCTAATAGAGAATGGACTTGAGGACATGGGGAGGGGGAAGGGTAAGCTGTGACAAAGCGAGAGAGTGGCATGGACATATATACACTACCAAATGTAAAATAGATAGCTAGTGGGAAGCAGCCGCATAGCACAGGGAGATCAGCTCAGTGCTTTGTGATCACATTAGAGGGGTGAGATAGGGAGTGTGGGAGGGAGGGAGACCAAGAGGAAAGAGATATGGGGATATATGTATATGTATAACTGATTCACTTTGTTATAAAGCAGAAACTAATACACCATTATAAAGCAATTATACTCCAATAAAGATGTTAAAAAATAAATGAAATGCACACAACCCAAATATTATCTTCACTTAAACACATTTCCAGAATAATTTTAAGCCCATTTAAATAAATGTATTACTAAAATAAGAAAACAAACAAAAAAAGAAATGATACTTCATTAGAAGTGAGGACTTTCTCACATAAGAAAGTGAGACTTACTACTCCCCCAAACAGACCTGCAGTAGCTGTGAACACGTGGTATAACCTGGTGTTCAAGGCTGAGCCTTTGTCAATTCTCTGACTATATTTATTCTCTCCCTAGGTAATATCAGTCAGTCCTATAGCATCAAATATTGTCTCTATGTTTGATAACTTTCAAATTTGCACCTTCATCACTGAGCTCCAGACACCTGTATCCTATGCCTTAGACACAGAAAAGAACTACCCCTAATGCTATGGACTGAATATTTGTGGCCCCCCACCAGTCAATTCATATGTTACAAACCTAACCCCAATGTAATAGCATTAGAAGGTGGAGCCTTTGGGAGGTAAGTCATGAAGTCATGGGGGTGAGGTTTCATCCCTCGCTCCTTCTGCCACCTGAGGACCTAGCTAGAAAACAGCTTTCTATGAGCTAAGAAGTGGATTCTCACTAGACATGGAATCTGCCAACACTTTGATCTTGGTCTTCCCTGCCTCCATAACTGTGAGAAATAAATTTCTGTTGTTTATAAGCCAGCCAGGCCATGGTACTTTGTTATAGCAGCCTGAACAGACTAACACACCTAACAACAATGAAAACATATGCTGAGAGACAATCTATTGACAAAAAATTGAAGGGACCTTCTCTAAAAATGAAGCAGATGGGTTTATAACAAGGAAAACCTTGCCAGGTGTCATCTCATAAGCACCTGGAAGCGGACAGGAAAATTTTTTTCTTCTTTCTTTGTCATTTTCCTCATGTCTCAAAGACCCATGTCTTCTGGTTCTTGATCTGAGAAAGTGATTCTTCTATCAGCAGTGTGGACATACATTGGAGAGAAGTGTAATCCACATTTCCTCTGTGTTGACCACTGGATATAGACTGTTTTCAGCATTTTTGAGAACTACACAGAGAAAAAAGTCAAAGAAGCATGTCCTGATGACTCAGAGGAAGAGTAGTACTCCAAAAACATCTACTGCAGGATGAAAAGAGAAAATTCAGGAAACTGTTTGACATGTTCAATGAAATGCAAAATAATTGCTTTCCAAAAAAAATGATAAAGAAAAGAAGTAAAATAAATAGAGGCAGAAAATTATATTGTAAGAACCAAATGGGGCAAGATATAGCCAGATGAATTTTAAAAAGAAAGAAAGAATATTGGGAAAAATTACAAGAAAACTGAAAAATGAAGAGGCAAAATTAAAATCCTTTTTTGAGAAACTGCCACAGACCAGAGACTCTGGAGAGACATGATGACTAAATGCATTTTGATATCCTGGATTGGATCTTCGATCAGAAAAAGAACATGAGTAAAAAACTAATGAAATTTAAATAACTAGAGTTTCATTAATAATAATGTTATGTTCTGTGGTAGGTTGAATAATGCCCCCCTCAAAGATGTCCACCCCTGGAATCTGTGAACGTTACCTTACAAGGCAAAAGGGATTTTGCAGGTGTGATTAAGAATTTAGTGATGAAGAGCTATCCTGGATTATCTGGGTGAGTCCAATGTAATCACAAGCATCCATATAAGAGGAAGGTGAGAAGGTCAAAAGCATGAGAAGGAGATGAGACCACAGAAGCAGAGGTTGGAGTGATTTACTTTAAAGATGGAAGAAGGGACTGAAAGACTAGGAAAGCAGGCAGCCTCTAGAAGCTGGAAAAGGCTAGGAAGCATATCCTGCCCTAGAGCCTCCAAATGAATGCAGACCTGCCAATACCTTGATTTTAGACTTCTGACCTCTGGAACTGTAAGAGCATAAAGTTCATGATAATTTGTTACAACAGCAGTAAGAAACTGGTACACTTACCAATGTTGGTCTCATAGTGTGACAAATGTCCCATGATAATGTAAGATTTAACCTTTGGGGAACTGGGTGAAGGCATATGGGAACTGTTTGTACTACCTTTGCAACTTTTCTATAAATGTAAAATTACTCCCAAAGAGAAGTTTATTTAAAAACTTCTTTTTTTTTGAGCCTTAAAAAACAGAAGTTGACACTAAAAAAATATTACTTAATTAGTGTGGAAATCAACTGAGAGTTTCTCTTAGAATATAAAATAAAAACATATAAAAATGGTCACCAAGAAATTTACAGATGTGCAGAGCAAGGAACAAGCATGCTGTGTTTGGACAACTGGGGTTTTGGAATAAGATATCAGAACAAAAGGAATAGAAACAACAAACCTATTGCGCTAGAAGAAAATCTTCCAGGACTAAAGAAAAATCTGGGATTCTAAACCTATTCTGGCTTTTTTTTTTTTTTTTTGTAACAGGAATGAAGAAAAAAATCCTATAAAATGTCATATAGAAAAAGTTGATTACTACAGTGGGCTCCAGTCAAGCTGGCTTCCAGATCTAAATGATTTCCTCTTGCTGAGCAAATCCTCAGGGTAGAGTGGTGGGTCCTCCACATATTGGAGTTGCATGTCCTGCCAAAGCTGTTTGATATTGTGATATAGCTGGCTGAAGTTGGACCAGTCTTATTTCCTCTCCAAAAAATGGGAAACTTAGATAGAAACACTGAGTTGTTGGAAGCATTCAAGTTAAATTACCTTAATAGCATTACCCTAGAAAGATCCATGAAGCACCTATAATTACCTTGGTTCCTGACTTTCCCAAAGCTTGGATTTCAGCTCTTCCTTCAATTCTGTAAAATAATCCTTTCAATAAATTCCTTGTTTTCTTAAGTTAGTGTCTTAGTCCATTTGGGCTGCTATAACAGAATACTTATAAAAACAGAAATTTATTTCTCACAGTTGTAGGTTGGGAAGTTCAAGATCAAGTTGCCAGAATAATCACCTTCTGCTGAAGGTCCACATCTTGGTTCACAGTCTTCTTGCTGTGCCTTCACATGGTGGAAGGGAAGAGGAATCTCTATTTTAAGAACATTAATCTCATTTGTGATGGCTCCACACTCTTGACCTAAGCACCACCTAATACTACCACATTAAGATTTTAACATATGGATTTTGGGGGAGGACACAAGCATTCAGACCATAGCAGTTAATCAGAGTCATTTTCCTTTTCTTACAACCAAAATAACTTTAATTATACAGTTACAAAAGAATGAGATCATACTGGCCTCAGAATTCTCCTCTGTAACATTAAAAATCAGAAGGTAATGGAGTGACCTTACAGGACGTTATAAAGGGGGGAGCCTATTTTGCAATAATTTTATAGTTATTAAAATTTTCTAGGTAGAGAAAGACAAATATCATATGATACACTTATATGTGGAATCTAAAAAATGATATAGATGAACTTATTTGTAAAACAGAAATAAACTCACAGAAATAGAAAGCAAATTTATGGTTACCAAAGGAGAAAGGTGGGGATGATAAATTTGAAATTAACAGACACACACTACTATACATAAAACAGATAAATGGCAAGAACCTACTGTATAGCACAGGGAAATATATTTGATATCTTGTAATAACCTATAATGGAAAAGAATATAAAAAATAATACATATGTATGTATAACTGAATCACTTTGGTATACAACTGAAACATTGTGTGTCAACTATACTTCAATGTTTTTTTTTCTTGGCGGATAGGCAAGTGCCCAGATAATATAGCACCCATATATACTTCTAGAAAGAAATTACTTGAAAATACATTACTATGGTGGACAAAAGTAAGAGCTCAAGAATGGGAAAACTATGATATAGAAGGCATGGTGATGAGTCCTGCAACCAGGGACACACAGAATTAAGTCTTAAAATTGCAGATCTGGTACAAAAGGAATGCATGCATTAAAATGTCTCTTGAAAGAGAGAATTTATATTGTAATATTTAACAATTTGAAACTGATAAAGTAGCTGTAGTTTTATTAACAAATTATATTACATTATACTAACAAAATTATATTAACAAAAACATGCAAAGGTGAAAGGGAAAGAATGGAATAAATAAAAAACGTTCCCAAACTCTTGCCTGAGGGATACACAAACATAATGCTGGTTCATTTTTCACTTTGGTAATTAAAGATACATAGATTTAGAAAATGATTTTGAGAAACATCAAACAAATCGTCAATGTAATAAGTTATATAATTTCAGAAATAATGGGCATGATAAATACCAAGCAAAATATAATTCATGTAATCAAAAACATTAAGGAAAGAAAAGAAACAGCATATGATAAGATTTTAAAAGTAAGACTGAACTTTTAATTATGGCAATGGCTAAAACTATAAATAATAGTTTAAATGTATTAAACTCCTCAATTAAGTCAAAGACTTGGAGATTGGCCTGAGCAGTAAAGTAAATTATTTCACTAAGAGAAGGCTAAACAAGACAAAACTGTGACAAAGCTAAGTGAGAATAATTAAAAGAAATGAATAAACATATATCAAAGGAAATTTTTTCAAAAGACAGTTTTAATATTAGACAAATGAAAATTCAAGGCAAAAAAATATAGGAATAATGCAAGTTCTGCACATAAATTTCAAGCTCTTCATCCTATTAGTGTAAAACACATCTTTTATTTTTAGTACTTATGAAACATTATAAAACTTTACCATTTAATAGGCAAAAAACTTCAATAAATTTCAACAATTATTATAGGTGACATTCTTTAGTAACAACAATATATAGTAATTCTAGAAAATAATAACAGAAGTTTATATTTTAAAATCCACAGTCACTCATAATTGAAAGCCAAGGAAAACTCCTAAATACCTCTTTGTTCTAAGAGAAAGAAAACCATGTGATTAGAGACTATATACAAAAAAATAATGAAGTAAACCTTTCATATCAGATTTCTGGATTGTAGCCCAAATTGTATTCAAAATGAAATTCTTAGCCTTAAATGTTTATGTTTTTTACTTTGAAATGATGAAAACAAATTAATTGAGTATTCAACTAAAGAAGTTAGAGGAGGAACATTTTCACATGAAAATTAGGGAGAAGGAATTTAAAAAGTTTTTTTCTTATTTTATTTTGTTTATTTTTTTATTTTATTGATGTATAGTTGATTTACAATGTTGTATTAATTTCTTCTGTACAGCCACGTGACTCAGTTTTATATATATATATATATATATATATATATATATATATATTCTTTTTCATATTCTTTTCCATTATGGTTTGTCTCAGGATATTGAATATAGTTCCCTGTGCTATACAGTAGGACCTTGTTTATCCAGACAAAGCTATAATTTGAAAAGATACATGCACCCCTATGTTCATAGCATCATAGCAGCACTATTTGCAATGGTCAAGACATGGCAAAAACCTAAATGTCCATCGACAGATAAATGGATAAAAATGGTGTGGCATATATATACAAAGGAATAATTTTTTTTTTTTTTTTTTTTTTACTGAATTCAAAAACAGAAAAGGAATTCAAGGGCTTCCCTGGTGGCGCAGTGGTTGAGAATCTGCCTGCCAATGCAGGCGACACGGGTTCAAGCCCTGGTCTGGGAAGATCCCACATGCTGCAGAGCAACTGGGCTCGTGAGCCACAACTACTGAGCCTACGTCTGGAGCTTGTGCTCCTCAACAAGAGAGGCCGCGATAGTGAGAGGCCCGCGCACTGTGATGAGGAGTGGTCCCCACTCGCCGCTACTAGAGAAAGCCCTCGTACAGAAACGAAGACCCAACACAACCAAAAATAAATAAATAAGAATAAACTAAAAAGAAAAGGAATTCAATATAATGTGGTACATGCTCTTTTCTTTACATCATACTACCTCTTTGATTGTAAGTTCCCTTTTTCAGTGCTGTGATATTCTACATATTCAGATGATCTGAGAATATGTTCTGGGAGCAAACTGTCAACTGGATCTTGATAATGGTTTAGCAGTTGGGTAAACAGAGGGGTGGGAAGGATGGGCTTCCACTAGGAACCGAAGGAACACAGTTTGGCCAAAAGTATCTTGGAATCCACTGTACTATTTATATATGATGAAACTCTGGTGTGGGATCCTCAAAGGAACATACATGCTGTCACCTCCCAGACTTACCTCTCTGTTCATTGATCTTAACAATTAACCTTCTCAAATACAAATAATACTACAACAAGTAATTATCCACAGTATAAATATCGTGATAAAACAGCTATTATGCCTTTTTTTGCCAATTTATATTTTACTTTACTTGCTGTCATGTATAATACTGAGTTGTCTGAGAAGCAGACAAATATTCTTAGCAAAACAGCAAAAAGAGGGCACCTAAAATCATTTGTTGGTGAAGAATTAAAACATTTGGTATTTCAGAAGAGTTACCAAAGTAGTCATCAGATTTGTGTTGGGCTTCCTTAGACTTATTTTAGTATTGGCTTTACTGAGTTACAGAGGGAGGTTATGGTTTCAGTTCCTAGGACATCTCAAGGTCTTAACTGGGCTCTCTCCACAAGCATTAACTCACATCATTCCATGTGATGTGGAAATGATAGGATCTCTGGAGCCACAGAACTCTGGCTTTAAGTCCTAGCTCCACAAATTTCAAGTTGTATGACTTTGGCAATGTTTCCTCTTCATTAAATGGGGTCTTTGGCTGATAGTCGCAACTATAAATAGGGGTAGAGCTCCTATGAGAGTTCAGTGGAATAATTAATATAAAGTGCTTGGTAGAGAGCAGGAAGTTGGTACATGTTCATTTCCTTTCCACTGATGGTTGTGACCTTCCGTGTGCTAGGTATTCACCTCATTTTGTGGAGAAAGATGTGGAGCATGCTGCCAAAGATAAGGAATTCTCAACCAGCCTCGATACTCCCAACAAAAGTAAGAAAACTGGTTTCTCACTCTGCCCACTCACCTTTTTCCTCAGCATCCCGTTTCTGTCAGCTCTCATGACCCAACCAGGAACTGACTCTTGGAAAGTTCTGGTGAGAATAAAGGTTTGGAATCCCCCAAAACCTCTATTAACAAGGGTACTTTCTGGCATATCCCTTGTCTTCTGCCTCTTACCCCAGCCAGCAGTACGGAATTTCTGCCTGCTTCTTCTTCAGTCCACCACCTCCCAGGTGCTCCCAGAACACATGTTCCACAACCTCACAAACAGTTTAGGTCAATCACCACATCCGCCATCCATGGAACACTCCAGCCTCTCCCAGGGCATGAGGCCCCCAAGTCACTAAAGCCATTCAATATTTTTCAAAATGAGAACACATCCTCCCTTTTGAAAGCTTCTAGCTATTAAAAATATCTGAAAGATGCTCTAAAGAAGAGTGGATATATGTATAACTTACTCACTTTGCTGTATACCTGAAACTAACACAATACTGTAAGTCAACTATACTCCAATAAACAATTTTTTAAATGTAAAAATATCTGAAAGATGCTCTTTTGACAAAAAAAAGAAAACCCTAGATGACATTTTAGTAAAGTAATTTATGTTCTACTTTCTACTCTCTCAATACCCAATATCCATAGATTCATAAAAGTATATAAGGTGGGTGTTAGAAAGGGGAGAGAGCTGGTCGACAAATCCCAGGATTTGCTAAGAATTTTCCTTCTTGGAACAGGCAGGCTCGGTCCCTTTCTATTACGATGAGTTTTCTCCCAGGAGGAGAATTAGATTTCTGATAAGTTCTTGTGTATCTGAATCTCCTTGATGGATGCATCCAAACCCCATTGTTCTGGTCACAGATGCCACAAACCTGTTCTCCTGAGGATTGCTTGGCAAACTTTGAATCTCAATGGACAAGTTTCCCTATAAGAAGGCTAGTAGTGTCTTAGAAAACTATTAAAATTTTATATTGAAAAATAGAAGACAGAAAGAAAAAAGAGAGCACAAAGATAAGTAAGAAATTTAATAAATCATTATTTACAGCTACTACTAACAGTAGCCATGTCAAGAAACAGAACATTGTCAGGCCCCTTCCCCAATCACATCACCCATCCTCCCCACTAAAGGTCACCATTATCCCAACTTTTATGATAATCACTTTTTTGCTTTAATTTATATTCTGTATTAGTTTCCTAGGGCTGTCATAACAAATTACCACAAACTGGATGGCTTAAAACAGCAGAAATTTATTTTCTCACAGATCGGGAGACTAGAAATCAGAAATCAAGGTGTCAGCAGGGTCATACTCCCTCTGAAGGCTCCAGGGAAGAATTTTTCCTTTCCCCTTCCTAGCATCTGGTGGCTCCAGGCAATGTTTAGCATTCCTTAGCTTGTAGACATATCACTTTAATCTCTTCCTCTGTCTTCACATAGCATCCACCCTGTCTGTCTCCACATGGCCTTCTGATAAGGACACCAGTCATTGGATTTAAGGCTCACCGTAACCTCATCTTATCTTAATTACATCTTCAAAGACTTTATTTCCAAAAAAGATGACATTTACAGGTGCCAGGGAGACATGCGTCTTTTGGGAGGCCATTATTCAACCCAGTATAAACTCTTAGCACTTAAATATATACATCCCTAAGTACCCTAGTACTAAGTACTAGAGTACCCTAGTACCCTAGTACCCTAAGTACTCTTTCCCTCATTTTGAACTTTATAAAATGGTGTCATAACATATACACACTACTGTATATAAAAGTGATAACGAACAAGGATAATGAACAAGTATAGCACAGGGAAATATATTCAATATTTTGTAATAACCTGTAAGGGAAAAGAATCTGAAAAAGAATATATATATATATATATATATATATATAGCTGAATCACTGTGCTGTACACCTGAAACTAACACAACATTGTAGACCAGCTATACTTCAATTAAAAAAAAAATACAACTTAGAAAGACTCATAAGAGGATCTCATCCATTCCATCAACATTTTTGTTAGTTATGATATATATATATATATATATATATATATATATCATGGTATTGCTGAATCTTTAATAAGAGCTAGCTAAGCCTTTAAAAACTTTCATTTCCACATTTGTATATGGGAAAAATGTATTAATTATGCTACTCAGTTTTGAGAATCTAATGAAGTAATGTATATGTAAATACATTATAAATCATTGTGGACTTCAAAAGTTAATTTAAAAATGGTATGATACAGTATGTATTCTTTTGCATCTGGTTTCTTTCATTCAACATTAGGTTTATGATTTTAACTATAATATTACATGTAAATGAAGTATGTTCATTTTCACTGCTACATGATATTCCATTATATGAATATACCTTGCTTATCCATTCAACCCCTGATAGCTATTTGAGTTCTCCATGTTTGGGGTTATTATGAATATGGGATATGTACATTCTTGTCCATGTCTCCAGGTATATATGTGTATGCATATCTGTTGAATATATGCCTGTAGAAGGCTCAATAACAGCTTTCAAAGATATTAAGTCCTAATACATGGAACCCATAAATATCATTTTATTTGTCAAAAGGATCTTTGCAGGTATGGTTATGTTAAGGATCTTGAGATGAGGAGGTCACCCTGAAATCTCTAGGTAGACCTTAACTGCAATCTATCACAAGAGTCCTTAGAAAGGAGGGACTGAGGGAGGTTTGACACAGACAGAAAAGGAAGAGGCAATGTGACCATGTAGGTGGAAATTGGAGTGATGCGGCCACAAGTCAAGGAGTGCCAGCAGGCACCAGAAGCTAGAAAAGTCAAGGAACTGATTCTCTCCTAGGGCCTCTGGAGGGAATGGGCCCTATTATACCCGTGATTTTGTCTGTGTAATACTGTTTTCTGATTTCTGGCCTATTGAAATATGAGAAAATAAATTTCTTTTGTATTAATCCACCACGTTTGTGATAATTTTGTGGTTAAAGCAGAACAGGAAAACATACAATACCTAAGATAAGATTGTTCAGGCACAGGTATACATATTTTCAAAGTTAGCATATAATGCTGAACAGTTTTCTTAAATGGTTATAGCACTTTACACCATCAATATAGAGAAATCCCTGTTACCCATGTCCTGGTAATGGAGTGAAAGGCCCTAAGATGCAATTAAGTTATTCTGTGCAGGCTGTAGAGACTTCAAGCCAAAGGCACCTGCTCAGAATTTCATCTACATCTTTCAGGATGATTACCTGTTGTGGGAATGAGGGTTCTAGTTGGACTAGTGAGATTTCTGGTATTAGATCTCTGAGATTAAATGAGCTATCTTGTATGATAAGCAGTTGCTGTCCAAGAAAAGATAATCCACCCAAGGAAGATGGTCAAAAGCGAGATGATCAAGAATGAAGTTAGCAGGGACTCAGAGGTTAGGTCCAAGACACTAACAGAATATGACCAGGCAATTCTTGAGCCTCTTCAGGAACTGCAGGGTAGCTTGCAACAGAAGTTCTATTGGTGATAGGGTGGTGGCATAAGAAGAATATAGATTTTGGAAATAGACAGACATGATCATAGATCCCAGCTCTACTATTTACAAGCTGTGCGACCACGTGCAATTGAGTTAGCCTTTCTCAGCTTCAGTTCCTCATTTATAATTCAGGAACAATGATATCATAGGTCTGTTATTATGATTAAATGAGACAAGGTGTGCAGAGAGAGTCTCACATTGGATTAATAAATGCTAGAAATCCTCCTCTGCACCACCTCTTTCTCCCCACCTTCCTCTTTGGTACATAATGAACCAAACTCCTGGGACCTGTGAAGGCTATGGCTTGGTGGACAGGAAAATACCTACTGTTCGACCTGGGGACACCAGTTTTCAAGTCCATAGCAGCCAGATTGATTTCAGACTTCATTCCCTGATGGGCTGAGAATTCTAGTTTATTCTTTCTCTTCCCCTAGTCAGAATAAGTTTATAAATTTTGTGATAATGAATGAAATCAAAAGGTGGAGGGCAATAACCATTTAACAAAAGTTAGGAGGACAAGAAAGGCAGGATCTGATGCTGGATAAATTAGGAGGAACTTTAAAATCTTCTTTTAAAATACCAAGCAGTGCCTAGAGTGAGGTGATGGATATTAAAGCAGAATTGTGGAGAACTGAGGACCTTATTAGGTGACCCAGGGACCTTAGTTAATCAGGAGAAGACCATGGAGACAAGGTGCCTCCAACTGGGAGAGGTTTTTCTAGAATATGGGCAATTCCTTTCTCTTAGTCACATATGCCTCCAACAGGACCTTGTTATTCTACAACTTTTAAGAAATACAGCAAAATATTTCTGAGTATCCCAATTTCTGTTAGCAATTTATCACAGGTTTGTTATCCCAGAACCTTCCTGGGAAAGTCTTCCTGCCATAGATAGTTATCTATGACATACAAGTTTAAGTTCTACACAAAACTAGGACCAGTCAACATTATTCTTCATCTCCTGTTGCAACCTGCAATTTCATGCTTGTTATCTCCAATGTCTGAGTAAAAAAAATAGTTCAGCAACTCCTGACTGACTCTGTTTAACCTCCTGGCTGCCAGGGCCAAGTCCCACCCCCCACAGAACTCCACCTAAACTCACAAAATACCCATAATAATAGTAGTACAAAGGCTGAAACCCTGAAAAGAAATGTTGAATGAAACATAAAGCAGAACATTAATCTCTTTCACATCTTGCTACCTCTCTTCTGAGTGTAATATGGCAAACTGCTAATTGCTTGACTTACTGTAGTAGTCATTCTGCCAACAGCAATAAATAAAGGTAATTAATAGAAGGTAACTTACTGCCAGGAAAGCTAGTAATTACCAGGAAATTGGACAGAAGTTTTCTTCATGATACCTTTAGAAGAGAAAAATACAACTTACTATCCTCCTTCTTGAGTATCTATCATTTTTTTTTTAATTTGCTTGCCTTGAGCTTTCTGTAGAAATACTCTAATTCTATCATTTGTTTTCTTTCTTCCCTCCCATCAAGATGGCTGCACATTTGTGGAAAAGGAGTAATTGGGGCTTATCTGTCTTCAACTGCTACTACCATGGGAAGCTGAAATGGCTTTAGACCGTGTGGTAAACGCACTGGGGTTTCTGAGTATATCCAGTCTCTGCTATTGGAAGGGATCCACCAGGAGAAATAGACAAGAGTGTCTTGCTCTGACCACCCAACACATTTTTGCTTAATTTTTTTAAGTCAGGGCTCTTTCTCAGACAAGACTTACAGATGGCATGTTGTAATTGAAATAGGATGGTCTTTGGAGTTGGAGACTTAGGTTCATACTTAATAGCTGAGAAAATTTCTAAATATTTTTAAGACATCTTAGACCTTCAATTTCCTATTCTCTAAAATAGGAGCCAACACATTTTGCATAGGATTTATTTTGGGAATAAATGGGATAATTGCTGAATAAATATTATCTTCCCTTTTCTCAGCCTATTCTTAGAACTGTCCTTAAAATTATAGCAATTTTTCTTTGTTTTCCTTATTGAGTTGGGTGCTGGAGAGTTTAGAGACAAATTTATCTCCCCTTTTACTAAATGTACAACATGTATCATATATACTAACCACTTGTGACATCTTATCTTTGATATTCTGATTTTCCTTTTTCCCACTTTCCTCATTTGGATATTTTAACTTTTATTTCATCTTTTTGTGTATGTTTATGGAGTCACCTTAAATACTTTCTAGATGAAGAGTTTATGAATGCACACATGCACACACATATACAGATTTAACATACATATATATATCATACATATATATGCTTATAAATAGGATATATTAGTTATATTCTGCACTATTCTCTTTTTCTCATAATCATACACAACACTTTTATTCACTAATTGTTTTTTGTTAATTAATTAATTTATTTTTATTGAAGCACAGTTGATTTACAATGTTGTTTTAGTTTCAGGTGTACAGAAAGTGATTCAGTTATACATACATATATATTTTTTTCAGGTTCTTTTTTTCCCTTATAGGCTATTACAAAATATTGAGCAGAGCTCCCTGTGTTATACAGTAGGTCCTTGTTAGTTACCTATTTTATATATAGTAGTGTGTGTATATTAATCCCAAACTCCTAATTTACCCCTCCCTCGTTTTCCCCATTGGTAACCATAAGGTTATTTTCTATGTCTGTGGGTCTATTTCTGTCTTGTATATAAGTTCATTTGTATCATTTTCATCATTTTTTTTAGATTTCACATATAAGTGATATCATATGATATTTGTCTTTGTCTGGCTTACTTCACCTAGTATGATAATCTCTAGTTTCATCCATGTTGCTGTAAATGGCATTGTTTCATTCTGTTTTATGGTTGAGTAGTATTCCATTGTATAAATATACTACATTGTCTTTCATCCTAGGCAAAATCCCAAGTCCCTGAGGGTGTGAAGAGATTTCTATCTCACATATTTGTTGAATCTAATTAAATCATGTAGCTTGGTTATTTCCTTTATTTACAACAACTATGTAGTCCAATACGAAAATTGAGATAAGCCTGACCACAGAATGTGAGATATATGGCTTGCAGAGCTAAGGCTCTTTCCAATTAGAGTAGCAATCTTTTTTCCCTCTGTGCAATAATTACTATAACCATATATCCCCTCCAAAAAATAGAAATCCATTTTTTTCTCACATATAACCAAATTTGATGTTACCTTTGGCAAGGTAATCTGTGATGAATGAATCACTAGCTAAAAATTCAGTTGTAATAAGGGAACAATTAGTATTTTTGAAGAAAATACATATGCTCCATACATATGTGAATCTTACTAGTCACATAATTTATGCTCAATAAAGTTTCACCATATTACTTGACTATTGCAAGGTAGGGCAGAAATTCTTAGACACTTGATGCTGTGCACTTTGAGCTTTTTCCTATTAGCATTCCTCTCTTCCTCTTGTTGCGAAGTCAAGAACTCAGAGAATTTCACTACTCCATTGCTCATCAGAGCCAATCTCTGATTCGGGCTATAAAGCCAAAAGTAAGCTATTTTTGAAGAAATATGTAAACTAACTAGAACTTTCTGTCTTCAGTTAAGTGATTATGAGACCACAGGTGTGGGTTTAGAGCAGGGTGACAGTATAGCAGGAGTAGGTACACAGAAAATATGAGAGTTGTATGTGAAAATTACATGTGTATGCAGAAACTACCTGATCAAGATCTCTTATGTGTTACCTCTACTTGATATTGCAGTCTTGCGGACATACTGAAATATATGGTTTGATGGATCGGATAGTACCCAACTTGAGATGGGCAGTTCAGGTCACATCTTACTTTGTGTCCCATAGTCTGTCTTTAGAAAGCTAAGAACTGATTCCCAAAAAGGGAAGAAGTTCTTTGCTGAAGAAACATGGCATTGCTTCAAAATCCTAGGTCCCAACCTTGAGACTCTGTTCTCAAGACTTGCTACAGGATCTTAGAGCATCTTAATGTATCTCTGACATTTTAATCTTCTTGGATCTAAGGCTCTTAACAGCCAAACAGCTGTGCCACTTAAAATGTAACTCAACCTTGGGAATCATCTAAGATTGTCAATACATATGAGAGCAATATGTATATACAAATAACATATATGTTATCTCCAAAATCCACAGAGACCCTCCAAGCATTGTGCATCACTCTCAAAGATAGGGAGAGCAAAGACTACAAATTGTTCTTCACTTTGGAGAGGTATTTCACATGTCCCTGGATGAGATGGAAGACCCCTGCATTATCATGTAAATTGTTTCCTTCCATCTAAAATCTATCTGTCCCTTTTGGTTACATACTGCTTTTAATGCTCTAAGTTCAATCATTGTGATGTCATCGATGTAGTAAACCAGAATGATGTTCTGTGGGATGGTGAGACAAGCAAAGTATCTGTCTGTGGACTAAATTATTATTGAGCCAGATAAGTAAAGACCACAAGGATATATTGTTATCCCTGCTGGGTGAAACAAACTTATAATTTTTGGGGGTTTTTTCTGTGTTTTCTTATAGAAATGGGGGAAAAAACATTTTACAGATACATAGGATCACATCATATGCAGAATTTGTATGATTTGCTCCAAAATGGAAACATCTGGAACAGCAGCTTCAACTGGAGTCACTACCTGATTGAGCTTATGATAATCCACATCACATTCTTCAAAACCCAAGAGGTATCATTTCTCTGCACTGGATAAACAGGGAATTAAGTAGGAATATGCGAGAAGACGCTATGTATATTCATCAAATATTGGCTGCAATAATGCTGGAAACATTATATTATCCCAAAATGTAGGTTGACTGAAATTTAGCTGGTGAGGCTGGTCTCCAGGCTTCAGGATCTAGGCTCCACGCTCTAGCTTCTGACCTCTAACTCTAGGCTGCATATTGGTTTCAGGTCTCCTCTACATGTCTCCTCATTTCTCTTGAGCTAACAGCTACCTGGGGAGTGTCCTCTTCTTGATGAATTATAGGACCAGGTGCTAAGCTAAATCATGCAAGAATAGTCCATTAGACACACTCCACTGGCCAAAGCAAGTCATATGGCCAAACGCAAAAGTAGTAATTCAGAACTTATTCTCCTTCCAAAGGGGAAAAGTAGTGTAGTGGATATTTGCTGAACAATTATCAAATCTATTACATCACCCCTGCATATTCCAAACTTTGATAATGCTATTACTTTTTGTAATTTCTGCAGGGTTGTAGCCTTATTTATTGTTTGCTATTTGGAGAAATAGTAGGCTTTTTCAGCATAATTGCCCTTACTTCATGACTCCCTGGGACATACTGGAAAGTGACTTAAGTTATAGGTATTGAGATTAGGAGAAAAAGTGGAGATGGGCTATTAGAAAAATTAGCTTCCTCTTGCAAGGTAATTTATTTAAATGAGGTCTGTACAGGATCTTCAGTCAAGACAGGAACGTCTTAATTAGACAAAAAAAAGGGGGGGCTGTTTTGACTATTAAATGATACTTAGAGGAGCTTGGAGGTCATCATCCTTTGAAGTTTCTGATTTGTGTTATATATCCCATTGCAAGTTTTGGAGTGCCACTCTTTCCCCATAAATGTCTTAGCTTTAATCTGAGAAACATAATGAAGCTATGAATACAATGAATATTATACTTGATACTTACGGGATCAAATTTTAAGCTTGGTTTTGATGGTTTCAACCTTAAATATGGAGGAAATCAGAGTCTTTTAGTACACTCACAGAAGGTGCCTGCTTCTCCTGTAGAAGTTAGAAGTTTACTCGATTCATTCTTTCTTTTACTGATACTTTGCAGCACTATTTGAAAAATCTTTCCCACTCAGTGGTGATTGATTTCCCCTTGTCATTCACACTGTTTCTTGTAACTGGCTACTTGATGCCCCTAAGCTTTGCCTTCAGTGGACATATTATTATAGAAGACCACAGATGATAATTTGATAAGCAGTTTTGCCATTGCAGGCCACTGTCAGAATTCTATCCTATAATGGAATTTGGATATTTACTGCCCCACAAATTAATAAGACCAGGTTATCAATTCCAGGCCTGAGGGTCTGTTGTCTTTGATCATGTCTCATGCCAACTTTTGTATCATTCATGGTTCTTAACTGCAAGCAACAGAAATCAGCTTTAGTTGGTTTAGCAGAAGAAATTTTCCAAAGGAAATTGGGTAGCTCTCAAAATCTTCAGGAAGTACAGAGAACCAGAGTTGATGGCTACAAAGCCAGGAACACAGCCCCAAGTCACATCACAGAACTAATGAGAGGAAAACATCCCTGCTGCCCTCTCTGGGCACTAGATGTCACAGGTTGTCTTGTGGTTTACCACAGAAATTGGACACAAGTCACAAATGCCACTCTTGCCTTTGGGTGCAGATGTGGCTTCTACGGATCTGCTATTGTCACCACTCTCTAACAAAAATATTCTCTACGGTTCTTTTTTTCTTTGTCACCAATTTACAACGATTTTGTGTGTCTAGTTGAGAGCCAGGTGATGTATCTCTACTCAACTTGAAAGGTAGTCTAGGATAGTGATTATATAATACCTTTTAATAATATATAATAATATATTCATTATATAATAGCAGTCAGTTTCTGACTCAGAAGATGGGGAATTCCTCCAATGTATTAAGGGAGTTCAGTTATTGTGTGGCTAAAAACACATGCCCATTATACTAAATCATAAGGGTTCTATAAAAGAAAAATATTTTGTCTGGTTGTTTGCATGAGTTTTGGATAACATAGCTTTTTTTTTTTCCAAAAAATTCTGTTCCCTTGCCAGTATATTTGTGTGTGTATGTCTGTGTGTGTGTGTATGTGTGTGTGTGTGTGTGATGCAAAATCCCTGGAAACCTATCTTTCAATAGTTTCTTTCACACATACACACATAGACACAAACACACACATTTAGCTGTTTCAGAATACCTTCATCTGGCACTACAATGGGCTTGATGTTTCCAATGTTCTTCCTGTCTGGCTTTCAAAAGCCAAACAAAAAGAGACATCTCATCAACCCCAGACCAAACACACCTGGTACTTTCCAGGCAAACTAGGCCTGGGAATCACCCTGGGGAGGAGGCAAACCACAAAAGCCTGGAATTCTTAAATTGCTCGGTTTGGAGGCTTGGCTGGTGATGATAGATCTCAATCAAGGACGAGACACAGCTCATAAGCACATGCTATGCTCGCCATATGCCAAGCATTTCCAGGGTTCAGACGCCTCTCCGTGAGTCTGCGAGATTCTGACAGCCTGCAACAACTGATACAGACAAATTGGTTTAGAAAAAGGGAATGGCAGCTCTTAATGATCCCATTCCAGAGCCTTGTTAAAATGGCATCTAATCGTCCTGCTAGTGTGTGTGAGGAGGCTTCACCTAGTGGCTCGTGTGGTCTGGGCCATGCTGCAACTGCTCTCAGCCAATGGAAGGAGGCGGAGAGAGTGGGAGAGGCTTGTTCAGAACAGATGGTGCATGAGAAAAGCATGTGGAGAAGTGGGTGGGGTGGGTTGAGAGCAGAAGAGATACTGGGATGGAGGTTTAAATACCAGGTGCTCCCTGGCATCCTAATACCTCAAGCTATTCTATCCCCTGGGAAGCATTCTCAGTCTAATTATAGCATGGCTGTCAAGATGTTTTCCCTGATCTGTGTGACCCAAGACAGGCTTGGCTGGATCATTTGAGCACTACGATGTCGCACCATATAGAGGGAATTTATGGACAGTTCTTGGCCTCTTTCCTAAGAACACTTGCAGAATAGTAGAAAGCAAGGAGGGAGTTCATACTGGCCCAAAGGCTGCCCTTGATCCTGCCCTATTATCGGGTTGAACTTGTTAATCTCACCTCCCTCTTCAACCCTCCCCTCCCCTCTCTTCCATTTTTTTTTCCCACACAGTTCCATCCACGTTTCTGTGCCTGGCACCTCAAGTCAGAAATGAATCTCCCAGTACATGCCTGCATTTTAGTTCTATAGGAGGAAGCCAGGAAGTGAGGTGATACCGATTTCTGGACCATGGATGATCCAGGTCATAAAGGCTCTTGATAGGGAATATTCTGACAGCCTAGGAGACACATTCACCCACCACATAGCATGTGAAAAACAGTTTTAAAAATCTAAACTGTGGCCATTTACTCTGAGAAAACTACAGGTCATTCTTTAAATATTAGCCTTAATGACAGTCAGAAATGGTATTCAGTGTTGTTTGAACCCAACCATCTTCTACACATTCTTGTCCTTCACCATTTTCTTCTCCTTTCTACTCCTCTTTTCCCTTCTTCTACCCTTTCTCCTGTCCCCATATTCTCTCCTTTCTTCTCCTCTCCACCTCTAGCCTTTCTTCTCCTCTCCACCTCTAGCCTCTCGTCCACCCAAGGCTCTCCTTTCAGTCAAGGTCAAGTTTTGAGCAGCCTGCTCTGACTGGGGTGGACCAGGCACTTTGAGTTCCAATCTGTTGCTTAGCACCGAGGTTGCCTAGATACATCTCTCGATGTCAACTGGCCTTTGCCTTTGACTACTTATGTATATAAGCTATGCAGTGAATACCGTTGTTCAGAGGAGCATTGGGCCAGAACCAACTTTCACAGTCTCCTTTTGAGCTGCTTGGGTGGCGGTAGGGGTGGGGGGGTTGTTTTAAAAGAAAAGAGACCTTAATTTTTTTATGCTGAGCTATAGGTAAGATTTAGCAGGGATAAAGAACTAGAGAGTGAGGAATGAAACAAAATCATCTGGTAAACACAGCTCTGGGTCTGTCTTCGTACCAGATATGAGTGAGTCAAGAGAAATATAGCCAGAATCTTTAGGAAAAAATAACTTCTATCCTCCCCCCTACCCCATGAATCATCACCTGTACCCATGATTTGTGTTCTCAAGAGAAAAAGTGTTGGGGAGTGTGTGTGTGTGTGAGGATGGTGAGTGCATGTGAAGGGGGGTGAGGAGAGAGAAAAGGGAGAAACAAATAGAACCTTTTAACAAATGCCAAGGCAAAGTGAAGAATTATAATCTTTGTGTATAAAGACACCAAGGAGATAAAAATAGTACTTAGAGTTTGGAGAGGCCATTGTTTTATGGGGTTCTCAGACATACATATTCACTTCACTTGGGAGGTGAATACTTCTTACCCCCCTGCTCTTATGTCCAGGCCTCACTTGTGCCTAGAATCCTTTAATTCAATCTCTATGTTCCATCTTGTCTAAGAGACTATGCTTGAGGATGAAAAGACCAAGGGAAAGTTGGGTATGATTGAAATAGTGTGCAAAGATGCAGAAAGGGCCAGACCAAGCATGAGCATCAGCTGAGGAGGCAGGATGGGGGTAACAGAATGGACAAACTCCAAGAATCCTATTCTGTAGGAGGGAAGCACTCCAAAGGTGGTGAAGAACAGAAGGCAAGACTCAGGGTCAAGATGGACTGAGAGATGGAAAGGTAAGTAAGGGCTGATTAATGGTCTGTTCACTAGAATGAGGGGAGAGGGTGATATCCAAGGTGGCTGAACAGGGGTAGGGGTGGTAAGGGAGGAATATGCTGAGTTCGTTTAAAGAGATTAATAAAGATGCATACATCTCTTAGTGCTCTGCATACTTTCTGTAGCATTTTCCCTTCTTTTCTAAGTGATGGTTATTACTGCCTTCTTCAAGCTAATGTATCTTCACTGAGCACCTATTCTGTGTATAGTCTCATACGTGGAGGACACACAAAAGGCACAGTCCCTGCCTTGTTGACAGCCTAGTCATAGGGACAAGATGTAAAGGAACAAAAAGGCAACATGTAATGGATGCCATGGTGGCACATGTGTTATAGAGTGAGTTCACATGAGTTCACAGAGGAGAGAGATGTAGTGGGCTAGGAAGAGAGAATTGGAATAGATTTAAGAAGAGAAGATGAGTTTTAGTGATGTGGCACTGAGTAAGAACTTACCTTTCTGAGCCTCAGATTCATCCTTTGTAAATGGGAAGGTGGGATCACTAAATGACTTCTGAGTCACCACCAGACTTCATATGCTATGGTTCTAAGATGAGACCACAACCAGTGTGTTTCTGAATCTGAAGGTCCACCCACAGACTTTCATAGCAGCACTCATGGTCTCTGCCCCCATGGTCAAACCACTTCTTTGCACTTGTACCACCTAGGTTTCAAGGTTCATTTCCAGTGATATATGGGCTTAGCTGAGGCTTGGGAGAGAGGAGATATGTGCAGCAGAGGAGAGAGCTGAGATGGCTTTTGCCAATATAGAGAGAGTTTCTAAACACCCCTTCTCTGCTCCATATCCTTGTGAATAGACAGTGTCTAGAAACTGTGGGTGTCTGCTTACATTAAACCACAGCCCTATTAATGGCCAACAATGGGACTGAGTTTTCCCTTCTCCCTCCCTCTCTTGTGTGAAGCCGCTAACATACACTTGTTTCAGTATTAGCACATTACTCAGAGTTGTGTGCACTGCTATGCCAATACGGTTCCCAACTTGGAAAAGGGATCTTACAATTTCTGAGAGAAAGTTGGGGCTTGGAAAGGGGAAATGATCCGCCTCAAGTCACCTACCTAGTTCTGGACTCAGAACTCAGGTTCTTTAATATTCTTCCTGAGTTCTGTCCATTCTACCAACTCCCAGAAAGTCTGGGTTCCAAGACCCTTGGCAGTAGGTGGAGACTTACTGAAATACTTCACAGAGTTGGGATTTCTCTGGGTCTGAATGATAAAGGTTGAGGGAGTGTGGGCACACCCCTTCTAAATGGGTGAACTAGCAGGTTCTGTCTTTCATCGGGGACCCTTTTTCATTTCTGACCCTGGAGATGAGCTCTTTAGTAGAAAGCCAAACAGAGAAATTTTCCTTTGGAATTGAAACCAACTTCCCCTAGAACCAAAGTCCTCTGCTGAGTTTATCATTTAACCTCTCCATTATCATTTAACCTCTCCATCCAAAACTTTATTCCCTTTCTTGTCCTGCATCTGTTCACCTCATGATTGAGGAGTATCAAAGAAAAGGGGGGATTGAAATCGAGCAGGACCCTGCTGGGCCCTCCCAGGTACAAAAGTCTCTCCATGTCCCCATTTCTTGTTTGTACAAAAATGCTCTTTAGTCTCCTAGGCTTTCTTTGAGTTCCAAAGAGCAGCTCCAAGCAGTTACTAATTAGGGAAGTGAGGGGATGCAGAAACAAAGTAAAAGTGTCCAAGAAACAAAGTACTGTGATAAAACAGAGTCCTAGTTCCTCCTCAAGGGATATACATAACTATCTGATACATATCTTTGAGTTGTTCTGCAGGAACTAAGGCCCCCACCCAAGTGAAGGATGTTGACTTTATGCTGAGCACAAGCACATAGATCCCAGACTGGTTGGATCAGAAGGTAGTTGATGAAGATTCCTGAAATACTACCTTGTTACCTCATCACCAACCAATCAGAAGAAAGCCCTCACCCCAAATGTTGCCTTTAAAAACCCTTCCCTGAAAGCCATTGAGGAATTCAGGTCTTTTGAGCATGAGTTGCCATCCTCCTTGGTTGGTTCCCTGCAATAAACCTTTCTCTGCTCCAAACTCTGATGTTTCTGTTTGTTTGGACTCACTCTGCGTCAAGCATGCAGACTTGGGTTCGATGACAGAATCTGAGACCTCTTGTTTCTCCCATGGGTTCTGCTGAGGTCTGCTGATTAGGGCACAAGGTTTTCCAAGGAGGAGAAACATTAACAAAAACATCCATGTAACCTTGAATAAGTCCCATCTACAACCTTAGTTTCCTAATCTTTGAAATGTCAAGAAGATACATCACCTAAGGGGCTTGTTAAAAATACACATTCCCAGTGTCCTCTCAGGACACATGGAATCAAAATGTCTGGGGCTGTGGCTCAAGAATCTGCCTTTATAACAAGCTGCTTAGGTAATTCTAATGAGGATCCTGGTGTGCAAATTAATCTACTGCATGAGCCCTGAAATTCCTTCTGTCCTTACATTATATGTGCAGGCAGGATGTGAGGAAATATTCCTCAAAACCAAGAGGTTTATACTCTCCAGGTGTCCTCATCTAGCATAGAAGTAGGAGAAAGAAAAGCAGCAGATTTAAAGGTGAGAATTTCTTGTGACACCCTTTTTTTCTTCTTATGGTTCCTGTGGAATGAGACAGAATGACTTCAGGGCATTGGGCCACCCTTAATAAACCAGATAGTCTGAATCCCTATTGCTTTCTGCATTCATTTCCCTTCTTTCTTCCTATCCCCTTTGGCTAAGTCTTGTATAAATGTTTCAGCATTGTTGCAATTGTGCTATAAAGTATTATGGGTTGGGTCATGTTTTGTCCAAGCATGTGATGCATAGTCAAAGGGAAGTCCTAACCCTATCCTCCCACCTCCCCCCAGCTGAGATCACATCATAACCAATGAGACACTCTAAGTAGGTGAAATTCAGCTGTCAAAACTTTCCTCCTTCCAAATGGATTATTCTTCCAGTATTTGCCTTGGAGGTCATCAGGTATATTTTAATTACTAAAGTGGCTTTTCCTTCTAGAAACCCCTAGAAGGGGTATGGTACAGAGAATCTGAGATATCCTGCACACTCACTGAGGGGACACCGACATGTAAGCACAAGCCACTGCAAATGACATGTGTTAATGGTTGCTTGAGACCTTGAAGGAGTAGTGAGGATTTGTAGTTGGTGGATGGGAACTAGGTCCCTGGAATCGCACCTTTAACAGAACATAATTCAAAAGAGCAGATGACTGACATCAAGGCCAGTATACCTGTGCTTTTCTTAGGCCACAGACAACGGATGTTGTGCTGTGCCTCACTGTGGAGTCCTCTGTCCCTGTCCAGGGCAGCACATTCCAGATTTCTCAAGAGAAGAAGGAGCTGTTAGAGAATAGAGAGCCAATCTCCCTGATGAGAAGGCAAACAGTAGCCATGGGGAGACTGGTTTCCCTCCCGAGTGAGAGCAAAACTGCCATCTGTGATAGGGACCAGCTGTGCTCAGGCATGCACCAGAGCCAGAAGCCACCATAGCACTTTGGTTGGAATGATCACCATCAGAGGAAGGACAGGAATTAGAGTTTGGGGGTTGCCAATGGTTAAAGCTATCAAACTGACTCTTCCTGTATGGACTCTGGAGCAGTGAAGTGAACGGGTAATTCTATGAGTCTTCTCAGCTCCTCTTCTTTGTCCTGAGAAGGTAATTTTCCCCAGGAGAAGGAAGTCCCTGAGTTGATGTAGTCCCGTGAATCACCTTTTATAGATGGTGTATTTCCATAAAGGCGTTTTACATTTGTGGATACAATATAATACAAAGGCTTATATACATATGTGTATTTCCAATAGTTACGATTCTCCTGTTGGCCATCACATATGATGCCACATGTGTAGCATGTATGTGTGTCCATGCTCAGGTGTGCACCCATGCATGCCCACACACGTGCCCCCTGATATACACACACATGCGCTCACATGGCGGATGCTTCTGGCTGCAGCGCCAGGAGGAGCCCCTACCATTCACACATAAGGAAACAGCGAGACCTGCCTTCTGTTCAGGGTGTTTTCCCTCCTTTATCATCCACATTAAATGTTACAAGCACTTGACTTTATGACCCCTTCAGTCTGCATATTAAGCAGCTGACACAGGCAGCCTCCTCCTGACAGAGGTCTGTGCAAGCTTGCAGTGTTATTTAGAGTCCCGCCTTGAGGAACGAGGACAGAAAAGGGTCTTTCATGTCAGGCCAGGTAGCTTTCAACGACAATGCGATTCTTCCCATTTCAAAGCTCCTCTTCTTTTGTTAGAGAAAAAAAATAAAGGATCAGGAACTAGACTTCTTGCCACCCCATGCAGAGGGATAACCAAGTTCCCAGCCACTATATTTGCTTGTTCTCTTAATAAGACCCTGGGCTGCATATTACCTAGAAAGGTCAGGTATGATTTTCAAAGTAATTTTCATCCTCCTGTTGGAGGTGAGAGTGTCTGCATATGTGGAAGGCTGCTATCCCTTCCTGCTTAAAGTCATCTGGAAAGTGACAAAGCCTCATTAGGAAGCTGCCCTTTGCTGATGGCAGCTCAGGTTCTGACTCTGGGACCAGGGAAACCCCTTCCTCACCTTTCTTTCTCCTTCCCCTTCCTCCCTCCTTTCCTGTCCTCATCTCCTCCTGCATCCTCATCTCCATTTGTACTCTCTCGGCCCTCATCTTCTTATCCCTTCTCCTGACTTCTGACCTGGACTTCACCTGTATTTGTTAATGGGGAGTTCTGGAAAATCTGTAGTCCAAGTCCCAGAAATGACAAGTGGGTTCAATTGCTCATCTCGAAGGCAAAGAAACAGAGCAGCAGAGGAGCAGACGGCCAATCTGCTGACTCTGTGCCACTCGGTGTGAATGTTTTCCCCTCTGACCGTCCAACCTCCTGCTTATTTCCCGCATTCTCTCTCTGCAGCCTGCCTGCCTGGTCCTCCATTTTCCCGCTGATTTCCATGACTGCTCTGTTTGTGAGCTGTTCTGCAGTGTCAGGCTGTGATGGAGAGGCTTGGGGACTAGCTGCCAGGGAAGCATTCTAGCTTTGCTTTCCGATTTCCCTTCTCCCCTGGCCCACCAACCAGGTATGAAAACAACTGTGCCCTGGGTTTACACAGAGCCTCTCATCCAAGAAATCTCAAGAAGGGTTTGCCAGCCAGTCTGATTACACTCATTTTTCTGGATGAAGAAAGTTTCTTTTCTGGAAGGGAAGTCGATTGCCAAAGACTGTTCTAACAACTCCTGGGAAGAGCTAAAGGATGGCTGGGCAACTCTCCCACTGGCATCCTGGGCCACCTGCTGGTCCTCCCTAGCTTTGAATGTATGGATTTAGATCATGGGGACCATAGCCAAAAGGCTCTTCCAGAACAGAAATCCAGCCCTAAAATTGTGGGATGAAGTAGGACAAGGCACCTCCCTCCTTATCAGCTCCTTGTTTTTCTAGTTAAGTAAAAGATAATTATGAGCTATTACAACCTCTAGAGCCCCTGTTTTCATGATACCCAATTTAGTAGACTCCATAATCTTAAAAGCAGACTCTGTCCCATGAGCTTCTGGGTATCTCACCTGATTGTTACACTTCTGTGACTCTGACCAGTACAGGAAAGTGCCAGAGTCTTTCTTTTCCCTTTTATATGAACATGAATGCTGCTTGGATTGCTTCCCTACCACCCAGCCTCTTTCTTCAAGCTGAGAGGCTGGAGGTCTATGTATTTTGGGTGAAGCAAAGAAATAAGGAGAAGGAGAAATAGGAAAAAAAAAGGGAGAGGGGAGGGACAGGAGGGAAGGAGGAAGAGAAAAAGACAATAAAGAGAAGCAGGAGGAGAGGAGGTAAATTTGCCGAATTTGAAGAGATCACCCTTGACTGGGTATTGTTTCTATGCGGGAGTTTCAGACATTGTATTATATAGCGAGTGGGCCCCTCCTACTATCTTGTTGGATTGTTTCTTTATGTCTTTGGATGTAGAATATCTCTTTTTCCACAGATTCAAGTCTTTTTTATCGATGGCTGTTCCGCAGTTAGTTGTGATCTTGGAGTTCTCATGGGAAGAGGTGAGTTCAAGGTCCTCCTACTCTGCCATCTTGTCTCTGACTCTCAGACATCGTATTAGTTCTCTAGAGCTGCCACAACAAAGTAGTACAGACTGGGTGACTTCAACAACAGAAATTTATTTTCTTACAATTCTGGAGGCTGTAAGTCTGAGGTAAAGGTGTCAGCAAGGGTTGGTTTCTCCTGAGGCCTCTGTCCTTGGCTGTAGATGGCTGACTTCTCCCTGTGTCCTCACATGTCTTCTTTCTGTGTGTCTGTGTCCAAATTTCCTGTTCCTATAAGGACATGAGTTGTTTGGACTAGGGCCCACTCTACTGACCTCATTTTAACTGAATCAACTCTTTAAAGGATCTATCTCTCAAAAGTTACATTCTGAGGTACTGGGAGGAGGAGGGGTTAGGACTTTAACATAAAAATTTGGAGAGGACACAGTTCAGCCCATAGAAGACAAATTATCTCTAATCCTTATGGTACTTCTCAGTGGTGGTAATTATCCCCATTTTAAAGATATGAAAATGGAACATAAGAGAGATGAGGCAACACACCCTAAGTCACTCAGCTAGGAAGCAACAGAGATGGAAGGAACACCAGACCCATCTCTCCAAAGCTGAGCCAATGTAGCCATGCCACATGGCCTCTGGACAGAGGAGGGGTGGCAAGATAGTGGACAGAAAGGAAACATGGCCTCCAGAGTCACACCAATCCCAGCTCCTTCAATCACAGCATGACTATGACCATGTTTAACATCTCTTTGTTTCAGATATCTCATTTTTAACATGTATGTAAGACCTGCAATAAAAAATTATGGCTAACAATAAACAAGACTTTCCCTCCTTGTGATCATTCTGCATGGTATACACATATATGTATGGGGGTGTGACAATCTGTGGCAAATATCTAGTTATATTATTATTTAATACACCTTTTCAGAGTCAGCATATATATTCTTGCAAGACACAAAAAGTGGGGCATAGAGGTCTAAATCCCTGACAAGATCAGTTGGCAGCTGGCTTGGTCCTTCCCATTATAATGACTATGATTTAGCTACAATGCAATGCCATGCTGAGTTGTGGTGTTTGTTTTATTACCCCCGTGTAGACAGTGGTATCTCTGAGGGCAGGGGTCATATCTTCCACTTATCCTGTGTCTCCACAGGGCCTAGCATTGTGCTGACAGGTTGCAAATCTTATAAATCCTTTGTGAGTGAGGGAGGGACCTGAGGAGGTTGAATTTTATGGCCACACAAATAAGTGCTTATATTCGTTCATCATTGCTGCAATGATGCCATAACAACCAATCACAAAATATCAGTGGCCAATAACAGTAAGTGATTATCCCTCACTCATGGATTTGCAGGCTCACTGGGCAGCTCCCGTTCACCAGGTGGGCCTGGGTGGCTCTAGTCCATGCGTCTCTCACCCTTTACCTGCAACTAGTGGGCTAGCTAGGGCGTGCTTTTCTTAAGGAGGTGGCAGAAGGCAAGTCCTACTGCTCAAGTACATTTCAAGACCCTGCTCATGTCACCTAACACTTTTGCCCAAAGCAAGTCCTATGATTGAGCCCTAAGTCAAGGGGTAAGGAAGTATGCCATTCCCATGATGAGGCAAGAGTGTGGTTGCCAGGAAAGGTGAAGAATTGGGGCCAAAAGTCTAATCTATCACAGTTCCTCTTCTGACTCCCCGGACATTGTTAAGACTGCCATTCTGTCTCATCCTGCATTCCTCATTCATAGAAATTGTGGAAGAATACCAACCTTTTCATCTCTTTGAGATAAAGTACCAAGAGCATATGTCCTAAGTCTAGAGATTAATTACAGGGAACCATGACAAAGCTGGGTCTGAAAATGAAGTCAGTCCTAAAGCAGCCAAAGGGTTAACATCCCCACCATCCTATCTCAGAGAACTCATCTGCCTGTGCTGTGCATATAATGCTGTGAAAATCACGAGGAACACTAGATGTTGACCTTCTGTGTCAGATTAGCTGGGTTCATCCCAGTCACTGGCTGTGACCCACATCTCCAGCTAAAAAAGTAAAACTAGTAGCCTGTAACCTAGAGGCCTGAAACCTCCTGCAAGGCTGCCCCGCCCTCCTCCCCAATGTTCTGTTGTTCAAAGAGGTCTTTTTAAAAGCTTTTAATTTAAAGGGACCTTTGAGTGCAGTGCTTGGGCAAATACAATCACAGGTAGGCATGATAAAGTGACTTCTTAAGTGGGCAGCCTGAGGCAGAGCCAAAGGGCAGCCACGAGTCTGTAAGCACTGCTGGAACAACCAATTTCAAGGGAATTGCAGTTTTGCACAATCTCAAGTGGTCAGAATCTCTTCTCCCACTAACTCCTACCCGAAAGCATTGAGCAAAGCTCAGTGTTTGGAGGATATTTCCCATCTTTTTAATGGAGCATTTTCCCTAACAGACATCTGCGGATGGGCACACAGAAAGTGACCAGGTGGAATGATACATATGCAAGGGATTATATATGTACAGTGAGTATAAAAGAGTTATCCATTTGCTTATCTGTGTGTGTGCTTAGAATAGCTCACTTTCTTCCATGAAGATTTGATGTGCGTGAGTATATTTCTGGAACTGCAAGTCAAACATATCATCGGATCAATAATAGTTGTACCATTTCAGGTCAGAGTGAGTCCCCCGGCTCTGCTAGTTTCCATGTGAACTTGGAGAAGTCACTTAATCTTTTACAGTATCCATTTTTCATCTATCAAAGTGGGGTTAATGACCCTTGCCTCAGAGGATTGTGGTGATGAATAACAGAGATAATATACTTGTACTTGGCAAGCAACTTTTCAATAAGTTAGCTTCATTACATGCAGTGGAGATGGTGGAAATGGATACTCTCAGTGTTCACAGGGATGGAGTTTTTGAAAGCCTGGACATATGGGGGTTGTACAGCTGAAAGTTTAGCCTCCTAAAACGAGAATGGAGAGCACAGCTATAGCTCTATTCGTCATTTGGAAATTGAAGTCGTCGTTTCCGTAGTGTCTGAGGGGCGGGGTAGAGAATGAGATTTATGCTAGCAGCAGCAGCAGAGGGTCCCAGAGGAGCCTGTGGGCTCTGGCAGAGACAGCCTTGGTAGGTGGATTCCCACAACTCAGGTCTCTGCAAAACTACCCAGGCTTGGGTCATTCTACTAGGTGGACTGGAGCCACAGGGATAGAATCTAACATCTTAGTAAGAGGTTTCAGCAACTTCATTGTTATTTTTAAATATATTTACCTCTTTTACATCTTTACATGAGGTAAATAAGGTAAATGGTTTGTCATTCTCCTTTTCTGGAAGAAGAGACTGACGTTATAGGATCATGTACTTTGTGTGAAGTCACAGGGAGCCACGTCTATCTGACTCCAAAGCCTGCATCCTGTCAGCATCATCACTGGTCTCTGCAGCAGCTAAGGCTCCATCCAGCCCAGTGAGTGCAGGAAGCAGGTCCAACCCAGCATGTATAGAAATGCACCCAAACATGATTAAAGAAAGGTCTCACAGTTTCAACCCAGCTTAAGGCACATTTCCTCCAGGGCAACCTACACCAGCACCGCCTCTTTGCCCTTCTCAACACCTACGACACTTAGAGTTGGATCCATGCAAAGTTCACCCTTGAATCATCTATTCTGTTGTGGGTGTTTGTCTTATTTCTTGTATTGGACTATTTTCCCAAGGCACTCTATTCATTTCTCAGAAAAGCTGAAACACATCCTTTTTCTCTAAATCCCCTCAGAGTTCAACACAAACATCAACCCCAGAGATTTCTGTTACTCTATTTTAAAAATGCTCTGGCATTTGGATGGCAGACTTATTTCCTGAAGCCATGCCATTTGCCATTCTTTCTGCTAACAGCTGCTGTGAGCCATGGGAGCTTTTCGTAAAGAGAGACAAAGCAGCTGAGTGATGGTGAGAGAGAGCCAGCTAGTCTGATGGAGGAGAAATGCAGAAGGACTGGAAACTCACTTTGATGGCATTTCAGGCTCATCAGCCCTTGTCACACTGAATCAGAGCAGACCTTTTGTTTATAGGAGTCCTGCAGGAAGCAGGTTGGTGGGATAGTGACCACCACTGCTGGCCTACATGCTCAAAGGCCAATGGGGAGGAGCCCCTTCCTAAAGAAAATCTCCTTCTCTAAATGATCGCAATGTCTGAAAGTCCACTATTCAGTTTTGTTCCTTTTGCTTTTATGTTTATCCTGCTAAAGGGAAAGGTTATTCATTAAACTATTATCAGGTTGGATTAGTGAGTTCCCCTCTTGAAAGGCAACCAAAGAAGCAGAAGGATAGAATTTCCATAAAGGAATGAGACAAAGGGTGTAGATTTGATGGGGGGCAGGGGTAAATGAGAGTTAGATCTAATATATGGGGGGCTGCTTGGTGACAACAGAATATTTAGGGAGAATGGAGGGAGGATCATGCCACATCCCTGCTCTTGAGTCTCAGTGGCACCTTCAAGCTGCCTGGAGGTTATCCTAGCCAGGGCCCCCAGCCTTGTTGTGTGATGCTCCATCCAATGTACCTGGCCTCCTTCCAACCTGCCTCTCTCTATATGCTCCCACCTCAGGGCCTTTGATTGTGCTATTCCATCAGCCTAGAGCAACATTTACACTTTATCTGCCTATATAACTCATTTACTTTTCAGGGTTAAATTCAAGTGCTGTTTCTAAGAAGAAGACTTCTTGGATCCTTTCAGGTTTTGAGGTGTTCCTCTTCCCACTCTATCCGACTATCATTTATGATTCTCCAACACTCCCTCTTACGCTGAGAGTTTCTCAAGGACAGAAGCTTTAGGCTTAAAGCCTAGGGCAGTGCCTGCCAGAATAAGAATTCCAAACCTTTCCAAGGAAGAAGCAGTGAAGGAGGAAAGGAAAGGGTCTATAAAAATGGACTTGGAAGAGTGCCACCAGGGTCTTTCTTCCTGAGAAACAATCCCTGTGACAGAACCATTTGCCTTCAGAGCAAGAAAATAAAATCCACTGGGAAAGAAGTAAAATTTATTTGACTCTATCATGTGAATTATAAAGAACCCAGACTCTTTGGCACTCCCACGCTGCAAAATGAGGAGGGCAAGATTTACCACCTGCCACCTGCTTGAGGTTCTTAGGACATTCACATTTGGAAAATTCGTTAGATTTTTGAGAAGTGAGAGGGAAATCCTTGTCCATCATTCTTAGTCTTAGAGAACATCCAAGATTTTCAATGCTTATTAAAATCAGCTATTCCACAGAATCTTACACAGGGAAGAAGCCACTTAATGCATCATCTCCCTTTGTAGATTGGCATGATGTCAAATAACATAGCAGACACAATAAATAATTGTTGAATGAATAACAGAAAGAATTCCTGAAGCCTGAGGCTGCAGAGCTTATTAGGGTCAGAGCTCATTCAGAATCCAGGTCTCCTGTCCCCCCGTCAAGTTCTAAGATACCATCCAACCCTCATTGCAATGTTTGTCTCTCGTTGCAACTACTAAGTATAAAAACCATATTCGTTTCCATTTAAAATGCTATTGTGTGGGGCTTCCCTGGTGGCGCAGTGGTTGAGAGTCCGCCTGCCAATGCAGGGGACATGGGTTCGTGCCCCGGTCCGGGAAGATCCCACATGCCGCGGAGCGGCTAGGCCCATGAGCCATGACCGTTGCGCCTGTGTGTCCGGAGACTGTGCTCTGCAACGGGAGAGGCCACAACAGTGAAAGGCCCACATACCGCGAAAAATGCTATTGTGTGCTATTTCAATGTCAAAAGTAAGGTACATGAATCTTTGAATCATTGAACTGCAATGAACCATTGAACAACAAAAAAACGTACTGCATGTGGTGGAATCCAAGCTGATTTTCCATCAGGTGGATAAACACTATATATTGAATAGAAATACTGTCCCAAGTACAGACTTGCCTAATTCTTTTTTTTTTTTTTTTTTTTTTTTGCCTAAGTCTTGAACATTGGAATTGCGTGGCAGACCACAGCTGCCAGGGTCTCCAAGGCAAAGAGGTGAGTGAAGGTTAGGGAGAATGTCTGTGTGGGCTGGATCCAAAGAAATGGAGGCCGAGAACTTCAGGCTTCCTTTCTTATTTTTGTTTTAAATATTTTATTGAAGTAATAAAGGACCTCTCATAATTCTGAAGGCAGGACAAAGTATTTTGAAAACACATAAAATAAAATTGTTCTCAAAACCCTGACGAGTCCTTAAGAAAGGATCTCTCTCTCTCATAATCTGTTTCTGACTGCAGTCCAGGCAGTGGTAGAAGGCTAGGAAGGATTTCAGAGAAGTGTCTGTACAGGGTAGAGAATGAATCCAAGGCATCACCTCCGGGCCAAAGGGGCCAGAGAAATGCAACAAATGAGCAGCATCACACAGGCAGTGGAGCAGCTCAGGGCTCTCCCATTGGGCTGAATGAGTGGGAGGGGTTTCCAGGAACACCGCACAGGAAGTCATCAGGGTGTCCAGAGGGCACTTGCAAAAACTGTTGGCAGTGGTTATGCTGCTGCCAGCAATGCTGTTCTCTCAGATAAGACAGAGGATATGAAGGCTGCTATGATGAGTTAGAATGCCATCTTGACCCAGTAACTTGGTCCTTTTGATGCTGGAGCCTGTGAGCCTTTCCTCACCCAGGACATTCAAAACCACATGCTACTAGCCCTTTATGGCCCTGCACAATAGAACGCCGTGGAAAAAGTATGTGTCTAGGTGCTCCAGCTCTCATTATTCTTCCTTCAATTCCTGCTCCCCCCAACCCTCGCCTTCCAAGTGACCCTCTTCCCTGCAGCCTGGGACATTTATATGGTCTCCATCTTTCTCCCTTATCCCAGCTATTTCTAAAGAGAAGGGTCTGATCAATAAAACCACCATGGGATATAAAAGATTAATAAAGTTTAATAACTTGCCTCTCCCAGGAGTAGTTGCATGTTAACAGGGGAATTGCAGCCTAAGCTAAAGGAATTAGGCTGTAATGGTACAATTTCAGGCATCATCAAGCAGCTGAGAGAGGTAATTTGTCGGGGACAGAGGTCTCTCCAGCACCTCTGGGGCTACCCTGCTAGATGTTTCCTCCTCCAAGGTTGACCAGTTGGTCAACAGGAAGACAGCGTGAGCATGCTTCCTGAAGCTTTGTTCTCAGCTCAATCCATAGACTTACTTTTCCAGAATGGTTTACTCCCTTACCCTCCTCTTATTCTCTCATTCACTTAACGTTTCAGTCTGCAAACACAGATGGGCCTGCTATGCTCCTGGAGACCTCCTATGAACATCAGCAGTTCCAAAGACCAGAAATAGCTTAGACCCAAAAGTCAACCTGCCTGGACTCTGCTCCTGCTGCTGTGTGCCCCTACTTCAGGCTCCTTCTCTATTAAACAAACAAACAAAAAAAACCTAATCATATTGCCTACCTTTAAGGATTAAAATGAGATTCTGCATGCAAAGTTAAATAATAATTGCTTGGTAAATATTTGATATTATTATCATAATACTAGTATCTATAGATTCCAAGAGCCTGTAGTCCAGAAGCAGAAGCAGAGAGGCATGCAAATGAATAACTCCAAGGCCCATGGGAATTTTCTTTCAGGCTAACCAGAGAACCGTCATGCTGCTAGAGCAGCTCATTCTCATGAGGGGCAGAGAAGGGAGTGACTAAGGAACAGCCAGTCTTGTGTCAGCGGATCAAGGGCAGAGAGCAGGATGCAGGTAGATTTTGTGGGTCCTTGTATATCGGGGAGTATTTAAGGTCTTCTTAAACAGATATCACACCTGTGTTTTGAGAAGACAATTCTGGCCAGGTAGGAGGGGAATGAGAGGCCAAGAAAGCAGTTAGGTAGCTATTTGCAAATGAGACAGTCAGACCTGGACAGAGGATGGAGGCAGGGTTTAGGAATCAAGCAGGCAAGGAGGCAATAGGTTTCCGACAATCTTGCAGCTCTCTTTCTCATACTGTTGGTTGAAACATTCCAGACATGCATTTGTGTGTATTCAGACTTCAGGTTGTTGGAATTGAGCATTAGGTTGGTGGAAATGAATATTAGTGCACAAGCAAAGTATCTCCATTTTAAACATTTTATGGGTTTACTTGTGTCCTCGGGAAGTTCCCACACCCTCCCCTCATCCAGGCTGGTTTGCATTGTGTTTCTCCTTCTTCTTACTCTTTATCTTTCCTGTCATTTCTAAGCATCTCCCTGACTTTGGGGCCGATGCATGTCTTTTCCAAGGGCTGCATAGACAAGATACTATCTCTGAATGCGTTCCTTTCCACTCCCCGTGGCCTACTTCCACCTCAGAAAACCTTCCTCTATTGAGATGACCTCTATAAAAGAGTGACGACCTCGAATATTCCTAAAGGGCAAGTACATCAGCTCTTGTCACACTTTTCTGAGTCCGTGGGCCAGTGCCGGGCCCCAGGAGCCATGGGCACCTCACATGGTATACATAACAGGGGGGCATGAATGGTATTTGGTCCAGCAGCACCTCCATTCCAACGCCCAGTCCTGCCCTCAGGAAAGGAGCAATGGGTTGGAGAGATTCAGGTAGAGGATGAGATAAGAAAGACCCAATACCAACATGGGACTGTCCCTCAAACATGTATCATGGAGAATAAGCGTAGAGGGAAGTAAAATAAAGGGACAGAAATACAACGGGTTGTTAATTCAATCCCACTAGATTGAGGACCGCTAGAAGGCAAACATTGTGTCATTCATATTTGTGTCTACACATCCCAGCTCCTTAATGCCTGGCATAGGTTAGAAATTCAATGATAAAACGAGGTCACTGGAAGTGTCGGGTGATGCGGTGTGGAAGGGAGAGAGTCACTGACTTGCAGATGGGGTCAATAACAACAGACATATCCTTGCCCAATTTCTCAACCAACTCTGATGAGAGGAAACAATGAATTAGTCACCTTATCCCGCCAGAGGATGCGGTCTAGAATTACCCATATTCCCCTGGGTCATGTTTCTGCTATATCTGGCAAGGGTCCTGGACACCTGCTTGCTCAACTCCCTGAGCATCTGCCAACCCCCAGCCTTGATTAGCAGAGGAGTGGCTACCATCCCTGATGGCCTGCTTCCTCCCCCATGCTCTGGCCCTTGTATGTACTGATTACAGCCCAAACCAAGCCTGTGTTAGCTCTAGATGTCTGTGAGTCTTATATTTACTATATTAACCACAGGTATTCCTAGCTGGGGCCCAGCCCAGTTCACCTTCACACCTGCCTGCATTTTGACACACCAGCTGGAACTCAGAGTCCCACACTGAGGCTTAGAGGAGGCAGAGAGAGCCTGGGACAGATGAGAGCCTGGCCCCTCCCTCTCAGCCAGAGGATCAGTGACATTCTCTAAGAGGGGAGCAGTAATGGAGTTTTTATTGCTTGTGCTTCATTGCATTTGATCCTAATGCAAGAAGGTTATTTTGCAGATGTTTTCTCAGGTCAATGCTAATTAACTTTATTAATGCATTTTTGGTGAAAGGAAAGCAATAGAGCTAGGCTCTGCTCATATTTGTTTTGCCCTTACTGTCAAGAGGCATCAGACTTAGCATATGTCTATTTAGAATCTGGGGCTAAGAGGCAGTGACCTTTCTGGATGGTCCAGAAAATTGAGTGTAGAACCCACAGGACCCAGAGAGGGCCATCTCCAGGGAGAGGGGAAAGTAGCACAAAAGAGATAAAGACAAAATAAATGGGTGAAATGGAAAGAAAAACAAGGCAGTGTGCTAGAAGGAACTCTGAACTTGGAATCTTCCCAATATAATATTTAACTTGTAGTAAGTGCTCAACATATGTTAGCTGAATTTTAATGGGATCAGTGTGTCTGAGGTGTGGGGTTTCTAGGTTCATTCATTTCTTTCCTTTGAATAAATATTTACTTAGTATCTACTGTAATTCAGGCATTGCAGCAACTGAGGATATAGCATAAGCAAGAAAGACATTGATACTAATAGGACTTCACATTCTGGAGGGCAAGTACTGTCCCAGAATAAAACTACTCATTACCTTATATTTTTATTGGACTTTGCTTAACTGCTACCTCCTCAGGTAGAATTTTTACTCCATAGGGTAGCGACCATGTCTTATACCCCTTGGCATCACCACTTTGAGCCTCTGATCTACGTGTAATACACCCCCAATAAAAATGGACACATTCACTTTTACTAACTCCAGCTCAAAAATAGAGACAGAGCAGTGAAGTGGGAACCCAATGGCCCTTGTAGAGTATGACGCAAAGTCCCTCACGAAAGGCCCCCTCTTTGGGGATGACCTCTGCCGTTTTGGCCAGGCTTATTTCCATGATGCTAACCCATGGAAACCCAGAAAAGACCCCACTACCTCCAGAGAAGGGTTGAGAAGATGGGAGCCAATCTAAGCTCCAGAAACATCCTATTCTTTCTTCTTTCAAACAAGAACAAGAGTGAGGTCAAAGTTCATATTTTCAAACTTAGGAACCCATCATATCAGAAGAAGAGTCTGAGTTGCATGTGTCTGAGAGCCTTTGAGTTCTCCCCGACTGTGCATGATTCATGCCTCAATCAGAATGTTTCCCTGAGAGATACTTGTAAGTTTCCTCAACAACCAAGCACTGGGGAAACCACCTGTCCTCCTCAGCCTTGAGATGGGGGAGGGAGAGGGACCTTGGAGGCAGGGTGTCTGGGTGCCAGGGAGGTCCTTGGTTACGGTCAAAACTAGGCAGCTGTGGCAAATGGAATCCAAGGACTAAAGAGAGTTCTAAATCACTGTGCATTTCCTTTGGCAGTTAAAAGAAAGTGAAAGGGGAATTCTCTGGCTGTCCAGTGGTTAGGGCTCCACACTTTCACTGCCGAGGGCCCGGTCTGATCCCTGGTGAGGGAACTAAGATCCCACACACACAAAAAGTAAAGGGTAATATAAAGAAATTCAGCATCTCATGGGGTTACAGAAGAGTTATTTCAGTAGGCATGTTCTCAATAATGCACGCAATGTATTCACTCCCTCTCACACACACATACACACATCACAAATACAGCCTCTAGATTCCTAAAATATAATTCTATACAAACTATGCCCAACCTACACTCTCAGAGAGTATGGGCGTCTGTAAGAGAGTGGGAGACCAATGCACAAACACACATGCTCACAAGTACACTGTAGGGCACACACACACAGGAAGATCCCAGTGAGGAAACAGCCATCAGAGGACTCTGCTGCATTATTCTTCCCATTGATTTTTTTTTTGACAAATACATAAATAATAAAATGGTAATAAAACTCCATTACAGTTTGCCTGCTGATATGGAATGACTCATCTCCATAATTCTGCTTCCATTTCCCAAGTGGCTCCATAGATCACGGAACAGATTCAATGTCCTTATGTGTAATTTGGAACATTTGCACAGCCGAGGACTAACAGCACACTGAGGTGCCAGGCTTCGCCCACTGACTGGTTGCCATGTTAAGGAAGCAAACTGGCTGGTGCTGGGGTGGCCTGGGTTCAAATCCTGGCTCTGCCACTTCTATCATCCAGCCTTAGGCAAGTTGATTGGCCTCGTTTCCCTCACCCCGGAAGTTCACCTAACTAGACTCTGTGAGGCTGGGTGAGGTATTTTTTGTTGATTTAAGTGTCTCTTATTTGTTAAGTAAATGAATGTCCTTTTTCCCGTTAAATAAATGAATATTCTAACCATTTCCCTAGTGTCCCTGAATATTAACATATCGACTTGGGATTCCCTACTTGATTTCAACAGTCCTCCTTAAAAATGTAGCTTTCCAATTATTTAGGTGTTTAAATTAAAGTGATTAAAGATGAATTATCTTGAATTCTGACAAAAAATTAAAGACACCCTAGGACATCTGAGAATTTAACCGAAGAAGATTAAAAGACTGAAATCCTGTGGATGATAATCCCCCATATTCATACAGAAATTTTACTTTTAAGATCATCTCTCATGTAGCAGAGAGCAAGACCCACTGCAGTGAGTGGAAGGCTGGAGCTGACCTACCAGTGGGAAGGCTGCAAAGCCTGTCAAATGGTGTCTGAGCCAGTCCCAGATTAGCTCTGACTCCACTAGGCTGCCCCCAGGGCAAGCGGGCAGACTGTGCTGGCCTGGATGGGTACCACCCGTGCTCTGCAACATCTCACACTGTATCACTGCCATCTCAGGCCATGGTACAACCAGTTGTGCCCATAAAGGACCCTCTGACACACTGTCAACTGCCCGTGGGCTTCAGACACCGCTCCCAAGCAACTCTGAGCATGTTTCCGTGTATCAGACTAAGCTCTTATTTAAGTCCAACAGATCTCACCCACAACCCTGCTCCACACAGCTTTTCTGTCTCAATTTCTTGAAAGTGGAGTTCCTGGTTAAGAGTATGTTTAAGGCTCTTGATAAAAATATCTAAATTGTTTTACCTAACCAGCAGTATAGGAGAGTGTCTGTCAGCCTCACACCTTTCCCAGCTCTGAGTACCGTGTGTGTGTGTCTCTGTGTGTGTGTGTGAGTGTGTGTGTGTGTGTGTGTATGTGAGAGAGACACAGAGAGAGAGAGAGATTACCTGCACTAATCATATTACAAATATTAACTCATTTAATACTCATAGAAGATCTAAGAATGGATCCCAATATAGCTTCTTTATAAAATAAGAAACCCAAGTTGCCTCTGTTTACTGAGAGGTGAACCCATGGTGTCAGGCTCTATGTCCATGAGCTTATCAGCTTCACTAGGCTTCACCTAACATATTGGTACTCATACAAGAAGGGAGAAAATGAATATCCTCAAATTTGTTGTTGACAAAATTTTAAATATAATAATAATTAATAGTATATAATTAAAATAATAAAAATGAGTGCAGTTTTTCCAACTTTATTGAGGTATGATTGACAAATAAAAATTGTATATATGTAAGGTATACAAAATAATGTTTTGGTATATGTACACACTGAGAAATGATTACCACAATCAAGCTAATTAACATGTCCATCACCTTGTATAGTGCATGTGTGGTGAGAACACTTGCTATCTACTCTCTTAGCAAATTTTGAATATAGCTTTTTATAATACATGTCTACTAATCAGAAAAATGGAATCCTCTTTTAGAAGGGATTGCATTTCCCTCTTTTGAGGGCTAAAAGTTAGGTTTCCTTGTCATCAAATCAATGGCAAATGTTCATTTGTAAAAAACATCCATAGTTTACAGGCTGTAAAGAAAAAACAGATATGGGACCCGATTTGGTTCACTGGCTGTGGTTAACTGGCCCCTGACCTAAATCATTCCCTGGTACATAATAGGTGTTTAACAAATATCTGTTTCTCTCTCCCTAAAGTAAGCTGACGCTAGTCTGCTGGATCCCATTTAACCAAATGGCAGCTCTTTGAGTAATGGTTTCAAAAACATTCTAAGACTTCCTTCTTAATCATCAAATCTCACACCTGGCTCCAACTGTCCATGACAGTGGAAGCAACAGGTTTGTTAAAGAATCTGTGCCTCAGTTTCTCTCTTCCAGAAAACAGAGATGAATATGTTGTTTATGTTTATAATCCAGCCAGGCTAATGGTGGGAGGTGGGAATGGTAGTCAGAACAGAGAGAGAAAGAAAACTGTATTTAAAAAATCTGTTGTGAAAGAATTTACAAAATATATATCTGATAAACGACCTATATCTAGGCTATATAAAGAACTCTCAAAGGAAAAAAAATAACCCAATTTAAAAAGTGGGCAAAATATTTGAATAAGCATATCATTAAATAAGATATAAAGAAGCACATGTAAAAAAAAATAAAAAAAATAATAAAAAAAGAAGCACATGTAAAAGGTGTTCAATATCATAAATCATTAGGGAAATGGAAATGGAAATCTCAGTGAGATACTGCCACACCTACCTCTGTTAGAATAGCTAAAATTAAAGACAAACACACAAAACCAAACCAAAAAAAAGAAAAAAAAAACGATACCAAATGTTGAAGATGCAGAGAACTGAAGCTCTCACACCTTGCTGGTGGGATTGGAAAATGGTATAGCCACTTTGGGAAATAATTTGTCAATTTCTTAGCAAGTTAAACATATATCTACCATATAACCCAGAAAATACCTTAGATGTGTACCTGAGAAATAAAAACTTATCCTTCCACAAAAATCCATATGTTAATGGTCGCAGTGATTTTTTCCATAAATGCCTCAAACTGGAAATAGCCTGATGTCCATCAACCTGTGATTGGATAAACTGTGGTATAGCCACACAACTGAAAACTACTCAACAATAAAAATAAAGGAACTATTGATTTGCACAATAACATGTATAAAACACAAATTCATTCTGCTAAGTGAGAGAAGTCAGACTCAACAGGCTGAATACTGTGTGATTTCATCATATGACATTCTGGAAAAGACAAAATTACAGGAACAGAGAACATATCAGTAGTTTTCAGGGACTGGGGTTAGAGGGTGGATTACAAAGAAGTAGCAGAAATGTTCTAGGTCGTGACTATGGTGGTGGTTACGTAACTGTATGCATTTGTCCAAACTCAGAACTAGATCCCTCCAAAAGGGTGAATTTTACTGCATTGAATTTAGCTTGATAACATGACTTTAATAAGAAAAAATAAGCAAGTATCAAGTAGGGAAGTTTCACTGATGGGCCTTACATTGCAGGCTGTAGTGTGTCACAGGCCATGTCAGGAATAGGTGAAAGGGGCATTGGGTCTGGGTGGCCTGAAGATTGCAAGCCGTAAGTCTGAGCATTCCTTCTGGAAGGCCATTCATTTCTTCTTCCTCTCTTTTCTCTTTTCTGCACACTTCTAAATGGTCCTCAACAGCTCTGCAGAACAACTCCAGTGCTGCCTATCACCTCAATCGTCCTCTAGAATGTGGGCCATGTGGGAGGGAGGCCTCCCCATATCTGCCCTCACTCCCAGCCAGGGCTCCTTTGTGCTTTGCAAGAGAAAACCCAGGCTATAGACCCGCTGGTTGAAGCAGGTAATTATGCTGGCTCCTCGGTGGTGTGGGGATGTAAATAGAAGGAAGTCAATGCATAAAGTTACAGAAATCATGAGCTCTTGTTTTGTCTTGGCCAAGTTTAATCAGGATGGCTCAGCTTATATTTGGGCTATATTTTGTAGCCATTGGGAATGATCTGAACTAAAGTCAATAAACATATATGTTTCCAATTGAATCACAGCCTGAGAACCAAGCCAGCAGGGCCACCTTGGTGTGACTGTCAAACCTATGAACAGGGATTGTGAGGGGGCAGGGATGGACCCCAAACTACTCTACAGCCTTTGGGATCCCACTTCTATCTCAAGAAGCCTGGGGAAACTATTCTGAGACTAGAAATTAGCCCTTTCAGAAAATGCCTGGTTAACAATTAGATATTTCAGATACGGCGAGTGTCCTGCCAACCTTCCAGGGCAGGTCAATGCAGGGCATTCCCTTGGAAGGATAAGTGAGGAAGTTGATGATGAAGGAGCCTTTCTTGGAATAAAGGAGCTTCAAACAACCTAAGTGTCCATCCATAGATGAATGGATAAAGAAGATGTGGTATATATATATATATATATATATATATATATATATATATATATATATAATGGAATATTACTCAGCCATAAAAAAGAATGAAATAATGCCATTTGTAGCAACATGGATTATCATACTAAGTGAAGTAAGCCAGACAGAGAAAGATAAATATCATATGATATTGTTTATATTGGAATCTAAAAAGAAATGATACAAACGAGCTGATATACAAAACAGAAATTGACTCACAGACATAGAAAACAAACTTATGGTTACCAAAGGGGAAAGCGGAGGAAGGATAAATTAGGAATTTGGGATTAACATATACACACCACTGTATATAAAATAGATAACCAACAAGGACCTACTGCATAGCACAGAGAACTATACTCAATATTTCGTAATAACCTATAGGGAAAAGAATCTGAAAAAGCATATATATTCAGTTATTCAGTTATACATATATATAAAACTGAATCACTTTGCTGTACACCTGAAACTAACACAACATTGTAAATCAACTACAAAAAAATTTTTTTTTATAAATAATAAAGGAGCTTCAAGGCACAGCCCTGCTGCACTGCAGCACAGTGATTAAGAGCAGGGCTCTCACCTAGACTGCCCGGGTTCCCTCTCCACTTCTGCCTCTTACCACCCGTGTCACCACAGACCCACTAACAAACCTTTGTGCCTTGGTTTTCCCATTTCTAAATGGGAATCCTAATAATATCTACCACAAATTGTTGCTGTAAGAATTAAATGGATTAAAAAACCAAAAGCTCTTAGAATGTTGTCTAGCCCATGGTAGACAGTGGAGAAAAAGTAGCTTCCATTGCTATTTGCTGGTCAGATTCAGGGTCCATCCTACTTTGGACAGGAAATCAGATGTAAGCAGCATTGTCTGGAAGGCAGCTGGAGACGGGGCATATTTGGGAAATGCATTCTGTCTGATATCCTTCACCGGCTGAATGAGGCCAAGTATAGGGGACATGTCACCTACTGACTTCTGTCATCAGGGTTGGTGCTCACTTCAGCTCCCCTGCCTGTGAGTGTCCACCTCCAGGAAGGGTGGTGGAAGGTAAGGGTGGAAAAGGTATCCGACAGTGACGGCTCTCCCATCCCTTCTCCGCGTCTCCCTACAGCCCTGATGCAGGCATCTCATGCTTGTTTCCATGACTTTGCTTTTCTGATACAGCCTTGGCCTTTTGAGAAATTGAAGATCCCAGACACAGTGAATATGATGTTGTTCAAGACCCCACTCAGAGTTCCTGCCTTGTGCTGAAGGTGTTATAAAGTCCCTCTGGAAGCTGGATGTCTCTATACTGAAAATAAGAAAAAAGCAGCACAGGGAACAACCAACAAGGTCAAACACTGTCTCCTGACATTTACCTTAGTACCAGGGCAACCCGGTTCCAAATTAATGATTATAGTTTCAGGCCAACCTCCACACCTCCCACCTCCATTCCCAGCTGATTTCAGTGCCACCATATTCTGCTTCATTTGTGTCTACTTGAGAAAACTGCCAACACACTCCGACCCTCTACCCCTCTACTGGTTTTCGCCTTTGAATTTAAGCCTCCACTCAACAATACTTCTTATTCCAATCCCTCCCGGCTGGTATTACTGGGACAGAGTGCTGCGGCACTAATTTGGTCCCTGATGCTATTCAGCATTTTCCTCTTTGATTATGGCTCTCTTACACCCACAGATTTCTTAGCTGTTTTTCCTCTGCAGCTCACCCTCTTCTGCAACATGCTCCAAGTCTTTAGGAGCTGTACTGGGGAAGTGGTCAGTCTGACGCTCACCAAACTTGATCTTACTTGACTGTCCCATCAGCCTTTCCCAAAGCAGAGTTTGTATCACTCACAATGGTAAATTCCCTCTGTTGAGCCCACATCTCCCTCCAGCTACTGCTCTGTTCTTTTCCTACACTCCAGTGCCAAAGTTTTGTAAAGAGCAGATTCACTGGCTACCCCAAATTGCTCATTTTCCATTTGTACCTCAGTCCAGTCCAACTGATTTTCTACAATTGCTTTCACTTAATATTCTTCAATCCAGGTCAAGAATGACCTTCATGTTGCCAAATCTACTGGATACTTTCCTCATTTGATTTTACTGCAATATTAACACTGTTGATGACCCCTCTTCCTTAAAACTTTCTTCTCTTGGCTACACTCTCCTAGATTTTTCTTTCACACTTGGCTACTCAGTCACAGCCTCCTTTGTTGCCATGACTTCCCAGGCCTTGAGGAGAACTGCTATGACCACTTCTCTTCTCTCTCTCCCTACCTGGTCTCATCTGTTCTCCCAGCTGCAAATGCCTTCTGGATTTGTAGAGATATAAGTTTGGAAACCAGCAACTTCCAAATTTATATCTCCAATGCAAACCACACCTCAGAGCTTCAGTCTTGTAGATTTAATTGTGTTCTTGACATCTCTATTTGCTTTTTCAATTCATTTTTTAAATTTATTTTCTTAAAGTATAGTTGATTTACAATGTTGTGTTAATTTCTGTTATACAACAAAGTAGATTCAGTTATACATATATATACATTATTTTTCATATTCTTTTATATTATGGTTTATCACAAGATATTGAATATAGTTCCCTGTCCTATGCAGTAGGACCTTACTGTTTATCCATCCTATATATAATAGTTTGTATCTGCTAATCCCAAACTCCCAGTCCATCCCTCCCCCACTCCTCCTTCCACCTTGGCAACCACAAATCTGTTCTCTATGTCTGTGAGTCTGTTTCTGTTTCATAGATAAGTTCATTTGTGTCATATTTTAGATTCCACATATAAGTGATATCATATGGTATTTGTCTTTCTCTTTCAGATTTCCCTTAGTATGATCATCTCCAGGTCCATCGATGCCACTGCAAATGGCATTATTCTGTTCTTTTTTATGGCTGAGTAGTATCCCATTGTATATATACCACATCTTCTTGATTCATTCTTTTGCTGATGGACATTTAGGTTGTTCCCATGTCTTGGCTATTGTGAATAGTGCTGCTATGAATATAGGGGTGCATGTGTCTTTGCGAATTATAGTTTTTTTGCAGATATATACCCAAGGGTGAGATTTCTGGATCATAAGGCAACTTTATTTTTAGATTTTGGAGGACTCTCCATACTGTTTTCCATGGTGGCTGCACCAATTACATTCCCACCAACAGTGCAGGAGGGTTCCCTTTTCTCTCCAGCCTCTCCAGCTTTTGTTATTTGTAGGTTTTTTTGATAATGGCATCTCTATTTGGATATATGATGTGTTAGGCTTAACATGTCTGAGACATGTTAGGGACATTTTAGACATATCAGGGAGCTCTTGATATCCTCTTCAATGAGTTCCTTCTCCAGTCCTCTCCATGTCAGTAAATGGGACCTATTAAGTTGCTCATGCCCGAAACGTGGGGGTCACTCTGGATTGCTCTTTCTTATCCCCTAGACCCAATCCATCAACAAATCCTGTCAATTCTATTTCAAAAATATATCTTGGAAACCTCAACTGCTTTCCTCTCCATGACTATAGCAATATCATTCCAACTGGTCTTCCAACGTTCTATATGGATGCCACCAAATCCATCCCTCACATTAGAATGATCCTTTGGAAACATCAATCATCTTCTCTATTGCAAGTCTGATGAAATTTTACCTGCAGGATCACACTTCTGACCTCATTCTTTCCCCGCAGTCATACACACAAAATGTTTAAGTGATTGAGAGCTCTTTGCCTTCCTTTATTTCCTCTTTTTTATTAGAGCCCTGGAATATTTCCACTTATTAGAACTCCACTCTTTCTATGATGCATAACTTCTCACCCAGTGGAAAATCTAGTCAAGTGGCCAGAATTTGTTGATGTGCTATCAGGGCTGGGTCCCAGCATGTCTTTTCACTATTCTTCTCAGCACATTTTTGAGTCCCAGTTTACCCAGTCAGGTGTTAATCCTACATCATTTACAATAAGCCCCCTACATACTAACGAGTTCCATTCCGAGAGCACATTCGTAAGTCCAATTCGTTTGTAAGTCCAACAAAGTTAGCCTAGGCACCCAACTAACACAATCAGCTATATAGTACTGCACTGCAATAGGTTTCTAATACTTTTCACATGAATAATACGTAAAAAACAAACACAAAAAATAAAGAAAACATTTTTAATCTTACAGTATAATACCTTGAAAATACAGCAGTACAGTACAAGAGCTGGATTACAGGGACTGGCATCAAGTGAACAGGCAAGAAATAAAGATACTGTATTACTGTACTCTATACAGTACTATACAGTAAAGTACACAAAAGCACAACCACTTGTAGAGGATGTACGCGTGTGACAGTGTACGCCAGACACGTTAACTAACTTATGTGATTGGACATGTAAATGTACGTTTGCATCTTTGAAAGTTTGCAACTTGAAGGTTCGTTTATAGGGGACTTACTGTATTAGTTCACTAATTTCTTGTCAAAAAGCTGAGAGCAATTGTATGTGTGTAAGCAGCTGTTGCTCTCAACTCCATGTTATGCTTTGAGGAGCATGTAGAAAGCTGCAACTCTGTCCCAAACAACTCTTCCAATGACTTGCATCCAGTACCTGGAGTCCCCCTAATAGTCATTCGTTCATCATTATCTCCAATGAGAAGAATAAAAGTGATTTACCAGTCACTCGTAATTCCATATGGAATGCATAGGACCTTCTAAAAAAGACATCTACCTGGTAAGACTTAATAAAAGAAAGGAAAGAGTTAATTGTTACAGGCTGGCAAGTCTAGAGATGAGACGGGACAGCATTGGAAATTTGGGGTCACTCTGTGCAAATGGCAGGTGGAGAAAACCTGCATGAAGTGGGCAGTGGAAGAACGAGATCTTTAACAGACTCACTGGGCACCTTCCCAGTGTTGTCAAGAGCCCCAAAGGCTTATCTTTCAGCCAACAGTTCTCCTTTCTCCTTCGTTCTCACCAACCTATGATTCTGTCTCCTCCACTAGACATTAATCTCCAAATGGGAAGAGATGCTTACTCACCATGGAACCCTCAGCACCTCATTATGGTGTCCAGCATGCAATAGCTCCTCCTTAAACGTTTCCTGCAATCAAGAAAGAAGAGTTGTTGTGCGCTACTCTGGGAGCAGACAGGAGTAGTGAAATCGGAGATGTGGGGTTATAAATGGGTAACATCATAATCATCATCCACTGCTTCCTCAGGATGTCTGAGGAATGTCTTTGTGTCTGGTCCCTATCAGGCACTGAAGAAAATTCAAGAGCTGAATGAAGTACCCTACACCCTTGATCTAATCAAGGACTTCTAAGTAGAGATCAACAAAGTCTAACACCGCGCACAGTAAGAGTTCTGAGAGAGGATGGGTGAGTTGGAGGTACATCCACAATGAAGACGGCGCCTAAAAATTTCAGACAGAGACCAGGAAGAAAATGGCATTTTAGAAAAAGAAGATGAGCAAACAGCCTATGCAAAGATGAAAAGGTAGAACTGAGTATAGCTCATCTTTGAGGCAGTGAGGGAGCCTGCCTGGGAAATCTGAATGGAGTCAGAGCGCGGGGGCTGGAGAGATAAGCAGGATAGCTGGGGATGCAGATTGTGGCGGGTCTAAGCATCAGGCCCGGGAGTCTGGTCATGCAGGGGTGAGTAAAAGACCTAGAGCAAGATGCTGGGAGAACTAGGTTGGGATCTGGCTGTCACTTTAGTTTGGTAATTTATTGAACAAGGTTCTGCCACACCCCTCTCAGCTCTGATTTCTCAGACACTCTACTGGGAACCTGTGTAAGTCCTTCCAGAAGCAAGGTTTTGACAAACTCTTACATGAAAAATGGAGAAGAGAGAGAGTGACCAGACTCCTTGGAGATGCCTCTGATTATAACCCTCCTGCAGGGGAGGCTGCATGAGAGCAGTGCACCTGCAAGACTACGAGTTCTGAGTCTTGGATATGAACCTATCACTTCATAGAAGACTGTGTGACTTTGGATGAGTCACTTCTCTTCCCCAAATGCCAGGTTTTCATCCATAAAATTGGGGTATGAATACCTGTCCCCAGTGTTGAAAGCATTTAATGGGAGAGTATCTCTGGAAATGCATACCAGGTTCTCAACAGAGGCCTGGTGCCCAGTAAGTACCAGCTGCAGGTGCCCTGAGCTTCTGAAGCTATTGTTGCACCAAGATCACATCAGGCAACCACAATGGCAGCTGCGCTTCCTGGTGGAGCTGAGGATTCTGAGTCCCTCCCCCAGTGCTCAGTCCCTGGAACAGGACACCCTCATTAACGTTGTTATTGTTCTTTTCCACTCTGCCGAGCCCATTGTTGGTGGTGACATTGCAGCCTTCCTATGCAGGGACCTCCGGTTGGGTGGCCGCGAGAGAGAGTTGGGGACAATGATTAATAAATGCCCAGGATGCCAGCCCTTCTGGGGAGGGCACTGCATCCTCGGCATGAATATGCATGGACCGCTGGAGCTGGCTTGAAGCCTGGAGAGAGAACATGGTGGGCTGGCCCAGAGCTGAGAGTAGCAGGCAGGCTGGTCACCGGGGAGACACAACAAAGCCCGCTCTGCTCCTCGTCGTGTGGAGCGGAACGGGCAGCTTTCATCAGCAGCACCATCAGCCTTGCCATCACCCGAGAAGGCAGGCTGGCAGATGTGAACATAAATAATCCCCAGCTTGCCTCACCTCGGTGCTCTGAGGAACTATTAGAGACTTAAAATTACCATTTCAGCAAATGGGGAGAGAGAGAATTGGAGAGGAAGAGTCTGTGTTTGTTAACTTGGGGACATTTTTGGCTTTTCTAGCTCCGTTCTCTCTGTGGCACCCTGGAGAGTGTGGAGACAGGCTGGGTCTTCAGAGGTGCAGGAGCGACAACTTCAGATCCTGTCCTGTCTCTTCCTGAATCTCTCTTAGGACCCAACCTCACCCAAAGTCAAAGAGACATCCAGACAGCATCGTAGAGATCTCTGCGATGCCAGGGAGCTAGGACGGTGTCAAGTCTGAACCCCGTTCTGGTCCCCCCCCAAGAGGAGGGGGCTGGGGCCTGAGGTCACACAATAAATTTTCTAACCCTAAGTCTGCATGAAACTTAGACCCATCATAGTCATTGGATAAATGGTTATTTCGTTTGAATGAACACATTCTAGATATTTAATAAATCTAGATGTTTAGGTGATGGATGATTGATTGAATCAAGCAAGGCATTTGAATCCCCTGTAAAAGAGAACATTCTCTGGAAAGGCAGTCATTTAAGCTTAAATATGTCCCATCCTGACATATGCAGGTTTGGGTGGAGAAGGGGAAAGACATGCACACACACACACACACACACACACACACACGACGCCTCATTGTGGTCACATAAACACACCTGCCAGCAGCCTGTGACCCTCCTCATTTATTCACACCACAGGGGTGAATGGATGACCTACTTTTGAGTCGTGCTGTACGTAGGGGAAGGAGGATGAGCCAGGCAGGGTCTGACCTCATGGCATGAACGCTCCCATGGAGAAGTCAGAATATAAACTAGGAAATGAACAGGGCAACTGCGGATCTTGAGAAGCCCCTAAATGTACATATTCCTCCCTGCATTCTGAATTTATTCCTCAGCTCCCATGAACATTTAAAACAGCACAAGCAGAACGGGTATCTGGCTTTCTAGGGTTCATGGCCAAATCTAATCTCTGAACTGTCATCTTCTTGTACTGCATTGTAACAACAGGACAGGGAGAGTCTACCTGCCATGCAAAGGAGAGAGTTAAGGATCTGGCCATGGCCCCATACCACAGAGCCTGGGTTTGGAGTCATTTCATAGCCTGGATGGCTTTTTACTGAGCTCCTCTTGGAATCCATTCAAGCATGTCAAGGGGGTGGGTATGTCCCACGGTCTAAACTGGATTTCCTTTTCTCTCCTTGTGAAGGAGTGGCTCATTCAGCAGAGCAGCTTCATGAACGTACAATCTGAGAACGTCTTTGTGCTTGGTTTAATGCCCTGCAGTCACCAGCTTGAAATTCCTAAAACTTTTGAACCCGTAACCTGGCGTTTTTATCTTGTACCAGGTCCTTCAAACTATGCTGTTGGTCCTGGCTTTCAAAGACTGGGTAAAGCTTGACTTCAGGTTCATCAGCAACCTGGAATCTCCCTTTCCTCTAGAATATGAGGCAGGGTTTGTTTGAGGATTCTTCCAGGCCTGTTGCCCCAGGAAGGAGGCTCTGAATATTATCCCCAGACTAAGTCTCTTAGACAAGGAGATCCAGTTCTTGAGAAGAGATGGCCCAAGACAATAGCAAGCAAAGCCCCATTCAGAACCCATTCGTTCCAGTGATGCTTGTGTGATTGGAATCTCTCCATTTCATCTAAGGTATTAGGAGGCTCTTGTAAGCAACTTGGTGAATGGGGATCCCAGTCTTTCTTTTTTTTTTTGGTCACACACCACTCAGCATGCGGGATCTTAGTTCTCCGGCAAAGGACTGAACACGTGCTTCCTGCAGTGAAAGTATGGAGTCCTAACTATTGGATCTCCTGGGAGGTCCAGGATCCCAGTCTTTCTATTGGGGTAATAAAATGTAAGACAAAACAAACACCCAAACAAAATTCCTCTTCTGTTTGCTACCTCTCACCGCCTGAGCTGATTGCTGCCACTAAGAAACAGATCAAGACTGAAAGAGAAGAGGCAGAGAACAGTGGTCAATTGCTCACACCTTCCTTCTGATTGGGCTCTTATGAGAGCTGGGAAGCAGACTCCATCAGGAGGAAGACTCTGTGCTCTGGACACACTAGTGTAATCTACAACAAATTAGTCAGGATATGCTTGGTTATGCTGAAGTAACAAGTGACCCCTGTCTCTCAGAATCAAAGTTCATTCTGGCTTACACTCTGTGTCCAGCGAGAGTTGGCAGTGGGACTGTGTCCATCCTGGTCCCTCAGTGACCCAGCTGACAGAAGTTTCATCTCAACATGTGCTCATGTGATCATTCTAGCAGGAAAGGGAGGTGACAAGTTCTATCCTACATCTTAGAACTTCACCAGGAGCAGCAAATATAATTTCTGCTCACATTTTATTGGTCAAATCAAGTCACGTGGTCATAACTATCTTTTATTACAATCCTACCTTATGTTCAGAAAGAGGGAAAACTAGAAATAATTGGGAGTAAAACCAAGGACTACCATGTGTCAAGACTGAAGATTTGGGACTTCCCTGGTGGTGTAGTGGTTAAGAATCCTCCTGCCAATTCAAGGGACACAGGTTCTAGCCCTGGTCTGAGAAGATCCCACATGCCGCGGAGCAACTAAGCCCGTGCGTCACAACTACTGAGCCTGCATTCTAGGGCCCATGAGCCACAATTACCGAGCCCATGAGCTGCAACTACTGAGCCCATGCACAGCAACTACTGAAGCCCATGCCCTCTAGGGCCCATGTGCTGCAACTACTGAGTCCACATGCTGCAACTACTGAAGCCCGTGTGCCTACAGCCTGTGCTCTGCAACAAGAGAAGCCACTGCAATGAGAAGACCATGCACTGCAACAAAGAGTAGCCCCCACTCGCCACAACTAGAGAAAGGCTTCACACAGCAATGAAGACCCAACACAGCCCCTAAGGGAACAAAAAAACAGAAGATTCCTCTTCCCCACCATACCTAGCATCATGGAAAAAGTGACAAAGGACAGGATTCTGCCCCTTGTGTGCTGGGCAAAGTCTTTCCTTTCTGTTCCAATTAAAAGAAATTTTACCTTTCCTATTGCCCTCAGGGATACTGTGAGAAGTGAATAAAGCAGTGGATGAAAATAACAGATAACATTTGTTGAATACTAAGTGCCAGGTACTGTTGTAGCACTCCCATCCTCATGGCAGGGCTATAACATAGGTCAACTGCTAGCCACTTCACAGAGGAGGAGAATGAGGCACAGAGCATTGTGTAACTAATCTAAGATCACACAGGAAGACCTAGGATGTAGTCCATGAAGTCCAGTCCAAAGCTGGCTCTTCAGAACCGTGCTGTGCTGAGGATCAATGCACTTGATAGAAGACTCCCAATAAGCTTCTAAACACTTATCAATGCCATCCTTCCCAAGTATCAACAGGGAGAACCCCCCCCCACTTCTACCTTGGGCTTCACTTGGGCTGTCAGGGGCCTCCAGGAGGTCATGGAAGCATCACTACTTCTTCCTAGGACCCCACACTCATAATCAAGTATCTGGGACCTATTGGGCCTGGTATGATCTCGTCTATCTGTTCCTGAGTTCAGAGGCCAAGACGGGGGCTGCCTGAGCCCCAAAACCTCCCAGATGCCAAGAAAAAAGAAGGCCTTTCCACTTGAGCCTTCTCTTCACGCCAGTCAGTTTCTCGCCTGACTTGGAGAAACACAGCCAAGGGTGGGGTCTTCCTCTTCCTCCAGCTCTCCACTTGCCACACTCAGGAACCATGCATTTTACTTCTTGGGGGCTGCCTTCCTTAAAATGCTATCTGTCACTGCTGGTAGCCCTCGAGGGCCTGGAGCTGGGGGCTCACGCCGACAAGCAGACAGGAGTCCAGAAGGCTCGGGGGGGCTGAGGAGATGACCGTGAAAGGCTTTTAAAGGACAGAGCTCACGGATGAGCAGGGGGAGCCTGGGTGGGAAATGGGATCTCACTCTGTTCCTTGATGCCCCAGAGAGCAGACTGACAGTTTCATGCCATGTCCACTCTGGTGGTGAACTCCTCTAAGACATGGCTTCCTGCGCCCTCCTCTGCCAGCCCCCTGCACCCACCCAGATGAATTACCGCTGAGCTCAGGGGCCATTCCTGGAATATGGAGGATGACAAGAGAGAAAGATAGGGATGCCTCAAGTCATAAGCTGAAATTTGCAGCCTCAGCCACTAACCCCCAGTCCAATGCCTTTCTGTCCAGAAGACCATGGACAGAGCGGCAATTCCCCTTTGGGGCAGGATTTGAAGGCCAGCAGCTGCTCCACTGCCTCCTAAAAATAAAACTCAACACCTGGGTCTTCAGAGGCACTCCTCTTGGTGAATAGTTGACTTTTCTCCAGTATTTTTCCAAGATGTAAATGCTCCCATTTGGTCTCCCTTAACTTAGCATGAATAAGCTTATTTAGTTGTCCCACCCTTCTCTCCAGCAGGGGTAGCCCAGGCAGTATGAGAAAGTGGTGGCATCGTGAAGTGCAAGCTTGAGGAAAGGGATGTGGGCAGGGAAAAGCCCCTATGGTCCTGCAATGCAGGATGGGAAAAGACCTTCCTTCCAGGGACCCTGGGGATTGCAGGGGCTTCCCTTCAGAGGAGCCCTGCAAGGTGTCGAAGACAAGGCAAGCATGCACTATATAACACTGGAGTCTCCAGTTTCATTCTGCATTTAAGAAGGGGGAAACTGAGGCCCAGAGAGGGTAGCTAGATCACTGCTCTTGGCCGACCAGACCCTGACTCTGACTCCACGGACCAGTGGGTGCAGCTGCCTCAGAATCTCAGGCACCTTGATGGAAACTTGGAAGGGGAGGCAAAGGTCAGATTCAGCAGCTCGTCCTGGTGCTCAGGCACCTGTCATGTGGCTAAATGCTTCCCAGCCACGCAGAGAACGGGCCTGACCCAGCCTTGTCCCCACTGCCTGGGGCCTCCCCTGGCGAGCTCAGCTCAGGTGGTCCTGAGTGCCAGATGCCAGCTTCTGGGTAACCCTTCTAAGGGTCTGGGGTACCTGGAGAGAGGTCAGTTGGCCAGCCCAGGACTGCTGATCTCATTACGCCTGGAGCCAGCGGCAGGCACAGGGCAGGCGCCTGGCTCAGATCAGAAGAGGATTTCAGGGCTCCTTTTAGCCTAATTGGGCCAGCAAACTGGCAGTACAAAAAGCGAGGCGCTGCCCGTTTTGTTCCACTGTTTGCTTTGAAGTCTCGCCTCATCGAGTTTTTAGACAAGAGATGCAGATTTGGTTGCTCATATTTAATGTGTAACACAGGAGATCAAAGAACAGATAGAGATGGAAAACATCGGGGCAATAATTAAGGATTACGCCGAGAGCGGCGCCGGCTCCCCTCCCCACCCAGCGCCCAGCCCTGCTCCATTCCTCAGCCCCTCTTTCATCCTCTCCTCTGCCTTCTCCACCCTCCCCTGTGTCTTTCATTCATCTCCTCTTCTCATCCCCTCCCCTCCTTCCCACCTCTTTATCTCTCCATCTCCCCTCCTTCTACCTTTGCCTTCTCCTCCTGCAGCGATGGTCATTGCCCACCTAAGCTCCTGCTGTCTCCCAAATTAAAGACCCTCTGGTCATTCTTCCCTGGTGCTTAAGAATCCACGCACCCACTGCAGGGGGCACAGGTTCGATCCCTGGTTGGGGAACTAAGATCCCACATGCCACTCGGTGCGGCCAAAAATAAAAACAAATAAACAAACAAAAAGCAAAAAAGGAACCTCTGATCTTCCAGGAAACCCCTCCTCTGTCTTTCTCTCCCTTTCTCTCTTCCTCCTTCCCTTTTCTTTCTGTCACCTTTCTCTCTCTCCCTTTCCCTCTTTCTCTCTCTCCTCCACATCACCTTGCCTGATACAAGAGTCACCATGACAACGGGCCTCCATGACAATTACAGCCCAGGCACAGCCTCTTTCCTTCAAGGACTCCAATGCATACTGAAATCTACTCCCTGACTGCTTAGCCCAGGCGGGGAATGAGCCTCTCCACATTTTCGCAAGGCCACCGGGAACAGACTCCAACCGCAGAGGGGGAGAAGCAAAGAAGGAAGAGAGCATGGAAGAGAGTGAAAGAAGAGCAGAGAACTGAAGCTGCTTCTTCTCTGGTTGGGACAGAAAGGACTACAGCCAGAGAGAGGGCGAGTTACAAAGACCAGGGGTGTCTCTTCTTCCATACTGCGGAGCTTAGTAGAAAGGAGCTGTTTCCTACAGGTAAAGCCAAGAACAATGTGTGCAGTGGAACTTTATGTTCCAGCAAGTGAGACTGAAATAAACACAACTGCAAAATCCTTTGCCTGGTTCTTGGAACTCTTAACATTTTATTATTCTACCTTGACTGGGAAGGTATTTCCTGGCCACATGTATACTGAGAGTCTATTTCGTATGCAATCCAGAGCAGGCAGCAGTGGAATGCGAAGAATAGCACACACCCTGACCTGAAAAAAAAAAAAATGACAGTCTATTTCAAAGATCCCAGGTAACCATACATTAAATACTTAAGGCTAAAATATATCAATAACAGATCAAAATAAAAAGATGCAAAGAGACATAGCACAATTAATTTCCTCATAAATTATGAAATAAATGTAAGTTCAGGAAGATTCCTTGCCAGCCAGGCACTTCAACAGGCTTTAAGAAAGGGATCTTGAGTTTCCTCTGGCAGGCTTAGTAGGGTCTGAGCAGTTAGAGGAGTTTGGGAGGGCGGCCCATGCAGCCTGGAGCAATCACTTAGCCACATCAATAGAGGACTTGAATGCCAGGCTAATTTGTTTAGACTTGATCATGTAGTTTACAGGGAAAGCGTTGAAGACAGATTGCAGCTACTTACCCACAAATTAAGAAGTCCAAAACACGTGTAATTCATTTTACAAAAAGTGAGGGGCACTGAGAGATATTACTAGAAATTCTGTGCACAGAGGGAGAAGGGGATTCTAGGTGCGGCCAAGTGTGGCGGTGATACTGCAAGCTGACTGCCCCACTAACCTCCCTCCCCCTCCGCAGCAGCACGGTCACTCGGCCACCCAATCTGGTCATGGCAAGACCTGCTGGCTTATCGGCTACCATGATATCATCTGCTTCATGCCCGATGCTACATTGAAGAGATGGGGTTTGACTCAGAACACTTATTTTCCTTTCCTGAATGCCTCAGCTAGAATAATGAGCAGGTGAACCTGAAAGCTCAAACCATGTAGAAGGCCTACAGTATCTTGTTCGCAGGGAATATAACCAGTGTATGTTCTATAAATTTCAATCAAGGAGCAGAAGGAGAGGAAACAAGGTCAAGATGGCCTCTCTGACAGGCAGGGTGATCCAGTAGAAAGAAAGTGTAATGAGGAGGCTGTGCCAGAGCCCGGCTCTGCCACCTGCCAGCCGTGGGAACTTAAAATGGCAAGAAACCTCCTGAGGCTTTCGTCTCCACATTTATAAAATGGCCAAAATCACGTGGAGTCTGTTCATCTCATCAGGCTGCTATGGGGACTGAGGGAAATAATAAATGCAAATGTCCTCAGGATGGTGAAAGCTGCCTCTGATGGAATGCATGTCCTTTGGTGGTGGCGGCAGGGATGTGACTCTCAGGTGACCCACACACCTGGTGGTGTGAACAAAAGATGTAATAATCCACTTGGGCCTCAATTTCCTCATTGGTCAAAGGGAAGGTTGGGCTAAAGTCACATTTTTCTCTAAAATGTGGGGCAGTGAAAAAGGACTCGAGGTGGGGCAAGAGTATAGCATGAAGCTACATTTAATCCTTAGTGAGAAATTTATCTCTTTTTAAATAATCTTTCAATCCTTCAAGTCTCAGCTTGGTTCGAGTTTTTGGTTACCACCTCTCTAATATCTGCTAAGTTGCCTTTCCAAGGAAGATAAAGTAGGCCTCAGGCTCAGAACCTCGGCAAGCTGCAGTACCTACCTAGAATTTAATGATATTGCTGGGTTCTCTTTTTATTGCTTCTCTGCCTTCCATTTATGGGAAGTAATATTGGTTTTTCCATTTACAGTAACGAAAGAAGGTCTTCTTTCTGTACATCTTTAAGTAAAAAGGTGAGTGCTATTAAAGGAAAATACCAGATCAATAATAGTGCAGAGATTACACAGATAATGGCAAAAACCATGGCGGTAGCAGGAGTTTGAGAATTGCTGGGCCAGATGATCCCTAAAATTCCTTCCAGTGGTTTCTTTCCCTGACACTCTCACTCCACCTTCTGATAGGGATTCAATTGCCCCCATGGCTTGTCTATACTTTGGGAGAAATCAGACCCCAGGAGACCCACATTTAGCACAAGAGCAACTGACAGCCCAAGGAGGGCCTTAAAACGTTTCTGCAGTGCATTCATGTATGATCTCCCATTTAATTTTTCAACATTGTACAAATGAGGAAAATGAGACACCCCCCTTTATTTACATTATTTGCCTAAAATCACTCTGTCAGTGATGAGTCAGAGCTCTAATTCTTCCAAAGCCCTGATTCTTTCCAGAATCCCTTACATTTCTGTACCCCCATTACACTAGGCTATGTAACACACATGGAGATACCAAGAGACCCTTTTGAGTTGAAAAAAATCAATGGGATTTCTTCACTACAGGGAAGAAGCTGACTCCTTCAGATCCAGTTATATGATGGATACTATACATCTTACTTCAACTGGATGGAAAGAGGGAACGTCCCAGCCCGCTAATCTTTTATTCTTTCAACGGGAACAGCAGGTAGAACAGGGAAGAAAGATGTAATTGGCATCTTCCATTGACATCACAGCTACTGCCTTTTTAGGGGACTTTTTTCTTGGCCAGAAATCCCTATGCCATAATCCTTTAAATGAATCACAATGAAAGGATCTTATTCACTCATTTAACAAACATTGTATACCTTTGATGTGCAAAAGTGTAAGACACAGGGCATGAACAAAAAGATTACAATCTTATAGAAGGGATAACAGTTGAACGCACAAATTACTATAATACAAAGCAGAGTGTGATAAAATAATCATGATGATTACGATATATTATAAAAATACACATTTATGAAGATTTGACTGTGTGTCAGGTACTATTCTAAGCACATTCAATATGTTATTTTTTTCAATCTGCAGAACAATTCTATGAGATAAATAGCAGAAATATGCCAATTTTTCAGATGAGGTGACTAAGGCTTGGATAAATAAGCTATTCAAGGACTTCCCTGGTAGTACAGTGGTTAAGAATCCACCTGCCAAGGCAGGGAACACAGGTTCGATCTCTGGTCCAGGAAGAACTCACTTGCCGCGGGGCAACTAAGCCCGTGAGCCGCAACTACCGGAGCCCACGTGCCTAGAGCACATGCTCCACAACAAGAGAAGCCACTGCAATGAGAAGCCTGCACGCTGTAATGAAGAGTAGCCCCTGCTCATAACAACTAGAGAAAGCCTGCAAGCAGCAACGAAGACCCAACACAGCCAAAAATAAATAAATAAATAAATATAAATAAATTTATTAAAAAAAAAAAAAGCTGTTCAAGGTCAACCAGCTCCTACGTGACAGAATCACACTGAAAGGCACCTTATTCCAGGGCCTGCAGAATCACCAACTCAGTGCCTGCCAGAGCTGCATTCTGTGTTAAGCATCTTCATCCACTAGCCCACTTTTACTCCCCATCAGGCAGCGTGGCAATGTGACTGAGGGCACAGACCTGGAGCCAGGCTGTCAGGGTTGAGTCCCAGAACTGCCACTCCTGGCTCTGTGACATTGGGAAAGTTACTTCACTTCTCTCTGCCTCCATTCTGTCTCTAAAAGAGGTTAGGTGTAATGGTTAAATAAGCTATATGCAGAGTGCTTAGAAGCCTACCCAGCACGCAGTGCGTGCAAGAACTAGATGAGTCAATGCTATTATTATGATTATATAGATATTATTAGTCTCATTTTATAGGCAAAAATACTAAGATTCCAGAAATGAAGTAGCTTGGGCAGGATCTTATATCTGCTAACTCTTCCCATGATGTAAATGAAGTGGTGTTTAGAGGAACAAGTAATTAATTTCAATCCAAAGAAGAGGAGGAAGGGAGTTAGAGACTGGATAGACTTTGTTTTCCAAGTAGAGGCAACATGATGAAAACTACAGGGAGAGAAGATGGGACATGGCCAGTAGATTCATTGGCCTAGGAGAAGGCCAATGGGAGAAGGAACATTCATCTCATGAGGCCTAGAATGCCAAAATACAAAGCAAGTTATTGAGAGCTTCAACCAGAGGAGTTGTAGCAGAATCAGCAGCCGTGTAAAAGGTAATGACAGGCAGGACAGAGCAGAGACTAGGAAGTTAGTAAGACACTAAATAGACCCAGCAAGGGGTTTGTATAGGTAGTGGCACTAAAAAATGACAGGTAAAATTTATTTATGTATGTATTCATTCATTAAAAGACTGTTGAGCAATTATTATGTACAAGGCACTAGGGATACAATACTTACTGAGCAAGACAATCCCACTCTACAGGAAGCTATGTAGAAAATCAAGTCAGTAATAATAATACAATAATAAATATCATCATTAAAATAATAATGATATAATGATAAGTGTGATAGTATCATGTGGGAGCAGAAACTAACTTAGGTTAGAGGGGTCAAAAAAAACTTCCTAAAGAAAATGCTAGATAAATGCTGAGTAGGAGTTAGTCAGAGGAAAGATGTGGGTAGTTTGTATTGCAGGCCAAGGAATAGCCTGTGCAAATGCCCTGAGGCATATAGATCATGGTTCCCTCAAGAAGTAGAGTATATTGGTGGGAGTTGGTTAGAGATGGAGATGGAATGAAATATGTAGCAAGAGCTAGATCATCCAGGGCTCTTTAATCAGCATTACTGAATTTCTGTGTTATCACAGGGACCGAGGGAAGTCATTGAATTGTTTTAGGTAGAAGAATCATAAAATGAGGCTTATTATTTAGAAAAACCACGATTGCATGGATTGGAAGAAGAAAGAGACATTGCAAGGAGATCCAGAAAGAAGACAGAGTTGTAGATCTGGTTAGAGAAGACAGTGACTTTTACAGGGACATTGTGATTGAAATAGAAAAGGAGGAGTTAAAGAAAGTTTTGAAGGTAAAATAGACAAGATTTGGTGATGATTGTATATATATATGGATATGGAGAGAGTGAGACAGTTTAAGAAATTGGCTTTTTGTAATTGCACTTTTGGGGGCTGGTAAGTCTTAAATCTGCACTCCAGGCTGCAGGCTGGTAACCCAGAGAAGAGCTGATGTTGCAGTCTTGAGTCCAAAGACAGTCTAGAGGAAAAATTCCTTCCTTCTCAGGGACCTCAGACTTTTTGCTTAAGTCCTTCAACTGATTAGACGAGGTTCACCCACATCATGAAGGGTAAACTGCTTTACTCAAAACTGCTTTACTCAAAGTCCTCTGACTTAAATGTTAATCACATCTAAAAAATACCTTCACAGAAACATCTAGACTGCTGTTTGACCAAACTGGATACCATAGCCTAGGCAAGTTGGCACATAACATTAACCATCACAGGGGAGAAAGATGGTTTGATTTTACATCATCTCTCATAGTGGAACATCCTGGAGGAAACGTTGGTAAAGCTGGTTCAAGTTCAGAACGTGGGTGGTGGATTTGGGGGCCTTGTTCATAGAAGCGGCCCTGGGAGGAATAGGCAGTAAGGAGGAAGAAAAAATAAGATGAAGAATGTGCTCCCTACCTGAGAAGGAAGAGGAACCAGAGAAGGAGACTGAAGTCAAGGACAGAGAGAATTACAAGCAGGAAGACGTGGTCGCAGAGCATACGCTTTAGAGAGTAAGACAAGAACACTTAGACAATTTCACTGAGTTTAGATTCTTTAGCTATGTATCCAACCAGCTTGAAAAAGAATGCATTTGAACGTATCCCTCCCATGTACCAAGAAGTCTCCTGCCAGTGCTTTTCCAACTAGCTCCCAGGCAGACTTCTTGCATTTCCAGCTTCCCTGGACGCTCCTCTGGTGCATCACTCCTATCGCGACTTCCAGGAAGTCTTCTGGATCAAGCATGCCCAAAGCCAGCTCTTCTTTTCTTGAGGGTACCCTAGGGACCTGTGTACTAATGCTGTGATAATTTGTCCTTCTTAATGTGCTCCACATATTTCATGCTTACTACTCCAATTTCCCCAAATAGAACTCTGGCTCCTCAGGGGACAGGGATTAGGCCTTTCATACTGGTAGAGCTCACCAGTCTCCCCCAGGACACTGACACACCTCCCACGGGCCTGGCAGAGTGTTCTGTGTCCACAGGTCCCACTCAAATGGCTGGTGGACCCACCGCCTTGCTGACCAGCTGTCTTCCATCGCATCCCTCTCCAGGCTGCCTTCTCAGCTGCCTCCAGAATAATTACCTTTCAATTATAGGCAGCATCACACTCCTTCTCTGCCACAGTTCCTTCCCAGCATCACCTCCCTCAAAAGAGTGCCTCTAACTCTCCAGTGTGCCTCATAATGGCCCTTCAACATGTGGCCTGCATCTTCTCCTCTCCTGCTTTATTCATTCAACATTCTTTCAAAAAATATTTACTGAAAAACAGACAGTGGACACAGGGTGATTGAGAAAAATAGGAAAGATGCCTGCTTACATGGGCTTACACTCTGGTGGGGAGAGAAAATATAAGATGAATAGGTTTTAATTTCAGGTAGTGAGTGATGAGAGATATGAAGGTTCTAGAGCAAGGTAAGAGAATGGGAGGGAGTGGGTGCTGCTTTGTATACAGACGAAGGCCTCTCTGGGAAGGAAGCAGGAGCAGAGCCCTGGATTAGGTGATGGTGAGAAACATGCAATAGCTGGAAGGGGGTGGGAGAGAAGGAACATACTAGTAAAGACCCAGAGGTGTAGTGATACTTACATGGGTGTTCTCATCTTCCTTTTCATCCTCCTTCCATCTTCAGAGTCTGGAAACCTTAAAAAATAACCATATTTCCCAGAATCCCTTGCAGCTATGATTCTGAAAACCAATTAGCTTTTGCCAATTACCTCCACTTGCACAAGATTTGGAAGGTGGAAGTGAGGCAGTGGTCTCCTTCCTGTGGTTTCTGACTCATTCTGTTTGAGGAGCTCACAGTTTTCCTGCAGTAATGCCTCTGCTTGTTTTTTCTCCAGCTTCCCAGGGTCCAGAAGCTGCTCTGGTGGTGGCTTCTGATCCCAGGAACACCCTCCTGCAGCTCAGCTCTCTCCAGGTGCCAGCACTTGCTCCTTCTACTGCTGCTCTAGGCCTGTGGGACACAAATTCTTCCCACTTTGCTGGTTCCTGGTGCTTCACCACGCCTCTATTGTGCCCCTGAGCCTGTGCTCACCTGGGCCCCAAGTCCCTTCACTGAGCTCTCTTTGGTTACTTTCCAGGGTGGGCTGTCTACTTCCTGAGTAGGAGTTAGACCAAGAGGTGGAGGTCTGGAAATTCCAGGCTGAGGGGTCAGTGATGTGAAGTGAGTGGTTCAAAGAAGCGAGAAGTATCTGAGGGGCCAAGGGAAAGGAAGCATGGCGGGGCCCCAAGAGCACAGAGTGAGTGATGGCTGGTTCACTGGGCAGGGGCTGGTCGCACAATGAATGACCAGGCCCAGCCAGAAACCAGGGGTCTGAGTCTGAAAGCAATTCTCTTCCCCATCCAATCCCACTGTGCCTCCAGGGCCCGCACTCTTTACGTGCTTACTGTTTCCCGTATCATCCTTCCTCCTTTTGTCTCCCCTATTTTCCCAGAAATCCCACAGGGATAAGTGGGCTTAAAAGTGGTCCCTTTTCCCACCTGAAGAAAGGGACATCTGAACCAGATCCCCCCGACATTGCTTCTATCCTGACCTGTCACCTGGCCAGAAGAGAAGGGCTCTGAATCCTGTGTACAATGGGTCAAGGAGGTGGTTATGAAGTCCATTGATGCCATGTGTTGGCCAGTTTTCATTCCCTTCTCCAGCCTCACACCCAGGGCAGCCAAAGCTTCCTCTCAAGCTTTCCTGCAGTGCCTGCCGCCCATAGCTGCTCCTCCAAAGTGCCAACTGAGGCAAGGCTCAGGTGCACTTGATACTGTTGTTCTCTCAGCTATTAATGCACTTGGGGTTGATGACATATTCCTCAGACTTAAGAGCTCTCATCAAAACCCCCTGGAATGAAAAGGTTCCAAGCTGCTCTTAAAAGCCTAAACCTCAGTATCATCTGGGGACATGCAATGGAATGTCAGTTAGTTTGAGGAGAGCTTTGTATTTGCAAGGTGAAAACTCTCAGGGATATTTGGCAAATCAATAAATGTTGGGCCCCCAGGGTCTCTAAGACACTTTCTAACACCGTGGGAAACCCTCCCCTCCACCTCACCCCATGTGACTATTTTTGGAAATCTTTTTTTGATGAAGATGAAACCTCTATCATTCAGAATCATTACCATTTTATTTTATTTTTAACATCTTTATTGGAGTATAATTGCTTTACAATGGTATGTTAGTTTCTGCTTTATAACAAACTGAATCAGCTATACATATACATATATCCCCATATCTCCTCCCTCTTGCGTCTCCCTCCCACCCTCCCTATCCCACCCTTCTAGGTGGTCACAAAGCACCGAGCTGATCTCCCTGTGCTATGCAGCTGTTTCTCAGTAGCTATTGGTTTTACATTTGGTGCTGTATATATGTCCATGCCACTCTCTCACTTTCTCCCAGCTTACCCTTTGCCTTCCCCGTGTCCTCAAGTCCATTCTCTACTAGGTCTGCATCTTTATTCCCGTCCTACCCCTAGGTTCTCCATGACCATTTTTTTTTTTTTTTTAGATTCCATATATATGTGTTAGCATATGGTATTTTTTTTCTCTTTCTGACTTACTTCACTCTGTATGAAAGACTCTAGGTCCATCCACCTCACTACAAATAACTCACTTTTGGTTCTTTTTATGGCTGAGTAATATTCCATTGATTCCATTGTATATATGTGCCACATCTTCTTTATCCATTCTTTGGTCGATGGATACTTATGTTGCTTCCATGTCCTGGCTATTGTAAATAGAGCTGTAATGAACATTGTGGTACATGACTTTTTTTGAATTATGGTTTTCTCAGGGTATATGCCTAGTAGTGGGATTGCTGGCTCGTATGATAGTTCTACTTTTAGTTTTTTAAGGAACCTCCATACTGTTCTCCATAGTGGCTGTATCAATTTACATCCCCACCAACAGTGCAAGAGGGTACCATTTACTGTTTGTAGATTTTTTGATGATGGCCATTCTGACTGGTGTGAGGTGATTATCTCATTGTAGTTTTGATTTGCATTTCTTTAATGATTAATGATATTGAGCATTCTTTCATGTGTTTCTTGGAAATCTGTACATCTTCTTTGGAGAAATGTCTATTTAGGTTTTCTGCCCATTTTTGGATTGGGTTGTTTGTTTTTTTTTTTGATATTGAGCTGCATGAGCTGCTTGTAGGTTTGGAGATTAATCCTTTGTCAGCTGCTTCATTTGCAATATTTTCTCCTATTCTGAGGGATGTCTTTTCATCTGGTTTATGGTTTCCTTTGCTGTGCAAAAGCTTTGAAGTTTCATTAGGTCCCATTTGTTTATTTTTGTTTTTATTTCCGTTTCTCTAGGAGGTGGGTCAAAAAAGATCTTGCCGTGATTTATGTCATAGAGTGTTCTACCCATGTTTTCCTCTACAAGTTTGATAGTGTCTGGCTTTACATTTAGATCTTTAATCCATTTTGAGTTTATTTTTGTGTATGGTGTTAGGGAGGGTTCTAATTTCATCCTTTTACAGGTAGCTGTCCAGTGTTCCCAGCACCACTTATTGAAGAGACTGTCTTTTCTCCATTGTATATCCTTGCCTCCTTTATCAAAAATAAGGTGACCATACGTGTGTGGGTTTATCTCAGGGCTTTCTATCCTGTTCCATTGATCTATATTTCTGTTTTTGTGCCAGTATCATGCTGTCTTGATTACTGTAGCTTTGAAGTATAGTCTGAAGTCTGGGAGCCTGATTCCTCCAGCTCCATTTTTCTTTCTCAAGATTGCTTTGGCTATTTGGGGTCTTTTGTGTTTCCATGCAAATTGTGAAATTTTTTGTTCTAGTTCTGTGAAAAAATGCCACTGGTAGTTTGATAGGGATTGCACTGAATCTGTAGATTGCTTTGGGTAGTAGAGTCATTTTCACAATGTTGATTCTTCCAATCCAAGAACATGGTATATTTCTCCATCTATTTGTATCATCTTTAATTTCCTTCATCAGTGTCTTATAGTTTTCTGCATACAGGTCTTTTGTCTCCTTAAGTAGGTTTATTCCTAGGTATTTTATTCTTTTTGTTGCAATGGTAAATGGGAGTGTTTCCTTAATTTCACTTTCAGATTTTTCATCATTAGTGTAGGAATGAAAGAGATTTCTGTGCATTAATTTTCTAACCTGCTACTTTACCAGACTCATTGATTAGCTCTAGTAGTTTTCTGGTAGCATATTTTGGATTCTCTATGTATAGTACTATGTCATATGCAAAAGTGACAGCTTTACTTTTTCTTTTTCGATTTGGATTCCTTTTATTTCTTTTTTTCTCTGATTGCTGTGGCTAAAACTTCCAAAACTATGTTGAATAGTAGTGGTGAGAGTGGGAAACCTTGGCTTGTTCCTGATCTTAGTGGAAATGGTTTCAGTTTTTCACAATTGAGAACGATGTTGGCTGTGGTCTTGTCATATATGGTCTTTAATATGTTGAGATAAGTTCCCTCTATGCCTACTTTCTGGAGGGTTTTTATCATAAATGGGTGTTGAATTTTGTTGAAATCTTTTTCTCCATCTATTGAGATGATCATATGTTTTTTCTTCTTCAATTTGTTAATATGCTGTATCATACTGATTTATTTGCATATATTGAAGAATCCTTGCATTCCTGGGATAAACCCTACTTGATCATGGTGTATGATACTTTTAATGTGCTGTTGGATTGTATTTGCTAGTATTTTGTTGAAGACTGTTGCATCTATGTTCATCAGTGATATTGGCCTGTAGTTTTCTTTCTTTGTGACATCTTTGTTTGGTTTTGGTATCAGGGTGATGGTGACCTCGTGTAATGAGTTTGGGAGTGTTCCTCCCTCTGCTATATTTTGGAAGAGTTTGAGAAGGATAGATGTTAGCTCTTCTCTAAATGTTTGATAGAATTCGCCTGTGAAGCAATCTGGGTCTGGGTTTTTGTTGCTGGAAGCTTTTTAATCACAGTTGCAATATCAGTGCTTGTGACTGTTCTGTTTATATTTTCTGTTTCTTCCTGGTTCAGTCTCAGAAGGTTGTGCTTTTCTAAGGATCTGTCCATTTCTTCCAGGTTGTCCATTTTATTGACATAGAGTTGCTTGTACTAATCTTTCATCATTCTTTGTATTTCTGCAGTGCCCGTTGTTACTTCTTCTTTTTCATTTCTAATTCTATTGATTTGAGTCTTCTCCCTTTTTTTCTTGATGAGTCTGGCTAATGGTTTATCGATTTGGTTTGTCTTCTCAAAGTACCAGCTTTTAGTTTTATTGATCTTTGCTATTGTTTCCTTCATTTCTTCTTCATTTATTTCTGATCAGATATTTATGATTTCTTTCCTTCTGCTAATATTCGGGTATTTTTGTTCTTCTTTCTCTAATTGATTTAGGTGTAAGGTTAGGTTGTTCATTTTAGATGTTTCTTGTTTGTTGAGATAGGATTGTATTGCAACTAACTTCCCTCTTAGAACTGCTTTTCCTGCATCTCATAGTTTTGGGGTTGTCATGTTTTCATTGTCATTTGTTTCTAGGTATTTTTTGATTTCCTATTTGATTTCCTCAGTGATATCTTGGTTATTTAGTAGTGTGTTGTTTAGTCTCCATGTGTTTGTATTTTTTACAAATTTTTTCCTGTAATTGATATCTAGTCTCATAACACTGTACTCAGAAAAGATACCTGATAAGATTTCAATTTTTTTAAACTTACCAAGATTTGATTTGTGACCCAAGATATGAGCTATCCTGGAGAATGTTCTATGAGCACTTGAGAAGAAAGTGTATTCTGTTGTTTTTCGATGGAATGTCCTATAAATATCAATTAATCCATCTTGTTTAATGTGTCATTTAAAGCTTGTGTTTCCTTATTTATTTTCCATTTGTATGATCTGTCCATTGGTGAAAATGGGGTGTTAAAGTCCCCTACTATGATTGTGTTACTGCTGGTTTCCCCTTTTATGGCTGTCAGTATTTGTTATGTATTGGGGTGCTCCTATGTTGGGTGCATAAATATTTACAATTGTTATATCTTCTTCTTGGATTGATCCCTTGATCATTATGTAGTGTCCTTCTTTGTCTCTTGTATTAGTCTTTGTTTTAAAGTCTATTTTGTCTGATATGAGAATTGCTACTCCAGCTTTCTTTTGATTTCAATTTGCATGGAATATCATTTTTCATCCTTCACTTTCAGTCTGTATGTGTCCTTAGGTCTGAAGTGGGTCTCTTGTAGAGAGCATATATACGGGTCTTATTTTTCTATCCATTCAGCCAGTCTATGTCTTTTAGTTGGAGCATTTAATCCACTTAAATTTAAGGTAATTATTGATACGTATGTGCCTGTTGCCATTTTCTTAATTGTCTTGGATTTGTTATTATATGTCTTTTGCTTCTCTTGTGTTTCCTGCCTAGAGAAGTTCCTCTAGCATTTGTTGTAAAGCTGGTTTGGTGGTGCTGAATTCTCTCAGCTTTTGCTTGTCTGTAAAGGTTTTACAGACAAGCAATATCACTGATGAACATAGATGTAACAATCCTCAACAGAATACTAGCAAATTTCTCTGTTGAATCTGAATGAGATCCTTGCTGTGTAATCTTGGTTGTAGGTTTTTCCTTTCAGCACTTTAAATATGTCCTGCCACTCCCTTCTGGCTTGCAGAGTTTCTGCTGAAATTTCAGCTGTTAACCTTATGGGGATTCCCTTGTATGTTATTTGTTGTTTTTTCCTTGCTGCTTTTAATATTTGTTCTTTGTATTTAATTTTTGATAGTTTGATTAATATGTGTCTTGGCGTGTTTCTCCTTGGATTTTTCCTGTATGGAACTCTCTGTACTCATGGACTTGATTAACTATTTCTTTTCCCATATTAGGGAAGTTTTCAACTATAATCTTTTCAAATATTTTCTCAGTCCCTTTCTTTGTCTCTTCTTCTTCTGGGACCCCTATAAATCGAATGTTGGTGGGTTTAATTTTGGCCCAGTGATCTCTGAGACTGTCCTCAATTCTTTTCATTCTTTTTTTCTTTATTCTGCTCTGCAGTAGATATTTCCAGTATTTTTTCTTCCAGGTCACTTGTCCGTTCTTCTGCTTCAGTTATTCTGCTATGGATTCCTTCTAGAGAATTTTTAATTTCACTTTTTGTGTTGTTCATCATTGTTTGTTTGCTCTTTAGTTCTTCTAGGTCTTTGTTAAATGTTTCTTGTATTTTCTCTATTCTGTTTCCATGATTTTGGATCATCTTTACTATCATTATTCTGAATTCTTTTTCAGGTAGACTGCCTATTTCCTCTTCATTTGTTTGGTCTAATGGGTTTTTACCTCACTGCTTCATCTGCTGTGTGTTTCTCTGTCTTCTCATTTTGCTTAACTTACTGTGTTTGGGTTTTCCTTTTTGCAGGCTGCAGGTTCGTAGTTCCCGTTGTTTTTGGTGACTGCCCCCAGTGGCTAAGATTGGTTCAGTGGGTTGCGTAGGCTTCCTGGTGGAGGGGACTAGTGCCTGTGTTCTGGTGGATAAGGCTGGATCTCGTCTTTCCAGTGTGCAGGTCCATATCTGGTCGTGTGTTTTGGGGGTGTCTGTGAGCTTATTATGATTTTAGGCAGCCTCTGTGTTAATGGGTGGGGTTGTGTTCCTGTCTTGCTAGTTGTTTGGCATGGGGTGTTCAGCACTGTAGCTTGCTAGTCGTTGAGTGGAGCTGGGTCTTGGCATTGAGATAGAGATCTCTGTGAGATTTTTGCCGTTTGATATCATGTGGAGCTGGGAGGTCTCTTGCGCATAAATGTCCTGAACTCAGCTCTCCCACATCAGAGACACAGACCTGACGCCTGGCTGGAGCACCAAGACCCTGTTTTCCACATGACTCAGAATAAAAGGGAGAAAAAAAGAAAGACATAGAGAAAAAAATGAAATGAAATGAAATAAAATAAAGTTATTAAGATAAAAAATAATTAGTAAAAATTAAAAAAAAAAATAAGTAAAAAAGAAAGAAAGAAAGAAAGAAGAGAACAACCAAACCAAAAACCAAATCCACCAATGATAACAATTGCTAAAAACTCTACCCCCCCCAAAAAAAAATAATAAAAAATAATGGAGAGACAGAACTCTATGACAAATGGTAAAAGCAAAGCTATACAGACAAAATCAAACACAGAATTATACACATACACACTCACAAAAAGAGAAAAAGGGAAATATATATATATATATATATATATATATATATATATATATAGTTGCTCCCAAAGTCCACTGCCTCAATTTGGGACGATTCATTATCTATTCAGGTATTCCACAGATACGATGTACATCAAGTTGATTGTGGAGATTTAATCTGCTGATCTTGAGACTGCGGGGAGAGATTTCCCTTTCTCTTCTTTGTTCACACAGCTCCTGGGGTTCAGCTTCGGATTTGGCCCCGCCTTTGTTTGTAGGTCGCCTGAGGGCTTCTGTTTTTCGCTCAGGCAAGACAGGGTTAGAGGAGCAGCTGATTCAGGGGTTTGGCTCACTCAGGCTGGGAGGAGGGAGGGGTACGGAATTCAGGGCGGCAGCAGAGGCCGGCATCACATTGCACCAGCCTGAGGCGCGCCGTGCGTTCTCCCGGAGAAGTTGTCCCTTGATCACGGGACCCTGGCACTGGCAGGCTGCACAGGCTCTTGGGAAGAGTGGTTTGGATAGTGACCTGGGCTCGCCCACAGGCTTCTTGGTGGCAGCAGCAGCGGCCTTAGCGTCTCATGCCCGTCTCTGGGGTCCGCGCTGAAAGCCAAGGCTCGCACCTGTCTATGGAGCTCATTTAGACGGCGCTCTTAATCCCTTCTCCTCGTGCACCACAAAACAAAGACGCAAGAAAAAGTCTCTTGCCTCTTCGGCGGCTCCAGACTTTTTCCCGGACTTCCTCCCGGGTAGCCGTGACGCACTAGCCCCCTCAGGCTGTGTTCACGCCGCCAACCCCTGTCTTCTCCCTGGGGTCCGACCTCCGAAGCCCGAGCCTCAGCTCCCAGGCCCCGCCCGCCCAGTCAGGTGAGCAGACAAGCCTCTCGGGCTGGTGAGTGCTGGTCGGCACCGATCCTCTGTGCGGGAATCTCTCCGCTTTGCCCTCCGCACCCCGGTGGCTGCGCTCTGCTCCGCGGCTCAAAGCTTCCCCCCTCTGCCACCCGCAGTCTCCGCCCGCGAAGGGGCTTCCTAGTGTGTGAAAACCTTTCCTCCTTCACAGCTCCCTCCCACTGGTGCAGGTCCCATCCCTATTCTTTGTCTCTGTTTTTTTTTTCTTTTGCCCTACCCAGGTATGTGGGGGGAGTTTCTTGCCTTTTGAGAGGTCTGAGGTCTTCTGCCAGTGTTCAGTAGGTGCTCTGTAGGAGTTGTTCCATGTGTAGATGTATTTCTGATGTATTTGTTGGGAGGAAGGTGGTCTCCACGTCTTACTCTTCTGCCCTCTTGAAACTCCTCCTCCAGAATCATTACCATTTTAAACTCAGTTCTAACTCATGAAACGTCTAAAATTGTAGAATGCTAATGAATACAACGTATTTGCTTCAAAGTGTGTCGAGCCCCCTTCAATCTGTGATCTGTTGTAATGAACATGTAAGCATCATGTAGGATCCACATATTGGATTTTTACGAGGGACAGGCTCGGGAACTGTCAAATTATGAATATCTAAGTGCTATAAGGTCTCTCCTTGCAATGTTGATTATTATGTTTATCAACACAACAAAGTGTTGGAATGCACCACTCTTGTTAGCCAAATTCTACCCACCCTTCCAGACCAACTCAAGCCCTACTTCTTCCATCAAGACAGTTCTGTTCTCATGATCTTCCCCATCATGTCTTGCCATTGAGATTATTATCTTTCCCACTCATTTAGATCTGACTGTTTAGAACAGTAGACTGATGGAACTTCAAACATGGTAAGGACCTCTTAATCGGGAGGTATTTTGAAAATGGATGGGGGTGTTTTTTGTTCTCATAATGCTTGTAGAGCAGTACTAGCATGTGGTGGAAAGAAGCAGGGATGGAGAAGTCCTGCAATGGTGGGGACAGTCCCTCTACAAATCTTGAGTGTTCCACTGGACATCCTGAATGCACGTCTTAGCATATGAAAGGATTTCACACCAGAGATATGCTTTCCATGATGCATCACATCCCATCCCAAGTCACAATATCAGGCATTATTTTGACACTACATTTAGAAATAAGGATCAGCTCTCTTGTGAGAAATAACATGCTTTCGCATTTTCTCTACTTCCACAGCCTATAATTTGAATGTCTTTGCTTCAATTAAAGCTATTTCCATCTTTCTCTTTTTATACACAAATAAGTCTGGTCCTGTACTCATTACTCTTACATGTGTTTTAGTACTAGAATATAAGCGTATGCCTCTGCTCTTTCATTTAATGTACCTCTAGTACAGAATGGTTTCTGATCTCACTTCTCTTAATCCAAACACATTCATTATAAGCAGGTGCAACTCTCTGACTACTTCATTATATCACCTACTGTAGCTATATCTGAACATTTACATTTTGAAGTATATATTATTTTTTTAAATGCTTAATTTTTATTCCTTCTTTATATTATAGTTAGGGCATTATGCTAATTTTTATTATGTATATAAGTGCTTTATAATATCTGCAAGTTTCATTTCCATTTGGTAAATGAGGCATTACAAATTATTTGTTATAAAAGGGGATATTAAATACGTTTGAGAACCACTGACCTATTACAATCCTTCATTTTGCAGAAGAAGAAAGTGAGGTACAGAGAAATTAAATGGCCTGATCAGTAAGTTGCTGAGCTGGAATCAAAACCCTGATTGGTCATTCAGTCCAGTTCTCTTATTTTGTTCTCTAATTTTAGATAAATATTGCACAGCTCTTATTTCGACTGTAAAATTATATTCACAATCTCCTTGAGAACAGAGCCATTTTGTACATTCTTTTTCTCTAATCATCACAGTGACTAATACAACATTAGACATATAGTAGTTACCTAATATATATTTAATGTATCGGTTGGATTGAATTGAATTGCATTAAATTAAAATGAAATTATGTGAACCAAATAGTAGACTGTTAATGTTTTAGGGCAAGTAGTGCCTTCCAATGTGAAACAATCCAAGCCATCAGTTCTGGGCCAGGAAACCACTGTTGGCACAACTATATCAGATGTCCCTCTTCACTTCCTCTCCTTTCCTTCACCTGTTACCAAGCTCTTGCCATGAACTACATTTTTGCCTCCCTTTTCTCACACTTGACTTCTTGGCTCAGGACACTTCCCAAAGACCTACTGGCATTTATCTCTGGCTGTCTTTTTATCGTCCCTTTTCCTTCGGATATAGACTGAATGCAATGCTGGGATAGGTCTTCCAGACCTTAAGAGATTTTCAAGGAAAGAGCTAAAAGTCTGTTTTCAATTTTTTTCAGATTCTGAATTATTTTTTCCTGACTCTTTCCAAATGTGTTAAAAACATTTGGTCTATAGTGAGACACTTTGTTAACATGATACAGGAGCTAATTTTATGTGTCAGTGGGAATGGTAACAAAATACTGAGTCAGAAGCCATATTCCAGGAGTAGATTAATTATTCTATCTTCCCAGTAAATGTGTGTGTGTGTGTGTGTGTGTGTGTGTGTGTGTGTGTGTGTGTGTACACATGCATAAATGGGAGGGAAAGAAAAGATCACTTCTATTTGACCATACCTAATTCAGCAGCAAAAATGGAAAATGAGTAACAAGGATGTGAGAGATGCATGAAAGGTTATCAAGAGCTGTTTGCAAGACTGTGGGATCGTGAGACTTGTGACCAGACAGCTTGATCTACAAGGACAAAATTATCTGGGACAGTGATGGAAAAATATATGTCATGGTTCTAGACACTGCATAGAGCAAGCTAATTAAACATAAATCCTGCTTTTGTCGATGACACTCTCAAAAGCACACATACACACACCATTGCCACACCAACAACAACATTAACAGTAACAAAAATAGTCCTGCTTTTGACATGGATAAAAAAAAGTTATGAAATCATTGTTTCCACCCTAACAACCAAAAGAAAATAAATTATGCTTCAAGAAACCATCAAAGAACTGAATACTCAAAGAATTCTAAATGAACTGACAGGAGAGAACTCCCAAGACACCCTAGGCCTTCTGAAGACCTTCAATGGCTGAGAGACTGACCGGACTGAGTGCAACACCAAAGGGCAGAAAGCAACAAGTAGGACTTAATGGCAAAGATAACTTACTAATGACCCCAAACGTGTCAGCTGGGCTGTAAATAGAGAGAAGTCTCCCAGATATCTGAAAGCCATGAATCAGAGGCAAATTTCCAGAATCTCACCAGTTGTGAGATCTCATTTCCTGATTAAAAGTAAATGCCTATGTTGTCCTCAAGGTATTTGTTACTGTAGTGAACTGAGTGAAACTAAAGGGATAACAGAGCTGAGACCCATTTCAACCCAGCCTAGTCCACATCAGGTTGACTCAGCCCTCTCTCTCATAGTGGAACAGAAAAACAAGAGTGAACTTTAATGGAAGCAGACTTTATTGACTTCAGTGTTTAGTGTTCTGTGTGTTATAAGAACACAAAAAGGCAAGAAAATGTAACCCAAAGTTGACAAGAAATTGTTGGCAGAAGCAGTACCAGAGATGGCCTGGATAATGAAATTATCATAGAGAGACTAAAATAATTATGGTAAGATGCTAAAGGATCACTAAAGGATCTAGTGGAAAGGTGAATACATGTGTGAAGAATGGGAAAGTTCAGCAGAGATGGGGGAACTATAAAAAACAGCAAATGAAAGTGCTAGAAATTAAAAATGTAATATCATAAATAATTTATTAAGTGGATTAGCAGAATACTGAACACAGAAAAGGAAAGGGTCAATGAACCTAAACACATATCATTAGAAAGTATCCAGACTAAAAGACAAAAATGGGTGAATAAAATACAGAACAGAGCATCTTAGACCTGCTGTGTAATAGCGAATGTTTTAACATACAAGTAATTAGAGTCCCAGAGGAGAGAAGGGAGAGAGTGGGGCAGCAGAAATATTTGAGGAACAATGGCTAATAAGCTGGAGGGACATCAACTCACAGATCCCAGAAGGTCAATGAACCCCAAGCAGGATGATTACCAATACAACCACACCTAGGCACCCTGTAATCAAACAGCCTAAAATAAAAGATAAAAAGTAGATCTAAAAACAGTCAAAGAAAAAAGACACAATACATCCCGTGGAACAATGATGAAAATGATGACTGACTTTTCTCCAGAAATAATGACAATAAGTGGCAATGGGATGGCACATTAAAAATGCCAAAAGAAAAAAAGTCAACCTGTAATTCTACCTAATGAATATATTCTTCAGTTTTTGTATATCTATATATATTATATATGTAATGCATATTAATGTAATTATATATTTATATGTATTAACTTATATATATAAACACATAGCTACATATTTATACAATCTATAATATATTATATACATTTTTATATATAATATAATTATATATAACCTATTTAATTCAATATATATATAAATTTATACATAATTTTAATATAAATATATATTTGTATATTACATATACAATATGCCTCATATATATAAATGTGAAGATATATTCACTGGGTAAAATTCTAAGCTGACATATAAATATACCATAGGCAATGTATATATTTACTATTGACTCTTGACTTTTTAAAGAAACAGCAATGAATCATACACAGTTGTAAAATATAGACAATAAGAACACAAAGTTGTATATGGAATTATACAGTTGGAGCCTCATATACTATTGTGAAATACTACAGTATATTATTTTGTGCTAACTCTATTACTGGTAATTTTTGAGAGAATAATAAATGTCTGAATTTCAGACAGGGTAAACTGAAGTTGACTCTCTCCTACTTTTAGTTCCATGTATACAAAACCCATATAAAATTGTTAATCCAGAACATATTTTACTTCTGTTTTTTCCAATCCTATGAAACATCTCAATTCAAAAGCAGAATTTCTCAGCCATTCTGTTAACTATACTAGCACAGACAAATATACTGTAATATTCAGAGGTAGCATGTACAGTGGAAAGAGTATTGAATTTAGAGTCAGGCTGCCCAGAGTCCAAATCCCAGCTCTATTGCTTAGGCATTGTATGACCTTGGGCATGTAATTTAAACTTTCTTAACTCAATTTTCTCATTTGTAAAATGAGGCCAATAATTCTCATTTCACAGGATCATAGATGCTCAATAAATGCTAATTCCTCAAACTTCTTCAAGTCCCAAATCTACTTGGCAACCAAGAAACTCTAATTTAACTCTGTATGTATTTGTTGACTTGGAACCTCTGGAAATCTGACTTTATTCCTTTTATATAAAATCCAGGGAAGGATATCTTGGCTTAAAATAAGAAGGTAAAAGGGAAAGAAAAATTAACATTATTTGGGACTTAGAAAGCCACACTTGAATGAGCCACAGTGAGCACATTGACTCAGAAACAAGTACATTTTTCTGCAGATGCTCTTGGAGTTCTCAGGTACCTAGCGGCCAAATCTGGCAAATTCGTAAGAAGATTCATAAATCTTAGAAAGCCCTGAAGCATGTGAGAAAGGAAGGGAGGGAAGAAAAAGTCATGCTTCCATGACTCTGTTCAACCTGGCAGAGCAATACGAGCAGTGGGCAGACATCCAGGGGGGTCCCTCCCTGGAAGAACCCCTGTTCCACCACTTACTAGCTGTGGGACTCTGGGCAAAGTCCTTGACTTTCTCGACCTTCAGTCTCTTCTCCCCATGAAATGACCTAATAAAATTTGTCTTCTAGGATTGTTGAAAGTAATAAATCAGATCAAGCATGTAAAGCAAACGTTGAAAACTAGAAATCTTTAGGTCAAATATGGTGAGCAGATATATTTTGTTTAGCCTGAAGAATATAGAATAACATTTTCTATTTTTTTAATTATTTGCTGATCATTTATAAATAAGAGAATTCATATTTTATAAAAACTGCCTTTCTGTACTCTCTTGAAAAACTGGAAGACCTGGTAACTCTACACCTAAATTTCCCCCAAAGATTGACCTGTTAAAACTAAGTAGTAACTATTTTCTGTATATGGGGCATATTTTCTTCAGATCTCCTCAGACCCCACCATTCCTTACAGTCTCACTTGTACTAAAGGCCAATTCATTCATTTATTTTACCTGCCTGGCCCTATGGAAACTGTTTTCCACTACTGATGTAAAGTGTCTAGCACTACAGTTGAGAGTTAATAGATATCCTTCTTCCACTCTGCCCTCTACCCTGAGGGTTCCATGACCAAATGGGGTTCAGGGAGGAACACAACTGTTGGAATCATTTCCTTAAAAGCCAGTCCCTTCTCTTAACCTTAGCTAGTTATCCTCATTTCAAGAACATAAATGAGGAGGGGGGCAGTCATAGCACTTTCTTTGCCTAAAAGCACAGACTTCTTTCTCAGAAAGTTGGGGTTAAGTGCCGGCTACAGAGGAACATCATGATGCACTTAAATAAATTTAGAAATCTTTTCCAGGAACCCAGGGTCTCTCTCAGAGACCCCATTTGAATTTGATGCATCCCAGCTGTGAAAGGAAAAGTTGGGGCCCTGTGCTCTGAAGTTCAGGAGGAGGAGTGGGAAATCAGAGGCAATTCTCCCACAGAGACCGTTAAAATCATTAGTCCTGACTCTTGTCCATATCCATCAGTGCAACCTTCATTAAAGGAAACCATGATCCTCCAGAGGGCCAGGAGAGAGGGACAGAGCCTGATCTCATCCAAGGCATTAGGAGCTTCAGGAGAATTCTGGATGAGAAAGAGGGGGAAAGCTGGTGGGCTGTGGGGAAAGCAGGATGGGAGTGGCCTTGCATGTGGTAAGACCCCTTTCAGCAGATGAGTTTATCATGACAGCACAAGAGAACTGGAATGCATTTGAGAAGGGGTGAGGCAACTAGAAATTCTGCAGCTCAGCCTCTGGCTTACTGTGGCAGGTGGTAGACATATAAATCATATAGGTCAGGTGAGAGAGAGTCACTGGGAACCAGCAGCAGGTTGGTTAAGATGACAAGCATTCATAAATCCATGGCTTCAGCATCTGCCATCTATAATTAAAAATTGGGGCTTCCCTGGTGCCGCAGTGGTTGAGAATCTGCCTGCCAATGCAGCGGACATGGGTTAGAGCCCTGGTCTGGGAAGATCCCACATGCCGCGGAGCAAGGCCTGTGAGCCACAGTTACTGAGCCTGCGCGTCTGGAGCCTGTGCTCCTCAACAAGAGAGGCCGCGATAGTGAGAGGCCCTTGCACTGCGATGAAGAGTGGCCCCCACTTGCCGCAACTAGAGAAAACCCTCACACAGAAACGAAGACCCAAAACAGCCATAAATAAATAAATAAATAAATAAATAAATAAACAAATAAATAAATAAATCTGTGGACTCCCATATGCCTATGTAATAATCCACAAGCTCATTCTATTTAAAAAAAAAAAAAATTGACTGGCGGCATCTGACCTCCCTCTTTCCCCAGGGCACTCAGCTATGGACATTGGGGGAAGCCAGGGTCCCTGAATGTGTATTTGGAGCTGGCAAAGCAAGAGACATGGAGTCCAGGAAGGAGCTCTTACACCCACTGTGCTGGGATCTGATGACAGCCTGCAGAGATGGAACTGTGGATCTTAGCAGAAGTAATAAGATGTGACTTCTAGGGACCTTAAATTCCACAAGTAGAATTCTCAAATATCACAACCGGAAGAGATTAAGAAGGTAGATAGTTCAGTCTCCTTTACCAGTTTTTATTGATGAGGAAATAAAGGTCTGTGGAGAATAAACCACTCTCTCAAACTCTCCTACTGGGTTGGAAGAAGGGCTGGTGTTGGAACTCCTGACTCCAAGACCAGTGCCCTCCTAACCCCAGGGAGCCTTCCCTGCCCTTTTCTCTTGCCTGGCCTCAATATTCTTAAGCCACAAAAACTTGGGCAAAGGAGAAGTGGATTCGTGAGCCCTGCTCCCAAAGACCCTCTGACTGTCTAATTTGATGAAACTGATTCACTTTCTGTTTCATGAAGGTTGAAGGTCATGGAGAGGCCCACAGTTGTGGTAGCCCCTAATCTCCTTACTCTGAAATTCAAGCCATCCATTGATTACTGGAATTTATCTTAACAATAAATTTACCTATTATTTGTTGACACCCTACTATGAACCAGGCATTCAGCTAAGCACTGATGTGTTTCCTTTAATCTTTATAAAAACCCTCCTGAGTGACCATGCCCACTTTACAGATGGAGAAACAAAGATGTTTAGTAACTTACCCAAGATCTTACCACAGGTAAGAAAGAGGGTCTCCATGTCTGCCTGAAGATGGAGCCCATACTGTGGGCACCTCCATGGGCTCTCCTCCCACTGGCCCTCAGGCACTGTCTTCCTGGACAACTGGTCTACCCACGACCCTCCAACAACATTGTGCCATTACTATCAATCACGGAAATGGTTTCCATCAACCAGTGGGGGATGCTTTTTGTTATTTCAAGATATCTAAAAGGCTGGCTTCTTCCTTTCTCCTACCAACACATCCCTGATCAGTCAGCACTATATTCATTTTTCCCACCAGCCATCATTTCCCTTTAGTCACCAAACTGCTCTGTCAGCAGTTCCTCACAGCTCAATAGAACCCCCAATACTGCCTCTTTCCTTTTATTCCCAGGCATTTATTATTTATATTTGCTCTAAGTTATACGATTATTATAAAGCAGGTTCTTGCCTGATGTTTCTATAAAATAATATATCTTTAGCAAGGAAGCAGAGAGAGAAAGCCTCATCACCACAAGAGGTAATCTCTGCCTGTGCTGATGTAAAGTCAAAGGGGTGAGCCTTTTATTGCTTACACATTCAAATCTGACCTCAGTTATTGGGCAAATGGAAGAGAAAGTAATTAGTTTCTTTAATGGCTCAGAAATATACCAAAAAAGGGGATGGGGTGGGCAGTGGTGATTGTTCAAATCAGCAGGTTTGGAAGTTTAATTTCTTTGTATTCATTAAGCTTTAAGATCTCTTCGACATGCTTCATTATAATATTGTGGCCCAGATGGAAGAGCCCTATTATGGAGTTATGAAAATGATAAATTAATGGGACAAAGGTTATTTGTTTCTTGAGCTGCTTTCTGAAAATTCTAGGCATAGATTTCTCTATGAAAGAGAGGAATGGTGAAGATATTTGTTTCCCTGTTAGACAGTATTAAGAAGAGAATGTAGAATGTTTTCCCTGACAGTGTCACTCAACAGGTGAGCCTCACTCTCTCAGCCTGAGCCCCTCTCTAAGATTAATGACACTGGTAAGAGAGTTGACCTAAGCTCCCTGGGGTTTGGCTTCCCCCAAGTCACCTAGCATCAGGATTTCTGGAAATTATTGATGAAATGAGAAAATAGTAAGTCCCTTTGCCCATATTTCCTTTCATCTTTAAAGCAGAAAGTGTGGTGCAATGGGTGGCATGTGGTCTGGGGTCCGATCCCAGCCCTCTGTTTTGTATTAACATATGGCTTAACATATCTGAATTTTCTCTCCTGATTACTAAGAATAATAATATCCTGCAGATTTATTGCAATGATTTAGAATTTTTCATGTAGTATGAATACATTTACGTATGTACCTACCCAAGCACAGTGCCAGATCCATAGTGGGTACCCAAGAATTGCCCTGGATTTCTCGCTTCACCATGCTGGGCTTTGGCTCTTTTGTCACACCCAGCTTGAGTCTGTGCAAAGTACTTGACCATATCCTCCAAAACATTGTATTAGAAAGTCATGCAGATTTCACTTAGATTTCATGCAGAGAGAGGAGGAGGTTTTACATGGCACACAAAATAGCAGAACTATAATGAAATTTTCCATCAGACATTTCTGGGAAGGCTGCATAGCACAATCTATGTGAATGACACACCGTGGAGATGTGTCGTGCATGGCCTCCCAGCTTTGCCTCTTGAGGCAAAGAATCCCCTAAAATTCCTTTCTGACTGACAAGGGTCTCATGTCTTCTCCCCTTTATGGTAACTTCTAAAACCACTTTTATTATAAGATCCCAACTGCTTTGGACTTTACCTACAAACTCTACTAATAAAAAACTCACTCATTTGCTCAGGGAGAGCCCTCTGTGGTTCTCACATGTCCTTAGGGTGTCCTCCCACCCAAGGGGCTTATCAAAGTATTCACACTTTCCTTGAAGGAGAGTGTGGAGCTGCTGCTGGTGGTAGTACACAGCAACTAAGAAAAAAGTTTCCATGTGGCTTACTCATACCCACCAGAGAGTCAAGGTGCATCTGCTTCAAGAGTGTTTGCTGAAGCTCTGGAATGTGAAGAGGATGCCCCCCAAATGAGGATGAGATCTTCCAGAAGGCACAGCAGCAACTTCCCAGGGACCAAGAGCCTCTGGGCAGAAACAGCACAAGGCTTGGGGCCCTAGGCAGTGTGTAGGCACATATAAAGTGGGGACAGTAATCTATTCAGTCTCAGAACCACAGAGTGTTGTTGGGGACACACTTGGTTTACAAAGATGCTTGTTTGCTTGTGTTTTGAATAAGCTCCAATGGAGAGAATATGCTTGGAAAAGAAAAAATCAGGAATCCCTACATTGTTAAAAGCATGTTTTATACGGTAAAAATTGTTTTGTATATCTCATTTCACTTAATTCTCACCACAATTCTGTGAAGTATGTATTATTTATTGTTACTGTTTTACTGATGAAGGAAAGGAAAGTTCATAACTTGTCAGAGGATATGCATCTAGTAAGATATTCCAAGTCCAGTGCCCTTCCCACTCTGTCTGTGGTTGTACTAGTTACAATCTAATGCTGCAATACAAATCGACCCAAGCTCAGCTGCTTAAAGCAGCACCCATTTATTATCTCACAGTTCAATAGGTCAGAAGTCCTGGCAGGCTCAACTGGGTCCTTTGCTCAGGATCTCACAAGGCCGGCATCAAGATGTCAGCAGGGATATACTCTTTTCTGGAATCTCTGAGTGAAGAAACTGCTTCCAAGTTCATTCGGTCAATTGGCAGAACTCAGTTCCTTGAGGTTGTAAGACTGAGGTCCCTGAGAGAAACCAAGGCTGCCTTCATTCCTTCTCACATTCCCCCCTCTATTGTAAACCAGCAATGGTTAGGATAACCCCTTCTGTTAAATCTTTTTGAAGCCTTCTGCTTTTTAAAGGGCTCCTGTGATAGATCAGGTCCACCCAGATAATCTCCATATTTTAAGTTCAACTGACTAGGGATTTTAATTCTATCTACAAAATCCATTCACAGCAGCACCTAGATTAGTGTTTGAATAACCATGGCTCAGCAGTTGTTTTGTGTGTGTTTGGGGCAGGGCATCAGGAGAATCCTGCCTACAACAGGGGTTCTTTATCTTTAATTAAGAATCCCCAGCAGTGCTTGTTGACAGAGACAATGCTTGGCCCTATCGCTACAGATTCTGGTTCCCCTGGTCAAACATCTTCTCACTTAACAGGCTCCCATCCCACCTCCTGGACCTACTGTGACTCTCATGTGGGTGGTCCTGGGACCATCCTTTGAGGAGCACTGTTCTATGTTTAGCTACACCAATGATAATTTCTCAAAACTATCTATGTACTAAGTCTCTTCTATTTCTACAAATATCAACTCAATCATCACAACAAATGCTATCAGTTTAATACTCTCATTAGCCCAATTTTACCAGCCCAGAGAACTTAAATAACTTGCTCAATATCACACAGTTACTAAGTAGCAGAGCTGGGACTTGAAGTCAAGCAGGTTGGTTCCCAAATCCCTTTTCCTAACTATTATGCTATACTATGAATTAAAGCAAACATTTATTACATGCCCTGAACACAGCACAGACTAGACTGAGGACCACGTCAAATGACATTTCAAGTGTTACTGACATCTGCTGTGGGAAGCTATGAAGGCAGAGGGCCAGGTGAAAGGATGCAAGGTGTTAGTCAAAACAATTCCAAACCATGTCAGATCTACCTCCTGCCTATATCTGAAAAATGCTATAGTTGTCACTTATATTAACTTTGATATTTACTTCAATTAGCTTCTGGTTAAGATCTCCATCAAAACTTGGGATTGGAGGATGACTGTAGGAAAACAGTATGATAAGGAGGGTACTCACCCTAAAGAATCCAGGTTTCCCCAGGGTAGAAGACACCCAAATCCTGCCTGCAAGGTTCAGAGATGGCCACCCCACACATGGTACATAGACCAAAGCATCAGCTCAAGAACTGGCCTCCTGTTCTGACAACTGATAAAGATCCAATATCACCAGACTACATTGGAATGTCATCATCATTCACTTACCAGTTTTCCCTTCACTGATGTTCCTGGACATCATCTGTGCCCCTCTCACCACAGCACAGCAGTAGAATAAGATTAGGACTTTGGGTCATCACCCCACAAAGCTACTACTTCCCAAATCACTTGCTTGTTGAGCCTCTCTGAGTCTCATTGTTACAGCATCCAGGTACCATTTAGTTTGCAAGACCTCAGCCTTGCTGTTCAATGTGTGATCTTGGAAATACTAATGATTATCAGCAGACCCTCAGCTGAACCCCTCAAACTGGCCCAGACCTGGAGCATAAGTGGCTGATTCTTGGGTACAGCATGCAGCCAGCACAGGGACCCAAGCAAGCAGGACCGAGGGCCCTGCCCTCCTCACTACCCATCCCCAAATACCACACATTTTCCCTTTGCAGGTAGTCCACAAAAAACTAAACAACTTTCAATCCATCATGATGTGGTAAATGACCTGCTATATTACACAGTCTCTGGAGGGACTCATCTTCAAAGAGCCAAATCCTGCCACCAAATAGTAATTAAAAAGGAATCACAAGCATCAATGATGCCTCTTAAAGAATGTGAAAGAAGATCTAATTCATAAGCTGACATAACTCTTTTGAAAGCCCTTTGTCTACTTCCAATTCTCTCACATCCCACAGCCACTCCAAGGCCTTTACATGCAATCTCCAGCACTCTCTCCAGATCCTCCAGCCGAGCTGCTTCTCCAACCCTCTCAGGATAGCTTATTATATTGGTCAGTCTGGCCTCTCTGTTACACCCAACCCTTTTTTTCTCTCCTTTCAGACCAAGTATCCCTCTACTTTTCTCTTGATTCATTATCACAGTATCACAATAGCTTTAGGAATCTGCTAGAAAAACCTCTTCTGTAGTGGACAGAAAAGGAGGTGTGAGTAGGTACAATTGAAGAAGTTACACAGATATGGGCCCAGAGAGTGAAACACTGATGTAAGAGAAAGGCCAATTCTTACCCCATTAATAAAAGTAAAAATGAATAAATTAAGATGAAATAAAAACTGAGGGGCTTCCCTGGTGGCGCAGTGGTTGAGAATCTGCCTGCCAGTGTAGCGGACACAGGTTCAAGCCCTGGTCTGGGAAGATCCCACATGCCGCGGAGCAACTAGGTCCGTGAGCCACAACTACTGAGCCTGCGCATCTGGAGCTTGTGCTCCACAACAAGAGAAGCTGTGACAGTGAGAGGCCCACACACTATGATGAAGAGTGACCCCCGCTCACCACAACTACAGAAAGCCCATGCACAGAAACGAAGACCCAACACAGCCATAAATTAATTAATTAATTAATATTTAAAAAAACTGAAAAGAATACAAACCACGATGTACATCCATCTATAGCTATGTTGTACATAGCACTTTTACTACTGCTATTCTACTTGGTTCTTACAGCTTATTTGTGAAATTTCCCTGGAAAAGTTTCTTCATCTACACTTAAAAGGAAGATACTAAGGTTAGGAGTTAACAACTTATGCAAACTTATATAATAAGGGGCTAAAGGAGATCTCTAACCTGGTTTTCAGACTTCAAGTCATAAAATCATAGAAGCTCATATTGGAAAGAGATATTACAGATTATGTCTAATTTATTTATTTTACTTGAAAAGGTTGCTCAGCTACTTAGAGGAAAAACAGGAATTATATTCATAAATTAAGATTTCTGGTCTTGAGCTTCTGCCACTCAACCAAGTTGCTGCACCTCTCAGGAAAGAGTCTCAGATAACACTTTGTCTTTTTGAGATCCCCGAACATTAGAGCAAACATAGGCACCAAGAAAATATGTTTTGGGGCCTGAACCAAGATGGCAGAGTAGAAGGACATGCTCTCACTCCCTCTTGTGAGAACACCAGAATCACAACTATCTGCTAGACAATCATTGACAGGAAGACCCTGGAACTCACCAAAAAGGATACCCCACATCCAAAGACAAAGGAGATGCCACACTGAGACTGTAGGAGGAGCACAATCACAGTAAAATCAAATCCCATAACTGCTAGGTGGGTGACTCAGAGACTGAAGAACATTTATACTACAGAAGTCCACACACTGCAGTGAATATTCTTAACCCCATGTCAGGCTTCCCAACCTGGGGTCTGGCAACAGGAGGAGGAATTCCTAGAGAATCAGACTGTGAAGGCTAGTGAGATTTGATTGCAGGACTTCTACAGGACTGGGGGAAACAGAGACTCCACTCTTAGAGGGCAAACGCAAAGAAGTGTGTGCATTGGGAGCCAGGGGAAGGAGCAGTGACCCCACGGGAGACTGAACCAGACCTATATGCTAGTGTTGGAGGGTCTCCTGCAGAGGCATGGGGGTGGCTGTGGCTAACTGTGGGGACAAGGAAACTGGCAGCAGAATTTCTGGGAAGTACTCCTTGGTGAGAGCCCTCCCAGAGTCTGCCATTAGCACCACCAAAGAGCCCAGGTAGGCTCCAGTGTTGGGTTGCCTCAGGCCAAACAACCAACAGGAAGGGAGCCCAGCCCCATCCATCAGAAGTAGAGTGGATTAAAGTTTTACTGAGCTCTGCCCCCAGAGAAACAGTCAGCTCTACCCACCACCAACCCCTCCCATCAGGAAACTTGCACAAGCCTCTTAGATAAGCCCATCCACCAGACGGCAGACAGCAGAAGGAAGAAGAACTACAATCCTGCAGTCTGTGTAGCAAAAACCACATTCACAGAGTTAGATAAGATGAAAAGGCAAAAGGCTATGTACCAGATGAAGCAACAAGATAAAACCACAAAAAAAAAAACTAAATGAAGTGGAGATAGGCAACACTACAGAAAAAGAATTCAGAATAATGAGAGTGAAGATGATCCAGGACCTCGGAAAAGGGATGGAGGCAAAGATCGACTAAATGCAAGAAATGTTTAACAAAGACCTAGAAGAATTAAAGAACAAACAAACAGAGATGAACAATACAATAACTGAAATGTAAACTACACTAGAAAGAATCAATAGCAGAATAACTGATGCAGAAGAATGGAAAGGTGACCTGGAAGACAGAATGGTGAAATTCACTTCTACAGAACAGAAAAAAGAAAAAAGAATGAAAAGAAATGAAGACAGCCAAACAAACCTCTGGGACAACATTAAATGCAACAACATTCGCATTATAGGGGTCCCAGAAGGAGAAAAGAGAAAGGACAGAGAAAATTTTTGAAGAGATTATAGTCGAAAAATTCCCTAACATGGGAAAGGAAATAGCCACCCAAGTCCAGGAAGTGCAGAGAGTCCCATACAGGATAAACCTAAGGAGAAACACCCTGAGACACATAGTAATGAAATTGGCAAAAATTAAAGGCAAAGAAAAATTATTGAAAGCAACAAGGGAAAAATGACAAATAACATACAGGGAAACTCCCATAAGGTTAACAGCTGATTTCTCAGTAGAAATTCTACAAGCCAGAAGAGAGTGGCATGATATATTTAAAGTGATGAAAGGGAAGAACCTTCAACCAAGATTACTCTACCTGGCAAGGATCTCATTCAAATTCGATGGAGAAATCAAAAGCTTTAAAGACAAGCAAAAGGTAACAGAATTCAGCACCACCAAATCAGCTCTACAACAAATGCTAAAGGAACTTCTCTAAGTGGGAAACATAAGAGAAGAAAAGGACCTACAAAAACAAACCCAAAACAATTAAGAAAATGGTCATAGGAACATACATATTGATAATTACCTTAAACGTGAATGGATTAAATCCTCCAACCAAAACTCACAGGCTTGCTGAATGGATACAAAAACAAAACCCATATATATGCTGTCTACAAGAGACCTACTTCCGACCTAGGGACATGTACAGACTGAAAGTGAGGTGATGGAAAAAGATATTTCATGCAAATGGAAATCAAAAGAAAGCTGGAGTAGCAATACTCATATCAGTTAAAATAGACTTTGAAACAAAGAATGTTACAAGAGACAAGGAACAATACTACGTAATGATCAAGGGATCAATCCAAGATGAAGATATAACAATTATAAATATATATGCACCCAACATAGGAGTACCTCAATACATAAGGCAACAGCTAACTGCTGTAAAAGAAGAAATTGACAATAACACAAATATAGTGGGGGATTTTAACACCTCACTTACACCAATGGACAGATCATACAAAATGAAAATAAATAAGGAAAGAGAAGCTTTAAAGGACACAATAGACCAGATATATTTCATTGATAATTATAAGATATTCCATCCAAAAACTGCACATTACACTTTCTTCTCCAGTGAGCATGGAATATTCTACAGGATAGATCACATCTTGGGTCACAAATCAATCCTTAGTAAATTTAAGAAATTTGAAATTATATCAAGAATCTTTTCTCACAACAATGCTATGAGAATAGAATGAATTACAGGGAAAAAAGGTAAAAAACACAAACACATGGAGGCTAAACCATACGTTACTAAATAACCAAGAGACCACTAAAGAACTCAAGGTGGAAATTAAAAAATACCTAGAGACAAATGACAATGAAAACATGACACTCCAAAACCTATGGGATGCAGCAAAAGCAGTTCTAAGAGGGAAGTTTATAGCTATAAAGGCCTACCTCAAGAAACAAGAAAAATCTCAAATAAACAATCTAACCTTACACCTAAAGGAACTAGAGAAAGAAGAAAAACAAATGCAAAGTTAGCAGAAGGAAAGAAATCATAAAGGTCAGAGCAGAAATAAATGAAATACAAAGAAAACAATTGGAAAGATCAATAAAATTAAAAGCTGGTTCTCTGAGAAGTTAAACAAAATTGATAAAACATTAGATAGACTCATCAAGAAAAAGAGGGAGAGGACTCAAATCAATAAGATTAGAAATGAAAAAGGAGAAGTTACAATGGACACTGCAGAAATACAAAGCATCCTAAGAGATTACTACAAGCAACTCAATGCCAAAAAAAATGGACAACCAGGAAAAAATGGACAAATTCTTAGAAAGGTATTACCTTCCAAGACTAAACCAGGAAGAAATAGAAAATATGAACAGACCAATCACAAGTAATGATCTTGAAACTGTGATTAAAAATCTTCCATCAAACAAAAGTCCAGGACCAGATGGCTTCACAGGTGAATTCTATCAAACATTTAGAGGAGAGCTAACACCCATCCTTCTCAAACTCTCCCAAAAATTTACAGAGGAAGGAACACTCCCAAACTCATTCTATGAGGCCACCATCCCCTTGATACCAAAACCAAACAAAGATGCTACAAAAAAAGAAAATTATAGACCAATATCACTTATGAATATAGATGCAAAAATCCTCAACAAAAAACAAGCAAACAGAATCCAACAACACATTAAAAGGATCATAGACCATGATCAAGTGGGATTTATCCCAGGGATGCAAGGGTTCTTCAATACATGCAAATCAATCAGTGTGATACACTACATTAACAAATTGAAGAATAAAAACCATATGATCATCTCAATAGATGCAGAAAAAGCTTTTGACAAAATTCACCACCTATTTATGATAAAAACTCTCCAGAAAATTGGCATAGAGGGAACCTACCTCAACATAATAAAGGTCATATACAACAAACCCAAAGCAAACATCATTCTCAATGATGAAAAACTGAAAATATATCCTCTAAGATCAGGAACAATACAAGGTTTCTCACACTCACCACTATTATTCCACATTGGTTGGAAGTCCTAGCCATGGCAATCAGTGAAGAAAAAGAAATAAAAGGAATACAAATTGGGAAAGAAGAAATAAAACTGTCACTGTTTGCAGATGACATGATACTACACATAGAGAATCCTAAAGATGCCACCAGAAAACTACTAGAGCTAATCAATAAATTTGGTAAAGTTGCAGGATACAAAATTAATGCACAGGGCTTCCCTGGTGGTGCAGTGGTTGAAAGTCTGCCTGCCAATACAGGGGACACGTGTTAGTGCCCTGGTCCAGGAGGATCCCACATGCCACGGAGTGGCTGGGCCTGTGAGCCATGGCCGCTGGGCCTGTGTGTCCGGAGCCTGTGCTCCACAACGGGAAAGGCTGCAACAATGAGAGGCCCGTGTACCGCAAAAAAAAAAAAAAAAAAAATTAATGCACAGAAATCTCTTACATTCCTATACACTAATGATGAAAAATCTGGAAGAGAATTTAAGGAAACACTCCCATTTACCATTGCAACAAAAAGAATAAAATGCCTAGGAATAAACCTACCTAAGGAGACAAAAGACCTGTATGCAGAAAACTATAAGACACTGATGAAAGAAATTAAAGATAATACCAACAGATGGAGAGATATACCATGTTCTTGGACTGGAAGAAGGAAGATTGTGTAAATGACTATACTACCCAAAGCAATCTACAGATTCAATGCAATCCCTATCAAATTACCAATGGAATTTTTTACAAAACTAAAACAAAATATCTTAAAATGTGTGTGGAGACACAAATGGCCACGAATAGCCAAAGCAGTCTTGAGGGAAAAAAACGGAGCTGGAGGAATCAGACTCCCTGACTTCAGACTATACTACAAAGCTACAGTAATCAAGACAATATTGTACTGGCACAAAAACAGAAACATAGATCAATGGAACAAGATAGAAAGTCCAGAGATAAACACACACACATATGGTCAACTAATCTATGACAAAGGAGGCAAGAATATACAATGGAGAAAAGACAGTCTCTTCAATAAGTGGTGCTGGGGAAACTGGACAGTTACATGTAAAAGAATGAAATTAGAACACTCCCTAACATCATACACAAAAATAAGCTCAAAATGGATTAGAGACTTAAATGTAAGACCGGACACTATAAAACTCTTAGAGGAAAACTTAGGAAGAGCACTCTGACATAAATCACAGCAAGATCTTTTTTGAACCACCTCCTAGAGTAATGGAAATAAAAACAAAAATAAACAAATGGGAACTAATGAAACTTACAAGCTTTTGCACAGCAAAGATAACCATAAACAAGACAAAATGACAGCCCTCAGAATGGGAGAAAATATTTGCAAATGAATCAACAGACAAAGGATTAATCTCCAAGATATATAAACAGCTCATGCAGCTCAATATTTAAAAAACAAACAACCCAATCCAAAAATGGGCAGAAGACCTAAATAGACATTTCTCCAAAGAAGACATACAGATGGCCGAGAAGCACATGAAAAGCTGCTCAACGTCACTAATTATTAGAGAAATGCAAATCAAAACTACAATGAGGTATCACCTCACACCAGTTAGAATGGGCATCATCAGAAAATCTACAAACAACAAATGCTGGAGAGAGTGTGGAGAAAAGGGAAGCCTCTTGCACTGTTGGTGGGAATGTAAATTGATACAGCCACTATGGAGAACAGTATGGAGGTTCCTTAAAAATCAAAAATAGAATTGCCATATTATCCAGAAATCTCTGTACTGAGCATATACCCACAGAAAACCATAATTCAGAAAGACACATGCACCCCAATGTTCATTGAAGCACTATTTACAATAACCAGGTCATGGAAGCAATGTAAATGCCCATCGACAGATGAATGGATAAAGAAAATGTGGTACACCTATACAATGGAATATTTCTCAGCCATAAAAAGGAACGAAATTGGGTCATTTGTTGAGACCTGTATGGATTTAGAGGCTGTCATACAGAGTGAAGTATGTCAGAAAGAGAAAAACAAATATCGTGTATTAACGCATATATGTGGAACCTAGAAAACTAGTACAGATGAACCGGTTTGTAGGGCAGAAGTTGAAACACAGCTGTAGAGAACAAACGTATGGACACCGAAGGGGGAAAGACACGGGGCTGGGGTTGGGGGGCGGGTGTGGTGATGTGATGAATTGGGCGATTGGCATTGACATGTATACAGTGATATGTATAAAATTGATTACAGATAAGAACCTGCTGTATATAAAAACAAAATTTTTCCAATGTATTTATGAATGTGGAATGGAAAAATTTGTTTTTTTTCAGTCCCTATTGTAGTGTATGGTAAAGCATTAATTTTGTTTTAGTTGGGCTCTGTCTTCAAGGTCCCTTGTAAAATATTTTCTGTTAATTTCTTTACTTGAGTCCTTATGCCTCAGTTTTTGTTGAATAATAAATTATCTGTCATTCTAAACAATTGAAAAGAAAATTTTTTTATGTTTATGTTATTTCAAAAATATGTCCATAAATCTATATAAGTCAATTAACAAAATCATAACACTAAGCATTGCTTAAATAATACTAATTCTGGCTGCATTTTCCTGAAATGTTCTGACAGATTGAAAGTCACTCACCAGCCACAGCTGTTTAGAAATCATGGATTTGGCATCCCCAAGATTTGTTAACTATCAGACTTGTCCCTAGACCTCTACCCTCACGACTGTGGATAGCTTAGATCTGTGTAATAGAATACAGGTTTGACTGCTCCAACAAAGGCCAAAACATGGGGGTTTAAAGAAAACAGAAGCTATTTCTCTTTCCCTAAAATGCCTAACATAAGCATGCCAGGACTAATATGGCAGTATATAGATTTGGTTCCTTCTATCTCTTTGCTTGGTCAATTTAACCTATGGCTTCCATTTGTGGGCTAAGAAGCCTAATTAAGCTCCCAGCAACAGCTGCACATTCTAGCCCATGAAAAGAGAAGCATAGAAAATAGAGGGGGTAGGGTGGGTATAAGCAACAATTCTCCCTAGAGTCACAAACTCAGAGGTGTACACACCACTTCTACTCATTTCTTAGTGACCACATAATCCCGTGGGCCACACCTAGAGGGATGAGATAGGGAGGGTGGGAGGGAGGCTCAAGAGGGAGGGGATATGGGGATATATGCATACATATAGCTGATTCACTTTGTTGTACAGCAGAAACTAACAGAACTTTGTGAAGCATTTATACTCCAATAAAGATGTGAGAATAAAGAAAATAAAAATAAAAGAGCATGGAATATGTAGCTGTTAGCTGCTTTGCTAAAACATTGACATTTATTGCCAAAGAGAGACCAGGAAAATGGGACCAGATTTAAGTAAGAAACCTCCAGATCAGTAACTCATTTAAGAAGAGTCAGTGCACTCAGGTAATCTTGGAGAATTAAAAAAATAAATGAAGAAATCTTGAGATTCAGGAAAATGACCAGAAAATAAAAGAGAGATTTTAGGCAGGGGTAAAACACAAACGAATTCACAGCCCAAGAAGGACAATCCTCTGCCTTACACACCTTTAGACCTACTGCCAAAGCTTTGCTTTCTTTTGTCCACTTTGAAGGCAGGACCACTTCACGGTCCTTCCAGATGCTCCTGCCATCTTCAGGATTCCTCAGGGAAGAAGAAGGCAACCTGGCTCTGTGGGGAACAATACCCAGACCCCACATTTTACTCTACTTGGAAGAGGCTTGTCTTTCTAAAACTGACAGAAGGAGCTATAACATGGACCGTTTCCTCCATGCTGTCATATTCCTATTTCCTGCCTCACAACACACACACACACACACACACACACACACACACACACACACACACACACACACACACACATTCAGGCACAGGCTCATATACACATGCATACACAACTAGGTCACCAGGGGTTAATTGAGAATGATTTCTTCTTCATCAGTTCTTACCAACTCTCCATAACCCTTCCCATCTGCTGGTGATGAGTCTCCATCTATCTTCTGCTAAGCTAGACCCTCCAGGATGAATTTCCTTCCTGGAACATAGGTAAAGGTTATCTATTAACCACAAATTTAGACCCCAGTGTGTGTAACTGCAAAGCCCTTGGATCATCTTGTACTTGTAACACACAGGCTTCTGGGCTCTGTGATAAGACAAATAGGCTACATACAACTCCTCTTCTCTTCAGTGGAGACAACAAAACCTAACCATGTAGAAAACTCCTGCATTTGCAACAGTTAATCATCTATCATCTTGAATTTTGGTTTCTGCACCAAATGACTGGCACAGAAAATGTGTGATGGAGGATTTGAGAGGAGGGCAAGTTCAGGTGGACAACTGGCTTCTCTGAGACTTGAAGGGTGTGTTGGATTTAGTATTAAAAGTGGTGGGCTCCTTGCTTAATTAAACAGAAAACAGGAGCTGGAGCAGAAGGTGGTGCTCCAGGAAAGCAGAAACCAATTTTGATGGCCTTTGGACTCAGACTAGAATTTATATCACCAGTTTTCCTGGGTCTCCAGCTTGCAGATGGCATATTGTAGGACTTCTCAGCCTTCATAATCACAACTCTGATTTTGTTCAAAAGAGTAAAACATCCAGGTTAAAAGAAATATAAAAACAAACAGAAAAGACATGGAGTTAGCATCTCCCCACAACTAGGGCACCTGCCAGCTGCTGGTGGGGGACTCTGAGGCCCAAGGAGAAGGGAGGAACCCCAAAGTGAACTGATATGACATAGGGGGACTGAAGGGGGAGGAGAAGTGGAGGCCAGACAGGTTTGGTGCCCCTGAGGCCAGGGAGATCAGGATAAGCAGGCGGGAGGTACTCTCCAGGAGGAGTGAGAGAGGAGCAGAGGGCAATTGCCTATCCCACTCAGGCACAGGGAGCCTGCTGAACTCCCAAACTGATCTGCTGCCCTCCAAACCCCCTTCCAGGTCACGTGAGTCCTTGGGGGCATAGGATGGAGGCGAGGGAGATCAGAAGAGGCAGGCAGGAGGGGCCCTCCCAGACCAGAGAAGAAGGAGAGGAGAGGAGGGTGTTTATTCTGTCCACTCGAGCCCAGGAAGCCTGCTGGGCTCCCAGGTGAGGTCCTCTGCCATCTGAGACCATGAGTGGGGGGAATGCCTGGACCCCTTCTGTTCCTTGAGCCTAATGCCCAACCCCCATAGCCCCCAGGGCTTTGTCCAGCCCTGTCAGTCCTGAGCACTGGTTGCACCCACTGCCTGAAACTCGCCCTTGCTTAGGCTCCACCCTCCAGAGCCGAGGCCTTTAACCCTTCTTTTTTTCCTTTTCCCTCCTCCTCTTTTTTACCATTGTGGTACTGATGTACCTTCCAATTGTTGATTCATCTATTTTGTTATTTTTATATTCTTCCTAAAATATCTGTTAGTTTCCTAGTCTAATTTTATTTTTTACTTTGTTATTGTTGGTTTTATTTTTGGTCACCACAGGCAGCTTGCGGGATCTTGGTTCACAATCCCAGGGTCAGGCTGAAGCTCCTGTGGTGGCAGCTCCGAGTTCAAACCACTGGACTAACAGAGAACTTCAAACCCCAGGGAATATTCATCAGAATGAGGTCTAACAGACTTCCTCATCTCAGTACAAAGACCCAGCTCTACCCAATAGCCAACAAACCCCAGTGTTGGAAGACTCTACCCAAAGAACCAGTAAGACAGAAACACAATCCCACTCATTAAAAAAATAAATAACTAAATGAGATGGCAAAAAAATATGTCACAAATGAAGAAGCAAGGTAAAAATCTACAAGACTAAATAAATAAAGAGGAAATAAGCAATCTACCTGAAAAAGAATTCAGAGTAATGATAGTAAAGATGATCCAGAATCTCAGAAATAGAATGGAGGCATGGATTGAGAAAATACAAGAAATGTTTAAGAAAGATCTAGAAGAACTAAAGAAAAAACAAACAGAGATGAACAACACAATAACTGAAATGAAAAATACACTAGAAGGAATCAATAACAGAATAACTGAGACAGAAGATCGAATAAGTGAGCTGGAAGACAAGATGGTGGAAATAAATGCCAAGGAGCAGAATAAAGAAAAAAGAATGAAAAGAATTGAAGACAATCTCAGAGACCTCTGGGACAACACTAAATGCAACAACATTCAAATTATAGGGGTCCCAGAAAAAGAGAAAAAGAAAGGGTCTGAGAAAATACTTGAAGAGATTATAGTTGAAAACTTCCCTAACATGGGAAATAAAATAGTCACCCAAGTCTAGGAAGCACACAGAGTCCCATACAGGATAAACCCTAGGAAAAACACACCAAGACACAGATTAATCAAACTAACAAAAATTAAATTCAAAGAAAAAATATTAAAAGCAGCAAAGGAAAAACAAATTATAACATACAAAGGAATCCCCATATGGTTATCAGCTGATTTTTCAGAAGAAACTGCAGGCCAGAAGGGAGTGGGAGGATATACTTAAAGTGATGAAAGAGAAAAACCTACAACCAAGATTACTCTACCCAGCAAGGATCTCAGTCAGATTCAATGGAGAAGTCAAAAGCTTTTCAGATGAGCAAAAGCTAAGAGAATTCAGCACCCCCAAATCAGCTTTACAACAAACGCTAAAGAAACTTCTCTAAGTGGGAAACACAAGAGAAGAAAAAGACCCACAAAAACAAACCCAAAACAATTAAGAAAATGGTCATAAGAACATACATATTAATAATAACCTTGAATGTAAATGGATTAAATGCCCCAACCAAAAGACACAGACTGGCTGAATGGATACAAAAACAAGACCCATATATATGCTGCCTACAAGAGACCCACTTCAGACCTAGGGACACATACACACTGAAAGAGAGGGGATGGAAAAAGATATTCCATGCAAATGGAAATTAAAAGAAAGCTGGAGTAGCAATACTCATATCAGATAAAATTGACTTTAAAATAAAGACTGTTATAAGAGATAAGGAGGGACACTACATAATGATCAATGGATCATTCCAAGAAGAAGAATAACAATTATAAATGTTTATGCACCCAACATAGGAGCACCTCAATACATAAGGCAAATGTTAACAACCATGAACAGAGAAATCAACAATAACACAATAATAGTAGGGGACTTTAACACCCCCACTTACACCAATGGACAGATCATCCAAACAGAAAATAAATAAGGAATCACAAGCTTTCAATGACACAGTAGACCAGACAGATCTAATTGATATTTATAGAATTTTCCACCCAAAAGTGGAAGAACACACTTTCTTCTCAAGTGCACATGGAACATTCTCCAGGATAGATCACATCTTGGGTCACAAATCAAACCTCAGAAAAGTTAAGAGATTTGAAATCATATGAAGCATCTTTTCTGACCACAACCCTGTGAGACTGCAAATCAGTTACAGGATAAAAACTGTAAAAAAAAATACAAGTACAGGGAGGCGAAACAGTGTGCTACTAAATAACCAATAGATCACTGAAGAAATCAAAGAAGAAATTAAAAAAAGTAAATAGAAACAAATGACAATGAAAACACAATGACCCAAAACCTATGGGATGCAGCAAAAGCAGTTCTAAGAGGGAAGTTTATAGCAATACATTCTCACCTCAAGAAACAAGAAAAATCTCAAATAAACAGTCTAACCCTACACTTAAAACAACTAGAGAAAAAAGAACAAAGAAAACCCAAAGTGAGTAGAAGGAAAGAAATCATAAAGATCAGAGCAGAAATAAATGAAATAGAAATGAAGAAAACAATAGCAAAGACAATAAAACTAAAAGGTGGTTCTTTGAAGAGATTAAAAATTGATAAACCCTGAACCAGACTCATCAAGAAAAAGAGGGAGAGGATGCAAATCAATAAAATTAGAAATGAAAAAAGAGAAATCACAACTGACATAGCAGAAATACAAAGGATCATAAGAGACTACTACAAACAACTATATGCTAATAAAATGGACAACCACGAAAAAATGGACAAATTCTTAGAAAGGTATAAACCTCCAAGACTGAACCAGGAAGAATTAGAAATTATAAACAGACCTATCACAAGTAATGAAATTAAAACTGTAATTTAAAATCTTCCAAAAAAGGAAGTCCAGGACCAGATGGCTTCACAAGAGAATTCTATCAAACATTTAGAGAAGAGCTAACACCTATCATCCTCAAAGTCTTCCAAAAAATTGCAGAGGGAGAAACACTCCCAAATTCATTCTACAAAGCCACCATCACCTTGATACCAAAACCAGAAAATGATATCACAAAGAGAAAATTATAGACCAATATCATTGAGGAATGTAGATGCAAAATTCCTGAACAAAGTACTAACAAACAGAATCCAAGAGCACATTAAAAGGATCACACACCATGATCAAGTGGGATTTATCCCAGGGATGCAAGGATTCTTCAATACACACAAATAAATCTGTGTGATACACCACATTAACAAATTAAGGAATAAAAGCTGTATGATCATCTCCATAGATGCAGAAAAAGCTTTTGACAAAATTCAACACCCATTTATGATAAAAAAACTCTCCAGAAAATGGTCACAGAGGGAACCTACCTCAACATAATAAAGGCCATATATGACAAACCAACAGCAAGCATCATACTCAATGGTGAAAAACTGAAAGCATTTCCACTGAGATCAGGAACAAGACAAGGATGTCCACTCTCGCCACTCTTATTCAACATAGTTTTGGAAGTCCTAGCCACAGCAATCAGAAAAGAAAAAGAAATAAAAGGAATACAAATTGGAAAAGAAGAAGTAAAACAGTCTCTGTGTGCCAATGACATGATACTATAAATAGAAAATCCTAAAGCTACCACCAGAAAACTACTAGAACTAATCATTGACTCTGGTAAGGTTGCAGGATACAAAATTAGTGGACAGAAATCTCTGGCACTCCTATACACCAACAATGAAAAATCAGAAAAAAATTAGAAAGAGAAATTAAGGAAACACTCCCATTTACCACTGCAACAAAAAGAATAAAATACCTAGGAATAAACCTGCCAAAGAAGGTGAAAGACTCATTCTCAGAAAACTGTAAAACACTGATGAAAGAAATCAAAGTTGACATAAACAGATGGAGAAATATACCATATTCTTGGGTTGGAAGAATCAATATTATGAAAATGACTACACTACCCAAAGCAATCTACAGATTCAATGCAATCCCTATCAAACTACCATTGGCATTCTTCACAGAATTAGAACAAAAAATTTTATGATTCGTATGGAAACACAAAAGACCCCAAATAGCCAAAATAATCTTGAGAAAGAAAAACAGAGCTGGAGGAATCAGGCTCCCTTACTTCAAACTATACCACAAAGCTACACTAATCAAGACATTATGGTACTGACACAAAAACAGAAATATAGATGGTACAAGATAGAATGTCCAGAGATAAACCCATGAACATATAGGCACCTAATTTGCAACAAAGGAGGCAAGAACATACAATGGAGAAAAGACAGCCTCTTCAATAAGTGGTTCTGGGAAAACTGGACAGCAATATGTAAAAGAATGAAATTAGAATATTCCCTAACACCATACACAAAAATAAACTCCAAATAGATTAAAGACCTTAATGTGAGATCAGACACTATAAAATTCTTAGAGGAAACATAGGAAAAACACTCTTTGACATAAACCAGGGCAAGATCTTTTTTGACCCTCCTCCTAGAGTAACAGAAATAAAAACAAAAATAAACAAATGGGACTTAATTAAACTTAAAAGCTTTTGCACAGCAAAGGAAACCATAAATAAGACAAAAAAAAAAACCCTCAGAATGGGAGAAAATATTTGCAAATGAAACAACAGACAAAGGATTAATCTCCAAAATATAAAACAGCTCATGGAGCTCAGTATCAAAAAAACAAACAATCCAGTTAAAAAACGGGTGGAAGACCTAAATAGACATTTCACCAAGGAAGAGATACAGATGGCCAAGAGGCACAAGAAACGATGCTCAACATCACTAATTATTAGAGAAATGCAAATCAAAACTACAGTGAGGTATCACCTCACACCATTCAGAAGGGCCATTATCAAAAAACTAGAAACAATAAATGCTGGAAAGGGTGTGGTGAAAAGGGAGCCCTCCTGCACTGTTGGTGGGAATGTAAATTGATACAGACACTACGGAGAACAGTATGGAAGTTCCTTTAAAAACTAAAAATGGAACTAACATACGACCCAGCAATCCCACTACTGGGCATATACCCTGAGAAAACCATAATTCACAAAGAGACATGTGCCACAATGTTCACTGCAGCACTATTTACAGTAGCCAGGACAATGGAACCACCCTGAATGTCCATCAACAGATGAATGGATAAAGAAGATGTGGCACATATATACAATGGAATATTACTCAGCCATAAAAAGAAATGAAATTGAGTTATTTGTAGTGAGGTGGATGGACCTAGAGTCTGTCATACAGAGTGATGTAAGTCAGAAAGAGAAAAACTAATACCATATGCTGAGGCATATATATGGAGTCTAAAAAAAAAAATGGTACTGATGAACCTAGTTGCAGGGAAGGAATAAAGAGGTAGACATAGAAAATGGACTTGAGGACATGGAGTGGGAGGGCAAAGCTGGGGCAAAGTGAGAGTAGCATCAACATATATACACTACCGAATGTAAAATAGGTGGCTGGTGGGAAGCAGCAGCATAGAAAAGGGAGATCGGCTAAGTGCTTTGCACCAACCTAGATGGAGGGGATAGGGAGGATGGGAGGGAGGCTCAAGAGGGAGAGGATATGGGGACAAATGTATGCATATGGTTGACTCGCTTTGTTGTGCAACAGAAACTAATACAGTATTGTGAAGCAATTATACTCCAATAAACATCTATTTTAGAAAATAGATAACTAATAAGGACCTACTGTAGAGCACAGGGAACTCTACTCAATTCTCTGTAATGGCCTATATGGGAAAATAACCTGAAAAAGAGTGGATATATGTAAATGTATAACTGATTCACTTTGCTGTACAGCAGAAGCTAACACAACATTGTAAAGCAACTATACTCCAATAAAAAAATTTTTTAAGTTAAAAAAAAAAAGGTAGGAGGCAGAGACCTTTGTAAGAACCCAGACAAGAGATGATGAGGAGTTAAACAAGTGAGATGATGGTAGGAAGGCAAACAATGGAGAATGGCCAATAAAGTTTGGTGCAAATCCCTAGGGGTCAAGGATGCTGTGTTCATTGAGTCATTGTATTGTGTGAAGTTACCAGGAGTTGAAGGTGAGCTATAGTGTCTATCTCCAGGGCTGAGGATGAGCAAAATGTGTGGATACATACCTTCCCAGCACACAGGAGTTAACATCGAGTGCGTTTGATGCTCACAGAGCAAATGTGGTTATATCTAAAAGCCTAAAAGTAAGGGAAAAAATTTAAAAAAACAAAGTGAGGTCTATAACAAAATACCGTTACATTAACCAAAAACATGTACACAATAGTAAAAGGATATATATCCAGTACAACAGAGTTAGACAACTAGGCAAGTGAGGGGGGTGGAAGTGAGGATCAGGGACTGAATAAGGGGAAATAAATGCAAGAGGGGCCTTGTGCTGAATGATGTAGACAGTGCTGAGAGCTGAAATGTAGGACTAACTCAACTCTGCATGAGCCCAAAAGAGAGATAAGTAATTACACACATACATGTACATGCAAACAATACAAGAGGCACGCAGTGGTTCGTTGGGCGTTCTGAAGGATTACATGCAAGTGAAGGTGCCACTCACACCTGAATGGCACGTCCCTCTCGCCTCCAAGCTTGGAACAGCATCTCCTCACCTCCTCCTCGCTTCAATACTCCACACACTTTTCTTGTCCAGTGGCCACATTCTACGAAAATAACCTTTGGAAATAGACTTCCCAGGGTATGAGTCTTAGAACATTTTTAAACCTCAGTTTTCTCCTTCATAAAAATATGAATAATAATATCTACTTCATATGGTGATCACAGGGCTTCCATGAGCTAACGAAAGTGAAAAGAGCCTAATACAGGTTTTGGCTCAGTAAATAAATTGTTCCTATCTGATTGTTCTGGACATGGGAGTCCAAGTTTTGGCCAGTGGCCTCAGGTTGGCCAGTAATAGAAGTGAGACTAGAACTTTGTAAATGACAGCTACAGCTTCAGCTCAGTGCTGGAAGGCTCTGTCTTTCTGGAGAAGGATGAACAGGAACAGCACTCTGGGCTAAGAGCACACCCTACTCCCCTTTCTGGTCCGTGGGAAAGCCACATCCAGGCCTGGCTCTGTGCCCACAGTCTAACAGAAAGCCAGTCAGAGAGTCTGGGCTCCCTTACACCCAACTTAACTGCACATTTTCATCTTTTTTATGTGTTCCGGATGTTACACTAATTATGATGGATGTTCTATTGGTGCTCACACTGAGGGGCGGATGATGAAGCCATAATGTAAGGTAATATGTCTATTAAAGATTTAAAATAACCTGCTTGCTAGATGATTCCTCATTCCACTGGCAGATTCGAGCTCCTTGATAAGAAGTTGGTGCTGAATTAGAGAGGGCAATAGGGAGGGAGGGAGGGAAGGGACCCAAAAGATATTCTCCAACTTCTGGAGTGCTGTGAAACTGATATATCTTTTCTTCATTTAATTAAGGAGCATCTATTGTGTGAGGCTTCAGCACAGGCTCTGTATACACATGGATCAGCAATGACTTTGGAAGCTCTCGATTCAGGAGCAAAGTTAACTCGACTTAGTGAACAAAGTCATGGTACTAATGGAGTCAGGAATTAATTGTCTTTCTCTCTGATGCCCAAACCAATGTTAGAGCCCCAGGTTATGAGTATATCATTAGAAGTGGCTCCTGGAGCTGTTTGGTCCCCAAATTTCAGAGGTAGATAAAACTTAAGACTAATAGGACCAGGTGAACTCTCAGCCATGTCTATCCCTATAGACAGAACTTTGGTATCTTCTGCATCTGCCTTCCTGCCTGGTGGTCTCTGTTTTACTAAAGAGCAAAAGGTGCATGTGCACCCCAGTCAGAACCTTTGGGTCATGTGGCTGTGGCAGCCTAAAGGTTCACTTGGGAAAGACATCATGTCAACAGGTGACCTGGCAGGACAGCCAGGTCTTATAGAAGATCAGTAGATTAGATCCACCACTAATTTCAGTTCTTCCTCCTGGGCTCCAAAATCCCCAACCATCCTTAAGTCTCCTACCTACCATGGTTCATCACCCAGTATTCCCTTCATTGCTAACCAGCCTCTGCCCTTCACCACCTCCTCTTACCCATTTCTACCTCTGCTCCTTCCCTCACTCAGACACCTGCTCGAGGGCCTGCCTCTCTCCCCTATGTCTCTAATCCTGTTTGAACTTCTAGATAGACATGATGAATGGAGGAAGATAAACAATACCCCACCCTATAACCTACTGACACTAACATCAGCAACAAAATTATCACCATCAGCAACCTGAAATAAATAGGATATGACCTCATGTCATACACTTTTAAAAGTAGTTTCCAAGGAAATCAATAAAGGAAATAATTCATTGTGCTCATACTATATACCTCATCCTCTTCCATACATACCCTCAATAAAGTGATATGAGGCAAATATAGTAAGTTTGTAAAATCCCAAGAATGCAACCCCATTTGGGAAGAAGCGGAATTAAAGAGTGAGTGGGTAAGTATGCAGCCCAGGGCAAAAGTAAAGAGAGGCCCTCAGAAGAGAATCTTCACTGCAATAAAATAATCACACCTAACATATGTTGGGTATCTGTAGCATGATGATAAGCCATTATATGCAACATTCTATTTAAGACTCATAAAAACCCCATGATGTTATTAGCTACATGGTTTACATAAGGAAATCAGGGCAAGTTGATCCTAACCATTATGCCATCTCAACAAAGGCAGAAAAAATACTTGGATGGGACTGCCCTGGTGGTCCAATGATTAAGAATCCACCTTCCAATGCAGAGGATGTGGGTTTGATCCCTGGTCAGGGAACTAAGATCCCACATGCCATGGAGCAACTTAGCCTACATGCGGCAATTACTGAGCCTGTATGCCACAACTACTGAGCCCACGTGCTCTGGAGCCCACACACCACAACTAGAGAGAAGCCCACACACGACAATGAAAAGCCCGTGTGCTGCAATGAAAGATCCCACATGCCTCAACCAAGACCCTAAACAGCCAAAAATAAATAAATAAATAATGTTTAAAAGAAAAGAAAAGTACTTGGATTCACCATTTTTCAGAATTCCAGTCTAGATCAGGAGAATGATTGAAAACACAGGGTATTTCCCCACAAGAGTAGGATATGCCCTTGATCATATGTGGTGTTCTCTAACATAGGGTATCCTTTTTAATCTCAGAAGAAAGACTTGGGGCTTCCATGGTGGCGCAGTGTTGAGAATCTGCCTGCCAATACAGGCGACATGGGTTCGAGCCCTGGTCTGGGAAGATCCCACATGCCACAGAGCAACTAGGCCTGTGAGCCACAACTACTGAGCCTGCGCGTCTGGAGCCTGTGCTCCGCAACAAGAGAGGCTGTGACAGTGAGAGGCCACGATAGTGAGAGGCCCGCGCACTGCAATGAAGAGTGGCCCCCGCTTGCTGCAACTAGAAGAAGCCCTCGCACAGAAACAAAGACCCCGCACAGCCAAAAAATTAATTAATTAATTTAAAAAAAAAAAAGAAAGACTTGACCTCTAGTTTTCTAGCAAAACTTCACCCACTCTGGCTGAACTTTTTGACAGACTGAGCCACCAGGGTACTGAAAAGCAGTAAGAACATGATACCTCTCAAATTTGGCTCAGAGTGGAAGCCAAAAATGTCTCAATAAGATGGGAAAAATGTTAAGAGGAATTTACCTAGACCTCCCCATCGCAGTCAAAGTTGCTCACACTTAGCGTGAGCAAGGGAACAAAGTGGGCATGTCATGGTGACTGTGGAAACCTATCACTCAAAGACCAATAAAGGAAGTGTGGCTACAGAGTACAGAAAAATAATTCAGGTGACAGAAAACATAACCCAAGAACAGAAGAAGATTCCCTGCCAGGGCTTCAGGCTATGGAATGACTTGATAATAACATGAATTCTATTTTTTACAAAGGTATTAAAGACAAAATGTCAAAAGAACAGAATGAGATTAAAAGAGGGATTGCAGAACTATGGCAACAGAGCACCCAAACAGTATCATTACAGAACTAATCATTAGAACAGCCCAAACAGAATAGACATGGCTGAAAATTTAAAGTCTTGAAATGAAAGTCCTTCCAGAGAGAATGCAAAGGGAAGGAAAGGGAAAGATAAAATGAGTACAGATAAAGTAATAGATATCAAGGGCAGGCAGAAATGATACAGCATATGGATGAAAAGTATTCCTGAAATAAAGAACCCAAAAATTGCAGACAAAAATTATTCCAAGATATTTTTAAAGCTAAATTTCCTTAAATGAAGGAAGAAAATCCAGGCTGCCTTCTGACAGCTGCCTCCAGAGCAATATGCAGTGCCAGAAAATAAAGGGATAATTCCATTTTCAACAGTGAAACCACCAACCACACCAAAAAAAGGAAAAAACATGGCACAAAATAGACCACAAAAGGACACTTATTTACAGTATGAGAGGTGAAACAAGAAGAAAGCGAGTTGCCTTGCTCAACCTCAGCTGGGAACATGCACAGCAAGTGACTCAAATTTTTCACGGCTCAGTGCTTGCTTCAGCAGCAAATATACTAAAATTGGAATGATACAGAGAAGATTAGCATGGCCCCTGCACAATGATGATATGCAAATTCTTGAACCATTCCATATTTTTGATTGGAAGAATCAACATTGTGAAAATGACTATACTACCCAAAGCAATCTATAGATTCAATGCAATCCCTATCAAACTACCATGACATTTTTCACACAACAAGAACAAAAATTTTACAACTTTTATGGAAACACAAAATACCCCAAATAGCCAAAATAATCTTGAGAAAGAAAAACAGAACTGGAGGAATCAGGCTCCCTGACTTCAGACTATACTACAAAGCTACAGTAATCAAGACAGTATGGTACTGGCACAAAAACAGAAATATAGATGAATGGAACAGGATAGAAAGCCCAGAGATAAACCCACACACATATGGCCATCTTATTTTTGATAAAGGAGGCAAGAATATACAATGGAGAAAAGACAGCCTCTTCGATAAGTGGTGCTGGGAAAACTGGACAGCTACATGTAAAAGGATGAAATTAGAACACTCCCTAACACCATACACAAAAATAAACTCAAAATGGATTAAAGACCTAAATGTAAGGCCAGACATTATAAAACCCTTAGAGGAAAATATAGGTAGAACAATCTATGAGATAAATCACAGCAAGATTCTTTTTGACCCACCTCCTAGAGAAATGGAAATAAAAACAAAAATAAACAAATGGGACCTAATGAAACTTAAAAGCTTTTGCACAGCAAAGGAAACCATAAACAAGATGAAAAGACAACCCTCAGAATGGGAGAAAATATTTTCAAATGAAGCAACTGACAAAGGACTGATCTCCAAAATTTACAAACAGCTCATGCAGCTCAATATCAAAAAAGCAAACAACCCAATCCAAAACTGGGTAAAAGATAGTAAAGGTGATCCAAAATCTTGGAAGTACAATAGAGAAAATGCAAGAAACATTTAACAAGGGCCTAGAAGAACTAAAGAGGGAACAAGCAACGATGAACAACACAGTAAATGAAATTAACAATACTCTAGAAGGGATCAATAGCAGAATAACTGAGGCAGAAGAACGGATAAGTGACCTGGAAGATAAAATAGTGGAAATAACTACTGCAGAGCAGAATAAAGAAAAAGAATGAAAAGAATTGAGGACAGTCTCAGAGACCTCTGGGACAACATTAAATGCACCAACATTCGAATTATAGGGGTCCCAGAAGAAGAAGAGAAAAAGAAAGGGACTGAGAAAATATTTGAAGAGATTATAGTTGAAAACTTCCCTAATATGGGAAAGGAAATAGTTAATCAAGTCCAGAAGCACAGAGAGTCCCATACAGGATAAATCCAAGGAGAAACACACCAAGACACATATTAATCAAACTATCAAAAATTAAATATAAAGAAAACATATTAAAAGCAGCAAGGGAAAAACAACAAATAACACACAAAGGAATCCCCATAAGGTTAACAGGTGATCTTTCCGCAGAAACTCTGCAAGCCAGAAGGGAGTGGCAGGACATATTTAAAGTGATGAAGGAGAAAAACCAAAAATGGGTAAAAGAACTAAGTAGACATTTCTCCAAAGAAGATATACAGATTGCCAACAAACACATGAAAGGATGCTCAGCATCACTGATCATTAGAGAAATGCAAATCAAAGCTACAGTTAGGAATCACCTCACACCAATCAGAATGGTCATCATCAAAAACTCTACAAACAGTAAATGCTGGAGAGGGTGTAGAGAAAAAGAACCCTCTTACACTGTTGGTGGGAATGTAAATTGATACAGCCACTATGGAGAACAGTACGGAGGTTCCTTAAAAATCTAGAAATAGAACTACCATATGACCCAGCAATCACACTACTGGGAGTATATCCTGAGAAAACCACAATTCAAAAAGAGTCATGTACCATAATGTTCAGTGCAGCTCTATTTATAATAGCCAGGACATGGAAGCAACCTACGTGTCCATCAACAGATGAATGGATAAGGAAGATGTGGCACATATATACAATGGAATATTGCTCAGCCATAAAAAGAAATGAAATTGAGTTATTTGTAGTGAGGTGGATGGACCTAGAGTCTGTCATACAGAGTGAAGTAATTCAGAAAGAGAAAAATATATACCGTATGCTAACACATATATATGGAATCTAAAAAAAAAAAAAAATTATCCGTTCTGTAGAACCTAGGGTGCAGGACAGGAATAACGACACAGACCAGAGGACACAGGGTGGGGGAAGTTTAAGCTGGGGTGACGTGAGAGAGTGGCATGGACTTGTATATACTACCAAATGTAAAATAGATAGTAGGAAGCAGCTGCATAGCACAGGGAGATCAGCTCAGCACTTTGTGACCACCTAGAGGGGTGGGATAGGGAGGGTGGGAGGGAGATTCAAGAGGGAAAGGATATGGGGATATATGTATATGTATAGCTGATTCACTTTGTTATAAAGCAGAAACTAACACATCATTGTAAAGCAATTATACTCCAATAAAGATGTTAAAAAATATTTTTTTTTCACTGCTCAGTGCATTGTCTGCGAATGACTGCAAGTGTGCAATGAACATGGATTTGGGGGTTATAAATACATTTTATCAAGTAGGTAAATTTGAAAATTCAGAACACGGATTTAGCAACATTGAAGTCACTGTGACCTTAAATAAACAAGAGTCATTTTGTTGGAGTAGTTGAGGGCAAAATCTTGCTAGGCATGGGATTAAGGAAAACAGAAGTGCAAGAATTGAAGATAGTGGGTAGAAACAAATATTTCTAGGAGTTTTGATATAAGGGGGGAGCAGAGAGGCAGGGAGATCAAAAGATTTTTTTAAGTTTGAAGAAATAGGTACCTTATAGTATGATGATGGTAATAACCCATTAGAGAGGGGAGTATGGATGACACAAGAGACAAAGGAGAGAATTACCAACACAATATATTTCAGTAGATGACTGGGATGAAGTTTGTTGCACAAGTGCCCTTAGAGAGAAACACGAACAGTTCTTTTTCATTAAACACTTGGGAAGGCAAGGTTTGTGGGTGTAGATGCTGATAGGTGTGTTGATGTGATGGGAGCACATGGACATTCCCTTCTGATTGCTTCAGTTTTATCAGTGAAGTGGAAGCAGTGTTGTAAAATGTTATGTAAAATATAATATGAATGTCAGGGAGCCTTGTGGTTCAATTTAAGGTTTGTGGCCATAAATTGACAGTAAGACTATCAGCATGTATGTTGTTTCTCACTTTAGGGCTGGCTGCATGGGTTTAGGTGCAGAAGTAACGATGAGTTTGTTTAGGGTCTTGATTCTCCTAAAAGGGCATTAATATGAGGGGGAAGACAGTTGCAAATGTATGTGAGGATGGTTATAAGAATTATAATAATGTATTTTTTTCCATAATAACTTTTATTATGTGTTCTATAGAAGTAGTAAGGTACATTGTTTACTTACACAATTACATGCAGTCAGCACTGGGTAACTCAGAGACACAAATGTCAACAAGTTTAGTTCAGAACTCATCTGCATGATACATAAAGTTTGCACTGCTGCTGTGACTCTGCAGACAAACGTTTCAAAGCTGGCCTCCCCACCAGCAGCATCAGAACCATAAGAGAAACTTAAACAACAGATTTTTGTACCTGTACCCCCAAAAATTATGATTCAGAAATTTTGAGGTAGAGCCTATGAATCTCTTATTTTTGTACTGAATACTAGACACTAGACCACTCAGGGCTGTGGGCCAGGACATCCTGCCATCCCTCCAGCCCTGAGCTTCCTAGTATATAATAATGTGTTTTAACTTAAGTATATCGGGTAGCATCAAGAGTTTGTTGAAGTCAGAGGGAATGAGCTGGAAAAATAAAAGATGAGGTCAGAAAGTGGGCTATATTAGAAAGAATAGGGCAGGGTATGGCCATGGGTTGAAGTGTGAAGTAGAATAGAGGATACAATCATTGGAGGGAAGGAATTCAAAGAACTAGAAGGTCAAGAATTAAAGGATTATCTATGTTTCCATATATATGTCCCACATATACATGGAAATCACCAGGCATCAGACAGAACTAGAACTGGAGAGAAGGACGTTGAGCCAGGAGCTAAACTCACTGAAAAATAAAGGGCAGAACCCTGGGATCAGAAGGTAGTGAGAATCGTGGGTGGCATAGTCTGAAGACTATGAGTCAATGCCGCGTGTTTAAAAGGAAGACGGGGGACAACAGACTGGAAGAAACAATTAAGGAGGAGGAGGAGACTCCAACTCACCTCCAAGCTCAACAGTGCAAGCGATGAGGGTGAACCAAAAGCCACCACTCTGGAGAGTTCCAGAAAAGCACTGTCCTCTGGAGGGGGACATGTTTTAGTCCAGACGAGAAAGCAAAGGGAGGATACAGATAAGAGGTTTAGGATACAGAGTGTTTTGCTGCTGAAGGACCAGGCGTTCATGCTGACCCAGTGCTCAGGAGTAGGGGGCGGGGTGGGAGATGGGGACCAGGAAAGTTGAAGCACAGGCCATGAGAAGTGAACTGAGGCTTCTCACAGTGACATCAGATGCAGAATGACCTTCACAGGTTGTCAGAGCTGAGACAGTCCTTTCACACCCATCAGGGCTCGCATACTAAAAGATTCTTTTCCATGTTTTACATTTTCTATTTGTGCCTTACATTTTCATAAATGTTAGAGCTAGAAGATTTATTCACTTGAAAGAGGTGAGATTGTTAGGAGAACGTCAAACAGTTTTTTTTAATTCGTATAGGCTAAAAATCACTTGATGATCTATTATTAAAAATTTATTTTTGTAGTGATCAGTCAACTGACACTGTTTACTGGCAGTTTGATTAGGCTCTTCTGCACTTTTGCTGAAAGCAAAGAATTGGAAACTACCTGGCCTGAAAAGGAATAGGGGTGTGTGTGTGTGTGTGTGTGTGTGTGTGTGTGTGTGTGTGTGTGTGTGTGTGTGTGTGTATGTAAATTTTTATTCATTTACTTTTTATTTCTTAATTTATTAGAATCATTCACTTTCTCAGTTTCTGGGAAGAATACCAAAAAGACTGCCAAAATTTATTAAATGACCAGTAATTGTACCCATTATTTTTTTCCCACTAACAGACATATTGTTTAGCATGATATACTCAGATAGAATTGGAAAAATTAAAAATGTTGCTAATTTCAATACATCTCTGACAATACAATATTTTTCTATAAACTGCTTTTATCTCATCACATCTTTAAGTTTAGATTTTGCTTACTCAGTTTAGGGGGAAATGTCTGCCTCATAACCTAATTGGAAATGTCAGTCATCACTGTCAAACCATCAGCATAATCAGACTCACTTTCTGTCATAAAATGTCTGACTTCATTTTTCAATTCAAACAAATAGATTAATATACATTTCAGGAATATTATTAAAAATCATTGAGTAATACATAGTGGAATTTGAGGTTTTTTAAAAGATAGATTACTAAAAGCAGTCAAATCAAGATTAAACTGATATAAAGCTAATATAGTCTATTTTTATAATTTATGAAAACAATAATAAAGTTTCATGCTATTTCTCACTACTTAGTTTGAAATAATGCCGTGTAATTTGTAGCCAAAAACATGTGTTATTTATGAAGCAAGAAGAATAAAACTCCCCGTAGTCCTTTGGTAAATGTGTGTGTTTGCATGCATTGAATCTGTCTTTCAGCTTTTGAAAATCATTAAATAAGAATTATGTATATAACTTTAGAAATAATGCCATTAATATCGTGAGATGTGATCAAGACTTTTCCCATATATTTCATGAAAGAGAAACATATACACTGGTAACAACAAAATGGTGTGGCAGCTAGAATATCATTTTATTTTATTAATCAGAGATAGAAAATAGTAAGCATTTCCACAAGAAAAAAATAAATAGAGAAATGACTAAATGGAATAAATATTTCATGATACAATTTGATAAAATAGATTTTAACTAACTTACTGACTGACATACACTGAATTTAAGAGAAAGCAGGTAAAGCTTTTCCACAGGTTCTATCATTTGGTAGCCCTGGAAAACATTCCCATTACATTTAATAAAATCCGTGTCACTAACCTCTACTGTTTCAGCTATTCCAAGGTGCTTTTCTTTCCAGATAATGACACTTCCCAAGGATGAGTACTGAGAATAGCTGAACGTAATTGCTTGTGATTAAATTTGTGAAAAAAGAGACATTTTTAGCATTCAATATTTCTTACCAATTTTCTCTCTGGTTTGCTCTCACCATTTTCTCCCACAACAGCAGAGCATTATTTGACAAAAGTCAGGCTTGGGAGTGGTGAGGTCATTAAACAGAACTGCCATCACTCCCATTGTCTCCACCCTCCCCAAAGGGGCTAACATACTCCATTTCTATCACCACGCTTCATCCTTATCAGAAAAATGGATAAAATCAGTAAGAAGAGGAAGCTGTCCCATGAGTTTCTAGGGCTTTCATTAGTAAAGGAGGTCTGGCTTCCAGGAGATGTTTATACCATAGAACAAGGAACCAGAGTAAAATTGGGGAAGGATGCACGGCTTGGTTTTGTAAAATAGGAAAAGGGCTTTTCTGAAAGGGGCAGTGGGTAGGGGGAACAGAGAGAACCTACCTGATACCAGAAAACTATGGAAGTTGAGGATCTAGAAATTAGTTCTCTTAAAACCATCAGTACAGCCACCCCTGGAACTAAAAGCTTAGAGTCTCTGATGTCACAAGCTTACCCTGACTCTTCAGAAGATGGGCTGAAAGGTGGTTTATGCTGAAGAGAGGGATCAAGGAAATGGGAGGCAATAGTCTTAGGAACTCTAAGTCTTTAGGGTGTGGCTGCAGAGGCAAAAGCTCTCTAGTTATCCCCTTGGTCTTTGGGATGTAGTGAAAGAGAAAGGAGAACAAATAAGAGAAGAAAAAGCAGAGAAAGCTCTTGGAGGAGAAAAAGCAAAAGGATGGAATTAAAAGTTCAAAATTAACATCCCAATTCCTTCTCTCTCCTGTTCAAACACTAAGTAGTATATGCTGGAATCAGTAGCAAGTGCAAAAGAAATGAAAACTGAAGACGAAGTTCATTAAATTAAGAACTCTTCAGGGAGAGGGAACTGTTTCTAGGCTCCTGAATCTGGGACTCCAGGCCTCTTGCTGCTTAAGTGGTGATGCTAACTTTTAAAGCATGGGGGGCTGGAGCTACCTTCCTCCAGTGCCCCAGAGAACATATGTGCTATTTTATTTTGCTTCAACTTGACCAAGCAAACAAGTACAGCTTGACCAAGAATGGTCACTCTTTTTAACGGTGCTATTTAATGATGATGATGATGATGATATAACCTTTGTTAATAAACCATAGGTATGTCAGCAATCATTGCCTGGTACCTATCATGACACCTCAGGCTTCCTTCCTGCTGTGAGGGAGACAAGGATCCCCTTCAGCAAGGTCTGTCTGAGATACCAGGTGTGTCACAGAGAGCCCTGGGCATCACCCCCAAACCCCAGGAACTCACAGATGGCATATTTGGCCTCCCCTGTGCCAGGGCCATGCTCTATTTTCCAAAGAAGCCCAGATCCCATGGACTGGTGTGGATTTGTCTTTTTCTTTTGACAAGAAATGGAAATGAGGTTTTCACTTGATTGTGAGATGGGGTTCTGGGAGTGGAGAGTCAGGTGATAAAGGAGAGGCTTCATAAGCACAATCTCAGCCAAGGAGAAAGCTCCAAGACACTCCAAGCACTCCCACAAAAGGACAGAAGGGGAGAAAGATTTTCCATGGTTGTCATAACCAAGTCAAGGCAGAAGTCAGCAAGGTAAGCCATGGCGTCCATCAATTCATAAGACCATAGTTTGTACCCACTCTGTACCTAGCGCTTGAGTGCTCTGAGGACCAGAAGGCTTGACCACTGTCCTCCTGTTACTTACAGCCACATCCTTGGCTCATTGTGGCCTCCAACAAGTCACGTGGCCACCATATCATAGGCACATTTTCTGTTTTATTCTTATCTGTTTATGTACCTATGCACAGCTGTGTATAGGACTGATCTAGATGACCAAGTTTTAGCATGACTGCATGGAGGCACATGCACATATGTGGACAGTTGTACATGTATGTATTTAAATCTATGTATGAGTATACGTTTGTGTGAAAATGTAAGTGTGTGTGTGTTCTTGTGCCAATGTGTGTGGGGTATATGTGTGTACTTACATAGGTGTGCACACAGGCATGCATAAATGTTTCCATGCAGGGCTTCCCTGGTGGCACAGTGGTTAAGAATCCGCCTACCAATGCAGGGGACACGGGTTCGAGCCCTGGTCCGGGAAGATCCTACATGCCGCAGAGCAACTAATCCTGTGTGCCACAACTACTGAGCCCACGTGCCACAACTAGAAGCCACCACAGTGAGAAGCCCGCACACCGTGTAGCAACGAAGACCCAATGCAACCAAAAATAAATTAATTTAAAAAAATGTTTCCATGCATATATCTACCTGTGTAGGCTGGATCCTTCAACCCACCTGATAAAGAGGCCTTGCCCAATATGTACTTATCTATTGGGTTGGCCAAAAACTTTGTTCATGTTTTTCATAACATCTTACGGAAAAACCCAAACAACTTTTACATGGGCTTATCAAGGTCGCTATTAGAGAGATCATTACATCTGTGCCTGAGAACAAAACAGCTCCGGTGCCATCACTGGGTAATCTGTCCCCTGCAGCCAGCACTGAGCTGATCTCCTTCCTTAATCACAACAAAACAAACCTCTCCATCCTTCACCAGGCAATGTCCAAGGGAAACAGGGGCCCTTGGCTCTCAAACTCACTGTGCACCTGTCTCCCCCCTCACAAGAGTTCTTCCTCTCTCACATCATCTAATTAGCCTCACAAGGGAAACTGAGGCTTCTCCTCTCTTCTACACATCATTTCTCTCTCCATTGTGCTCATCTCTTCTTTGTTATCTCCCACAGAAGCTGCCACTTACAGACCACACCTACATGGGCAGGTGTGGGGCTGCCATATCATTGAGCTAGACATGCATGTACCACCAACAGGCCAGACCTTGTCAAGGACACCCTCTCGGTGAGAAGGACAATTGATTTGAAGAAAGGAGGGAAAAAATCTGACATCATCATCTGAAGCAAGTTGAGTAAGTGAAAATAGGTGTGACCTGGTCGACACTGCAAGGCTTCATTGGAGCCAGTGTTGGGGCATCACCACCCTATTGTCACTGTTGTGGCTGTTTTAGTATTACCTGTGGGAGGAAATGCGAAGGCCCCTGGCCTTTTGAGTGGTCATTAAGAGGAAGGTAAACAAGGGCTCAAAGTCGTATAAAGTTAGAAATGTGTAAAAGGGAGTCTTGAGGTTGGGGGAGGAGGAGGGGAGGGCAGAGATGAGGGAAAGAGGAATAACAGTTTTGTTAGCTCACAGACAGACTGAGCTTGGTTAAAACCAACCCTAAAGAAATGAAACTGTTGTTTCCAACACATAGGGTTGTATAGAAAGTTTTATTTGCAAAATCCCTCTGGTGCTAGGGGGAGTCCCTGTCTTGACAGTCCTTCCCCATCTGCTGCTGAAAGGGCCACTGGGTTGCTGGGAGAAGGGAGAGGAAGGGCACGTAGCTGGCTGCCACTGGCACTTCCCCTTGGCCTGCAGTTCTGATATTTAATGTGCCCAGCCATCCCTAGGGCTCCTGTTAAAATGCAAATTCCTGACCCACCTCCAGCAACTGACTCAGTAGGTCTCAGAAGGCTTTAAGAGTTGCCCAAGGTTTTTTGGTAGATTTTTTGATGGTCATTCTGACTAGTGTGAGGTGATACCTTATTGTAGTTTTGATTTGCATTTCTCTAATAATTAGTGGTGTTAAGCATTTTTTTATGTGATTTTTGGCCATCTGTATGTCTTCTTTGGAGAAATGTCTGTTTAGATCTTCTTCCCATTTTCTGATTGGGTTGTTTGTTTTTTTGATATTGAGCTGCATGAGCTGCTTGTATATTTTAGAGAGTAATCCCTTGTCAGTTGCTTCATTTGCAAATATTTTCTCCCATTCTCAGGGTTGTCTTTTTGTTTTGTTTATGGTTTCCTTTGCTGTGCAAAAGGTTTAAGTTTAATTAGCTCCCACTTTTTTATTTTTGTTTTTATTTCCATTACTCTAGGAGGTGGGTCAAAAAAGATCTTTCTGTGGTTTATGTCAAAGAGTGTTTTGCCTATGTTTTCCTCTAAGAGTTTTATAGTATCCATCCTCACATTTAGCTCTTTAATCCATTTTGAGTTTATTTCTGTGTATGGTGTTAGGGAGTGTTCTAATTTCATTCTTCTACATATAGCTGTCCAGTTTTCCCAGCACCACTTATCGAAGAGACTGTCTTTTCTCCATTGTATATCCTTGCCTCCTTTGTCATAGATTAGGTGACCATAGGTGTGTGAGTTTATCTCTGGAGTTTCTATCCTATTCCATTGACCTATAAGTCTGTTTTTGTGCCAGTACTATACTGCCTTCATTACTGTAACTTTGTAGTATAGTCTGAAATCAGGAAGTGTGATACCTCCATCTCTGTTTTTCTTTCTCAAGATTGCTTTAGCTATTCAGGGTCTTTTGCGTTTCCATATAAATTGTAAAATTTTTGGTTCTAATTCTTTGAAAAATGCCATTGGTAATTTGATAGGGGTTGCATTGAATCTACAGATTGCTTTAGATAGTATAGTCATTTTCACAATATTGCTTCTTCCAATCCAAGAACACAGTATATCTCCCCTCTGTTTGTGTCGTCTTTGATTTCTTTCATCAGTATCTTATAGTTTTCTGAGTACAGGTCTTTTGCCTCCTTAAGTAGGTTTATTCCTAGGGTTTTGGGTTTTTTTCTTATGTGAAGGTAAATGGTATTGTTTCCATAATTTCTCTTTCTGATCTTTCGTTTTCAGTGTATAGGAATCCAACAGATTTCTGTGTATTAATTTTGTATCTTGCAACTTCACCAAATTCATTGATGATTTCTAATAGTATTCTGGTAGCATCTTTAGGATTTTCTATGTATAGTATCATGTCATCTGCAAACAGTGACAGTTTTACTTCTTCTTTCCAATTTGGATTCCTTTTATTTCTTTTTCTTCTCTGATTGTCATGGCTAGGACTTCCAAAACTATGTTGGATAAAAGGGGCAAGAGTGGACATCCTTATTTTGTTCCCAAACTTAGAGGAAATGCTTTCCGTTTTTCACCATTGAGAATGATGTTTGCTGTGGGTTTGTCATATATGGCCTTTATTATGTTGAGGTAGGTTCCCTCTATGCCTACTTTCTGGAGAGTTTTTATCATAAATGAGTGTTAAAACCTACAAACAATAAATGCTGGAGAGGGTGTGGAGAAAAGGGAACGTTCCTACACTGTTGGTGGGAATGTAAATTGGTACAGCAGCTATGGAGAACAGTATGGAGGTTCCTTAAAAAAACTGAAAATAGAACTACCATATGACTCAGCAATTCCAATCCTGGGCATATACCCAGAGTAAACCATAATTTGAAAAGATACATGCACCCCAATGTTCATTGCAGCACTATTTACGATAGCCAGGACATGGAAGCTACCTATGTCCATCATCAGAGGAATGGATAAAGAAGATGTGGGACATATATACAATGGAATATTACTCAGCCATAACAAAGAGCAAAGTAATGGCATATGCAGCAAGATGGATGGGCCTAGCGTTTGTCAAACTAAATGAAGTAACTCAGAGAAAGACAAATATCATATGATATTGCTTATATGTGGAATCTAGGAAAAAAAAAGGTACAAATGAACTTACTTACAAAACATAAATAGAATCACAGATTAGAAAACAAACTTACGGTTACCAGGGGGTAATGGGGGAAGGGATAAACTGGGAGATTGGGATTGACATATACACATTACTATATATAAAATAGATAACTAATAAAAACCTACTGTATGGCACAGGGAACTCGACTGAATACTCTGTAATGACCAATATGGGAAGAATCTAAAAAAGAGTGGATATTTGTATATGTATAACTGATTCACTTTGCTGTATAACTGAAACTAACACAACATTGTGAATCAACTATACTCCAATAAAAGTTAAAAAAAAAAAAAGAGTCACCCAAGGCATTTGGATGCTGGTGGTGCAGGGATCACTCTTGGAGAAATTCTGCCTTCCAGCACAGAAGAAGGCATTCAGTCATAGTGTCCTTGATAAGGTAGCAGAGAATTGGGTCTGGGCCTTAAGTGGACAGAGAGGTTGAAGACCAGGGACTGTACATACAAGAACAGGATGAAGAGTCTGTTCTGAACTGGAATTCTAGGGCAGGAGAAGCTATAGAGATAGAAAGTCTCCTCAGTCTTCAGAAGAGGTGATTACCAGCCTGTTCTGTGATATCGGGTCAGTTATCTCCCCACTCTAAGCCTCAGTTTTACTCATCTATAAAATGAGAGTGTCAGTTATGATTCTTTGGGATTCTATTGTCATGAAATCATTTCCCCTTTTGCATTTTCTTTTTTCCTTGTTCAATTACCTCTTTGCTTCCCCTGTTTGGGCTCCTAAGACTGGAAGAAAATTGAGAAAAACAAACCTTGTAACTCATTTCTTCCACTGAAGAGTTCCTCTTCCCCCACTGTGTGGTCTCAGGGAAAACAGATGTGAACAGCTTTGTGGGTGGTCTTAAGCCCTCAACCTGGGCACTGCTCTCAAGGAGCTAAAAGGCTGATATAAGCAACTAAAGGATATAAGCCAATAAATAGGATATAAGCAAATTGTAAGGATATGAGCAAATAAAGAAAGACCAAGCTTCAGTTGTAACTTCTTTTCTACTCTAAGCATCAGCAACCCCAGTACCATGTACAAAACTTGTGGGAAACCAGAAGGATGACAAGGAACCGATTCAACTATCATGTTACCTGAACTTCCACTGTTGGAGATAAAATCTTTTCACCTATGCCTTGTGTTTCTTATTTCAGTGCCAAATGGCCAACCTAAGGTGGGTAGGTCATTTTTAACCACTGACACCTTCAAATGGAGAAGTTTACATTTCATATTTCTTCATTTACAACCTCTTTGTATAAGCTTATGTACAAGAGAGAAAGAGAGAGAAGAATACGTGAAAAAAAAATAAGTGTAGCAGATTTAAAAAGAAGCAAGGCTGCTGTTATATAAATAAAAACAATGCAGTCATGGGCAACTGCTAGCCATAGACTATACGCTGGGCTCTAAGTGTCCTTAAAGCAAAAGCATACATGGAAATAAGGTCACTTACAACATGCTTAGTTTAAGATGTTAGCAGCCATAACCTCCAAGAACTAGAGGACTCCTGAATCAAGCTTATGGAGTACATATTACAAACCACACGTACCTGTGTGAAGACCCACAAAAGATCCAGAAGATAGAGGACAACAGTCCCTGCTCTCAAGGTACTAATATGGCTTGTGCAGAGAAAACACACACACAGGGATGAGTGTAAGCATACTACAAGAGACGCCACATAGTTACATGCTAAGTGTACAAATTGCTCAGGAAAGGGAAACAAGTAAGAGCTTGCGTGGTCGGAGGAGGTTTGTGAAGAAGGCTGGACTTCATCTGGATTCGGTAAAGTCATGCTGGCTGATGAAGCTGGGAGCAGGTCTTTGAAGTTGGGAACATTTAAAGGAGATTCCAGTGTCCTGATGAAACTAGCCACGCTGGAGAGAGTGATTTTTCAGTATGACCATCCCTGGTAAGAGCTTTTCATGTCTTACCTGAACAAATGATGGAGAAACATTTCCTGTGCTGGTCTTTCTTGCTGCAGCAGGGAAGTAAACTAGGGATGCAAGGGAACCCAATCCATGTGTAATTTGTTGAAACAACATTTATTAAGCACCTACAATGTGCCAGGCATCGTGTTATGGGAGACATACTGGCACACAGAAGAGATGCTTGCCCCATCTGTCTGCTAACTTACCCTTGGTGGGAGAGTCCTAGTCACCTACGGGACAATGGGAGTCAGGTCCTCTCCATGGTGGGCACAGATGGTGTGTGTCTGGGGAGCCCAGTTACATTCCATACAAGCTGTCTTGAGAATCCACTGGGAAAATACTTTATTTTTTAAAAAAGTAAACAAAGTCACATAGAAAGTGAAGCAAAATGACTTCTACAGTTACAGGCTTTATAAACCCCGAGAAAATTGAAACAGAAAAATAAGCCGCTTCACTTACCTATAAGCAGGAGCCAAATACAGTGTTGTGCTTCTCTTCAATTGTCTAGCTAACTGCACAGACTTTCTCCCACTCTATGAATTTGAGCAAATACACCATACATGCAAGCATTTATTTCTCCATTTCTTACTTAAGTACCCTTGTGGATTTTTTTCATATACCTGTCTTTCATTAAATTACAGAGTTCTCGAGAGTAGCAGCAGTGTGTTTTAGTTCTAATATCTCCTACTGCTGCAGATCTTAGGAGGCAAAGTGATTTAGAAAAAGAATCACTAGGTTCCAGTTCTGGCTCTTATCAACTGGCTGCATGACATTGATGAGTTATTTCACTTCTCTGAACTCCAATATTCTCAACTACACAAGTTTGTTGAGTAGATCTACTCTATTAATACTAATAATTACCATTGCTTGTGCTCAGACAATGTGCCAACCACTTTACATATGTTCTTCCTAATTATCCCAAGGACCCTGAGAAGCACTACCTCCATTGTGCAAGCGAGGGTTGTGAGCATCAGGAAGTTAAGTAACTTGGCCAAGGTCACACAAGTATGAAGTGGCTAAGGCAGTACTCCAAAGTCCAGGCTCTTTCCTCTACATCACACAGCCCAAGGTCTTTGCTCATACTCCCATGTCTATGGTTGCATACAGTCCAACCCCAGAGCTCCCTCCACGGAGAAGCTGGAGTAGGAGGTTCAGGTATCAGGAGGCATAACCAGACTTTCCATGGCTGAAGCTAGCTCTCTGGACTGTCACAGGGAGTTTGGCTTTTCCCAGATGGAGGCTGGACCATGCCCCTCTCCCTTCCTGTCTCCATTCCACATGCAGGCAGGGAGTCTCAAAGAAAGTTCTGTCTCTAGGCCATGGGCTCATTCTTGATCCTTTAAGAGTTGCCAAACAATTCTACCCAAAATATGTGTGGGTTTAGGGGAAACTGGTCAAGGTTGAAAATTATTGTTCTCTATGAGCTTAAATTGCAATCAGCATCTGGAGATGTAGTTGTAAAACACACACACGTACACGCGTACATACATGCTTTCCCACAGAGTATTTTTTTAACATCTTTATTGGGGTATAATTGCTTTACAATGGTGTGTTAGTTTCTGCTTTATAACAAAGTGAATCAGTTATACATATACATATGTTCCCATATGTCTTCCCTCTTGCGTCTCCCTCCCTCCCACCCTCCCTATCCCACCCCTCCAGGCAGTCACAAAGCACCGAGGCAATATCCCTGTGCCATGGGGCTGCTTCCCACTAGCTATCTACCTTACTACGTTTGTTAGTGTGTATACGTCCATGTCCCACAGAGTATTGAAAGAAGAGTTGTACTCTTAAAGTACTTTTGACTTTTTTGTTTACTTTTCCTATTATCGTGATTTTTCCTGAAGCAAAAATCAAAACAAAATGATTCATCATATGGTAGTCATTCTGTCTTACGGCACATGAACAGAATTGTTTGTGATCAAGAGGTCCCAGAAAATGTGGGTTTGTGGAGTTATCCTAATGGGGGAAGTTTTTTGTTTTTGTTTTTATCTGTGGCTTTGCTCTGCCCCTCTGCATAGTTCAGAACCCAAGAAGGATATCCAAGAGCAGGGTTGTCTCTTTCCTAGAACACCTATGGGACAAGGCTGTAAACACTTTAAAGATGTCTGTTCTGGGAACTGGGATCTAGTCTGAGAAATTACTTTTAGCCCTTCCTTTTGACATTGTAATCAATTTGCCTGCCATGCTTTGTTTCCCTCCACTCTGGCCAAAGAAGGAGGGTAGTCTTAGGAGAGGAATGGCTTTTCAAGAGGCTCCCTTGTTTCTCTAGAGCAATGTGCCACTGGTGGTGAGGCTGGGATGATCCCAGGCACAAACAAAGAGAAAAAAGCAGCAGAGACACTGCTGCTGCTCTGAATCAGGCAGTAGGATCCCAAATGTAAATGGCTGCAAATACTGGAGACAGAGAGTTGTGGATGTAGGCTGGAGGATGAATGGCTTTGGAAGCCAGGCTTAGTGGCCCAGAGAGAGAGACTGTACCCCAAATTAGGCATTGTGCTTGCCAAGAGGAAAGTGTATTTGACTGCTTGAGAGATCCAGCTTCACTTTTCTACTGGAACAAGAAAGCTCTCAGGGCATTTAGAAATGGGTTTTTATGTTGGCAGTGGATCCATCCACAAGATATTAAGCATTTGAATGGGTCCAGCTCTGCTTGATACTATGGAAGAGAAAATGAAATGTAAGTCTAGAGAGACGTAGTTCCTTTTTCAAGAATCTATTTGGTAAAGTGGAAAGAATCTGGACTTTTAAGTGAGATAAAACAGAATTCAAAGCCCATATATGTCATTTACTAATTGTGTAAACTTTGTCAAGTTATTTGATTTCTATGAATCTTGATTTTCATATTTGTTAAGTGGAGAAAACTCCCTCACAGAGTTTTTGTGAAGTTTAAATGAGAAAAGGGTGATCTACATCAGGGCATTTAGAAAATGCTCAATAAGTGTGAGTCATACAAATGCGAGCCTTCAAAGATCTCCCTAATGTAAAACAACTATCCCCACAGCTAACAGCATATTCAGTGATGAAAGACTGAAAGTTTTTCCTCTAGAATCAGAAACAAAACAAGGATGCCCGCTTCCATTATTTGTACAGGCATATCTTGGAGGTATTACAAGTTTAGTCCCAGACCACAGCAATAAAGCAAATATCACAATAAAGTGAGTCACAGAGATTGTTTTGGTTTCCCAGTGCATACAAAATTTGTGTTTATACTATGCTGTAGTCTTTTAAATGTGCAATAGCTTTATGTCTAAAAAAAAGTACATACCTTAATTTTAAAAATACTTTATTGCTAAAAAATACTAACTATAATCTGAGCCTTCAACAACTTGTAGTAGTAATATCAAAGATCACAGAGCACTATAGCAAATATAATAATAATAATAATGAGGGACACAAAGTAAGCAAATGCTGTTGGAAAAATGGCACCAATAGACTTGCTTGACTCAGGGTTGTCACAAAGCTTCAATTTGCAAAAAATACAGTGTGTGAGAAGCATAATGTAGCAAAGCACAATAAAACAAGGTATTCCTATATTCAAAATGGTCCTGGAAGTTCTAGCCAGGGCAATTAAGCATGAAAATTAAATTTAAAAAGCATTCAAATTGGAAATAAAGAAGGAACATTTTCTCTATTCACAGGCAACATGACCACCTTACATGTAGAAAACCTTACACACACACACACACACGCACATAGAACTAATAAAAAAATCAGCATATTTGCAGAATTGAAAACAAATTAATGGACAAAATCAGTTGCATTTCTGTACACTAACAATGAACAGTCCAAAAAGGAAATTAAGAAAACAATTCCATTTACTATAGCATTAAAGAGAATAAAATACTTAGAAATCAATTTTACAAAGGAGGCAAAGGTTTTATACACTAGAAACTATAAAATTGCTGAAAGAAATTAAGAAGACACAAATAAGTGGAAAAGAATTCCATGTTCGTGGACTGGAACACTTAATATTATTAAGTTGTTAATACTACCCAAAGCAAATCTACAGATTCAATGTAATCCCTATAAAACTTCTAATGACTTCTTTTGGAGAAATAGAAAAATTCATGCTAAATTCATGTAGACTCTCAAGGAACCACAAATAGCCAAAATAATCTTGAAAGAATCAAAGTTAAAGCTCTCACATTTCCCAATTTTAAAACTTACTTCAAAGCTACTGTAATCAAGACAGTGTGGTACTGGCATAAAGGCAGATATATAGAGCAATGGAATAGAATTGAAAGCTCAGAAATAAACCCTTACATATATGGTCAAATGACATTCAACAAGGCTACCAAGACTATTCAATGGGTAAAAGACTGTCTTTTTAACAAATGATGCTGGAAAAACTGGATATCTACCTGCAAAAAATGAAGTTAAGTCCTTGCCTCATACCTTGTACAAAAATTAACTCAAAATGTATCAAAGGTTAAAAGCTAAAACTATAAAACACTTAGAAAAAAACATATAGAGAAAGCTTTATGACATTGGATTTGGCAAGAATTTTTATTTACTGTTTAAAGACAAAACTATGTACTGGGAACAAGTCTGAATGATTCATAACTTATATACTCACTCTGGAAATAAACAGTTGTATTTAGGCCACATGTGTCAGGAGTCTGTACAAATAGGTGTTCTACAAATTAATTTCCATATGGAAGGCAAAGTTTGCTAAAAGAGAAGTAATAAAAATGTGCCAATTTGAAGCTCACATGTATATTATTAAAACTCAATAGTAACTACAGAAATTATTTAGAATGTAGATGGACAAAAGAATTATTGGAGGGAAGATTATTTTGTCACTGATATTGATTAGAATTGCCAGTGCATGATGATAACAGAATGGTGAACAACATTTAGTCAGTGTTGCTATTTTTTTTATTCTCTACAGACAAAATACATCATTATTGCCTATACCCAGGGCAGACCACTGCCACTACCCCCACAATCCCCTGGTCTAATACTCAAGGGAAAATCAACTAGATGATGCAGAAGAGGAATAATTTAGAACCAGTAGGCACTCCCGCCATGCAACATATTTCAGTTACACCTTGTAACCTTTCAACAACAGAGCACTCCACTAGCCTCAGGAGTTCCTTCCACTTGAAATTCTGTCAATTCATTCAGCAGAGTGCATCATTTCCTGGCTAATTCCTGGGCTAATAGCCACAGCAGGAAAGCACACATAGCAAGTTCATCTGTTTATGTTTTGATTTCCAAAGCTAATGCTTTATTTAACTAGCAGGTTACGTCTTAATTACAAGACCCTAATAGACTGAAATTGTGTTTGGATTTTATAAATTGAATTTCATGAAGCTTGCATTTCAAAACAATATGTAAAGTTCAGCACGTTCTTACACAAACCTTTCTAATCAAGGCAGAGGGAATAAGCTTTTATTTATAAATAAAGCAGTAAACAATCAGCTTTTAGATGAGAAGAATAACTTTACACACATTTATTCTACAGATTTTTATTAAGGGTACAATTTACTGAGGGTTTGAGACTTAAACTGACTAAAATAAAGCTGGTTTCACAACGTTCAAAGTCTAGAAGAGAAGGTTGGCATGTAAAGATATATCAACAACCCCTATTACAACCACTTTAACAAAACCATAATGTGGGGCTTCCCTGGTGGTGCAGTGGTTAAGAATCCACCTGCCAATGCAGGGGACATGGGTTCGAGCCCTTGTCCGGGAATATCCCACATGTCACAGAGCAACTAAGCCCGTGCACCACAACTACTCAGCCAGCACTCTACAGCCCACGAGTCACAACTACTGAGCCCATGTGCCTACAGCCCATGCTCTGCAACAAGAGAAGCCACAGCAATAAGAAGCCCATGCACAGCAATGAAGAGTAGCCCTCGATCGCCACAACTAGAGAAAGCCCACATGCAGCAACGAAGAACAAATACAACCAAAAATAGATAAATAAATAAATAAATAAATAAATAATGTGTCTCAGACTGTTCAGCACCTTTTGGAACCTTACATGTGACCTATAAGAGTTCCTGTGTCTGTCCTGGGTCTCAAGGGATCACACCAACCTACCTGGCCAAGTTTCTTGGACAATTCTCATGTCTCTGGTTTCCATTCCTCTGACTGTTGCCCCCTGCTTCAGACTGATGATTAAGATGGATTATTTTTCAGTTCCAATATGAATTGAACTGGGAGCTGTGCCATAAGCCCCAGCTGTTGAGGGGAATTCAGACATGGCATGTGAGATTAGTACACTGATGGATGAAAGTAAAATTGTGAGGCAGGGGTAGGGGTGGGGTTGAAAAAGTTTGTGATCAACTGTATGTAGACATCATTAATAAGCTTAATTCCATCAGAATCCAGCACATATTTATTGAGCATCTAATATGTGCCAGGCAAGGTATTAAGCTCTGATGATGTAAAAATAATAAAAATATAGACTAGGCTCCTGTTCTCTGGATATAATAGTCTTTGTGGAAGTCAAACACTAAAAGAGCTTCTAAAGGTGTTTTATTACCAAAGAGGAGATATAGGCTACAATGGAAACATAAAACAAGAAGATTTAACTTATACTGGGGATTTGGACCAGAAAGCCCTCTAAAAAGAAATGATATCTAAGCTTGAGTAGGAGATTAACCAGGAGGAAAAGGATAGTAAAAGTGAAGGAAACAGTAAAATCCTGAGAGCATGATATGTTTGGAGGAAATATAGGAAATCCATCATGAATGGAGATGGGAATCAAGAGGTGGAAAGTATTGTTAGATGATGCTAAAGAGGTAAGCTGAGGATAGAGGTAATACTTGAACTAGATCTTGAATGAAAAATAGAGTGTTGATATGACAAAGTAGAAGAATAATTCAGGGTGAAATAGAGCTGCATTTACAAAGATGTGTTTTGATAGCCATGTTTTGGTAATAACAGGTGTTCAGGATTCACTGGAATCTTTAATGCAGTGGGAAAGGATGGAGCTAAATAAGTAGGTAGATATCAGATCATAAAGCATCGTGATAGATAGGATCTAAAATTTGACTTTGTAGTGATATGGGAAGAGGTATTGAAGGGCTTCAATTAAGGAAAATTTATAAATGAATTCATGCTTTAAAAAATTGACACTAGTGAGAGTAGATAGATTTAAAAACTGTTAAAATTCTGCTATACTATCTAGGAAAAGATGGTAAAGGCTGAAGTGTTAGTGCTATCAGTGCAGATGAAGATAAAAAATTTGAGAACTCTTTAAGAACTAAAGTTGGCATAAATTAATGATTCATTCTTTGGTTAGAAGGGATGAAATGAGAAAACAGGAAGGAAGCTCAGGATCCAGGCTTAAACGACTGAGTTGGTGCTGTGACTGCTCATCAGAAAAACATACACTGGAGACAGCAGAAGCAAGAAGAACTACAATCCTGCAGCCTGTGGAACAAAAAAACCACATTCACAGAAAGATAGACAAGATGAAAAGGGAGAGGGCTATGTACCAGTTGAAGAAACAAGATAAAACCCAGAAAAACAATTAAATGAACTGGAGATAGGCAACATTCCAGAAAAAGAATTCAGAATAATGACAGTTAAGATGATACAGGACCTCGCAAAATGAAGGGAGGCAAAGATCGAGAAGATGCAAGATATGTTTAACAGAGACCTAGAAGAATTAAAGAACAAACACCTAGAAGAATTAAAGAACAAACAAACAGAGATGAACAATAAAATAACTGAAGTGAAAAATACACTAGAAGAAATCAATAGCAGAATAACTGAGGCAGAAGAACAGATAAGTGACCTGGAAGACAGAATGGTGGAATTCACTGCCACAGAACAGAATACAGAAAGAGGAATGAAAAGAAATGAAGACAGACTAAGAGACTTCTGGGACAACATTAAATGCAACAACGTTCACATTATAGGGGTCCCAGAAGGAAAAGAGAGAGAGAAAGGAACTGAGAAAATACTTGAAGAAATTATAGTCAAAAACCTCCCTAACATGGTAAAGGAAACAACCACCCAAATCCAGGAGGCTCAGAGAGTCGCAGGCAGGGTAAGCCCAAGGAGAAACACACAAAGACACATAGTAATCAAATTGACAAAAATTAAGCACAAAGAAAAATTACTGAAAGCAACAAGGGAATAATGACAAATAACATACAAGGGAACTCTCATAAGGTTAACAGCTGATTTCTCAGTAGACACTCTACAAGCCAGAAGGGAGTGCAATGATATATTTAAAGTGATTAAAGGGAAGAAACTACAACCAAGATGATTCTACCCAGCAAGGATCTCATTCAGATTTGATGGAGAAATCAAAAGCTTTACAGACAAGCAAAGGTTAAGAGAATTCAGCACCACCAAAGCAGCTCTACAACAAATGCTAAAGGACCTTCTCTAAGTGGGAAACACAAGAGAAGCAAAGGACCTACAAAAACAAACCAATAACAATTAGGAAAATGGTAATAGGAGCATACATATCGATAATTACCTTAAATGTGAATGGATTAAATGCTCCAACCAAAAGATTCAGGTTCGCTGAATGTATACAAAAACATGACCTATATATATGTTGTCTACAAGAGACCCACTTCAGACCTAGGAACACATACAGACTGAAAGTGAGGGGACTGAAAAAGTTATTCCATGCAAACGGAAATCAAAAGAAAGCTGGAGCAGCAATACTCATATCAGAAAAAATAGACTTTAAAATAAAGAATGTTACAAGAGACAAGGAACAACACTACATAATGATCAAGGGATCAATCCAAGAAGAAGATATAAAATTATAAATATATATGCACCCAACATAGGAGCACCTCAATACATAAGGCAACTGCTAACACCTATAAAAGAGGAAATCGACAATAATACAATAATACTGGGGGACTTTAACACCTAACTTACACCAATGGACAGATCACCCAAACAGAAAATTAATAAGGAAATACAGCTTTAAATGATACAGTAGACCAGAGAGATTTGATTGATATTTATAGGACATTCAATCCCAAAAGAGCAGATTACACTCTCTTAGCAAGTGCACATGGAAAATTCTCTAGGATAGACCAAATCTTGGGTCACAAATCCAGCCTCAGTAAATTTAAGAAAATTGAAATCATATTAAGCATCTTTTCTGACCACAACACTATGAGATTAGAAATCAATTACAGGGAAAAAAACGTAAAAAACACAAACACATGGAGGCTAAACAATACATTACTAAATAACCAAGAGATCACTGAAGATATCAAAGAGGAAATCAAAAAATACCTAGAGACAAATGACAATGAAAACATGATGATCTAAAATCTACAGTATGCAGCAAAAGCAGTTCTAAGAGGGAAGTTTATAGAAATACAAGCCTACCACAAGAAAAAAGAAAAATCTCAAATAAACAATCTAACCTTACACCTAAAGGAACTAGAGAAAGAAGAGCAAACAAAACCCAAAGTTAGTAGAAGGAAAGAAATCACAAAGATCAGAGCAGAAATAAATGAAATAGAAACAAAGAAAACAATAGTAAAGATCAATAAAACTAAAAGCTAGTTCTTTCAGAGGATAAACAAAATTGATAAACCATTAGCCAGACTCATCAAGAAAAAGAGGGAGAGGACTCAAATCAATAAAATTAGAAATGAAAAAGGAGAAGTTACAACAGACACTGCAGAAATACAAAGCATCCTAAGAGACTACTACAAGCAACTCTAGGCCAATAAAAATGGACAACATGGAAGAAATGGACAAATTCTTAGAAAGGTATAACCTTCCAAAACTGAACCAGGAAGAAACAGAAAATATGAACAGACCAATCACAAGTAATGAAATTAAAACTGTGATTAAAAATCTTCCAACAGGGCTTCCCTGGTGGCGCAGTGGTTGAGAGTCCGCCTGCCAATGCAGAGGACACAGGTTCATGCCCTCGTCTGAGAGGATCCCGCATTCTGTGGAGCAGCTGGGCCCGTGAGCCATGGCTGCTGAGCCTGCACGTCCAGAGCCTGTGCTCCACAACGGAAGAGACCACAACAGTGAGAGACTCGCGTACCACAAAAAAAATATATATATATATCTTCCAACAAACAAACGTCCAGGACCACATGGCTTCACAGGTGAATTCTATCAAACATTTAGAGAAGAGCTAACACCCATCCTTCTCACACACTTTCAAAAAATTGCAGAGGAACACTCCCAAACTCACTCTATGAGGCCACCATCACCCTGATACCAAAACCAGACAAAGATACTACAAAAAAAGAAAATTACAGACCAATATCACTGATGAATATAGATGCAAAAATCCTCAACACAATACTAGCAAACATAATCCAACAACACATTAAAAGGATTATACACCATGATCAAGTGGGATTTATCCCAGGGGTGCAAGGATTCTTCAATATATGAAAATCAATCAATGTGATACACCATATTAACAAATTGAAGAATAAAAACCATATGATCATCTCAATAGATGCAGAAAAAGATTTCGACAAAATTCAACACCATTTATCATAAAAACTCTCTAGAAAGTTGTCATACAGGGAACCTACCCTAATGTAATAAAGGTCATATAAGACAAACCCACAGCAAACATCATTCTCAATGGTGAAAAACTGAAAGCATTTCCTCTAAGATCAGGAACAAGACAAGGATGTCCACTCTCACCACTATTATTCAACATAGTTTTGGAAATCCTAGCCACAGCAATCAGAGAAGAAAAAGAAATAAATGGAATATAATTTGGAAAAGAAGAAGTAAAACTGCCACGCTTTGCAGATGACATGATACAATACATAAAGAATCCTAAAGATGCCAGCAGAAAACTACTAGACCTAATCAATGAGTTTGGTAAAGTTGCAGGATACAAAATTAATGCACAGAAATCTCTTGCATTCCTATATACTAATGATGAAAAATCTGAAAGAGGAATTAAGGAAACACTCCCATTTACCATTTCAACAAAAATAATAAAATACCTAGGAATAAACCTAACTAGGGAGACAAGACACCCTTATGCAGAAAACTGTAGGACACTGATGAAAGAAATTAAAGATGATACCAACAGATAGAGAGATATACCATGTTCTTGGACTGGAAGAAACAAGATTGTGAAAATGACTATATTACCCAAAGCAATATACAGATTCAATGCAATCCCTATCAAATTACCAATGGCAGTTTTTACAGAACTAAAAAAAAAAAAAATTAAAATTTGTATGGAGACACAAAAGACCCCGAATAGCAAAACCAGTCTTGAGGGAAAACAACGGAGCTCAAGGAATCAGACTCCCTGACTTCAGACTATGCTACAAAGCTACAGTAATGAAGAAAATATGGTACTGGCAAAAAACAGAAATATAGATGAATGGAACAGGATAGAAAGCCCAGAGATAAACCCACACACTTATGGTCAACTAATCTATGAGAAAGGAGGCAAGGATACACAATGGAGAAAAGACAGTCTCTTCAATAAGTGGTTGTGGGAAAACTGGACAGCTACATGTAAAAAATGAAATTAGAGCACTCCCTAGCACCATACACAAAAATAAACTCTAAATGGATTAAAGACCTAAATGTAAGACCCGGCACTATAAAACTCTTAGAGGAAAACATAGGAAGAACACTCTTTGACATAAATCACAGCAAGATTTTTTTTGATCCACCTCCTAGTGTAATGGAAATAAAAACAAAAATAAACAAATGGGACCTAATGAAACTTCAAAGCTTTTGCACAGCAAAGGAAGCCATAAACAAGACGAAAAGACAACCCTCAAAATGGCAGAAAATATTTGAAAATGAATCATCGGACAAAGGATTAATCTCCAAATATAAACCAGCTCAGGCAGCTCAATATTAAAATAACAGACAACCCTATCCAAACACGGGCAGAAGACCTAAATAGTCATTTCTCCAAAGAAGAAATACAGATGACAAAGAAGCACATGAAAAGCTGCTCAGCATCACTAATTATTAGAGAAATGCAAATCAAAAGTACAATGACGTATCACCTCACACCAGTTAGAATGGGTATCATCAGAAAATCTACAAACAACAAATGCTGGAGAGGGTGTGGAGAAAAGGGAACCCTCTTGCACTGTTGGTGGAATGTAAATTGATACAGCCACTATGGAGAACAGTATGGAGGTTCCTTAAAAAACTAAAAATGGAATTACCACATGACCCAGCAATCCCACTACTGTGTATATACCCAGAGAAAACCATAATTCAAAAAGACACATGCACCCCAGTGTTCATTGCAGCACTATTTACAATAGCCAGGTCATGGAAGCAATCCAAACATCCATCGGCAGACGAATGGATAAAGAAGATGTCGTACATATATACAATGGAATATTACTCAGCCACAAAAAGAAATGAAATTGGGTCATTTGTTGAGACGTGGATGGATCTAGAGACTGTCATACAGATTGAAGTAAGTCAGAAAGAGAAAATCAAATATGGTATGTTAACGCATATATGTGGAACCTAGAAAAACGGTACAGTTGAAGCAGTTTGCAGGGCAGAAATACAGACATAGATGTAGAGAACAAACTTATGGACACCAAGGGAGGAAAGTGGTGGGTGGGGTGGTGGTGGTGGTGTGATGAACTGAGCGATTGGGATTGACATGTATACACTAATATGTGTAAAATGGATAACTAATAAGAACCTGCTGTATAAAAAAAGAAAAGAAAAAAATATATACACTGGAAGATAAGTAGTTTTGGTGTTCAATACTGAACATTTTTATTTGGGATGTTTTGGCCCATGTAACAGGCTACTGGATGTGTTGAACCAGAGCTCAAGGGAAAGGTCTTTCAAGAGAAAGTTACAGTCAAAAAAATAAGTAAAATTTCTCAGTGAATATGTAGATTAAGAAAAAAGGAAAGCCAGAAAATGACTCATAAAGCATTTCTTTGTACAGAATGAGGAGACATTCAAGCCACCTGACAGGAAGAGGGAGACCAAGAAGTATATGTGAAGTGCAACACAAAAGCCAAAGGAGAAGGCATTTTCATTATAGGAAGTGCGAACTACATGTTCAAATAAGACATAAGAAAGGATTGAGAAAGAGGAGGATTTGGCAATTAGGAAGGAGGTCGAGGGGATCTTTGTCAGAATGCTTTCGGGGGTCTTACATTTAGAGAAAGTTAAGGGCTCACACAATAATGTGATAAAACCAATCAGATTGAAGCTTGAGTGAAGTGGAGGAGGAAGCTGTGGTGGAAATCCGGGTATTACAGTTTCATACTGCTGAGGTAGAATGTATCAGCATGTGATCATGGGAGGGGATTGTGAAGGGGGAATTGGGGTGTCAATCACTGAATTAGGGAGGTGAGGAAATTACCAACATGGGCACTGCAGTCATTCAAAATGAAAGCAGAAGGGGATGGAGAGAAATACTCTTGGACAGCTGTCTTTGACCTTGAAGAATGTAAAGGATTAAACATGAAGATTGATAGAGTAGTGAAAAATATGGGGCAGATTGTAGCTGAAAGCATGCATCTCTGAAGATGGGTTTAAGAAGTAGGTCCAGGAGAAAACCTTTGTAGCCGTAAGGATAAATGATTGGAAGGCTAACAATGCCTCCTACTTTGTGATTGTGGTCTCAAAAAGCTGAACAAGTTCTATCTGAGAGTGTGCAACCACAGCGGGATCACCAAGGACAAGGCCAAACTTTATTTTAGGAGAGATTAAAATATTTTAAAAGTTATTTATAATGGAGCAAACTTCCAGATGGAACAGCAGAAAGAGTTTAGATAAAGGCCAGAAGTTCAAGAAGAAGTAAGCCAAAGAGGAGAACAGCAAACGAGTGAACTAAGGAAATTTCATCTTGGCCAAAGCCCAAAAAAAGGCCAGGATGAGGGAATAAATAGAAACAGCTTCAATTCACACTTTCAGATGGAAATCTGTCATAAATTGTTTTATAGCTGGAAGCTCATGAACTTTCCAAGTGTGGAACTTGTTGCCTAATTTCTGAAATGACTCTTTCTCAGTCTGTGTTGAGTTGAGACAGAGAGATAATTCACACATTTGCTAAGTGTCTGTTCTTGCTGTGAGAAGCAACCTGTATTTGACCATTGGTGTGCCATATTCTTATGGCTGCATTACACATATCTCATGGACATAGCTCTGTACATGCCAAGCTTGTGCTCTACTTCCTAAGCTTATTTCTACATTCAGTCCTAACTCATGTTAATATCTTACACAGATGTGAGTTTTCATAGTCAATTTGAATGGCACAATTGCCATAAAAATTATAGATAGGAGGAACATAGCTTAGAGATTTTTGGCCAACGAACATGACTGAGACCACATTCTATCTTCCCTTTGTTTAACCTGTATGAAAAGATATTCTGACATTCCACTGAGCTGCTCTGATTTTTTTTTAAGTTAATCTGATTATTTTTTTCCCATTTTCTCAACATTGGGTGAGTTCCATTTCTTTTTCTGATTTCGTTAGCTGCCAGAGCACACACACACAAAAAAAACAACCTTTCATTTTCCTCTCAAACCATGCACTGGCATTTTTTATGCTTCAGCAATCCACACACAGATCACTCCCTCAGTATGGCTGCCTCATTAAGGAATACAGACAGAGGGATTCAGAGCCTCACCTCCCAAAGGAAGAATTAGAGCCGTCACGCAGCCTGTCCCCTGGGTTTGCAAGGGGAATGGCTTTACCCCAGCCCTCTCATATTGGCTGAAGCATGTCCAACATGTCAGAATCTGCTTGGATTTACTGACACAGCCCTCACCTGGGAGAGACAGCAAAGCATGTGGGGAGTAGGGGAGAGAAGGGCCGGGTAGATAACCAGAACCTCGTTATTGTCATCATTTGCAAGCTCAGCCTGCTTCAACCTTCCTTAATGGAGTATGAAATGGGAGACACGCTATCCCCTGTTAATCAGCATAGCACTTGGCCTGGGTGGCATCACGTTTGGTACCCAAGGTCTGCATCTCAGGACAATGTGAGCAGCAACAACGGTTTGAATCGGGACTTGGGGAGATAATGGAGCAGGGGGAAACCCTCCCTAGCTCAGTGCCTATATGTAAGTTGATCTTCAATCTCTTTGCAGTTATTTCAGGGATTGGACTTCATCACCACGAGAAGGGCCTTCAGCCCTATTGAGGTTGTCATGATGCTTAAAATTATCACAAGGTAAAGGCATTGGAGTCTCCCAGCTTAAGAGCATGTAAGTTATCCTCTAAATTGTAGAAATGTGACATGAGACAGATTAATAGGAGAAAATCAAACAGAAGTTTAATAACATGTATACATGGGAGAGACCCAGAAAAACTAAGTAACTCACCAAAATGGCTAAAATCCTAGCATTGAATATTATCTTCCACTAAAGACAAAGAATATGTTAAGAGTAATTGTTTGGGACTTCAGAGGGAGGAAAGCTGTTCACATGGAGATGGGAAAGCAAAGGTTTGGTAAACAAATATTTGCTAAGCCATGCAGAGCCAATGGACCACTGAGTAGACCCTGATCTCTAGGCCCTAGCCCATATTCTTTGCAGATATCTCTGGTGATAGCTCTACTCTGGGAACAGTCCCTCCATCTATTTTTTTTTAGTCAGGGGAAAGGTCAATGTTTCTTCCTTAGTCTTTTGGGCTTTGATCTTTTTTTAGCTTGAAATAATCCTCATGCCAAAGAGATATTTTGGGGTGACAAGTTTTGCTCTGCTACAGCTGCTAAAAAAACACTAAGTGAGGAAAATAGGAGGGGAACTCCTAAAGGTCCAGTTCTACCCAAATGTGAAGGCTTTTCCAGAAATTATCTTGGAGGGAAATGAGATGAGGATTTAGCAGCAAAACTCAGACAGAACCTCAGTTAGATGATAGCTTTCTATTATAGTATGGAGAGTATAAGTGTATGATAAAAAATATTCATGGGCAAAACAGCATTGGCAATACTTTTATAATAATTAATTGAGAAACTTTCCAGAGAATAATATATTATGTTTATCTCTCGCTTACACAGAGACACGTGTGCATGCACATGCATACACAGACATGTACTCTCACTTTCCTTGAAGTCATACACTCACTTCAGGGTCCTTTTTTTAGCGTCTCTCTCAGGGGTCCTCTTTATCTTTCTTTTCCTTCTCTCTCTCCCCCCCAACTTTGGTCTCAGTTTAGTTTCCTAACTCAAAGGATCTCTCAATTGCCCAGGCAAAATTATGAAATAAGCTGATGGCACATGGACTTTGATAAAAACTCCAAGACAGCAATATTGATGTGAGATGACCAAGAGGTCATATTTGGAGCTTAATGTGGAAGAAATGTATTGAACTAATGTTGGAAAGACTTATTAAAACAAATGAATGTTGACTCAGTGTCAGCACATGTCCTAGACTCTGAGAATGTATCTGTGACTAAGACAGAGAAGAATCTTGCCATCATGGAGTTTTCCTCCTCATGGGAGAAACAGATAACAAACAAGTCAGTATAAAATATAATACATTCTAGAAACTAATAGATTCCATTAAAAAATTACCTGCAATGAGATAAAATTACCTGGAGGTAGGAGGTATAGAATACTTTGAACAGAGAGGCCAGGGAGGCCTTTCTAAGGAGGTGACATTTGAGCTGAGACAGAAAGCTTACACCAATGACAACCATTAGTAATTGAAAGCAGAGTATGTTATCTATATTCCTGAAAAATATTGTCATCTGATCACCTTCTTTTATCCTACAAATGAACACAAATTTCCCTGTGCCTAACGGGGAGAATATGTTTGTTAAATTGAAATCTGGTTAGGTAACAGATAAATCCCGAGATTTCAGTGATTTGAGGCATAAAAAGTTTTTAATTAATTAACTTTTGGCTGCATTGGGTCTTCTTTGTTGCGGATGGGCTTTCTCTAGTTGCTGTGAGCCGGGGCTACTCTTCGTTGTGGTGTGCGGGCTTCTCATTGCAGTGGCTTCTCTTGTTGCGGAGCATGGGTTCTAGGCACATGGGCTTCAGTAGTTGTGTCACGCGAGCTCTAGAACACAGTCTCAGTAGTTGTGGAGCGTGGGCTTAGTTGCTCTGTGGCACGTGAGATCTTCCTGGACCAGGGATCGAACCCGTGTCCCCTGCATTGGCAGGCGGATTCTTAACCACTGCACCACCAGGGAAGTCCCTTGAGGAAAAAAAGTTTTATTTCTTGTTCACTTAAGGTCCAAACCAAGGCTGGAGGCAACTGGGGTCAAGGTGACCCAATGTAATTTTGGACACTGTCACTTATCTGGCAGAGGGGGAAGAGAAAGCATGGAAGATATTTTAAGGGCCAAGCAGTTCATCACATTTCATTAACTGGAATTCAGTCACATGGCCATACCCAAAGGTAATGAAGGCTGGGGGAGATCTTCCAGCTGTTTGCCTAGTGATCATTTGATAAAAACTTGCCTAGTCTCTACCCCCAGGAGGCAGTAGGAAAAATTATCTTACACTTTGAAAAGAGCATCTAGATTATTAAAAGGAGGACTGACTAGGCCAAGAGTCCAATAAATATGTTTATTCACTCTAGGGAATGAACAGCTAATGAATTTTTCAAACATTAGCAATGGTAGCAATAGTAATAATATAATAATGCTTTAATGAACATTAACTCATTTGACCTTCATAACCTCATATGCTGGTTACATAGGCAGAGCAAATGTATTATTTACATTTGAGAAAAATGAACTGAGAACCAAAAAATCTTTTAGAACTGAAAAAATCTAACATAGTATTTAATCTAAATCCACCATGACATAGTTGAGAAAATTCTCATCAAAAGTGGCGATGCAGCTTGCCCCATCTGTAATTAGCCATTGGTCAAACTGAGCCTTTAGTGGGGGTCTTATCACTTATAAAGCAATGATTTCTCTTTGTTTCTTTTCCCTTTAGTAGGGTATGTCGCGACGTCTAAAATAAGTATTAGTCACAGGGGTGTTGGCAAAGGGGAAGGGCTGGTAAAAGATGCAGATTTCTGGGCATAACACCCAAAAACTGAATCCACAGACCTGGAGTCAGGCCCATGAATTTGCAGGTGCCTGAGAGGTCACCCTATGGAAAACACTGCTACAGTCATTGTCGTAGGCTCTCCTAGGAAGCCCCTGACTCTGCTGTTGGAGATTGGATGTGCCTAACAAAGACAAAAATAAAGTTCATAATAATAAAAAAATAAAATATGAAAACTTAAAATTTAACTAAAACCCATAAAAATGGGGATATTATCTAATTCCTAGAAATAAAAGAACTTTCTAAATTTAAAGACATGAAACATATAAGATAAAATGTAGTCATGACTATAATATTTTTAATTGTCTAAATCAACAATATTATCAGCAAAGTTTCTTAATTTTAAGGTTTTTTGTTATGACTTTATTACTGGTTAGAATGATCACTGGCTCTTCATTCAACAAATAAAAATTATAGAAAACACAAAGAAAAAATTTAAAACCTGAAATACAAGTACTCTGAGATAATTAACATAAATCTTTAACATATAGCTTTGTGGTCTTTTGTGTACATACATGCTAACATACATGTACCTGTACATACACATATATACTACACAATTGGGAATGTTGTTAATATACTATTATATTGGGTTGGCCAAAAAGTTATTTTGAAAAACCCAGAGGAACTTTTTGGCCATCCCAATATTTATTGAAACTATCAAAGATAATTTTAATAGCATACATAAAATTCAGAAATATAAATTTAACATAATAATCCAAGAATAAAATATCAGACTATGATAACAAAATGGGGAAATAGAATTTAAATGTAATAATTTCTAAGTCAGGAGTCAAGAGACATTGTTACATGTTTTACATTAACAACTAGGGAGAAGAGACTGAATGTGTTGTTTTTTTGACTTACAGGTACCATTTGAAATATTTTTTAACTGGAGTTTGTGACCAATCAATAGCTTAAAAAAAATGTTCTCAATAGAATAGAATAGAATAGCAGTACACATATAATAGAGTATTATTCAGCTTTAAATATTAAGAAAATCCTGCCATTTGCAACAACATAGATGAACCTGGAAGATACTATGTTAAGTGAAATGAGACAATCACACAGAAGGGCAAATACTGCATGATTCCAGTATGTACTCATAGAAGCAGAGAATATGATAGTGGTTGCCAGGGACTAGGGGGCAGGAGAAATGGGGAGTTGTTATTCAATGGGTATAAAGTTTTAATTATGCTAGATGAATAAGTTCTAGAGATCTGCTGTACAACATAGGGGCTATAGTTAAGAATACTGTGGACTTGCCTGATGGTGCAGTGATTAAGAATCTGCCTGCCAATGCAGGGGACACAGGTTCGATCCCTGGTCTGGGAAGATTCCACATGCCATGGAGCAATTAAGCCCATGCGCCTGCGCTCTAGAGCCTGCGAGCCAAAACTACTGAAGCCCGCAGATCTAGAGCCCGAGCTCCGCAACAAGAGAAGCCACCGCAATGAGAAACCTGCGCACCACAACGAAGAGTAGCCCCTGCTCACCACAACTAGAGAAAAACCACACATGGCAACAAAGACCCAATGCAACCAAAAATAAATAAATAAACAGATTTTTTTTAAAAAAGCCATAGTGCCTCTAAATATATATATATATAGTATTGTGCACTTCCAAATTTGTTGAGGGTAGATCGCATGTTATATGTTCCTATACCACAAAACAACAACAACAAAGAAAACGAAAGGACACAAGGAAACTCTAGGAGGTGTTTCATCTATTACCTTGATTGTGGTGATGTATCACACGTGTTTGCACATGTCCAAACTCATTAAATTGTACACATTAAATATATTCAGTTCTTTGTGTATCACTTCTACCTCAATAAATATGCTTTAAAAACTCAGAGCACATAATATGTAAATAATAGTGAGGATAAACTTTATTTCATTGAACATTTTTCATTATATACCTACACACACACATACAAGCCACAATTTGAAAGCTTCTATACTAGTAAACTAACAACAGGATATATAAACAGAACTTCACTGGAGATTGAAGTAATAAAGAAAAAGAAGAGACTAAACCTCCTTTGTAACCTCCCACTTTTTGTTGTTAATGTATAATATCCACAGTCCTCAGAGTTCATCCTATGCCCTCTTTTCTTTCTCACTCCTCAGCTTCTTCTTAGGTAACCTCATAGTTTCAATTGCCATGTAGTCAAGTGTGGTGACAATGCCTAGAACTCTCTCTCAGGCTGCAGACCCACAGCTACCCAACTGCCTCCTGGGTATTTCACTTGCTTCTCACATGAACAAAACTGAACTTATCTCCTCTCACCAACTTGATCCTCCTCTAATGCTCCTTCACTCAGCTTTGCAACTCCAACTACACACTTACCCAAAATGAAACCTGGGAATCATACTGACTCCCCTCCTTTTCTTACCCTATGCTGTCTGGGGTTGGGTTTCCTAGAAACAGAGCCTGAGAGGGAGGTCTTTTGTAGTGACTCTGAGAGCGTACTATCAAGAGAAGCAGAGTGAAAGAAACAGGATGGGACAGGGGAAGAAGCTAAGCAAGGACATGGTCTCAACTGGAGACCAGCTTCATTCACTCTCGTCCTACAAGGAGCTCTGGAGCACAGAGAGGCCAAGGCCAGGAGGCCAACCTCCTGTATCCTCATGTCATTCAGTCACAGGTCACAAGCTGCCAATGGGGAGAGGGTTGTATAATCTCCTAGATGAGATACCTCTTGTTCCAACAGTCACTGCTCCACAGAAAAGGGTCACTGTAAGGGATTATCAACCAACACTTACAGCAGCTGGGGGATGGATACACCTGCCAGCAGGTAAAGGGAATCTGGATAAGGTACCAACAGCAAATACAATGACTCTCATAACAAATTCATCACTGATTTATGTCCTGAATATGATCTTAATCTGTCTACCTCTCTCCATCTCCAATATCCTACAAAGTGCTTTCACACTTCTGCTCTTTTGGTTGGTCTGGTTCCTCTGCTTGGGATGCTTTTCTCCACACGTGAATGCTTATGCATCTTTCCACTGCAAGTTCAAATGTCACCTCTTTTCTATAATCTTTGCTGATTCATCTCTCCTTCTACTGAAATAGTCACTCATTTGTGTTCCTATTTTACTTTATATATTCACCAATTATTAGACTTAGACACAAATAACTCAGCACAAGGAATGATTTCCCCTTTATATGATGGTACAGCATCTCCTTAGATCAGAGATTGTGTCATTAATTTCTGTATCTGTGGTGTGACTCACAGTCCCTGACACACAGCAGGTGCTCAATAAATGTCTGAACATAACTCTACAGTGTATGTAATGAGTAATGGGCATTGAAGCTGAATTGGAAATCTAGTACCGACACACCACTTCTTCCCGTTTCTTCCCTAATGCCACCCATCTTTTAACGCAAGTTCAACTGACCTATTCTCTGTTCCATTTCTTACTGATCTATTTATTTTCTGATATCTTAGAAAAGTTCATGATACCACACCATTTTGCATAGGACAATGTATGAAAGTCTTAGAATAAGTTCTAATTATTTCATATGTGACTCCTTGAAAGCTAGAGCCTTGTCTTATAACTCTGTGTATTGAATTGTGTGCAGTGATAAAAACCGAGGGCTCAATAATTCTTTCTGAATTGGTTATGGCAGGAAATATTGATACTTGGATATGGAGGCTGTGGAGTTTGGAAGAAGTAGTCAAAGCAGAAGAAAGTTTACACAGAAGGTAGATCATCAGCATCAATTACTACCTTCTGGCCTCCAACATGACTGCATGGGTACATCTGACTGTGCACTTCCTAAACCATCTGACCTAGGAGAGGAGTTGCACCTGATTTTTTGTTGAACAACATAGCTGCCTACTGCAGGAAGTGTTGCTATGGACACATGGCCCTTGTTCAAAGTTAGGACACGCGGTAGTCCTTTCACAGTTTAGAAGAGAGAGAGAAAAAAGATAATCCTGTAAACTTGGAAACAGCACTGCACCCTGGGATCTGAACTGATTTTTTCTCTCTCTCATCTGAGTCTGCATGCTGCAGGGCTAGCAGGCAGACTGGGATCAATAAGACATGAGTCCTCTATTAAAGACAACATAAAACATATTTTGGAGGTGGAGTGAGAGAGTGAAAGTCTGGTGTTTGTAGGATTGAGAGAATGATGGAGTCTGTAGCACGAGGACACTGAGAGTAGGTCCTTTTTCTGGTACCTTGCCCACACCCTCCCTCTGTGCCATGGTTCCCTCTGCCCATTGCTCATAGCAATAGGGCATTTACCCAACGGTCTCATGGCTAAACCTGAACTGGCCTGTTAAAGAGGGACAAGAGAGGGACTTCCCTGGTAGCGCAGTGGTTAAGAATCTGCTTGCCAATGCAGAGGAGACGGGTTCGATCCCTGGTCTGGAAAGATCCCACATGCCGCAGAGCAACTAAGCCCCTGCATCACAACCACTGAGTCTGCGCTCTGGAGCCCGCGAGACACAACCACTGAAACCCGCGCACCTAGAGCCTGTGCTCCACAACAAGCGAAGCCACCGCAATGAGAGACCCCAGCACCACAATGAAGAGTAGCCCCTGCTCGCCACACTCAACAATGAAGAAAGCCCACACTCAACAATGAAGACCCAATACAGCCATAAATAAATAAATAAATAAATAAATTGGTAAAAAAAAAGAGGGAAAGGATATATCAGGTTTTTTTGTTTGTTTGTTGGTTTCAGTATCCATACACTCCTGCTGAGTTTTGGCTTCCCTGTCTGCAAAATGAGGATAATAATACCTAATTCTAGAAAACAATTGCACAGTAAGATTTATGCACATAGTCAGTGTTTAATAAACATTAATGTCTTTACCTTTCTCTGGTTCTCACTGGAAGTTTAGCTCTGATTTGCACGTGTTTTCATGGGACACTCTGCTTCCTTCCTTCCTCCTGGGCTCAACCTAGATTTGAATTGTTTCAGCCTATTTTGGCCTTGCTTTCTTTGGAATCATGTAGCATATGGAGTTATAAACACCATGCAGCACTTGGTGGTGGGTCCTTGTTTACTGCACTCTTTTGGCTTCATGCATGTAACTTTGACTTCCCTGGGTAAGGTCCAGGAGCACATTTAGTTGACAACATAAGCTCCTTGAGTATATGGACCAGGCTCATCTGGTATCCCCAGGCCTGAGCACTGTGCTCAAGAAATATTTGTTTAGATTCCACATACAAATGATATCAAAAAAATGATACAAATGAACTTATTCATAAATCAGAAATAGACCTACTGACATAGAAAACAAACTTATGGTTATCAATGGGAAAATGTCAGGGAGGAATAAATTAGGAGTTTGGGATTAACAGATACACAGATACACACTACTATATACAAAATAGATAACCAACAAGGACCTACTATATAGCACAAGGAACTATACTCACTATTTTGTAATATACTCAATATTTTGAATCACTTTGCTGTATACCTGAAACCAACACAACATTGTAAAAGAAGTATACCTCAATTGAAATAAATAAATAAATAAAAATATATGTTAAGTGAATGGCAAAGGAATTTGGCTCTATATTTCAAGGTTTGAGTGGAGAATACTGTTTAAATAATAGTATTTTGGAATATTCAAAGGCCTTTTCAGAACCAAATATGTGAAATGAGTTTTGTTGTATAAAATTCAAATTTCATATCCTTGATAACTAGCTTCATTCTGGGTACTTTGGAAACTTTAAAGCTCCATACATTTGTGAAGTAGCATGGTTCTAATTACTCATATTTTTAATAGTCATGAATTTAATTTAATCTGATTTTGTTGTAAACAACCATAACCACAGGAGAGAACACACTGACCTGAGAGACAGGAGACCAAGGTTTGAGACCTATCTTGTTTCCTCCCTACCCATGTGGAGGAGTCAAATCACTTCCTTTCTCTGAGACTGTTTCCTTATCTGTAAAATACTGTTATCTAATGTCTGTTTGGTATCTAATATCCAGTTTGGGAGCTAAAGTCAACTTGTCAGCATAGCAAAGACTGAAATTTTTGCAACTTTCTAGTCTTCTATTTGTTTAGTTTATATGCAAGAGTGATGTTTTTAATTGCCATGAAAAATATGTCATCAGATGGCAAGGTAAGTTCAGAATAAAAAGCTTGGCATTCTTTATATCAAGTAGTACCCAAATCACTGGATTTGGAAAAGATCCATTCAGTTAAGTTCTGCTATAATTTCGATCTCAAATCTCTAAATGTTTAATTTTCACATCACAAAAGGAGTGCTCCTGGGAACCCTAGAGACTTCTAGAGCAACGTTTTCATTTTATAAATAGTACATGGCAGATCAGAGGTAATAAATGACTAGTCCAATGTCACAAGACCGGTTATAAAGCCAGGACTTGGGTCCATCTCTTTAATTTCAAACCAGTGCTCTTTCCAGCATGCCATACCACTTCCTCATATGAACACAATTGCTTATCTAGGTGTACGCTACAAAACTGTGTGCTTGCTATGAGCCTGTGAAGATCTAGCACCACACATGAATACCATATGTTTCTTTTTGTTCATTTGTTTGTTTGTTTTCAATTGAAAATAGCCATGCTCAGTAAAAAGCTTTGGGGGAAAGAAAATATAAAAATAGAAAGAATGAAAAATATAGAAACCATCTACTATACCAGTATCTAAACCTAGTTACCAAGTTATATGGTCTCTTCCCATCTCCTTTTTTTTTTTTTTTTTTTGCCGTACGCGGGCCTCTCACTGTTGTGGCCTCTCCCGTTGCGGAGCACAGGCCCCGGACGCGCAGGCTCAGAGGCCATGGCTCATGGGCCTAGCTGCTCCGCGGCATGTGGGATCTTCCCGGACCAGGGCACGAACCCGCGTCCCCTGCATCGGCAGGCGGACTCTCAACCACTGCGCCACCAGGGAAGCCCCCCATCTCTTTTTAATATGCATTTTTGTACATAGTCATATACATATGAAACATGTAACTGTATATTTCTCTTGTCATTTAAATTATGTCACAGGTTTTCATGTTTTTCTGTTGTAGTCTTCATAAATACCATTTTAACGGCTACATAACATTCTGTTCAACGGGTTTTCCAGTTTATAGAAACATTCTTTACTTTTTGAGCATTTAGGATGTTTACAGTTTTAAAATATATATGAAACACTATAATGAACATCTTTGTGTGTATTTTTTATGCTTTAGATTATTTCTTTACTGCAAATGCTAAGAAGTGGAATTGTTAGTTTAAAGGGTACTGATCAACATTTTAAGGTTCTTGATACATTCAGTTAAACTGCTTTACAAGAAGGTATGTGCCAATTTCCACTTCCACATACAATGCATTAGAGTGATTCTCTCTATTTTCAAAAAAAGTACATATTTCCAGTAAAGAACAAAGAACCTTATGTATATAATGAAAACATGTACCGAATCTTCTCTAGTAGAGAGTGGAAAATGTCCAAACCCAGGAAACAATTGCTGATGACGCATTTCTGGGACCACAAAGTGAAATGGATAAATAACAAAGCAGAAAAATATTTTACAAGCACAATTTGAAAGCCTTTTCATATATTGCTTTCTCTATAGATAGGAATATATGAAGTTACTGAGATTTTCTAAAGATTTTTTTCTTTACTGTAACAAAACAAATGAAGAATCACTTAGACAAAACATCAGTGGAAAAAGCAGTAGTAATTTTTCAGGAAGAATGAGTACAATTTGAGGGCATGGGGACCCCCTGCATTTCTAATCATATGGGCTGAACGAATAAGGGGTAACTTCTATGACCCACTGCTCCTCTTCCTCTGCCCCACTTTGTTTCAGGAAAGCTCTGCAGGAAATAGTTGGAAACAGCAGTAAGCTTGCCATAGGTTCCCCTCTCCACCAACATCTGTGCTTCTCATCCACTTTCCCCCGAGCACTGCACTCTCCCTGACCTCTACAGCTCTCCAGAATGATTCTCAGCACTAAGTACTGGGAAATGAGACTCCGGAGAACTAACCCAATCTGCCTACACGTGGGGCACGGATTGCCCCATGAACCTACACCAGAGTCCATGCGAGAGAACAAGAAAGGCATCACAAGGTCAGAATCTACCCTAGGGGCTCAGCTTAATTTTATATACCTGCTGGGAGAGGGAAAGAGAACAGAGGAGTGCTTCTACTTTGCACATGGTGTGAAAACTGAGGGGTGTAAATATGTACCCAAATCATACCACGGATATACACATTTCTAATTTGATCCCTGTCTCTACTCTATATCTAGTGTACAGACAATACATTAAAGTGGCTTACAGTACCATGTATGTTTATTTCTTTATTATATGACATTTTCAATTGAGAGAAGACACTGGTACTTTCAAAGGATAAGAAATGAGAGACTGCAGAAAAAAATGTATATATTTTATAATTATTATTATATAATTCTAACTATATACGATTATTTCACAGAGTAATAATATATTTTATCTGTGGACGCATAAGTCAAAAGAACTCTCATCACAATTCCAAGTTCAGGTTCAACACAGCAGTTTTGCCACGTGCCAGAAGCTAAGGGAAGCCCTTGGAGATCCAAGCTCTTTAGAAAACATGCACTGCAAGGAGTGCAAAATCTAACCTCGATCCCGACTCTTTGGTCACATAGAATCACATATCTCTTGCATGGGGGAGGGGATAATATACAACCTCCCAAAGGAGCAAGAGGCTACCCATGAATCTACCAGCCAATTTCTATCTTACTCCAGGGTGCCAAGGCTGACCTTTCACCCAGCTCAAAGTGCTCTGCAAGCTCTCGTGAGCAGTGTCTCTTCTCTGTTGCCACTCAGAGGAGGCAGGGGGATTTGGTGATAAAGTGTCCAAGGGCTGACACAGGACAGGAGGACCTGGGAATATTTATCTGGGGACATCAGATGCTGATGGCTGGCTTCTGACTTCTCCCAACTAGCCATTCATCTCAGTCCACATTCCCAAGGAATTTCCCGTGCAGCCCTCTCAGCAGCCCTAGATCTCTAACTTGCAGGAGATTCCTCAGATCACCTTGTAGAACTCCATCTTCAGGTCAGCCTGGGCTATAATTGGTCCTGGTTTCTACTTGCTTTTGTGTTCTCTGCTAGCTTCTGAGCCGCATTCACAAGGGGTAGGAAATCTTCCTGATCTTCGAAAACATTAAAGGAAAGAGGAAATCAAAGGGCTCACAACTGAGCTACTGCTCAGGGCCAAGTATTCCACTGATCTGTCTAACTGAAGGGGGGAAGGAATACACCCATGCTGAAGGGACAGGGTTCTGGGGGGGAGGCTTCATAGATCCCTCAGCTGAAACATGACCTCAAAAGGAAGAAGAGGGATTTAGAGAAGAACTAAGGACAAGGACTTGCTTGTGTATGTATTCCTTTGCATGTGAAAGGAATACAAACAGATCACAAAACACTTCTTTATATGTCAGTTCATTCTAGAATTACAACCATGTGTTCTCCTCATTTTATTAGAGAAGTAAGCTAAGGTTCAGACCGATTGTCTAAGGACTTAAGGTGTCCCCAGATTGAACTGGTTCCAAAGCTCATGCTCTTTTCCTGGGTGTACTTGAGCATGGTACAAGTCATGATGAAGTGGACTTGCCTGAAGGCTGTATCACTAGTGGCAAGAGCACCTATGTGTCCAAAACCTTCCCACGTTGGCCACCACAAAGACATTGCTCTTCCCATCCACCATTCTCTATTCCAATAACTGAAATAGCCTCCAAATGTTTCCACAGCTCTACTCCTGGAGAGTCCCAGGACTGCAGTTCGGCAAAAGCCATCTTCATGTCTAGTTCGGCCATGACTTTGTCAAAGAGATTAATTCAAGAAAATGCACCAAGCACCCCAGTCCCAATATCTCTTTCCCCCACTTTTACTACATGTTTTTGAATATCTGCTTGTGATGACCTACAAAAATTCACACTCTCTCAAGTTGAGGGTACTACTTTGCTTTCCCCAACTTCCCAAAGACCATGCTTCTTCCCTTGGAACTTAGCACTATATCTGGTGGCCCTAGTCCTTGCCCTCAAGGTTCCAAAAGCTAACTTGCCTGATTGGTTCAAAGCTGTGTCTTATAACTTCATCTTCTGTACATCACCTGCCAGAACAAACATCCCGTATAGGTATCATGACTGCAGCCAAGCTCCCATTTTCTCACTTACCTCTAGGTCTAGACACACTCTCTTAGGAACAGAAAATGTAAGAAAAGTGTCTCTAGTCATGTCTTCTAACTCAGGCTTAAGGAAAATGTAGGCATTCTCCACTGTCATCACATCCCACTGCCCTCGGGTCCTGTAGTCTGGAGGTGTCACTATGGACAGAACATGAATGAGTGAGAGTCAACGCATAGAACCATACACATGGCTCAACAAAGGATTGGTTGTGGACTGTCGGCAGAGCACTGAACTCATCTTGTGTCTGACATGAATGAAGGTCACCCAAGAGCAGCACCATTCTGGCAGCCCAATTTCTTCAGATTCTGTGAAATAAATACTCTATCAGCCAGCAGGACCAATCTAGGCACAGACTTCCTGCCTGAAACTGAGGGCCAGACACAGGGCTCTGGAACAATTACAGATGTTCCTTGGTACATCCTGTCAACCCAAGAACATAGTTTGAAAAAATATATATATGTGTGTGTGTGTGTGTGTGTGTGTGTGTGTGTGTGTGTGTGTGTATATATACATACATAGATATGTACATTTAGGACACAGTTTGGAGAGGTAAAATGTAAATGCAGAAAGCCCTGCTCAGATAAAACTGCTCTCAGACCTGGGTCAGTGGAGCCTCTGTGTGTGTGTGTACTCACACTCATTCATTTTGGAGGAGGGATGTGGAGGACCAGAAGGTGCTACAAAGGGTAGAAATGGGAACCACGGTCATGTGGGGCCCCTGTCTGGGCTCTGGGTTCTCTGCTTGTACTGCGCTGCCAGATCCAGCTTTTCCCAGGCATCTGAGAGGGACTTGGAAAGTGTCAGGGAAAGTACTGCAAAGTCCTCTGAGGTACAGATGTTAGGCAACAGCCCTGCTTGCCTAGGTCTGAGGGTGGTGCTGTCTCAGCAGCACTTTCTGTATTTAACTTTTGCCTCCCCAAACTGTGTCCTGAGTGTAACATAGTAAACCTATTGCTTGCCCTAGAGTAGACACTGAATGTAAATGATATTTTTCAAATTGGATAGAATCCTGAGTCTTAAGAAATATTGTAAAAGGCAATAAACCCCAAATCGGGTCCCCATAACCACAGCAGACCCTGATCGAGATCTCATTAATACTCTTTCTACTAATCCTCAAGAATTAGCAAATACAACTCTATCCTGCTGTGAAACACTCTCCACCTCCAGGGTTCAAGTAAAGACTCAGAAAGAAGAGCCAAAGAAGCCTAGTTAAATGTATTTTTGAATCCAAGCATTGAGTAGCATTTCTAATAAGCCCTCTCAGGCTTAACGGGGCTTTCTGACAATTCCCCACTCCAAACTCCCCTATATGCCTCACCATTTATGTCTTATAATTCCATCTAGTAGATAATCAAGGTATCACATTCGAAGTCACTTAAGTTTGAATAGGCTTTTCCAGTGCCCTTTGATGGCTTAAACGTTTCGTATCTGCTATGCCTGTGCCTTTCTGAGAGCTCACTGCTCTAGTATAGGTTGGCTTAGACTCAAATGCAAAGAAGCTCATGTTCTCCTTAGAGAGAAGCTTCTCAAGAAAATCTAAAGCAGTCACCATGGGGCTTTAAATCACTCATCATCGACCTGGTGACCAGACTTTTTCCCTTGGCAGCCATCTCTACCTCTGAAACATCCTAAACCTAGGACTCCTGAGGAGTTTCTAAGAGTAAGAGAGATCTATTCCATAGCTTACTTCACCTTAGGCAAACAATAGATGCATATCCCTGTGATTTTCCTTTGCAGACAAAGAAATTAAGTTCAACTGGTAGCTCTCCCAATTCTGCCCTCCTAGGGCGCCTGAAACTGACCCCACCCTGGGGAAAGTTCTGGGCCATTAGCTAGCTTATTGTCATGTTTCTCACCAAGAGACAATGCACCTGAAGGTGTCTGACTGCAGAGATCTCTGGAAAGAGAGACTTTTTAAAGAAGAAGAAAGAGGGTTTTTAAAGGAAGATAGCAAAAAATCAGTTGAATCATGTGTGCAATTGGTCCAAGAGCCCAATGCCCTTAAGACTTGCTGAAGTACCCGCAGGTAGACAGCACCTTCCAGGCAGTTTCTCCACTGCCGAAGAACATTGTGTGAGCCAGTGCATCTACCCCCACCCACACTTATCACGGGCCCTCCCAGATTTCAGTTATTCTCTTGGTCTTGAGCTTACATTCAGCCCTGCACTGTCTGTCTCCTTGCTCTCCCTGAAACAATCGTGGGGAAGGAAGAGTATCCCTAGAACCTGATGCATTAGTTTCCTAGGGCTGCCCTAGCAACGTACCACAAGAGGGGCTGCTTAAAACAAGACCTTTATTCTCTCACAGTTCTGGAGGCTGGAACTCCAAGATCAAGGTGTCAGCAGTGTTGGTTCTTTCTGAAGGCTCTGAAGGAGAAACTGTCCTCTCTCCTAGCTTCTGGTGGTTGCCAGCAGCTCTTCACATTCCTTGGTTTTGAGATGCCTCACTCCAATCTCTACCCCTGTTTTCAGGTAGCCTTATTCTGTGTCCCCTCTGTGCCACTGTGTCTGAATCTTCCTCTCCTTTCTCGCATAAAGATACCAGTCATTGGATTTAGAACTCACCCCAATCTAGTATAATCTCATTTTAACTAATTACAACTGTAAAGACCGTCTTTCCAAATAAGGTCCCATTCTGTGGTCCCAGATGGACAGGAATTTAGGGACAGGGGGACGTTATTCAACCCACTATACCTGGTTTTGGTTTAAACCACCATCAACCCCACTGTTTCTGGTCAATGCTGACTGTGCCAACAGACCCTTCACCATGCAGCTGGGACACTGCCCACTTTCTTCCTTTGCTCACCAACAAACGAGCAACAAATGCACTGGCTCTAATTTGTTCTCTGCCCTTCTCAGAAGTGTTTCTGACCTTTCTCGGTAGCCATTGCTGGATTCATACACTGCCTCAACCACCAAAGCACATGTAAGCCTGCCATGAAGTTCTTAGCGGACACATAATGAATAAATGAACTAAGTATATAAACAAAAGGCAGCCTATTCTAATCTGACCCTAGATAAAACAATGAAGTAGATAAAATTTATTCTCAGAATTCCTGTCCCTAGAGGTCCAAGGCCACTTTCTACTCCAGGTTCCCAGAGTCTTCAACCACATTCAGACAATCTCCCATCCCTGCACCTCTTTGACACCCTGGTCTCCCTTTTCCAAAATGTTCTTCAGGCTACAAAAAGGAAACTAAAGCCATTTGGTACATTACTTCATATTACGCTATTCATAACTATCAATGGAATTTCTATTTTAACAGAGACTTTTGATACCATAGCCAAAGCAGCCAAGTAATCTGGGCACTTTGGCAAAGCTAGAGACTTACAGGCAATGATTTGGGTCACTAGTAACCACTTTTATCCCACCCTGGCCCAGTCACTACGCTTGCCCCCATGCAAGTTGTTCTGGACTCTCCCTCTGGAAATAGGCACAGCCCAGGTGCACTCATCTTCTTCCACCTCCTCTGCCTGCACACCTGCTTGTCCAAATGATCTGCTTCTAGTTCTCTCTCCTTCAGGTGACCTTATGCCAACTTTTCCATTTTTCTTCCATTCCTTCATTTCCTCTCTAACCCTTGGACAACATTCCTTTTGTCTTAAAAAAAGGGGGGGGGGCTTATTGTTTTTGTCCCTTAGGGAAAAAAATTGTTGTCCCTTAGAAAAAATTGTTGTAATTCTAATCATCAGGGACAAAGTCAACATGTTCAGGCTGTCTGACCTTTAAAATCACTTTTGGGACAGAGTCTCTATTTTTATTTTCTTCCCAGAGATTTAGTGATGTGCAGCTCCCAGTTTTTATTCACTGTCCTTTCAGTCAATTCAATCTCAAGAATTAATTTTTTAGTAGACACTGGAAGAAAGGTCAAAAAAAAAAAAACCTGGAAGGGCTGCTCTCTGAAATGCATTTATATGGCATTTCACCCAGCAGGACCTCCCTGGTTCTGTTTTCTGGCCCTGCTCCCCAGAGCTTTGTCCCAGACAGATGGGCAAGCCAAGGGGTGAGCCTCCAAGTGGAAGAGAGAGACCTAGGAATCAACCAGTAGCTGCCAGGCGAAATGACACATGTGAATGGCCCTGGCTAAACAATGGCAGCATTTCTTGTGAGCTTCATCGTGGAGCCCTTCATCATCCAGGCCCAATACAGCTGTACCACGGACCCTCTAGGTAAGCTTTGCACTGGTTTTCCCCATGTAGAAAGCATAAAGGGTCAGTGACAGCACAGATTCCACAGCTGTGTCCATTATTCGTCCTCTGATCGGTGACCAAGGGAAGGCTTTTTCATCACCAGATGTGTCTGGTCGGTCTACTACTCTAAATAGATCTATACACAACTAGATGTCATGCTATGCCATTATTAGTCAGCTGAGTTGTTAACCATACTTCCTGGGTCTGGTTTTAAAAAGAGAAGTGTAGAATGTAGCCTCTAATCTATGTTTCAAGGACAGCCAAGCAATTGTTGCCCATACATACTGCCTGACATTCCATTTGTAATTCTTATCAAAGACCTCAGACCCTCCCATGTCCATCACAGAGGACTTGTTTATTTCAAACAGAGGTACCATTACACAGAATGACTACTTTTGGGGTCCAAGGTAGGCCACTCCCAAATGTGCTTCAATGGTATATAGATTATTTTGAATTAAAGTTACTTGAAGAAACAGCCAACTTAAAGGGGACACTCTGACTCTCCTTTTTGTCTCCTAGAAAGTAGAAAATATATCTCTCATGTGAAAGGTTCACTCCCTGCATCTGGACGTAGAAGGACACCCTTATCGCCAACGATAGGGAACTTAGGACTGACCTAGAAGCCTATATAAACAAACCCTGTTGCTTCTTTAATTTGCTACCCAAAGCCCAAACTCTGTTTAGATTCTTCACTAATGGGCACTCAAAACCTAAGTTTCCTTGTCCTGTCAATTCCTTACAAATTTATCGTTTCTTTGTCTAAAAAGTATAGTGGCCTGTTTGGGCCATGCATGAATTAAAATGTTTCTTTTTCTCCTGTTAATCAGTCTGGTGTCAATTTCATTATTAGTCCAGCGACTGGAACTCAAGATGTTAAAAAAAAAAACAAAACTCAAGATGGGTAGAGGGAGAAATTTCCCCAACCCCACCACCACATAATTTATCCTCCAAACTAGGAACTTTTGAGAGAGAACAAAAAGACACCTCTTATTATTACAACAAAACAACAAGCATGAACCAGAGCTGTTCCAGGAAAACCAGGATGTTGGCTACCTAATTCATTGACCATACAGTCAGTTGAAGTAGAAAGTGGAGAAGGAGCATGGTGACCTGGACTTTGTACCAGAGGTGTCCCAGTCCATTTTACCTCTGGTGTTATATCCCCTTGAATTAGGAATAGAACTTCTGGTTTGAGAGCCCTAAACAATGGACTCAAATAAAGGTGCCCAGCACAGCAGACCATTAAGAAAATCATATGCCAGTGGTAACGGCCAGAATCAAGGCTGTGGGAAGACTTATAATGGAGTCAGAGTTGGAAACAATAAGGGGAGACTTAGGGCTTAATCTGAGCTTGAGGAAGTAGAGACAACGAGATGTAATATTAAAGGAAATAAAGGTAAGGCATCCCAAACAAGGAGTGCTCAGTGATTCAGAAAGAATATTGAAGAAAAGCACCTTCCTACGAAAGAGAGGGAAATTTGGGAAGTCAAAAAAGTAGATCAGCTTGTGAAGGGCCTCCATGTGGAGAGGAAGTACAGCATAGTTGCTGAAAGCGAAGGGCATGCATTCTGGACTGCCTGACATTGGACCCTAGCTCTACACTTCCTAGGTGTGTGATATAAAGTCTTTGCCTTGATTTCCTTATCTGCATAATAGGGATAATGAAAGTATCTTTTCTTAAAGGGTTGTTGTGATGATTAAATGACTAATATATGCAATGCACTTAGAATTGTTAGAGGTAACTGAGAGTCATTAAGGATTCTAAGAAGGCAAGTGGCAGAAAGAAAATACTCAGGGATAATAATCAGTGTTCTAGGTTTAGAATGAATGGAAAGTGGGTAGAGTAGAAAGAAAGAGAATAGCCAGGAGGTTATACTGGTCCAGGCCATGTGAAGATTGCAACCTCCTTCCCCCTGCATACATCATGAAGATATTACAGTTTTCTGACTGAATCATGCCTTTAAACAGGATAAACTCTGCCTGGCATATCTTCCCTTCCTTCCCCCTCCATCTTTACCTAGAAAACTCTTCTTTATACTTCAAGTCTTATTAAGGGATCAACACTTCTAGGAAGCCTTCCAGATTATTCTCCACTTGTCTTCACCCCAGATCCATTTTCTAACCTTTGGTCCTGCTCTGTGCGGTTGGCTGACCCCTAGAGAGTGCATTGTGTAAGCTCCTTTGACAGTTGACTTTCATCTGGGTTTTGCTGATGAGAGATTCCAGCAGGAGATTGCAAGGTAGAAGGAGAAAGAGGTTGGAGTATTTCTTCCTTGCTCCCCACCCCCTGTTTTAGTGTCTAATATCTGATATCTATCAATAACTGCATCCTCCAATGCTGCACACCTCAATGGCGGCCACTCCTCCATAGTTCCAGCTCTCATGGGCTCTGGTAAATGGGCTTTTCTTTGACCTTTCAGCCTAAGGTGTTAAGATCTTCCCATGATTGCTGGACTCCTGGTGCCTCAACGCCTGTTTTTGGCCTCCTTAACCCTGTCCGTGCCTCTCTAAAAGTCCCTCCCAGAAAGTTCACTCAGTTGAACCATATAGAGTGAAGCTGATATCCTGCCAGGATCCTGACTTCATATTTTCCCTCTTGAGCATCTTTTATGTACACTTCCTTTTTTTCTTCTGTAGCATCCTCTTCTTACAGCCATCACAGTGATTGTTATAGGGTGTTGTAATAGTTAGTTCACTTGTCCATCTCCCCTTCTGGATTGTTAACTCTTTAAAGACATGTTTTTGATTATTGTGCCTGGCACATAGCATTCAATGAACGCCTAGATCCACTTACTTCTGACTTAACAGTTTCTAATTTAACGTTATAATGCCTTTCTCAAAAACAGCTAAAGAGGGAGAAACACTTGATGTAATACAAACTCAATAAATAATAATATAAACATAGAATTATATGACTTTTGTGTTTTGCAAACTGTTTTTATGTCCATTGAGTTAATTGTCACAACAGCTTTATGAAAAAATACATTCAGCTAAATAATAGAACCAGTTGCTGTAAAGTTAATACGTTAGTGGAAACTATGGTCAAGGACCAGGTGCAAGAACCAATCAGCCTGGATTCAGATACTAGTTCTACCTCTTTTCCATTCTATAACCTCACACACTACATAAAGGCTCTGTGCCTTAGGGTCCTGCTTACACACAGAGGAAAATAATAACCCCCACCTCATAGTGACCATTGAATAAAGTCATAATTGAAAAGCACTAGAATGGGATCAGATATATAACAAAAGCCCGATAAATATTACTTTCTTATTCTTGATAAAACCACTAATCTCATGAAGGTGTACAAGAAAATACTTCTCAGTTTTGCAACACAAACAGCTTCTTCTCCTAATATAAATGCTAACTTCACATCTCAGGAAGAAAAGTAGAGATAATACCCTGAGAGGGTTTGAGTCGAAAGTCTCCTAAACTCATAAAAGCCCCCCAACTTCACACTTCAAATTTTTCTTCACACAGACCTTAATACTGCTTGGGCATTCCTTTAACAGACATTATTAAGCACATTCTGTCTGTCTGGCCCTGTGAGATGTATTACAATCTCTTTCATCACAAGAGACCAGGAGGTAGACTGAGATTTGGAGGAACACTGTGCTGAGTCCAAATCCTGGCTCTGCTCCCTTGGTGGACATGAAGAAACCAGGTAAATTTTCTAAGTCATATTTTTCTCACCTGAAAAGTTATAAAAATAACACCTACTCAAGGGCTGTGGTTAAGAGTAATTTACACGACAGGTGCCACTTAGTAGCAATTCATAAATGTTATTTGGATCCTCTCCCTTCTAATTGAAAGGACCCCATGGGGAGGACCAAGTGACAAAAGAAAGCTGGGCCACACAGAGGGGGCTTGCTTGCTCTGTCTGGGATCAGCAGCACTTTTGTTCCAGAGCATTCCTACTGTGAGCATGTGCAGGGTCTCCACTTCCTCATCACCCCTCCCCTCAAGAAAGAAAGAGCAGCAGAAGTGAAGGAATCCTGTAAACTTTTATCACCTTGACCCTCAGATTGTGGTTCCAGTTGCACTTCTTCTCGAACATGTCAGTCCTAGAGCAGAACCAAGCTAAGAGATGAAGGCTGGCCAGTGTGGGTTTTGTGAGCCCAAGCAGGTTGAGGAGAACGTCAACTCATGGGGTGAACCAGTGTGGGTATGAGAGCACAAGCCGCATGAGGCGGGGGTCTGGGTGGGGTGGCCAGGGTGAGGACTCAGCCTGAGCAGGTGAGGGAGCCGTGTTAGCAAGGAGTAGCCTGGTGTGTGGCGTCAGAAACTAAGCAGAATGAGAAGGGAATCCACACTGTGGGTGGCCAGCGTGGGGTGTTAGACTCAAGTGGGTTAAGGAAGGTGCCCCTGTTTGGGACAGCCTAATGCAAGGTGTTGAACCTGAGTAGGCTGAAGGAGCATGACCCAGCACGAGATACTGGAGCCAAAGCTTGTAGGATGGGCTCCACATCAGAGGAGACTGCAGCAGTGATGGGAGGTTGGTCATATACAAGGTGAATGAACAAATACACAAATATATTAAGGATAGTAAAAGCCATATCCCTCACTAGAGAACGAAGGGGGTTACAATATGGAAAGAAGAAAAACTAGAATGAACCCTGTGGTGCTGGTTTGGAATTAGAAATATCACACGGTGTTTAGATATAAACGTGAATCATCTTGTTGGGGTGTGTTTGTGTGTATTTATTCCTAGCTCTGTCCACAGAGAGGTTCTGGAGGGGCAGCGACACCCGCAAAGCAGTGCACACAACTAATGCCCATTTCTTGACTTCTAAATACCATTTGTCACTAAAAGGAACCAAAGTTCCTTGGAGAAATGGCTGATTCCAGGGCCAAGATGACAAAATACAAGATGAGTTAGAATATCTGGTTGACCCACAAAGCAAGGAAATACAGGATGATTGTGACATATTACAAGCACATACAAGTCAGCTTGAAGGAATTCTACTGGACAAAACTGGGAGAATTTGAGCATCAGAATATAAATGGGGTTATAACCCATTGAATAAACCAGAAAACCAATAAATAAATAGATAAATAAATAAATGGAATGTTTGATTAGAAATAGGACATTTACAGATTTTCTAAGTAACTCTGCACAAAACATGCATTAATTATAAAGAGGGAAAGTGTAACATTACAGTAAAGTACATTCAGATGGCAGACACCGTCTGAATCATGTGATGAAATTTACTTTACCAAAAATGGTACAGGGGCTTCCCTGGTGGCCGCAGTGGTTAAGAATCCGCCTGCCAATGCAGGGGACACGGGTTCAATCCCTGGTCTGGGAAAATTCCACGTGCCACGGAGCAACTAAGCTCATGCTCCACAACTACTGAGCTTGTGCTCTAGAGCCCGCGAGCCACAACTACTGAGGCCTGCGCTCCTAGAGCCCACGATCCACAACAAGAGAAGCCACTGCAATGAGAAGCCCGTGCACCACAATGCAGAGTAGCCCCCGCTGGCCACAACCAGAGAAAGCCTGCGCACAGCAACAAAGACCCAACACAGCCAAAAATAAATTAATTAAATATTATTTTTTAAAAAATTGTACAAATTGAAATCTTGAGCCACGTGATAGGATACAAGAAGACCACAGCCTCCTGTCTGAGATACTCCTGAATCTAATCTTGAGGAAGCATTCAACAAACTCAAATTGAAGGATATTCTACATGGTAACTGAACTCTAAACTTCAAAAGAGTAAAGGTCATGGAAGTCGAGGAAAGACTGAAAGTGTTCTAGATAGAAAGAGACTAAAGAGGCATGTGTAAAGGCAGGACGATTCTCTGCTGGATCTTCTTGCTGGGAAAGACATAATGGGGCAGCTCAGAAACTTGAATGGGGTCTGAGGACTAAACGGTAATCACGTTAATGAGATAAACAAGTTTTGGGAATCTAATGTACAGCCTGGTGACTATAGTCAACAATACTGGATTGTACGCTTGAAGGTTGGTAAGAGAATAGATCTTAAATGTTCTCACCACGCACAGAAAAAACTAATTATGTGAAGCGACAGAGGTGTTAACTAACATTGTAGTAATCATTACACAACATATGTATATCAAATCATCACACTGTACACCTTAAAGTTACTTATGCAATGTTATAAGTCAGTTATATCTCAATAAGTCTGGGAAAATCATAATCAAGTACCAATGATACTTGATGGTACCAATCAAGTACCAAAAATCATAATCAAGTACCAATGATTTTCCTGATTTTGATGGCTGTTTGTGGTTTCTTAAGACACTACCCTTAATAAAGAATTTAGGGGTGATAGGACACAAGGTCGACAACTTACTCTTAAATGGTTCAGCTAAAACAAGTTATTTTAATTGTACTTGCAAATTTCCTGTACATATGAGATCATCTGAACATTTTTTTAAAAACTGTATACTGAAAATAATTCTACAGCTAGAATTGTAAATTCTATTCATGGGAAAGAGTGGTGGGTCCTGCCTTCCGCAATTATGTTATATATATATATATATATATATATATATATATATATATATATATATATATATATATATATATTTTAAGATTTTTTTGATGTGGACCATTTTTAACATCTTTATTGAATTTGTTACAATATTGCTTCTTTTTTTATGTTTTGGTTTTTTGGCCACAAGGCATGTGGGATCTTAGCTCCCCAACCAGGGATCGAGCCCTCACCCCCTATATTGGAAGGCAAAGTCTTAACCACTGGACTGCCAGGAAGTCCCCCACAATTACATTATATCTTAAAGGTTTTCTTTTTTCCCTTTTATTCTGTTGTGCTAGTATCAGCTTGGTCATGTGTGTTTAATTTTACACCCTGTGCTGAGAATGTTTTAAATCAGATAAGAGGGCTAAGAAAGCAGAGTAAGGGTGAAATAATACACTCCAGTTACCTTTATGGATTTCCAGGGCCCTGAAAATGCAAACACTTATTCTGTTGAACCACCCTCCAACTTTGTCCATAACTGAAGGTATCATGGCTACTTAAGAATCTGGCTCAGTAATTGCTTCCATAAACTATGCACTGCAGCCCTTGCTAGACACACTTGGCTCTGGCCGCCGGCATCGCTAACACAAACCCTCACAAGGTCCCATCAATGGTGCAGCCTCCAGATGAATGACCCTTGGTAGGGCATTTTCAAAATTTGAATCCAACTTTTTATTTCATCTTGAGAACAACTGCCATGCTGTTGCCTCAACCCCAAACCGTTCATGAAGAGGGAGTTTTCCAGGGAATCTAAGGCACAAGCAGAGAGAAGACTAGGTTTAAATTCAGATAAAAATCCCTGAGCCTCACAACTCTTGTCCAAATGTGTTTCATTTGATCTGTAATTCTGGGACCCAGAATTCAGGAGGAAACCCATCTCCTGTTTCTGCCACTTTAGAGCTGCATCTGGATAAGGTCGATAGTGGGGAGAGGTGAACTTTTTGGTTTTGAACCATCTTAACATCTGAAGAGAATGATTTCAGAATTTAGCAATAATAGTAATAGAGCATTTAAATGAAACAACTTTAAGTTTCTTAAACACAAAACTTATGCTTCCTATGATTTACTGCAATCTGAATCAAACAAAAAACAAAAACACTCATCTAGAGCCCCTGCTTGGAACAATACCCAGCAAAAAGCCCCCTGGAATGTACAGACATAGGAATAGAGTCCATGCTGTAGCCTGAGTAATTACTATGGAGTCAGACAGACAGGGGTTCAAATCCCAGCTCTGCCATTCACTAATTGCATTCAACAGTTATTTTAATCTTCCTGAGTTTAAATTTCTTCAACTATAAAATTGGAATTTAATTAATACTATCTGCTGTTCAGGGTTTTTAGAAATATTTTAAGATATTCAATGTGTAAGACACTTAACAGAGCACCTGACTCATGATAGGCATCAGCAGAAAGGAGCTACTCTTATAATCATTATTGTATCATTTCATTAGGAAAGAATGGGCTATGCTATAGTGACAAATAAGACCCAAACTCTCTTAACATAATAGAGGCTTATTTCTCACTCATACCAAGCGTAATGTGACTCAGGCAACCTTGTTCTATCATGAGTTATGCTATCTTAGCCTCTAAAGTTGCTGTGGCAGGGACAGAGATGGTGGAGGGATTCTAAGAGCTGACCTGAGAGTGGGATATATTTCTTCTGTGCTCACAGACCATGGACAAGAACTCAGTCTTGTGGACCTGACCTAATGGCATGGCATGTAGTCTTCCTGTGTGCCAGGAAGTAAAAGGTGAGTGGGCACATAGCAGTCTCTCTTCCACAATAAGCAATAAACAAGAATCTGTAAGCAAATAAGATCAATAAGCAAAGGTCAACTGAGTTAAAGACCTTGAGTAGCATAGGAGAGACTTATGTTTTTATTCTGAGAGACAGAATGTAATCAGCATCATAAAAATGCAGACATATTACTTTGAAAACAGGAGAGAAGAGAACTGTCCTCAGAGTGGGAGCAAAAGAAGGAGTTCATGGCAAAGGAAGCATCTGAGTTGGACCTTGAATGATACATAGGACTGGACACAGTCAAGAACAGGAAGATGCTCAAAAATATATGATGTTTTGTGAACACTCCCACAACCAATCACACAGTTCACAATTTTTAGCGTGTTTCCAAGTGGAACCCAATTTCCTGGGAGAATTCAGAATATCCACACTATTTCATCCAATATTAGCAAGAGGTAAGGAAAGCTAAAATGGTACCAAAGGACCTAACATATGAGTTGTGCAGAGTGTGAGCCTTCATAAACCTAGTTGCTGTTCAAGTGTTGGTGTGTGTTCTCCATGGGCTTGTTAGGGGAACCATTGACTGAAACTGCCCCTCCTGGCCAGGCCTGATAGTAACCACTTGCATGACTTATCTTACAACAGGGGTCCTGGTAAGGAATGTGGAACTAACAAGCTACCACCAACTGGAATAATTTGGGAAAGGTCAAAAGGAGAGAGGAGATGCCAGTCCATATGTCCTACCAACCCCCCAGAATCATTCTCACTGGAATCCATCTTGGCCGAGCGATGCATCACCAGGAAGGACCCTGAGTCAGAGTGATTGGCCAGAGACAAATGGAAACTTACCCCCGAGACTGCGAGCCACGTGGCAGAGCAGTCCTCCTGGCTTCCCTGACACCACTACTCTCCGCCTGGTCACCCCATCTCAATAAAGTTTCTTGCTTTGTTAACATGTGTGGATCGTCGGACAATTCATTTCCGAGTGTTAGACAGGAGCCCACTCTCAGGCCCTGGAAGGGGACCCCCTTCCTGCAACAGGCTCAAGGGAATACTGGGGAATTTTCTAGGTGTTCCAGTTATCTATTTCTGTGTAAAAAAACTACCCAAAACTTAGCAGTCTGGAGTTCAGGTAGGGTTCTTTGGGTGATTTTTCTGTCCCATGCACCATAGATGAAGTCCATTTATGGGTATTCAGTTGGTGGATAGGCTGATCTGAAAGGCTCAACAGGGCTTTCTTCACATGTCTGGTGCTTTGTCAAGGAGGCAAGGCTCAGCTAGGACTGACCTCCTGAGTGAAATGCCTTGGCCTCTCCGTCATGGTAGCCTTGAAGTAATCAGACATCTTACATGGTGGCTCAGGGCTCCAAGAGCAAGTCTTCTAGAAAACAAGGTGAAAGCTGCATGGCCTTTGCAGTATCAAGTCCATCATGTTCTATTGGTTACAGCAAACCATGGAGTCTAGCCCTGTGATATTGTGATTTATCAGAAATACATATTTGGTCATTCAGATGACTAAAATATATTTCTCATATATATTTGGTCTTCCTCCACAGTTCCTGGCTCACATCTCCCCAAACGCTTGGAATTTCCTAAATGAAGAAAGTGGTAAGGTTGTCTTTTGTTATGCAAATGAGCTGACTTGGAAAGCACCTAAGGATGGGGGGCTGGTTGCTGGTGGAGCCAACCTTGTGATTAGAGGGCTGGAACTTTCAGTACCACGCCCCCCGACCCAATCCCACCTCCTGAGAGGGGAGAGGGGCTGCAGACAAAGTTCAATCACCAGTGGTCAACAATTTAATCAGTCATGCCTATGTAATAAAGCCTCCATAAAAAAACCAAAAGGATGGGGTTCAGGGAGTGTCCAGGCTGGTGAACATGTGAAGACTGGAGAGAATGGAGAGCCTGGAGGAGGCATGAAGTGGCACGCCCCATTCTTTGCCCTGTGCATCTCTTCCATTTGGTCATTCCTGAGTTATATCCTTTTATAATAAACTGGTGATATTGTAAGCAGTGTTTCTCTGAGTTCTATGAGCTGTTCCTGTAAATTAATTAAACCTAGGGAGGGAGTCGTGGAAACCCCTGATTTAGTCTATCAGTCAGAAGCACAGGTGACAACCTGGACTTGCAATTCGTGTCTGAAGTGGGAGGCAGGGAGTGTAGTGGGCAGTCTTCTAGGACTGAACCCTTAACCTGTGGAATCTGGTGTGATTCCAGGTACATAGTGTCTGAATTGAGTTAAATTCTCAGACACCAGTGAGTGTCCAAGAATTGCTTGGCAGTGGTATGGGGGAATCCCCCCTACACATTGGAATTAGTCTCCAAAGCACCGATTCAAGGAAATGATAATTAGATCCCATCTCTTTTTTTTTTTTAAACATCTTTATTGGAGTATAATTGCCTTACAATGTTGTGTTAGTTTCTGCTATATAATATAGTGAATCCATATATCCTCATAGCCCCTCTCTCTTGCGTCTCCCTCCCACCCTCCCTATCCCACCCCTCTAGGTGTTCACAAAGCACCGAGCTGATCTCCCTGTGCTATGCAGCTGCTTCCCACTAGCTATCAATTTTACATTTGGTAGTGTATATATGTCAATGTTACTCTCTCACTTCCTCCCAGCTTCCCCTTCCCCTCCCCCGTGTCCTCAAGTCCACTCTCTACGTCTGCGTCTTTATTCCTGTCCTGCCCCTAGGTTCGTCAGAACCATATTTTCTTTTTTTTTTTTTTTTTGAGATTCCATATATATGTGTTAGCATACAGTATTTGTTTTTCTTTTTCTGACTTACCTCACTCTGTATGACAGACTCTAGGTCTATCCACCTCACTACAAATAACTCAATTTCATTTCTTTTTTTTTTTTTTTTTTTTTTTTTTGCGGTACGCGGGCCTCTCACTGTTGCGGCCTCTTCCGTTGCGGAGCACAGGCTCCGGACACGCAGGCTCAGCGGCCATGGCTCACGGGCCCAGCCGCTCCGCGGCATGTGGGATCTTCCCGGACCGGGGCACGAACCCGTGTCCCCTGCATTGACAGGCAGACTCTCAATCACTGTGCTACCAGGGAAGCCCCTACATCCTCTGATTTTTGAAAGTATCTACAACCTGTTGTGGCCTTTAACTAATGGACTGAGATTGACATCTGATAAAACCTCAAAAGTTCATGGAGGGACATGATCCTTTTAATAAGTATTGTTTAATATATCAATTTACAAACTGTGATATATAAATTATTTCCAATTAAATACTAAGATTTATTCCATAATTATTTTGTACATGGTATCATCACCCAGTAATTATGTGGTGACTATATTTCCCAAATACAATTTTTTTAACATCATTATTGGGGTATAATTGCTTTACAATGGTGTGTTAGTTTCTGCTTTATAACAAAGTGAATCAGTTATACGTATACATATGTCCCCATATCTCTTCCCTCTTGCATCTCCCTCCCACCCTCCCTATTCCACCACTCTAGATGGGCACAAAGCACCGAGCTGATCTCCCTGTGCTATGCGGCTGCTTCCCACTAGCTATCTGTTTTACGTTTGCTAGCGTATTTATGTCCATGCCACTCTCTCACTTTGTCCCAGCTTAACCTTCCCCCTCCTCGTATCCTCAAGTCCATTCTCTAGTAGGTCTGCGTCTTTATTCCCGTCTTGCCCTTAGGTTTTTCATGACCTCTTTTTTTCTTTTTTAGATTCCATATATATGTGTTAGCATATGGTATTTGTTTTTCTCTTTCTGACTTACCTCACTCTGTATGACAGACTCTAGGTCTATCCACCTCACTACAAATAACTCAATTTCATTTCTTTTTATGGCCGAGTAATATTCCATTGTATATATGTGCCACATCTGTCGATGGACACTTAGGTTGCTTCCATGTCCTGGCTACTGTAGTAGAACTGCAATGAACATTGTGATACATGACTCTTTTTTTTTTTTTTTTTTTTTTTTTTTTTTGCGGTACGCGGGCCTCTCACTGTTGTGGCCTCTCCCGTTGTGGAGCACAGGCTCCGGACGCGCAGGCTCAGCGGCCATGGCTCACGGGCCCAGCTGCTCCACGGCATGTGGGATCTTCCCGGACCAGGGCACGAACCCGCATCCCCTGCATTGGCAGGCGGACTCTCAACGACTGCGCCACCAGGGAAGCCCCATGACTCTTTTTGAATTATGTTTTTCTCAGGGTATATGCCCAGTAGTGGGATTGCTGGGTCATATGGTAGTTCTATAGCCATCTTTAATTGACCACACTGGGGTTTGGAAGGTTTAAAACATAGAGAGCTATTTAACAATTAAATCATCAAATATTTCTTGAGTCTTTCCTGTTTGTAGGGTGTGGTTCTAGGAAATATACATAAAGCTTGTGGGAGTCAGTCTGTAGCAGAAGTTCAGCCAGTAATATAGGGTCTCGTGGCTGGTTCCAAATAGTAGGGTGAGGCCAGCCAAGCCCCTCCCTTTCTCCGTGCATCAGTAACCATATCTGTTGCATGGGTGTGGGTATCTTTGCCCTGCCAATCTTTGAATTCATGGAGAGTGAATTAAATGGTTGGAAAACAGCTTAGAAACAATGTGAACTGCTCTACAGACAAGTACTGTGTTACTACCAGTCATAGAATTTACCCTCGGGGAATGAATTTTCTGGTTAGGAAAGTGAGACCTTTGTGGCATAGAAAGAAGTGTGAAGAATACAAGAGAACATGTGATCAAGAAATGGGTTGTGAGGCTCCAACTACAAAGACGGCAGGAGGAAGAGAAGGGAGACACTGTTATGAGCCACTGGGGAAGGACTGCCCATACGCCAGACTTCTTTTCCGTTGAAGAGACAAGATGTATTTGCAACTCCGAGGGAACTCTGGGAATTAACATTCTTAACATGCTTGCACACACTGCTGTTTTGTTTGGGGATGACTCTTCATTTCCAACTACCAAGTTGGCTTAGAGGTTGCCCTGCTGCAACCCTGCAGGCCCCGTCTCTGCATCACAGTACACAGCAACCGCACACAGATGCACTATGACCAAAGCTCTTGACGTGGGTCAGCCTCTGAAGTCTTCAGACCTCCACACTGCCTGCCGACCCTCAGCTTCACTGTCTTTGCAGGACTCTGAGTCTAAAGTGCCCTGGAGCCTCTCCTCAGGTCTTCTCTTTGATCTCTGATATCTGCTTCTGGGTGACAGCTTCTGGCAGTTGCATCCCCTTTGTCTAGACAGGAGGAGCTCAGTTCTTGGGGACCAGCTTCTGGGAGAGGCCTGTTGCTGCTGGCAGCTGGTCAAGCTCCCAGGATGGCTCTGGGCATGGCTAGAGACACTTTGGCTCTGGTCTAGGGGCAGGGGTGGGGTGGATAGCAGGAAAAGCTAAAGGCCAGCCCAAAGGTCCCCTGTCCTGAGGCACTGCCTCTGGCTCTGGCTCCCAAAAGCTTTGTTAGGTCCCATCCGACTGCCTGCGGCCCAGGAGCGCACCTCTGCGCCAGCACTCTGATCTCTACCTGACTCATGGTCTCCTACCGTGAGGTTCCTCTAACCCAGGGGCATCCAAGCTCATACTGGTTAGAGGTGCTCCCAGCCAGTTTCCAAAAGGGGACTGATGGGAATGACCCAGGCCGACACACCACATAGGCCATCACAAGTGAGATAACTAAGGCTCCAGGAGCTAAGCGACCCTAAAGTCACAGAGCTGGGACAGGGAAGAAATCAGACTCCTAGAGCCCAGGCAGTCACTCTGCCCAGAAGCTTCCACCAGACACCTGATCGGTTTTGTTCTTTCTCTGTTTTGCTCCCTCTAAGAAGATTGATTGAACTCTATGTGAATAGACGCTTTTACTCAAATCCTCTATTTTAAGTTCCATGTTCCTTGTTAGTCCTGCATTTTCTAAGGCCTCCTGGGGCTCGGTATTCCTTCTCTGCATTTTTCTAGTCTCCTGTATTCTAGATATGCCTTCCATGTCCCTCCTGTCAGTCCTTAGCGTGATGGTGCTGTAATTTTCCACTTCTCTGGGACTCAGTTTCTTCAGTGCTAAAATGGAGACACGAGCTTCATGTGTGTGCACACATGTTAGAAAACTTTATTCTGTGTTTTATTCAAAGTTCTCAAAATCTTTTTGCTACTTCTCTTCTACATCCTTTTCTGTGGCTTCCTGGGTCTTTTGGCATAGATGACTAACTAATGGGCCAGGCACTGACATGGGCCATGTGAAGACTGGTAAATGCCTAATGTTCTCCCCTTCCTCTTTTATCACATGGCTTTTTCCTTCTTGTATACATTTTGGTGGGGACATTACTGGTCCTGCCAGCTGGGAGCCAACTTGAGTTCTTCTATAGAACCGTTTCCCTTCCAGTGCAGAGGGCTTCCTGGGCAAGAGGACATGCCTGGATTTCATTTATTTATTTAATTAATTAATTAATTATTTATTTAACTTTTGGGCCGCACCATGTGGCATGTGGGATCTGAGTTCCCCGACCAGGGATCAAACCCATACCCCTTTCAGTGGAAGCATGGAGTCTTAACTGCTGGACTGCCAGGGAAATCCCTGGACTTCCTTTAGATGCTGCACATGAGCTGGATAGTCATAGACACCCATAATCCACCCCTATTTTCTTAGGGTCATCTGCCTTTAATTCTTCCAAGCCAAACGCTTTGCCAGCCTGAACTTCACCATGATGCGTGACAGCAGGCTTCTTACCACTGACCTGGTAGGTCCTTGTGCAGGGTGAAGGCAGTTCTGTGGTTCTGGCCTCATGTCTGCAGATTTCCTAGCTGGCTGGTTGAACCCCATGGTCATTGTTTCCAGGCCTTGTGGAAGCAGGGCTTACAATCACGCCATTTCCACCAGTGCCATGGCCTCCCAGACCTTTCCACCAGGAACAGCGCTGAGAAGAAAGTTCCCTGAGGTTTTGATCTCGGGTGGCCTTGGCCTGCAGTAGCTTGAAGCAGGGTTTTGGTTCCTGGCCAGAGACTGAAGGCAGGCCATGGCAGTGAGAGCCCTGAATCCTAGCCACTAGACCACCAGGGACCAGTGGCCAGTGACAAGGCCCTGGCCTGTTAGTTGTGTAGAAATGAATTTCCACATAGAGATGGAAAGTAGTGAAACAAGTAAAGTGTTTATTAGGAGGAAAAAGAGTAAGTGTGGATAGACACACGGGCGGGCTCAGAGAGAGCCATGCCTTCCTGGTAGTCTGAATCACTTTTATGGGGCATTTCTTCCGCGTTTCCTTTGACCAATCATTTTGACTTGCCTAGTTCTGAGTCCGTATTTGGTATATCTCAGGGTCCTCTCATGTGTGCACATACATCTCTTAGCCAAGATGTATTCTAGTGAAGAGGCCTATGGGTAGGTCAACATCACTTACTATGAGGTGACGCCCCCTCCCTTTTGACCTCCGAGGAGCCTTTCTGCACATGTACAGTCAGGAAGGTCTCCTTGACCACGAGAATTAGAAATATGTAGTTTTTTACCTCTTATCTGTGCAGGTATCAGCTTCTCCTCCCTCCTGCTGCTCAACCTGAGGCCCATCTATCTCCTACCTCCATTTCTGTGAAGCTTAAGTGGAGGACAGTAAAGGGCCCAAGCAATGAAAACTGAGGTCAGCGTTACTATTACTATTATTGTTGTCAGGGAAGGGTCTTTCTTACCTTAAACAAAGTAAGACGGCAGCCTCTGGACTCAGACCAAGCTGAATGTAGATCCTGACTCTGGCATTTGCAATAGTATCTTGGGTGAGTCATGTGGCCTCTCTGAATCACAGTTTCCTCATCTGTAAAGTGGGTAAATGGGTACCGACCTCACACGATTTTATGAAGTTCAGAAGAGATATGAATTGCCTAGGAGAGCAGACATTCACAGAGGTTGAAACCGAGCAGGACCCTGTGGGGCTCATGGGCACAGAGACCTTTTGGCCCTCATTTCTTGTAAGCAAGACTCCAGCCGCCATGACCTTCCCTGAGTTCCAAAGGGCAGATATGAACAGTTGCTAATCAAGGGAAGAGCAGCCACGAAACCACCTGAGGCAAGATTAAAGCTCATCAAGATTAGGAGACCCTGCAAACACCCTAATCTTGTCAGCAAACCCACCCTTGGAGACGACCAGACCCAGTGTTGTGGCCGGTTTTTGAAACTTGGCAGACGAAAGAAAAATGCAAGACTGTTACCGCCTTGATCCTTATGGCATACCCCTGACCACGAGACCCGACTATAAGACCTCTCCCTATCCTCTAGGGAGGGTCACAGTGCTTGAGGCATTAGCCTGCTGTGTTCCCTCTTTGCCTGGCAAAGAATAAAGCCATCCTTTCTTCCTCCTCCAAAACTCTGTCTCCATATCTCATTTTGGCATCAGTGTCCAGAGAGCCAATATTTTTGCATCAAGGTGAATGCCCCTCCTTTTCCCCTGAAGGAGTGACAATTTTGTCAGCATGCAGGTGGATGGGCTAGGAGATATTTGGAGGCACAAAGACCCCCAAAGGAGAGCTTGAGACACAGTACATGGGCAACCACCTCGAGTCTGCCAACTGGCCCACCTTTCCAAGGACCCAAACCTTCTCCTCCAGGGAAAAAGCTCTCCTGGCCCTTCCCCACTGGGACTCAGTGAAGAAAGTAGCATTGTTCTCATTGACAGTGGCCAGATGAGGAGTCTGTCCAGGTAAGTCTATGGACACAGACCTGCAAACCAGAGAACAGTCAGCCCTTGAAGGGAAGAATCCTCCCAGAAACCAGAGTCACTTCCAGCGTACCCTCTCATCAGTCAATTAGCTGAGAGAGGCTCGGGACTGCAAAAGTAAGCTCCCCCCGACATCATTAGCCCCTCCACATGCCCTCCCCTCTCCCGCCTCGCCACCCAGAGCCTCAGTTGGATCTTTGGTTGTGTTGGTCTCCCCAGCAAAACAGTGAACTCCTCCATGGCCAGAATTTGCCTCTCTGCCTCCCCAGAGCCTCCTGCAGGGCCCAGCACGGCAGAGACACTCCATAAATGTTTGCTGAAATGAACTGACACGTACCAGCGGGGCTGCCTCCACTGAGTCTCTGGGACCGAGCAGCGAGCTTCAAGCATAGAGCACCCAAGCTGCCAGATCTCACTTCCTCCCCAGAAAGAGGCTGGCAGTGGCTCCGCTGCATCTTCCAAGGTCCCCTTATGTGCAGGAAAAGTAAGAGCTTCCCTTCTGATGCTTATTATCTTCAGTGCATCTAATTATCATCTGTACAGTTGGGTAAGTTTGACTCGCCCGACCTCCCTGCATCAGTTTCAGGGTTTTAAACGATTGACAGCTCCAATTAGCTGTAATTAGAAAGGATTAAAACCATCCATCAGGCAAGTTTTACAGTTAGACCCTATGGTTTCTTACATCTTCATTTAAGATGGGTGGGGCCAGTGTGGGCTGGGGGGACAATGGCAACCTCACGTTGTTCTCTGCCTCTGGGTCTCTCTCCCTCTCTCTTTAAAACAGACCTGAGAGGAGAGCCAGGCCTTGTAAGAGAGGACCCTTCTTGCTGATGTGAGGACCAGCCCTGCCTTGATTTGCGTCGTGCTGGGTTTGGCAGTTGATAATAGAAAGGAACGAAATTCTAACTAGAGAGTGGGGAGTGGGGGAGGGTGCAGGGAAAAAAAAAAATTTAAGTCTTTAAAAAGCTAAAATTGCAGACTCTAATCCCTATTGCAAAGGCTCACCAGGAGCTTAGGCATAATGAATCTGGCTCCCCAGCACTTTATCCTGCTTTTGTTTATCTAACAGTTTGACAATGCATGTTTACGCACATCGGCAGTGGGGCTGCGTTGTTGGCGGTTCATTAATTAGCATCTGATTCCTCCTGTTAGCCAGGCTTCCAGAATTCGGGCTACTTTGATAAATAGTTGATTTTCCCCTCAAAGTTCTTTAATGTGCTGTCTTAGTCCGGATTGAACCTGAGCAGCAGGGCCTGGCCTATGAGGCAGGAACCCCACAGGAAGATGCGAAGGGGTCAAGCAGATAGACGGGACAGGAAACTGAGGCCTGAGAGACCTTAGAATCTGGAAGATGCCCTAGAGGTCCTCAAGACCCACCTGGGATTAGGATGCAGCAAAGGCCTAATAAAACACATTTATGGGGCATTATCTGATTTCATCCTCATATTAACTATCGTATTAGCATCAGTCCATTTTACAGATGTGGGAGACGTGGCTCAAGGAAGCCTGGCTAAAAATGCCTAAGCTAGTGGGATTCAAAGCCGACTCGACTCCATGACCCTCACCCTTTTGCCAGCTTTGCTGACTAAGAGGCTGCAAACACCAGCAGCAGAGCTCATAGAAGCAAACTGATGGGGGATGGGAATGCCTAGGGAGGGTCAGGGTGGCCCACAGGACAGCGACCCTGGAGGAGGCTGACGTCACACTTTACTAACCTGTTCTTAGCCCATACCCTCTGCTGGGAAATAGCAGGAAAAGACTGCAGGGTCTGGACTGGAGGAAAGGCAGGGCAGCGCAGGGCGGCGCTGTCAGTGCAGCATGAAGCGATTGGTTTGGTGGGTTTTTCTTCTGTGATACTTGGGAGCAGAAGCCGCAGGTCTATGAACAGATACAGTCCCTGGACAGCAGTATCTGGGCCCAGCTGCTCTCACCTTGAAACACCCATTTGCTCCAGGCCCTGGGAAGACTGCAGCTCAGCTGGTGCTGCTGTGCCTGACCCCCCTTCATCTCACCTCCTGCTGTTTGTGAGGCGCTTTGCCCTTCTGCATCAGACCACCACACAGGCACAGGCACATGCACATGGCCATGCACAATCACGCACAGAGACATGCACACGCGTGCACACGCGTGCAGGTGACACCCTTGTGCCAACCTTCCTCCCCGTCTGCTATTCTGAGCACTGGAACCTCAGCTGACCGCCCCCTCTGGCTGCACTCCAAACCGAGCTTTATTAATACATCCATCCAGTGCGCATCTCCCTCACCAAAGGAACACTCTGATGCTGCTGTTTTTAGCCACATGAGTGTGAGGGGCAAGGAAAGCACAGGAAACTTTTGTCCCCAAAGAAACTGCAGGAGTTACGGGGATGGGAAGCCCCTCCCCCCAACCCCCAGCTGGGAGCTGTCCCCTCCCCTAAGCCTGTGTCCTAGCCTGGGCTCAAACTTGAGAGTTTGCAGCCCCAGTTCTCACAGGTAAACAGTTGGCAGTGATGGGATGAAAAATCGATGGTGACGTTAAATGAAATCGCATTCTCCCACTCAAGGCTCTGGAAAGCACCACTGAGTCCGTTCAGGTGTTTTCTCTTCTCCTGATTCATATTTTCCTCTTTTTTGTTTTTTAGATTCCCTCTTGTATGTTCCAATTTATTTTTTTTAATTTATTTTTTTACACCTTTATTGGAGTATAATTGCTTTACAATGGTGTGTTAGTTTCTGCTTTACAACAAAGTGAATCAGTCATACATATACATATGTTCCCATATCTCTTCCCTCCTGCGTCTCCCTCCCTCCCACCCTCCCTATCTCACCCCTCTAGGTGGTCACAAAGCACTGAGCTGATCTCCCTGTGCTATGCGGCTGCTTCCCACTAGCTATCTACCTTACGTTTGGTAGTGTATATATGTCCATGTTTGCAGAAGGACGCAGAATGTGAGCGACGGCAGCCCGGCCACCACAGGTTAAGTCCACTTGCCTCCGCAAGCCAATCGTGGGCATCCCAGCCCAGCATCCCTTCCCTGAGAGTGAGAGGCCTTAGAACAGAGCGGTTCATTAACAAACCAGCGGTAGCTGCCTGCATCCCTTCATCCCTTTAATCCTCCCCAGAGCCCAAATGGAGGCTTTGTTTCAGAGGGAAGAAAAGCAAATAGTTGGTCACCAAGCAGTCAGGGATGAGGGTCTCCACCAGCAAAAACAAAGGGGGCCAGGGTCAGGGTCTGGCTGGGATTAACCCTTTGAGTTTCAAGTGAGAAATGGCTACATACACACACACACACACATACACACACACACTCCCTAACTGGCCCCTCTGAGCCCTGATGCTGAGCGAAGCCAAAAGGTCTCATTAAGCCCCGACTGCACCACGCAGAGCAAGGTGGTTGGTGGGCTCTGAAAGATTTGAAAATTAAAACAACAAAACCCAAAAAACCTGTGATCACAGCCCTGCTGTGAAGAAGAGCGTGACCACATTAAGAGGATGAGCTTAAGCCACGTGGAGAAAACCTGGTTTTGGAATCCCAGTTCTGCCTCCACACCCTTCTGGCACTAGCCTTCTAGGGAGGGAATCATCCCATCCTATTAATAGCATCCCCACCTGCTCAGCCCTCTTAGCTCTGTTTTGGCATTTTTGTCAGGTAGGGAGGGAAGGGATTATAATTCCCAGTTTGCAGAGGAGAATCAGAGGATCAGAGAGGCTGAGTGATTCTTCTAAGTTTGCCCAGCGAGAAAGTGCTAGAGCTGGGCTAGACACTGCCCGTGCCTGCCACCCCACAGTCCACCTAGGAAATACCTTCAAGACGGAGGTGCCTCACAGGTGTCCCCGGCTCTTCCTCACAGAGGTTCCCTTGAACTGGTCCCAGAACGTAGCTTACAACAGATTTGGGTGACTTCTGTTCTGTCACCTTGACATTTTTTCCACCTCACTTCTGCTTCTATCAGAATGCTGCTTTTGAAGGCAGCTGGGCTGCAGCGGACCTTTCAGGTGAGAGGTGACCTCCCTGACCACTCGTCTCTCCCGCCTGTCACAGGACAGCATGCTGTTCTTTTCCACGCTTGGCTAATTGTGGCTTCTGGGTGTCTTAGGCTGCTGTTTTGCACAGAGCGCCAGGTCCACTGCACACCGGGGCGGAGGTACTGTGCTGGGGAGGGGGGGAGCGGGTGCCTCCTGGGATATGAAAGGCCACCTGAGAAAACCTTCCCTTGCCTCCCTTGGTATCAACCCTCCCACTAGGAGATGAAATGTTGTACTTGAAAGAGGTCCTGGCTACTGCTTTGCCTGAGCTAGGATATGGCCTCAAGCTATTTTCAAGGCTTTGTTACTCCCCTACCAGAGGTTTGCTTAACTGAAATACACCCAGAGCCTCATTTTGATGTAACACCACAACTGAATAACTGTTCTGTTCTCCCGAGTTACCTGCACACTGCCTCCCACTCAGCCCATCATAGGTGCCCGAAGGCCACGGAGGGGTCAGGGCTCACTGCCTCTTTCCAGACTTAACTCATTCATGCTTTGTTACTTGTTTTTTATTCATTTGGCCTTAAAAAAAAAAAGTGCCCACCATTATAAAACACCTGCCCCCCACACAGCCCTTCCCCCCCCCACCCATTCACACAGCCCCCATCAGGAGCAGCATCTTCTGAAAAGGGCCCTGGAATGGAGGATCACCAGGGGCATCTTCTCCTTCCCTCAGGAAACATCCCTGGGTGTGTCTTAGGCAGTAAGATATAATTCTCTCTGCTGAGGTTCTTGAACCCAGCCAGAAAACCCTTTCTGTTTCAAGAGGCTTTTATAGATCGATGGACTGTGCCTGTAGCTGTTTTATTGTACCAAAGCGCTCTCGGATGTGTGGTGTCCGAAAAGAAGAGAGCGATCAATAAGGCAAGGGTACCAAGAGCACATTAATTATCAGGGAACACGGCTCAATCCGTCACTGGGGCCACTGTAGGGCCAGGAATGAACCCTGGGGAGTGAGAATGACCTGCTTCCCTCACCCCACCCCCATTCAACACTTTGTGGCAAATTCAAATGTTTTCAGTTCTCAGTCCTTTAAGGGTATGTCATACCTGTGTGCATTGATAAGGCAGGTAGTCACTGTTAGGGTGAGGATGGGGAAACAGTAGAGATATACCTGCCCATCTGGTCTGACCAAGGGCTCAACCTTTGGGAGTAGAGGATAAAATAGACCAAGGCTTTGGGGATATCCTCTAAGTGGGATTCACTGAGACCCAATGAACGTGATGCTCAGGGAACAGAAATGATATCTGCTCGCCTCTGACAAGAGCCCTACAATGCTGAGTGACCATATTATTTACAACACTAACCAGGATACTTTCAGGAGTGAAAGAGGGCACCATTAGTAGTTAATATTGGCACTGGGATCTGTCCCAGGCTAGCCAGCAACATGTTGTTCTATTGTCTTTTTTTTTTCCTTCTAAAGCAAGCCACTGCCTTCAGGAGAAGATTTGGCTCAAAGAAAACACACACACACACACACACACACACACACACACACGAATACCTTTGAATCAGAAATTCCAATTATAAATGGTCAGGATGGTGAAGTTTGGATTGGCAGAACTGGGGGTAAATTGTGGGTAATCAGGACACTGAGCGCAACACAGTACAACAGTGAAAGGCTGCCCTCCATGACCAGTAAATACTAGAAGGCAAGATATTCTCACATCAACAGAAGGGGACAGCCCCACGTTACACTGGGTCAGCCGCACCCTCCATCCTCTGCACCACCCCCCTCACCCTTGGCAATGAACCCAGATCACTACTTCATTGGGACTACCCCAACATCTAGTGGGATATCTGTCAACTCCCCGCCCCCAAATGGACAAGCCCATCTTTATCTGGTCCTGCACCCCCCGTCACCAGGGAGAGGGTCCCCTTCCTCATAGGAAAGGCCAGGTCCTCTAAGTGCTTTCTAGACCCAGCCCACCCCCTTCTAAGTAGTCTTAATCTTATCAATCACCCTGCCTCTGTCCCCCGAGGCTTTAAATTCTCCACCCCCCTAATCAATCCCATAGGCGTTTGAACATGCTCTAATCTCTCTCGTTAATAATAGTAATAATAATTTTTTTAAATGTCTAGATCTCACATCATCCTCTTGTTAGCTCTATAGTTCTTTTTTTCACAGCCAAACAACTCAAGAAAAATAAAATTGTTTCTACTTTGTGTCTCCACTTACCCACTTCCCATTCACGCCCCAGTCTGACTTTTGCCCCCATCTCAACACTGAAAGAGCTCTCAGTAAAGTCACCAACAACTTTCATACCACTAAATCCACTGGACATTTTTCAGTTTTCCTCTCACTTGATCTCTTAGTATCTTTCAACAACCCAGCTGACCACTCTCTCCCTCCTTCTTGAAACACTCTTGTCTTGTGGCCTCTTTGGCACCACAGAAAATTCTCCTGATTTTCTTCCTGTCTTTCTGGTCACCTTCTTTTTGACTCCATTCCAGCCTCTAACTCTACTCAACCTTTACCTGTTGGCTCTCTTAGGCTCTCCCATGCCACATTTCCTCTTCTTTCTGCTCACTCCCTAGGTGATTCTTTTCCCCTTATGGCCTCAATTACCATCTCTACACCACTTTGGATCTCTAAGCTCCAGAGCCTGAGAACCATATGTCCAAGGCTGGCTTGAAATGTGCTGCCTAAACACTGTTCAGCACAAGCATCTCAAACTCAAGATTCTGCTCTGGTGGGCCCCATCTTAAGAAAGCATCACTTTCCAATCCTCCCAGCCAATCATGATAGAAACTCAAGAAACATCCTTCAGATGTCATCCTCATGCTTCATACCTGATTCATAACCAAGTTCAGTTGTTCCTTCTAAGTTTCTCTTAAAACTACTCTATCTCCCTGCTACAGTTCTAGTTCATCTTGATCATATTTCTTCACCTGGACTCATGTAATAGCCCCCTTATTTGTCTTCTATATCTACTCCCCCCAGAGCAATCTATCTATCTATCTATCTATCTATCTATCTATCTATCTATTATACACACACACACACACACACACACACACACACACACACACACATACATACACACATAAAGTCATTGCTCCTTTGGCTTAAAACTTTTCAAAAACCAGTATCCTTACTATGATGTACAAACTCCTACATGATTTAAGACCCCTTTCCTGCAGCTCCAGTCTCATCCCATCCCCTATACCCAAGTCATTGTTTTCCAGAAACACTGCTTTATTATTTCCTCAAACATTCCAACTTCTAGCCTCAGGGAGCCTTCTCTGTGGTTCTAATTCTCTCTATTCTATTCTCACTGCAGCTGCTTCATTTCTACTTGTCCTTCCAGTCTCAGCTTAAATGTCTTACTTCCCCACCCTCAATTAAGTGCCTTTGCATTTTGCTTTTATGGCAGCCTATAATTCCATTTTATTGCACATATAATAACCATGCTAAAGAATTATCTGTTTATGTGGGTCTTTCTTAGGAGACTAAAAATTCCATGACAGCAGTACTTATTTTACCTGTATATCCCCATGTCTATTATATAGTAGATGCTCGATAAAATGTTGATAAATTAATGAATGTCACTTTTTTTAATTAATGGAAATAAATTGGAGTCTTGTCAGAAGAGAGAGACCACAGAGAAAAGGAGTCTTTAAACAATGCCATGATACTAAAGACACTTTAATACTTACTGTCAGTCAGGTACTTCGAAGCACTTATATTGCCCTGATTAATCCTCAGAACAATCCTTTCAGTTTTACTGTTACAATCCCTTTCTCTTGTGTGGGAGAGTTGAGGCAAAGAGGGACTAAGTTCCCTCAGGGTCATACACACACACACACAGTTAATAAGTGGGGGTCGGAGGTTAACACAGACAGGCTGGCCCCTGAGTCTGAACTCTTACCAACTCCACTATACCATTTCTAGAAGAACAAAGGGATATCCTTCTGGAGGAAAGAAGGAAACATTCTTCAAATGCATTAAGCACTGACATGCGGAAGTGGAAAAAGAAAGCTTATTCTATGTTGACTCAAGGGATAGAATTAGAACCAATGATGAGGGCTTCCCTGGTGGCGCAGTGGTTGAGAGTCTGCCTGCCGAGGCAGGGGACACGGGTTTGTGCCCCGATCTGGGAAGATCCCATATGCCGCGGAGCGGCTGGGCCCGTGAGCCATGGCCGCTGAGCCTGCCCGTTCGGAGCCTGTGCTCCGCAGCGGGAGAGGCCACAACAGTGAGAAGCCCGCATACCGCCAAAAGAAAAAAAAAAATAGAACCAATGATGAATTGAATATAGAGAAACAAATTTTGCCTCATTGTAATGGGAAAAAACTTATAATAACTAGATCTGTCCAAAAATAGAATGGACTACCTCAGGTGGAGGTATTTAAGTAAAGGCTAGAAATCAGTTGGACATATAGAAGACAGATATTAAGTGAGCAAGTTGATTGGACCATTTGATGCCTATTGCAATCCTGACAGTCTGTACAATTTATCTCCCACACTTCATGCATTTCCCTTTACTGTACTGAACAATGATAAATATTTTCAGCACCACGGCCATGAATCTCACTTATCAATAAAAAGATAGCATTAATTTACTATTTAATAAGGTGGCTTCCTCACTTCTTTTTGAATGAGGCAGAGGCTGAAATTTTTTGAATAATTATTGAATACAAAAACAGGTGAGTGGACTCACTTTAGAACAATTTGAAAAAAAGAGAAAGGTTTCCAGGTTAATCCACATCCGATCAGAAATTCAATTAACCAGGACAAACATTCCCCCCAACATTTCACATAGAGCCTTTCTCCCCTCTCTAGTTTTTTTAGCCACATTATCTGAGGGTGGTTAAATTCTGTATCAATTTACATGTTTGTTTACAAAATACACCACAGACTGGGAAAAAAAATCTCTCTGGTCTAGGCTGTTGTTCCTCTGCTTTTAAGGTAATTTTGTGATGGGGGTGGAGAAATAAAAAACGAAAAAGGAAAAAAAATAAAGGAACTGATAGGACAGGCCTAAACACTGCAATTTTCCAACCATTTTCATCCAAATTGTCTGCAATTTCCCAGTGGCCCAGGCTCCAAATTATGAGTGGACGTGATGGTAGTAATCCCACTAGAGCTCCAGCGCTGTTGCCATCATAACAGCCAGCCCCACAACAAAACATGCAGCTGCGCACCCTGCCAAAGCAGCCGAGTCTCTGCCAAGGCAGAGTCCGTGTTTAAAGCAGGGCAAGCCTGAGGAAATGTTGCCCAGATCCCTTGTCTCACTTTTCTCACTTCTGGAAAGAGTCCTCATTTAGGTCTGCAGGAAGCTGAGTCTGAGACCTCCATTTCAGGCATTACAAACTCCCTCTCTTCGTTCCCTCTCTTCCCATGTCTTTACAGATGAGAAAACTGAGGCCCAGAGAGGTGTGGTGACTTCCCTGAGGTCACACAGAAAGTTACTCTAGCAATAAGGTGGACACTTGGGGTTGCTAGTATCACTTCTTTCTCTGCCTCCTTCTCTCTGACTGACCTGGAAGAACTCATCTCTTTGCCGAAGCACCTTACCTGTCCATGTGAGACTAAAAGGAGAAACAGAAATAGAATTTAGAAAACTCAGTGTTTTTTCCCTAGGGAAGTCAACTCTAGGACCCTAGAGAATAAAATTCACCCATAAATGGGAAAGAAGTCACATACCTAATGGGATGTGAATATTGTGAGCCAATGAAAGTTCATTAAAATCAATAATGAAGCTGACAATTAAACACATAAATATATGGTGTGGCAAGCATTAAATCTAATTATTACATCTCTGAAAATCAATTTGTGCGTGCAGTTATTAATTTATGGCTGTCATTAATTACCAACGACAAGATCAATATGCAGCTACCACTTGGCTGCTGCTGCATGTTGGCCGAGGAATGGGGATGCTGGGTTTCCTGGAGAAACCAGTTATGAGCTGTTTCACAAATGTGGTCCAGTAGGAAGAGTTCTCAGCTATGGTTCAGAAAATCTAGCTTCTCTACCACTGAAGTGTGTGTCCTTGCACAATCCGACCTTAGTGATTCCCTGTTTCTGTGTGCGACGCCAGGGAATCATTTTAATGTCATCTACTCTGTTCCACCACTTCTGATGCTGGAGTCAGTTAGGTACAGATTCTAATATCCATTCTTCCACCTCCTACCTGTGGGATACTGGGCGTGTTATTTAATCCTGCTATTTCCTTATGTAAGACAAGAGGATTGATGAGAGCATCACAAACAGAACCTACAGAGCGGGGCCAGGAACATAGTAACCATTATTATTATTTACCAAGTTTTATCAGCCTGTTTCTCTGCAAAGGTGAAGTTTCATTCATAATGATAATAATTAAAAATAATAAGTATATATACATGGTGTAGTTTATTATTATCCTGGTTCTTCTAACCTCTCAAGGTTGTAGGGTGGGCAAGAGATCAACAAAATATAACATATAAAAAAAGCATTTTGCAAACTGAAAAGCACTCTAGCAACTGAAGATGAATGCTTCTTCCTGACATGGAGGGAGGGGGTAACACTTGAGGGTCTGGACTTAGAGCAGCGTCTCTTTCTCTACCAAGTACTTCAGATGGGAAAGCATGGCCCACCCAGCAACCCTGTGCAATCCCTTCTGGGTGGGCAACATTGAATCTCCAATGATCAATCGTTAGAACCAGCCTGATCCCTGAATAAGGCTGTTGCCTATGTCACTTCAGATGACAGGTAAAGGCACTTCCAACTTTCACAGTATATGCCTAACTATTTTCTGATAGGAAATTTATTTCCAGGAGTAAAAGAGAAACACAGACCTCTTGGTGTTGAAAGGCATTGGCACTGAAGTATAAATGTTCTCAATGTCTTGGAAGATTAAGAAGACAATACAAAGAGATGACAAGACTTCAAAGGGACGGCTGGAGGACTCAAAAAATAACTTTGCCAGCCTTCCAGTTTTGCACAGGCGACTCTGTTATCAGATGTCTACCTGATCCACCCAAGGTTCTGTGCGTGTATCCTTTGAGTAGATCAAGAACGCAACCCTCCCACTCCCGGCCCCTCCTCTCCCATGCAGCCCTGACACGTGGACCAGTCTCCCCAGCATGGAGTTTCTGGAGGGCATACAACCAAGCTAACAAGTAACTATACTCTCAGAGTGCTTGATATTTCACAATAATCAAATTGGCTTTTCTGGAGAACCTGGAGATTAATGAAACTATGTACTACCTCCCCATCACCCCCTATCTGAAAAAAAGGCTTGTTTGATTGTTCACTTCAGGGGAGGAAAATGAGAGAGATGTAACTTCATACAGAGCTAAAACACTCACCTTAAATCATCTCCTCTGGACGCAGCTCGCTGGGGCTGCACAGGGCTTCTCCATCTGAGAACACAAGAAGCTGGAGCTGAAAGATTTCAGCACACGCCGACTGGACAGCTCCCCAGTCTCTGGTTTGAGGATTCCAGGGTGCAGCCTCTTCCATATTACCTAGGAGGCTGGTCCTGTTTTCTTTTTGCCTCCAAAAGAGTGAGAGACAAATCTTGCAAAGCGCTCTGCTCTGTTAACAGTGCCAGAACCTCCAGATTTTTCTTTGTACCTGTTCACAGCTTGTTACAGTTTATGCATTGGAAAGTGTTTCTCTTTTAATTGATACCAAGGGGCTGCTTTTGCTCCTTTAAAGTGATTCAGGACTGGCACTGCTCATTAAAGGAGACAATAGAAGGTGGGGCTGAGATGCAGCTAATTATGTCAGGCTTGAGAAAAAGAAGAGGTGAAGGCTTTTCATCTGAGACCTTTGCAGATTGCTAAACTAAAAGAATGTCTTGTGCTGATAAACAGGTTGGAGCCAAGCAGTGGAGCACAGCTACTGGGAGGTCAAGGCCAGGGATGCTGGGGAGGTTTTTACTGTCACAGTGAGCTTTAGGAAGTGGTGAGGAGAGGGATGAAGGAGAGGGACCTTGGGAGGAGTAAACTGTCCCTTCATCTCCCTGCATAGCTGGAGAAAGAGGGACCAGCCTAATAGAGCCCATAGGCCAAATTCAGCCTGCAGCCTGTTTTTACTTATTTTAATAGTTAGTGGGGGAGGAATAGAACAAAAAGAAGAAATAATATGACATAAAATGTGAAATTTATGTGAAATTCAAATTTCAGTGCCACAAATTTTATTAGAACACATATTATTGACACATTATCTATGGCTTCTTCTGTGCTGTAATAGCAGAGTGGAAGAGTTTCGACAGAGACAGTATGGTTCATAAAGCCTAAAATATTTACTCTCTGTCCCTTTACAGAAAACATATGATGTCCCTTGCCCTAGAGTGAATGAGAACAGCTGGGGTGAGTGTTGGACAGTAGCTGTGAGTTGTGGAAATTTCTCTGGACCCAGGGTTAGGAGATCTGTTTTTGAAGCCTATCTCCAACTCTGGAAAAAAAAATCATATCCATCTCTGAGCATTTGTAAAATGGAAATAAACAATATATATTCCATGAATGTTGTTTTGAAATTTAAATAAGATGAGATATATGGGAGGGAAAAACCTTGGCACAATGCTTGGTATAGAGCAGATACTCAATAAATAGTGACAGGTAGCATTATTCACAATTGTCAAAATATGGAAACAACCTAAGTTCCTATTATGGCTGAATGCACAAAGAATATATGGTATTTATGTAGGATGGAATATTATACAGCCATGATAAAGAAGGAAATCCTGTCATTTATGACAACATGAATGGTTCTTAAGGACATTATGCTAAGTGAAATAAGTCAGACAAGAAAGACATATACTGTATGATATCACTTACATGTGGAATCCACAAAAGCTGAACTCGCAGAAACAGAGAGTAGAATGATGGTTACCAGGGACCGGGGGCTGGGGGAAATGGGGAGATGGTGGTCAAAGGTACAAACTTCCAGTTATAAGGTGAATAAGTTCTGGGGATCTACTGTACAGCATGGCGATTATAGATAATTCTGTACTATATACTTGAGAGTTACTAAGAGAGTAGATCTTAAATGTTCTCAACACAAAAAAAGAAATAGTAATTGTGTGACATCATGGAGGTATTAACTAACACTGTGTCAGTAATTATATTGGAATACACAAGTGTATCAAATCAACATATTATACATCTTAAAGTTATGCAATGTTATATGTCAATTATATCCCACTAAAGTTGGAGAAAGTAACAGAATGAATTTTTTTAAATAAATTCACATATAGCCTTTATCAAAAAAACTGCACATCTTTTTTGCAGTATGCGGGCCTCTCACTGTTGTGGCCTCTCCCGTTGCGGAGCACAGGCTCCGGACGCACAGGCCCAGCGGCCATGGCTCACGGGCCCAGCCGCTCCACGGCATGTGGGATATTCCCAGACCGGGGCACGAACCCGTGTCCCCTGCATCGGCAGGCGGACTCCCAACCACTGCGCCACCAGGGAAGCCCAAAAAACTGCACATCTTTATAGATCCCAGTTTTGGTTCCATTTCTTCAAGGAAGTTCCATATCTTCCTAGTCAGCCTTGCCCCAAATGATCTCCCTCTCCTCTGAATGTCTGCGGTATTTGACAAACTTCTCTCTACACACCCTCTTGGTGTTAGTTTCCACAGGCATCTAGCTCACTCTCCCTTTCAGACTGTCAGGTTAGTGCCATGTTGATACATTCTCTGTTGTCCAGAAACTAGTTGAAAAGATGTGTGCGCATGCACCTCTAAGTGAGAAACACCAAGTATGGTGCTCAAACAGCATGCTAGATAATTTCATACAGGGCTTGGGTGCTCAGTGAAGGCTTTGCAAAGGAGGTAGTGTTGGCCCTGAGCATGGACATTCATGATTTTGCTCATGCAGAGTTTTCCCCAGATAGAGAGAAGTGGCATAGGGCGTTCTAAGCTGTGACAATATCGTGTGAGCCAAGGTGTGCAGACTGTTTCAGGAATGGAGCAGTTAGATTGCAGTGGAAGATGGGAACTGGTGGTAAATGAGTTAGGATGTTTGGGGCTTTGAAAGACAAAGCCAAACTCTAACTGGATTAAACCTAGGAAAAATGTATTATCTCACATAACAAGAAGTCCAGAAACAGAACTTGAGTCCAGGAACAGCAGGACTCAAGTTCAGTTTCTCGACAGTTTCTCTTGCCTCTGCCCATCTCTGTATAGACTTTGTTCTCAGGCTAGTTTCCCACATGGTATCTGAGTGGCTGCCAGCAGCATCTGAGATTCTTCACATCCAGCAAGATGAAGGGAAAAAATTCTCTCCCCTACACCTGGAATGAAAGCCTTTTCCTTCACGCTGATTGAGCCAGCCAAGATCACATGATCACTCCTGGACCAATAGTAACTCTTGAACTAGTCTCTAGCAAGAGCGGGATTACAGTGGGATTACTATGACTGGCTTAGATTAATTAATATCCACCCCAGGACCCAGCTTCCCCCATTCACATAGGCTGCACAGAGAAGGGGCGGTTACCTGAATAAAATCACAGACACTAGAAAGGAGAAAGCAGGGCTAGATGCTGAGTTAGCAATTAACACTGTCCCCTACAAGTCATAAATCACTAGGAAAGGTGTAATGGAGCCAGGTTGCAGGGAACAGTGAATATGAAGCTCAGATATTCAGATGGTATCTTGAAGATAGAAGCGGGTCCCTCTGACTGTTCTCTGTCATAAGCAGCTCATGCATGAGTTTGTAATAGCCTGGAAAAACCTGGAAAGGACTGAGCCAAAATATTGAGGAGGAAGAGGAGACAAAAATAAGTTGTTCTAATCCAGATTTCACTTTGACATTCCATGCAGCATAGATAAAAATCATGTCTAAAGGGCTTCACTCGGCAACCTTATTATTGGCCCAAAAGCTACCCCCAGTCTTTTAATTACTGCCACCCAGGAAAATAACTCCTCTCTTTGGCTTTCTCTCTATTGGAGCTTACTAAGAATAGCACACTCACTATATTTTTTTAGAAATGACAGAAATATTCCCGGTGCTTGGGATAAGTAATTAAGATTTGCTGTGGGAACACCGAGGAATCCCATAAAATGGCTGCGTGGCTTGGTAAATGAATTACTTAAGAGTTTAATTACTAAAAATTACTGTCAATTACTAAATGTTACTGCAAATTACTTGCAGCACAGACACATTTGTTTGTGGCTATTAATGATTTCAATTACTCCTCATAGGTAATTGGTTTCTCCACACAGATGGGCACCAACTGTCGAATAGGAGCTCAGCAATAAAAAATGCAGCTCTTCTTTCAGCCTCTTTCAATTCAAAGCTGAAATCTTAAAAGCTGGAGCCACCTTTCCTGAGTTTCTCTGCTACTTACATCTGCTTCCCTTGGGACTCCTAGGGCTGGAGAGGACCTTGGAGACCTTCTCTTCTGATGTGCAGTGGAGGAAGCAGGACCAAAGAGGTTAGTGGTTACTCAGACTCACACAACTAATACCACAATATTGATGAACGTTGAAAACATTCTGCTAAGTGAAAGAAGTCAGTCACGAAAGACAACAGATTGCATGATCCTGTTTATATAAAATGTCCATAATAGGCAAATCTATAGAGACAAAAAGTAGATTAGTGGCTGCCTGAGCCTGGGAAAGAAAGGGAAGAGTGCAGAGGGGGAGAGAGAATGAGGAGTGACTGTTAATGGGTACAAGGTTTATTGGGGACGCTGACAAAGATGTTGTGAAGTTAGATTATGGTGATGGTTGTACAACTCTATAAATATACTAAAACAACATTGAATTATATACTTTAAATAGGGCTTCCCCGGTGGCGCAGTGGTTGAGAGTCCGCCTGCCGATGCAGGGGACACGGGTTCGTGCCCCGGTCCGGGAAGATCCCACATGCCGTGGAGCGGCTGGGCCCGTGAGCCATGGCCGCTGAGCCTGCGCGTCCGGAGCCTGTGCTCCGCAGCGGGAGAGGCCACAGCGGTGGGAGGCCCGCATACCGGAAAAAAAATAAAATTCTCAATACCCTTCCCAAGTTACCTTGACAGCTGCTACATATCATCGGGCTTCCCTGGTGGTGCAGCGGTTGAGAGTCCGCCTGCTGATGCAGGGAACGCGGGTTCGTGCCCTGGTCTGGGAAGATCCTACACGCCGCGGAGCAGCTGGGCCCGTGACCCATGGCCGCTGAGCCTGCGCGTCCGGAGCCTGTGCTCCGCAGCAGGAGAGGCCACAACAGTGAGAGGCCCGCATACCGCAAAAAGCAAAGCAAAACAAAAAAAAAGGATGGACTTTATGGCATAGAAATTATATCTAAATAAAGTTTTTATAAAAAGTGTGTTTAATCATACAATTATATGGTGGGAGGGTGGGATCAAGAGAGCAATCACTCCTGACTTCCACTTTATTGCTCTTTCGACTGAACCATCCTGCTTCAGCATATGCCCAGCTTGCTGGAAGGTGTAACTCACTGAAGACAATGGCTATTTGACGTGTCATTAAAACTGTGGTTTTATTTATGAAGGGCTCACTTCCAGCTATTTGTGTACTATTAAGAGACATAAACTATGTTCATTAAAGTAGCATAAAATGCAACAGGGAAATGCACTTAATAACAGAAAACCAAATAAAATAATGTCTTAGCTTGGGGTGCCCCCTGAAAAATGGAGCTTTTGATAAAAGCTTGCCAGAATGTAGTTTATTTTGAGAAGTGATCCTAAAGAATAGGATGAAGGGAATGGAGAGTAAAAAGGGAAAAGGGGAAAAGGGTGCATCCAAGGGTGCATTGCATCCAAGGGTGCATTGCTGAGTAGACTCAATAAGTGTGAACAACTGGGACTCAACCCACTAGGGATCTCTGAAGAGTTGTGTACAGTGTGCTTCACAATTGTCTACACAAGATATGGAGAGAAGATATTCATGTACTGGCTCCTGACCCCACTGGCAAACAATTGCCCCAAGGGATGTTTAACTCCCTTTCTCTTAGAAATTGGCATATAAGCCAGCACGGTTGAACAGGGTTCTATAGTGTCTTCCAAGGTGGAGAAAAAGAAGCCCAAGAGAAGAGAGTAAGAGATAAGCTGTGCAGCCTAGGTAGACTCTGGTCAGGCTACCTGTGCATGCAACCTATTGCCACAGCAATTGCCAACACCAAAAGGAGAGTCAATGGACTTGATTAAAATTAACAACTTCTGCTCAGTGAAAGACATTGTCAGGAGAATAAGACAAGCCATAGACTGGGAGTAAGTATTTGCAAATGATAAATCTGATATTTATCCAAATAAATTTTATAGTTATCCAGAATAAAGAATTCTTAAAACTCAACAATAAGAAACATGAAGAATTTGATTTAAAATGGGCAAAAGGTTGAACAGACATCTCATCAAAGAAGATACACAGATGGCAAGTAAGCATATGAAAAAGGGCTCAACATCATATGTCATTAGGGAATTGCGAATTTAAACGACAATGAGATATTGTTGTTTAATCCAGATCACTGACACCAAATACTGGCAATGATGTGGAGCAACAAGGACTCTCACTCATTGCTGGTGGAAATGTAAAATAGTACAGCCACTTTGGAAGACAGTTTGGTGGTTTCTTACAAAACTAAACATACTCTTACCATACAATCTAGCAATCATGTTCCTTGTTATTTGCCCAAATGAGTTGGAAACTAAGGCCACACAAATATCTGTACACGGATGCTTATAGCAACTTTATTCATAATTTCCAAAACTTGGAAGCAAGAAAGATGTCCTTCAGTAGGTGAATGGATAAACAAACTATGATGCAGTCAAACAATGGAATACTATTCAGTGCTGAAAAGGAATGATTTATCAAGCCATGAGAAGACATGGAATAACCTTAAAAACCTATTACTAAGTGAAAGAAGCCAATCTGAAAAGGCTACACATTGTATGATTCTAACCATGTGACAGTCTGGAAAAGGCAAAACTATGGAGATAGTAAAAAAAAAAAAATCAGTGGTTGCTGGGTGTGGGGGAAGAAAGGGATGAATACATAGAGCAATAGAGCACAGAGGATTTTTAGGACAGTGAAACTATTAGATGTGATCTATCATGATGAATACATATTATACATTTTTCCAAACCTATAGAATGTAACAACAGCAAGAATGAACCCCAATATAAAGTATGGACTTCAAGTGATAATGATTTCTCAGTTCACTGATGGTAACAAGCGTAGCACTGTGGTGCAGGAGTTCTTAGTGAGGGAGGCTGGAGTGGGGCTGGTGAAGATGGGAGTAGATAGAAATTCTCTATTTCTACTCAGTTTTGCTGCAGACTGGAAACTGCTCTAAAAAATAACGTTTATTAACTAAAAAACAAAAAACAGAAAAAGATGAGTCAAGAGGGTACGGGTGCCAATATAAGAGATATTATAATATCAGAATTATAATTATATATTATAATAATATATAATTAGTTGGTCATGGGGAATGAGAACCTTTAGTCTAGAATAGAATTCACCTCTGATTCCAGAGTTTTAATGGAATTCCAGCCTTCCAGCACTTTGGGAGAATATGACATTGGCTAAAGGTCCTGCCTACACTCTTCAAATAACCATACTCAAAGATGAGCACTCACTGTGTTCCTCCAACTCCCCAGGCTCCTCCCCTACCCTTAGCTATTGTTTGATGATCTTATTCTCTGGAAGTTTTTCCTTAGATGAGTCTCACCTCTGCCTCATCTTCCTCCTGCCTGTCCCTGGGCCTCCGTTTATGCTGTTGCTTCTTTCTAGACTATCCTCCTCTCTTTCTCTTTCTCATGATAAACCAATCAGAGAAGTACCCTGATTAGTCCCATATTACAGGAAACCATGACCCTTAAGGGTTAAGCAACTTTCCAAGATCACACAGCTACTGAAAAGTCAAGTCAGGATATGAACCCAGATAATCTGACTGCAGACCCTACACTCTTAACCACTGTACTGTGCTGCCTCATAGATGTCAGAGGGATGACTGAATGATTTAGGAGAGTTTAATGCAAGGATCATTTACAAAGTTATGAGCAAGATCAAGGGAATCTAGCAAGGGATTATGAAATATCCTGGGACAACCACAGATGTCCCCACCTTTCAGCCCTAGGGGAGAAGGAGTGAATGGTAACTGGAACCTGGGGTAAGCCATAGAAGAGGGCACCTTGTGGGAACTGTGACCTTGGATAAAGAAATCAGTCTGCCAATCTGCACACCAGGAAGGAGAGAATCAAAGGAATAAGTACCCTGACCTCACTGTCTGATCTCCTGTTAGTGCCTCCCATTGACTAAACCCAAGTGGAAGCCAGAGGGCAAGAGAACTGATGCAGAACACTGATGCAGTTCATAGAGATCAGCGTTCTGGACACAGAGCAGGGAGAAGGGTGGAGAAAGAGTCTGGAGGACAAATAGAAAAAATACAGTATCAAGTCTCAGCTAAGATCCAAACACTGGTCTGATTCTAGTACGGCAGTGTTTTTTCTAGAGGGGTTCAGAGGGGACAGCTGCCCCAACCCTGTATCCGGCGAACCAAAGCCAATCCTATAATAGGAGCAGGTGCCGTGTCTGTCAAGGTCATCACTAACGGGCATCATCACATGTTCTCATCTCCTGCATGGTCAATCCAGCTTGGAGATAATGCCCCAGCTGCTTCTCCTAACGCAGACATGCCTTCGAAGATTTCACTCACTCTAATGACCACACATGGCTCTGGTGAGCAATCTCTTTAGAAAATGAGGCTGACCAAGATACCTGAATCAGACATAGATAGCAGTTCTCAAATTCCACGCTAATAAACACAAGAGATGACTTCTAAATCTTGCTGATATAGAACTAATTTACATAGTTCCATGCCAAAAGGTTTGCAAGAAATTATCCTAAAATACATCTTGTAATCAAATTAATTCTTCACGTCCTAACTTAAAGGAGTCAAAATGAGGAAGAAATAAAAGGGTGGCCTGACCACCGTGGTTTTCTCTGAGCCCTGGCAACCATGAACAGCTCAACAAGCAATGACCGATCACATTACTATTGAGTACTCCCTGCGTAGTAGCCGCAGCACTGAGCACTTAACCAGCAGTGATGCCACAGCCCCTACTGCAATCCTACGAAGAAAGTACGATTTTGAGTTTCATTTTGTGAACAGGAAACTGAGGCTTATGGTAATTAAGCAGAGACATCTTCTATGTGTTACTCACTGGGCTAAGATCAGGAGAGGAGGCACAGATGAAAAATAAGAAGTCAATGAACTTGAACTTGAGAGAAGACACTGACAAAAAGTTCTGTGAAAAGTGAATGGCAGGGCTTCCCTGGTGGTACAGTGGTTGAGAGTCCGCCTGCCGATGCAGGGGACACAGGTTCCTGCCCCGGTCCGGGAAGATCCCACGTGCCGCGGAGCGGCTGGGCCTGTGAGCCATGGCCGCTGAGCCTGTGCGTCCGGAGCCTGTGCTTCGCAATGGGAGAGGCCACAACAGTGAGAGGCCCGCGTACCGCAAAAAAAAAAAAAAAAATATAGTGAATGGCAAAAAGGGTAAAGGTTCCAAATTTTCAGAAAGCAAGTGATCAGGGTGGACTGGGTCATCAGGAAAGTTCTGTGCAGGGTGGTGGATATCGAGCTGAGGCCAGGAGGAAGGTAAGAGAGGAGCAGGATGATGAAGGTGTGGGCTTGGGAAGGTGCTGAGCATGGTGGGAATGACCAGGATGGAGAAGAGCGGGGCTCCTGGAGGAGAGACCTCAGGGTCAAGAGCGACGATCAGGGAGGGGTCTTGCCTGCCCTTTGCTGTTCTCTCCCAATGTCCTGCTCCGCCGTGCCTGTGTCTCTCAGCCTCACACAGCTCAGAGCCAGTCCTGAGGCTCCGGGTCCTGCTTCCTTGAGCCCTGACCTTTCCCACATTGTACACTACCCACTCCCTTCAGGCTCTATCTGATGGGTTGTAAATAGCCTGTTTGAAAAGTAATTGAATGTTTGGGGCTGGTGCCTGTCACTTGTAATTGCTCATTCTTTCCCCAGCCACTTTCTCTCTTCCTATTTCCTAGGGTTGTTTCCCAGGAGCAGATCCAGGAGCAAGCGACTGGAGGAGATAATGAGCCCCCCTGGGCCACACAATTCAACCAGATTTGCTGACTAGGGAGCCACTCTGGACCAACTACCTGCCTCAGGCCACAGGACAGAAAAGAGAGAATGGACTCTTTCCTTCCTAAAAGGTTCTCGGAGCAGCAGTGCTCTGGCTACAAAGACGCCTACTGTAACTTAGGGCACATGGACAATCCTTTACCCCAGCACTTGGGGCAGCAGAGGCCAGCTCTTTAGTGATGTCTGTCTGCTACATCCCTCCTAGCCCCCTGCTTCCTTTATGTCCTTCAGACATCAAATAATTGGTATTCATTTACTGAACACCTACTACGTGCAAGGCCACCCTAAGTGCTCTATGTGACATATATTCCCCTCAGAGTTGGGCGCAGTGCTATCAGCCCCAGGCTCTACACCTGGTACTGCCATCTCCACATCTCCTCACCCCTATTGGCCTGGTCCTGCTCATAGATAACTGACCAATGGTGGAGCAAGTCCTACTAGTGGCTCACCATTTCCATATACTTTGGGGCAAATTCCAACCATTGGTAACTAAATTCTCTGGCTGCTGAAGTTCACTCTAGCTGAAAGTGTCAAGGAACTGCCCCACTAGGGCAGCCCTCAACCAATGACTAATGGGAATTGATAAATATCCCTCCTCCCTCACCTCTCAGGCAGGATAATTTTGAGCTGCATATTCCACGCTGGCTTCTAGAATTGCCCAGCAAACTCACGCTCTATTTACCTACAGTGGAAATTTGCTTGAGAACACAATCTTAATTGGCATTCTTCCTTGACTGTCTACTTTTCATTCGCCTACCAGTGTTGCTAGCATCTCCTTCAAATAACATACTTGCACTTGTACCTTTGTCTCAGGGTCTCCTTGGGTAATCCATATGAGGTCAGTTGGCACCGGAAACGGTATCAAAAAGGATATTCTAAGAATGGGATTCTGAAGTTAGATCCCTTGCTGGCCGGATGACAAGGATCCCATTATTGGTAATAAATGGGGTGAAATAAGACACATTATGGTTGTATAAAATGCAAAACCCTATGAAAGTCCTGATCTTCTGCAGATGGAAGGAAGACGGCTGACAATTAGGCCCACAATCTGATTTTCAAAGGTCGCAAAATTCTAAATGTGGCTGAATTCACAGGCTTGGCAAATTTCCTATGCTAATATTAGAAAAGGCTCGGTATTCTGAGACCTGGAATCAGGATATCTCGGCAGACGCGCTTGAAAATCGTATTAACCAGACCTGATGAGCGAAAAGTAGAAAGAACTCTGGATACTCTGGAAAGCTATATGATGTGCCCTGGTTATTGGAAGGTCAACCTGCAAAGAGTAAGGAGCCTGTTACATCCGTGAACATGTTAGGGGGCTAGTGGTCTGCAGCCTGTCAAATCCTCCTTTCCAATGTGAAGCTCAGGTTATTGTACCTGCATTTCCTACCATTCAGAAAAAGGCCCAGCACTTGGTAGGCTTCTTTGGATTTTTGATGAGAGCATACACAAGTCTTAAGAAGACTGCTGTGACACATTCACCCAGTGACTCAGAAGGTTGTCAGTTTTTGAGTAGTGCCCAGAGCAAAAGAGGGCTCTGCAAAACTTGGAAAAGTGGCCCTAATGCTTGGCCCATATGATTCATCAGCTCTGATGGCTTTTAGAGATATCCGTGGTAGGTAAGGATGCTCTATGGCATTTCTAAAAGCCAAATTTGCTGAGTGGAGGTGCGGACCCGTAGGGCCCTGGAACAAAAACAAAAGTAGCTACAGAGAAGCATTACAACAACTATTACTCAGCATTTAAAAGACAGTGCCTGGCAGGCTACTAAGCCACTTGACTGCGGAATGTCAATGACTATGTTACTGTAGGTGCCAAAAGTGAGCTGGATATTTTCAGACCCACTAAGTTATACGGTTGAATGGGCACAGCAACAATCACTACACATGGAGGGTGGCCTAGGCCCCCATATGCCAACTACTGCTGTTGCATCAGACGTCTCATGCAGTTTATACCTCTGGCCTCTTCAGCTGAATGGAGAGAGAAACACCCAGGCTTGGTTCATAAGAAGGTCAGCTTGCTATTTAGCTCTGGGCATAAAAGGGACTGTTGCCATAAAATACCCACCCACCCCCACCCCCCAGGAACAGTCTTGAAAGACAGTGGTGAGTGAAAATCCCTCCAGTGGGCAGAATTTTGAGCAGCAAATTTGTGTATGGAGGGTGAAGCAGCCTGAGTTAGGCCTATACATAGGCTCTTAGGCAGTGGTGAAGGGATTAAATGGTTGCTTGCGGGTCTGGAAGGAGTCATTTTGAAGAGTCAGGGACAGAAGCATGAGAAAGCAGCGTGTGTGTGGACCCACAAGAGTGAGCATGGAGCGTGTGGAGAAGAGAATATTTACATCAGGGGAAGCACTCAACAAGCAGACGGATGGGAAGGCTCATCCAGCAGAAGTCCAACAGCCCCCATCATCGCATTGCTTACACAGTGGGCTCGTGAATGGAGCAGTCATGCAGGAGAGGTAGAAGCTACCTATGGGTCCAAGAGCAAGGGCTCCTTCCCACCAAGCCTGAGAGTCACTGTGCTTCCAGATGCCTGACTTGTTAGCAACAAAGACTGATGCTAAGCCCCACGTATGGTGCCATCCCTCAAGGAGATCAAATAGCCGCTTGGTGATACACTGATCACACTGGATTCCTTTTGCCTGGAGGAGGCAGGGATTCCAGATAGATATACTTCATATATATTTTGGATATTGCATTGCCTTTCCACCCGCAGTACATTTGCCAGCTCTGCCGTCTGAGACCTTGCAGAACATCTGATGTTTTGTAGCAAATCTCCCTATCATTCCCTCAGACCAAAGGATACACTTTATAATAAAAGAGATATGACAATGTACACAGGACCCTTGAGGAAATGGGCTCTGAGCCTACACAGCCAGAAAGGGCATTCAGAATCCCTCCACAGGATGGTATGATAAGGATAACAATTGCCTCCATGAAACCTCCAGCTCCATAGCTGGCATGGCCATGTTTCTGGCACTGCCAGCATTGGACTGTGGTTATAACCACTACATCCAGAATCCATCAGGACACTTCCATCACCTCTACCATCATCAGAGGATGACCTACTGTCCCTGATTCTTTACCTCACTAATCCTGATTCAAATCTGCAGCAGATGTGTTTGTCTGACCACAGCCGCATCGCGTAGAGGAGCCCTAACTGCAAAGAAGGTTGGAAAAAGCAATTATGTGGCATTTTTTAATTCTATGGCAGAAAGGGGGCTCTAACTTCTACCAAGATTCAATAAGATGCAGAATTTCTTGAACATAGGAAGGGATATTAGGTGCTAGACAGCTGAAATAAATGGCAAATATCCAACACATACCTTCTTTTAAACTCAGAACCATTCAGCGTGTTAGCTGTTGTAAATCCCTCAAAACCTCAGTTTCCTCCTCTGTAAAATGGGGCTACATGACTGGCTTCAGTGTACACAGGAAAGTGGGAGAGGGATCAAATTCAGTTTTCTGATTGCTAGCCCTGTGTTCATGACATGACACCCTGCTGCCTTTGCTTTGGGAGTCTCTCACCTTTATCACTCTTGCAAACATCCTACCTGGCCCTGATGGTACATTCTTGTCTGCTATGCCCCCATTGCTCCAGCATGGGTGACACAGACATGGAGGAACCCCACAGGTAGAAAACCAATGACAGAGCACCCCTAGCTCCCTGACAGCCACAGAACAGCTGCTTTAAGTCTCTGATCGACTGAGTCCTTAAACAGGTGTGTGGGCTTTTTTATGGGGTACCTAGTTCCCTTGCTGCCTCTGAAGGCTGTTTCCTTGCCACTCATAGCCTCTGCAGTATGTAAGTTCTGTGGCCAAGGTTCATATAACTGAGAGTGTATTTATGACAGTCCATACTCTTTCTTAGGAAAATATTGATTTTCTAACAACAGAATAACTGTAGGGCCATTAAATCCAACTAGACTATCATAAACTCCAGGATTAACCAAAGAGTACGTTTCACCTTTTCCTTTATTGTCTCATGAGTAATTGGGTGTAGCTCTGTACACTTAAGCAGAATAGGATCACAGCATTTATTACCTAATTTGAACAAACCACCACAATTCCCCACCCCCATGGCCAGATAAGTAATTAACTTTTCTGCTCTTATTTTAAAGATTGACTAATGGGCATGAGGAAGGCCGGGTTGTATGCAAAAAATCCAAAAGCTCCTAATGGGAGTTGCACCCCATTATGCAGGCTGCGAGTGGATTATGCTGGTGATGGGGGATCGCTCTCCAGTCCCTGCCCTGAGCAGAGGATGTGTGAGTTCATTATCTGCCTGTTAAAATCTTAGTTAGAAGAGCAGTCAGTGAGGTGAGGATTTCTTTTTCTTTTTTTTCCTTTTTTGAGAAGATCTCTATCTTTCTTCTTTATTGATTGCTTGCTTTCCATTTTATATCTTTTCTCCCTTGCCTGAAATGAGAAAAATGAGCCCTTACCATGGGCTTTAAACTTTACACCCAGACAATATCTCCCCCTTATCTAATGCTGGGCAAGAAGCTTCAGCCCAGAGGACCCTGGGTAATGCTACAACAGATTATGTCATAAAATGGAGAGATAAGAAAAAGAACCAATCTAAAAGACGCAGCCAAATTTACGTTTCCACCACCCTCCACTACCGTTTTAGAAGAAGTCTTTAAATCAATCTGCCTTTGCCATAAATTTTCTTTCTAAAATTTGATAATAAGTGCAATATTTTCCTTGGAGATTGGGTTCTAATAAGATGGAGGCTGGGGAGTAAGGAACAAGCAGGGTTTAGCAAAGTAATAAAATGCCATGATTGATCCTGGTCAGTGGGGTTGCTTGGAATTATTGCTATTCTTGGCTGGTAAGCATAATCCAGCCAAGTCATAAATTGTGTTTCTTCCAGTAGACAGTCAGCTCTCTGTATTGATTCCAATTTGTTGTTCTGTTCTCGTGTAATTGCTCCCCGTAGTTAAGACTCCAGGTTGGGAAGGAAGTCTGGCCAGGCCAGGAGTATAAAGGGAATAAGCACAGGACCAGAGTACTCTGCTGCCCCCAACCTGGACACTGAGGCTGGGAGGTAGGAGTTGAGGGCCAGGAGTCCCCAGGACCAGGCTGTGGAGGCAGGACCCTGGCTTAGCCAATGAGCCCTCCTCCAAGCACTGCACTAGCCAATGCCCTCACTGGGTCTGTCCACCTGTTTACACTTACAGTGAGATTCCTTAAACACACGTAAGATGTGGGCCCACTAGACATATCAGCACCCAGTGTGTGACACTTTTCATCCTACCACAGACAGAAAAACTAAGTCAAGGGCTGGATGTGAACGACTCCAAGTTCACTAAGCAGAGATATCCCCCAACCAAATACTTCACCCAGAAACAAAACCTTCCAGCCCAAATTGGAGCCTAGCCTAAGAGAACACATGAGCAGAGGGTTCCCCTAAGTCCCCAAGTTTGGAATGTGGGTATCCTCGGTTACCCATCCTTGAAGTACAAAGGCTTACAGCTACATTATTTATAGATTGGCCAGAACGCAAGTACACTCATTTATCTCCACTCAGTGCCTGTGTGACTTTAAGCAAGTGGCCTAATCTCTCTGAGCTTCAGACTTCTCACTTGCAAGCTGGGAATATTACCTGCCCCATAAGGTTTTTGTGAAGATTTCCATGAGTTAACACAGGAAAGTACTTAGCATAAATAATAGTTGTTGGTGTTGTTTGTTGCTGTTATTACCAACCTTAGCTTGTGCAGAGAGCCTTAGAGTTCCCAATAGATTTTTTAAAAGCCTGTTACAGAGATATCTGGAAAATTTCGAAGCAAAGAAGGCTTTCACAGTAGAAGGAAATGTATGTTTTTAAACCTTGGAGTGTCGTAGCCAAACCCCGAGAAGCTAATTTAAAATAAGGTTATGTGCCTTTAAATAGGAGCTCAGATAGATTTTCAAGCACTGCACTGTCAAAAGTCAGTTCAACTTTATTTAGTTCCAGTCTTCTCAGAGATGGGAATGGGAATTCTTCACTCCATGAACTCGACAATATTGCAGCTAAATCATCTGTATGTGATCTGCTTGTCTGGTGGTGGGGCCATTTGACTACATGCTTTAAAGAAAATATTCCTCAAATCTAGAGTTATTTTCCTCCTCTTCCTTCACTTTCTTGAACTCAGTGATTTAACGGAGGTGATGGTGGAGACTGGAGCTGTCAAACCATCATGACATGTCAGGACAATCTCTCTCTCTATTATTATCTTACATTCTCCAGGCTGAGTTAAGGGAACTGCAGCTGAATTGCTGGGTCCATCCCAATCCAATATCAAGGGGGCATCCTTTGCCTCTGAGTCCCAACTTCCCCTCTTGACTTTTGCACCTTACCTACAGCCCCCAGATCCTCCCCACCCATCTAATCTTGCTCAGGAAAGGGTCTACTTTTATCTCTATTATAGAGAAATGGGGGTTGGAATCAGACTGCTGGAGTCTCAAACCTGATCTCTACACTTAGAGAGAATTAGGAGAATTAAACTTCCTGTGCCTTAGTGTCCTCTTCTATCAAATAGGGACAATCGTGCCAGTGTTGCTATTCCATAGGGCTGATGTGATGACTAAATATGTATTTTAAACACCTGGAACATGGTAAGCTCAATAAATGCTAGGTTGTGTGAGATATCTGAGGGCAGGGTGGGAGGGGACATAGACCCAGATTAAGGAGGGAATGGGAGGTAAGTAGAGATGGTGAGCAGAGAAGGCTCTTTCAAACATGTGGCCATGAAAGAATAGAATGGCCATTGTTTGCCTCTCCTCTGGAATCCAAAAGTTTTCATTTTTCCAACGGGCCTGTTTGTCAGATGAATAATTTCTAAATATTTCTGAAAAGGAAGAAATTTAGAGGAAATATTCCAATTGTGTTTCATCATCTCCCAAAAGGATTGCAAACTGTGTGGCATTTCTCTTACTACCTTGCCTGGATGGGGAGATTATGAGAACAAGAGCAGACAGAAAGCTTCAGAATTTCATGGGATAAAGATACTGGTTATAAAAATAAAGTCACTTTTCTACCTCTGTTTCTCCTCCTCCTCCATCCTTGAGAGATAATAGTAGACATCATCCAGTATACCTTTCTCAGATCTCGCTGTTCATCAGATCATCTGGGGAGCTGGTAAAATACAGATTCCTGTCTCCCCTCTGAAAATTCTCATTTAGTACCTTTAGGGTAGGAACTAGAATTTGAAATTTTTCAAAAGCTGTCACTATCTTGATGACCAGGCAAGATTGGGGGCCATACTGATGTAATCCCTCATTTTAAATGTAACTTGGCAGGGCCCCTTTCCAAGAGTGTCCCCAGCTAAACTATGGGGAAGTGCACAGGGGCAGGGGGAGTAGAGGATTTACTCTTAAAATGGACCCTGTGCCAGGGACAGAGAAGAGGGGCAGTGCCGCTTGAGCACAGTCTTTCCTAGGGACCCCATAAGGCCGTCAGGAAGCCCTCTCCCAAGGTCTCAGTTTTCCCCACACCATAAACACACTGAAATCAGTGATGATGAGCATGTTGATGTTAAGAACTGTGGATGTGGAAGAAGTCAAGGCTGGCCCTGTTATCCCAATTACTTGGTCCCCTACTTCTCCTTCTCTTTCAGCAATCCCCTGAATTCCTCCCACATCCTCCAGTCTGAGCCTCAGACCCCTCCATTATAGAAATATGAAAATATGGACAGACCAATTACCAGTAATGAAATTGAAGCAGTAATTTTAAAAACTCCCAGCAAACAAAAGGCCAGGACAAGATGTCTTCACAGGTGAATTCTACCAAAAACATTTAGAGAAGAGTTAATACCCATCTTTCTCAAACTATTCCAAAAAATTGCAGAGAAAGGAGTGCTTCCAACTCATTCTATGAGGCCAGCCTCACCCTGACACCCAAACCAGACAAAGACATCACAAAAAAAGAAAATTATAGGCCAATATCACTGATGAACATAGATGCAAAAATCTTCAACAAAATATTACCAAAAAGAATCCAACAATACATACACCATGATCAAGTGGGATTTATTCCAGGAATGCAAGGATGGTACGGTATCCACAATTTTTTAATGTTCTATACCACATTAACAAATTGAAAAATAAAAACTATATGATCATCTCAACAGATGCTGAAAAAGCTTTTGACAAAATTAAACATCCATTTATGATTAAAAATAAAAAAACTCTCCAGAAAGTACATATAGAGTGAACATACCTCAGTATAATAAAGGCTACTTATGAAAAGCCCACAGCTAGCATAATACTCAATGGTGAAAAGGTGAAAGCATTTTCTGTAAGATCAGGAACAAGACAAGATGTTCATTCTCACCATTTTTATTCAACATAGCATTGGACAGGAATTAGATAAGAAAATGAAGTAAAGGGAATCAAAATTGGAAAGGAAGAAGTAAAGCTGTCAGTGTTTTCAGATGACATGATACTGTACATAGAAATCCTAAAGATGCCACCATCAACTAGATGTTCATCAATGAATTCATTAAATTGAAGGATACAAAATTAATATGCAGAAATCTGTAGCATTTCTATACAGTAACAACAAACTATCAGAAAGAGAAATTAAGGAAACAATCACATTTACAATCACAAGAAAAAGAATAAAATACCTAGGAATAAACCTACTTAAGGAGGCAGAAGACCTGTACTCAGAAAACTATGACACTGATGAAAGAAATTGAAGATGATGCATGAAAGAAATTGAACATGATACAAAGATGGAAAGTTATACATGGTATTTTTCACAGAACCAGAACAAATAACTTTAAAATTTGTGTGGAAACACAAAAGACTATGAATAGCCAAAATAATCCTGAGAAAGAAGAACAGAGCTGGAGGTATTACACTCCCTGATTTCAGACTATACTACAAAGCTACAGTAATCAAAACAGTATGGTACTGGCACAGAAACAGACATATAGATCAATGGAACAGGATAGAAAGCCAAGAAATAAACCCACACACTTATGGTAAATTAATTTTCGACAAAGTCGGCAAGAATATACAATAGAGACAAAACAGTCCTTCAATAAATGGTGCTAGGAAAATGAGACAGCTACATGTAAAAGGATGAAATTAAAATATTTCTAACACCATATACAAAAATAAACTCACAATGGATTAAAGACCTAAAGGTAAGATGGAAACCATAAAAATCCTAGAAGAAAACATATGCAGAACTCTCTTTGACATAAATTGCAGCAATATTGTTTGGATCTGTCTTCTAAGGCAAAAGAAGCAAAAGCAAAAATAAATAAATGGGACCTAATTAAACTTACAAGCTTTTGCACTCAAAGGAAATCAACAACAAGCCAGAAGACAACCTACTGAATGGGAGAAAACATTTGCAAATGATATGACTGATAAGGGGTTAATATCCAAAATATATAAACAGCTCATACAACTCAACATCAAAAAAAAAAAAAAAAAAAACAACCCAATCAAAAATTGGGCAGAAGGCCTGAACAGACATTTTCCCAAAGAAGATATACAGTTTGCCAACAGGCACATTAAATGATCCTCAACATCATTAATTATCAGAGAAATGCAAATCAAAACCAAAGGAGATGTCACCTCATACCTTTCATAATGGTTATCATCAAAAGTCTACATATAACAAATGTTGGCAAAGATGTGGAGAACAGGGAATCCTAGTACACTGTTGATGAGATTATAAATTGGGGCAGCCACTGTGGAAAACAGTATGGAGGTTACTCAAAAGCTAAGAACAGAACTACCATATCGTCCAGGAATTCTACTCCTGGGTACATATCTAAAGAAAATGAAAACACTAATTCGAAAAGATGTATGCACCCCAATGTTCACAGCAGCATTGTTTACAATAGCCAAGATATGGAAGCAACATAAGTGTCCATTAACAAATGAATGGAAAAAGATGAAATTTTGCCATTTGCAGCAACATGGATGGAGGGCATTATGCTTATTGAAATAAGTCAGAAAAGAGAATGAAATTATATCACTTATATGTGAAATGTAAAAAATACAACAAACTAGTGTATATAACAAAAAAGAAACAGACTCACAGATATAGAGAACAAACTAGTGGTTACCAGTGGGGAGAAGAAAGGGAGAGGGGTAAGATAGGGGTAGGGGATTAGAGATACAAACTACTATGTATAAAATAAATAATCTACAAACATAAATTATAGAGTACAAGGAATATATCTAATATTTTATAATAACTACAAATGGAGCATAATCCTTAAAAACTGTGAGTCACTCATATACCTGAAATTTATATAATATTGCACATCAATTATACCTCAATTTAAAAAGTACTAAAATAAAAGAGAGGACTCTGGTCTCAAGTAAAAGGAAGGTGGTGGGTGCCCCAGTTCTGCTCAGGCTCCCTACCAGCAAGAGCAGTGCCTAATTTTCTCACCAATTACCACAAAACAAAGACAACTTACCAAAACAGGCACGTCTTTTAAATGGCAATAACATAGTCAAATCTCACACAAAATAAATGTATTGTTTCAACTAATGAGGCTCTGACTGTTACTTGTAAAACTATAACCCTAATATTATTGTGACATGGGGCAGTTGACTTCTTCCCACTTTAAAGGTCACCTCAACAGCTGTGAATTTTTGTTTTAGCCATCCAGTGGTGACAGACCCAGTTAGAATATCTGACACTTAAATCTCTACTCCAGTGGAAGAGGGATGGAAGATTCTCAGTTCATTGCACCACATACAAATGAGATATTAATGAATGTTTAAGTCATGTGAAAAGTCACATGACCTAAATGGCCTGACTTGTGGTTCCCAGAGCCTCCCTGAGACTTGCCAGAGGGTAAGTTTCCCCTACTGTTGCCACAAGCAAGCCAAGAGGCAGAGAGAGCCCAGGAGGGCTTGCTTGATAGAAGCCCTGATTTTGCTCCACTGCAGAATCAGCGTGCCTGCTTCCTTCTGGGCAGCCAAGAACAGTCATCACTGAAGACCATTAAGAGAGAAAGAATAGAACCCCTTCCCTTCAATTTGAAAGGCAGCAGCACAACCTCATCTGCTTTCTCAGCATCCTTGGTAAGTAAGGGCCAGTGGAGGTACTATAGACAGACACTAGCCCAGTCTGGGCATCGAGAGGAACAAAGCAAAATCACTAATACCCTGGATTCTATTCAAAATCAATCTGCCATAGGCATTTATGCCAGAGAAATAACTATTTTTGTTCACACAAAAACCTGTATGTGAATATTTGTAGCAGCTTTATTCATAATAGTCAAAAAATGGAAACAACACAAATGTCCTTCAATGTGTGAGTGATTAATCATTCTGTGGTCCATCTGCACCATGGAATACTATGAAGCAATCAACAGGGATACATATTGATACAGGCAACATCTTGGATGGATCTCAAGGGAATGATGCTGAGTGAAAAGAAAACCAGTCCCAAAAGGTTATATACTGTATGATTCCATTTATATAACATTCTTGAGATGACAAAATCTTACAAATGGAGATATTATGGATTAGTAATTACCAAGGGCTGGGGAGGGAGGCAGAAGGAGGCTGTTGTAGCTATAAGAAGACAACACGAGGTATCCTTGACATGATGGAACATTTCTATCTCTTAATTATGGTGTTGATCACACAAATCTACCCATCAGTGAATCTATAAAACTGCATTGAACTAAACACACACACACACACACACACAAATGAGTCCATATAAAATGTTGAAATCTGAATAAGGTAGTTAAATTATATCAATGTCAATCTCCTGGTGATGAAATTGTACTATAGTAATGCAAGATGTTATCACTGGGGAAAACTGGGTGAAGGGTGCCCAGGATTGCTCTGTATTTTTCTTACAACCACATGCGCATCCACAGTTATCTCAAAATAAAAATTGTTTTTTAAAAAGCTCTATCCATCCCAGATTAATTTCTTTCTCCTTTACTGTGGGCTGGACTTAGTGGCTTTCTTCCAAAGAATAGAGTATGGAAAAGAAAAAATAGTAACGTTACAGTGAAGACACCACCTTAAACTGATGATCATGGTCAGCATTATCGACAAAGTCCTGTTGATCACATACCCCTTGCTATGAGTGATGAAGAGGGCACTCCACCTCGGTGGTATTCTTCACCCAAATCCATAATCCCAGTTTAATCATGAGGAAACATCAGACACACTCAAACTGAAGGACATTCTACAAAATTCCAATAACCTTTCATGACCTTGACATTTCTGAAAAGAAAGATAGAATGAGAAACTGTCACAGATCAGGAAACAATAAGAAGACATGATGACTAAACACAAGGTGGTATCCCAAATCAGATCCTGAAATAGTAGGAGGACATTGGAAGAAAAACTAGTGAAATCTGAATACACTGAATAGTTTAGTTCATGGTATAGAACCAACATCCTTGTAATGAGGAAATATACAAACTGATGGGTTATTTTCTGTCCCATCCTCAGAGACCCTGGTGCCAGTTTAGCTGGGGCTTTCTTGCTTTTTCAATCTGTTAGATTCAAACTCAACTAAAGGTGTAAAGAAGCTTGAGCTGGTCTGCTGGATGATGAAAGAAACATGACTCACTCTTCCAGGTCACCCCTGTCAACAGCCTGCTAGCCACCAGACATGTGAGTGAGGTCATCCTAGATCCTCCGGCTGCTAGCCAGCCTGCCAGCTGACCACAGATATGCATAGAGATCCCAGCAGAGATCAACCAAGACCAACGGAAAAGTATACTTCTGATTCTGGCCCAAATTACCACCTCACAAAAGTGTAAGCCAAATAGATGGTTGCTTTAGGCTGTTTTTGAAAGTTAACCAGCACGTTCAGCCCTTAATATAGCTATATATCTGAATTTTTATCTATATCTACATAGCAGATATAAAATTTAATTTTACAGTTATCATATTTTTTTCCCAAAATAACCATGTGAGGTTAGAATTATCATCTCTATAATATAGGAACATGAGGCTCAGAAAAGTTCAGTGACTTGCTTAAGACTGCACAGCTAGTAGCAGTGTTAAGAGTTGAATCCAGGCCTCCTGAGGACAAGTCCAATGTTTGACTTTTTAGTGTTTCAATCCCTACTTATCTGCTATCTTATATTTTAATACAGTTTTCACTAATATATCCTACATCTGAAACTAGACAATAAGACCGTTTGATCCAGCTTGTATCTTAATCTTTTTATCATCCATTATAATATCTAGCACATGTCGACCTCAGCATACTGTAGTTAAATTGTTTTAAGCTAACCTCTCAAGAGCTTCCAATATTCTCCTCTCTCTGCGGCCTATCACAGTGCCCTGGCTGTGGTCAGTTACTGTTTGCTGGAGATATTGATGCTGTCTGTAATGTATTCTGACCTTGGAACTGCTGCATGTGGAGGGGCCAGAGTGTGGCCATTATTCAAAAAGATGAGGTTATTATTGGGTCTCTCTCTCCCTTCATAAAAAAGGAATGTGGCTAATTAGCTTGCATCTTTCTTTCACTGACCAGAGCTGTGCAGAATGAACAAGTGGCCACCATGGTGGGAAGTGAAGGCAGGCAGCCAGGAAGCCACAATGTGGTCCCAGGAGGTGGGCCAGGCAGCACCTTCCTCCGCACAGATGATGCCTTACTCCAAACATTCAGAAGAGTTTGGCTGACTTGGCTTAGCTTGAATGACAATCAACTTGGGTACAAATCTGGACCCTGACACTGACGAGCCAGCTACAATTATCTAGTCATTTAACCTCCCTGGTCCTCAAAATTCTCACCTGTACAGTGGTTGTGAGCATATAGATGAGCCCACATGTGGCCTGGCACATAGTCACGGCCCTTCTCTCCTGAACTCTTGCAAATGTGTCAGATGTCTTTGCTTTTCTATAATAAACAAAGATTTTCCCCATTTCACCTTTTGGGTAAGTTTAGATTTCCACTTGCAATAGCCAGGTTTCTTAAAGTAAGGCTGGTAACTTCTCCTTTATGATTGGATTCCCAGAATCAAGGGTTGGGATGGGCCCAGAACTGTAGGCCCAAAAGGCTGTGAGTTGCATCCTGAAAGCAGACGTTCATGGTTCCTGAGCTGAACCCACTCCAGTGGTCTGGGAGGGGCAGAAAATAGGACGGCTCTGCCAGGTTATCAGAACACTAACTGGTGTCCAGACATGCAGTACGATTCAATGAGCCAGAGAGGATCCTCTCCTCTTTTTCTCTCCAAGCATCTGTTGCTGCCACCAACTGAAATTCTACCACCAAGGAAGCCATACTTCTGAGTCTCAAAGCTATTTTGCCCTTGAGAATCTGAATGCAAACCACTGAGGCCTGAAAATGGTGCAGGTCCAGGAGCTTTGAGATGGACTCCGGACAGAGCAGAGTTGATGAATTTTTTTGTTTGGAGGAGGAAGGTGATGTGAGAGTAGAAAAGAAAGCAAGGACTTCTGAGAGGGAAGAGGCATGGGACCACTTACCTATTTTATAGTTCTGCCAAGAGTAAGCCTAGAAGGTAAGGTGGGCCCTGGTGGGACCCTAAGTGAATGAGTCAGGAGGGATCATGTAGGGATTTCCCTGGTGGTCCAGTGGTTAAGACTCCATGCTTCCACTGCAGGGGGCACGGTTTTGATCCCTGGTCGGAGAACTAAGATCCCACATGCCGCGTGGTGAGGCCAAAAAAAATGAAAAAGAGGGTTCATGTGTATTCAAAGTGAATTTGGGAAGAACAAAACTTTTCAGACCAATGATTTCTTGATCTCTTTACTGTGTTAGGAGTCAGTAATCAGACAAATTTTTCTAGATAGTTCTGAATTCCTATTTTCTATTAGACTACACTGGCTTTTTTGTTTTGTTTTGTTTGGAAAATATCAGAGGGAAGGCTGTGAGTTTTCTGCATTCAGGGATCTTGTCAACATTGCTCATCTCTACTCTCCTAGACCTAACTCTCTGCCCAGAACATAGTAAACACCCAGCTGGCTTTTTTAAACTGCACTGAACTGTTGAAATGAACTCCTCTAGGAAATAGCAAGATCAATTTACCTAGCAGAGGCCATTCCCCAGGAAATATTTCACCTTCAGCACACTGTACTCTGCTCTAGAAAAGCAAGCTGCATCCCCAAGAGGGTTGTGGGTAGGAAAGCCCTCAGACCTTGGTCACAGGTGAAGCAGAAGTTTCCTTTGAGATCTGCTGCCCAGCCCGTCTCTTCCCCAGACCCGCATCAGGGGCTGCAGATGTCGGGAGAGAATCTGCCAGAACAGTGTCAGGATGACTGGATGGCCACCCTGGGCTGCCCTCTAGATCATCTCAGCCAATCAACACTTAAGATTTTCTGTTTCTCAAGAATGTTGCACCTCAGCACTGCCCATGTATCTTTCAAGTTTTATGTTCAATATCTTATAAATCATTCATTAAGTACCTCCCAACTAAAGCACACGGCTGTTGTCCTCAGCTAGGACTGGAAAGTACACAAATCAGTTTTACTGCATATTAGTCCTGCCCAGTGGGCTCTAAAAAAAAATAAGAGAGAAGCCAGAGAAAAGAAAGGTATTTCTTGGCAGCCCTGTTGCAGCAGCTGGTATGGCCTGGAGGCCAGTGATAAGGGTGATAGTAAAGCAAGGTGTTGGCACCCACACGCAATTACAGAATTCCTTCTTAATGCATACACCAGGGATGCTCATCCTGCAGTGCACTGGCCTGTGGAGCAGAAGGCAGCTGCACACGTACCTGATGTGCACTGTTTTGACCAAGCCCAAGAGGGAGATCTTTGCTGGGCAAAAAGGGGACCGGTCTTAGAGATGACTGTGGGTTCCAACTTTCACTGCACCTCTGACTAGTCATCTTGCCTTCAAGTTCTGCATTGCTGAAGTAAGAATAATCCATATCTCATAAGGAATTTATGATTTTAATAGAAAGATATCTATGAAAACATAATACCCTTAACAAAGCAGGTGCTAAATGAATGAAATGAAAGAAACAGCAGTCTGGATGTAAGCTATAAGCAAGTGGGACCCCCTTCCTAACTAGACGGAGGTCCTGGGCTTGGTCCTCGGCCACAGCACACTCCATAATGGCTCCGCCCCTCACCTCTAACTAGACCCTGTGACTCTAAGTAGGCCACACATATGATAGCTGATGTATGTGTTGATTATAACAAAACCTCTGCCTCTATTTTGTGAAGAGGCGAAGGCTGAGCAGTTGCGGCCGCGTTGCGGACCTCGAGCAGCAGTCGGGTTCTCCACGTAGACCTCGGGAGCAGGAGATTCAGAATCGAATCTCTTCTCCCTTCCCCCTCCTGTGAGATTTTTTTTGATCTTCAGCTACATTTTTCAGCTTTGTGAAGCACCTTACCATCAAAGACAATGGCCAGCAATGTTACCAACAAGACGGATCCTCGTTCCATGAACTCCCATGTATTCATTGGGAATCTCAATACTCTTGTGGTCAAGAAATCTGATGTGGAGGCAATCTTCTCGAAATATGGCAAAATCGTGGGTTGCTCTGTTCATAAGGGTTTTGCCTTCGTTCAGTATGTTAATGAGAGAAATATCCGGGCTGCTGTGGCAGGAGAGGATGGCAGAATGATTGCTGGCCAGGTTTTAGATATTAATCTGGCCACAGAGCCAAAAGTGAACCGAGGAAAAGCAGGTGTGAAACGATCTGCAGCGGAGATGTACAGCTCCTCTTTTAACTTGGACTATGACTTTCAACGGGATTATTAGGACAGGATGTACAGTTACCCAGCACGTGTTCCTCCTCCTCTCCTATTGCTCAGGCTGTAGTGCCCTCAAAATACCAGCGTGTATCAGGAAACACCTCACGAAGGGGCAAAAGTGGCTTCAATTCTAAGAGTGGACAGTGGGGATCTTCTAACTCTGAAAAGTTGAAAGGAGATGACCTTCAGGCCACTAAGAAGGAGTTGACTCAGATAAAACAAAAAGTGGATTCTCTACTGGAAAAAATCGAAAAGGAACAGAGCAAACAAGGAGTAGAGATGAAGAATGATAAGTCAGAAGAGGAGCAGAGCAGCAGCTCCCTGAAGAAAGATGAGACTAATGTGAAAATGGAGTCTGAGGGGGGTGCAGATGACTCTGTTGAGGAGGAGGACCTACTGGATGGTGATGATAATGAAGATGGGGGATGACCAGCTAAAGTTGATCAAGGATGATGAAAAAGAGGCTGAGGAAGGAGAGGATGACAGAGACAGCGCCAATGGCGAGGATGACTCTTAAGCACATAGTGGGGTTTAGAAATCTTGTCCCATTATTTCTTTACCTAGGTGCTTGTCTAAGATCAAAATTTTCACCAGATTCTCTCCCTTAGTATCTTCAGCACATGCTCACTGTTGTCCCCATCCTTGTCCTTCCCATGTTCATTAATTCACATTGCCCTGCACCTAGTCCTGTTTTCACTTCCTTTGATGCTCCTAGTAGTTACGTTAAGTCTTACCCTGTAATTTTTGCTTTTGATACCTCTTTATGACTTAACAATAAAAAGTATGTATTTTTTTTTTAAAAAAAATAAACTTCTGCCTCATTTCAGGGTCAAAACAGGATAATTCCTTTTAATGGGTGCCTGGTGTGTCCAGATCTTGGAAGAAAAGAGGATGAGCCTGAGGGTAGAGCATCAAAGGTACTGAAATACAGCCTAAGGACCTGGATTCAAGCCTGCTCTCTCCTGGACTCTCTCTATGATCCTGGGGAAGTCACTTTAACTTTCTGAGCCTGCATTTCAGAAAGAATAATATGAGAGCATTCAACTGTATCACTGGCTTAAAGAGGATACTCAACCCCACAATTCTTATTACCAAGCAAAATTTTGTGGAAGCCCAATATGCAAAACAGTACAACTGAAATTTCTCTGGTTAATATCACTTGTGGGGTCTGAAGCCCCAACTGTTGCTTCTTTCCCTTCCTTCCCCTTGGAGAGTCCCTGACTATCTGATGAATCCTGAAGACCCCCTCAAAGCACAGTTCATTGTATCTGGACAAGTAAAAGACTAAAGCAGATGTGGATGTAACAACAAGGAAAGGAATGTTACTAGGTGAGAAAAACAAGGCATAGAACAGTCCATGCAGCAGTGGGACCCCATGTAGGATGCATAGACGCAAACATACACATGCACACTTACAGAAAAACTCCAAAGAATGCACACTAAAATTCCAACCATAATTTCCTTTGGGTGGGGTGTGGGGAGTGCTTGTGAAGTCATGATTTCATTTTGGCTCTAGTGTCTGAGGTTTTCTTTTTGCCAAAAAAAAAAAAATAGTGTTCGTATGTTGTATGCTTTTTTAAAAAAAATAGAGGACTGAAGCCTTTCCATTTCTGTGATTTATGTGCCTGAAGTGCACTCTCGAGCTCATTTTCCTTTTCAATATCACTTCTGAAATCAGATATTGTTGTGGAAAGTCAATACCAGCACAGAAAGTACCCAATTGTTACTAATTGGAATTGCGGGGAGGCCTTGTCCTGGGCTGAGTGTGCCTGCCCCTGGGCTGTATGATTTAGGAAGTGTCAAGTAGCCCATAGTCCGCAAACAGCTCCTCCACCAGCCTGCAGGTGCGGCCAGAGTGCCCTCCATTGTGTGAAATCACTATTCCCACTGGGCCTCCATGAAAACGCACATGGCACCAGGAGGCTGTGAAGAGGCAAACTCCCATGAACCAGCATGGATGTCCATGTCATACTACTGGAAAATAAGACAGCAGAATTTTGGCTGCACAACCCTTGCACAAAATCATATGTGACTTAAGAATCAATCTGTCAGAACAGAGCAATCATAGTAATTTTCTAACTATGGTTGTATATGGTCTATGTTTGTATTGAGACAACAGAGGGTCTGTGTTTTAGAAGAGACCTAGCCTAGAACATTGTGGCTTTAGACAACCTTTATATATATATATTTCCCCAGAAGTAAAGCTATAGAGATGAAATTGTAAAGAAATGTGCATCTTTTTGAGAAGTCATTGATTCAAAAGAAAGGGGGACATTTACAATGGGAAGAGATGAATTGTGTCAGCTGAAAGCAGGAAGATTTCTTCAAATTAGTCTCAAGTAACATTTATTCAGTAGTTATTATGTGACAAGCCCTGTGCTAATCACTGTCATGGACGTCTTGTGCTAAGTTTCTTCACCTCTAAACTCAACAAAAAGACTTTTAGAGCAAAAACACTTCAGGTACCTCACAGGATTTGTGCCCAGAGGAGGAAAAGAAGAGTTATGGACCCAGGAACCTGCCAAGACTAGATTCAGAGATGTTCAACCTGGTATCAGAGGATGAATTTTGAACCCAAAGGGGGAAAAAAATGTTTCATCCCAATCCATCAGTTAAAGTTTAGTTCAGCAGCAATGGGAGACCTGGAAAGTAGCACTATAAATGGGATAGAAATGTATGTCTTTCTTCCAGGAAAAGACCTGTGGAGTCTGGTCTCACACAGATGCTCTGTGATCATCAGGCACCCAGGTTTCTCCTGGCTCTTTGCTCACCATCCCTAGCTGTGGACCCACCTGAGCATTATGTCACCAGCAGAAGGATGGAGAGAGAAGGAAGGAAACTTTTGAGAAGTTCCACACAAGACATCAATTTCCAGCCCTTTGGCCAGAGCTTAGTCACATCACCACACCTGGCTGCCAGGAGGCTGAGAACTGCAGCCTTTGTGCTTTCTAGCTATTTCCTCCTAGAAAATGTGTCTAGCTAAAAACCAGGGTCCTGCTATTTGGGAGTGCAGATTGAATATTTGGTAAATAAACATCAGACTCAGCCATATCCAGTGACCAGGAGCTGAGAGAAAGCGCTTTCACCTGGTACAGAGAAGATGCTTAAAGGCTGTACTTTGGTATGAACTGAAATTAGTTATTAAGAGAAATAAAGAGGTAAGGCCAATGGTTCCCAAAAAGGTGACTTCTAGGGGTGAAAACCACATCCAGCATCTTGAGGCACAAAGATGTAACCCACTCAAAGGTGAAACTAACTTCAAACCATCCATTTGAGGTCTGCCTTGCTTTGGGTTCTGTCATCATGGGCTTTCCATGGAAATCTTGGGCTTCACAACTAGATGGGGGTCTGCTCTGATACCAGGAATAGTCTCTTTAATAATCTTGACTGGGATATTCATCTTCTTGGACAACACCTACTACAAGATGTCCACTACTCTTTTCTTGGTGATTAAGCTGGAGTGTAAACGGAACCTCACACTTCAATACTGCAGGACCCTGGAAACCTCCCAGCCGCCATTGACTTGCCACCTCCTGCCTTGGTTCCTCAGTAGACTCGAGGCACCGTGAATCAGGGACCTCACCTGGGTTTACTGACTACTGTGTCCCTGGCATCTAGCACAGGGCTGGATACTCAGTAAATAACTTTGAATGAATAAATGAATCTATTCTTTTAGCTATCAACAAATGGATCCTCTAAAACGCTGTGTTTATCATATTAGTCCACTCGAGAGGATCCAAGTGACTCCCTATTTTGCAAATAAAATCTAAACTCCTCCTACCCACCCTTGGGGTGCCTGCTGACAAAAAGCCTTCTCCCCAAGCATCTCTGGCTCCTATCACTCCCAGCAAGCTGGTCTCCTCTTGGTCCCTTCCCACACCGTGTTGAGTGCAGAGCCTACAATTTATTCCTCACTCTTTATCTCCCCTTCCCCCCAAGCCCCTCCATTCTGAGGCCCAGCAACAGAGAATTTTCACACACTTTTCCATCTCTAAGTCCAGCCAACAACAACTTTCCCTCACTCCATTAAAATCGGAATGTTTCTTATTTGCATTGTTCTTAGGGGTTAATGTACAGCCTCTTCATATTTAAGATTCCATTAGGTTGTTTCCAAATTCAAGCTCCATTCTACAAAAGAGCGTTGGAGGTGTTGGGTGTCTCGCTCTAGGTCATGCGTTCAGAAGTGGCAGAGCTGAGACTCCAGCCTTGGTCCTTTGATTCCAGGAACCACGTCCTTATACAGGGCCTCATGGCTCCTAGCTCCGCTGGATGTCCTAGGCACATTTCTCCAGTCTTCTGCTTCTGTCCTGCAGCCCTCGCCAGAGAACCATTCTCTCCTTGTTTCACATGTACCCATGTGCACACACATAGCTAGCTTCCCTGTCATTCCCTTCCTGCTTTCTCATCATCACCCCCAGTGAATAATGCTGTTGAATACACAGGACCTGACCCACATTGCTTGTCAGGTTATGAAATCACAGTGGCAGCCGCAAAGAAGAGGGGTCATCTTCTTGTTTACAAACCTGGCAGGTCACTATGGGAAGCTGTCTTGAGTCAAGTGCAACAGAAATGGAGAAGGGGTCTGGGAACCAGGACACTGAGAAATCCAATTCTGGGCCTGCCACCCACCAGCTGGATGACCTTAGAAAGTTATGTCTCTTCCCTTCCAGAGACACAGTTTCTTAATCTGCAAATAGGGTGGTTGAATTAAAGATCCCTTAGACCCCCTTTCAATTAAAAGATACCCTCTGTTATTGACTTATGCTTCGAGTGGCTCCATGCCTTCAACTCTTCTGTCCAGTACCTCCTCCACTCCGTCCCTGCATCTCCAAGAATCTGGATATGCACTCATTTCCCGACTCTACCAACCTGCTTTGCGAAATACTTCTCTGACCAGCCCCTGTGCGATGCCTAAACACTCCCAGGCTCACGAGCCAGTCCAGCCCTCTGAGAGGAGGCCCAGAGGTGCACACGGGTTCTCAGGGCTGTCCTGTTTGTGAGTGCTGCCACCTCCTGGATTTTCTGTCTCTGGGCACTCCAGCTGGAGAGCCTGTCCAGATACAGGCTCCATGAGCACCCCGGGACCAGTGATGCATCATGGTAAGTGCACTTGTTGGTTATATACACTATTGTCCCCAGGACCCCATCTGTTACCTTGAACCCTCTTTCCGATATAATTGAGATTTTTTAAAGTTAGATGCATGAGAGCCCCATGTCTAATCACTCACTCTCCAGGCTCAGGCTCCAGGCTCCAGGCTGAGGTTCTGCAAAGATAATAAATACCAAGCACTAAAACTAGCCCGCCAGGCCCTTGGACAAGTGTTGTGGGGGTCTGCAGCTTGGACCTAGCAAGGTTTTCTCACTTCTCACCCTAGACCTGAGGCTGGGGCAGCTTCCGCTGTCTAACCCTGCTGGTAACCCACTGGAAAGCCACCAAGAGAGAAGCAATGGGGCGCAGCTTCCTCCAATCCACAGCTGCGTCCAGCTCTGCCCTGATTAAATCTGTAATCACCTTCTCACCTAGGGAGGCCCTGACCTAGATACTTTAAAAAATGGGGGTAGTACAAGAAAACAATCATATAAATATTAAAATCTCATCATGTTAGAGGTAGAAGGAATGCTAGCGATCATCTGAGTTCACAGAATACAGATGAAAAGTCCCCAACGAGGTAACTTCCCAAGTTCGATCAGCCAGCTATTGGTTAAGCTGGACTACTACTTGAGGAACACTACACAGCCCAGTGCTCTTGCCCATCACTCAATGATAACTTACTTATAAAAGAAACAGGTGTAGCAGAAGAGCATGACAATTGGCGTAAGAAGTCCTGGAATCTTAAGTTCATCAAGTGATTTGGTGCTCACTGAGCTTTGTTTCCACATATGTAAAATGTGCATGATATGGTCTTGCATATGAGGTTGTTGGGTGTACTAAATAAAATAACAAATAGGAAGCACTTGACACAATACCCTTTACATAGTAAATGTTGAACATCTATATTAGCTTTTATTATTTATTTATATTACTAAAAATCTTGCCCATCTGTTTAGACAACAACAGTAGGCCAATGGCCCAAAAACATTTATCACTTAGAAAAAAGGAAGTGTTTTCATCATTCTAGTAATATAGAGAGTAGAAACTACAAGGACCCACATGTAGCAATTACCCAAAAAGATCACATCTTCTCCCAGGTAACACAAAGAAATAGCCCAACCTCAGGTGTCAGTTCTAGCTCGATGCCTGTGCACTCAGACAAAAAAGGTGAAAGTCTATATTCAATCATCATTAATTCCATGATCAGGTTCTGGGAAACCAAGAAAAGGCACCTATTTAACAAAGGGTTACATAGCATTTACTACATGCCGGGCACTACTCTAAATGTTTTACAACCATTAACTGAATTAACCAAACTTAATTCAATGAGAAAATTAAAGCAGTAAGAAGAGAATGTCCATGAGTTCCCACTGCACATCTACACATTCACCTGCATATGCCCTCTCTGCCTTCTTTCCTGTCACTATGGATGGGCCATCTGTGCTTCCAGCTAAGGCGGTTTCTTTCCCTTGTGCACTAGATCCCTTCCCCTCTTACCTTTTCACAGCCATTCAGTCACCCCTCTCTCCTCTATCTCACTGGATCATACTAAATCAGTCAAAGCAGCTTAAATATATGCCTTTTTTTTTCTCCCTTTGGAAAACAAAACAAACAAGAAACACAAACGAACCTCTCTTGACTCCACTTACCTCCAATTTTCACTTCCTTTCCCCCCTCTGAGTAGAATTCCCTGAAAGAGTTCTCTGTACTCACTGCCCCCAATTTTTCTTCCCAATGCTCACCAAGCAGGCTTTTACTCCTAGCGTTCCACCAAAACTGCTTGTCAGGGTCACCAGGGACCTCTTACTGCATGGTCAATCTCAGTCTTAGTTTTACTGGGTTTATAAGCAATATTTGACACAATAAATCACTCTAACTGGATAACTTTCTTCTCTTAGCTTCTCCTGGCTTCCTCATACCTCTCTAATTGTCCCTCTTCAGACCTGTTTGCTGACTTTTCATCATCACTTCAGCCTCTAAATGTTGATGATCTGAATCAATTCCATGGCTTAACCATCACTAATAAGCTAGTGATTCCAAATGCATATGTTCCTCAGTGGCCTCTCTCTGACCTCCAGATTCATCTAACAGCCTTAAATATCTACCTCTAACATGTTCAAAAATTAAACTCCTAAAATATGTTCTCTCATACCCCACAGGTGATCTATCAGCAGACTCTGCTGGCTCTAACTTCATCTGATTGCTTCTCATCTAATTCAAAGTAAAGTCAAAATACTTAACTATGATATATACAGCTCCACAAGAAAAGCTGTTTGAACTAATAAGTAAATTGAGCAAGGGTGCCATAACAAGATCAAAGTTCAAAAGTCAACTGTTTTTCTAAATATCAGCAATGAACAATTAGAACACAATTTTTAATACCATTTACAGTAGTTTCAAAAATGATGGGATGCATAGGGGTAAGTTTAATAAAATATGTACACTGAAAACAAACCATTAGTGAGAAAAATTAAGGGTGACAAATAAATGGCGTGGTATACTAAGTTCATGGTTTGGGAGGCTCATTGTTAAGAAGTTAATTCTCCCCTAAACTGATCTATATATTCATTGCAACGTCATTTAAAAGCTAAGAAGCCTTTTGGTAGAAACTAACAAGTTCCAAGGGACCTAGAATAGTAAAACAGTTTGTAGAAAAAATAAAAAGTTGGAAGGCTTAAACTACTGTATTTCAAGCTTACTATAAAGCCACAACAAGCAAGACAATGTGGTATTGGTGAAAAAAATCAAAGTCAGATGATATTGTAGATATAAACAGGATCCCCAGTATTCTAACCATTAGTGGTAAGGGTGAGGAAAGTCTTGTGGATTCAATCGCCTCTCATTCAAACCCACATCTATAAATGTAATGTACTAGGATCTGCCAAATTTGGAAGGACTCTGCCTCGACCCCGGCACCTCACCACACAGGATTTACTTTGATTCTGTTATAGTCCTCAGGCAGTTTTAGAACTTGGGATACAAAGAGTAGTCAAAGTGATTTTACTGTCCCTTCATTCCCATTTGAAATAATAATAATAATAATAACATCTGCACTGCTCCTAGCCCTTGCTGAAACTGAGATTACAGTAGTCCCCCTCATCCACGGTTTTGCTTTCCATGGTTTCAGTTACCCACGATCAACCACGGTCCGGAAATACTAAATGGAAAATTCCAGAAATAAACAATTCATAAGTTTTAAATTGTGCACTGTTCTGAGTAGCGTGATGAGACCTTGTGCTGTCCCACTTTGTCCCGCCCAGGACATGAATCATCCCTTAGTCCAGCGTAGCGTGCCTCATAGGCACTTAGTAGCCGTCTCAGTTATCACACCAATTCTCACGGTATCACAGTGCTTGTGATTAAGTAACCCTCATTTTACTTAATAACTGCTTCAAAGTGCACCAGTAAAGAGGCTGGAAATATGGATATGCAAAAGAGAAGCTGTAAATTGCTTCCTTTAAGTGAAAAGGTGAAAGTTCTCAACTTAATAAGGAAAAAAATCATATGCTGAGGTTGCTAAGATCTAAGGTAAGAATTAATCTCATGTTAAAATAGTGAAGAAGAAAAAAGAAATCCATGCTAGTTTTTCTGTCGCCCCTCAAACTGCAAAAGTTACCACCAGAGTGCATGATAAGTGCTTAGTTACAATAGAAAAGGCATTAAATTTGTGCAATAAGATATTTTGAAAATGAGTCACTTTGCTGTACGGCAGAAATTAACACAACCTTGATTAACACAATCAACTCTACTTCAATAAAAAAATAAATTAAAAAAGATATTTTGAGAGAGAAAAGAGGAGAGACTACATTCACATAACTTTTATTACAGTGTATTGTTATAATTATTCTATTTTATTATTGTAGTTGTTAATCTCTTACCGTGCCTAATTTATTAATTAAGCTTAATCATAGGTATGTATGCATAGGAAAAAACATAGTATGTGTAGTGTTTGGTACTATCCAGGGTTTCAGACATCTGCTGGGGGTCTTGGAATGCATTCCCCTCAGATAAGGGAGGGGGGACTATTATAATTTTTAAATCATGTCATCTGAAGTTGATGTATTTCAAAGAAACGTACACTCCAAAACCAAGTTTCCTTGGCATGAAAGGTCAACAGTTTCAAGGGGAGGGGTGTCTGTAGTCCCATTCTTATCTCCTCTGGACAAAAAGAATGGGCCAAAGGTAATGACCAACCACGAACTCTCTTACCCTGTTTGAGACACAAAATGGTCTCTATTCTCCAATAGAAACACTAAAAAAGAAGTAAGAATAATCTGGACAGAGAAGAACTTCTCTTGGGAACTTTGCAAACCTTTCCAGTCCTTTCTCCTTGTTTCATTTATACACATATTTGTTTAAATGGCTTTGAATGATGGAGATTTTATGTCTGGGAATTTCCTGAGATTATTGAAAAAGTAACAAACTATGCCTGACTCAGATATGTAAAATTTTTCCAAGCATTTTCTCAATCATTAAAATTTACTGGCGGTTGTGAGTTGCTTTTTAATTAACTCGACTTTTTTGCAGTTTGCTTTTCCCTTTTCAGATGGAGTAAGATTGTTAATATTTGAGGAAACTGTATCTGTTGTGACAGACTGTCCCATCAGTGAACATACTATGTGGCCTTAGAGAGAGACTTTGGGCTCTCAGCTCAGATGTATTCATCAAGTACTCCTTTCAGAGCTGTCGAGGGTATAAGTGACATGATGCGGCCAAAAATTCACACTGTGCAATTGCCTTGTGACAAACATGCAGTGTGCTGTAAAAACATAATGCAATTTAAATAAAATCTCTATATCAGTGCTGGAAAATAGATAGATAGATAGATAGGTATGTATTCATACATAGATATGTATAGTATATGTATATTTGGGGAAGAGCTCCATGGATCTTATTGAGAACAATTTGAGAAAATAGGACAATAAAGAAACTATAATTAGAGTTTGTTGATACTATATCACTCCCATGAGAAAAAAATATATATATATGTATATATGTGTATATATATATATAAATTACATAGTAGGTGTCAGTGTTCTTCATGCCCATAAACAGGGATTTTTTAAGCTCTTCCTTAACAAAATGAAGTGGCATTAGCATAGTTTGAGGTCAGGGACAGTATTTCATATCTTGTATGCTTTTCTGTAGAGCCTCACAGAGCATTGGATACTGTAAATGCTTAGTAAATATGTATAAATGTATGCACTCACATTTATGACTACTCATGTTTTTAACCTTCCAACATTAACTGCCTAATGTCCACGGCTGGGGAGAATCCACCCATTCATTAATGATGCTTTGGTGTACATTTTCTTCTACTTGTCTGTTAGTTAAGATAATCTGTTAATTAAGATCTTTGGCCTTTATCAGAGATCTCAGGGCTTTCTGGGGTGATGTGTAGGACGTGGACACCTCAACACCTGCAGGGAACACAAAGAGCATTCAGGGGCTAGGGGCCCATAACACAGGTATAAACCCTTCCTTCGTGAAAAACTAACCTTGGAAAGAAAAGTAATCTTGCAAATCAAAAGTCATAACTTGTGAAATTTTAATAGTCTTGCAGGTGAATGTGTCATTCAAATGTCGCCAAGGTCTCATCAACTTGCAGCTAGAAATAAAGTCACAAAAAATCTATAACTTGGAACTTTTGCTCTTCTAGTCCTAGCTTTTGCTCTTCTAGTCCTACAGGCAGTTCAAAGATCCCTCCCCTATCAACTCATCCCGAAGAATTTCTAGGCCCCAAAGGGAGATTTTCCTTTACTCAGAGACCTGGGGCAGGAGATGGGGCGGCAGGGAGTCAACAGAGAGCAGCCACCATGTTCCTTTTCTTCAAGGGATGAAGCCTCTCAGAAAACCACTGAAGAACCTCATCACCATTGCAGCCGAGAGTTTCCCTCTCATTGACTCCATGCTTCACTTGTCCCTGTTTTCTCCCAAAGGTATCTTTTTGCTTCTTGCCCTACCCCTTCTCTTCCTAGGGACCTTTCACTATTTCCAACAAGTGGAGCGGGAAACAAGCATGATGTTATCTCTTCTTTTCCCTCTCCCTTCTCACAAAAAGATCCAAAACTCTCCCCACCTCCTTCAGACAAAGCAAAAGTTCTATGGGTGACACAGACCAGGGAGGGACGATGAGTCACTTTGCTCCCAACAGCGGTCTTTCCAGGACCTGTGGTTACAGGTACAAGTGGGACAGTCACTTGTGAAACCTGTGTCTACAGATGGTGACACCCAGGCACAACCAAAACAGTCCTAACCTCAGGAGCCTGGCCTCACCAGGGGTGACCGCCTGGGGAAAGCCCAGGAGAAGAGTGACTTGTCCCTACACCTGTAACAACAAAGTCTTGTCTCATGCGCATCGTTGAGAGGATAAAGAAAACATCCTGTCCTCTTGGGCTGGTTGCCTTTTTCTCTTGTTGTGACCACCTCAGCCGCTTGTGACTCAGGAGATGGGCCAGGCCTCTTCTTTCAGTTCATCTCTTAAATCCTCCATCTCAGTTCCCCAAGTGTCTGCAATGTTATATTTCCCTTTAACCTGTGATCAATCGCTGCCCCAGTCCCTCCCCACTTCCATCTGGCCTGCATCCCGTCCCTCCTTCCCTGGCTCTGAGGATTCCGTTCGCTTCCCATATCCTGTCGAAGCTGCTCCCCTCCAGGCCTTTCCACCTTCTTCTGTCATCTTCATGGATCTTTTCCAGTGTCTGGAAAGCCTTCACTTCTCTCCGTCTTGCTCGTTTCACAAGTACAGTTGGGCCTTTTCTTCTTATTTACTACAAACACTCAATAAATTCAAAACGCTTCCGATAAATGCCAGGTGTTAAGCCCCCTTTACAGCCAGCATCCCTTTACAAGGCTGAACCTCTGGATAGAATAAAGTGTTTGTTGCTTCCCGTCACCCTCTCTCACTCCCACCACCTCTGTTTTGTCACTACAGATTCCATTAGATTTTGGTAGCTTAGGGGTGATCCAGTTTAAGGGTAAATCTGCATTAAGAGGATGACTGCAAAGAGGACCTTTGACCAGGATTCTAGCTTCTGCTGAGGAAGTTTTGGTATAATTAAATGTCGCTCTAGTGGGAATGATGAGTTCCTGAGCACACATGCACAAGCACACACATCCACAAAGCCCAGTGCCGGCAGGAAACTCATGCCTCCCCAAACCGGCCAGAGCTCCCAAGTGAGAGGGGACCATCCCTGATTATTGACACTGCAGTCCATGAATGTCTACTCATACTGTGACAGGAAGGAGAGGCTATAAAGGAGCCCTCCCCTCAGAGTGCTCTTGTGGAGCGTTTCTCCCATCTTGATGCTTTGGCTCCCACAGCCTGCGGAAGGAACAAAACACATGATATTCAGTGTTTTAAAAATGATATCCAAGATATTTTTCATTTGATACACATTCTAACCATGAGCTTTTGATTCGGAGATCTGGACTCTAGCTAGCAACATTTTCAGGGCCACACTGCTAATTCCTGACAGTTATAAAAAAGAGACTCAGAACCTAGCACCAAGGTGCCCACAATCCTTGTCCAGAGCTCTCTGTAAGACAGCGCACACCTGGGACAGGTCACCCCCAAGCCAGTGACTAACTCCCCACCTTTCCGCCTTAGCCATTTAGGAACTGGGGGAGACTGGCTGTTGACATGTACAGGAATGGCTCTATTCAAGCAAATCTGATTTATGAAAACCACATGGAAGAAGAAAAGGATAACTTGGGAATGGCTATTTGTGTTATAAAAGGATTCGCTGCTTTATAAAATGATTCACCACGGAATTCCCTTAAGGGACAAACACTTCCATTACATTAAAATATGATCCTATTTATCAAAATTCAAATTTTCTACAACTTTTCAAGAACATGTTATTACATGGGGAAGTACAGAGCTGCCTAAATAATGCTCAAATAGCATCCCTGGGGTAAGTTCAATTGTAGAACCAAAGTGAATTTTCATCTATGTTGGTAAAAAGTGGCCCAAAACACATTCAAAGGGTATTAACCCAATCTGAATTGATGGATTCTTATAAAAAAATTAGAAATATCACTTGTAAATAACTCAGATAAATTCCAGTATAATTCCCTCCCTTTGGAGCCAGAAGGCACGTACTCCAAGAAGCAGGTACGATATAAGCTTGAGCCCCATGTGTGGAGGCAGGAATGTGGCCCCAGCACCCAAAGTGGAATGTTCTTTCCCAACTGAATTATATTCCCATCCCTCTCTCGCACCCCATGTGGCACACACTTTGTCAAAACAAAAAATGATGCCGGAGATCCATGGTGGCCGGGAAGCTATGTCTCTCCAGAGAAAGATGAGACAGATAGTGTCAAAAGCTCTCGTGCAAATCCTGCCTCTGTTGCCTGTCCCTGAGCTGAGTGTGGGCAGGAGGGGCAGGGGCAGCGGAGAGCCCTCCCTTCTCCTGCAGCCCAAGGTCATGGATAAAGTCTGGGGCAGACACCTGAGTGCACGGTTCACCTTCTCATTCTATTGTCACCTCTTGTGTCCATGGCAGCCCCTCCTCTCCCTGGCATCTTTGCGGGATCCACAGGACAAGAGCCACCCACCTGAAGACTCCTCGGTTCTTGGTGTGAGGGTGATGACGTACACACAGCCAGGCCTCTGCCTACTCACTGTGCTGCCTCTACCATCCTTACTGGGGCATTGGCTTTAATTGTGGTTTTTCCCAGCTTTTTTTCTGCTGGTGCAGCGGCTTCTTTGCAGTCTCAGGCCAGAAGAAATCTTTTCATTATGGCTCACAGCTGTGATCCTTGGGTTAAAAGAAATTACTCATGAAAGGGCAGCCTGGGGTAGAAAGCAGCAGCATCAGAAGAAACCCAGGCTTCCAAGGGAGAGCGAACTTCAAGGATTTATTGACATGAGGAAGATCACAGCTCTGGCTTCAGGCCCGGCTGCTGACATTTGCGATAGATTTAGGCACCGCAGTTTGGCTTGGAATTATTTTTTAACTCAAGCTAAGAGGTCAGAGGGAGGTGTTCTGAATTGCTCATGATGGTCTGTCTGAGGCCCAAGCAAAATTAAGAGGGAACAATGCAGAACTATTTCCTCTCCTCTCTTCCCTTCCTTCCTCCTCCATTTGAATCCTTTCCTGTAGCTTGGCTTCTTCTACCTCTGCTCCTGGCTCCTCTACCCTTACCTCCTCCTGCCCCTCACGAGTTGCCTGGAATGGCCCCGAGAGAGGAGCAGAGCTGAGCCACCCACGGTTGGAAGACCAAAGTGGCCAGTGTCTGTGCTCATCCCTCAGCCCTGGCTTACCTGTCAGCCCCCACCACCCTGCCCAGCACCCAGCCCCAGGCAGGGAGAGCCGGGGCCCAAGAGACAAAAGGACAAAGTCTGCCTCCTTTGTATGGTGTTTCTTACTTTTTAAGAGTCTGCCCTATATGGGAAAAGAACCTAAAAAATAGTGAATGTATGTATATGTATAAATGATTCCCTTTGCTATATACTTGAAACTAACACAACATTATAAATCAACTATACTCCAATAAAAATTAATTTAAAAAAACCCAATTCTTTGCATACTGGATATAGCTTTTGGATGTAATTCACATGAAGAAAAATAAGGGGTCAATTCTTCATTAACTCAATAAAGCCATAAAGTTAGTGGCTGGTATAAAAATAAATAAAGTCTGCCCTGAAGCTTCTGTACCACTAAAGCTTCACCCCAACACCCCCCCGGGCAAAACACTAAGGATGTTGCTGTTTGCATTTTGCAGATGAGCCCACAGAACTCCTTAGGAAATATTCACAGAGCCAGCAGGCCAGACTGCCCAGGAGAACCAATCACGGTGTTGGGTCTGGTCTGTTCGATATTGAAATTCCAAAGTCAGAGTTAACGTGGAGACTTTCACAATTAGCTACTGCAGCCCCTTCGCTTACCAGGAGAGAATGCTGAGGTTCGGAAAGGAAGAGTGGCTTCTCCAAAGTCACACCGCGATTCTAAGCCTGCAACCATGTCTACCGCCTCCTACACGGGGAAGAGGAACGCATGTCATTTTTCTGTTTCCTACTACTCATTAAGCAACGTGAGGGTCTCCACTACTAGCCAAGAATATGAAAAGAGCTAGTATTCATCAGCAACTGCTAATGCTGGGCACTAGGCACATACAGGGATGCCAACTGCTCTGTCCCATCTACTACTCACTATGCTGTGAGCTATATTTTATCATCTTTGAACATCTGAAGCTCAAGGCTGTCAAATGACTTGTCCAAGATCTAAAAGCTAATGAGCAGAGGCGTGGGATTCAACCCCAGTCCTATCTGTCTCTACAATTTCTTCCACGATCAGAGGACTGGGGACAGCACTAACTGCTGTCCATAAAAGGGATGCTCCAGAAGACTGTTTGCCTCTCAGATGAAACCATTTACCCTTGAGGAAAGCCAGGTACAGTTGTATTTAGAATCCAAGGCCCTGTGCTTGATGGAGGGTGACGCCTTGCTCCCAGTACGCTTACCCCTTATTCCCAGGACCTTGTTTTTGCTTCTCAGGGGAGACGAGCTGAGTGGGCCGGAGTGTATGTCTTCTAGCTGAGCTACTAGTGAGAACGTCTTTTCGGGCTGCATTTTGATGGCTCTCAGTGGGATGATTTATGGGATGTTGGAAAAGGACTGTTCTGTTTTTCTAGTGGATCCCGAGAAGTTGGCAAGAGCTGCTGGGGCTGTTATTCAAACAGAGTTTTCATGTACTGCCACGAGATTCCACACGATGTTCACTGCTACGGATTGTCTGAGCTCGCTGTTGCACCTCGTTTGTCCAGGGAAAGAGAGCCTAGGACAGGGCTGCGAGCAATACCCAAGGAGGGCTTCCCCCTGCCCTGCGCCCCTGGAGCAGCCCCCTCTCCTGGCAGAGCCGTCTGAGAGCCACTGTCCTCTCAAAAATGTGGGCTACTGTATAAATATTTGACAAACCATAGAAAAAGCGGTGGCCGTGTAAGGAAGAATAAAAGAAAATATTTTTTGTAACTTCTCCTTGCTTCCCATTTCAGTTTTCTTCAAAATTTAACTTGCATCAGAATCTCCTGAAAAACTTGTTTTCTGGGTCCTGTCCTCCCAATGAGTTAATTCAGTAGGTCTGGCGTGAGGTCAGAAACCCATACTTTCATAAATATTCCAGTTAATTCTAATCACGTGTCCGAGGAGCCACAGCTTGAAGACCCACCCTTGAGTGCTTGGAGCACAAGACGGGAGTTTTACTGTGTTCAGAAGTAGACAGTGAAGGGTGCACGCCTGCTGTTAGAAGTATGAGTCTCCATTCAGCCACACCGCCAGCAGGGGGCTCCAGGAAGTGTGGGATGTCGGAAGGATGGGCCCCAAGGTGAGCTGTTTGTCTTGACGCTCAAGGTCTTAGTCTCCTCATCTGTGAAATTCATTGATGGCACTGAGTGTCCCCGAGGTCTTTTCCAGGTCTCACCAGACCAGAGCCTAGGCACCAGCATCCCCACCAGACAGCCATAGAAGTCATATCTGGAGTCAGGGCTGTTGTTGGCAAGCCAGGTTAGAGAGAGGGAAGGAAGAGGGAGCCAATTATAGAATGATTTTTACGTAAAAAGTGCTTTACATTCATTCATTTTATGTAGCAGTGCTTTACATTCATTTTATGTAACAAGTGCTTTACATTCTAATATCATGACAACCCTATACGGTATTGTTATGGATTGAATGCTTTTGTTCCCCTAAAATTCCTATGTTGAAGCCCTCATTTTCAGTGTGATGGTATCTGGAGATGGGACCATTGGGAAGTGATTATGTCATGAGGTGGAGCCCCCATGAATGGGATTAGTGCCCCAATAAGAAAAGACATGAGAGAGATACTCGCTCACTCTCTCTCTCTCTCTCTCTCTCTCTCTCTCTCTCTCTACTATGTGAGGACACAGCAAGAAGGTGTCTATCTGTAAACTAGGAAGAGGGCCTTCACCAGACACTGAATCTGCTGGTGCCTTGATCTTGGATTTCCCAGCCTTCAGAACTTGGATAAATAAATTTATGTTTTTTTATTTTATGTTGGAGTATAGTTGATTTCCAATGTTGTGTTAGTTTCAGGTGTACGGCAAAGTGATTCAGTTATACATATACATATATCTCTTCTTTTTCAGATTCTTTTCCCATATAGATTATTACAAAATATTGACTAGAGTTCCCTGTGCTATACAGTGTGTATATATAATCCCAAACTCCGAATTTATCCCTAACCCCCACCTTTCCCCTTTGATAACCATAAGTTTGTTTTCTATGTCTGTGAGTCTATTTCTGTTGTTTAAGCCACTCAGGCTATGGTATAGTGGGATCATAGGGAAAAAAATTAGATATGTATATGTGTGTGTATATATATATATATATATATATATATATATAATGTATATGTGTGTGCCCCTGGTTCCTGGCCTAGAGCTCTTAAAACCCTTGTAATTTCCTCAGTAATGAGAGCACTAGCAACAACTTCTGTTCTAATATTTTGTCTCCTCCTTGTTCCTGACAGAGCTCCTGAATCCCTTGAAGTTTCCTGGTTGATATCAGTGCTTTTATTTCTAATGAGGTAACTCTTAGTGAGCTCTTGGTTGGGGGCTGGTCACAAGAAAGACCAAACCATGATTAGAAGCTTGGAATATTCAGCCCCACCCCCCATTCTCCAGAGAGCAGAGAGGGGCTAGAAATGGAGTTAATGATTGGTTATGCCTATGTGATGAAGCCTCTATAAAAACTCCAAAAGCATAGAGTTCAGAGAGCTTCTGAGTTAGTGAACCCATGTACTGGGAAGGTGCCATACCCCAACTCGACAGGAACAAAACTCCTGCTCTCAGGACCCTCCCAGACCTTGCCCTATGCATCACTCTATCTGGAGTTTCATCTGTATCCTTTATCATACCCTTTAATAACTGGTAAACATAAGTTAAGCGTTTCCCTGAATTCTGTGAGCTCATCTAGAAAATAATTAAATCCAAGGGGGAGGAGGTCATGAGAACCTCTGATTTGTAGCCAAGTCAGACAGAAGTTGTGGATGACTTGGGGACCTGCTACTCGTGATTAACATCTGAAGTAAGGGACACTCTCGTGGGATTGAGCTCTTAACCTGTGGTATCTGACAATATCTCCACGTATAGATATATCAGAATTGAGATAAATTGTCAGACACCCAGCTGGTATTGCAGAATTGCTTGGTGTGGGTAAAAAAACCTCACACATCTGCTGTCAGAACTGTTGTGAGAGTGAAGGAGAAACCCAGGAGGAAGAGTGAGTTTTTTCTTTACAGGCATTTTTGTTGTAGCAGCCCAGACTGACTAAGAGAGCTAGGTATTGTTATCGTCATTTTACTTGTGAGAAAACTAAAACTCAAGAAACTTGTCCAAGGCCACGGAGCTAGCAAGCCACAAAGCTGGAAACCAAAACCAGTTCTGATTTCCAGTTCAAATATTATTTTATGCAGCTATTCTTTCATTAATGCATTCAAAAATATTTACTGCACATCTGCTACGTATCAGCACTGAAAATACAGTATTGAATATGACAAAGTCCTTGCTCCAATAGAACTTACATTCTCATGCGGGAAGACATATCATAAAGAAGTAAACGACATAATTAAAACAATTGCAGATAGTGATAAACACTATGAAGAACACATTTTTTCGTCAATGTGGGTGACATCTGATCTGAAATCTAAATGGCAAGACAAGCCAGTCATGCCAAGATTTGAGGGAAGAGTACACCAGGGAGAGGGAACAGATAGCTAAGAACCCTCAGTCAGGACTCTTATATGTTCACAGGGACAAAAAAGGCCAGTGAGGCTGGGGTGAAGTAAGCAAGGGAAAGAGAACTAAAAAATGAGGTAGGAGATTTGGGCAAGGACCAGGGCACACAGGCCCAGGAGCTGAGATCTTAGTCTGCGTGTGATGGGGAGCCATTAGAAGGTTGGAGTCAAGAGAGTAATACAATCAAAGTTACCTCTAAAAGCTCACTCTGGCTTCTGTGTGGAGGATGCTTAGAGAGGAACAAAAATAGAATTCAGGAGACAAGCTAGAAGGCTAGAGCAATAGCCCAGGCAAAAGCAGCACATTTAATCTGAGACGTGGCTAATTCTCTGCTGTGTAGACTACCTACATCCAACACTGCTCCACCCCATCTCCTCCCCACACATATACACTAGGTCAGTAGTTCTGAAAGTATGGCCCAGGGACCCCTGAGCATCCCCCAGGCTCTTTCAGGGGGGGCCTGCGAGGTCATCCTTTTCTCAAATAAATACCCGTGTGAGGCTGGATCTCCCTCAAATGCTTCAGCCAGAACAACAAACCACAATAGATGCCTATGGAAGTAGATATGAGAATCTGCTGTCTTCTATTAAGCCAGACATTACAGAGATTTGCAAAAATGTGAAGCAAAGACACTTTTCTCACCACATTTGTTCTTTGCTTTGGAAAATACAGTTATTTCTCATGAAAAAAAGATGTGTGCTATGTATGTTAACATGCAAGCGGTCTATTGTTATTTTTCAATGCATTAATAAATATTTTTCTGACTCTGTTTTAATTTCTGATGTAATTAATAGTGACAGATATAATCAGCATAAAGTAAAGTCTTTTGGGTCCTTAGTCATTTCTAAGAATGTACAGGAGTCCTGAGACATTAGAACCACTATCTTAGTGACCTGAACGATCCTGGACAGGGAAGGGAGGTGACCACGGACATCTGACAGCCCACCCCCCTGCACACTTTCAGAGCTCTTCCACACTGGTCATGAATTGCATTGTGAAGTTGCCTCTCTGGCCAGGTTGGGGCTGCTCAACCCCCAGCCGCGGTGGCGGAGTAGCTGCACTGATGCTGAAGTGCATGGAGGGGAGGGCAGTAGCCAGCTTTTTGCAGCGGCACAGGCAGGGTGCCAAAGAGAGTAGGCTGTCCAAGGCTCCTCTCCCTGCAATGCCAGCATATGTTTAGCCACATGGCTCAGCAAACAAGAAAAGGAATCACTGCCTTCTATAAGGTGCCCCATGCCCTGTGCAAGGGCCGTCTGCACTGCTGGAGGATAATAAACCCTCAGGGCATTTGTTACCACTTAAACATTTCCGAGGTGCATGCTGAGTATGTAATTGCTGTGCTGGTGAAAACAGGGGCTGAATGCTAAGTGCAGCTGGATACAGCAGGGAGTAGTCGGGCTCCAGAGATCACTCCATTGTTTTCCTTGTCTGGCAGATTCACAAGAAGCAGGGCTTCTGAGGATGTGTGCAATGCCTGCTTGTGGCTTCTGATCTGACCAGAGTTGGGGGCAGAAGTCGGGGTGTCTGGTGGATGGAGGTCCATATTGTCAAGTCAACCTTCAGAAGCTCAGTCCAGGTTTCTGAACTAAAAAACAAAAGCCTGAAAGGTTAGAGCCAGATAACCCTGGAAAACATCCTGCCTAGCCTTTGCCAGACTGTTTTCCTCATATCATCAATCCACCCAGATGCTTCATGAAAAGGAAAAAAAAAAAAAAAGAGTTCGGTGGTCAAAGGAGTTTTGGAAAAAGGAAATTATATCCGTTCTCCAGTTGGAGACTCTCTGCGCACATTAACATAGTAATAGCTCTAAGAAATGCTGCAGTGAAGAAACGTGCTTAACTTTATTCAGATACAAATTCTCTAAGGAAGAAAATGACTTGCCCAAGGTCACACAACAAAATTCGGGATTAAAACCCAGGTCCCTTGACTCCCAGTCAAGCAATCTTTCCCTGTAACACAGTGAGAGAAGATCTATTTGGCAGATTTTCCAAGAACTTCTATCACTGGATTATTAAAGACTGAGGTAAAGGTTAAACCATCAGCTTAGATCATGCAAATATTCTAGCCATAGGCACTTTCTAGGTGCCTGTAGTACAAGAAGGAGATGAGTGAGGAAACAAACAAGGGAGGAAGGGGATGAAAAATTTGTCCTGTAGTCCACATTGCAACTGCATGTGGGTAAAAGAAAATTGTCTCTAAGGACATCAACTGAGATTCTTTCACCAACATGTAACCATCAGAAACAGGCTGGAAAGAGATAATTTGATTACGTTGTGAATTAGAGGTTTGCAAATATGCATTTAATTTAGAATTAATGGGATGTATTTTTTGTGAGTTAAAAAAAGTGATTATTAAACACAAATTCCCTAATGTTTGACAAGTAGGTAGTAAATACCCATTTTGCACATGGCAGTTAAGTCCCAATAAATATGTTTCTTTCAATAACCAGCTGGTTTTATTTAACAAATAGATTGCTGTCTGGTGAAATTGGAATGGAGAATTGGGAAAGCTTTGTGAATAGCAGGGCTCAGCACCCCTCACCATCTGCCCTGGAGATTGTATGGATGAAGGATGTCCCAGGACAGCTTCTGGAAGGCTGCCCCGTCTCCTCCCCCACTCCCAGCATGATTTCCAAAATGTCAATTCCTAGCAGGCAAGGGGCAGGCTAACAAAACAACTAGACTTTGTGTGTGGTGTTTTCTGTGTCAGGAAGTCCCTTCCTTCACTGTCGCCCTAGCAAACCACTCAAACATCACTGCTTCTATGTAACCATTCGATGCTTTCAGACAGAGTTCATCTCTCCTTCCTAAGTACTCCCACAACACGGTGCACGTCCTTCACAAGATTTATAACACTGCATTAAAACCTGTCAATTCCTAGAGGGCAGGTTCCTTTCACATAGTAATAACAACTATAAGAACAATAACAACAATCTGGCAGAGGCAGTTATCTGCCTTCCCAATATCCATTTCCCTGTTATATTTGTAGCAGAGCCTGGGTTCTACCGAGGACAGCTCTAAGACTACATTTCTCAGCCTCCCTTGCAGCCCGGTATGACCATGTGATTAAGTTCCAGCCAATAATATACAAGCAAAGTGTCGACTTGAGAAATGGCTCCTTAAAGGGAGCTGACTCAGCTAAGAGGTGGTCTTCTGTGCTTTCGCCCCACCCGCCAACCCCACCTCACATAAACACCTGTGCTGTTCAGATTATGGACATGATATGGGATTATGATGTAACCTTGAGGACAGAAGCCACATACTGAGGATGTCAGGGAGGAAAGAGAGGTAGAACCTGGGTCCCTAGCGACCTTTTGGCACCACCATGTTATTCTTAGACTGCTGTCTCCATACCCCTTTTACAGGAAAAAATGAACCAGAGGATTTTAAAGCCACTATTATTGAGTTAGGTATACTGAAACGACTTCTAGCTCACACAAGTAATAGCCAGAAACATTCATGAATGCTTACAGTGTGGTTAAGTATTTATATTCATTCTAATCTCACCCACATGACAGCCCCGATGAATCTGTATCTGTATTGTATAGGTGAAAAAAATGAGGCCCTCAGATGTAAAGGAGCAAGTCCAAGGTCACCCAGGTAGTAATTAATTAGGTTTAAAATTAATTATGGGGAATTCCCTGGTGGTCCAGTGGTTAGGACTCTGCGCTTTCACTGCCGAGGGCCCGGGTTCGATCCCTGGTGAGGGAACTAAGATCCCACAAGCTGTGCAGTGCCGCCAAAAAAAAAAAAAAAAAAGAAAATTGCATTTATGTTTATCTGATTCCAGGAGGGTTGGAACTCTCAACAAGCACAGTCCCTCAGATGATAGAAACAGTTGCTATTCAGAGAAGCCATCAGTCTGAGAAATGGTACTGGGGACCAGCTCGGCTTCGGACTGTCCTTGGACAGATCATGTCACCTCTCTGTGACTCAATTCCTCATCAGTAAAGCAATAATATCAACTTCTCTTATTGAGCACCTTCTATTTGCCAGGAATTCTTACAGGCATCTTACAGGTGTTAACTCAGTCAGTGCTCACAGCCACTCCATGGGATTAATGCTATTACTGGTCTTATTTTATAGATGAGGAAAGTGAGGTTGGACCAGGAAGTTAAGTGACTTGCTCAAGCAAGTGGTGGGTAGAAGCAGAGATGATAGGACCCAGGTCCATCCGTCTGTCTGACTCTGTGATTTACCCTGGGATCTTCCTCCCAGATTCCTCACAACATCCAAATATTCCCCTTTACACATAAGGAAATGAAAGTTTTAACTGAAAAGTGGTGGAGTGAGGATTCAAAACTAGGTCTACTTAACACCAAAGGCAAATACTTCCCCAAACTCCGTGAGTGGAGGAAAAAGTTGGGGAGGTCAGCATCTAAAGACGGGACTGGACCCCATCCAACCAGCTCTAAGCCCAGTGCTGGACATGGGGGGACACACCGTCCACTGTGGAACTGAAGGGAAGCCAAGGGAAGCCAATGCAGGTTGTGCTGAGGGAGCCCGAGAGTGGAATCCTCCCCCCCACAGACTAGCCCCTGACCCAAGCCCCTGCAAAGAGACCTCAGTAAGCTCCCTAAGCACAGGGGCCACATACGCCTCACCCATGGCTGTTTCCAGAAGAAAGCCTGGCACTTAATGAGCACTTGGGGATTGTATCAGTTTCCTGTGGCTGCCATCACAAATGATCACAAACCTAATGGCTTAACACAGAAGTGTATTCTTTCTCTCGGTTCTGGAGGCTGGAACTTTGAACTCAAGGTGTCAGCAGGGCTGGGCTCCTTCTGAAGGCTCTGGGGAAGCATCCTTCCCTGTCTCCTCCCAGCTTACAGCCATCCTTGGTGTCCCTTGGTTTGTAGACACATCACTCCAATGTCTGCCTCCATTGTCACACGGCATTCTCCTTGTGTGTATCTCTGTGTGTCCTCTCCTCTTCTCGTAAGGACACCAGTCATTGGTTAGGGTCCTCCCCAATCCAGTAGAACCATACCTTAACTTGACTACATCTCAAAGACCTTACTTCTAAATAAAGTGACATTCGCAGGTTGGGTTAGCACTTCAACATATCGTTTTTTTTTTTTAATGTCTGAAACATTTATATTAACATATTTCCATACAAATAACCCAAAGAAAGTTTAATATTAGTTGTTTTTTTTCTTTATTTGTTTGTTTGTCTTATACTGCAGGTTCTTATCAGTCATCAATTTTATACACATCAGTGTACGCATGTCAATCCCAATCGCCAATTCAACTTACTATGGGATGATTTGCTAAATTGAATTGAATAGGTTGATTGTCTGCGAAGGCACTGTTTCCCTACAGGAGTGGAGCCAGCCTTCTTAGCGGTGAGATGGGAAAGTCTCCCACAAAAAAACTTGTCTGTGTGAAGGTCTGTGTATCTGTGTGTGTCTGTGTGTTTACCTGTGTGTGCGTGTGGGTGTGTGTTTCTTGTGGCCTGCCATAATGTGGAATTCCACCCTTAAAGATGAATTCCTTGGGCAATCTCCTAGGAAGCTCTCCATTTTGTTAACTGTCACTCACATCGAACGTGAATTCATCGGAGGGAAGGGCACTGAGACGGTGGAAAAAGTGATAGGAAATGCATAGGGAGCCTGCTGGTGTGTGGAGTGCTGCCCTGGTGATGCAAGTCTGAGAGGATCTGCGGTCACTTCTCGGGAGGCAGCACCAGGAAGGAGGAGTGAGATTTAAGAAGGAAAGGAGGAGGAGAACTATTTCCCTGGGTACGGGGTTGGGCTTAGTGACTTTTGATATTCTAAAATTCCTTTCAGACATGAAAGGCCCTCTAACCCTCGTCTTCCCAGGAGATGGTGCTGGGAGTGAGTTGTACCAGGCTCCTAAGTCAATGTGGTCAGAGGTGGGGATGGTGTGGACAGGAAAGAGAGGTGGGAAGACCTCCAGGGAGACGATGAAGGGCGCAAAGCAGGGCTTCCAGTCCCAGCCCTTCTGCTTGGCAGCAGGGAGACCTTAGTGACCTTAGTCACTTGCCTCCCTGGACCATCCTCCTAACGGTGGAACAAGAGCCTTGGGCCTGGTTGGCGAGGTCTCTCCCAGATCTGGGCAGATTTCCAGACTGTGTCTCACACCTTTCCACGTGGCCAGGTGCAGGTGCTATGGCTACAGTGTATTTACTCCCCATTACTCACTTAGGAAAGTGCCTCTGAAGTAGCAGCTCCTCTGAAAGGGAGATGGAGAAAAGAAAGAGGAAACAGAGAGGGGGGGAGAGAGAAAGAGAATGGACACACAAATGAAGCCTCAGAAATTTGCTTCAAGTTGTGGGGAAAGTGGAGCAGTAAAGGGGCCTCCATCAGCAGAATGGCTCTCGGCAGGCAGAGCGGAAGTGGTCCAAATTAACCCTGAAAGAAAACTTAGCTCTCCACACTGCAGAGTACACATCCAGAGTGAAAGCCATTTGAAGATTTTCTGCCACCAAATCAAACTCTTCTTTTCCCATGAACAGCCCATCACATGCAGTAGGTATTCTTGGTCCGTGCTATTATGCCTCTGGGTTATTGTTTTAAATTTGAGTCATTGCAACAAATTACTATACTTAGCCCTTCTCAAGGAGCTCTGAGGACTTAGTGTCACTCAGAGGTCCTCGTCGCTTGCCTCTCCAGAAGCCGCGCTGCCAAAGTGAAGGAAAGCGATGCTGTCCAGATGTTCTCCGTGCACCAGACCTCGGGGTGGGGGGGTTCCCAAGGGTTGCCCTTGGGCATGCTCGTCACCCTCCTTTGTTCCCAGTGTCTAAATCAGCAGTCGTTACCCTGCCCTTTGGGAGAGAAGGCACTAGAAGCCAAAATCATAAAATCTGCCACTTCCTGAGTCCGCTCCATATGCCAAACCCTGGGCTAAGCTAAAACCACACGGTATCTCCTGCAGGAATTTAAAAAGTGAGCAGGGTGGCTGATATCTGCTGGCGGATGCTCTAGTGCTGTCTTTGAACTTGGGAAGCTGTGAGCCACCAAGTGTGGACTTGGGGAAAGGTAAGGAGGAACAGAGGGGGCTGTAGTCTGGACATGGACTCCCACCACCAGGCTAAGGTTCCACCCTGAGGTCATGCATAGGGGCACAGTGAGAGAGCCCTCTTGGGGCCCAGGTGGGCACTGCTTATATTCTGAGACTGTTGGCATCACAGGGCACAGGCAGGCAGGTGACACTCTGCAGTAGGGGCCAATAGCAGGGTCCACATTTTCCCCAGAGACTGAAAAATCAGCTAATTTTCTGGGTCTTGAGATATCATGAAGGCATTTTTCAGTCTTCAGTGACCTGGTTTAATAGTTCCCTTTGCTGGACTGTGCACGAACATACATTTATATTAGCAATTCCAAAAGCACCTTCCCTCAAAAAGATTAAACCCTAAATTTATCATCTTAACAAATGCTATTTTAAAACTACATAGTAACTGCCATAAAGAAATTTATTCTCTGAAGGGGGCTTTCCCACTTTTTTTCAAGCATTTACTTAGCTCTTTTAGGCACTTTTTTACATAGTATAAAAATATGTCATCATAAAACTTCTAGAAGTCAGTACTGCGATTGTCCCCATTTTACCTATAAGGAAACTGAGGTACAGAGAGGTTAAATAGTTTGCCTGGGGTCACACAGCTGTTAGGTGGAATAGCTGGGATTTGAACACGTGCAGTTTGCTTCCAGAGTCTGTGTGTTTTAACTGCTCTCCTATGTACACTTCCTCTCTGTTTTTCCCATAAACTGATGAAACCCAAAGAGTCATTCTTTCCCTCCCTCCTATCCTGCCCTCCACTTTATATAGTGAGATTTACCCATGGTTTTTCTCCCAGCTCCCATGATGCAAGAACATCGCTGAGCTGCTGAGGGTATGTGACACCACACAGGTAAAAGTAATTTGTAAACTGTAACGTGCTAAAAAGGAAAGGGATCCATCACTACTGTCAACCTAACACATTTTGAAACCCAGCAGGACCCTGTGGGGCTCCTGGGCATAAAAGCCTTTCTGTGTTTCCTTCCCTGAGTTCCAAAGGGCAGGTTCAAACAGTTGCTAATCAGGGAAGGGAGGGGATACAGAGACAAGAGAGGAGCAGCCTTGTGGGCAAGGTCCTGTTTCCCCCTCAAGGGCTATACTTAACAATATCTTTGAGCTCTTCCGCAGAACTAAAAACCCCACCAAATGGAAGATGTTAACTAATTGATGTAGCACTCTTCATTCCAGAGCAGGTCACAGTTTGCCCACTAGATGATCTCTGGATTGAAGGAATGCAAGCCCTGCACACACCCTGACCCTTACCAGCAACCTCACCCCTTGACTATAAGACTCATCACAACACCACCTACCCCCATCTTGGGACACTCAGTTTTGAGGGCATTAGCCTGCTGTGTCCCTCTCTGCTTGGCAAAGCGATAAAGCTATTCTTTTCTACTTCACTCAAAACTTTGTCTCTGAGATTTAATTCCTTGTCGGGGTACAGAGGCTGGATTCAGCTTCAATTTCAGCATTGCTTCTAGAGAGGCTTTATCTCAAAAAAGGATACCTCATTCCTCCTCTTCTACCTGTTTATAATCTAAATCCCCATATGTCTTTTCTTTGTAACTGGAGCATGACCACTTTTTCTTTTCCCTAATCTCTGCCAAATGGCTCCAGAAGTCGTTCTCTGCGGAGTGTTGCGAGCTCTCCACAGGTGCTGCATCCCCTTCTCTCCGCGCCCTTTTCCAAGGAAGGCACAGTTTCCTCTACTCTGATACTTTTTATAACTCTCTCCAGAAGCATGTTAAATCTGCTCTGCTTGACATGCATCCCTGCTTTGCCATTCCCCCGCCACCCCTGGCCATCCGGTCTAAGGTTCAGTATGCAAAAATCCTTCCTTTGTCTCTTCTGCATCTCTCCTTCTGTGCTTTCAATCTCTCTCCCTCCCCCTGTTCCGCATTTCTGGACGACATAGCGAGCTTGGCATCTTGCAGCACCTCACACAGGGGGCGGGAGACAGGGGATTTGTCATCACCATTCTGCTACTGTTACTTCAAGGGCCTTGAGCAAGGCTCCTTTCCCCAGCAGAGCAAGCTGGGATTGCGTGGGCTGACTGTACAGGTTCTTTCCAGCCCCGATGTTCTATTCTTTCTGGCACTATGGTCTCAAAGATCAGAAGTACATTGTTTTCTAGTTTTCTCCAAAAGGGATGAACCTAGTTTCCAGGATCCTCTCCAGAGGATCCTTCCAGCCCTTATCAACACTTCACAACTGATGTCCTGCAGAATGGCATTCCACAGCATGTTACTACGTGTGCAGCTAGAAAAGTGCACCTTGAAATAACTTTGGGAAATGCTTATAAAAAGAAAGGCAGTACTTCTTTTATTATTATTATTATTATTGAAATGTAGCTGATTTACAATGTTGTGTTAGTTTCAGGTGTACAGCAAAGTGATTCAGTCACCTTGCTGTACACCTGAAAATAACACATTCTTTTTCACATTCTTCTCCTTTATAGGTTATTACAAAATATTGAGTATAGTTCTCTGTGCTATACAGTAGATCCTTGTTAGTTATCTATTTTATATATAGTAGTGTATATAAATTAACCCCAAACTTCTAATTTATCCCTCTCCTCCACCACAAGAGAGGCAGTACTTCTAATTGCAGCACCCTGAGAGCCCTTCATCTAGAAACAGACATCCTGACACCCGAGAAGGAGCTGCAATAGTGCTGTGGCCCAAGATTTTGTGACCCTAACTTTGGAGACATCCCTCTTAACATCTCCTACAGGAAGGTCCCTTAGATACAACAGTTTGGGAAATTCTGTTAGGATCACACTTCACCCCAGTGGTTCTCTCTCTTCCGGCCGCTCTCTCTCCAGTAAACACCGTGGTTTCAGCAATTGTGCCCTGCTCTATAAGCCCTGGGGCCAAAGGCACATGCCCACTGCGTGGAGTTAAGACCAGAAGCTTCCCCTTGATGAGCAGTTCCTACAATTCACCACCAGAAGGAAACAGATAAGTTCAACAGAATAAGCACATGGATTGTCACTTAGTAAGACTCTCACTTAAAGATATTTTCAGAGATGTTATAGCTATTTTCTTGAACCATTGTGAGAGCGGAGGTTGACATTAAACGGTGGACAAACATTTCTGAATGTTCAACACACACATGTGCATACATATGTACTCATACAAAACACACACACACACACACACACACACACACACATATGGGGCTTTCAGCGTGCAGTTCAGAGAAAGCTAAAGAAAAGTTAAACAAGACAGGTGACCACCTTGGAGCTGCCTGAAAACTAGAGCAATTTGATGTCTGGAAGAAAAAAATGGCTTTTAGTCACAGAAATAGGCATGTGGATATTCACTTAAAAACACCTGCTTTAAACTAGGCCTGTGAGCCACAACTACTGAGCCTGCGCGTCTGGAGCCTGTGCTCCGCAACAAGAGAGGCCGTGACAGTGAGAGGCCCGTGCACCGCGATGAAGAGTGGCCCCCGCTTGCCACAACGAGAGAAAGCCCTCGCACAGAAATGAAGACCCAACACAGCCATAAATAAATAAATAAATAAACTCCTACCCCCAACATCTTCTTTAAAAAAAAAAAACACCTGCTTTAAAAACATTTCTTGGGGAGAACTTTCATTTATATTAGAATTCATAAAACAAAAACACTCTGAATGTGTTATTAAAGTGTTAACTTCACAAAGAGTGTGAGAGGAGCCAGAGAGACTCTGGTTACCCAAAGAGGCTTCAAGGAAGGAAATCCCTGAGCAATTACAATCCTCAATAAGCTTTTATTTATATATATAAAAACACAGCAATGGTTGGAAGAGCATAGATACCCAATTTCAGATTGTTGGGAAGAATTATCAGCTCAAGGAGCAACAGGAGAAAGAAAAGGGAAAGTAGAAAGAAAAATGAAGATGAGCTGAGATTTCCTGCATAATGTTCCAGGAAACTAGCAGAGGCAGTGCCGTGCCACCCTGGTCACAAACCTGCAAGGCGGGTGGCCCAGTTCCTAGATGTGAAAACCAAGCCTTACAGAGGCTAAGTTGCCTATTTCCATGATGAATGTCTGATTCCAAAGGAGGCACGCTTTCTGCCTCTCCTGCACCCACCAGTGGAAAGGGCCTTTCTGAAGCCAAGTGGCACAGTTTCTGCTGCAGCCTGGCTTTCTGACTGGGCTCAGCCTCGATACATGCTAAAAGCATCGAAGTCTCAGCATGATGGCCACCTTCTTGAACAAGAGTCCACGTGAAAAATGAGCAGTGAGTCCCAATTTTCCTTAATACGTGCTCATGGTGATGTTATAGAAGCCAAAATTGAGGTGGAGATAATTCTTCCAGACCCTTGTCTTTGAAGCCCTTTAGAGCAGAAAAGAGAATATGGGCTTTGAAGCCAGATAAACTTGGGTTTGAATCCTAACTCTACTCTACCACTAACTGTCTAGGTGAGTTCAAGCAAGCTACTTAAGCTCTCTGAGCCTCAGTTTCCATATTTGTAAAGGGTATGTGTGGTTAAGATTGACTAATAGTAATAATAGACAACATTTATTTAGCATGTATTATGTGTCAATTTCTTTTCTACGTCTTTGCATGTACAAACACATTGAACTTCTGACAGTAAATTTGTAGTGAGGGCGTTCTTGTACCCATTTTACAGATCAGGTGACTGACGTGCAGAGTTGTTAGATAACTTACCCAACACCATACGGATACTTAGTATTGGAGCCAGGGCTCTATGCCAGGCAGTCAGAACCCAGAGCCTGGGTTCCTATATACTTAACGTGCCACCAGATGATGTAATATTGGGGGCAGAACCCAGCACAGGGCCAATCCCCTGGTGTTGGATATATTTTAGTGGCCCTTTTCCCTTTCCCTTCATTGTCCCTTTTCAGATTTGCCTGCTTTTATCTTGAAGGGCTGGAGTAGGAGTTAACTTCAATCCATGAAAACCTGTATTAAATGGCTGTAAGAAGAAAACTGGTCTAAGAATCTTTATCACAATTCTGTTAGAATCCAGCCACAGCTGTTTACACCTGTCTAAGAAGCATGACAGGCCAAGATAGGAAGAAAACTTGGATATTATCTAGTCCATTCACACATTCATCAGTTAGGGAAACAAAAGCCCAGAGAGAACCAAGAGCCCACCTTGCTCCATACAGCTTGTTTGGCATTGAAGAAAGTCATAGCAACAGAAGGTTTTGATGGGGTCTTTTTAATTGGAGTACAGTTGATTAACAATGTTGTGTTAGTTTCAGGTGTACAGCAAAGTGATTCAGTTATACATATACATGTACCTATTTTTCTTCAATTTTTTTTCCCATTTAGGTTGTTACATAACATTGAGCAGAGTTCTCTGTGTTATACAGTAGGTCCTTGTTGGTTATCTTTTTTAAATATAGCAGTGTGTATGTGTCAATCACAAACTCCCTAACTATTCCTCCCCCCACCCCACTCTTCCCCCTTGGTAACCATAATTTCCTTCTCTAAGTCTGTGAGTCTATTTCTGTTTTGTAAATAAGTTCATTTATATTATTTTTTTTAATTCCTCATATAAGTGATATTATATGATATATGTCTTTCTCTATCTGACTTACCTCACTCAGTATGACAATCTCTAGGTCCATCCATGTTGCTGCAAATGGCATTATTTCATTATTTTTAATGGCTGAGTAATATTCCATTATATATATATATATATATATATACCACATCTCTTTATCCATTCCTCTGTCGATGGACATTTAGCAACAGAGGGTTTTGGAGGGTCTTAACATGGTCCCTGTGGAGAGACATAGGAGACAATGTGGGGAGTTGGAGGATGAAGCCTCTCTGGGATTTTAGAAGATAAACTAATGGACATGTGACCAAACTCCTGAGAGTAGCCAGAAGTAGCCACCATGAGAGACAGACTGGGCCTATAATTCATCAACTCAACCCTCTTTGTGAACGACAGCTTCCTCCAGCAGGTTAACTGAAGTGACAGATGTTTAGGTTCCAGGTAACCTGCTGACCACTACATTTCCATCCTATGTCACAGCTCCAGAGCAGAGTCCTATCTGTGACCTACTGTCCATGCCCTCAGAGCCATCCAAGGTAAGAATACCACATGAATAATCAGGCATAAAAATTATTCTCACTTAGCACCAGCTTGTTCCAATAGACCTGAAGTGTATAAATGAAGTCAAAACCACAGAGGTCTGTTGAGGCCCTGAGACCCATAATACACCTAACACACATATGCCTTTTATTTGAAATGATTACGAAAGACTGGGAGGTACAGCCGTGTCTAGGGATGGCCATAGGGTGGAAGGGCCAAACAGAGGTCAGTCACAAAAAAATCCTTTGATTTTATAACAAGCAAAACATTATCATGAATAGCCCAGACAAGGGCTTCAGGAGATAAGAGTTTTGTACATGAGTTTAATAAAAGCATGATCATTTAGAAAAAAAAAGAGTGAATGAGATAATAATGCCCACGTAAATTGAAAAACAAAAGACCAACCAGAGTAACTGAATCCTTCTTGACTTCTTCTTCATCAGTCTTGTCTTTTGCTAATGAATCTGTGATGTTTATGACTCTTATGGCTCCAAGTTATTCATGTTAGACCTGTCATTTCTACCTTGAACAAGTAGAATAGCGGCCCATAATATTAGAGCAAAGCAACTTATGAATCATATATACTGCCTTCTCCTGGTGCTATCAGAGGATGCTAAGAATCCCAGAGAGAAATGATTCATTCAAGATCACACAGCTGGTGGCAGAACTAAACTGGAGTCCATGATGGGAGTCTTTCCCCTCTACCTTCCTGCCTTACCTATTTACCCAAGTTATCGCTGTACTTTCCTGAATGTATGTACTTACGCCCCCCGCCCACCGCCCCCGCCCACTTTCACTCTCTCTCTCTGACATTCAGATGGATGTAATTTCACTGGACAGGTTCCCAGTTGACAGCTTAAGCTGGTCAGCCTCAGTAATTCATTTATCTACAGCACTGCAAATGCACAAACCAGACACATGGTGAAGAGCCCCAGATTTTAATTATATCTTATTCCACAGCTGCAGTCAATTCCTGCTACAGCTTAATAACCAGGTTGCACCAGCCATGAACACTTTTTGTTGTTAATTTTGCTCAGGAAAATTGAGTTTTTACTATCATTTTGGCAGAAATGCTTATCATAACAATTATGATAAAGTGATGAGAATTGGAAACATCTGCAGGAATGAACTTGAAGACAGAAGGATGTCAGTTAGTCTGGTTGTGCAGGGAAATGTGCTGTGGGAAATCTGGATTATGGCTCTGTCTCCTGCTGAGAACAATGGGAAGCATAAGGGGGCCCAGGCTTCTCCCCACCCTCTCCTGGGAGGCCAAGGAAGACTGTAAGCCCTCAGTGGCATGGACCGACTACATGTAGTCAGTACCCACCCTCTGCTACGGCTTTGGGGAGATTTATAATAAAGAGGTGAAAGATCGGCTGGGCTTAGAGAATAGAACAAAGAACCTTAGAAAACACCATTGTACAGATGAGAAAACTGAGACCAGGGGAAGGAGGAGTGACTTTCCCAAGGTCATACAACTAATGAATGACATCTGAGCCTTCTGGCCATGTGCCAGAGCTCTCTCTTTCTCTGCCTAAAATAAATCCAATCAGAGCTTAAGTATGGGAAGGAACAGGATAGCCTAGGATCCCTGGGAAGAGATCTCAGATGGTCACACTCATAGGCCAGACCCAGAATAGATGTGCAAACCAAAATGAATGTGTCTCCATTTGTGATATTTTTGGGGAATCAGGGAATAGCCTGTATCAGAGATGCAGGTCATTGGGGTCAAAGAGGAAGAGGAGCGACAAAGGAATCCAGGATGCCCCCAACCTGGAGCAATGAGAAGGTGGAGAATAAATGCAAATATACCAAATCCCGCGGTTGCCTGCAGCAGCTTCTTCATAGAGCAAAGGGCTGGTCATCAGCATATTTTACTACTGATGCCATTGAACAGGTTCGTGAGAAGGGAACCTACTTTTCTCCTCCCAGAAGGCATCTGAAGCCTCTCACTAGAAGTTACTTAGAGCTCCACAGTCATGTTTAAGACTGAACTACCAGATTTCCTCAATTCTTAGGCACTATTAATTGGTAAGGTACATCACCAATTTAATAAGAGCTTTTGGGGAAGAAAACAAGCACTACAATAAATATACACATGCATCAGGAGACACAGCCCTATTTCAGAAATGTGAAAATGAGATTCACCAACGGAATCAACAATATACAGTATGTAAAAGTCACCTGTCTTTGTATGGAATAGATTACCAGGAGAAGAGATGCAGAGAGAAAGAAAGACTGACTCCAGGAAGACTGTGGAAATAGTACAGATAAAAGAAAAACAAAAGCAGACACTTGTTGGAATTTATTTGGTAACAACAGAAGTGAAATTAAAAGGAATAAATGGGTATATTCGTTTTTTATCGCCGTGTAACAAATGACCACAAAATTAGCAGCTTAATACAGCTCATATTTATTATTTCACAGTTCTGTAAGTCAGAAGTCTGGACAGAACTTAGCTGCGTTTTCTGCTCAGACTATCACAAGGATGAAATGAAGGTGTCAGCTGGGGCTGGGGTCTCATCTGAGAACTAAGGTCTTCTTCCAGGCTTACTTGGTTGTTAACAGAATTAATTTCCTTGCAGCTGTAGAACTCATGGAGATTGTGTCTTCAAGGCCAGCAGGAGACTGTCCATTCCAGACTGTTATGATGGAGTGTTATATAAGCTAACATCATCATAGTAATGACTATCGCATCATAATCACAATTTCTACCCACACTGAAAGAAAGAGGATCACACAGGCTCATGCACTAGGAACAGGGACCTTAGGGGCCATATCATAACTCTGCAGACCCCAATGGGAAGTTTATAAGGAATAAAGAATCAACAGAACTTTGCTGGTTGAATGGGGAGAGTGTGACACCGACCCTGATAATTAGAACATCTTGTGGACACATAGGGCCATTAATATTTTAAAGCCATTTCATGCATATAAGCTCTTTTGTTCTTTGAAATAATCTTATGAAACAGGTAGAACAGATATCATTATTTCCATTTCAGAGATGGGAAAATGGAGGTCTAGACAAGTTAATTAATTCTCCTAAAGCCACATTGTGCATCACTGGCTCAACTATAGCCAGGTTTGTAATGCCGGTTTCCTGCCTAAGAGTGCAAATTCATTTCTTCTACCCCACCTTTAATCATTGTTGCTGATTTTGCTGAGAAGTACTTCTATTCATGAAGCCTTTCTTTTCTTTTGGGCAACCGTAGTCCAAGCATGCCTGGACCACCGAGATCTTACCCTTTGGATTTCATAAGAGGGACCTGGGCTCTACCAAAGCAGTTTAGCTCTAGGTTTCCATGTTACTCTCATGTTAGTCATGCTGAAAACACAACTCCGTTTCTGCATTAGGAGTTTCTGGCTTGATGACACATAGCAAAATCTTATCTCCAAACACCGGCTTTAGACAGAAAGTGCAAAGAGCATGACTTGAAAGATGTTACGACAGCAATGATGAGGCCACAACCCTAATATCCTCTTGATAGAGTTACTGTTACCATTTCTAATAGAGCGAGCCTCATTCGGAGACTTCAAGGATGATTTATGGACCACTAACTTCCCTAAGCTTTCTAGGATGCACAGAGTGGTCTAGCTGGGAGGAATCAACTGACAGACAAAAAAAGAAAAAAAAATTACTTATACTTGGTCTCTGGACATTCACACACACACACACACACACACACTCACACATAGGCACACACCCATGCATGCACGCATGCATGGGTCCCTGTCAAGGTCCCTGCATATTGGCTGGCACACTGAGTAATGAGTTACTAGAAGAAGCTTGCCCTCTGTACCTTGTGCCACTGCCTGAGTTCCAAACTGCAACCACTTTATCAACTCATAAAGTGTATATCACTTAAAGGAGCCTGTCGTGAAAGGAATTCAAACTACATTAACAGCAAAATCTCTGTGGTGATCAAAACACATCATTAAAGACATGAAGGACAAAACGAAGAGATGAAAGGATTCACCTTTTCTCCTCTTTGGCTTCCTGATGCTCCGGACTGAGAAATGGGAGGAAGACACTTTATTTTCCTGGGTCTAAGTTTGCCCACCTTTAAAACAGGAGGGTATAATTGGGGGAGGAACGAGATGAAATAGCAAGATGAGTTTTGGAATGAGACTGATTTATTCTACTCTGTATTAATACTGAGACTTCACAAAAATTACTTAATCTCCCAGAAACTCAGTTTCTTCAACTATATTTTTAAAAATGCTTTAATCATGATACGTGAGAATTATTTATGTTAATATATATATAAAACAACTAGTACAGTATGTGGCATATGGCATAGATGTTAGTTTCTTCTTTCCACCCTCTGGGTCCTTTTCGGGTGGGGGGTTCCTCTCTCTCTCCTGCGCCTTGTCTTTTTTCTTTTTTTTTAAAGATTCTATAATCATCTGTCTTTTTTTCAACAGTTAAGTCACTTGAAGTATTAAAGCACCATGAAAAACTTCGCCTTAACGTTTCTGACAGCCTGGATGTAGCACCCCGACATTCTCTCACTTTCCACCCCCTCTCTTGGAATTATCTAAGAAAAAAATATAAATGCATATGTACTTATTTGTCAGCATCAAGATCATTTGCTCCTCTGGGGACATTCTTTTCACTTTCTGGTGAAGTCCTCAGACATCCCCTCCCACTGGTGTCATGTATTAAGCAAGAGTAAACAGCACGCTGTCATGCAGAATCAAGGCAATGGCTTCCACGAGAATGAGCATTTAGCAACTTAAATACACACATCTAACCTGGCTATTGAGGATGATCGAATACTCTGAGGTGTGTTGGCGAGGCAGAGTCACATCCTTCTTCTCAGCCTGAGGGACCAGAATGTAAAAGAAGAAGTATATGGGTGGTCAAGGGTGCTGAAAAGGGATGGGACTAAATAAAACACAGAATTAGCATGACTATGAGCTATTTACTGCTGGCTGTTCAGAGGAATTGAGATGGCAGAAGTTCCAGGGATGCTATCAGGGGTATCAGAGAGACCTTTTCAGGGGTCTGGTAGCCCCGATTCCTGGCACACTCTCCCCATTCCCAAACTCCTCATGACACTACAATTACATAGGGACATTAGTATAATGGTACCTCTTCTTTTATTTTCTCTTCAATTTAAAGATCCACGCACAATTTACCCACCTACAACAACTACTGCAAGTAAAAATGCTGCCTGCTAGAGCCAGATAGACTAGGAATTTGTAAACCAAATTCCTCAGGCTCAAAATGCTTCAATTGTCAACTTTCTTATCTTATAAAACCTTCCTATAAGAGGTATCTTCTTTGGGCTTAAAGAGTAACATTTATAAATTAGTGGTACTCATTACCATCCTAGCATGATTTGTTTAGCAGATCACTTCCCCATGTCAAGTAGCCAAGAACAGGACCTGTGTGTTCAGGATGAGACAAACCATATTCTGTATAAAATGGTCAGCAAAAGGACAGCTATCTGCAAAGAACAGGCCAAGATCAACCACTTTTAAGGGGAAGGGGTACTGAAAACCCAGCACCCAGCTCTATAGAAGAGAAGTGGCACTATACCCCAGGCTCAAAGGGGAAGTCCTAGTGCCCCAAAACTGACCCCTTTATTCATAATTTGCCCTAGGGCTGCCTGCCCTGTTGCTGTCCAAGGTTCTGAAGGCTTTTTTATTGTTTTTATCCTGACCTCCTTTATTTTTCTCCTTTTATTCTACCTGTTGCACGTAACTATTAACATTTAATGGCCACTCACAAAGTGAATAATGTTGTACCACATTGTTAACTCACTCACCAATGAATAAATGCACTGAATCCAAAAACACCTAGTCTGTGTGCTTTGTAGACTCACATATCACAGTCAGGGCCTGAATTCAGCAGTTCAACATTTCCTTCATCCTTTTATCCACTCTTCCATTCATCCATTTAATATTTATTAAGCTCCCAGTATTAAGCAACATGCATGCAAAGGAGTGGATGGGCCTTACCCCTAGCTCTATAACAGAGTCATGGAACAGTAGAAAAATCATTTCCTGACTTTCTTCCATACAGAGTTGGGAGGAATATGGAAGGGAACCAAGAACCCAAATCACAGTAGAATAATTCTACATCAATTCAATTAATTTTTTTTTTTTTTTTTTTTTTTTTTTGCGGTACGCGGACCTCTCACTGTTGTGGCCTCTCCGGTTGCGGAGCACGGGCTCCAGACGCGCAGGCTCAGCGGCCATGGCTCACGCACGGGCCTAGCTGCTCTGCGGCATGTGGGAACTTCCCGGACCGGGGCACGAACCCGTGTCCCCTGCATCGGCAGGCGGACTCTCAACCACTGCGCCACCAGGGAAGCCCAATTCAATGAATTTTAAAAGCCGTGTTTAAAAGATTTAAAATTTAACTATGTTAAAAACATCTGCCTGGTGGAAAAAAAAAAACCCACAACATACAAAGTTAAATGACAAACTGAGAAATATAACTGAAGCACACATAAAAGACACATAAACAATACAATAGAAAAAAAGGGTAAAGTTTTTACAAGAGGCATTTTCTAGAAAAGAAAATATAGTAACTCTTAAGTATGCTCAATCTCCCTCATAAATGAAAAAATTATGTTTAAATTACACTGAGATACCATTTTCACCTATCAGATTGATAAAAATCTAGAATTTTTTATATTAGGATGGAAAAGCTGAAGGGAAACAAGTACTCTCATAAGATGTTAAAGGAGGGTAAATTACAACCTCTACAGAGGATAATTTCACAATACCTATCAACTTTACAAATGAACAAAATCTTTGACCCAGAAACCCAGTTCTAGGAATTTTTCTTATAGATAGTCTCACACATACATATAAAATGATACACACATAAGATTATTCAATGCAGCATTTTTACTGGTGGAAAAAGATTGGAAATAAAATTAATATCCATCAATGGGGATTTAATAAATTATAATGCATGCATACAATAGAATGTTATGCTGGTATAAAAATAAAGCTCTCTATATACTGATATACAGTAATCTCTAAAATATCTTTTTTTTTTTTTTTTTTTTTTTTGCGGTATGCGGGCCTCTCACCATTGTGGCCTCTCCCATTGCGGAGCACAGGCTCCGGACGCGCAGACTCAGCGGCCATGGCTCACGGGCACTCAGCGGCCATGGCTCACGGGCACAGCCGCTCGGCGGCATGTGGGATCTTCCCAGACCGGGGCACGAACCCGTGTCCCCTGCATCGGCAGGCGGACTCTCAACCACTGCGCCACCAGGGAAGCCCACTAAAATATCTTTTAAGTGACATAACAAAGTATATAATAGTCCAGAATATAACAAGGGGTAAGAGAGATTATTTATATGTATTTGCTTATAAAAACAGACTCTATTTCTGTAAGGATAAAAAGCTGACAATACTGTTTGCCCCTGGGGAGGAATACTGGGGGACTAAAAGTTAGAAATATGGGGGAAAACTTCCCCTTGTGAACTTTCAAGCTTTTTGATATCTGAGCCATGTAAATGTACTGCCTATTAAAAAAATAAAGATAATTTTTAAAAATCAAAGCTGTCTTAGGAAGAAGGTGATTGTCATTCCTTTGACTTCCGTTATCTTTCCCTCATTTGACTCTTCTTGCTTTTAGCGTTTGCACTACCCATGTATTACCTTAATGATAAGCTTTTCTACTAAGTGCTATACCATACTACTTATATGTATATAATATCAGTAAATGGTGTTGTGAAATTTAGTGCTTTTATGCTTTCATTTTTTTCACATAAGTATATCTTATCTTCTCTTTTGGAATTGTTTTTAGCTGTCTCCCTGAGTAGCATATGCAAAAGGAAAGAAATGTCATAACAATCATTGAGTACCTGCCTTGTGCCCAAGGCTGTAATGATGTCTAAGTTAATCTCATAACAATCCTAGAGCTGAACAGTATTCCACTCCTTATTATACAGGTGATAAATTGAGGGAACAGAGAGGATAAATGGTTTTCCAGTGGTAACTCAGCTAACAAGTAGCAGAACCAAGACCTGAGTGTATTTTTCTCAGTTTTCTCAGCACTGCGTCCTTGTGCAATAGAAAAGTAATAGTTTTGTAGTTTCAATCTTGGATTCTTTTCTTAACCTATCAAAGCTTCAGCTTTCACATTTTTAAAACCGGTTTTCATACCTATTTCGCAGAGCTGATTTGAGAATTAACATAAATGCACGTAGCACCGCACCTGGCTGATAATAAATGTTCTATAAGTGTTGGTTTCCCCTATTTTTATAGGCCAGTTCCTAGAAGATAGCTCAAAAGTACAAGCTAACTTTTTTTTCTGAATCAAATCAATTGGAATTATAGTTCTATGGTAAGGGAAGCACCCCAGAGGAGGCATGCCAAAAGTAATCTCAAGATGTTCTACAGCAGAGTCTCCCGGGATAGAAAGGGCAACTTTGTTATGCTCTGAGATGTCCTGTTCCCCGCACGGTTCATGAGCTGAAAGGATCCCTTAAAGGCATCTGTCAAGACCGACTTTATAGTTTTTCACCCAGGTTGGGCACAAGCCAGTTTTTCAAGCCAAAGGCGGAGGCTCATTGGGCCAGCTAAAAGTGTACTGCTTCCATCCAGAAATGGGCAGAAGTCAAATAATGTTAAAAATATAAATCCACTCCAGCCCACTGCTTCAACAAAGATGGCAAACAGGTGACAAAGGGCACCTACAGAGCACCTGTAATTTCACACAATTGGCCAAAGGACTTCATTGTTACATGATGCAAATGAAAGTTCATTAATGGGCAGTAAAAAGGGATAGAGGGTGGGGAGAATGAATAACAGAAGATAGCTTAATGCTTTCCAGGGAGATTGGCACATCAGAGCTCTGCTCTAATATGCAGTCGGCTAATTTCACTGAGGTACTGAACAAATGATAGATGGGGATCGTTAACAGGCACCATGACAGCAATAACGAAGATACTCTTTGCCAGCAGAAGACCTCTGCTCCCGCTTGCTATTTAAATGACTTCTCGTACCACTGAATACTGCTTGTCAAGAGTACCTGTTTCTATTCCCTGATGGCTCAGGATGAGATGCTCTCACTCCAAAGGACTGTCTGGCTCTCTACCACCAATCTCCCCATGCCCCCCTTCTCCTCTATTAATGTGATTTACCTAGGAAAGTGCAAAGCTAGGAAATCGAGCTACAAGGAAAATTGAACTTAAGAGCAGCACGGCAATTTCTACCTGGTTTGATGCTTTTCATTGCTTTTAAGTGGCTAGCAGTTTTCGCTGTTTTCAGGGCACTGCAATGTCGGGACAGATAGCCTTTTTATTTAATTGACTATCATTATGGTGCTGTGTTTATGCTTCAGAAAGTTCAAGTGAGATGTATAAGGCCTGTGTAAGTTTTCCCAGAGACAAAGACCAAGAGAAATAGGAGAACGGGGCAGAGGCATGGTCCTGGGATGGAGGGGATGGCAGGCAGCTGTGCTAGAATTTCCAGGCTTCCAAGATTGGTTAGTAGGGAGGTGAATGGCTTTCCTAATAACTTGGAAGGCAAGCCAAGAAGACTTCGTGAAATTTAAACATACCATGGCATTGGAATCAGTTTAAACATCATTCAGTTTGAGACCAGATCTTGTAGGTTGAGTGTGTTTGTTAATCTCACGCCCATTTTAATGTTGTCATCTTTCTCAAATATGCAAGAAGAGTCCCATGATTTGACCCAGATAGCAAAAAAAAAAAAAAAAGTTTTGCATATAGCCATAGCACAACATTATACTGAATGAAGAATACTTTCATTATAAAAAGAAAGCTGGAAGTGGCGGTTTGCTGTATGACAAGGAGATTAAAGGTACATTTTAGACCTTTTCAAGCATAAGTAACTGAAAAAGGCTCAAAATGAGAGGAAAAAAATGACCAAATGGATTAATAATGACACACCCTTCCATTTGGGAAATACAAAGTTCAATGTTGACTTAAATCTGAGTGAAACAGGGTTGGGAGGTCAAAGTTCATATTTCAGGGGACGTATTTGATAATACAGAAAAGAATACTAAAAATCAGAGATAAAGAGGAGAAATCCTAAACTTTCTGTTCTCCACTCCCCCAACCTGGTCAGAGTATAAACACCTCCATAAAATTCATGCTGTTCATGGAGTGTCTCCAATAGGTCAAGGGTTTGAATCACTCTTTGGAGACTCCAGGAAAACGTTGGGAGCTGGGTATTAGTATCCTACTTGGACCTTAAGCATCTTAGAGTTTAAGAGAGGCAAGGTGACTTACCCAAGGTCACCCAGCAAGCAGATGTTTAGGCTTGCAGTTGAGTCCAGCTCTATCTCCAAAATTTCTCCATACCACATCACACTATTGCACAGAGAGCAGTGCCAACATGTCTCAGAGGGCCCAGATGTCTCTCTCCAAGGTGGTTGATTATTCCACTACTTAACCTTCAAAGACCCTAGACAGAATAGCTTACTCATACTCCAGGCAGAACACCCACAGTGAGGTGTCCCTCCCTCTCTCACGGTCACTCATGTGATCTAGGGTTTCTCTTCCAAGATTCCATTCTCTCCAGCCCATCTCTCTCTGTCTTCTTCACTATGCCCCTTCCAGTTCAATACAGTTAATCAAAGTTCGCAGGTATTTTCTCAGAGTGTGAAAACCCGGGACGCTATGGGGCCTTCCCAGGACGGGTCTTCCCCCATATCCTCTGCTTTAGCTCCTCTCTGAAGTACCTAGATTTGATGAAAATTTCCTGAATTGTTTTGCAGATGTAAAAAACCCCCACCAAATGGAAGAAGTATTTGATGACCTTGAGCCCATAGACCCAGGCCTCCTGGAGCCTAAGGACTGATAATGTTAACCCCTGTGACACCACCCTGCTGCCTCACCATCAGCCAATCAGAGAATTGTGCACAAGCTGATCACACACCCTGCGACCCACCCCCCTCACCTGGCCTTTAAAAATGCTTTGCCGATACCCTTTGGGGAGTTTGAGGCTTTTCAGAGCATAAGCCACCTCATCTCCTTGTATGGCTTTGCCATAAACCTTTCTCTGCTCCAAACTCCTACGTTTCAGTTTGCTTGGCCTCACTGTGCGTCAGGCACACGAACTTGTGTTAACAACCCCAGTGTAGATTAGGTCTGCAGAGGTCAGTTACTCCAGTTATTGGGATACAGACCAGGATGGAGTGGTGGTTTTTTTCACACTCATACAGAGTAATGGTTGCTTCATTAGCAGGTCCAGCTGACTGCATAGCTTTGCAGTCCACCTTCTGCTCATGGACCTCTCACTTGACAGGACTCATGGAGAGACCCACAGGCAGACCACCAGTGATGCAAGGGCCAGGGACAAACCTGTAAGCCAGGGTCCTTTCTTGTGAAGCGCTTACTATCTGTAATCAGATCCTTATTCTCTCAGGTCCCAGGTCTTTCCTTCAGGCCCTTGTTTTATTTATTTATTTATTTACTTACTTACTTACTTTTTTTTTTTGACCACGCGGCATGTGGGATCTTAGTTCTCCAACCAGGGATCGAACCCGCACCCCCTGCATTGGAAGCGTGGAGTCTTAACTACTGGACAGCCAGGGAAGTCCCCAGGCCCTTGTCAAAATCCCTGTCGTCAGAGCTGTTCTAGAACTTCACCTCTTTTGGTCCTCCTTGCTCATCTTTGTTTCCTGCTTTGGACAAATGAGAAGTAGTGTAGAGTACTTATTTTGCATATGCGTTGGCCAAGCAACCTGGGACCAGTTATTTAAACCCCTCTAAGCCTCTTCTTTAAAGTAAGGAAACAATATAGTACCACCTCAGGAGCTTATTATGAGGATAAAATGACTTCATTGTAAAACTCATAGCACTTGGTACATTAAAACTCATAGCACTTAATAAGGGGCATCTGGCACATTTCTATGACTATTATCCTTATCCAAAGAGGTTCTTCTACTTCTCCCCCTTGCTCCTCTCTCTTGCTTCTCTAAAGCCTCCCAGTTTCTTTACAACTTACCTGTCCCTTATCCCACCTAACCCCACCACGGCAGCTCCCCCGCTCCAGGATTCCTAATCTCTCCTGCTGGGACTGCAAATTCTCCTGCCCCACCTCTCCAAGGTACTTATCTCAAGGACTATTGTCTCCTCTCAATACCTGCATTAGCATAAATGTTATTATCTCTAAAATCCAATTAATTTCAATTATTGTGGTGCCAGACAGATTGCCAGTGCTCTCAATTCTTGGAAGATTCTGAGGAAGTAGGGGTTGCCTCTCACTCTTGTATTTTACATGCCTGTGAGGACCAGGGAATACAGATAGGTGGCCAGATATAGACCACCTTAAATCCCATTTACCCAATCATCCCAACTTTCTCAAAATATAGGCTCGTTCTAGAGTGAAGACTTTCATATCATTGCCTGGCTTTAACTGGTCTCTGCTTAGACATGGTGTTAGGTTGCAAACAAAGTGGGCAGAAAACAGGCAGCAAATGAGCAGTAATGATAGGGATAGAATAGGATAGTTATACAGGTAGTTGTAGAAATACCAGTAGGGGATTATAGATAGAGAAGGAAACCTAGGAAAGTTTGGGAGACGACTGTAAGTTAATTGCTCAAGAACGCTATTGAAACATCGTGGAACAAAGCAGGCTTGCTTAACTATAAAGCACAAATAAAAGCACGAGATATGCCCCAGGACATTAGGTGAAAGAAAAATGTTACCACCTTTCTACTGGTTTGAATAAGTGCTATGACAGTCCTAGTTTGACCTCATAGGGTCAGACTCTCCTGCCCAATACAAAGGAGGAGCTAGTGATGTAAGCCTGATATCTACTCGAAGAAGGCAGTCTTTTCCCCTCCCCCACTTTCCTTTGATTATAAAATTGTAGCCTACTTAATCCTCAGGCCCAAGCATCCTTGCCTGCCAGCTTGCATCTCTCACAAGTGTCCTATATTAATAAATCTACTTCTTGCATATCACTTTGCCTCTCGTTGAATTCCTTCTGTGCTGAGACACAAAGAACTTGAGCACCAGTAAGTCCAGACACCAGGTGAGTGATTCTAATTGAAGGATCGTGGGTTCAAGTCCCAATCTGAGGTGCACGGTTTCAGTAAGAGAGATGCTAGGTGATGATCTAGAAGCATGTACAGGCTAAAGAAGGAATATTCAAACACTGACTAAACATGCACATGTCTTTAAGATCCTAAAATTGCAATATTAGTCAACATATTCAATATCAAATAATTGAATATTGATTAGCTCTCCCTGATCTGTCTCATGAATTCATTCAACATTTGTCCCTTCAACGAAAGTTCACTCTGTACATACCAAGCGACACATGGGGCTACAGCAGGGAAGAAGACAGACAAGGTCCCTTTTAAGCTTTTATTTGGTGGAGGAGGTAGACAGTATACAAGACATTTTGGCTGACTGTTATTTTGAATTATCAATACCACTGCTCCTTCTCAATGATAATTGAGAAGATATGGTAGCATACAGACTTTTTGCTTTCATTGATAATTTGCTATCTCAGGGCTGTGTATAGCCCTTGAGGCTGAGAAGGGCTTTGGCCATCTTGGGCAGCTCTAACTCAGGTTTTGCTTAAGGTTGGTCCTTTCTGTATCTACAATAAGTGTTGTAACTCAATCACTGGCCTTTCCACCTAGATATCATTGTCATGCTCATGACCAGCCCCTAGGGATGATACCCCCAGACAGCTGTCTTCAACAGAGTCCAGCATTCAAACTTGGGTCATATTGATCTTGGGTGGCCTCGGTCTTCAGCGGCTTGAAGCAGGGTTTCAGTTCCTAGGCAGTGATTGAGGTCGGGTCGCAGCAGTGAGAGCACCAAATCCTAGCCACTACACCAGTGGTCAGTGACAAGGCCCTGGCCCTATGGCTTTGCCGCAAAGACAGAAAGTAGTGAAATAAGTAAAGTATTTATTAGGAAAAAAAGAAATATAGTACGTGTGGATAGACACACGGGCAGGCTCAGAGAGAGAGAGAGTCGCGCCCTTGTGGCCCTCGTGGCGCTTTGAGTCACTTTTATGGGGCATTTCTTCTGGGTTTCCTTTAGCCAATCATTTTTGATTTGCCTGGTCCAAAGTCCATATTTGGTGTATCTCAGGATTTTCCCATGTGGGTGCACGCATCTCTTAGCCAAGATGGATTCTACCAAAGAGGCCTATGGGTAGTGAGCATCAGTTGGCATCACTCCCCTTTTGACCTCCAAGGAGGCTTTCTGTGCATGTGTAGTTGGGGAGGTCTCCTGACTTTAAGAATGAGGAATATGTGGTTTCTTATCTTCTATCTGGGCAAGGCCCAGCCCCCTCTCTCAACTGTCCCGTGTTGGAATATCGCTCCACAGGGAACAAACTCAAACTGTTTGCCCTGGGGGCCCATCTGCCTCCTACCTCAATATTTCCTCATTCCTCTGTGTTCCCAATTTTCTTTCCAGATCTATTTTTTCTTGTAGTTTTTCAGAAAGCATACTAGCAACAGCTCCACTGAATACTTAAAAGTGCCAGATCTCGTGCTAGAAACATTACATACATTTAAGCCTTAAATTAGACATTATTATCCGCATTTTACAGAATAAGAAAGGGAGGATCGGAGAGATCGTGACATTTCTTTTGGTCGCTCAGTTTGTAGGCTCCAAACTTGAACCAGAGTCTTCACTTTACACATGGAGGTGTCAGTGAGGAAGAAATTTTCCTCTTCCTTCTAGGTTCTTCTGGTTGGTTTAAGAGTTAAATTGACATGAGACTGATAGGAGAAAAATCATACAAAAATTTAATAACATGTATACATAGGAGAGATCCAGGAAAACTCAACAACTCAACAGAATGGCTAAAACACTCACCTTAAATATAATTTTCAGCAAAAGACAAAGGAGGATTTTGGGGGTAGTTGCTTGAGAATTTGAAGGGAAGGAAGGCAATTTACATGGGGATAGAAAAGCAAATTTTTGGTAAGCCAATGTTTTTTGGGCCCTGCAGAGACAATGGGACAAAGAGTGGACTCTGATCTCTAGGCCCTATCCAAGTTTCCCCCACCACACCTGGCCCATACTTTGTTTTTTTTTTTTTTTGAAGTATAGTTGATTTATAATATTATAGTAGTTTCAAGTGTACAACATAGTGATTCAATATTTTTATAAATTGTACTCCATTTAAAGTTATTAAAAAATACTGGCTATATTTCTCTGTGCTGTACGGTATATCCTTGTCTAGCCCATATTCTTTGCAGATAACTCTGGTGATAGCTCTGTTCTAGGAACAGGACTTCTATCTAAATTCTTTAGGCAGCTAAAGGGGAAGTTCAAAGTTTTTTTTCCTGAGTCTTTTGGGACTTGATTCTTTTAGTTCAAAAGAGGCATTTTGGGGTGTTAAAGTTTGTTCGCCTACAGAGAGAAGCCAAGGCAGGTTGTACAGATGGGCACACAGGCTGCAAGGAGGCCCCAGGCCAGCATCCTGGCCACAGGCTGCCACTTACCAGCAGGGTTCATTTACCATCTCTGAGTGGCCAAATATCTAAAATCAGTGGTGTGGCCGCTTCCGTACATGTGTTATAAGTTTATTGGAAGGCTAAAGCCTTCGGAAAGAGCCCAAAGGGGTTAAAACCTATGAAGTGTGACTGTAAAAGACTTAACTCCTCAAGCAAGCATAGTGGTGATGGGGTTTCCATTTGTATCAAGTGAGCATGCAGTCCCCAGAGCTGGTGACTAAGGATGCAGGCTGCGCAGCTGCTTCACTTTGGGACCTTTGCTGGGCTTAGTGGCCATGGCTTGGAAAAGACCCTGGACTCCTGGAGACTGCAGCCCTTGGCTGGGGATGGGTGGACCGGGTCTGATGTGAGGAAGCAACAGGAGGTACAAGCTCTGCTGAGCCCAGACACACTCATTTCTCCTTCTCTCTACAGATGTTTAGCTGCTGAAAGAAGCACATGTGCAGAGAGGCAGGCGGCCATCCTGGGCTCTCCTGCTCCCCTCTTTTTCCAGCTTTTCAATTACTTCCTCTTCTCCATTTACGTTTATCCCCTGTTGTCCACATTCCTCCCCATTTCCTTTAGGGTGTCATTAAAGGCTAACCATCTGCCCCAGTTAAATGGTTCTCTCTGAAAATTTAATCCCTGAAAACAACAGTGTCGGGTTCAATTCATGAAAGGCTCCACTGTTGCCTAGGCATCGGGGCTGGAAACCTCAGCAGCACTTCCAAAATGTGTGTGGCTGGGACCTAAGGGCATCATGGATCTCTTTGATAATAAATGGGGTTAAGTTGCTGGAGCCGGGGGATCCTAGGCTTCTCTAGGGGTCTGGGAGTGTCCTGACTGGCACTTTAGGAGCTGCTCCCCCCATCACGGACCCCAAGGAGTTTTCCAGGCTTCAAGGAATATGAGTAAACTTCCTAACCTCTGAGCTAAGGCATCTCAAGGGTCTTCCAGAATTAAAGACACAGACACCAAGCCCCTCCCTTCCTGACTTTGGTCTATTCTGGTAAGAGAAACATTCTGTCCTTCCCATGTCCAGGCTTGTCTTAGCTCTCTCCCCAAGCAGCCAGCTCATCAGCATATAGAGTAATTTGACAGAACTCCTCTAAAGCTTTCTCTCTAAAGAAGGATTTTAATACCCTTCTGAATGGCATTTAATATGATAACAGTATGTAAGTTTGACAGGAAGCTGTTCTCCAAGAGTTAAAGTCCTAACAGTCCCACAGATCAGACTGGCAATGGCTTTCCTGATCATTATTAAATTCTCTGTGATTAGAAAATGGGCTGGTGCTATTGATTTAAGCTCTTTGAGTCAAGCTAAGCTTTAGAGGCCTTTCACAAAGCACAAAAAAGGCATTTGATATTGTATTTTACCTTCCACTTTTCAGAGTACAAATAGCAGACAGGCTTTAGGTGCAGACTCCAGGAAGCAAGGTGGGAAGGATTTGTGCAAAATAAAGCACAGAACTCGAGCTCCATCACTGCAGACTCGGGAAGGTGCGAGGTTGCACGTTCCCATGGGCACGATGCTTCCTATTCCTGAGGGTGCCTGGGACAAGGACACTTTGAATTTAAGCTCAAGGTTCCTACAGACAGAGAGGCCATCTGTCCTAGAATTCCCAGCGTAATTTCAATTTCGAGGAGGTTGTCCTGTGGTCCCCTCAATAATTGTCAAGCTGTGTGTACAAATTTTGCTTCAAGAAATTATCACCAAATCTCCAGAGGTTAAGAACTCTGGGCTACCTTTTCAGGTTAATAAGTTGGGAGAGAACGGAGGCAATCATGTTTCTATTACAATCTTAAAGCTCTAGAGAAAACGGATCCCAAAGGAAAACCTTGAGCAATTGCAGGGTATCAAGCGCTTTGTGTCTTTCAAAGGGAAAGGCACATGAGGTTCTCAGGTGCACCTGTGGTGCCTGCTTTTTGCCCAGACAATGGTTTGAGGGACTGTGCTGGGGCTCCTCCCCTCCCTTAACTGCCATCTTCTCGAATCCCCACCAATCCCAGCAGAGCTTTTCTGAACCCAGTGGCTGCCTTGCCCTCACAGAGATCCTGGCGCCCAGTGTATTATTTGGTTCTGTCCAGGAGGGGGTTAGCACCTGCACCAGGAACCACATGAGAGGCATTCTGCCAGTGTTTCTCTAACTTTTTTTCTTATCGTGATTCCCAGTAAGAAGTATATTTTTACACCACAGTCCAGCCCCTGACATGTATTCAAAACTGAAACAGGAGTTTCACCAAATGCTACTTACACACGCCAGTTGCATTTTTATGTCACAGCCTGAAAAATGGATGTCATGATTCTAAAAGGTCTCCACCTGCAAAGTGGAAACTTCTCTGTGTCGTTGAGAATCCTAAATACTCATTTATTAATTTATTGAACAAACACCTAGAGGGCGTAGGGCATTGCACACTTCTGTGTTAGGTGTTGTATGGGGGATAAAGAGGAATATGGCAGTTTCTCCCCTCAAGCAGCTCACAATCTATTTGGAGAGCCACAACAGGCACGCAGGACAATGTAAAGTACAGTGTCAAGGAGATTGGTGTTCAGATGCGTAACGGGTCCATGCTGTGGGTGCTGAGGAGGGAGAAACGGAGAGGGGAGATGTACACAAGCAGGCGAGGCTGGAGAAAACTTCTGGGAAGCTCTTCTCCTTGAGGGAGGGGCCATAGTTCCTGCATCTCCTTGTCTCCTACAGGTACCTGCACATCATGACCTTTGAATAACTCTACACTGAACGACTCTGTGGTTAGATAATATTGGCATTGCTACTTGGTCCAATAGCTACTGTTTACTGAGCAACTAAAGTGTACCTGGCACCGTGCTAGGAGTTTAACTTAGTTATCGCATTTAATCCTCATGATGAGCTAGTGTAGCAGTGTCTCTAATCCCCAATTTATACATGAGGTAATCGATCCTCAGACGTGATCAATGGCTTACCCAACGTCACGCAGTAAGCAGAGGATCTTGAATAAATGTGCACACTTCTTCCACTCCTTCAAAGGACAGGATGGATTTAGATAGCTTTATAGGAGGTCAGTGAAGGCAGAGTCTAGGAAGGGCAATGGTGTAAGCATGCTGCATGGCAACTTTCAGGAATAAGAGAAGAAATCTACAAGATAGAAGTGGAAGTTTTGTTTTTGGAGAAAAACAGTAAAGAGCCAGGTTTGTGGGAAGGAAAATGCAGCTGAAAAATAAGTTTGGATTGCTGAAAAATAACAACGATAAAATCAATTCCAATAACAACAACTTTTTTTTTTTGAGTGTTTACAATATGCTGGGTGCCATTTCAGTTCTTTACTAATTAGTCATCTCATTCTATAGTTGAAAAAACTCAGGCACAAAAAGGCTGAAAATCTCATCCAAGATCAAACAGAATAATGTTTTATAATCCTAGGCAGGTGTGAAATTAATGTTGCCACTAGCAATATATTATCTTTGCTCCTCCGCTTTTAAATCCAGTCCTTTCCTGGTTGCTCAGTGGGAAGCCTGATCACAGGGTACCTGCAGTGGACACTTGAGTGTTCTCCTAAGATCCGCTCATCAGGGCTGATTCATCCAGTCCCCAGCTGCTGAGAACATTGTTCACAGACAAGTCATAGGTGCGTCCCTCATTGGGAGTTGCCTTCAGCCACAAGGAATTGCCTTCCTAAGGTTACACCTCTCTTAAGAGACAAGCTGTGGCCAATGATGAGCTGATATGGGAACCCAAAGTCTCAGCACCTTTGCCTCGACCGGAGTAATACCAAAAAGACGTCCTAGCTCAAAGCTCCCCGTGGAATTGGCTGAATCCTCAGTGGAAACTGCATCTGAGGTCAGTTCCTCCTCTTCCCCTCCTCTTTTTCCTTCTCTTCCTCTCCTCTCCCTCCCCCTTCTTCTTCTTCCTTTTCTTCTTCTTCATCACCAATCTTGCCTTCTTCACTTTTTTTTGGACAGGTGTTTCCCCCCAGACAACTCCCTAATAAACATTGGACGAGATGAATGTTTCATAGTCTGTTTCTGAACCCAATCTAAGCCAACTGGTATCAGAAGTGATCCTAGAAAGCAGACTATAAAATAGGGGTTTGGAAGTGGTTACTCCCAGGCCAGCTGGCATGTGGATCCCATCAGTGGTGGTTGGTGTAGTCTGGATAGTCTCTGGTGTGCTGCAGCAGTGCAATTGCAAAATGTCTACCAAAGTTAAATGTGATAGAACACTAACGGAAGGTGATGCGCTGGGGTAATATCTCTGGCACTGGAGAGGCATGAAGGGAAATAGTAACTAGAACAACAATGGAATCGATGGCTACTGCAGAATGCCACTGATTCACTAACCAAAGACAGATGAATTAGACTCATGGTAATTAGGTGACAATTCAAGGCAAAATGTAAAAGCAGGATTTCCTGTGCAGCATTTCAGAAAATTTTAAACTCCTGCGGCAGAAGGCTGTCAGCACAAAGGACTTAATTCAGGACTTAATTATGTGGGAGCAGCAGAGCTTCAGAGAAGGTTGAATTCTCAGCTCGCAGGTCTCCTACACCAAAATCAAGGTCATACAGAAAAGAATTTGGGTCTCTGAGACTTGGGATGTGGTTATCCGGGTTGATGTAGTTGAGAATTTTGAACTCCCAGCTTCCCCTAAACCTGCAGGACCTGCAGAAATGGCCTATCCTCTGTGACAGAAGACAAGTGAGCACACCCTCGCTTGCCTGAGTGTCACACGAGGCCTCAAATTAGTCAGGTGCCTTTTAGACCTTGCTGGTTCCCCTCAGGATCTATGCCCCAATCCCCTTCTGTTAATCAGACCAATAGGGATCATGATCAAATTATGGTCAAATCATGACACTGCCAGCAAGGTCAGTTTAAGGGAAGAGAGGGACTATACAGCAAATACATAAAGGAGAAGGTGGGACTGGATCCTGAGGGTGATGGCTCAAGGGGGTTGAATAAAGGAGTGTCATTTGTTGGATAAAGGACAGTGTCTCAGCATGCAAATGTATTAAAATTCCCTCATGATACAGAATTCAACACCCTGGCAAGAATCCTAGGAGAAGGTGCTAATAAACTGCCAGGTTTAATCTTGGAAGCTTGAAAAAAGCAATGGTCCACACTCAATAGATATACCAGAACTTCCCTGCCAGATGATGGAAGAGGGCTCAAAGGGCTCAGAAAAGTGGGTGTGATAGAGCAGATATAGGCAGAAAACCTACCAGCTAACTATGTTCCATCAGAAGCTAAGAGGACACTCCTTTTACCAAAGTGACAAGGAATGTGCTGGTAAAAGGATACCAGCAGCTTTAAGCTGGAGCTGGCAAGGGCAGATGCTGTTACAGAACTGGACTTCCTGATCACAATGGGAATGCTAAGATCCCAAAGACCAGATAGATCATGGTAGATGGTAGTAGACTACTGCCCACTTAACCAAAGGGCAGCCTTAATTGTAGCTACCATGCCAGACGTGGTACCTTTGTCAGAGGAGATTAACAGACGCCAGCACATGATATGCCAACATTACTCTGGCAAATGTATCCGCTTCTCTCCTTTTCTTAAGGAGGATCAAAAACAGTGCAGATTCACAAATCACAGGGCTCTGTTAATTCACCTTCCTTCTACCAAAGAAAACTGAATCATCTGTGCATTCCACAGATTATCAAATTAGTCCTCTGTCTTGGTGGCATCATGCTAATTACACCAGGTAAGCAAGAAGAGGTAGATATGTCAGAGACCTTGGTAAAGCACATGTACTCCAGAGGGTGTAGAGGAACTCTATAAAGTTTCAGGGTCTTGTCCCAGAAATGAAGTTTTAGCATCCAATGATCTGGGGCATAGAATGACATTTCCCCAAATAAATAACTAATTATTGCATTTCACAACTCCTACCACTAAGAAAGAAGCACAATGCTTGGTAGGCCTCTTTGGGTTCTGGAGGCAGCATATTCTACACTTGGAAAACTGTTCTGACCCATTGACCAGGTGATACAAAAGGGTGCCAGCTTTAAGTGAGGCTTAGAAAGGGCTCTGTAGCAGGTCCAGGCTGTGGCACAGACAGTCCTGTCACTTGGCCATAGAAACTGGCAGACCTTGTGGTATTAGAGGTTTCTGCGTTTGGAGAAGACATCAAGTAAAGTTGATAGCAATCCCTAATAAGAATCACAATGTGACCCTTAGGGTTTTGGAGCAAGGCCATGCCATCTGTAACAGACATTTCTTTTAAAAGGCAGGACCTGGTATGCCACGAGGCCTTAGTAAAGATGGACTATGTGAGCATGAACATCAAGTGGCCATGCAGGCAGACCTCCATCTTGAGCTGAATTAGGTCATACCCACCAAGCCATAAAGTTAGGACAACCCAACGTCAAGCTTTGTAAGCTGGAAGAGGTACATCTGGGATGGGGCATGAGCAAGACCTCTGATCTGCTGGTAGCCTACATGAGCAGGTAATCTCAATCCCCATGTCATCTACCATGGTTGCACTCCCATGGCTCACACCTGTTATGGGGACTAGGAGGTCATGGGAGGGCTCCCTTACACTAAGCTAGTGGAGGAGGGAAAAGTCTGAGGTTGGTATATGGATGGGTCACCTTGGTATGTCAATGTGAGCTGAAAATGAACTGCTATTGCTACAGTCCCATCAGGAGTGGCCCTGAAAGATAGCAATGAGGGGAAATCTTCCCAATTGTCAGGGCTTTGGGCAATGCATCCGGCCCTCCACTTTGTGGAAAGAGAAATGGCCCAAAGTAAAATATTAATGCACTTAGGGCATCTTTTATTTGACTGGCCAGGAGAAAGGAGAAAAATTACAAGATTGGGAGCAAAGTCTTAGGAAACTCATCTGGATGGACAAACAGGAATGAATATAAAGTGTGAAGATAGAATTGCATATTAATAGCACCAAAGAATACCCAGAATGGAAGAGACACTAAACAATCAAGTGAACTTAATGACCCGGTCATTTGACATCAGCCAGCATTAATTATGGGCCACCCTAGGGCTGATATGATGGGTAAATGAGTAGAATAATCATGATATAAGGGATGGAAGCTGTTCGTGGAAACAACAGGATGTGCTCCTACTCACCAAGGCTGATCTAGTTACTGCTACAACTAAATATCCAACCTGACAGCAGCAGACATCAAGGCTGAGCCCCCATATTTGGCGCTATTTCTTGAGGAAATCACTTGACCGCAAGTTGATCCTTTCACCCTGAAAGGAGTGATGATTCAATTTGACTAATATCAACACATATGTCCAATATGGGCTTGTCTTTTCTACCCATAGGACTTTGGTCAACCCAACTATCTGAAGACTTAGAATGGATTTTGTCAGCTGACATAAAATCCCAACCAACATTGCCTTAGGCCAACAGACCCACTTTAAGGCCAAAAAAAAAACCAAAAAACATTATAGCAGTAGCAGTGAGCATGCACCCTCAGGAGTCACCAACCTTGCAGAGTAGTGGAATTGCCTCTTAAAGAAGCAACTGAGATGTCAACTTGAAGTTGATACCATCGTCTGGATGCAGTATGGATCCTAAATTAATGAGCATTGTTGGGTACTGTATCCCCTACAAGTGGAATACATGAGTCAGGAAACTAAAGGGTAGAAGTAGGAGTAGGTCCACTTACCAACAATCCATATTCCACTTGAGTAATTTATGCTCCCAATCCTACAATCTTAGGCTCTGTAGGTCTAGAGGTCCTGGTTCTCAGAGGGGAAATACTTTGCCTTGGGGGTCTCAAAAAGAATCCATTAAACTTTAAGCTACAACAGTTAAGAGTTACTTTGGGGTCCTCATACTAAAGACCAACAGGCATGGAAAGAAATCATTTAACAAAAGATGGGGCTGCTACTAGACACTGGGGACAGGAAAGAATATCTCTGGTGCTAAACGGATCTACTGTGGCATCTCTTAGTGCTCATATGCCCTGTTTTAGCAGTACATTGACAAATACAGTTCTCTGTGTCCTAAGAAGAGCATGGTAACCAGAGGCTCAGACTCCTCAGGGATAAGGGCCTGGCTCACCCCACCAGACAAACCACTTAAACTATTAAAAGTGTCAATCAAAGGCAAAGGGTATCTAGAATGGTGACGGAGTAGGCGGACAGTGAGTATTAATTATGGCTTCAAGATCAACCATAGCAGTAGGAGGTATGGTTTGTCCCACTAATCCTTTGCCTGTAAATTCCTAAAAAATGTGACCCATCTGAATCCTGAAGGACCTGTTTCCAGTTGAGACATAAGAAGTAAGTAGATCTGAGTGGCACAAAAAGTAGACTGTAGTGGATACTGTTGTCTCCCTAGGTCTCCATTTCTCCTAACATCCATCCCTCTGCTGCTGGGAATATCACTGCTGACAGCTTAACATTGCGTGCCTCACTGGGAAACATCGTTGGCTGCAGGAATCCAGTTCAACCAAAATTACTCTTCCTCCCAGGAGGTAGCCCATAGCCAGGGACTGGCTGATGTGAGGACACAGCCGCCACACTCTTGCCTCAGTTTGGGCAACTTTGAATTCTATCCCACCTCCAGAGGTCTCTGCGAGATCAGCTGCGAGATCAGCTGCGAGATCAGTGCAACAGCATTGCTGATCTGTTAATTTCTTCCACTGCCTAATCCAGTCCTCTTTGTTTTCTTACCAGTGTATCTCCTAAGAGCAATCTACAAGAAGCCTTCCATATGCAATTCTCTGTCTCAAGATCTGTTACCAGTTAACTCAACCTAAGTCAGTAGATTTCTCTTCCTGGGTTTGAAGTTACATTAAATGTACTTTCCTGTAATGGCATGAGAATGCTCTCATCCATCCCATACTTTTCCTCCAGAATGAGTGACAGTTGATTTAGGGCTGGTTGCACACAGATTTCCGAGGACTTATAGGGAAGAATTCTGTGTATAACCAGTCTATTCCAGCTTGGTAGAATCACAAGACTTGCAGTCTGGCACACACTAAAAATGAAGCCAGTGTTGTTGCCCTAGAGTGTGACACATATTCACCCACCTACCCATATGGAAGACAATAGACTTAGGTGGTGGAGGGTGCAGGGCTTCTGCAGAGAGAAAATAAAATGTTACCTCCCACATCTCTGCCTCAAACAGCTGAAAGTAAAAGTTGGAGCCCCCTCTCTACAAATCCGCCCACAAGAATCTTTAAAGCTCCCTCATAATGAGAGTAAATAGCTTGTATCTGGGATTAACGTCTGAATAGGAAGATGTTCTAAATTAGCTCAATGGCCTTGAAGTTTACCAGATTCACATCTGTTCAATTAACAACTTCTTCCTCTCCGCTCTCATGATGCTTAGTATATCTCTAAATGTTAGCACACACCATACTGTACTTTAGTGATTGGAGGCAGGAAAGGGGGACCATTCTCCTAACATACTGTGAGAACTTTCAGAACAAGAACCCAGACTATATTCATCTTTGGGTTCCAAGGGCCTGGCTGAATAAATGTGACTTCTATGTCTAGGTCCCAGGAGGTATAACAGGTGATATATGACCTCAAGCTGTCTCCAAATGGCAAATAACAAGCCACTGGAAAGACTACTCAAATATAGGTGTGCAAAAAGTTTACTTATTCTCTGATAAAAAAAAAAACCAATAATTTTTAAAGGAACACTGTGATTTTTTTCTATAACTTACCTGTTTTCTAATTTCTTCACAATAAAAGGCATTTTTTTTGTAATGCTTAAATTTCTTAAAGAGAGAGAAAGAAACAGCAATCCCTGGAGATTCTGCCATTGTTCTAATAACAAGTTGGTTTCACACTTGCTTTTAGAAGGTTAAGAAGCTTCTTACTTGTGCTTTTGTGGAAATGTATCAACAGGTCTGTGCTAGGGTTCTCCAGAGAACAGAACCAATAGGATATACATAAGAAGAGATTTATTAAAGAAACTGGCTTACATGATTATGGAGTCCAAGAAGTCCCATAGTCTGCTGTCTATGAGATGGAAAACCAGGAAAGCCGGTGGTATAACTCAGCCCAGGGAGCACTGACCCCTAAGGGCAGGAGAAGACAGATGTCTCAGCTCAGGCAGAGAGAGTGAATTCCTCCTTCCTCCAGTTGTTTGTTCTATTCAGGCCGCTGACATATTAGATGAGGTTCACGTTCATTGGTGAGGGCCATCTTCTTTACTCAGTCTATTGATTCGAAAGCTAATTTCATTCAGAGACACTCTCAACAGACCCAGAAATGATGCTTTACCCCATTATCCTTAGCCCAGTCAAGTTGACACATACAGTTATCCATCACGAGTTCTAAAATTCCTTCAGGTTGAAACTTCCACACACCTGGCACTAGGATAGAGTGTGGAGACTCCTGGTGTTCAGAAGACAGGACCCAGCTTGCCGATGGGGACAGCGTGTCTCTCTGCCTCCCCTCAGAAGCCGCTGCTCCCTTCCCTCCTTTTGCTACGACAGTTCTGGTGGTCACCATGTCAGCAGTCCATGAATCAGAAAATCAAAGCAAGAATCAAAATTCCATTAATCGAAACACATATGTCATATATATGGGTGTGCTTTTAAAACTAGGAACATATACACCATGGATGAATATGGTTATAAGGGGGAATTTCACTTGGAATACGTCCGTAATTGAATTTCTTTTTGCAGCATGTATAAGGACTTTAATCGTCCAATAATAATAGTAATAATAAAGATATTTTCATTGGGGAAAAATGTACAGGGATGAGGGAACCAGAAAAAGAGTAAGTCCTGTACCCAGTACTGTCCCGCTCAGTGTTTTCCGACAGTTGGAAGGGAAAGTCTGAGCAGCATGTCAGCCCTGCCCCTCCTCCCCATTGCTGTGACAATGGCAGGCAGTCACTTAGGGAGGCCCAAGGCGCCAGATCTCAAGATTTTTGTGAAATGGCCAGCGGGGTAGTCTGGAAAGTTAGAACTGCAAGGGGCCCTGAACACTATCTAGTCTAACCCGTGTGCTTTCAAAGTGAGGCAGCCGAGGCCCAGCTGCCCAGGATCACACAGCGATCCAGTGGCAAAGCCAGAAATAGAAGCCCTGGCCTATGGATTCCTAATCCTGTTCCTTTACATCCCATAAGAGTGTCTCCCCATTTGTAGCCGCTAATATTCATGAACCTTCCTGTGATCACTAAACCTTCCTCCCCAAACCTTCCTTTAATAAAGAGAAGAGAAGGAGAGGGGAGGGAAAGGGAAGGAGAGGGAAGGTCACCAAAGGAAAGCAGAGAAAAACAGAAAAAAAGCAAGAAGGGCTCCTCTTATGACTTAGGCAAAGCAGACAAGAAGACAGCCTCTCTCCAAGCCCCACCTTCTCCACCCCATCCTCAGATGCAAGCAGCTTTTTGTGACATTGCTTTTCCTCCAAGGACCTTTAATCTTCATCCACATGACCTCTGGTTAAGACGAACATCAAAGGCAGAGGAAGGCAGAGTATGATGGTCTGAGCCCCACTCTACTAGAGATGGCTGGAATAAGAGGCTCCCAGGGCATGAGGGAGAGGCCAGGACCCCGGGGGACACTTACTGGGATGAGCGGCTGAAGGAGGAGATGCTTCTTGCTTGAACTGTTCTCACTCTGCCAGGAGAAGAGACTGTCTCCCTCCAGTCTGGTGGCAGACATTTAATGCACCAGCACACGTGCACATTAATTTTTGCCGGCTGTCACCTTTGTGTGTTGGAACAAGTCAGACTCCTTTGTGTAATTGCTTGATGAAACATTCTTATCCATTCTGTCAACACAAATTATACAGTTAAATAATGACCGCCTCCCACCCCACCGTTAGCGACACCATTGAGAAAGCATCTGTCTAGCCCTGAGGATGCGGGCTTCCTGTAGCAGCGCCCAGGTCTCCCGCCTGCCCTCCTGACCCAGCCCAGTCTCCTGGCCCTGTCATGTTCTTTCCACCTTCCAAGTGTGGTTGCTAGGAGACAGAGATAAAGCTGGATCTCTGTTCACGTTGCCTGTTCACGTTGGGGCAGGGGAACAAGGCAATGAGGGCCAAGAAACAGAACTTGCGGCCTCCAGATCTCAGATACCATCAGGGTCTCAGAAGGGGGCTCCTCTGTGGTGCGGTGCTTACCCCACAGAGAAGGGGGCCTCTTACTCTCAGGGAGGGGACTTCTCACCCGTTTTCTGATTGTGTTTCTCGGAAGGTTTGTCTAAAGTAGTAGTAATGTACATACAGACACACACGCCTACACACACACCCCACCCTTACACACACGCATCCATACTCCCCCCCCCACACACACACCTTTTCTTCATGTTAATAATTGAAGTCTAAGCACATTTACATGCCACCGAGGCAAGGAGGGGGTATGCGATTGCCTGAATGTCTGTGTCCCTCAAATTCATATGTTGAAATCTTAACCCCCTGAAAATTTGCGAGTATTTGGAGGTGGGGCCATTGGGAAGTGGTTAGGTCACCTAATCACTAATGGGATTAGTGCCCTTGTAAAAGAGGACTCAGAGAGCTCCCTAGCTCCTTCCACCAGGTGAGAACACCAGCTATGAACCAAGAAGTGGGCTCTCACCTGACCATGCTGGTACCCTGATCTTGGACTCCACAGCTGCGAGAAATAAATGCCCATTGTTAATATGCCACCCAGGCTATGATATTTTGTTATAACGGTCCAAATGGACTAAGACAGGGTATCAGTCAGCTTAGGCTACCCAGCTAGGGGGCTTAAATACTGATATTTATTTTCTGATGGTGGGAAGGCTAGAAGTCTGAGATCAAGGTGTCAGCAGAGTTGGTGTCTGGTGAGAGCTCTCCCCTTGGGTTGCAGACGGCCACCTTCTGCTTAGCCTCACATAGCCTTTCCTCAGTGTGGAAAGAGAGAGGTTTCTCTCTCTTCCTCTGCTTATAATGCCACCAATCCTATAGGATTACAGCCCTACCGTTATAACCTCATTTAACCTTAATTATCTCCCCAAATTCCTGTCTCTAAATACAGTCATATTGGTGGCTTAGGGCTTCAATATATGAATTTGGGGTGGGGGTGGGCAGAATTCAGTCCATAACAGAAGGAAGCTTTCTCCCCTAACGTAAATATCATGGCCATTTGTTCTAGAGCTTAAAATGTATGGCATTAAGCACTTTTTAAAAGTGGGAGTATAAAGACAGCTTTATTTTGATCATACATCTGGGAAATACAAATCAGGAAGGAAATGCCATTCCCCACGTACCATTTTACAGAAGGGGACACTGAGGCACTAGAGTGGGAGAGGTGATTCCATTGGCCCTGTGGGTCCTCCAGCCACACCCAGCACTACCAGGGGGCTGTGTCCTCACCTGCTTCCCCCATCACACCACAGGCCCACTCTGAGGGGATGAATTTGACCCACCTCTGTACCTCAGGGCTGACAGCATGCCCGGCACACAGCGGCCTCTCACCAAGCCACTACGGAGCAGGAAGAAGACACAGAAGCCTATACCCCGCCTCGTACCTTAATCTGCACCAGATTTTCCTTCTCTCTTCAGCACTGAAACCAAAGTTTAGGCTGTGCCAGCACTTCCCACAGGATGTCAATTTCCCTCTGGTCGGAAAGCACTTCACAGGAGACTCCCTCTGTGCAGGAGGCAAGAAATGCAAACGAAGCAAAGAGGAAGAGGAGGGCTCTCTGTGCAGCCTGTTTCCACCCAAGCCCAGAGGTCATTTCACAGGACCACTCCACCCCCCCTTCTCCTTGACCCACCACTTACCAGCTCTGTGACCTTGGACACAATACGTGACCTCTCTGAACCTTAGCTTGATCATCTGTAAAATAGGATTAAGCTTCCCTCACAGGGTTGTGATGGGGATGAAGCAAAGTAATGTACAGGAGGGATGTGCCTAGTGTCAAGCAGCAGATAAATCCTCCCTAAATCACACTCCCTGGACACAAGGAAAAGCCTGCCCAGCAGCCAGCTGAGTTGGAAGTAGGTTACAGAGTATTTTCACTTGGAAATGTAGCCTAAACAGAGAGATTAGATCACAGATTGCAGGAGCTGGAGAAACCTGTGAGATCATCCAAGCAGGCGTTCAGTGCACGGGAGCGGGGATAAGGAAACTGCCCACAGAGGTGAACTTGCCTGCCCAAGGTCACACAGCTGACCCAGGGAAGAGTGGGACTCCCTCTTGAGCAAGTAGACTGGGCCCACCATAGTCCCACGTTCAACCTGAAGAAAGGGATTGTGACAGGTTTGAGATGGAGCCAACTGTTACTTGAGGTGCAGAAGCTATGTCTAAGGTAGAACTAAAAGGCTTCCAAATTCCCAACAGATATTAATCTTCCAGATTTGGAAGCAACAAATCAGAATTCCCCAAATCAAATTATTTTTTAAATACTTCCAACATTCTTCATACTCTTTATTATTATGAATATATTTCTTAAGATAGCTATTTAATAAACAAGAAAAATTCAGTTTGGTAGTAACTTACAAAGAACTGTAGCCTAGGGCTTCCCTGGTGGCACAGTGGTTAAGAATCCGCCTGCCAATGCAGGAGACATGGGTTCGAGCCCTGGTCCGAGAAGATCCCACATGCCGTGGAGCAACTAAGCCCTTGCACCGCAACTACTGAGCCTGCGCTTTAGAGCCCATGAGCCACGACTACTGAAGCCTGTGCGTCCTAGAGCCTGTGCTCCGCAACAAGAGAAGCCACCACAATGAGATGCCTGCGCACCGCATGGAAGAGTAGCCCCCGCTCCCGGCAACTAGAGAAAGCCTGTGCGCAGCAACGAAGACCCAACGCAGCCAAAAATGAATAAATAAATAAATAAAAAGATATCACAAAAAAGAGAGAGAGACAGAGAGAGAACTGTAGCCTGTAGTGAATATTTAAATGCCAGAAAACACCAGAGAACATTTTTGGGTGGAATTTGAATAATGTAATATCCAGGTGTCCCACCCATGTTAACGGCATCACACAGAATCGTTTATCAAATTGCCAATTTAAGGACTTATTTTGCTTCCAAAAGTTGTTATTTTTAGGAACATCGTTCAAAGTATCTGTAAACAGGGTACCGCACACATAAACTTAGTAATATGTGTTTTATTTGCACAGGTGACTGTTAGCAGACAGGGTAGTAAATACGTGCTTCAACTTGACAATGACTACTGATCAGATCTCAGATCACGACCTCATCTCTTCCACCTACTCCTGCCCCTGTGCCCAGGAATGTCCACCTTAACCCTCAATTCCACACCTCAGCATTTCCCAATCTTGCTATCAACTTGATTCAGTGGATTCCTTCAAAGCTGTGAGGTCTTTATGTTTACTGTAAGCTTTAATTCTCACAAGAGACTTATAATACTTTTCACCATTTTTCTGATTTCTCCACTCATTTTTCTCAAGATTTAAAAACACAAATCTCCCCGAGACATGCCAGAAAGGGAATTCCCACAGGAAAACACAAAGCAGGCATGAGGCCTCCTTCCTGCCCAGCAGCCGTGCTCTGCGAGGGTCGCTGGCTGGACAGGGGACGCAGAGGTCACACTGGACACGGGAGGTGACAGCAGTTTAGGGCTGCCAACCACGGACTGGCATTTGCCATATACTTCTACAAGAATTAAATTATGAGCCCCTGTAGCTGCTGAGCTTCAACGCCCGCTGAAAGGAGTTCAGGTGGAGATCAGCAACGTGGCACTCTGTGCTCTGGGAAAAACTGGCAGAACAGGTCTTCAGATAGTTAGATGTTTTCAGAAGATTTTATGAGCCCAATCCTTGCATCTCCTTGTACCCAGAAAAGCACTAAAATCATTAACGGTGACGTCCGCTCCTCCTGAGGAGCGCCAAGCCTCACCCCAAATGTGTGCTTGACTGCATGTGCTCCCCCTTCACTAAAATCACATATAACTCTGACCTCCCCACCCCCCGCCTCTTTGGAGCAGTTTCTCAGGGCTCTCTGAGATGCTGTCTCCTGGGCTATAGTCCTCATTTTGCCCCCAATAAAACTTAACTCACAATTCTCACATTGTGCTTTTAGTTTTTCAGTCAACAGGGTGTTCATTCATTCAACTGAGCAACGTGCTGGACCAGGAGCCCTCTCAGGCCTGGGGCTCCTTATGAGTTTCCTGCGGCTGCTCTAACATATTACCGTAAGCTGCGTAGCTTAAAGTAACAGAATGTTTTCTCTCATAGTTCTGGAGCCTAGAAGCCTAAAATGAAGGTGTTGGCAGGGCCTTACTCCATGTGAAGACTTTAGAGGCAAATCTTTCTTATAGTCAGTCTTCTAGAGAAGGAATCTGTCCTCACCTCCTCCCAGCTGGGTGACTCCCTGCAGTCCTGGGCACTCACTGGCTTGTAGCTACATCACTCCAATTTCTGTCTCTATCTTCACCTCACCGTCTTCCCACTGTGTGTCTCTGTCTCCAAACCTCTCTCTTCTTTTTTTTTTTTTTTTAACATCTTTATTGGGGTATAATTGCTTTACAATGGTGTGTTAGTTTCTGCTTTATAACAAAGTGAATCAGTTATACATATACATATGGTCCCATATCTCTTCCCTCTTGCGTCTCCCTCCCTCCCACCCTCTGTATCCCACCCCTCCAGGCGGTCACAAAGCACCGAGCTGATATCCCTGTGCCATGCGGCTGCTTCCCACTAGCTATCTACCTTACGTTTGTTAGTGTATATATGTCCATGCCTCTCTCTCGCCCTGTCACAGATCACCCTTTCCCCTCCCCATATCCTCAAGTCCGTTCTCCAGTAGGTCTGTGTCTTTATTCCTGTCTTACCCCTAGGTTCTTCATGACATTTTTTTTTCTTAAATTCCATATATATGTGTTAGCATACGGTATTTGTCTTTCTCTTTCTGACTTACTTCATTCTGTATGACAGACTCTAGGTCTATCCACCTCATCACAAATAGCTCAATTTCCCAGTCATTGAATTTTGGGCCAACCCTAGTCCAGTCTGACCTCACCTCAATTTGATTACGTCTGAAAGATCCTATTTTCAAATAAGGCCACATTCACAGGTGCCAGGGATTATTCAACATATCACTGTGGACACACATTTCAATCCACCACAGGTTCTGACAGCAAAGGAGTCAGACATGGTTCTAGCCAGTCCAGAGTTGACTAAGTAAACGGGCAGAAACATTCAGTGTAACAAGCACTACACAGGATGAGAGTGGAAGCATGGTCTACAAGTGGAGGAAGAGGAGAAGCCAGGGAAGGCTTCCTGGAGGAAGAGGCATCTGCATGGAATGAGCAGGATTCATTCTGGGGAAGGTGCCAGAGAATAAAAGCAGCAGCAAATGAAGGCCTGGGGTCAAAGGAGCACAGTCTTTGTCTTTGTCCACCTGTCCCTTTGCTCAGAAAGCAGGTCCCCAAGATCCAGTCCTCAGCTTAAATGTCACCTCTTTGGAAAGACATTCCCTGGCCAGCCCTTATTCACTCTTCTGTCTCCATCAGCCTATTTATTCCCTTCAAGGCATTGTCACAACCTGCAATGGGTACCATTTGCTCACTTATTGTCTTTTTTCAACACCAGAAGTTAGGTCCCTGAGGGCAGGGACCCTACCACTTCTGCATAGCTATACCTGTAGCACAGAACATAGTGCCTGGCATATTGTACATGATAAAAATGAAAGAGTAAGTGATTGAATAAATGAATGAGCAAAGAGAAACAGGTTCAATGTGACCAGATTGCAGATTTTGAGGTAAGAAGCGGCTAGACAGAAAGCCAGAAAGGGAAATGTGAGCCATCGCATTCCGGTGGAGCCCCAGTGGCAGGTGGAGGAGCTTGGATTTCCTCTAAGAGCGATGGAGAGCAGAAGGGGGGTGAAGGGGGGGCTTCCCTTGACAGAGGACAGCACATGGAAAAGCGCACTTAGCATCTAGCAATGGACACAGATCCTGGGTTCTGGGTGGGATTAGCTCCCTAAGAAGCTGGAGATTTCCATATAGCAAGTACATTGCACATAGTAGGTGCTCAGGAAATATTGGTTGAGTGAATGAGTGCACGAAAGAGCCACTTACAGGAAGCCATTCCATTCCTTGGATACATGGAGCCAGGTAGAGGGCATAGCATCCCTGCTTTCCAGAAATCTCTGTACCCAGGGAGTTCTCTTTTCCTCAGAATTTTGGGAGGCTGATTACCTTCTCTTTCCTCTCCCACCCTCCCAGATCAAGGAAAGAGGAGCCTGCACACCACTGGGAGAAGACTGCCATCCCCAATGGCCAAGAGCCAGAAGACACTGGGGCTTGCAGGTGAGAGCCAGTACCTGCCCGCTTCAGTCAGCTGGGAGCCGGCTTCACAGGCGCTCTCCTGCAGCCAGGATACAGCACCGCCTGCTGTGTGAGCCCCTGGCAGCCACTGCTCAGAGAGAAAAGCTGGGGCGGAAGTGTTTGAAGGCTCAGCCTTCCCGGCCAGCAGCTCCCTTCCCTACGGCGACTAGAAGGTCACCAGACACCTGCAAACTACAGATCTCCCTTTACATCTCCACAGCGCAGATTTTTCAGGCCCCTGGGTGTTTCCTTTCTTACTAGGAGCAGGAACTGAAACAGATAAGGCTTAGTCTGGTTTTGTATTTTTTTTTTTTTTTCAACATACCAGGCTTCTGCGGCTGCCCAGCACTGCTCTTACTTACTGCTGTTACTACTCACTGCAGAGACCGAATTCGCTGGGTGAGGCCAGAGAACCTCCGGGATCCTAGAGAAACCAACGGGATTTTGATTCATTTCCTGTTGAGATGCAGAAGATAGTCAATCACCAAACATATTAAGTCTGTCCTATGTGCCTTGTTCCAGAAGGGCGACAGAAGATGGTGAGGATATGGGCAAACCAGCCCTCCCATCTATGGCCAAGAAGAGGTGTGGATTGGTGCAGCCTCTGTGCAAGGCTATTTGGCAGAACATGTCAAAATAAAAGCAACATAAACCCTTTGCCATGGCTTTTCCATTTCTAGGCATTTATGCTACAGATACACCCACACACATGTAAAATGCTATGTTTATCACATTTTTCACTGCAGCATTCTTTAAAGAACACAGCTTGGAAATAGCCAAAATGCCTATCAATAGGGGACTGATTAAAATAAACAATGCTTCGACCAGACAATAAAATACAAAATAGCTATGTAAGGGAACAGACACACCCTCTAAGTTCCCTCGTGGAAGGACATCCAAGTGTATTGCTGCTAACAAATTTATTGGTTTAAAGCAACATTTACTATCTCACAGTTTCCTTGGGCAGGAATTTGGAAGCAGCTTAGCTGGGAGCTTCTGGCTCAGGGTCCCCCCATGAGGTTGGAGTAAAGCTGTGGACTAGGGCTGGGTGCATCTCAAGACTTGACAGGGGAGGATCCAGGATCTGCTTCCTAATCTAGTCCCGTCACTGTTGGCCGGTCTCAGAAGATCAGCTTCCACACTCACCCAGCAGGACTCAGTCCCTCAGCTTGAGAACCTCTCCTAGGCTGCTTGGGTGTCACCTGGATAAAAAAGCTGGCTCCCTCAGATAAGTGATTCAAGAGAGAGAGGAAGAGAGAGAGCTCCTAAGACAGAAGAGACAGTTTATAAATTAGTCTTGGAAGTGACACCCACCTCTTCTGTCACATTCTACTCACTAGAAGCAAGTCCCTTCCAGCCCACGGCCAAGGGCAAGGGAGTTTACCTCCACCTCTTGAGGAGACAAGTATCGAAGAATCTGTGGACATATCTTTAAAATCACTGCACCAAGGTAGATTCCTAAGCCAAAAAAAAAGAACAAAGTACAGAGAAGCTGGTATGGCAGGCTGTTACATATGTAACAAGTGGAAGATCCCTATGCCTATTTGCTTACAGATGCATAAAATATCTCTGGAAAGGTACACGATAAAACTGTTGCCGCCAGGGAGAACAATCTAGTAGTTTAGAAACATGGATGGGAGGGAAACTTTACCCTAGGTATCTTCACCCACCTCTTGAATTTGGCACCATGGTAAATGACTTATTTTTAAAGAAGATTGGGTGCAATCATTTTGTTATTCCATTAATGAGCATCATGGCACAAGGCCCTAGGGAGTGTCCGTACCCTTAAGGAATCTGCAGTCTTGCAGCAGATACAGCACAGTTGAACGAAACCTTTCGGAAATAATCTCTCATCAAATAAGTTGAAGGTCAAGTGTATGGCTCAGATCAAAGACACCATGTGGGTGGTCTTGGAGGGGGGTGGTACTTCCATGGGACTCCAATGGAAAGTGCAGGATAAGTAGAGAGAAAGGGGGCCAGGTCAATGGGGGAGGGACATGAAAAAGGAACTAAAGTGAGACTGTGGGTGTAGAAAAAAGGAAGGAGGGGCTTTGGAAGATCTGCCCAATATAGTTGGAGGTTTGTGTTCTTTGTTTATTGCTTTGTCCTGACTCCTTACTTCTGTTCCTGATCCATCAGCTGTGAGAGGAATGGTTGGATCCCTGCTATAGGCTGGTTCATGCTGCCTACAGTGGGGGATGAGGCAGTTGCCAGAGAAGGGATGCAGCATACAAATATGTAGGTGCGTATGCAGCACTTTCTTCCTTTTAACAGATCCCCGGAACCCAGGTCCTGAACAGGTGGATAACCAGGAGTAAAGGGGATACTTTTGGGAACCCTCATTGCTCGTTGCCCTTATTCCTTCAAGAAATTGTCGAAGCCCGCCATGTGATAGTACTATGCTAGTTGCTGGGATACAAAGTTGGAGAAGACACCGTACTTTTCTGAAGGAGCTCAGAAGCCAAGAGAGGGAGACAGACAAGAATAACACACATTCCTTTTTCTGGATGCTTCCTCGGCATGAAGCACTTTGTAGCCATTACACAATCTGATCCCCTTAACAGCTCGATAGGGTAGATGCCTCTATTCCTCTTGTACAGATGGGGAAGCTGAGTCCCAGAGAGACGAAGAAACCCATCTGAATTTGCACAGCTGGTCGGTGGTAGATCTGGAGTACGAACCTGGTCTGGCTGGTTCCCTATACCAAGCTGCCTTGCATTCAGAGAGTAAACATCTGACTCTACTGAAAAGCCAGGACCAGCACCATGTAGAGCTGTAGCTGGAAGTGATGTGGGACACAGAGGGATGGAGTAACTGAGTGTGAGCTGGGCCTGGGCATCCGAGTGTGGACCATACACAGAGAGCTGGTGAGGGTGTGCCTGGCTGCAGAGGATGCATCTGAAGAGCATCTTTCTGGTATCACCAGAGGTGGGAGTTAGGGTGGGATCTTGTGGGGGAGGCTGAGCAGGAAGGGTCAGGTGCGAGGTAGGAGACCCTGAACGTCAGGCTGAGGACTATGGGGTGAGAATATCAGGGACCACAGACTTTTTCGGCACAATGCGTGATCTAAGCACACTTTAGGAAGATGCCTCTGGCAGCCCTATGAAGATGGAATATGAGAGGTTAGAAGTGGGTCGTGGGAGAGAGTTATGGAGAGTGTGGAAACAGAGATGGAACTGAATAAAGGGAGTGACGGGGGCCTTGAAGACAAGAGACTCTGGGGAGGTAGCATACAGGGAACGTCTTGCATGTAAGAACTAAGGGAGGAATCAAAACCTTGTGGGTCTCTTCTGTGTTTCTCCCGTAGGTAGCACTAAAATGCTTTCTACCCAGCCCCCACCCGCGGTTTTGGCCTGCACACACACACACACACACACACACACACACACACACACACACACACTACCCAGACCTACTGTCACATCTAGTATTTTTATTTTACTGGAACAATATCTTTGACACCAGAGAAGGTAATCAGAATATCTTTTTTAGGAAGGCAAGAACTGTTTACATTCTTGACCTCATTCCAAACACCCAGCAAATCCCTGGAGAGCAATTAATTAAATAGTTATCTCTGTGTCTGGCTTAGAGATTTCTCCCCTCTTCTCTCTCCGTCTTTGTCCCCTACCCTTCCTGAGCTTCCTGCTCCCAGTCCCTCACGTTGTACCTACTGGTTAAGAAGCTAAAATTTCATTTCCCTTGGTGGTGGAACATTGCTTTGTTTTTTAAGGACACAATCTAAGAGCATTACTTCCCCCCCCCACCACACTTTGTAACTATGTTGATGCTATATTTAGTAATTTTATTAAGGAGATAATTTACGTAAATTCCATACTGGAGCCCTGCTGAGTAGCAAGCTAACTAATTCTATTCTTCTTATTAGGGAAAATAGACAAACCAAATGAGATTTAAAGGCTAGACAGATCAATTTGTGTCTGTGCTGAAGTCAGTCCTGGGACCTCAGGGCACGTGTCTAGGGATCTGAGGAGGAGAACACTGTTTTATCCACCAGCAAACAGTTGACAGGAGGTGGCGGGGAGAGGAATAGATACCAATAAAGGGACAGAAATGCAGCATCAAGAATTCACCTGGGGGCTTCCCTGGTGGTGCAGTGGTTGAGAGTCCGCCTGCCGATGCAGGGGACACGGGTTCGTGCCCCGGTCAGGGAAAATCCCACATGCCGCGGAGCAGCTGGGCTCGTGAGCCATGGCCGCTGAGCCTGCGCTTCCGGAGCCTGTGCTCCGCAGCAGGAGAGGCCACAACAGTGAGAGGCCCGCGCACCTCAAAAAAAAAAAAAAGAATTCACCTGGGCACAGTGGGACTCTCTCTTGGAAATGGAAATGTCTTCCTCCTTTGTCCCCCTTGGCAGGTCCCAGCCACAATTCACCAGCACCAACAGAGAGGAGCTGGTGGCCTCCCCAAGCATTTTCCATGGCTCTGCTCTCTCCCTGATATCCTTCAGCTTCTCTTCAGCTGCATCCCCCATGGCAGGAGGGACCAGGTTTGTTAAACTGACTTGTTCAATCTCTGTGCCAGCCCCAAGTCTCTATATGTGGGCTTCTTAATAAATACAAGGTAACCCCACTTTCAACAAAATCAATAAATGAAAAAACTGATTTGTACCAAAGGCATCAAGGGGTGGTTATTAGCTTTACAAAAAGACAAACTAGAGAATTCTTTTAAATCCCCAGCTCCCTCGGTGCATTGGAAATGAGATTTAATTTAGACAAAAAACTTAAATTGATACACAACTTTTGAGAATGCTCTGCTGGTGAAAAGAAGACACGGCGGGGACTAGACATTGATGGTGATTAAGAAAAGGAAGCGGGCTTAATTTCCTTCCTTCCCAGTAGGACTGATATTAACATGTAGCAAGGGCAGGGTATACCCAAACACTTTCAAACACCTTCATCATGTCCATTCCTCACAGTAGGCCTAGGAGAAGATTTGCTTTATCACACAAATGAGGAAACCGAGGCATGGGGAGGCAGGGTAACTTGCCCACCGACAGTAAGGGATGGAGTCAAAATCAGAACTTGATTCTTTTGCCTCCAAGCCCCTTCTGTTACCCCACAATTCCCTCTTCCTTGGAAACACATTTCCATGGAGTTCTTTTTTGTTGTTGTTTTATTTTTTGTTTGTTTGTTTGGGGTTTTTTTTTAGCCTAGATTTTTTTTTTTTTTTGGAGTAAAGTTGATTAACAATGATGTGTTAGTTACAGGTATACAGCAAAGTTATTCAGTTATACTCATTCCATGAATTCTAAGGCCAGCTTCCCCTCTCTAAACAAACCCTGCTACAGGACATGACAAGCAAACTCACCTCACAGCCAATATACTCTTCTTCTGGGAAAGCAGTTGGATCACCCAGGACCCGTTCCCTACCTGGGTTATTAAAGATTGTCAGGAACTCTATGGGTTTCCAATGGCGGTCCTATGAAATAGGACTCCAGCAGTGGGTACAGGCCAGGGTCCGAATCAGGCAATGGGCAGCAAACAGAGGACAGCCAGGGGAGGTGACCCCCAAGGGCTCCTTGCTCTTCAATAAGCTCACCGCAGCCACTGTCAGCTGATGCAGAAGTCCTTTGTCTCCAAGGCAGAGCAGCAGCTCCCAGCCTCCCTTGCAGTGTAGCCATTAACTGAGCTCCTTCCAGTAGGATGTGAGGGAAAGTGAAGTGGCTCATGAAGCCTCCTGGGCTTGACTCTCCATGCTCTTTCCTTTTACAATGACAGATGAGGTTGGCAACCCTGGAAGCCAAGTGTTCCAAGTGTGGACCTACAAGTTGAGCTTTGTTTTTGACAACAGTGTTACCTTAACTCAGGAGTTCCCAACCCCCAGGCCGCAGACCGGTACCAGTCCGTGGCCTGTTACAAACCGGGCAGCACAGCAGGAGGTGAGTGGTGGGCGAGTGAGCGAAGCTTCATCTGGTGCTCCCGATGGCTGCCCATCGCTCGCATTACCGCCTGAACCATCATATACCCCCGACCCCCGGTCCGTTAAAAAATTGTCTTCCACGAAACCGGTCCCTGGTGCCAAAAAGGTTGGGACCACTGCCTTAATTCATACAAACTCATGGAAGAGCCCTAGACTTGGGCGAATAAGTCAGGAACATCAACCCCAGGGTGTGGTGTGGCAACAGAGCAAGACCACAAGCTTCGGACCAGAGAGAATGGATTTAAGTTACACTTCCACAACTTCCACTGATATCGGTACAATTTCCATCACTATTTTCATTATAAGGGCAGGGGTGGAGCCATCTGAGGCAGACACCCACGCCTACGCATATGAATCAAGAGGTGCAGAAGAAAGACCCCAGATATTGGGTCAGTTCAACTGATTTGAACACCAGCCCCTTAGCACACAAACACACCCAGCACAGAGGCCAGTGCAGTGAATGCTGCCTCTCCTCCCCTCTCCTCTTATGCCCACTTCCCTCTCCCAGGAGTATCTCTGCCTCCGGAATGTCTGGTAAGATAACTATACCACTTCTTCCTTCTTTCTAACCCCCCACTCTGGGAAGACCAAGGCTATCCAAGTTAGGCAGGAAGCAGAAAAGGGTGGTGACAAGTTGTAAGGACAACTCTCCCCATCTTCACTTGAGAATGATGAGGGAGTTGATGGGTTCAGTGGATGGATTTAAGGTTTTCTGGAATCTTCTCCCCCCAGTACTATCTGGAAGGAGTGAGAAATTTACTTTGTATGAACGTCTTTCACATCCCAAGACGGTCGTTTCTTTGACCTTCTATGTCCTTCTTAACAACCTTTTGAGGAGGGTATTATCATCTTGTTGTATGGATGAGAAAACTGGGGTTCAGAGAAGTGAAGTGACTTGTCCAGGATCACAGTTCTAGAATTCAAACCCAGGTCTCTCCCTCTGACATTACAGACCCCTTCTTCCCCCATCATCTCTCAGATGTGCTGGAAAGGAAGCCCCTGACCCTATTATACTTGTATTTTCCCTTCTCCAATGGGCTGAGCTTTCTTTGGCTCAGACAAGAGCTTATCATCCTTCCCATTCACTGGGTGGCTGTCTTTCTTGGCTAATCTAAGTGACCTCAGATGACCATGTGGCTTTCCAGGAACTAAGAAGGAAGAATATCTGCTCACCCACCAGAGCTGGGACTGGGCTGAGGCTACAGAGGGGCCAAGGATGCCAAGTTTAAGGAGGAGCCCGTTTCTGAGGCCAACCCTATGCCTGCATATCCCTGAGAGCAAAACCTCTTTTCACTTTTTGCCACGGTGCCTCTCCTGCTTCCCCCCAGCCCTGGGCCAGCCACCCAACATCTCAAAAATCACATGCTCTTAGGCCCAGGAGTGCCTTTAAAGGTTGTCCATCTAAAAGTTTCTAACTTTTTCAGCAAACCAACATTTTCGTAGAAGCTCAAGAAGGGGAGTTACTCTGATAACTAAAACCACTGGTAATGATGTCAAACTACACACACTGCTGAATAAGGATGGAGCTCAGAGCCTCCTGGGCCACTCCTGCAGCCAACCCACCCTCCACATACTGAGGAGAACTCAGCTATCTGTCACTGATGCTTCTCACCCAGGAGAGAGAGGCTGCCTGGTACACAACCAGGACAATCGGAAAGGCAGTCTCTGGGAGACAATCACGGGAGTGAGGGAGGAAGCCAGTGGGTCGTCCATCCTTGTTGGAATACTTGGGGGCCACTGCCTCCTGCCAGCTCTCAGTCAGCTCCAATCCCTTCCTTCTAAAGACTCAGGCCTTGCTGTATCCTCCAAAAACAGTGATCATGAGAGATAAGGGAACAGCCTTCCATCCTCTGCAAGGCTGACCAGCCTGGTTCCCATTACCAGCCTGGGGACACCGCCCTCCCCCATGTTCCTTCCCAAGAAAACTGCAAGCCAAACAGTGAGGTAAACCACAGTCTTGTTTTTTGTCATTGTTATTGAGAAACACGGCTGCTATCTTATTTCCCAATCTATTCTAAAATTATTTGTGAAGGCTTTTGAACCATCTGAAGGAAAAAAAAAACAAAAACATTCCAACAACAGCTAATTGTGAGACTCTTCCCCTAACTAGCTTTGTGCTTTTCTATTCAGGCAACATTGCTTTTTGTTTTGTTTTGTTTTTAATTGGGCTATGGAGGAGAGGGAACATGGCTCAAAGAAGGAAAGCAGGGACCGAGAGATTCAAGGCTTGGGAATTCCAGCTCCAGCTCTCTCTGTTTGCAGGGCTTCTGGAAAAAGCACTTCAACTCTCTTTCCCCCTGTGTCTTGACTACTTGCAGAAGGGGGTAAGTGTAATTGTTATCCTGATGGAGGAGTGGCCACAGTTGACTCTCACTGTGGATACAAAACACTTTGGGGTAGGAGTGGGGAGCTGATATTAACTGCTGGAGAAACAGGACTGCGTGACAATCCCCCTGTACAATGATCACCCGCCTCTCAGCCAGAAAACCTTGAAAGCTCTAGGATGAGCTGAGACCTGGTCTGGGGCCTGAGTTCCTTCACCTTTTGAGGAAGGGAGAACAGTCACCTGTCCCCTGACAAGCAGAGAGTAAAGGAAATGTATTTATTCAGCACATGTATGGTCTCTGACATCTACTTAACTTGGATTTTTTCATTCAATCTTCATAATTTTATGAAGCTGGCATTATAACCTCCATTTTCTGAATGACAACACTGAAGTTCAAAGACATCACACAACTTACCCACAACCTCCTATCTATTAACTCACAGAATCAAACTCAAGATCCCCTTAAAAACTCTTTAAAGTCAGAAGGAGAAGAACGTATTACACAACAGGTCCAGCCCAGTGCAGACTTTGGACTGCCTGCTTTCTCTCCTCCTCTGGCTTTAGTTGTCCATGGTTGTAAGCTTCAGTCTGAGAATGCCCCACCTCTGATAGTCTTTTCTTACTCTTTTTCCCCATTCCTCTTCCCCAGCTGGTTTTTTCTTCACCCCTCCTGAGACCCCAAGGGGCCTGGGCATAACACTGGGGGAAGAGGGATGCTCCTCCTGTCAGTAGCAGCAAACTATACTTCTTCTCCAGGCTCAAGAGTCAGGTAAGAGATTCTCATGACTTTGAATGGCCACCAGCAAGCAAATCTTGGGGCCAGGCCCAAAGAATATACTTTTTGCTGTTTTGCTCCTTGGCTGTCTTGGCCCAGAATGTCCATCTTCTCTTACCAGCCTGGCCAAGTCTCCTCTTCTGAGACCAGACTCACAAAGCACCTCCTCTTGGAAGTCACTGCAGGCCCCCTTCCCACTGGCCCATGGCCCAGGTGCTGCCTCCACAAGATTTCCGTTACTTCAGCACAGGTTCCTCTGAGACACCAGACTTTGAAAGAGAGAACCAGGCACAACGGGCTGTCCTTACCACTAGGACAGGGACTGCAGTCTGTTTTATTTGTGTATAACCAACAGGTTGGAGGGGAATGAACATCATTGTGATGTGGAAGAAGAGGTTCTGGACACAAAAGCAGGACACATGGCTTCCATGCATGACAGGATTTCTCATGAGAAGCAGGACCTCTCCAAGCTCCTTCACCTACGAGGAGTTTATCACTAGGTTTTTATGAGATGAAGAAGCAAAATGAATCTGAAAAGTATTTTAGTCTTTTGAACATGATACCTACGGATATTTCTCTTTTTGTAGTTATCAAACCTGGAATTTTTTTATTGAAGTGTAGTTGACATATAATATTATGTTAGTTTCAAGTGTACCACATAGTGATTCAATATTTAAATACATTATGAAAGGATCACCAAGATATGTCAGTAACCATACAAAATTATTATAGTATTATTGACTATATCTCTTATGCTATATATTACATTCCAACATATATTATATATAACTGGAAGTTTGGACCTCTTAATTTCCTTCACCTATTTCACCTAATGACACCCCTAGTAACCCCCAGTTTATTCTCTGTATCTATGAGTCATTTTCTGTTTTGTTTGGTTTGTTCATTTGTTTTGTTTTTAGATTCCACATATAAGTGAAATCATATGATATTTGTATTTCTCTGTCTGACTTATTTCACTTAGCATAATACCTTCTAGGTCCATCCATGTTGTTGCAAATAACAAGATTTCATTATTTTTCATGACTGAGTAATATCCCATTATATATATCCATTATCTCTCTATATATCTGTATATCTATATCTATCTACATATATATTATATCGTCTTTATCCATTTATCTATTGATGTGCATGTGGGTTGCTTCCATATCTTAGCCATTGTAAATAATGCCACAATTAAAATAGGAATGCATATATCTTTTCTAATTAGTGTTTTTTTATTCTTCAGATAAATACCCAGGAGTGGAATTGCTGGATCACATGGTAGTTCTATTTTAAAAAATTTTTTTTTATAAATTTATTTATTTATTTATTTTTGGTTGCATTGGGTCTTCGTTGCTGCACACGGGCTTTCTCTAGTTGCAGCGAGCAGGGGCTACTCTTCATTGCAGTGCACAGTCTTCTCATTGCAGTGGCTTCTCTTGTTGCGGAGCACGGGGTCTAGGCATGCGGGCTTCAGTAGCTGTGGCATGCAGGCATAGTAGTTGTGGCTTGCAGGCTCTAGAGCACAGGCTCAGTAGTTGTGGTGCATGGGCTTAGCTGCTCCATGGCATGTGGGATCTTCCTAGACCAGGGATCGAACCCGTGTCCCCTGCATTGGCAAGTGGATTCTTAACTACTGCGCCACCAGGGAAGTCCCTATTTTTAAATTTTTTGAGGAACTTCCATACTGTTTTCCATAGTGACTACACCAACTTACATTCCTGCCAATGGTGCATGAGGTTTCCCTTTTCTCTGCATTCTCATCATTTGTTATTTGTTGTTTTTTTGACAATAGTCATTCTGGCAGGTGTAAGGTGATACCTCATTGATTTGCATTTCCCTGACAACAAGTGATACTGAGCGTCTTTTCATGTGTATGTTGGCCATATGTATGGTATTCTTCAGAAAAATGTCTATGCAGATCCTCTGTCCATTTTGTAATCAGAATTTTTTTTAATATATTGAGTTGCATAATTTATTTATATAATTTGGATATTAACCCTTTATTAGATATATCATTTGCAAATATCTTCTCCCATTCCTTAGGTTACCTTTTCATTTTTTTTTTTTTTTAAAGTGGTATGTGGGTCTCTCACTGTCGTGGCCTCTCCCGTTGCGGAGCACAGGCTCTGGACGTGCAGGCTCAGCAGCCATGGCTCACGGGCCTAGCCGCTCCACGGCATGTGAGATCTTCCCGGACCGGGGCATGAACCCATGTCCCCTGCATCGGCAGGCGGACTCTCAACCCCTGCGCCACCAAGGAAGCCCTGCCTTTTCATTTTGTTGATGGTTTTCTTCACTATGCAAAAGCTTTTAATTTGATATAGCCATATTTGTTTATTTTTGCTTTTGTTGCCTTTGCCTGAGGAGACATCAAAAAATATATTGCTAAGATTGATGTCGAAGAACGCACTACCTATCTTTCCTTCTAAGAGTTTTATGGTTTTAGGTCTTACATTTAAGGCTTTAATCTATTTTGGTTTTTGGGTTTTTTTAACACCTTTATTGGAGTATAATTGCTTTACAATGTTGTGTTAGTTTCTGCTTTATACCAAAGTGAATCAGCTCTATGTATACATATATCCCTATATCTCCTCCCTCTCGCCTCTCCCTGCCACCCTCCCTGTCCCACCCCTCTAGGTGGTCACAAAGCACCGAGGTGATCTCCCTGTGCTATGCGGCTGCTTCTGACTAGCTATCTATTTTACATTTGGTAGTGTATATAAGTCCATGCCACTCTCTCACTTACTCCCAGCTTACCCTTGCCCCTCCCTGTGTCCTCAAGTCCATTCTCTATGTCTGCATCTTTATTCCTGTCCTGCCCCTACGTTCTTCAGAACCTTTTTTTTTTTTTTAGATTCCATATATGTGTGTTAGCATATGGTATTTGTTTCTCTATTTTGAATTTACTTTTGTATATGATGTAAGAATATGGTCTAGTTTCATTCTTTTGCATGTAGTTGTCCAGTTTACCCAACACCATTTTTTGAAGAGAATATTTTTTCCTCATTATATATCCTTGCCTCTTTTGTCAAAGATTAATTGACCATATAAGCATGGGTTTATGTCTGGGCTCTCTATTGTGTGCCATTGATCTATATGTCTGTTTTTGTGCCAGTACCATACTGTTTTGATTATTAAATCTTTATAGTATAGTTTGAAATCAGGAAGTGTGATACCTCCAACTTTGTTCTTCTTTCTAAAGAATGTTTTGGCTATCTGGGGTTTTCTGAAGTTCCACACAAAATTTAGAATTATTTGTTCTAGTTCTGTGAAAAATGACATTGGTATTTTGATAGAGATTGTATTGAATCTGTAGATTGCTTTGGCTAGTATGGTTATTTTAACAATATTAATTCTTCCAGTCCCTGAACACAGTATGTCCTTCCATTTATTCCATCTTCGCTACCTTTCATCAATGTCTTATAGTTTTCAGAGTACAGGTTTCTCACCTCCTTCCTTAAATTTAATTCTAGCTATTTTATTCTTTTTGATGCAATTGTAAATGGAATTGTTTTCTTAACTTCTCTCTCTAATAGATTGTTATTAGTGTATAGAAACTCTACAGATTTCTGTATATTAATTTTGTATCCTAGAAATTTACTGAATTCAGGCATTAGTTCTAATACTTTTTTGGTTGAGTCTTTAGGGTTTTCTTTACATAGTAACATGTCATCTGCAAACAGTAACTGTTTTACTTCTTCCTTCCTAATTTGGATGACTTTTATTTCTTTTTCTTGTCTGATTTCTGTGGCTAGGACTTCTAATACAATGTTGAATAAAAGTGGCAAAAGTGGAGATCTTTGTCTTGTTCCTGATCTTAGAGGAAATGCTTTCAGCTTTTCAGCATTGAGTATGATGTTAGCTCTGGTTTTGTCATTAATGGCCTTTATTATGTTGAGTTTTGTTCCCTCTACACCACTTTTTAAAGAGTTATTATCATAAAAGGATGTTGAATTTTGTCAAAAGTTTTTCCTGCCTATATTGAGATAATCATATAAGTTTTATTCTTCATTTTGTTAATTTGTTGTATCGTGTTGATTGATTTGCAGACTTGACCCATTCTTGCATCCCTGGAATAAATCTCACTTTATCATGGTGTATGATCCTGTTAATGTTGAATTTGGTTGCTAATATTTTGTTGAGGATATTTGCATCTGTGTTTATCAGTGATATTGACCTGTAGTTTTTGTTTTTTTGTTTTTTTTTTTTTTTATATAGTGTATTTTTTCTGGTTTTGGTGTCTGAGTAATGCTAGTCTTATAGAATGAGTTTAGAAAAATCTCTCTTCTGTTCTTTGGAAGAGTTTGAGAAGCACAGGTATTATTCTTCTTTAAATATTTGGTAGATTTCATCTGTGATGTTATCTTTTCCTGGACTTTAATTTGTTGGGAATTTTTTGATTGCTAATTCAATGACATTGCTAGTAATTAGTCTGTTCAGATTTTCAGTTTCTTCCTGATTCAGTCTTGGAAGCTTGTATGTTTCTAGGAATTTATATATTTCTTCTAAGTTGCCCAATTTCTTGGTATATAACTGTTCATAGTAACATCTTATGATCCTTTGCATTTCTGTGGTGCTGGTTGCAACTTCTCCTTCATCTCTGATTTTATTTATTTGGGAACTCTACCTTTTATTTATTTATTTATTTATTTTTGAGCCTGTTTAGAGGTTTTTTTGGTCTTCTGCCCATTTTATTTTTAATTTTTGAACTTTATCTAATTTATTTTTTTACACAGCAAGTTCTTAATAGTATCTATTTTATACATATTAGTGTATACATGTCAATCCCAATCTCCCAATTCATCCCACCACCACCAGATGCCCCCACCGCCACCACTTTCCCCCCGTTGGTGTCCATACGTTTGTTCTCTACATCTGTGTCTCTATTTCTACCCTGCAAACCAGTTCATCTGTACCACTTTCCTAGGTTCCATATATATGTGTTAATATATGATATTTGTTTTTCTCTTTCTGACTTACTTCACTCTGTATGACAGTCTCTAGATATATCCACGTCTCTACAAATGACCCAATTCCATTCCTTTTTATGGATGACAAATATTCCATTGGATACACCTACCACATCTTCTTTATCCATTCGTTTGTTGATGGGCGTTTAGGTTGCTTCCATTACCTGGCTATTGTAAATAGTGCTGCAATGAACAATGGGGTGCATGTGTCTTTTTGAATTATAGTTTTCTCTGGTTATATGCATAGTAGTGGGACTGCTGGGTCATATGATAAGTCTATTTTTAGTTTTTTAAGGAACCTCCATACTGTTCTCTGTAGCATCTGTACCAATTTACATTCCCACAAACAGTGTAGGAGCATTCCCTTTCTCCACACCCTCTCCAGCATTTGTTGCTTGTAGATTTCCTGATGATGCCTGTTCTAACTGGTGTGAGGTGATACCTCATTGTAGTTTTGATTTGCATTTCTCTAATAATTAGTTATGTCGAGCAGCTTTTCATGTGCTTCTTGGCCATCTGTATGTCTTCTTTGGAGAAATGTCTATTTAGGTCTTCTGCCCATTTTTGGATTGGGTTGTTTGTTTTCCTTAATTTTGAGCTGCATGAGCTGTTTATATATTTGGGGGATTAATCCTTTGTTCTTTGATTCATTTGCAAATATTTTCTCCATTCTGAGGGTTGTCTTTTCATCTTGTTTGTAGTTTCCTTTGCTTTGCAAAAGTTTTTAAGTTTCATTAGGTCCCATTTGTTTATTTTTGTTTTTGTTTCCATTACTCTAGGAGGTGGCTCAAAAAAGATCTTGCTGTGATTTATGTCAAAGAGTGTTCTTCCTATGTTTTCCTCTAAGAGTTTTATAGTGTCCAGTCTTACATTTAGGTATCTAATCCATTTTGAGTTTATTTTGTGTATGGTGTTAGGGAGTGTTCTAATTTCATTCTTTTTTATGTAGCTGCCCAGTTTTCCCAGCAACACTTATTGAAGAGACTGTCTTTTCTCCTTTGTATATCCTTCTTTGTCATAGATTAGTTGACCATATGTGCAGAGGTTTATCTCTGGGCTTTCTATCCTGTTCCATTGATCTATATTTTTGTTTTTGTGCCAGTACCATATTTTCTTCATTACTGTAGCTTTGTACTATATTCTGAAGTCCAGGAGTCTGATTCCTCCAGCTCTGCTTTTCTATCTCAAGATTGCTTTGGCTATTCGGGGTCTTTTGGGTTTCCATACAAATTGTTAAATTTCTTGTTCTAGTTCTGTGAAAAATGTCATTGGAAGTTTGATAGAGATTGCATTGAATCTGTAGATTTCTTTGGGTCGTATAGTCATTTTCACAATGTTGATTCTTCCCATCCAAGAACATGGTATATCTCTCCATCTGTTTGTATCATCTTTAATTTCTTTCATCAGTGTCTTACAGTTTTCTGCATACAGGTCTTTTGTCTCCTTAGGTAGGTTTATTCCTAGTATTTTATTCTTTTTGTTGCAGTGGTAAATGGGAGTGTTTCCTTAATTTCTCTTTCAGATTTTTCATCATTAATGTATAGGAATGCAAGAGATTTCTGTGCATCAATTTTGTATCCTGCTACTTTACCAAATTCATTGATTATCTCTAGTAGTTTTCTGGTAGCATCTTTAGGATTCTCTATGTATAGTATCATGTCATCTACAACCAGTGACGACAGCTTTACTTCTTCTGTTCCAATTTGTATTCCTTTTATTTCTTTTTCTTCTCTGATTGCCATGACTAGGACTTCCAAAACTATGTTGAATAATAGTGGGGAGAGTGGATATCCTTGTCTTATTCCTGATCTTAGAAGAAATGTGTTCAGTTTTTCACCACTGAGAATGATGTTTGCTGTGGGTTTGTCGTATATGGCCTTTATTATGTTGAGGTAGGTTCCCTCTAAGCCCACTTTCTGGAGAGTTTTTATCATAAATGGGTGTTGAATTTTGTCAAAAGCTTTTTCTGCATCTATTGAGATGGTCATATGGTTTTTATTCTTCAGTTTGTTAATTTGGTGTAACACATTGATTTATTTGCATATATTGAAGAATCCTTGCATCCCTGGGATAAATTCCACTTGATCATGGTCTTTGATCCTTTTAATGTGTTGTTGGATTCTGTTTGCTAGTATTTTGTTGAGGATTTTTGCATCTATATTCATCAGTGATATTGGTCTCTAATTTTATTTTTTTGTAATATCTTTGTGTGGTTTTGGTATCCGGGTGATGGTGGCTTCGTACAATGAGCTTGGGAGTGTTCCTTCCTCTGCAATTTTTTGGAAGAGTTTGAGAAAGATGGGTGTTAGCTCTTCTCTAAATGTTTGATAGAATTCATCTGTGAAGGCATTTTGTCCTGGACTTTTGTTTGTTGGAAGATTTTCAATCACAGTTTCAATTTCATTTCTTGTGATTGGTCTGTTCATATTTTCTATTTCTTCCTGGTTCAGTCTTGGAAGCTTGAATGTTTCTAGGAATTTATATATTTCTTCTAGGTTGTCCAATTTATTAGTATATAATTGTTCATAGTAACATCTTATGATCCTTTGTATTTCTGTGGTGCCAGTTGTAAATTCTCCTCCTTCATCTCTAATTTTGTTTATTTGGGCCCTCTCTCTTTTGTTTTTTTATGAGCCTGGCTAGAGGTTTATTGATTTTTGTTCATCTTTTCAAAGAACCAGCTCTTAGTGTCATTGATCTTTTTTACTGTTTTTAAGTCTCTATTTTATTTATTTTTGCTATGGTTTTTATTATTTATTTGCTTTACTAACTATGGGTTTTGTTCTTCTTTTTTTACTTTCTTTAGGTGTAAGTTTAGGTGGTTTATTTGATATTTTTGTTGTTTCTTGAGGTAGGCCTGTATTGCTATAAACTTTCCTCCTAGAATTACCTTTGCTGTGTTCCATAGATTTTGAAACATTGTGTTTCCATTTTCATTTATCTCAAAGAATTTTTTGGTTTCCTCTTTGATTTCTTCAGTGACCCATTAGTTGTTTAGTAGCAAGATGCTTATCTCCAAGTGCTTGTGTTTTTTTCCAGTTTTTTTCTTGCATGTAGTTGGTTTCTAGTTTCATATCATTGTAGTCAGAAAAGATCCTTTATATGATCATATATATGATCCTTTATAAGAATCTTCTTAAAGTTATTGAGACTTGTTTTGTGACCTAACAGATCATCTATTCTATCCTGGAAAATGTTCCATGTTCCATGCCCATATATATATATATATATATATATATATATATATATATATATATATATCCCTCTGATATAACGTTTCCATTAAGGCCAGTGTCCCCTTATAGACTTTTCTGTCTGGATGCTCTGTCCATTAATGTAACTGTGGTTACACTAAAGTCCACTACTATTATTGTATTACTGTCAGTTTCTCCCTTTACATCTATTTATATTTTCTTTGTGTATTTAGGTGCTCTTATGTTGGGTGCATATATATTAATAAGTATTATATCTTCTTGTTAGATTGATCCCTTTATCATTATTTAAGCCCTTCTTTGTCTCTTGTTACAGTATTTGTTTTAAAGTCTATTGCTACTTCAACTTTCTTTTAGTTTCCATTTGCATGGAATATATTTTCCCATGCCCTCACTTTCTGTCTGTGAGTATCTTTGAATCTGAAGTGAGTGTCTTGTAGGTAGCATGGTTCTTCTTTTTAAATCCATTCAGCCACCCTATGTCTTTTATTGAAGCATTTAGTCCATTTACATTTAAAGTAATTATTGACAGATATGTACTTATTGCCATTCTGTTAATTGTTTCTGGTTATTTTTGTTGCTCTTATCTGTTTCTTTCTTCTTTTCTTGCTCTCTTCCTTTGTGATTTGTTGAATTTCTTTAGTGTTACATTTATATTCCTTTCCCTTTGTTTTTTGTGTAACTTAGTTTCTTTGTTTGGTTACCATGAGGTTCTTATATACCACCTTATATATGTAACAGTCCATTTTAAGTTGATGATCACTTAAGCTTGAGCACATTCTAAAAACACTTCATTCTTACTACCCACCTCCACATGTTTTATGTTTTTGATGTCATATTTTACATCTTTTATTTTGTGTATCCTTTAACTACTTAGTAGATACATATAATTTTACTAGTTTTGTCTTTTAACCTTCATAATATCTATATAGGGGGTCAATCAACTACCTTTACCATATGTTTGCCTTTATGGTGAGATTTTTATCTTTCATAACTTTATATTTCTAGTTATGGTTTTGTTCTTTTCTGTTTAAAGGAGTCTCTTTAACATTTCTTACAAGGTTGGTTTAGTGGTGATGAATTCCTTTAGCTTTTGTTTGTCTGAGAAACTCTTTATCTATCCTTCAATTCTGAATGATAACCTTGCCAGATAGAGTAGTCTTGTTTTTTTTCTTTTTTTTTTTTCTTTTAGTACTTCGAATATGTCATGCCACTCCTTTCTGGCCTTTAAAGTTTCTGCTGGAAAGTCAGGTGATAATCTTATGGGTCTCCCTTATATGTAAATATTTGTTTTACTCTTGCTGCTTTTAAGAATTTTATTTTATTTTTAACTTTTAACATTTTATTATAATGTTTCTTGGTGTGGGTCAATTTGGATTTATCTTGTTTGGTACTCTCTGTGCTTCCTGGACTTAGATGTCTGTTTCCTTTACCAGGTTAGGAAAACTTTCAGCCATTATTTCTTCAAATAAGGTTTCTGTACCTTTCTCTCATTCTTCTCCTTCTGTGACCCCTATAATGGGAATGTTAATATGCTAGATATTGTCCCAGAGGTCGCTTAAACTATCCCAACTTCTTTTTGTTTCATTTTTTCTTTTTGCTATTCTGATTGGATAATTTCCACTATTCTGTCCTCCAGATTTCTGATCTGTTCTCCTGCATCACTTAGTTTGCCATTGGTTTCTTCTAGTGTATTTTTTATTCAATTTGTGTATTCTTCAGTTCTAATTGGTTCTTTTTTATATTTTTTTCTTTTTTGAAGTTCTCTATTCTCCTGAATTTGGTGAACATCTTTATGGCCATTACCTTGAACACTTATCTGGAAGATGGATTATTCTGTTTTGTTTAGTTCTTTTTGCTGAGATTTTATCTTCTTCTTTGGTTTGAAAGATATTTCTTGCTCTCTTCATTTTACCTCTCTCTGTTTATTTGTATGTGTTAGGTAGCTCAGGATGTCTCCTGGACTTGGAAGAGTGGCTTTGTGTAGAAGGTGTCCTGTGGGGCCCAGTAGCATGGTCCTACCCCAGGTGACAGAGCCAGGTGCTCAAAGAGTGTCCCCAGTGTGGGCTGCATGTGCCCTATTCCTGTAGCTGGGCCACAATTGCTGCAAGTGCCTTAGTGTGCAGGCCTGTCCCCTGATGCAGCTGGCTGTAAGTTCCAGCCACAACTGTCATGAGCACTCTGGTGTGTGGGACTAAAGTCTGTGGTGGGAACTCTTTTGGGGGTACACCAGTAGCACCTAAGGATGACAGCTGGGTCTGGTGAGGCAAGGGAACCACTATAGAGGAGCATCAGCTGGGTTGGTTCTGCAGGTCAACCTGAGACAAGGCAAGTGGTGCTAATGAGTTAGATGGGAAGAGTCAAAAATGGTGCTCACCAGCAATAGGCCACCTAGGTAGAAAGTGAACCAAAAAACAAACAAAAAAACCTAAAACTGGTGATCACCAGCTCCTCCATATCTGGAAAAAGTTCCAACATATCCTTGACTCAGGCACACACCCTAAAGTTAGCTAATGCATCTTCTTTACATATGACCCGGACAGTTTTCAAAGTGCTGCCTCTGCACTGGGACTTGTAGCAAGTAAATTTTTGCATGTTCCCTTTCAGAGTAGAGCCTTGGTTTCCTCCAGTCCTCCAGCTCTCCCACAAATAAGCCCTGCTTGTTTCAAAGCCAGGTATTATGGGAGCTCTTCTTTCCCATACATGTCCCTCATGTTGGGGAGCCTGATGTGGGGATGAAACCTCCTGATCCCTCTTGCCTCTGGGTCTCCAACACAGAGGTTTGGGTCCCAGCCAGATCACATCTTCACCCTTGCACACATCTTAATGTGGCTTTTTCTTTTTATCTTTAGTTGTAGAAAATATTTTTTTACTAGTCTTCAGGTGGTTCTCAGAGATATTTTCTCTATATGTATTTGTAATTTTGGTGTGTCCACAAGAGGAGGCAGGCCCAGGATCTTCCTACTCTAGCATCTTGTCCCCCCATCCCTACAAATATTTCTGTTGGATACTGTTAAAAATAAGACAATAGGTCCAAAATAGAGTTATTTATGCTGAGCCCCACATCAGCAAACCAAGACAATTACTCTTTCAGTCTTTCCCAGAAATGGAATCTTGAACCAGCTAATCAGGAATGACCTGATCAGCACTAGTGACAGACACCTGCCATCTTCTAAAGTTAAGTGACCTTGCCACAGCCAACCCACTTTTTGCTAGTATAACTTCCTTGTCCTGCTCCTTTCTGCCTATAAGTCTTTCATTTTGTACAGCTCCACAGAACAACTTTCTATCTGTTAGATGGGATGCTCTCCAATTCATGAATCATTGAATAAAGGCAGTAAGATCTTTAAAATTTATTCAATTAAATTTTGATTTTAACAATATTTGTAGCAGCAGTGGGATCCAAGGGAGACTTATATCTTTGGGGACAACAAGAAACACAGAATTTTTTACCCACAAACCCTTTCAGTTCTCTGTCTTTCTCATCATTTCCAAGGGCCATGGATAAGTTCCTCTTGGTTCTGAGCTCCATTCTCTTTGTGTCCAGCCCCCAATTTAATTGTCTTTCCAGTCCAAGATTAAGGGGTCAGTCTAGACTGACAGGAGGCTTTAACTGAGCAACAGTTCTTAGAGCTTGGTTAGTCTGTGGTCCCAGTCCAGGGCATAGTGTCAGCTTGGGCTGGAAGGCAGTTCCACCTGGAACCTGAGTCCTTAGCCCTTGGCTTGATTCATAGTCCCCATTTATTGAGGTCTGCTGGTCCAGTCAGTGGTTCTACTTTGGGAATTGCTGATGGTGTTCACCTAAGGCCTTCTCTAGGTCAGTCCACAGTACCATTTCTTTGGTAGCTGCTGGTGTCCACAGCTCCATTTCCTTGGTTACTGTTGGTTTCTGTACATGCACCATGAGGTAAAGGCTATTGCTAATGGGAATCTCAGAAGGCAAAAGCTGCAAAATTAGTGGGCACAGATCTAGTACTTAAAAGCTGTTTAGGCTTCCCTGGTGGCACAGTGGTTGAGAGTCTGCCTGCGGATGCAGGGGACACGGGTTCGTGCCCCGGTCCGGGAAGATTCCACATGACGCGGAGCAGCTAGGCCCATGAGCCATGGCCACTGAGCCTGCACATCCGGAGCCTGTGCTCCACAACAGGAGAGGACACAACAGTGAGAGGCCCGCGAACCAGACAAAAAAAAGCTGGTTAGATTGACACTAGGTCCCCGACCAACCTCAAGAAAATTTCCATGCAATGAAGTACATTGTAAAACCACACAATCCCCAGTGCACTGGTACTCCATTTGCAGCTAAGATCATACCACTCTCCTGCCAGCCTTCATGGAAATTGTCTAAATCTTTCTTTCTTTTGACTATCCTTGGGAGTAGTTCTGGATCTTGGGAGAGTAATATCTTTTGCACCCTTCTGGGGATGGCTCAGGGGTCCAAAAGAGTTGTCAAATACTACCAGGAGTATTTACTGTTTGTCCTTGCTGAAACCTGACAAGATAGGTGTCAAGAGGGTACATTCCTCATAGGTATTAATTTTGGCTCCAAGACACCCAAGTCTTAGCTAAAGAAATGGGATCCTCAAGATCCAAAGAATTGAGAACACCACCTTCTAGCACACCTGCTTATTTTGTGTCTAAGAACTGTGGTCCCCAAAGCTGTAGATATCTATAAAAATGGCAAAATCTTACTAAAGACAGTCTAAAATTACAATGGCCATTATGATGAACTTTCCAATTAGACTAAGATTGTTTATTTAAGAAGTGCACTTGAAAGTAAGTGTTCCCAGATCAAACAGAATGGGATATCTCTTTTAATTGGCATGTGGAAGCCTCCAAAAGGCTTCAAAATTCCAAAAAATCTTCATTGAAAGATTCATCATAAAAGGTTAATGAACATTAAAAACATAGAGATACCTAAAAGAGAAGACTATATGACAGATGTAACTCCTACCTCTCCCCCTCTATCCTCCTTTACTTGATTATTCATTGTGCTAATCCTCTGTCTGAATTGTCTTCCACTCTAAAGAGACAATACGACTATAAACAAAGTCCCCCATGTTATGGTCTTACAGACACCCCCATATCTACCCTTGAAGAAGGGCCCCCATTTGGGCCCCTCCCAGGGTTGCTGAGACTCTGAGGGATTTTCTAGCAAACTTCTACATTATTCCCTTAAACAGCCAAGGGAAACTAAAATTAAAATTACTGGGAAACCTTGCCAAGTAGCGGTAGATACCAGAGCTACACTCAAAAATAAGCCAGACAGAAATGTGGGTTGCACCTCATTTGTGGATAGCTGAGGCTGGACAGAGATATGGATTGAACTCCATTTGGATCTAGGGTCCTATCAGACTGCTTCTAGCCCTCAGGGAAATTGTCTAATTCCTTCTTTATTTTAGCTATCTTTGGGAATGGCTCTGGATCCTGGGAAGGTAATATCTTTTGCAACCTCTTTGAGTATGCCTCCTCAGTCCATGGGGTTGTCCAATATTGCCAGGAATATTTACTGTTTGTCCTGTCTAAAACATGGTATGATATTTTAAAGGATTTTTTTAAGTAGCTCTATGGTCAGAAGTTGGCCAGATTAGAAGCTGTTATTCAAAAGCTAATATGAAACTTTTTTAGGCCTTCTCGCCTAGGCTAAATGTACCCAGCAGGAAGGAAAAATCTCTGAAGACTTTGGGGAAGGATTTATTAAACCTTCCAAAGACACACAGCTGTAACTTTAGAACATAGAAATCTTTTGATTTCCATGTTTGTTGAAGAAGCAAATTGAGGATAATGTAGTTGGATGGTTGTGTCAGCCCATGACCTGACCATTCAGGTTGCAACCAATTCGTTGAGAAATTTTGTCTTATAAATTGGATCTTTACAAGAACAGAAAATGCAGCTCCAGAAATAATGCAAAGTTCACCTATCCTTTTTATCAAGCCTAAAAACTCACCTATTTATCTCAAAGAGCTTGTAAATATTATAAAAATTCTGGCCTTAGGAATCAGAAGTTCTTCTTGATGGTGCTTGCACTCTTTCCCTGTGCCCTTGAGATATAAATGTTCTACCTGGTCCTTTCCAGGAACTCTTATCTAGGTTATCTCTTTAAAATGCAAACCTCAGGGAGGTAATTCTTAACAGAAAAAAAAAATAGAAAAGAAAGAAATGGTTATTTGGGACTTAGGTGTATGAACAATCGGGTATCTTCTCCATAAGTATTAATAAAATGCTTTAGCCATCTGAGAAGTTAACCTTAACTTATTCCATCTTCCAGAAACACAATTTAGATCCAACTGTTCCTTTATGAAGTAGGAGGTTTTTCACTGTTATGCTCATCTCATGCCTAAAAATGTAAAACAAAGGCTATAAGGTCTCTATTTTCATTTGTCTGTATGTTTATGTGTGTCTAGATAGATAGACAGATACATAGATTGTAAATGTGAGATATTTTTCTAACTCTGGATGGTATTATTAAAATTAGTTTGTAAAAGAATGTTATTTAATTGGCTTAAAAACAAACAAGGACCTGTATGAATTAAGTATTCCTAAAACTCTCAGAAATACAGTAAAAATGAACCCAAATACTTTTCAAGTTCATGTGATCTGGGAAATTATTCAGCATTAAAGGTAGTTTAAGTTTGTTAGTTTAATTAAATTAATTATGTCTTCAGGGTTATCAGTATTAAAAATAATGCAGACATGCAGCTTTTATTTTGCCTGGGTTTGCTAGTCAAATAATTTTGTGTTATCTCTGTTACAAAATTTGTCTCCAAGAAAAATAACTTGGTAAGATAAAATTTTCATGAGTATGCTAAACATAATTGTTGAGAACAAATGAATTAAATATATGTAAGTGAACAAAAGTTTCTAGGTGAATTTTCAGAAATTATGTTGAATTATATTCCATGGCATGTCTATTTAAATAGTTTCCCCAAATCTTTTCGGTAACTTGAAATCTTAGAGTTTTGCTAAGTTTAATCAAATAATCGATAGTCATTGAATATCTAGATCATACTGAAGTTTTAATTAGTGAACATAGGCTTATCTACTTTTGGCTTCTTACTACTGATAAATTTAAGATATTTGGGTCTATTAGTAAACATGTTCTGTGCCACATTTAAAAATTTACAATGAGGAAGAATATACTTCCAGAAATTATGAAATATATTTATAAGTCTGGCAATACACAGAATGCTAGTATAAGAGACAGTCCACCATTGCTTACCTCTTAGGTAATTCCTCACTAGGAATTAAGGATTCTAAGGGTTGGGAATTTTAATTAAGAATTTTAAGGGTTAGGAATTTTAATTTTATAACTATGCAGAAATAATAAGGATGAAAGGAAACAACTCTATGTGAAAAGCAGATAAGGAAAGTAGAATGATTGATTGTTCCAGAATGAGAAAGAGGGGGGAAAATAGGATGAACTTTTATCAGTTTTTTGGGAAAAGAATCTTGGGAAAGAATTTTATGCATGGTCAAGCTGGGTAAGATTGGGATAAATTTATTTAAATTAAAAAGTGAGTTTTAATGTCAAAAGTACACTGATGTAAAATTAGAATTGTTTTTCTCTCTGTTAAAAGGACAAAGTTTTATTGGATTTTTGGTCTACTTTTGATAACAGATTGTGATTTTTTTTTTTTTTTTTTACCTTTTAAATAATCTGACTAGAAAGCAAAGATTTTGTGTTTTATCAAAATAATTTCCTGTGCTACTGGTTGTCTTAATCAGTCCTTTAATTACTTAAGAAAACAGAGTCGGGTTTCCCTGGTGGCGCAGCGGTTGAGAGTCCGCCTGCCGATGCAGGGGACACAGGTTCGTGCCCCGGTCTGGGAAGATCCCACATGCCGCGGAGCGGCTGGGTCTGTGAGCCATGGCCACTGAGCCTGCACATCTGGAGCCTGTACTACACAATGGGAGAGGCCACAACAATGAGAGGTCCATGTACCACAAAAAAAAAAAAAAAAAAAGATGCATCAGAGATGGATTTCAAACCCAGGTAGTCAGACTTCATACCTACACTCTTAACCACTGTGGTTTATAGGTCAGACTAGAGCTAAACAAGATTCTGAGAATCTTGAAAAGCTGAAGTGTCTAACATTTCCAACTGCAGTGGACATTAGCTGTTTGGGACCACCCAAGCATCCATCCCTTACCTTCTTACTTTCTTGTTAGCAGTTCTCGCCACTGTTGTCTAGAAAACTGCTCCTCCTTGGCTGGACCATTATACTTTGGGAGAGCTGCCAATCAATGCTCCCTGATCTCTGGCTTGGACCGTGACCCAGGCTGGACCAATCAGACCCCTTGGGCTTGGACTGTGACTCACACTAGACCAATCAAAGTCCTTCCCTGGAATTTTCAGTAGTTGGATGTTAAGAAATTGCTCTTTCTTTCTCCAGGAATTTAAGGACGTTACTCCAGAATTGCCCATGGTTGTGTCCTTAATCAAATGGAGAGCAAGAGAGAAGGGAGCCAACACAGAGATGGAAACTGAGTCGAGTGATGAACAGAGAGTGTAACTTAGTTTGAGAGAAAGAGAGGAAAAGTGAGAGAGGAGAAAGTTTCTGTCTGTGTCTTTCACTACCTCTGTACCTGCTTATTTGAAAATTATACTTTTTCCCTTAAGCTAGTATGAATTAGGTTTCTGTCACTTGAAACTGAAAGAGTCCTGACAGACTTGCCCATCCTCCTAAAAGATTTTAGAGAGGATTCTATACCCAGCTTACCCTGGAAGCACATTAGAACAGAACCCTAATTTTTTTTTCTACAGCTATTACTTAGAAGTACAGACTTTTCAATACCTTTTTGTAGAACAGAGGTTAAGATGATCTACTGGAAGGTGATTCCCAAGAGTCATTTTGATTTTGATAATGATAATGATATTGTTGATTATAGTAATTGTTTTATCACTGACCTGTTGACTGATTACTACTTGTCTGAGCAACTGTGCTCAGAAATTATCTCATGTGACTCCAATACTCCTGTGAGTCCTATTATTATCCCATTAAACAGATGAAGAAATTGAGGCACAGAGAGGGTTAAGGAACAGTAGGCAAGTAACATGGCTTAGGTCCAAACTCAGATCCATATGATTTTATAAAGTCCCAACATTTATACTCAGCCACTTCCCAAATATCATCCACACGTAATGCTACACAAAGCTTGTGACAAACACAACTGTTGTGAAAGGGAAAAAAGAACCATAGCTGAGGGGGCAGGTCAGCTGCCACCTTCTTCTGGTCAAAGAAAAAAAAAAGAGAAAAGCTCAAAAAGGAGCATCTTCAAAAACCGAAGCTTAGGAAACTAAACATTACAATAAGCCTTAGAAAAAGACTATATTTTGGAGAACCTGTTATTTAAACAGCTGTCATTTTGCTGAGCCAAATGTCCAATTATGGAATGTCAGCTCCATCTCAGAGTTCTGTGATAAAATGGACTAAAAGCAATGCCATCAAAAAGTGTCCGTAGTCAAGTTCCCTATGGATGCCTCACTCTAAGAGGTGTGAATGCTCAGACCTTAAAAGTCTTCACTGTTCAATCAAAATGGTCTTGCCAAGCTGGGGCTTGGGCTAGGGATCATGCAGGTAGGAAGGGAAGCCCTCTGAGAAATCCTGTATGATGGATGGGAGCATCTTACAGATCATTTCCTGGATTGACAAGACAATGGCCCTCCTTTACTTGTGTTCTTCCCCCCACCACACATCCATGGACCTCCTCTCCCTGCCACTGTTGTGACTTGGTACAACCACTCCTGTCACTGAATTTCCCCAAGTCTGGGCACTGTGTTGGCCTCTATTACTGTTGACTTGCTGTGGGAAGGTACCATCTGTACTCATAGCCAGCCAGCATCCATCAGCCCTCCATACTTCAGCAGCTGGGAGGCAGGATGGAAACAAGGGAATGGACACATTCCTATATAAGGCCCTGGGGCCTCTTCTACATTCTCCATATGCCAGGCTACTGGACAGCCCATGTAGAAGCACCTCCAATTAGCCATCAAGAACACACCCTTCCCCAACACCGCTCAAAAGAAGAAAAAGTGAGATCTTTAGGACCACAGCTGAGAATCTCAGGCTAATACACACCTTGCCTCTTTGTTTACAACTCCTCCCTCCATCCTTCCCATATCCTCCCTCCTGGTGCTTCTACATCCGTATTCTTGCTCCATTTAACACTGTAGCTTCTCAGTGCCTGACATCACCTCCAATAATCAGCTCAGTAATCATCTCAGACCCACCTCAGTCAACTACTCCCATGCCCATAACCCAGATTTTGTCATTATGGACTGAACCACCTCTAATATCTTGATGTCAAATATCCAACTGACCACCATCACCAGTTTTTCAGTTTACTCTCTCTATTACCCCTGCTTCAACAATTTTTGACCCCCCAGAACTTCCAGATCATAAAATCTAAACTCACCCTCCATCACATTTTCCAACGTGTTTATTCCATGTTCCCTTATTAAAATCAATCCACTGACTAAACCATCAATCCCATTGTTCCCCTCTCTCTCCATCCTGGAAGCCTCTCACTTTTGGTTAAACCCAGCTCTCCACTTACCTCATAGCTGCCTCCAGGTGAATGGAAATGATGAAAAACTGCAAATACTTTGACTGCTCTCACCTTAAACCCACCTAACCCAGGTGAGCCCACATTCCTACTTCATTTCCTGTTCATTTCTTGCTCTGACTCCACGTGGCAATTATTTCACAACTTTTTACTTCTCAAATATCCAACACCCTCTCCACCTCTTTACTCTTAAATGACCATCTATTTCACTGAGAACATAGAAGCAATCAGAGAAATTCTTTTTCTTTTAGTACCCACAGTTCCCAGCCTCTGTGCCGACAGGCTCTACCTTTTCTTCTGTCACAGAAGATAAACTCTTCCTAGAAGCCAACCCATCCACTTGTCTAGAGGAACATGTTTCCTTCCACCTATAAGACTTTATCCCTGTAGCTATTCCATTGCTTTCCTGCTTCAGTTTCATCTCTTTAGACCAGTATATCACACACAAACATGCAAAATAATATGCATCTTTAAAAAGAAAAGCAGCTCTCCAGCTACAACCTTATTTCCCTTTATAGTAAAATTCTTGGGGTTTTCTATAATTCTTATCTTCACTAATTCACCTTCCATTTTTTCTTGAACTCTCTTTGTGGAAGATTGTATTATGGTTCCCAACTACTGGATCCTTTCTCTGTGAGGATTGTGTCTCTGGCAGTTGCCATGTGACCTGCAGGTGGAGTATACCTCCCACCCCTTCAGCAGGCTTGGCCCTGTGGCTGGCTTCATCTAGGAGAATCAGAGTAGACATGATATGGGGCATGTTTGAGCAGAAGCTTTCAGAGGCATGCAAGTACCACCAGCAATCTTTCCCTAGGCTACAGTAAATGCAAGCCCAGATTGGAGCTACTCCTTCAGCCTGGGTTTTGAAATGAGAAGTTATAAGGAGCAGAACTGTAGCTGACCCACAGCTGCCAACACATAGCATGAACAAACACAACGAAACATTGCTATTTGACACGTCCTTGGGAGATGGTGGGTGATGGTTACTACAGCCTTACTGAGTAAATTCTGACTTTCCAAACAGGAACAAAAAAAACTGCACTTCTCAAAACAATTTCCATGTTACCTAATCCAGTGATCAATTATTGATTGGTCCCCTCCTTATTGAAACATTGATTATACTATCCTACTCAAAACACTTTCATGTCTTGGTATTGGGAAACTCACTTTCTCTGTTTTTCCTTCTACTTCACCGGCCCCTCTTGTTACTGAATCCAAGCTCCTACCGCTCACCGTACAACAGGTCAATCAATCGAGAAATGAGGTGCTGGGGCAAGGAATAGCGACTTTATCTGTAAAGCCAGCAGACCAAGAAGAAGGTGGATGAGTGTCCCAAAGAACCATCTTTCCCAGGTTTGGATACTAGTTTCTTTTATAGAGCAAAGAGGGGAGGTGAGGAGATAAAATTAAAAAGGTGCTAAGATGTTGCAAATATTTCCTGGTTCTGGCCAGACTCTGGAGGGGATGTGTTAATTTCTTCCTTACTGCAGCCTTTCACACGTGGGTCTGGTCAGGATGTTTCCTGTGATCTAAACAAAGGTATTTTAGCTTAATGCTCAGGCATGGGAGGCAGGGTTCCCAGAGATGGGCTTTTAGGCATACTTTAAGCTATGAGTAACATCACTTTAGTGATTAACTTGTAGCAAAAGCAATAGAATTCAAAGGTTAAAGTAAGAGAAACAGATCCAATATGGAGTCAGATTTGTTCTTCCCTATTACACTCTGTCAGTCTCCTTTACTGGCTCCTTCTCTTCTTCTTGAGATCTAAATGTTAAAATCCTAGAGCATGTCTCTTCTCTACCATTTTACCCTAGGTAAGCTCATTCACCTGTGGCTGGAATTCCAAATGTAACATCTCTAGCCCCTTCTTCTCCCCGAACTCCAGGCTGGAGATATAATTTCTTACTCAGCATGAAACCGAGCAGGACCCTGTGGAGCTCCTGAGCATGGAAGCCTTTCTGTTCCCCATTTCTGGTTTGTAGGGAACAGACTCCAGCCTCCATGACCTTCCCTGGGTTCCAAAGGGCAGATTAGAACAGTTGCTAATCAGTGAAGAGAGGGGATGCAGAGACAAGGGGGTAGCAGCCAAGAAACTAGAGTGCAACCTTCAGGCAGCATCCCGGTTCCACCTCAAGGATACACATAATAATATCTTTGAGCTTTTTACAGAACTAAAACCCCAACAAATGGAATATGCCAACATTCTTCACTCCAGAGAAGACCACCTGAGGCCAGATTAAAAAAAACAGAGAAACTCATCAAAAGATTACCTGAGACCAGATTAAAGGAGTGCAGGTCCTGCACACACCCTAATTTTATCAGCAACCCCACCGTTGAAACATTGCTATAAAACTCTCACAAATCCTCCTGGTTTGGGACACAGTTTTGGAGGGGAATGAACCCACTGTGTCCCCCTTTGCCTGGCAAAGCAATAAAGCTGTTCTTTCCTACTTCACCCAAAACTCTGTCTCTGAGATTTGATTCGGCACTGGCACACAGAAGCTGAGTTTTTGGCATCAAGCATCCCCACTTGCATGCCCAACACAGAGCTCTCAGTTACCTCCAACCACCTTTAACAAACCTACTCATCTCCTTGCTTCCCCGTTTCAGCAAATGGCACCACCACCACGTCACACGGAGTTGCTCAGGCCAAAAAAGACTTGATATCATCTTTATCCCTCTCTTTCTCTCACACCCCACATCCAATGCTTCCATGGAGTGAAGGGGACAAAAGCCTGTTTGGAGAGTCAGAATTTGCTGAGTGAGGCTGCAGTAACCATCAACTACCAGCTCTCAGTGCTTTAGCACTTACATTATTATCACTATGATCTAATCCCAGATTCTCTCTTGCCCCGACTATTGCAGTAGACTTCAATCTGCCCCCCACCCTGTTTCCACTCCTGTCTCCTCGCACTCTTGCCGTACATTGAGCAGCATTGGGATTTTTTGTTTTATTATTTTATTTATTTTTGGCTGCGTTGGGCCTTCGCTGCTATGCACGGGCTTTCTTTAGTTGCGGCAAGCGGGGACTACTCTTCATTGTGGTGCAAGGGTTTCTCATTGCAGTGGCTTCTCTTGTGGTGGAGCATGGGCTCTAGGCGAGCGGGTTTCAGTAGTTGTAGCGTGTGGGCTCTAGAGTGCAGGCTCAGTAGCTGTGGTGCACGGGCTTAGTTGCTCCACGGCATGTGGGATCTTCCCAGACCAGGACTCGAACCCGTGTCCCCTGCATTGGCAGGCAGATTCTTAACCACTGCACCACCAGGGAAGCCCGGTTCATTGTTTTCTAAATGTAAATTAGACCCTATATTTGCCCTTGCTCAAAACCCTATGATGGTTTCCCACAATTCTTAGACAAAAGCCAAAGACCTTATCACGGATGCCAAGGCCCTGCAGGATCTAGCCCCCACCTATGTTTCCAACTTTGTTTTTTGTTTCCAACTTTCTCCCTTTCTTATGCATTGAAGTGAAAGCAACATTCTTGATATGCCTCACACTGACTAAGCTTTCTCCACCTTAGGGCCTTTGCACTGGTTGTTCCCTCTGCTTGCAACATACTCTTTCCCTGGATATCCTTAGACTGGCTTCTTCACTCAGGTTTTGCTCAAACATCTTCTCTTCTTAACCATCCTATCTAATTAGCCACCTCCTCTCTATTATATTTTAGTCCCTGATCTATGTTCTTCATAGTCATTAGCACTAATAAGGAACATTATAGATTAGTAGTTAAGAGCAGGCTCCCTGGCTTTGGCAATTAACCTCTCTGTGCATTAATTTTCCCACCTGTAAAATGGAGATCAGTGTAACGGCACTTATAAAGCTCTAACAAAGCTTAAATGAGTTAGTACCTGTAAAACGCTTAGTAAAAAAGAACATGGCAGGATTCAACGGTTGTTGGCTATTTTTATCTGACATCAAATTCCCTAAACATACATTGTCTATTTTCTCCATAGAGTGGGAATTTGTATTTCTGATTCACTGTTGTATTCCCAGCACAAGGAAGGTGCAAAAACTATATTGATAGAACTGCCGCTGCAAACCCATCTTAGGAACTTGTACTTCATTTTGTGCACTGGTTTTTTTCTTTATTTTAAACCTCATAAATTCTTTTTTTTTTTTTAAGATTTATTTATTTTGGCTGTGCTGGGTCTTAGTTGCAGCATGCGGGATCCTTTTTTTTTTTTAGTTGCAACATGAGGGATTCTTATTTGCGGCATGCATGAGGGATCTAGTTCCCCGACCAGGAATCGAACCCGGGCCACCGTGCATTGGGAGCATGGAGTCTTCCCCACTGGACCACCAGTGAAGTCCCTGTGCAGTAGTTTTTAAAAATCATATTTAAGTTGGATTTTATTTAGTCTGACACACCCTCCACCAATAGTGTTATTTTATCATTATTTTGAATTGATCTTTAATTGATCACTCTTCAGTTGAAAGTTTCCCCCTTTTTTCTCTCAGCATTAAGCAAGAGAAGATCAGGGAAACTGATAAAAATTCCTGACCTGAAAACAGTCATTCTCTTATTTGTCTGTGTATGAAAGTCTCGATCTTTACCTATTGGATTCACATGAAAAGGATTATATCACCATTTGGGCTAACACTGTGTAGCCTGGCTGCGGTCATTGAAGGTAAATGTCATACTTAAAATGATCACTTGTGAGTTGCTGAATCTTTTGCTGACTTCCTCAATCCCAATACAACCTGATCTGTAATCAATAATACTCCCTTACATGGCATTTAGTGTGTACAAAAGCAATCTTTGCAAACCATTATTTATGTCATCTTCAGCACTATTCTGGAAAACAAGATTGTCATCATACGCAATTCACAGAAAGAAGGGTCCTCCACTAGGTCACTTGGAACCAGGAGAGAAAAGTTGTTTACCACTGGCCTCCAATGGGAGCTCCCTGAAGACTGGCCGTAGAGAAACTCACAAGGTACTATGAATGATACTCAATGCTTATGCTGCTGGGATTTGCTCTTCTCTTTTGTGGGGCCATTGAATCAGAAGCTGTTAAATTCTGGTTTACTAGAAGGGCCTCAGAAATCATTCTGGCTCCCAGCCTCTGTTTTCCCATATGAGGAACCTGAATATATTAGCTGAGGTGATGTTAGCTGGTAGCACGGATAAACCCTCACATCCCAGTGGCTTCACATAACGAAAGTTGATCTCTCACAGTGGTAATGCAGGGAGAGACCAAGCTCCTTCCATCCCTGGCTCTGCCATCTTTGGCAAATGGCTACTAGTGTTACTGTGGGAGAGGAAGGAGCAATGGCGATCCCGGGTGAGGGGGTCTTACCAGCCAGGCCTGGGAGTAGCACACATCACTTCCATCCACATCTCATCAGCCAACAGTCATTTGATCATCTTAACTTCAGAGAGGCTAGGAAATGCAGTCTCACTATTAACTCAAAAGGAAGAGGATTCGATGTGACCAGTGCACAGCTAGTGGCAGCCACACCAAGCAGGTCATGTGACTTTCTTGAGCCCCGTCCACCAGTCCAGAAGAGTCAGGCTGAGTCTGTGTCCAGGCCCTCTCTTTCTGGGTATGATATCTTCTCCTTGGTTCTCCTCACCTTTCTCTTCTTTTTTAATTTACTTATTTACTTATTTTTGCCTGCATTGGGTCTTCGTTGTTGTGCATGGGCTTTCTCTAGTTGCGGCAAGCAGGGGCTACTCTTCGTTGTGGTGCGCGGGCTTCTCATTGCGGTGGCTTCTCGTTACAGAGCATGGGCTCTAGGCGCTCAGGCTTCAGTAGTTGTGGCATGTGGGCTCAGTAGTTGTGGCTTGCGGGCTATAGAGCACAGGCTCAGCAATTGTGGTGCATGGGCTTAGTTGCTCCGCGGCGTGTGGAATCTTCCCGGATCAGGGATCGAAGCCGTGTCCCCTGCATTGGCAGGTGGATTCTTAACCACTGCACCACTAGGGAAGTCCTCTCTTCTCTTCTTTATACACTGGCCTTCATTGTGCAAGTTCTCCATTATTTCAAATTTCATGTTCTCCTTGACTTTTACTCACTGGGCTATGAAAAGAGTAGAAGAAGAAGAAGGGAAAGAAGAAGAAGGAGAAGGAGAAGGAGAAGAAGAAGAAGAAGGAGGAGGAGGAGGAGGAGGAGGAGGAGGAAGGGGAGGGGGAGGGGGAGGAGAATAAGGAAACTTTAACTGTCAGTTATCCAGATGAAAGAGTAGCTGAGAGGAGAAACTGTTAATAACAGAAAAGAGGAAGTTGTCCTACTGGAAGCGTCTAACATCCTACTGTAATCTGTAATCCTTTCTCAAGTTTCTCCCAATGGTCCCAGGTAATAGAATATTAGAACTGAAAGGACCTCAGAAATAGCTAACACAGAGGAAAGAAGCTGCCACCTTTATTAATTCATCATGGAACCTTAGGCAACACTCCAGGACCTCCCAACTCAAAAAATGAGATCATGCCTCACACCAGGTTGTCATAAAGATTATGTGCTAATGTAGACAAAATGGTGTGGCCCAAAGCCTGGAATATAGTATGTTCTCAATCAATGCTAGTTGCCTTTGAATCTGAATCAAATTCATGTCATGTTACAGAATGTTCTGTGCCCCCTGACCAGGTGAGATTAATTTGGTGCACAGGCTGGGGACTGGATCTGTTAAGTGGCCCAAGTGCTGCATGAGGGAGCCACGGTCACCTGGAGAGATCCAGGAACTGGCTGCTGGGATGGAGAGCAGAGGCTGGACCCATGAGCTACTCTCACACACTTGTTTCTTATCCTAGAGCTAGCTGCACACCTTAGTCTCCCTTGCCCACTTGTCCTCCCTCTTTCCAGCCTTCCCTCTGTTCAACAGACTCCCCCAGCAGCATCACAAGCCCCACTGTGGAGCCCACGCCAATCACAGATAAATTCTCATTTGAACTTCCATGTCTTTACTATGTGACTTTGGACATTTAATAAATGGTGGCTATTATTTTATATTCAGTTCACTATTATTTGCAGGGCACACTGCAGTTACCACCCTACCACCCTCTGAGGGGCTTCACTGCCTCTGGAAAACACATACCATCCACTACCAAGAGACAAAAATGTATTCTCTCACATGGGAAAAGCAAGTCCACTAACACTTGGTGCTCCTGAGCATTAGATCCAACCAAACTGACAACACGTCCTCTCAAACGGGGCCCCAAGGGATTAAAGATGATTAAAACAGTTATGAAACATCTCTCATGATAGAGTCTCCAGTGTCATGACGATGTGTGCAACAAGGTCCTGGACCAGGGACCTTGTAAGAAGGGACTTACTGGCTCTTGCTCTGGGATTTGTGAAGTTCTAAGAGACAAGAAGGAAGAGAAGATGTCGTAGAGCTCAGGTCCACGAGGCAGGTGCTGCCTGTGATCACAGTGTTGAGACACGAAGCACCGTGTCTGCACAGCCCCGGCCCCAGCAGATTCCAGGAGGCAGCAGCTATGGCAGCATGCCCAGAGGCTCTGTGCTACATGCCCCATCACTCGCCCCATCCATGAACAAAGTCAATGCATGAGCTCTCTCATGTGTTCCCAAGGTCCTTACACTCATTCTCACTGCCCCAGAGAAGACGTAATTGATTTTTGTTTCAGATTCCCAGAGCCTTTTTACACATCCCCATAACCATAAATAGCACATTATATTGTAACTGTTGGTTCCCTGGTGTCTCTCTCCACCAGCATTGTAAATCATGTCTTGCACCTCATCTGTGGTAAGGAGGCATTCAAGAAATGTTTGTTGATTGAGAGCTGGCCTCTTTTGCCAGATACTTAAGTGGTCCTGACCCCTGTCTCTCTCTTGCATTGGACCTCATCTCTCCACTGTCCTGACTTCTAAGCACACCCAAGGCCAGTCTTCTCCTGGGCTTAGCCTTAGTGTTGAGGAAGCTCAGAGCCCCATCCCGACATCAGGATTTTGCTGTGCTCCTGCACTCTGAGAACACTTTCCCTAGTTCCACCTGGCCTTGTCACTTCCACATTTGAGAACTGCCGTGGCAGGCTTGGATCCTCCCTGCATCCCCCATCCACATAGACTGGGCCCAGGCAGCAGGGTCTCATGAGACAGACAGAGGGTCTGGCATGAATAGGGCAGGGGTTCACCCCAGGTTCCGGAGCTTAGAAAGGATGCCATCTGTTGTAAATCACCTACCATTGCCAGTCCTCAGTTTGTTCAACTACAGATGAATGAAATGATACCAACCATTGGAAATCGGAAATGAACATGAAGGTGAAAACACCTGGAAAAAACAGGGTGTTTGTTCAGTCAGCTCTACCCCTGACCATGGCAGAAAGCCAAAAAGCACTAAGACGCTTCGACTCCACTGGTGTTTGAATAAGGTTGCCTCTACGTGCTCCCTCTGCCCCTAGAGGACACCCTGGTCTGGGGAAGGGGGCTGCAGGCAGAGCGCCTCCTGCACTGGTATCCCTCAGACTGCAGAAATCCCCACAAGTGGGCTGCGCAGGAAGGGAAGGAAGGTGTACGTGTTTCTTCGGCATTGTCAAATAAGTGGATCAGCAAAATAGGAAGTGGCAGAGAGCAGGGACTGTCTGTGTTATTTCGAGCTTGTGATCACATCTCGCATGCTCTGCTGAGCCAGTGAACAAAGCAGCCCTCGGAAAACTGGTGCTCGGTGTGGGCGGCACTCATTCAAGCCTCCGGCAGTCCTAGCTCTACTCCACTCACTCACCAGTGAATCTGGCCTCCCCTGAGGGAGTCCATCGCTGGCCTCAGTGTCCTTGGGGCTCCGGCTGCACATCCATTCAATTCAACATTTACTGAATGTTGACCAAGGCCAAACATTACACTGGTCCCTTTGAGAGCCACAGAAAAGGAAGACCCACCATCCCTCTACTCAATGGCCTCCCAGTCATGAGCCATAGTTGAGAGTTCTCTCAACAAACACTTCCAGCATGTTGCTCTCCTGCTCAAGAACTTGCAATAGCTCCCTATTGCTTTGGTTTCAAGAACAAAACTCCTCAGCCTGACTTTCAAGTACCCACCACCAACCTAGGTCTACCTAATCTTGCTAAGTGTAGCATAAACCCTCCATTCCTGCAGATAAAATGTTTTAATGATGCCATGGCCCTTCCTGTCTTCTCTAGTCATTCTGTAACTTCTTCTTATGTAAACCCTCAAGACCTAGCTCAAATTTCACAAGCCCTATGTGATCTCTCTCTATTCTAAACTCCAGTTCACTGAGAGTAAGATGCAGCCCTGCACTACATTATTCTCTAATTGCTTCACACTGTCTCTCTCTCCTTCTCAATTATAAGGTCCTGAAGGGCAGAGACTATCCAAGAAATGTTTATTAAACAACCACCATTACCTCCTGCCTGTATCTGTCAATGTGTTGAATGACAGACTGGTCCAGGCTCCAGCTCCTCCAGGCAGATGGGCAGCTTTCACAATAGGGAGTTTAAGCTACAACCTTATGCCAATTTCAGCACTGTGCCCTTCCCTTAGTGACCGCAGGGCATCCTTGAAATAAGATGAAGCTACAGCCCATCCTCAGAGCCACCTTGAGAAATTGGAAACCATTTGTTCTCCCCTGGTAGGGCCAATCACCTTGAAGGCAGCAGTACCCAGGTGTGGTAATGCCCACCTCACCTGGCAAGGACCGTGGCAGAGGAATTGGAAACCCTGTGGCTGGATTTCCTACTGGGCAGGACAGCAAGCCCCACATGGGGGAGGCAGCCCTCTGCACGCAGGTTGCCTGGTCCTCTTACGCTACCATGAAGCTGCTGCGGACCCACCCATTTTCCAAGGCAGATGCCTGCCTCAGGTCCTACAGGTCCTACCTATGTGTTGGTTCTCTGCATCTTGTCTCAACATCTTCTCCAACCCTTCCTTCTGCAGGGAGGAATGCTGGGAGAGAGGGATGCTGATGGATTGCGGGCTGCTTACTTTTTTGCACGTTTGACTACTGCCATCTAGTGGCCGTGTGGCAGAAACCAAACTCCCCTCTATCCCTGAAAACGCCCCTTTCCCATTTTCTATGAAAGAGGAGAAAAGAGCTCTCCTTTCAACCCCAAAGGTCCTAAAACTGTAGTCAAAGGTCTACCAGTAGCTTCAGTATCCTCAGGAAATTAATCCGAACGGCTGCCCAGCTGTAGATGTTAGGATCAGGGCCCTCGCTGTGGGTAGTAGCCTAGGCACAAGGGCTTTCTCTCAGTCGTTTTTGCAAGACTGAGGACTTGCAAGAAAGGTAGAGGGAGGTAGGGAGAGAAGGGGGGAAAAGAGGCAAAGGATGAGAAAAGGAGGAGGGATGGGGAGAAATCAGGGAGGGATTACAAACCCTGGACCTGTAGCCACAGAGAGAGGATGAGACAGGAAGTCATTAGCAAAAGCACTGGGCTCATGAGGGGAGGGGGTACCAGGGAGACCCCCTGCAGGATCTTCCCCAAGTTCTGACCTGGAGGTCAGCACGGTGCCATGAGGGCTGCTCCCCTCCCTTCACTTGGTGCGTGGGTGGAGCCACATTCATGAAGGTAATGCTCATTCCCTGGTTTCACAGGGGTGCTGGCCACCTGCGGAGCAGGTCTGCTCCCTGAGGTAGCACATCCTCTCTGTTAGTGGCACAGGTCCGTCACTGACTCCTCCCTTTATCCTTCTGTCCCCAAAGCTCTCAGTGGACAAAACATCCACCTGGGCTGAGAGCAGGGCAGACAGGACCCCTGGCAGCCACCAGGATTTTGGGGCTTCAACCTCTAGCCAGCCCATACCCTCCCCTGATGCCCAATGCACTAACCTCTCCCCTCTCCACCCCCTGCTTCAAGCCTCCTAGCTCCATTTGGAAGAAATGTCTTCCTACTGGAGGAAATAAAAATAAAAATACAACCAGGCAGGGCAGTACCCCTTGCCTCGTGCCCTGAGAAAGGCTCCCAGGCTCACACCCTACCCGGGAGGCCACTGCCTTCAGTGAGACCCGTTGAGGTGATGCGGAGGGCTATTAAGCAAATTCATTATTGACTATTTCACATTAGATTCCATTTTTTTTCCCTTTGATGCCAACACAACTAATAAAAATGCACTTTATCTTCTTGGATTTATGGGCTCGTAAAGCTGCTTTCATGTACCTCAGGGAATTGAGATTAAAGGAGAATTAAACATCTCCAGTGCAGAGCCTGCTCGGGTAAGGGAGTGGAGGAAGGAACGGAAGGGGGCCAGGGGGTGGGGGGGAAGAGGAGTGATTCAAGGACAAGAAATAAACCGAAGTAAAAACCTGGCAAAAATATGTCTTTAATATATTGTAAAAGAATAAAAACCTCATAAAAAGTTATCACCAGACATGAGGAGTTCGTAATATTGCCCATTGTGGATTCTGGGAGGAACTTTCTGGGAGATGAGAGTCATTAAGTAAGAGTGAGCCCAGGGCAGGGGGGGAGAGACAGGATAGGCACAGGTGGAGCTGCAGACAAAGGGGCCAGAGAAGCTGCCAGTCCCAAAGCAATGGGGCCGCCATGTTGGTCCTGTGTTGGGGAGAGTCCTGTTTCCAGGACATGGACACTTTCCACGGGCGTCAGTGGGAGATGGCTGGACCCAGGGTCTAGGGAGGAGGGAACTAGTCCTGGCCTTTCCCTGCCAGCCATTAGACTCCAGATGAATCACTTAATCTCTCAGTTTCTTATTTTCTTCTGTTAACCAGGGACAAGACAGCCCTTGGCTACCTTCTTCCCAAAGTCACTGCAAGAACCAAATAGAACAAGGCAAGACCCTTGGAGCTTTCTTTGATTCAAACCAGAGATTTGGAAGCCACTTTTACCATTTCCTGTCCTTCTTCCCCCAGTCCAGGCCATCACTAATCTTGTCATTTCTACCTCAAAAATCTCTCTCCTCTTCCTCTTTTCTCCATCTCTGGCTCCTAGGTGCAAACCACTGTTATTTCTCACATAGACTGTTGCAATATCTTTCTTGTTAGCATCTTCGAATTTTTCTCCACACAGCAGCTGGAATGATCTTGTAAAAATGTAAGTCAGGTTATGTCATTTGCTGCTTAAAACTCTTCAGGGGCTTCCCGTTAAATTAAGGATAAAACTCAGAATCCTGAACCTGCTCCAGAAGGCCTAATCTAGCCAGGTCTGCTTCCAAATTCATTCCATTCCGCACTGACCTTTGTCTTGCCTCTGGGCATTTTGCATGCCCTCATCTTGGCCTAAAGGGCTCTTCCCAACTCTTTGCATGGTTACTTGCCTCTATGTGTTAATTTCAACTCAACTGTTGCTTAGACTTCCCCCAAACATAAGCTACCTGTGTTCTGACTCTTTGCTTTTCCTACAGCTGATGTACAACCTACATCGCAATTTGAGTTATATATTTATTAGTGCATTTAAATTTAATATCTGACTCTCCTACTAAATTGTAACTCTTTGAGGGCAAAGAATATGCCTATTTGTTATTCGTGACATCCCCAGAACTTAGCACCCAGCCCAGCTCATGGTCAGCCCTCAATCAATATTCACTGAGCAAAAGAAAAAGAACCTTAGATTTACTTCTAAATAGAGGTTCAGGGTTTCCCATGGCTGGCATAGAAGGGAAGAGAGAATTTGGGAGGAGGCATGGAAGAACCTTCTGGGTAAAAGCAGACAGGAGATACAGAAGAGGAGGTTAGGAACAATGCAGACAGGTGATCTACGCAGTCATCTTTTTCTCAGGTCTTTTCTATCTCTGCATTGCCAAACTTAATTCAATTTCTCACTGAGGGTAGAATGTCTACCCTGTGCAAGACTGTGCATTCAATGAGGTTGGGAAATCCCAGCAGAATTAGACATTGCCCCTAACCTCCAAGCAAGGTAAGAGCAAAATTATTAATAGGAGGGGAGCCAGGGACCCAGAGATGAGGCACTGGACATCGCCAAGCATAGATCATGGAACTCTTGAGTCCTGGGGCCTTGTCCTGACTGCAGGGAGAGGCAGACTGCCCATCGTGCAGAACCTCACAGGCAGCCATCCCTGGTGAGGTCCTGACTGCTCTGGATCCTGTCCTCAGCTATGCAGAGAAAATAATGTATTTATTACCAGTGAACAGAGCTGACTTGTCCTGACCAAACTTATTAAGACCCCTAAGAACGCCAGTTTATTTTTTTACACTGGGGAAATACAATTTCTACCCAGAAGACTCCTTCCCTGGAACCAGGGATGCGTGAATGTCCCTCCGTGTCTACCACCCATATTGCACACTGGACTGTTTTCAGAACCTGTAGCATGCCAAGCTCGCATTTGCCCCTTACCGCGGGCCTTGACCTAAGTTAGTCACAATGTCTGAACTACTCTGCCCTACCCCACCTTCTTTCCCCTTTGTGTGGATAATGCCGGGTCTCCATGTCAATGCCTCTTGCTCACAAATCTCTTCTCTGATTTTTAGACTAGGTTAGGTCTCCCTGCTAAATGTTCTTAGAGTTCCTTATATTTCTGTTCATCCTTCATCCAACAAATATTTATTTATACTTATTTGAGTTATCATGGGCCCAGCATTGTTCTGGGTATCGAGGATGTGTCAGTGAGCAAAACAGACAAAAATCGCTGAGCTTTAGGGGCATAAATGTTACATGCACACAAACAAACACAAATGGATTGTAAGCTCCTTGGGAACATTAAAAATGCATTCTGTTGCTTGGTACTCATTAATTTATTCCTTCCTCCATTCATAAAATACATATTGCTTGTATGCCTTTTCTGGGGCCAGGCACTACATAAGGTCTAAGGTGCTACTGGCATAACAAAGATACGTGGTTCCTGCCCTTACATATCATATGATGTAAGGGGAGCAGTTAAGACTAAAATGAAAAGACAAACAACTAGTGCTATGAAGGGAATGAATGAGGTGCTTTAAGAGAGACTAATAGGCAAAGGTTTAGTTGAGATTGTGTGGCCGGGGAAGACTTCTTTGAGGAAATTACATTCAGGATGAAATTAGAAGGATGATTAGAAGATGAGGAGGATGAGAGGGAGCCAGCCATGGGAAAAGTGAGAGGAAGAGCATTGCGGGCAGAGGGATGAGCATATATGCAAAGGTCCTGAGGCAGGAAAAAGTTGGCACATCTATGGGGCTAAAAGAAAACCAGTTGAGCTGAACACAGTGAGAGGGGGCATGGTAAGAGAGGTTGGGAAGGTAGCCAGGGGCCAGCTTCCACAAGGGTCTTCTGGATCATGATAAACATACTTTGTTTTTATCTAAGTGCAATTGGGAAACTATGGAGATGTATACAGCAGTGGTTATGAGGTATTTTAGGGCAAATATAAACAAGGGGAAACCAGTTAGAAGGCTTTTACAGCTAGTAAGACGTCACAATGTTTTGGACTAGAGTGATGGGTTTGGAGATGGAGTATCTTTTTGGAGAATGAAACCACATGCTTTTGGATTACCCTGGACGTGATATTTTACTGTCTTACACAGTGAATGACTAATACAGAAGATTCAGCACCCTTTACTGATGCACCTCATAGAAGTACACGCCCATAGCAATTCTTCCTGATGTTCACTGTCATTCACCTCATAGAGTTTTATATTCATTTTCTTGTGCCAAAGAATTATTAATGATCCAAAGTACTTTGCTAAATAGTGCGTAACTTTCACGTTTGTGTTGACTCCAGCTTTGGTGTAAGCAGTGTTGGAATTACCCAGCAAACTTCCTTACATTGAAGCATTACTGTTTTTTATCACAATCCCTAAAAATGTTATGTTTTTGTTTGTTTGTTTGTTTGTTTTTTCGGTACGCGGGGCTCTCCCTGCTGTGGCCTCTCCCGTTGTGGAGCAACAGGCTCCGGACGCGCAGGCTCAGCGGCCATGGCTCACGGGCCCAGCCGCCCCGCAGCATGTGGGATCTTCCCGGACCGGGGTACGAACCCACGTCCCCTGCATCGACAGGCGGACTCGCAACCGCTGCGCCACCAGGGAAGCCCAAAACATGTTATGTTTAAGTGGAGGTCAGCAGTGCTTCTCCGGGAGACCTCAGAGGCCTGAGACAATGTTGCTTTGAAGAACGATTCAAAAGGAGGGAAGACATTGAATTCAGAGAAGAAATGGGCTCCTGGGACCAGCTCCGTCTCTGAGATCCTGTGTGATCTGGGACTAGCGGTACACCCACTTCTTAGAGCCAGGCAGATCCCTGTACTTTCTACGGCTTTTATTTATCCAGCATCATGATTGAGGGCCTACTATGTGCCAGATGCTTTTCAGGTGCTAGCAATGCAATGATAAGTGATAAAGAAAGCACCTTTGCAGATGGAATTTTTTGAAAGGCTAAAAAACTGCATAGAGAGACCTTCAAGATGGCGGAGGAGTAAGACGCGGAGATCACCTTCCTCCCCACAAATACATCAGAAATACATCTACCTGTGCAACAGCTCCTACAGAACACCTACTGAACGCTGGCAGAAGACCTCAGACCTCCCAAAAGGCAAGAAACTCCCCACGAACCTGGGTAGGGCAAAAGAAAAAAGAAAAAACAGAGACAAAAGAATAGGGATGGGACCTGCACCAGTGGGAGGGAGCTGTGAAGGAGGAAAGGTTTCCACACACTAGGAAGCCCCTTCGCGGGCGGAGACTGCGGGTGGTGGAGGGGGGAAGCTTCGGGGCTACGGAGGAGAGCACAGCAACAGGGGTGCGGAGGGCACAGTGGAGAGATTCCCGCACAGAGGATTGGTGCTGACCAGCACTCACCAGCCCGAGAGGCTTGTCTGCTTTCCCGCCGGGGCGGGCGGGGCTGGGAGCTGAGGCTCGGGGTTCGGTTGGAGAGCAGGGAGAGGACTGGGGATGGCGGCATGAACACATCCTGCAGGGGGTTAGTGCACCAGGGCTGGCCAGGAGGGAGTCGGGGGAAAAGGTCTGCACCTGCCGAAGAGGCAAGAGACCATTGTTTTGGGGTGTGTGAGGAGAGGGGATTCAGAGCACCGCCTAAACGAGCTCGAGACGGGCGCGAGCCACGGCTAACAGCGCGGACCCCAGAGACGGGCATGAGACGCTCAGGCTGCTGCTGCCACCACCAAGAAGCCTGTGGGCGAGCACAGCTCACTGTCCACACCTCCCCTCCCTGGAGCCTGTGCAGCCCGCCACTGCCACGGCCCCGTGATCCAGGGACCACTTTCCCGGATGAACGCACGGCGCACCTCAGGCTGGTCAACATCACGCTGGGCTCTGCTGCCACAGGCTTGCCCCACCTCCGTACCCCTCCCTCCCCGTGGCCTGAGTGAGCCAGAGCCCCCGATTCAGCGGCTTGTTTAACCCCGTCCTGTCTGAGTGAAGAACAGACGCCCTCCGGCGACCTACACGCTGAGGCAGGTCCAAATGCAAAGCTGAACCGCGGGAGCTGTGCAAACAAAGAAGAGAAAGGGAAATCTCTCCCAGCAGCCTCAGGAGCAGTGGATTATAGCTCCACAATCAACTTGTTGTACCCTGCGTCTGTGGAATACATGAATAGACAACGAATCATCCCAAAATTGAGGCGGTGGACTTTAGGAGCAACTGTAGACTTGGGAGCCGTATGGCTGACAGGGTCTTGGGTGCTCTGGCCAGGCGTCAGGCCTGTGTCTCTGAGGTGGGAGACCTGAGTTCAGGACATTGGTCCACCAGAGACCTCCCGGCTCCATGTAATATAAAACGGTGAAAGCTATCCCAGAGATCTCCATCTCAAAGCTAAGACCCAGATCCACTCAATGACCAGCAAGCAACAGTGCTGGACATCCTATGCCAAACAACTAGTAAGACAGGAACAAGCCCCACCCATTAGCAGAGAGGCTGCCTAAGATCATAATAAAGTCACAGACACCCCAAAACACACCACTGTATGCAGTCCTACCTGCCAGAAAGATAACATCCAGGCTCATCCACCGGAAAACAGGCACCAGTGCCCTCCACCAGGAAGCCTACAGAACCCACTGACCAACCTTAGCCACTGGGGGCAGACACCAAAGACAACGGGAACTACAAACCTGCAGTCTGTGAAAAGGAGACCCCAAACATAGTAAGTTAAGCAAAATGAGATGACAGAGAAACACACGGCAGATGAAGGAGCAACATAAAAACCCACCAGACCAAACAAATGAAGAGCAAATAGGCAGTCTACCTGAAAAAGAATTCAGAGTAATAATAATAAAGGTGATCCAAAATCTTGGAATAGAATGGAGAAAATACGAGAAACATATAACAAGGAACTAGAAGAACTAAAGAGCAAACAAACAATGATGAACAACAAAATAAATGAAATTAAAACTTCTCTAGAAGGAATCCATAGCAGAATAACTGAGGCAGAAGAATGGATAAGTGACCTGGAAAATCAAATAGTGGAAATAACTACCACAGAGCAGAATAAAGAAAAAAGAATGAAAAGAATTGAGGACAGTTTCACAGACCTCTGGGACAATAGTAAACACACCAACATTTGAAATAGGGGGCCCAGAAGAAGTAGAGAAAAAGAAAGGGACTGAGAAAATATTTGAAGAGATTATAGTTGAAAACTTCCCAAATATGGGAAAGGAAATAGTCAATCAAGTCCAGGAAGCACAGAGAGTCCCACACAGGATAAATCCAAGAAGAAACACACCAAGACACATATTAATCAAATTATCAAAAATTAAATACACAGAAAAAATATTAAAAGGAGCAAGGGAAAAGCAACAAATAACATACAAGGGAATCCCTATAAGGTTAACAGCAAATCTTTCAGCAGAAACTCTGCAAGCCAGAAGGGAGTGGCAGGACATATTTAAAGTGATGAAAGGGAAAAACCTACAAGCAAGATTACCCAGGAAAGATTTCATTCATATTTCACAGAGATATTAAAATCTTTACAGACAAGAAAAAGCTGAGAGAATTCAGCACCACTAAACCAGCTTTGCAACAAATGCTAAAGGAACTTCTCTAGGGAGGAAACACAAGAGAAGGAAAAGACCTACAATAACAAACCCAAAACAATTTAGAAAATGGTAATAGGAACATACATATCGATAACTACATTAAATGTAAATGGATTAAATGTTCCAAACAAAAGACATAGACTGGCTGAATGGATACAAAAACAAGACCCGTATATATGCTGTCTACAAGTCACCCACTTCAGACCTAGGGACACATACAGACTGAAAGTGAGGGGATAGAAAAAGATATTCCATGCAAATGGAAATCAAAGGAAAGCTGGAATAGCAATTCTCATATCAGACAAAATAGACTTTGAAATAAAGACTCCCAAATACATTCTATGAGGCCACCATCACCCTGATACCAAAACCAGACAAAGATGTCACAAAGAAAGAAAACTACAGACCAATATCACTGATGAATATAGATGCAAAAATCCTCAACAAAATACTAGCAAACAGAATCCAACAACACATTAAAAGGATCATGCACTGTATTCAAGTGGGGTTTATCCCAGGAATGCAAGGATTCTTCAATATACACAAATAATCAATGTTGTAAGCCATTTTAACAAATTGAAGGAGAAAAACCATATGCTCATCTCAATAGATTCAGAAAAAGCTTCTGACAAAATTCAGTACCCATTTATGATAAAAACCCTCCAGAAAGTAAGCATAGAGGGAACTTACCTCAACATAATAAAGGCCATGTATGACAAACCCACAGCCAACATCATTCTCAATGGTGAAAAACTGAAACCATTTCCTCTAAGATCAGGAACAAGACGAGTTTGTCCACTCTCACCACTATTATTCAACATAGTTTTGGAAGTTTTAGCCACAGCAATCATAGAAGAAAAAGAAATAAAAGGAATCCAAATTGGAAAAGAAGAAGTAAAGCTGTCACTGTTTGCAGATGACATGATACTATACATAGAGAATCCTAAAGATGCTACCAGCAAACTATTAGAGCTAATCAATGAATTTGGTAAAGTTGCAGGATAAAAAATTAATGCACAGAAATCTCTTGCATTCCTATACATTAATGATGAAAAATCTGAAAGAGAAATTAAGGAAACACTCCCTTTTACCACTGCAACAAAAAGAATAAAATACCTAGTAATAAACCTACCTGAGGAGACAAAAGACCCGTATGCAGAAAACTATAAGACACTGATGAAAGAAATTAAAGATGATACAAACAGATGGAGAGATATACCATGTTCTTGGATTGGAGGAATCAACATTGTGAAAATGACTGTACTACCCAAAGCAATCTACAGATTTAATGCAATCCCTATCAAACTACCACTGGCATTTTTCACAGAAGTAGAACAAAAAAATTCACAATTTGTATGGAAACACAAAAGACCCCAAATAGCCAAAGCAATCTTGAGAAAGAAAAACGGAGCTGGAAGAATCAGGCTTCTGGTCTTCAGACTATACTACAAAGCTACAGTAATCAAGACAGTATGGTACTGGCACAAAAACAGACATATAGATCAATGGAACAGGATAGAAAGCCCAGAGATAAACCCAAACACATATGGTCACCCTATTTTTGATAAAGGAGGCAAGAATATTCAATGGAGAAGAGACAGCCTCTTCAATAAGTGGTGCTGGGAAAACTGGACAGCTACATGTAAAAGAATGAAATTAGAACACTCCCTAACACCATACACAAAAATTAACTCAAAATGGATTTAAGACTTAAATGTAAGGCCAGACACTATAAAACTCCTAGAGGAAAACATAGGTAGAACACTCTATGACATAAATCACAGCAAGATCCTTTTTGACCCACTTCCTAGAGAAATGGAAATAAAAACAAAAATAAACAAATGGGACCTAATGAAACTTAAAAGCTTTTGCACAGCAAAGGAAACCATAAACAAGATGAAAAAACAACCCTCAGAATGGGAGAAAATATTTGCAAATGAAGCAACTGACAAAGGATTCATCTCTAAAATTTTCAAGCAGCTCATGCAGCTCAATATCAAGAAAAAACAAACAACCCAATCCAAAAATGGAAAAATGACCTAAATAGACATTTCTCCAAAGAAGATATACAGATTACCAACAAACACATGAAAGGATGCTCAACATCACTGATCATTAGAGAAATGCAAATCAAAACTACGGTTAGGAATCACCTCACACCAGTCTGAATGGCCATCATCAGAAAATCTACAAACAATAAATGCTGGAGAGAGTGTAGAGAAAAGGGAACCCTCTTGCACTGTTGGCGGGAATGTAAATTGATACAGCCACTATGGAGAACAGTATGGAGTTCCTTAAAAAACTGAAAATAGAACTACCATATGACCCAGCAATCCCACTACTGGGCATATACCCTGTGAAAACCGTAATTCTAAAAGAGTGATGTACCACAATGTTCATTGCAGCTCTATTTACAATAGCCAGGACACGGAAGCAATCTAAGTGTCCAACGACAGATGAATGGATAAAGAAGATGTGGCACATATATACAGTGGAATCTTACTCAGCCTTAAAAAGAAACGAAATTGAGTTATTTGTAGTGAGGTGGATGGACCTAGAGACTGTCATACCCAGTGAAGTAAGTCAGAAAGAGAAAAACAAATAGCGTATGCTAACACATATATATGGACTGTAAAAAAAAAAAAAAAAAAAAAAGGGTTCCGAGGAACCTAGGGGCAGGACAGGAATAAAGACCCAGAATTAACGAATGGACTTGAGGACGTGGGGAGTCGGAAGGGTAAGCTGGGACAAAGTGAGAGAGTGGCATGGATATATATACACTACCAAATGTAAAATAGATAGCTAGTCGGAAGCAGCCGCATAGCACAGGGAGATCAGCTCAGTGCTTTGTGACCACCTAGAGGGGTGCGATAGGGAGGGTGGGAGGGAGACGCAAGAGGGAGGAGATATGGGGATATATGTTTATGTATAGCTGATTCACTTTGTTATAAAACAGAAACTAATACACCTTGTAAAGCAATTATACTCCAATAAAGATGTTAAAAAAATAAAATAAAATAAAAAACTGTGCATAGATATGCGGTGTGATTGTAGCAGCCTCCAGCTGAAGAGAAGCAGGGACAGTTAGTCTTTCCGACCAGGAACTCAGGTCTCCAGGGAGCGCTCATGGGTAAGCTGTTCACTTAACTTGTCTTCGTCCCCCTCACAGGGAGATTCATGGCTTTGAGGAAATTTTCTTGGCAATCAGCTCATGCGTGATTTATAAGTTTATGGTTCTGGGAGGCATCTGAATGTCAGGGCATAGATCTCAGTAATTAATCCTGGGAGGTCCCTAATGACAGAGGAGACTGTGCTGTGTGAAAGTTGCTTTAATACTAAACAGCTTGTATTATCTAACAAATTAGAACATTTCACACCCAATAAACGTCACTTTTGATAAGTGCTACTAGCGGTCGTAATTCTGACAAATAACACACACGCAAAATCTCACCCACACTTGCCCTTCCCCTGCCCATCTTCTGCATGGTTCTCTCACTCTCTGTGCGCTGCGGGGGAAGAGCAGGGCCAGAGCCCACCTCTGTCCCCAAGGGAACCTCTGGGACTGTGCATGGGGCAGACTCACAGCCAGCAGCTCCATTGTGCCAGCACCACAGTGCCTGCATCCAAATGGAAGCTTTGCAGTTGCCTGGCAAATTTGGATCATTTTAAGTGCAAAAGTAGATAATTCAAACAGATAAATAAAGCGAAACAAACCCAAACAAACAAACAAACCCATGTCCCTGCTTTTTCCTCAGTTCTCTTATTCAGGACACAGCAGAGACTGTTGGGAGTTGGCTGAAACGATAAAAATCACCCCCAGCTCATCATCAAAAAGCATTTAAGTGATTAAATGTGTTTTACTGAATCGAGGAAACTGCAAAGATCCAATCTTTCCCCTCTGGGCTAACAGTGGATCTATCCTATTTGCTAAGTAGCAAAGACTCTTATCTTGTACGTACTGCCTCTCAATTACAGGAAGGGCCCCGATGGCCATTGGAAGGAGAGAGGGTTCTGAGTTCCATTCCTTTGAGGAAGGCAGCAGCCAAATTTAGCTGAAACAGAACAAAATTGCTAAAAGAGAAGGGTCCTGTATGATTCCAACCATATGACAATCTGGAAAAGGCTCCAAAGCTATGGCAACGGTGGAAGGATCAATGGTCAACAGGGGCTACAGGGAGGGAGGGATGACTAGGTGAAGCACAGGGGTTCTGAGGGCACTGCAACTATTCTGTATGTAATGTCATTGTGGATACATGTCATGATATATTTGTCAAAATCCATGACATATTCAACTCAAAGAGTGAACTTTAATGTAAACTAGGACTTTAGTTAATAATGATGTATCAATATTTGCTCATTAATTGTAACAGATACACCATAGTAATGCAAGATGTTAATAATAAGGGAAATTGGGGGCTGAGGGCAAGGGGATATATGGGAACTCTCTGTACTTCCAGCGCAATGTTTCTGTAAACCTAAAACTGCTCTAGAAAGTAAATTCTATTAATTTCAAAAGGGAGAGAGCACTAATGGCTCCTTGGCTCAGGACCACAAGACTTCTTGAAAGTACCTATAGTGATTACCTTTAAGAAGCCTGGACCTCAGTGAACACAGGACACTATGGTGACACCAAGCTCCCATGTCTACATAATGAGGGGTATCCAGATGGCTCATAGGTGGCTTCTGCCAGGTCATCTCCCACCCCACTGACCACTTTCTCCATTTCCTTTCTCCACTTGCATCTCTTCACATCTCAAGTGTGTGCTCCTGTGCTGGAGTGCAAGCTCTATGGGAGCAAAGTAAACTTGGTCTATTTCATTAATTGTTCTATCCCTAGTGTCTGGAACTGTGCCTGGAACATAGAATATACTCAATAAACAATTATAGAATTAATGAATAAGTAAATATAACCACACATCCACCTAGTCACTAAATATCTCTCAAGTTCCTTTAATACGTTATCCCAGGATCTGTGGAGAAAGTGAATATTTATAAAACATGGTGTCTGCCTTTACAGGGCTTATAGTCTATTGGAAAGAAATCCTCTGATTTGTAAGTTACAGTTCTAGGCAATACATGATGATCATGGTAGGAGTCACGGTCTGGGACTGTCTGCCCAATAATAACACGATGTACCTGTGACTGCATAAAGTGTCTGATACAGTGCCTGGCAAATGGGGGCTCCACAAACATTCAGCCACATTCAGTTGATTATCAAACCCTATTTCCCTCTATTTGTATGGCAGAAGCCCACTATCTAATGCTACATCTGGGCTTCTTGGCCTCACTCTTGATAAATAACAATAACAACAATAACAATAATAGTCTTTTTTAATTGCACAGACTCTTACAGTTTACAAGTATAAGATACTTTCATATATATATATATAAAACATACATAAATTTTTTTTCATGAAATTGGTACTCCCCGTCCTGGATATCAAGACTGATAGGAAATTACCTATGTGGGATCTAGAACTATTTCGAGAGGGGAAGGAGATTCTTTTCCCATATAGGCCATTACAGAGTATTGAGTAGAGTTTCCTGTGCTATATAGCAGTCCTTAATAGTTATCTGTTTTTTATATAGTTGTGTATATATGTCAATCCCAATCTTCCAATTGATCCCTCCCCCCTCCCTACACCCTGGTAACCATAAGTTTATTTTCTACATCTGTAACTCTATTTCTGTTTTGTAGATAAGTTCATTTGTAGCCTTTTGTTTTAGATTCCACATATGAGCAATATATAATATTTGTCTTTCTCTGTCTGACTTACTTCACTCAGTGTGACAATCTTTAGATCCATCCATGTTGCTGCAAATAGCATTATTTCAGTTTTTTTATGGCTGAGTAATATTCCGTTGTATATATGTACCACATCTTCTTTATCCATTCCTCTGTTGATGGACTTTTAGGTGTCTTCCATGTCCTGGCTATTGTAAATAGAGCTGCAATGAACATTGGGGTGGTTGTATCTTTTCAAATTATGGTTTTCTCCAGATGTGTGCCCATGAGTGGGATTGTTGGATCATATGGTAGCTCTATTTTTAGTTTTTTGAGGAACCTCCATACTGTTCTCCATAGTGGCTGCACCAGTTTACATTCCTACCAACGGCGTAGGAGGGTTTCCTTTTCTCCACACCCTCTCCAGCATTTATTGTGTGTAGATTTTTTGATGAAGGCCATTCTGACCAGGGTGAGGTAATACCTCAAGTTTTGGTTTGCATTTCTCTAATAATTAGTGATGTTGAGCATCTTTTCATGAATTAAGTTTAGTAGGATGGCTAGGAGTGTCAGGCACTGTGCTGCATGCTTCATGCACATATGTCATTTTTTCCTCACAATGGGATACTAGAAGGAAGGTGTTATCTCCAAGTCACTGAGAAGGGAATGGAAGCTCGAAGGGATTATGACACTTTGAGGTAAGAAGCAGCAGAGCTGAGATTAAAATCCAGGTCACTATGATTTCAAAGACCAGATTCTTTCCAGAGACCAGTTTACTGGGAGACTCCAATGGCTCTAAAATCTAGAGGCTCCAGGACTTCTATGGATGGAGGATCAGAACTTGAATTGCACACCAAAGGCCAGTTCAACAGGACAGTCTTGCTTCTACTTCCTTTTAATCTGATCGGATATGCTTGACATCCTCTAAATCTGCCCCTAGGTGCTCACTGTGCACTAGGCACTTTCAATGTATTAGCTCATTTAATTTCCATGACATTTATATGATCTTGATAGTATTAGTCTTGCTCTTTTACAGAAGAATTCAATGACTCTTAGAAAAGCTAAGTAATTGCCTATCTTCATACAGTTTAAGAAAAGACCAAGCTGACGTTGAAACCAGATATTTTTACTTCATTATCCAAATGCTAGAGCCTCTAGAGCAATTTTTTTTGGTCAAGGTCTCAGGTTTATACTAGCCAGTGTTAGTCAGTGTTAGTATTAATATTTGGTTCGCCAAAGAGTTCGTTCAGGTATTTCTGTAAGCTGTTCGGAAAAACCTGAACAAAATGTTTGGCCAACTCAATATTAGTATTAGTATTAGTATTAGTATTAGTATTAGTATTAGTATTAGTCTGTATTAGTCAGCTCAGACTGCTATAACAAAATACCAGAGACTGGTTGTCTTAAACAATCGAAATTTATTTTCTCACAGTTCTGGAGACTAGAGGGTCCAAGATCAGGGTTCCAGTATGGTCAAGTTCCATCATGAGGGCTTACTATGGATTGAACGTCCATATCCCCCTACCATTCATATGTTTAAACCCTGATTCCCAATGTGATGATATTTGGAGATGGGGCCTTTGGGAGGTGATTAGGTCATGGCACAGAGCTCTCATGATTGGATTAGTGTCCTTATAAGATGAGACATATTGAGAAATAAATGATATTTCATTCATTTTAAATAACAGCTCTTTTGCTTTGGTTAGGACAAAGTTTAGAGGAAACAGAAGTGATTGACTAAAACATGCCACTGTTTCCTGTTTTGCCAGAATGTGTGAATTAAAGTAGGAAGTATCCATAGTCACACAGTGAATAAATGATCGAAATACGGGTTACTAATTTTCAAGAGACTAAAGAAAGGTTTAAAAAAAGAAGTGGAAGGGGCTTCCCTGGTGGCGCAGTGGTTGAGAGTCCGCCTGCCGATGAGGGGGATGCGGGTTCGTGTCTCGGTCTGGGAAGATCCCTCATGCCGCGGAGCGGCTGGGCCGGTGAGTCATGGCCGCTGAGCCTGCGCTTCCGTGAGCCCGTGCTCTGCAGCGGGAGAAGCCACAGCAGTGAGAGGCCCGCGTAAAAAAAAAAAAAGAAGAGGAAGAGACATGAGAGAGCTTGCTTCCTCTCTCTCTGCTCTCTGCCATGTAAGTAAGGACGCAAGGAGAAGACCATCTGTGAAACAGGAAGCAGGCCTTCACCAGCCACTCTGTTGTCTATCAGCACCCTGATCTCAGACTTTCAGCTGCCAGAACTGTGATGAATAAATTTCTGTTGTTTAAGCCATCCCATCTACGTTATTTTTGTTCTAACAGCCCAAAGGGACTAATGACTAACTCACAAACACATCAAAACCTAGTTACCTCCCAAAGGTTCCATCCCTAAAACCCATCATACTGGGGGTTAGGGCTTCAGCACACGGATTTTGAGGGGGCACAATTCAGTCCAGAGCATCTTCCCCTGTCTTAATCTCTGGACCCCTTTCTGCAAAGCCAGGTCATTTTCTTTTCAGGCTTTCCTTCAGTGGAGATAAGAATAGCCACTTAAGTCAGACTTAGTGTTGTTCCTCTTAGCCTGGCTTAGAACCTGGCCCATTAGGCATTTTCAGTCTTAGAAGAAGAATCAACTCAGGTTATTAACTGGGGGAGACAATTGCCATTTATTTATTTCCTCTTTCTTTATTCTAAAAAGGACGAGTAACGCGTTAGCTTCTGTTGTCAGAATAACAACAAGGGCATTTTCAGGCAGTCAGTTCATTAAGGAAATTTGTCTTGTAATTGGAGCTTCAGAGGCTCACCCGACATCTATGTCATCCACAGTATACATTAGCCTTCTCTCTAGGTTTACAAATTTTATCGTAATGATTGCAGCTAATATAAATATATCCCGGCCAACTTCTTCATTTAAAATTCAGTCACAGCAGGGGGCTCCCAGCCCCCGGGGACAGAGCAGGCTCCAGGCCTGGCAGCCTCACTGTGAAACAGCACAGTGGGAGAGCTCATCCAGCTAAGTTAACACAAGCTCTGCAGAGGGCCCCCTCCTTCCGCTCCAGCCAGTGGCTTCTGGACCAAACCTCTGACTCCTCCAGAACTCCCTCAATGCGGTAGAACACACCCCGGCCGTCCTGTCCTCTGCTTCCCTCCACCAAGGACTGGAAGGCAGTAACATGCTATCTCTCCAGTCCCAGACCGTTGGCTCCCTCTGCCACCCGCAGAGCTGCCAGCTCCTTCCTTCCTTCCCCGTTCCAGTGATCCCAAAGGGAGCCCAAGTCCTGCAGCACCAGCAGAGGTGCTGTCTTGACAAGTGAGAAGGCTGGCTCAGACGGCCCCCCAGGGTTCAGCAATGGTCTGGCAAAGAATCCAAGTGTTGGCAACATGTCTTTCCTTGAAGGAAAGACATGTGACCAGAAACCCTTTAGTAGTCCGAGGAGCAGAGTCCTCTGGTCCTCAGGCAGGCAGGCAGGGAATGCTTATGCTAGAATGTGGTAGTGCTAGAAAGAAACTGAAGGTCATCTTGTCTAACCTTGGCCTAGCAGAGAGAAGAAATCTCAGGAAAGAACAGGTCATGAAACGACAGGTCATGCACCCATCTTTCCTGAACGCAGGGTCCATGCACTTCCCTATAGTTTACAAAGCCAAAAGCCACAAAACCCAGGCCAGGCAAAGACAGCTGGGTGTACCCATAAACACATCCAGCATCCTCAGGTATGTGAGAACCCAGGTTCCCCGCCTCCAGCTCCACACACTTTCCTAACCTCTCTCTGCAGAGTTTCTTTCTCCCTTCCCAGCCCTGCTCTCAAATGAAAAGCTGAAATCTGGGTTGGGGAATTGGCTCCCCTGGACTTTCCTCAGGAGGTGAAATTGCTTTCAGTCTTGGCTCTCTTTAGCAGAACTGACCCTTTCACTAACTTGCTTTTAGCCTGAGACTTGGGAGGGGTGAGAGAAAAAGCAAGAAAGTAGGTTCTTTCCAGAACCCATTACCTTTCTCTCTCTCCGTGTGTTTTCAGATGGGTCTGATTTGGGCTTCATATTACCCTCTAATCCATTTCAAGCAGCTTAAGCCCCAGACTGACAGCGATGAAGTTCGTACTAACAAATGCAACTCTGGTTCCATTATTCACTTTTGAAGGGAAGGAGGCCCTTCCTGTTCTGTATTTCAGTCTATTATGCTGTCTGTGTCTTATTATGTAAAGCCCCTGGTTTGTTGATAGTTTTAGTATCCTATGTATTTAAAGCCTGGGCAATGGAATAAAGATGGGCAAGGATAGGCTCTGTGCTGATGCAAATTGAAACTGAAAAGATATTAGACTGAAAGAGTCAGGGAGGATATCGGAAAAAGCTGCTGCATAAATTGAGGCAGTGCCACCCTTCCAGGAATGCTACTCTTTACCAAAGTGAAACCACAGATGCAAATTTTAGCACTGGCTAGAGGTATCACTCCAACAGCCTCTTTGCTCAAAAGGACCATATAATAATCATAGCTAATAATCATAGCAAGTTACTGAGCACTTACTATGTGGCAGGAGCTGCTGAGCGCTTTCCACACAGTATCTCCTTCAGTTCTCATAGCAACCCTATTCTGGAGGTGCTGTTTTAACGTCCATTTCACAGATGAGTTAACTGAGGCCTGGAGATTTTAAGAAACTTGGTTTGGCTCACAGAGCTCAGAAGTTGTAGGTGCACAATTTGAGAACCCAGGCATCCTGACAAAGATGGGCTACACCCTGATTCACTGTTCTTTATCCGTTCTTTTTCTCTAAATAAATTTCCAGCTCAAGTACCTGGAGAAAAGCCCAAGGAAGATGCTGTCGGTCTAGGATAGTAAAGGTAGCTCACGCCAACATGAAGAAGCAAATCCAAAGAGATGCATTATTTTGTCATTCCGTTTTAAGCTGGGGTCTGGCTCTGGCTGTGACCTCTCTACTAGATAGTTTCCGTGTGTGAATCAAAAAGGCTAGTTAGAGGGCTCTTTTCCATCCCCAGTCATTTCCACTTCTGGTCAATGTAAGAATGATATTTGGGCTGGAGCATGGAACTGGTCATATCATTTTTAAAATTTTTATTGAAATATAGCTGATTTATAATGATGTGTTCATTTCAGGTATACAGCAAGGTGATTCAGTTATACATATATATATATTACTTTTTATATTCTTTTCTATTATAGGCTATTACAAGATATTGACTATAGTTCCCTGTGCTATATAGTAGATCCTTGTTGTTTATCTATTTTATATATAGTAGTGTGTATATTTTAATCCCAAATCCCTAATTTATCCCTCCCCACCTTTCTCCTTCAGTAACCATAAGTTTGTTTTCTATGTCTGTGAGTCTAGTGCTGTTTTGTAAAAAAGTTCATTTGTGTCCTTTTTTTTAAGATACAATGGAATATTACTCAGCCATAAAAAGAAACGAAATTGAGTTATTTGTAGTGAGGTGGATGGAGCTAGAGTCTGTCATACAGAGTGAAGTAAACCAGAAAGAGAAAAACAAATACTATATGCTAACACATATATATGGAATCTAAGAAAAAAAATAGGTCATGAAGTACCTAGGGGTAAGACGGGAATAAAGACACAGACCTACTAGAGCATGGACTTGAAGATACGGGGAGGGGGAAGGGTAAGCTGTGACAAAGTGAGAGAGTGGCATGGACATATATACACTACCAAAAATAGATAGCTAGTGGGAAGCAGCCGCATAACACAGGGAGATCAGCTAAGTGGCTTGTGACCACCTAGAGGGGTGGGATAGGGAGGGTGGGAGGGAGGGAGACGCAAGAGGGAAGAGATGTGGGAACATATGTATATGTATAACTGATTCACTTTGTTATAAAGCAGAAACTAACACACCATTGTAAAGCAATTATACTCCAATAAAGATGTTAAAAAAAAAGATTCCATGTATAAGTGATATCATACGATATTTGTCTTTCTCTGTCTGACTTACTTCACTTAGTATGATAGTCTCTAGATCCATCCATTTTGCTGCAAATGGCATTATTTCATTCTTTTTCATGGCTGAGTAATATTCCATTGTATATATGTGCCACCTCTTCTTTATCCATTCATCTGTTGATAGACCCTAGGTTGCCTCCATGTCTTGGCTATTGTAAATAGTGCTGCTATGAACATTGGAGTGCAGGTATCTTTTCAAAGTATAGTTTTCTCTGAATACGTGCCCAAGAGTGGGATTCCAGGATGATATGATAACTCTATTTTTAGTTTTTTATAGAGGCTCCATACTGTTCTCCATAGTGGCTGCACCAATTTACATTACCACCAACAGTGTAGGAGGGTTCCTTTTTCTCCACACCCTCTCCAGCATTTATTATTTGTAGACTTTTTGTTGATGGCCATTCTGACCAGTGTGAAGTGATACCTCATTGCCCTATCTTTATTGCTGCTCCAGCCCACTTCATTCAGCTCCAAATAGTGAATAAGAATTCTACAATGAACAGGGACTTCCCTGGTGGCACAGTGGTTAAGAATCCACCTGCCAATGTAGGGGGCATGGGTTTGGTCCCTGGTCCGGTAAGATCCCATGTGCCACAAAGCAACTAAGTCCATGTGCCACAACTGCTGAGCCTGCACTCTAGAGCCCACGAGTCACAACTACTGAAGCCCGCACACCTAGAACCTATGCTCCGCAACAATAGAAGCCACCGCAATGAGAAGCCCGTGCACCACAACAAAAAGTAGCCCCTCTCACCACAACTAGAGAAAAGCCCACGCGCAGCAACGAAGACCCAGTGCAGCCAAAAATATAAATAAATAAATAAATAAACAAAATAAAAATAATAATTAAAAAAAAGAATTTTACAATGAATAGAACAGAACCTAAAGAGTCTCTCCTACTTCATTTATTTAAAAATGTTAAAGTGTAGAAAGCTTTCAGGTAACAGGGTTTTCTTCTTTTCATCATATTCAATGTTGATTAATTCCATATTTTTCCAGCAGCAGTTGTACAATATCACTCAAAATGCAAATGGGAAGACACAGCAAGGAAAGCATGAATGAGAAACTCATATCTCAGGGGCCTGGTGACTCACACTTTGTTCTCATGGTTACTCTGATGTCAGAGAAGCTCTGGTGGGTGTGAAAAGCCTGGTGGAAAAAATTACCTGCCCAGGGCCTCTTAACCTTTTGGATACATATTCTTACTAATCTCAAAGGATCAGCACCTTGCTGGTTTGCTTGCAACAGGGACAGCTGGACAAAACAGCTCTCATGCTGGTAACAACATGAAGACTTCACGATGACATCACGAACTGGACAACAAAGCTCCCTAGTGGACCAGTCACAGAGGACCTCTACTGTTCAGTGCATCCAAGGAGCCCCCAGAAGATGTAAAGTTTGATGACCTAATTTCCCAGCTTATGAGCTGAATGTCTGAAACTGGGTTTGGGGAGGTAAATGGAGATCTGTGGTCTCTGGATGGAAGATCAGCATTTTAGGTCAGTGTTTCCACCTGAGATGATTGGAATCATGAGCATTTGTCTAGATTGTCATATAATCACTGGTCTGTTGATTTTGCCAACAGAGTAGCAGGCTTCTTTCATCAAATGTAACAGACGCACCATAATCTCCCACGTTTGGAGGTGGAGGGTTTTATAAAGTGGCAAAGCCTGAATGCAATGTAAGAAAAAGTCTCTTCCTGGAGCAGCAGAGTGCTGAGGAGCCCCAGTGAAATGAGGGAGATGGAGTGGACACAAGGATGCATCACAGGATAAGCACAAAAATTCAGTGAGATTCACTCATTCATTGATTCTCTCACTTAGCACCTACTACTCTGTGCCAGTCACTGTGAAGTGGTCTGAGGCCACAGCAGAGAGTAATCCAGGTGCAACACTCCCTACCCTCGCAAAACTCTGGATAGGGGTACAGAGAAGGAAGAGAAAAACAACAGACAGACCACTACATCCACTATGACGAGTGCTGAAAGGAGAAGTGGTGGGTGTGATGCTGCTACCTAATGCTAGAGATGTCATCAGTAAGGCACAGTCACAAACTACCACACCCCATTCACCTCACTTTGTTTCTCTTCTCCTTTGTTGTTACCTCTGCCTAGAACAGTCAACCCCAGACAGTCGGGTGGCTTGCCCCCTCATCTCCAGATCTTGACACAAATATCTCCTCTGTGAGGCCTCCCTGGACACTCTACTTAAATTGCAAAGTCCCACTCCCTCTCCCCTTTCCCATTTTATTTTTCTCATTGGTATTTATCACCATCTGCCAGGTGTATATACTAACGTATTTTGTTGATTGTTTATCTACTCCTCGTAAATATAGTAAGCTCCATGAGAAAAGAGATTTTCTCTATTTTTTTTTTTTTGACTGCTAAGTCCTTAGCACCTGGAACTATGTGTTAGGTACTCAATAAGTAATGGAATGTTAAACAAATGTTGATTTAAGAAAAACTAAAGAATCCATAGGTGTTATCCTTGCCAGGAGACTGAGGGGATGATAAGGTGGAGGAGTTCAGGCAGAGGGGGCAACACGGGCTGAGGTCCAGAGGTAGAGAAAGTAGGGCGTGTGTGAGAGAGGAATCTCAGCTCAGCTCAGCTCTGTTCTGCTCCCATGGGCTGAAAGTCAGAGTTGGCGGGAGTAGAAAGTTGGGGGCAAGAGATGAGACATAAAGTCAAACTGAGGCCAAATTTGTAAACTTGTTATTGAGCTTGGGCTTAATCTTCTGGTTACTGGGTAAATACTGAGGATATATTATTTTATTATATGTAGTATACATCTATATTATTTTATTTTAAATATTTTAATAAAGAGCATGAAATTATCAGATTTAAGTTATGGAAAGAACACTTTGGCTACAACATGACAAATTAACTAAAGTAGAGCATCAAGGGCAGGGAGGCCTATTAGGAGGCTTTTGCAGAAGTTTTGGCAAGAGATGATGGTAACATAAGCTAGGTTGGTGTCAGAAAGGTGGAGACACGGATCTGGAGATATTCAGGAGACAGAATCAATAGGCCTAAATTATATATTAGGTATGAGGCATGAGAGAAGGAAGAAGCCTATGTTTGTATAATGGACCTTGGGTTAGGGAGGAATGCCATTCATTGAGCCACATCAGAAGAAGAAAAATGGACACCTTACAGGGTAAGTGTTGAAGTCCCAGTGTGGTATCCCAGTGGAGATGGCTGGTAGAAGTCTGGTCACATTGGTGAGCAGTTCTGGGGGAGACACATATTTGAGAATCATCAGTATATATATATTAAGTCCTGAGAGTAAATGAGCCCATCCTGGGAATAAAGGACTAGTCCTAGACTACACCTTAGGGATGGACCTGAGGGATGCTTACCCAGGGAACCAAAAGGAAATCTGCCAGCTCAGGACTCACAGAATCCTCAGAGTCAAGGCATTTTCTTGTGGTAGCAACGTCTAGCTTCATTGGGTGAGAAGCCAGAGTTGAGCAGAATGAAGAACTGAGGCAAGTAAAAAAGGGTTACCAATATTGACCTTGGAGAGACACAATCCCGACTTCAAGTCCTGATCTTGCTATTTACTCCCTTACCAGCTCCATATCCCAGGGCTTTTTTTAATGGAAAAATAGGAATCATCATGCTTTCCTCCTATGGATACCATTAGATTTGAATGAGAAAATGGAAATATACATGAAGGTACAACGCCTCAGCCTTTGCAAGTTTGTTCAACAGTTCATTCAGTAAGTATTTGCTGCACACGTATGAAGTACCAGGCACCAAGGAGGCCATGATCCAAATAGACCCAGGCCTGCCCTTAAGGCACTCACAGTCTAGGGAAATTCAACAAGAGCCTTAGAATTTAAGGAAAATACTGAATTGTTTCTGGCCTAACTGGATGGCCCCTGGATGGGAAACAATTTGCCTTCACTTTCTGAGTGTTCTGAGGCTGGTGCTTACACTGCCCCAGACTTCAGCAGTCTCCCCCACAGGCCCCCAACTGTACAGTAAGGTTTGCATTTTTCCTGACCACCTCCTGTCTTAGAGCCAAATTCTCTAATTTCCTGACCTGACCTCACCTCTTTTCTTCAGCCTTGCTATCTGATGGAATGAACCTACTTATTATAATGCAGCCTTCATGAGGCCAGAGATTTTTGTCTGATGTACTCACTGCTGTTTCCCTAGTACCTAGTTTTTGGCATAAGGTAGGCACCAATGAATGATTGAACCAGAGTATCCTGTGTGTGGCAAGACAGTGTTTCTGGGTCTAGGAGTCTGGGTGAAGGAGCAATGAGAGAGGCATTTGTTAGCTGAAAACAGACGGTTTGCTTGTCAACAACGGGGCAGGTGAGCCCAGCGATCAGTGCTGGGATCAGGACATCAGTCAGAGGTGGTGCTTTGAAAGGGGAATCTTCCAATCCCTAAGAAACACAGTTGCTATTCTACCCATGTTAAATGCCTTTCCATTCACCTGGCCTGAGCCGGCTCTGGTGGGGGTGAATCAGCGTCCAGTGAGACAGATAGAAGGCTTGAGAGTGTCATGACTGCCCACAGTCTCCTCTCTCTACTCCTCCTCCTTGCTTCACTTAACAAAAAAAAGAATGACTGTGACATGGACAATAAGCTGTGAGCCCCCAGGTTGTGCTCTCTGCCTTCTCTTTACTTCTCAGGAAACAAAATCATCACTCTTCTGGACAATCAGAGTTTCCTCTGGGAGGGGCCCGGGGCTGGAAAACAGGAGTGAGGCCAACGTTCTGACCCATTGGGTAGAAATCCAGCCCTGCCACTGACTAGCAGTGTGACCCAGAGCAGCCCATAACCCCCCTGGGCCTCAGTTTCCTCCAACGTAAGAGGGCAATGGGTTTGCAATGATAATTAACTGAGATTGCATGTCTGACAATAAATACGAAGTCTGGTGGATGGAATGACACAGAACTCCAACAATGTGTGTTCCTCCCAATCACATACCAGGCCAGTGGAAGGTGTCTTATGTACAGGTAATCTATAATTAAGTTTTTACAAAATTATTCCATTTGTATTTGAGTCTTTCTATGCTGCAAAGCCAATAGAATACAGATCAGGACAGCTTTATTTTTATCTGGCATAAAATAGATACTAAATAAGTACATTAAAGGATTAAATGAACATATAAATGAGTGGATGGCCCCAAAATACCTTTCTAACCTTATTTCTCCTTCACCCACTCTCCTAGATCCAGAAACACTGTCTTCTTACTGCCCCATGTTCATATCTAGTTCAAGGCTAATTCCGTGATTTTATTTCCTGTGAACCAAACAATAAATATCTACTGTGTAACTATGTTGTGTTCAGTACCATTTATGGGCCCATAGGAAATAAAAAGAATAAAAAAATGTAGTCCTACCCCCAGGGAACTTACACTTTGGTTGGAGTGAGGAATGAACAAGGCCAACTTTAAGAGCTGGGATAAATGGAGGTTTCTTGAAGGTTGTGATATTTGAGCCAGGTCTGGAAAGACATGACCTGAGGGTCCCCAAGCAATGTCCCTTTAAAATGAGACTTTCTTTCTTTGGTCACCTAATGGTCCCTAAAATAGTTGAAGCCTGTCAGCTTTAAATATAAATCCAAGTGGTACAATTTAGTGACAATACACAGTTTGAGTTTAGAGATTATGGCAGACTCTACTCATTGTCTGTCCAATATCTGTTTTTGCATTCTTCCTTAGTGATACAAACACAATCTCATTTGGGGGTGGTGATGTGCCCAAGTAAAGATACTCAATTTTGGGGAGATTGGGATTGACATATACACACTACTACATATAAAATAGATAAGTAGTAAGAACCTACTGTATAGCACAGGGAACCCTATTCAATATTCTGTAATGATCTATATGGGAATAGCATCTAAAACAAGAGTGAATATATGTATAACTGACTCACTTTGCTGTACAGCAGAAACTAACATAATATTGTAAATCAACTATACTCCAATACAAAAATTAAGAAAAAGATACTCAATTTTCCACACTTCCTCCCGGGTAAAAGTGTTCCTGTGACCTAGTTCTGGACAATGAGATAAAGCAGATGTTACTGGGTGGGGCTTTTATGCAGAGGTATTTTCAAAATAATAACAAATAATTATAAATGTTACCTGGAGTAAACTGCTGGCAAATATAGCCCTATTTCCAGGAAAGTTCCTTAAAAGGAATGGGCTCAGTGGCATGTGCTTTGCCACTTTACTCTTTCCCTTCATCCTTCCTGGAACATGATCCAATGCTTGAAGGCCAAGCAGCCATCTTGTAGACACAAAGAAGAAAGCTAAAATTGCTGAAATTGATAGAGCTGAAGATGCGAATGATGATAGAGCTGCAGATGCTAGAGATGCTAAAGATGCTAAAGATGAAGGTGTTAATGATGCTGGAGCTGAAGATGCTAAAGATGATAGAGCTGAAGATGCTAATGATGCTAGAGCTGAAGATGCTAATGATGATAGAGCTGAAGATGCTAATGATGATAGAGCTGAAGATGCTGAAGATGCTAAAGATGAAGGTGCTAATGATGCTGGAGGTGAAGATGCTAATGATGCTAGAGCTGAAGATGCTAATGATGATAGGGCAGGAAGAGAGAGGAGTCTGGGTCTTCAGTGACCTTCCTGAGCAGTTGCATCTGAAGACTGCCTGTTTCCAGAGCACACGTTGCATTCAATAAGTTAACCCCTTATTTATTTAAGCCACTCTTAGTCACATTTTCTGTTGCTTGCACCTGAATAGAATCCTAACTGATACAGACATCAGGTCATGCTCAAATGTAAGAGTGTGACTGGCTTTTTTTTTTTTTTTTTTTTTTTTTTTTTGCGGTAGGCGGGCCTCTCACTGTTGTGGCCTCTCTCCCGTTGTGGAGCACAGGCTCTGGATGCGCAGGCTCAGCGGCCATGGCTTACAGGCCCAGCCACTCCGCGGCATGTGGGATCTTCCCGGACCAGGGCACGAACCCGAGTCCCCTGCATCGGCAGGCGGACTCTCAACCACTGCGCCACCAGGGAAGCCCCTGTGACTGGCTTTTAACTTACATATTGTAAAAGGACTTAAGGCTTATTTGTACCTGGCACCTCAGCCCCCCATCACCTGGCTTGTCTCAAGAAGAGTAATCCTGGGACTTCCCTGGCAGTCCAGCAGTTAAGACTCCACGTTTCCAATGCAGTGAACATGGGTTTGATCCCTGGTTGGGGAACTAAGATCCCACACGCTGCACAACGTGGCCAAAAATTTTTTTTAATAAATAAAAATTTTAAAAATCAAATGAAAAATAAGAGCAATCCCATCACCCAGTGACCACAAAATAGATGACCTGATAGTACCCAGAGTACACCTAATCTGTTATTACTGATTCATCTTCTAAGTTCCATTGACAAGTGTGCAATTCTGTCCCAATAAGACAAGGAAAGATGCCATTTCATCGATGAACTGCAGGCTATCAGAACAAAATATTCTCTTCTCTACTTTCAGGGTTTGCCACAGCCTGCCTATAACAGTGAGAAATTATAACTTTTAACTTTTTTCTTTGGTTAGAAATCTGTTTTCTTCACAGAATCATAGGAGGCCAGGAGACAGCCTGCTTTGACTTGCTTGTGTTCTGCCCATTTTTCTGTGTATCTGTGTCTCTGTGTAAAGACCCACTCAGTTGGAGGTAAACCAACCTAGTTACAGAGTCAACTCTGGAATTGGAAGAAGCTGGTTCTCAGTCCAATTCAGACTCAGGGCAAAAGTTCAGGGGGCAGAGCAAAGGAAAAAGGCATTTGAGCAACAGTAGTCAAAGGCATAGAAGTATGGAAAGATTTAGGTTTGCACATAGGACCCTGAGTAGAGCAGTCCCATTAGGGTGAAAAGGACACCTGAGAGATTTGAGTAAAAGAGCTGGGAAGGTAAGCTAGGGAACAGTCTGTTGGATGCTGAGCTAAAAAGACTGGGTTTTACCACATAGTAATGAAAACAAAAGTTAAAATCATAGAATACTTTTCAGGTTTCTAAATATTTTCATCTATATAAGGCCACCTGATCCTCACAACAACCTCTGAGGTAGGTGTAATACTGGTTTCTCTTATCTTTGTTTGAAGGACAGGGCCTGGAGAAGTTAAATAAGTTGTCCAATGATCCACAGCTAGAAACAGTAAGTTGAAACTCAAAACCAGGTCTTTAGCTTCTTAATCCAGTGTTCTTTTACTTTACCAGCTGAGGATGGGAGTGACATAATTTTTGTAATTATGCATTTACACAGACAGTAGGAGGTAAGGGTGAGGCAGTGCAACCAGCAAGGGTGCTTTTGTGATAGTTCAGTGTTAGGTGAAAGGGTTTGAATTAAATTTGTGTCAAGAATCCAATGAAAAAAGAGAAAAGAAGACAAGAGTACTGGTAAGGAGGAATCAGCAATACAGGAGAAACTTTCCTACTCAGTTTCCACTGAACCAGCTCTCCAGATGGACCAACGTTCGTCATCTCTTCTGTGAAACAAAACGGTCGATGCCCATAGCAAAGTGAATGCTTGTGACAAGTAGGCAACTACCTGGTTCAATGAACCTTCTGCTCCCACCAGTTGGGTTTCTTCCTAAACTTGCTTATTCCAGTTATTCTTGTTATTATAATGACATAATCAAATATTACAATTGTTGTTTTTATTATTGTTGTTATGTAAACCAACAAGTCAGATGCTTCAGGAATAGTCAATAAAGATGAGTCATGAAAATGAGCTCTTCAGATTCCTTTGCAAACTCTTTAGTGTTTGCTCTGCTTTTCAGAAACCTGAAAACTCTTAGATAATGTATTAAGGATATGGTTTATTTGAGAAAGTTGCCATTTTTAAATCCAACTAGCAGACTCATACTCAGAGAAAGGCCTTGACCCTCTATCAAAAGACTGGCTTTCTTTCATTAAAATAAAGTTTCAAGTATATGAGTAGCTTTTAATTTCTTGATTATAATTGATTCTTTTTTTTCAATTAATTGACTATCAGTATTGGTCCTATGGGATGAGTGGGCTTCTTCTGTAGTTAGAATTACAGAAAGCTGAAAGAGATTTTGGAGATCAACTAACCCAGGCACTCTCTAAACTTCGTGTGTATCAGAATCCCCTGAAGAGTTTGGTAACACACACTTGCTGGGCCTTAACCAAGATTTCTGATTCAGTGGTTCTGGGGTGGGGCTTGAGAATTTGCTTTTCTAACACATTTTTCAGGTGAAGTTGATGTTGCTTGGCCAGGGACCACACTTTGAGAACCACTGAACCCACCCATCACTGAGGAAGCTGTAAGGCTTGGGATTGTAAAGGGATTCCCTCAAGTTCACACGATGGGCTAACAGGAAAGCTGAGACCAACTCCCAGGTCTCCCAGATGTCAGCTCAGAAATCTTTCCACTGCCCCCTGCTGTCAAGATGAAAAAGGTGATATTTGTCATAGATTAAAGATGGCCACGATGTCTTTGACACTTTTTCCGTCCAGAGGTGCCATCTACATTCTCGCTCACGATCTACGCCGGTTCTATGATTGCATGACCAGTAGCACATGGTAGAAGTAGTGCCACACCTGTTTCCAGACCCAGTCTTAAGATGGCAGTGGCTTCCACTTACTGGCTCTTGGAACTTCTGCTCTGGGAGCTCTGAGCTGCCATCTAAGAATTCTGACCACCTTGAGGCCACCATACTGGAGAGGTCATGCCAAGGCACTCTGGTGGATAATTCTAACTGAGCCTAGCCCTCCATCCATCCCCAGCAGGTGACAGATATAAAGTGTACTGTCTTGTGCTCTCCAGACCTTCCAACACCCCAGTGAATACCAGTGAATGACCTCTGTGGATGCCATGGGAAACATAATAATTGCTCGGCCCAGATTCCTGATCCACAAAATCATGAGGTATATTATAGTGGTTGTTGCTTTAAGCCACTAAGTTAGGTGGTAGTTTGTTATACAGCCATAGATAACTGGAACAATATTGAAAAGACAAAAGCTGTGAGGACCTGGGGTTCTATTTACAGGCTGAACTTAGAGACAAAAGCAATCTGTGTGAAATGTAATAATGAGTGACTGACTAGATACAGGCATCTAGTGAAAGCAAAAAGGCAAAATGGACTGATTTTTTTGCTCTGGAGACTGTGAATATACTCGGTGTCATGTACCAGAATAAAGAGTCAGGAGGCAGGGTTAATTTTTAGAGGAGATTTGGGGCATAGAGAGGTTGATGTGGGTGGTAAAATCGTGAGTTACAATTTTAGACACTTCAAGTCTCCCAGCCAGAACGCCCAACCTCCCACCCCATTTCCCGAAGTCTTTTGGGGACCCTCTCAGTCTCCCCATCTGGCCATCCATCCACCCATCCATGCTGCTCAGTCCCCACCCACGCACTCCTCCCTGAATTCAGATAACTCTTCTCGTCTCAGTGGTTCACTGCCACACTACTTCATGCGCTGTTTTCTGCATTATGATTTGATATTTTTCATTCTTCTCCCAGGTGCAGCTGTAAACTCCTGATGGACACAACTTGCCTTTAACCTTCTCCTCGACACTGAACACAATCCTGTGGACCCTGTTGGTGTCCCTAGCACTCTCTCCAAGTGGAAATTGTGCAGGCTCATGTTATAACAGCAGGAAATAAAAAAGGTGAGCTGCAGTGGGAGCACCAAGGTTGGGATCTTCTGAACGCTAATGTCATGTTTCGTGGCAATGCCAGTGAAGTATGTCTCTGAAAGTGACTGTTTTGAAGAGTAATATTCATCTCAGTATGCTCTATTTTGAGCTGTTTGTAACAATATCACTCAATCGGTGGGTATAAACACGTATACACTTAAACCCTTCCTGTTTTATCTGTTTGGCAATTCAGTTAAATTTCTGTTTTAATTCTCAGAACTGGTAATCAAGTTCAAAATTCAAGCCAAGTCGGGCTTCCCTGGTGGCGCAGAGGTTGAGAGTCCGCCTGCCGATGCAGAGGACACGGGTTCGTGCCCGGTCCGGGAAGATCCCACATGCCGCGGAGTGGCTGGGCCCGTGAACGATGGCCGCTGAGCCTGCGCGTCCAGAGCCTGTGCTACACAATGGGAGAGGCCACAACAGTGAGAGGCCCACATACCACAAAAAAAAAAAAAAAAATTCAAGCCAAGTCTTTTCTCTGCCACTTTGACACTGACAATTCCATAGAACCCTAAGAGCCCTTCAACCCTATTAAATCAGTCCATCGGCAAATGTTTTTCCTCTCCCTACTCTCCCAAGCACTGTTCTCTGGAGAAAACAGAAGACGTACCAAGTTCCGTGGGCATTGAAAGGAAGAAGGTTCATATCCAACTGGGGCTTAAATCAGGGCATGCTTCATAGAGAAGGTGGTGTTTGAAATTAACCTGTAAAAAATGAATAAAATTCAGTAGACAGAAATGATGGAGGGAGGGATCTGCAGGTCCAAGGGTCATTTATCATCACACAAAAGGAGCACCAGGCAATCTAGGTTAGACGAAGCATGGGGTACATGCAGAAAGGTGGGTTGGAGCCAACTGTATGAAGCCTTGGATAACAGGGCAATGAGTTTGGCTTGAATTTAATAAACAGTGAGAAACTAATTGAGTTTTGAGAGTTAAAAGGACAAGACTTTATTCACTGTGATAGTTTCCACAGTCCCTAACATTTTGCTTTACGTGTGGTAGGCAATTATTAAATATTTTTTGATTGATCAATGAACTGCCAAAGCCATTTGGAGGCACTGCTGGTGTCTGAATCTTTTGGAGACTTAATACTCCCCCTCTTTCTTCTCCAACGTTCAGGCAACATTTATTCTAGGAAATGGCTCTGGCTTTAAAGACAAAGGAGAAGAAAAACTCCCTGTAAAACAGAGGCCGTCAAAGCAGAACCATTTTTAAGTGGAATGATTTCTCCTTACCCAAACTTTACCGCAAGGCCCCATTAAGGAGCTGCAGAGCCCCAGCATGAAAGAACTATAAATTATGAGACTCCAGACATCAGGGACAGAGAGCCATGACTCCCACCGGAGTTTGCTGTCCAATTCTCCTTGCAGAGCATCCAAAGCAGATTGAAATCCTGGCTGAGAAGCTCATGGAGAGAGCTGAGGCAAAGGGCAAAGGCATTAAATAATATATAGATTTTCACAAAGGATCATTTCTGATTAAATAGCTGACTGCTCACATCGGTGGCCAGGTTAGGGAAGGATGGGAGGCTGGCATCTCTGACAGTGGGGGATGCAGGGTTGAGGCAATCAATAGCAGCACAGTGACCATGTTTAATGGGCTTTTTGTTTTAAACATCTTTATTGGGGTATAATTGCTTTACAATGGTGTGTTAGTTTCTGCTTTATAGCAAAGTGAATCAGTTTTATATATACATATGTTCCCATATCTCTTCCCTCTTGCGTCTCCCTCCCTCCCACCCTCCCTATCCCACCCCTAAATGCCCCAGATTGAAAGTCCAAATTTCTAGGAGGGTGATAAGGTGAAGACAATTTATCCTTGTTTTATTAACTCCCATGAAAGCACTTCTCCCTGCTCTAGGACACAATCATCTATCCAGTGGTATAAGTTAAAATTCCAGACACGCCCACACACCCCGGGAACAATTTCCCACCTCCAAGATTTTAGAAACAAGCTCTTTGGTGAGATACCTTACCAGGAGGGGGCTCCCGTTCTCACCCTTCTTTAAGAACACATCCGCACCGCATTATGCTAAGTGAAGTAAGTCAGACAGAGAAAGGCAAACATTGTATGATATCACTTACATGTGGAATCTTAAAAATACAACAAACTAGTGAATATAACAAAAAAGAAGCAGACTCACAGATATAGAGAACAAATTAGTGGTTACCAGTGCGGAGAGGGAAGGGGGGGCAAGATAGGAGTGGGAGATTAAGAGGTACAAACTATTATACATAAAATAATATGCAAGGATATATTGTACACAATGGGGAATATAGCCAATATTTTATAATAACTATAAATGGAGGATAACTTTAAAAAATTGTGAATCACTATATTGTCCAGTTGTAACTTATATAATATTGTACAGCTACTATACTTGAATGAAAAAAAAGAACATATCCTCACCAATCCCCCAGTGCCAGTGCATTTCCAGTGAATGGAAGCCTGGCCAGCATCGGGAGAGGAGGAGAACAGGCAGCACCTGTATCAGCTGCATGATTTGATTCAGCCTTGCAAATAACTACCTGCCTGTTCACCCAAGGCAAACGTTGATTTATGCTGAATGCTAAGTGATTGGGAAAGAATGATGACTCACTTTCACTGTATGACCTTTCTACTTTCACAAGAAGAAAGCAGACAGTTTAAAAAGAAAAGCAATTTGTCCTGTGCTGCTTTTCCCTAGTACGAAGTCTGAATTCCTCTGCCTGGTATTCAGGGACCTCCCTTCCAATGCACGCCCCACCACTCGCTAACTGAATCTACACTACTCCTTGGTGTCCTCTTCCACCTCCAATACAACATGCCTCCTTCTGTTTCCTTACTCACGATGTTCTCCTCTCCTCTCTGCTTTCCAAATCCATCTCACTCAAGGACCTGGACAAGCCCCAGGTTTTCTATGAAAACTTCAATGATTACTCTTGCCGTGAGCATTCACAGACTTAGCAGAGAAAGGCAGAATGCTATCAGACATTTGCTTTCCTCTCATTGTTTAGGGAGCTTACGATTTTAATTCTCTCTAAATTATCACCTTTTTAAGGAGGAGAAGCCTGTCTTTTGATGTATGCCTCACAGTGAGTGCTAAGGCTTGCAAAGTGGAGGCCTCGATAAACACTTGTTAATAGCAAGACCAATCCATGCGTTTAACTTATTAGCCTGCAGAGACCAGCAAAGAGTGGAAGGGAACATCCAACTCATTTGAAGAGTTAAGAGCCTTCAAGCTGGCCGGTCCTGTGACCACTTCCACCACTTCATCTTTTTATTTTTTATCGTTGCTGTGGCTGTTCCTTTATTTGATAATGATGATAAATACTTCCTATTTACTGAGCGTTTACTAAATACCAAGCGCCATTTTTAGTACTTAACCCATATTGTCTCATTTAATCCTCACTGCAACTACAGGAGAGAGTATCCCCATTTTAATGCTGAGGAAATTGAGACAGAGAACATTAGTAACCTCCCCGAGATCATTCCAGTGGAAAGGGCAGAACTGGGATTTAAATCCCAGCAGTACACCTCCAGAGCTTGAGCTCTGAGTGGTCTGTCTTTCCTCAACTTAGTTTCACCTGGTTTGTACAGCCCTTAGAATGACAGGGAGGGCACAACCCTTTCCCTGGAGGCATTAGAAATTATTTAACGCTTTATTTTTTTCTAAGTTCTTTCATCTGCATTAACTCATTTGATCTTGACAAGAGACCTCTGTGGAAGGTAGGTTGAGCATTTCTATACTTATGAATATGAATTTCTACACTTCGGAGGAAATGGATGCCTGGCCCAAGAGTACAACATGGGTCAGGAGAGCCAGGAAGTCATGGAAATAGAATCACAGGATGATAGAAAAGGGGGAAGAGTCAAGATCATACAATCCACCTTTCATTTTATAGCAAAGTGATCAAGGCACCAAGAGGCGACTTGCTCAAGATTAGGCACGAAACAGGTGGGAAAGCAGGCCTGGAACTGGATTGTGCGACTCCACGTCCATGGTCTTCCATTGCAGCACCAGGACCCTGAGCGTGTTCCCCAAAATCAAAGGTGAAAAGGGGGTCCTAGTCAAATATGTTGAGACCTACTGCAGGCTATGTCTGCCTCTCGGAGAATCATAATGCACAGGATTTGAAAAATCATGCCAAATGCTTCATAAACTCACTTGACCAAAGGAAAATGTCAAGACCTTTCATTACTAAACCTTTGCAGAACTCGTATTTCTATGGAAGTCAATTTGGGGCAAAATGCATAACAGATATATTGAAATATGGGCATATAAATAAATGTAATTCTTTTTCCCCCTCTTGGGACTAGATGTAAAAGGAAAGAAAAATAGTTCCTCTTCTTCCTTTCTTCTCACCTCTGAAACACCCCCCTTCCCAACACCATAACCAAATCATCACTCTTCTACACTACAATGAAACATATATAGGAAAAAATTTCACCCACTTAAATGAAACATAAAGGAAAATTAACACTCACCAAAGAAATAACACCTGTACCTTTGCCTGTATACACGCCGCATACATACTCACAGGTGCCTTGAATGCTAGGGTTTGGGGGTTTTGTTTTTTCCATTTCTTTGGGTTGTTACATTACTGTCTTTGCATAAGTAAGGATCTATCATATCCTTACTCTTCCTTTGGGATTTGCTCATAAAAGATTATATTAGTCTGCTCAGGCTGTCATAACCAAATACCAAAGTTTGGGGGCTTAAACAACAGAAATTTCTCACCTTTCTAGAGGATGGAAGTCCAAGATCAAGATGATGGCAATATAGGTTTCCTTCTGAGGCCTCTTCTCTTGGCTTGTAGGCAACTCCCATCTCACTGTGTACTCACATGACCTCTTCTTGGTGTGGTGCGTATGCCAGGGGGTGGGTGTGAGTGACAGAGAGAGAGAGAGAGAGAGAGAGAGAGAAAGTGCACTCCTGTGAGAGTGAGAGTCTGGTATCTCTTCTTATAGGGACATTAATTCTACTGCATTCAGTCTCCACCCTTTTTACCACATTTAGCCTTAATTCTTTCCTTATAGACCCCCCTCTCCAAATACAGCCACACCAGGGATTAGGACTTCAATATATGGATATTGAGGGAACACAATTCAGTCCATAACAAAGATGGAAAATATAATGATGACAGCAAAGAAGGTCATGTTTATGGTGACAGGAAAGGTCTCCACAATACATCAAATTTGATTTTAAAAAACCAAATAAAGGAACTTGAACAAACTATCCACACACTGCTGCCTCACATCCTTTTCACAAGTTGGGGGAAAAAAAATGAAAACATGTCAATGGATTATAACAGCTGTGTCTGAAAATGTTAATCTCTTATGAGCCAAAGTGAGGTGGCAAATATATATTAAGATATAAAAAACTGACTTTCTCTCCTTCAAGCACATCTTCGTGGCAGAGGGGCAACTGGGACCTAAAGTGGAACGGGAGGAGGAGGTTGAAGTGACGTTCGTGCACCTGGTGAGCTCACTGAGGGGCCAACCCGCTCTCTTGTGACCAGAGCCCCACAGGGGCTGCAACTCCTCCATCGACTTCTATCCCTGCCGCCTCCGCCTCCAAGAGAAGGCATGACTGTAGGCAACACGGCCTCTTCCCTGGGCTCCATACCCCCTCCACCTGCCAAGTGCATCCAGGGAGGAGGAAAGGGCATGTGGGCTAGAAAGGGCACAGCTCTCTGGAAGGCTGAGGGCGGCCTGCGACATTCATAAGAAGGACCTCACTGATCACTTCCTTTCTCATTATTTCGGCATTATTGTAATTTCATGGAAACACTCCTTCTTCCCCACACAGCTTCTGATGGCTATGGTTCTTGTTTGGTGTTGGCCCCTAGCAATGCTAATAAATGGCTTCTGGATCATTTTTATTCATTTTGCACATTTCACTCACAGTACTTCATGTGACTTATGTAGCCCCTACAGCTCATATTTCTATTTGAATTGCAGGGCAAGTAGTGAGTTTTAGCATTCCAACTGCACACACATTCTTCTTTCCCTCGAAATGAAAGATCATTTGAACTTTGAATTGCATTAGCATGACATTTTTCTACTAAATTACCCTGGCTGCACTCAACAGCCTGAAAAGAAACAAACCTCTTTTAACTCTATAGGCTATGTGAGTGAATAAATACCGGAGGAAATACCAATGGGGAAGTGGAGGGAGGACAACCCAGCAAGACTGGGTGCTCCCCCTGCCGTACGGAACCCATCTGCGCTGCTGGCCTGACAGGCTGGGGGCCATCCCTGTCTCACCGACACCGGACTGAGGTTGGGGCATCTAGATGGATGGAAGAGAAAGTTAATGGTCCTCAGCTAGCTGTTGCTTTGTAAAAACAAACAAACAAACAAACAAACAAGGTGCAGCTTCTCACATCACTTTTAAAAAGTAATAATGTTTACTTTCTCTTGTATTGTAATTGTAGGAAATATTCATTGTGGGAAATCTGGAACACACAAAAAGAATACAGAAGAAAATGAAAACTGCCCATATTCTCACCACTTAGGTAAACTATAGCTTTCAGAGGTATAGTTTTCCAAATCCTTTTAAGGGAGGTGGGTAGAGTTCTGTCCAATTATATATGCATATACCATCATTTAGTTGATTATACATAAATTAGGAGGTATGTATGTTTTTAATCATATATATGATTTGAATTTTTTACTTGATGTTTCTTTGGTGAGTATTTCCTCATTTCTTTAAAAATCATGATTTACAATGGCTGCATAATATTTCATCAGAGGAGTATATCGTAATTGATTTATTTAATCATTTCTTTATTTCTTTATTTTTGGCAGCGTTGGGTCTTCTTTGCTATGTGTGGGCTTTCTCTAGTTGTGGTGAGCGGGGGCTACTCTTTGCAGTGAGCGGGCTTCTCATTGCGGTGGCTTCTCTTGTTGCAGAGCACGGGCTCTAGGTCACTCGGGCTTCAGCAGTTGTGGCTCGTGAGCTCTAGAGCACAGGCTCAGTAGTTATGACACACAGCTTAGTTGCTCCACGGCATGTGGAAGACCATGGAGGACCACGGAAGATGCTCCACGACATCTTCCAGGACCAGGGCTCGAACTCGCGTCCCCTGCATTGGCAGGTGGATTCTTAACCACTGCGCCACCAGGGAAGCCCCATAGTTTTATGTTTATAAACAGTGTTGTGATGAACATCTTTTTGCATGTAACAGATCTGATAACTTATATTAGCTACCACTTCTTGAGCTCCTACTATGTGCCCACCATAACAGACACTTTCCAGAGAATATATTGTATCTAATATTTGTATACTATATTACAATATAATAATAATAAAATACAGTATATTAACCCTTGTAATCTCCCTTAGAGGTGGTCATTATTCTCCCCATTTTATAGGTCAAGAAGTTGAGGTGCAGAGGTGAACTAATTGGTTCAAAGCCTTCAGGTAGTGAAGAACAATTCTGGATTTCCCCCAAGAGTTTTCTGACTCCAGTGTCAATGCTCTTTTACCTGTGCTCTAGGATGTTACCATTATGAACTCCCAACTTCCAGGGCCCTTCCTTGAAGATCGCTGGATAAGATGTTCAAGGTCACCTACATAAAAACCCATCCCTACCTCAGATGTGTCTATAGACACCAGTCAGAGTCCCAGGAGCTCAGAGGGAGTTTGAGATTTGCCTCATCAGGGAACAGACATTTATTCTCTGGAGGCAGGTCGGGAGAGTGGACACACTGCTTGGGAAATTGCAGACACAGTGTCCCTCAGCTGCTCGCTGTCTGCAGCAGGGGCCGGATCAAATGAAGGACATCAGGACCTGGAGGGGCCACCCGGACCAAGGCTTCAGACCACTCAGACAGCTGGGTGCAGGGTGCTGGTGGATGCCAAGAAGGAAAAAATGGAGAAATAAATTGCTTCTTCTCAATGTTTGTTAGCAAGAAAACCCAGTGATATGCTTGACATTTTCTGTTTAAAGAGATCATATGTTTCCCCTTGCAGGTTGACATGTAAGTGTGTTATTCCTACTGAGTTGCTGGTGATAAGCACATATCTGGGTGGCTGTGTCACTGCTACGCTGGTGAAGGCACACATCCATTTACATTCATGAAGCTCCCCAACCATGCACTGGTCTCAGTAGTCTCCTCCTCCCCGAGATCTATGCAAGGCAGCCTTTGCCTTCCAGTGGGATGAAAATGGGGTCCACTGGTCTCCCCACATCTTTACCACCCCCAAGGGCAAGGTCTCGGTATGAACTCCATTGGCTGCACATTTCATGCAGTATAATCGTGCAGGTGCCAGACACAGACACAGAGGGTTGTGCTCTCATAATTCACAGGCTGTGTGCAGAGCCCCTGGAGAGCTTCAGTATGCTTCATTCCCTGGATTCAGGGTATTTCAGGGCTCCTCTTTATTCCTCTCCCAAATTTTATGAGATAGGGAGCGACATTTGGCGTAGAAACATAAGCTTCTCCTGAGTCAGGCTGGAAATCCTCCCCAAGAAATTACCCCAGAGCTTGAAGCAGAAAGATGCAATGTGAAGCAAGCTAGGGTTAGAGGTAGGACTGGCAATGGCATCTTGACTCTGCCAGTTATTAGTCATGCGACCTCGGACAAGTCAGTAAACTTCTCTGAGCCCCAGTTTCTTCATCTACAAGAGTCACTCATTCATCACATTAATGTATTCATTTAATTTTGTTCATTTATTGACTACCCGCTATGCTAATAATAGCTACCATCTATTGAATGATCACCAAGTGTTGGCACCATGATAAGTGCCATTTAACAAAGGACAATGAGACAGGCATGGTGTCTGCCTTTGTGGAATTTCTACCCAGTGAGAGGGCACTGTAAAACATATGTCAACAAGTAAGCATATAAAATCAGACTGGGATGAGTGCTATTAGGTAAATGAACAGAATGCAATAAATGTAAGGAAAGGAGAGATGGTAAGGATTGAGATAAGGATGATACTTTATCTTGTAGTAGATATCAAAGACTACGCAAAACACCTGGCATGAGTACACAAACAATAAATGATAGTTATTATTATTACTACTACTACTATTAACCTGATATTGCCTGGACCTCCCTGCCTTTTGAAATCTCTTTAGAAAAAACTTAAACCTCCAATTCCATTCTTTATGAACATCTCCACTCCAAAATGTCTGTAAAATTCCCAAGGGAAAATCTTCTAATCTTTCCAGCTCTGAGCTCTCATTCACTCAGTTTATGGATCATCCAACCATCTCATGCTCTTTCTGTGATGCCCCACACAGACCCAGATGGGAAATTCAACCCCTACCATAAATAAATAAATAGGTGAATAACACTCAGACTGCAATTTGTGCATTTAGTAGACATTACTGAAGATGCGGGAGAGCAGTGGGGTGGGGGGGTTACACGGCAGAGAACTTAAAATCGAACACTGGACTTTTCCAGTCTAAGATGTCCTTAGATCCTTGCTTGGACCACTCCATTTCATGGGCCTCACAGCTTACCATCAAGCTTCTTTTCAGGAGGAAAACGTATTTTTCTCTTTGATTGTCCTTGCAACTGTCAACATCCACACTCTCAGATTTCACCTTCTAACCTAAACATTTTATCAAGATTTTTCTCAAGGGAGCATTTTCCTGAAGAGAAATCCTGCTGCGTGCTAATAAAATTATACTTTTTTACCCCTGCTTCAGTGTTATTGTCATGATTAGTATTAGGATCAAACCTGACACCTTAGGAAAGGGTTTTGCAGATACAGTCTCCATAAATCTATTTCCTTGAAGTATGAAGGTGATGTCACTAGGATTCAAGTCACCAAGGCAGGTCCTGGTGCAGACCCCCAGCATCTGGTGTTTCTGGAATGGACCTCTCAGTAGCCCACACATACCATAATATGGAGAACAATGAGGTTATGCCTGCTTCACTGTGGCCTATCTCTATACCATCGGTCTTCCAGGTGTAGCTACTTAAATAAGGCACCTAAAACTCTAGTGCCCAAGGATCCAGCCAATCTTCTCTCTGCCCTTCCTTACCCCCAAAAGTAAAGACCTGAGTTTTTTCCCTGAGATTCCAACAGTAAATCAGTCTATGACTTAATGAAGCTCTTGAAAGCCCAGAGCTCACCAGAATCACTGGGCAGGGATGCAGAATCAAGAATGAGCTCCAGACACACCAAATCCTGGGACATTAGTGAATTTCACCCAGCATCTGCCTACAGTACTTCTGGAAAATAAATTCTTTAAAGTTCTTTAGGAGAACACTCCTTCTCACATCCCAGAGCATATGGTATACTTAGTATAAGTGTCCCTCTCCCTGGTCTCGCTCCCCTCTCAGGGGAGGTCCCTCTCCCTGGTGTTGCATTTGACTCTTATAGAATGGAAGCTGTTTTTTCTGCTGACTTTGACCCTGATTAGATATCAGGTCTGGAACTGTAACCAGGAGCTTCCCGAGGCCACTGTGTGGAAACATGATGAAGAGGAGAGTTGAAAGAAAGAGGTCAGGTCTGATGCCATCATTTGAGTCCTGAATACAGCCATGCCTACAGTTACCCTACCCCTGGACTTTCCAGTCACATGAGCCAATCAATATCCCTTCTTGCTTAAAATACTTTGTCCAGTTTTCTGTCTCATGAAACTAGATGAGTGTTACTGGGTAAACAGATTTGATGGGAAGTCAGGGATCTGCTTCTTAATCTAATCCACCCGTAGTCTTACTCTTGGGATCCAAGGGATGATCACACATGAGCTGCTTCTAAGGCTGGAAAAAGTAAGTGCCCACACATATTTCAGGGCCAGAATTTAACCTCATTGACTCCAAAGAGACAGAAGCAGAAATCTAGAGATGGAAATACGCAGAACATGACACTGTACCCCTTGGTGTTTTTGTTTTCAATAACATTCGAAAGCTTTTTTATTAAATTTGACCAAGCTTCCTGAAAACTACATCAGAATATATCTTCAATTGTACCTGTGACTCTGTCTGCTCTCTCAAAATAAAAGGTCAGATAATACTATTTTTCACATGGTGATACCTTCTGTAATTTGAGTCAGTGATCATCACCTCCAAAGGCTTCCTCCTTCCACTTTGTAATCCCTTCCTCACACGACTTCCCACCCCTGGCCTCCCCAGGCAGCCACTGACCTGCTTTCTTTCACTACAGATTATTTTGCATTCCTAGAAGTTTCTATAAAAGAAAGCATATAGCACATACTCTTTTGTGATGGGCTTATTTTACATTGCATATTACTTCGCAGTTCTTCCAAGTTGCACTTGTATCAGTACTATGCTCCTTTGTATTGCTAAATAGTATTCCATTGAATGAATATACCGTGGTTTGTTATCTTCATCCAACTGCTGATGGACACTTGGCCTGTTTTCAATTTTTGTCTATGACAAAATAAAACCGCTGTGAACATTTATGTATAAATATTTGTATGGACATAGTTTTCATTTCTTTTGGGTAAATACCTAGGAGTGGAATAGTTGCATCATACGGTAGGTACATGATTAACTCTTTCAAAAAACCGTTCAAAATATTTGTGCTATTTGGGGGGACTACATCAAACTAAAAGGTTTTTACACAGTGAAGGAAACTATCAACAAAATGAAAAGGCAACCTAATGAATGGGAGAAGATATTTGCAAACGATATATCTGATAAAAGGTTAACATCCAAAATATACAAAGAAAATATATATGTATACAAAGAAATCATACAACTCAACATCAGAAAACAAACAACTGCATTAAAAAATGAAAAGAAAAACTGAAAAGATGTTTTTCTAAAGAAGACATATAAATGGCCAACAGAAACATGAAAAGATGCTCACATCATTAATCATCAGGGAAATGCAAATCAAAACCACAATGAGATATCACCTCACACCTGTCATAATGGCTATCACCAAAATGGCCACAAATAACGAATGTTGGCGAGGTGTGGAGAAAAGGGGACACTTGTATTCTGTTGGTGGGAATGTAAGTTGGTGCAGCCCTTGTGGAAAACAGTATAGAGGTGCCTCAAAAAATTAAAAATAGAATTGCTATATGATCCAGCAATTTCACTTCTGAATGTTTACCCAAAGAAAATAAAAAATACTAATTCAAAAAGATAAATGTACCCCAATGTTCATTGCAACATTATTTACAATAGCCAAGATAAGGAAGCAATGTAAGTGTCCATCAATATATAAATGGATAAAGAAGATGTGATAAATATATACAATAGAATATTAACCATAAAAAATAATGAAATCTGCCATTTTCAACAACAAAAATGTATCTAGAAGGTATCATACTAAGTGAAATATGTCAGACAGATAGAGACAAATACCATACGCTCTCACTTACATGTGGAATCTAAAAACAAAACAAAATAAAAGCAGACTCATAGATACAGAGAAGAAACAGGTGGTTGCCAGAGGGGAAAATGGTGGGGGAATAAAATAGGTGAAGGGAATTAAGAGGTACAAACCTTCAGTTATAAAATAAATAAGCCATAGGGATGTAATATACACCATAAGGAATATGTTCAATATGGGGACAGATGGTTGCTAGACTTAACGAGGTGATCACTTCATAATGTATGCAAATCTCAAACACTGTGTAGTATACCTGAAAATAACATAATATTGTATGTCAACTATATTTCAATTAAGAATTAAAATAAATAATAAAAACAGAGTGATTGTGTTATTTTACATTCCCACCAGCAGTTGAGAGTTCCAGTTCTTCCACAACCTCACAGATACTTAGTATGGTCAGACTTTTTAATTCAGGCTGTTCTAATAGGTGAATAATGGTATCTCATTCTGCTTTTAATTTACATTTCTCTAGTGGTTAATGATGATAAGCATATTTCTATGTTCTTATTTGCCAATATTCTTTGGTGAATTGATGTTCAAATCTGCCCCCCTTTATTTTTACTGAGTTTTTGGGGGTTTTTTATGATTGCGTTTTAACAAATCTTCATAAATTCTGAATACAACTCCTTTATTGGATTTCTGATTTATAAATAAATGCTTCTAATCTATGGTTTACCTTTTTATTCTCTGAACAGTATATTTCAAAGAACAGAAGTTCTTAAGTCCAATTTATCAAGTTATTTTTTACAAATCATACTTCTTATATCATCTCTAAGACATTGTTCCCTAGTCCAAGATCACAAAGATTTTCTTCTATATTTTCTTTGAGAAGTTGTGTAGCTTTGGGGTTTATATTTGGATCTATGATCCATGTTAATTTTTGTATATGGTAAAAGGAATAAATAGAAGTTTGTTGCTGGTGGTGGTGTTTTTTTGTTGTTTTTTTCTTGCCTATGGATATTCATTTATCCCAGCACAATTTGTTGAAAAAGCTAACTTTTCTCCATCAAATTGCCGTCACACCCTTGTTGAAAATCGATTGGCCATATATATGAATAGTCTATTTCCTGACTCTCTATTCTATTCTGTTGATAAATTTGTCTACCTTTATACATATGTCATATTCTCTTAATTACTATAGCTTTATAAGTCTTAAAGTCAGGTGGTAACAAGTCCTCCAACTTTGTTTTCCTTTTTCAAAATTGCTTTAACCATTACAGTTCTTTGTATTTTTCTATGAATTTAAGGATCAGCTTGTCCATTTCCACACATACACAAAAAAGCTTTCTGGAATTTAATTGAGATTGTGATGAATTTATATATCAGTGTGGGAAAAATTAATATCTTAATATTACCGGGTCTTCCTATCCAATGGCATGGGGTTATCTTTCAATTTATTCAGTCTTCTTAAATATCTCTCAGCAAAGTTTTATAGTTTTCAGTGTACAAGTCAATTTTCTCAGATTTATCCCTAAGTATATCATATTTTTAAGCTATTTTGAGTAGTAGTATTCAACATTTTATTTCAATTTCTGAGTGTTACTAATATATAGAAATAAATTGAATTTTGTCAGCCAGTTTCATATACTATAAATTTTCTAAACCCACTATTACTTCCTTAGTGTTCTGGTAGATTCCATAGGATTTTCTTCATAGATAGTTGTGTTGTCTATGAAACAAAACAGATTTACTTCTTCCTTCTGGTCTGGGTGCTTTTTATTTCTTTTTCTTGCTTTATAACCTTGGCTAAATTCCCCAGTGCAGTGTTGAATAGAAGTGATGAAAGTGAACCTCTTTGCCTTTTTATTGATCTTAGGAGGAAAATATTCATCCTTTCATCATTTAGTGTAATATCTGATGTAGGTTTTTCATAGATGTCTTTTATCAGGTTGAGGAAATTCCTTGCTATTCCTAGTTTGCTGAGAGTTATTATCTGTAATAGATGCTGGATTTTGTAATGCTTTTTCTGTCTTCATCAAGATAATCATATGGTTTTCCTCTCTAAAGTTAGTCAATATGGTGAATTATATTGGTTGATTTTCAAATGTTAAGCCAAACTTCCTTTTCATTATCAGATGTATTTTCCTGTTTCTTTGCATGTCTCATAATTTTTTTTTATTGAACACAAGACATTGTGGTATTTATCATGTTGCTGAATATTTTTATATTCTTATTAAAATTCTTGAGCTTGTACTGAGGTACAATTAAGTTAATTGGAAACAATTTGATCCTTTCCATGTCTTGCTTTCAATCTTTGTTAAGTGAGACCAGAGCACTAGGTCTAAGTCTAATTTTGATCTACTACAAAATCAAACCTTTCTGAGTACTCTATCCAAAGTCCTGTGAAGTTATGAAGATTTTCACTCTGCTGTTGTGAACAAGAGCAAGTCCAAAGCTCTTTGCTCTTGGTGTATATTCCTCTAACCCTTTTGGGTGGTTCTTTCCCAGCCTCGAGTAGTTTCCTCACACATATGCATTGATCAGTACTCAGTAAAGCCTTGCAGGATCCCTCTGCTTATCTCCAAGTCCTCACTCAGATCTCTCTCCTCTCTGCATTCTGTCCTGCCTACTCTGATCTCCTTGGTCTCCCCAGACCCCCAGATTTATCCCCTCAACTCAGGATCTACCAGGATTCTCCTTCTCTGAGCTACAACCTGGAAACTCTCTCAAGCTAGGGAAATCATAGAGCTTGCCCTGTTTTTGCCCATCTCTCAGGAATGACTCTCATTTGTTACCTGATGTCCAATGTGTTGTTTCATATAATGTTTCATATATTTTGTCCAGTTTTTATTTATTTCAGGAGGAAAAGAGTTAACAGTGGGACATCAACCATACAGAAAGGTAGTCAATCAGTGACATATAGGAGGCAGCAATAGACAACAGAAGGGGCAGAGACCACGTGACCACTCCTGGGGGATGGGGAACCACAGATCTGACCAACAAAGAGGAAAACACCCAGCACACTGGGGCAATCATGTAAATCCTTCTCCCTTTCCCCAATTCAAATCCAAAGATTAAGTAAAGGTAAAATGGAGATTACCACTGCTAGTGAGGGCAGCAAATAACTATCCCCCTTCATTCCAAATCCTGGAGTCTCACATCACCTATACAAGGAGAATGGGGTGAGCTTTGAATCCAAACAAAGTGTTTAAATAGACAGAACTAACCTTAGCAACCAAAGTGACACTGTTTTAAATAGCCAAAAATTATGGAATTGGATTCAGATATATTAAGGGAGCCCACCACCCAGTGGGAAAGGGGGTTTTGACAAAATACAACTTAGTAACTATTGAAGAAATATAAGTATTTCATGATTATACCTCGACAAGTTAAGATGTCTCAATCAAACTGGTTATACATACATTGGTTCAAGTTCTTTAAGAAAATAATATGGCAATCAATACATACAGAGCTATAAATACGTTTGTACCTTTTGACCAGTGTTGTGCTGACAAGCCAGCTCTCCAAAAATAAAAATAGAAACAAAACAAAAAAAAAGCCCTGATTTGCAGCATTTGTCCATTTTTGTGATGTATGTACTTCTACCTACCACAGCTGACTTCAAGTCCCTGAATGCAGACTTGGGAACTGATTTACAAAGTGGACTCTTACAAGCTGGTGTGGTCAGCTCCAGCAGGCCATTGCCTTTGACCAATCTCCTAGAAATGATCCCTAAAGAACATAATTTTTAAAAGAAAAAGAAGCTAGATGCACAAAGTTATCATTGCATGGTTGCTTATGATAACAAAAAACATGTAAACAATCTGAATAGTTGGTTTATCCACTGGATGGAACATTATGCAGTTATTAAAATAGAAAAAGAATGGAACAATACAGATAATCATCTGATGTAATGTGAAGTGAATAAAGAAGAAAGCAACATGTTATGTTCACTATGATTACATTGATGTAAAATGTGTATGATTATGGCCAAAGTTTCCAGAATACACAAAAAATATAACCTTTTTTGTTACAGCCTTGTGATAGAAAGTAATTTGTTATTCTTTTAAAAGGGCACTTAATGTTGTTATAATAATATTTTTTTTTCATACAAGAAGACAAAATCAACAGTAGTTGATTTTAACCCCATCTCTACATTTGCAACACTGGGTTAGGCTAGGGATATCCAGGCAGCTGGCTAGAGCACTGCTCCAAAGGGTGATAAACATCATTGGAAATCTGGTGAAGAAAATATTTACCAGAACTCCTACAAAGGAAACCTCCAGGTTGAGACCCCCCGCAAAGGGCAGGCTGAAACGGCAGTGATCGCTCAAATGCCTCCAAGGATGGTAGGTCTGTTTAACTGCAAGTCTTTTGCTATTTGAAGTGGTCCGAAAATGTGGGGGTCTTCCCTAGCAGCCCTTTGCTCACTCAGCCTTCAACCTCTTCTCTGAATAATTGTTGAGAAAACATTTAATACTGTTTCAAGTGGTGCCAAGTCATTAACTTGTCTGGGGCATCCAGGTGTCTCTCTCTGGACCTAAACATACCGCATGAATTTCCATCAATTCCATTCAAATCAGCAAAAGTTAAGTGAGTCCTGATTCACCGCCAGGCCCTGGCTAAATTCTGGGGACACGGTGAGGGATAAAGACTCGATTCCTGCCTTAAAGTAGCCTCATACTGTAAGATAGTCATGGAAAATAAATAACGCACTGGTATAAGTGCCCCTGAGTTGAGGAAGTTTACGGATCCCTTCCCTGGGGCTTCTCCCAAAAAGCCTTGGGAAACATGTTGATGGGATCCCCTCGGCCCCGCCATGAAGCCTGCCCCAAATCTATTAACCTCTCAAGCTTTCTATTCTATCTGGGATTCCTTTGCCCTTTGGCAAAATCTGGCCATTCCCTGTACCAGCCTGCTCCAAAGAAAATCTAGCCTAAAAGACTATAGCTTGCTCAGCCCAGCATCAGGTTGCCAGGCTGGCCTCCTAGCTGGCAGGGGCTTGCTCAACTCCCTGGCCTTATCTGTCTCCTCCAAGCAGAGCACGTGGCAGAGACCTGGCAGCTGGGAGAGCTCTCATCATGTGCAGACCCCAAAGCTTACCAGAGAGACCCACGTGCCTCTTACCACCTGGATAATGAGTAGAACGAGACAGGAGCTTCATGGCTCCTGGAAACCACAGGAGCTCTCCAAATGAAAATAGCCAAAGAGAAGAACACAAGTACTGATCTCCAAATCAGAGGCTAAGAAAAGAAAAGGCACACGGTGATGTTCTTTTCTGAAGGTATTTGGTTTCCGAGTTGTGAGCTTAAGTTTCCATGGTCCTCTTCTTCTCTCCTCTGCACAGCCCAGCCTAAGTCATTCGGACATCTTCCCAACCCTCCAAGAGCCCAGAAAATGTAAGTTGAGGACTCTTGCTGGGGATTAGAAATGATGAAAATAACAGTTATTCAGTACTAGAAAACAGCAGAGTTTGAATTAAGGGAGAGACGTGAGGAAAACATAGTGTTTGAGTGGATAAAAAGGCAAGGCATTGAACAGATATGCTGGAATTGAAGGGACAAATCAAAGTTCCTAAAATGTACACATTGCTCTCAGATACATGTGGAGTAATGTGGTTTATATCACCATCTTGTAACTCCTTCCTCAGCTACTTCTTCCTCCAGGATGTTCACCAAACTATACGTTCCTCAGAAAGACTACAGAATGTTAGATAAGACAAGTTGCTTCTGGAAATTGATATTCTAGTCTGAACTGCAAATGAGCCAAATAAACAAAGAATGAGTCACAGCAAACTCGAGGGTGTTGGCACTTGATGAAGTTAACATGTTGCAAACGGTTAAGTTCCCTGTGCTTGTACTGAGCTTGGTAAATCAAGTAACGAACTCATTGGAAAGTACATATAAAAACTCATTGGAAAGTACTTATAAAATTACTTATAAAACTTATAAGTTTTATAAGTACTTTGCAGAGAAAACAAAATTTGTTCCCCTGGAAACCAGCTTTTATCTGTCTAGGTTATCTGAAGTCGGGGATACCAAAGCTGATGGTCTTCAATGGTCCTAAATGGTACTACAAATGTGGATATAGTTTATCTCCTAAATATAAATGGACTTATTTTTACATTTGTGCCATAGCACAAACATTTTATAGCTGCTGTTCAACAACAAGCAAGACATTAACTGGACATATTTCAGGTAAATCAAAAGAAGAGCCTTCCTGATTTCCCCCACCACCTACAACTGTAGGGTCACAGATCATTATAGCAACATTATGTGTGCTATCTCTTCAAGTGATCACTTATGTTGTTTTTAAACATTTTAAGTAAAAAACATTCAACTTCTAGGCCAGGATTAGACACTGTAATAATAATACAGCATCGGCAGGCATTCTGTCTGTTCATCCTTTTAAATACCCTATGAAATAAGTACTGTTATTATCCCTCATTTTACATACAGAAAACTGAAGTTCAATAACTGCCCAAGCTTTCACAGTTGATAAGTTGTAGAGTTGAACTTGAACTTAGGACTTTGTGAACCTGGTTCCCTAGAACCCATAGATAGTTCCCATCTGTCCAAATACTGTCCCACATGTATTTTAATTATTCCTCCTTAATTCTTATTCCATGGCTGAGAAAGATTGAGCTTAATCATAATTTATTTATTAAATTGTGCATTTATTCAACAATAATATATTAATTAAGTGCTTTCTCAATGCTAGGAACTGACTATAAACAAACAGAGAGAAGACATGGTTCATGCCCTTGTTATACTCATAGTCTAATAAGAAGACAGAAGTAGTAAATAAATAGTTGAATCCACTTTTCTTCCTTTGAAGGTAACTGGACTACTGGGATCAACCTGTAGATGTCAATCATTTTCTTATGGGCAGATCCATACTGTAGGCAAGTGACACTTATCAGTAGCCACAGCGATAGGCCTGTGTCCACAGGGACCTCTCCTTTGCTATAGAATGTGAGAGTAATAGTTAATAATGTCAGGCACCAGAGATGTTAGCCTGCCTATATTTTTGATACCTTAACCCAGGCTTCCTTTGGAAGTAGGTTGGATCCAGGACTCCCTTTATGTGACTAGAGCTGGTCTTTAGTGGCTTCCAATATAATTTTGACAACCACTAGCTCCTTCATATCTTACTGTACCTAATTCCTACTCCTCATGTATTTTGAGGCTGCCCCATCATTGTAACCATCTTTCCACTCATTCATTCATGCAACAACCATTTATTATGATTCCATTATATGACAAAATTAATGACCCTGTCCCTTCTCTCAAAGAGTAAAAAGGGCTTCCCTGGTGGCGCAGTGGTTGAGAATCTGCCTGCTAATACAGAGGGCACAGGTTCGTGCCCTGGCCCAGGAAGATCCCACACACTGTGGAGCAACTAAGCCCATGTGCCACAACTACTGAGCCTGAGCTCTAGAGCTCATGAGCAGCAACTACTGAAGCTCGTGCTCCTAGAGCCTGTGCTCTGCAACAAGAGAAGACACCGCAGTGAGAAGCCCGCGCACCTCAACAAAGAGTAGCCCCCACTCACTGCAACTAGAGAAAGCCTGCCTGTAGCAACAAAGACCTCACTCAGCCAAAAATAAATAAATAAATATTTTTTAAAAAGAGTAAAAATAAATTAATGCAAACATAAAAAAACCTAAATAAGACTTTGGGAGGGCTCACGCCAAGGAGTACTTCCCAGAACATCTGCTGCCAGTGTCCTTGTCCACACGGTGAGCCACAACCACTGCCACCCACTCTGCAGGAGACCCTCCAACACTAGCAGGAACACCCCTCCACAATCAAAATGGAAAGACCATGCCATCATCCTGTATAAATAATTTCAGCAATTATTTGGGTGCTTGCTTGGGAACCATATTAAGTCCTTCTTTTTCCATATCATTGATGCTCCATAACATCCTCAATCAGACAACAGCTTATTTTAACTCAACACAAAAGAACTAATTCGAGTTAAAGAGTGAAACTGAAAGCAAGAGCAAGAGAGAGAAAGAAAGAGCTAGTTCTCGAGAAAACTTGCACAAGCCTCTTAGATAGCCACATCCACCAGAGGGCAGAGAGCAGAAGCAAGAAAAACTACAATCCTGCAGCCTGTGGAACAAAAACCACATTCACAGAAAGATATACAAGATGAAAAGGCAGAGGGCTATGTACCAGATGAGGGAACAAGATAAAAACCCAGAAAAACAACTAAATAGATTGGAGATAGGCAACCTTCCAGAAAAAGAATTCAGAATAATGATAGTGAAGATGATCCAGGACCTCGGAAAAAGAATGGAGGCAAAGATCAAGAAGATGCAAGAAATGTTTAACAAAGACCTAGAATAATTAAAGAACAAACAAACAGAGATGAACAATACAATAACTGAAATGAAAACTACATTAGAAGGAATCAATAGTAGAATAACTGAGGCAGAAGAACGGATAAGTGACCTGGAAGACAGAATGGTGGAATTCATTTCTGTGGAACAGAATAAAGAAAAAAAAATTAAAAGAAATGAAGACAGCCTAAGAGACCTCTGGGACAACATTAAACACAACAACACTCACATTATAGGGCTCCCAGAAAGAGAAGAGAGAGAGAAAGGACCCAAGAAAATATTTGAAGAGATTATAGTCGAAAACTTTCCTAACATGGGAAAGGAAAAAGCCACCCAAGTCCAGGAAGGGCAGAGAGTCCCGTACAGGATAAACCCAAGGAGAAACACACCAAGACACATAGTAATGAAATTGGCAAAAATTAAAGACAAAGAAAAATTATTGAAAGCAGCAAGGGAAAAATGACAAATTACATACAAGGGAACTCCCATAAGGTTAACAGCTGATTTCTCAGCAGAAACTCTCCAAGCCAGAAGGGAGTGGCATGATATACTTAAAGTTATGAAAGGGAAGAACCTACAACCAAGATTACTCTACATGGCAAGGATCTCATTCAGATCCAATGGAGAAATCAAAAGCTTCACAGACAAGCAAAAGCTAAGAGAATTCAGCACCACCAAGCCAGCTCTACAACAAATGTGAAAGGAACTTCTTAAAGGGAGAAACACAAAAGAAGAAAAGGACCTACAAAAACAAACCCCAAACAATTAAGAAAATGGTCACAGGAACATACATATCGATAATTACCTTAAACGTGAATGGACTAAATGCTCCAACCAAAAGACACAGGCTTGCTGAATGAATACAAAAACAACACCCATATATATGCTATCTACAGGAGACCCACTTCAGACCTAGGGACACAAACAGACTGAAAGTGAGGGGATGGAAAAAAAATATTCCATGCAAATGGAAATCAAAACAAAGCTGGAGTAACAATACTCATATCAGGTAAAATAGACTTTAAAATAAAGAATGTTACAAGAGAAAAGGAAGGACACTACATAATGATCAAGGGATCAATCCAAGAAGAAGACATAACAATTATAAATACATATGCACCCAACTTAAGAGCACCTCAGTACATAAGGCAACTGCTAACAGCTATAAAAGAGGAAATCTACAGTAACACAATAATAGTGGGGGACTTTAACAACTCACTTACATCAGTGGACAGATCATCCAAAATGAAAATAAATAAGGAAACAGAAGCTTTAAATGACACAATAGACCATATAGATTTACTTGATATTTGTAGGACATTCCATCCAAAAAGAGCAGATTACACGTTTTTCTCAAGTGCGCACAGAACATTCTCCAGGATAGATCACAACTTAGGTCACAAATCCAGCCTTAGTAAATTTAAGAAAATTGAAATCATATCAAGCATCTTTTCTGATCACAACGTTATGAGATTAGAAATGAATTACAGGGGGAAAAAAGTAAAAAACACAAACACATGGAGGCTAAACAATATGTTGCTAAATAACCAAGAGATCACTGATGAAATCAAAGAGGAAATAAAAAAATACCTAGAGAAAAATGACAATGAAAACACGAGGATCCAAAACCTATGGGATGCAGCAAAAGCAGTTCTAAGAGGGAAGTTTATAGTTATAAAAGCATATCTCAAGAAACAAGAAATATCTCAAATAAGCAATCTAACATTACACCTAAAGGAATGAGAGAAAGAAGAACAAAGAACACCCAAAGTTAGCAGAAGGAAAGAAATCATAAAGATCAGAGCAGAAATAAATAAAATAGAAACAAAGAAAACAATAACAAAGATCAATAAAACTAAAAGCTGGTTCTTTGAGAAGATAAACAAAATTGATAAACCATTAGACAGACTCACCAAGAAAAAGAGGGAGAGGACTCAAATCAATAAAATTAGAAATGAAAAAAGAGAAGTTACAAGAGACACCGCAGAAATACAAAACATCATAAGAGACTACTACAAGCAACTCTATGCCAATAAAATGGACAACCTGAAAGAAATGGATAAATTCTTAGAAAGGTATAACCTTCCAAGACTGAACCAGGAAGAAACAGAAAATATGAACAGACAAATCACAAGTAATGAAATTGAAACTGTGATTAAATATCTTCCAACAAACAAAAGTCCAGGACCTGATGGCTTCACAGATGAATTCTATCAAGCATTTAGAAAGAGGTAACACCCACCCTTCTCAAACTCTTCCAAAAAGTTACAGAGGAAGGAACACTCCCAAACTCATTCTATGAGGCCACCATCACCCTGATACCAAATCCAAAGACACCACAAAAAAAAGAAAATTACAGGCTAAGATCACTGATGAATATACATGCAAAAATCCTCAGCAAAATACGAGTAAACAGAATCCAACAACACACTAAAAGGATCATACACCATGATCAAGTGGGATTTATCCCAGGAATGAAAGCATTCTTCAATATAGGCAAATCAATCAATGTGATACACCATATTGACAAATTGAAGAAGAAAAACCATATGATCATCTCAGTAGATGCAGAAAAAGCTTTTGACAAAATTCAACACCCATTTATGAAAACAACTCTCCAGAAAGTGGGTATAGAGGGAAACTACCTCAACATAGTAAAGGCAATATATGACAAACCCACAGCAAACATCATTCTCAACGGTGAAAAACTGAACACATTTCCTCTAAGATCAGAAACAAGACAAGGATGTCCACTCTCACCACTATTAATCAACATAGTTTTGGAAGTCCTAGCCACGTCAATCAGAGAAGAAAAAGAAATAAAAGGAATACAAACTGGAAAAGAAGAAGTAAAACTGTCACTGTTTGCAGATGACATGATACTATACTTAGAGAATCCTAAATATGCCACCAGAAAACTACTAGACCTAAACAATGAATTTGGTAAGTTGCAGGATACAAAATGAATGCACAGAAATCTCTTGCATTCCTATACACTAATGATGAAAAATCTGAAAGAGAAATTAAGGAAACACTCCCATTATCATTGCAACAAAAGTATAAAATACCTAGGAGTAAACTTACCTCAGGAGACAAAAGACCTGTATGCAGAAAACTATAAGCCACTGATGAAAGAAATTAAACAGGATACCAACAGATGGAGAGATATACCATGTTCTTGGATTAGAAGAATCAATATTTTGAAAATGACTCTACTACCCAAAGCAATCTACAGATTCAATGCAATCCCTATCAAATTACCAATGGCATTTTTTACAGAACTAGAACCAAAAATCTTAAAATTTGTATGGAGACAAAAGAGACCCTGAATATCCAAAGCAGTCTTGAGGGAATAAAATGGAGCTGGAAGAATCAGACTCCCTGACTTCAGACTATACTACAAAGCTACAGTAATCAAGACAATATGGTACTGGCACAAAAACAAAAACATAGATCAATGGAACAATATAGAAAACCCAGAGATAAATCCACGCACCTATGGTCAACTATTCTATGACAAAGGAGGCAAGACTATACAATGGAGAAAAGACAGTCTCTTCAATAAGTGGTGCTGGGAAAACTAGACAGCTACATGTAAAAGAATGAAATTACAGCACTCCCTAATACCATACACAAAAATAAACTCAAAATGGATTAGAGACCTAAATGTAAGACTGGGCACTATAAAACTTAGAGAAAACATAGGAAGAACACTCTTTGACATAAATCACTACAAGATCTTTTTTGATCCACCTCCTAGAGTAATGGAAATAAAAACAAAAATAAACAAATGGGACCTAATGAAACTTCAAAGCTTTTGCACAGCAAAGGAAACCATAAACAAGACAAAAAGACAACCCTCAGAATGGGAGAAAATATTTGCAAATGAATCAATGGACAAAGGATTGATCTCCAAAATATATAAATAGCTCAGGCAACTTAGTATTAAAAAAACAAACAACCCAATCCAAAAATTGGCAGAAGACCTAAATAGACAGTTCTCCAAAGAAGACATACAGATGGCCAAGAAGCACATGAAAAGTTGCTCAACATCACTAATTATTAGAGAAATGCAAGTCAAAACTGCAGTGAGGTACCACCTCACACCAGTTAGAATGGGCATCATCAGAAAATCTACAAATGCTGGACAGGCTGTCGAGAAAAAGGAACCCTCTTGCACTGTTGGTGGGAATGTAAGTTGATACAGCCACTATGGAGAACAGTATGGAGGTTCCTTAAAAAACTAATAATAAAATTACCATATGATCCAGCAATCCCACTACTGGGCATATACCCAGAGAAATCCATAATTCAAAAAGACATGCACCCCAATGTTCGTTGCAGCAGTATTTACAATAGCCAGGTCATGGAAGCAACCTAAATGCCCATCAACAGACGAATGGATAAAGAAGATGTGGTACATATATACAATGGAATATTACTCAGCCATAAAAAGGAACGAAATTGGGTCATTTGTTGAGACGTGGATGGATCTAGAGACTGTCATACAGAGTGAAGTAAGTCAGAAATATAAAAACAAATATCGTATTTTAACACATATATGTGGAACTTAGAAAAATGTTACAGAAGAACAGGTTTGCAGGGCAGAAATTGAGACACAGATGTTCGGAACAAACGTATGGACACCAAGGGGGAAAGCAGCAGGGAGTGGGGTTGGTGGTGTGATGAATTGGGAGATTGGGATTGACATGCATACACTGATGTGTATAAAATGGATGACTAATAAGAACCTGCTCTATAAAAAAATAAATAAAATAAAATTCAAGAAAAAAAACCCTAAATATTATGATAGAAAGAATTCACGTAATTGTAAAGTGAGTATAAAACACATTTACCAGTGTTTCATAATTTTCAGTGTAAAAGTTTTTCACCTTCTTGATTAAATTTATTCCTAGATATTTTATCCTTTTTGATGCTATTGTAAATAGGATTGTTTTCTTAATTTTCTTTTTGAATAGTTTGTTGTTGGTATATAGAAATACAGATTGTTCTATGTTGATTTTATATCCTGCAACTTGACTGAATTTTTTAATTCATTCTAACAGGCTTTTTTTGTGGCGTGTTTAGGCTTCTTGCATATAAGATCTGCAAACAGATCATTTTATTTCTTTCTTTTCTGATTTGGTTGCTTTTTATTTCTTTTTCTTGTCTAATATCTTTGGCTAGGACTTCTGGTATTATGTAAAACAAAAGTGGCAAGAGGAGGCATATTCACCTTGTTCCAGGTATATGTTTTTATCACTATTGTTAATAATGATAAATAAGGAGGGAAAAAGGAAACTTTAGAGGTGATCAATATGTTTGTGGCATATTGTGATAATGGTTTCATGGATGTATACTTATCTGAAAACTCATCAAGGTGTATACATTAAACATGTAGAGTTTTTGTATGTCAATCATGCCTCAATAAAATGGTTTAAAAAACACATTCACATTTATGTTAAGTGGCTAAATAATACTATTTCTAGGAGTATTTGCTTTTTAAAAGAAGACTGCAGAAAGAAAGGCATGCTTAACCCAATGGAAAGAATTATCAATAGCACCATGACTAGGTATCTTTGAACTGTGGACATGACTTGGAAGATACTTGGGGTTTGCAACTTTCCCGATAACAGCCAGCTTTGACAAGACAAAAGACTGACATCTAGTCCTAACAATCACAAATATTTTTATTCTCTTTCTCCCTCTCTACCAGCCTGAGAAGTATTCAACATCCAATTGAGGAACAAGAGAGGCACTTTGTCCCTGGGTCAGATTTGCCCCAAAGCCTTGGAGCACCAGCCTCCTTGCAGGCTCCATCCCTCACACTGGCTCACTCTCAAACTCGCTTCCCACCTGGCACTATGGCCCCTTTCCCTGACTACTTTCAGGCCCAGGGGCTTGCTCTTTGGCCACCACAAATGACTTAAACCCAAGAGAGCAGCTTCAGTAATTGACCTGAGCAGCACACCACCTGTGGCCTGTGTATACTTTGTCCTCCATCCTGCATCCCTCCACTTTTCAGGCCTCTAGTTTGAAAGTGATTTCTGAACCACTCCTTAGCGTGCTGCAAGGCCCAGGAGCTGCAGGCGGCAGGGGAGCAGAAGCAGCAGTCACCCCTTTTTCCTTCTCCCAACCATAGGCTACCACTCCTCCCCCCTCCCTTCGTTACCTCTGAAACTCCACCTGGCTCTTGCTTAGTTTATACTCACCTCCTTTGCCAGAGCCACTTCCCTCCCCCACTCCATACTTCTTCCTCATTTATAAGCATTTCCATCTGAAAGGGGGAGGTTTTTTTTCTTTTAAAAAAAAAATCTCCTGAGTTGGGAACACTGCCGATTGTAGCTATAGTGATGCATCAATCACGTCGCAATAATTGCACAGCACAGGGTTTCCTGTTAGGGCTGAGCTACCTGTCAGAAAATGGCAGCAATCAGGCTATTGGCAGCAGACAATCAGGCATCATTTGAAATTCTTTATGGCTGCATGTTTCCCAGTCTGGGAATTGGATGCTAATCAATCAGTTGTCATGGCAACCCAGCATCGCACAGCTATCAATACAGGAAAATGATGGGAGAAATTACTAGGGCAGTGAGTGCCATCATTCCTGGGAGGGAGTGCCAGGTGACCTCAGTAGGTGCCAACCCATGGAAAACAGGACGAAGAAAGAACCTGAGACCCCAAGGGCAAAACATCATAGCTGATCCGGGGAAGAGCTGTTGTCTTAGCCACAACAGTAGAAGCAGGTAGGTAATTTGGGGGTCACCTCATTGTCCCTGGATACTAGTGGGGCTTCCAGGGCCAGGACATAGACAGGCAGTTTGAGGGGAAAAAAAGGGGGGGCAAGCACTAGTGAGAGAGGAGATCAATTAAATCATCCAGCAAATGTTTATGAGTACCCACTACACATGAGGCCCTTTATGTGGCAAATACTCACTGTCTGGTCAGGTCCACCTAACATGGACAGCAAAAGACATCCAGGACCCACAGCAGATTTTGATGTACTGGAAGAGTGGTAATATTTAAGCAAGACTGTAGAGGAGATCAGAAATGGGGACAACCAGTGGGGCCCAGCATGGTAAAGGGAATGGATCAAAACCACATTCCAGGACTGGGTTAAAAACATGCTCACCGACCTTGTTGTATTAAATTCCAACAATGTGGGGCTTCCCTGGTGGCACAATGGTTAAGAATCTGCCTGCCAATGCAGAGGACACAGGTTCGAGCCCTGGTCTGGGAAGATCCCACATGCCGCAGAGCAACTAAGCCCGTGTACTACAGCTACTGAAACCCGTGTGCCACAACTACTAAAGCCTGCGCACCTAGAGCCTGTGCTCCGCAACAAGAGAAGCCCGCGCACCACAACGAAGAGTAGCCCCACTCACGGCAACTAGAGAAAGCCCGTGCGCAGCCACAGAAGACCCAAAGCAGCCAATAAATTAATTAATTAATTAACTAATTAAATCTAAAAAAAAATTCCAACCATGTGAGGAGGTAGGTTTTATTATTTCTGTCATACAGCTGAGGAAACCCCAGCACAGAATGGTTGAATAAGCTGTCCAACATCACACAGCTAGGAAGGGCTGGGACAGGACTGAACTAAAGGTCAGGCTTAGTCTTCACCCAACAGTATATGGACAGTGGCCTCTCTGCAGCTGGGGGTCCAGAAAGGTCAGGTTCATTCAGACTCTCAGGAGGCCTGGAAGACACAGAGACAATCCAAAGTCAAGTTTTACTACAAGAGAGGTTCATAAGTGGCTTTGCTGGTAACTCAGAAGCATCCCTTAGAGATACCAGTTCAGCTCAGTGTGACACTTAGGACGTCATTTTCTCTCTCGTGTCCTCAGTTTCTTTTTCTATAAAATGAGAATAAGAACTCCCTTGAAGATGGGGATGCTTAGATGAGACAGTGTCCATGAATGCTCTTAGGAGAGTTCCTGGCCCAGAGCAGCTTCTTCATTCCTTCATGCCTTCCTCAACTCTTCGTGAGGTACCCTCAATCAAGTCTGCACGGAAAGCCGTCTCCTTGAGTGGGGTTAACGGTTTGTCCTGAAAAGCTTCTTAAGCTTCCCAGATGCCACCAGAACAAACTGAGGACTTGTCGGCTTCAATATTGTTAACCTCAGGCCCTCTATTAGGGTTCTCCAGAGAAACAGAATATATAGAGAGAGACATGTATTATAAAATTGGCTCACATAATTATGGAATCTGAGATTGCCATCGGCAAGCTGAAGACCCAGAAAAGCCAGTGGTTTAATTCAATCAGAGACTGAAGGCCTGAGAACCAGGAGTGCCGAAGGCAGTATAAGATCAATGTTTCAGGGGCTTCCCTGGTAGCTCAGTGGTTAGGAATCTGCCTGCCAATGCAGGGGACACAGGTTCGATCCCTGGTCCAGGAACATCCCACATGCCGTGGAGCAACTAAGCCCCCACGCCACAGCTACTGAGCCTGAGCTCTAGAGCCCACGTGCTGTAACTACTGAAGCCTGCGCGCCTAGAGCCCATGCTCCACAACAAGAGAAGCCACTGTAATGAGAAGCCCACGCACCGCAACGAAGAGTAGGCCCCGCTCACCTCAACTAGAGAAAACCTGCATGAAGCACCAAAGACCCAACACAACCAAAAATAAAATTTATTAGTTAAAAAAAAGAAACTAATGTTGCAATGGTCTATTACTCAACCATAAAACAGAATGAAATTTTGCCATTTACAGCAACATGGTTGGACCTGGAATGTATTCTGCTACGTGAAATAAGTCAAACAGAGACAGGCAAATACTATATGATATCACTTGTTTGTGGAATCTAAAAGATATAACAAACTAGTGAATATAACAAAAAAGAAGCAGACTCACAGATATAGAGAACAAACTAGTGGTTACCAGTGGGGAGAGGGAAGGGGGAGGGGCAATATAGGGGTAGGGGATTAAGAGGTACCAATTGTTATATATAAAGTAAGCTACAAGGATATATTGTAGAACACAGGGAATATAGTTAATATATACTTTTTAATATTTATTATTTATTTACTTGGCTGCACCAGGTCTTAGCTGTAGCATGTGGAATCTTTAGTTGCGGCATGCAAACTCTTAGCTGTGGCATGTGGGATCTAGTTTCCTGACCAGGGATCAAACCCAGGCCCCCTGCTTTGGGAGCTCAGAGTCTTAGCCACTGGACCATCAGGGAAGTCCCTACTTAATCTATTTTTAAGGCCATGCTTAATCAGTTTTTTAATTGAAATATAGTTGATTTACAATATCATGTTAGTTTCAAGTATACAGCACAGCAATTCAAGTATACATACATAAATATATCCATATATATATTATTCTTCATATTATCTTCCCTTATAGATTACTGAGTATAGCCCCCTGTGCTATACAGCAGGTCCTTACTGGTTATCTATTTTATATACAGTAGTGTGCGTATGGGGGAAGGGATAAATTAGGAGGTTGGGATTAATATAGCCAATATTTTATAATCACTATAAATGGAGTGTAACCTGTAAAAATTGTGAATCACTACACTACGCACCTGTAACTTATATAATATTATACATCAACTATACTTCAATTAAAAAAAGAATATGTGAAAAAATAAAAAAGATTAATGTTGCTGCTCAAGCAATCAGGCAGGAAGGGTGGAATTCTTCCTTCCTCTGCACTTTGCTCTACTCAGGCCCTCAACAGATGGGGCAATGCTCACCCACATTGGGGAGGTCAGCCTACTTTATTGAGTGCACTGATGCAAATGCTAACATCACCCCAAAACTCATACACACACACCCAGAAATAATGATTCGTCAAATATCCAGGCACCCTGTGATCCAATCAAGTTGACACGTAAAATTAACTATCCCAGGCCTCATATACCTCCCTGATCTCAACTTTTTGGAAGGCTTTGAAAGAGGAAGTCAGATGGTTCCCTCCCCAACACAGCCTTCCCCAGCCCCCAGTGCCATGCCCACCTCATCTCTCTCAGGGCTATACTGTTGGGATGAGACTTCAGCTCATCAGGCAACTCCCGGCATGACACTGCACCTTTATAAAAATGACACAAAGCACAGTGAGTGCGAATCTAGTTACCAACCAATGAATTTACCACACTCTTCTTATTAAAGTAGTTGCTTACTTCAAACTCATTTTTTTTTAACCCAGATGATGCCCAGGCTTATTTTATGACGCTCAGCTTTCTTGCCAATCTCTTTGAACGCTGTTGCAAAAGTTTCACAGCCTGAGAAGGGGCTTCTGAAAGCAGCACGGTAGAAAAAGTACAGGCCTTGGGTTCTGGTCTTCCTTCTGTTGCTAATCATCAGCTCAGTAACCTTGGACCCGGGACTCCTCTCTCTCTGAGCCTCGGGCCCCTCACCTGTGAAGTGAAGGACAGCCTTTCCCAGATGTCTTCCTAGAGCACTACTGCATATTCATACAGAACGTTAACATCGACTTACGTTCAGATATAAATAAATGATTTAGGGAAGAATGTTTTCAGAGTGAAATTGATCAAAAACAAGTTGGCAAACAAAGAGTGAAGCCATATTTTTCAGGTTTCCTTCCTGAATGAATTCCTCGAGCTTTTCATAGGATGTGGGAAGGAGACATCTAAAATGCAATGCTGGGAATTCCCTGGCTGTCCAATGGTTAGAACTCGGCACTTTCACTGCCACGACTGGGTTCAATCCCTGGTCGGGGGACTAAGATCCCACGAGCCACATGGCATGACCTAAATAAATAAATAAAATAAAATGCTTCCCATATTTGTTTCAGCTCTAAACTGGTGGTTGGCTGGTTGGCTGTTTTTGTTTGTTTTTGTCACTGAGATTTTCTAAACTTGTGTTCCAAGGGTCAAACTTTAGAAGACATTAAATGAGAGGCTCTCTGAGAGGCACGGTTCACAATGGCTACAAGTAGAAATAACCCAGCTGTCTGCTACTTGCTGCAGCCAATGTCCTCTCCCTCAGAAAATGCTAGGTACCCTTATAAAGAGCAAGGAACGTCCATGGGTGTTGGCATGAAAAAGCTCCAACATATTTCATTAAACACAAAAAGCAAGGTACAAATTTTGTATTGATGAAACAGCCCCGTGTGTCTGTGTGCCTAAGTGCGAGTGGAGGTGAGCTGATACAAGGATGTATATTGATGTGTGATAACGCACAGCACATTTCTAGCACATCTATAAGAAACTCTTCACAGAGAATTTCTTGCAAAGAGTCACTGAGAATGGGAATAAGGGCCATTTTACTTTTTATTTTACACCATTAAGTACTATCAAAATTTATTTTTACCGGCTCATTACTTTTATAATTAAAAAGAAAACTAAAAATTTAAAAGGTCTCTGAAAGCCTTGTTAGCTCAAGTTCTATAATTTTGTGGTTTCTTGAGCCCCAAATTGAAACTAATTTAAACCTGTCTTCTTGAAGAGAAATGGTCAAAGCTTTACACCCTTGGGTCCCCCGGGCGCCGACTCTTCTGTAATTTTCCATCCTGAGACTGCGGGCAGGGCTGGATACATAAACCCTGGGGAGTAACTGGCCCCTCTCCTTGGGACCCCACACTTATGGGCTGCATCTGAGTCTCCAGAAGGACAAAGAGGACCAAGGGGTGAGACGGAAACTTCGAGTCCCACTGTAGGCAAAGGTTAGCAGGCAAACCGTATCTAAGTACAGAATCCCAGAACCCTAAATCTTCTGAGCTGGAAAGATGGCTCTGCAGAGGACAAATCTGAGACCCAAAGGTGTGAAATGAAGACGATATCACAGGTCTTGGGTCTTGGACTCCTGATTCTGAGTCTGGGAGAATTTCCATGATGCGACCTTGACTTTGCTAAAACGAGGAAGGTATTCCCCCCTGAGCCACCCACATGGAGACAAGAGGACATTCCTGGGTTCAAGAATGACCAAAGCTAGGGACTTCCCTGGCGGTCTAGTGGTTAAGAATCCGCACTTCCAGTGCAGGGGGCGCATGTTTGATTCCTGTTCGGTCGGGGAACTAAGATCCCACATGCCGCAGGGCGTGGCCCAAAAAACAAGAATGACCAAAGCTAGATACGGTGGGCTGAAAAAACAAAGTCCAACCAGAAAAGGCAGAGCCACAAATGAGGAGGGGTGAATCTGTTTAGCTAATTTAGCCTATGCTCAAGTTAATGAAAATTTGGGGAGGGGGTGGTTACCAACGTAAAGAAAGAGAAATGAGGACTTCCCTGGTGGCACAGCGGTTGGGAATCCGCCTGCCAACTCAGGGGATTCAGGTTCGAGCCCTGGTCCAGGAAGATCCCACATGCCGCGGAGCAACTAAGCCCATGCGCTACAACTACTGAGCCTGTGCTCTAGAGCTCGCGAGCCACAACTACTGAGCACTTGTGTGCCACAACTACTGAAGCCTGCGTGCCTAGAGCCCATGCTCTGCAACAAGAGAAGCCACCACAATGAGAAGCCCGCACACCACAACAAAGAGTAGCCCCTGCTTGCAGCAACTAGAGAAAGCCACGTGCAGCAACGAAGACCCAACACAGCCAAAATTAATTAATTAATTTTTTTTAAAAAAAAAGAGAAACAAACACAAATCAAAAATCAAGACAAATGTGTACCAACTGGTAAAGGAAACTGATGAGAACTATTTCATCTGTTGCCTTTGGTATCTACTCTGCATGCCTGCAAGGGATTAACTTCTCAGCCTAGTGATACCTACTGTAAACTTACTGGTAAGTGTGAAGCAGAAGGATAGCGTAGGTGGAGAAGGATCTTTTCTACCAAAGTGAATTGTCTGAAGGACAGAAGGTCATCGTTCAGCACCAGAACTTCTATATATGTTTACAATGTTTATGGAAGTCTTTATAAAAAGCACTATATGTGTACCTGCCTTAGTAAATAGAATGGGCTGCACATCATTTAACCTTTTCCCTCAGTTTCTTGAAGCCCTTTTTCTGAATTTCTGTACAGAGAGGCCCTTGGAGCTGTCAAAATACAATGGCTCTGTCCCCTTGGTTTCATTCCTTATACTTGTACTCTGTTTAGGTTTTACAAAGTGCTATTAGTCTAAAGGGATACATTCCACTCTAGGAACAGTGAGGAATAAGATCTGGGGGGAAGGGGATGCATGAAGAGGTAAAGAGTACTTTCTGTTTTGACTCTATGTACTTCTGAATTGTTCTATTTCTTTTTCACAAGTTGTTTATACAACAAACAAGTTTGTTATTTTTGTTATCAAGCAAGCAAACAAAAGAACCAGTAAGTAAAAATGAGAAAATAGCACCTGTTCCCTCATTGGATAGGCGCCAGGGGTGTTTGGGTTTGTTATTATTGCCATTTTACAGATGAGAAAATCGAGTCCTAGAAAGGCTTGGTGGACTTGTCCAAGGCCACCCAGAGAGCTAGTGGTAGAACAAGAGTGAGAACTTGGGTGTTCTGGTTCCTAGACCCCCATACCCTCCACTTGGCACCGTGGGCCCTGGCAGTCAGTGTGTCTTCCATGAGAGTCAGTCCATCTGTCTATCTGTCTGTCTGTCTCTTTTTCCCACTGTCATTGTACCTGCTCCTAGCAACTTCTACTCTCTTCTAAATTTGCTGTTTCTACTGTATCATGGGCTGGAACATCAAACATCAACTCTCTATGAATCCTGCTATAGGAGAAGAGGAAAGAGTGTCTGTCTGTGTGCAGGACTCAGGCATTCCCTCTCCTAAAGACGTGAGCCTTAGTGCATGGTCACTGGGGTGATACTGCCTGCTCTGGAGCCCTTTCCCTTCCTTCCTCATTCCCAGCCCTGTTCCAAGTAGTTAATGGAAACTATGATGCACGTCGAGTCTGTCCATTTGTAGCCAGAATACTTAAAAGAAAACCTAGCTGAGAATGTACTGTTTTGCGATGATCTTAGCTGCTGTAAGGGAGTGAAGAAAGTGGGGGGAGGAGATGAGATTTGGAGAAACTTTGTTTCCAAGATTAAGCCATGAGAGTAGAGGTGACATTGATGAGAGGCATAGGTATGTGGCATAGGGTGATGGGGGGATCTCCGGTGTTTTTCCTCTATAATCTTTGTCTGACCCCTACACTACCCCTAGCCAACACACAATCCAAGTACAAACAATGCGCCTGCTATAAAACAATTTCCAGAGAAGACCTCTAGCTCCCACTTCAAAATATTGCCACCTCTAAGCTCCTCTTACATAAAAATTCTGGAATCACCAGCATTCAAGAAATCTGCTGCTAAGCCCTGGCTACCCAGCCATTCTCTGCTAGGGTCCTCCCAATGACAGGTCAAGACACGAAGACAAAGGTTTCCCAATGCTGGAGGAAAGTCACCTCCTACCTTGGCCTCCAGGCCACCAACCTGCTGAGCACAGGCCCCCAGTGAATTAACACCAGAGACAGTGGAAGCCCATGGATCCTTCTTTGTGGTCTGAGTTACAAACTTCTTTTAAGGTAAGAATTTTCTTTATTTTTCTTTCTTTTTAAATTTTTATGAGTATAGTTGATTTACTGTGCTGTTAGGTTCAGGTGTGCAGCAAAGTGAATCAGTTGTACATATACATATATCCACTCTTCTTTAAGATTCTTTTCCCATATAGGCCATTACAGAGCATTGAGTAGAGTGCCCTGTGCTATACAGTGTCCTGATTAATTACCTATTTTATATATAGCACTGTGTATGTGAGTTACAAACCTTTCTCTGACATCAGCACAAACAGGCAGACTCCCTCCTGCCCTTCAACCCCAGGCCCACTGCCTACAGAAAGAGGAGGCTTCCAACCCTGGGGGGCGTATCTCCAGGCTGCGGATCTCTGCCGCCATGCAATACTCACAAGGGGAGGAACTGATAGGAGAACACCTGTGTGCTGTTCATTAAAAAAATAAAAAACCCATAAGGTTGTTAATAACCATCGCTGTGAAGAGAGATGAGCAACACTGAGCCATCAGGCAAGGAAAAAGGAACGATCACCTGTATCTTCTCACATCACGCCCCTGGTCCCAGGAACCTCAGACATGCTGGTGATTTACCCCAGGCTCAGCTGGGGCTCATCAGAAAAAGAATGAGACAGGCAGAAATGGATTTATTTTGGTTAAGGCAGAAACACTGGGCCCTTACCATGCACTCAGCCCTATGTTGGGCAATGTGGCACTGTGGTCCCCAAGCCTGTGTGCTTCGGAAACCCCCAGGGACCTTTTATACAAAGACCGTAGGGTTTCACTCAGACCTGCAGAGTCAGAATTAGACATCTGTGATGTTTTTTAAGCTCCCCGGGTGATTCTGTTGCAGCTGGTCCAGAGACTGACATTTAGAAACCACTGCAGTGCGGAGTATAATAGAAGTGTAAGATAGTTTGTCCTTATGGAACCATAATATAAGCAAAGAGGTAAGATTCATTCATTTGAGGTAGATTTAGTTATTCCCTAATCTGTGTTCAAATAGTGGTTTTATACATCTCGTAGCTTTTGTTTCCTTGGATTGGAAATGTTTATTAGTCTCTCTCCTTTACAAGCATTCTGTGAACTATCTGAAGGCAGAGATCATGTTTATTCACCTTGGATCCATGTATTCACACAGTCATTTAATCACTCATTCATTCCTTGACTTACACAAATACTGAGTCTCTCCCAGGTGCTGAGAGCAGTTCTGTGTGCTGGCAATGCCACAGAAAACAAGACTAACAAGTCCCCAGATTTCCTGGAATTCACATTCTAGAGGGGGTAAGGGTGGGTAGCAATAAATACACCAATGAATAAGACAAGCGCTGTAAAGAAAATAAAACAAAATCTCGGGAAAGAGACTAACCGGGAGGCCAGGAGGCAACATTTAATAATACAGTGATGGGAGGCTTCTCTAAGTCGGTGATACTTGAGCTAAACCCCAAAGGATGACACAGAGTTAGTGGCCTGAACATCTGGAAAGAGCACCCCAGGCAGAAACAGCAAGAGTAAGGCTCAGGGGCAGGAATGTATTGGCATGCCGCCCTAGGAATGGAAAGGTGACCAGGGAGGCTGAGGCCAGTGACTGATGGGGACAGAAGCAGGAGATGTGGCTGGAGAAGTGGGCAGGGGCCAAGTGGCACACAACCTTATAGGCCAGGGTGGGATGTTCTATTTAATTTTCTATTTCTATTTGATTCTAAGTGCGGTAGAACACCCCTGGAGGTTTTTAAACATGGAGGGATTTTAACCAAGGTGATTAACCAATTCAATCTGATCTTCTCCTTTAAAACACACTCTAGGAGGTTGGGATTAATATATACACACTACTATATATAGGAGCAGGATGAGAATAAAGACGCAGACCTACTAGAGAGTGGACTTGAGGACACGGGGAGGGGGAAGGGTAAGCTGGGATGAAGTGAGGGAGTGGCATGGACATATATACACTATCAAATGTAAAATAGATAGCTAGTGGGAAGCAGCCGCATAGCACAGGGAGATCAGCTCGGTGCTTTGTGACCACCTAGAGGGGTGGGATAGGGAGGGTGGGAGGGAGGGAGATGCAAGAGGGAAGAAATATGGGGATATATGTATATGTATAACTGATTCACTTTGTTATAAAGCAGAAACTAACACACCATTGTAAAGCAATTATACTACAATAAAGATGTTAAAAAGAAAAAATAGATAATCAACAAGGATCTGCTGTATAGCACAAGGAACTCTACTCAGTACTCTGTAATGACCTATACGGGAAAAGAATCTGAAAAAGAATAGATACGTGTACATGTATAACTGAATCACTTTGCTGTACACCTGAAACTAACACATTGTAAATCAACTCTACTCCAATATAAAATAAAAATTTTTAAGAATACGATCTCTTTTGTGGAGAATGGACAGCACTGGGGCAAGAACAGACGTGGGAGACCAGTTGGAAGGTTATTTCAGCAGTGCAGACAGGAGCAGTGCAGAGCGGGCAAGGGGGAAGTGGAGGTATGGACACATGGCCAAGCACAGCACACATTTTGGAAGCATCCTTCAGCCCACTTGATTGATTGGTCGTGGAGGTGAGAGAAAAAAAATCAGGGACGATTCGTAGATGAATGAATCAGCCCAAAGCCTGGAACATAATAGTACGCATTCAGTGAACAATTACTGAACAATTGGGTAAATGAGTATAAAACAACTCAACATCAGCATCTTGCACATAATTACATGCCAACACGTCTGCTGCAGACAAAAATGCTCTGGACTAAAAAAAAAGATGTCACTGTGGATTCAGATTGTCTAAGAGGTGGGATTTGAAACTTGACTCCAAATATGGGTAGCATTGGGATTGAGAAACAAACATGAGAGGCGATTCTAGGCCAGGACATACAAATGTGCCTGGTATGTCTTTAAAGTTTTCTTGCTTTTTTATTTTTTTGGCTCTGGGATATTTTTCCCTAGTGGGAGTTTCAGGTGAAGTGTAGAGACAACTGTGTTGGCAAAGCAGAGAACAGAGACCCAGTTGGCTGAATATGAAAACAGGAGAGGAATGTGAAGCATCCTGAATGCCAGGCAGTAGTTTGGATTCAAAAAGCAATAGAGGTCCATCATGGGTTCTTGTCTAGGGAAGTGGCACGCTGGCAGCGGGTGATGTATGTCTTGAATTTGGAGGGTCTGGGGCCGGAGGTGGGTGACACAACACGGGAGACAGCAGATTGGGTAGAATAACAGTAGTCAAAGCACTGGATTCATTAAATTACCCTCTCTGTGGGCGGGGTTGTGGGGAACAATGCCCAAGCCTGGACAAACTAGAAAGAAATACGGCTGTGCCAGAGGCTCTCAGAGCTGGCCAGAGGGGACAGGGCAGGAGAAGGTGGTGGGCCGGGGGCCGGGGGTGGGGGGCGGTGGTCAGTAGGAGAAAGCAATTCAGCCCCGAGCCAATAAAGCAGGCTTTACTGAAGCCTGGAGAGGACACAGGAGTTTTCAGCTGCAGTTGGCTAGGTTTCCTGGGCCAATGTGTGTATTCTGCATCTCCTTCAGATTGTAAATCTAAGTAGAATTCCTGGTCCTTCCCAGGGCATTTGCGGCAGCCACGAGTGCATCTTGTCTGTGGGGAAGAGCCTCCTTGATAAACAGAGACTTAAAGACCAGCCAGGACCCAATCACGGCCTCACAGCCCTTTCAGGGAGTGTGGGGAGATGCTCAGTGGAGAATAAAGGAAGAAGTGAGTCCTTTTCCCTTTCACATTCACGGCGCTGCTGGAACACGGCCCTTTCCCACCAAATATACATCAAAATCCAAGCATTCAAGAATCTTGCCCAATCCCCCAGCAGGTCATCGAACTACACCTGGACACTTGGAAGCAGGAGGTAACAGAAAAGGGCAGTGGATTGTGGAGTCGGGTCTCCCAAATGGAAAGGAAAGGACAGAATGTGAGAGACAAGGGCAGCAGCAGCCTCTGGTGGAAACTTGCTGTCTTACAGCCAGGAAGTTGGCGGCTTCTCCAACCAGGAAGTGGGGGAAGCAGGCCCAACAGCTAGTAGAATGTCAGGTTCCTCTAAAGAGGCTGGAATGGTTCCAAATGATAGCCATCTGCTCAGGAGCCCAGTGGAGCCTGGTTGGTGGGCAACGATTCACGGTCAGGCTGCGCCCGGGCCGCCTGGCTCAGTCACAGAGCAGCCAGTGTTCCCTGTGCTTAGACGCAGATGGCAGCTTCCACTCTCCTCATTTGCTTTTTAAAGCACAGTGACTACCATCATGGATGCAGTCTATTAAAGAGCCAGGGCCCCAGCTTGTTCTCTCTCACCCCAGGTCCCTTGCCTATACTGCCCTGCACCTCAAGAATGCCCATGAATGGCAGCAATGACAGAGAAGATGAAAGTGGCCAGGTCAGTTGGGGACAGATAACAAAAGGTCTTTGCTAAGGGGTCCTGGGATCCTGAGCAAGGTAGACACACAACCAGCAGTGCATTAGAAATAAATAGACGTTAAAATTGATAATCTACAAGGACCTACTGTAGAGCACAGGGAACAATACTCTGTATTACAGTACTCTGTAATAACCTAAATGGGAAAAGAATCTGTATTGATACACATATAACTGAATCACTTTGCTGTACACCTGAAACTAACACAACATTGTAAATCAACTATGCTCCAATATAAAAATTTTTTTTTAATTAAAAATAAATAAAAATAAAAGAATTAAATAGATGGTGACATCTGGTGACCAAGGACCTAGGAACGTCTAATTATACCCAGCGGATCATTTGTCCTCCCCATGACATTTACAAAGGAGCTCGCACACAAGTGACGTGATTATTGGTGGTGCAAGCCCTGTGTTACCCAATTCAGACTCGCCAGAAGTTTGAATGGAACATGTGGTTTAGGCTCACAGACCTATGTGGGTCTTTCTGGACCAAACACATGGGCATGTCTGTGGAGGGAAAGTAAGAAAGGATAGTGTGGCCAGGCCGTGCCATAACACTCCCCCTCTGCCGCTTTTGCCAAAAGAGCTGGCGCTAGATCGCCCTCTGGAGGCAGGAGAGAGAAGAGCAGCAAACCTGAGCGCTAGGGACCTTAGTGTGGTGACAGAGGAAATGAAACATTATTCCAAGTCCCACACAAAGAGTGACATTCTGCCCCACCCCGCAGTTATTCCCTGTGATATGTCTGCCGTTGTGCTCCCTGACACAATCCTAATCATAAGCAGAGCTCTTTCTCCAGCATGGGAGTTTGGGGTACCTTGAATACCCCAGGTTAAGGGTACCATAGGTTGAGTGTGGCTCCCTCCACACTCCAAAAGTGAATTAATCCAACCACAAGTCTTTAAAGTGTCCCACTTTTCCAAATTCCTAAAGGCTGAATAAGATGCACAACAAAACGAATGCACCCCAGCACCAGCACAGCTTCAAAATATAGAAGGCATAGATAAAGCAGTAGCATTTTGCAAACAAAACCTAAGCCCCACTTTGCTGCCAATCTGAAATAGAGGAGAGTGGTAAATACCCAGGGAAGGAGAAAAAAAGAGAATTCTTGTTTGAAAGAAACTTGCTACTGAGCTGACCTGTGCCACCATCTGCAAGTTTTATAGAGACTCAAAGCTTTAATGCATCTGCTTAGGTCTGGAGCAGAGGGCAGGACAGGTCATCCAGGGTATTGACCTTTCGCTCAGTGATCTGACCTGCTAGCACCCAGGAGGTGAAGGGGCGGGTGGGGAGAGACTAGATGATGGTTTATTAGATTAGTAATTCCCAAGAACATCTCCAGAAGCCAAATGAGAATCCTTCCCTCAACCCTCTAGTCCTGGAGAATTGACTGAGATTCACTTCCCCAATGGCTGTCCAAACATCCTCTTCTAGCACCAGGTTTCCTGCTGCAGCAAGGCTTGCCTTTCCCAATAATAATATAACAAATCAAATACCTCTCTTCATGAAATCTCCCCTGATGCCTCAGCTATAAATCACCTCTCCTCTGGGAACTTCCCTGGTGATCCAGTGGTTACGACTCTGTGCTTCCAGTGCAGGGGGCACGGGTTTGATCCTTGGTCAGGGAACTAAGACCCCACATGCCTCTCAGTGTGGCCTAAATAAATAAATAAATACAATTGCCTCTCCCTTCTTGGAACTCCCCTAGTCCCTATCTGTGCCTCTCTTGTAAGTTTATATACCTATAACTTCTCTCTTCTTTCAGAAGATGATAAAATCCTTGAGGACAGAGCTAAGAACAAACACAATTGGGATTTCTTTCTTCTTTATATGGCCTTATTCTTTTTTAATTATTAATTTATTTATTTTTGCTGTGTTGGGTCTTCGTTTCTGTGCGAGGGCTTCCTCTAGCGTGGCAAGTGGGGGTTACTCTTCATCGTGGTGCACGGACCTCTTACTGTCGAGGTCTCTCTTGTCGGGGAGCACAGGCTCCAGACGCGCAGGCTCAGTACTTGTGGCTCACGGGCCTAGTTGCTCCGCGGCATGTGGGATCCTTCCAGACCAGGGCTTGAACCCGTGTCCCCTGCATTAGCAGGCAGATTCTCAACCACTGCGCCACCAGGGAAGCCCTCTTCTTTATATGGGAAAGAGAAACTCCATAGACCTCTTCTTTGGAGTCCAGGGATACATTCATAGCCCCCACTGCTCTCATGTGACCCCAACCAACCTTGATAGGGAGACACAGCTGGAAGAGCCAGTCTTATACACAGGCAGAACAGGAAGTGACTTGGCTGGTAGGCTTTGGAGAATGCAAGGAATTTCCCAATTGTGCCTCCAAATGTCCCACCTCCAGTACCTGAAATTCCATCATTAATCATACATTCTTTTCCGTCTTTGAGGTTTTTCTCTTTTGCAGTTCCCTCTAAATACCTCATTAGAAGAACATTTTAAATTCCAACCAGTCAATGCCTCAGCAAAGGATTCACTGGCCATCAGATGTAAGCAAAGTTTTACAGGAGTATGTAGACTGTGTAAGTGTTTTGAGGGTCAGGCATTAAGGCAGGGATCTGAGAGTGTAAAAATCCATGAGGTGAAGGCTTGTTGTTTGTTTTGTTTACTTCTGTAACTCCAGCACCCATTATGGTGCCTGGAACATACAAGGTGCTCAATAAATGTTGAAAATAAGGAATGAACGGGTAAATGAATGACGAGAAGTCCAGAAAACAGGTATTCTCCAGGAGAAGTTCAGAAGGCCAGAAAACATAATCCCTGGGGGCAGAATGGATTCCTTATTCTTCTTGGATGACCTCCACGGTGTCTTAGACAGCCTAAGAAGTGTTCAGGAAGTTCATTGGAACTGTATCTTTGCTCTTTACCGTTTCGCCGGTGGCTCTGGGGCTTGGCCCAGTAACACTGCCCCCTCCCCCGCCGCCTCCCCGGCTGTCACCAGGGGCCAATGCAGACCAAATACTAGTCTTGCCACCAGGGGGCAATGCAAACCAAATTCCAGCGTTTTAGCATCCAAACCTCTGGTGTCTGACTGACATCAGGGGGTCCCCAAATGCCATTTTGGACCACCAAATAGAGTAGTCCCTCCCTGCACAGTCGTTAATATCAAAATCTCATCTGGGCAGCTTTGTTTCTCAGACCTGTAACAGAGACAATAGTTAAAAAGCCATACGGAAATCCAGAGGGGCCTGGGGCTTCCCTGGTGGCGCCGTGTAAGAATCTGCCTGCCAATGCAGGAGACACAGGTTCCAGCCCTGGTCCAGGAAGATCCCACATGCTGCGGAGCATCTAAGCCCGTGCAGCACAGCTACTGAGCCTGCATTCTAGAGCCCAAGAGCCACAACTACTGAGCCCATGTGCCACAACTACTGAAGCCCGCGAGCCTAGAGCCCATACTCTGCAAAAGCGAGGCCACCACAATGAGAAGCCGGTGCACTGCAAGGAAGAGTAGCCCCCGCTCGCTGTAACTAGAGAAAGCCCGCATACAATAATGAAGACCCAACTCAGCCAAAAATAATAAATAAATAAATAAATAAACAAACAGTGACCTGTGTTTGGGGAAAGGAAGAAGAAAAAGAAAACTGGGGTCACTGTTAGGGACCCTCCCTACTGTACTTTTCTAAGCAACTAAGGTACTATCCATGAGGAGCCTGACGCATCCCACAGATGATTCATATTTAATTGGTAATATACAGTGAGGACCGCATAAGATCTATGAAAAGCGTGCAGAACTTTCCCAGGAAAAATGCCAAGAGCTAGACTATTATCTAGTATTTCGAATCAAACTAGGTCAGGCCCTCAGACAGTAGCCTGACCCCTTCATTGTTAAATTGTGAAAAAGGGTTGAGAGCAGGAAAGAGGCATGCCCAAGTTAAAGAAGGAAGCAAAAAGGAAACATTTATTGATACAGGTACTGCGTCCCATTAGGCAAATAAAGTACTGTATTTATTTAACCTCTACCAGGCTATCATTAACACCCATTTTCTCCCATGAGGAAGTAGACTTCGAAAGGGATTACAACACTCTTTGCTTTATTTCTCTTGTTCTTTCATTCAACATTTATTGAGCTCTTATTTGGGGTCAGGAACTATGCTAAGCAATAGGGATACTGAGAATATAAAGTAACCTTAAGGTGAGTGGAACAGATAGACACAGAGATTATTACTAGCGAGTGTAATGTGAATTACAGCCTTGGTCTTACTTTAAGCCAAGGCTTTTTCTTTCACTATATTCACTGCCTTCTACTACATGATCAGTCCCCTTCCCTAGAGCAGGGTCTGTTACGTCCTCTTTGTACCTCCAATATTTAGACTAGTACCTTGTTGTGCTCCTCAAATGACTGGGTGACCAAATGGATGGAGAGCTGAATGATGGATGGATGGATGGATGGATGGGCAAATGGATGGATGGATGGGTGGGTGGATGGATGGATGAATGTGCGGATGGATGGATGGATGAATGGATCGATAGATGGATGGATGGATGGACAGGTAGATAGATGGATGGATGGATGGGTGGGTAGATGGACAAAAGAACAGATCAATGAATGAAAGAATGAACAAATGAATGGGTCCTGGAGATCACAAATCAAAAAGGGGAAAGAAATAAAGTAACATTCAGTGAGACAGTGGTGGGCCTTCTTCATAACTATATTCTCATTATTTTCAGTCATTTGCTCTCTTTGTGTGCTGTAAACTACTTGAAGGCAAGGAGCCTTCCCTGCAAGTTTCCTACACACAGAGCCCATCTCAGTGCTGGGTGTCCCCCTGGTGCTCAGTAGTTTATGTGATGAGATGGTAAGTCTATGACTGTCTTCGTTCTCACTCCTGATCATTTGACAACTTTGGGGAGTAGGTAGGAATCTTCTTTCTTTTATGCAAAGAGCAAGACCAAGCCATGGAAAATCAAAGTGTCTGGGGGTCTGAATTCTGGGTCTTGGAGATCCCAGCCCCTGGGACAAATCAATGAGACAATGTGGCCTTTAGAAGAAGCATCCCAGAGGTCCCAGCCCAGAGGACTGGGGGGAATGTCCCAGCTGTGTCTAGAGGAAAGCCCCAGGCTTGAGCATCCTGTGAGCTAAAGTTTTCCACAGCTATCTACCAGTGGATGGGCAGACCCCACCCACTGCCAAAGAGGGGACTGTGGGAGTGGAGCTGGCTGCTCAGGAGGGTGGAGGGGAGGAAGCGGGAGTGGAAGGCCATTGGCCACATCCAGACCAGGCAGCTCTGAGAACATCCTTCTCCTTCTGTCCAAGCCCGATGGGGCTAAGACTGGAGACCACCCTGAGTCGTCGCTCCTGAGACCTTAGATCCAGGACAGGGCCTGCAGGGAGGCAAGAGTCAGACCTGGGGTGTCTGAAGTGCTGAATTTTGCCCTGGTTTTGTAACTAATAAGCTTGAATTCCTTTGAGGCCTCACCTCTTTCTCTGAGCCTCAGTTTCCTAATCCCTAAAGATGGAGTCATGAGGAGATTCCATGAGTTACTGGGCACATAACATGCGCTCAATAAATATGTCCCTGTCCCTCCTCCCTCACCATCTTTTGACGTTGTCCCTTAGTTTCTTCATGGGAGAGAAACGAGGACAGCAGCGCCCATGCCAGCCTCATCCTGGGGACATTGTGAAGACCATGTAAAAGAAGAGATGTAAAACCCCATAAAGTCTACAGGCAAAAAATGCAAAAGCAAGTTTAAATTAACCCAGAATAGAGCAGGCCAGCTAACGCAAATCCTCAGAGGTGACAGAATCTCCTCAGTCCTGCCTGTCCCAGAGGTGCCTCCTTCCAGGGCTCTCCCCACCACCCCACCTGGTCAAACTCTCACAGGTTCCTCCAGGCACTGGAAAGGCTGCTACCGCCTCCTCAGGGATGTCTGGATGGGCCGTTGGTCCTGGAGATAGGCAGCCTTCACAAGGGCTCAAATTCCACCCATCAAAGCAGGCTTGCTGCCACCTGCCCTTGTTAAGGGGCTTGGCTGATGCCACCCCTGGACTTTTTCCCAGCATCTGGGAAGAGGTCAGAAAGGCTGAACACATTAGCCCCTCAATGTCTGTGAACATTGTAGAGTAGGACCTGCTCAAGGAGTTCCCCTTTCGTGAAGCCACCCTGGACAGCCCACTTGGCAGAGCCAGTCCCTCCCTGTGGGTGACAAGCAAGGTGACAGAGCCTGGACTTGTAGTAGGGAGTGGGGACTGAAGCCAGGGCTGAGTCTGAATCTAGAATCCTGTGTGACCTTGAATATGCTCCTCAACTCTCTAGACCTTGATTTTTTTTTTTTTTATGTTCAAGGTAATGATTGTTTTGAGGCTTAAATAAGGAAATATAAATATAGGGTATAAAACAATGCCTGGCCCAATAAATGTGAACTAAATAAAGGAATGGATGAATGACCCTCAAATATCAGGATCAGAAAGAGCTCAGCTTTGGGGCAAACTGGAGGTGGCCCCAATTAACAGCAGTTTTCATCTGGCTAAACCAGGAATACCTGTTAACCCTCTGGAAGGAATGGGGAAGAAACTTTCCCTGAGTCATGGGGCTTGGTTGGGGGAGGGGAAGATTATGGATAGGAAAAAGAGGAAAAGGATGATCCAAAAGCTCATTGCCAAAAAAATGTAAAAATTAAAAATCAAAACAAAAATACCTCACAGACATAGAGAACAGACTTGTGATTGCCAAGGGGGAAGAAGGGGAGGGCAGGAGGTATGGATTGGGAGTTTGGGATTAGCAGATGTTAACTAGTATATATAGGGTGGATAAAAAACAAGGTCCTACTGTATAGCACAGGGAACTATATTCAATATCCTGTGATAAACCACAATGGAAAAGAAAATGAAAAAGAATAACTGAGTAGAAGAGTAACTGACTCACTTTGCTGTAGAACAAAAATTAACACAACATTGTAAATCAACTGTACTTCACTAAATTTTTTTTTAAAATAACCTCTGTTCAATATCCTTCAATGGCTCCCACTCATCCAGATCTGAATTACTCAACCAGCATTTGAGGACCCCCTTGGCTTGACCCAATCTAACTCCTCACCCTGATTTCTCTCCCTCCTCACCCACATCCCTCATCTCCTCTGGACCAGTCTGCTCATCAGTACCTGGATAGGCCTAGCACATTTCAGGGGTGCAGGAAAACAAACACTCAAGGTCCTGCAGCTCCTTCTCACCTTCACATGGGCCCTCAGGGATCTCTTTCTTCCTCCAACTTAGTACTTTGCTTCCCCACTCATTTTATCCCTCTTTAATGTCACTTTTCAAATATCAGGCTGAGTCTCTGCAACTAGAATGTAAGCTCCACAGGGACAAGAATATGTGTGTGTGCTAATTTTTACATTTATATGTGAATATCTATGTATTGAAGAATACTGACCTATCTATATACTTATGTCTATATCCATTTTTATATCCATATCAATATCCAGATATAGGTAGATATTGAGCTGGAGATAGATATAGAGATAGAGACAGAGATAGAGACACAGAATGGCCACAAGAACAATCTCTCCACCCTGTGTGCATTCTTCTTTAAACAAGACTTTTTTCCACCCATCAAAAAATGTCATCTATGTCTCCTTTCCTTGAACCTTGGCTGGCCCTGTGACTTGCTTTGACAGCTAGACATGACAACTAGAATACGACAGATGTGACATTGTATGCCTTCCTAGCAAGGTCTCAAGAGCATTTACAGCTTCCATTCTCACTTGCTGAGATTACAATTCTGCTCCTGCCATGTGGCAAAGGCTGTGCTAGCCTTCTTGATGATCAGAGATCATGTGGAGAGAGAAGCCTGGATGACGGCCACACCAACAACCAGACATGTGAGTGAGGCCATCCTAGACACCCCGAGATCCAAAGAGCCACCATGTGACTGCAAAAATACTTGGTCGACACTAGCAAAGAGAGGCCCAAAGAGGCAGAAGTTTCCATGGAGGGCATGGTTGGGGAGACGCAGCCTGGGAGGATGGAAGGGTTGGGCTCACAACCCCCACACATGGGTGAGCCGAGGTTCCATCAGTCAGCCATGTGGCTGACAGGGTCTTGGTGTTCCGGCCGGGTGTCAGGCCAGTGCCTCTGAGGTGGGAGAGCTGAGTTCAGGACACTGGTCCACCAGAGACCTCCCATCTCCATGTAAAATCAAATGACAAAAGGTCTCCCAGAGATCTCCATCTCAATGCTAAGAGCCAGCTCCACTCAACAACCAGCAAGCAACAGTGCTGGACAGCCTATGCCAAACAACTAGCAAGACAGGAACACAATTCCAACCATTAGCAAAGAGGCGGCCTAAAATAATAAGTTCACAGACACCCCCAAACACACCACAAGATGCAGTCCTGCCCACCAGAAACACAAGATCCAGGCTCATCCACCAGAACACAGGCACCAGTCCCCTCCACAAGGAAGCCTACACAACACACTGAACAAACCTTAGCCACTGGGGGCAGACACCAAAAACAATGGGAACTATGAACCTGCAGCCTGTGAAAAGGAGACCCCAAACACAGTAAGTTAAGCAAAATGAAAAGACAGAGAAACACAAAGTAGAGGAAGGAGCAAGGAAAAAACCCATGAGACCAAACAAATGAAGAAGAAATAGGCTCTCTACCTGAAAAAGAATTCAGAGTAATGATAGTAAAGGTGGTCCAAAATCTTGGAAATACAATGGAGAAAATACAAGAAAAGTTTAACAAAGACCTAGACGAACTAAAGAGCAAACAAACAATCATGAGCAACACAATAAACGAAATTAAAAATTCTCTAGAAGGAATCCATAGCAGAAAACCTGAGGCAGAAGAAGAGATAAGTGACCTGGAAAATAAAATAGTGGAAATAACTACCACAGAGCAGAATAAAGAAAAAAGAATGAAAAGAATTGAGGACAGTCTCACAGACCTCTGGGACAACATTAATTGCACCAACATTTGAAATAGGGGTCACAGAAGAAGAAGAGGAAAAGAAAGGGACTGAGAAAATATTTGAAGAGATTATAGTTGAAAACTTCCCAAATATGGGAAAGAAAATAGTCATTCAAGTCCAGGAACAACAGAGGGTCCCATACATGAAAACTCCAAGGAGAAAAACACCAAGACATATAATAATCAAACTATCAAAAATTAAATACAAAGAAAAAAATATTAAAAGCAACAAGGGAAAAACAACAAAAAACATACAAAGTAATCCCCATAAGCTTAACAGCTGAACTTTCAGCAAAAACTCTGCAAACCAGTAGAGAGTGGCAGGACATATTTAAAGTGATGAAAGGGGAAAACCTACAACGAAGATTACTCTACCCAGCAGAGATCTCATTCAGATTTGATGGAGAAATTAAAACCTGTCCAGACAAGCAAAAGTTATGAGAATTCAGCACCACAAAACCAGCTTTACAACAAATGTTAAAGGAACTTCTCTAGGCAGGAAACACAAGACAAGGAAAATACCTACAATAACAAACCCAAAACAATTAAGAAAATTGAAATAGGAACATACATATCAATAACTACCTTAAATGTAAATGGATTAAATGCTCCAACCAAAAGACATAGACTGGCTAAATGCATACAAAAACAAGACCTGTATATATGCTGCCTACAAGAGACCCACTTCAGACCTAGGGACACATACAGACTGAAAGTGAGGGGATAGAAAAAGATATTCCATGCAAATGGAATCAAAAGAAAGCTGGAATAGCAATTCTCATATCAGACAATATAGACTTGAAAATAAAGACTATTACAAGAGACAAAGAAGGACACTACATAATGATCAAGGAATCAATCCAAGAAGAAGATATAACAACTGTAAATATTTATGCACCCAACATAGGAGCACCTCAAAACATAAAGCAAATGCTAACAGCCATAAAAGTGGAAATTGACAGTAACATAATCATATTAGGGGACTTAAACACCCCACTTTCACCAATGGACAGATCATCCAAAAGGAAAATAAAAAATGAAATAGAAGCTTTGAATGACACATTACACAAGATGGACTTAATTGATATTTCTAGCACATTCCATCCAAAAAAACAGAATACACTTTCTTCTCAAGTGCTGATGGAACATTTTCCAGGATAGACCATATCTTGGGTCACAAATCAAGCCTTGGTAAATTTAAGAAAATTGAAATGGTATCAAATATCTTTTCTGACCACAACACTATGAGACTAGATATCAATTACAGGAAATAATCTGGAAAAAATACAAATATATGGAGGCTAAACAATACACTACTAAATAACCAAGCAGTCACTGAATAAATCAAAGAGGAAATCAAAAAATACCTAGGAACAAATGACAATGAAAACAAAATGACTCAAAACTTATAGGATGCAGCAAAAGCAGTTCTAAGAGGGAAGTCTATAGCAATACAATCCTACCTCAGAAAACAAGATAAATCTCAAATAAACAACCAAACCCTAAACCTAAAGCCATTAGAGAAAGAAGAACAAAAAAATCTAAAAGATAGCAGGAGGAAAGAAATCATAAAAATCAGATCAGAAATAAATGAAAAAGAAATGAAGGAAACAATAACAGAGATCAATAAAACTAAAAGCTGGTTCTTTGAGAAGATAAACAAAGTTGGTAAACCATTAGCCAGACTCATCAAGAAAAATGGGAGAAGACTCAAATCAAGAGAATTAGAAATGAAAAAGGACAAATAACAACTGACACTGCAGAAATACAAAGGATCATGAGAGATTACTACAAGCAACTCTATGCCAATAAAATGTACAACCTGGAAGAAATGGACAAATTCTCAGAAAAGCACAACCATCCGAGAATGAACCAGAAAAAAAATAGAAAATATAAGCAGACCAATCAAAGCTCTGAAACTGAGACTGTGATTTTAAAATCTTCCAACAAACAAAAGCCCAGGACCAGATGGCTTCACAGGCGAATTCTATCAAACATTTAGAGAAGAGCTAACACCTATCCTTCTCAAATTCTTCCAAAACATAGCAGAGGAAGGTACACTCCCAAACTCCTTCTGCAAGGCCACCATCGCCCTGATATCAAAACCAGACAAAGATTTCACAAAGAAAGAAAACTACATGCCTATATCAGTGATGAACATAGATGCAAAAATGCTAAACCAAATACTAGCAAACAGAGTCCAACAGCACATTAAAAGGATCATACACCATGATAAAGTGGGGTTTATCCCAGGAATGCAAGGATTTTTCAATATACACAAATCAATCAATGTGATAAGCTATTTTCACAAATTGAAGGAGAAAAACCATATGATCATCTCAATAGATTCAGAAAAAGCTTCTGACAAAATTCAACACCCAGTTATGATAAAAACCCTCCAGAAAGTAGGCATGGAGGGAACTTACCTCAACATAATAAAGGCCATATATGGCAAACCCACAGCCAACATCATTCTCAATGGTGAAAAACTGAAACCATTTCCTCTAAGATCAGGAACAAGACAAGGTTGTCCACTCTCAAGACTATTATTCAACATAGTTTTGGAAGTCCTAGCCATGGCAATCAGAGAAGAAAAAGAAATAAAAGGAATCCAAATCAGAAAACAAGAAGTAAAGCTGTCACTGTTTGCAGATGACATGATACTATACATAGAGATTCCTAAAGATGCTACCAGAAAACTACTAGAGCTAATCAATGAATTTGGTAAAGTAGCAGGATACAAAATTAATGCACAGAAATCTCTTGCATTCCTATACACTAATGATGAAAACTCTGAAAGAGAAACTAAGGAAACACTCCCATTTACCATTGCAGCAAAAAGAATAAAATATCTAGAAATAAACCTACCTAAGGAGACAAAAAACCTCTATGCACTATATGACACTGATGAAAGAAATTTAAGATGATACAAACAGATGGAGAGATATACCATGTTCTTGGATTGAAAGAATGAACATTGTGAAAATGACTCTGCTACCCAAAGCAATCTACAGATTCAGGGTAATCCCTATCAAACTACCAATGGTAATTTTCACAGAACTAGAACAAAAAAGTTTACTATTTGTATGGAAACACAAAAGACCCCAAATACCCAAAGCAATCTTGAGAAAGAAAAATGGAGCTGTAGGAATCAGGCTCCTGACTTCAGACTATAATACAAAGCTACAGTAATCAAGACAGTATGGTACTAGCACAAAAACAGAAATATAGATCAATGGAACAGGATAGAAAGCCCAGAGATAAACCCACGCACATATGGTCACTTTATTTTTAATAAAGAAGGCAAGAATATACAATGGAGAAAAGACAGCCTCTTCAATAAGTGGTGCTGGGAAAGCTGGATAGCTACATGTTAAAGAATGAAATTAGAACACTCCCTACCTCCATACAAAAAAATAAACTCAAAATCGATTAAAGACCTAAGTGTAAGGCCTGACACTATAAAACTCTCTTAGAGGAAAACATAGGCCGAACACTCTATGACATAAATCACAGTAAGATCCTTTTTGACCTACCTCCTAGAGAAATGGAAATAAAAACAAAAATAAGAAAGTGGGAGCTAATTAAACTTAAAAGCTTTTGCACAGCAAAGGAAAGCATAAACAAGACGAACAGACAACCCTCAGAATGGGAGAAAATATTTGCAAATAAAGCAACTGACGAAGGATTAATCACCAAAATTTACAAGCAGCTCATGCAGCTCAATAACAAAAAAACAAACAACCCAATCCAAAAATGGGCAGAAGATCTAAATAGACATTTCTCCAAAGAAGATATACAGATGGCCAACAAACACATGAAAGGATGCTCAACATCACTAATCATTAGGGAAATGCAAATCAAAACTACAATGAGGTATCACCTCATACCAGTCAGAATGGCCATCATCAAAAAATCTAGAAACAATAAATGCTGGAGAGGGTGTGGAGAAAAGGGAACCCTCTTGCACTGTTGGTGGGAATGTAAATTGATACAGCCACTATGGAGAACAATATGGAGGTTCTTTAAACAACTAAAAATAGAATTACCATATGACCCTGCAATCCCACGACTGGGCATATGTCCTGAGAAAACCATAATTCAAAAAGTCATGTACCACAGTGTTCATTGAAGCTCTATTTACAATAGCCAGGATATGGAAGCAACCTAAGTGTCCATCTACAGATGAATGGATAAAGAGGATGTGGCACAATATATACAATGGAATATTACTCAGCAATAAAAAGAAACGAAATTGAGTTATTTGTAGTGAGGTGGATGAACCTAGAGTCTGTCATACAGAGTGAAGTAAACCAGAAAGAGAAAAACAAATACCGTATGCTAACACATATATATGCTAACACATATATAAATATATCTATATATAGTTTTGAAGATCCTAGGGGCAGGACAGGAATAAAGATGCAGACATAGAGAATGGACTTGAAGACATGGGGAGGGGGAAGGGTAAGCTGGGACGAAGTGAGAGAGTGGCGTGGACATATATACACTACCAAATGTAAAATAAATAGCTAGTGGGAAGTAGCCACATAGCACAGGGAGATCAGTTCAGTGCTTTGTGACCACCTAGAGGGGTGGGATAGGGAGGGTAGGAGGGAGACGCAAGAGGGAGGAGATATGGGGATATATGTATATGTATAGCTGATTCACTTTGTTATACAGCAGTAACTAACACACCATTTTAAAGCAATTATACTCCAATAGAGTTGTTAAAAGAAAAAGAAATTAAGCATTAAATTTTTATAATCCCCAGATTTAAAATATTTTAGCCTCTTAAAATTATATTATTAATTTTCAATGTAAGTAACATTGAAGGAATGTGGAAAGAAACAAACCTATACTCCTTCATTCTAATGCTACTATTTTTACTTTTGGTGTGAATTTCCCAGTAGTTTTCCTCATGAATACATATTTTTTGATACCTGTTATGCAATTCTGAATTGTATTTTAAATATCATGTCTTATAAATGCAACGTGTATTAATTATAGAAAGTTTCAATATGTAAATAAGAAAAAAAGAAACAAAACCCATCTGTAATTTTATCTCCCACTTTATGATTTTGAGGTAAATCCTTTGAGCTTTTTTCACATGGAACCATATTGTATGTAAAATTTTATAATCTACTTTATTCTACTTCTTAGTGTACAACGAATATGTTCCATATCCTCTAACATTATTTCTAATGAATACAAATTTTATTTTATGATTATGACACAGTTACTGAAATCTCGCTTTTTTTGGCCATTATAAATAATATTTAATTGACCAACTTTGTAGTACACATTTTGGCAAGTTCACAGTTATTTCCTAGAGTAAATTCCTAGCATGATGGTCACTCATATCCTTTTGATCATCTTTACTTATTTTTTCTTCTTGTTTTATTAATATATAATTGATATACAGCCCTGTGTAAGTTTAAGGCGTGTATAGAATAATGATTTGACTTAAATACATCATGAAATGATTACCAAAATTAGTTTAGTGAACATCCATCATTTCTTATAGACATAAAATTAAAGAAATAGAAAAAAAATGTTTTTCCTTGTGATGAGAACTCAGGATGTACTCTCTTAACAACTTTCATATATAACATACAGCAGTGTTGATTATATTTACCATGTTGTACATCACATCCCTACTATTTATTTGTCGTATAACTGGAAGTTTCTACCTTATGACTAACTTCATGCAATTCCTCCCTGCCCCGCCCTCCCGCCTCTGGTAACCACAAACCTAATTTCTTTTTCTATGAATTTGTTTTGAAGTATAATTGGCCTACAGCACTATGTTAGCTTCTGGCACACAACATAGTGTTTCACTATTTCCATATATTTCAAATGATCATCATGAAAAGTCTAGTTATCATCTGTCACCATGCAAAGACACTAAATAATTATTGACTATATTCCCCACACTGTACATTTCATACTTGTGACTTATTTATTTTATAACTGGTAGTTTGTATCTCTTAATTTCCCTCACTTATTTCTCTCATCTTCCCAACTCCCCATCCCTACCCCCTGGACAATCACCTGTTTGTTGTCTGTGTCTATGATTTTATTTCTGTTTTGTTATGTTTGTTATTTGTTTTTGCTTTTTAGATTCCACATATAAGTGAAATCATACGGTGTTTGTCTTTCTCTGTATGACTTATTTCACTTAGCTTAATACCCTCTGGGTCTACCCATGTTATCACAAATGGCAAGATTTTGTTCTTTTTTATGACTAATATTTTGTTGTGAATGTGTATGTATATTTGTGTATATACATATATATTTTTTAAATTAATTTATTTATTTTAAAAAAAGTGTCAGTTACCACAATGTTCACTGCAACTCTATTTACAATAGCCAGGACATGGAAGCGACCTAAGTGTCCATCAACAGACGTGGCACATATATACAATGGAATATTACTCAGCCATGAAAGAAATGAAATTGAGTTATTTGTAGTAAGGTGGACAAACCTAGAGTCTGTCATACAGAGTGAAGTAAGTCAGAAAGAGAAAAACAAATACCATATGCTAACACATATATATGGAATCTAAAAACAAAAAAAAATAGTTCTGAAGAACCTAGGGGCAGGAGAGGAATAAAGACAGAGACATAGAGAATGGACTTGAGGACATGGGGAGAGGGAAGGGTAAGCTGGGACAAAGTGAGAGAGTGGTATGGACATATATACACTACCAAACGTAAAATAGATAGCTAGTGGGAAGGAGCTGCATAGCACAGGGAGATCAGCTCGGTGCTTTGTGACCACCTAGAGGGGTGGGATAGGGAGGGTGGGAGGGAGACGCAAGAAGGAGGGGATATGGGGATATATGTATATATATATAGCTGATTCACTTTGTTATAAAGCAGAAACTAACACACCATTGTAAAGCAATTATACTCCAATAAAGATGTTAAAAAAAAAAAAACAACAATACTTAGTGACCCCTGGAGAAAGCATCCAGCCTGGCACCATCTCGTAGGCTTCCATTTCCCATCAGGATCCTCTTCCTGAGCTGAGCCCACGTCGAAGTGTTGACCCACAGACTTCAGAGGAAATAAAACGGTGTTTTAAGCACCAAGTTTGGGGGGAGTATAAAGCAAAGATATTAATATAGGTGTATGTGGTTTCATGTGTCTGTGAGAATAACTGAATGCTATGTAGATATTGGCATCAGAATTACTTAAGTGAGCCAGATAGAGAAAGACAGATATAATATGATATCGTTTATATATGGAATCTTAAAAAAGAATGGACTTGAGGATATGGGGAGGGTGAAGGGTAAGCTGTGACAAAGCGAGAGAGAGGCATGGACATATATACACTACCAAACGTAAGGTAGATAGCTAGTGGGAAGCAGCCGGATAGCACAGGGAGATCAGCTCTGTGCTTTGTGACCGCCTGGAGGGGTGGGATAGGGAGGGTGGGAGGGAGGGAGAGGCAAGATGGAAGAGATATGGGAAAGTATGTATATGTATAACTGATTCACTTTGTTATAAAGCAGAAACTAACACACCATTGTAAAGCAATTATACTCCAATAAAGATGTTAAAAAAAAAAGATACAAATGGACTTATTTACAAAACAGAAATAGACCCACAGACATAGAAAACAAACATATGGTTACCAAAAGGGAAATGGGGGAGGGATAAATTAGGAATTTCGGATTAGCAGATACAAACTACTGTATATAAACTAGATAACCAACAAGGACCTACTGTATAGCACAGGGAACTATCCCTAATATTTTGCAATAGCCTATAAGGGAAAGGACTCTGAAAAAGAATAGATCTATACATATATATATGTATAACTGAATCATTGTGCTGTACACCTGAAACTAACACAACATTGTAAATCAACTATACTTCAATAGAACAATTTTTTAAATAGTGGTTTAAAAAAGAATTAAATGAATGAATGGATGAGTTCAAAGCCTTAATATATTCCACTTCTAGATTTTGACTTCTGAGTCCATTAGTATAGAATTTGTTTGGTGGAGCTGACTTTCCCCCTCTCTCTTTTCTCTCAGCAAGAGAAAAGAGTAATTGGGACTTGAAAGAAATTTACCTGCTTCTTAGGAACGTCAGGGATGAAGAGGAAGGGCCCAGCCCATTTGGATTTTCTTCAATGCATGAAAGCCTCCAAGGTGTGGTGTCACGAAAATGAACCAGAAACCAGGAAATGGCTGCTGGGGGCCTAATTTTACCCCTCATTGGCTGTGTCCTTGAACATGATCAGTTTCCTCTCTCTGGGCCTCAGTTTCCCTCTCTGTAAGTGAAAGCTTCAGTTAGAGAGCCTGAAGGTCCTCTCTCGTCCATAACATTACCCAAGTTGTTGCTGAGAATGTTTTAACCCTTTTCATTCACCCCATGAAATGTTGCTTTGAGGACTAGTTTCCAATTAGCATTATTTGGATGCCTCTGTCTTTGGGGGGACAGAAAATAGGACTCAGAAAAGGGAGCTGAGACCCCTTAGATTCTACCATAAAGCAGAAGGAGAGCCTCAGTTAGGATATAGGCACAAGAGCTGCATTTTGGACATTGGCTCGGACACCTGGGTTACACTGGGTCTCATATCTTGAATGCTTATGTAGTCTGGCTAGCAAACTTCAGCTGGAATTTGCAGGGGATGATGGTTTATAAGAAGATCCTGAGTAGGCTTCAGAAACAGTTATGGGAAAAGATGACTCTTCATCTTATGTAAGTCTGATTGGAATGCTCAGAGGACAAATCATGCCTGCCTTCTCCACCCTCCATCTATTGCCATCACTTTTCTGATGATGATTATGGCCAGCCATTATGGAAGGTCTGTTTTCCCAGCCACCTTACACCGGAGACATTATTTACGTCACTTTAAATGGGAAGAAATCGAAACTCAGAAAAATTGTCAAGTGTTCTGTAATTAAGAAACTTAAAGCCAAGGAGTAAAGCCAAATGTATCTGATTCAAAAACACAACATTTTTCACCATATCATACAGTTCTTGGCACCATCCAGAGTCTTCTGTTTCCTGCCGAGCTAAGGCCAAGAGAAGACAGGGACTTTCACAGAAGAACATGCTTAGCACCTAAGTCAGAGGGCTGTTGTGAGAACTGAGGGCTATGAGTGGGACCATCCTGATGTGGCTGTTTCATATCCACCTTGCCCAGAACCTGGATTACATCCACTTCATCCCAAATTCTATCCCTCAAGAATGTTGAGATACTGTATAATTCCAGTGAATAAAGATACATAAATGGCTGCAGAAGCTTGGAGTCTCTGAAGCCTCCTAAAATATGGCTTCAGTCCCTCCTCCCGAACCAAAAGCAGTCAGAGAATCACTATATATTGGGCACATGGAGAAGGAAATATAGGGCACAGTCCTTAACCCAAGGGAGCGTAACCTCCAGTCAACATAAAAACACTCAAAACGTAAGTGCAGAGCTTTGTGGTACTAACTTACACTACAAGATGAATGAGAAAAGAAAGATCCTGAAGGACTGGAAGGGAAAGAGCAGTTTTCATGGAACAAAAAGAGTTTGAACTGAGCCTTGAAGGAAAAAGTGTTTGGGCCAGAGAAGAAGGAAGGGCCTACTTAGCAGTGGGAACAGCATGAGGGAAAGCCTGGTGGGGAGGAATGACCAGGCTTATGGGGAGGATAGTAGGATATAAACCTCCTGGGGTCTGGGACCTAGCAGGAGGAAACTGTGAGTGGCCCCATAGTGGGAGGGAAAGCCAGAGGTCAGCAAATGGGAGATGTTTGACACCCAGGCCCCATCCGCCCATCCATCTCACTTTCTAGAAGACTGAGTCATGCCTTCTACCCACACAAACCTACAAGACAGATACATGCATGTGCGCGCGTGTGCGCGCACACACACACACACACACACACACACACACACACACACACACACACACACGCTTTGTGTTTGTTCCTGTCAGAAACCAGCCTGTGAGATTGCCTTGGATTCCAGAGGAGGGTGGAGAGGACCAAGACAGCAGATTGTTAAGGCTCTAATTACATATCTTTGAGGTGGAAATTTAGTGAAACCACAGACTTGGAACAACATAAAAGTGCATAAAACATCCTCCTCCATTCATTATGCAAGAGAATTGCTCATTTGTGGAGTCTAGATTACAGTAGAGAGCTTATAAATTGAGAAGATGGTGTTTTATGGACCCCCATAAGCACTAGCACATTCTCATCACGAAGAGCATACCTGTTGTATGCAGCTGAACCAGTGCATGCGGTGGGTCCCCCACCCGCTGAGAGATGGCCTCCCAGTGCCGCTCACCTCCAGGAGCGATGAGGAAGGACCAGGACCAAGAGGAGCTCCCCGAGAGGACACGGCATAGAACCATCCTGAGCTCGCAGGGAAAAGCTTCCACTGAAGAGTCATTTATTATGATTAAAAATAATACAAATCTTTAAGATTGTCATATTGGGGGCAAAAAAGGACTTAGAAAAAGGAGTTGATACTTAGTGGCTAACAGTCATCTATTTGTGATTCAAGGGATTCCCTGGAAACGGGGTCCCCCAATTAAAAACAATCTTGAATCAAACTCACTTTAGTTTTTCTTTTTTTATATTTTATTATCTGCTTTCTTTTTCCTTTACATAAAATTGCTTTGAGGAATGATTAAGTCTCAAGAAGAACATTTCTCAAAGTATGTTCTTGTGGAATACTAGTTTACAAGGAAAAAAAAATGTTTGGTGGTTAAATACATTTGGGAAATTTTAAATTAAATTCATGCCCCATCCATACCACTTCCCTTTGAATGTATATGAACATTAACATTAATGTGTTAAAGGCTCTCAAAAGTCTTGCAATAAAGAAATTTAAATTTGTTTAATTTTACTCAGTGTTTCTAAAATTTAAGTAATCAAGAAATCTGATTTTGTTAGTTTGCTTTGTTTTTGTTTGTTTGTTTACAAAACATCTATTATCATCCTGAGCAACCAGTGTTTTATACAAAAAGCTTTGAGAAATAATTACTTTTGGGGCTGGTTTTCCAGTTTCTGTCTTTGCATATAAATTTGAAAATTGTTCAGTGATTTTTCAAGACCTATTGCTTGATCCTTTTGTTTTAGTGCATCCTGGTAATGTTCTGTCCTAATCTTATTATATAGAGTTGCATTACTTACTCATAAAGAGATTCAATGACCAGGTTTCTGGGTGGAACTAGGTGACTTTCGAATCACAGGTTTCTGGAGACTTAAAAAGTCACATCCTTGTCCCCAGAGAGGGATATAGAATCAGAGTGCTCCAGTCAGAGGCACTCAGCACACCTGGGTACAAAAGGGAAGACGTATTAGAGCGTCCTGTGTATATATGTTTAAAAATGATGGTGAAACGGAAAACAACACAAAAGTCCATCCATTGAAAAATGGATAAACAAGCTGGTATATCCATACAGTGGAATGCTACCCATCTATTGAAAGGGTAAACCATAATGCAGACAACAACTTGAATGAATCTCAACATTATCATGTTGAATATAAGTACATACTGTACAATTCACTCATATAAAATTCTAGGAAATACAGACTAAGCTATAGTGAAAGAAAACAGATCAGGGGTAGCCTGGGGAATGGGAGTAGAGGCAGGGAAGAGACACCAGGAAATCTTTAGACGTGGGTAATGAAAATGTTTGTTATCTTAATTGTGGTGATGATTTTATGGCTGTACACATACATCAGAACATTAACCTGTATACTTACATATGTATGGTTTATTGCATATAAGCAATATCTCAAAAGAATTCCAGGGCTTCCCTGGTGGCGCAGTGGTTGAGAGTCCGCCTGCTGATGCAGGGGACATGGGTTCGTGCCCCGGTCCGGGAAGATCCCACATGCCACGGAGCGGCTGGGCCCGCGAGCCATGGCCACTGAGCCTGCGTGTCCAGAGCCTGTGCTCCGCAACGGGAGAGGCCACAACAGTGAAAGGCCCGCGTACCGCAAAAAAAAAAAAAAAAAAAAAAAGAATTCCAAAACTAAATTTAAATAAATAAAATGAACTAAATAAGAGATTTTGAAATTTTCTCCAGGAAAAAAAAAAAGATGAGCTATCTGTGCCTGGCTTGCCTCTGATTGATGTTTCTGGTCATCAGTGATTTTCAGATAATCAAAGTTGGTAAACAGATGAGTGAATGAGTTCAGGGCCTTGATAGGCTCCATTTGTAGACATTGCCTCCTAAGTCCCTTTATAGACCATTCAGGCAAAGGGAACTCTGTTTTTCTGTCATTATTTTCTCATCAGTGGAAGAGGCCTTCAAAGAATTTCTTCTGGTTCCTAGAAACTTCAGGGATGCCAAGAAGGGACCTGTCCATTGCCGTTTCATTGATGACACAGTTTCTCCAGAGCTAGTGTGGTTTAGGGGACCAGACCTCTCTGGTCCAACCTTGGCTCACCCTCACTGGCTGAGCATCCTTCGTGTGGTCATTTCCTCTCACTGTGTCTTTGGGAAATCAGACACTTCAAAGATGTAACAGATTTCAAGGATTAAAAAGACAGCTCAGGACTTCCCTGGTGGCACAGTGGTTAAGAATCTGCCTGCCAGTGCAGAGGACACGGGTTCGAGCCCTGGTCTGGGAAGATCCCACATGCCGCAGAGCAACTAAGCCTGTATGCTACAACTACTGAGCCTGCGCTCTAGAGCCCATGAACCACAACTACCGAGCCCACGTGCTGCAACTACTGAAACCCGTGTGACTACGGCCTGTGGTCCGCACTGAGAAGCCCACACAGCGCAACAGAGAATAGCTCCAGCTCACCGCACTAGAGAAAGCCCACATGCAGCAACGAAGACCCAATGCAGCCAAAAATAAAATAAATTAAAAAAAAAAAAAGACAGCTCACCTTGGGGAAACCAAAGCACGAAAAGAGTTTCATTTCTAAAATGAAAGGGTGGTAAAATTCCTTCTTGTTATGACATTTTATGATTCTTTGAATTTTCCTCTGCAAGTGAGAATGGCACTGTGGGAACTCTAAATGGATGGATAAGAGCTTGAAGAATAGGAAAGAGAGATGGATGGGGACAAAAATGGGAAATGGCCACTTTGAGTGCTAAGAGGCTGGTCTTCATAGTCGTACAGACCTTAGCTTCCCCCCAGGACAGGTCTTTGACAAGCCACTGTGACCTTGAGCAAATTCACAGCTCTGAGTCTCCTCTGCAAACTAGAATTATTAGTAACTACTACCACATCGTTATTCTCAAAAGTAAATGAACAAAACGTTTGTAAAAATTCCCAGCGCAATGTCCATCCTATATTAGGGGTAAAACGTCATTTCATTCCCCACCTTCCAGAGACAAGTAGCCCATTAAGCATTTTGCTAAGAGGAGTCCCACAAGTTCACTGGCAAATATAGGTCCATGTGTCCCAAATTCTCAAAGCTGATTCAATGGCAAAGCCTGAGCTCTCCCCAAACCATGAGGCTCCTAGATCTCCATCTGTGCTTAACTGATCCGTTTAAGGCATTTTTCCCTGGTGACGCATTGCCTCTGGGAAGGACCCCACTAATGTAGCAGGGCTTTCCCCCCAGCCATGGAGTTCTTTCCTTCCATCCCCCTTCTCCAAGCCCTACAGGGCCTCTTCTGGCGTTTTGTCCTCTGCTGCCCACCACCCCCACTCCATCTTCAAACTTGCTTCCTTTCCTTCCTTCCCCCTCCTTGCTTTTTTTTTTTGGTGTGGACCATTTTTAAAGTCTTTATTGAATATTTTTAATTTACAATATTTACAATATTTACAATATTTACAATATTTACAATATTGCCACTGGACCGCCAGGGAAGTCCCCCTCCTTGCTTTTTAAGGGACAGCCAGGTCTCAGGCACTTCTAGGGATCAGGCTGGTGAAAACAGGTGGATGATGTCAAATAAGGGGACAGGAATTTGTGTGTCTCATTAAATTAAGTCTATTAGAGAAGGAAGGCTCTTTGGGGTGTGTATTCGTTTCCTGTGGCTTGCATCACGAAGAACCAAAGACCAGTTTGCTGAAAACAACAAGAAGCTATTTTGCCACAGTTCTGGAGGCCAGAAGTCTGAACTCAAGGTGTCAGCAGGGCTGTGTTTTCTCTGGCAGCTCAAGGGAGACTCCCCCTCGCCTCTTCCAGCTTCTGGTGGACGCTGGCAATCCCTGGCTTCCTACTCTATAGACTCAACACTGTAATCCCTGCCTCTACCATGACATGGCATTTTCCGTATGGGTCTTTCTTTCCCTGAGTCTCTGTGTCCTTTCTTTTCTTATAAGGACACCAGTCATATTAGATGAACTCCTCTTAATTACACCTGCAAAGACCCTGTTTCCAAATAAGGTCACATTCTGAGGTCTGGGTGGACATTAATTTGGAGGGAGGGGGACAATATTCAATCCCATATAGGGTCCTCGGTGTCCAACCCACCCGAAGGGAATAAATCCTAGAGATTAAGGTGACTTGGTCTAGATTATAGGGCCAATTAATGGCAAAGCTAAGACTGTAGTTCAGGCCTTTTGCTTCCACATCCAGACTGATTTCTAAGGCACCTATATGTCTCTAATGAGCACCAACCTGGCTCCAAGCTCAGGGTGGGGAAGAAGGATGATTTTGTTTTTGGAGGCTTCCTGCATTGAACTAGGCTTATAATAATAATAACCAATATGCACTGGGCTTTGGAGGCATGATCTCTAATCTCTGTGACAATGGTTAACACACTCAGAGAGCTCACTATGGGCCAGTCAATACTCCGAGCACTTAAATGTGTATTAACTTATTTAATCCTCCCAACAAGCTGATGTCTGAATCCAAAGCCCATACCCTTCCTCTAGCACCAAGCTGCCTTCAACAAGAACTTCGAACATGGCACTTTAGACAATGCCTCTCCATCCACACCAAATGCCTGTGAGTGATTGAAAGCTCAGCTGGAATTTGAAAATTCCTAGTCTGGGGATGAGATAAACACACAGGACAGTTGTCTATCCAAAGGCCAGCTGTCAGGCAATTAGCTGGGAAACTTCCAAAGCCAAATCTTTAGATGTGCCTACAGATTGAGACAAGGAAGGGTCAGTTAAGCCCATTCCAGCTGATTGCTGTGGTTTCTGGCCAGGATAGCTGACAGAGGTGCATCGGCAGCCCCTGCTAGTCAAGGTGCAGATATGGGACAAATCTCTCCGGCCTGATGCAGCTCTGAGACAGGGAGGGGCAGAGAGGAGGAGAGCAGCTCAGATTTTAAGGACTGCTGTTTTGACCCCAGTGGCACCAGCTCACCGCTCCTTACATGCTGTGGGACTATGGGCAGTAATCAACTATTATCCAATGGCATCAATTAAAGCCAAGGAAAGGGCTCAGTGGGATGCACTGGCTCTCGGAGAGGGAGTGCAGAAGGAGGGGATGGCCATCTCCTCCTGGGCGTTTGGAGGTAGAAAGTGCTTTTGGATGCCATAGGGGATAAAAAAGGAAATGGCATTTCCTTTGCCTCTGCCACTCCCTTTGTAATGATAGTTCTTATTTGAGGAAAGGCATATGTGAAGGATTTGGGCTCTGGAGAGGATTTTTGAGGTCATACCCTGGGTTGCTGGACCAGGTTTTTGGAGGAGTCTGAACATAGAGCTACTGGTGTACATTAAGAGAAGAGAAGTGCTTTTTTCATTTATTAAGGAGAATAAGGAAGCAGCCAAGAGCACCGACCTGGAGTCTTGAGACCTTTGGCCCCATGGCGGCTTTACCATCACCTTGCTGTGTGACCTTGGAGATACACTTTAACCTCACTGTGTGTGAGATTCCTCACTTGTCAAGTAATGATAACAATGCATGTTTGATCCTTCTCTATGGGCTATTGTGAGACTCAAATAGGACAATATACACAAAAGCATTTTGAAAAGCACAATTTTAATAGTGGGGACCAAAGGTACTGTTGACTAAGGGCCCAAAGGAGCTGCTCAGCTACCAACTAACCAGCTGTGGGAAGTTGGGAAAGTCGTCATAAAACTCTAATAGTGCACTATGGCCTTAGGTCACAGAGTTTTTGCAAATCTAACCAAAGTAATGGACTCAAGGCCCCAGAAAAATACCCAAGGAGTCAATAATGTTTGCACACAACCCCAGAAGAGTCCCAACCTCTCTAGGCCTATCTGTGGGCCTCTAGCAAGTCCCTAGACCCCTAGATTGAAAGCACCCGCCCCCAGAAGCAGGCGTACAATTCCTGCAGCCCAGACTCGGTTAATATACCTTAACAAAGAGTATCTCAATGTTACTGGGAACCATAGCAGATTGAAAGTGAAGAAATATATTATTTCTGCTATTTATCAGGATCATCACAAAAGTAATACTGCACAGGGTCAAGCAGTACTTGAGGGTCATGTACAGCACTTTTCTGAGCATGTTCTAAGCTACAGCTAGTTCTTCTCTAGCTTACCCATCCATATGCTCCCATCTCCTTCCTGTCTTTCAGAGATTCATCAACATCTCTGGGCACAGAGAGCCACACATGCTGTTCTCAGCACAGTCATGGATTGATATCCTTTTTATAGCTTTGCTGTCATTTCAGTGGGATTTGGGAGGCAGGGGAGGCAAGCATGTGAACTCAGGCTGGAGCCAGAAGCGCCTCACATTTTTTAGGTTATGTCAACCTCCCACTGCTCCACACCTGGAAGGCCAGATGTGAGACAGCGCCTTGGTTTGCTTTTGCAGTGTCACATCAGGCCATCCATCTGATTGCCCATCAGCAACCCCTGAGTGCCGGCGTCCATGCAAGGCACCATCCAGCCACCGTGAGCCAAGGCAGGAGCAGGCACAGAACAGCCGCAGACCGATCTGAGGTGATATACCTTGAGCAGGAATGTCTTGACATCACAAGGGACCATTCCCAGCAGTGTGTGTGTCCCACGTGGCTGAGATGACTAATGCATTCACCTGTGGGACGATGCAGTCTCTGCTGTTTGGGCAGATGTGAGCGCCCATTCCACGTCTAGGATGTGGGCTTGCACTGGAGGGGCAGCACAGCACAAAGGTCTAGAAAGCAGACCCCAGAGGTATTCACTAGCTGTGCAACATTGAACACATTTCCTAGCCTTTCTGTGCCTCAGCATCGTCAACTGTAAAATAGGGACGATTTAATCCTCACTTCATACAGCTGCTATGAAAATTAAAAGGGTTAATACATATGAAGTGCTTAGAACAATGTCTAGTGAGTGTAGTAACTGCTCAATAAGTGCAATTTATTTGAGAATGGGGATAAAGAGGTGCTAGGGACTGAATGTTTGTGGCCCCCTAAAATTCGTAAGTTGAAGCCCTAACCCTCAGTGTGATGGAGATTAGGAGACTTGGAGGTGAGCTTTTGGGGAGATAATTAAGTTTAGATGAGTCATGAGACTGGAGGCCCCATGAAGAAACTAGTTTCTTTGTGAGGGAGACAGACCAGAGCTTGCTGTCCCTCCAACATGTGAGGACAGAGTGAGAAGGTAGAAGAGCCTCCCTGGGAACAGAATCTGCTGGCATCTTGATCTTGGACTTCCAGCCTCCAGAACTGTGAGAAATCAAAGCCTGTTGTCTAAGCCCACCAGTCAGGGGGCATATTAGTCAGAGTTCTCCAGGGACAGCCAATATGGTGTGTGTGTTGTGTGTGTATTAAGAAATTGGCTCATGTGATTGTTTGGGCTGGCAAGTCTGAATTCTGCAGGATAGGATGGCAGGCTAGAGACCTCTGGAAGAGTTGATGTTGCAGCTTGAGTCGGAAAACAGGTTGGAGGCAGAATTCTCTTTTCCTCAAGGACCTCAATCTGTTTTCGCTTAAGGCCTTTGACTGATTGGATGAGGCCTGCCACACTATGAAGATTAATCCACTTTACACAAAGTCCACAGATTTAAATGTTAATCTCATCTAAAAACTACCTACACAGAAACATCTAGACTGGTGTTTGACCAACTATCTAGGTACTGTGGCCTCACCAGGTTGACACCTACTGGCATGTAGAATTAACCGTCACAGGGGGACTGAAGGTAAGCAGTGTACAGGTCCCCATGTGCATACCTTGGGCACACTTCCTCAGACACACGCCACATACTTAAAATGCCACAAAGACCAACGCTGTCTCTGGAGCCGGGGCTCCTGCATCTAGATTTGCAGAAGGTAATTGCAGAGGGATGCCCAGGCCTGTGTTATTAGCACATTCAGAGCAGCAGCTCTCACAGAAGCCAGATGGCAAACACTTGCTTTGGGGGCAAGTGCAGACTTGGGGCCCTACATCTTGGACAAGACCCAAGAGGCTGCCCCTCAGGCATCCACCTTCCCAGTAACTATACTTTCCTCTTACTGCTTTGCCTACATTATCTCCTCTGGTCCACATGGCCTCCTGGGGAGAAGGCTGGGTGGGGATTATCATGTCTTTTTCATGGAGGCATGTTTAAAACTAGAGGCTACACAACTAATAAGGACCGAATCTGGACTAGACGTTCGCTTTTCTGACCCCTACTTCAGGGCACTTTTCCACTACATCAGTGTCCTCCAAGCCCACAAGCAGAGTCAGCCTGTGATGTCGGGGGAAGGGACCAAAGGGATTAAGAGGAAGTAAAGAGGGTTTGTGTTATTAACTCAAGCAAATCAGTTCACCCATCTGAGCCTCGGTTTCTTCAAATGCAATATGAAACAACTAGGCCATAGGTTCCTAAGGATGGAAACCTCATCTTTTCTCTCTTACTATGTCTCCTGCCCAGCCTGTTATGTAGAAAGCATTTGGTCAATGCTGGCTGAATTAAATGGGGGTTAGGAGGCTGTACTAGTTCGCTAGGTCTGCCATAACAAAGTACTGAAGATTGGGTGCCTTAACCAATGGAAATTTATTTTCTCACAATTCTGGAGGCTGGAAGTCCAAGATCAAGGTGTCAGCAAGGGTTGGTTTCTTCTGAGGCCTCTGTCCTTGGCTTGTAGATGGCTGACTTCTCCCTGTGTCTTCACATGGTCTCTTCTCTCTTCACGTATGCCCTAATCTCCTCTTCTTATAAGGACACCAACCATATTGGACTAGGGCCCACCCTACTAATCTCATTTTAACCTAATTATCTATTTAAGTTCCTATCTCCAACTATAATCATGCTCTGAGGTACTACTGGGGGTTAGGTCTTTGACATAGAAATTTGGGGAGGATCTAAATCAGCTCAGATCAGGGGCTTGTTGGTCTCTAGAGTCATTCCAGCTCTGACATTTGATATCTCTGATGGTGAACCAGGAACTTTTTTAGATCAGTTTTAGATTCATAGCAAAATTGAAAGGAAGGTACGCATTTGATGGCTAGGCATTTATCCCTTTAATGAACAGTTCTTGGTAAAAATGAGCACATTAAAGTCACCAATAAGAGAACAAAGAACCCAATTTTAAAAATAGGCCAAAGTCCTTAACAGACACCTTATCAAAGGAGATTAACAGATGGCCAATAAGCATATGAAAATATATTCAAATCATATGTCATCAAGGAAATGCAAATTAAAACAACAAGATACCGCTACACACCTACTAGAATGGCCAAAATCTGGAAACTTGACAACTCCAAATGCGGGTGGAGATGTGAGGCAAGAAGAACTCTCACTCATTGATGATGGGCGTGCAAAATGGCACAGCCACTTTGGAAGACAGTTTGGTGGTCTCTCCCAAAACTTATCATACTCTTGCCAAACAGTCTAGCAATTGCTGTCCTTGGTATTTACCCCAAAGAGCTGAAAACATGTCCACACAAAACCCTGCACATGGATACTTACAGCAGTTTTTTCTTAATTGTCAACACTTGGAAGCAACCAGCACATCCTGCAGGTGAATGAACAAACTGTGGCACAACCAGAGAATGGAATATTATTCGGCACTAAAGAGAATTTAGTTATCAAGACATGAAAAGATATGGAGGAACCTTAAAAGCATATTCCTCAGTGAAGGAAGCCGATCTGAAATGGCTACATTCTGTATGAGCCCAACTATATCACATTCTGGAAATGGCAAAACTATCAAGACAATAAAAAGATGAGCAGTTGCTAGGGGTTGAGGGAAAGAAGGAATGAACATGTGGGGCATGGAGGATTTTTTAAGGCAGTGAAAAAGTTGGTATGATACTATAATGATGGATCCATGTCATGGTGCATTTGTCTAAACCTGTATAATGTGCAACACCAAGAGTGAACCCTAATGTAAACTATGGACGTTGGCTGATAATGATGTATCAATGAAGGTTCCTCAATTGGAACAATGTACCATTCTAATGGGGATGTTGATTAATGGGGGAGGCTATGCATGTTGTGGGGTGGTCAGGGGGGTTACAGAGACTCCGTGCCTTCCTTTCAATTTTGCTGTGAATCTAAAACTGATCAAAAAAAAATAAAGCCCTATAATACAATAATGATAATAATAATAAAACCCCTTGTTTTTATAATCATCGTCCTGGAAATGGGTAAAATCAGGGGAAAAAAGATTAGTGCGTCATCCAGCGACACTTTGCCTTCAGGAAGAAACTGCCTGGTGTCAACCAGCCAAACAAAGCATCCAGGCTTTGAAAATAATGAGGGAGGAGCCAATCAGTATAATTTATTATTATTACTAAGAGAACACTGCCATTTTAAATATTTTAAAACCATCTAAAACAGTGTGTTTGGGAGTTTATCTGTCAAATACAATTGTGCTGAATTTTTTAAAATGAGGATGGGAACACATGTATATGTATAACCGATTCACTTTGTTATAAAGCAGAAACTAACACACCATTGTAAAGCAATTATACTCCAATAAAGATGTAAAAAAATAAATAAATAAAATAATAAAATGAGGATGTCAGGGTACTGTAGTTTGCCTCTAGATAAGGAATGTGGTTGGATTGGGGTCCGGATGCCTTGATTAGGTGGTACAGCCATGCAGTGGATACTCCTCAGCAATAAAAAGGTGTGAACTATGGATTCATGCAACTACTGGATGAATCTCAAAGTAATATGCTGTTCTTAACCGGGAGCAGTCACGACAAGGACGAAGGACTGTTTCTGGATGCAGACACAGTTGTGCTGGAGATGTAAAATCTCTTAGCAACTGAATGGATGCATTGTTTCCTTTTTTATTTTAAGTAGGAACTTGTTTTCTACAACTAACATACTTGAATTAGTAATACACTTAGTGAGAAGCTGATAAAAAAGTACTTACTGTATGAATCTATTTACATAAAGTCTAGAAAATGCCACCAGGTGGAGAGTGAGGGAAAGCTGATAATGGTGTCTGGACAACTGGGTTCAGGGAGAGATGGGACGGCAGATTACAAGAGGCATGAGGAGGCTTTGGAGGTGATGGACCATGGTCACCATCTTGATTGTGCTGCTGGTTTCACAGGTGTATGCATCTGGCAAATCTTATCAAGGACTACACTTTTTTTTTTAATTGTATAGTTGATTTACAATGTTTCAGGTGTACAGCACAGTGATTCAGTTATATATATTTATATTCTTTTTCAGATTCTCTTCCATTACAGGTTATTACAAGACACTGAATACAGCTCCCTGTGCTATACAGTAGGTCCTTGTTGTTTATCTATCATATATAGTAGTGTGTACCTGTTAATCTCAAATTCCCAATTTATCCTTCCCCCCTTTCCCCTTTTGTAACCATAAGTTTGTTTCCTACCTCAGTGAATCTGTTTCTGTTTGTAAGTAAGTTCATTTGTATTATTTTTTTAGATTCCACATATAAGTGATATCATATGATATTTGTCTTTGACTTACTTCACATAGTATGATAATCTCTAGATCCATCCACATTGCTGCAAATGGCATTATTTCATTCTTTTTTATGGCTGAATGGTATTCCATTGTATTGAGATATATATATATATATATATATATATATACACACACACACCGTATCTTTCAAGGAGTACACTTTAAACAGGTATTGTTTATTGTATGTCAATTACAGCTCAATAAAGCTGTTGGAAAGGAGTGGCTGCAGGAATGATAAGTGTTTTATCAGAGTAAAGCATTTACAGCTTAAGGCCTGAAGAGAGGAATACCCAGAAGATAAGAGACAATTTGCCTCTAGTTTCCTGAGAGGTTCCAGGAACCCAAAAAGCAGGGTTGAGAAGCGGGGTAGACAAAAGTCCATACACAGAGCGCCTGGACCCCCAGGTCCCTACCCTACCTCATCCACCGTGGTACCTGCTCCTCCAAGATTGGACTCAGGACAAAATGACCCAGCCCGAGGTCCCTCCGGGAGGCTAGATTCAGGTATTCTAATTGAGGAAAAGCCATGAGCGTGATCTTTAAAGCCGGTAAAACCCAATTGTCCATCTGTGTAGCTCATCAGGATTTCCTCATCTTTAAGAAATCTGACAAAAGGAGGCCCAGAGGACCCCAATGAAGCCAGCCTGAGGGGCCTCAGTGCTTGCGGGAGAATGTCCCCGCTGCCCTGTGCGGAGGGCAGCGCTCCTCCAAGGCCCTGCCTGGGATATTGTGGTCCCCTGGGCCTCTCCTCTAACATCCACTGTCATTTCCTCTGCCACGTTGTCAACCAGCTGTTCTAGGCACAGAAGAGAGTTCAGGAGCATGGCTCTAAGTCAGCCCATGTAGTTCAAGTGCAGGCTCCAGCCTTGACCAAGAGCAAGCGTCTTACCCTGTGTGCTCTGCGGCCCCATCTAAAGCAGGGATAACAAGAGCACAGAGCCACTGGGGGGGCGGTGCCCACGCTTAGAGCCCTGCCTGTTCCTGGAAGGATCCACAACTGTCAGCACTTTTGTCCTATTCCAGGGAGGTTTACACTAGATGTCTTCCATGTTCCTTTCTGGTTTAACTGCATATTCTCTTTTAGGTCTTCAGACAGTGTCTGTCCCCTAGGTGACCACTAGCTTCTGAGTTTAAACCTATGCTCATGGACTTCTGAACTCCATTGAAACAGCTTCCTAAGGAGCCGGCACATATCTTCCAGGGACCTCGACTTTCCCTCCCTGTCTCGCTCCCCTTCCCACCACCCCTGCCAAGGTGTGCGCACCTCCCTGCTCCCACCCGCACCTCCAAGCATCAGGACCACCCAGTGCTCATTCCTGTCCTGGGTCTCCAGGCCCCTGCCGGGAAGGGGGCCACCCCTGCTGGACACACTTCTCAGCTTCAATCCTTCATCCCACACCATTAGCATACCCAATAATCTAATTCTACTTTGATTACTTCCATTTGTTATTTCTGATAGTTTGTTATTTCATTTTCACACACAGGATCTGGGGGGAGATCTTTGTTTTCATGAAACCCACTATCATCATTAGAAACTGTTGCTGACAAAAATGCAGATCTGACGGTGTGTGCAAGACGTTACCTGATACAGGAAAGAGGAGCCAGGCGACAGAGATGGTTAAAAGGCCTGGGACTGCCTTTCATGAAACTGTAAACACCGTACCTGCGTCCAGCAAACTACCCAGCTCCAGCATGTGCGACCTGGGGGCGGGAAGGGAGGCGGAGGTGAGGCACCCGACAGACTCTAAGCAAACTTTCCCTCAGCCCTCACCCACTGTGATTTCTTCCTTGTTGTGACAACACAGGTTTGTTTATTTTTTGAATGTGAGAGGGAGAGGTTGAAGGTGTGAGCGGTGGGTAGATGCCGGCAGAGTATGGCCTGGGTTTGCAACCTGGCTCTGCTCCTAAACCTCTCTCGACTTCAAGCAAGGCACTTCCCTTCCCTGGACCCCAGTTTTCTCATCTGTAAAATGGTGCCATTAATAGTACCTTTCTCATAAAAGTGTTACAAAGAATGCACCAGTTCATCCGCACTCTGTTATATTGGGTGTTTTATCTAGTCCAATTTTTTCTAATTTACAGACTGAGAGAGGGGGAGATTCAGAGAGGAACTGAGAGAGAGACACCAATAGCACTCACGCAAGGTTGAAGGGCTCTCTATCGTACCCTGGGGACCAAATCCAAATCTCCAGGCTCCTTGTTCACAAACTTCCATGCCAGGCCCCAAGCATAGTCTATTAAAATATAGGGCTTCCCTGGTGGCGCAGTGGTTGAGAGTCCGCCTGCCGATGCAGGGGACGCGGGTTCGTGCCCCGGTCCGGGAAGATCCCACATGCCGCAGGGGGACTGGGCCCGTGAGCCATGGCCGCTGAGGCTGCGCGTCCGGAGCCTGTGCTCCACAACGGGAGAGGCCACAACAGTGAGAGGCCCGCGTATCGCAAAAAATAAAATAAAATAAAATGTAAATGTTCCCCAGGAGGTCTCACTCCCAGTTATTAGCATCTTAATATTAGTGATGTGAATTAGTCTAACATCTTTTTTGTTAATTGCACTCTGTCTGGTTGGACTGGGGTGCAGGAGGGGTAGGAGAGGGGCAGACTTTGTGATTTTGGCGGCCTCCCTCAAACTACAGTTTGCCTCAGAAAAAAGGCACCCCCTCTCCTGCTCTCATGGAACGAGGTTGAGATTGAAGTCCTAGGGTCAGACGGCCCAGTGAGAGCGCTGCTCCCAGCAGCCTGCATTTGGGATCTGAACACCTCAGAGAAGGAAACTCGGACCAGGTCCTGATCCCAGACTAGACTCTGAGGCATGGGTGAGCATGTGGGCCGGAGAAGGAGGACAGGACCACTAGGAAAGCTCTAGCAGCCGCCCAGGCGAGACAAGGCATGGGCTGACCATTCGATCTTTCTTTCACTTATTCATCCCTCAGCTGAATGTATGAGCACCCTCTCTGAGCTGAAGATGAATGACAGTCCCAGACCTCAGAGCAGGGATGCTCTGATCATCCTGTACCACTGGCAGCCTCATGGACTCCTGATGCTGGGGGGGATGTTTAATCCATGCCTTGAAACCCTGGGAACATCCCTGTCAACCAAACGACTGAGATGGAGCCAGAAAACCCACTGAAAATTGTGCAGCTCCTTCCTTCAAGGAAACAAGAGCTAAATAATGGGCTCCCTCCCCATCCCTGCTTCTTAGAGAGAAAATAAACATCGTGGGTTGTTCTTCTTCTTCATTAAACTCTCTAAGTTTAGATCTGCTTCTTTGAGCTCCTAATCTAAGAACAGTGGACTAGAGAAAATACAAGAAGGAAAATATTCTGTCAAAGAGAGGATGCCACCTTTTTATTATTCAACTCACATTTTCAAGGATTGAGTATGGCTTGAAAAGAATCTTCCATTTGATCCTCATAAATTCTATAAAGGCTGAAGATTACAGCATATGTTTGTTTACTACCCAAGGCCAATATGGGGGCAGGACTGGGATGTGAAGTCGGCCCTGGGTGACCCCAGAGCCCAGGCTCTTCCTGGGGTGAGGCTGCACAGGTCTCTCCACAGCCCACCAGTTGGCCTCCACCCTCACCCCACATCCAGGCCCCAGGTCCTTAGCCCCTCTGTCCTCAGATGCATCTTGTCTTATCTCCATGAAGAAACCCCATCCTGCCACAGTGGTCCCATCCATCCTTTAGAGTTACCAAATCATCCATTATCCCCACCAAATAGTCTCTCTTGTTTAAGAACATTCATCAGACCAAACAGACACCATGAATTCTATGATGCTTTGAAATGCATCTATATTTTAGTAATCACAACAGTATCTATGCACACTTGAAAAACAGTTTCGCAGGGAAACGTTATTTATTCACACTGACTAAAATATTCCCTTTGCCTCTGAATTAGAAAATCCCTGGAAATAATTCACCTTGAAGTCCCCAGGTGTTCGGACTAGCTGAGGACACTGCTTTCCATCCCATAATCTCTCCTACCTGTTGAACCAGCAGGGAAATCTAGTACTTGCAAGGTACCTTTTGGTTTTCTTTTTTTTCTTCTTCTTCTTTATTACAAGCTAGAATTGCACCCCCAGCACGGTCAGTGCTGTCCAACCCTCTCCCGCTCTTCACACGCAGGGCCTCGTGCCCAGACTTATTCTGACCGTCTCTTCTTTCCTTAGCAATAAATGACATGATGGCAAAAGCAATCTTTTTATAGTACCTGACAGTTTACACAGCATATTTACCTATATTGGCTCCCTTCATACTCAAATTGACCCAGGTGGGTTTTATTACTGCTATTTTTCTCAAAAACACTGAGGTTCAGAAAGATTTAAGCAACTTGCTCAAGTATGCTCAGCTCATGGGTGGGAAAGAAAGATCCAGAACTGTAGGTGTGCTTCATTCCCTCCCTAGAGCCTACCCCACCCCTGTCCATCGCCTCCCTTATGGCCATGGTGATGGCGGTTTCCTGGCCAGCTCGGAGCAGGGGCCCTGGCTTGTTGGCATGGGTGGAACACCCACGTGCCTGAGTCCCTGCCCGCACAGCCTCATTCTCCAGCCGTTTTGGTTTATGAGGTGCCACATCAGCATGAAAGGACAGCCCTGTTGGTGGTAGGGACAGTTCTGCTCTCTATTTCCCATCCCAAGAGGCTTCAGGAGACACGGGAACAGCCTTTGTGCAGAAGGAATGACTGCTTTAGGCAGCAAAGGATCACGGCAGCAGCCTTGGGAGGAGAGCGACTGCCGAGGGTGTTCTAACCCGCTAAGCCTGAGAAGCTTCTCTTGGACCGTTTACTGTGGAGTACTCGTTCCCCTGAAGCCTCGAGCCAGAACACAGAGTCTGGGGAAGTGCTTCCTTCATTCTCCCTGAGCACTGTCTTCCCTTCCAGAGCATCCCTTCCAAGTGGCCCTCCCACCTACAGCGGAAATCTCACATGTGGTGTCCAGGCACCCAGCATGGGCCAGCCTGCCTGCAAGGGTTCTTCCCTACCCCCGCCCCACCCCGCAAAGCTCTCAGCAGCAGGGCTGGCTGCCGCACTCTGGTGTTAATCCTGAGTGCCCTCCAAGCCCCTCCCCCCCCCCCCCCCCCCCCCCCCCGTTAATTGCCAAACAAACAGCTGCCTAACAAGGAGGTGTCTCTCCTCCCCTTCCCAGTAGAACAGAGATTTGGGACTGAGTTTGCACCTTGAGGCCCAAAGGCTGTGGCCCATCTGGTCTTTCTCCCTCCTCCTTCGACACTAAACATTTTCAGGCAGGAGATGGCCAGCTGGGCAGAGGCCTCTGGAGACCCCTCCCCCTAGACTCACCGGAGTGAGAACCCGCCCCCATTCAAAGACTGACAGGGACCATCTGTGTCTGAGTCCTGGGAATCAGGCAGCCAGTGCCCCTAGACTCCGGGGGCCTCCAAGCTGTGAGGAAATTCTGCCAAGCCCCCAGCTCCTCCCCCCAAATCCCCCGACACCAAATATAACCAGCAATTCTCTGCCTTCCCCCACCTGCCTGAACCAGAGAGCTAGGGCCAAGCCAGTCTAATTTCCTGCACCCCACCCTGGGGAAATGCAACTGCATTAGGGCAGGAAAGAAGATTTTGGCTACTGATTCTACAGCTCCTGGGGGCATCCAGACAATTCAGGCTGCTGATATAGGAGAGATGAAAAGAAGGCTGAGGAACAGAAACCAGGATGAAGGCTTCAGTCCCCAACTAGGACAAAAGGGGTGTCCGTCCGTACTGAGAGCACAGAGCAAGGAGAAATCCTGCAATTTCACTCACACAGCTTCACCTGCCCTAAAATTCTAGAGAAGAAAAAAAATCACATTCTCCTTTAGTCCAAACCTTTTATTCTAAAGATGAGAAAACAGAACCTCAGCAATGAGGGTGACATATGGCATATCCAGGACATGAAGCCATCTCTCCTGACTCCCAGGCCTGTACTTTCCTCCCTCGTTTCCTGTTGACTTTCACTGCCAAGTTCTCTCAGCCTGAGTTGATGATTACCCCTGTAGTTCCAGGCCTCAGGTTCCCTATGCATGAAACAGTCTGCTGCAAAGAAGGGAAGGCAACTAGGAGGACAAGAGGCATGTGGGAGATGGTCCAGAGATGGCTGTTCAAGGGCTCCCCATTTGGGGGAGAGGGAGCAACCCTAAAGGCCCTCTCTCCCTCCTTTGCAGCAAGTGAAGTCAGAGACCTCAGTGTGTGTAAGGCAATGAGGTGTCGTAGGAAGAACACACAAGCGGAGGGCTGGGTTCAGATCTCAGTTCTGCCATTCACCAGCTCTGCAGCCTGGATGTATAGCTTTGCCCCGGTGGTCCAGTGGTAAAGAATCCGCCTTCCCATGCAGGGGACATGGGTTCGATCCCTGGTCAGGGAACTAGGTTCCCACATGCTGCGGGGCACCTGAGCCCGCATGCCACAATTACTGAGCTCGTGCGCCTCAACGAGAGAGCCCACGTGCCATAAACTACAGAGCCCATGCACCTTGGAGCCCGTGCGCCACAACCAGAGAAGAGAAAACCCACACAGCACAACTAGAGAGAAGCCCGCATGCTGCAACGGAAAATCCCGCATGCTGCAACTAAGACACAATGCAGCCAAATAAAGGTACCGGCCTGACAGCTATTAGTTCAATCTGTTCTTCATACTATGTTTATAATCTGAGGGTGTTAAGTGTTCTCTGTAATCTTATATTCCCAGACTTCTGGTCTACCCCAAACTAAGAGGAAGGTCTGGAGAGGAATGTAAATGATGCATATTCTTATAGATTGGGACCATCCCCAGGAGGTAAAGTTGCTTCCCTGGTTCTCTGTCTCTCTCTCTTTTTATTTTTTTTTTTATAAATGTATTTATTTTTGGCTGCGCTGGGTCTTCGTTGCTGATTGCAGGCTTTCTCTAGTTGTGGTGAGCAGGGGCTACTCTTCATTGTGGTGCACGGGCTTCTCATTGCAGTGGTTTCTCTTGTTACAGAGCATGGGCTTTAGGCACACAGGCTTCAGTAGTTGTGGCACACATGCTCAGTAGTTGTGGCACGTGGGCTCAGCAGTTATGGCTTGTGGGCTCCAGAGCGCAGATTCAGTAGTTGTGGTGCAATGGCTTAGTTGCTCCACAGCATGTGAGATCTTCCCGGACCAGGGCTCAAACCCGTGTCCCCTGCCTTGGCAGAAGGATTCTTAACCACTGCACCACCAGGGAAGCCCCTCCCTGGCTCTCTTCATGAATAACTATATGTTCATTCTTGCCTTGGTGCCTGTTCTCCCCCGAAAAGATCTCCCTTCTACTTGTTCGAATGTCCCCATCCACAGTTCCCATGTCTGCCATGAAGCCTATTACTCTAATCCCATAGATATTCATCTCTAAACTCTCACAGTGATTCAACACCTCATTTCTTTTCATCTTGTCCTTCAATAAGACTGTAAGTTCTTAGAAGGCAGGAGTCATATCTGGTTTATTTTTAAATCTCCTCTATGGTGGCCTAGTGCAAAGGCAAGTATAAATATGAACTGAGAGGTCTCACTTTGCACAAGACCACTTTCCTGAACTGTCCCTCATCCTGATTCTCTTACTATAGGCAAAATGAACTTATAGCTCCAAGGAGATGGTTACAAAGGAGAACTTATCCATTTGTTTGAAGATCTGAGGCTTTTCATTCATTCATTTTCATTCATTTTTTGTTGTTCATTCATTCATCTTTTTGTTCATTAAGGAGAGGAGAGGGCTTCCCTGGTGGCGCAGTGGTTGAGAATCTGCCTGCTAATGCAGGGGACACGGGTTCGAGCCCTGGTCTGGGAGGATCCCACATGCCGCGGAGCAACTAGGCCCGTGAGCCACAACTACTGAGCCTGCACGTCTGGAACTTGTGCTCCGCAACAAGAGAGGCCACAATAGTGAGAGGCCCGCGCACCGCGATGAAGAGTGGCCCCCGCTTGCCACAACTAGAGAAAGCCCTCGCACAGAAACGAAGACCCAACACAACAAAAATAAATTAATTAATAAACTCCTACCCCCAACATCTTCTTTAAATAAAAGAAAAAAAAAAAGGAGAGGAGAGTACCTGTATCTACCAAGCATAATTCTGGCTGGGAGGACTCTGGCCAGAAATGGGCACAAGCCTGGTCCCCCAGACCTTGAGATGGATGGAGACAAGAAGTGCTGCAGAGTCATCTATATCAGTAATAAGGGCTGGATGCTTTCCATGCATCACCGATTCTAAGAGGTTTACCTATATTTACCTGTATGAACCCTGTAACCGTCTTTTGAAGTAAGGGCTATCACTATGCCCACTTTGCAGATAATGAAACTGAGGCATAGAGATAGGTCGCTCCCCAAGGTCTCACGCTAGCAAGCTACAGCGTCAGATAGAAGCCAGGCCATCTGTGTGTTTAAGCATTCCACTTTGTACTGCCTCTCAGGTCAGAGTCACAGGGCGCCCGAGGGTGAAGGGACTCAGGGAAAGGCATGACATCATTGAGAGACTGCAGAGCCCTGGGGAGGGGGAGCAGTTGCAGAGTACCAGCACCTCGGTCAAAGCCACCCCTCTCACCGCTGGGAGCCCTCTCCTTACAAGGACATCCTGAGCCCCTCCTGAGAGCTCTCACTTTGAGTCAACTGATACAGGGCTTCTGAGAGGCAGCCTGGCATTCCTGCCTGTCTGAGATTAGCCAGGCCCCCAAAAGAGAAACCCCCAATGGCTCCAAAACCCACCTTTACACTTCTATGCAGTTCCACTCTGCTCTGATCTTGTAAAATCCCCAAAGACACCACCACTCTGCAACCTTCCAATCACCTAGTAACAACCACAGTTTGTTTCTTCTGTCCTGCTGGTGAGTGGTAGCAAAGCAAAGGGGGAAGTCCAATGAGGACATGAGAGATAATCAGAAGGTGCTAGAAAAGAATGGATGCTCGTAGCATCAGCATTAGTTGCCGGGGAAACTGGGTTGCAGACAAGGGGCCACCACCGCTTAGGCAGATAGGGATCAAGGCCCTGGTGGGTCCTCTTAAAGAGGAGGAGAGAAACTCATAGCTGTGCCTAAAGTAATGTTGAGTGCAGTTATGGCTGTGCCCTAACGCAGACTGAAGGCTGTTGTCATCAGTTATGGCTGAGAAAACAGTGAGGCGTGAAGTGGTCTAGATACAGGAACGACAGGACCCCAGCCACGTGGAGATTGCTGACTTGGCCCAGATAGATTTACAAAGCAATAATTCCTGAGGAAACCTTCACCGGTTGTTGGTTCTATAGTCACTTGTGGAAAATCAGCACCCATTTCATGTTGTCAAAGACAAGGATAGGCCCAGGGATAGCATAAGCCCAAGCCAGCTTCGTGCCTGATGGTTTGAGATTTGCTGACAGTGTAGAAGAGAAAAAGAAGTGGGGCTTTCTGAGGAAGACCTCACGCAATGATGGAGCTCACTGAAATGCAGAGGGGGTCCCTCTGGTGCACCACGTGGGCTATTTTCCTTAAGTGTGTTTTTCCATGGCCCATCAGGATCTACCCCCCACCCCACTACTTCTCTGACTTTCTCCCCTACCACTCGGCCCTGGCTCATTTTGCTTCAGCCACACCAGCCTCCTAGTTGTTCTTTGAACACACAAGCATGCTCCTGCCTCAGGGCCTTTGCACTTGCTGTTTCCTCTGTCTAGAATAGATAAGTTATCCAAATAACTTGTTCTCTTCCTTTTGGCTTCTGCTCAAATGTCAGCTTATCAGAGAGGTGACCTGACCGTCACATATACAGTGGCACTCCTCTCACAGTGGCACTCTAGTGTACATATATATAGTACACGTATACAGTGGCATTCCTCTCACAGTGGCACTCTAGTGTACCCTTAGCACGGCTTCATGTTCTCCAGACACTCATGGCCTCCTAATATGTATATGTCTGTGTGTGTGTATGTGTGTGTGATCCATCTGATCCTGATAGAACACAAGCTCCATGAGAACAGACTCGTTTGGTTTGTCACTGTACCCCTCTGCTTGGAACAGTGTCTGACCCATAGTAGGCACTCAAGATACTTATAGAAAGAATCAAACTGAATTCTCCTCCCTAGTCTCTGAATAATTTCCTTCTGAACTGGGCCTAGTGATTTTTTCTTTGTTGTTGTTGATTTTGTTTGTTTGTTTGTTTGTTTGTTTTCTGAACCCATAAGTAAACGTGCTCCATGGAAAGATGCTCAACATTGCTAATTATTAGAGAAATGCAAATCAAAACCACAGTGAGGTACCACTTTACACTGGTCAGTATGGCCATCATCAAAAAGTCTACGAATAAATGCTGGAGAAGGTGTGGAGAAAAGGGAATCTTCCTACATTGTTGGGAAAATGTAAATTGGTGCAGCCATTATGGAAAACAGTATGGAGGTTTCTTAAAAAACTAAAAATAGAGCTACCATATGATCCAGCAATCCCACTCGTGGGCATATATCTGGAAAAGATGAAAACTCTAATTCAAAAAGATACCTGCATCCCAATGTTCATAGCAGCACTACTTACAAGACATGGAAGCAACCTAAGTGTCCATCAACAGATGAATGGATAAAGAAGATGTGATATGTATATATATATTTATGTATATATAATGCAATATCACTCAGCTATAAAAAAGAATGAAATAATGCGATTTGCAGCAACACGGATGGACCTAGAGATGATCATACTAAGTGAAGTAAGTCAGATAGAGAAAGACAAATATCATATGATATCACTTATATATGAAATCTAAAAAATAATACAAAGGAACTTACTTACAGAACAGAAACAGACTCATAGACATAGAAAACAAACTTATGGTTACCAAAGGGGAAAGGGGGAGGGGATAGATTAGGAGTATGGGATTAACAGACACACCCCTATATACAAAATAGATAAACAAGGATTTACTGTATAATACAGGCAACAATATTAATATCTTGAAATAACCTATAATGCAAAAATAATCTGATATATAGAAATATAGAAAACTGAATCACTGCTCTACACCTGTAACTAACACAATATTGTAAATCAAGTACGCTTCAATTAAAAAAGGAAGGAAGGAAGGAAAGAAGGGAGGGAGGGAGGGAGGAAGAAAGAAAGGAAACATAAGTAAAATGTGCTCTTCCCCCAAAGTTGCTGAGAGATCGATGTCCTTGGAAAAAAGGCTTCACCTCTATTCCTGCGATGCTGCTTTGGGAAACCTCTGCCCCATGATTATGTAAACTACATACTTTTCTGACTCATTCTTGCCTCTGGGCCCCCAGCCCAGTTGGTGCTGCATCCCCCACCAAACACAAACTCCCTTCTGCTAATCTAAATCCCGTTCAAACTTTCATATACACTTTACTCTGACCTTTTTTTTCTCTCTCTCCATTCACTGATTTCTCCACTCTCTGAGTCCTTATGTCTCTTCCACATTGCTTAGCACCAAAAGTTTAAAATAGGCTAGTCTCATCTCCCTAATTAGTAGTTCTTTGGGGACAAACAACATGCCTTCCTCATGTTCTGCATCCTCCTGGGGTGAGCACCATGCAGGGAGACAGTGCTTCTGTGTTGACTGATTTGTCAAAATATAAATAAAAGTAGAGGGCATTGTGGACAGCATTTCTCTTTCTTGCTGGTGTGGCTCCTGCTGCCTCCACGTGGGTGTCACTTAGATCACTGAGTGACATAGTGAAAAGCATGAGAAAGGGAAAGTCTACAGCTGAGATCCTGTGCCCACTTGGTCCTTTGGTCAGTAAGAATTCATGAAGGGGCCAGCACTGCACCTGCCAGTCTGAAGACAAATTCTAGAATCACAGAACCCTGAGCTGGAAGGAACCTTGGAGAGCATCTGGTCCAAACCCTGGTATCAATTAGGATATTTAGTTGCAAGCAACAGAAACGGACACAGGCTTAATTGACCAGGAAAGGAATTTATTAAAAGGATAGTGGGAGACACTGTTTATGGAGTGTGTATCTCCCAGGCCCTCCCTCACCTTTTGAGACAGACCGCATTCTGCCTGTGGAATGTGTATCTCTCTCGATAAACCTGCTTTCACTTTACTGTGGCTCGCTCTTGTATTCTTTCCTGCAGGAAGACAAGGATGTTTGGCGGCCCGTCCCAGGAACTCGCCCGAGACCTGGGACATGACCATCCTCTTTGTGCCCCATTTTCCTGCAACCTCTTTGCAAAGGATATTAATAAATCTAGTTCTTACCTACCAAAAAAAAAAAAAATGATAGTGGGAGAGCCGGAGACCCAGGCCTGGAGCGAAGCTCAATATCACAGTCAGGTGAGAAAACCGCTGCCGCTCTCTGGACCCAGCACTTTCTCAGCTTTCACTGTGGCCTCTACTGCCAGGGAACACAGCCCTGTTTGTGACGTTACCACCCCCAGGAAGACCCTCCACTGTCCTTGCTTCCGTTGGATCAGATTCTGGCCAGTGCATATCTGACCAGGAGAGCCTAGATCACCAGTCTCCACCCCAGCTGCAAAGGAGGGCAGGAAACAAGTATATTTTTACTCTCTTTAGTGAAATGTGGGCTCTGCTTCTGACCAAGAGTCTTTGGGTGGGGATTCAACAACCAAGGAGAGATTCAATGGCAAACATCCATTGACACCCCATTTCACAGCAGAGGCAACTGTGATCCAGACGGAGGGAGCGAATGCCCCAGGTCACATCATCAATTACTAGTAGCTGGGACAAGAATCCAGGTGTCCATGTCTCATATTCTTCCCACTCAGCTACGTGTAAAAGAAGAAACTAGTGAAACAGTTAGAGCCAATCACAGGGAGTGGTCCATGCTCTGTGTCCCTGGCAGCTGTTTTAGGTAATAACTCTCTCTTAGACTTGATCACCACTCTGTTTTTCAATGTTTATTCCTCACAATAGCCTAAGCTCGGACCTCACCTCCCCTATGGAACCTCTCCTGAAATCACACCCTCGGTTCCCTGACTAAACTCTGGGCAGCCTCGCTATGTTGCAATACTGATATACGTGCCTGCCTCCTCAGGCTGGGAGCAACTTGAGGTGCAGTATTGACCCAGAAAGTATTAACAGTGAGGGACCATCGTGAAAGTGTATTGGATTCACAGCAGGGCAGTCACATTTATGGCCATCCGCCCCGCCCCCGCCAAATAATACTTCTTGCGTCAATACATGTGGTTCATGTCTTGTGTCCAGGGGGGCTGAAATCACCTTCTCCAAGCATCTTGTAAAGGATCCCAGTGACAGAGCATAAAGCACAAACCCCAGGTGCTGGCACTTTAAGGGGCTTCACAAAGCCTTGACCTGGTCTCTTCCTGGTGGGTGGTAGAAAACCAGAGTTGGCAAAGCAGGTGTGTGAGGCCAGGAGGCACAGGCCTAAGCTGGGCAGCCCCTGACAAGACAGAAAGTGCGGGCAGGTGCCTGATGGCAGGAATCAGCTCTTGGCACCTGGGCCCCTTGGAAACAACGGGAATAGGCCAGCAAAGACGCTGAGTCAGCAAGACGGATGTCATAGGAATGAGGTAAGGACGACGTGGCCTTCCCATCACCTTGGAATGAAAATACTCTAACATCTGTTTGAAAACCTTTCCAAGTTCATCATAGCACTCCCTATTCCTCAAGTTCACCCAACCCCACGCAGACTCATACATGACATTCTCACTGACACCTCGAGTCTTCCCCAGGGCTGTTGCCGAGCTTGAAGACTCCTTCCTTAAGCCCACCTTTCTGAATTCTTACCTTCTTTAAAACCCAACTCAGGTGCTCTCTTCTCCAGGAGGTTTCTCTGGCCATACCTATTTCCTTATTGACATTTCAGGGGAATACTTGCTTTTACCATTGGTTTGACACTTTTTCCCTGTGGTTAGTCTATACTAGACTATTTTCTGAATATAGGACATACCTCCTAGACCAGATTATGTGTTCCAGTGACCCACCCTGTCAGAAATGTCCTTTTCCTTCACACCATTTTGTACAATGTTGTGCACATAACAAATATTATAAACAAAACAATTTGTTGAAATGATATCATCACATTCTGTATTCTACATTATTTACTTGGCCTCCATTCAAAAAGATTTGTTGATTTTTAGTAACCTCTTTCTAAAATTTAATCTCTTTATCAAAGTAATACATACTAACAGACATACATATTATGAGCAAAATAGTACAAACACCAGAGGCTGGCTTAACCAAACATTCCTAGACAATTGTCCCTTGTCTGTCTGTAGTTACAACGTTGGAAAAGCTAAGGCACTCAATTTTGCCAGCACTGCTTGGAGCTGAGGAGGAGCAATTCTGGCCAATTGAAGTGGTGATCTGTTGTGTTGCCACTTTCCCCTTCTTCTTTCTTTCTGCCTGACTGCAGAAAGAATTCTGCAGGAATGCAAGCTTGACTGCCGGAACTTCAGCAGCCATTTTGTGGCTCAGGTGACAAATGTGAAATAAAGGTCATAAGGATCTCAAAGATGCTAGTCCTCCCCAACGTTGTCAAATGCTGAACCAGGAGTAGAAGCCATCCATTTTCAGGCTTCTAATTAAAGAAGGGAGAATCTATTTGATTAAGCCACTGAAGTCAGGTGTCTAATTTATAGGCAGCCAAGAGCATTCCTAACGGATATACATACATGTACATTGTCAAAGACAGAGAAAAGCACAAAGATGAAAAATCACTTGTCACCCAACCACTATATTTTGTTGCACATGACAATATTTTTTCTGAATAAGGATAAACTACATTCTTCAATTAAAAATGAGACCTTTTGGGGCTTCCCTGGTGGCGCAGTGGTTGAGAGTCTGCCTGCCAATGCAGGGGACACAGGTTCGTGCCCCAGTTCGGGAAGATCCCACATGCCGCGGAGTGACTAGGCTCGTGAGCCATGGCCACTGAGCCTGCACGTCTGGAGCCTGTGCTCCGCAACGGGAGAGGTCACAATAGTGAGAGGCCCGCGTACCACAAAAATTAAAAAAAATAAAAATAATTTAAAAAAGAGACCTTTTAATTATTATTTTCCATAATTATTTAACCATATATTTTATGATCATTTTAAAACCTTGCCATCAAGAAGTATTCCATAGCATGATTTTCAGTGATCCCTATCATAATTTATTTTATTAACATTTTTCCACTTTGTTTCCACCTTTTTCCACACCAGATTCTTTCTAATACATATTTATAAACATTATTGTAGAAATGTCCTTGTATATAGATTTTTTACATAACTTCCTAATAATTTCATTAAGATTTTTTCTTAGAAATGCATTCTTAAGGTTTTTGATACACTATGCTAATTTTTCCTCTACATTTTTTTTCTAATAGCACAAATGATAAAATTTTTAACAAAACATTTCTAAAAGTTTAAGAATAAAAAAGAAAAAGAAATGCTTAAAATAACACCAAACTAAGTAACCAAGCTTTACAAGTATGTCAATTAAAAACGTTTGTGTGGGAATTCAAAAATTTATCCCACTATCAGCACCACCACCATAGGCTTCATGTTTTTCTCTATTTTAAGAGCAAGACATGGACTAAATCCAAACAATTGAATTCCAAAAATAAAAAGCAATCAGATGAAGATGAAATGCACTCCTCCCTAGGGAGCTTTGCATGGGAGGGTAGAAGGGTCAAGTATTTGAAGCACATATTTCTGTAGAACATAGCCAGATTGAGAGAGATGGAGGAGGGAACAATATTGTGGAAACAGGAAAGCATGGAGATTAAGATTATTTTTTAGGCTAGGTGAATTAGAGGCTTCCCAGAATTGCTGAATGCTAAAGAATAGGTGAGGAGAGGGGATGTTATATAAGAGATTCTACAGACTGTCCTATCATCCCCTTGACCAACTGTAGGAGACACCAGGAAGAATCTGACATCTTCCTTGTTACTCTTTAAATGTGACATAGCTCCATGACTACACTATGTAAGTTAAGATTTTTATGAGGGTGACCCAAGATATAGTTAACTCATCCTTAGCTTGTTGCCCACTACTGTTACCCACTCTTTCTACTCTCAATCTGCTTCCTCATGATGGCAGAGATCCCCATAAGACTCTCTCCACAAAGACCTCTAACATGTCCAATGTCTTCATAACCTCCTCACCACACATCAGACAGGGAAATGTTCCAGTTTTGTCAGTATCTGTAGTGATATACTCTCTTTCATTCCAGATGTCTTCTCCTTTTTATTTGAGATAACTCTAAATAGAGATTTATAAATTTTATTTGGCTTTTTTTTAAAGAAAGTGGATATTTATTGAAACTATTCAAATGAAAACATCTTCAAATTTTATTTATTTATTTATTTATATTTGGTTTTTTTGGGTCTTTGTTGCTGCATGCAGGCTTTCTCTAGTTGTGGCAAGCGGGGGCTACTCTTTGCTGTGGAGTGTGGGCTTCTCATTGCGGTGGCTTCTCTTGTTGTGGAGCATGGGCTCTAGGCATGCAGGCTTCAGTAGTTGTGACTCATGGGCTCTAGGAGTGCAGGCTCAGTGGTTCATGGGCTTAGTTTCTCCGTGGCATGTAGGATCTTCCCACACCAGGGCTCAAACCTGTGTCCCTTGCATTGGCAGCTGGATTCTTAACCACAGCACCACCAAAGAAGTCCCAAAACATCTTTAAATTTTAAATTTAGCCTTTGATTAACAAGTAAACACAGGGGGAAAGAGTCATTGTTTTTAATGTTTATTCATTTTAATTTTGCCTTTTTAAAAATTTTGAAGCCAATATATTGTGTTTTCCACATCTGAAATATTTGTTTCTTCTTTTTTTAAATTTATTTTATTATTTTTTTACACATCAGGTTTTCCTTAGTCATCTATTTTATACCTATTAGTGTATATACATCAATCCCAATCTCCCAATTCATCCCACCACCACCACACCCCCACCCTGCTTTCCCCCCTTGGTGTCCATAATGCTTGTTCTCTACATCTGTGTCTCTTTTTCTATTTATTTGTCTTTTTAAAGAATAAGCTTTTGTTCTGTTTTTCTTTCTAATCTTCTCTATTTTTTGCTGATTATCTATTTCACTGATTTCTGCTCTTTATTTTCCCTTCTACATACTTACTTTAGGTCTGATTTGCTCATTTTTTCCTAGCTTCAATGTAGAAGTCCAGCTTATTTGACTGAGTTTCTATTGTTATGTCTTCAAGTTCACCAATCTTTTCTTTTGCAGTTTCTAAACTTCTGTTAATTCCATTGAGTGGAGTTTTACGTTCATATTTTTTATTTTTTATTCCTAAAAGTTCCACTTGTTTCTTTTTTAACAGATTTTTTTTCTTTTACTTATATGTTCCTTTGAATTCTTGAGCATATTTATGTTAGTTGTTTTAAGTCCTTGTCAGCTAACCCTATCATTTCCATCATTTCTGTGTCTATTTCTATTGGCTGATTTTTCTCCTGATTATGGGTCACATATTTCTGCTTTTTCACATGTCTAGTAATTTCTAACTGGATGCTAGTTATGACGTTTTATATTTTGTGTGCTGGATTTTTTTTAAGGTATTGGGAGTATTGGACTTTATTCTGACAGACAGTTAAGTTCCTTGTGGGTCTGCTTGATTCTTTCAAAGCTTGTTTTTAAACTTTATTAGAGTGGGTTTAGAGAAGCCCTTACATTATCACTAGTTTAGCCCCACTATTAAGACAGGACACCTCTGGAGTTTCCATAGGAAGCCCTGAGTGCTCAGTGAGGACTCTCAACTCCAGCTAGTCAGAACTCAATTACCTCCAGACTGTATTCAGTTCAGTGTTTCCCTGAATTTTCTTTTGACTGGCCTGGTGGAGTTTCAACCTATGCATGTATAGTGTAATACTAAGCAACAGATTTAAGGGGATTACTATGCAGATTTCTGGGTCTCTTTTGCCATGCAGCTTCCTCATCTCTGGCACACTGTCCCAGAAATTCTGACTACCTTAGCCTTCCCAAATTCTGGTCTCTCTTTGCTCCACTCAGAAAGATTGTTCTGTTTGGGATTATTTCCCTATGTTGACATCCAGAAACCTCCAGGCAGGAAACTGGAGCAATCTTAGAGCTTACCTTATTTTTTTAGAGCTTACCTTATTTTTTTTTTCTCTTTTTCTTGGACCACAGTCCTGTACTACTTATTGTCCAATGTACAAAACTATTGCCTCATTTTTTTTTCTAGTTTTCTAATTGTTTACAGTAGTGAGATAAGTATATGGTCCCAGTTATTCCAACATGGACCAATGTGGAAGTCTTACATCTGCTTTGTAAACTAAGCCACAAAACCTTCCTAGGCTTGAGCAACAGAGAGCTCCAAAACAAGCAACCAAACATCCAGTATGGCTCTGCCAACAGGATTAAATGTGAGAGACCTCCAAGAAGATGAAATACAGGGGGAAAATTCAGAGCTGTTTTTATTGTCACCCTGTTTTACCTGGAGAGCCTTTCTTGTCTAAAACTTTAGAATTCTCTGTACACTGTTTGGTTTCACGGCTCTGAGAAGCACTGTATTGCAAATGCCCAAGAGCAAATAAAGGAAGTGAACTGAGGCCTCACAAGGGGGAAGTGAGTTCAAATGTATATTTTTATAGATATAAAATTTATATGTATATTTAAATAAGTATTTAAATTTATAATAAATGAGTTACAAATGGATATTTTTTCTTGTTTAATACAAGCCCTTTTGACTGACTTCCCTGGCGGTGCCAGGGTTAAGAATTCACCTGCCAATGCCAGGGACACAGGTTTGAGCCCTGGTCTGGGAAGATCCCACATGCTGTGGAGCAACTAAGCCCGTGAGCCACAACTACTGAGCCCACGTGCCACAACTACTGAAGCCCGTGCACTTAGGAGCCCATGCTCCACAATAAGAGAAGCCACCGCAGTGAGAAGCCTCGCCACAACAAAGAGTAGCCCCTGCTCACCGCAACTAGAGAAAGCCCGTGTGCAGCAACGTAGACCTAATGCAGCCAAATAAATAAATAAATTTATTTTTTAAAAAAAGTAACTTCAAGTTAATGCAAGCTGCCTGTTGGAGGCAAGTACCTTCAATTCCCTTCTCTAAGAATCTCATAGAATGAAGGAGATATGACAAATCTTCATTCTGAAGCATCAAAGCATCAAAGAGAATCAACACTGTGTGTGGTCCCCTTGGTCTAGTTAGACCAAGCTAAGCCACAAGAGTCTGTCTCACAGCTATGGCCCTAGCTCTCCCCCATCATCTTGCCCCTGGACTATTGTCACCAGCCATCTCCACTCCAATTCACCCTCTTCATGCTGTTTGGTAATATTTCCTATAATTTTTTTGACTTTAATCACAGCATGCTTTGGTTGGAAAACCTTTATAATTCTTCATTGCTACAAAATTCTATGTAATTTGGCCACAATCTTCTCTTCTGATGTTTTGTCCCATGATTTTCCTTTCATGCGTTCTGTCCAAGACATTTATTTCTGGCCTCTGCGCACAAATCATAATTTCACAGCTTTCTTCTTTCCCTTTCAGCTCACAGTTTCTTTCCTCTCTCTGGAATACTTTTCTTATCTGAAATATTTGAATGTAAAAGTATCACCTATCTTTAACAGCCCAATTCTAACACAATCACATGCATGAAAACTTTAATATTCTTCAAAGAAGTCTCCCTCTCCTCTCTCATAGTACTCAATCTAAACCTCATTTACCATATGCATCACTGTCTGCCTTATATTATAACCTCCTCGGTAAACACCTTGAGCATAGTGTCCATATATCATTCCTTTTTGTGGTTCTTAAGCTTCTAATGGACTGAATTGCACATAAGGATACTCGGTGAATGTTTACTGAGAGGATGAATGATTGATTGGATGCCTGTATATACCCGTTGTTGTTCCTTCCAGTTAATTTAAAATGTATTAGTCTGAACCACACGAAATTGCTGGAGGTTCAAAAATAGTCACAGATCAGCAATTTAAAATGATTCAGTCTGATACACTCTCCCCCAATTATTTGTGAACTACTCTTTAGCAAAGCATATTACACTAGTAGAATCATAGGATATCTAAATTAATCAAAGACAAAGGATTTCACTACTTAAATAAAAATGTCAGAAATAATTGTTTGTGAGAGCAGAACTGAGTATGAAACAGACATATATCTGTTAAAGGGCTGGTACCTGCAAAAGAATAGACGTCCAATCAAATCAAGCTAGCTTAAGTCCAAAAGGGAAGTATTGACAGGACACTGGAGAATCTCATTGTCTGAACAAGGTGGCATTAGTAAGCGTAGGAGCCAGGGCAAATATGAAAGCCTCAGCAGCAGGACTCCTTCTAGCTCCTGGTCTTTTTGGGTTTAAATTCTAAATTCCCAATAGACAGCATCTGAATAACGTGGCCTGGGCAAGGGATCTGCCAATACATTAGTTAAGGTGAGAAAGTTGCTTGCAGGCAGGCCTTATGGACCAGTGGGTGGAGAAAGGGAGCAGGCATAGATACATGATTTTTAAAATAAAAAGTACACAAATTCAAAGAAATTTGTACGTACAATTCCTAGGGAAATGTTTATTCTGCTTTGCCTTCAGAAGAAAAAAATGAGAAGCTTCAAGCTACTTCACCCCTATGGTGTCTTCATATTTTTAACATTTTCTCAGTCATTAAATCTCCCTATGTAGCCCAAAGCTTTCTTTTCCCTCCTCCAACCTAGCTCATGGTTTTTAAAGTTGATCTGCAAGTGGCTAGTCTGTTACTTTCAAGTCTGAGGTGGCGAGAGGTAAGTGAAGCTGAATTACTGACACAAGTTGATAGTGGGACCTAAGAGAGCTCAGCTCAGCTCTGTTTATAATCCACTTAATTCATGTTTGTTCAGCACCTACTCTGCAACACAATCTAGCACTTGACAATACAAAAATCATAACATCCAGCATTGCTAGATATTGTGAAATTACAAAGGAATTTAAGGAATAGTCCTTGAAGTCAAGAAAGTTATGATCTGGGCTTCCCTGGTGGTGCAGTGGTTGAGGGTCCGCCTGCCGATGCAGGGGACACGGGTTCGTGCCCCGGTCCGGGAGGATCCCACATGCCACGGAGCGGCTGGACCCGTGAGCCATGGCCGCTGAGCCTGCGCGTCTGGAGCCTGTGCTCCGCAATGGGAGAGGCTACGGCAGTGAGAGGCCCGCATACTGGAAAAAAAAAAAAAAAAAGTTATGATCTGATTAGGAAACCAAGATCAACATACAGGTGATATTAACCATGCCTGGTTAGTGACTAAGTGCAAACGTGTCTCCTCAGATGCAAGTGCTCACATATATGTTATTTCATTGTAAAACATTACATAGACACGGACCAAAAGAATCATTTATTGCATGGGATTATTTGTTATAGAAAACTGGCAATAACCAGATTAATAGAACCCTGCATTTCTGAGCCGTTTGCCACAATTTGTGTTCTTGAAAGCTCACCTTGAAAGGTGATTTAATCTATTCTTTTATGTCTATCCCACCCCCAATGCTGAACAACAGTGAGTTGGGCCTAAGGTTTGAAATCCCTCACCACCCTTACCACCAAGGAGAGGCCAGCAAGCATTCCATAGTCTTTGCACACAGCCTTTGAAGGGGAAATAGGGCACAGATGAGGGGAGCAACCAGCCCGATAAGTTGAGAAGAGTCATGAATCAGAAAATGTTGGTTTTGGTCTTACCACTGACCCTAATTTATTGCAGTGCTTTGAGCAAGTCATTTAAACCTCTCTAACCCCAGCTGGGGGGCATCTGTAAACCAAAAAGGGTAAGGAAAGGTTTAAATTCAACATCATTTATTATGCACCCCTGAGGAAATGACCTTAAATGCCTCCATTAAATGCCTATGGACAAAATTGAAAACCTAACTTTGAATCATGACCCCCCAGACTGTCCAATAACTGACAATTAATGGTGAAACATCTGCTCCCCTTTTCCAAACCCTGATCACATATCTGACCAGACAGATCACATACCTCCCTCTCTAGTGAAGTGAAACTCTGAAAGTAAGCAGAGGAAAAGATCATTTGATGGACTTGATCGTGGCTCCGACTGAATTATTGTCAAAACGCGTCCCTCTCTAAGGCATTATGAGGATTTCATGTGATGCTGTGTACAAAATCTCACCAACTGGTCTGGCCTAGAAAGCGTTTCTCCTGGAAGTTTATTGTTGAAAACTGTGGGCTTTGATAGTGCATTACCCAGGAACAAATCCCCCTGTTCTGAAATGCCTCGTCCTCTTCTACCTCTGTTTATTCTCTGGGTTCCGGTGCCTCGGTAGATGACAAAGAAGGGTCAGCTCTGACTCTCAGCAGCGCTGTGAATATCTTGACCCCAGTGGGCTGCAGGGCCTGAGATGTTTATTTCATTTCCCTTTCATTCCATACTCAGCTGGGCTCTCAGAGGAGGAAGGGAAGGAACGAAGCCCACGGTGACTAATCGGTCCAGAAATATTTACTGAGCATGGCCAAAGGATCGTGTATTAGAAGGAAACAAGAAGAAACATCTCAAGCCCAGGGCTTCAGAGCTGCTTGGGGACTTTGTGAGGACCCCACCAGCCCTGAGAAAGAAACACTTTGGCCATCGGAGGGTCTGGGGCTTGGGAGAGTCCTGGGATGGGAAGTTGCTAGAAAGTGCCTATGACTAAGGGCCTCAGTGCATTAACCCTTTTAAACATGTCCCAGGAGGATGGCCTTTTCTCCGAATTTGAATGATTTGGAGGATACAGATGAGTGTCCTGAGGCAGGGCAGCAGAAATACATGAGGTGGTGGTTATGTAGCCCTTTCTGCTCTCCTTCAGCCCTATCCCAGGAACAAGTCCAGAAACCCCAAACTTGGGAAAGCATTGTTTTTCATGTTTAGGGGGTTGGGCCAGCTGCCTCTCCCCTGTCAAAGCACCCAGGGGTGGGGTGAGGGCTAATTCATAAAGAAAGGGAAGGAAGATCCTGCAAGCCCAGCTCCCGGGTACAGCACAGACCGTGGAGCTGAGCCCCTTAAGGCACCTCCATACCCACTATCTCAGGGGAGCTTCCGGCCCAGTCGAAGCTGGAAATAATAACAGCTGCTACCAAGTTTGGATCACTTTCCAAGGGCCAGGCACTCTACTAAAAGCCTTAGTTACATTATCTCATTTAATCATCACACCACCATCACTCTGCTTCCCCATAGCACCCCTCACCCCAGGAAGCTATAATTATCTCTACTTAACCATGAGGAAAGAAAAGACTCAGAGGGGGGTTAAGTAACTTTACTGAGTTTACACAGATAACAAGAGGAGGAGGGCAGGGACTTCCCCGGCAGTCCAGTGGTTAGGACTCCGTGCTTTCAATGCCCAGGGGCGGGTTCCATCCCTGGTGGGGGGGGGGGGGTGTGGGCAAGCTGTGCTGCGCAAAGGAGAAGGGCAGGTGCTAATGCGGGTTCTTCTGACTTCAAATTCTGGGTGTTTCTGTACCTGATCCCGCTTGGCAGAAAAGAAGCTGGAAACTCTAGAAAGAGGGTGGAGGTGGGGAGAGGATGATGGTGGAAGCAGGGAGAAAGAGGAGAAGGGCAGATGCTCTGGGGTCAACATGGTAAGAGCCTTGGGTTTGCTCTTCTGGAGGTGGCATTGGGATCAGTGCTCAGCACAGAGTGATAGGGGAATGTCTGTGGATGACTCTTGGGCAGAAGTTCTCCAGGGATGGAGGGCCGCCAGCAGGTCCTGTGAAACCTCATGCTTCGAAGCTTCATGGAGGGTCTGTAACTTGTCTAGACATAATTAAGGCACTGACACTGTGCCCCTGAACCGTGGTGAATGATAGTGACACTATGAGGGGACCAGCGGGGACAGGGCTCCATCTGTGGTCTAATTCAACCGTGATGGACTGTGTAACAGCCATGGGCACAGACGGGAGGGGGCTGGCCTTCCAGTGCTTGTTCTTGGTATTTCTGGTCCCAGCTTTCTCCAAGTGCTTTAATAAAACCGCAAAGGAGGAAGCTGAGCCTGGGGAGGTGAACTCTACCTCTGCAGAGCGCAGTCCTCAGAACTATCATTAAGCAATGGAAACTTCTCATTGTTTTCAGTGCTATCAAGCCTTGTTAGGTGGGAGCTCAACCAAGGGCAAAATCAGTGACTCCTTTGCACAAAGAAGCATGAGCCATGGCCTCTGCTTCCAAGAAGCACAACAATTTGTTTTTTAAAAGCTTTATTGATTTATAATTTGCATACCATATAGTTCACTCAGTTCAAGTGTGCAATTCAGTGGTTTTTAGTATAGTCACAGAGCTGTGAAGCCATCAGCACAATCAGCTTTAGAACATATTGTCACCCCCAAAAGAAACCCTGTATCTATTAACCGGTACTCCCCCATTGCCCTTTACCCTCTCTTCAGCCCTAGGCAACCACTAATCTTTCTGTTTCTAAGAATTCGCTTGTCCATACTTTATTCCTTTTTATGGTGAGTAATGTTCCATGGTACGGATATTTTATTTATCCATTCATCAGTTGACAGACAGTGGGTTAATTTTGCTTTTTGGCTATGAATATTCATGTACAAGCTTTTGGGTGGATGTAAATTTTAATATCTCTTGGTTATATAACTAGAAATGAAATGTATGGGTTATACGGTAAGTCTGTGTACAACTTTTTGAGGAACTTTCAGACTGGCTTCTGAAGAAGTTATATACCATTTTACTTTCCCATCAGCAATGTATGAGATTACAGTTTCTCCCACATCTTCACCAACACTTATTATTGTCTTTTTGATTATAGCCGTTCTAAAGAGTATGGTATATCATTGCATTTTGATTATATTTCCTAATGACTAATGATATTGAGCACCTTTTCATGTTTATGGGGCATTTCTATGTCTTCTTTGGGGAAATGTCTATTGAGAACTTTTGCCCATTTCTAAATTGGATTGTCTTTTATTATCTAGTTGTAAGACATATACAGATTCTGATATTCTGATGCCCTTTATCAGATATATGACTTGCAACTTTTTTCTCCCATTCTGTGGGTGGTCATTTCACTTTCTTGTAGGTATCTTTTCCAACACAAAAATAAATCTGTTTATTTGTTTTGTCTTATCAATTATCGTTTTAGTGTCATTTCTAAGATATCATTGCCTAACCCAAGGTCAGGAAAACTTACACCTATGTTTTCTTCTAAGGGTATTATAGTTTTAGTTCATACACTTAAATCTATTATCCCTTTGAGTTCCTTTCTCTGATATGGGATTCATTCTTTTGCATATGGATAACCAGTTGTCCCAGCAACATTTATTGAAAACACTATTCTTTCCCACATTGAATGCTTTGACTTCCATGTGGAAAATCAATCAACCAGTTTACCATCTTGTTTGGGAAGCACGTTACATAATGGAAAAGGACAAGCTACTCTACAAGGCTTGAGGTAGTGATAGGTATTTCTGATGTTAGATTTAAGGAAAAACATTCAGATGATTAAATATTTCTGAGACAAATTAAGCAATGGTAAGAATGACAGAAGGTTTAGAGGCAGAGTAAACTATATAGCTTACAGTATTCAGACATAACAGTATAAAGGGTTTTATTCATTTGTTTTTAATATACCTTTAGAACAAAAACTAAGGAAAAGGAAGAATGGACTCCCTGTTTAGGAATCATGCTGAATGGTTTATTTATTAAGCACCACTCTGATACTCTTATATAATGCAATGTCTCCCTCATGGATGGGGGTGGGCACTTTCTCCTCACTCCAGATGCTTCTTCCATGGTGAGGAGTGACACTCCTCTTCTCTATTTCTCACTTCCCAGGGAAAAAGTATAATTTAATTGGATTAATGATTTAAAAAAAATAAACTGGGTATGCTCATCTTAACTCATTTCTTCCCTTTTTCCCCTTGGGAGTGAGCTGCCTATAAGGAATTGCCGGTCTTTTCTGCCCCCATGTTGGGTCTTATGTCATGGGGAGGAGGAGGTGAGTGGTGGGGAGTCTTTACTCAGGTTGGCATTCTCTGTGACAGGTTAGGTATGTGTGTTTAATTCCGGGAATTAGGAAACACACTTGCCCACAGATATAAGCCATGTCTTGTGACTTTGCCTTTATCTGCATCAGAACCGAGGTGGGAAAAAGAAATGTCATTGATTGAGTTCACCCAGAGACCCCATCGCTTGGTGCATAGACCAGGAAATTGAGTTTTCAGACCAGAATAATAAATGGAAAAGCTTTTGGTGGGGCTAAGGTACATAGGTCTTGGGCTGAGCAAGGCCCTGGGAACTTAGGCTTTTTTTGTAGAGACTTACATTGAGCTAATTGGGTTTTTACCATTGTGCAGTTAGGTGGCTTTTGACTAATGCACCCAGAGCAGGAGATTATGATGGCTTTGTCCACAGGAGAGTGACTGTATCCAGAAGCAATTGAATTATGATTGAATTATGGGCAGCTTCAAGCAAATGTGGCTCAGGCCATGGCTGTCTTAAGCAAAGGTGCTTGGGCCATCTGGTTGACCAACCAAATGTAGCCATCCCAGCCTCAACAGAGAATCAGCCGTCTCTGTCCAGGCCGCTGTAGTTTACCCTGCAGAAGCAGCTTGGACTTGTATCACAGGCCAGGCTGAGATGAGATTAGAGCTTTTCAGTCCTTGGTGGGGAAGAACAATATTGGTAAGACAGCCCAGTTCCCTGCGTGCTACAGAACACTAATTAGGTTCTAATGTTTCATCATCAGTGTCAGGCCCAAGTCGGCAAAGCTACATTTGCCCCAAATTCCATTCTGCCTTCAGGGTCAAGGAGGTGTTTTTCAAAGGGCTGATTTTGCATTCATGAGGCTTGTCCTCAGGTACAAGAGAAGAAAATCATAAAAATATTACAAGGTAGGGCTTCCCTGGTGGCGCAGTGGTTGAGAGTCCGCCTGCCGATGCAGGGGACATGGGTTCGTGCCCCGGTCCGGGAAGATCCCACAGGCCGCGGAGCGGCTAAGCCCGCGAGCCATGGCCGCTGAGCCTGTGCATCCGGAGCCTGTGCTCCGCAACGGGAGAGGCCACAGCAGTGAGAGGCCCGCGTACTGCAAAAAAAAAAAAAAAAAAAAAGAAAGAAAAAAATTACAAGGTAATACAGTTATTATAGGTGACTGGGCCCCTGAGGGAATTTGCCCAAGAAATTCATGGAATTCAGAAGTGAAGAAAACAGAGTATCTTGAGAAGTCAAGGTAAAGGAATTGGTCCTTTCTAAACCATAAGGGCAAAAGGTTTGGAAGCCCATAGTAGCTCCTGGACAGAACCAGCAGAGAGTGATTTTCCAACTGAAACAAATGTAGGCATGAAGTGAAAACTTTCTCTAGAAGGTCCTTGGTCCCGAATAATTCCAAAACAAGAGGTAGTAGCCTCCTGTGTGGCCCAAAACTTTAAATGTCTGCTCACAAGGCAGAGCAGAGGCCATGTTACCAGATGGGGATCACCCTCAATGAAATTCTGAAATTCCAGAAATCCAGGGCTAGAGGCACAATGCTAACGCATATTTGCATGCTCTGCAGGAGGGCAACGACATCTCAATGCCCTTCTCTGAGCGTGCAGGCAGCGTGCACAAGGGGATTCCTGCCCAGTTTAGGTAAACACATAGTGCCAAAATCAATGTGTTGTGTGTGCCAAAGTTAACCTCTTACCAGGAGCTTTCCATCAATCGATGTTAAGTTCATCAGCTATGTATTCCAGACAAGGGATATCACCTGAGAGATGTAATGATGAAGTAGAAACCAAGATCTTGGTTTTCCTTCACCTCCTAAGATAGAATGGTCCTTGTGGCACTAAATATTAGAATCTGAGTATATAATCTTGCCTAGGGTAACTACTGGAAGTGGAGTGGTTTTCTTAATTGGAGATGTTAAAGAAAAAAAAAATACTCATTCTGGTTGTTAAAGAATTGGTAAGGCAGACTTTATTCAGAGGGACTATCACAATAGGTAATAGGAATTACTACAAGGGGGTTTTGCAGTAAGGAAGAGAGATTGGGCTTAACTCTGAAAACAATAAGGAAAAGTGGTAATTTATAGCCAAGGAGCAGGACTGGTGGGGGATGGGTGGCGTCAGTGAAAGGAAAATTACTAAGAGGAAACATCAGGAGTAAGGGGAGGTTTTGGTTATGTCATCCTAATAAGATTCTTGCTGAAGGCTGGCCGGAGCGATCAGATATCAAGGATGGGGGATTCTGGTTAAACTGACTTAGTAGGATTCTTGTAAAACTGGACTCTTGAGAACATGCCCGGGGACCAGGCCTAGTTGAAAAGGAGCTCAGAGTAGACTGATTAAAGTTTGGTCAAGGAGAGAATCTTTGTCAGTGGTATGGGGATATATGAATTCCCCATTGTTATAAACTGTGTTCTATTGATATTAAGCAAACAAGCTCTTTAAAAGTGAGGCATTTGTGGCTTGGAACTGGATTAATAAAACTCCTGAGGCTCTGAAGGAATTACACCATCCAGGGAGAGTCCTGGGTACAGCTGCTGAAGGAATTCTTGTTTAACCCAACCATCTTCTGGGTGAGTCTAGGCAGAGTAAGAAATTGAAGAGGATGAATTTAATTTCCTTGACCTTTAACTTATAAAAGCAAGCGGAATTTGATTGTGGAGATTAGCTTCTTTGAACTTTGACTTGGCAAGGAAATTTAGTCTTTGAACTTTAAATTCTCCCTGGGAATACGATAATGAGGGGCATTTATATTCAAATCTGAGGCATTCCTAAATTGTTGACATTTTGTTATTGAATTGTCTTTACACAGCTTATAATTGGAAGATCTTAGTGGATCATTTAACTTCATTAAAGAACCTCTGATATGCTTTACTAGAAAATATGGTCAGACATAATTTGAGATGGGAAAGGGAGTCAGTTGTCAACCATAGGTACAGAGTAGTCTTGGGTTTATTCCACTAGGGGCCTGTTCTGACCCATTACAGAGCTTTTGAGGATAAACTGTAAACTGCCCTGCAGAGGTTCCAGAAAAGTTCTCAGAGAAACCATAGCTGGTCCCTGGGAAGTGGGGATTGAGGTGAGGAAACATCACTGCCCTGATTTAGTGCTGCTCTTCAGCCTTGACAAGGAGGGTCATATTCTTGGTTGACTCTTGGTTTAATGGCTAAGCCTTATGGGTTAAACATCCAGGGTTACTGGAAAGAAATACTTGTCCACATTCTTTTTTTTTTTCTTTTTTTTTTTAGCAATATAGTATTTTTCATTTTATTTTAATTTTTATTGGAGTATAGTTGATTTACAATGTTGTGTTAGGTTCAGGTATGCGGCAAAGTGAATCAGTTATACATATACATATGTCCACTCTTTTTTAGATTCTTTTCCTGTATAGGTCATTACAGAATATTGAGTAGAGTTCCCTGTGCTATACAATAGGTCCTTATTAGTTATTTATTTTATGTACAGTAGTGTGAATATGTCTCTCCCAATTTATCCCTCCCTACTAGTCCCCATTCTTTTTTTTTTTAATATATATACATTTTAAATTTATTTGACTGCATCGGGTCTTAGTTGTGGCATGCGGGATCTTTTGTTGTGGCATGTGGGTTCTTCCTTGTGGCACGCAGGCTTCTCTCTAGTTGTGGCACGTAGGCTCCAGAGTGCATAGGCTCAGTAGTTGTGGTGCTCAGGCTTAGTTGCCCTGCAGCATGTGGGATCTTAGTTCCCCGACCAGGGATCTAACCCACGTCCCCTGCACTGGAAGGCAGATTCTTAACCACTGGACCACCAGGGAAGTCCCTGTCCCCATTCTTGATATTTCCTTCAACATGAAGTGTTTTCTCTCAATCTCCACAAAGGAAGCTTTCTTGGTATATTGAGAAGTATACTTGCGGGGCTTCCCTGGTGGCACAGTGATTGAGAATTCGCCTGCCAATGCAGGGGACGTGGATTTGATCCCTGGTCCCGGAAGATCCCACATGCCACGGAGCAACGAAGCCCGCGTGCCACAACTACTGAAGCCCACGCGCCTAGAGCCCATGCTCCACAACAAAAGAAGCTACCGCAGTGAGAAGCCCACGCACTGCAATGAAGAGTAGCCCCCACTTGCCACAACTAGAGAAAGCCCGCACGCAGCAACGAAGACCCAACACAGCTAAAAATAAATAAATAAAGTTATTTTTAAAAAAGAAGTATTACAAGGCTTATTTCACATTTGTATACCCACACGCACACATGTGTATTATACAAAATGAAATTTTTATAAATATTATCAATAAAAATATATTACATTTTATCATATAGTTCCATATATTATACAAAATAATTTCATAAAATATGAAAATACATATTGTCATATATGAAATATACATAAGAAATATATGATGTATATAAATATAATATATTATAATAAGTATACACATACAGTACCTATGCACAACACTTTCATTATTCACCATTATAAACATCTAGAATGTCCATCTATTTTGACCTTTACCTTGGCTAGTAATATTTGCAAAACTAAAAATGACCCCAGTTCTCAGACTGAAAGCAGTGGTTCTCAAACTTGAGTGTGCATCAAAACCACCTGTTAAGCACAGATTGGTGGTCCCCACCCCCAGAGTTTCTGATTCAGTAGGTGGGGGTGGTGCCGAAGAATTTGCATCTTGAATAAGTTCCCACTCTTAGAAAATGATAGGAATCATTAACAGTAAGAGTATATTGATCCCACAGATACATCTATGCTTGGATAACACTTTGATTTGATACTTCAAGGACCTCTCTTGCCTTATTGAACTTAATATTGTGCTGACCAAAATGCTTGTTCGGGTCCGCAAGCTGGTGTGAAAAACCCAAACGAACTTTTTGGTCAACCCAATATATGTTATAATGTCTTATAACCAAGCTCAGCATTTATGAAGGCCAGCCTGTGGTTTACTTCACCTTCATTCAACTGGAGGAGTAACTGTATTCCGTGTTTGAAGCAGGCAATAGCCAATGAACACTTGGTTAGGTACCAAGTGTTCTTGAATGGCAGCCTTCAAGTTCTGCAGACAAATAAACAGTGTTGGACCACAGATATATCCACCTCTTCAGAGAACCAGCCTCTGAGTCTCTCTTCTCGGTTGTCCTTCAAAGCCTGTATGAAGTGACAAGAGAAACTGAATGGGTGCCAATTCCACCGCAACTTTGGATAATACATTTGATAATGCCTAAGACATTCCTGTTATAACAGGCATCGTTTAGATGAAAAGTAATAAATCTCCTGTTCAAGTGAGAAGTGGTTGGGATCATGGCTCTGGCTTTCAGCACATACATGAGGAGGCAAAGTGAAAGTGCTCATTTTGTAAGGGAGGTACAAGGTCTGAAACTGAGACATACATTGATGAAACCCAGAAAACAGAAAACAAAGTGAATTAAATCTCTATGCAGAGATAATTATGAAGCACTCAGACACTTTTAGCGTCTTTAAGAGTCTGTGCTCTGGGGCCAGCATATCCACATGCCTCTTCTGAGAGATTCCTTATGTGTAGGTAAGTGTACTTGTTCCCACAGAAGGCCACAGTCCTGCCCATAGCAGATTAGATCAGGAGGCGTGTCTGATCCAAAGAGCCAGGGCCATGTGCGCACTTGATTCTTGAGAGAGACGGCTGATTTAATCAGATCTTCTGGGGGTTCAAAAGCGGCAAATGCAGCTGACAGAACAGTGTAGAAATAGAAAGACACAGAGAAAAGGCAACAGGAGAAAACAAGAATAAAAAGAAACCACAGACAGAAATAGGAAGAAAGAGCATAGAGAGTACAGACGGAAGAAGAGGTGGAGGAGTGAGAATACGTAAGGGACAGGTGGGTCCCCAGGGTTGTTCTCTTTTGCAGTTGCTGTGGTCCCCTCCCCTACTCTCCTCTGAGAGCCCGCACTGGGAGCCCGCAGAAGCTTTTCTTGTCCTTACAATAAAATCCCATAAATTGAGATAACCTGACCAAATTTCTAGTTTTTTTCAAACGTATCTCTGTTAGTAGAAACACAGACAGGAAGAAATTGTTATAGACTAGAATCTTCGGCCCAAACCAAAAAGATGAACTGTAATGTGGGAAATTGTGAATGGCTTCATTTCCATTTAAAAATTAATCAGTGGGGAGACCTTCAAGATGGCAGAAGAGTAAGACGTAGAGATCACCATCCTCCCGACAAATACACCAGAAATACATCTACACGTGGAACAACTCCTACAGAACACCTACTGAACGCTGGCAGAAGACCTCAGACCTCCCAAAAGGCAAGAAACTCCCCATGTACCTGGGTAGGGCAAAAGAAAAAAGAAAAAAACAGAGACAAAAGAATAGGGACAGGACCTGCCCCTCTGGGAGGGAGCTGTGAAGGAGGAAAAGTTTCCACACACTAGGAAGTCCCTTCACTGGCAGAGATGGGGTAAGGCGGCGGGAAGCTTCGGAGCCACGGAGGAGAGCGCAGCAACAGGGAGAGGCTTGTCTGCTCACCCGCCGGGGCGGGCGGGGCTGGGAGCTGAGGCTCGGGCTTCGGAGGTCGGATCCCAGGGAAACGACTGTGGTTGGCTGGGTGAACACAGCCTGAAGAGGTTAGTGCGCCACAGCTAGCCGGGAGGAAGCCCGAGAAAAAGTCTGGAACTTCCTAAGAAGCAAGAGACCATTGTTTCGGGGTGCGTGAGGAGAGGGGATTCAGGGCACCACCTAAACGAGATCCAGAGACGGGCGCCAGCTGTGGCTATCAGCGCAGACACCAGAGACGGGCATAAGACACTAAGGCTGCTGCAGCAACCAAGAAGCCTGTGTGCGAGCACAGGTCACTCTCCACACCTCCCTTCCGGGGAGCCTGTGCAACCCGCCACTGCCAGGGTCCCGGAATCCAGGGACAACTTTCCCGGGAGAACACACGGCGCGCCTCAGGCTGGTGCAATGTCACACCGGCCTCTGCTGCCGCAGGCTCGCCCCGCACTCTGTGCCCCTCCCTCCCCCAAGCCTGAGTGAGCCAGAGCCCCTGAATCAGCGGCTCCTTTAACCCCGTCCTGTCTGAGCGAAGAACAGACGCCCTCAGGCAACCTACACGCAGAGGCGGGGCCGAATCCAAAGCTGAACCCCAGGAGCTGTGCTGACAAAGAAGAGAAAGGGAAATCTCTCCCAGCAGCCTCAGGAGCAGCGGATTAAACCTCCCCAATCAACTTGATGTACCCTGCATCTGTGGAATACCTGAACAGACAGCAAATCATCCCAAAATTGAGGCGGTGGACTATGAGAGCAACTGTAGATTTGGGGTTTGCTTTCTGAATCTAATTTGCTTCGGTTTTATGTTTATCTTAGTTTAGTATTTAGAGTTTATTATCATTGGTAGATTTGTTTATTGATTCAGTTGCTCTCTTCCTATATATATATATAAAATGTACATTTTTCCTTTTTCTCTTTTAGTGAGTGTGTATGTGTAGGCTTCTTTGTGTGATTTTGTCTGTTTAGCTTTGCTTTTACAATTTGTGTTAAGGTTCTCTCTGTCCATTTTGTTTTTTTAGTACCGTTTTTAGCACTTGTTATCATTGGTGGATTTGTTTTTCTGTTTTGTTGCTCTCTTTTCGTTCCTTTTTTTATAACTTTTTAATTTTTAATAATTATATTTTATTTTTTATTTTAATAATGTAATTTTATTTTATGTTTTTCCTTCTTTATTTCTTTTTTTCTCCCTTTTCTTCCAAGCTGTGTGGGTGACAGGGTGTTGGTGCTTTGACCAGGTGTCAGGCCTGTGCCTCTGAGGTGGGAGAGCTGAGTTCAGGACTTTGGTCCACCAGAGACCTCCGGGCTTGACGTAATATCATACAGCAAAAGCTCTCCCAAAGATCTCCATCTCAACACTAAGGCCCAGCTCTACTCAACAACCAGCAGACTACAGTGCTGGACACCCTATGCCAAACAACTAGCAAGACAGGAAAACAACCCCACCCATTAGCAGAGACTCTGCTTAAAATCATAATAAGGTCACAGACACCCCAAAACACACCACCGTATGCGGTTCTGCCCACCAGAAAGACAAGATCCAGCATCATCCACCAGAAAACAGGCACCAGTCCCCTCCACCAGGAAGCTTACATAACCCACTGAAGCAACCTTAGCCACTGGGGGCAGACACCAAAAACAATGGGAACTATGAACTTGCAGCCTGCAAAAAGGAGACCCCAAACACAGTAAGATAACCAAATGAGACGACAGAAAAACACAGCACATGAAGGAGCAAGGCAAAAATCTACCAGACCAAACAAATGAAGAGGAAATAGGCAGTCTACCTGAAAAAGAATTCAGAGTAATGATAGTAAAGATGATCCAAAATCTTGGAAATAGAATGGAGAAAATACAAGAAATGTATAACAAGGACCTAGAAGAACTAAAGAGCGAACAAACAATGATGAACACCACAATAAATGAAATTTAAAATTCTCTAGAAGAAATCCATAGCAGAATAACTGAGGCAGAAGAATGGATAAGTGGCCTGGAAGATAAAATAGTGGAAATAACTACCACAGAGCAGAATAAAGAAAAAAGAATGAAAAGAATTGAGGACAGTCTCAGAGACCTCTGGGACAAAATTAAAGGCACCAACATACGAATTATAGAGATCCCAGAAGAAGAAGAGAAAAAGAAAGGGACTGAGAAAATATTTGAAGAGATTATAGTTGAAAACTTCCTTAATATGGGAAAGGAAATAGTCAATCAAGTCCAGGAGGCACAGAGAGTCCCATACAGGATAAATCCAAGGAGATACATGCCAAGACATATTAATCAAACTATGAAAAATTAAATACAAAGAAAAAATATTAAAAGCAGCAAGGGAAAATCAACAAATAATATACAAGGGAATCCCCATAAGCTTAACAGCTGATCTTTCAGCAGAAACTGTGCAAGCCAGAAGGGAGTGGCAGGACATATTTAAAGTGATGAAAGGGGAAAACCTACAACCAAGATTACTCTACCCAGCAAGGATCTCATTCAGATTCAACGGAGAAGTTAAAACCTTTACAGAGAAGCAAAAGCTAAGATAATTCAGCAACACCAAACCAGCTTTACAACAAATGCTAAAGGAACTTCTCTAGGCAGAAAACACAAGACAAGGAAAAGACCTACAATAACAAACCGAAAACAATTAAGAAAATGGTAATAGAACATACATATCAATAACTACCTTAAATGTAAATGGATTAAATGCTCCAACCAAAAGACATAGACTGGCTGAATGCATACAAAAACAAGACCCTTATATATGCTGCCTACAAGAGACCTACTTCAGACCTAGGGACACATAAGACTGAAAGTGAGGGGATGGAAAAAGATATTCCATGCAAATGGAAATCAAAAGAAAGCTGGAGTAGCAATTCTCATATCAGACAAAATAGACTTGAAAATAAAGACTGTTACAAAAGACAAAGAAGGACACTACATAATGATCAAGGAATCAATCCAAGAAGAAGATATAACAATTGTAAATATCTATGCAGCCAACATAGGAGCACCTCAATACATAAGGCAAATGCTAACAGCCATATAAGGGGAAATTGACAGTAACAAAATCATAGTAGGTGACTTTAACACCCCACTTTCACCAATGGACAGATCATCCAAAAGGAAAATAAATAAGGAAGCACAAGCTTTAAATGACTCATTAAACAAGATGTACTTAATTGATATTAATAGGACATTCCATCCAAAAACAACAGAATACACTTTCTTCTCAAGTGCTCATGGAACATTCTCCAGGATAGATCATACCTTTGGTCACAAATCAAGCCTTGGTAAATTTAAGAAAACTGAAACCATATCAAGTATCTTTTCTGACCACAACTCTATGAGACTAGATATCAATTACAGTAAAAAATCTGTAAAAAATACAAGCAGATGGAGGGTAAACAATACACTACTAAATAACAATGAGATCAATGAAGAAATCAAAAAATACCTAGAAACAAATGACAATGAAAACATGATGACCCAAATCCTCTGGGATGCAGCAAAAGCAGTTCTAAGAGGGAAGTTTATAGCAATACAATCCTACCTCAAGAAACAAGAAACATCCCAAATAAACAACCTAACCTTACACCTAAAGCAATTAGAGAAAGAAGAACAAAAAAAACCCAAAGTTAGCAGAAGGAAAGAAATCATATAATCAGATCAGAAATAAATGAAAAAGAAATTAAGGAAACAATAGCAAAAATCAATAAAACTAAAAGCTGGTTGTTTGAGAAGATAAAATTGATAAACCATTAGCCAGACTCATCAAGAAAAAAAGGGAGAAGACTCATATTGATAGCATTAGAAATGAAAAAGGAGAAGTAACAACTTACACTGAAAAATACAAAGAATCATGAGAGATTACTACAAGCAACTCTATGCCAATAAAATGGACAACCTGGAAGAAATGGAAAAATTCTTAGAAAAGCACAACCTTTGGAGACTGAACCAGGAAGAAATAGAAAATATAAACATACCAATCAAAAGCACTGAAATTGAGACTGTGATTAAAAATCTTCCAACAAACAAAAGCCCAGGACCAGATAGCTTCACAGGTAAATTCTATCAAACATTTAGAGGAAAGGTAACACCTATCTGTCTCAAATGCTTCCAATGTATAGCAGAAGGAGGAACACTCCCAAACCCGTTCTATGAGGCCAGCATCACCCAGATACCAAAACCAAAGATGTCTCAAAGAAAGAAAACCACAGGGGAATATTACTGATGAACATAGCTGCAAAAATCCTCAACAAAATACTAGCAAGCAGAATCTAACAGCACATTAAAAGGATCATACACCATGATAAAGTGGGGTTTATCCCGGGAATGCAGAGATTCTTCAATATACGCAAATCAAACACTGTGATAAACCATCTTAACAAATTGAAGGAGAAAAACCATATGATCATCTCAATAGATGCAGAAAAAGCTTTTGACAAAGTTCAACACCCACTTATGATAAAACCCTCCAGAAAGTAGACACAGAGGGAACTTACCTCAACATAATAAAGGTCATATATGACAAACCCACAGCCAACATCGTTCTCAATGGTGAAAAACTGAAACCATTTCCACTAAGATCAGGAGCAAGATAAGGTTGTCCACTCTCACCACTATTATTCAACATAGTTTTGGAAGTTTTAGCCACAGCAATCAGAGAGGAAAAGAAATAAAAGTAATTCAAATCAGAAAAGAAGAAATAAAGCTGTTACTGTTTGCAGATTACATGACACTATACATAGAGAATCCTAAGGATGCTACCAGAAAACTACTAGAGCTAATCAATGAATTTGGTAAAGTAGCAGGATACAAAATTAATGCACAGAAATCTCTTGCATTCCTATACACTAATGATGAAAAAGCTGAAAGGGAAATTAAGGAAACCCATTTACCACTGCAACAAGAAGAATAAAATACCTAGGAATAAACCTACCTAAGGAGACAAAAGACCTGTATGCAGAAAACTGTAAGACACTGATGAAAGAAATTAAAGATGATACAAACAGATGGAGAGATATACCATGTTCTTGGATGGGAAGAATCAACATTGTGAAAATGACTCTGCTACCCAAAGCAATCTACAGATTCAATGCAATCACTATCAAACAATCAATGTCATTTTTCAGAGAACTAGAACAAAAAATTTCACAATTTTTATGGAAATGCAAAAGACCCCAAATAGCAAAAGCAACCTTGAGAAAGAAAAACGGAGCTGGAGGAATCAGGCTCCCTAACTTCAGACTATACTACAAAGCTACAGTAATCAAGATAGTATGGTACTGGTACAAAAACAGAAATATAGATCAATGGAACAGGATAGAAAGCCCAGAGATAAACCCATGCACATATGATCACCTTATTTTTGATGAAGGAGGTAAGAATATACAATGGAGAAAAGACAGCCTTTTCAATAAGTGGTGCTGGAAAAACTGGACAGCTACCTGTAAAAGAATGAAATTACAACACTCCCTAACACCATACACAAAAATTAACTCAAAATGGATTAAAGACCTAAATGTAAGGCCAGACACTATAAAACTCTTAGAGGAAAACTTAGGAAGAACACTGTATGACATAAATCACAGCAAGATCCTTTTGACTCACCTCCTAGAGAAAGGGAAATACAAACAAAAATAAATAAATGGGACCTAATGAAACTTCAAAGCTTTTGCACAGCAAAGAAAAACATAAACAAGATGAAAAGACAACCCTCAGAATGGGAGAAAATATTTGCAAATGAAGCAACTGTCAAAGGCTTAATCTCTAAAATTTACAAGCAGCTCATGCAGCTCAATATCAAAAAAACAAACAACCCAATCCAAAAATGGGCACAAGACCTAAATAGACATTTCTCCAAGGAAGATATACAGGTGGCCATCAAACACATGAAAGGATGCTCAACATCACTAATCATTACAGAAATGCAAATCGAAACTACAGTTAGGTTTCACCTCACACCAGTCAAAATGGCCATCATCAAAATATCTACAAACAAAAAATGCTGGAGAGGATGTGAAGAAAAGGGAACTCTCTTGCACTGTTGGTGGGAATGTAAATTGACACAGCCACTATGGAGAACAGTATGGAGGTTCCTTAAAAAACTAAAAATAGAACTACCATACAACCCAGCAATCCCACTACTGGGCATATACCCTGAGAAAACAATAATTCAAAAAGAGTCATGCTCCCCAGTGTTCATTGCAGCTCTATTTACAATAGTGAGGACATGGAAACAACCTAAGTGTCCATCATTGGATGAATGGATAAAGAAGATATGGCACATATATACAATGGAATATTACTCAGCCATAAAAAGAAACGAAATTGAGTTATTTGTAGTGAGGTGGATGGACTTAGAGTCTGTCATACAGAGTGAAGTAAGTCAGAAAGAGAGAAACAAATACCGTATGTTAACACATATATATGGAATCTAAAAAAAAAAAAAAAAAAGGTTCCAAATAACCTAGGGGCAGGACAGGAATAGAGACGCAGACGTAGAGAATGGACTTGAGGACACAGGGAGTGGGAAGTGTAAGCTGGGACAAAGCGAGAGAGTGGCATGGACTTATACATAATACCAAATGTAAAATAGATAACTAGTGGGAACCAGCTGCATTGCACAGGGAAATCAGCTCAGTGCTTTGTGACCACCTAGAGGGGTGGAATAGGGATGGTGGGAGGGAGACGCAAGAGGGAGGAGATATGGGCATATATGTGTATGTATAACTGATTCACTTTGTTATACAGCAGAAACTAACACACCATTGTAAAGCAATTATAATCCAATAAAGTTGCTAAAAAAAAACACACATTAATCCGGTATGATAAGTGGTTAATATCCAACATATACAAACAGCTCATATAACTCAACATCAAAAACGACCCAATCTAAAAATGGGCAGGTAAACTGAATAGACATTTTTCTAAAGAGGAAATGCAGATGGCCAACAACAGGCACTTGGAAAGATGCTCAACATCTCGAATCATCAAGGAAATGCAAATCAAAGCCGCAATGAGATATAACCTCACACCTGTCAGAATGGCTATCATCAAAGAGAACACAAATAAGAAATGTTGGCAAGGATATGGAGAAAAGGGAACACTTGTACACTGTTGGTGGAAATGTAAATTGGTGCAGCCCCTGTGGAAAATAGTATGAAGGTTTCTCAAAAAACTAAAAATAGAACTACCATATGACCCAGCAATTGCATTCCTGTGTATATATCTAAATAAAACAAAAACATTATTTCAAAAATATATATGCACCCCAACTTTCAGAGCAGCATTGTTTATAACTGCCAAAATATGGAAGCAACCTAAGTGTCCATCAACAGATGAATGGAAAAAGATGCGTTTTATATATATATATATATATATATATATATATATATATATATATATACACACACACAATGAAATACTACCACTCAGCCATAAAAAGAAGAATGAAATTTTGCCATTTGCAACAACATGGATGGACTTGGAGGGCATTAAGCTAAGTGAAATAAGTCAGACACAGAAAGACAAATTGTGTATGATATCACTTATATGTGGAATCTAAAAAAATACAATAATATAGCAAAAAAGAGGCAGACCTACAGATATAGAGAACAAACTAGTGGTTATCAATGGGGAGAGGGAAGGGGGGAGGGGCAATATAGGAGCTTAAGAGGTACAAACTATTATGTATAAAATAAGCTACAAGGATATATTGTACAACACGGGGAATATAGCCAATATTTTTTAATAACTATAAATGGAATATAACCTTTAAAAATTGTGAATCACTATATTCTACACTTGTTAACTTATATAATATTGTACATCAACTATACTTCAATTAAAAAAATTAGTTTGTTTAATTTGTCTAGTCAATTTGTAAATTGACTAGACAGGGCACCTCAATCTATGAGAAGCCAGCAATACAATGCATCTGGTGAAAGAGCAACCTCCGTCTTAGCTTGCCTTACCAGAAGTTAAGTGTGTGGAGGGAGAGAGAGAGAGAGAGAGAGAGAGAAGAATGGTTGTATTGTGCCTTAAACAAATATTTGAATTAATATGACCTCTTAAGGACCCCACACTTTATGGAGCTCCTAACTAGACAGCATGTGGGCACACAACTACAGGAATGACTGGCAGTGGCACCGATTAGGTGTCCTCCCCAACATAGTTCCCAGACCTCCCTAAACCTCCTATATCATCACATTCACTACACCTTATTTTATTTACTAAATGACCATATTCCCTACCAGACTGTAAGCTTCATGAAGACAAGGACATATGTCTTGTTCACTGCTCTGTTCTTAGCGCAATGACAAGCATGGCTGGTTCTCTTGAAACATTTGTTGAATACATGAGAAAATCACACTGCATGAGTAAAATGGGAAGGTTAAATTTAGAAACAGGAAATTCAAATGGACCAGATTGTGGTTTTCAAATATCTGCAAGATTTTCAGGTGGAAGAGGGAGTAGGTTTATTAGGGCTGCTCAAGTGAGCAGAATTAGCACAGTGTGGTAGGGACTATAGTGCCGGACTGGCAGTCAGAGCCCTGAGTTCTGTACACTGGAATTGAAAAAATAAGTAAAAATATGGGGAATGGTAGAAACTAGATATCTCACTGTTGGAATGGGAGGTAACAGATAAGGGGAAAAGGCTAAGATGAACCATGTAGTTCTGAACTAGAGTCTGAGACATCAGTGGGAACTCCTGTTTAGCTTAGCTTAGAAACTGATGAGTAATAGTAGAAATAATACAGATATGTATGCATATACAGGGTAATATATATACATTTACTTTCTGACAGGGCCTAAAGATGATGACACCCCAATTTCAATGATGAGCAGATTAGAGCAAATCCTGGTTTCTAATATCATTCTGCAATAAAAGGATCCAGGGATCCTTGTTGAATGATCCTGGCTGATTTTACACAAAAAAAGAATGAAATAACGCCATTTGCAGCAACATGGATAGACCTAGAGGTTGTCATACTAAGTGAAGTCAGACAAAGAGAGACAAATATCATATGAAATCACTTATATGTGGAATCTAAAATATGACACAAATGAACATATCTATGAAACAGAAACAGACTTACAGACATAGAGAACAGACTTGTGGTTGCCGGAGGGGGGTGTGGGTCAGGGAAGAATTGGGAATTTGGGGTTAGCAGATACAAACTATATATATAGGATGGGTAAACGATAAGGTCCAACCATATAGCACAGGGAACTATGTTCGATATCCTGTGATAAATCATAATGGAAAAGAATATGAATGCAAAAGAATATGAAAAGAATATATATATATATGTATAACTGAATTACTTTGCTGTACAGCGGAAATAACACAACATTGTAAGTCAAGTATACCTCAATCACATAAAATTTAAAAAATAATACCCTTTCTACATTAAAAGGTTGGCAAAGATCAAATAAGTTAATGTTTGCAGTTCAAAAGTACAAAGTGCTCTACAAATATATTAAGTCTCCGCTCTGTTGAGAGAAAGGGAATCTTGAAGGACCACATCTCTGATGCCCAGGCCAAGATTCTGTCAGTCTAAAACAAGAGTGTTTCTCCTCAAATCCCCCTAGACATCTTAGAGATAGTTTGTTCCTCTCTCTATTCCCCTGCCTGGTGATAATAGGGCTGTTAACGTGTTCTTTTAGTTGTGGTGATTTCACTTGCTACATAAATGTTAAGTTCCATTTGAGTAGAAGTTAATATATGTCTTCCCTTCCCTCATGAACACAATCCTGTTAAATTATCCCTTTATGCTCACATTGATTTTTTTTTTTTTTTGCTTTTTAGTTTTAAGTGCTAAAAATAACATATTCTACCTGACTGCTTTAGTGCTTTCAAGGCAATGAGAATGGTGCCTGGCATGATGGGAGTTTAATGCAAATCATTGTGAAGTTGGCTGTGCTTCAAGACAGCAAGAGCACCATCAAATGGGCATTGATCAAGGGCAGCCTAACAATCCCAGGGGTCTCAATAACCTTACATTTGCAGCCTTTCATTCACCATCCCCTGTCACCCTCATGTAAGCCAAATGGGAACACGAGATGGGTTTTATTATCCCTATTTAACTGAGAAGGAAAACTAAGATACAAAACAACTAAGTGTCTTTATAAAAATACCTTGGCCTCACCAGTGCTGGACCTAAGCTTACCAATCTGGTTTCCTATTGGCCCGTTACTCTTGCTCCTATATCTTCAGACATCTTCTGATGATTCTGCCTTTCCCATGGGTTGACTCTACTCCCAATTCACTTTTAGGATCATGGCATGCAGACCTTTCAACCCTGGCCTGTCTTGTTAGGAAAGGCTCTGATCTTTCTCATGGCACCTTCTCACAACCCAAGAGAGGCCCAGGCAAAGAAAGGATCCTCAGAACAGGAGGAAGTAACCAGGAGAGCAAGCTTGTCTCTGTTGTGAAATTTCAGCGTTTGGTTCTTACAGTTTATTGGAATAGTGGGCAACAAGTACAAGGTAGGGGCTTAAAGTCTGTCTGAGGCAGGAGGAAAGTCTGTCCGAGGGAAGGGGATGCACCCACCACGTGTATACAGTGACTTTCAATTTAAAAGCACTTTCATGGGACTTCCCTGGTGGCACAGTGGGTAAGACTTCATGCTCCCAAGGGAGGGGGCCCAGGTTCGATCCCTGGTCAGGGAACTAGATCTCACATGCATGCCACAACTAAGAAGCTGGCAAGCCGTAATTAAGGAGCCTGCCTGACGCAACTAAAACCCGCACAACCAAATAAAAAATAATAAAATAAAAAGTAAAAGCACTTTCACACTGTCACATGATTTGGTCTTGGTGACACCCCAGTGAGATGTATGTTAGATGGGGGGGGAGGGGGGGAGGGGGGGAGGAGGGGGAGACTCTCCACTTTACAGATAATCAGTTGAGGTTAAATGACATCCATGGTCATGCAGTTAGTAAAGAGCTACCCATGAACTCTGGTCTTTGGACAACAACACTAGAAGTTGTTTTGTCCATATATGAATCTCAAGGATTGACTCACATTCACAGGGATATATTTAGGAAGTCTCTTTTTGGTCTCCCAGAAATAATACCACAGAGGTAAACACTGTCCATTATTCTCCCTCTGCAAAAGGCTGGCCCTATGTTATTAGTGGTAGGTTCACTCACACTTTTCCTTTTCAAGGCCAGGGAGGCCCCTTTTCCCTAGACCTAGCTCTTCCATGAGAATCTCAGAGAGAAGCTGGGAATGTTTGTTCTTAGCTTTTCAACCAGTTAGAAACCTCCCTATGCCCAGAGGGAGAGGGACCTTCCCAGAAGGCACTCTTGCACAAGAGCCCCCGCTGTTTTGTCCCTCCCTCTCCCATCTGCACCTCGGTGAAGTGTTCTTCGCCTTCTCCAGCACCCCTTCCTCACCAGAGCAGTGGGCCGGCCAGTCCACACCTCCTGACATCTTAGCAAGCAGCCCCTCCCTCGACGCAGATTAGGACCAGGGGCAGGCCAATGAAATGCAGGTCTCAGGGGAGGGGAAGCCTGAGAAGCTCCTCTGAGAGGCTGTGAGAGCCAGCAGAGGTGTCCCCAGAGAGCCCCTTCCCCCTCCCAGCGCCGGGGCTCGGCCCTGCAGTGCGGGGGTGGCAGGGAACCGCACCACTGCAAGTTGAAACAGGACTCTCCACTTCCCTCTCAGCAGCCAGACTTTAAATAGGATTAACGAGAGAGAACATTCTAAACACTGCTCTGCAGGGTTCCAGAACAGGCAGCCGGCGACTTCCTCTCAAGCTGCCATTTTGGACCCGTTCCCCTGGCTGCCCCTCTGACTTCCAGCTACTTCTTTCCCACTCGGCATTGCAGCTGTGCTCGGAACCTAACCTCAGGATCTCAAGAACGGGATGAGTCCCATCGTCCACCCGAGCACCTCCTCTGCTCACTGCTTGTGCCAGGAAGTGTCCTCTGACTCATACATTGAGACTGGTTATCTTCTGTGATACAATTCAGACCTTAGGGAAGGGAGTGGGAACTGGAGCAGGAAGGAAGCAGCCCTAAGTTGTCAAGGAGACATGTTCACCCTAGTGTGAAGTGCTCTTTCATAACAATCACGGTACCCCCAGAATTGTAGGAGATGTTATTTTAATCATCTGTACTTTTTTTCTGCATCCCTCCCTGTGGAATTATATTGTTAATATCACTCAAAAGTGTTGGAAACAGAGGATATGGGGGCAAGAGACTTGGCCAAGGTCACACAGCGACTGAGGGCAGAGTCTGATTCAAACCCAAGTCTCCAGCTCCAGTCTGTAGACTCAAAATGCTGCTCTCTTTTCCACTTCACCACGCTGAATGGGCTTCAGGCCAAATCATGAGGGGGTTTCTAATTGGAAGAAATAGGGTAGAAAAGGCCCTGGGTTTCTGATGGGGGGAGGGGAGGTGGCACAGAGAACAACAGCAGCTGAAGGGTTTTCCTGTAGGATGGATGCTGGGCTGGGCACAGCACAAGTGTTGACCCGTTACACCCTCACGGCAACACTGTGAGGCAGGTGTGGTACTCGGGAACCTCAAGCAAACTGAGGCTCCTTCACAGGGACAATTAGTCCAAGATTACCAGGAGCCTCTTCCCACCAAGGTGCTCTCTTGGTAGCTGCAACCGTCCTTCTTTGTTGCTCCCAGCAACCTTAGGTAAACAGAGTCAGAAAATGCCAGAAGCGACCTCAGACCTGGTTGTACCTGGTACAACCACCTGCTACCTTCCCTTCCCTGTCCCCCTCCCCTCCTCTTCTATTTTTGCAGCTGGTGAGATGGAGGCCTTCTCAATCAGTCTGGCAACAAAAGCAAAAGAAATGGTCAACATGTAATGAATACAGTCTGGGAACAAAGGCAAAATATAGGGTGAACACCTAGAGAATTTGATACACAAAGTGAAGGGAGTGAAGTCAATACCAGAAGACGTGAGGGGAGAATGGCAGTGCTAACTGAGGAGTGGAGTGACCTGGAAGATTTAATTAGAAAGCCAGGCAGGCCAGCAGGAGCCCAAGCCCAGGGCAGGTCCCAGCTGACCAGTCTTGATCCCACCAACTCTGAGGGGACAGCATCAGCCTTTCAGTCTAGGACTCCCAGAGCTGCTTCCTCAGAAACAACTGAGGAAATGTGTAAATTCCATTTCAGCACACGGGGTCTCAAAAGCCTCTCTGCTATTTTGTTGTTGTTTGTTTTTTTGTTTTTTTGCGGTACGCGGGCCTCTCACTGTGGTGGCCTCTCCTGTTGCGGAGCACAGGCTCTGGACGCACAGGCTCAGCAGCCATGGCTCACGGGCCCAGCCGCTCCGCGGCATGTGGGATCTTCCCAGACCGGGGCACGAACCCGTGTCCCCTGCATCGGCAGGCAGACTCTCAACCACTGCGCCACCAGGGAAACCCCCTCTCTGCTATGTTTTTCTACCCCCCTGGGGGGAGGAAATGAGCGTGCCAACATTCTCCAAAGGGGAACTAAATGATTTCCCGGAAGTCATGGTCTCATATGCTCTATTTGCTTAAATGAGTTTAGGGCTACAAGCAAATGTGGGCTGGGCAGGGCCCATTTACCAAAGGCCTCTCTCAGAACTGACACAGGTCATGCCAACTTCTTTGTCTGCGTGTCATTCCTCAGCCTAGGGGAGCAATTAGCCCAAAGCCAATTAGTCCATTATTCACCACCCACGTGCAGCAGCAGGCTGAGTGTTATGAGGGAGATAGAAAAATAAGAGAGAAAAATAAGAGGTGGTCCCTGCCCTTGTTTAGTCATTAAATGTGGAGGACCTATCATGGGCCAAGCATGGAGCTGACCACTTCAAAATCTAGTAGGAAAATGAGATGCATTCACCTGAAACAATAAAACACAAGTTACAAAGTGCACAATGAAGGAAAGAAGATCAGGACATGGATGTGACATGATTCAATAGGACTTCGGTGAGGTGGGAGTAGGGGCTGAAGGAGGGCTGGGTCAGAGCTTGGGGAGGGCCTTGAAAGACACTTCCATTCTGGCTAGAAGGAAGACAAGGGCACGGAGGTGGACGTGGCCTTGATGGAGGTGGGGAGGCCATGTGGAAATGAGGAGACATACATGTTGGAAAGAGGGAGAAAAAGGGATGCACAGGTAAGGAAGTGGCTCACTGTAGAAATGCTAAGAAATAAGTATAAACTTGATGGTGGACAGGAAGCGGCTTTATCTCGTGCTTACAGCGGTCCTGGAAGGCTCCACTTCATTGTGGGGGGTCTCTAACCTTGGGTAGAGCTTAGAAGCATCAACTCTACAGAGATGGCCAGGAAGAGTAGAGAGAGCAAAGGCTTTGGGTGGAACTGCATTCCAGTCCTTTTTCTTCCACTTATTAGTGGTGGGATTTGGGGCAAATTACTTAAGCCCTCTGAGCTGCAATTTTTTCACTTGGAAAATAGAAATAATGATTTCCACAATTAAGTAGATAAATATCTAATATTAAATATCTAATACTGTAGATAAAATGTCCAGCAAAGTTGAGGTACATAACAGACAAGCAGTGATTGTTAGTTCTCTCCATAGCTTCCCCCTTCTCCCTTGAAGACAAGAGATACAGATATATCCCAATATCTATTCCACTTCCAACCCTTTGGTCAAAGCCAGTCAAAGTAATCTCATTGAGTTTGCCAATGATTGCTTGCCGATGTGGCTAAGCCTGTCCAGCATCAGCAGAGAGCCTTCCAGGAAAGGTTTTCTTGATCCTAGGAAAGAGATGCAGAAACAAAGGTCCTTTAATCCTCAGAGCATTGCTGGTTTTGGGTGTGACAACTAGACTGATAGATCCAGCCTGTAGTCCTGAAGGGCAAAACCCTTACTCTGAGGATAGCAAACCGGGACATGGAGAGACATGATCTCTGATGACATTGTGAAGCCACGGTATGAACTAACCAGGGAGCTGATCACTTCATTTATTCATTCATGAGATTTTTTTCCTATTTTTTAAACCAGTTTGATTCAAGCTTTTCTATTACTTGTAAGTGGAAACATCCGCCGGCTTCACAGTTTTAGACAAACTAGTCCAAACCCTGGAAGAAATAGATTGCATAACAGGTGATAGCCCAGAACCTTTCCGAGCAAGGATGTTGAATTAGAAACAGCCTATGGTGTACTATTGAAAATGGTATTGGGGTGGGCGGAATCAAATCAGAACACTTCCTTCTTGTCTTTCCCTAATCTAGTTTAACCCTGCATTTACATTGAAAGGTTTGCTAAACAGTTATCTTATGAGCCTTGTCAGCTGGTGGCTGAACAAAGCTTATTAGCACTGGAAGCTAGTTAGTGTCACTTGAGTCCTTTGCATTAGCTAAGGTGGCTGGTTTACTATTCTCTGCTCAGGGGAATGCTGCCTGCCTGTGGTCTACACTGCCCAAACCAAAGCACATCACATACTGTATCAGTCACATGGTTGCTGAGGCCTTAAGGCCCATGCCTTAAGACCTTGGTGTCCCAGTGAGGCTGGGCCAACTTCCTGTCTTGGTCTTTGACTCAGTTTTCCTTTCAGTGAAAGAGTGGGGTGGACATACTTCTTAAGGTAACTTGAGCATCTTAGTGGAGTTGAGTCAGCCCAGGATAGGAATTCTGAGGTCAGCAAGTTCTCCCCAGGGCATCAAGGAGTGTTTGTTCTGTCTACAACTTCCGTGGTCTCCTGAACCTGAACATAGGTTAAGTACTCAGAATGAAGTTATAGATAATAATGCCACTGACGATAATGATGGTGATAATGATAACGATAAACAATTTCTGAAAGTCATGAAGTGCTTTCGAGGAAAGGAGAAACACTACTTGCATTTTATCTAATTTGTTTTCTTAACACCCAGAGAAGTCAAGGAAGAGATGTCCCTCCCAAAGCAAAGGAGTTTAGTGATATCCAGAGATAAGAGATGCAAGGTGCCCAGGGACATACAGGTAAGAAACGTAAATTCTGGTTATAAGAGCTTAACATCCAGGGCAACTCCAGGGCAACTGTTTTCTACCCTGGAGGGAGACAGGATACTGGTTAGGCATCCTCTAAGATCAGGAGGCACTGGCTTGGCCTACACGAAAACCAGCCTTCCTCTACTTTCCTGGGGTAGCTGGAAGATAGAAGTAGTGGAAGCCTGTTGATTCCTTAAAGCTTTTCTCAATTCTCTAGCATTATAATAGATTCTTGCCTACTTTTGGAGATTACCCAGCCTCAGTTAAATATAGTCAGCCTTTCTTACCTCCCAACCCAAGGCCCTGAATTTTTAGACTTGAAATAATATTAAACAATTATTTAACATTTTTTACTTTTCTTACTAACTTTGACGTCAGCAATTCTTTTCATATTTGTGTCACTGCCACAAGACAGATAGGGCAAATGTTATTATGCCCATTTCACTGATGAGCAAACTGAATCTCAAACAGGTTGTGACAAGACCACAAGTTTGAAGAAGTGGGAATAGGTGTGAATCTTTTGTATATGAGTTTATTGCTCTCTCTGCAACATCATCCTGCCTTCCACCATGGAATTTATTTAAGTACTTTTTGAGTGCTTGCTGTGTACCAACAATGTGCTGGGGATTCAATATTGAACAAAGAAGATATTGGTCTTTGAACAAGAAACTTACAGAAGAGTTGAAGACAAACAAGAAGCCAGGCAATTATTTAAATTGTGATAGGAGAAAGTGCATTGAGGGACTTTCCTGGTGGCACAGTGGTTAAGAATCTGCCTACCAATGCAGGGGACACAGGTTCGATCCCTGGTCCAGAAGATCCCACATGCCACGGAGCAACTAAGTCTGTGTGCTACAACTACTGAAGGCTGCATGCCCTAGAGCCCGTGGTCCGCAACAAAGAGTAACCCCTGCTTGCTGCAACTAGAGAAAGCCCGAGTGCAGCATCGAAGACCCAACACAGCCAAAAAAAAAAAAAAAAGTACACTGAAAAAAGCAGAGGTGTTTCTAGTTCAGACGAGCTGCTGGGTTAACTGGTCCATGGGCTTGGTCCTCTGTGGCCGATCTGAGGTCCTAGAGATGGATAACAGAGTGATGAGCTAGAACAGTAAGCTACTTGGCCCTCAGGTAATGAGCAGATGAAGATGGCAGGGAATTTTTTTTTAATATCTTTATTGGAGTATAATTGCTTTACAATCATGTGTTAGTTTCTGCTTTATAAGAAAGTGAATCAGTTATACATATACATGTGTTCCCATATCTCTTCCCGGCAGGGAATTTTTTATAAGAACATACTTTGTGACCCAGCTTTCTAGACTCAGCTCAGGCAAGGGAGAGCCTGTGTGATGCAGAGGGCCAAATGGGATACCCAGGGCCTAGTAGGGCAGCACTCTTTCACTAGACAAAGGAAGAGGAGCCACAGTGAGAATCTCACCAGTGGTTTTAGGGGCAGACACACCCAGGCATTGCATTACCATACCCAACAGCTGAATCAGGAAGCTAATTGTGGCCTTGTACTTCTGGAGTCCACATTCCTGAGGCTCTTGTGACCACACACACACACACACACACACACACACACACACACATGCTCACCATCACAGCTCTCCTCTCCCATTCTGCTTCCTTACTTCCGCCCCCACTGTCCATACACCCCACTTTATCTCTGAAGCAGCCCCTGCACAGGGTGTTTCTATTCTTCCATACTGTTTCTGGATTCCACCCCTCACACACCCACCGAAACTCTGCCCAGGCCCTTTGCCTAACTCATTCCTTCTAAGAGGGCTGTGTGTCAAGCCCTAGAATGTCTGCCTAGAATGTCTCTGACAGAGCCACAGTACATCAGTGCTGGAGGAGGACCCTTAAAGAGTTTCATCCAAACTGTCCACTTTGCAGCTGAGGAAACTGAGGCCTAGCCAGGGGCATGGCTTGTCCAAAAGCATTTACATAGTCAGTGGTAAGGCCAGAACCAGAAGCAGGCCTCCAGAATCCTTCTGCCCCTTTCATGGAATTCCACATCTGAAGACACAAAAATTAGTTTGATCGAAGTCTGAAGACCCCTGGGTCCCTTACTCTGCCTTCCAAGAATCTACCCTTTCTTGAAGGTGCTGAGATGTTTGATCTGTATTAACCCATTCAGCAAATATTACTGAGAAACTCTCATGTGTGGAGGTAACCACACCTATCCCTGGAGGTAGATGTAGAGTCCAGTACCTGACCCCAGATAGCTCAAGCTCCAAGGAATGCCAGCCCTATAGCCACAACCACCATGCAAGCAAGCACACATGTGCTGTGTGGATGGATGCAGCACAAGAGGCATGCATGGAGCTTTAGAGAAAGGAGCCATCATTCTACCTGGGATGATCAGAGAAGGTGTGAGTAAGGATTGCATTTTAGGTCTCAAATTTTGACAAAGAGAGAACGGCTTTTCGAATGAGGGATGAGTGCACACAAAGGTGGGGAAGAAGTGCTGTTCAGAGGAGGCTGAGGAGCCTTGGGGTTGACACACAGAAATTGTAGTATTACTTGTAATAGCTACCATGTGTATGTATTGGGTTGGCCAAAAAGTTCGTTCGAGTTTTTGTAAGATCCTTCGGGGGAAACGAACGAACTTTTTGGCCACCCCAATACTTACTAGGGATTCTTGTTTAAGCCTCACAACAAATCTATAAACACGAAATTCATTTATTCAACAAATATTTATCGAGTGCCTACTATGTGCCAACCAAGTTCTGTGTGTTGGGGATACATGTGTGAACAAAATGCACCAACTGTCTCAGCCATGAACAAAAGAGAAAGTCCCTGCCCTCAGGGAGTTTACATTCGGGAATTGTTACCCCCATTTTGTAAAGGAAAAAACTGACATATAAGGAAGTTAAGGTACTGGCTCAGGGTCATACAGTTGATAAGTAGCAGAGCCTGTTTGACCTCTTAAATCTCATGGTTTGCTGCCTCCCAGGAAGCCTGGAATTGAGAGATGGAGTCTTCACAGTCAAGAACTGGAGACAGGGCTTCCCTGGTGGCGCAGTGCTTGAGAGTCCGCCTGCCGATTCAGGGGACACGGGTTCGTGCCCCGGTCCGGAAGGATCCCACATGCCACGGAGCAGCTGGGCCTGTGAGCCATGGCTGCTGAGCCTGCGTGTCCGGAGCCTGTGCTGTGCAAGAACTGGAAATAGTGAGGATCCCCTAGAGCAGCTGTCCCCAACCTTTTTGGCACCAGGGACCGGTTTCGTGGAAGATAATTTTTCCACGGATGGGTGGTGGCGGGGGCATGGTTCAGGTGGTAATACGAGCGACGGGGAGCAGCAGATGAAACTTTGCTCCTTTGCACGCCATTCACCTCCTGCTGTGTGTTCTGGTTCCTAATAGGCCTAAAAAATTCGTTTATTTTTTTCCAAAATCTTACGGAAAAACCCGAGCGAACTTTTTGGCCAACCCAATACATACACATGGTAGCTATTACAAGTAATACTACAATTTCTATGTGTCAACCCCAAGGCTATTCAGCCTCTTCTGAACAGCACTTCTTCCCCACCTTTTTGTGCACTCATCCCTCATTCGAAAAGCCGTTCTCTCTTTGTCAAAATTTGAGACCTAAAATGCAATCCTTACTCACACCTTCTCTGATCATCCCAGGTAGAATGACGGCTCCTTTCTCTAAAGCTCCATCCGTGCCTCTTGTGCTGCATCCATCCACACAGCACATGTGTGCTGCCCTGGGGGTTGGGGACCGCTGCCCTAGAGGGTTTGAGTGGAGGAGTGGCAGAAACAAACTGGTGTACCTCCCTTCAGGCTGTCTTCCCCCATTCCAGTTATAATCAGAAGTCAGCCACCCCAGTCTTCCCCCGTCTGACACTCCCTGGGCAGAGCCATGCCTGGTTTTAACGCATTAGCCTTAGTGCACCCTCAGGACCCGAACTTCATGCAACACCTGGAACCCCACTTAACTGACCCTTTGTCTAACCAAAGCTTGTAAGGTTAGGTCCCCTCCTAGCTCAAATGCTAGAAGTTGAAAGTGAGGGTGGTAGAGAAAATGATAGCGTTAGAAAGGTACTGCGTAAGATTACAATCTGTAAACAGGCCTCAACTTTCACCTGAAACTCAGTCCCTGGGAAGGAGTTGGAAACCTTTGCCTTTGAACTGTCTTCGGAGTGGGAGTGCCAGTGGTCTAGGCTCCAATCTGCAATCCTGGCACGGTGAACCAATGCCCCTCACTAGGCTGCTGGTGCCGTCTTTGAACCTAGAAGTCCAGCCTTTTTGCAGGGTTTGGGGGTTGGAGTGGGGAGATGGTGCTAAGAAAATGAAACTTGTAAGAAGAAGGGGTGATAAGGAAGGACGTGAAAAAGAAGTGGGGAAATAAGAAGAAAAGGACAAAAAGAAGGAATGGGGGAAAGAGAAAGAGGGGGAGGAAAAAGACTGAGCAGACGGGTCTGTCCGCAGCGATGTGCTGAAGCTGAGATCGGAGAGTTGGGGGAGCCGGGACCCCGCGCGGGAGGCGGATGCAGGCGAGCCGGAGGTCGAGAGCAGCCCCAGCTGTCAGCTGGGAACAAAGGCCGCCGAGCCGCAAGGACCAGCCGCCGGCAGCGCCTGGCCAATGAGCGGCGCCGGCTCGGGCCCCGCCCAGCCCAGCCCCGGCCCACCCTGGCCAATGAACGGCGCCGACCCCGCCCCGGCCCGCCCGGCCCGCCCTGCCCTCCCGCCAGCCCGCGGCTCCGGGACCCGCGCGGAGGCCGGCGCGCCGGGAGCGGGCGGGCGCCGGGAGGGCGGCGAGACCGAAAGTTTCTCTGCCCGCCTAGTCCAGCGAGCCGGAGCCGCGAGCAGCCGCGGTATCCGCCCGGCCCGGCAGTTCTGGGAGAAGAAAGACGGGAGCACATCGCAAAACGCACTGAAAAACAAAAACTGAAGTCAGCCCCAGGCGCAGGGGCAGGTAAGGTGCGGTGGACGAGGGTCTCGCTCCCTCCAGAGGAGGGTCTACGGCCCCGACAGGGCGCCCCAGCTCCGGGGAAATTGCGCTCCCCGCGGCGTGCCAGCGCGTCCGTCGGTCTTTGTCTGTCTGTGCCGGCGTCTGTCCAGGTGTCTTTGTCTCCGCATGTAACTGTCAGGGTCTCCCCTCTGCCTGGGCGCGTGCGGTGGGTCTGGTACCAGCCCGGAAGAAAGCAGGGTGCGTCCGTCCTTCCGTCTTTGTCTCCGTCTCCTGCAGACGGGGTTTATCTACTGCAAGCCCAGAATCTGATCTGGGGGGACATAGGTGTTGGGTGACACCGATGTCCAGAGATGAGGAAGCAGGAGGTGTGCGTGAGGGTCTGACAGCTGGGGCCTGGGCACTGAACTTTGCTGTCTGGAACTTTGAAGATGGGCTGTGTCCGCGCTGGTGGTGGGGACACGGATGCGGTTAGAGGTTTGGATTGTTTCACTGAAGGAGTAGGTCGCAGGGGATGAGGTGGATAGTGGGGGTGATGAACCTGGCCCCCTGGAGCAATTCAGCCAAAGCAACACACACACACAGTCTCACACCTACACACACACCACATTTATTTCTTTCTCTCACCCACCGCAGGCAGCCAGCCCCTCACCCTCTCCCCACCCCTACACACACACACACACACACACACACACACACACACACACACACACACACACACACACCCTTCCACATGCTTATCTCCAGCCTTTAGAGCACACAACTCAGCAGCAATAGGACCACAACACCAAGGGCTTTCCCCTTCCTCCTCCAGGTGGAAAGGACTAAACTGAAGGACATGAGCATTCTGCTCGCCCATGGGTGTGTCATGCCTAGGAAAGTGCTCCAGACTCGTTAGCTTCAGGGTCCTCAATTTCCCAGGAGCAAGGAGTACTTAGGGCGCTGAGCGTCTGAAGTTTCTGGGTCCTTCCTCTTCCATTCCATGCACATCCTCTCGCTGCCATCAGCCCCTCTGCTCTGGTCTTGGGTTCTGGCAAGTTTGAGGAGGTACCAAGCTCTGCAGAGCCCTTGGGAGGAGCTGTGCCAGGTAAGGATCTTCTGCTCTGCCAGCAGTGCAGCCTAATCATGGGAGCTGAGACGCCCAGCCACAGAGAGATGAGTTGTCTGCTTGGCACTTCTGTCTGCACCAGAGACCCTACAAAAGAGCCTGTAGGTAGGGGCAGGAGAGCGTCTGTAACCTGAGCTTCCTCTAAGTTCAAAAACAATTTTCCCTGGACATGCTGAGGAAAATACAGGTGTTGGAAGTATATGTATATATGTACGCACATGAAGATGGGTATCTGAGACAGCATTTACGGGGAGGAAGGCTGTTTGCGTTCAAGGGTTGAAGAGAGCACAGTCTGTGGGTGAAGTCTGTGGACAGAAGCGTAACACTAATCAGGTGTGGGGTTTACACCTTGTATTTATCCAGCGCCTTTCTTCTTGAGGTGTTTTCTGCGCATCATAGACGTTACCTCATTTGGTATCTCCTTTACTCTCGTGACATAACTACCAGGTGAGCATGAAGCATGGCTGACTCTCTGTGTTCTGCCAGTGAAAAAAGTGAGGCCCCAGAGCAGCAGGGCTTTCCCAAGGTCCACAGCTAATTGGAGCAAAGTCAGGCGTAGCAAGTGGACTCCCCAGGCACGAGGGTTCAGCTGGGTAGATGTGAACGTGGGACACTCGCTCTGCCAGTAATGAGAAGAAACTCAGGTGTAGAAAGCAGAGTGTCTCTTTGAAGGTATCAGTGTGTGAGCCAGGAGGATGGGACATTTGAGATGGTGGTTTTTGTTTTTTTTTTTTTAACATTTATGGCAGTCTCTGCGATTCACAAGGTAGAACCTGTTTTAATAGTTCAGCTTGTGTGTCTGTCTGTCTGTAGGAGGAGCCCCTCATCTGGTCTGCCCCTGTGTCCAGGTAGATGTGTGTCAGGGTGGCTGCCGTCAAAGGGGTGCTGTTGTGCAGTGAAGGCTGGGGAGAGCCAGTGCATTGGGAATGTGTGAGGGAAAGATGCGCCGTGCCATTTCGAGAAACCATGTGTCTGCCTGTATGGGCACAGAGGTGGATGGGCTCCAGCTACGGGAAAATGGCTTTCTAGTCCCCAAAATGTATGTATATGCCTTTGCACTTTTTCAACATTCATTTAATAAATATTCATTGGATGCCTACAAAATGCAAGGCTCTGGAGCAGAAAGTGAGTCTACAAAGACAAAGAAGGTGATTATGGCAAACCTGTGGTTATGCAGCTTACAGAATAGTGTAATGGGGAATATTTAGCAACATTTAATACCCTTCACTAAGTACCCTGTGTGTCCAGTACTTTTTATTCATTATCTCCTTTAATGCTCAGCACAGCCCCACAGGGTGTGTATGATTATTAGAGGAGGAGACTTAAATAACGTTGCCAGGATAGGAAATAGGGGAGCAAGGGTTTGAACTCAGCTCAGCCTTGCCTCTGGCTCTTTCCACTTTCTTCTGCTAGTTTTAGTGTTTGTTTTGTTTTTTTGTTTGTTTGTTTGTTTTTGTTGTGGCCTCTCCCGTTGCGGAGCACAGGCTCTGGACGCGCAGGCTCAGCGGCCATGGCTCACGGGCCTAGCCGCTCTGCGGCAGGTGGGATCTTCCCGGACCAGGGCACGAACCCGCGTCCCCTGCATCGGCAGGCGGACTCTCAACCACTGCGCCACCAGGGAAAGCCCTCTTCTGCTACTTTTGAACATGTTTCTTCTGTGCAAAATATTCTTACCCTGTTCCTCTACCTCCACCCAGCCAGCCCCTGCTGGCACTTCAGATTTTAACCATGAGGATCGACTCCTCCAAGAACCTGTCCCCTCTTCTCTCCTGAAGTCTGGGTCACATGCCTTCCTCCGAGTCCATCATTCCTTGCTCTCCTAGCATTTACCCACGGGCCCCTGAAGAGCCTCCAAAGTTCCTAGAGGCAGAGATCTTGTCGTGAATTCCCAGCTCAGAGTGGTGTTTGGCTGCTAGGAGGAATCCCATAGGAAATGCGTGTTTAATAAAGTAATGGGAGAGAAAAGAGCTGTCAGAGACTCTTGGTGAGAGCACTTTTCCTAGCAGCAGATTTCTGCTTGGGGGCACTTTGCTGGAGTGACCTCTGACTTCCTGCTGCTATTACTGGGCCAACGCTTTCAGGGCCTCTGCCTACATGGGCCTTCTCCATCCTGGTTCCTGCCTCCAGTAGTTCAGGAGCCTAAAGAAAACCCAGCCTTCACCCACCCTGCCAACCTACGCACTCTATCTCCAGGTCCATCGACCGAGAAGTACAATTATACAAGTGGGAAGTGCTAGATGTGATGTTGATTTGGGGTTTTAAAATCCTGCACTTGGAATCCCAGGGGGCAGTGGTTCCAGGGCAATGATGAGGTGTTTCTGGGGTTTGGCCAATAAAAAAGTGTCCAACTGCCTGGGGAATCTTTAGGAGATTTACATGGTTAAGTCTTTGAGTTTGCTTTTGAATAGATCTTTGTGCTGCTGCAGTTTGAAAACCACTGTTCTGAAATGGACATTCTCACTGTGCTGTTGGGAGTGTGAGTTGCTACCATGTTTGGGGAGGTCATCTGGCTTGTGATTTGCCCAAGGTCACACGGTTCAGAGTCTGGTGACTCCCTTCCCATGCCCTTTGCACCACCCCATTATTTCTCATATCAGGATTTCACATACCTTCTCAGGGGTCCATGACAATTTTCGTTTTCCTTTCAAAGATCATCGCTCAAGTTTGAAAGCTCCGCATTTCACTCTTTACTAAAGGTCTTAGCCATGCGAGGTGCCAGGGAGATGGGGGATAAACAAAATGGCTAAGTAATGGTTTGAGACTAAAACTTGTGAGGAGGATTGAAGAGGAACCAGCCCCCATGAATCAGTGACAAGTACATTGAAAACTGGATCATGCTAACTTTGAACACAGCAGCTGCTCCCCGGGAGGGGAGGTAAGCTAGAACTCTCCAGGGTGGAGGTGGCCATGAACGGAACCTTGAAGTTGAACCTAAGGAAGGGATTTATACCTTCCCTTTAGAGAGGAAGCGTAGCAGCAGCAAGGTCATAGCTCCCAGATGCAAGCTGAGAGCCTAGGAGATGGATCTCTCTCTCTCCAAGGGGAGCCCCAGAAGGAGCCTGTTACCTCCTTCTGCCCGGCTTAGCCAGCCACCCGGACCAGACAGAGCTGGAGAATGCAGGGTGGGTGGTCACTCACCTCTTATAACTGCCTCCAGCCGAACAAGTGTGCAGCTTGGCCATGGATGGCCCCCTCCCAGGGTCCAGAAAAGTGGGCAGGGATGTGTCAGCCAAAGTTCGGCGGGGGCGAGTTGGGCTTCTAGCTGCTGATCGGCAAAGCTGCCGCTGTATATGCGATCTCCATCCTGCTTCTCTCACGTGCTTGCTTCCTGCTGGACACAGACTCCCACAAGACGGCCTAACCATCCCTAGGCTTCCTGTTGTAGTGATTTTAGTAGCGCTTTTTAATTTTAAAAGGAATATTATTATTATCAATATTATTATTTACAACGCAGATTTCTTCAACAATTTGACAGATGAGAAAATTGAGTGAGCCTGTCAGAGGTAAAGGGGTTTCACCCAAGACTTTAAGTGGAATGCTGGAATTTGAATCAGGCCATCCTGATTCCCCATCAGGGCTGTAACCACCCAACCATTAGGCCTCATTAAATGGATTTAGGTGTTTAAAGTGCAGAAGAAAAGAGATTTTTAAAGTTACAAGAACTCGATTTCTTCCGTAATTATTATAATTCAAGCTTGATGAGAGTCTTAAAGAGTTTTCTTCCCTTTTTCTGTGCCCCCCCACTTCTTATCCCTAAGCACTTGTTAGGCATATAGGTTAAGCTCAGTAAGTGATAAACTAGGAAGTATCTGGCATAATGGGGTCTCTACTTGAGAATCACTTTAAGGAATGTAATGTATCCTATGTCGGTTCTTTCTCTTTATAGCTAGCCAACTCATAAGGTTTAGTCCACGCCACAGTGAAATTATGCAAATTTTGACTTCACAGAATCTGAATTAACGACATTTCATTAGAATACCAAACTTTATTCCATAATCTAATTCAGTGTTTCCACCTTATCCATATGCAAATAAGTCCCAAACTAAAAAGAGATTAGCAGTCTCTTTGCTGGTAATGTAAGCAGTGTGGAAACCAGATTTGGGAGGTGATCACACATGGAGGCTGCCTCCCAGATGAGGACAGAATTGGATGGAGGGAAGGTGGCAAGAGGGTGCAGTGAGGATCGAAGGGAGGATAGAAGAGACAGAGGACAGAGTGTGTGTGTGTGTGTGTGTGTGTGTGTGTGTGTGTGTGAGCGTGCGCACTAACAACTAAAACTAATTGTCCTAATCAATCCAACAGAGAGGTGATTTTTCTTACTAAGTGACAGGCCAAATGGTTGTCTGAACAGATATGATGTAGGCTTCTTTCAGTGTCTGGAACGAAGGCAGTAAAGAGCTGCCCTCCCCAGATCACCCACAGATTTGCTTCCATGTCAGCTAATCACTGTGGGAGAAGATAACTGCCTTCAACATGGCTGCGGGCAGACACACACACACACATGCACACGCACACACACACACACACACACGCACACACACACGCACACACACACACACACACACACACACCCCTTGCATTCTCATCATCTCTGCATCTCAGAGAAGCTCTCCTCTGATACCCACACTCGCAGTCACATCCCACAACACCAGTCCTCAGACTCCTGGCTGGCAGGCCCTGCAAGCTCCACACCTGTGTCCACTAGGTTGGCCTCTCTCTGGGGCACGATCGGCAGTGTGCTTGGGCAGCCCCCTCCCCAAGACCACAGAACCTCCATTTCTGCCATGCCCCGAGCAGTCTTTCGGGCTTCAGGGCTGCATATCCTCCCAGGCCCCAGCATCCACTAGAAGAAGAGGGGTCCATCTGGATGAAACTCCGAGCCCCAGGGGTGTACAAGGACACACCTCTCTCAAAGGTGTCAAGAGTAGAGCTGAGATTGGGGGTGAACATGGCTCTGAAAATCAGTCAGTGTCTCAGGACAAACCCGGCTCCATGCCTGACCTAACCTTTATGCACAGACTGCCAGGTGGCTGAGGCAATCCCGGCCCTGGACACCCGGGCAGGGCTGCGCACTTGGCTCGCTGGTCTGTTGGCTCTGGGGGCATCTTCACTCTCCTTGCTGTTTGCAAAGCTATTTGCTGCTAAATCACCCTCCTCCTGGCACCCTGGATTGCTAAATTGGTCTCAACTTGCTGTACTTCCACCCACCACCTTAGTCATTATTCCCTGGCAGCATTCAGAGAGTGGGTGGAAAGCAGCCGAACATTATATTCCTGCTGAAGAGAGAGAGAATTGAGCATAGGCACGCAAGGAAAGGGGAGAGGGAAGGAGGTAACAGAAATCGAAGGAGGCAGGGAAACAAAGCTGGGGCTTGCCAACACCTGTTCCCGTGACCCCAGTCACCCTGGGTGGTGGGGCAGTGGGCCATAGGTGAGTGAGTGCTGGCCCAGTGGCGAGGAGGAGACCAGGAGGAGAGCCAGGCATTTCAGGGTGAGAGGGGAGCCCTCGCTACTGGGGCTGCCCCTGCCTGGTCTGGTCCTTTAGTTCTCCAATAGGTACTGTCACGCCCCTTGAGCATCTGTTCCCATGTATTAAAATTTAGCTTGTCCTTCCTCCCTGCCTAGATGATAAACTTCTCTGGTTTTTTTTTGGCCGTGCCGTGTGGCTTGTGAGATCTTTAGTTCCCCGACCAGGGATTGAACCCGGACCCTCAGCAATGAGAGTGTGGAGTCCTAACCACTGGACCGCCAGGGAATTCCCGATGATAAACTTCTTGAAAGAGAAAGTGTGTCATGCCTCCAGTGTGTAGCACCAGGCCCTGGACACAGTCAGGGCTCAGCCCCCCACATGGCTGAGCCTGGTGGGGGTGAGGCCTACGGTGGCCCTTCCTACCCAGCCATTTCAGATCTCCCTGTGCTGTCCAGTGGCCATGGGGTCTGGGATCCCAGGCACACGAGAAGAGGAGGAATCACAAGGGAGCTTTCATGGCTTGGTCTACTATCTGCGTGAGGAAACTTCAGGGAGGGAAAGGGTTAATATCACAGAAGGACAGATCAGAGAGGGAAGCAGAAACTTGGAGGCCTTCTGTCCTGGAGCTGAAGGCTGGAGTGATCTCCAGCCAGGAGATGGGGCTGTCTTGGAGAGCTTGTCCAGAGCCCAGGCAGTGCCCTGGGGCTGGCAGGGGGTGGACAACAGAGTCGCTTCTCATGTCTGACAGCAGCGACAGCATCAGGCAGAGCAGAGTGACCTTGACAGGAGCTTTTCTGAGTCCCTGATAACGTTTGTTTGGTCTCCCAGGGAGAGGCTGGAAGGGGAACTCAGTGCCAACCCAAGCTTCCCTGAAACCCGGTGGGCCCCCCAACCCAGCTTCCTTCCCTCCCACCCTTTTCTCAAGGAAGATAATGGGCAAACCCTGAGAACAGAAGCTTCCACACATCTAGGGAGGCAGGGACACCGGGGAACCACACTGAGAATGTCAAGGGGCACAAGTCTGGGCGAAGGAGCCCTGAGGCCACCCTTGACCTTCTGCCAGTCGCCGAGGGGCAGCTCTGTCCCGAGTGTCTGGAGGATGCCTGGGTTGTGTCCGCCTCACCACCTCAGGGACGAGGTCAGGGGCGGCAGAGTTTCCGAAGGACGCTTACGGACTCGGGGCATCTCCCTGATTTATTGCCACCTTCAGATACTCCAGCCTCGGCTCCTTTCTGCTCCTCCGCCTGGCAGGGCATCTCAGCAGTACACCCAGAGGAGGGAGGAGGGGAGGGATTAGGCTGTGCTCACATCCTGGGGAGACAGCCTCCTCCTTCTGGCTGATCAAATTCCCCCAGCCCCTACGCCTCAGCGGCGCCAGTAGACAAACCGCACTGCAGGCAGGTGGGGAAAACAAGAGCCGCTGGGCAGAGCCCCTAGCCTCCACCTGCACTGGGAAGGGAGGGCTCCACCCCAAGGGGCCCAGGAAGGAGTCCCAGCTGCCTGAACTCCTCCCCTCGGAGGGCCTGCAGCTGCCCGGCTCAAAGGCTCTGCACCGGCTGTGGGCGGGTAGGGGCAGGATGCTTGGCTTTTCCCGAGATGACATCTCATCTACCAGAATAACCAGGAGCACCAGGCTTTCAGCTTCCCCTGGCCTCCTAGCAGGGCCTCAGCCAAGTGTTGACTTAGAAACTTCTCTGGGTGATGGACTCATTTCTATGCTAGAGCTGTATCAGGACCTCCAAGGCCAGGGTTCCAAGATTTATCGGGAAACTAAAGAGCTTGCCTTGAAGCAATGCACCTCTGCTCTGCATAGAACACAAAATCTCAGGGCGGAAAGGACCCTTAAATACCATTTTGGGGGGGGCCTCACCATGCAGCTTGCAGGGATCTTAGTTCCCTAACCAGGGATCGAACCTGGGCCCTCGACAGTGAAAGCGCAGAGTCCTAACCATTGGACCACCAGGGAATCCCCATAAACACCATTTTATACCCCTCAAAATCTTCTTCCTCAAGTCTTTTTTCTACTTAGCTCTAAGAGCTGCCGTTTTGGACCCCAGGAACCCACTTAATTCTCTTTTAGTTCAATTCTTTTAAAGTCATAGAATGGTAGGTTCACATCAAATACTCTGCTGAAATCCGGGGGGCATCACTGGCCTGGTATTGGGACAAGAGACAGACACATTTTAAAAAATCACAGTACAAAGCCCAGTTGGTCTAAAACATCTTCTTGGAAGATACAGAATTTGAGAAGGACCCTGTGGGCTGGGTGTGATTTGAAGAGATGGGAGGAGTAGGTGGCACAGGTAAGGGACCGGAAGTGGCAGGGAAACAAAGGCAAGTTGAGTCAAGTCGAGGAGGGCCTTTCGTGAGTTTGCATGTGACTTGGTAGGCAGTGGGGAGTCACTGGAGTCATAGGCAGAGGAGTGGTGTGGAACAGACCTTTGTTTTTGGAAGTTCATCTGTCAGTGGAGTGTAGGATGGATTTCAGGTGGAGAGGCTTCTTTCTAGGAATAACATTAGTTATTAGAACACCTTTCTAGCCTCCTCCCATCTCCTAGCTGATAGCACACATTCCCAGAGATCCCATGCAGCCTGGAAATGTGGGGTAGCCAAGGCTTCAAGGAGAGGGAAGTTCCTAGTCCAAGATCAAAGGTTGATGTTTTGTGTCTAGGCCCTATTTATAACAGGAGACATAGGGAACACCTCCTAGCTTTGGACCTGGAAGGAATCATGGAGGGAGGGGGTGGGGGCCTTTTTTTGTTTTAATGGATGGAGACAGAGGCCCGGGTTGGAAAGGGACTTAATTGCTCAGGGTCCCACAGCTGGTTAGTGCAGAACCAGGATTGGTGCCCCACTTCAGACTCCTTGCACTCACCCACTGCTAATTGTGGACAAGGACTGGGGGCCAGTAGGATTCATCAGATCCTCAAACCTGGGGTGTCAGGCAGGTTTGCCCCAGGGGACGTATGAGAGCTTGTCAGTAGTGGGATGCTCTCAGTCATCTTTGTGGGTTTCTCCCTGCACTCCAGTGACAGCTGATACCCACGGCCTCCGTTTTCCTCTCTTGTCTTCCTTCTTGTTTCTCTGAGTGCTTCGGATGTTCTGTTTCCTTCTGTTCCTCTGCCGGTTCCTTTGTTCTAAGTGTTCTGAGGAGCTCCCGGCTGACATGACAGTGAAGGTTTACGAGGCCAGTGGCTGTTGCTACCAGTTGGCACCTTTCAAAACCTTTCAAAAATGAAAAACAAGGTCTTTGCCTCTGTATCATGTGTACTCAGTTTAAAGCAAACTCAGACAGAACGGGAGGATTGCAGGTGCCCCCAGCCACACTGACCACCAGCGCGTTGACGCCACATCAGGAGAGATTCCCAGACAGGAGGCAGATGTGCATCCCAGTGTCAGGAGAGGCAGCTCTCATCAAGCGGGGACCTCCTTCAGTCTCAGAAGAACAGGGTACCAGGAATCCCCTGCCCACAGCTCTGAACCTCTCAGAACACCATTCCCCACCTTCCTCTGGAAGTTTCCTCAACCAGGTACCTGCCCAAGAGCTTCCCTTTTGCCTGCTGAAAACCCAGCTAGCCAAGGGAGGGGCAAAGCTGTGGCAATGTCCTGTGAAGTCTCCAGTGAGGTGATACCTGGAGACAGGCCCTTCCTCCAGGAAACACTCCAGCCCGTGCCCTGTGCCCTTAGGCTCCCAGAGCAGTTCATCTTCACCTGAATGCAACCTACAGTCCTAGTAGAGAGAGCAGGTGAGTCCTAAAGCTGAGGCATGGGTTTTTTCATGCTTGCCAATCCTGTGGGCAAGTTTGCAAGGGGACAGCAGAAAGAATGTGTATTTGGGAATCAGACAGACCAGTGTTCGGATCCCAGCTCTGCCACCTAATAGCTGTGTGGCATTGGGCAAGTCACTTATCCTGTCTGAGCCTCAGTTGTCTCATCTGTAAAATGTATTGTGTCCCACATAGAATTTTTATGGAAAGTACAAGAGCCAGTATAAGTGAAAGCACATGAAACATACTAGGAGCTCAATTTATGTCAGTCTCATCCCCTTTCCATCAGCTCTAATGGAAGGGAACCCAGCAGGAGGCTGAGTTGTCTATGCAGGAGGGTCACGAGCCCTCGGTCCAGGCACATGTCCAAGGGGTCAGGCGATGCCACCTGTGACAGCTTCCCTTATCTGCTTACTCTGGCAAAGGGGGCTAGTTGTAGCTAACATATGGGAGGGAATCCCTGACACCTCTGTCACTCTGGGTCTCCATCCCCCTTGTCAATTTGACTAAATTAAAATTGACTTAATGAAATTATGTAGAACAGATGAGCAAGACATCACTGAATGCCCTGATGTCAAGACTCAGCACTGAAAGTGGATCTCTGGCTCACATTGGCTTACGCCAAATGCGTGTGCAGGGGAGGAGGGGGGAGAGGTGAGGGCTCAGGGGTCCTGCCGGTCAGCGGGGTTTCCCTCTGCCTCAGGAAGACCCTGCAACATCATCCTGAGCACACGTGTGGGACAGAGTTTAGGCGGGGAGGATTTCTCCCCAGGGTGAACGGCTGGATAGGAGGGGTTTATCCTGCGCCCCTTTCTTCCTTCCTCCTGCCTCTTGCTTCAAAGCCGATGTCTTTCCCATCTGGATCATTTTCTGGATCAGGTAGCACATAAGGTCAGGAAAGGGGGAGAAAGAAAAATAAAATGAAACCTTTCTCTCTGCATTGTGTTCATGGGAGATGTACAGCTGCGAGATGGCCCAGGTCTGGCTGACGCTCCTATAGGAGAAAGCAAAAGACTGAGGGATCGAATGCTGCATTGGAAAATCAGAGGGACCTCTATTCTGCCTAAATGGCATTTAAACAAGACGGGAGCAGGCAACCTGGGGGACCCAGGAGAAGCTGCTCCTGTTTGGGACACACATTCCCCTCCAGGATCACGTACCGGAATCCTCCCAAGTGAAACAAGCAAGCTGGTGTTTAATGCTCCTTCCAGGAGAGCTCAATATTGCCTTTTTTCTCCTCTTCCTCTGTGGATGTGTGTGTGTGTGTGTGTGTGTGTGTGTGTGTGTGTGTGTGTGTGTGTGTTTAGTGCAGAAAACAGAACTGAGGTGATTTCCTCTACCTGATCTGACATTAGATCCTATCTTCAGAGTCCAGCAATTTCTCCATTCTAGCATGTTGGGATCTGTTGGGGAGAAGGCACGTGACTTTTAGGAACATCTGGGAGAGGGGATGCCAGCTCAGCTGTGGGGTGTCAGATGCTAGGACTCAGGGAGCTTGAAGAGACCTAAGTGAGCTGCCCAGAACAAAGGAAGCATGGGACTCGCCTCTGGGCCATTCCTCCACTCAGTGGCTCTTCCTGCCCCCAGCCACTGAGTGGAGGTGGTGCCCTGGATTCCCCCACTCTGTCCTCCCCTCTTTCCTCCCGGGACTCAGGTGAAAAGGATGCCCACAGGAGGTCCTGTTCAGTCTTCCTCAAGGAGGTAGTGGCAGAAAGTGTGGGCTGAACAGTAGACGCAAGAGATAAGAGGAGGCCAGCATGGACACGAGGGCCAGAGACTCACAGAAATGCCTCCAGGGAAGACAGAGGCGTCTGATCTCATCCACACCTGGGGCTGGGGGTGGGGGTGGGCGGGCATGAGAAGGTGGCTCTAGCTACACCCCAGCTTCTAACCCTCTGTACTACCCTGACAAGAGGCTGGACATACCGTGTTTGTGACTATCTTCTCTCCTTGAATATGCTGAGTTCTTCCTGCCTGGGAGGCTCTGTGCTAGTCCCCAGGGATATCAGAGTGTCCTCGGGAGTTTACTATCTATTGGTGATTTCTGAGCACTTTAAGAGCAATTCTGACTAACAAGTGATAGGTGATTACTCATCTTTTTTTTTTTTAATCTAATCTCTAAAGACCCAAAATGGAAGTGTCCCCATTTCTTTAGATAATGGAAGAAAAGAAATAGAGCCTAGGGACCTGCAAAGTTGAGGAAAACATACCAAGAGATTGAGCCTAGGGTTAGACCCCAGTAGCATCTCAAGACCCGTATGTTAAAAAAAAACAAAAAACAAAACCTAGCTGCCATTTACTGACCTCTTAATTATATCCTCATTCCTTTACTAATAAAACTTCACTCAGTAAGTACAGAAACCCTATGAAGTAGGTACTACTGTCAGTCCCAATTTACAGATAAGGAACTGAAGCTTAGAGAGGCTGCGGCAGGGGCCCAAGACTAGGGCTGAAAGGAGATAAAGGGGGTTACAGACCTAACCCAGAGCACAAGGGTTGGTGAAGGAGGGACCAGAGTTAGGGTGATATCTGGAGGAGCTGGCAAAGCCTGCGTGGGAGCCGGTGTCCCCGGCTGGTGGTGAGGTCTGCCTTGGGCAGATGGCTGCGTGCCTGACCCTGACACCACTGGAGATAAAGGACTAGTGCGCTGTTGACTGTAGCCACATTCAAAGCCAAGCACTGCCACTCGCCAGGTATAAAACCTGAGGCCTCGTTTTCTGCATCTGTCAGATGGGGATAATATTATTGCTCCTTCTCAGGGCACCTTGGGGTGCAGCTTGCATCCAGTCTTGTGTATAGAGCGCTCCGTCCAGTGCCTAAGGAAATAGCAGATGGGAGCTTAAGAGGAAGCTCTGTCCCCCTGCTTGACATCCCTGGACTCTGCTGTCCAGCTTGGGCATCCTCCTCTGGCCAGAGGAGGTGAAAGGAGAGGGCAGCTGTCCCCCACCCCCACCCAGCCTTTCCTGGGCAGCGGTGACCTCCTTCTTGAGCTGTGGGAGGCTGGCCATCAGCCTGTTCAGAGGAGGCTCCCAACGGCATCCAGGTCCTGATTGTTCAGCAAGGCAGAGACTCAAGAATTCCCCAGCTGTGTGGGGGAGGGAGGAAGACAGTGTGAAGGAAGCCCTGCTCAGTGCTCTGTCATCACAGACAGCTTCACCCGCTCTTCTCTTTGGGAAGGACGAAAAGAGCTGAAGTGGAGGCGGAAGACCAAGCCCTGGAGGCTGGGAGAGGGGAGCTGAGCAAGATAGTGCAGCCCCCCCTGGCCCAGAGGACCCCACCGGGAGCAGCTGAGTGGAGGAGACCCTACCCTGCCTGGTGGTGGCTTAGCCACAGGTAGCCTGAGGGAGAGGAAGACAGCCAGGACCGCATTCCCCCTCCCCCTTCTCCCTCCCATTCCACCTCTGGGCACTACTGAGGCCTCACTGCCAACCTCGTCCTAAAGGTGACATCACTCCGCCAGATAGGGAGGCTGAGTCAAGAACCAGGCAAGCTCAGGAACACTCGAGAGCCAGGAAGGAAAGGAGAGTACAAGGAGGGAGAGAAAGAGTAGGTGGGCGAGTTTATAGATTTAGTTTCTCACTGAGTGTCTCAGTCAGCTTGGGCTGCTATAACTAAATACCGTAGTCTGGGTGGCTTAAACAACAAACATTCATTTCTCACAGTTCTGGGGGCTGAGATAACGGGTAAACCCCAAGCACCTTGTTGGGGACTTGCTAACTCTTACCTGTGTGCAGAAGAACTGAGGCACGGCAGGGACTCGATACTAAGGGTGCAGTTAGTAAAGGAAGGAGAACATCAGGTTGGGAAAGTCAGTGAGCTCTCGAGGGCAGGATTTGCTGGGCCAATTAAAGGAGGGAGAATCCCAATGGAGAGAAACAGCACAAGAACCATAAGAAAACCACCTTGAATCGACCTTGAGAAAGGTCCCGGAGACCTGAATAGGATGGAATGTTGGTACCGCACTTTGCAGTTTGTAAAGCCATTTCACATCCACCGTGTCATTGATCCTCACTGCACAGCTATGAGGTCACATGTAAGATCTTTATGCCCTTTTTAGAGATAAGAAGGGGGCTCAGAGAGTTAAGAGTCTTGGCCAAGTTCTGTCCATGAGGAAGTCAATGGTATGATAGGTTTCAAACGCAAGCCTTTTGATTTCCCATCTTAAAAGAGAGGTTTGCTGACACTATCAGATGCTGCTGTGGGTCTTGATGAGATAGGCCCTGGGAGCAGGAAAGGTTATCAGGAAGACAAGTGATGTGAGTGTTGAAATCTGTGTTTAGAAGACCTTTGTGCAGAAGAAGGGTTAGTGGGAAGAGAGGTGCAGGCCCTCTTAAAGGTTATTGCCACATGCCAAGCAGAGATGATGCAGGCACTCAGGGAGGACAAAGCAGGGGGTGCAGAGGGAGGAACCCCAGATGGGCCAGGTACCCACCCGGTCAGGACCACAGCTCCGTATGCATGGGACACATCCACATGAAGAACACACCTCTGGGGCTTCTGAATCTCAACTTCCCATTTAAAAAAATGTGAAACGTACATATCTGTTACCCTTTCTCATGATTAAAACCAAACCAAAACACAATAAACTCTTTCCCCCTCATCCATTGCTCTGCTGGCCCCCCTCATCTGCTCTGCTGGACCCCTTTCTCCAGCTGAGGGCTGCGGGCTCCCAGCTTCTAACACGGTGACCTCGTTAATCTTCAGAGGACAGTCTCCTCCGGCCTCCCAGAGACGGCCCGCTTTGGTCTGTGCTCACCCTTTTAGCTCGGTCCTTACATCCAGTGACTCCCTTTAAATGGCTGTGCTGTGACCTGTGCTCCCTCAGCATGAGGCTGAACTTGGCAGTGGATGTACACCAACAATCCTTTCTTTCCACTCAAAGCATGTTTGGTCACTGATCTCACCAGAGCCTCTCAAAGTGTCTGTATTGGTGAGAGCAGTTACCACACTGGCCACGAGCAGATGACTGAGGGGAGCCCTGGAGAGAATGACTCACTCAAGACCATATAAGACCACACTAGTCGATGGCCCAGAGGAGCAAGTTCAAGCCTCTTGTCCATTGTCATTACTATTCCACTGTTAAAAAACAAAACCAAACCGAAAAGCCCATGCAGGAGTTAGGGGGTAGCTATAGCTTGAGCAACTCCGAGATTCCCTATGTTGGGTCAGTTTTACCTCTCGTGAAAGCCCAACTGTACACTTGGAAGATTTCCATGGATTCTAGTCCAGAAGGAAGTGCAGCCTCTGGAGAGCTCTCTCCTCTGTCTTCCCACCCCAGTGGAAAGGCCTGGAGCTGGGCAGACAGAACTTGGCAGCTACACAGGCCAGATGTGCTGGGGACAAGGCGGGCCAGCAGTCTGTCCTCGGGGGCCTGCGGTACAGCCAGGATGCTCCAGCCAAGCTAGCATCTCAGCAGTACTTCTACACTCCTTCCTGGTATGAACTGCTTCTCTATGTGAGCCATGGTCCCTTGTCTGGAATGGACCATATGTCTCCCCTGAACAACCAGGTGGGGAGGAGAAATTGAAGCAGAAATGGGCTGCCTGCTTGGAAAAGTCTTCTCAAGGAAACTGCTGAACCTGCATGCCCCTCTGGGCCTCCAGGTCCACCACCCCTTTCCTTATATTTTTTATTTTTTTGGCTGCACCGCCCAAAAATCCTTAGTTCCCCGACCAAGGATTGAACCCATGACCCCTGTAGTGGAAGCGTGGAGTCCTAACCGCTGGACCACCAGGGAGTTCTCCCACCACCTCTTTCTCATCAGATACTTACAAGACACCTGAGCATCCGTGAAAGCTCTCCTCTGAGACCAGTGAAGCCACCGGAGAGGTCCTTGGGCTCAGACATCCTCTATAGAGCTTTTCTCTAGAGCCATCCCCACCCCACCCACTTCCGAAGCCCCAAAGGGTGGAAGGGAAATGCCAAATTCTACTTAAAATTTCAAATGGGACTAGCACTTATTGAGCACCTATTATATGCAGATACTTTATTTTACATTTGCTATCACATCATCTTATCTTCAGAACCACCCCAGGGTATACATATCAGTGGTTTTCAGCTGGGATCCATTTTGTGCCCCCAGGAAACATTCATCAACATCTAAGACATTTTTAATTGTCACAATTGCAGGGGAGGGAGGCAGAGAGTGGGTACGATTGGCCTCTAGTATATAGAGGCCAGGGATGCTGGTAAACTTCCTGCAATACATAGGACCACTGATAATAATAAAGAATTTCTTAGCCCAGGAAATTCAACTGCAATTTACAAACACAAAAGGAAAAGCTGGGGGTTCAAAGCAGTTGAGTAGCTTCCCCAAGGCCTTACAGCTAGTAGTCAATGACCAGTGACAGTACAGTCAACATCAGTCTGACCTGAAAGCCTCTGCTTTTTTGCTTACAAGATGCTCCCATTCAAGAGCAATGGCCCACCAGGTCCTATCTGTCCTGGCAGAACAAACGTCATTGTTTCTCACAAGGCAAGCAAGCACCGATCTGCACCGCCAGCTAGAAGCCCAGGGAGCAGCTGCTGGTTGTGCAGACTTTTCCCACAGCTTGCTCTGGGGAGTTACAGAGGTATGAGCCCCTGCTTCTTGCCTCCAGAAATCGGGGCTCTCATCTGAGTAGTTATGATAGTGCACATGCAGAGGCCTTCTAAGTGCCGGTTGAGGGTACTGCCAAGAAGCCCACGGGCATCAGAAGGACTGTGAATCCTGGTGGGAATCAGGGAGTGTCTTTCATGGAAGGACAGGGCTAGAGTAGGTCCTGGAAGGCCTGGTGGTGGGATTTCATTACTCAAGAGAGTACATCAGGGAGAAATGAGCCTGATTCTGGGGCTAGGTGGGTAAGGGGCTGAGGCTGTAGTTTGCTGCGCAGGTGATAGAATTAGGCCATGATGAAAGCACCACCGTTCCACTGATTGTTTTTTCTTATATCATCTATTTCATGGACTTACTTTTGCTCTGCCGCCTCTAATGACTTTCTCCATAGTCCTAACAACCATCTTGTTAACTATTACCTTAAAAATGTTGAAAGACACTGTTTTCATTGAGTTGCGGAGACGGAACAACTGTCCTGCCATTACGCTTGGCAGTGTTCTGCCCATTACTGCAGTCCCTAAGCAGTGATTGGAGAGGATATATAAGCAAGTGTAAGCTACGGATCATAGGGACAGACCTGGCTGGTTGGAGTAGAATTCAGTGCAGGGAGGAGGCAGCAAAAATGCCTGGAAGGCACTTGAGAGCCATCTTCTGAAGAGCCTTGAGTGCCAGGCTAACAGCCAAGAAGGAGGGTGGAGATTGGGTCTCCAGAACCAGCTGGTCCTGGGAGGAACGGGAGGGGAAAGCCATCTGTCCAGAGTGATGTAGCTGACAGTGTTTTAGACTAGGAACACCCCCGACCCTTCCTCCCTGCCTGCTCCGCAGAGGCCACCAATTCTCCTGGTCCTTCTTGAAATCACATTAGTGCGGTGGACTCCCCAGCCATTAGAGGGGGAGGGTGATTCTGCATTCAGGCGGCGCTGCCCTCTTACTTCAAGTGTCCTCACTGCTAATGGGACATGGGGTCTGAACACATGTGCACACGCCTCCATGCATGTGCCGCCGGGGAGGAATTATCCCAATGAATGTCAATGAACGGTCGGCGACAATGAAGTACAGTGAATGAGTGAGCTGCAGGGGCCTTTCATGAGGCCTGAATGACAGTGGAACTCGCGAGGAAGGGTGCCAGCCTGAACAGTATCCGCATCCAGAAAATTAGAGAGGACTTTTACGCCTGACAAAACAAGGCTGCAGAAGGAGCCCAAGTCCCTCCAATTAGCACTATTACTGGGCAGATTAAGGCGGGAGGAAGGGCGCAGCCTGATTGTGGTATGCTCTAAGAGGGTCAAGGCCAATTCTTTTCTCTGATGAAACAGGGTGGGGGTGGGGTGGGGGGGGTGGGCCTAAGGGAATGAGTGCATCTTCACTACCGCCCTGATAGGAGGGTGGTCCAGGGCTCCTTCAGCGCCACTCTTTCAGTAGCCATTCTACTTCTTGGGTTAGAAGCTGAACCAGGAGAAGGAAGTTCAGTGCTGACGACAGCAATTTCTGAGGCAAAAAGCTAGGGATCTGCCATTTTAAATACCAACCCACTAACATTTCTTCTTCCAACCTCTTTGGCTTCCCTTCCTCCTTCCTTTAAGAGTCGTTTGGCCGAGTTTGTGGAGACACAGAAAACAGCATTAGTGTTCAGGAAACTCAAAAACTAGTGTAGGATGTAGGTAAAGAACGAGAGACTTAGCAAGGGAAGGTGAAATCAGTGTGGGGCATCAGCTCTCTCCAGGCCCCCTGTTGTGAAATGACACACAAAGAAGCAAGGAAGACACGGGAAGGCTTCCCGGAGGAAATGATATTTGAGTGGGACTTTAAAGGGTGGGTTATCACAGGCTGAAGGCTGGGGTCACAGGGACAAGTGGTAAAAGAGATTCTAGGTTAAGCCAACAGCCTGAGCAAGGCTCTGAGGGCAGGATGTGCTGAGTGGTATTTGGAGGAAATGGTGAGCAACGAGGGGAGGGTGAAAGGCGAAACAGAGCTGGAAAAGGGGGCTGGGACCAGATCATGTGGAATCATGAGCACCCTGGGAGTGCAGGTCTCTGAGGAAGGAAATTAGGACAATTGTTGCCAAGGGCTGTAAAGGATCTCAGCCTCAAGCAATCAGGTCTGTGTTTTAGAAATGAAACTTCCAGCTGCTGCAATGGGGAAGATCCATTTGCGCTAGGAGAGACCTAAGTCAGGAAGTTCATTCATTCATTCACTGAACTTTTAAAAAACATGTTATTTTAAACTTTGTTTATTGAGGTATAGTTGATTTACAATGTTGTGTTACTTTTAGGTGTACAGCAAAGTGATTCAGTTATGTCATATATATATATATGTGTGTATATATATATATATATATATATATATGCGTGTGTATATATATTCTTTATCGGATTCTTTTCCCTTATAGGTTATTACAAAATATTGAGAATAGTTCCCTGTGTTATAGTCCTTGTTGGGTATCTATTTTATATACACCTTCACTGAATATTTATTGAGCTCAACTGTGTGCCAGGCACTGTGCTAAATGATACCGTGGTGAGACATTCCAAGGGACTCACAGTCAGTGGGGCTATTTCTACCCTTCTTTGCTGAGGCACGGGCTGCTCCTGGTTGCATGGAGGGGCTCTCACACACAATCTCTTACTGCCCCCTTCCCTCCAGTCCCAGAAGCCCCAAACCCTGCGCTAAGCCAGGATTGGCAATAGACACAGAGGGCCCAGATACATCCTGTCATTGGGAACCTTGCATGAGATTCTTGGCTCTGCGGTGGGTAGAAACAGAGCAGAAGGTAGGTGCTTTTAGGACAGTTTGGGTGATTCGGATTGACATGTATACACTGATGTGTATAAAATTGATGACTGATAAAAGCCTACTGTATAAAAAAGTAAATAAAATTAAATTTAAAAATTTTTAAAAAAACGAATAAACCAAAACAACTATATCCCAGGATTTCATTATTTATTTTAAATTATTTTATTTTTTTAATTAAATTTGTTTTTTGTTTTAATTTTTGGTTTTTTATTCGTTTAATTGTGCTGTCATTATCTATCTATATATTACTATTTAAAAAAATTTTTTTTGTTGGTAATGGAAGAAAGAGTAGTAGCTACTAGCTTTACAGATGTCTCTTCCTATTAAAATGTGCCCCTGTCCCTGAAAGCTGCCTTCATTTCTGCAGGCTACGTGATTTCTCCTGACATGCTAAGATGCACTCAACCACACATCTCCCTTCTGCTAAGCCCTGACTTCTTCTAGTTAATAACAGCTTACCCGGCATGTGACATCTGCACAAAAGAAATCAGATCTCCATAACCAGCAGCTCTGATATAATCTCTACATTCATCTCCACTGCTGTTTTTGCAGTGAACCCTCACCCTTCCTCACTATGACTGCATTTACATCACAATGAAGCCCCACCCCCAGCCCAGCATCCCTGTCTGGTCCCTCCAGAGCAGACTGGACCAAATGGCACTTTCCATCTTCCTCCCTCTCCATCTTTTTCTTTCCATGCTCTTCCCCTCCCCTGAGATTTGCCCTCAGCCTTTTGGACCCTTCCCCTCCCAGATCCTCTTAGACCTCCTCCACCTCTTTCAGGTCCTTCCCCCACTTGCTGCTTACCTGTCTCTCTGGTGTCTGTGGGAAGGATGGGGATGGGGGCCAACCCATATGCTCAGTTCTTCCCTTTCTTTCTCCCCCCCAACTTAATGATTCACCTATCCCCTCCATACACATTCTTCTTTGCCCCCTGCCCCCCAATTCATGACACAGCCCGACAGACAGCTCCCTCCACGATCCCAAGATCACAGCCTGAGAGGTAATGGAGGCAGCCACGCTACCTTGGTTTCTGATCACATCACCCCAGGCAGCGACTCAGAGGCCAAGGGGCAGGTCAGGGTATCACCAGGACTAATTCAATCTTCTCTTGTACTAATCCCAACTTCCAGACTCGATAAGACCACCAACTCATCCCAGTTTTTCTGGGACTTTCCCAGTTCTAGGGCTGAAGTCTCGCATCCTAGGAAAGTTCCTAGCACAACAGGACAGGTGGTCACTCTGTGAGTCCCAGATTCTTTGCACAAAGTGGAGCTCAGAGTATAGATGACTTAGAAAAACCCAACACTGATAGGGGCACTGAATGCAACGCACACACACAATTAGCAGGTCAAATCATTAAGCTGTTCACTTAGTGCACGACGAAGGTCTAACACACAGGCCTACAAACTCCAACACGCCCCTAGCCCTGGTCCGGACACTCAGACGAGGGTGCCACTGAGGCACTAGTGCCACACAAAGGAGCCTCCTCTAGAGCGTGGCAGGGCTGGGATGGTCACAGCTGTGCTCCAGGTTGCCTAATGCATTCCAGGGACCCCCCCCCCCCAGGGTGGGGCTTAGGGATGAAATTTTCATAAACACCGCTGTGAACTGTTTTGTGGTGTCGCAGCTCACAGAACCCATGCACCCTGAAATAGAGTATGATTTTTAAACATATGCTTCTCCATTCATTCAGCAAACGTTTGTGGAACTGTAGACTATGTACGATGCTAGGAGTTAGGAATACAGCACTGAAGAAAACAGTCTTATAGTCTGTGGAGAAAGAGACATGAATGAAGAGGACTTGCACTGTGGGGTGATTGAGGCCGTGATAAGAATAAGCAGAGGGTATGTTGAGGACATGTAGGAAGGCCTCAGACTGGAAGCCCTGTCTCAGCAAAGTCCTGGGGACTTAGGTGTAGGGAGCAGTGTGGGAAAACCTGGGAGAAGCTCAGTGGAAGATACTATACAATTACAGAGCTCAAGTCGGTCAGAATGGGAGGAGGTGAGGGAAGGGAGGGCTGTGGTACCATATAATATGAAGATACAAGATAAACAGTCCTAATCTCGAAGGCCTTCTCTGCCACATTAGGGAATCCTTGGGCAAGCTTGGAAAAGAGCAAAAAACAAGCCTGTCAATATCCCAAGGGAACTAGAATAGAAACTTAGACTAAGACAGTGCAGTGGATTTGCAGGGAAATCAGTAATAAGATAGGACTTAGTCACTGATCAGATATAAGAGTGAGAGAGAAGAAGGAATCAGGGGTTCCTGGCTTGGTCAGATTTCTCAGAATCAAGATTTTTGGCTGGGCTGTGCCATTCTCCAAGCCTAGGAGCCCAGAAGGAGGGACGTGTGGGGGGAAGGTGGGTAATGGCAGGGAGGAGAGAATGGTGAATCCCATTTCGGACATGTTAGTTTCAGATGTGTCAGCCCATCCCAGTGAAGATGGCCAGCAGGCAGTTGGATATTCAAGTCAGGAGCTTGGGAGAAAGGTTTGGGCTGCAGACCTGGATGCAAAATTCATCACCATGTGGATGCAGTTGAAGCCATGGGAAAAGATGGGCCAACCAGGGGAAGAGAACAGGGTTCACAATGGACCCTGAAGAACACCAGCATTTCAGGGTGAAAGAAATAAAAGTGACAGTGAGAGAGGTCAAAGGTGATAGGAGGAAAGTCAAGAGATTGTAATATCATGTAAGCCAAGGAAAGAGTATCTCCAAAAGGATGGAGTGGGGAAAAAAAAATATGGAGTGACTGGGAAGTCAAGTTTGATAATTATTGAAAAGTTATTCGTTGGCTTAGCAACATCCCTGGAGAGCAGTTCTAGTGGATTGGTAGGGACAGAAGCCAGGCGTTTGTAGACTGAGGCCAAGTGGGAAGGAGCAAGGGGCAAAGGTGAGGATAGCCTTCTCTCTCAAGAAGCTTGGCTGTGCACAGGAGGAAAGACGATGGTTCCTGGAGGGAAAATGGAGTTCAAGAGCTGGTATGTTTCTTTGGAGTTGGTAGACTCGTGCATGCTTAAGTGCTCGTGGGGGAGAATAACAGAAAGCAAGAACTTGAAGAAATAGAGGGAAAAGAACATAATTCTTAGAACCAGACGTCTAGGAAGGTTGGAGTTGATGGAATCATACCACGGCTGGAAGGCTTAGCCTGATGCGAGGACAGTTCACTGTGACAGGCAAAAAGAGGCAGGAATCGTGTCAATTGGAGGTAAGTTTAGGAGTTGAAGGAATTGAGGGCGTTTCCTCCCAATGCTTCTACTTAGCTCTGTATTGTAGAAATGAAGTCACCTGCAGGGGGTGAGATGCAGAGGTGGGTACAGGGCTTAGAGTGAAGAAGGTTTAATAGATACGACTTGAGAAGTACAAAAGTCGGTAGTCAAAGCCCAGGCTTACTAGGAGATCTTGATCCTTTGCTGTGTCCCTCAGAATCTGGGCTCAAAGGAGTTCACTAGCTGACAAAAGCACTGCCCAACAATACAAAGTCTGCTGAGCAGAAGAAACTGGGGAGGGCTGGATCAGAGAGAGAGAGAGAGAAAGGAGCTGTGCTTCAGATGGGAAGAAGCCCCAAGAGCAAAGGCATGGAGACAGGAAAATCCCGAGGGCTTCAGGGATGCTGGCAAGGTCACTCTTGATGTCAGGTGCACCCCTGAGTGTCAATGACCCTGTGTATTGGGACCAGTTGGGAAGTGCCACAATGGGAGCTGAAGAGAAAAGGGAGATTGAGGTTAGACTGTACAGGGCCTTGAAGGCAAGCTGGATTTGTTACTTCCTGACATGATTTTACATGTCGGTAAGGGCAGACTCTGTTCGCTCACTGCTTTATCTACAGGGCCCTGACGATGACACACCATCATCATCATTATACGCACATAATAAGTGCTCACCAAATACTTGGGAACGTCGAACAAAGACAGGGGTGCTCCCAGCAGCGTCTGCTGACACATGTACTGGGAGGTTGACATGCAGGTGGGCCTGCCCCGCCGGTGTATCAATCCTGCCTTCACCTTGCTTAGCCTGTGACTAGGCTTTCTGAGGCAGCGGATGAACTCTGGCCCATGACCAGCAAGTCCTGGGTTCTAGAACCAGCTCTTCTAGCTGTGACCCCTCTGCTTTCAATACCTGCCCAGGGTTGCTGTGAGGACAGATGAGGTCAGGACCCAGTGCAAAGGTGCTTGAAGTATATGGTGCCACAGCTCCCTACGGACCACTGTACAGAAAGCACCTGGTAAGTGGTCCATTTGGCTGGGACTCACTACTTCCTAGCTGCTTCCCATTCCTTGTCCCTTGTGTAGTCAACGAAATGCTAAGTGACTGAGGGGAGGGGACAAGGGCTCAAGAGATGTCAGACTCCCTCCTTGACATCCTTACCCCTGGCCTGGTGCTCATGGGAGTAAATATGGCTGATACGTAAGGTGACCACACATCCCAGTTTATGTCTGCTGTCCTGGTGTATTTAATACTAGTGATCCTATTCGCTCTTAAAGTGTCCAAATTATCTGGTCACCCTACCTACAGCCTGTGCTGTGTTCAAAGCTTCTGTGTCCCTGGGAAAGCTTATGCTTGCGAATCAGTGGCTTTAGTTGGACAGAGAGAGAACCAAGTCTGGCTGGCATGTTGATGCTTCATGCATGTCTCCTTGGCTGTAGTCACCCCCATCTTTCAGTGACACTGCCCACAAGCCCCGGAAAGGAGCCCCATAGCCAATACAATGGTGATCGGGAAGTCCTGGTACCCTCTGCTCTTTTCCACCTGGCTACAATGCAATGGGTCACAATACTCAGGCTACTCAGAGGTATCCTGGAAGGAATCTGTGTGCTAGGGAATGAGATCCAGAACCCTGTGCCCTGGTTTTGCATTTTGAGAGGACAGCTCAGCCCAAGAAGTCTTCATAACAGTCCCGGGGCAGGGACAATGTCTTATACCCCTCGTCCAAACTCTGAAATATCTGGAGTTTCCTGACACTCCAGAAGTGTGCTCTACCCCTACTCTCTACTCACTGTCAATTTTATGAGCCCCAAGTGGCCACCTGGGAAGATGGAAGAGAGAGAGGGAGGAAGGGAGGGAGATAGTCTTTTACTGAGTGGAGTAATATTTTCCCCAGGGTCTCGGGTGGATAGGAAGGTTGAGCAGATAGGGAAGATGGGGAGGAGGTGCAAGGTTAGGAATTATTCAGGTAAAATCTAATTTAAATGTTCATGGAACTCAAAATACAAGGACTTCCCCAGCTTCCTTGGACTATAAGACATGATGCCTACCCTCAAGGAGCTTATTGTAAGCTATAATCAGGCTATAATCAGTATGATGATAGAACACAAAGAAAATACCGGAACAGTGGTTCTCAAACTTTAGCCTGCCTCCGAATCCTCTGGAGGGCCATTAAAACAGTTTGTTGGGTCTCAGTAGTCTGGGTTGGGTGGGCCTGAGAATGTGCATTTCTAACAAGGTCCTTGGTGAAGCTGCTGCTACTGGTCTGGGGACCACACTTTGAGATCCATTGTCCAAAAGAATCTGGAGATTGACATGCCTTGAATTCATCTGGGAAGGAGGCGGCACTTGCGGCGGGCCTTGAAAGATGAATAGTGTTTGAGATACTGAACAATGATAGCTAACAATTATTGAGTGCTTACGATGTACTGGGTGCTGAGTGTAGGGTTCTCCTGACATTGCTCATTTAATCCTCATAGAAATCCAATGAAATAGATATGGTTTTTGTCCATAGAGGCATTGGGAGATTGGGTGACCCAATGTGCTATACCAGCTCAAAACGACAGCACAGGAGATGTTGCAGAGGGTTCTTTAAGAACCCCCAGGTGGAGGTGCCCTCTTCCTGCCCAGATCTCAGAATCTGCTCTGAGATCTCCAGCAGCAGCTGCCGTGTGCCCAGCCGTCTTCCTCCCCCAGAGTGCAGGAAGTGGGTATTTGTGGTCTTGGATTTGATTTGCTAGCAGGGTGTAGAGCTGGCCTTGCTTCCTTCAGACACATTGAAGAAGGCAACGGGGGAGGAAGGGTACTTGTCCGTCTTTCCCCGCTAAGCAGCCAAGGTCAGGGAGGTCATCCCGGCAGAGGGAGGAGTGTGATAGAAAGCACTGAGAGGCAATTCAGGGAACCAGGAGCTCTTCAGCATCACTGCAACGTGAAGGGCAAAGAGGGATAGGAGCGCAGCTGGAGGGACCTCCAAGGCCCAGCGTCTCCACGTGGCACTTCAGAGCCCCTTTACACACCTGTGGCTCTGTCAGGTAGTACCCCTAACAGGTAAAGTGTCACAGATGTGGAGTGGACAGTAGTGAGGACTTAGGGGCAGCCCTGGGCCAGCCCTGTGGGATCCCTGGGCTTGGAAGAGAGGTTAATTATCTCACTGTCAGGGCCAGTGGGGGCCGCAGGCTCCGGGAAGGTAGGGGGGCTGCCTGATGCTCACCAGAGGCTCCTTTGCTGGATGTGAGGCTGCCAGTTCACCGCCAGGAGCACGCCCTGGAGGAGGAAGCAGGAGGCTGAGAAATCAGGGCAGAGGTGACACAGAAGTCAGAATTCCCCAGCTAGACACATCAGATGCGTCAAGAGAGGATTAACTCGGGACATGTCGAGACTCATCAGGAATGGTGGCGGCCGGGGTCGGGGAGGGGGGCGTGTCCCCCTGCTGTGCACAGAGATCTCAACAGACAGGCCATGCCTTTGAGCGCACAAAACACACTCAGGTGCACATGGACAACTCCAAATACCGAAGGCCACACTCCCTAAGGGACCAGTTTAAACTCTTCAAGCTATTCTAGGTCATTTCCGGCATCCAGAGCAAGGGCTTCCCCAATTCCAATCCCCTTCTGAGTTCTGAAACCTACCAGGTACTCCCCCCGCCTCCTTCCACTGCACCCCATGTACACATTCACACATACTGAATACACTCAGTGTGTATAAAAGCCAGTCTGTGGTGGGGATGAGGGCAGAAGTGAGGAGGGAAGGGGAGCTTCTTTAGGACAAGCACTCCCCTCCCCCACCTACCCGCCATCCTTCTCCCACACCTACCTGCCTTCTAGAAGACTCAGTGCCTTCTGCTGTAAGATCTCCCTCTTCTATTCCTGAAGCAGAGCTCTCCCAGGGATGTTGTAGGTGGTTGAGGGCTTTCTACTCTACCTGCTTCTTTCTACTCTGTTTTGCTACCTCTGTCCCTTGACATGCCCCTGCACCAACCAAACTTATGAGCTCCAGTTTGCCATTGATTTTTTTGTGGAAAGATACCATTTCTCACCTGCGCTCGGCCCCTGTTTATGGCTGATGGTAACACATCACAGGTTGCTGATATGCGGGGTAGGGGACTTCGTTTCATCTTTGGTCTAGATCCTTTGATCTGAGTATTTTTAAAGCAGTACCTCGCAGCATAGAATGATATTTTCACTCCAGCCCTTCCTTCTCTCTTGTTAAAGAAAGTTGTAAGTGGGGAGAAAGCTGGCTAGGAAGCCAGGAGACCAGGCTTCCAGCCCCATCTCTGCTCTTGCCTCGCTGTGTGGCCTTGGACAAGTCACCCCACCTCTTTGGGCCTCATAGCCTCTTATCATGGAACATTGAAGCAGCACCTCTGGGCTCTAAGAGCTTTTCTGCATTCTGTTTTTCCACCTGTGATCTGGTACCAACTTATTTCCCATCCTGCAGATTGCCCGGGGGCTCCCGCCCCCTTAGGACAGGCCTCATACGCAGGTGGAGTAATTAGGTGGGTGTCTCTGTGATGCCGTGGAAGGGGTCTAGAGCCCTTTTTCTGCTCAAGTGGCACTGCATTAGTGAGAGGCTCCCTGCCTTTCCCTCTCCCTGGCTCCTGTGATGATATGGAACATGAGGTCGCTCCCCTGCTGGGTTTTCCTCAGACCAAGGAACCTGGTCTGAAGAGTGAAAAGGACCACAGTGTGGGGCTGGGGCAGAGAAAGGAAGGGTCAAAATTCTGTAGAGGTGGAGCCACAAAGGCATTCCACAGCGTCAGAGATCCTGAGGGAACTTGAGACACCTCCCACTGAATTTAAGATGCTGGGTCATATGATTTGCCAAAGGCTAACCAGGTACCAACTTTGGTACCTGGACCAGGGATGTCACATAGCTAACAGTGGGTCGCCACTGCCCTCTCCTAAGCCCAGGGCCCACATGGCTAATTTAATACAGATTCGTCCCTACTGAACCTGAACCTGAACCTGAACTCAGAATCCTTTAGGGAACCACCAAGATGGTAAATAGGTCAAACCTAAGTTTGAATCCCTGTCCGAGACCCTGTTGGTTCTGATGCAGACCTAGTATCTGCAAATTACCCTTCCAAAAGGTACCCACTCAGTCTGCACTCTAGGGTGGCAAGGGTGAGGCAGAGAGGGGGTCCATCTGTCCCCTGCATTCTGCCCTCCAAAGTCCTAATGGTCCTGGGTTCCAGGAGCATTCCAGGAACGTTCCAGGAACATTCCAGGAGATGGGAAGGAGTCCAGCCAGATTCCCAGACCTCCTGGATGTCTCACCCACTCCCCCATTTAAGATCTGGTTCTTTAGCTGCTGCCCCCTTCGCTAGGAGGAGAAGCGGCTCCCCTCACCGGCGCTGCCCAGCTCATAGGGCCCTGGTGCCTGGTGGTACCCAAGTCATGAATGTGCATGAGGCTCGCCTTCTGCTCCCTCATGTGGGAGCAGCCGCTGCACTAGCAGCTGTGGGGTTAAATTTGCATGAGCTTTGCATGTAACTGTGGCTGTATTTTTGGAAGGGAGAAGGGCAGGTTGGGATCGGTGGGTAATAGTGTTCCTGGGGAGAACTGTCAATCAGCGCTGCTAGCACACAAGCTGCCCACCGAGTCGAAGGAAGGCTCCGCCAGCAGCTGAGCACCAAGGCCTGCACACAAAAGGCTGCGGGGCAGAATGGCTTTTGATTCCTCCCCAGCAGTGGGAAGCAGAATTGCTTCCGATTGTTCACCCCAGTGGAATGACTCAGCCTGCCAGCGATTTCCCTTTCACTCTGCCTTTCCACGGAACCCAAGTGCACTTAATTGAGAGCCGCGTGGGCCCCTGCCCCCCCTCCGCACCCTCAACCTCTCCTCACGCTGCCCACACTCCCCACCCTCTCCCTCCTCCATCCTCGCCTCTCTTTCATTCATCCATTCGCTCCAAAAAAAAAAAAAAAGAAAAAAACAGAAAATGTACTGAGCTTTGCAAGTGGAGCCCTCCAGGCATTAGCAAGCCAAGCGCTGGGAGGTTTGCAGACTAGTCTGAGATGATTAACCAGCTCCCAGGCTCACCCCTGCCCTGACCCTCCTTTAGAACAGCAAATGGGAGGAGAGGTCAAGGACAGGAATACTAGCACTGGAATTCCAGATAAGGAAAGCTGAATCAGGCAACATGCTGAGGGGAGGGGCAGAGGGGCAGAGGGAGAGACATCTTGAAAGGGGAGTCAATTAATCCTGGGCACGCGCCCCATTTAGCCCCAGAGAGACCTCTGCTTGGGAGCTGGCTGGGGGCCTGCCCACCAGCGTAGTACAGCCAGCACCCCCCACCCCAAGCCCAGCTGGCAGATGCCACGGGACTGCTGTCACATCTCTGCAAGCCCCAGCTACCCTCCTGGAGACTGAGAGGCCCGTCTGGCAGCTGCCAAGTCCCAGCCTGCCACCACAGGGAGATAGTGGGGGCGGGGGTATGTAGTCCTTCCCTAAAGACCTGCTCTTTTAACTTCACGATATAGGAGGATCTAGGTCTAGCACCTTTCCGTACTGCTTTATTATTTCACAAGCACTTTGGTTTAAATTCATCCATCGTGTACTGTTCTTCTTATTGTGGTCAAGCATTTTCATAAACACGATTTCATTTAATCCTCACAGTTGCTCTGTGAGGTGGGTATCAGCTGTGCTTATCTAACACAGAAGGAAATTGAGATGCTGAAAGGTTATCTCTTCTGCCAGATGACAAAACAGATCCATCAATCTGTGATTCTCTGTCGAGGGCCTAATGCAATAATGCAGGTAGAGCTCACTCCATGGATGGGACCTGATGAATGCATCGTACATGACGGTTCCCTCCTGTGGACCCACAACTGTGCAGGCACAGGCCCTGCCCTGAGGGAGTTTACCTGAAGGGGCAGGCAAGTCACAGCAGATGGAGCCAGAAAGAGACCTGGTCCCAGAACCAGGATTAGAGCTCTGAGTCCCTGACTTCCCACCGAGTGTCCATCCATTATAGAGCTCCCCACGAAGAATGGCAGATCTGCACACTCTGGGGCTATCAGCACCATGTGGACAGAGAAGCAGGAGGGACGAATGTAAGGAAGGGACAATGCCAGAAACAGGGTGACCTGTCGGCCCAGATAAGCATCTTCTGCCAGGTGTCTGGGCAGTGGGGGGGGGGGGGGGGCACCGTGTCCTAGTCGGCTCTGCTGCTATAACAAAGTACCACAGACTGGGGGGCTTAAACAATAGACATTTACTTCTCACAGTTCTGGAGGTAGGGAAGACCAAGATCAAGGCACTTTCAGATTCTGTCTCTGGTGAGACCTCTCTTCCTGGCTTGTAGATGGCTGTCTTTTTACTTTGTCCTCCCACTGAGGGGAGAGGGAGAGGGAGGAAGCAAGGAGGGGAGGATGGGGGCAGTGGCATGGGGAGAGAGGGAGAGAGAAGACAAGAGTCCAGTCTCTTCTTATACGGGCACTAATCCCATCATGAGGACCCCACCCACAGTTTCATCTAAAACTAATTACCTCCTGACACCATCATTGGGGGTTAGGGCTTCAACATATGAATTTTAGGGGGCCACAAACATTTAGTCCATAACAGGCAGGAAGTAGAGTGAGAATCTTTACCTCACTTCTAAACAAGAGAAAAAATTAAAAACTTATCACGTGCTGGAGGCAGAGAGCTGGCTCTAATCCAGCACAGTCTTGCCAGTTCATCTTGCATCTTTAGTTATACTGGTGCTGCCTTTTAAACTCTTTTTAAGTGTATCTGCCTTGTCTTTCAACCAACCCACTGAAAACAGAGACTCTGCCTGATATTTCTTTGTCTTGGCCCAAAACTTTGAAAAGGAGTAGGAGGTCAAGGAGAGGGTAAATTTCCTTCTTCCCAAGGTGACCAGGTGACTCAAATGAAGTCCAAGAGATGAAAGTTTGGGTTGAAACCAGATTTGGAATCTAGTTTTATAGACTTGGCTTCCAATCCACATGTGTGGGACCCCAGTTGAAGTCACATGTCTTCCTTTCCACGAGCTTGGCCAGTAATGCCTGAGCTCCCTGTGAGCTGATTTTATTAAAAACATCTATTTAGCACCGATTGTGTTCTTAGCACTATACTCAATACGATGTCAGATACTAGGAAGCTTTGGCGCCATCCTGGCCTTCAAGGCGGTTTAAAGATCATTGGAGAGATAACCCTTCACTTCTGAAAAACTCAGTAATGCAAGAACTGTCTGCAGACTGTGCTGGCTGAGTGCCAAGTGAGCTGAGTAGCAACTGTGGGCCCAGAGGAAGGGGTTTCCCATGATAGGCGGGGCTTCCTTCAGTAAGGAGACAAGAGCAGGTCTGGAAGAGGGTCATTTTCTTCCTTTAGGAAGCTGAGGGTCACAGTATTGTAAATCAACTGTACTCCAGTAAAAATTTTTTAAAATAAAGGAAGCTGAGGGAATTTCCTGGTGGTCCAGTGGTTAAGACTCCGAGCTTCCACTGCAGGGGATGCAGGTTCGATCCCTGGTCGGGGAACTAAGATCCTGCATGATGCGTGGAAGCTGAGGTCCACGTTCAAGTTCTCTGTGAGAGGACTTGCCCCTCTCCTTCTCGCCACCTGATGTTTGCACGTGGTCTACCCTGAGGACCATGTGGATGAATAATAGTGAGTGTGAAGTTCTCTAAGTCCCACAGATGGAACTGAACATGAGAACGCAAAGGTGTGGTTGCCATGGCCAAGATTAGAAGTTGTCCTGGACTAGTGATGCACTCAGAGCTCCGGTCCCAGCCCAGCAGCCACCAGCCATTCCTGGAGGCCAGCCACCTCTGCCACCCACGGCTGGGGCCCACGCAGAGCCCGCGGCAGCTTCTTCTGTCTTCTCAGGCACCACACCCACGGCTGAGCATCTCTGAATGGATCAGTGCCGCCCGCCCACAGGATGGAATCCCATGTGTATCAGGCAGCCTTACACACACTCCCCACATCCCATCCTCACACACATGCCCCACATGGAGCCAGGAACGGTCCCCAGCCCTCCAGTCTGGAAAATGGAACCCAGTTGTTCCTGTGCTGTTGATAAAATGGAAAGCATACTAGTTTCGGGTCCAGAAGTTGTGACATGACCTGGTCAAGTCCCTTCCTTGCTCTGGACCTCCGTGTCGCCTCTGTGCAGTGAAGGAATTGGGGTAAAGGATCTCTGAGGTCTTGCATGGCTCCAGAGTTTGGGATTCGGCCATGGAAGATGCTGTCCTCAGCCTCCAGGCTGCCTCAGAGCAAGGAAGTCCTCCATCACCTGCAGCTGGATGACCTCTCTGTTTGGCCAAGGCTCCCCCACCCCCGGATAATATGGTGAAGTGTGATTTGGGGCCTCTCCTCCCACTCTTTGTGCCCTCTGATGTACTGGTCTATAAGGGACTCAGATGCCTCCTCTCCTCAGGGGTTTCAGCTTAAGGCGGTAGGGGGGGTGCTCTAAAAACTAGACATCTTCCAAGACTCAAAATAAATCTTAGAAAAACTCAACTCCGAGGTATGTGGAGAAGTAATCATCTACCAGAGGGTTCTTGCAATGAAATGGGAACATCTGAGTAGGGACTGGTGAAGGAAGTGTGAGGATCAGATCATTGCTCCTGCAGGCAAAGAAGGGACACGAATGGACCCCGGATATAAAGTGTTGAATAAAGCAATCAAGGTCGCAGAGTGATACACAAAACAGGATACCATTTCTATAAAGCAAAAACCAAAGCAATAGGTAGAGTATCCTTATATGTTAAAAATACATTTAATGATAAGCAAATATACCCACAAAATTCACGATCAGGATTCCCCTTGGGGAGGGAGATGTGGGGCAGGAAAAAGGAGTAGGGAAGGGGGATTTCCACTTGGAGATGTTTTATTTCCGAAACAAATATGGCAACATTTTAACAGTTGTCAGTTCTGCACGAGTTACTTAGGTGATTTTTTTATAGGATTTCGGTATTTTAAAAATCGATTAAAATTAGAATGAAATAGAAGAAATCTCTAATAGTGGCCCATCAGGAACTGGGGTGAGCTTTGGTGAAAACCTTGCCCGAGGGAGCCTGGTTCATCCCAGGGTAGGTCGCTGCCTCCTCCGACCAGCCTTCCACCTTCTGACTCCCTTTGAAGTAGGTCCGAGGTCTGTCCAAGTCTTGGGAAATAGGCTGCAGGACCCTGGGGTCTGAGCGTGGGAGGTAGGGCTGCACTGAGGTGACACACAATTTCTTTAGTTCACTTCCTCCCCTTGCTTCCACCTCCCTGGTCCCTGAAGGGAAGCAGGGAGTCATTAGTTACGTCAATAATCTAAGGCCAAGTTATTCGTTCCTCCCCGGAACCCCAAAGCTCACATTTGATCCCCCAGAGCAGGATGTATTAATCTCTTTTTAAACTGGGTGCATCGAAGGGTATTCGGGGTCAAGGAATGCTAGGAAGTTATAGCCAAAAAGTTGGAGCAGGGTGGGGGGGTACATTTTTGGGAGGAAGGGATCGATGACTCTCATTAAATTCTTAGGTCTCAAAAAGGAGCTGAAATGAATCTAGCCCCTCATGCTGTGGTTGGAAACTGAGCCCAGAGAGGGCTCAAGGCTTTGCACCAACAGAGGGGAGGATTACATCTTGCAGCCCAGTCTGTGCCTGCTCCCCAGTTCACGGGTGTAATGGGGGTGAGCATTCACGCTGAGACCTCTGTGGCCAGGCCAGGGTCTGTTCTGGGGGTGCAGCCCCGGGGTGCTTCTCTTCTCAGATAAACCCCATTGTATAATCAGATGGCTCAGAGAATTGTCCTGGAGAACAATGAGACATAACACGATGACCAGCATTGGTGATTTTTTCCAGTACATTCTGCGCTCTCACTTCTTTTTGTGTTCATAATAAAGTCCTGTGACAGGGCAAGTGTGGTTACTTCCATTTTACAAGTGAGGAAACAGAGGCACAGAACTGAAATCACTTACTCCAAGCCACACTCAGTGGCAGAACTGAGGCTCTAAACTCATGTTTTCTTTCTGTTCTCTAAAGCCAGGTTTCTCAACTTCAGCACTATCGACAGTTCAGGTCAGATAATTCTTTGTCGTGGGAGCTGTCCTGTGCTCCAGCTACCAGATGCCGGTGACACCCCCCGATCGTGACAGTCAAAAATGCCTTGTCTCCAGATATTGCCAGATCACCCCACTGGAGACCCCCTGCTCTAAACCCCCCAAACCCAAGCCCATTCCTACCTCAGGGCCTCTGCACCTGTGGTTCGCCTTCAGGGGACCATTCTACTGGCTGGCTCTTCTTGAAAGCCACCTTCTCAGAGGCCTTGCCTGGACACCGCAGCTGAAGTAGTGGACACACACACACCTGGCCCTTTTATCTCTGGCTTTTCTTTCTTTCTTTTTATAATGAAAATAAATCTGTGTATTTTATTTAACATTCATTCATAAGTTACAGTTATGCCAAAACAATCTGCTCCTAATGAAAGAAACCTTGGTATAATCCTAACAACATGCATATACATTTAATAGAATGTTCTGCATTTCTAAATAAATTACATGCATGATATTCTTTAACCAATACAGAATACCAATATAAGAATTCAGGACATTTATGTTTCTGCACAGAAATTTAACTACTGTACAACACACACACAAAAGCATATTTAAAATGGCTGGCTTTCCTTTTTTTTCTTCTATGCACTTAACTCCTCTCCTTCCTTCCTTGCCCCTCCACCTGCACTTTGCAGGGTACTTGGCACTTGTCAGATGCTGAAGAAATATTCGTTGAATAAATGACCAAATGAACCCCGACACTGCAGCCTCATCAGCTCTGCTCAGCCTGCAGGTGACATTACTCGGCACTTATAGAGGACACACCTGGCTGGGTGTTTTCTAGGGTGGGCAGCACCGGCCCCTCTAGCCCTGGGTGCTGGCGGAGGCTCCCTCAGGGTGCGAGCTAGCCCTCCCACTGCTCCACTGGCAGCACCACCGCCCATGCCCAGTGGGTGCCCTGGATGGAGGCCCCTGGCAGGTGAGTACCAGGCAGAGTACTGGTAGAGATGCCCCCCAGCCTGGCCTGGGTGGTGGTGGGGAGGGCGTTAAGGAAGGAAGGAGAGAAGGTAGGGAATGGGAACAGGAAGGGAAATGATCCAAGCTGAGGAGGAGGCATGAAGGCTAGAGGCTAGCATCCTTTTTTTTTGGCCTCACCACGCAGCATGTGGGATCTTAGTTCCCTGGCCAGGGATCCCATGCCCCCTGCACTGAAAGTGTGGAGTCTTAACCACTGGACTGCCAGGGAAGTCCCATAGAGGCTAGCATCCTGATCTCGTGGGTGACCTTTCCAGATGGGGAGGGCGGACAGGAGGGCAGCTAGGGATCCTTGCTCTCCCCAGCCCGGAAGTGTGGGTTTGGGGTTTGATGTGGGCAAGGCCGTAGCTGCTTCCCCTCCAGCCTGTGATGGGAGGGTGAGTAGTAGTATTTCTCAACTTCCTGAGTCCAGACAGATCCCTTTTCAACTCCATGCCTCTAATCTCCATATTCCAGAAAGGGACAGAAGAGGAATGTGTCACCCTGGTGTGAGCCCTGGTTCCCTTTGGGAAGGAGAGTGCAGGACGGATGGGGAGAGGGCAGCTGCGGTGGGAGTAGCAGCAGCTCACAGCCAAGGGCTTCCCAGGCTTCCGTGGTCCTTGCCTGTCTTGGTTCAGGAGCCACACTCAGTGGGATAGGTCATGTGGGGAAGGGGGAGGCTGCCACTGGTTCTGGGGGCAAGTCTCCTGACTTCCCTGGGGCCAGATTCTGAGACGTGTAGCCTAGGGGGTGCTTTTCCACCAACTGTTTTTTTTTTTGTTGGTGGTGGGGGGTTTTTTTTGGCTGCACCGTGAGGCATGTGGGATCTTAGCTCCCCGACCGGGGATCGAACCCGCACCCCCTGCATTAGAAGTGCGGGGTCTTAACCCCTGGACCTCCAGGGAAGTCCCTCCACCAGCTGTTTTTGGCTGTTCTCTTTACTCTCTTCTCTTAAGACCTAAAGTCTAATTCTTGCTGGATTTCTTCCGTAATATCAGTCAGAGGCCAGGCAGAAGGTTACTGAGCCGTGCTCCGCTTGAGGTGCTGTGGCTCCCTTACTTTTTCCTCTCCAGTCCTTCTTCCCTCTTCCTTTCCCCTTCTTGAATCTCCAAGATCAGCCTGATTGCTCACTTTCACCCCAGGTACGCCCTCCCGGCCAGTGGGGATTTCTTTCCCAAGAATAAAAACGTGCCTTTCCCCTTGTGTCTGAGCAGAGACAGCAAGTCCGGTGGGGTGGAGGTGGGAAGACCCAGGGTTTGGGAACTAGGATGGATCACAGCCAACTTTTCTGTGATGCTCTCTCCAAGTTGAAAACCAAACAAGTCTAGACACTTAAAGGTAATTAGTTTAGCTTCAAGTGCGTCTGGGGATAATCTCAAACTTCAAAGCGCCTCTGTGTGTTAAGACCTGGGGAGTGGAGAGCAGGGGATCCGGGGCTAAGGGACAGGAATGCACTCAGGATCGCAGCCAGCATCCTTCACCCACGCCTCGCCTTTGCTCCCTAGCGTCATTTGTCTTCTTCCTCTCAGTCCCCTAGGGCTCAGCACAGTACTTGTGCTTTGCACATCATCCTGGCTGCCGTTCAGGTCAACGAAGGAGCTCACCTGTACCTGAGACCTTGTCACCTGCCCAAAGGAGAAATGAAGCTATGGCTGGAGGCCACAGCTTGATTTCCCCTCTAGGCTTTTTCTCTGCCAACCATTGAAACTGGCCTGGTTTCCAGGACAGGATCCCTAATATCTCTGAGCCTCACCTACAGTCCCTAGCAATCTGCTATCACATGGAGATCATGGAATTTGGGTCTGGGTTCAAATCCCACCTTGGTCACTGGCCAGTTGAATGACAAGGGTCATGTCATCTAACCTCTCTGAGTTTTCACCTCATTTCCCTCATTTTTGTCCTAGGACTCTAGAGACAAAGTCCCTGCTCTCCTAGAGCTGAAATTCTGGTGGAGATACACACCATAAACACATTTAAAAATAAGATTATTATAGGTGAAAGCAAGTGTTACGAAGGAAATAAACAGGTTGGCTTAACAGAGAGGAATGAGGAAGATGGATTTTTCCAAGGGTAACCAGAGAAAACCACCTGGCAGAGGTGATATTTGAGTTGAAAACTAAAGGGTGAGAAGGGGAGATCTGTGCTAAGAGGAAGAGCTAAGGGAAGAGAATTGTCGGCAGAGACAACAGCAAGCACAAAAGCTCCTCTCTGGAAAAAGGTTTGGTGTGTTCTACCAGCAGAAAGAAATGAGTGTGGCTGTAATTGCAGTGAGGTGGCTGGAGTGGTGGGCAAAACCAGGGCCTGCCGGGGCCTGCAGGACTCGTGAAGTGTCTGCTTCACTCTAAGAACAGTAGGAAACCTTGAAAGGTTTTCAGCAGGGAGCATGAGGACTGTGACCCTCCAGATGCTTAGGATGAGCAGATTGGGAAAAGACAAATTTGGAGGCTGACTCAAGGCCCAAGTGAGAGGAGATGGCGGTGCAGCAGGAGAGCTGCAAACAGATATGTTTTATTTTTTTTAATTTTATTTAAATATAGTTGACTTACCATGTTGTGTTAATTTCTGCTGTACAGCAGAGTGATTCAGTTATACATATACATATTCCTTTTCATTTTTTTTCCATTATGGTGCATCACAGGTTATTGAATATAGTTCCCTATGCTATACCGTAGGACCTTGTTGTTTATCCATCCTATATATATAGTAGTTTGCATCTGCTAATCCCACACTTCCAATCCATCACTCCCCCATCCACCCCAACCTTGGCAGCCACAAGTCTGTCCTCTATGTCTGTGAGTCTGTTTCGTAGATATGTTCATTTGTGTCGTATTTTAGATTCCACATATAAGTGGTATGTATATGATATTTGTCTTTCTCTGTCAGGCTTACTTCACTTAGTATGATAATCTCTAGGTCCATCCATGTTGCTGCAAATGGCATTATTTCATTCCTTTTTGTGGCTGAGTAGTATTCCACTGTGTGTGTGTGTGTGTGTGTGTGTTTGTGTGTGTGTGTGTGTGTGTGTGTATACACACACACACACCACAACTTCTTTATCCATTCATCTGTCAATCTTGGCTTTTTTTTTTTTTTTTTTTTTTTTTCCTCGCGGTACGCGGGCCTCCCACTGTTGTGGCCTCTCCCGTTGCGGAGCACAGGCTCCGGACGCGCAGGCTCAGCGGCCATGGCTCACGGGCCCAGCCGCTCCGCGGCATGTGGGATCTTCCCGGACCGGGGCACGAACCCGTGTCCCCTGCATCGGCAGGCAGACTCTCAACCACCGCGCCACCAGGGAAGCCCCTTGGCTATTGTAAATAGTGCTGCTATGAACATAGGCGTGCATGTATCTTTTGGAATTATAGTTTTATCTGGATATATGCCCGGGAGTGGGATTGCTGGATCATATGGCAACTCTGTTTTTAGATTTTTGAGGAACCTCCATACTGTTCTCCATAGTGGCTGCACCAATTTACATTCCCACCAACAGTGCAAGAGGGTTCCCTTTTCTCCACACCCTCTCCAGCATTTGTTATTTGTAGACTTTTTAATCATGGCCATTGTGACTGGTGTGAGGCAGTACCTCACTGTAGTTTTGATTTGCATTTCTCTGGTAATTAGCGATGATGAGCAGCTTTTCGTGTGCCTATTGGCCATCTGTATGTCTTCTTTGGAGAAATGTCTGTTTAGGTCTTCTGCCCATTTTTCAACTGGGTTGTTTTTTTGTTATTGAGTTGTATGAGTTGCAGACAGATTCATTTTACATGTCTTCCCAGTGTTATCGTTCTGCTCCAACTGTTACATGCTTCTAGATGGCACCCTAGTCCTGTCCTTGTATTGATCACACACACCCACCATGTGCCAAGCATTGCACTTGACTTCTGTGAGTTTGCTTCATCCTCATACTGATCCTGTGAAATAATGACTGTTTCTATTTTGTAAGCAAAGAAAACTCAAGAGAGGTTAATTTTCCACTCCAAATCTGTCTGATGCCGTAGCCAGTGGCCTTATCTCTACAACACTATCCATGTAGATGCTCACAAATGTGTAATTGGATGGACAAAAAGTAAGTCACCGGTTGCCCAACTGGTAGAATGTGCAGAGTGCAGGAGAGTCCTTTGGCCAAAAACAGATTCCCTACACATGGACAGCAATAGAATATTTGCCTCATAGGACCTGGAGGCCTCAGCTAAGCAAGAGATGGATGACCTGGGGCATGAGAAACACATTTTGTCACTGTCAGCTGTTAAATTAGCAGAGTAACTTCATACTCCTAAATTGTGCTCTCAGGGAATGAGATACAGGAAAGTTGCATTTGGAAGGAAGAGAACTAGTTCTGGAAAATGAGATATGGCCATTGAAGACAACACAGGGATGACGAATGCTGGAGAGAACAATTATAGTTATATAAATCATAGATACCAATGAAAATACCTCCCATTTATGGAGCACCAACTATGTACTAGGCTTTCAATAAATGTACCAGACCTATTAGCTTCTGATGGGATCCAATAAACTGCTCATAATGACCGCATGAGGCATCACCGTGGTTCCCTGATTCTAAGAGGCCATCAGTTTAATAAAAGCTTTTCATAGGAAAAAATACATTACGCTTACACAATGCTGTTTTGTTGTGTTGTACTTTTAGGATAGGAATAGAGAATGTATTCACTCATAACATAACCACTTTATTCTTCAAGATGACAATGCACGTTTGAATCTGAGCCTTCACCTTCAGAGTCTTCTGGCTCCCTCAGCTGTGCCCATACACCCTCATCACCCACCTGGGCTGTCTCTCGCCCCTTTCGGATTGACAGGGTAATTTAGAGCATAATAAAGAATGCAGGGTTCCTTCTGCATTTCCTATTTTATTAAACTTGTAGTCCCCCCATTTAATTGGATCATCTGTCTTTCGACTGACTGAGAAATACCCCTTCCCAATGCATGACAGCCACACAGCCTTTCCGAGCTCTGAAAATCACGTGACCGACGCTTCGCGATTTGCCTGTGTCTGCGAGAGTGCCCGCGTTGCCTTCCAGTGCATTCCTCTGTCTGGTGACTGGCAAGGTCGTTGTTACTGTTTTCAGCATTGATTATGAGATGCAGTCCTATTACTTTAAAAGAATTTTTTAAGTGTCTGTGAAACTGAAGGTTAAAGATGTGAAAGTGTTTACCTCCTGAGTCATAGCTGGCAGGGAGCATAACTGGGAATGCAAGCCAAGTCTATCACGTACTTTTCAGTGTCCACGGATACAATTATTTCTCCCCTCTTTTACTCCTGAACGCTCTCCAGTCAGGCCTTTCTTCCCACCACTCCACCACCTTGTCAAGGTCACTGGTGGCCTCCACATGGCCAAATCCATTGACCGATTCTCAGTCACCATCTTATTTCAGCAGCACTTGACACCATCCTCATCCTTGCTTTTCGTGGGTCTCCTGCATCTCTCTCACAGCCTTCTCATTCCCCCTCACCTTCCTGGCCTCCGTGAACCAGTCCTCACATTTCTCTTGTCTTCCTGCCTTTGCTTTTTCATCTAGTCTCAAACCTGGCTTCTCCGCACAAACGCCTTGTACATGGAAATCTGCAGCTTCCCCCGCTCCACAGCCATCCTGTTCCCTACTGCACATCACTCCTTGGATGTCTAATGGGCTTTGCAAACTTAATGTCTTAAACCAAACTCCTATTTTCCACCCCGACTTCATCCCAGACTGGCTCCTTCTGTGGTCTTTTGCATCTCAATAAATGGCAACTTACTTTTTCTAGTTGCTTAGACAAAATTATTAGAGTCATCCTAGACTCTACTCGTTCACTCTCTGCAGCCAATCTTTTAACTAATCCTATCAGCTCAACCTTAAAATTACATCTAAACTTAAATCCATAACTACCGCCCTTGGCCCAGCCATGTGAGTCCCTCATCTGCCCTAACTGGCCCACCACTTTCCACCCAGTCCCTTCAATGGCCTCTTCTCCATTCAGCAACCAGGGTGACCCTCCACAGCCGAAGTCAGATCAGGTTGTCCGCTGCTTAAAGCCATCTGGGGGCTCCTCAGCTCATCAGACTAAAAGCCAAAGCCCTTATGGCCAGCCAGGTTCTCTGTTGCCTGACACCTGCTAGCTCTCTGACGTCTACATCCCCTGCGCCCCCCTTGCTAACCACCCTCCAGCCAGACTGGTCTCCTTGCTAATCTCACAAATGCCCAGCCCAGTTCCTCCACACAGGAACTCAGGGCTTTGTCCTTGGGGCTGCCTCTGAGCTTCTTCCTTCTCCTCCCAGATCTCCATGTGCCTTGCTCCCTCATTTTCTTGAGGTCTCTCCAAATGATACTCAACAGAGAGGCCTCCCTCGTACCGTCTGCATAAAATAACCACCTCCCAGAATGCCATCCCATTCACTCTGCTTTATTTTCCCCGTAGCACCTAGATCACTTGAGGTCGGACACATTGACCTGTTTGTGGCCAGTCCACACTAGGCTACACACAAGCCCCATGAGTGCAGGGACTGGGACTGTTCTAGTCACCTCTGCATCCCAGTGCTGAGAACAGGGCCTTCCCGATGTAGGCTCCCAGTGGATGTTTGCTGAAGTAGAGGACAAAGGAAGAATGAGATAACAGAGACAATAACAGAGACAGGGCTGAGCTTCTGTTAGGAGAAACATGCATTTCTCTGTTGCCCAGATCTCACGGTCAGAATGCCTCCTCTGTAAGTCACCGGTGGGGACTGTGCAGTGACCGGCCCCGTCCCAGGCTGATTCCCGCTTGTGTCTCCTTCCAGGTCTCAGCTCTCCCGGGCTCTGTGAGGCTTCTGCTATGACCGCAGCCTCTTGGCGGAGCCAGGACTGCCACAGCCACGCCAGGTCCCCCGCTCTGCCCTGCCTGTACCCGGCCCCACGTCACCATGGGCAGCGTCAGCAGCCTCATCTCCGGCCATGGCTTCCACAGTAAGCACTGCCGGGCCTCCCAGTACAAACTGCGCAAGTCCTCCCACCTCAAGAAGCTCAATCGCTATTCAGACGGCCTGCTGAGATTTGGCTTCTCCCAGGACTCGGGTCATGGGAAGTCCAGCTCCAAATTGGGCAAGAGTGAAGACTTCTTCTATATCAAGGTCAGCCAGAAGGCCCGGGGCTCCCACCACCCCGATTACACTGCACTGTCCAGTGGGGACCTAGGGGGCCAGGCCGGGGTGGACTTTGGCCCGTCCACCCCACCCAAGCTCATGCCCTTCTCCAACCAGCTAGAAATGGTAAGCGGGGTCTCTGGTGTGGGTGGCTGGGTTGGAAAGGCAGGAGAGAGGCCTGGGGCCGGGAGGGGTGGCGGTGGAGGTCTAAACGCATACATCTCCAAGAGGCTGAGTGATGCAGAGAGGGCAGGAGTGCTCAGCCACAGCAGAGAGCAAGATTGGACAAAGGAATGGGCACGTTGGTCAGTCCTCTGCTGCAGAAGTCCTGGGTGAGCTTTCAGTAGAGAGCAAAGGGGAAATGAAAGCCTTCCTGAGCTCTGCTGGGCTATAACTCAGGATTGCCAGGGTAGGACGGACAGCAACATTTTCAAGCTCATGGGAAAGAGAGGGGGCTCGCTGACCATGTGGAGGAACAGGTAGAGAGGGCACTTGGAGAGAGCTGGCAGCTTCCCTCCTTAGAGGATTCATGGAGGTGGGCTTTCCCCTCCTTTTCTGCCCTGGTTGGGCAGCAGCTCCAGTTCAGGCTGGCCCCAAAGCATCTTTGACCGGTTAAGGCCTGTGGATTTGTTCTCATCATCAGTCTAGCAGGGATGAGGGCAAAGAGTCCCACGTACTCAGAGGTCCAGCCCTCATGCTGGCTCAAGCTCTCACGGGTCCCGCCAGTGGACACTGAAAACATTGTTCCTATTCAGTGCCCTGGCCTCACCTGGGAAGATGAATCTTTGGTGTTGATGTGCTAGGAAATGGCCCCATATGTTTGCATAGAGCTTTAAGCTTTTGAAAGTAAAGAGCCTGTGAACTGTGAAGTCCTCTAATAATGAAAATGACAGCTTTAGGGAAAGGATGATCATTTCAAGAGATTCCCCCAGCCTCCAGGGCAGGTCACGGCCAGTGTTCCAGCTCCTGGCTGACTGCAAGGGGCAAGGACACACGTCCAGTGTTCTTACGTGCACCACACAGAGCCCCAGAGCCCTGGCACAGGGGTCTCAGCCAGTGAATCTAAGAGTCGTTTGGTATCTTGGGGTGGAAGGTGGGTCAAGATGGTGACAGGTTTGTAGTTCACCATACAGAGTGCCTCATGACCCTTCAGGACGTCCCCAGGCACAGAGGAATTTCTCCTCCTCGGGAGAGATTCACCACCTTTGGCTCCTTCAGAGCAACAGGTGAGGTCACCTATGGCTCCCTACCGGGAAGGTGCCACGTGGCCGGCACGCCTACCCGGCTGGGGGTGCATCAGGGGAAGCCGCGGGATCCATATGCCTGTTTTCCTCCCCAGGACTTGGAGAAGGGTGCTGTGAGACCCACGGCCTTCAAGCCGGTGCTGCCACGGTCGGGCGCCATCCTCCACTCGTCCCCCGAGAGCGCCAGCCACCAGCTGCACCCTGCGCCTCCAGACAAGCCCGAGGAGCAGGGGCTGAAGCCCGGCCTGTGCTCCGGGGCACTGTCTGACTCCGGCCGGAACTCCATGTCCAGCCTGCCTACTCACAGCACCACCAGCAGCTACCAGCTGGACCCGCTGGTCACACCGGTGGGGCCCGCCAGCCGCTTTGGGGGCTCAGCCCACAACATCACTCAGGGCATCCTCCTCCAGGACAGCAACATGATGAGCCTGAAGGCCCTGTCTTTCTCCGACGGGGGCAGCAAGCTGGCCCACCCGAGCAGGGCGGACAAGGGCTCCATCCGCTCCCCCATCTCCACGGACCAGTGCACCGTCCAGGACCTGGAGCAGAAACTGCTGGAGAGGGAGGGCGAGCTCCAGAAGCTGCACCGCAGCTTTGAGGAGAAGGGGCTGGCCGCCAGCCAGGCCTACGAGGAGCGACCGCGGCGCTGCAAGGACGAGCCAGAGGGGCTGGAGCCCAAGGGCAAGCTGAAGCCCGCGGCACAGAAGAGCCAGCGCGCCCAGCAGGTGCTGCACCTGCAGGTGCTCCAACTCCAGCAGGAGAAGCGGCAGCTGCGGCAGGAGCTCGAAAGCCTCATGAAGGAGCAGGACCTGCTGGAGACCAAGCTCAGGTCCTATGAGAAGGAGAAGACCAGCTTCGTCCCCGCGCTGGAGGAGACGCAGTGGGAGGTGAGGATGTGGGCGTGGGCGGGCAGGGGTTCGGTGCCAGCGCCCCCCACCCCCCAGCCTTCTCCAGGTCTCCTGCAGGCTCTAGACAATGGGGGGGAACACAACTGCCCGGGAAAACTGGGCTGAAGTACCCATTTCATGACCCAGATGAGGGGCTCCATGGTAAACCAAGTTGGGGGTACTCTTAGTCCGGGCTTCCTCCTCTCCCCACCCCGGTGCCTCGTGGCCAGAATTGAACTTACTAACCGAGTCGTCGGCAGAGAAGCTGGAGCGAGAGAGCCGAGTCCCAGCTGGACTGTCTGAGGGCCAACTCACTGCATCTGCTCACAGAGGCCCAGGAGGACCACAGGCCATCCTGAATTCATGCTGGCCCCAGAGCCACGAGAGAGCACAGTTATCGTCTGTGACTTTTGAGGCAAGGGACTCCACCCATTGGTAGGAGTGGCCGCATCTGTGCGGGTCTCAGGGACAGAATTCCTCACAGAAGTGCGAGAAGGGCTTCTATCTGGTGGGCTGAGGTGGAAACGTAGAACAGGAAGAAAGGGGCTCACGTACACATGCACCCACTCAGGCACACCTGCAAGTGAAGCGCCTGGGCCTGGCCTCGCTGGAGAACAGCCTAACCCCTCATCCTGCTCTCTTTTCTCACCTGAGAGGTGGTGCAGGGGACCGGGAGGGGGTGTGCACGGCATTCACCCCAAAGACTCCTGCCCTGGGAAGGGGCTGAGGGCTCCTTGGGTCTGGTTAGACCAGCATCACCCCCCGAGGTCGAGGTGACACACCCTTGGCCACACAGCATCTGTTTGCACTGAGCTGCCTGTGCTCATCCTGGAAATTAGAGCAACAGGTGTTATCAGGGGTAGGAGGAAAGGATCCTTTCAGTGGAAGTGACGGATGGAGGCACTAGACGGGTGGGAAGGGAGTGTCGCTTTCTGTTTGCCGGGTTTCCCGAAGAGGACAGGACCTTAGCCATGGAACCACTCCCTCTCCTCTTTCCCATCAGTGTTGGCACAGCAGACCCTACCCCAGCCATGGTTTCTCAGCCAGGACTTGGGACACTTCAGGGCATGTCAGAGGCATAAGCCAGTGCTGGCTTCACAACGCATCCATCCTTGTTTGTCTAATCCAGAGCCAAGCTGGACATTGCTGTGACCTCACTCCCAGGTTATCCAGTCAGGCTGTATGGTAAAACAATAAATAAAATAAATCAAACATTCACAATAACACAGAAATATATTGCAAACATATTTATCATAATAATTCACAGAGTGGTTATTAATGCCAGGCCCTAGGTTCTTTCATTTCATCTCTACAGCAACCCTAAGAAATAGGTACTATGACTGATCCTCAGTTTACAAGTAAGGACACAACACCCAGGTGCCACCTCTCACCCCTTGGCTCTCTCTCTTGTCCCCGCCCCACGACAGGTGTGCCAGAAGTCTGGCGAGATCTCTCTCCTGAAGCAGCAGCTGAAGGAGTCCCAGACGGAGATCAACGCCAAGGCCAGCGAGATCCTCAACCTGAAGGCGCAGCTGAAGGATACGCGGGGCAGGCTGGAGGGCCTGGAGCTGAAGACGCAGGACCTGGAGAGCGCGCTGCGCACCAAGGGCCTGGAGCTGGAGGTCTGCGAGAACGAGCTGCAGCGCAAGAAGAACGAGGCGGAGCTCCTGCGGGAGAAGGTGAACCTGCTGGAGCTTCAGGCCCAGGCCGCCCTGCCGCGGGGCCGGGACACGGCCGCCCTGGGGCCTGCCTCCGCCGAGGACGTGCCCGCCCTGCAGCGGGAGCTGGAACGGCTGCGGGCCGAGCTCAGGGAGGAGCGGCAGGGCCATGACCAGATGTCTTCGGGCTTCCAGCATGAACGGCTGCTATGGAAGGAGGAGAAGGAGAAGGTGATCCAGTACCAGAAGCAGCTGCAGCAGAGCTACCTGGCCATGTACCAGCGGAACCAGCGCCTGGAAAAGACGCTGCAGCAGCTGGCCCGCGCCGATGGTGCTGGGGAGCCCTTTGAGATTGACCTCGAAGGGGCTGACATCCCTTATGAGGACATCATCGCCACTGAGATCTGAGGCGCCTCCTGGGAGGGAGCCGGGGACCTGGCATTGGGAGACAGGGGTGCTGAGCCCATGAGTGGGGGTTCCCCTCCCCATCTCCCCTGCTCAGGCCTCTGAGAGAAGCACAGACCTCGAGGGGAGGGGGGAGGGGAGGGGCTGCTACACGGCCTCTCCCCGCCTTGCCCACATTCCAATGCTTAGCATCCCTGCAGCCTGCCCCACCTCTAGCTTTGCCAAGAGATGAGTCCCCGGATCTCCATCATTTGGTTAAGGGCTCCCTAAACCTTGGCCTTTGTTCAAACTACTTAGAGATACCCTCTCCCCGCGAGGGTGGTGACTACCATGAAGGCCAGTGGCCTCCCCAGGATGGAAGCTCCCTTCCACCTCTCTTCCCACAACTTGTTTTCTCGCCCCCCCCTCCCCGAACCGCCCCCCTGCCCCCCGGTCCCCAGCACATCGGGATGCCTTGGGAATAGAACACAAGCATTGGTGACCAGAAGCTTTGGAATCTGACCTGGTCGTAACCTGAGCTGTCTTCCCCTGGCCACGGAGGGGTAGGGGTTGGAGTGAGGTGTGGAGAACGTGACTTCGCAACATCAGAGCTTCCCGACGCTGGCAGGCCACAGAAAGGAGGGGAGAGCTGGGCCAGCCCAGGATTATCTAGACTCAGCAAGACCCAGAGTGGGTCAGAGAGAGAAGCTAGGTAGTAATGGCCAGACCCTGTTGGCCCTGCTGACCAGAAATGAGCAGCCTCTGGATGGCTGGTGGCCTTTGACCTCTGTGACTACTCTTCTCAAAGCCATAGACCCGAGGCCCCGGGGTGGGTGCTGGGAGGGAAAGATTGAGGACGTCCCTGTCCCTCACACAGGGAGGGTGTGACTTGGAGCTGTTCCCAGGGGAGCCTCCAGATCTTTCATCATGGGACCAGAGGTAGGGATTCCCCCACCTGCTTCAAGTTGGCCAGCAGCTACCTTGAGCTGCTTTTCTTTCCCAAGAACCAAGCCTTTGCTTGGATGCAGAATAACCTGTGTCCCCTGAGATGGTGCAGGGTCGTCTGGGCTGGGCATTCCCCCCCTTCACCTGCAGCTCTCTCCCACTGTCCGCCCTTCCCCTTCTCACCTCCAGGGCTACGTGCAGAGTCTGTACAGGTCAGGGAGGGGCCCCAGAGTGCCAGTGGCCAAAGAGAGTAAGAGGTGCCAACACAGCCTCCGAACAGCCCCGGGGGGTACCAGCTGGCCCTCTCCACCTGCAGCCCCACCTGAGCCCCGTAGTCAAGGACCCAGGCCCTGCAGGAGGCTGGGCTTCTCTTCCGAAGATGTGCAGAGAAAAGGTGGTTCCTCAGTTGCTTGGTTCAGGGAATTTTCTTTTCTTCTTCTTTTTCCTTTCTTCTCTTTTCGGAAGCAAGCCCGATCTCGCAGGCAGCCAGGCTGTTCCACGTTCTATTTTTGCCTCTAGCCGCAGCTGCTGTTCTTGGGACAGCCAGCCGTCGCCGGATTCCTGGGCCTCACTCCTGCATGCTGAGAGGGATTCACTGAGGCAGGAGGGACCAGGACGTCTGGGTAGTCAGCAGTCCCAGACCGGTGCCCCCAGTTCTGTCCCCGACTCCTGGCCCTTCCAGCCCCGGGGTGGGAGTGGGAAGCTGCTTCTCCTGCTGTCCCCCCATCCTTCCAGGGCCACCATTCCTTCCCTGAGTCTGGGCTGAGGGCAGGGCCACCTTCCCTGCTGCTGGCTCTGCCTTCCAATCCCTGCATTAAGCTGTGCCTGTCCTGCCTTCAGGTAACAGAGGAGGTTTTCTGGAATTTCAAGCCGTTACTCTTAGTCTTAGGCTAGGTTTAAACCTGGAATCGACAGGCCAAGAGCCCTCTCCCTGCCTGGGGGCCAGTCCCCTCCACTGGGCACATGCAAACCCCCAAGTCAAAGATGTCCGTCCCCGTGTGCCACGGCCCTTGGTCCCTCCATCTCCACCAGCCTGTGCCTTGTTTGAGTCCTTCTTCCCAGTGAGTCTGCCCCACGGGATAGAGAAAGGGGCTGCTGCCCCTCCCCAGGCTGGAGGACCCCTCCCTCCACAAAGAACAGCCAAAAGCCCGTCGCTGTGCCCTCAAGACCACGCTGTGAAGAGGTGGGTGCTAAGCCCGGGGAAGGCGGCCAAGGGGCTCCACTGCGGTGTGACCGTGCCCTGCACCCCGCATCCCCGCCCCAGGCCAACTCGCGGAGCCCTCCCTGGGCTGCCACCAGCCCAAGACCGCAGGGTGGTCCACAGTGGCACCAGTTGCACCAGAGTGCAAGTGTTGTATAATATAGCGACCTCACTGCAGTGTGGTTTCCCTTCCCTTCCCTGTGCAAAAAGCTCCCTGCTATTTCTGGACCTTGCCCCACCTAGTCTCTCTGGAAGGAGGCTCTGAGCTGCAGAGGCTGAGCGGGGACGGGTAAAGTCAACCCCGCAGCCTGGCCCGGGGCCGGTGGGAGCTCGCCGCCCCTCCCTCTGAGCACGGCTACTGACACACCTGCTCGCAGGGTCAGAGCCGCAGGGTCACCCCTGCTGCTCCCCACAGGGTGATGAAATGCTCCACTGTCTGCAGCAAGACAGCGACACCGGCACCACCTCCCCAAGAGGGGACTCTGCCTCTGGGCCTCGGAGTGACCGGACCCTCAATGCAGCGCCCACCCTGGGTTTCTCCTCTGGCCTCTGTATTCGGGTAACCCCTGCCGAGCGTGCCCCACCCCCAGGGGCACTGAGCTCCGTGGGGACTGGGAGGGGGATACCTCTCCCCTCAAGCACCTGCTGAGCCTCTGCCCCTGCTCTCGCGCCGGCCCAGGCTGGGCCATCTCTTGGGAGAGAGGGATCCCAGGGAGAAGGCAGGCTGGGCTGTTGGAACGGCAGCTGCTGTGGCAGGAGGCCGTGCACCTGTGCACTCGGATGCGCTGCCCCCCTTACCCCTTCTGTGGAGCCCCGGGCCGGGCTGGCTGTGGACGGACTGGCGTTTGGAAGAATACGTATAGAGTTCTTTTCCTCTTGGTCGGGTCTTGTTTGGTTTGCTCTGCTTTTCACAGCTTTGAGTTATCTTATTTTTGATGCCCCCTTTTGGCCATGTAAACTATTTCTGGTAATTTTATGTTTTTATTTATGAATAAAGAATGCCATTTCTCATGCCCTCCCCAACAGCCCTCCTTCCCCTGGCTGTGGTGCGGCAGCTCCCTGGGGCCTTTGCACTTGGAATAAGAAAGGTGATGTCCCTTCCCGTCAGTGAAGGAGCGGAGTGGAGGTGGGGGGCAGGGGGACAGCCTTGATGAGGACTGTGTTGGCTGGTAGGAAAGCAGGGGCCTTGGTATCAGATAGGCCTGCAGCTGGTCCCTACCCCTCACCAACCCTGTGACCTTATCTGTGACCAGGCCCTGGGCAGACCCTGGGGAGGGGGGGAGAGAAGACCAAGGGCCATGGTCCCCTGCAAAGGCCGAGAGTTCTCCAACAGAGACCCCCTAACCCCAGCCCCAAGCTCAGGCCTCCCTGCCTCTCTCATCCAGCTGCTCACCTTACCAGCCAACTCCTTGGCCTATTGCGTATGGCCTCTTTGGCAGGAGACCAGGGTGGCTATTGTTACCACCACCCCAGGGCCTCCCAGCTGGGAAGGTGCAGTCACCACAGTGGCCATCTGTCCAGGCTTCTCGGTGCCAACCTGCCTCGTTCACCCCGACAAGCATTCCCTACTGCTCTGGGCCCAGATCCGAGGCTCAGAGGGCTCTTCTACTCAGGTGGCAGGAGACAGAAGGGATGTGTAACGAGGGAGTTAAAAACACAGGGCAGCGTGTGGAACACACGAAGAGTACACGACACAGTGCCTCTGGGTGGGAAATATCAGGGTCTCCAGGAAGGTGGTGCGCAGGCGGGGGCCTTGGCAGCAAGGGTGGGACAGAAAAGGAGTGGCAAGGAGAGGAAAGACAAGAAATGTATTCCAGAGCAGGCGTTCACACAGCCTTGGTCTCCCTGCCTGTCCGTGCAGGTGACGGGACAGCACAGGAGGCCGGCGAGATGGAGGATCAGGGTACGGTGAGCCGTCAAAGCCCAAAGAAGGCGAGGCAGCTAGCTGACCAAGCCTGGACAGGAGCGCACATCTGTCTTAATTCCAAGGCCTTAGCGTGGGGGCAAAGGGGTCATGTCAGGCCTGGGGTGACACTTCCCCTTCTCCTGGCCCTGGCCCGAGGCTGGCAGGCTGCTTCATTGGTGACGCCCACTGGAATATACCTCCCACGGATCACGCCGCGCAGCGCCCTCCCTCTAGACCAGGCGGGCCCTGGGACTCACTCACCAGTCAAAGTCAGCAGAACTGAGGCTCTGCCAGTCCTAGCCGAAGCTTAGAGGGCAGCCTAAGCTTGGCAGCGTCCCCTTTCATACTCTTGGGAGCCCCGAGCTGCCATGTAAGAAGCCCCTTCAGTCTGCTGGGGTGACCCCATGGCGCTGGAGGGGTCCTGTGTTCCCACCGAGGCTCCAGGTGAGTGACCAGGATCCAGCCAACCTCCATGGAACAGAGATTTGCTTCCCCCCGTTCGGCCCTCCCAGAATCTTGACCAGACCACATTACATGGCAGTGTTTTTAAGCCACCTAATAAACCCAGGGTGATTTATTACGTGACATAGGAAAAGATAACCCAAATGCCCTCTGGCAGTCCCCTTACTTGCCACACCAACAAGCCTCTCTCCGTCCATAGGGCTTGGGGTAACAGAAAAGCGGGGTGCCTGGAAAGGGATGGGGTCATGGGAAGACTGCTCCAGCTGCAGGAAGGGCAGCAAAGTGGGGGGCAAAGGATTTCCCCACCCCACTTGCTCTGGAGCGCTGTCAAGGCTGCAAGCCCTCCTTGAGTACTGCCAGCCCCCGTAAACCTGATTATTTTAGAAAAAAATAGAACAAAAGAGAAACTATATATATATATTATATATATATAAAATATATATAATATATATATAAAATATATATAATATATATAAAATATATATAATATATATATAAAATATATATAATATATATATATAAAATATATATATATTATATATATATAGTTTCTCAGGGTTTCTCACGGAGCCATAGAGAAACTGTGTGCTGGGCCCATCAGGGGAGGCGAACCAGCGATGGTCCCCAAGCAGCCTCTGCAGCAGGTGCGGTCTGAGTTATATGAGGAAGGTCATGCTGCCCCAAACTTCTCCCCAGCCCAGGCTGCTCAAGGCCTGAAATATCACCATGACGTTTACTCATGTGTGCCTGCATGGATCCATTCAACACATATTGACTGAGCCCCTACTCTATGACGAGCCCTGTTCTAGAGACCAGAAATTGTACAGAGGCGAACAAAAGTGGTCGTGTCTTTCTCCTAATGGAGCTTACACTCTGGAGCTAAACAAATAAATCAAGTGATTTTTGCATTCTGAGAAGTGATACATGAAGGAAGTAAACAGGATGATATAGCTGGTAGGGCCTAGGCGGTGCTGTATCTAGAAGGGCGGGGGGAATTGGTTCAGGGACAAAAGGTTGGAAAACCAAAATATCCCCTAATTTCTACATTTAGGGAGACTGTGCCATTGTCCTTTCCTAACTTGAACTCCTTTGCACCCCAAGTTCTCTCTCCTGGAAACCTTACATTCTCTGGGAGGACGGGGTGGGGGGAGTCTCAGCAGACTTTTTCTTGCCAGGTGTCTCACAGCACTGCTGTAACCTCAGCATCTTTCATTATTGCCCCCAAACATCCCCTGCAGCCCTGAGCAGCTTTTTTTTGTTGTTGGTCGCGGGATCTTTTTTTCTTTTAATTTTATTTTTTTATACGGCAGGTTCTTTTTTTTTTTTTCACCTTGACCTTGGATTTTTTTGAATTTTATTTATTTTTTTAAACAGCCAGTTCTTATTAGTTATCCATTTTATACATATTAGTGTACACATGTCAATCTCAATCTCCCAACTCATCACACCACCACACCCACGTCCCACTGCTTTCCCACCTTGGTGTCCATACGTTTGTTCTCTGCATCTGTGTCTCAATTTCTGCCCTGCAAACTGGTTCATCTGTACCATTTTCTAGGTTCCACATATATGCATTAGTATATGATATTTGTTTTTCTCTTTCTGACTTACTTCACTGGGTATGACAGTCTCTAGATCCATCCACGTCTCTACAAATGACCCAATTTCGTTCCTTTTTATGGCTGAGTAATATTCCATTGTATATATGTACCACATCTTCTTTACCCATTCGTCTGTCGTTGGGCATCTAGGTTGCTTCCATGACCTGGCTATTGTAAATAGTGCTGCAATGAACATTGGGGTGCATGTGTCTTTCTGAATTATGGTTTTCTCTGGGTATATGCCCAGTAGTGGGATTGCTGGGTCATATGGTAACTCTATTTTTAGTTTTTTAAGGAACCTCCATACTGTTCTCCATAGTGGCTGTATCAATTTACATTCCCACCAACAGTGCAAGAGGCTTCCCTTTTCTCCACACCCTCTCCAGCATTTGTTGTTTGTAGATTTTCTGATGTTGCCCATTCTAACTGGTGTGAGGTGATACCTCATTGTAGTTTTGATTTGCATTTCTCTAATAATTAGTGATGTTGAGCAGATTTTCATGTGCCTCTTGGCCATCTGTATGTCTTCTTTGGAGAAATGTCTATTTAGGTCTTCTGCCCACTTTTTGATTGCGTGGCATATGGGATCTTAGTTCTCTGACCAGGGATCAAGCCCGTGCCCCCTGCAAATAGTGTCTTAACCACTGGGCGTCCAGGGAATTCCCAGCCCTGAGCAGCCTTTAACCTCACCTTCCTCTCCCTCAAAGACAATTCTGCCCAGCAATTCCTATGAAAACCCTTGAGAAGTCTGAAGCATTAAACATTGTTCTTCCATGTGTAGGACCAAATTTTGTGAAATGGCACAATCCTTACATAGATGCTAAATGTAAAATAGCATCTTTCCACATAACTTGACAGAGAAATGTTCAGCTTTAATTTATATATATATATATATATATATATATATTTGTTTCGGTGGGAGGGGCCTGCCTTGTTGGGTCCCCAAGCAGAAGTTTATCAGCCTACTGTATAATACAGACTGTTTTCCCATGATGTCCCATCAATCTCTCCTTGCACTGGGAGCCATCATTGACCCCACACTCCACCTTTCCATCATCCTATCCAATCAGATCCTAGATTCTCTAGATTCCTCCTTAAAGCCTCCCCCCTTGGACTTCCCTGCTGGTGCAGTGGTTAAGTATCCACCTGCCAATGCAGGGGACACAGGTTCTAGCCCCGGTCCGGGAATATCCCACATGCCACGGAGCAGCTAAGCCCATGAGCCGCAACTACTGAGCCTGTGCTCTAGAGCCTGTGAGCCACAACTACTGAAGCCCGCACACCTAGAGCCCACGCTCCGCATCAAGAGAAGCCACCGCAATGAGAAGCCGCACACCACCACGAAGAGTAGCGCCTGCTCGCCACAACTAGAGAAAGCCTGCACGGAGCAACGAAGACCCAAGGCAGCCAAAACTTAATAATTAATTGGGAAAAAAAGTGCCTTCTTTTCTTCCAGCATCTATTGGCCCAGCTGAGGTCATCCAGAGAATCACAGAATGCCCAAGACATCTTAGATATCTTCTAATTCCAACCATCTCACTTTTACAGATGTGCAAAAGAGAGACCAGAGAGGAGAGAGGACTTTCTCAAGATCATGCGGCTGGGGAATTACAGAGCTAGTCACCTTGACAGCTCTCAGATCCCCGCTGGTTTCTTTGCTCCCACTCTGGTCCATTAAATCCATTGACACAAAACATTCAGGTTTATCCCCTCAGTGCTGCTCCCTCCATGCTCCTCCCTTACCCCAAACCTTCAGGGGCTCCCCTCTAACCTCAGAATAAAGTTCAGTCCCCTTAGCCGGCTTCAAGTCCCTACATTTTATGTTTACAACACCTATCTCAGCAAACCAGACTCTAACCACAGGTCAAAGCGTGGTCCCTGAAACAGCACAACTACGATCAACACAATCTCAATAAACAAGAAGACATTTCTCATCAGTCACAATCTTTACGAAAAAAAAAAAAACAAACCCACTCTGCTGCCCAGTTCTGTGTTCTACTGTGAGACTGGCCAAGGGAGCCTCAATGGCAAGCATGGTAAGGGGTCAAGTGCAGCCTCAGAGCTAGCTGAGTTCACCTCCAGACTCTACTGCTGCTGAGCTGTGTGATGTTGGATCAGTGACTTAAACTCTCTGTGCTTCAGAGGGTGGTTTTGACAGTTCAGTGAGATGATGCCGATAAAAGTTAGATCGAGTGTTGCTATTAATTTTATTACTGCTTTCATAATTTATTGTTACCATAATTATTATTATTTATTACTATAATGTCACTGCTTCAAACTGTGATAAACTACAGTGGTGGCCCAGGCTACGGCAGCCTTAGCAAAGCTCCCCGCCTTGGGGAACGGCTGACTTTATTCTGGTCAGCTGTCTCCCTACCACCCCCAGTTTTTCTCCCCAGCTCTCAACTCCAGAAGGCTGGCTTGTCAGGGGAAGCTCCTGGGAGAAAGGACACAGCTGGGGGAAGAAAGGAACAAAGAGGGATTTGCTAGGAGTTGGGGTAGAGGGGCTGGAGAGGGCCTGGGCCCGAGCAAGCCTGTGGCAATGATCAAACCCCCTGCCTGAAGGGAGCCAGTTAGAACCCAGTTCACTGTCTCTCCCAGCGCAGCCTCTCAGCTCTCACGGCCCCTCCCCTCTTTCTGCCCTGCACACACGCGTGTACACACACGTGCCCACATGCACACACACAGAGTCCCCACCGCACTCTCCCTTCTGCTCTCCCCATCCCCCTACTGCCTCAGTTACGGCTAATTTAGAGGTAAGTAGGCTCACGACAGCGTTTGTAACCGGTGACAGGTGAGGCAAATTAAATTCGTTGCAACAAAAATAACAGGACTATTTGCCTGCCAGCATCCATCACCCGGTGGCACCCTCCTGGGCTGCGGGCCGAGAGCGAGGCAGCACGTAGCCTGAGGGTCCAAGGCCCAGGGTTCCCTTGACTTGATTGGCTCTTCCAGGCTGGAAGGCGGGCACAGCAGAGCAGGCCACGGGGTGGCAACTAGCGGGTGCGGTCCACCCCTAGAAGGGAAGTTATCAGTTCCTGGGCTGCGGCTGGATGACTTACCAAATCCACACTGTGTTTACCCTTCACGGCAACCGTGCATTTTATGTATGAAGAAGCTGTGGCTTGGAGAGACCAGGACCCCCCAGTGTGTGAGGCCTGACTGTGGCCACTGCCGAGCCTCTCGCTCTGACAGGAGGCTGCCTCTTCCTTCTACCCTTACGACAGCCCCCGGGTCACTGACAAGCCATAAAAGGCTGTGTTCTGAACTCGTCTTCCCCACCTTCCCACAGGCTGAGAGGCCCCTCTTCCCCTCAAGAAGGCCCTTCCCTCACAGAGTCCTGAAACTCCACTGTTAGCAATGCACGTCCTTGGGCTGAGCTTTCGGAAGTAGAGATATCCCAGGACAGGTGACCTCGGAGGAAGTGACTTGGTTTCTGAAGTATTTCCCAAGCTGGAGAAGAGTGAGGTCACGTGAGATTGCTGGGCTCCAGGGTCGGGGGAGCTGGGCATGGGTGCAGCGAGGGAGTCAGCTCATCAAGGTCACCTTGCCTTTGTCCCCCACTCCCCTGAGTGCCTCAGGCTCCTGGGGGGCCAGCTGACCCCCAGCCCCTGCCAACGCCCGGCTGAGCAGCCTGGAGCTCAGCCTGCTCCGGTCCCCACTTTGGTCACCACCAGAGGGGAGGAGAGGGCCGCCCACCCAGAGGTCAGCCTGGAAGGAGCCTCAGGACCATCCTTCCAAGACTTTGATGTACACACAGGGAGTCCGAGGGAGCCAGGCCCACCCGAGGAAATAAGAAACGGGGGGGATCTGAGCACCTTTGCTCACAGTCCAGCCCCGCCAGCCTCCTGCACCAGCTTCCCTGGCCTGGCCCCTGCGCAAGCAAATGCTTTCCAGGGAAGTTCTGGCTCTGGCTCCCAGCCGGCTGGGCCTCAAAGACTATACTTAGAAAGCGGGAGGAGCCCCAGCGAGGCCAACCGGCCAGCTCCCAGCGAGAGCTGGCATCACAGAAGGACACAGCTACGGGAAAACCTAAGTAAAGTCTCCCCAGCCCAAAGCCTGTTTTTCCCAATCTGGTTCCCACCTCCCTCCTCCTGCTTCCTGAGCCCGAGAAAAGCAGACCGTCCTCAGGCTCAATTTCACACTGCCATCTTTCAAATATCTTAGTTTCATAGGGTATTTCTACCTACAGATTCCCAAAGGGCATAACTCTATCAGGAAAGGAAAAAGCCTATTAAGTTAATTAACTTTTCTTACACACACACACACACACAGAAGGGAAACCAGCAAAAAAAAAAAGACACGGCTCCTTTCCTCTAGTTTCTAGTGTTTTTAAAGTTGATGTTGAAAACTGGGGCCCGAGAGGTGTGTGTATGTGGGTGTGGGTGGGAAGGGGGTGGAGGGGCTTCTCAACGGGGAAAGGCACTGCATGCCTCCCATCTCACCCCTACCTCTCATCAGGGCACAGGTCAACCTCCAGAAAGCACCAGAAAGAGATGAGCAGGGCTTTCCATCCGCAAGGGAAGGAAGCCAGCAGGACTGCGGCGCGCAGGGAGACTTCACCGTGAGGCTCTGCTGGTCCTCACACGGGCTGGGGCAGGAGTGCTGGGCCTTTACACCTGTCCCCATTCCTGGGATGAGGCGTGGCTGTGGACCAGGAGGCAAAACTCAGAGAGGGACTCAGCTGCGAGTTGCAGCCACTACACTCCGGACAGGTGGTGGCGGGGGATAAGTCTCCTCCTGGAGGGGGGATCCGGGTCACCCACCGTGTGCCCACCAGATCACCACGCTGCCTACTCTCTCTCTTCTCCCCTTCTCCTCGCTGCCTCCCCATCAGTGTCTGCCCTCACCCCGGAACCCAGCACCACCAGCCAAAGCCTCATGGATGGGGGCCTCCATCCTAGCTCTTTCCACCGCACCCTCCAAGCCCTCATGGATGGCATCAAGATCAAGCCAAGAGTCCTGTGCGAAGCTCAGGTGCAGGTTACATCCACAACGCCCCTCTTCGAGCCTCCAAAACACAACTCTGTAGGTGCTCACTGACGCTCCCTGCCGAGAGCCGTATTTGTTTATGTATTTGGGCCATTACAGAGAAGAGATATATTCATTGGTTGAATATATCTAATGTGTCTGATGATGGGTACGTTTAAGGACTTCTAGGATGTCCCCAGCAAATCTCCAGGGATGGGACATTAGACATGGGGAGGACCCGGGGTCGGCCAGGGAAGGGAGGCTTGGGGCGGGCTGTGCTGTGCTGTTCTCGGGGTTGCCCAAGAGCCAGCCCACCAGTGTAGCTGTAGGTGACCTCTGGGTAGGGACCCCCAAAGCTGGCTGACACCTCGTCAGCCACAGCAGGTGCTCTGGATGGGGGTCAGACTTCCCATGGGGCTCTGTTGACAGTTCCCCCACACGACCTTGAGCGAACGCCTTCGCCTCCAAGGGTCTAGGTCCCCCCAGCTTCCCCTTGGCTACGGTGACCTGGAGGGTACTCAGCGAAGGCTCTCATCCTCAGACTGTCTGGTGAGGCCATCCCAGGCAGTAAATGACAGAGGAAGTGGCCATTTCCAGGCTATTGTGCTGTACACAGAGGAGAGGGAAAAGGCTGGAGACAAATGGCCAGACGATGGGGAGGCCGGCCTGGGGAGGGCGGAGGCTGTCCATTCAGCAGCCTAATGAGGAAGCGGAGATCATTAAGGCGGCTGCAGCGTCCTGGCCAGGAGGCTGGGGCGGGACCCCCTGCTTTGTGTCCCCGTAGGGCAGGCACAGTGACGGGCCCTCCTCTCTCTCTCTCAAGGCGGCGAGAGGCCAATGGCTCCAGACCCTGTGGAGAAAGCACACTGATTACATGGCTGCAGGTCCACCTTCCCCAGGACTCATGGCAACCCTGTGCTGTGAGATACACCATCCCCACGACATAGGCGTCCTCAGCGAGGGTCACCCACACAGCGAGTGACTGTTGGAACAACGCTTTCCCTTGGTTCCCACTGGGCTGTCTTCCCCCCTTACTGCTCCAATCTGCACCTCCTGAGGCTGGAGGGACAGACAAGGAGAACCGTTACCTCTACAGCCTCCCGTCCTGCCCCGCCAAGAAGGTAGCAGCATCTGCAGGCCTGAGTGAGGGGCAGGGTGGCTGGAAAGCTGACGGCCAGCGTCTCTGGAAGGGGAGGGCCAGGAGGAGGGCAGTTCTGTCGTGACTGGGGGGCCTGGGTTGTGGGTGAGGATACAACCCCACCCATTAGGTCACCCACTGCTGGGAGTGAGGTGGAGTCTTACAGGACACAGTGCTAACCGAAAACTGGGTTCGCCTCTTGCTGGGTGTCAAGCCCAAAGACAGCTGAGGCAAAGAGCAGGAGAAGGAAGGATTTATTACTTGCAGCAAGTAAGGAGAACACCGGGGATCTTTCCCAAAGCAATGTCTCTCTGAACAGCAAAACTGGGGAAGTTTTAAGCTAAGGGTACATGCATATCCATGGAGGGGCTTGGGCAGAGGAGAACTCAGCATAGACTTGGGGCAAAGGTCAACAGAGTCCTAGCTTTAGTTCATTGAAGTCGGGAGGGTCAGCGTCATCATTCCATCCTCCGCTTGGTTGGGGGCCTTAGTCCCTGCAAAACTCAAAGGTATGTATCAGACTGTTATATATACTCTTTGAGGAGAAACTAGGACTTTGTTTTATCACTGGACTATTGTTTCTTGACTACTTTTCCTTTGTTCCTGCATTCCCTCACTTCCCTTAAGATCATTAAATACTGAGACCCGTTCAAGGGCAAGCATTGTGGCCAGGCTTAGGTCACAAAATGGCTTAGACCCAAAATGCCTTCTCTTATGTCAAGAGAGTCATGCCTGGTTCTCTTTCTTCAGGGACCCCCACTCTATCTGCTTACAACAGCATTTGCAGCGTGCAAAGAACATCACACCCAAGGCCGGCATGGCTGTTAACAGCCTCTTCACAGAGGCTAAGCAGGACAGTGGCTTTTTAGCCCAGGGGTCAGGGTCAGGCCCGGAAGGAGTTGAACACATCTTCCTCCACGGTTTCCTGCAGACCGTGAGCTCCTTTAGGGTGATAATTCCTTTCAACCCTCCATCCCACTACCCAGCAGGAGAGAAACCAAAGCCAGTGGCACTTACTGAGCCAAAAGAAGGAGCTAGGGAGTGGGATGCAGCCCGTTCCTGGGGCTGGCCGAGGAGACACACACCTGAGCAATGACGAGGCAGCCCGTGCAAACAGCACGGGAGCCCCGGGAGGGAGAGGAGGTGGATTTGGGTAAAAGAGGGGTGATTCTGCTTCTCGTCCAGTCTTCTTTCCATTTCATTGTGTGGTTTCAGGACCCTGGTCACAACCTGAATTACTTTGGGGTTTAATGATGGGGTGGGGGGGACTTGGGCTGGTCGCCCCCTGCCCCAGCACACTGCTCAGGTGTTGCAGCGAGGTCCTCATGACACTTTGCAAAGAAGCATGGCCTGTGAACAGCAGTTTTCCAGGCCTGTTTCTTCTTTAGTTACATAGGGATATTACCACCTACTTTTCAGGGGTCTACTAGTGTCCTAGGGCTGCCTAACAAGTACCACGGACAGGGTGGCTTAGGGCAGAAATCTATCATCTCAGAGTTCTGGAAGCTAGAAGCCCAAAATCAAGGTGTTGGCAAGACTGTGCTCCCTCAGAAGGCTCTAGGGAAACTGTTCTTTGCCTCTCCTGGCTTCTGCCAGCTCCACGTGTCCGCTGGCTTGTGGCAGCACCACTGCCTTCTCTGCCTGTTTCTTCCCCTGTCCATCTTCTCTCCTGTGTCTCTGTGTCTTTACCGGGCATCCCTCTGTGTCTCTCCTCTTCTTGTAAGGACACCAGTCAGTCACCTTGGATTAGAGGCCTATCTCATCTTAACTAATTACACCTGCTGTGGTCCTATTTCCAAATAAGTTCACGTTCCCTGGTACTGGGGGTTAGGATGTCAACATTTTTGGGGGCATGATTCACCCCCTAAGGAGGGATGTTGGGGGGACTGAAATGAAAGGGCAGTTTAAACAGAGCGGGGGCTAAACGCCAGAGCCCCTCCCACTGGAACAGACCCACCAGAAGGAGAGCTGCTGGACAGAGGGTCCCTGGGAGGGTCTAGTGAGTGGGCTGTAACTCCTCCTTGCAGATGTTTAAACCCGCCCTCGTGTTAAGAAGGGGGTGGACCCGGGTGTGCAACTCAGTCAAAGCAACTTGATTTTCCCCAGAATAGGCCCAGGTCCCAAGAGGAGGGCGCTGGGGCCCCAACCCCCTTTGAAGTGCAAATGCGACCCCTCTGCAGCCCTCCCAGAATAATCAGGACCTGGCATCTGCCGCTGCGGCTCTGCCCCCCGCCCGAAGTGCGCGCCGCCGCCTGCTCTCCCGGTGCCCCCCTGACTGCGGTCAGGTGGCTGAAAGGATCAGGCCCCAGGCAGCTGCAGTAATCACCACTTAGTGGGAAAGGGAATTCAGAAAACCCGAGCGCTGTCCGGGCTGGGTGGCAGCTGTGACCCTATTTCCCCATTTGCTTACATACCTGCTGTCCCCGCTGGGCTGTGTGACGGGGGAGGGGTGGAAGGGCACGAGTGGCCCTTTGTTTCAAGGCAGCTGACTTTCAGGCAGCCCTGGGGGTTTCTGGGCTTGGTCACAAGACAGGGACAGGGCCTTTGGTGGTTTGAGACTCAGCGAGGGAGGTTGGTGATAAGGAGGTTCAGAGCTTCCATGTGGCAGAAGGGGTCACAGTTGGCTGCTCCAGTGACCCCGTGTGGCCCCACCTCAAACCCCAGGGCCACAGTCTGCACCCAACACAATGGAGGCGGGGGTGTTCTGCTCCCAAAGCATCAGATAGAGCGAATGGCATGACTGCTGCTGGCCTGGCCTCCTTGAGGCTTTGGTCTAGTTACGAAGCGCAAGCCTCGGTTTTCTCATCTGTAAAATAGAAATCACAACGCCTCCTGGATCGATCATTAGGGGTGGGCATGAGCATGTGTATGTAAAGCTCAGGTCAATAATACTTAACAGGCACTTTCCCCTCCCCTGAGGACCCAAGGGGCCTCAGGAAAGTTTCAGTCCCAGCACTGCCCTGTGGAAGGCAGGTAAGTGAGGAACAGCAGACCCTACAACCTCAGGGCCACCCTTGGTGCTAAGACCAAATGAGAAATTATTGCTCCCTTCGTTCTTCCTCCTTCCAGCCCATTTATCTGCCCCTTTTTGGCCCTGGTCACTTTACCTCTTCCCAGGGTCCCCTGCCTCATTCAGGTCCCCAGCTCGGATCTGTCTTGGTTGAAGGTGACAGGACACTGTCCTTGAACAGTCCTCAGCCCGAAGGTAGACAGGCATGAGCTGAAATGCAAGGCCCTCCGACATTTGACATCACCGATGACCAAGCCATGAGCAGTGGTGGCTGGCCTGGGGTCTGAGGACCCAGCGAGAGCCAGGAAGTGGGGCTTCCTCTCATGGGCATGTCCGGCTGCTACCTGGGAATGACGCCAAGACATCTGCTTGTAGGGCACCTCTCTTGGACGGGACAGGGCTGTGCCACCGAGACTCTGGAGCCTGCAGGGTAAAGGCTTCCTGCAGCTGATACCTGCTCCTTGCCTTCCTGGGCCCGCCAGGGATGTTAGTCCTGACCCACAGCAGGGGAAGCCCCTGCAGGCTCTGAAGAGGAAGTATTGGAATTGGGTCTTGTATTCATTGCCTAAGGCTGCCATCACAAAGTACCACAAGCTGTGTGTCTTAACAGAAATGTATAGCCTCGCAGGTCTGGAGGTCCGAACATCAGGTCCAGAATCAAGGTATTTGCAGGGTTGGTTCTCTCTGAGGGCTGTGTGGGAGCATCTGTTTCCGCGTCTCTCCCGGATCCTAGTGGTTCGATGGCCACCTCTGCCATTCCCTGGCTTGTAGCTGCATCACTCCCATCATCACACGACATTCTCCTTGTGTCACTGTCTTCACATGACATTCTTTTTGTAAGAACCAGTCATGTTGGATTAGGGCCTGCCTCTGCCACCCCCATCCCATTCCAGTATGACCTCACCTACCTGATTACATCTGCAATGACCCTATTTCTAAATAAGGTCATGTTCTGAGGTTCTGGGGGTTAGGACTTCAACATGTGAATTTGTGGGGGGACATCATTCATCCCATAATAGGACTTGAGGGTAGGATTGGATTGTGACCAGATAAGGATAATCTCCCTGATACGGTAAAAGCCCAGACCGAAGAGCCTGGAGGTATCTTATTTGGGAGAAGGCCTGGGAGGTGGGAAGGAGGCTGCTCCTAGAACAGTCACTGCTGCCTGGGGAGGGATGGGAGGCCAGCCTGTGTTTGGGCTTTGTTATGTGGTAAATGGGGACTGCTGGGAGTTTGGCTGTGAGTGACTTACTCTGGTTTGCTGACGCAGGTGGATGACCACATGGCTGTGGCTCCACCTCTGGGGAAATGGCCTCAGGTAAAGCCTGGGCCCAGGGCTTTTGATCCACGGGACCAAGAAAACTGCTCTTAATCTCCATTTGCCCAATTCATCTGTCCAACAGGTGACTTGTGCCTGCATCATAGTGTTGTTCTGATAATTAAATCACATGATTCATGTAAATGTTTAGATCTCTGCCTGGCACATAGTAAACACATGGTAAATTCCAGCCATTGCTCTCCAGTCCCAGGGGAAGGGATGCATCCCTGAAAGAACACAGAAGGGAGCTCTGGGTGTAGAACCATTGGGACTATGGTGAGACCCAGGGGTGGAAGGAGGGCAGGGAGGGGAAAGGAGGTGCCTGGGATGATTCCCATATGAATGCCAAGGAGGGCCCCTCATCACCATCAGGGACAGATGGGCTGAAGGGCACACCCTGCGCCTAAGAGCTCCCTCTTTTCCTGTAGCCCCCTGCCACCTTGTGGTGAATACTGGAAGTGCAGCAAGAATCAAGAGGGCTTTTTTTTTTTTTTCCAGTTTGCTTTTATTTCTGTAACAGTGTTAAAAGCACCGGCCACTGCCTCAGACACACAGACACCTCTGCTATTTAGCTAGGCTGTTTCCCCAACTAGCTCTCTGAGTGACCGACTAGGACCTCAAACTGAAGAGGAATTCAAGTCATGGTTCTTGATGGATTTGCTGCTGGGGAGCCTCTTCTCCCCACTTGGGGCCAGGCCAGCCCCAGAACAGGCCTCAGAAATGAGTCAGTGCTTTCTGTGCCCTCGAAAGTTCTCTAGAGTAGAAGTTTCGGTAGCCTTCCTGATAGGAACTTTCCTCACCTCATGCCCTCCCACTAGCACAAGAAACCCTGGCTGAATGGGCAATCCCAAGGCTGCAGCATGGGTGACAACTGTCAGCTTGAGAACATGAGTGTGTAGATTGGGGGGAAGGAGACAGGAGGGGAGGAGAGAGCAAAAGAAGAGAGGACAGCTTGAGAAGCACATATCTGACCCTTTCTAGAAATCTATGCCCCAATTAGTCCTGGGGATGCTATAGTTGTCAGCCAGCTATCTCAGAATTAAATTCCAGGCTCTTTTTGCAACAATGCGGACAGATGGTAAGGGCATTATGCTAAGTGAAATAAGACAAAGACAAATACTGCATGATCTCACTTATCTATGAAATCGGAAGAAACAAAACAAAACTGAACTTGAACAAACAAGAGACAGGGGGTGGGGGGAGGGAGAACTGGGGGAAGGTGATCAAAAGGTCCAATCTTCCACTTATCAACTAAGTCCTGGGGCTGTAATGTGCAACATGATGATTGGTTAACAATACTGTATTTGCAAGTTCCTAATAAAAAGAAAAAAAGTTGCTAAATGAACAGATGTCCAAAGCTCTCATCATAAGGGAAAAAAAGTTGTAACCCTGTGAGGTGATGGATCTTATTGTGGCAATCATTTTGCAATAGATGCATAAATCATCACTTTGTACACCTTAAACTTATACAATGTTATATAATTCCATCTCAGTAAAACTGGTCGGGGGCGCACGGGGCTGGGGGTGGAATGCAAGCTCTCCTCTCCTCTTTTTGGGCACTGAGTTCAGGAATACTTCAGCTCTAGGAGGGCACACTCTCTAGACATGGCCAAGCCATGAGCAGTGGTGGCTGGGCCTGGGGGGCGTCTAAAGACGCCCCTGCACTCAGCTGCTGCCTGGGGGTGATGCCAAGGACGCCTTCCTGAGCTTCTCCTTGGGGAAGGGCACCTCTCTTGGAGGGGACAGGGCTGTGTCTCCGAGACTCCTCAGCCTGCAGGGTAACAGCTTCCTGGAGCTGATCCCTGCTCATTGCCTTCTTGGAGGTACAGGAGCCTGTCTTGCCCTGAGGCTGCAAGGGTTCCCTAGTCACTGCCACCCTGTCCTCTGAGACCTGCTCCTTGGTGGATACCAGGTAGCAGAAACGAGAGGTGCTCTCAGTGGGCGAAAAGGATGGGACCTCCCAGCTGCCAGGAGACTGGCCTCTCACCAACTCTCTGGAGGCCTCTCTTCTGATCCAGTTGGGAGCAGTGATGGTGGGTGAGGAGAGAAGGCAGTACGGGGCCAGCAGAGTTTGCTGTTGTGTTTTGCTCTTCTGAAAAAGATGTCAGGCCTGAGCCCATCTTCCCTCAGATTTGCTTATGAATATATTCCCGGTAGCCCTATGGTGCCATTCCAAGACTCTGCGTGACCCATCTTTATGGCCAGAGGTCTCATTTCTCTAACAAAACTTAAGGTCCTGGTCATGACCTTCTCATCCTGAAAAAACAGTCTTTGAAGAAGAAGCTGTGAGTCAGAGCCAGGTCAATCATACTAACTCTGTGACCTCAGGCAAGTTATTTACTATCTAGCTCCAGTAGTGACATTAACAAAACAGGAAGTATCTCACCAGATACATAAGAGACACAATACAATGTAGCTTCCCCTGGACACTTAAGGCATCTTGAGATCATAAAGTCTTCTAAGAAACATGGAGCCTTAATATTTCCCTGATCGTGAGTTTTTAAATTGTTCTCAATGACTTTTGATTTTTACCACCACCCTACAGTGTAAGGATGAGATCCCTGCTCAGATTGTTTTACAGATGAGGAAACTTAAGTTTAAATGACTTAGTCATTGAGGTGCAGACATTGAATTTTTCCATAACTGTGATCAGTTTGTCATCAGTAAAATAAGGTTTTTTTGTTTACTTGTTTTAAATAAAAGATATACCGTTACAAACACAGAAATGGAGGTCCAGAGATTAAAACATTTTCTCCTACAGTCAGAAAGAGGCAAAGTCAGGATTCAAACCTAGATAGTCTGCAAGGTATTTTGTAGTATTTTCACTTAATCTTTAACAGCTTAGAGTAGGTATTGCCTCCCTTTATATGATAAACAGATTCAGAGTTGGTAAATAACTTACCTAAATTCTCATAGTTTATAGTATAGGGCATAGATTTCATGGGATTCCTCCAAAGCCCATGATTTTCCACACAGGCTGCCACAGTCCAAAGGCTTCTATCCACAGCAGAGGTACAGAATGACAGAAGGACACTCAACTCGATTTCAGGAGCCCCCAAGTTCCAACCCCAGTTCTGCCATCAAATCCAGGTCAATTACTTGACCACCATGATTCTTGGGTAAAAGGTAATAATGTTATCCCACCCTGTCTTGGGATGGTTGTAAATAATATAGTATGGTGGGTTGAGGTGAGGTTAGGGGACAGGGCTGAGAAGAGCAATATGTTAGAATCTTCCAAGAGACTCTGAGGAAAACCCTGTTCTATATTTTCTCTTCAGTGGCAGCAGCAGAGAACCAAGTGCTCCCCCAAAAGCTCTAGTCACCTGAATTTGTGGTGACATCATTTCCTATATGTAAGTTCTTAGCTTTCAATGTAAGAGGAAGACCAGGGAACAGAGCTGACTAGGCAGGCTGGAGAAAAATGTCCTGTGCTCCCAGACCTGGAAAAACAAGAGTTCCTTCATTCCAAGCTTCTGCCAGGTCTGTGGGGAAAAGAGCAATGGCTTCCTAAGGTACTTGTTCTCTCCTGTTCTAGAAAGAGATCATCTATAGAAAAACTGACCAGGAGTAGAGCCATGGGTTTAGCCCTGGTCTTCCCTTGAGTAAAATGCTTCACTCCCTGTGTGAAAGTTCTGTTGCTGGCTTAGAATCCTAGAGGGGCATCCTCTAGAGTTTGGTTTGATAATTTATGAAGGGCAGGAAAAAGCCCATCATTACCTAAGCAAGACAGGAAGGAAGAAGTTCTACAGATTCCCAGGAGGGATACTGGGCACAAGCATGGCACACAGCTGAGGTCAAATCTGAGACCCTGGGATTAGAAAGCATGTGGGTTCCCTCTTTTCCCACCCAGTTGGGGAAGCTGAAATAAAGAATCCTATCTTTGTAAAGTATAGGCCCTGGATTACCAAAAGAAACAAATGGTGGGAAGGGTTAGGAATTTTGTGGTAACTTGGTTTACTTTATACATTTTTATGCATTAGGATTATCAAGGCTTATTTCCCCTGTGGTATTAGGAGTTAAGATGGTGGCTTCCCCAGGGAGGGTGTGATGGTAACTTCTGAGGTGCTGAAATGTCCTGTCTGCTGAGATGGGTCTGTTTACATAGGCGTGTTCACTTTGTGAAAATTCATCAAGCTACACAGACATTAATGATCTGTGTAATTTTATTTTTATTTTTTGGCCACACTGAGGGGTCCTGGAAGTGAGAGCATGGAGTCCTAACAACTGGACGCCAGGCCCTTCCCTGATTTGTGTAATTTTCTATATGTTACTTTAATAGAACATTTTTCTTAAAATTAAGGTTTTGGTTTTGATTTTGTTTTCTGAACAAGAAGGAACACCCCAGTGCTAGAGAACGCACAACGAAATGAACGCTCATATACTGATAGTGGGACCATAAGTTGTCGTATATATTTTTTTAAAGCAGCTTGCCGATGTAAGAGCCTTAGTAGTGTTCATATTCTTTGTCCTGCACTGGTGGCAATCTCTTAGTATCTCAAAAAAAGAAACCTATTGATATACCGAAAAATTCATTGCAGCAGGTAAGTGAAGAGTTGAAAATATCCTAAATGTTAATGGGAGGAAATATGGTATATTATTTATGATAAAGTATGAGACAGTCATTAAACTGCCTGAATGCTTAGTAAGTGTAGCTTCCCACACAATGAAGTAAAAAGGCAGGATGCAAAATGTATGTGTCTTTAGTTTCAACTGTATTAAAGCGCTTGGTCTCATAGTAAATGAAGTTCTAATTTTTAAAAAGGCATTAAGAACATCTTTGGCATTAAAAAACCCACCCTCACACGCTGCTGATGGGGATGTAAAATGATGCAGCTGCTTTGGTACCTTTGCTAACCTTTGGTACCTTTGGTAACCTTTGCTCCAAAGGTTAAACAGAGACTTGCCATATGGCCTGGAAGTTCCACTCCCGGGTATACGCCCAAGAGAAATGGAAACGTTATGTCCACATAAAAACTTGGACATGCATGTCCATAGCAGTAATGTTCTTAACAGGCCCAAAGAGGAAACAACCCAAATGTCCATCCACCAATGAATGGGTAAATAAAATGTGGTATATCCGCACTGATGGAATATTGTTTGGTAATAAGAAGAACTGAAGTGCCGATACAGGCTTTGACGTGGATAAACCTTGAAAACGTTAGGCTAAGTGAAAGAAGCAGTCACAGAGGACCACATGTTGTATGATTCCATTTATATGAGGCGTCCAGAACAGGCAAAACCACAGGGAAAGACAGGGTAGTGGTTGCCTAGGACGAATACGGGTTGGGGGAAATGGAGAGTAACTTCTCATGGGTACAGGATTTGTTTTTTGGGGGGGAGGGGGAATATCAAAATGTTATAAGATTGTGGTGATGGTGGCACAACTCCGTAACTATGCTAAACAACACTGAAAGGCACACTTTAAATGGATGAATTGTTATGATATGTGAATGATACCTCAATAAAGCTGCTATTTAAAAACCATCCACACGGCAGTAACCACTCTCCTGCATGACCTACAATGTTCCAGGGCACATTCAGTGCTTCAGGTCACGATTTTTCAAAGATTCTCCTGGAAACCATGGCATGCAGACTGAAGCTGTGATTATATATATATATATTTTTTTTTTTCCTTTTTTTTTTTTGCCTCGCCCCATGGCTTGCAGGATCTCAGTTCCCTGACCAGGGATTGAACCCAAGCCATGGCAGTGAAAGCCTAGAATCCTAACAACTAGGCCACCAGAGAACTCCCGTGATCACATTTCTTCACGCCAGTCTTTACTGGCTTAAAACATCTTTCACAGTCACGTTCCTGCATCTGAATCCTTGGTAAAGTGCAGAGAACTGTCTGGTATTTTCACAGGTTGTTGAAGCACTTAGGGGTACACTTCCTGGGCTGAGTCTCCCTCTGGATGGCCCAGAAATGAGCACAGACTTTTCAGCCTTTACCCTGACCCTGCCTTCGAGTGGGGGCCGCGGTGCTTCTACTTGACTCACGCTTCAGCCTGGTCTCCTTGCCCCCCTCCCTTCGGGTTCACCCTCCTCATCCCGGTTCCTGAGATCTCATGATGGGAAAGGGGAGGGAAGCACAGGAAGAAGCATGACGGAGAATGGTTTCCTCAACCCTCCCTGAGGCTTCGATCAAAGCAGCTGAAGACAGAAGTAGTCCACCGATGAGAAGAAAAGGGCTTTTAAGAAGTACTGCTAGGGGACCACAATTCCCTTTATAGTGATTTGAGAAATCTATGAGCTGTATTGTTTTAACTCTGCCAGCACTCTGATTAAACCACAGGGCTCACTGTCTTTTACGTATTTAGAGTTTATAGCTTAAACACACCTCTTCTTGACATGAGTCCCACAGTCTCATATACACGGTCTGTGGGAGGAAGAAACCATACTTACCATGGGCTTTGGCTTAAAAAGATGGGTGGGCAAAGCCACAGTTGGCAAAGCCATGATTGTTAAGGGATTCTATATGACGAAATGTTAATAGTTTCCACTGAGTGGCAGGATTATGGGATTCTTATTTCTTTGTTCTTATCTGTACTTGAGTCTTATCTGTACAATGAGTATTGTATTTATTAAGTAAACCGTTAATGAAACTTCCACAGTGCTTGGATTACACCTGATTGCTGCTGAGTGGCAGATCCTGGGGAAAAGTACAACAGAACCAGAGAACAGAGTATCTTAGCTCTGAGCATACTGTAACCTAAGTTTGAATCACAGTCCTGGCCTCAATGACAGCTGCTCCTGAAGACCACAGACAATGTTTCCATGACTTCAGTTCCAGCTTCCTGCTTGGGAAAGAACTTGATTTCCATGGGCTAAGCCTCTATGTTTTGGAGACCTTCTTCTAGGGACAGCACAAAGCCAAGAACTGAAGTACAAAGATCACTGTTCTAGAAGGTTAGATCTGGGTCCTAAACCTATTCGGTTACTGAAGGGGTGAATAATCCCATCAAGTGAGGGATAGTTGAGGGAACTAGAAATATTTAGACTGAAGAAGACTTAGAAGTGGCAACTATCTTCAAAGTGGTGGTGGGTTATCACATGGAAGAGCCCTGGGGGAAAGGCCAAGGATGCCACTATGTGATGTTACAGGGAGACAAGTTTTACCTTGATTTAGAAAGAACACTTCTACCATCAGAGAGGTCCATCCCTGGAGTGGACTCCCTCCTGAGACAGTTCCAGATTCACCAGAGGCTGGACCTCACCATTTCAGAGGCTTAAAAGGGCCTTTAGTTATCAGGAGAGTTGGACCAGATAAGCTCTATGATCCTTCTAACTCAGATCTCCTGATTCTACATCCAGGCCTCTTTGTACCCATTTTGGTTTGTTTTGGTTTATGATCAGATCATGTTCCCTTATAGCCCCCAGGCTAATGTGTAGCTCCAAAAAGACATCATTTGATTCAGTGAACCTTGACTGCCCTTCTGCTGCAGCTAAAGTGTCTCCATTTCCGGAGCTCAACGTTTAGCCAGTGCCTGGCTGTTCAGGAGCTGCTGCCCTCTTGTGGAAATGAAGAATACAACCCGCCTGGCAAGTAATCTAGTAGGTTTTTGAGGCTACCGTCTCATCTTGCTTCCCCAGAAGAGCTTAGCTTTTGGGTGTGAGCCCCGAAGTTCTTGATCCTAGCCCATCAAGGCCTTTTGTTTACATTCACAGTACCATTATGTCCCATAAAATACCAGAACTTTCGCCACAACACGAAGTCCTGGTTTCCAGACAGTGGCCAGAATTTGTGGATGCCTGTTTCAGTTATGGAGTGACCTTTGGCTGTTACCAGAGTGCTCTGGAAAGATCTCTAAACTAGGTTTAAAGACCCAGGTACTAGCTCATGTGAGCTTACATGACCCTGAACAAGTCACAAATTTATTAAATGTGTAAAACACTCTGGAGTTTGGAGATGAAATCCTTTGGAGAAAAGCGGTCTGTTATATGTGTACTACTTACTGCTGCTAATCACAGCAAATGGCCTTGTGTTCTACTCAAGGCTGGGTACCCTTAGCTCCACCAGGGGGACTGGCCAAGCCCAGGCCTCGTTCATCACAGGTGGAGGCTGTTCTTTCCTCTACAAGGAACTGCAGCAGACTGATCATGGCGGGGGGCGGGATCAACAATTCCCAGGTTGCCCAGCTGCCTGAAAACACTTAGCAGGTTTTCTGGGCAGGTTTTGCTATTCTTGCTGAGGATACAAAGCTCCTTGACTGATTAGTCTCATTGTTTCTAAACACCAGTCTCCTGCTCACTGTTGCCAGTGCAGGGCTTCATACGGAGGCAGGGGCAACTGAGGACACTGCATAGTTTCCTTGAGTACTAGGCAGGCATTCAACTCCAGACTGGAAAAAGTTTGGAATAAAACCACAGTTGGTAGCTGAGTAAGGAACATGATTTTCATTAAAACAAACAAAAAATCCCATTTCTTTGTACTTAAGTTTTCCATAAAAGATAACTGTCCTTCAAGAACTGCCTCGCTAAGTTTTTCTTGTCGTCTCTAAATGGTATTTTCAGTTCTGTCCGGGGAACTATTTTCTGTTGTTCCCTAATACTGGACTAAGCTAACTTTCCATTACCAGTATAACAGAAAATTTCAAAAGCAGACAATGCTTTTATTGACCCCAGACATTGTGCTCCATCCACACTTGCTGAGAATAAAACATCTTAGTGAGGCATTTATTACATTAGTCTGAAAACATTTTTTCACTTACATGAAATCTTATGGACCGAAGTGACAGTCAGCTGCAAGCAATAAATGCTTAATGACTTATTTAGATAGCCTGAACTCTGAAGAGACTTGTCTCCTCCCAAATACTTTAAGCCAACTGAAATGAAAACCTTTTAAAACATTTAATCATGGTGAGAGTCCATGTTAAAGCATAACTTTAGTCTTTCAATTAAGTTTTATCACTGGCACAAAAAGGTACACTAAGAAAATGTTTTCACTAAAAAATAACAAACTAACAAGAATGCTACTTAACTAACTAATCCTAAGTATTATTTAAGGGTAATAAGTCAAATCTCCCTTAATAAAGCTTTGGTATTAAAAGTAGTCTACTGTATGAGTGCCTACACCATGGACCAGGCACTGTTCTAATGCTTTGCATACAAAATCTCTAGTCCTTATAATAACCCTGAAAGGAACACAAATCTGTTAAATGACTAAGCAAGACCATACAGTTAGTGGCAGCACCAGAATCAGAACACAGGTCTACCGACTCTCGCTATGACTGAGCCTCTTCCCCTGCATGTCCTAAATGTCACTCTGAGTTGAAGAGGGGAAAGAAACGGGAGGCCACCATGATGCCACATCCCTGTGCTTTAACTAGTATGTTTTCTTTATCTACTGGACCATCTATTTCAGATTTTATTTGAAGCAAGTTTTGGCTTGCTTCAGTATGCATTTCATTTTCTATTTATTACCCTCTTTCATTCATGGCAGACAGGCTCTAGAGGTCCTGAGAATGTCTGAAACAAAGAATGCTATAAAACACCTTAGTAACTCTCGAAAATGCTAAATGGACCCTGAATCAAAACTTCAAGTTTCAGAGAACTTACAGCCACTAATGATCTACAAAACAAACAAACAAACCCCACACCTTAGTAACTCTCAACCTTGGATCAAACTACAATATGTTGGAAAAGGTATTACTGAAAAGAGCTTGAAAGGGCAGCCTAAAAGGCAGAGGGTACAAAACATGGGCCATGTCCCTATAAAGGGGACATGGTTCATAATACTGTGAATCAAGGGGCTGGTTCACAATACTGGTTATGATGTTCAAAACTGTGAATCAAAGAGAGATGCATTATTATATATTTGCTTGTTGCTATTGCTTTTCTGATTAGAAGATACAGAGTCACTTTAGGTAACTTCCATTTAACTTAATATTTATTTTCATTTTATATCCAGGTCACATTTTCTACATTAAAATATAATCATGCTGACTCCCCCCACCCCCTACACCCTCAGAGGAAAAAAGTGAAGAACTTTACACAACTTGAAAGAAAGATGGAATGCACAGAGAAGTTGCTATTGCACCCAAGTAACAAAGAACACAGAGAGACCAAACAGTAGACATGTCAGAAGTGCATAGAAGACAGCTCAGGGCTCGCAGCAGGAAGGAGGAGGAATTAAAAGACTAAAGCTTTTAAATGCTATCACTTGTGCCACAAGATTACCCTGAAAAGGCAGATAGGTCAGAAAGCAGGACCAAATAGGGGATTTTCCAAAGGCTGCTATCTAACAGAGTTTAAAATATCCATAGATTATATATATAAAAAAATTCCATACACAGAAGAGCTTTCTCTTCCCCACCTTGCCTTTAGCATCTGGTAAACACTTTAGAAACTTAAAACCACTGTTAGCATGTCCAAATGTAGAACCGATATAGGTTTTTCTTTCTTAAAAAATTGTATCCCAACTCTTTCCAACCAACAATTCTATTAATTATTTTAATTATGATTCCTCTGCATGGAAACCCAGTAAGGATCATCAAGACAGGGCATCTCACTACTATCAGATCAAGGCCAGTTGGGCAAAACCTGCACGATTCTGTGTTACTCAGAGGGAGGGAGAACAGTAAGAAACAGGAGTTGAAACTTATCCGTACCAAAGAGGAAAAGGAAACTCCTTTTCTAATCTATTCATTAAACAGGAAACAGCAGGTGGACAGTAAAAACCATCTGCTTAGAGCAGAGGCACACCAAAATCTAAGAACAAGTGCTCAGGAAAGTGTCTTGGCTCTGAGAGGAAGCGTCTTTCAGACCCTATCTTGTCTCTAGTTTGGAGATCAAAGCATTATAACTTCAGATAGTGATACTCTTGAGGGGGTGGACAAGGAAGGTCTGAGAGACCCAAATAATGAGGACACTAGGCAGCTACCTACACCACTATGTACAAATACACACATCAGTAAGAAAACTTCACCTCCAACCCTCGGCTACTTTAAACAAAGCATTGAAGTTCCAGGTTTTCTGAACAGGGGATATTTTAAAGGCTGTTAGCAGTTTAAAACATTGCAACACTGGCACAATATGTTACCTATTCCTTGTTTTTAATTACAGGGTAACACAGTAAACTCCAACACAAAGGTGGGGATGGGGGAGTGCAAAAGGAATAAAGAAAACAGAACCAGTATTTCACAAGAGCATCGAGCCAGCGATGAAGTAGCAGCTAATGCTTCGCAGAGTCTCGAGGGTAGAATTCGCTCAAAGTGCTCTGAGGGATTCTCTTCAGCATTTCTTTGGGGAAGATTCGGAGCAGTTGCCAGCCAATGTCCAAAGTCTCATAGACAGTGCGGTTTTCGTATGGACCTTACAAAAAATTGAGATTAGATGAATAAAGGCCAAGTACTTCCAACTTCTCAGCGTTATTCAAAATTTATTCTGTTATGGAACTAGCACTGTAAGCATGAAGTATAAAAAGAGACACAAAGCAGTTAGGTCTCCCAGGACTGGATGTGACTTAATGTGGAAATGAGGGTCTAGACAATAAGTACCCCTGGGAACCAGAGAAAAGGGAGAAAGCCCACAGGCGAGACGTTCGGCGGCTGTGTGTGTTGTGTGTGTTTTAACAACGGGTGGGATCTAAACACACTCCACTGAATAATGGAAACTAGACCCAGAGTTTTGTCCAGAGAGTAGTGAGAAAAGCAGTTTCCCAGGAACACAGGCTGACCTGAAGGAGGCTAGTACAGATACTCAGAAGGCCTTAACTGCCAATTAAGCACCTGAATAGGTCCGTGTGAAAGTTTTCAAACTTGCTATTGCTATTATTCTTCTTAATAGCAGAATCATTCTTATACTGCAAATAAATCTCATTTTTTAACTAAGGAGTTAGAGTGGCTAGAGTTCTGCATCTCTTGTCTACCAGAACAATTTTTATCTTTTTAAGATATTAAGGTTCTGTGTAATTTTTAATTTTTTTAGAAAACCCAACTATCATACGTTCTGGGGATTTTAATGTTACTTAAAAAATGTATCACATAAATAGAAAAGCGCACAAATCCTAAGTGTGTAGCTGATGCATTATTCCAAAATAAACACATCGTTTGTAAGTATCACTGAGGTCAAAAATAGAGTTTACCAGCATTAGCAGGGGTGGCAGGGAAGAGAACAAACAAAACAGCTTGAAAGCCCTACACATGCTACGTAATAAAAACCATTATAGACTTTTTAACAGAAGGACAATCAATAAAATTAATACTAAATTTACCCTGGCAATGGCATAGAGAGAGTCAGGGAGACTGGTGAAGATGCTGGCACTAACGGCCAAGGGTGATGGGACAAAGGTCTGGACTAGGTCTTGGGACACACAGAGTGGTCAGAGATCAGCAGCTTCAAGATCACCCAGAACTTGTCAAAATACAGGCTCTCTGGCCCCACCCAGATCTACCGAATCAGAATCTGCACTTCAACAAGATCCCTGGTAGATTCAAAAGCATATTCAATTCTGAGAAACACCGGCCTAAGTTTTTTTAATAGGAATGAAAAGAGAACAGGATAAGATGTTTTAAAGAAGAACAATGCAAATTAGCAAATATTTGATGACTGGAGAATAAATGAAGAGGGTTAAGAATGCCCAATGCCTGAGCTTGGGCTAACTAGGGTAATGGTCATGCCAGAGGTAGACAGAAATTGAAAAGGGAATTGCTAGGCAGGTGGTCAGTTGGGAAAATACTCTGGTTCTCACCACGCTGAGCCAGAGAGGATGGTGGCATAAACAAAGGCTTCCTAGCTCAAGATGCGGGACTAGAGCTTCAGAAAGAGGGGAAAGGCTCATACACAGGAAGTCAGTCATCAGCACAGGGGAAAAAAAGCACAGAAAGAACAGGTAATTAAGCCTTTGGGAACACTAACAATTAAGAAGCAGGAAGATGAGAAATCAGGAGGATGAAAATAGATGGACAGGAAAAGTCCAAAGCCCCCAAAGCCAGAGGAGAGCATTGCAGAGAGGGTAAGAGGGAGGAGAAGTGGCAATGGAGGCAGGAGAGCAGAAGGCCGGTTCTAAGGAAGAGAAAACACAAGACAGGAGCTAAATAAATGGATAAAGAAATTGAAGGTACAGGGGAAGGAACCAGAGGGCTAAGAACAAAGACATGGCAGGCGGCTGGAAGAACCTCTTCTCTAATCAGAAGGAAAATTGTATGGAGACCAATGTAACTTCTCTCAGACTAGGAAAGAAGTCCTCCTCAAAACTACATATGATGCTGTTTCTATTCATAGGAAAACAGTAATCTTACCCTGAGCAATGAAGTTCCTCTCAAACTTCTGCAGAAATTCCAAGTAAAGCAGATCATCTGACGTAAGGGCTTCTTCTCCAACTACGGCTTTCATGGCCTGCACATCCTTACCAATAGCATAGCATGCATACTAAAGAGGGAAAAAAGGTTTACATGAACAGAGATAAGGTTTTATAAATGGTAACAGTAATCTGGGCTATGTAAGTGTATTGCTGTAGCTATCTTCACAGTATTTCACATGATTTCCAAACATAATTCACATAAAGTTCACATGCAAGTACTGGAAAGACTTTATTATACGTAGTCTCACTAAGAAAGGAGTCTTCAAGCATGCAATACATAGGCATTACTAACACTCTACAAAAAATACACTCCCTCAATATACCAGTGAGCTTACATTTTGTAGAGCATTTAAAAATCACAACTTACACAATAGGAGAAATCCATCTCTAAATTCTATTCAAAAAAAAATATCTGTGTTATCACTGAGTTTATTTATCATTTCTACTTTAAGGTCAAATGTGGTTTTCTTTAATTATGCTTGGTATACAATCTCAGCACTATAGCAACCAAGGATTTCATAGAATATATACAGCTGTATCCCTTAGCGTTCTGGTGATGGCCTAATATGTTAAACAAAAAATTAGTTAGAATAGTCTTTCAGAAATACTCTATAATTAAGGTTACTAATAAAAACTTAATCGTCTTATGCCTTTTTTATTTAAAAACTACCTCATACAGCATTAGAGGTGGGTTTCAAGCATGTGATTTTTAATCTTTGTCATGAGCAGTTATCCTTATGAAAAAGGCTCTAATGAATGTTTCTGTATTCCACTATTCTATATTATATGTTCTATATTAAAATTCTACTTTGATGGGGGGAGAAGAAAAGTGATATGGAAGAAAGACAAGAGGTATAAGACAGCAGAATGAACTGAGAAAGTATTCATTTCTTTAAACACCATCCTGGAGGAAACATACGTACCAGCTGGTTAGATACATCGGCATGATCCTTTCTGGTCATACCTTCTCCAATAGCAGACTTCATTAACCGCGACAACGAGGGCAGCACATTAATAGGTGGGTAAATCTTGGGTAAAAGGGGAAGGGGGAAAATATTATATTTAAGTACAAAATTCAAGCTTTACTGGTAGTAAAGGAGGATTTTGAAACTCATTTTTATTGCTTAAATTGCATAACACTGCTACATTTGTTTCCTAGATGATTCCTAATATCTTTTCCTGATAAGAAAAGGAAGAAACATTTTACAGGTTAAGATTTCTTTTGAGAATCAAATCCAAAAAGTAAAATTTACAAAATAGTACAAGATTATATTAAAAAACTGAATTTTCAACATCTGCCTATAATATCAAATCCAAATGGTCTTCTGAACTCTGACTCATAAAATCACACATAAAAAGATTAACAATAGGGCTTCCCTGGTGGCACAGTGGTTGAGAGTCCGCCTGCCGATGCAGGGGACGCGGGTTCGTGCCCCGGTCCGGGAAGATCCTGCATGCCGCAGAGCAGCTGGGCCCGTGAGCCATGGCCGCTGGGCCTGCGCGTCCGGAGCCTGTGCTCCGCGGCGGGAGAGGTCATGGCTCTGAGAGGCCCACGTACCACAAAAAAAAAACAAAAAACAAAAAACAATAATTTCACCTAAAAGCTGATATCAGAAGCTGGCATCTATTAAAGAACCAATAAAAAATCTGTTTTTGATTATTCAGTCATAAAAAGAATGAAATCTTGCTGTTTGCAGCATCATGGATGGACCTTTAGGGCACTATGCTAAGTGAAATAAGTCAGACAGAAAAAGATAAATACCATATAATCTCACAAAATGTCAAGCTCACAGATAGAGAACAGACTGGTGGCTGCCTGAGGCAGGGGAGGAGGGGTGAGCAAAATGGGTGAGGGAGGTTAAAAGGTACAAACTTTCAGTTATAAAATGAGTTAAGTCATGGGGATGGACCTTTCAGCATGGTGACTATGTAAGTTAATAATACTGTATCACATATTTAAAGGTAGCTAGAAGAGTGGCTCTTCAAAATTCTCATCACAAGAAAAAAAATTTTGTAACTATGTGAGGTGGTGGATGTTAAGTGGACTTACTGGGGTGATCATTCTGCAACATATACAAATATCAAATCATGACATTGTACACCTGCGACTAATGTAATGTTACGTCAATTATACCTCAATTTTTAAAAATTTTAACAATAAAAGACAAATAAAAAACTCTGAAAAATCTGTTCTTGTATTAATAACAAAAGTAGATTATACCATTATGGAACAGAAGACCCAAAAAAGTTCTTTGAACAACTCACTCCATTTTAAGTCATAATAAAGAAAGTGGAAATTTAATTCTTAATTCTGGCACTTTTTTCCACACCAGGATTTTAGTATTACAGAAATGACAATTTTATAGCCATATTAAAAACAATGTAATTTGATATTTTCTTTTTTTTTTTAACATCTTTATTGGGGTATAAGTGCTTTACCATGGTGTGTTAGTTTCTGCTTTATAACAAAGTGAATCAGCTATACATATACATATGTTCCCATATCTCTTCCCTCTTGCTTATATTTTCTAAATAAATAATTCCTAAGAGCAAAGTGAGAGTCACTAAAGAATAACTGAAGAATAGATCTATAGGCTTATAGCATCGTTCAACTGTCAAATACCTGTCTGTTGTGTAGCTGTCTGTCCACATAGATCTGCCCCTCTGTAATATATCCAGTCAAGTCAGGGATGGGGTGAGTGATATCTACCAGAGAAAGACACCTGATGTTAGTTAAAGTGTCCATCTCATATAAACAAAACCACAGGAAGTCAATCTGCACTACTTAAAACAGTGCTATATAAAATAGTTTGCTGTGATGATGGAAAAGTTCTTTATCTGTGCTGTCCAATATGGCAGCCACTGGTCAAATGTGGCTACTGAACATGTGAAATGCGGCTAAACGCGACTGAAAAACTTTATTTCAAACTTTATCTGATTTTAATAAACTTTAGAATTTAAACAGCCAAATGTGGCTAGAGGTTACCGTATTGGCCAGTCTAACTTATCTGGCTGCAGCACAGTTAGACATGTGTCGACACAAGTTAAATTAGCTATATTCATAAAAAGTACTATTTCTCCTAGTTATGCTCTCTCTCCCCCAAATATAAATAAAGTTCCATTTTAAACACAAAGCTCATTTGCAGAGATTTGCCAATTTGATGTATACTGAGAGAACATTCTTCATCCATAAGCTATCCCAGAGGGACACACAACATTTCAACATGGAAAATACAGAGAGGCTAAACAAGTTAAGCAACACTACACAGGCAGCACCAAGCAGGTCCCACAGAGCAAGACACCTCTAAGTCTGTTAAATTACAGAGAGTAATTTTGTAGCTGCTTCCTTGGAACAAATCATTTTCACATCAGAGGTAGTATTCAGACTGCCTGGGTTCTAAAGCCGCCACTTCCTAACTGTGACACTTTACCTCTCTGTGCCTCACACGAGAGCATCTAAAAAGTCGCTATGAAGATCAAATGAGTCAAAACTTACAAAACACTTAGAACAGTGCTCAGTTATAATGAGTTATTACTGTTTCTGAAAATATTTTGAAAAAGTGTTTTTAAAAGACTGAGATAAAGGTAAAAAGACACTAACATAAGGGGAATGCTGAAAGTCTCACCCGGGGGCTGCTGGGCATACATCCAGGCAGGCACTGCACTGTGCACTTAGACACACATGATAAAACCAAGTAATTTTTAGCAAGTCTTTGATGATCGTTCTATCTCTAGAGTCTCGTAGCATTTACTATCTGTGCTCTATATCTGGCACTTAAGCTACCTTAAACTACTGATGCACATACATTTAAAAAATATCCACCTAGAATGAGTAGCTTACATTAAGTAGAGCCCATAAATCTTTTAAAAATTCATTTCATCTAGACCAGTGTCCTGCAAACAGTAGACACTAAATACTAGCTAATAAATAAAAATTACAAGAAAATTTTTCTACAAAAGAATAATTATTATGGGTAGTTTTGAAATGAAAAATTTTATTAGAAACAAATCACTAGGTAAGGTAAACTTCTGGAGGATAAACTCTCAAAAGAATTTCAACTCAAAAAGATAGATGGTCTTCTCTCTTAAAATCAAAGTCCTTACAACGATTAGGGATGCTATAATCCAAAGACCCTAAACTTACCATCATTAGGCATGGTGAGAATAGGAATTTGAGTAATAGAGCCACTTCTACCTTCCACTCTACCAGCACGTTCATATATTGTGGCTAAATCTGTATACATGTAACCTGGGAAACCTCGTCGACCAGGAACCTCTTCCCTGGCTGCTGAGACCTGACAGTGAGTCAAGGAGAACAGTATCACATACCAGAAAATGAAAATGAAAGCTTGGTTAGAACACATTTGTTTGAACAGGCCAAATTACAAAGTTGGAAATATCTTGTTCATTTTAAATATCACCTCTAGAAATGATTAAGAAAAATCTAGCAACATAAATTCAGATTATTCTGCAACAAAAATGTTGACAATTGGGGACCACAGTTTTCTGCTAAAATCATACTGCCATAACACAAATCTTCAAATAGCTTGCTAGAAGAAAATCTGCTTGCAATTTTATAAATCAAAGGTAGTACATTTTAAAACTAAGAGAACATTCTCAGTTCACAAGATTTACTTCACGTTATGGATCTTGCCAGATTTACATAAGCTAATCCTGAAAAGATCAAAAGGGAAGGAAATACGTATATCAGAAATCATCTGATGCATTTTACATACATTATTTAATTTAATCCTCACAACAACCCCATGAGGAAGTTAATGTTATTAATCCCAACTTACAACCGGAATCCAGGGCCAGATAATTTCCCTGGATCACCGCACAAGATAAGAATAGTAATAAATGGTCTTTCTCTTAGAGACAGGCACACTAGAATATATGCATACATTTTAATCTACAGCCAACAAGAACTGTAAATCATTAAGCCCAACTTCTAACTGCTACTTTGGTTCCTCCAAGAGTATGCTCCAGCAGTGCTACTCAAAGTGTGGCCTGCAGACCAGCTTTTATCAATTTGTAAGGAGATAATGTAGAAAGCAAGATAAACATATAGAAAACTTTAGCGGCAATTTGATAGAATAATTGTCTGTCGAATCTAATACTACTAATAAAAGGGTTTGTAAATTGTTTTTTTTGTTTTTTTTTTACTTTTCTAATACTTATTTTTACTGCCTTTTAGAAAAGTATTTGTGATGGATGGGAGAAAAGAAGTCCTTCAATGAAAAAACACTGTAGCCGAGTGAGATATGATGATGGATCTTAGGGAATCTTAGGCTAGATATTTATATAGGCTGTCTCTTCAGAAGTCTTCTTCCCTTTTTTGCACACTTAAAAGAGCAAGTAACTCAAAAGTTCAGTAACTTGCATTAGAACAAACACCCCACACTTCTGGATGGTAAGTGCTAGAATCTTACATTGTTTCTAAATAATCACTGAGCTTTCTGAAGGAAAAAAAAGTTCTGAAGAGGGTTCTGCCAGAGTGTAGTCTTCACTTATGGAAATAAATAAAAATTTACATCATTAAAAATGAAATTCTTGAAAAGGGCTGAAAACTGACAGTCTGGACAGAGACAGAACTACCTTGGAGAGTAACTGATTAAACAGCTTGCATCATTTACTCTAAGAATCCAGTCTTAATCAATGGAGACAGTGAGAGTATGATAAATAGGCTAATAATTTAAATCTCATCCTCTAATTCAATTAGGTTGACAAAAGTAATATTTTCTTTTCTGATTAATTAAGGTATTCTACTAATATATGAGCAATGCATTTAAAAAAACATGATTTAAAAAAAAAATGAAAACTTGTAGAGGGACAAGATAATCCCTGACAAGATAATCCATTTTAATTAAGAAAAAAATTACCTCTCGAAGTGCTTCAGCATAAGAACTCATGTCTGTTAGGATAACCAATACATGTTTCTCACACTGATAGGCCAGGAACTCGGCCGTGGTTAGAGCCAAGCGAGGAGTGATAATTCGCTCAATACTGAAATGAAACATTAAGTCCTAAGTCACTCAAACAAAAAGGCCAAAAACAAAACAAAATGATTCCAGAAATAATAGTACAGTCTCCCTTTTAAAGTTTCACATAAATTGAGGAAGGTTAAGCAATTATTACTTTAAAAGTTCTTAAGTAAGGCAGAGTTCTTTTATGTATTTACATAATAAGAATTACTTAGTGCTACACAGCTAAATTGATTTATTTTATAAATGCCCCATAATTTGTCAGAACTATATAGTTCTCAAAATTGAGCAAGAAAGGAAGAGAGAGAGAAGGAGAAAGGGAGGAAAGACGTAGGGGCCAGATCTTGCAGGTAAGAGGAAAAGGTAATTTACTGAGTATGGACTGTGTGCTAGGTAACTTATACTATTATCTCATTTAATATGTACAACAACCCTGTGAGACAAGTATTATTTATCACACTTTATGAAAGAAGACACTGAGCTTCAGAACCTAAGTGACTTACCCAAAACCAAGTAACTTGCAAGAAGCAGAGCTGGAATTTAAATACGGTTATCTCATACCTAGGCCTGTGTAGCTTTCACTGTAATGTTCTACCTCCTTAGTGTAAGGTGACATTTTTGACCAGAAGCCTGCATGAACAGGGGGAAAATAGCTCTATTCTTTGTTTACTTACGTTGGGTCGTTGGCCAAGTTCAAAAAGAGGCAGACGTTGTCCATTGAGCCATTTTCTTCAAAGTCAGATTTGAAGAACCGGGCAGTTTCCATGTTTACCTAAATGGCAATGACTTCATCAGTGCTGGGAGAAGAAAAATGCTCAATATTTCTTTCTTTCTTTTTTTTTCCCCCCAATATTTATTTCTGATGAAGGCCAAGCTATAGATCTGCACGCTCCTTCTTTTAAAGGTTCAAGTACCCCCAAAACGTTCACAAAAGCCAACAGAGTAAACAGCTTGCTTTGGGCACAAAGGGAATTATTCTTACATTCCATAGTCAAATGCTAAATACTAATCCATGGTTTGCCCAAAATGCCAAGCTGCAACTTCTCCGCCTAGAGATAAACTGAATAATATATGTGCAGTTTTCTACATTGTTCTAATAACACAAGCAATTTTACATTTCATACTAAAACAGAAAAAGATAATACTTACACCCATAGCAGCAAACACAATCGCAAAATTTTCCTCACTGTAGTCCACTACATCTTTGGATTTTTTTACCAAACCAGCCTGGCGACAGATTTGAGCTGCAATCTGATGAGGAGTACAAAAGAACTAAGTTAAAATCTAAAATAATACTTCTACAACAAAATAACTTTTACCCTAAACTTTGGGGAACTGTAATCATAAATGAAATTGGGTTGTCTTAAAGGGCTTTACTCAATAAAACTATTTTGTAATTTTTGCAGATTCCTAAGAGTAAGGAAGAAGTCAGATATGTGTGGATGAAGAGTCAATGTAATTGGATTATATAAACAGTAACATTGGGTATTTACCTTGAAAATCCTATATTTGGTTTCTCACTAAGAGTGAAGCACTCAGAAATTCTTTCTTCTTGAATTTCATACCAAACAGATTCTAGTTCTCACCTCATTGTGCGGTAAGCCAGCAGCAGAGAAGATAGGAATTTTCTGCCCCCTAGCAATACTGTTCATGCCATCTATGGCCGAAATGCCGGTCTGAATCATCTCCTCTGGATAGATCCGACACTGAGGATTGATTGGCTGGCCTAATGCATTTCCAAAAGGGAAAATTTTACTATGTCTCTACATTAAGACTACAACCATACAAAGCATATAAAGCATTTCTTTCTACTCTTAAAAAATCAGTTATTTTTGAAATCTGAAACTGTTTAAATATTTTTTTCCATTAATCTTTTGTAGATTCACAAATTATATGGTAGTAAAGTGAAATGCAAGGTATAGCAAATAAGAAAGAAATCCTAATTTCAAAGCCATTATGGCTTTTACATTTCAGATATATCCTGGTGATATTTTACAATAAATAAAATATAAAATTTTAAGATAACCTCTAGGAAAAATAAATTTATTAAATAGTAAACAAAAAATAATTAATCAAACATGGAATATGTTGGTTATCTACTTAAAGTATCATAAAAATCACCCTTTATCTGACAAAGGTATAAGATAGATAGATGCTATTTTCCCCAAAACACAGAAATCGATTTTCTGTCCCTACCCATGATATCAAGGAAGTCTTCAGCCAGTACAACAGGACCTCTGTCGATGGGTTTTCCTGATCCATTGAACACCCGACCTGTTAAACAGTAACAAGACAGTACAGAGTGGACAATGGCTCAAATATTCATAATCTTCACAAAGACTTCACGGAAATACGTTAAAAAGGAAACAGATCTCTGCTCAGAATGAATAATAATATCCGTTTACCAAGCATATCCTCAGACACCGGCGTTCGGAGAATATCCCCAGTAAACTCACAGGATGTCTTCTTGGCATCTATACCTGAAGTCCCTTCAAACACCTATCAAGAAAGAAAAGTAAACAGAAGGGCATAAGAAATTTAGATCATAAGCGCTTAAGATTTATTTGTCAGCCCTTATGAAGTAAAATACATCAATATACAGACTACTTTTAGTATTATGAATAAAGAAGTGTTCATGGTGGACGATGAACCAAATTGCCAACCTCTTAACCAGGGTCATGCCTGCAGGCCAAATCCATCAAGCAAGCTAAGAATGGTTTTCACATTTTTAAAGGATTGTTTTTTTTAAAAAAAAAAAGGAAAGAAAAAGCGTAAGAACATGCATCAGAGACCTTAGGCAAAACCCTCACAAAGCCTAAAAAATTTACTGTCTGGCCCCTTACAGAAATTCTGCCGACCTCTGCTCCAGATCTACTTTTTAGAGCAATATGTTATTTGAGAAAACCGGCACTTCCTATAATCAGCAACATTAAATACTAGGCATTATCAGAGACAATTTAAAGAAGGAGACTCAGATCTTGTTTTGGTTTCAGCCCATAAGCTCTGAATTCTACTTTTCATCTCTCTCCTTCTATGTGACTATCTGTTTCATTTTATCCATTAAAATTTTTTTTTAAAAAAGCCATTTTACCAGTGGAGCTACTGGGCTAGAATGGATATTGGTGGCTGGCATTTAGCAAGAAAACATGAAAAAATACTTTTCTTCCCTCATAGCCAGTAAAGAGTCGGGTCCCTGGCTTAAGATTTTCATGGTTGTGATGGTGCAAAAGCAATACACATTCGGTAGAAACGGTACTTTAAAACAATCACATGAGATATTTAACATTTTATTATAAAATAGGCTTTGTGTTATATGGTTTTGTGCAATTGTATGCTAATATAAGTGTTCTGAGCACCTTTAATGTCAGCTAAGCTAAGCTATGATGTTCGGTAGGTTCTGTGTACTAAATGCATTTTCAACTTACAATATTTTCAGCTTATGATGGGTTTATCAAGATGTCACCCCACCTATAAGTTGATGAAGATCTGTATACTTATGTGATAATTACCAGAAAGAACTACTGGTGTTTCTTATGTTTGTTGTGATCAGAAAAACGTTCAACTGGCCAGGTTTTGAAAGTGATGCTTACCTGAACCACTGCTTTGGAACCACTAACTTCTAAAACTTGCCCACTCCTCTTTGTGCCATCAGGTAGTGTTAAGTGCACAATCTCAGCATATCTGGGAAACTAAATAGGAAAAAAATAAAGGCTCAATAACCAACATTTTAAAAGCGCCTCAAAATACTCTATATGCTTCTATGTCTTTCACAGTGTGTATGCACATGCAGACCCCATACCTCCCCAAAGCACACAGGTATACATCCAGAGTTTAGAATATCCTCAGGTAGTTTAAGTCCTTAAAACACTTATCACTGGCACATATACTGGCAAATGCAACATAAGGTACAGAGGGAAGGATCTTAAATCTATGAAACCACAGCAATTAAATTCTTTCCTTCTGTGTATATGTTTTTAAACTTTGAGACTACAGGAAGTTAAAAAACTATGTTCCCACTACTCAGAAATGATGTTTGCTTCTGGGCTGTGTAATCACCTTGTGCTTTGGGAGGACAGGAATAAAATGCAACTAAACAATAAAATAATTACTATTATAATAAATAATGCTAATATTCCCTCCTCAATCTAACTCTCCTAACCAGAAATGTATTCCCCTAATCCATTTTTAATATTTTAAATTGCATGTTTCCAAAAATATACTGTAGTGTTTCACTTACCTAAATGATAACATACTAAATATACCATCCTGCAACTCGTTTTTTTTTTCCGCTTGACCGTATGTTTTGGATCTGTCATAGTAGTATTTACCTTATTTTATTAACATAATCTTTTGAAAAATGCATCACTACTTTGTGTGAGGTGAAGGAAAACATCTGCCAATGCATCCGTGAATCAACACTGACTGTAGGACACTTGATTCTGGAGATGCTAATATGAATAAACGGGCATCTAGAATCAATGTTAGAACAGATATAGTTAAAACCAAGTGACACTACATTTTATTCAGCTGTTCTTCTACCACTGGTGTTCAAGGCTGTTCCAAATTTATACTACTACAAACATGTTGCAATGAACATTCTCACATGCGGGCCCAAGTTTCCCTAAGGTATCTGGTTACCTAGTGGTGCGCTATAGGCTGTGTCCATTTTTATGTGAAATTACTCTGCAAAGGAACCTTTTACTTCACAAACTCGCTAGTAGTATAGATAAGTATCTTTTCCCTACATCTTTGCCAATCTTGTATTATTAAACTTTAATTTTTACCATTTTGATAAAATAAAAAATAGTATCTTTCAATTTGCATTTTCCTGATTCTACTAATATTGAGCATCTTTTCATGTTTACTGACAATTCAGACTTCATTTCCTATAATAGCCTTATTAATATCTTTTCCTCGCTTTTCAACTACATCTGCTTTTTCTTATTTACTTTTAGATAAGTTTCATAGATTCTGAGTCGGATATTCTTTTGCGAATATCTGCTCCCAGTCTTTCTTGTCTTTTAATTTTGTTTATGGTATACTATCATACAGAAGTTTTTGCAATAAAATGACTTGTTTTCCTTTATGGTTTGTGTCTTTTGTGTAGGAAAACCTTCCAATCTGAAGTCATAAAAATGGTTTTCTATATTGTCTTCTGACAGGTTTCTCATGTTTTGGTCTTTAATCCATCTGGATTTATTTTTGGTACGTAATTTTATTTTTCTCATTTTTATTTTTATTTTTTCATACAGGAAGCCAAATACCCCAACAATATTTACTGAGTAGCACAAATTAATTTGTGCTACAAGTAGCACGACTTGTAATGTAGCCTTTATCACTTACCAAGTCAAATTCTCAGGTGTGAGAAGAGTTGGTTTTAAGAATCTTAACTTTGCTCCACTGAAATATCTGCTTACTCCCTCACCAAATTTTTATTCTTACTCTATTTCTAACTGATTTTGTTACCTGGAGAGCAACAACATATTTTCTATTCTGAGCCTTTTCATTCATGAACGTGGAATCTCCACTTATTTGAAGTCTTCCTTTATGTCTTTCAACAAAGTTTCACAGTTTTTTGTAAAAAGTTCCTAATTATTCTAGTAGTTACTTCTGGCATACAAAACACTACTGATTTCTATAGACATCATCTGCATCCAGCAACACTGTTTTACACCATTGTTTCTAATAGTTTGTCCACTGAATGACTTGTGTTTTCTGTTTAATTAATCATACTACCAAGAAATGATGACAGCTGTGCCTTTTCCTTTTTAATCCCTTTATCCCCTAATTTCTTTTTCCCACAGCATTGGTTAGGGTCCAAGCACAAAGACAGAACAAAGATGGATAGCGGTGGTGACAACAGGTGTCCTCATCTTGTTCCTGATTTAAATGGGAATGTTTCTAGAGTCTCTCCTTAAATACGCTGTTTGCTGTAAGTTATGGTGGTTATCCTTTAAGAGGTTTTAAAAGTTTGTTCTATCCCTTATTTCTAAGACCTCCTTCTTCTTTTGTTTTGTTTTTTTTTAGAAACAAATAATTTTATCAGATACATTTTCTGTATTTACTGAGAAGAGCGTAAGCTTTTTCTAGCTTAATCTATGAATGACCTGAATTATACTGACATTTGCTAATATCAAATCATCTTTGTATTACTGGGATAAATTCTACTTTGTCATAATTCTGTTGATTTTTTTTTTTTTTTTTTTTTTTTTGTGGTATGCAGGCCTCTCACTGTTGTGGCCTCTCCTGTTGCGGAGCACAGGCTCGGGACGCACAGGCTTAGCGGCCATGGCTCACGGGCTCAGCCGCTCCGTGGCATGTGGGATCTTCCCGGACCAGGGCACGAACCCGCGTCCCCTGCATCGGCAGTCGGACTCTCAACCACTGTGCCACCAGGGAAGCCCTGTTGATTTTTTAAAGTATATTTTTGCTAATATCCAATACATGAGAACATTTTTATTTAGAATTTTGGAATCTGTGCTTGTGAATGAGATTAGCTACACTGTTTCTTTTCTGATACTATCCTTTGTCAGGTTTGGAAATCAAAGATGCGCTACCTTCAGAAAATGAGTTGGACAACAGTCTCCATCATCATCTATTCTGATACAATTTGTATAAAATTATCCATTCCTTGATACTATCTGTATGTCTTAAGTTAAAAACAGGAGCCAAAAACTAAAAACAAACAAAAAAACACTCTTAAATCTGGTGGTATAAAGCCATTCTTACAACTACATAAACTTTTTTCCTCAGCTGGAGTTATACCCCAAACAAACATTCAATAAAACTTTTTCAGCTTTCTAAAAATTACTTCCTCCAAGATGTTTTCTAAGTCCTTCCCATTATTGACTCTCATAGCATCCTGCACTCACCCTTCATAGCACTTAACAATTAGACATTTATGTATTTGTATTGTGTATTTTTGGTGCTGAGTTCAGCACTTAACATAGTTGAAGCATGAATATTTTTAACTGTTTTTGAAAATATATTTACTAATATAAAAGCTTCATATTTTTAAAATATGAGTCAAAAATTTTATCCAATAGAAAGTATATAAAAAAGAAGAAATAAAGGACAAAGAAGCAAATAATGCTTTCAATACTTCCTCAAAAAATAAAAGTGTATGCTTCATCCTTTCACAAAATATTAACGGGCAGCTGCCTAAACCTTGTACAATTTGTATACTGAGGCTTTGAATCAAACTGCAGACTAGTATGAAACTGTGGCCAGGAGGAAGCTATATGCTTAATCTTGCAATTAATTTGTATAGGTACCTTGTCATGCACAAAAATATCTTAGTGATAAAGCTGAAGAGACAGTTCACTTTGCCCTTTCTTTTAAGAAATGTTTTTCAATTTATTTTCTGCTTCCAGAGGGGCCACATGCCAAACACACTTCTGTCATTACTTCTCTCAACAAACTAATAACTGTGTACCTTTCCCCCGATCCACTCCCAACAACAACCAATGCAGAATTACTGTTCTACAGAGCATATTATACAAATTATCTCTGAAGATATTTTAATCACTGAACTCAGGCAGGAGGCTTCACCTAGGGTGAGGTCTATTCAATTACAGACTATATTCTATGCCTCTTTTTCTAAGATAATTCTTATGTATAGGTTTGGCTAAAAAAAACCCCACGTAACTGAAGCATCTTTCAACAAACTGAATAAGTAAAAACTATTCTCTGCTTATGGTTTTAGTCACTGTTGAGATAATCTGTTGTTTATTCATTACTTGAATACCAGTTATCAGGTCCTCAAAGACAAAAGTAACATTGTTTACTCACTCAAAGACCTTAAAATTTAGTAGAGAAGACAAAAATGTAACAAGTATAACAGTATACTATACTTTACTGTTGTTTTCCTAATAAACCTGTGAGGTATGATTAACAAATAAAATTTTAAATTTTACAGACAAGGGACTCAAAGCCACAAACAGATTCCACAACAGATCCAGTACTAGAATCCCATCTTCTGACTTCTGACCTAAAATTCTTGTCTCCATATAGCACTGACATTCCGATCAAGGAATGGCTTAAAAAAATCATAACAAAAGACTTAAAGTGTACTAAACAGTACTTAATACTATGCTTTTAACTTCATAAATGGTTAGACGATAATGATAGTGGTATTACCTTAACATGATCTAAGATCACTAGTGGACCATTAACTCCTGATACTGTCTTGTATGCTGGAAAGAAACACAAAAGAGTCAGTTCTTGTCAAACAGGACAACAGTCTAAATGATCTCTCTGGTATTACCAAAAAACCCCTCTCTCTATCATATCTATTATATGGAGCACTCAGAAAGTATGAAATTTTTCACCGAATTTATAAAATATGCCTGCATCTGTACAACTTCTCATAATCCCCTTCATCAAACCAAAAACATTTTTAATTCTTACTATAAGTCACATTGTTTCAAGGACCCAGGATACAAAAACAAAGGTAAAGAGGGAGAGTTCCCACAAGAGTTCACAATTTTATATGGAGAAGGGGGAGGTAAGGGTTCTACCAGAGGTGTGCTGAGGGTGTGTGGGAGCACAGGAAAGACCCTGCAATGGTCCTTACTTAGAAAAGAAAAAGCTTTACAGAAAAGGTAGCACTTAGCAAAGTAGATAGAGAAGAAGAAGGGAATCCGTAACTTTAAGCAGAAGTGACAAAACTCACAAAAGAAATCTGACAAAATGTAGTCTGTTAAGATAAAATGCCATGATTAAATAGTATCATAAAAACTACAAAAAAAAAAGAGTTTATGAAGGCGGATGGAATTAAAGGCCAGAGATCACATAAGCATCCTTTAAAGAAAAAAAAAAAGTCAAGCGTTACTGTCATTGTAGAAGCTTATATTTTCTACTGCAAATTATGCCCTAGCAACAAACTACCCAAATCTCTCATTTTAGAAAGGAGGTAGCTGTCATTGAATTGTATCACACCTACATACATGCCGAGTATAATGAATGGTAATCAAGTATAAATCAGAACACTCAGGAAAGCAATTCTAACAATGTCAGAATTAACTAAATTTCATAATCAGAAAAGCTGAAAACACAAATGAAATAAGTGTTTACAAGACCTAAAATAATGTGTAAGAAGCTGTCAACCAACTGGGAATTTTTCACTTGCTTGATTTCTTATGACATCTTAGACAGAAATTTCTGAAATGAATGTAGACTCCTAAGAATGAGGAAACCATTTAATAACCAGTCTGTCCATTCAAGGGGCTTCAGAATTTAAAAACATAATTTCTTTAGCCAGGAAGCAAGTGCCCTGGTAGAAACACTGAGACAGGGCAGGCAAGCACTGTCAGGAACCCTAGTCTCCATACTGAGGACCTTTAAATCCTCACACCAAATATTTGCTTGAATACATTTGCAATTGTAATGATCAACAGAGGCCCCTAATTACTTTTTTTTCCCCAACCTTAGATAAAAAGCAAGTCACAAATTTTAAATGTTAAGCTACTTGAATGGATGGCAACGTAAACAAATTAATCATGCCTCCAAGATTATTAGAAATATCCCAGTTGTCACATATTCTGCTACTTTTATGTTAATCCTCTCCATTGTTTTAAAATAATCTAATACTCTTAAAAATAAGTCCTACCCCTAAAACAATTTCTTCATTGTTCTCATTTTATTTTTATTTTTGGACTCGCCACACGGTTTGCAAGATCTTAGCTCCCCAACTGGGGATTAAACCCACGCCATGGCAGTGAAAGCGCCGAGTCCTAACCACTGGACCGCCAGGGAAGTCCCTCACTGTTCTCATTTTAAAAGAATCCACATATTGTTTTTCAATTACTTTCTAAAATTGCTATGTGGATATGCAAAGTGAACTACATTAGAAACATGTTTTCTTGGCACACAGGTTTTAAAACTATAGAAACAAAGACCTTCTCAAAACCTAAACAGCTGGGAATGGGAGTAGGGAGTGGGCCAGTGGAGGTGTGGGAATTCAGTTTTGAGATTTACAGGCAACTGTTTTGAATAAAATGTAACATCAGTAAAATGCTTCAGGTTCTGAAATTCTCTTTACTTTCCGGACAAGATTTGCATCTCCTTTGAACTTTTAACCTCTACAACAATGATCCTTAAGAATCTCATGTTTAAATTCAAGCTCATTCAAATTATGAAGTTTTGCCAGTCACAAGGCAAAAAGCATGACCAAGAAAAAAGAAATGCTAGTCATTGCTTTTCCTGGAAACAGTGAATCAAGTTGATTTCAACTATAGAAGGCAAGATTCTACTTCATCAAAAGCAGTCTCTAAATTTGCAACAATGTATGTAGCCTTTAAAAAAGCTAGTAACCACTGGAATTAATTAATAACAAAACTACCAATACACATTTAAAAAGTACTTGTCAGGAATTCTTTTTTAAACTCCATAACAGGTCTATAAGCCTAACAAATATTATTCCAAGTTTTACAAGAGAAAAATGATTCTCAGAAATTAAGTAACTTGCCTAAGGATCTGAACTTACACCGTCTGCCTCCAGTCATTTTTTCTTTGATTCTGTGCTACAGCTCAAATTCTAAAACTGAACTGGTCATTTTTTGTGGTCTGAGGCACTCTTGTATCATTACTGAAAAACAACCTTTCTCCAGTGGAGTGTAGCCACTAGAAAAGTTAAAGCAGGAAAGGAAGAAACTAATGGAGATGCTTCAGCAGTTTTCTGTCACTGGAAAGCATGAGGAGACCACTTCAGGTACAAACCAGAGGTTAAGCAACATGCTTGGTTTAAATTAAAATGGGATGCAAACTAAACTAATAAATGTTATAATCCAAACTAAATAAAAAATATTACCAAACGAAACTGCTTCACACTTTACAGAGCATCTTCAGATAGGTTACCTTTTCAGTTTCACAAAACACTGGGAGGTAGGCAAGGCTGATAGACCTACTCCACACTTAAACTACATCTATGAGAAATCTGTTATTAAATGGAAGAGCCAGGATTAAAATTATTTTTGTTTGTTTGTGCCCCCCCCACCACCAATTCTAAGTTTATACTCTATGACCCTTAGTCTCCAGTATAACTTAAAAATATGGAGATAACACAGTTCCTAGCACTTGGACTACAAATAGGGAGTAGAAAACAGTTTATATACAAACTATAGCTCCTTTCCACAACAGTAAAACTACTGGGGGGGAACAAGAAGAGAAAATAATACCAAATACCACCTTTTATCTCTCAACAATATTTACCCAGATTTTCTCACCATTAGTATTAATAGTCCAAAGCAGAGACAACAATTTAGATTAAAGCTGCCAAAGACATAAAGCTGCTCTTCAAAAAGTCAATACCCATTCACAAATCACATAAATATTTCTGTTTAGAAACAATAATGACCACTCTTCTCTTGAAAATTTCAAATGAAGAAGAACTTGGGTCTGCAGGGGATGATCAGAACTTCTGAAAACACAGCAGACACATGTTTACATCTTTGATCCTGAATATTTATGAAGACAATAAATATTTATGGAGTGACATTTAAAACCCAAAATCTACAAAGATTTTAAGAAGCACATATTTTGTTAGATGACATCCTCTTCCTCCTATAGGATATGAGATTGTTCAACAAAACTAACACTACTTAATGATTGTGAAACTTTCAAAAAGAACATTCGACAGTCATTGCACAATAAGAGATCTAGTCCTTCAGCCTCCACCTTATTAGCAAAACAAAACTGGAACAATCATCTTCTATTGTGCAAGAAAAGTAAAGACCCACACTTTGTAGTGGGCAAGGAGGGAGAGGTTCTGGAAAAAGGCAGGCCGACCATTCCTTTACTGGACTTTTCACTGAGGCTAACTCTGCTTTGTGACATAAGAAACTAAGATTAGTTGATCTAGGATCTCAAGAACAAAGGAGATTATCTAATCCAAAACGTTTAACATCCAAGAGTTCTTCGTATATTATTGAACCTTGCTCAAAGTTTAAAAGGAAATCAAGTTTTCTTTCATTGTGACTTTAGAAATTCAACTAATGTGCTCAAGATTATTTCAAGCCTGCATATCTCATTTTCCATCTCTTATTAATGGCCCCAGGATCCAATCTGTACAGTGGAACTGCCAATATTCCATTCCTTTGTTCAAAAAGCACACATTAAATAACTATAACTTTTTACCTAGGATGGTAACATCGATCTTTAATCAGAAAAATTAAGAAGTTAATATTTATTCAGAAGCAATTAAAAGTGTTAACTCGAATCAAGAATGTGGCAATACAGGAAAAAGATGACATTCAAATGCAGTTAGCTGTTAGCCTAAGTATGATATCATTTGTGCTTTTTAGAATAACCCAGACACAGAAGTGAAACTCAAACTAAGTACCCCAACTCCCTACTCTGGTTCCATCCACATTAAAGATCCATATACTAAACTATTAGAACAAGGGGTTTAAATGCAAGTTATACAATTACAAAACACAATGTTTCTATGTGCCAACACTGCGCTAGGCACTGAGGATACAAAAAGGAGTCCTGAACCCTAAAGTTTCAGTTTTAAGCATTATGTCGCAACAATGTTGTCAGGAGGAATCTCATCTGGCTAAGCACACACAGAATGTTGAGAAATCATACTCATCTCCCTTAAGGGTTTACAACCTCAATCATGGAGTACTCTTTAAACTATGTTATTATTTCAATTGATACTCTGAGTTGAGATTGAGTGAATAATTATATGGAAAAATGACTACTGCCCCTTATAATCTTTTCCTAGAAGCACCACTAATGTCTATCTGTTCTACCCAAAGAACAGCAAAGCATACAAATGCAATTCATAAAAGAGTATTTGTAACTGTTAGGCACAAATTTATTGTCATAAGAATGCAACATCTGTCAATTTCTTGAAACATTCAGCTCATGTAAACTCTCAACAAGCACTCTCTAATGCAAATAATTCCCATTATAGAAAGCACATGGGGGGGGAATAAATTAGGAGTTTGGGATTAAAATATATATACTACTATACATAAAACAGATAACCAACAGGGAACTACTGTATAGCACAGGGAACTATACTCAATATCTTGTAATAACCTCTAATGGGTAAGAACCTAAAAAAGAATATATATACATATATAATATATATAACTGAATCACTTTGCGGTACACCTGAAACTAATACAACGTTATAAATCAACTATATTTCAATTTTAAAAAAACACATCTCTGCAAACCATAGAATCAAGTCTTTTCTTTCTTCCTTACACTGCAGTGCTGCCACATGACCTGACCCACTGACTGATGAGGATGGGATTAGTCAGGCAGGAGAGCGCTCAGACTAAAACCCTTCATCTGAAATTCTTGTTAACCAATGAGCCACCCACAAAGAGGTACTGTGGCAATTAACCGGTGCAAATACAGTCTCACCACGTTGGAAAACATCAGGTGCTTTCCTAAGTTTTAAAGAGTCTACTTCCAGTGCTCATCCCTGGTTCCTAAGGAAACTGTGAAGAGGTCTGATGCTACACAATTTTACTGTTTAGTCATCAAGAACCATTTCTTTCGAAACTGCTGAACAGTCCACTTAAGCCTGGTTTATTAAGGTCTTTTTACAATCACAACACTTAAACATGCTTATGCATATGCTTTGCATATTTGCTAAATAATATGGGCAAAGCTTCTTGTCTTCTCCAAGATAGCCTTGCAATCAAATTAATGGCAGAAAAAGGTCCAGCAAGAATTAAGAAACCTGGAATTTTCCTGCTCTGCCAGTAATTAGGGGTCTAAAGCCTGGCAAGGCCTGTCCCTTTCAGAACCTTAGGCTTCTCACTGTAAAATGAGAGGGTTAGACTAGATGACCCGCAGGGTACTTTTCAGCTCTAGCTTTCTCTGATATCTAGGTGTCCTCCTGCGGAGCAGCTTCTCCACTGAACAACATTTCCCTCTGGCTGTGGGCCTGACCTCCATCCACGAAAGGCCTGAGCACGTCAGCGATGACACTACACCGTCCCCCTCGGCAGGATCTGAGGTCCTGCCCTGAGGTCCACACCCGAGGCAGGGGGAAGGGGAGGGGCGGTTCCCTCGACCCCTGCAGATCCAAATGAGGTCAGCAGAAGATTAGGATAAGAGTGGCAAGAAGTGGCCTTCGCTCAGAGACAGGAAGCAAGCGCCTGAGCATGCTCCAGCCTCGGGAAACTGGAGAGCACCGGTGGAGCAACAGCCAGGAGACCACCAACCCAGGAAAAAGTTCCCGTTGGTGCTCTTCCCCTTAGCCCACCCCTGGCACGGAAATTAAGGTACACTCAAATCGCCTACTAGAGAGAGACGTCGGAGTACGGGGACGCGAGAGGGAAAAACAATCCCCTCATCCCACCCCTCTGGCTAAGCAGGTGAGTGGGAGCAAGGGGCTGGGCTAAGAGCAAAGACAGGATTCGTCTTGCTCTCTGATACTCACTGAGACGAGGCTGGGAGAGGTAGTTCCGGCTAATTGCCAGCACCTGTTCTCGAGACCCCACCACGGGCCCACTGGTGGATACGGGAAGCTCAGGCGCGGCCCCGTTCACGATGCCCCGCATCGCTCGCAGCGCCATCTTGTCTCCTCCGTCCCGACTGGCCCAGCAGCGGCGCCGCGCAGGCGCAGATATAGCTGGTGCAGCCCGCGCCCCGCTCCGCCCATGCGCGCTGAGGAGTCCCCGCCCACTGAGCTGCACCCCACCCGCGGCCTCGTGACTTGGGCTCCGCGTAGGCGGGGCTAAACCCGAGCCCTCCGCGAGAGGAGCTGACCAGCGTGCTGGGAGGAGGACGCCGGGCCAGGGAGAGGGATCCAGAGAAAGGCAAGAGTTAAGGGAGAAGGAGAAGAAAGAAGGGAGAGGGAAGGAAGGCAACTTCGTGCAAGAAAACGTCAGCGGCATTTCATGACATTGAATGAAGAGAACTCAAGTTCTAAAAAAACACTTTGAAAGACAGAATCTAAAACCTCTTCTAGTGGATATTAACATGGGGAACCGTGTGCCCTCATTTCTCTCACTTTATCATCTTCCTTTCCAACATATTCACTCATGTGTCCCTTCAAAAAACATATATTGGACTGTTTTAGGGTGGTGGTAGTAGTGTGAAAGACAAAGTGGGATGTGTTTGAAAACTATTTGAGGGTTAGAACCGATGCAAGAATGATTAGCTGGCTGTGGAAGGTGTCAATCCAGGCTTGGGTCCTGAGTGATTGGTTGATTGTGTTGTTGTTTACCGGGTAGAACACAGAGAAGGAAGTGAGGAATTTTGCTGGTGGTAGAGGAGGAAAAGAGAAAAGCTAATTGTCTGGGGATGTGTTAAGTTTCCTGTGGAATATTCAGAATGAGATTTCTATTAAATAGGTAACTATCCCAGGAGAAGCTATCTGGGCTAAGTCAAGATCAAAATTTATAACTTATCACCATGTTAGTAATATGAAAATAGAAGAGATAAGCCAGAGAGTGTGTGATGTATTGTGGAAGATACTAAAGGCCAACTTTTAAGAGATCACTAAGGGGAGGGGATGTACCAAGGAAGAGTATCTTGTAATCAAATCAAACTTGGAGTGATACTAGAGTTGGAGAGAACGCAGAGCACATGTTCTAGAAGCAAAAAGAAGAGAAAATCTTAAAGAGGGATTACTGTACTGTTAATGCCAAAAACTGACGAGAAGGGAAGTAATAGGAGTACTACAAGTATCCATTTTATTTGGCCATTAGAAGACCATTGTGATATAATGGGAAGATATATGCTTAATGGAAAACAATAAGCTTTCTTACATAGGTGAAAATTGTAGGGATTGAACTGTATATGATGGTGTCATATTACAAATGAAGTGATCATTACTTAGTTATTTAAACTCTACTTTAGGGGCATCTCATCTCCATGACCTTTGTTACATATACCCATAGCCCTTTTGAACCAAACCACTGAAGCAAGTACTCCTTAATTTTGAGTGAGATTTAGCATCATTTAGTATGTCTTATAATTTTAAAAAAAAGGGGGAAATAATATGAGGTGCCATTTTGTTTTAATTCATGGGAATGACTATAATTTTTAACTAATGTCCAAAGTTGTCAAGAGTAGGGACACGTAGTTTTTCGAGGCAGGAGCCTGCTGTGTCCTCCTTTGCCTGGTAAAGCAATAAAGCTATCCTTTTCTACTTCACCCCCCCCCCCCAAAAAAAGTTGTCAAGAGTATAAGAAAAAAAGAATTTTCAAATTTTATTGCTAAAAGCATAATTGGTGTCTAGAAGAGCAATTTGATGGTATCAGATTCAAATATTTTATTCCTAGGAACTTGCTTTATCCTCAGGAAAATTACATATATACATATATGTGCATATCTGACAAATATGTTCAATTAAATTAGATATCACATTATATATTATATATAATATATATGATCTATATTAATCTGTATTTATATGTGTATATATACAGAGATATTTATTGAAACATTTTTGAAATAGAAAAACTGTAGAAATAATCTAAATTAAATGCCTATTCATAAGTTATGGCCTATCTAGTCAAATGTATTCCTCAACCTTTGAAGAATTAGTTTAGCCTTAAGTGATGTAATTTTAAAAAACCTCCAAGATAAGTTTTCTAAAGGAATTGCAATTTAAAAAAAAGCAATTTAAAAGCAATTGCAAAATAGTATGTAGAATAGTTAATTTGTATACATTTTAAGTATATATATATATATGTATGAATATGAATAAGAGAGTGAATTCTACTTTTAACCTAATAACCTTTCTATGTAGTTTTAATCCTTTAATATGTGTTTGCACTGATTTTTTTTTCAAATACAATGTATGATAGCTTTCTTTTTTATAAAAATTTCAGATCTGGCCTTCTCATGCTAATTTTTCCAATAGTAGGTAAGTTTCAGATATGAGTACCAGACTGTTAGCTATCACCACACCTTTTATCCTTTTATTTTAGGAGTAGTTCAAGATTTTTACTTTTTAAAAAGTTTTCTTTGGGGCTTCCCTGGTGGCGCAGTGGTTGGGGGTCCGCCTGCCGATGAAGGGGACGCGGGTTCGTGCCCCGGTCCAGGAGGATCCCACATGCCACGGAGCGGCTGGGCCCGTGGGCCATGGCTGCTGGGCCTGCGCGTCCAGAGCCTGTGCTCCGCAACGGGAGAGGCCGCAACAGTGAGAGGCCCGTGTACCGCAAAAAAAAGTTTTCTTTAACTTTTTACTCTGTGAGCAGGAATCAGTTATGGTCTGTAGTGCATAAACAAAGTATTAGTCCCAACATTTATTTAATAAATATTGGAGCAACTTATTATGTGCACTGGGTACTGTTGTGAGTCCTAGATATACACCAATACCTAAACAAAGTCCTTGTCCTCATGGTGCTTATAAGAGTGGAAAAGTCAGAAAACAAATGGTTTATTAATAAAGTGCCTGGTAGTGACAAATGGGATGAAAAATTATAAAACAGAGTGAATGGTAAAAAAATGATCAGAGTGGAGAGAAGATTTTAGAAAGTGTGGTTAGGGAATGTACCTCTCAGCCATCTGAGATCTAAATGAAGAGAGAAAGAACGTCATGGAAGCTGCAGGAGACATGTGATTCAGGTAGAGAGAAAAGTGGAAAAGTCCTGAGGTGAAAGGAAAGCGGGGCTAGGATGGATTCAGCTTAGCAGAGAACAATAGGAGAAGGACTGGGCCAGGTCAGATAGAGCCTTGGAAGCTATGGCTAGGGGTTTGAATTTTATTCTTAGTGTGATTAGAGAATTTTACGAAGGGATAATGTGATCTGGTTAGGCTTTAAAAAGTCATCTTGTTCTGCTAAGCAAAAAGTGAATTGGGGGGCTTCCCTGGTGGCGCAGTGGTTGAGGATCTGCCTTGCCAATGCAGGGGATACGGCTTCGTGCCCTGGTCTGGGAAGATCCCACGTGCTGTGGAGCGGCTGGGCCCGTGAGCCATGGCCACTGAGCCTGCGCGTCCGGAGCCTGTGCTCCGCAACGGGAGAGGCCACAGCAGTGAGAGGCCAGCGTACCGCAAAAAAAAAAAAAAAAAAAAATTGAATTGGGGCAGAAGGCAAAGGAGAGATTGAAACCAGTTAGGAAGCATTGTAATTGTCTGGGGTGAGCAGTGATGACTCCAAGTAGAGTGATGGCTCTACCTCCACGGCACGCTGGCCCTAACTCCATCACGGATCTCATCACTGTAATGAGAGCAACGGTAAGTGTCCATTTATATTTTTTTCTCGTGCCGTTCCTCTCTGTAAACTCAGATACAGACCAAGGGGATCAGCAATGGGATGTAGAGAAGAGGGTAGTTAGGAGAAACATTTTGAAGAAAAAAATGATAGAGATAACACTGCTGTAACGGGAATCATTAACTCAGGACCCGTGGAAATCTATGAGACCTTGTGCAAAATGTATGCATATGGGTATCTTTTATGGAGATGACCCATAGGTTTTTGTCAGATTCTCACAGGAGCCTGAAACTTAAAGAAAACAAAATAGCTGAGCATCATTGAGTAATTGGAAAAGTGGTATTTCCATTTATAGAATCATGTTTCTATATGGTACTGTCAGATATCTGCTATTACTTGGCACCATCTCCAACTTCTTAGACAATTACTGTTATTTTTATTTTATAATGTCTTAGGGTCCTATGATGGTATCTGTATAGAGTTGAGGTAATTCAAAACTATTAATCAAGTGAAACTGAATATGAGAATTTCTCAGTTATTTAGAGGATTAATATTTATACACTGTTCCTCATGGTTTTAAAAAAAGTATTTCCTTAATTTATAAGAAAGACAAAGGGTAAAACAAATATTCTACGCATAGAAAAATATAGGTAGGAAATTATGGAACAGTTTCCCTAATAATGAAGAAATTCAAACTGGAACAGCGTGAGGTTCTACTGTATTTGTTAAATTAGCAAAACTAACCCAGTGATTCTTTTTTTAAGCACTGGCAGGATTAGGGACTAAGGGATGCACCAACACGTTTCTCCTGGCTTTGTAAACTGGCCAGTCCTTCTGGAGAGCAACCTGCTGTGGGTCGGGGATCACAACACTGTTCATAGTGTTTGATCCAATAATTTGTTTGAGCAATCTCACTAATGGGCTTATTAACCAAAGGAATATGTTTATAGCTTGTTATGGCAATATGGTTATTCATCATAGTGAAAATGAAGTAGCAACCTAAATATCTAGCAATAATGAACTAGACAAGGATTCTATATTTAATGGCTACTGGCATGCATATGATGTATAAGCTAGTGGAATTTAAGTGTACAGAACTATTTATATAAAATAATAGTGAGTGAAAAGAGCTAAAACAGATATAGACCAATTGCAACACTTTTGTACACTGCTAATAATCAGAAGACAGTGCAGTGATATAAATAATTGATATTGCGGGGCTTTGTGGTGGGGGGGTGCCTAATTTTTTGTTCTAGAATGTTAAATGTCCAGTCTCATACACTCACACAGAGAGCATCACCTGGTGGAGGGGGTAGAATACAGTATTATGTTTAAGAGGCTCTGGAGCCAGACAACTTAGTTGAAGTCCTGGTTTTCTTAGTTCTATGATCTGGAACAAAAATTTATTTGTTTATTGTCTCTAGGTCGCATTTGCAAACAGAGGATCATAATACTGCCTTCTTTATAAGCTTGTTATAAGCATTAAAAGAGATTACTGCTAAGTGTTTGGCAAATAGCAAGGGCTAAATATGTTTTAACTAGCATTGTTATTGTATACTTTGATCAATCATGTACATATTAATTACTATGTGTCAGGCTCTTTTCTAAGAGCTTTATAAATGGCATAGTTACCTGAGTAGATTGTATTAAGCAGGGACTATATCTTTTTTTTTTTGGGCTGTGTTGCGTCTTTGTTGCTGTGCATGGGCTTTCTATAGTTGCGGCGAGAGGGGGCTACTCCTCATTGCGGTGCACGGGCTTCTCATTGCAGTGGCTTCTTTGGTTGTGGAGCATGGGCTCTAGGTGCGTGGGCTTCAGTAGTTGCGGTGCGTGGGTTCAGTGGTTGCAGCGTGCGGGCTCTAGAACGCAGGCTCAGTAATTGTGGCACATGGGCTTAGTTGCTCTGTGGCATGTGGGATCTTCTTGGGCCAGGGCTCGAACCTGTGTACCCTGCATTGGCAGGTGGATTCCTAACCACTACTCTAACAGGGAAGTAACAGGGACTATATCTTATAATTATCTTGTGTCTTCTGTCTATAGTACTTAGCAAGGTAACTTGCACATAATACATAATGAATATCTAGTAGATGAATGCAAATGGGGTTCTCCTTTCCTAAGGATGAACAGTTCTCCACTAATTTTATACTTCTATATGGAGGGTTTTTCCTAAGGAACACTCACCCTATCAGATTGTGTACTGGTTACTGTCCTCTTATTATTTGTTGAAATCCTATCCTTATTTTATCCCAAAGAATGCAAGACCAGCTGGCCTCAGCAGCAGGGAATGTGGTTGGAACATGAGACTCAGAGTCACCAGCCCCAGTCTCAGTGTTGACTGTCCACATAAGCACAGTGTGACCCGGAGCCAATCCCCAATTCCTTTTGTCTCTGAGTCTCCATATGTCATTTGGGAAGATTTCTTGCCATAGTTCTCAAGAATTTAAAAGAAGGCTTCCAGAAATCAACAGTGCAAACAGGAATGCAAACACTTACTCTTTTTCACAAATGATTAAGAGGAAGAAAATTATAGAAGGGCAGGGGAAGAAAAGCTCATGCCAGTGACCTAATTTTTCCCATATAATATTTGTCTTTCTTCATTTGCTGGAAAATCCTCATCAAGGAAAACATTATGAAGACAAACCACAGCAAATCAAATCACTAGGTCTGTACATTTCCATGTAACAAGGCATAAACCAGTGTAAGATAATCAACATAAAAATTTCAGCATGAGATGGGAGAGCGAGCTAATTAATTCATATATATATATATTTCTCTTTCTGTGTTGGGTATTTTCTAATTTTTACCATCAGATGCAGCGTGAGCTCTATGGGCTGGAAACTATACATTGACCTCCTGAAAACTGAGATCTCTTGTTCTATTTCATGTTACTTTCATTGTCACTAGGGTCACTAATGTGTTGTGGAAAGAAAGGGGACAGCAGAGGGCCCCCTATGATTAGAACATGACTGCTTAAGTGTGAACAGTGCAATGTTTAAGCATATAAACCCAAGAAGAGGCCAATGGCTGGAAGTTCCCTTACCAGGTGCTGGCTGTATCATTCTCTGGTAGTGGGAAAAAGTGTCTTGAAACTCTGGGTGCCCTTTGTCAAAGACTTTCTTTTGTTGCCAGATCAAGATAGCCCTTTCTCATCCCAAATGTTCCAGACAAAATGAATCAGTTGGATAAATGCTGATGCATTTATTTGTTGAAATATTACTCAGACTTTAGGACAGACAGAAAAATATCTCAAACATGGAAAAAATTTTCACAATACAGTATTGAGTAGAAATTCTATAGAAAATGTCATACACAGTATAATCTCTATTATCTATAGGTATACATATACCCTTAGAGAAATTATTGGACAGAAACATATATAGATGTTACCAGTATCTACCTCTGAGTTATGGGATGTTTTGCATTCTTTATATTTGTCATTTTATTGGTATGATCCTACATTACACTTTTAATCAGAAATAAAATTAGAAATATTAAGGTACTTCTGTTTAAAATGTTACAGTTTTCTTTTTAACAGGCAGCAGTTTCAACTAGTGGTAAAGTAAGCATGTGGTCAGGCAAATGAAAAGTTCTGTATTGCAGAGACCTGGAAGGAATTTGCGGCAAAGAAAGTAGTAAAGGATGACACAGGGTCAACATTCGATGAGAACTCATTGTTTTACCTCTAAGACTAGTTTATGATTGTTAGACTTGGAATAGACCTTGGGAATCAACTAGACCTAACTCTCCAATTTACAAATAAGGGAACCAAAGCTCTGGGAAATAAAGTGATTTCCCAAGTTCCAGAAGCAAGGCAGTAGCAGGACTAGGAAGACAATTGAACCTACCTAGACTTTAGACCATGCTTTTTTTTTTTTTTTTTGCAGTACGTGGGCCTCTCACTGTTGGGGCCTCTCCCGTTGTGGAGCACAGGCTCCGGACACGCAGGTTCAGCAGCCATGGCTCACGGGCCCAGCCGCTCCGCGGCATGTGGGATCTTCCCGGACCGGGGCACAAACCTGTGTCCCCTGCATCGGCAGGCGGACTCTCAACCACTGCGCCACCACGGAAGCCCGAGACCATGCTTTTTTTTGCTCCATAGCCTCCTTAGCTGCCCAGTTCTGGTTCGGTCACCTGTGTACACATTAGGATAAGTCTGGAAGATTCCCTCTGATGCAGGCTAGTTACAGATGGGCTGTTCTATCCCCATGTAGGGGAACTTTAGAAGACCAAATTATTTCGAAGACAGGTGGGGGCTTCTGATGATCTGAAATGAGAATCCAAGACCTGAGCTCTGACCCGGTGTCTGAAGCCCCCTATTTAGTTGCAAAGATGACCTGGGGACAAGCTGGACTTGGAACATCTGGGATTCTCAGGAAAAGTTCTAAGGATTTATTCTAATTTGGATCATTTCCACCTTTCCTTAAGGTGTCATGGCAATGTGCCTGTACCGTCTCAACATCAGTCAGACCATTGCCAGAAAAGGGCCTTATTTCCTTGGTTACTTAGGATATACTCATTGCGAAGGTGCAGTGAAAGCTTGAATGACATTTTTTATCAAGAAATACATATTGGGACTTCCCTGGTGGCGCAGTGGTTAAGAATCCACCTGCCAACTCAGGGGACATGGGTTCAAGCCCTGGTCCGGGAAGATTCTACATGCCATGGAGCAACTAAGCCCATGCACCACAACTACTAAGCCTGCGCTTTAGAGCCCACGAGCCACAACTACTGAGCCCTCGCGCCACAACTACTGAAGCCCTGGTGCCCTAGAGCCTGCGTGCTGCAACTCCTGAGCCCGCGTGCTGCAACTACTGAAGTCCACACGCCTAGCGCCCGTGCTCCACAACAAGAGAAGCCACCACAGTGAGAAGACTGTGCACCGCAACAAAGATTAGCCCCCGCTCACCACAACTAGAGAACGCCTGTGAGCAGCAATGAAGACCCAACACAGCCGAAAATAAATAAATAAAAAGAAAGAAATGCATTTTGAATGAGCACTGATAATGCACTCAGCATCGTGCTAGGCACTGGAAAACCTCAGAAGAACTAGAGGGCATGTTCTTGCTCTCAAGTAGTAAGTACATTGGGCCGAGCTCTGTGTCTTCAGGCAGACAGTGTCTCTGGGCCTGTGTCACATCTTTAAAGCAAAGGTGACATTACTGTAAAGTATGTTGCTAAGGAGCTAAAGGCTAAATTGTAGAGACGAGATTAACACACACGATTTGACAGAGAGAATATGTAAAACAGCATGGATGACATGCTACATTGTCTAACTGGTAAGAGAAAGGTCAGCTAGGATTTACCGAGGTCAGATTAGTCTCCACAGGAAGGCAGATCTTTTTGGTTAGACAGAATCTGGGGCCAATTTGGATTAGAGGAGCAATATTGCATGTCCCATGCGTTTCTTGAGCAAGATGCATAAATTCTCATGGTTAGCAAGACGTAACAGCTCTGAAGCAGTTCATGGTGGATAGTACATTTTGAAGAGCAATTTATTTTAGGGAACTTAGTGTTTCGATATTTCCCCAACAATTAGAGAAATTCAGTCAGAGCAGAGTCAATGTGTTACTGTTTTTCTGATAAGTGCATAGGATGTAATATTATGCGCTATGATGTTACAGGCATTCTTCTAAGTGCTGGTTGTTAATTTTCTCACTAAATCATCACAGGAACTCTATAAATTAGCAAAGTTAACTAAAACTCTATAAGTTGAGGCACAGAAAAGTTAGGTGGTTTCTCCAAAGTCTCACAACTAGTAAATGGCAGAACCAGGACCCAAACCCTGCTAATTCAGGTGCTTCTTCTCTGCTTCCTGGTATTTATAGAAAGATATTTATAGAAAACATGGCCTTTGTTCCTATGAGAATTTACCATTGGCCTTTCATATCCCACTAAAGTCGTGGACATTTCCACAGGCTGTCTGATCAACGGTTTGTGGGATGGTAGATTTTCCAATTCTAGTCTATTAATTAAAGTTAATAAGAAGCCATGACTGAGGCTAAGATTCTAAGGGTTAGTGGTGGATTTTAAAACTCTCAGTCCTGCCTGTGGAATTCTGCTCACACAGTCAGGGATGGGTAGGTTTGGGAGCTGAATTTCTAATGGAAGTTTGAATTTCTTTATTCCCATTCTTAAGCACTGAGGCTCTGGGAAAGTACAAGTCTCCTTCCGGGGGGCTTCCAATACCTCAGCCAGTCTTAATGCTTAGAGAGGCAAGAATGTTCATTATCATCATCAATAACAGTAACAAATAGTTACAGAGCATCTCTACTGGGCAAGATGCCAGGTGCTGTGTGGAATACAAAGATGACTAAGATAAAAACCTGTTCTTGAGTAGCTTACAGTCTAGAAGCAGATAACTCTAATTCAAGGAAAAATGTCACAAGTGCCATAAAATATTATATCTCTGCATCTGGCTCTTGGCCAGTCTTGTTTTTCTTGTTTGTTTTGTTTGGAGTTCTTCTTTTTTTTTTTTTTAACATTTTCTTTTCTTTTCTTTCTTTTCTCTTCCTTCCTTCCTTCCTTCCTTCCTTCCTTCCTTCCTTCCTTCCTTTCCTTCTTTCTTTCCCTCTCCCTCCCTCCCTTCCTTCTTTCCTTCTTTTTTAAGAATATTTATTTCTTTATTTGGCTGCATGGGGTCTTAGTTGCAGCAGGTGGGATCTTCATCACGGCATGTGGGATCTTTAGTTCCGGCATGGGAGCTTTTCATTGTGGTATATGGGATCTAGTTCCCTGACCAGGGATCAAACCTGGGCCCCCTGCACTGGGAGCGTGGAATCTTAACCACTAGACCACCAGGGAAGTCCCTATTTTTATTTATTGAATGAAAGATTCTTTAAATTCTATAGTCCTTTACAAGTTTCAAAAATTGCACACAGATGTTTATGATCCCATAATAATCCTTTTGTCCCCCCTGCATAGTTGCAATGGGCACTAAAGGAAAGGAGGTGGGGACGCTGACTGGTAAATGTAGCTGAGGCTGTGTGTTCTGAGCAGAGCAGGCTTGAGTCAAACTAGGCAGAGATGGTACCCTCTGATGATCAGGGGAAGACGGCCAGGCTGAAACTTGTTAGTTAAGGGAGGATTTTGAAATGACATAATGAGAGGCAGTAAAGAATTAGAAAGGAGAGTCCTCACCAGGGAAGAAAAGATGAAGGAGTGTTGATACTAGGTAGAGAGTTCCAGATAGCCAGGCGTGTGGACATGAGGCTTAGGTCCGTACTGAAGAATCAAAGAAAAAGACTGAGGTAGCAGGTGAGAAACCACGCCAGAAGAGTCCCCCATGGGCAAGTCCTACCCTCCATGGGCATCCTTCTACCAAGTCCTACATTGTAATGGGACAGCTGCAGGCTCCCCTTGGTGGCCCTAGCCAAAGGAAATCCAGACTGAGTTTGAAGAGACCTGGCTCTAGGGATAAGGAAGCCGGCTTCTCAGGGGCAGATTCTGTATCTTCTTTGGCTTTAAATGTTTCTGAGTCTGCTGCCTCCATAAGCAAGTCTATATTTCCTCAAGATCCCTGAGGGTAAAAGGATGCTGGTTTGCCGGTGGGGAGGTAAAAGGATGCTGGTACCCCATCTCCAGTCTACTTACTTATTGCTGAGTTTGCCACCAGTTCTCTACAACAGGGGTCCCCAACCGCTGGGCCGTGGACCGGTACCGGTCTGCGGCCTGTTAGGAACCGGGCCACAAAGCAGGAGCGGCGGGCGAGCGAGCAAAGCTTCATCTGCGGCTCCCCATCGCTCCCCATCACTGGCATTACGGCCTGAACCATCCCCTCCCACCCCACCCCTGGTCCATGGAAAAATTGTCTTCCATGAAACCAGTCCCTGGTGCCAAAAAGGTTGGGGACCGCTGCTCTACAATACATTCAATGAAGTTCCAGCTCATTTTGAGTTTGTTTTTTAAAGCACCTTGTTTCCCTTTATCTGAAACAAGCTCTCTCCTCAGTTTACGAGACACAGCAATTCCCAGGTTTTTAAACACAGATCCCTCTTACAGGGCCCACAGTGCCATGTAGATGATAGCCATAAAGTAGAAATCCCCTGGCCTTCTTTTCAGAAGCCTGTGACAGGAACCAGACCTCTCCAGCCTGAGGCTGGAATGCTGACATATTCTTGATATAAGAGGAAGTCTGAACTGATGGTTAAATATTTGTACAGCAAGAGAAAGAGGAAACAAGGAGAAACAAAAGCACCCTCCATGTCAGAGTCACAGGACCATCTACTCTGGCAGGCCACATCAGCCAAAGCCAAATGTAAGTATAGTTAGGTTACACGTGTGATTTGGTCTTCAGAAAAAAGCTCTCTGTCTGAGGATGCTGTGTTCCAGCCACTTTAATTGGAGTGATAACAGAGCCACTGTCAAAGAGCCTCTAAGTTCCATTTCAGTTCTAGACTGTTCTCAACAGGCTGCTCTGGCTAGAAATCATTAGTCCTGGGGGCTCAGGGTCTACCAGTCTAATTACACACAGACTAAGCTCTTACTTTTACTGGTGACTTTTTATTTCAAAATTTTTCCACTATAATTTGGATAATAAATTAAAAAATCTCCTCTAATTTTTGCCATTTAGCACAACCACTAATATAACTTAGGTGTATTTGTCTTATGTGTATGGAATCTTTAGAGATATATAATGACAATGCACATAAAGTTTAAAACATTAACTGTAGTAAAATATACATAACGTAAAATTTATTACCCTAGCCAATTTTAAGTGACAGTTCAGTAGCATTCAGAATATACACGTTGGGGGCTTCCCTGGTGGCGCAGTGGTTGAGAGTCCGCCTGCCGATGCAGGGGACACGGGTTCGTGCCCCGGTCCGGGAAGATCCCACATACCGCAGAGCGGCTGGGTCCGTGAGCCATGGCCGCTGAGCCTGCGCGTCCGGAGCCTGTGCTCCGCAACGGGAGAGGCCACAACAGTGAGAGGCCCGTGTACCGCAAAAAAAAAAAAAAAAAAAAAAAAGAATATACATTTTGTTGAGTAACCAACCAACTTCTGGACGTTTTTCAGCTTACAAAACAAAAACTCACTTCCTTCTCCCTCCAGACCCTGGAAACCACCTTTCTACTTTCAGATTCTATGAATTTGACTACTCTAGTTAGCTCAAATAAGTGAAGTCAATATTTGTCTTCTCGTGACTGGCTTATTAAACTTAGCATAATGTCCTCAGGGTTTATCCATGTAGCATGTGTCAGAACTTCCTTCGTTTTTAAGGCTGAATAATATTCTACTGTATGCAAATATCACATTTTGTTTATTCATCCACCAATGAACATTTGGGTTGCTTCCTCCTTTTGGCAATTGTGCACAATGCCGCTGTGAATTTACATGAAGTTTTATACCCTACTTTTTACTTTCCATTGTAATATCTAGGTATAAACATACATAATTTTTTCCAGGTTGATATATAGCCTCCATAATAATCTTTCTTTCTCTGTTTTAACAGCAACATGGTAGTCCTTCAAACCCATATTCTTAAATCTTTTCTACAGTTGGACATTAGAAATGTTTCCAGTTTTTCCCTCACTGCTGATAAAAATTTTGTACCTGTGGTATTCCCCCCATATTTTACTTTATATTCTTAGATTCCTACAAAGTGAAATTACTAGGTTTAAAAGATATGGACATTTTATAACTTGAAAGACAGGAGATTTGGGGGGGAGATAAATAAGGAGTTTGGGATTAACATATACACACTACTATATATAAAACAGGTAAACAACAGGAACCTACTGTATAGCACAATGTTTTGTAATAACCTATAATGAAAAAGAATCCGAAAAATTATATATATATATAAGTACATATATGTATAGCTGAATCACTTTGCTCTTGAAACTAACACAACATTGTAAATTAACTATATGTTAATTAAAAAAAAAAGAACTTCTTCCAAAGGGAAGAAAAAAAGAAAGACAAGAGATAGAAAGCCAAATTGCTTTCTAAAAGAATTGTATCTATTTGCACACTAATAGTGTATATGAATTTACATTTCCCCATATTCACACCAGCTTTTTTTTTTTATTTTTCTGGCTGCGCTGCACAGCATGTAGGATCTTAGTTCCCCAACCAGGGATTGAACCCCTGCCCCCGCCTAAGTGGAATCATGGAGTCTTAACCATTGGACCACCAGGGAAGTCCTTATTTATTTATTTATTTTTTACATTAGAAAATTAAACAGGAGGAAGATAAGGGCTCATTTCTTTTTTCTTTTTTTTAAAATATTTATTTATTTATTTGGCTGCACTGTGTCTTAGTTGTGGCACACAGGATCTTCATGGTGGCATGCGGGATCTTTATTTGCAGCGTGTGAACTCTTAGTTGCAGCATGCGGGATCTAGTTCCCTGACCAGGGATCGAACCTGGGCCCCCTGCATTGAGAGCGCAGAGTCTCAGCCACTGGACCACCAGGGAAGTCCCAAGACCTCAGTTCTGTTTGATAGACAACACCGTGATTATTAACAGTGATGGGCATTTATGAGAACACTCCAAACTTGGCCAGCCTGTGAATACTAGCATGGTTACAGTTAACTGAGATATATATAATGTATAATATATGCATATAGTAGAAACATGTCTGCTATGTAGTGGGGGGCTCAGTAAATGAGAGCTATTATTATTGGTGCTATGATTTCTATTAATGCCCAAAGTATGATGATTCTTAGCCAGTACATGGTCTCTCAGGCCCTCAGCTCCTCTAAACCAGGGATCCCCAACCCCTGGGCCACGGACTGGTACCAGTCTGTGGCCTGTTAGGAACCGGGCTGCACAGCAGGAGGTGAGCAGCAGGCAAGTGAGTGAAGCTTCATCTGTATTTACAGCCGCTCCCCATCGCTCGCATTATCACCTGAACTCTGCCTTCTGTCAGCATTATGGTGAGTTGTATAATTATTTCATTGTATATTACAATGTAATAATAATAGAAATAAAGTGTACAATAAATGTAATGTGCTTGAATCATCCCAGCACCATCTCCCCTCCCTGACCCGGCCCTGTCAGTAGAAAAATTGTCTTCCATGAAACCGGTCCCTGGTGCCAAAAAAGTTGGGGACCGCTGCTCTAAACCATGGTTTTCCGACTATATGGGTCATTTGCAGTTTGGTGGTCTCTCAAAACAGTTTGTTCTTCCCTGTGGAGGTGCTCTACACAAGCTCTTTGCAGCTAATGCTCTCTACACACAGCTTTGCTTTGCTGGTGGCTGCCCTGAGACCTCAGAGTACCAAAGCTGTACTTAGGCTGGAGGGCATCACGGTAGAAGTGTCATCTGGGCTCCAGCATGACATTGCCTTATGCCCAGAATCTTGTAAATGTCTTTATTATTAATACGCTCCTCTATCTTTTGGCCCTAATGCCCTCTTTTCAGAGAGGCTCAAGGCAACAGGAATGTAAGGGAGCCCGTATGCCATGCTCCCTTCAGTAGGCAGAATAATGACCCTTCCTCCCCCCCAAGATGTCCACACCATATTCTTGGAACCTGTGAATATGTTACCTTACATGGTAAAGGGCCTTTGAAGATGTGATTGAGTTCAGGATCTTGAGATGGGGAGATTATCTTGGATTATCTGAATGAGCCAATGTCATCACATGAGTTCTTTTAAGTGAAGGAGGGAGACAAGAGGCTAAGAGAGAGAGTGACAGAGTTAAATGGAAGAGAGAGAGAGAGAGAGAGAGAGAGAGAGAGAGAGAGAGACAATTAATGCTGTGTTGCTGACTTTGAAGGTAGAAGGGAACCCTGAGCCAAGAAATGAAGGTGGCCTCTAGAGGCTGGAAAAGGCAAGGTAACAGATTCTCTCCTAGAGTCTCCAGAAGAATTGCACCTCTGCCAACTCCTTGAGTTTTAGCCCAATAAGACCTATTTTGGAATTCTGACCTCCAGAACTCTAAGATAATACATTTGTGTTGTTATAAGCCATTAAGTTTGTGGTAATTTGTTATATCAGCAATAGCAAATGCATACACTCCCCTCCTCCTATTTCTATTGATTCCTTCCTATTTCTCTTTCCAGGGTTCCTTTAAATCTCTTTCTTTCTTTTCTTTTTTTTTAAGCCTGAATTTGAAAGTTCCCAAGTTAATTAAGACAATTAGAGGGGCTACAAATTCCACAGTTAAGAAGTCTCCGCTGCTAGTCTGCTCAACAGTTCCATTTGCTCTTTTGTAAATTATTTATGTTCTTTGCCCGACTGATGACTCTTAATGTCATAAGAGTATAGATCTATAGGGCCACTCGAAGATTCCACAATGAGCCATACTCTCTCATGTAACCATCCATCCAGTCATTCATACAAGAAATATTTACTGGAGACTTCCACATGCCAGGCTTTGAGCTAGTATTGGGATATAAAGATGGAAGTGCGCAATCTGTGCTTCCACGGAGATCATAGGTGTTGGGTTTTTATACTTGAGAACAATATGCATAGTTCTTTTTTTTGTTTGTTTTTTGTTTTTCTTTTGTTTTTGGTCCTGCAGGTGTTGTAAGATTTGTTTCTTTCTCGAAAGCAGTTGGGTATGTGGAGCCTCTTTGACTAAGTAACAAGTGAGAGGAACCGTACCCTTGTTCCGTTGTGTCTTCCAGTTTGTATTCAGACCCAGACAAAAAAAGTTAATGTGTTTGATGATAGATAAACATGAATGAAAAACGGTGTAGCCCAGTTCCTCTTTATTTGGGATAATTTCTCCCCTCTCTTTATCCTCTTCAGTGCTGCTTTCCTGCCTGTGATGCAGGGAGCTAAGGTTCCAATTAAATCTTTGTGGACAAAAGGTACACATGACATCCCATCCCCAGATAACAGGTGGCAATAAATCCATCAGCACATCCACTTTCAGAGAAGAGTCCCGGCTGAACTGCTAACAGCTGCCAATACCTCACTGAGTACCTTGTACAAGGTGAGCTCTAAGGTAAGATGTTTTTCTCTCTGGACACATTTAATCCTTCCTTGTAATTTGTGTCTCTCAAAAGAGAATTATGCCTGTAAAGTTTACTACTGATTTGTTGACATATTCCTGGTTTTGTTTGGTTTGTTGTTTTGGTTTTGTTTTGTTTGCTTCAATATTTTTGGTCTGTCCTCAGAGAACTTATTTTATTCCATTTTACATCTTTTAGTTTTCCATTGCTTTTCTTTTAATCTCTTCTTATATTCTTATGTGTGCATTTCTTATATATCCTAACTCAGTTTGTATTTAGATATACCTTTTCCTTATATACAGAGAAATGAAGGGCCTTAAATGATTTGCATGCATTTTCTGGTTAAAACTGATCTGGAAGTTTGGTTCCATGGGCACCCCTTGTTCACTTGCAACTGTAGTGTGGATGGTGTCCTTCTTCCAGCCCTTGCCTTACAACAGAGTAGCTCAGTGCTAGAATACTTCCAACATTTGAGGCTGATATTGAACCCCAATGATAATCATTTAAAATTATTTAGTTTCTGTATTATGAAAGTAGTTAATTATAGAATCATTATAGAATAACTCAAAATTACAGAAAAGGAAAAAGAAGATAATTTGTCATTGATTATAATAGCTGACACTTGTGGGTGTACCCTTCTAGTCTAGTCTTTTAAAATGGTGCACATATATTTATTTTTTATATAATTGAGGTCAAGCTGTAGATACAATCTAATATCATTTTTTTCTTAGCATATTAAGAGTATTTTCTAAGTCATCAAAATTATTTGAAAACATTGTTTTTAAGAGCTCCTTATATTCCACCATTAAAATGTATCATTTTTATGATACATTTAAAATGTATCACTAACATAAATAATTCAACAGTTATTAATTTTACACATAAATCTTTGGCTGCATTTCTGATTATTTCCTTAAGATAGGTTCCAAATCAAAGGGTCTACATTTTTTAGAGCCTGATATGTTTCATGACAGTAATCTATTTTAAACTTTATAAGATTAGAACTGTTGATACTACAACAGAAACAACATAAAAGAAAATGAAATTCTTCCCAGCAACTGTTATTACCTGAAGTTTAACAAAGTACTCTGACTTAATGCTGACTAATGACATGAAATCCTAAGTAGAAAACGAATCATCAAAGTTGGTATTTTACTTACACAGAGTAGCACACCTTTCTGAGCAGGGGTTTATAGCTTAAACAAAAGAATAGGTGTGTTTCTAGTACCATAGAGCAAGGGAAGATGGTGGGGAACATTCCTGCAAGTTAAAAAAAAAAACCTGGGACTTTGTTCTAGTTTGACACTGATTGTGGGACCTGAGACACATCTCTTAGCTTCTTGAATCTCAGATTTCTCATCTGTGAGATGAAAGGCTTGGTCTAGGTCAGTGTTTCTCAGTGGGCAGCACAGGTAACACTTGTGGCACATGGGCTATTTTGGGGTGGTACATAGACATAGACAGTTATTTTTTTGGCATGGCCCATAAAGTTATCTTTTTAAATGATAATATTTCAGTTTTTAAAAAGAGTGGATTTAGAGGAAAAGATTAAGTAAATAACAATACAGGTAGTCTTCAGATATGACATAAACTACTGAGGTGATGGGCAAATGTCTGAGAAATATAGAGCTAGGTGATCTCTGTAGAACTTGCTTAATGTGTGAGGTAGAATTTCAGATATAAAAAGCCGGTCAGCAATGCTTCCTTGGAAGGCATTCTGTGAATGAGGTAGAGTTATTCAGATGTATAAGAAGTAACAGAGACACAGGCATGGAAAAGGTTCAGATACCATCCTATCACTGGGAGTTTGGGGTTAGCAGATGCAAACTAGTATATATAGGATGGATAAACAACAAGGTCCTACTGTATAGCACAGGGAACTATATGCAATATCCTGTGATAAACCATAATGGAAAAGAGTATGAAAAGGAATATATATATGTGTGTACCTGAATCACTGTGCTGTACAGCAGAAATCAACAGAACATTGTAAATTAACTATACTTCAGTAAAATATAAACAAACAAACAAACAAACAAAAATACCATCCTATCACTTGCAACTCTTTGTACTTCTCATTTTAATAGTGAGTTTCACTTGTCTGGGCAGAATTTCTCTCAGATCCTCCTTAAAATCCTGGCAGAGGAGCCACCCCTGGCACCCTCACCATGCTCAGGGCAGTTTTGGACGTTCCTCAGTGGTTGCTGAAGAAGGGGAGAGAGTCCCGGAAGCTGGTGTTGCTGGTGGTGTTTGTCGCTCTACTCCTGGACAACATGCTGCTCACTGTGGTGGGTACGTTTGGGGGGCCTGGCGCTGGGGGTTAATTTGCTCTGGTTCCCAGAGGACAGCACATACCCTGTTAGAATTCAGCAGTGAAGGGACTGGAGAATTTTTCTTTTTGTGCTTGAAAACACAAAGATTGCTGGGGATTAGAAGAAATGGCAGGAAATGGAGTCTGAAGCTTGCCAACCTTTGCTGAAAGACCCCAGAGGTTCAAAGAGAAGGAGGTTCAGAGAGCATCTGACTGAATCAAAGGGGCTGACCCGGAGCCAGAACTGGCGATACTTTTCTTCCTCCACATACTCTCTTCCTAAGGCGCTAATGACTCCAAATGCCCTCTGGGATTGTGAGCACCTTCTCACCATGTTGCCTTTTTCTGCTCTGTCAAAATAACACACTTTATATGGATATCCAACTTCTTATCAAAACCTACCTTTCCTGTGGTTCATTCCCTCCCAGTCCTTCTTTTTCAGTTGGTAGTCTATTCATTTTTACTTTCAGTTATGCTGGTATATAAATGGGACCAACATGTTTCCCCTTCTGGGTAAAATATATGCTTTTAAACAAGAATCTTCCTGAAACAAATGATAAATCCAATACAGTCAGTTCTTATTATTCATGGTGTTATGCTCTATAAATTTTCTGTGAACACTGGATTTAGTCTATACTAAATAATTTCTCTTCGGGGAAATACACACACACACACACACGCGCGCCCCCCCCACCCCCCCCCATACATATGTGTGTGTGTACACCGTATAGATTATAATCTTAAATCTTAAAAACAACACATCCTGGTAGATTGTATTTTCTTTACAAAAGAGAAAACGAACTTCAGAGGTGTTAAGTGACTTGCCCGAGGCGACCCCACTAACAGGTGCTGAGCTGGGATTCAGGCTGTGCCCAACTGGCCCCAGAGCTGGAGTTTCTTGCACCTCGCTGCCCTTCCCCGCCCCATGCTCTGCATCTCTGTGTGAGAGTGAAAGAAGAAGGCAGAGCCCACCTTGTTCAACCTCAGCTGCAAAAGTGAGCATCTGGTGACTCTGTTTTCCACACTCTCTGCATATATGTCTGAGAAAACCCGCAATGGCTTTGCGAGCATTGATTTTTGTGATTACAAACGTTGGCCAGTAGATGAATTAGCCATTATGGAATCCATGAATGAGGACCAATTGTATGATGGTTGGAATTCAGGTGCTTGAGCTAATAGGATAACTCGGGCAGGCGCAGTCTTTGAGTATGCTTCAGATCATGTCACTTAGACGCCTTCCTGAGCATGAGTCTGGACCTCATGGTAATGTCCCTGAACTGACTAGCAGTCAGAAGGCAGTCTGTCCTTAGCCCTCATTACTTGTTCTTCTTAACTTTCAGTGCCCATTGTGCCCACTTACCTATATGCCACAGAGTTCAAAGTCAACACTTCTGTGTACCCTGGGCCCACCACAGCTTCCCAGCCTGCCCTCACTTCTACCTCTTCCACCATCTTCTCCTTCTTTGAAAACAACACCTTGGCTATCGAAGAAAGTGTGCCCGGTGGCATAGCATGGACAAGTGACACTCCCGGCACTGTCCCCGCTCCGGTCACCGAAGCCATCCCAGCCCATGAAAACAACTGCTTTCAAGGCACAGAGTTCTTGAAGGAAGAGAACCTGTGGGTTGGGCTTCTGTTTGCTTCCAAGGCTCTGATGCAACTTCTGGTCAACCCATTCGTGGGGCCTCTCACCAACAGGTATCTCAATGGGTACAGTGCCCCACAGGGTACTCAGGGGCTCAGAAATAAGAGAATGGGCTGAGGTATCATAAAGGTGGTTAGAAGGGATAAAGAAGGGAAAACTCACTTGTCTGCACCCCAGGGTGGTCAGCTGTTTGGGAAAGATAGCATGATATTGATAAAATGACTTGGGCTTCCGATTTTCTTCGTGATGTAATGACTATTGAGTACCAAGAAGAGAACCAGGGAACAGAAGTATACTACTGGTATTATTTCAGTGCCCTGGAACATGGCTTGAATGGGGTAAGGGTAGAAATAGGACAGGCCTCTTGCAGGTTAGAGCACTGGCTTCTTAGTGCTTGTGTTTGGGATTATCCTCATGTTTCAGAAAGATATGCCTTCTGACTAGGTTATTTGTCTTTTCTGGAAAAGAGGATTTGGGCCCTGGCCAACAGGTCAATTTGCATGTTTGTTTATATGCATTCACATGTCATATTCCATCTCTGTACCTGCATTTGGAGACATGTTTTGCCATGCACTCAAATAACTGCATTTTTGTTCCCAATGACATGAAAAAATATAGTGCAAGTACACAGATGCCTATTGGAATCGTATCTTTTTTTAAATTCCCTTTTAGGATTGGATATCACATTCCCATGTTTGCTGGCTTTGTTATCGTGTTTATCTCCACAGTTAGTAAGTAATTTGCTACCTCTTTTCTTCACTTCATTGATTAACTTTGATTTTATCACATGCATTACCAAGAAGAGAGCAGGGTCAAGTGAGCTAATTAGTCATCTGACTAAGTGACCTATGACACTGATTTAAATGCTTTACAGTTTTCGTTATGGGGACTAGAGCAGTAGAGGCAACTCAGTCTAGTTGGCATTTGTATATCATGCTATAGAAGAACAGATACTTCACTTCCTTCAGCTTGGGAAAATTGTGAAGGCTGTTTTAATTTGTATGCAATAATGTGTATGTGTGTATCTATCAGTAATCCCTTGAATGAGCTTAGTACAAACCTCCCATCTTTTTTTTTTAATAAATTTATTTTTATTTATTTTTGGCTGCGTCGGGTCTTTGTTGCTGCGTGCAGGCTTTCTCTAGTTGCGGAGGGCTGGGGCTACTCCTTGTTGCGGTGCGTAGGCTTCTCACTGCAGTGTCTTCTCTTGTTGTGGAGCATGGTCTCTAGGCACGGGGGCTTCAGTAGTTGCGGCACACGGGCTCAGTAGTTGTGGCTCGCGGGCTCTAGAGCGCAGGCTCAGTAGTTGTGGCGCACGGGCTTAGTTGCTCCGTGGCGTGTGGGATCTTCCTGGACCAGGGCTGGAACCCATGTCTCCTGCATTAGCAGGCAGATTCTTAACCACTGCGCCACCAGGGAAACCCCAAACCTCCCATCTTTGAGAAGAGGTCATCGTATTTTGATATGTAAAGGTAAAGGGCAACTAACAAAGAATCTAAATTGGACAGTAGCAACTGGAAAATTCCATAAAAGTTCACTCCCTTCAAGGAAGGCCATTAAAGATTATAGCTTTGGAAAATAGATTTGCTAAGGAAACAAGAAAGAGAAAGACAAATAGTCTACCCAGTATCAGATAACTGTTCCCTAAAGATGGAATAATAACAGTAAGTGAAATAAAATACATCTGGAAATTGACCCTGAGAAAATAAGAAAAAAAATGAATGTGGAGTGGTGGGGAGAGTTTAATAAAGGGGAAGGCATCCTGCTGCCTCTGCTGCCTCTCTGCTCCGAATAACATACCTTCTCCCTCTTGTTTTTCTTATTACCTTTCTGTTACTTTTCTACTTTTTCTATTGCTCTTTCTCAAATTGTCTTCCCTTCCAGCATAGGACTTGTCTCCTGTCAACCAATACTGAACAGGAATTTGTTGCGTTCAGGGCTGGAAGGTGCAAAGTGCAGGAGCTCAATGTGTGAAGTTCTGTCTGAGAACTTCAGCTTACTTGTGACATTCTAGTTGAATCAAAGAAAATGAAGAAATGAAAGTTAGAAATCTTTATTGAACTTCTAGGAGCTCAGCCTATGCCAAACAGTAAATTAAAAACTAATAAGACGCTCTATCTCATCACATGAGGCATAGTTCATTTCACAAAATTTTATGGTACACACACATGATGCCTTGATGGTGATGGTGAAAAGTTACTGAGGTGAAAAGTCACTGAGGGAACATAAAGAATGAAAAGACATGGCTCTGTCTACCCAGGTGTTCTTAATGCTTGCCTGGGAGCCATGACAAACACCCTGCAAAATAAGATAATGTAGTGTCCTAGTGGATCCCAAACTTTTTAGCATAAGGTCCTTTCCTGATTCTCTGTCAAGAACTGATTTTTTTTTAACATTATATTTTTAAATTTATTTATTTATTTTCGGCTGCGTTGGGTCTTCGTTGTTGCGCACAGGCTTTCTCTAGTTGTGGTGAGGCGGGCTACTCTTCGTTGCGGTGCACAGGCTTCTCATTGCAGTGGCTTCTCTTGTGGAGCATGGGCTCTAGGCATGCAGGCTTCCGTAGTTGTGGCACGTGGGCTCAGTAGTGTGGCTCGTGGGCTCTAGAGCACAGGCTCATTAGTTGTGGCACACGGGCTTAGTTCTCCGTGGCATGTAGGATCTACCCGGACAAGGGATCGAACTCGTGCCCCTTGCATTAGCAGGCAGATTCTTAACCACTGTGCCACCAGGGAAGTCCAAGAACTCATGTTTTGAAAGCTTTTCTTATCTACTGAACTGTATATATTAAATAATAATTATCGTTTCCATGCCATAACTAGTGTTGCTATATTGAGTTAGCCTAACTCTAGCAAACGTTTGATGTTTAGGGGATCCTATGTAGCATTCCTTCAGGGTTTTTAAATACTAAAATGAGGTTGCTAATGCCCATCACTCCCCCGAAGGACCCCCAGCTGGGAAACATGCTTAATGTAATTAGGAGCGAAATGGTGGCCCATGTTGGGGCACAAAGTGAAAAAGGAATTACTTTGGTCTTCCTAAATAGGGAGATCAGCCATCCTAGTTTGCCTGGGATTGAGGGGCTTCCTGGGATGCGAGACTTTTGATTTTAAAACCGCAAAGGTCCTGGTCCAACAGAGATGAGTTGGTCACACCATTCTCAAAGGACATAGGGGTAGCAGACCTTGAACAGAGTGGAAATCAGAAAGCCTGGGAGAACGCATTGGAGGCCTGGCCCAGGAGAGACCAATCATTTGCATGTTTGGGAGACGGTGTGCTCATGTCGGGAAGTAATGGGAGAAGATTATAAACACAACCAAAGACATCTAATGAATGGGTAAAGGGATTCAGATTATGCTGATTCAGACACTTTGGGAGGGAGTCTTCTCTCTTTCTGTGGTATTGTCCTGGAATTGGAGATGAGACATGTCTGGACCCACCAACCTTACTACCAATGCCCTGTAATTTAGTTGTTGATAACATATTCCTGTTTGGTTCTCAGTTTCGTGTATGTTAGTCTCTAGTAGACTGAATCTCTTCAAGGGCATGAACTGGATATTCTCTTTCTCTCACATCTGCGACAGAGTACAGCACAGCTGCATGGTCAGTATTACTTAATAAATACTCACTGATCTGATTTGGCTAAAAGATCCTCCAATATAAGGGGAAGGATCTGATTGGATTACAAGATATTATTTTCTACACAGTACCAATGGTCCTTCAAGTACACATAGCTTTTGTCCCACACTCCAGATGACCCAATGGGACCCAACAGTGGCAAAGATCAAATCTGGGTATTGCATATAGAGGATCCAGAAGTAGGGTCCAGGGACCAGTTCTCAGCCCAGGGTATTGGGTTTCATGCACAGCCCTGACTCCAGTGGACAGGATGTTGGGTTTTAAGCAGGAAATGTGGACACTCAGCCTTCCATCCACTGTGTGGTGAATCAGTTTATGCTTTGGTTTCTCTGTCTTCATGCCAATTAAAGTGCAATCCTAATTAAGGGGGAAGGATTAGAAAGACAACTCCGAAAACAGGGAGCAGTGATCGTGCTTTATTAAAACGTATGCATAATGGCTCATGTCTATAGTATCATGAGTCCATTTTCTGGTGGCCAGGGAATCAAAGGCATTTTTGCTAACTGGAGCATTCTTGCTATTCTCTTTGCCCAGTGTTTGCTTTTTCTGGTACCTATACCCTGCTCTTTGTGGCCCGAACTCTTCAAGGCATTGGATCTTCATTTTCATCTGTTGCAGGTAACGCCGACATCTTACACACACACACACACACACACACACATCTCTCACCATCTCTTACTACCATCAGACCCTATAAGATTTATATGAAGAAATTAAGGAAAATATCATCATAGTTGTGATTGTTGCATAAATTGTGATATGTATCTCTGCATAGTTGCGGAAATTGTGATTTAAAAACAAGATAATTGTAGAGTTGCTGGTAGTGCCTATAAATCCCTAAGCGTGACATAATTTTCTTTGATATTTAGATGCTGCTAGCTCAGGCCAGACCAAGCCCAAGGTAAAACTGTGACGTATGCCAGGTTTTGATTTAATGCCACTCTATGGTCTTTTTTCTGTCCCCCTTCTTACCATTTTATAGAAGTAGTAAAGTTAATACTATTGATAATACCATCACAGTTTGCAAAGTACTATCAAATACAATATTTAATGTAACCCTATGAAACAGAGATTTTATGACATTTTACACATGAGTAAATGGCCATAAGAGCCCAGCCCACACTCTTTCCCAAGTGCTTTCATACTCTTCCTTGGGCATCCCCATCGAATAGAGCAGTGTTCTGTGTCCATAGGTTTTTCCCTTCCTTGGCCTACTCCATATCCATGGATTCAGGGAAATGTACTAGGAAATGATAAAATAATATGAAATGCAGGATCACTGGACAATGGTATTCTGCATTACCCTTCCCAGAGACTTTTGCACTTCTAATGATATTCTGAACAGAAGGAGTGAGCAAGGTGGGCATTTGGGGGACCTGTGGGAGGCAGTATTTACAAAATACTATGGGTTAGGTTCTATAAAACCCCCAAAACTGAAACTCTAGCTAACACGACCCCTGAAGATATAATAGGGGCAAGACCAAGGACTCAGTGAGAGAGGCAGAGACTAGGCTAATTCTACCTGCCTCTCTCCTTTCAGGTCTTGGGATGCTGGCAAGTGTCTACACTGATGACTGTGAGAGAGGGCAGGCCATGGGAATTGCCTTGGGGGGCCTGGCCTTGGGAGTGTTAGGTAAGTGGCACTGGTCCCAGGTCTGGGTTCAGGAGGTTGAGCTACAGCAGACTCTCCGGAGACAGCCCCAGGAGGCAGGTGTTTCTAAGGTCATGGAAGACAGCATTTTTCTTCCTTCTCTGTACAACCATGTTTTGAGTCCTTCTGAAATTCTGCCCAGGAAAAGCAGAATCTCTTTCCCCTTGGGGAGCTGAACAGCCCATAAGGGCCTGGGAATGGTCCAGAAACCTACTCTATTCAAGGGAGTGAATATCTGCATGTTAGTAGCCACCGCCTTACCGCTGCTTCTGTATGTGGCCAGTGCTTTCAACATGAGAACATGCTCTTTGTCAGGTTCTGTGTTAAATATATACATAATCTCTTTTATTCCTCACTACCACACTGTAAAAGAGGAATGATCATCCCCATTACACAGAGGAGGATAAGACACGTTCATAGCCATCCAAGGTCACATGGCCGGGAAATGCCAGAGCAAGGATACAGACTCAGATTTTCTGAGATCGAATCCCAAGCTCCAAAGCTTATGCTTTCTTTGAGGTTCATCCAAAGTCTGGTTTAACTGACTAGTCCAACAAGCCACAAACTTTTACTGAGTACGTATTGTGTGCCAAGCACAGTGCTGGCACAGAGGGGATATAGGTCAGACGCCTCAGACATGCTTCCTGCCCTCTAGGAATTTTCTAGCTAATTGAGAAGAAAACACCAAAAATCTCTTCCCTGGCCTATACCCTGCTCTCTACCACCACGGCGAGGAGAGGGAAGCAAAGCCCTGCTCTTTGTTAGTATCCACCTCCCCAAACACCCAAGCTAACACTTTGGTGCATCCTTGTCTCCTTTATCACCTCTCACTCCCAAATGAATAAGCCTATTAAACCCTCCTCAGCCACTTGCTCAAAGCCAGCACCTCATCACGTCTCAGTTGGAACAAGGCACCAGCCTCCAGCCTGATCTGCACGTTGTCTCCTTCCTCCAAGGTGCCGCCCGAAGAAGCTTCCTATGACCAGAGCTGGTGTTTCTTCCCTGCCAAAAAGCACTGGTCTTTCTCCCTAGCCCACAAGGCCAAGTACATGCTTTATCTGGATACACAGGGCCCTTGGCTATTTGGTCTCAACCTTCCCCACCTCTTCTCATCTCCCAAATACTCCTATTCTAGTAACAGGGACTTTCTTCTATTTCTGCTCTATCCACACTCCCTTTTCTGACACCTCTGTGTTCTTCACACATGCTTCTTCCCCACAAGTATTACCCAGTTGACAAAGCCCCTGTGGCCACCTGAACTCACTCTACTGTGATTACATAACATTTCGTGGATGGAACATTTACTTTTCACCATGTTATAATTATTTGGCTCCCCCCACGCCCACACACACATTTCTTCCACTAGAAAATGAGCCCCTTGGAAGTAAGTCTTCTTCATCTCTGAATCCTCAAAACCTCGTGTCCTCATGTGGAGCTCAGCCCCTAGCAGGCCATCAAGAAATGCTCACTGAGTATAGCAGGACAAGTCATGCTGGCTGGGAATCAGCCCCCCGTCTCTGGAATCCATGCCTGTTTTGCTTCTCTAGTGGGAGCTCCGTTTGGAAGTGTGACATATGTACTTTGGGGGAAGACTGTACCCTTCCTCATCTTGGCCTCCCTGGCACTACTGGATGGAGGTAAGTCACCATAAGAGGCCACCAGGCAGGCGAGAGCCCAGGTCAGGTTGGGAACGCATTATGCTATGGTGTCCGTGTTAACATATTTGGGTGGATCAAGGACTGCCCCATCGTAAGAGAGAGGGAGGAAGCTCAGGGAATTAGATCTGCAAGGGGTAGGGTGCTAACAATGTGGCTGTTATTGGATCCTCCATCTAATAAGTGGACACACTGAACTATTTCTCACTCCCTCTTCCTTTCTTAGCACTCCAGCTTTGCATCCTACAGCCTTCCAAAGTCTCTCCTGAGGTAAGTGGATACCAAGTTCCATTGCCAAGAGAGTGATAGAATGGATAGGTGCAGTGACCCAGGCCTGCCTAGACCATCCGTGTCAAACCATAAGAAGAAAGGGGAGTGGAGTTGGAGAAAGCAAGAACTGTACTGGATTCCCAATAGGGTCACGTTTAGGATAGTATGAGGGATGGGGAAGGAGTCTGGCTTGATGTTGGACCAAGATGGAGGAAGGACCTTATAAAGAATCAAAGAAACCTTACTGAGTTATGTATGATAACTCAGAACCAGGATGACAATGACATTGGGACCTGAGTATTTATAGTTATACTATCTCAGAGCTAAAGAAGACCTTGGAGGCCATCCAAACAATCTCTACCCCGAAAGCATACTTACAGACTGTCATTCTGTAGCAGTTAAATATCAGAGTTGGTATCTGTCTGACTCTAAGACAGAGATGGCTCTGGGAAATCTATACCAAGTCATGAAGAAAGATAAGAGAATACAGACAATATGGGAATGTTTGATCTAAGGACCTTGATTTTGTAGCCAAGTCAGATGGTAGTGTTGGTATCGTAGGGGCGCACTACTTGTGATTGGTGTCTGAAGTGGGGGGCAATCTTGTGGGGTCTGTGCAAGCTCCAAGTAATTAGTGCCAGAATTGAATTAAACTTTAGGGGCACCCAGTTGGTTCACAGAGAATTGGAGAATTGCTTGGTGTGAAAAAAGCCCACCCATTTGGTATCAGAAGTGTTGTAAGTAGAGGAGTGATTTTCCTTTAGTACCTTTTTGAATAATTTTGATTTTTAGATGGTAATGTTCTATGTATTCAAAAAAGTTTTTTTTTTTTTCTGGCTGGCATACCAGTACTATATTTTATTCATTCTTCTATATTTGGGCATTTAGGTAGTTTCCAGTATTTTGCAGCTACAAATAGTGCTGCAATGAATAACCTTGTGTGTAGGCATTGTTATAGAGTTGGAGGTAATCTTTAGAGTAGATTTCTAAAAGTGAAATTGTCAGGAATTCCCTGGCAGTCCAGTGGTTAAGACTCCACACTTTCACTGCCGAGGGCCCGGGTTCAAGCCTTGGTCAGAGAACTAAGATCCCACCAGCCACATGGTGCAGCCCAAAGCAAAAACAAATAAAAGTGAAATTGTTGGGTCAAAGGGTTTATTGGACTTCTTTATGTACATTTTATGATTTAGATCTGTCTCTTTACTTGAATTATATATGGGAGAGGGCATGATCTTTTTAGTTTTAGTATCTCTGAATATTGCAATCCACCCTGTGTGGATGCAGAGAGGGTTATCATATCAAAACTATTAAATCTATTAGAAGATAGAATGTGGTAAACACCAGAGATTAGGACACAGTACTCAGGAAATTTGAAAGAGAGAGAAGTTCCAGCTCCTGAGTCAAGGAACACTGGAGAAGAAGGAGCCATTTAAGCTTGACCTTGACGAATAGGTGAGGTTTGGACCTATGCAAAGGAGAAGGAAGGGAGTTTAGGAAAAGATAACCATGACAACTGAGGGCCTGCTTGTATGCATGGAAGGAAGGTAGATGCTAAGTTTATCTGGAATGGAGTTTTTTGAGGGGGGCGGGATGTTATAATTGGACATGTAGGCTGGCATTTTAATCTAGATGTTCAGGCTCCTTCGGCCACACCAGTCCGGTATAGCTCCACACGGTCAGAACAAAGCATTCAGGAAGCTTGAGCAGCTTTCTGAGTTGTTACCTCTAGGCTCACCTTTGGGGTTCAGCACTCTGCCTGTGGTCCTTCCTAGATGAATATTGGTGCTGGCAAGATCTAGTGGAGAGGCCCGAGGCCCGGAGTCCAGACACCTGTTGTCCAACGTTGGCCTTGCTGACAATCCTCTCTGATCTGGTTGATGGTCACTCAAAGGCAGGAATCATGTCTGGAATATGTTGTCCTACTCTTTGTGACTGCCTTGCACACGGGGGCTGTGCGGCCACCAGCTCACTCTGTGACATTGGGCAAGTCACCTCCTCTTCTATGACGTGGGTGTCTGGTCTCTCCAGTAAGGGAGCTGACATAGACGGTCTCTGAGGTCCTGCCTGCACGCTCTCAGATTCTGTGAAAACAGGAGAGATGTATACACGGTACAAATGGAAGTTTTTTGTTGCCCATGTTCTCAGAGTGCCAAGGGGACTCCTCTCCTCACACTTGTCAGAGACCCATTTATCCTGGTGGCTGCAGGTAAGCTGACATTGCCTCCCTTTGGGCTGGGAGAGTCTGAGCTTCAGGGCAGCCTTGGGGGCTCACTGAAGCATCTCCCCAGGCTCCCTCTGCTTTGCCAACATGGGGGTGGCCATGCTCGAGCCCACACTGCCCATCTGGATGATGCAGACCATGTGTGCCCCTGAGTGGCAGCTGGGTAAGTGACCTCGGTCCCCAACTCGGGCTTGGGCAGAGATGCGTGCTATGGGCCCTTTCTCAGGTAATCGGCAAGCATCATCAGGGCCAGGTCTTCAGAGTCACAGAAGGACAGTGTGCTTCCTTCACAGAATTACCTTCCCTGCCCACACCTGTGAATCAAGCCTGATTTAGTGGGCAGTCCCTTCAAGAGGCAGGCCGAGGACCAGTTCTCTCAGGGTTACTTGAGAGGCTTGAAGTCCTAAAAATGTCTGTCCAATAAAACATAACTCTCACCTTAAAAAAAAAAAAAACGGAGAAGAAGAAGAAAATGAGAAGCAGGCTGAGAAGGGCAGGGTTGGGGGGCGTTGACGGGTGACGGAGGGGCAACATACCTAGCTGGGTGGATGAATAACTTCTAGTCAAAAGACCTTGGGTTTTTATTTCTGCTCCATTGAGTTGCTGTGCACACTTGTGAAAATCACAACTTTCTGAGCACCACTTCTCTCATCTCTAAAATGGACATCAGAATACCATCTAGTTCAGAGGGTAAATCTGAGGAACCAATGACATAATCTGTGGCAAAGCTTTGCATCCGTAGAATATTAACAAGGCACCACCGTTACCATCACTGATACGTTCTTCTTTCCCACTCCCTGTCCCCCAGATTACCCTTTTGCTATCTTTTTACCTCTAAAAAGGTGCTAATGGAGTATATTGTTCTGTGAGGGAGGCCTCTGGCCTCCTCTGCTCCATGGAGAGATGTCCTCATGACTCATCTGAGCTTAGAGAGCAGGCTCTGGACCTTTCCAGGAAGCCTGAGGAAAGGGGACAGAGAAGGTTACGTGTAAATGGCTCAGTCGCTGCAGGGAGGAGAGGCTTAAGTGGCCAGAGGGGAAACTGACAAGAACCTGATACAGCTTAATATACAATGAAAATCACTAAATCTAATTTTTTAGGGGACCAGGCTAAGCAAGGCTCCCAGCTGCACTCGTAGCCCTAAATTGAATTTTTCTGGGCTGCAGCTGCCTCTGACCATGACAGTTAATTGAGTTAGTTGGTGCTTGGTGCAAATAAACATCCCCTGCCTCAAGGCTCTAGCCGCTCAGGCTCTTGGGGCAGAGGGGCAACCAACCTTGGCTCAGAACGGCCTCTCTCCAGCCCTTCTTGACCCCGCAGAAATATTAAAAGCAAACCAGCCATCAGCCAGTAACTGGTGAATTGCTGACTTTGGGTTTAATTGTAAACATCCTGACAGTTTCTGTTAGGCAGCACTGTTTCCTGTCAGGGTACAGAGAAGCAGAGAGAGGCTGGTGAGTCACAGGGAAACTCACAGGCCTGATGCCACCCAGTGCCTTGTGCAGGCGAGGCTGCAGTAGAAAGCCCTCAGGAGAGTAAGTGAGAGACCGAGAAGGCCTTGTCCTCCACCATCCCTTACAACTTTCCTCAGTGCCCTCTGCATCTGTAAGTCTAACTTCAAATGTTCTCACCTGGAGAGTGTGTTAAAATTCAGATTGCGAGGCCCCATCCAGGAATGCAGCAGAAACAAGTTTGCATTCCTGGTGAGTTTCCCAGGGAGGCTGATATGGCGTCAGCGAGCACACTGAAAAATATTGCTTTCAATGCAGAACCCTCCCCAAGTCGTTGGGAGGAACAATTTGTAGTGTGTGACTGAACATTCTCCAAGTGGCCCGTTGTGTGCCCGCGACTCTCACCCAGTGGAGGAAAGAGCTCGGGCTTTGGAAACAAGCCCACCTGGGTTGAAATCCTGATCCAGCCACTTACTGGTTGTGTCCTTGGATAAGTTACTTAACGTCTTCAAAGTCCACTTTTTTTCATTTGTAAAAATGGAGGCACTTTTCTGGTTGTTTTCAGGGTTAAATAGGTCTTTGTATTCTAAAGGCATTAGCACAGTGCCTGCAATAGAGGATATAGTCAGGAAATCACTTTGACAGTCACAGCTCTGTGTAATTCCCCACCCCTTGAAGATATGCTGTGAAATATATATGTGTCTGTAGACATATAGTCTGGAACACCTCTTTTGCACAAAATGCTACTGAATTTGCAAGCTATACTCGGATCCTAAAGAACAAGCCACACTGACTGAGGAAAATCTCATTCAGGAAATCCCACGTCACTTAAAATGATGTCAAGGAGATGTATCTAGGAGGCCTGTGGGCTTGGTACAGGTGCCCATTTCCAGATACCAGGTAGGCGATTGAGTAGCTATACTAATACGTTTTTTAAAAGCAATTAAACAGAAACACATGGTTACAGTTTGAAACAGATTGCCACCTGTACAGATAGACTAGGCAAACACACTAAGGTGTGTTTCACCTCCAGCCCACAGAAGAGAATATTAAAAGCAAACAAGACCTCGGCCAGTAACTGGTGAATTGTTGACTTTGGGTTTAATTGTAATCATCATGACAGTTTCTATTAGGCAGCACTGTTTCCTCTCCATACAGAGAGGCAGAGAGAGCTGGTGAGACCCAAGGAAACTCACACCACTCATTCCATGCAGTTCTTTATGCCAGAGCCATCTGTGCTGCCACGCTGCTGGTGGGGTGGTGGAAACACCTGGAGGTGGAGGGAGAAGGTCTGGGTTCAAGTCCTGACCCTGTTCCTCCCTGGTTATGATGATAATAGTTAAGGCCGATGCTCAGAGAGCACTTATTCTATGCCAGGCGCCTTGCAAAATGGTCGCTTTGCATTATCTCAATTAAGCCTTATAACTAGCCTATCTGGTACCAATTATTATTATTCCCATATTTTAGAGATTTCTTAATCTGACCCAATTTCCCATTACCCTCCCAAATCCTGGGTCTGTGGAAGTCCCTGCCATCAACAAGTGTCCCTATGCCCTCAGCCTCTTTTCTCTGAACACTTCTTTCATCTTCTTGCCCTGAGACCTGAATGTTTTCTGAGAACACCATTTTCCCACAGCCTTCCTGATGGAAGTTCTTGTTCCTTTAGGCTTTGCTTTCTTTCGCTGCTTCTGAATCATTTCTTCTTCATTCCCCTTCAAAGGCCCGGACTCCCTTGAAAATCGTGTCATTAGATTATACCACCCCACCCTTCTTTACTGCAGTTATCAACTGACCCCTGAGTTATCCCTTCTCACTCATTAAATCCACCAACACCCGGCTCACATTCATTTCACCTTTATTCCTGTCACCACTTTTGGTGACTTCCATATCCAGGTGGATAACCTTACCAACATCTTGGCCTATTCCTTAATCTACTCTCTTGCAATGATCTTCTTCTTCTCTCCACCTTAACCAATCAAACCTTTATATAATATTGACCTTGACCTCACCATTAATCGTAGCTTCTCTGAAATTTCACTTCCAAGCAGTGCAGTTATCACCTTACATATTCCCTGCTCAGGTATTCTAATACCCCTATATTAACACATTTTGGCTACACTGGGATCACCAGTCCATTCAATTCTTTCTCTGTTTCCCTCACTACTCATGTCCTCTCTTCTTTCTTTACTCAGCTTGGAGTCCATCGTGATGAATCCACATCCATCATTAATGTCACTCCTTTGAAAGCATCATTAGTTTCTTTGCCCCACCCGCTCCCTCTGGGGTTGTCACATGGGAAGCCTTAACTCTGGTTAAGCCTATCTGGTTGCCGACTCCTTGCCTGCACCTGAGCAGTGACATGGGGCTGTAGGAAAACACACACTAGGTAGGCTGTTGGTCTCACCTTATACTTATGGCCACAGATCTAAAGTGGGTTTTCACACTGTCCAACAATCTTTCTTTAAGTCCCTAGTTATGTTCTTCCTACTTTCCAAAAGGACTGGTTTACACTTCTCCATTCAAACCTCCTACACACCCTCATCCCTTCACCTTCATCATCCTCAACTCCCAGTCATTGAGGAAACAGAAACAACAAGAAGGGAACTTGCATGTTCTCATCACTACATATACTTACTTCCCCGTACCTGTGCCTACATCCGCTGCCTTCTCTTTATGGTTGGAACATCCCAGCTCCTTCAGAGGTCAAACTTCTTTTTTCTTTTCTTTTCTTCTTCTTTTTCCTTCTGGATTCCGTCTCCTCCTACTTCATTGGCTACTCCTTACAACCTTTGCTATCTCCTCCTCGTTTGTTAACTTTTAAAGGTAGGAGTCCCAGAAGGCTCAGTCCATAGATATCTATTCTTCTATCTCTGATCTTTCATGGGTGATCCCAGCCATTCCCATGGCTTTAAGAACTAATTGGTAAACCAATTAGTCGAACCCTTATGTCTGTGGGTAGGATCTCTCCTTGGAACTCTAGACTTGTCCACTCAATGGGCCTTCCTATTTGCATTAAGTGTTTTTGTTTGTTTGTTTGTTTTTCTTGCTAAAAACCTTCTGTTTTGGTTATTCAGTTCTCAGCTTAAATGTTACCTCCTCAAAGAAGCCTTCCCTGATCCCCTAAATCTAAGTTAGCCTTTATTCCTGGTCACTCTTCCATACTGCCACATTAAACTTTCTTCACAGAACTTATCACTTGTCAAAATTATCTTTTTCATTTATTTGTTTACTTGTTTATTGTCTATCTCCCTCCCTTGGAATGTAAGCTCCCAGGAAGCCAGGATTTTGTCTATTTTATTCACCCTTCTAATCCTGGTCCCTAGAATACCTGGTACATAGTAAAAACTCATTAAAAATGCTACATGAATGAATAAATGAAAGAACAAATCAATGATACTCAGAGAGGGTAAATTCCCCATGGTCACAGAGCTAAAAGGTGGTCAAGCCACAGTTTGAACTCAGCACCAAAGCCCATGTTCCAGGGTACATGACTCTACTGTCACAAAAAAACAATGTGATAAGGGCTTCAGTTTACAAAATCCTTTTACATACATTTATCTAATTTGCTCCTTAATGTAATTTGGTATGATAGAATCACAGCTTTGTTTTTAGGACTCTGCGCTTCCACTGCAGGGGGCATGAGTTCGATCCCTGGTCAGGGAACTAAGATCCCGCAAGCCTTGAGGTGTGGCCAAAAAAAAAAGTCACTGTCAGAGCAATAGAAGGGCAGGTAAATAGCAAGGCAGGATTTTACTTCCTAGGAGGTGTGTAAGTCTTTCTCTAAAGCTCATGCTCTTATGCTGATAATCACAGGTATTTTATACATGAAAATGGCTCATCAAAGCCATTCATCAGGAAGTCCAATAGGGGAGCTAAAAACACGTTCAATGTGTTGAAGCTAAACACAGCCCTGCTCTTGAGGAAAGCAGAGTGTGGAGCCCTATGTCATCTGCTCTGGGTTTGCACAAGGATCTCCAACCCACAAAACAAAGCGGTTTGGGATCCTTGAAGGTAACAGGGGGACTTCACTGTCCTGTCAGAAAAAGTGTTTTGGAGTAGCTGGGTACATTCTAAGGTAAGGGCCTGTGTCTTTCCACAGGTCTAGCTTTCTTGCCTTCCAGTGTGTCCTACCTCATTGGCACCAACCTCTTTGGCGTGTTGGCCAACAAGATGGGTCGGTATGTAGCCTGGGGATCTGGGAAAAGTCAGGTGGGAGAGTCTTCTGAGGTGTTCCCTGCACCTGGGATGATGAATAATAGCTTCTCTGAGGTTGAAACTTTAGAACAAGTGCACACAGATAAAAACTGCCCACTGGGAGGATGGGGATGGGTAGATGGTAAGGGCAATATAGAGAAAGGATGGTCCTGAGCTGGCTGCTATAGAAGAGGCAGTGAATATATGAGAGACAACCTTTACTATCCAGATGTTTGTTGTCCAGTTGAAGAGATAAAATCATTCCACAGAGAACAGGTATGAAGAAAGCAGTACCTTGGGGCAGTGGTTGTCAAACTATATTCCATGGACCCCCAGGGAGCTCTACAGGTGTGCCTCGGAGGCCACCAAGTGGAAAGGGTTGGGGACTAAGAGGTGTGAGTCTGGTTCCTGTCCCTCCACTACAGTGAGAACACCTTGAATTTTACCATTGGAGTTCAGCACAAAGATGTTAAAAATAAGTTTAAAAACCATTGCCATAGGAAATCAGAGAAGGAAAGAAGTTTGGTATGTTTTGTGGTTTTTGAGATGGACCCTGAAGACCAGATAAAATATGAATAGGTGAGAGGTAGGCTGAATCGGGAAACAGCAGAAATTAAGTTTGAGGATTATCCCCACGGGGCAAGTACCTTCTGAGTCAGCTGCTTCCTCTTCTAAGGGAAGGAAGAATATGTCCCTTTGCTCTTCATCTGCTTCTACTGGAAAGAGGTGTGGAGTCAGGGAAGAGGTGAGGGGCCAGGAAGGGAGAGGGCAAGGGCTCACCTGGGCATAAACTGGTCCTGTAGAGATGTGTTTATCTTCTCATATCCTAAGGGGTTCCTGGAAGTAGGGGTGGTAGGACTGGCCAGTGTGTTGGTGATGGGGTGGCAGATGGAAGGGATCTCTCCCCTTTGCACTGTTTAATGATGGCTGTTTTCTTCCAGGTGGCTGTGCTCCCTCATTGGGATGGTGGTAGTAGGTACCAGCTTGCTTTGTGTAAGTATAATAAAGTCTTGTTGACAGAGAGAGAGAAACCTGGACATTTAAGGACCACTTTCCTTTGAAATGAGCAGAGGGTTGACTTGGCAAGGATTGTCAGAAAGACTGTTTCTGTGTAGGTAGGAATTTAGCACGGGGGGAGATGCCACCAGTCATCCCATTGAAAGGAGGTGGGGAAGGAGAGGGAGAGGGCAGTGGGGCAGCTGGAGACAGAGGTCTGAGGCATTACGGATGGGCACATGAAGGAATACACGTGGTATCTATTTCTGGGGTCTGTAAACTGGTGTGTTTTATGCCTTCATTTACTCATTTCACCCTGACAGGACCCCATAAGCCACCAGGGGAACCATTATCTGTGCTTCCATCTCTAGCACCAGAATGTTTGGTAGAGGAAGAAAGAAAAAAGGGCTCTTCCATTTCCAGGAGTCCCCTTCAAGCTCTCTGAGCCTTCATTTTCTCCTCTCCACCATAAGGATCAGAAGCACACTTGCCTCGTAGGCTTGAAGGAGAATAAGATGGCTATAAAGCACTGAATACAGTGCTCAAGAAAGGCTGGAGGTCCTCATCGGGAGCTCAAGCTCCGTGTTCAGTCCCAGCTTTGTCACTTGCTCCTCGTGTGACTTTGAGCTTGTTACGTCACCTCCCTTTACTCTGTATCTTCATCTGTGTAAAGAGGATTCGGATAGCACCTCACAGGGTTACCCACAGCAACTGCAGCCGTGTCTGGCATGCAGTGAGCCCACAGTGAATTTTAACCAGTACTAGTGATAAAATAGAAATAGCCCTTGAGGATTCACCCCTAACATTGTTTATAGCCACTAACATCTAAATGGTATGTGAAAATTCTAAGGGGTGAGTGTGCTGGTGTAGCAGGTTTGGGTGACAGATGCCCAAGGAGGGAGGTAAGGAACCAGCAAAAGAGGAAAAGAAGGCTTCCGTGGGGGATGGATGGGGAGGGCAAGAGAATGAGTTTCACAAGCTTGCTGAAGCGGCAATGCAAAGCACGCCACCTGCCCTGCTAGCTTATAGGTAATTGGTTGTTGGCATTTCTTTCTTGTCTTCTTGCTCCACTGGCTCCCAATTAGGGTTTAAGTAAAACCGCTGGATGATGTTGCAAATAGAAAAGAGAGGAAACTCCACTCAGTGAAGAGTGAGGGTGGAAGTATGTGTCTGGGTGGAGGGGGTAGAGGAAGGGGAGGAAGAAAGAGTCCATGCAGCAGAAAAGGGCCATTGTTATGGTTTCATAGAGTCAAATCTGAGGTTCACACTTGATCTTACCACTTACGTTCTGTAATTCTCGATAGGACATTTAACCCAAATGGCACCAATCTAGTTTTCCTATCTTTAAACGGAAGTAAAGGTTCTTTTTCATCAGGAGGTATAAGAATGCACGGAGATAATGTCTGTGGCACATAGCGCCTGGTCGATGACGCGTTTTGTAGGAAAACTCTTTGTTTTTGTGCTGCTGCCACCTGACCCAGCTGGACTCCTGATGGACTCTTCCTCCTTTCCTGCTGCAGATTCCTCTGGCTCGTAATATTTTTGGTCTCATTGGCCCCAATGCAGGACTTGGCTTTTCCATAGGTAAGAAGTGCCCTTAAAGGAAACAAGAGGCCCCTGAATGTTGGCTTTGGGTCAGATCAGAGGGGGTATATGGAAAGGCAGAAGAAGCAGGAGAGCGGCTGGCGGGGGTATGGAGAGATGGGCTCATAACTCCTGGTAGGAATGGGTGTCAGTTCTGAGGGAGGACAGACAGCAGGCAAAGGCAGTGGACTAAAGGGGGGAGGAAAAAGGGGGATGCCACAAACAGGGAGGGGGACTGTGGGTAGAGCTGACCGCGGCATCCTGCTTGCTCTGACCACAGGCATGGTGGATTCCTCTATGATGCCCATCATGGGACACCTGGTGGACCTGCGCCATGCCCCGGTGTATGGGAGTATCTATGCCATCGCTGACGTGGCTTTTTGCATGGGCTTTGCTATAGGTATGTTGGTGGAGGGATAGGGGAGCACCAGGACCTGGTACCCCACTCTCCCTTTATCTACTGTTTACCAGGTAGAAGAGGCTGATTCTCCTAGAGCTCTGGAGATATTTGACCCTGGGACATCCCCTGGGTCACCTGCTGCCCCTAGCATGGTGTCCTCCGTGTGATCAAGACTCAATAAATACTTGTAGGTTTGCTTTATTCCTCGCAGGCCCATCCACTGGGGGTGCCATTGTGCAAGCCATTGGCTTCCCCTGGCTCATGGTCATCATCGGGGTCATCAACATCATCTACGCTCCTCTCTGCTACTACCTGAGAAGCCCCCCAGCCAAGGAGGAGAAGCTTGTAAGGGGCTCTGACTACTGCTGAAAAAATAATAATCTTCTGTTTCTTTCCATGTCTCTCATCCCTTTTTATCCCGTGCTCTTATTTCCTCCCTCTTTGATAGGCTCTCTGCTTTGCCATGTTTTCTGATGCCCCTTTCATCTCTCTCTTTCCTTTGTGCCCTTCCTTATTTTCCCTTCTCTACACAACCACTTTCTCTCTTACACTGGTCAGTTAGGAAGGGTCCTAAGTACAGAAGGAAAATGGGATGCTTGTAAAGTGTTGGGGTCAAGGATCATCAAAGGCATCCTGTATTTGCTGTAGTTACCAGCAAAGTGTGAATTACCAAATCATGCCCACAAAATGGACAGAATTCTACTGGGCACATTCATTCATTCACTCACATCTGTTATCGTCCTTACCAGGTCATTTCTTAAAGTACAAACACCCCAGGGGAGAGAACCGCAGCATATGATTTTAGTTAATAAGATACTTTCCTCTTACCACAGCATGAGCACCCTGAGGATCTGGGTGGGTTAGGGATGGATGTGGAGGACGCTTAAAGGAGCAAAAGAAGACGTGAAAGTCTGATGGGAGGTGGTGCCCATTTCGGCTGGCTCCCTGCTATAGCCTGTACTACTGCTAAAAGGATTCAATTCAAAGCATATCAGATGATTGTCTTGACTAGGGTGACTACACCTTGGTCCCTTGGGTGGCCTATGCACATACATGAAGCAGAGCAAGGGTCCTTTGCTGGTTTCTTGAGTCTTTTCTGTGCAGCACTAGACTTGGATGAGCTAGTTGGGGAAGGGGATGGGGAAGCTGGTGAAGGATGCGCAGTGATTTCTCTTCCTGCCTCTTGCTACAGGCAGTTCTGAGCCAGGACTGCCCCATGGAGACCCGGATGCACGCAGCCGAGAAGCACATGAGGGAATTTCCTCTGGGGGAGGACAGCGATGAGGAGCCTGGCTGTGAGGAGTAGCAGCAGAAACTGGTCCCTGGACCTTGTCACGTGAGGCTCAGACTTCAGTGACCGCCTCGTTCCCTGGACGCGGATCTCCACGGGCTGTTCTTCACTTCTCTCTCCCCTGGTGTCTCCTTTCCCCCCCCCACTCCCATGCATGCTGTTTCCTGGTTCTCTCCTCACCTGTGTCACCTCTAGCTCTCCCTCTAAGCTTTGATGCCTCAGCTAGCCCACCTTTTGTGGGAGGACAGAGTGATGCTTCCTCCTCGGTTTCTGTAAGGCAGTGTGGGTTCTGCGAGGGGTGACTCATTTCACAGAGGTGGCAGTGAGCGGTGTTCCCTGAAACCAGTGGGGTGGCTGACAAAACTCATTTCATCTGTTATCTGATTTTCTTTGGCACCTTCCCAACAGACTATAAGAGTTTTGTCCTCTGTTGCTCGACATGGCCCTCCCTGACTTTTCCCAGATGAGTTGAGAAAGTGTCCTCAACCTTGTATTGCTGCCACATCGCCAGTTTGGGAAATGTTTGCCTGGTTTTTATAAGCTGAGTATTTTCTCTGTGGCCAGACCTACAGCTGCTGAAGTGAGTCTGCCCTCGGTGAAAGGAGGTCTCCTATTTTCCTTATTACTGAATGGAAAGGAAAAGGGCCTGCTTGTCTTATGCTTGAGTTACTGACTTTCTCATGATTTCCCCTGTGGGTTTTGTCTACCTTTCCTTAAATTTCTTAGATTCTTAGAAATAAATGTAGGAGGACAGAAAACACAGTCTATGAGCTCTAAGATTTCATGGGAACAAGGGTAAAGCAACTGTCCTGGAATCCCTTCCAACTCGGGTTTCCTAACACAAAGATTCTAATGAGACATTGTCCACATTTGCTAATGAATAAGTTGTTCCCTGATTCAGACATGGCAAACTAGACGCTCTTTTACAGAAAAAGACAGTGTGTGGGCAAATACAGGAGGTACTATAAATATTTTCACATTTTTCTACCTTTTTCAAATAATTACTAAGAGATGGGGTTTCCAAGATATGGGAGACACGGCACCTACCCTTAGGTAGTTTTCCATCTATCTGGGCAAACTGGATATACATTGAATAAAAACGATCAATACTGCAAGTGTGTATATACACTTGTGTTCAAGTGTAAAGAGGCAGGGTTGCTCAGGGTCTGGGTGGGGAATAATGGTGGAGATGGAGGCAGAGGCAGGAATGGAAAGACCCACAGGCACAGACTTGGGGTTCCTGGATATTAGATCGGGGTGTTCAGACTTTACTCTGGAACAGTGCCTGGGTCTGATTAGTGCACTCCTCTGCAAGAGGTTGGTGGGTTCAGTGCAAGTCCTGTATCATCAGAACACATTCAAGCTTAGCCTCAATGAATTCTTACCACTTGGACAATGGGTATCTGATTTATGGGTGTGTTTTTAGGGGGTTGGCATTAACTAGACTTACCTGCTTTGCAAAACCCGATGTATTTCTATCATTTAGTCAGGATGATATTGTCTCAGATTTCGAAGGAGCTCAAAGATAAAATTGGGAAATAATTAGTCAAAATATGTAAGCTGTGACTACAAATTTTACATTGAAAGCATGTCCACTGTGACTCTTGTACAAGGTGGGAGTGGGATACGGTAGGGTGTGGAGGTGTCAGGGGCACCAACAACAGTTCTCTTTTGATTCTCACATCCACATGGAGGACAATTTATAATTAAAGGATGGGCTTGTTACAGAAATTGTTCACACATTAAGAAAAAGTAGGAAGAATTTTTTTTTTTTTTTTTTTTTTTTTTTTTTGCGGTACGCGGGCCTCTCACTGCTGTGGCCTCTCCCATTGCAGAGAACAGGCTCCGGACGCACAGGCTCCAGACGCGCAGGCTCAGCGGCCGTGGCTCACTGGCCCAGCCGCTCCGCGGCATGTGGGATCTTCCCGGACCGGGGCACGAACCCGCGTCCCCTGCATCGGCAGGCAGACTCTCAACCACTGCGCCACCAGGGAAGCCCAAAAAAAAGTAGGAAGAATTTTTAAAGGAGTAATTCATCTTTAACTTGTTAGTAAACATTGAGCAATTTAAAACATATGTGTAAGGAGAAACAATGTATATAATTTATTCAGCCTTTCAAAATACTGTGATAAGAGTCAACACCAAACCCTACAAAGTAAGTCAGGACCCATTTTTTTATGATAGGTCAGAAATAGGTCATAAATGTAGCCTATATATAGAAGATTATTAAAAAAGAGAATATCATAAAACTAGAAAATGAATTAGTCTTTATCAATGGTTTTACAAAAGATAAAGAATTCATGGTAAACTTCACAGGTGACCCTAAGCTCTTCTAAAAATGAAAATACCAGCCCAGCAAAAATGAGCCACGAGTGTTTTCTTGTTTCTGTTTTTGTTTGTATTTTGGGATTTTTGTGTTTTGTTTTTGGTTTTATTTACTGGTTTGGGGTTTTTTTTTTGTAAAAGTGGCAGAAAGCATCAGATGACCTCTGTGTGGAATGGCCGAAGATGTGTATTTTCCCCTTATGAAAGGGAGGAGCTGCAGAGACTATAAACATTTATAGGGTGTGAGGCCCCTACCTACCAATGAGATGTAACAAAGGAGACAGTGGAACTCATGAGCTATTGTGCTCAATAGGCCAGAAAAATACTGGGAATTCTCAGAGTGTTGAAAACAAACCAGAAGACATTCTATTTCCAAAGTACAAAACCTGGGGTGGAAACAAGGCACAGGCAGTTACCACAGGCAGTAACTGTGGAGTTGGAGAAAATGCAGAGGGAGCACACGAGATGATAAATGGCTGGCAGGGAGAGTGGTGTGGAGAGAGACAGGACAATTCTTATAGGGAGGGATCCAAACCCAAGGGGATGTGAAGAAAGTAGCTAAAACCTTTAAGAAAGGCCCCGTCTTGGTGTCAGCACCGAATCTCAGAACACTTCCACAAAGGGTTACTCCAAAAGCACTACAGAGCTAAGGCAAGAGTCGGTATTAGGGAATATTATCTCCCACTGTGTTGTCTTACTTATGGAGTATCATTACTCCAAGATATAGCCCAAAGTGAAATAAAATAAGTTTTCTAAGAATATTTGACCCTATACCTGGAGGCAGCTCTGGAATGCTTGTGTAAGTCTGTCCTCTGAGGTTGCCATGAAGAAAGGGCAATGTAGTTCTTCCACACAGCGTGCCTGGGGGGCCCTGGATGCGATGCGGCTGAGTCTATCTTTGTCATCTCTGATACCTGTTTGTCCTCTACCTGTAGACTGAGCTTCGTGGGTGACGCACCAAGGTCGCTGTGTCACCCTACAATCCTGTCCAAGGCAGAAAAACTTTCTCTGGAGCAAGGGAGGCTTGGAACAAGGTGACTTTGGCACACAGCACTCTCCCCCCTTGCTGGGAGGGAGGAATGCTGAGGTCATAAGGTGATAGAAGGAGGACCAAATCAAGAGTAAACAGAACGAATCCTAGTCTAGCTCTGCCACTGCCCAGCTGTGTGTCCTGGGGCAGGTCATTTCACACCTCTGGGCTTTAGCGTCATCCCCTGTAGATCAGATCTGGCTTTCTGTGGAGCCATCCTGCCGCTGGCTTGTTTTGGGGCCACCTTCAGTGAGTGCCAGGGGCAGGGCCTGTGTGAAGAGCCTAAGGCAGAGGTGGGCCATCCAGCCAGTGCTTCAGCGCACCTCAGAAATACAGATGTGACTTGAGGCTTGATTTCCTGTATTCAGGAAGTTATTGGAAATAAGATATGCACCTTCTTCTGCCTCCTTCTCCTTTTCCTCCTCCCCCTCCCCTACCCCCTTTTTCCTCTTTGTTCTTCTTCTTCTGGAGGGTGAAGAGTACAGTGTAAGCAGAGGCAAGAGGCCTGCTCAAGGTCTGTTTGCCTTTGTCCTCCAAACTGAGTCAGCATACAGTCTCCTGAAGTCACAGGGGAGGAAACTGAGGTTGTTTGGCCGAATCTTGCTTGTCCTCGGTTACTCAGACTCTTAGCCCAGGCCAGTAACTGACAGCTATTCATCAAGGGAGACTTGCAGGGTCCTGGGTGTGCTGAGGGGCAGCCAGACAGGGTGGATGCCACAACTGGTTGTTGAGCAAATCTTCCTAGGAAAGCAAGAAGCTCTGTGTGTACAGGTGTAGTGCAATCTAGCAACATGACAATGTGCAGGTGGCCTGGTGCTCACCCTAGTTCTACCATGGAATCACGGGCTATCAGGGATCTGGGGACAGGGCAGCAGTATTACAGAGCAAAGCAGGTGGCAGAACTCCTCTACATATAAGCAATGTGGCAATGAAAATGTCCTTATTTGTAAAGTGGAAAAAATAGCAGTACTTTAGTAACAGGGTTGTGATGAAGATTAAATGAGATAATAATAAATGAACTAAGAATACGCTTTATAAATCATAAAGTCCTATCCAAGTGCTACTTTCTGTTATCAGTTAGTCCAACTCTCTTATCTCACAGAAGAGGAAACAGGTCCAACAAAGGAAAGTGAGCTTCCTAAGGTCGTCCACTAGAATGGAGCACAGTCTACATACAAATTCCTTCTCAGATATATGATTTGCACATATTTTCTCCCATTCTGTGGGTTGTCTTTTCACTCTCTTGATGTATCCTTTGGAGCACAAATGCTTGTAATTTTGAAATCCGTGTATCTATTTTTAATTTGTTACTTGTGCTTTGTCATCATAGCTAAGAAACCGTTGTCTACGCCATGGTCATGAAGATTTATACCTATGTTTTCTTCTAATAGTGTTTAGGTTTATATTTAGATCTTTGATCTATTTTGAGTTAATTTCTGTATGTGGTGTGAGGTAGGGGTCCCACTTCATTGTTTTACGTGTGGATGTTCAGTTGTCTGAGCACAATTTATTGAAAAAACTATCATTTTCCCATTGAATTTTCCCAGGACTGTTTTCGAAAGCCAGCTGACTATAAATGTAAGGATTTATTTCTGAGCTCCTAATTCTATTCCATTAATTTATTTGCCAGTCCTTCATCCTAGCAGTTTCCAAAAAATTCTTGCTATCTCATGTAGTATCAACTACTTTTCCCAAATCCTTCCTTCTGAATCCTTTCATAGGGTAGCTATAGGAACTTATATGAGTTAAACTCTTTCCAGCTCATTTAAAGAAAGATGGGGGGGGGGGGTGGAAATTACTCATAGTTTAAATTTGCTTGTAAAGACATTGAAAAGAGCCAGCGTTGAGACAGGTTTGGAACAGAGTTTGGTCTGTGTGCCTGCATTTATTTTTCATATTTGCTGGAGTAGTCTGAAATTAAGTCCTTTATTTCTGACTCTTGGCCTGACTCTTCCTGTTAGCCATTAGCTGAGGCAGAACCATGGCTGAACTTGTTTTTGGCATGCATAATATGCCTGGCATGCAAGGCTGTGGGGGAATGACGTGGGGGTATCACCGCCCCGTGCTGACCCCTCCGCTGACCCCTGCATCCAGAGCGCTTGCCAGAAATTATGGTAGCAGCACATCTTACACATCCAGCTCTACTCGGGCTCTGCCCCTTGGTCCATCTTGGCCTCCAGCCACTGACACTCTGAGCCAAGGGCTTCCTTATGGAAATCACTTACATCCACTCCCCCCAGGCTTTCCTTTCACCTGGTTGAATCACAGGTTAGTCCACCTCTGCTCTATCTCCTTACGTCAGTACCAGCAGAAATGCCTCGTAGTCTCTGCATGTGGATGTCTCTTCCCATAGGTTCCAGGACTGATACAGGCCATTTAATGGGCCCTTAGGAGGGGTGGGGTGGGGCAGAGTTAAAAATGCTCAGATCACTATCTTGAGTGGAGTGCTGATTTCCCCCACCCACCACTGCAGTATTCTTAGTCATTTTTCCTTTTCCTTTCCATTCTTTTTTTCTCTTTTCTTCTCCTTCTCCTACTTCTCCCCCACTTCTTTTTCCTCCCCCCTCCTCCCTCCTTTTTAAAAATTATGTATGTTACATATAAAGTAAAGTGTACTGTTGGGCTGCCCCCTGCAGGCCTACAAGGCCCGCTCTTGCCCAGCTTTAGGACCAAAGAAGGAGCCCGGAGTCAGCAACAGAGATGGTTTAATGGATGGGGGAGTTTACATGTCTGAAGCAAGGTCCTGGAGCAACACCCCACCGTGTGCAGGGGATGTCGGGTAGGATATGATGACAGTCTTCACCACCAGAGGGAGAGGGAGATTACCAGTTATAGGGGGAAATTAATGTCAGGTTGGCTCATCAGTTACCGGGGAAACCAGCAGAAGGGCAGGGCCCTCACCGCCCCTTTGATAAGAACAATCACTAGCTGGGGCCTGGAACAAGTATGTAGGAAGTTCAGTTATGTTAGTAGGGTATAGGTGAAGCAGGCACTGGTCGAGCAGGGGGTGTATAGAGAGCAAGAGAACAGCTATCTCGAGTGGCCTGGCCATACATGTACTAATAAGGGCATGCTGGATAAATTAATTAATTAATTAATTTATTTATTTATTCTGAGAGCTTTTCATTTTATTTATTTGTTTTTTAAATTTAGTTTTTACTGAAGTATAAGAGTTGATTTACAATGTCGTTTTAGTTTCTGTTGTACGGCAAAGTGATTCAGTTATACATATATATACACATATTCTTTTCCATTATGGTTTATTACAGGATAATGGATATAGTCCCCTGTGCTACACAGTAGGACCTTGTTGTCCATCCATTCTGTGTATAACAGTTTGTATCTGCTAATTCCAAACTCACAATCCATCTCTCCCCGACCTCTCCTCCCTCTTGGGAACCACAAGTCTGTTCTCTATGCCTGTGAATTTGTTTCTGTTTTGTAGATAAGTTCATTTGTGTCATATTTTAGATACCACATATAAGTAATATCATATGGCATTTGTCTTTCTCTGTCTGACTTACTTCACTTAGTATGATAACCTCTAGGTCCATCCATGCTGCTGCAAATGGCATTATTTCATTCTTATGGCTGAGTAACATTCCATTGTGTATATATATATACACACCACATCTTCTTTATCCAGTCATCTGTTGATGGATATTTAGGTTGCTTCCAAGCCTTAGCTATTGTAAATAGTGCTGCTATGAACATTGGGGTGTGTGTATCTTTTTGAATTATGGTTTTGTCTGGATATACGCCCAGGAGTGGGATTGCAGGATCATATGTTTACTCCATTTTTAGTTTTTTGAGGAAGCTCCATACTGTTTTCCATCGTGGTTGTACCAATTTACATTCCCACCAACAGTGTAGGAGGGTTCCTTTTTTTCCACACCCTCTCCTATGCTGGATAAATTTATGTATGTGTGTGTAACTACCACTCAGATAAAAATATAGAACACTTCCATCACCCCAGAAGGCTGTCCCTCTTCAACCAATACCCACCCCCCATCCAAAGGTAAATACTATCCTGACTTCTATTCCCATCAATTGTTTTTGTCTGTTCTTGAACTTCATATATATTTCTCCATTTACTCAGATTTCTCTTTATTTTTCTCATTATGATTTTATAATTTTCTTCAAATAAATTTCTTTTTGTTTCTTTTCTTAATTGAAGTATAATTGATTTACAATATTATATTACTTTTAGGTGTACAACATGGTGATTCAATATTTTTATAGATTATACTCCATTTAAGGTTATTACAAAACAGTAACTATATTTCCCTGTGCTGTACAATATATCCTGTTGCTTATTTATTTTATACATAGTAGTGTTTATCTCTTAACATTTTACCCCTATCTTTCCCCTCACCCTTCAAGTAAATTTCTTGCAGGGAAATCTGTGACATATTGGACCTTTTAAATATGGCATCTCACTTCATCTTCTTGGGTTAGGCATTACTGTCCCCATTTTACGTGGACAAAACCAAGGCTGAGAGGTTAAATAATCAGCTTGAGCTCACATAGTCACTTTCTCACAGAGCAAGCAGCGGAGTCCAGATTTAAATTCATGTTGGTCTGCTTCCAAAGTCTGAGCTCTTTCCTCCAGAAACTAATATCTCAACAAACACCTTCTGCTCATGAACAAAACTTAATATAGGGCCCTTTTCCACGGCAGTGAATTATTACTAAAGTTGGAATGGGCTGTAGAAACTTTTCTGCATATTTTGAGAAATATGGTACGTTACCTTTATTTGCTCCCACCCTGCTTCTCCTCCCTCCCGAGACACCTACCAAATTCTGTCTCAATTTCCACAGTGAAACTGGCCTCAGGTTTCCTGTATTTTTGACCGACTTAAACCATCAAGAGTAATGGTCGGGACTTCCCCGGTGGCCCAGTGGTTAAGAATCTGCCTGCCAATGCAGGGGACACGGGTTCGATCCCTGGTCCGGGAAGATCGCACGTGCCATGGAGCAACTAAGCCCGTGCACCACAACTACTGAGCCTGCACTCTAGAGCCCGCGAGCCACAACTACTGAAGCCCTCGCTCCTATAGCCCGTGCTCTGTAGCAAGAGAAGCCACTGCAATGAGAAGCCCGCGCACCGCAAGGAATAGTAGCCCCGGCTCGCCGCAACTAGAGAAAGCCCGTGTGCAGCAACGAAGACCCAACACAGCCAATAAATAAATTTATTCAAAAAAAAAAAAAAAAAAAGAGTAATGGTCAATTTCCCATTCTTTCCAGAAGAGGGCAGTAGAGTCCACACTAAATTGCTTAGACCCTGAACTGCCTAAAGCCAAATTCCAATGAGACCTGAGGCGAGTGACTCACTGAGCAGTTACTGTTTACTAATTATTGTGGACCTTATGCACACACAACGTTACATAAAGTTTACGCACAATGTTAAGTGAAGTTTAATTTCTACATTCTGTTCTCCCTTTTCCCTTTGAACTCGTCCACACCCTTATCTTCTCTTATTGAAACCTCTCACTTACCCTGCTTCTGACGTCCTCTCAGCTCCGAAGTAAGTGAATGGGGAGTCTGTTTTCTTGGGGCTCTGTTTTCTTCCAAAGGCAGTCCTAGAAAGTTGTTTGCCAGTTTGTATTCATGACTTCCCTCAAAGTGACTGCTAATGGCTGACTCCAGTGCAAGAAGCGTGGCGTAATATCTGGTTAGTATTGGGCAAATCTATAAGATAATTAAAAAAAAAAAAAACATTTAAAAACTACAAAGAAAAATAGCTGACATTTTTTGTGTGATGTTTCCTCATCCCACAACTCGTGTCTCTGTGCCTTTACTAAGTGCCAGGCACTTTTTAAGCCCAGGCGCCCACAGAGACACTGAAGACCCCTATGCAGCTGTGCACATGTGAGTGAGTTCCAGATTTGTGGCACAGAGTCTGCAGGAGGTAGAGACCTCAGAGGACCAGCACAGCTGCTGAAGAGGCTAATGTCTGCAACTTAAGAGCTTACTCTGGTGCTGAACTTGCTGTATATCTGGGGTCGGTGGAGTAGAGACTTTCCTTGCCCTACTCAAACCTCTGCCAGGGTGACTGACCCTTTCTACCTCTGATGTCCTGTGGGCCTCATGGCTACATCACTTGCCTGGATTGTTTTCTGCACTGTCTTGTGTTCATCTTTACTATTCTGAGTGTATGAATGGTAGCTCCCCAAGCCAGACTGTGGGTTCCTCAAGGATCCTTCCATGCTGCACACTTTTTGACCCTCTTGTAAATTTCTATGGTACATAAGCTTAGAAACTCTTGATTGATTGGAGCTTGGAGTGGGAATCCCATTGCTAGTGTGAAATAAAAGTCATATTTTTATGACAAGACATTTAAACAAAAAATCTTCTCTGCCCTTTGGCCCCCTGTCTCCCCCCACTGTGCACTGTGTATCCTCATTATGCATCAACTAAACCTCCTCCATGGGCAGGGCCGGGATACCTGCTCAACCTCTCGTAGCACCAAGACAACTCCTTAAAAGGTAACATTCCTTCTCGATCTTGTAAGGGGTTACGTGACCCACCATGAGGGCGCTTAGATCTGGATTATGTAATCTGTCAGTAATACATCATTTGATGTACACCTCTCTGTCTCAGAAAACTTATACAAATTGTGCCTTGATTTCTAATGGGCAGAACAGTTCTCAGAGCTTCCTGAGGCGCTCTTCCTGGGTTATAATCCTCAAACTTGGCACAAATAAAATTCTCCTTTGCTTTCTTAGATCGATTGATTAAGTTTTCGTCAACACCAGCGCTTACTAGCTGGCATTTCCCCACCGTGGGTCCCGGCGTCCTCATCTGTGAAACAGGGAGGTTGGTCCTGAACAATCCTGCCATTCTGGAATTCTTTGTATCCTGCTTTGTCTTTTCTAGGGTCTGCGTAGAGAAATGCTGAGTGACTGAAGCCAGCCAGTTACTTGGTGGGTGGGGGAGGAGGTGCGTGTCAGCATCAGTCTCAGCAGTGAGAGGGGGACATGGGGTTTTGGTTGGAGGGATCCCTGGGAGGTTTTAGCACATTGGATGAAAGTTCTGAGTTTCCTTTGGCCTCAGCCTCTCTCTTCAGAAACAACGGAAGCATTACAGCTAGCATCACTTAAAAGCTGCAGAGAAATGGAGAATAAGGCTCCCTAAAATGGCCATGAGAACCAGTCACCAGCAGAGCTTTCTTCGGCATGAGACTAAGTTGAAGAAAAATCTGCATTCAGACAAATGGCTCGCTGGGTAGCTTTGTTTATGAAATACAGTGATGTCCTGTGAATCTAATATGGGATGTTATCTTACAGTTGATGACATGGCTTCACGTAATTTTTGTTCCATTAAAAAAACTTTAATTCTCCTCTGTGGGTCAGACTTGAAATGGTGTTCAACGCAAAGGAGCTTATTAAAAGATGTGAGGGTCAGAGATTATTCATTAAGAGTAATGGACACACTTTGTGGGTATTAAAACCCTCAAAACTGATTAGTTCTGGCATGTTCATTTTTTAAAACAACTGCAGAATAGTGGGAACAGGCCTGGATTTCAAAATCAAGGCGTGGTCTGGATCCCCTAGGGACCAGGAGAGGGGACGGCTTCATCTCTCTGGATCCCATTCAACTGAGTGTAAGACTCATGGCTTATGTGTCAGGCTGGCTTGGGGGACAGTGAGTGAGCAGGTCAACCTGGAGTGGGGTGGGGGGACCTACAAGTCTGGAAAGGTGGTGAGAGGTCAGACGACAGAAGTCGGTGGCCATCAGGTCAGGGTCTATGACCTGTCTTTTGCAGACACCAGAAATCAAAGAAAGGATTACAAGGTCAAAAAGCACGTGGGAAAGATGGGCCTTGCTGTGTCACACAGGATGACGAGGCAGGAAGATGGAGTTGGACTCTTAACCATCATCCAGGCATGTTACTTCCCCTTGTAGAGCATTTGATGTTACACTTTCAGTCCAGTATGAGGTGCTGTCTGTTTGGGTGGTTTTTATAAGCTCATCTCCATTTTTTATTTGTTTCCCAGTCCCCTTGCCAGGGGGCCGCTTGTACTCCTATGGCTGCCCTGTGGCCTCTGTTCCCCTGACAGCCTTGCCTGGGGTGGCCCCATGTCTGTGGCTCAGCTCTGCTGGCATCAGGTCACGGATGGTGACATCAGGTCAGGACCTCTTAGAGCCGGGTCACTCCCACGTGATAGGACACGGTCCACACTGAACTGTACTCTCAACACTTACAACTATGGCAATCTACCATCTAGGGTCCAGCACCCAAGTGTGGCCAAAGGGAACTCTAAAGTTTGCTTTTGGTCCCCGTGACCTGCTATCATCTGCCCAGTGCATCCTAGCGGGGTCTGCTTGCCTGGGAGTTTCCTCATCCCACAACTCGTGTCTCTGGATCCCAGCTCCTAAGTGCCCTGCTCACCCCTTTCCAAAGGGACAGCCAAGCCTTGCTCAACAGACCATCTGGCATGTGTGGTAAAGGCTCCAAGCTTCAAGGTCTGGGTTTTCTGTCTGGATGCTGGGGGTGTGACTAACACCTGAGCCAGAGCCATGGGGCCAAATAAGGTCACGTGTGGGAAGTCACCTTGAGTGCTCCCAAGTGTGCCCAAGTGGTAACGGGCCTGCTCACGGACATGTCTAGGGCCCCGAGAACTTTGGAAAACTCCTCTCCTTTCCAGAACATGTTGGTGAGTTTAGCTGGGTCTTGTGGGGGCTGGATTTTAACCCAGAGGAGGGATGTCTGTGGGAAGGAGGTGGAGAAGGGCCAGCACATTGATTCTCAGCACCGGCTGCCATTAACGGAGGAGCAGGCATCTGAGCATCTGAATCTTGCTTTAGGATGCAAGGACCAGGAAGGAGGAACAGTGACATGTCTGAAGGCTGAGCCAGTCACCATAAACCCCTTGACTGGTCACGGTAAGTCCAGCTCGGCAGAGGGAAAGCTGGCTCACCGTGGTCTATCTGATCAGCCAGTGTTGATACAAAGCAAGGAACCTGATGAACATAAACACGTGAAATATTTCTAGCAGTGACCTTCTGTCTGCAGTTGTGAAGTCAGGACCCAACTCTCAGTGCCCTGCTCTGTGTCCGCACAAACACTTCACGCTTGTGTTTGTTCAGAGTCCTGCCTAACGGGGCTGAAGCAGAGCCTGTGAGTCACATGCATGTGTCATCCAGCGGGCGTCCAGTGCTAGTGTCTTTACCAAAGACGGCAAAGAGAGTGCAAAGATAAGAGCCAGCCTCTGCTCTCAGATATCTCAAAATCCAGTTGAGGAGACCAGACCTGTGTGACCTGGGACAACTTGCACAGCCTCTCCAGGCCTGTTTTTCCAATCCCCACAGTAGAGAAGGAACTTCCACTTCCGTTAAAGAATCACAGACCCTTAGCTGTGGCAGAGACCTCCTCCTCCTGCCACCTCTCTTCCACCACAGCCTAGACAAGGAGTCCCTTTTGTTCCATACCTCCTCTCATGGGGACCTCACTACCACCTGTGCAGTCATTCTGATGTGGGACAGCTCTAATCGTTAACAAGCTATGTATTTTCTTTGGGAGAAGATTTAACACCCAGGGAGACCAAGGGAAGCTGGGCGCTGGTCCAGGGAACTGGGATGCCCCTGAGCTGGCATTCCTGTCTGTGCTGATGGCTTCTGCCAAGGGGAGGAGAGAGAATGGCAGCCTCTCCTGTCCTCCCTGGCTTTGTAATCCTCCTGGGCCAGCTGCCCTCATCCTTGCCCTCCACACTTAGCCTGCACTGTTCTTTCAGACAGGAATGAGTGTCCCCTTACACCAGATAGAGAACTTGTTTCATGCTTCAAAATCTAGCTCAAATGTCTCTTGTAGGGGCACAAAAGTTTTCCCTTCCCTGCTTCTCATTTCTTTGGCTAACTTAATAATGAAACTGACATAAGACAGATTAACAGGAGAAAAACAAATCTGATTTTGTAAGCATGGGAGTCCAGAAAAAAATGAGGCTCAAAGAAGTGACCAAAGCAGGCAGCTTTTATACCTTCTTGACACAGAAACAATAAATTTGTGAAGAATTGACAAGACAAAGAAGTTTGGTCTTGGGGTAGTAAATTCATGAGGGAGTGACCATGTTTATTTACACAGTCTTCTCAGCTCTAAATTCTGTCTCTGGTGATACAAGTGCCTTCTATTTTCCTGGTACAGGGAGGGTGGCTTTCAGGGGGACAAAGGAGGATCAGAGTGTCCTTTTGACACCAGCTGTTTCTCAAGTAACTTTAACTCAAAATAATCAAGGACTTCCCTGGCGGTTCAGTGGTTAAGACTTCACCTTCCAGTGCAGGGGGTTGCGGGTTCAATCCCTGGTCGAGGAGCTAAGATCCCACATGCCTCACAGCCAAAAAAACAAGACATAAAACAGGAGCCATGTTGTAACATATTCCCTAAAGACTTTAAAAATGGACCACATTAAAAAAAAATCAATATGCCAAGTGGCACATCTTGGAGTGCCGTATTCTGCTCCTCTACCCTCTTCTTTCATGAAGTCTTCTCTGATTTATCCAGGCCGAGCCACTCCTCTCTCCACATTCCCTCAACACTGAGCACTAGCCTCAGTTACAGCAGGAGTATGTAGTATAGCTGCTGGATGTTTACAAACCTTCTCCTTCACTAGACTCCAAGCTCCTCCAGCCTGATTGCTGGCTCTTCTAGCCAGGTTTGCATCTTTCTTATCTGTTACAGATCCCAACATATAGTGTGTACTCAGTTAATATTTGTTGCTGTGACCCATCTACATATAGACATAGATAGATATACACATACACGTCTTTATTTTTATTTCTTCTTCCCCTCCTCCCTCCCTCCCTTCCTCCCATCCCTTTCGGCTGTAAGCTCTTTCCTGTGGAGGACAGAGGCAGATGCCCTCAGAATGAACTATAGTTGTAAGAGGAGGGCCATCATCTACTAGCAGTTCAGAATTTCTCATAAAGCTCTTTAAAAATTATATTTATATATATATATATATATATATATATATATATGTGCATTCAAACATAGCAGTTAGTAATAGCAACTTACAAAGCAAAAGCAAGTTAAAAACTTAATCGTTTAAAAAGAACAGGTGGGGCTTCCCTGGTGGCACAGTGGTTGGGAGTCCGCCTGCCGATGCAGGGGACACGGGTTCGTGCCCCGGTCCGGGAAGATCCCACATACCACGGAGCGGCTGGGCCCGTGAGCCATGGCCGCCGAGCCTGCGCGCCTGGAGCCTGCGCGCCTGGAGCCTGCGCGCCTGGAGCCTGCGCGCCTGGAGCCTGTGCTCCGCGTCGGGAGAGGCCACAACGGTGAGAGGCCCGCGTACCGCAAAAAAAAAAAAAAAACAAAAACAGATGGATTTCTAAGTAAAAGAAGTAAAACTGGTATTTAAATAGCCCCTTCCTTACTTTCACCTCTGCCCCAGCCAATAAATCTTTTTGTTTTATAGCTCTTGAGTTAATTTCCATTACGAATAAGTGATGGGTGCACCAAACCGTGTTATACCCAGAGGTATCTTCCAAGGTTGATTCCTGATGTGCACTAGAAAAGGCCTGCATTTAGAAACGCTTCACCCACGGCCCCTCCTTTGTCCCACAGCTGTGTGTGGCCTGCTCTGTGAGGAATATTGTAATCCATGCACTTTGCAATAAACCAAGAGTGAAAGGGTCCTTCCTGACAATTTGTTGGAATTGATTTCCAGACTTAGCTTGAAGCTTTGGGGCTGCAAAGAGCACGCACCTCATCACTTCCAGCTCCTTTCTTGTTTGGGGGAAACCCAGAGTGCTCTGTGGTAGCCCAGCCAGCAGGGGGCGGCCCAACCTCCCCACAGCTCAGAAGAGGCTCTGGGTCCAAGGAAGCTCTTGGCTCCCTCAGAATCAGAGGGGAGCACTCCTCTCCCTCCTAACAAGGCCTACATTCTGCCTTCACCCTTCTGGGGAGTGGAAGATCTTGAACTTCTCTGTAGCTCCAAGTAGGGGAATTTCACTAATCTCCACCAGTGGGAATCTGATGGGCAAACTTGTTAACAATTTTGTAACCTGGAATTCAGCTCTCTGCATCTTTTCTTTTCAGTATAGTTACATAAGACATAACACATTCCTCTGGTCCAGCCCTCGAATGTGTCCCAAGCTTTAACGCAAAGAATAATTATGGTACAATCCATAGGAGCAGCGGTCACTCTCCGGGCTTTGGCTAACGTCTTTGGTCTAAAGCAGAGATTTGCACCTGTGCATCCCAAAGCTCTAGGCAATCCATGCAGATGGATGGGCAAGGTTGGGGGTTTCCCCAAAACGCTCCACAAAATCTTGTTTCAACAAAAGATTATGCTGCTTAAAGATCAAAGACTCAAGGTTGGGAGCCACTGCCCTAGATGGTCTCCACTGTGAGCCTCTTACTCTCCCCACGGGGATGGTTGATGAAGCAGTAGAGATGGGCATTGCCCAGATCAGGTTGCCTGTCCAGGCAGAGATGTGGCTCATTTTACCAGTGAGGGGATGTCTGACAGCAGAGTGGCTGCACTGGGGCACAGCGGGGTCTAGATTCTAACAAAGGCTGAAGCTGGAAGCCTCTGCAGAGGGTCTCAGGGAACTGTCCATAGGGAGGAGGGATCTCTGATAAATATTCACACTGAGACTATTTACAGTAGCCAAGACATGGAAACAACCTAAATGTCCATTGACAGATGAATGAATAAAGAAGAGGTGGTGTGTATGCATGGTGGAATATCACTCAGCCATAAAAAAGAATGAAATAATGCCATTTGCAGCAACATGGATGGACCTAGAGACTATCATACTAAGTGAAGGAAGTCAGAAAGAGAAAGACAAATGCCATATGATATCACTTATACATGGAATCTAAAATATGACGCAAATGAACTTATCTGTTAAACAGAAACAGACTCACAGGCATAGAGAACAGACTTGCGGTTGCCAAGGAGGAGGGGGGTGGGGGAGGAATGGACTGTGAGTTTGGGATTAGCAGATGCAAACTATTATACATAGGATGGATAAAGAACAAGGTCCTACTGTATAGCACAGGGAACTATATTCAATATCCTGTGATGAACCATAATGGAAAAGAATATGAAAAAGAATATATATATATATATATATATATATATATATATATATAAACCTGAACCACTTTGCTGTACACCAGAAACTAATACAGCATTGTAAATCAACTATACTTCAATAAAATAAATAAAAAAGAAATATTCACGCTGAGATGCAAGGGACTGAAGACATCTTTGGGCCCTCCCTCTTCTGGGCCCTCTTGCATTATAACAGAAATTTAGATTCCTTTTGAATGTTTTTTGCAAATTGGCAGGAGAATTTTGGGAGGACAAGGGGTCCTAAGCCTGCCGTGGGAAGCAGTGGGGAACAGGTCTTCCTTCCACAGACACCTGTGAGCGTCTGTAGGTGCTTGGCACTGTGCTAGGGGCTGGTGTTACAGAGAGAGGTTCATCTGGTCCTTGAGGGACTCTTAGCCTGGTTGGGGAGGGCTGGGTACTCACACCCACAGGTGGAGACATTACCTTAGGTTAGTAAATTGTGTTCGTATGGCCAGAGGGTGCTGTGGGAGTCTGATGCGAGCCCCAGCTTCCAGGCCCACCTGCTCTTTTTTTTTTTTTTTTAATTGAAGTGTAGTTGATTTACAATGCTGTGTTACATTCAGGTATACAGCAAAGTGATTCAGTTTTATATATATATATATATATATATATATATATATATATATATATTCTCTAACTTGCTTGATGATTGCTAGGTTTCGGGGGGGATGGAAAAGTTGAAAACAATCCAGGTATAAATCATTAGTAGAACAGATAAATAAATAGCGGCATTCTTACACAGGAAATATTATGCAGCATTTGGCATAAATGAACTACTCTTATCCCCAACAACATAGATGAATCTCAAAACATAATGTTGAAAGAAAAAAAAAAAAGGCAGATGGAAAAGAGTACATTCGTAAGAGTCCATTTATATAAAGTTCAAAACCAGGCAAAGCTAATTTATGGGGTTAGAAGTCGGTGGTTGTCCCCTGGGGGAAGGGGTGACGGCACCGGGGCGGGGACATGGCTGGGGGTAGTGTGTGTTATGCTCTGTTTCTTGATTTCAATAGTGAACTCATGACCATGTTCGTTTAGGGTTTATTCACTATTCTGTATGTATATGGTATTTTATTTAGAAGTTTACTTAAGAAGGAATGGAGAGATTGGACTGTGTTCTCCCTTCCAGACTTGATCATATCAAAGAACTTGGAGCTGCACTTAATGTGGACCCATTTCTTACCCTGCACAGGGTACCTTCTCAAAAGTTTATGTTTCACAACAGGCTGGTGGACTTCAAACCATGTTCCAGGCCAAAGGGTTCCACGGTGTTGTCCGGGGGTCCAAAGCAGGGTTTATATGCAGTCATTTTACATATGTATGCACGTGGGGAACCACCCTCTAGATCAAGAGATAAAGAAATTGCAGCACCCCTAAAGGCTCCCTCTTGCCCCACCCAGTCATTTAAGCCAAGGGTGACCGTTATTTAGGGAAGCTCTATTTTCAGTTGTTTTGCTTATCCAGGTACAATTTCATCTGAATCAAGTTTTCTAAGGATAGACATCATTTAAGAAAATTGAAACCTACATTTCCCATAGCTCCTGTACCTCCTACAAAAGACACTTTTCTGTGGACATTTAAGCATCCCCTGCTCTTTTAATACCATTCCCTCTTCTCTGGAAAGCAAATAGGAAAACGGTCTCTAAACAGTGGATAGGGACTTCCCTGGCAGTCCAGTGGTTAAAACCTCGCATTTCCAGTGCAGGGGTTCGATCCCTGGTTGGGGAACTAAGATCCTACATGCTGTATGGCCAAAAACAAACAAACAAACAAAACCAACAGTGGATAGAGTAGGCTCTAATCCTGGATAAGGCATTCAGTAAATGCTACTCTTAATTCATCTCAGCTGAAATACCATCCTATCTGGGAAATTGTCTCTAACGGCTTTGGCAGAGCTGAAGCTCCCTCCTCAGTGCTCCCATAGTGACTGGTGCATCTGAAAGGTACCGCGATGCCATGTGTTTACAGGGTTGCTTTGCTCAGTAGACTGTGAGCTCCACGAGGTAAGGAGTATTTTACTCATTCTTTAGCACAAGGAATATGACAGACAATGATGCCAGGATGGAGGTGTGGGTAGAATAAGGGCTGATCATATGTGTCCAATCCTAATTCCTGGAACCTGTGAATATGTTACCTTCCATGACAAAAGAGACTTTACAGATGTGATGAAGGATAAGAATCTTGAGATAGGAAGATTATCCTGGATTATTCGGGTAGGCCCTACCAAATCAAACAAATCCTTAAAAGAGGAGAACTTTTTCCAGCTGGGGTCAGAGTCAGACAGAAACAAGACAACAGAAGCGTCATAAGGATTCAACATTGCTGGCTTTGGAGATGGAGGAAGGGGCCACGAGCCAAGGAATGCGGAGGCCTCTAGAAAGTAGAAAAGTCAGGGAAAGGGATTCCCCAGAGAGCCTCCAGACTCCAGAAGGAATACAGCCCATTCAACTCCTTGATTTTAGCATAATGAGCCTCATTTTGAATTTCTAACCCGTAGGACTATAAGATAATGTTTGTGCTGTTTTAAGCCTTTAATTTTGTCATAGTTTGTTACACATCAATATAAAACTAATACAGGTACAAAAATTGATGAAGAGAGAGGAAGTTGAATGAATGGGTAAGAGGGAGAGCATTAGGAAAGATTCTCTGTTCATTTTATATAGGTCCACTAGGAGGCGCCCTGACCACACTATTGAAACAGCTCCTCTCCTCGGAAGCGCCCAGTTTTTTCAATTTCAGGGAGTTTCCTTTAGGCCTAGAAAGCTGTTACTCCACAAAAAGGCTCAAGGGAAAATTGTGAAGTGGCAATTTTGATCATTTTTCTACCCCTCGTCAGTTCAGAATGCACAGGCCTTCTAGGGGCCGGGTATAGTCCCTCCCTACGTCCAGGCTGGGATCTGCTCACTGCTGCTTCTTAGCTGGCCTGGGGTTCCCCAGGCAGCTCCCCAGTGCTAAAACTGCTGGCCAGAATCCACCGAATAAAACCTACTTGGCCCTTTCATTTAAATACAGCCAATGTACAAATGAACTTATGTACAAAACAGAAATAGACCCACAGACAGAAAACAAACTTACGGTTCGCAAAGGGAAAGGGAGGGAGGATAACTTAGGAGTTTGGGTTAACATATGCACACTACTATATATAAAACAGATGAATAACAAGGACTACTGTATAGCACAGGGACCTCTACTCAACATTTTGTAATAACCTATAAGGGAAAAGAAACTGAAAAAGAATAGATACATGTATATGTATAACTGAATCACTTCGCTGTACACCTGAATCTAACACATCATTGTAAATCAACTATACTTCAATAAAAAATAAATACAGGGCTTCCCTGGTGGCGCAGTGGTTGGGAGTCCGCCTGCCGATGCAGGGGACACGGGTTCCTGCCCCGGTCCGGGAGGATCCCACATGCTGGGCCCGTGAGCCGTGGCCGATGAGCCCGGAGCCTGTGCTCCGCAGTGGGAGAGGCCACAACGGTGAGAGGCCCGTGTATCGCAAATAAATAAATAAATACAGCTGGTGATCCAATAAGCTAATTTATGCCACCTTGTTCATTGCCTCTGCTTCCACTTCTGTCTACACCCATCTCTCTCCTTCCCTGCTTCCTGAAAGAACAATTGAAACACAATAGTTCATTCATTCATTAGTACATTTTCATGGTCATCATTATCATTTATTAAGTTCCTTTGAGGAACTGGTTACTGTTCTAGGAAAACAAGTTAGATAAAACCTGGCTGCTACCTATCCAGCGACTCAATGCTGAAGAGGGGTTTGGAGTGGGGCCCTATTAGCAGAACAATGAAAGTGCTGTAGGACCACAAAGGGCACCTAAGTTCAACCTTTCTTGGGGGAGGAGAGAGACTTGGCCAGAGGAGGTGATATTTGGGCTGGCCCTGGAAGGAGGGTTAAGAGTGTGCTTCTCATAAAGGGGCTGGGAGCAGCAGAGACAGGGGGGCATGGCTTTTGGGGAGTGTCAGGTTCTTCTGAGGGCCTGGAGGGGAGGCTGGAGGCCAGCCAGCAAAGCACAGCGGGGTTCCTTTGTCAAGAGCCTAAAAGGCCAGACCAGGGAGTTCAGACAGTAAAGTCATGGTCAGTTGGGATTATTTAGGGTTTTTTTTTTTTTTTTAAACATCTTTATTGGAGTATAATTGCTTTACAATAGTATGTTAGTTTCTGCTGTATAACAAAGTGAATCAGCTATACATATACATATATCCCCATATCTCCTCCCTCTTGCATCTCCCTCCCACCCTCCCTATCCCACCCCTCTAGGTGGACACAAAGCACCGAACAATACTGTTTTTTAATTTGAAAGTTGCTAAGAGTATAGATCTTAAAAGTTCTCATCACAAGAAAAGGATTGTAACTATGTGAGGCGGTAAATGTTAACTAAACTTATTGTGGTAGTTATTCTGCAGTTTATACACATATCAAATTACTATGTTGTACACCTGAAATTAATATACTTGTCATATAATATTATATTAATTTTAGGGTTTTTATTGGTGTCCTGACATGGCCATGTTTCTACTTTTCAAAGATCTCTCTGACAGCCATGTGGAGTTTCCTTGAGGTGGGGAGACATTCTGAGCAGGAATACCTGTTAGGAGTCTCTTCATTACACATGAGGAAAGAGAAGGACTGGAAAAGGGGGCAGAGATAATGGAGGAGACAGGATGACTGAGAGAAAGTAGAATGATGGGACTTTGTAAAGATGAACATTGAGAGTGAGGAATAGAAGGAGGTGTCCAAAAATATGGCTTCATACCTTCAGGTTGGGAGATGGCCAAGAGTGGGAATAAAAAAGAGAAGGAATGGGGAGAGGGACTTTAAATCAGAGGCCAGTCGGACATGCAGGCAAAGAAGAGGGAGAAATAGAGCAACATAAGTGAACCTTGAAAAACCGGAGCTTGCCTGAAGCTGAGCAAGAAGACAGTTCAAGGAAGTGGTGGTCAGGGGCATTGAATGCCATGGAAAGGCCAGGCAGGAAGAAGACCCAAAAGATACCATTATAGAGACAACTGGGAGTCAAAGGACACTGACCAAGGCTTGGTTTAGCGGACGTGGGAACAGGCCATAGGAGGATGAAGAAACGCATTAGCACCATGGAGCTTCTCTTCCAGGGCTGGACCATCGAAGAGAAGGTGTGCAGAGGTGTGTAAAGATTTTTAAAAATTTTAGATTGGGGAGAGTTAAATGCTTTGTGGCAGCTGAGGGGAAGAAGCCAGCTAAAAGGAAGAGAGTGAATACAGGTAAATCTACTTACAATTCAAACAACCAGAGGAACAATTTTGGTATGAGTTCCAGGCACAGCTGGCAAGCTATTGAGGGGAACTTTTCAGTTGGCCGCAGCCCCCAAAATCCTACCCCATGGGCCTCTGTCTCCCCCTTGCCTGAAGGGGCAGCCCTGGCTCTTGTGTTTCTCAGAGAAGGGTATTATGTTAGGGCTTTGATTTCTGGGAAAAGCCTGAGAGGAGGAATCAGACAGAATTGTGCACCCATCCCTGTCCTGCCATTAGTCACACTAGGCAAGTGAGATCACCTCTGTGCCTCAGTTTTCTCCTGAGGAAAATAGGGGTAACATCTGCCTTCCGGGGCTGTGCCGAGGTGTAATCGTATCACACATGCGAAAACACCCTACGTGTTGCCTCAGAAGTCGCAAGTGAACTCTAGGTCTACTTTCAGTTTTTCCTAATAAAGGGTTCCCGACAATGAGAGTTCTTCCTTCTTGGGATTGCTGGCAGACCCCATGTTTGATTGTCTGTGAGTTTATATTACCTGGGGATCTTCTCCGTACACATCGATGTCTGGGCTCTTCCCAACCAGGAAATGGGGCTTCTAACTACTACTTGGTAACTAGTTTAGAGCTAGACAGCCTGAGAGCTCAAAAACCCAGCCACAGAGCTCCTTCATCCAGGAGATTCAGGAGGAGCTGGGGCAGTCAGGCCTGGGAAAAACAGCATGTGTCCTACTGGAAAATTCCTGACCCCTCCATCTTTCCTAGAAAGCTCGCCCCCGTGAGTCAGTACCTTGGCCCGTATTGACCTCCCAGGAAGAGCTGAGGAACCGATTCCCAGGCACAGGCCCTACAGATAATTTCTCTGCCTACACACACGTCCGGACCCCCAGCAGCATTTATCTAACCTGAACTTTTATTTTCCTAATTAGAACACCAGCCTGCTGGTTTTGGGAATCCTGCTTTTACCCTTCTTATAAGGATAAGGTCTCTCAAACTTTTCCTATTGAAGACTTAAACTCAATTCATCCAGGGAATTGTGGCTAGGGATGGAGGCAATGGGAGACTTGAACTTGAAGGGTGCTGGTGGTGAGGGGGGTTGCCAGGGAGGAGAGAGTGGCAGCTGACAGGGTTTTCTGGTGCTCTGGGGGGGGGGGGGGGTCATCCCTGAGCTTCTCACTGCACCTGGCCAGTGCTTTGCACAACGAAGGTGCTCAAATGACACAGGTGAGTATAAATGAATGGATTTGGCTCATCTACTCAACAGGCTGAAGTGAACGTGGAGCAGCCATGGAAATGGGCTTTTCTGGAAAGAGGTAAACTGATAGATCACAGTGCTGAGGACAGGGCAGGATGAGCATGTGGGCCAGCATGTATGTTTCAGTGTGTCCTTAAAGCCTGACAGCCCTGGAGGCTGGCATGCATGACCTCATAGAATTCCAAATGCCTGTGTCACTTTCATTCCACACCCCTTAATACAATGCAGGAAAAGTGGATTTTAGACTACTGGGAAAATCATTTCCTAGACAGAATTCTTGCAGGGCCTGTCTCTGGCTTGAAGAGGCCAATAGGGAATTATTCTAGCAAAACCACCCATCAGGCTCGCTTAGCTGGGATACATAAACCCAGAATGAGAATGAGAGCTTCCTGGTGACGTTCTCTGGGAGTTTGCAGAATTGACTGTTGCAAAGGTTGAACAGAGCAAGTATGGTGTTAACTCATGTTAAAAGCTACTGTAATCCGTTTATGGGGCTGTGGTTTATTTCCCTTGAGACATTTCCAGGCTCAGCTCAGTGGGCTGGGCTGCGTGTTCAGTGGCTGGGTCAGTGGAGGCCACCAGGAAGCTGTGTCACGCAGTCAAATCTGTGGTGGGTGTCTGCTGCAAACAGGTCACAGAGTTTAGAAGGGGGTCCAAATACCTAGCGGGCTTTTTGGGATCCCTGGAGAATCAGGCAAGTCAGGGTCCCTGATTTCAGGGAATTCATCCTCAATTTTATTCTTCTGTGGCCTTGACCAATTAAGATTTTTCAGAAGTAGCTGCAAAACCTTATACCCTAGAAAGAACATGGCCCACTTCCCCTTCCTTTCCTCCCCAGAGTCTAGGAATATTTTATGTTCAAGGAGGTAGAGTGGTCCCTGAGGTCTCTTGGTTTTGAGTTTCTCAGCTGGTAATTTATTCTCTTGGTTTAGAAATTTGTTTTCACTTTTACGAGTTGCTTTAATTCTTACACATAGCAGCTTCACTTGAACACGTATCAATAAAAGTATGCCATTAAATACATGGATAAACGTCTTCAAATTACCGAGGGAAAATGCCAGTAGACCCTAGTCCAATTATTAGGAACAGTTGGGTTTTGGGGACCCTGGGTTCTCCATTCCAGAGCCCTTTCAGCAGCAGAGTGAATTCCAGGCAGAAGCTCAATGAGCCTCAATAAGAAAGATGAGGAACTCCTTTTTCCCCAGTGATCTGCGGAGACAGTGGCCTAACCCACAAGAGAGGTATTACCTGGAAAGAGAGAGATTGATGGGAAGAGTCGGGCATAAGCGTTAATATCAGAAACACTGGAAGCGTCGAACCCCATGCCTGTCCTGTATCAAGGAAAGTTAGGAATTTGTGGGGGAAGCACTCACTGATCTAACAGGGGAAATGGAAAGAGGCTCATTTGAAAGAGACATTGAAGGAGAAGGTCAGGAGGCCACCATGAGGCATTTCAGTGCTGTACGTCTACACTCCACCCTCCATATAATGGGGTTACTTTTTAACTAGTACCCTCAGATCTTCAGGAACCAAATTCCCCTCAGCTGCAATAGAAGAACTTATACTAAATTCTATTTTACAACAAATAACATCTGAGTGAGATTCCAGGGCAGGGGCTTAGAACTATTATCCAGTCAAGCCAAGACTTATGGAACCAATAACTCATTGCACAGTTGTGGACTTAGAACACTGTGCTAAGCACAGCAAGGAACACAGAGACGAAAGAGGTGTGAACCTCGTTCCCCAGGAGCCCTCAGCTGTAAGAGAGCAAGACTCATACATCAATAATCCGGTAAAGAGCAGAGTAGTAGAGACCAAGGTCCAGGCCCCAGCAGCGTGCTGTGGATGTAGAAGAGATGTAGAGTTGGACCTAATTAGGAAGATCTGCTAAGGCTTAGAGGAAATAGCGTATAAACAGGACTCTAAATGCCCTGTTTTGCCAGTTTCAGGGCGGGGGTATGGGTGAGACAAGAGACGCTTTTGACTAAGGTGCAAAATGTAAAGAAGTGCAAAAACCCCTCAGTAATCAAGATATTAATGTAATAATTAATATATCAATATGATCAATACATTAATATTAATCATATTAATATATAAATATTAATATGTTAATGAAATAGCTTTAAAAATAAAAATAAACTTGAAAAAGACTATGATGAACAGAGCATAGAATTTCAATAAAGACAAGATGTTTGTTTTGTGACCCTGCATTCTTGTACACCGGGAATAGTTGTCTTCAATCAGCTCTCGGTTCCTAGTACCCTATCAGGAGAGTTTATGAGGGTTGACAGTGAATGAGCACAGACTGGGCAACACAGAGTTTTATAGATAGTCATGTTTTTTGATTGCAGAGCTCTTATTAACTTTTACAAGTGATTCCAAATATGAGAGTGTATTTTGATAAGCATATATGGAGGTATGTATTTTTTCTTTAGCCTCAACTCCAATACGGCTGACACAGCACAGCACCGGCCAGGTTGGAAAGGAGGGGAGAACGTATGGGGAAGGAGGGGAAAAGAGCTTGAGCAAAGGTAGAAGGCACCAGAGTATGTTCAGACCCATGGGAGGTTATGAATATAATGCATGAGAAGTGGTAATAAAAGAGAGAGCTGAAAAGTTTAGAAAGAGGAGAAGTTGTGGAGGGCTTTTGACACTATTCTGAAGATGTTTGGAATTAATGTTGTCGGCACTTAAGGGACCATGGAATGTTTCTGAACAGGGATTCTGAGCACCGTCCTTTGGGGCCAATTACTCCAGGGACAGGAGGAAGCACTAGTCAGAGAAGATGAAGCAGGAAACAGAATCACCGGAGAGCAGCCACTGCAACAGAGCCGGAAAAATGAGCAAGCACTCCTAACCTAGCTGAGGTCCTTGGGGTTAATAGACTGTGTATTAATAATACACTTTCTGGGCTTCCCTGGTGGCGCAGTGGTTGAGAATCTGCCTGCCAATGCAGGGGACACGGGTTCGAGCCCTGGTCTGGGAAGATCCCACATGCCGTGGAGCAACTAGGCCCGTGAGCCACAACTACTGAGCCTGCGCGTCTGGAGCTTGTGCTCCGCAACAAGAGAGGCCACAATAGTGAGAGGCCTGCACACCACGATGAAGAGTGGCCCCCGCTTGCCACAGCTGGAGAAAGCCCACGCACAGAAACGAAAACCCAACACAGCCATAAATAAATAAATAAATAAAATTTAAAAAATAATAATAATAATACACTTTCTATGCATAACATCTGACAAAAGTAACATTCAGCTGAGGACAGGAAATGTAGTGTGATCCTTTTTTCCCCATGAGGATACAGCAACACCACTGAATATGTCACTTGTCTACTACATTCACACACCTCTCTTCATCAGCTGCTGTGATCTCTGGGCCACCAAGCCTTCCTAAATTTCTAGGTGGAGGTGGAGTGAGGTCCCAGAAGTTAGTCCCTCCTTCCTGCTCTTCTTAGAACTGTTCAGGACACATCTCAGAGAAAAAGTCAGAGCCCTATCTCAGATGTAGGGGAGGAGTGGGAAATCAATCCTCAGAACGGTTTTTTGCTTTTTTTTTCTTCTCCACATAGTAGTGGGTGTGCTAAGAAAAGATAAAGCCTTTGCCAAATGTGGACTGATTGCGGGAGAGAACTTATTTTATAAAATGCATATATTGTTAAACCTCACCAATTCTGATTTGGCTTCCTGGAAAATCAAAGTGGTTCATGGTGAAGGATGGGCTGACATTTACCTTTGTGATTATAAAGAGAGTTACAAATAAAGGGCTCTTTCTGTGAAGAATCATGTCAATAAGATGGCAAGTTGGGGGTTCAAACTATGTCAGAAGGATGAAAAACTGATTTTAAGTTTTGTTAAGAGTAAGGAATACCTGTTTATCCCATTAGTAAGGGAATCCACAAAAAATTTCTATATATACAGTGAAGTCTCAAAAGGAGTTCTCTTGAACAATATTTTTATTCTAGTTAGAATATGATCTTGAAGATATAAAAACTGGACCTCTTGAATTATTTTCAAAAGACATACTTCCATAATGTCCACAAATCTTTCTTCAAGTGACCTGAACAGCTACACTGAATTCAGATGAGACTCATTCATATTTTGAATACCAAGCTCTGTGGGGGATGCTGAGGTATTTAAGACCTTAATCTCCAGGAAAGTGAGCTATCCTGTTGGGAAGGTAGAAAGTAACACAAGAAAGAAAAATCACCCAGCAGAAGATTTGAAATATTATCTGTCTTAGTCAACTCAAGCTGCCATAACAAAATATTATAAACTAGGTGGCTTAAACAGCAGACATTTATTTTCTCACAGTTCTGGAGACTGGAAGTCTGAGATCAGGGTGCCAGCATGGTTGGGTTCTGATGAGGGTCCTCCCCTTGGCTTGCCAACAGCCACCATCTCTCCTTGTTCTCACATGGCCTTTCCTCAGTGCCTGCCTGTGTGCAGGGAGAGAGAGAGAGAGAGAGCACGTGAATGCTCTGGTGTCTTATTTTATAAGGGCGCTAATCTCATCAGACCAGGGCCTCTGCCTTCAGGAACCCATCTAACCCTAATTATTTTTCCCAAGGCTCCATCTCCAAATACCATCACAATGAGGGTTACATCTTCAACACATGAAATTTTAGAGGGACACAAACATTCTGTCCATAACATTATTGGAGGTCACAATTGTGGGAGATTAATTGATTAAAATGAAAAATACAGAAAATTCCTGAAGCAGTTCAAGGGATGGAGAGACCACTTTGTGTGAGGGAAGGTGGCGGCAGCTGTAAAGTGTGAGCTGTACTCCCAAGAAGGAGCTGATGGCCAGCTGGGCAAAGAAGCTCAGAAACAGACACCTTGAGAAAAGCAGTCACTGTGGGACCGGAAGGTCATTTCTTGTTAAGCAGAAACAGGAGCTAAGAAAGAGAGGCACGCTGGGCCAGGGTTATGAGAAACCTCAAAGGCTGGGTTCGGGGAGCCAGCTTTCATCTTCCTCGTAGTAGAGAAGGGAGCTCAATGCAGATGATGATCCAGGAAGAAGACTTTGGCTGGGCTGTGCAGGATTGATGGGGTGGAGGTGCAGCAGGCAACAGGCAGGCTGGTGAGGAGGTTGCAAGAGTGCCCCAAACCTGAGAGATCCGGAGCCTGAACCAGGGTCTCGGGGCTTGCATGCCTCTTGCCATGTTGCTGTTGGTAATTTCTGGCTCTCTTGGCGTTAGAAGCTTGCTCAATCCGGTGGAGTGTGCAGAAGCTTAAAGGACTCTTTCAAAATCGTTGTCTTATTTGGACTAAGGAAATGAGAGAGCACCAGGAGGGTGCCAAGAAGAATCCTCCACCCCAGACATTCCTCCCCTGAGAGCCCTGGTGAAGGAATTTCATTGTATTTGTCAAAATGAAGCTAGAGACATATCCTCTTAGGTGAAAGAGGAGTTGATAAAACTGTATCAGCCAGACTCTCCACACAGTTCCGAAAACCCAAATCAAGAAAAAAACCCAAACTAACAGCAAGCAGTATCTGCCTTGATTGATCCCACAAGTCTGTTATTTCAGTGCCCTAGGTATGGTCAAGATACTGTCATGCCTGCCACTAATCCCAGTGGTTCCTGGAGAGCGTGGTCCATGATCAAATCAGCCTTGCTCTGCAGAGCCCCAGGACAGGAAGTCAGCTGACAAGCCACCTGGTCTGAAACTGGGTCTGTAAGAGCAATGACATTATAATATCATGTCCTATCATGTGTCCAGTTGTGTCCAGACCAATTAGCAGGTTCTGTTTCTGGCCATCTCTGCTGAAGTGTCTTGATCCACACAGCACATTCGGTCTTGGGGAGGGGAGAAATAGCACATTCTGGCAACCACCTACATCCTCATGGGTCTGAGACAACCTTAAAACCACAGAAAAGGTGTCCTCTGGTCTTGGGAGAGATGAAAATTTAGTATGGGATATATAGGTGAAAGCCCCTAATGGTAAATAATGATAATAATAGTAATATCATCTTAAATTTATGTGGCATCTTACAAAGTATAGAAATCCCCTCACTTGATCCTATATGAACAGGGAAGGTATTATTCACTCCACTTTGTAGGTGGAGAGACAGACATTCCGTGAGGTTCAGTGTCATGCTCAGGTGGATGGCAGAGTCAGAATGCAAATCCAGGTCTCCTGACTTCTGTCCACAGGACTTTCTGAACAGTAACAAAAAGGCTCTATAAAATGAACCTATTTTGTTTTCTGAATAGATGATGTTAACGATGGTGATTATAACAGTCATTTATAATAACTGTTTTATCTGATTTTTATCTGGTTGACAATCATCATTTATGACTAAAGCCAAAAAACACCAGATTTTCTGTGCCTTCCAATGTAGTCAGGAGAAGGAAAGGAGAGCAGCTCTGAGATGTAGCGAAGCTCTTTCATTACTTTACTGTTCTACTTTCTATCATAATTATCCTTCAACTCCCATATATTTACCCCAAATGTTCAAATCATACCTGGAACCGTTCCTAAATCATTTACTTAAATAAAGCTGACTCCCATGTCCCCTCAAGATTCCAGAGTCTGGAGGAAGAAGGGGCTGGAGGGCAGAATGTGTAGCCATGCTTTTTATTTCTCTTACCAAGATCACAAGATTTGTTTCTCTTATCCGTTCTCTGCAGAGAGGCTCTACTCCATCTCCAGCTTGGAAATACATCTCTAGCTACACATTCTTAAAATGAACTTCTGACAAGCAAACCATAGATATTCTAGATTGTCACATAACACTTTATTTTTTTGGGGGGGGGGGTATCTATTTTTTTTTTTAGAACCTACAATGGGAAGAACCTCATAAAATCTTCTGGTCATTTCCACCTCTCTACCAGATTCTATCTTGAATCATGTAACCCTCCTTTCTGAGTTATTTTAGCATAGATACATACATATGTGCACGTACATACATGTATAAATGCAATTTTAGAAAACCTAACAAACATTTCTGAGCATTGTTGGGAATGTGAGTCAATATGCAAATGAAATTCTAGCTGGTGCTAAGTAAATGGAATTAGAATCAGTGACCAGCAGGGCTGAGTAAGAGCTTGCAGATCAGCTAGTCCAGTGTTGCACAGTGGTTTCTGTCCAGATCCTTCTTCACAAACATAAAGACATCATAGCCTGCGTCTATGTTAGTTCAAATTTAAAAAGTGTTGTCATTGAAAACATATTAAAAAACCAAAACCAAAAACAAAGCAATAGGTCAAAGTTCTGCTTTGTTTTCAAATCTCATATCATCATCTCCCCACCAATTTTGATATGCCTCTCAGAATAACAAAGTTCCTAACCCAGCCATAGCTTTGTATAATAGAGGAAACCAGCCAAGGGAAAGAAACTGAGTTGGTGTGTAGTATGAGCTAAGAGAGACCTCAACTGGAGAATCAGACAGTTGAATCAGGTACAGATAACACATTAGCCTGTACGACCTTAAAAAGGACTTAGTTTTCTCATCTAAGAATTGGATTTATTTTTTTAAATTATTTTTCATTTTTATTAAACCAAATTTTATTTTATTTTTTTTACATCTTTATTGGAGTATAATTGCTTTACAATGGTGTTAGTTTCTGCTTTATAACAAAGTGAATCAGTTATACATATACATATGTTCCCATATCTCTTGCATCTCCCTCCCTCCCACCCTCCCTATCTCACCCCTCTAGGTGGTCACAAAGCACTGAGCTGATCTCCCTGTGCTATGCGGCTGCTTCCCACCAGCTATCTATTTTACGTTTGGTAGTGTATATATGTCCACGCCACTCTCTCACTTTGTCCCAGCTTACCCTTCCCCATCTACATATCCTCAAGTCCATTCTCTAGTAAAAACAATAACAACTCTATTTTACTTTTTTCTGTAAGAATGCATTGAGATCAAGATAGATAATGGATATAAAAGCTATTTGAGGGGGAAAAATTATATACATATGGTATAAGGGATGCTTAACTGTTACTCTAGTAGAAAGAGACTGATAAAATGATTATCACTCCAATAGAGGATCCTAATATATTTGATTTTGGAGACTATCCTTCCACCCCACAACTTATTACTCAATTTCCTATGATTCTTGTCTGTGGCAGTCAGCTGTTCCAGAGCCCCCAGACTCACCACATTCTTTCCTCGTAGGACTCCTAAAATTCTCTGCACAAGATAGAAAAGTTAGGAGCTAGAGAAAGTCACTTGATGAAAACATACACGTTTGATGTGTGACTCTGGGTTACGGGCAGTGCTGCTGGAGGCCCAGCTGGCACAGGAGCACACAGAGCTGAGCAATATCTCTTTTCTGCCCTGGAACCCAGAGCAGCCAGGGGCCCTCAGAAGAGAAGCAGAGTGGCGGCAGCAGCAGCGGGAGCACCCAGCAGCAAGCAGACTCTGAGAAGCAGTCTTTTCAGGTAGAGCTGTGGCCCAGGGCCTCCTACAAGAAGTGGCTTCTCAGACACAGACCTCCTTAAGGAAATAATCTTAAGGAGAACTTGAGCCTATTGGAGCCAACTTGAAACAGTTCCCAGTGACTAAATCTGAGATGATTAAAACCAGTAGAATAAAATAAGAATCCTAAGTCCCTACTGATATAAATAATCATTTAATAAATGGGAGAGAACAGAAAGCTTTTCCTTAGTGTAGAATTCTAACTAATAAATGTAAAAGGGCTGCTAGACATAGAACGTCGCCATTTGACAAACGCAGTAATGACGATTGTTACAGGCAAGAATCATCAATGTGGACTAAACTTAACTGGCTAAAGGTGTGATGAAAGTGTGTTGTTTACATGTTCTCAAAGTATCTCCTCACAAAATCCTTATTGAACACAAAAGGAAGAGTAGTAACTTTACTATGGATAAACTAACCACCTTAGTAAGCAGTCGAAGTCAACATCTCCTATAAAGGGACAAAGGACATCGTGCACAGCGTGATACGATGCACTGAGAAGGACACAGCATCGCTCTGTGCTATTCTTGCTCTCAATGTGTAACCTGAACTTAATTCATGAGGAAACATCAGACAACCCCAACCTGAGGAATACTGTACAAAATCAGCACCCTTTGAAAGTACCAAGATGGTGAAAGTCAAAGAGATGCTTTGGGTTTGGGTCAGATTAAAGGTGATGAAGGAGAAATGACAGCAAAACGCAATATGTGATTCTAGACCAGATCTTGGACCAGAAAGTTACATCAGTGAGTTCTTCGTAGATTAGAGGAGGAGAGAATATTTCCACAAAACGAGGGAGACTCAAAGAACATCAAATCATCTAACCCAAAGTGCGCTTCTCTAGAGAGAACAAACATTCACGTTCAAAGCAGTGACATCATGACACGGCCCTCAGTCTTGTGTTCCAGTGTCTGCTGTCTGTGGTAGACCTAATAGGGGGACCACATCATTAACTTTGACTGTAAAAGGGCTGCTAAAATAATGAGCAGAAATTGATTGCTCTAGAATAGGCATGAACCAAGGTAGTCTGGTGCAAAGCATGACATGACAATGCCTTATCTATAAAGGGATGCTGTGAGGTTTGTTCTCTGCGGGTGTACGAGTCCTCAGCCACCACGTGAGGGTAGTCAGCACGCACCCACCCTCAGACGGCAGGCAACTTCTCCCACGGAGCGTTGCTAGCAGAATGTATACACACACACTCACTTCCCCCTGCCCCGGCACATACACTTCCCTCTCTGGGCAACCTTGACTTCTTGCTGGGGAAGGACCTTATAAGTGAGTCCTTTTGTCAGATTGTGCAACACCATTTCCACACTCTCTCCCACACCCAGCCCTGACTACCCTCAGTTCCCGTCTCTGTTTTGGGCTAAAGGAAGAGCTGGTTCCGTGCATGAGATGCCTTCTGTTCAACAGTGATGTGAGAGGTGTTAGAAGAGCCCTGTAGTCCCCAAAACAGACCCCCACACACTGTTTGCTGATCTTGGAAATTCCTTAGCAGGTGATAAATCTTCTGTCCAGGAAACAGAGATGTGAGGGAGAGGCAATGGAAAAAGAAAAATGAACTTGGAAGACTTAGATTTTAGTCCTAACTTGCAGCTTTGCTATTTATCACTTGCCTTTTTTGAGAGTCATTTAACTCTCCCAGTGACAGGTTTTGCTTGTCTAAAGGGAGGACAGTAAAATTGCTGTAGATGTTCCAGAAGATGCTTTGATGGTTTAATGACCTAACATGTGTGAAGCTGCTGTGACATGTGAGGATGTGTCTTCATCATGAGAGCTGATGATCAAATATACTTGTTCCCAAAAGAGGGAACATACTGACATTAAAGATGATTAAGATCAGTTATCCCAAATCTCATATTTAGAGAATTGGGTGCTGGCTATGGTACTTAGACATATATTTGAAACCTAACTTAGAAATTTTAAAAAACCTTTTGACTTGTTTTTAGAGCATAAACAACATTTGTATATTTCATTTGTATATTACACTTTTTTTTTTTTTTTTTTTTTGCGGTATGCGGGTCTCTCACTGTTGTGGCCTCTCCCGTTGTGGAGCACAGGCTCCGGACGCGCAGGCTCAGTGGCCATGGCTCACGGGCCCAGCCGCTCCGTGGCATGTGGGATCTTCCTGGATCGGGGCACGAACCCGTGTCCCCTGCATCGGCAGGCGGACTCTCAACCACTGCGCCACCAGGGAAGCCCTGTATATTACACTTTTTATAAAAAGTGCAATATGGTTGATCTTTTTCTCCTGCATTCCATGGAACTTAGATGACAGACCAAGGAAAGAAGATCAGAAAAAATTTCCCTTGGCTCTTGGCTTCATGATTCTCTAGTTCATGTTTGTGGGGTGCCGGGTAATTTTCAAATTTTAATCCCTTCAATAAGATGCTCCAAAAGGAAGCAACTTGTGTCAGTCAAGGATCAACCAGGAGACAGAAATCACAAAATCATGTGAACAGGAAAAGTTTTAAAATAAAGAGTAGTTAATTATAGCAGGACATTGAAATTATGGGGAACCGGTTAGTAAGGAAGAAAGAGAGCCCTAAAGGATATAGGATTCACAGATATGGAGAGCAGGCATTACCCTTAAGGCTGAGATCCAGACCTCCTGGAGGGCACAGTCATGGCTGCCTGGATGGTTGTGAAGTTGCTAGGTAACTGGCAGAACTTGCTGGAAACCTGCCCTTTGGGATGCTGGAGACAGCTGTTCACAGGTAGTTGCCACACCTCAGAATTCACTGCAAAGCTTCCAGAGGAGCACAGCTGGTCACTGGGCCCTACAGGAGCTGGAGCCTGCAGAGGCCGTTCACTGTGGGAGTTGGATGTTGGACAGACCATGCACTGCTTGAGACTGGAGAAGTGAGTGCTCTGGAACCAGGAAGAGAAAAACCCTTCCTCTGGCAGTGTCCCTCCATCATCCTCTACTAACAAAGTTTAACATTGTGCCGGCTGGTGGAGGAGAAATATTTACAGGATCCAACTCCATTTACACAGATCAATGAGGGTAGATTTTGAGCTGAGGCCATAAGTTGATAAACCAGCATAGACCTTGACATATTACAGGAACCCTCCAGCTCTACACCCAGCACTGTGACTCACTAGACACGGGGCCCCACGCATGTCTCACTCTCCGAGCCTCAAATTCCACGGCTACAAAATGGGATCCTATATACTTATACCCCAAGGTCATTATGAGGATTAACTAAGACAAAGGATAGGAATTGTGTATCGTTAGTAAAAGGAGTAGCAGCATCAATATGATGGGCTAAAATGATGGGCTCTGTAACTGACCCCCTGAATCCCTGCTGTCCACTCACTAGCTGGGTGACCATGAGCAATCTGTTTACCTCTGGGCCTTGTTTCCTTGTGTGTAATGATGACACCTACCTCATCACCTCATTATCTTGAGGAGTCAATGAGATAATAAGGGCAAAATAAATGTTAGTTGTTGTTATTCACACATATTGTTAATTTACTTCAAATGAAATAGTTAAATGTTTACTTTCCCCTTACTGTGTATTCACTTACTTTTATTTATCGAGAGCCAACTATTTGCAGGCTTTATGCTAAGGAACAGAGACCACTTGGAGAAGTGGGAGGTATAACATTTTTAGGGATGTGCTTCCTTGGAAGGAAATGCCGTTCATTTTTCTCAAGGGAAGAAAAGCCACCTGTATTCACTTGAATTATGACTTTTCTAAAATCAGCCCATTGTGGTTTCCTGAATTCTGAGCATTTAAACTCTAAACAAGCTTTTATTTTCAAAGAATTTTTTGCAGAAGAATTTCTCAAATTATTTTCTGGGTATCAAGGATTGAGGTTTTTCTATGTGTTTGTTTTGATTAATGTAGTCGAGTATGATGTATGCAAACCGCTAAATAATAATTCCTTTGCAAGGAGGGTTACGGGAGCCAGCCCAGGACCCAATAGACTTCACTGGCTCTGTCCTGCTTTTGCACAGCAGATGCTGGGAGGGGAGACCAACTGGAGCTACATTAAGGCACGCTCAGAGTCCACGGTGCCCGCCCTGGCCTCTTAAGATGTTTCCCTGATTGGAGCCTCTTTGCCCTTCAAACATTCTAGTGAAAAGATTCTCAACTTTGCCACTATTGACATTTGGGGTCAGATAATTCTTTGTTGTGGGGACTGTCCTGTGCATTGTAGGTTGTTGAGCAGCGTCCCTGACCGATACTCACTGGGTGCCAGGAACACCCCTGCCTCTACTCTGACAAACAAAAATGTCTCCAGAAGTTGTCAATGTCCCCTGGGGGCAAAATTACCCCTGGTTAAGGACCACTGATAGCCCTTAAGACTCTTCTTGAAGCAAGTCTTTTGCCAGCCTGAGTACACATTCTTTTTTTTTAGATGTTGGGGGTGGGAGTTTATTAATTTATTTATTTTTGCTGTGTTGGGTGTTCGTTTCTGTGCGAGGGCTTTCTCTAGTTGTGGCAAGTGGGGGCCACTCTTCATCGCGGTGCGCGGACCTCTCACTACCGCAGCCTCTCTTGTTGCGGAGCACAGGCTCCAGACGCGCAGGCTCAGTAGGTGTGGCTCACGGGCCCAATTGCTCCGAGGCATGTGGGATCTTCCCAGACCAGGGCTCGAACCCGTGTCCCCTGCATTAGCAGGCAGATTCTCAACGACTGCGCCACCAGGGAAGCCCCTGAATACACATTCTTTAACGTGGTTCTCAATACTCTTCAACAGCCTGACGCCCGCTATACCTCCCAGTCTTACCTACTTTCCCTTTGACACCAAACAATATATCTGCCCAGGGTTCCCAGAGTGTTTACTTCATGGCTCTTCAGTCTTATCACTTTTCTTTCCTTAAATTTCCATTTCTCTCCTCTCCAACCACCCAAGGAAGATCTGAATAAGTGGAAAGATATAACCTAGTTTTGTATAGAAAAACTCAGTATGGTAAAGAGATCAGGTCTCTTTAAAATAATTTATAATTAATATGATCCCAGTAAAAATACCAAGAGAAATATTTTGAGAAGCTAGGCTAGCTTTTTCTAAATTTTGGTATAGATAATAAACATGTGAGAATAACTAGAAAAATTTTGAAGAATATTGAGGTACAAATTCTACCAGTTATTAAAATATAAAGTTATAGTAAGAAACAGTTATGGTGTAATATATGATTACAGATAAATTAATAAAATAATAAAATAGATATTCCAGAAATATGACCAATATAAGTGTGAATTTAATATATGATAAAGAAGGCATTTTATTATTTTTTAAAATTTATTTTCTTAATTAATTATTATTATTATTATTATTTTTTTTTTTTTGCAGTGCGCGGGCCTCTCACTGTTGTGACCTCTCCCGTTGCGGAGCACAGGTTCCGGACGCGCAGGCTCATCGGCCATGGCTCACGGGCCCAGCCGCTCCGCGGCATGTGGGATCTTCCCGGACCGGGGCACGAACCCGTGTCCCCCTCATCGGCAGGCAGACTCTCAACCACTGCGCCACCAGGGAAGCCCAAGAAGGCATTTTAAATCATTGGAGGAATGCTGGATTATTCAATAAATGGTTTAGGGGTGTTGACTTAAAAAAAATGCACCATGTGAGAGTTGCGAGTTAAGTTTTATTTGGGGCAAGATGAGGACTGCAGCCCTGGAGACGGTGTTTCAGATAACACTGAAAAACTGTTCAGAGCAGGCAGGCGAGGGGAGGAACCAGGATATACAGGAGTTTTGCAACAAAGGGCAGGTAGTCAAAAGATTATTGTTAATTAAAGAAAACCATATATCTCAAGTTAAGGAATTTAGTGCTTTTCTATGTATGGGAAGATGCAAGAGTCTGGGCTCACTGAAGTCATTCCTTTGATATGCACCTCAGCTGTCTGGGGCCAGTATCCTGTGTTTTCAAATCCTGAGTTTCCTCAGGGCTCACCACAGGGAGTGGCTGCAGTCTGATGGCTGCTACCTGGCGGTATTCTTTTCAGCACTGAGTTTCCTCAGTGCTCACCAGCTTACGTTGGAGGGTTGCAATCATTGATGACTGCGGCATCCTTTGTTTATTGAAATATTCTATTTATAAATATTCCATTCCATTTATAAGTATTCCACTTATCAGGGGCAACAAGCTAGCCACCTGGAAAAAAATAAATCTCTACCTTATTTCTTACCTTAAATTATTTCCCAGATCTAAAAAAAAATGGTTCTGAAGAACCTAGGGGCAGGACAGGAATAAAGACGCAGATGTAGAGAATGGACTTGAGGACACTGGGAGGGGGAAGGGTAAGCTGGGAGGAAGTGAGAGAGTAGCACTGACATATATACGCTACCAAATGTAAAATAGATAGCTAGTGGGAAGCAGCCACATAGCACAGGGAGATCAGCTCAGTGCTTTGTGACCACCTAGAGGGGTGGGATAGGGAGAGTGGGAGGGATACACAAGAGGGTGGGGATATGGGGATATATTTATATGTATAGCTGATTCACTTTGTTATAAAGCAGGAACTAACACACCATTGTAAAGCAATTATACTCCAATAAAGATGTTAAAAAATTATTTCCCAGGTAGCTCATAAATGGAAACATTAAAAAAAAACCTGTAGACATCTAAGAAAAAAATGGGATTGTTTTGTCAGGAATTTCTAAGTAAGAAGCAAAACCCAAGAGCCATGAGAGAAAAATATTGGTAATTTTATTTACTAAAGGTTAGTGCTTCACACACACACACAAATAACAAAATTAAAAGACAGAAATAACCAGCAGCAGGACTTTCCTGGCAGTCCAGTGGTTAAGACTCTGCGCTTCCACTGCAGGGGGTGCGGGTTCATCCCTGGTCAGGGAACTAAGATCCTGCGTGCCACGCACATGGCCATAAAACAAAAACAAAAACATAACAAAAACCAAAAGACCCAGCAGTGATATTTGTAAGGCATGTACTTGAACAAAGCATTAATTCCTTAAAATATAGAGTATATGATTAAATAAGAATCAAATCAAATAGAAAAATGACCAATAGGCATGAATTGCAGAAAACAAGAAAGTAAAAATATTGGAATAGTTTCAAAATCAGCCTTATTATAAGAAACATGAATGAAAAAAATGAGGCTTCTTTTTTATCTATCAAAATGTTAAAGGTCAAAAGATTGTTGATAAATGGAATTTTTGTGAGTGTAGGGAATTAGCACCCTCTTACATCCCTACAACTTCAAAGGAGACCAATTTGGCAACATCTTTCAAAATTTCATGCGCATATCCAGTCATTTCATTTACAGGAGCTTATCCTGCAGATAATGCATATGATACATTCAATGACATCTGTGCAAGGATAGTCGCTGAAGAACTGTTTAGTGATTAGTTAATAGCAAAAACCAAGAGATCGGGACTTCCCTGGCGGTCCAGTGGTTAAGGCTCCGAGCTTCCACTGCAGGAGGCAAGGGTTTGCTCTGTGGTCTGGGAACTAAGATTCTGCTTGCCGAGTAGCATGGCCAAAAAACAAAAAACAAAACAAAAAAACCCAAGAGACCTCCAAATGGTCATCAGTATGAGGGATGATAAAGTAAATGACGGTATAACAGTCCTCTTGTGACTTCACATATAATTATTTAGACATCTCTGTTCTCCCCAATCAAACTGTTGTATGTCTTTAACTCCTTTCCATTCTCTGTGATACTGATGTAGAGTCTTAAAAATAATTCCTCAAATGAGATGTTTGATGGATTATGACCCCTTATTAATAAAGATGACAACTCTAAAATAATCAAATACTTCACAATACTAAGTACTTGGAATTGAAAAGTAGATTATCAAGGAGAAATAGAACATCAGACATGGAAACCATCTCATCACTTTGCAGATAAAAAAGTGAGCCCCAGAGAAAAGAAACGAGTCACCCAAACTGCTCAACTAGTTAGTGGTCGGGTTGAGACTAGGACCCAGGTCTCAAACAACAACAATAACAACAGCAAACCAAGCTCTACTCTGAGAAGATAGACAAAGAGAAATAATTTAAAACTGATATATACCAAAATAATTTAAAAAGGATTTTTTTGTACAGCTGTAAGATACTAATAGAAAAGCAATTGTCTGATATTTCTTTAATCTTCTCCAGCTTGTAGAGTACCTCTACTTCTGTTATCTCACTGTTTCCCAAAATTATCTGATGATAAGAATTATTTACTTCTGTGAAAAGAACAGGAATCTGGGTAACCAGAATTTTTTAAAAAATAAACAACTCAAGTAATTCTTATAAAGAACACTTACAAAATACTTTTCACTTCACCCTCAAAATAAGCCTGTAAAATATTTACAGATGAAGAAACTCACTGAGTTTAGGTGACTTTCCCTTAATCATAGAGTAATATTTCTGAGCTCCAACATTTCTTTTTTTTATTGTTCAATATTTTTTATTGCAGGGGGGGTTTATGTCTTTCTTAAAATTGTTATTGAAATATAGATACTTTGCAATGTTGTGTTAGTCTCAGTTGTACAGCAAAGTGACATACGTATATATACATATATATACATATATATATTCTTTTTTAGATTATTTTCCCATATAGGTTATTATAAGATATTGAGTATAGTTCCCTGTGCTATACAGTAGGTCCTTGTTGTTTATCTGTTTTATATATAGCAGTGTGTACATTTTAATCTCAAACTCCTAATTATCCCTCCCCCCCACCTTTACCCTTTGGTAACCATAAGTTTGTTTTCTATATCTGTGAGTCTTTCTGTTTGTAAGTAAGTTCATTTTTATCATTGTTTTAGATTCCATGTATAAGGATATCTTATGATATTTGTCTTTCTCTGTCTGACTTACTTCACTTAGTATGATAATCTCTCAGTCCATCCATGATACTGCAGATGGCATTATTTCATTCTTTTTTATGGCTGAGTAATATTCCATTGTGTATATGTATCCCATCTTCTTTATCCATTCATCTGTTGGTGGACATCCAACATTTATTTTACTATTAATATATCTTTTTCTCTTTCTTAGTCTAACTCATGATCATTATTCACTTTCAGCATTTAGAAAACATTTTATGAATGCTAGAATATCCATATCCTAATTAAAGTTGCCACTTAACTATACCACTGGATAAAACCCTGTTCTTTAAGTCACAAGGAAGGAAAACAATTGGGGGTGGATATGCAGCACAATATAAATGCTTACATAAATTCCACCCAACTCCTTCCATTTTAGAATAAATACGGAATGAGAAGGAGAAGGGGAAAATTTTGCAAGTCAGTAAGCTAATTCTGGCCTGTCACTAAATTGCTGGAGGAAGCATTTTTTTCTCATCTAGAAGGTCTTTTCTAAGACATTGTGGGAGGAGGAAGTAATTGTATGAATCATGTTGCCACTTGTCTTACAAAAAAAAAAAAAAAAAAAGAAATGACAAATAATTTAAGGAGAAAAGAGGAAGTAGTGCCTTGAACCTACAAATGTCCAGCAGAAACTGGGACAGAGGTTACAGGCTAAACTTGATCAGGATTACCTGGACCAGAAGAAACTCCCCTCTGTTCATTCCTCCAAGGGCAATTTCAGGGCCTTCCCTCCCCAATTTCAAAGTGTAGCCAAATATTTAATGCTCAAGTATTTAATATTTCCTAAGAACTTTAGGAAATGAGCCATTTCTTTCTTTCTTTTCCATTTAGGTATTCTTTTTCCTTTTTTATTGAAGTATAGTTGATTTACAATGTTGTGTTAGTTTGAGGTGTATGGCAAACGGATTCAGTTTTATATATATATATATTTTATATATATATATATTCTTTTCAGATTCTTTTCCTTTATAGATTATTACAAGATATTGAGTATAGTTCCTTGTGATATAGAGTAGGTCCTTGTTGGTTATCTATTTTATATACAGTAGTGTGTATCTGTTAATCCCAAGCTTCTAATTTATCCCTCCCTCTGGAAATTAGCCATTTCTGAGGGCCAAATTTTATTTTAATACACGAGGGCCTATGCATTTAAACACCAAAATATGAACACATTCTACCTGCTTCGGATAGAAATTAGCTTAAAATATATCTTTGCAGCCTTTTGTACAGACCACATGAAACACACTTGACCTTTTTCCTATAACTAAGGGTCATCACCAGAAATATCAGTCCTAGTAGGTTGCTGTGTCAACAGTGATTCCAGTCGGGGCCTAAGGAAGTACATTGAAATTATGGAGATGACCTTTTTGTCCCTAGACTAAAATTAAATTACCTTAAGTCACATACCTATTTTTTTAAGTTTTTAGGGTTTTTTCAGTTGTTGTTTTCAGTATCTAATGTTTTGAATAGTTAGTAATTTTCCATGTCTCTTTTCTGTAGCTCGGTTGAAAACTCCTAAAAAACAAGGACTATGCACCTACTCCTGAAATGCAGAAGCTGTGAGATAATAAATATGTGTGGTTTAAGCTGCTAAATTTGTGGTATTTTTTATTCAACAGTAGAAAATGTGTACATTTTATTATGTGTCTCTCCCTAATAAAAAGCAAATTCCATGAGTGCAGAGATCTTTTCTGGTTATGTTCTCTGATGTATCCCAAACTCCTAGAACAGATACATAGTAGATTTTCAATAAATATTTATTGAGTGGATGCAAGAAGGAATAAGGTTATTGGAATGGCACCAAAGTCTTAAGGACATTTTAACAATTCAGAAAAAAAAATACTCAAAAGAGAGAAAGGTGCAAATATTTAGTTAATTTACTTTTACTTCCATTCTTCTAAAACATAAATATTTACTATAGACACAACCATGATTATATCTGTAATAAGCTCCCTGAGTGATGGAGTAAATGCAGAGTTCCAAGAGGATCTCGATTTATAAAATAAAACTCCATGTAGAAATATGTCAAAATGATAGCATCAGTTGAGTTATGGCGTTGTTACCTACACACCATATGTTTGAAACTTTTAACTTGTAACGACATCCTCTTAGGACTTTGAAAATTTTAAAAATCAAGGTAAGTAAAATTTCATCAAGTTATATTGTAAAAGTATAAATTTGTTACACAAATGAATGCATTTTGGGTCTTGTTCTGTTTTATTTTGTGTTTAGTCATTTCTACATTGTGGATGAACTAGTTTTAAAGATTGAAACTGACAATTAGTTTTTGTAAGGAACCCTACAGAGTTGAACTTTTCTGGTTTTTATTTAAAACATTTTAAAAGCTAAAAGACATGTTCCAGAGGATAAATAGAACATATTTTTGACTTGGTGAGAAAATATACCAAAGAAGCCAAATTGTTTATATGTGAGTGTGTGTGTTTATGTGTGTGTGCCTGCAAGTGTGTGTGAATATTTATGCATACATTTGTGTGTGTGAGCCTTTTCCCAGGGCACTCCATTTATGGTTAAATTCCACTCACATGACTGTTCCAAATAGGATTCTCCTTTGAAGTGATGCCATTATAAACTGATTTAGAGCAGGGCATCCCTAGAGGCCCTCAGAGTGTCACAGTCATCTCTAGGAAATGTGCTTAGGAAAAGCATGTAGTACTGGGGACCTCCAAGTGTTATTATCCAGAGGAAAACCAGCTCAAAAGATATGTAGGGAAGCTTTAGAAAGAAAAAATTGTCACTAATGGTGACGTGAGGAAGATTCATTTACTTATTCATGCAACCCCTATTGAATCCCTTCAATGTGCTATAGGCACTGTTCTGGGCACACCAATACATCAAGGAACACAGTAGAAAGATCCTGCCTCATGGGGCTCACGTTCCAGTGGGAAGTGGAGGGGGGACATCCAATAAGTAACTGCGTTATTTCTATGTGAGGTGGTGATACATGCCTTGAAGAAAAATTAAGCTGGGTAAGAGTGACAGGGAGAGATACTATTTTAGAAAGAGTGGTCAGGACAGCCTCTAGCAGAGACCTGAATAAAGGGAGGGGGAGTCAAGCAGATGTCCAGAGGAAGGGCATCTGGGCGGAGGGAAGAGCAGGGTAGGGGCTCCAAAGAGGGAGCTTGCTCCGAATGGCCAATGATTACACTAATTTCATGCCTGTTCTCCCAAATCATACCCACTAAGAACACAACTGCAATTCTCTCTGTTGTAAGCTACCAGCCATAGTAATTGCTTATGAGTGGTGTGGGATGAACACAGGTGGATAAGGGGTAGAAATGAGGTCAGCAAAAGATGAATGAATAAAGAAGATGTGATATATACACACACACAATGGAATATTACTCAACTATAAAAAGATTGAAATAATGCCGTTTGCAGAAACATGTGTATGGACATAGAGATTATCATACTAAATGAAGTAAGTCAGAAAGACAAAGGCAAATAACATATGATATCACCTACATGTGGAATCTAAAATATAACACAAATGAACATATCTATGAAACAGAAACAGACTCAGAGACATAGAGAACAGACTTGCGGTTGCCAAGGGGGTGGGGTGGGGGAGGGATGGATTGAGAGTTTGGGATTAGCAGGTGCAAACTATTATATATAGAATGGATAAACAACAAGGTCCTATTGTATAGTACAGGGAACTGTATTCAATATCCTGTGATAAACCACAATGGAAAAGAATATGAAAAAGAATATATACATATATAAAAAACTGAGTCACTTTGCTCTACAGCAGAAATTAAACACAACATTGTAAATCAGCTATACTTTAATAAATTTTTTTTAAAAAATGGGTCAGTAAGGCGGTCAGGGAAAGATCATGGAAATGTCAGCACAAAAGGCTTCTAATTTTTTTTCACAGTGAGGTGGGAGAGCCACTGGAGCTTCTTAAGTGGAGTGATATCTTCTAATGCTTTTTTAAATTTGAACACTTTAAATATTTACTCTTGAGCTCTGTGAAGAATAAATTGGTCGGGACTTCCCTGGTGGCACAGTGGTTGAGAATCCGCCTGCTAATGCAGGAGACACAGTTTCGAACCCTGGTCTGGGAAGATCCCACATGCCGCAGAGCAACTAAGCCCGTGTGCCACTACTACTGAGCCCGCGTGCCACAAGTACGGAAGCCCACGCACCTAGAGCCCAAACTCTGCAACAAGAGAAGCCACCGCAATGAGAAGCCTGCGCACTGCAATGAAGAGGAGCCCCCGCTCACCGCAACTAGAGAAAGCCCATGCTCAGCAGCAAAGATCCAACAAAAAAGACCCAATGCAGCCAAAAATAAATAAATAAATAAATTTATTATTTTTTTTTGAAAAAGAATAAACTGGTGGAAGGTGGGAGCAGGGAGACATTTAGAGGATATTGCAATAATTCAATGAGAGTTGACAGTGGCTTGTACTAGGTTGTAACAGTGGAAATTGAGAGCATTGTTTGCCTCTGGATATATTCAAAGAAACAGCCAACAAGATTTGCTAGTTGAATAGAAGTAGGGTCTGAGAGAAAGAGAAATCAAACACGATTCCAAGGTTTTTAGCCCGAACAGCTGGAAGAAAGGAGCTGCTGTTTTGTGAGATGAGGAAGATGAGATGGGTAAAAGATAATTCAAGCATTCAGTTATACACATGTGCTTTTCAATACCTATTAGACTTGCAAATGCAGAAGCCAAGTGGAAAGTTTGCGAAAGAGTCTGGAGTTTAGTAGAGAGGTCTAGACTAGAGATAGGAATTTGGAAGTCACTAATCTGTAGATGGTATTTGGGGCAATGGTATAGAATAAGGTCATGCAGGAAGTGAGTGTAAAGAGAAGCCATCTGAGGACAGAGCCCAGGATCACTCCAAGTTGTAGAATCAGAAACATGAGGAGGAACAAGAAAGGGAAGCTGAGACAGAGTAGCTACTGAGTAGGGAGGATAACCCTGAGGCTAGGTCAAAAGAAAATTAAGAATGCAAGGTAGTGGTCAGTTCTGTGGATTATAGTCGAATAAGTTAAGGACTGAGAGCGTCTAAACTTTGGATTTGACATGTGAAGGCAATTGGTGAATTTGACGAGGACAGGTTTCATGGACTGGTGGAGATGAAAGTCTGATTGGAGTAATATAAAAAAAAGATGGAGGGGGGCTTCCCTGGCGGTGCAGTGGTTGAGAGTCTGCCAGCCGATGCACGGGACACGGCTTCGTGTCCCGGTCCGGGAAGATCCCACATGCGGAGCGGCTGGGCCCGTGAGCCATGGCCGCTGAGCCTGCGCGTCCGGAGCCTGTGCTCCACAACGGGAGAGGTCACAACAGTGAGAGGCCCGCGTACCGCAAAAAAAAAAAAAAAAAAAAAAAAAAGATGGAGTGGGGGAAGGATGAGGAGATAGTAAACATAGACAACTTTTTCAACAGACTTTTGTTGAAGGAAGAGCAGAGAAATGGTGGTAGCTGGGGAAGGATGTGGGTTAAAGGGATTTTTTTTTTTTTTTTTTACTACAGGATATTTGTATGGTGTTGATAATACGATCCAGTGGAAGGAAAAATGATGACGCCAAGAAAGAGAAGGAACAACTCCACAAGTAATTCCACTGGGCAGGGAAGAGTGGACAAAATCCAGTGCGGAGCAATGGAAACTAGCACACGCTGCTGGTGAGACTGGACAACCACTTTGGAAAAGCAGTTTGGTAGTTTCCTATCAGACCCAGCAATCACCCTCCAAGGTACTGACCCAAGAGAAAGGAAAATTTGTGTTCACACGGAAACCTAGACATAGCAGTTCCATTTCTGGCAACCAAAGACCAGGAACAATCCAAATGTCCTTTCAAAAGGTAAATAAACTGTTCTATCCATTCAATGGAATGCTACTCAACAATGAAAAGGGACAAAATGTAGATACAGCAACTTGGATTGACCTCAAGGGCATTAATGCTGAGTGAAAAAATCCAGTCTTAAGAGGTTACATACTGTATTATTCCATTCATATCACATTGCCCCAAAGGCAAAATTAGTGCAAAGGGGAGCAGATTACTGGTTGCCAGTGGTGGCTGCAGGAGGAGGGTTTGACTATAGGGGGGTGCCTGAGTTATGTGAGGTGATGGAACAGTTCTGGTACACATGTTAAGACACATACAACTGCATGTAATAAAAAAGCCAAATTTATGGTTTGTTAATTATCAAAAACAAAACAAAAACTAAAACCTCTTACTGGTAGTGAAGACCACATGGGGAAATGTGCAGTGAACAGACTCCATTTTCTGGTGAAAGTGGCGTTGGAGACATCCCTCTATCCAGGGCAGTCCCCAGGAAGGAGGGTTGAGCTCTGTTCTGGTTGCCCAGCTGACCCAGCTGGTGCTGTGCCTCTCCTAGAGACCCTGTACACTACCTAATATTTGTTAATAAATCTTTTCCTTTATGAACTTAAAAAAAAAAAAACCTTAACTCCAACTCCCCCCCACCAATTCTGACTTAATTATTCGGGAAGAGGGTATGGATTTTTTTTTGGGGGGGGACTTTTTTTTATGAAAGTGTAGTTGACTTAAAATGTGTTAGTTTCTGGTATACACCAAAGTGATGCAGTTATAATATACATGTGTGTGTATATATATGCGTATTTATATTCTTTTTCAGATTCTTTTCCATTATGGGTTATTACAAGATATTGAATATAGTTCCATGTGCTATATAGTAGATCTTTTTAAAAAATTTATTTTATATTGGAGTATAGTTGATTTACAATGTTGTGTTAGTTTCAGGTGTACAGCAAAGTGATTCAGTTACACATATACATATTCTGTTTCAGATTCTTTTCCCATTTAGGTTATTACAGAATGTTGAGTAGAGTTCCCTGTGCTATAAAGTAGGTCCCTGCTGATTATCTATTTTATATATAGTAGTGAGTATATGTTAATCCCAAACTCCTCATTTATCCCTCCCCCCTACCTTTCCCCTTTGGTAACCATAAGTTTGTTTTCGAAGTCTGTGAGTCTGTTTGTGCTTTGTAAATAAGTTCATTTGTATTGTTTTTTTATATTTTTTAAAATATTTTTTATAAATTTATTTTTTACTTTTGGCTGTGTTGTGTCTTCGTTGCTGCCCGCAGGCTTTCTCTAGTTGTGGCGAGTGGGGGCTACTCTTCCTTGCGGTGCGCAGTCTTCTCATCACGGTGGCTTCTCTTGTCACAGAGCAGGGTTCTAGGCACTTGGGCTTCAGTAGTTGTGGCACGCAGGCTCAGTAGTTGTGGCACACGGGCTTAGTTGCTCCGCGGCATGTGAGATCTTCCCAGACCAGGGCTCGAACCCGTGTCCCCTGCATTGACAGGCAGGTTTGTAACCACTGCACTACCAGGGAAGTCCCCTGTAATGTTTTTTTAGATTCCACATATAACTGATATCATATCACTCCCCTAGAGACCCTGTACACTACCTAATATTTGTTAACTCTTCCTGTTTGACCTTAAAAAAAAAAAGCCTTAACTCGCTCCCACCACACCTCCCACCAATTCTGACTTAATTCATTGGGAAGAGAGTATGGATATTTAAATTAAAAAAAAAAAGTATGCTTTACACCCAATTCTAACGTGCAGCCAGGGATGAAAACCATTGAGTAAAATCAAGAAAGTGAAGGTAAAGTTCAGGAGGAGCTGAGGATTAAATGGCATTTTTCTGATGAGTGACAGCAAGCTGCAGAGGGCTTAGGGCCAGACTGGGGGGTGTGAGGGTCATCTGGGCACGGGGTCTGGTGGTGAGAAGTGATTTGGTATTCTTGCAGGCTGACTGTATGGGCCATGAGCAGATTAGCTCTGGTGGTCTTTTCCCTGTGGGTGTGGGGGAGGGATGGGGGTCTTGACAGAAACACTCAGAGCTCTCTAGCTCTTTTCCTAAGCCACTCTCACAGCTGTGAGGTTGGCAAGGGAAACACAGGGAGCTTGATGGGTGCTCTCTGTCAGATCAACCAACAAAGGACATGAGGAAAGTGGGGCTATTTCACCCTTTTCCTCTAAAAATAATGGGGGAGGGAGTATGGTTATGGAAACAGACAATTTAATGTACTTGATGAATACATAAGACATTTAAGTACTTAAAACAGTACCTTGCACATAGTAGGAGCTTGATCAAGATCAAGGAGAAAAATTTTACAACGATGTCTCTGAAAATGATTTTTCTTTCTGTGTATCAGTGTAAGAAATTATCTTCAAAGATTATATGCAACTGACAAAATCACTGTTTACCCATCAGGTATATTTTCCTGGATGTCTTGGTGCCCTAGACAGATTCTGTGATTTTTTTTTAAACATCTTTATTGGAGTATAATTGCTTTACAATGATGTGTTAGTTTCTGCTTTATAACAAAGTGAAGGAGCTATACATATACATTTATTCCCATATCTCCTCTCCCTTGTGTCTCCCTCCCACCCTCCCTATCCCACCCCTCTAGGTGGTCACAAAGCACCGAGCTGATCGCCCTGTGCCATGCGACTGCTTCCCACTAGCTAGCTATTTTACATTTGGTAGTGTATATATGTCCATGCCACTCTCTCACTTCCTCCCAGCTTACACTTCCCACTCCCATGTCCTCAAGTCCACTCTCTACGTCTGTGTCTTTATTCCTATCCTGTCCCTAGGTTCTTCAGAACCATTTTTTTGTTTGTTTTAGAGTCCATATATATGTGTTAGCATACGATATTTGTTTTTCTCTTTCTGACTTTTTTCACTCTGTATGAAAGACTTTAGATCCATCCACCTCACTACAAATAACTCAATTTCGTTTCTTTTATGGCTGAGTAATATTCCATTGTATATATGCGCCACATCTTCTTTATCCATTCATTTGTCAATGGACACTTAGGTTGCTTCCATGTCCTGGCTATTGTAAATAGAGCTGCAATGAACATTGTGGTACATGACTGTTTTTGAATTATGGTTTTCTCAGGGTATATGCCCAGTAGTGGGATTGCTGGGTTGTATGGTAGTTCTATTTTTAGTTTTTTAAGGAACCTCCATACTGTTCTCCATAGTGGCTGTATCAATTTACATTCCCACCAACAGTGCAAGAGGGTTCCCTTTTCTCTACACTCTCTCCAGCATTTATTGTTTGTAGATTTTCTGATGATGGCCATTCTGACCGGTGTGAGGTGATACCTAATCGTAGTTTTGATTTGCATTTCTCTAATGATTAGTGATGTTGAGCATCCTTTCATGTGTTTGTTGGCCATCTGTATATCTTCTTTGGAGAAATGTCTATTTAGCTCTTCTGCCCATTTTAGGATTGGGTTGTTTGTTTTTTTGATATTGAGCTGCATGAGCTGCTTGTAAACTTTGGGGATTAATCCTTTGTCAGTTGCTTCATTTGCAAATATTTTCTCCCATTCTGAGGGTTGTCTTTTCATCTTGTGTATGGTTTCCTTTGCTGTGCAAAACCTTTGAAGTTTCATTAGGCCCCATTTGTTTATTTTTGTTTTTATTTCCACTTCTCTAGGAGGTGAGTCAAAAAGTTTCTTGCTGTGATTTATGTCATAGACAGTTCTGCCTATGTTTTCCTCTAAGGGCTTTATAATATCTGGCCTTACATTTAGGTCTTTAATCCATTTTGAGTTTATTTTTGTGTGTGGTGTTAGGGAGTGTTCTAATTTCATTCTTTTGCATGTACCTGTCCAGTTTTTCCAGCACCACTTATTGAAGAGGCTGTCTTTTCTCCATTGTATATTCTTGCCTCCTTTATCAAAAATAAGGTGACCATAGATGCGTGGGTTTATCTCTGGGCTTTCTATCCTGTTCCATTGATCTATATTTCTGTTTTTGTGCCAGGACCATACTGTCTTGATTAGTATAGCTTTGTAGTATAGTCTGCAGACAGGGCACCTGATTCCTCCAGCTCCATTTTTCTTTCTCAAGACTGCTTTGGCTATTTGGGGTCTTTTGTGTTTCCATACAAATTGTGAAATTTTTTGTTCTAGTTCTGTGAAAAATGCCATTGGTAGTTTGATAGGGATTTCACTGAAGCTGTAGATTGCTTTGGGTAGTAGAGTCATTTTCACAATGCTGATTCTTCCAAACCAAGAACATGGTATATCTCTCCATCTGTTTGTATCATGTTTCGTTTCTTTCATCAGTGTCTTACAGTTTTGTGCATAGAGGTCTTTTGTCTCCTTAGGTAGGTTTATTCTTAAGTATTTTATTCTTTTTGTGGCTGTGGTAAATGGGAGTGTTTCCTTAATTTCTCTTTCAGATTTTTCATCGTTAGTGTTTAGGAATGTAAGAGATTTCAGTGCATTAATCTTGTATCTTGTATCCTGCTACTTTACCAAATTCAAATTAGCTCTAGTAGTTTTCTGGTAGCATCTTTAAGATTCTCTGTGTATAGTATCATGTCATCTGCAAACAGTGATAGCTCTACTTCTTCTTTCCAATTTGGATTCCTTTTATTTCTTTTTCTTCTCTGATTAATGTGGGTAAAACTTCCCAAACGATGTTGAATAATAGTGGTGAGAGGGGACAACCTTGTCTTGTTCCTAATCTTGGAGGAAATGTTTTCAGTTTTTCACCATTGAGAATGAAGTTAGCTGTGGGTTTGTCATATGTGGCCTTTATTATGTTGAGGTAAGTTCCCTCTAAGCCTACTTTCTGGAGGGTTTTTTTTATAAATGAGTGTTGAATTTTGATAAAAGCTTTTTCTGCATCTATTGAGATGATCATATGGTTTTTCTCCTTCAGTTTGTTAATGTGGTGTATTACATTGATTGATTTGCATATATTGAAGAATCCTTCCTTTCCTGGGATAAACCCCACTTGATCATGGTGTATGATCCTTTTAATGTGCTGTTGGATTCTGTTTGCTAGTATTTTGTTGAGGATTTTTGCATCTATGTTCATCAGTGATATTGGCCTGTAGTTTTCTTTCTTTGTGATATCTTTGTCTGGTTTTGGTATCAGGGGGATGGTGGCTTCATAGAATGAGTTAAGGAGTGTTCCTCCCTCTGCTATATTTTGGAAGAGTTTGAGAAGGATAGGTGTTAACTCTTCTCTAAATGTTTGATAGAATTTGCCTGTGAAGCCATCTGGCCCTGGGCTTTTTTTTTTTGGAAGATTTTTTAAATCACAATCTCAATTTCAGTGCTTGTGATTGGTCTGTTTAAAGTTTCTATTTCTTCCTTGTTCAGTCTTGGAAGGTTGTGCTTTTCTAAGAACTTGTCCACTTTTTCCAGGTTGTCCATTTTATTGGTATAGAATTGCTTGTAGTAATCTCTCATGATCCTTTGTATTTCTGCAGTGTCAGTTGTTACTTCTCCTTTGTCATTTCTAGTTCTATTGATCAGAATCTTCTCCTTTCTTTTCTTGATGAGTCTGGCTAATTGTTTATCAATTTTGTTTATCTTCTCGAAGAACCAGCATTTAATTTTATTGATCTTTGTTACTGTTTCCTTCATTTCTTTTTCATTTATTTCTGATCTGATCTTTATGATTTCTTTCCTTCTGCTAACTTTAGGTTTTTTTTGTTGTTCTTTCTCTAATTGCTTTAGGTGTAAGGTTAGGTTGTTTATTTGAGATGTTTCTTGTTTCTTGAGGTAGGATTGTATTGCTATAAACTTCCCTCTTAGAACTGCTTTTGCTGCATCCCATAGATTTTGGGTTGTGATGTTTTAATTGTCATTTGTTTCTAGGTATTTTTTGATTTCCTCTTTGATTTCCTCAGTGATCTCTTGGTTGTTTAGTACTGCATTGTTTAGCCTCCATGTGTTTGTCTTTTTTACAGATTTTTTCCTGTAATTGATGTCTAGTCTCATAGTGTTGTGATCGAAAAGATACCTGATACAATTTCAATTTTCTTAAATTTACTGAGGCTTGTTTTGTGACCCAAGATATGATCTATCCTGAAGAATGTTCCATGAGCACTTGAGAAGAAAGTGTATTCTGTTGGTTTTGGATGGAATGTCCTGTAAATATCAATTAAGTCCATCTTGTGCAATGTATCATTTAAAGTTTGTGTTTTCTTATTTATTTTCATTTTGGAAGATCTCTCCTTTGGTGAAAGTGGGGTGTTAAAGTCCCCTACTATGATTGTGCTACTGTTGTTTTCCCCTTTTCTGGCTGTTAGCATTTGTCTTATATATTGAGGTGCTCCTATGTTGGGTGCATAAATATTTACAATGGTTACATCTTCTTGGATTGATCCCTTGATCATTATGTAGTGTCCTTCTTTGTCTCTTGTAATAGTCTTTATTTTAAAATCTATTTTGTCTGTCATGAGAATTGCTACTCCAGCTTTATTTTGATCTCCATTTGCATGGAATGCCTTTTTCCATCCCCTCACTTTCAGTCTGTATGTGTCCCTAGGTCTGAATGGGTCTCTTGTAGATAACATATGTATAGGTCTTGTTTTTGTATCCATTCAGCCAGTCTATGTCTTTTGATTGGAGCACTTAATCCATTTACATTTAAGGTAATTATTGATATGTATGTTCCTATTACCATTTTCTTAATTGTTTTGGGTTTGTTATTGAAGGTCTTTTCCTTCTCTTGTGTTTCCTTCCTAGAGAAGTTTCTTTAGCATTTGTTGTAAAACTGGTTTGGTGGTGCTGAATTCTCTTAGCTTTTGCCTGTCTGTAAAGGTTTTAATTTCTCTGTCGAATCTTAATGAGATCCTTGCTGGATAGAGTAATCTTGGTTGTAGATTTTTTGGTTTCATCACTTTAAATATGTCCTGCCACTCCCTTCTGGCTTGCAGAGTTTCTGCTGAAAGATCAGCTGTTAAGCGTATGGGGATTCCCTTGTATATAATTTTTTTCCCTTGCTACTTTTGATATTTTTCTGTTTATTTAATTTTTCATAGTTTGATTAATATGTTTCTTGGTGTGTTTCTCCTTTGATTTATCCTGTATGGGACTCTCTGTGCTTCCTGGACTTTTTTGTTTGTTTTGTTTGTGTTTTTGTTTTTTTTTTTTGCAGTACGCGGGCCTCTCACTGTTGTGGCCTCTCCCGTCATGGAGCACAGGCTCCAGACGCACAGGCTCAGCGGCCATGGCTCATGGGCCCAGCTGCTCCGCGGCATGTGGGATCTTCCCAAACTGGGGCATGAACCCGTGTCCCCTGCATCAGCAGGTGGACTCTCAACAACTGCACCACCAGGGAAGCCCAGCTTCCTGGACTTGATTGACTATTTCCTTTCCCATATTAGGGAAGTTTTCAACTATAATCTCTTCAGCTATTTTCTCAGTCCCTTTCTTTTTCTCTTCTTCTTTGGGACCCCTATAATTCAAATGTTAGTGTGTTTAGTGTTGTCCGGGAGGTCTCTAAGACTGTCCTCAATTCTTTTCATTCTTTTTTCTTTATTCTGTTCTGCAGTAGTTATTTCCACTCTCTTATCTTCCAGGTCACTTTTCCGTTCTTCTGCCTCAGTTATTCTGCTATTGATTCCTTCTAGAGAATTTTTTATTTCATTTATTGTGTTTTTCATCATTGTTTCTTTGCTCTTTAGTTATTCTAGGTCCTTGTTAAACATTTTTTGTATTTTCTCTATTCTGTTCCTAAGATTTTGAATCATCTTTACTATCATTACTCTGAATTCTTTTTCAGGTCGACTGCCTATTTCCTCTTCATCTGTTTGTTTAGGTGGTTTTTTTCCTTGCTCCTTCATCTGCTGTGTGTTTCTCTGTCTTCTCATTTTGCTTAACTTACTTTGTTTCAGGTCTTCTTTTCACATGCTTCAGGTTCGTAGTTCCCGTTGTTTTCGGTGTCTTCCCCCAGTGGCTAAGGTTGGTCCAGTGTGTTGTTTAGGCTACCTTGTGGAGGAGACTGATGCCTGTGTTCTGGTGGATGAGGCTGGATCTTGTCTTTCTGGTGAGCAGGACCGCGTCCAGTCGTGTGTTTTGGAGTATCTGTGAACTTATTATGATTTTAGGCACCCTCTCTGCTAATAGATGGGGTTGTGTTCCTGTCTTTCTAGTTGTTTGGCATAGGGTGTCCAGCACTATAGCTTGCTGGTCATTGAGTGGAGCTGGGTCTTAGCATTGAGATGGAGATCTCTGGGAGAGCTTTTGCCATTTGATGTTACACGGAGCTGGGAGGTCTCTGGTGGACCAGTGTCCTGAACTCGGTTCTCTCACCTCAGCAGCACAGGTCTGACACCCAGCAGGAGCACAAGGACCCTGTTGGGCATATGGCTCAGTAGAAAGGGGAAAAAAAGGAAAGATAAAAATAAATAAATAAAATAAAACTTATTAAAATAAAAAATAAAAACAATTATTAAAAATTTTAAAAATTAAAAGTAATAAAAAAAGAAAAAAAATGAAAGAAGAGAGCAACCAAACCAAGAAACAAATCCACCAATGATAGCAAGCACTAGAAACTATACTAAAATAAAACCAAAAAAAACCCAAACAAACAAAAAACAGAAATACAAAACCCTAGGACAGGGCTTCCCTCGTGGCACAGTTGTTAAGAATCCACCTGTCAATGCAGGGAACACGGGTTTCATCTCTGGTCTGGGAATATCCCACATGCCACACAGCCAAAAATTAAAAAAAAACAAAACAAACAAGAAACACCTAGGACAAATGGTAAAAGCAAAGATATACAGACAAATTCACACAAAGAAGCATACACATAGACACTCATGAAAAGAGAAAAAGGAAAAAAAAATTTATATCTATATATAAAAAACAAAATAATAAAGGAAGAGAGCAACCAAATCTACCAATGATAAAAACTCTAAATACTAAACTAAGATAAATATAAAACCAGAAAAAAATTAGATGCAGAAAACAAACTCCAAGTCTTCAGTTGCTCCCAAAGTCCACCACCTCAATTTTGGGATGATTCATTGTCTCTTCAGGTATTCCAGAGATGCAGGGTACATCAAGTTGATCGTGGAGATTTAATCCACTGCTCCTAAGGCTGCTGGGAGAAATTTCTCTTTCTCTTCTTTGTTAGCACAGCTCCTGGAGTTCAGCTTTGGATTCGGCCCTGCCTCTGCATGTAGGTCACCTGAGGGTGTCTGTTCTTCGCTCAGACAGGATGGGGTTAAAGTAACAGCTGATTAGGGGGCTCTGGCTCACTCAGGCCATGGGGGAGGGAGGAGTACAGAATGCGGGGTGAACCTGTGGTGGAAGAGGTCAGCATTACATTGCAATAGTCTGAGGCACGCTGTGTGTTCTCCCAGGGAAGTTGTCCCTGGATCATGGGTGCCTGGCAGTGGCGGGCTACACAGGCTCCCAGGAGGGGAGGTGTGGATAGTGACGTGTGCTTGCACACAGGCTTCTTGGTGGCTGCAGCAGCAGCCTTAGCATCTCATGCCCATCTCTGGTGTCCTCACTGATAGCTGCAGCTCATGCCCATCTCTGGAGCTTGCTTAGGCGGTGCTCTGAATTCCCTCTCCTCGTGCACCCCAAAACAATGGTCTCTTGCCTCTTAGGCAGTTGCAGACTTTTTCCCCAACTCCATTCTGGCTAGCTGTGGTGCGCTAGTCCCCTTCAGGCTGTGTTCATGCAGCCAACCCCAGTCCTCTCCCTGGGATCCCTGAGCCTCAGCTCCCAGCCCCCGCCTGTCCCGGCGGGTGAGCAGACAAGCCTCTTGGGCTGGTGAGCCCTGGTTGGCACCGATCCTCTGTGCAGGAATCTCTCCACTTTGCCCTCTGCACCCCTATTGCTGTGCTCTCCTCCGTGGCTCCAAAGTTTCACCCCCACCAGCCCCTGCCTCCACCAGTAAAGGGGCTTCCTAGTGTGTGGAAACTTTTCCTCCTTCACAGCTCCCTCCCAGAGGTGCAGGTCCTATCTCTATTCTTTTGTCTCTGTTTTTTTTCTTTTTTCTTTTGCCCTACCCAGGTACGTGGTGGAGTTTCTTGCCTTTTGGGGAAGTCTGAGGTCTTCTGTCAGCGTTCAGTAGGTGTTCTGTAGGAGTTGTTCCACATGTAGATGTATTTTTTATGTATTTGTGGGGGGGAAGGTGATCTCCACGTCTTACTCCTCTGCCATCTTGAAGGTCTCCCCAGATTCTGTGATTTGGCACCCTCTAAGACTAGCTCTGTGTAGAGCAAAAAGTTTCCTACAAATACATTCCAAAAAACCCATGATCCAGAAAACATTTCTGGGGCTCTGCTTGGCTGAAAACACAGGCAGAACACACAAACAAACTTTCCACTGAGCTCAGATATTTTGAGTTCTCCCGAGTTTGGCGTTTACTGGTTCAGAGCTTGTCTCTCTCTGCCTCTTTCCTTTGTTCCTTTTCCATAATTGATCCTGGCAGAATTCCATTAGAGGATCACTTCATGGGAATGAGGACCATGAGAACACGTCCTACGTTCCTTCTGATGAAGTTTCTTGTTGAATGCAATGGGGCACAACCTAGTATGTGTCTGCTTTGGAGAGAATCTAGGAGGTACATTGAAACATTAGTCCATACTGTGTGCTAGGTACTGTGTTTTGCTCTCTCACCTGTAATATTTTTATGACTATCCCATGAGGTAGGTCAGGTAAGTAATGAAGATTTTACAGATGAGGAAGCTAAGGCTCAGAAAGTGACTTGTCTATGGCCACAGAGTTGGTGGCAGAACCAAGGTTTAAACTCACCTCCTCCCCAAACAGACTTTTCCTCTCTCCTAAGTTCTGTGACCTACAGCTTTAAAACACAGTAGTTGCTCTGGGCAATAAATGTTCCCAAACATCTTTCTATGTTTGCTTCCTCTTGGAGAGGAGCTTCTGGTGGGGGTGATCTTAAGTCAGATCTGCATTTCAGCAGTTTGCCCAGCTGCCTCTTCTTTTTCCCAGGGCTCAAGGGTCCCAAGGGTTTAGAAACCCAAACTCAATACATCTACGTCCTTGTTCCCTAAACCAAGTTGTCTCCAGCTGCCAGTGTCCCTGAACCCTGCTGTTGCTGTGTTGCTCATCTTCCTCTGTCTGTGTCAGGGGCAGAAAGTGGGGAAATCACTGACCTTTGACTTGAAAGGAAATACTGAGTGAGACTTCCAAGATGCCTGTTAATCCGATGATCACGCGTGCTCTGTATGACCCCCAGCTGCAGATGTAGTAACAGTAACAGATGTAGTAACAGAGTGCCAGGCTCTCTTGGGCTCCAGTTCTCCGTGACTCTCCTGTGGACTCCTCATCCCAGGGGTGTGAGGCTGTCTTTTGCAAAGAGGTTTAGAAATCAGATATGGAATTTTAAAACTGAAAGAGGTCATTTGATACAATTCCTTCAGGAAGCTCAGGGGAAGTCACACAAGCAAGGAAGGTTGGGCCAAGAATTAGAACAGGCCACTCATCTCTGTTCAGTGCTTTTACTGGCAATAGTATGAAGGGTCACTTTTATAAATGTGAAATTTCTATCTGAAAAGTGAAGTAAGTGTTTCTAAGTAATGGCTGCAGATACACAACCCTTTTCTGTGAAGTTCCCAAACCTGGATCAAACGTTGAATACATCATAATTCCTTATGCTGATACACAGAAATCAAGTGTTTTCAGAGATATGGTCTCTTTTATTTCCTCCCTAACTTTTATTAAGCTCTTCCTATGTGCTAGGCATTGTTCTAAGTATTTTAAAATGTGTTAACGCATTTAATCATGTACACTTTATCGTGTCAATTTTGACCACATTAAAGATATTGTTGGAAAATAATAAGCATTGGCCAGCACTTATGAACAGATACTGAGCTAATCACTTTTTTTGTTTTTTGGGTTTTTTGGCTGTACCCTGCAGCATATGGGATCTTAGTTCCCCGACCAGAGATCGAACCCATACCCCCTGTATTGCGAGCAGAACCTTAACCACTGGACTGCCAGGGAAGTCCCTGAGCTAAGCATTTATTAATGTGATCTAGTTTACCAAAACTTCTCTGAGCTTCAGACTCAAATCACCATCCCCTACTTCAATACCTCCTCTTGAGTGTTTCAGCCACACCTTGAGTCCAACAAGTCCTAAAGCAAATCACGTACTTACCTCTCCTCCCCCATTTCAGACCAGTGCTCCTTACCTCAGAAAACACATCTATTTACACTTCCTAGACCTAGGACTTACCCTTGACTCTTCTCCCTAGCTCTCCTAGCTCCCCATTTTCAGTCCATCACCAAGATTTAACCTCCTCTCTCAAATCTATCCGTATTTCTCCATCTCTATCAGACTACCCTAGTCCAAAATACCATCATTTCTCACTTAGAGTTTTAGCAGAAGCCCCTAATTGGCCCGCCCCCATCTACCTTCACACCCCTTAAATCTGTTTTACAAATTGCATCCAGGGTAACCTCTTTAATAGGACAAACGTGAACATATTCTGTTTCTTAAAACATGTTAACAACTTCCCGTTGCTCTTAGGATAAAGACAAACTCAGCATAGTTGACAAGGTTCTGCGTGGTCTGGCTGCTTCCTCTCTCCCTCATTTCCTACCACACTTTCTTCCCACTTACACTACAGTACATGCTTCTTCCTTTAGTGTTGTTACATATAATGGTCCCTCCAGACACAGGATGTTTGTACCTACTGTTTCCTATGCATGGATTGTCTCTTTCCCTTGTCTACTTAAATCACTCATCCTTCATATCTTGGCCTTCCCTAACTCCCCCTCTATCTTCTCAGCACCACAGACCTCTCATTTGTAAGACCAAGCATAATTATTATTTTTAATTAATTAATTTATTTATTTTTGGCTGTGTTGGGTCTTCGTTGCTGTGCGCAGGCTTTCTCTAGTTGCAGCAAGCCAGGGCTACTCTTCACTGCGGTGCACGGGCTTCTCACTGTGGTGGCTTTTCTTTTTGAGGAGCACAGGCTCTGGGTGTGCAAGGTTCAGTAGTTGTGGCACACGGGCTCAGTAGTTGTGGCATGCAGGCTCTAGAGCGCAGGCTCAGTAGTTGTGGCACACGGGCTTAGTTGCTCCCTGGCATGTGGGATCTTCCCGGACCGGGGATCAAACCTGTGTCCCCTGCATTGGCAGGCGGATTCCTAACCACTGTGCCACCAGGGAAGTCCCCAAGTATAATTATCTTCTTCACTTATCTGTGTGATTCATACCTTTTTTTTTTCTCACTAAACAGTAATCTCCATAAAAGCAGGTATAATTGCTCAAAATTGTATTCCCAGTGTCAAGAATAGTGCCTAACTTAGAGTGGGCAATTCATTTTTTTTTAGGTGTTATCGGATTAATGAAAGAAATCAATAAGTAGATTTACCCAGCATGGTAGAGATCTTATTGTAATGTCACTACTATTAGGGCAGCTGTGGAAAATATATGCTCAGTGACTTTTCAAGAGAAACGTATGTGTGAATTTTTAAAATGTTTTTTATAGAGAAAATACTGAAAGGATTAGCCAAAAAGATGAGGGAAAGGAATGGGGAAAGTTCGTTTTTAACAAAATTTAAAATGTTTCAAAGAATTTAACAAACTGCAAAATTTGGAGGGGTTGAATAGTTTCCCCCCCAAATTCACATCTACCCAGAACCTCAGAATGAGACCTTATTGGGACTTCCCTGGTGGTGCAGTGGTTAAGAATCCACCTGCCAACACAGGGGACGTATGTTTGATCCCTGGTCCGGGAAGATCCCATGTGCCGTGGAGCAATGAAGCCTGTGAGCCACAGCTACTGAGCCTGCACTCTAGAGTTCACGAGCCACAACTACTGAGCCCGGGTGCTGCAACTACTGAAGCCCACATGCCTAGAGCCCCTGCTCCTCAATGAGAGAAGCCACCACAAGGAGAAGCCTGTGCACCGCAATGAAGAGTAACCCTCGCTAGCCACAACTAGAGAAAAGCCCACGTGCAGCAATGAAGACCCAAAGCAGCCAAAAAAAAAAAAAAAAAAAATGAGACCTTATTTGGAAATAGGGTCTTTGCAGATACAATTAGTTAAGGGTTAAGATGAGATCATATTGGGTTAAAAGGGACCCTAAAACCAATGACTGGTGTTCCTATGAGAAGAGAAGAGGATGCAGAGAGACTCAGAGAAACAGTCCATGCAAAGAAAGAGGCAGAGATTAAAGGGATGCTGCCACAAGCCAAGGATTGGTGTTCCTTGCAACCACCAGAGATGAAGAGAAAGGTGTAGAATAGATTCTCCTTCAGAGGCTCCAGAAGGAACCAAGCCTGCCGTTACCTTGATTTCAGACTTCGGGCCTCAAGAACTGTGAAAGAACAAATTTCTGTTGCTTTAGGCCACTCAGTTTGTGGTACATTGTTATGGTAGCTACAGGAAACTAACACAGCAAGCAAAAAAAAAAGATAATAATAAAATAAAACTGAAAATTAGTTGGATAACGTCAACTTGGAAAAAAACGCACAAAGTGAGAGCTGAGAATTTCAGTTTTACTTGGGGACTTACTGAGGACTACAGCCCGGAGACAGCCTCTCAGATAGCCCTGGGGAACTGCTCCAAAGAGGTAAGGTAGGAGGTCAGCAACCAAAGGGGTTGCAACCAGGCAATCACCTAGGTAGAAGGTTGCTGCTAGTCACGAGGAACAGGTATCTTAGTTAATGGTTTTAGTGCTTTCTAAGTATGGGAAGATGCAAGAATGTGTATTCATAAAATGTTCGCCTGATAATATCTAACTATCTGTTTTCCCAGAGTGCAGAGTGCCTCGTTCCTAATCTCTGCCCTGAACTCCTTTCAGGGTGTACTGTAGGTAGAACTGGATGGTGGGCAACATTCTTTGTTTTACAGTAGGATGTGGGCACATAAAAGTCATTAGAGGCCTTAGCGAGGGGCATTCCAGAGGAGAGGCTGAGAAGTGAGAAGGAAGTGAGAAGGTGGAAATCCTATGTCTATTCCTGCCCTGACTCACCCATCTCCCCCACACGGATCCATGCTGTGAATAGAAGCTTCTAGGGTAGACATGCCCCAGGGCACTGGCCTGCTTGCAGTCTGCCTGCGGTTCTGTCTCAAATATACAAAGGGAAGGGACTTCCAGGCCTTGGCCATGTCCCTGGAGAACACATGAGACTGGCTGGGTGCACAGCCAAGAGGGAGGTTGGCTCTGCTTAGGGCCAGGAACGTGGCACACATGAGAGACGTGGAAGAATCTGGGAGGAGGAGGACAAAGCCAGAGGGAGACAGAGTCCCTCCATGTGAGGGAGTGGGGGACAGAGAATGGCTGGGGAAAGAATACCAATGCAAAGGCCAGTGCCAATGCATGCAGTCAGAACCCCAGGCCCTTTCCAGGTAGATGCCAAGCACAGGCATGGCTCAGAAAATCACATCAGGAAGCCAGTCCAGCCAGTAGGGAAGCTGGCAAGGGATTCCAAGCAGTGGGTGATAAGAGAGCTGACAAGTGGAAGTACCTTGTGTTCTAAGAATTGTGCCTATTCTTGGTCAGAGCCCGGTAGCTGGAGAAATGTGGACCAGGATGCAGTGCCCTCATGGAGGAGAGTGGCAGGGCAGGATCTGAGTCTAAAGCAGGCTGCTTTATCCTTCATTCCATAATATCAATATTAAACACTTTTCACCTGGCTCTGAGCAGCTCATCTCCGGCTGCCTCCCTCAGCTGGGCTAACTGTATCACTTAACCCTCTCTTATGTTTTTGTTTATTTAATTTGCATGCTGTTCACATAACTGTTTATCTAGAAAGACACCTTTCTCAACCTAGTACTTACAAACACAACAAATGCTCAGGAAATTGTTAATAATTCATTTCAACAGGATTAGCCGTTACAGAGAACTCAAAGCAATTGTCAGAAATGGCCATTTCGCATATCCCTGGAAAGCGAGATGTTAAAGGAATTATCCTCATGACTATTTCTTCCTTGTCTTTGTGGGAATAATGACAGTATCAGCTTAACACTTTCCTGAGCAATAAACTGTGCAATTCCCATAACGCAGTTCCTTCAACATAAGCTCAGTTATTCTGTTTAAAAAAATAAATAAAAACAATAAAATTTTACGTCAGTAAGAATTATTTTGTTTAAACGTGCTCATTGCTCTCTAGAACACATAGTGTTTTTATGTGGGCTTTAGTTCCAATAGTGCTCTTATGGGGCAGCCACTGGGGATAATTTGAAAAATGATAAGGTGACCTTAACTAGGAAAACCCTCAGCAGATTTATTCACTCATTCATTCATTCATCCCAACAAATACATTCCTTAAGTGTCTACTGTGCCAGGCAGTATTCTAGGCATTATTATGGAGCAGAGAAGCCTTTGCCTTCAGGGAATAAACAATGAATGCATATGCCAACATCATGTGTCATAAGTGCTAAGAAGAGTTACACGATAAAGAATTAGAATATGTGTTGTTTTAGATAAGTATTCAGGGGATGCCTCTGTGAGGAGATAAGATCTGAATGAGTAGACACCTAGATGAAGTGAGAAAATGAGCCAGGGGTACATATGGGAGGAGAGAGATCCAACTGGAGGAGAGGGCACTTCGGAACATTCTTTATTTGCTGGGAGAGGCTGGGTCACAGGAGAAAACTTGCAGAGGATAAAAGTTGGAGAGGAATTCAGGCCAAATTACATAAGCCAGACCGAGGCTTTTGCATTTTATTATATACAAGAAGGAGGCCTATGGAGTTTCTGAGCCAAGTAGTAACATGATTGATTTAAGTTTTAAGAGGAGAATCTTGGCTACATTTTGCAGAACACATTGTTAAGAGCTCAGAGACCAGTAAGGAGGCTTTGCACTGATTCAGGGGAGAGATGATGGTATCTGGGACCGTGGTGGTAACAGTGAAGATGGTGAGATTGGGTCAGATTTGTGATGTATTTAAAAGGTAGTTGTAGGGACTTACCTGGTGGTCCAGTGGTTAAGACTCCGCCCTTCCAATGCAGGGGGCATGGGTTCAATCCCTGGTTGGGGATCTAAGATCCCACATAAAAAATGTAGTTGTAGTAGATTGAAATGATGGACCACCAAAAAAGATATGTCCACATCAAATCCCTGGAACCTGTGAGTGTTATCTTATTTAGAAAAAGAGTCTTTGCAGACGTAGTTATTTTAAGGATCTTAAGATGAGGAGATCACCCTGGGTTATCTGGGTGACCCTAAATCCAATGACAAATGTCCTTACAAGAGATATAGAGAAAACTGACACACAATCGAGTAGGGAAAATGGACACATTTTCCCTACTCCTTCTGGCTTCTAATTGACTCTGGTACTCACCCCTGTGGCCCTCCATGGTGTGATGTGCCCCTTCTCTTGGGATCTGTGGGTGTAACAAACTCTCTTTTCAATGTCAGTCCTCTCTTGTTCTGTTGGCCTTGTCATACCTAAATAATACTAAAACCTATATTTAAAGCAGTTGGTGCAGTGACCAGGGCGATCTGACATCAGACTTCTGTGATGTACCAACCCGCTCTTCTTGACTTGCTAACTGGCTCCACTAGAGGGTAGCAGCAGCCTGGGAGGGTGCCCAGGGCGGGTGCCCTGGGGCGTGTGCTCTCGGGCTGTGGCCGCAAACGCTGTTTGCTGCATTTGCTGGGTGTTGCTCTTAACTCCCATGCTAAATTCAGAACTCAAAAGCAGAGTCCTCCCCAGATTCGGATCTGAGCTGAGCTACTTGCCTAGAATCTGGGATGATACCCTGGGGGCACCCCTGTTTACATTAATCAGCTAGGTCTACCAAAGGATCCTCTGAAAGGAGCAAGGTGTGACTTCCCTCCAAGTGCCAAGGGACCAGTCGGCACTGATATGTGTGTGTGTGTGTGTGTGTGTGTGTGTGTGTGTGTGTGTGTGTGTTGGGGATGGGGGTAGGGCAGTGAGTTGCTATTTTCCCGTGCATTTCATCCTACCAGTCAAGGAGAAAGAGCGTGCTCTTCAGAGGCTCTTCTGAGGTTTTTTTTTTGACAACTACTATTAATATTTAGTATGTTCATTTGAGACAATTTGGAAAAGGGATAAAAACTACCTAACATACTACTATAATCACAGTTAATATTTCCGTGACTTTATTTACTTTTGGCTTTTATTTTTCTTTACATAATCATTTACTTTGCAATCAGGACATAAATGTAACGTGTATTATATATTTATCCACACATACACATTTAAAAATATTACATAACCCTGTGTTCCCACTTCATTGCACATTTGAGCTCTACCTTTATCTTTTTTTTCTAAACGTATTTACTGTAGCATGATTGCTTTACAATGGTGTGTCAGTTTCTGCTTTACAACAAAGTGAATCAGCTATACATATATCCCCATATCTCCTCCCTCTTGCATCTCCCTCCCATCCCCCCATCCCATCCCTCTAGGTGGTCACAAGGCACCAAGTTGATCTCCCTGTGCTATGCGGCTGCTTCCCACTATCTATTTTACATTTGGTAGTGTATATATGCCCATGCCATTCTCTCACTTTGTCCCAGCTTCCCCTTCCCCCTTCCCTGTGTCCTCAAGTCCATTCTCTACGTCTGTGTCTTCATTCCTGTCCTGCCCCTAGTCTTCAGAACCATTTTTTTTTAAATTCCATATCCATGTGTTAGCATATAGTATTTGTTTTACTCTTTCTGAATTACTTCACTCTGTATGGCAGACTCTAGGTCCATCCACCTCACTACAAATAACTCAATTTTGTTTCTTTTTATGGCTGAGTAATATTCCATTGTATATATGTACTACATCTTCTTTATCCATTCATCTGTCCATGGACACTTAGGTTGCTTCCATGTCCTGGCTATTGTAAATAGAGCTGCAATGAACATTGGGGTACATGTCTCTTTTTGAATTATGGTTTTCTCAGGGTATATGCTCAGTAGTGGCATTGCTGGGTCATATGGTAGTTCTATTTTTAGTTTTTTAAGGAACCTCCATACTGTTCTCCATAATGGCTGTAACAATTTACATTCCTACCAACAGTGCAAGAGGGTTATCTTTTCTCCACACCCTGTCCAGCATTTATTGTCTGTAGATTTATTTATTTATTTATTTTTTGCGGTACACGGGCCTCTCACTGTTGTGGCCTCTCCCATTGTGGAGCACAGGCTCCAGACGCGCAGGCTCAGCGGCCATGGGTCACGGGCCCAGCCGCTCCACGACATGTGGGATCTTCCCATACCGGGGCACGAACCCATGTCCCCTGCATCGGCAGGCGGACTCTCAACCACTGCGCCATCAGGGAAGCCCTGTCTGTAGATTTTTTGATGATGGCCATTCTGACCGGTGTGAGGTGATACCTCATTGTAGTTTTGATTTGCATTTCTCTAATGATTAGTGATGTTGAGCATCCTTTCATGTGTTTGTTGGCAATCTGTATATGTTCTTTGGAGAAATGTCTTCTGCCCATTTTTGGTTTGGGTTGTTTGTTTTCTTGATATTGAGCTGCATGAGCTGTTTGTATATTTTTGAGATTAATCCTTTGTCAGTTGTTTCATTTGCAAATATTTTCTCCCATTCTGAGGGTTGTCTTTTCGTCTTGTTTATGGTTTCCTTTGCTGTGCAAAAGCTTTTAAGTGTCATTAGGCCCCATTTGTTTCCCATTTGTTTATTTTTATTTCCATTTCTCTAGGAGGTGGGTCAAAAAGGATCTTGCTGTGATTTATATCACAGAGTGCTCTGCCTATGTTTTCCTCTAACAGTTTTGCAGTATCTGGCCTTACATTTAGGTATTTAATCCCTTTTGAGTTTATTTGTGTGTATGGTGTTAAGGAGTGCTCTAATTTCATTCTTTTACATGTAGGTGTCCAGTTTTCCCACATGCCAAGACACATATTAATCAAACTATTCAAAATTAAATACAAAGAAAAATATTAAAAGCAGCCAGGGAAAAATAACATACAAGGGAATCCCCATAAGGTTAACAGCTGATCTTTCAGCAGAAACTCTGCAAGCCAGAAGGGAGTGGCAGGACATATTTAAAGTGATGAAAGGGAAAAACCTACAACCAAGATTACTCTACCCAGCAAAGATCTCATTCAGATTCTATGGAGAAATTAAAACCTTTACAGACAAGCAAAAGCTAAGAGAATTCAGCACCACCAAACCAGCTCTACAACAAATTCTAAAGGAACTTCTCTAGGTAGGAAACACAAGAGAAGAAAAAATCCTACAATAACAAACCCAAAACAATTAAGAAAATGGTAATAGGAACATACATATCGATAATTACCTTAAATGTAAATGGATTAAATGCTCCAACCAACAGAGATAGACTGGCTGAATGGATACAAAAACAAGACCTGTATATATGCTGTCTACAAGAGGCCCAATTCAGACCTAGGGACACATACAGCCTGAAAGTGAGGGGATGGAAAAAGATATTCCATGCAAATGGAAATCAAAAGAAAACTGGAGTAGCAATTCTCGTATCAGACAAAATAGACTTTAAATGAAGACTATTACCACAGACAAAGAAGGACACTACATAATGATCAAGGGATCGATCCAAGAAGAAGATGTAACAATTGTAAATATTTATGCACCCAACTTAAGAGCACCTCAATACATAAGGCAAATGCTAACAGCCATAAAAGGGGAAATCAACAGTAACACAATCATAGTAGGGGACTTTAACACCTCACTTTCACCAGTGGACAGATCTTCTGACTTTTGAGCCATGCACAGGGTCAGTGTGAGAGCATCCACCTCAGAGATTCCTTCACTGTAGAGGCTTTGACAACCTTTTTTCGCAGGAATCTTTGGACTACATAAGATGGGCATAACTTTCCCAAGGGCTTCTGATGTAAGAAACTGCCCTCCTCAGACATATGTTATGTACCACTAAAAGAGCAAATGACTGGTCATTTACTGGGTTCTCCTGGAAATAGAGGTTCTCACAGACCCTGAGCTCCTGACCTTTCCATACCCAGTTGCCCAGTATGCTTTGCGTCATGGAAACATCACCCACAAGTTCAGCAAGGCTATCAAGGCCTTTTTAATACATACTGGAGCCAAATCTGGACCCTCTGGCATATTCCACCTGCAGGAAGGGGTAGCCTCCTCTGTCCTCAGTCCCTTGCCAAATGTCATGGTGCTGGAGGAGGTCATCCTTGCCCTATACCCCTTGGCTATGGGAGCCCCTTGGATTAACTGAGTGAACAACAATGGGAGTTCATACATTGCACAAATGGCTCTGCCAACTATCAGAAATGATGGAGCTCAGTGGAATGTTGCTGCTTTTTAACCCCTTAGCCAGTATGTCCTGTTAAAGGATAGGATCCGAGGGTCAATACTATTGGCCAAACTTTAGGCAAGTCAGTTATCATAGCACTGGATACCCTTTAAAAAGTTCTCTATCTTGCCGCAAGCCTTAATCTCTCTTAATCCAGGACCCCTTGGCTGACTCACATAGGATACCAACTTTAAGAACTTTCACATCACCTTTCCCTATATTGGAAGAGGAATTTGTCTCGCATCCATGTATATAAAAACTCAGTGTATATGAGGTCCTTTAATAACATCTCCCCCATCTTCATGCATGTTTGATCTTGACCCCATCCCATAAGGGCTGGAGGCCAGGTCTAAAATGCATGCATACTCTCTTGGTAGTGATTAACCATAGATTAGCCCATGAATCAGGAAGCTGCTCAGGAGTTATGCGACCCATCTGAGCATAAACTTCTACCACGTGAAATCAAAGCAAAACAAAAACTGTCAAGGGCAGTTGCACACCATTTTGTTGACTATTGCTCTCATTACTATTGGTCTGGGTGCTTTCATTGGCTTGCAGTCTGGAGGTTCAAACCCCCCAAGGAAGCCACTGTTTTGTTTGTTTAAATTTTACTTTTTTGTTTGTTTCTTTTGTTTTGTTTTCTGGCTGCAAAGCATGCGGATCTTAGTTCCCCGACCGGAGGTCAGACCCGTGCCCCCTGCAGTGGAAGAGCAGAGTCCTAATTACTGGACCACCAGGGAATTCCTGGAAGCCATTGTTTTAATCAGACATGGTAAATGCTAACACCAACAAGCCATGGAGGTTGGCTGATACAAGCCCTATGACCCAAAGACTGTCAGTGATGAAATCACTTATCAAGTCACATAGACAGAACTGGTTATAATAGCTGATGTATCTTCTGGTTAAAATTACATAGAATAACGTCTTTGCATCAAGGGTTTCCCAATTCAGTTAAGAAATTAGGTTTAATTGCCAAAACTGTGGGCTTTAACACAGGATGTTAATGGAACAAACAACACACAGGCAGCCATCCATTGTTCTTTTCACACCTGTGGATTTATTAAATTTATCAGTGTGTTACAAGTGATTTCCCAATGCCTCTGCTCAGAATGGCCTATGAGACAAATGGGCAAAAGAGACAGGCTCTCCCCATTTCTCAATCCACAACTGATGCAAGCAATTGTTAGGCAATCAAATTGGAAAGCCAGCCATAGATGACCACAAAGCAAATCCATTAACCCTGACATAAGTGTGTCCCAAGTTTTCTGATCTTTTTTGCTCATATGCTTTACCAACACCCTTACCAGTTGGTCTCTCTAGGTTCAAGCGGCTTAAAGTATGCTCTATGGACCAGTAGCCTTTACCTCTTTCAGGAGGGTTTTGGAAATGCAGAATATCAGACTCCCTAACCCCAGACCACAGAGGCAGAATCTGCATTTTAAGAAGATCCCAAGGTGAAGTAGACGTACATCAAGTTTGAGAAGCACAGATCTAGGAGAAGTAGAATAAAAAGACTCCATTTTCACCCTATGTAGTTTTTGTTTGGGAGGAAGTTTTTTCTTCTCACCAAATTTTGGAAAAGGTAGAATAGTTCAGTTATAACACTGAGAAATGCAATGGAACTTTTAGTCTTTTAAGTTGTTGACCCAACAGCATTAGCTAAGTCAATAGTCGCTTTCTGGTGTACAGTTTGATGTACAATTGTTGAAAGAAATAAAAAGTGTTGGATCTATATTTCAGCCAGTACTAGTGGTTTGGAACAAGCAAATGTAAAATCAAAATGAACAAGGATCCCAGTATCCCCCAAACTTAAAAGTCCTTTGCCACAATAAATCATATAGAAGATCCTCTCCTTTTCTATTGAGTCAACAAGGAGTTATTGAGAATTTGTTAAGTTCTGAGTCTATAAGAATGAATAAAATCCCTGCCAGTCTTGAAAACCTCACCATCTGGTTGAAATTCAAATAAATAATTATGAGACAACGTGAGCACCAGCTGTTTCAAGAATGGGAAGAACCTATCGATTTTGCTCAGGATGGTCTAACACTGGGGCTGACTTTGGGCTGTGTAGAATGTATCCTCCAGTTGGACAGGTGATGGCAGAGGCAGCATTTGGGCCCCTCTAAGAGGGTTTCAATCCTGAGTCCAGAGGTCACACGCCACTGTGGTAGCATTCTTCTTGCTAGAAGCAGTCAGGTAGTGAAGGCGCAGGAAAGAAATAGGTTTGGAATAAATTGATGTTTTTCTGCACTAGTGTGTGCCATGAGCACAGCTCTGGGACTTAGCATTTGATTACTAATCCAATTCCATATGATTTGATAATGTACTATGAGTATAGAAGATGCTATTACTGGGGGAAGTTGAGGGAATTGTACACAGGGACACTCTTCACTGTTTTTGAAGCTTCCTCTGAATCTTAAACTATTTCAAAATGAAAAGTATATATAAAAAGTATCTGATATTTAATTGCTTTAGAGACTAGGAAAACTTTGCTTTCTGAGTCTTAATTTTCTCATCTGTGAAATGAATATAGTAGTATAAACCATAGTAGTTATAGTAATTCCAGTAGTATAACTCTATATACCATGATTGCATATACCATACCTATACCACCACAGTCTAGTCTACATTTGTTGTCTTGTTTTCTGAGTATTCATTACCCTTTCTTCAGAGAATCACCCACTTGTATTTAGTCTTGACTGAACTATCAATTAATATTCTCTGTTCTCTCCTAGACAAGGGCATAGAGTTAGAGAAAGAGATGACTCAGATTAGGCCAATCTATCAATATTAGTTACCCATTAGCGTATTACAGACCATTCTTAAATTTAGTGATTAAACAATATTTTGTTATTTCTCACAGTTCTGGCTTGCAGGGGCAGTTTTGCTGCTGGTTTCATCTGAGTTCACTCATGTGGATGAATTTAGCTAGTGGGTTGGAAAAGAATTTGGTTAATGCTGGAGTGCTTGGCTTCAATGTCTGGACCCCAGCTGGTAGTTGAGCCTCCCTCTCTGAGCTTGTGCTCCTTCCATGGAATTTGTTACACTCTAGAAGGCAGTCCTGGGCCTCTTCACGGCATGGTGGGATCGGGTTCCAAAAGGGTGAATGCAGAAGCTGCAAGCCTCCTGAAGCCTTGCCCTGGCACTTGCCCAATATCACCTCCACCACATTCTCTCAGTTAAAACAAGTCAGAGTTCATCTTCAAAGGGTGAGGAAATAGACTCCAACTTTTGATGGGAGGAGCTACAAGGAATCTGTGGCCTGGAACTTCCCTGGTGGTCCAGTGTTTAGGACTCTGTGCTTCCACTTCAGGGGGCACATGTTCTATCCCTGGTCAGGGAACTAATATCCCACATGTTGCTTGGTGCGGCCAAACAAAAAAAAGAATCTGTGACCATATATAATCTACCACACCAAGCACTTCTCTCCTGGGACTTGAAATCTGGGGCAGAGTGATGTACAAACTGATGGGAAAACCTAGAGTTAGTTCATCCCTTAGAGAAATTCCAACAAGACAGTATATTAATTAGTTTCTGCTACCCAGATCCTACATGATTTTTCCTGCCTTTTCAAACCTGTTTCTTCAGCTATTCCTTGGGTTCTGTGATCACCCTTATACCTTTCTTATAAATCCTCCTTGTGCTTGACTTGGATAGAGTTGGTTTCTATTGCCTACATTTTAAGAACCCTGGTATGAATAACTCCTTTGTAGAGCTGCTGTGAGGATCAAATGAGATGATGTAAATGAATACTTAGCAGGGTCTAGGCCCATAGAAAACTTTCAATACATTTAGATATTATGACTACAGTGATTGGGACTTTAGAGGGCTGACTAGAGAGAAAAGGGTGACTAAAGATTCTTGCTTCTGTTCCCAGGGATACTAAGAGCTTTGAAACCGGGCTGAACTGGGCATCATGTGTGGGTCAAGCCTCTTTTTATAACTTTTATAAATAGGCACAAAGAGTCTCAGGCCAGTCATTGGTAGATTTTAAAGTTATGTTTATGTGATTTCACAATGAATTTACTCTCTAAAAAGGGAGAAGCGGTACCTGCCCAGAGACTGCCACCCCTTGTGGCACAGTTCCTCCAGAGTATTAAAACAGAAATTGAAATAAATATCAGGAAGGTGGGAAGAGGCTCATATCGGTGACAGTGACCCTGGCAAGGTATCGTGCTCTTTTTGTCTCACCACCGATGATATTTCACTTTCTGATGGAATCACTTACTGAAAGTTCTGGTCCTCAAACACCTGATATAGACTCAAGGCACATGGGAATTCCATATATGATGAAGCCGGCATCTCAAAAATCAGTAGAGGGGAAAAGTACTGTACTACTTTATAAATGACAATTGGGTGGTTATTTGGGGCAAAAAACTTGGATCTATGCCTCAAACACACCCTCACATAAATTCCACATAAATCCAATATTAAACTGTAAGAAACAGATTCATTAAAGGACTAGAGGAAAGCATCAGAAAATTATTTTTACGCCTTTGGAGTGGAAAAGCCTTTTTAACCATGACTCAAATCAATAAGACATCAAAGGCTGATAAATTTGACATCAAGAAAATTTAGAAAACTGTGGATGACAACACACACACACATCCCATAGACAACTTCAAAGGACAAGTGACAAATTGAGAAAAAATATTTTTCAACTCATATCACAGATATAAAGTTAATCTCCCTAATACATAAAAAGCCTCTAAAAATTAATAAGAAAATAATAACCTAACAGAAAAATGAGACAATTTAGAGAAAAAGAAATAATAAATGACTCCTATTAATCCATTTAGAAACTAACTTGTTAAACACACGTACACAACTTGAAACTATACTGAGAAAGCATTTTCGCCTGTCAAATTGACAAAACCTTCAAGATTTGATAACACCCTTTGTTGGCGAGGATGGAGTAGAGAAATGGGTGCTCAGACATTTCTGCTGGGAGAGTTAAGTTAGTACAATCCTTATGGAGACCACTTTGTCAATAAATGTTAAAATTATAAATGCTTATACTTTTTCACCCAGAAATTAAAGTTTTAGGAATTTTTGTCTTACAGAAATATTCACATACATATGAAATGGTTTGTAATAGTAAAGATTGAAAGCAAATTAAATTTCCATCAATAGCCAACTTAAATTATGGTACATCCATACAATAAAACTCGCTCAATGGTTAAAAAGAGGAAGAGAAGAAGGAAATGAGAAAGCTTTTTATGTACTGATATGGAAGTTTCTCTAAGATTTGTTAAGGAAAAAAAGCAAAATATAGAACAATAGATGTAGTGTGTCATAATTCATGGTTAAAAAGAGGGAAGGCAGAGGAAAATGTATTTCGAAATGTATAAATATCTTTGCCTGCATATGTATCCAAAAGCTCTGAGAGCTCACACACACATAAAATAAACCAAAAAACCTCGTAACAGTATGGCATTGGAATGTGGGAATGGGGAAGGAAGATCTTTCACATACCTTCTTATGCTTTTTGCCTTTTGAACTACTCAAATGTATTGCTTAGCCAAAAAAATAGTAATAACTAAAAGAAATAACATCGAAGAAAAAAATAAGTTCCTGTCTTTTAAGGAAGACTAAGGAATTCGAGGTGTTCCATGTGCTACAGTTCTAATGAGAATAATTAGGTGACAAACATTTGTAGAGCCTGTACACTTTACAAAGTACTTTACCCCTTGATCTCTCTACACTGTATTATTGCTCCCTTAATTCTTAAGACAGCCTACGAAGTTGGTTTTGTTATTCCCATTTAATAGTAGCTGAGAAAATTGAGCCTCTGCCATTCACAAATCCCCAGACCTCCAGCGTTAACACAAAGCTGGAACATAACCTGAGTTTCCTCTCTCCAGACTGACTTCTTTGTACCATGCCATGCTGCCGTGGGGCACTTGGCCTTGGCTGTTGGCCTGGGTGGCTACACTCTACATGTTCCCATTGTGCTGTGGAATGTACAGCCATACTTATTCTCTGGAGTGACAATACAGTAGATGCTTGTGCTGACCCTGTCCTGAATCAAGGCTCCTGCAGTCTCCTTGCTGTGCAGGAACATGTATTATGGACATAATCATACTGTGACATGATAAACACTTGATTTCAAAAACCAGATTCCTAACAAAGAACAGCTGTGTGTCTTAACTAACTGTGGCACATTTGGACACCTTTGTAATTCCTTCCAGGAAGGAAAGTTGTGAAACTTGAAAGATGAATAAGATGGAATCGATAGGGAATGGGGAAGGAGAAGGTAATAGGAAACTCAGTCGCTGCAGAGAATCCAAAATACTCACAAGGTGTTAGTTCTGGTAGGAATTTGGAGACAGTACAAGTGCCTTATTTTACAGATAATAATAAGGAACTTTCCTAAGCCTATATATTAGACACTGTTTTAAGTGTTTCATTTCACAGGCATACCTCAGAGATACTGTGGGTTCAGGTCGAGGCCACTACAATAAAACAAATATCACAATAAAGCAAGTCACGTGAATTTTTTTGTTTCCTAGTGCCTATAAAAGTTACTTTTACACTCTACTGTAGTCTATTTAGTGTATAATAGCATTAGGTGTTAAAAAACAATGTACATACCTTACTTAAAAATATTTTATTGCTAAAAAATGCTAGTCATCATCTAAGCCTTCAGCAAGTCATAATCTTTTTGCAATAGTAACATCAAAGATCACTGATCACAGATCACCATAACAAATAATGGAAAAGTTTGAAATATTGCAAGAATTACCAAATTTTTGTGACAGAGAGACACAGTTATCAATTGCTGTTGGGAAAAGGTCATCAGTAGGGCTTCCCTGGTGGGGCAGTGGTTGACAGTCCACCTGCAGATGCAGGGGATGCGGGTTCGTGCCCTGGTCTGGGAGGATCCCACATGCCGTGGAGCGGCTGGGCCCGTGAGCCATGGCCGTGGAGCCTGTGCTCCGCAACGGGAGAGGCCACAACAGTGAGAGGCCCGCGTACCGCAAAAAAAAAAAAAAAAGGTCATCAATAGATTTGCTTGATGCAGAGTTGCCACAAACCTTCAATTTGTAAAAAACACAATATCTGAGAATTGCAATAAACAGAAGCTAAATAGAACAAGGTAAGCCTACAATAACTCACTGAATTCCCATATCAACCTTATGAAGTAGATACTATTGTGCACCTCTTTTTTTTACTTAGAGATAAACTGAGGCACCAAGAGTTTAAGCAACTTATATAAGATCATACAGCTAGTAAGTGGTAGAGATGGCTATTAGAATACAGATAGACTGGTTCTGAGTCCATGTTCTTAACCATTAAACTCTGAGGGAAAGTGATTTGTCCAATTCAACTACTGAGTGAAACAAACGAGCTAGAGCCCAGGTTTTCTGCACTGACGTCCAGAGAACATACAGCGTAAACCCACAATAGGCACTGTGTGCGGAGGGTAACTGTGATAGAGTTAAAAAGATGTATAAGAAAAAAAGAAAGAAGGAAAACAGAAAGAAAGGAAGGAAGGATGGAAGGAAGGAAGGAAGGAAGGAAGGAAGAAAGAAAGAAAGAAAGAAAGAAAGAAAGAAAGAAAGAAAGAAAGAAAGAAAGAAGGAAAGAAGGAAGGAAGGAAAGAAAGAAAGAAAGAAAGAAAGAAGGAAGGAAGGAAGGAAAAGAGGGAGGGAGGAAGGGAAAAAAGGAAGAAAGAGAAAGAAGGAGGAGAGAGAGGGAGGGAGGAAGAAAGGAAGTCATACTATTTTCCTCATCCTCAAGGTATATAGTCCAGCTGCCGACTGACTTCCCTCTGTCTGTCTGCAGACCAAAAGCTCTGATAGTCTGCTGCACGGTGCTCTAAAGGGGCTCAGAAGAGTGATGCTATTTTGTCATTTTGACCAAAGTTTCACCAGGTGTCTATATTACCCTAACTACATGCTTTTTCTGCCTCTGGTCTTGTCTGTCATCAATTAAGGTGAAATTGCCCTGGTTAACAAAAACTATGCTTCTGAGGGGTTTTTCTTGAAGAATAATAACTATTCTCAGACACAGTTTGTTGACTCTTTAAATACATTATCTTATTATTCCTATTTTAGAGATGAGAACATTGAGCGTCAGGTAGGTTAAATAATTTGTTCAAAATCATATAGCCAGTAGGTTGGTGGACTGGGATTTGGAGCCAAGACTGTTTGATTCTTTCTTAATCTGTTCAGGCTGCTCTAACAAAACTGGGTAGCTTATAAACAGACTGGGTGACTTATAAACAACAGAAATTTATTTCTCATAGTCTGGAGGCTGGGAAGTCCAAGATCAAGGTACCAACAGATTTGGTGTCTGGTGAGAACCTGCTTTCTGGTTCATTGATGGCCATCCTCTCAATGTCCTCATGTGGGAGAAGAGGGCAAGGGAGCTCTCCGGGGTCTCTTTTATAATGGCACTAATTCCATTCCTGAGGGCTCCACTCTTGTGATCTCGTCATTTCCCAAAGTCCCAATTCCAAATACCATCACATTAGACATTAGCATTTAACATATGAATTTTAGGAGGACACAATAACACTCAGTCTATTGGAGATTCTAAAGCCTAGTCTTTTTAAAATTGTTTTTGAAATGTGTCTGTACTTTATTATTTTTAACTGTTTTTTATACAGCAGGTTCTTATTAGTTATCTATTTTATACATATTAGTGTATATATGTCAATCCCAATCTCCCAATCCATGCCCCCACCGCCCCACCTGCCAAAGCCTAGTCTTTAATATGACAATGTTTTTCTTCCCCAGAGTATATTTAGCACCATGTTCTAGGCCAAGAGATAATAACTCTAAATGAGCACACAACCCCCAAGGGGAAATAGATTTCTTGTTGGTAGAACTCTATATATGCTTTATAGTTCTACAACAATAGCAGCTTTCTCTAAGTTACTGAGTTAAGACAATGTGTTTTATAAGAAAAACCCAAAGCACGAGCAATAAATCCATGGATTTCATTTTTTGATTTTACAATAACCAATATGTGTGTCTTGAATGCCTAGTAAGCATTCTGTTCTACGGTGTGATGCTACCTGTTTTCCCTCCCTCGTAAGACTCTTGCCACCCATTCTTATTTACCTCATAGACTTCTCATATGTCTCATTTATTAGTCAGCAAATGTGGTGAATGACCTTACATTTCCTAATGCTCTTTTCTGGGCAACAAAAAGTGGGGATAAATTAAAGCTTTAACGAAATGTTCTGTAGCATCAAAAGGAACCAGAGCAAAAGTCAAGTGGATAGATAGCAAAGTGCTGATACAGACATTTGTTTCGGGTGGAGCCATTTCAACTAAAGTGCAAAAGCCATCCTGTTAAGGGGGAGAATTTGTGTCTTTGAATGGCTTTTCCCCTTTCATGCATGTGGTATTTTTTGAGTGCCTACCAACTTTCTAGACTTTATTTTTGGCTTAGGATACAAAACATATAAAAATCCCTGCTTTTCAGGGATTTTTACATTCTGGTGAGGAAAGATAGAATATATACATAATAGCAAGTAAATTAAATTGTGTATTAGAGAGTGATGTGTTTTGGAGAAAAAATGAAATAGTGGATGGTGTTAGGGAGTGCTAGGAGGTGGGCAATTTTAAACAGTGTGTCCTCAGGGAAAACTTCACTGGAAAGTTGACATTTGGATCAAAACTAAAAGAGGTGAGGGAGAAAAGCAAGCTGATATCTGGGAGGTGAGCCTTCCAAGCAGAGGGAAGAGTAACTGGTAAAGCCCTCGGGTGACGTGGGGAGCAGGCATTAGAAGAATGGTGAAAGGGTCAGAGTGGCTAGAGCAGAGAGAAGGAGGTGAGGATGGGAGGAGGTGAGGTCAGAGAGGTGGAAGGAGACAGGTACTGTGGGGCCTTGTAGGTCATTAAAACTTCTTAGCATCCTGCTTAACCATGACTATAGCAGCATTTGTAACTTCATCATTGGCAAAGCATACCATGCTGTTTATGTCCTTGATCAAATTTGAGTCCACCTTGCGAGATTGAGAAACACAGCCGGTATTACTGAACCCAGAACAAGAGATGAGGAACCAGAATCAGAAAATATTGAATGAATTACCAACTTCTCAGAGAGTGATTTGACCTTATGTCTCTTCATTTCTAGATCTTTTTCCTTTCTACCATATCTTGATTCTATCCCAGGATATCTATACTTTTAAAATAGAGAGCGGATAACAATGCAGCAACTCCAGTTCGTTCTTAGCTTTGATGTAGTCTCACTTTTTTGTTCCCTGGTCCCTTTCACTATCCCTAGATGCAAAGAACTGCAGGTTACACACAACCCAGCCTTATGGGGCACCACTTATATAGACTGCTGTGTGAATGGTTCCCCCTGGAGCTGAGCCAAGTGCTGGTTCTTCTATTATCTACCAGCTTTCTTCATCTTGACTTTGTCTATTCTTTCTAGCCCTGTGAACTCAATAGCAGAATTGAGTTCCCCAGGGTATATTCTTGCCCTCTGAACTCAACGGCAGAATTCTCTTTTCCTAATTTTGACTCTTTGCATCCCCTAACTATGGTTTGCACTGATGCTTTGGCAAATAATTGGCCTACATCCAGCCCGACCTTGAGACCTCATCTGGCATTATTTTCCTAGTAGGCATGTCAGCTGTTCCTGTTCCTTCCTGTCCCTCACTCCCATGTCCAATAAAAATGGGGCAGTTCCCTTCTACATCCATCTACCCAGCCTTGAGAAAATCAGCTCATCCCCTCAGACAGCTGGTATTTATCTTTGATTCTTGTGTTTATTTCAAATTTCCCAAGCCCTAGGCTGTAAGTTGTTGCTGTTGTTGTTGTTTTTTCATATGCTGTTTTTGCAGAGTCTTTGATGGTCTTTTTCACAGATCAGTAAGCCTGAGCCAATTTGATGAATGGAGTCTTTAGAAATGGACACTCATTAAACAAACAGATCTAAGCTAATACAATTTGTTATGAGCTGAGCAAATTTCCTCTTATGTAATGTCTCATGAGAGTGGGCTGTGCTGGGGAGGAAAGCAGCTGCTTTCTCAAGGATCTTTGTGTCCCTAGTCACTACTGCAATTTATAGAGGGTGACCATAGCTGCATACTTTCCCACGCCCCACCTCCGGACTTCTGGGTTTGCGAGTGAATTGTGAGACTGCCTGAAGTTGCAGAACTGAGACCTCTAGCAGCAGATTGCTTCTGTGTTCTCAGTCACTGTGAGAACTGGTTTCTGACATTGTGTTCTATTTCTCTACTGAGGGTGCCCTGTTCTTTCTCAATTAAACCTCCTTTTCTTCCTCTAACCCTCCAATCCTGGATCCCTTTGGATCACATTGTTCTCTTCACCCAGAACCAGTAAGCTTCCTTTGGAGGAAAAAGAGGCATCCTTTGTTTATCTTTTAACATATGATTAAAAATATAAGGTAATCACATGCAATACCAATATACCGCAGCACAAGTACCAGCCAGGAGAGGACCCCCACAATGGAGCAGGTCAGATTTTCTTGCTCTCCATGCATGCTTTCTTTTTTTTTTTTTCTAGAAAAGTTTTTTTTTTTTTAACATCTTTATTGGAGTATAATTGTTTTACAATGGTGTGTTAGTTTCTGTTTTATAACAAAGTGAATCAGCTATACATATACATATATCCCCATATCTCCTCCCTCTTGCGTCTCCCTCCCACCCTCCCTATCCCACCCCTCTAGGTGGACACAAAGCACGGAGCTGATCTCCCTGTGCTATGCGGCTGCTTCCCACTAGCCATCTGTTTTACATTTGGTAGTGTATATATATATAAGTCCATGCCACTCTCACTTCATCCCATCTTACCCTCCCCCACTCCCTGTCCTCAAGTCCATTCTCTACGTCTGTGTCTTTATTCCTGTCCTGCTCCTAGGTTCTTCAGAACCATTTTATTTTATTTTTTTAGATTCCATATATATGTGTTAACATACGGTATTTATTTTTCTCTTTCTGACTTACTTCACTCTGTACCAGTCTCTAGGTCCATCCACCTCACTACAAATGACTCAATTTTATTTCTTTTTATGATTGAGAATATTCCATTGTATATATGTGCACATTTTCTTTATCCATTCACCTGTTGATGAACACTTAGGTTGCTTCCATGTCCTGGCTATTGTAAATAGAGCTGCAATGAACATTGTTTTACCCATTCTTATCATATATATTTTTTAACCTGGGCACTAAGGTGGTCTCTTGACCTTAGAGTTAGATGGAAACCAATCAAACAAACAACCCCCTCCCCCAAGCACCCTTAGTTTTAGTCCAAAGACTTTTATTTCCCAGGGACCAGATTAGTCCCAAGCTGGAGTGAAAGATAAGTTCCTAAGATTGATATCTTACCAGTCTCCCCATTCACCTCTCCTAGAGCTTTTTCACACCTCTTCCTCCAAAACCCTTATGAAGCTAGCAAGGCAGCAGCTCTAGTGTTTCACCACTGTCAGCCATATGCCTAGACATGATGGTTTTCCCAGAATGAACACAGCTGAGGCAAAGCCAGGACCTCTCTCCACCCCCTCCCCCAACCATAAGCAACAGGGATATATTGTATAGCACAGGGAATTCTAGCCATTATCATGTAATAACTTACAATGGAGTATAATCTGCAAAAATACTGGATTACTATGCTGTACATCTGAAAACAATATAATTCTATAAATCAACTATACTTCAATAAAAAAAAAATCTTAGTGACTGTTTCTGTCCAAAATTAAACCACACCAAGAGGCTTTCACAAAATTAGTACTCAATAAATATTTATTGAATGAAGAAATGAATAAACCATAAACTGTTTCTTTCACAATTAAATCTTTATAATTCCCTTTACTGAACTGCAGCCTACTGAAACTATTGTGCAAGTGAAACATTTGGTGAATTGAATTGAACCAAACCTGAAAACAAAAACGAAATAGACACATAAAATGAAATGAAGTAAACCCATTGTGGTAGTTAATTTTATGTGTCAACTTGGCTGGGTCATGGTTCTCAGATATTTGGTCAAACATTATTCTAGGTGTTTCTGTTAGGGTGTGTTGGGTGAAATCTACACGCAAATCAGTAGACGTTGAGTAAAGCAGATTGCTCTCCATAATATGAGTGGGTCTCATCCAAACCACTGACTTGGGAATAGAAGAAATGGCTGACCTCCCTCAAGCAAGGGGGAGTTTGGCCAGCAGACTGCCTTAGGATATCATCTGCAGTATTGGACCTTCCTGATTCACCAGCAGACTGCCTTTGCACTAAAACTGCCACTCTTTTCTGAGTCTCCAGCCTGCTGGCCTCCCCCAGATTTTGGACTTGTGGAACCTTCACAGTTGCATGAGTCAATTCCTTAAAATAGATCTCTCTCACGCTGTATCTCTACATCCTATTGGTTCTATTTCTCTGAGGAGCACTGACTAATTCACCCACGCTATGCCAAAGGCCAAACACAAAACCAGTGGTAATAATACTGATTTTTTTTTTAGCCCAGTTAAAGTTGATATGGCTCTGCTCGCTATTGAATTAAAAACTTAGTACTCCTAGAAGTCAGATTGTAATGTGTGTTTTTTATATCCCACAATCTCGAACAACAAACTCAGCTTATTTGACCACATATATGCTTTATTTTTATATTTAGGTTGTTGATACAAAGTTTCCTCATGCTTGTGGTTGGCGTCACTATCAAGTTTTATAAGCAGGGATAAGAGAGCCCACTTCAGCTTTCAGCGATTCTCAAAGTGTGGTCTCCAAAGAGCAACACCGGCATTACCAGGCACTTATTAGAAATGAATGTGAGAAGGCCCAACCAAGACATACTGAATCAGAAACTCTCAAGGAGTGGCCCAGTAATCTGTCTTTTAACAGGCTCCCAAGGTTGTTTTGGAGCAAACTAAAGTTTGAGAACCACTGCTTTTACTATAAAATGCCAAAACATTTCCCCAGTTACAGAAGGTAAAGGTATTCCTCCAAATACCTCTTTTGATTGGGAGGGCCCTGAATAGAATCCTTCTAGATTGGCTATTGGAAAAGTAATAATTTTGTACAACCAGAAATGCAGATAGATTTAGAAAACAGTCCCAACCTGACTTTTGTTGCACCTCAGAAATTAGCAGAAGTAGTAAAAATAAGCAAATTTCTATCACTGCTCAAATCTTACCTTCCACTTTAGTTAGACTCAATTCCTGTTCCTTCCTGTTTTTGTGCCTTCCCTCATGCTTTTCACCCCATCACCTAAATTATTAACCCTCTCTCTGATTCATTGATTAACCAACCACTCAAGACCCACCTGAAGTCTCATCTTTCTTATGATGTCATTTCAGCTACACTGCTCTCTCCCTTTACCAAATATCTGGTAGGATTATCGCATTTTCTCAGTTAATTACTTTAAGTCAGCATTGGATTGCATTGTTATTTCTTTTTTCTCCCCTTCCCAGACCCCACAAAAGATTGCAAACCTCTGAAGGGAGGTGTATACCACTTTAGGTATACAACTTTGGTCAGCTCACTCTGCTAAAACAAGACACCATGAAGTGGGTGGCTTTTCAACAACAGAAATTTATTTCTCATAGATCTGGAGGCTGGAAGCCTAAGATTACGGTTCCAGGATGTCCAGATTCTGGTGAAGACGCTCAGGTTGCAGATGGCTGACTTCTGGTTGAATCCTCACATGGTGGAAAGAGCTAGCTAGCTCTCTGGGCTTTTCTTATAAGGGCACTAATCCCATCATGAGGGCTCCACTTCCATGACCTAATTACCTCCCAAAGTCCCCATTTCCTAATTTGATGATATTGGGGATTAGATTTCAACAAATGAATTGTGTGGGGAAGGACACAAACATTTAGTCGATAACAATACCCCAAAGCACCTAGCACAATGCTAAACACATAGTAGATAAGTAACCTGTCCTTGTGAAATTAAACTGATCAACAGATCACCATCAATTTTATTGGTCTCTGGCAATTGCTAAGATTGCCAGAGACCAATAAAAGATTTGCCTGTCTTTCCTCAGCTATCATGAAGAAATCTCCATGCTGTGCCTTGGAGGAATTATATTCTAGGAAAGGAAAAACAAGTATACACAAATAAATATAAAAATCAAACTGGGTCCTTGTAGAGGTGCAAACAGCGTGCTACAAGATTACAGAGGTGGGAGAAATAAAATATCATCCAAACAAACTGTATCTTCAGCATCCAGAGCACTGTTGGCACTCAGTAAATATTTCTGGTGGACTGAGTAAGGTCCAGATTTTGTTGTTTTTGTAGTAAATAGAACAGAACATAAACTACTCAAGAAATATTTGTGGAATGAATGAATCAACTCAGGTCAAACATTAGACCTGAGATTCAAGCACTCACCCAGCCTCACGGCCAGGAGCATACCCTAATATATGGTGAGCCCTCTTGTTTCTAAAGTCTATGCACTGGGCTAAATCTGTAGTAGGAATTTGCCTTTGCAGAAAGTGGATCAGAAGGTTGTTCCTGCTCAGAGAACTGGGTTTCTCTTATGGTGACTCTATCCTTTTTCCCTTGGAGAGCAAATAATATGTCTGCATCATCTGATGGTCCTCAGTCATCTGCTCAGAAAACTCTGCATCCTTGGGGAGCTGAACACTCCAGTTCCCAGTGGCATTCCTGAATTTGATATGGTGGAACCTGGTAGATGGAGATCCTGATGCCTCTGCTAACATGGCTCACAAGACTGCTAACACAGCTGCCTTCCTTTGAGCTCTGGGACTGCTGAGAAACCCCAGGCTGGATAAAGTACCTGTTTTTGAATGGAGAAGGGGACTTCCTTTACCCAAGGGTCTGTTGCTCCACTGGAGGGAAATGATTTACCCCCCCAGTGGACAGCTTTCTAGTATACTGGAAAGGACACTAGAAGGAGACCCAGGAGATACCAGTTCTGAGCTCTGTCATTAGCTACCTGCATGACTCTGGGCAATTCACATTTGTAGGTTTCAGTTTTCTCTGAAGAACAAACAGATCATCTAGTTTAATTCTAGCTCCTTCTAGCTTAGACATTCTATTATTTCTGTTTTCAATGTTCTTATGCCTATTTTGTATCCATTTCTAGGCATCAAAGAATATGTTTGCTTCAATGTACTATGTCCACCTGGATAATACTTTTCCTGATTACTCAAGTTTCTGGTTAATTTCTCATTATTTTCTGGTCTTTCTGGGATTTCTGGCAAATTCTAACATCAGTCTTTGTGTGTCTAGTTTATAAAGCATGCAACTAATCTCTAATTTATTTTGTTTCATCTGCTATATTTCAAAACTGACCCTAATTATCCAGGCTATAAAGCCAAGGCTCTAAACCATAAACAAAGGAATTATCATGGTTAGAACCATTTCTTCATGACTGGACTCACTAGAGTTCAGAGAGGTTGGAACCACTGAAGTCCAAGTTACTGAGACCTTGAGGTCTCCAAGGTCACCTAGCCCAGAATTGTTGGTATTTTTAGAAACTGGTGTAGAGTTACTATTGAGAAATGCTGAGTGTGATAAAATTACTTCAGCAGTATTTGTTGGCTGAACTGAATCTTGAAGCCTGTTTTGTGTTGGGATGACACGGTGAACAAAATATATAGAAGCATGGGATCTGACACATTCAGGGATTTTCTTTTCATAAACTTTTAGATGAAGCTGATCTCAAGCACTAATATAAGAATGTATACTCTGTCTTGGGGGCTGTTATAGTATCTTTGGTGACTTGAGGGTTGTAGCATTAGGGATATAGGGTTCTCAGTCTAGGATTCCAAGAGAACTCTTCCTTAATGGGCATAATGACAGCAGAGGTGGCCATGCCAATAGTGAGGAGGGAGGGAAGTCCTGGTGCAATTGATGGTTTCAGGACAAGGGAAGGGACATAGAAGAGTGAGGCCAGAAGGATCTAAAAGGCCATACTTAGGTGTTCTTAGGTTAATATGGCTAAAGGTCTCAGAAAAATCTCAGAAAATTTTAATGAGAATTCTTGGTTTGTTAAAGTTGTTTTTGTTTTTTGTTCTTTGTTTTAGACCATCTTTCAGGAAATTCAAACTTCCCATTATTAATCATATCAATGACTATCATCTATTGAGGACCCATCATTTTCTAAGACCTGTGATATCTAATATAGTAGTTACATGGTACTATTTAAATTTAAATCAAATAAAATTTAAAAATTAAAAATTCAGTTCCTATCTTATGGGCATTATTCCTAATCCTCACCCTCTCTGCAGTATTATTACCTCATTTTTGCTGCTGAGGAAATCAAATCTCAGAGGGGTTCAGTGATTTGGGCAAGTTTGTGTACAGAGTAAGTGGCAGAGTTAGGACACAGTTTTAAGTTGGTCTGGTTCCTAAGCCCCTATTCCTCTCTTTCTTCCTTCCTTCCTTCCCTTCCCTTCCTTTCTTTCTTCCTTTCTTCCTTCCTTCCTTCCTTCCTTCCTTCCTTCCTTCCTTCCTTTCTTTCTTTCTTTCTTTCTTTCTTTCTTTCTTTCTTTCTTTCTTTCTTTCTTTCTTTCTTTCTTTCTTTCTTTCTTTCCTTCCTTCTTTTTGGTTTTGTTTTTTAATGAATATTCCAAATATAGGGAACTATAGAGAATAAATGAACTCTACTGTAATCTTATACGGTTGTCAACTAAAAAAGTATACTCACAACCTAAATTTGAGACTTATGTTTTATTCAGTGGATATGCTGAGGACTTCAAGCCTGGGAGGCAGTATCTCAAGTAACCCTGAGAAAACTGCTCCGAGGAGCAATGCACCATGTTTCTTAAATACAGTTTTTCAGCATGGAACATTCTTTTTCAAAAAGTCTTTCAAAGAGATATTCACCAAAGAACAGAATTATCATTGAGCTATTGAGAATTTGAAGTCTGTCAAACTACCAAGGTGAAGGCTTATTTAAGTTGACAGAAAAATGGCATAGGAACTTCAGTATGGCTATGTGTAAATATACTCTATCACTGTTAGGCTTAAGTGATGCAAACCAGATTTGGGAACTATTAGACTCACCTGTTTGGTCCAAGAAATGGATGTAAACATCCTTGAAGATATAATTCCAATGTGCTCCTGAAGTCAACAAACATCAACCTGCCATTGGATGTCACCTGTTAGTAATGAGACATCCGTCTTATAGAAATTCATGTTTTGTCTAAAGCAGGAAGCCTGTGTACAAAATTCTAGAATATACCTCAAGAAAGTCTTAAAAGAACTGGATCAAAAGATTCCAGACAGAACTAAATTCATTAAAGAAATAGATAACCTCTAGGTAAAGGGAGAAAAAAAAAGGAGCTTTTATCAGTGGAATGATTAAGGCGGGATTATGACTAGAGTAACTGGTATATGTTTCTCACCTACAGGACCAAGAATTGTCTTCTTTTATCTCCTACAGATGCTACATATTAGTGGTGTACAGTTGTTGCTTATTAATTGTTTCTTCAACTGAATCAAATGTAAGAATTTTCTGCCTCCATAAACCCTGATGAAACAATTAGAATAATGTGATAGATGATATAGTGTGGCGTTTTGGTCAATTTTAGGTTAAGAATGGTTTTGTTCTCCTCTAATATCCACATTCTCTTCTGTGGCACGTTCCTCTTTGATATTGTGTTCAGTTTAGGTGACTATAACTTATTATGGTTTACCCTCACAAACTCACTGTGAGAGGACAAGATTCATACCCCTTAGATGTGTCGACTATTCAAAGTAAACAGAGCTCAGCTCCAAGGGAATCTGTGTGCTGCGCCTCGGATGCCCATAGGATGGTCTGAGTACTGACTGTGAATACTTGAACCTTGGATATCTGCCCTGGAAGGCAATCTGGACAGAGATGACACCAGCTCTACGCAGATGGGAGAGAGGACAGCCTGTTTTTAATACAAGGAATAGGAATCAAGCCAGAGGTCAGTGGAGGGAATCAAGTGGTCAGAGGGAAACACTGTTTCTTGCCAACATTTTTCTACCTCTGTGCAAGTGGTCATCTTCAAAGACACTTCCTGTCAAGGTTACAATGATAGAAGGCAAATCCTGCTTTACCCCTGCATGCCATGGATACTCGTACGTTGTATTAATAGGACATTATCAGCCCAGGTGCCAGGATTTGTGATTCACCAGGGAAAAAAACAGTGACACATGCTGGGTGGTTGTTAGCTTTCCAACAGTCCAAATCCCGGAGCTGTGAGTTCCTGCTCTGAGTGTAAGAAAGCTTTGCTGAGCATTCTTTGTTAAGGAGGCCTCCCTAAAGTCACAAAAAAACTAACAGTATAGTTTTTTCCAAGCCAAGTAATGAGGGCTATGCCTGGGGATTTGTCAAGGAGAGATTTAACGGTTCCCTCTAGCCCAAGGGCATGATAAAGAAGGATCAGTAGCAGCACAGAGAATGGATGAGAAGGAAGGAAAACACTCTTTAGCAGCTCTTAGTTTCTGCTAGATTTTCAGCTTCTCCACAGAGCAGTTTAGGAAGTTGTAGAGGCATGCTGAAGATGAGTTGCAATTCATTCTTTTAACACATATTGGGCTCTTACTCAATAGTGTCTGGCCACGAGGACACTATGTGAGCGTGTAGGTTACCTACACTAAACTAAGAGTGAAAGTAGAGACATTATCCCCCAAGGGAAAGATTTCTGAGGTAAGACATGCACAATGATAGCAATTAGATAAAAAATTAGTGGAAGGGTGTTCTAAGTCCTAGGAATAACATATACAATGACCTATAGGGGAGTGAGAGCTTGGATATTCAGGGGAAAGAGGTTAACAGTGACTGGAGCACCAAACATAAAGTGGGAGCAGGATGGGTGATGATGGAGAGGTGGGAAGGGCCAGATCTGGTTCTTTAAGCCAACATTAACCCAGCAACTTACATCAGCTGAGTATTTGTATGGACCTAACACTTTGTTTTATGTGTATGATTTTATTTATTATTGAGAACAACCCTAGGAAGTGGTTACTATTATTTTCCCCAGTTTTAAAGGTAAGAAAACTGTGGCTTAGTGAATTCATATGACTTGTCTGTGATCATTGTTCTGTGGTTAATTAATGAGAGCATCAGAATTTTAACCCAGGCAATATGTCACCAGAGCAATCCTCAAGATGAAGTGATAAGATTAAATGACATAATTAAGTTGGAGTTCTAGACCTGTTGGTCAAAACAAATCTTAACCAAGCCCACTGAGCCACAGTGCTTTATAATTTGCTGAAAAGTATTACTAATATTGGAATTTAATTGTATAATTCATTCATTATTCCTTCAGTAATCAAGTCACCATACATTTGAGTGCCTACTATGTGCTAGCACTGCTGTAGGAACTAGCAATAAACCAGTGAACAGAACATGCCTTCACAGAATCTACAGCTCTAAAGAGAAGAGTCAGGCAGTTAACAAAAACTAACAAAAATATAATAAATGGGATTAAGGGTTTTTTTTTCAATGAGCAGAACTCTTTAATTTTACTATAGTAGAATATATCAATCTTTTCTTACACAATCAATCTAAGAATATTTTCCCTACGTTAAAGTCTAAAAGACATTAATGTATATTGTCTACTACAGTTATTTCCTAGCATTTTATTTTAAAATATTTCAAATCTACAGAAATATTGTGAGAACAGTACAAAGAACCTCCATATACTCCATACCTAGATTCAGCTAGATTCATAAATTGTTAATATTTTGCATTGTTAATAATTTTACAAATTATTATTACTACTACTGTTATTATTAGTTTACTGAACCATTTGGATATACGTTGCAGATATTAAACACCTCACCCTTAAATAGCTTAGCAAGTATTTCCTGTGTTCTACATAATCACTATATAATGGCAATACTCAAGAAATTTAACACTGATACTGTTTTATTTTTCAGTATGCATTTTATATTCTAATTTCTCCAGTTGTATCAATAATGTCATATTTGGATTTAGGGTCCAATCAAGGTTCACATATTGCATTTACTTGTCATATTCTTTAAGGCTTCTTTAATCTAATACCCCAGCCTCTTTTTGTCTTTTATGACCCTGATAATTTGTAATAATCCAGGCCAGCTGTTTTGCAGAATGTCTCTTTATATGGGTTTATCTGATTGTGTCTCCTTCTTTAGATTCAAGCTAGTATTTTTTCCTGGTGTTAGTGGCAGTCAAAGATCCTTGAGGAAAGTTCTCATCTCCTCTAGGACTTCTGTTAAAAACTCGAGTTCCTTTCCAGTCATTGCATTAATTTGGTCACAGATTAAGCTACTATAACAAAGACACCCTCAACTTGGGAGCTGAAACAAGGTAGATTTTCATTTCTCTCTCACATAAAGTCCACAGGTGAGCAGTCTGCAGTCCTGGTAGAGTGGCTCTGCTCCATAAAGTCATGCAGGGACTCAGCGTCCTTTTATCTTGTTGTTCCATCATTGTCATTCTCGAGTATCCGTTTTTCACAAAGTCAAAGCTTCATCACTAGCGCCACGTCCGCATTTCAGCCGCAGGAAGAGGAAAGAGAGTAAAGTGCATGCAATTTCCTTTTTTAAAGGATGAGACCCAAAAGTTGCTCGTTACTTCTACTTGTACTCATTGGCAAGACTCTGCATCTAGGCACAAAGGAGGCTGAGAAAGGCAATTGGTAGCTGGGAAGCCAACTGCCCAGCTAAAACTCTAGTGGTTATATTAGTAAAGGGAAGGAGAGAGTGGACACTCAGGGGCCATTAGTGGTTTCTGCCACAGCCATCCACTAGGTTTTATTCCCTTTGGTGAAGACTCAATACATGAACAAGTGGATTAACCTAAGCATTTCCTTGGGTTCTTTTTCATGATACTTATTCAAATGTTTTCTTCTCTGAGGAGAGGTCTTCAGAATTCTCTTAATGCAGTTTTTAAAATATAAAAAATGCTCAGTAAAAAAAAAAAAAAATCATCAGACCTAATTTCCAAGAATGGAGTGTTGTCATCTCAGAAGATTTTTGCATAGTTTCTCAAAGACAAACCTGATGATGATGACAAAATTAATTCAAAAAACAGAAACAAATTGCTTCCATCCCAGAATCGAGGTGTTTGTCTTTTCATTCATTACTGGGGAATCTTGGGGGTGGGGGAAAGATATTTATTTGGTGGGCTTATGTAAAGTATAAAAGGCACAAAAACACTGAGAGGTAGCTATAGCGTGTTAATGCCGACAGTGACCTTAGAGGTTGCTTCAATTTATCTCCTCATTTTATATGTGATGAAAATTGTAGATACCTCACAGCTAGTTAACTGTAGACCAAGACTTGGAACCAGATTCCCTGACTCTTGTTTCAGATTCCCCCTTCATGTCATACAGCCTCTCATTGGTTTGGAGTCAGTTTCTCCTTCCTGACATATCTGACTCAATTACTAGAGTCCAGGTAATATCTCTATCTCTTCCAAGTTATCTGAAAGAGAAGTGCATTTAAAAAAGCAGAACAAACAAACAAATTAACAAAACAATCACTGGAAGTATTTGCTTGAGTCACGCCTTAGAATCTCTTTTAAACCAAGAGAACACTTGATACCTCAGGCCCAGCATGTCTGAGGTAAGATAATTAGTAAATATTTGTTGCTTTTTTTAGGCAAGTATTTTTTTTATTTTGAAATAGTTTTATATTTTAATATTGCAACTATAGAAAAAAAATGCAAGATCAGTATAAAGAATTTCAGCTTCTCCTTCACTTAGAGTCCCACTTACTAATGTTAAAAAAGAAGTAACAGGCCCCAAATGGAGTCATGTGTGCTAAGCCCCATGTCAGCAAATGGAGACCTAACACTTAGCCTAATTGCAGTTTCAACCTCCTCCAAGAATGTAATTTTAACAGGTTAGTCTCGAATTTCCTGGTCAGCACTACGGAGGTAATCCCTCAAGACACTTTCCCTCCCCCAGAGGAGGGTGACCTAAACCACAAACTATCCACTCTTTGCTAGAAATTTCCCTTTCTTGTCCCTTTTCCATCTATAAACACCTTTTCTTTTCTGCTGCTTGCAGAGCTCTTTTCTGTTTGCTAGATAGGATGCTGCCTGATTCATGTATTGTTGAATAAAGCCAATTTGATCTTTAAATTTACTCAGATGAATTTTGTTTATGAATAGTTTTGGTGGCAATGGTGGGATTGAAGGATTCTTCTGGCAGCTTCAGTAACAATGAGAAACACAGGCATGGTACACCTTGAACGCTTTTGAGTTGTCTGTCTTTCTCACCGTTTCTGAGGGCCATAGATAAGTTCCTTTCAGTTCTGAGCTCCACTCTCTTTACATCAAACTCCTGATCTAACTGGATTGCCACAGTTCCACACTTGTTTGGAATCTCTCCCCAGACTCTCCCCAGATTCCACATCGGGAACCAGAGCCAGAGTTGGATTGGGTCCAACTGAACCAAACTAGGACTCCACAGAAGCCACTGCTCAGACCAGACTCCACTCACCTGTACACCTTGCTCTGTTTCCTCTGAAACCATGTCTGACAGATTTGATATGGCTGACCCTGAGAAATCCAATAAATCAAAATTGAAGAAGACAGAAACATAAGAGAAAAACCCACAGCCTTCAAAAGAAATGATTGAACAGGAAAAACAAGCAGGTGAGTCATAATGAGGCAGGAGCCTCCAATATGCACTGCACGTTCCACAAGCTTTGCCTTCTTATTTGACTTCTTGTAGCTGTTTAACTTTGTAAGATGCAAAGAGGTTGGATCAAGTTCAAGTGACAGTGCTGTCCCTTTTCACACTAAAGAATGGAGAATTATTGGCAACAAAATCCACACCAGCTTCTCCCATCTGCCTGTCTGGTTGGCAGGGAAGGAAAGGAACTTGCATGTTGGTGAAAGAAAAAGCTGAGTGGGACAACAGTGAAACCAAGAGTAAAAAACAAGCTGGTCCAAGGTGTCTTGCAGGCTATAAAATGCAGTTTAATCAGAACGCCATTGTTTTGTTCTAATGATTTTAATTCCTAGAGTGCATAATTTTTAATATGCAAATAAAAGTTTTAAAACCTGAAAAAAACATGGACTTGGTCTGAGATCAGATTAGATCTAACTTGAGCTGTTCTGGGTCCAATAAGTGAAAGCTGTTGCTAATGGAATCTCAGAAGCAAGAAAAAAAAAAAAAAAAGAAAAGAAAGAAAAACAACAACAAAACCCCGAAAACCCAAAGACCAAAAAACGAACAAACAAAAGACAAAACCAGCAAAACTAATGAGCATGAGACAAGCATTTAAGAAATGTTAGAGCACTTGCCACCTAAGTCAAAGAGTCTCATGTTGAGATAAGTTGGTCATGGAATGGGTTAGATTGATTCAAAGTCACCCACCAACCTCAACAAATTTACATGCATTGAGGTACACTATAAAACACTGTGCAACCCCCAACACATCAGCACATCCCTTTTAGGTACTAGTTTGTCTCTGAGGGACCCAAAGGCTCAGCTGGAAAGAAAGAGGCTCCCTAAAATGTACAGAATTAAGTTTGCTACATTTCAGCATACCTGCTTATTTTACATCTAAGAATTATAGTCCTGGAAGCTGTAGATATCTACAAAAATGTCAAAATCTTACTTAAAACCACCTAGAATTACAATGGCCATTATGGGAAATATTCCAATTAGATGAGATTATTTATTTAAGAAGTGTACTTGAAAATAGGTGTTTCCGAATCAAATAAGCAGAATGGGATACCTAATTTAATTGGTATGCAGAAGCTACTAAAAAGCTTCAAGAGTCCAAAATAGCTTCATTAAAACAAATTTGTTGTAGAACGCTAATGAAAAATTTAAGACACAAGAGGTTCCTGCAACCGAAGACAGTAAGACTGATGTGACTTCTACTGCTCCCCCTATCCTCCTTTGTCTGAGTACTTACATTCTACTGATTCTCTATCTGAACTGCCTTTCCACTCTGGAGAGACTGATACACAGTTACTTTTTAAAATATAACCACCTCAAATTGCAGGTGATCCTCCTCAGATAACTTTCACTCCTTGGTCAAAGACTGAACTAAGGACCATAGGTAAAGACTTTCCTGAACCAAGAAGGATCCCCAAAAGCTTTCTGAAGAATTTAGAGTTATTATCAGGGCCTATGACCCTGGGCTGCCAGATCTTTATCAGCTTGTGCACATGCTGGTAGCAGGTGGTAAAGCCCAAAAATGAATGCAGGAAGCAAAATGCCTTCTCAATCTTCAACGTGTTCTCTAAATGGACCAGAAAAAGCTCACAAAATAGAGACTAATCTTTTAAAAGCCATTCCTAGAGTCTTCCTTGCCCACACTGATTGGTCTCTTATTCAGACTTGCAAACAAAAGAAAGATGTGGCAGACTTTAAGCCCATCTGAAAGTCCTCTTCCTGTGGCATTCTGAGTTCCATACAATAAATGAGGTCATTCAACCTGCTTTAGCTGCACTAACTGTAAATGGATTATGTCCTGAGATTTGTGTATTGATAAAAAGATAGAAAACAGGTTGGGAGGCCTTGAGTCTGACTGAACTTATGATCACAGCTGAGCACTCTGAAAGCACTTTGGAACAAGATGGTAAACAGAAAATCACCAAACTATTAGCCTTACAGCTACAACAGCTCCAGGGCCAGAGACCTATATAACATCTGGGTTCCTTGAATTGCACGCTTCTAGGGGTTCATCATCAAAACACTGGTCCAAGGATTGATGTCTCAATTGTCATCAACTGGGACGCTGGAAAAGAGATTGTCCTCGGGACTTCCCTGGTGGTTCAGTGGGCAAGACTCCACGCTCCCAATGCAGGGGGCCCAGGTTTGACCCCTGGTCAGGGAACTAGATCCCTCATGCCTGCCACAGCTAAGAGTCCGCATGCTGCAACAAAGACCTGGCACAGCCTAAGCAAATAAATGAATAAATATTTTTTAAAAGAAAGAAAAGAGATTGTCCTCAAAGGCCCTGTGCAAATTCTACGGAATCAACTCAAATGCTCTCATATCTATCCCCAAAGGAGGATCCCTATATGGGCCCCTCCCAGAATTGACAGGACTCTGAGAAGTTCTCCAGTAAACTGCCTCTAGTATTTCCCTTAAACAGCCAAGGGGAAGCTAAAACTAAAATTAATGGGAAATTTTGCGAAATTCTGGTAGATACCAGAGCCACACTTTCTACTTTAAACCACACTCTCATAGGACAACAAACCCCTCATGAGTGAAAAAGAACTTTCCATATTGGGGGTATCTAATAAAATTCAGAGAAGGCCTCTATCTCGACCAGTACAAATGGCTCTGGGACCTTTTACACACATAATAGATTGTGACACAGCCCAATCTATTATGCAGAGCTCTCCTTTCTAAACTAAAGGGCTAATACATTTAGCAGCCAATGGAGACCTCATCTTAGAATTTCCTGACCAACCTGAATCTTATCTTTTATGTTCTTTACAATCTGTCTTTGACATAGAAGAGGAAGAACTCCAATAAAAGTCCCCTAATTTAATGGAGGTGCCTGAAAATCTCTGGGCTACTTCTAATCTTGATTTTGGGAGAATAAAAAGTGCAGAGTCTATAAAAATTCAAATAGATATGACTAAACCTCTTTCTAAATTGCCTCAACATCCATTAAAGCCTGAGGCCATGCAAGGCCACACACCAACAGTAGAAGACCTAATCGCCCAGGGACCAATCATTTCCTGTACACGTCCCCTTGTAACATGCCAATTTGTCCTGTCTGGAAACCTAATGGGTGGGGATGGTGATTTGTCCAGGACTTGAGAGTTATTAACAAGATAGCTCTCTCCCTGTTTCCTAGTTGTTCTAAACCCAAACACCTTTTTCTCACAGGTTCCACCAGACTCAAAATGGTTCACTGTTGCGGACCTTTGTTTGGCCTTTTTCAGCATCCCTGTAGATACATATTTGCCATTGCTTGAAACAATAAGCAATATACCTGGACAGTCAAGCCTCAAGGGTTCACTGAGGCCCTTTCTAATTTTCCCAGTTGCTCCACCCAGATTTAAGTACCCTCTAGTATCCCAGGAAATTGACTCTTTTACAATATGTAGACAAGCCTCTTGCTGTGTGTGTTACCAAACAGACATCCATAAAGATTCTACTTATTTGCTGCTACCGTCAGCTGAAGAGGGACATAAAGTCTCTAAAAAACAATGACAATGATCTCCAGACACTTTACTATCTAGGTCAAAATCTAAGCACTGAAGGAATCCAGTTATTTCCAAAAAGCATTAAGCAAATCCAAGAATTTCCTAGGCCCACAACTAAGTGACATCTTTGAGGACTTCTGGACCTGGCTATTATTATAGGCGATGGATTCCTAGTTTGTTTCTATGGGCTTTCCTACTTTATGAACTTCCTAACATTTTATTCCCTGAACCCCTTCCTTGGGAAGATAAACATGAGCAGGACTCTAGAAAGCTAAAACAGGTACTGCACAAAAAAACCTGCCTTAGGGCTACCTAACTATTCTAAACCTTTTATTTGTGCATGAGAGAAAGAACCAAGCCCTGGGAATGCTTATGTAGCACATAGCAATATACATAGGCTTACTGCTTATTATAGCGTGCAGTTGATTCCGTTCCTCTGCCTATCCCAAGTGCCTTAAGGGTATAGCTGCATTCACAAGGTTAGTAGAAGCCTCAGCAGATTGACTCTAGGAATGACATTTATTAATAAACTCCACATGCTGTCCAAAACCTCCTTAATTCTTTTTTTTTAAACATCTTTATTGGGGTATAATTGCTTTACAATGGTGTGTTAGTTTCTGCTGCATAACAAAGTGAATCAGTTATACATATACATATGTTCCCATATCTCTTTCCTCTTGCATCTCCCTCCCTCCCACCCTCCCTATCCCACCCCTCCAGGCGGTCACAAAGCACCGAGCTGATCTCCCTGTGCCATGCGGCTGCTTCCCACTAGCTATCTACCTTACGTTTGTTAGTGTATATATGTCCATGCCTCTCTGTCGCCCTGTCACAGCTCACCCTTCCCCCTCCCCATGTCCTCAAGTCCGTTCTCCAGTAGGTCTGTGTCTTTATTCCTGTCTTACCCCTAGGTTCTTCATGACATTTTTTTTTCTTAAATTCCATATATATGTGTTAGCATACGGTATTTGTCTTTCTCTTTCTGACTTACTTCGCTCTGTATGATAGACTCTAGGTCTATCCACCTCATTACAAATAGCTCAATTTCGTTTCTTTTTATGGCTGAGTAATATTCCATTGTATATATGTGCCACATCTTTATCCATTCATCCGATGATGGGCACTTAGGTTGTTTCCATCTCCGGGCTATTGTAAATAGAGCTGCAATGAACATTTTGGTACATGACTCTTTTTGAATTTTGCAAAACCTCCTTAATTCTGAATTGACTCAACATGTCTCCACAAACAGACTAAGCTCCTATGAGATCCTTCTGTTTTCACCACCTAATCTTCGTCTTAAACATTGCAACGTTCTTAATCCTGCTACTCTACTATGCCTGCCTGACAAAGGTGAGCCCCAGGACTGCAAGGTAATAACGTCCCATTTAGGGAAACTGCATCTTGATTTATGGGACACCCCTTTGTCTAACGCTGATCTAATCTTTGTTGATGGGTCATATTGCAAAAATTAAAAAGGAAATGTCTAAGCTTGTTATGCTGTTACTACCCAATAGGAATTACTCGAGTGGAAAATTCTCTCACAAGCTAAATCAGCCCAACAAGCAAAGCTCCATGTTCTTACCAGAGGATGCCAGTTATCAGAAGGACAAACTAATATTTATACTGATAGCCAGCATGCCTTTGGGGTCAGCCATGATTTGAGAGTGCTATGGAAACAAAGGAGTTTTCTTATGTTCACTGGGATGCCAATCAAAAATGAACAACAAGCAAACAAACTTATTAGTGTTATTTTTTTGTTTTCTGAAATTGCTGTTATCAAAATTGAGGCTCACACTAAGAAGACTGCACCTGAGTTATCAGGGAGATGCCCTAGCTGTCTTTCACACAAAGGCAACAGCAGAATCTTTAAAGTTGTGGCACATGTGAATGAAGTCCATGACTCCTATTTCCCAGACTTTTGCCATCCTGATGTCCTTGCAACATGGCAGCAGCCTACTCCTGAATCAGAGAAATTAAGATGGGCAAACAGTGGTTGTAAGTTCAATGAACAGTCTGGGCAATGGGAAGCCCAAGACAGCTGCTTGGTTCTTCTCAGATCGCTGGCAAACCCCATTTTATGTTCTTTGCATTTCTTTTTCCATCATGGTGCATTCAAAATGACTTAAATTTTGAATAACATTGGTGGGGAGACTTCTATAAAGTTACAAAACCAGTTAGCCATCAATGTTTGACCTGACAGGTCCATGTTCCTGGAAAAGTTATTTTTGTTCCCAGAGGCCTGAGACCTCCTCCTTCTGAACCCTTTGAACATCTGCAGCTGGATTTCATTCAGCTGTCACTTAGTATGGCTTATCAATATATTCTTGTCATTGTATTGATGTTTTCTGAATGAGTTGAAGCCTTCCTCTGCTGCTAAGCCAGCGCCCTCACAGTGGCACAGAAAATTTTAGAGAATGTTTCCTGCTCGGGGTATACCTTCCACAATCTCCAGTAATTGAGGCACACACTGCACTGGGCAAATCACACAAGCCTTAACAAAAATGTTGTAAACTTTTCAGAATTATCACTGTCCCTATTACCCTCAGTCATCAGGCAAGGTTGAAAGGACTAACAGGGTTCTCAAACTTAAAATCTCAGAACCTGCTGAAACTACTGGAATCCCTTGGCCTAATGCATTGCCTTTGGTTTTGCTATTTGCTGTACAGTCTTTGGGAGACGTAAACTCACTCTACAGGAGATAGTCACTGGCAGACCAATGTCCATTGGTATACACTTTTCTGCTGATCCCTTGTTATCTCATGCTAGTATGACTAGCTAGGATATGTCTTTAATGTCTTATGTTAAAGCCTATTATCAACAGGTTACAAAAACTTTCCTGGATCAAAATTCAAAAGATCCTGTTGGTTACAGTCTAGAGTCTGGTGTCTGGTATTCTGGAAATGTTAGCAAAGGAGGGCAGCCCTCAAACCCTTTTGGAAGGGACCTTACCCAGTGCTCCTGACCACTGACACTGATGGAAAACTAAAAAGCATTGAGCCTTGAGTACACGTCTCACAGCTGAAAAAGTGTCCATCTGACATCTGGTCCTATGCAGACACTGGATCAAATTGATAAGGAAAAGAAGTAGCTGACACAGGTGGACTACTTTTGCCCAAGATGCCAGATCAAGACTCATACTCTATTGAAACATGGAAACTTTTCTTCTTCTCTTTCTTTCCTTTACTCTGACATTGGCCTGGAAAAATAATACCATCATCTACATCTCACAGGCCATTGCTAAGTGGGGTAAACTTTCAGGCTGCTAGATCTGTCATCAAAGATTCAAATTTATCTGTGATGCTAGGAACCCCCTGGTCTTCCCTTGATCAATTTATCTTTTACTTCCAATGTCATCACAAATATGACTGACCCCTCTTGGAAATCTTTTATCGAGTTCAACTTTTTTTTTTTCCTTTGGCTGTGCCGCATGGTATGTGGAATCTCAGTTTAGTTCCCCAACCAGGGATCAAACCCATGCCCCCTGCAGTGGAAGCATGGAGTCTTAACCACCGGACCACTAGGGAAGTCCCCTGAGATCAACTTTTACGACCAGGACATCCAATGCCTTGTTTTCACCTTTCTGTGATTATAACTGTACTTGTCTAATTAGATATAAACTTAGTACACCTGCACACCCACATTATCATAATTATCTAAATCGGATCTGCCCCCAATCACAAAATGATCTCACCAGCAGCACCCTTCTTTGCAAGGTATTTCAAATAACTTTTTATTTCAGGCTAAGAGACTTACTTTCCAAGTGCATTGAAAACCTTACTGACCCCTGGCAAATGCAACAATCCCTGCAAATGAATCCAATAACAGTGCCACCTTAATGAGAATCATTTATGCCCCGACAAGGTTTTTATTTTTAATTTATTTTATTGAAGTATAGTTGATTTACAATGTGTTAATTTCTGCCATACAGCAAAGTGATTCAATTATACATACATGTACCTTCTTTTTCATATTGTTTTCCATTATGGTTTATTACAGGATATTAAATGTAGTTCCCTGTGCTATACAGTAGGACCTTGCTGCTTATCCATACTATATATGTTTGCATCTGCTAATCCCAAACTCCGAATACATTCCTCCCCACAGCAACCACATGTCTGTTCTCTACGTCTGTGAGTTTGTGTCTGTTTCATAGATAAATTCATTTGTGTTATATTTTAGATTCCACACATAAATGATGTCATATGGTATTTGTCTTTCTCTTTCTGACTTACTTCGTTTAATATGATAATCTCTAGGTCCATTCATGTTGCTGAAAATGGCATCATTTCATTCCTTTTTTTATGGCAAAGTAGTATTACATTGTATGCATGTACCACATTTTTATCCATTCATCTGTCAATGAACATTTAGGTTGTTTCCATATCTTGGCTGCTGTGAATAGTGCTGCTATGAACATAGAGGTGCATGTATCTTTTTGAATTATAGTTTTGTCCCAACATAGTTTGTTTTTGTCTGTGGTGGTTGTCATTCTCCTTGGGCCCATGAATGCCTTGATAGCTGGTACATAACTGGGCAATGCCTTTTAGGTTATCTGACTGTGCCCCTAACTTCTCACAAATGAACTAAGACCCCTCACTAGTTGACTCCCCTGAATTTATATCACCTAGTTAGAAAGACCCTACCAGGAGGCATTCATGACTCAGGATTTTCTTCCTTTAGCAGGGCCCTACCTCACAACTTAGGAGTGAATGAAAATATGATCAGGAATCTCTCTTTAATGCTCGAAAATATTGTAGAATCCACTGTTAAGACAGTAGCAGCTCTACAAAATCTTTAGACTCTCTGGCCAAAGTTATTCTTAAGATGGTCCTTGATTATCTTTTAATAGAGCAAAGAGCTGTCTGTGCTGTGGCCAACATCACCTATTGTACTTGCATTAATACTTCTGGGGAAGTTGAAATTTATATAAGATCGTTGAACAAGACACTTGGCTTAAAAATGTAACTCCTTCAAAAGGGTCTTTCCTTGACTTATTTGCTTCTGATTGGTTAGGGTCTTGGGGACCATGGCTTTGAAGTGAACTTTAGACAGTGGGAGTTATTCTGTTTATAATAATCATAGTAGTCTCCCTGGCACGCTGTATTCTCTCAAAAGCTTTAAATGTGTGTTTGTAGCCACTGACCACCAAGAAAATGATTTCCATAACACTAGAATGCCAGAAAAGAAATGAAGAGAATGACCAACTAAAAACATGTGAACCTGAAGTCATGACCTGTGAATGCCAGAGATTCAACAAAATACATAACCTGTGAATACTACACAGAGGATTAACAAGATGTATGATAACTTCAGAGCAGTAATTGGGAGGGACACTAATGGCTTAAATTTTGATCTCACCTCTCAGTTAAGCTAAGAGTCTGATGAAAAGGGGGAAATTGTTTAAAAAAAAAAAAAAGAAGCAGCAACAGGTCCCAAATGGAGTCACTTGTGCTAAGCCCCATATGAGCAAACTGAGACTTAACACCTAACCTAATTGCAGTCTCAACTTCTCCCAGGAATGTAATATTAACAGGTCAGTATGGAATTCCCTGATCAGCACTAGTGAGATAATTCTCAAAGACCCCTTCTGTCCCCCAAAGGAGGGTGATATAAGCCTGAAACTACCCAATTTTTGCTAGAAAAATTTCCTTTCTTGTACCCTTTCTGTCTATAAAAACTTTCCTTTTTCTGCAACTCAGAGGAGTGCCTCTCTATTTGTTAGATGGGATACTGCCCAATTCATGAATTGTTGAATAAAGCCAATTTGATCTTTAAATATATTCAGTTGAATTTTGTTTTTTAACACTACATCATATGTACTCTCCTCCTCCCCCTTTTCTCTTTATGGTATGTGTGTCTCTCTCTGACATGGTGCTCCATCACCTCTAAATACTAGAGTGTGTATCTCCTAAAAACAAGGTTACTTTTTATATTACCACTCTATAACCCTCCCAAACAGGAAAATCAACATTGTAACAACATAAGCATCCAATCTGTAGGCTCCATTCAAATTTTCTAGTTGTCCTAACAACCTTTCTTTTTCCTTTCTGGTTCAGAATCCTACACAGAAACTGGTGCTGTATTTAGTTGTTATAGGTCTTAGTCTGTTTATGCTGCTATAACCAAATATGGCATACTGGGTAGTTTATAAACAACAAACATTTATTCCCCATAGTTCTAGAAGCTGGCAGTCCAAGATCAGAATGCTAACATGGTTGGGTGAGGGCCCTCTTTTTGATCACAAGTAATTCATTGTATCCTCCTGTAGGAGAGGAAAAATAATTTTCCCTCCACCCTTCTGAGTTCTTGGCTGAGACCCCTGTGTAATATAAGACAAATTAACAGGGGAAAAATATTTAATTATGTACATACCTATGGGAGGTCCACAAAGATAAGAGACTCAAAAGGCAGCCAGACCTTTGAGGCTTATGTACCCTCCTGAGCTAAGGAAAGGGGTAGGAGTCTGGGACTGCAAAGCAGGGAAGGCAATTCATAGCAAGACAAGACTAGGAGATGATGTTTGGTTAAAAAAAAATAAATAAAAGCCTGCCCTGCCATGCAGCTAAGTCTCTCAGGTGAAAAAGTTAACTCTGGTAATAGCTCTGTTCCTGAAAGAAGCCTTCTTTCTAATGTAAATTTCCTTTATAAATTTAGAATTCTTTTGACAAAGGGTAACTTCTACTCTATTTTCAGAGTTTCTCTTGTGTCTGCAGTTTCTCAAAATAATCAGCTCAAAATAATCCTTATGCCAAAAAGGCTTATTTTGGGGTATCATGTTCTATCTTTTACTCACGTGGTGGAAGGGCAAGGGAGCTCTCTCTGGCTTCTTTTATAAGGGCAGTAATTTCATGACCTAATCACCTCCCAAAGGCCCTGCTTCCTAATACCATAACATTGGGAGCTAGGATTTCAACATACAAATTCGAGAAGGCACAATCATTTACACCATAGCATCATGTTGCATAAGTTTCCTTCAGTCTGGAACAGTTCTCAGTCCTGCACTCATAGTCCTTGACAGTATTAAAAATTCAGGCTTTTCCTTCTGTAAGCTGCCCCTCAATTTGGGTCCATCCAACATTTCCCCTTACCAGACTCAGGCCATGCATGCTTGGCAGGAATCCCACAGAATGGCTGCTGCTCCCTTCTCAGTTTGCACATCAGGAGGGACACTATGTGTTTGATCAGAACTTTGTAAGGAGATACTCCAATATTACACTCATATTCTTTTCCTCACTAAACCTCTACCCACTGAAGGGGAGTAGAATACCAAAATATACCTCTTTGGCAAAGGGTTATCTTGTTGGTTATTTTTAAGAAACAGTAGACACAAGAGAAGCTGTGAAAACAGAGTAGCAATTACCATTTTGTAAAGAACATTTGCATCTATACAGGAAATCTCCATTTGTAAGAATGTATCTGTCTCTGTACCAGAAAGATGAAAGAAGGCTATAAACCAGAAGAAACTCTTATCAATGGAAAAGTCATTACTTAAATCTGCATAACAATCTTACCCTTATTTACTGTGCTTTTCCTGATAACCTCCTATAACTGCCTCTCCTCCCTCCCCACCACCTAACATTTCTTTTGCCTTTAATCAAAGATGGTATTTAAGGTTGTGTCTTGGGCCATTTCAGGGAGTTTCTCAGTTTTTCTGTGTATTTCCCATGTATACAGGAGGTTTTTATTTTTATTTTATTAAACTTATGTTTGTTTTCCTCTTATTAATTTGTCTTATTATAGGGGATGCTCAGCTGAGGACTTAGAAGGGTAGAAGAAAAATTGTTTTTTTCTCCTCTACACAGAAACTTCAACATCCATGGATGACTCCTGCCTATACCAAATACAACTATGATGGTTTACAAAGAGGGATTTTCTATTTCCATCATCACTTCCACATTTATTAAATAATAGTCTACTATAAGGAATGGCTCTTACCCCGCACACACACATTTATTTATCTACTCATTTATATCAGTTAAAACACATGATTTCCTATTCTACTCACTGGTTTTGTTACTGACTCCAAGCTCTCTCTGCTTGCTGCACAACAGGCCAATAAACTGGGGGACAAGGTACTGAGGCAAGGAATAACAACTTTATTTGGAAAGCCATTAGACCAAGGAGATGGTGGACTAGTGTCCCCAAAAACCTCTTATCAGGGTCTGGATGCCAGTTTCTCTTATAGAACAGAGAGGGGGAAGAGGTGAGGAAGTAAAGTAAAAAGGCCATTAGTTTTGCAAGATATCTCTTTGCTTGGCCTGCATCAGGGAGGGGATGTGTTAACTTCTTTTCTGCAGCCATTCACAGGTGGGCAGAATTCGCTGTGGCAGGTCTTTATGTATGCTTACAGCTATAGACAGCATCCTTTTAGTGATTATAATAACGAAAGCGATGAAAAGCAAAGGTTAAAGTAAAAGAAACAGATCCAACATGGAGTCAGATTTTGCTCTTCCCTATTACAGTTTGTAATATAATACTCAGTACTAACCCTTCTCCAGAAAGCTTCATGACTCCAGTGATTGTGAAGAGGCCATAACACGAAACTTGAGACTTCTCTCCCATATTGACCTTTCTCTTTCAGAGCATTGATGGGAAGCTGAATTGAAACAAGAGTTTTTGAAGTGATTTGCACTACTATGTTTGATCCTATATTTGTTCTCCTTACAAATATTAACTGTTGACTTTTGGTTAAAAATAACATCTGGCTAGCCATCCCTTCAACCTCTCTTCTTTCTCAAGTAAAATACCTGAAAAGAAGTAAAAAAAAAAAAAAAAAATAAGAAATCCTGATACATAAAAACTGATAATCAAAATAATGCTAAATTCTTTGATGAATTTCCACAAATGGTAAGGCTGTTTGAATAATTGAAAACTGAATATGGAGATAAAACTCATTGTTCTGCCACCATTAAGACTTTGAGATTGCTTATACAAAAATAGGAAAAAAAGACCAACTCATGCACCATCCCTCCATTACACTTTCCCTAGGTCAGGAAAACAAAGTCTCTACCATCCAGAAGACTGGGCAGCTAAGTTTGAGTCCCACCCAGTTTACTCGGCTACTCTGCCTCCACATTGGTGTCCCCCTTCCTATATCCATATGAAGCTTGTAGTTCTAAGAATCCAACTAGGGAAGTGAGGGAAGTGAAAGAGCCCTGGTTAACTGGATGTTGGAAAGAATGAATTCATAGTCCTTTAACTTTGAGCATAATTCATGTTTATAAATAGATAGAAAAGTCAATTAATATATTATATTATTTAATTACACTCCATCTTTCAAATGTACTTCTAGAATTCATTTATTCTTTTTTTTTTTTTTTTTGAAGAAGATGTTGGGGGTAAGAGTTTATCAATTAATTTATTTATTTTTGCTGTGTTGGGTCTTCATTTCTGTGCGAGGGCTTTCTCCAGTTGTGGCAAGCAGGGGCCACTCTTCATTATGGTGCGCAGGCTTCTCACTATCATGGCCTCTCTTATTGCAGAGCACAGGCTCCAGACGTGCAGGCTCAGTAGTTGTGGCTCACAGCCCCAGTGGCTCCACGGCGTGTGGGATCTTCCCAGACCAGGGCTCAAACCCGTGTCCCCTGCATTAGCAGGCAGATTCTCAACCACTGTGCCACCAGGGAAGCCCCTAGAATTCACTTATTCCTTTTTCATTTTCTTTACAAGTGAACCTATAGTGATATGGATTAAACCCAATGAACATCTCATCAAGGCTAAAATAACAAATTTTGATATTCCTCATTATTTCTATTCTTATATGAAGTTTATAAATTTCCTATTACTAGCATCAACACTTTTATTTTTCCCATTTTCTACTTCATTTATGAACTAAGGATGAACTAAGATATTCAAATAATTCCACAAACACTGTTAAACATACAAAGATGATGATAGTACTAAAATATAACTTGTTGGCTGGAAGATAGGACCAGTAAGCAACAGCTCAAAAATTGTGTATGTCAGTGTATGTATAAAAGTCTGAATATGGTGGATAAAAGGCAAAACTAAATAACTAGAAACATATTTATATGTGATGTTAACCATGTTTTTTAAAAGAGAGGAAATTATAAATACAAAATTCTATAAAGTTATGTCTGGGAGGGAGGGATTAGGGATAAATACACAGGTAAATTTAATGTTATTGGTAATATGTAGATATTATTTTGGGTGGTAGTTTCTAATTATACTTCATAATATACATCTGTTTCATATGTACATTTTGTATATATATAAAATATTTATATGTGTGTATATAAATATATATATGTATATATAAACATGCACAGTAGACCCTTGTACAACATAAGTTTGAATTATGTGGGTTCACTAATAGGAGGATTTTTTTCAATAATGATTACTACAATGCTATATGATCCATGGTTGATGGAATATGCAGATGTGGAGAACATGTGGATACAGAGGACCAACTGTAAATTGCATGTGGATTTTTGGCTGTGGGGAAGGTTGACACCCCTAACCCCCATGTTGTTCAAGGGTCAACGGTATATCATATGTGTAGTTTGTATTCATATGTGTATCCCATGTGTAGTTTGTATTAGTGCTCACCAAAATTAGCACATCTCTATAATAGAATTATGAATCCCAGCCCTGTTATTATAACATAAGGTAGTGCATTCTGAGTAGTAGGGTATATATCAACCATCACATAATCAAAAATTTTGAGTACTCGAAGGAATTAGGGAATAATGTTCAAAAACAAAGGTTGTAAAAAGTTTTATCATATGAAAGATAAGGACCATCTGCAGTCCTCACAATTAAATCAATATAACCAGTGAACAAGACAGAAACAGTGCAATCTGAAAGCAGTAGATTTTTGAATACATGCCATCTGTTTGAATTATCAGAGAGCCAGGAAGTCACAGGAAATTATTCCACTTTAGTTCAAAGCAGCCACAGTAGAGGAACATTTGTTAGGTTTTAGGCTTAAAGGCTCTAATTGCCACCCCTCTGTAAGAAGCAGGACCTACAACTGCACTAAGCTAGACAGGGGCGCCAGGGAAAAGCACACACTCTGCCTGCTGTAAAAATACAGGTCTGATGGGATTTTCCTCATTCAAGGGTGAGTATATAGGAAACAAAAAAATATGGACTTTGTTTAAAATTTTAAAAAAATAAACCAAAACCAAACTTCAAGATTGAGGAATGCAAACATCACCCTGAAGTTATAGAAACTTCTAAAAGAAGAAACTTTTAGAAAATCATTTACTACTCTCAGTGATATGTGAGAAGCTATAATCTGTATTAAATAGGAAGACAAAATAATAAAGAACAGTCTGATATGAAAAGGCAAGAAGATGAGATAAAAAGGGAGCTGTATCAAGTGAAGATTTCCTCTCAAATTAGAAATTCAACAGAATAAATACCACTTGAAGGGGATAAGGAATAAAATAACACTACAGAAAACTGAATGATTGATATAGATGAGAAATTTGAGAGGTCTTTTTACAATGTAAAGGAAAGGTCAAATAGATAAAACAGTGAAGGTGACAATAAGTATAGACAATTAAAGAAGCAAGATCCTACCTCAGAAATATGCATGATCCTCAGGGAGAAATCAGGACACCAAGAATGAAAGCACCGATGAGAGACTTAGCAAAGTAAACTTTTTCTAAATCGGAAATATCTGAATGTATGCATATATAAGTGAATATGCAGACTAAAAGTGCCATCTTCCAAACAAAAATCGCTAAAAGACATCACTATACCTATTCTTGACTGGACTTTCAAATTACAAGGAAAAAATTACTCTCCAGGAATTCAGGAAAATAAAAAGGGCAGCTACTTCTATTAAAAAATGAAAGTTTGACAGTAACAAATAATGGAGCAACACCCATCAAGTTTTTAATGTGAAGACTGTAGCTCAGTTGGGTTAGACCACATGAGTGAGGGCAACAAAAATAAATATTCGTTGTAACAGGGCTTAAGAAACATTTTCGTATTACTTTCCTTGAAAAAAATATTTAAAAGACGTTCCACAAACTGAAAGATTAATAAAAATTAAAAATTCAAGGATGGATACGTCGTAATCTTGCCTTATTGTCTTGGGTCCCAAATTCTGTACTCTAGTTTTTAAAAGTCCTTTAGTGCAGACAAGAATCATCAATGAATGCTAAAATTAGTGAAAGTATGATGAAAAACAGTATGTTCACAAAGCCTCAAAGCATCAACCCACAAAATAGATATTAATTACAAGGGGAAAAACAGTAACTTTACAGAACAGAAACCTGGCAGAGGCCAACATAACTGAGTGATCAGTTATCATCACCAGTAACAAAACATATAGACATTATGTATCTCCTAAGGTGATGCACTGAGAAAAGCCCATCACTTCTGTAGTAGTATTCTTGCCAAATATGCATAAACTCAATCAAATCAGGAGAACACATCAGACTAATCCAAACTGAAGTATGTTCTACAAAAAACCTGGGCAGTACCCTGCAAGTACCAAAGTCATAAAAGACAAAGAAAGACTAAGGAATTGTCATAAAGGAGGTGACAGAGATATGGCAATTAGATATAATGTGGAATCCTGGGTTGATTCCCAGAACAGGAAAAGAACATTGGTGGGAAAACTAGTGAAATGCAAATAAAATTTGTAGATTAGTTAATAGCATCATATCAATGTTAATTTCCTGATTTTGACAATAGTACTATGGTTAGAGATGTTAACATTAGGAAAAACTGGGTGAAGAGTATTTGGAAACTCCCTGTACTATTTTTGCAACTTTTCTGCAAGTCTAAAATTATACCAAGGACTTGCCTGGCAGTCCAGTGGTTAGGACTCCGCGCTTCTGCTGCAGGGGGCATGGGTTTAATCCCTGGCTGGGGAACTAAGGTCCTGGATGCCATGTGATGCAGCCACAAAAAAAAAAAAAAAAAAAAAAAAAAAAAATATATATATATATATATATATATATATATATGTATATATATGTATGTATGTATAATATCAAAATAAAAAGCTAAAAGAGAAAAAAAATCACTCTGGGTGGTTAAAATGAAGTTCAAGTGTAGGATGAGGAGTGGGTTGTTGTCAGGCAGGTGCAGAACAGAAGATTTTGCATATGTTACTTGGTGAATTGTTTATATTGTTCTTTTACATTTTTGTGAAGCCATTTTTATACAGTGTATACAATCCTAGTAGGGGGTTGGGGGGGGGGGAATGGTCCAAGTGGCCAAAGCAATTATTTCAGCTTGGCCTTATCAAAATGTTGCAGCTTTGACTGCAACTATGTTTTTTAAAATTTCACAAGGAACATTCAAAAACATTCAGAGCAATTACATCTTGGTCAGAGAATGATGGGCAGCTTCTATTTTTTTTCCTTATACCTTTAAGTAATTTTCAAATGATTTACGATTAGCATATTTTGCATATATAATCAAACTTAAATTTTTTTTTAAATTTCAACACAACTATACGTATGCTATATGATCACATGGTTATACATTTTTGTAAAATTTCAAAAGTAGGATATTTATTTATCCTTATAAAATAATATTTATCCTATATAAAATAATATTTATTCCACAACTGGTTAGGACCACTTTCTTTTATGACTTGGATGTCTCTGTCACATGGTAGTGTTGGAGAGACAGCACCATTATTGAGGTCTTCTTGAGTGGAAGCTGATTTAGCAATACATTTAATTTTGGTTTAATGGGCTATATTTCAAGGTTCATTCTAATATAATCTTGCTACTGCTATCTATTATGGCAAAAACATGGCTTCTAAGAAAACTCCTACTACCTGCTGTGCCAACCATTCAGCATTTGTACATAAAAGTGAAGGTTAGCAATTGTACTGAGACATGAACATATCTGTGATCTAACTTAGGAGGTCATAGATAGAGTAGGAAAAACTTTAAAATGTATGGATCCAGATGCTAGCCTATGGAAATGTGCTCCAAATCTTAAAGCCCCCCTATAAAAGAAAACTGTTAGAGGATGACTCAAGTTTAACAAAAGTTTAAAAAATTCACATCACATTATCAACAAAAATTGTGAAGCTGAATGAAACTTTTGTAATAATAATGAAGAACTGTTCATTTATACTAGAGGGAAAAAATGTATAACCTTTTCTATTCTATTTATTTTTCTATTACAAAACCACTGTATGAATAGGCAATCAAAGTATGTAGCCAAAACAGTCTATTTATTTTTCTATCACAAAACCACTGTATGAATAGGCAATCAAAGTATGTAGCCAAAACAGTTTAAAAAGGTAGAAAAACAATATTATAGAATGGATCAGGCAGTTGGTTGATAAAATTATGTTATCTCTTTGGATTTTGTAATAGTTTTTAAATTTGTAATTTATTATGATTTTTTTCATCTGAATATGTTTAATTCCATCACTTATTTTATATTTGGAGTTTATATTATTTTTTTAAAAGAGCACCCTTTGCCCAATCTTATAAGCTCAGGCACCCCAAACTGGATCTGTGGGGGAATGTGCTGTCCCTCAGATACATTTTCTGATCACCTCTAAGGCTGCTTCCTTACTCAAAGAGTGTTAAATAAGAGGTTGATACTTTTAATAGACTAACAGGGATTTAGCACTAGAGTTAATAATTCTGACAGAGTAAGGCAGAGAATGCTGCTTTCAGTAGGGTGGGAAAGAATAGGATGGAACCAAAAATATCAATTTGTGTGCCTCCTGTGCATGGATGGTTTTCTGCACATCAAAGACTGTGTCTATTTTTAAAAAATTAAGTTTTAATTTATTAATGTAAAAATTCTAGTTCTCTTTAAGTCTAGTTGAACGTAAGCTTTAAGCTCATTTTCATTATTCTATCTATAAATACAGTGAATTTAACAATCATTTTAAGGAAGCTTTTGATTACCATTTAATCAGTTTGTACTGAACAAAATATCCTAAATAAGCAACCCTATTTACAACTTAATTACATTTTTACAAACATTTTAAATCACTTTTGCAAGTGTAATATACTTGATTTCTTTTAAAGCACTTGGAATGCCTAACCTAGAAAGTAAAATCTCTTTTATCTAGCTACTCTCCTAAATCTAAATAAGTTAATTTTTTAAATGTAGTGAATTCCAAATTCCCTTAAACATTGCAGTATTGTTTACAAACTTGTTCTTGTCTCTCTTTTGCCCCAAAACTCAAGCCCAAAATAAATTATTTAATTACACTTTTCAAATTGGAATCACAAAGCTATTCTGTCATATACACACATATAACAAATTGTCCATATATATAAATGATTTCTAAATTTAGCCCCAAATTATTATTTAATATTTGATTTTTTTATCTCTGTATACTCAGTTCTAAGCCTTCCCAAGAGTTTTCCTATTCCAGGTAAATTGGAGTTGCCATCATCGGAACCTGAGATATTTACCAACCATAGACTTTCAGTCAGGATAAGAAACTGGGTGTGGTGGGCAGTCTTCAAAGATGGCTCCCTCCATGAACCATGCCTGCTGGAATCCACAGCCTTGTGTAGTCCCTCCCCTCAGAATCTGTGCCTTGCTTGTAACCAACAGAATGTAATGGAAAGGAAGTCTTGTTCCTCCCCTCTGAACATTCCTTCAGAATGTTCAGTCTGGGGACTTCCCCAGTGGTCCAGTAGATAGGACTCCATGCTCCCAATGCAGGGGGCCCGGGTTCGATCCCTGGTCAGGAAACTAGATCCCACAAGCATGCTGTAACGAAGAGTTCACATGTCACAACTAAGGAGCCCCCCTGCTACAACTAAGACTGGTGCAACCAAAAAGAAAATTTCTCAGCACAAGAAAAATTAAAAAAAAAGAAGAATGCTCATTCTGAAGGAAGCTAGCTGCTATGTAAAAAGTTTAACAAACTTGAGTCCACAATGCTACAAGAAAGCCCAAACTAGCCACATGCAGATGCCATATGTGGATAGAGAGAGCTGTCTGGCCAGCTCCAGCTGTCCCGGTCCACAACCATCCTTGTCATTCCAGTTGGGGCCCCGGATATTGTGCTTCTGAATCGAACCATCCCCGGGGAAACCATCTGAACACCTGACCTACAAAACTGTGGAATATAAATATAACAAGTTTCTTTTAAAGCCACTAAATCTTAGGATAATTTGTTACACTGCAATAGATAACTGGAACAAGATGACTGGGCCACTAGCACATGCTGAGCTCCTGTTTATGGCTTTTATGACATAGGATTCCAGGTTTATCGCTTTCGACTAGGATTCCATTATCCTGATTTATACTATCTCTTAAATTTTCAAATTTGATTTGAGTCAATTGGTGCCCAGCCTGAAGGTTATAGCAACTTCCTTCACATCTTGGTTGGATCTTGCTTTTTATTTATTTGTTTATTTTCTCTTTCTTATTATGGACAAAATTTTCAAAGAAATTAAATGACATCTGGTTGGACTCTACATCTCTTTCTTTGTCAGGCTCCAAGCAACAGCATTAAGGTCAGGCTAGTGAAAAGGAGACTTGTGCCTCTGACAGTGTATAGAATCCCCTAGGTGAGCAGCTCAGGGCAGATACTACTTCTCTGAGATGGATAGCATTTAAAATCCCACTCATTGCTGCCAGAAGACCAGGCAGCTGGAGGGCTGCTCTGCTCAAAGGGAGCTAGAGCCAAAAGTGCTTAAAGACTTTAAGCTTGTGAAGGTTTGAAACCTACAGAATACATTATTGGCTTCAAAATATGTTGAGAAAGCGAAAATGCAAAAATATTTAACAGAGTGTTCACAAATACATGTTAACTTCATTAAATGCTAAATTTGGTACTTATAGAAATTTCATTACATTTAAACACAATTTTATTAACTCAGACTTTTTTTCACTTTACAAGAATTCCTGAGGGCCAAAACGTCAGTCCATCATAAAATAAATTACTCACACACAAAAAATCAAAAGTAAAAATATATTTTAAATAAAAAATTGTATTTAATGCAGATCAAGGGTACACTGATATTATCATGATTCCACAAATAGGAGAATGAAGTCTCTCCTACGTCATAACATGGTCTTGGGGAACTGGTCAGTTTGCGTAAAAAACAACTCAGGTAAATTTTACACATACAGTCACTATCCTTCCAGCCTGCTCAACTCTCCTTGGCTGTAGGCTATTCTTTCACTATCTCTCTTACAGAAATAGATCCTAAATGATTCTTCCCCTAGGCAATTAATGTATTATTGTCATTTTCAGAAATAAGTCACAGGCAAATGAAATGATTTGCCTAAATGGTTCACAGCTAGTAAATAGAAAATGGTGGAAGACTGGAACTCATGTCTCCTGACTTCAGCATTCTTTTTTCCACTTATTTTTCCCTTCAAAGCTCCTTGGCTGAAAGCCATTGTTAGTGTCAGGAAAGATACACCATGCAATTTTCCCATTCTCCTGGGACATGACTCCACACCAATTGACCAAGGAATCACTCCTAGGACTGTGCTTTGGGAAAAAAAAAATGAAGAATAAGAAAGGCTACACGGAGAAGGGAGAAAGGAAGAGTTTGAGTAAAGAAGCACAAATAATAACAAAAAACCCAAACCCAAACCCAAACTATTTCATAATGTTGTCTTGGGCCAGATCTCCTGCTACCATACATCTTAGATGTGGTTCAGGGCAGAGGTTGGAGTGTAGGAGCCAGAGTAGATTTCTGTGATTGGATCCTGGGGGTAGGAGACAAGAAGGACAGAATATTAGAGACAGCCTTGATTGTCTTTGGGAAACTTGTGTTTTTCCTCCCTTTCAATCAAACCCAGTTCCAAGAAAACCATCTGTTCTTGGTCACTTGCACAATCCGAGTCAGTAAATGACCTCAAGAGGCATTGCATTTCAGCTGTCTTATTTTGGCTGCAAGAAATAGAACTGAATTTTAGCTCACTTTTGCTAATCATGTAGGACTTCATGTTGTGTCTTTCTGTTTCCTGACAGTCCTCTGCTTTCGTGTTGAGGTTTGGCCTTAATTTTCCTTTCCATCATATGCTTTATTATGAAAACATTTCTATTTTAAGGTACATCAGAAGCCTTTGTTGCTATAAAGATTATAATTTATTAAGCTGAAAAATAATTATGCCCCCAGCAACTGAGAAAAGTTTATTTTCCCTAAGGCACTTTCACCTCTTAAATCACACGATTTAGTCATATAGCCCTGGGCTATTCCACCAACATAAGGGAGCCCATCTTGCCCTCACTACCCCCAAAGAGGTTGCAGAAGCCCCTCGCCCATGGAGAGTCTTTTCTGGAGCACTAAGCAAGGGACAAAACACCCATGTGGTCTATAGGCTTGGAAACATAGAGAAAGTCAAGCCAAGAAGCAGCAGAATAAAAATAACCCTTCAAAGAGTTTAAATGTAAAAAAAGTCTTCTCCTTTTCAATATTTTGACAGGGAAAAGTGAAATAATCCCAAATAGCAAAACGTTGATTTATTTTGCCTTCATGTTAATTCTATGATGGTTCTATGCTCTCTTTATTGCCTACTTCCTGTTGGGAGTGTCCCTTTAGTTTCCCCACCCAGCCAGTAAAGGTCATGGAGGCAAGTCACCCACATTCCTGCAGGAGATCCTCTCTAGTCCACTGGAAGAGCGTCCAGAGCGGCTTCCTAAGCTTAACCGTGTGACTCTCTGTCTTGAGTGTGCCTTCCATCTGGAGGCCATTGCGACTGGATAAGTGCTGAGTCTTTCCCAGTCAGGAGAGCAGGCCTACCAATTCCTGTTGCCCCACAGTAACCTGTAAATCTCCCAATCCTTCACTGCCCTGCAATAATCCCATCCAACCGCTTGTGTCAGATAGAAACCAGAGCTGTCAGGAAACTGTCATTTGTTGTGTTCTTGGTGAAGATGATATGCGAATAGGATAATGAAGAGACCACTAAGCAATTCTCATAGAAGAGCGTGGACCTCTTTAAAAATCTTATTGTTTGTCACTCTAGTCTCTTCTGACCTATTTCCTCCTTGCTTCAGACTTAGCTGAGAAGAAACACAGCTGGTTTTCATTATTTTCTCCACCAGTACTCTTCACGTAATTGAAAACAACTACTTCAGACTTCCCTTTCTCAGATGAAATGATGCCAAATCCATGAGTATTTCCTCCATGTTCCATTTTCTTTGTGTGTGTGTGTGTGTGTGTGTGTGTGTGTGAGAGAGAGAGAGAGAGAGAGAGAGAGAGAGAGACAGACAGACAGACAGACAGACTGAGAAAATTCTGAACAAATCAATTAGAAAAATATCTCTGGGAAATGTGAAGGTGAGCTTGTATTAAGTGAGCTTGGTAAGAATGATGGACTGAGAAATTTGATGTTTATCATGGAATCAGAGATAAGTCATAGAAGCATTTTAAACAGTACAGTCTTATTTTTATTAATCATCCATTTTATACACATTAGTGTATACATGTCAATCCCAATCTCCCAGTTCATCACACCACCACCACCACCCCTTGCTGCTTTCCCCACTTAGTGTCCATACATTTGTTCTCTACATCTGTGTCTCAATTTCTGCTCTGCAAACCGGTTCATCTGTGCCGTTTTATAGGTTCCACATATATGCGTTAATATACGATATTTGTTTTTCTATTTCTGACTTACTTCATTCTGTATGACAGTCTCTGGATGCATCCATGTCTCTACAAATGACCCAATTTCGTTCCTTTTTATGGCTGAGTAATACTCCATTGTATATATGTACCACATCTTCTTTATCCATTCGTCTGTTGATGGGCATTTAGGTTGCTTCCATGTCCTGGCTATTGTAAATAGTGCTGGAATGAACACTGGGGTGCATGTGTCTTTCTGAATTATGGTTTTCTCTGGGTATATGCCCAGTAGTGGGATTGCTGGGTCATATGGTAACTCTATTTTTAGTTTTTTAAGGAACCTCCATACTGTTCTCCATAGTGGCTGTCTCAATTTACATTCCCACCAACAGTGCAAGAGTGTTCCCTTTTCTCCACATCCTCTCCAGGATTTGTTGTTTGTAGATTTTCTGATGATGCCCATTCTAACAGGTGTGAGGTGAAACCTCATTGTAGTTTTGATTTGCATTTCTCTAATAATTAGTGATGTTGAGCAGCTTTTCATGTGCTTCATGGCCATCTGTATGTCTTCTATGGAGAAATATCTATTTAGGTCTTCTGACCATTTTTGGATTGGGGTGTTTGTTTTTTTAATATTGAGCTGAACGAGCTGTTTATATATTTTGGAGATTAATCCTTTATCCCCTGATTTATTTGCAAATATTTTCTCCCATTCTGAGGGCTGCCTTTTCATCTTGTTTATGGTTTCCTTTGCTGTGCAAAAGCTTTTAAGTTTCATTAGGTCCCATTTGTTTTTTTGTTTTTATTTCCATTACTTTAGGAGGTGGGTCAAAAAAGATCTTGCTGTGATTTATGTTAAAGGGTGTTCTTTCTATGTTTTCCTCTAAGAGTTTTATAGTGCTTGGTCTTACATTTAGGTCTCTAATCCATTTTTTTTTTTTTTCTAATCCATTTTGAGTTTATTTTTGTGTATGGTGTTAGGGAGTGTTCTAATTTCATTCTTTTACAAGTAGCTGTCCAGTTTTCCCAGCATCACTTATTGAAGAGACTGTCTTTTCTCCATTGTATAGCCTTGCCTCCTTTGTCGTAGATTAGTTGACCATAGGTGCGTGGGTTTATCTTTGGGCTTTCTATCCTGTTCCATTGATCTATATTTCTGTTTTTGTGCCAGTACCATATTGTCTTGATTACTGTAGCTTTGTAGTATAGTCTGAAGTCAGGTACTCTGATTCCTCCAGCTCCGTTTTTTTCCCTCAAGACTGCTTTGCCTATTCAGAAGACCAACTGCTTTTTAAATCCTGTTAACATGGTTCAAGTTTCCTGCCTTGACCAATTTAATGAGTTGATTAACTGGGCCTTTATACGTAACTCAATAAAAAACTAAGCAGATGTAAGTTTAAAAAAATTACTTGTAGCTTTATATCTTAATAACTGGCACAGTTTGTCCTCAGACATTATTCTTATTCTTTTTCAGAGTCCTTATTTATTTTTCATGTGGCAGGTGGATTCTTAACCACTGTGCCACCAGGGAAGTCCCTGAGTCATTTGATTTTAATAGGTGAGTTTGTAACAAACATTTGCACTTCCTGAAGTTACAACATGAAGATAGACTTCTAGTTAGTTAAACAAGTATTTCTGTAAAATATTCAAACTTTTACAGTGTGGAAAGTATGACACAGCAGTTCTAAAATTTTTACCCAAGAGTATTAAAGAACAATATTGATGTATTTGAATACAAGAATTCTGAGGCATATTCCTGTTCAGTTTTCTCATGTTTAGAACAAAGCTAAATGTTTAAAGCATCTCTTAAATTAGCTGTGAAAATATCTGACATAGACATACTTGTTAGCATATATATTTATATTGATAGATTTAATTTTTGATGTATTTTAAATTCCACAATATTCTTTTTAAAAAAATCAAAATATAACATGAATTTGGCTAAAAACTCAATTCTCTGCCCCAGAGACAACAACTTCGAATCATTTCTTTTTTTTTTTCTTTTTTTTTTTTAGGGTAAGAAGTGGTTTTATTTAGAGAGAAACACACTCCACAGAGTAAGGGCCATCTCAGAAGGTGAGAGGCCTGAATCGTTTCTATCTTTAGTTTTTAAAATTTTCCAAATTTCTAAACAATAACTTTACTCACTTATTTCTTTACTAATTTTAGACATTATCAGTCAATAATGTGACAGATGAGGGTTTTGTTCATTTACACACACATCATTAGTCCCACTCTTTACTCCCAATACCATTATTCCACTGTATTTAGTCTTTCTATTGGTTACTTTTGTTGCTCTTATTAAAGTACTTAAATCTCTTGACTAAGTTGCTTATTGCTGTACAACAAATTACACTAAAAGTTAGTGACTTACAACAGCAATAAATGCTTATTACCTCACAGTTTCTGTGGGTCAGGAATTTGGAAGCAAATTAGCTGTGTGTGTGGTCCTGGCTCATGAGATTTTAGTCAAGTCATCAGCTGGAGCTGCAGTCATCTGAGAACTTGACTGGGGCTGAAGAGTTTGCTTCCCAACGGCTCACTCACATGGATGTTGAGTTGGTGCTGACTGTTGGTGTTGACTTTGTTCCTTGCCATCTGCACTTCTCCACAGGGCAACTTAAGTTCTTCACTACCAGACATTGGCTGCCCCCAGAGCAAGTGTTCCAAGAAAGAGCCAGGTGAAAGCTTCCATGTGCTTTATGGCCTAGCCTCAAAAGTCATACACCACCATTTCTGTAATAGCCTCTGGATTATAGAGCTTGCATGAGGGGACTACACAAGGTCAAGGATAACAGAAATGGGGTCATCTTCTTCCCTCTGGCCTCCGTGATTCACATCTAACCCGCCCCCACCCCCCAAAAAATACACTTACCTCTTCTCAAGATGTCACACGAGTCTTATCCTTCATAGCTTCTACTGAAAGTCTGGGACCTTGCCATCTAAATTAGTGTAAGTGTAGGTGTGATTGCTTGAGTATAGGTACTGTACAGATCCTGTTAACCTGAACACCTGTAAACTAAAGAGACATGTTATCTGCCCCACACGTTCAACATACAGTAGTGGGACAGACACAGGATAAACCATTATAGACAGTTCCATTTAAAAGTGGAGTAAAAGTGATCACTTGTCCATATCAATTCTGAAATCCAGTTGGAATTCTCTTGATTGGAAAGTGTCTTGACTCAGTCTTACTCCTTCCCTGGAATAGTTCTCATATCTCTGCCTTCTGGGCTACTGTTGCCATCCTTTGAGTCACCCTACCTTTTCTATGAACAGTTGCCTGTGTTTGCTTGCTTCCTGCCTGTAAGTTTGTGGGTCCAGTGCTTCTTTCTTTTCATATGTTTCTGTCCCTTTCAGTCCAAGCTAGCAATATTTCTTCCAGTATAGTTTTCTTTGGGGGGATTTACTCCATTAAACAGAAATGCACACATAGGGTTTCTTTATGATAACCCCTTCATCTTGATCTTCAGCTAAGACTGTTGAGAAAGAGCACCCTTAAGCTTCTTAGAAAGCTCTATTGTTCTTAGATCTTTTTGAGGTATTAATAAAAGATTTTATAGCCACACCCTTGACTTCACCTTTTTCCTGACAGTGCCCAGGATTTTATATTCTACTAAAAACCATATCTTAATTTTAGTGTTGTTTCCTACCTGGAGAGACTGGAAAAAATTTTTACAGCTGGCTTCATCAAGTCCTGGCTTCTTACTGTATAAAAATTATTTCTCCAGCTTATCTCTTTCCTCTTGTGTTTCAATATAAGCTGCAAGAAGAAACCAGGTGGCACCATCCACCCACCTGTGTGGAGATCTTCACTAGATCACCCAGTTCATTAGGTACATTTTTTATTTTCCATGTTACTTCAGGCAACGGTATTGCTACGTTCTGTCTCTACATAACAAGGATTCCCTTTCTCTGGTATTCAGTTACATTTTTCTTAGTTTTATTTAACCTCTCACCAGCAGCCTCCTCTAAGGCCATCCAGGTTCTACAAAAAGTCACTTCAAGGCACTTTAGGTTTTCACTAACACTTTTTTTTTTCAGCTTCCACCCACTGCCCAGTTCCCAAGCCACTTCCACACTTCAGTTTTTGTTATAACATCACTTCACTTCTAGTACTAAAATCTGTGTCAGTTATCTATTGTTGCTTAAATAATCACTCTAAAACTTAGCTGTTTAAAACAGCAACAAACATTTTTTATCTTACACAGTTTCTTTGGATCAGAATTTAGGAGAGGATTAGCTAGGTGGTTCTGATATAGGTTCTCTCATGAAGTTGCTGATGAGATGCTAACCAGGGCTGTAGCCATCCAAAGGCATCCACTTCCAAGAACGGCTCATTCACATGGATTGCAAGTTGGTACTAGCAGTGGGCAGGAAGCCTCAGATCCTCATCACATAGACATCCACAAGACTATACCAGTGTCCTCATTACCTGGCATACACCAGGAGCAAGTGATCCAAGAGAGAAAGCCCCATGGAAACTACAGTGTCTCATAAGAACTAGCTTTGGAATCACACACCATCATTTCTGCAAGATCTTCCTGGTCATACACTTATATCAGTCATACTAAATATAAGAAAGGACCATACAAGGGCATGAGTACCAAGTGTCAGGGATCACTGGCTGCCAATTTGGAGGCTGGGTACTGCGCCTCTCTTTCTTACTCATCATGTACAGGCTGCATCTCCTAGATTGCCAGTTAGTAAAATAAAGATACTAGCTCCTCTAGTATACTTGCCCCTCATATCTCTATCACTACCAACCCTTTCCACAACCCAGCTGTTGCCAGCTGTCATTTACTTATTCATTTATTGCTAAAGTTAAGAATATTTACATTCTATTCTGAAACCATAGTTCATATCTATGCTTTGTCTCAGTTAATTCTAGAAACTAAAATCAGTAAATAGTATTTATATTCTTATAGCTTTATAAATAATGTAAAGAGCCAAGTAGTGAGCAATGATATTGCTTCTTTCCTTTTTGTTCCAAAGTCGAATTCCTATGCCATATAAAGAATAATGTTTAAATTAATTATATTTCCTTCTAATTCAACAGTTGCTCAAATTTATTTATTATGCCATTTTAAATTTCTTTTCTATTTAAACCACGTCTTTCTGTGCAATTTTTATTTCCCTGGAGTTTGATGATCCATGTTTTTTATCATTGGTAGAAGAAACCTATGCCTTTTAAATACCTCCTAGTCCTTACCTTTTCTATCTATTAATTATTTACTAAGTCAGTCTGATTTTTTTTTTAATTTGACCACACCATGCAGCTTGTGGGATCTTATTTCCCCAAACAGGGGTTGAAACTGTGCCCTCAGCAGTGAAAGCACAGAGCCTTAACCACTGGACTGCCTGGACCACCAGGGAATTCCCAGTCTGATTTTTCTATTGCTATGAATATATCTATTCAGTGCTTTCAGCCTCATAGAACAAAAAACACAACTCAAACTGGCCTAAATAATAACTGAAAATCCAAGATAGGATGGATTTCAGAGTTGGTTGATCTGGTTGCCTCATGAATGGAGGGTAGCTACCTTCACTTAGGGGTACCTACTTCCTCATTCATGACTGGTGGAGACAGAGAGTTACTTCCAGAAACCTTTCCAGTATAATAAGAAGAAACATTCTCAGATCCCCCTCACAAATCTTTCCTGCTGCTTCAATGATCATTCCTGAGTCTGTCACTCAGGAGGAGATTTACTCTGATTGGCGTATGCCAATAAGAGTCTGTTCCTAATGCTGGAGGTGAGGCCAGTGTCCTCTAAATCATACGAGCTAAATGGAAATCTAGAAACTTGAATATCAGGTTTCTCTTGGGAAAATAGAGGGATTTGTGAATTCTGGGTAGGCAACTAACTATACATTTTTAAAAGGATGGCTTTTTAGGTTTGGGGGTTTTACAATGATGTTTTAGAGTATAGTTCTTTTTCCCGTATCTTACTTGGCATGCAACAGTCTATTTCAGTTTGAAGTCTTGTGTTTTCTTTCAGCTACAAAATTTTTCATATGTTATTTCTTTGATAATTTCTCTTCCATGATTTTTCTCTATCTAGTCTTTAGGTCAGTTATCTTATTTGTCTTTGTGAAGTAATGACAGCCTCTACTGAATCCCAAGTTTGTTTGTTTGTTTGTTTTTAGATATTTCAGATACAACTTGATTCTGCTTCTAAATGAAAAAGAATGTAAATGACAGTAACAAACAAGATTTCACCACTGAATACTGTGATGTGACTGTAGCAGTCTTATATGTGAAACTCAAGAAGGAAACAGCTGTGTTCCAAAACAGCTAAATATGCAGGTCTGAAAAAACGAAGGCATTTTGTTTAACTGCCACATTCACTCCAAAGCCCATTCATCTCCTTCAGCAACCCAAAGATTAAGCACACGTTCTGCTTAGCTATATAAAAAAGTGGCAAACATGCTGCACCACTGACATCACAGGACAGTTGACTGTAAACTAGACTTCTGATGCTGGGCTTCAGCTTCATTTTCTCACAGGTCATCATCTTCATCCAAGAAAGCAGTTGTCTGCAAAACCTCTAGCTCGTGCTCACACTGCACTGCCAAGGCTGGGTCCGTGACCACCTCTGGTGGGTCAAGAGCAGGCATGGCGATGAACTCCAAGTTAGGGTCTTTGATCAGCTTCAGAAGAAGGGCTTTTCAAAGTTGTAATTACTTTTGGCAGAAATGTCATAGTGCTGAGGATACTTCTTTTGGTGGAAGACAATTGATTTTGCTTTAACTTTTCTGTCCTTAACATCCATTTTGTTGTCACACAACACAATGGGGATGGTTTCACATACTCATACCAGATCTCTATGCCCATGAGGCACATTCTTGTAACTTTTTTTTTTCTTGTAACTCTTCGTGTTACATCAAACATTATGATGATGCACTGAGGTTGGATATAATAACCATCTCTCAGTCTACCAAATTTCTCCTGACCAGCTGTATTCCATGGATTGAACTTAATAGGTCTTCTGTTGGTATGGAACACAATGGGATGGTCCTCAACACCCAAGGTAGCTATATACTTCTCAAATTCACCAGTGAGATGACATTCCTCAAATGTAGTTTTTCCAGTACCGCCATCACCAATCAATACATGTTTGAACTGAACTTGGGGTTCTCCTTGGGCAGCCATCCTGATGTTACTTCCAGAAGCGTCTCCACATCCGTCTGACTGAAGGCTCTGGATCCCAAGTTTCGATCCTTAGTTTCAATAAATATATTCATCTTTTCATTAACTTACTCATTGAATTATTTATTGAAACTTTATTAAATATTATAAAACAGGCACTGAGCTATGTGGTAAAGATACAAATATAAGTAAGATATTTTCCCTGCTCTTAAAGGACACCTGTCTAGTGGGGAAGATACACTGATGTATACAGTGCTGTAGTTGAAATATGTGCAGAATAGAATTGGAGTCCAAAGAGGAAATAGACTATTTAATTGGATAGCAGACAGAAAAGACTTCATAGAGAAGGTAATACTTAAGCTGCATCTTGAAAGATGAGCAAATACTCACCAGGTCAGTGGTGGGCAAGGAGTCAGGGCTTTCCAGGCAGGAGAAGCAAAGTAACATGATGTTCTCAGAGACATTTCAAGAAGTTGGAAAGGGATTGATTGTAGAACTGTGGTATAGAATAAGAAGGGAGAAGTAAGTAGGACCCAAATCATGGAGGACTTTATATGCCAGGCCACAGAGTTTGGACTTTATCCTGTAGGTAAAAGTGTTTTAATTAGCAGAGTGACATGGTCATAATTATGTGCTCAGATACACCACACTGGTTATGATGCAGAAAGTGGATGGAGACATTAGACCCTGGGAAACCAGTTACATTGCTATCATTACAGATCAAGTGAGGGATGATGATTACATGATCTTATAGATCAGAATATGTCACCTGAAAATATGTCACTCTGGCATAATGATTATTTTGAGGTGAAAGCAATTGAGAAAAAGAGCACAGGACGAGCTCTCTACCTTCCTACTATGTACCTGAAAGCAAGATAACAAATTCCCTTTGTGAAGATGTCCTCCTTCCCCTTTATATACCAGGGAGAGAATAGCAATCTTATCACCAGAGATGAGATGGCACTGAGAGTCCACTAACTTGTCATTATCCACTTTTAGCTTCCCATATATTTGCCTTTCTACAATTTGCCACCCCTAGAAGCTTAAAGTTCCGTTTCTTCATCTTGTCCCTTCTCTTTATAAATTTATTTATTTATTTATTTTTGGCTGTGTTGGGTCTTCGTTTCTGTGCGAGGGCTTTCTCTAGTTGCGGCGAGCGGGGGCCACTCTTCATCGCGGTGCGCGGGCCTCTCACTGTCGCGGCCTTCTCCTGTTGCAGAGCACAGGCTCCAGTCGCGCAGGCTCAGTAGCTGTGGCGCACGGGCTTAGTTGCTCCGCGGCATGTGGGATCTTCCCAGACCGGGGCTCGAACCCGTGTTCCCTGCATTGGCAGGCAGACTCTCAACCACTGCGCCACCAGGGAAGCCCTTGTCCCTTCTCTTTAAGTGTATCCTCCTTCATCCAAATGATACCAAAGCCTCCAAGATTAGCCATTTCTTTGGAATTATTCTCTTCTTTCTATGAAGACCGCCACACCCTGCTCCATGCCACATAAAAATTTTATCATCAGATAAATGTGTATGCCTTTTTTGCTGTTACTCTTTCACTTGTCAGTTTATTTCATACATCCAGCTGGAGAATCTAAGAGAGTAGAGGAGAAATTTCTTCCCCTCCAGTCTGAAGTCATAGACAAAAGGATGAAGAAATATGAATGATGTGATAGAGGTTGCATTAACGAAGCTTGACTAGATGTGCATTAATGAAGCTTGACTAGATGTGAATGAGGGGATGGAGTAAAGTACTACCCAGAGTGGCAATCGAGTTCCTGGATGGGTAAATAGCTGGGCATTGATGCCATCCACCGAGGTATCAAACATAGCAGCAGGAAGAGCAACAAAACATTTCAAGAGAAGACAATGTGGTTTTCATACCGGACAGGGTTCTGGGCCTTCCCCAATAAATAGAAATTGACTAGAGGCCAGAAAAGAAATTCAGGCAAGTTTTATTGGGGCCCCTGCTGTAGCAGTGGGGAGAGAAAAAAAGTAACAAGTTCTTGCTCTTTCCCCGAGAGGTAGCAAGCTCTTTCCTAATATGGGGTGTAGGTAGCGGTGTGTCCAGGAGTAGGGTCGGAGAGGCAGCTTAGGTTTTTTCCGAACTTTTTTATTTTTTCAACATCTTTATTGTAGAATAATTGCTTTACAATGGTGTGTTAGTTTTTGCTTTATAACAAAGTGAATCAGCTACACATATACATTTATCTCCATATCTCCTCCCTCTTGCACCTCCCTCCCATCTTCCCTATCCCACCCCACTAGGTGGTCACAAAGCACCAAGTTGATCTCCCTGTGCTATGCAGCTGCTTCCCACTAGCTATCTATTTTACATTTGGTAGTGTATATATGTCCATGCCATTCTCTCACTTCGTCCCAGCTTACCCTTCCCACTCCCCCAGTCCTCAAGTCCATTTTCTACGTCTGCATATTTATTCCTGTCCTGCCCCTACATTCTTCAGAACGATTTATCTATTTGTTTATTTATTTACTTAGACTCCATATATATGTGTTAGCATACGGTATTTGTTTTTCTCTTTCTGACTTACTTCACTCTGTATGACAGATTCTAGGACCATCCAGCTAACTACAAATAACTCAATTTTGTTTCTTTTCATGGCTGAGTAAATTCCATTGTAAATAGAGCTGCAATTAACATTGTGGTACATGAATCTTTTTGAATTATATGTTTTTCAGGGTATATGCCCAGTAGTGAGATTGCTGGGTCATATGGTAGTTCTATTTTTAGTATTTTAAGGAACCTCCATACTGTTCTCCATAGTGACTATATCAATTAACATTCCCACCAGCAGTGTAAGAGGGTTCCTTTTTTCCAGATCCTCTCCAGCATTTATTGTCTGTAGATTTTCTGATGATGGCTATTCTGACTGGTGTGAGGTGATACCTCATTGTAGTTTTGATTTGCATTTCTTTAATGATTAGTGATGTTGAGATCCTTTCATGTGTTTGTTGGCCATCTGTATATCTGCTTTGGAGAAGTATCTATTTAGCTCTTCTGCCCATTTCTGGATTGGGCTGTTTGTTTTTTTGATATTGAGCTGCATGAGCTGCTGGTAAATTTTGGAGATTAATCCTTTGTCAGTTGCTTCATTTGCAAATATTTTCTCCCATTCTGGGGGTTGTCTTTCACCTTGTTTATGGTTTCCTTTGCTGTGCAAAAGCTTTGAAGTTTCATTAGGTCCCATTTGTTTATTTCTGTTTTTATTTCCATTTCTCTAGGAGGTGGGTCAAAAAGGATCTTGCTGTGATTTATGTCATAGAGTGTTCTGCCTATGTTTTTCTTTAAGAGTTTTAAAGTGTCTGGCTTTACATTTAGGTCTTCAATCCATTTTGAGTTTATTTTTGTGTATGGTGTTAGAGAGTGTTCTAATTTCATTCTTTTACATGTAGCTGTCCAGTTTTCCCAGCACCACTTATTAAAGAGGCTGTCTTTTCTCCTTTGTATATTCTTGCCTCCTTTATAAAAAATAAACTGACCATATGTGCGTGGGTTTATCTCTAGACTTTCTATCCTGTTCCATTGATCTATATTTATGTTTTTGTGCCAGTACCATACTGTCTTGATTACTGTAGCTTTGTAGTATAGTCTGAAGTCAGGGAGCCTGATTCCTCTAGCTCCATCTTTCTTTCTCAAGATTGCTTTGGCTATTGAGGGTCTTTTGTGTCTCCATACAAATTTTAAGATTTTTTTGTTCTAGCTCTGTAAAAAGTGCCAATGATAATTTGATAGGAATTGCACTGAATCTGTAGATTGCTTTGGGTAGTATATTCATTTTCACAATATTGATTCTTCCAATCCAAGAACCTGGTATATCTCTCCATCTGTTTGTATCATCTTTAATTTCTTTCATCAGTGTCTTATAGTTTTCTGCAGACAGCTCTTTTTTCTCCTTAGGTAGGTTTATTCCTACATATTTTATTCTTTTTGTTGCATTGGTAAATGGGAGTGTTTCCTTAATTTTTCTTTCGGATTTTTCATCATTAGTGTATAGGAATGAAAGATATTTCTGTGCATTAATTTTGTATCCTTCTACTTTACCAGATTCATTGATTAGCTCTAGTAGTTTTCTAATAGCATCATTAGGATTCTCTATGTATAGTATCATGTCATCTGCAAACAGTGACAGCTTTACTTCTTTTCTGATTTGGATTCATTTTATTTCTTTTTCTTCTCTGATTGCTGAGGCTAACACTTGCCAAACTATGTTGAATAATAGTGTTGAGAGTGGACAACCTTGTCTTGTTCCTGATCTTAGAGGAAATGGTTTCAGTTTTTCACCATTGAGAACGATGTTGGCTGTGTGTTTGTCATATATGGCCTTTATTATGTTTAGGTAAGTTCCCTCTAAGCCTACTTTCTGGAGGATTTTTACCATAAATGGGTGTTGAATTTTGTCAAAAGCTTTCTCTGCATCTATTGGGATGATCATATGGTTTTTCTCCTTCTATTTGTTAATATGGTGTATCACATTGATTGGTTTGCATATATTGAAGAATCCTTGCATTCCTGGAATAAACTCCACTTGATTATAGCATATGATCCTTTTATTGTGCTGTTGGATTCTGTTTGCTAGTATTTTGCTGAGGATTTTTGCATGTATGTTCATCAGTGATATTGGCCTGTAGTTTTCTTTCTTTGTGACATCTTTGTCTGGTTTTGGTATCAGGGTGATGGTGGCCTCGTAAAATGAGTTTGGGAGTGTTCCTCTCTCTGCTATATTTTGGATGAGTTTGAGAATAGATGTTAGCTCTTCTCTAAATGTTTGATAGAATTCACCTGTGAAGCCATCTGGTCCTGGGATTTTCTTTGTTAGAAGATTTTTAATCACAGTCTCAATTTCAGTGCTTGTGATTGGTATGTTTATATTTTCTATTTCCTCCTGGTTCAGTCTTGGAAAGTTATAGTTTTCTAAGAATTTGTCCATTTCTTCCAAGTTGTCCATTTTATTGGCATATAGCTGCTCGTAGTAAACTCTCATAATCCTTTGTATTTCTGAAGTGTCAGTTCCTATTTCTCCTTTTTCATTTCTAATTCTATGGATTTGAGTCTTCTCCCTTTTTTTCTTGATGAGTCTGGCTAATGGCTTATCAATTTTATCTTCTCAAAGAACCAGTTTTTAGTTTTATTGATCTATGCTATTGTTTCCTTCATTTCTTTTTCATTTATTTATGATCTGATCTTTATGATTTCTTCCCTTCTGCTAACTTTGGGGTATTTTTGTTCTTCTTTCTCTAATTGCTTTAGGTGTAATGTTAGGTTGTTTTTTTCAGATGTTTCTTGTTTCTTGAGGTAGGATTGTATTGCTATAATCTTGCTCTTAGAACTGCTTTTGCTGCATCCCAGAGGTTTTGGGTTGCTGTGTTTTCATTGTCATTTGTTTCTAGATATTTTTTGATTTCCTCTTTGATTTCTACAATGCTCTCTTGGTTATTTAGTAACATATTGTTTAGCCTACATGTGTTTGTGATTTTCACATTTCTTTTCCAAGTAATTAATTTCTAATCTCATAGCGTTCTGGTCAGAAAAGATGCTTGATATGATTTCAATTTTCTTAAATTTACTGAGGCTTGATCTGTGACCCAAGATGTGATCTATCCTGGAGAATGTTCTGTGTACACTTGAGAAGAAAGTGTAATCTGATGTTTTTGGATTGAAAGTCCTATAAATATTAATTAAACCTATCTAGTCTATTGTGTCATTTAAAGCTTGTGTTTCCTTATTAATTTTCTGTTTGAATGGTCTGTCCATTGGTGTAAGTGACATGTTAAAGTCGCCCACTATTATTGCCTTACTCTTGATTTCCTCTTTTATAGCTGTTAGCAGTTGCCTTATGTATTGATATGCTCCTATGTTGGGTGCATATATATTTATAATTGTTATATCTTCTTCTTGGATTGATCCCTTGATCATTATGTAGTGTTCTTCCTTGTCTCTTGTAACATTCTTTATTTTAAAGTCTATTTTATCTGATATGAGAATTGCTACTCCAGCTTTCTTCTGATTTCCATTTGCATGGAAAATCTTTTTCTATCCCCTCACTTTCAGTCTGTATGTGTCCCTAGGTCTGAAGTGGGCCTCTTGTAGACAGCATATATACAGGTCTTGTTTTTGTATCCATTCAGCCAGTCTATATCTTTTGGTTGGAGCATTTAATCCATTTACATTTAAGGTAATTATTGATATGTATGTTCCTATTACCATTTTCTTAATTTTGGGGGGTTTGTTCTTGTAGTTCCTTTTCTTCTCTTGTGTTTCCCACTTAGAGGAGCTCCTTTAGCATTTGCTGTAGAGCCGGTTTGGTGGTGCTGAATTCTCTTAGCTTTTGCTTGCCTGTAAAGATTTTAATTTCTCCATCGAATTTGAATGAGATCCTTGCTGGGTAGACTAATCTTGGTTTTAAGTTTTTCCCTTTCATCACTTTAAATATGTCCTGCCACTCTCTTCTGGCTTGCAGAGTTTCTGCTGAAAGATCAGCTGTTAAGCTTATGGGGATTCCCTTGTATGTTATTTGTTGTTTTTCCCATACTGCTTTTAATATTTTTTCTTTGTATGTAATTTTTGGTAGTTTGATTTAAATGTGTCTTGGCATGTTTCTCCTTGGATTTATCCTGTATGGGACTCTCTGCACTTCCTGGACTTGACTGACTATTTCCTTTCCCATATTAGGGAAGTTTTCAACTATAATCTCTTCTCAGTCCCTTTCTTTTTCTCTTCTTCTTCTCGGACCTCTATAATTCAGAAATTGTTGCATTTAATGTTGTCCCAGAAGTCTCTAAGACTGACCTCAATTCTTTTCATTCTTTTATCTTTATTCTACTCTGCAGTAGTTATTTCTACTATTTTATCTTCCGGGTCACTTATCCATTCTTTTGCCTCAGTTCTTCTGCTATTGATTCCTTCTAGAGAATTTTTTATTTCATTTATTGTGTTGTTCATCATTGTTTGTTTGCTCTTTATTTCTTCTAGGTCCTTGTTAAACGCTTCTTGTATTTTCTCCATTCTATTTCCAAGATTTTGGACCATCTTTACTATCATTACTCTGAATTCTTTTTCAGGTAGACTGCCTATTTCATCTTCATTTGTTTGGCCTGGTGGGTTTTTATCTTGCTCCTTCATCTGCTGTGTGTTTCTCTGTCTTCTCATTTTGCTTAACTTACTGTTTTTGGCATCTCCTTTTCTCAGGGTGCACGTTCACAGTTCCCGTTGTTTTTGTGGTCTGCCCCCAGTGGCTATGGTTGGTTCAGTATCTTGTGTAGGCTTCCTGGTGGAGGGGGCTGTTGCCTGTGTTCTGTTGAGTGAGGCTGTATCTTGTTTTTCTGGTCAGCAGGACCACACCTGGTGCTGTATTTTGGGGTAACTGTGACCCTATTATGATTCTAGGCAGTCTCTCTGCTAATGGGTGGTATTGTGTTCCTATTTTGCTAGTTGTTTGGCATAGGGTGTCCAGCACTGTAGCTTGCTGGTCATTGAGTGAAGTATTCTTACAGGAGAAAAGTACAAATAGACATAGACAAGAGAGGACGTCCATGTGAAGTGGGAGACAGGGATTGGAGTAATGTGCGTACAACCCAAGGAACATCAAAGATTGCTGGCTACCACTGGAAGCTAAAAAAACAGCATGAAATGGATTCTTCCTCAGAACCTCCAGAAGGAACCAACCATATAGTCACCTTCATTTCAGACTTCTAGTCTTCCAGAATGTGAAAATAAATTTCTCTTTTTTTAAGCTGCCTGGTACTTTTTCCTGGTAATGTTAGGGGAGCCACTGACCAAAACCATGTGCCCTGGCCAGACACGATAGTAACCACTTGCATGAGTTATCTTACTACAGGAGGTCTTTGTAAGGAACTCAGAAATGACAAGGTACCACAAACTGGAAGAATTAAGGAAAGGTCAAAAGGAGAGAGGAGATGCTAGTCCATATGTCCTACCAACCTCCCAGAACCCTTCTCAGTGGAATCCATCTTGGCTGAGCCATGCACACCCACCAGGAAGACCTTGATTCAGAATGATTGGCCAGAGACAATCCGGAAACTAACCCCATTACCATAAAACAGAAGCCTGCGAGCCATGTGGCAGAGCAGTTCTCCTGGGTTCCCTTACCCTGCTGCTCTCCACCCAGACACCCCTTCCCAGTAAAGTCTCTTGCTTTGTCAGCACCTGTGTCTCTGGTACAATTTATTTCTGAGTTTTAGATAAAAGCCCACTCTCGGGCCCTGGAACAGGTTCCCCTTCCTGTAACAGTAATTTGTTATGCCACCCTAGGAAACTAATGCATCTTCCTGTTGAGGTTTCTTTCTCTGCACTTGCCTCCCACAGCAATCAGAGTAATCCTTTTGGAGCCCAAGTCAGATCATCCCATTGTTTTATTCAAAGCTCTCCAGTGGCTCCCATCTTAGAGTAAAAGCCAAGGTCTGTTCAAGGACCTTCAAAGCCCTTGGCACTGGGGAGTGATGATCTGGTCCCAGTTACCTTTCCAGCCACATCTCTTAACCAACCCTCTCATGAGCCCTCCCAGCACCCACAGAACACAGAGCTCTAGCCACACTTAAGTGTTTCTGGAACTTGTTTCCCACCTGCCTAGAATGCTTTTCTCCCCAGGATGTTTCTGTTAGCTTATTTCCTTACCTCTTTCAACTCTCAAATAACACAGTATTAGAAAGAGGCATTCTCAGAACACCCTATCTAAAATAGTGTCACTCTTCTCTCTTCTCCTTATTCTGCAGACATCATGTACACATACAGATAAGTATGAATATGGATGTGGATATAGGTTATGGATTTGTAATACAACTCGTCTCTCCCAATAGAATACAAATTCCCTGAAGACAGGAATTTTGTTTTGTTTGCTGCTGCATTCCCATTACCTATGTCTGAAATGTCATATCTGTGTGTTTTTGCCTGTCTTTTGACACATCACAATTACTTTGCATTAAGGATATTTCTTTATGTCTCATCTCTTCTAGTGGACTGCAAGCTTCTTAAAGTTAGAAACTCTGTTTCAGTCATACCTGCCTCACTTTCTCCCTCTGCCTAACCCAAGAAAGTACTTTGTAGATAGTCAATGCTCAAAACATACTAATTTTTTGGTCCACATTTCTATGAAGTTTTTTTATCCATTGTTTTTAAGTATAAAAACTGTATAAACTAAAATTTGAATTTCTTGTTTTTTAAAGACTTTTAAGGATAAGCTCTCCGAAAGATCTTGGACTTTTATAAGTTCCTTTTGGGAAGAGAGCAATTCTATAAAATGTTGTAATCTAAATCATTCTTTAGTGAAAAATGATCTTATCCTCTTTGATATTTATTAAATGTCAGTAATATATGTAGTTCTTGGCATATTAGATTTTGCTTCTTTAAAAATGCCAGGTATGATGTAAGCCATGTATTGAAAGGACTATAAAAGATCATTAATTTGAACTTTCCTAGTTTTGAGATTTTGTCATTTCCAACAGACAGGTGTGACATGGGCTAAAGTACCTTATCTAAATACATAAAGAAAAGTTTTTTCAGATTTTAACTAGCATCTCAGGGAAGTTGTTTGAACCATTTATGTAGTCCTCTAAGATAAGTATTTCTAAGTACCATACTTATAACTTCTTCAGGTCAATTTTCCAAAAATGAACCTGATATGTCAATTAAAAGCATTCTTATTTATTCACTAATCTAAGTCTCTGAGGGTTTTCTGAAAGCAGGACTCTTGCCTATCTAAAATAGAGGTGTCAGCAAGGCAAAGACTTGATCAAGGACATGGGCTCTCAGAATGATTTGTCCAAGGAGGATTTGCAATGGGCATAAAGAGTCTATAAATTAGTACTTTGAATTCAAAGTTTAAATAAACTTTATTTAAACAAACTTGCCTAAATCTGTATGAGTTTAAAATATAAGAAGAGTCAGGAAGGATTCACCCTCTTTTTAAAATTTTACTTAATTTTTAGCTTAAAATGATGATAATTTGAGTAGTTACTTGACTATAATATGAGTAAATATAATTTGAGTAATTCAGACCAAAGATTTAGAGTGATATTGGGAGAAGTCAGATTCTAAGACCCTTGAAGGTAAAGAGGAGGTGTATGCTTTATTTACTTTGTGTCCTCTGGTCCCTGAACAATTCCTGGCACATATGAGGTGTTCACTAACTGTTGGCTGAAATAATCTGGGTTATAACCACCACTCATCAGAAAGCCAAGCCATCAATAATAGTCCCAGGTCAGGAAACCCCCTTGCTTCCCAAGGTATGCCAACTCAGTTCAGGCCTTTTCCCGTAAAGCCCCCAGTGACTTCTCCTGTCTCTTCTCTAACCTCATTTGACCTTGACTGTCACTTCTCAAGTGAGCACTTGTGGTGTTTGTTCAGTTCTCTGCAAGAGCCCTTTATCTCAAGTCCTTTATCAATTTATCAACTCCTTCCAGAGGGCAAAGAGCATTTCCTATCTTTGCATTCAGTGAAACAAAAACTGTTAGCATCCTGTGGCTATAATCTCTTCACACTTGGATTGTGTAACAATTGATTGTCTGAATGACAGCCTAGGAACAGCCTAGGGAGCTAAAGATCTTTGACCTTCCTAATTACACCTGGAGGAAGAGGGGGTGCTTGTCTACAACTCATAAGTACCTATGTCTAGTAATAAAATTAGAGTTGTAATCTGTGTTGAAGGTCCTGTACCTCTCATTTGTGCTTTCCCTCTGAACTGGGGAAGAAGGCCATTCCACCCCTTAATTCCATCCCTTAATTCCATCAGGAGTTCATGTTTTTGATTCAGTATCTTCATTCCTAGAGGTCCCTCATAGTACAGTAGTTCTCAGAATTGGCTGCACATAGCAATCACCTGGGGGAATTTTTAAAAATACAGATGCCTGGTTCTCAGCTTAGAGATTTTGATGTAGTTCATATGGGGTACGGCTGAGCATTTATATTTGTCAAATCTCCCCTGTTGATTCTGATATGCAGTAAAGTTAGAGGACTGCTGTTATTGAACTCAGATTCAGCTGCTTGCCACTCGAACACTGATACTTGACAAGTGCTGATTGGAAAGGAAAGGTTGCTTTATTCAGGAGGCTGGCAACCTGGGGAGAAGGCACTCAGTATCCAAGAACCAACTCTGACAGTTTTGCTCAATCATGAAAATTTTTAAAGGGAGAAAAGAGGGATTAATCACAGTTAATCATTTGGGGAGGGATTGAGAGTCTTTGCTATCTTCCACTGTGTGCAGGTTTTCTTCTGATTGGTTGGTGGTGAAGTAACAGGGCAGTGTTCCAGGACTCTTGTACTTAGCCTGAAGTTACCATCCTTCACCTGGGTGGGAGCCTTAGTTTCTACAGAAAAGCTCAGAAATATATTGTTATATATATTCTTTAAGGAGGATCCAGGACCCTGACCCATCACTGCACTATTGTTTCTTGACTGCTCCTCATTTGTCTCTGCATTTCCCTCCCTTCCCTGATTAGAAACTGTTTGAAGCTGCTCTTCGGAACTCAGGGAAAGTCAAGGAAACTGAATGAAACCTATTTTCTACAAACAAGAAATGAGAGAAAAGATTTGTACCCTGAAGAGCCCCACAGGGTCTTGCTTGATTTCTTTGTCCTTGTAGAGCATATAGGACATGCTTAAGCTGATATCAATTACTGATTTTGGTGGGGTCTTGTCTGTCTCTTGCCTTTTCTGCGTGTGTGAAAAAACAAAATTAGCCAGATAATTCTACAGAGAACTGCCTAATGCCAAACCCACATGTTGCTTTACAGCCGGCTGTAGTCACATGCAAATCACAATGGAGAATTATAAGAAGGAATTTGCCTGAAAGTAACATTCCCCAGCCTTCCCCAAGTTGGAAATTTACTGTTTTTAACACTATTTTTCATGCTGAGTCTATAATAAGTGACTTGATCAGTTTTCAGGAGAGATAACCAATATAAGAGTTAAAGTAATACATATAGCTGATTCACTTTGTTGTACAGTATAAACAATGTTAGTTTACTACATCTGTGATGTAGGTGAGGGTAGAAGCTACCTGCAAGATTTCACTTACCTTGCAGGAAAAAAGTATAAACCCCTTTATGCTCCATGGTTGCTTGCTTGTTCTGAAGCTCCCATTTTTACCAATAGCTAAAGAAAAACAAAAGTTAATTTGCCGGTTGATGGTAATCCAGTCCGTTAAAAGTCCTAACTCCTTCTCAGGGTAGTTTTAACCTTTAAAGCTTTGCACCCCTTCCCAGTGTGAGTGTTCACACTCATGGAATTGGAGTGTGTGTGTGTGTTTGTGTGTGTGTGTGTGTGTGCCTGGCTTGTGTGCTGGCTTTCCCTGATGGCTGCTGCTGACCTTTGTGGAGACCCACTCAGACCCCTACAGTTGGTATAAAGATTATTTTAAAGTGAAAACATTTAAGCTAAAGATAACGCAGAAAAAAATCTTATTTGATTGTCCTTTATCTGACTAAAGCAAAGCATTCAGAAAATACAGCTGCCATTAACCCCATCCAAGGTGGTTTCCTGAAAAGTCAGCTACCATGGAGACAGACTGCCCATTTTCATTAAACATCAAAAGCTCAGTAGAACCTTCCCCACTTTCCCATTTCTCCCTTTTTGCTAAGTTTGGCCTATAAACCTCTTATCTGTGGCTATTGAGTGACGTACTCATTACTGAGCACTCCTGCTGCTACCTGTATGCATAAAGCCCATCTTTTCTTCTGTTAATTTATTGTCACTTAATTTGCAGTTTCCTCCAACTACCAGACTTAACTTGGAAGAGGAAGAGTGTTCCTCCCAACACCTTACATGTATCAGCTGGCTTCTGGGCATTTCCCTCTGTTCTTACTGGATTTACTACTGAAGAATTGTCCAAGGGTGGTGTAAGTCATGATGGATCCAAGCAGGACCCTGTGGGGTCCTCACAGGTACAAAAACATTTCCTTTCTCCCATTTCTTGTTTGTAAGCCTTCTCTGAGTTCCAAAGGGCAGATTCAAACAGTTACTAATTAGGGAAGTAAGGGAATGCAGAAACAAAGGAAAAGCAGTCCAGAAACAATAGTGTAGTGATAAAGCAGAGTCCCAGTTCCTCCTCAATGGATATACGTAACAATCTGATATATATCTTTGAGTTCTTCTGAGGCAGGAGATAGATGGGCCCCCATCTGAGCAGTTGGAATTCATCCCCTGTGGACAGATACTCCAAGATGAAGATAATAGCAGGAGGATAATAGGAGAGGCTGAGCCCTGCCCAGATAAAAGATAGAGACCACGTATGTCTCATTCTCGAGGTCAAGGAGACCTTCCCAACTCTACATGTGCAGAGAGGTTCCTTCTCCTTGGAGGTGAAAAAGGGAGTGATGTCAACCTACCCATTGGCCTCTTCACTGGAATCCATCTTGGCTAAGAGATGTGCACACACATGGGAGGACCCTGAGATATACCAAATACAGACTCAGAACCAGGCAAATCAAGATGATTGGCCAAAGGAAACTCAGAATAAATGCCCCATATAAGTGATTTAAGCTACCATGAACATGAGACTCTCTCTCTGAGCCTGCCTATTCACAAGTGCTCTTTTTCATCCTGATAAACACTTTACTTGTTTCTGGTTCTCTGTGGGAATTCATTTCTACAAAGCTAATGGGCCAGGGGCCTTGTCACTGGCCACTAGTCTGGTGGCTAGGATTCAATGCTCTTACTGCCGTGGTCTAACTTCAATTTCTGACCAGGAACCGAAATCCTGCTTCAAGCTACTGCAGGCTGAGGCCACCCAAGATCACTTCTACAGGATCTAAGGCCTCCACTCAGGTGGAGGATGGTAACTTCAGGCTGAGCACAAGATTCCTGGAACACTGCCCTCTTACCTCACCACCAACCAATCAGAAGAAAGTCACACACACTGCAGCCCTCACCCAAAATTTTGCCTTTAAAAACTCTTCTCCCAATACCATCAGGGAGTTTGGGTATTTTGAGCATGAACCTCCTATACTCCTTGCTTGGGTATTGCAATAAATCTTTCTGTGCTCTGAACTCCAATGTTTCAGTTTGTTTGGCCTCACTATGCATCATGCACATGAACTTGGGTTTGACAACAATGATCCCTCCTACTGTCAGTCATGGGTATTCTCTTTTGGGGGCTTAGCCTTACCTTAACTCTCCTAGTTTCTGCTCATCCTCTGGGTCTCAGCTGTGTCTTCCTGGTCTAGGCTGCCCTCCCTAAGTTTCTGCGAAGGGTCACCTCACATTGGAGACCCCAAGTTAGATACACAGCCTTTTAACTCTTAGTTATCTTCCATGTTCCCACCTGAGACCTAAAGAATTTTTAATACCTTTCATACAACAGTGTAACTACAGGAGATGTACAAGTTCTAGCTCTGGCCTTTTTTTCTTATCAAGAGACCACCATACTATATTTATTGGAGGTCAGAATATGCCACCCTAAAATATGCCACTTTGGCATAAGGGTTATTTTGAGCTGAAGGTAATAGGTGCAAGAGTTGTTTACCCTCCCCTTATTTGCCTAAAAGTGCAGAATAAATTTCCCTTTGAGAAAAATCACCTCCTCTCCCAGACCAGGAGATAAGAGTGACTCATCAAAGATAGACTCTTGATACTAAGAAGAGTTTTCATAAACAGACTTTAGTAAAATGACTTTATCTTCCATTAGTTCCTTTCTATATTTCCTAGTCGCTTTCCCACAGTTTATCATCTCTTAATGTCCAAACCATCTTTCCTTTGTTAAAAGGGTATATAAAGCCCACAGTCTAACTGCTTCTTTGAATTTTACTTCTTTTCTGTAAGCTCCCATGCATGCAAATATTAATGGAAATTGTGTTTCATTTCTCCTGTTAATCTATCTTTTAATGAAGTGGCAGAACCCCTGTTACTAAACCTAAGAGTGTAGAGAAAAAGTTTTCCTCCTTAACACTCTTCTATTAAGCCATTCTATGTTAGTACAGGGACAACCTACAAAGTCATCTCCCAGAATTCTTAACAGGAATTGAGGCACAGTTTCCTTTGTTTTTGACTTCTGTCTCAACCCATCTTGACATCATTCTGAAATTCTTGTTCCTCTCTCCACCACTCCAGATCAAGGGCTAAGCCAGAGGGGCTGAGTCTCTTTTAATTATTTCATTCATTCATTCATTCATTCATTCATTATTTGCCTGTGCTGGGTCTTAGTTGTGGCATGCAGGATCTTTTTTTAAGTTGCAACATGAGGGATCCTTAGTTGCGGCATGCGAACACTTAGTTTCGACATGTGAGATCTAGTTCCTTGACAGGGAATCAAACCTGGGCCCCCTGCATTGAGAGTGCGGAGTCTTAGCCACTGGACCACCAGGGAAGTCTCTATTTCTTTTTTTTAATCTTTAAAAGGGATTTTACTTCTCCTTTCTGACCTGGAGTAAATAACCATATCCTGCTTCTTTTCTACCTTGTGAATTTCATTATAAGCAGAATTCTAAGTAAGCGTCTGTGTGCAAAAAAAAAAAAAAAAAAAAAAAAAGAAGAGAGAAAGCAATGGGGAAACTCAGGGTACTTGTAATAAGAGGACCCTACAATAACTAATAATATTCAAGGCAAGTGCAGCTGGTGAGTTTGAGAAGAGCAACTGAGCCAGGCAGAGGCATTGCCCTCTTCAATAGAAGTGAGGATAAGGAGTTCATGGTAAAGTCTGCAGGGCTGGAGCAGTTTAGCCCTATGAATTTTTGAAGCAGATCACTAGGGCTATCTTCCAAAATAGGAACTCACCATGAGGGAAAACTGTTGAGTGTGGAAGCAAAAGAGATCTGAACAACAGAAACAAGGGGAAGAAACATCTAAATAAAAGTGGGGGAGAAGATCAGAGCCAGAAAATCTTAGAAATAAGCAGCCAAATTTTGTGTGATTTTATTGAGATAATTGTAGATGCACATGTAGTTATAAGAAATAATACAGAGGAATCCTGGGTTCACTTTACCTAGTTTTCCCCAATGGTAACATAATGCAAAAATATAATATCAGAACCAAGAAGCTGACATGGATACAATCCACTGATCTAATTTTCCATTTTTACTTATACCATTTGTGTGTGTGTGCATATTTAGTTATATATAATTTTTTTATTGAATTATAATTGATTTACAATATTGTGTTAGTTTCAGGTATACAGCAAAGTAATTTAGTCATATATATATATATATATATATATATATATATATATATATATTTCAGATTCCTTTCCATTATAGTTTATTACAAGATGTTGAATATTGTTCCCTGAGTTATAGAGAAGATCCTTGTTGCTTATCTATTTTGTGTATAATAGTTTGTATCTCTTAATCCCATATTCCTAATTTATCCCTTCCCCCCTCCCTTTCCCCTTTGGTAACCATAAGTTTGTTTTGTATGTCTGTGACTCTGATTCTGTTTTGTATATAGATTCACTTGTATTATTTTTTGATCCACATATCAGCAATATCATATAATATTTGTCTTTCTGTCTTACTTACTTCACTAAGTATAATATTCTCTAGGTTATTCATGTTACTGCAAATAGCAATATTTCATTTTTTATGGCTGAGTAATATTCTATTTTATATATATGTATAAATATATCACATCCCCTTAAGCCAATCATCTGTTGATGGGCACTTGGGTTGTTTCCATGTCTTGGCTATTGTAAATAGTGCTGCTGTGAACACTGGAGTGCATGTATCTTTTTGAATTAGAGTTTTTATTTTTTCCAGATATATACCCAGGAAAGGGATTCCTGGATCATATGGTAGCTCTATCTTTAGTTTTTTAAGGGCACAACTTACTGTTTTCCATAGTGGCTTCACCAATGTTAGTTATACACAATTTTATCACAAGTGTAGTTTGGTGTATCCACCACTGCAGTCAATGATATTGAACAATCCCAACACCACAAGGATCTTTCATGTTACCTTTTTATAACCACATTCTCCTACCTCCCCCTATTTACCACTATACCTTCTTTGCAACAATTGATCTATTCTCCATCTCTGTGATTTTACCATTTTAAGGTCATCATATAAATGGACTCATTATATAAATGGAATCACACAATGTGAGCAACAACTTTTTGTGATTGACTTTCTTCACTCAGTATAATTCCTTGTAGATTCATCCAGGTTGTTATGTGTGCAAATAGTTCCTTATTTTTATCACTACATAATGTTCCATGGCATGAATGTACTCCAATTTGTTTAACCATTTACCTGTGAAAGGATATCTGGGCTGTTTTTAGCTTTTACAAATCAAGATGCTGCTATAAACATTAATGTACAGGTTTTTGTGTGAATATAAGTCTTTATTTCTCTGGGATCAATGCCCTGGAATTCAAAAACTGGATTGTATTATAGTTGCATGTTTATTTGGTTAAAAAAACTGCCAAAGTGTTTCCCAGAATGGCTGTGTCATTTTATTTTCCCTCCAGCAATGTATCATTGATGTAGTTTCTCTACATTCCAAATGCTTCAAAACTATGCAAACAATAGAAAAAAAAAGCTCTGTGAACTTAGACTCTTTCTAAAAGTGTTTCTTCCCCTCTAAAAGAGGAAAAGGAATTTCATGTAAAACAAAAACTAATAAAAATGGGCAAAAGAAAAATACCAAGGTTAAATTTAATATTAAGTTATTATAAGAATCAAAGAGAGTAAGAAACTGAATAACATTCTTAAAAACAGGAAAAGCATGCCAGAAAGTGACCATAAAAGAGATCAAACTGTAATCTATTTTTTAAATTAATTAAAAGACATCAAGAAGATGATAAAGGCCATGAAAGAAGAGCATAGTAGAATTGGAAAACTCAGAAATAATGTGATAGAATTCAGGGAAGAGGTAGAAATACAAGAAAAATCATTAGAAATAAACTGGAAGGAGCACAAGCTCTGTTCACTGAAAAGGGCTATGGATGTACTGTTACTGCTGTATCCCCCACTGCAAAAACAAACAAACAAAAAACACCACAGCTCCCTGCCTTTGTGTAATTACCACCCACACTAACTCTGGGCTAGGCACTATAACCAGTCAATGAGACATGAGCAAATGACATGCAAGCAGATGCTTGATAAGTGCTTGCATACTGAGGTTTATCTCTTGAAATGTTAGCTTTTAGGTTACTCCCTGTTAGAACCCAGCTACCATTCTGTGAGCAGCTCTACCTAACATGTGGAGAAGCCATGAAGGAAGAAAACTAAGACCTTGGCTGACAGCTCCAGTTGAGCTGCCAGTTGACAGCACCAACTTGCCATCCATGTGAGTGATCTTCCAGCCCTGGTGGAGATGTCCCAACTGACATGATGTGGAACAGACATTCATAGTCCACACCAAGCCAAATTGCAGAATTGTGAGAAAATAAACAATTATTGTTGCTTTAAGCTATTAGATTTGGGGATAGTTTGTAATGCAACAGTCAATGAAACAAGTCTAGAAACACTGACAACACAGTAACAATAAGCATCCCTGGCACCAATACTGTCATCTTGAAATTTCATTTCATACTAAAAGAAACTAAGGTTTTTTTGGGGAAAATGGCTAATTCCATTTCTAGGGCATGAAATGGAACATCTTATATACCAGAGAGCAAGGAATCTTCAAAGGGACATATCAAAAAGACAGAAGCCACCTTGAAGAGGGTTCCACTGGCCAAAGATGAAGTAACTTGAGCCAGCATGTACACAAAAAGGTGTATAATATGTGCTTCCAATTATATGAAGAGCAAACACAAGCAAAATTAATTTATAGTGGTAGAAATCAATATAGTTGTTGCTTCTTGGTGGGCAGGGATGTACAGTCAACTGGAAAGGGGCAGAAGAGAACTTCCTGGGATAGTGAAAATGTTCTATCTTGATTGGGATGTTAGTTCTATAAATATATACTTTTATCAAAATTCACAAAACTACACACACACACACACACACACACACACACACACACACCCAGAACCCTAATAAAGAAGAACAAGGAAGCACTTATAGAAATGATTGATTCCAGGTCTTGTTTAGAAAATGTACAAGATGAGCCAAGAATACCTTGTCTTAAAAGAAAGTAATGATGGTATAAAATACAAGTAAGTTTGTTATAAACCAAATTCTGATCCCCTAAAATTCATGTTGAAGTAGTAACCCCCAGTGTGACTGTATGTGAAGATAGGGTCTTTACAGAGGTAATTGAAATTAAAAGGAAACATTTCAAGAAGAATAAAAATAATACTAACTACCAAGATAGGAACACAGTCAGAAGACAGTCTGCCTAAAGTCATACTGAGTTCACAGCCACCTCAAAACACACTTCCCTTGACACGGCCCTGCCCATCAGAGCGACAAGAACCAGCTCCACCAACAAGAGGGCAGGAACCAGTCCCTCCTACCATGAAGACTGCACAAGCCCCTGGACCAAACTCACCCATTAGGGGGCAGATACCAAAAGCAAGAGGAACTAAGATCCTGCAGCCTGTGGAAAAGAGACCACAAACACAGAAAGTTAGACAAAATGAGACAACAGAGAAATATGTTGCAAATGAAGGGACAAGATAAAAACCCACAAGAACAAATAAATGAAGAGGAGATACGCAATCTACCTGAGAAAGAATTCAGAGTAATGATAGTAAAGATGATCCAAAATCTCAGAAAAAGAATAGAGGCACAGATCTAGAAGATAGAAGAAATGTTTAACAAGGAACTGGAAGATTTAAAGAACAAACAGAGATAAACAATACAATAACTGAAATGAAAAATACACTAGAAGGAACCAATAGCCGAATAACTGAGGCAGAAGAACGAATAAGTGAGCTGGAAGACAGAGTAGTGGAAATCACCACCACAGAACAGAATAAAAAAGAAAAAAGAATGAAAAGAAATGAAGACAGTACCAGAGACCTCTGGAACAATATTAAATGCACCAACATTTGCATTATAGGGATCCCAGAAGGAAAAGAGAAAGAGAAAGGGCCTGAGAAAATATTTGAAGGTATTGTAGCCAAAAACTTCCCTAACGTGAGAAAAGAAACACTCACTCCAGTCCAGGAAGTGCAGAGAATCCCATATAGGGCCCAAGGAGGAACACGTTGAGACACATATTAATCAAACTGACAAAAATTAAAGACAAAAAATTATTAAAAACAGCAAGGGAAAAGCAACAAATAGCATACAAGGGAACTCCATAAGGTTCTCAGGTGATTTTCCAGCAGAAAATCTTCAGACCAGAAGGGAGTGGCACAATATATTTCAGGTGATGAAAGGGAAAAACTTACAACCAAGAATACTCTACCCAGCAAGGCTCTCATTCAGATTTGATGGAGAAATCAAAACTTTACAGACAAGCAAAGGCTAAGAGAATTCAGCACCACCAAATCAGCTTTACAACAAATTCTAAAGGAACTTCCCTAGGCAGGAAAGAGACCAGCAACTTAAAACAATTTTGTACATATATAAACTTCTATATTAAAACCTCATGGGAACAGCAAACCCCAAAACTGCAATAGATACATTCACATACACACAAAAAAACTGCTAGATAAAAAACCTAAATCTTCACAAAGGAGTGAAGAAAACCAGAAAAGGTAATTATATGGGTAAATAGAAATATAAAATAAATAATATACATTATATATATGTATAAATATATATTTAACATATATAAATATAAAATATATTTGACACATTTTCTATTAAATATTTTTAACAGATAATCATCCTAGTAGCAAAGAGCACAAAAAACACCCATATTTTCATTTCCTTTTTTTAAACTTTATATATTTATTTATATAATTCATTTATTTTTTGAATTTTATTTTATTTTTTTAATACAGCAGGTTCTTATTAGTCAACTATTTTATACGTATTAGTGTATATATGTCAATCCCAATCTCCCAATTCTTCCCTCCACCACCACCACCACACTCAACCACTTTCCCCCCTTGGTGTCCATATGTTTGTTCTCTACGTCTGTGTCTCTATTTCTGCCTTGCAAACCAGTTCATTTGTACCATTTTTCTAGATTCCACATATTTGCGTTAATATATGATAATTGCTTTTTTCTTTGTGACTTACTTCACTCTGTATGACACTCTCTAGGTCCATCCATGTCTCTACAAATGACCCAATTTTGTTCCATTTTATGGCTGAGTAACATTTCATTGTATATATGTACCATATCTTCTGTAAACATTCGTCTGTCGATGGGCATTTATGTTGCTTCTAGAACCTGGCTACTGTAAATAGTGCTGCAATGAAAGTTGGGGTGCATACATCTTTTTGAATTATGGTTTTCTCTGGGTATATGCCCAGTAGTGGCATTGCTGGGTCATATGGTAGTTCTATTTTTAGTTTTTTAAGGAAACTCCATACTGTTCTCCATAATGGTTGTATCAATTTACATTCCCACCAACAGTGAAAGAGGTTTCCTTTTTCTCCACAACGTCTCCAGCATTTGTTGTTTGTAGATCTTCTGTTGACGGCCATTCTGACTGGTGTGAGGTGATACTTCATTGTAGTTTTGATTGCATTTCTCTAATAATTAGTGATGTTGAGCAGATTTTCATGTGCTTCTTGGCTTTCTGTATACTTTCTTTGGAGAAATGTCTATTTAGGTCTTCTGCCCATTTTTGGATTGGGTTGTTTGTGCTTTTAATATTGAGCTGCATGAGCTTTTCATATATTTTGGAGATTAATCCTTCATCCATTGATAAGTTTGCAAATATTTTCTCCCATTCTGAGGGTTGTCTTTTCATCATGTTTACAGTTTCCTTTGCTGTGCAAAAGCTTTTAAGTTTCATTAGGTCCCATCTGTTTATTTATTTTTTTAATTTCCATACTCTAGGAGGTGGGTCAAAAAAGATCTTGCTGTGATTTACGTCAAAGAGTGTTCTTCCTATGTTTTCCTCTAAGAGTCTTATAGTGTCCGGTGTTACCTTTAGGTCTTTAAGCCATTTTGAGTTTATTTTTGTGTATGGTGTTAGGGAGTGTTTTAATTTCATTCTTTTCTATGTAGCTGTCCAGTTTTCCCAGCACCACTTATTGAAAAGATTGTCTTTTCTCCATTGTATATCCTTGCCTCCTTTGTCATAGATTAGTTGACCATAGGTTCCTGGGTTTATCTCTGGGCTTTCTATCCGGTTCGATCAGTCTATATTTCTGTTTTTGTTCCAGTACCATATTGTCTTGATTACTGTAGCTTTGTAGTAATGTTTGAAGTCAGAGTGTCTGATTCATCCAGTTCCAGTTTTTTCCCTCAAGATTGCTTTTGCTATTTGGGGTCTTTTGTCTCTCCATACAAATTTTAAGATTTTTTGTTCTAGTTCTGTAAAAAATGCCATTGGCAATTTGATACAGATTGCATTGAATCTGTAGATTGCTTTGGGTAGTATAGTCACTTTTACAATATTGATTCTTCCAATCCAAGGCCATCATATATCTCTCCATCTGTTTGTGTCATCTTTGATTTCTTTCAGCAGTGTCTTATAGTTTTATGAGTACAGGTCTTTTACCTCCTTAGGTAGGTTTATTCTTAGGTATTTTATTATTTTTGTTGCAATGGTGAATGGGATTATTTCCTTAATTTCTCTTTCTGATCTTTCATTTTTAGTGTATAGGAATGCAAGAGATTTCTGTGCATTAATTTTGTATCCTGCTACTTTACCAAATTCATTGATTAGCACTAGTAGTTTTCTGGTAGTGTCTTTAGGATTCTCTATGTATAGTATCATGTCATCTGCAAACAATGACAGCTTCACGTCTTCTTTTCTGATTTAGATTGTTTTTATTTATTTTTCTTCTCTGATTGCTGTGGCTAAGACTTCCAAAAGTATGTTGAATACTAGTGGCGATAGTGGACCTCCTTGTCTTGTTGCTGATCTTAGAGGAAATGCTTTCATTTTTTCATCAATGACGATGATGTTTGCTGTGGGTTTGTCGTATATGGCCTTTGTTATGATGAGGTAGGTTCCTCTATGCCCACTTTCTTGAGAGTTTTTATCATAAATAGATGTTGAATTTTTGCAGGAGCTTTTTCTGCATCCATTGAGATGATCATATGCTTTTCATTCTTCAGTTTATTAATATGGTGTATCATATTGCTTGTTTTGCGTATATCGAAGAATCTTGCATCCTTGGGATAAATCTCATTTGATCATGGTATATGATCGTTTTAATATGTTGTTGGATTCTGTTGTACTATTTTTTTAAGGATTTTTGCATCTATATTCATCAGTGACATTGGTCTGTAATTTTCTTTTTTTGTAGTATCTTTGGTTTTGGTATCATGGTTATGGTGGCTTTGTAGAATGAGTTTGGGAGTATTCCTTTCTCTGCAGTTTTTTGGAAGAGTTTGAGAAGGATGGATGTTAGCTCTTCTCTAAATGTTTGATAGAATTTGCCTGTGAAGCCATCTGGTCCTGGACTTTTGTTTGTTGGAAGATTTTTTTTTTTTTTTTTTTTTTTGTGGTATGAGGGCCTCTCACTGTTGTGGCCTCTCCCATTGCAGAGTACAGGCTCCAGATGCCCAGGCTCAGTGGCCATGGCTCACAGGCCTAGCCACTCCACAGCATGTGGGATCTTCCCGCACCGGGGCACAAACCCATGTCCCCTGCATTGGCAGGCAGACTCTCAACCACTGTGCCACCAGTGAAGCCCTGTTGGAAGATTTTTAATCACAGTTTCAATATCATTACTTGTGATTGGTCTGTTCATGTTTTCTATTTCTTCCTGGTTCCATCTTGGAAGGTTATACCTTTCTAAGAATTTGTCCATTTCTTCTAGATTGTCCATTTTATTGGCATATAGTTGCTTGTAGTAGTCTCTTGTGGTTCTTTGTATTTCTGCAGTGTCCATTGTAACTTCTCCTTTTTCATTTCTAATTTTATTGATTTGAGTCCTCTCCCTCTATTTCTTGATGAGTCTGGCTAATGGTTTATCAATTTTGTTTATCTTCTCAAAGAGCCAGCTTTGGGCTTCCCTGGTGGCGCAGTGGTTGAGAGTCTGCCTGCCGATGCAGGGGACGCCGGTTTGTGCCCCGGTCCGGGAGGATCCTGCGTGCCGCGGAGCAGCTGGGCCCGTGAGCCATGGCCGCTGAGCCTGCGCGTCCGGAGCCTGTGCTCCGCAACGGGAGAGGCCATAACAGTGAGAGGCCCGTGTACCGCAAAAAAAAGAAAAAAGAGCCAGCTTTTAGTTTTATTGATCTTTGCTATTGTTTTCTTTGTTTCTATTTCATTTATTTCTGCTCTGATCCTTATGATTTCTTTCCTTCTGCTAACTTTGGGTTTTGTCTGTTCTTCTTTCTCTAGTTCCTTTAAGTGTAAGGTTAGGTTGTTTATTTGAGATTTTTCTTGTTTCTTGACGTAGGCTTGTATTGCTTTAAACTTCCCTCTTAGAACTGCTTTTGCTGCATCCCATAGGTTTTGGATCATCGTGTTTTCATTGTAATTCGTCCCTAAGTATTTTTTAATTTCCTCTTTGATTTCTTTGGTGATTTCTTGGTTATTTTGTAACGTATTATTTAGCCTCCATGTGTTTGTGTTTTTTATGTTTTTTTTCTCTGTAATTGGTTTCTAATCTCATAGCATTGTGGTCAGGAAAGATGCTTGATATGATTTCAATTTTCTTAAGTTTACTGAGGCTTGATTTGTGACCCAAGATATAATCTGTCCTGGAGAATGTTCTGTGTGCAGTTGAGAAGAAAGTGTAATATGCTGTTTTCGAATGGAATGTCCTATAGATATCAATTAATCTATCTGGTCTACTATATCATTTAAAGCTTGTGTTTCCTTATTAATTTTCTGTCTGGATGATTTGTCCATTGGTGTAAGTAAGGTGTTAAATTTCCCCACTATTATTGTTTTCCTGTCCATTTCCCCTTTTATAGCTGTTAGCTTTTACCTTATGTACTGAGGTGCTTTCATGTTGTGTGCATATATATTTATAACATTATATCTTCTTCTTGGATTGATCCCTTGATCATTATGTAGTGTCCTTCTTTGTCTCTTGTAGTAGTCTTTATTTTAAAGTCTATTTTATCTGATATGAGAATTGCTACTCCAGCTCTCTTTTGATTTCCATTTGCATGGAATAACTTTTTCCATCCCCTCTCTTTCAGTCTGTATGTGTTCCTAGGTCTGCAGTGGGTCTCTTGTAGACAACATGTATACAGTTCTTCTTTTTGTATCCTTTCAGCCAGTCTATGTCTTTTGGTTGGAGCATTTAATCCACTTACATTTAAGGTAATTATCGATATGTATGTTCGTATTACCATTTTCTTAATTTTTTTGTGTTTGTTTTTGTAGGTCCTTTTCTCCACTTGTGTTTCCCACTTAGAAAAGTTGCTTTAGCATTTGTTGTAGAGTTGGTTTTGTGGTGCTGAATTTTGTTAGCTTTTGCTTGTCTGTAAAGGTTCTGATTTCTCCACCAAATCTGAATAAGATTCTTGCCAAGTAGAGTAATCTAGGTTGTAGGTTCTTCCCTTTCATCACTTTAAATATATCATGCCACTCCCTTCTGGCGTGTAGAGTTTCTGCTGAAAGATCAGCTGTTAACCTTATGGGAGTTCCCTTGTATGTTATTTCTCATTTTTCCCTTGTTGCATTTAATAATTTTTCTTTGTCTTTAATTTTTGTCAATTTGATTATTATGTGTCTTCGCATGTCTCTCCTTGGGTTTATCGTGCTTGGGACTCTCTGCCCCTCCTGGACTTGGGTGGCTATTTCCTTTCCCATGTTGGGGAAGTTTTTGACTACAATCTCTTCAAATATTTTCTCAGGCTCTTTCTCTCTTCTCCTTCTGGGACCCCTATAATGAAAATGTTGGTGTATTTCATGTTGTTGCAGAGGTCTTTTAAGCTGCCTTCATTTCTCTTCATTCTTTTCTCTCTATTCTGTGCTGTGATAGTGAATTCCACCATTCTGTCTTCCAGGTCACTTATTCTTTTTCATTTCAGTTATTGTATTGTTCACCTCTGTTTGTTTGTTCTTTAATTCTTCTAGGTCTTTGTTAAACATTTCTTGCATCTTCTTGATCATTGCCTCCATTCTTTTTCCAAGGTCCTGGGTCATGTTCACTACCATTATTCTGAATTCTTTTTCTGTAATTTTGCCTATCTCCACTTTATTTCGTTGTTTTTCTGCAGTTTTATCATGTTCCTTCATCTGGTACATAGTCCTCTGCCTTTTCATTTTGTCTGTCTTTCTGTGTATGTGATTTTTGTTCCACAGGCTGCACTCTTGTAGTTCTTCTTGCTTCTGATGTCTGCCCTCTGGTGGATGAGTCTATCTAAGAGGCTTGTGCAAGCTTCCTAATGGGAAGGACTGGTGGTGGGTTGATCTGGGTGTTACTCTGGTGGGCAGAGTTCAGTAAAAGTTTAATCTGTTTTTCCTAATGGCTGGGTTGAGCTCCCTCTTTTTTGGTTGTTTGGCCTGAGGTGACCCAGCACTGGAGGCTACAGGCTCTTTGGTGGGGCTAATGGTGGACTCCAGGAGGGCTCATGCCAAGGAGTATTTCCCAGAACTTCTGTTGCCAGTGTCCTTGTCCCTGCAGTGAGCCACTGCCACCCCCTGACTCTACAGGAGACCCTCCAACACTAACAAATAGGTCTGGTTCAGTCTCCTATGGGGTCACTGCTCTTTCACCCTGTTCTGATGCACCCATTAATTTGTGTGTGCCTTCCAAGAGTGGAGTCTCTGTTACCCCCAGTCCTGTTGAAGTCCTGCAGTCAATTCCCACTAGCCGTCAAAGTCTGATTCTCTGGGAATTCCCCCTCCCATTACCACAATCCCAGGCTGGGAAGCCTGACATCAGGCTCAGAACCTTCACTCCAGTTGGTGGACTTCTGTGGTATAATTATTCTCTAGTTTGTGAATCACCCACCCAGCGGTTATGGGATTTGATTTTATTATGAATGAGCCCCTCCTACCATCTCACTGCAGCTTCTCCTTTGTCTTAGGATGTGGGGTATCTTTTTTGGTGAGTTCCAGTGTCTTCCTGTCAGTGATCGTTCAGCTGTTAGTTGTGATTCCAGTGCTCTCATGAGAGGGAGTAATCACACATCCTTCCACTCCACCATGTTGAGCATATTTTCATTTCTAAGTTCCATCCTCCAAAAACATCAAATACATGAAATAGGATAAATCTGACAAAAAAGTGAAAGACTAGTATACTAAAAACTACAAAACAATAACAGAAATTTTAAAAGTCCTAAATAAATTAATGTATGTACAATATTCATAGATCTATAGAATCAGTGTCATATAGATGTCAATTCTCTCCACAATGATCTATAAATTGAAGGCAGTCTCAATCAAAATCACAGCAGGATTTTTTTTCTAGATATTGACAAACACTTTAATATTCATATGAAAATACAAAGAACAAAGAATAGTGAGAACAACTTTGAAACATAAGAAAGTTGAAAGACTACTTCACTCAAGACATATTATAAGGCTACAGTAATCAAGACAGTGTAATACTGCCATCAAGATAGTCAAATAGATACATGGAACAGAAAGAGTTTCAAGAAGAGGCCATACCTTTATGCTCAATTGCATTTCAACAAAAGTACAAAAACAATTAACTATAGAATGTATAGTTTTCAACAAATGGTGAAGTAATAACTTGGTATCCACATGCAAAAAATTATTTTGGCCCATATGTCACACCATGTATAAAAATTAATGCAAATGGATCACAGACATATAGAAATCCTATATCAGAACTCTGAAAACTCAACAAAAAAAATTAACCAATTATTTTTAATGAGTAAATGATTTAAACAGACTATAACCAAAGAAGATGGGAAATAAGCCCATAGTAGAGTGCTCAACATTATTAGTTATTGGGAGGTAATGGGTATATGTTCTTTGTATTGATTATGAGATGGTTTCTCAGAAATATAAGCAGTAATTAGAAGAAAATTTATAGAATTAAATGCTATACTAGAAGAGAAATTAATGACCTAACTTCATTTTCTGCCTTAAGTACCTAGAAAAACAAGAGTAAATTAAATTCCAAATAAGTATGTGTCTATCTATATATTTTTTCCATAGTAGTCATCCATTTTATACATATCAGTGTATACATGTCAATCCCAATCTCCAAACTCATCACACCACCACCCCCACCTCCCACCGCTTTCCCCCCTTGGTGTCCATATGTTTTTTCTCTACTTCTGTGTCTCAATTTCTGCTCTGCAATCCAGTTCATCTGTACCATCTACTAGGTTCCACATATATGCATTAATATATGATATTTGTTCTTCTCCTTCTGACTTACTTCACTCTGCATGACAGTCTCTGGATGCATCCACGTCTCTACAAATGACCCAATTTTGTTCTTTTTTATAGCTGAGTAATATTCCATTGTATACATGTACCACATCATCTTTATCTATTCATCTCTTGATGGGCATTTATGTTGATTCCATGACCTGACTATTGTAAATAGTGCTGCAGTGAACATGGTATCTTTTTGAATTACGGTTTTCTCTGGGTATATGCCCAGTAGTGGGACTGCTCGGTCATATGGTAATTCTACTTTTAGTTCTTTAAGGAACCTCCATACTGTTCTCCATAGTGGCTGTATCAATTTACATTCCCACCAACAGTGCAAGAGGGATCCTTTTCTCCACACCCTCTCCAGGATTTGTTGTTTGTAGATTCTCTGATGATACCCATTCGAACTGGTGTGAGGTGATACCTCATTGTAGTTTTGATTTGCATTTCTCTAATAAATAGTGATGTTGAGCAGCTTTTCATATGCTTCTTGGTCGTCTGTATGTCTTCTTTGGAGAAATGTCTATTTAGGTTTTCTGCCCATTTTTGGATTGGGTTGTTTGTTTCTTTAGTATGGAGTTGCATGAGCTGTTTATATATTTTGGAGATTAATCCTTCGTCCAATGATTCATTTGCAAATATCTTCTCCCATTCTGAGGGTTGTATTTTCTTCTTGTTTATGGTTTCCTTTGCTATGAAAAAGCTTTTACATTTCATTAGGTCTCATTTGTTTATTTTTTTAAATTTCCATTACTCTAGGAGGTGGATCAAAATAGATCTTGCTGTGATTTATGTGAAAGAGTGTTCTTTCTATGTTTTCCTCTAAGAGTTTTATGGTGTCCGGTCTTACATTTAGGTCTCTAATCCATTTTGAGTTTATTTTTGTGTATGGTGTTAAGGAGTGTTCTAATTTCATTCTTTTTCATGTAGCTGTCCAGTTTTTAGTCTTGCTTCCTTTGTCATAGATTAGTTGAACATAGGTGTGTGGATTTATCTCTGGGCTTTCTATCCTGTTCTATTTATCTATATTTCTGTTTTTGTGCCAGTGCCATATTGTCTTGATTACTGTAGCTTTGTACTATAGTCTGAATTCAGGGACTCTGATTCCTCCAGCTCCGTTTTTTTCCCTCAAGACTGCTTTGGCTATTTGGGGTCCTTTTTTCTCCATACAAATTTTAAGATTTTTTGTTCTAGTACTGTAAAAACTGCCATTGGTAATTTAATAGGGATTGCATTGAATCTGTAGATTGCTTTGGGTGGTATAGTCATTTTCACAATATTGATTCTTCTAATCCAAGAACATGGTATATCTCTCCTATCATCTTTAATTTCTTTCAACAGTGTCTTATAGTTTTCTGCATACAGCTCTTTTGTCTTCCTAGGTAGTTTTACTGCTAGGTATTTTATTTTTTTTGTTGCAATGGTAAATGGGAGTGTTTCCTTAATTTCTATTTCAGATTTTTCATCATTAGTATATAGGAATGCAAGAGATTTCTGTGCATTAATTTTGTATACTGCAGCTTTACCAAATTCATTGATTAGTTCTAGTAGTTTTCTCATGGCATCTTTACGATTCTCTGTGTATTGTATCATGTCATCTGAAAACAGTGACAGTTTTACATCTTCTTTTCCAATTTGTATTCCTTCTATTTATTTTTCTTCTCTGATTGCCATTGCTAGGACTTCCAAAACTATGTTGAATAATAGTGGTGAGAGTTGACATCCTTGTCTTGTTCCTGATCTTAGAGGAAATGCTTTCAGTTTTTCACCATTGAGAACGAAGTTTGCTGTGGGTTTGTCATATATGGCCTTTATTACGTTGAAGTAGCTTCCCTCTATGCTCACATTCTGGAGAGTTTCTATCATAAATGGTGTTGAATTTTGTCAAAACATTTTTCTGCATCTATTGAGATGATCATATGGTTTTTCTCCTTCAATTTGTTAATATGGTGTATCACATTGATTGGTTTGCATATATTGAAGAATCCTTGCATCCCTGGGATAAATCTCACTTGATCATGGTGTATGATCCTTCCAATGTGTTGTTGGACTCTGCTAGTATTTTCTTGAGGATTTCTGCATCTATATTCATCAGTGATATTGGTCTGTAATTTTCTTTTTTTGTAATATCTTTGTCTGGTTTTGGTATCAGGGTAATGGTGGCCTCATAGAATGAGTTTGGGAGTGTTCCTTCCTCTGTGGTTTTTTGAAGAGTTTGAGAAGGATGGGTGTTCGCTCTTTGCTAAATGTTTGATAGAATTCACCTGTGAAGCCATACGGTCTTGGATTTTTGTTTGTTGGAATATTTTTAATCACAGTTTCAATTTCATTACTTGTGATTAGTCTGTTCATATTTTCTATTTCTTCCTGGTTCAGTCTTGGAAGCTTATACCTTTCTAAGAATTTGTCCATTTCTTCCAGCCTGCCCATTTTATTGGCATAGAGTTTCTAGTAGTAGTCTCTTAGGATGCTTTGTATTTCTGCCGTGTCTGTTGTAACTTCACATTTTTCATTTCTAATCTTATTGATTTGAGTCATCTCCCTCTTTTTCTTGATGAGTCTGGCTAATGGTTTATCAATTTTGTTTATCTTCTCAAAGGACCAGCTTTTAGTTTTATTAATCTTTGATATTGTTTTCTTTGTTTCTATATCCTTTATTTCTCCTCTGATCATTATGATTTCTTTCCTTCTGCTAACTTTGGGTTTTGTTTGCTTTTCTTTCTCTAGTTCCTTTAGGTGTAAGGTTATGTTGTTTATTTGAGATTTTTCTTGTTTCTTGAGGTAGGCTTGTATAGCTATAATCTTCCCTCTTAGGACTGCTTTTGCTGCATCCCGTAAGTTTTCGATCATCATGTTTTCATTGTCATTTTTGTCTAGGTATTTTTGATTTCCTCTTTGATTTCTTCAGTGATCTCTTGGTTAGTTAGTGATATATTGTTTAACCTCCATGTGTTTGTGTTTTTTCCCTGTAATTAATTTCTAATCTCATAGCGTTGTGGTCAGAAAAGATGCTTGATATGATTTCAATTTTCTTAAATTTGCTGAGGCTTGATTTGTGACCCAAGATGTGATCTATCCTGGAGAATGTTCCATGTGCATTTGAGAAGAAAGTGTAATCTGCTGCTTTTGGATGGAATGTCCTATAAATACCAATTAAATCTATCTGGTTTATTATGTCACTTAAAGCTTCTGTTTTCTTATTAATATACTTTTGGATGATCTTTGCATAGTTGTAAGTGAGGTCTTAAAGTCCCCCACTATTATTGTGTTACTGTCGATTTCCTCTTTTATAGCTGTTAGCAGTTGCCTTATGTATTGAGGTGCTCCTATGTTGGGTGCATATATATTTATAATTGTTTTATCTTCTTCTTGGATTGATCCGTTGATCATTATGTAGTGTCCTTCCTTGTCTCTTGTAACATTCTTTATTTTAAAGTCTATTTTATCTGATATGAGTATTGCTACACCAGCTTTCTTTTGATTTCCATTTGCATGGAATATCTTTCTCCATCCCCTCACTTTCAGTCTGTATGTGTCCCTAGGTCTGAATTGGGTCTCTTGTAGACAGCATATAGATGGGTCTTGTTTTTGTATCCATTCAGCAAGCCTGTGTCTTTTTGCTGGAGCATTTAATCAATTCACATTTAAGGTAATTATTGATATGTATGTTCCTATGACCATTTGCTTAATAGTTTTGGGTTTGTTTTTGTTGGTCCTTTTCTTCTCTTGTGTTTCCCACTTCCCAAATGCTAAAGGGAAGTTCCTTTAGCATTTGTTGTAGAGCTGGTTTGGTGGTGCTGAATTCTCTTAGCTTTTGCTTTTCTGTAAAGTTTTGATTTCTCCATCAAATCTGAATGAGATCCTTGCTGGGTAGAGTAATCCTGGTTGTAGGTTCTTCCCTTTCATCACTTTAAGTATATCACGTCACTCCCTTCTGACTTGCAGAGTTTCTGTTGAGAAATCAGCTGTTAACCTTATGGGAGTTCCCTTGTATGTTATTTGTCATTTTTCCCTTGCTGCTTTCAATAATTTCTCTTTGTCTTTAATTTTTGCCAGTTTGATTACTATGTGTCTCAGCATGATTCTCCTTGGGTTTATCCTGTATGGGAGTCTCTGTGCCTCCTGGACTTGGGTGACTATTTCCTTTCCCATGTTAGGGAAATTTTTGACTATAATCTCTTCAAATATTTTCTCGGGTCCTTTCTCTCTGTCTTCTCCTTCTGGGACCCCTGTAATGCAAATATTGTTTCGTTTACTGTTGTCCCAGAGGTCTCTTAGGCTCTCTTCATTTCTTTTCATTCTTTTTTCTTTATTCTGTTCCATGATAGTGAATTCCACCATTCTGTCTTCCAGGTCACTTATCCATTTTTCTGCCTCAGTTATTCTGCTATTGATTCCTTCTAGTGTATTTTTCATTTCAGTTATTGTATTGTTCATCTCTGTTTGTTTCTTCATCAATTCTTCTAGATCTTTGTTAAACATTTCCTGCATCTTCTCGATCTTTGCCTCCATTCATTTTCCAAGGTCCTGGATCATCTTCACTATCATTATTCTGAATTCTTTTTCTGGAGGATTGCCTGTCTCCATTTCATTTAGTCATTTTTCTGGGTTTTTATCTTTTTCCTTCATCTGGTACATAGCCCTCTGCCTTTTGATTTTGTCTATCTTCCTGTGAATGTGGTTTTTGTTCCACAGGCTGCTGGATTGTAGTTCTTTTGCTTGTTATCCATATATCTTTATCTATATGTGGACCCAGGGCAGGTCACCCCAAAATATGCCTCAATGGCATATTAATTATTTTCATTTAAAGTTACTTAAGAAAGAGGCAATGCAAGTGGTACATTTGACACTCTTCTTTGTCTCCTTGAAAGCAAGAAAAAATGTCTCAGAGAAAGGTGTCCTCCCTGCATCTGGAGGTAGAAGGGCATTCTTATCACCAGAGATAGAGAATTCAAGACTGAGAAGCCTATTTAAACAAACCTCGTTTCTTCTTTTATATATTACCCCAAGCCCAAATTCTGTTTAAGTTCTTTACTAATTAAGTATCCAAAGCCTTAGTGTCTTTGTCCTGTCAATTCCTCACAAATTTATTGTTTGTCCCGAAAGTATAAAAGCTGTCTGCTTTGGCCACTTCTTAGGTCCTATTTCTATAAGACCTTTGTGTGCATGACTTAAATTTGTTGCTTTTTTCTCATATTTATATGTCTTATGTCAATTTCATTATTAATACAGCCATAAGAACTCAAGAGGTATAGAGGGGGAAATTTCCCCCTCCCTGACAATATCTCTCTATATCTGTACTTTAAAAGTTGTATACTTTAAACACGTGAAGCTCATGGTTTGCCAATTACAGCCAGATGGTGTGGAAATGGAGATAACTGTGAAATGCTATAATCCTTAACTCATTTATTAGTCACAAAAATCCTTTGAAGCTTTGTGCTTTTTATTGCTGTGTTTTTACTTAAGAGGAAATACCATTTTTTTTAACCTGAAAGGAACTATGTCAGCTTGTAGTTCAGTTTGACTCTATGAGTGAACCTGAAGCAACGTCATTTGCATTTTTATCAATTAAGCAATTGGTATTTTTGAACATCCTATCATCCATTAGGAGGGGAATTCCCAAGAAGTGCCAGACCTCTCTCTCTCTTAGCTTCAGCATGTGAGCAAACAAGATGCACAAGCTAGTGTTTCGAAACAATGAGTAGCAGTTATCTTCAGTGTTGAATGAGTGGTGGAACAATAACCTCCACTGAGTTATGGGAAAGCAGGAATTTGGCCTCCATGTGAAGCCGGAGGGAGGAGATGTGCCTTAAACAAAACCTTACATGCTGGGGAGGATTGGCTGAAAAAGAGAGAATAGAAAGAACATTGGCACTAAGGGAAGGATTGGAATCTGGAAGAGAGTAGCTGGCCAAACAGGATTTCATGGGAATAACATATGGGCCGTCCACATTACTAGGTGAGTTATCTTTTTCTATAGTATTGTTAACACAGACAGGAACTTGTACATGCACATGCACACACACACACAGAGATGGAGAGGGAGACAGAGACACACAGTGCGAGAGCAAGAGAAATGTCATCTTTTCAAGATATTTAATTTTTTTGTCATTTTCTCATTGAACACATACTCTTGTGTCCAGAACAAGTAAAAGAAAGTCATTGCACTCATTTGCTCATCTGAAAACTCCTTCCAGTACCTTCTGAAGACCCAGTAACATCAAAAGAAACACACAGGTCAATTTTGTCCTAATTCAGTGCTGCCCCACCTTCAAAAGGAACAGATATCATATTTACTAATGTATGTTCCTCCTTTGGGCAGGATTAGAATTTGATTCTCATTTTAAAAGGAAAAGAAATGTGTGTTTTTAACTTCTTTCATGTCACTTTCCACTCATGGCAACACACATAAGCCTTGGTCAGGCCTGACTTCACTGTTTTCCAAAAGTGGAGACAAGGAACAGAGTCACCACTGTCAACTTCAGAGGAAAATCAAGCTCTGAAGGAAGCATTCAGGGTCCACTTTGTCACAAGAAAAGTCAGACATAGAGTGAGCAAATATATTTCGAGTAATAGTATACTTAGTTTTAGGGATCTTGAGACTAATAAGTGTTGTAGATTGAATTACGCATTAGGTGTAGATTTCTGAGAAAAGAGAAGAAAATCTGAAGTTGATTTCATACAGCTCTCTTGACTTATTCTCCTCAAGCTTCCTCTGTTCCCTACGAGTTTTCAAGGCTGTAGGTTTGGGGGAAAAGTTCTTACTGTTGAACATTTCTAAAACTCTTTAGTGGCTTCTGTTGATCTTTGGATAAAGTCTAAATGGTACATAGTTCTTGCATCACTTTGACCTGGCCCTGTGCACCACGCTCTTCTTGTGTCTCGCAGGTCCCCGGAAACATTGACTTTCTCTTTGTTCTTCACACTCCAAACAAACTCCTTTCTGTCTCAGACCTTTACGCACACTTTTTCCACTACTTAAAATACTCTTTGTCCTTTTCCTACTCCAATTTTTGCCTGAATAACTCTTATTTATCTTTCAAGTCTCAATTTTAATAAACCTTCCTCAGGGAAGTCTTTCCTGATCCCCAAATGAGGTTGGCATCCTTGTTAAGCTCTCTGAGGGCACCCTGTCATTTCCATTCTCGGCACAGTTAGCTAAGACTGTAATTAACCAAATGCCTCTCTCTCCCTGAGAGGTGAGATTATGCCTGTTTCATTCACCATTATATCCCTAGCACCTAGCATAGATGTTGGTCATAGTAGGCATTCAAATATCTGTTAAATTAATGACTGAATATTTAATTGAATGAAGAAAGGTACATTTGCTTGATATACATCTGTTTGATGTACATCTCAAGCAGAAACACAAGTAGCTGTTTCTTGTTAACTAAACTTTGAGGAGGTGTGATAAAACAGTTGTTTTCTAGCCACACTTTTAATAGTGCCTTAATAGTGTCTTTAAGTTAAAAAAATGTTTTAGTAGTCAGTGGTCAGAGATAGTATATCATACTGCTAAGTCAAATAAGCAACTACATCCCGGATTTTGAAATCTAGACCTTTGTAAGGTGAATTAGCCAATGAATTAGCTAGCCTCATATTTCACAAGCAGCTGTTATAAACAGTATGAAATGTTTGTGATTTACCCTCACTCCAACTTCCTACCTATGTCAAATGGGGAGACTCTGGTGCCACCAACACCTCTGGAAAAGTAAAACTGCTTCAAACTATTCCTTGTTGGATCCATGCCTCCTCTCATCCCATATTCTCTGGAGCTGCCACAGGCTAAGGTAGCTTATTTGACAAGTCTATGAAGTAGAAGGAGAAAGAAGAAGCTCTGATGGGCTTTGTCCAGGACTGTGAGATCCTTCATTTCTAGGGAATAAGTGGCTGTACCAGATTCAAAGAAGTATCAAAACCAAAGAAAGTCAGCTTTAGGAATGTAAATGCCCCTTGGTCTTGCCTTGCTCTTTTGCACTTTGTGACATGATTTCTTTCCTTCAGGAAGACTTTCTTCAAAGGTCATTGTAACCAGGCTTCTCTTGGATAAACTATAAAAAGAAAAGCAGATTGTTGTTACCTGCCAGGAATCTAATTTTCTAATGGTGGTCCTGATCGCTCTAGGGACAATTGGTATAGTCACACATTTCTCTTCCATTTTTCTGCTCTTAAGACCTGACATTTCCTACCAGCCTCTGACCTCTTTGTTGCCATCTTGTGAGAGTCAGGAACGATCCTTCCTCCAGTTTTCAAGCGCAACAATAATCTATGCAGATTCAGCTATCCTCATGAGCATCATTCACTTTTCGGTCTCTTGGGGGAGGGTATGCATGTGGGTACACACTGCAAGATGCCAAGTTCATTTCAACAGTGTGTGTGTGTGAGACACAGCAAAAAATTTTTTAAGTGAACTGTTCATATATGATTTCATTTATGACAGTCATCCTGCAGGAATGGGTTTCCAACAACCTAAAAATTATTATTGTTATATTACATAGTACTTGGGTACATGCTATTATGGAAATGATACCTTGTGCTTGATAAAAAAAGAACAATTGATACATTCATTATCTAGGATCCTGTTTTACCTTCTGCTATGAAGGATGATTTTTTGTTTTATCCAGAATGTTGTGCTTTGATGGAGGCATAGTGAGATAATGAAAATTCAATTGGATATCTGTATTCAATTTTCTTTTATATTTTTTATTTACTTTATGAATAGGTAGTAGAGTAAAATAGTTCAACAAATGAAACAGCATTGAAAATATACATTAGAGAAGCACTCTTATTCTATAGAATCCAATTCTTTAACCCCTCTCACAATGGGTAACATTTGATAGTTTATTTTGTGTCCTTCCAGAGTTCCTTTATGCTTATCATTTTGTCTATATTTGGATTTCACAGAAAAAGAAAGCAGCAGCCTATGCTTAATAAACTAACCTCTTTAATCAAAGCCAAATGCTTAAGTTAAAATAATGAATGATTATCCTTCACAAGAGAAGTGCAATAATGTGTTATGTAATGTGATTTATTCATTTCCTTCTTTTATTCTTAGTGGAATTGGTATTTAGTGTTTAGCTACAAAATGGATATCCACACCCATACATCAAAGGAAATACATTGTCTTTTTTATTGACATATATTTTGTCTCTTGAAGGCATAATAAAAGCAAGTCAAAGCAATGTTATATGTTCTAAAGACATTCTATAAAGATGAAATAACTGACTAATAAGAACCAGATCTAAAAAAAAAGAAAAACCAGATCTGTTTGAATAAACATATGAGTAACCATGTATATTCTTGGCTTTAGTTGAAATTTGATGCAGATGTTTTCATGTGCATTTGTGGGTATGACAAGAAGAAAAGTTACAATAATGTTCTTTTAAAGTTTATTTGTTGGGAACGAAGCATGTGTATGTATGTCAAAATGTCTCTTCAGAAACTTAAGTAAAATCTATATGCATTGTCAAAATAAAATCTGTATATATTCTCTATACCCGTGTGTCATACAATTTTCCAAGGCTCTATCAATTATTTCCATACTTTCTCTGAAATCAGTCTCTTTCCCTCCACTAATGCATAAGCCTAAAAACATATCAAAATCTCTCTTTTTCTTAAAATAGAGCAAAATATTACCTCTTTTGTTCTACCCCTTGGATTGCCAATTTCTCTCCCTCCTTGAGTTCCCAGCAAACTTCTCGCAAGGCCATTGACCCCATTTGTGAAAAATCCCTTTTGTTCTTTGCCCTTCACAATCTGATTTTTGTTCCTTGTCACTCTATGGAATTTATACACTAAGCGATCATCTGTAGATTTCCTATTGCCAGATCTAGATACTTAATGCTTCTTTGAACCTCTTTCAATGGATTCTTCTCCAACTCCTCTTTTCTAAACTTAGTTATCCACAAAGATTTCATTTTTGCTCCATATTTCTCTCTCACTGTTATTTCTTCCTTGGCTATTTTATTTAGTTAACTCTTATCTCTCTGGTTTCAGCTCCAAAATCCGTGTCTCTGGCCACTACCCCTCTCCTATGCTCCCAACATCCATCTCCATGTGGATGTCCCTCCATGCCTTCGTAGTCAGTTGGTTGAAACTAAGCCCTCTGTCTTGCATAAAACTGAATTTCCTCAAGTATTTTCTAGTTTTATTAACATGTAATTATCCTGCCTCTCAGGTTTGAAATCCTTTTGTAGATGTTTCCTTTTCCTTTGTCCCTTCCTTCCCATTACTAAGCTTATCACCTTTCCTCTTATCTGAATTACTGTTTTCTTTGCCTGAAACACTTATTTCTCCTTCCCTAATTATATCAGGATTGACTGTTCTCTCAGTCTCAACCCTGTCCTGATTTCAAACTATTTCTATACATTCCTTCCAGAGAAATCTTCCTACATATAGCTTCTTGAGTCTGAAATTTTTTTTGTTGTTTCCCTAATGTCTACCAAATGAAGTCTCAACTTCTTATCAGAGCCACTTGCTTTAATTCATTTGTTTATTCATAAACTGAGAAAACTTTTACTGATACACTATTATTTAGTAGATGTTGTATGAGACATTGGATGTAGGCAGGTTTAGTTCCTGCCTCATGTAGCTCACAGTCTAGTAGGAAAGAAAACGGAAGCAGCATTTACAAGATGATGAGTAGTACTATGAGGGAGAAGTAGGGGTGCAGTATGACTACATAAGAGGGGCCCTAACTCAGAGTCAGGGAGACTTCTTGAAGAAAATGACATTCTCAAGGATGGATAAATACTATGTAAAATTTAGATATTCAAGGAAGGGGAAGATAAGTTTCCAGGTAGAGGCAACAGCATGGCTTTTGAAGGTTTGTTGGGATTTGGCTTTATCCCACTCTTTCAGCTAAATCTCTCACTGAGTCCTTTAGACACCCTTTGTCCAGCCAAACAAGACAACTCCAGGTGTTTTCCTACCTTTTGTTTGCTCCAGCCATTCTAAATGCCTTTTGTTATCTGCCTGTCCAAGTCCTGTCCATCCTTTAAGACTCCGCTCAACCACTTTCAGTTATGAAAGCGTTCTCATTTCCTGAGCAGGAAGAAATCTTTCCACTCTCTGTGCTTTTGGAATATTTTGTTTGTATATTTCTTATAGCACACATGCCTCATATTACATTAGTGTCTCGTCGCTTTCCTGTTTTTTAGTATCTATGAGCTCCTTAAGGAGAGGGACAATGGTTTCTGTCTTGTTCACTTCTAGAACTTTGAGAAGTTCAGGTTTTTTAGATATTAGAAACCCCAAGATTTCCACGACTAGGGTGAAACACATATCTTTAAAAGGCAGGACAGAACAACCTGAAATACAAGATTAGGTCAGCTTGAGAAATGGGGGAAGGATGCAGTGGGGTGGAAAATAAACATTTATCAAGTGCACATTACATACACACCACACTTAATCCACATAACTATCTTTAGTAGGAAGTATTCTTATCACCATTTTATAGATGAGTTCAAGGAGATATAGAACCTTGTCTATTTTCATACAAGCATTAAGTGGAAGAGCCAGAATTTTAGCCCATCAGCAGCTCTGATGATTCCACACTATGTGCCTTTTCCCTATGCCTTCCTCACCTGTGGGGCAAGGATACCATGCCAGCTCTGAGAGGAATCAGGAAATATGCAGGAGAAATTCAGAACACACTTCAGATCATTCACAGTTAACCTTCAAGATTCATGAAAGCATAATTTATTAGTTCTTTCTGGTATTATTTAATAGGTAAAATAATTTTTAGCAGAATGTTTCTTAAAAAAGACACCAAAGGGAGAACCACATTCTGTTTTCTGTTAACATGTGTCCAGTAATGGTCTACTTGAAAGGAACATAGAAAATAGGTCTAGAGAGTTAGTGTTCTTCTGAAGACTTGGAAAAAGAGATTGGAATCAAAGTGTCAACAGACATCAAGCCAAGTAAAATGTTACAGGGCTGCATTTTGTCAACCTTACTTTATGACTATTTTCACTCTGGCCTGGGACCTAACTCTATCCCAACTGTGTACATTGGCATCCCAGAAAGTCTTTACCCCCTGCCAGGACTCCCCTACCCTCACATCTCCCTAGTACGGAGGAAATTCAGCCAAGTGGGTTCCACTTGCTCAAGAAGCTCAGAAATAGTCATCTGTTGGTCTATGTCTACAAGCCAAATTACCTCAAAGGTCAAGGACTTCTGGTGTTTTGGCCTCTGGTGTTTTCAGCTACCCTCCTTAGCAAGGCCAGCCAGCCTCTCCATCCTTTTTTTTTTCATTTTTTTCCTTTTTACTTTTTCTGGCCAGGCCGCGTGATATTGGCATGTGTGATCTTAGTTCCCTGACCAGGGATTGAACCCACAACCCCTGCACTGGAAGCACAGAATCTTAACCACTGGACCACCAGGGAAGTCCCTCCATCCTTCTTTAGCTGAGGCTCTTTGGAATGAGTGTAGCTCTTTCCCAAGGATTCTATAGACCAAGGAGCCAACAGGAGCACCCTGCCTTGTTGAGACCCTGCAGCCTTTTCCTAATAGTAACCATCATCTCACTTAAAACTGCAGTTCCCATAAAGCAAGGGCTTACCAAACATTAACTTGTATACCTTCATAATTTTTGAAGTCCTCTACCTTTAGAACAGACCTTACAATTAGAGATACATACATTGTAGATGGCTACCCATCCCAGGGATGTCCAATCCATTCCTGCTCTCAACATACCATGTGACCCATATTATCTAGTGTGTCCTAACCTGATTCTAAGGAACCAATATTGACCTTTGTGATTTAAACAAGGGTGAACCTTGTAACTTCATCTTGGACAGTTGCATTACCATTATGTCATAACAAGCTTCTTGAGGTAAGGCACAGCTATGGAATGAATGTTTGCATCTTCCCCAAATTCTTATGTTGAAACCTAATCTCCAGTGTGATAGTATTTGGAGATGGAAATATGGGAAGTGATTAGGTAATGGTGGAGCCTTCATGAATGAAATTAGTATCTTTTGAAAGAGACCTCAGAGAGCCCTATCACCTCTTCTGACATGTGAGAACACAGTGAGAAGATTGCTGTCTGTGAAGCAAGAAGCAGATGCTCACCAGACACTAAATCTGTTGACATCTTGATCTTGGACTTCCCAACCTCTGGAACTGTGAGAAATAAATTGTTCAAGCCACTCCATCTATGATGATTTGGTATTGCGGCCCAAACTAACTAAGATAGACACCATGGCTTATGGTATGTTCCCCAGGATTTAGTCCAGGGATGAACACACGTGATAGGTCTTCAGAAAGTACCAAAGAGTTATTTTGTGTCACCGAAGAGTCTTCTCAACCATGTGCAGCAATAAGGGCTTACTGGTAGAGAGGCTCCATTGGCTCTGCTTTCCCTCGCAGCCCTGCTCAGCACAGCCCCTGGGCGTATCACCTGGGTTCAGCTAAGCATCTGTGCTGATCCTGTTCTGGGCAGGAAGAAAGTTAGTGACCCTTCCAAAGCTTAGAATTTTAATTAGTGGTGCTGCTGTACAGTGTCTAGACGATATTACAACCACCAAGTCACTTCCTTCCCTTGTTCCTTATCATGTTGGCCAAGCTCCCAGGACAGACCATCTACTTTAGTGTTCCTACTGAGCTCACTTGTCTAGCTCCTGACATCCTGCAAAGGTTTTGATAGTTTCTCCCCTGATATAGATACCTTTGAAAGGTGAATCCCCTGAAGCACACCACCACTGCCTACCCCACCTGATTGTAGGTCCACATGCCTCTCTCTGCTAGACTGGCCTTTGCTTGCTGCTAACACCTGCCAGAACCTAACCTGAGCTTGCAGGTTTCTTTGGGACACTGAAAAAATCAACCTTGTAAAGCAGGCCTTGAGCCTAAGGTGTCCATCTCAGGAGAGTCCTAAAACACAACTGTTCAACCTCATTGCCACTATCATAGCTACTTACTCTCATAAATGATCACCAAAACTGCCAGCACAAAAAATCACTCCTGACCCTAACTTTGTGATACACCCCACAGAGATCTATGTTTATTATATTGTTACTATTATCGATAATAATTATTATATTATTATGTAATACATTTATAAGAAACAAAACAAAAACACAAAGAATCACTCCCTCTTGATACCACAGTCCTTAAGTGATACATTTCAAAATAAAAATTTGTTGTTCAAAGGTGTGTGTGTGTGTATAATCTGGGGATGATTCTGGAAGACATTTATTCCTCCCTCTTCTCATCCTCCTACTGTAGTGATAAATGCATAAGACTTAATTTCCAAGAGCTTTCATAGTTTTGGACTAATTTCAGAGTAAATACTGGGGAGATATATCCTTTTCTTTGCCAAAGAGAAACATGTCCCATGAAATAGCTTGAAATTGCCCAAGTACTCATGGCAAGAACATATCTGTTCCGATCTTTCAAGACAAGAAAGGAGAAGATAGATTCTAATTAGGGTGATGAGGTTGGCTGACTGGCCCAAGACCAAGCGAGTAAGCGGTTCTCAAAATATGGATTTACATTGCTAAAACACAGAGATTCCCAGGCAAACATGGGTGGTTGGTCACTCTATTCTTAATTCAATCAGAGAATGAGTGGCAGAGCTATAAAAATGTTTGGAAAACAGTTTTAGTCATAATCATTTTTAGAACAGGTAGTTTATTTATTTTTTTAATTTTATTGGAGTATAGTTGATATACAATGTTGTGTTAGTTTTAGGTGTACAGCAAAGTGATTTGGTTATACATATACATACATTCATTCTTTTTTAGATTCTTTTCTCATATAGGTTATCACAGAATACTGAGTAGAGTTCCCTGTGCTATACAGTAAGTCCTTGTTGGTTATCTATCTGATATATTGTAGTGTGTGTGTGTTCATCCATGCTCCTGATTTATCTCTCTCCCCCCACCCCCGCACCATGTTTCCCCTTTGGTAACCATAAGTTTGTTTTCCATACCTGTAAGTCTGTAGAACAGGTAGTTTAAACAGCAAAATAACTCAAGTTGGTCTTAGAAAGTTTGTTTGACCAATCAGAGGCAACCCACAGCATCAAAGTGGCAGGGAATGTAACTGGCTCTGATGAGGATCATTTTACTATGTGTTTTGCTCTTTTTGTTGGCTCCCAGAGTTATGGAATGCAGAGGCATGGAGATTTCTTCTATTCTTCCTTCCTTCCTTCTCCCCCCTTTTCTCCTTCTTAATTGAGGCATAATTTACATATAGTAAAGAGTAGCTCAATGAATTTTTACACTATGCACACACTTATATAACTATCACACAGATCTTTCCAGCACCCAGAAGTCATTCTCAGTACCTTCCAAGGAGAACCATTATTTTGACTTCTATCACTACAGATTATTTTTAAATTTTATGTAAATGGAATCATATAGTAGGTACTCTTGTGTTTTGGCTTCTTTCAAGATTGTGTTTGAGAAATTTATCCATAGTTTTTGTGGATCATTAGTTCTTTTTTTGTGTGTGTGTGATGTAACTAGAGACACCTGTAAGCCTGGACTACAACCTATGAGTCAGAACTGCCCAATATAGTGAAAGTCAAACAGGAATGTGATAATGGATGCCTAAGGATGCAAATTTTATACAAAGTGAGAGTGACATAGCTCTCCAAAGAAAGTGACCCAAGACTCACAAGTCCTTGTACTGAACAATAAGAACAGGCAAGCAGACTGAAGTAGGGTCTTTTTTTATACCCATTTGACACAAAGACTTGAGATATAGGGAAAGTGAAGTTGAAAAAGGACAAACAACTATATTTGTAGAAGGCAGTCTGTTGGTGAGGAATAGTGAAGGACATAGACTCTGCATTTTAGGCAACCCTGAAATGCTAATCATGGGGAAAAGCAAGGGCTAAGAACTCATGCAAATACTGTTTCATAAAGAAAATGGCCTTAAATATGGTACTGCCTCCACCCTCTTGCAAGTCTCTTGCAAACAGCTGATTCAGGAAGAATCCACCTCATTCAATGTTTAAAGAAACAAAAATATAAGTAGCTGGATCATTAGTTCTTTCTTTTTTTCGTTTTATAAGGGTATCACATTTGTTTATTTATTATACTGTTGATTACTACTGATGAAACTTTGGTTTTTTTTCAGTTTGGGGCCATCAATAAAGCTTCCATTCTCATTCCAGTAGATATCTGGACATAAGCACTCATCTCTGCTGAGTATGAACCAGGAGTGGAATTGCTGGGTCATAAGTATGCTTAGCTTTTGTGAACAAAAAAATAACAAAGAGTGTCACTCATCCTCAAATTATACAAAAGGTTAAGTCACAACCCACTGCAGTGCACTGACAGTGCACCCTTAGGGGAATTCAGGATGGAAACAATAGTATGAGGCATTCTGTGCTTTGGATAAACAGGGCCTCTAGATAGTTGAGATGCATATGTCAGGAAGAATTTCAATGACCCAAAATTCTGGCATCTATCCATACATAGGAAAGCACTAAAATCATTAACTTGAGATATCTGTTTTTTGTAATAAGCAGTAATTTAATTTTTACTAAGATGTATACTTGACTACCTATATTTCCTAGCCAAAAAATTCATGTATATACTGGCTTCTCCCCTACCTCTCTGGAGCAGATTGCAATCAAGTGGCTGTTTCCTGGGCTGTAGTTCTCAGTAAGATCCTGAATAAAACTTAAACTCAGAACTCTCAGGCTGTGCATTTTTCTTTGTGTCAAAACTTTAATAGGTATTGACAAGCAGTTTTTTTCCAAAGTGGTTGTACCTGGCTCTGATGAGTATCAGATCTTATATTTACTGAATCCTATAGTTATTGAATGCAAAAACCTAAAAATTAATCCTTTAAAAAAATTCTAAATCTTGCAGATACAGTAAGCTCTACGAGTCCCTAATTGCCTAAAATTTGATGTGTTTTAAATGTACGATTTTTTGACACAGCCTTTTCAGAAACATATACTTCGGATCTCACCTACCACAAAGAGAAATCCCAAAGATGAAATAGAGCCCAGAGAGAAGCTTGTCTATCTTTCTACTTCTCAGTTTTGAGCAGAGAAGTCTTATGCAGTTATTTCTGCAAGGTATGTTTCTATAATCTGATGAAACCTGGGGTTTGTGAACCATCACAAAGATGTACCAAGCAAAAAGAATTTGGGCCAAATAAATTTGCCTGTTAGCATATTTAAACTCTGAGAAGCCTGAAGTAAAGAAACTACTTTATATAAGTAAGCATTTGCTAATTGAGCTGGTAAAAACTGCTGAAAACAATCCCTCCTGTTTCCCAGTGGCTAGAACTGTTGATATACAGAGGACATTTGTTTTGTAACTGAATAAGAGTAAAGCGTTTGGTTTCAAACACAGGCCAAGAGTGAGAAAGGCTGAGAATATCAGAAGGATGGCAGGCATTGATTGACTGCTTTGTTCTTTCAGTGAGGACCAGAAACAGAAGGACGTATTTTCACTTGTCTTTATGAGGTTCCAAATAAAAACACGGGTTTTCACCAGGCAACAGCTTATAAGAATCTAAGAGAAGATCTTTCATTCCCTCTCCCCTCAGAATCCAGCCCTGCTCCAGGGACACAGAAAATGGGTCTAAAAGAGTATGGTCATTTTCATTCTCATGGTGAATTCTACCAACAGCCACTGCAGTGCAGCTTCTCCAAGCATCTTCCAGTCCTTGTGCATGAACAACTAGAAGCTAGAGCAAAATGGTGGAAGTCTCATGAGTACCTTGGGATTACAGTCTTTTAATCCAGTGTTTCCCAAATTAAGTTGATAAAGCACAATTCTAAAAACAAAATACATATTAGGACCACAGGGTACAGTTTGGGTAGATCTAGTTACCAGACAATTCCTGGTAACTAGTAATTATCTACCTTAGTGAAAACACAATCACCTATCTCAGGACCCACAGGTGACAAGTAAATTCATGGAGAATTTTCATTCCAGGTGTCTATCCTTGTCAGTTGGCCAAGGACCTTTTGTGAGCCCTGGACCTACTCTTCTGTTAATTGTAGGCAATTTCAAGTCTACAGGAAGAAATTTCCATTTTTGCAATCATGGTTGCTTCATAATCTACCTCCTGGGGATAGGCTCAATCTCAGGTACCAGGTGCAAGGAAAGGATGGATGCCTTAGGGAGCTGAGGTATTTCATGGTATAGTTCTTTTTTGGAAAGTCTTTACGGTTCCTCCTTATTTAGGAAGGACAGAGAATATTTCCAATGACCTGTGGTGTGACTAATTCATCAAAGTCAGCACTTGATCTGGAAGTTACCTTTTTTGCCAGCACTAACGATGCATGATATATGCTCAACAAGGTCATAAAATGGCACAGCACACAGAATTGTAAACCTATTTCTCATTGACTCACTTTCATTCCACCTGCCATTTTTATTCCTTTTCTAGTAAGTTATTTTTATATTTGTATAAATACACTAAGCTTTAAGCAAGAACAGATAGCTCTAAATATTCTCTATGTCACCATATTCCCTGAGGAATGCTTTCCTCCTATCTTTACTGTTAAAAAACAGTATAAAGTCACTCAGTTTCCACAAATGGGGGCTCTTTAGGGCTATGCCTGATCATCTGACATACCATTCCCTTTGACTTTATCCCCCCTTCTCAAAGGAAACCTAATTCCAACCTAATGTCAGCCTAATCCCTGAGAACAGACAGTGTCTATACCCTCAGTTAGCCTGGACACTGAGTAGCAAAACCATACCCAATTATCTATATGAACTCAACTTTCCTCTGTCTTTATTGGCATGGCCTTATTCTTCCAGGAGTCTCCTGGCCAAGCAATTTGATTGGTCATTATAGAAACTTTCCAAAAGATTCATTAATTCTTCAGTGAAAAACATCAACAAATGGTACACACCACAAATTCCTCATCTTGCTGTTTCCAAGCCTGTACTGTTGGATTGTGATTGTAGAGGAAGAAAAAGTTTTTCTTGACCCTGTTAGGGCCCCGGGTTGGGTCTGAAAATTAAGCTGACAAAGATGGTTTAACAGAAGAAACATGCACAAAGTTACTAAATGTAAGTTTACGTGACATGTGGACCATCAAAAGAAAATGAAGACCCAAAGAAATAGGCCTGAGTATTTTTATGCAAGGTTTGATGAAGGGTGAGCAGTCACGTGGAAGTATGGTAGGTCAGAGTATAAGTGTAATAAACTGGGGGAATACTTAGCAAGGCCTTTTTCTTGGGATTCTTCTCAATGTCCTTTTGTCTTCAGAGATAAAGATGCTCCTTTCCTCTGGGAGCATTTGTTACATGAGGGTTTTATGACCTGTTAGAGGGTTGAAGACAGGGGAAGGTCAGCAGACTTTTCTGCTTCTGCCATTTTCTCAAACTCCTTCAGCTTAAAATATTCAATATGTCAAGGTGCCATATTTGGGGGGTAGAGTGTCTTGAACCCCATTGTGATCTTTACTGAATCCTCTCCAAACGTCTGCTTTTAAAGTTCCATCTTAGAATTTAAGAAAAAAAAAATGTCATGAAGAACCTAGGGATAAGACAGGAATAAAGACACAGACCTACTGGAGAACGGACTTGAGGATATGGGGAGGGGGGAAGGGTGAGCTGTGACAGGGCGAGAGAGAGGCATGGACATATATACACTAACAAACGTAAGGTAGATAGCTAGTGGGAAGCAGCCGCATGGCACAGGGATATCTGCTTGGTGCTTGTGACCACCTGGAGAGCTGGGAGAGGGAGGGTGGGAGGGAGGGAGACGCAAGAGGGAAGAGTTATGGGAACATGTGTATATGTATAACTGATTCACTTTGTTATAAAGCAGAAACTAACACACCATTGTGAAGCAATTATACCCCAATAAAGATGTAAAAAAAAAAATAAGGTCCATTTTGTCTGATATGAAAAAAATAAAAATAAAAGTAAAGTTCTATCTTAAATGAAACTTCCAATTCTCAATAAATTCTGACTTTATCATCCTTGCTCCAAGACACTGCCAAAGCTTTGTTATATGGCATTCTTCCTTACTGAACTAAGCAATATACTCAGCTTTGTTTTACAATCAGATTGTGTTGATGGTATTTGGGGAACCATCTTTTGACATTCCAAAGAAAGAGCTTAAATCCAGACTGACTTTGCCGTATCTGCCTCCTGAGATTACTCTGATTCCTCCTGCGTCTTTTAAAAAATGTTTTACTACTTTGCCTACTAGTCTTCCCTTTTAAAATTTCCTTTCTTTTTGGAGAATGGAAATATATTTTTAAAAGTTTTATTATGAGGGCAACAACTGAGGTATTGGCTTATCAGGTTAGTTCGACAAAATTATTCAGCATGTACCAGGTGCTGGGGACTATGCATTTGGCTATAAAAATATGATAAAAAAGGAGACAATGACTGTTCTTCTCTGCCACCCATACCACACTGTAAATTTTTTAAGCCTCTGCACCTCAGCATTACAGATCAGAAACATCTTCTGTGTCATATATTGTGTTACATGGTAAGAGGGTATTAAGGTTACAGATGAAATTAAAGTTGCTAATCAGCTGACTTTAAAATGAAATTATCTTGGACGATATGGATAGGCCCAGTGTAATCACAAGGATTCTTAAATGGGGAAGAGGCAAGCAGAAGAGTCAGAATCAGGCATGCTATTACAGAAAGAAGCTATGAAGCTATCTCCCGTTATTGGCTCTGAAGACAGTGAGCCACAGAATGCAGGCAGCTTCTAGAAACTGGAGGAGGCAAGAAAATGAATTCTTCCCTAAAGCCGTCAGAAGGAATACAGCTATAATGACACCTTGATTTTAGTCCAGGGAAACTCATTTCAGACCTCTGAACTCCTGAAATGTAAGAAAACATATTTGTGTTGTTTAAGTCACTACATTTGTAATAATTCATTTCAATAGCAAAAGGAAATTAATATACTAACCATAATAATTTGTGGATACTCATTACATATGTGCTTTAGAGTAATATCTCCTGGGTTTTGTTGGGACATGTGGTTTGGGTAAGTTTTTGTTTTAAAATGTACCTGGAATTTGTTTTTATGCAGGTATGGTGAAGCCAACAGATCAGGAGACGATTGCCATTTGTTGCTCACAGTTTCCAAGGGGAGGAGGCATGCCACACCATGCAGCGCCACATGGGAAAGCACCTGGGTTGATACGATGCAGAAGTGTGTGGTGAAAATATGGGCAAAAGACTCCATTGCGTTTTTTTGCAAGAAGGAATGGGAGAGGCAAGGTAAGAAGCTGAGCAGGCTTAGCACTGGAAAGTTTGAATCATTTTGCTGGGCTCTAGGCTATAGGGGTGTCCTTAGTTATCTGGTACCTGGCTCTGGGTTGATTTAAGAAAGGAAGTTGTCTGAACTACAGGAACCAGTTAAAAGAAGGTAGATGGGGGTGGTATAGACTCTGACTTGGTTGATTTATGTATTAAAGTCATGTTCACAGGCAAGTTGTTTCCTACCTCTAGGAATTATCTAGCCCTGGGAGGGGTAGTACCTCCCCAGGTCTGCAAGGCCTGGTGGTGTTCAAATCATCATAAAATATGGAAACATTTTTAAAAGATTAATACAGGTTAGCATCCTTGTTCCAAATGTGAAGCATGAGACTCAGGCTGGAAGCCAGTCAACATATCCCATTTTTCTGACAACAGTGGTTAATGATTGTTTGGGGCCTGAGCCAGTCTTATCGAGGTGAATTTCAGGACTCTTTAGATATTGGTTTGAAAGTAACCAGTAACACTTTTTTTGGGTCCTCTCTTTCCACTGATCTTGTACCTGTGAATATAAGACTGGCCAGCTCTCATCTTACAACCAACAGATGTGGCTTTGAGAATGGAGTAAACATAAACCCAAGGAATTAAAAAAAAAAAAAAATAGGTGCACCTGTATCAAACCATATCTGAAACCCCCTTGGAATTTTCAGGTATAAGAGCCAGTAAATTATTTTTTTGAGATACTACTGTTTTAGTTTTCTTTATCTATTACTGAATAACAAAATATGTCCATATTTACTGACCTAAGACGACAACTGTTTTATTACATCCCACAATTTTGTGGGCCAGGAATTCAGGCAGGGCTTGACAGGACGGTTCTGTGTCTTGTGGCATAAACTGAGGCCATTTTGGCAGATAGGCTGATCTGGAGTGTGCAAGCAATAAGAAAAAACTAGTGTCTCTCAGAAAGCACTCTTCATGTTTTTCAATCTTTTAGGCATAACATTTTCCTCCCAGGAGAGATGTTTCTGGCATTGCTTAACCAGTGTAGGTAATATGGGTTTGATGTGAGTCATTTGCTCTAATATGTTCTTCTTGTCCCTGGGGTTCTTGTCAGTATTGAGGGAAAAAACAATCTGGAGAATTTTAGAATGTCACCGTGTCCTAAGATCATTTACTTCAGTGGTTTCTATGGAGAACTAGGGGTGTTCCAGAAGAACCTGAAGGGCCATCAGAATAGACTTCCCCTTTTCCTCTTTCCCCTTTAGGGGAGGAAGAATAATTTTCCTTCTACCCTTACAGGTTCTTGGCTGAAACCTTACTGTAATAAAAGACAGATTAACAGGAGAAAAACAAACAGAAGTTTAATAACATGTATACTCCCTGTATACATGGGAGATCCCCAGGAAAACTGAGTGACTCTCCAAAATGGCCCAAGCCACCACCTTAAATATCATCTCAAGCTAAAGACCATCAACTAGATAAAAATGCACAACCTAAAAGTTGCAAGTTGTCTTATTCGGGGATCTTACTGAGGACTATAGCCTGAGAGACCTCCTCTCAGATAGCTCTGAGGAACTACTCTGAAAAAGAAGTAAGGGAAGAACCAGAATATATAGGAGTTTTTGACGGAAAAAAAAAAATTAGTGGATCATCAAAAGATTACTGCTAATCACAAAGAGTAAGCATCTCAGTTTAATGATTTTAGTGCTTTTCTACGTATAAGAAGATGCAAGAGTCTATGCTCATTGAAACTATTCCCTAGATATGTATTTTAACTATCTAATGGCCAGTATCCAAAGCACAGAATGCTTCCTGTTTTTCTCCATCATGAATTCCCCTAAGGGAACTGGAATGGCAGGCAACATTTTTTGTTTCCTGGAATGACAGGCAATATTCCTTGTCCACAGAGCCCCTGGTTGGTCATAAATTCAACCAAGATTTGGGAGGCATTTCAATTTGTCCCACAGTGCTAGGAATTCTCATCCCCAGGTCAGACAAGGATTTTTTTGATTGGTCACTCAATGTGTTATTTTTGGATTAGGCCCTGTTGACAACCTAAACTTCTCTGGAATGTCTGTTTTGCCATAATGTCTATTATATAATCCAGGGAATGTTTTCCCTTGTTGTTTTCTTCCATATATAGAGTTGTACTATTACATTTATTCTATATAGAATTATATATATGATCAATTGCCTCAAATCATTTGGCCATCATTAATTTTGTCAGAAACCTGGTTACACATTGGGTAATGTAAGAGAAAACAATCTTGTGAAATAGACAGGATATAAGTAATACAGCTGGTAACATTAAAAAATTCGTAAGTAGGGACTTAAGCCATGAGATTCCAGAACAAAACCAGCTCACGAAAACCAGGAAGTGAATCACTTAAGGCAGTAATCTAATTTTTCATGTGGGTCATAGTTAGCATCAGAGGAAAGGTTTTCTGGAAAACAAAGATTAAACGCCAGTAATATTTTAGATAAAAGTCATAAAATTATAAATGATATTTATCAGTTTATTTATCCCATGTATTTAATTCCTATTGATCTTGATGAACCCATCAGGTATTTTATTAGTTTTGTAATTTCTTACGCAGTTCAGCGGCATACTCTAAAAGTCATCAGAACTTATACTTGTCAAAAAGTCCTTTTTATGGATCTTCTTGAAGGTCTTCATTTTGTAAGTGCATCATAGTAAAACAATGACTGTCTATAAATGACAAAATACTTAAAATGGCATGGTTAAAGATCTGATTGCAATGCAATTGGCAAAGAAACTTGATTATATCTGTGTTATACAACATTTTAAGATAATAACTAGCATTATGACTGCTAACCTTATAACAGGACATATCAGATTTTTAGGAATTCCTTATAATTTTTGGAATATCCACATTAATGACATTTACTCTTACAATATAACTTTAAAAGTTTTATCATCATTTATCTGACAATGTTTCCCATGTAATTTAACACAGCAAATAGACCTAATTAGTTTAATATCTCTCTTTGGGATGTTTCAGGGACCCTTTGAAGAATTCCAAAGCTAGCTAGAGGTCAAAAGAAGTTCATTTAGAATTTGATTTGGAGAAGTTTGTCAAAAATATCAAAAGCTTTTAAAACACTTGGTCAAACAGGATTATAGGTAACTGTGAAACAATACTTATTCATTCAACCAAGGTGACAATAAAATATTTTAAATGCAAATACAGAAGAAAGTTACAACAGATTACTTAAAAGGTAAAGAAATTTCACATACTGTTATCAAAAGCAGATCAATATGCAAAAAAAAAAAACCTTTGTTTTCAACACAGAGAGAAAATCAAATTCCAGTTTCATACCAGCTTACTTTTAATATTAAAACTTATTTACTCAATTGAATTTTATCTTAATCGTAGTCCTGACCATGCGCAAAACTCTTTCTCATAGCTCCTTTCCCACAAACCTTTCTTAGTTTTTTATTCTACCTTCAGATTTTGCCCTATGCTTTCCCTTTCTTTTTCTCTCCAGGACAAAATTACTTTCTTTCCCTTAACAAAATGTATTTCCGTTCCTTATACATTTCTTCATACAAAAATGTTTTTCTTATTAATTTTAGTAGTTTTAATTACCTATGTTAATTAAATTCTTAACTTTCAAAACCTTAATTTCTAGTGAAAACTAAGAAGTAAGCAATTATGAACCTTTACATTAGCATTCTATAGACTGGCAATATTGTAGCCACTATTTATAATTTCTAAAACACATGCTTTTTTACAGAAAATTTTTCCTTATAAATTTTCAAACATTTTTATTAATAGACCTAAATATTTTTAGTTTCTCTGTTTACCAAAAGGAAGCCTATGTTTAGTAGTTTCAGTACCTTATTTTATTTGGGAATGACCTAGATATTTAATGTTTCCATCATTCAACTTAATTTAGCAAGTCTCTAAAGTTTCAAGTTACCAAAAATTTGGAGAAACTATTTTTAAGTAGACATACCATAAAACATAATTATTTCTTTCTTTCTTTTTTTTTTTTTTTTTTTTTTTTTTGCGGTACGCGGGCCTCTCACTGTTGTGGCCTCTCCCGTTGCAGAGCACAGGCTCTGGACGCACAGGCTCAGCGGCTGTGGCTCACGGGCCCAGCCGCTCCGCGGCATGTGGGATCTTCCCAGACCGGGGCACGAACCTGCGTCCTCTACATCGGCAGGCAGACTCTCAACCACTGCGCCACCAGGGAAGCCCAAACATAATTATTTCTAAAGAATTCACTTAAAAGCTTTTACCCCATTTATATCTATTGAATTCATCTGTTCCCAATAATTATGTTTAGATTAGCTATGAAAACTTTATGAGACATTAGACCAACACAGCCATCATCCCAAGCTATTTTTCTTGCTGATAAATTTTATAACAGAGATAATAGGACCTTATTTGACTTTTAGTAAACCTAGGTGCAATAAATGTAAGGCATGCCTGTATTAATTAAACCAAAAACTTAAATTTTAATACTGAATATTAATTTAATATTAAATATTTTCCAGATAGCATGAACTTGAAAGTAATTTGGGCTAGTTTCTATTACATTTAGAAATATTTAATTTGTTAAGGCTTACTTTCAAGTCAATTAAATAGAGCTCTTTTATAAATTAATTTTGAAAATACTATCTGGAGGTAGAGACATATCATATGTATAATGTACACACAGACATATAAACAGACATAACTAGAGATCTCATAGCTTCATTTTAAAACTTAGTCATAAATCAGGTATTACAATGTATTTTAAACTAACTAGTTTATAAATAACAGTTGGAATAAGTTAAATCATTTGCTCAGATGACTAAGGCTATTTAATATTTGCAGAAAAGACTTTTAAGATTTGTATTTGTCCTTGATAAATTCTTAAGGAGGCTATGAATTAGATTTTGGGTGAGGGGCCTTTCCAGCAGCTTAAGCTTTAAAAGTCCTCTTTTTCCCTTTTTTTTTTCTTTTGGTTTCAGTTTTTACCTGATTGAGCTAATTAGGCTGAGTCTCAGGTTACTGTATTTACATTTCTGATTTGCATAGATTTGCAAGACAAAGACAGTTGGTTTTAATTCCCTGAAGAGCTGGTCTGTTGCCTAAATGATATCAAAAGATTGATTTGCCCAACTACATTTTCTTTAATTTGCTTTTTTAAAAAAATTAATATACCAGCAAGAAGATTGCCAACTAAACTGGAACTCAAGAGTTCTATGTTCTAGAACTTTAGGGTTTAATTTATCATGCCTTCAAAAGTTTGCACAAGGCTTTCAACAAAGGCCCTGTTTCTGAGTGTACAAGTTAAATCCAGAGCAATTTACCCTAGGGGCAAAAAAAAAAATCTCAATTTTTGCTTTTATTAACCCCTGAATATTAGCTCCTAATTTTTATTTCATACTGTGTGGGCTCAGGTAACCCTATTGGTTTCCCGAAGTATTTTTAATTAATATTGCCTGAGGGGCAGATTTATATATACTGTCTTATAACACCAGGCAGGGGAAGCATTCCCCAGTGAGATATAATGTCTATCCCACAATATAATTAGGCAAAAGAGATATAACCATCTTATATAAAGCCCATTTAAATATATCTATTTTTATAAACTTTCATTTCAATTCTATCAACTCTTATACCTAACTTTAGCCTCCATTAAGACTCCATCAACAAGTCTTGGTCATACAAGGAGTCCCAGAAACTTTCCTTTTTGTCCCCTGGCCATTTTATCTATTTTTGTATAAAAGGCTTTGGAGCTCCCAAAGAGGAGTTGAGAGAAGGCACTCAGGTCCTTTTATCAATCTTTTAATTTGATTAATTGGCCTAACTGTTGCCCCAAGCAATTGTTCAGGTATCTCAGTGTAATTTTCTTCCAGCCTTAATTTCTTTTAAACTGTGGCAAATAGAGCAGACTTGTTTGGGGCCCTTTAATGCTGGGCGGGGGCACCAACAGGAGATCCCTTCGGCTCATTCAACCTTAGGTAGTGTTGTGTCAAAACCTTTGTTTTAATCTCACAAATGTATGCTTTATTTATCCCCATTTCTTAATTACACTCTAAAGATTTCCATCCTGTTGGGACAAGTTTCTTTAACATTTTCACCTTATTGGGAAGATGTCTCTAGACTTTCACCTCAGCTTCTTCTTATTCCCCTGTGAAGCTAATTAATATTAATTAATCTAATGTTTTTGTCAGCATCTATAAGACCCATTGAGGGGAAGCCAAGACCACAAATAAGGCTTCCCAAGCCATTGTTTTTGTTTGTTTTAAACTAAGAGAGTTCTTAAGGTTAGTCATTATATTTTTTGTACCCACCTTCTAATTTGATCTTTTCATAGGTACCGATAAAACAGTTTATAATGAGAGCTCTCTAAAAATTTACCAGTTTAGAAGTTTCTCCAACTTAAAGGATCCATCATCTGGCCATTGACCAGTAGTATCTTAATAGTGATTCAAACCAATAAAATGCAAGAAGCATACCCACAAGAAAGTGCAAAGAATGTTACCTTCACAAGATCTAGCAAGTTTAGTCCCCAAAATAGTTTAAGAAAGTAAAGACTTTCATTGTACAGGGGCACACAACTAAGGTTAAGATAACAAATGCTCCTTAAGGGCTGGGACCACTTATGACAAATTTCCCTGAGAGCTGGCATAGTCAGACAAAAGGACTGCTTGGAATCCCATTCTATTTGAGTGCCTGCCAAATGTACACCATGTTCGTACTTTCAGGATGGCAGAGGTCAAGCTCTCAAAACACAGAACAAAATGCCTAGGAAGATCAGATAGAAAATTTACATCTCAAAGACGCAGGGAGAGAAATACAAGTTCCTCTTAGAAGGGCTTTTGTTTCTTTAGGTTTAAGGTCAGAATTCTGAAAAGATGTTTTATCAAGCCAGGTTTTCTGTTTGTTGGTTTGTTTGTTTGTTTTTTAGCTGTGCACACAATTAATTTAAAAAGTAATTTTGGAATGTCAAAAAAACAACAACAGCAACAATTTGACAAGTTTTAGGGCAAGATTTCCTTTAATTTCCAATTAAGTAAGTACTTGTAAGTATAAACACTGTACATACATAGTAAAATCTTCCCAGTGTCTCTCAACTGGGATAACGTACTCAAGTGTCTTTAAACTGAGGAAAATCTTCCCAGCGTTTTGCAACTGGACTCCCCTAGTACCTTTCAACTGGGGGGTGGGATTCTTCAGTATATTCCAACTGGGGGACCACGTACCTGTTATACACCACCAAATAAAACTCAGGATCATCAACCAATAATCAGGATATCTGAGAACCAGGAGAGATTTACCCAAATTTGTCTGCCTTCACCAAGGAGGTGAATGGACACAAGAGACACTTGCTGGTACCAAGGTTCTGGATCCTCATAGAGTTCAGATGAAGGAAAGAAGTCTGCTCTGGATCCCTTCATGGTTGCCAAAACTGTCAACTGAAGAAAAATGCACAACCTAAAAGTTGTGAGTTAAGTTTTCTTCAGGAATCTTACTGACTATAACCTGGGAGACAACCTCTCAGATACCTCTGAGAAAGTACTCCAGACAGGTAAAGGGGGAGCCAGGATATACCGGAGTTTTTGCTGGGAAAAAAAATTAGCAGAGCATCAAAAGATTACTGCTAATCACAAAGAACAAGCATCTCAAGTTAATGATTTTAGTGCTTTCCTAAAGCACTAAATCAGTTTGGGCTCATTGAAATTATTCCTTAGATGTGCATCTTAACTATCCAAGGACCAGTATTCAAAGCACAAAATGCTTCCTGTTTTAATCCATCATGAATTTCTCTCAGTGCACCATCAAGGGGTAGCTACAGACTGATGGCTTGATCTTTTTGTAGAACTGGAATTGAGGGCAACATTCTTTGTTTACTGGAAAGGCAGGGAACATTCCCTGTCCACAAGACAAAAGAAGAAGTTGGGGTGGGGAGTGGGGTGAGGGAAGTAGCTAGTTATGGGAGGTTATCAGACAAAGCATAGTAAAGGAGAGTATGGTTGTAATGCAGATTTAAGTTGGTGCTTAAATGGTCCTCTTCATTGATAAGAGTTTCTAGAAATTTTGTCATCCTTCTCTTCAGGGTACAGAGAGGGAAACACCCTTACAAATATATTTCCCTTATAAATGTAAATTTCCTTTACAAAAGGGTAATTTCTACTCAGTTTTCAGAGCTTTTCCTCTGTCTGCTGTTCCTTAAAATTAACCAGCTCAAAATAATCCATATGCCAAATAGGCATATTTTGGGATGGCATATAATATAAGCTTATATTTCTTATAATAATTCATGTATTTCTTATAACAATTCTACATGTGTGATTTCATTTGAAGAAAGAGTCCTGCTAAAGCTAAAATTTTCAGAAATGCTGTGATACTGTGACTTATACTAGGAAATATATATTTGATCTTTGATCCTGTTCCTGGCACAGAGCTCCTAAAACCCTTGGAATTTCTTAAGTGAAGGTAGGGGAGATGTTTTTGTTATGTTAATCAGGTGACTGTTGGAAAGCCCCAGAGGATGAGGGCTGGTTTCCAGTGAAGCTAACCAGGTGGCTTGAGTGTTGAAATGTTGAATCCTCCCCCAAAGCCCCCCAACCTCTTGAGGGGAGAGAGGGACTAGAGATTGAATTCAATTGCCAATGGCCAATAATTTAATCAATCATATATAAGTAATGAAGCTTCCATACAATCCCAAAAGGACGAGGTTCAAGAACTTTTGGGATCGTGAACAGGTAGAGATTTGGGGAGAGTGGTGTGCTCAGAGAAGGCATGGAAGCTCCAAGCCCTTTCCCCACACTTTGACCTATGCATTTCTTCCATCTACCTATTCCTGAGTTATATCCTTTTATAGTAAACCAGTAATCTAGTCAGTAAAATGTCTCTCTGAGTTCTGTGAGCACTCTAGCAAGTTAGTTGAACACAAGGAGGATGTCATGGAAACTTCCTATCCGTAGCCAGTCAGTCAGAAACACAGGTAACAACCTGGCCTTGTGATTGGCATCTGAAGCTGAGGGCAGTCTTATAGGACTGAACGCTTAACTCGTGGGATCTGACTCTGTTGCCAGGTAGATAGTGTCAGGATTGAGCTGAATTGTAGGACACCCAGCTGGTGCTGGAGAATTGCTTGGATGTGGGGAAACAATGCCCTCCCCACCACCACAGTGGAATTGAGGCAAGAGATAGATGGGCCCCAGGCTGAGCAGCTGGAGTTTGTCCCCTGTGGGGGAACAGGAGAGAGGAGGAGCTGAGCCCCATCCAGATAAAAGATAAAGAGACCACATATTTCTCATTCTTGAGGTCAAGGAGACCTTACTGACTACACATGAAGAGAAGGGCTCCTCGGGGGTCAAAAGGAGATGGGGTGCCACCCTATAGTAGGTGATATCAACCTACACATGGGCCTCTTCACTAGAATCCATCTTGCCTAAGAAATGCGTGCGCACACAGGGGAGGACCCTAAGATAAACCAGGCAAAGCAAGATGATTGGACAGAGGAAACCCAGAAGAAATGCCGCATATAAGAGATTCAAGCTACCATGAGGGCACGACTCTCTCTCTGAGCTCACCTGTGTGAGTCTATTCACACGTACTCTTTTTCCTCCTAATAAACACCTTAGTTGTTTCACTACTTTCCCTCTCTTTGTGGAAATTCATTTCTACAAAGTCAACAGGCCAAGTTCTTGTCACTGGCCACTGGTCCCTGGTGGTCTAGTGGCTAGGATTCAGTGCTCTTACTGCCACGGCCTGACTTCAGTCTCTGGCCGGGGAACCGAAATCCTGCTTCAAGCCGTTGCAGGCCAAGGTCACCCAAGGTCAGACCCAGCCAGCTTAAGTGACTTGCTCAAGGTCACACAGTCAGTGAAGTAAATAGATGAGAACCTAGATCTCCTGAGGCTGGATATCTAATGTGTGTCCTCCCTATTTGATCCCCATAACCTAAGAAGTAGGTCCCATATCTGCTTAGATGTGAAAATGGGATTCAGAGAAGTTAAATGATTAGGCCTAAGGCATAAAGGGTAGAGTTGGATTTTAGAATACAGGTTGTTTAAAATACTTTTCCTGCCAGTGTGGTGCACCATATGTTACACCACTGATTTGCTCATTTTTTGGTTTATTATATTCTTTCAGAATCTGATGAATGCTATGGACCACCTCCCAGAAAAGTATACTATGTGCTTGCTGAGTGTTAAATATAATGGGCATTCTGAAATTCATCCATGGGCAAAGGTCTAAGAAGAGGTTGTAGAGCCTAGGTTAGAAATAGTATCATGCTTGTAAATACTTAGCAATCTACTCTCCTCATGTACTTCTGCCATAAATATTTGTTGATATTTTCATTTATTCTAACGAGTAAGATGAAAGTGAAATAATAATGTATTGTTTTTCTAATGACATAAGGACCTTTTTGCCAAATCAGATAACAGTTTTCAAATACTGGAAAAATATTTCTCAATTCTTTGTGCTATTCACAATATAATGGCAACACTCACAACTTACTTTTAAGTTTAATCTGCATTATTAACGCTTCTCCTTCACTGTCTTGAGTCCAGACAATCAACAAAACAATAAATAAAGACCTGATTTGTAGCATTTGCCAATTTCTGTGGTACAAATACTCCCACCAGGGCAGATTTCAAGCTACCAATGTATTGAATACGGAGTTGGGATGATATGTGTAGTAGCACGTTATTATATAGAATTTATATACAATATATTATATAGTATTATATACAATAGACATAAATTCAAGAACAGATACTGTTAAAAAATAGTAATTAGAAATTGAGAGTGTTTATTACCTTTGTTTTAAAATATATTTAATAAGTTAATATAACTTTTAATTATGGCTGCATTTGACAACTTGCTTATAAAATTCCTGACAATATAACAATGGGCTCTTTCATGCCAGGTGTGAGCTTGCACACAACTGGTGAGAACCCATGGTACTGTACTATTTTGCCTCCTATCTACTCTGCTTATCGTGACTTGCTTAGCTTCCTTAGCACTTGGAAGCCTCCTCCTGCAATTTTCAAGCCTACATTTTTCTTTTTTTGCTATCAAAATTACCAAACTAAAAAGAAAGGCAATATTGTTGAACCACTTCTCTCCACCTATGATGTCCTTGGGAGGGTTAAATTCTCCATGTTCTTCAGTCTTTTTCCCCCACTTTCTGCTAATCACTTTATAATTAAATTTCACTGGGTTTCTGGCAAGTATAATTTATGCTTTTCCCATTGACCTGCTACCTAAGGCCAGATTGAGAATACTCTGTGTGGGCCTATATAGACCTGAACTTTATATAATTTGGAGGAATATTTTAAGAAAATAGAACACAAAATACAAATTCAAATAATGTACAGGTCTTTGGAAATTCCTCTGCCTAAATTCACTTGGTTTCATAATAAATTCTCCTCTCTAGCTCCTAAATTCTGTCTTGAAAATGCATGGGTAGTTGGAGGGTTGTGTGTGTGTGTGTGTGTGTGTGTGTGTGTGTGTGCGTGCACGCACATGTACATTCATATCAACACGATGAGGAACATCCAGAGGAGAATGTGAGCTCGAGGGTGTGTTTTGGCAGGGTTGGGTCCAAGGTAACTTCACTTTCATCTGGAATCTCCCTGTTAATTTACTGGGTGATCCTCGGCAAGTTATTTGACTCCTGGAAGTCTCAGCTTTCTCAATTGTAAAATGAAGGGATTGTACTGAGTCCCTGTCAGTTTATAATGGCACTTTAACTGTATTTTAAATTGTTAAGATATACGTGTTGGGGGGACAAGTATCTCAAAATAAGTATTTGTAGAATAAAAGTAGGATCTGTTCATGCTTATCACAATGAAGGGTGGTACACCGGTGAGCAAACCATTATTTCCCATTTTAAATATTGTTGGAAAGAGTGACCTCTTGGAAGAGGGAGAACTGAATAAGAGATTGAGACTTATTTGTGTAATTTGTGTTTAAGTTCAGGCAATAGCCTCCTTTTAAACCTTTACTGCAGCTCTCCAGCTGTTTAACCCTTTATGACAGCTACCCAGCATCAGTAGCATTGTTACGCTAAATTATTTCTCCAGAAAAGGGGGTATGTCCTTCTCAGAAGAAATTTTCCAGTGGTAATCCCCTGAATTAAGTTCTGTCTCCCTCTGCTGGGCCTTTGTGTTCAACCCCAAGACTATTTTTTTCTTGTTCCCTTTGATATGCTAAGTAGCGGTTTCATAGACTTCCCAACCTTACCCTCATTGGCTATTTCTCATTCCACCTTCTTACTTTTTGCCACAATTCTCTAAGTTCCTTCAGCTGCTGACACCTTTCCCAGCCCATCTCTCTCTTCCATGTTAGAGTCCACCCACACCTTCAGTAATGACCCTATTGCCTCCATCCATGGGCTTCACCTGTGTGGAGGGCACAAGAGTGAGCTTGGGATTGTGAAGGAAGATCAAAGTGGAGCGGGTATTGCTAAGAGAGCTCTCTAAAATGGAGCTGAGAGGCCAATGAGGAAGTGCAGTTTATGCATGTCTCAGCCCAGATGGAATCTGAACTTTCACCACTTACTGTCTCAACACAGGCATCCAGAGCATCTGCCCAATGTTCCAGGAACTCATCGGACCCTTACCCTAAATAACTTGTGACAGCCTACCCCTTAAAGATAAAATATGTCCTTTTTGTATCAAAGTCAGTCATAATTCTTGTAACTTTAACAGCTGTAAAGCTTTTGCCTTTATAAGCCCCTGACTCTATTTCTTCCCTGAATACTCTTTCGGTTTTACCCAAATCTGTGTCTCCCAAATTACAATTCCTAATACCCCACATAAAACTCTTTGTTCTTTGTAGCTTTGATATTGCTTATTGTTTTACAGAATCCCAACTCACAATTTACCAAACATGTCACCTCAGCCTAATTATTTAATTTCTCTTTGTCTTGATTTCCTCATTCATCAAATACAGAGAGTAAGGGTACTTAATCCATATGTTTCTTGTAAAGATTAAATCAGTAGTCAATGTGCATTAAAGACTTAGCAGAGTACTTGCAGACAGTAAAGACTAAGTAGATGTGAGATGTTATATGTTTATACTATTATATGTCATATTATATTATATATTTCTGTGCACACTCCAAAGGCAGGGTTTGTAGGCAATACAAACACTCTTATTCCAACAGCCCGGCTGACAAACTTTACTGAAAAGTTGAAATTTTTGGTAAAGTCAATTATTTTGCATCGTGTAAAAACCCCTCTCCTATCTATCTCCCTTCAAAAATCAAAGTTTTCTGAATTTATACCTATATTTCTATAACACTTTATAATTGAACTTATTCTTGGTTATTACTAAACATTGTCAGTTTTACCTCTTCCTTTCCTATCTGGATGCCTTTGACTTTCTTTTTTCTTGCCTTATTGCACCGAATGGGACCTTCAGTACAATGTTGAGTAGGAGTGATGAGGTGACCATTCTTGCTTTGTTCCTGATCTTAGGGAAAAACTTTAATATTCCATCCAATCTGTTGAGTGTGTGAACTGAACAAAAAGGCGGCCTGCTTACTTGACCTGAGACATGCATCTTCTGCCCTCATACATTGTCACTCCTGGTTTGTGGGCTTTTGGATTCAGACCAGAACTTATTTACACCATTGGCTCCCAATTTTCAGGACTTTGAACTTGGAAAGAATTACACCATTTTCTGGGTTCATAAGCTTGCAGACAGCAGATTGTGGAACTTCTTAGCCTCCATAATTTTTTGAGCCAATTCCTATGAATAAATCTCTTCTTACATCTATCTATATCTATATCTAATCTATCTATCTATATACTATTGGTTCTTTTTTTCTCAGAGAACTCTAAGCCAATGCCCTTCATCAAATTGAGGATGTACCCTTATACTCCTAATTTTCTGAGAGTTGTTTTTGTCATGAATGGATTTCAAATTTTGACAAATGTTTTTTCATCCTCAGTTTTTTATAGTTACAAAATAATCCTAATTAATGGACATATACGTTGTTCACAAATTTGCTGTTACAAAAAAAATTGTGGTAAGCAGCACCATATCAATATCTTTAAGATAAATTTCCAGGAGCAGGAATATGGAAAGGGTGTTTATTTATAATTTTGATAAGTATAAACAATTGCCCTTCATAGGGATTGTACAAATGTACATTCCCTCCACCAATGTAAAAGAGTTCTCATTTCCTTTCAGGGTTGCTAACAGAGGATAATTTTATTTTATTTATTTATTTATTTATTTATTTTGCAGTATGCGGGCCTCTCACCGCTGTGGCCTCTCCCGCTGCGGAGCACAGGCTCCGGATGCGCAGGCTCAGTGGCCATGGCCCACGGGCCCAGCCGCTCCGCGGCACGTGGGATCCTCCTGGACCGGGGCACGAACCCGCGTCCCCTGCATCGGCAGGCGGACTCTCAATCACTGCGCCACCAGGGAAGCCCCTATTTTTATTTATTTTATTATATTTCATTTTTGGTCTCACTGGGTCTTTTTTGCTGCTTGCGGGCTTTCTCTAGTTGCTGCAAGCGGGGGCTACTCTCCGTTGTGGTGTGCAGGCTTCTCATTGCGGTGGCTTTAATAGAGGGTAATTTTATTTTTAATTAATTTATTTTTTAAGATTTATTTATTCAATTTATTTTTGGCTGCATCAGGTCTTAGTTGCGGCACGCGGGATCTTCATTGAGGCATGCGGGAACTTTCGTTGTGGTGCGCGGGCTCTTCATTGTGGTGTGCGGCTTCTCTCCAGTTGTGGTGTGTGAGTTTTCTCTTCTCTAGTTGTGTTGCACAGGCTCAAGGACACATGGGCACTGTAGTTGTGGCACGCGGGTTTCAGAGCGCGTGGGCTCTGTAGTTTGCGGCACGCGGGCTCTAGTTGAGGCTCAGTAGTTGTGGCACACAGGCTTAGTTGCCCTGCGGCATGTGGGATCTTAGTTACCTGGCCAGGGATTGAATCCACATCCCCTGCATTGTAAGGCAGATTCTTTACCACTGGCACCAGGGAAGTCCCAACAGAGGGTAATTTTAAACTTTAGGATTTTCCCAATCTAAATTGGTAAAAAGTGGCTTTTCAGTAAATTTATAAATTGCATCTCTTCTTATGAGTGACAGTAACTATCTTCTATTTAAGGGCCTTTTTATATTTACTCTTCCCACCTTTTGCCCTTTTCTTTTTTTACTGTGTGTGTGTGTGTGTGTTTATGATTTTCTTATTGATTTTTAGGAAATTGTTTATTATGTATCAATGTTTTTTAGCCAATTTATTCTCTTTTGACTTTGCTTTTGGTATGTGGGTAAAGGCTATATTTTAGCTTAAGTGAGTCACATTATTTCCATTATTTTTTTCTGATGAGCCTTTAGAAATGGGCCTTATGAGAAAATCTGGGAAACACTGTAATTTTACCAATTCTTTTGACAAATCATCTTGTGGAAAGATGTCCACAATAGTAAATCTTACAATAATAGTGTGCTGATTCCTGCTAATTTTTTTTTCACAGAAAGTACTCAATATAACTTGTTTCTTCTTTCATTGGTGTGGATAGAAGGTACAATCCTCACTCACTCACAGCATACCTTTAGTATTAGAGGAGCAGTAAAGGTGAAGAAACAGAGTCACACTATTTGATGCATATGGAGTTATGATGTCCCCTTGGACTCATGGTCACCTTGAAATTATTAGTGGCTTGGTTTCAAATAGAATGTTCCATACTTCTGAGGGTATACTCGTCATTGGTATCTTAGCCCAAATCACATATGGTAGAAGGAGAGTCCCAGGGCCTCATTTTACAACCCAGACTCTCCAACTTGGGGATTTCTGAGAGCCTAATATTTTAGCCCTTACTTGGATATCAAAGTGCTGAGTTCACAGTGATAAACTCAACCAACTCTTTATTTAACTTTTATTGTCATTGCCTTCAACGTATGACACTATCTCATATGATGCTGGCACATACAATGGAAACAAAAGTTATTTTTTCTTTTAAAATTAATAGTAAAAATATAGTGTTATGACATTAATATCTTCCTTCCTTCTCTCTAACTTCCGTTTTCTGTAGCTTTTTTTAACCTCAACTCAACTGACCCACTTCTTCCTTAGTTTTTTTTGGATCAGTGTCTCAGTTCTTTTTTTCTTCTTCTTAGGACATACAGGAAAATCTCTTCCTAGAGCTAATTATGTTCATGTTTGTTACACTATTGAGAAATTTATTTTAATACATCAAAAAATATATTTTTAGAACATCCCAGGAAGAATGAGTATACTGGTCAATTTCAATTACACCCGCTGCTTGAGGAAATCTACAGAGGTGGAGATACGGAGAGTAAAGTGAAGAATTTTATTCATTTAGGTTTTTGGTCAAAGTTTTAAAAGTACTTAATCATAATAGTCATGATTCATTTATTGATGTTTCTATTTAACAAAGAATTGTTAAAATAAATGCATGCAAAATTATTTTCATACTCCTAGTTTTTAAAAAAGTAGATGGTTGATATAATCATTATCATCAAAGACAACTGGTGTACATCTAAGAAGGCAAGACAAACAATAATGTAAATCAATTTCTGGAAAAATAGAATGGTGGAGGCAATACAGAGCCAAAGCACAATATACCATAGCAGTATTTTTCCAGCCCCCTACTTCATATTTAGGTGCTTACAGCATCTTTAAACCTTTTCTAACTAATTTTAGTGAGGAGCAGGGCAATAAGTAAAGTCAGTGTTTGCATGTATAGTGTCTTTGCATGAATTACCCAAAGATGCCCACTTTGGTAAATAAATTACAAAAAGGCATTCACTTCTGAGTATGTAAAACATATAAAGACCCATGTCATGCATAGATTTTCCTATCTACTCCCATATGCCTGCTCAAACGGGCCATAAGTACCTTGACCCTAGCATATTACAAAATGCCTGCATGTAGTAGATGCCTAATAAAACTTGTTGATTTGAATTGACCCTATACTTTTCTTCCTCTGTCCCTCCAGCTGTTAATAATATTACTTGTCACAACCTACTGCCAATGCATTAAGTGCCAGAGATGTCAAGGTTTTCTGACTGAGTCCCCCATGAAGCCAGAGCAGCTTACAAAAACCACAAGAGACCCAATGCATTAATACATTGCTGGGAAAATGATGGATCAAAGCTGCCACCAGGATCAAAGATGCCACCAGACCCCAGGCCATGGATGTTAAATCTAGCCATCCACAGATTGGTCCCTTCTCCCTAAGTCTCAGGCATTTCTCCATAGAAGCTGTGACAATAAGAGAAACAGGCACAGGGCAGAACTCAAAGTTTTCTCTCTTCTCCATCCTGGCCCCTTGTGCGCGGATTGTTCTTTTGCACTTAGAAGAAGATTTAGAAGAATATTTTCCTGCCAACAAATTTCTGGTGAGCCATCCACAAGTGCTCCTGATATGTACAGGCTTAAAACTTAGAGGAAAAATGACTTTGAAGTTAGATATGGGTTTGAATGCCCACTCTTCTACTTACTAGCTATGAGTCTTTAATTTCCAAGCTACTTAATTTCTCTGCACCTCAATTCATTCATCAATAAAGAGAAGATAAAAATACCATTCCTAGTGGGCTGTGGGGAGAATATAGCAAATGTAAATATAAACAAATGCCTAACACAGTGCCTGGCACAGAGTTGATGCAGAGAAAATGACAGCTATTATTTATTAAAGCAACATCTGAGCAAATACATGCTACTACTGTGCTGACATATCCTATTCGTCATACAGCAGTAAAAGAAAAGGGGTGGAGGAAGGGAGTTCAGAACAGTGAATATAGTCATTAAAGGTATAGAGAAGATAGGGTGGTTATTCTAGGCAGGGAAGACCACATGAGCAAAAATGTAGAGGTCAGAGTAAAACTCTTTATTTGGGGAAAGAGTAGAGGCCATGCTGTCTGAGGCAGAGCTTCCATTTTAGATGAATGAAGAATAAATTGGTTGAATTGGAGAAGTATAGGGAGTGTGATGATTTATTGTTGCTCTACTTATCCCACTCCCATTGGCTTGCAATTTAGATCACTAGATCACCATCAATGGGCTTAAAGGACTCTCAGTTTTAATTTAGCTCAGTCTGACTCAGGAGATGGTCTTGGGATTGCATCTCCAGGCAGTCACATTCTGGTGATACGAGCCTGGACTTTGCACATAACTTTTGTTCATCTATAATGAAACAATGATGCCAAACCCATAGAATTATTACAAGGATTAGAAAAGAAGATGCATGTGAGGGCCTGGAACCACAGCCTCGATCTCAGGTGTCAACCCTCAGTGACTCATCCATGACATAATCTCTGCTGCTATGGTCGTCCCTTCTGGGAACACAAAGACTTTAAGGAAAGTTTCACCATCTTTGGCTTATATGGCCAAATTTTGCAGATCTTATTATTGATCTTTCCCCTTTAGAAATTTCTCCTGTTGTGTCCTAAGAGTGAGTTTCATTTGGATTGTGAAATCTTTGTGTTTCACCTTTGGATAAAGAGGAATTGTCTCAGGTTAGCAACTGAGAGATTTCTAAGACTGAAAAACACTCTAGACGTGTTGGGACCCTGTCAGAGGAATGAGGGAGTCAGAGCAGTAACTTAGTCTAAGTATTTCTTTAATCTCGTTTCTCATGTAGATTTCCATTTTAGGTCTGGAAGCCTGGATGAGAAGGTAAAGGATGTGAGCCAGGATAAAATAGGGAGCTCCCCTTACTAGAACTTTAGAGCAGGCTTTCTGAGTTAAGTCTGTTCAGAGACCAAATTTGCTGAAAAGTCAATCATTATGAGTAACTGATCTATGAGGATCAGAGAATAGAGTTGCCAATGTGATTCAATGGAAAAACGATAGTTTTTTTGTTTGTTTGTTTGTTTGTTTTGTGGCTGTACTGTGGGTCATTGCGGGATAGATCCCTGACCAGGGACCCGTGCCCACTGCAGTGGAAGCGCAGAGTCTTAACCAATGGACCACCAGGGAAGTCCCAGAAAAGGGATAGTCTTTTTAACAAATAGTGCTGAAACAATTTGACTATGGTAAAAAGAAGCAAACAATTGTTATCACCACCACCACCACCATATCAACAAGAAAAAACAGCTCTATCCCTAGCTTGCACTATATATAAAAATTAACTAGAAATGGACTAAATGCAAGACAGAGTGGACAACACCAATGTGCATACACATTCATATACACACCTGCGTGCATATACTCACACACACACAAGCTTACATATGAAAGTAGTAACTTACAGTTTTGTTGTTAGCCAGAGAGATTAAGTTTTGAGTAGAGGAATGGGATGTTGTGTTGTATTTTAGAAATTTTACCTGGCTGTTATATTATTAGTAGACTAATGGGTAAAAAGGGAAATAGAGAGAGGAAGGGAAGATTATTGTAATAATCCATGTAAGACTTGATGACGGTAGCATCAAAGAGAGTAAAAAAATGGTCAGATTCTGCATATATTTTGAAGCAGAGCTTTTAGGATTTCTTGATTGATTGACTATGCCTGGTGGAAGAAAGGAAGGATTGAAAGATAAATTCCAGAGAAAATGGAAAAAGTTGACATCAACTGGGTGGAGAAAATTGGGGAAATACTAGGTTTTAAGATCAATAGTTGTTTTTTTGTTTATTTATTTATTTTTTATTTTTCGGTACGCGGGCCTCTCACTGCTGTGGCCTCTCCCGTTGCGGAGCACAGGCTCCCAATAGTTGTTTTTTACATGTTAGATTCTAAATGCCTATTAGAAAGCCAAGTGGAGATATTTATTTATTTTTTAACTTTATTGAGAAATAATTGACAAATTGTATGTATTTAAAGTGTACAATATGATGATTTGATATACATATACATTGTAGAATGATTACCAAGATCAAGATAATTAACACATCCATCACCACACACAGGCAACATAGTTAACTAGTGTGTGTGTGCGCATGTGTGTGCATGTTTTGAGACTGCCTAAGATCTACTCTCAGCAACTTTCAATTATAAAATACCATGTTATTAACTATGGTCAACATGCTGTATATTAGATCTTTAGAATGTTTTTTTTTTGCGGGAGGGCACACCAGGCTGCTTGCGGGATCTAGTTCCCTGATAAGGGATTGAACACGGGCCCCAGAGGTAAAAGAGCTGAGTCCTAACCACTGGACCACCAGGGAATTCCCTAGAACTTCTTTTTTTAAACATCTTTATTGGAGTATAATTGCTTAACAATGGTGTGTTAGTTTCTGCTTTATAACAAATTGAATCAGCTATACATATACATATATCCCCATATCTCTTCCCTCTTGAGTCTCCCTCCCTCCCACCCTCCTTATCCCACCCCTCTAGGTAGTCACAAAGCACCGAGCTGATCTCCCTGTGCTATGTGGCTGCTTCCCACTAGCTATCTATTTTACACTTGGTAGTGTATATATGTCTATGCCACTCTCTCACTTCATCCAGTCTTACCCTTCCCACTCCCCGTGTCCTCAAGTCCATTCTCTAGGTCTGCATCTTTATTCCTGTCCTGCCCCTAGGTTGTTCAGACCATTTTTCTCTTGTTTTTAGATTCCATATATATGTGTTAACATACAGTATTTGTTTTTCTCTTTCTGACTTACTTCACTCTATATGACAGACTCTAGGTCCATCCACCTCACTACAAATAACTCAATTTCGTTTCCTTTTATGACAGAATCATATTCCATTGTATATATGTGCCACATGTTCTTTATCCATTCATCTGTCGATGGACACTTAGGTTGCTTCCATATCCTGGCTATTGTAAACAGAGCTGCAATGAACATTGTGGTACATGACTGTTTTTGAGTTACAGTTTTCTCAGGGTATATGCCAAGAAGTGGGATTGCGGGGTCCTATGGTAGTTCTATTTATAGTTTTTTAAGGAACCTCCATACTGTTCTCCATAGTGGCTTTATCAATTTACATTCCCACCAACAGTAGAAGAGGGTTCCTGTTTCTCCACACCCTCTCCAGCATTTATTGTTTGTAGATTTTTTGATGATGACTATTCTGACTGATGTGAGGTGATAACTCATTGCAGTTTTGGTTTGCATTATTCTAATGATTAGTGATGTTGAACGTCCTTTCATGTGTTTGTTGGCAATATCTTCTTTGGAGAAATGTCTATTTAGGTCTTCTGCCCGTTTTTGGATTGGGTTGTGTTTTTTTGATATTGAGCTTCATGAGCTGCTTGTATATTTTGGAGATTAATCCTTTGTCAGTTGCTTCATTTGCAAATATTTTCTCCCATTCTGAGGGGTGTCTTTTTGTCTTGTTTATGGTTTCCATTGCTGTGCAAAAGCTTTTAAGTTTCATTAGATCCCATTTGTTAATTTTTGTTTTTGTTTCCATTTCTTTAGGAGATGGGTCAAAAAGGATCGGGATGTGATTCATGTCATACAGTGCTCTGCCTATGTTTTCCTCTAAGAGTTTTATAGTGTCTGGACTTACATTTAGGTCTTTAATCCATTTTGAGTTTATTTTTGTATATGGTATTAGGGAGCGTTCTAATTTCATCTTTTACATGTAGCTGTCCAGTTTTCTCAGCACCACTTGTTTAAGAGGCTGTCTTTCCTCCATTGTATACTCTTGCCTCCTTTATCAAAGATAAAGTGACCATTTGTGTGTGGGTTTATCTCTGGGCTTCCTATCCTGTTCCATTGATCTATATTTCTGTTTTTGTACCAGTACTGTACTGCCTTGATTACTGTAGATTTGTAGTATAGTGTGAAGTCTTGGAGACTGATTCCTCCAGCTCCGTTTTTCTCTCTCAGGATTGCTTTGGCTATTCAGGATCTTTTGTGTTTCCATACAAATTGTGAAATTTTTTGCTCTAGTTCTGTGAAAAATGCCATTGGTACTTTGATAGGCATTACATTGAATCTATAGATTGCTTTGGGTAGTAGAGTCATTTTCACAATGTTGATTCTTCCAATCCAAGAACATGGTATATCTCTCTATCTGTTTGTATCATGTTTAATTTCTTTCATCAGTGTCTTATAGTTTTCTGCAGACAGGTCTTTTGTCTCCATAGGTAGGTATATTCCTAGGTATTTTGTTCTATTTGTTGCATTGGTAAATGGGACTGTTTCCTTAATTTCTCTTTCAGATTTTTTCATCATTAGTGTATAGGAATGCAAGAGATTTCTGTGCATTAATTCTCTATCCTGCTACTTTACCAAATTCATTGATTAGCTCTAGTAGTTTTCTGGTAGCATCTTTAGGATTCTCTATGTATACTATCATGTCATGTGCAAACAGTTACAGTTTTACTTCTTCTTTTCTGATTTGGATTCATTTTATTTCTTTTTCTTCTCTGATTCCTGTGGCTAATACTTCCAAAACTAGGTTGAATAATAGTGGTGAAAGTGGGCAACCTTGTCTTGTTCCTGATCTTAGAGGAAATGGTTTCAGTTGTTCACCATTGAGAATGATGTTGGCTATGGGTTTGTCATATATGGCATTTATTATGTTGAGGTAAGTTCTCCCTATGCCTACTTTCTGGAGGATTTTCATCATAAATCGGTGTTGAATTTTGTTGAAAGCTTTTTCTGCATCTGTTGACATGGTCATATGGTTTTTCACCTTCAATTTTTTAATATTGTGTATCACATTGATTGGTTTGCATGTATTGAAGAATCCTTGCATTCCTGGGATAAACCCTACTTGATCATGGTGTATGATCTTTTTAATGTGCTGTTGGATTCTGTTTGCTAGTATTTTGTTGAGGATTTTTGCATCAATGTTGATCAGCGATATTAGACTGTAGTTTTCTTTTGTTGTCACATCTTTGTCTGGTTTTGGTATCAGGGTGATGGTGGCCTCGTAGAATGTGTTTGGGAATGTTCTTCCCTCTGCTATACTTTGTAAGAGTTTGAGAAGGATAGGTCTTAGCTCTTCTCTAAATGTTTGATAGAATTCACCTGTGAAGCCATCTGGTCCTAGGATTTTCTTTGTTGGCAGATTTTTAATCACACTTTCAATTTCAGTGCTTGTGATTGTTCTGTTTATGTTTTCTATTTCTTCCAGGTTCAGTCTTGGAATATTGTGTTTTTCTAAGACTTTGTCCATTTATTCCAGGTTGTCCATTTTATTGGCATATAGTTGCTTGTAGTAATTTCCCATGAGCCTTTGTATTTCTGCAGTTACTTCTCCCTTTTCATTTCTAATCCTATGGATTTGAGTCTTCTCCCTTTTTTTCTTGAGAAGTCTGGCTAATGGTTCATCAATTTTGTTTATCTTCTCAAGGAACCAACTTTTAGTTTTATTGATCTTTGCTATTGTTTCCTTCATTTCTTTTTCAGTTATTTCTGATCTATCTTTATGCTTTCTTTCCTTCTGCTAACTTTGTTTTTTGTTTGTTTGTTTGTTCTTCTTTCTCTAATTGCTTTAGGTGTAAGTTTAGGTTGTTTATTTGAGATGTTTCTTGTTTCTTGAAGTAGGATTGTAATGCTATAAGCTTCCCTCTTAGAACTGCTTTTGCTGCATCCCATAGGTTTTGGGTCGTTATGTTTTCACTGTCATTTATTTCTAGGTATTTTTTGATTTCCTCCTTGATTTCCTCAGTGACCTCTTGGCTATTAAGTTGTGTATTGTTTAGCCTCCATGTATTTGTATTTTTTACAGATATTTTCCTGTAATTGATATCTAGTCTCATAGCATTGTGGTCAGAAAAGATACTTGATATGATTTCAATTTTCTTAAATTTACCAAGGCTTGATTTGTGTGCCAAGATATGATCTATCCTGGAGAATGTTTCATGAGCACTTGAGAAGAATGTGTATTGTGTTGTTTTTGGATGGAATGTCCTATAAATATCAATTAAGTCCATCTTGTTTAATGTATCATTTAAAGTTTATGTTTCCTTATTTATTTTAATTTTGGATGATCTGTCCATTGGTAAAAGTGGGGTGTTAAAGTGCCCTATTGTGATTATGTTACTGTTGATTTCCCCTTTAATGGCTGTTAGCATTTGCCTTATATATTGAGGTGCTCCTATGTTGGGTGCATAAATATTTTCAATTGTTGTATCTTCTCCTTGGATTGATCCTTTGATCATTATGTAGTATCCTTCTTTGTCTCTTGTAGTAGTCTTTATTTTATAAAGTCTATTTTGTCTGATATGAGAATTGCTACTCCAGCTTTCTTTTGATTTACATTTGCATGGAATATCTCTTCCCATCCTCTCACTTTCAGTCTGTATGTGTCCCTAGGTCTGAAGTGGGTGTCTTGTAGACAGCATATAGATAGGTCTTGTTTTTGCATGCATTCAGCAGTCTAGGTCCTTTGGTTGGAGCATTTAATCCATTTACATTTAAGGTAGTTATTGATATGTATGTTCCTATTACCATTTTCTTAATTGTTTTGAGTTTGTTGTTGTAGGTCTTTTCCTTCTCTTGTGTTTCCTGCCTAGAGAAGTTCCTTTAGCATTTGTGGTAAAGCTGGTTTGGTGGTGCTGAATTCTCTTAGCTTTTGCTTGTCTGTAAAGCTTTTAATTTCTCCATCAAATCTGAATGAGATCCTTGCTGCGTAGAGTAATCTTGGTTGTAGAATTTTCCTGTTCATCACTTTAAATATATCATGCCACTCCCTTCTGGCTTGCAGAGTTTCTGCTGAAAGATCAGATGTTAACCTTATGGGTATTCCCTTGTATGTTATTTGTTGTTTTTCCCTTGCTGCTTTTGATATTTTTTCCTTGTATTTAATTTTTGATAGTTTGATTAGTTTGTGTCTTGGCATGTTTCTCCTTGCTTTTATCCTGTATGGGACTTTCTGTGCTTCCTGGACTTGATTGACTCTCTCCTTTCCCATATTAGGGAAGTTTTCAACTATAATCTCTTCAGATATTTTCTCAGTCCCTTTCTTTTTCTCTTCTTCTCTGGGACCCCTAAAATTCAAGTGTTGGTGTGTTTAATGTTGTCCCAGAGGTCTCTGAGACTGTCCTCAATTCTTTTCATTCTTTTGTCTTTATTCTGCTCTGTGGAAGTTATTTCCACTACTTTATCTTCCAGCTCACTTATCCCTTCTGCTGCCTCTGTTATTCAGCTATTGATTCCTTCTAGAGAATTTTTAATTTCATTTATTCTGTTGTTCATTATTGTTTGTTTGCTCTTTAGTTCTTCTAGGTCCTTGTTAAAAGTTTCTTGTATTTTCTCCATCTATTTCCAAAATTTTGGATCATCCTATTATCATCACTGAATTCTTTTTCAGGGTGACTGCATATTTCCTCTTCATCTCTTTGTTCTGGTGGGTTTTTACCTTGCTCCTTCATTTGCTGTGTGTTTCTCTGTCTTTTCATTTTGCTTAACTTACTGTGTTTGGGGTCTCCTTTTCACAGGCTGCAGGTTTGTAGTTCCCATTGTTTTTGTTGTCTGTCCACAGTGGCTAAGGTTGGTTCAATGGGTTGTGTAGGCTTCCTGGTGGAGGGGACTAGTGCCTGTGTTCTGGTGGATGAGGCTGGATCTTGTCTTTCTGGTGGGCAGGACCATGTCTGGTGGTGTGTTTTGGGCTGTCTCTTACGTTATGATTTTAGGCACCCTCTCTGCTAATGGTTGGGGTTGTGTTCCTGTTTTGCTAGCTGTTTGGCATAGGGTTTCCAGCACTGTAGCTTGCTGGTCGTTGAGTGGAGCTGGGTCTTAGCGTTGACATGGAGATCTCTAGGAGAGCTTTTGCTGTTTGATATTACGTGGAACCTGGAGGACTCTGGTGTCCAATGTCCTGAACTCAGCTCCCCTACTTCAGAGGCGAAGGCCTGACACCCGGCTGCAGCACGAAGACCCTGTCCACCACACAGCTCAGAAGAAAAGGGAGAAAGAAAGAAAGAAAGGGAGAAAGAAAGAGAGAAAGAAAGAAAGAAATGAAAGTTATTAAAATAAAAATTAAAAGAGTTATTAAAAAATAAAAAAGTAATTAAGAAAAACTAAAGAAGGAGAGAAGAAAGCAGCCAAACCAAAAACTAAATCCACCAATGATAACAAGCACTAAAAACTATACTTAAAAAAAAAAAACACAGGGCTTCCCTGGTGGCGCAGTGGTTGAGAGTCCTCCTGCCGATGCAGGGGACACGGGTTCATGCCCCAGTCTGGGAAGGTCCTACATGCCGCGAAGCGCTAGGCCCGTGATCCATGGCCATTGAGTCTGCGCTTCCGGAGCCTGTGCTCTGCAACGGGAGAGGCCACAACAGTAAGAGGCCCGTGCACCACAAAAAAAAAAAACAAACAAACAAAGAAAAAATGGACAGACATAACCCTAGGACAAATGGTAAAAGCAAAGATATACAGACAAAATCACACAAAGAAGCATACACATACAAACTCACAAAAAGAGAAAAACAAAAATATATATATCTATATATATAAAAAAAGGAAGAGAGCCACCAAATCAATAAACAAATCCACCAATGATTATAAACTCTAAATCCTAAACTAAGATAAACATAAAACCAGAAACAAATTAGATGCAGAAAGCAAACCCCAAGTGTACAGTTGCTCCCCATCTGGGGATGATTCATTGTCTATTCATGTATTCCAGAGAGCCAGGGTACATCAAGTTGATTGTGGGGATTTAATCCGCTGCTTCTGAGGCTGCTGGAAGAAATTTCCCTTCTCTTCTTTGTTTGCACAGCTCCTGGGGTTCAGCTTTGGATTCAGCCCGCCTCTGGGCGTAGGTCGCCTGAGGGCGTCTTTTCTTCGTTCGGACAGGTTGGGGTTAAAGTAACAGCTATTTAGGGAGCTCTGGCTCACTCAGGCCAGGGGGAGGGAGGGGTACAGGATGCGGGACGATCCTGCAGCGGCAGAGGCCGGTGTGACGTTGCAACAGCCTGAGGCGTGAAGAGTGTTCTCCTGGGGAAGTTGTCCCTGGATCCCGGGACCCTGGCAGTGGCAGGCTGCACAGGCTCCTGGGAGGGGAGGTGTGGATAGTCAGCTGTGCTCGCACACAGGCTTCTTGGTGGCGGCAGCAGCAGCCTTAGCGTCTCATGCCTGTCTCTGGGGTCCGCGCTGATAGCCGCGGCTCATGGACGTCTCTGGAGCTTGCTTAGGTGGTGCTCTGAATCTCCTCTCCTCACGCACCCTGAAATAATGGTCTCTTGCCTCTTAGGCAGTTGCAGACTTTTTCCCGGACTCTCTCCTTGCCAGCTATGGCGTACTAGCCCCCTTCAGGCTGTGTTCACGTAGCCAACCCCAGTCCTTTCACTGGGATCTGACCTCCAAAGCCCGAGCCTCAGCGCCCAGCCCCCGCCCGCCCCGGCGGGTGAGCAGACAAGCCTCTCAGGCTGGTGAGAGCTGGTCGTCACCGATCCACTGTGCGAGAATCTCTCCGCTTTTCCCTCTGCACCCCTATTGCTGTGCTCTCCTCTGTGGCTCCGAAGCTCCCACCCCCCCGTCCCCACCAGTGAAGGGGCTTCCTAGTGTGTGGAAACTTTTCCTCCTTCACAGCTCCCTCCCAGAGGTTCAGGTCCTGTCCCTATTCTTTTGTCTCTGTGTTTTCTTTTTTCTTTTGCGCTACCCAGGTACATGGGGAGTTTCTTGCCTTTTAGGAAGTCTGAGGTCTTCTGCCAGCGTTCAGTAGGTGTTCTGTAGGAGTTGTTCCCCATGTAGATGTATTTCTGATGTATTTGTGGGGAGGAAGGTGATCTCCATGTCTTACTCCTCTGCCATCTTGAAGATCTCTAGAACCTCTTTTTATAACTGAGAATTTCTGCATGAAGTTATTTAATAGGCAATTAGATATATAAAAGTCTGGAATTTAGAAGAGAGGTTCAGACTGAAGATGTAAATTTTTGATTCAGGTAAATGGTGTTTAAAGCCATGGAACTAAATAGAATCATCTTGAAGACAGGGTCAAAGACTAAGCACTGGGGCAATTAAACTTTTACAGGTCAAGAAGATGAATAGGAACTAACAAAGGAAATTGAGAAGGGATAGCTAATCAGAGGGAAGGATAGCAAATGGTGGAGTTTTGGAGATCAATGGGAGTGTTATGAAGAAAGAGCAACCAGCTGGATCAAATTATGCCAGGAAGTCAAGTAAGAGGAGAAAGGAGAATTGACTATTGGGTTTAGCATCATGGTCGTTGCCAATAACCTTAACAAAAGTAAGTTTGGTAGAGTGAAAGTGACAGCTTCATTAGACTTTGAGATTGGAGAGGGAAAGTAGAAACAGTGAGTAGAGACACATCAGGCAATTTTGCTGTAAAGAACATATAACTGGAACGGTAGTTGGAAATGAATGTGGGATCAAGAGGCTTTTGCTTTGTTTTTAAGTAGAAACTATTACAGCATGCTTGCATGCTGATAGAGTGATTCATTAAGAAAGTGTTGGGGAGTGGGAAATTTCCCCCTCTACCTCTCCTGAATTCTTGTGGCAGGACTAATAATAAAATTGACACAGGAGAAAAAGAACCAAATGTTAATTCATGCAAATGGAAGTCTCATAGAAATAGGACCTAAGAAGTGGCCGCAGCTTTTATACTTTTTAGACAAAGAAACAATAAACTGGTGAAAAACTGACAGGACAAAGAAACTTAGGTTTGGAGTACTCAGTTAGTGAAGAATCTAAACAGAATTTAGGCTTAGGGTAGTAAATTTAAGAAGTAAAAGGTTTATACTGGCTTCTTGGCCTGAATTTCCTATCTCTGGTGAGAAGGGTATCCTAATACCTCCAGATGCAGGGAGAGTGCCTGTTGCGTGAGTGACTTATTTCCTGCTTTTGAGGATACAGAAAAGAGTGTCAGAGTGTCACTCTTCCATTGGCCATTTCTTAAGTAACTTAATTCAAAATAATCAATATGCTACTGAGGCACATTTTAGGGTGGCCTACCCTGGGCCCCAACAGAAGTAAAAATTGAGAGGCAGGATTGAACAGGGACAACTTTAGAACAATGTCTGAGTAGGAAAGAAGGAATTTCTTCTCCTGTACAATCAATCTGTGCAGGAATTGGCCTTAGATAGGAACAGGGAAAACCTTTTTTTATCTGAAGGGAAAGCGTAGTATATGGAGCAGGGAAGTTGGTACCTTTAGGAGTGGAGCACATAGACATTCTCTTTATGATTGCCTCTACATTCTCAGTAAAATCAGAAGCTAAGCCATCCTCTGAGACAAAGGAGTGATAAGGAGTTATCGGAAGTTGGAGGTGAAATAATCATCTGGAAGAGTAAAAGCATGTTTATAAATGTAGGAGGATTGCTGGGCAGTTCTAAGGTACCATCTGAACGAGGTGCTGACAGATTTAAAGTGAGAGAGTCAGCAGGATGTGTGTGTGTGCACGTGTACACGTTGGTGTGTTTCCAGTCACATTCTGTTGTTCAGATGCAGTCATTGGGAAAGTGATGATTTGGATTTGTTCAAGGTTTGTGTTTTGCCCTGGAAAGTTCAATTCAGGGAGAGAGGAGCAAGGACCTTGAGAGTTTTGGCAGTGGAGTAATAATGACCTTGGACTTTGAAATCTAAGCTGAGTAAGGATCAAAGTGAGGATATGTAAGGAAGCAAGAGACGGATAAATCAATGAATTGGAGGTTCTAGGCCATTTGAGGAATTGTTGGATTAAATTAATTAACCAGTAGTAGTGGCAGTAGTAGTGGTCAAAGAGGAGAGAAATTGAAACGGAGTTCATGAGTTATTAGTAATGACATAATGTAGTATATAATTCAGGAAGTCTATGTAAAAGTAGATTGAGAGACAAGATCATGGGAGGAGAGGACGTAAAGAAATTATGAGACCATAATATTGGAAACATCACCTGTATATGTCCCAGCTATCTATTTTTGTATAACACATCTCCTCAAAACTTAGATAAAACAATGTATTATTATTATTATTTTTTATTTTGGCTGTGTTGGGTCTTCATTGCTGAGCATGGGCTTTCTCTAGTTGCAGCGAGCGGGGGCTACTCTTTGCTGTGGTGTGCGGGCTTCTCATCTGTGGTGGCTTTTATTGTGGAGCAGGGGCTCTAGGCACACCAGCTTCAGTAGTTGTGGCACACGGGCTCAGTAGTTGTGGCGCACGGGCTTAGTTGCTCCACAGCATGTGGGATCTTCCTGGACCAGGGCTCGAACCTGTGGTGGATTCTTAACCACTGTGCCAGCAGGGAAGTCCCAACAATGTATTATCTCTCACAGTACTGTGGTTAGTTCCAGGTAATAGCTGGGATTACAGTCTTCTAAACACTCAACTGTGTGGAAATCCAAGATGGCTCATTCACATGGCTGACAGTTGGTGCTGGCTGCTTGCCAGGAGCTCAGCTAGGCTGTTGACCAGAGTGCCAACATATGGTCTCTCCATGTAACTTGGACTTCTTACATCACATGTGTTGTGTTCCAAAGGCAAGTGTCCCAAGAGTGAGTGTTCCAGGAGGCAGGAAGCAGAAACTACAAAGCCAGTGAAGGGTTACACCCAAACTGGCACAGTGTTATTTCTACCATATTGTGTTAGTAGAAGCAATCTCAGGGCCCACACAGATTCAAGGGGGTGTGGGGAATAGATTCTAACTCTTGAAAGTGGTGGCAAGGTAACATTGCAGAAGAACATGTCGAATGGAAGATATTGTTGTAGCCATCTTTGGAAAATAAAATTTGCCATAGCGTGGATACTGAAATCAATAATAATAATAATAGGACTAGTGTTGGAGGGAGAGAGAGTGAGCCAGGTGTTAAAATGCTGATTAGGAAGAACAAAGAGCTATTTTGTTGTCGATATCTGCAACAAAGAGAAATAGAAGATAATGAGTTTGTTGGTATGAGCTTTAGCAAACTTGGGGTTTGAGGAAAAAGGAAGGGATAATGGTATAAAAATGGCAAGGAGGAACAAGAAGGATATCTACCTCACTCTCAGGTCAAGTGATAAAAGAGGAAAGAACTATCCACCCTTAAAGAAGGCTACAGGAAAGAGGTATTCTCAAGGGACAGCCAATCTCAGAGAAAGAAGGTAAAGATTATGTTCAGACAAGAACATGTGTGTACAATGGATTTTGCTAGTGACGAATGAAGAATTCCAGAAGATGGGGAATTCCCTGGAGGCCCAGTGGTTAGGATTCCACACTTCCACTGCACGGGTTCAATCCTTGGTCAGGGAACTGGAAATTGTGGAAGGGTGTGTGGGGTTGGAGAAGGGTGGGAGACAGAGTTAGGTTAGGGAGTATACAGTCACGAGGGAATGAGAGTCAGGAGATGATAAATAGCCTAAGAATCTTGAGATTCATTGGTGAGCAAGGAAAACAAAATTACTGAGCATGATGGAATTAAGGCATCATGATCTCTCTAAGACAAGTTGTTACATTAAAGTTGCAAGAATTGGGGACAGTATCCTTGGAGCAAAGAGAGCATTGTAAGACTTCTTCAGTTAAAGACCACTTTGGCCCCAGGAGTATGGGGATCTCTATAAGAAAAAAAAAGACTTTTAATATGTCCATGGGTAAATATTATATAGCTTCTTTTCTTTTTTGTTTTTGACAAGAGTATTGAAGTATAAATGACGTTAATAAACTACAGTTCTAAAGTGTACAATTTAATAAGGGTTGTGATAGTGTGACCATCACCAAAGTCAAGATAATGAACATATCCACAACCCCAGATATTTACTCAGGTCCCTTTATAATCTCTCTCTCTAGTCCTCCCTCCCTTCATTCTTCAAGCAATCACTAATCTGCTTTCTGTCATTCCAGATTAATTTTAAATTACAAGAATTTTATGTAAATGAAGTAATACACTATGCACTCTTATTTTGTGTGTCCTTTCACACAGCATCATTATTTTGAGATTCATCCATGTTTTTAGGTGTATCAGTAGTCCACACTACGTTTATATATTCACACGTTGATAGTTATGTGGGTGGTTTCCAGATTATAGTGATTACAAATATATCTGTTATGAACATTCATGTACAAGTCTGTATGGACATATGCTCTCATTTATTTTTGGTCAATACCCAGGAATGTATAGGCTGAATCATATGGTAGATGTTTGTTTAACATTTTAAGAATCTGCCAAACTGTTTTCCAAAGTGAGTATACTATTTACATTCCCACTAGTAAAGTATGAGTGTTCTAGATTCTCAGTATTGTTATTATTCTCTCTGATGATGTCTGCTTTTTATTGGGGGGTGTGATTATGACATTTACAGTTAATGTTTTTATTGACGTAGTTAAAATGTATTCTCTTGCTAATTGTTTTCTCTTTGTCCCATATGTTATTTGTATCCCTTTTCTTCTTTTTCTCTCTCCTTTTGGATTAAGTTTATTACAACATTTTATCTCCCTTTTCTGGTTTATTAGCTGTTTTGTAACTTTATTCCTTGCTTTACTATTCATGGTGTAAACCTTTAACTTATGACAGTTTTTGTTCTAATGATGTTATATGATACAACTTTACTTATAGCATTATAGCCTTACAATTGAATATTTTCATTTCTCCCCTCCCAGCCTCTGGACTATTGTCAACTATTTATTTCTACATATGTGATAAACCCACAATTCTTTATTGTTACTTTTGATTTAACCAGATGATTGTTTAAATACATTTAAATAACAGGAAAAAAAATCTTATTTATTTACCCAAACAGTTACAATTTCTAGTGGTCTTCATTATGTTGTGTAGATCCTTATTTCCATTTGGTACTATTTTCTTTCCACCTGAGGAATATTTAACATTTCTTTAACATTTCTTGTAGTGTGCACCTGCTGTTAATGAATTATTTTAACTTTTGTATGTCTGAAAAACTCTTTTTTCTCCACTTTTGTTTTTGAAAGACATTTTTACTGGGTATAGAATTCTAAGCAACAGGTTTTTTTCTTTGAGTACTTAAAGATGTGTTCACTTGTATTCTCATGCATTTTTTCCAACAAGAAATATTCTTCCATCTTTATATTTCTCCCTCTGTGCATATATAATCTTTTTTCTCTAGCTGCTTTTACATTTTTCTGGGTTCTGGGTTCCATTAAATTTCTTGGATCTATGGATCTATAGTTTTCATCAGATTTGAAAATGTTCTACCATTTTTTCATTTTATATTTTTTTCTGTTCCTTAAGAACCCCTGCTTTCATTCAAAGTCACCACTTACACATATAATAGGACACTTCTGCTTTAATTTTTGGTACTTTTTACTCTCTTTTTCATTTTGTACAGTATGTCTTCCCATCCCTTAATCTTTTCTTCTGCAATGCTTAGGCTGTCATTAATTCCATCCAGTTTATTTTTCATCTCAAACATTATAGTTTTCATCCCTAGACGTTTGATTATTTAAAAGAAGCTTCCATGTTTCTATACTTAACATACTCAATCTTACCTGTAGCTCTTTGAACACATAAAATGTAGTCATTATAACTGTTTTTTTTTTTTTTGTTTTGTTGTTTTTTATTTTTTTGCGGTATGCGTGCCTCTCACTGTTGTGGCCTCTCCCATTGCGGAGCACAGGCTCTGGACGTGCAGGCTCAGCGGCCATGGCTCACGGACCCAGCTGCTCCACGGCACGTGGGATCTTCCTAGACCGGGGCACGAACCCGTGTCCCCTGCATCGGCAGGTGGACTCTCAACCACTGTGCCACCAGGGAAGCCCTATAACTGTTTTAATGTCCTAAACTACAGATTCTATCATCTGGGCTGGTTTTGATTAGTTAATTTTTTTTTTCTTTTTAGTTACGGGTCATGTTTTTCTGCCTTTTGCATTCTTGATAATTTTGATCAGGTACATTTGTGAATTTTGCCTTGGTGGATGCTTAAAATTCTTATAAATATTCTTTAGCCTTGTTCTGGGATGCACGTTCTTAGAAACAATTTTAGCCTTTGGGTCTTGCTTTTAAGCTGTGTTGACAGGACCAGTGAAGTGTTTATTTTAGAGCTATTTTTGTTGAACTACCAAGGCAAAGTCCTTTTGTGTATTCTACTTGATAACTCACTAATTATGAGGTTTTTCTAGTCTATAAATTGGAGACAGGCACTATTTTATTTCTGTGTGAACTATATAGGTACTATTTTCTCTACTCCTTTTGGATGGTTCTTTCCTGAACCTTTGGTAGTTCATTATCTCCACTCCCACACACACATATATACACAATGACCAGTACTCAGCCAAAGACTCAAGGGGAACCCTCAGCTGAACTCCAGAGTTCATTATGAAATGATAACTATGGTAAGTCTAGTAATCATCTGTTCTCATACAAAGTTACTACAATATTATTGATTGTATTCCTTAATCATTTGACACTTAAAGAGTGGAAATGAGAACAATCAGGTACAGATACTGCATTTCTGAAGTTAATTGGCACAGTTTGAATGCTAATAAGGTAGGTTAGAAGCTTGGGTTATCCCAGAAGTAGCTGATAAGCATACCTTATTGGATGGTGTCATTCAGATATAATAATTCTGTGTTCCAAAAGACTTTCCCTAATGAACAAAACAGAGGCTGTGTCTAGAACATTAGTAACTAACTGTCTAAATTTCTTAAGAGGTCATTACAGATTTTATAAAACCATACTTATTTTAGTTTAAGTTAACTAGAAAAACAAAATGTATAATCCATAACACTTTTTTTTTTTTTTTTGCAGTACGCGAGCCTCTCACTGTTGTGGCCTTTCCCATTGCAGAGCACAGGCTCTGGACGCACAGGCTCAACGGCCATGGCTCACGGGCCCAGCCGCTCCGCGGCATGTGGGATCCTCCCAGACCGGGGCACGAACCTGTGTCCCCTGCATCGGCAGGTGGACTCTCAACCACTGCGCCACCAGGGAACCCAATCCATAACTCTTTAAATGAAGAACGTGTGGGCCAAGAAGTCAAACTAATTGCAAGCCATTCTGAGTCCCAGAAGGGCAATCCCTGCTCTAGAAATTGATGCAGGAGTACTAAGAAGTACTGATTGTTCTAAGAACCAATCCTTACTTAGTTACATGGATGGGCTATATGTTGTTCTTTTTCTTTTTAATTAATTAATTAATTTATTTATTTTTGGCTGTGTTGGGTCTTCATTGCCTGCCGCACACGGGCTTTCTCTAGTTGCAGCGAGCGGGGGCTACTCTTTTTTGCAGTGTGCGTGCTTCGTACTGCGGTGGCTTCTCTTGTTGAGGAGCAAGGGCTCTAGGTACATGGGCTCAGTAGTTGTGGCTCGTGGGCTCTACAGCGCAGGCTCAGTAGTTGTGGTGCATGGGCTTAGTTGCTCCACGGCATGTGGGATTTTCCCAGACCAGGGTTCGAACCAATGTCCCCTGCATTGGCAGGCAGATTCTTAAGCACTGAGCCACCAGGGAAGTCTCCTTCTTTTTTAAGTCTTTACTGAATTTTGTTACAATATTGCTTCTGTTTTATGTTTTGGTTTTTTGGCTGTGAGGCATGTGGGATCTTAGCTCCCTGACCAGGGATCAAACCCACATTCCCTGCATTGGAAGGTGAAGTCTTAACCACTGGACTACCAGGGAAGACCCTGTATGTTGTTCTTTCTCATTATCAAGACAATTCAAAGAAAAGGTCTAAAAATGCACCCTCTCATCCCAAATAATTCATTTTATTGCACAAATGCCACTGACTTTGTAGCTAATGGTCAGACCTCAGAAATAGAAACACTATTCCAGAAAATGGTGAAAGATATTTTTATATTAATCTAACATTTTACTTGTGAAAAAGTATCTGGCAGGCAAGGAAAGTCCTGTGTATTTTTTTAGGAAAAATTCTGTATCATTTTTCTCTATAATTTAAAGGATCTCTAAGACTTTGTACACATGTAAATATAAAAAAATAAAATATAATATGCACTGTAATTTTTAGAAGCTATATTTTTTACTAAACATAGGATTACTCAGTAAAAATTTGCTTAATGAATCTGCCCTAAGAATAAATTTCTTTTTGGAGGGGTTTAAATGATACAAAGTAATGACTTAGTATTGTAATAAAATTTCATAAATTTTATTAAAAGCAGATTCCATTTCTTCACATAGTTAAGTAAGTTTTGTGTTTTTTTAAGCCCATTTTATTGTATTACTTCATAAGAGTAAGTTTGCTCAGTGAGACTGTCACTGATAAAGACATGTACAAAGTTAGCACCAAACAGCTATAAATGCAGATAGCCACAACGACCTTTCCAATATGTACAAACTCCCTTTACACATACACACATATATTTACAGCTAATAAATAACATTTAAAGCGAAAGCATTGCTGATATATATAGTGAAGTCTGTAGAAGCCAGAGTTCCCAGGGGCATACACTGATTTGATTCATATTTTCTAAAGTTGATGCACCCTTGCTCAAAACCCAAATCCAGAGAATTAATGAATTAACAATAAAGGGTGATGCCAACAACATGTCGCACAACATTTTATTTTTAGAGAGAATTCATTCCAAGCTGGCTGATGTCAATCACAACATTCATCCTATTTTGTACAGGCAAAACCATATTTCTCAGATGAAGGGCTTAAGTTCTGGCACCACTGGAACAATTTCTACTCCAATATGTTCCAATACATCTCTTGATCATTTACCTTCCAAGCCACGCTGAGGAATAATCATACATGTGGGGCTTCATATGTGAATATGTGTTCAGACACCCACACACATTCACAGTTTGGATTCCCAGCAATAGCCTCTGAGATATTTGACTTCTTTATCATTTTATAATAATATATAGAAAAGCATTCTGAAAATATGAGATCTAGTTTATAAATAATTGTTCACTCACTCTTGACTAGTTGTTAAAAACAACAACTCTCATGATATTCCATGTGATTATAACAATGGAGGATCCTTTTAACTGCCCACGATGGTTTTAAGCACTGCCTATGAATATATCCTGTAACTCTTCTATTTCTTTACTTAGTAAAAACAATCCTTGTCTAAAATTTGTAAAAGTTTGCATGATGCAAAATTTGACCTTGAACACATATTTTCTTATCAAAATTAGGGAAGAAAGAGACATGCTCAAAGTCTGACTGAAGCATGGCTGAAATAAGCCTAAAATTAAATAGTAACCATCATATATTACAGGACTTCAAATCAATGAATATAATTTTAAAAATCTGATAATAAAATTATTGTTTCATTTTCTTTCTCTGTAGTTAAAATTATGTGTAAGCTGATGATAACAGGCTCATTTTAAATGCCTATCCAGGGAAATTTGTTAAAATATAATCTTGAGACAAAGCAAGAAAAGGAAGGGGAAAGACTAAGCCATAAACAGTAAAGCCTATTAAGATTTAATTGATCTCAATATTATATGTCCTTTAATTTGTAACTTTTTTATGACGCGACCAACCGCAGGGAGTATTTAAAGCTTTAGTGCTTTATCAACTCTATTCTCCTTTCCTCTCTCCAAGTCACTAGTTCCTGGTTAACTCCTGGGCTACACCCCAATGGCAAGAGAATCATTCCAAGAAAGGAGGTATTTTGACTGATAAGTAAATGGGTCCGACTCATGCCACAAAAAATCACTTTCTATATTTAGACTTGGAGAAAACTTTGAAAAGGTTATCAGTCTAGAAAATGCAGAATTCCAATTAAAATGCGAGGTTCTAATCAATTTTAGGCTATGGCTAAACTTACTATATGAAGAGGTCTGATTATTTTACCATGAGCCCAAACAATTCTTATTTCTTTCTCAAAGGACAGAAGGCAGTGCTTTTCATATCTGCTATTTTTTAATGTTGAAAGATGTGCTATTTGGCCACTCTACTCCTCAAATTGAATTAGCCACTTTTCAGTATTTGAGACTGTCTCCTAAAATAACTAACAAGGCTATAGAGCTGGGATTAATACTTAGGAAAGTCCACCTTTAACCACCCAAAGCAGTGGGCGTCTTTTGTAAAAGTTACTTCATTCTTCATAGAATTCATAGGCTGTTCTTTCTTCTGTAGATTTTCCCAGTTTCTGAGAGAAAACAGAGGAAGAACGGCAATTTATTACCTGCTTAGTGTTTTATAACCCTTCCCCCCTCCCCCCACTACCTTCATGGTGAAAAAGTAGTCACCTGGAAGTTCAGAACAAAGGTTGTGAGAATAAACTGAATCAGAGGAAGTGGCAGGCTCATAGCAATAAAAGACACTCTAATATATACTTAGCCATGTCCTGATAAGCAGTATCATTTTCAGAAGACTGAACCAAATGATTTCAAAATTTAGGAAGATTGCTTCCTTCTAAAACTTGTTAAATAAAATACCTATTTTTTCTTTCCTTGGGCATTCTAACGAGTTATATCAGAAAGTGAGAGAAAGAGAAGCTTTTATTTGATTGATTAATTTAGTCACAGAGGCGACAAACTGCAGGGGGTTATTAGTCTGATTCATAATTACCTCCTAGATAAAGATCAGATGTAAAACAAAAAAAAGCTCTCTAAATATATGTTGTTCCAGTAGTCTTATAATCAGATGAGGAATGTATCATAACTATCTCAGATAAAGTCTTATAACTTATATAAATAATATGACCAATATGACCAGAAATACTTTATAAACAGCTGGAGTTATTTCCTAATTTTTCGAGTTTTGTTTTTAAATTCACGTTATATGATTAGAGTTGTGGATGATTTGGAGAGAATGTATGCAGAGGTGTGTTTGTGTATGTTTATAGGTAACGTAAAAGCAATGTATAAAACTTCATATAGGAGCTCCTTTCAAAGAGTTAAAGCAAGTGTGAAATTGCCTCAGATTTGTGATGAGGAAAAACAAAGCAATGAAGCTCTTAGTAGAAGTCTCCACTTCGATAAATATTCAGTTATTCTCCCTGGCTCAATACCAGTAGCTACTCTCTATTTCAAGTTTATCTTGAGTGCTCTTACATTAATGTTTTCAATCCAGATGGCTTCATCTTGTCACTCAAAGTACATATGTCATAATGCCATTATGTAAAAAAATATAAATATTACATGTGCATAGAGAAAGTCTGAAAGGATATAAATTAAAATGCTAGTTGGGGGTTGTCCCTGAGTGATAGTTACAATGATTTTATTATCTTTTTGCCTATTTTCTCTAATCTATTCAAAATCCATAATTATCCATGGATAAACTATCTTATAAAATGGAAATTAAAAATAATAGAGATATTCCACATTAGGGTCTTTAATATACTTTTTTTGATTAGAAAATTCTTATTCTGTACTTTCGTCTATAAATGTAACTGGGAGAAGACAAACCGAAAGCAATTGGCTTTTCTATTTCCAGATGATGTTGTGACCAACTTTTCCCATTGTTTCTTATATCACTGGCTTCTATGATATAATATGATATGATCTAAGCTTTCCCCCTTTATACCTATAAGCCATCAGCACTTGGCTTCTGGCAGTGGAATGAGTGGAGGAATGAAAGTGGCACACTTTGGGAATTCAGGAGGGGATGGGGAAGGTCACATGTTCAGTCTCTACTTAGTACTGACACTCTGGAATGATTCAGCTGACAGCTGCCATGTGGATTAGCCTTAAAGGTCAGGTAGAAAAGAGCCAGGCAGTTGTTTTGAGATGGAAAAAAGAACCATCTCCTAAACTCTAAGTCCACTAGCTTTCCGTCTTTGGGGGTTTTGAGATGGAGGCTTGGTGGCTGCCCCTTTGGCTCTCTGTCCTGGAATCTGCTGGCACTTGGAGAATCAAGGAGGACTCGGGCTGCAGCTAATGTTCTGCTCCCCCGGGTACATCCTGGGAGGAGCTGCACTCACAGCCGCAATCACGGCTACTAACTTGTGTTGTATCCACTGCACATGGGGTCTGTAAATGGGGCAGTACAGGAAAAAGCAGAAGTGAAGATTTTGTGGTAGTTCAAGATGTAAAATAAAATCTAAAAAGTGCACCTGGGGTGAAGGGCAGAGCTGGCAGAAAGAACAGAAAGAAAAAGAAAATAGAGGAAGTACTGCCAAAAGCAAATGCACGGGTCTAATGTGTATGCAGGAGGCCTGAGAAAGGCCACCCGAAGGCTCTGATCACAAGACTCAGTCCAAGCCTTTAGTGCAGGGCTGAAGGGTAATGCATGAAGCAGCATCCCTCAGAGAGCAAGTTCAAGATACCCAGACAGGCTTAGCCCATGATGCTCACCAGCCAGACTTTCTATTCAGAGACTTGTCATGGCATTTCACAAATATCACAGGTGACTTTCCTTTCTGCAGATGAGACATCTTCTCCCTGGAACAGAAGATCACCCTGTGGAAGAAAATGGACGTGAGCACACCATATTGGAACAATAAAAATGTTCAAAAATAAATGGTTCAGTCAGGGCTGTTTGAATCCTACATAATCGTTCTGACTGTTTTGATATTTCCAATAATTACCTGTTTATACTCAGGCCATTCAGGTCAGCAACACATCCGAATCAGTGGGTTATCTGAGGGCTTAACCCACTGTCCAGCAGTAAAGCTAGTTCATCAGTACAGACAGGCACACAGACAGCACAGACAGCCTGGAACAGGCTTAAAATCACAATATTTTCACCAAAAAATGATACAAGATCAATTTTACCACTTCTTAGTGTCTGCATTAGGGAATTCACAAACTAGCCTTCACCTGGCCCTGCTGGAAAAACAAATACTCTGTATAGCCTCTCCATTCAGAGCCTCTTTTCCCCCCTTTTGGTTATAAAAGAAAATGACAAAAGAGAAATACATTATCAACACTTATTTATTTATTCATTGATCATGCCTCGTGGCTTAGGGGATCTTAGTTCCCCAGCCAGGGATTGAACCCAGGCCCTCCACAGTGAAAGCACTGAGTCCTAACCACTGGACCACCAGAGAATTCCTTATCAATCCTAATTTAAAGAGTCATTTTATTTACAATAATAGTATACTACAGTTTGCAAAATCCCTGTACATTTAGTATAAAATTTTAAATCTTATGGGGCTCTCTATGCAATTCATTTTATCTATGTGGAGTGGGGTTGGGAAGAGAGGATGAGATTATCTTGGAATCTTGTCCTTCTTGAAGAGGTTAGTTTTAATCTTTGAATGTCCAAGTGGCATCTCTGAGGTTCTCTGCATAACTGTTTTGTGCTTGCAAGAATCAGTGCTAAATGAGAAGCTGAGATTCTTGACTTCTAATCTCAACTCTCACTCAATGACTGTGGCAATTCAGAGTTTAGGTTTTCTTTCCATAAAATGCAGAGATACCATTACTTCCCTAGTATGACAATAAAATAACACACCTAAAAAATGATAGGTGTAATTATCTAGGTAATGTAGTTTTAAAGACAAAGCTTACTAAAGTTTCACCTGAACATTGGAGGCTCCATAAATACTATTTCTAGGTAATAACATTAGAGTGAATGAAAATGAATGGAGAGGGGCGGAGTCGAGAGGGGCGGAGTCAAGATGGCGTACTAGGAGGACATGGAATTCGCGTCTCCTCACAACTAGGGCACCTACCAGGCACCGGTGGGGGACCACGGACACGTAAGGGGACTGGAGGAGCCCCCAGCGACCAGGTAGAAGCACGGAGAATGGGGGGAGTGAAGGGAGATGAGAAGTGGAGGCGGGATGGGACTGGTGCCCCTGAAGGGCGGCTGGGGGAGGGGAAGGGATCCCATGCTGGAAGGGGTAAATTGGGGAACCACTGGGGGGCAGAGGATCAAAAGGAAGCGTGGCCAGGTTTCCTCTGCCCACTTGGACCCCGAGGAACCTGCTGAGATCCTGGGCCTGATCCTTTACCCACCGAGGCCCCCTCCAGCCATGCTGGCCCTGAGCGAGTGGGAGGGTGAGAAGGGGGAGCAAAAACAAAGGCCGGACCTCCGGCACCCCTGAGGGGCGGCTGGCGGAGGGGAGAAGTTCCTACACCATAGGACCCACCCACGGTTAGAGGGTCCAGTGGGGTGGGGGAGACCCTGTGGGAGACGGTGGTCGTGGGACATGAAGGAATGGAAGGGAAAGCAGCCAGTGCTTTCCCTGTCCACTTAGAAAATGGGAAGCCTGTTGGGCTTGCGGGCCTAATCCTCTGCCCTTGGAGCCTCCCTCCTGCCGTGCAGAACCTGAGCCCCACCCCTAAACCCCCAACCAGGGCCCCACCTCTACACTATGAGGGCCCCTCCAATGTGCTCAGCCTAAACCCCACCCACACACGCTCACTCACGGCCTTACCTCCAAACTCCAGAACCCCACACTCCAGAGGCCCTCCTTCAAACGTGCTGCCTCTCCCCTTCTGTGCGCTTCCTAGGCAGAGGCCCCGCCCCAGGCTTGAACATCACCCCGCCTAGGTCCCGCCCCACGCTCAAGCGTCAGTCCCCCACCAGCCTAAGTACCGCCCTACCCAAAACCCCGCCCCTGCCTAACTTCCACCCCCTGCCTAAATTCCACCCCCATAGCCAAGGCTTTTTTTTTTTCTGTGTGGTTTTATTTTACCTTGTTGCAGTTGTTTCAATTATAGTTTTATTTTTCCTAATATATTTTTTATCTTTCTAATTTTATTTTTTTTTATCCTTTGATATGGTACTGCTCCTTCCTTTCTTTCTGATTTCTTTTTTTGTTTTTAACCATGCCACAAAGCTTGTGAGATCTTGGTTCCCAGGCTGGAGGTCAGGCCTGAGCTCCTATGGTGGGAGCTCCGAGTCCAAACCGCTGGACTAACAGAGAACCCCAGACCCCAGGAAATATTGATTGGACTGAGGCCTCCTGGATGTCCTCATCTCAGCAACAAGACCTGGCTCTATCCAACTGCCTGCAAACTCAAGTGCTGGACGTCTCAGGCCAAACAACCAGTAAGACAGGAATACAGCACCACCCATCAAAAAGAGAGAAAAAAATAAAAAAGAAATGACAAAAAAATATGTTACAGACAAAGGAGCAAGGTAAAAACCTATAAGACCAAATAAATGAAGATGAAATAGGCAATCTACCTGAAAAAGAATTCAGAGTAATGATAGTAAAGATGATCCAAAATCTTGGAAACAGGATGGAAAAAATACAAGAAACATTTAACAAGGATCTAGAAGAACTAAAGAGCAAAGAGTGATGAACCACACAATTACTGAAACTAAAAATACTCTAGAAGGAATCAATAGCAGAATAACTGAGGCAGAAGAACGGATAAGTGAGCTGGAAGATAAAATGGTGGAAATAACTGCCACAGAGCAGAATAAAGAAAAAACAATGAAAAGAATTGAGGACAGTCTCAGAGACCTCTGGGGCAACATTAAATGCACCAACATTTGAATTATAGAGGTCCCAGAAGAAGAAGAGAAAAAGAAAGGGGCTGAGAAAATATTTGAAGAGATTATACTTGAAAACTTCCTTAACATGGGAAAGGAAATAGTCAATCAAGTCCAGGAAGCACAGAGAGTACCATACAGAATAAACCCAAAGAGAAACACACTGAGACACATATTAATGAAACCATCAAAAATTAAATACAAAGAAAAAATATTAAAAGCAGCAAGGGTTTGTGTTAACATACAAGGCAATCCATATAAGGTTAACAACTGATTTTTCAGCAGAAACTCTGTAAGCCAGAAGGGAGTGGTAGGACATATTTAAAGTGATGAAAGGGAAAAACCTACAACCAAGATTACTCTATCCAGCAAAGATATCATTCAGATTTGACGGAGAAATTAAAACTTTTACAGACAAGCACAAGTTAAGAGAATTCAGCACCACCAAACCAGCTATATGACAAATGCTAAAGGAACTTCTCTAGGCAGGAAACACAAGAGAAGGAAAAGACCTACAAAAACAAACCCAAAACAATTAAGAAAATGGTAATAGGAACATACATATCGATAATTACCTTACACGTAAATGGATTAAATGTTACAACTAAAAGGCAAAGATTGGCTGACTGGATACAAAAACAAAACCCATATACATGCTGCTTACAAGACACCCACTTCAGACCTAGGGACACATACAGACTGAAAGTGAAAGGATGGAAAAAGATATTCCATGCAAATGGAGATCAAAAGAAAGCTGGAGTAGCAATTCTCATATCAGACAAAATAGACTTTATAACAAACACTATTACAAGAGACAAAGAAGTACACTACATAATGATCAAGGGATTAATCCAAGAAGAAGATATAACAATTATAAACATTTATGCACCCAACATAGGAGCACCTTAATACATAAGGCAAATGCTAAAAACCATGAAAGGAGAAATCGACAGTAACACGATAATAGTAGGAGACTTTTAACATCCCACTTTCACCAATGGGCAGATCATCCAAAATGAAAATAAATAAGGAAACACAAGATTTAAATGACACATTAAGCAAGATATTCTTAATTGATATATATAGGACATTCCATCCAAAAACAACAGAATACACTTTCTTCTCAAGTGCTCATGGAACATTCTGCAAGATAGACCACATTTTGGGTCAAAAATCAAGCCTTGGTAAATTTAAGAAAATTGAAACCATATCAGGTATCTTTTCTGACCACAACGCTATGAGACTAGATATCAATTACAGGAAAAAAACTAAAAATTACAAACACGTGGAGGCTAAACAATATGCTACTAAATAACCAAGAGATCACTGAAGAAATCAAAGAGGAAATTAAAAAATACCTAGAAACAAATGACAATGAAAACAAGATGACCCAAAACCAATGGGATGCAGCAAAAGCAGTTCAAAGAGGGAAGTTTATAGCAATTCAATCCTACCTCAAGAGACAAGAAACATCTCAAATAAGCAACCTAACCTTACACCTAAAGCAATTAGAGAAAGAAAAACAAACAAACAAAAAAAACCCCAACGTTAGCAGAAGGAAAGAAATCATAAAGATCAGATCAGAAATACATGAAAAAGAAATGAAGGAAACACTAGCAAAGATCAATAAAACTAAAAGCCAGTTCTTTGAGAAGATAAACAAAATTATTAAACCATTAGCCAGACCTATGAAGAAAAAAAGGGAGAAGACTCAAACCAACAGAATTAGAAATGAAAAGGGAGAAGTAACAACTGACACTGCAGAAATACAAAGGATCATGAGAGATTACTACAAGCAATGATATGCCTATAAAATGGACAACCAGAAAGAAATTGAAAATTTCTTAGAAAAGCACAACCTACCGAGGCTGAACCAGGAAGAAATAGAAAATATAAACAGACCAATCACAAGCACTGAAATTTAAACTGTGATTAAAAATCTACCAACAATCAAAACCCCAGGACCAGATGGCTTCACAGGTGAATTCTATCAAACATTTAGAGAAGACCTAACACCTATCCTTCTCAAATTCTTCCAAAATATAGCTGAGGGAGGAAGACTCCCAAACTCATCCTATGAGGCCACCATCGCCCTGATACCAAAACCACACAAAGATGTCACAAAAAAAGAAAACTACAGGCCTATATCTCTGATCAACATAGATGCAAAAATCCTCAACAAAATACTAACAAACAAAATCCAATAGCACATTAAAAGGATCAAACACCATGACCAGCTGGGATTTTTCCCAGGAATGCAAGAATTCTTCAATACATGCATATCAATCAATGTGATACACCATATTAACAAACTGAAGAATAAAAACCATATGATCAACTCAATAGATGCAGAAAAAGCTTTTGACAAAATTCAACACTCATTTATGATAAAAACCCTCCAGAAAGTAGGCTTAGAGGGAACTTACCTCAACGTAATAAAGGCCATATATGACAAACCACAGCCAACATCGTTCTCAATGGTGAAAAAATGAATCCATCTCCTCTAAGATCAGGAACAAGACAAGGTTGCCCACTCTCACCACTATTATTCAACATAGTTTTGGAAGTTTTAGCCACAGCAATCAGAGAAGAAAAAGAAATAAAAGGAATCTAAATCAGAAAAGAAGACGTGAAACTGTCACTGTTTGCAGATGACATGATACTATACATAGAGGATTCTAAAGATGCTACCAGAGTACTACTAGAGCTAATCAATGAATTTGGTAGAGTAGCAGGATACAAAATTAATGCACAGAAATCTCTTGCATTCCTATACACTAATGATGAAAAATCTGAAAGAGAAATTAAGGAAACAGTCCCATTTACCATTGCAAGAAAAAGAATAAAATACCTAGGAATAAACCTGCCTAAGGAGACAAAAGACCTGTCTGCAGAAAACTATAAGACACTGATGAAAGAAATTAAAGATGATACAAACAGATGGAGAGATATACCATGTTCTTGGATTGGAAGAATCAACATTATGAAAATGACTATACTACCCAAAGCAATCTACAGATTCAATACAATGCCTATCAAATTGCCAATGGCATTTTTCACAGAACTAGAACAAGAAATTTTACAATTTGTATGGAAGCACAAAAGACCCTGAATAGCCAGAGCTATCTTGAGAAAGAAAAATGGAGCTGGAGGAATCAGGCTCCCTGACTTCAGACTATGCTACGAAGCTACAGTAATCAAGAGAGTATGGTACTGGCACAAAAACAGAAATATAGATCAATGGAACAGGATAGAAAGCCCAGAGATAAACCCGTGCACAAATGGTCACCTTATCTTTGATAAAGGAGGCAAGAGTATACAATGGAGGAAAGGCTACCTCTTCAATAAGTGGTGCTGGGAAAACTGGACAGCTACATGGAAAAGAATGAAATTAGAACACTCCCTAACACTATACACAAAAATAAACTCAAAATGGATTAGAGACCTACATGTAAGGCCACACACTATAGAACTCTTAGAGGAAAACATAGGCAGAACACTCCATGACATAAATCACAGAAAGATCCTTTTTGACCCACCTCCTAGAGAAATGGAAATAAAAATAAACAATTGGGACCTAATGAAACTTAAAAGCTTTTGCACAACAAAGGAAACCATAAACAAGACCAAAAGACAACCCTCAGAATGGGAGATATTTGCAAACGAAACAACTGACAAAGGATTAATCTCCAAAATGTATAAGGAGCTCATGCAGCTCAATATCAAAAAAACACACAACCCAAGCCAAAAGTGGGCAGGGGACCTAAATAGACATTTCTCCAAAGAAGTTATACAGATTGCCAACAAACACATGAAAAGATGCTCAACATCACTAATCATTAGAGAAATGCAAATCAAAACTACAGTGAGGTTCACCTCACACCAGTCAGAATGGCCATCATCAAAAAGTCTATAAACAGTAAATGCTGGAGAGGGTGTGGAGAAAAGGGAACCCTCTTGCACAGTTGGTGAGAATGTAAGTTGATACAGCCATTATGGAGAGCAGTACGGAGTTTCCTTAAAAAACTAAAACGAGAAGTATTATATGACCCAGCAGTCCCACTACTGGGCATATACCCTGAGAAAACCATAATTCAAAAAGGGTCATGTACCACAATGTTCATTGCTGCACTATTTACAATAGCCAGGGCATGAAAGCATTCTAAGTGTCCATTGACTGATGAATGGATAAAGAAGATGTGGTACATATGTACAATGGAATATTACTCAGCCATAAATGGAAACGAAATTGAGTTATTTGTAGTGAAGTGAATGGACCTAGAGTCTGTCATACAGAGTGAAGTATGTCAGAAAGAGAAAAACAAATACCATATGCTAGCACATATATATGGAATCTAAAAAAAAAGAAAAAAAAATGGTTCTGAAGAACCTAGGGGCAGGACAGGAATAAATACACAGACGTAGAGAATGGACTTGAGGACATGCGCAGGGGGAACGGTAAGTTGGGAGAAAGTGAGAGAATAACATTAACATATATATACTACCAAATGTAAAATAGCTAGTGGGAAGCAGCCGCATAGCACAGGGAGATCAGCATAGCACAGGGAGATCAGCTTGGTGCTTTGCGACCACCTAGAGGGGTAGGATAAGGAGGGTGAGAGGGAGACACAAGAGGGAGGGGATATGGGGATATAGTATGCATATAGCTGATTCCCTTAGTTATACAGAAGAAACTAACACAACAGTGTAAAGCAATTATACTCCAATAAAGATGTTAAAGGAAAAAAGAAGAAAAAAACATGTGAGCTACCTTTGTAGGCTAGAGATTAAGGCAAAATAACCATTTAAAAAAAATGAATGGAGAAAAATAAATTTAATTACTTTTTTTGAGTCTCTCCTGCCTTTACTCTGATCTTCTCAATAGCAAAGCCGGGGCTGCTCCACCAGTTGGACCAGCTGAAGTATGAATCGCTGATCCATTTGAGTTTCAACATTAGCAATTCTCCAATATCCACCTCAGTGTAAATTAGAAAGGAGTATGTTTTATTTGTGGAAACTTCAGGCCTGAATAAAAAATCAACATATTTGGTTAGTTCTGGAAAGCAGGGTTTTTTTTTTTTTTCCTTTTTCTTCCTCCTAAGATATAAATAGCTTTACTGTTTGGGGAATATTTTTCAAATGCAAAAAATGTCCAACAAAATATGCAAGATGCATGTCAATGGCATTTAGTGTATTTTAAATGATATCTACACTAATGTGTACCTTTAATGTATTCCAACTTTTATCCTAACAATATGAACTATGTAATATAATTCTTAAGAGAAAAAAGTTCATAAGTCCACCATTTAGAGATATTATTTTCATTTTCATATATTCCCTTTCAATTTGTATTGATATGTGAACGTGTCCTTTGTTACAGTCATAGTGTACATAATACAATTCTCTATTCTTTCTTTGTTCACTTCATATTTTGTCTTTCACTTTTTGCCAGGTTATACCTAGTTTTCTATAATTACAGTTTTTAGAGGCTAGATTGATTTTCTTGATTTGTTAAACCACAATTCACTTAACCATTGCCTCAGTTTTGGACACTTGCTTTGCTTCTAATTTATGCCACTATATGTACCACTGCAATGAACATCTTTTGCCATATAGCTTTTTAAAAATTTTTCTGTTAAATATGTGTTTTTCTAGGTGTCCTATGCCTCTTCTGTTCCTCAGACCAATGATTAGAGCAGGTAGCAGTGCCATGATAAACCCACATGCTGGAGGTCATGTTCCGTGGCTACTCACAGGGTGAAAGGGATGTTCTCACTCTCGGCCACAGTGCCATACAGAGAGATCTCGAAGGCCTGGTTGTTGTGTGTATCATTCTCAGTCCCAGAAAAATGTATCTTTACTTGGTAATGGAAGACTGTAGAGAGAAAAGCAGAACAACCTCTGATCAGTCTTTATGGAACACTACAGCCCAAATAAGCAGGCAATTCTGAACGACAGACAGTATCTTACTAATGATCAACAGGAAGTGCTCATACATGACTATAATTATGTGTGGCTTGGAAAGATTTCTTCATGTCTGTACAGTGCTCACTACTAGAAAATTCAGAATTTGAATTCTACTCCCTTGCATTAAAGTGTGATTGTAGTGGATAGGAAGAATCCAGGTGTATCTGAATTGCTAAAGCCAACCCAGAAAGTAGTCAACTTTGATGGGGTACTAGGAAGATCAAACCAAGAGGCCAAAATTCCCATGAAGCTTTCACTATGAACTCCACCTTTCCTTGGCTGTTTTGTCCCTTAGCATCTGGAACAAGCATATTTGGTATTTTTTACTGTCACTGTATGTGACCATGTTTCTTCATGTTTCTTGGGTATGTCTGACCTCCCTACACTGTATGTAGGCTCCTTCAGTTCAGAGGGTCACGTGTACCTTCTATTCTCCACTGTCTAGCACACAGTCAGTAAATAATAGGCCCACAATAACATTATTTCATTAAGTCACCAGTGAGGCTGTAAAGACAGCCAGTTCCTAAAGTGTTCTGTATTAGAGAGAGCCTCCAGAAGCAGGTACTTAAACTTCCACACCTCCTCCTACTCTCCCCATCTCAACTAAAAACCCTGAGTAGATGGGATGCGGGAGAGGTTAAGGGATAGGAAAGGCAGCAGGCTTGCAACACAGCTGTAAAGGATGAAGAGAAAGAGTTTGGGTTAAATGGAGCCCTTGCAGGCATCGCCACAGACCAGAGCAAGGGAAGTCTGACTGCCGAAGTGTCCCCGGAGAACACTGAGGCAGGATGCTGGGGATGAGTGAGCCCTGCCCAATTCTTCAGAAGATTATGGTCTCCTCTATACCTGACACACACTTCCCTACTCTGAAAAGTCAAGGAAGCTAAGGATTCCCTCATTGCTTAAAATGTTTCCTTGAATTATAGATGCTCCAAACCTCTGGACCGCCAAATGCACCTCTAGATTCTAACAAACCACCTTAAAAATGGGTGCCTCTATCAGATATATTTTACCCTGGGAAACTGTTCTTCAATGCCATCTCTTCCCTCATACTTCCACCTGGACTCCACATAAACTAGCCTTTCTGATATTAGTCCCTCTCTCTAGATTTATCTGATTATCTCCTCTTCCTGTCTCCCTTCAATTCCTGCAGGTCTTGCTCTGAACAAGCTGCCAAGTTTGAAATTCAACTGTGAACAAATTCATGACAAAATGGGAATATCTTAGAAAGTTTGGTATAGACTTCCCTCCCAGGAATAGTTATATTTTCAAATACAGGTGGTTCTTGCCTTCACTGAAAGCAGACTTTAGGAGTTTGCAAACTTTTTCTATAAAGGGCCGGATAGTAAATAATTTAGGCTTTGTGGGACCAAATAGTCTCTGTCCCAACTACTCAGCTCTGCTGTGGAGGCATGAAAGCAGCCTTAGTCAGTACAGAAATGAATTAGTGTGGCTATATTCTAATAAAACTTTATTTACAAAAGCAGGTGGTGGGTTGGATTTGGCCCATGGGCCATAGTTTGCTGACCCTGGATGAATGGTTTCAGATTAACTTGGAGCCTGGTGCTGATGCAGTGGTCCATGCTAATGGTCACAAGTACAAAGGATGGTGGCAAGCAGGGCTGCTGCACAGAGCAGTGCAGTTGTGCCCTGGGTCTTACTGGCAATGGGAATTAGGAGCTTCAGTAAAATGGATTCGTACAACTCCTTCTCTACCAACAGAAACACAAGTGAGGGATCGGAGTTTAGCAACATCGTTTTATCATCTCTGTTGCAATGGACAGAATCAGTACATGTGATGCAACAAGCATGATAAGAAAAATAGGATCAAATCAATTTTCCTATTTACAACAGTCTCCAGCCTACCTTTGTAGGGCATCTGAGAACGAGTCTTCAGGTACATTTTGCTGCTTCTTTTGGCTCTGACTTTATTGACCTCATAGCCCAAGTTGTTGCAACGGTTCTTTCTGCAACTCAGGCAGAGCCCTTTTTCAAAGGCTTCCCTGGAATTGCACCGGTAGGCCTTACTTGGATTTTCTTCATTCAACAGAGAGTCAATGAAGAGATGAATGGAACGCTCGTGGGAGCACTTCACTAGCTGGTCCACATCTGGGGCAAAAGAGACACAAAGAACATTTCAACTCTGTGACAGTCCACAATGAGTGTTTCGTCTCGCATGTCTAAAATAGTTGAGGTGTGGTGTTAGAATAAAATGACCCCCTTGATTGTAGGTCCTATTTAAGGAGGTACTCTTGGCGGCAGCTTCTCACCTACCCCCAAGAGCGCCAAAGTTGCAAATTTATAGGGAACTTTTGATGTTTTTGCTGTCTCCATTTGTGAGTATGTTTATGAAGCTATAATAAGAGACATCCAAGATAGAAGTCGATTTCCCCCAGTTTATCACAACTTTCTCTTATATTGAAAGCATATAATACTTCTAAATGCTTCTAGAAACATAACTCTAGAAACCACATCATAAAGGGCAGGCATAATTGTTAAATTAATAGTATCTTATCATAGATATTGATACTATGTATAATTGAGGGGTGTGTCACTGCTAATGATTTTTACATTAAATGAACTATAGAAATAATCAGCAATGTCATAAACGTGCAGCTATTACCATAAGCTTTATAACAATTAAAGTTAGTAACATTATGCTGTAAATTCTATAATATATGCCCCAAACACCTGAGCATATTGACTACAGGTAGGTCCCATTGTCCACAAGGTATGCAAAGGTCCCTTAAAACAAATCATAAAATTAACACAGCTAACATGATTATTAAAGTAAATAATAAAAACTAATATTAAATTGTATTTTCTTCTTAAAAATTTGGAATATTTATTCTTAGGGATTGGCGATTTTTTTCTGATTTGTACATCTCTTTTAAAGGCTGACAAAAGAAATTTGGACTAATTAACATGTCCTTTACTTTTAGTAAAATTCAAAATAACTCTACTTGTTTTGTAGCTGTATTCAAAGTTTAGCATGTGGCCAGATAACACTTTCAAAGGCAGTGCAGTTCTCTTGTCTAAATCTCACCATTTTTTTTTTCCTGTTATTACTGCAAGTGCAGTAGTTTACAATATAAGTGTAGTTTACAATATAAGATGAAATGTCTCTCTGACCACAGGAAGTACTGAGCCTCTGAGGTGGTCATGCTAAATGTGACAGACTTCTTCAAAAACATATCTTTGCTAAATGTGTGTATTCAAACTATGTACTTGTGGAGAATGGGTAGGACACTTGGTCAGTAAGAGTTAAGGTGAAAACTTACATTTAATTAACTTCTAAATTATATTTACCTCCAAGGCCTCTCTCTGCAATCACACGGATAGCTTCTGCAATGTTACATCCTGGTTGGAAAGTGCCTCCATTAGGATAAATGTCAACATGCCCTACTGGTTTCTGAATTCCAATACTTCGGCCAGGTGACCCTCTGGTGAAGGTGTGTAAGACATCTACAAAATCCGCATCATCTGGAGAAAGGCGACCTGGGGCTTCTGCATACTCAAAGTTGGGTCCAGCTGGATCTAGGCCTTAGTGGGAAAACAAAAAGTCCTCAGAACTTTTTAAATTCCCATTAGTTTTAGTCTCCTCCAGTATCACCTTATCATTCCATTGTTCATCATTTGAATGTAAATGGCAGCCACATAGATTCTTATTAGCACCTCCTATTCTATAGTGACTGGATTTTTAAATTACTGAGATTCATAAAAGCAGCTTAACTCCTTCTCAAATAAAATTTGAGTTTCTCAAACTAGCCATTAAATAACAATTTTCCCTCAGTATGACTTGATTCCCTTTTGTATCAATAAATTATTTCTGAGCCTGGTTAGAAGGCGTTTATATAGTGCTGGGCTCTTTCTTCCTCTCTACACAGGCCAAACAACCAATTGCTATTGGCCCAGATGACAAGACTCCTTTTTCCAAATGGCCTCTGGTGTTGGTCCTTTTTCATTTTTCCCAGTATTGATGTGAGAGGTGACATATGTGTGTGCAATAAACTATCAAAGCACAGAGCAGAGGGAGGAGGGAAATGGGTTTCTCAGAGACACCACTGGGCTCTCTGTGCTTAACTCTGCACCATTTCTCTTCTACTGCCATTAGACGGTAAGCTCATGAGAGCAAGCGTCTGTATTTTATCTTACTCCAGAAAAAGAGCCCTCCCATGAGATAACCAAATGGCCAGGTGTACCCAGAAGACTACCACTCACATATGGTTGTTTGACAAACAGTCTGATTCTCTTTCAGAAAATGACAGGCATCTCAAGTCTTTTGTTATAAGAAAACTGGCATTGCTTTCTTACCGGTAATTCTGTTGACCTTCTTATTGGTCAGACTTCCTGCAATGCCAGCAACATGGGCTCCAAGGCTATATCCCAAGAGATGCACATTGTCCAGAGGATAATTAAATTCATCCTTTGGAAGAAGAAAAGAAAAAGGTATTTGATATTTTACAGTTCTTTGCAAAATATCACTGCTAAAAGAAATAAAAGTTTAATAGTATTCCCACCAAATAAATAAATAAATAAAATACATTGTTTTGAAAATATAGGCAATACTGAAAATTAATTCTACTTATTTTAATTTCTTGTTACAGATGAGAGGAACATATACTATAGTATTGAGATTTTCTCTTTCCTTAATAACATATTTAAATTAGAAGGTTTTCCCATACATCTGAAATAGAAATGTATGGAAACATGAATTTCCATACATCTGAAAATATATGTATATGTGTATATTTATATATAGATATTTGTATATATATTGAATAGATACATACATATACAAATATATATTTAACTCATTATTCTCTACTCTAAATACCCTGCATCACTTTATTCTTTAAGGTTAGCCAAGCAATGACTTAAAATCAGAAAATATTACAGGGGAAAGGACCACAGACACGTTGAGTCCAGTCTCCTCACTCAACAGATGAGAAGTCTGAGGTCCAGGAAGGTGATCTGATTTGTCCAAATTCACTCTCCTGGTTAGCAAAAGAGTCAAGAAAAGAACTTTTATCTTTTAATGAGCAGCCAATAAACAGCTTATTTTTTACCTCCAAGCATCTGACTTAAATAATTTGGTCCTGTGAGAGTATTAGCTTCCTTTCAACCCGAGATACTTTCCAAAGGTAATTTTCAGAGAATGGCCTCAGAGAGCCAGAGGGAGTAAAACTCCTGACTCTCAGCACCATATATCCTACAGACTTTTCCTGCCATTTTTCCCTAGTTCATCTCCATCACTCCCTTAACCCTCAACAAAAATCTGGATCCTTAATCCACACTAAGGAATAAGTACTATTAATATTTTTGTCAAAGAGATTGATATTCTAACAGGTCAAACCCTGGATAAAATTTCCATGTGCCAGCCAACTGGGAGGGAAGGATTTGGGTGAACATGACATCTCCCCTCTGCCCTGAAATAACAAGCTTTTGTCCCTCCTGCCCACTTAGTTCTTGGTCTCAGCAAATCCATTCACCATGAAAATATCAAAGGACAGGGCAGGGCAGGACTACGCCTTATGGGCTTTATAGCTTTATCATTCTTATCATAATGATGCTTTTAGTCAGAAAATAATGTCCAGGCTTATTCTAAAGATATGAGTTGACCCAGAAAATATCTATATCTAAGTGAAAAAGAGCAACAACCAGTCATTAATTCAGCTGTAGCCAAGAGATCTGTTTTGGACATACAAGGCTCCTTCCCCCAGTCTTACCGCCATCCAGTTGATAAACTTGGCCACATCCTGTCCCACCAGTTTGGTGTACCCCGCAGACACAGGATAATGCTGCTGGGCCCGTGACAGCCAGTCCACCACAATAACGTTAGAGTCCGGTTCCCTCTTGTACAGGGCAGCCACGAGTTTTGGCACCCAACTCTCATACATTCCTGTCACCTGAAGAGGATGATACCAGCATTCTTAAAATATCCACCTACAACTTGTTATAGATATGTCAGCCCAATACACCTACATTAAATGGAAAAAAGAAACAAACCCACGGGAAGCCCATTGGCTCAGACACAAAACTCAAACCACAAGAGTATTCAGAGTCTTCTGCCTGACCCTTCTGAGGCAAATTTGTGTACCCCAAAGAAGGACTGTGTTGAGCTCAGGAATGGCAGACTGAGGTTTCAATTTTAAAAGCATATTTTATAAATTCAGTAAAACTTCAATAATTTATAGTATTAAAAGGAAAGATCAATCTGAATAAGTTAAAAATTTGCAGCAGAATTACAGACGATTTTAAAAGAAATTTAGTTAAAAAAAAAAGAAATTTAGTTTAAATAATTTCAATTAGGCTAATAAGTTAATTGGGAGATGTGAATGCCCTTTATTCTTATAAAGGGTCATTTACGTACAACATTTGACGTGATAATGAAAAAAATAGTTTTAAACATACTAATCTATTCCAACAGAAGGTAACTTTGTTTAGCAATCTCTTCATACATAAGAAAATTATTAGTTTCAGTTCAGACTTTTCACAATTCTCTCAAATTCTTGATTATCACAGTGCAAATTAATGAGGCTTAATAATTGCCTTTCCCAAATTATTAGATTGGTCCTGTTTTGGAGATAAGCAGACTGCCAACTGTAATTCTTTGCTTCTTGTGGATAAAAGCCCCCAAATTCAAAGTCAAAAGACTTATGCTATCAAAGAAGAGACATTGGACATCTTTGCAAAGATGCTTACTTTAAAATAATCGAAACACACTAAAAAACTGCAGATGATAAAATTCCATGCCTTCCTGCCAGGAGCCTGTACACAGCAACAACCTACTTTAAATCCGCAAATCTATCCACTCCTAATATTACCTGAGAGCAGATCATACTGTAGCCACAGTAAAGGTTACTCAACTATGTAACCGACAGGAAAAGATTCTGAAATCCATGTTTAAGGCAGCTTTTAAGGGGAAGCTCGTAAAACCTATATTCTTCTTAGAGTAATGCCAATAGACAAAAATAAGACTCTTGAATTCCCAAACCAAGGGACTTCATTTAAAACTTTGATCTTAGATGGTGGGTTCTTTTAAATCTATGCTTCCATTTTGTTTAGTCTATTTTCTAGGCTAAAACATTAAAACATGAGCTCTCTCTTCACTCCTGACACTAACTGCACAATTTTTAACCAAATTGTTGTGCTCTGTGGAAGGAAAAAGCAAGCCTGGGACTCAGGAGATCTTGGTTCCAATCCCAGCTCTTCCACTGATTACTTCTATGAACACAGGCACTGTATTAACCTTACTAGGCTACCTATAAAACAAAGTGGTCAGAATCAGATGACCCGGAAGTTACGCTCCACCTCCAAAATTTCTTCTTGTGACCATTTTGGTTCCCAATCTACTTGCAGTGATCAAATGCCAGCTCTATAATCTATTTCCAGCATGAGGAGAAAACAAAAAAGAAAAAGCACATAGGTGATGTGAGCCCATTAGGAACATGTTTAAGTCTTCTTTGAACATGTCTCAGTGAGGCTGCTTCAAGCCTGGGTACAGCCTGGGTCTTTGGAGGAACCAGCTGGAATGCCCACCCAGCAAAAAAACCCTAAGGAATTGGTCTTGCCTCCCTTTCTCCTCTCTTAGAGGTTGAAAGCTGGCCACCCTTTGCAACTGCCTTTTGAGAGAGGATGATGTCATTTCTTCAGAATGCAATGTTAATCACTCCTCTCAGCCAGGGGTGAGGATATCCAACACCACAATGAGAACCCTGGACTTAAACACAAGCATGTGGCCAAGCTCCAGGACAGCTGTGTCTGACTGCCTTCTGGCAGGTGTCCTGTGCACACTGCATGCTAAGCATTCTTTCAGGTTCGTCAGAGCTGCAGAACAAAGCTGCAGAACCTCCTCACTTCCCCTAGTCCTACGCCCTTGAGTCGCTGAGCAGCTTACCTCAGACACGGCAGGAAAATCTCATTTGCTCTCAGCCCCTGTTTTAAGTTTTTCTGTACTATCAGTGTTTCTAAATTAGGTAATCTGTCAAAGGGCAAGGAACCCAACATACTCCTACAGTGAATGATACTTTTAGTAACTGCCTAACAACCAATCTAATTCTTTCCTTTTTTAATTTAACATAAGACACTGCTATAAGTAACCCCAACAAAGGGGTGGAAAACAAGGACCCAACTTCTTCAATTCTGAAAAGGTATTATTTCCTAATTTTTTCTTCTGTGCTTCCTTAAATCAGTACCAATTTTTAAAGGCTTTGATTCTTGGGCATACAGCTGAACTTGAAGCTCTCCTTGCCACCTGCCCCAGGTGGTCCCACTGAACCAGCCAGGGAGTTGACTGAAATGGCTGAGATCGGTTATCCAGCACGGCTGGATGAGCTATAGCACATACCGACCAGCTCTGTACGATGAAACTCAGTCCCACAGCCAGTGGCCCAGCCTCTGAGCCCAGGCACTCAAAAAAAGTCAGGACGTATGATGTGAAGAATATAAGTGGGCTTATTGGGCAGTAGGGCTAATGATAGAAATTGGTGCTATCTACTGATACTAGGTGAGTCGTGCCATCTTAATGTGAGAAGGAAATGTTTTTCAAATATTCTTAAATTATAAAATTCTCTCAGGGATAAGATTGAGATGCCTGAGATATTCAATTTATTTCTGTCATATAAATGCTTATTAAGCTTAAACTTTTTTGAAAAGTATTAACAGCCAAGACTACATACAACTAAAATGTCTCTAAAATCACCAAAGATTATGTTTTCCTATTTAAACCTCTTAAAATATAAAAAGATCTACGTTAGGAATTTGAATATGTAATTTTATCATAAGATATGTAATTTACTGTGTTACCTCTAGTAAATAGATGTATTTTATTAAAATAAACATCCCTGTGAATTCTGTTACTAGTTGCCTTCATCTCTATAAAAGTTATAGCAATTGTCCTAGACTGTGAATAACAAAGGCACTTATGTAGGAAAAGAAATCAGGACTGGAAGTATCAATCGTTAGCTAATTCATCTCATTAGAATTTAGTGTCTATTACCTTATTCACAAGCTCGGACACAATGGAAAGATATTATCTCTTTAACCATCAATTTTATATAAGTCCTTTTTAATAAACAGTAAAATATGCTCACTAAGGAATGAAAATATTGAAAACAAGCTAAAGTAGTTAAGTAAGAACTATACCATATAAAGTGACTAATTAGCATATCTATTCACATTCTTATCATGTCGCTGACAGTTCCCTGGCTAGCCCTCTTTAACCTCAAGTAAAGCTCCCAAAAGTTTACAACTGGAGAATGTTGAAAGTGGAGGGACGTCTAGTCTAATCTCATTGTTTTACAGATTAGTAAACTGAGGCCCAGGGATAAGAGGTATCTGGATCCACATCACAGAGCCGGAGAATGGCAAAGCAGAACCAGAACCAGCACCTCCTCCCTCCACTCCAGCTCTCTCCTCCCCCTTACAGGTTATCTTCCTTAGGAAAGGACTTTGGCGAAGTGTTGGACGAATCAGGATCATGCCAGTTTTCCATTGTCTCCTCTAAATGGTAACCTATATTCTTCTCTGTACTTGAGCAAAGGCCCAGGGGAACGGCTGGTCCAAGGTCACAGCTAGGTACCGTGGTACAATGAAGGCTGGCACTGTCCAGAGGAAGTACCCATGAACCTTTGGCTTTAGATTCCTCAGTCCCCACCCCGAGCCAGAATTGTCTTTACTCAAGTTTTAAAGCAAAGCCATCACTGGGTTCCCATCACTGGGCTCCCAACAACTGGGGCAAGACAATCAGAATGCTTGGTTCATGCCACTCAGCTCCTTCCTAAGGAGCCTTTCTTACCGTCCAGCCGTGGAGCACCATAAAGGTTTTGCTGCTGTGGTTAAATTGACAGTTAGCCACAGATTCTGTCACTCCAGGAATGAGGTGGCAAGTGTCCTCAGCTGTGTCTTCGGGGGTCCTGAGAGCAAATTTACTTTCGATGTCTATAAAATCTTTTCCTCCTGTAATTCCTGAAAAGGAAAAATTGGATAAGAGCTTAATTAGACGGTTGTTTTACTTGCTGGACTGATATGTTTTAGATTCACAAGCAAAACACCACCAATGCTATTTTTGTTTCTAAAGTTAAAAAAAAAAAAACTGAATGTGGATTGAAAGAGAATGACTGATCCTCCAGCGGTGCTCAAAGTTGACAGAGACAGCCTTAAAATAACTGAGTTAAGTAACATTGACCTCTCCTGTGTCTTCCATCCTTTTCTTCAGCTCTTTTTTCAGTCAAGGGGTGTGTGTGTGTGGTGTATATAGTTTCAAGTAAGACAACTTCGATTTGGGAATTCCTTAATTAATCTTCTCTCAAAATATGAATTTAAGTGAGTTAGCTGAGGTTATGCTGCCAATAGTGGGAGAGAGAGTAGGGACCAGAACCCAGGTCTCTTGGTTGTAGTTCTTCTAGAGAACACTGTCTCAGGGCGCTTGTGTTGTGTAGTTCCACTTACTTCATATATGATTTCACCCTCTTTAAATCTCTGATTACATCAAAAGATTGCCTTCCTGCAAAATATGATACAATAAGGTTTGTTTGAAGGAAGGTTGTTTCCTTTTCACTAGCATTATTTTTTTTAATTTTAGAAAGAAGAAAAGTTGGAAACATGGGGAAGTTTTTGTATGGAATCATTCCCACCAGCATGGCAAGATGCATCACTTTAAAATGTTTTTAAAAATCCTTTAGCGGGTTGTTCAGAAATATCTGTGCTATGTGTGAGTTATGGTTAATTCTTCCCCCCAGTATTTCTTTTCTCAATTTTGTCTCTACAGTCTTCCACACAAAGTCCTTGCCTAAAGTACTGTAGCAAAGGTGGTTTTGGAAAGAATCCACTTTGGTTCTTCATGGTTAATCCCAAAGTGAGTCAGGAGAGAAAGAGAACTTTGGCCTAGTTTTTGACTCTCTGGACAATACTTCTGAATGTTGATAAATGTTCACAGGGTATTTGTAGGTAGTACATATAATATCACAGTGAACACTTTAAGTAAATTGTATTGCAAATAAAATCAAACTCTTTTATAAAGCAAGCACACCAAAGGGAAGTTATATTAAGAAGTTATCTAATTTCTGGTCAAGTAAAAAAGAAGTCAAAAAACCTATCCATTCACTACAAGAAGGTAGTAACTTATACATTTTAGATTTGGCTATTTAAAAGTTTCAAAAGGTAAATAACTAAGGTTGCTTAGAAATACTTCTAATTTCTTAATCTAAACCTTCTTCCTTTTCACAAAAGTTGAAAATCCATAATTTCAAATAACCTTGCAAAAGTCAGACCAAAAATTAAAATAAGAATGATATAGTACAGTGAAAGTACAGGCATTTGAATCAAACTTATTATATAACTTTCTGAGGACTGACCAGCATTCTCCTTTTTAATTATTTCCCAAAATTCCTTAAACAATAGTGTGGTTGCTTGCAAGTGATTCATTATATGTAACAAGTTGATCTCTCTCTCTCTCTCTCTGTCTCTGTCTCTCTCTCTCTCTCTCTCTCTCTCTCTCACACACACACACACACACACACACACACACACACACACACCTCTAGCACCTAAACATACTAAGAAGATTTATTCAGATAAAAGACTGTGATAGACTATTGATATTTAAAGCTTTTTTTTCATTTCCATATAGTAAAATTTCACTTGAAATCCATTCATTAATCAAGAATATTCTCTGCCTCTCAACTCATTTGAAGATGTGGGTTTTCCTTTTCCTTCCTAACCAGAAAGCACTCTGGTGGCCTAATAATTTATTTGATGGTCGAAAAAAATTATAGATTTTTAATCTGATTCCACTTTCAGATTCTGCCCAAGAAGTTCTTTTACTGTTAGAAAGTGCTTTAGAAAATTGAAAACTAAATTAACTTTACCCTCTATATATTTGCTCTATATCAAATAACTCATGTTTCCTCTCATAACAGTCTTATTTTAACACATTCGATCAGCAAGCTTTTTAAAGCAGAAATACTCTGAACAATCTGGCAGGCAGATCTTGCCCACTACCTATTTGCCAAACTGATATTTAAGATTATTGCCTTGCATAACTCCAGAGGATACCAGTCACTTTTATTCTATTTTTTCCTAGAATTGTGCAACACGGTGGCTCTGGTATTGCTGGTGGTTTTGAAATCACTAAGAATATTCTTTGAAATTATTAAGGCAGGATTCCAGTTTCCCACAACCAACCTTTTCTGTTGGGTACATCACTTGTAAAGAAAAATGATAGGAAATTCATACATTCTCAAGCAAATTTGTATTTGGAAACTTTTGTTTCACTTTTCATGGAATTTTTTTTTTCATTTTAAGTTACAGAAAACATAATGAAGCCTTTGACAAGAAAATAATACCACTCTATATGCCACGTGATGTTTTCAATTCTATGTTTGTTCTTTATATGAAATCACAAATGTTACTGGTGTTTAGTCAGTCTTTCCCTCTCTTTGGCGTTCTGACAGGTATTTCCACACTACTGGTGTTTCCAACCCCTCAAGGATGTCTTGGCATTCTAAAGATGAGTGTGCTTTCCAAACATCCACCAGCCCTAACACAACTGACTTAGGCCAGGAAGAGTTAGGGAGAAGGATGGACCCTGATTTATGGGTCATCAATTCATTATGGGTCATTATGAGTATGTTTAGTTGACCTAATATATACACTGGGATTGCTCCTGGCTGGCAGATGAACTGATTTGGCTCAACTGTTGCTAAAAAAATTATTGTTTTTCATACATGGAAATGATATTAGTGACTCTGCCCTTAGCCCTTTAAGGGGAGAAGGACCTTTCACCAGATCCCCTTAGAAATTAAAGCCACCTTAGAATAGTGTGTGTCAGGGGAGAGGTGCATAGGTTTAACCTTTTATAAGGGCCCCTATTCTGAATTTGGCTTATCATATCAGTAACATCACACCATCAGACCTGTTCTTATCAAACACTAAGGGGAGAGATTTTGGGGCACCAGGAAAGTTACAAGTTAATGCATTTCTTGATATTATCTTTATCCCTAAATTCCTAAATAGATAGCTAAAAATCTATGTGTATAAACAAAGACAAGGAGTTATCTTAATATGGATAATAACTCACAGGAATGAAATTAGGCTGAGAAGTCAAAGCACTTTAAAGGTACATTTATAGAGGGTACATTATAGGAGGAACACTGAGCATCCCAGGAAAGAGACTCTAAAGGCAGTTCACAGTTATCAGATAAATAAGATTAACATTTATATGAAGACATGAGATACAAGAGCTCAATTATAATGCAATTCTCTTAGAAGTTTCTACTTCCTTTCTCTCTTTTTCTTTCCTCTCTCTCTCACACACAAAAACACACACTCCTAAAGAACTTCATCAGTAATTCACCTCCTCTCTGAGGCTGATGGTCACAGTCATTGACAGCTTCTGTAGAATGCCAAAAAACAAGTGAAAAAAAACCAATGGGGGTGGGGTGGGGGGGTAATCAGTGCTGTTATCTGACTGAATTAATTGAGGTTTTCAGATATTCCAATGTAAACAATGTGCCTGACTTACCTAACAAGCTGATTTACTTTTCATTTTTATAGAAAAAAGTGTTTGCTAAAATAGTGGCCGTAAAATGTGCAGCCCAATTTCTCTTCCCAGAATAAAGCAAAAAAGGAGGGCTGAGCTAAAAATACACTGCCTGAAAGAAAGTGAAAATTTCCCATTGTCAGTTTCCCCAGTGCCTGACTCCCACCTTTCCATACAGCTATTCATCAATCACTCTCTTGCTGAGCTCTGCTCCCCTTGAGGTGATACCTGCTACTTTGCTGTCATCACCCAACATGTTTAACTCAGATGTTAGCCTAGAAATTCACTATGGCCAGTCAAATAGAACTGCAGCTACTGAGCTCTTCAAATTTCCTAATGGGGCCATGCAGGGGCTGTGGTGCCTCCAAGAGCAAAGAGCTGAGGGCAGTGCCTGTGTCCTCATATTCTTCCTAGAAATCGAGAATGAATAAGTAAAGTCAGAGCCCAGAGGGGGTGCTGCTTGCCATTCCCTCACACTCGTACCTTTCTACTCTGAATTTCTTACATTCCTACCTAAATTCATTTGGAGGATAAAGGGGGCAGAAATTTGCTGTGTTGGGAGAGGCACAATATAAAGGGGAGGGGGGGAGGGGAGCAGTAGAGTGAGAGTGGGAGGGAAGGATGAGAAGGATTAATTTCAAGTCCACTTCAAAATGATTCCTCCCTTACAAAGCATTTACAGCCATGAAAAGCATGTGTTGATTAAAATCCAATTTAATTCATTAATCACTTGTATCCATTTACATCAAAGAGTAAAGAATTAGAGGGGTCTAAGAGAACGCTTTTTAGAATTTTTTATTTGAGTACAATTGCTTTACACTGTTGTGTTAGTTTCTGCTGTACAGCAAAGTCAATCAGTTATACGTATACATACACCCCCTTTTTTAGATTTCTCTTCCATCTAGGTCGCCACAGAGCATTGAGCAGACTTCCTTGTGCTATACAGTAGGTTCTCATCGGTTATCTATTTTATACATAGTAGTGTATATATGTCAATCCCAACCTCCCAATTCATCCCATCCCCACTTCCCCCCTTGGTATCCATAAGTTTGTTCTCTACATCTGGAGGGGTCTAAGAGAATTTTGAGTCTGGTCCAAACTCCTCATTTTAGAGTTGAGGAAGCAAAACCCAGAGAGGTGACCACTGACTAGCCCAGGAATTTAGCGTCCTGAATCTCTCAGGGAGTCTAGAAAAAACTCAATCTGTGGATGACACTTATTTGTGTGTGTTTTTTAGTCTAAGTAACATTACTCTGTAGTGTACTTTCTGAAATAAGAATTTGGAGTTTGTTCCAACCTTTTTCTTGGACCGTGTAAAACACTATCCAGCGGCACATGCTACTTCATGAGATGTTTAAGACTTTCTAATTGAACAACTTAGTGCTGAAATAAAACAAGCGTTTGGCAGCAACCAAAGTCAGAGACAAACTCGACTATAACGTGAACCACTGCATACCGCGCCGCCTGAAAGCACAACCGAAGGACACCGCCCTAACTGCAAGTCCACCAAGGAAGAGAAAAGAAAACGTTGCCTCCTTGCATGACTTGCTTCAGTTGCCTTTTCAGTTGCTGCTGTGTGTTAACTGAACCAAGGTTCAAGTTACACAGGCTGCCTCTACTGTGGCAGGTCTCGGGCTGGGCGCTCACCTTCCCTGCAATAAAGAAATGCACATCCGGCCTCGAAGCCTCAACCCTGGTGAGAGGTAACTGGGGTTCAGCCAGTGGCCTCCCGGCGGCGCCCAAGAAACCCCAAGTGCTCGCGACCGCACCGCGGGGCAGGGCGTCCGGAGCCGAGCTCAGCTCGCAGGACGGTAAGGGTAGCCAAGTGCAAACCTGGCAACCCCCAAGTCAGCGGCCACAGACTGCTGGTCGTTCTGCCACGTTTTTCAGGAGGGTCAACCCTTCGCTAGGTTTGCTGGCCGCTAAGAAAAGCCGAGCGTACAAGAGTCGAAGTTAAACAGCTTCCCCGGCGCCCCAACTCTTGCAGGACGCTGCGTCCCCAGGACTCCGCGTCCCGCGTCCTCTCCTCCCACCTCCACGTGCAGAGCAAGAATGTCCTGTACTCCTAAGTGGCGGCCAACACCTCCCCCCGCGACCCGCGGCCACGGGCCAGCTTCTCCAGGAGAAGGGGCCACTTTCTAACCGCGCTCTCAATGACGGGGACTGAGCCGCGGCCAAGGCCAAGCCAGGGTCACCTTGGCTCCCTTGCCTTTCATTCCAGACCCCCCCCCCCACCCCGAGCGAAAAGGTTGCTGCAGGTCACCGCCATCTGAGCCCTTCTTCCCGCACCCCTGGTCCCGCCCCTCACACTCTCCCCCAGCTCCCTTCCCTGCTGAGCCCAGGCGGCCGGGAACTCAGCCTCAGCCAGAGTGGAGGGGACAGCGCGGGAACGCGGGAAAGAGAGAAAGTAGAAGTGGGAGCCGCCCCAGAGAGATCGGAGGAAAAATTCCCTCCGTGGCCCTCCCAGATCCCACCCCGGTGACCCTTTCTGGGGCAAGCGCCCGGGCTAGGAGAGTCCCCGGCGCGCATCGCAACCCCTTCCTACTTCCTCCTTCCCATCTTCACAACGTGTGCAAGTGGCCGCTGAGCAGATTCTGCAAGTGGAGGGGAGTCTGCGCGCAAAACTTACTGTCAGCGGTGGCCACCCCTCCGCGGGAGACGGTCAGACTCTGAAGCCACACGCTCAGAGCCACCAGAAGCAGGGCTTTGCTCTCCATCTCGGGGCGCGTCCCTCTGTGGGAGTTACAGGGCACCCGGCTGGAGCGGGGACAGACGGATGGACCGGCTGAGTCTGAGGCGGGAGCAGGCTGGAGCAGCGGTCTGGCGCAGGGCAAGTCACCCTTTAAAGAGGAGGCAGGACAGCTAGAAGTGGCAGGTTTCCTCGGAGAAGGAGGAGGAAGAGGAGGAGGAGAAATTGAGTCTGACACTGTTTCCACTCCACGGCTGCTATGTGATTGGAAATATGCAAATAAACCTCATCACCTATTGGCTATAAAATCATAAGCTGGGGGGAGGGTCCTAAATTCACTTCCAAATAGTTGAGCAAATTGTAATGAGGATCAACCCTGCCAGCAAGAAGAGGGGGAAAGGGCAGAAAGGAAATTTTACTTTCTCTATGAGGCCTATTTGCTTTTCCTAAGGGGTCTGGCTCTCCTGGGTGCCTGGCACAAGCACCAAACACAGGTTTATGTGAAATAATCTGGAATCACCAGTTTTCCAAGGAAAGGAAGTTAAGTTGTTAAACTACCTTTGGTCAACACTGAAACCCACTCCTCTTTTGATGGATCCTGTTTGTAACTTGCAGTGTTTTTTGTTTGTTTGTTTGTTTTGTTTTTGGTTTATCCCCCCACCCCCCAAATTCTCCTGGACAATGTCAATCTAAGGACCCATGAACACACGTTGTTCTGCAGCTTGAACTTGCTCAATCTGGTATTTTAACATTGGCAAAATGGCAAGTGGCTGTGGAAAGTCCTCTTGCTCTAACTAGTTTCTAATTTCTGCCTCACGAAAATTATACCCAGTCCTCAAAATCATCAAGGAATGCAAAGATTACATTTTATCCTCAGAGGCAGAATATTGAGGCCACATAGTCTAAAACTATATTGTTATGCTAAATGAAAGAAGCCAGTCACAAAAGACACATATCCTATGATTCCATTGATATAAAATATCCACCAGTAGGCAAATCTTAGAGAGTAGATTAGTGGTTGCCTAGTGCAGGGGAATAGGGGAGGGAGGAGAATGGAGATGTTTTCGGGGAGATGGTGATGAAAATGTCTAAAATTACATTATGGTGATGGTTATACAACTGGGTAGATAAATGAAGAAAATTGACTTGTACACTTTATTTATTTATTTTTTGCGGTATGCGGGCCTCTCACTGCTGTGGCCTCTCCCATTGCGGAGCACAGGCTCCGGACGCGCAGGCTCAGCGGCCACGGCTCACGGGCCCAGCTGCTCCGAGGCATGGGGGATCTTTCCGGGGCACGAACCCATATCCCCTGCATCAGCAGGCGGACTCCCAACCACTGCGCCACCAGGTAAGCCCGACTTGGACATTTTAAATGGGCAAACTTTATGGTATGTAAATTATATCTTAATAAAGCTATTAAAAAGATGTATTGAGGTATGCAAGTAAAATACTAAGAATAACAAAATCACTTTGGATATTGCATTTTTTTGCCAAAATGCTGAGAATACTTTCAAATATCTTTTTAAATGTAAAGAATTAGAATTAGCCAGGAGGGATAATTAACTCGATACTCTCCACTTTACATCTGAGTAATGGGCTCATAAACCAAAACCTCCAATTCACTGTCTATATTGGATTATTTCTCTGAACACCTTTAATGCTTCCTTCTACTCATCCCTCCTTCCTTCCCTCTCTCTCTGCCTCTCCTCCCTCACAGACACACACACAATCTACATTTGTATGTTAGAAAGATGAAAGGCCATACAATTTAAACTAGGCTCATATTTTCAGTTTTTCTCAAAAACAAAATACCTGATAATGCCCAAATAATTCAGTTTGCTATTCTACAGAATAGAGTTCTATCTTTAAGCTACTGTGTTAAACGTCACAGCACAATTTGTCTTGTATTGCAAATATTAAACAATACAGCGCGCACATGCAGTCTATACTACAGTACATGTAAAGGAATGTTGAAATGTGCCAAGAATTAAACCCTCAGAAGGTTTCAGAAGTAGCAGAACAGACCAAGCAGCAGATGAATAATTATGATGTGGCAGTCCTCCAAAAATTCTATAGTAAATTCTAATTTTAAAAAATGACACAAGATGAGTACATTTGCATTGCCTGTGTTCAAGGTATAAATAACATATAAACAAAAGTGCAAAAATGTCTACTGTCTTATATAGAATACACAAGCAGTCTATTTTCACACATAAATATCATTTGTTAAGAGAACCAAACCAATCTGCACAGCTGTGCCTTTCAGAGAACTGCAAGAAGATTTTACGTAATTGCTAAAGGGAAGTGTGATGCTTATATGTTTAAAATGATTTTCCGGGTTAACAGACACAAAATCAGAGCAGTCAAGAGTTAGAGTAATTTTTATTTTAAATATGAAACAGATTTTGCAGTGGTCTGTACTGTTACACTGCATGTCCATCAGAGTTGTAGAGATTTCCAGGAAGAATTCACTTATAGCAGCTCAGCGTGGTAGAAAAGCAGACAGATTGGCTCCAATCCCGGGGACAAGCAGTGGGCAGGTGGGTGTGGCGGCAAGGCACTCTCTTGATTGGCTGCTCTCAGAGCATCAGATGCCTGTGTTCTCTTGCAGAGGCTCACATGATCTCCAAGTACAGACTCGCATGTGCGTTAGAGAAGTGCCTCGCCCAAACTTCAGCAAGGTTATTTGATCACGGATAGTGTGAGCCTTGACTTTTTCCATGATTGACACTTCCCTTGTAACAGACTTAAAAAGCTTCAGGTTAAAAGATACTAAGCTTTGTATAAACGTTTAACAAACAAGTACTCTTATGGTAGGACATTTGCTCCTGTTATAAGCTTAAAACTGTAAGTAAAAAGTTAAATGGGGGCTTCCCTGGTGGCGCAGTGGTTGAGAGTCCACCTGCCGATGCAGGGGACACGGGTTCGTGCCCTGGTCCAGGAAGATCCCACATGCCGCAGAGCGGCTAGGCCCATAAGCCATGGCCGCTGAGCCAGCATGTCCGGAGCCTGTGCTCCGCAACGAGAGAGGCCACGACAGTGAGAGGCCCACATAACGCAAAAAAAAAAAAAAAAAAAAAAAAAGTTAAATGGGCATACCTGAAGAAACGACCAGAAACTCCAGAATTCCTCATGTAAGGAAGTTTCTTCCTTCCTTCCTTCCTTCCTTTCTTTCTTTCTTGTCTATCTTTTGTCATCTGCTATTTGCACAGGCTGGGCGCTTTCCATCCCTTTTTGCATTTAATCATTTCAAAACTTAATGATATTCCCACTGTACAGATGAGGGACTATGAAACTCAAGGAAGATTAAACAAAGGTAACCACAAATCATATGTTTTTTTTTTTTTTTTGGAGATCCAAAGGAAGAACAAAAAATGTATTTTATGTGTGATATTTTAATGTTGTTGTAATTGCAAACCAGAAAAGGCTGGGAAGCAGATATTTTTTCTACATGCATAGTTTAGTGCAGATTTTATTTTGTGGCTGTTTTGCTAAATTAGTATGATGAAATGTCTAAGTGGGCTCTAAAAGGGCATCTGTACTGAAGTGAATATGGTCTCTATCGAAAAAATTATATTTAATGTAGAAAAAAGCATGGCTAATACAAATAAAATTTATAAATACAAAATCATAATTATAAAAAATTTAAATCTATTGACCTTAATAAAAGCAAAAACCAAGATGTTTACTAAATATTGCCACAGAAGTCTTTTCTGCTGCTACCCACCTATATCCCAGCATTAAAACGAGGGAGGAGCCCAATCTGAATCTGAACAGAGATGATATGACAGTGAGGGTGAGGATGAGGTTGAGGTTGTAGCTCTGGAATCTGGGGACTGAGGCAGTTGATAAGTGGAGATGTTGGTCTTGCAGACCTCTTCTTTTACTCATTACCCAGCAAAGCTATGTTGAAGAAATTCCAAGTAGCAGTTCAAGGGGAGATTAAACTCAGACAGAATATAGTTCTTCACTGGTAAAGTTAGGTGTTACGTTCTAAAAAAGTTAAAGTACAAATAAATGTTATATTTTGCCAATTTGCTACTGTCTCCTTCCTCCACCAGGTTTAAATAAAGGGAGCAGGTTACTTTCTTTGCTTTGGCGGCAAAGAAATTGTGGGGTGGGGGAAGAACTGCTTCAGATGACAAAAGTATGGTGTTAAATAAGCCAGATACATTTTAAGGATTTTAGTTTTCTTGAGTTGGAGGTATTCATCTCCTCCCCTCTTCCAAACACACAAGAAAACAAACCAAAAAAATGAAGAGAAATAAAAAAATCATGTGATAATATCAACATTAAAAGATTTGTCTAGGGACTTCCCTTGTGGCTCAGTGGTTAAGAATCGGCCTGCCAATGCAGCGGACATGGGTTCGAGCCCTGGTCCAGGAAGATTCCACATGCTACAGAGCAACTAAGCCTGTGCCCCACAACTACTGAGCCTGTGCTCTAGATCCCACAAGCCACAACTAGTGAGCCCGTGTGCTACAACTACTGAAGCCTGATCGCCTAGAGCCCATGCTCCACAACAAGAGAAGCCACTGCAATGAGAAGCCTACGCACCGCGATGCAGAGTAGCCCCTGCTCGCTGCAACTAGAGAAAGCCCACGCGTAGCAATGAAGACCCAATGCAGCCAAAAATAAATAAATAAATATATATTTATTTTAAAAATAAATAAATAAATAAAAATTTATTTTAAAAATAAATAAATAAAATAAGTTTTGTCTAAATAAAGTTAATAAGAGAAATAAAAGATACGTAAGATAAATAAAAGATTGAATAAGAAAGAAAATAAAGATTACGTAAATTGTACATAAGGTGAAGGAAGGTATTGCTCTTTTCACCTCTGTGGTCCTTCCCACAGCATCAATTTTTTTAAAAAGAGAGACAAAATGAAAAAGAAAAAGACAATACATTGCAATGACATGTCCTAGAATAAGGCTTTACAGTGAGGGGGGCACATCAGAACATGACAGAGAGACAAATTCTGTCACAGAGGAACTACAACAGGTCAGGGGAGTGCAGAGAAGGATATAGGCCTTTCCTAGAAGACAGCTCATGAAAACTAAAAAGAATGTCACATACATAACCCACAGATTTATAATCCATATTTGTTTATAAGTAGTTTTTTTTTCCCTTCTCTGAAAAAAAAAAAAATCTTAAAAACTTAAGTCCATGTAGGAAATCAAAGGAGACTTTCTATGAGACTTGAATATGGAAGACCACAAATGTTTTATGCAGAGGGCTTCACATTTACCTTCAGACAAAGCATCAAAGCCTTAGATGGAAATGAGCTGAGCTTGACTTAGCGTAGACATGTTTGAAGTGCCCCCTGCTGACTTCCTGGTGATACTGTAACGTGTCAGAAAAGCCATTTTAAGAGGTTTGACTTGGAATTGACTTAACTTTAAGCTCTTATATTGTTATTTGGGGTTTTCTTGTTTCTTTTGTTAAATTATATGTAAGGTGCAGGAAGTTATTGCTCTTTTCACCTCTGTGGTACTTCCCACAGCGTCAAACTGTGCAGTGAAGTTAGGAAGCTCTTAGTCAATAGTTGTTGGGTGAATTAATAACACTGAGTAAAAGATTATCTAGTGCTAAATAGGGGAGAAAGCAGGATATTTTTCTATTTCGAATTTTCACTAGATTTAGTAATTAGGAAACTTGACTGTGCACGTGCACACACACACACACGCACGCACACACACACACACACACACATCCTCCTTGCTATAATCTAGTTAGGCCAAATCTATCTGGGTTAGAGAAATGGAGGATAACTTCATTTGACTGGAACTTTTTGCTGGCCTCATATATTTCTCTTCTTCCTTTTAATTAACTCTTTAGTTAAAAATGTAATATACTCTTGATCAAAGTAAAACCACAAAAGACAAAATTTCAAGCACTACGAAAGTGTGTGCAGTCAAACAAAAGTCTTTCTCTGACCTCAGACTTCCAAGCCTCTACTCTCTCTCCAGGAGCAACTAGTTTCCTTTTATGTGTAACTTTCTAGAAAAGACTATGTATTTGCCTGCATAAATGTGTTTGTAAACGTGTGTACATGTATGTGTATATTCATCCACACATGCACAACTTGCTTTTTTGCAGTAATGTCAACACACTGTAAGCACTATTCTACAATTTATTCTTTCACCTAATAATGTGACTTAGAGATGAAGGCCCCCCTTTTTTTTTTCTTTTTATGGCTGTGTAAGTTGTACATCATTTATTAAACCAGACATCTATTAATAGTTATTTACGTCTTTTGGTAATATAAACCAGGTTGTAATGAACAAAGACAAATTCTTTGAAAATATTGAGTCAAAAAGTATGGCTATTTATTATTTTAATAAGTAAAGATACTTGTTCTCTAATGAAATTGCACAAATTTACATTCCTACCTACAGTGTAGGAGAGTTGGGTGATTGGGGACATTCTGGCCATTGCTGTGCATTATTGAGCTATTTAATCTCTACCAACCACAAAGTGGAAAATGGTGTCTTGTTTTAATTGTCATTTAAAATAATAATCGGGAATTCCCTGGCAGTCCAGTGATGAAGATTGCACTTCCACTGCAGGGGGCATGGGTTCCATCCCAGATCCCACAAGCCATGCTGCACGCCCAAAAATAAAATAAAAAAATAATAATATCAGCTAACTCTCATATAGCACTTGCTGTGTATAATAGTTAATATCATATATTACAAATATATTACAGTAGCTTTTTTAAGATATGTCACATATATAATACATCCATTTAAGCTGTACAATTATATTGTGTTTAGTATGTTCAGAGTTGTGTAAACATAATCAATTTTAGAACATTTTAATCATGCTCAAAGAAGCTCTGTGCCCATTAGGTGTCACTCCCCTCCCCACCCTCACCCAGAGCCAGCCCTAGATTACTTTCTGTCTCCATACATTTACCTATTCTAAACATCTCATGTATATGGAATCATATAATATGTGGTTTTTGTGACCAGCTTTCTTCACTTAACATAATATTTTCAAGGTAAAGCCATGTTGAAGTATGAGTCAATACTTCATTCCTTTTTATTGCCAAATAATATTCCATTATATGAATGTAACCCAGTTTATCCATATATCAGTTGATGTATATTTGGGTTTTTCTCACTTTTTGTTTCTATGAATAAAGCTGCTATGAACATTTGTGTACAAGTTTTTGTGTGAACAATATGTTTTTAATTCTCTTAGATATACCTGGAAGTGTAGGATTGCTGGGTCATATGGTAACTAACTCTGTGTTTCAGTCTCTGAGGAACTGCCAGACTATTAAGTATCTCTTTCTTCATAGAGTTTCCAGATTTCTCTCTGAGGGTTTGTTGCCACTTCCTTGTGTTGCAAAATAGTGCTCATTTCTTGATTATTACATATTGTATATATTTATATATATATAATAGGATATTATTTACAGTCTATCTATTGCATGAGATTGTGGTCTTGCATAGTTGGGGATGAAATCTTATTCATACCCTCTGTCTCCTTAATACCAAGCATAGAACTGGGTACCAGAGTAGGTACGCAAACATTCATGTAAACAAATGATTGAATAGAAGAAGAAAGGAAAAGTTTAAAAGGTGAAAATTGGCATATACTACAATGTGTTTACATTTATCTCAAAACGTATTTTCTATTTTCCTTGGCAAAACAGTTAAATAAAAAAGCCAGCATTAAAGGGATCAGTTGAAACCTTAAGTCTTAAAGAAGTTTATGTATGAATTGAATATGGTTGGTGTGGGATATTCACAAATAAAAGGTAAAGGTAAATACAGGAAATCAGAATGAAATCAAGAGGATCCAGATCTCAGCTTGCGTTGTCATAACCATTTGTGGTTACACGGTCATGGTTTCTTACTATTATTATATGACTTAGATATGTCATAGAAACATATAATTTTTTTTTTTTTTTTTTGCGGTACGCAAACCTCTCACTGTTGGCCCCTCCCGTTGCGGAGCACAGGCTCCGGATGCACAGGCCCAGCGGCCTTGGCTCACGGGCCCAGCCGCTCCGCGGCATGTGGGATCTTCCCGGACCGGGGCACGAACCCGAGTCCCCTGCATTGGCAGGCAGACTCTCAACCACTGCACCACCAGGGAAGCCCCAGAAACATATAATTTTATAGGTGATTTTTTTCTCCTACTTGAATGGATATTTTAGTGTAAAACTAATGGCCATTTTCATGAATATTTTGTCATCAATGATAAAGTTAGAGTACTATTTTATCAAAAAATATTTGTATGCTGTCCAATACCTTTCATTCAAGGTATTTAAATAGGCTAATAATAGTATAAAGTGTCACATATGAACAGTCTTCACAGTTGTAAAGGCTGAGGCATTATACTCAGAATTGAGAATTTGCCTGGATCTAGCCTGATTCTCAAAGAACCACCTGGGAAAACCAGCACACAAACTGATCTTCAGGATTATTTCTAAAAATACTCTGCTCTCTGCCTTCACACATCAATTACTATATTTCCTATCACTACAGAGAAATTTGATTGAGCCTTGTGTAAATTTCTACACAGCCACCTCAAGCCTACTGCACATACCCTACCCTAGAGGCATTCTTTGGACCATTTCAGGCTATAGAAAGTCAGCCCAGTTGACTTATTACCTAATAGCAATGCAATAAATCTGCCAAGACCTTGAGTCTACATTATTAACAGCTTTCTCTAGAGGTCTTGAAACAAATGTCTGCTTGACTGGTCAGGAAAAAATAAGCAGTCTCATCCGTTCAGTCTTGCCTGAATAAGGAAGGCTTTTCTACCTCAAACTTCAGCTCTGGCAGCCTCTCCAAGGAAAGTGAACCTCATTAGAATTTGATCCTAATCAAGATTAGAAGATTGAGAATAGGTGGCAAGATCCACACGGAAAGGGGAGGCGACCACAAAAGTTGGAGTTCTGGGCCTATTCCTGGTTGCTAGGACCCTGGCCCCAGGGATCTCATTGACATCATCCGTCTCATAGAGATGGAATACTCTGTTCACTTAAGCACTATAGATCCTTATCCGTAAAGTGCTAAAGCTGGCTTCTATCAGCTCACTAAAGCTGATTATCTTTAGAAATTTTGCAAGCAGATTGATGACATGTGTAGCTTGAAATAAGCCACTGAGGTAGTATTTACACAACGAAAATTGGCAAACAGTACAAACTAAGGCTTTTCCCTCAAGAGAGTTGGCTGTTAAATAGTTACCAGTATACCATTTATCCCTACCCTATAACAAACTACATATAAATCAGTGGTTCTCACCCAGGAGTGATTTTTGCCCACAGGTGACGTTTGGCAATGTCTGGAGACATTTTTGATTGTCGTAAGTGGGAGGAGGGGAGAGTTGCTACTGTCACCTAGTGGGTAGAAGCCAGCGATGCTGCTAAACATCTTAATAGAACCCTACATAACAGAGAATTTTCCAGCCCCAAATGTCAATAGTTTTGAGGTTGAGAAACCTTGGTGTAAACCTTGAGGAAGTAAACCTTCCTGATAGCCAATATTCATTAAGACTAAAATGGATTTCTAGTAGCAGAACTGACCAGAATATCCCTATAAGTACTCTCTTTCCCCATTAAAATGCTCACGTGATCACCTTACAACCATTACTAATGCTCACGTATTAACAATTAATGTTACAAGCACTTGACACCTGAACTGTTGTTGCCTCTATCTACTCATATTGGAGTCCTACCCACCTTCCAATGATTGCTTTTTCTACCTATTCCAGTGACATTCTGCTACATTCAACCAACCCCTACCCACCTATCCAACTACCTTCTTTTAAAAAAACTGCTTTATTGAGATATTATTCACATGTCATACAATTCACCCATTTAAAGTGTACAATTGGCTTTTAGTATACGCACAGGGTTCTGCAACCATCACCGCAATCAGTTCTAGAACATTTTCATTACCTCAAAAACAAACCCTAAACCTATAACCAGTTGACCCCAATTTCCCCTAAGCTTCCCAGTCCTAGGCAGCCACTAATTTACTTTCTGTTTGTATAGAGTTGCTGTTCTGAATATTTAATAAAAATAGAATTATATAATATCCGTGGTCTTTTGTAATCATGGTGAATCATATGTCAGTATTTCATTCCTTTTAATGACAAATAATATTCCAATGTGTGGATGTGCCACATTTTATTTATCTATTTATCAGTCGATGGACATTTGGGTTGTTCTCACTTTTGGGCTATTTTGGATAATTCTGCTATGAACATTCGTGGATACAGATTTTTGTGTGGATATGTTTTTACCTAGGAGTAGAATAACTGAGTCCTATGGTCACCCTATGTTTAATCATTTGAGGAACTTCCAGGCTGTTTTCCAAGCTAGCTGCACAATTTTATATTCCAATCAATAATGTATGAGGATTCCAATTTCTCCACATACTCACAAACACTTTTTTTTTTTTTTTTTTTTTTGCGGTACGCGGGCCTCTCACTGTTGTGGCCTCTCCCGTTGCGGAGCACAGGCTCCGGACGCGCAGGCTCAGCGGCCATGGCTCACGGGCCCAGCCGCTCCGCGGCACGTGGGATCTTCCCGGACCACGGCACGAACCCGCGTCCCCTTCATTGCCAGGCGGACTCGCAACCACTGCGCCACCAGGGAAGCCCCCACAAACACTTTTTATTATCTCTCTTTCTGATTACAGGCATCCTATTTGGTACAAAGTGATATCCCATTGTGCTTTTGATTTACATTTACCTAATAGCTGATGATATTGAGCATCCTTTTGTGTGTGTGTATGGGCCATTTGTATATCTTCTTTGGAGAAATGTGTATTTAGATCTATTATCCATTTTTTAGTTGGGTTGTTTGTCTTTTATTATTGAGTTGTAAAAGATTTTTCTGTATTCTTTTACACACTTTTTTCCCAGCTCTGTGGATTGTCTCCTCAGATTCTTGATGGTGTTTTTTTGATGCACAAAGCTTTTTTTAAAAATTTTGTTGAGGTCCAATTTATGTATATTTTCTTTTATAATGTGTGCTTTCGGTAGCATATCTAAGACACCATTGCCTACTTCAAGGTCATGAAGCTTTACCCCTGTATCCTTTTAAGAGTTTTATAGTTTGTGTTTACATTTTTTTTTTAAATTTTTTTCTTAATATTCTTTTTTTTTTTTTTTCCATTTTGGCTGCTCAGCATGACATGCAGGATCTTAGTTCCTCGACGAGCGATCAAATCTATGTCCCCTCAGTGGAAGCGCCGAGTCTTAACCACTGGACCACCAGGGAAGTCCCAGAGCTTACACTTAGATCTGTAATCCATTTTGAATTTACTTTTAAGTATGCTGTGATAAACAGGGGTCCAAGTTTATTCTTCTGCCCATGGATATCCAGTGTCCCAGCACCATTTGTTGAAAAGACTGGACTTTTCCCAACCTTGTCAAAAATCAATTGACCTTAAGTGTGAAGATTTATTTCTGGATTATTGATTCTATTCCATCAATTATATCTCTGTCCTTGTGCCTGTACCACATTGTCTTGATTACCATAATTTTGTAGTAAGTTTGAGATCAGGAAATGTGGGTTCTCTTTGTTCCTTTAACATTAGTTAAAAGAACATTCCAGTTCTTTTAACATTGGTTTGGTTATTCTGGATCCATTGAATCTCCACGTTATTGATTTCTAATTTCATCCCATTGTGGTCAGAGTACATATTTTGTATACTTTAAATCCTTTTAAATTTACTGAGGCTTGTTTTATGGTCCGGCATATGGGCTACCTTGTAGTATCGTCCATGTGCACTTAAGAAGAATGAATATTCTTATAATCATTGGGTGAAATGTTCAGTAGATGTCTGCATCATATATATTTTTAATTTTCTACATATTATGATATTTGACATCTGAGAAAACCTTTCTGGCTGGGAAGAGACTGCCCCTCCTTGGGCTAGCCAATTCTTAGAAATAGCAATGGACACCAAAGGGAGAATGTTTTTGATAATGCAGACCAACTAATCCAAATTCATACCTCCTAGATCTGGCCTGTCCACCCCAGGAGGCAATATTCCTTAATTGCTGTAGATTTTTAATCTTTTTCCAGAGCCCGTGTAAGTTTATTTTAGCAAAGTTTTGATTATATATTGATGATTCCATGGGGGAGCAAAGAATTAGAGCTTCCTAGTCTGCCATTTTGCTGATGTCACTCCTCACCAATGAGTTTCAACCACCATAATCAAGATATAGAATATTTCCATCACACTAGAAAGGTTCCTCATTCCTCCTTCCCAGACCAGGGAATAAATGTTCACGTTTATATCACTGTAGCTTAATTTTGCCTGTTGTAGAATTGTATATAAAGGAAATCAAACAGTATGCATTCTTTCATGCCTCTTTCAATCAACCTAATATTTTTGAGATTTATGCATGTTGTTTTGTATATTAGTAATGCGTTCCTTGTTGCTGAGTAATATTTCATTGCATAAATATGAGTCCGTTTGTTTATCTAATCACCTGTTGATAGACATTTGGATTGTTTCCAGTTTTTTTTTATTACATATACAGTTTTTATGAATATTCTTGTATAAGTCTTTTTGTGTATGTATATTTTAATTTCTCTTGGGTAAATGCCTAGAAGTAGAAGAGCTAGATCATAGGGAAGTTGTATGTTTATAAGAAAGTGCCAAACTGGTTTTGAATATGGTTGCACCATTTTGCACTCCCAGCAGGTAGTTATGAGAATTCCAGTTCTTCTATATCCTCATCTACACTTGATATTGTCAGTCTTTTCAGTTTTAGATGATCAAGTGTCCATGGTGATACCACATAGTTGTAGTATTTTGTACTTTTTGGTGATTTATGATTTTTTTTAAACATCTTTATTGGAGTATAATTGCTTTACAATGATGTCTTAGTTTCTGCTATATAACAAGGTGAATCCGCTATACATATACATATATCCCCATATCTCCTCCTTCTTGTGTCTCCCTCCCTCCCACCCTCCCTATCCCACCCCTCTAGGTGGTCACAAAGTACCAAGCTGATCTCCCCGTGCTAGAGAGCTTCCCACTAGAGAGCTTCCCCACCCCGTGGCTGCTTCCCACTAGCTATCTATTTTACATTTGGTAGTGTATATATGTCCATGCCACTCCCTCACTTCGTCCCAGCTTACCCTTGCCCCTCCCCCTGTCCTCAAGTCCATTCTCTATGTCTGCATCTTTATTCCTGTCCAGCCCCTAGGTTCTTCAGAACCATTTTTTTGTTTTTTTTTTTTAGATTCCATATATATGTGTTAGCACACGGTATTTGTTTTTCTCTTTCTGACTTACTTCACTCTGTATGACAGACTCCAGGTCCATCTGCCTCACTACAAGTAATTCAGTTTTGTTCCGTTTTATGGTTCAGTTATAGTTTATTGTATATATGTGCCACATCTTCTTTATCCATTCAACTGTCGATGGACACTTAGATTGCTTCCATGTCCAGTCTATTGTAAACAGAGCTGCAGTGAACATTGTGGTACATGACTCTTTTTGAATTACAGTTTTCTCAGGGCATATGCCCAGTAGTGGGATTGCTGGCTTGTATGGTAGTTCCATTTTTAGTTTCTTAAGAAACCTCCATACTGTTCTCCATAGTGGCTGTATCAACTTACATTCCAACCAACAGTGCAAGAGGGTTCCCTTTTCTCCACATGCTTTCCAGCATTTATTGTTTGTAGATTTTTTGATGATGGCCATTCTGACTTGTGTGAGGTGATACCTCGTTGTAGTTCTGATTTGCATTTCTCTAATGATTAGTGATGTTGAGCATCCTTTCATGTGTTTGTTGGCCACCTGTATATCTTCTTTGGAAAAATGTCTATTTAGGTCTTCAGCCCATTTTTGGATTGGGTTGTGTGTTTTTTTGATAATGAGCTACATTAGCTGCTTGTATATTTTGGAGAATAATCCTTTGTCAGTTGCTTCATTTGAAAATATTTTCTCCTATTCTAAGGGTTGTCTTTTGGTCTTGTTTATGGTTTCCTTTGTTGTGCAAAAGCTTTTAAGTTTCATTAGGTCCCACTTATTTATTTTTGTTTTTATTTCCATTTCTCTAGAAGGTGGGTCCAAAAGGATCTTGCTGTGATTTATGTCAGAGAGTGTTCTGCCTATGTTTTCCTCTAAGAGTTTTATAGTGTCTAGCCTTACATTTAGGTCTTTAATCCATTTTGAGTTTATTTTTGTGTATGGTGTTAGGGAGTGTTCTAATTTCATTCTTTTACATGTAGCTGTCCAGTTTTCCTAGCACCACTTATTGAAGAGGCTGTCTTTTCTCCACTGTATATTCTTGCCTCCTTTATCAAAGATAAGGTGACCATAGGTGCATGGGTTTATCTCTGGGCTTTCTATCCTGTTGCATTGATCTATATTTCTGTTTTTGTGCCAGTACCATACTGTCTTGATTACTGTAGCTTTGTAGTAGAGTCTGAAGTCAGGGAGCCTGATTCCTCCAGCTCCGTTTTTCTTTCTCAAGATTGCTTTGGCTATTCGAGGTCTTTTGTTTTTCCATACAAATTGTGAAATTTTTTGTTCTAGTTCTGTGAAAAATGCCTGTGGTAGTTTGATAGGGATTGCATTAAATCTGTAGATTGCTTTGGGTAGTAGAGTCATTTTCACAATATTCATTCTTCCAATCCAAGAACATGGTATATCTCTCCATCTTTTTGTATCATCTTTAATTTCTTTCATCCATGTCTTATAGTTTTCTGCATACAGGTCTTTTGTCTCCTTAGGTAGGTTTATTCCAAGGTATTTTATTCTTTTTGTCGCAGTGGTAAATGGGAGTGTTTCCTTAATTTCTCTTTCAGATTTTCCATCGTTAGTGTATAGGAATGCAAGAGATTTCTGTGCATTAATTTTGTATCCTGCAAATTTACCGAATTCATTGCTTAGCTCTAGTAGTTTCCTGGTAGCATCTTTAGGATTCTCTGGTGATTTATGATTTTGAATATGTTTTTCACATGCTTGTTGATGATAGGTATATCTTTTGCTCGTGTATTTTGCCTCTTTTAAAATCATATTGTTGATATTATTATTGACTTCTGGATAAGTATTTTCAGATTTACTTACTACAAATATTTCTTCTCATTCTGTGGTGTGCGTTTTTATTTTCATAACAGTCTTTTTTGAAGAGCAGATGTTTTCATTTCAATGAAGTTCAATTTATTTTTTTTTCTTTGTAATTGTTTCTTCTTGAGGAACTCTTTTGCCAGTTAGAAGTTTACAAAGATATTCTACTATGTATTCTCCTATAAGTTTTATAGTTTTTGCTTTTTTATTAAGGTGTATGATCTCTAATTTTTATGAGGTAAGGGTCAAGTTTTAGTGTTCCCATATGCATATTACATTATTTGGCATCATGTATCCTGTCATTATTTAATTACCTTGGCATCTTTGTTGCAAATCAACTGACCATATATGTCTGGATTCTCCATATATTTCTTAAATGTATTTATCTAGACTTAAGCCAGGACTACATTGTCTTTATTGTAACTTTACAGTAAGCCTTGAAATCATGACATTTAAGATTTGTTTTTTTGTTTTGTTTTGTTTTGTTTTTAGGTAATGCTTTTGACTTTTCCTGCTGAGTCTACCTGAAACCATATTTCAAGAACAATTGACTATAAAGGCATTGATAATAACAAAGAAAAAGATAAAGCTAACTTTTTTTAATTGAAAAAGATGTCCATTATTTTGAGAGCTGGTCAAGTTCTTGGAAGACTTGCAAATATGCACTCAGGGGCAGCCATGACTCCTTCAACTTGTGTCTCTTCTTTGTTCTTCCTGGCTCTTTATCAATCTTTCACCTACCCCCAATTTGCGATTATCTCCAGTTAAGAAACCATGCATTTCTATATGTTACATTCCCCATTCCCAACTCTGAACTTAGAAATGACCCAAAGGGACTTCCCTGGCAGTCCAGTGGTTAAGACTCTGAGCTTCCACTGCAGGGGACATGGGTTCAATCTCTGGTCAGGGAACTGAGATCCTGCATGCCCCACTGCATGGACAAAAAACCCCAGAAGACCCAAAAGTTTTTCTTGATCCTCTGCATATAGCCAGTGAGAAAATGTGACTCTTTAGAGATTGGAATATACACAGTACAATGAGAGAACAGCGCCAGAAAATTAAATTGTATGTGCAAGTCTATAGGTGTGTCTGCATGGATCACCACACTAGCTGTGTAGACTGTAAATGGCATCTGTGAGCATATTCTTGAAATGCTTTTCAAACATCCTCTAAATTTCAATAAAAGAAACTTAATGAACTCCAAACACGAATTTTACATATTTTTTAAAATTCTGCTTCATTGTTTTATTTCTTTGAATTTTAGTGTTAAAAGGACCTTAAAAAACCAATATTCTCTTCCACTTTGTGAATGAGGAAACCAAACCACCAAGCAGTTGCCACAGAACTTATTCATGTCAGAGCTAAGACTCAAAGCCTCAATGCTTTGCTAATTATTTTTTAATAACAGCAAAAAGTCTTTTTTTACTCTTCTTACAAGACATGTTTAATTTAAAAAAAAAATGTATTTCTGAATTTTCTTATTCCAAGCCCCATTTTTTCTAGATATCTTTTTTCTTCAACATTTTTCTCTATCTCCTAACATACTTAGTAGTTTCAGCCTTTTAATTCTTCTGATTTGCCCCCCTGCATTTAAGCTTTTAATCTGTATTCCCTCTGTTCCTCTCTCTCTCTGTCTCATCAATTTCTATAACCCAGTTGTGTCTTTTTTCCTTCTTCAACACTTTCTTATGTCTCATTCCTATTTTCTCCTTATTTTATTTTATTTTATTTTATCCTTATTTTAAATCTTATCTCCATAACCTCTACATTTCCCCTAGAATCCCCTTTTATCTTGTCTCTATCTGTATTTTTCCTTCTTCAATTCTGTTTCTGTCAGACCATTTTTAACCACACTCCCCCACCCTCACTTTTTGTTTTACTTTTGGATTTTTAAAATATTTTTTAACTGAGATATAATTGACATATACCTTTATATTACTTTCAGTGTACAGTATAAGGATTCAATATTTGTATGTATTGTGGAATGATCACCACAATAATTCTAGTTAACGTCCATCACTACATATACATTATTTTCTTGTGATAAGAACTTTTAAGATTTACTCTCTTAGCAATGTTCAAATATTATAAACTATTATTTACTATAATCATCATGCTGTACATTACATCCCCATGATTATTTATTTTATAACTAGAATTTTTTGCCTTTTGTTCCCTGATAAACTGAGTTTAAAACATTTTTTTAATTAAAGTATAGTTGATTTACAATATTATGTTAATTTGATGTGTACAGCCAAGTGATTCAATTATATGTATATGTTTTTCACATTCTTTTTCATTATAGATTAGTACAAGATACTGAATAGAGTTCCCTGTGCTATACAGTAAATCCTGTTGTTTGTCTATTTTGTATATCGTGGTGTGTATCTGTTAATTCCATACTCAATTTATCCCTCCCCCAAATTCCACTTTGGTAACCATAAGTTTGTTTTCTATGTCTGTGAGTCTATTTTTGTTTTGTAAATAAGTACATTTATATCACTTTTTAGATTCCACATATAAGTGATATCACATGATATTTGTCTTTCTCTGTATGACTCACCTCACTTAGTATGATATTCTCTAGGTCCATCTATGTTGCTGCAAATAACAATATTTCATTATTTTTCATGGCTGAGTAATATTCCATTGTATATTTATATACCACATCTTTTTAATCTATTCATCCATTGATGGACATTTAGGTTGTTTCCATGTCTTAGCTACCGTAAATAATGCTGTAATGCACATATGGGTACATATATCTTTTTGAGTTAGTGTTCTGATTTCCACCCAGAAGTGGAATTGCTGGAATGTACAGTTCTATTTTTAATTTGTTCATACTGCTTTCCATAATAGTTGTACTAATTAACACTCTCACAACAGTGTACAAGCTTTCTTTTACTCCACATTCACAAATAACACGTTATTTCTTGTCTTTTTGATAATAGCCATCCTAACAGGTGTGAGTTGGTTTCTCATTGTGGTTTTGATTTCCATTTCCTGAATGATTAGTGATGTTGAGCACCTTTTCTTGTACCTGTTGACTATCAGTATGTCTTGTTTGGAAAAAAATGTTTATTCATATCCTCTGCCCATTTTTAAAATCAGATTGACTTTGCTATTGATTTAAATGAGTTCTTTATATATTTGGATATTAACGTCTTATCAGGTTTACAATTTGCGAATATTTTCTCCCATTTGGTAGGCTGCCCTTTTATTTTGTTGATTTATTTGCTGTGCAGAAGCTTTTTAGTTTGATGTAGTCCTACTTATCTATTTTTGCTTTTGTTGCCTTTTGTTTTTCTTTCATGAAATTGTTTTTGTTACTGTAGATCCTTTGCTTTTCCTTATAAATTCTTGAATTACCTTGTCAATTTCTACAAAAGAAAATATTGGGATTTTTACTTGTATGATATTGAATATATTCATTAGCTTGGGAAAACTTACATCTTAATAATATCAAATCTTTGAATCCATGAACATGATATATCTGTATTCATTTAGTTTTTTTTTTTTTATTTTCTGTCTGTGTAGTAAGTGTGGCAATTTTAAACATTTAAACGTATATTTCTAGGAATTTTATGTTCTGAAGCTATTGTAAATGGTATTTAAAATGTTCATTTTCCAATTGTTTCTCACGATGTAGAAGCTAATAAATTTATTTGTTTATTTATTTTTGTATATTACTCTGGTATCTTGTAATCTTGCTAAATTTTTTGGAGATTGCCTATGGTTTTCCATGTAAAGGTAACTGTACGTTTTGCTTTTAAATTTGCATACATTTTATTTCTACTGATTTTCTTATCTCATTGGCTAGGCTGTCTAGTAAAATGTGGAATATAAACGTTCAATACAGAACTAACATCTTTGCATTTCCAGTCTTTGGAGAAAAGCTTTCAATATTTCACCATTAAGTATAATTTTAGCTGTGATTTTTCACAGATGCCTTTATCACATTGAAAAACTTCCTTTCTATTCCTAGTATGTTAATATTTTATAAACTAGATGTTAAATTTTGTCAAATGCTTTTTCTACCCTTACTGAAATAATCAAAAAATAATCAAAAAACTGCTTTGTGGGAATGAATTTCACTTAATAATGATGTAATATTTTTTTTATGTTGTTGCATTTGGGCTGTAATATTTTTAAAAGTGTTTTTTGCAGTTATATTTATGACCAGTATTGTTCTGTAATTTTATTTCCTTGTAAAGTTCTTTTCAGATTTTGCTATCAAGGTACTCTTTTCTTATATTGATAGAATGAATTGTGAAGTGTTCCATTTTCTGTTTTTTTGTTTGCTTGTTTTGGCTGTGCCACACGGCATATGGGATCTTAGTTTCCCGACCAGGGATGGAACTGCGCCCCCTGCAGTGGAAGTGCAGAGTTTTGACCACTGGGCTGCCAGGGAAGTCCCAGAGTGTTCCATTTTCTATATTCTAAGGGAATTTGTATAAGATTAGTATAATTTCTCTCCTAAATAGGAATTAACTTTCTTTAGTAGACATGAAGCTACTAAGATTTTCTGTTTTATCTTGTGTTCATTTTGGTAAGTGTGATTATCCAGTTTTCTCAACACCATTTTTCAAAGCAAATTTCATTTGTTTTCTGATTATTGTTTTAACAAATCTTTATATTATTCTAGAAACAAACTTTACAGATATGTGTTTGCAAATGTTTTCTTCCAGTACATGATTTTTCATTTACTTAACCATGTCTTTCTAAGAGTACAAGTTTTTTTTTTTGGTTTGGTGGGTTTTCTGCCTGCATTTTGTCTTCATTGCTGAGCACAGGCTTTCTCTAGTTGCAGCAAAAGGGGGCTACTCTTTGTTGCTATGTGCGGACTTCTCATTGCAGTGTCTTCTCTTGTTGCAGAGCATGGGCTCTAGGCACATGAGCTTCAGTAGTTGTGCCTCGTGGGCTGTAGAGCACAGGCTCAGTAGTTGTGGCGTATGGGCCTAGTTTCTCTGCAGCATGTGGGATCTTTCCAGACCATGGGTCAAACCAGTGTCCCCTGCATTGGCAGGTGGACTCTTAACCACTGTGCCACCAGGGAAGTCCCAGAGTACAAGTTTTTAAATTTAGTAAAGCCCATTTATGTTTTCTTTTTAAGTTTTATTGATCATTCTTTTCAGTGTTTTTCATTAGTTTTCATAGGTCTGAATTTTCAACTGTTAATATTTCTCTTTAATCTGAATAACTGCTTTTTGCGATGTTTTGTAGTGTATTTCTGCTGGCAACAAATTGTCTCTGTTCTTGTTTATCTTAAAAGATCTTTATTTTGCCTTTATTTTATTTTATCTTACTTTTTTTTGTGGTACGTGGGCCTCTCACTGTTGTGGCCTGTCCCATTGCAGAGCACAGGCTCCGGACGCACAGGCTCAGGGACTATGGCTTATGGGTCTAGCTGCTCTGTGGTATGTGGGATCTTCCCGGACCAGGGCATGAACCCGTGTCCCCTGCATTGGCAGGCGGACTCTCAACCACTGCACCACCAGGGAAGCCCTACCTTTATTTTAAAGGATATTTTTGTTGGATTCTAAGTTGATGATTTCCTTCCAAAATTTTCAAGATATTATTCCTCTTCCCCTCTCTTCACCTCCACTCTTTCTGATGAGAAACAAGCTGTCATTATTACACTGTTCTTGTGCATGTAACATATCTTTTTTCTTTATCTTTAGTTTTCAGCAGTTTGAATATGATGTTCCAAGATACAATTTCTTTGTTAGTATTTATTCTTGTTGGGGTTTGTTGGAATTTCTGCATATGTGAGTTGCTCTATTAATCAAATTTAGAAAATTTTTGACTAATATTCAAGTACTTTTTTCTGTTTGTTTCCATTCATGTTTCCTCTTTGACTCTATTTATACTTACTTTAGACTACTTGATACTATACCCTGAGATATTTCAAATATTTTATTTATCTTTTTATTTTTTGGCTTCATGGCATGTGGGATCTTAGTTCCCTGACCAGGGGATGAACCCTCGCTCCCTGTGTTGGAAGCATGGAGCCTTAACCACTGGACCACCAAGGAAGTCCTCAAATATTTTAAATCACTTTTCTCCCTGTGCTTTATTTTGGATGATTTTGACTAATTCATTTTCAAGTTCACTTATCCTTTCTTCTTTATATAAGATCTTTTATTAATCTCATCTAATCAGTTCTTTTATATGAGACTGGACTTTTCAGATCTAAAATTTTCATTTAGTTCTTTATTACAGTTATCCTGTCTCCCTGATACTCTTTATTCTTTTCTCATATATCCATCTTTCTCTGTAGATTTTTAAACATGTTTTTCATAGTTGCTTGAAAGTCTTCATCTGCTTATTCCAACATCTGGATTATCTGTGGATCCGTTTTTACATAGCTCTTTTATGCCTACCAGCTATCATCTCTGGGTTGTTTGGAATCTTGGCTCATGCATGTGCAATTCAGAAGTCAGCAAAGGATTCTGAAAGAGATTTATATATTTTATTTATCACATTTCATAAAAAATTTTCTGTGAAATACATATATTTTTTGAAATTAAGTTTTTCTTAACTTCTAGTGAAAATAAAACTCCACAGGATAAAATTTTATTTTGAATTGAGGTATAATTATAATTATAGAGTTAAGCAAATATATTACAAATGTTAATAAACAACAAAATATAGAAATAAAATTTCTTTGGAAAAGCAGTTTCTAGTGCATGGATTGGTGTTTTAAAATTTAATCTACATATGTATGAGTTAATTATTGCTAGAGTGATTCAGAGTTCACCTTCAATTTTACTTTTATTTTTATTTTATATGTGTAAGCATTGGGAATCCTTTTTCATGTAAATAAATTGGTAGAAATGGAGAAAAATTTGTAATAATAATGTTATTCTGTTCTTAGAATTATTCTGTAGTTACATGCAAACATTATATACTGATCTACCATTAGAAATAATTTTGAAGAAACATTTGCTTACTACTGAATTTTGTCCTCCTACATTTTTTTTTTTTAGAAAACAAAGAACTGGAATGATATTTTATGCAGAGTAGAGTCATTTATTTTCTCAACAACAGATACCAATATTTTGAATTGCCCCATTGTTCAGTGTTCCTTTCCCTCCCTCCCCTGCAAGATTTTATGTCCCAGGGAAAAGTTCTCAATAAATGGTACCTTTTATTAGCAATATCTCTTGGTCCCAGATACCCCTCAAGGCACTGACTAAACCCCTAGTGTGACAATTTCCTTTTGTTATCTTCAGCATGCTAAATATTAATTCACAGTTTCTATTGGACAATAGACTACAGATTTAGATAACTGTTACCTTCTTCATGTAACATTCCTTCACATTTATAGCCCTCAATAAAACTCTTCAAGCATGGCAAACTATTTAATATGACATTAGGGTAGACTACATACTATTCTATATCATATCATTTCTGTGTATTAATCATGTGGCAAAAATCAGATTTTATCCTTTCTGAAGACAACAATTCTGATTTATAATTCTATTTACTTCACATCTACCTCACAGATTAACATTTAAATAGATTTTCAATAATGTGTGGGAGAAAAAATATTTCCTCCACTCTTCTAGGATCTTCTGGCTGGTCTAAGAACTAAATTGATATAAGACAGAGTAACAGGAAAAAATAAAATTTAATCATGTACATACGAAGTCGCTATAACTATATGAGGCTTGATATAGACAAAGGACTGTTAAAAGTATTCAGACATGTGTTAAAGAATGGTAAGATATACTTTATTCAAAGGGACTGTCATGATAGTGTGAATGAAAAATGTTGTCTGCCATATCAGTAAACAAAGGATGTTGCGACCATCAAGCCACTGCAGCCACCCTTGACAGTGAGCCCTGAGGGAACTAAGGATGGAGACAAAGGGCCTGTCCACTGCCAATCCATCAGCCACTACAGCCGCCCCCAACAGTGCACCCTGAGGGAATTGAGAATGGGAAAAAAACAGGATACTGGCCTTAGATAGCTAAGCTGTATATCAAAGGAATGATTTCAATGAGCCCAGACTCTTGCATCTTCCCATATATAGAAAAGTGCTAAATTTCTTAAGATATCTTGTTTTCTTTAATTAACAGTAATCTTTTGATGTTCTGACTACCTGGTCTTTGTTGCAAAAACCCCTATATATCCTGGCTCCTCCCTTACTTCTTTGGAGCAGTCCCTCAGAGTTATCTGAGAAGCTGCCTCTGGGCTTAAGGTCCTCCACTGAATAAAACATAGCTCTCAACTTTTAGGTTGTGCACTTTTTTTAAAGTTGACAATGGATATAGGGACTACTGTTATGGAGTTTTGCATTAGGAGACAGAGATTGGGTTCAACTCAGAATATGACAAGGAACAGTAGGAATTTATAGCCAAGAAGCAGAGTGCAAGTCAGTGGATGGAAAATTACTAAGAGGAAACATAAACTGACCTAATGAGATCTTTGCTGAACGTAGGTCAGGGTAATCAAACATTACCTGAAGGATGGTAAGAGTGAAGAACCTGATTGTATATTGAGGGTGATCAGTTATTGAGGGTGATCAGATATTGAGGGTGGGGGATCCTGGATGAACTGACTTAGCAGGGTTCTTACTAAAATTGTGCTGTAGAGAACATGACCAATTGATAGAGACAGAGTAGAATAATCAGATAGCTCAGAAGTCCCATTAGGGAATTGTAGATAGAGAGGGAACTTTAGGGGGCTTTGGGAGACCACAGTAAGTTAATAATCACTTAAGAAAGTAGGTTTCTTAACCACAAAAGCAAACAGGCTTGCTTAGTAACAAAACCATGCAGCAGAAGCATGAGACATGCCTCAAAACAATCAAACAATGGTGGCATGAGACCCACATCCTGCCCAGTGAGCTCAGTAAGTTAATGACCCCTAGGACATGCCCTCTGCACACATAAAAAACAATGATTTATGGAAAGGTGAATTTTCAAAGTGAAAGACCTTCATTGCACTGAGACCTGAAATAATTTTTCCATAGTGCCATGACAGTCCTGGCTTGACTAAGTAAGGACAAGAAAACTCCCCTGTCCAACCTGGAGGACGAGCTGATGATGGAAGCGTGATGTCTACTCAAGAATGAGGAGGAAGTTGTTCTTTCCCCCTCCCCACTTTTCCTTTGATTATAAGCCTGTAGCTAAGTTCTTGGGGCATGGCATCTTCTCACCTGCCTGCTTGTAAGCCTCCCAAGCATCCTATTCTAATAAATCACTTCTTATCTATCACTTTGCCTCTCACTGAATTCTTTCTGCACTGAGACATAAAGGACCAGAGCTCCTCAGAGCCCTCCAAGATGCCACCTAGTGGTTTCACAATGATGCTAAAAAAGAGCTCAGAGGAACCTGGCTAGAGTTTGGTCAAGGAGACAATATTCATCAGGGTCTTTCTTGTGTGAAATAAAAGCCAAGAGAACTTTGGGTGTCTAGGGAGCTAGTGTGACAGACTAGAATCTCAAACTCAAGACCTCTTCTCCAAATGAGACATTTCATAAGAACTGGAGGGGTCAAGGAGGCTGGGGAGCTTGGGAAGCAAGCAGTATCTTCTGAAGTCTCATGGTGCTTAGGAGACAAAGTCTTACTACAGAAAAACTTTCAACAGAACCCAAGAGGTCCTCACCTCAAGATATTTGCCATATTTTGAATTTTTTGAGCTGAAAGACAAGAAAAGTAAACACAAAATCCCTGATGGACAAAAATTAGGGAACTGAGGCTGTGAAAGATCTATCAGGTTCTCAATCAAAGGTGGAGGGGTGCCATGCTCTGGGAGAAGACTGAGGTGGAAAGACAAGGTGAAATCCTCCATGATCTACTAGTATTTTGAAGACAATTTCTTGTCTTGTTCCAGTACTAGAGAGAAGGGTCTTGCATTACCCATGTGGCTACTCTCCCCCACGTGGCATCTGCTAGATTTTGAAGCTGCCTGGGTAGGATTTTAAACAATTAAGCTTAAATCTCCAAAGAACAGAACAAGAATCACCTTCACTCTTCTGCAGAGAGAGATGTATGCCAGACTCTTAATTAAGAACTTGAAAGAACAATGTCTAAGAAGCATGCACAAAGTAGTGGACACTGCATCTAACTAAAAATGTACCCTGTACCAACTCAACTCAATTCTTTATTAGGATCCATTTAACAGAGGAAAGGTAAACCCTCTCAGTGATGCTTAACATTATCTTCAGTTTCTATGGCTGTCTTGTAAACATGTCCTGTACATAAAAACAATTTATGAGAATTCCAATGGCCAGCAAAATGTGACCAACAAGGAAGAAATAAAAATGTGCAATATAAGTACAGACTCAAAATGATCCAGATGTTGGTGTTAGCAGATAATGACTTTAACTTCCTTTATTAATAATGTTAAAGAGAACAGTGGGAAAAGATGGACAAAATAAATGGAAAAAATGGAGAATTTTAACAGAGGACTGTAAACTATAAAAAAAGTCAAATGTACATTCTAGAACTTAAAATAAAATGTATGAAATTAAGAATTCATTGGATGGATTTAACAGCAGCTCAGATGAAGCAGATGACAGAATTAGTCAATTTGAAAAAAAAAAGAACAATAGAAAATATCAAAGCTGAAGCACACAGAGGAAAAAGAATAGGAACAACAGATCAGATTATAAAAGATAAGTTTTTGTATAGCCTGGTGAGCTAAGTATGATTTTTACATTAAAAAATACTAATGGCAAACTCTTTATTATTTCTTTCTAGCTTTTTTGAGGTATAATTGACAAATAAAAATTATGTGTATTTAAGATATACAAAATATGTTTTAATATACGTATACATTATGAAATGCTTACTACAATCAAACTAATTAATATAACCATCCCTTTTAATAGTTACCATTGTGTGTGTGCGTGTGTGTGTGTGTGTGTGTGTGTGTGTTGAGAACACTTATGATCTATTCTCTGAGCAAACTCTAAGTATACAATGCAGTATTAACTATAGTCACCATGCTGTACATCAGATATCCAGAACTTATTTATCCTGAAATTTTGTCATCTTTAAACAATAACTCCCCATTATCCCTAACCCCCAGCCCCTGGTAACCATCATTCTACTCTCTGTTTTTATTTATGTGTTCAACTTTTTAAGATTCCATATGTAACTGAAGTCATACAGCATTTTTCTTTCTATGTTTAGCTTATTTCACTTAGCATAATATCTTATAAGTTTATTCATGTTGCAAATGGCAGAATCTTCATTTTAAAGGCTGAATACTATTCCATTGTATATATAAACACCACATTTTCTTTATCCATTCATCCATCAATGGAGCACTTAGCTTGTTTCCATAACTTGGTTATTATGAATAATGATGCAATAAACATGATAGTGCAGATATCTCTTTGAGGTAGAGCCCACTGAAATTATTTAAACCAGCTAGTCCTAATTCTTCTCACCCTACCTTGCCTATTCCTTCCTATGGAAATCACCATAAAAGCTCTTGTCCATATTTTTCCCTCATTTCATTTGCCTCCTGACCAACCCTGATGTTTTCCCATGTGGCCCCTGCCTGTCATGGCATGTCTCCTCCTCTTGGGAACTATGAGTAACAAACTGTCTTTTCAATGACAATCATTCCTTTATCTGTTGGGCTCAACATATCTGAATAATAAAATCTACATTTTAAAACACTACAGGTTCAAGAAGTTTGAGAATTCTGAGGTAGGTTAATATAAAGAAACTCACACATAGGTATATCAAAGTCCAATTGCTAAAAAATAACGCAAAGAGGAAATCTTAAATGCAGCTACAGGGGTAAGAAAAAGACACATTATCAGTAAAAAAAATCAACCATAGGACTAAAGCCTGAATTTTCAAGAGAAATTATGGAATACAGAAGAAAATTGAAAGATATATTTAAAGTGTTGAAAAATGAAGGAAGAAAGGAAAGAAGGAAGGAAGGAAGAAAGAGAAGAGGAAAGGCAAACCTACCACCTGGAATGCTGAGCAAAAAGAGCCTTTAACTAAAGATATTTTAAACTAAAAAAAGCTGAGAGAATTTATATTAGTAGACCCATATTAACAAGAAATATTAAGGGAACTTCCTTAGGCTGAAGGAAATTGATCCTGGATGGAACTACAGAACTGTAGGAAGAAAGGAACGGTACAAGAAAAGGTAAATCTATGTGAGTAAATAGAAAAAAAAATACTGACTGCTTAAAATAATAATATCTTTTAGAGATAACATATGATTTAATAGAAGTTTTTAAATGTCACAGCCTTTATTTGAAAGAAATGACTGTTTAAACTATTACCAAGACTGAACATTAATGAGTCCTATCAAATTTATTACAACTAAGAAAAATGTTTATGGTAAAACATACATAGAAAAGTCTAATAAATTAACTAGAAAAATGATGAAGGAGAGCTGTTATCTTCCAGAAATCTATTATCCAAGTAGATACAGAGTAAGAATTAGAAGATAAGAGATAAATTTTAAAATACCATAATTAAATGGAATATAATAAATCAGCTAAAACTTAAAGAATTTTGTTCTTCGAAGCTCTTTTTTTATAATTCATTGTACTTTTCCTTCATATCAAGTACCACAAGTGGAGGTTTCAGTTCAAAATTGACAAGCCCATTTTGAAAGGGGCACACGATAAATATTTTAGGCTTTTCAGGCCACATACAGTCTCTAACACATGTTCTTATTGGTGCATCTCCTTATAGCCCTTTAAAATGTAAAAAACAAACAAACAAATAAAAAAACCTCTATCTCACTGAGTTGTACAATAAGAGATTGCAGGTCAGATTTGGCCAATGGACATTGTTTACCAAACCCTAATTTTTAGTCCAGTAATATTTAATATAATATACTTAGGGTTAAGTCTTTTAGTTTGATATTTATTTTCCATTTGACTCATCTGTTCTTTATTTCTTTATTCCTCCTTCCCTGACTTCTTTTGCATTAATAGAGTATTTTTTAAAATATTTATTTATTTACTTATTTGACTGCCTCAGGCCTTAGCTGTGGCACACAGGATCTTCATTGCCACATCTTTTTAGTTGCAGCATGCGGGATCTAGTCTCCTGACCAGGGACTGAACTTGGGCCCCTTGCATCAGGAGTGTGGACTCTTAGCCACTGGACCACCAGGGAAGTCCCAAGTATTTTTTTTTACCATTCTATTTTATCTCCTCTATTTAGAGTTTTAGCTATATATTTGAATGTTTTTCTTTTAGTGGTTTTCTTATAAATTTCAATATGCCTCCTTGACTTTTTATCAACCTCTTAAATTAGTATTTTTATAACTTCTTGAACAACGTGCTAATTTTAATGCTGTTTTTGGTCATTTAAAAACTTCACACAATTAGATAGTTTTGTCTTTTCTCTCGCTCTTTTTTCCCCATTGAGCTTGAACATAGGATGAGTACAACAAAAGCCTATATAGTCACATGTTTTTGTAATCAATATATGACTATGAAAATTAGTCACTATTTGTTGACCTTCTACTAGTGACTAGCAAGGTACTTAAACTTTGAATAAACTTTTACACTTAGCAAAGTGTCATGTTGGAGGAGGCTGGGAATGGGAACAACTGTAATTGCTTATCAAGCTGCTTACTGTTTAAATGGAGATGTGAATAAATACTAGAAAGAAGGAGAAAGGAAGGGAGGGAGGGAGGAAGGAAGGAAGAAAGGGAGGAAGGAAGCAAGCAACTTAGAGGATTGAGATTTACATTTTAAGTGTGGAAATATAGGTTAAATGTACTGAACCCAGCTCATGTGCCACTCCAGATCCATTTTCCTTCACCTATATCTTCCCCACCTCTGTGCCCCCAGCTTCACTAATTTTTTTTTTTCTGGCTAGAGCAGTTCTTGAAATAGTCATGCTGTTGTTATGATAATAAAACCACTGACAAGGTGAGACCACCATATTTCTGCTCTGTTTGGACTGGACCCATGGGATAGTTGGAAATCCCATGTGTCCCTGAGATAGAAAGTTGGCAAGAACTAGGAAGCATGAATAGATCAATAACAAATAAGGAAATTGAAGAAGTGATCAAAAACCTCCCAACACAGAAGAACCCAGAATCAGATGGCTCACTGGTACATGTAAAAAATATTCAAAAAATTAATATTGATTCTTCTCAAACCCTTCTAAAAAACTGACTAGAAAAGAACTCATTCAAATTCATTCTATGAGGTTAGCATTACCCTGATAACAAAGCCAGACAAAGACACCACAAGAAAAAAACTGTATAGACCAATATCTCTGATGAATATAGATACAAAAGCCCTCAATGCTAGCAAACCCAATTCAACCGTACATCAAGATTATACAGCATGACCAAGTGGGATTTATACCAGGATGCAAGGCTGGTTGAACATATGCAAGTCAATCAATATTATAAATTGTGTCGATAGAATAAAAGTTGAAAACCACATGATCATCTCAATAGATGCAGAAAAGCCTTTTGACAAAGTTCAACTTCCATACATAATATAAACTCTCAACAAAATAAGTGTAAAGGAACTTACCTAACACAATAAAAACCATTTAGAGAAAGTCCACAGCTAATATCATAATCAATGCAGAAAAACTAAGTGCTTTTGCTGTAAGATCGCATACAAGGCAAGGATGCCCACTCTCACCACTTTTATTCACCATACTACTGGGAATACTAGCAAGAGTAACCAGATAAGAAAAAGAAATAAAGGACAATGAAATTTAAAAGAAAGAAATAAAATGACCCCCTTTTTTTTTTTTTTTTTTTTTTTTTTGCAGTATGTGGGCCTCTCACTGTTGTGGCCTCTTCCGTTGTGGAGCACAGGCTCCGGACACACAGGCTCAGCGGCCATGGCTCACGGGCCCAGCCGCTCCGTGGCATGTGGGATCTTCCCAGACGGGGGCATGAACCTGTGTCCCCTGCATCGGCAGGCAGACTCTCAACCACTGCGCCACCAGGGAAGCCCTATCCCTGTTTTCGGATAATATGATTCTATATGTAGAAAACCCTAAAGACTCCATAACAATGTTAGAACTAATAACTAATCTAGGAAACTTGCAGGATACAAAAATCAGCATAAAAAAACCTGTTGTATTTCTTTACAACAACAATAATCTATCTGCAAAGAAAATCAAGAAAACTATCCCATTTATAATAACATCAAAAATTATAAAATACTTAGGAATAAGTTTAACCATGAAGATAAAAATCTGTACACTAGTAACAATAAAACATTTATGAATGGAATAGAATAGGATAGAAATAAATGGAAAGATATCACATGTTCATAGATTGGAAGAGTTAATATTCTTCAAATGGCCATACAACCCAAAGCAATATATAAATTAATACACTTTATATCAAAATTCCAATGGCATTTTTCACAGATATAGAATAACAACCCTAAAATTAATATGAAACAACAAAAGAACCCAAATAGCCAAATCAATCTTGAGAAAGAAGAACAAAGTTGGAAGCAACACACTACTAATTTCAAATTACATTACAAAGCTGTAGTAATCAAAGCAGTATGGAACTGACATAAAAACAATCACATAGACCAATGGAATAGATTATAGAGCCCAGAAATAAACCCAAGCATTTACAGCGAATAATTTTCAACAAGGGCACCAAGAATACACAATGGGGAAAGAATAACTTCTTTAATACATGGCACTGGGAAAACTGGATACCCACGTGCAATAGAATGAAATTAGACCCTTATCTTAGATCACACACACACACACACACACACACACACACACACACACACAAAATCAACTAAAATGAATTGAAGACTAAATGTGAGGTTTGAAACTATTAACCTTCCAGAAGAAAACAGAGAAAAAGTCCCTGACATTGGTTTTTAGCAATGATTTTTTTTGGATATGACACCAAAAGCACAAACAACAAAGCCAAAATAAGTTGTTTTTATCAAACCAAAAAGCTTCTGCATCCAAAGAAAACAATTAACAAAATGAAAATGCAACCTATAAATTGGAAGAAAATATTTGCAAGCCAGATATCTGATAAAGGGCTAATATCCAAAATATATAAGGAACTCACAAAACTGAACAGCAAAAACCCAAAACAAATAAACAACAAACCCACCCAAAACAACCCAATTAAATAATAGGCAGAGGACTTGAATAGACATTTTTCAAAAAGATGTACAAATGGTTACCATCATATGAAAAGATGCTTGACACCACAAATGATCAGGTAAATGCAGAGCAAAACCACAATGACATATCACCTCGTACCTGTCAGGATGGCTATCATCAAAAAAACATGAGGTAAGAAGGGTTGGCAAGGATATGGAGAAAAGGGAACCCATGTACACTGTTGATGGGAACGTAAATTGGTACAGCAATTAGGAAAACACTATAGTCCTTCCTCAAAAATTAGAATTGAGCTACCATGATCCTAAAATCCTATTTCATCCTAATGAAATGGAATTAGGCATTTGAAGATATATCTGTGCTCCCATGTTCATTTAGGCACTATTCACAACAGCCAGGGTATGGAAACAACTTAAGTGTCTGTCAGTGGATGAATGGAAAAATATGTAGATATACAATGGAATATATTCAGCCATGAGAAAGAAGGAAATCCTGCCATTTGAGGCAACATGGATGAACCTTGAGGATATTATGTTAAGTGAAGTTAGCTAGGCAGAAAGAAAAACACGGCATGATCTCACTTATACATAGAAGCTAAAAAAGTTAAATTATTAGAAGTGGAGAGATGAATGTTAATTATCTTGACTGGGGAGGTTGAAGAAGTGTTCAGATGTTAGTCAAAGGGTGCAGTTTCAGTTACATAGGATGAATAAATTCTAGAGATCTAATGTACAGCATGTGACTATGGTTAATAGTTCTATATTGTATACCAGAAATGTGGAGAGTAGATTTTCAGGTGCTATCAACACAAAAACAAGTAAGTATGTGAAGACATTATATGTTAATTAGCTTAACTATAGTAATCATTTCACTATGTATACATATATCAAAATATGCTGTTCACCTTACATACACACAATTTTATTAAATAAAATTTTAAAAATTATAAAAATTAAAATTGAAATAGAACTGGTCTTGAAAAGATCTCTAAATTTGTATACACTTCCAAATATAAATAGGGTTAAAGACTAGGAAGGAAATTTTATTGCTAATCACTTTTGCTTACTTTTAATGTCATTTATGATATTAATGGTAAACAAACTATTAAACTGGCTTCAGAACCCCAAAAAGAGAATCATTTCCAGTTTCTATCTTAGATGTGTCTAAGAAGGACACTAAATAAGAGAAATCCATTAAAGGCATCTGGATCAGAAAGCGGAAATAAAGACGATGACTAAAGTGTACAGGGTTTCTTTGTGAAGTGATAAATATGTTCTAAAATTGACTATAGTAATGTTTGCATATATCTGTGAGTATACTAAATATCATCGAAATATACATTTTAATGTGCTGATGGCATGGCATGTAATATCTGAATAAAGGTGTTAAGTAAACAAGAAAGAGAGATCCTCCATGAGAGCAGAACAGGAGGCAGTGAGATTGGCTGACCAAGAAACTTCCTCTATCAGCAGAGCAGGGAGTTCTTGCTGTTCCTGCCAAGCAGTACACAATGATGTCATACACAGGGGAATACTACAATTGTCCTAATATACCCTTTTCTAAAAGTAGCTTGTCAGTACAGTTTGCCTGTTTTATTACTTACCTAAATTAGGTATATTATGGTGTGTGTGTGTGTGTGTGTGTGTGTGTGTGTGTGTGTGTGTGTGTGTGTGTATTGGGGAGGAGCATTGTAAGTGGGGGTTATTGAATTCATCCTTTAGTAACAGATTGCCAGACCTCGAGGACCTATCAGTACATAACAAAGAAAAATGCCTGTCATCCAGGGAAGGCAGGCTTGGAGTTGTCGCAGCAACTAGGTAAGTCCCTGGGCTCTCTCCTGGAGAGAAAATGAGTGCATATTCTGTTGCATTGTTTTCAGTTGAGACATTTCAAGAACCACTTAATTTTTTTAATAGATCTTTATTGGAGTATCATTGCTTCACAATACGGTGTTAGTCTCTGTTGCACAACAAAGCGAATCAACCATATACAAATACATTTCCCCATATCCCCTCCCTCTTGAGCCTCCCTCCCATCCTCCCTACCCCACCCCTCTATGTCATCAGAAATCACTGAGCCAATCTCTTGTGCTATGCTGCTGCTTCCCACCAGTCAACTATTTTACATTTGGTAGTGTATATATGTTGATGCTACTTTCACTTCATCCCAGCTTCACCCTCCCACCCCATGTCCTCAAGTCTATTCTCTATGTCTACCTCTTTATTCCTGCCCTGCAACTAGTTTCATTAGTATCATTTTTTTTTAGATTCCATATATATGCGTTAGCATACAGTATTTGTTTTCTCTTTCTGACTTACTTCACTCTGTATGACAGACTATAGGTCCATCCACCTCACTACAAATAATTCAGTTTCATTTCTTTTTATGGCTAATACTCCATTGTATATATGTGCCACATCTTCTTTATCCATTCACCTGTTGATGGACATTTAGGTTGGTTCCATGTCCTGGCTACTGTAAATAGTGCTGCAGTGAACCTTGTGGCACATGTCTGTTTTTGAATTATGGTTTTCTCAGGGTATATGCCCAGTAGCAGGATTGCTGGGTCATATGGTAGTTCTATTTCTAGTTTTTTTAAGGAACCTCCATACTGGTCACCATAGTGATTGTATCAATTTACACTCCCACCAACAGTGCAGGAGGGTTTCCTTTTCACCACACCCTTTCCAGCATTTATTGTTTCTAGATTTTTTGATAATGGCCATTCTGACTGGCATGAGGTGGTACCTCATTGTACTTTTGATTTGCATTGCTCTAATAATTAGTGATGTTGAGCATCTTTTCATGTGCCTCTTGGCCATCTGTATGTCTGCCTTAGAGAAATGTTTATTTGGGTCTTCTGCCCATTTTTTCCATTTTTTAACTGGATTGTTTGGGGGGTTTTGTTTGATATTGAGATCCCTGAGCTGTTTGTATATTTTGGAGATTAATTCTTTGTCTGTTGTTTCATTTGCAAATACTTTCTCCCATTCTGAGTGTTGTCTTTTCATCTTGTTTATGGTTTCCTTTGCTGTGCAAAAGCTTTTAAGTTTCATTAAGTCCCATTTGTTTATTTATTTTTATTTCCATTACTCTAGGAGGTGGGTCTAAACAGATCTTGCTGTGGTTTATGTCAAAGAGTGGTTTTCCTCTAAGAGTTTTATAGTGTTTGGTTTTACATTTAAGTCTTTAATCCATTTGGAGTTTATTTTTGTGTATGGTGTTAGGTAGTGATCTAATTTCATTCTTTTACATGTAGCTGTTCTGTTTTCCCAGCACCACTTATTGAAGAGGCTGTCTTTTCTCCATTGTATGTTCTTGCCTCCTTTGTCCTAAATTAGGTGCCCATATGTGTGTGGGTTTATCTCTGGGTATTCTATCCTATACCATTGATCTACATTGCTGCTTTTGTACCAGTACCATACTCTCTTGATTACTGTAGCTTTGTGGTATAGTCTGAGGTCAGGGAGCCTGATTCTACCAACTCCGTTTTTCTTTCTCAAGATTGCTTTAGCTATTTGGGGTCTTTTGTGTTTCCATATGAATTGTAAAATTTTTTGTTCTAATTCTGTAAAGAATATCATTGGTAGTTTGATACAGTTTGCACTAAATCTGTAGATTGCTTTGGGTAGTATAGTTATTTTCACAATATTGATTCTTCCAATCCAAGAACATGGTATATTTCTCCATCTGTTTATGTCAACTTTGATTTCTTTCATGAGTGTTTTATAGTTTTCTGAGTACAAGTTTTCATCTCCTTAGGCAGGTTTATTCCTAGGTATTTTATTATTTTTGTTCAGTGGTAAATGGGATTGTTTCCTTAATTTTTCTTTCTGATTTTTCATTGTTGGTGTATAGGAATGACAGAGATTTCTGTGCATTAATTTTGTATCCTGCAACCTTACTAAATTCATTGATTAGTTCAAGTAGTTTTTGGATGGCATCTTTAGGACTTTCCATGTATAGTGTCATGTCATCGGCGAACAGTGACAGTTTTACTTCTTTTCCAATTTGTATTCCTTTTATTTCTTTTTCCTCTCTTATTGCTATGGCTCGGACTTCCAGAACTGTGTTCAACGAGAGTGGAGAGAATGGACATCCTTGTCTTGTTCCTGATCTTAGTGGAAATGCTTTCAGTTTTTCAACATTGAGTATGATGCTTGCTGTGGGTTTGTCATATATGGCTTTTATTATGTTGAGGTAGGTTCCCTCTATGCCCATTTTCTGGAGAGTTTTTATCATAAATGGGTGTTGAATTTTGTCAAAAGCTGTTTCTGCATCTATTGAGATGATCATATGCTTTTTATTCCTTAATTTGTTAATATGATGTATCACATTGATTTGTGTATATTGAAGAATCCTTGCATCCCTGAGATAAATCCCACTTGATCATGGTGTAAGACCTTTTTAATGTGTGGTTGAATTCTGTTTGGTAGTATTTTGCTGAGGGTTTTTGCATCTATGTTTATCAGTGATACTGGCCTGTAGTTTTCTTTTTTTGTGACATCTTTGTCTGCTTTTGGTATCAAGGTGATGGTGGCCTCGGAGAATGGGTTTGGGAGTGTTCCTCCCTTATTTTAGAAGAGTGTGAGAAGGATCGGTGTTAGCTCTTCTCTAAATGTTTGATAGAATTTGCCTGTGAAGTCATCTGGTCCTGGACTTTGGTTTGTTGGAAGATTTTTAATTACAGATTCAATTTCATTACTTGTGATAATTCTGTTTACATTTTCTAATTCTTCCTGGTTCAGTGTTGGAAAATTGTACCTTTCCAAGAATTTGTCCGTTTCTTCATGGTTGTGCATTTTATTGGCATATAGTTGCTTGTAGTCTCTTATAGTCCTTTCTTTTTCTGCAGAGTCAGTTGTGATTTCTCCTTTTTCGTTTCTAATTTTATTGATTTGTGTCCTCTCCCTTTTTTACTTGGTGAGTCTGGCTAATCGTTTATCAATTTTGTTTATCTTCTCAGAGAACCAGCTTTTAGTTTTATTGATCTTTGCTATTGTTTTCTTCATTTCTATTTCATTTATTTCTGCTCTGATCTTTATGATTTCTTTCCTTCTACTGACTGGGTTTTCTTTGCTCTTCTTTCTCTAGTTGTTTTAAGTGTAGGGTTAGATTATTTATTTGAGATTTTTCTTATTTCTTGAGGTGAGATTGAAGTGTTATAAACTTCCCTCTTAGAGCTGCTTTTGCTGCATCCCATAGGTTTTGGGTCATCATGTTTTCATTGTCATTTTTTTCTATGTATTTTTTAATTTCTTTGATTTCTTCAGTGATCTCTTGGTTATTCAGTAGTGCAATGTTTAGTCTCCATGTATTTGGTTTTTTTTTACCATTTTTTTCCTGTAGTTGATTCCAATCTGATATGAATTCAACTTTCTTAAATTTTCTAAGGCTTGATTTGTGGCCAAAGTTGTGATCTATCCTGGAGAATGTTCCATGTGCACTTGAGAAGAAAGTGTATTCTGCCACTTTTGGGTGGAATGTTCCTTAAATATCAATTAGATCTATCTGGTCTATTGTGTCATTGAAAGCTTGTGTTTCCTTATTTATTTTCTGTTTGGATGACCTGTCCATTCGTGTAAGTGGGGTGTTAAAGTCCCCTGCTATTATTGTGTTACTGTCAATTTCTCCTTTCATGGCTGTTATCATTTGCCTTATGTAGTGAGGTGCTCCTATGTTGGGTGCACAAACATTTATAATTGTTATATCTTCTTGGATTGATCCTTTGATCATTAGGCAGTGTTCTTCATTATCTCTTGTAACAGTCTTTAGTTTAAAGTCTATTTTATATGATACAAGTATTGCTACTCTAGCTTTCTTTTGATGTCCGTTTGCATGGAATATCTTTTTCCATCCTCTCACTTTCAGTCTGTATGTGTCCCTAGGTCTGAAGTGGGTCTCTTGTAGACAGCACATATATGGGTCTTGTTTTTGTATCCATTCATCCAGTCGATGTCTTTTGGTTGGAGCATTTAACCTATTTATATTTAAAGTAATTATCAATATGTATGTTCCTATTACCATTTTCTTAATTGTTTGGGGTTAGTTTTTGTCAGTCATTTTCTTCTCTTGTGTTTCCCGCTTAGAGAAGTTTCTTTAGCATTTGTTGTAAAGCTGGTTTGGTGGTGCTGAATTCTCTTAGCTTTTTCTTGTCTGAAAAGTTTTGGCTTCTTCATCGAATCTGAATATCCTTGCTGGGTAGAGTAATCTTGGTTGTAGGTTTTTCTCTTTCATCACTTTAAGTATATCCTGCCACTCCCTTCTGGCCTGTAGAGTGTCTGTTGAAAATCAGCTGATAACCTTATGGAAATACCTATGTATGTTATTTTTTGTTTTTCCCTTGTTGCTTTTAATATTTTTTCTTTGAATTTAATTTTTGTTAGTTTAATTAATATGTGTCTTTGTGTGTTTTTCCTAGGGTTGATCCTGTATGGGATTCTCTGTGCTTCCTGGACTTGGGTGACTATTTCCTTTTCCATGTTAGGGAAGTTTTTGACTATAATTTCTTCAAATATTTTCTCAGACACTTTCTTCTTCTGGGACCCCTATAATTCAAATGATGGTGAGTTTAGTGTTGTCCCAGAGGTCTCTGAGATTGCGTTCAATTCTTTTCATTCTTTTTTCTTTATTCTGCTCCTTGGCAGTTTTTTCTACCATTCTGTCTTCCAGCTCACTTATTCATTCTTCTGCCTCAGTTATTGTGTTATTGATTCCTTCTAGTGTATTTTTCATGTCAATTATTGTGTTGTTCATCTCTGTTTTTTGTTCTTTACTTCTTCTAGATCTTTGTTAAGCATTTCTTGTGTTTTCTCAGTCCATGCCTCCATTCTATTTCCAAGATTCTGGGTCATCTTTACTATCATTACTTTGAATTATTTTTCAGGTAAATTGCCTATTTCCTCTTCATTTATTTGTTTTTGCAGGTTTTTACGTTCCTCCTTCATCTGTGACATATTTTTTGCTGTCTCATTTTTTTTTTTTTTTTTTTATGAATGAGATTGTGTTCCTGTGTTACTGGTTGTTTGACCTGAGGTTTCCAACACTGGAGTTTGTAGGGTATTTGGCAGAGCTGGGTCTTGGTGCTGAGATGAGGAACTTTGTGAGACCTCACTTCAGTGAATATTCCCTGGGGTCTGAGGTTCTCTGTTAGTCCAGTGGTTCATATTTGGAGTTCCCACCACGAGAGCTTCAGCCTGACCCAGGGCTCATGAACCAAGATCACGCAAGCCACATGGGGTGGCAATAAAATAAAAAAATAGATCAATAACAAATTAAAAAGTAAAATTAGACTAGGAAACTAACAGATATGTTAGAAAAAATATAAAAATAAAAATATAGATGAATCAACAACTGTAAGGTACATCAGTACCACAATAGTAGAAAAGAGGAGGAGGGAAAAGAAAGAAAACAAAAAAGGGGGGTAAAGGCCTTGGCTGTGGAGGGCAGGGCCTATGCAAGGGTGAGGTTTGGGCACTGGGCGGGGCCAATGCTCAGAACCCACAGGGCTGGCAAAGGCCCTGGGGACTGTGAGGGGTGGGACTTAGGCTCAAGGAACAGAAGGGGCCCAGTCTTGTGCCCCACCCCAGGTCTCAGAGGACAAGGGACCTCACCTGGGAGCCCAGCAGGCTTCCTGGGCTTGAGTGGTCAGGGCAAATGCCCTCCTCTTGTCTCCTGCTCCTCCTAGATGACTCCTCTCACCTGCCTCTCCTGACCTCCCCTGCCTCCCTCCTATGCTCCCAAGGACCCATGCAGCCTCAAGACCCACTTAATATTATTTTTAAATTTTTCACTTGCAAATTTCCTGCATCTTCCAATCGACTTTTCACCATTAAAACTTTCCTCGTTTTAGTTTCTTTTTTTAAAGATTGTTGAGCCTATTTGTCCTCTGGATAAGAGCCCATATTTACTTTTACCAGATTCAGAGGTTGAGGAACTAAATGAATCTCCTAAAAATATTTATTAAGGTGAATCTAATATTATTATATGCATCTCCTACCTGGAAGTACAAAACTCTTTTTATTAAGCCAATGTTCCCCATGGAAGAGTACAGGATTCAGAGTAGCAGCTTTTTTCCTCCTTCTAGTCTTTGATTTTTCTATGATAAAATGCCAAAATATTTATATGAAAAGTGAAAAATGCAGTCACCAATGCATATAAATGTATATAAATGTATCAAACATATACATACAAATGTATCAAACATTCTACACAGTTTGATATATATGAATATTCAGTGCTATGTAAGTAAAATTTAAATTTTCAGCTTATTGTCATAAACACTGATTACATCACAAGCCTTCAATAAACATGTCAATAACATTTTTTCTGTGCAATATTAGAAAAGAAATTAAAGAAAAATGTTATAATTTGCCTGTATGTAGATGTGCTTTGAAATTAGTAGTGGTTTGTGAGAACTGAAAGTCACCAGAGGTCAAGGATAGAAGTTTTGTTATTATTATTACTATTACTATTATTTTGTTAAGGAAGATGATATAGAGTGAACCATCACTATTCCATGCTGTTGTGCAGGTGAAGTTCAAGTCCTTGTTTTTCTATTTATAATGTGGGCTGTGGGTTGGCAATTTACCAAACCAGTCTGAGCTTCTTAGATTCTTCATCTGTAAAAATGGGATAATAGTATTTGCCCTGGCTCCCTCATAGGAGGCATTTGAAATCAAATGAGGTCAATTTTCAAAGGGCTTGGTAAAATGAAGAGTGTTATACACATGCTGAGGTTTAGGGATTATTCGTAGCTTCTTGATATTGCTTCCTTCTAAGGTATGATGTAGCAGCATTTTGAAATGTTATATTGCTCCCCAAAAGTAAACTTTCAAAGCTAATAATTAAAAATAATAACAAGAAATGTTTCACATTATGTTTACTCAACTTGATAGTGTTTCTGAAACTGTGCTGATGTCTGAGTGGAAAGTGAATTCCCTTCAGAATTGTTCTGGCTCTGTTTGTTCTCTGGTAACAAGTAAAAGCTTTCCCTAATGCTTAGAATTTTACCCTTCAGAAGTCACAGTTCTAAGAAGTGTGCCAGGAAATGGCTTTGGAACCCAGAGTGCAGGGCCACTTCTCTGTATGGGGATTTACTAGTAAAAACGTGGAAGACAATACTTCATGTGTGTTCAGCATGTATCACTCCATGGTCCTTGAATGGAGTGATTTCTGTGCTTGTGAATTTCCTGGAACCTGAAGTTTTGTAGTGCTGTCTCTTCTGCTCTGACACTGTGGTGTCATCTTAGAAGAGTTGATCAGGAGGCAAGCCCAACTGATGCCTTAGCTTCCCATTTATATTTTCATTAAGTTGTTCTGAAGGCAGCTTCTTGGATGATATTTGAGAATGTGAAGACTTTGGAAGGATGTGGCAGCCAGTTGGTGACCACTCACCTTTGTCTCTTCACTTTTTTGGCAGCTCAACTTCCAATGCTCAGTGGTCAGGATCTAAGTAAGACTGTCCTATACCAGGACACTGTAGGCATGAAGGCTGTGACTGGACATGTCCCAGAATTGTTCCTCCTTCCTCTTTTGCTTTCCCTTATAAACTAACTAGTGAATATAAATAATCCAAACTGTAAATGCCTAGAGTTTGGATTTTCAACAAGGAGATCACAGCTGCAAGGTTTATGTAGCGACCAGGACTATACTCTATTCCCAAATCTAATCTTTTATTTCTCAGTTTCATAGGTTTTTGTTGGGTGCTTGTTTATCTTCTAAAACTAAAAATCTCAGTCATCTTTTTTTGCTTTGTTTTGTTTTGTTTTTGGCCTCACCATTCATCACGCAGGATCTTAGTTCCCAGACCAGGGATCAAACCTGTGCCCCCTGCAGTGGGAGCATGGAACCTTAACCACTGGACCACAAGGGAAGTTCCTCAGTCGTCTTAAACAAGAGAGAGAACATGATTGGAGAGGAAGAATTTCTTTTTCTATTTTAATGTTTTTCTCCATTGTAAATATGGCTTTATTTTTAAGAAGTGAAAAATAACTGTATTAGATGGAAGCAATATATTTTCAAGTTTTTTGTTTTGTTTTCATAAAACAGAGTTTGCATGGAATATAAATTTGTAGATTTGTTTAGAGAGGCAGTAAGATTTTTTGGTTATTGTTTTGGGTTTTGGTTTTGATTTTCTGTTGTTTGAGTTTTTCAAAGAGCTCTATACTTGGTGCCTGTTTTTGCTGTGCCTATGGAATCATTCTGTGGTTTGAAATATTTCATTGTAAAAATGTTTGCCCTTGGAGATTTAATCAAATAAGATTTATTTTCCTAAATGCTACAAGTTTGGGTTGATGTTTTTTTAATGGTTGAAATTTTTTCATCTAAAAATCTGCTAACAACCTGTCATGTGGTGACTTAAGATAGGGGATTGGATAAATGATCTTGTGTGGTCTCTATAATTTGCTACATCCCAATGAGAATCAGCCTCTGTTTTGCAAAGACGTGCTGTAGAAAGATGTAAAGAATACCTGCTCTTGTGTAATATATTTGACTGCCCAGTTATCAGTAAGTATAGATATTATTTTTGTGCTATTAGTTTGGTTTTTCAATTGGGAACTAAAAGAATTCTGTAGTAGTATAGCACTTTATGATTTCTAGTTTGTTTTTATTACATCAAGAGTATATAAAAGTTATTCAGATAAGTTGTTTATATGATAACAAATATCTAGATATTTGCAAACCTACCAATAGCTTGGTAATTATTTTTTCCAGTTTTCAGTGTAGACATGTAGTGCTGTGTATGAATCCAATATTAGAATCCTGCTGTATGATGATGATTCATTGCATAACACAGACATGTCATCATACATCTTTAATTTTACATCACTTCAACCTTAGACACTATGTTTTCTTTATACCCTTTGCCACTATTTATATCATCATTACATAATTTCCACTGAAGTTTAAATATATGTACATGTATATATGAAGGAAATGTCAAAATAAGCAGAAGGCAGTCAAGTAGATGCATCAATTCTGACTGAGCTCTAGGTTTATTTTTATGAGTAGACAGTCCTCTTTATGCCATCCTAGAGATCCAATTACTTTACCAGGTGCTTATTTTCCTGCCCTATTTGACTAAGAACATATGTGAGGAGACAGTCACCATTTTTGAAGATTCAAAATCCTTTTGACCCTTTGCTTATATTCCTGCTGCCTAACTGCAAATCTCCTTCATCCTGGTACCTAAAAGGAAAAAAAATTTGAACTAATGATGGCAAGTACACATGATGGCTTCCTTTGCTCTTCTTTTGTGATTTGTCATTTAAAAGGAGTAACTTTTTCCTAGGGTCATGCATGGAGAATATATTGGCACTTTGCTGAGAAGCCATGGAATTGAGACTGGTGAGGAAAATTAATAATGGATGGAATTCAGATCTGGAGATCACGAAGGGGCAAACTTGGGACTCCTTTCCATGTGTTTTCTTAGAACACACTTTTCATGTTAGAAGCACAGTTAGTGCTTCAGAAAAGAAAGGGAGCAGAGAAACAGAATAATGTAAAATAATCTTCTTTAGCCTTGATACTACAGTTATAAATATGTACCCCTACTTTCTATAATGTAATCATTTAAAATTTCTGTGCAGAGGAACAGAGCCTGTTAAAGACATGATATAAAGGTGATACATCATGCTTAACTCTCCTACTTGCCTGGGCAAAAGAAAGACAGCATTGATGTAAATCCCCCTAGAGTTAACACTATGAGAGACTGTTCCCTCTTAGAAGTCTCATGTGCTAAGCATTAAAGAATAAAGCTCAGGATCCAAATTCTTAAGTGGATTAGAGGATGCATGAGCCCTGAGTTTTCCCTAACACCAGCTAGGGATAAATGATAATCTAGGAGAGCTGATAGCCACTGTCCAGGAGTGAGCAAGAGGCATTTGGTGGTGCAGATTCTTATCGCCTGCTCTCCTCTCACACTGACATTGGAATGGTGTTTCAGAGGTCATAAAACATTCCATATTTATCCTCTTTGATCTCACAATAGCCTCAAGAGGTAGGCAGGACAAGTAGTCATACCTTCATCTTGCACAAGAGGAAAATGAAGCTCACTGATGCTCAGGACCTGCTTGAGGTCATGTTGGGCAGCTGGACTAGAACCTCATTCCTTCTTTCACTGTGGCTCCTCTGTGCAATGCCCCCTATGAAAGTTCTGATAGGATTGAATAGAAACTCTCATAGGGGCATCCACCAAAGAACCCCAATGAGGGGAAGGGAACTATCCTCTTTTATGCTACTAGTGCTATGCTAGTGCAGTATATGCATTATCTCATGTAATCCTTCCAACACCCGGACAGGCACCATTAATCACATTTTACTCTGAAGAAACTAGGGCTCAGAAAAGTTTAGTAACTTGTACAAAACCACACAACTAGGAAATGGTGGTTTATTCATTACAAAATGTCTCTGTTGATTGAAGTATACCATCCTGATGAAATCATAACTTATGTGGCCAGAATGCCTCTTGAATATTGTCTGCTCCAAGTACCTCATTTTACACATCTGGAAATGGAGCCCCAAATATGATACACACTTGCCTAGGTAGTGACTGTATGGTGCTAAACATCGTGTCTTTTGATTCTCACTCTGCTACCCTTTTTGAGGCAGGAGATAGACGGGCCTCAGGCTGAGCAGCTGGAGTTTGTCCCCTGTGGGCAGATACTCCAAGATGAAGATAATAGCAGGAGGATAATAAGAGAGGCTGAGCCCTGAGATAGTGACCACATATTTCTCATTTTCAAGGTCAAGGAGACTTTCCCACTATACATGCACAGAGAGGATCCTTGGAAGTCATAAAGGGAGTGATGTCAAACTATCCATAGGCCTCTTCGCTAGACTCCATCTTGGCTAAGAGATGTGCATGCACACATGGGAGGACCGGGCAAAGCAAGATGATTGGCCAAAGGAAACCCAGAAGAAATGCCCCACATAAGTGATTCAAACTACCACAAGGGTGCGACTCTCTCTGAGCCCACCTGTGTGTCTATTCACAGGTACTATTTTTCCTTCTAATAAACACTCTACTTGTTTCACTACTTTCTGAATCTTTGTAGAAATTTATTTCTACAAAGTTGATGGGCCAGGGCCTTGTCACTGGCCACTGGTCCCTGGTGGTCTGGTGGCTAGGAATGAGTGCTCTCACTGCTGCAGCCTGACTTCAATCTCTGGCCAGGGAACCAAGATCCTCCTTCAAGCTGCTGCAGGCTGAGGCCACCTGAGATCATATCCACTATATCATAGCAGACTGTGGAGAAACTATAGAGGTACCTAATGCTGTGACCAAGTAAGTAAAGCAGCAGCTTCACAATCCAAGGTCTTGCCTGGAATCCAGAAATGCAGCAGTTACCCCTGTCATGGAAGGAAGCAGGCATTCCAGCCCTTTTATCTGGTTTAGCTCTTGTTTTACTGCTCCCACCTTTACAGCTAACTCTACCTATCTTACCCCAACACCTTTCTCTTCTTTTCTTCCTTCCCCTTCACCCATTTCTACGTTCATGAATTTGTGAAAGTCTGATTGTGTATGATGAGTGTTGTGAGGACTTAACATTCTGGAGGAAAATACAGACCAGCTTTGTCTTCATTTCAGCATACCGCATTTTCAACAAGTGTTTTGCTTCCCATGTTGTCATTTCAACTAAAGCCTGCGTGGAGAGCTGAGGGAATGGGGTTGTGGGTGGTGAGTAACTGACTTGGCTTCATTCCTTGGACCACAGAGAGCCTTGCCCCGGCATTCACAGGACTGAAGTGTGAAAACACTTTGGCTGCACTTACATAAATGTCTCTCTTACATAACATGCTTGTAATCGTTAGTCTAATTCTGCAGACATTTTACACATAAAGTCCCAATTAGGACTCAAGGGGCCACTATATGCAGGAAGCTTAGCCAGGACCCCAAGACGGGAGCCTTTAGAAACCCACTTCCTTTTTCATCACTTTTGCGTTTGAATTAGGTCATCTTTCTCATCTCCTTTAAGTAAGTACAATTGTCATTACAGTTCACAAAGCACCTTTCCTATTTTTCTTTCTCTTCTTCTAGACTACAAAGTTCTCTTCTTCTAGACTACAAACATATTCTTGTATTTACATTTAGTCCCAGGCCTATTCCTGCACACAGTAGGGGCTAAGTAAATTTGTTTTTTTAGTTTTTTTAAGGCACAAAATTTACTTTTTATTATTTTTCAGTTTCATTGAGATATAATTGAATATACTATTATGTGAATTAACATGTGCAGTGTGTTGATTTGATATACTTATATATTACAAAATGATTCCCAGCAGAGCCATAACTAATACCATTACCATGTCACATGATTACAATTACTTTTTTGTGGTGAGAACATTTAAGATCTGCTCTCTTACCAACTTTCATATATATAATACACTATTATTAACTATATTCCCCAGAAGATTATATCTGGGGATATTTGATCCCCAGAACTTACTCATAACTAGAAGTTTACACACTTTGACAAATATTCTCCCACCCCCCGCCCCTGGTAACCAACTTTATACTCTGTTTCTATGCTTTTGCTTTTGTAGATTCCACATATAAGTGATATAATACAATAGTTGCCTTTTTCTGTTTGACTTATTTCACATAGCATAATGTCCTCAAGGTCAATCCATGTTGACCCAAACAACTGAATTTCCTTTTTGCTTACAGCTGAAAAATTATATATATATATATCTATAATATATATATATAATATAAATTTTTATATATTTATGTATTATATATAATATATATTTATATATATAAAATATACATATGTATATATACCACATCTCCTTTATCCCTTTATCAATCAATGGACACTTATGTTGTTTCCAAATCTTGGCTATTGTGAATAGTGCTGCAATAAACATGGGAGTGCATATATCTCTCTGAACTCCTATTTGAAATTCCTTTGGGTATATACCCAGAAGAAGAATTACTGGATTGTACAGTAGTTCTATTTTTAATTTTTTGAGTAACCTCCATACTGTTTTCCATAGTGTCTGTACCAATTTATATTCCCACTAACAGTGTACAAGGGGTCTTTTTTCACATCTTTACACTTGATATCTCTTGTCTTCTTAATGATAGCCATTCTAACAGGTGTGAGGTGATATCCCATTGTGGTTTTATTTTTATTTCCCTAATGATTAGTGATGTAGAGCACTTTTCATTGTACCTGTTGTCCATTCAGATGTCTTCTTTGGAAAATTTTCTATTCAGTTTCTCTGCCCATTTTTTTCATTGTTTTTTGTTTGTTTGCAATTGAATTGTCTGGGTTATCTACATATTTTGGGATATCAACTCCTTAACAGATATATGACTTGAAAATATTTTCTTCCATTCCATAGGTTGCCTTTTCATTTTTGGAATGTTTCTTTTCCTGTGCAGAAGCTCTTTAGTTTGCTGTAGTCTCACTTGTTAATTTTTGTTTTTATTGCTTGTACTTTTGATGTCACATCCTCCCACCAAAAAAAAAAAAAATCATTGCCAAGACCAGTACTAGCAGCTTTTTCTCTATGCTTTCTTCTAGAAGTTTTGTGGTTTCAGGTCTTATGTTTAAGTCTTTAATCCATTTTGGGTTAGTTTTTGTGATTGGTGTATGATAAAGGTCCAATTTCTTTTCTTCTGCATGTGGCAATCTTATTCTCTCAGCAACAGTAGTTTCAGAGACTATCCTTTCCATATTGTGTGTTCCTGTTCATAGTAGTCTCTCTGATTCTTTGTGTATTGGTGGTATTAGTTGTAATGTGTTCTCTTTCATTTACAATTTTATTTATTTTAGTCTTTGTGCTCACTACTTCTTTCTTCTGCTTAGTCAAGTCTGCTCTTGAAGTTTTCTATTGAATTCTTCAGTTCAGCCATTGTATTCTTCATTTCCAGAATTTGTTTGGTTCTTTTTTATGTTTTCTATCTCTTTTTTGAAATTCTTATATTGTTCTTGTATTGCCTTCCTGATTGTTAACTGTTTGTCTGTGTCCTCTTGTAGATCTCTGAGCATCTAGAGAATAATTATTTTGAATTATTCGTCAGGCAATTCCTGTATCTCCATTTTTTTGTGGCCAGTTACTGGAGGTTTATAGCATTCCTTTGGTGGAGTCAGTGTTTCCCTGATTTTCCCTGATCCCTGTAGTTCTGTGTAGTTGTCTGCACATTTAAAGAAGCAGTCACCTCTTTCAGACTTCATGAAATGACTTCAGTAAGAAAGATTTTCACCTGAAAGTGGGGGCACACTGGAGCATGCTGTGGCCCTGGGTCTAGTGTTGCAGGTGCCAAGTGAGAGTGGGGGGTGGCACTGGGTCTCAGGAGGCATGATGTCTCTTAAACTCAGGCCATTGGGTCCATGGCATTGATAATTGTGTGGTTCTTGGTGAGTGTCACTGGGTGCCCATGGTGGCTGCAAAGGCTCTTGTGTTTCTCAGCTATGCTTCCAGGTCCAACAGTTAGGGACCACTGCAGACAGTGGTGGTGACCAGAGCTGGTAGTAGTGTACACACATTTGGCTCTGGAGGCCAACTGTAAGTGCCTATGTAGTGACAGGGATCAGTTACAGGCACACATGTAGTTGTTGGGGTACGATAGGCAACGGCTGGTGCACTGAGAGTTCAGAGGCCCTGGCTTTTGGCATGTACTACACTGGCTGCTGGGTCTTGCTCCACGCACGTGGCAGCACAGCATGGTGAAGTAGTTGGGCTGACAGCATGCAGGTGCTCAGCTATAGGGCCTGGCTGCAGGTGATCACCGTGGTGGAGGCCAGTGACAGAAGACAAGGTCTTGTCTGGGCCCATAAGCAGCTGTGGTGGCCATGGCTGCCAGATGTTTTCCTGATAGTCTTTCCTGGGTGTGCGCACACAGTGGAGGTTGGTGATGGGTGTCAGGCAGCAGTGTGCAGGGGCACAACCAGAGGGGCTAGACACAGGCACACGCACAACTGATGGGGGTGGGCAGCCACAGGGGTCTAGACTTGCATTTTACACCTGCAGAGGCCTGGGCTGGCTGCTGATGCAATTCCTGGACTCTGGTGGGTAAAGGAAGGGAGCAGGGAGGACTCAGGTGGCGGAAGTCAGTGAATGTAAAAACCTGTGGGAAAAGCTGGGGAAATCTGCCAGCTGTACTGGCCATTGGTTTTTTGTTCCCTCATTGTTAAAAGCTGCTGGTTTTGCCTGTAAAAGCAGGTTACTGTGAACATCAGTCACTTCCATGCATGGCTGCTATTGGTAGCCCCTGGTTTTCTTCACTGTTTCTAGCCAACTCTGTAAGTCTCAGCTTTGCTGGTCTGGGTAGGTGAAATTGAAGCTGGACCTTCATGTGGTACCCAAAAGACTGGGAAAACTGGTCACTCATCTCACTCTTCCTTTCCTGTTGAGGGGAATGCTTTCTAGCTGGGGAGTTCCATTTTGGCAATGAGCAATGCCAGTTTGGGGGAAAGGGATGATTCAGGGAAAATTAAGCTGTCTTCTTTTCTCTTCTTGTGCAGTTTCAGGTTTTTCTTTTTTTATTCCACTGTGTTGCTGAAGTTTCTTAAATGGACACCAAGCTCTCCCAGAACTGTTTTTGTTCATGGATAGCTATCTAATTGTTGGTCTTTGTTGGGGGATAGCGGCTGGTGTATCCTACGCTGCCATCTTGGTGATGTCACTCTGGCCTCAATAAATGTTGATTGAATGAATAGATGCAGTTCTTACAACAACCCTTGGTGGTAGTATTATTACTACCAATATTTTACATAAGTGCATAGCCTCTAAATAGTCGGGATCTGCTATGTCCCAGGCTTAGAAGTGCAGCTTTCTGTTGATTGAGCCTTAGTTTTTGTATTAACCTGTAGTTATCTGCAAGTGACAGCTTTTGATTTGGAGATTGTGTGTTACTTCTTTCCAACCCAGGAATGCAAGTAAAAAATGTGGCCATCAGCCTGTCTCACAATGTACATAAGGATACTTGACCTCTAGGATTTGCTTTTAGATTTATGTAAGCCATTCCCTTTGGCCCCTGGGTGGGAGGTAGGGACAGGTGTCTAAATGGGACTAGGCTACTCTATTTCCCTCAGAGTTTTGTTGAGTTTTGAATTAGGATAATGTGTGAAAACTATTTTTAAATTGAGATGATTATATGGTTTTTATTCTTCAATTTGTTAATACGGTGTATCACATCGATCGATTTGCCTATATTGAAGAATTCTTGCATCCCTGGAATAAATCTCACTTGATCAGGGTGATCCTTTTAATGTGTTGTTGGATTCAGTTTGCTAGTATTTTGCTCAGTGTTTTATGTCTATGTTTATCAGTGATATTGGCCTCTAATTTTCTTTTCTTTGTGATATCTTTGTCTGGTTTTGGTATCAGGGTGATGGTGGCCTTGTAGAATGAGCTTGGAAGTGTTCCTTCCTCTGCAATTTTTTGAAAGAGTTTCAGAAGTGTAGGTGTTAACTCTTCTCTAAATGTTTGATAGAATTCACCTGTGAAGCCATATGGTCCTGGACTTTTGTTTGTTGGAAGATTTTTAATCACAGTTTCAATTTCATTACTTGTGATTGGTCTGTCCATATTTTCTATTTCTTCCTGGTTCAGCCTTGGAAGGTTGTATCTCTCTAAGAATTTGTCCATTTCTTCTAGATTGTCCATCTTATTATTTACCCTAGAACTATCTGACCTTTTTGGTAGGTGTTTTTACCCCCTTCAGAAAACAGTCCATGTCATTGTCATTATCATCATCATCAAAAGAGTGAATGTTTTTTAAGTACTTACTCTATATGTGTCATGCATGTTGCATGAAGTGTCTCATTCCTCCCAGGAGTCCATTTTACAGAAGAGTTCACTGATCTTAGGTGAGGATCTTCTCCAAGGTCACAGAGTAAGTAAGTGGCAGAGCTAATGTCCAAACCCTTTAGACATGAAAAACCTTTCTTCAAACCACTCCACTCTACTTTCTCTCCAACCTCCTTTTCTTCAGTCCTGTGGGTCAGTAACGCCACATTTCTTAACCAGTTCATGCCTATGCCATCACAGCTTTAAACTTTTTCATACGCTGCATAGACCTGTTCATATTTCTGGTTGTCCTGAATGCCATCCCTAGAATGTGACTGTGAACTTTTGGTGGAATATATTGCACTGTGAAGACATAAATAAATAAATTGTAAAGCATTATACAAAAAAGCATATACATGCCAAATAAATTATTAGGTTAATTGATCTTTACGATCCCATGCTGTCACTACTCACATTGTGAATTAAGTATGTGCTATCAAATCTTGCTACACACTGGGTTACAAAAGTCTTTTATTTCCTTGTCTCCTATAGAATTTAATCTGCATTATTTTCATGTTTTGTAGTATTTTTATTCCAGTAGACATTTACTTCTTTACTCTTCCATTTTAGGTCTTCCTGGCTTTATATAGTTGCCTCATGTGGCTGCTAATTTTGTTTTATGGTTTGGAGAAGGAGTGCATATTGGGCAATTTGTCCCTTTTATATAACCTTTTCTAACACTGTTGAGCAACTACAAGAAATTGTTCTTCGATATTTCTCAGTGTTCATAGTGACACAAGTTCTATGGGGCAAGATTTTTCTATTCTAAAATAAGTCTTCATCTTACTCAATTCACATGAGTTGCTGTTTGCCCTGATTGGCCAGACATGGGAAAGTTGTAAAAGACATTTTCACAATGGCTTGGCATTTCAAAATCCATGCAAATATTGAAACTAAGAATTTTCCAAGTACTCCCAATGTCAGATAAGAATTTTATTTAAAATGTTTATTACATTAGCTATTGAGATGATAACAGTTTTGTCCTGAAATCTATGAAAGCAATTGTGTACTCCTCATGTTGTAGGTGAAAAACAAAAGCCCAACATGTAGTGACTTGTTTAAGGTCATGCACTTAGGTAGGAGGAGAGCACTGGAGCACTGCTGACTCTCCCTTTGTCATGTCAACTGCTTTGCACCCCTTTTGTTGCAGAGAGCTGCCAAGCTCATTTGCTATAGGACTCCATCCTTGAGTACGTATCTAATCAAGCTCTCTCAGGGGATTTGGTGCTGTGTGCATTTCAGCATCCTGCATTCATGGCCATGGTTAGTCTATTGTCCTGTTGGTGTTACAAAATTTCAGAGACTAGTGTGGTGTTCACAGATCTGACATGGGTATCTGAGATACATGTGAAGAAAATACACACTATATTATTTGCTTTTCAAAAACGTTTACAACTTAGGTGGATACAACCACTTATGAATTTTTCTTATTATTACTAAAAAAGGACACACATCACTTTAGATTATTTTGACTTGTAACAATTTTCAGTTACAATAAAATGCATGATCTGAAAAATACTTTTAGACATGATAATTATAAAAATATTTTTCTTGACTCCCTCTTGTGAGAGCACCAGAATCACAACTAACTGCTGAACAATCATTGACAGGAAGACACTGGAACACACCAAAAAAGATATCCCACATCCAAAGACAAAGGAGAAGACACAGATGGTAAGAGGGGCGCAATCAAAATAAAATCAAATCCCATAACCACTGGAAGGGTGACTCACAAACTGGAGAACAATTATACCACAGAAGTCCACCCACTGGAGTGAAGGTTCTGAGCCCCACATCAGGCTTTCCAACCTGGGGGTCTGGAAATGGGAGGAGGAATTCCCAGAGTATCAGAATTTGAAGGCTAGTGGTATTTGATAGCAGGACTCTGACAGGACTGGGGGAAACAGAGACTTTACTCTTGGAGGGCACACACAAAGCAGTGTGTGCACCAGGACCCAGGGGCAAGGAGCAGTGACCCCATAGGACTGAACCAGACCTGCCTGCTAGTGTTGGAGGGTCTCCTGCAGAGGCGGGGGGCAGCTGTGGTTCACCATGGGGACAAAGACACTGGCAGCAGAAGTTCTGAGAAGTACTCCTTGGTGTGAACCTTCCTGGAGTCCACCATTAACTGCATCAAAGAGCCTGTAGGCTCCAGTGCTGGGTCACCTCAGGCCAAACAATGAACAGGGAGAGAATGCAGCTCTACCCATCAGCAGACAACTGGATTAAAGTTTTACTTAGCTCTGCTCACCAGAGCAACACCCAGCTCTGCCCACCACCAGTCCCTATCATCAGGCAGCTTGCACAAACCTCTTAGATAGCCTCACCCACCAGAGGGTACACAGCAGAAGCAAGAAGAAATACAGTCCTGCATCCTGTGGAGCAAAAACCACATTCACAGAAAGATAGACAAAATGAAAAGGCAGAGGACTATGTACCAGATGAAAGAACAAGATAAAGCCCCCAAAAAACAACTAAATGAAGTGGAGATAAGTAACCTTCCAGAAAAATAATTCAGAATAAAGATAGTGAAGATGATCCAGAGGCTCAGAAAAGGAATGGAGGCAAAGGTCGAGAAGATGCGAGAAATATTTAACAAAGACCTAGAATTAAAGAAGAAACACCTAGAAGAATTAAATAAAAAACAAACAGACATGAACAATACAATAACTGAAATGAAAAATACACTAGAAAGAATCAGTAGCAGAATAACTGAGGCAGAAGAATGGATAAGTGATCTGGAAGACAGAATGGTGGAATTCACTATCACAGAACAGAGTAAAGAAAAAAGTATGAAAAGGAATGAAAACAGCCTAAGAGACCTCTGAGACAACATGAAGCATTCACATTATAGGGGTCCCAGAAGGAAAAGAGAGAAATGACCCAAGAAAATATTTGAAGAAATTACAGTTGAAATCTTCCCTAACGTGGGAAAGGAAACAGCCACCCAAGTCCAGGAAGTGCAGAGAGTCCCGTAAGGATAAACCCATGGAGAAACACACCAAGACACATAGTAATCAAATTGACAAAAATTAAAGACAAAGAAAAATTATTAAAAGCAACAAGGGAAAAATGACAAATAACATACAAGGGAACTCCCATAAGGTTAACAGCTGATTTCTCAGCAGAAACTCTACAAGCCAGAAGGGAGTGGCATGATATATTAAAAGGGATGAAAGGGAAAAACCTACAACCAAGGGAAAAACCTACAACCAAGATTACTCTACCCAGCAAGGATCTCATTCAGATTTGATGGAGAAATCAAAACTTTACAGAAAAGCAAAAGCTAAGAGAATTCAGCACCACCAAACCAGCTTTACAACAAATGCTAAAGGAACTTCTCTAAGTGGGAAACACAAGAGAAGAAAAGGACCTACAAAAACAAACCCCAAACAATTAAGAAAATGGTAATAGGAACATACATATTGATAATTACTTTAAATGTAAATAGGTTAAATGCTCCAACAAAAAGACATAGACTGGTTGAATGGATACAAAAACAAGACCCATACATATCATGTCTACAAGAGACCCACTTCAGGCCTAGGGACACATACAGACTGAAAGTGAGGGGATGGAAAAAGATATTCCATGCAAATGGAAATCAAAAGAAAGCTGCAGTAGCAATTCTCATATCAGAATAAATAAACATTAAGACTATTGCAAGAGACAAGGACACTACATAATGATAAAGGGATCAAGCTAGGAAGAAGAATAACAGTTATAAATATATATGCACCCAACATAGGAGCACCTCAATACATAAGGCAAAAGCTAACAGCTATAAAAGAGGAAATGGACAGTAACACAATAATAGTGGGGGACTTTAACACCTCACTTACACCAGTGGACAGATCATCCAGACAGAAAATTAATAACAAAACAAGCTTTAAATGACAAAATAGACCAGATAGATTTAATTGATACGTATAGGATATTCCATCTGAAAAGAGCAGATTACGCTTTCTTCTCAAGTGCACACAGAACATTCTCCAGGATAGATCACATCTTGGGTCACAAATCAAGCCTTGGTAAATTTAAGAAAAGTGAAATCATACCAAGCATCTTTTCCAACCACAATGCTATGAGATTAGAAGTAAAGTACAGGGGAAAAAAACTTAAAAAACACAAACGCAAGGAGGCTAAACAATACATTACTAAATAACCAAGAGATCACTGAAGAAATCAAGGAGGAAATAAAAAATACCTAGAGAAAAATGACAATGAAAACACGACGATCCAAAACCTATGGGATGCAGCAAAAGCAGTTCAAAGAGGGAAGTTTATAGCAATACAATCTCACCTAAAGAAACAAGAAAAATCTGAAATAAACATTCCAACCTTACACCTAAAGGAACTAGAGAAAGAAGAACAAACAAAACCCAAAGTTAGTAGAAGGAAAGAAATCATAAAGATCAGAGCAGAAATAAATGAAATAGAAACAAAGAAAACTATAGCAAAGATCAAAAAAAACTAAAAGTTGATTCTTTGAGAAGATAAACAAAAGATAAACAAAATTGATAAACTTAAAGCCAGACTCATCAAGAGAGAGAGGACTCAAATCAATAAAATTAGAAAAGAAAAAGAAGAAGTTACAATTGACACAGCAGAAATACAAAGGATCATGAGAGAGAGACTACTACAAGCAACTATATGCCAAAAAATGGACAACCTGGAAGAAATGTAAAAATTCTTAGAAAGGTATAACCTTCCAAGACTGAATCAGGAAGAAATAGAAAACATGAACAGACCAATCACAAGTAATGAAATTGAAACTGTGAAAAAAAATCTTCCAACAAACAAAAGTCCAGGACCAAATGGCTTCACAGGTGAATTCTATCAAACATTTAGAGAAGAGCTAACACCCATCCTTCTCAAACTCTTACAGAAAATTGCAGAGGAAGGAATACTCCCAAACTGATTCTACGAGGCCACCATCACACTGATACCAAAACCAGACAAAGATACTACAAAAAAAGAAAATTACAGACCAATATCACTGATGAATGTAGATGCAAAATTCCTCAACAAAATACTAGCAAACAGAGTCCAGCAACAGATTAAAAGGATCATACACCATAATCAAATGGGATGTATCCCGGATGCAAGGATTCTTCAATATATGCAAATCAATCAATGTGATGCACCGTATTAACAAATTGAAGAATAAAAACCATATTATCATCTCAATAGATGCAGAAAAAGCTTTTGGCATAATTCAACACCCATTTATGATTAAAAACTCTCCAGAAAGTAGTCATAGAGGGGACTTACCTCAACATAATAAAGGCCATATATGACAAACCCACAGCCAACATCATTCTGAATGGTGAAAAACTGAAACCATTTCCTCTAAGATCAGGAACAAGACAAGGTTGCCCACTCTCACCACTATTATTCAACATACTTTTGGAAATCCTAGCCATGGCAATCAGAGAAGAAAAAGGAATAAAAGGAATTCAAATTGGAAAAGAAGAAGTAAAACTGTCACTGTTTGCAGATGACATGATACTATACATAGATAATCCTAAATATGTCACCAGAAGACTACTAGAGCTAATCAATGAATTTGGTAAAGTTCCAGGATACACAATTAATGCACAGAAATCTCTTGCATTCCTATACACTAACAATGAAAGATCAGAAAGAGAAATTAAGGACACAATCCCATTCACCATTGCAACAAAAAGAATAAAATATCTCGAATAAACCTACCTAAGGAGGTAAAAGACCTGTGCTCAGAGAACTATAAGACACTGATGAAAGAAATCAAAGATGACACAGATGGAGAGATATTCCATGTTCTTGGATTGGAAGAATCAATACTGTGAAAATGACTCTACTACCCAAAGCAATCTACAGATTCAATGCAATCTCTATCAAATTACCAATGGCATTTTTTACAGAACTAGAACAAAAAATCTTAAAATTTGTATGGAGACAAAAAGGACCCCAAATGGTGAAAGCAATCTTGAGAGAAAAATAAACAGAGCTGGAGGAATCAGAGTCCCTGACTTCAGACATTACTACAAAGCTACGGTAATCAAGACAATATGATACTGACACAAAACCAGAAATATAGATTGTTGGAACAGGATAGAAAGCCCAGAGATAAACCCACGCACCTATGGTCAACTAATCTATGACAAAGGAGGCAAGGATATACAATGGAGAAAAAACAGTCTCTTCAGTAAGTGGTGCTGGGAAAACTGGACAGCTACATGTAAAAGAATGAAATTAGAACACTCCCTAACACCATACACAAAACTAAACTCAAAATGGATTAGAGACCTAAATGTAAAACTGGACACTATAAAACTCTTAGAGGAAAACATAGGAAGAACCCTCTTTGACATAAATTACAGCAAGAGCTTTTTTGAGCCACCTCCTAGAGTAATGGAAATAAAAACAAAAATAAATAAAAGGAACCTAAAAGCTTTTGCAAAGCAAAAGAAACTAAAAACAAGATGAAAAGACAACCCTCAAAATGGGAGAAAATATTTGCAAGTGAATCAATGGACAAAGGATTAATCTCCAAAATATATAAACAGCTCATGCAGCTCCATATTAAAGAAACAAACAATGCAATCCAAAAATGGGCAGAAGACCTAAATAGACATTTCTCCAAAGAAGACATACAGATGACCAAGAGGCACATGAAAAGCTGCTCAACATCACTAATTATTAGAGAAATGCAAATCAAAACTACAGTGAGGTATCACCTCACACCAGTTAGATTGGGCATCACCAGAAAATCTACAAACAACAAATGCTGGAGAGGGTGTGGAGAAAAGGGAACCCTCTTGCACTGTTGGTGGGAATGTAAATTGAGACAGCCACTATGGAGAACAGTATGGAGGTTCCTTAAAAAAGTAAAAATAGAATTACCATATGACCCAGCAATCCCACTACTGCGCATATACCCAGAGAAAACCATAATTCAAAAAGACACATGCACCCCAGTGTTCATTGCAGCACTATTTACAATAGCCAGATCATGGAAGCAACCTAAATGTCCATTGACAAACAAATGGATAAAGAAGATGTGGTACATATATAGAATGGAATATTACTCAGCCGTAAAAAGAATGAAATTGGGTAATTTGTAGAGACATGGATGGACCTAGAGACTGTCCTACTGAGTGAAATGTCAGAGTGAGAAAAACGAATATCGTATATTAACGCATATATGTGGACTCTAGAAAAATGGTACAGATGAACCAGTTTGCAAGGCAGAAATAGAAATACAGATGTACAGAACAAATGTATGAACACCAATGCAGGAAAGCAGGGAAGGGGTGGTGGTTGTGGGATGAATTGGGAGATTTGTATAGACATATATACACTAATATGTATAAAATAAATAACTAATAAGAACCTGTTGTATAAATAAATAAAATTAAAAAAAAACATTTTTCTCTTATCAGATTGATTACTCATAGTGATTTCATTCATCAGTTGCCTCAAAATCTTGCCCTTAAGTTGCCCTCAGTAAGACACATGTTCTCAGACACACACACACACACACACACACACACACACACAAAGCAGGCACAGAAGGAAAGCTGAGTGGGAGTAGAGCCAAAGCAAGGTTCTCCTCCTTTTATCTCTCATAATGTTCTGCATTTATAAATCTACGAAATCAGTAGTCCTCATGCCTTTAGAGAAATCATTGAGCATTTTTTATTTGTGAGCTTTGATAAATTCAGTTAAAGGTGGTTTTAGAAATACTTTGTTCTCTGATGTAAGACACCCATGTCCTAGTGGGCACCTGGTCCATCTCTGAGTAGCAGTGACTATCTGAAATGCTTCCTTATGCTGAACCCAAATCTCAGTTTTCCTGGTGTTTTTTATTGAGGAAAATACTCTTTGTGTCTGAATACGGTACTGTGAAAGACACTAGAATTTTAGAGACAATTATAGAAGTAAACAAACTGTCTCGTCTTTCAAGATAATCAGAATGTAGCAAGTTTGGAAACCATGAATTGAGAAGTGAATTACAGAGGTGAATACAGTGACAAATATAGTTAAAAAGTGATAGAACTTACTAAGACATATGCATTCCCATAGGATACTATCCACATAGACTTTGGGCCTAGGCCAAGCACCAAAGTTGCAAATGTGGCACCTTACCCAAATTAGAGACCTCAGTTGAGGAGCACAGAATAACCACAGAATCCAAACTTACAACTACCTCAGCCCACAGAAGAGTACTAACCAACTGTACAATCAAAGGCAAGATTTTTAAAGTCAGGTTTATTAAGGTATAGTTTATGTCGTAAAATTTACTCTCTTTCCTGTACAAGTCTATGAGTTTTGATGAATGCATTCAGCCATGTGGTAACTACCATCATGTTACAGAGCAATTCCACCACCTCCCCCAATTTTTTTGTACTCTTTTGTAATCAATCTTTCCTCTCACTAATAGTCCTCATCAACCACTGATATGTTCTCAGTCTCTATAGTTCAAAGACAGGATTCTCAATCTTTGTAAGCCTTGGTTTTCTCATTCATCAAAGGAAATATTAATAATATCACCTGTTTCCTGGGACTGTTAAAAGGATTAAATAAGATAATATATATGAAATACTTGGCACAATGCCTGGTACATTAAGAGCACAAAATAAATGTTTGATGATGATGGTGATGATTAAAATGTGGAGCATTAAGTTATAATCCAGAAATCATAACAGTGTAGTAAGTACAACTAAGTTAAAGTTTGTAAAACACAATGTCCCATGTAATATAGCAGGACTTTCTGGAGTATCCTGATAATTGGTCATCAAGCCTCAATTAGAATGCTTCCGCTAATGGGAAACTAAGGATTTCTCAAGGAAGTTCATCACATTGTTGGACAGTAGTGACTGCTTAAATGGTTTATGTTTTTGTTTTTGTTTTTGCCTTTTCATAACTTCTACACATAGATCACCATGACCTTAAAACGTTAAGTCCAATTTCTCTTTCACATAATGGGTCTTTGAAGAGAACACCCTCACCTCTCTTTAATTTTATTCCTGAGTCTTTTCCATGAACAAAGACCAAAACAGATTAAGCTAGATATTACTGGTAGAGACTACAAGGAGGTAGATTATGACTAAGTATAAAAAGGAATATGCTGAGGGAGTTACTTAAAGATAAAAGAAGTGGAAATAGAGGTAAATATTCCTCTGTCTCTTAAGATGTTTAAATCCTGATTGAAGAATCACTTATCAGAGATGTTGTAGAAAGGTCTTGAACATTATACGGATGGTTGGACCAAGTAATTACTAAACTTCTAGCCAGAGAGGTATGATTCTACACACATTTTTTTCCCATTTCTCTGAAACATTTTATCTGTAATTTTAGAGAGAGTCATAGGAATCATTCTGCCTCCATAGAGACTTTGCCTTCTACTTTGTGTTTAAAAATACATTTATTTTCCTTCATTGGTTTACTTAAATGCATCTCAAGTTTTCATTAATCTCATTTGAATGAGAGAAAATAATGTATATGAGAACCTCTTGAAAAACTTTAAGGATTATACAAAATAAAAGATGCTGTGGGGTTTCCCTGGTGGGGCAGTGGTTGAGAGTCTGCCTGCCGATGCAGGGGACACGGGTTCGTGGGAAGATCCCACATGCCATGGAGTGGCTGGGCCCGTAAGCCATGGCCGCTGAGCCTGCGCGTCCGGAGCCTGTGCTCCGCAACGGGAGAGGCCACGGCAGTGAGAGGCCCGCGTACCTCAAAAAAAAAAAAAAAAAAAAAAGACGCTGTGAAGTTTTATCTAGTCATAACCCTTGAATAGCCTCACAAAATTTTATTTAAACTATTTTTAATGAAAAATTGTCTAAATTCTATTTCTGCTATGGTTACAGTTTTTATAGTTAAACCATAACATATGCTTATGTGTCTTTTTATTTTTCAGTTTACTGGAGAGTATTTTACATTTCCTGCATAAAATAAGCTCTGTTATTAAGAATATTAATTGGGGTATTGAGTTGTAATACAATAAAGCTTTCAAGGCTAGAGGACAAGGGTAAGGATGGATATTTGCCCCTACATAAAATAGTCTCATACTACTTTTGGGGTGTGTGTGTGTGTGTGTGTGTGTGTGTGTGTGTGTATGTGTGTGTGCAGGGTTTCTGCCTTTTACTACATCCTTAATCCCCAATAGCTGTAATAACACACTTATCTAGAGCAATATTTATCTCTTTTCTAATTTATCATGGTTTAGAAATCAGATATATAATCTATTAGAACAAAGTGTCAAGCAAGGGTACATAAATTCTGAGTGAGACATTAGGTATAAAATACATCAACTCTCCCATGTATGGTACCTATATAATGTTTATTTTTGCAGCTCAGAGCACTTTAAAAAATTCTGTTTCTCTCTTGTATTGTGAAGAGAAGGGCTGAAGCTGTGAGTTACCTGAGATAATGTGAAATCTAGAATTTATTGCTCTATTATTAGCTAAATTCAATCTCTCACCTTCACATTTGAGATTAGCAATGGCAGCTGCATCTACAGCAACATATGCCATCTTTGAGGGGAACCCAGCAGGTAGTTGTAGAGCAGCATTCTTTTGGTCTCAAGAGAGGAGCCAGGCCAGAGTCTGATTCTAAGCCAGATATCTTGGCAACTTTTACTAGTTTTTGATAATTATCTTATTTAGTGAGTATTATTTCAAGGAAAAATGTTGAGTGCTAGATTCAAAGAAGTCAGAAAGGAAGCAGAGGAGAGAGCCTATCTGAACAATATCCCCACTTGGAAGTGGAGTAGAGAAATCAGAGGCCAGAGAAAGACAGAAGGATGTTTATAGGAGGATAAAATCTCCAAGAGTCAGGAAGAACTAGGATGATTTTTCTTTGAGCTCATTTGTCACTGGTTTTCCCTTTCTTTTGGAGGCATAATTTTGGGGGGTCTTTATTGCTGCTAAAAGACAAGATCCTAGGACTTCCCTAGTGGTCTGGTGGTTAAGACTTCGCCTTCCAATGCAGGGGGTGTGGGTTCGATCCCTGGTCGGAGAACTAAGATGCCTCATGGCCAAAAAAACAAAATATAAAACAGAAGCAATATTGTAACAAATTCAATAAAGACTTAAAAATATTTTTTTAAATTAAAAATAAGTAAGACATGCTCCTGAATCTTGCACAGTGGCACCATTCCAAGTATAGCACCAGGAGGAAGCTCTGAGGTCACTGATGTCAATGATAAAAACTCTAACCATAAAAAAATAAGCTTCCTTGAATCTCTGGACACTCTGCTCATGTGGCCCAGCTGGACTTGTTCCCTCAGACTGCCAAGAATTGTTGCTCCCACACTCTGAACTCAATGCCTAAGTATGTGTTTAGATAAGTACTTCTAAACTTCAATGTTCAATCAATCATTGGGACCTCACTGAAATACAGATTCCCACTCAGCAGTTCTGAGGTGGGCCTGAGATTTTGAATAAGCTCCTTGGTGAGGCCCGTACTGATTGCTTATGGGCAACTCTTTGAATAGCAATGTTTTAGATTATTTTGACTCTGGTTGAATCGATGGGAAACCTTGAGAGGAAAGGGAATAGATAGTTATAAAACTAACCAAATGCTGAACTCCACAATGTTCTTGCTAAAAGGACATAGAGAACATCCAAAAAAACGGAAACATAGAGAACTATCTTTCCCCAAGGCCCATCCCTAGTGAGTAATAGCAGTACTGAGACTCCGGAATCAAGCCCATGACTTTTCAGGTCACCATGCTTCTTCTCATAAAAGATGTGTTTGGAAAACACTCAGAGAGAGATGGTACTGGAACTGAAGAGGGAGCTGGGTCATGAAACACTTACAAGTAGGATAAAATTATGGAGTAGTCAACAGAGGGGAAAAAGCAACTAGGGAGAAAGGGAACAAGTGACAGGAGTAGAAGAAACCTGGCTACAGGGGCGAGGTTCAGTAGGAAGTCCTTGGGTGACCAAAATTAAGAATGTTGGGAAGATCCTGCCCTGAGACTTTCTTCCAACTGATGTCAAAAGATTGTGACCATAAAAGATGAGCTCCCTTGAATCTAATAGATACTCTCTCTTACTCTCTCTCATCAATTCCTAATTTCTCATTAGCAGTATATTCTTTCTCATTATGAGTGGCTTTCTTACTGAGGACTTCTTTTCAATCAGACACTCCTGTCTTAGTCCAGGATGCCATTACAGAATGCTATAGACTGGGTGGTTTAAACAACAAACACTTATTTCATACACTTCTGGAGCCTGGGGAAGTCCAGGATCAAGGTGCTGGCAGACTAGGTATCTAGTGAGGGCCTACTTTCTGGTTCATAGACTGCCAGCTTCTCACTGCTTGTTCACATGGCAGAAAGCTCTGGGAATCCTTGTGTAAGGACAATAATCACATTCCTGAAGATACCACCCTCATGACCTAATTATCTCCTAAGAGCCCTACCTTCTAATACCACCTTATTGGGGGTTAGGATTTCGACAAATGAATTGGGTGGGGACACAAACATGGAATCCACTGCAACTCCTGAGACGTTTAATATGCAAGTCTTTATTATTTTGGCAAGTATATTTAAAACATGCTTACTTGGGAAAGATAGAGGCAGGTAGGCACACTGGGTCAGGAAGGAAATCTGTAGAGCTGATGTGAGGGAGAAGAAAAGACATTGAAAGCAGCAAGCACTAAAGATGGGCTACACCTGATTCCATGTGCAGTGGATTTGTATGGGTGTAAGGGACCCCAGAAGAAAGAAGATACTCAAAAACTGTCAGAGCTAAAGAAAAATTAGAGACATAGACTTGTGCTCCCCACGTTGGTCACTGCTCTGCTCTTTGTGTGAACATGCCAGCTCCTGAGCCTCAAGAACCTGAAATGTTCACCAGGCAAATTACAGTCAAATTTAACCATAAGCTAGCACTGCATCGTTCACATTCTGCTTCCCTGTGAGGATAAATGAGGATAATACATCAAGGTGTTCCATTCTACCATAATATTTTGCATCTGAAAGCACTGTATATGTCTATTGTCTTCCTATATATGTACATACCTATCCAAAAACAAAAATAATGACAAAATTAAAACAATCACAAATTTTAAAGTAAGTCATCCATCATTCTGCTTTATTTACCAACAAGAATTTCCTTCTTCCCTCCCACCTCTCTCTCTCTCTCCCTCTCTCTCTCCCTCTCCCTCTCCCTCTCCCTCTCCCTCTCCCTCTCCCTCTCCCTCTCCCTCTCCCTCTCCCTCTCCCTCTCCCTCTCCCTCTCCCTCTCCCTCTCCCTCTCCCTCTCCCTCTCCCTCTCTCTCTCTCTCTCTCTCCCTCACTCTCTCTCTCTCTCTCTCTCTCTCTCTCTCTCTCTCTCGGACTTTTTAAGATTTAGAGAACAACCCACTCATCTCAAGGACAACCTTGATCCTTGATATGATAATAAGCCTCATATAGAAAATAAAAGTTTACTAAACAGAAAGTTTACAAAGCAACAATTAATTTTCAATTTTCTGCTTTTTAGAGTTCTTTTTCACAAATAATACCCTCCTAGCCAAAGTCCTCATGGCATTATTTGAAGTCCAAAAATTTTGGTTTGACTTTGGTGTAGTTAATACTTTCTAAATTTCCTTCAGAAGGACTGGCATGTAAAGTTTTCTAGAAAGAGATATATTGGGAAAATGTTTGTTCATAAGTCCAAAGATGATAAGATAATAGATTGCTGTTTAATGAACAGTTTTGTTGAAATGCAACCATGGAGACAATTATAGGGCTATATTTTAGTTCTCTGAGGTTTGTTAAATTTTCTGGAAGGAGGAAATCTGTAAGAGAAAATCAGGACTATGATCTGGGATCAGTACTCTGCACTATAATTTCTATAAAGCCAGTCTGTGCTGAACATTGTTATTTTCTCCAACTCAGTCACTTAAAGTGTCCCTATATAGGGCTATGCAATACCTCCTTCTCCCAGATTACCTGCTTATTTGCTCAGTTTTGGAGGCTGGCAAGGTAAAATGGAAGGAGTGGGCACCTGGAGTCAGAGCTGGACATTTTTTCCACTTTTGCCATGACTAGCCATGCGGCCTTGAGAAAATTTCTGAAACTGAGCCCCAGTTTCTGTTTATAAAATTAGGGTCATAAAGGCTCTCAGGCTTCTTGTGCAGAGTAAATGAAATAAATTCAATAAATCTGCTAGGTGAGAAGAGTACAAAAATATAAAGTGTGATGTATGGTAAAATTAGAAGATCAAAAGGCAAGGGGCTGCCAGCCTTAGTTAGGTTTAAATAGTTCAAACATTCTTAAGGAAGCTTGAGAAATTGTTTAATTTTTATACTTACTTCTCTTAGAAGTTTCCAGTCATGCAAATGACTACTAAATTAGAAAACGTCTCTAAAATCTTGATTTAATTGGAACGATTGGGAAGCTCAATTAGAATTTGGAAAAGTAGCCATTTGCTATTTATGGGTTATCTTACTCTGGATCCCCCTGAAAGCAGAGCCTGGGGCAAAGATTTGGGCACAATTAGTTTATTTGGAAAGTGTGGTATGCAGAATTCTAAAGATAGTCCTCCAAGATTTTCCATCCTAAATCCCGGCACTGTGAATATGATGAAATATCATGAACGGATTACATTAATATGACACGGCAAAAGAGATTTTGCAGATTTAATTGAGTTACTAATTAGCTGGTTTTGAGTTAATCAAAAAGGAGATTATTCAGGTAAGCCTAATCTAATAGCATAAGCCCTTTAAAGCAGAAAGTTTTCTCTGGCTGTTTGCAGAAGTGGAGGTCAAACGAATTAAAAGCACAAGAAAGAATTGACATGCCACTATCATAGGCTGTGAAAATGGAAGGAGACAGCTGGAAAGGACTTGAGACTAGCCTCTGGGAGCTGAGAATGACCCCTGGCTCATAGCCAGGAAACAGAGACCTCAGCTCTACAGCTGCAAGGAACTAAGCTTAGAAGCAGATTCTTTCCCAGATCTTCCAGATAAGTGCCCAACCTGGCTAAGTCAACAGTTTGATTTCAGCCTTGTGAGACTGTATGCAGAAAATCCAGGCAATCCCACCCAGAACTCTGACCTACAGAATAGGTAATATGTTTATTACAGGTAATTTGGTATGCAGCAATAGCACTCTAGTACAAGACATGATTTTAGGAAGTATGAGTAAGGGAGCAGAGAGTGAGGAGGGCAAGAGAGAAAGCCAATAGTAAGGGTACCTGATGAGAGGTTGTTCTGGGGAGTCGGGGAGGGGAGGGGGGGTCTCAATTCTCCTGTGATCTCCTTAGAAGTTGGCAGGATACCACCCAGAATTATCCATCAAAACTACCAGACAGTTCAGTTTAGCTTCTTCTTAGTTAAGTGAGGCTTAATGACCCTGCATTTCCAGGCAGTGCTTCCAGCAGAGAGCCCAAGGTGGAGTAGGTAAAGCCCTACAGCAAAATGCAGAAAGACATAAGCTTCTCTAAGTGGAAGGCTGGCTCTGTAGAATGGGTCTAAACGTACACAAAATCTCCTAGAAAGCTGTGGCTGAAAATAGAGATCGGCCAAGGTGATATGAGAGAAGCGTTTAAATAATAAAATAATATAATAAAATACTAAAAAATCCTAGAGTGTCAGATCTGAGGTTCAGAGAAGAAAGGGCTCTTGCTCAAAGGAGCCAAGTCTCTGCACAGCAAGGTCAGAAAGAAAACTCAGAAAGGTCAGAAAGAGAACTCAAGTCCCATGATCTCCAGTGCAGCCTCTCTCCACTGTTCCTAGAGCTTCAACTCTGTAGGTGAAACAATGTTAAACCCATAAATTCAAGAATTCCTAAGCTGCTTATCAAATTCCTATGTATCTTGTGGGCCTCCTTCTTCCATGTTCCAAAACAAGGTACTTCTAGCCTTTATGTTAATTTCACACTTAAATATGCAGTGCTCTGTAGTAGTAAGTATATTTTAGGGTTATAGTGCTTTAACAAAACAAAATCATACCCAGCTTAGTGTTGATGGCAAAGAATTAAATGCCAGGTAACTGGTAAAAGTTGATATTGAGCTCATTACTATATTTTCAACTTTGTCAACTCTCTAAAATTCATCTAGAAACTACTTGGCTTTTCTCAATTTATGGCATATTTTTTTCTCTATGGCTTCTGGACTGGGAGTGTACATGGAAAGCAATGGACAGAGAAGTAAGATCCCCAAATTTCTTACAAATTCTTGCTCCTTGTTCCAGATTAGTCATCCTAACTCACACCTATTTTTAAAGAAATAAGTCTATTACTTCTCCTAATATTGAGCATATAGATATCTTATTTTGAGCAAGAGCAAATTTAAATAGCTACTGAGTCATTAATAAGGAATTATTTTTGCACCCTAAAGTGAGCTTGGAAAGAAGATTTTCTGAGCTTTTAATTTTATTTGATTTAAACTTCAGTTTCAAAAAGTTAGACTTTGTCTTCTAGATGCTCTAATTACAATAATTTTAAAATAGATTATTCACCAGACATTGCAAGCACTCTCCTTACATTTGAGTTTTATTCTAAGTATCTGGATTTATAACAAAAAAAACCATGGAAGTGATAGTTTACTTCACAAAAAATTGAACAGTCTAAACTAGAGTTCCATAAAATGACTTAAAACATTCTATTTACATAGAACTTTCTGCAACACATTTAAAGTACCATATTTTATTGATCTGAGAGCACTTTAAAAAATGTTTTAATAATGCTAAAATTTGGACGTATGTTACATTGCTGTGAACTGAGGAACACTTATGATATACTTGTTTTTGTCTGCACGTGCACAGATATCCAAAATGCTAAATCTCACACAGCCTGGTTTCTACCTACTTCCCTGCCAATTTCTCCTGCCACTCTCACCGTCTGTGAGCCTACTCCAGATACAGAGGCCTATCTGAGTTCCAGGCCTGGTTGTGCATTAGATCATGTATGCTATCAGTTCACTATGTCCAGAATGCAGTTTCCACCAATCTCATTATGCTTACCGTACTGTCCTTCAGATCTCAACCCAAAATATCTACTTAATCATCTAAACTAAATTAGCTGTGCAGTCATTAGATATCTCCACTGTCTCACCACTATCTGAAATTTTCTTATTACCTTATTTATTAGTTGATTAACTAATTGCCTCCCATCATCAGAGCAGAAACTCCTGTTGAGTCATGCTGCCTGCCTACTTCACTGCTGCATCCCTAGAACACAGAACAATACCTCACACATAGTAGGTGCTCAATAAACATGTGTTGAAAGAAAGAATATCTGTCAACTTTATTTTAATTTTATAATACTGGTATTACCAAGACAAGTTCTATTTTTAATATTTAATTTTGTTGAGCAAAAGATACAAAACGAAGGAAATACTAATTGAGCAGACCTGGCTAGTGTGACAAACTGTGCTTTATTAGATGTTTATGGTAGAAACCCCAGACTGTTCTCCTATCTCCATTGCTGGTTTTGAAGGCCCTTAATGCCACTTTCTAAAATCCCTTTCTGATGTCCCTACTCCCATGGAAAGAGAATCCCTACTATCTCCCTTTTTCATGTCTCAAGAAATCACAAGTGAGTGAAGTATCTGCACATAGCAGAACTACAGGTATGTTTTTGAATGAATAAATATATACATGTTAAGGAAGTGACTTAGAAATCCCACCCAATTACTGTGGAAGAAACTGAATGATTCAATGGACCAGACCAACTATTGGAAGCAGGTAAGTTTTTTTTTTTTTTTTTGCGGTACGCGGGCCTCTCACTGTTGTGGCCTCTCCCGTTGCGGAGCACAGGCTCCGGACGCGCAGGCCCAGCGGCCATGGCTCGCGGGCCCAGCCGCTCCGCGGCATGTGGGATCTTCCCGGACCGGGGCACGAACCCGTGTCCCCTGCATCGGCAGGCGGACTCTCAACCACTGCGCCACCAGGGAAGCCCAAAAAGCAGGTAAGTTTTATGTGCAGATCCGAGACAATGACAGGATCATTGTCTAGAAAGTACAAAGTTCTATTTCTTATCACCATGTCATGGAGCCAGATTCCCTCAGTTTCCTTTACTGGTACAAAGAATGCCCTTATATTTTCAGATCAGTCTTGAATCACTGAGTAAAGTCTTTATTAAGTCCCTTTCTTTCCAGAAGCTCTTTACTGTGTGTCAATTTAAGGCAATTGAGAAAGCAGTGTGTACAGATCCTAAAAATGGACAGGAAATCAAGAATTCTCCAGGTCCAGGGGCTGTGGCTTCAGGCATGTATATTATCAATATTATTATGCCCTTTTTACAGATAAAGAAACAGTCCTGAGAAACTGAGGGTAAAGATCCCTGTTTCAGCTTACTCATTTGCGAGGAGTAGAGATGGCACTGAGGTTACCTGTCCCATACTTTTCTGTTCTTTGTCATTCTACTCACAGCTCATTCATTTTCAGCCTGGGTCTCATCATTTACAAGTCTCATTTTAAAGCTGAGGCATATGGTTTATCACATAGATTGATTTGCGTATATTGAAGAATCCTTGCATTCCTGGAATAAACCCCACTCGATCATGGTGTATGATCCTTTTAATGTGCCTTTGGATTCTGTTTGCTAGTATTTTGTTGAGGATTTTTGCATCTATGTTAATCAGTGATATTGGCCTGTAGTTTTCTTTCTTTGTGACATCCTTGTCTGGTTTTGGTATCAGGGTGACGGTGGCCTTGTAGAATGAGTTTGGGAGTGTTCCTGACTCTGCTATATTTTGGAAGAGTTTGAGAAGGATAGGTGTTAGCTCTTCTCTAAATGTTTGATAGAATTCGCCTGTGAAGCCATCTGGTCCTGGGCTTTTGTTTGTTGGAAGATTTTTAATCACACTCTCAATTTCAGTGCTTGTGATTGGTCTGTTCATGTTTTCTATTTCTTCCTGATTCAGTCTTGGCAGGTTGTACATTTCTAAGAATTTGTCCATTTCTTCCAGGTTGTCCATTTTATTGGCCTAGAGTTGCTTGTAGTAATCTCTCATGATCTTTTGTATTTCTGCAGTGTCAGTTGTTACTTCTCCTTTTTCATTTCTAATTCTATTGATTTGAGTCTTCTCCCTTTTTTTCTTGATGAGTCTGGCTAATGGTTTATCAATTTTGTTTATCTTCTCAAAGAACCAGCTTTTAGTTTTGTTGATCTTTGCTATCATTTCCTTCATTTCTTTTTCATTTATTTCTGATCTGATTTTTATGATTTCTTTCCTTCTGCTAACTTTGGGGTTCTTTTGTTCTTCTTTCTCTAATTGCTTTAGAACCTAGGGGTAAGACAGGAATAAAGACACAGACCTACTAGAGAATGGACTTGAGAATATGGGGAGGGGGAAGGGTAAGCTGTGACAAAGCGAGAGAGAGGCATGGACATATATACACTACCAAATGTAAGCTAGTGGGAAGCAGCCGCATAGCACAGGGAGATCAGCTCGGTGCTTTGTGACCACCTGGAGGGGTGGGATGGGGAGGGTGGGAGGCAGGGAGACGCAAGAGGGAAGAGGTATGGGAACATATGTATATGTATAACTGATTCACTTTGTTATAAAGCAGAAGCTAACACACCATTGTAAAGCAATTATACTCCAATAAAGATGTAAAAAAAAAAAAAAGCTGAGGCAAAAATACTTCCGCCATTGCACCAATACCAAGTTATTCAATATCAGGAAAAAAATACCAGTTTCAGGTTTCTGTTATAGACACTGTGGTAAGTTAATTATTTCCACAGTACACCATACACGTTATCTATCTTTATGGCAGAGTTAAGATGTTGTTTTTGAATTTGTGATAAAAGAGCTGGCTCAGAGGGACAGTAAGAGGAAAGAAATATGGAAGACCCTGACCCTAACCCTAATCTTGCCCTAACCTCAACCCATGGAGGAAGACCAAGGCACATAATTACCAACGGAGAGGGAAAACTGGACTAGAATAAAAAACAACAAGAGTCCCAGCAGAAATACAAAATGTTGGAAAAACACTGTTTGCTAGGTGGAGGAAAGAGTGGGTAAGGCAAAGAGAGTGAAGTAAGTGGGTGCAAAGCAGACAATAAGATAAAGCTGTTAGATGGTGGGTGGATAGACAGGTTGACAGGTGAGAGGAGGAGAGATGAATGCCAGGGTGGCGAGAAAGTGTGAGGAGAAGGCTGAGTGGAAGAGTGAGAAATTTTAGGTGCCAGACAAGACAGGGCATTGATAGGAAGTTATAGGTGAGTAGAATTCAGGAACTACTGCTCAAAAAATAATCTTTTCTGTTGCTTCAAGATCTACGTTCTAGTGTCATATAGAGTTAGGCGGTGGAGTTAAGTAAAATCAATTTAATCTCTAATCTTGCTCTTTGTAATCAGTATGTGTTTATATTCCAAACTATATTAACATAACCAGTAGCATTTGTACTTTCAAAATTTGATAGTTTTTCATGAAATTGCAGGTTAAGTACCTAAACAAATAAGCTGGTTCTGGGAAAATTTGCTGGTTTTCTTGGAAGGCAAAGATTTATGAAAAAGAGAAGAGTTTAGTTATTTCATCTCTGTTTTACAAAAGAAAAATATAAAGATAATTGTACTGCATTAGAGAATTGATAATTTCAGCTTAGTGTAGTCACTATGGAAATATTTGTGATTGCCTAAAATCTAAGCAATATAGAAACAAACTATTTTTTCTGTCAAGATCAACAAGTTTGGGCTTCTCAGTTCTTGTGAGGAAAAAGCTATACAATTTAATGTAGTCAAATGAATGAGGAAAAAGCAGAGGCAGGATTTAGGAAGAAAAGTCTCACACTGAGATAGAAAATAGTGCCACCTGCTGGTAATCTTGTAACCTTTTTCTTTCATTTTCTTTCTTTAAAAAAGAGCACTATGATTTTTCTAAATAATTTTTTAACTTAAAATTTTAACTTTAAAATAACTTTTAAAATTTTGAATTAAGAAGCTTCGAACACATTTTTAAAATCCAGTGTAATTAAATAACACAACAAAAAACACAGTCTACAGCCTTGCTCTTTCTCTCCCCTTCCCTCCCCCTGCTCCGCAGAGATAACTAAGCACTTTCAATCTTTTTAGCTGTGTTTTCTTGTATTCATCTTTAAACAACATTTTTTGGGGGGAAGGGGCTGCACTGGGTCTTCCTTGCTTCACTTGGGCTTCCTCTAGTTGCGGTGAGAGAGGGCTACTCTTCATTGAAGTGTGCAAGCTTCTCATTGCAGTGGCTTCTCTTGTTGCAGAGCATGTGCTCTAGGTGCGCGGTCTTCAGTACTTGTGGCTCACGGCCTTAGTTGCTCCATGGCATGTGGGATCTTCCCAGGCAAGGGATCGAACCCATGTCCCCTGCATTGACAGGCGGATTCTTAACCACTGCGCCACCAGGGAGGTCCCTTTACTTCATTTTGATAATAGTTTTAAACTGGTGCCTCTTGATTTCTTCATTTTAGATATTATCTGTTGCTTTCATTTTATTATAAATGACAATTTAGCTTTCCTTCTTCCCTACTCCCATCATACTAAATACTTACTTTGCAATTTTTGGTTACATAAGGCCAGGATTTACATTGTTAAATGATGATGTTACGGTATTACATTACTGTTTCCTTATGAGTCTCCTGGTATAATAGCACTTTATCACCTTTCTTATTCTCTTTGCTTTTCCTTGATTGCCTCTTTATTTTTATTTGTATAATTTTCTGTTAGCTTTGTTTCCCTTTTTTCCATTGGTTATGCCAATTTCTGTTAGTAGTTTATTTCTAAATGTTTACACAGATCAGATATTTTATCAATTCCATCTTTCCTGGACATGGTCCTTGGGGAATCCTCACTGCCTGCTCAAATTGGCATCTCTTTCTTTTGAGCCATGTTTTCCTTGTCTTTGGAGTGTACTGTCTAACAGCATTTTAAGAAAGGGACATGAGGTGTGAATTTTTTGAGTCCTCATAAGTATGTACTTATTCCACCATCACACTTGATTGATATTTTTCTGGGCATACAATTATTTGTTTAAAAAAATTCCCCCCAGAATTTTAAGGGTTTAACTCATTCTCTTTCTCTGCTCCCCCCAGCATTATTGAGATATAATTAACAAATGAAATTGTATATACTTAACATGTACAGAGGAGTGACGTCAGTATCATGGTGGAATAAGACATACCTTGTTTTTGTCCCTTCTTTCAGCAACAATAATTCGGCATCCATCCATGGACAAAATGCCTTTGGGGAGCTGTGGGATCCAACACCATATACCAAGATACCTCCAAGGAGTCTCACCCTCCCATGCATCAGAACACAAAACTCAATCCTGGATGTGGACCTTACAGCAGTGTATGAATCAGCTTCAGCTCTTCTTGGTCACAATCTAGGATCCCCTGGAAAACACTGTGTTAGACAATCATCCACAGGTGAAAAAGCCTTTGTGGAAGTTCCGGTGTCTAGAGGATGTTTCAGGACACTATTAGAGGGGGGAAAATATGAGTCTGGATGCATTTGAGAGGGTAAGAGGAGCAACATTACTTTATTCTCATCCCCTTTTCCCAAGGTGGCACAGCTTAGGACCAAGAGAAATCTTCTAGGCCCATGATTTCTCTTGTGAGGGAAAGTGAGGGCACGTGAGTGAGCACCTGGTTTCTCAACAAGGCAGGACACAGCCAAAGAGGCTCATTTCTCTCTCATTCCATCCAGAGTACTAATTTGTGAGCTGCATTAATGGGGGGCACAGGAACAGCCTAAAAGAAGAGCAGATAGGACTCTCAGAAGGTACGAACCCATTGTGGACTCCATCAAGAAGCCTTTCCTTGAACTGCTGAGAATGCCTCACATATGGATTTCCCAACTGACCCATGGGCACCCCCAGTGCTCAGTGTGCCTCACCCACACATACTCCCACTCTGTGGCTGACTCCCTGTGTGCGTTCCCCATGGTGTTGGCAAGAGCAAGCTTTGGTAGATGGCTAGTGAACGTGTGCAAAAAGCCTGCCTGAATCTGCAGCAAGGCAGAGACCATGAACTTGAGTTCTAGTGCCACCATTAGGAAAACAAAAATATTGTCAAAAATTTGCCTGGTGTATTGCAGGATCAAGAGAAATCATGTGTGCTTAAACTCTATTACAAGAAATGGCAAGAAGTGTGGAGCAGGTATATTCATAGACAGTCTGAGAAAGTCTCAAAATACCTAGCAGGACAGATAAAAGGTATTACTCTCCCAAGGCACTTCATAAAGACTGGAAGAGAGCAATATAAAACTAAGAAACAAAAAATCAAGGAAACATGACACCGGTGAAGGATCAGTCATATCTTTACATAATGCCAATACTCCAAGATTGGGAAACTTACCTATGTAATATATAGAAGTAAACAGAGAGAATTAGGCAAAATAAGGAGAAAGAGAATTTTTTTTTGAATGAAGAAACAAGACAAAACCCCAGAAGATGAACTAAATGAAACGGAGATAAGAGATCCACCCATAAAGAGTGTAAGGTAACGATCATAAAGATACTCAATGAACTCAGGAGAAGAATGATGAAACCAATGAGAAGTTTAACAAAGAGTTAGACAATGTAAAGAAAAAACAAACACAGCTGAAGAAAACAATAACTGAAATAAAATAATGATAATTATTATATAACAATAATATTATATATTATATATAATATAATAATTACTTATATAAAAACAATATTATATATTATATTGTTATATAATAATAATACACTAGAATGAATCAATAGTAGATTAGTTGGTACAGAGGAGCAGATCAGCAAACTGGAAGACAGAGTGGTGGAAATCACCCAAACTGAACAGAAAAAAAGAAGAAGATAATAAGTTAAAAAAATGAGGATAGTTTAGCAGTCCTCTGGGACAACATCAAGCTTATTAACATTTGCATTGTAGGGATCCCAGAAGAAGAGAGAGAAAAAGGGGCAGATAAATTATTTAAAGAAATAACAGTTGAAAAATTCCCTAGCCTGGAAAAGGTCACAAATATCTGGGTCCTAGAAGCACAGAGTGCACCAAAGAAGATAAAACCAAAGAGGTCCACATCAGGACATCATAAAGCTAAAATGGCAAAAATTAAAGAGAGAGTCTTAACTCATTATTAACCAGAGATGTGTTAATATAACTTTTGTTACCCAAACGTTATTGACCAGAGATGTTTCAATATTAATTGACATAACAAATCGCCAGCAACAGACATTAGTTTCTGCAAAAATCCCCCAGTCAATAATGTGTTAAAAGCAGCAAGAGAAAAGCAACTAGTTATGTACAAGGAAACTGCCATAAGACCACCAACTGACTTTCAGCAGTAACTTGGCAGGCCAGAAGGGAATGGCACAATAGTCAAAGTAAGGAAAGAAAAAGCGCCTACCACCAAGAATTCTCTACCCAGCATGGCTATCATTCAGATTTGAAGGAGTGATAAAGAAATTCACAGACAAGCAAAAGCTAAAAGTGATCAGTACCACTAAACTGGCTTTACAAGAAATGTTAAAAGAACTTTTCCAAGCAAAACTGTTAAAAGACAAAGGTAGTAAAATCGTCTGTATCCCCAAGAAGAAGTTAAGGGATGCACAAAACAAAAAGATGTAAAATATGATGTCAGAAACATTAAACGTGTTGGAGAGGAGGTAGTAAAATGCAGGGATGATAAAATGCACTTGAACTTAAGAGATTATCAACATTAAATAATTATATATATATAAAGCTATATGTACATATATATATATATATATATATGGCTTGTTATATATGAACCTCATGGTAACCCCAAACCAAAAATCAGTAACATACACACACACACACAAAGAAAGGAATCCAAACACAGCACAAAAGATGTTTTCAAACTATACTACAAAGCTACAGCAATCAAAATGGTATGGTACAGGCACAAAAACAGACAGATAAATGGAACAGAATAGAGAGCTCAGAAATGAACACACACTGATATAGTAAAGTAATCTATGACAAAGGAGGCAAAAATATATAATGAGGAAAAGACATCCTGTTCAGTAAATGGTTTTGGGAAACTGGACAGCCACACATAAAAGAAATCAAACTGGACTACTTCATCAAATTCCAATTCTGGGCATTTACCCAAAGAAAACAAAAGCTTTAATTTGAAAAAATATATATACACTCTTATGTTCATTGCAGCACTATTATAATAGCCAAGATATGGGAGCAAATGAAGTGTCCATTGATAGATGAATGGATAAATATAATATATATATATGTGCAATATTACTCAGTCATTAAAAACATGAAAATTTGGGACTTCCCTGGTGGCACAGTGGTTAAGAATCCACCTACCAATGTAGGGGACACAGGTTCAAGCCCTGGCCTGGGAAAATCCCACATGTCGCAGAGCGACTAAGCCTGTGCACCACAACTACTGAGCCTGCGTTCTAGAGACCACAAGCCACAACTACTGAGCCTGCATGCCACAACTACTGAAGCCCATGCACTTAAGATCTCGTGCTCCACAACAAGAGAAATCACTGCAAAGAGAAGCCCATGCACCGCATTGAAGAGTAGACCCTGCTTGCCACAACTTAGAGAATGACCATGTGCAGCAATGAAGACCCAATGCAGCCAAAAATAGAGAAATAAAATAAATTAACAACAACAAAAAAAAATGAAATTTTGCCATTTGTGACAACATGGATGGATCTTGAGGGCATTATGCTAAGTGAAATAAGTCAGACAAAGACACATATCATATGATTTTACTTGGTTGAATTTATTCATAAGCATTTTATTCTTTTCAATGCTGTTATAAATGGAATAATTTTCTTAATTTCTCTTTCTGACAGTTTGTTGTTAGTGTATAGAAACACAACTATTTCTGTATGTTGATTTGTATCCTTCAAGTTTACTAAATTTATTTACTAGGTCTAACAGCTTTTCTATGAAGTCTATGGTTTTCTGCATATAAGATCATGTCATCTGCAAACAAAGAGGATTTTACTTCTTCCTTTCTGATTTGGAGCCTTTTATTTCTTTTTCTTGTCTCATTGCTCTGTCTAGGACTTTCAGTTCTGTGCTGAATAGAAGTAGTGAAAGTGGGCACCACTCTCTTCTTCCAGAAATTAGGAGAAAATCTTTCAGCTTTTCACCACTGAGCATGATGTTAGATGTGGTTTTTATAACATTGTACTACATTCCTTCTATATCAAATTTGTTGGCAGTTTTTTTTTTTATCATGAAATCATGTTAAATTTTGTCAAATGCTTTTCCTGTACTTATAGAGATATCATATGGTCTTTTTATCCTTCAATCTGTTCTTGTGGTTTACCATACTGATTAATTTGTGTATTTAAATCATTTTTGCATTCCAGAGATAAATCCAGCTTGATCATGGTGTGTGAAACTTTTAAAGTGCATTTCAATTTGATTTGCTAGTATTTTGTGGAGGATTTTTGAAATGATGTTCATTAGAGATATTGGCCTGTAATTTCTTTTCTTGTAGTGTCCTTATCTGGTTTTTATATCATGGTAATACTGGCCTCATAATATGAGTTTGAAAGTGTTCTCTCCTCTTTTTTGAAAGAGTTTGAGAAGGATTGGTATTAAGTCTTCTTTAAAGGTTTGGTCAAATTCATCAATAAAGCTATCTGGTAATGGGCATTTCTTTATGAGCAGTTTTTGATTACTGCTGAATCTTCTATTTGTTATTGGTCTGTTCAGACTTTCTACTTCTTCATGATTCAGTATTAGGTTCAGTATTAGTTTCAGTATTAGTATTCAGTTTCTATGTTTCTAAGAATTTATCCATTTCTTCTAGGTTATTCAATTTGTTGGCCAGTTTGTTCATAGTAATCTATAATGATCCCTTGTATTTCTTTGGTATGATTTGTAATGTCTCCTCTTACATTTAAGATTTTATTTGAGTCTTCTCTCTTTTTCTCTTAGTTTAGTTGAAGGTTTGTTAATTTTGTACAGTTTGTTAAAAAGCTAGCTCTTAGTTTTGTTGATCTTTTCTTCTATTTCCTTTTTTTTTTTTTGGTGGGGGGGGGGTCTCTCCATTACATTTATTTTTTGTTCTCATCTTTGTTGTTTCCTTTCTTCTTCTAACTGTAGGCTTAATTTATTCTTCTTTTTCTGGTTCCTTGGGGTGTAAGGTTAGATTCTGTTTTGAGATCTTTTTTCTTAATGTAGGTATTTATCACTGTAAACTTCCCTCTTAGAACTGCTTTTGTTAGACACCATAGGTTTCTATATGTTGTGTTTCTATTTTTGCTTGTTTCAAAATACTTTTAGGTTTCCCTTTTGATTTCTTCTTTGGGTCATTAGTTGTTCAGGTCAGGTCTGGGATGTCCAGTATGGACAGCTGGTCAACGTGCCAGCCTGGTGCCAGAGGCCAAATCCTGGACACCCTGAAGGACATCTGGTTGACCAAAAGCCCGGCACCTGAGGCAAAGTCCAAGATGCCCAGGACATCCAAGATATTCAGCTGGAAGACCAGGAAGCCTGACACCAAGCCCAAATCTAGGATGCCTACGATGCACAGAATGGATGGCTTGTTGACCTGGCACTCTGGCATTAAGGCCAATATAGGATTTCCTTTAAACCTGTATCTTTAAACACTGTGTTGCAAGCAATACATTGTGATGAACATATCTATTCCTTAATAAAATACTGTTCTCAACTTCCCAAGCAAGAAGCACTCTTAGAAACATCTTCTATACCTGTGTCTGTAAAATAATTTTACCTCCATTACATGTGGTGAATACATCTATTGCTTGAAATAACTAGAGGTGAAATAGCACTCTTAGATACATCTTTTATACTTGGCTTTTTTTTTTTTTTTTTTTTTTAGCAGTACATGGGCCTCTCACTGTTGTGGCCTCTCCCGTTGCGGAGCACAGGCTCAGGACGCGCAGGCTCAGTGGCCATGGCTCACAGGCCTAGCCGCTCCGCGGCATGTGGGATCTTCCCAGACCGGGGCACGAACCCGTGTCCCCTGCATCGGCAGGCAGACTCTCAACCACTGCACCACCAGGGCTCTTTAAACACACTATTTTATAATCATTCAAATGGGGAACACATTCATTCACTGAAATACCCTTTTGCTCACCTCAAGCAAGTGGCACTTTTAGAAACATGTGTATATCGTTGGTGTTTAATGTTTACCATGCAGACCAATGTGGCAAATATTCATTGAAATAACACTGTTCTAAAATGTGCACGCTAGTAAAGTTAGTTGAAAAATGTTCAAACGTGTCTTTAATAGTGATTTAAATGCAGGCAAGTGGATGGACATAATCATTCACTGAAATATTGTTTTCAAATTCACATGAAAGTAGTACTCTGAAACATTTTTATATACATGCATTTAAACAGCAACATGTTGAGTGAGGTGATGAACACATTTATTCTTTAAAATAATACAGTCCTCACATGAGCTCTGTTAGAAATATTTGTATAAATATGTTTACAGATCTTCTTTCCATGTAGAGCAGTGTGGTGAACAATTCCTTCACTGAGAAAAGATTGTTCACTATTTTTTCCAGATTATTTGAGATTCAGTTGCCAAATAACATTATGTACTTTAAGGTGTACAATGTGGTGATTTGATATATGTATATATTGTGAAATGATTACCACAATAAGTTTAGTTAACACATCTATCACTTCACATAGTTATCACTGTTTTCCATGGTGATAACTTGTAAGATCTACTCTCTTAGCAAATTTCAAGTATATAGTAAAGTACTGTTAGACATAGTCACATTGCTGTATATTAACCCCTGGAACTTATTCATCTAATAACTGGAAGTTTGTACCTTCACTTACCCCACCCACCTTCTCTACCTGCCCCTGGCAAATACCATCTACTCTCTGTTTCTATGAGTTAGGGATTTTTAGATTTTACAAAGTTAGGTCCTACAGTATGCATCTTTCTCTGCCTGACTTATTTCACTTAGAGTAATGCCTTCAAGGTCCATCCATGTTGTCACAAATGGCACGTATTTATATGGTTGGAAAATATTCAGTTTTATATATATCTATAAATTATATAATTATGTATTTTATATATATATATATAATTGCCTTTTTTCATTTATCAATCAATGAACATGTAGGTTATTTCCATTATTTGACTATTGTAAATAATGCTTAAAGAATATGGAGGAGCAGACATCTCTTTGAGAGAGTAATTCTACTGTTAAGAATGGATACCCAGAAGTGGAAATGCTAGATCATATGGTAATTCTATTTTTAATTTTTAGAAGAACCTTCATACTGTTTTCCAGTAGCTGCACCAATTTAACTTTCCAAACAGCAGTGTACAAAAATTCCCTTTTCTCCACATTCTTGCCAATACTTGTTATCTCCTGTCATTTTTTTAACATCTTTATTGGAGTATAATTGCTTTACAATGGTGTGTTAGTTTCTGCTTTATAACAAAGTGAATCAGTTATACATATACACATGTTCCCATACCTCTTCCCTCTTGCGTCTCCCTCCCTCCCACCCTCCCTATCCCACCCTTCTAGGTGGTCACAAAGCACCGAGCTGATCTCTCTGTGCTATGCAGCTGCTTCCCACTAGCTATCTATTCTACGTTTGGTAGTGTATATATGTCCATGCCACTCTCTCACTTTGTCACAGTCTACCCTTCCCCCTCCCCATATTCTCAAGTCCATTCTCTAGTAGGTCTGCGTCTCCATTCCCATCTTACCCCTAGGTTCTTCATGACCTTTTTTTTTTTCCCTTAGATTCCATATATATGTGTTAGCATACGGTATTTGTTTTTCTCTTTCTGACTTACTTCACTCTGTATGACACACTCTAGGTCCATCCACCTCACTACAAAAAACTTAATTTCGTTTCTTTTTATGGCTGAGTAATAGTCCATTGTATATATGTGCCACATCTTCTTTATCCATTCATCCGATGATGGACACTTAGGTTGCTTCCATCTCCTGGCTATTGTAAATAGAGCTGCAATGAACATTTTGGTACATGACTCTTTTTGAATTATGGTTTTCTCAGGGTATATGCCCAGTAGTGGGATTGCTGGGTCGTATGGTAGTTGTATTTGTAGTTTTTTAAGGAACCTCCATACTGTTCTCCATAGTGGCTGTATCAATTTACATTCCCACCAGCAGTGAAAGTGTTCTCTTTTCTCCACACCCTCTCCAGAATTTATTGTTTCTTGATTTTTTGATGATGGCCATTCTGACTGGTGTGAGATGATATCTCATTGTAGTTTTGATTTGCATTTCTCTAACGATTAATGATGTTGAGCATTCTTTCATGTGTTTATTGGCAATCTGTATATCTTCTTTGGAGAAATGTCTATTTAGCTCTTCTGCCCATTTTTGGATTGGGTTGTTTGTTTTTTTATTATTGAGCTGCATGAGCTGCTTGTAAATTTTGGAGATTAATCCTTTGTCAGTTGCTTCATTTACAAATATTTTCTCCCATTCTGAGGGTTGTCTTTTTGTCTTGTTTATGGTTTCCTTTGCTGTGCAAAAGCTTTGAAGTTTCATTAGGTCCCATTTGTTTATTTTTGTTTTTATTTCCATTTCTCTAGGAGGTGGGTCAAAAAGGATCTTGCTGTGATTTATGTCATTTATATAATAGCCATTCTAACAGGTGTGAGGTGATATTTCTTTGAGGATTCGATTTTCATTTCAATGATGATTACTGACATTGAGCAACTTCTCATGTTTCTTTTGGCCATTTGTATGTTTTCTTTGTGGAAAAAAATGTCTATTGAGGTCTTTTGTCCATGTTTTAACCAGATTATTTATTTGTTATTTTTATTATTATTATTTTATATTGAGCTGTATGAATTTCTTATATATATTGGAATTAACCCCTTATCAAATGTGGTTTGCAAATATTTGCTCCCATTTTGTCAGCTGCCTTTCATTTTCTTGTTATTTCTTTTGCTGTATTCAGAAGCTGTGCAGAAGTTTGGTGTAGTTCCACTTGTTTATTTTGGCTATTGTTGTTTGTGCTTTGGTGTTGTACACATAAAATCATGGCCAAGACCAAAATCAAGAGGCTTTTCCCTACATTTTCTTTAAGGAGTTTTATGATTTCAGGTTTTATATTTAAGTCTTAATACATTTCAAGTTAATTTTTGTGAGTGGTTTAAGAAAATGGTCCAGTGTCCTTATTTTGCATGTGAATATCCACCTTTTCAAATACTATGTATTGAAGAGACTATCTTTTCACTATTGTATATTCATAGTTCCCTTCTCAGATATTAGTTGGCCATACATACATGAGTTTTTTCCTGGACTCTCAATTTTGTTTCATTATCTGTATGTCCATTTTTGTGCCAGTACCATTCTATTTTGATTAGTATAGTGGTTTAGTATAGTTTGATATCAGAAAGTGTCATGTCTGCAACTTAAAAAAATTCTCTGGATTTATTTGGCTATTTGGGGTTTGTTGTGGTTCCAAATTAATTTTAGCATTTTTATATTTCTGTGAAAAATGTCATTGACTCTTTGATAGGGTTGCGTTGAATCTATAGATGGCTTTGTGTAGTATGGATATTATAACAATAACAATTCTTCCAATCCAGGAATATATCTTTATGTTTATTTATGACTTCTTCAATTTCTTTTGTCAAAGTCTGACAATTTTCAGTGTACAGAATTTCACCTCTTTGGTTAAATTCATTCCTAAGTATTATTATTTTTGGTGCTATTTTAATGGGATTTTTTTTTCCAGATAGTTGTTTCCTAGCATAATGAAACGCTACTGCATTTCTTTGTATATTTATTCTGTATCTTGTTACTTCATTAAATTTGTTTATTAGTTCTAAACGGTTTTTGCACTGGAGTATTTAGGATTTTCTACATATAATATGTCATCTACAAAAGACAATTTTGCTTCTTCCCCTCCAATTTGGATGCCTATTGCTTCTTCTTCTCTCCTAATTGCTCTGGCCAGAACTACCAATACATTGTTGAAAGGATGGGTGAAAGTGGGCCCCTTGTCTTGTTTCTGATTCCAGAGGAAAAGGTTTAAAACTTTCTCTGTGGAGTATGAGGTTAGCAGTGGGTTTGTCATATACAACCTTTATTGTTTTGTGGGATATTCCTTTTATGCCCAATTGTTGAGAGTTTTTATCATGAAAGAATTTTTAATTTTGTACAGTTCTTTTTCTGCATCTACTGAGATGATATGATTTTTAACTTCTGATTAATTAAAGTGGTATATCCCATTTATTAATTTGCATATTTTGTATCTTCCTTGCACTCCAGGGATAAATCCCACTTTATCAGGGCGTATGTTCCTTTTATTGTGACTGATTTTGGATTGCTGGTATTTTGTTGAGGATTTGCATCTATATTCATCAGGAGTATTGGTCTGTGGTTTTTGTTTCTAGTCATGTCCTTATCAGGCTTTGGAAAGAGGATAATTCTGACCTCAAAAAAAAAAAAGAGTTTCCCCTGCATGTAATGCTTTTTTATTTCTTATTGCTTTTAAAACTCTCTCTTTGTCTTCGATTTTAGGCAGTTTTACCACAATGCTCATTGGAGGAGATCTCTCTGGTTGAATCTGTTTGTGGACTTATGAGCTTCATCAACTTGGATGTCCAAATCTCTCTGCAGAGATGGAAAGTTCTCAGCCATTATTTCCTTAACTATACTTTATATCTCTTTCTTTGTCTCATCCTTCTGGGACCACAATTATGTGTAGATTATTTCTCTTAATGGTATCCTGTAGTTCACATAGACTTTCTTCCTTTTTTATTCTGTTCTTTTTGTAAGGTAACTTATGGTGTATTACACAAAATGTTCAATGTACACTTGAAAAAAAGTGTGTGCTCTGCACTTTCAGGGTGGCATGTTCTATATATGTCTTTTAGTGTTCTATATATGTCTAATTGTTTTATAGTGTTGTTCAAGTTTTCTGTTTCCTTATTGATCCTCTGTCTGGTTGTTCTATTATTGAATGTGGGGTATTGATATCTCCTGCTGTAATTGTGGACATGTCTAATTCTCCTTTCAATTTTATCAACATTTGCATCTCTTAGTTTGGAGCTCTGAGGTTTGGCATGTACATATTTGTAATTGTTATATCTTCTTGGTGAAATATTCCTTTTTTTTTTTTTTTTTTTTGCAGTACGTGGGCCTCTCACTGTTGTGGCCTCTCCCGTAGCACAGCCTCCGGACGCGCAGGCTCAGCGGCCATGGCTCACGGTCCCAGCCGCTCTGCGGCATGTGAGATCTTCCCAGACCGGGGCACGAACCCGTGTCCCCTGCATCAGCAGGCAGACTCTCAACCATTGTACCACCAGGGAAGCCCTATTCCTTTATCAGTACATAATGTCATTATTTTTCTCTTTTACCAGTTTTAGATTTAATGTCAATTTTGTCTGATACTAATATGTAGCCATGCAGCTCTTTTGGTTACTATTTGCATAGGATATCTTTTCTATCCTTTCACTTTTAACTTATGTGTGTCCTTAGAACTCAAGTGAGTCTGCTGTATATAATATATCCTTTTTGTAAACATCAATTGTGCAAAACTATGCCTTGTGCTTCAGAATTTTAAACCACTTATATTTAATTATTGTTAAGAAATAATTATTTTGTTATTTTTCCATAAATAATTATTTGTCTTCTGTAATTCTTATGGCTTTTTGTGGTAACTTATTTTGTCTATAACTACCTTCTTTGTGTTTACTTAATTTTTTGTAGTCACGTGTGCTGAATGCCTTCTAAATCCTTTTACAGATATTTTCTTTGTGGTTACCATAAGGGTTACATATAGCTTCCTAAAGTTATAGTACTGTATTTTGAGTTGAAACAATATAAATGTAATTGCACGCAAAACTACTCCTTTACAGTTCCATCTCCCTCCACTTTGTGTTGCTGATGTCACAAGTTACATCTTTATAAACTCTGTACTCATTAGCACAGTTTTTTGTTTGTTTGTTTTTTGCGGTACATGGGCCTCTCACTGTTGTGGCCTCTCGTTGCGGAGCACAGGCTCCGGACCCGCAGGCTCAGCGGCCATGGCTCGCAGGTCCAGCCGCTCCGCAGCATGTGGGATCTTCCTGGACCAGGGCACAAACCTGTGTCCCCTGCATCAGCAGGTGGACTCTCAACCGTTGAGCCACCAGGGAAGCCCAGCACAGTTTTATAATGACATTTATGCATTTTTCTTTTAAATCCTGTAGAAAATAAAGAGTAAACTTACAACCAAAATCATAATTTTTAAATATTTCCCCACATGTGTACCTTTACTGGAGATCGTTTTACTTTCATATGGCTTCAAACTAGTGTCCTTTCATTATAATCTGGAGGAGTCCCTTCAGCATTTTTTAGGATGGTCTAGTGATCATGAATTCCCTCAGGTTTTGTTTAACGGGAAATATGTTAATACCTTCTTATCTTCATTTATAAAGATATTTTTTCTGGGTTTAAAATTCTCAGTTGGATATAAAATTCTCAGTTGATAAGGTTTAATTTTTCCTTCCTTTCAACACTTTCTATATAGCATCCACTGCCTTCTGGCCTCCAAGATTTCTGCTGAGAAACTGGTTGATAATCTTAACGAGGATGGATGCCTTTTACATTAGAAGTCACTTTTTCCTACTACTTTCAAAGTTCTCTCTTTGTCTTCGTCTCTCAGCAGTCTAATTTTAGCATATCTCAGTGTGGGCTTCTTTGGTTTTACCTTCTTTGTAGATGATTGAGTTTCTTGAATTTGTACATACTTATATTTTCTCAAATTTGGGAAATTTTTGGCCCTCATCCTTCAAATAATCTCTCTGCTCTTTTCTCTCTTCTTCATCTGGAACTCATATAATGCATACATAGGTACACTTGATGGTACTCCATTGTTCCCCTAATCCCTCTACTTTTTTATTTCCTTTTTTCTTTTTAGTTTCTACCACTCAGGCAGGATAATATCAAATAACCTGTCTTCAAGTTCTCTGATTCTTCTGCTGGCTCAAGTCTGCTATCATTCTTTTCTGGTGGATTTTCAATTCAGCTATTGAATTCTTCAGTTCCAGAATTTCTGTTTTGTTCTTTGTGTTTTGTAATTTTCATCTCTTTCCTAATATTTTCATTTTGTTTATAGTTTTCTTGATTTTCTTTAGTTCTCTTTTGGGTTTCCCTTTAGCTCTTAGAGCACAGTAGAAACAGTTGTTTAAAGACTGCATACTAATTTTAATGCCTGTGTTTCTTCAGGGATCCTTTCTCCTGCCTTATTTTCTTCCTTTGAATGGCCTGTATTTCCTGTTTCTTTGTATTCCTTTTTATTTTAGTCTTTTTCCTTCTTTTTTCTTATGTTGATTCTGACAAGAAATTTGTCATCTTTACCTTGCCTTCCTTGTAAAAATTTTTTTTCACCAGCTGCTTTTAATATTCTATATTTATCACTGATTTTGAGCAATTTGATTATGATATACCTTGGTGAAGCTTTATGTTTCTTATGATTGAGATTCATTAAGCTTCATGGATGTATAGACTTACAGTTTGAAATTTTTTCATGCATTATTTCTGTAAATTTTCTCTCCCATGTCCCTCACACTCCTGCAAGGACTCCAGTTACATATTTATCTGGTCACTTGAAGTTTTTCTACCATTTGCTGTTCATTGTTAATTTTTTCCTCTCTGTTTTATTCCCTTATGTCCTTTCTCTAGAAATTCATAATGTGCTGTTAATCCCATTCATTATATATTTTACATCAAGCACTGTAGTTTTCATCTATATCTAGAAGTTCAATTTGAATCTTTTATGTCCCATGCCTCTACTTAACTTTGTGAATGTACAGAATACAGTGACAATAACTGTTTTAAAACCTTTCTCTTAATTCTAACACATGTGTATGATTAGCAACAATTTTAATTGATTTATCTTGCTCCTCATGGGTCCCATTTTCTTGAGTCTTTACTAATCTGGTGATTTTTTTTAATATAAATTTTATTTATTCATTTATTTTTGGCTGCATTGGGTCTTTGTTGCTGTGCATGGGCTTTCTGTAGTTGCAGTGAGCAGGGGCTACTTTTCGATGTGGGCTTCTCATTGCGGTGGCTTCTCTTGTGGAGCATGGACTCTAGGCGCGTGGACTTCAACAGTTGTGGCACACAGACTCAGTAGTTGTGGCTCAGGGGCTCTAGAGCACAGGCTCAGTAGTTGTGGCGCACAGGCTTAGTTGCTCTGCAGCATGTGGGATCTTCCTGAACCAGGGCTCGAACCCATGTCCCCTGCATTGGCAGGCAGATTCTTAACCACTGCACCACCAGGGAAGCCCCAATCTGTTCATTTTTAATTAGATTTTAGACTCGTTCGGTGGTGGATATTTTGCAGTCATATAACTATTCTTCAGCTTGGTTCTGAGATGTATATATGTTGTTTGTAAATGGTTTGATCTCTTTGTGTTTTGCCATTAAGATTTGTTAAGTGAGATGAGAGCAAGACTCATCTTTGGACTATCTCGTCCTGAATGAAGGGCCGGCTGTGACCAAACACTTTAACTTAAGGGAGCAGCACCAATTTGGTAGCCACTTCTGTCAGGTTATTGTCATACTCCCTTGCTCTCTTGCTGTGACTCCAACTAATAGGTTCCCCACACCAATCCTGAACACAAACCCAAGAGAAGAGTAGAGGGATTTTAATTTCTTTTTCCCTACTGCCAATCCAGCATCTAGAATAATAGTTGTCACACAGCGGGTTATCAATAGACATAAAAGATATTTTACGTATAATATGTATAATATAGGAAATATATATGTATGTGTGTGTATATATATACACATACACTTTATCTCTACTTTATCTCTATTGGTAATCTTTACAGTATGGTCTATTATGGCTTATTTAATATAGCTCCACCAGCATTTTTGCGCTAATTATTTTTAATTCATTAGAGAAATTGTATTAGTTATTAGCTATATCTGCCTTAACAAAATAGTGCAGACTGGATGTTTAAGCAGCAGAAATTTATTTTCTTACAGTCTGAGGGGCTAGAAATTCATAATCATTGTGTCAGTAATTTTAGTTTCTTCTGTGGCTTCTCTCCTTGGCTTGCAAATGTTCACCTCCTAATTTGAATTGAAATATATTTGACATATAACATAATGTAAATTTAAGACGTAAAAGATGTTGATTTGATAGGTTTATGTATTGTAGTATGATTGCCATTGTAGTGACAATTAGCACCTTGATCATGTCGCATAATTATTATTTCTTTTTGGTGGTAGGAATAATCAAGATCTAGTCTTTTAGCAAGTTTGATGACTGTAATACAGTACTGTTGTTTATATTCACTATACTGTGCTTTAGATCTCCGGGACTTTCTTAGTGTTGGCTTCTTATTGTATCTTCATATGGTCTTTTGTCTGTATGTATGCATTCTTTGTGTCTCCTTGTGTATCCAAAGCTTCTTATAAGAACACCAGGCAGGTTGGATTAGAGCTTACCTTAACAGCCTGGTTTTAACTTAATTACTTCCCTGAAGGCCCTAACTGAATATATTTGGTTGGCCAAAAAGTCTGTTTGGGTTTTTCCATAAGATCCTGTGGAAAAACCCCAACAAACTTTTTGGCCAACCCAATACTTACATACTAAGGTACTCAGGGTTAGGGCTTCAATATATTAATTTGAAGGATGGGGCACAACTCAGCCCATAATAGAAGGACAAATAATGATAAATATTGAAAATGAGTAACTTGTCATTATGTCCATGAAAGTCCAAGATCATTAATATTAAAATTAGTTTAAAAATAAATTAGAGAATGAAGGAAAAACATTGTTAATATATCGAAACCAGCATCTCTTCTATGTGCAAATAATTACTTGTTATACCATATGTGAGAGTGTTTTATTTACTGTTATAAGATTCAAATTGAAAGAACTTAATAAATGTTTACCTATGTATACCTCCATGTATAGAAAGCTCTTAAGCTGCATAAGGGATTTAAAGAAGAGAGAGTATATATAGTGGCCAGAATTATATTATTACAAACCGGATAATGTTATTATTTTACTATTGTAAAGATATCATTTCTCACTTAAATTCATAAGTATTAATATAATCCTAATCAGAACCTCAACATTATTATTTTAGGGATTTGGCCCTAGAAACTTATACTAATCTTTCTCTTGATGATACCTTCTGAGAATGGCTACAGAAATTCTGAAAATTGAGCCAAAGATATGATTTGTACTACATGGTAGTTAAATCTATAAGAAAGCTAAAATAATTAACGTATTGCGTAAATGGTGCATTAATATATAGACCAAGAGAACAACAGCAACAACAAAAAGTCTATCAATAGATCCAAGTACCGAATGGAATTTTATATGTAATAGAAGTTGGTTTTCAGAATAAGAAAGAGGACAGTTGTTTCAGAACATATTTGTAAAAAAATCGGTACTTGTAACTCACACATACAGTAAGAAAATGTCCAATGGAAATATGTAGATGTGAATGGTCAATTTGATTAGCCTCTGTAATAACTATTTATCAGTGAATGACAAAATCTAACATTGGAATAAGGATGGTGGAACTGGGACTCTCATGTAATTTGACCTAAACTCCTTGACCAAACGTTAGTCAGGCTCCTCTATGGTCTCTTTTTCACTAGGCCTTGACCTTGGCATTCCATATCCATCCCATCCTTAACAAGCGTACATAGTCCAGTTTTAGCAAGAATCCTGCTAAGTCAATTTAGAGAGAATCCTCATCCTTGATCTTCATCCCTCACCTTTGACATCTAAGTCCTTGGACTCTCTTTAGCAAGAATCCTGTTAGGTCCTGTTAGGGTTTAGTAAGAATCCCTCTACCTTTAAAATCTCCCTCTAGTCATTTTCTACCCATGTATTCCCTCACTTTGCTCATCAGCTATAAATCCCCACCTTTCTTTGCTGTATTTGGAGTCTGATCTCTCTCCCCTACTGCAATCTTCTTGAATAAATTCTTTCTTACTGTTTTACTAAGTGTCAGAACAGCTTTTTCTTTCACAAATCCTAGTGAGAGCATAAACTAGCATAGCGTCTTTTTTTTTTTTTTTTTTTTTTTTTTGGCGGTACGTGGCCCTCTCACTGCTGTGGTCTCTCCCGTTGCGGAGCACAGGCTCCGGACGCGCAGGCTCAGCAGCCATGGCTCACCGGCCCAGCCACTCCGCAGCATGTGGGATCTTCCCGGACCGGGGCACGAACCCGTGTCCCCTGAATCAGCAGGCGGACTCTCAACCACTGCGCCACCAGGGAAGCCCAGCATAGCCTCTTTGATGGCTTGTTGTTAACGTCTACCAACTTTTACACATCTATTTTAATTTAGCAATTCTATATTTTAGAATTTGTATTGCAGAAATAATGCAAACATGAAAAGAAGTATAGACACAAATATATAGTGCACATTTACAGTAGTGAAAATTGGAACAAACTAAACATCCATGAAAAAGATTTTTATTTAAAAAAAAAGATATACCCGTCCAATAAATATCATGCAGCCAAGAAATGGCATGATGTAATTCTAAATAATTTGACCTGCTAACATGATTATACCCTAACTGAGGATCAAAACAAGTTGTAAATAAATCAGAGAAAAGAATAATTCCTTTTTGAAAAATGCATTCCTCTAGTGGTCTGCACTGAATAAAGCCAGAGCTAAGCACCGGTTAACACTGGTTACATTTGGGAAGGAGATGGAGAGTGGGAAGTTGATCCAGTTATCCCATCAAGCACTAACTACTCTTTTGATTAAATGGATCCTGTGTTTTTGTATAATTTAATACAAAATGTTGAAATACATCTATATATGATAAAGAAAATAGGAAATGCTCCATAAAGTGTGAAGGAATAATACTTTTTCAACAGCTTTGCTCAGCCCAGAATTTCAGGTGTATGAAAAGTTGCAAAGTATATTGAGTATTTTGCTAGGCCTATGTCATAAGGAGGGCCATCTAGTCTACATAAAACATACTTGGTTGGGTTATCAGTTTATTATATAGTCATATTTAGCTTTAACACTTGGAGTTCAAGGATTTTTTTGTAGAAAATCACTGCCAAAAGCAAGTTTGTGTGCCTGATGCATAGTGAAGCCAAAGAAACCAAAAGGAAGTTTGGAGCAGATAAAGTTTTATTGAAAAGGCTAAGGAAGGAGAAATTGTGGCTCATGCTTAAAAGACCCAAACTCCTGGGTGATTTGGGGGTAAGAGTTTTTATAGGTAAAATTTCAGGCAAGAGCTACAGGGTGTGTTACTGTGGTTGGTGGTGAGCTAACAGGGTGGTGTTCAGGAATCTTGTGCTCCACCTGAAGCTACCATCCTCCAGCGGGGTTGCAGCCCCGGTTTGTGGCCTTAGTTCCTTCAGAGGAACTGAAATACATGTTGTCATGTATATCCCTTGAGGAGGAACGAGGTCCCTGCTTTATAGTTGCACTATTGGTTTTTTGACTGCTTCACCTTTCTTCTACATTCCATTCTTTCCCCTATTAGTAACTGTCTGAATCTGCCCTTTGGAACTCAGGGATGGCCTGGGAGGCTGAAGCCTTTTGCCTGCAAAAAAGCAGGGGACAGGGAAAGTTTTTTGTTCCTAGCAGGGCCCTGCAGGGTCCTGCTTGGTTTCAAAATTGCAAAAAATGAAAAAAGATATCTGTTCCATTATGAATAAACTGGTGAATTCACTTTTGAAAAAATACGCTATTTGTCCTTTACAAAGGAAGCCCACATGATGGCAAGTAGGTTAACTAATGCACAGACAGAAAATTCTATTCCATTAGGAGGACATTTTCTCAAGACTATAAGGATTTAGCAATTTGGACAATCTGATTTCAGCCGTGAGCTTTCCCAGTTTTGCCCTTGAACCTCCACATACGCCAGGCATGAAGATGGCCTAAGACCCACAGTGTGACACACCCGATCCAGCGTCTCTGGGCACCGTGGACCCTTGGACAAGCATTTCTCCCATATTTCTACCCTGCAGCAGGAAACCGATTGCTCTGTTCAAAGTCAGCTTAGGGAGCGCGCAGAGAGCGAAGGGAAATGTAGTCTCTCCCCTCCACCTTCCTACTGGTCTCTAGGGGCTGCCTCTGCGCAAGTGCAACTTAGGCCCCGCCTCTTCCCTTTTGAGTTCACAGGTCTGGAGAAGGGAAGATTGTGGAGCGTTTCTCTTGGGATCTCATGTGCGAGAACTGCGCAGCCGGGACAGGGACGTCGCGTGGCCTGGAGCTTTGCTGAGAGCTGCGTTCTTGTGGCGGGGTCGGAAGTGGTACGTCGCGGGCCGCCCTCCGGCCCAGGCGGGGCCGCAGTGCCCGGGTCTGGCCTGGATCTCGGACCTGGGAAGGTGGGTGGGGCGATCCCGGTTCTGGCCTCGTGGTCTCGGGGGCAGGTGGAGCTGAGACCTGTTAGGAGCGGGGACGGTGCGTGTGGGGAAGGAATGCCCGGCCCCGCCTGCATCTGACGGGGGGACGCCGGGGCGGACAGTGGGAGGGAAAGCGCGGTGGTCACGCTGGCCGTGAGCGGGCCAGAAAGCGCGGGAGGAGGGTGTGCTGGGCAGCCCTGCTCTGGAGCGGGAGAGACCCGGTCACTTACAGCAGTGTCACCGGTACTGTGGGCGGAAGAAGTAACCTGGGGACGAGTCAGGTCTGCAGAGGAGGCTATGAATAATGCCTGCTTCATGGCGTTGTTCTGAGAATTCGATGTGGTGTCATTTGGAAAAAGAGGCAAGTGCCAGGTACTAACCGCCGAAAAAGTGACAGTAGATGTTGTTCAGAAGACACTTTGTTCTTTTCCTTGGGTGGTTTACATAAGCCTCCCAATTATCTCGTGATAGCGGTATGAGCATCTGCATTAAACACACGTTAAGCAGAAAGCAGATCGGAGTCTCAGGGTGGTGAGGTGGTCCTGAGTTTGAGAGCGCCTGTGACTTCTCCAGGCCCACCCGGAATGTGACAGAGCCAGGAGTCGAACAGTCGTTCATACCGTTCAGTCATCAGAAGAAACTTACCGAGTCTCTTTTGAGAAACTGCAGCCCACTAGAAAGTAGTAATTTTTAAAACTTTGCCTTAAAGCACCGCATCCTTTTTATTGGGCATTCTGTGGATTCTCTCACTCAAGGGGTAAAGAGTTTTGCTAGAAAAATAGATAAAGGATGCAGCCTTTGTCTCTTTTTCTTACTGTTAATTTTAATGAAGTAGTGTCATCCTTTGCTGTACTTCAATCATCTGTTGTTCATTTTTTGTTTGTATTTAATTAAATCCATTTACATCAATAGACAAAATTATTTTTACCAAATGAGAGTGGTAGGTTTAATCCCCGTGATCATTTCAAACTGGTAGGTGGACAGATGGTGTTTCCACAGGGTCTTTCCTTTGCCTTTTCAAGGGCTAAAGGGATGCTGTAGGGAGGCTGCTTGTCAGCTGGGCTGCTGATGTGATTGGGAGGTGAGTGTAGGAACTGTAAGGCAGGCCAGGTGTCCTGACCCTTTGCTCTTTTTGTCCCCCTAGCTGAATCTTCACCGTCCTCTACATTGTCCCAAAAACTACCAAAAATGAACATATCTAAGGTGAGCTCTTTATTCATCAGCTACTTTGTGCTGTGATAGATTTAACTTGATTTCAGATTGCTCTCAGCTTGTGTTACACATCCTTTATCAGTGTAAGTTATTTCTCTTTTATAATCGGTTTAAGATTTTACTTGAGTCATGAATCTACACTGAATTATATTGAACACCTTTTTGTATCTTTTGGAGTAAAGGTATAGCTTGTTTTCTTTAATCTACAAATATTAGACGTAGCTAAAATGGATTTTAGAATATTAACTCTTGAATTCCTGTGTAGACCCTATTTGCTTGCTCATGGGTGTGTTTTTTTGTTTTTGTTTTTAAATTTGTAACTGACATCTTTTTGCTAATATCATATTTGAATTTTTATTCCTGTATTGACAAACTAGATTAGCCTATAATTTTGTTTTCTTGTATACCTGACCAACTGTGGTATCTCGGTTGTGCTAGTCTTTTCAGGGCACTTTCCTGCTCTTTTCTCTTCTCCCCTCCCCTCCCTTCCCCTTTCCTTTCTCCTATCCCCCTTCCTTTCTTTTTTTCTCTCTCTCTCTCTATTTCATATGAGAAAATCACCTGCTATATATTTCCTTAAACTTACCTCTAAAATTGGGCTTTGTGAGTACATCTGCTTTTTTGTGTAGATGTAGATTATTGAATCACTTTATTTAAACAATCATAGATCTAGTCTGGTTTTCTATTTTTTTAATTACTACATTTTCAGAGAAAATTGTACATTTTTATCTGTTTTTAAATGTATTTCATAACCTTGTTGATTGTATTCTCTTATATCTGTTTTGTTATATCTATAATTTCTGTTTTCATATATTTAAATTTTTTACTTAATACAGGGAATGCTGATCAGAAAGCAACCAAATGTGTTGCTGGTAGGCCCTGTCATAAATCTAGAATTTCAGAGTCTGAGGATGCGTTGGAAATTTGTACAGGTAGTGTATTCTAAATACTGAGTTGAGGGAGCATACACTCAACCATTTTGCTGGTTCCCACTTCATTAAACCAGCTGTCAGTTTCTTTTTTTAGATAGGTGATACATTCCTCTGACTCTAAAATCTAAGCAGAAAGCAGACTCATTGAGGTCTGTGATCATTTTGAATTTTTTTTGTGGTTCAAAGAATGAATCAAGGTTATTGTTATTACTTTTTTCTAATGGAGCTTTTTAGTCTTGCATGATTTTTTGTCAGAATATACTTTCTCCATTGAATTGCCCAGACACCTAAATTAAAGAAATGTGCGTGTGCACATATGTTTGTATATAGCATTTTTAGACTTTCTCTTCTTTTGATCTGTGTGTTTCACTTTTGTTAATATCACACACTATCTAGAGGTGGCTGTATGGTATGTCTTGAAATCAAGTAATATCAGCTCTCCAGCTTTATTGTTTTTCAAAATGGTTTTCATACTCTAGGATGTTTGCCTTTTTACATAAATATTAGAATTAGGTTCTGAATCTAAAAAAAACCTGGTAAGCTTTTAATTATGATTTCATTGAATCTATAGATCTCTTTGTGGAGAACTGATACCTCCACCATATTAAACCTCCTAATCTGTGAATTCAATATTTATCTCTGTTTACTAGGTGTTTTAGAGAATTTTGAGGTGAGAAAGGGCATCACCTGACTTATAATTTAAAATATAGCTCTGAGAATGGACTCTAGTGAGACAGTGGTGGAAACAGAAGAGTTAGCAGGCTCTTTCAGTAATCCTTTCAAGAAATGATGATGTTAGCAGCTGTACTTTGAAGTGATCAAATTTTGAATGGATTTTGAAGGCAGAGCCAAATGTATGAAAATGCCTGCTTCCCTAGGACATTGCATATAAAGAGTATACTGTCAGATATTTTTGATAATATGAAAAGATTTTCAGTTTTTGTCTTACATTTTTAACCATAAACTTGATAGGAATTATTTCCAGAGGTATTTTCCATGTCACCTAATTTTGAATTCTTCAGATTGATGAGAAATGTGCTTTCACAGACATCAGTGTCATTCAGGGACGTGACCGTGGAGTTTACCCTGGAGGAGTGGCAGTGTATGAGCTCTGCTCAGAAGACCCTGTACAGAGATGTGATGCTGGAGAACTACAGCCTCCTTGTCTCATCAGGTGAGCCTACTTTATCATGCAACTCTGCCTAGAGTGCATGTGATTTTCTGCTGCTTCTTTTTTTTTTTTTGCGGTACGCGGGCCTCTCACCACCGCGGCCCCTCCCGCTGCGGAGCACAGGCTCCGGACCAGCAGCCATGGCTCACAGGTCCAGCCGCTCCGCGGCATGTGGGATCTTCCAGGACCAGGGCATGAACCCGTGTCCCCTGCATCGGCAGGTGGACTCTCAACCACTGCGCCACCAGGGAAACCCCTCTGCTGCTTCTTTTTTTTTAAAAAAATTACCTATATTGAGGTATAATTAACAGAAAAGAAAATTCAGCAAGTTTCTGTTCATAATTGAGTGAATTTTGAAAAATGTGTACAGCTGTACCAACAAAATCATGATACAGATTATTTCTATCACATGAAAATTTTCCTTTCTCAGTCAGTCCTCTCTTCCCACCCATTTTCTGATAATTATTGATCCACTTTTTATTTCAATACATTTGCCTTTTTTGAAATTTCACATACAAGGTTGTGTACTATTTTTTTGTATGGCTTCTTTCATTTAGCTTAATTCTTTTGAGATTCATGGATGTTTGTTGTGTGTATCTGTATTTATTCTTTTTATTGACGAGTAGTGTTTTGTTCTATGCCGTGTATTTTCAGTTGTTCATAAGACACTGAGGTCCTTATCAGTTTGGTGCTATCATAGGTAAAGGTGTTATAGATATTTAAGTCCATGTTTTCATTCCCTTGTGTAAAGACTCTAGTTGTGGTTTTCTGGGTCTCACGGCAAGTATTTGTACCTATAAGAACACCTGGTTTTATTGTGCTTCACTTTATTAGGCTTCCCAGATGTTACGTTTTTTACAAATGGAAAATCTGTGGCAACCCCTTGGGTCTGACCACATGTATTGCTCCCAGTTTTCAAACAGCATTTGCTCACCTTTATCTCTGTGTCATGTTTTGGTAATTCTCACAACGTTTCAAACTCTTTCATTATTTTATTTGTTATGGTGATCTGTGATTTTTGATGTTATACTGTAATTGTTTTGGGGCATCATGAATTGCACCCATATGAGATGGCAAACTTAATTGATAAATATTGTGTGTGTTCACACTGCTCCACTAACTGGCCATTCCCCCATCTCTCTCCCTCTCTTCAGGCCTCCCTATTCCCTGAGACACAATAATATTGAAATTAGGTCAATTAATAACCCTACAGTGGCCTGTAAGTGTTCAAGTGAAAGGAGGAGTTGCATGTCTCTTACTTAAAATTAAAAGCTAGAAATTATTGGTGAAGAAGGCACCTTGAAAGCCGAGATCAGCTGAAAGCTAGGCCCCTTGCACCAAACTGTCAGCTAAGTTGTGAATGCAATGGAAAAGTTCTTGAAGGAAAATAAAAGTGCTAACTCCAGTGAACACATGAATGATAAGAAAGTGAAACAGCTCAATTGCTGATATGGAGAACATTTTAGTGTCCTGGATAAAAGGTCAAACCAGCCACAACATTCCCTTAAGCCAAATACTAATCCAGGGCACAGCCCTAACTCTTCAATTCTGTGAAGGCTGAGGAAGGCGAGGAAGCTGCAGAAGAAGAGGTTGAATCTAGTATAGTTTGGTTCATGGGGGTTAAGGAAAGAAGCTGTCTCTCTTAAGATGAATGTTCAAGGGGTATCACCAAGTGCTGATGGAAAAGATGCAGCAAGTTATCCAGAAGTTCTAGTTAAGATGATTAATGAAAGTGGCTACACTACACAACAGAGTTTCAATGTAGATGAAATACTTTTCCATTGGAACAAGATGCCATCTAGGACTTTCAAAGGTAGAGAGAAGAAGTCAATGCCTAGCTTCAAAGCCCAGACTGACTCTCTTGTTAGGGGTTAGTACAGCTGGTGACTTTAAGTTGAAGCCAATGCTCATTTACCATTCTGGAAATTCTAGGGCCTTTAGAAATTATGCTGAATCTCTTTTGCCTGTGCTCTGTAAGTGGAACAGCAAAGCCTGGATGACAGCACATCTGTTGACAAAATACTTTACTGAGTATCTAACCTGTTGTTAGACCTGCTGCTCAGAAAAAAGATTCCTTTCAAAACATGCTCATTGATTATGCACCTGGTCACTCAAGAGCTCTGATGGAGATGTACAATGTGATTAGTATACTTATGCTTGCTAACACAACATCCATTCTGCAGCCCATGTGTTGAGTTGTTTTGACTTTCAAGTCTTATTATTTAAAAAATATATTTTGTAAACATAGCTGCCATAGATAGTGATTCCTCTATAGATCTGGGCAAAGTCAATTGAGAACATTCTGGAAAGGACTGACCATTCTAGATGCCATTAAGAACATTTTTGATACATGGGAAAAGGTCACAATATCCACCGGAACAGGAGTTTGGAAGAAGTCGGTTCCAACCCTTATGGATGACTTTGACAGTTTCAAATTTTCAGTGGAGGAAGTAACTGCAGATGTGGTGGTAGAAACAATTAGAATTAGAAGTAAAATCTGAAGATATGTTTGAATTGCTTCAATCGCATGATAAAAATTTAATGGATGAAGAGTTGCTTCTTGAAGAAGCAAAGAAAGTGGTTTCTTGTGATGAAATCTACTCCTGGTGAAACCACTGTCCGTAAATTTAAGGGTTTATTTCTGGCCTCTCAATTCTCCATTGTTCTCTGTTTTTATTCTTAATGTGTCTATTCTTACACCGGTACTACCTTAATAGTATAGTATGGTATTGTGATTTATAATAAGAAAGATATATTTGGTCTTAATCCCTGTTCCTGGCACAGAGTTCTAAAACCCTGGCAATTTCTTAAGTGATACGAGAGATCGAGGTGTCTTACTCATAGCAAGCCCCTTTCAACCATGCCTGAGTTCATGTTACTGAGGTGACTTTTGGAAACCCCCTGAGGATATAGGCTTGTTGCCAAGAATGCCAATCAAGTGACCAGAGGGTTGGGACTTTCAGGCCCGTCCCCTGACCTGCAGGGAGGGAGGGGGCAGGGCTGGAGATTGACTTAATTACTAATAATAATTATTCCTATATAATCAAGTCTCCATAAAAATGTCTGAACTGTGGGGTTCAGAGAGCTTTGTTGTTGGTGAACACTTGTAGGTGGTGGGAGGCTGATGCTCCTGGACAGGGCATGGAAGCTTTGCCCTATGCAGCTTTTTTGTCTGGCTGTTTCTGAGTTGTATGCTTTGTAATAAACCTGGCAATCTATTAATAGTAAGCAAACTGTTGAGCTCTGTGAGCCATTCTAGCAAATTAAACCTGAGGACCAGGATGTGGGAACCTCCCATTTATAGCTAGTTGGTCAGTAGCACAGGTAGTAACCTGGGCTTGTAATTGGCATCTGAAGTGTGAGGAGAGGCAGTCTTGTGGACTCAACCCCTAGCCTGTGAGATCTGATGCAGACTCCAAGTGGATATGTCAGAACTGAATTGAATGTAGAACACCTTGCTGGTGTTGCAGAGTTGCTTGGTAGTGGGAAAAACCTCTGCACACTCAGTGACCAGCAGTGAAGTAGTATTGAGAATACATAAGTATTCTGTGAGTAGAGACAATAATATAAATGAGAAACAGTAGTGTTTTCTGTAAACAGAGTAATTGAAAAGTGTGAGCTCTCCAGTTTTTTTCTTTGTCAATTTCTGTAAAAGAAAGCTGTGATTTTGTTAGTGGTTCCATTGAATCTGTAGCTCAATTTCTGGAGTATTGCCATCTTGACAACATTAACTCTTCTGATCCATGAACATTGAGATTATCTGTCTTTCTATTTATTTAGGACTTTTAAAATTTATTATAATGATATTCTGTAGATTTAAGTGGTCAAATTTTATACTTTTGTTAAAGTTATTTTAAGTATTGTATTCTTTTTGATGCTCTTTTAAATGAAATTGTTTTTATTTTTCATTTTAGGCTTGTTCATTGCTAGTGCATGGAAATACAACTGGGTTTTGCATATTTCCTTGTATTCTGCAACCTTGTTGAACCTGGTTATTAGCTTTCGGAGCTTTATGTATTTTTGGAATCCTCAGGGTTTTCTATACTGATTTGGTTTACGTTGCCCTTCCTTTCTTTGCTGTTTTATGATAAAATTTAAGCTCATGAATTGAGACTTGGTTTTACTTTTTTAATGTAAGCATAAGACGCTATATTTTTCTTTGAAAACTGCTTTAGCTGCATCACACAAGTTTTGATGTTATGTTTTTATTTTCATTTAATCCAAGATATTTCTTTAAATGCCTGGTAATTTCCTGTTTGATCCATTGGTTTTGTAGAATTTGTTTACTTTCTAAATATTTGTTTCATAATTTCTTACTGTTACAATTTTTATATCCTTTTTTGTGTGTTACTCTGGATAATATTTCATGCATGATTCAGTCTTATTAAATGTATTGAAATTTGTCTTAGGGCCTAACATATGATCCTGGGGAATGTTCCATATGTGACTGAAAATGGTATTTTTTCTAGATAGGGATTAGTTCCAGTGGGCTGATTGTATTGCTTAAAGCTTCTGTATCCTTTTAATATCTTATCTACTTGTTCTATTAAATATTGAGAAAGGAATGAGAGTATCCAAGTCTAACTTATTTATATCTTCTTTCCTTTTTAATAGGATTTGCTTCGTGTATTTTGAAACTCTGTTTTTAAGTAGTAAACCACTTAGGCTTATTACATCCTCTTGGTGGATTTTCTCTTTTAGCGTTTTGAAGTTTTTATTGATATCCCTGGTAATATTTCTTTCTCTGAATTTTGTTTGGTACTGTATAGTCAGTCAGACTTTCATTTGCTTCTTGTGTGCTTCGTATGATATATACTTTTCTCTGTCCTTTTATTTCTAACCTATCTTTGTCTTTATATTCACAGTTGGTTTCTAAGAAACAGCAAGGTTGTCTTGATTTTATTCACTCTGACAATTTTTGTGTTTTAGGGAAATGTTCACATCACTTATATTTAATGTTATCTTTGTGGTTGATACCTTCTATTTTTTTCTGTCTTTATTTTTCTTTCCTTTTCCCTGGCTTCTCTGTGCTTTTTGTTTTTTAATTTTTGGCCACACCATGTGGCATGCAGGATCTTAGTTCCCCTACCAGGGACCAAACCCACGTCCTCTGCAGTGGAAGTGCAGAGTCTTAACCACTGGACTGCCAGGGAATTTCTTGTGCTTATTTTTAATGAATCTCTTTTACCCACTTTTGGCTTCTATGAAATGTACTTTTTGTTTTCTAGTGGTTGCTAAATATACATCTCTGAAGTATCAGTCTACCTTCAAGTAATACTTGTTACTTCAACTATGTCATAAGAATATTACAACAGACTATTTTCACTTTCTTTCATCCTTTGTGTTATTGTTGTTATTGATTTTATTTCTACATATCTTGTAATCCCCATAATGCATTATCTTCTTATAGTGTTATTTTCACTTCAATATGTTTTTAAAATGAGAACAATATTTTATTTACGTATCGTGCATTTACAGTTCTCTTTATTTCTTTGTGTAGATTCAAATTTACACTTTGTATCATTTGTTTAAATCTAAATGACTTATTTTAACTTTTCTTTTAGATCAGGTCAGCTGGCAGTGGGTTTATTTATTTATTTGTTTGTCTTAAAAAGTCGTTATATTTTTCGATATATACTAGCGCTCTGAGTTCTGTTTGAGTTTGCTCAAAATTCCAAATAACTGGTTTGGGGAGAGAAGAGGAGCCTCATTTGATTTGGGGGCTATTGAAACTTAATATTTAATTTTGGATCCTTTTTTTAGCTGAGAAAGTTGGTAAGGTGAATGATACACTGAATGTGTAAGATAAGTATAAACAGTTTGAAAATCTTATGTTTGGGCATATTGACTTTTTTTTTTAAGCTGCCATTTAGAATAAATCAAAGGGGAACAGAAATGTCTGCTATTCTAATATTAAAGACTTTTGAATCATCTTGGAATTGGTTAGAAGTGCAATCTTTCATATATCATCCCAGAACAACAACTTAATAGAGTGCTCAGTTGGCCGGGTGCCCATTGAAATTTATGAGGAATTCTTGGAGGCACTGAATGTGGCAGGTTTATTAAGATCGTTTAGTCCTTTGACCTAGGAGGCCAGTGACGTTTCAGAGTGCCTTTGAGGTCAAAAATTGTGATGATGACACTAAGATATTAGCCTTTTTCACCATTCACAAGTAAACGATGGAGTTTTCAAGTAACTGCGTGGCCGGACATGATAGAACGAATAGAGCAGGAGCATGGGAGAACCTAGATGTCTTATTAAAGAGATCTGTGTCAGTTTTTATTTCTAATGTAAATATTGGTGATCCATAGCACAAAATCTTTTGGAGTCTTTCAGTGTTTTTTCCCCCAGGTGATATATTTTCCTGCCTTTACTTCCAATTTGTGACTTTTTTTTATAACTTTGTTTTCTCACCATGTTCCTGTTTTCTCTATCTTCATTAACATGTGGAGTGTATTAATAATAGCAGTTTTAACGTCCTTGGAGGCTAATTTAATCTCAGGTTACATTTCTTCTTCTGTCCCATTGATTGACTTGTCTCCTTGTCGTGAATCATGTTTTCCTTCTTTTCATACTTGGTCTCTTTTGATAGTGTGCTGCATGCATACTGTGAATTTTACACTGTTGGCTGCTAGATTGTCTTGTGTTTGTTTAAATACTTTAGGGCATTCCTGGGGGGGGCGGTAGTAAATGACTTGGGAGTAACTTTAATCCATTAAGTGCTGGCTTGTAATTAAGCAAATTAACTAAATTAATTCAATGTTTGCTTGTTATTTGAGGTCTAGAGCATTCTTTAGGACTAATTTGGTCACAGTAGTGGGACAATAATACTCTTTTGTGAACAGTGTCTAATACCTCGTGTATTCCACATGTATTAGAAGATCTTTCCACTCTTTCTAAACATCCTGTCTGTGTTTACGCTTTGGGAATTTTTCCACCTATCGCATTTGGGTTCTTTTCCTCCACTGATGGAAGTTTTCTTATATGGATATACGAATTTTATTCAAGGTGACCTTTCTGTTAGTGCTTCCTGCTTCTCTCTCAGTGTACCTCTTTCCTCTGAAATATTTTACTCCAGAAATTCTAATTTTTTTGGCTTTCCTGAGCTCCCAGCATTGCCTTCTGTAGTTACTGAGATCAGCAGGCTGTGATTCGGTGTCTTCTTCCTGTACCATAACCTAGAAATTCTATTTCTTCTCTTCTCTCAGAGATCCTTGTCTTCCAGTACCATTGTCCAGTGTGTAATGCCTAAAGGTCATTATTTCATTGATTTTGTATGGTTTCCAGTTGTTTGGCATGTACTATTATTCCTCTTACACCATCATGGCCATGACTGGAAGTTCCTATGCAGAACCTTATTTAAACCTCTGTACATGTAGACTCAGTGTTATGTATCCTTATGATTCAGGGGTTTAAGGAGATCAATTTCTTTTTAGATTCAGAAAAAACAACATTGTAGTTTCCTCTCCAAAGGAAAGGTCAAATGAGCACCATAACTATGCTACTCCCTAGAACTATTCCTTCCTTCACATTCATATGCATTAAAGCCAATGCAGCTGATCCAAATCCTAAATTATTTCCCATTTGCAGGGTATTGTTTAACAAAACCAGATGTAATCGTCAAGTTGGAGCAAGATGATCCATTGTTGTTAGAGGAAGAGATTCTAAGCAAGAGCCATGCAGGTGAGTTATTGAGTACAGTAGACAGGTCTCCAGGGGAAATAGGATCCAAAGTGGTCACTTAGAGGTGGACACCAGGAAATTGTTTAAATGCTTCCCCTTTTGAGGACTGATATCTTGAAGTTTAGAAAGAGTAGACCTAATATGATGTAGTAAGGGAGTGTGTAAGAAAAGGGATAAAATATAAGCACATTGATGTTCTCACTTTGCAGACAGTAAAATGGAAGACAGAAATCCACCTACGTAGATAGTAACTTTAAATATGAATGATATAAGCATTTCCATTCAAACATAAAATTTACTGATCTTTCATGTGGGTAATTTTCTTCAGTTTTATGCGCTGCTACCTTAGATAGAAATCAAGAGTCAGTAAATTATGTGTTTGCTCCTGGTTTCTCTATTGTTTCTCTAGCCTGTTTAATTATCTCTACCCTAGTACCATTTCATATTGATTATAGCACCTTTATGACATGTTTTAATAATGAGCTGATCAAATTTCAAAATAATACTCATGAGGCTTTGTTTGGCATTATGCTAAACCTTGAATTTAACTTTGAAAAATTGAATTGAACCTTAACTAAGATCAGTGAGTCCTGAATTATTTTTAAATGTTTACTTCATTTACAATTTTTTATTTCTAATTTTCCAAATTAATTTTAGGTATGCCTCTGATACAGTCTAATAGCATTTTCTTTTAATAGTTGACCTTAGCCCATTCATATTGATTGACTGTCCATTACTTCTATAATGCAAACTTATGTGTAATGTTACAGAAACTCTTTTCGGTAATAGGCCTGTTTCCTTTGCTTTTTAAAATAAGTGTATTTTTCTCCCGGTAATTTAGTTAAGTTGTACTTTGGCTTAAGTAGTGACCTTAAAAATTGTAATCTCAGGACTTCCCTGGCAGTCTAGTGGTTAAGACTCCGTGCTTCCACTGTAGGGGGCATGGGTTTGGTCCCTCATCAGGGAACAAAGGTCCCACGTGCCACGTGGTGTGGCCACAAAAAAAAATTATAATCTCATGTAATGGCTTAATCATCTATTTATTTAGACAGTATCTGATAATCACCTGATATGAAACCAGTTATGACACTAAAATGCTTATTTTCTCTTCTGTCTCATATTTTAACACCCAACTTTAGTTTCTGTTATAATCTCTTAATTTTTAGCTTTTGAATATCAAAAATGACTATTACTTGATTTTAAAAACATATATTTTGGTTCCTAGTTTTTCACGATGAGAAAAACAGCAGGATTATATCTCATCGCTTTTGTTACATCTTCCTCCTCCACATATTGGATATATTTTTTCTAAACGTCCAAATTCTTAAGGCTTCTAAAAGAGAGTTGTAAAACAGTACAGAAATGAGAGCAAACAATTACTCTAAATTTTATGAGTGACGTGACCTGTAATGATGCAGAAACTTGTGCTTAAGAAAGTCCTGAAGTATCCCTGATACAGTCATATTCTATTTCTTGATGAGGATGATAGTTCCATGGGTGGTCACTCTGTGGTATTATTATAATGGACAGAATAGTTGTATGTATATTTATGCTAAATTTCATATTTTTATAAATGTGAGGAGACAGATCATACAGTGAGAGATGATATTTGTTACAAATGTACTTCAGAAAGGATTTGTTTCTATAATAGATAAAGAATTCAGATCTCAAGACAAGTATCTTCTTAGTATGGCCTTCTGTGACTATTATATTTAAAATGTCACCCCTGTCCTTTCTTCTGTTTTATTTTTCTCCCAACCACTCATCACCTAATATACAATTGCCAGGTATTTTGTTTTCTGTCTGTCTCTTTCCACTGGAATATAAGATCTCTGAGAGCAGATATTTAAAATATTTCATTCACTGATTCAGCACCTGAGACAAAAACTTGGGACTCAAATGTATGTTAAGTGTTAAACTACTGAAATTGTGAGTAAAAAGTCAAGCAACCCATTAAAAAAAAAAGTCAAAGTCCATAAACAGGTATTTCTCAAAGAAGGGAATAAATGGAATTTATGAGAAAAAGTGCTCAATTTGGGTAATGTGGGAAGTACAAATTCAGATTGGATCTCATATAGTATGATTTTATACCCACTCAATTCTCAAACATGAAGAGGTCTTATGACTCCAAGAGTATGAGGATATCATGTAGGGAAGCATCTACAAGGCAGGTAGCAGAATTAATTGGTGTAAGTATTTGGGAAAACAGATTAGCATTTTCTTTAAAGTTTAACATGCCTGGGACTTCCCTGGTGGTCTAGTGGCTAAGACTCTGCTCCCAATGCAGGGGACCTGGGTTCAATCCCTGATCGGGGAGCTAGGTCCCACATGCCACAACTAAGAGTTCACATGCCACAACTAAAAGATCCAGCATGCCACAACTGAAGATCCCACACGCCGCAACAAAGATCTCGCATGCTGCAACTAAGACCTGGCACAGCCAAATAAATAAATATTAAAAAAAAAAAAAAAGTTTAACATACCTGTTCCCCATGACTCAGCAGTTTCACTCCCAGATTTATCTTCTAGAGTTTCCTACATTTCACTGGGAGACAAAAATAAGACTTTCTTCATACAACATTTATAAAAAGCTCAAATCTGCAAAGAACCTCAATACTTATTCACAAGTGAACTTAAAACTAAATCATGATGTAGCAATAAAACGGAACATGGTACACTGTAGGGCAATCATGGTCTATGAATCTAAAATGAAAATTGTGCATATGAAATCAAGCAGAAGATGTTTATAGGTAGAAAAATGCCATACAAATAATGGTCAGAAACATAATAAACTGAATAGTGCCTCATTATTTGGAATAAGAATGTTAAAACACACACATACACAAATTAAGATATACGTAAAACTAATGTGTGTGTGTATAAATAATTTGGTGTATTGTAATGCACCAAAAAAGAATATTCCCTATTCTTCCCTCCTCTAGGATGTAATATATAATTAATTTTGTACAGTTACATTAGGGTTGACAATAGAGCCAGGTAGGTGAGAGGTATTTCATGTTTATCGATGCACCAGTCAAATTTCTTTGACTTCTGAATCATCCTGTATATTGGCATTGAGCCTGAGCCAGTGTAACCAAGAGTGGTCTGGGTAGCTCTGACACATACTGCACTTTTAAAGACAACTGATTTATTTTATATCACAGAGGGGTGCAAAAATAATCACAGAATGAGAGTTCTGTTCCAGATTTAGGAGCACAAAGCTGCATGAAATATATTTTATAGGATCTAAACTGGTATCAGTTGAGAGACAAACCATTATTTTAGGGATAGCTAAAAAACTGTGGACATGCCATAAATTTTAAGATGCATCCTGATTGAATGATGGTAATTTACTTAAAAATGTGTGCCTCAATGTGCATGTGTGCTCTCCAGGTATTCATTGTTAAGATAAATGGTATAGGCAGCATGTATTGTGAGAGTGTAAATTACTGGTGGGAACCTCTTAGAAGGTATTTTCTTGGTCAAGTTTAGAGAATAGCATTGCCTTAAAAAATATCTAGATTAATTGTTAGTCCTTAAGTTGGGATGTAGGGTTATGTAGAGAAAGGATGTGGGTAGAAGATAATTGTTGAAAATGAAAAATATTATTGTTGTTAAGGAACCACTGACGAGAGACAAATAGCCTGGCCAGGTTAGATTGGAAAATATCGTGGAGTTGTGGAATGATAGCTAGAATATCTCATGTGCCTGAAGTTGGTAAAAAAGGTTATTTTCCAAAATGATGCCACTTAACTCTTTTTATCTGTTGTATTTAGAGCAGTGCGTTCAGTGCCATCTTAGGTTTTAGCATAGGGCTGGCATTTTATGTAGAAAGTGAAAATAACCTAGGTAAGAGCAGTCAAATATATGAAAGAAACTTTTATGAGAAATGAATAAACTGTACATTTCTAAATAGGCTTTTGGAAACAGGTTGAAACGTGATATTAAAGGATCTCAGTTAATAGAAGCTGTATGTTCAGAAGTAGATGGAATGCTTACATAGAGATTAGTCCTGGTTAAGACTAGTTTTAGGGGGAATTCCTTGGTGGTCCAGTGGTTAAGACTGCAGGGGGCACAGGTTTGATCCCTGGTCAGGGAACTGAGATCCTACATAGAGATTAGTCCTGGTTAGGACTAGTTTTAGGGGGAATTCCTTGGTGGTCCAGTGGTTAAGACTGCAGGGGGCACAGGTTTGATCCCTGGTCAGGGAACTAAGATCCTGCATGTAGTGCAGTGTGGCAAAAAGCAAAAACAAAACAAAAAAACTAGTTTCAGGAGAGTGAGTGATCATAATGAAAGGGAAAACTTGTGATTTGATATTCAAGAGAAGTTTGTTGTTTACCAGCACTGATATAATAAACTAAGGCATCAGAGCCAGCATATAGAAGTGAATTCATTCCAGGTCAATATATGGTTTTACCCTTCTTGTACATTTGTAATTCTGTGAATAACTCCAGGAGGATTTGAGCTTGAGCTATAGAATTGTTTCTTTAATCAGAAGAAAATCAGTTCAATTATGAATTTATTTCAGTGTTGATGTGTAGAATAGAACAGAGGGAACTCCAGCTGGAAGCTTGTAGACTAATAAGTTCCTACCATCATAATCTTTAGTTGGAAGTATAAAGACCTAGACATTGATATTCTTCCTCAGTCCAATCCCTTCTCTGATATATTGTTTGAAAACCCTTACTGACTGATTTTTCTTGTAGTTCTACTTACTGCTAATAATCAGTCATCCCAGTGTCTCATTTTCCAGTTGCCCAAGTGAATCACTTTTGAGAGTCCTCTATTAGCTATTTACTGTTCATTTCCTTATTTTTAAAATGCCAGCTATATAGAGACAGACAATCATCATAATTTTGGTGTCCTTTTTTCTCAAGGAGTATAGGAAACATACATTTGGAATTTATTTATTTTGGGAAGATGTGGTGGCTAGAAAAAGAGTCAAATACAATATAGGGCATATATGTAAAGGCTGCATCCTATAAGAAATGTGTTTTAAGGCTTATAAGGCATTTTTATTTTCTTTATTTTATAAGACTGCAAACTTGATAACCTCTTAGAGAAAAGCCTGGCAATTCAAGGAAAATATTTGCAGCAAGACTTTTTTACTCAACTTCAGAATACAGACACAGGTGAGAAAACTTTAAGCCAGAAGTCACACTGCAGAGAACATCAGAGCACTCACTCAGAAATAAAGCCCTTTGAAATTGGAAGTAACTTAAGCCCTAATGCAGCCCTTACCATATCCCAGAAACTTGACACAAAGAGGAGCTTCTGTGATGATACCATATTTTGGCAAACCTTATACCCTCAGACTACCTTTACTGTACATCAGAGAACTCAAATGAGTGTGAAACCCTATGAAGAATGTGGAAAATCCTTCTCTAGGAAGTCATACCTCATTGGACATCAGAGAACTCATAGTGGGGAGAGACCTTATGCATGCAATGAATGTGAGAAAACTTTTACCCACATGTCATACCTCAGAGAACATCAGAGAAGTTGCATAGGGGAGAAACCCTATGAATGTATTGAATGTGGGAAAGCTTATGGCCATAAATCAACCCTAAAAAGACATCAGAGAACTCACACAGGGGAGAAACCCTATGAGTGTAGTAAATGTGGAAAAGCCTTCTATAGAAATTCTCACCTCACTGAGCATCAGAAAAGTCACGCAGGGGAGAAACGCCATGAATGTACTGAATGTGGGAAAGCTTTTACCCACATATCATACCTCAGAAAACATCAGAGACGTCACACAGGGGCGAAACGCTATGAATGTGGTGAGTGTGGAAAATCTGTCTGTAGGAAGTCATACCTCATTGTGCATCAGAGAATTCACACAGGGGAGAAAGCCTATGACTGTAATAAATGTGGGAAAACTTTTAGACATAAGTCATCCCTAAAAATACATCAGCGTACTCACACGGGAGAGAAACCCTACGAGTGTAATAAATGTGGAAAATCCTTCAATAGAAAAAGTTACCTCAGTGATCATCAGAGAAGTCACACAGGGGAGAAACCCTATGATTGTAATAAATGTGGAAAATCCTTCCATAGAAAGAGTTACCTCACTGAGCATCACAGAATTCACACTGGGGAGAAACCCTATGAGTGTAACAGATGTAGAAAATCCTTCTATAGAAAGTCTTACCTCGTTCTGCATCAGAGAAGTCACACAGGGGAGAAACCCTATGAGTGTAACAAATGTGGAAAATCCTTCTATACAAAGTCTTACCTCGCTGAGCATCAGAGAAGTCACACAGGGGAGAAACCCTATGAGTGTAACAAATGTGGAAAGTCCTTCTATAGAAAGACTAACCTCACTGAGCATGAGAGAAGTCACACAGGGGAGAAACCCTATGAGTGTAACAAATGTGGAAAGTCCTTCTATAGAAAGTCTAACCTCATTGAGCATCAGAGAAATCATACAGGGGAGAAACCCTATGTATGTATTCAATGTGGGAAGGCTTTTAACTGGAAGTCATTACTAAGTAGACATCAGAGAATTCACACTGGGGAGAAACCCTATGGATGTAATGAATGTCGGAAAGTTTTCACCTATAAAGTCAACCTCAGGTTACATCAGAGGGTCCACACATGAGAGAAACCCTATGAATGTAATACGTGTGAAATATCTCTCTCTAGGAAGTTTCACTTCACTTGGCATCAGAGAATTCACACAGGACAGAAACCTTAGGAGTGTAACAAGGGTGGAAAGTCCTTCAAGAGAAATTCTCATCTACCTCTGCATCATAGAATTCACACGGGAGAAACCCTGTGAATGGGTTGAATGTGAAAAAGCTTTTAGCCAAATGCCAGTCCTAAACACTTCAGAGAACTCACACTGGGGAGAAATCCTATTATTAATGAACGTGGGAACGTTTTCATCTACAAACAACCTCAGAGTACGTCAGTCCCCATGTGGGGGAAACCCTATGAATGTAATGGATATGGGGAAACTTTGACTGGAAGTGCAGCATCAGAGGACTCAGGGGAAGATCAATGAATATAATAAACCTGGAAATTTTCCCTTTGAGAAATCAACCATCAATCAACAAAACTCACAGAGAAATCCCTCATGTGTATTGTGTATGGATAGTGTTTCAACCAGATTTCAGCCCTCATTGGACATTAGAGGACTCACACAAGTGGTAAATCCTTGAAATTAATCACTTATGAACAGTCTTTCCACCAGACTACTCAATGGGTGTTAGAAATTTACACAGAAAAAAATTCCTGTGAAGGTAATGGATGAGGAAAACTTCTCTCCCCAAAGACTACCTTCAATTTAATTGTACTGGAATCCAACATGAGGGTTGTGGGAATTATGCACTTTTTATGCAAAAACCATCATCATGTAAATATGTTAGAGGATACATTTGGTTAATTAAAATACATATGTTCTGGGCTTCCCTGGTGGCGCAGTGGTTGACAGTCCGCCTGCCGATGCAGGGGACACGGGTTCATGCCCCGGTGCAGGAAGATCCCACGTGCTGCGGAGCAGCTGCGCCCGTGAGCCATGGCCACCGAGCCTGCACGTCTGGAGCCTGTGCTCCGCAACGGGAGAGGCCACAACAGTGAGAGGCCCGCTTATCACAAGAAAAAAAAAAAACATATGTTCCTATTTTTTCTTACTGTCTTCTGGTCAGCGTATATAAGGAAGACTATTGTTACTGAATTGCCTCTTCAAGAAAGAAGCCAAACAGTGTTTTCTGCAAGACTTTTATTGTCTCAAGGTCAGCAGTGCATTTAGTGTGAACATTAGATTCACTATGCAAAAGTCATAAGCACAGTTGTTTGGAGAACAAATCTGATTCAATCGAGGAGTTGCTGTGAACAGTGGTACTCACTATTTACCCTGTAAACAGAAAAAGAAGTTGTATTTTCCTTCTCTTTTAGTTCAAAATATTTTAAAATTATCTGGGAGTTTTTTGACCCACACGTTATTTAGAAATGTGTTGTTCAATCTGCAAATATTCTGGTATTTATAGCCATGATTTATTAATGATTAGCTTCATTGTCTTGTCATATGTGAAAATGTTTTGTATGATTTCTGCTCTTAAATTTGTTGAATTGTGCTTTCTGACCCAGACTGTTTCCTATCTCAATCAAAGTGCTATCTGAGCTTAAAAATGTGTATTCTGCTGTTGTAGAATAAAGTATTCTATAAATGTTGATTAGATCCCATTGACTGATGGTGCTGCTCAGTTCTGCTATGTCCTTGTTTTGACTGATGAATCCATGAAGTACAAATGGAAGTTTGTTGAAATCTCAGACTATAATTGTTATCAGTTCTTGCCTCACCAATTTGGATGATCTGTTTTTAGGCACACACTCTTAAGGACTGTTATATCTCCTTCTTGTCTTTACTCCTTTATCGTTATGTAATGCTCCTCTTTATTCCTGATAACTTTCCTTTCTTAAAGTTGGCTTTGTCTGAAAGTAATAAAGCTACTCTAGTTTTCTTTTGGTTTGTGTTAGTATGACATTTTTTTCTTCATCCCTTTACTTTAATATATTTCTTTTTATATTCATAGGGGTTTTGTACAGGTAGCATTTTGGGTCTTTTTTAAATCCACTCTGAGATTGTTTTTTCATTAGTACATTTAGATAATTCACATATATCTGTCATGTTTTAAAATATTGTCTATTCATTGTACTTTTTCATTCTTCTCTTTTTCTTCCTTATATAATTTTAACTGTGTATTTTATATGATTGCATTTTCTTTCTTCTTGGCATATCAGTTATAACTTTTAAAGCTTTAGTGGTTGCCCCAGAGTACAGTACACACTTAAAAGTAATTCAAGTAGCCTTCAAATAATACTCCGTATGCTGGATGCTTGAACAGGATATATCTAGATATTTTTATTTATATATGGCCTGGTATTCTCTGGCCTCCTGGATCTGTGGTGGGAGTGTGTCACTAATTTTGAAAAATTCAGCCATTATTTTTTGTTGTTTATTTTTTGTTAAGATCCACGCGGCTTGCGGGATCTTAATTCCCTGACCAGGGATTGAACCCAGGCCATGGCAGAAAGTGCCGAGTCCTAATACTGGACCACCAGGGAACTCCCCTAATTTGTTTCTTTTTTCTCCTTCTGGAATCCTAATTATATGTACGTTCCTTCCTTTGTAATTGTTCTCACATTCCGTAGGTGTTTTGTCCTTTTCTTTTCTTCCATTTTTTCCTCTTGCATTTCAATTTCTGATGTTTCCGTCTTGAAGTTCATTTATTGTTCCTCTACTGTGTCCAGGCTACTTGGGAGCCCATCAAAGGTATCTTCATTTCTGCTGCACTCTTTTTAATTACTAGTTTTTCCCTTAGGTTCTTTCCTAGAATTTTAATCTCTGTTCTTCTAATGTCCATTTGTTCTTGCATGTTGTCCATTTTTGCAAGAGAGGTTTTAGCATATTAATCATATTTTTAAATTCCATCTGATAATTCCCAAATCTGTCATATCTAAGTCTCGTTCTCTTGCTTGCTTTGTATCTTCATACTGTGTTTTTTTCTTCTCTTCTGATACATTGTAATTTTTTGTTGAAAGGCAGACATGATTTATTGGGTCCAGAAACTAAGATAAATAGGACTTCAGTGGGAGGGTTAATGTTTATCTTGGTAAGATTTATGCTGGCATGTTCACTGCATGTTCACTGTTTGCTATACCTGTAGGTGTCTAAATCAATTTCCTCTAATATGCTTGTTTTTCTGTTCTTGATTGTCTTTGAGTTTCCCTAGAATTTCCTCCTCAGAGTCTAAATCTTGCAGTTCTTTCAGCTGTAATCCTCTTTTATGCAAGAATCCTGTTAATGAGTTGATAGGTGTGGGGGGAGGGGAAGCAGTCTATGATTACCTATCAGTCTTTTACTTGACCTGTGCCCCTGGGATGTATCCTTCTCAAGTGCTTCTCAGCTTTTTGTTTCCTGTAGGTGTGAGAAACAGGGAGGCTTGGCGTTGAGTGTTTTCCTTCCCCTACATGAGTTAGATTAACTCAGAGTAATTTCTCTTAAGAACAGGCACAGAACAGTATGCTCTGGATATATTAAAAATGGCTCCTTTTCCCCCTCCCTGCTGGAAACACGAGGGGATTTTTCTCTGACCGTCATCAGGAGAACTTGGTGGGGCTCCTTGAGGTAAAACTCATGAACGTCTGGCACTTCCCCTAAGAATAGGCTCACGGGAGTTTCTAAATCTCAAGCTAGTCCATACTCAAGCTCCAGCAGTTTGATTATATTTACCTACCAGTTTCTGGCTCTAGCAGCTTCTTCTCTTGGCAAGCTGTGTTTCTCTGTATTCACCTTTCTTGGGGCATTTGTTCTCCCAGTGACCTCTGTTGTCTTAGAAGTGTTGTTCACTTTGTTAGATTTTCTTCATTGTTGTATAGATGGGACTGACAGTTTCTGACTTTTTTACATGTTGGAGTAGAAACCAGAGCAGTCTTCACAGTTTTTGATAATACTGCTAGGCTTGGACTCAAATAATCTTGACACAATGTACCAGGAGTACAGCTTTCATCCCATGTGTACTGTCTGGGGGGGGATATTCATTGTCATGTTTGTAAGAAGTAGCTTCTGCAACCCCGGGCAGGCAGAAATGAGAAATTTCAGTGTCCTGTCCCTCCTGAGGTAAAAATGCAGAATTCTGAAATGGGGGAATGGAGCCCATTTGCTGGTTTGACTTTGCTCAGATTACCATGCCCACAGCAAAGATCTGTGGGGTGAGGGAAGGGGAGAGTAGTGCATTCATATTTCAGACTCTGGCCATTCTTAGTTTAGATTTTCTTGAATGTATGTTTTTCACTTTGTGATATGCCCTTCAGGCAATATCCAGAAACTTAATAATATTTTAAAGACAACTTTATCCAGTTAAATCAGTTATTTTGCTGTTGTTTTGTTTTCTCTTTTTTAATATAAGTAGATTATCCAACACACCTCAGTGGTTAGCCTCAGAAAACCCTCTGGCTGCTTTAAAATTTTTCTCTTTATGTTTAGGTTTTGAAGCTTTTCTGTTGTGTACCTACATATTTTCTTCACATTTATGTTGCTTTGATTTTGAGATTCTTGGATACAAAACGTAATTTCTTCACCAAATTTTGGAAATTTTCAAGAATTATTTCTTCAAATATTTTATCATTTTTCCGTCTCTTAACCACACACATTTGATCACTAGTATTTTCTCACAGATCACTGATAAAGTATTCACTTGTTTCTCAGCCTATTTCTCTATCTGATCTTTAGTTTAGATAATTTCTACGGATCAAGAATGTGCCCCCATAACAAAAAACAATTGCCTAGTTGTGCATGACTGAAAATACTTGTGTGACATATTTTGTTCGTTTATACAGTTGTTTTTGGCTGAATTAGTACCAGTTGGGTACTAAGTACTCTGTCACTAGCAGCCAAGAAGTCTAAAGACACTGCATTTTTTAAAAGGTCATTGTGACTGTTTTGCAGAAAATGGATTAAAGATGCTAAGATTAGAGGCAAGTGGACCATCTGGAGGTGGCTGGAGTAAACCCAGGAGAGAAACTATGATGCCCACAGGCTTGATGTGTATTCCCAGGTTCATCCAGCTAATAGGCCTTAACTCTATATCTTCTGGGGCAGATGTTTGTCTGCCCCCCCACCCCCACCCCCCACCCCCCGACGAATAAGCAGGGATTGGATCCTGGACAGCCAATGAACTGAATCTGTTAAAACTTCCTATCTTATCTTCCGTGTATATTTGATGATAGTAACACCACCTAACACTTGTAAAACACTTACAATGGTGTGTTTCCACTCCCTTTATATATTGGGTTGGCCAAAAAGTGCCTTTGGTTTTAAGTTAAACTAAAAGACACATTTTTCATTTCACCAAGAACTTTATTGAACAACGTATTCACCCTTTTGTTCCACTACATTTTGCCATTTTTCAGGCAACTTCATAATTTCATCTTCTCAAAACTTTTTATCTTTTTGAGCAAAGAACTGTTCCAGGTACCTTTTACAGTCTTCCAGGGAATTGAAATTTTTCCATTAAGAGAATTTTGTAAAGACTAAAATAAATGGAAATCCAAAGGTGCAATGTCTGGTGAATAAGGAAGATGAATCAGAACTTCCCAGCCAAGCTGTAACAGCTTTTGCCTGGTCATCAAAGAAACATGTGGTCTTGCATTATCCTGATGGAAGATTATGTGTTTTCTGTTGGCTAATTCTGGATGCTTTTCGTTGAGTGCTGCTTTCAGTTGGTCTAATTGGGAGCAGTACTTGTTGGAATTAATCATTTGGTTTTCCAGATGGAACTCATAATAGAGGACTCCCTTCCAATCCCACCAAATACACATCAACTTCTTTGGATGAAGACTGGCCTTTGGTGTGGTTGGTGGTGGTTCATTTCTCTTGCCCCGTGATCTCTTCTGTTCCACATTATTGTACAGTATCCACTTTTCATCACCCGTCCATCACAATTTGTTTTAAAAACAAAACGTTTTCATTACGTTTAAGTAGAGAATTGCGTGCAGAAATATGGTCAAGTAGGTTTTTCTCGCTTAACTTGTGTGGAACCCAAACAGAAAAGCAATGATCATACCAAGCTGGTGCAAATGATTTTCAGTGCTTGATCTGGATATTTTGAGTATGTCAGCTGTCTCCCATGTGGTATAATGTTGATTGTTCTCAGTTAATGTCTCTATTTGATCGCTATCAACTTCAATTGATCTACCCAACCGTGGAGCATCCTCCTGCGAGAAATCTCCAGCACAAAACTTTGCAAACCACTTTTGATATGGTCGATCAGTCACAGCACCTTCTCCATACAGTGCACAAATCTTTTTTTGCATTTCAGTTGCATTTTTACCTTTATCAAAATAATAAAGCATAACATGCTGAAAATGTTGCTTTTTTAAAACCCATTTTCAGTATTAAAATGGCTGCACAAAAATTCACCAACTTTGATAAATCTTTTTTTAAATGCAAGATGATATGACAGCTGTCACATACAGTCTAACAAAATTGTTTCAAATGAAGTTAAAGACAGCTAAGTTCTACTGGAGCCATCTTACAGGAAGAGCTGAAAGAACCTGTTGGCCAATCCAATAGATTAACGTCTTCATACTTCATAATAGCCCTATGAGGTTGATAATACATTATACACGTTTTTCAGATAAACATACAGTGCTACAGAGTTTGTGTCCTACCCAGTGTCCCACAGGAGACCTGAGACAACTGCACATGCAGTCTGGTAACAAGTCCATGTTTTCAAATGTTGTGTCATTTACCAAACCTGGAAAAGTCAGAGTACACTATGTGGGACTCCATCATACTAATTAAAAAGTCAGACAATATATGGATTACAGAGTTAAGATTTGCACAGTCAGTTCTAGGTAGGTATTTCATTGAAAACACACCAGGAGTATGAAAAATAGGTATGTGTTTTCACCTTATGAAACTAGACCTAGAACAACAATTCAGACCTAAATCAAGCTGGATAAAAGAAATAAAAAATAGAGCAGATATCAATTAAATTGAGTAGAGAACGACTGTAGAGAAAAATCAACAAAACCAAAAGCTGGTTGTTTGAAGAGATAAGACAATCAATAAACCTTGAGCCAGGCTAAGCAAGGAAAGAGAGAAGACACAAATTACTAGTACCAGAAGTCAAAGAGGGACCATCACTACTAAATCCATATAAATTAAAAGGAAAATGAAGGAATATTACGAACAACTATATGCCCTCAATTTGTATACCTTAGGTGAAATGAACCAGTTTCATAAAATATAACTTCATATAAGACAGTCTACCAAAACTCACACAAGGATGTGATTATGCCCATATATTATAAAGAAATTGGATCAAAATTAATAAACTTGTAGAACAGAGTGGAAAAACTTTTTGATTGTTGAGGAATCCATTCAGAGACATCCATTTCAAATAAACATATTGCCAGCTGTGTAACACAGATATTAGCAAATTAAGTAGATGAGGGACCAGGCAACCTCAACCCATGAAGTTCCCCTTTTAGAAAGCCCTGTGTAACCTAGGTAACTATCCTTTTGAATGACCCTGCTTCTCCCTTTCTGCACCCTAATTCCTGCTCTTATACTTTAAATTTGCCAAGAAAAAGTGAACCCACAAAAGCATAGACACGCAGCCAACCCCAGACCCTAATAAAGGCAGAGCTCCGTGTCCACGCTCCCTGCCTGTATATCTAACTCACTCTGTGGCCCTCAGGTGTGCCCTGTACCCTCCAGGACCTCTTGTTCTTCTGAACTTCCTGATGATTTCTTGCTCAGGTGCATCCTGTGATCATAATAACCACAAGCATTGGTCTAGCCATAGCATTGGCTCTGGTAGGAGAAATGTCTGTGGTACCAATAGTACATCCTAGGTGAGTGCCTCAGGGATTCCTACTCAGTAACCTCACTATCAATAGAATGAGACCAATACATCCTGCTGGTGTAGCCAGCAGGATTGCATGATTGCACTTGCAAGTAACTGAGGGGAATGCCCTTTAGCTGTGACTGGCTTAGAGATTGGCTAACCTAGCTGGGTAACACCCTTTGGAAAGGAAGCAGCCACTTGCTGGAGGTCCATGACACTGCTATCTGTTTTTGTGTATTATCTGTACCATGTGTTGCCAGCAGTACCCATCCCCAAGTATCACAGCTGCCATAATAATTCAACAGTTTTCCCAGAGCTGCATGATCAAGGCTGTATGATCTAATAAAACAATTAGACCAGTAATTATAAAGGCCTAATTAACTGTTCATATACTCAAGAGTCCTCCACACCTCACACCAAGGAGAGCTGAGGAAGGTGGATTGAAGCATAAGGCTGTTATCACTGCACAAGGTGGAGCTTCTGGTCAAAGGCACAAGGAAAGGATATTCCCATAGGTAAGGTGGAGGGAAACTTGTCCCTGCATCCACTGAGGCAGTAGGTGGTGCAAGGACTATTGTGTCCTAACCTAGATGAGTGAAATATTCTTGCAACAGAAACTAACAGCACCAAGAAAAGGGAAATTCGACCAGGACTTGCTTTCTCTCAGTGGCTGCCTCACCCCTGCCATCACTCTTTGTCCCCCAACCTGATGGGATATCATGTGTTATGATTTGATTTCTTTTGTATCATGATCCATCTTGTGTGAAATTATAGGACTTAAGCTACGTTAAATAATTTTAAATGGAGTCACAGTGGCTAACGTGAACTTACATATTAGTTGTTTTGAAATGTTTGGTATGTGACTGTAGATGTCTTGGTATGATAAATTGAGTGTTACTTTAGGCACAGAAACAAACATGGATCAGTGGAACAGAAAAGAGAGCCTAGAAATAAACCCACACACATATGGTCAATTAATCTTCAACAACGGAGGCAAGAATATACAGTGGAGGAAAGACAGTCTCTTTAGCAAGTCGTGCTGGGAAAGCTGGCCAGCTGCATGTAGATCAGTGAAGTTAGAACACACCCTTACACCATACACAAAAATAAACTCAAAATGGCTTAAAGACTTAACTGTAAGATTTGACACCATAAAACTCCTGGAAGAGAACATAGACAAAAGGTTCTCTGATGTAAATCATGACAATGTTTTCCTGGGTCAGTCTACCAAGGCAAGAGAAATAAAAGGAAAAATAAACAAATGGGACCTAATCAAACTTACAAGCTTTTGCACAACAAAGGAAACCATAAACAAAACAAAGAGACAACATATGGACTGGGAGGAAATATTTGCAAATGATGCAACTGATAGGGTTTTAATTTCCAAAATATACGAACAGCTCATACAAACTCAATAACAACAACAAAAAAACCAATTGAAAAGTGGACAGAAGGCCTAAATAGACATTTCTCCAAAGAAGACATACAGATGGCCAGGAAGCACATGAAAAGATGCTCATCATCTCTAATTATTAGAGAAATGCAAATTAAAAGTAAATGAGATACCACCTCACACCGCTCAGAATGGCCATCATTTAAAAAGTCTGCAAGTAACAGATGCTGGAGGGAGTGTGGAGAAAGTGCAACCCTCCTACACAGTGGGTGAAAATTGGTGCAGCCACTATGGAAAACAGTACGGAGGTTCCTCGGAAAACTAAATATAGATTTGCCATATGAGCCAGCAATCCCACTAGTGGGCATATATCGGGATGAAACTAATTTGAAAAGATACATGTACCCCTGTATTCATAGCAGCACTATTTATAATAGCTAGGACATGGAAACAACCTAAATATCCATTGACAGATGAATAGATACAGAAGATGTAGTGTATATATATATATATTACACAATGAATACTACTCAGCCATAAAGAAGAATGAAATAATGCCATTTGCAACAACATAGATGGACCTGAAGATTATCATACTAAGTGAAGTCAGAAAGAGGAAGACAAATACCATGTGATATCACTTCTATATAGAATGTGAAATACACACAAATGAACATATCTATGAAAAAGACACTGACTCAGATATAGAGAACAGACATGTGGTTGCTGTGGGGGAGGGATGGATTGGGAGTTTGGGATTAGCAGATGCAAACTATTATCTATAGAATGGGTAAACAACAAGGTCCTACTGTATAGCACAGGGAACTATATTCATTACCCTGTAATAAACCATAATGGAAAAGAACATGTGTATATATATGTATAACTGAATCACTTTGCTGTACACCAGAAACTAATACAACATTGTAAATCAACTATACTTGAATTAAAAAAAAAAAAGTTGAGATGGGGAATTTGATGACATCCAAGGAAAGACTTCACCAGAACAGAAGGAGCAACTCATAAGATACGCAACCCCCTGGGTGTAACTACTGTGTCCTACAGGCAGGCTCCTTCAAATGAGACCACTGAACTCAGCAACTTGAAGGCACTTTGCTGGAGGACCGACTCCACCCTGCTGAGAGCTGTTCCCGACTGATGCTGCTGGAGCCTCTGTGGGAGCAGAAGGCAACTTCCCACTCTTGCTTGTCTCAAGACCTGTTGCTGGACCAGAGAGATTGCTGCTGGTGCTGAGACATTTCTTTCTTAGACTTCTCCTTGGTGTGGTTCGTTATCCCCTTTGAACGTTAACTATTTTGACTAATCAGTGATGTGTGCTAATTTTGTGCAATAAACCGAGTGACTTGTTGAATATTGGCTAGTTTCATGTATCTTAATCTTGTGATTATTACCTGGCCTTACTGCTGGGCCCTGTAACAAAACAGTGGGTCCAATCCCTAACACAGTGTTGAAAAAAAAAAAAAATTAATGGACAACTGTTAAGTGTTCTGAGCATCTTGTGCCAGTGCCTTCTGAAACTCCGGAGGAGATTCAGTAACTCCTCCATAAATGTAAAATCCCTATAGGAACTTCCTGGGCGTGGCTTGGGAGCACAGCAGGCCAGAGGCCAGGGCTTTGTTATTACTCTCCAGAGGCCTCGGGGCTTTTTCCGAAGACCCTGTGTGTAAGACACTAGTGGAGGCAGACCCTAATTCTTGGGTGCTTCACTGGGACACTCAGGAAGGGGAGTCAGCCACTTACTAAGAGGGCTTACAGGAAGTCCTCCACGAAATTTCCAATACCAACACATAAGGTTCAGGTAACAGGAGAAAAACTCAAAGTCAAACTGAGATCTGAAATTATATCTTCAATTGAAAACTTAAAACTTTGGTGCAGTAGAGGGGAGAGAAGGGAGCTGATGGACTGTTGCGGGTTTTTGGAATGGGCTCTGGAGTGTTACTCTCAGCTGCTGAAATGTACCAACTAGCCAGTACCTCTTAAAGACCTTAAAGATCCACCTGGGCTGTGTGCTCATTTCCTCTGAGATACCACAACCTAAGCCCTCTTGGCTTTCCCCGAATGAGGGCAGAGCCAAAACACACACCTCATGAGATACCCCTGCCACCAAGGAAAAAGCTGATAAGGTTATTAAGGCCTCTAGTGACGGGTAGGGGAGGACAAGAGAAGGCAAGAACCCCTAATACTCGTACCAGCCCTCCCTCTCCTCACCTGGGTGTTTATTGCCTGGCACCATGCCCACCTTTCATCGTGGTGATTACTGCTAAGCTCAGTGAATGGAAAACATTAGATGAGGCCCATCTTGTGCTGCACAAAATTGGCATGATCCAATGGGTGTCCCATTTCTATGACTATAGTGACTCAAAGGAATGCCTCTCTGTTTCTAACCCTGAAGAGGGCCCATTTGACCCTGAGTCCAGAGGAATTTTACAAGGCACTCCCCCTAATTACAGAGTGGCACTGTTACATTTTATTAGGACTGATAAAACCATTCAAAAGGCACCGGCAGACATGAACCTGGTTTTTAGCCATGGAGGAGAGATTTGCACCCAGACACCCAAATACTTCAGGCTTATGCCCCTCTGCCCCTACTGTCCTGGAGGGGCCTCCCTCAAGCAAACTTCCCTCAATGAGAAAGGCTCCCCATTTCCTCCCCAATAAATTCCCATCCTAATTTTACCCCTCAAGGGAAATACACAGCAAACCTTTACTGGGTGTTATGAAACTTCAGAAATCATGGCCACTTGATCTCTGAACAACCAGTCTCTAAATTTCAGTCTATAGAACTAGCATTCTCCCACTGCAGCCCCTTTCTACCATCCATCCTCTTGCCACAAAGCCCCCTCAGTCCTTAATGCTCCCTCTGTGTTCTTCCCTAACCTCCAGGACTTCCAGCCACCTAAGCCCCTATCCTGGAAAATTGGTGGCTCCTGAGGGCTTTTCCCATCCGCTGGGGACAGTCGCTCCTGTTACCATTCTGGTGGACAATTGGGACAATAAAAATATACAGGGGTTTCTTTTGGCCCTGTTAGAACCAATATCAGTGTCATTCCAGGCAGTCCCTCTAAATTCCCAGTGTGGGAGCCCTACTACTTACAGGGAATTGCTGGTAAAACCGTCAAATCCATTCGGATGTAACTGTTGGGACCACTCACATCAAATGGCTTCCTCTTATGGTGGCCCCCTTGGTTCTTTATTTATTGGCATGGATGCACTTACATGAATCTATGCCACATGGAGGAAGCCCAGTTTGCTGGCCTTCCTGCTGGGAGTGGCCAGCTGGCTGCCAATGACACTTCTTCTTCAGGTCAAGATGGTGAGCACCCCAATACTGACTTAAACAGGGCCCTGAAGTCCTGTGCCCTGTTATTACAGAACTGGGAGTCATTAAGCCCCCAGCCTCCCCTTTCAATAGCAGTGTTTATCTGGTACTTAAGCTAGCCACTGATGAGTGGTGCCTCACCATGGACTAGCTAAAGCTCAGTTCTCAGGTTTTCCCAATTTCTAGTATAGAAAGATTGGGGAGATACAAGGGACCCAAGGAGTGTCCTTTGCCGTCACCGACCTAGCTAATATATCTGTTCCCATCTCAAAGGAATCCCAGATCCAATTTGCTTTCACTTTTGAAGGAGTTAAACATTCATTGATGTGCCTCCCAATGGCATATTTAAACAGCCCTGCAGTCCCACAGACCTCTGCTCCTGGAATTTAGATAAATTACAGTTGGAAAATTGTGGTTTTGAGGCATTATTTTGATGGCATTATGCTGAGGTGTCCCTCTGAGGGGAATGATATGGGCAGAGTTGCACACCCTTACACACCACCTAAACCAATGTGGCTGGGCAAATGCCCCTCAGGAGATCTAATGCCCAGTGTTATCTTTACGTTTCTGAGCATCACCTGGGACTTTAAGGGCTGAGAAATTCCCCCAAATGCCAAATATCCATTGCTCACTGTTGAATTACCCACTACGCTCAGACAGGCACAACAAATAATAGACCTTTTCAGGTTCTGGCGGCAACACATCCCTCATCTCTCCACTAGTTATTTGCCCCATCTATGCAACCACGTGTAAATTTGCCACCTTCCGTTAAGATGAGGCCCAATACTGTGTTTTGGAAACTGCCCAACAGAAAGTCCAACAAGCCTTACCTTCAGTGCCACCTACTCCACATTCTGAGTATAGTTCGTGGCTATGCCTGACTATTCCTCCTGGAGCCTCTGCACCAAACCTAAGTCTACCTGGTTTCTTCTGGGTTTTTGGCATAAAAGTTAAAACCTAGTATATCAGTGGCATCCTGATACATTGCCCTTGAGTGCCAACTCTTGGCATTCTACTGGACTCTTTTAGAAACCGAGGCCCTAAATGGCCCACACCCAGGACTACTCCATACCCAAGTTTCTGTAATGCCCTGGGTTAGAGATGCCTGCCAGCAGAAGCTCAGCACAACCACTGAGGCATCCTTGGCAAAATGGAAATGGTATCTTCAAGAAGGTCTAAGCTTGGCATCAAAAGCTTTTCCATGTTACAGAAGAATGTGACTTTCCCACGCTACAAGAGGTAACCCAAGGCTTTCTTGTGGACTGTTAATCAATATTCAAGTAGCTCAGCCAGAAGGAACCCTATCAAAGCTCATCAAATGTGGTACTCTGTATGGCTGTAGCTATTCTTACTGCTTTGTGCAGTCCTGATAACTGAGTTACTGGAAGATCCCCTTGGGCCTACCCATCACACAAGGGCAATGTTGGAATAATCCTGCTCCAGCCCACAACTGTACCACAAGGTGGAAAAATGGGAAATGTTGGAGAGCTGTGTTGGAAGGGCCTAGGCTAGCATGACACCAAATCTGGGAGCAAAGGGATTGAATCCCTTCACAGGAAATGGGCCCTCTGGAGGTGATGTCTAAGTGATACTCACCCACCAATTCTATATATCAAGTATTGTCACAAACTAATTGGCCCTGTGAGTGACCATACACAAAACTCATCTCGTTACTGGGACTGTGCTCCCATGATTTGTCCAGCACCCTCATGTGTCAGTCCCAAGAATGCCTAAATAACATCCGGATCTTCCTTAGCCTGGGATGTGAATGTGCTCAGAATCTTTATGTGCCTTGGATGAGCTCTGCTGGGGTTGAAAGGGCAGCCACCTGTTGTTTCCTAAATGTGTCCCCAGTGATGCCAGAGAGGTGTTCATAATTTGTTCCACTAGCAGGAGGCACCAAATATGAAGGGCAGACATCAGGAAAGCCTCCTGTAACAGGCTAGTCTATCCCGAGCCCCTGACCAGCCCCAACCAGATAGCCACATGGGAGGGTCAAAGATTTGGAGAGGACATCACCTCAGATGACTGCCCCAGCCCAAGAGTTCATTGCTGGAGATGACTATGCCCCATACAGTGGAGAGGACACACCAGGGGCATATCACCATGTCAGAGACCTTGACGCTTGCCCAGATGGCTGCACTCCCGAGCTCGCTCTAAAGTCTCTGAAACACTGCAATTGAATCTAAGTGTTTGTATTGCCTTAATAGAATCAGGGGACCCACCGGAATATTATTTTCCTGAATTTGCCTGGTGTTTGCCTGCTGACCCTTCCTTATACCACGATGACTGTCAGACTGTGAGTACATCCTCTGTCAACTGCAGGGCAGCCTTGCCTCCTGTCTTCCCTATTGTGGTGGCTGAAAATGTGCATTCAGAAGCAGACAGCTTCCCTGCCAAGAAAACTACCCATTTAGACTCCTTGCCTTCACCTGCTCCCCTTGACCTTCCAGTTTTCTGTGCTTATATGGGAATTCCCAACCATGATGTCTGTGGGCCACCACCATCCCCTACCGCTGACACTCGCATAACCTCGTCCACTACACTTCCTCCTATACTTTCCACAACACTGGCAAGATGCTTAGCAAACACCACCAACATTTATATCCAATAGGCTGAGAGGGCTGCCCATACTTTGAAGTCAGAAATTACTAGGCCTGTCGTTTGTCCTCCAATCATTTGTACTCTACCTTAAATGCTTACTCTGCTGACATATTCAATTTCAGTCAACTCCACTTAAAAAATGATGTCCTTTCCCTGGCCACCCTTCAGTTACATGCCTCACCCATTCTCTACTCCAGTAGCTCCTCAAAGGATCATTTTGAGGTAGGCTTTAAGCCTCCTTGGTGATTCTGTGCCCAGACACAAATCTTGGTCAACATACTCCTTTAACCACACCACTGGGACTCATATAGCACAGAGAGACATGAATGGGCACAAGTTCCTGGTTTTCTCACTGAAGGCCCCAATGAATATTTTACAGTAAGAATGGCCACCTTTTGATTCCACTGTAGGCCCACAGTGTAAGAATCTCACCTAGTATATTACTCTCTTCCCCAGCCCTCTGATCAACTTCCCCTGGGCTACATACTAAGTGCACCATTGTCTCAGACCTTGTCCTGCCTCTGGAGGTATAAACCTTGGGATGCAAAATCCCTCAGTTTCCTAATCTGTTTGCCTACCACCGACAAAAAGCCATTTTCATTTCTTTAGTCCTGGACATGTCCGTTCTGCTGGAACTGACTGAACCAGGCACCAGTGCAGTGGCCCTGGCCACCCAAAATTGGGTAATTGGGGCCAAAATACAACTATTGGCCATCTTTACAAATACAAAGCCTCCATTAAACCCTATACCTTGTGCAGCGGTCCCATGAGTCTCTTGCTCCAGTGGTTTCAGATAACCTCCTGGCCCTAGATTATCTTCTGGCCAAGGACCTGTGCCCTCCCAGGGACCACATGCTTCATGTTCATCACTAGCTCAGGACAAGTTCAAACCTCCATCAGATGGCCCAAGATGTTAAAATGTTTTGTAATATTACCCAAATCTTTGAACAGATTCCCTAGGCCTCCAAGATCACTGACGTATTTTCATGGCTGGACATTTCAAGTTTGGGACAATGGCTACTGACTGTATTTCAGAGGATATTTTGTGTAATTATAGGATTTGTTATCATAAGCAAAATCAAATGCATACTTTCTTGGTACCTACCCCTGAGTTTTAATACATCTGCTACCCAGGCTGTTAATGTCCTCACCATTAAATCTGATGCCTAGGTATATTAGGGTGGATTGTAGTGTAAGTGCCTGACATTAAGCTTTTGATTGCCCTGGCATCAATTTCAAAGGCATACATCTCAAATAAAGGTATTGCCAACTGTGTGACACAGCTATTAGCAAAAGTACTAAGGAAGGAACCAGACTGCCCCACTCATAAAATTTCCCTTCTAGAAAGTTCTGGGTAACCTTAGAACTAACCCCTTGGGTCACTTCTTCTTTTCCTTACCCTAATTCTCACACCTATGCTTTAAATTCACCCAAAAATTGTGAACCCATGAAACCATAGACACCCCACCCATCTAATCCTAATAAACAGAGAGCCCCAGGTGTGTACTCTCTCCCTCTGTCCCTCCCTCCCTCTCTCCCCACAACTTCACTGAGTGGCCCCATGTATGCCATGTACTCTCAAGGACCTGTGAGTAATAACTTGTTCTTCAAAATTCCCTGATGGTTTCTTGTTGAGTTGTGTCCTATAATCATAATAAGAACCACAAGGGCTGGCCCAGTCATGACATTTTTCCTAGTGGTGATGGTGGGAAATGTCTGTGGGGTTCACTTTGAGTCAGTACAGTAAATGCACTTGCCCAGGCATTCCTGGCAGAGAACAAAGGTATCAGTAGGCTGAGTCAACACAACATATTACAACAGAGATTATTTTTTAATGTTAGGAAGTTTTCAGAGGGAATATAAAGACATATTATACATTGGAAATAGCCATGTGGATGACATCCTTCTCATCACAGAAAGATAACCCAGAATTCTATATCAGGGGAATTATATTGCAAAAATGAGTTTGAAATAAAATAACATTTTTAGAAAATGACAACTGAGATATTTTGTTACAGCAGATATGCCAGGTAAAAAATGAGAAAGATACTTGTTCAGGCTGTAGTGATGTCATAACAGATGTATACCTGTATCCACAAGAGGAAATTGAAGAGCAGCAGAGAGGGTAAATTTATCATCATATGTAAAAGACTGATCCTTCTTTTTCTTCTCCTTGTGTGTGTGTGTTTTGTGTTTTGTTTTTGATAAGTAACTGCACTAAATGTGTCATGTAACAGGGGTTCAGCTGCTAAAGAAGTTACACAGGACACACAATGACTATACTTACAAATCTACAGTTTATTGAAGGAAAAGTATACAATGTAGTGACACATCTAAGTAATGATATGAATCACATTGAAACCTGTGTCACAGCAAGGGGTAGAGGTCAAATTTTGGCTCTAATTATCCTACCTCTGTAAGTGCTGTGGCAGAATATACTTTGTCTTAGATCAGAAACCACCAACATTTGCAAAGACTCCTTGAAATCAGGGAGCCCCAAATGGAATGTTGGCTGAGATGTATTATTTTAATATTTTGCTAATCATTGAGGCATATTACTGCTACATATTGAGCCTCAACAGCAGAGGCCTTCAGGGGTCTCACCAGAACCAAGTGCAATTATCTATCCTACTGCTTTCAATACACAATGTTTATGAGTTGGTACAATATACCCTGATATTGCATGGACCCCAAGCAAAACTATTAATTAGTATTTTTCACTACTTGTTCAGAGTTCACTGCCATGCAGATATATTAGCAAAACAATTCAGGCTCATTCCAGGCCTGGTAGAGTTGAATCTCTGTTGATCATGAACTGCCTGTTCTCCTTGCTTGGCCCCATATTGGGCACCATGCAGTGAACAGTGTACTTTCCTTCACCACGCTCTCAGTGTTAGTAGATTGCCTTTACTGTGCATTGTGCAAGTGGACCCATGTTTGGATCGGTAACAATACCAAGTAATATTTTTCTGACCACAGTGGTATGAAATTAGAAATCAACAACTTGAGGAAAGCTGGAGAATCTACATATTGTAAAAATTAAACACCACACTCCTGAATAACCAATATATATCTCAAAAGAAAAATCCAAGAATATTTGAAATAAAAAATAGAACACAACTTACCAAATCTTGTGGGAGCTACTATAGCAGTTCTGAGAGGGAAGTTTTTAGCAATAAATGCATACATTAAGAAGTTAGAAAGACTGCAAGTAAACAACCAAACTTCACATGTTAAGAAAAGAAAAACAAACCAAAGTAGCAGAAGGAAGGACATAATCAAGTTCAGAGCAAAAATAAATAAAATAGACTTCAGGAGAACAATAGAAAAGATCAATGAAACTAAGAGCTGATTTTTTAAAGAGATTTTAAAAATAGAAAAAATGTTAGCTTGGCTAAGAAAAAAGAAAAGAAGACTTAAAGAAATGAAAGAAGAGGGCTTCCCTCTTAAAGAAATGAAAGAAGAGGGCTTCCCTGGTGGCGCAGTGGTTGAGAATCTGCCTGCCAATGCAGGGGACACGGGTTCGAGCCCTGGTCTGGGAGGATACCACATGCCGTGGAGCAACTAAGCCCATGAGCCACAACTACTGAGCCTGTGCGTCTGGAGGCTGTGTTCCTCAACAAGAGAGGCCACGATAGTGAGAGGCTCGCGCACCACAATGAAGAGTGACCCCCGCTTGCCACAACTAGAGAAAGCCCTCGCACAGGGAAGACCCAACACAGCAAAAATAAATAAATAAATTACTAAACTCCTACCCCCAAAATCTTAAAAAAAAAAAAAGAAATGAAAGAAGAGAAATCATAACTAACACTACAGGATACATAGGATTATAAGAGACTACTATCAATAATTATACAACACAAATTAGATAACCTAAAAGATAATTTCCTACAGTCATGGAACCTACCAAATGGAACCAGGGAGAAATAGCAAGTCTGAACAGACCAAGAAAGAGTAAGGGGATTGAATTAGTAATCAAATGCCTCCCAATGCCTCCCAACGGAAAATCCCAGACCAGACACAGCACACTGTGTAAAGGCACATATATATAATATGTTAAATAGAATGCCAGTGGTATGTGCAAATAAATATTACCTTCTCTCAGTGAATTAATTAGTTCACCACACTGTGGCACGTGGAAAAAAAAGTTTCTAAGACACACGTATAGAAGATGATTATAAATAAGCCAGTTGTACTTGTAAAAATGACAGTGTAATTCTAGTACAAGTTCAACATTCTCTGGAGCATGAAAAAACTTTGTGAAGTTACTTGTATAGCGTTTTTCCTAATAAAGCTGTTGTGTAATTGAAATAAGGACAGTGTTACTAGAGTGAAAAATTGTAATCACCATACTGGAATGCATAGCATAATGTATGTAAAAAAGTTCATGAAACATATAGAATGCTTGTTGTATACATGAAAAAGATTTCTGTTATTTTAGTGAGAGAATATGATTACAATACTGTGATGCATTGAATACACTATGAAAAGTCACATGTATGAAAAATGTTTCAAGGACACTAGTTGTATATGTAAATAAAGGACAGTGTTATTTCAGTGAAAGAATGTGTTCACCAAGTACAATATATCATATACCCTGTAAAGGAACATGTATAAAAGACACTCCTAAGAGTTAGAATTTTGTTGCATTTCTGTAGTTATTTGAATGACAGACTGTGTTCAGTAATCTGTGATGCATGGAATTCACTATAAAGAAAAATGTACATGTTTTACAGAATGTTAGTTGTGTATGTGAATAAGGATAGTGTTATTTTACTGAACGAATAATTCACCACAAGGTGCTACATGGAAAACATTATGTAAAGGTAGGTTTGAAAACCATGCTTCTTTGAATACTAGTGTTTATGTGTATAAAGGTGATATAAATTGAGCGATAGAAAGTGTTTACCACTATTATGAATGTAATATATTATGATAAAACTCACATATAAAATTGTTTCAAAGAATGCTCATTGTGTATATGAATGTGGCAGAGTTATTTCAGTGAAGGAAAGAATGACCACACTGTGGTGCTAAGGTTACTCTAATTAAGACACATATATAGGGCTTTCCTGGTGGTGCAGTGGTTAAGAATCTGCCTGCCAGGGCTTCCCCGGTGGCTCAGTGGTTGACAGTCCGCCTGCCAATGCAGGGGACACGGGTTCGTGCCCTGGTCTGGGAAGATCCCGCATGCCGCGGAGCGGCTGGGCCCGCGAACCATGGCCGCTGAGCCTGTGCATCCGGAGCCTGTGCTCTACAACAGGAGAGGCCACAACAGTGAGAGGCCCGCGTACCGCAAAAAAAAAAAAGAATCTGCCTGCCAAAGCAGGGGACACGGGTTCGAGCTCTGGTCCAGGAAGATGCCACGGAGCAACTAAGCACGTGAGCTACAACTAATAAGCCTGTGCTCTAGAGCCCACGAGCCACAACTACTGATCCCACGTGCTACAGCTACTGAAGCCTGTGCACATAGATCCTGTGCTCCACAACAAGAGAAGCCACCGCAATGAGAAGCCCACACACTGCAACGAAGAGTAGCCCCTGCTCGCCACAACTAGAGAAAGCCCTCACGCAGCAACGAAGACCCAGTGCAGCCAAAAAAAGACACATATATAAAGGTTGCTTCTACTTACTGTAGTTGTACTCCTGAATGAGTCAGTGTTAAGTGGAAGAATGTGATCACTGGAAGAATGGGCATGGAATACATTTTGAAAACCACATGTATAAAAGATTATTCTAAAAAGCTAGTTTTACATGTGAATGTATAAAATGATAGGGTTTTTCCAGTGAAAACGTGTTCAACACACTGTTGTTGGAATATGCTATGTAAAAATGCCTGTGTAAAATAAATTTCAAAGACTGTTAGCTGAATATATAAAAGAATATTAACTCACTAAAGATATTTTCACCACGCTTTGATATTTGCTATACACTATGTAAACACACAGGTATAAAAGATGTTTCTCAGAAAGTTATTTATACATATGGAAGAGCAGAGTGACATTTCACTGACATAATGTATTCACCAAATTCTATTGCATGGAATACATTATTTAAAGAAGCATATAAAAGATGTTCCTCATAAAGCCAGTTGTATATGGTAAAAAGAACAGTGTATTACCGTGAAAATTAGTTCCAAATACTGATCTATTAGAAACACTAGGGACCATAAGAAACTACTATGAACGAATTATTTGCCAAGAAATTAGACAATATAGGAAAACTAAATACCTATAAGCTTACACCTACCAATTATGAATCATGAAAAATAGAAAATATGAACAGACCAACTACTAGTGAGATTAAATCATTGTGGTGCATCTAGAATATAATGCTTCAGTGAACGTGGGAGTGTGCGTGTGTACAGGTTTCTATTTGAGATACTGATTTTGTTTCCTTCTGATGAATATCCATAAGTGGAATGCTGGATCATTAGGTAGTTCTATTTTTAATTTATTGAGAAATGTCCATACTGTTTTCCTTAGTAGTTGCACCATTTTACTTTCCAAACAACAGTGCACAAGGGTTCACTTTTCTCCACGTCCTCACCAACTCTTGTTCTCTCTTGTCTTTTTTACATACATTCTAATATGCATGAGGTGATATCTTATTGGGAATTTGATTTGCATTTCTCCTACAATTAGTGATCTTGAGCACTTTTTCATGTGTCTGTTGGTCATTTGAATGTCTTCTTTGGAAAAATCTCTATTCATATCCTCTGCTAACTTTTTAATCAAAATGTTTTTTCTATTGTTATATGAGTTCTCTGTATATTTTCATAATTAGCCCTATCACATATATGATTTCAAAGATTTTCTCACATTCTATAGGTTACCTTTTCAATATATTGATGGTTTCCTTTACTGTCAAGAAGCTTCTTAGTTCGATTTGGTCCCAGTTGTTTATTTTTGCTTTTGTTGCCTTTGCTTTGGGTGTCAAATCCAAAAAAAAAACTGATTCCAGAACTAATATCATGGAGTTTACCCTCTTATATTTCTTCTCGGAGTTACACAGTCTCAGGTCTTATTTTCAAGTCTTTATTCCATTCAGTTAATTTTTGTGTATCGTATAAATTAGGGGTCCAGTTTCATTATTTGGCATACGGCTGTCCACATTTCTCAACACTATTCATTAAAGAGACAGTTCTTTCTCCCTTGTATATTCTTGGCACTTTGTTGTGAATTAATTGACCTTATATTTGTGAGTTTATTTTTGGACTCTCTCTTCAGTTGCATTGATCCACGTGTCTGTTTTTTTGTCAACAGCATTTTTTTTTTCTATAGCTTTTCTGATATAGTTCCAATTTAGGAAATGTAAAGACTCCAGCTTTGTTGTTTCTCAAGATTGCTTTGGCTATTTGGGGTCTTTTGTGGTCCATGCAAATTTTAGGATTCTAGTTCTGTGAAGAATGCCATTGGAATTTTGATATGGATTACATTGAATCTGTAGATTTCTTTGAAGAGTCTGTATCTATTAACAGTATTAATTCTTCCAATCCATGACCATGAAATACCTTTCCCTTATTTGTGTCTTCTTCGATTTTTTAATCAATCTCTTATAGTTTTCAGTATTTCCCCTCCTTGGATACATTTATTCCAAATTATTTTATTATTTTTGATCCATTTGAATGGTATTATTTTCTTTTTTTAACAACTTTATTGGAATATAATTGCTTTACAATGGTGTATTAGTTTCTGCTTTATAACAGAGTGAATCAGTTATACATATATCCCCATGTCGGCTACCTCTTGCCTCTCCCTCCCACCCTCCCTATCCCACCCCTTTAGGTGGACACAAAGCACTAAGCTAATCTCCTTGTGCCATGCGGCTGCTTCCCATTAGCTATCTATTTTACATTTGGTAGTGTATATATGTCAATGCCACTCTCTCACTTCGTCCCAACTTACCCTTCCCCCTCCCCATGTCCTCAAGTCCATTCTCTACATCTGCATCTTTATTCCTGTCCTGCCCCTAGGTTCCGTAGAACCTTTTTTTTTTTTTTAGATTCCACATATATGTGATAGCGTATGGTATTTGTTTTTCTCTTTCTGACTTACTTCACTCTGTATGACAGTCTCTAGGTCCATACATCCACCTCACTACAAATAACTCAATTTCATTTCTTTTTATGGCTGAGTAATATTCCATTGTATATATGTGCCACATCTTCTTTATCGATTCATCTGTCGATGGACACTTAGGTTGCTTCCATGTCTTGGCTATTGTAAATAGAGCTGCAATAAACATTGTAGTACATGACTCTTTTTGAATTATGGTTTTCTCAGGGTATATGCCCGGTAGTGGGACTGCTGGGTCATATGGTAGTTCTATTTTTAGTTTTTTAAGGAACCTCCATACTGTTCTCTCTAGTGGCTGTATCAATTTACATTCCCACCAACAGTGCAAGAGAGTTCTCTTTTCTCTACACCCTCTTCAGCATTTCTTGTTTGTAGATTTTTTGATGATGTCCATTCTGACCAGTGTGAGGTGATACTTCATTGTAGCTTTGATTTGTAGCATTTGTAGCATTTCTCTAATGTTTAGTAATGTTGAGCATCCTTTCATATGTTTGTTGGCAATCTGTATATCTTTGGAGAAATGTCTATTTAAGTCTTCTGCCCATTTTTGGATTGGGTTGTTTGTTTTTTTTGATATTGAGCTGCGTGAGCTGCTTGTATATTTTGTAGATTAATCCTCTGTCAGTTTCTTCATGTGCAAATATTTTCTCCCATTCTGAGGGTTGTCTTTTGGTCTTGTTTATGGTTTCCTTTGCTGTGCAAAAGCTTTGAAGTTTCATTAGGTCCCATTTGTTTATTTTTGTTTTTATTTCCATTTCTCTAGGAGGTGGGTCAAAAAGGATCTTGCTGTGATTTATGCCAGAGTGTTCTGCCTATTTTTCTGTAAGAGGTTTATAGTGTCTGGCTTTACATTTAGATCTTTAATCCATTTTGAGTTTATTTTTGTGTATGGTGTTAGAGAGTGTTCTGATTTCATTCTTTTCCATGTAGCTGTCCAGTTTTCCCAGCACCACTTATTGAAGAGGCTGTCTTTTCTCCATTGCATATTCTTGCCTACTTTAGCAAAGATAAGGTGACCATATGTGTGTGGGTTTACCTCTGGGCTTTCTATCCTGTTCCATTGATCTATATTTCTGTTTTTGTGCCAGTACCATACTGTCTTGATTACTGTAGCTTTGTAGTATAGTCTGAAGTCAGGGAGCCTGATTCCTCCAGCTCCATTTTTCTTTCTCAAGATTGCTTTGGGTCTTTGGGGTCTTTTGTGTTTCTATACAAATTGTGAATTTTTTTGTTCTAGTTCTGTGAAAAAATGCCATTGGTAGTTTGATAGGGATTGCATTGAATCTGTAGATTGCTTTGGGTAGTATAGTCATTTTCATGATGTTGGTTCTTCCAATAAAAGAACATGGTATATCTCTCCATCTGTTTGTATCATCTTTAATTTCTGTCATCAGTGTCTTATTGTTTTCTGCATACGGGTCTTCTGTCTCCTTAGGTAGGTTTATTCCCAGGTATTTTATTCTTTTTGTTGCAGTGGTAAATGTGAGTGTATCCTTAATTTCTCTTTCAGATTTTTCATCATTAGTGTATAGGAATGCAAGAGATTTCTGTGCATTAATTTTGTATCCTGAAACCTTACAAAATCCATTGATTAGTTCTAGTAGTTTTCTGGTGGCATCTTTAGGATTTTCTATGTATAGTATCATGTCATCAGCAAACAGTGAAAGTTTTACTTCTTTTCCGATTTGTATTCCTTTTATTTCTTTTTCTTCTCTGATTGCTGTGGCTAGGACTTCCAATAGTATGTTGAATAATAGTGGACGTCCTTGTCTTGTTCCTGATCTTAGAGGAAATGCTTTCAGTTTTTCACCATTGAGAATATTGTTTGCTGTGGGTTTGTCGTATATGGCTTTTATTATGTTGAGGTAGTTTCTCTCTATGCCCATTTTCTGGAGAGTTTTTATCATAAACGGATGTTGAATTTTGTCAAAAGCTTTAATAATGATGTTTTAAACAACTACCTTTTTTTTTTGGCTGTTCCATGGGGTTCTCAGTTCCCCAACCAGGGATCGAACCTGGGCCCTGTGCAGTGGAAGCGCAGAGTCCTAACCACTACCACCAGGGAATTCCCTAAACAACTACTTTCAGGATGCATTTAGCTCAGTGTATATGAGTGAATAAATGTGATAACATTCAGCAATGCATTGTGGTTACTATAGGACACTTGTAAATATTATTCTATTAATGCATATTTAACAAGCTCTTAACACAGTTATTTTAGTGAATGGAAATGCTATCATTCTGTGATGCATGTAGTGAAATTTTAAGAACACGTCTTATAAAGATGTTTCTTACAAGCTACTTGATATTTTTCAGAACAGTGGTATTTCAGTGAAGTGAACTGATATCTGTTATCTAATACACATAGCGATGTGACTATAATCACATACCAAAGATGTTTCTAAACACCTTCTTGCAGGATGTGTTCAGCACAGTGTTATTTCTGTGAATGGAAGTGATACCCATTCTGCAATGCATGTATTTAAGTGCTTAAGAACATTTGTAATGAAGATGTTCTAATAAGCTACTTAAAAGCTGTGTTCCTGTGTTATTTCAATAAATGGAAGTAATGCCCATTTTGTAATGTATGTAAAAGAGTTCAAAACACTTGCAATAAAAATGTTTCTAACAAGCCAATTACAAACTGCACACTTGTCTGTGATCTCTCAGGTAATGGAAGTGATACACTTTCTGAAATGCATGTAGTGAAGTGTTTAAGAACACTTGGAGTAAAGATATTTCAAACAAGTGCTTATAAGTTACATTGATCACAGAGTTATTTTAGTGAATAAAAGTGATACCCATTCTGTAATGCCTGTAATGAAGTGTTATAAGCTACCTTTAGCACAGTGTTTAAGAACACTTGATATGAAGGGTTCCTAAGAAACTACATGCAAGCTGAATTCAGAATTGTGTCATTTCAGTGAAAGGGGGAGAGAGATTCCCAAGTTTAATGCATGAAGTGACATGTTTAAGGACACTTTAATAAAGACGATTCTAACAAGCTACCTGCATGCTGTGTTCGACAGTGTTATTTCAGTGAATGGAAGTGATACCCATTCTGTAATGTACATATTAAAGTGCTTAAGAATATTCCTATAAAGATTTTTTAAGTACCTACTTGCAAGTGGGTTTAATACAGTGTCGTTTCATGGAATGTACTGATACTGGATATGTAACTCATGTAGTGAAAAATTTAAGAAAACTTTCATTAAAAATTTATTTTTAGCTAATTTCATGCTGCATTAAGCAGAGTGTCATTTTAGTGAATGGAAGTGATGCACATTTTCCTGTGGATGTAGAGAAGTGTTTAAAAGCATTTTTTACAAGGAGGATTCTAAGAAGCTTGTTTGCAAGCTGTGTTTACTACACTTTCATTATAGACAGTGGAAGTGATATCCATTCTTTAATGTATGTGGTGAAGTGTTTAAGAACACTTGCACTAAGGTGTTTCTGAAAGCTATTGCAAGCTGCCTTCAGCAATGTTATTTCAATGAATAGAAGTGACACACACTCTAATATATGGAGTAAAGATTTTAAGAGCAATTTTTTTTTTTTTTTTTTTGCGGTACGCGGGCCTCTCACTGTTGTGGCCTCTCCCGTTGCGGAGCACAGGCTCCGGACGTGCAGGCTCAGCGGCCATGGCTCACGGGCCCAGCTGCTCTGCGCCATGTGGGATCTTCCCAGACCGGGGCACAAACCCATGTCCCCTGCATCGGCAGGCGGACTCTCAACCACTGCTCCACCAGGGAAGCCCTAAGAGGACTTTTTATAAAATTGATTATAAAAATCCATTTGCAAGCTGCATTCAACACAGTGTTATTTCAGTGAATGGAAGTGATACCCATATTGTAATCCATGTAGGAAAGTGTGTAACAAGGAGCACATGTAATAAAGGTGCTCCTTAAAAGCTACTTGTACCCTTTGCTCAGGAGAGTGTTCTTTCATTGAATGGAAGTGGTAGACATTCTGTAATGCATGCAGTGAAGGGTTTCACAGTATTTGCAGTAAAGTACACTCTAGCAATCTACTTGTAAGCTGTGTTCAGCACAATATTCTTTCAGAGAATGGAAATGATGCTCATTCTCTAATGTATATAGTCACTTGTTTAACAAGACTTGTAATAAAGAAGTTCTAACAAGCTTCTTTCAAACTTTGTTCAGCATAGTGTTCTCTCATTGAATGGAAGTGATACCCATCCTGTAATATTTACATGCAGTGAAACATTTCAAGCTACTTACAAGCTGAATTCAACACAGTGTTCTTCCATGAATGGAAATTATCACTATTCTGGAATGCCTGTAGTGAAGTGCTAAGGAAGACATAACTAAAATGTTTCTACGCAGCTACTTGCAAGTAGTGTTCCACCCAGAGTTCTTTCAGTGATTGCAAATGATACTCATTTTGTGATGCATGTAGTGTATAATAAGAGTTTTAGTAAAGATGTTTCTAGCAAGATACTATCAAGATGTATTCAGCCCAATGTCTTTCCTTGTTTGGAAGTATTACCCATTCTTTAATGCATGAAGTATCTAAGAAGACTTGTAATATACATGTTTCCAGTAAAGTACTTGCAAGCTGCATTCACCAAAGTTTGTGTTCATTCAAGCTAAGTGATACCCATTTTGTAAGGCATAAAATGAAGGTTTTAGAATGATTTTTAATGAGTATGTTTGTAACAAGCCACTTGAAACTTCTTTAAATGTGATGTTCTTTTGAACCCAGTAGCTCAGCACCGAAGCCAAGTCTGCAATGCCCAGGACAGATAGCTGATCAATTTAGCAGCCTGGCACTAGAAGCGAAGACTGGGGCACTCCAGGTGAATAGCTGGTTGAATTAGCATCCTGAAAATGAAGGCCAGGTTCAGGATGCCCGTGATGCCCTGGACGGCCAGCTCATTAACTCTGCAGCCTGGCACTCAAGGCCAAGGCAAAGAAGCTGGAGATGCTTGGGACAAATAGCTGGCAACTTGACACCCTTGGCCAATTCTGGGACACCTGACTTCATTGACAGCTTGGCATTCAAGGCTAAGTCCAGGACACCCCAGATGAAAGCTGGTTGACCTGACAGCCTGATGGCTGAGGCCACATCAGGGACATCCATGAAGCCTCGATGTACAAATGGTCAAACCAATAATCTGGCATCAAGGAAAATCCAGGATGCCTGGGGTATTCAGATGGTCAACCCAGCAGCCTGGCACTCAAAGCCAAGTCTGGGATACCTGGGACATCCAGGACAGACAGTTGATTGACCAGGCATCTTGACAACAGTGGACAAATCTGGGATGCTCATGATGGACACCTGGTCAATCCAGTAGCCTGATGCTGGAGACTAAGTCAGAGATAGCTAAGATTAACAGCTGGACACACCGGCAGTCCAGTGCAAATTCAGGACACTTTGGAATGGACAGCTGGTAGATCCAGCAGCCAAGTTCAGAAGGCAAAATCTGGACTCCCGGACAAACACCTGGTCATCCTGGCAGCCCAGCATCAACATCCAAGTCTGGGATGTCCAGGAATGACAACTGGTCAAGCTGGTAGCGTGGTGCCAGAGGCCAAGTCCTAGACACCCCTGAAAGATATCTGGTTGACCTGGAATCCCAGCACCTGAGAGGAAATCCAAGGTACCCAGACACCCAAGGTGGTGAGCTGGTTGACCAGGAAGCCTGACACCAAGACCAATTCTAGGAGACCCATTATCCATGGATGGATGGATGGTTGACCTGGCAACCTGACATTGTGGACAAGTGTGGGATGTCAGAGATGACGTCTTTCATTTAGCTTGACACCTTCTAGATCCATTGGGTATTATAAATAGCAATATTTCATTCTTTTTTATAGATGAGTAATAGTCCAGCAATCATATATATACATATTTATATATTTTTTTCCCATTCATCTTTTTTTTTTTTTTTTTTTTTTTTTTGCAGTACACAGGCCTCTTACTGTTGTGGCCTCTCCCGTTGCAGAGCACAGGCTCTGGATGCGCAGGCTCAGTGGCCATGGCTCACGGGTCTAGCCCCTCCATGGCATGTGGGATCTTCCCGGACCGGGGCACAAACCCATGTCCCCTGCATCGGCAGGCGGACTCTCAACCACTGCACCACCAGGGAATCCCCCCGTTCATCTATTGATGGACACTTAGGTTGATTCCATATTTTGGCTCTTATAAATAATGCTGCAATTAACATAGGAGTTCATATATCATTTCAAATTAGTGTTTTCATTTCTTTCTGATAAATACCCAGAAGTGGAAATGCTGGATAGTATGGAAATTCTGTTTTTAAGTTTTTGAGGGATCTCCATAGTGTTTTCCATAGTGCCTGCATCAATTTATATTCTCACCAACAGTGCATGAGTTTTCCCTCTTCTCTACATCCTTGTCAATACTTGTTATCTGTTTTTGTTTTTGTTTTGTTTTGTTTTTTACAATAGCCTTTCTAACATGTGTGAAGTGATATCTCATTGTGTTTTTCATTTGCATTTCCCTGATAATTAGTGATGTTGAGCATCTCTTCATGTGCCTATTGGCCATCTGTATGTTTTCTTGGGAAAATATCTATTCAGATCCTTTGCCCATTTTTATCATCAGGTTATCTGTTTGTTTGTTTGTTTTTGAGGTTGAGTCATATGAGTTCTTCATATACCTTGGATACTAACCCCTTACCAGGTATTTCATTTGCAAATATCTTCTCCCATTCAGTAGGAGGCCTGTTCATTTTGTTGATAGTTTTCCTCACTGTTCAAAAGCTTTTTACTTGGATGTGGTTCTATTTGTTTATTTCTGCTTTTGTTTCCCTTGCCTGACAAGATATATCCAAAACAATTGCTAAGACCGATGTCAAAGTGCATAATGCCTATATTTTCTTGGAGAAGTTTTATGGTTTCTGGTCTTATATTTAAGTTTGTAATCCATTTTGACTTTAGTTTTCTACATGATGTGAGAAAGTAGACCAGTTTGTTTCTTTTGCATTTAGCTGTCCACAACTTTTATAGATGTGTCTTTAACAGTGCTTTAAATGGACAGCAGTGTGGTCAAAAAATACATTCCTTGAAATAATACTTTTTTCAAAATTGCATTTAACCAGTACTCTTAGAAATATATTTTACATGTGTCTGTAAACACTGATTTACATTTAATAGAGTGTGGGGAACTTGCAATAACACTGGTCTCAAATTCACATTCAAGTAGCTCTATTAGGAACAGCTATTATACATTTATCTTTAATACTATTTTACAAGCATATTAGCTTAGTGAACACATACATTTCTTGAAGAAATACTGTTCCAAAGTTCTCATGCATATATAACTCTTAGAAACCCTTTTTACATGTATATTTACAAGTTTTACATAATTTACTGTGTTGAACATATCCATTCTTTGAAATAACTTATCAAATTTGAATGCAAGAAGCACTCTTAGAAACATATTGTTTACATGTGTCTTTAATCACTGTTTTACATGATCTGCCATGCAGCTATTTCATGAAATAATATAATAAAATTTCAATGCAATTAGCACTGTTAAAAATCTATACATTTGCCTAGAATCACTGTTTTACATGCATTACATCCTTTTTTTGAAATAACACTTCTTAACATTGCATGCAAAAAGCACTCTAGCAATATCTTTTGTACACCAGTAATCAGGGAAGGGCAAATAAAAACCACAATGATAAACCACCACACTTCTCAATTTCTCATGAAGGTAAACTTCTTACTAACAACTTTTTTAATGTGCATAAACAGTGATTTAAATGGAGAACAGTGTTGTGTTTTTTAATTTTTATTGGAGTACAGTTCATTTACAATGTTGTGTTAGTTTCTGCTGTATGACAAAGAGAATCTGTTATACCTATACATATATCCACTCTGTTTTAGATTCTCTTCCCATATAGGTCATTACAGAGTACTGAGTAGAGCTTCCTGTGCTATACAGTAGGTCGTTATTAGTCATCTATTTTCTGTATAGTAGTGTGTATATGTCAATCCCAATCTCCCAAATTTATCCCTCCCCCCCTTACCCCCGGTAACCATAAGTTTGTTTTCTACATCTGTAACTCTATTCTTGTTTTATAGATAAGTTTATTTTTACCCTTTTTTTAGATTCCATATGTAAGCGATACCATATATTGTTTGTCTTTTTCTCTGTCTAACTTACTTCACACAGTATGACAATCTCTAGGTCCATCCATGTGAGAACAATGTTCTTAACACAGCTACTCCTTGAAGGAACACTGATCTCAAATCTGCATGCAAGTAGCACTCTTTGAAACATCTTTTATAATTTCTCTCTCAACACAGTTTACAAGCATTACAGTGTGGTGAACTCATCTGTCCTGTCCTGGAAATAACACTGTTTTCAAGTATGGACACCAAGTAGCATTCTCGAACCTCTTTTAAACTTTTTTTTAGCTTTGTTTTTATGTAGTACAGTATGATGAACACATCTCTTCCTAAAATAAGACTCATCTCAATTTTCCATGCAAGTAGCACTATTATATACAATTCTTACACTTGTTTTAAAACATGATTTACATGGATAACATTGTTGTGAACGCATTTATACCTAGATAACACCATTTTCAACTTCCCATGCAAATAGTACTTTTAGAAACATCTTTTATACATGTATCTTTAAACACTGCTTTGCAAGCAATACATTGTGGTGAACATATCTATCCCTTGATAGAACACTGTTCTCAACTTCACAAGTAAGGGGCACTCTTAGAAACATCTTTTATACCTGTGTCTATAAAACCATTTTACATCTATTACACGTGGTAAATACATCTATTTCTTGAAATAACTCTATCAACTAGAGGTGAAATAGCACTCTTAGATACATCTTTTATACATGGCTCTTTAAACACACTCTTTTATAATCATTACAAATAGGGAACACAGTCATTCACTGAAGTAACATTATTCTCAACTTCTCACAGAGGAAATACTGTAAGAAGCATCTTTTGTAAATGTGCACTTAAACAATGCACATATAGGCAGTCCAGCGTGGCAAACACATTCATTCACTGAAATAACCTTTCTCACACCTTCTCGACAAAGTGGCCCTTTTAGAAACATGTTTATAACATTTGTCTCTAATGTTTACCATGCAGACCAATGTGGCAAATATTCATTGAAATAATGCTGTTCTAAAATTTGCACACTAGTAATGTTACATAAAATTTTTTCACACGTGTCTTTAATAGTGATTTAAATGCAGACAATTGGATGGACAATCATTCACTGAAATATTTTTTCAAATTCACATGAAAGTAGTACTGTGAAACATTTATATATATGTGTATTTAAACAGCAATTTATATATGGAGTGAGCTGATGAACACATTTATTCTTTAAAATAATACAGTCCTCATAGGAGCTCATATGAGCTTTGTTAGAAATATTTGTTTAAATATATCTACGGGGCTTCCCTGGTGGTGCAGTGGTTAAGAATCCGTCTGCCAATGCAGGGGACACAGATTCGATCCCTGGTCCAGGAAGATCCCACATACAGTGGAGCAACTAAGCCTGTGCACCACAATTGCTGATCCTGAGCTCTAGAGCCCGCGTGCCACAATGACAGAGCCCGCGTGCCACAACGTCTGAGCCCGCATGCCACAACTACTGAAGCCTGCGTGCCTAGAGCCCGTGCTGCACAATGAGAAGCCCATGCACAGCAACGAAGACCCAGTGAAGCCAAAGATAAAATAAATAAATAAAATTCTAAAAAAAAGCTATGTCATGTTAAAAGAAATATATATGTATGTATGTATATATATATATATATATATATATACACACAAATCTTCTTTCCAACCCAGGTGTGGCTTCTTCAACGGACCAAGCTGCAACACAGTATTGATTTACAGAGCCTCTGCTTCAATGATGTCTGTCTCACAGTGGCTCCAATAATCTCTATACAGCAAAATAGAGCCAAACTCTGGAAACAAACAAACAAAAAAAAAACCCTTCTTTCCATATAGAACAATGTGGTGAACAATTCCTTCACTGAGAAAACATTGTTCACTATTTTTTGCAGATTATTGAGATTTAATTGCCAAATAACATTGTGTATTTTAAGGTGTACAATGTGGAGATTTGATACATGTATATATTGTGAAATGATTACCACAATAAGTTTAGTTAACATATCTATCACCTCATATAGTTATCTCTGTATAGTTATCTCTGTTTTCCATGATGATAACTTGTAACATCTACCCTCTTAGTATATTTCAAGTATGTAGTATTGTTAACTATAGTCACATTGCTGTATATTACACCCTAGAACTTATTCATCTAAAAATTGGAAGTTTGTTCCCTTTGACCATCTTAGCCTCTCCCACCCATATTCCTTACCTTTCCCTTTCAAATACCACCTACTCTCTGTTTCTATGACTTAAGGTTTCTTAGATTTCATCATAAGTTAGGTGCTACAATATGCATCTTTCTCTGTCTGACTTATTTCACTTAGCATAATGCCCTCAAGGTACATCAATGTTGTTGCAAATGGCAGACATTTATATGGTTGAAATATATTCCATTATATATATATACATATATATATATATATATATATACACACACACATAATTTTCTTTATTCATTTATTGATCAGTGGACACTTAGGTTATTTTCATAATTTGACTACTGTAAATAATGCTTAAAGAACATGGAGGAGCAGACATCTCTTTGAGAGAGTGACTTCATTTGTTAAGAATGGACACCCAGAGAGGAACTGCTAGATCATATGGTAATTCTATTTTTAATTTTTAGGGGAAACTTCATACTATTTTCCAGTGGGTGCACCAATTTACTTTCCGACCAGCAGTGTACAAAAGTTCCCTTTTCTCCACATCGTTGCCAACACTTGTTACCTCCTGTCATTTTTATAATAGCCATTCTAACCAGGTGTGAGGTGATATTTCTTTGAGGTTTTGAGTTTCATTTCAGTGATGATTACTGACATTGAGCAACTTTTCATGTATCTGTTGGCCATTTGTATGTCTTCTTTGTGAAAAAAAAGTCTATCCAGGTCTTTTATCCATTTTTTAACCAGATTATTTATTTATTATCATTATCACTGTTATTATTTGATATTGAGCTGTATGAGTTTCTTATATATATTAGAATTAACCCCTTATTAGATGTGGCTTGCAAATATTAGCACCCATTCTGTCAGTTGCCTTTCATTTTCTTACTTCCTTTGTTGTGTGTAGAAGCTGTGCAGAAGTTTGATGTAGTTCCACTTGTTTATTTTGGCTATTGTGTTTGTGCTTTGGTGTTGTACACATAAAATCATGGCCAAGACCAATGTCAAGAAGCTTTTCCCTGTGTTTTCTCTGAGGAGTTTTATGGTTTCAGGTCTTACATTTAAGTCTTAATCCATTTGAAGTTAATTTTTGAGTGATTTAAGAAAAGGATCCAGTGTCATTATTTTGCATGCAAATATCCACTTTTTCAAATACTATGTACTGAAGAGACTATCTTTTCCCCACTATATGTTCACAGTTCCCTTCTCAAATATTAGTAAGCCATATACACATGAGATTTTTTCCTGTGCTCTCAATTCTGTTTCATTATCTACATGTGCATTTTTATGCCAGTACCATTCTGTTTTGATTAGTATTGCATTTTAATAGAGTTTGAAATCAGAAAGTGTGAAGCCTCCAGCTTTTTAAAAATTATTTCTCTGGATTACTTTGTCTATTGGGGGTCTGTTGTGGTTCCAGATTAATTTTAGCAATTTTATATTTCTGTGAAAAATGTAATTGACTCTTTGATAAGGGTTGCACTGAATCTATAGATGCCTTTGTATTGTAGGGACAGTATAACAATAACAATTCTTAGGAATGGATAAAGAAGATGGGGCACATATATACAATGGAATATTACTCAGCCATAAAAAGAAATGAGATTGAGTTATTTGTAGTGAGGTGGATGGACCTAGAGTCTGACATACACAGTGAAGTAAGTCAGAAAGAGAAAAACAAATACCGTATGCTAACAGATATATATGGAATCTAAAAAAAAAAAAAAAAGGTTCTGAAGAACCTAGGGGCAGTATAGGAATAAAGACGCAGACGTAGAGCATGGACTTGAGGACATTGGGAGGGGGAAGGGTAAGTTGGGACGAAGTGAAAGAGTGACATGGACTTATAAATGCTACCAAATGTAAAATAGATAGCTAGTGGGAAGCAGATGCATAGCACAGGGAGATCAGCTCGGTGCTTTGTGACCATCTAGAGGGGTGGGATAGGGAGGGTGGGGGGGAGACGCAAGAGGGAGGAGATATGGGGATATATGTATATGTATAGCTGATTCACTTTGTTATAAAGGAGAAACTAACACACCATTGTAAAGCAATTATACTCCAATAAAGATGTTAAAAAACCAATTCTTCCAATACATGAATGTATCTTTCTGTTTATTTATGACTTCTTCAGTTTCTTTCATCAAAGTCTTATAGTTCTCAGTGTACAGATTTTTGCCACCTTGGTTAAGTTTATTCCTAAGTATATTATTATTTTTGATGCTACTGTAATGGGATTATTTTCTTTATTTCTTTTTCAGATAGTTTTTTCCTAGTGTAATGAAATGCAGCTACATTGTTTTCTATATTCTGTATCTTGTTACTTCATTAAATTTGTTTATTAGTTCTAAATGTTTTTTGCATAGGAGTATTTAGGATATTCTACATATATAATAATATGTCATCTGCAAAAGCCAATTTTACTTCTTCCCTTCCAGTTTGGATGCCTGTTCCTTCTTTTTCTCTTCTAATTGCTCTGGCCAGAACTACCAATACATTGTTGAGAGGACAGGTGAAAGTGGCATCCTTCTCTTTTCCAGGGGAAAAGATTTCAAACTTTTTCTGTGGAGTAAGATGTTAGCAGTGGGTTTGTCATATATGACCTTTATTATTTTGTGGGATATTCCTTCTATGTCCACTTGTTGAGAGTTTTTATCATGAAATAATTTTTAATTTTGTCCAATTCTTTTTCTGAATTTATTGAGATGATAATATGATTTTTAACTTTCCATTAAAGTGGTGTATCACGTTTATTAATTTGTATATTTTGTACCTTCCTTGCATCCAGGGATAAATCCCACTTTATCAGGGTGCGTGTTCCTTTTATTGTGTGACTGATTTGGATTACTAGTATTTTGTTGATGATTTGCATCTATATTCATCAGGAATATTGGTTTGTGATTTTTGTTTCTAGCCATGTCCTTATCAGGTTTTGGAAGCAGGGTAATTCTGACCTCAAAAAAAATGAGTTTGGGAATGTTTTCTCCTCTACAATATTTTGGAAGAATTTGGAAAGACTGGCACTACTTCTTCTTTAAATGCTTTGTAGAATTCACCTGGAAAGCCATCTGCTCCTGGGCTTTTCTGGTTGGGAGGTGTTTTTTTTTTTTTTTTTTTTTTTTTTTTTGCGGTACGTGGGCCTCTCACTGCCGTGGCCTCTCCCGTTGCAGAGCACAGGCTCCGGACGCGCAGGCCCAGCGGCCATGGCTCACGGGCCCAGGCGCTCCGCGTCATGTGGGATCTTCCCGGACCGGGGTAGGAAACCGTGTCCCCTGCATTGGCAGGCGGACTCCCAACCACCGCGCCACCAGGGAAGCCCGGGAGGTTTTTGAATAGTGAGTCATTCTCACTACTCATTATAGGTCTGGTCAAATTTTCTCTTTCATCCTAATTCAGTCTTGGTAGCTTGTATGTTTCTTGGAATTTATCCATTTCTTCTAGGTAATCCTATTTATTAGCATATAAATGCCTATAGTAGTCTCCTATAATCCTTTGTATTTCTGTGGTGTCAGTTACAAAGTCTGCTCTTATTCCTGGTGTTAGTTTAGCTGAAGTTTTGTTGATTTTCCTTATTTTTTTTGAACTAGCTCTTCATTTGTTGATTTGTCTATTGTTTATCTGATTTTCACTTATTTTTGCTCTGATCTTCATAATTTTCTTCTGCTAAACTTGGGTTTGAGTGTTTTCTTTTTTTTAATTCCTTGAGGTAAAAAGTTACATTGTTTACTTGAGATCTCTTTTTATCCTTAATGTAGGCATTTTTCACTATAAACTTCTCTGTTAGGAGCACTTTTGCTGAATTTCATTAGTTTTGCCATGTTGTATTTCTGTTTTTATGTATGTCAGAGTGTTTTTTACGTCTCTTTTTATTATTTTTTGATCCATTGGTTATTCAGGAGTATGTGTTTTAAAAATTTATACATATGTGCACATTTCCAGGTTTCCTCCTATTATTGATCTCTAGTTTCATATCATTGTGGTAAAAAAAAAATAGTACTTAACATGATTTAAATATTTTAATTTTGCTAAGACTTGCTTTGTAACCTATCATATGCTTTTTCCTGGAGAACATTTCATGTATCCTTGAGAAAATGTCTATTCTGTTGGTGCTGGAATGAATGTTCTGTGTATACCTGTTAGGTCCATTTAGTCTAAGTAGGGCATAAGTGTGCTCTTTCTTTATTGATTTTCTGTATGGATCATATATCTGTTGTCGAAAATGCGGTAATGAAATTCATACTATTATTGTATTGCTGTCCAGTTTCTCCCTTCAGATCTGTTAGTATTGACTTAATATATTTAGGTGTGCCAATGTCAGTTGTATAAAATTTACAAGTGTTAAATCCCTTGCTGAATTGACCCTTCAATATTATATAATGACTTTCTGTGTCTCATGTTAAATTTTAGGCATAAAGTCTATTTTTTCTGTTATAAGTATAGCTACCCTTGCTCATTTCTGTTTTTGTGGTTTTGTTTTTGTTTTTGTTTTAGGTTTCAGGTGGGGGTGGGTCTTTATTCAGTGATGCTTTAGTCTCAGTCTCTGCCAGGGACTGGAAATGGGGGTGATCACACTGCCCCAAGGTTGTCCCAGACTTACCATCTCAGAGGAAAGAGGCAGGATGCCTGCTGTCCTCTGAGAACAGCCTGGGAAGCTAGGCTAGCACTGGGGCTGGGGGGAACAGCAGAGCTGAGATCCCCACCTTCAACCCCCAGTCCGAGCTATATGTGCAGCCTGAGGGGGAGGGGCTGAGGCAATCCTGGCCAAAGCTTCCCACACACAGCCCTGCTCTTGCTATTCCACTCATGATCTCTGCTCCCACATTCACCTCGACACTCCAAAAGCTAGACCCGTGCTCAGCTCCTCCAGGCCTTTAGTCCTGGGGAAGGACAAAAGTAGGGAAGCCTATCAGGGCAGAGGGCCCCTGGCCGGGCAGCTTCAAGGGATGTCTCCTTTCTGCTGCCCATCGGAACATAGGCCCCTCCCTAGAGAGTAAGGGAGGTGATGGCCTCAAACATCACCCCCCCTCCTCTTACTGGCATCCCACTCTGTCCCAGCACAGCAGCCCAGAGCACAAAGTGCAGTGACCACGGGGCTGGTGGGCACAGGAGCCCTCACTGGCATACAGGCCTGACTGCCTGAAGCCGTCATGGGCCTGCTCCCTGCACTGGAAGCCAGATGAAGGGAGATAGAAACGAGAAGTGGGGTAGTGGATGTGCAGCCCCTGCAGCAAGATGGATCTAAGCTCTGCCCTGCTATTGGTGCAGGCAGCTCCAGGCCCCTCTTTCTTAAGAGTCCCCAAGGCTCCAGAGCTGCCCAGCTTTTGCAAAGGGAGATGAGAGGGGGATGGTGGGCCTCGAGGAGAGGAGGGGTCTGCAGAGAACCACCCAGACACCTGGTGTTACCCAACTCTACCCACAAGGCCAGAGGGCCCAAACTCCTGGCACCAACCGCCCTATGCCTTGGGTGAGGAAGAAGGGCCCCTTCTGCTGTCCCTTCCCCCCAGCAGTCCAGGAACTACTCCAATGAAACGAAGACACCCGTGCCTACCACCTGCCCCTGGGGAAAGCAGGGGGGCTGAGGCAGGAAGGCTGGCTAGGGGCCCACAGGCCTCTCCTGCTCCAAGCACTTTCCTTGCTTTCCTGACGTTATCTTGGAAACAGGGGGACCCCCGCCCTCCCAGCTGGCTCCTGGGCCCTTCCTGCAGCCTGTGTGCAGCTGGGCTTCCTTCCTGTGTACAATGAGTGAGTCTGCGTGTGGTGGGGTGACTACAGGTGGTGGGTCGGTCTCAGCCAATCTCCTTCCACTGCTTGTAGAAGTCCAGAACATTCTTAATATCCACACTGGCATTTGCAGTGGCCTGCAAGGGTGCCTGCATAGGGCCTGAGAGCGTGCTAGGGTTGTCCAGTGGAAGGCCTGTGATGATGGTCACCAGGCCACTCGGGTCCTCCTCACCTGCCCTCTGGGCCAGAGTCAGCTGTTTGCAGCTGTCCAGGATCTTATAGAGCATCCAGGCATCTACATCCTGCCTCTTCAGCTTATGCCACTTGAAGCTCTTCCCCACCTCTTTCTGGCAGCCAATGTTCCTGTTCCCTTTTTTAAACTCTGCCTCCAGGTATTGGATTCCATCCTGGGCCCCTGGGTGTTCCTTCTTCAGCAGATCTAGGCCATCGATCACTGTCATTGGGATGATGACAATGAAGAGGCCACTGGTGGCCAGCTGGCGGATGATAGGGTGGTGGTGGCAGAGGGCTTGGGTGTTGGGGACGAGGAAGGGAGACATTGCTGACCGGGCCTTGGGCTGCTGCAGGCTCCCTTCCAGCCGAGAGACCTCAAGCTGAAGTCATAGCTGGGCCATGTCTCTCATTAGCCCATTCCGCTGAGCTTCCTCCTGTGCCATGAGGAACTGGGCCCGGGCCTGCTGCAGCAGGCTCTCTTGCTCAGACTGGGAGATGCTGACAAAGATGCTGACCTCTGGGTTGAACGGTAGGATGCTGCCATGCAGGCGGGCAATGAAGTGGCCAAAGCTGTGGATGCAGCAGATGTGCACGACTGTCTCCTCTAAGCTGCTGAGCAAGAGCTGATCCGTGTCAAAGTTAAAGAATCTGTGGGCAGCCTGGAGGGGAGGCAGATTGTGAAGTGCCATGTCCTCTGGGAGCAGCAGGCTAGACGGGAGGTCAGGCAGTTCACAACCTTCAAGAAGATCCTGGACCTTGGGACACAGGACCAGGCCAGACTCTTGGAGTTCTCCAGCAGCTGGCAACAGATTCAGCAACACAGACAGGCAGTTCCACAGACTTAGAGAGCTCTACGCACATACAGTGATGAGGCTGCGGTTGGTTTGCAGCCAGTCCAGGAAGACTTTCACAGCAGGAAGCTGGCCTTTGGCCATGAGGACTTGCAGCTTCTCCTGGATGCTGCGCTCATTCCAACAGGCGCGCCCACTGTTGGACTCACTTCCCTCCGACTCACAGCCCTCTTCAGAGGCTGGCTCTGAGGGCTTGTCCACATCCCCTCTGACACAGGGCCTGGGGCTGGCCAATGTGGGAGCTTTGGTGGTGGGCTGGAGGAGCAGGTTGCTGAAGGTGGGGGCCAGTTGGAAGCAGCGTTTAGTCTGCAATATCTGGGTGGACATCGCTTGTAGATTGCTGGCAATGCTGGCCTTGCTGGGGTCCAGTGGGCCACTGAAGGATTCAGGAGCCTCTGACCTGGCCCAAGGTGGCTCCAGGGCTGGGGACCATGTCCCTTCCTCATCCTCCTTATCTTCCAGGTCTGATCTGGACTCTTGGCTCTTCATTTCTGAATCTGTCTTGGCATCAAAGGCCGTTCCCCCACCTTCAAGACTCCTGTCAGAGCCACTGTCCAAGCCCTTGCTGGCCTGGACTGAGTCATGGCTCAAGTCCTAGTCAATGCCTTCACTCATGTCACTGTCATCACCAGCTGTGGGTGGGCGGTAGAGGCAGGAGAGGTGGGAGAACTTCTGGTTCTTTCTGGCTTCGCCCTCTTGAGGTGCTGCAGGAAGAGGCTCAAGACCCTCCTTCTCCAAGGGTCCCTTGGACTCTGGTTCATATGTGCCATCGCTCTGGAATGCCGGGACAGGAGTCTCGCCCTCTTCCAGCTCAGCTTGCCGCCCTATGTGGACATGACTGACGAGGTGGGAGAAGAGGGCCAGGGTGAAGGCAATAGCTGCACTCTACTGCTTGGATCTGCTCTCTTCAAGCTGTGCACACACATGAGGCAGATGACGACCATTTGAAAGATGAGAAGGTCTGGGAGGAAATCATATCCACTCTCATCCTCACTGGCCAGGCTGAGGTTGGGTGGGGAGGGCAGGTAGAAGAGACAGAGGCTGAAGTCCTTCAGGACTGACTGGCAAAGTGACATCAGCTTTGAGTCCAGGGAGCTACTTTTGGGCTGCAGGAGGCTTTGCAGACACATAAAGTTCACCAGCAACCTCTTATATCTTTACATCGCTTCTTGTTGGGAGAGCGTTTCCTAGTCTCGCACTTCTTCAGCTGTGGTACATTTTGGCTGCCTTGCCACACAGCCGCTTGAGATTCCCATAGGCCCCCTCAAAGGACACTTCCGACTAGATGCAGCACAGGTAGCAATACATGGCTTCCACATTATAGTACTTGCTGCCTGCAAGGGTGCCCAGCTGGATGAAGGCGTTCCAATCTGGGGAGCCACTGACAGGGCTTGGTAGTAAAATCTCTCAGCTAGCAGCTCAGAGTTTATGCCAGCTAATTCATTCTGATATCATGACAAATCCCCCAGGTACACTAGCCATTGGTGGCATGCCGTCTGTGCTCAATCCATCTACTTCCCTGAGGCAGACACTGGCTTCCTGCATCCTATGAGGGGGTTGGTGACATGGGTCCAGTCGATGCAGCATTGCAGTTCTAGCTGGTAGTGGGACTGGATATAGAGAAGGAGATGCTGGTAGAAGCCAATCCCAGCGACCAGGTGTGTCCTGTAGGCACATTCTAAGGTGCTCCGGCTGTGGATATGCTTTTGGTTAGACTTGATGAGCTGGATAACTTCGTAGCATACCTTTCTCCACAGCAGCTCCTTAGCCTTCCTCCCATAGTCCACCGGGTGCTTGACGCAGAGGTCACGCAGCTTGCTCCTCGGGCTAATGTTCTCTGGTTTGAACACTTCTTGATAAGCGGTTTTGTTGCAAAGGATGAGGTCAAGTCGATGCACAGCCTTTACCACAGCCCGGATAAAGCTGCTTAGTGTTGGGGACCTTTGCTTCGCGGGCTCGCTGCTCTCCCGTTTGGCGGGGGGGGTGAGCCTTGGCTCATGGTGCCTGGGCCCGAGGATGGCTCCCGGTCACAGGACCCCGCTACACCTACCACTATCTCCACCACTGCCGTCTTTCTGGCCGCGGCAGCAGCCGGCCCTGCTCCGCCGCCATCGAAGGGAGATGGCTGCCCGTGACTGCCTACCCTTGCTCATTTTTGGTTTTCATTTTTATGGAATATATTTTTTTCCATCTCCTCATTTTTATTTGTCATGAAAGCTGAAAAAAAAATCTCTTTAGGTGGAATACAGTTAGTCTTTTTAAAAATTCGTTCAATCACTCTGTCCTTTAATTGGAAATGTTAATCTATTTACATTTAGAGTATTTATTTATATGTAAGAACTTACTAATGACATCTTGTTAATTTTTTCTGGCTGTTTTGTAGTCTTCCTGTTCCTTTTCTTGTCTCTTGATGTCTTTCTTTGTGAACTGATGATTTCCTGTAGAGGAATGTTTGGTTTTCTTTCCTTTTTCTCTTGTGTATCTACTGTAGGTCTTTGCTTTGTGGCGACTGTGAAGCTGATAAGCCATGAACATCTTATACATGTAACAGTCTATTTTAGGCTGCAACAACCTAACTATTCACATACAAAATTCTACCCTTTTACTCCCTTCCCCCAACAGTTTATGATTTGAGGTCACAGTTTATGTATTTTTATATTGTTTATCTATAGCAAATTAGTGTGTAAGTGTAGTTATTTTTAATGCTTCTGTCCTTTAACATTTGTATGATTAATTAACACACCATCATATTTATGCATTGTTGTAATCCTATTTCACTATATACTTGCCTTACCAATGTGTTTTGTATTTTTTGTTTTAATGTTCTTAGTGTTTTTTCATTTAACCCTGAGGAACTCCCTTTGGCAGTGTAAGCAGTGTAGGTCTGCCAGTTGTGAACTCCATCAGATTTTTCTTGTCTGAGAGTCTTTATCACTCCATTTCTGAAAGACAACTTTTCAGGTAAACTATTTTTGGTTGATCTTTTTTTCTTTCAGCATGTTGAATTTATCATCCCACTCTCTCATACCCTGCAAAGTTTATTTTGAGGTATCTGCTGATAGTTTTATGGGGGGGGTGGTTTCCACTGCATGTGATGCTTTTTTTTCCCTTGTTGCTTTTAAAACTTTCTCTTTACCTTTGATTTTAGGCAGTTTTATCACAATGCTTGTTGGAAAAGATCCCTCTGGGTTGGATCTGTTTGGGGACTTACAAGCTTTGTAAACCTGGATGTCCAAATCTCTCTGCAGAGATGGAAAGTTCTCAGCCATTATTTCCTTAAATATACTTTCTACCCCTTTCTTTGTCTCATCCTCTGGGACCACAGTTATGCATAGATTATTACTTGTAATGGTTTCCTATAGTTCACAAAGGCTTTCTTCGCTTTTGGGGGGGGGGGGGTTCTTTTTGTAAGCTAACATATGATGTATCATACAAAATGTTCAATATGCACTTGAAGAAAAGTGTGTGTTCTGGGCTTTCTGGGTGGAGTGTTCTCTATATATCTTTTAGGTCTAATTGTTTTATATTGTTGTTCAAATTTTCTATTTCCTTATTGATCCTTGGGCTGGTTGTTCTACTATTGAATATGGGATATTGAAATCTTGCTCTCTAACTGTGGACGTGTCTATATCTCCCTTCAATTTTGTCGACACTTGCCTTGTATACTTTGGAGCTCTGAGGTTTGTTGTGTACATAGCTATAGTTATTATATATTCTCAGTGAAATATTTCTTTTACCGATACATAATGTTCTTATTTTTCTCTTTTACCAGTTTTAGATTTAACATCTATTTTGTCTGATATTAATATATAGCCATGCAGCTCTTTTGGTTACTATTTGCATAGGATATCTTTTCCATCCTTTCACTTTTAACTTATGTGTGTCCTTAGATCTAAAGTGAGTCTGCTGTATATAGTATATCCTTTTTGTAACCATCAGCTGTGCAAAACTATGCCTTGTGCTTCAGAATTTTAATCCACTTATATTTAATTACTGTTAAGAAATAATTCTTTTGTTATTTTTCCATAAATAAAGTAATTATTTGTTTTCTGTAATTCTTATGGCTTTTTGTGGTAACTCATTTTGTCTATGACTACCTTCCCTTGTGTTTAGTTAATTATTTGTAGTCACATGTGTCAGCTGCCTTCTAACTCCTTTTACAGATATTTTCTTTGTGGCTACCATAAGGGTTACATATAACACCCTAAAGTTATAGTTCTCTATTTTGAATTGAAACAATATAAATGTAACTGCACACAAAGCTACCCCTTTATAATTCCATCTCCCTGCACTTTATGTTACTGATGTCATAAGTTACATCTTTATATTTTCTGTACTCATTAGCACAGTTTTATAATGACATTCATGCATTTTTTTTAAATCCTGTAGAAAATAAAAAGTAAAGTTATAAACAAAATTATAATTTTTAAAAATTTTCTCATGGGTATACCTTTACTGGAGATTGTTATATGTTCATATGGTTTCAAATTACTCCCTAGTGTCCTTTCATTATAATCTGGAGGAGTCCCATCAGCATTTTTTAGGGTAGTGTAGTGATCATGAGTTCCCTCAGCTTTTGTTTAACAGGGAATATGTTAATATCTTACACATTTATAAAGACATTTTTTTCTGGATATAAAACTCTCAATTAGATATAAAATTATCAGTTGATAAGATTTTTTTCCCCTTTCAATACTTTCTATATAGCATCCAATGCCTTCTGGCCTCCAAGATTTCTGCTGAGAAATTGGTTGATAATCTTAATGAGGATGGATACCTTGTTCGTGACAAGTCACTTTTTTCCTACTACTTTCAAGATTCTCTCTTTTTCTTTGTCTTTCAACAGTTTAATTTTAATGTATCTCAGTGTGGGCCTCTTTGGGTTTATCCTCTTGGTAGATGATTGAGTTTCTTGAATTTGTACATACCTCCTTTTCTCTAATTTGGGAGATTTTTGGCCCTCATCCTTCAAGTAATCTCTCTGCTCTTTTCTCTCTTCTTCATCTGGGACTCACATAATGCATACATAGGTACACTTGATGTTTTAAATAACTTGATGTTTTAAATAACTAATTTTGTAATGAGTCTCACTCTAGCTTCTCCTTGGAGCTATGTAATTTATTATATGGGTCCACCAATAATCTAGTTCTCCAGAGAATGCAAATCTAAGATCTGCAGGTCTTAAAAAATTAACCTTAGTAAAGCAGTTTGGTCACTGAATTCAGCTCTCTTCAGAAAGGATTAATTTCCTCCACGCACCTCCTGCATAATGATCAGGATGAAAAGAATATGGAGTTATATGGACCTATTTTGAAATTTAGGTTCTGCCCTGATAATTCTAGTTTAGGTTACCCCCTTCTTTTCCTTGAAAGCTCCCTGAGGGTGCAACACTCTTATAGTCTTGAGTGGTTGTACAGATATATGGAGGTGACTAAATCCTATGTCAGGTTCTTTCCCTGAAGTTTGTCAGAATACTCAGATAAAATGATTATTTTAATTGTTATTTTTTACAGAGGGATGTCTAATCTGTGATTTGGTTTCACCCTACTTTCTAACTAATAATTTTCAGGAAAAAGGGCCCCTGAGAGTAGCTGTGATTAAATTCAAAAAGCAAATACAAATGAAACACAAATTCTTTAAAAAATAAAATCAAGAGGTATTTTTTTTTAATTTTATTTATTTATTTATGGCTGTGTTGGGTCTTCGTTTCTGTGTGAGGGCTTTCTCTAGTTGTGGCAAGCGGGGGCCACTCTTCATCGCGGTGCACAGGCCTCTCACTATCACAGCCTCTCTTGTTGAGGAGCACAGGCTCCAGACGCGCAGGCTCAGTAGTTGTGGCTCACGGACCTAGTTGCTCTGCAGCATGTGGGATCCTCCCAGACCAGTGCTCGAACCCGTGTCCCCTGCATTGGCAGGCAGATTCTCAACCACTGCGCCACCAGGGAAGCCCCAAGAGGTATTTTTAAAAAACTTTATTTTTTCATCATTTTGAAAGATTTTGCTGTTCTCCCCAACTGCCAAGTTGACAGGTTTTTTTTTAGTCCCTTTCTTTCTTTCTTTTTTCTTCTTGCTTTGTTTCTGACAAGAAATTTGTCATCTTTATCTTAGCTTCCTTGTACAGATTATTTTTTTCTCCAGCTGCTTTTATTTTTTAAAGCTTTTTTTAAAAATTAATTTATTTTATTTTATTTATTTTTGGCTGCGTTGGGTCTTTGTGGCTGTGCACGGCCTTTCTCTAGCTGTGGCAAGGAGGGGCTACTCTTCATTGCGGTGCACAGGCTTCTCGTTGTGGTGGCTTCTTTTGCTGCAGAGCACAGGCCCTAGGCGCATGGGCTTCAGTAGCTGCAGCACTGTGGGCTCAGTAGTTGTGGCTCATGGGCTCTACAGCGCAGGCTCAGTAGTTGTGGCACACAGGCTTAGTTGCTCCGCGGCATGTGGGATCTTCCTGGACTGGGGATCAAGCCCATGTCCCCTGCATTGGCAGGTGGATTCTTAACCGCTGTGCCACCAGGGGAGCCTCCAGCTGCTTTTAATATTTTATATTTATCGCTGGTTTTGAGCAATTTGATTATGATATACTTTGGTGTAGCTTTATGTTTCTTATGCTTGACAGAAACTTCATGGATGTATGGATTTACAGTTTGAAAAGTTTTCAAGCATTATTTCTCTAAATTTTCTCTCCCATATCCCTCACACTCCTACAGGAACTCCAAGTGCATATTTACCTGGTCACTTGAAGTTTTTCTACCATTTGCTGTTTATTGTTAATTTTTTTCTCTTTTTTTTTCTTATGTCTTTTCCCTAGAAATTCATAATGTGCTGTTGATCCCATCAACTGTATTTTTATATCAAGCATTGTAGTTTTCATCTACATCTAGAAGTTCAGTTTGAATCTTTTATCTCCCATGCCTCTACTTAACTTTTTGAATGTACAGAATACAGTGACAGTAACTGTTTTAAAACCCTTCTCCTAATTCTAACACCAGTATATGATTAGCAACAATTTTAATTGGTTTATTTTGCTCAGCATGGATCCCATTTTCTTGAATCTTTACAAATCTGATCATTTTTAATTGGATTAGAGACTCGTTGGGTGGTGGATATTTTGTAGTCAAAAAAATATTCTTGAGCTTGGTTCTGAGATGTATTTATGTTATTTGTAAACGGTTTGATCTTTTTGTGTTTTGCCATTAAGGTTTGTTAAGTGAGATGAGAGCAAGGCTCTTCTTTGGACTATCTTGTCCTGAACAAAGGGCCAGCCATGACCAAGCACCTCAACCTAAGGGAGCAGCACCAATTTGGTCAGGACTTTCTCCCAGGTTAGTGCCATACTCTCTTGCTCGCTTGCTGTGACTCCAACTAATAGACTAATCCTGAACAGAAAACCAAGAGCAGAGTAAAGGGATTTTTATTTCTTTTTCCCTACTGTCAACACAGCATCTAGAATAATAGGTGTCACACAGCAGGTTTTATGAATACACAGAAAAGATATTTCATATATAATATATATAATATATGAGATGAGATGTATATGTACTTTATGTCCGTTAGTAATCTTTACTTAAATTCAATTATGACTTATTTAATAAAGCTCCACCAGCCTTTTTGTGCTTATTACTTTTAATTCATTAGAGAGGTGTATTAGTTTGCTAGGTCTGCCATAACAAAATGGTGCAGACTAAGGGCTCAAGCAACAGAAATATATTTTCTTACAGTTAGAGAGTCTAGAAGTTCATAATCAAGGTGTCCTTAATTTTGGTGTCTTCTGTGGAATCTCTCCTTGGCTTGCAGGTGGTTGTCTCCTTTTTTAAATTGAAATATATTTGACATATAACATTATGTAAATTTAAGTTGTAAAACATGTTGATTTGATAGGTTTATGTATTGTAGTATGACTGCTGTTGTAGGGACAATCAGCACCTTGATCATGTTACATGATTATCTTTTTTTTTTTTTTTTGGTGATTGGAATAATTAAGATCTAGTCTCTTAGCAAGTTTGACGATTACAATACAATATTGTTGTTTGTATTCACTATATTGTGCTTTAGATCTCTGGGACTTTTTTAGTGTTGCCCTCTTATTGTGTCTTCATATGGTCTTTCTTCTGTAGGTATGCATTCCTTGTGTATCCAAAGCTTCTTATAAGAACACCAGTTGGATTGGATTAGAGCTTACCTTAACAGCCTCATTTTAACTTAATTACTTCTCTGAAGGCCCTAACTCTGAATATAGTTACATAGTAGGGTACTCAGGCTTAGGGCTTCAACATATTAATTTGGAAGATGGGTACAATTCAGCCCATAATAGAGGACAAATTATGATAAAATTGAAAATGAGTAACTTGTCATTTTGTGCATGAAAATCCAAGACTATTAATATTAAAATTAGTTAAAAAATAAATTAGAGGATGAAGGAGAAAATATTGTTAATATATCAAAACAAGCATCTCTCCTATGTGCAAATAAATACTTGTTATACCATATGTGAGAGTGTTTTATTTACTGTAATAGGATTCAAATTGAAAGAACTTAATAAATGTTTACCTATATGTAAGTCTATATGAAGAAAAGTATTAACCTGCATAAGAGAGTTAAAGAAGAGAGAGGATATATAGTGGGCAGGATTATATTAGTGGCAGACAGGATAATGTCACTATTTCACTTTTGTAAAGATATCTTTTCTTGCAGGCATGCAGGGTGCAGCCCAGCAATGTAGTTCTAAATAGTTTGACCTGATGATATGATTACATTTTAATTAAGGGTCAAAATAAGCTGTAAATAAGTAGAAAAAAGGAAAGCTTGTATCTGAAAAATGTATTTGTGTGGTGTACTGCACTGAATAAAGTTGAGGCTAATTAACATTGGTTATATTTGGGAAGGAGATGGAGAGTGGGAACTTCCTCCAATTATCCCATCAAGCACTACTCTTTTGATGAAACTGATCTTGTGTTTTTGTATAATTTAAAACAAAATGTTCAAATATATTTATATACATTAAAGAACACAGGAAATACTCCATAAAATGTTGAAAGAATAATGATTTTTCAACAGCCTTGCTCAGGTCAGAATTGGTGGTGTATGAAAAAAATACTTGCAAAGTATATTGAGTATTTTGCTAGGCCTATGTCATGAGGAGGGCCATCTAATTTGCATAAAACAAACATGGTTGGGCTATCAGTGCATTATACTGTCATATTTAGATTTAGTGTTAGAAGGTCAGGCATTTTTACCTAGAAAATCATTGCCAAATGCAAGTTCATGTACCTGATGCACAGTAAGGCCAAACAGACCAAAACATTGATGTTTGGAGCAGGTAAAGATTTACTGCAGTGGTCAAGCAAGGAGAATGAACAGGTGGCTCATGCTCAAAAGACCTGAACTCCTAGATGATTTTGAGGAAAGAGTTTTATAGGCATATTTGGGGTCGGAGCCTGCATGGTATCTACTTTGGTTGGTGATGAGGTGACTGGGTGCTCTTCAGGAATATTGTGCTCAACCTGAAGTTACCATCCTCCTGCAGAGAGGGGGCTTTAGATCCTGCAGCAAAACTCAAAGATATTTTATGTATAATCCCTTGAAGAGGAACCAGGTCCCTGTTTTATAGCTGCAGTATTGTTTCTTGACTGCTTCTCTTTGCTTCTGCACTCCCTCCGTTCCCTGGTTAGTAACTGTTTGAATCTGTCCTTTGGAACTCAGCGATGGTCTAGGAGCTGAAACCTTTTTCCTACAAAGATGCAAGGGACAGGGAAGGGCTTTTGTATCCAGAAGAGCCCTGTAGCGTCCTACTTGGTTTCAAAATTGCAGTAAATGAAAAAGAAGTCTGTCCCATTATGACTAAACCAGTGAACTCACTTTTGAGAAAATACGCTATTTGTCTTTCACAAAGGACGCCCCCTTGATGCCAAGTAGGTTAATTAATGCAGAGACGGAAAATTCTATTCCATTAGGAGGATATTTTCTCGGGACTATCAGGATCTACCAATCTGGAGAATCTGGTATCAGTCATGACCTTTACCTGCTTGCCTTGGTACACCCACATAGGCCAGGTATGGAGATAGTTCAAGAACCACAGTGCGGAGAAACACCCAATCCGGGGTCTCGGAGAACCCAGGACCACGGAACAAGCATTTCCCCCGTATTTCTACTCTGCTGCAATAAATGGATTGCTCTGTTCAAGACACCCCAGGGCGCGGGGAGCGACGGGAAATGTAGTCTTTCTCCCTCCACAGCCCTCCTGGTTTCTGGGGCTTCCTCTGCGCCTGTGCAACATAGGCCCCGCCTCATCTCTTCCGCCCTCGCAGGCCTCGTGGTGTGAAGAGCGTGGAGCTTCGGCCCTCGCAGGTGCGGGATCTGCACGGTGGAGACGGGAACTTCGCGTGGCCCGGAGCTTTGCTGAGAGCGGCGTTCTCGTGGCGGGGGCGGAAGTGGTACGTCTCGGGCCTTCTGGTCCAGGCGGGACTGCAGTGCCCGGGTCTGGCCTGGACGTCGGCCCTGGGAAGGTGGGTGGGGCGATCCCGGTTCGGGCCTTGTGGTCTCGGGGGCAGGTGGCGCTGAGACCCGTTAGGAGCGGGGACGGTGCGTGTGGGGATGGAAAGCCCGGCCCCGCCTGCATCTGACGGGGGGACGCCGGGGCGGACAGTGGGAGGGAAGGCGCGGTGGTCACGCTGGCCGTGAGCGGGCCAGAAAGCGCGGGCGGAGAGTGTGCTGGGCAGCCCTGCTCTGGAGCGGGAGAGACCCGGTCAGTTACAGCCGTGTCACCGGTACTGTGGGCGGGAGAAGTAACCTGGGGACGAGTCAGGTCTGCAAAGGAGGCTATGAATAATGCCTGCTTCCTGGCGTTGTTCTTAGAATTCGATGTGGTGTCATTTGGAAAAAGAGGCAAGTGCCAGGTACTAACCACCGAAAAAGTGACAGTAGATGTTGTTCAGAAGACACTTTGTTCTTTTCCTTGGGTGGTTTACAGAAGCCTCCCAATTATCTCGTGATAGCGGTATGAGCATCTGCATTAAACACACGTTAAGCAGAAAGCAGATCTGAGTCTCAGGGTGGTGAGGTGGTCCTGAGTTTGAGAGCGCCTGTGACTTCTCCAGGCCCACCCGGAATGTGACAGAGCCAGGAGTCGAACAGTCGTTCATACCGTTCAGTCATCAGAAGAAACTTATCAAGAGTCCCTTTTGAGAAAATGCAGCCCACTTCAATAATGTTTTTAAAAATTGTCTTAAAGCTTGCCATCCTTTTTACTGGGCTTCCTGTGGATTTTCTAACTCCAGGGGTAAACAATATTGCTAGGAAAACAAAGTAAGGATGCAGGCAGTGTCTTTTCTTCTACTGTTAATTTTAATGAAACGTGTCGTTCTTTGGTGTATTTTAGTATGTTAGTTTTTTGTTTGTATTGTTTAAATTAGTAAAAAAAATTATTTTTACCAACTGAGAAGTGGTAGGTTTAAGCCCCATGATCATTTCAAACTGGAAGATGGACAAGTGGTGCTTCCACAGGGTACTTCCCTTGCCTTTTCAAGGGCCAAAGTGAGTCCTTAGGGAGGCTGCCCCTCAGCTGGGCTGCTGAGGTGATTGGGAGGTGAATGTAGGAACTATAAGGCAGGCCAGGTGTTCTGACCTTTTCCTCTTTCTGTCCCCCCCAGCTGAATCTTCACCGTCCTCTACACTCTCCCAAGACCTACTGAAAATGAACATATCTGAGGTGAGCGCTTTATTCATCCCCCTGTTAGTGGTATGATAGATTCAACTCTTGATTTCAGATTGCTCTCAGATTCTGTTACACATCTTTTATCAGTGTAAGTTATTTCCCTTTTATAATCAGTTTTACTTGGGTCATGAATGTACCCTGAATTATATCGAATACCTTTTTGTATCTATTGGAGTAAAGCTACAGCTTATTTTTTTTAATCTCCAAATATTAGAGGTAGCAAGTAGCTTAAATGGATTTTAGAATGTTAACTTACTCTTGAATTCTTGTATAGACCCTACTTGATAGTGGGTGTGAGCCTTTTTTGTTTTAAATTTGTAACTGACATCTTTTTGCTATTATCATATTTGAACTTTTATTCTGTATTCACACACTACATTACCCTATAATTTTGTTTTCTTATGTCCCTGACTAACTGTGGTATCTTGGTTATATTAGTCTTTGGGGCTCTTTCTGCTTTTTTCTCCTCTCCTCTCCTTTCCCTTCCCCCTTCCTTCTTTTATCCTTTCTCTCTCTCTCTCTCTCTCTCTCTCTCTCTCTCTCTCTCTCTCTCTCTCTCTGTGTCTATTTCATATGAGAAAATCATCTGTTATAGACTTCCTGAAACTCACCTCTAAAACTGGACTTTGTGAGTACATCTGCTTTTTGTGTGTTGATGTAGATTACTGAGTCACTTTATTTAAACAGTCATGGATCTAGTCTGGTTTTCTATTTTTTTTATTATTTTCAGAGAAAATTGTACATTTTTGTCTGTTTTTGCAATGTATTTTCATGACCTTGTTGATAGTTTTCTCTTATATTTGTTGTTACATCAATAATTTCTGTTTTCATATATTTAAACTTTCTACTTAACACAGGGAATGCTGATCAGAAAACAACCAAACATGTTAACGGGTCGGCCCTGTCATAAATCTAGAATTTCAGAGCCTGCTGTTGGGCTTGGAAATTTGTACTGTTAGTATATTCTAAATACTGAGTTGAGGGAGCATGCACTCAACCATTTTGCTGGTTCCAACTTCAGTACACCAGCTGTCAATTTCTTTTTTAGATAGGTGATATATTCACGTGACTCTAAAATCTAAACAGAAAGCATATTCATTGAGGTCTTGATCAGTTTGAATTAATTATTTTTTGTGGTGCAAAGTATGAATCAAGGTTATTGTTATTATTTTTCTAATGGAGTTTTTTAGTCTAACATGATTTGTGTCAGAATATACTTTCTCCATTGAATTGCCCAGACACCTAAATTAAATAATTGTGTGTGTGCATTATGTTTGTATATATCATTTTTATACTTTTTCTTTTGATCTCTGTGTTTCATTTTCATTAATATCACACACTTTCTTTGTGTTAAGCTCTATGGTATGTCTTGAAATCAAGTAATATCAGTCCTCTGACTTTGTTCTTTTTCAAAACTGTTTTCATATTCTAGGTTGTTTGCTTTCTATGTAAATATTAGAATAAACTTGTGATTCTAAAAATCCTGGTAAGCTTTTGATTATGATTTCATTGAATCTATAGATTTCTTTGTGGAGAACTGACAATCTCCATCATACTGAATCTCCTAATCTATGAATTCAATATTTATCTCTGTTTACTAGGTTGTTTAGAGAATTTTGAGCTGAGAAAAGACATGACCTGACTTATAATTTAATAATAACTCTGAGAGTGGGCTCTAGTGAGATAGTGGTGGAAATAAATGATATAGCAGGACTTTCAGTAATCCTTTCAAGAAATGGTGATGTTAGCAGTTGTACTTTGAAGTGATCAAATTTTGGATGGAATTTAAAGGCAGAGCCAAAACTTGGAAAATGCCTGCTTCCCTAGGACATCACAGATAATGTGTGTACTGTCAGATATTTTTGATTTTTCATAATGTGAAAAAATTTCAGTTTTCATCTTACATTCCAAAGGTATTATCCATGTCACCTAATTTTGAATTCTTCAGATTGATGAGAAATGTGCTTTCACAGACATCAGTGTCATTCAAGGACGTGACTGTGGAGTTTACCCTGGAGGAGTGGCAGTGTATGAGCTCTGCTCAGAGGACCCTGTACAGAGATGTGATGCTGGAGAACTACAGCCACCTTGTCTCATTGGGTGAGCCTACTTTATCATGCGACTGCCTACAGTGTATTTGATTTTCTGTTTCTTCTCCTGTTTTTTTAAAAAATCATCTATATTGAGGTATAATTAACAGAAAATAAAATTCAACAAGTTTCTATGTATAATTCAGTGACTTTTGAAAAATGTGTACGGCTATACCACCAAAATCATACAGGTATTTCTATCATGTGAAAATTTTCCTTATGGCCTTTCTCAGTCAGTCCTCTCTTCCCACCCATTTTATGATAATCACTGATCCTCTTTCTATTTCAATACTTTTGCCTTTTTTGAAAGTTCATATAAATGGAATCACACTTTATATCCTGTCTGTATGGCTTCTTTCCCTTAGCATAATTCTTTGGAGATTCATGGATATTATTGTGTGTTGTCTGTATTTATTCTTTATAGTGATGAGTAATGTTTCGTTCTTTGGCGTGTATTTTCAGTTGTTGATAAGACATGAGGTCCTCTTTGCTTTGGTGCTATCATAAGCAAAGGTGCTATGAATATTTAAGTCCAAGTCTGTGTGTGGCTGTGTTTTCATACCTTTGTGTAAAGACCCTAGTTGTTGTTTCCTGGGTCTTATGTATACCTACAGGAAAACCTGGTTTTATCGTGCTTTACTTTATTAGGCTTCTCAGCTGTTACTTTTTGTTACAAATGGAAAGTTTGTGGCAGCCCCTTGGGTCCAGCCACGTCTATTGCTGCCAGTTTTCAAACAGCGTTTGCTCACTTTGTGTCTCTGTGTCATGTTTTGGTAATTCTCACAACATTTCAAACTCTTTCATTATTATACTTGTTATGGTGATCTGTTGTAATTGTTTTGGGGCACCATGAATTGCACCCGTATGAGATGGCAAACTTGATTGATAAATATGTGTGTGTCTTGACTGCTCCGCTGACTGGCCATTCCCCCATCTCTCTCTTTCTCTTCAGGCCTCCTATTTCCTGAGACATAATAATATTGAAATTAGGCCAATTAATAACCCTGCAATGGCTTGTAAGTGTTCAAATGAAAGGAAGAGTTACATGCCACTTACTTTAAATTAAAAAATAGAAATTATTAGTAAGGAAGGCATGTTGAAAGCCGAGATATTCTGAAAGCTAGGCTGATCGCACCAGTTAGCCAAGTTGTGAATGCAAAAGAAAAGTTCTTGAAGGAAAATTAAAGTGATAACTGGAGTGAACACATGAATGATAAGAAAGTGAAACAGCCTGATTACTGATATGGAAAATATTTTAGTGTCTTGGATAAAAGGTCAAACAACATTCCCTTAAGCCAAAGTGTAATCCAGGGCAAGGTCCTAACTCTCTTCAATTCTGTAAAGGCTGAGAGAGGCAAGCAACCTGCAGAAGAGTTTGAATCTATTATAGGTTGGTTCATGAGGGTTAAGGAAAGAAGCCATCTCTATCAGATGAACGTGCAAGGGGGGAGCAGCAAGTGCTGATGGAAAAGCTGCAGCAAGTTATCCAGAAGATCTAGTTAAGATGATTAATGAAGATGGCTACATGACACAACAGAGTTTTAATGTAGATGAAATACTCTTCTATCGGAAAAAATGCCATCTAGGACTTTCATACGTAGAGAGGAGAAGTCAATGCCTGGCTTCAAAGCTTCAAGGACTCTCTTGTTGCGAGCTAATGCAGCTGGTGACTTTAATTTAAATCCAGGGCTCATTTACCATTCCAGAAATTCTAGGGGCCTTAGGAATTATGCTGAATTTACTTTGCCTGTGCTCTGGAAATGGAACAACGAAGCCTGGATGACAGCACATATGTTGACAACATGATTTACTGAGTATTTTAAGCCTATTGTTAGACCTACTGCTCAGAAAAAAGATTTCTTTCAAAACATGCTCATTGGTTATGCACCTGGTCATTCAAGAGCTCTGATGGAGATGTACAATGTGATTAGTATATTTATGCTTGCTAACACAACATCCATTCTGCAGCCCATGTGTTGAGTTGTTTTGACTTTCAAGTCTTATTATTTAAAAAATATATTTTGTAAAGCTATGGCTGCCATAGGTAATGATTCCTCTGTGGGTCTGGGCAGAGTCAATTGAGAACCTTCTGGAAAGGACTGACCATTCTAGATGACATTAAGAACATTTGTGATTCATGGGAGGAGTTTACAATATCAGCCTGAACAGGAGTTTGGAAGAAGTTGATTTCAGTCATTATGGATGACTTTGAGGGGTTCCAAACTTGAGTGTAGGAAGTGACTGCAGATGGGTGGAAGAAGCAGAAGAATCAGAATTAGAAGCAGATCCTGAAGATGTGACTGAGCTACTGCAATCCCATGATAAAAATTTAATGGATGAGGAGTTGCTTCTTGAAGGGGCAAAGAAAGTGGTTTCTTGAGATGGAATCTACTGGTGAAGACACTCTGAAGATCCTTCAAAGGACAACAAAGGATTTAGAATATTATACATTTAGTTAATAAAGTAGTAGCAGGGTTTGAGAGGATTGACTAGTTTTGAAAGAAGTTTTACTGTCTGTAAAATGCTGTCAATTCGCTTTGCATATTACGGAGAAATAATTCATGAAAGGAAGAGTCAATTGATGTGACAAACTTCATTGTTGTCTTGTTTTAAGAAACTGCCACAGCCACCCCAGCCTTCAGTAACCACCACCATTAATAGTCAGCAGCATCAACACTGAGGCAAACCCTCCACCAGCAAGATTACCATGCACTGAAGGCTCAGTGATGGTTAGCATTTTTTAGCAATAAAGTGTTATTTTAAATTAAGATATGTACATTGTTTTTTAAGACATAATGCTGTTGCAAACTTACTAGTCTACTCTGTGTGTAAACACAGATTTTCTATGTATTGGGAAACCAAACAATTTGTGCGACTCACTTTATTGTGATATTCACTGTATTGCTGTGATCTGCAACCACACCTGCAGTGTCTCTGACATATGCCTGTATATGAAGAAGAAAACAATAACTGCCAAATGTTTTTAAAGTGCATGTGTCATTTACGTGGGCATTAGTAACTTATAGTAATTCTAGTTGCTCCAAATATTCACCATCATTTTGTGATGTAAACCCGATGAGTTTTTATCCTTTTAGTGGGGGTCTGTTGTATCTACTTGGGTTTCATTTATCATTTCTCTTTGACTAATGACGATGAACAACTTTTGTATGCTATTTGTTCATTCACATAGCTTTTAAAAAAGTAAGTTCAGATCCTTAGCCCATTTGTTTTGTTGAGTTTTTCAGCTTATAATTCAGTTGAAAGAGTTCTTTATACAATCTTGATAGAAGACTTTTATAAGATACACATGTTGAAAATTTTTTCTCCTAATCTGTGGTTGATCTTTTTAGTTGTGAAACAGTTGGGCAAAAGGTTTTCATGTTGATGAAGTCCAATCTATCATTTCCTTTACTTTCCTATTCTATTCCCCCCACCCCCTGTTTCATAATTTGCCTAACAAAGGTCATTCAGATTTTCTCCTCTGTTTTTTTCTAGAAATATCCTTGGTTTAGATTTTACATTTAAGTCTTTGACTTTTTCCGGTTAATCTGTGTAAATGGTGTGAAATATAGATTGTGATTCATTTTTGCAGCTAAAGGTCTGCTTGGCTCACTGGTTATCCTTTTCCTATTCAGTTGCCTTGGCACCTTTTGAAATAAATTGTACATATATGCATAGGCTTCTCTCAATATCATTCTGGTTTATTGATCTAAATACCTATCTTAATAGGTATGCACTATTTGACTAGTGCACTAGTCATGCACTATTTTGATTAATCTGTCTATGCAGTAAGTTTTTACATCAGAAGGAATAAGTCCTCTTAACTTTTTCTTTTGGCTATTACAGTTTGTTTTTCTTTCCCTATAAATTTTAAAAAATTTTATTTTTTCTGGAAACCCTAGTGGTGTTTTATAAGGATTGTGTTGAATGTTTAGAAGATTTTGGGGAAAATTTACATCTAATAATATTGAATTTTCTGATGTGTGAACAATGTCCTTACTTTTCCTTAGCATTTAATGTTCCTTTGCAGTGTGTTACAGTTTTCACTTATGTGTCTTCAGCCTTTTTTGTGAGATGTATCCTTAAATCTTTTGATGCTATCTGTAATGATACTTTTAAAAACTTCAATTTCCAATTTTTTTTTGGATTTAAGTAGAAATATAATTCATGTTCATTGATGTTGTTTATCTCTGTTTTGCTAACTTCACTTGTTATTTCTACTAGATGTCTTGAAGATTTCTTAGACTATTATATATATTAAATAATATGATTTGTAAATAAAGATATTTTTCTAATCTCTATGCATTTTAATTTCTTTTTTGAACAGGCCAGGATTTAATGTGAAGAATTTATTTATTATTTACAACTAAGTATGATGTTAGTCATCGGCCTTAAATACTCATTGTCACCTATTTCTTTTCTTTCTATTCCTAGTGCTGTAAAATTAATATCATTTCTTCCTTAAAAGTTCATACTAGAATTCATTACAGAAGCAATCTAGACCTGGAATTTTCTTTGTTGGAATTTTTTTTTTAATAACAACTTGATTGAGGTAGAATTCGTGTACCAAAAGTTCACCCTTTTAATTTACACAATTCAGTATATATATATATATATATATATATATATATATATATATATATCGTGTGTGTGTTTGGGGGGGGGTACGCGGGCCTCTCACTGTTGTGGCCTCTCCCGTTGCAGAGCACAGGCTCCAGACGCACAGGCTCAGCGGCCATGGCTCACAGGCCTAGCCGCTCCATGGCATGTGGGATCTTCCCAGACTGAGGCAGGAACCCGTGTCCCCTGCATCAGCAGTGGACTGTCAACCACTGCGCCACCAGGGAAGCCCCACAATTCAGTATTTTTTAATATGTTCACAGAGATATGGAACTATCACCACTATTTAGTTTTAGTATATTTTCATCACCCCTAGAAGAAACCCTAATCTACTAATCTACTCTGTGTCTATAGAGATTTGCCTATTTTGGAGGTTTCATATAAGTAGAATCACAAAATATATAGCTTTTTCTGAGCGGCTTCTTCTACTTAGCATGATCTTTTTTTTTTTTATTTTGCGGTACGCGGGCCTCTCCCTGCTGTGGCCTCTCCCACTGTGGAGCACAGGCTCTGGACGCACAGGCCCAGCAGCCATGGCTCACAGGCCCAGCCGCTCCACAGCACGTGGGATCCTCCCAGACCGGGGCACGAACCCGTGTCCCCTGCATCGGCAGGCGGACTCTCAACCACTGCGCCACCAGGGAAGCCCAGCATGATCTTTTTAGGTTCATCAGTGTTATAATATGTATCTGTAATCAAATTCAATTTCTGGTTAAGTAATATTTGATTTTATGGATATATCACATTTTTTTTTCCATTGGTGGGCTTTGGGTTGTTTCCATTTTGACTGTTAATGAATAATGCTGCTAGACCAGTTGTGTTTTTGTGTGCACATAGTTTTCCATTCTACTTTGTATATACTTAGCGTAGAATTACTGGGTGATATGGTAACTCTGTTTTAACAATTTTAGGAACTGCCAAAAGAACTTCTCAAAGCAGTGGTACTTCTTTTACCACCCCACCAGCAATGAATGAGGGTTCCTGTTTTTCCACATGTACCTGCATAATTGTTACTGTCTGTTGTTTTTTTTTTAGCCCTCCTAAAAAAGTGGAGTGTGAAGTGGGATTTCATCATAGTTATGAGTTGTATCTCTCTAATTTTGAGCATTTTAATGTGTTAATTGCTTATTAGCTGTTTGTGTATATTCCTTGGAGAAATGTCTGTTCACATCCCATTCTCCATTTATAAGTTGGGTTATTTGTCTTCATTGTTGACTTTTAAGATTTTTTAATATAATCTGGATACAAGTCTCTTTATCAGTTATATGTTTTGTAAATATTTTCTTCCATTCTATGAGTTGTCTTTTCACTTTCTACATGGAGCTCTTTGAATCGCAAAAGTTTTTTATTTTGATAATATCCAGCTGGACTATTTTCTCTTTTCCTCTTTTTTGTCAAATCTCAGAAAACTTTGCCTAACTCAAAGTCAAAAACATTTACTCCTATTTTTTTCTGTATATTTTATAATTTTTTTCTCTACATTCAGGTCTGTTATTCATTTTGAGTTAATTTTTATAGATGGTATGTGTTACAACTTTATTCTTTTGAATGTGAATAGTGAAGTGTTTTCCAACATCATTTGTTGAAAAGACTATATTTTTCTGATTGAATTGTAGCCCCCTTGTTGAAATCCAGTTGTCCATAGATGTAAGGGTTTATTTCTGTCCTCTCACTTCTATTCCATTGGTCTCTATTTTTATAATGTTTATTCTCATACCAGTACTACCTTAATAGTATAGTATGATATTGTGATTTATAATAAGAAAGAAGATTTGTTCTTCATCCCTGTTCCTGGCACAGAGTTCTAAATCCCTTGAGATTTCCTAAATGTAAGAGAGATTGAGGTGTCTTTTGTTATTGGTAAGAAGCCCCTTTCAACCATGCCATAGTTCATGTTAATGAGGTAGCATTTGGAAACCCCCTGAGGATGTAGGCTTGTTGCCAGGAATACCAATCAAGTGATTTGAGGGTTGGGACATTCAGGCCCACCCCCAGACCTCCAGGGCTTGACTTAATTACTAACAACAGTTATTCCTACATAATGAAATCTCCATAAAAATTTCTGAACTCTAGGGTTCAGAGAGCTTTGTTGTTGCTGAACACTTGTAGGTGGTGGGAGGTTGATGCTCCTGGACAGGGCATGGAAGCTTTGCCCTATGCAGCTTTTTTGTCTGGCTGTTTCTGAGTTGTATGCTTTGTAATAAACCTGGCAATCTATTACTAGTAAGCAAACTGTTTTCCTGAGTTCTGTGAGCCATTCTAGCAAATTAAACCTGAGGACCAGGATGCAGGAACCTCCCATTTATAACTAGCTGGTCAGAAGCACAGGTAGCAACCTGGACTTGTAATTGACATCTAAAGTGTGAGGAGAGGCAATCTTGCGGGACTGAACCCCTAGCCTGTGGGATCTGATGCAAACTCCAAGTAGATATGTCAGAACTGAATTGAATGTAGGACACCTTGCTCGTATTGCAGTTGCCTGGTAGTGGGAAAAACCTCTACACGTTTAGTGACGAGCAGTGAAGTAGTATTGAGAATACAGAAGTATTTTGTGAATAGAGACAGTAATATAGATGAGAAACAGGAGTGTTTTCTATAACAGAGTAATTGAAATTGAATAGTGTGAGCCCTCCAAGTTTTTTCTTTATCAAGGTTGTTTTAGCTATTCTGGGTAACTTGCATTTCCATAATTTTAGGATTGGTTTGTCAATTTCTGTAAAAGAGTAGAGCTGAGATTTTGAGAGGGTTCGACTGTAGCTCAACTCCTGGAGTATTGCCATCTTGACAACTTTAATTCTTCTGATCCATGAACATTGAGATTATCTGTCTTTCCATGTATTTAGGCCTTTTAAAATTTATTGCAATGATATTTTGTTGCTTTAAATGGGCAAGGTTTATACTTTTGTTAAAGCTATTCTAAGTATTTTATTCTGTTTGATGCTATTGTAAATGGAATTGTTTTCTTTATTTCATATTTGGATTGCTCATTGCTAGTACATAGAAATACAGCTGAGTTTTGCATATTTATCTTGTATTCTGCAACCTTGATGAACCTGGTTATTAACTTTCAGAAGTTTATTTATTTATTTCTGGATACCTTAGGACTTTCTATACTGATTTGGTTTACCTTGCCCTTCCTTTCTTTGCTGTTTTATGATAAAATTTAAGCTCATGAATTGAGACTTGGTTTTGCTTTATTATTTTTATTTATTTATTTTTAATTAATTATTTTTGGCTGCGTTGGGTCTTCGTTGCCACATGCAGCCTTTCTCTAGTTGCAGTAAGCGGGGCCTACTCTTCGTTGTGTTGTGTGGGCTTCTCGTTGTGGTGCGCAGGCTTCTCATTGCGGTGGCTTCTCTTGTTGCGGAGCACGGGCTCTAGGCGCGCAGGCTTCAGTAGTTGCGGCGTGTGGGCCCAGTAGTTGTGGATCGCAGGCTCAGTAGTTGTGGCACATGGGCTTAGTTGCTCTGCAGTGTGTGGGATCTGCCTGGATCAGGGCTCGAACCCGTGTCCCCTGCATTGACAGGCGAATTCTTAACCACTGCGCCACCCGGTTTTGCTGTTTTAATGTAAGCATAAGGCTGTTTTCCTTTGAAAACTGCTTTAGCTGCATCACACAAGTTTTGATGTTGTGTTTTTATTTTCATTTAATCCAAGATATTTTTTAAAATGTCCAGTGATTTCTTGTTTGATCCATTGGTTTTGTAGAATTTGTTTACTTTCCAACTATTTGTTTCATAATTTCTTATTGTTATAATTTTTATATCCTTTGTTTGTGTGTCACTCTGGATAATATTTCATGCATGGTTCAGTCTTATTGAATGTATTGAAATTTGTCTTAGGGCCTAGCATATGATCCTGGGGAATGTTCCATATGTGACTGAAAAGAGTACTTTTTCTTGATGGGGATTAGTTCCAGTGGGCTGATCATATTGCTGAAGGCTTCTATATCCTTTTAATATCTTATCTACTTGTTTTATTAAATACTGAGAAAGGAATGTGAGTATCTAAGTATAATTTGTGTGTTATCTTTTTTAACAAGATTTGCTTCAGGCATTTTGAAGCTCTGTTTTTAAGTGGCAAAGCACTTAGGATTGTTACATCCTCCTGATGAATTTTCCCTTTTAGCATTTTGCATTGTTTATTTTTATTCCTGGTAGTATTTCTTTTCCTGAATTTTGTTTGGTACTGTATAGTCAGTCAGACTATCATTTGCTTATTGTGTGCTTCGTGTGATATATAGTTTTTCTGTCCTTTTATTTCTAACCTGTGTCTTTACATTCACAGTCAGTTTCTAAGAGAGAGTATGTTTGTTTTACTTTTTATTAGCTCTGACAATTTTTGTGTTTTAGCAAAATGTTCATATCACTTATATTTAATGCTATCTTTGTGGTTGAATTTGAAACCTTCTTGCTGTTTACCTTCTAGTTTTTTGTCTTTTTTCCTCCCCTCTTTCCTACCTTCTCTGTGATTAACTCGTTCCCCCCCACCCCTACCTTTTTTTTTTTCTTTGGCTGCACTGTGTGGCATGCAGGATCTCAGTTCCCTGACCAGGGATTGAACCTGGGCCCTCAGCAGTGAAAGCACAAGTCCTAAGCACTGGACCACCAGGGAACTCCCTGAACTACTTATTTTTAATGAATCTCCTTTAACCACTTTTGGCTTCTGAGATATACTTGTTTGTATTTTTAGTGGTTTCTAAATATACATCTCTGAAGTGTCAGTCTGCCTTCAAATATCTTGTTACTTCAGCTTTGTTATTACAGAATATTTTCCTTTTCTGTCTTTCATCCTTTGTGTTCTTGTTGTCATTTATTTTACTTCTACATATCTTATAATCCACATAATACATTGTTTTCTTCTTATAAAATGTTATTTGCACTTTAATATATTTTTAAAACAAGAACAATGTTTTATTTATATATTATCCATTTACTTTTCTCTTTATTTCTTTTGTGTAGATTCATATTTACACTTGGTATAATTTTTTAAAATCCAGATGGCTTAACTTTTCTTTTAGATCTGGTCAGCTGGCAATGGGTTTTATTTATTCATTTGTCTAAAAGTGTCATTATATTTTTGGATAAGTACTAGCACTTTGAGTTTGCTCAGGATTCCAGACACTGGTTTGGGGAGACAAGAGGAACCTAACTTGATTGGGGCAGGTGAAAGTTAATACTTAATTTTAGGTCCTTTATTTAGCAGAGAAAGTTAGTAAGAATAATGTACTGAATTTGTAAGATAAGCATGAACAGTTTGAAAAACTCATGTTTGGGCATACTGACTTTTTTTTAAAAGCTGCCATTTAGAATAAGTCACAGGGGAACAGAAATGTTTGCCATTCTAATATTAATATTAGACTTTAATATTAGACTTTTGAATCATCTGGGAAAATTTGTTAGAAATGCAGATTCTCATATGTCACCCCAGAACATTAGACATTCTAATATTAATATTAGACTCTAATATTAGACTTTTGAATCATCTGGGAAAATTTGTTAGAAATGCAGATTCTCATATGTCACCCCAGAACATTAGACATTCTAATATTAATATTAGACTCTAATATTAGACTTTTGAATCATCTGGGAAAATTTGTTAGAAATGCAGATTCTCATATGTCACCCCAGAACCACAACTTAAGAACCACTAGAGTAATAGAATGCTCAGTTGGCCGGGTGCCCTTTGAAATTAATGAGGAATTCCTGAAGGCACTGAATATGGCAGGTCTATTAGGACCATATGGCCCTTTGACTTGGGAGTCCCAGTGACCTTCTCAGAGTGCCTTTGAGGTCAAAAGCTGCCATAATGACACTAAGGTATTAGCCTTTTGCACCATTCGCAAGCAAACAATGCAGTTTCCAAATAAGTATATGATTGGAACATAACAAAGTGAGTGCAAAAGCACATGAGAACCTACATGTCTTATTAAAGAGATCTATGTCAGTTTTATATCTGATGTAAATATTGGTAATCCTTATAACAAAACCCTTTGGAGTCTTTTAGTGTTTTTCTCCCCTCCGGGGAGTATATTGTCCTGCCTTAAAGTTCAGTTCTGGACTTTTGTTTAAACACTGTTTTCTCAACATGTTCATGTTTTTCTCTATCTTCTTTAACCTATGGAGTGTATTAGAATAGCAGCTTTGAGGTCCTTGGAAGGAAATTTAATCTCAGATGACATTTTTTCTTCTGTCCCATTGATTGACTTGTTTCCTGGTCATGAATCATGTTTTCCTTCTTTTCATACTTGGTCATTTTTTTAAAATTTAATTTTAATTTTATACTGGGGTATAGTTGATTTATAATGTAGTAGGTTCAAGGTACAGCAGAGTGATTTAGTTTTAAATATTTATATAAGCATTCTTTTTCAGATTCTTTTTCCATATAGATTATTATAGAATATTGAGTAGAGTTCTCTGTACTATAAAGTATATCCTTGTTTATTTGATATATAGTAGTGTGTATATGTTAATCCCAAACTCCTAACTAGTCCCTCCCCCGCCTTTCCCCTTTGGTAACCATAAATTTGTTTTCAAATTTATGAGTCTGTTTCTGTTTTGTAAATAAGTTCACTTACATCATTTTTTTATATTCCACATGTAAGGATATCATGTAATATTTATCTTTCTCTGTCTGACTTCACTTAGTGTGATAATCTCTAGGTCCATCTGCAAATGGCATTATTTTATTCTTTTTGCTACAGATGTTACAAATGGCATTAGTTTATTCTTTTTTATGGCTGAGTAATATTCCACAGTAGATATGCACTGCATCTTTATCCATTCCTCTGTTGATGGACACTTAGGTTGCTTCCTTGTCTTGGCTACTGTAAATAGTGCTGCAGTGAACATTGGGATGCATGTATCTTTTTGAATTATGGTTTTCTCCGGTTATATGCCCAAGAGTGGGATTGGTGGATCATATGGTAGTTGTATTTTTAGGTTTTCAAGAAACCTCCACACTGTTCTCCATAGTGCTTGTACCAAATTACATTACCACTGACAATGGAGGAGGGTTCCCTTTTCTCCACACCCTCTCCAGCATTTATTGTTAATAGACTTTTTGATGATGGCCAGTCTGACTGGTGGGAGGTGATACATCATTGTAGTTTTGATTTGCATTTCTCTAATAATTAGAGATGTTGAGCATCTTTTCCTGTGCTTTTTGGCCATCTGTATGTCTTCTTTGGAGAAATGTCTATTTACATCTTTTGCCCATTTATTGATCTGTTTTGTGGGTTTTTTTGATATTGAGCTGCATGAGCTGTTTGTATATTTTGGAGATTAATCCTTTGTCAGTTGCTTTCTTTGCAAATATTTTATCTCATTCTGTAGGTTGTCTTTTTGTTTTGTTTATGGTTTCCTGTGCTGTGCAAAAGGTTTTAAGTTTGATTAGGTCCCATTTGTTTATTTCTGTTTTTATTTTTATTACTCTAGGAGGTGGATCTAAATAGATGTTGCTGCAATTTATGCCAAAGAGTGTCTGCCTGTGTTTTCCTCTAAGAGTTTTATAGTATCTGGCCTTACATTTAGGTCTTTAATCCATTTTGAGTTTATTTTTGTCTGTGGTGTTAGAGAATGTTCTAGTGTCATTCTTTTTACATGTTGCTGTCCAGTTTTCCCAGCACCATTTATTGAAGAGGTTGTCTTCTGTCCATTGTATGTTCTGGCCTCCATTGTTGTAGATTAATTGACCATAGTTGTGTGGGTTTATTTCTGGGCTTTCTGTCCTGTTCCATTTATCTATATTTCTGTTTTTGTGGCAGTACCATACTGTTTTGATGACTGTAGCTTTGTAGGATAGTCTGAAGTCAGGGAGCCTGATTCCTCCAGCTCTGTTTTTCTTTCTCAGAATTGCTTTGGCTATTCAGGGTCTTTTTTGTCTCCACACAAATTTTCAATTTTTTTCTTCTAGTTCTGTGAAAAATGCCATTGATAATTTGATACGGATTGCATTGGATCTGTAGATTGCATTGGGTAGAATAGTCATTTTGATAATATTGTTTCTTCCAATCCAACAGCATGGTATATATTCCCATCTGTTTGTGTCATCTTCAGTTTCTTTCATCAGCGTCTTATAGTTTTCAGAGTACAGGTCTTTTGCTTCTTTAGGTAGGTTTATTCCTAGGTATTTTATTCTTTTTGATGTGATGGTAAATGGAATTGTTTCCTTAACTTCTCTTTCTGATCTTTCATTGTTAGTGTATAGGAATGCAAGAAATTTCTGTGCATCAATTTTGTATCCTGCAACCTTTCCAAATTCACTGATTAGCTCTGGTAGTTTTCTTTTAGCATCTTTAGGATTTTCTATGTATAATATCGTGTCATTTTTGAACAGTGACAGTTTTACTTCTTCTTTTCCAATTTGGATTCCTTTTGTTTTTTTTTCTTCTCTGATTGCAATGGCTAGGACTTCCAAAACTGTAAAAGTGAATAAAAGTGGCAAGACTGGAGATCCTTGTCTTGTTCATGATCTTAGAGGAAATGCTTTCAACTTTTCATGGTTGAGAATGATGTTAGCTGTGGGCTTGTCATATATGGCCTTTATTATGTTGAGGTAGGTTTCCTCTATGCCCACATTTGGAGAGTTTTTATAATAAATGGGTGCTGAATTTTGTCGAAAGCTTTTTCTGCTTCTGTTGAGAAGATGATACAGTTTTTATTCTTCCGTTTGTTAATGTGGTGTGTCATACTGATTGATTTGTGCATATTGAAGAATTCTTGCATCCCTGGGATAAATCCCACTTGGTCATTGTGTATGATCCTTTTAATGTATTGTTGAATTCATTTTTTTAGTATTTTGTTGAGTATTTTTGCATCTATGTTCATCAGTGATATTGGCCTGTAATTTTCTTTTTTTGTGGTGTCTTTGTCTCATTTTGGTATCAGGGTGATGGTGGCCTCATAGAACAAGTTTGGGAGTATTCCCTCCTCTGCAATTTTTGGAAGAGTTCTGGAAGGATAGGTGTTATCTCTTCTCTAAATGTTGATGGAATTCGCCTGTGAAGCCATCTGGTCCTGGACTTTTGTTTCTTGGAAATTTTTTAATCACAGTTTCAGTTTCAGTACTTGTGATTGGTCTGTTTATATTTTCTATTTCTTCCTGGTTCAGTCTTGGGAGATTGTACCTTTCTAAGAATTTGTCCATTACTTCTAGGTTGTCCATTTTATTGGCATATAGTTGCTTGTAGTAGTCTCTTATAGATCCTTTGTGTTTCTATGGTGTGAGTTGTAACTCCTTTTTCTTTTCTAATTTTATTGATTTGAGCCCTCTCCCTTTTTTTCTTGATGGTTCTGGCTAAAGGTTTACCAATTTTTTATCTTTTCAAAGAACCAGCTTTTAGTTTCATTCTATTGTTTTCTCAATCTCTCTTTCATTTATTTCTGCTCTAATCTTTATTATTTCTTTCCTTATGCTACCTTTGGAATTTGTTTTTTCTTTCTCTAGTTGCTTTTGGTGTAATATTAGGTTGTTAATATTTGAGATTTTTCTTCTTTCCTGTGGTAAGGTTGTATTGCTATGAACTTCCCCCTTAGAACTGCTTTTGCTGCCTCCCACGTTTCAGATCGTCATGTTTTCATTTTCATTTGTGTCGAAGTATTTTTTTATTTCCTCTTTGATTTCTTCAGTGATCCATTGGTTGTTTAGTAATATATTGTTTATCCTCCATGTGTTTACAGTTTTTTTCCTTGTAGTGGATTTCTAATCTCATAGCACTGTGGTTGGAGGAGATGCTTGCTATGATGTAAATCTTCTTAAATTTACAGAGGCTTGATTTGTGACCCAAGATGTGATCTATCCTGGAGATTGTTCTGTGTGCCCTTGAGAAGAATGTGTATTCTGCTGTGAGATGGAAATGTCTTATAAATATCAACTAAGTCATTTAAGACTTGTGTTTCCTTAGTGATTTTCTGTGTGGTTGATCTGTCCTTTGAAGGTGGGGTTTAATAATAGTGGCATTGAAATCTCCCACTATTATGTGTTACTGTTGATTTCTCCTTTTATGGCTGTTAGTATTTGCCTTATATATCAAGTTGCTCCTATGTTAGGGCATATATATTTATAATTTTTATATCTTCTTCTTGGATTAATCCCTTGATCATTATGCAGTGTCCTTATTTGTCTTTTGTAACAGTCTTTATTTTAAAGACTATTTTGTCTGATAAGAAGATTGGTACTCCAGCTTTCTTTTGATTTCCATTTGCTTGGAATATGTTTTTCCATTCCTTCACTTTCAGTCTGTATGTGTCCCTAGGTCTGAAGTGGGTTTTTTGTAGACAGCATATATATGGGTCTTGTTTTTGTATCCATTCAGCCAGCCTATAAGTCTTTTGGGTGGAGCATATCTATATGTATGTTCTTATTGCCATTTTGTTAATTGTTTTGAATTTGTGTTTGTGGGGCTTTTTTCTTCCCTTCCTCTTTTCTCTTTGGTGATTTGATGACTATCTTTAGAGTTGTGTTTGCCTTGCTTTGTCTTCTTTTGTGTGTGTGTCTTTATTGTAGATTTTCAGTTTATGGTTACCATGAGGTTTTGATATAGAAGTCTGTATATAAACAAGATTGTTTTAAGCTGCTGGTCTTTTAATTTCAAATGCATTTCCAATATCCTACATTTGTACCATCCTCTTCTCACAGTTGCTGGCTTTGATATCATTTCTGTGTGGGTGATTTCCTACCTTTACTCTGTTTGCCTTTACCAGTGAACTTTTCCATTAATAATTTTCTTGTTTCTTGTTTCTAGTTGTGACTTTTTCTTTCCATCTGGAGAAGTTCCTTTAGCATTTGTTGTAAAGGTAGTTTGGTGGTGCTGAATTCTCTCAGGTTTTGCTTGTCTGTAAAGCTTTTGATTTCTCCATTGAATCTGAACGAGAGCCTTGCTGGGTAGAGGATTCTTGGTTGTAGATTCTTCCCTTTCATCGCTTTCAGTATATCATACCACTCCCTTCTGGCCTGCAGAGTTTCTGCTGAAAAATCAGCTCATAACTTTATGGGAATTTTGTTGTATGTTATTTGTTGCTTATCCTTGTTGCTGTTAATACTTTCTCATTGTCTTTAATTTTTGTCAGTTTGATTAATGTGTGTCTCAGTGTGTTCCTCCTTGGGTTTTTCCTGACTGGGCCTCTGCAGTTCCTGGACTTGGGTGACTGTTTCCTTTCCCATGTTAGGGAAATCTTCAGTTATTATCTCTTCAAATATTTTCTCAGGCCCTTTCTCTCTCTCTTCTTCTGGAACCCCTATAATGCGAATATTGGTGCATATAATGTTGTCCCAGAGGTCTCTTAGACTGTTCTCATTTCTTTGCATTCTTTTTTCTTTATCTGTTCTGCAGCAGTGATTTCCAACAATCTGTCTTCCAGCTCACTTATTTGTTAGTCTGCCTCATTTTTCCTGCTATTGATTCCTTCTCATGTATTTATATTTCAGTTATTGTATTGTTCAACTCCCTTCTCAAAGCTTCTAGTGCATAATTAAACATTTCTTCTATCTTCTTCATCTGTGCCTCATTCTTTTCCCAAGATCTTGGATCATCTTTATTATCATTACTCTGTATTCTTTTTCAGTTACGTTGGCTATCTCTATTTCACTTAGTTGTTATTCTGTGGTTTTATCTTGTTCCTTCGTCTGGGCCATACTTCTCTGCTGTCTTATTTTATCTAACTTTCTGTGTTTGTGGTCTCCATTCCTCAGTTTGCAGGACTGTAGTTCCTTTTGCTTCTGGTATCTGCCCCCTGGTCGGTGAGGTTGGTCCAGAGACTTGTGTAGGCTTCCTGGTTGGAGAGACTGGTGCCTGCCCACTGGTGGGTGGAGCTGGGTCTTGTCCCTCTGGTGGTCAGGGCCTTGTCAGGGGGTTTGTTTAGAGGCAGCTGTGGGGTTAGGAAGACTGTAGGCAGCCTGTCTGCTGGTGGGTGAGGCTGTGTTCCCACCTTGTTGGTTGGTTGGCCCGAGGCATCCCTGCACTGGAGCCTGTAGGCTGTTGGTTGGGGCCAGCTGTCGGTGCCAAGATGACGATCTCCCGAAGAGCTGATGGTGATGATTATTTCTTGAGGCCTCCGCCAGCAGTGTACTTGCCCCCACAGACAGCCACGGCCAACCCCCGCTTCTCCAAGAAACCCCCCAAGACCCACAGCTATGTCTGGCACAGGCTCCTATGGAGTCACTGCTTTGCCCTGGTTCCTAGTGCACGTGAAACCTTGTGTGTGTCCTCCAAGAATGGAATCTCTGTTTCCTCCAGTCCTTTGGAGCTCCTGCACTCAAGCCCCACTAGTGTTCAAAGCCAAATGCTCTGGCAGCGCCTCCTCCTGATGCCAGACCCACAGACTTGGGAGCCTGACGTGGGGCTCAGAATTCTCACTCCTGTGGGAAAACCTCTGCGATATAATTATTTTCCAGTTTGTAGGCCACCTACCCAGTGAGCATGGGATTTGATTATATCACAGAAGCTCCCCTCCAACCGTCTCGTTTTGGCTTCTTCTTTGTCTTTGGGTGTAGAATATCTTGTTTGGTAGGTTCAAGTCTTTTTTGTCAATGGTTGATTGCAGTTGTGATTTTGATGTTTTCATGAGAGGAGGTGAGCTCAAGTTCTTCTACTCCGCCATCTTGTCTCCTGCTCCCCGCCCCATACTTAGTCATTTTTGATAGTGTGCTACATATTGTGACTTTTGCATTGTTGACTGCTAGATTTTGTGATATTTGTTTAAATTCTTTGGGGCATTTTTTGGGGGAGTAGTAAATTAGTTGAGAATAATTTTAATCCTTTCAGTGCTTGCTTCTAATGTAATTTTTTTTTTTTTTGCGGTACGCGGGCCTCTCACTGTTGTGGCCTCTCCCGTTGCGGAGCACAGGCTCCAGAGGCGCAGACTCAGCGGCCATGGCTCACAGGCCTAGCCGTTCCGCGGCATGTGGGATCTTCCCGGACCGGGGCACGAACCCGTGTCCCCTGCGTCGGCAGGTGGACTCTCAACCACTGCGCCACCAGGGAAACCCCTAATGTAATTTAATTCAAGTAAATCATTTAAATTAACTCAGTATTTGCTTGTTATTTCAGGTCTAGAGCATTCTTTAAGACTAACTTGGTCACAGTAGTAGGACAATAATACTCTTGGATACAGAGCATCTAATACCTCACATAGTAGAAGATCTTTCCACTCTTTCCAAACATCCTGTCTCTGTGTATGCTTGGGAATTTTTCCACCTATTGTGTTTGGGTTCTTTTTCCTGCATTGTTGGAAGCTTTCTTATATGAATGTACAAATTTTACTCAAGGTGACCTTTCTGTTAGAGCTTCCTGCCTCTCTCTCAGCATACCTCTTTCCTCTGAAATATTTTACTCCAGAAATTCTAATTGTTTTGGCTTTCCTGAACTCTGAACTTTGCATTCTGTAGTTCAGCAGGCTGTGATTTGGTGTCTTCTTTCTGTACCATAACCTAGAAATTCTGTTTCTTTCCCTTCTCTCAGAGGTCCTTGTTTTCCAGTGCCATTGTCTCATGTGTAATCCCTAAAGGTCATTATTTTATTGATTTTGTATGGTTTCCAGTTGATTGGCTTGTACCATTATTCCTCTTACACCATGATGGTCATGATTGGAAGTTCCTGTGCAGAGCCTCATTTAAACCTCTGTACATGTAGACTCAATGTTATGTATCCTTATGATTCAGGGCTTTAATGAGATCAATTCCTTTTTAGATTCAGAAAAAAACTATATTGTAGTTTCCTCTCCAAAGGAAAGGTCAAACGAGCACCATAACTTTGCTACTCCTATAACTATTCCTTCCTTCACATTCATGTGCATTAAAGCCAGTTCAGCTGATCTAAATGCCATATTATTTCCCATTTACAGGGTATTATTTTACAAAACCGGATGTAATCATCAAGTTGGAGCAAGATGATCCATTGTTATTAGAGGAAGAATTTCTAAACAAGAGCCATGCAGGTGAGTTGAGTACTTTAGACACAACTCCAGGGGAAGTTAGATCCAAAATGGTCAGTTAGAGGTGGACACTGTGAAATAGTTTAAACACTTTTCTTTGTGAGGACTTATATCTTGAAATGTGTAAAGAGTATACCAAATATGATGTAAATGAGTGTGTAAGAAAAGGGATGGAATATTAGCACATTGATTTTCTCATCTTACAAATAGTAAGCTTCAAGATACAGTACAAACCCAAATACATAGATGATTGTTCTAAATATAAATGATATAAACATTTCCATTCAAACATGCAATTTAGCAGTCATTCACATGGGGAATTTTCTTCAGTTTTATGCATTGTTACTTTAGAAGTCAAGAGTCAGTAAATCATGTATTTGGTCCTGGTTTCTCTGTTGTTTCTGTGGCCTCTTTAATATCTCTACACTAGACCATTTCATATTGATTACAGCACCTTTATGACATGTTTTAATACTGAGCTGATCAAATTTCAAAAAATACTCATGAGATTTTTTTTGGCATGATATTAAACCTTGAATTTAACTTTGAAAAATTGAATTCAGCCTTGACTGAGATTAGTGAATCCTGAATTATTTTTATATGTTTTCTTAATTTACCACTTTATATTTCTGATTTTCCAAATTAATTTTAGGTATGTCTCAAATACAGTCTAATAGCATTTTCTTTTAATAGTTTACATTAGCCCATTCATATTGATCGGCAGTTACTTCTAAATGCTGTTTCTGTGTATAATGTTACAGAAGCTCTTCAGTAATAGCCCTGCTTTCTTTTCTTTTTAGAATAAGTGTGTTTTTCTCCTAATAACGTAGTTAGGTTGTACTTTGGCTTAAGGTGTGACCATAAAAATTTATAATCTCATGCAATTGCTTAATGATCCATTTATTTAGACAATGTCTAGTAATCACCTGATGTGTAAACAGTTATGAAATTAAAATGCTTACTTTCTCTTCCTTCCCATATTTTAACACCCAACTTTAGTTTCTTTTATAATCTCATATTATAATCTCTTATTATATAATCTCTTAGTTTCTTTTATAAATCTCTCTTAGTTTTTACCTCTTCAATATCATTGTGACCGTTACTTGATTTGTCAGCTGTAAGTTATGTATTTGGCTTCCTAGCTTTTCAAGATGTGAAAAACATCAGGATTACATCTCATTACTTTTGTTACATCTTACTTTTCCGATATTGAATATATTTTTTCTAAACGTCCAAATTCTTAAGGCCTCTAAAAGAGAGTTGTAAAACAGCACAGAAATGAGAGTAATTAATTACTATAAATTTTATGAGTGATGTGACGTGTAATGATGCAGAAACTTGTGCTTAAGAAAGACCTGATGTTTTTCTGATCCAGTCATATTCTGTTTCTTTATGAGAATGATAATTCCATGGGTGGTCACTCTGTACTATTTCTTATCATGGACAGAATAGTTGTATGTATATTTATGCTAAGTTTCATATTTTTATAACCATGAGGAGACAAATCAAACAGTGGGAAATGATATTTGTTATAAATGTACCTCAGAAAGAATTTATTTCTATAATACAATAAGGAATTCAGCTCTTAAGACAGATATCTCCTTAGTATGGCCTTCCATGACTATTGTATTTTAAATGTCACTCCTGTGTCAAATAGTCTTATTTCCTCCTTTTTTCTGTTTCATTTTTCTCCCAACCACTCAACACCTAATATACTATTGTGAAGTATGAATTTTTCCCTCTGTCTCTTTCCACTGGAATATAAGCTCTCTGAGAGCAAATATTTAAAATATTTTATTTTCTGATTCAGTACCTGAGACAAAAACTTGGGACTCAAATGTATGTTAAATATTAAACTACTAAAATTGTTAGTAAAAAGGTAAGTAACCCATTTAAAAAAGAGTCAAAGTCCATAAAGAGGCATTTCTCAAAGAAGGGGATGAATGGCATAGATGGAAAAAAAATGCTTACTCTGGGAAGCACAAATTCAGATCAGATCACACTGTAGTATGATGTTCTTCTCACTCAATTTTCAAACATGGAGAAGTTTTATGATTCCAAGAGTATGATGATATGCAGGGAATCATCAGCAAGGCAGGAGCGGTATTAATTGGTATTTGGGAAAACAGATTAGCATTTTCTTTAAATTTTAACATACCTTTTCCCCATGACTCAGTAGTTTCACTCCCAGGTTTATCTTCTAGAGTTTCCTGTACATTTTCACTGGGAAACAAAATAAGATACTTTTCATACAACATTTGTAAAAAGGCCAATTTTGGAAGGAACCTCAATACTAATTTACATGTGAACTTAAAGTTAAATCATGATATAATAATACAATGGAATATTACACACTGCAGGACAACCATGGTCTGTGAAGCTAAAATGAAAATTATGCATATGAAATCAAGCAGCAAAAGTCTATTGGTAGAAAATGCCATATAAATAATGGTCAGAAACAAAAAACTGAATAGTATCTTGTTATTTGGAACAGAATGTTAAAACATACACACATACAAAAATTAAGATGTACTTAAAATGAATGTGTGTGGGTAAATTACTTGGTGTATTATAATGCACCAGAAAAGAATATTCCCTACTTTATTCCTGCCTCTTCTGGGACATTATATATAATTAATATTGTGTAGTTACATTGGATTGACCATAAGGTTGGAGAGAGGTATTTCATACTTATTGGTGCAGCAGTCAAATTTCTTTGACTAAGCCAGTGTAACTGAGAGTGGTCTGGGTAGCTCTGAAACATACTGCATTTAAAAAAAAATATATATATATATATATATATGTGTGTATATATATATATTTTTTTGGCTGCGTTGGGTCTTTGTTGCTGTGCACAGGCTTTCCCTAGTTGCAGTGGGCGGGGGCTACACTTCATTGTGGTGCATGGGCTTCTCTTGTTGCGGAGCACAGGCTCTAGGCACATGGGCTTCAGTAGTTGTGGCTCATGGGCTCTAGAGGGCAGGCTCAGTAGTTGTGGCGCACAGGCTTAGTTGCTCTGCAGCATGTGGGATCTTCCTGGACCAGGGCTCAAACCCTTTTCCCCTGCATTGGCAGGCAGATTCTTAACCACTTCACCACCAGCGAAGTTCCATACTGCATTTTTAAGGATTACTAATTTATATCATATCACAGAGGAGTGCAAAAATAATCAGAGAATGAGAGTTCTGTTTCAGATTTAGGAGCACAAAGCTGCATGAAATATATTTTATAGGCTCTAAGAAGGTATCAGTTGAAAGAGGAACCATTAATTTAGGGGTAGCTAAAAAACTGTCAGCATGCCATTAATTTTAAGATGAATCCTGATTTAAGTGATAATAATTTGCTTAAAAATGTGTGTGCCTCAATGTGCACATGTGCTCTCCATCTATTCATTGTTAAGATGAATGGTATAGGCAGTACTTATTGTGAGAGTGTAAGTTAGTGTTGGGGAGCTCTAAGAAGGTATTTTCTTGGTCAAGTTTAGAGAATAGTATTGCCTCAAAAGATATCTAGATTAATCTTTAATCCTTAAATTGGGATATAGAGTTACTTAGAGAAAGGATTGTGAGTAGAAGATAAATGTTGAAACTGAAAAATATTATTGTAGATAAGGAACCACTGATAGGAGACAAATAGCCTGGCCAGACTAGATTGGAAAATATGGAGTTGTGAAATGGTAGCTAGAATATCTAATGTGCCTGGAGTTGTTAAAAAAAAAAGTTGTTTTCCAGAATGATGCCACTTAACTCCTGTTTTCTGTTGTATTTAGAGTAGTGTGTTCAGTGCCACCTTAGGTTTTAGCATAGGGCTGACATTTTACATCAAAGGTTAAAATAGCCTAGGTAAGATGAGTCACACATATGAAAGAAACTTTTATGTGAAATGAATAAAAAGGGTATTTCTAAATAGGCTTTTGGAAACAGGTTGAAACATGCTATTTAAGGATCTCAGCTAATAGAAACTAAGTATGTTGAGAAGTAGGTGGAGTGCTTATATAGAGATTAGTCATGGTTAAGACTAGTTTCAAGAGAGTGAGTAATCATAGTGAAAGTGGAAACTTATGATTTGATGTTCAAGAGAGGTTTGTTGTTGAACAACCCTGGTGTAGTAAACTAAGGCATTAGAGCCAGCATGTAGAAGTGAATTCGTTCTAGGTCAAATTATGGTTTTACCTCTCATCACTTTTACACTTCTTGTACATTTGTATTTCTGTGAATAACTCCAGGAGGATTTCAGCTTGAGCTATAGAATTGTTTCTATAATCAGGAGAAAATTAGTGCAATTATAAATTTATTTTAGTGTTGATGTGTTTAGAATAGAAAAGGGGGGACTCCAGCCGGAAGCTTGTAGACTTCCCACTGTAATCTCTAGTTGGAAGTATAAGGACCTGGACATTGTTATTCTTCCTCAGTCCAATCCCTTCTTTGATCTATCATTTGAAAACCCTTGTTAACTGATTTTTCTTACAATTCTACCTACTGCTCATAATCAGTCATCCCAGTCTCTCATTTTCAGATTTCCTGAGTGAACCACTTTTGAGAGTCCTATTATCTATTTACCATTCATTTCCTTATTTTTAAAATGCCAACTATATAGTAATAATCATCATAATTTTGTTGTCCTTTTTTCTCAAGGAGTATAGGAATAGTATAAACATTTGGAATGTTTATTTCAGGGAGACTTGGTGCCTAGAAAGCAAATAATTAAATACAATATAGCACATATATATAAAGGCTGCATCCTATAAGAAATGTGTTTAATGTTCATAAGACATTTTAATTTTCTTTATTTTATAAGACAGCAAACTTGATAACCTCTTAGAGAAAAGTCTGGCAAATCAAGGAAAATACTTGCAGGAAGACTTTTTTGCTCAACTTCAGAATAAAGACACAGTTGAGAAAACTTTCCGCCAGGAGTTACACTGCAGAGAACATCAAAGCACTCACTCAGAAATAAAGACCTTTGAAATTGGAGGAAACTTAAGCCCTGATGCAGCCCTTACCTTTCCCCAGAAATGTGACACAAAAGGGAGCTTCCATCATGATACCATATTTTGGCAAACCTCGCCCGCTCAGTCTACCTTTAGTGTACATCAGAGAACTCAAATAAGGGTGAAACCCTATGGATGTAAAGAATGTGGAAAATCCTTCTCTAGGAAGTATTACCTTATTGGACATCAGAGAACTCATACTGGGGAGAGACCTTATGCATGTAATGAATGTGAGAAAACTTTTACCCACACGTCACACCTCAGAGATCATCAGAGAACTCATACAGGGGAGAAACCGTATGAATGTAGTGAGTGCGGGAAAGCTTTTAGCCATAAGTCAACCATAAAAAGACATCAGAGAAGTCACACAGGTGAGAAACCCTATGAGTGTAATAAATGTGGAAAAGTCTTCTATACAAAGTTTCACCTCACTGAGCATCAGAGTAGTCACACAGGGGCAAAACGCTATGAATGTAGTGAGTGTGGAAAATCTATCTGTAGGAAGTCATACCTCGTTGTGCATCAGAGAATTCACACGGGGGAGAAACCCTATGAATGTAATGAGTGTGGAATACTTTTCTATAGGAAGTCATACCTCACTGGACATCAGAGAACTCATAGTGGGGAGAGACCTTATGCATGTAATGAATGTGAGAAAACTTTTACCCACATGTCAAACCTCAGAGAACATCAGAGAACTCATACAGGGGAGAAACCTTATGAATGTAGTGAGTGTGGGAAAGCTTTTAGCCATAAGTCAACCCTAAAAAGACATCAGAGAAATCACACAGGGGAGAAACCCTATGAGTGTAATAAATGTGGAAAATGTCTCTCTAGGAAGTCTCACCTCACTCGGCATCAAAATTCACACAGAACAGAAACCTTAACAGTGTAGTAAGTGTGGAAAACCCTTCTGTGAAAATTCTCATCTACCTCTGCATCAGCGAATTCACGGAGGAGAAACCCAATGAATGGGTTGAATGTGAGAAAGCTTTAACTAGATGCCAGTCCTAAAGATTTCAGAGAACTCACACTGGGGAGAAATCCTATTAGTAATGAACGTGAGAAAGTTTTCCCCTATAAACTGAACCTCAGAGTACATCAGACAGTCCCCACGTGGGAGAAACCTTATCAACGTAGTAAACTTTAGAAAACTTAAAGCAGCAACCCAGGCCTAAGAACACATCAGAGAAGTCACACAGGGAAATCCCATTCATGATGAATATGGGAAAGCTTTTAGCCAGAAGTCAGGTCTTAGGACACATCAGACTGAGAAACTCTATGAATGTAATGGATATGGGGAAACTTTGACTGGAAGTGCAGCATCAGAGAACTCAGGGGAAGATCAATGAGTATAATAAACCTGGAAATTTTCTCTTCGAGAAATCAACCATCAATCAACAAAACTCCCAGAGAAATCCCTCATGTGCATTGTGTATGGATAGTGTTTCAACCAGATTTCAGCCCTCATTGGACATTAGAGGACTCACACAAGAGGTAAATCCTTGAAATTAATCACTTATGAACAGTCTTTCCACCAGACTACTCAGTGGGTGTTCGAAATTTACACAGGAAAAACATCCTGTGAAGGTAATGGATGAGGAAAACTTTTCTCCCCAAAGACAACCTTCAATTTAATTGTATTGGAATCCAACATGAGGGTAGTGGGAATTATGCACTTTTTATGTAAAAACTATCATTATGTAAACATGTTAGAGGATACATTTGGATAGTTAAAATACCTCATGTTCCTATTTTCTCTTACTGTCTTCTGGCCAGTGTATAAAAGATATACAATTGTTAGTGAATTGCCTCTTCAGGAAAGAAGCCAAACAATGTTTTCTGCAAGACTTTTATTGTCTCAGGGTCACCAGTGCATTTAGTGTGAACATTACATTCATTATGCAAAAGTCATATGCACAGTCGTTGGGGGAACAAATCTGATTCAATTGAGTTGCTGTGAACAGTGGTACTCACTATTTACCCTGTAAACAGAAAAAGAAGTTGTATTTCCATTCTCTTTTAGTTCAAAATATTTTAAAATTATCTGGGACTCTTTTGATGTAAATGTTATTTAGAAGTGTGTTGTTCAGTCTGCAAATGTTTTGATATTTCTGGCTGTTTTTTTAATTAATTCTAGCTTCATTGTCTTTTGAATTGTGCATTGTGACCCACAATGTTGTCTATCTCAATCAAAGTGCCATCCTGAGCTTAAAAATGTGTATTCTGCTGTTGTAGAATAAAGTATTCTATAAACGTTGATTAGATCCCATTGACTGATGGTGCTGCTCAGTTCAACTGTGTCCTTGTTTCGACTGATGAATCCATTAAGTACAAATGGAAGTTTGTTGAAATCTCAAACTATAATTGTTTTCAGTTCTTTTTTAAAAAAATTATTTATTTTTGGTTGCGTTGGGTCTTTATTGCTGCACGTGGACTTTCTCTTGTTGCAGCAAGCGGGGGCTACTCAGCATTGCGGTGCTCGGGCTTCTCATTGCTGTGGCTTCTCTTGTTGTGAAGCAGGCTTAGTAGTTGTGGCGCATGGGCTTAGTCACTCTGCGGCATGTGGGATCTTCCTGGACCAGGGCTCAAACCCATGTCCTCTGCACTGGCAGGCAGATTCTTAACCACTGTGCCACCAGGGAAGTCCCAGTTCTTGCCTCCTATTTTGATATGTTTTTAAACACATACTCTTAAGGCTTGTTCTATCTTCTGCTGAATCTACCCCTTTACCATTATGTAATGCTCCTCTTTATTCCTGATAATTTTCCTTTTGTTAATTCAGCTTTGTCTGAAAGTAATAAAGCTACTGTAGTTTACTTTTTTTTTTTTTTTTAATGGCTTTTAAAATTTTATTTATTTATTTGGCTTAGTTGCGGCATGCCAGACCCTTCGTTGTGGTGCGTGTTCTCTTCGTTGCGGCTCGCAGGCTTCTCTCTATTTGTGGCACACAGGCTCCAGAGTATGCGGGCTCAGTAGTTGCGGTGCACAGGCTTAGTTGCCCTGTGGCATGTGAGATCGTAGTTCCCCAACCAGGGATCGAACCCATGTGCCCTGCATTGGAAGGTGGAATTTTAACCACTGGACCACCAGGAATTCCCTTCATCCCTTTACTTTTGATATATCTTTCTACATTCAAAGGGGTTTTGTATAGATAGCATATATTTGGGTCTTTTTTTAATCCACTCTGAGATTGTTTTTTCATTGGTATATTTAGATAATTCACATATATCTGCCGTTTTAAAATATTTATTCATTGTACTTTTTCATTCTTCTCTTTTCCTGCCTTGTGTAAATTTTTTTTTTTTTTTTTTGCGGTACGTGGGCCTCTCACTGTTGTGGCCTCTCCCATTGCAGAGCACGGGCTCCGGACACGCAGGCTCAGCAGCCATGGTTCACAGGCCCAGCCGCTACGCGGCATGTGGCATCTTCCTGGACCAGGGCATGAACCAGTGTCCCCTGCATCGGCAGGCGGACTCTCAACCACTGCGCCACCAGGGAAGCCCTGCCTTGTGTAATTTTAACTGTGCATTTTATGTGATTGCATTTTCTTTCCTCTTGATATACCAGTTATCATTTTTAAAAGCTTTAGTGGTTGCCCCAGAGTACACTATACACTTAAAGGTAATTCAGGTACTTTCAAATAATACTCTATATGCTGGAAGTTTGAACAGCATATTCCTAGATAGTTTTATTTATATATGGCTTGGTGTCCGATGGCTTCCTGGATCTGTGGTGGGAGTCTGTCTCTAATTTTGAAAAACTCAGCCATTATTATTTAAAATATTTCATTTGTTTTTGCCTTCTCCTTCTGGTACCCTCATTATACATATGTTGCTTCCTTTGTAATTGTCCACACATCCCTTGGGTGTTCTGTTTTTTTTTCCTTTTATTCCTCTTGCATTTCAATTTGCTGTTTCCATCTTGAAGTTCATTGATTGTTCCTCTGCTGTGTCCAGGCTACTTGGGAGCCCGTCAAAGGTATTTTCATTTCTGCTGTAGTGTTCTTTTTTTTTTTTATAAATTTACTTTTTATTTATTTATTTTTGGCTGCATTGGGTCTTTGTTGCCGCGCATGGGCTTTCTCTAGTTGCGGTGAGCAGGGGCTACTCCTTGTTGCAGTGTGTGGGCTTCTCATCGCGGTGGCTTCTCTTGTTGCAGAGCACGGGCTCTAGGCATGTGGGCTTCAGTAGTTGTGGCTCGTGGACTCTAGAGTGCAGACTCAGTAGCTGTGGCACACTGGCTTAGTTGCTCTGCGGCATGTAGGATCTTCCTGGACCAGGGATTGAGCCTGTGTCCCTTGCTTTGGCAGGCGGATTCCCAACCACTGAGCCACCAGGGAAATCCCTGCTGTAGTGTTTTTAACTACTAACTTTTCCTTTAGGATCTTTCCTAGAGGTTTTTTAATATATATATTTTTATTTTTATTTATTTATTTATTTATTTTTGGCTGCGTCGGGTCTCAGTTGCGGCACGTGGGATCTTTCATTTCAGCGCATGGGCTCTTTGTTGTGGTGTGCGGGCTTCTCTCTAGTTGTGGCATGTGGGTTTTCTCTTCTCTAGTTGTGGAGCATAGGCTCCAGGGCGCATGGGCTCTGTAGTTGTGGCGCGGGGGTTCCATAACGCGTGGGCGCTCTAATTTTCGGCATGTGGGCTCTAGTTGAGGTGCATGAGCTCAGTAGTTGTGGCACACAGGCTTAGTTGCCCTGCGGCATGTGGGATCTTAGTTCCCTGACCAAGGATCGAACCCTCGTCCTCTGGTTGGAAGGAGGATTCTTTACCACTGGACCACCAGGGAAGTCCCTTTCCTACAGTTTTAATCTCTGTTCTCCTAATGTCCATTTGTATTTGCGTGTCATCCTTTTTTTTGCAATAGAGCCTTTAGCCTATTAATCATATTTTAAAATTCCAGTCTGATAATTACAAAATCTGTCAAATTTAAGTCTGGTTCTCTTGCTTGCTTTGTCTCTACATACTGTATTTTTTCTTGTCTTGTAATACATTGTAATTTTTGGCTGAAAGCCAGACATAATTTATTGGGACTTCAGTGAGAGGGTTATGTTTATCTTGCTAGGACTTATGCTAGCATGTTCACTGCACTGTTCACTGTTTGCTATACCTGTAGGTGTCTAAATCAATTTCCTCTAATATGCTTGTTTTTCTGTTCTTGATTGTCTTTGAGTTTCCCTAGAATTTCCTCCTCAGAGTCTAAATCTTGCAGTTCTTTCAGCTGTAATCCTCTTTTATGCAAGAATCCTGTTAATGAGTTAATAGGTGTGGGGGGAGGGGAAGCAGTCTATGATTACATATCAGTCTTTTACTTGACCTGTGCCCCTGGGATGTATCCTTCTCAAGTGCTTCTCAGCTTTTTGTTTCCTGTAGGTGTGAGAAACAGGGAGGCTTGGAGTTGAGTGTTTTCCTTCCCCTACATGAGTTAGATTAACTCAGAGTAATTTCTCTTAAGAACAGGCACAGAACAGTATGCTCTGGATATATTAAAAATGGCTCCTTTTCCCCCTCCCTGCTGGAAACACGAGGGGATTTTTCTCTGACCGTCATCAGGAGAACTTGGTGGGGCTCCTTGAGGTAAAACTCATGAACGTCTGGCACTTCCCCTAAGAATAGGCTCACGGGAGTTTCTAAATCTCAAGCTAGTCCATACTCAAGCTCCAGCAGTTTGATTATATTTACCTACCAGTTTCTGGCTCTAGCAGCTTCTTCTCTTGGCAAGCTGTGTTTCTCTGTATTCACCTCTTCTGGGGCAATTGTTTTCCCAGTGACCTTGTTGCAGCAAGGGGGACCCCTTCTAGGGCCTGAGAGCGGGCTCTTGTCTAGCACTCGGAAATGAATTGTCCGAGGAGACGCACATGCTGAGAAAGCAAGAGACTTTATTGGGAAGGGGCACCTGGGTGAAGCGCAGGAGGGTAAGGGAACCCAGGTGAACTGCTCTGCCATGTGGCTCGCAGTCTCGGGTTTTATGGCGATAGGATTATTTTCCGGGTTGTCTCTGGCCAAACATTCTGACTCAGGGCCCTTCCTGGTGACGTGTGCATCGCTTAGCCCAGATGGATTCCAGTGAGGCGGATTCTGGGAGGTTGGTAGGACATAATGGACTGGAGTCTCCTCTCTCCTTTTGACCTTTCCCTAATTCTTCTGGTTGGTGGTAGCTTGTTAGCTCCATGTTCCTTACCAGGATCTCCTGTCATAAAATAACTCATGCAAATGGTTACTGTGGTGCCTGGCTAGGGTGGGCAGTTTTAATCACTGTCTCCCCTAACAACCTCAGTTGTCTGATAGATCCAAGAAGTGTAGCTGTTCACTTTATTTGTTAGATTTTCTTCATTGTTGTGAAGCTGGGACTGACAGTTTCAAGGCTCTTCACATGTTGGAGTGGAAACATGAACATATCGTCTCCACGGTTTTTGATAATGCTGCTAGGCTTGAATTATCCCTGCTCTGATGCACTTCCTCAAGGCAAAACTGAGGAGCTGTTCCAACTGCCTCTCCTTCCCAGGTAAAATCTCTGCATCGCTGCTCTGGAACTGGGTTCAGGCAGTATCCTGCTTCTCCTGGAATGACATGCATGCTCTGCAAACATGCTGGATAGGGGCTGTAATGGCTAGTCTTCTTGGATTGCCCTTCCCTGTGTGGAGACTCCACCCCGTGAGCGACTGTGAGGTTTATCAGGACTTAAATAATTTTGACTTACTGTACCTGGAGTAGAGCTTCCATCCCATGTGTACCGTCTGGGTGGGGATATTCACTGCCGTGTCTGCAAGAAAGAGCTTCTGCAGCCCCGGGCGGGCAGAAATGAGAAATTCCATGTCCTGCCCCTCCTGAGGTAAAAATGCAAAATTCTGAAATGGGGGAATGGAACCCATTTGCTGGTTTGAATCTGCTCAGATTAGCATGCCCACAGCAAAGATCTGTGGGGTGGGAGAAGGGGAAAGTAATGCATTCATATTTCAGACTCTGGCTGTTCTTAGTAAAATTTAGATTTTCTCAAAATTGTGTTTTTCCCTTTACAATATGCACTACAGACAATATCCAGAAACTTTTAATAATATTTTAAAGACAATTTTCTCCAGTTAACTCGGCTTTTTTGCTGTTGTCGTTGGGTTTTTCTGTTTTTTATGTGAGTAGATGATCCACCACACCTCAGTGCTTAGCCTCAGAAAACCCTCTGGCTGCTTTAAAATTTTTCTTCTCATGTTTAGGTTTTGAAGTTTTTCTGTTGTGTACCTACATATTTTCTTCACATTTATGTTGCTTTGATTTTGAGATTCTTGGATACAAAAAGTAATTTTGTCACCAAATTTTGGAAATTTTCAGTAATTATTTCTTCAGATATTTTACCATTTTTCTCTATATCTTAACCACACACATTCGATCGCTAGTATTTTCTCACAGGTCATTGATACAGTGTTCACTTGTTTCTCAGCCTATTTGTCTTTCTGATCTTTAGTTTAGATAATTTCTATGGATCAAGAATGTGCCCCCATAACAAAAAGCAATTGCCTGGTTGTGCATGACTGAAAATACTGGCGTGACATATTTTGTTCATTATTACTTGTCTTTGACTGAATTAGTACCAGTTGCGTACTAAGTACTCTGTCACTAGCAGCCCAGAAGTCTAAAGACATTGCATTTTTTTTTTTTTTTTTTTGCGGTACGCAGGCCTCTCACTGTTGTGGCCTCTCCCGTTGCGGAGCAACAGGCTCCGGATGCGCAGGCTCAGCGGCCATGGCTCATGGGCCCAGCTGCTCCACGGCATGTGGGATCTTCCCAGACCGGGGCACGAACCCGTATCCCCTGCATCGGCAGGCAGACTCTCAACCACTGCTCCACCAGGGAAGCCCAAGACATTGCATATTTTAAAAGATCATTGTGGCTGTTTTGCAGAAAATGTATTAAAGATGCTAACATTAGAGGCAAGTGGACCATTTGGAGGTGGCTGGAATAAACTCAGGAGAGAAACTGTGATGCCCACAGGTTTGATGTGTATTCTCAGGTTAATCCAGCTAATAGGCCTTAACTCTGTATCTTCTGGGGCAGATGTTTGTCTGCCCCCAAAGAATAAGCAGGGATTGGGTCCTGGACAGCCAATGAACTGAATCTGTTAAAACTTCCTATTTTATCTTCCATGTAAATTTGATGATAGTAACACCACCACCACCTAACACTTGTAAAACACTTGCAATGGCACATTGCCACTCCTTTTATATAGATTAACGTCTTCACACTTCATAATAGCCCCATGAGGCTGTCAATATATTACACACATTTTTCAGATGAACATACAATGATTTAAGTGAGGTTAAGTGTCCTACCCAATATCCCATAGGAGACCTGAGACTTGAGCCCATGGAGTCTGGAAACAAGTCCATGCCCTCAAAGGTGTGTCGTGTACCAACACTGGATAAGTCAGAGCATGCTATTTGGGACTCCATCATACAAATTACAAAGGCAGACAATATATGGATTATAGAATTAAGATTTGTACAGTCAGTTCTAGATAGGTATTTCACTGAAACACATTGGAAGTACAAAAAAAACACCCCACGAAGTTTCCCTTTAGAAAGTTTTGGGTAACCTAGATGACTCTCCATTTGACCCTGCTTCTCCCCTTCTGCACCCTAATTCCTGCTCTTATACTTTAAATTTGCAAAGAAAGGGCTTCCCTGGTGGTGCAGTGGTTGAGAGTCCACCTGCCGATGCAGGGGACACGGGTTTGTGCCCCGGTCCAGGAAGATCCCACATGCCATGGAGCGGCTGGGCCCATGAGCCGTGGCCACTGAGGTTGTGCGTCTGGAGCCTGTGCTCCGCAACAAGAGAGGCCACAGCAGTGAGAGGCCTGCATACCACAAAAAAAAAAAAAATTTTGCCAAGAAAGAGTGAACTCACAGAACCATAGACACACCCCCACCCCCAGACCCTAATAAAGACAGAACCCCAGGTCCGTGCTCCATGCCTATATATCTAACTCACTGTGTGGCCCTCAGGTATGCCCTGTACACTCCAGGACCTGTTGTTCTTCAGAGCTCTCCAACGATTTCTTGCTCAGGTGCATTCTATGATTAGGATAACCACAGGCTGGCCCAGCCACAACATTGGCTCTGGTAGGAGGTGTCTGTGGTTTCTCACCACCAGTAGTACATCCTAGGTGAGTGCCTCAGGGATTCCTACTCAATAACCTCACTATTAATAGAATGAGACCAGTACATCCTGCTGGCTACGCCAGCAGGATTGCATGATTGTACTTGCAGTTAACCAAGGGGAGTTCCCTTTATCAGTGACTGGCTAACGCAGCTGGGTAACACCCTTTGAGAAGGCAGCAACCACTTACTGGAGGTCCATGACACTGCTTTGTGTTTTTGCATATTCTTCTGCCATGTGTTGTCAGCAGTACCCATCCCCAAGTGTCACAACTGCCGTAATAATTGAACAGTTTTCCCAGAGCTGCATGGTCAAGGCCATATGATCTAATAAAATGATTAGACCACTAATTATAAAGGTCTTAATTAACTGTTAATATAATCAACTATCTTCCACACCTCACGCCAAGGAGCGCTAAGGAGGGGGGATTGAATCATAAGGCTATTATCACTGCCCAAGGTGGAGCTCTGGTCAAAGGCACAAGGAAAGGGTATTCCCATAGGTAAGGTGGAGGGAAGCTTACCCCTGAAACCACTGAGGCAGTAGCATGCCAGGACTATTGTGTCCTAACCTAGATGAGGGAAATATCCTTGCAACAGAAACTCATGGCACCAAGAAAGGGGAAATTCAACCAAGACTTGCTTTCTCTAAGTGGCTGCCTCACTTGCTGCTGTAACTCTTTGTCCCCCAACCTAACGGGATACTGTGGGTGTTGGGATGTGATTTCTTTTGTGTCATGATTCATCTTGTGTGAAATCATAGGACTTACGTATATTAATTAATTTTAAATGGAGTCATAGTGGCAAATGTGAACCTACATATTGGTTGTTTTGAAATGTTCGGTATATGACTGTGGATGTCTTAGTGTGATGAATTAAGAGTGTTACTTTAAGCATAAAGACAGACATATGGATCAGTGGAACAGAAAAGAGAGCTTAGAAATAAACCCACACACATATGGGCAATTAATCTTCAGCAAAGGAGGCAAGAATATACAGTGGAGGAAAGAGTCTCTTTAGCAAGTCGTGCTGCGAAAGCTGGCCAGCTGCATGTAAATCAGTGAAGTTAGAACACACTCTTAACACCATACACAAAAATAAACTCAAGATGGCTTAAAGACTTAACTATAAGACATGACACCACAAAACTCCTGGAACAGAACATAGACAAAACATTCTCTGACATAAATTGTGACAATGTTTTCCTAGGTCACTCTACCAAGGCAATAGAAATAAAAGAAAAAATAAACAAATGGGGCCTAATCAAACTTACAAGCTTTTGCACAGCAAAGGAAACCATAAACAGAACAAAAAGACAACCTATGGACTGGGAGGAAATATTTGCAAATGATGCAACTGACAGGGGCTTAATTTCCAAAATATACAAACAGCTCATACAACTCAATAACAAAAACACAAACAACCCAGTCAAAAAGTGGGCAGAAGACCTAAATAGAAATTTCTCCAAAGAAGACATACAGATGGCCAATAGCACACAAAAAGATGCTCATCATCCCTAATTATCAGAGAAATGCAAATCGAAAGTAAAATGAGGTACCACCTCACACTGGTCAGAATGGCCATCATTAAAAGTTTGCAAATAACAAATGTTGGAGGGAGTATGGAGAAAACGTAACCCTCCTACACTGTTGGTGGACATGTACGTTAGTGTAGCCACTATGGAAGACAGTATGGAGGTTCCTCAAAAAGCTAAAAATAGAATTGCTGTATCATCTAGCAATCCTACTCCTGGGCATATACCCAGACAAAACACTAATTCTACAAGATACATGCACCCCTATGTTCATAGCAGCACTATTTACAATAGCCAAGACATGGAAAAAACCTATATAAATGTCCATCTATAGATGAATAGATAAAGAAGATGTTGTATATATATACAACAAATACTACCCAGCCATAAAAAAAGAATGAAATAATGCCATTTGCAACCACATGGATGGACCTGGAGATTATCATACTAAGTGAAGTAAGTCAAAAAGAGAAAGACAAATACCATATGATATTACTTACATATGGAATGTCAAATATGACATATACGCAAAAGAAGCAGACTCATAGATAAAGAGAACAGACACGGTTGCCAAGGGTAGGGACGGATTGGGAGTTTGGGATTAGCAGATGCAAACTATTATCTATAGAATAGATAAACAACAAGGACCTACTGTATAGCACAGGGAACTATATTCATTATCCTATAATGAACCATAATGGAAAGGAATATGTGTATATATGTACAACTGAATCACTCTGATGTACACCAGAAACTAACAAAACACTGTAAGTCAACTATACTTGAATTAAAAAAAAAAGTGTAGGTAAGGTATTCGATGACATCCAAGGAAATACTTCACCAGAACAGAAGGAGCAACTAATGAGAGAGGAGTCCCCCTGGGGTGTAACCACTATACCCTACCAGCAGGCTCCTTCAAATGAGACCACTGAACTCAGCAACTTGAAGGCACTTTGCTGGAGGACCGACTCCACCCTGCTGAGAGCTGTTCCCGACTGATGCTGCTGGAGCCTCTGTGGGAGCAGAAGGCAACTTCCCACTCTTGCTTGTCTCAAGACCTGTTGCTGGACCAGAGAGATTGCTGCTGGTGCTGACACATTTCTTTCTTAGACTTCTCCTTGGTGTGGTTCGTTATCCCCTTTGAACGTTAACTATTTTGACTAATCTGTGATGTGTGCTAATTTTGTGCAATAAACCGAGTGACTTGTTGAATATTGGCTAGTTTCATGTATCTTAATCTTGTGATTATTACCTGGCCTTACTGCTGGGCCCTGTAACAAAACAGTGGGTCCAATCCCTAACACAGTGTTGAAAAAAAAAAAAATTAATGGACAACTGTTAAGTGTTCTGAGCATCTTGTGCCAGTGCCTTCTGAAACTCTGGAAGAGATTCAGTAACTCCTCCATAAATGTAAAATCCCTATAGGAACTTCCTGGATGTGGCTTGGGAGCACAGCAGGCCAGGGCTTTGTTATTACTCTCCAGAGGCCTCGGGGCTTTTTCCGAAGACCCTGTGTGTAAGACACTAGTGGAGGCAGACCCTAATTCTTGGGTGCTTCACTGGGACACCCAGGAAGGGGAGTCAGCCACTTACTAAGAGGGCTTACAAGAAGTCCTCCACGAAATTTCCAATACCAACACATAAGGTTCAGGTAACAGGAGAAAAACTCAAAGTCAAACTGAGATCTGAAATTATATCTTCAATTGAAAACTTAAAAATTTGGTGCAGCAGAGGGGAGAGAAGGGAGCTGATGGACTGTTGCGGGTTTTTGGAATGGGCCCTGGAGTGTTACTCTCAGCTGCTGAAATGTACCAACTAGCCAGTACCTCTTAAAGACCTTAAAGATCCACCTGGGCTGTGTGCTCATTTCCTCTGAGATACCACAACCTAAGCCCTCTTGGCTTTCCCCGAATGAGGGCAGAGCCAAAACACACACCTCATGAGATACCCCTGCCACCAAGGAAAAAGCTGATAAGGTTATTAAGGCCTCTAGTGATGGGGAGGGGAGGACAAGAGAAGACAAGAACCACTGATACTCGCACCAGCCCTCCCTCTCCTCACCTGGGTGTTTATTGCCTGTCACCATGCCCACCTTTCATCGTGGTGATTACTGCTAAGCTCAGTGAATAGAAAACATTAGATGAGGCCCATCTTGTGCTGCACAAAATTGGCATGATCCAATGGGTGTCCCATTTCTATGACTATAGTGACTCAAATGAACGCCTCTCTGTTTCTAACCCTAAAGAGGGCCCATTTAACTCTTTAGTCCAGAGGATTTTTACAAGGCGCTCCCCCTAAATACACAGTGGCACTATTCCATTTTATTGAGACTTTTGAAACCATTCAAAAGGCACCGAAGGACATGAACCCGGTCATTAGACGTGGAGGAGAGATTTGCACCCAGACACCCAAATACTTGAGGCTTATGCCCCTCTGCCCCACTGCCCTAGAGAGACGGCCCTAAAGCAAATTTCCCTCAATTGAAAAGGCTCCCCATTTCCTCCCCAATGAATTCCCATCCTAATTTTGCTCCTCAAGGGAATACATAGCAGACCTCTGCTGGGAGTCATGGCCACTTGATCTCTGAACAGCCAGTCTCAAAATTTCAGTCTATAGAACTAGCATTCTCACACTGCAGCCCCTTTCTACCATCCATCCTCTTGCCACAAAACCCCCTCAGTCCTTAATGCTCCCTCTGTGTTCTTCCCTAACCTCCAGGACTTCCAGCCACCTAAGCCCCTATCCTGGATAATTGGTGGCTCCTGAGGGCTTTTCCCATCCGCTGGGGACAGTCGCTCCTGTTACCATTCTGATGGACAGTTGGGACAGTAAAAATATGCAGGGTTTTTTTGGCCCTATTGGAAACAATGTCACTATTATTCCAGGTAGTCTCTCTAAATTCCCAGTGTGGGAGCCCTACTACTTGCAGGGAATTGCTGGTAAAACCGTCAGATCCATTCGGATGTAACTGTTGGGACCACTCACATCAAATGGCTTCCTCTTATGGTGGCCCCCTTGGTTCTTTATTTATTGGCATGGATGCACTTACATGAATCTATGCCACATGGAGGAAGCCCAGTTTGCTGGCCTTCCTGCTGGGAGTGGCCAGCTGGCTGCCAATGACTCTTCTTCCTCAGGTCAACATGGTGAGCACCCCCAATACTGACTTAAACAGGGCCCTGAAGTCCTGTGCCCTGTTATTACAGAAATGGGAGTCATTAAGCCCCCAGCCTCCCCTTTCAATAGCAGTGTTTATCTGGTACTTAAGCTAGCCACTGATGAGTGGTGCCTCACCATGGACTAGCTGAACCTCAGTTCTCAGGTTTTCCCAATTAAGACACCAGTTTCTAGTATTATAGAAAGATTGGGGAGATACAAGCGGCCCAAGGAGTGTCCTTTGCCGTCATTGACCTAGTTAATATATCTGTTCCCATCTCAAAGGAATCCCAGATCCAATTTGCTTTCACTTTTCAATGGGTTAAACACATTGCTATGGCTCCCAATGGCATATTTAAACAATACTGCAATTGCACGGACCTCTGCTCCTGGGATTTAGATAAATTGCAATTGGAAAATTGCATCTTTTGTTTTTTTTTTTTTTTTTTGCGGTGCCCGGGCCTCTCACTACTGTGGCCTCTCCCGTTGAGGAGCACAGGCTCCGGACGCGCAGGTTCGGCGGCCATGGCTCACGAGCCCAGCCGCTCCACGGCATGTGGGATCCTCCCGGACAGAACCCATGTCCCCTACATCGGCAGGCGTACCCCCAACCACTGCGCCACCAGGGAAGCCCGGAAAATTGCATTTTTGAGGCATTATTTTGATGGCATTATGCTGAGTTGTCCGTCTGAGGAAATGATATGGGCAGAGTTGCACACCCTTACACACCACCTACACCAGTGTGACTGGGAAAATGCCCCTCAGGACATCTAATGCCCAGTGTTACCTTTACGTTCCTGAGCATCACCTGGGACTTGAAGGGCTGAGAAGTTCCCCCAACTGCCAAATATCCATTGCTCACTGTTGAATTACCCACTACGCTCAGACAGGCACAACACATTCAGGCTTCAGGCCTTTTCAGGTTCTGGAGGCAACACATTCCTTATCTCTCACTGGTTATTTGCCCTATCTATGCCACCACATGCAAATTTGCCACCTTCCATTAGGGTGAGGCCCAGCAGTGTGCTTTGGAAACTGCCCAACAGAAAGTCCAACAAGCCTTACCTTCAGCGCCACCTACTCCACATTCTGAGTATAGTCTGTGGCCACGCCTGACTATGCTTCCTGGGGTCTCTGCACCAAACCTGAGTCTATTGAGTTTCTTTTGGGTTTTGGGCATACAGGAAGGGCTAAACTTGACATCAAAAGCCTTTCCATATTGCAGGAGAATGTACCTTTCCCACACTGCAAGAGGTATCCCATGGCTTTCTTGTCAAAAGCAACTGCAGTCAGCTGTTAATCGATATTCAAGCAGCTCATCCAGAAGGAATCCCATCGAAGCCCATCAGATATTGGTGCTCTGTATGGCTGTAGCCATTCTTACTGCATTATGCAGTCTGGATAATTGAGTTACTGGTAGATCCCGTGGGGCCTAACCATCACTCAGGGACAATATTAGAATAATACTTCTCCTGTCCACAACTGCACCACAGGGTGGATAAACGGGGAATGTTGGAGAGCTGTGTTGGAAGGGTTTAGGCTAGCATGACACCACATCTAAGCAGCAGAGGGATTGAATCCCTTCACAGGAAATGGGTTCTCTGGAGGTGATGTCTAAATGATACTCACCCACCAATTCTTTATATCAAATATTGTTACAAACTAATTGGCCCTGTGAGTGACCATACACAAAACCCATCTGGTTACAGGGACTGTGCTCCCATGATTTGTCCATCACCCTCATGGGTCAGTCCCAAGAACGCCTAAATAGTATCCAGAAGATCTTCTTTAGCCTGGGTTGTAAATGTGCTCAGAATCTTTGTGTGCCTTGGATGCACTGCACATGGAATGAAAGGGCAGCCACCTGTTCCTTTGGGGAATGTGTCCCTGATGACGCCAGGGAGGTGTTAATAATTTGTTCCAGTAGCTGGAGGCACCAAATATGAAAGTCAGTCTTCAGGAAAGCTTCCAAGCTGTATCAGGCTAGTCTGTCCCAGCCCATGACCAATATCCCAACCGGATAGCCCCATTGGAGGGTCACTTGCCCCCTGGGTGGCACCATTCTAGAGGACCTTACCCCTGAGTGAGGTGAACTCAGAATTGGAGAGGACATCATCTCAGATGATTTGCCCCAGCCCAAGAGGTCACTGCTGGAGATGACTATGCCCCATACAGTAGAGAGGACACACCAGGGGCATATCACTGTGTCAGAGACCTTGACACTTGCCCAGATTGCTCTGCTCCCCAGTTTACTGTGATGTCTCTGAAATACTGCAACAGGGTCTAAGCGTTTGTGAGAGAGTGGTTTAAATATATTGCCTTAATAGAATCAGGGGACACACTGGAATATTATTTTCCTGAATTTGCCTGGTGTTTGCCTGCTGACCCTTCCTAATACCAACAGGCTTGTCAGACAGTGAGTACATCCTCTGTCAAGTGCAGGGCAGCCTTGCCTCCTATCTTCCCTATCGTGGCAGTTAAAACTATGCATTCAGCATCACATAGCTTCCCTGCCTAGAAACATTACTCATATAGACTCTTTGCCCTACCTGCTCTCCTTGATCTTCCAATTTTCTGTGCTTACATAGGAATTCCCAGCCATGACTTCTGCGGGCCGCCACCATCCCCTACCAGGACTACCCCTGACACTTTCATAACCACGTCCACTACACTTCCTCCTATATTGGCAAGATGCTTCACAAACACCAGCAATTTTTTTGGCCAATATGCTGAGAGGGCTGCCCATACTTTGAAGTCAGAAATTGCTAGGCCTATCGTGTGGCCTCCAATCACTTGTACTCTACCTTAAATGCTTACCCTGCTGACATATTCAATTTCAGTCGACTCCACTTAACAATAATGTCTTTGCCCTGGGCTTCCCTTCAATTAGATGCCTCATCCGTTTTCTACTCCAACAGCTCCTCCAAGGGTCATTTTGAGGTAGCCTTCAAGCCACCTTGGTGATTTTGTGCCCAGAAGCAAACAAATCTTGGTCCATGTACCCTGTGAATCACACCACTCCTATAGCACAGATAACCATCAATGGGCTCAAATTCCTGCTTTTCTCACTGACAAGCCCAATGAATATTTTACAGTAAAAATGGCCAACTTTGGATTCTACTCTATGCGACAGTGTAAGATACTCACCCAGTACGTTACTCTCTTTCCCAGCCCTCCTCTGATTGACTTTCCCTGGGCTACACACTAAGTGCATCATTGTTTCTCTAGTCCTGCCTGTGGAGGTATAAACCACGGGACACAAAAATCACTGAGTTTCTTGGCTTCTACTGACAAAAAGCCATTTTCATTGCTTTAGTCCTGGGCATTTCAGTTCTACTAGGACTTACTAGCCTGGGCACCAGTGCACTGGCCCTTGCCACACAAAATTGGGTATTTAGTGCCAAGAAATAATTATTGGCAATCTTAACCCAACATATACAAAGCCTCCATGACCCCCTGTCCCTTGTGTAACAGTCATGAGTCACTTGCTCGAGTGGTTTCAGAAAACCACCTGGCCTTAGTTTATCGTCTTGCCAAGGAAAGAGCAGTTTATGCACTCCCTGGGACCACTTGCTGCATGTTCATCACTAACTCAGGACAAATTAAAACCTACTGATACAAGATGGCCCAAGATGTTAAAATATTCAGTAATACTGTCCAAATCTTTGAACATATTCCCTGGGCCTCCAAGATCACTGATGTATTTTCATGGCTGGACCTTTCAAGTTTGGGACAAAGGCTACTGACTGAATATCCAACCATTGTTTGTATAATTATTATAGGATTTGTTATCATAACTGAAATCAGATGCATATTTTCTTGGTACCTACCCCTGACTTTTAACGTATCTGCTACCCTGGCTGTTAGTGTCCTCACCATTAAATCTGATGCCTAGGTATACTAGGGTGGATTGTAGTGTAAGTGCCTGACATTAAGCTTTTGATTGCCCTGGCATCAATTTCAAAGGCATATATCTCAAATAAAGGTATTGCCAACTGTGTGACACAGCTGTTAGCAAAAGAACTAAAGAAGGAACCAGACTGCCTCACTCATAAAATTTCCCTTCTAGAAAGTTCTGGGTAACCTTATAACCGACCCCTTGGGTCACTTCTTCTTTCCCATACCCTAATTCTCACAGCCTATGCTTTAAATTCACCCAAAAATTGTGAACCCATGAAACCATAGACACCCCACCCATCTAATCCTAATAAACGGAGAGCCCCAGGTGTGTACTCTCTCCCTCTGTCCCTCCCTCCCTGTCTCCCCACAACTTCAGTGAGTGGCCCCATGTATGCCATGTACTCTCAAGGACCTGTGAGTAATAAATCTTATTCTTCAAATTTCCCTGATGGTTTCTTGCTGAGCTGCATCCTGTAATCATGAGAATCACAAGGGCTGGCCTAGTCAACGTTTTCCCTAGTGGTGATGGTGGGAAATGTCTGTGGGGTTCACTTTGAGTCAATATAGTAAATGTACTTGCCCAGGCATTCCTGGCAGAGAACAAAGGTATCAATAGGCTGAGTCAATACAACCTATTACAACAGAGATTATTTTTTAATGTAAGAAAGCTTCTGGAGAGAATGTAAAGACATATTACACATTTGAAACAACCTTGTGAATGACATCCTTCTCATCAGAAAAAGGTAACCCAGTATTCTATATCAAGGGAATTGTATTTCAAAACTGAGGTTGACATAAAGACATTTTCAGAAAAATGACAACTGAGATGTTTTGTTACAGCGGATATGCCCTGGAAGAAATGATAAATTGTTCAGGCTGTAGTAAATTCATATCAGATGCAAACTTGTATCCATGGGAAGAAATTGAAGAGCACCAGAAAAGGTAAGTTTACCATTATGTATAAAATACTGCTCCCTCTTTTCCTTCTCTCAGTCTGTTGTTTTTTTTTTCTTCTTTGAAACATAATGGCATGAAATATGTCAGATAACAGGGGTTCAATTGCTAAAGAAGATTCACAATGAATATACTTAGAAATCTACAGTTTAGTGAACGAAAAGTATACAACATAGTTACACATCTAAGTAATGATATGAACCACATTGAAAACTGTGTCATAGCAAGGGGTCTATAGAGGCCAAATCTGGGCTCTAATTATCTTACTTCTGTAAGTGCTGTGACAGAATATACTTTGTATTAGATCAGAAGCCACCAACATATGCAATGACCCCTTGAAATCAGGGAGCCTCAAATGGAATGTTGGTTGAGATGTATTATTTTAAAATTTTGCTAATCATTGAGGCATATTACTGCTACATATTGAGCCTCAATGGTAGAGGCTTTCAGGAGTCTCTCCAATACCATGTGCAATTATCTATGCTCCTGTTTTCAATACACAGTGTTTATGGTTGGTACAATACACTCTTAAATTCTATAGACCCAAAGCAAAACTCTTAATTAGTATGTTTCCCTTCTTGTTCAGAGTTCACTCTCATGCAAATATATTAGCAAAGCAACTCAGGCTCATTCCAGGCCTGGTAGAGTTGAATCTCTCTTGAGCTTGAGCGGCCCATTCTCCTTGCTTGGCTCCACATTGGGTGTGATAAACAGTGTACTTTCCTTCACTACACTCTCAGTGTTAGTAGATTGGTTTTACAGTGCATTGTGCAAGTGGACCCAAGTTTGTTTTGGTAACAATACCAAGTGACTTTTTTTTTAATACAGTGGTATAAAATTAGAAATCAACAACTTGAGGAAAGCTGGAAAATTGTAAAAATTAAACACCACACTCCTGAATAACCAGTGTGTCAAATAAAATATCAAATGAAAAACCAAAGGATATTTGAAATAAAAAATAGAACACAACTTACCAAACCCCTGAGAGTTGCTATAGCAGTTCTGAGAGGGAAGCTTATAGCAATAAATGCATATACTAAGAAGTTAGAAAGATTGCAAATAAACAACCAAAGTTGCATGTTTAGAAAAGAAAATCAAGTTAAACCAAAGTAGCAGATGGAAGGACATAAGATCAGAGCAGAAATAAATAAAATAGAGTTCAGAATAACAATAGAAAAGATAATGAAACTAAGAGCTGATTTTTCTGAGATAACAAAATTGAAAAACCTTTAGCTAGACTAAGAAAAAATGTGAGAAAACTCAAAGAAGAGAAATAATAACTGACACTACAGAATTACATAGGATGGTAGAAGATTATTATGAATAATTATACAGCAACAAATTTAATAACCTAAAAGAAATGGTTAACTTCCTAGAATCATACAACCTACCAAACTGAACCGGGGAGAAACAGCAAGTCTAAACAGACAAAGAAAAAGTAATGAGATTAAATCAGTAATCAAAATTCTCCCAACAGAAAATCCCAGATCAATGGAATATACTGTATAAAGGCACATGTATAAAAGAAGTTAGAGTGCCTGTGGTATATGTAAATAAAGAACCATCTTCTTTCAGTGAAATAATTAGTTCATCACACTGTGGCACATAGAAAAAAAACTTGCTAAGACACATGTATAAAAGAAGATTACAAACAAGGCAGTTGTACTTGTAAAAATGACAGTTACTCTAGTGCAAGACTGAGTTCAACATTCTGTGGAGCATGAAAACACATTATGAATTTACATGTATAGAGTTTTTCCTAATAAAGCTAGCTGTATATTTGAAATAATGACAGTGTTATTAGAGTGAAAAAATGTGGTCACCATACTGGGGAGTGTAGTATAATGTATGTAAAAACCTGTGCATAAAACATATCTTAGAGGGACTTCCTTGGTGGCACAGTGGTTAAGAATGCCCCTGCCAAAGCAGGGGGCACAGATCTGATCCCTGGTCTGGGAAGATCCCACATGCTGCAGAGCAACTAAGTCCGTGTGCCACAACTACTGAGCCTGCACTCCAGAGCCCACGAGCCACACCTACTGAAGCCCGCACACCTAGAGCCCATGCTCCACACCAAGAGAAGCCACCACAATGAGAAGACCACGCACCGCAATGAAGAGTAGCCCCCTCTCACCACAGCTAGAGAAAACCCATGTGCAGCAACGAAGACCCAACACAGCCAAAAATAAATAAATAAATAATTTATTTTAAAAAACGTATCTTAGAATGCTTGTTGTATATGTGAATAAGATCTGTGTATTTCAGTGAGAGAATATGATTACAGTACTGTGGTGCATTGAATACACTATGAAAAGTCACATGTATAGAAAATCTTTCAAGAAAGCTAGTTGTATATGTAAATAAAGGACAGCGTTATTTCAATGAAAAAATGTGTTCACCAAATACAATATGTGTTATATATTCTAAACGAACATGTATAAAAGATGGTCCTAAGAGAATTTTGTTGCATTTCTGTAGTGTTCTTTCAATGAAAGAATGTGTTCAGTAAACTGTGGTACATTAAATTCACTATAATGAAAGCTATACAGACACGTTTTACAGAATGGTAATTGTATGTGTGAATAAGGATAGTGTTATTTTACTGAATGAATAATTCACCACAAAGTGGTACATGGAAAACATTATGTGAAAGCAGGTTTGGAAACCATGTTTCTTTGAATGCTAATGTTTATGCATATGAAGGGGGTGTAAATTCAGTGATAGAATGTGTTCACCACTATTAATAATGTAGTACATTATGGTAAAACTCATGTATAAAATTGTTTCAAAGAATGCTAATTTTCTAAATGAATATGATAAAGTTATTTCAGTGAAGGAAAGAATGACTACAATGTGGTCTTAAGGTTACTCTAATTAAGATACATATATAAAGGATGCTTCCAGTTACTGTGGTTGTACTTCTGAATATGTCCGTGTTAAGTGGAAGAATGTGATCACTGGAAGAATGGTCATGGAATATATTGTGAAAATCACATGTATAAATGATTACCCTAAAATGCTAGTTTTATATGTGAATATATAAAATGATAGCATTTTTTTTCTCAGTGAAAAAATATGTTCAGCATACTGGTGTTGGAATATGCTATGTAAAAATACCTGTATAAAATAAGTTTCAAAAAATTCTAGTTGTATATATGAATGAGAGTATTAGTGTGTTGAAAACATCTCACTAAAGATGTTTTCAACACACTGTGATATTTGCTATACACTATGTAAACACACATGTATAGGAGATGTTTCAAAGAAAGTTATTTATATATATGAAAGAGCAGAGTGACATTCCACTGACATAATGTATTCACCAAACTGTAGTGCATGGAATCCATTATTTAAAGAAACGTTTAAATAAAAGATGTTCCTCATAAAGCTAATTGTTTAATGGAAAAAGAACAGTGTATTACCACGAAAATTAGTTCAAAGTAATGATATATTAGAAACACTAAGGGTCATATAAAAACACTAAGAAGAAATAATATGCCAACAAATTAGGCAATATAGAAAAAATAGATAAATATTTAGAAACATATAGCTTAACAATTATGAATCATGAAAAATAAAAATATGAACTACTAGATCAAGTACAGTAAGGAGATTGAATCACTGTGGTGCACATAATATACTATATAAAGTCACATGTATAAGAGATGTTTCTAAGAATGCTAAGTATATGTGTGACTAATTAAAGCAATGTTTTGATGAAAAACATGTACAGCAAAGTATGGTGCATGATATGAATATAATGCTCAAACATATTATAAAAGATGTTTCTAAGTGTGCTAGTGTTTAGTAGCATCTAAGTAGTGTTATTTTAATGAAACAATGTGTTCAGCACAGTGCTGCATATTATATACACTATCGACACGTATAAAAGATGTGTGAGAATGCTAGTTGTATATGTGAACAAGTACCCTGTTATTTAGTGAAAATGTAATTAACACATTACATTAAAGGAGTACACTATGTAAAGACACGTGTATAAAAAATGTTTATAATGAAGAAAATTATACATGTGAATAAGCATTGTGTTATTTCAATGAAAGATAATTTCACCACAATGTGGTGAATGAAATACACTTAAAGAACCATGTAAATGAGATGTTTCTAAGATTCATACACTTATTTTTTTCATCCAGGTATTGTTACTTCCTGGAAATTATGTTGTCACCACACCACACTGTTCTGCATGAAATATACTATGTAAAGACACATGTACAAAAGACGTTTCAAAGAATACTAGTTTTATATGTGAATAATAAGTGTTATAAGGAAAAGCTTTGTTGACCACACTGTGGTTCAAGTATAATATTATTTAAAGTCATGCATAAAAGATGTTTCAAAGAATGGCAGTTGTTTATGTGAATAAGAATGGTGCTGTTTTATTGAAACGATGTATTCCCCAAGTTGTTGTGTATGTAGTACTATATAAAGACACGTGTATAAAAGATGTTTCTAGGGCTTCCCTGGTGGCGCAGTGGTTGAGAATCTGCCTGCCAATGCAGGGGACACGGGTTCGAGCCCTGGTCTGGGAAGATCCCACATGCCACGGAGCAACTAGCCCCGTGAGCCACAACTACTGAGCCTGCGCGTCTGCAGCCTGTGCTTTGCAACAAGAGAGGCCGCGATAGTGAGAGGCCCGCGCACCACGATGAAGAGTGGCCCCCGCTTGCCGCAACTAGAGAAAGCTCTCGCACAGAAAAGAAGACCCAACACAGCCAAAAATAAATAAATAAAAAATACTGAATACATAACTACTTAAAAAAAAAAGATGTTTCTAGAAATGCTATCTATCTTTATCTTATTACAGTGAAAGAATGTGTTTACCAAACACTGGTGTATATATTCTCTGTTAAAGCACACATATAAAAATTGTTTCCATGTGCTAAATTTGATGCATCCAGGTAGTGTTATATGTTTTAAAGAATGTGTTTACCACATGGTGGTACACAGAATACACTGTAAGATCACATGTATAAATATTTTTCAAAGAATGCTTATTGTATATGGGAATACCATTGTGTATTATTACTTTAGATTCAAATATCTTTCATTCCATTTCAGAAACCTTTTCATTTCCCTCCTTTCAGAAGATATAATCACAAAAGGGAAAGGGAGAAGTTCCTGTGTACCTTTAGAAATCTTCATATAAAATTATACTTAATTTTGGGTCAAGAGTGGGCTGAGGGAGGTAAAAACATAATTAAAAAAAATAATTAAAAACATAATTAAAATTGAGAATGGAAAAAGATCTTGGCTTTATTTTTTTTTAATTCTTTTTAAAAAGTAGATAGTTTAGATGCTTGGAAAATCTGAATTAGTGTTTTCTTCAAAAGAAACGTATAGGAATAACTCTTAAAATTGAAATTAATTGTAATTGTTTTGAGAAGTTCGATTTATAAATTACAAGTTTTTGTATTTTGTTTTTTTGTTTTTTTAAAATCTACAACAGTGATTTCTCACCCTTGGTGCTATTGACATTTTAGTCTGGATAATTTTTGTTGTGGAGGCTGTCTTGTCCCTTTGTAGTATATTTAGCAGCATCCTGGCCTCTATCCACTAGATGTCATTAGCAAGTCCCTCCTTTCACATCCAGTGTGACAACCACAGAGAACAAATTCCTCCCGGATGCCCTGCATTATAGGATTGCTATAATGTAGTAGTACTGTAGTTACTATAGGTGTAACTTATATTGCTCTTTTCTTCTATTGTGAATGTCAGATTTGACTAAAAATTTAATATTCAACCTTTTTTTTTTTTCATGTACTTCATCACTCCTTTGCCTCTTGCAATCACCTATCTGTTCTCTGTAACTATAGGTTTGGGTTTTTTTAATTTTAGATTCCACGTATAACTGAGATGATACAATGTTTATCTTTCTCTAACTTGCTTTGGCATAATGCCCTATAGTTTATCCATGTTTTTTCAATGGCAGGATTTCCTTCTTTTTTATAGGTATATATGTATATATATCAATAATAGACAGCTGGTCTATCCAGTAGCCTGATGCTGGAGGCTAAGTCAGAGATGCCCAAGATGAACAGCTAGTCAATCCAGCAGCCCAGTACAAATTCAGAACACTCTGGGATGGACAACTGGTAGATCCAGCAGCCAAACTCAGAAGGCAAAGTCTGGACTCCCCAGACAAAACAGCTGGTTTACTTGGCAGCACAGCACATGAGGCCAAATCCAGGATGCTCAAGATAGATAGCTAGTCAGCTGGGCAGCCCAGCACCAAAGGCCAAGTCTGGGATGTCTACAATAGACAGCTGGTCAACCTGGCAGCCTGGTGCCAGAGGCCAAATCCTGGGTACCCCTGAAGGACATCTGGTTGACCTGGAAGCCCAGCACCTAAGGCAAAGTCCAAGGTGCCTAGGACACCTTGGATGGTCAGCTAGTCGACTAGGAAGCCTGACACCAAGGCCAATTCTAGGACACTCAGGATGCACAGGAGGGATGGCTGGTTGACCTGGCAGCCTGTCTTTGAGGCAAAGTATGGGAGGTCACAGTTGAGCAGCTGGTTGACTCTGCAACCTGGTGCTGAAAGCCAAGTATGGGACACCCAGGGTAGATAGCTTGTTACCCTGAGAGCCCAGTGCCCAAGGCCAAGTTCTGCTTGGCCAGCTATTGTAAGTAATGCTGCAATGAACATAGGAGTTCATATATCTTTTCAAATTAGTGTTTTCATTTTCTTCAGATAAATATGCAGAAATGGAATTGCTAGATACTATGGTAGTTCTATTTTAAAATTTTTGAGGAATCTACATAATGTATTCCGTAGTGGCTGCACCAATTCATATTCTCACCAACAGTGCATGAGGTTTCAGTTTTCTCAACATCCTTGTCAACACATGTTATTTGTTGTTTTTTGGATGATAGCCATTCTGACAGTTATAAGGTGATATCTCATTGTGGTTTTGATTTTCATTTCCCTGATGTTTAGTGGTGTTGAGCATCTTTTCATGGGCCTATTGACCATCTGTGTGTTTTCTTTGGAAAAATGTCTATTCAGATCCTCTGCTTATTTTTTTTAGTTAATTAATTTATTTATTATTTTTGGCTGTGTTGGGTCTTCATTTCTGTGCGAGGGCTTTCTCCAGTTGTGGCGAGCAGGGGCCACTCTTCAGCGCGGTGCATGGGCCTCTTCACTGTCGCGGCCTCTCTTGTCGTGGAGCACAAGCTCCAGATGCGCAGGCTCAGTAGTTGTGGCTCACGGGCCTAGTTGCTCCGCGGCATGTGGGATCTTCCCAGACCAGGGCTTGAACCCGTGTCCCCTGCATTGGCAGGCAGATTCTCAACCACTGCACCACCAGGGAAGCCCATTTTTTTCATAAGTTTGTTTTTTGGTTTTTTTGAAGGTGTATCATATGAGCTCTTTGTATATTTTGCATGTTAACTTACCAGATGTACCAAAGGCAAATATCTTCTTCCATTCAGTAGACAGCCTTTTATTTTAATTGTTTTCTTCTCTGGGCCAAAGCTTTTTATTTGTATATAGTCCCATTTGTTTATTTTTGCTTTTGTTCCCCTTGCCTGAGGAGACATATTCAAAACAATATTGCTAAGACCAATGTCAAAGAGCATACTGTCTATGTTTTCTTTGAGAAGTTTTATGGTTGCAGGTCTTATATTTAAGTTTTTAATCCATTTTGAGTTTAATTTTATATGTGATGTGAGAAAGTAGTCCAGTTTGATCCTTTTGCATGTAGCTGTCCACATCTTTTTTAGATGTGTCTTTAACGGTGCTTTAAACAGACAGCTGTGTGGTTAACACATACATTCCTTGAAATAACACTTTTTGAAAATTGCATGCAAAGAGTACTCACAAACATTTTTTACATGTGTCTTTAAACACTGATTTACATTTAATAAAGTGTGGGTAACATTCATTATTTTCAATTACACGTCTCAAATTCACATTCAAGTAGTTCTCTTAGGAACAGCTATTATACATTTTATTTATTTATTTATTTATTTATTTATTTATTTATTTATTTATTTTTGGCTGTGTTGGGTCTTCATTTCTGTGCGAGGGCTTTCTCCAGTTGCAGTGAGTGGGGACCACTCTTCATCGCGGTACGTGGGCCTCTCACTGTCGTGCCCTCTCCCGTTGCGGAGCACAGGCTCCAGACGCGCAGGCTCAGTAGTTGTGGCTCACGGGTCTTGTTGCTCCGCGGCATGTGGGATCTTCCCAGACCAGGTCTCGAACCCGTGTCCCCTGCATTGGCAGGCAGATTCCCAACCACTGCACCACCAGGAAAGCCCTATACAATTATCTTTAATACTATTTTACAAGCATATTAGCTTGGTCAACACATACATTTCTTGAAGAAACACTGTTCCAAAGTTCACATGCATATATAACTCTTAGAAACCTCTTTTATATATATGTAAGTTTTACATAATTTACTGTGTGTGAAACATAACCATTCTTTGAAATAACATCAAATTTGTATGCAAGTAGCACTCTTAGAAACATATTGTTTGCATGTGTCTTTAAACACTGTTTTCCACGATTTTCCATGTATCTGTTTCATGAAATAATTAATAAAATGTCAATGCAATTAACACTGTTAAAAAAATCTATACATGTGCCTGGAATCACTATTTTACATGCATATCCTTTGTTTGAAAGAACACTTTTCTTAACATTGCATGCAAAAAGGACTCTAGTAATATCTTTTTTACACCATTAATCAGTGAAAGGCAAATAAAAACCACAACGATATATCACCTCACATCTCAATTTCTCATGAAGGTAAACTTCTTACAAACAATTTCTTTTACACGTTATAAAACAGTTATTTAAATGGAGAACAACGTTCTTAACACACCTACTCCTTGAAGGAACACTGATCTCAAATCTGCGTGCAAGTAGCACTCTTAGAAACATCTTTTATATTTTCTCTTTCAACACAGTTTACAAGCATTACAGTGTGGTGAACTCATCTGTCCTTGAAATAACAGTTCTCAAATATGGACACTAAGTAGCATTCTCAAAACCTCTTTTATATTTGCTTTTTTTAAAATTTTGTTTTCATGTAGTACAGTGTAATGAACACATCTATTCCTAAAATCACACTAATGTCGATGCTGCATGCAAGCAGCACTGTTATATGCAATTCTCACACTTGTTTTAAAACATGATTTACATGGAGACCATTGTCGTGAATGCATTTATACCTGGATAACACTGTTGCCAACTTTACATGTAAATAGTACTTTTAGAAACATCTTTTATACATGTAACTTTAAACACTGCTTTGCAAGCAATACAGTGTGGTGAACATATCTATTCCTTGATAAAACACTATTCTCAACTTCACAAGTAAGAAGTACTCAGAAACATCTTTTACATCTGTGTCTATAAAACCATTTAGCAACATCCATTTCATGTAGTAAAGTCACCTACTGCTTGAAATAAGTATCCTCTAGAGGTTAAATAGCACTCCTAGATACGTCTTTTATACGTGGCTCTTTAAACACACTATTTTATAATCATTACCAACAGTGAGTAGATTCGTTTACTTAAATAAAAGTCTTCTCACAGAGGAAGTACTGTAAGAAGCATCTTTTATAAATGTGCACTTAACGCACATATATGCAGTCCAGTGTGCATACAAATGGTGAATACATTCTTTCACTGAAATAACCATTTTCTCAACTTCTCAAGCAAGCAGCACTTTTACAAACATATTTATAACATTTTTCTCTGATGTTTACCATGCAGACCAATGTGGTGAATCTTCACTGAAATGACAGTGCTCTAAAATTTGCACACTAGTAATGTTATTTGAAATGTTTTTCAAACGTGTCATTAACAGTGATTTAAATGCAAACCAGTGAATGTACAGAATCATTCACTGAAATCTTGTTTTCAGCTTCACATCAAAGTAGTACAATGAAACATTTATATATATGTGTGTGTGTGTGTGTGTGTGTGTGTGTATTTAAACAGCTATTTACATGCAGAGTGATGTGATGAACACATTTATTCTTTAAAATAATACAGTCCTCAAGTGAGCTTATATGAGCTCGGTTAGAAATATTTGTATAAATATGTCTACAAAACATCTTTCCATGTAGAGCAATGTGGTGAAAAATTCCTTCACTAAGAAAACATTGTTCACTGTTTTTTCCAGATTATTGAGATTTAATAGCTAAATAAAATTGTGTGCCTTTAAAGTGTAGAATGTGATGATTCGACATTTGTATATATTGTGAAATGATTGCTACAATAATTTAGTTAATACAGCCATCACCTCACATAGTTACCACTGTTATCCATGGTAATAACTTGTAAGATATACTCTCTTAGCAAATTTCAAGTATATAATAAAGTATTGTTAGCCATAGCCACATTGCTGTATATTACACCCTAGACCTTATTCATCTAATAACTGGAAGGTTGTACCTTCACCTACCCAGCCCACCTTCCCTACCGGCCCCTATCAGATACCATCTACTCTCTGTTTCTGTGAGTTAGGCTTTCTTAGATTTCACACATAAGTTAAGTCCTACAATATAAGTCTTTCTCTGTCTGACTTATTTCACTTAGCATAATGTCTTCAAGGTCTATCCATGTGGTTGCAAATGGCAGACATTTATATGGTTGGAAAATATTCCATTATATATGTGTGTGTATATATATATAATTTTCTTTTTTCATTTATTGATCAATGGACACAGGCTATTTCCATGATTTGACTATTGTAAATAATGCTTAAAGAACATGGAGGAGCAGACATCTCTTTGAGAGAGTGACTTCATCTGTTAAGAATGGATACCCAGGGGCTTTCCTGATGGTGCAGTGGCTAAGAATCCATCTGCCAATGCAGGGGACACCGGTTCGAGCCCCGGTCCAGGAAGATCCCATATGCCGCGGAGCAACTAAGCCCGTGCACTACAACTACTGAGCCTGCACTGTAGAGCCCAAGAGCCACAACTACTGAGCCTGCATGCCACAACTACTGAAGCCCACATGCCTAGAGCCTGTGCTCCACAACAAGAGAAGCCATTGTAATGAGAAGCCCGCACACTGCAATGAAGAGTAGCCCCCGCTTGCTGCAACTAGAGAAAAACCTGCATGCGGCAAAAAAGACCCAATGTGGCCAAAAATAAAATAAATAAAATAAAGTAAATAAATAAATAAAAGAATGGATATCCAGAAGTGGAATTACTAGATCATATGGTAATTCTATTTCTAATTTTTAGGGGAAACTTCATACTGTTTTCCAGTGGGTGCACCAATTTACTTTCCAACCAGCAGTGTACAAAAGTTCCCTTTTCTCCACATCCTTGCCAACACTTATCTCCTGTCACTTTTATAATAACCATTCTAACAGGTGTGAGGTGAATAACTCTTTGAGGTTTTGATTTTCATTTCAATGATGATTACTGACACTGAGCAACATTTCATGTTTCTGTTGGCCATTTGTATGTCTTCTTTGTGGAAAAAAATGTCATTCAGGTCCTTTGTCCATTTTTAAACCAGATTATTTATTTATTTATTTATTTATTTATTTATTTATTGTCATGATCACTATTATTATTATTTGATATTGAGCTGTATGAGTTTCTTATATATATTGGAATTAACCGCTTATCAGATGTGGCTTGCAAATATTTGCACCCATTCTGTCTGTTGCCTTTCATATTCTTGTTATTTTCCTTTGCTGTATGCAGAAACTGTACAGAAGTTTGATGTAGTTCCACTTGTTTATCTTGGCTCTTGTTGTTTGTGCTTTGGTGTTGTATACATAAAATCATTGCCAAGACCAACGTCAAAAAGCTTTTCCCTACATTTTCCTTTAGGAGTGTTACGGTTTCGGGTTTTACATTTCAATCTTTAATCCATTTCAAGTTAATTTTTGTGAGTGGTTTAAGAAAAGGATCCAGTGTCATTATTTTGCATGTGAATATCCACTTTTTCAAATACTATGTATTGAAGGAACTATCTTTTCCTCATTGCATATTAATAATTCCCTTGTCAGATATTAGTTGGCCTTATATACATGAGTTTTTTCCTTGGCTGTCAAGTCTTTTTCATTATCTACCTGTTTGTTTTTATGCCAGTACCTTTCTATTTTGGTTAGTATAGCATTTCAATATAGTTTAAAATCAGAAAATATGATGCCTCCAGGTTTTTAAAATAATTTTTCTGGATGTCTTTGTCTATTTGGGGTCTGCTATGGTTCCAGATTAATTTTAGCAATTTTATATTTTTGTGAAAAATGCCATTGACTTTTTTTTTTTTTTTTTTTTTTTTTTTTTGTGGTATGCGGGCCTCTCGCTGCTGTGGCCTCTCCCATCGCGGAGCACGGGCTCCGGACGCGCAGGCTCAGCGGCCATGGCTCACGGGCCCAGCCGCTATGCGGCATGTGGGATCTTCCCGGACTGGGGCACGAACCCGTGTCCCCTGCATCGGCAGGCGGACTCTCAACGACTGCGCCACCAGGGAAGCCCCCCATTGACATTTTGATAGGGGTTGTATTGAATCTATAGATGACTTTGTGTAGTAGGGACGTTATAACAATAAAAATTTTGCCAGTGTATCTTTCTGTTTGTTCATGACTTTTTCAATTTCTTTTGTCAAAGTTTCGAGTGGATTTTTCACCTCCTTGGTTAAATTTATTCCTAAACATTTTGATATTTTTGATGCTATTGTAAATGGGATAGTTTTTTTTTTTCTTTTTTAGATAATTTTTTCCTAGTGTAGAGAAATACAGCTGAGTTTTTTGTATGTTAATTCTGTACCTTGTTTATTAAATTTATTAGTTCTAAATATTTTTGGCAGGGGAGTCTTTAGGATTTTTTACACATACTATGTCATCTGCAAAAGACAATTTTAGTTCTTGTCATTTAATTTGGATGCCTATTGTTTCTTGTTCTTTCCTAATTTCTCTAGCCAGAACTACCAATAGACTGTTGAAAGGAGGGGTGAGAGTGGGATCCTTGTCTCATTCCTGATTCCAAAGGAGAAGACTTCAAACTTTCTCTGTTGAGTATGATGTTAAAAGTGGGTTTGTCATATATGGCCTTTATTATTTGTGGAATAGTCCTTCTATGAGCATTTGTTGGGAGTTTTTATCATGAAAGAATTTTTTTATTTTTAATTTTTTAAATTTAATTTTTATTTTATTTTATTTTGGGTTATAGTTGATTTACAATGTTGTCTTAGTTTCAGGCTTTCAGCAAAGTGATTCATTTATACATATACATATATCCATTCTTTTTCAGATTCTTTTCACTTATAGGTTATTACAGAATATTGAATAGACTTCCCTGTGTGATACAGTATGTCCTTGTTTATTATCTATTTGATATATAGTAGTGTGTTTATGTTAATCCCAAGCTCCTAATTAATCCCTCCCTGAATCTTTCCCCTTTGGTAACCATAAGTTTGTTTTCTATGTCTGTGAGTCTATTTCTGTTTTGTAAACATGTTCATTTGTGTCATCTTTTTATATTTCACATATAAGTGATATCAGATGATATTTGCCTTTGTGTCACTTACTTCACTTCACTTACTTCTCTGTCTGACTTACTTCACTTATTACTTATGATAATCTCTGGGTCCATTCATGTTCCTGCAAATGGCATTATTTCATTCTTTTTTATGGCTGAGTAATATTCCATTGTATATATGAAGCACATCTTCTTTACCCATTCCTCTGTTGATGGACATTTAGTTTGCTTCCATGTCTTGGCTATTGTAAGTTGTATAGCGGTGAACATTGGGGTGCATGTATCTTTTCATATTATGGTTTTTTTCCAGATATATGCCCAGGAGTGGGATTGCTGGATCATATAGTAGTTGTATTTTTAATTTTTTAAGGAATCTCCAGACTGTTCTCCATAATGGTTGTATCAATTTATATTCCCTCCAACAGTGTAGGAGGGTCCCCATTTCTCCATACCCTTTCCAGCATTTTTAAATTTATATATTTTAATTTATTTATTTTTAGCTGTATTGGGTCTTCACTGCTTCATTGAAAGCCTTCTTTGAGGGCTTCCTCTAGTTGCAGTGAGCAGGGCTACACTTTGTTGTGGTGCACAAGCTTCTCATTGCAGTGGCTTCTCTTGTTGTGGAGCATGGGCTCTAGGCATGTGGGCTCCAGTAGTTGTGGCATGCAAGCTCAGTAGTTGTGGCTCGTGGGCTCTAGAGCACAGGCTCAGTAGTTGTGGTGCATGGGCTCAGATGCTCCACAGCATGTGGGAATTTCCCCAACCAGGGATCGAACCCATGTCCCCTGCATTGGCAGGTGGATTCTACTGTGCCACCAGGGAAGTCCCCCAGCATTTACTGTTTGTAGACTTTTTGATGATGACCCTTCTGACCTGTGCACAGTGATACCTCATTGTAGTTTTGAGTTGCATTTCTCTAATATTTAGCAATGTTGAGCATCTTTTCATGTGCTTTTTGGCCATCTGTGTCTTCTTTGGAGAAATGTTTATTTAGATCTTCTGCCCATTTTTTGATTGGGTTTGTTATTTTGATATCAAGCTGCATGAGCTGTTTGTATATTTTGGAGGTTAATCCCTTGCTGGTTGCTTCATTTGCAAATATTTTCTCCCATTCTGCAGGTTGTCTTTTCATTGATATTAAAATTCTAGAAAAAAATAACTAATCAAATGTGAAAGAAAGTAAATCAATAGTAGTTGCCTGGGAGCCCAGGGAGAGATGTCAGAAGGTAGATACAGGAGTGATGGATGTTTGTTATGATGATGATGGTTCTGTGGGTTTACATGTATTAAAACTTACAAAACTGTACATTTTAAATATGTTCAGTTCATTGCATACCAACCATATAGCTCAATTAAGTTTTAATAGAAATCGACTTCACATAAAAATATGAATCTCCTTTTTGGAAAAGTAGAACTCTGGCAAGCACACATTAACTCCATCACTCTCCCTGTCTCATGGGAGGAACTCTGTCACAGTAGCAATGAAGACTGGTGAGCAATGAAAGGTGTTTCTAGAGTTATCCAAGACCTTTGCCTAGGTCATAAAAATCACATGCCAGGACTATTCAATTTCCACTATCTTTCCTCATTTTTTTTTTTTTTTTTTTTTACTGTGCAGCAGTGGCCTTGAGATAGACAATTTGGAGATGCTATGGGATCCTAAAACCTTTACGTTATTCAGTATGACACTGGCTGGGGCCACAGGAGGAGAAAAATAGCTCTGTATCTCCTGAGCATTTCTGCAAAAACCTTATCCTAAAAAGCCGTAATCACTGAACATTTTGTGAATGCAACTTTAGAATAGGCCCATCCCCTCTTGTTTGCTAAACTCCCTATTAATTCCCTGAGTGTTTCTGTACCAAGTATTGTTCCCACCTGACGTCTGTAATCTAACACTCAGCAACACCAGCCTACCAAGTTCTGGATATTATGTCACATGGCTCTTTTCAAGCTGGACATAGAGAACATCTCTTTACCAATACTAGGAGCATTATGTGACATTGCATGTGAAATAGAGAATCAACTTATGCTACTCCAAAAAACGCTGGTAGGTCTCATAATTCTCCTCATCTCAGAGTGATCTCTGAACCCTCCAAAAGCTCTGACATCCAGGTCACAAGATTAGTCACACAAAACCCTGTAGTCTACCCCAGGAAGCCTTGGACAACAATGCAAATTAGACCAAAACTGGAGTGAAGCATTGTCTACAACAATACTATCCTCACTGAAGCATACAAAGTTCCCAAAGAGGTGACTCAGAGCTAGAAAAATCCATATTGAGCATGGCATGAGACAATGCCACTGAAGAAGGTAAACCTCCATAAGCCACCAGCAGAACCCAGATTGGGTCCCCTTGGTCAAAACTGGTTAAGTCTATGTCCTAGTCAGTTAGACATGAGAGAATTACACCCAAGTGCTCAGGCTACTCATGCTTCCCTCCATGGGATGGGAGAGTACAAAGATCTACCTGCCCTGATCACACTGAGGTGACTTCCCCTTGGTAGAGGTAAGGTGATTTCTACCATAAAAACTCACAGTGACGTTAGTCTGGCAAGGGCCCTGAGCAGGTTAGAAAGTACAGCATAGCTCCTTAAAAGCTTCGTATGAACTTAGTACTCATAGGCAATCTCCACACTAGAGCTGTTCAGGTGTATGACATTCAACTTCAAGTTGTTGACTCCCTCACAGAGCCTATTTGGTATGATGTATTTTATTTTTATTTATTTATTTTTTTTGCAGTACGCAGGCCCCTCACTGCTGTGGCCTCTCCCTCTGCGGAGCACAGGCTCTGGACGCGCAGGCTCAGCAGCCATGGCTCATGGGTCCAGCCGCTCTGCGGCATGTGGGATCCTCCTGGACCGGGGCATGAACCTGTGTCCCCCGCATTGGCAGGTGGACTCTCAACCACTGCGCCACCAGGGAAGCCCGGTATGATGTATTTTAACTAAGGAGATAGCTCGTTTGCTGCTCTCCTCATCTCATTGGAATGCTTTTCTCAAGTATGAACTTTCTGGTGATGAATGTGGTTAGACTTGCAGTGGAAAGCTTTCCTACATTTGATACACTCATAAAATCTATCAGGGCTGTGAACTTTCTAGTGCTCAGTTGGGGCCAACCTTTGACTGAAGACTTTTCCACATTTGCTGCATTCAAGAGGCCTTTCTCTGGTGTGAACTTTTTGGTGCTGAGTAAGTTGGGTGCTTCAGCTAAAGAATTCTCCACATTTGGTGCACTCATATGGTCTTTCTCCAGTGTGAATTCTCTGGTGTTGAGTGAGGCCAAAGCTCTGGCTAAAAAGTTTCCCACATCAATGCACTTATAAGGCCTTGCTCCAGTGTGAAATCTTTGGTGCTTAATGAGAATAGAGCTTTGGCTAAAAAGTTTCCCACATTCAGTACATTCACATGGCCTTTCACCAGTGTGGATTCTCTGATGTTTAATGAGACTGGGACTTTGGTTAAAGAATTTCCCACATTCCCTGCACTCATAAGGCCCTGTGTCCATTTGAATTTGCCAGCATTTAATTAGGTTGGAGTTGGAGGTAAAGAATTTTCCACATTGAATTCATTTATAAGGCCATGATACAGTGTGAATTCTCTGATGTTCACTAAGGCTGGAGCTTTGGCTAAAGAATTTCCACATTCATAACACCCATAAGGCCTTTCTCCAGTGTGAATTTGCTAGTGCCCAACAAGTATGGGTTTGTTGTTAAAAGCTTTCCCACATTCACTGCACTTATATCGCCTTTCTCCAGTGGGGACTCTCCAGTGCTGGATGTGTTTATAGCTGAAGGTTTTCCCACATTCACTGCATTGATAAGGCTTTTCTCCAGTGGGGACTCTCTGGTGCTGAGCAAGCCTCTATTTGTGACAGTAGGCTTTCCCACATTCACTACACTTGTGCTTTTGTCCATTGTGAAAGGCCTCCACACACTCAGTATCCTTTTGTGGTGTGACCTGGTGCTGGAGAAGGCCAAGCTACCAGGGAAATCCTTCCCAGCCTCCTGGCACATGAAAGACTTCTTAGATGCACCTACTGTGCAACTTTTCATAAAGGCCTTATCCACATATTTTCTGAAGAGTTTCTCTGCAATGTGCTGGTACAATTTCACACCTACCCCACACAGTTTCTGGCCAGGGTTTGTTCCCAGGTCCTCACCTACATGCAAACCACTTTTTAAGTACAGGCTACATCTCTCATAGGGATAGGCCTTCTGGGTGGACAGGTCTTCCTTTGAAATATTTATTTGTGGCACTTCTACAGAAACATTCTGCTCAGAAGGTATCTCCTTGTCCTCTGCTTCATGCCAACACCCAGGCAAAAGACACAGGGTGTGGTGGAGCGCACAGAGGAGCAAGGGGTCCACAGCTCTCTCCTCCGGGAATGGTTTTCACCCGGGCCTTGGCTGATGGTGACACGTGTGTTGTGTGGAAAGGTGTCTTCAGGCCCAGGAAAATCTGATTGTCACTGAGTAGCTGGTGTTCTAGGAATATTTTAAGGATAGGTGCAGACCTCATGACACATTAAGTATAGGCCAATATTGAAGACCACAGCAGAGTAAGGATGGAGAGGACCAAGGAAGAGTGGAAGACAGAGAGGTGAAGGATAATCCTGGGTTGGAAGTCAGAGTAGAAATGACAGAAGGAGCAAAGTATCAAGAATGGAGAAAAAATAGAAATGAGGAAAAATAGAAATGAGGTACACAGTCACTGGCCTTGTCACCAAAACAGTGTTAGGCACGGGACATGTTCTGATCTGATTTGAATCCAACCATGATATCACATCCTTGCCCTGATGCCCGTCACCAGGGCCAGGCCCACTTTGAGCCCCTCTTGCTGTGCCTGGATTCATGGCCACTCTGTCATGTACCCAGGGTTCTCCTCCCAGCTCCAGTTGGACAAAAACATGGGACCTAAAAGATGGAAGTCCCAATGATACAACAAGTGCAAAGGTCTCCAGCATCACATAGTGGTACAGGTGTCTCAGGGTCTCATCAAGAAGCCTCCATTCCTCTTGGAAAAAGTATACAGCCACATCCTCAAAGGTCACAGGGCCCAGTGCAGGCTCCATAAGTGGTTCCGCTGAACGTGGAACCTCAGGCCAGCCTAATGTTCCAAGGCACCCCACCAGTGAACAGATCCAAGTTTACCCCCACTTATTTATTTTTGTTTTTCTTTTCATTACTCTAGGAGGTGGATCCAAAAAAGCTATTAATGCAGTTTACACCAAAGAAAGTTCTGCCAATGTTTTTCTCTAAGAGTTTTATAGTATCCAGCCTTACATTTAGGTCTTTAATCCATTTTGAGTTTATTTTTGTCTATGGTGCTAGAGAATGTTCTAGTTTCATTCTTTTACAGGTAGCTGTCCAGTTTTCCCAACACCATTTATTGAAGAGACTGCCTTTTCTCTATTGTATAGTCTGGGCTTCTTTGTTGTAGATTAATTGACCATAGTTGTGTGGGTTTATTTCTGGGCTTTCTATCCTGTTCCATTGATCTATATTTTTGTTTTGTTGCCAGTAATGGTACTGTTTTCATGACTGTAGCTTTGCAATATAGTCTGATGTCAGGGAGCCTGATTCCTCCAGCTCCATTTTTCTTTCTCAAGATTGCTTTGGCTCTTCAGGGTCTTTTGTGTTTCCATGCAAATTTAAAAATATTTTTTTCTTGTTCTGTGAAAATGCCATTGATAATTTGATAGGGATTGCATTGAATCTGTAGATTGCTTTGAGTAGTATAGTCATTTTGACAATATTGATTCTTCCTATCCAAGAACATGGTGTATCTTTCCATATGTTTGTATCATCTTCAATTTCTTTCATCAGCATCTTATAGTTTTCAGAGCCCAGGTCTTTTGCCTCCTTAGGTAGGTTTATTCCTAGGTAGGTCTATTCTTTTCGTTGCAATGATAAATGGGGTTGTTTCCTTAAGTTATTTTTCTGATCTTTCATTGTTAGTGTATAGAAATGCAAGCTGTATATTAATTGCGTATCCTGCAACTTTACCTAATTCATTGGTGAGCCCTATTAGTTTTCTGGTGGCATCTTTAGGATTTTCTATGTATAGTACCATGTCACCTGCAAACAGTGACAGTCCTACTTCTTCATTTCCAATATAGATTCCATTTATTTCTTTTTCTTCTCTGATTACCATGGCTAGGACTTCCAAACCTATGTTGAATAAAAGTGGTAAGAGTGGACATCCTTGTCTTGTTCCTGATCTTAGAGGAAATGCTTTCAGCTTTTCACTGTTGAGTATGATGTTAACTGTGCGTTTGTCGCATATGGCCTTTATTATGTTGAGGTAGTTTCCCTCTATGCCCACTTTCTGGAGAGTTTTATCATAAATGTGTGTTGAATTTTGTCAAAAGCTTTTTCTGCATCTATTGAGATGATCATATGGTTTTTAACTTTCAATTAATTAAAGTGGTGTATCACATTTATTGATGTGCATATTTTGTACCATCCTTGCATCCCAGGGATAAATCCCACTTTATCAGGATTTGTGACGTTTCATTCTGTGACTGATTTTGGATTGCTTTTATTTTCTTGAGGATTGCCATCTATATTCATCAGGAATAATGGTCTGTGTTTTTTTCCTTCTAGTCATGTCTTTATCAGGCTTTGGAAGCAGGATAATTCTGACCTCAAAAAAATGAGATTGGTAATGTTTTCTCTCTTCAATATTTTGAAAAAATTTGGAAATATTGGCACTAATTCTTCTTTAAATTCTTGGTAGAATTCATCTGGAAAGTTATCTGGTTCTGGGCTTTTCTTGTTGGGAGTTTTTGAATAGTGATTCATTCTCCTTACTCAGTAATGATCTGGTCATATTTTCTCTTTCATCCTGATTCAGTCTTGGTAGGTTGTAGATTTCTAGGAATTTATGCATTTCTTCTAGGTTATTTATTGGCATGTAATTTCCTATAGTATCTCTTACAATCCTTTGTATTTCTGTGGTATCATTTATAAAGTCTGATTTTTATTTCTGATTTTATTTATTTGAGTCTCTCTCTCTCTCTCTCTCTCTCGTTTAGCTAAAGTTTTGTCCATTTTGCTTATGTTTTCCTTTTTAAAAAAATAAATTTATGTATTTTTATTTTTGGCTGCATTGGGTCTTCATTGCTGCATGTGGGCTTTCTCTAGTTGTGGAGAGCAGGGACTACTCTTCATTGCAGTGCATGGGCTTCTCTTGTTGCGGAGCATGGGCTCTAGGTGCACGGGCTTCAGTAGTTGTGGTACATGGGCTCAGTAGTGGTGGCTTGTGGGCCCTAGAGCACAGGCTCAGTAGTTGTGGTGCACAGGCTTAGTTGCTCTGAGGTTTGTGGGATCTTCCCGGACCGGGGCCCGAACCCATGTCCCCTACATTGGCAGGCAGATTCCTAAACACTGCTCCACCAGGGAAGTCCTCCTTTTTTAAAAAATTTTATTAGTTGGCTGTGTCAGGTCTTAGTTGCAGCATGTGGACTGTTCATTGCAGCATGCTAGCTCTGGAGTGTGTAGGCTCAGTAGCTGTGGCACATGGGCTTATTTGCCCCGTGGCTTGTGTGATCTTAGTTTCCCATCCAGGGATTGAACCCATATCCCCTGCTTGGGAAGGCAGATTCTTAACCACTGGACCACCAGGGTTAGTACTGGTTTAATATATTTGGGTGCTCTGATGTCAGCTGCATAAAATTTACATTTGTTGAATCCTCTTGCTGAATTGACCCTTCAACATTATGTAATGACTTTCTTTGTATCATGTTACATTTTTGTGCTTAAAGTCTATTTTGTCTGCTGTAAGTATAACTATCCCTGCTCACTTTTGGTTTTCATTTTTACAGAATATATTTTTCCATTCCCTCATTTTTAACTTTCATGAAAGCTGAAGAAACCTTTTTAGGTAGAATATAGTTGTTTGTTAAAAAATTCATTCAATCATCTATGTCCTTTAATTGGAAAATTTAATCTATTTATATTTAGAGGATTTATTGATATGGAAGAACTTACTAATGCCAACCTGTCATTTTTTTTTCCAGCTGTTTTGCAGACTTCCTGTTCCTTTCTTTGTCTCTTGATGTCTTCCTTTGTGAATTCGTGATTTCCTTTAGTGTTGCATTTGTTTTCCTTCCCTTTTTCTCTTGTCTATCTACCATGAAGTTGATAAAACATGAATGCCTTATAGATATAACAGTCTATTTTAAGCTGAGAACCATCTAACCATTCACATACTCCTTCCCCAAAACAGTTTAAGATTTGATGTCAAAATTTAAATATTTTTATATTGTTTATCCATTAACAAATTATTGTAAGTATAGTTGTTTTCAATGCTTCGGTCCTTTAACCTTTGTATGAAACAAATGTTTAACAGATCATCATATTACAGTATTGCATTGGAGTATTCCGATTTCACTATATACCTGCCTTACCAATGTGCTTTGTATTTTTATGTTTTAATGTTTCTAGTGTATTTTCATTTTAGTTTGAAGAGCTCCCTTCAGCATTTTAGGTAAAGTAGGTCTAGCAGTGATGTATTCCCTTAGATCTTCTTTGTCTGAGAGTCTTTATCTCTCCATTTCTGAAGGACAATTTTCAGGTAAACTATTTTTGGTTAACATTTTTTTTCTTTTAGTACATTGAATATATCATCCCACTGTCCCATAGCCTGCCAAGTTTCTTCTGAGATATATGTTGATAGTCTTATGGGGGCGGGGGGAGAAGTTCCACTGCATGTGTTGCTTTTTTCTTGTTGTTTCTTTTAAAATTCTTTCTTTACCTTCAATTTTAGTCAGTTTTATCACAATGCATGTTGGAGAAGATCTCTCTGGATTGAATCTGACTGGGGACTTATGAGCTTCATGAACTTCAATATCCAGATCTCTCTGCAGAAATGGAAAGTTCTCAGCCATTATTATATTAAATATACTTTCTTCCCATTTCTTACTCTCATCCATCTGGGACCACAATTATGCATAGATTATTTCTCATAATGGCTTCCTGTAGTTCACATAGGCTTTCTTCACATTTTTTGTTCTTTCTGTAAACTAACATATAGTATATCATACAAAATGTTCAATGTGTACTTGAATAAAAGTGTGTATTCTGTGTTTTCAGGATAGTTTGCTCTGTATATGTCTTTTAGGTCTAATTGTTTGAAAATGCTGTTCAAGTTTTCCATTTCTTATTGATCCTCTCTCTGGTTGTTCTCCATATTGTTGAATATGGGGTATTGAAATCTTTTGCTCTAATTGCGAAAATGTCTATTTCTTCCCTCAATTTTGTCAGTGCTTGCCTTGCATAGTTTGGAGCTGAGATTTGGCATGTACATATTTATAATTATTATATCACCTATGTGAAATATTCCTTTTACCTAGATAATGTCCTTATTTTTCTCTTTTTACCAGTTTTAGATTTAATGTGTATTTTGTCTGATATTAATTACTTAATATTAACGTAGCCATGCAGCTCTCTTTTGCTTACTTTGTGTAGGATATTTTTTCCATCCTTTCACTATCAATGTTTGTGTCCTTTGATCTAAAGTGAGTCTTTTGTATACAGTATATAGGTCTAAAAAAAATCAATTCTGCAAAACTATGCCATTTGATTGAAGGCTTTCATCCACTTATATTTAATGTAATTACTGTTTAAGGAAGAACTTCTTTGCCATTTTGCCACAAATAAAGTAATTATTTGTTTTCTGTATCTCTTATGAGTATTTCTGGCAACTTGTTTTATCTATTTCTACCTTCCTTATGCTTAGTTAATTTTTTGTAGTCACATGTGTTGACTGCCTTCGAACTCCTTTTGTATGTGTTGTACAGATATTTTCTTTGTTTTACCATAAGGGTTACATATAACATCCTAAATTTATAATACTCTGTTTTGAATTGATACAGCATAAATTTTTTTTGATACAGCATAAATTTAATTGCATACAGAAATAATCCTTTACAGTTGGATCTCCCTGAACTTTACGTTACTGATGTCACGAGTTAGATCTTTATATATTCTGTACTCATTAGCACAGTTTTATAATGATGTTCATGTAAATTTCTTTTAAATCTTGTACAAAATAAAAAGTGAAATTACAAAAAATATATAATATATTTTTTTATATTTTTCCATGTTTATACCTTTACTGGAGATCTTTACATCTTCATGTGGCTTCAAATTACTCCCTACTGTGCTTTCATTTTAAACTATAGGTGTCCCTTCAGCATTTTTTTAGGAAGGTCTAGCGATCATGAATTCCTGCAATTTTGTTTAACAGGGAATATATTAATATTTTCCATATTTACAAAGACATTTTTTTCTGGATATAAAATTCTCAGTTGATAAGGTGTTTTTTTTTTTTCTTTCCCTTTCTTTCAACACTTTCTATATATCATCCATTGCCTCTGGCCTCCAAGATTTCTGCTGAGAAATTAGTTGATAATCTTTACTTTTCTTTTTTTTTTTTTAATATGGACCATTTTAAAAGTCTTTATTGAGTTTGTTACAATATCGCTTCTTTTTTATGTTTATGTTTTTTGTTTTTTGTGTTTTTTTGGCCCCAAGACATGTGGAATCCCAGCTCCCCAACCAGGGATCTAACCCGCACCCCCTGCATTGGAAGGCAAAGTCTCAACCACTGGACCATGAGGAAAGTCCCAAGTTGGTTGATAATCTTAATGAGGATACCATGTACATGACACATCACCTTTGTCCTGCTACTTTCAAGATTCTCTCTTTGTTTTTGTCTTTCAACAGTTTAATTTTTTTTTTTTTTTTTTTTTTTTTTTTTTTTTTTGGCGGTACGCAGGCCTCTCACTGTTGTGGCCTCTCCTGTTGCGGAGCACAGGCTCAGCGGCCATGGCTCACGGGCCCAGCCGCTCCGCGGCATGTGGGATCCTCCCAGACCGGGGCACGAACCCGTGTCCCCTGCATCGGCAGGCGGACTCTCAACCACTGCGCCACCAGAGAAGCCCCAACAGTTTAATTTTAATGTATCACAGAGTGGGCTTCTTTCACTTTACCCTATGAGTTTTTTGAATTTGTAGTTACTTATTTTTTCTCAAATTTAGAAAAGTTTTGGCTCTTATTCTTCAAATAATCTCACTGTTCTTTCCTTTCTTCTTCTGTGCCTCACATAATGCATACATAGGTACACCTGGTGGTACCTAATTGGTCCCTGAGTCTCTCTACTTTTGTCTTTCAACTTCTCAGGTGGGATAATATCAAATAACCTGCTTTCAAGTTCCACGATTCTTCTGGCTGCTCAAGTCTACTCTCAAACTCTTTATTTTTATTTTATTTTTTTTAAAAAAAATTATTTTTCAGCCATGCTGCATGGCATGTGGGATCTTAGTTCCCTGACCAGGGATTGAACCTGGGCCCTCGGCAGTGAAAATGTGGAGTCCTAACCATTGGACTGCCAGGGAATTCCCTCAGATTTTCTTGTGGATTTTCAATTCACTTCTAGAATTTCTGTTTGTTTTTTGTTTTGTAATTTTCATCTCTTTGCTAATATTTTCATTTTGTTTATCATTTTCTTGATTTTCTTCAGTTCTCTTTCTGGGTTTTCCTTTAGCTCTTAGAGCATATTAAAAACAGTTGTTTAACATTTTGTGTAGTAATTTTAATGCCTGTGTTTCTTCAGCAATGGTTTCTCCCACCTTATTTTTTCCCTTTGAATGGTCCATGTTTCCTATTTCTTTGTATTCCTTGTAATTTTTTGTAGAAAATTAGGTGTTTGAAAAAGCAGTCACCTCTTTCATTTTTGAAGACTGACCCTGTGCCTGGAAAGTACTTCCCTAATCAGCTGTGTGTGTTTTGATCCTTTTGATTAGCCTGAGAAGAAAGCCTAATTCTCCTCAGGTATTTTTTGGAGGGATATGCATATTATATAGGCTTATGTGTGTTTTCTACACTTCCCTGTAGACACACATTTTTAAAAAATATTATTTATTTATTTATTTTGGCTGTGCTGGGTCTTAATTGTGGCATGTGGACTTCCTATTTGCAGCACACGAACTCTTAGTTGTGACATGCATGTGGGTTCTAGTTCTCTGACCAGGGATTGAACCCAGACCTCCTGCATTGGGAGCATGGAGTCTTACCCACTGGACCACCAAGGAAGTCCCACACACATGTTTTATTTTTATTCCCTCTCCCCTTTGTTTTTGGCCACACTGCGTGGCATGCAGGATCTTAACTCCTCCACCAGGGACCAGGGGTTGAACTCAGGCCCCCTGCAGAGTCCTAACCACTGAACTGCAAGGGAATTCCCCCACCCCCCCCCTTTTTTTAACATGCTTGTTTTAAATAACATAATTTTTAAAATAGTCTCACCCCAGCTTTTCCTTGGATATTTAGATGATTTATTTTATGGGTCCACCTATAATCTATTTCCCCAGAGACTGCAAATCTTAGATATGCAGGTCTTGAAAATTAACCTTAGTAAAGCAGTTTGGCACCTGAATTCACTCTCTTCAGAGAGGATTAATTTCCTCCAGGTACCTCCTGGGTAATGATCAGGATAAAAAGGATATGGGGTTATATGGACCTATTTTGAAATTTAGGTACTCTTTTGATAATTCTAGGTTAGGTTACTCCCTTCTTTTTTTGACACCTCCCTGGGGAGCCCAAATATTATAGTCTTGAGTGGCTGTACAGAGATATTGATGCTTAGGTGACTAAATTCTATATGAGTTTTCTTCCCTGAAGTTTGTCACACTATTCAGACAAAAGTATTATTTTAATTGTTTTCTTTTAGAGAGGGATATCAAATCTGTGATTTGGCTTTACCCTACTTTCTAGCTAATAAGTCTTAGGAAAAAGGGCCCTTGAGAGTAGCTCTGATCAAATTCCAAAGAGAAATAAAAATAAAACATAAATTCTGTAAAAAACCAAAAGAGATTTTTTTAAAGTTTATTTTATCTTCATTTTTGAACGTTTTTGTTGTCTTTTCCCCAAAGTTGGCATTTATTTTTTTCTTTTTAGCCTTTTTCTTTTCTTGCACTGTTTCTAACAATCTTTATCTTGACTTTTTTTTTAAGTTGACAGTCATTGTATGATCCTATCATGGAGCAGTTCTGCTCCAAATATGAAAATGATAAAGAAACACACATTCATAGGGGAATCAAGTATACCATGGAAAGTCTGAGTAATCTTAACTTTGAGAAATATTTAACAAATTTTTTTTGGAGTTAATAAACATTTAATTATATGTCTACCCATAATGTAACATTGTGTCAACTTCCTTAATTGCTGAGTTCCTTAATTGAGTGGTCAAATGTCTTGATGTTTAAAGATAACAGAGACTAGTTTTCTTTCACTTCCTAAAAAGTTCCCAAACATATATGACTGCTAAGAAATCATAGACATTATACACTAAATATTTATTACAGCTAAATAATTTCAAAGCAAAATTATAAAAGCTCTTTCAAAATTTGGAACAAAATAGATTAGATTTGATGTGGAATGGGCTGAGTTTTAATATATTTGATGTGTTAAGGAGCAGAACCTCTGAAAGTAAGATTAGGTCCAAGATGATCTTAAAATAGTCCTGCATGTAATGTTGGCATGACCCCATAAGAGCAGGTCACGTTTCAGGCTAGTCAGCCACAGGCAGCATGCACCCCTTGCAAGCAGAATTGGAATCCAGTACATCGAGTGATTGAGCTGAGGCAATGCCGAGTTGACTTCCTTATTTTATTGCATAAAATTTCCACTTCCATGCGGAATCTCATTTTCTGACTGCCTTCCTTGTCATTTCTGTGCTGGGTCAGTACCTCTCCCAATTCTGAAGATACTTAGTTAAGGGGCTGAGGGAGGAGGAAAGTATTATCGGCTCTTCCTCCCACCTGGGCAATATACTGAAATTCACAGGATTTGCTCGTTGGAGAGAATCTACCTGGGCAAACACCTACTATGTGCCTGACACTGGACTAGTCACCCTAGTCCAAGGTGGTATGAGACCATCTGTTCTTTTTTTTTTAACATCTTTATTTGAGTATAATTGCTTTACATTGTTGTGTTAGTTTCTGTTTTATAACAAAGTGAGTCAGCTATATGTATACATATATCCCCATATCCTCTCCCTCTTGTGTCTCCCTCCCACCATCCCTATCCCACCCCTCTAGGTGGTCAAAAACACCAAGCTGATCTCCCTGTTCTATGTGGCTGCTTCCCACTAGCTATCTATTTTACATTTGGTAGTGTATATATGTCAATACTACTATCTCACTTCATCCCAGCTTCCCCTTCCCCCTCCCCGTGTCCTCAAGTCCCTCCTCTATGTCTGCGTCTTTATTCCTGCCCCATGTCCGGTTCATCAGAACCTTTTTTTTTATTTTTTAGCTTCCATATATATGTGTTAGCATACGGTATTTGTTTTTCTCTTTCTGACTTACTTCACTCTGTATAACAGACTCTAGGTCCATCCACCTCACTACAAATAACTCAATTTCGTTTCTTTTTATGGCTGAGTAATATTGCATTGTATATATGTGCCACATCTTCATCCATTCATTTGTCGATGGACCCTTAGGTTGCTTCCATGTCCTGACTCTTCTAAATAGAACTGCAATGAACATTGTGGTACATGACTTGTTTTTTGTTTTTAATTTAAAAAATTTTTTTTAATTAATTAATTTATTTTTGGCTGTGTTGGTTCTTTGTTGCTGCACACAGGCTTTTTCTAGTTGTGGTGAGCAGGGGCTACTCTTCATTATGGTGCATGGGCTTCTCATTGTGGTGGCTTCTCTTGTTGCAGAGCCTGGGCTCTAGGCACGTGGGCTTCAGTAGTTGTGGTTTGTGGGCTCTAGAACGCATGCTCAGTAGTTGTGGCTCAAAGGCTTAGTTGCTCTGCAGCATGTGGGATATTCCCAGAGCAGGGATCAAACATTTGTCCCCTGCATTGGCAGGCAGATCCTTATCCACTGCGCAACAAGGGAAGCCCACGTCTTTTTTTTGAATTATGGTTTTCTCAGGCTAGATGCCCAGTAGTGGGATTGCTGGGTCATATGGTAGTTCTATTTTCAGTTTTTTAAGGAACCTCCATACTGTTCTCTATAGTGGCTGTATCAATTTACATTTTCACCAACAGTGCAAGAGGGTTCCATTTTCTCCACACCCTCTGCAGCATTTGCTGTTTGTAGATATTTTGATGATGGCCTTTCTGACTGGTGTTTGGTGATACTTCATTGTGGTTTTGATTTGCATTTCTCTAATGGTTAGTGATGTTGAACATCATCTTATGTGTTCATTTGCCATCTGTATATCTTCTTTGGAGAAATGTCTATTTACATCTTCTGCCCATTTTTTGATTGCATTTTTTGTTTTTTTGATACTGAGCTGCATGAGCTGGTTGTATATTTGGGGATTAATCCTTTGTCAGTTGCTTTGCTTGCAAATAATTTCTCTCATTCTGAGAGTTGTCTTTTCATCTTGTTTATGGTTTCCTTTGCTGTGCAAAAGCTTTTAAGTTTCATTAGGTCGCATTTGTTTATTTTTGTTTTCATTTCCATTTCTATAGAAAGTGGATCAAAAAGGATCTTGCTGTGATTTATGTCATAGAATGTTCTGCATATGTTTTCCTCTAAGAGTTTTATAGTGTCTGGCGTTACATTTAGGTCTTTAATCCATTATGGGTTTATTTTTGTGTATGCTGTTAGGGAGTGTTCTAATTTCATTCGTTCACGTGCAGCTGTCCTGTTTTCCCAGAACCACTTATTTAACAGGCTGTCTTTTCTCCATTGTATAGTCTTGCCCCCTTTGTCATAGATAAATTGACTATAGTTGTGTGATTCATTTCCGGGCTTTCTATCCTGTTCCATTGATCTATATTACTGTTCTTGTGCAAGTACCGTACAGTCTTGATTACTGTAGCTTTGTAGTATAGTCTGAAATCAGGGAGACTGATTCCTTCAGCTCTGTTTTTCATTCTCATGATTGCTTTTGTTATTTGGGGTCTTTTGTGTTTCCATACAAATTGTGAATTTTTTTGTTCTAGTTCTCTGAAAACTGCCATTAGAGTTTGATAGGGATTGCATTGAAACTGTAGATGGCTTTGGGTAGTATAGTCATTTTCACAAAGTTGATTCTTCCAATCCAAGAACATGGTATATATCTCTATCTGTATCATATTTAATTTCTTTCATCCATGTCTTATAGTTTTCTGCATACAGGTCTTTTGTCTCCTTAGGTAGGCTTATTCATAGGTATTTCATTATTTTTGTTGCAATGGTCAATGGGACTATTTCCTTAATTTCTTTTTCAGATATTTCATCATTAATGTATAGGAATGCAAGAGATTTCTCTCCATTATTTCTGTATCCCGCTACTTTACCAAATTCACTGATTACCTCTAGTAGTTTTCTAGTAGCATCTTTAGGATTCTCTATGTATAGTATCATTTCATCTGTAAACAGTGACAGTTTTACTTCTTCTTTTCTGATTTGGATTCTTTTTATTTCTTTTTCTTCTCTGATTGCTGTGGGTAGGACTTCCAAAACTATATTGAATAGTAGTGGTGGAAGTGAGAAACCTTGTCTTGTTCCTAATCTCAGAGGAAATGATTTCAGTTTTTCACCATTGAGAATGATGTTGGCTGTGGGTTTCTCATATATGGCCTTTATTACATTGAGGTAGCTTTCCTCTATGTCTACTTTCTGGAGAGTTTATATCATAAATGGGTATTGAATTTTGTCAAAAGCATTTTGTGCATCTATTGAGATTATCATATGGTTTTTTGTTTGTTTTTTGTGGTACGCGGGCCTCTCACTGTTGTGGCCTCTCCCGTTGCAGAGCAGAGGCTCCAGACGCACAGGCTCAGCAGCCATGGCTCACGGACCCAGCCACTTCACGGCATGTGGGATCTGCCCGGACCGGAGCACGAACCCGTGTCCCCTGCATCAGCAGGTGGACTCTCAACCACTGCGCCACCAGGGAAGCCCTATCATATGGTTTTTATCCTTCAGTTTGTTAATATGGTGTACCACATTGATGGATTTGTGTATATTGAAGAATCCTTGCATTCCTGGGATAAACCCCACTTGATCATGGTGTATGATCCTTTTAATGTGTTGTTGGATTCTGTGCTAGTATTTTGTTGAGGATTTTTGCATCTATATTCGTCAGTGATATTGGCCTGTTGTTTTCTTTTTTTGTGACATCGTTTTTGGTTTTGGTGTCAGGATGATGGTGGCCTCGTAGAATGAGTTTGGGAGTGTTCCTCCCTCTGCTATATTTTGGAAGAGTTTGAGAAGGATAGGTGTTAGCTCTTCTCTAAATGTTTGATAGAATTTGCCTGTGAAAGCCATCTGGTCCTGGGCTTTTGTTTGTTGGAAGATTCTTAACCACAGTCTCAATTTCAGTGCTTGTGATTGGTCTGTTTATATTTTCTATTTCTTCCTGGTTCAGTCTCGGAAGGTTGTGCCTTTCTAAGAATTTGTCCATTTCTTCCAGGTTGTCCATTTTATTGGCATAGAGTTGCTTTTAGTAATCTCTCATGATCCTTTGTATTTCTGCAGTGTCAGTTGTTACTTCTTTTCATTTCTAATTCTGTTGATTCGAGTCTTCTCCCTTTTTTTCTTGATGAGTCTGGCTAAAGGCTTATCAATTTTGTTTATCTTCTCAAAGAACCAGCTTTTAGTTTTATTGATCTTTGCTATTGTTTTCTTTGTTTCTATTTCATTTATTTCTGCTCTGATGTTTATGATTTCTTTCCTTCTACTGACTTTAGGGTTGTTTGTTCTTTCTCTAGTTCCTTAAGGTGTAAGGTTAGTTTGTTTATTTGAGATGTTTCTTGTTTCTTGAGGTAGGATTTTATCGCTATAAACTTCCCTCTTAGAACTGCTTTTGCTGCATCCCATAGGTTTTGGGTTGTGTTTTCATTGTCATTTGTTTCTAAGTATTTTTTGACTTCTTTGATTTCATCAGTGATCTCTTTGTTATTTACTAGTGTATTGTTTAGCTTCCGCGTGTTTGTGTTTTTTACAGTTTTTTTTCCCTCTAATTGATATCTAGTCTCATAGCTTTGTGGTAGAAAAGATACTTGATATGATTTCAATTTTCTTAAATTTACCAAGGCTTGATTTGTGACCCAAGATATTACCTATCCTGGAGAATGTTCCATGAGCAGTTGAGAAGAAAGTGTATTCTGTTGTTTTTGGATGCAATGTCCTATAAATATCAGTTAAGTCCATCTTGTCTATGTGTTATTTAAAGCTTGTGTTTCCTTATTTATTTTTATTTTGGATGATCTGTCCATTGGTGAAAGTGAAGTGTTAAAGTCCCCTACTATTATCATGTTACAGTCAATTTACCCTTTTAAGGCTGTTAGTATTTGCCTTATATATTGAGGTGTTCTTATGTTAGGTGCATATATATTCACAATTGTTGTATTTTCTTGGATTGATCCCTTGATCATTATGCACTGTCCTTCCTTGTCTCTTGTTACAGTCTTTATTTTAAAGTATATTTTGTCTTGTATGTGTATTGCCACTCCAGCTTTCTCTTGATTTCCAGTTGCATGAAATATCTTTTTCCATACTCTGATTTTCAGTCTGTATGTGTCCCTAGGTCTGAAGTGGGTCTCTTATAGACAGCATATATACAGGTCTTGTTTTAATATCCATTCAGCCCGTCTAAGTGTTTTGGTTGGAGTATTTAATCTATTTACATTTAAGGTAATTATCGATATGTGTGTTCCTACTACCATCTTCTTAATTGTTTTGGATTTGTTTTTGTAGGTCTTTTCTTTCTCTTTTGTTTCCTGCCTAGAGAAGTTCCTTTAGCATTTGTTGTAAAGCTGGTTTGGTGGTGCTGAATTCTCTTAGCTTTTGCTTGTCTGTAAAGCTTTTGTTTTCTCCAGCAAATCCGAATGAGATCCTTGCTGGATAGAGTAATCTTGGTTGTAATTTTTTCCCTTTCATTACTTTAAATATGTCCTGCCACTCCCTTCTGGCTTGCAGAGTTTCTGCCAAAAGATCAGCTGTTAACCTTATGGGGATTCCCTTGTATGTTATTTGTTGTTTTTCCCCTGCTGCTTTTAATATTTTTTCTTTGAATTTAATTTTTGTTAGTTTGATTAATACGTGTCTCAGCATGTTTCTCCTTGGGTTTATCCTGTACGGGACTCTCTGCACTTCCTCGACTTGATTGACTATTTCCTTTCCCATGTTAGGGAAGTTTTCAACTATAATCTCTTCAAATATTTTCTTCTGCAAATTTCTTTTTCTTTTTCTCTTCTTTTTCTGGGACCCTTATAATTCGAACATTGGTCTGTTTAATGTTGTCGCAGAGCTCTCTGAGACTGTCCACAATTCTTTTTATTCTTTTATTTTATTCTGCTCTGTGACAGATATTTCTATTATTTTATCTTCCAGGTCACTTATCCATTCTTCTGCCTCAGTTATTCTGCTATTGATTCCTTCTAGAGAATTTTTAATTTCATTTATTGTGTTATTCATCATTGTTTGTGTGCTCCTGAGTTCTTCTAGGTTCTTGTTAAACGTTTCTTGTATTTTCTCCATTCTATTTCCAAGATTTTGGATATCTTTACTATCATTACGCTGAATTCTTTTTCAGGTAGACTGTCTATATCCTCTTCATTTTGTACTTTTCTCTTTCATCTCCTGCATATTTCTTTGTCTTCTCATTTTGTTTAACTTACTTGTTTGGGGTCTCCTTTTCACTGGCTGTAGATTAGTAGTTCCCATTGTTTTTGATATCTGCCCCCAGTGGCTAAGGTTGGTTCAGTGGGTTGTGTAGGTTTTCTGGTGGAGAGGACTGGTGCCTGTGTTCTGGTAGATGAGGCTGGATCTTGTCTTTCTGGTGGGCAGGGCCATGTCTGGTGGTGTGTTTTGGGGTGTCTGTGAACTCAGTATGATTTTAGGCAGCCTCTCTCCTAATGGGTGGGGTTGTGTTCCTGTCTTGCTAGTTGTTTGGCATGGGGCATCCAGCACATGAGCTTGCTGGCCATTGGGTGGAGCTGGGTCTTAGAATTGAGACAGATAGCTCTGGGAGAGCTCTTGCTGATTTATATTATGTGGGTCTGGGAGGCCTCTGGTGGAGCAATATCCTGAACTCGGCTCTCCCACCTTGGAGGCTCTGGCCTGACACCAGGCAGGAGCATCCAGACTGTGTCAGCCACATGGCTCAGAGGGAAAGGGAGAAAAAAAGAAAGAAAAAATAAATAACATTAAGTAATTAAAATATATAAAAAGAATAAGAGAGCACCTAAACCAACAACCAAATCCACTAATGATAAGAAGCACTAAAAACTCAACTAAGATAAACATAAAAATCAGACACAAATCAGTCTCAAACAGCAAAACCCAAGTGTACAGTTGCTTCCAAAGTCCACCTCATCAATTTGGGACAATTTGTTGTCTATTCAGGTATTCCACAGATGCAGGGTATGTCAAGTTGATTGTGGGCATTTAATCTGGTCCTCCTGAGGCTGCATGGAGAAATTTCCCTTTCTCTTCTTTGTCTGAACGGTTTTGGTCCCATCTGTGCATGTAGATCACCCTCAGGCATCTGTTCCCCACCCAGACAGGAGGGGTTAAAGCAGCGGCTGATTAAGCCACTCTTGCTCACTCAGGCTGGTGGGAAGGAGGGGTACGGTAGTCATAACTGGAATGTGGGGCAAGCCTGTAGTGGCAGATGCCATTGTAATAGCCTGAGGCATGCTATGTGTTCTCCCAGGGAAGTTGTCCCTGGATCATGGGACCCTGGCACTGGTGGGTTCCACAGACTCTAGGGGTTGGGTGGTGTGTTGATAGTGACCTGTGCTTGCACACAGGATTCTTGGTGGCAGCAGCAAGAGCGTTAGAATTTCATGCCTGTCTCTGGGGTTCAAGCTGATAGCTGCGGCTCACTCCCATCTCTGGAGCTTGCTTAGGCAGTGCTCTGCCTTCTGTGGGCACACAGGGAAGGAACCCCTCTCCTCGTGCACCCCAAAACAATGGTCTCTTGCCTCTTTGGCAGGTCCAGACTTTTCCCTGGACTCCCTCTCGGCTAGCCGTGGCGCACTAGCCTCCTTCAGGCTGTGTTCATGCAGCCAACCCCAGTCCTCTCCCTGCAATCCGACCGAAGCCCGAGCCTCAGCTCCCAGCCCCTGCCCGCCCCGGCAGGTGAGCAGACAAGCCTCTCGGGCTGGTGACTGCTGGTCAGCCCCGATCCTCTGTGCGGGAATCTCTCCACTTTGCCCTCAGCACCCCTGTTGCTGCACTCTCCTCTGTGGCTTTGAAGCTCCCCCCCACCCCCACCCCCTGTCTCCGCAAGTGAAGGGTCTTCCTCGTGTGTGGGAACTTTTCCTCCTTCACAGCTCCCTCCCAGAGGTGCAGGTCCCATCCCCATTCTTTTGTCTCTGTTTATTCTTTTGCTCTACCCAGGTACGTGGGGATTTTCTTGCCTTTTGGGAAATCTGAGGTCTTCTGCCAGTGTTCAGTAGGTGTTCTGTAGGAGTTGTTCCACATGTAGATGTATTTTTGATGTATTTGTGGGTAGAATGGTAATCTCCACCTCTTACTCCTCCGCTATCTTGAAGGTCTCCCCCATCTTGGCTTCTTTGTACAAACAATTTTTTTTCTCCAGCTGCTTTTAATATTTTATATTTATCACTGGTTTTGATCAATTTGATTATGATGTGCCTTAGTGTAGCTTTATGTTTCTTATGCTTGAGATCACTAAGGTTCATGGATGTATAGATTTACAGTTTGAAAAACTTTCATTCATTATTTCTTTAAATTTTCTCCCCTACTCCCTCACAGTCCTATAAGAACTCCAATTACATATTTATCTGACCACTTGAAATTGTTGTACCATTTGCTGTTCATTGCTAATTTTTTCCTGTAGAAATGTATAATGTGCTGTTTAATCCCATCCATTTTATTTTTTATAGCAAGCATTGTAGTTTTCATCTACATGTAGAAGTTCAGTTTGAATCTTTTGTTTTATCTCTCATGCTTCTACTTAACTTTTCGAATCTATGGAATACAGTGATAATGACTGTAATGGAATACAATGAAAATGACTGTATTAATACCCTTTTAACACCTGTGTCAGATTAGCAACAATTAAAAAAAATTTTTTTCCAGACATGCCAATTTGGCTTGTGGGATTTTAGTTCCTGACCAGGGATCGAACCCAGGTCCTCCGCAGGGAGAGCATGGAGTCCCAACAACTGGTCTACCAGGGAATTCCCAGATTAGCAACAATTTTAACTGATTTATTTTGTTCCTCATGGGTCCCATTTTCTTGTCAAATCTGGTGATTTTTAATTGGATTACAGACTTGCTGGGTGGTGGATATTTTGTAGACATATAAATATTCTTGAGCTTGGTTCTGAGATGTATTTATGTCATCTGTAAACTGTTTGATCTTTTCCTGTTTTGCCATTAAGATTTTTAAGTGAGATGAGAGGAAGGCTCATCTTTGGTCTACCTTATACTGAACCAAGGGCCAGCCATGACCAAGCACCTCCACCTAAGGGAGCAGCACCAATTTGGTCAGGACTTTCTGCCAGGTAGGGACATACTCCCTTGCTCTCTTGCTGTGACTCCATCTAATAGGCTCCCCACACCAATCCTGAACACAAACCCAAGAGCAGAGTAGAGGGATTTTTATTTCTTTTTCCCTGCTGTGAGTCCAGCATCTGGAAGAACAGGTGTCACACAACAGGTTATAAGAATTACAAAGAATAAATAATAAATACACATAAAAGATATTTTATATATATTATATATATAGTATATGATTATATATTCTTTATGTCTATTATTTATCTTTCTGTTAAAGTCTATTATGACTTATTTAATATAGCTCCACCAGACTTTTTGTGCTCCTTATGTTTAATTCATTATAAAGTGTATAGGTTTGCTAGGTCTGCCATAACAACAAAGTGTAGACTGGGTGTTTAAGCAAGAGAAATTTATTTTCTTACAGTTTGAGAAGCTAGAAGTTCAAAATCAAGGTGTCGGTAAACTGGTTTCTTCTGTGGCATCTCTGCTTGGCTTGCAGATGGTCTCAAGCCAAGGAGAGATGAAATATATTTGACATATAACATTGAAATATATTTGACATATTTTAATTGAAATATATTTCAATTTTAATTGAAATATATGACATATAACATTGTGTAAATTTAAGGTGTAAAACATGTTGATTTGGTAGATTTAGGTATTGTAATATGATTGCCATTGTAGTGACAATTAGCACCTTGATCATGTCACATAATTATCATTTCTTTTTGGTGATTGTGATAATTAAGATCTAGTCTTTTAGCAAGTTTGATGACTATAATACAATACTGTTGTTTATATTCACTATATTGTGCTTTAGATCTCTGGGACTTTTTTAGTGTTGCCCTCTTATTGTGTCTTCATATGGTCTTTCTTCTGTATGTATGCATTCCTTGTGTCTCCTTGTGTAGCCAAAGCTTCTTACAAGAACACCAGGTAGAATGGATTAGAGATTACCTTAACAGCCTCATTTTAATGTAATTACTTCTTTGAAGACTCTAACTCTGAATATAGTTACATTCTAAGGTACTCAGGGTTAGGGCTTCAACATATTGATTTGAGGGGTCGGGCACAATTCAGCCCATAATAGAAGTACAAATAATGATAATCAGTGACTTGTCATTATGTGCATGAATATCCAAGATCATTAACATTAAAACTAGTTGAAAAAATAAATCAGAGAATAAAGAAAAAAACATTGTTACTATATCAAAACCAACAACTTTCCTGTGTGCAAATAAATACATATTAAACCATATGTGAAAATGTTTCATTTACCATAAAAATCAAGTTGAAAGAACTTAATCAATGTTTGCCTATATGTATATCTATATATAGAAAACTATTAAACTACATAAGGGATCTAAAGGAGAGTGAGATATACAGTGGCCAGAAGTATATTATTGGCAGACTGGATAATGTCATTATTTTACCATTGTAAAAATATTGTCTCACTTCAATTCATAAGTATGATGCTAATCAGAACCTCAGCATGATTATTTTTAGAGATTTGGCCCTAGAAAGTTACACTGTTTCTCTTAATGAATAGCTTGTGAGAATAGCCAGGGAAATTCTGAAAATTGAGTCAAAAGATATGATTATCATAGTTAAATCTATAAGAAAGCTAAAGAAATGAACACATTGTGTAAATGGTACATTGATAGATAGACCAAGGGAACAACAACAACAAAAATCTATCAATAGATCCAAATATATAATGGAATTTTATATGTAATATAAGTTGATTTTCAGAATAATAAAAAGGACTCCGGTCTCAGAACCTATTTGTATAAAAAATTTGTAACTTTCACACATACAGTAAGAAAATGCCAAATGGAAATATGTAGATGTAAATCATCTATTCGATTAGCCTCTGTAATAAGTATTTATCAAAGAACAGTGAAATCCTGTATTGGAATAAGGATGAGGGGAGTGGAACTCTCATGTAATGTGACCCAAATGCCCTTCTTGACCAAACTTCAGTCAGGTTCCCCTAAACCCTCTTTTAGACTAAGCTTTGACCTTAGCATTCCATATCCATCCCATCCTTGACAGGTGTACACAGTCGAGTTTTAGCAAGAATGCTGCTAAGTCAGTTTAGATAGAATCTTCATCCTTGAGCCTCATCCCTCACCTTTGACATCTAAGCACTTGGCCTCTCTTTAGCAAGAATCTCGTTAGGTCAGGTTAGTAAGAATCCCTCTACTTTTGAAGTCTCCTTCTAGTCATTTTCCATCCACATATTCCCTCAATTTGCTCATCAGCTATAAGTCCCCAGCTTTCTTTGCTGTATTTGGAGTTAAGTCTGACCTCTCTCCCCTATTGTAATTTTCTTGAAAAAAGTCTTACTGTTTTACTAAGTGTCAGAAAAGCTTTTTCTTTCACAAATCCTAGTGGAAGTATAAATTAGCATAGCTTCTTTGATGGCCTATTGTTAACACCTACCAACTTTTTTTTTTTTTTTTTTTTTTTTGTGGTACACGGGCCTCTCACTGCCGTGGCCTCTCCCGTTGCAGAGCACAGGCTCCGGACGCCACAGGCTCAGTAGCCATGGCTCACGGGCCCAGCTGCTTGACGGCATGTGGGATCTTCCCAGACCGGGGCACGAACCCGTGTCCCCTGCATCGGCAGGCGGACTCTCAACCACTGCGCCACCAGGGAAGCGCGGCATCTACCAACTTTTATGTATCTATTTTAATTTAGCAATTCTATATTTTGGAATTTGTATTGCAGAACTAATGCAAACATGCAAAGAAGCATAGACAGAAATATTTACTGCACATTTACGATAATGAAATTTGGAAACAAACTAAACATCCATGTAAAAGGTTTTTATGAAGTAAATCATATACCCCTGCAATACAATGTCATGCAGCCAAGAAAAACTATGACGTACGTATGGTCAGGCCACTCAAAATGCATGTTCTCTTGCTCTTTGTACATGTCCTGCTTGACCAGTGCTTGCTTTACCTACACCCTTCTCAGAAGAGTAACCTTCCTGCACACTTGCCCCATGCCCCAGCCAATGATCGTTCTAGCTTTAGAGCAGAACATCTCCATGCTGATAGCTGATCAAAGGGGTGGTGAGAACCATGTAGCTCTGTTGGTTTCCCTGGTAACTGATGAGCCAATCTGAGGTCAATTCCCCCTATAACTGGTATCTTCCCCCCAACCCCTGCTAGGGAAGACTACTGCCACGTCCTTCCTGTGGTCTGCTGCACAGGGTGGGATGTCACTCAAGGACCACACTTCAGACATGTAAGATCCTCCACCCATTAAATCATTGATGTCTCTGTCGCTGATTTGGGGCTCTTTTTTCATTCTTTCAAGCCTGTGTGTTGCAGCCCAACTATGTAGTTTTAAATGGTTTGACTTGATAATATGACTACACTTTGAGTCAAAATGAGTTGTAAATAAGTGGAAAAAAGAAAAGCTGCTCTCTGAAAAATGTATTTGTGTAGTGGACTGCACTGAATAAAGTTGAGGCTAATGGACATTGGTTACGTTTGGGAAGGAGATGCAGAGTGGAAATTTCCTCCAATAATCCCATAAAGCACTGTGTTTTTGATTAAACTGGCCCTGTGTTTTTGTATAATTTAAAACAAAATGTTGAAATATATTTATATACAATAAAGAACACAGAAAATACTCCATAAAGTGTTGAAGGAATAATGATTTTTCAACAGCCTTGCTCAGGTCAGAATTGGAGGTGTAGGAAAAAAAATTTGCAAACAATATTGAGCGTTTTGCTAGGCCTATGTCATGAGGAGGGCCAACTGGTTTGCATAAAACAAACATGGTATGGCTGTCAGTTCATTATACTTTCATATTTACCTTTAACATTAGGAGTTCATGGATTTTTACATAGGAACTGATTGCCAAATGCAACAGTGAGGCCAAACAAACAAAATCGTCAAAGTTTGGAGCAGGTAAAGATTTATTCCAAAGACCAAGCCATGAGAACTGGTGGCTCATGCTCAAAAGACCTGAAGTCCTGGATGATTTTTGTGGAAGAGTTTTTATAGGCAAAATTTGGGGCGAAGCCTGTAGGATGTGTGACTTTGGTTGGTAATGAGGTGACTGGGTGGTGTTTAGGAGTATTGTGCTCAATCTGAAGTTACCATCCTCCAGCAGAGTAGGGGCTTTAGATCCTGCACATATTGTTATGCATAACAAGACACATACATAGATATTGCTATGTATATCCCTCGAGGAGGAAACAGGTCCCCGTTTTATAGCTGCCCTATTTTTTTTTTTTTTTTTTTGCGGTACGCGGGCCTCTCACTGTTGCGGCCTCTCCCATTGTGGAGCACAGGCTCTGGACGCGCAGTCTCAGCGGCCATGGTTCATGGGCCTAGCTGCTCCGCGGCATGTGGCATCTTCCCCGACTGGGGCAGGAACCCATGTCCCCTGCATCGGTAGGCAGAATCTCAACCACTGTGCCACCAGGGAAGCCCTGCCCTATTGTTTTTGACTGCCCCTCCTTTGTTTCTGTATTTCCTCTTCTTCCTTATTAGTAACTGACTCTGTCCTTTGGAACTCAGTGACGACAGTCTAGGAGCTGAAACCGTTTTCCTCTAAAGAAGCAGAGAACAGGAAAAGGCTTTTGTGTCCAGAAAGGCACTGCAGCATCCTGCTTGGTTTGAAAATTGCAATAAATGAAAAAAGAAGTCTGTCTCATTATGACTAAACCAGTGAACTCACTTTTGAGAAAATACACTATTTGTCTTTCACAAAGGATGCCCCCTTGATGCCAAGTAGGTTAATTAATGCAGAGACGGAAAATTCTATTCCATTAGGAGGATATTTTCTCGGGACTATCAGGATCTAGCAATTTGGAAAATATGGTTTCAGCTACGAGCTTTCCTAGTTTTGCCCTGGGACCCAGGTATACAGGTGGCCTAAGAACCACAGTGTGGACATGATCTTGGAGAGACAGCAGTGAGTGGTGGCATTAAGTGAGATCTTCATTCCCTGCCCAGGAATTGAACCTGGGAAGCCTGGATGAAAACCAGGAATCCCAGCCACCACACCCCCTTGGCTCTTGCCCCCTGTCAAAAATGCATTGCTCACGGAGGCAAAAATTGTAAAAACAGGTACAAAGTTTATTATTAGAGACATAGCACACAGAGAAACAGTTTGTTTAGTTAAGACAGAAGCAAGGTAGAGATGCACATCTGGCTACAAAGGGTGTGGGCGTCCCCCCCTAATGAGGAGGAGCACAGTAAAGAGGTGGTTAAATCATTTATATAGGGCAGTTCTTCTGGGTCTTTGTGTACCTTTGGCCAGTTATCTGGATTCTTCTTCTACACCTGACCTGCCCTAGGACCCTCCCCAATGTGCCTGTGCAACTTTTTTCCAAGATGGATTTCAGCACAGAGGCCTATGAGATGGCCTTAGCATCACATATTCTGGGGTGGTGCCCCCTCCTTTTTGACCCCCAAGGAACCTTTCTGCACATTTGCAATGTCTCCCTTGCCCCAAGGATGGGAAATATATGACCTCTTGATCTGTTACTCAAACAAGGGTTAGCCCCTCTCTGTTCCTGCCATAACTGTTATCTTAAGGTGTCCACAGGAGACAAAGCCTGGCTATTTACCCTGTTTCTGCTGTTGCTTCCATTTCAGAGAGCAAACAGGAGGCTGGGTTTTTTTTGTTTTTTGCGGTACGCGGGCCTCTCACTGTTGTGGCCTCTCCCGTTGCGGAGCACAGGCTCCGGACGCGCAGGCTCAGCGGCCATGGCTCACGGGCCCAGCCGCTCCGCGGCATGTGGGATCTTCCCGGACCGGGGCACGAACCCGTGTCCCCTGCATCGGCAGGCGGACTCTCAAGCACTGAGCCACCAGGGAAGCCCAGGAGGCAGATTTTAAACGTCTACACTGAAACCTATCTATCTCCTGTCTCAGCAAATGTAAACAGGAGACTAAGTTGTAAGTGTCGGAAGGCCACTTTTTCCTGCCCCATGAAATGTAAACGGGAGGTCAGTTGTGAATGCCTGGCTTGGGGCCCATCTATCTCCTGCCTCAGACACACACCCAATCAGGGGTCTCAGGGCACCCAGGACCCTGGGACAAGCATTTCCCCCGTATTCCTACTCTGAAGTACTGAATCGATTGCTTGGTTCCCAGTCAACCCAGGGTGCAGGGGGCCAAGGGGAATGTAGTCTTTCTCCCTCTTACGGTTTTCCGGGTCTTTAACGGCTTCCTCTGCGCATGTGCAACGTAGGTCCCGCCTCACCCCTTCCGCCCTCACAGGCCTCGAGGTGAGGAAAACCAGGAGCTTTGGTCGTGGCAGTTGGAGGTCTTCGCGTGGCCTGGAGCTTTGCTGAGAGCCGCGTACTTGTGGCGGGGTCGGAAGTGGTACGTCTCGAGCCGCCTTCTGGTCCAGGCGGGACTGCAGTGCCCGGGTCTGGCCCGGACCTCGGCCGTGGGAAGGTGAGTGGGGCGATCCCGGTTCGGGCCTTGTGGTCTCGGGGGCAGGTGGATCTGAGACCCGTTAGGAGCGGCAACGGTGCGTGTGGGGACGGAATGCCCGGCCCCGCCTGCATCTGGCGGTGGGGGGAGCGGGGCGGGAGGGACAGGACGCCGGGGCGGACAGTGGGAGGGAAAGCGCGGTGGTCACGCTGGCCGTGAGTGGGCCAGAAAGCGTGGGCGGAGGAGGGTGTGCTGGGCATCCCTGCTCTGGAGCGGGAGAGACCCGGTCAGTTACAGCCGTGTCACCGGTACTGTGGGCGGGAGAAGTAACCTGGGGACGAGTCAGGTCTGCAAAGGAGGCTATGAATAATGCCTGCTTCATGGCGTTGTTCTGAGAATTCGATGTGGTGTCATTTGGAAAAAGAGGCAAGTGCCAGGTACTAACCGCCGAAAAAGTGACAGTAGATGTTGTTCAGAAGACACTTTGTTCCTTTCCTTGGGTGGTTTACATAAGCCTCCCAATTATCTCGTGATAGCGGTATGAGCATCTGCATTAAACACACGTTAAGCAAAAAGCAGATCTGAGTCTCAGGGTGGTGAGGTGGTCCTGAGTTTGAGAGCGCCTGTGACTTCTCCAGGCTCACCCGGAATGTGACAGAGCCAGGAGCCGAACAGTCGTTCATACCGTTCAGTCATCAGAAGAAATTTACCGAGTCTCTTTTGAGAAACTGCAGCCCACTAGAAAGTAGTAATTTTTAAAACTTTGCCATAAAGCACCACATCCTTTTTATTGGGCATTCTGTGGATTCTCTAACTCAAGGGGTAAACAGTTTTGGTAGGAAAATAGATAAAGGATGCAGCCTGTGTCTCTTTTTCTTAGTGTTAATTTTAATGAAGTAGTGTCATCCTTTGCTGTACTTCAATCATCTGTTGTTTATTTTTTGTTTGTATTTAATTAAATCCATTTACATCAATAGACAAAATTATTTTTACCAAATGAGAGTGGTAGGTTTAAGCCCCGTGATCATTTCAAACTGGTAGGTGGACAGATGGTGTTTCCACAGGGTCTTTCCCTTGCCTTTTCAAGGGCTAAAGGGATGCTGTAGGGAGGCTGCTTGTCAGCTGGGCTGCTGATGTGATTGGGAGGTGAGTGTAGGAACTGTAAGGCAGGCCAGGTGTCCTGACAGTGTCCTTTTTCTGTCCCCGCAGCTGAATCTTCAGTCCTCTGCACCTTCCTAAACGCTACAGAAAATGGACATGTCTGAGGTCAGCTCTTTATTCATTTCCCACTTTGTGGTGTGATGGATTTAACTCTTGATTTCAGATTGCTCTCAGCCTGTTTTATACAGTCTTTATCAATGTTAGTTATTTTCCTTTTATGATCAGTTTGCTAAGAGTTTACTCGAGTCAGGAATGTCCACTTAGTTATGTTGAGTTATACTGAGTACCTTTTTGTGTGTACTGTAGTAAAGGTGCAGCTTATGTCCTTTAATCTGCAAATTTCAGAGGTAGCTGAGATGGAGTTTAGAATGTTAACTTACTCTTGAATTCCTGTATGGGTGCTACTTGCTAATGATGGGTTTTGGTTTTTTGTTTTTGATTTTATATCCTAAATAGTGTGATTTGTAAATAAGCATATTTTTTATTTCTTTTTATCTCTATGCACTTTTAACTTCTTTTTCAGTCAGGCTGGGATTTAATGTGGAAGAATTTATGTATTCACTGCTAAGTATGATGTTAGTCATATGCCTTAATAGCTTCTCATTATCAGATCTTTTCTTTTCTTCCTGTTCCTGGTGCTATAAAATTAGTATCATTTCTTCCTTAAAAATTCACACTAGAATTCACTACAGAAACAATGTGGACCTGAAGTTTTCTTTGTCAGAATTTGTTTTTAAATAACAATTTTATTGAGGTACAATTCTTGTACCAAAAATTCACCCTTTTAATCTGTACAGTTCATTGCTTTTTTTTAATATGTTCACAGAGATGTGGAATTATCACCACTATTTAATTTTAATATAATTTCATCATCGTCAAAAGAAACACTGTACTCTTTAGTAGTCACTCTCCATTCCTGCTCCCAAGCTCCTAGGAGCTACTAATCTACTCTGTGTCTTTAGAGATTTGCTTATTTTGGAGGTTTCATATAAATGGAATCCCCAAATATGTACCCTTTGGTGAATGGCTTCTTTCATTTAGCATGACCTTTGTAAGGCCCATCAGTGTTGTAATATGCATCAGTAATCCAATTCAGTTTCTGGCCAAGCTAATGTTTAGTTGTATGGATATATCACATTTTGTTGATCAGTTTATCAGTTGAGAGACATTTGTTGTTTCTGTTTTGACTGTTATGAATAATGCTGTTACGAGCAGTTGTGTAAACATTTTTGTGTGTACCCAGTTTTCCGATCTACTTTATATATACTTAGAATGGAATTACTGGGTGATAAGGTAACTGTTCAACAAATTTAGAAACTGCCAGAACAATTTTCCAAGGCAGCAGAACTATTTTACCAGCCCATCAGCAATGAATGAGGGTTGCAGTTTTCCCACAACTATGGTTAATAATTGTTACTGTCTGTCTTTTTTTTAAAAGCCCTCCTGGTGAGTGTGAAGTGGGATTTTATTATGGTCATGATTTGCATCTCCCTAATGTTGAGCATCTTTTCGTGTTCTAATTTTTTATTGGCTGTTTGTATATATTCCTTGGAGAAATGTCTGTTCACATTCATTCTCCGTTTATAAATTGGGTTATTTGTCATTTCGTTGTTGACTTGTAAGATTTCTTCTATGATTTGGGTACAAGCCTCTTGATCCGTTAGATGTTTGTAAATATTTTCTCCCATTTTGTGGGTTGCTTTCACTTTCTTCATGGAGTTCTTGGAAGCACAAAAGTTTTTTTATTTGGATAATATCCAGTTGATCTATTTTTCTTTTGTTTGTTTTTGTCAAATCTAAGAAAACTTTGCCTAACCAGAAATCAAAAATATTTATTCCTCTTTTTTTCCTACATTTTTTTTTACCACTTTAGTCTTTCCATTTAGGTCTGTTATTCATTTCGAGTTAATTTGTATAGATGGTGTGAGGCAGAGGTACAACTTCATTCTTTTGCATGTGAATATTCAGGTGTTCTAAAACCATGTATTGAAAAGAGTGTTATTTTTCTGATTGAATTGTGGCACCCTTGTTGAAATTCAGTTGTCTCTAAATGTGAGGGTTTATTTCTGGCCTCTCAATTGTATCCCATGGTACTTTTAAGGTTTTTTTATTCTTATGATGTCTGTTCTTACACCTTAGTAACATAGTATGATATTGTGATTTATAAGAAAGCAATATTTGGTCTTCATCCCTGTTCCTGGCACAGAGTTCCTAAAACCCTTGCAAATTCCAAGTAATAAGAGAGATTAAGGGTTTTTTTGTTATTCATAACAAGCCACTTCAACCATGCTTGAATTCATGTTAATGAGGTGACTTTTGGAACCCCCCTGTGCCAGGGATACCAATCAAGTCACTAGAGGGTTGTGACTTTAAGGCACACCCCTTGACCTCTAGGGAGGTGTGGGGGAGCCGGAGGTTCACTTAATTACTAATAGCAACTATTCCTACATAATGAAGCCTCCATAAAAATCTCTGAATAGCACTGCCCCCAAACTCCCCTCCTTATTCTGACATGTGAACTTGTCTGTGACACTTTCTGGAGCCTGAGGGGAATTTCAGCCTCTGCAAACCCCTCCCCTACAGTCCCACAAGTTCAAGGTAGAGAGAGAGCAGGAGAGGACTGAGCCGGTTCCTGAGAAGGGGGAGGTCTTTAGGTTTAGTTCACCTTGACACGTCCTGAATGCTGTTGCTTGTTTCTGTAATGCTGCTATTATGGAAACTTAAGTGCAGTGAGGGAATTGAGGTGAGGATGAGTATTCCACGCTGGGACCAACCTCCCTCCATGGCCCCATCCCATCTGGAAGCCAGAGCAGGCACCTGGGAAGAGTGGACCCTGATCCCTTCCCTTCCCCCCAGCAGGGCACAGACAGAGACCACCACCTCTCATGAGAAAAAACATGTATTTTGGGAAACAATAAAAATTGTGGTAGGAAGAGAAGCCATTAGCACATAGATGATTTGTTAACGTGAGAAGAAGCAGGTTTTCTTTCCATGAACTGAACTTTTTTTGGCACCACTTTCCCCCCAGGAAAGGCATGAGAAGCACACTCTGGCTGACCAGAGGGAACACATTTTTGAGGACATGCTGGGTGATGGCGCAGGTGGCCTGAGTCACCGGCCAGCCTTGGTCCATGCTGGCGGCGTCTGACTGGGGACTCCAGTTCCCTGGGTGGGAAGGCTAACTTGTCGCCCCTGCCTGTGGTATGCCTGCTCTTGTTAAGGTAGCTGTGGTCCTTGGGGCTGGCTTGGTGACTGTAGGCTGTATCTTTCAGCAACCTTCTCTGTTCTGAAGAGGAGAGAACCCTGTGGTGGTGGGAATGCCCCTGTGCTGGGGCCTGGAGCTGTTCTGGGTGCAGATTTAACTTTGAGGCACAGAGTCCTTGGTGAAGCCCCAGTTTCTCTCTTAGGACCTGTCCAAAAGCTCTTGCAGTCGCACAAGGGTCAATAGCCCTGCTCTCTCCAACAGGTTTGCCTTTGATTGGTTTCTGCTGGTGAGCGGTGGCTGATGCAGGCTTGCCTTTTTGAAGGGATTCTTCTATTCCTTTGCCTTTTTTATCGTGGCTGACATACTGCCTCATCCTTTTTTGGCTTTCTGGTGAAAGCTGTCTCTTCCCTGGTGAGAGCTGGGGATGTTTGCTCCCAAGGGACTCTCCTCTTTCCCTGACCTGAGAAGCGTGGCTCATCCCACTTGCTTGCGAAGCCTTTAGTCCTGAAGACCTTTCTTTATACTCTCCTGGTTTGGGCTTCCAATTATCCTCCCTCCCCTCAGTCGAGGCAAACTGGTCCTTCCACGGGTCCCTAACTTTTGGTGTCCTGGGTTCCTGTTGTTCCTGGTTGCTTCTCGTTTCTTCATGTTCTGCTTGGAGGCTCCTAACGCACCTCCACTCCTCAGCTGGGGCAGGCACGTTGCTCTGGCTTTTTGTTTCTTCATGCTGTCCTGGTTGGGGCTTCGTGAAACCCCTCCACTCCTCAGCTGATGCGAGCATCTCCCTCTGGCTCTTCATTTCTTCATGCTCTTTTGGTTGGGGCCTCTGAAAGTCCCTCCACTCCTCAGTTGGGGCAGACATCTCCCTCTGGCCTTTAAATGGGTCCTGAAGTTGTGGTGTTTTGAATGTCTGCTGCCCCCGGCTGCTCTGTTCCCTGACGTTGAGGTCATATGGCACCACCTGGAAAGCTGGTGCGTCCTCACTAGCATGTTCCCTCTGGGAACTAGAAAGAGACCTGTGAGAAGCCAAGATGTGTGAAGAAAGGAGCACATCAGTGTGATGGTCCTGAAGGAGCACATTGGTGGCAAAGTCCTGGAGGGGCATGCTAATGGCATAGTCTTGAAGGAGGATGTCACTGTGAGAGTCTGGAAGGAGCTCACCAGTGGCACGGCCTTGAGCCACCTGTGTTTTTAAGGCATGGCTCCTTTGGAGGTTGGGCAAGTGACTTTGTTGGTGGTGACAGGGTTTTCCTAGTGGCTGGAAACCCCAAGACAGTCCCATTCTCCCAGCTTCTGCCCATGAGGTTGACTGTGGGCATCTGCTAAGGCAGTCTGCCCTCCTGTCCATTCAGAGGGGCCTCTGAGGGCCCATACCTGTCACCAGGTGAAGTCTTTCCCAGGGCCCTCTGGATTTCTGTATGCTCAGGTGAGGGAACAGGGAGGGGACTCACCAGGGTGGGGACTGTTGCTTTTGTTATCACTTTCATTCCCTGATGGGGCTGAGGTTTTCCAGAGAGCTTATTAGCCAAGTTGGCTTTTGAGTGTGCTCTAGATTGACAGGTGGCAGAGGGGGAAAAGGTGGACCTTGGAGAGGACAAGGGTTGAGCCCCACCCGGCTTGAGATTTATGGGCTCAAAGGCCTGGTTGGGTAAGCCCCACCTGTGCCTTACCCGCCACCTTATAACATGTGCTTCCAGCATCTGCCGAATGCTTGGACTGAGGAAGGAAAGCTCACGGGAGGAGTTTACACAGGGTTTCCAATACTTTGAGGATGCTAGATTTCTGATTTCCTGGCGAGGGTGGGGCTTATAAGAAGCATAGTTGGCGGCAAGCCAGGATTGACGCACCATCACAGGCGTCATACCTTGATTAATCTGCCTCAACTTTGTGCTCAAATGGGCTTTCAAGAATTTTTCTAGATGTTTCTGCTCTGGGCTACTGGGTAAACAGTTTCCAGAGTTACTCTTCAAGGGGCTCATCAAGTATCTTTCTGACTCCTTTTCAGAGTTTCTTAGCAGAAACTTCACTGGGAGGCTGGTCCTGGAGGAAGCTTTTGAGATCCTCCTCAGACATGGCCTTAGACCCTTGCCGAAATCCTGCCCTGGTTGGAATTGCATTTGACCCTTCCTATGGGATCTCCTAGGACACCTGGACCTTGTCTTCTGTCGGTCCAGTCTCCTTTTGCCTGTAAAAGCAGAGGGCTGCCAGGGTCCCTGCTTGCCCTGTGCCTGATAAGTCCCTAAAAATTGGCACTGAGAGGAGCTCAATTCCAGAGACGGAGACAGGTGGATACTGCGGGCCAGGCCCCTCTTGGTTTGCTCTTTGATGAGCCTCTTTTGAAGATGTTGCTTCTGGAGATCAGGGCCAATTAAGTCCTCATGATGAAAGGAAACTGCTGACCTTTGGGCCTGGGAGCGTCCCCTGTCTTGAGGAAGGGTGAGAATGAGTTGGTTAAAGCCTTTCTGAGATCTTTTGACCACAGAGGGTGAAGGCTCCCCACTTTTCAGTTGCTTCTGCAACAAGGGGCAGACATTGAGTTTCAGTTGGGATAAAATATAGTGTCTTGTTCTGAAATGTAGGACAGTCTAGTCCACAGGTACTCATCTGGGGTGGAGAATAAGGTGGTCTGGATAGGAGAGAAGATGGGAGGTAGGGCTGGGCCTGGATCTGAGCCAGAGGTGGGGGCTGGCAGGGAGGCAAGTTTTGAGTGAAAGGCTGGGGTGGAACCCTTTGGCAGGGCAAGACTGGGGCCTGGGAAGCACCTAAAGGTATTCTAGGTTGAATTGAAACTGAAAAGCCATGAGAAACTCCACTGAATAAAACAAAGGGTGCCTGCTGTTGAGCAGGGCTCCTAACAACCATCACGGACTCGCTGTGCAGAGAGGGGAGACCCCAGTAGAGCTGGCTGTATTTCTGTTCCAAGTGGTCCCTCAAGACCTCGGAGTGTAAGAGCTGCTGAGGACCAGGTAGCTGCTCTAGCTGCTCTGTGTTGTCTTTCATGTTCCAGAAAGATTGAGGGGTTGTGTTGTCCTGCTCAGCACCCAGTGATTTCCACATATTCCCTAAAGTGTTCAGGTGGTAGTCTGAGCTCATTTGTTCTGAGAATGACCCATCCTTTTCTTTCTCCTTACAAGTGTTTAGTTTTACTTTCTTGGTGATTAGAAGCTCCAGCAGCTTCTGGACTTCAGGGTTGACAAATAAGGGGCTACCAGTCTCTACCTGCTTGTCTGTGGGCCCTCCCGAGGACGGGGCCCCTGGTGGCTGGTGGGACAGGTGTTCTTGCCAGGACTTACTCTGTGATGCGGTGGGGAAGAACAAGGCCTTGGTAATCTTCCACCAGAAGGACAGGAACAAAATGTGATAGCGTGCGAGGCCAAGACTCAAGATGGCTGCAGTGGTAGATGCCAAAAAAGAATTACCTGGAGGTGAGCTCTTTGCCACAGTGCCAAGGGTGACTCTCTTCAAGTTGGATTGGTCTTGAGGTTCTGTTGACAGGGTTGGAGGCCACAGGTAAAGAGCCCTGGGTCAGAGGAACCAGGGCAGCTGATGGGCACACGGCAGGAACATCGTCTTCTGCAGGTTCCCTGCAGGGCTGGTGGGCTGCAGCAGGCGCTGCTTTGCCCACCTCACCAAGGGGGTCTTGACAGGAGAGCTGATGGAAGCCGCCCTTGTCAGGGAGCTTGTGCAGGTGGCTGCAGGAGACATGAGGCACAAGCTGCAGCCAGGAGCCCCCAGGGCCAGGAGGGCTGGGCAGGGCAGGCAGGGGTGGGCACCTGTGGCCCCACGGCCCTCCACGGCCCCCATGCTGACTTCACAGTGCTCCTGCTGTCCCTCACCCCAGGACTTTAGACGTACGCTGTCCTCAGGGCTCCCCCTCGCATTTCAGCCCCAGGCTCCCTGCAGCCCAGGTGTCACACCATAGGCTTTGGGTGGAAGAAGAACCCAGGAGAGAAGGGAAAGATTCTTTACCTTTGCAGAAGTGAAATCAGGTCCCGAGCCTTTTCCAGCTCTTTCAGGGAATTTCTGCAAGCTGGAAATCAGCAGAGTGGGTCACGATGGTGAAGGCAAGGGCCTAGGGGGTCTTACAGGAGGCTGAGTGCAGTGTCCCTTTAAGGGGACACCATTGGGAGATTGCAGCCCAGGCACCAGCTTCCAAAGCCACGTGATCCCTGACAGTGATGGCGAAGCTCATGAAAGGGTTTATCATTTACAAAGTACTTCCGTATCCATTACCCCTTGCGGCCCTCACATCCTCCATGTGGGGGAGAATGGGCAGGGGTCACCTTGCAGAGGAATCTGAGCAAAGTTAAACAACTTGTCCACGGTTGGACCTGGAGGTCCCACCTCCCAACCCAGGCGCTATTGGTCCACTGTAGCCCACACACCCCTGCTGGGCCACACCCTTTTCCAGGCCCCTTACCACTTCATTGTGCACATGGAATCTGGGAGGTATCTGGGTGGTCCTGCTCTCCTTCCCAGGAGCCTCCCTGAGGGTTCTGTTTCTTGAGGGACAGGCCCTGCCCCTGGCCTCCTCGGAGCCTGTGGAGCTGGGCCCTCAGGGCTGGGAGAGATGGGGGCTAACCCTCGGGGCACACAGGGATGAATGGCACAACTTACCTTTCACAGCTCTCATTTTCTCTTTAATCTTGCATCTCCCCTTCGGCTCCATTTGATGCTGAGAGACAGAACAAATGAGGACCTGGGACCCAATTCTCACTCTCCCCTCTCTAGACAAGCATCAGACACTCAGTGTCCATAACATAATATGACTTTCTACGTTTAACTAACAGAGCTCTGTGGGTTTTCTTTCCTTTCACTCATTTTTAAAGAGGATAAAAATATTTTCTGTTTTCCTTCTCTGAAGAACATAAAGAAGGATTTTCAATGTGAGATTCACCCTGGATTTCTTTCGTCACTGTTCCTCTGCTCAAAACACACACACATGCTCTGCACTACGGATTCATCTGAGCTCCAGCAGGTGGGTCTCTGCTTCCCAAGGCCAGGGCCACTTCAGCGCCAGCTCTGAGGCTCTCAGGGCCTCAGCACTGCCCGCAGATCAGCCCTCATCCGAGACACCTGTTCACAGCTGGTGATCCAGTGCTCACGGGCCTGTCCTCTGGCTGAGATTGAACTCGGTATCCAGTGCTCGACCTCCGGTCACTGTGTGTGAGACTTGCCCTGGAGCCCTCTACCATACCTGGGCAACTGGTCTGAGACCTTTGGATAGAAATCCTAGTGTTCACTCTATCCCCTGCCCAGGCTGGCTTGTGTCCTTACAGGGATGATGTTCTATACTTGAGAGTAGATGTCCTATTCTTTCCCATTTCAGGAGTCTGTGTAGTTGACTGAGAAAAGTGGAAATAACAATAGAAAAGAAGAGAGGATCATGTGCTTGTGGGTCTGGCCCAAGGGTTCCTTACCTTCCTGATGTTTTCATGTTTCCTAGGAGGTGGTGAAGATACATTATTCTCGAGGTAGCGGAGTAACAGGAAAAAGAGCCCCAGTCCACACAGGAAGGCTAGGATGATGTCACTCACACAGAGAGTGCAACTGGAGTACTGCCAAGTATCAAAAGTGCTTTTCAGAGGAAAGAGCATTCTCCATTATCTGAATCACAGGGCTGCCAGCAGGCAACTGAGCACAGGGCATGTACTTGGAGACTAAAGCCCTAGGCCTACATCATAGAGCTGTGGTTTGGTCACAAAGGGCTCCTGAGGGTGTGGGAGGGAGTCATAGAGGAGGAGGCTGTACCACGGCCCCTCCCTAAACATCCGCCCCACAGCTCTATCCCTCCACCCTCGTGGGTCTTCTAGACCTTAGTCAATTTTCTATTCATTCCACCTGGAAATCACATTTTTCCTGGTTCCTCAGATCTCTTGGGGATCTCGGCTTGAACCCACCATTTTCATAGCCTTTGAAACTCTGAAATTCTCCCAGGATTTTGGCCGTTTCCCAGTGATTTATACTCTCAGAATCTCCTTTGTTCACAATTCCATCGTTTTTTCATCTCGCATATTTACATTTCAGTTCTCAACTTCAGATTAGTTTAATTAGAAAAACCATAGCCCTCCTTCCTGAGAGGACCCCCTACATATGACTGAACCTTTCACGTCCATCTTTGCTACTCACCATCTCTCTTGGGAAAACGTTCATACTCTTATGAGCATGATGCTTCCTGGAGATGAAAGAAGGACGGTCATTGACAGGACTAGAGAGGAAGCACACCAGCTTCATCTAGCAGATCCAGATGGAACTCCAGAAGTAAATCTGACAGTTCCTACTGCTGAGCCTGACTGGGCTCCTAATAATGGAGATGTGCCACACCTAGAGCATTATACGAAGTGTGTCTCATCTTTGAAAGGGGATACCCTAGGCCAAAGAGCTTAAACAAAATCCAGGAGATACACCAAAATCCCAATGAGGATTCATCAGAGTTTCTAGAAAGACTTTATCAAGCTTATAGGCTCCACGCGGATACAGACCCTGAGGCCCCCGAAAATATGGTAAATGTGACCTTCATTGGGCAAAGCGCCCCAGATATGAGAAGAAAATTACCAAAGTTAGATGGTGCATTTGGAATGAACCCTTCTCAGTTAGTGGATGTTGCTTTTAAAGGGTTCAACAACGGGGAACAACGACAGAAGTAAGAGGATGCAAGATGGAACACAGCTTTTCTCGCAGCAGCATTGGATTCCTGGAAGGCAGTTAACCTGAAGAGAGGTAAGCCGCCATTGGGGAAGGAGCAATGTGTTTACTCTAAAGAGGAAGGGCATTGGAAAAAACATTGCCCTAAGCTAAAAAATAAGAAAGAAAACAACAAAAGAAAGATGGGAGCCTCTCATGTGGTTGACAGAGAGGGACACTGATGATGAATGAAGAGGCCCGGGGGCTTCCTTGGACTTGAGGCTCCCAATTCCGATTTCCCCACAGGAGCCCTTTGACAGGGTCACTTTGACAGTCGGGGACAAGTTGATTGACTTTCTGATAGGTTAGGGTGCAACATACTCTGTGGTAAACATCAAGGTGGCACAGAAAACATGTCTACCCATCTCAGTCATGGGAGTTTCTGGAGAAGTACAAAACCATTCTTTCTTACAGCCTCTAGGATGCCATTTAGGGGACCTCAGCCTGAAACACAGTTTCTTATATATGCCAGCATGTCCAATCCCTGTTTTGGGCCGAGAGCTCCTTTGTAAGTTAAATGCTCAAGCAACTTTTTTGCCAGAACAGCTTGACATCAGGGTCCCAATGGAGCATGCTGTAAGCCTACAGATGGCCCAGAAAAGGGGACAGAGCTCTCTCCCCCCGAGGTGTACGAAAAGGTAAGACCAGAAGTATGGGCTGGCGGCACCCCAGGGAAGGACAAAAATGCATGGCTAATACAAATCCTGTTAAAAAGGGGTGCTGCGACACCTAATCTAAAACAGTGCCCTCTGAGTCAAGAGGCCCAAAAGGGAATGCAGCCAATTCTCAAAAAGTTTTTGAAAACAGGACTGATTATGCCTTGCAGGTCCCCATATAATACTGCTATCCTCCTGGTCAAAGAGCCAAACTCTGTTAACAGAGTATCACTTTGTCTAAGACTTGAGAGCTATTAATGAAATAGTCCAAGATCTGCAACCTGTTGTGCCTAATGCATACACTCTGCTTACAGCTGTTCTGGGAGAATACAGTCGGTTCTCAGTTTTGGACTTGACAGATGCTTTTTTCTGCATTCCTATTGCAGAGGAATCAGAGCACCGCTGTCTGTTTTGAATGGTAGGACCCAAAAACACAGGTAGTCCGGTAGTATTGTTAGACAGTCCTGCCTAAAGGATTTAAGAATTCCCCTACCTTGTTTGGGGGAATGTCGGCAGGGACCTTAGAAACTTAATATTGGATGAAGGGCTCTCACGCCAATACGTGGACGATGCGCTCATAGCAGGCCCTACGTATGATAAGTGTCTCCAGAATACCATGAGGACCCTGAACTGTTTGGCCAATTCTGGATATAAGGTCTCCCAGAGAAAGGCCCAAGTGTGTAAGCAACAAGTCATGTATCTGGGTTTTCTCATTTCCCCAGGACAGTGGAACCTTTTCCTGATGGAAAAGAGGCAGTTGCAAGTGTGGGAACACCCAAGACTTGCAGACAAGTGAGGGAGTTTCTGGGAATGACAGCGTTCTGTCAGATTTGGATCCTGAGCTATGCGCTCATAGTAAAGCCCCTCTGTGAGGCTTTAAAGGGTCACGATTTTGAGCCCCTCACTTGGACTACAGAGTGCCAAACAGTCTTTGAAACAATAAAAACAAAGTTAATCTCAACCCCGGCTTTGGGACTACCGGACTTAAAGAATCCTTTCATGTTGTATGTCCATGAGAGACAAGGCATAAGTCTCAGGTGTTAATTCAGACTCTGGGAAATATCCCTTGACCCGTTGCCTACTTCTCAGAACAACTAGAAGAGACTGTTAAGGGATGGCCCCCTTGCCTTCAGGCTGTAGAAGCTACTTGTGACATACTTCAGGAAGCTGAGAAGTTCACTGTGGGGCAACCCACCACTGTGTATGTCCCTCGCCATGTTGTTTCTTTACTGGAACGAGAAGGGGGTCATTGGCTTACTTCTGGGAGAATGGGAAAGTAGCAAGCCATTCTATGAGACAATCCCAGTGTAAGACTTCAGGTCACTTCAGCCCTAAATCTAGCCACATTGCTCCCCATTGATGCTGCACAATCCCCAGAGCATGACTGCCTACATGTCATCAAGTAGTGGACTCTGGCAGACCAGACGTAATGGACCAACCCTTGGCAGAGCCGTATATCGAGCTGCTCACTGATGGAAGCAGCTTCATGGACCAAGGTGTAGGTGGCACACTGGGTATGCGTTGGTAACTCTGGAAAAGGTTGTTGTAGCAAAAGCCCTGCCCCCAGGGAGCTCAACTTAGAAGGCAGGAGTCATTGCTCTGACAAGGGCCCTACTGCTCACTGAAAGGAAGTGAGTAAATATATACACAGGCTCTTGCTATGCCTTCTCCATGGTGTATGCTCATGGGGCAGTCTGGAAAGAAACGGGGCTTCTCACTTCCAACAATAAAGACATAAATCATGCTTGTGAAATCCTGTCACTATTAGAAGGAGTCTGTAAGCCCTCACAAGTGGCCATAATGCAGTGCCCAGGCCCCCAAAAGGGTGAAACTCGTATAATAAAAGGCAACTGGTTAGCTGACCAAGCTGCAAAGAAGGTAGCAAAGGAAGGGGATTGTCAAGCCATGGTAGGTTCACTTCTCCCACAGGCTGACTTGTCAAAATACCAGTCAGTGTATTCAGAAAAGGACAAGGAGAGGGCCAGAGAGTGGGGATTCGCTCTTGATCACACCTTGCCTTGTTGGAAATGTAGCGCACAAGGAATCGTTCTGATTCTTGAGGTCCTCTTGGACACTGCTGCAACATACTCATAATAGTACCCATTATGGGAGAAGTGGCACCTTACAGTGGATTCAGAAATACATAACGGGGCCTAACGTGCGAAGGACCATCCAGTGAGTCATGCAGAATTGCATGACTTGTACTAAAAATAACCCAAAGACTGCTGTCAGACCTCCCCAGATGGGAACCCAACACAGAGGAACCTGCCCCACTAGGACTCGCAAATAGACTTTACTCAAATGCCTTGAGCCACAGGAAGGTTTAGATACCTGCTAGTATTTGTGGACATTTTTTCAGCATGGGTGGAGCCATATCCTACTAGGACAGAAGAAGCCTCCGAAGTTGTTAAAGCCCTCCTGAAGGAAATTATCCCCCGATTTGGACCGCCTAACTCGCTTCAAAATGATAATGGGCCTGCTTTTGTCTCTGGCATAACCAAACAAGTATCTAAAGCGCTGCAAATTAATTGGAAGCTACATTTGTCCTGGAGACCACAATCAACAGGAAGAATTGAGAAAATGAATCATACATTAAAAGGGAGTATTGCTGAAGTATGTCAAGAGACTAGTGTAACTTGGGTTAAGTAAGGCTTGCCAGTTGCCCTGCTATGGATCAGAGTGGCTCCCAGAAGCAGGCTTAAATGAAGTCCCTTTGAAATATTGTGTGGTAGGCCATTCCAAGTGTCCATCCAGGTGGGAGAATCTATAAATGCTCCGAAAATCTATAAATGCTCCGAAAGAGTGCGGTAAGAGGCAGACTGCAGCCTTCTCACCGGGGCCCTCCAGGCCCTCTGGCCTCTGGCTGGCGGGCGAGCTGGGGAGCCCAGGGAGAAGGCTGGGGGCTGTGTCCTGCAGAGCTCCAGAGCTCTTGGCATGACCATCCACTGCATGGGTCCAGGCCTTGAGGTGATGGCAAACTTCTCTCCCATCATTGCCTCTGCCACCTAGTGGCACCGTCAGTCTGCATGGGTCGCAGTCTGCAGGACTCGGCACAACCCCCGCTCACCCCCACACCTGGGCCACCTGAGGAGCCTAAGGGCCAGCTGGGTCCTGGATGCCTTCCTCCCTCAGTGACGACGTATGGGCAGGGTCTGGGGACCTGGCCGTGAAGACACTGCCAGCAAAGATCTGCCTCTTCAGCCAGGCTTGGGCACTGGTGGAAGAACCCAGACTGAGTGCTGGATGAATACTCCCGGACAGGGTAACTGGCCTGAGCAGAGACCCCCTTCTCTTAGCCAGGACCTGGACCTCGCAGGGTGAAAGTTGTGTCTTGGGACCTTGCCGTTTCTTGTCAGAACAGAGAATAACATTTGTTTTGGTGGAGACTTACAGGAACATTGTTACCTGACCATGACCTTACCTCAAGAAACAGGATCTGACACCAAGAAGCCTGCAAAAACTAACCGTGCCCCTCCCTCATCTTTCCTATAAATGGGATTTGCTGACAGCTTTCAGGGAGTTTGGGGTTTTAAAGGCATGAGCCCCCCGTCTCCTTGCATGGCCCTGCAATAAACCTTTCTCTGTTCCAAACTGCAACATTTTGGTATTATTTGGCCTCACTGTGTGTCAGTTACACCGACTTGCGTTTAGTAATAATTATGGTGACCCAGGTGGGACATCTGTGCTCGTGGCAGGTCTACCCCTGCCAGGGGCAGCATCTTCCCAAGTTCCCAGCAGCAGCCAGAGTTCATTTTGCTTCAGGGAACTGGGAGGGACTCTCCCTGACAGGTGCTGCCCGCCCCACGGCAGGAGGCTGTTTGGAGCAGAGAAACGTCCAGAGCTACAGTCCACATTTGGTATCACTTGGGGGTAAGTCACTCCAGCTTGTGCAGGCTGGGAATTACCTCCACTCCATTGGGGCTGCTTCACTTGCAGGAAGTGAGCCACTTTGGGTCTGTTTGCTCTTTCTCTGTCTCTCTTTTTTAATTGGAGAATAATTGCTTTACAACGTTGTGTTAGTTTCTGCTGTACAATGAAGTGAATCAGCTCTATGTATACATATATACTCTCCCCGATCCCACCCATCTGAGGCATCACAGAGTACTGAGCTGAACTCCCTGTGCAGTACAGCAGGTTCCCGCTAGGTATTTAATTCACACGTGGTAGTGTATGCCAAACCTTATCTCCCAGTTCATCCTACCCTCCCCTTCCCCCACTGTGTCCACATGTCCGTTCTCTATGTCTGCGTCTCTTTTCCTACCCTGCCGATAGGTTCTTCTGGGCCATTTTTCTAGATTGCACATATATGCATTAATATATGGTATTTGTTTTTCTCGTTCTGACTCTCTTCACTCTGTATGACAGACTCTATGTCCATCCACATCTCTACAGATGACCCAATTTTGTTACATTTTATGCCTGAGTAATATTCCATGGTGTATATGTAACACATCTTCTTTATCCATTCCTCTTTCGATGGAAGTTTAGGTTGTTTCCATGACCTGGCTATTGTAAATAGTGCTGCAGTGAACATTGGGATACATGTGACTTTTGGAATTATGGATTTCTCAGGGTATATGCCCAGTAGTGGAATTGCTGGGTCATATGGTAGTTCTATTTTGAGTTCTTTAAGGAACCTCCATACTGTTCTCCACAATGGCTGTATGAATTTACATTCCCAGGAACAGTGCCAGAGGGTTCTGTTTTCTCCACACTCTCTCCAGCATTTATTGTTTGTAGATTTTATGATGATGGCGATTGTGACCGAAGTGAGGTGATACCCCATTGTAGTTTTAATTTGCATTTCTCTAATAATGAGCTATTTTGAGCACCTTTTCATGTGCCTCTTGGCCCTCTGTATGTCTTCTTTGGAGAAGTGTCTATTTAGGTCTGCCGGTCATATTTTGATTGGGTTGTTTGTTTGTTTCAAAATATATTTTTATTTATTTATGTATTTATTTTTGGCTGCGTTGGGTCTTCGTTTCTGTGCGAGGGCTTTCTCCTGTTGCGGCGAGCGGGGGCCGCTCTTCATCGCGGTGCAGGAGCCTCTCGCTATCGTGGCCTCTGTTGTTGCGGAGCACAGGCTCCAGACGCGTAGTCTCAGTAGTTATGGCTCACGGGCCCAGTTGCTCCGCGGCATGTGGGATCTTCCCAGACCAGGGCTGGAACCCGTGTCCCCTGCATTGGCAGGCAGATTCTGAACCACTGCACCACCAGGGAAGCCCTGGGTTGTTTGTTTCTTTGATATCGAGCTGCATGAGCTGTTTGTATATTTTGGAGATGAATCCCTTGTTGCTTCGTTTGCAAGTATTTTCTTCCATACCGAGGGTTGTCTTTTCTTCATGTTTATTGTTTCCTTTGCTGTGCAAAAACTTTTAAGTTTCATTAGGTCCCATTAGCTTTTTGTTTTTATTTTCATTACTCTCAGAGGCAGGTCAAAAAAGATGTTGCTGTGATTTACGTGAAAGAGTGTTCTGCCTATGTTTACCTTTCACAGTTTTATAGTATCTGGCCTTCCATTCAGGTCTTTAATCCATTTTGAGTTTATTTTTGTGTATCATGTTAGGAAGTGTTCTAATTTCATTCTTTCACATGTAACTGTCCAGTTTTCCCAGCACCACTTATTGAAGAGGCTGTAGTTTTTCCATTGTATATTCTTGATTTCTTTGTTGTAGATTGGGTGACCATAGGTGTGTGGGTTTATCTCTGGGCTTTCTATCATGTTCCACTAATCTATATTTCTGTTTTTGTGCCAGTACCATACTGTCTTGATTACTGTAGCTTTGCAATCTATTCTGAAGTTGGGGAGCTTGATTCCTCCAGCTCCGTTTTTCTTTCTCAAGATTGCTTAGGCTATTTGGGGTCTTTTGTGTTTCCATACAAATTGTCAAATGTTTTGTTCTAATTCTGTGAAAAATGCCATTGGTAATTTGATAGGGATTGCATCGAATCTGTATATTGCTTTGAGTAGTAGAGTCATTTTCACAATATTGGTTCTTCCAATCCAAGAAGGTGGTATATCTCTCCATCTGTTTGTGTTATCTTTGATGTCTTTCATCAGTGTTTTATAGTTTTTGGAGTACAGGTCTTTTGCCTCCTTAGATAGGTTTATTTCTAGGTATTTTACTCTTTGGTGCAAAGGTACATGGGATTGTTTCTTTAAATTCTCTTTCTGATCTTTCATTGTTAGTGTATAGGAATGTGAGAGGCTTCTGTGGATTAATTTTGTGTCCTACAACTTTACCAAATTCATTGATTAGCTCTAGTAGTTTTCTGGTAGCATCTTTAGGATTCTCTGTGTAGAGTGTCATGTCATCTGCAAACAGTGGCAGTTTTACTTTTCCGATTTGAATTCCTTTTATTTCTTTTTCTTCTCTGATTGCCATGGGTAGGACTTCCAAAACTTGTTGAATCATAGTGGTGAGAGTGGTCAGACTTGTCTTGTTCCTGATCTTAGAGAAAATGCTCTCAGTTTTTCACCATTGAGAACGATGTTGGCTGTGGGTTTGTCATATATGACCTTTATTATGTTGAGGTAGGTTCCCTCTGTGCCTACTTTCTGGAGAGTTTTTATTATAAATGGGTGATGAATTTTTTCAAAAGCATTTTCTGCATCTCTTGAGATGATCATATGGTTTTTATCTTTCAATGTGTTATTATGGTGTATCACATTGATTGATTTGTGTATATTGAAGAATCCTTGCATTCCTGGGATAAACCCCACTTGATCATGGTGTATGGTCCTTTTAATGTGTGGTTGAATTCTGTTTGGTAGTATTTTGCTGAGGGTTTTTGCATGTATGTTTATCAGTGATATTGGCCTGTAGTTTTCTTTTTTTGTGACATCTTTGTCTGGTTTTGGTATCAAGGTGATGGTGGCCTCGGAGAATGGGTTTGGGAGTGTTCCTCCCTTATTTGAGAAGAGTGTGAGAAGGATAGGTGTTAGCTCTTCTCTAAATGTTTGATAGAATTCGCCTGTGAAACCATCTGGTCCTGGGCTTTTGTTTGTTGGAAGATTTTTAATCAGAGTTTCAATTTCAGTGCTTGTGACTGGTCTGTTCATATTTTCTATTCCTTCCTGGTTCAGTCTTGGAAGATTGTACTTTTCTAAGAATTTGTCCATTTCTTCCAGGTTGTCCATTTTATTGGCATATAGTTGCTTGTAGTGATCTCTCATGATCCTTTGTGTTTCTGTGGTGTCAGCTGTTACTTGTCCTATTCATTTCTAATTCTGTTTATTTGAGTCTTCTTTTTTTTTTCTTGATGAGTATGTCTAATGGTTCATCAATTTTGTTTATCTTCTTAATGAACCAATGTTAGATTTATTGATGTTTGGTAATGTTTCTTTCATTTCTTTTTCATTTACTTCTGATCTGATCTTTATTTCTTTTTGCTAAGTTTGGGGTTTTTTTTTGTTTTTTGTTGTTCTTTCTCTAGTTGCTTTAGGTGTAAGGTTAAATTGTTTATTTGAGATGTTTCTTGTTTCTTGAGGTGAGATTGAATTGCTTATAAGCTTCCCTCTTAGAACTGCTTTTACTGTGTCCCGTATATTTTCAGTCTTCGTGTTTTTATTGTCATTTGTTTCCATATATTTTTAAAATTTCCTCTTTGATTTCTTCAGTCATCTCATGGTTATTTAGCAGTGCACTTTTTAGCCTCCATATATTTGTGGGGGTTTTTTACAGTTTTTTTTCCTGTAATTGATTTCTAATCTCATAGTGTTGTGGTTGGAAAAGATGCTTTATATGATTTCAGTTTTCTTAAATTTTCCAAGGCTTGATTTGTGACCCAAGATGTGATGTAAGCTGGAGAATGTTCCATGTGCACTTGAGAAGAAAGTGTATTCTGTTGTTTATGGATGGAATGTCATATAAATATTGATAAAGTCCATCTGGACTATTGTGTCATTTAAAGCTTGTGTTTCCTTATTTATTTTCTGTTTGGATGATCTGTCCATTGGTTTATGTGGGGTGTTAAAGTCCTCTACTATTATTGTGTTACTGTCGATTTCCCCTTTTATGGTTGTTAGCAGTTGCCTTATGTATTGAGGTGCTCCTGTGTTGGGTGCATAAATATTTATAATTGTTAAATCTTCTTCTTGGATTGATCCCTTGATTATTATGTAGTGTCCTTCCTTATCTCTTGTAACAATCTGTATTTTAAAGCCTATTTTATCTGATATGAGTATTGCTACTCCAGCCTGTGTTTTCCACTTGCATGCAATATCTTTTTCCATCTCTCGCATTCAGTCTGTATGTGTCCCTAAGTCTGAAGTAGGTTTCTCGTAGACAGCATATATATGGGTCTCGATTGTGTATCCATTCAGCCCATCTTTGTGTTTTGGTAGGGCATTTAATCCATTTACATTTAAGGTAATTGTCGATATATATGTTCCTATTACCATTTTCTTAATCATTTTAGGTTTGTTTTTGTGGGTCTTTTTCTTCTCTTATGTTTCCCGCCTAGCGAAGTTTCTTCAGCATTTGTTTTAAAGCTGGTTTGGTGGTGCTGAATTCTCTTAGCTTTTGCTTGTCGTTGTTTGCTTGTTGTTGTTTTTGCTAAAGCTTTTGATTTCTCCAGCGAATCTGAATGAGATCCTTGCTGGGTAGAGTAATCTTGGTTGTAGGTTTTTCTCTTTCATCACTTCAAGTATGTCCTGCCACTCCTTTCTGGCCTGCGGAATTTCTGCTGAAAAATCAGCTGATAACCTTATGGGGATTCCTTTATAATTGTTTTTTTGCTTTACCTTTCTGCTTTTAATTTTTTTTCTTTGCATTTAATTTATTGTTAGTTTGATTAATATGTGTCTTGGTGTGTTTCTCCTAGGGTTTATCCTGTATGGGACTGTCTACACTTCCTGGACTTGGGTGGCTAGTTCCTTTCCCACGTTAGGGAAGTTTTCAACTATAATCTCTTCGAATATTTTTTTGACCCTTTCTTTTTCTCTTCTTCTTCTGGGACCCCTAAAATTCGAATGTTGGTGTGTTCAATGTTGTCCCAGAGGTCTCTGAGATTGTCTTGTGTTCTTTTTGTTCTTTTCTCTTTATTCTGCTCCTTGGCAGTTATTTCCACCATCCTGTCTTTCAGCTGACTTATTCGTTATTTTGCTTCAGTTATTCTGTTACTGATTTCTTCTAGTATATTTTTCATTTCAGTTATTGTGTTGTTTATCTCTGTTTGTTTGTTCTTTAGTTCTTTTAGGTCTTTGCTAAACATTTCTTGTATTTTCTCGATCCGTGCCTCCATTATATTTCCAATGTTCTGAATCATCTTTACTATCATTACTCTGAATTATTTTTCAGGTAGGTTGCCTATTTACTCTTCATTTATTTGTTCTTGTTGGTTTTTACCTTGTTTCTTCAACTGTAACATATTTTTTTTGTTGTTTCATTTTTTGTTTGTTTTTTGATGTGTGGGATTGTTTTCCTGTCTTATGGGGTTGTTTGGCCTGAGGCCTCCAGCACTGGAGTTTGTAGACTGTTGGGTAGAGCCAGGTCTTGGTACCGAGATGAGGACCTCTGGGAGACCTCACTCTGATGAATATTCTCTGTGGTCTGAGGTTCTCTGTTCGTCCTGTGGTTCAGACTTGGACCTCCGACCACAGGAGCTCACCTGACCCGAGGTCCAAGAAAGAAGATCCTGCAAACCATGCAGGGTGGCCATGAAAAATAAAAACAAAAAAGGAGCACAACAATAAGAAAGAGTAAAAAATAAGATTAGAAAACAGATATGTTAGAAAAAATAAAGATGAAACAACAACCAGGAGGTAAAACAGAACCACAGTAGCAAAAAATAGGAAAAAAAAACCCCATAAAAGGCCTTGGCTATGGGGGGTAGACCTTAGGCAGGGGCGGTGTTTAGGTGGCAGGCGAGGTTTAGGCTAGGTCCCATGTGGCCGGAAAAGGCCCTGGGGGTGGGGGGTGGGGCTTAGACTCAGGGAGGCCGGAGGCCCCCAGAGTTCCTCTGGCCTAGGAGGGCAGAGGACCAGGCCCGGGACCCCAGGAGGCTCCCTGGGCCTGAGTGGGTGGGGGAAATGCTAGACGTGTTCCCCCAGTCTTCTGATCCCAGAGGGTCCCTCCTCATTTGCCTCTCCTCTGCTTCCCTGCCTCCCTCCCTCTCATGCCTCTAGGACCCACGTGGCCGGAGGGGGCCCCAGAGGGCATAGGGAGAGGGTGAGGGAAACACCAGCTCTGCTTCCCCTGATCCTCCAGTTCCAGAGTGAACCCGCCCCATCAGCCTCTCTTCCTCTTTCTTCCTCCTCCCTTCCTCCTACACCCCTAGGACCCACGAGGCAGAGGGGGCCCTGGAGTGCAGAGGACCTTACCCAGGAGCCCTGGAGGCTTCCTGGGGCCCAAGTGGGCGGCGGAATGCTAGGCGCATTCTCCCCTCATCCTCCAATCCCAGTGGTTTCACCCCACCATCCACCTCTCCTTCTCTTCCCCCCTCCTCCCATCCTCCTATCTCCCTTGGAACAACGTGGCCAGAGAAGGCTCTGGAGGGTGGAGGACCAGACCTGGGAGCCCAGCAGGCTTCCTGGGTCCTAAGTGGGCAGGAGAAATGCTAGGCACATTCTCCCCGATCCTCTGGTCTCGGTGGTTCCCCTCGCTGTCCGCCTCTCCTCTTCTTCCCCCCTCCTCCCTTCCTCCTATGCCCCTAGGACCAATGCAGCCAGAGGGGCCCCTGGAGGGCGGAGAACCCGGCCTGGAAGCCCAGCAGGCTCACTGGGGCCCGAGTGGGTAGTGGAAATGCTAGGCACATTCTCTGATCCTCCAGTCCCAGGGCGGGGGGTCCTTCCAGGCGTGGGACCCCCTACCTTCCCCATACCACCCCTCAGGGATGCCAATCCCATCCGGCCTCCACTTCCCTCCCCCCTCACTCCCCTCAGCACATCCCACCCAGTTGCTCAGGGGTTCCTCCAGTACCCCTGAGTGTCAAGGTCCCCCAAAAGCGTCTAGTTGTAGGTGCCCTAGTTGTGGGGAGATGTGAACTCCACGTCCTCTCACTCTGCCATCTTCACTTTGCTTCAGCTGATGTATGATTTAACTTAACACATTATATACTGGGGGGTTTTGCAGAAACTAATGCCTGTGGCTGGCAATTTGTTACGTAAGTGAATACTGAAACATTGGCATTTGAGTAAATATCAACAGCTTGTTTTGCACTTAATGTAGTTATTGGAAACTTTGTACATGTCTTACTAAAGCATTCTTTTATTTCGTTAGAGTGTGATAGGCAGTATAGCAGGCACCTCTGTGTATGGGAACAGAATATCTATTACAAATATACTGTGTTTCGCTGAGCTTTCCCCTGGAAGAGCAGACTCTACACTTTCTGGAGGCATTTTTTTTTTTTTTTTTTTTTTTTAGTCCCATGGGTATTATTTCCTCTAGAATATGTTCTTTTATTTAACCTTATATTCGTCTAGGTGTGTCTTTGCGGGGGCTTTTTTAGAAATGCCACAAGAAGGACCAGGTCCTGGACTACCACTACATTCACGAGAATGGTCAGTTACCTATTCTCTAGCTACTGCTAACAAAAATTGCTTTTAAGTCATTTTATTCTGTGCATTAAGGGTACGAGAAACTTTATACACATTGAATAAACCGCATTTACTCCAATAGAAACCCACCCTTGATCAATTTTAAGCTCTGACAACTTCGCACAGTGATGTCAATTGTTTCGCTCTCTAAAAACGTATTGATACATCTCCAGTCAATCACGTTTGGGTAACAAAAGATGTATTAATATGTCTCTGGTGAATAATGTGTTAAACTTTACTGACCAGAGTGGCCTGTTTTGTGGCCTTTTGGACATGCATTGTACATCAGCCTTGGCCACTGAGGAGGGGAATACATTTGACATTCAAAAATTTAATAACTGGTTCAGACATCCAAGGTAAAACTAGGTGACCATATTGGTTGTGATTTCAGACACATTCCTGTATTTCTGAGAACTTGCATTTTCTGAGCTGTGTCATCCTTGGGATGCCACTAGCCCTTCTCAAAGCAGTGTCTGCTGGCAGATGGTAGCTGCAACTTTCTGACCTTTAGGTCTTCTCTTATAACTATTAAATTATTAGAGAATGAAATTGTTTTAGATCAGATGTTAGCTGAAAAAGGAGACGTGTAGTGGCCACTAGCTCCTGTTATGTATATGTTAATACCATGTCAGAAGTTAAAACCTACTTTGATAAAAGTGGTCAACTGGCTACGTGGCAACAAGTCTCCCCCAAAGTGCCAGGTCTAGACTGGTTTTCAGGCTTATTCTCCTGAATTCCTCTGGTAATGAGATCTTTCTTACACAAGAGTTGGATCCAGTACTTGGAACTTGGGAATATTTCCAACTCGGTACCATTCCCCAAATCAAGGGAGGACTACCCCTATTTCATCAGGAAGTAGCTAGAGTGATTGTCTCCCCATTCCCTGAAAGAATTTGTGAAGGATGAAACATGATTGGAGGTTGAAACGGAGTCCCCCTAAAACCCAGTTCCTCTACTGAGTTTATGATTAACCACTCTGTCCAAAACAATCCCACGTTTTCTCCTCAACATTGAGGAATATCAAAGAAAAGGGAGGAATTGTAATAGAAGCAAGGTGACATGTAGCTGTTAGCAGACGCACCTGAACGACTGTTACCAGGCAACTGTTAGTGCAAGACCACTAGCGCAGTGGTTAGAGGCCCTGCTGGGCCAATGGTCGGCCGGGTGGTGGTTGTTGCGGCAGAGAGCTTGGTAAGAGGTGGATCGCAGCCTTCTCCCCAGGGTCCTCCAGGTCAGGGGTTACCACGCCCTGGGCCTCTCAGCAGGAGGTTAGCAGAAGGTGAGCGATTGAAGCTTCATCTGCCGCTCCCCATTGCTTGCATTACTGTCTGAACTCTCCCCCAACCCTGTCCGTGGTAAAAGTGTCTGATACGAAACTAGTCCCTGGTGCCAAAAAGATTGTGGACCGCTGCTGTAGGCCCTCCAGGCTCTGGCTGGTGGGTGAGCTGGGGGGCCTGGGGAGAAGGCTGGGGGCTGTGTCCTGCAGAGTTCCAGAGCCCTTGCCATGGCCACCACTGACCGGGCCCAGGCCTTTGGGCAACGCGAACCTCTCCCCTGTCCCTGCCTCTGTGACCTAGTGACAGTAGCAGTCTGCACGGGTTGCAGTCTGCAGGACCCGGCATACCCCCCCACCCCCGTGTTTGGGTGGCCTGAGGAGCCTGAAGGCCAGCTGGATCCTGGGTGCCTTGCTCCCTCAGTGATGACTTCTTGGTAGGGTCTGGGGACCTGACGCTGAAGGCACTGCCAGCTAAGATCTGCCTCTTCATCTGGGCCTGGGCACTGGGGGGAGGACCCAGACTGAGTGCTGGATGAATGCTCATGGACAGGGTAACTGGCCTGAGCGGGGACCCCCTTCTTATGGGGAAGGACCTGGACCTCAGAGGGTGAAAGTTGTGCCTTGGGACCTTGCGCTTTCCTGTCAGAACAGAGAATAACATTTGTTTTGGTGGAGATTTACAGGAACATCATTACCTGACCTCAAGAACAAAGGATCTGACACCAAAAATTTTGCCACAACTAACCACGCCCCTCCCTCATCTTTCCTGTAAATGGGATTTGCTGAGAGCTTTAGGGGAGTTTGGGCTTTTTAAGGCATGAGCCACTGTCTCCTTGCATGGCCCTGCAATAAACCTTTCTCTGTTCCAAACTCCAATGTTTTGGTATTGTTTGGCCTCGCTGTTTGTCGGGCATATGGACTTGTGTTGGGTAACAAGATCATTGCCCATTTTCTCACAAGATTGTGGAATGGACATTGCCAGTCAGGGATTGTAATAGAGGTAAGTCAGGCACGTGGCTGTTAGCGAGCAGCTGTAAGCAGTCATGCTCAGCCATTGGTTGGCATCCCAGTGGGCCTCTCCCCCTCCTCTTCCTCTGTATAAAAGGAGCTGGAATTTAGAATGAGGGAAGTTGGTTCTTTGAGATACTAGTCTGCTATCTCAGTCTGTTAGCTTTCCAATGAAAGTCATTATTCTTTGCCCCAACCACTTGTCTCCCAGTGGTTGGGGCAAAGAATAATGTGCAGTGAGCAGAGTGAGCTTGGGCTCAGTATCATTAGGGGAGTTCCCCAGATGGCTGAGTGGATCAATCCTGAGCTCACTTCCTCTCATGGGCACAACAAAATTAAAACTACTTACACAAAAACTATTAATGAAAACTACTGGAACTTACCAGAAAAGATCTAACCTAAAGATATATAGTAAGAACCACAATGAGACAGGTAGGGGGAGTCATGATGTATTCAAGACCCCTACCAGAAGGTGGGTGACACACAAACAGTAGAGAAATGACAATTGCAGAGGTTCTTTCTAAGGATTGAGTGGTCTGAGCCCCATATTGGGCTCCCAGCCCAGGGGTCACATGCCAGGAAGATGAGACCCCAGAATGTGTGGCTTTGATGGCCAGCAGGGCTTGCTTTTGGGAGTCCCAGAGGGCAGTGAGAAACAGACTTGATTTCTAAAGGGCGCACACAAAATCTCATATTCCAGGACCCAGAATAGAAACAGTAATTTGAAAGGAGGCTTGGTCAGACCTACTTGCTGATTTAAGAGTCTCCTAGAGAGGCAGGAGGCAACTGTAGCTCACTCTGGGAACATAGACACTGCTGGCACCCATTTTTGGGAACTTGTATCACATGGACACTGGTGCTGACAAGTGCCATTTTGGAATCCTCCCTCTAGCTTATTAGCCTCAGGACCCAGCCTCGCCTTTGCTCACCAGCCAGTAGGCACCAGTACTGGGACACCTCAGGCCAGGCAACTAACTGGGTGGAGACACAGCCCCACCCACAAACAAACAGTCTCTCCTAAGGCCCCCTGATCTCACAGTGCCTGTGGACACATCCCTGCTCACTAGTGGGCCCAGGATCTGGCCTCAGACACTAGAGCTGGGACCACCCACCCTCAACCCAGGGCCCTGAAGCTAGAGTCCCTGGGACCCAACTCTGCCCACCAGTAGGCCAGCACCAACTCTACCCACCAGTGAGTCTGCTCTAGCTTCAGGACAAGCCTCACCCACTAGCAGGCAGACACCAGCTGCAGGACAATTGCAGCTTTGCATCCTGCCATGGCAGGACCTAGCCCACTCACCACCAGGCCAGTACCAGTCCTAGAAGTGGCTGGGTCCTGGCCTCATCCACCAGCAGGCCAACATAAGCTCTGGGACACCTGGGCCCTGCAGGCAGACCCTAGGACATAGCTTTGCCTGACGGTGGGCTGGCACTAGCTCTAAGACCTGGTTATACCCACCAGTGGGTGGGCAGCAGCCTTGGGATCTCTCCTGGAACCCAACTCTGCCCACCAGTGAACTGGAACTAGCTGTGTGGCTCCCCAGGGTTTCTCAGCCAGCCACCTTGGGATCCGGCCCCACCAACTAGTGGATGGTAGTCTCTGCACAAGTCTGGGCCTGGCAACCAACCAGACCACCCATAGTTGTAGCAGGCTGATTACCCATAGTAATCAGCCTGCTACAACAGAAGGACCCATGCGGCTCACATGGGGAGCACCCATAGAGTATGTATTTCTCGTGACCAGAGGGCAATGTGCAGCTGGGATGCACAGTATGTCTCCTACAAAAGGCCATTTCTCCAAGGTTGGGAAATATATACAACCTACCACATACAAAGAAATATAAACAGCAAATTTGGCAAAATGAGGCAACAGAGGAACATGTTCCAAATTAAGGAACAAGATGAAACCCCACAAGAACTAAGTGAAGTGAAGATAGCAATCTGCCTAGACTTCAAGGTAATGATCATAAATATGATCAAAAAACTTGGGAGAAGAATGGATAAACTGTAAGAATAAGGAATTAAAAAATCTAAAGAACAACCAGAGATGGTGAGTACAATACCTGAAATGAAAAATACACTAGAAGGAATCAACAGTAGAGTAAATGATACAGAGGAACCGATCAGTGAGCTGGAAGAGAGAGTAGTGGAAATCACTGAGGCTGAACAGAAAAAAAAAAAAAAGAATGAAAAGAAATGAGGACAGTTTAAGAGACTACCGTGACAACATCAGACATTAATATTTGTGTTATAGGGTTGTCAGAAGGAGAAGAAAGAGAGAAAGGGGCTGAGAACATAATTGAAGACAGCATAACAGAAAACTTCCCTAACTTGGGAAAGGAAACAGACATCCAAGTCCAGGAAGCTCAGAAAGTCCCATACAGGATTAACCGAAAGAGGACATGGAAAAACTTAAAGAGAGAATATTACAATCAGCAAGGGACAAGCAACACATAACATACCATAACTACCGTAAGGCTATCAGCTGACTTTTCAGCAGAAATTCTACAGGCTAGAAGGGAGTGGCATGATGTATTTAAAGTGATGGAAGGAAAAATTGTACAACCAAGAATACTCTACCCAGCAAGCCTCTCATTCAGATTTGATGGAGAGATCAGAAGGTTTATAGAAAAGCAAAAACTAAAAGAGTTCAGCACCACCAAACGAGCTGTACAAGAAATGTTAAAGGGACTTCTTATAAGTGAAAAAGAAAAGGTCACAACTAGAAACATGAAATTTATGAAAGGAAAAAGCTCATCTGTTGAGGCAAATATACAGTAATGGTAGTAAATCAACCAATAAAACACTAGTAGGAATGTTAAAAGACAAAAGTAGTAAAACCATTTATGATAAGCAGTTAAGGAGTACACAAAACAAATAGATATAAAACGTGTCAAAAATAGTAATCATCATGGGCTTCCCTGGTGGTGCAGTGATTGAGAGTCCGCCTGCCGATGCAGGGGACACAGGTTCGTGCCCCGGTCCAGGAAGATCCCACATGCCATGGAGCGGCTGGGCCTGTGAGCCATGGCCGCTGAGCCTGCGCGTCCGGAGCCTGTGCTTCGCAACGGGAGAGGCCACAACAGTGAGAGGCCCGCGTATCGCCAAAATATATATATATATATATATATATATATATACACACACATATATATATATATATATATATAAATCATGAGGGGAGGAAGGTAAAAATGTATGGTTGTTAAAGTGCATTTGAAATTAAGAGATCACCAACTTAATCATATGTATATTGCTATATATATTTCATGGAAGCTGTAAACCAAAACCTACAATAGATACACAAAAGAGAGAGAAATCCAAACATAACAATAAAGATAGTCCTCAAACCACAAGAGAAGAGAACAAAAGAGGAAGGGAACAAAAAAAGAACTACAAAAACAAACCCAAATCAATTAATAAGAAAATGTCAGTAAGTACATACACATCAATAATTACTTTAAATATAAATGGTCTAAATGCTCCAATCAAAAGACACAGGGTGGCTGAATGGATTCAAAAACAAAACCCACATATATGCTACCTACAAGAGACTCACTTCAGAGTGAGACACATACAGACTGAAAGTGAGGGGTGAAAGAAGGTATTCCATGCAAATGGAAATGAAAAGAAAGGCAGGGTAGCAATACTTATCTTGGACAACAAAGTCTTTAAAACAAAGACAAACAAGAGACAACATTACATAACAATCAAGGAGTCAATCCAAAGAACATATGACAATTATGAATACATATGAACCAAACACAGGCAACCCAATTACATAAAGCAAATATTAGGAGACATAAAAAAATTTACAGTAACACAATAACAGTAGGACATTTTGACATCCCACTTCTATCAATAGACATATCATCCAGACAGAAAATCAATAAGGAAACACTGGCCTTAAATGACACATTAGACCAGATGGCCTTAGTAGATAAATACAGAACAGTATATGCAAAAGCAAGAGGATACACATACTTTTCAAGTGCACATAAATCAAGAGGATATAGAAAATATGAACAGACCAATTATCTGTAATGAAATTGAAGCAATAATAATAAAAATACTCCCAACAAACTAAAGTCCAGGACCACATGGCTTTACAGGTGAATTCCGCCAAGTATTTACAGAAGAGTTAAAACTTATACTCTTCAAACTATTCCAAAATTTGTAGATGAAGGAACTTTCTGAACTAATTCTATGAGGCCAGCATCACCCTGATACCAAAACCAGAAAAGATATCACACAAGAAAGAAAATTACAGGCCAATATCACTGATGAACATAGATGCCAAAATCTATTGTAGTCAAATATAGAGTTAAAAATTTAACAACTAACCTTCTCTTTTAACTCATGCATTAAATCAAATAATGTATACATGCTGTTTCTCTCTGCTTTCTCTGCTGATAAGTTCTTTCCTGTTTTGCTGGTCCGTCTTATCTTGAGTCACAGGTGTGTAGGATTAAGCAGTCAGCAGAAAAAGAGTCAGAACATCTTGACCAGAGACAGACCACCACAATGGCCATGAATAATGGAAATGTCAAGAATAGCAGTGCCAGCTCATCAAGGCCTTGGTCATGTAGATCCCCACCCTGAAAATTCTCCTTAAATAGACCTGCCCTCTTTTTTTTTTTTTTTTGCGTTACGTGGACCTCTCACTGTTGTGCTTTCTCCCATTGCAGAGCACAGGCTCCGGACGCGCAGGCTCAGTGGCCATGGCTCACGGGCCCAGCCGCTCCGCAGCATGTGGGATCTTCCCGGACCGGGGCACGAACCTGTGTCCCCTGCATCAGCAGGCGGACCCTCAACCACTGCGCCACCAGGGAAGCCCAGACCTGCCCTCTTTCAGAGAGAAAAACGGTAGTTTTCAAAATGTCATTCTGCTACCCTCCTCATTTGCTGACAAATTAATAAATTTCTCTTTCCTTTATACTCAAAACCTTGTCCTTGTTGTTCTCATTTGGCATCAGGGACAAGGACCAAATTTTTGGTTATGCTATGATCAGGAACCTTTCCCTAACTCTTAAAGATATTGCAGAATCTGCTACTAAAGCAATAGCTGCACAACAAAACCCCCTAGACTCCCTGGCCAAAGTTCTTAATAATAGGATAGCCCTTGATTATCTTTTAGCTGAGTAAGTACCTGTTTGTGCTATGGCCAACACGACTTGCTGCACTTGGATTGATGCTTCTGAGGAAGCTGAGAATTAGCTACAAACAAGCCAGTTATCTTAAGAAAGTGACTCCTTCAATGGGGTCTTTCCCTGACTTATTTGATTCTGATTGGTTTGAGTCTTAGAGACCATGGCTCCAAAGTGCACTGCAGACATTGGGAATTATCTTGCTTATAGTAATAGCAGTCTCCCTGGTGCACTGTATTCTCTCAAAAGCTTTAAAAGCATGTTTGTAGCCACTAACTGCTAAGCAAATAACATCTCTAAAAATAGAATGTTGGAAAAGAAACAAAGAGAATGATCAATTTAAAGAATGTGAACCTGATGTTGTAACCTGCTGAATGCCACACAGAGTTTGAGCAAAAACTGTGAGAACTACAGAGCAGTAGCTGGGAGTAGTGCTTATGCCTATGTTTTTTATTACATCTCTCAGGTTGAGAGTCTGGTCAAAAGGAGGAAGTGTTAAAAACAAGACAATAGGATGAAAATGGAGTTGCTTATACTAAGCTCCATGTCACCAAACCAATACTTAATTACAGTTTTGGGTCTCCCAGAAATGAAATCTTAAACTAGTCAATCAGGAATTGCCTTATCAGCACTAGTTAAGTAACCTGCCTGATAGACCCCTGCCATCTCCTAAAGGAAACTAACCTTGCAACAACCAGCATGCTTTTTTGCCTAGTATAGCTTCCTTGTTCCTCTGCTGGCTATAAAAGTCTTTCATTGTGTACAGATCCTCAGAGCTCCTTTCTATATGCTACATTGGATGCTGCCTGATACAAATTGATTTTTGCTCAAATAAACTCTTAAAACTTATAATATGCCTCAGTTTATCTTTTAATGGTAATATAACAGGCCTGACTGCTGTCCTTTACAAGACCTGCTTACAAGGCAGATATCTAGGAACTTGGATTTCAGAAAGTTTCTTGCCATTCTCAGAACTGATACGAATGGTTCAATTGTGCCAAACTGTGCAAACAATGTGGTTTATATCAAACACTTGCTTTTTTTCCTGGGGATCTGGAATTTTGGTATCTACTAGGCAGAGGATGCCTACATGACTAAACCCCAGTAAAAACCCTGGGTGTTGAAGCTCTAGTGAGCTTCTCTGATAGACAGCATTTTATATCACAGCTCCTTGCTGGGGGAATTAAATGGGAAAAGACTCTTGGAAGCTTGCATCTGATTTACTCTAAACGTTGCCCAATGTAACCCTTTTTCTTTGCTAATTTTGCTTTGTATCCTTTTGCTGTAATAAGTCATAGCCATGAGTATGGGTGTTGAATGAGTCTTGTAAGGCCTCCTAGCAAATAATCCAATTTGATGGTGGCCTCAGGGACCCTCAACACAGTTGGTGTGAAAAGTCACAGCCACTAAAATGACCCTGATTCACTAAAATGTGGCAAAATCACTAATTGGAAAAGAAACAAAATGAAGTGGTGGCATATGACAAACCTTTGGTGCGTAGGTTTTGCTGCTTTCTGTTGTCAGAGGTAAAAATTATTTATAAAATTTTAAAATGCAAGACCCAAGTATAAGACAGTTGGTTCATCAAATCCATGGCAGGAGCAAGGTCAGAGACAGGGCTGAGGGTAGGGAGGGGAGAAAAGGAGAGATACCTTTACAAATGTAAGTTTTCTTTGCAAAAGGGAAACTTATGCCCTGTTTTAAAGTTTTTCCCAATTCTGCGGTTTTTCAAAATAATAAGCTCAAAGTAATCTTTATGCCAAAGTAGTATACCTTTGGGTGGCATAATCTGGTCCTCTTAGCCACCAGAATCATGAGAAAATATAATTCTGCTGTTTAAGCCACCTAGTCTGTGCTATTTTGCTTTCAGCCCAAGCAAACGAATATGGTAAGTAATAATTTTTGCTAAGGTTTTTGCCTCTTGGAGCCTCTAGAAAAAGTGAGACAACATAAAAAGAGGGGGAATCAATACATGATAAAACAATTTTGAAGTCTGTAAAAAGAGATTTTAGTTGCTAATAAGCTCTAGTAGAATCAGAGCTTAATGATTTCCTGACCTGATGTGCATATTTTTGAATGGTTCAGTTGGACTCCAAAGCTTACCACCCACACCCCCCAAAAAAAGGGCTTAGAAAGACGTTGCTTGTTACTTCAAATTAAAATCTGATATTCTCTACCTTAGGTTGTCTCAGCCTAAGCACAAGATGTAATTAACTGAAAGCAGCCACCCCTTAAGACTTGGGTATCTCTGTGTGGAAACATAATCTTTGAAAACTGCATGTATACTGGCTGGACCTTCTGAGTCACATACAATGTTCACAGAAAATGGCTTGATCTCTGTTGGGAACATTTAAAATTGAGCTGCTGATTGGCTTTATATTTCTGAGGCAAAGAATGAATGCATTCCTAATCTATGGATTCTTTCCAATAGCTGCAAGTTGGGAATAGACATACCACAAGAATTGTGACCCCTCTACACATTCCTAACAGTAATCTGGTTCACAGACCCCTCCTGGGGATGTCTCACTGCTGTTGTTATATTCAACTTTTGAGATTAGTTGCAGTTTCCAACAATAAATTATATAGCCAAACTCTACTTCTCTCACCTTTTCCCTAGTACATATAACAAGGCAATTTGATTATGAAATGAGCTGTCCCCAGAAAGAAATCAATATATTAAAATAAAAAACAAATGAAAAGCACCTGAAAAGATGCTGAACATCACTAATAATCAGAAGTGCAAATCAAAACTACAATGAGGTATCACCTCCCACTGGTCAGAATGGCCATCATCAAAAAGTCTACAAACAATAAATGCTGGAGAGGGTGTGGAGAAAAGGGACCCTCCTACACTGTTGGTGGGAGTGTAAATTGGTACAACCACTATGGAGAACAGTATGGGGGTTCCTTAAAAAACTAAAAATATGGTCCAGTTTTTTAGGTCCAGCAATCCCACTTCCGGGCATATATCTGGAGAAAACCATAATTCAAAAAGATACATGTACCCCAGTGTTCATTGCAGCACTATTTACAGCAGCCAAGACATGGAAGCAACTTAAGTGTCCGTTGACAAATGAAAGGAGAGAAAAGGTGTGGTACACATATAAAATGGAATATTACTCAGCCATAAAGAAGAATGAAATATGTCATTTGCAGCAACATGGATGGACCTAAAGATTATCATACTAAGTGAAGTAAATCAGACAGAGAAAGACAAATATCATATGATATAACTGATAGGTGAAGTCTAATTAAAAAATGATACCAATGAACTTATTTACAAAAAAGAAACAGACTTACAGATAGTGAAAACTTATGGTTACCAAAGGGGAAACGTTGGGGGGGTATAAATCAGGAGTTTGGGATGAACATGCACATATTACTATATATAAGATAGGTAACCAACAAGGATCTACTGTATGGCACAGAAAAATTACTCAATATTTTGTGATAATCTATAAGAGAAAATCTAAAAAGGAGTGAACGTATATATTTATATCACCTTGCTGTAAACCTGAAACTAACACAACATTGTAAATCAATAGACTCCAATAAAATTAAAATTAAAAAAAAGAAAAACCTCAAATGGAGGCCAGTCTTAAAAATTCCATAAGCAGACACAACCAGTTTAGTCATACAAGTAAAGCATAATTTAGCAAGGCTGATTTGACCTGGGTTATTTCTTGCTCTGGGTATCATATAGAAAAAATCATATACTTCTGGAAATCATAAAAAAACCCAACAAACCCTTGATCTGTTTCCCAAAATTGATAAGCAGTATTCACTAATTCCCTATCATTTAAGAAAATTCTAATATAAACAATCACTGTGAAGAATAAACAGCCATTTCCTCCCCACTATGTAAGCTGCTTGATAACAATACACGCTTGAGCCTCACTCCATGTTTCGTTTGAGTGCTCCTGGTTTGTGAACTGTCTTTCTAGTGTGTGCAGAATAAAATTTTACTAATAAATATTTCAGTGATTTATTATAAAAGTTTTACTATTGTTATTTCTCAGTTTTTGACAGATCTTATACAGTCTCCTCACAAGATAAATGATCAGGATAAAAGGAGTGGAAAGTTGTGGAAACACATTTGTAAAATTTTTTGAAATTCAAAATTTTGTCCTAATTCTTAAACATGACTTGCTTTTCTGGTAAAGATATATAATTAAAAAAAATAAAAATACTAATTCCATCAAGCATATAACATTTCCAGACCAAATGTCTGGATGAAAAGAGGATAATTTTTTTTAAATATAAAATTATTACTGCTAAATAGGAAACACTGTAGGGGAGGAAAAAAAATTTTCAACCTAGTAAGGGTCCTGGCTGGGTCTGAAAATCAAACTGACAATTACAGCTTAACAGAGGAAAAGCATACATATTTATTTATTATGAGTTTTACAAGAACCTTCATAAGAAATGAAAACCAAAAAAAAAACACATGATCTTGGTATTGTTATTCTAGTTTTGATAAAGACTAAACAGTCTGGGAGAAATGTGACAGTTTAAAGAGTATGAGGTAAGGATAGTAAACTCAGGGAAACTTAGCAAGTCCTGTGTGTTTGGATTCTTCTCAAAGTTCCTTTGCTTTGAAGGTAAAGATGTTCCTTTCTTCTAGGTATAGGGAGGGTACCTATCACATGAGGGTTTTTTTTTGAACTGTTTCAAGATGAGAAGGGCAGTGGAAGATAGAAGTAATGTTCCTGCTTGTGCTGTTTCCTCAGACTCCTTGAGCTTAAAATTTTCAGTATGCCAAGGTGATATATTTTGGGGTAGAGTATGCTGAACCACATCAACACTAATTTTGTAACAATGATGACCATAAAAACCCAACGTCTCAGCACCTGAGGAAGCATGGGAAATGAGGAAGGGCATTAATAATCATTTTCCAAAAGAAGCAATAAGGAAATTGGAATGGTATATTAGAACATGTACACAACATATCTATTTAACATGGGAAAAGGCAGATGTGAGAAAATTGAGGAATAAAAAAGGCAAAATACATATACAAAACTACCAACATAGCATAAGTAAATCCTACCTTATTAGTAGTTACATTGAATGCAAATGGATTAAAGCTCTTCAGTTAAAAACCAAAGATTGACAGAATAAATTTAAAATAAAACATGATCTAACTACATGCTCACTTCGAAAAACACAAAAAGACTGAATGTAAAAGGATGGAAGAAACTATATTATGCGAATGGTAGGCAAAAGAGAGCTAGAGTGTTTATATTAATCCTATCAAATAGGCCTTAAGACAAAAATTGTCACTGCAAAAAAGAACATTTTAAAGAATAACAGAATCAATTCATCAAGAAGATGTAACAATTATAAATATATTTGCACCTAAAAACAGAGCCCTGAAATACATTAAGCGAAACCAATAGAATTTAAGGAAAAATTAAGTAATTCAATAATAATAACTCACTTTCAGTACTGTATGGCAAAACTAGACAGGAGATTAACAAGGAAACAGAAGATGTGAATACTATAAACCAATTAAACTTAACAGATTTCTATAGCACACTCGCTGAAAACTACAGAATACACATCTTTCTCAAGTACATATGAGATATTCTTGAGGACAGATCACAGAACAAGTCTCAATCAATTTAAAAGAATAGCCATAATTGAGTTGTTTGTTTGTTTTGATACTGAGTTGTATGAGCTGTTTATATATGTTGGATATTAATCCCTTATTGGTCATATCATTTACAAATATTTTCTCCTATTCAGTAGGTTGTCTTTTCATTTGGTGGGTTGTTTCTTTTGCTGTGCTAAAGCTTTTACATTTAATTAGATCCCATTTGTTTACTTTTGGTTTTATTTACTTTGCTTTAGGAGGCAGATCCAAAAAGATATTGCTATGATTTATGTCAAAGAGTGTTGTGCTTGTGTTTTCCTCTAAGAGTTTTAGAGTATCCAGTCTTACATTTAGGTCTTTAATCCATTTTGAATTATTTTTGTATATGGTGTTAGAGAATGTTCTAATTTCATTCTTTTACAACTAGCTGTCCAGTTTTCCTAGTACCACTTATTGAAGAGACTTTTCTCCACTGTATATTCTTTCCTCCTTTGCTATAGATTAATTGACCATAAGTGCATGGGTTTATTTCTGGGCTCTATATTCTGTTCCATTGATCTATGTGTTTCTTTTGTGCCAGTGCCAAACTGTTTTGATTACTGTAGCTTTTACTGTAGCTTTGTAGAATAGTCTGAAGTCAGGGAAGGTGATTCTTCCAGCTCTGTTCTTCGTTCTCAAGATTGTTTGGTTTATTTGGAATCTTTTCTATTTTCATACAAATTTTAAAATTTATTTTTTCTAACCTGTGAAAAATGCCATTGGTATTTTGATAGGCATTGCATTGAATCTGCAGATTGCCTTGGGTAGTATGGTCATTTTAACAATACTGATTTTTCCAATCCAAGAACATGGTATATCTTTCCATCTGTTTGTGTCATCTTCAGTTACTTTCATTAGTGTCTTATAGTTTTCTGAGTACAGGTCTTTTACCTCCTTAGTAGGTTTATTCCTAGGTATTTCACTGTTTTTATTGCAAAGGTAAGTGTTTCCTTAATTTATATTTCTGATAGTTTGTTGTTATTGTATAGAAATGCAACAGATATCTTTGTATTGATTTTGTATCCTGCAACTTTACTAAGTTCATTGGTGAGCTCTAGCAGTTTTCTGGTGGCATCTTTAGGATTTTCTATGTATAGTATCATGTCATCTGCAAACAGTGATGGTTGTACTAATTCCTTTCCAATTTGTATTCCTTTTATTTCTTTTTTTTCTCTAATTTCTGTGGCTAGGACTTCCAAAGCTATGTTGACTAAAAGTGGCAAGAGTGGGCATCCTTGTTTTGTTCCTGGTCTTAGAGGAAATGCTTTCAGCTTTTCACCATGGAGTACGATGTTAGCTGTGGGTATGTCATATATGGTCTTTATTATGTTGAGGTATGTTCCCTTAAAGCAACATGGATGGACTTGGCATTATGCTAAGTGAAGTAAGTCAGAGAAAAACAAATACTGTATGATATCACTTATATGTGGAATTTTAAAAAATAAAACAAACTAGTGAATATAAAAATAAACAGACTCACAGATATAGAGAACAAACTAGTAGTTACCTGTGGGGAGAAGTGGGAGGGGCAACATAGGGGTAGGGGATTAAGATGTACAAACTATTAGGTATAAAATAAGCTACAAAGGTATATTGTACAACATGGGGAATATAGCCAATATTTTATGTTAACTATAAGTGGAATATAGTCTTTAAAAATTTTGAATCACTATGTTGCACACTTGTAACTTAAATAATATTGTAATAATAATGTATGTATTTAAATAACTATAGTTCAAAAAGAAGAGTAGTCATAATACCAAGCATGTTTGCAATCACAACTGTAAAAAATTAAAAATCAATAACAGGATAATAATTGGGAAATTCACAAATATGTGGGAATAAAACAAAAAGGAAATCACAAGAGAAATTAAACAATACTTTGAGGTAAAAGAGAACAACGACAATTTAAAAAACAAAACTTATGGGATGCAGCAAAAACAGTGCTCAGTGGGAAATTTATAACTCTAAACACCGACATTTAAAAAGAAGATCTCAAATCAATATCCTATTCCATCTTAGGAAACTAGAAACAAATGTAACTAAATTCAAGGCAACTGAAATTAAGGAAATAAAGATTAGAGTAAAATTAATGAAATAACGTATGAAAATATAACACATTAAAAACAACACCAACAGTTGGTTCCTTGAAAAGATAAAGAAAATTGACAAGATATTACTTAAATTGAACATGAAAAAGGAAAACTCAAATTAAAAAATCAGACATGCAAGAGGGGACATTATGACCACTTGAAGAAAGGGAATGTTAGGGGAAAACTAAAACCAACACTATGCCAACAAACTGGACAATCCAAATGAAATAGACTTCCAGAAAAACACAAACTACCAAAAAGGACTGTAGAAGAAATAGAATATCTGAATGGATCTATTAAAAGAAGAGAGACTGGGAGACTTGCAAGATGGTGGAGGAGTGAGACGTGAAGATCAACTTCCTCCCCACAAATACATCAGAAATAATCTACATGTAGAACAACTCCTACAGAACACCTACTGAACGCTGGCAGAAGACTTCAGACCTCCCAAAAGACAAGAAACTCCCTACATACCTGAGTAGGGCAAAAGAAAAAAGAAAAAACAGAGACAAAAGAATAGGGACGGGACCTGCACCTCTGGGAGGGAGCTGTGAAGGAGGAAAAGTTTCCACACACTAGGAAGCCCCTTCACTGGTGGAGATAGGGGGTGGCAGGGGGGAAGCTTCGGAGCCATGGAGCAGAGCGCAGCAACAGGGGTGCAGAGGGCAAAGCAGAGATTCCTGCACAGAGGATCGGTGCCAACCTGCATTCACCAGCCTGAGAGGCTGGTCTACTCACCCGCCAGCATGGGGGTTGGGGGCCGGGAGCTGAGGCTCGGGGTTCAGAGGTCAGATTCCAGGGACAGGACTGGGGTTGGCTGCGTGAACACAGCCTGAAGGGGGCTAGTGCGCCACAGCTAGCCGGGAGGGAGTCCAGGAAAAAGTCTGGAACTACATAAGAGGCAAGAGACCATTGTTTTGGGGTGCATGAGGAGAGGAGATACAGAACAGAACACCGCCAAATGAGCTCCAGAGATGGACGCGAGCTGCAGCTATCAGCGTGGACACCAAGACAGGCATGAAACACTGAGGCTGCTGCTTCAGCCACCAAGAAGCCTGTGTGCTTCTTGGTCACTCTCCACACCTCCCCTCCCAGGAGCCTGAGCAGCCCGCCACTACCAGGGACCCGTGATCTAGGGACAACTTCCCCGGGAGAACACACGGCGCGCCTCAGGCTGTTGCAATGTCATACTGGTCTCTGCTGCCACAGTCTCGCCCCACATTCCATACCCCTCCGCCCCATGGCCTGAGTGAGCCAGAGTCCCCTAATCAGCTGCTACTTTAACCCCGTCCTGTCTGTGCGGGGAACACATGCCCTCAGGTGACCTACATGCAGAGTCAGGGCCAAATCCAAAGCTGAACCTCAGGAGCTGTGCGAACAAAGAAGAGAAAGGGAAATTTCTCCCAGCAGCCTCAGGAGCAGCAGATTGTATCTCCACAATCAAGTTGATGTAAACTGCATCTGTGGAATCCCTGAATAGACAACAGATCATCCCAAAATTGAGATGGTGGACTTTGGGAGCAACTGTAGACTTGGGGTTTGCTTTCTGCATCTAATTTGTTCCTGGCTTTATGTTTATCTTAGTTTAGTATTTAGAGTTTATTATCATTGGCAGATTTGTTTACTGATTTGGTTGCTCTCTTCCTCATTTTTTTTTATGTATATATATATATTTTTTCCTTTTTCTCTTTTAGTGAGTGTATGTGGATGCTTCTTTGCGTGATTTTGTTTGTATAGCTTTGCTTTTACCATATGTCCTAGGGTTCTGTCTGTCCACTTTTGTTTTTGTTTTTTTTGGGGTTTTTTTAGTATAGTTTTCAGCACTTGTTATGATTGGTGGATTTGATTTTTGGATTGGTTGCTCTCTCATTTCTTTCTTTATTTTTTTATTACATTTTAATTTTTTTATTTTTAATAATAATTATTTTTAATTTTAATAACTTTATTTTATTTTATTTTTCTTTATTTCTTTTTTTTCTCCCTTTTCTTCTGAGCCATGTGACTCACAGCATCTTGGTGCTCCAGCCGGGTGTCAGGCCTGTGCCTCTGAGGTGGGAGAGCCAAGTTCAGGACATTGGTCCACCAGAGACCTCCCAGCTCCACATAATATCAAACAGTGAAAGTTCTCCAAGAGACCTCCATCTCGACGCTAAGACCCAGCTCCACTCAAAGACCAGCAAGCTACAGTGCTGGACACCCTATGCCAAACAACTAGCAAGACAGGAACACAACCCCACCCATTAGCAGAGCGGCTGCCTAAAATCATAATAAGGTCACAGACACCCCAAAACACACCACCAGATGTGATCCTGTCCACCAGAAAGACAAGATCCAGCCTCATCCACCAGAACACATGCACTAGTCCCCTCCACATGGAATGCTACACAACCCACAGAAACAACCTTAGCCATTGGGGGCAGACACCAAAAACAATGGGAACTACGAACCTGCAGCCTGCAAAAAGGAGACACCAAACACAGAAAGTTAAGCAAAATGAGAACACAGAGAAACACACAGCAGATGAAGGAGCAAGGTAAAAACCCACCAGACCAAACAAATGAGGAGGAAATAGGCAGTCTATCTGAAAAAGAATTCAGAATAATGATAGTTAAGATGATCCAAAATCTTGGAAATAGAAAGGTGAAATTACAAGAAATGTTTAACAAGGACCTAGAAGAACTGAAGAGCAAACAAACAATGATGAACAACAAAATAAATGAAATTAAAAATACTCTAGAAGGGATCAATAGCAGAATAACTGAGGCAGAAGAACGGATAAGTGACCTGGAGCATAAAATAGTGGAAATGACTACTGCAGAGCAGAATAAAGAAAAAAGAATGAAAAGAATTGAGGACAGTCTTAGAGACCTCTGGGACAACATTAAACACACCAACATTTGAATTATGGGGGTCCCAGAAGAAGAAGAGAAAAAGAAAGGGACTGAGAAAATATTTGAAGAGATTATAGTTGAAAACGTCCCTAATATGGGAAAGGAAATAGTCAATCAAGTCCAGGAAGCACAGAGAGTCCCATACAGGATAAATCCAAGGAAAAAAAAGCAAGACACATATTAATCGAACTATCAAAAATTAAATACGAAGAAAAAAAATTAAAAGCAGAAAGGGAAAAGCAACAAATAACATACAAAGGAATCCCCTAAGATTAACAGCTGATCTTTCAGCAGAAACTCTGCAAGCCAGAAGTAAGTGGCAGGACATACTTAAAGTGATGAAAGGGAAAAACCTACAGTCAAGATTACCCTACCCAGCAAGGATCTCATTCAAATTCGACAGAGAAATTAAAACCTTTACAGGCAAGCAAAAGCTAAGATAATTCAGCACCACCAAACCAGCTTTACAACAAATGGTAAAGGAATTTCTCTAGGCAGGAAACACAAGAGAGGGAAAAGACCTACAAAAACAAACCCAGAACAATTAAGAAAATGGTAATAGGGACATACATATTGATAATTACCTTAAATGTAAATGGATTAAATGCTCCCACCAAAACACATAGACTGGCTGAATGGATACAAAAACAAGACCTGTGCATATGATGTCTACAAGAGACCCACTTCAGACCTAGGAACACATACAGACTGAAAGTGAGGGGATGGAAAAAGATATCTTTCTCCACGCAATAGGGTCACCTTATTTTTGATAAAGGAGGCAAGAATATACAATGGAGAAAAGACAGCCTCTTCAATAAGTGGTGCTGGGAAAACTGGACAGCTACAGGTAAAAGAATGAAATTAGAACACTCCCTAACACCATATACAAAAATAAACTCAAAATGGATTAAAGACCTAAATGGAAGGCCAGAAAGTATAAAACTCTTAGAGGAAAACATAGGCAGAACACTCTTTGACATGAATTACAGCAAGATCCTTTTTGACCCATCTCCTAGAGAAATGGAAATAAAAACAAAAATAAACAAAGGGGACCTTATTAAACTAAAAGCTTTTGCACAGCAAAGGAAACCATAAACAAGGCAAAAAGACAACCGTCAGAATGGAGGAAAATATTTGCAAATGAAGCAGCTGACAAAGGATTAATCACCAAAATATACAAGTAGATCATGCAGCTCAGTATCAAAAAACCAACACCCCAATCCAAAAATGGGCAGAACACCTAAATAGACATTTCTCCAAAGAAGATGTACAGATTGCCAACAAACACATGAAAGAATGCTCAACATCACTAATCATTAGAGAAATGCAAATCAACACTACAATGAGGTATCACCTCATACCGGTCAGAATGGCCATCATCAAAAAATCTGTAAACAATAAATGCTGGAGGGGGTGTGGAGAAAAGGGAGCCCTCTTGCACTGTTGATGGGAATGTAAATTTATACAGCCACTATAGAGAACAGTATGGAGGTTCCTTAAAAAACTAAAAATAGAACGACCATATGACCCAGCAATCCCACTACTGGGCATATACCCTGAGAAAACCATAATTCAAAAACAGACATGTACCACAATGTTCATTGCAGCTCTATTTACAATAACCAGGACATGGAAGCAACCTAAGTGTCCATCAACAGATGAATGGATAAAGAAGATATGGCACACATACACAATGGAATATTACTCAGTCATAAAAAGAAATGAAATTGAATTATGTGTAGTGAGGTGGTTGGACCTATAGTCTGTCACGCAGAGTGAAGCAAGTCAGAAAGAGAAGAACAAATACCATATGCTAACACACATATACGGAATCTAAAAAAAAAAAAAAAAAAAATTGGTTCTGACGAACCTGGGGCCAGGACAGGAATAAAAATGTAGCCGTAGAGAATGGAATTGAGGACACGGGGATGGGGAAGGGTAAGCTGGGATGAAGTGAGAGAGTGGCATGGACATATATACACTACCAAACGTAAGATAGATAGCTAGTGGGAACCAGCCACATAGCACAGGGAAATCAGCTCGGTGCTTTGTGACCACCTAGAGGGGTGGGATAGGGAGGATGGGAGGGAGGGAGACGCAAGAGGGAGGAGATATGGGGACATATGTATATGTATAACTGATTCACTTTGTTATAAAGCAGAAACTAACAACATTGTAAAGCAGTTATACTCCAATAAAAATGTTAAAAAAATAACTTTTTAGCAAACAGCATTGACAAGAACAATGAGCCTGCTTATAATGAGGCTTTTAATGGAGATGTTGCTATTAACACCCCCTCCCCACCACTGTGCTTCTGATATCTGAGAATCTGCCCAATCAGAAGAGCCGAAGTGCAGCACTGGGCTGTTTCTCACCCTGTTAGCAAGGCTTGCTGTTTTCCCCACAACACTAGGCCAGACTTTTAGAATCATTCTAAGAGTTTGGTGATGAGTCCATTTCATCATGCAGTGGGATGTCCTGTGTTGGCCTGTGTTGCCTTTGGTTTGTTCTTACAGATGTGTCCAGTTGCTAGGAGCCATGTGAAGACTGGACAAACATTTGTTATTGTGCAGCTTCGCAGAAAGCTCATTTCATCTCAATCATCTGCTTGAGCATCCTGTAGACAGTAGGAGCCAGCAGCAACCTCAGGTACCAGTTATGACCCAATTCTCTCATGTTACACATGAGGAAGCTTAGATATACCCAAGGTCTACCACCCAGGTGGTGGGAGAGCCTTAAGGAGAGTCTAGCCCCCTGATCTGGGTACCACATGCATCACTACCCTCAGCCATTTCCTCAAAGCTACATAACCCTAGCATTCCATACATGATGCCTCTCTTTTCTTGGGCATGCTGGGAAGCTCCTGTGTAAGATTGGTGGAGTACATGTATGTGGGCCCTGCATAGGCCCAAGGGTTCTGATGAAGTTGTCTCTCATCATGGCCTGATTTACATCATCAGACCTCATGTCCCTAATGAGCAGTATTTTGGGTTGTGTGGACACCCTGATTTTACAGCCCTTTTGCTGCCTCTCTGTGTTCTCTACAGCAGAATGCTTATCTACAGAGCCCCAAGCTAATAATTGGTAGTCAGAGTTCTGGGCTGAAAGTTAGCAACATGCTATAATGTCAGATGCCATTAGTTTTAAAATGCACAAGACCTTCTCTAATTGCAGATTGAAGTAAAACTTTCTGAACCTCTGTGAAAACTAGGCTCAAGCTTAGGAAATAACTGACTCCTGTTTTGTATAGTTATTTACTTGGAAAGACAAGCAAGTTTTCCTAAGGCACTAGAAATACCCTTAACTGTTCGAAATTATGGGGTTTTGTTTTTGTTTGTTTGTTTTTTGCGTTACGCGGGCCTCTCACTGCTGTGGCCTCTCCCGCTGCGGAGCACAGGCTCTGGACGCGCAGGCTCAGCGGCCATGGCTCACAGACCCAGCCGCTCCGCGGCATGTGGGATCTTCCCAGACCGGGGCACGAACCCGTGTCCCCTGCATCGGCAGGCGTACTCTCAACCACTGCACCACCAGGGAAGCCCCAAAATTATGTTTTTGATTTCATTTTGCCTAGAACATTTCAGTCATCCATGTACTCAGCTCAGCTTTTATGGAAGCAATTTGCAGTTGTGAAACAGATTGTCCAGAAGAGGGGGCCAAAAACTCAAAAGATGCAAAAAGATTCATTGAAACAATATTTAAACGAATAGAAGGGTCCTTTGTGAAGCCCAGAGCTCTTTCATCTGCCCTGTGCAGCTTCCTTGTGGTGAAAGAGAGTACAATTCCACTGAGGAGGCTGAATGGTGTGCTGGCCTCCAAAAAGAGTGCAGAGTTGTTTTGGAAAGAGACCTGCTGGCAGCTGAACAAGTGCAATTGCCCATGAACCTCACACTAAGAACAACAGTAAATGTAATTTTGTACAGCTTACACTTAAGTGGAATTTTGGAGGTAGGATTATGTTCACTGACAGATTAGAGCTTTAGAGAAATTTTTACATTAATTTTGGTTAGAATTTGGATTGACAGCAGCTTCTAACATTTTAATTATGTACTTTTTCTGCTCCTAGGACTCTCAAGCAAGGAGCTTGTATCTGTGCCCACATAAAGATGCACTGACATCATAACAATTTAAAAGATAACCCATGATGACTAGATTGTCAAAAAAGAATATATTTTTAGGGGAAATAAGAATCTTACGATTTAACTAACTTTAATTTTGGTGTCTTCTCTGAGAATTTCCAAATTATAACACATTTATTCCTTATAAATAAATTTATTGATTTTCTGTCTATGTTTGTATAGCCACAGCTTCAAATGATTACTCGCAAAACAGTTCTTGGGTTTCTCTTTACCTTGTAAAATCAAACTTCGAGGAACTTATTTTTACAGATTCCTCAGGCTTTTACATTTTATTTTAATCTATCCATTTTAGACCAGAGACAGGTTCAATGCATTTTAATTAAGAAAATGTTTTCTAGAATAAGAATTACCAATATTTATTTAGTACTTTCTATGTTCCAGACACAATCTGTGGTCTCTAATCTTCAGAACAAGTCTAAGGCAGCCTTATTAACCCATTAACCTCATTTTCCCCATTTACCCACCTCATACACATGTAAACTGAATGTAAGTAATGTCTACTGATGAACCCCAAAGCCCATGCCTGTAACCACCATGTGCATGTTTAAATTATTTGAGAAAGCTGTGGTTATAAATCTTCAGATAATTTAAAACAAATTATAATTTAAACATTTTCTATTGATTTGCCTTTCAATTGTTTTGATATTCCAGAGGAGGAGTATGTCTAACGCCCACTCTCATTTCACAGGAAACCACAGTTCTTGGCACAGAAACTTTAAATTGGATAAATTGATACCATACCTTGTGTCAGCAGTTTTCCCTCTAGATTTAATAAGGAAAGACACGAGACTATTGCCGTGTGCCCTCACACGTGCCAGGCTCTGAACCTCACACACATGGTCACTGGTATTGCTATTTTCTAACAGGTAACCAAATCTATGGAGGTAACACAAGTGTATTTCTTGCTCATATTTCAGACTGTAACCATTTAAGTGACCAAGTTACTTGACATTCCTCGTACTTCTTTTCCAAGGGGTTACTCATGAATCTGGGCTCTTTATATAAAGAAAAATAATATATATAATTTCCCCTCTTTCTGACTGCTGTCTTACAGTCTCAGCCAATAAAAACCAGTGTGCAAGCCACTGCAAACTTGGCCTGAGTATAAATGTAGCTCATTGTGATTGTTCTCTGCTCCTGAGCCCCCCATGGCTGTTTCTGATGTTGAAAGTGTTCTCTAATGTGTGATGTTTACTCCACGCTAACCTTCCTTTTTGCAATGCATTTGTGTTCTGAAGAACAATTGGCACCTGTAAGGGCTGGCAGAAGTGCCACAAAGGAAGTATTGGGGGATTTGATAGGGTATGAAGATCAACAGGCATTTAGGGATTGGTACCTGGGAGGACTGGGCAGCATGTTTTGGACTAGGACCAGGAAGACACTAGGATAGGAAGCATGGTGTGATTCCAGAGGATCTGAGAGTTTGGAATAGCCATCGTCAACATCCCTAGGGGAGTCATGCTCTAACACTGGGACTGAGCTAGTTAGCATATCTCACTAAAGTAGATATCCCCACGTGCTAAAAGTGGTTTGCTGTGTATATTGTGTGCACCATTGCACCATCTAACATAGCTTCAGACACGGGACAGAAAGTTCTGGTAAAACAGTGGTAGTGAGTGGTCATCACCCATGTTATAGGGATCCTGGAAAATCATCTGTCCTGTCACTGTGGAGAATAGAATGAACAAATTAACTCCTCCAATAGGGCTGGGCTTGTGATGGGCAAAATGTGTAGAATTGACAGTTTGGGGACAGCCTTTTCTTTCTCCAGTGTCTCTTCCTCAAGCTGAAGGATGAATGAGATTCGTTGGGTGCCAGTGGCCACTGGTCTTCAACGTAAAGGGTGGTATTCCTTCTCATCAAAATGGGCTTGTCTCTTGCATTCTGTCACAGAAGATTGCATTGGTCACTCAATGTTAGTTCTTAGAGATTTAAAGATAGTTCCAAAATAATTATAGCAGGTGACAGCTGTTGTCTGATGCACTGTCACTGGCCGATCTGCTTGCCAGATACTTATGAGTCTCAGATGATGGTCACCTGACTCTCCAGATTTAATTACTGGGTTGTTTTGGATTTGTCTGTGCTCTGGGGTGTGTGTAGGCATGTGTGCTGCCTGATGAATCTGAGTGGTCCTCACTGTGGCTACTGTATGCTTGAGCCTGATTCAGAGCAGAGCCAGGGAGGCTAGAGGGCTGTCAGGGGAAGGGCTCCAAAGTGGCATGGGCATGGCTTTCTGGTCAGTAATTATAGAGAATCACAGTTAGTAACTTTTTTTTTTTTCCCGGTGTCTTTGCATAAAAACAGGTCTTGCATTTTGCATTTATTATTATTATTTTTAAATCCAAGTTGCTCAAGGACTCTTACCTTAGGTAGCTTCTCCAATTTTTATCAATTTGTATTTAGGTAGAAGTCACTTAGCAGAAAATCACTGCACAGTGCAGTGCTTATATTTAAGAAAAGTTGAGAACTTTCCTAGAATACTGTTTACTTTCTTCCTCTTTTCTTCTTACCCTGTGGGAGTCATGTCCATGTCCATGTCCAAAGTGTTTTGCTTTAAATTCTTTTATGTTTTTAAATTGTGTGAGTTTTTTTTCTTTTAGTCAGTGAAATTCAAATTATTTCCCTAATGCTTAATATTTAAAACATATTGTTTCAGGTGTGCAAAATGTTCAATACATTTTGAAGCATTTTACTTTATAAAGTGAGACTGGGTCAGTTTCTGTCATGGAACCATAGTGAGAGTCTTCTGTTCTGGAAATTGCTTGTCGTTCCACAAGTTAGCCTCAGACCCCATGCTTTGGAAATCACAGCATTTCCTTCTCAGGAATCTTCTCATTCTCATACACCTGGCCAGCTCCTGCTCCCCTTTCATGTCTCAGCACAGGCGTCACCTCCCCTGGGAAGCCCTCCCTGCCTCCACCCAGTGCTTGACTCCTTCTCACCCCTCTGTCTCCTACTCTGGCACACACCCCATTATCCCAGTCACTTTGACTCAGGCCTGACTCTGTGGCTCTCCCCACGTGATGTGGCTCCAGGGGACAAAGCTTTGTCCTTCTGTCCTCCTGCCCAGTCCAGGGCCCAGCACACAATAGAGAACAGTTGATTTGGAATGAGTGGGCTGAGTGATGGAGAGGAAGGTTGTTGTCTTGAGAGATTTATGGTACCCAGAGAAATCTCACTCCTTGGCCAGGCTCAGACTTGCTTTCTGCCTTACCCAGGGTGTGGTGTTTGATTCTCTCAGCCACATTCTCCTCAGCCTAGCCTTCAAAACTCTTTCATCTCAACTACCATGCCTACTTTTCATGCATCCTCTATTCCAACAAGGCCATTTTCCTCACTATTACATGAACAAGGTATATTTTCATTTTCCTCCAGGTCTTTACATATGTTGTTCCTTTTCACCAGGAAGTCAATCCTTTTCTCTGATGGCAAACCATTTTTTAAAGACTTTTAAAGTTTAGAATACATTTATATTTACAGAAAAGTTACGAAGATAGTACCAAGTATAGCCATATACCCTTCATTCAGTTTCTCCTAATGTTAGTGATCACAGTACATTTTTGCCAAAACTAAGACAATAATAATACAACACTATTAACTAAAATGTGGACTTTATTCGAATTCCATCAGTTTTTCCACTAGTGCACTTTTCTGTCCCAATTGCAATCCAGCATAGAACGTTGCATTTAGTTGTCGTATAACTCCTTTGTTTCCTCTGATCTGTGGCAGTTTTTCGCTGCTGATGACCCTGAGAAGTACTGGTCAGGTATGCTATAGAGATTCCCTTAATTTGGGTTTGTTTTATGTTTTCTCCTGATTGGACCAAGGTTATACATTTCGGGGAAGACTATTACACATGTAAAGGACCCTTTATATTGCATCATATTAGGGGGTACATGATAATAAGATGTCACTGGTGATGTTTTCCTTGATCACCTGGCCAGGGTAGTGTTTTCCAGGTTTATCCATGGGAAAGTTTTTTTTTTTCCCTCCTTCTGTTTTGTCCCATTCTGTTCTTTGGAGCAAGTTGCTAAATCAGCTTGTACTCAAGGTAGGGGGAGGTGGTGGTGGAAGGAATCAAGCATCACCTCCTAGAGGAGGTAGAATGCATACTTTGTAACATTGTTCTGTTCTTCTCATTTCATTACTGTATAGTTTCAGATAGTTTCTTAGTGGTTACCATTAACATACATATTTATGTTACAATTAACATACTATACTTACAACAATCTAATTTGAATTGATGTCAGTTTAGCTTCAGTATGATACAAAATTTCTGATCCTATATAAATAGTTCTGTCTCCTCCTTTATGAAGTTATTGTGTAAAATTACTTTTTTATACATTGTGTACTGATTAAGACAGATATATAATTATTGTTTTATGCATGTAAAATCATATAGGAAATAAAATGAGGAGTTATAAACCAAAAATATAATAATATTGACATTTATATTTACCTGTGTAATTACTTCACCAGAGTTCTTTATTTGTATGGTCTTAAGTTACTGTCCAGTGTCTTCTCATTTCAGCCTGAAGAACTCCCTTCAGCATTTCTTGTAGGGAGGTGAGCAAACAGCAACTCCCCCAGCATTTGTTTGTGTAGGAATGCTTTAATTTCTTCTTCATTTTTGAAGGACAGTTTTGTCAGATATAGCGTTTTTGGTTGACAAAGCTCTCAGAGGCCAATCCCAACACTGGGGGATAAAGTCAGAATTGGAATGATCTGAAATCAGCAATAGACCATCTCCAAAAAGAAAGAACCCAAGGGAGGTTTTATAAATGAGTTGTTGAGTAGTTTCCCTAGTATGTGCCCAGGACTTTTCAGAATGCTGCCAAGTCCAATCATAGACCAGGGAGTATCATCCTGGGAGACATACACATTCGTTCTATCACTTAGCTCTTCCTTTCTACTACTACTCTTGCTACCATCCTTTTTAAGTTGCCCTTTTAAATTACATTAAATTTTCTTTTCATTTCAGTTCATTATAATTTTTGATTCATTATGTGGTGGTTACTGTAGACCTTTGGCTGCTCTCTAGGGTTCTGACAAAGTTGATTCTGACAGTTTTTCTTGGTTGTTTTATGTTTCTGTGGAGGGATGGGCCCTTAAAGCTAACTCCACCATTTTCACAGATATCCTCATGTATTTTGTTCCTCTGCTATTATGTGCATACAGATTTAGGATTATTTTGTGTCTTCTTGGAAGACTGATCTCTTTATCCCTGATTATCTTTGTTCTGGACTCTACTTTGTTTCAAACTAATATGTCTACACCAGCTTTCTTTTTATCAGTGTTCTCATGGTATATATTTCTCACTCCTTTTACTTTTTAACCTTCCTAAGTTGCTTTTTTATTTTATCTGATTATTTTAACGTGTGGGTGTGGATCACATTTAAAGTTATTATTAACATAGTGGAGTTAAAATTTACCCTCTTGCTATTTCCCCATTACTTTCACATTTTATGCTTGCTCTGAATTTAATTGAGCATTTTAAAATACTTCCATTTATCTAATTTATAACTTCTTTGAAAAATATTTTATATTGTTGCCTTAGGATTTTAAATACACATTCTAAAGTATTCTACATCCACCTTCAACTAATGTCATATGACTTTTCATGTTGTGTAAAGACCTTGTAACAGTATATTCTAAATTCATGCCTCCTATCCATTGTGTCATATATTTCACTTTTACATATACTATAAAAATCTAATACATTCTTATAATTATTATTTTATACAAGCAATTATCAAGTAGAACAATTAAAAATTAAAAAATTATATATTCCCTCCATTTATTCCATTTCCAATGGTCTATATTATTTTTTTTCTCTAGATCCAAATTCTTTTTTTTTAAACAAATAATATGCTATCTAAAGAACTTCCACTAACATTGTTTGTACGTTAGATACACTGGGAATTAAATCCTTCAGTTTGTGTTTGTCTGAGAATGTCTGATTGTTTTTTTCTTCTTCATTTATGGAGGATATTCTCTTCAAATTATGGAGAAATTTATATATAGATTTATAGGTTGACTTTTTTTTTTCTTTCAGTATCCTAAAGATGCCACTTTATTTTCTTCCCTCACTGATATCTGACAAGAGGTCTACTGTAATTATTTCTTTGCTCCTTTGTAGGCAATGTGTTTTTGCCCCCTCTGTCTACCCTTTTCTCTTTGCCTTTGTTTTCCAGTAGTTTAAATATGATATGCATAGGTCTGTTTGTTTGTTCTTGTATTTATGCTGCTTGGTTTTTTCTGAGCTTCTTTGACCTGTGGGTATGTATCTGAGTTCTCTACCTCTTTCATTAACTTAATCTCCATGTGCATAAATTTGAAATGATCTTGTTGTATTGTAAGGCAGGGAGCCCCAAATTTTTATGTTTTTCAGAAATGACTTTTCTTTATCCTTCCAACTAAAATTTAAAATATATTTGATGAAGTATTTGGAAAATGTTATTGAGACTTGTATTGAAATTGCATTGAACATACCAAGAAATTGGAGGGATAAATATCTATCTACCTACTAAATATATATATATATATATACACATATGTGTGTGTGTATATATATATACACACATATATATATATATATATATATATATATATATACACTCAATACTGAGTCTTCTTATCCATAGCCATAATATATGTTTTCAATAGTTTAGGTTTTATTTAGTGTTTTCCAAAGAAAGTTTTATATTTTACTTCATAAACTTATTGTACTTTTAAAATTATATTTATTCCTGAGCATCTTATTATTTGTATCAGATAATATTCTCATTTTTCCTTGTTAGAATGCAATTGTATTATTTATTAACCTCAATCTTGATAGTGTCTCTTATTAAATTTAATAATATTTTAGTTTCTGTGGAGTTAACTATATAATATTAAACTCTGTGAAGGAAGTAGTTTGTCCAAACCACATATTTCTTCTTTTTGTGTTTTTCCACTGAGCAGAAACAGTATACTAGTTGGAACAGAAATAATGTTTGTTGTCACCATGACTGGTACTTGAATATTTTTCTCAAATTAGTTTTTTTTTAAAAAATTACCTTAGGAGAGTAAGGGAAGATGGCGGAAGAGTAAGACGCGGAGATCACCTTCCTCTCCACAGATACACCAGAAATACATCTACACGTGGAACAACTCCTGCAGAACACCTACTGAAGGCTGGCAGAAGACCTCAGACCTCCCAAAAGGCAAGAAACTCCCCACGTACCTGGGTAGGGCAAAAGGAAAAAAGAATAAACAGAGACAAAAGAATAGGGACGGCACCTGCACCAGTGGGAGGGAGCTGTGAAGGAGGAAAAGTTTCCACACACTAGGAAGCCCCTTCGCGGGCGGAGACGGCGGGAGGCGGAGGGGGGAGCTTCGAAGCCGCGGAGGAGTGCACAGCAACGGGTGCGGAGGGCAAAGCGGGGAGATTCCCGCACAGAGGATCGGTGCCGACCGGCACTCACCAGCCCGAGAGGCTTGTCTGCTCACCCGCCGGGACGGGCGGGGCTGCGAGCTGAGGCTCTGAGGCTAGGGTTTCGGTTTCGGACGGAGCGCAGGGAGAGGACTGGGGTTGGCGGCTTGAACATAGCCTGAAGGGGTTAGTGCACCACAGCTAGCCGGGAGGGAGTCCGGGGAAAAGCCTGCACCTGCCGAAGAGGCAAGAGACTTTTTCTTCCCTCTTTGTTTCCTGGTGCGTGAGGAGAGGGGTTTAAGAACGCTGCTTAAAGGAACTCCAGAGACGGGCGCGAGCCGCGGCTAAAAGCGCGAACCCCAGAGACGGGCGAGAGCCGCGGCTGAAAGCGCGGACCCCAGAGACGGGCGCGAGCCGCGGCTGAAAGCGCGGACCCCAGAGACGGGCGCGAGCCGCGGCTGAAAGCGCGGACCCCAGAGACGGGCGCGAGCCGCGGCTGAAAGCGCGGACCCCAGAGACGGGCGCGAGCCGCGGCTGAGGGCGCGGACCCCAGAGACGGGCGCGAGCCGCGGCTGAGGGCGCTGACTCCAGAGACGGGCGCAAGCCGCGGCTGGAGGCGCGGACCCCAAGGCGGGCGGGAGACGTTGGGGCTGCTGCTGCCGCCACCAAGGGGCCTGTGTGCGAGCGCAGGTCGCTCTCCACTCCCCTCTTCCGCGGAGCCTGTGCAGCCCGCCACTGCCGGGTTCCCGGGATCCGGGGACGACTTCCCCGGGAGAGCGCACGGCGGGCCTCGGGCTGGTGGCCGGACTTTGCCGCCGCAGGCCCGCCCCGCATTCCGTGCCCCTCCCTCCCCGCCGCCGGCCTCCGTACGCCAGAACCCCCGAATCAGCGGCTCCTTTAACCCCGTCCTGTCTGAGCAAAAAACAGACGCCCTCCAGCGACCTACACGCAGAGGAAGGGCCAAATCCAAAGCTGAGCCCCTGTGAGCTGTGAGAACAAAGAAGAGAAAGGGAAATCTCTCCCAGCAGCCTCAGAAGCAGCGGATTAAAGCTCCACAATCAACTTGATGTACCCTGCATCTGTGGAATACATGAATAGACAGCCAATCATCCCAAATTAAGGAGGTGGACTTTGGGAGCAAGATCTATGATTTTTCTCCCTATTCCTCTTTTTGTGAATGTGTATGTGTATGCTTCTGTGTGAGATCTTGTCTGTATAGTCTTGCTTCCACCATTTGTCCTAGGTTCTATCCGTCCATGGTTTTTTCTTAAAATTTTTTTTCTTAATAATCAATTTTAATTTTAAGAACGTTATTATACTTTACCTTCGTCCTTTCTTTCTTTCTTTCTTTCCTTCCTTCCTTCCCTCCTTTAGACAACGAATCATCCCAAATTGAGGAGGTGGTCTCTGACAGCAAGATTTATGATTTTTCCCCCTTTACCTCTTTTTGTGAGGGTGTATGTGTACGCTTCTGTGTAAGACTTTGTCTGTATAGCTTTGCTTCCAACATTTGTCCTAAGGTTCTATCCGTCCCTTTTTTTTTTTTTTTCTAATTAAGAATTTTTTTAATTCAATAACTTTATTATACTCTATTTTATTTTTACTGTATCTTCTTTCTGTTTTCCCTTCTTTCCCTCCTTCCTTCCTTCCTCCCTCCCTCCTTTCGTTCCTTCTTGCCTTCTTTCCTTCCTTGCTTCTTTCTTTCTTCCTTCCTTCCTTCCTTCCTTCCCTCCTTCCTTCCCTCCTTTAGACAACGAATCATCCCAAATTGAGGAGGTGGTCTCTGACAGCAAGATTTATGATTTTTCCCCCTTTACCTCTTTTTGTGAGGGTGTATGTGTACGCTTCTGTGTGAGACTTTGTCTGTACAGCTTTGCTTCCAACATTTGTCCTAAGGTTCTATCCGTCCCTTTTTTTTTTTTTTTTTCTAATTAAGAATTTTTTTAATTCAATAACTTTATTATACTCTATTTTATTTTTACTGTATCTTCTTTCTGTTTTCCCTTCTTTCCCTCCTTCCTTCCTTCCTCCCTCCCTCCTTTCGTTCCTTCTTGCCTTCTTTCCTTCCTTGCTTCTTTCTTTCTTCCTTCCTTCCTTCCTTCCTTCCCTCCTTTAGACAACGAATCATCCCAAATTGAGGAGGTGGTCTCTGACAGCAAGATTTATGATTTTTCCCCCTTTACCTCTTTTTGTGAGGGTGTATGTGTACGCTTCTGTGTAAGACTTTGTCTGTACAGCTTTGCTTCCAACATTTGTCCTAAGGTTCTATCCGTCCTTTTTTTTTTTCTAATTAAGAATTTTTTAATTCAATAACTTTATTATACTTTATTTTATTTTTACTGTATCTTTTTTCTTTTTGTTTTTCCTTCTTTCCCTCCTTCCTTCCTCCCTCCCTCCCTCCCTCCTTTCGTTCCTTCTTGCCTTTTTTCCTTCTTTGCTTCTTTCTTTCTTTCTTCCTTCCTTCCTTCCTTCCTTCCCTCCTTCCTTCCCTCCTTTCCTTCTTTCTTTCCTCATACGTCTACTAATTCCCTCTACTTTTTCTCCCTTTTATTCTGAGCCGTGTGGATGAAAGGCTCTTGGTGCTCCAGCCAGGAGGCAGGGCTCTGCCTCTGAGGTAGGAGAGCCAACTTCAAGACACTGGTTCACAAGAGACCTCCCAGCTCCAGATAATATCAAACGGCGAAAATCTCCCAGAGACCCCCATCTTAACACCAGCACCCAGCTTCACTCAACGACCAGCAAGCCACAGTGCTGGACAACCTGTGCCAAACAACTAGCAAAACAGGAACACAACCCCACCCATTAGCAGAGAGGCTGCCTAAAATCATAATAAGGCCACAGACACCCCAAAACACACCACCAGACGTGAACCTGCCCACTAGAGAGACAAGATCCAGCCTCTTCCACCACAACACAGGCACTAGTCCCCTCCACCAGGAAGCCTACACAACCCTCTGAACCAACCTTAGCCACTGGAGACAGACATCAAAAAGAGGAGGAACTACGAACCTGCAGCCTGCAAAAAGGAGACCCCAAACACAGTAAGATAAGCAAAATGAGAAAACAGAAAAACACACAGCAGATAAAGGAGCAAGATAAAAATGCACCAGACCTAACAAATGAAGAGGAAATAGGCAGTCTACCTGAAAAAGAATTCAGAATAATGATAGTAAGGTTGATCCGAAATCTTGGAGATAGAATGGACAATAGAATGGACAAAATGCAAGAATCAGTTAACAAGGACCTAGAAGAACTAAAGATGAAACAAGCAACGATGAACAACACAATAAATGAAATTAAAAATACTCTAGATGGGATCAATAGCAGAATAACTGAGGCAGAAGAACGGATAAGTGACCTGGAAGATAAAATAGTGGAAATAACTACTGCAGAGCAGAATAAAGAAAAAAGAATGAAAAGAACTGAGGACAGTCTCAGAGACCTCTGGGACAACATTAAACGCACCAACATTCGAATTATAGGGGTTCCAGAAGAAGAAGAGAAAAAGAAAGGGACTGAGAAAATATTTGAAGAGATTATAGTTGAAAACTTCCCTAATATGGGAAAGGAAATAGTTAACCAAGTCCAGGAAGCACAGAGAGTCCCATACAGGATAAATACAAGGAGAAATACGCCAAGACACATATTAATCAAACTGTCAAAAATTAAATACAAAGAAAGCATATTAAAAGCAGCAAGGGAAAAACAACAAATAACACATAAGGGAATCCCCATAAGGTTAACAGCTGATCTTTCAGCAGAAACCCTACAAGCCAGAAGGGAGTGGCAGGACATACTGAAAGTGATGAAGGAGAAAAACCTGCAACCAAGACTACTCTACCCAGCAAGGATCTCATTCAGATTTGATGGAGAAATTAAAACCTTTACAGACAAGCAAAAGCTGAGAGAGTTCAGCACCACCAAACCAGCTTTACAACAAATGCTAAAGGATCTTCTCTAGGCAAGAAACACAAGAGAAGGAAAAGACCTATAATAACGAACCCAAAACAATATAGAAAATGGGAATAGGAACATACATATCGATAATTACCTTAAATGTAAATGGACTAAATGCTCCCACCAAAAGACAGAGACTAGCTGAATGGATACAAAAACAAGACCCTTACATATGCTGTCTACAAGAGACCCACTTCAGACCTAGAGACACATACAGACTAAAAGTAAGGGGATGGAAAAAGATATTCCATGCAAATGGAAACCAAAAGAAAGCTGGAGTAGCAATTCTCATATCAGACAAAATAGACTTTAAAATAAGGACTATTAAAAGAGACAAAGAAGGACACTACATAATGATCAAGGGATCGATCCAAGAAGAAGATATAACAATTGTAAATATTTATGCACCCAACATAGGAGCACCTCAATACATAAGGCAAATACTAACAGCCATAAAAGGGGAAATTGACAGTAACACATTCATAGTAGGGGACTTAAACACCCCACTTTCACCCATGGACAGATCATCCAAAATGAAAATAAATAAGGAAACACAAGCTTTAAATGATACATTAAACAAGATGGACTTAATTGATATTTATAGGACACTCCATCCAAAAACAACAGAATACACATTTTTCTCAAGTGCTCACGGATCATTCTCCAGGATAGATCATATCTTGGGTCACAAATCAAGCCTTGGCAAATTTAAGAAAATTGAAATTGTATCAAGTATCTTTTCTGACCACAACGCCATGAGACTAGATATCAATTACAGGAAAAGATCTGTAAAAAATACAAACACATGGAGGCTAAACAATACACTACTTAATAATGAAGTGATCACTGAAGAAATCAAAGAGGAAATCAAAAAATACCTAGAAACAAATGACAATGGAGACACAACGACCCAAAACCTGTGGGATGCAGCAAAAGCAGTTCTAAGGGGGAAGTTTATAGCAATACAAGCCCACCTTAAGAAGCAGGAAACATCTAGAATAAACAACCTAACCTTGCACCTCAAGCAATTAGAGAAAGAAGAACAAAAAAACCCCAAAGCTAGCAGAAGGAAAGAAATCATAAAAATCAGATCAGAAATAAATGAAAAAGAAATGAAGGAAACAATAGCAAAGATCAATGAAACTAAAAGCTGGTTCTTTGAGAAGATAAACAAAATAGATAAACCACTAGCCAGACTTATCAAGAAAAAAAGGGAGAAGACTCAAATCAATAGAATTAGAAATGAAAAAGGAGAGGTAACAACTGACACTGCAGAAATAAAAGAGATCATGAGAGATTACTACAAGCAACTCTATGCCAATAAAATGGACAATCTGGAAGAAATGGACAAATTCTTAGAAATGCACAACCTGCCAAGACTGAATCAGGAAGAAATAGAAAATATGAACAGACCAATCACAAGCACTGAAATTGAAACTGTGATTAAAAATCTTCCAACAAAGAAAAGCCCAGGACCAGATGGCTTCACAGGCGAATTCTATCAAACATTTAGAGAAGAGCTAACACCTATCCTTCTCAAACTCTTCCAAAATATAGCAGAGGGAGGAACACTCCCAAACTCATTCTACGAGGCCACCATCACCTTGATACCAAAACCAGGCAAGGATGTCACAAAGAAAGAAAACTACAGACCAATATCACTGATGAACATAGATGCAAAAATCCTCAACAAAATACTAGCAAACAGAATCCAACAGCACATTAAAAGGATCATACACCATGATCAAGTGGGGTTTGTTCCAGGAATGCAAGGATTCTTCAATATACGCAAATCTATCAATGTGATAAACCATATTAACAAACTGAAGGAGAAAAACCATATGATCATCTCAATAGATGCAGAGAAAGCTTTTGACAAAATTCAACACCCATTTATGATAAAAACCCTGCAGAAAGTAGGCATAGAGGGAACTTTCCTCAACATAATAAAGGCCATATACGACAAGCCCACAGCAAACATCATCCTCAATGGTGAAAAACTGAAAGCATTTCCACTAAGATCAGGAACAAGACAAGGGTGCCCACTCTCACCACTCTTATTCAACATAGTTTTGGAAGTTTTAGCCACAGCAATCAGAGAAGAGAAGGAAATAAAAGGAATCCAAATCAGAAAAGAAGAAGTAAAGCTGTCACTGTTTGCAGATGACATGATCCTATACATAGAGAATCCTAAAGATGCTACCAGAAAACTACTAGAGCTAATCAATGAATTTGGTAAAGTAGCAGGATACAAAATTAATGCACAGAAATCTCTGGCATTCCTATATACTAATGATGAAAAATCTGAAAGTGAAATCAAGAAAACACTCCCATTTACCATTGCAACAAAAAGAATAAAATATCTAGGAATAAACCTACCTAAGGAGACAAAAGACCTGTATGCAGAAAACTATAAGACACTGATGAAAGAAATTAAAGATGATACAAATAGATGGAGACATATACCATGTTCTTGGATTGGAAGAATCAACATTGTGAAAATGACTCTACTACCCAAAGCAATCTATAGATTCAATGCAATCCCTATCAAACTACCATTGGCATTTTTCACAGAACTAGAACAAAAAATTTCGCAATTTGTATGGAAACACAAAAGACCCCAAATAGCCAAAGCAATCTTGAGAACAAAAAAAGGAACTGGAGGAATCAGGCTCCCTGACTTCAGACTATACTACAAAGCTACAGTTATCAAGACGGTATGGTACTGGCACAAAAACAGAAAGATAGATCAATGGAACAGGATAGAAAGCCCAGAGATAAACCCATGCACATATGGACACCTTATCTTTGATAAAGGTGGCAGGAATGTACAGTGGAAAAAGGACAGCCTCTTCAATAAATGGTGCTGGGAAAACTGGACAGGTACATGTAAAAGAATGAAATTAGAACACTCCCTAACACCATACACAAAAATAAGCTCAAAATGGATTAAAGACCTAAATATAAGGCCAGAAACTATCAAACTGTTAGAGGAAAACATAGGCAGAACACTCTATGACATAAATCACAGCAAGATTCTTTCTGACCCACCCCCTAGAGTAATGGAAATAAAAACAAAAATAAACAAATGGGACCTAATGAAACTTCAAAGCTTTTGCACAGCAAAGGAAACCATAAACAAGACCAAAAGACAACCCTCAGAATGGGAGAAAATTTTTGCAAATGAAGCAACTGACAAAGGATTAATCTCCAAAATTTACAAGCAGCTCATGCAGCTCAACAACAAAAAAACAAACAACCCAATCCAAAAATGGGCAGAAGACCTAAATAGACATTTCTCCAAAGAAGATATACAGACTGCCAACAAACACATGAAAGAATGCTCAACATCATTAATCATTAGAGAAATGCAAATCAAAACTACAATGAGATATCATCTCACACCAGTCAGAATGGCCATCATCAATAAATCTAGAAACAATAAATGCTGGAGAGGGTGTGGAGAAAAGGGAACCCTCTTGCACTGCTGGTGGGAATGTGAATTGGTTCAGCCACTATGGAGAACAGTATGGAGGTTCCTTAAAAAACTACAAATAGAACTACCATATGACCCAGCAATCCCACTACTGGGCATATACCCTGAGAAAACCGAAATTCAAAAAGAGTCATGTACCAAAATGTTCATCGCAGCTCTATTTACAATAGCCCGGAGATGGAAACAACCTAAGTGCCCATCATCGGATGAATGGATAAAGAAGATGTGGCACATATATACAATGGAATATTACTCAGCCATAAAAAGAAACGAAATTGAGCTATTTGTAATGAGGTGGATAGACCTAGAGTCTGTCATACACAGTGAAGTAAGTCAGAAAGAAAAAGACAAATACAGTATGCTAACACATATATATGGAATTTAAGAAAAAAAAAAAAATGTCATGAAGAACCTAGGGGTAAGGCAGGAATAGAGACGCAGACCTCCTAGAGAACGGACTTGAGGTTATGGGGAGGGGGAAGGGTGAGCTGTGACGGGGCGAGAGAGAGTCATGGACATATACACACTAACAAACGTAGTAAGGTAGATAGCTAGTGGGAAGCAGCCGCATGGCACAGGGATATTGGCTCGGTGCTCTGTGACAGCCTGGAGGGGTGGGATAGGGAGGGTGGGAGGGAGGGAGACGCAAGAGGGAAGAGATATGGGAACATATGTATATGTATAACTGATTCACTTTGTTATAAAGCAGAAACTAACACACCATTGTAAAGTAATTATACCCCAATAAAGATGTTAAAAAAAAAAAAAAATTACCTTAATACAAGAACCATTATATATTACATATAAATACTAAAATAAAACTCTTATTGTCTTATTATCGTATATAGATATTTTTATATAGAAGAGAGATAGTTAGAACGCTCCCTTCATTTTTCTCAGCCTTCTCTTCAGAGGCAACCATTTTTGACCCTCTCATCAATTTCTTCTCAAATTTACATATCTCCACATTTCTATTTCTCTCTTTAGTCCTATCAATGTTTGCTTCGGTTACTATAAAATTCTATTATAAGATACATACACAGTCTTTTACAAAATGAATCCTTTTATCAATATGAAATATTTCTCTTTATCCCTGGCAATATTCCATTTTTAATTATTTGTCTGGTTTTTAAGTATTAAACGTATCTTTGTCATAGCTAGTGTGTGCATGGTACATATTTTTTCCATTCTTTTAATTTGAAACTGTTTTTGTATTCAAAGTACATTTCTGGTAAACAACATGTAGTTGGGATTTTAAAAAAACTAATCTTTTTGTTGCAATAGTAAACGAGAGTGTTTCCATAATTTCTCTTACAGATTTTTTGTCGTTAGTGTATAGGAATGCAAGAGATTTCTGTGCATTTATTTTGTATCCTGCTACTTTACCAAATTCATTGATTAGCTCTAGTAGTTTTTGGGTAGCATCTTTAGGATTCTCTATGTGTAGTACCATGTCATCTGCAAACAGTGGCAGTTTTACTTCTTCTTTTCCAATTTGGATTCCTTTTATTTCTTTTTCTTCTCTAATTGCCGTGGCTAAAACTTCCAAAACTAGGTTGAGTAATAGTGGTGCGAGTAGGCAACCTTGTCTTATTCCTGATCTTAGAGGAAATGGTTTCAGTTTTTCACCACTGAGAACAATGTTGGCTGTGGGTTTGTCATATATGGCCTTTATCATGTTGAGGTAGGTTCCCTCTATGCCTACTTTCTGGAGGGTTTTTATCATAAATTGGTGTTGAATTTTGTCGAAAGCTTTTTCTGCATCTATTGACATTATCATATGGCAACAAAAACAATAAAATACCTAAAATAAACCTAAGTAAGGCGGCAAAAGACGTGTATGCAGAAAACTATAAGACACTGATGACAGAAATTAAAGACGATACAAACAAATGGAGAGATATGCCATGTTCTTGGATTGGAAGAGTCAACATTGTGAAAATGACTATATTACCCAAAGCAATCTGCAGATTCAGTGCAATCCCTATCAAACTACCAATGGCATTTTTCACAGAACTAGAACAAATAATTTCACAATTTGTATGGAAACACAAAAGATCCCAAATAGCCAAAGCAATCTTGAGAAAGAAAAACAGAGCTGGAGGAATCAGGCGCCCTGACTTCAGACTATACTACGAAGCTACAGTAATCAAGACAGTATGATATTGGAACAAAGACAGAAATATAGATCAATGGAACAGGATAGAAAGCCTAGAGATAAACCCATGCACCTATGGTCAACTAATCTATGACAAAGGAGACAAGAATATACAATGGAGGGCTTCCTTGGTGGCGCAGTGGTTGAGAGTCTGCCTGCCGATGCAGGGGACACGGGTTCGTGCCCCGGTCTGGGAAGATCGCACGTGCCACGGTGCGGCTAGGCCCGTGAGCCATGGCCGCTGAGCCTGCGCGTCCGGAGCCTGTGCTCCGCAACGGGAGAGGCCACAACAGTGAGAGGCCTGTGTGCTGCAAAAAAAAAAAAAAAGAAAAAAAAAGAATATACAATGGAGAAAAGACAGCCTCTTCAATAAGTGCTGGGAATAATGGACAGCTACATGTAAAAGAATGAAATTAGAACACTTCCTAACACCATACACAAAAATAAACTCAAAATGGATTAAAGACCTAAATGGAAGGCCAGAAACTATCAAACTCCTAGAGGAAAACATAGGCAGAACACTCTATGACATAAATCACAGCAAGATCCTTTTTGACCCACCTCCTAGAGAAATGGAAATAAAAACAGAAATAAACAATTGGGACCTAATGAAGCTTAAAAGCTTTTGCACAGCAAAGGAAACCATGAACAAGACAAAAAGACAACCCTCATAATGGGAGAAAATATTTACAAGTGAAACAAAAGACAAAGGATTAATCTCCAAAATATACAAGCAGCTCATGAAGCTCAATATCACAAAAACAAACAACCCAATCCCAAAATGAGCAGAAGACCTAAGTAGCCATTTCTCCAAAGAAGATATACAGATTGCCAGCAAACACATGAAAGGACGCTCAGCATCACTAATCATTAGAGAAATGCAAATCAAAACTACAATGAGGTATCACCTCACACCGGTCAGAATGGCCAGCATTAAAAAATCTACAAACAATAAATGCTGGAGAGGGTGTGGAGAAAAGGGAACCCTCTTGCACTGTTGGTGGGAATGTAAATTGATACAGCCACTATGGAGAACAGTATGGAGGTTCCTTAAAAAACTAAAAATAGAACTATCATATGACCCAGCAATCCCACTACTGGGCATATACCATGAGAAAACCATAATTCAAAAAGAGTCATGTACCACAATGTTCATTGCAGCTCTATTTACAATAGCCAGGACATGGAAGCAACCTAAGTGTCCACTGACAGATGAATGGATAAAGAAGACGTGGCACATATGCACAATGAAATATTACTCAGCCATAAAAAGAAACTAAATTGAGTTATTTAGACAGAGGTGGATGGACCTAGAGTGTGTCATACAGAGTGAAGTAAGTCAGAAAGAGAAAAACAAATACCGTGTGGTAACACATATATATGGAATCTAAAAGAAATCATCTGATGAACCTAGGGGCAGGACAGGAATAAAGATGCAGATGTAGAGAATGGACTTGAGGACACGGGGAGGGAGAAGGGTAAGCTGTGATGAAGTGAGAGAGTGGCATGGACATATATACACTACCAAATATAAAATAGATAGGTAGTGGGAAGCAGCTGCATAGCACAGGGAGATCAGCTCGGTGCTTTGTGACCACTGAGAAGGGTGGGATAGGGAGGGTGGGAGGGAGACACAAGAGGGAATGGATATGGAGATATATGTATACATATTGCTGATTCACTTTGTTATACAGCAGGAAGTAACACAACATCGTAAAGCAATTATACTCCAATAAACATGTTTAAAAAATGTAATCAAATCTATCAATCTATCTATATCTCTCATCTTTTTTAAAAAATTAGAGTATTTTGAATGTTGACTCCATTTACATTTAGTGTAATTATTCATATGGTTGTGTTGTCTTTTATCTCATTAATTGCTTTCTCTTTCCTCCGTTTTGTTGTTACTTCTATCCTTTTTTCTAGTAAATTATTTGAACATTATTTTAGTGTTGCACTTTACCTAAACTATGAGATTTTTACCTGTACTTCCTTCCTTACTTCTTTTATAGTAGAGCTCAAAAGAGTAAAATTTCATTGTAGTTCTGTGACATGTTCTTTATCCAGCCATCTTTAACTCACTTCAGCCTGTCTTTAAATAATATTATATAACTTTATGTTTAAGGTAGTAAACTTACAATAAAATAATTCCATTTGCCCACAGTCTGGTCCTTTGTGTCATTGGGCCATATATTTTATTTCTACCTTTGATAGAAACCCCCAAACAAAATTTTATTGTTTTCACTCTAAACAATAAAATATCATTCAAAAGTTTTTTGAAAAGAAAACAAAAACAGTTCATAAAATTATCTACTTATTTGCCTTTTCTAGATCTGTTTCCAACTGATATATTTTCACTTCAGCCTGAAGAACTTCTGTATAATTTCTTAAAATGCAGATTTTCCAACATAATTCTCTCAGCATTCATTTATTTGAAAATGTTGATTTTAATTCAACTTTGAAGAATATTTGCACTGAATATTCAATCCTAAGTTGACTTTTTTCTTTTAATATTTTAGAAATGTCTTTCTGTTGCCTTGCATTGTTTCTAATGAGGTGTTCAGCTACCATCGTTCATAATTGTTTCCCTGTATTTTAAGATTTTTCCCTCTATATTTGCTTTTAGAATTTTTGCTTAGAATTTGCATTTTTATCAATTTGGCCATGAATTAATTACAGATTTAAAAATGTATGCAGTACTTGCTGACCTTCTTGAAATTGAGGATATGTTTTTTTACTAAAAGTTTGAATATATTCAGCGATTTATTGAAATTTTTTGTCACTTCCCAGCCCCAGTTTTTTCTGGGGCTCCAAACTGCACATAAGTTAGATTACTTGATGTTTTTCCATATGTCACTAATACTTTGCAGATTTGGGGGGATGTTTTGCTCCCCCTCGCCCCATGATTTATTTCGGATAACACTTTTGGATATGTTTGTTGACCTTTTCTTTTTCTGTGTTCCATTTGAAGTTGTATTAGTTACATACAACTATATGACAAATTATTCCAAAATCTAAGAGCTTAAAATAGAAACATATACATGTGGCTTACTTGCATGGTTCAGGCTCACAATCTCTCCTGAGATTGCAGTCAACCTTTCATCTGGGAATGCAGTCATCTCCAGGCTTGACTGAGGCTGGTGAATCCACTTCAGTTTCACTCACATGATTGTTATCAGCCCTCAGTTACCCATTGGCTGTCGCCAGAGATTCAGGTTCCTTAACATGTGTGCCTCTCCATAGGGCTGATTATAATATGTCAGTTTGCTTTCCTCACAGTGAGTGATGAGACAGGGAGGGAGAGAGAGGGAGAGAAAGGGAGAGAGAGAGAATAATGGAAATAGAAATGGGTATCATTTATATCCTAATCTCAGAAGTGACATACCATCACTTATACCATAGCTATTTTTTACATAGACCGACACTGGTATAATATGAAAGAGGACTACACCAGGGTCTGAATACCAGGAAGCAAGGAACATCAGGAGGCTTGCTAAAGCTGTACAAGATAATTCAATTTTAGATTTTATAGTTTCAGTTCCAGATGTACTGTTGTTTGTGTATGTAGTTTTCATGTCTCTTCTGAGATAGGACAATGTATTCAGTATCCAGATCTTTTATAGCATGTGGGTTTTTAGACTATGCTGTTTCTTCCATATCTGGAACTGGAATGCTCTAGTACATTCAACTCGATTATTTCTTATTTCATTTTGTTCTCACTTGTCATTTCTTACTGATAAGTCCAGATCTGTTACTGTGTTTTCACCAGTGTCTACTTTTCTTTGTGCTGCCTTCAGTGGGACTGTGATAGTTTAATGTTTCACTTTACTAGTATCTTTTTTTTTTTTTTTTTTGCAGTACGTGGGCCTCTCTCTGTTGTGGCCTCTCCCGTTGCAGAGCACAGGCTCCAGACACACAGGCTCAGCGGCCATGGCTCACGGGCCCAGCCTCTCCGCAGCATGTGGGATCTTCCCGGTCCAGGACACGAACCCGTGTCCCCTGCATCGGCAGGCAGACTCTCAACCACTGTGCCACCAGGGAAGCCCACTTTACTAGTATCTTGAACTGTTCACTTCATGTTTCCATCTTGTTAGTTATTTGGTGGGTATTTCTTTCTTGTATCTCTGCTTTAAACTCTTGGTTTCACCCATTCCTCTGATTTCACGGTCATATTTTATTCATTATTTGTATCTACTTTATTTTTCCTGTCAGTGTGATACAATTGTCCCTTGTTTCTTCTATTTTCATCTTAAAAATTCTTATATAGTTATACAAAAGCTTGATCTTTTGAATTTTATTTATTTGTGAAGGACATCTGTACTTCCTGGACTAGGTAGTCTCCACTAAGCACTATTTCACCTTAGCAAGCATTCTTACTTCTTCCTGGGACCTCCATATGGCACAGGCTTGTATTTCTTTATGAGTCATAATAGCCTATCCCTCTCCCAAGCCAACAGAGATTGGCACTGTCAGGCTGCTCACATTTCAAGGTGTCTTTTTTGCACTGCCTCAAGGACAGACTGCTTCCTGCAAATATGGCATATGTGTAGGTATTCATTCAACCTTTTCTGTTGTGCTACTTTGCATGATCAGACCAATCCTAAGGAAATGTATGCTGCCAGCCTTTTAACCCTATTCCTTTTGTTCAAAATCAGAGCTTGATGTTTTTTCCACTTATGCTGAATCACCTTTTTTGGAGACCTGAATTGTGCCAGCTTTGAGAGTTGTAGCCACGGGGGTGCTCTTTCTTTTTTCTTGCTTGATTTTCACTACCTTTAATGGCTAGTCCTCATATTCTGTGCTTCAGTTTGGTAGGTGGCTCCTATTTTTATTGAACATAGATTTATATTTCTTCTTTCTATTCCCTTTTAAATGAGATATATTTGGGGGAGAAGAGGCAGAGTCATTGTATCCTATCACTTTAAAACCAGAAGTCTTAGCATTCTTTTGGTTAATATTTACTTAGTCCATTGTGTAGAAACATTAATATAATTCCTGTTATTAGGAAGGAGAAAGTCTGCTGGCGATTAGGCTCAACAATTTACTGCCAGAATAATTTACTATATATTCTTTGTTTTTTGTTATTAAATAAAGTACGAAAAGAAAAATAAACTTTACCTTTGGTAAAAGCTTTTGCCTTTTACGTTACTGAGAAAATATGGAAAAAAGGCAAGTCTGAGATAATGTGAGCTCAAAAAAGAAGAAAGGATGAACAGTTTACAATCAAACATTAAAGTTTTGGGTAAAATGGGAAATTGTTAGTAATTAAAAAGCATCGTTTATGATAGAATGCCTTCCAACAATTGTCCAAGAATATATCTGATTGCATTATGACCCATTTGGTATAGAAGACTTCATATTTGACATAGTTAAACCTATGTATTCATTACTATATATTAGAGAATGGTTTTGTTTTTATGACTTAGATTTCTTTTTAAACAAATAGGTCTAATGTGATTAAAATAATTCCAAATTAGATGCAATTTAATGCTAAAATATTGGTAGAGGAAAAAGAAAGCAAAATGAAGTGGAATTATGGTAAACAACTGGTATACACCTCTGTGCTGAAAGGTAAACATAAACTAAAAATCCTATATTAAAAATTAAAGAATTTAAAACCACAAGATACATATTCACTGCCAGCTTTTAAGTACTGGCACATCTGTTGGATGATAGATACAGTAAACATAGTATATCAAGAGAATTCTGAAATTACACAGAGGGTAGTTTCATGACACTAAAATAGTAAATTTTTATGAAGGAAAATCTTTATGGACTTTTTGAGCACCAAAAAAGAAAATCAGGTTATAAAACTTTTCTGTAATAATAGTTGATAATGCTCTGAATCCCATTGAATAATGTGAAATTTACTGTTTTACTTGTCTATGAAGCAAACATCCAGTGCTTCTGGGAAGTGCAAATATGACATACAATTTTAGACATGTAGGTTGGTTGCTGTGAGTGTTATCTAAAAGTCATTTACAAAATAGGTGTCCTCTTAATTATGTTTATAATTGAAAAAACTAAAAAAATAAAGGCTAGCTAATAAATGTATGAATAAATGAATAAATAAGATCTCATACTTTTGTACCACATAGCAATGAATATATATAATATATTATGTAAATATATATATTATGTATTTTCTTTCCATTTTCTATTTTATTAAATACTTTGGACAAGATCATTTTAAATGCTTCATATTGTCAAGAATGTGTATACACATGCATTTTACTGCCTTTGGGAGAAAATTCAGTATCAGTCAACTTTTCCAGTGGCATAGCACTTTTACTTTTAGCAACATATTCTAAGGAAACAACCATAGGTATGTGCAAATATTAGGTATTATTTATAATAGTGGAATCTGGTAATTGATCTCAATGTCCAGCAATTGCAGACTGATTTACGGAGTGTTGGACAGGTAATCAAGGTCAATATTCTGATCCCTCAGGATCATAACAGGGAACAGAGTAGCTGAATCAGTTGGTGAAAGACAGAAATGCAGGAATACATTTCAGAGTTTTGTCAAAGGAAGTCAGAACAAATTAAATCGAGAAAGGAAATTGTAAGTTAAGTCAATGTACTTCAAAGGAGATGCCATTGAGAGTTAGTGGCAGAATCAGGGTCATGAGTGGGAGGAGGAGCCTCCACTGGACAGAGCTGCATGGGTGAGGAAAGAAAAATGCATAAAAATGATATGGAAGAACAAGTTGGCTCCACATGGAAAATGATAAAGGCAATGTGCAAGGATCTACTAAGCTATTTTTCTCTATAAAGGGTATTATGTGGGACCCAATTAATGAGCAGTAGCCCTGTTTGCTGAGAAAATTGGCTTAAAATAGCTCGTTTATTCCCCAGGGTGATGGTCCAGGTTGCTGATGCTGCCACCGTCATCAACCACCAGGGATGTCGTGCCAGCTGGGCAAGAAAGATCACTTTGCTGAGTGCTGGCAGGACTGATTCAATAGGTATAGGGGCTGTGGGCTCCTGTGGCTGCCTTTAGCATCTGGATGATGTAACCTGGAAGTTTGGGTGAGTCAACACCAATGGGAGAAAGAAAATAGTAAGGAGTCAGCAGATAAGCTCTTCTTTTCCATACCGTCCCGAGAAGTTCTGGTATTGTTGGCATCTCTAAAATTATCCTGTGTGATTGAGCAATTGGCTGAACTTGCTGCCAAATGTTAGTCTGTTGAGTAACACTTCCCTTCCTATTTGCTCTCCCTTCTTCCCTGCTTTGTTTTTCTCCCATCTCCTGCTTCTCTAGGATTGCACTCCCCACCCTGTGCAATGTTAGCATATAGGTTGATTTTCAAGAAGCCAGAAATATCACAGTATATAAAGATAGGTCTTTATAACACAGAACAGCATAAAAATAAAAAGTAAAAGCATATAAATTATATGACGAGATTATGAGACACAAATACTTAACTGAACACAAACTAAGGAGAATAATAAGACAATGGGGAATAAAGCTCCAAATACTAGATTATTGTGAAGAAAACTACTAAAGGTAATTAAAGGGAAAACAATTGAGTGTTGAAGTAGAAATAATTTTGAGTTAGATAAGACAAAATTTCTCTTATGGTGGGTGATTTTAAAGTCTCAGTGAGCTAGTCAACAGGTAATTATTGAGCTCCTGCAAGCTTTGCAGGAATGGTAGGGAGTATGGACACTTCTTTGGATATTTTCAATCTTTATTTTTGTCCATGGTGCGTGACTGGAAGTATCTTAGTTTCCCGACTAGAGATCGAACCCTTGCCCCTGCAGTGGAAGTGTGCAGTCTTAACCACTGGCCAGCCAGGGAAGTCTGGATATTTTCAAGTTGGAAAAAATAAAACCTCACAAAAATACCAGAAAGGATAATCCTTAAACGAACAAAACAGGTACAGAGTTTCATAGACTCCTAGTCTCTCTCATTCTGTGACTGCGTTTTGATAAAATATAAGAGTTTGCCCACTTTCACACAGAACAAAAGAGAAAATGCCAGAAGTTTCTTGTGAGTACCAAAGCTCATGGCCAAGGCAGGAGAGACACTGATTAGGGAAATGAGACTTGAAAATGAGAAAAAGAAGAATCACAGGTGACAGATGTACCAAGAGAAAAATAGAATGGCTTAAACTTAGGACAAATGATCAGGAAAAATGGAGAGAAATAAGACATCTGCGAAGGACAAAAATAAAACCAAGTTCATAATGAGCCAATCAGGGGAGGAGGAAATGTCATAACACACAAAGACAGTCATTCACTGTCCTCAAAGTACCATTTCTGAACCATTAGAGAAGAAATTAAAGTATTCATGTGGCTATAGAGCATGGAGCTGTACTTCTGATGGTTTGGTATTAGTTGTTCCTGGAGAACTGAGACTACCCTTATGGGCCTCTATTGCTCTCCAGGTAGGAAACCTCTCACTACCTGCATACCCTCGGGTCCTTGAAGTGTTGGTGGAAAAAAACTTTACACTTGATGTTTGAACATTCCAACAAAGAAAATTAATCTTCCCATAAAACTAACAGGAGAGTCAAATTGATTTTAGGATTTTTTCTTTTTGCATTTTTTAAATTGATGTCTAGTTGATTTACAATGCTATGTTAATTACTGCTATACAGCAAAGTGATTCAGATATATATATACACACACACATTCTTTTTTAAAAATAGTCTTTTCCATTATGGTTTATCATAGGATATTGAACATAGTTCTCTGTGCCTTACAGTAGGACTTTGCTGCTTATCCATTCCATATATAAAAGCCTACATCTGCTAACCCCAATCTCCCGCTCCATCCCTCCCCCAACCTCCTCCCCCTTGGCAACCACCAGTCTGGATTTTTCTTAAAAACAAATCGTCCATTGTGTATTTCTGAATAATATGATGTGTTTATGAATATGAGTAAATCAAGCTGAGGAGAAAAGTGAAGGACCTAGAGGATAGTCATGGAGACCAGGATGAGTCTTAGGCATGCCGAGAAAATAAGGAACATTTAACTGTCTCTTCCGACTGTGTCCTTCTCTTCTCCTTGGTGAGTGCTATAGTCTGAATGTTTGTGCTCCTCCCTCCTCAAATTCATGTGTTGAAACCTAATCCCCAATGTGATGATATTTGGACGTAAGTGCTTTCAAAGATGATTTAATCTTGAGGATGGAGCCCTCATGAATGGGATTACCAGCACACCTTGGCGATATTGTGGGTTTGGTTCCAGACCACTGCAATAAAGAGAATATCACAACAAAGCAAGTCACACAAGATTTTTGCTTTCCCAGTGCATGTAAAAATTATGTTTACACTATGCTGTAGTCCATTAAGTGTGCATTATGTCTGAAAAATGTACATACCTTAATTTAAAATACTTATTGCTAAAAATGCTAACCAGCATCTGAACTTTTCAGCCAGTCACAATCTTTCTGCTGGTGGAGGGGTTTGCATGCATGGATGGCTGCTGACTGATCAGGGTAGTGGTTGCTGAAGGTTGGTGTGGCCGTGACAATTTCCTGAAATTAAGACAACAGTGAAGTTTGCTACGTCGATGAACTCTTCCTTTCATCAACATTTTCTCTGTAGCATGCAATGCTGTTTGACTGTATTTCACCAACAGTAGGACTTCTTTCAAAATTGGAGTCAGTCCTCTCAAACCTTGCCACTGTTTTATCAACTAAGTTTATGTAATGTCCTAAATCCTTTCTTGCCATTTCAACAATCTTTGCAATGTCTTTACCAGGAGTAGATTCCATCTCAATAAACCACTTTCTTTGCTCATTTAAGAAACAACTCATCTATTAAATTTTTATCAAGGGATTGCGGCAATTCAGTCACATTTTCAGGCTCCAGTTCTAATTCTGGTTCTCTTGCTATGTCCACCACATCTGCAGTTACTTCTTTCAATGAAGTCTTGAACCCCTCAAATCATCCATGAGGGTTGGAATCAGCTTATTCCAAAATCCTATGTATGTTGATATTTTGGCCTCTTCTTATGGATCATGGATGTTTTTAATGGCATCTGGAATGGTGAATCCTTTCCAGAAGGTTTTCAATTGATTTTACTCAGATCCATCAGAAGAATCACTATCTATGGAAGCCATAGCCTTACAAAATGCCTTTCTTAAATAATAAGACTTGAAAGTCAAAATTACTCCTTGACCCATGCTGCAGAATGGATGTTGTGTTAGCAAGCATGAAAACATCATTAATTTCACTGTACATCTCCATCAGAATTTTTGGGTGATCAGGTGCATTGTCAATAAGCATTTATTTTTTGAAAGGAATTTTTTTTTCTGAGAAGTAGGTCTCCACAGTGGACTTATATTCAGTAAGCCATATTTTTCTACAGGTGTGTTGTCATCCAGGTCTTTGTTGGTCCATTTAAAGAGCTCAGGCAGAGTCAATTTCGTGTAATTCTTAAGGGCCCTAGGATTTTTGGAATGGTAAATGAGCATTGGCTTCAACTTAAAGTCACCAGCTGCATTAACCCCTAACAAGTCAGTCTGTCCTTTGATGCTTTGAAACCAGGTATTGACTTCTCCTCTATATCTATGAAAGTCCTAGATGGCATCTTCTTGCTTGCAGTAGAAGAGCATTTCATCTACATTAAAACTCTGTTGTGTAGTGGAGCCACCTTCATTAATCATCTTAGCTAGATCTTCTGGATAACTTGCTATAGCTTCCACATCGGCACTTGCTGCTTCCTCTTGCACTTTTATGTTATAAAGAAGGCTTCTTTCCTTAAACTTTATTTACCGACTTCTGCTAGGCTTAATTTTTTTCTGCAGTTTCCTTACCTTTTTCACCCTTCATAGAAGTGAAGAGAGTAAGGGCCATCCTCTGGATTAGGCTTTGGCTTAAGGGAATGTTGTGGTTGGCCTGATCTTCTATCCAGACCACTAAAACTTTCTCCATATCAGTAATAAAGCTGTTTTCCTTTTTTATCATTTGTGTGTTCACTGGAGTAGCACTTTTAATTTCCTTCAAGAACTTTTCCTTTGCATTCACAACTTGACTATTTGGCTCAAGAGGCCTATATTTTGGCCTATCTCAGCTTTTGACACATCTTCCTCACTAGACTTAATCATTTCTAGATTTTCATTTAAAGTGAGAGATGTGTGAATCTTCCTTCCACTTGAACACTTAACAGCCATTGTAAGATTATTAATTGACCTAAATTTAATATTATTGTGTCTCAGGGAATAGGGAGGCCCGAGGAGAGGAAGAGAGATGGGGGAATGACCAGTAAGTGGAGCAGTCAGAACACACACAATATTCATCAGTTACGTTTGCTGTCTTATATTGGCATGGTTTGTGGCGCCCCCTCCCGTCACAATAGTAGCATCAAAGATCACTGATCACAGATCGCCATAACAAATATAAAAATAATAAAGTTTGAAATATTGTGAGAGTTACCAAACTGTGACACACACAGACACAAAGTGAGCACATGCTGTTTGCAAAAGGGCATTGATAGACTTGTTGGATGCAGGGTTGCCACAAACCTTCAATTTGTAAAAAATGCAACATTTGTGAAGCACAACAAAAGAAGGTATACCTGTAATGCTCTTATAAGGGACTAAAGAGAGCTCCGTGACTCCTGCTATGTGAGGACAACCAGAAGAAGGCCTTCTATGAACCCGGAAGTGGGATCTCGCTAGGCTCCAAATCTGTCTGCACCTTCACCTTACACTTCCTACCTTTCACAACTATGAAAAACAAATTTCTGTTGTTTAGAAGCCATCACATTCATGGTATTCTGTTATAGAAGCCCAAATGGACTCAGAAAGTGAGATCTGTCCTCCAATCCTTTTATTGCCCCATGTGCTGAGTGCCTTCCCTTTTCTACCATCTACTCTCTCAGCATCAGTCTGCCTTTAGGTGCTTATTTCATAAGAGGTTGCTTTGAAGTCACCCTATGATGTTTGGTACCTTCTTTCCTCCTTTGTGGAGACTGGCCCTGACCAATGGCATTTGATTAAGGTTTTCCTTAATCAAAAAGAAATTTCTGAAAAAAAATTAGCTCCACATTTACATTTATACACTACTGATTGACCCTATTAAAATCAATTTCTTGAATTAAGAAATCCTTTGAATGTAGAATATCTGTTGAATCATTTTGGTGGATTAATTTATATCTACTTGACTCGCTCCTCTTGAATCTCTGAGAGATTCTTGACACTTTTTACACTGCCATTTTGTATATATTCAGGAACTGCAAAGTGATTTAACTTGAGCCCAAGAGAAGAAATAACCAAGAATTGAGGTCATTTCAGAGTTGTAATTCTTGACCTTTTATTATGTTATGAATCTTTTTGAGAATCAGCTGAAAATTATGGAATGTATCGCATACAAATGAAACTTACTCATCCACACACACACTCACCTACAACTGCATGCAAATTCCTTAGGTTTTCCAACCCCTTGAACCTGATTCACAAGCTTGTGTTGGAATCCCTAAGAGGGATCACATGTCTTGGGAGGCAGAACCCAGAACAAAATGAAGTAGTGATGTCTGTGTGACTACTTGAGTTTTCTTTTATGCTCTTGAGATTATATTCGTTTTTTCCAATGGAAAAATGGGAGCATATACAACCATACCAGAGTATATTTATGTTACTTCTGAATGCAGAATAGCCTGATGAAATAAGATCTGAAATGATTTATTTTCTGAGGTAACCATCTGAGTAATTAAAGAAAATTACAACAACACAAATTGAGAATTACAGGCCTAAATTCAAAAATTAGTGTAGGTGGAAATTGGGGCACCTTAAACTGATAGCTTCAATGGGAAAGGTGAGTAAAGCTGTGGCACTGATATGATAATTGTTGGATGAGCTCAAGGAGGACTATGGAAAGAGATCAGAGATGGGTTAGTAGGAACTTGTGGACACAGGCATAAGGAGGAAAAAGAGCTTCATAAGGACTATACCATTTTTAACTTTCTAAACATTGTCTGGTTTATATTTCCTTCCATCCAACATCATCATCCTTACTGATTTTGTTTTGACCAGGTGACTTATTTTTAGCATGGTGTGATTCAAGTATATGATATAGTTCTTATTCCAAAGTCTAGGAAAGTTAGCAGTAATTAGACTGGTATCAAGTCAGGTCAAGAGAACATAGCACACTACCACATGGCCTTAGCATGACTTACCAGACTGAAAAAGACAGCAAAGCAGTCTTAGCAGCTCCATTCTCTAGTCCATTCACCCACCATCTTTCCATCACTCATTCAGAATACTGAGGCTGTTCATTTGTTTTACTTTAATAACGTATTTTAACGACTTTTTTATTCAAAAGTAATATGTGCTAAATTTAAAAAATTAGAAAATAAAACCATTAAAAATAACCTAAACAACATCCATCTCTCTTCCTCTTACAGATAATCACATTAAACATGTACCTTATATTGTGTTTCTCTTGCTGCTTTCAAGATTTTCTCTTTATCTTTGACTTTCAGCATTTTAAATGTTTATTTTTATTTTTAAAAATTTTATTGGGCTATAGTTGTTTTACAATGTTGGGTTAGTTTCTATGGTACAGCAAAGTGGAGTTCCCCGTGCTATACAGCAAGTTCTTATTAGTTATCTATTTTATACATATTAGTGTATATATGTCAATCCAATCTCCCAATTCATTCTCTCCCCTCACTTTCGCCCCTTGATACCCATACATTTGTTCTCTACATCTGTGTCTCTATTTCTGCCTTGTAAATTGGTTTATCTGTGCCATTTTTCTAGATTCCACATATATGCGTTAATGTGCGATATTTGTTTTTCTCTTTCTGACTTACTTCACTCTGTATGACAGTCTTTAGGTCCATCCATGTCTCTACAAACGACCAAGTTTCATTCCTTTTTATGCCTGAGTAATATTCCATTGTGTATATGTACCACATTTTCTTTATCCATTCATCTGTTGATGGACATTTAGGTTGCTTCCATGATCTGGCTATTGTAAATAGTACTACAATGAACATTGGGGTGCATGTGTTTTTTTGAATTTTGGTTTTCTCTGGGTATATGCCTAATAGTGGGATGGCTGGGTCATATGGTAATTCTATTATTAGTTTTTTAAGGAAAACTCCATACTATTCTCCATAGTGGCTCTATCAATTTACATTCCCACCAACAGTGCAAGAGGGTTCCCTTTTTGCCACACCCTCTCCAGCATTTATTGTTCCTAGATTTTTTGATGATGGCCATTCTGACCAGTGGAGATGATACCTCATTGTAGTTTTGATCTGCATTTCTCTAATGATCAATGATGTTGGGCAGCTTTCCATGTGCCTCTTGGCCATCTGTATGTCTTCTTTGGAGAAATGTCTATTTAGGTCTTCTGCCCATTTTTGGATTGGGTTGTTTGTTTTTTTGATATTGAGCTGCATAAGCATTTTATTTTTTTGTTTTTATTTTTTTTCGGTACGCAGGCCTCTCTCTGTTGTGGCCTCTCCCGTTGCGGAGCACAGGCTCCAGACGTGCAGGCTCAGCGGCCATAGCTCACAGGCCCAGCTGCTCCGCGGCATGTGGGATCTTCCCGGACCGGGGCACAAACCCATATCCCCTGCATCGGCAGGTGGACTCTCAACCATTGCGCCACCAGGGAAGCCCTGCATAAGCTTTTTATATATTTTGGAGATTAGTCCTTTGTCCATTGATTCATTTGCAGATATTTTCTCCCATTCTGAGGGTTGTCATTTCATCTTGTTTATAGTTTCCTTTGCTGTGCAAAAGCTTTTAAGTTTCATTAGGTCCCATTTATTTATTTTTGTTTTTATTTTCATTATTCTAAGAGGTGGGTCAAAAAAGACATTGCTGTGATTTATGTCAAAGAGTGTTCTTCCTACGTTTTCCTCTAAGAGTTTTACAGTGTCTGGTCTTACATTTAGGTCTTTAATCCATTTTGAGTTTATTTTTGTGTATGGTGTTAGGAAGTGTTCTAATTTCATTCTTTTATATGTAGCTGTCCAGTTTTCCCAGCACCACTTATTGAAGAGACTGTCTTTTCTCCATTCTATATTCTTGCCTCCTTTGTCATAGATTAGATGACCATATGTGCCTGGGTTTATCTCTGGGCTTTCTATCCTGTTGCATTGATCTATATCTCTGTTTTTGTAACAGTCCCATACTATCTTGATTACTGTAGCTTTGTAGTATAGTCTGAAGTCAGGGAGTCTGATTCTTCCCACTCTGTTTTTTTGTTTTTTGTTTTTAGTAAGGATTGCTTTGGCTATTCGGGGTCCTTTGTGTTTCCATATAAACTGTGAAATCTTTTGTCCTAGTTCTGTGAAAATACCATTGGTAATTTGATAGTGATTGGACTGAATCTGTAGATTGCTTTGGGTAGTATAGTCATTTTCACAATATTGATTCTTCCAATCCAAGAATGTGGTATATCTCTCCACATGCTTGTGTCATCTCTGATTTCTTTGATCAGCATCTTATAGTTTTCTGAGTACAGGTCTTTTACATACTTAGGTAGGTTTATTCCTAGATATTTTATTATTTTTGTTGCAGTGGTGAATGGGAGTGTTTCCTTAATTTCTCCTTCTGATCTTTTGTTGTTAGCGTATAGGAATGCAAGAGATTTCTGTGCATTAATTTGTATCCTGCAACTTTACCAAATTTATTGATAAGCTCTAGTAATTTTCTGGTGTCATCTTTAGGATTTTCTATGTATAGTATCATGTCATCTGCAAACAGTGACAGTTTTAATTCTTTTCCAATTTCTATTCCTTTTATTTCTTTTTCTTCTCTGATTGCTGGGGCTAGGACTGCCAAAACTATGTTAAATAATAGTGGTGTGAAGGCACATCCTTGTCTTGTTCCTAATCTTAGAGGAAATGCTTTCAGTTTTTCACCATTGAGAATGACATTTGCTGTGGGTTCGTTGTATATGGCCTTTATTATGTTGAGGTAGGCTCCCTCTATGCCCACTTTCTGGAGAGTTTTTATCATAAATCGGTGTTAAATTTTGTCAAAAGCTTTTTCTGCATCTATTGAGATGACCATATGGTTTTTCTACTTCAATTTGTTAATATGGTGTATCACATTGATCGATTTCTGTATATTGAAGAATCCTTGCATCTGTGGGATAAATCCCACTTGATCATGGTGTATGATCCTTTTAATGTGTTGTTGGATTCTGTCTGCTAGTATTTTGTTGAGGATTCTGCGTCTATATTCATCAGTGATATTGGTCTGTAATTTTCTTTTTTTGTAATATCTTTGTCTGGTTTTGGTGTCAGGGTTATGGTGGCCTCATAGAATGAACTTGGGAGTGTTCCTTCCTCTGCAATTTTTTGGAAGAGTTTGAGAAGGATAGATGTTAGCTCTTCTCTAAATGTTTGATAGAATTTGCCTGTGAAGCCATCTGGTCCTGGACTTTTGTTTGTTGGAAGATTTTTAATCATAGTTTCAATTTCATTACATGTGATTGGTCTGTTTATATTATTTCCTCCTGGTTCAGTCTTGGAATGTTACACCTTTCTAAGACTTTGTCCATTTCTTCCAGGTTGTCCATTTTATTGGCATACAGTTGCTTATAGTAGTCTCTTATGATGCTTCGTATTTCTGTGGTGTCTGTTGTAACTTCTTTTTCATTTCTAATTGTATTGATTTGGGTCCTCTCCCTCTTTTTCTTGGTGAGTTTGACTAAAAGTTTATCAATTTTGTTTATGTTCTCAAAAAACCAGCTTTTAGTTTTATTGAACTTTGCTATTGTTTTCTTTGTTGCTATTTCATTTATCTCTGCTCTGATATTTATGATTTCTTTCCTTCTACTAAGTTTGCGTTTTGTTTGTACTTCTTTCTCTAGTTCCTTTAAGTGTAAGATTAGATGGTTTATTTGAGATTTTTCTTGTTTCTTGAGGTAGGATTGTATTAATATAAACTTCCTTCTTGGAATTGCTTTTGCTGCATCCCATCAGTTTTGGATTGTCATGTTTTTGTTGTCATTTGTCTCTAGGTATTTTTTGATTTCCTTTTTGATTTCTTCAGTGATCTTTTGGTTATTTAGTAGCACATTGTTTAACCTCCATGTGTTTGTGTTTTTTTCCTGTAATTTATTTCTAATTTCATAACTTTGTGTTTGGAAAAGATGCTTGATATGATTTCAATTTCCTTAAATTTACCAAGGCTTGATTTGTGACCCAAGATATGATCTATCCTGGAAAATATTACATGAGCATGTGAGAAGAAAGTGTAATCTGCTGTTTTCAGATAGAATGTCCTATAAATATCAATTAATCTGTCTGGTCTCTTGTGTCATTGAAAGCTTGTGTTTTCTTACTAATTTTCTGTCTGGATTATCTGTCCATTGGTGTAAGTGAGGTGTTAAATAAAGTTCCCGATTATTACTGTATTACTGTCAATTTCCCCTTTTATGGCTGTTAGTATTTGCCTTATGTATTGAGGTGCTCCTTTGTTTGGTGCATATATATTTCTAATTGTTATATCTTCTTCTTGGATTGATCCCTTGATCATTATGTATTGTCCTTGTCTCTTGTCACATTCTTTATTTTAAAGTCTATTTTATTGGGCCTTCCCTGGTGGTGCAGTGGTTAAGAATCTGCCTGCCAATGCAGGGGACACGGGTTTGAGCCCTGGTCCGGGAAGATCCCACATGCCACGGAGCAGCTAAGCCTGTGTGCCACAACTACTGAGCCCATGTGCTGCAGCTACTGCAGACAGCATGCCTAGAGCCTGTGGCCTGCAACAAGAGAAGCCACTGCAATGAGAAGCCCGTGCACTGCAACAAAGCATAACCCCCACTCACCACAACTAGAGAAATCCTGCATGCAGCAACGAAGACCCAACACAGCCAAAAATAAAATAAATAAATAAATAAAAATAAAGTCTATTTTATCTGATATGAGTATTGCTACTCCAGCTTTCTTTCAATTTCCATTTGCATGGAGTATCTTTTTCCATCCCTTCACTTTCAGTCTGTATGTGTCCCTAGGTCTGAAGTGGGTCTCTTGTAGATAGCATATATACAGGTCTTGTTTTTGTATTCATTCAGCCAGTCTGCGTCTTTTTTTAAATTATTTATTCTTATTTTATTTTTTAAAATTTATTTTTGGCTGCGTTGGGTCTTTATGGCTGCATGGCTGCATGTGGGCCCTCTCTAGTTGTGGCGAGTGGGGACTACTCTTCATTGCAGTGCATGGGCTTCTCATTGTGGTGGCTTCTCTTGTTGCAGAGCACAGGCTCTAGGCACGTGGGCTTCAGCAGTTGTGGCATATGGGCTCAGTAGTTGTGGCTCATGGGCTCTAGAGCACAGGCTCAGTAGTTGTGGTGCATGGGCTTAGTTGCTCCACGGCATGTGGGATCTTCCCTTGCGAGGGCTTGAACCCACGTCCCCTGCATTGGCACTTGGATTCTTAACCACTGCGCTACCAGGGAAGACCCAGTCTGTGTCTTTGGGTTGGAGTGTTTAATCCATTCACATTTAAGGTAATTATTTGTATATGTGTTCCTATTACCATTTTCTTAATTGTTTTAGGTTTGTTTTTGCAGGTTTTTTTCTTTTCATGTGTTTCCCACTTAGAGAAGTTCCTTTAGCATTTGTTGTAGAGCCTCATTTGGTGGTGCTGGATTCTCTTAGCTTTTGCTTGTTTGTAAAGCTTTTGATTTCTTCATCGAATCTGAATGAGATCCTTGCTGGGTAGGGTATTCTGGGTTGTAGGTTCTTCCCTTTCATCACTTTAAATATATTGTGCCACTCCCTTCTGACTTGCAGAATTTCTGTTGAGAAATCAGCTGTTAACCTTATGGGGGTTCCCTTGTATGTTGTCATTTTTGCCTTGTTGCTTTTAATAATTTTTCTTTGTCTTTATTTTTTGTCAGTTTGATTACTGTGTGTCTCGGTGTATTTCTCCTTGGCTTTATCCTGCCTAGGACTCTCTGCGCTTCCTGGACTTGGGTGGCTATTTCCTCTCCCATGTTAGGGAATTTTTCGACTATAATCTCTTCAAATATTTTCTCAGGTTCTTTCTCTCTTCTCTCTTCTCCTCCTGGGACCCCTATCATGCGAATGTTGGTGTGTTTAATGTTGTCTCAGAGGTCTCTTAGGCTGTCTTCATTTCTTTTCATTCTTTTTTCTTTATTCTCTTCTGCGGCAGTGGTATCCACCATTCTGTCTTCCAGGTCACTCCTCTGTTCTTCTGCCTCAGTTATTCTGCTATTGATCCCTTCTAATGTATTTTTCATTTCAGTTATTTTATTGTTCATCTCTGTTTGTTTGTTCTTTAATTCTTCTAGGTCTTTGTTAAACATTTCTTGCATCTTCTGAATCTTTGCCTGCATTCGATTTTTGAGGTCCTGGATCATCTTCACTATCAATATTCTGCATTCTTTTTCTGGAAGGTTGCCTATCTCCCCTTCATTTAGTTGTTTTTCTGGGGTTTTATCTTGTTCCTTCATCAGGGACATAGTCCTTTGTCTTTTCATTTTGTCTGTCTTTCTGTGATTGTGGTTTTCATTCCACAGGCTGCAGGATTGTAGTTTTTCTTGGTTCTGCTGTCTGCCCTCTGGTGGATGAGGATCTCATTTTAACTGTGTTTTATCTTATTTGGAGCTGGTGATCTTCTTGGATGTGTAAATTAATAATTTTCAGCAAATTTGGGATGTTTTCAGCCATTTAAAATATAGTTTTTCTGTTCCTTTCTCTCTTTCCTCTTTTCTGGTACTCCTATCACATATATTTTGGTATATTTGATGGTGTTCAGATTTCTCTGAGGCTCGGTTATTTTTCTTCATTCTATTTTTTTTCTGTTTTTCAGATTGTATAATCTCTATCTATTTATATGTCTTCAAGATTGTTGATTGTTCCTTCTCTCAGTTCAAATCTACTGATGAGTCCTTCCAATGAATTTTTATTTTTATTAATATTTATACTACTTTTCAATACCAAAATTTCCATTTTTTAAAAAATAATTTCTGCCTCTTTATTGGTATCTCTGATGAAACTGTGTCTTCATATCAGGCTTTACTTCTTTAAGCATGATTCACTTTAGTTGCTGAATATATTTTTCAATGGTTGTTTTGAAGTCTTTGTCTGTTAAATCTGGTCCTTCTCAAAGTCAGTTTCTGTTGCTTGCTTTTTTGCCTGAGTATGTGTCAAACATTCCTCTTCCTTTGCACTTCTCATATGGTTGTTTTTGCTGTTGTTGAAAGCTGAACATTTTGGGTAATGTATTATAGCAACTCTGGGTACTGATTCCCCTCCCTGCTCTCCTGGCTTGTTGTTATTTGCTTGTTTATTTGTTTTGTGACTTGGCTAAGATTATTTTTGTGAAGTCTATTTCTTCCACAGTGTGAAGCAGTGTGAAACCTCAGAGGGTCCGTGAATGGGTTCATGAAACTTCTCACATTGTCAACCTGGAAATGGACTTTATATGTTGTGTCTACTACTAAGATTTTTCTTGTGTTTATCTTGAATAATTAAAAAAATTGGAAATAGCATTTATTATTCTGATTTTCTCTTTTCATATCCTAAACATGTTCCTTTTGAAAAATAACATTTTTTTTTAAGACCATGATTTTAATGGCTGCTCTGTCATTTTACTCTTTTGGTACAACCAATTCTCTAGGGAGACCCTTAACCATTCTTGCTGTTACAGTTTTCTGTCTTCTTTGCTCTGTGATCCTATGCTCTGTTAGCAGAGTTGTCATTCTAAAGCAAAGATATGATCTTTACCAGCGTTCTGTTGTATATAAGCAAGGCTACTGGCTATGGTGACATATGGCTCAAGCTACTCACTTCCAAGGTGCTGGTCCTGAGTGCAGGATGCAGTTCCTCAGCCTTATCTTGGCACTTAAGACCTTCACATACTACCCCAGCAACTTCTTTAGCCTTTCTCACTAATGAATCCTTCATTTTCTACCTGTATGGGCACTTGCCCTCCCTTGCGCTGCCCCAAATATTCTTGCCTCTGTGTTGTGGTTTTGCATTATGTCACCATAAATTCTTATGGGTTGCATTATGTCACCATAAATTCTTATCTCCCTTCTGTTAGAGGGTTACTGCTACAGACGTTTTCCTGGGGCTTCCAGCCAAAAACTCTTCTTTCTCTCCTATACTCTAGTAGGTCTTTGTGATGAGTATTTTCTAGGGAGATTTGTGCTCAGTCAAAATTATCACTTTAGATGACTGTAGTCATTTAGTAATTACTTGAGGTGTCTGGTCATTCTCTCCTGTTTCTTTCCTCCTTTTTATTTGTTAAAAACCTCCTCTGTGCCTAGCACCTCGCTATGGAAGTGCTGGCATACCTTTTACACCATTAGAATAACAGTGGAGAGAAATGGACCTACATTAATTTTCTTCCTAGGGCAATCATTGTGGTTTTTCAAACATAAAATCCTTGTTTTTCATTAATTAAAACACATGGAATGTTTTATTCTTCATAAAAGACCTTGGTTGTTACTGGCAATTATTTAATTTTTTCAAAAATAAAAACAATGTGGGGGTGGTATGGGGTATCAAGCAGTGAGTGTCCCCTTCAAAGAATAGCAAGAAGCAGGACACCATGAGACCTGACTGTTTTGGGTGTAGAGGTGGCAGCTTCTTTTTATGAAATCTAAAAACAGTTTTATTCTGTAGACAAAAGGAGAAAAAACTTTAGAGACACAGATATTAACAGGTAACTCTGTATTCATTAAATAACTATGCATAGGATTGTGACCCAGTAGCTTACAAATCAAAATTTGAGTCAGGCTATAAGCCTGCCTCCTTCAGGATCACCTCATAGACTATTTTTCAAGTATGCTTCTGATGTTGGTGGAGAGGGCAGGTGTATCAAGAAGAAGGAGCTAATTAAATACTTTGTTACTGCCGTGTTTAGTGAAATCAAGATAAATTCTTGCCAGGAACATTTTTCTTTATTAACTTGACCTTAAATGACTTTTTCTCTGACTCTACCCAGGACATCTTAAAAGCCTATGCCATTTTCTCCCTACAAAATATGCCTAAAAGGATCCCCAAATAGTACAGACTGTCAAGACAGAGATGTCTTCTGTTTGCTCTTTGGGTGGCAGGTTTTTAAGCACTACAAGCTTTGCTAACAATCTGATGCCCAATGCCTTAGGTAAAAGCACTTAAACGTAAAGAAGGTAACACACTGTAAAGATGCCCAGAGATGACATATTAATCTGCTCAGGCTGCTTTAACAAAACACTACCAACTGGGTAGCTTAAAGAATAGAAATTTATTTCTCATAATTCTGGAGGCTTAAAGTCTAGCATCAAGGTTCTGGCAGATTCAGTTCCTGGTGAGGACCCTCTTCCTGGCTTGCAGGTGGCCACCTTCCTGCTGTGTCCTTACACAGTGGAGAGAGAGTGAGCAAGCTCTATCTCTTCTTATAAGGACACTAATCCCATCATGGGGGCCCCACCCTTATCACCTCATCTAAACTTAATTTCCTCCTGAAGTCCTACCACCAAATAGCATTACTTGTGGGCTTCAACATATGAATTTGGGGTGTACATAAACATTCAGTACATAACAGGTGATTGTCCCCACATTTATCATTGGATTTTAAGATAATCATAGAGCCCACATCCCCAGCTTATGTAGGATGTATGCACCTGTACACTGGGAGAGGGTTAACCACTCCTCTCTGAGAATCAGAGTTCAGTAGTCCTGAGAGAAAACTTGGCAGGCAGGAAACTCTCTCTCTCTCTCCTTCCTCTCAGGCCTCTTTTGGGATATAATCACATACCATGCAATTAATCCATTTCAAGTGTACAATTCAACAGAGGAGTCCCTTTGTAAGTGTTGCGGGAAGGCTATTCTTAAATGAAACAAAAATGTGATAAAGAAGAATGTTTGGGAATCTTTCACACATAAAGAGAATTGATTAGTGACAATGACACCACCAGCTCAAAAACAGGAACACTGATGCTGTGAACGAGACACCTAGGTTATTTTGTGAGAAATGCTTCATAGATAATTCTGAATGAATGTTGGCTGTTGTTCTTTGTTGGTTTAAATATAGGTCTTGGCCATTTGTATGCTTATATTGTTTTGGATGTTTTCTTGTACTCAGTTCAATTCAAAATGGGGTTATTTGCAGTTGAACAAAATGGGGGATAATTTCACTGTGGGTCTAACATTTGGCTAGGACACAGGTAAGATGAATGTTATGAGAAAGAAAGAGTGGAGGCATTGGCTAGGTCCACACTGACTAAGTCTCTAACAGGAAAGCTTCTGTGTTTAGTTTGGAGTTTTGTAATGTAGACTCTAATTCCATTGTCCATCTTATTTAGGCTGCTTTGGGGGGATGGTGACTGTCTTTTTCCCTGTACTCTATGTGCTCTCACTACCTGCTGCCTCTGTACACAGACAGGCAGCTGCAATAATGAGGTGTGATAAATCAGGTGCTGAGCTCATGGCAGGAGTTACAAATTATTCAAGACTTTCACAGGGGAGCTTAGACTAAGACTATCCAGGTAATGCTGCAATCAATCACAGAGTAGAAAAACTGCCTCAGTCTGCCAAGCGAAATCATAGAAGGCTCTCTCAGAACAATGCCAGGTGACCTCGTGGTGGGTGAAAGCAGCAGGAAAATCATAAGGTGATAGGATACTATTTGGGCTGCCTCTCCTAATGGAAATTTTGAGTGTATTACCTGGACTTTCCATCTTTTCTAGCAGAAATGATTGTGATAAAATTACCTTGGAAGAACATTGGAAGTTTATTTTTGAGACTAGTCATCTCTTGTTCAATAGTAAGTGAATTTCACTATGCTTGAAGTATTATAGTCAGTTTGAGTTATAAAAAAATGCAGAACACATTGTCTTTAATTAGGAGATTCAAAAATTCCAATATTTTCTTATTTCTATCCCTCTTGTCAAGGAAACAAAAACTGCACATTGTAATATAAAAATCAGAGTTATTCATTTGTTCCTGGTCACTTACCTTCAAGTGTCTGAAGGAGGAGGGGAAGTATTGACAGGTGGGTCTCCATGAAAAGTTAAATGTTTAAATAAGTTGTTTCAACCTAATTATATAGGATTTGTACTTTTTTTTTTTTTTGCGGTACGCGGGCCTCTCACTGCTGTGGCCTCTCCTGCTGCGGAGCACAGGCTCCAGACGCGCAGGCCCAGCGGCCATGGCTCACGGGACTAGCCGCTCCGCGGCACATGGGATCCTCCTGGACCCGTGTCCCCTGCATCAGCAGGCAGACTCTCAACCACTGCGCCACCAGGGAAGACCAAGATTTGTACTTTTAACTGATGCCTTTAAAATTAATGTCAAATACAAAAAAGTGTTATGTTAATCAGAAGTCCTCAGATGCTGGCCCTAGTAGCATGGAATAATTTTGGAACAAGGAACATGCTTATTATTATCCTTATTATCTACTTTAGTAATTCACATGGCAAGAGTATTGTACTTAGCCTGTGTGGTAAAAATGTTAAGTTATCAATACAGGTGCTGTATAAACATGTTCATTGATAAAACTAGTATGTTTAGAGTTTAGAGATTTCTATATGAAATCAGGAATATTTACACTGTGAAAAGTGAGAAGTGAAAAGAAAGGATCTTTCACTTGTGAAAATTAGATATTTGGAGTCCTAAATGTTAAGACATTGTTAAATTGATGCCTACAAGTCTCCATTTCCTGTATACACACCTCTTTGAAATACATGGCTTTACTGTCCATCTTTTTAAGAGGTAGAGTCTTTTATCCCATTTATTTACCTAGAATGGCCTTGTGACCAGCTTTGACCAAAAGAATGTGGAGTGAGTAATATTTGTGACAATCTGATCTAGGACTCAAGGGGACTTGTAACTTCCTCTTACCCCATAGAATGTAGTGTGTCTGTGTGAGGAAGCTTGGAAGAGCCTCATAAAGGGTGAGACCACGTGGAGCTGAGATGGGATCTTCCAGCTGAGGTCCCTCTGGATGCATCAGTCCCCAGTTGAACAGCCACATGAATAATCTCAGATGAGACAAGCAAAAGAACTTTTCAGTTGAGCCTGGCCCAAATAGAATTGTGAGCAAATATAATCCTGTTTTAGCCCCTTCTGGGGTACTTTGTTATGCAGTGATAGATATCTAACACAGTTATTCTAAATGCCAGCATGCAGGGTTAAGTCTAGTAAAAGGACTAAGAATTCATGATCTTGATCTTTGTTTCTCTTAAATGCTCCATGTAACTAGTTTTCTGTTTTTGATCAACTGTTGTAAGGTACTACATGGTTAGGAAAGCTCAGCATTATCAACTTACAGTCAGCTGTCCTTAAGGCATTTTATATATTAGCCAATCCCACTATATGACTCCCATTACCTCCCTATGTTTAATCATACCTCTCCTTCCAGTCCGGCGTCCTCTCTTTGTAGACAAAAAGACTACAGGGTCTATGGTTTGTTGATCTTTCTGTCTCCGGTTCTCAGCAGAGTGCCTTTCACATGTACTGTTCAGTGGGCGATTATTGATTGATTGGGTACATCTTTGTTGTGCTTCTGCCAGAGTCTATGGTCTTTGCTGGCAGGTAACTCATTCTCTGACTCCAGGATCCAGATAGCTGCCTGGCCCATGACAGTTAATCAATGCATTCTTGGGATTGATTGATGCCTTTTGCTTATTTCTCTAATCTCTGTCAAGGAAAAGTAGAGGAAAGTTATATACAGAAATAAATGATTTTACTTTTGTGAGAGCCAAAAAAGTACAGTGTGAATCCATCACCTTCAGTGAATTCCTGGCTCAGACCACTGCATGTTAAGTGGTAAAGTAACTGCAAGTACTCTAAGACGTCTGCAGTGAGAAGGGGAGCACCATTTCAGGAACAGGTAATTGTAAGTTACCTTTTAAAATCTCCAGTTGGTGCATATATTTAAAAGTGAAATATGCATTGCTAGTGGGCTCCATCTCACAAAAGTGAGAGCTTCCTGCTCTTCCTGTCAGTGCCTGACAGTTCATGTTTTTCTTAATACTCATCAGTATCCCTTCTGTCCCCTACTAGAATAGGTGACTTTAAGAAGAGGACCTCCACGTGATGGTGACATGGACTGGAAGGATTCTGAGGGAGATGTGGGAACAAATTGTCTCACTTCCGTTCTGAAAGTGAGCAGAAGCACAGCCAAGTAGTAGGGAAGAGCCGGCAGGGCTCTTGGGTTGTAGGCATTGTCCCACTGTATTCAGAAAATCCCCTCTGGCTTTGTTGGATATTCCCTGTTAGATTCTTTAAAGTAACAAAACAACCCTCTGTTTTGAGGAAGAGAGGAAAGTGACTGATGTGTGACATATGGACTGCCCACATACTCATTAAGGGTCATATAATGTATGCAGTCAAAACTTTGGAATTGGGCTTCTCTGGTGGCACAGTGGTTGAGGGTCCGCCTGCTGATGCAGGGGACACGGGTCCGGGAAGATCCCACATGCCACGGAGCGGCTGGGCCCGTGAGCCATGGCCACTGAGCCTGTGCGTCCAGAGCCTGTGGTCCACAATGGGAGAGGCCACAACAGTGAGAGGCCCGTGTACCGCAAAAAAAAAAAAAAAGAACAACGCACAAAAAATCTTTGGAATTAATGAAAAGAATGTTGGTGGTAGAGATTTAGGAAGGATCTAGAAGCAGGTACCCTCTTGAGGGGGTTGCACATTCTAGTGACTACCTAAAGAGCCAGAACTCATGCACATGAATCATTAGCATCAGGCCAGTGAAAGAGGATTCTGGGAACAAGCCAGCTCTGAAGATGGAAAAGCATTCCTTTTACCAGAAAAGTATGACCCTAGGCCTAAATGAAATACATTTAGATCTCACTTAGATTGTGACATCCAGATGTCTGAATTAGGAAAATTACAAGTTTGCTGGATGTTCCTATTTCAATATGGATTGAGGTGATAAACATCACGTGCAAAGATTTTTGGAAAGTACAATTTGATGACCTCACTATGCAGGGAATAGACCAGAATTCCAAATCTCACAGATGTTTTCTTTTGGCTGATATTAAAAATAGTACCTCCAAACTTTGTTTTGGTTTGTTCTCACCTTTTGGCTATTGTGAATAGTGTTGCTATTAATATTTATATAGAAGTTTTTACTTCCACACCTGTTTGAAATATATACCTATGAGTAGAATTGCAGTAATTCTAAGTTTAATTTTTTTAGGAAATGTCAAACTGTTTTCCATACTGATTGTACCATTTTCTATTCCCACTAGCATTGGACAAGGGTTTTGATTTTTCCACATCCTTGCCAACAGTTGATATATTCCACTGTTTTGATTATAGCCATCCTAGTGGGTGTAAAGTGGTATCTCATTATGGTTTTGATTTGCATTTCCCTAACGAATAATGATGTGGAGCATCTTTTCATGTGCTTGCTGGCCATTTGTATGTCTTCTTTGGAACAATATCTATTCAAGTGCTTTGCTTATATTGTAACTGAATTGTTTGTCTTTTTTGTCATTGAGCTTCATGTAGCTTGATGTTTCCCATTCTTGTCCTTTATATGAGTGAGATGGTGCAGCAGGTAGTCTCTTGTCATGGGTTCCTTTTGCATAATATTGTGTTTTTGTATTCATCTGTATTATTACACATAGTGGTAGAGCATTTATGCTCGTTGCTGTGTTGTTTTCCACTTTACATTTGCAATTTATTCTCCTTTATGTTTTTGATGGACATTTCATAGTTTCCAGTTTTGGGCTATTCCAAATCACACTGCAATAACAATTCTAACGGCTCATAGTGAGCATTTCTATACATGCCTGTTGGTGCTGGCAGCTGTGGAAGGATTGACTGACAGCAGTTTATGCCACAAAGCAATCAGTCTGAGGGATCTGGAGCCTTGGACACAGATGTTATCATGGGTTATTGTTTCTGACGGAGTTGTTTCCTTAAAGGAGGACTCATGACACTTAGCAACCACCTCTCTCTCCAGTTGAAAGCATGTTGATGCGTAGGTGTCTGCACCTCCAGGTTATAGGGTTTCCTTTTTCTTTTTTTTATTGAAGTATTCTTGATTTTCAATATTATATTATCAGTAGTTTCAGGTGCACAACATAGTGATTCAATATTTTTATAGATTATACTCCATTTAAAGTTATTATTATAAAATATTGGCTCTGTTCCCTGTGCTGTACAATAGATGCTTGGAGCTTACTTATTTTATACATAGCAGTTTGTGCCTCTTAATCCCCTACCCCATTTTACCCCTCTCCCCTTCTGTCTCCCTATTGGTAACCACTAGTTTGTTCTCTATAACTGTGAGTCTATTTCTGTTTTGTTGCTTTTGTTGATCATCTGTTTGCTTTATCTTTTAGAGTCCATATATAAGTGAGAGCATACAGTATTTGTCTTTCTCTGCCTGACTTATTTCACTAAGCACAGTACCCTCCAGGTTCATCCATGTTGTTGCAAATGGCAAAATGTCCTTTTTTTTAGTGGTTGAGTAATATTCCATTATATATATATATACACCACATGTTCTTTATCCTTTCATCTGTTGATGGACACTTAGGTTGCTTCTATATCTTGGCTAATGTAAATAATGCTGCTATGAACGTTGGGGTGCATGTATCTTTTTGAATTAGTGTTTTTGTTTTCTTTGGATATATACCCAGAAATGGAATAACCAAATAATATAGTAGCTCTATTTTTAGTTTTTTGAGGAACCTCCATTCTGTTTTCTACAGTGGCTCACCAATTTACCCACCACCGTGTGTTAAGATTCCCTTTTCTCCACATCCTCACCAACCAGGTAATAGGGTTTCTCAAGGTCAGAAATAGTCTTATTTTTGTTAATTCCTCTGTCACAAACAGGATTGTGCCTTCTGTAGATTTAATAGATGCAGGAGGCGTATGGACTAGATACTTATGGAATATTAATAAAAATGAAAGATCCACATACAATAAACATCTTAAGACTTGCTAAGGCATGTTGTTTTCTTTCTTTTCTACTTGTCCCTAGAACTTCTGAGTCTGTAATTTCTTGGACTCCTGTCTGGAATGCCCTTATATGCAGCTAATCAGCATCTTTAACTCTGCTCCATGTGGAGATCCAGAGTGTAGACTTTCTGCAGTAGCCCTCTGCGGACATCTTTACACTAGTACTAGACAGCTATTTCTTAGCACTTTAGCACTTTAAAAATACTTTAGATTAATAGTGATGAGAGTGGACATCCTTGTCTTGTTCCTGATCTTAGAGGAAATGCTTTCAGTTTTTCACCATTGACAATGATGTTTGCTGTGGGTTTGTCATATATGGCCTTTATTATGTTGAGGTAGGTTCCCTCTATGCCCACTTTCTGGAGAGTTTTTATCATAAATCGGTGTTGAATTTTGTCAAAAGCTTTTTCTGCATCTATTGAGATGATCATATGAGTTTTTTTTTCCTTCAATTTGTTAATATGGTGTATCACATTGATTGATTTACGTATATTGAAGAACCCTTGTATCCCTGGGATAAATACCACTTAATCATGGTGTATGATTCTTTTAATGTGTTGTTGGATTCTGTCTGCTAGTATTTTGGTGAGGATTTTTGCGTCTATATTCATCAGTGATATTGGTCTGTAATTTTCTTTTTATGTGATATCTTTGTCTGGTTTTGGTATCAGGGTGATGGTGGCCCCATAGAATGAGCTTAGGCATGTTCCTTCCTCTGCAGTTTTTTGGAAGAGTTTGAGAAGGATAAATGTTAGCTCTTCTCTAAATGTTTGATAGAATTCGCCTGTGAAGCCATCTGGTCCTAGACTTTTGTTTGTTGGAAGATTTTTAATCACAGTTTCAATTTCATTACATGTGATTGGTCTGTTTATATTATTTCCTCCTGGTTCAGTCTTGGAATGTTACACCTTTCTAAGACTTTGTCCATTTCTTCCAGGTTGTCCATTTTATTGGCATACAGTTGCTTGTTGTAGTCATGATGATGCTTCGTATTTCTGTGATGTCTGTTTTAACTTCTTCTTTTTCATTTCTAATTTTATTGATTTGCGTCCTCTCCCTGTTTTTCTTGATGAGTCTGGCTAAAGGTTTATCAATTTTGTTTATCTTCTCAAAGAACTAGCTTTTTAAAAAATTGATCTTTGCTGTTGTTTTCTTTGTTCCTATTTCATTTATTTCTGCTCTGATCTTTATGATTTCTTTCCTTCTACTAACTTCCATACTAGCATTGGAAGTCCTATCCATGGCAATCAGAGAAGAAAAAGAAGTAAAAGGAATCCAAATCGGAAAAGAAGAAGTAAAACTGTCACTGTTTGCAGATGATATGATACTATACATAGAAAATCCTAAAGATGCCACCAGAAAACTACTAGAACTAATCAATGAATTTGGTGAAGTTTCAGGAGACAAAATTAATGCACAGAAATCTCTTGCACTCCTATACACTAACAACAAAAGATCAGAAAGAGAAATTAAGGAAACACTCCCATTCACCATTGCAACAAAAAGAATGCAATACCTAGGAATAAACCTAACCTAAGGAGGTGAAAGACCTGTACTCAGAAGACTATAAGACACTGATGAAAGAAATCAAAGATGACACAAACAGATGGAGACATATACATGTTCTTGGACTGGAAGAATCAATATTGTGAAAATGACTATACTACCCAAAGCCATCTACAGATTCAGTCCAATCCCTATCAAATTACCAATGGCATTTTTCACAGAACTAGAACAAAAAGCCTTAAAATTTGTATGGAGACACAAAAGACCCTAAATAGAAGATGTGGTACATATGTACAATGGAATATTAGTCAGCCATAAAAAGGAACAAAATTGGGTCATTTGTAGAGATGTGGATGGACCTAGAGACTGTCATACAGAGTGAAGTCAGAAAGAGAAAAACAAATATCATATAGTAACACATACATGTGGAATCTAGAAAAATGGTACAGATGAACCAACTTACAAGGCAGAAATAGAGACATAGATGTAGAGAACAAATGTATGGATACCAAGGAGGGAAAGTGAGGGGTGGGGAATGAATTGGGAGATTGGGATTGACATATATACACTAATATGTATAAAATAGGTAACTAATGAGAACCTGCTGTATAGCACAGGGAACTCTACTCGATGCTGTGTGATGACCTAAATGAGACGGAAATCCAAAAAAGAGGGGATATATTTATACGTATAGCTGATTCACTTTTCTGTACAGAAGAAACTAACACAACGTTGTAAAGCAACTATACCCTAATTAAAAATACTCTACATTATTTTGTTAGTTATTTCATAATGACTCTGAAGCAGATAAAATTCTTAAGTGATGAATTTGCCTTTATTTCCTTCAAAGTAAGAAAAAACATTAACATGACTCCTCTTATTAGGTTGGAGGATAAAAAATACTTCTTGATTTATAGTTTGAAGGGACAGGTTGTATAATATGTATGTCCTTATCATTATCTTTTTGTCTTGTGTGCCACTAATAAAGAGATCAAACAAGATTTCTTTAGAAGAAAAATATCCGAATGGCAAAATAACATATTTTTGCGAGAAAACCTTTCTTAAAACTCTCACTTGGCCATATGAGTTAGTTTTTTTTGGAAGTTCTATTCCTATGACTTTGAAAACATCTCTCTATTCATCATGAACATATGATACATATGAGATATTTATTTAGTCCATTTATAAACTATTCCCTGTCCTGGCTTAATCGTGGTGTGTTATAGATAATTTAGTAGATTTATTTGTTAAATGTATGTGCCTCCTGTTCTCAGACACTACTTAGCATAGTGAAAAAATAGGGATTTCAGAATTGGACAGACCTAGATCTCTTTATTTGTGGAGTGTCCACAGACAACTTACTTAATCTCCCTGAGTCTTCGCTCCTGCATATTTAAAATAGGAATGACATTTGCCATGGAGGGTTGATATGAATTAAATTCCATTAGCAAAAACAGTACAAAGAGCCCACAACACACTAATCAAGTAAGAATTACCTTTCCTTGCAAAAGTGTTCCATGCACACAGGAAAGAAACATGGTACCTAAAAACAAGAAATGCTAAACACCTAAGGATTTGAAGGAACGGTTCACAAAGAGAAAGATGAAACATTGCCAGAAATCAAGGGCTGGCTCAGTCAGGATTAATGTGAACATGGGAATTGGTCTTTCTCTTACTGGGTGGTGGTGTTTGTGCAGGTGGGGTCAGTCTGGGCCGGACCTGCAGAGCTGTGTGCACAGTGGGGTTGGCTGTCCTCACTTCGCCCTCAGGAATGGATGCTCCTGGGAGTGGACATTGGGAGGGGTCCTTAGAAGAAAGAAACCTAGAAGGGTTATATTTCTTCAGAGTGTTTTTAATTGATAAGCTCTGCAATGTGCCTTTGGTGACTAGGTTCTCCCATTCTTGGAGGACGAGAGCAGGCAGGAGGAATAGGCATCTCTCAAGAGACAGAAGGATCCCATTCTCCTTCCTTTTCATCTGACTTGTACAGAGAATCTGTCTTTCTCAAGGGTACACAGAGTAAAAAGACCTTCTAAAACTCAGTCAATCCAGAGCGACTCCAAGTTTTGGAGAAGTGACTGACAACTGTGGCAGTTGTAATCAGAGCCTCTCCTGGGAACCCTGAGACCCACCACTGTCCTGTAACTTCCACTGCAGCTCCTCAGGCTCTTTTCCCAGGAACCAGAGTTCTTGCTCTGCTCACTGACTTGGTGGCCCTGCCTGTATCATCATACTTTTTTTCTGGATCCTTCTTCCTTGGTTTTATAAATATAATGCATCCTGAACAACACGTAAATAGTAAAATACGCATCATCAGAAGTTAATTCCAAGCTGTCTTCATTATTTATCCCTTATGTAGTTTAGGAAGGTATTTTAGACTTTTCAAGGTGCTGCTACCTGCTGCCTTGTTGTCTGATGATGAGTTAGGGCCATGGTTTCTGTTTATTACTGGGTCCATTGCATATTCTGAGCCACTACTCTCCATGTGAGCTATAGCATTGGGAGAAGGTTTCAAGGTATGTTGCTCTTGCAGTAGATGCTGGACAAATCTTGTCGAAGGGGCACAATATGTTTACCTAGTAACTCTCAGACACAGTGAGCCCCGCCTAGAGGTGAGTTCTTTTTCTTTTCTGAGGATGTCTCTGGGATCTCTTCTTTCCATTTTTACAAGTAGTTCTGCTCTGAAATTGGGAAAGTAATTCAGTTATGTTTATGGCCACATATTGGGTGTCTTGGGCATTGCTTCAGGCCCTGTGTCCTAACTACTCTACTAGAATGGACCTGGGTGTATTTCTCTACAAAGTGGCACTTTGTTATGTGACAACTGGAAAAGATTGACATGTAAAATTCTTACTTTCTTAGCATAGAATTTCATGTGGTCTATCATGATCCATTTTTTAGTACCCTTACCTTACAGAAAGAAAAGAAAATGTAAGGCAATCAGTGCTGTTGTTTTCATTTGCCTCAGTTAAGATTGATGTCAGGAATAAATCACAGATCCCAGGTCTAGGATCCCTGGAAATCATTCCTTCTAAATTCTCTGATGGTGAAATCATCACTTACTTTGCTCTCTTCCTGGTAGAACACTTTTGTATGTAATGGAAGTTAAATAGTATTGTTTATCCACTGGCTTCGTGCAGCAAATTGTGTGAAGGTAGTTATGTTATTATAATTGCTGTTTTTGTTTTATACATTCAGTCATTATTTATTTAGTGCCTCCCATATGTCAGGCACAATTCTTGGCATCAGCTATATAATAATGAACAAAATGGCCCACGATACGTGCCCTCAGGGAGCTCTGTGATTGGAGGTACTCCAACTTCATGGAGAAATAAACACAATGCAGAGAGATTATGTAACTTGCACAATCACCACCATTAGTTGGTCAACAAAGTTGGGATTTAAACCTGAGACTTACCTTAAAGCTAAGATTCTATTGATTTGTCTTGAAACTTGTAAATGATCCAAATAGTGGGCATAAAAAAAACACGTTCCATGGGGAAAAAGTAGTATAAATATTATTTTAAGTGTTAAAAAAAAAAGGGAAGAACAAATCCCCACTAAAAAGTTTATGATTTATTCCTGACTTCAACCTTAACTGAAGCCAGTGAAAACACTGGCACTGATTATGTTTTCTTTTCTTTTAGTAAGGTAAGAGTACCAGGAAAATGGAGGCAGACCTATTTTAGGGAATATGCCAGATAATAGAAGTGGTGGGGACAGGTAAGTGTATGTCAACCACTGAGTGTAATTCACTCATAGAAGAACATTACCTCTCATGGATGAACTGCTAAACCTCACAGGGGGACAGTGAAGCAGAAAGAGCCTGCAGAGGTATTCAAAATACAATCATATCTGCTTAAGATGATAGAATTTTCTGAGGGCCAGAAAAAGAAAATCAGTGGGGAAAAAAAGTTATTTTTTCAGGCACTTGGTGGAAACCAGAGAGTAATTCTCTGGACTTGAGGTATCAGTAGAGAAGTTGAAATAGATCACGAGTTACTTAGTAGGGACATAATGTTATGAATAGGCATATTCTCTGCCCTTCACAGCACTCTGCTTTTCTAGAATAGAGATGCACTTGGATTAATGATAATTAGGCCATGGTTTTTCTTGTCTCAGTAATTAATGTCCTGTCGCTTGGGAGGCTGCTTGATACAGTACTCCCTTCCCACATCTGTGGGTCTGGAATAGCAGGGGATGGCTTTCTGAGGAGGAAAAAAGTTGTAACAATCAAAGGCTTATAATATTAAAAGGGATGAGATATTTTTTACATTGCCTGCTTTGGTCAGTAAAATGTTTCAGTATTAAGAGGGGAGGGGAATCCTGTTTTCAAAGTGAAAACATAATACATTCAGTAGAAAAACAAAGAGATAAAAAGAAGATCGTACACTTTCCTTTGGCATTTGGCAAAAATCAGTGAGTTGATTTTAATATTCTTAGAAGGTACCTCTTTTGCAGTTTGGCAGTTTCTTAGAAAGCCAAGCAGACACCCATCATACAAAGCCATCTTATAATGCAGCCATTCTGCGCCTAGATATTACCCACGACAAATAAATTATATATCCACACAAAGACTTGTGTATGGATGTTCATAGCAGGTTTATTTGGAACAGCCCAAACCAGTAAATAACCCATATATCCGTCAACAAGTGAATGGATAAAGAGAGTATGATATATCCCTGCAGTAGAATAATGCATGACAATAAAAGGAAGTAAACTATTGGTACACACAACAGCATGATTAATCTCAATTATGCTGAGGGAAAGAAGCTAGAAAAAAATACTGTATGAGTCTATGTGTATGAAGTTCTAGAAAATGCAAATAAATCATTACAAAAAGTAGTTAAATGTTTACCTGGGGATGGAAGGAATGAGGGGAGTAGGAAGGGGTTACAGAAGGGCATGAGGAAACTTTTGGGGGTGATGGATGTGTTCACTATCTTAATTAGGCTGATGGTTTCATGGGCACACATATATCAAACCTATGAAACTGTACACTGTAAGTGCAGTTTATTTTATGTTACTTCTACTTTATTAAAGGTTTTAAAACATTTGTTTTGAAAATAAGTCTAAAACCATGCTTAAGTTTCATAGTTGCAGTCCAAAAAGCCAGTAAAGAAGGCAAAATTGTAATTTAAAAAATATCTCATTTTTCATCATAAAATTTCATTTTTGCTTGACAGTAGAAAATAATCTAGTCAATTTCAGATTTCTCAACTCATTGCAGAAATTTCTCAGTCAACGCAAGGTTTTGCTGTGGGAATCCAAGTTCTTTGTGTATCTGTTTTTATGCGAGGGGCTTACATGCATTATGGAATGGGGAGTTGGTAAGGGGTGGAAAGGAGCCCCTGACCCATGCCTTGCTGGCCTCTGTCATCAATGCCATTTCTATACATTGTTTCTTGGCATAAAGATGTCCAGGTCACCTTGGGCAGTGATACTGGTCAGTCTGAGCACTTGCTCAGTTCCCTCTGAGTCTCCTGGAATTGGCATCCACCTCAACTTTTTATAATGCCAAGATTGTTGCATTTTGGAGGCTGCCTCCCCTATACCCTTGCCAAATAGCAGTTACATGTCTCATATTTCATTTGAGGGATGAACATAAATGAAGAAGGAAATACACACTGATTTGGAGCTCAGTTGTTCGCCCAAGATCCACAAGGCAGAGTACCTCGGGCCATTTTCTTTCTTTTTTTTTCTTCATGTGATTTGGTTAATTTATTGTTTTCTTTTATTTTTATTGAAATATAGTTGTTTTACATTTTATGTTAGTTTCAGGTGTACAGTAAAGTTATTCAGTTATACATATGTATAAATATATGTATTCTTTTTTACATTCTCTTCCATTATAGGTTATTACAAGATATTAAGTATAGTTCCCGATGCTATACAGTAGGCCCTTGTTTTTTACCTATTTTATATATAGTACTGTGTATAAGTTAGTCCTAAACTCCTAATTTGTCCCTCTCCTCCCCTCCCCTTTGGTAACCATAAGTTTGTTTTCTATGTCTGTGAGTCTATTTCTGTTTTGTAAATACGTTCATTTGTATCACTTTTTTGTAGATTTCACATATAAGTGATATCATACAATATTTGTCTTTGTCTGGCTTACTTCACTTAGTATGATAATCTCTAGGTCCATCCATGTTGCCACAAATAGCGTTATTTCATTCTTTTTTATGGCTGAGTAATATTCCATTATACACACACACACACACACACACACACACACACACACACACACCCCACTTGGGACCATTTTCTTGATTCTTGGGAACCTCTGTAAAATGCTGGTAACAGCTGCCTCACAGGGTAGAGGTTAGCAGTGAAGATGCTGGAGAAAATACTTGGACTTCAGAGGCGCTCAGCACATGGCTGTTACTTCTCTCCTCACGTAATTATCTGTCAATGGAACTGTAGCAAAGGTCATGCAGAATCGTGGGGTTAGGATAATCCTGATGTCTTTTTTTCTTAATAATCTGCATCTCATGGCTTTCCTACAGCAACAGTTCATGAAATACTTCAAGATTATTAGAAAAAGAAAAGCTGCTAGAAAAATGCAAGAACATTAATATAGTAACAATGCTACTTTAGTTTTATTTTCCCCACACCTACAAGTCTTTTCTTCCTTCTCCTCTTCTCTTTTTCAATGCTTGGTTTGCTCTAGATTCTGCATGACAATTAAATTATAGCCAAAATAATTATCCCAGTGAGGCTAGAGACGATTTCATTTGTACAGAGCACATTCAAAGAATAAAATAGCTCATAAATGTTCTTTGTGAAAATATTTATACTCAAACTATTAAAACATTGGAAGAGAAAACTGTAATCTTGAAGAAATTATACTTTTGTTGGCTGGTGCTAAAGTCACTGTCCTTCTCCACATCACATGATTCAGCTTTCAGAAGTGCTCCACAAAGAAGTGGCTGAATGAAGTGTAGAAGTGGTTAATTGTGGGAGATCAAAATTCAGTCTGACTGTCCTGGCCCTCAGGCTCTGGGGGAGCTGACTAAAGACCCCCTACAAGGGACTGCTAGGAAGGCTGGCCATGCACATCCTGGAGAGGTGAAGGATTCGTCTTCACTTGAGCATGTTTTAGGGAGTGACTCAAATCCTGAAACCTCATGGAAACTGCTTCACAATCTATATTTTTTGTTTAATGAATTGATGCCATATTGACATTTTATCTATAAGACAATGAGAGTCATCTTAGAATAAGTTCTTTCACTTCGGGACATTTCCCACTCCAAAAGGGCTTCTGCTTAATGAGAAACAGGGGACAAGGTATGTAATAGCTAATATGCTTCATGTAACCACCACTGAACCTGTTAGGAAGAGGACTACTTTAAGAATCAGTAGAAGCAAATGTCCATCAACAAAGAAATGGATAAAGAAGATTTGGTGTATATATATATATATATAGAGAGAGAGAGAGAGAGAGAGAGAGAGAGAGAGAGAGAGAGAGAGAGAGAGAGGGAGAGAGAGACACACACACACACATATATATATATATATATATACATATATATGTGTGTATATATATACACACACAATGGAATATTACTCAGCCATAAAAAAGAATAATGCCATTTTCAGCAACATGGATGGACCTAGAGATTGTTATACTGAGTGAAGTAAGTAAGAGAAAGACAAATATCATATGGTATCATATGTGGAATTTAAAAAAATGGTACAAATGAACTTATTTACAAAACAGAAATAGAGTCACAGATGTAGAAAACAAACTTATGGTTACCAGGGGGGGAAAGCGGAGGGCGAGGGATAAATTGAGAGATTGGGATTGACATACACTTACTACTATATATAAAATAGATAACTAATAAGAACCTACTGTATTGCACAGAGAACTCTACTCAATAGTCTGTAATGGCCTATATGGGAAAAGAATCTAAGAAAGAGTGGATATATGTATATATATATAACTTATTTCCTTTGCTGTACACCTGAAACTAACACAAAATTGTAACTCAACTAGACTGCAATAAAAATTTAAAAGAAAAGAATAGGTAGAATATTCCATGCAAGGTCCAGGCCGAGCCTCTTCCTTTTTAGTCCACATGCAGGATTTACTTTAAGCATCCCACCTGTGTGTGATCAGCGTTCTACTGCCCTTTTAAAAAATAATGGCAGGCATAAATCCCCTCGTGTTTTTTCAGATGCAAACACTGACTTAAGGAGATTGTTGCTCTCTCCATTCCCTGGTGCTTCTACCTTAACTGCATACATACAATGCAGGGATAATGTTTTTGGATTACCTTAAAGTTCCAAAAAGGCAAGAGTGTGGAGAAAAGAAAAGCCTTGTACAGTGTTGGTGGGAATGTAATTTGGTACAGCCATAATGGGAAACAGTATGGAGGTTCCTCAAAAATTTAAAAATACAACTACCACATGATCCAGCAAAAAAGTGAAGGAAATAGGACTGTCACTGGGAAGCTGAATCAGGATAATTTAGCAGTGATTGGAAATGCTAATATTTTCCAATATTAGCATGTTTAATGTTTTGAGGTATTTCTTTTATGCCCCCAAATGTGTATTGTTGTTGCTGTAAAACATTTAATCCAGTCCTTAATAAACGTATTCAGTGAACACTTCTTTGTGACCACTCACGACCAATCCTGAGCTGTCAGAGGAAGGGGTGCTCAACAGCCTTAAGGCCTCTCTGAAATGGCGTGATCCTGTTTCTCCCTGGATGATGGCACGTAGACATAGGACACCTGTGACTCCCACAAAGCAGACAGCTGGGTAACATATGTGTCTGTGCGTATGCACGGTCCTTAATGGACACAGCCAGACACTAAGAAAGGATTAAGGTGTTGATTCTATTTTTTCCAGTATGTACAAAGTTTATAGAAATTATGTTTAAAAAATAACTTGAACTGTGAATAATCCTTCCTACATCTTTATTTACTTCCTTCTAGAATTTGGGCAGTTACTGAATTCCATGTTTATTCTAAGTTTTAATAAAACAGATTTGCATTGAGGACTGCTGAAAGTGCAAAAAGGTTACATAAAGCAGGGCGTATCCATTACTTCATTGTACATGAAAGCAATGCAACAAAACATCAGCTAAGGAGGCAGCTGTGGGGTCCATGAGTCATTTGGGTGAAAGATGGTAATACCCAAGCCAGGAACATTGGAGTAGAAATAGAGGGGAAGTGTGAAACAGGTGTCAACTTTTCCTCCTCTGCACTCCCAGTATTTATTCCTCCCTTCCACCATTCCCTACACCACATGCCTGCTGCTCCCGTTCTCTCTTAATTCAATGTCCAAAAATGAGGCCCCAAAGTTAAGCTTTTCATCCGTCCTTAGTCCTGGATTTAGAGTAGACTATTATTTCAACTTAAGCTGATAATCAATTATTTGTCAATTTCCATAGCATAACATATTTTTAAATGGTTATGAGTCTGTCATCTATTTAAAATTCCAGAGAGGAAAGAGTTTAAAGTTTTCAAATTATTATAGAGGATTGCACTGCTTTAAAGTTAGATTTGTTTTCCCAATTTATTAGCCATGCTGCACTGGTAGAATTTAAGAATCTTTAAGTGAAAATAAGATTAGTTGTATCTTTTAACTATTCAGTCTTCTGCTGTGAGCTCTGTGGAAAAATGTAAAATGACCCAAGACAGTGTACATGTGTCCAGGCCCAAGGAGGTTTCTCTCAAGGAATCTAATATTGTGCATTTCCTGGCAGTGTTTCAGTTCTTATGGTGGAGTAAGCCTAGAACACAAATGACTAGGAATTGCTGAATATTAGAGAAATAAGCTTTTTCTTCTGATCACTGCTTGCCCAGTGGTCCATCCTCGTGCTCCTCTGTATCTCCTCTCCATGCTGCCCCTGTTTCTTCTACTGAGTAGTTGAGAATCACAGCAAGTCAGTGATGGTCTTTGTGTAAGTCAAGATGGGGCTCTGAGGCAGCTCATTTCCTTATACAGAGCCTTCTCCCTCAAAAGGAACCTGGATGAAGTAGTCAAAATAGTTTCCCATGGTTTCCTGAGCTTGCTTCTGGCTGCAGTGTCTGCTCATTTCCAAGCATGATTTAATACACAGTAGTTTGTTTTAATATCATTACAATGAAGACATAGAATTCTTTATCTCTCTCTACACCTGGAATGACATTAACTAGCGTGGAATGCTAGAGTTTATTAAGCCATCTTTATTTCTACTAATAGCCCAGCAATGGCAATCAGCCTGTAAAATGCTGGTTACTTTCAGCATTAAACTTCTGCTGCTTTCAAGTCAGGGCTGAAACATCATGGGAGGAGAAGAGAGAATTGGGGCAGACACAGAATAGGAAAAGATGATAGGATGAAATGGAACAGCTCTACAAATGACAATATTTGAGCTTTATATTATAGAGTACATTTGTACTCACAGCTCATAATAATCACAATATTTTCAAGGACATTTCTTTTGCTAAAGGTTCTGTTGTCCAAGTGAGCACTTACATATTTTACTTGGTTTTAATGCAGCATTTATTGGGATGTTTTCATATTTTCAAAACCCTAATCCTAAAAATTATTTTTTGGACATCTATACATCTATACTCTGTAGTGTGTGTGTATGTGTGGTAGGGTATGTGTGTGTAGTATGTGTATTCATGCATGGGTGTATGTATGTGTAAGTAGGTGTGCATGTGTATAAATATGTTCATGTGTATAAGTAGGTGTTTATGTAAGTCGAAATGTATGTGTATATATATATGTGTACGTTTCTGTTTTCATGTTTACATGTGTACATATGTGAGTATTTGTGTGTAAGTAGGTGTGTATGTGTGTGGATATGTGTGTGTCTAATTCTTTTGTGGCATATACATTCAAATGTCACAAATGTGACGCATGTGACAGCGACCACAGGATCAAAGTTTTCATGTTTGTTATATTTTCTGAACACTATAACCTCAACTTTGTGCACCATGTTGCTTGGAAGACATAAAGTTACAAAACGAATGATCTAGTTTGTACATTTGACTAATAATAATCTATTTGTTGACAGCTCCTGTTAACATGGATGTCATTTTTTCTTGTTCTTATATCAGTCAAGTGGCTTCAGAAAGGTAATTTTTTATTCTAAAAACATACTAACTTGAACAGTGTTACAGTTATCAGGTTTGGAAAATATATATCTTCATACCTATGATCATTATTAGTATGCTGAATTCATGTTTTCTTTTACTTTTTTTTGTTGTTATTGTTGGAGGCTTTATGTTAAGTGACACAGTCCCTGGAGATAAAAGAGTTTTTACTCCATAGCTGCTGAAATCCGAACCAAGAAAAAATGTCCTGGACACAGGTTTTGAGCTATGAGAATGTCTTTATTCTTGTGATGTCTGCTGAAAAGCATTAAATGAATGAATTAGGTTTTTAATCTCACAACTGGCTGTTTTGAATGGATGAAACATTCTAACTCACATTTTTATAAACCCGGAAATAATTAGTTGCACCTTCATTTTTTCCATTTTTAACTGCATTCTAAAATAAATGCTCTGGAATGGAAAAACAATGTGAAATAAGGGACAGCACAGAGTTTTGTGAGCCCCATATATGATGGGGTGTGGAGGGTGGGAAGATCTTCCTTCAGATCCAGATTCAAAATGTCCCTTCATAGAAGGTTTCCAGATTATAAGAAAAATTTACCAAATGCCACTGGGTTTATTAATTTTATAGTCTTTCTAAGAACTAGTTTTAGCAATGTTAAAACTATGTATGTTTCTTCTTCATTGATTTCTGCTCTCATCTTTATTTTTTCTTTCTTTCTTTTGCTTTAGCTGTTCTTCTTCTTGCTTACACAGATGGATGCTTAGATTATTGTTTTTAAAAAACTCTTTTCAGATATGCACATTTAAAGCTATTATAAATGTCCCTCTAAGCCATCCCACAAGTCTTGATTTTCCATTATTTCATTATCATTCAGCTCATAATATTTTAAATTATCTCTTCCATTTTATTATTTGACCATTGGATTATTTAGATTGGTGTTTCACAATTTTCTAACATAAGAATGTTTTAGTTCCCACTTTGATTATTATTTGTTTATAATTATTGATTTCTAACTTAATTCCACTGTGGTCATAGTACTCCATGATTTCATTCCTTTGAAATTGTGGAGGCTTGATTTATGGAACAGCATTTGGCAATTTTCACATATGTTCTATGTACATATATGAAAAGAATATGTATTCTGAAGAATTGGACAGAGTTTTCTTTGTAGATGTGTCCATTAGATTCAAGTTCTGTCTAATCTATTCATTTAGCCTATCCACTAAGCTCCTAATTTCAATTATTACTTAAATTGGATGGTGAAAGCCAAGGCAATTCTATAATTCATCTCAATAAATTTTAGCTACAAGAGGGAAGACTGTAGTCAAAATAAAGCCATTACTGGAAACAAAGTAGATGTCACTCGTTTTAACCAAGAGAATGGAGTGTTTGGTATTTTGGGGGGATGGCACAGTGACTTCTTTTTCTGTACTTAGAAAACAGTTGTGAATTGCCTTCACTTTTTCTCACTTCATCATTATCTCAGAGTAATCTTTCTTGGCATTGATTGGTATTCTGTGATACCTTTTGGTATTTATGTCCAGGCTTACCTCTGGATATCATCAGGGCTGTTGTTGTTTTTGCTTTTTTTTTTTTCTCTCACAAGACAAATGAAGCATGGGAGAAACATTTAGCTTCAATTGGAAGGCATCATTCTAGAATTTTAGAAATCAATGGAAAAGTACAGGTCTTCTAGACAAACCCATACATCTGTTTGTATGAAGGACAAACAGATTAACAGAGTAAGTGCATTGTTAGCTTGAATGTATTTTCTAAGATTTGCTTAGCTCCCCTACTCCCATATTTTATACTTGTTATATTTTGATATAGTAAAAATTCATAAATGTGAAGACCACCAGTGAGATTTCAGTTCATCCATCTTCCCTTAAGTACTTTCTCAGCCTGGGAGCATTGATTCCCTTTGCTTAGGATTTAAATCCCATATCAGTACACCTCCCCAACTCTATTCAGTAGGAAACTGGTGAAATGATATCAGAGTGGGATGACATAAAGCCAAGAAGACATCCACATGCACAAAAATACTGTATATAAAGTCTGCTCATAATTTGAATACAAAGTGTTTCAATAAAAAAGAATTTAACCACTGCTAAATTATCCATATACTGAGTAAAAGCAAAAATGTTACCCTAATAAAAAGAGTGTAGACATGATAGCCCATGAAGCCATGTGGGATGAAATTAAAAATAGAGTATGTCTCCAGAGATTATCAGGCAACACTTTTTTCAAGTTTGTAATGTATAGTATTTTTTTTTACCATTCCTTTTTGTGTTGATAAATCAATCATGTCATATTGTATCATATATTGTGTATTATATGTCATTTCATATCATATCATATCAATCAGTATTTTTTACCATTCCTTTGTATATTGATACATTAATCATGTCATGTCATATTACATATCATTTATTACATATCATATCATGAAATGTTTCATTTGATGGTCATCTATCTGAGAGCAAGTTGCGAGATTTCCACACTTTCACTGAGTCCTTCGCTGACATCCAGCTTGACCTTGACAAGTATATCTGACCTCCCTGCTGTGTTAGAGATCAGTGTGTGAAATAATGACAACTACTGAAGATTACTGGGTAATGTAGACAGTGTGCAGTGGATCGACCAGTATAGACTCTTAAGTCCATTTCCTACATCTAATAATGTATTCAAGTGATTGGTTTTGGCCTCAAAACTGAAATACTTCTCTTTCTCAACTTGCTGTTCACACATTATCTTCCAATGGCAAGTGCTGACAACTACAGATGCTGCTTTCACTAAAACTTCATTATTGACTAAACTCCCCTCATCTTAGCTTAAAACCCCTGAATTGGGAGAAAGTGTATCCGATCTGCCTGTGCTTAAGCTGGATCACAGCAGTTGCTTGGCCTAATAGCTGAGACCCTTTCTCAATATGCCAGTTTGTGAGTGTGCTCAGTGGTTGTGCACCCTAGGTATATTGATCTGATGTTTAATTTTGTCTAATATTTTTACTCTTCTGCTTACTAGTCAAGTCACTATATCCATAAATTTGACTTAATGCGTCCATTTTTCTTTTCTTTCTTCAGAACTGTTTACCTGATCCAAAACACCTTCCAGTGGATTTTCTATATGTAAAACCTGTTTTTTAAATTAGTAAATAAAACTACTGCCTTCAGAATTTTGCCTCGAAAGCAACAGGATCCTTTCAACAATCTAATGTAAATGCAAACCACTGCATTCTTAACTAAAAGCCATTGTCCTGGGATTGGTGTGTGCTGCTGTTCACCAATCTCTGCTAGATGCTGCCTGAGGTTCCCCTTGCTTCTACACACTCACACATTCCCCCTGCAGCTCTGATGCTGCTGGAAGGTCCGGAAGTTCCTTCACTGTATTCTAACTGGATCTGTGCTCTTACTATGGACTTGGGGTCCCTACCAATCCACAGCTGCATGGTGTTTGCAGGCTAGTAGAGGGAGAATGGTTCACTTACCTGTGTAATCTGCCCTCTGCCTACAAGGTGAAACTCAGGGCTGACGGGGTCCCTCTGAGTTTCAGAGTTTGGTGAAACAGATATTCTAGAGTTTATTCATGGTTCTCCTTCTCCCTGGACAGGCCACACACATGTGCTTTGCCTGACAGAGCCCAGAGCCCAGAGCCCATGGCTGTTTTGGATTCTGGTTTGATTCCTTAGAAAAGGCCAGGAATCTGGTTCATGTTAGTGTTCTCCAACATTTCTATCCTTCTCCTACTCAGAAAAAAGTTTTCTGAGCATGAAGATACAGTGTGTATATTTATGCGTTTTCAAATTAAATGTATGTACTATGGTTCTGTAATTTATATGCAAGACAAAAATTATACAGATATAGGAATTTTAAAAGAATGAGAAGAGAAAGAATACAAATGGAAGTTCTAATATTTTCTTCCTGCATCCTACTATACTGTCTTGTCCACTCTGACTGGTGGGCTTCCCCATCAATATGTCTCTTAGTGAGTCTACATGCCGCTCAGGTGAGGGTGTGTGTGGGGACATGGGGGCAAAGCAGAGATGGTATTTCCAGGAACTGGATTTTGTGTACTTTTGCCTTCAACTCTCAAAATCTGCATGGATGACCTTGAATTGCAGGTGGACTCAAGATTCAGACAGTTATGTTTTTCATGATGGAGTTCTATCCAGAGAAGTCGATGTGGATCACACTACATTTCATTGTTTTTCCTGGAAATGTCTTTCTCTTGTTATTCTTTTCCTCTTAAACCATGTTATGATGAAAAATAACAGACTGCTATCAAAGAAGGGTAGTATACTCTTAAATACTTAAGTGGCAAAATGATTTTTTTTTCTTTGCTAAAACAGTAACACGTACCATAACCTCATGGTGGTGGAAATAATTTACACTAGGTTGATCATCTGGATGATCTATGAAAAGGATTCTTTCACACAGGTTATATGATGTAGCAGAGGAAGCATTTGGTCTGTGTCAGTTGTGGAAAGTGAATATCTGTATGGTTTGGGGAATCTCTGTCTCAGAGTCCCCATTTGTTCATTAGGTGACCAGACTACAGAAGAGGGCATTTTTCACAGAACTAGAACAAAAAATTTCACAATTTGTATGGAAACACAAAAGACCCCGAATAGCCAAAGCAATCTTGAGAACGAAAAATGGAGCTGGAGGAATCAGGCTTCCTGACTTCAGACTATACTACAAAGCTACAGTGATCAAGACAGTATGGTACTGGCACAAAAACAGAAATATAGATCAATGGAACAGGATAGAAAGCCCAGAGATAAACCCATGCACATATGGTCACCTTATCTTTGACAAAGGAGGCAGAAATGTACAGTGGAGAAAAGATAGCCTCTTCAATAAGTGGTGCTGGGAAAACTGGACAGCTACATGTAAAAGTATGAGATTAGATCACTCCATAACACCATACACAAAAATAAGCTCAAAATGGATTAAAGACCTAAATGTAAGGCCAGAAACTATCAAACTCTTAGAGGAAAACATAGGCAGAACACTCTATGACATAAATCACAGCAAGGTCCTTTTTGACCCACCTCCTAGAGAAATGGAAATAAAAACAAAAGTAAACAAATGGGACCTAATGAAAGTTAAAAGCTTTTGCACAGCAAAGGAAACCATAAAGAAGACCAAAAGACAACCCTCAGAATGGGAGAAAATATTTGCAAATGAAGCAACTGACAAAGGATTAATCTCCAAAATTTATAAGCAGCTCATGCAGCTTAATAACAAAAAAACAAACAACCCAATCCAAAAATGGGCAGAACACCTAAATAGACATTTCTCCAAAGAAGATATACAGACTGCCAACAAACACATGAAAGAATGCTCAACATCACTAATCATTAGAGAAATGCAAATCAAAACTACAATGAGATATCATCTCACACCAGTCAGAATGGCCATCATCAAAAAATCTAGAAACAATAAATGCTGGAGAGGGTGTGGAGAAAAGGGAACCCTCTTGCACTGTTGGTGGGAATGTAAATTGATACAGCCACTGTGGAGAACAGTATGGAGGTTCCTTAAAAAGCTACAAATAGAACTACCATATGACCCAGCAATCCCACTACTGGGCATATACCCTGAGAAAACCATAATTCAAAAAGAGTCATGTACCAAAATGTTCATTGCAGCTCTATTTACAATAGCCCAGAGATGGAAACAACCTAAGTGTCCATCATCGGATGAATGGATAAAGAAGATGTGGCACATATATACAATGGAATAGTACTCAGCCATAAAAAGAGACGAAACTGAGCTATTTGTAATGAGGTGGATAGACCTAGAGTCTGTCATACAGAGTGAAGTAAGTCAGAAAGAGAGAGACAAATACCATATGCTAACACATATATATGGAATTTAAGAAAAAAAAAATGTCATGAAAAACCTAGGGGTGAAACAGGAATAAAGACACAGACTTACTAGAGAATGGACTTGAGGGTATGGGGAGGGGGAAGGGTAAACGGAGACAAAGCGATAAAGAGGCATGGACATATATACACTACCAAACGTAAGGTAGATAGCTAGTGGGAAGCAGCCACATAGCACAGGGAGATCAGCTCGGTGCTTTGTGACCGCCTGGAGGGGTGGGATAAGGAGGGTGGGAGGGAGGGAGACGCAAGCGGGAAGAGATATGGGAACATATGTATATATATAACTGATTCATTTTGTTGTGAAGCTGAAACTAACATACCATTGTAAAGCAATTATACTCCAATAAAGATGTTTAAAAAAAAAAAAAAAAGAAGAGGCCACAGTCATTTTTTGGTAATGACTTTCCTTCATTATCCTCCTTCTCCTGTTCCCTCCCCACTCCTGCTCTCCTCCTTCTCCTCTTCTTCTTCCTCACCTAATCTCCTTCACCTAAAGTCCCCAGTAAGTCCCCAGACAGACAATGAAGGAGGGCTATAGAGTGTAGGGTGGTGAAAGGCAGTGTCATCTAGGAGTAAATAGAGGGAAGGAGCAGCACCCATCACTTTGGCCAAGTTGTGGTTCCTACTTCAATTATGGACAAATCTTTTAGGTGGTATCCTGGCCATGGTCAGCAGACCCTAGACCTGACTGTCCTTCTTGATCTACTCTTTGCAAATCCTTTCATCAAATAGCTTTGGGGGAGTCCTTCCACTTGTTTTTTTTCTTTTTACACATCTTTATTGGAGTATAATTGCTTTACAATGGTGTGTTAGTTTCTGCTTTACAACAAAATGAATCAGTTATATATATATACATATGTTCCCATATCTCTTCCCTCTTGCATCTCCCTCCCTCCCACCCTCCCTATCCCACCGCTCCAGGTGGTCACAAAGCACCGAGCTGATCTCCCTGTGCTATGCAGCTGCTTCCCACTAGCTATCTACCTTACGTTTGGTAGTGTATATATGTCCATGCCTCTCTCTCCCTTTATCACAGCTTACCCTTCCCCCTCCCCATATCCTCAAGTCCATTCTCTAGTAGGTCTGTGTCTTTATTCCTGTCTTACCCCTAGGTTCTTCATGACATTTTTTTTCTTAAATTCCATATATATGTGTTAGCATACGGTATTTGTCTCTCTCTTTCTGACTTACTTCACTCTGTATGACAGACTCTAGGTCTATCCACCTCAATACAAATAGCTCAATTTTGTTACTTTTTATGGCTGAGTACTATTCCATTGTATATATGTGCCACTTCTTTATCCATTCATCCAATGATGGGCACTCAGGTTGTTTCCATCTCTGGGCTATTGTAAATAGAGCTGCAATGAACATTTTGGTACATGACTCTTTGAATTATGGTTTTCTCAGGGTATATGCCCAGTAGTGGGATTGCTGAGTCATATGGTAGTTCTATTTGTAGTTCTTTAAGGAACCTCCATACTGTTCTCCACAGTGGCTGTATCAATTTACATTCCCACCAACAGTGCAAGAGGGTTCCCTTTTCTCCACACCCTCTCCAGCATTTATTGTTTCTAGATTTTTTGGTGATGGCCATTCTGACTGGTTTGAGATGATATCTCACTGTAGTTTTGATTTGCATTTCTCTAATGATTAGTGGTGTTGAGCATTCGTTCATGTGTTTGTTGGCAGTCTGTATATCTTCTTTGGAGAAATGTCTATTTAGGTGTTCTGCCCATTTTTGGATTGGGTTGTTTGTTTTTTTGTTATTAAGCTGCATGAGCTGCTTATAAATTTCGCAGATTAATCCTTTGTCAGTTGCTTCATTTGCAAATATATTCTCCCATTCTGAGGGTTGTCTTTTGGTCTTCTTTATGGTTTCCTTTGCTGTGCAAAAGCTTTGAAGTTTCATTAGGTCCCATTTGTTTATTTTTGTTTTTATTTCCATTTCTCTAGGAGGTGGGTCAAAAAGGATCTTGCTGTGATTTATGTCATAGTGTGTCCTGCCTATGTTTTCCTCTAAGAGTTTGATAGTTTCTGGCCTTACATTTAGGTCTTTAATCCATTTTGAGCTTATTTTTGTGTATGGTGTTATGGAGTGATCTGATCTCATACTTTTACATGTACCTGTCCAGTTTTCCCAGCACCACTTATTGAAGAGGCTATCTTTTCTCCACTGTACATTTCTGCCTCCTTTATCAAAGGTAAGGTGACCATATGTGAGTGGGTTTATCTCTGGGCTTTCTATCCTGTTCCATTGATCTATCTTTCTTTTTTTGTGCCAGTACCATACTGTCTTGATTACTGTCGCTTTGTAGTATAGTCTGAAGTCAGGGAGCCTGATTCCTCCAGCTCCATTTTTCGTTCTCAAGATTGCTTTGCCTATTCAGGGTCTTTTGTGTTTCCATACAAATTGTGAAATTTTTTGTTCTAGTCTGTGACAAATGCCAGAAGTAGTTTGATAGGGATTGCATTGAATCTGTAGATTGCTTCGGGTAGTAGAGTCATTTTCACAATGTTGATTCTTCCAATCCAAGAACATGGTATATCTATCCATCTATTTGTATCATCTTTAATTTCTTTCATCAGTGTCTTATAATTTTCTGCATACAGGTCTTTTGTCTCCTTAGTTAGGTTTATTCCTAGATATTTTATTCTTTTTGTTGCAGTGGTAAATGAGAATGTTTTCTTGATTTCACTTTCAGATTTTTTATCATTAGTGTATAGGAGTGCCAGAGATTTCTGTGCATTAATTTTCTATCCTGCTACTTTACCAAATTCATTGATTAGCTCTAGTAGTTTTCTGGTAGCATCGTTAGGATTCTCTATGTACAGTATCATGTCATCTGCAAACAGTGACAGCCTTACTTCTTCTTTTCTGATTTGGATTTCTTTTATTTCCTTTTCTTCTCTGATTGCTGTGGCTAAAAATTCCAAAACTATGTTGAATAACAGTGGTGAGAGTGGGCAGCCTTGTCTTGTTCCTGATCTTAGTGGAAATGCTTTCAGTTTTTCACCATTGAGGACGATGTTGCCTGTGGGTTTGTCATATATGGCCTTTATTATGTTGAGGAAAGTTCCCTCTATGCCTAATTTCTGCAGGGTTATTGTCATAAATGGGTGTTGAATTTTGTCGAAAGCTTTCTCTGCATCTATTGAGATGATCATATGGTTTTTCTCCTACCATTTGTTAATATGGTGTATCACGTTGATTGACTTGCATATCTTGAAGAATCCTTGCATTCTTGGAATAAACCCCACTTGGTCATGGTGTATGATCCGTTTAATGTGCTGTTGGATTTGCTAGTATTTTGCTGAGGATTTTTGCATCTATGTTCATCCATGATATTGGCCTCTAGTTTTCTTTCTTTGTGACATCCTTGTCTGGTTTTGATATCAAAGTGATGGTGGCCTCATAGAATGAGTTTGGGAGTGTTCCTCCCTCTGCTATATTTTGGAAGAGTTTGAGAAGGATAGGTGTTAGCTCTTCTCTAAATGTTTGATAGAATTCACCTGTGAAACCATCTGGTCCTGGGCTTTTGTTTGTTGGAAGATTTTTAATCACAGTTTCAATTTCAGTGCTTGTGATTGGTCTGTTCATATTTTCTATTTCTTCCTGGTTCAGTCTTGGCAGGTTGTACATTTCTAAGAATTTGTCCATTTCTTCCAGGTTGTCCATTTTATTGGCATAGAGTTGCTTGTAGTAATCTCTCATTATCCTTTGTATTTCTGCAGTGTCAGTTGTTACTTCTCCTTTTTCATTTCTAATTCTATTGATTTAAGTCTTCTCCCGTTTTTTCTTGATGAGTCTGGCTAATGGTTTATCAATTTTCTTTATCTCCTCAAAGAACCGGCTTTTAGTTTTATTGATCTTTACTATCGTTTCCTTCATTTCTTTTTCATTTTTTTCTGATTTTTATGATTTCTTTCCTTCTGCTAACTTTGGGGATTTTTTGTTCTTCTTTCTCTAATTGCTTTAGGTGCAAGGTTAGGTTGGTTATTCGAGATGTTTCCTGTTTCTTAAGGTAGGATTGTATAGTGATAAACTTCCCTCTTAGAACTGCTTTTGCTGCATCCCATAGATTTTGGGTCGTCATGTTTCCATTGTCATTTGTTTCTAAGTATTTTTTGATTTCTTCAGTGATCACTTCATTAATAAGTAGTGTATTGTTTAGCCTCCATGTGTTTGTATTTTTTACAGATCTTTTCCTGTAATTGATACCTAGTCTTATAGCATTGTGGTCGGAAAAGATACTTGATACAATTTCAATTTTCTTAAATTTACCAAGGCTTGATTTGTGACCCAAGATATGATCTATCCTGAAGAATGTTCCATGAGCACTTGAGAAAAATGTGTATTCTGTTGTTTTTGGATGGAATGTCCTATAAATATCAATTAAGTCCATCTTGTTTAATGTATCATTTAAAGCTGTGTTTCCTTATTTATTTTCATTTTGGATGATCTGTCCATTGGTGAAAGAGGGGTGTTAAAGTCCCCTACTATGAATGTGTTACTGTCGATTTCCCCTTTTATGGCTCTTAGTATTTGCCTTATGTATTGAGGTGCTCCTATGTTGGGTGCAGAAATATTTACAATTGTTATATCTTTTTCTTGGATCGATCACTTGATCATTGTGTAGTGTCCTTCTTTGTCTCTTCTAATAGTCTTTATTTTTGAGTCTATTTTGTCTGATATGAGAATTGCTACTCCAGCTTTCATTTGGTTTCCATTTGCATGAAATATCTTTTTCCATCCCCTTACTTTCAGTCTGTATGTGTCTCTAGGTCTGAAGTGGGTCTCTTGTAGACAGCAAATATATGGGTCTTGTTTTTGTATCCATTCAGCTAGTCTCTGTCTTTTGGTGGGAGCATTTAGTCCATTTACATTTAAGGTAATTATCAATATGTATGTTCCTATTAACATTTTCTTAATTGTTTTGTGTTTGTTATTGTAGTTCTTTTCCTTCTCTTGTGTTTCTTGCCTAGAGAAGTTCCTTTAGCAGTTGTTGTAGAGCTGGTTTGGTGGTGCTGAACTCTCTCAGCTTTTGCTTGTCTGTAAAGGTTTTAATTTCTCCATCAAATCTGAATGAGATCCTTGCTGGGTAGAGTAATCTTGGTTTCAGGTTTTTCTCCTTCATCACTTTAAATATGTCCTGCCAGTCCCTTCTGGCTTGCAGAGTTTCTGCTGAAAGATCAGCTGTTAACCTTATGGGGATTCCCTTGTGTGTTATTTGTTGTTTTTCCCTTGCTGCTTTTAATATGTTTTCTTTGTATTTAATTTTTGACAGTTTGATTAATATGTGTCTTGGCATATTTCTCCTTGGATTTATCCTGTATGGGACTCTCTGTGCTTCCTGGACTTCATTAACTATTTCCTTTCCCATATTACGGAAGTTTTCGACTATAATCTCTTCAAATATTTTCTCAGTCCCTTTCTTTTTCTCTTCTTCTTCTGGAACCCCTATAATTCGAATGTTGGTGCATTTAATGTTGTCCCAGAGGTCTCTGAGACTGTCCTCAGTTCTTTTCATTCTTTTTTCTTTCTTCGGCTCTGCAGTAGTTATTTCCACTATTTTATCTTCCAGGTCACTTATCCGTCCTTCTGCCTCAGTTATTCTGCTATTGATCCCATCTAGAGTATTTTTCATTTCATTTATTGTGTTGTTCATCATTGTTTGTTTCATCTTTAGTTCTTCTAGGTCCTTGTTAAATGTTTCTTGCATTTTGTCTATTCTATTTCCAAGATTTTGGATCATCTTTACTGTCATTATTCTGAATACTTTTTCAGGACTACCTATCTCCTCTTCATTTGTTAGGTCTGGTGGGTTTTTATCTTGCTCCTTCATCTGCTGTGTGTTTTTCTGTCTTCTCATTTTGCTTACCTTACTGTGTTTGGGGTCTCCTTTTTGCAGGCTGAAGGTTCGTAGTTCCTGTTGTTTTTGGTGTCTTTCCCCAGTGGCTAAGGTTGGTTCAATGGGTTGTGTAGGCTTCCTGGTGGAGGGGACTAGTGCCTGTGTTCTGGTGGATGAGGCTGGATCTTGTGTCTCTGGTGGGCAGGTCCACGTCTGGTGGTGTGTTTTGGGGTGTCTGTGGACTTATTATGATTTTAGGCAGCCTCTCTGCTAATGGGTGGGGTTGTGTTCCTGTCTTGCTAGTTGTTTGGCATAGGGTGTCCCGCACTGTAGCTTGCTGGTCATTGAGTGAAGCTGGGTGCTGGTGTTGAGATGGAGATCTCTGTGAGATTTTCACTGTTTGATATTATGTGGAGCTGGGAGGTCTCTTGTGGACCCGTGTCCTGAAGTTGGCTCTCCTACCTCAGAGGCACAGCACTGACTCCTGGCTGGAGCACCAAGAGCCTTTCATCCACACGGCTCAGAATAAAAGGGAGAAAAAGTAGAAAGAAAGAATTAGTAGAAGTAGAAAGAAAGAAAGAAAGAAAGAAAGGAGGGAGGGAGGAAGGAAGGAAGGAGGGAAGGAAGGAAAACAGAAAGAAAGAAGATAAAGTAAAATAAAGTAAGATAAAATATAATAAAGTTATTAAAATAAAAAAATAATTATTAAGAGAAAAAAGAAAACGGACGGATAGAACCCTAGGACAAGTGGTGGAAGCGAAGCTATACAGACAAAATCTGACACAGAAGCATACACATGCACACTCACAAAAAGAGGAAAAGGGGAAAAAATCATAAATCTTGCTCTCATAGCCCACCTCCTTAATTTGGGATGATTCGTTGTCTATTCATGTATTCCACAGATGCAGGGTACATCAAGTTGATTGTGGAGCTTTAATCCGCTGCTTCTGAGGCTGCTGGGAGAGATTTCCCTTTCTCTTCTTTGTTCTCACAGCTCCCAGGGGCTCAGCTTTGGATTTGGCCCCTCCTCTGCTTGTAGGTCGCCGGTGGTCATCTGTTCTTCGCTCAGACAGGACGGGGTTAAAGGAGCCGCTGGTTCAGGGGCTCTGGCTTACTCAGGCCGGTGGGGAGGGAGGGGCACGGAGTGCGGGGCGAGCCTGCGGTGGCAGAGGCCGGCGTGACGTTGCACCAGCCTGAGGCGTGCCATGCATTCTCCCGGGGGAATTGTCCCTGGATCCCGGGACCCTGGCAGTGGCGGGCTGCACAGGCTCCCCGGAAGGGGGGTGTGGATAGTGACATGTGCTTGCACACAGGCTTCTTGGTGGCAGCAGCAGCAGCCTTAGCGTCTCATGCCTGTCTCTGGTGTCCGCGCTTTTAGCCGCGGCTCGCGCCCGTCTCTGGAGCTCCTTAAGCAGCGTTCTTAATCTCCTCTCCTCGCGCACCAGGAAACAAAGAGGGAAGAAAAAGTCTCTTGCCTCTTCGGCAGGTCCAGACTTTTCCCCGGACTCCGTCCCGGCCAGCCGTGGCGCACTAACCCCCTGCAGGCTGTGTTCATGCCGCCAACTCCAGTCCTCTCCCTGCACTCCGACCAAAGCCCGATCCTCAGCTCCCAGCCCCGCCCACTCCGGCGGGGGAGCAGACAAACCTCTCGGGCTGGTGAGTGCTGGTCAGCACCGATCCTCTGTGCGGGAATCTCTCCGCTTTGCCCCCCGCACCCCTGTTACTGTGCTCTCTTCCGCGGCTCCGAAGCTTTCCCCCTTCGCCACCCGCAGTCTCTGCACGCGAAGGGACTTCCTAGTGTGTGGAAACCTTTTCTCCTTCACAGCTCGCTCCCACTGGTGCAGGTCCCATCCCTATCCTTTTGTCTCTGTTTATTCTGTTTTCTTTTGCCCTACCCAGGTACGTGGGAGGTTTCTTTCCTTTTGGGAGGTCTGAGGTCTTCTGCTAGCGTTCATTAGGTGTTCTGTAGGAGTTGTTCCACGTGTAGATGTATTTCTGGTGTATCTGTGGGGAGGAAGGTGATCTCCACGCCTTACTCTTCTGCCATCTTCTTGGAAGACCCCCTTCCAGTTTTAATAGACTAAAATTTATGTACTTATTTGTGGGGCAAATGTATCTCAGCTGCCTACCTGAAGTCTCCACCTTTTTTCTTCTACTGGGAAAGTTCAAGGGAATGTAATTGTTTTTCCAGAAACTATTTGTGCTGGTTGTTCTGTTTACTCTCATGTTCCATTCCATGAGGGATAAGAATGGCCATAGAGCCTAATTTATAAACCACATATCCTATGCATCACTTATGTAAAAATATTCTAGCCCACACATCTTAAAAATAGAATATTAATGCATCCAATCCAGAGGACCAGCTAAAACACACACACACACACAAATGCTTAGACCAAAGAGCTGTGTCACTCAAATTTCTTGTTATCAGGATGAGATGAGGCAACTGTTTTCCTATGAAAGATGCCAGTATTTCCTAAATCCTCATATATTTTGTTGGGAATTACATTATTTTATAACGCCTCTTACTAGAATTTAGTTTTATCTCAAACACATGGTTTAGAAATATTGGCTTAAACTTCCGAAAAGAGAGTGTCATTTTCATGAATGTGAGATGTTGTAGGTGTGGGTATCTATAGGAGAATGATGAGCTCGTCTAGTTAGTAAATATTATTGATTGGCTATTAGAGGACATTTGTGGCTACTTTCCAAAGTTCTGTGATTCCATAACATAAGAAAATGTCACAAAGGGAGCACATTTCAAAAAATTAATAGCTATGATTTTTAAAAATATTTTACAGCCTGAATATTTGTTTTTCTTAATTAAAAAAAATACACAGGACCCTCACATCAGCTCACTCTTCTCTTTTGAGAGAAAGGACCATGACACTGTTACCCCACAGAGTAGCCTGAGAGACTTAACCAGACATAATACTTGACATCTGTACATTATCCAGATTTTACCATGTAAAGGGGCAACGGAATTTATGAGCAATGAGATATATGTAGTCTCAACTGAGTGCAGTTTGGAAAGTATTAGGCAGACAGTGAGACCTCTATTATTATTATAATAGAAATGCTGATTAAAGGTATACTTTCTTTAACAGATGTTAAAATGCCAATTCCCAAGCAATATGAGGTAATATATATTTCAAGCACCAATTAAGTGACATCTTTTCTAAGATTTCAAAATTCTTTTAAGCAATGTATCCTTTTTGTAGCCCTGTAATAAATAAATAAAATATAAATTTCCTGAGTCTTGGAAAATGCACATTTCTTAGAATTATATAAAATATGAATTCTTCTAAATGGTTCAGAAGTTTAAGTTATCACAGGTGAACATTAGGATTTTTTCATGTTCTAGAGACATGCATACCATACAACCATCTTGACTGTACTACTATATTTTAAAAGGAGTAAAATAAACAATATCATTTAATATTAGGCAGTTAAGTACAAATATGCCAGTTAATGTAATAGAGACATTGCTAAAAATCTGTCACATTTGTGAATAAGCTTCGTGTGTTTGATAAGGTGGCTCACTTCATTGAAAAATGAAGCAAACCTCACAAACCTGACACAAGCTATTCTGTGCGAAATCCCATGCTGTTTGCACAGCTAGGAAGTAGGGGTTAGATGCCTCTTTGCTGGTTCATTTCACCATGGATCCCACTTGCTGTAGGCCTCTCTGCATCATGTTTCCAAAGGAAAGAAGTCACTTTGAATGCAGGAACTTGTCCCCAGCAAAACAAAGCATGTGACCCCCTGATGCCATTTGACTGAATGATATTTAAAATTGGACAAAGATTTTTCCCTCATTAGATGCGGGCAGAGTTTTGCTCCTTTTCAAAGTCTGTCATTCTTTCAGCTGTGAGTCAGAGCTCAAGCTAAGTAAAACCCGTGAAGGAAAGGATTTTGTGGGTTTTCATGGGGAATGTGTAATTCTTTTTTTTCAGAAGTAATTAAAAACTACACAAGAATTTTCTCTGTGGGCACTGGTACTGATCTCCTTCTGCACCTTCAGTTTGCTACATGGCTTGGGGTGCACTCAGAGCCAGCTGGTGGCTCAGGCTCATTTGAGTGGGTGTCAGGCTGCTGTTTGAAGGGTCTCTGTGGTCTCGGTGGGGCACTGGGTGCCTGTGTGTGGACTGCATGGAACTGTGTGCAGGCCTCTTGAGATTTCTCTTCTCATAGAGGGCTCTGTATAAGGCTCCTGTGAGAGGTCTCTGTGAAGTCTGTGTATTATCTCTGAGAGGTCCCTGTGTGGGGTGAGTGTGGGTCCCCGTGTGGAATCAGTGTGGGTCCACGTGTGAGGTCACTGTGGGTCCCTGTGTGGAATCAATGTGGGTCCCCGTGTGGGGTGAGTGTGGATCCCTGTGTTGGGGACTTTTAGTGAGGGGCCCTCCATTGCTGGCCTTTCTGCACCTCACAGCAGAAGGGCAAAGGGACTTGCACCTTCTTGTTTCTTACTCTTCTGTCAGTGTCCCTCTGTGTCACTTCTCTCAACACGTGCCTTGGGCGTCCAGCACCCTCAAACCCAGCACTCACCTCTTGGTGCCCCTGAGAGGACCCGGCAGCAGTCAGGCTCAGGGTCTCCGCTCTGTGCCACCCTCTCTTGAGCTCTGGAGGTTGTTCTGTGCTCTGGGTTCCAGCCCCTCCCTCAGGCCCTGGCTGTGCCCCCAGTGCTGTGTCCACCCTGGAGGATGGAGCCCAGAGGTGAGACCTGGCTTCAGGGAGAAACCACAGCACAAGCAGGCCTGTGCCTGCTCCCCCGCAGCAGGTCCTGGTCCCACATGTTGGGATCCTGACAGGCGTAGGGCAGGGCCATTCAAGCTGTCACCTGGATCAGGGGACCCTCCTGGAGCAGGACTCTCCACCACGGGAGTGACTGTGACACAGAGCCCCAAATTGCTCTGTAGAATTGCTCCTGTCTCCCTGGTTTCCTGTGTGGACGGGCCGGAGAGGAAAGCTGACGGCACCCTCGTTCTCCACAGGTCACTTCCCACCCACTGGGTGACACATCCTGTCTGCTGGCCTCTTCCCTCTCCAGACTCTGGAGTGAGCAAGGCTGATAGCAGATGAGACTTGCTACGACCCCAGCACAGTCCCTGAGCCTGTTAAGTCCCACCTGTCCCCTGGGAGCCTCCTTGGGCCACACGTGTAGGTAAAGGTCACAGACGGCGAGTCTGTCGTGAGCTCCCAGTCCTGTGAAAGTTGATTAACTACATTGTGGGGAAGTGAACCTTCCCTGCTTGGCGACTCCACGGCCTCTGGGAGCCTGACCCTCTGTGGAGGGGAGCTCCAGGCGCCTTCCCTCTGACTGGGCTCTGGGAGCTGGAGTCGGGGGAGAGTCTGGGCTGGGGCCACCGTGAGCCACTGGCCCCTAACTTCTTTTCTCTGGGCCTGTACACGGTGGTGGGACGCCAGGGGCTCCTTGGTCACTGTGCCATTTATGGGCACCTCTGCCACTTGCCTCCGTCCTCTGCATCCCACCCTAGGGGCACATGACAGACAGTGAGGTGACTGCAAACACAGTCACATCCCTGCTCGCTCCCTGGGGGAGGTGGACACTGTGAGTAGGGCTGTCCTCTCCTCTGGGGCAGGAGTGGACGGCCCTTGGCGGCCTCCATGGTCCTCACCTCACACCCTCAGAGCTGGGAGTGCGTGGTCTTTGTTCTCACCGCTGCTCCAGACTGTGAGGAAGGCAGAGGCCGGGTGACACTCCCAGCCAATCTCAATCCCAGCTCCATCAGGGAGAGAAGGAGCTTCCAGGGCAGGCATCATCTGTCCCCACCAAGACATGGGGGCAAGGTTTCTGCCACCTCTGGACTCTGGGCTAGCACTGCCCCCAAACTCCCCTCCTTATTCTGACATGTGAACTTGTCTGTGACACTTTCTGGAGCCTGAGGGGAATTTCAGCCTCTGCAAACCCCTCCCCTACAGTCCCACAAGTTCAAGGTAGAGAGAGAGCAGGAGAGGACTGAGCCGGTTCCTGAGAAGGGGGAGGTCTTTAGGTTTAGTTCACCTTGACACGTCCTGAATGCTGTTGCTTGTTTCTGTAATGCTGCTATTATGGAAACTTAAGTGCAGTGAGGGAATTGAGGTGAGGATGAGTATTCCACGCTGGGACCAACCTCCCTCCATGGCCCCATCCCATCTGGAAGCCAGAGCAGGCACCTGGGAAGAGTGGACCCTGATCCCTTCCCTTCCCCCCAGCAGGGCACAGACAGAGACCACCACCTCTCATGAGAAAAAACATGTATTTTGGGAAACAATAAAAATTGTGGTAGGAAGAGAAGCCATTAGCACATAGATGATTTGTTAACGTGAGAAGAAGCAGGTTTTCTTTCCATGAACTGAACTTTTTTTGGCACCACTTTCCCCCCAGGAAAGGCATGAGAAGCACACTCTGGCTGACCAGAGGGAACACATTTTTGAGGACATGCTGGGTGATGGCGCAGGTGGCCTGAGTCACCGGCCAGCCTTGGTCCATGCTGGCGGCGTCTGACTGGGGACTCCAGTTCCCTGGGTGGGAAGGCTAACTTGTCGCCCCTGCCTGTGGTATGCCTGCTCTTGTTAAGGTAGCTGTGGTCCTTGGGGCTGGTTTGGTGACTGTAGGCTGTATCTTTCAACACCCTTCTCTGTTCTGAAGAGGAGAGAACCCTGTGGTGGTGGGAATGCCCCTGTGCTGGGGCCTGGAGCTGTTCTGGGTGCAGATTTAACTTTGAGGCACAGAGTCCTTGGTGAAGCCCCAGTTTCTCTCTTAGGACCTGTCCAAAAGCTCTTGCAGTCGCACAAGGGTCAATAGCCCTGCTCTCTCCAACAGGTTTGCCTTTGATTGGTTTCTGCTGGTGAGCGGTGGCTGATGCAGGCTTGCCTTTTTGAAGGGATTCTTCTATTCCTTTGCCTTTTTTATCGTGGCTGACATACTGCCTCGTCCTTTTTTGGCTTTCTGGTGAAAGCTGTCTCTTCCCTGGTGAGAGCTGGGGATGTTTGCTCCCAAGGGACTCTCCTCTTTCCCTGACCTGAGAAGCGTGGCTCATCCCACTTGCTTGCGAAGCCTTTAGTCCTGAAGACCTTTCTTTATACTCTCCTGGTTTGGGCTTCCAGTTGTCCTCCCTCCCCTCAGTCGAGGCAAACTTGTCCTTACACGGGTCCCTAACTTTTGGTTTCCTGGGTTCCTGTTGTTCCTGGTTGCTTCTCGTTTCTTCATGTTCTCCTGCTTGGAGGCTCCTAACGCACCTCCACTCCTCAGCTGGGGCAGGCACGTTGCTCTGGCTTTTTGTTTCTTCATGCTGTCCTGGTTGGGGCTTCGTGAAACCCCTCCACTCCTCAGCTGATGCGAGCATCTCCCTCTGGCTCTTCATTTCTTCATGCTCTTTTGGTTGGGGCCTCTGAAAGTCCCTCCACTCCTCAGTTGGGGCAGACATCTCCCTCTGGCCTTTAAATGGGTCCTGAAGTTGTGGTGTTTTGAATGTCTGCTGCCCCCGGCTGCTCTGTTCCCTGACGTTGAGGTCATATGGCACCACCTGGAAAGCTGGTGCGTCCTCACTAGCATGTTCCCTCTGGGAACTAGAAAGAGACCTGTGAGAAGCCAAGATGTCTGAAGAAAGGAGCACATCAGTGCGATGGTCCTGAAGGAGCACATTGGTGGCAAAGTCCTGGAGGGGCATGCCAATGGCATAGTCTTGAAGGAGGATGTCACTGTGAGAGTCTGGAAGGAGCTCACCAGTGGCACGGCCTTGAGCCACCTGTGTTTTAAGGCATGGCTCCTTTGGAGGTTGGGCAACTGACTTTGTTGGTGGTGACAGGGTTTTCCTAGTGGCTGGAAACCCCAAGACAGTTCCATTCTCCCAGCTTCTGCCCATGAGGTTGACTATGGGCATCTGATAAGGCAGCCTGCCCTCCTGTCCATTCAGAGGGGCCTCTGAGAGCCCATACCTGTCACCAGGTGAAGTCTTTCCCAGGGCCCTCTGGATTTCTGTATGCTCAGGTGAGGGAACAGGGAGGGGACTCACCAGGGTGGGAACTGTTGCTTTTGTTATCACTTTCATTCCCTGATGGGGCTGAGGTTTTCCAGAGAGCTTATTAGCCAAGTTGACTTTTGAGTGTGCTCTAGATTGACAGGTGGCAGAGGGGGAAAAGGTGGACCTTGGAGAGGACAAGGATTGAGCCCCACCTGGCTTGAGATTTATGGGCTCAAAGGCCTGGTTGGGTAAGCCCCACCTGTGCCTTACCCGCCACCTTATAACATGTGCTTCCAGCATCTGCCGAATGCTTGGACTGAGGAAGGAAAGCTCACGGGAGGAGTTTACACAGGGTTTCCAATACTTTGAGGATGCTAGATTTCTGATTTCCTCACGAGGGTGGGGCTTATAAGAAGCATAGTTGGCGGCAAGCCAGGATTGACGCACCATCACAGGCGTCATACCTTGATTAATCTGCCTCAACTTTGTGCTCAAATGGGCTTTCAAGAATTTTTCTAGATGTTTCTGCTCTGGGCTACTGGGTAAACAGTTTCCAGAGTTACTCTTCAAGGGGCTCATCAAGTATCTTTCTGACTCCTTTTCAGAGTTTCTTAGCAGAAACTTCACTGGGAGGCTGGTCCTGGAGGAAGCTTTTGAGATCCTCCTCAGACATGGCCTTAGACCCTTGCCGAAATCCTGCCCTGGTTGGAATTGCATTTGACCCTTCCTACGGGATCTCCTAGGGCACCTGGACCTTATCTTCTGTCGGTCCAGTCTCCTTTTGCCTGTAAAAGCAGAGGGCTGCCAGGGTCCCTGCTTGCCCTGTGCCTGATAAGTCCCTAAAAATTGGCACTGAGAGGAGCTCAATTCCAGAGACGGAGACAGGTGGATACTGCGGGCCAGGCCCCTCTTGGTTTGCTCTTTGATGAGCCTCTTTTGAAGATGTTGCTTCTGGAGATCAGGGCCAATTAAGTCCTCATGATGAAAGGAAACTGCTGACCTTTGAGCCTGGGAGCGTCCCCTGTCTTGAGGAAGGGTGAGAATGAGTTAGTTAAAGCCTTTCTGAGATCTTTTGACCACAGAGGGTGAAGGCTCCCCACTTTTCAGTTGCTTCTGCAACAAGGGGCAGACATTGAGTTTCAGTTGGGATAAAATATAGTGTCTTGTTCTGAAATGTAGGACAGTCTAGTCCACAGGTACTCATCTGGGGTGGAGAATAAGGTGGTTCGGATAGGAGAGAAGATGGGAGGTAGGGCTGGGCCTGGATCTGAGCCAGAGGTGGGGGCTGGCAGGGAGGCAAGTTTTGAGTGAAAGGCTGGGGTGGGACCCCCGGGCAGGGCAAGACTGGGGCCTGGGAAGCACCTAAAAGTATTCTAGGTTGAATTGAAACTGAAAAGCCATGAGAAACTCCATGAATAAAACAAAGGGTGCCTGCTGTTGAGCAGCGCTCCTAACAGCCACCAGGGACTCGCTGTGCAGAGAGGGGAGACCCCAGTAGAGCTGGCTGTATTTCTGTTCCAGGTGGTCCCTCAAGACCTCGGAGTGTAAGAGCTGCTGAGGACCAGGTAGCTGCTCTAGCTGCTCTGTGTTGTCTTTCATGTTCCAGAAAGATTGAGGGGTTGTGTTGTCCTGCTCAGCACCCAGTGATTTCCACATATTCCCTAAAGTGTTCAGGTGGTAGTCTGAGCTCATTTGTTCTGAGAATGACCCATCCTTTTCTTTCTCCTTACAAGTGTTTAGTTTTACTTTCTTGGTGATTAGAAGCTCCAGCAGCTTCTGGACTTCAGGGTTGACAAATAAGGGGCTACCAGTCTCTACCTGCTTGTCTGTGGGCCCTCCCGAGGACGGGGCCCCTGGTGGCTGGTGGGACAGGTGTTCTTGCCAGGACTTACTCTGTGATGCGGTGGGGAAGAACAAGGCCTTGGTAATCTTCCACCAGCAGGACAGGAACAAAATGTGATAGTATGCGAGGCCAAGACTCAAGATGGCTGCAGTGGTAGATGCCAAAAAAGAATTACCTGGAGGTGAGCTCTTTGCCACAGTGCCAAGGGTGACTCTCTTCAAGTTGGATTGGTCTTCAGGTTCTGTTGACAGGGTGGAGGCCACAGGTAAAGAGCCCTGGGTCAGAGGAACCAGGGCAGCTGATGGGCACACGGCAGGAACATCGTCTTCTGCAGGTTCCCTGCAGGGCTGGTGGGCTGCAGCAGGCGCTGCTTTGCCCACCTCACCAAGGGGGTCTTGACAGGAGAGCTGATGGAAGCCGCCCTTGTCAGGGAGCTTGTGCAGGTGGCTGCAGGAGACATGAGGCACAAGCTGCAGCCAGGAGCCCCCAGGGCCAGGAGGGCTGGGCAGGGCAGGCAGGGGTGGGCACCTGTGGCCCCACGGCCCTCCACGGCCCCCATGCTGACTTCACAGTGCTCCTGCTGTCCCTCACCCCAGGGCTTTAGACGTACGCTGTCCTCAGGGCTCCCCCTCGCATTTCAGCCCCAGGCTCCCTGCAGTCCAGGTGTCACACCATAGGCTTTGGGTGGAAGAAGAACCCAGGAGAGAAGGGAAAGATTCTTTACCTTCGCAGAAGTGAAATCAGGTCCCTAGCCTTTTCCAGCTCTTTCAGGGAATTTCTGCAAGCTGGAAATCAGCAGAGTGGGTCACGATGGTGAAGGCAAGGGCCTAGGGGGTCTTACAGGAGGCTGAGTGCAGTGTCCCTTTAAGGGGACACCATTGGGAGATTGCAGCCCAGGCACCAGCGTCCAAAGCCACATGATCCCTGACAGTGATGGCGAAGCTCACGAAAGGGTTTATCATTTACAAAGTACTTCCATATCCATTACCCCTTGCCGACCTCACGTCCTCCATGTGGGGGAGAATGGGCAGGGGTCACCTTACAGAGGAATCTGAGCAAAGTTAAACAACTTGTCCACGGTTGGACCTGGAGGTCCCACCTCCCAACCCAGGCGCTATTGGTCCACTGTAGCCCACACACCCCTGCTGGGCCACACCCTTTTCCAGGCCCCTTACCACTTCATTGTGCACATGGAATCTGGGAGGTATCTGGGTTCTGCTCTCCTTCCCAGGAGCCTCCCTGAGGATTCTGTTTCTTGAGGGACAGGCCCTGCCACTGGCCTCCTCGGAGCCTGTGGAGCTGGGCCCTCAGGGCTGGGAGAGATGGGGGCTAACCCTCGGGGCACACAGGGATGAATGGCACAACTTACCTTTCACAGCTCTCTTTTTCTCGTTAATCTTGCGTCTCCCCTTCGGCTCCATTTGATGCTGAGAGGCAGAACAAATGAGGACCTGGGACCCAATTCTCACTCTCCCCTCTCTAGACAAGCATCAGACACTCAGTGTCCATAACATAATATGACTTTCTACGTTTAACTAACAGAGCTCTGTGGGTTTTCTTTCCTTTCACTCATTTTTAAAGAGGATAAAAATCTTTTCTGTTTTCCTTCTCTGAAGAACATAAAGAAGGATCTTCAATGTGAGATTCACCCTGGATTTCTTTCGTCACTGTTCCTCTGCTCAAGAAACACAGACATTCTCTGCACTACGGATTCATCTGAGCTCCAGCAGGTGGGGCTCTGCTTCCCAAGGCCAGGGCCACTCCAGCGCCAGCTGTGAGGCTCTCAGGGCCTCAGCACTGCCAGCAGATCAGCCCTCATCCGAGACACCTGTTCACAGCTGGTGATCCAGTGCTCATGGGCCTGTCCTCTGGCTGAGATTGAACTCGGTATCCAGTGCTTGACCTCCGGTCACTGTGTGTGAGACTTGCCCTGGAGCCCTCTACCATACCTGGGCAACTGGTCTGAGACCTTTGGATAGAAATCCTAGTGTTCACTCTATCCCCTGCCCAGGCTGGCTTGTGTCCTTACAGGGATGATGTTCTATACTTGAGAGTAGATGTCCTGTTCTTTCCCATTTCAGGAGTCTGTGTAGTTGACTGAGAAAAGTGGAAATAACGATAGAAAAGAAGAGAGGATCATGTGCTTGTGGGTCTGACCCAAGGGTTCCTTACCTTCCTGATGTTTTCATGTTTCCTGGGAGGTGGTGAAGATACATTATTCTCGAGGTAGCGGAGTAACAGGAAAAAGAGCCCCAGTCCACACAGGAAGGCTAGGATGATGTCACTCACACAGAGAGTGCAACTGGAGTACTGCCAAGTATCAAAAGTGCTTTTCAGAGGAAAGAGCATTCTCCATTATCTGAATCACAGGGCTGCCAGCAGGCAACTGAGCACAGGGCATGTACTTGGAGACTAAAGCCCTAGGCCTACATCATAGAGCTGTGGTTTGGTCACAAAGGGCTCCTGAGGGTGTGGGAGGGAGTAATAGAGGAGGAGGCTGTACCACGGCCCCTCCCTAAACATCTGCCCCACAGCTCTAGCCCTCCACCCTCATGGGTCTTCTAGACCTTAGTCAATTTTCTGTTCGTTCCACCTGGAAATCACATTTTTCCTGATTCCTCAGATCTCTTGGGGATCTCGGCTTGAACCCACCATTTTCATAGCCTTTGAAACTCTGAAATTCTCGCAGGATTTTGGCCGTTTCGCAGTGATTTATACTCTCAGAATCTCCTTTGTTCACAATTCCATCGTTTTTTCATCTCGCATGTTTACATTTAAGTTGTATCAATACTTTCTCAGCAAATTTCAATTATACCGTACAGTATTATCAACTCTGGTCACCATGTTGTACATTAGATCCTAAGACTTTCATCTCATACAAAGTTTGTACCCTGTTGCCACCCTCTCCTTATTTTCCCCAACCCTAGCCCTTGGCAAACACTCCTCTGTTTCTATGAGTTTGACTTTTTTTTTTGTAGATTCTGCATATAATTGATAATAGGCAGTATTTGCCTTTCTCTGTCTGGCTTTCTCTTAGCATGATGTCCTCTAGATTCATCCACATGGTTGCAAATATGAACACCACTTTTCCCATATAAGTTTGTTACTTTCATCAATCCAGAAATAGAACTTTTTTTATACTTAATTTTGAATATTTAATTTGTTATAGTTTCCATCCACCTTTGCCAACTTCACTCAGAATAATTAACACAAAAATTCAAACTAATGATTATTATTTCAAATTTACAAAACCAAGTATAATAAAAAGATAAGTAATTAAACTTCTAAGTGATATGTTTTGTGTTAGTAACATTTTATACTTCTGAAGGTAGAAAAGCCTCACAAAGACTGTACACACACACACACACACACACACACACACACACACATTTCGACAGACCAATGCAGTATAGTCAAATCCAAAAATTAAGCATGTCCTCATTTTCTCTAAATCTTTTGTATATTGTCTTGACCACATTTCTTCTCACTCTGCCCGAAATAGACAGTCTCCATTCTCCAGAGTTTAGAAACATGTGTGGAACTCCCAGAAGTCAGAAATGGGTTAGGTGAGCTTAGGTTCTAATCTTTAGAGTAGACACTGGGACTGGAGGACCAAGGCCTGGATTAAAGTCGTCTACAGTAGCCTTTTATGATATCCCTAGGGTGTTCTACACATTTTCTTTTTCAGAATACACCTTGCCTTCGCCCTCCTACCCTACCCTCTCCAGACCCTGGAGCTTCGAGTCTTGCCTGTACCTTATAGAGAGGGCACTTTGAGTCTTATAGGAAATCCCCTATAACATCATTGGACATCCCTTTGGCAGGTGGAATTGGGTATTCACTTAGGGATTGTACTTTTTAATCACTACCTGGTTAGTTTTTCTTAATATGTGAAATATTTATTTGGCTATACTGTCATGAATGTACATGTTCAAGAACACGTCTCTAGCATCTACTGTTGCTTTTATTACAGGCTCTTCACCCTTTATGATATTGTCACTGGGGCATGACAGTCCTCAGTGTGAACAACTAGCGTACCTGAGGAGCATGGAGGTCCCTAATTTAGACAACTAGAATCAATGGAGATCATGGTGGGTCCTGATTTCTGCTTCATTTGCAGGGGGACTTATGGATGACTAATTGAGAGAGAGAAAATCCTGGGAGCCAGACTCTTGTGGGGTGTTCCCTTCAGGAACCCCTGCAGGCTCTCATGGTGAGGATGGAGAGAGGTTCCCTGGTGGCTCTGGGGGCGGGGGGACGAAGGGGTGGCAATGGAGCTTTCTGTGTAGCAGAATCTTACTCTCCAGAGAAAGGACTTGGCCAGAGTGCGATTCTGAAATCTCATCCCAGCTAGAGGAAATAAATTCTCCCCCAATTCAGCCTTCTACATCCTTCCTTTCTCATGTGATGCGGTGTGTTGGGGGAACATATCAGCAGGGGATAGGGCTTCAAGGAAATGCTGCAGCCAAGGCAAGGAGTAGGGGGAGGGGAAAGAGCCATATCCCTGGGGAGAGTCAGAAACACTTGTGAAGGCCACACCCTCAAACAGAGGCCCGCTAGAGACCGGGATTTACTGCAAGATTATAGAATGTTTTCCCTCCCTCACAGTTGACCATCACACCTGCAGGCCTCCAGGATAGTTAAGAGTAGATCACTGCCAAAAGAACTGCAAGACAGAGACTCAAGCTGAGCAACAGTACCTAGGGAAGCCCCAACATCAAGATGAGAGACAAGGGACTTACCTGGTGGTCCAGTGGTTAAGACTCTGTGCTCCCAATTCAGGGGGCCCAGGTTTGATCCCTGGTCAGGGAACCAGATCCTGAATGCCACAACTAAGACCCAGCTCAGCCAAATAAGTAAATATTAAAAAAAAAAAAAGGAGGAGAGACAAAAACAAGGACATTAGAGGAATTTGAAGCCTTTGGCACCTATGTTACCACAAACATTAAAAACAGAACAACTGACAAAGATCAGAAAATTATATCTACATAAAGGAGGAACTTCCAAGGAGAAATGAATGCTGGTAAAATGAAACCCTTGAGTTTTCTGCTTCTTAATCAATCTAAAAAATAACTTTTTATCAGCCCTGGTGGCCTAATGGATAACATATAACTGTTTTAAGGGAGAGTAGTAACAATGTGTTAAGGAATTATGGCACATGGATAAGTGAAATTAATGACAGCCACGTCACAAGGATGGGAGAAAAGAATTGGGAATACTATGTTATAAAGTTCCTGAACCCATGAAATGGTGTGGTGTTATTTCAAGGTGGGAGTAGTTTATTTCAAAAATGCATATTGTAAACTCTAAGGAAACCATAAAAAATTTAAGAAGTATAACTTACACTCTTAAATGAGGAGATAAAATGGAAACATTAGGGGAAACTGGGAACTGGGTACAAGGAACAGTCTGTACTATTTTTGCAACTTTGCTGTTATTCTAAAATTATTCCCAAAGTAGTAGTTTAATATGCTCCTTAAGTGTACTTGCTTAATTATGAAACTATCTCAAATAAATTAATGGTGCATCTCTTGCCCTCAGTTCCGAATTTTTGAAAAGTAAAAAATCCTGGAAAAATTAGCACATTTAAGTCAGTTTCTCCACCCCACTCCAGGTGATACTCTCCACATTATCCCTCATATGGCTATACAAATTATTTAGTTCTTTTTAGGATGCTAATACAGCTTTCACTATAGCTATGTATGCCCCATTAATGTATGTAACAGAATATGCCCAGATAGAATGCTGGATATATATGCCCTTATTCATGTTTTCAAAGACAAAAAATAAGTAAGAGGATTGATTTTATTCAGGCTTTTGCAATAAGAAGATCAGAATGTCTTGCAGGGTGGTTTTTGCCTTAGACTTTTTTAGGGAAAGTAGGAAAGTTACAGGTGGGGCTGATTTACAATTGGAATTATTTTGCAATTAGGTGAAGTCTCAGTCAGTTAGATGAAGAGGAAGGTTCATCTCTGTGTCTGGCTAGTTTTAGAAGGACACCCAGTTCTGAGCTCAGCTAATATTTCATGAAACAAAGAAAGGGAAGTTGAGAGATCAGTGTCTGGTCTTATCAGCAGGTTAAAGCAAAAGGGGAAAAGTTGGTGTTTCCCTGGTCACAGATAAACAAGGGAGTGATCTCCAGGTCTTAGGGGAATCCTGAGAAGGCCTGGGTAGCAAATCTTATCTTAAGTGGGGTGGTTCTTTGTGGTACACGAAAGGTGGAGGATTTCAGAAAACAGAGGATAAGGTGATTTCTTAACTGTTGCTATTTTCTGAGATCACAAATCACAGGTAAAATTCAAAACTGTTGGGCCTCAGTTTTGTTCATGACCAAGAAATGTCATTCATTGTTGAACAACACAGAGACAATCATAAACCTTTGAGTGGGTCAAATCTGGGTCTAAGGAATAATCTCCTGAAGACTCTTGTTTGGCGTTGTTCCTGCAAAATCATTTGAACAATTGTTGAGAGGAAGTGGAAAAGATGAGTGTTTTAGAGTTCTGGAGATCAGGCGTCTTAAAAGAGGGATTCTAAAATGAAGAAGAGAAGTATTAACATAAAATATTATAGTAAGGAAAAAGTCTGTACCCTCTCTTTTCCGTGTGAAAATTAGAGGCAAAATCATATCAACTTAAAATTATGTTTAGTAATGAATTTTCAGGATTTTAGCTTATTTAAAAATGTATAGGTATCTAAAGAATACTATTATTTAAATCAGTTTAGCATAAGTCTAATGTTTTGAGTTACCTAAAGATCTTGGAAACTATCTTCGTACCACAAAGCATAAGCACTGTTAAGACAAGATTGGTTTGAATATTGATTCAATTTGGTTAAACAAAAATTTACATTTTTCATAATCGGAAACATCTGGTAGATACAATGCTAGTTTATTCAATCAGAAAAATTTTATAAGTTTAGGAAGAGCATATCCAGGTAGAATAAAAATGTATGATGTTGAAAACATAGCTGTTTTTATTAAACCAGTAATATTAAACTAGTCTTTTTTGACAAAGATTTGCCTTAATTATGTAAACTTGAATTTTAAGAACTTTTTAGTTAGTTTCCATAAGAATACTTTTTTAAGCATATGAAAATATCAGAAGTTCAGTTTCCTTAATTTCTGGTAATTTTAGAACTATTTATGTGTGTTTGTTTATGTTTAAGCTAATCAAAACAGAATTCTCTTTAAGAAATTTCATAGTGCAATTTTGTAATACCATCCAAAGGTAGAAACTTATTACACATTCATAGACAAAAATACATACAGACACAGATAGAGAGCTTCAAGTCTACAACTTTAGCCATGCGTTGGACAAAAGCACAGAGATACTAATACATGATCCCTGGGCCATATAAAAGAGTTAGCTTTCATCCTTGTCCCACCAATACTTGTAAAAGAGATCTTCAAGATTCCCTTTGTCCTGATGTGTAATCTAATGGATGCTGTGTAGTAAACTTTCGACAAGTAACCAAGAAGAGAACAAGTGGCCATCTGGGTGTCTCCAAAATCCATCTGAGTGGCAAAACATCCAGCTTGTTTCCAATGAGATTTTTCAGCCTAGGTTTTAGCAGGCTGTTGTGCCGTAGGTTCCTTAAGTAGAGTTTCCCATCTCTAAAAAAGGTTGAGCAAGGGGAAGTATGTAGGTGGCAGAGGACAGATTTTCTTGGGAAGTGTCTATGTTAACATTTTTGTCAGTCAGGTAGTTTCCTTGGCTTTGGGAGTTATGGCTTCCAGTGTGAGCTTTGATTTTGAGAATAGCTAATTATTTGGTTTGCAATGTCTTCTAATAGGTCAGTGACTTGTGTTCCGTTTTTGATGGGTATTCCTGCAACTGTCATTGAACACTCTTTGTTTCCATTAAAGGGGGCTTAGGGGTCTTGACAGAAGCAAAAGAAAGTCAGGTGGTCAGTGAGAGCAATTCAGGGGCAAAGGTGCCTAGGCAGAGTCAGGGGCCCAGAAGGTAAGGCCATTGGGAGAGCAAAGAATACTGTTTTCCAACTGGATAGTTATTCTCTTCCCAGAAAGTTTACTGCAATTTTGGGGCTAATGCTGGGTAAACCATGCCAGGTAGTAAGAAGTTCTAGTGAGACAGAAAGAGGTTTAGATAAAGGCAGGTCATACACAGCATAAATGTATGTCAGTTCTAGAGTTCTCTGCGCCTCCTTGGGCCACATGGCTTCCGTTAGAGAGACCTCCTGCAGGAATGCAACTTTCTATTCTCCCGCACAGATGGCCAACCTGCTACTGCATGCTGAACCCTTGCTCTAACTGACTAATAAATTTTTCTTCTCCACTTACTTCTGCTTTTAGTAAGTGAGCCAATTCACCCCATTTCCTATTATAAATTAGATAAACCAAACATCAAAAACAAAGAGAGGGATAAAGAACCAGTTTCTTGGTTAAGCTTGGCCTCTTTTATGTGTATCCAGTTGTTGTGTTTTTCTGCTTTAATGGGATGTGGTATTAATAGGAATAAAGTCAATGAGGCAAACAAGTCTGAGGGGTGTGAACATCACATAATAAACACTGTAGGAGGGCTGGTTTCCATAGTTGTATGTCAGCATCACTAGGCACAGAACATTCTAGAGACACCTGAGTGGTTTGGGACCACTGGGTCAGGGATAGCAATTCTTGTGTGAGAAATTACAAATAAATAATTAGCATGTGTTCATGCAGAAGAAACCCTATTCACAGTAAACCAATTAAGGGTGCCTGAGGATAGGAGCACAATAGAGAATCACTGTACTTACAGTTAAATAGAAAAAGGAGACTACAGAATATGCCTCTATATTGGTTTAATTTGTAAATTAAAAAAATATTGTGAGGTTTTATTTGAATAAAGAAAATGATATATTCAAATACATGTATATGTTTCACATATATCTATAAAGACATATAATGAAATATTATTTATCCATAACAAAGAATGATATCCTGCCATTTGCATGAACCTGGAGGACATTATGCTAAGTGAAATGAGCCAGACACAAATAGGTAAATGCTGTGTGATTTCACTTACATCTGGAATCTGAAAAAGTTGAACTCATAAAGCCAGAGAGTAGAATGGTAGTTTCCAGAGGCTTGGACGTGGACAAAATGGGGAGAAGCTGGTCAAAGGGTACAGACTTCCAGTTATAAGATGAACGAGTTCTGGGGATCTAACGTACAGCCTAGTGACTATAGTTAATACTATAATGTATACTTGAAATTCACTAAGAAAAGCTAACTATGTGAGGTAATGGATGTGTTCATTAACTTGATTGTGGGAATCATTTCACAGTAGATATGTATATTAAATCATCACATATGGCATTTAAAAAAATCACGTGTACAGCCTAAATATATACAATTTTAATTTGTCATTCATACCTCAATAAACTGGAAAAAATACTGAAAAAAATAGTGGAAAGATAAGCCACAGACCGTGAGAAAATATCTGCCATTCATATCTGATAAAGAACTTATAGCCAGGATATGTAAAGAACTCTTAAAAACTCAATAAGAAGAAGACAAAATAATTCAATTTAAAAATGGACGAAAGATTTGAATAGACATTTCCCCTAAAGAAGGTATACAAATGGTGAATGCCACATGAAGAGACATTCGATATCATTAGCTATTAGGGAAATGCAAATTAAAACCCCAGTCACATCCACAAGAATGGCTAACAATGAAGAGAAAGAAGATAAATATTGGTGAGGATGTGGGGAGGAACATTGCTGGCAGGAATGTAAAATGGTACAGCCACTTTGGAAACCAGTTCAGCACTTTCTTAAATTGTTAAATTTACCACATGTCCTAGCAAAATTCCACTAGTAGGTAACTACTCAAGAGAAATGAAAACATTATGTCTACAGAAAGACTCAACACATGACTGTTCCTGGAAGAATTATTCATAATAACCAAAAAGTGAAGCAACCCAAATATCCATCAAAAGCTGGGTAAATAAAATGTAAAAGTGGTTAATTAAACCTGTGATAATAATAGCAAAAAGGCCCAAGGGGAGAAAACAGTACACTGCTGTAAGGTTCTTATACTACCTGTGAAGTGGTATAATAAAAGCTGAAGATAGGCTGTAATAAGTAAAAATGTATATTTGAAACCCTGAAGCTACAGCTAAAACAACACAACGAATCACAACCGGTAAATTCTATGTTCCAGGTGATGCTACCCGCTGAGTTATAACAAACCTGCCAATATCTAACAAAAGGCAAAGTAAAAGATAGGAGATTTTTATACCTGCTTTCACTTGGCTTTTTAGTTATCTGAATTCATTGACATAATATATGTCTTGTGTGAAGAAGATGGCAGAGAATAGTATTGAGAGTTGTTTTCTGCTCTCTGTTTTTATGTTTTCAAGGAACTATTTAACCTTTACCCTCTCCAATCTTAGGCAAAATTGCAACATTTTGCTCTCTATCTCCACACAATTAGCCTTTCATGTACATTAACCAAACAAGATTATTTACTATAACACTATTTGATAACCATAATTCAATGTGTTTTAAAATGAGGTATGCTCTGCAGAAAGAAGAGTCAATAATGCTTCCCAGGTGAGAAACTAAGAAGTATGAATAATGATTGTAGGACTCATGTGGCTTTGTTATTACAAGGTTTATAAAGCTAAAGCTCCCCAAAGAGTTTACATGCTTTAAAACCCTGAACTGTAGTCAATCTGAACTTGTTTAGATTGCACATCTTTATTCAGAGTGTTAAAATGTACATAGATACCTTTGAAATATATTCACAGTGAAAACTCAACATTCAAAACTATGTTGCAGTTTTTACTTCACTCCTCCCCATACTCTCTGAGGTTTTTTCATTCTCCTAAAATTTGGGCATTGTCAATCCCTGAATGAATAAAATAATTTTTTCAAGTCAGGTGCCCTTTGGGAAATCACATCTAAATTACTCGAGCAAAATGTTGTAGAAAAACGTTCCGTAGGAAAACTTTTGAGATACACAGAAAACCTCTGTCTAAGCCATGTAAAAACTAACCAGAATAGCCAAGAAGTTTGGGAGTTGGAAATAAAAAGACATAGACCACAACACATGCACAAATATACATCTCAATATTTTCTTGTTTTCTATTTATAATCAGAGTAAAAAAATGTCACTAGGGCTTCCCTGGTGGTGCAGTGGTTGAGAATCTGCCTGCCAATGCAGGGGACATGGGTTCGAGCCCTGGTCTGGGAAGATCCCACATGCCCTGGAGCAGCTAGGCCCATGAGCCACAACTACTAAGCCTGTGCATCTGGAGCCTGTGCTCCGCAACGAGAGGCTGCGATAGTGAGAGGCCCGCGCACCATGATGAAGAGTGGCCCTCACTTGCCACAACTAGAGAAAGCCCTCGTACAGAAATGAAGACCCAACACAGCCAAAAATTAAAAAAAAAAAAAAAAGAATTGTCACTAAATGGTTATGAAGGAATTTTAAAATAAATCTGATGTTATAACTATTGAGATAAATTAGTAAATCAAACTGAACCAAAAACAAATGTGTTTATGGGGGCAGGGGGCAGGCTCATTCATGGAATGGTTTTGGAGAATTAAAAATATAAACTAAATGGAATATTCTTTATTGAAAAATATTGTGAGGTTTTAATTTGTTTATAAACAAAGTCCTTTAAAATAATCTGTTGAGCCAAATAATTCCTATTTCCCTTCAATATCATTAGGAAAACCAGTGAGCTATTCTTATACATGGTAATTAATAAGTCAGCATATTGATTAGAAACTGAGATGTATTTATCATATTTCATTGTTATACAGACATCAAAGACTGTAAGCATCTTGTTGTAGCAAATTTGATATATTTTATTTCTAAGTGGCAGCTAAGGAAGTACATTTTCCAGCTCACCCTTCAAAAGAACCTACTGTGAGAAGTGTGAGAAAGTGACAGCCTCCAGCTGCTGTGCCTCTGGACCTTTGGGACCTCCAACAGCCTTTACACTGAGGCTATGCTCTCCCCAGGCTGCTCCCAGCCAACGTTTGGATAATGGAATACGGCCCTCCCTGCCCTGTGTGGGATTACCATAGCTGGCAGCCTTTGCTCCGGGACTCCCTATACGTGTAGCCAAGACTTTCTCAGAGTTGCATTGAAGTCTGAGGCTCTTCTTCCACAATCCTCCCTCCTTCCCTGTCTCCTTTCACAGGTGTCAGATCTGCAGGGCAGTTTGAATGCTTTTCCCTCCTACTCCTGCTCCATCACTTCTTTATCCTCCACAGGTGTTTCCCCAGCAGATCACTTACATGTCTGATTTCATCTTGGCATCTGCTTGCAAGAGAACCCTAAGTGATCCACTAAGAAAAATTTCCTTTGGGCTCCTCTAGACTCCACTTGATCAACAGCAAGTGAATCCTTTTCTAGGAATTAATGGCGACACTCAACTCAGCTTAACATTCAAGGTAGGAAAGCAAGGATTATTTTTCACTCCAGAAAATGAATGACCCATTGGGACTGCAGATAATAAAACTTGGGGAATAATAAGAGGCATCTCCAAAGGACTGGAAATGCTTCATCTAGATTTAACACAGACAGGGCATTGTCCTATAAAACCACACAGATCTTAAATTCAATAGATCAAAATTTGTTTAAATTGTGTAAATCTAGAAAGATCTTAATTGTTCTTTTAAGTTTAAAATATTCGCATAATTCATGACAGGTTAATTTTTTTCAAGGATTTTAAAAAATTTGTTTTCACATGTGATTTTTTTTTATAATGCAAAGTAATTCAGATCCTAATTAGGAGAATAAATAGGCACCATGTATGGCTCCCTCCACGCCCCCTTTTCATACCCAAAGCTCTGTTTTCTCTTCAACACCATCTGTTTAAATCTCCCAGTCTAGCTGAGATCCTTCTGGCCTGTTCTCTAACTCATCAACTAAAAATACTTAGTTTCAGCACTTAAAAGGAAAGACTGTTCTGCCTTTTCTTAGAGCTGGAACCCACTTGTTCTGCCCTGCAGCCCCCTGCCCCTACCTCACTACCTGGCTCACCCCATCTTGTCACTTGTTTCTAACACTGATGACCCTCCATGGGGAGATCTCTCCCCTGATCCTTCTTCCTAAGTAACCCCTTTCCATCTTTTTCTCCTTGACTTGTTTATTTTTCATGGCATTTATTAATAACTAAAATTATTTTTCTTTGTCTGCTGCCTTAGTAATTAAGGAAATGTAAATTAAAACACAGTGAGATACCATTTCCTGAACAACACCAAATTGGACACATTTAAAAAAGGTGACATTGTCTTTAAACTGCTTGTAGGGATGTAAATTGTTACAACCACCTTGGAAAACAGTTTCTCATAATTTCGTAGGTGTGAATGTGTAAACATTTTGACACAGCAATTGCACTGTATATAACCTAGAGAAATTCCAGCTCCTTTACATAGAAAACTCATTTAAGAATATTCGTAGCTGTTTTTATTGTAATATCAAAAATGGGGGAAAAACAATCCAATCAATTGGAATAGATGCATTTGCTTAATATAAATTTATAAGGGATACAATAAAGCAATGACAATAGACTACAGTAAAATTTTCATAATAATATTATAACACTGAGCAAAAAGCTAGTTGCAGAATACGTACAGTATGATTCCATTTTTTTAAAGTTCAAAATATGCAAGTCAAAGCAATATCTTATTTAGCAGTATATTCATATTGATGAAACTGTAAAGAAAAACAGTGGAAATAACAAACAGGTTAGGATTAAAGAAGGACCAACAGAGGCCTTCAAAGATATGGGTAAGTTTTCTTTTTAGGAAGAGTGGTTACACATGAGTGTTCATTTATTTTTATTCCTTACATCTTCTGCATAACTTTCACACATTATTTTGCAAGTTTTAAAAGACAAATCAAAACAATAATGTCAACAAACAATTGGGGAAAAGGAATATAGCAATAGCAACAAGAAAAAGTGAGCCCTGTCTGCTAGAAAGTATTACAGAGGACACAGAAAAACACATTCAAATGGGTTCTTTGTACACCAGAGGAAAGCTTTGTTTCACAACATCTTAATGATTTCAGTGAGGTTCCTAGCTTTTGAAACAGTGATTCTCTGTTCCCTCCCGCTACCTTGTTTATGACAAGGTGGATTCGACTAAGATACTTCTGACAGCTTTTAAACCTAAAACGCAATATAGAACTCTATTTCTTCTTTGACACATGCCACTTACATCTTTTTTTGGAGTTGGACTGTAGTTGTTTCATAGATGTGGGTCTTATGCCATGATCTGACCACACCCAGTCCCTGGTGTACCACTGCAAAGCCTCTTAGGATCAGGAGACCCTCACAAATGGAAAAACTGAATTCACAATGGGACGTCAGATCAAATGTGTATGACATCAGTCTAGTGGCTTTCTGAGTTAACCGACCCTGGGGTATATACGCGGTAGCCATAAAAGGTACTTTTAAGGAGATTAAAATGTACACTACTGAAAAAGATCAAAATTAAAATACATAACTGTCTTCATAGAAATTTAAATACCATTTTTACACATAGATTGTTTTGTTTGTGTAGTTGTAACAAAATAATCCTGAAGATGCATAACATGTTCTGTTTTGTAAGACAACTGTGAAGATTGTAGGTATTTATATTGACTAGTGAGAATGATAGCATTTTACAACTGGCTTTGACATCCCTCATCTCACACACTGGATAAAAAAACTGATGATCAGAGAGATTAAGTAATTTCTCTTCAGTCAGGCACTGAGCTGGGACCAGAACCCAGGTCCTCCTGACTCAGGGGTGGTTCCTCCTTTCACCATCCAGCCCTGTCTGAAAAGGTTTACGGTCCATGGCAGTATCATATAGTGTATCTCATACCACCTTATTCTCTGTGATTAACACTGTTATTTATGAAGCTTACTCAGTGGTCCAGGATGCAACTTCCCATAATCTATGAGTGCTTCTACATCATTTAGCCACATCCACAAGACAGTAAACTAAGGACTTTCCCCAAACTATAGGCCGTAGTAGTAGATATCCCAGGCAGTAAAACATGTCCTGGAATAAAGAAATTCTTATGATTCATACCAGACTGCTGTAGCCCTGTTGGATTCCCTACAGCTTTAAATTTCGTATTCTTTTTTTTTGTTTTTTGCGATACGTGGGCCTCCCACTGTTGTGGCCTCTCCCGCTGCAGAGCACAGGCTCCGGACGCGCAGGCTCAGCGGCCATGGCTCACGGGCCCAGCTGCTCCGTGGCATGTGGGATCCTCCCAGACTGGGGCACGAACCCGTGTCCCCTGCAACGGCAGGTGGACTCTCAACCACTGCGCCACCAGGGAAGCCCCAAATTTTTTATTCTTAATGCAAGACTCTGCACAAAGCAGTTTAGAAAACAATGTAAACTAAGTAAACTAAGACAGTGGTTTTGTTTTCTCCCATTTCCTACTTATTGAATGTTCTTGCTGCAAATAAATCAGATCTCTTTATTTTCCTATGAAATATCCAGTGCTATGCAAGAATGTTGGAATCAGATGATTCCAGTGTGTCTGACATCTTGTTGTTGGTGTCCGTTGAGTGTCTTTGTCCTTTCTCATATATGTTGTGATCATCTTGGTTCTTACTATGAGTGATTCTCAATAAAAACCTGGGTGTTTTGAGTATTACATTATGAGATTCTGGATATTATATAAATTTTCTGTTTGACTTGCCTCTTCTGACGCCACTCTAGCAGGGGATGACAAGCCATCTAATTACTGCCTGGTGGAAATGGGGGTCCAGGTCATGGTCTCCAGGTTTTGGATTTGTCTCTGTTCTCACCCAGGGAGCGAGGGGTTCCTTGTCACTGCTCAGTGGGGTTGGGAGTTCTGGCTCCCACTGGACCTTCACTGATACCCCCTGCTGGGAGGGGCATGGGTGCCTTGTTCCTGCGCCTCCTTTTGCCTAACTTGACATCACGGAAGAGCCTCATTACCTTTGGATGGTGGTGAGAGTCCTGACACTGAAACCACCTCTGCAGGGAGGGGTCAGTGTGCCTTATTCTTGCTGGGTGGAAGTGGAAGTCCAGGGTCTCTGTGGTCTTCAGGGACACTGCTGAGATGGTCACTCATTACCACCGGCATTACCACCTGCTGAGGATGAATATCCTGGCTCCTTATGTTAAGTCATATGGACCTTGTTCAGGCCCAGCTCAGCAGGGGAGGGTTCTTTTTTTTCCAGTAGGCGAATAACGAGAGATCCACACAGCACAAGCCTTATTCAATGGGAAAAAAAAAAAAAAAAAAGGAGAAGCAGGAAGTAAGTTCATGGATCAACTTCTCACCCACCTGGTGAAAGTGATATAACTGTAAAGAGTAAAGACAAAGGGAAGAGGAGTGAGGCAGAGGATGGGAAGGCACATGCCTTAGTTAACCAGGGAAGGGGCAGGGCTTTTTTGAGGGAGTGGGATACTACCCCCTTTATAGACATTTTTGGTCCTTAATGTCTGGTTCTGGCCACCAGTAGGTGTGTCATTTAATATGCTAATGTAGTAAAATCAACATATAATGAGACTCAGGGTCAGTTGGAGGTCAGATTCGTTGCCATCTTGGTCTCAAGCGGTTCCATCTGTTTCTTTTTTTTCTTTTTTTTGTGTGTGTATCTTCCTTTCTTATCTGTGGACCCTTTAGCTTAAGGATTTATGTTCACTCCTGCTAAAGGTTGGTGGGGGGAGGGTTGGAGGGTTGTGAGCAAGGACACTCCTACTAAAGTTGGGGGTGGATGGGTTTTGAGCAAAGATCTGGAGCGACTCTGGCAATACCTTTTCAGGCCTTCTCTGATGCCCAGGGACTGGGGGAGTCAGTACTGGGTTGCCTTATTGCAGACTGGCAGGGGTGGAAGTCTAGACTCCCAAATTGGACTTTGCTGGTAGGGTTGGGGAGGGGGCTGTAGTTTTTCTGTGGTGTTTGGCTGGAGTAGAACAGTTACTGCCTAAAAGTTTTCTGTATCTTTAGGCCTCACGTACTCTGGTACGTTAGCTAGAGAGGTCAGGCTTTTATTGGGATTTTATTTTACTTTGTACACTATTTTGCCTTTTCCAATTGGCATTTATGGGTGCTGACTTCTCCAGACCCAAGTCTGGAATATTAGATGCAAAAAGAGAAAAACCCAGGCAACTCACTGTCACCTATAAAATTCTAACACTTTACCAATTCCAAAAGAATATGACCCAACTATTACCTGCATTTCACAGTGATTTTTCAATACAGAAATATTTTTATCAGTAGAATCAGATTTATTCTGCATACCTACCACCTCTTATTCACCACCTAACACCTATTTGGGGGACAATTTCTATTTATCAGCTACTAAAAACCATCTTAGATATTCCAAATGTTGCTATCTCAATCAGTAATATATCATTTGTTAATAGCCCAATGGCCAACAGCAAATGTATATAAATCATGGCTTGCATCCATTTGTAATTCACTAGAAATGCAGAAAGAATTTGGGAAAAAAAAGTATTCAACTAGGTAGAGGTCATGGTAGATACTTTAAAGACTAGAAAATAAATCACTAGTTCTTAAGCATATGTCAGAATTACATAAATTTAAAGAAGAAAGACTGACAATTTGGAGAATAGTAACATGAGCAGTCACGTGTAGGAGGCCGAGAGCATAGCATGAGTGAGGGGACAGGGGCCTCCCTGTCTCTGGTGGGAAAGACATGTGCAGGGGCCACTAGGCACACAGGATAAGCAGAGGTAGGCAAGAGCATGGCAGGTTTTAGGAGACAGACATCAGCATTTTAAGGGGATTTCAAAGGTGAAGGAAACTGTTGACTCTTGGAAATGAGGAAAAGGGAAGAGATCAGTTATTGGGAATAAGTGAATCTAGATACTCTAAAGGTAGTAGATGATGAGACTGAGGTCAGCAGCAAGGTTAGTTTGAGGCAGAAGATTCTTGAAGGAGGAGGTAGATGGAGTCTGGAAATAAAAGCTGAGGAAGAGGCAGGAAGCAGCCTACTGAACGGCCTTTCCAGAGGCTCTTCTCTGAAATGTTACCCAAAGCCTCCTTCCTCAGTCCAGTGGCACTCCCCCAGGCCTGGCCCTCACCGACCTTCTCGTGACATCCTCCTCCCAGTGAATTAAAGGTAAACATAATCATCAGACTTAGGGCAATAGAATAAAGGGAATGAGTATGAAGAAAGAGGCAGACGTCTCTATCCTAGAAATCCACGAGAAAGGGACCATCTCTGACCACATAACACAGGGAGGACTGAAATTTGGGGAGAAGAGAGAGGTGGATTAAAGATGTCTTAAATTGAAGGAGAGAGCCAAATTCCCAGGTCAGGGCATATGGCACATCCACTTTAGAGGCCCTGGAAACCCCTTCATGACTGAATTGAAAGATATTAAATTGGGCAGGTAGATAGGAAGATGCCAGGCTGATCCTGGGGATCACCAAATCCCTTTCCCACCTAGGCCCTCCTCTTTTGATTATTCATTTTTCCAGTTCACAGTTTTATTTGCTAGAAAAAGTTACTCTTGCTGCACAGATTTAAAAAAAAAAAAAGCCAAAATGTTTCCAGAAATGCAAAGAACTTTTCAGAGGGGCTCACAGCGTCACTGGGGAAGAAGTGAAATTTTGTCTCAATACTTCTTTTCCTTCCAAAACTCCTCACACAGTCTTCTCTGAGTCCTGAACCATCAGACCTAGTCCTCCCCCACATCCCCACACAAAGCACTGCCCTCCATATCCTTGAACTCAAGGTGGGGATGTACCAACCCCCATCCTTATTCCCTCCAATCTCAAATCCTCCAAAACCTGAGGACCATGAAAGGTCCCAGGCAGTAACACTTCTCTCAACAGAGGCAAAGAAATATTAATAAAAACAAAAAGAAAGAAAGAAGAAGGAAAGAAAGAAAGACTTATTGCTTTTTCTGTTAGATGCATGATCCCATTGCTTAACTATACCTAATGAGGCCTAATTCTTCCTTCTAAATCTGGCCTCTCAGTCAGCAACAGATTTCACCAGTCCCACTGTGTATCCTGATGATGCGCTGATAACCAAATGTCATTCTTGAAAACACGTGGAACTTCTGACTATTTTCTAGTGCAGGAATTTTGCAACCAGATTTCTAAAATGCATAGTGAAACTGATTTCAACACTAAACTTAAATAATTGATCTTAGGTTATGAATACAAATTATGAATAACCATAATATTATGAATAACCGCAAATTATGAATAATCATAAGTCCAGTTTGGTTTACTAACATCTAATCCTCAGCAGAATGGAAAATGAAAAATATAACATTCTATATTACATATGCTATCAAATTTTAGCCAGTCTTGGAGACTGTCTTGGTTCTAGGACAAAGCCACATTTTGAAAGCAAATTCTTTAGAGTAGTGTTTCTCAAACTTCAGAGAATGTAAGAATCACTGGGAGGACCCCCCCAGACCCAGAGATTCTGATCCAGTATTTTGGGACCAGGGGGAGGGAATTTGCTTTTCTAATACAAGATGTTGTTGATGCTGCAGTCATCAGCACATTTTGAGTCGTACTGCCTTGAAAGATTCCCTGTTTATTTCCATTTTCATCATTGCTGTGTTCTCCATACCTAGTAGCTTAGAACCATTCATTATAATATAACTGAAGAGAGGTAAGTTATAAGAAATTTTGCTCCCTTTAATTGCTTGATTTTGAATTGCATCCTTTGCTCAGTAAGCTACCACTGAACCAAGAATATAAAATAAACCCCTAAATTCTAGCAGTTAGAACATCAAGAATTAAGAATGTGCAGTTTGAATGAGCAAGACATCCTTGGTCCCTCAATGCAGCCCTCAAGTAAAACAGTGCCAGGAACTGTTTTGATTATTATGTCATCATGGCAGTCAGAGCTCATCGCCCACAGAGTTTAGTGCGGTGACATTGGCTGCTGATAGCGTTTTCTCATTAGCCCTTACCTGTAACATGCTTGGAGAATAGAGGGATACTTAAAATGAACTCACCATCTCTTGGTTTGACCAATCTCCATTTAATGGGAATAATTAGTTTTTCCAAAAGTCATACTGATAGGATATTTTTACTGTTCTGTAGATTTGAAAATTCTCATTGGTGAGGATCCCTTGAAGATATGGCCACTCCCCAGGGCCAGAGAATGACACTCCCCAGCCCCAGGGCCTACCTGACTGTTGGCAAGAGGCCCAGCGTCTACCATGTGGGCCTGTCCATAGCGCAGCTTATAGCATGAAACTGGCTTCTTCCAGAGCAAGTGAGTAAGAGAGGGAGAGCAAGTCATTTTGTCACTTATCTTGGAAGCAGTACCTCTATTCATGCTTCTGCTATATACTGTTTGTTCGAAGGAAGTCAATAAGTCTAGCCCATATTTAAGGGAAGGGGGAATCATACAACAGTGGGGATACAAGAAGATAGGGGCCTTTGGGGGTCACCTTAGAGGCTGCCTCCCATAAGAACACTTTTTTGAAATGCTTTCTACATATACAAAATGAGCCAGTCTCCACAATTTATTCATCATAAAATTTCTCTGGTCAGTCTTAACATCAAACCGGCATACACTGCAATTAGCCTTAATTGTTGGCCTGTCACAATACATAGTCCATTTTTCTAATTTGATAATACAGTTGAAATTTTTGATCACATTTAATTTGTTTTGTTTCTCATATAAAAATTTTTTATATAGAAAATTTTTAAAAAGTTTAGAGGACAATGTTGAACTTAAATGTATACTTTTATAGGTCTTAAGAGCAAAGAAAATTATTTTTTATTTTGGGATAATTAAATGGTCCTCAGAAACTTACTTGTACTATGTGTTTGCTTATAGAACCTTTCAAGTTTGAGTACATAGTTGAACTTTCAAATAGTAATTTGGCAGAAGTAAAATGGTTAATGTTGACAAATTCACATAGAATATCGTCTCATCAGTATCCAGCATAGATCTCACACTTCATACACCCAGAAGGCCCACTTGAGACCAAGATGTCATGATGAGGTTCCTCCCTCCCCAGTAAGGACCACAGCTCAGCCAGCTGCAGACAGAGCTGATCAACAGGTTCATGCTCTAAAAGCAGAGTTGCATTATCTCATTCAAACTGCCTAGTAAAAATTTCTATTCTAGGTATGCTTCTTACCTTCATCCCAAAGGTACGCAGAAGAAACTAGAGGAGAGTTTTCTGGAAAGACACATCTGGTCCTTCTGTGTGAACTTCAGTCACTCAAAATGGGTATGCTGCCTGTAGAAACATTTCAGCTTGCAAAAAACCTGGCCCAGTATCAGACTTCACTTGAATTCTACACTGGTAGCAGTGAGTGGAGAGGAAAGTCGTGCAGGGACAATATCCTGCAGAGGAACACAGTCTTGCGTGTAAGTGTCTCCTTGGTTTTGCCAAGCCTCAGTTTCCTCTTCAGTAAGAATTAAGTAAAAGAGTGACCTTGGGTTAGGCAAAGTCCTAGATACAACATCAAAAGCACAAGTGATTGGACTTCCCTGGTGGCGCAGTGGTTGAGAGTCCGCCTGCCAATGCAGGGGACACGGGTTTGTGCCCCGGTCCGGGAAGATCCCACATGCCACAGAGCGGCTGGGCCCGTGAGCCATGGCTGCTGCGCCTGCACGTCCGGAGCCTGTGCTCCGCAACGGGAAAGGCCACAACAGTGAGAGGCCAGCGTACTGCAAAAAAAAAAAAAAGCACAAGTGATTAAATAAAGATAAGTTGGTCTTCATCAAAATTCAAACATCTTGAACTTCAAAAGACATCATTAATACATGAAAAAACAGGCCATAGAATGGGAGAAAAAAATTTCAAAGCATATATATAATAAATGACTTGTATCTAAAATATATTTTCAAAGCATACTCAATTACCAGAAGAGAAAAATGCAATAAATAATAAACAAATATTTTTGAATAGACATTTCATCAAAGAAGATATATATAGGAGTGACCAAGCACATACATGATTCTCAATATTTTTAGACATTTTAGTAATGCAAGTAAAAAACACAATGAGATCCTAATTCACAATCACTAGAATGACTACATAAAAACACTGGACAATAACAAGTGCTGGAGAAGATGTGGAGAAATTGGAATCCTCATTCATTGCTCAAGGGAATATAAAAAGATGCCGCTCTCACTTATTTGAAAATTAACTCCTGAGCATCCATCCAAGAGAGATAAAAATATGTGTGTCTGTACAAAGATTTGTACACGAATGGTCATAGCAGATCATTTATAACAGCTAATAAGTGGAAATAACACAAATGCCCATCCATGTTACAACACAGATGAACCTCAGATATAAGTAAATTTTAAAAAGCACAGATTATAAAATTCTATTTATATGAAATATCCACAAAATATAAATATGTAGAGACAGAAAGTACATTAGTGATCACTTAGAATTGGAGTGGGAATGAAGAGTGCCTGCAGATGAACACGAGGGATCTTAATGTGGGGGCGGAAATGTTCTAAAGTTGGGTTGTGGTCTTAGTTGTACAACATTACAAATTTACTAGAAGCTATCGAATTGTACACCTAAATTTGGTGACTTTTATGGTATGTATATATGTATACTTATACCATATAATATATAATTTTATGTGTATATATATATGATATATATACATCAATAAAGCTGGTAAAAAAATAAAATACACTGGTAACTTTCAGTGTTGTGGTAAAAAATGCATGGTGTATGGGGCTAGTTAATGAATGGCAGCTATTAGTATCACTATTGTCTTGATTTCTGACTCTTCTTTGTCATCATTTCGACTTCTTAACTACTATGTAAGATTAAGAGACCAAACTTGTATACATACTCAAAAAATGGAGTGATAACTCACCTTTTCCTGCCACATTCTTGTGCCATTTAGATAAAAAAGAAAATGAAGAATATGTAATATCATCACCTACAGATGGGATTATGTCCATAATTTAATTAGACCTTATCAGTATTTGAAATTATTTTCCCTAAATTCTAATCCATGAAGGCACAATCATTTCTGTTAGAAGTCTTCACTTCATAGCGAAACCAAATTATTTAATAGTATTTGCATCAACTGAACCTTAGGAAGCCATTTATATTTTTAAACATTTGCTAGTTTTCTTTTATAGCTCTTGTAAAATATAAAAATAAAATTATTTTAGCTTATAGTCTATAATTAGAGATACCATCAAGAAAAGAGAACAGAAACTGAAATTCTAATAGCAGAATGAATTTTATAGGCCATTAGAAACTTTGAGAGCCACAAATTTTAATTAACATTTTATGTTTGCAAGTTGTTAGAGCCATTGCATTTTGCTGCCCTTCTATGTGTAAGAAGCATATTTTAAATAGTGAATGTAGAAAACAAAATGGGAAGAGCTCCACCAATAATCCAAATACTTTGTTTTTCTATATTCTCGAGGGTTTCTGCCAAGTTGTATGCTTGTTTCTTTTTATTACTGGGGGTGGGGTAATCCTCTACTAGAGTGGGGTAAAGCAGTAAGAAAACACAGGTAAAAACCAAATATTTTTTAAAAACAATTTTAACAAAAGTAATGCTAAATATCTAGAATTTTGTTTCATTGCAGAGTTACTTAGCTCCTTTTTAGACTAAGGCTGGGAATCATCACATTCTTTCACATTTCAAAATAGACCATGATAGTGTTGGGTACAGACAAGAAAATTCCCAAGTTCCTAAAAATTACCTTTCTGTTTTAAGTAAATAAACCCTGGAATCATCTATGGTTTTAAGAGGCAAGAAAATACACTGCATGTACAAAAATTAGAAAATTAAAGCAACAAGAAAATACTATGCAGTGGAGGCAATGGGCAAAATTCAGAACAATGTGAATTTAGGAACTCCTAATGAAAGGAAGGAGGAAGAGGAGGGTGGATATGGGGAAGGTGGTATCTACTTCCTGCTGACACAAGGAGTGCTCTTGAGTTTAGGTCTCAAGCTCCCTTGGGAGATGAAGAAGAGATCCTGAGTCCTTGGATCATTTGGTAACAATGACCTGTGACCACTCCTTTCCCCTGAGCCCCCAATGTCTATTAGATGAAATTGTCCTTCTGGCTAACTCTGCAGTGATGTGTAACTCACCTTCTTTTCTGGGTCTTGTTTTTGTTTTTTTTCTGGACACTTATTGTTCTATCTGTCCAGTGTTCTCTTTTTGGGAGACACTTTCTACCCTGTTCATCTCTGCAATGCCTTCCATCCACATGATCTCTACAGAAGGTGTCATATTCTTAGCTGACGAACCCCTGGTTGATTCATCAGGGATGAGCTTCTGACCTAGGGTTGGATGATCAGGATTCTTCCCTAGGAATCTAAAATGAGACTAAAATGTTTCACTTCCCCACTCCCATCTGATTCATCTCGTGAACAAAAGACATAATCTTAGGTACCCACATTCATTGAAGGAACAAAAAAGCCATCCCACCCAGGAGGATAAGAATAAAGTACACACATATAGGGAAGCAGAGAAAAGAGAAACAATCTCTTTTTGTTTATTTTAGCAAATTTAAGTTGTATTTCTGTAATGTTATTTTGAGAAGACGTATTTCTAATACCAAGATTGTAGTTACATGTCCATTGAGCTCTCCCCCTTGTAGGTAGAGAGTATTCACTTTGTTTAAAACTTAAACTGTGTTCTTTTCATCTAAATATTCAAGCCAGTTTCACGTAGAAGCACACACTTTTCTTTACCGTTGAGATGTTACATAGATTCATAGATTGAAGGACAAAGCTCTCAGAGAAGGATTTTTAGACAAACGCCACCCTTCTCAATGAGAGAGATCATTAAAAAAATCACTGGAGATCAAATCTCTTGGCCTCAGTCAAGTCTTGCCTGCCTGTCCTTGCCAACCTATATGATATGTATTTGACATATATAACTAAGAAATCAGTGTTGTTGTTTAACAGCTAAGATTTTTGGAGTTTTTATACCACAGCATAACCTTACCTGACCTCACTGGCATGAATATTTATTTAGTTTTTATACATTTTTTGACTTTTACTTACATGGAACTTATTTTATTGATGTTTTATATGAGAATATAAATAAAAATAAATTTGCATTTCATCACCACACAATTATACAATGTAATGTTGATTGGTTTTATCTATATATTTATATCTATATCTATATATTTATCTGTATCTGTTTATCTATATCAAGAAGAGTAGTAGGGAATTATGTTGAGATTTTTAGTAACTTCTATGTAAGCATAAGAACTGTTCTTTGAGGGGAAGCAAGAATGGGAGTGAAAAACTGGAAACTGCACTCAATTGCAAGAAATACTAGCCCAGAACAATTAAAAAGGTTATGTGTATATCTATATCTATATATATAAAGGTGATATATATGGGAAATATAGATATTATTAATATAATATACATAATATATAATAATTAATATGATAATATTGTATAATTTAATGTAATATTACTATTTCATAATATATAATAATTTACTATAATATTAATGTAGTATATATATTATTTTTATGAGAGGGAAATATATATATATATATATATATAAAGGTTATATATATATATTTCCCTCTCATAAAAAACCAAAGGGACAGCACTTTGTGGGTGTAGCACCTCCATGATATGATTTCAAGAGTCTTCTTAACAACTCCTCTATGAGCTCAAGAACAAAACAAAAAATCCCCACTCATTTTTGCTCTAATTCTCATATACATGTATATATCCCTGATCTATACATCTTGTAGATCAAGATCCTGCTAGTCATTCCATTGAACTGTTATATTTTATTTCATTTGGTACTCCATCAATTACACTCTTTCACATTTTCTCCCAACTTCCATCAGAAGTGCACACATACTTTGTTCATGTATCAAACACTGTTGATACCACTTTCATGGACATAGGAAGGTTTACACCAGCCTTCTTCTTCAGGGATTTCCATGCAGAGGCTGCATTGATAAGGAATGCATATTATCAAGGAACACTTGGCTCTGGACAAGATGGTAACAGCCATGTTATGAGATAAAAGGACAGAACTCTGAATTTGGAAGCAGGTCAGAGTGTTATATGACGCTCGTGGCTGCATTTTGATATGTGTATGTACTTGGCTGGATAAAATGTTGAAAGAGACAAAAGAATTTGGTCCACAAGTTGCCTATATACTCCTGACCATAAATAAGTTCTTATAACTTAGTTTGTATCAGAAAGCAACCTCCACAACATTAACATCGGTCACGGTCAGGTAGCATAACAAAAAGATGAAATCATGATATTGGAAACATTTAAAAAAACATGGAGCTGCTTACTTCATGAAATGTTGGGAAATTACAAGTGTTTTAAAAATGGCTTTATTGGGCTTCCCTGGTGGCGCAGTGGTTGAGAGTCCGCCTGCCGATGCAGGGGACACGGGTTCGTGCCCCGGTCCGGGAAGATCCCACATGCCGCGGATCGGCTGGGCCCGTGAGCCATGGCTGCTGAGCCTGCACATCCGAAGCCTGTGCTCTGCAACGGGAGAGTCCACAACAGTGAGAGGCCTGCGTACCGCAAAAAAAAAAAAAAAAGGCTTTATTGATGCACAAGTGTTATGTTAGACCTCATAATAAGGTCTGCTATGAGGTGAATATTTTTATAACTGATAAATTTGAGGAGAAACCAGCAGGAAGGGTAGGGAGTCTTCTTTAGTGAGGGGTCCAGTCACACCAGCACCGCGTAACAGAGAAAAGCAGCACACAGCCTTTCTGTACTCCACAGAGAGAACAAGAGAGGGAGAAATAGAGCATACACATCAACGAAAATGCAACAAATGGATAGAATAAACCGGAGTCTGAAAAGTAATAGTAAATATGGTGTGAAAATATGAATGAAACTTACTGTTAAGATTCCTGGGAAAATCACAGAAACCCCTCAGGGGACCTTAAGCTCTGATGTGTAAAACGGCAACTATATGCTCAAATTACCAAAACAAATTGTGAACTTATCACTTCAGAAGTCAATCAGATCAAAAGGAAAATTCAACACTGGGGGCATAATGAGACAAATTCTAATTTACTTGACAGAAAAGGAGGATCACTTTAAATCACCATGTGGCTAACAGGATTTTAAAATGGGCCAAACAGGCTAGAGAAGAACATTTCAGTAGAAGAAAAATTCCCTAATACACTATCTTATCTATCTTATATAAGCAAGCTCTGGCAACTTTTTAAAAATAATTTTCTTGAAGTATAACTAACCGTAATGTGTTGAATAGTGTCCCCTCAAAATTCATGTCCTCCCAGAACCTCAGAATGTGATGTATTTGGCAATGGGGTATTTGCAGATGTAATTAAGGTAAGGATTATGATGAGATCCTATTAGGTGAGAGTGGTCTCTAAATCAAATGAGATTGTCCTTATAAGAAACAGAAAAGAACACACACAGAGACGCAAAGGAGAACACCATTGGAGACAGAGGCAGAGATTTGAGTGATCAATCCAGTAAATGCCAAGGTTTGCCAGCAACCACCAGAAACTAGGGGAAAGGTATGGAACAGATAGTCCCTCAGAGCCTCCAGAAGGAACTAACCTTGCCCAAACCTTGATTTTTTGACTTCTGGCCTTCCAGAACTGTAGGGAGAAAACAATTCTGTTGTTTTAAGCCACGAAGTTTGTGAAAATTTGTTTTGGCAGCCCCTAAGAAACTAATACAGATCTGGGAACTAAGGTGCCATAGTAACAGATACCTAAAAATGTGGAAGTGGCTTTGAATTTGGGTAATGAGTAAAGACTAGGAGAATTTAGAGGTTGGTGATTGGAAAAGCCTCGATCATCCTGATGAGAAAGTAGAAATATGTTGTCAAAGGTGATTTTGATGAGAGCTCAGAGAGAAGTCAAAAGCATTGTAAGGAAAGTGTCTCATCATGAACATCCCATTGTTCATGAACAGAATCTTGACATAAATATATAAATATAAATCTCTCTGGTGAGACTTTAAAAGGAAATGAGGAACATTGTATTGGAAATTGGAGAAAAGGTATTTTTTGTTATAAAGTGGCAGAAAACTTGGCTGAATTGTGTTCTTTCATGCTGGGTGGAAAATAGAACTTACACGCAATAAACTTGGATATGGAGCTGAAGAGATTTCCAAGCAAAGCTCCTTCCTGCTGATAGTAAAATGCCTGAGGAAAGAGAGAAACTGAACAAGGAACTACTAGGCAAAAAGGAACCAGCCCTTGATTATTTGGAGTGTTTCAAGCCAATCCAGATTACAAAGTATGAAGAAACGAGGAAATTCATTTCTGGGGGGAAGTGTGCTGGGGAGAGAGGGCCAAGGTGTGGCTGGAAAATGTGTTGCAGAAGAGATTATGTAGGTGACTCCTGGGTCCACTCAACCATCTCAGCAGAAGCCTGGAATAGAGATGGGGTTATACGGGAAGATTCAGTGAAGAACTCTTTTGCCTAATGGAGTAGACCCCCTTGACATGCACCAAAGACCAATGGGGTTTTTGAGAATGTTACATCAGCAGAAACACTACCAGCTTAGACTGAAGGGAACAGAGACAGGAAGTAATGAAGGGAGGCTATTAAACTCCTGAGATTTTACAAACAGGACATGGGACTGATAGAACTACTTGGTTACAAACATGGGCTGCCCTTCAGGAAAAAGGATGAACAGTTCCAAAGACAGAGTGTGGGCATGGAAGTAGAGCCCAGAGACACAGGCTTAGGGCCAGGGGCCAACAAGGCCACCACCATGGGCCCAAAGGACAGGGCATCAAGCCACAGAGAATCTTCATTGAAACCTAATGGGATTTGTCCTGCTGGGCTTAGAGTTGCTTGGTGACCCCTTTCCATTCCTAGATGAAAACGAGAATGTCTATTCTGTACCTGTACCACCACTCTATCCTGGAGGAGAAAGTGTTACCAAGTCTAAGATCATACTGCTCGCTGCACGACAGGCCAATAATCAAGAGACGGGTTGTAGGGGCAAGGAATATGACTTTATTTGGAAAGCCAGCAGACCGAGAAGATGGTGGGCTTGTGCCCCAAAGAACCATCTTGCCTGAGTTAGAATTCAGGCTCCTTTTATACTAAAAGGGGAGAGAGTAAAGTCAAACACTTCCTAGTTTCCATCAGCTTCTGGAGGGGATGTGTTTATATTTTCCTCCCTGCAGTCATTCACAGGTGGGCCTGATCAGGATGTTTCCTGTGAGCTAAACAAAGGTATTTTAGCTTAATGCTCATTACCTGGAAAGCAGGGTTCCCAGAGATGGGCCATTATGTATAATTTAAGCTTATAGTGATTAACTTGTAACAGAATACAAAAGATTCTTCCATATTACAAAAGGTTGTTTTCTAGTTTCATAGGTCCACAGATGGGGAGACAGTTTTTCCAGGCATGGACCATACTACCCAGAGTCTCACCCATGCCTGATTTAGATGATGAGATTTGGGACCTTTTATGTTGATGATATTTAGGTGAGAGTTTGAGCTTAGAGTTGATGCTGGAATGGGTTAAGGTTTTGGGGGATATTAGAATGGGGTGAATGTACTGGGCACATGAGAGGGATGTGAATGTTTACTATCAGGTAGGAGCCGTTACACTTTATTGCTCCTTTACTCAGAGTTTTACTAAATTTTTTTGTTTATTTTTCATGTGAACTTTCAAATTGGCTTGTCTAAAGCACCTCACCACTCACCAAAACAAAAATGAAAACAAAAACTGTTGTTATTTTAATTGGGATCACATTAAATGTATACATTAATTTATGAATAACTAATATCTTAATGATACTAGGTCTACTTAAAACCTATTGTTTAAGACATATTTACCTGGCTAATTTATTATTGATTCCCTCTTCCCTTCTATCCATATTTCTTTCTTTCTTTCTTTTTTTATTTATGGATCTTTGCTTTATTCAGTTTGTCAAATAAGAGTTGAGAAAATTATTGCTTTCCACCACCCAAAAAGTAGTCACAGAAGCACATCGCTTATTTGAAAAAACAGTTTCCTAAGTTACAAAATTTAATCATAAGGATCAAACAGTGGTTATTGGTCAAACCAATCGACATCAATAGCTTTGAAGTGTGCAGAAGCTAGTTTTAAAATAAAGGTGACAAATACCAATCAAATTCTTATAACACTGTTCAAGGTCTAAACAAATGTGATTCTGGAAGTTGAATACAAAAGGCTAAGAGAATGATAGCGCAGTCATCAATAAGTAAACCAAAGACTTAATTTTCTAAATCATTTTTAAACAGAATAAATTCTAGTTTTAAAAAAAGTTTAAAGCTACATAAAACTCAAAGTAATCTAACCATTTTCTACCTGAGATCAAAACAAGTTTCTGTTTTCCTATCTAAACATAATTCTTGGCATTGAGGTAAATCTGAATTCATGTGATATACTTTGTCAAACTTTTCAAAAAAATTTTAAGCCCTGCTGTAGAAAGAAATTCTCATATATACATATTTACATATTTTTTCTTCAAAGACTAATGACACATTTATGAGGTTAATAGGCCTGTAATGGGACCATGATACTATTTTTTAAAATTAATTTATTTTGGCTGTGTTGGGTCTTCATTGCTACATGCGGGTTTTCTCTAGTTGTGGTGAGCGGGGGCTACTCTTCATTGCGGTGCGCAGGCTTCTCATTGCGGTGGCTTCTCCTGTTGCAGAGCACGGGCTCTAGGCACGTGGGTTTCAGTAGTTGTGGTGCGTGGGCTCAGTAGCTGTGGCTCACGGGCTCTAGAGTACAGGCTCAGTAGTTGTGGCTCACGGGCTTAGTTGCTCCATGGCATGTGGGATCTTCCCAGACCAGGGCTTGAACCCGTGTCCCCTGCTTTGGCAGGTGGATTCTTAACCACTGTGCCACCAGGGAAGTCCAAATGATAGTACTAATAATATGAAAATAAAAAGCCATTCATTCATACCATGTGTTCCTATATGGCGCAAAATGAAACGGGATCATAGAATTTATGTACATAAATGAATCACCAAGAGTTCAGAAATTAAGCTCACTTTAAGAAAACTCATTCAATTCTTTTTTGAAGCAGAGGTTGCAAAGTTGTGATGTATAACAAAAATATTGTGTATACAGACTCCAAAACCAAGCATTGGCCTAAATTGGCAATAACTGCAACTTAAATAGAAATTAAACCCAACTAGATCTTCACTGTGGTTATGCAACTTTGGGCTTTAGGGTCTGCAGATTTTACTGAGGTAACAACCTCTTATCTCTTGCCTCTCCTCCTTGTGCCTGCCCCCAATGCCCCCAGCTTCCTTTTACATGGCTGTGTTTGGCAATGCTTCCAAATTTTGAAAGCAGAAGAACCTGCTAAGTAAATGGAGAGAATGAAAAACAACACCATATATGATGTATGGATACCAACCTAAGAGTATGGACTGAGAAAGAAAATACTAGAGGGAAAACTAAGCAGCAGTCTACCCTCAAGGGAAAAAGAGAAAATAAAAGAATGGGGGGCTGTTACTCCTAGATCTTCTTCCACATCATCTCCCGATTAGAAGAGTGTGGAAACAAAATTTCAAACTCTGGAAAGGTAATGACTTTGAAGGAGGAGCTAGGGAAGTGAATACATGATAAAGAAGTACAGCAGTAGCTTTAGCTGTCAATGAGTTTCTTTGCTCTGGCATTGGCATTGTCAATACGACCTTTGTTGGTGTCAGCCTTTTCTGTGATCCGTTCTATTTGTCGATTTTGAGCCTCAATCTCATTGCCCATGTCCAGGGCCATGTTTTTTAGATTTCCTAGGATACTGCCCACTTGATTCAGGTTCTCTCCCATTTCGTCTTCCCTGGCATCCTTTGTTAATACTATTACATGGGCATATACAAAGGCCACAGCACTAGTTTAGTTCTGTTAAAGTCTTCTCTGCTTCTCTCATGTCTTTGTTTATTTGGTCCATGCCTTCTTCTATGTGTTTTAGTTGTTCCCCTTGTTCATCCAGCATAGTGATAGTCTTGATTCGTGCATCCTGAGACTCAATGTCTAAACCCAGGATTCTCCTTGTACTTTCCAGAGACTCATCAGTAACCTGGTTAGCCCTCAGCTGAATTTCTTCTGCCGACAGATTATCCATGATGAATTAAAACTCTTGATAGGGCTTCCCTGGCGGCGCAGTAGTTGAGAGTCCACCTGCCGATGCAGGGGACACGGGTTCGTGCCCCGGTCCGGGAAGATCCCACACGCCGCGGAGCGGCTGGACCCGTGAGCCATGGCCACTGAGCCTATGCGTCCGGAGCCTGTGCTCCGCAACGGGAGAGGCCACAACAGTCAGAGGCCCGCATACTGCAAAAATAAATAAATAAATAAATAAATAAATAAACTTATAAAAGGCAGAGTAAAATCTCTACTAGTTTCACAATCTTTAGGAAAAAAAACATTTCCCTGTGCCCTCCATCCTGGTGAAGGTGAACAGACCCAGAAAATAAAACAGACTGGGAAGAAAGTTCTAGAGAGCAGTGAATTGACACTGAGGAACACAGCTGTGTTTCACTTGGACATATTTTGTGCTTTTGTCAGAAGGCATCTTCCGAGGGACAGAGAAGTTGGGAGAGATTCTTACACTTAGCAAAATGCCTTTCAGATTCATCCATGTTATTATGTGAATCAACAACTCATTGTTTCTTATTTCTGAGCAGTATTCCATTGTACAGGTGGACCACAGTTTTTTTAGTTTCTCATCTGTTCAAGGATATCTTGATTGTTTCCAATTTTTGGCAACTATAAGCAGTCATGTACAGGCCATTTTTGTGTGAATATAATTTTTCAATTAACTTGAGTAAAGCACAGGCGTGAGATTACTGGGTTGTAACATAAGCATATGTTTAACTTTACAAGAAGCTATCTTCCAAAGTGGCTCTGCCATTTTGGATTCACATCAGCAGTGAAGGAGAATTCCTGTTCTGCATACTCACCAGTATTTAGTGTCATCATTTTATTGTTTTAATTTTACTAATTCTAACTGTGGTATCTCATTCTGATTTTAATTTGCATTTCCCGAAAACCAGTGATGTTGAGTTCTCTGTTGTGTTCCGTTGATATTTTTATTCCAGGCTGGTTAGGGTGGTGCTTGGGATGGAGGTTGGATGATCGTTGAATCCTCTGATTATTTAATTAAACCTCAGTTTTAAGCAGTCACGCTGAATCTGGGTCTTGGGAGATGGACCTCATTCGTGTTCTTGCCCCTCCTCCAGGTTCCGTGGATTTCCATCAGCCCCCTCCCCTATGGTTTGGCCACTCTTCCCTCTGAAGGTTGAGGCTTTTATTCATTTGGAAAGATAGGGGAGATGGATCTGGGTAGATTTCCAGTGGTGGCCTCCATTGTTCTTCCCCAGCTCCCCAAACTGCACATTTAACTGATCTTCCTCCTTTAAATTAAGATCTTTGTTCTTTAGGATAAATAAGGAGGGAGGGGTCTGGGTGGGGTTTTGGCAGTGGCTGCTGTTCCCTCACCAGCCAGTACCTTTCTCATCATTCTCCCCATCTTCCCTATGGTTGTCTGGTGGGGTTTCTAGAGGGAAAAGACTGCAAGATGGCAAAATCCCGCCCTCATATCAGAGGCTTCACACTCTCAATATAGCCCATGCTTCAACAATTTGTTTAAAATGTCTTGTTTAACATTTCTACCTATTTATATGTTATTTGGCAACTTCTGTCTCAGGTAAGCAAATGTTCTGGTGCTGTTCTCCCTACAGATTCTCATCGATCAGCTGTGTCCTCAGTTCTCTTATAGTCTCATGAAAATTAGTTATAGCTTTTTTCTTGTTTTAAGGATGGGGGCAATCCTCTTTCTAACTCCTTACATCACCAATCTAAAACCGAAGTCCAGTTTTCAAATTTTGAAGCTGTTGGCTGATAGACTAAGCTATAAATCTTTAAAGGGCAAAAATGAGTCTCTCTTAAACCCATCTTTTGTGTTTTATTTTAAATAATGTACTTTTAAATTCTAGAATATCTACTTTAGGGCTATGTTGTTTGGAGGATCTAACAATCTGTCAATTGAAAGCTATTGAGGACCCAACCTTAGAAAGAAGGATGAGGGAGAGGTAAATGAAATCTTACCCAAACTGAAATTTACTAATTGGATGGAAGCAACCAGCCACTTATGGTTTCTGTCTAATAGAAGAAATGGATATGTAATAAAAGGTACCATCTAGATCCTCAAAGGTTCTTTTATCCAAAATCTGTGACATGCGATTAAAAGTTACAAGACATGCAACAAGGTAACATGGTGTGGCTAAACCCACAAGAAAAAAAGAACAGATAGTAGAAAAGTTCAATGGATGATCCAAAAAGTAACCTTAGCAGACAGGACCTCTAAGTAATCATGATTAATATGCTAAAAAAATAGAGAAAAAGACACAAAAATGATTGAATGGATGATTTTATCAAAGAATTTAGACATTCTATAGAAGTAAAACCCATAACTTAAAATTGAAAAATGTGATATCTAAAATTAAGAACAAAATGGATAGCTTTAAGAACAGATTGAATAGAACAGGATTACTGACCTATTCAATAGAAAATGCCCAAAGTATGGCATTTCTTGAAATGAATTCAGGAGAAAATTTTTTTTATTTTATTAAGCCAAACGATAACTCTTTTTAAAAAGTCTGAAATGCCTATCATGAAACGTGATGATAATTACATCTAAAACTTTTATCTATTTCGTTGTAAATATTATGATTAAAGTAATCCACAAACCCATACTGACAGTGTTAAATTAGTTATAAGTAAAAATATGATTGAAGAATCATTTAGCTCACAAAACCTTAAAAACAGCAATAATATAATACAAAAAATTACACTTGATAGAAATAATCAGCACAAAATAATATTGATGACAGGTAAGATTTACATGGTAAGATTTTAATTTGGTAAAATGATAAATAATTAAAAATTTTTTTTTTTTCTGGTACGCGGGCCTCTCACTGTTGTGGCCTCTCCTGCTGCAGAGCACAGGCTCCGGACGCGCAGGCTCAGCGGCCATGGCTCACAGGCCCAGCCGCTCCGGGGCACGTGGGATCTTCCCGGACCATGGCACGAACCCGTGTCCCCTGCATCGGCAGGCGGACTCTCAACCACTGTGCCACCAGGGAAGCCCAATAATTAAAAATTTTGACAATGTTTAAAATCTTTTAAAATTAAATTAAATTTATTTTTCATTTTTTAAACATCTTTATTGGAGTATAATTGCTTTACAATGGTATGTTAGTTTCTGCTGTATAACAAAGTGAATCAGCTATACGTATACATATATCCCCATATCTCCTCCCTCTTGCGTCTCCCTCCCACCCTCCCTATCCCACCCCTCTAGGTGGACACAAAGCACCAAGCTAATCTTAAATAATTTCACTTAGTTAACAACTACAGACAAAACAAAATGCACATTGACATAAGATAGACTTAGTAAACTTTGGTCAGGAAATTAAATTTTTTTCTATAATAGTACTTCACTAAGGAATTGGAACCAGTGAAATTACTTTTAATGCAGTTTTTTAAATGCAGAAATTAGATTTTATCTACAGTGGAAATACATTTAAGGAAGACAATATTAATTGAATATTTTAAATGAAATAAAATGTAAATTTTGATACAATTTTGATTAAAGTTTTGTATTCTTTTGATAAATGTGAAAGTAGTGGGGTCAAAATATGAATTGCATGAAGATGACAGGAGCAAAGCTACGGAATCAAGATATCTTATAATATCAGGTTTTCTAATCTTTTGCCTTGAATTTTGGAAGGCTTTCATCCTTCTCTGAGAAGCAAACAAACAGACAGTTCACTTACTTTTGAACCCTAGCTCTGAGGACAGGAAAGCCACTTTATTTCAGAAAAAACAACAACAATACACTTTTCCAATTTCCTTTTCCTTTAACAATCTTTTAAACTCTCAAATGATTTAAATAATTTCTTCTAATGTCAATAAGTTACTGTGAAATGGCCTCAATTCCAAAACTTCTGTATATTTCTCTAAGTTTGAGGAAATCTAGATGTATATTTTGGTATTAAAAATGACAAAATTGGTCAAACTTACTTTATAAAGTAATTATATATCTCACTAGTTATATGATCTCAAGCAATTATTAAAACCTCTTGAGCCTCTACTTCTTCATTTGTAGTGCAGACTGAATAATACTTAGCTCATACATTTCATGTGAAGATTAAATAGAACATAATTTGTAAGTCACTTGGCATGTAAATATTTGATAAATTATCATTTGTCTTCTTTCCAGTAAGAAAAATTGTGAACCAAAACTAGTTCATTAATTTTTTATTTAGATCAACTTCTATTCAATTTTGTACTCAAATTATCTTTATATTTAAACTCCAAATTCAGTATATAACTCAGGCCCCATTGATAAGTTATGTGGTATTCTATACATTTAACCCTGAGTCAGGTGGGTTCTTTAAATTATAAGGAGTGAAGTCAGTCTTGCTATTTCAGTGAGCATTTGTTGTAGGACACATGTGTCAAGGAGGGAGACAAAACTCATGGCAGCAGAAGGACAGCTTGTCCACATGGAGACTGGTTGTTTAATTAAGGAACTGTGGGGATCCAACACAGCTTAACAGACCTGGGTATCTCATTGTCCCTTAATGATGGGAGACATTTTTCATAGTGTACAGCCTTTAATCTCTACAGTCATATAATAAACTGTTAGCGTGGTTGTTCAGTCCACTTATTCAGTATAGAATGTGCTAAATAATGTGACAGGTTGAAACACAGTAGTAGATTTTTATTTCAGAGAGGTTTTTTTTTAAAAAAAACATTCCTAAGAATACGATAGAATACATGAAAGAATATGGGAGGCGGGAAATAAGATTCACACACCTCTTAGGAAAAGCGTTTTCTGGTGAGAGAATTGTGTGGATGTGATGGCTGTTTTTCCTGAGTGGCAAGATGACAGCTGTTGCTTCAACAACATCAGGCATCAATGAAAATGTGGCGCTGATGTGGGGATCACCATCACTGTTGAACCACTATTCCAAAAAATTGTAAGAGGCAGCAAACTCCAAAACAGAGTATTATTAGCACCACATTATAGCTCTTAAATTACAAATTTTGGGGCTTCCCTGGTGGCGCAGTGGTTGAGAGTCCGCCTGCCGATGCAGGGGACACAGGTTCGTGCCCTGGTCCGGGAAGATCCCACATGCCGCGGAGCAGCTGAGCCCGTGAGCCATGGCCGCTGAGCATGCGCGTCCAGAACCTGTGCTCCTCAATGGCAGAGGCCACAACAGTGAGAGGCCCACGTACCGCAAAAAAAAAAAAAAAAAAAAAAAAAAAAAAAATTACAAATTTTGATGACAAAATTTAGGGCAAAGACAAAGGAAAATGAAATCCATAGACTGGAATTTTGATTTTAGCTATATCATCTTAGGTTAGTCTCTTAAACACACTGGCTAATCTTCTTTATCTGACTAATAAAGGAATTAGAGCAGACTCAGTTTGCAAACTCAAATAATTTCAAGTTTCAGGCAGATAAAATCAGCAATTGATAGTGATTTGACAACCAAGGTGAATTTTCACAAACATAGAAAAAGCCAACTTCTATACCTGTTAGGAGTCAGAACGGTGACTGGGGTTACCCTGGTGCTTGCATAGTCAAAATGCATTTAGAAGTGTGTGTCTTTGTGTGTGTGTAACTAATTAAGATATCTTCAGGGGCATAGCATTTTATGAGAAAATCCTCTTTAGAATAAATTTAAGGTTTAAAATTCTATGATTTTTGTAATATTGTCTCTAATTTGAACATCATAATCAGAGGAGCTTTTAAGCTGATTTCTCTTGTTTCAAATTTCATAACACTCAGTATTTTAAGATTTTCCTCTTTCATGGAAATGATAAACAGCAAACAGATATTATTAGAGGAGTTTTGGAACAGCTGTATGCAAAATCATGCTGCCTCTTTATCTAGAAAAAAATCAGGACCAATGTGAATACGGCTATGCCTGATTTTATTTCATTCTCTAGGAATGAATTTTTAACGGCTTTATTAAGATATAATTCACATACCATAACAGCTCTGTTAAGATATAATTAATATACCATAAAATTCCCCCATTTAAAGTACAAACTCAATTTTTTTTTAGTGTAGCATCAGAGCTGTGCAATCATAACTACTGCCTCATTTTAGAATATTTTCATCACCCCCCCAAAAAAAATACCCATATCCATAAGCAGTCATTCTCCATGACCCACCCCTACTACTGCCTAGCATCTGGCAAACACTAATCTACTTTCTGTATCTATAGATTTGCCTATTCTGGAAATTTCATATAAATGTAATAATATGGTAGGTGGCATTGTGTGTCTAGTTTCTTTCACTCAGCATAATGTGTTCAAGGTCTACCCACATTGTTGCGTGTATCAGTATTTAATTCCTTTTAATTGTAGAATGATATTCCTCTGTATGGGTATATCACATTTTATTTATTCATTAATCAGTTTATGTTTCCACATTAGTTATATGGGTAATGCTGCTATAAACATTCATGTACAAGTTTTTGTATGGATGTATGTTTTCATTTCTCTTGGGCATATGCCTAAGTGTAAAATCACTAAGTCACAGAGTAACTCTATGCTTAACATTTGAAGAAACTGTCAGACTCTTTACCAAAGTGGCTATACAATTTCACAACCAAACCAGCAATATATTAGGCTTGGGATTTCTCTACATCCTTGCCAACACTTGCTTTTTTAAACATATTTATTGGAGTGTAACTGCTTTACAGTGGTGTGTTAGTTTCTGCTTTATAACAAAGTGAATCAGCTATACATATACATATATCCCCGTACCTCCTCCCTTTTGCCTCTCCCTCCCACCCTCCCTATCCCACCCCTCTAGCGGATCACAAAACACCAAGCTGATCTCCCTGTGCTATGTGGCTGCTTCCCACTAGCTATCTGTTTTACATTTGGTAGTGTATATATGTCAATGCCACTCTGTCACTTTGTCCCAATTTACCCTTCCACCTCCCCATGTCCTCAAGTCCATTCTCTACGTCTGTATCTTTATTCCTATCCTGCCCATAGGTTCTTCAGAAACTTTTTTTTTTTAGATTCCATATATATGTGTTATCATACGGTATTTGTTTTTCTCTTTCTGACTTACTTCATTCTGTATGACAGACTCTAGGTCCATCCACCTCACTACAAATAACTCAAATTCATTTCTTTTCATGGCTGAGTAATATTCCATTGTATATTAGTGCCACATTTTCTTTATCCATTCATCTGTCAGTGGACACTTAGGTTGCTTCCATGTCCTGGCTATTGTAAATAGAGCTGCAGTGAACATTGTGGTACATGACTCTTTTTTATTTTTATGTTTTTTTATGACTCTTTTTGAATTATGGTTTTCTCAGGGTATATGCCCAGTAGTGGGATTGCTGGGTCGTATGGTAGTTCTATTTTTAGTTTTTCAAGGAACCTCCATGCTGTTCTCCATAGTGGCTGTATCAATTTACATTCCCACCAACAGTGCAAGAGATTCCCTTTTCTACACACCGTCTCCAGCATTTCTTGTTTGTAGATTTTTTGATGATGGCCATTCTGACTGGTGTGAGGTGATACTTCATTGTAGTTGTTTTTTGTTGTTTGTTTGTTTGTTTGCAGTACGCGGGCCTCTCACCATTGTGGCCTTTCCTGCTGCGGAGCAGAGGCTCCGGACGCGCAGGCTCAGCGGCCATGGCTCACAGGCCCAGCCGCTCCGGGGCACATGGGATCTTCCCGGACCAGGGCACGAACCCGTGTCCCCTGCATCGGCAGGCGGACTCTCAACCACTGCGCCATCAGGGAAGCCCTCTCATTGTAGTTTTGATTTGCATTTCTCTAATGGATAGTGGTGTAGAGCATCCTTTCATGTGTTTGTTGGCAATCTGTATATCTTCTTTGGAGAAATGTCTATTTAGGTCTTCTACCCATTTTTGGATTGGGTTTTTTGCTTTTTTTGATATTGAGCTGCATGAGCTGCTTGTAAATTTTGGAGATTAATCCTTTGTCAGTTGCTTCATTTGCAAATATTTTCCCCCATTCTGAGGGTTGTCTTTTCATCTTGTTTATGGTTTCCTTTGCTGTGCAAAAGCTTTTAAGCTTCATTAGGTCCCATTTGTTTATTTTTGTTTTTATTTCCATTTCTCTAGGAAGTGGGTCAAAAAGGATCTTGCTGTGATTTATGTCATAGAGTGTTCTGTCTGTGTTTTCCTCTAAGAGTTTTACAGTGTCTGTCTTTACATTTAGGTCTTTAATCCATTTTGAGTTTATTTTTGTGTATGGTGTTAGGGAGTGTTCTAATTTCATTCTTTTCCATGTAGCTGTCCAGTTTTCCCAGCACCATGTATTGAAGAGGCTATCTTTTCTCCACTGTATATTCTTGCCTCCTTTTTCAAAGATAAGGTGACCATATGTGTGTGGGTTTATCACTGGGCTTTCTATCCTGTTCCATTGATCTATCTTTCTGTTTTTGTGCCAGTACCAAACTGTTCTGATTACTGTAGCTCTGTAGTATAGTCTGAAGTCAGGGAGCCTGATTCCTCCAGCTCCGTTTTTCGTTCTCAAGATTGCTTAGGCTATTCAGGGTCTTTTGTGTTTCCATACAAATTGCAAAATGTTTTGTTCTAGTTCTGTGAAAAATGCCAGTGGTAATTTGATAGGGATTGCATTGAATCTGTAGATTGCTTTGGGTAGTAGAGTCATTTTCATAATGTTCATTCTTCCTATCCAAGAATATGGTATGTCCTTCCATCTGTTTGTATCATCTTTAATTTCTTTCATCAGTGTCTTTCAGTTTTCTGCATACAGATCTTTTTTCTCCTTAGGTAGGTTTATTCCTAAATATTTTATTCTTTTCATTGCAATGGTAAATGTGAGTATTTCCTTAATTTCTCTTTCTGATTTTTCATCATAAGTGTATAGGAATGCAAGAGGTTTCTGTGCATTAATTTTCTGTCCTGCTACTTTACCAAAATCGTTGATTAGCTCTAGTATTCTGGTAGCATCTTTAGGATTCTCTATGTATAGTATCATATCACCTGCAAACAGTGACAGCTTTACTTCTTCTTTTCCAAATAGATTCCTTTTATTTCTTTTTCTTTTCTGATTGCTGTGGCTAAAACTTCCAAAACTATGTTGAATAATAGTGGTGAGAGTGGACAACCTTGTCTTGTTACTGATCTTAGAGGAAATGGTTTCAGTTTTTCACCATTGAGAACAATGTTGGCTGTGGTTTTGTCATATATGGCCTCTATTATGTTGAGGTAAGTTCCCTCTATGCCTACTTTCTGGAGGGTTTTTATCATAAACGGGTGTTGAATTTTGTTGAAAGCTTTTTCTGCATCTATTGAGATGATCATGTGGTTTTTCTCCTTCAATTTGTCAAAATGGTGTGTCACATTGATTGATTTGCGTATATTGAAGATTCCTTGCATTCCTGGGATAACTCCGCTTGATCATGTTTTATGATCCTTTTAATGTGCTGTTGGATTCTGTGTACTAGTATTTTGTTGAGGATTTTTGCATATATGTTCATTAGTAATATTGGACTGTAGTTTTCTTTTTTTGGGCATCTTTTCTGTTTTGGTGTCTGGGTAATTGTGGCCTGGTAGAATGAGTTTGGGAGTGTTCTGCCCTCAGCTATATTTTGGAAGAGTGTGAGAAGGATAGGTTTTAGTTCTTCTCTAAATGTTTGATAGAATTCGCCTGTGAACCCATCTGGTCCTGGGCTTTTGTTTGTTGGAAGATTTTTAATCACAGTCTCAATCTCAGTGTTTGTGATTGGTCTGTGTATATTTTCTATTTCTTCCTCGTTCAGTCTCAGATTGCTTTTTGTAAGAATTTGTCCATTTCTTCCTGGTTATCCATTTTATTGGCCTATAGTTGCTTGTAGTAATCTCTCATGATCCTTTGTATTTCTTCAATGTCAGTTGTTACTTCTCCTTTTTCATTTCTACTTCTTTTGTTTTGAGTCTTCTCCCTTTTGTTTCTTGATGAGTCTGGCTAATGTTTTCACCAATTTTGTTTATCTTCTCAAAGAACCAGCTTTAATTTTATTGATCTTTGCTATTGTTTCCTTCATTTCTTTTACATTTATTTCTGATCTGATCATTATGATTTCTTTCCTTCTGCTAACTTTGGGGATTTTTTGTTCTTCTTTTTCTAATTGCTTTAGGAGTAAGGTTATCTTGTTTATTTGAGATGTTTGTTGTTTCCTGAGGTAGGATTGTATTGCTATAAACTTCCCTCTTAGAACTGTTTTGCTGCATCCCATGGGTTTTGGGTCATTGTGTTATCATTGTCATTTGTTTCTAGGTATTTTTTGATTTCCTCTTTGATTTCTTCAGTGATCACTTCATTATTAAGTAGTGTATCATTTAGCCTCCATGTATTTGTATTTTTTACAGAATTTTTCCTGCAGTTGATATGTAGTCTCCTAGCATTGTGGTCAGAAAAGATACTTGATAAGATTTCAGTTTTCTTAAATTTACCTAGGCTTGATTTGTGACCCAAGATATGATCTATCCTGGAGAATGTTCCATGAGCACTGGAGAGGAAAGTGTGTTCTATTGTTTTCAGATAGAATGTCCTATAATTATCAATTAAGTCCATCTTGTTTAATGTATCATTTAAAGTTGTGTTTCATTATTTATTTTCATTTTGGATGATCTGTCCATTGGTGAAAGTGGGGTGTTAAAGTCCCCTAGTATGATTGTGTTACTGTCGATTTCCCCTTTTATGGCTGTTAGCATTTGCCTTATGTACTATGTTGGGTGCATAAATATTTACAGTTGTTATATCTTCTTCCTGGATTGATCCCTTGATCATTAGTGTGCTTCTTTGTCTCTTGTAATAGCCTTTGTTTTAAAGTCTATTTTGTCTGATATGAGAATTGCTACTCCAGCTTTCTTTTGATTTCTATTTGCATGGAATATATTTTTCCATCCTGTCACATTCAGTCTGTATGTGTCCCTAGGTCTGAAGTGAGTCTCTTGTAGACAGCATATATAGGGTCTTGTTTTTGTATCCATTCAGCCAGTCTGTGTCTTTTGGTTGGAGCATTTAATCCATTTACATTTAAGGTAATTATCAATATGTATGTTCCTATTAACATTTTCTTAATTGTTTTGGGTTTGTTATTGTAGTTCTTTTCCTTCTCTTGTGTTTCCTGCCTAGAGAAATTCCTTTAGCATTTGTTGTAAAGCTGATTTGGTGGTGCTGAACTCTCTCAGCTTTTGCTTGACTGTAAAGGTTTTAATTTCTCCATCAAATCTGAATGAGATCCTGCTGGATAGAGTAATCTTGGTTGCAGGTTCTTCCCTTTCATCACTTTAAACATGTCTGCCACTCCATTCTGACTTGCAGAGTTTCTACTGAAAGATCAGCTGTTAACCTTATAGGGATTCCCTTTTATGTTATTTTTTGTTTTTCCCTTGCTCCTTTTAATATTTTTTCTTTGTGTTTATTTTTTGATAGCTTGATTAATATGTGTCTTGGCGTGTTTCTCCTTGGATTTTTCCCGTATGGAACTCTCTGCACTTCCTGGACTTGATTAACTATTTACTTTCCCATATTAGGGAAGTTTACAACTATAAGCTCTTCAGATATTTTCTCAGTCCCTTTTTTTCTCTCTTTTTCTTCTGGGACCCCTATAATTTGAATGTTGGTGCGTTTAATGTTGTCCCAGAGGTCTCTGAGACTTTCCTCAGTTCTTTTCATTCTTTTTTTTTTATTATGCTCTGCGGTAGTTGTTTCCACTATTTTATCTTCCAGGTCACTTATCCATTCTTCTGCCTCAGTTTTTCTGCTATTGATTCCTTCTAGAGAATTTTAAATTTCATTTATTGTGTTGTTCATCATTGCTTGTTTGCTCTTTAGTTCTTCTAGGTCCTTGTTAAACGTTTCTTGTATTTTCTCCATTCTATTTCCAAGATTTTGGATCACCTTTACTATCATAACTCTGAATTCTTTTTCAGGTAGGCAGCCTATTTCCTCTTCATTTGTTTGGTCTGGTGGGTTTTTACCTTGCTCTGTCAGCTGCTGTGTGTTTCTCTGTCTTCTCATTTTGCTTAAGTTACTGTGTTTGGGGTCTCCTTTTCACAGGCTGCAGGTTCATAGTTCCCATTGTTTTTGGTGTCTGTCCCCATTGGGTAAGGTTGACCAGTGGGTCGTGTAGTCTTCCTGGTGGAAGGGACTGGTGCCTATGTTCTGGTGGATGAGGCTGGATATTTTGTTTCTGCTGGGCGGAACCATGTCCGGTGGTGTGTTTTGGGTGCCTGTGACCTTATTATGATTTTAGGCAGCCTCTCTGTTGATGGGTGGGATTGTGTTCCTGTTTTGCTAGTTGTTTGGCATAGGGTGTCCAGCACTGTAGCTTGCTGGTCTTTGAGTGGAGTTGGGTCTTTGTGTTGAGATGGAGATTTCTGTGTGAGCTTTTGCTGTTTGATATTACATGGAGCTGGGAGGTCTCTGGTGGACCAATGTCCTGAACTCAGCTCTCCCACCTCAGAGGCACAGGCCAGACACCTGGCCGGAGCATCAAGACCCTGTCAGCCACACAGGTGAGAAGAAAAAGGAGAAAAAAAGAAAGAAAGAAAGAAAAAATAAAATAAAGTTATTAAAATAAACAATAAAAATTATTAAAAATAATAAAATTTAAAAAAAAAACAATGGTCAGACAGAACCCTAGGACAAATGGTAAAACTAAAGTTATACAGACAAAAATCACACAAAGAAGCATACAGATACACACTCACATTAAGAGAAAAAGGAAAAAAATATTTATATCTAGATACTAAAAAAAAAAGAAGAGAGCTGCCAAATCAATAAACAAATCTGCCAATGATAATAAACTCTAAATACTAAACTAAGATAAACATAAAACCTGAAACAAATTAGATGCAGAAAGCAAACCCCAAGTCTACAGTTGCTCCCAAAGTCCACTGCCTCAATTTTGGGATGATTCGTTGTTTATTCAGGTATTCCAGAGATGCAGGATGCATCAAATTGATTGTGGAGGTTTAATCTGCTGCTCCTGAGGCTGCTGGGAGAGATCTCCCTTTCTCTTCTTTGTTCTCACAGCTCACAGGGGCTCAGCTTTGGATTTGGCCCCGCCTCTGTGTGTAGGTAGCCTGAGGGCGTCTTTTCTTCACTCAGTTGGGACAGGGTTAAAGTAGCAGCTGATTAAGGGGGTCTGGCTCACTCAGGCCAGGGGGAGGGAGTGTACAGAATGTGGAGTGAGCCTGTGGCAGCAGAGACCAGACTGATGTTTCAACAGCCTGAGGCGTGCCATGTGTTCTCCCAGGGAAATTGTCCCTGGATCATGGGACCCTGGCAGTGGCGGGCTGCACAGGCTCCCGGGAGGAGAGTTGTGGATAGTGACCTGTGCTTGCTCACAGGTTTCTTGGTGGCTTCAGCAGCAGCCTTAGCGTTTCATGCCCGTCTCTGGTGTCCATACTGATAGCAGCGGCTTGTGCCCATCTCTGGAGCTCTTTTAGGTGGTACTCTGAATCCCCTGTCCTTGCACACCCCGAAACAATGGCCTCTTAGGCAGTTCCAGAGTTTCTCCCAGACTCCCTCCCGGCTAACTGTGGCACACTAGCCCCACTCAGGCTGTGTTCATGCAGCCAACCCCAATCTTCTCCCTGGGATCTGACCTCTGAAGCCTGAGCCTCAGCTCCCAGCCCCCACCTACTCCGGTGGGTGAACCCACAAGCCTCTCAGGCTGGTGAGTGCCGGTCGGCACCAATCCTCTGTGCTGGAATCTCTCTGCTTTGCCTTCTGCACCCCTGTTGCTGTGCTCTCCTCTGTGGCTCCGAAGCTTCCCCTCCGCCACCCCCTATCTCCACCAGTGAAGGGGCTTCCTAGTGTGTGGAAACTTTTCCTCCTTCACAGCTCCCTCCCAGAAGTTCAGGTCCTGTCCCTATCCTTTTGTGTCTGTTTTTTCTTTTTGCTTTTACCCTAGCCAGGTACATGGGGAGTTTCTTGCCTTTTGGGAGTTCTGAGGTCTTCTGCCAGCATTCAGTAGGTGTTCTGTAGGAGCTGTTCCACATGTAGATGTATTTCTGGTGTATCTGTGGGGAGGAAGGTGATCTCCACATCTTACTCCTCCACTGTCTTGAAGGTCTCCACCCCATCACTTGTTATTGTCTGTCTTTTTCATATTAGCCTTCCAGTGGGTTTCTCATTGTGCTTTTGTTTTGCATTTCTCAGATAACTAATGATGTTGAACACCTTTTTGAGTTGCTGGTCATTTGTATATATTCTTTGGAGAAATGCCTATTCAGATCCTTTGCCCATTTTAAAAAATCAGGTTTTTTTTCCAAAATATCCTTGTTGGAATTAAATTTTTAAATGTCAGTTAGAATCAGTGCAAATAATAATTGTTTGTGTAGATACTCTTCTATGTTCATTATCTTTTCAAGAGTACTGAATTATTACAAAATAAAAACCTTTAATATTTAGAACATGTACATATGAACCCATTCAGTTTCATTAGTAAAATGAGAATTATTTGCTTATTGTTTTTTAAGAATATTTGGAATGAATTCATTTATTTACATTTAAAATAAAATGGATTCACTCAGCTCACATTCCTCTGTAATCTCATTTATTCCTGACTCACCCAAATTTATGTCTATGCTGCAGTCAAAAAATGAGCCAGTCCTTTTGGCAAACTATGCTTCCTGAAAATGAGCAGTCTAAGTGAATTCTAGTGGGTAATTCAATTATTATCACTTCATAATAGCAGTACCAATAAATATGTAATTGTTCTTTTCTTCTTTTACTTTGTACTTCCAGATAAAAGCAAAATACATCAGTTGGTTGGGAATATAATTAAATTTTCCTGAAGAAAAAAAGAAACAAACAAAGTTCAATATCAAATAATTCTAAAGCTTTACACTCCAACATTGTGTATAAAATTTCTAAGTATACTTTTGAGTTTATAAGATTACCTGAAATTTTTTTGTTGAGCAGTATTAAAATCAACTTTATTGAATTATAATTTACATACAATGAAAATCACTCATTTTAAGGGTATATACAGATGAATTTTGACAAATGTATGCACCTGTTACCCAGTTTTACAACCAAGATATAGAACATGTCTATCACCACAAAATAGTCCTCATTTCCCTTTCCAACCAACTCCCTCTCCCATGGAAATAGAACCAGTGTATATATATTTTGCCTTTTTTTTTTATTGGTATAGTACTTTTGAGATTAATCTAGGTTGTTACATGCATCAGAATCTCTGCTTTGGAAAAATGAGAGAGTGGAAAATTAGAATTCAGGATTATACCAGATCTTAGAAAAATCTGGCTCTGCAGTTACCAAACATGTGACATCTGAAATAAATGACTAGAATGTAAACTGGAGCTTAGGTGTGCAATGTGGACTATTTAATCAGTGTCATTCTTGAGCACAGATCCTGAAGAACAAATTTAGACAGATCATCATACAGAGATTTCCTGAGTTTCTACTATATATTAAAATGAGAGGAAGAATAATGTGCAAAAACAAACAAACAAAAAAACATTCACACCCCTGTCTTCATGCATCTATAGACTAGTGGGTAACAGAGCTAACAAGTAAAAAAGAATTACACACACCAACAAATAAAAACTTGTGACTTATAGAGTGCTTCAGAGGGAACAAAGGATCCCACATCAATGATATCCAGGATGGAGCCAAGTCATGTAAAGGCTGAGGGAAGAGCCTTCTACATAGAGTGTATAACTGACAATGGAAAGACGCATCATTGGAAAGAGCCCAATTTTCTTAATGAATTGAAAAATGGCATCTGTGACACTAGCGGAGTGAAAGGGAGAGGAATAGTATGGGTAAATGGAAACAAAATCATACAGGTGTTTTAGCCCAAGGAAGGCATCTATATTGCATTCCATTTTTTTAAGAAAATTTTAATTTTTAAAAATGTTTAGCCATGCTGTGCAGCATGTGGGATCTTAGTTCCCTGACCAAGGATTGGAACCCACACCCCCTGCAGTGGAAGTACAAGTTTTAACCACTGGACTGCCAGGGAATTCCCTGTATTGCATTTTAATCAAATGATAAATCTTTGAAGGGGTCTTGTCAGGGAATAGAACAATCTTCTTTACATTTTAAATAATTTATCTGTTGTTCTTAGAAAACTTTATGGAGGATACAAAAGGAAGACTAGAGAGACAAGTTAACAGTCTATTGCAACTTCTAAGTGAGAAATAAGAGTGTCTTGGATCCTAAATAAGCTGGTGAATGTGGGAAGGTGCAGAAGGATTTGGAATTTGTTTTGGATTTTGGGAAAGATTGTCACAGCAGTGGTCGCTGTAAACCACTCTTGTGTCTACACTCTTGTGTGGTCCTTCTCACACTGACTCTGGACTTGTTTAGCTGACATGTTTTGACCAATAGGACATTAGCAAATGTGATGCAAGCAAAGACTTGAAAAGTGTCGGCACAATGGAGTTTGTCTTCTCCTGCTGCCCTTAGAACACAGTGTGAAAAAGCCTAGGCTGGCTCAATGGAGGATTAGGCCATGTGTAGCAGATACAAGCAGTCACAGCTAAGGCCTCCAGACCCACCAGCCACCAGCCAACCCACCAGCTAATGCTGCTACTTGAGTAAATTGAGACCAAGAGAAGAACCACATAGTTGTATGTAGCCCAAATTCTGACCCACAGAACAGTGAGCTAATAAATGTTTATTGTTTTAAGCTACTAAATTTTGTGGGTTTTTTAGTTACACAGTAATAGATAACTGATACAATTAACTGATGGAATGGATAATTTTGGGAAAAGAATAAACCAAATATGTTACGAAAGTTTCTACTTCAGCAACAGGGTTGATGGGTTTAACATCTGGGAGTAGGGGTTAGAACAGGACTCGGAGGAATCAAGGGCTTGAATTTAGATATGTTCATTTTCATAGAGTAGCCGTCTCCAGACATAAATTAAGGAATTGGCAAGATAAAGCTGGCAGAATAAAATCTGCAAAATAAGCAGCCTTTGTGTTTTTGTAAGCCAAGATATTTAGAAATATATTTTAGAAGAAAAATTTCACTCAGTTTTTTATGGGGTACCTATTAGTTTCTTGTGAACAGCAGTGCTTGTTTTGGAAAATACTGAAAGGTCCAATCCCTTTACTTTATAAAGGATTACCAATGTTGGAGAAGTGAAGTAGCTTGTCTGAGGTCACAGAGCTAATTACTGGAGGTTCTGATGCACAAACCTGAGTCTCTTGACTTAATCATTGTCCATGATCCTTTCTTCATGGTACGGAGCGACATCAGTGAGAAAATGTAAATGATAAATACAACAAAGAAAGGATGCTCAACCTCAGTACACAATGGGAGTGGGGCTTGTGATACGACAAGATGGAAAATCTCATGTTTCATCTTACAGAGGCAGCTACTCCTCACTCCTAACCACTGTCACCAAGCTTGGAAGATCTTTTCTTTATTTTCTTTTATTTATAAGAAGCTAAAAATCTAGATTTTTATGACAGTGTCCTCATTTTTAAATGCAGGCAGAAAATTTACTGTAAAGAACAAAAACAAAACAAAACATGAAATGGAGTCAGTCTCTGGGATACCAGTTGTCAAGCTCTGGAGTGATTTACATCTAAGAGCATTTGGTTCCAGCAGTGATTGGAGATGCTGGACCATGGTGAAGATGGATCTGTTCCTGTGAGGACCCCTCCATGGGTCAGCATCAGTTCCTGCAGATGACACTGGATGATCTCAGCTACTTCTGCATCTTGAGGATACTCCATTTTCTAAAACCATTATCAATCACCCATTACATTTGGGGTCTATGTTCCTTGGAAATCCTAAATTGAAAAGATTTCCTTGAAGCCTAAATTGAAGACTTGAAGTTCTTAGACATTAATGGCTCCTCTAGAAGTAAATAAATTTCTTAATCCTAAAACAATGTATTATCTAACCAAAGTATGTGAACTAGGTATCCTCTAAGGCTCTAAACAAAACCAGTTATGCTCCAAATTTCTAAAATCTAGTTAACATATGTCCTTTAGAACTATGCCAAATTTTAAAGAAAAAACATTGATATTCTTGTGTCACTAGAACATTATTGATCACATTATAATGTCTCATGAATAAAGGTGAGATAAATTTTGAGTCTTTGATTTAGGACCTTATGTGTGTAAACCAAACACTTAGTGAGTGTTTACTGTGCAAGAGGCAATATAGTATCAGAATAGTTGGATTCTACTTGTAAAATCCAATGCAGTATATTCAAAATAACTGGAATGATTATTTACATTATACTTTTTTTACTAACTCAGTTAAAAATATGTCTTCCTCATAGTAAAACGTTCTTCAGCAATTCCATAATGTTGACCCTGCATAATGTTGACTAGTGTCATCAGTGACAGCAAAGTGTTGGAGCATCTGTGTCACTAGGGGGATTGAAATTTTAAATGTGATTCATGAATGCTCTGTAACACCATAAAGCAGTCAGAAATAATGCAGTAACACAAATAAGATGAAAAACCATAATGTTAATGAAAAAGTATGAAACAATAAAATTAGTAGCAAAATGCAATATTTTGCACACTAAAGCACACACACTTTAAGTACTAAGGAAGTGTGTATGTGTGTAGGTGAGTTAGAAGAATCTACACTTTACAAGGTAATTAAAATTGAAGCGAATAGACTGGGAGTTGGGTGTGATAAGGAAAAAATAATAAAACAAAACCAAAGGAGAATCCTGCACAGGCCAATGGTGGTCCATATGCCATAACTGGGGTGTGTTCATCTCCATCTTGGCACCTAAGTCACTATGGAAACCTTGCAGTTTCATATTATGTAGATGGGATTTGGGAAGGGTCTGTTGGATTCTTGTACTGTTCCCTTCCTCTCAGCCAACTCCTCAGTCTTAGAGATTCTAAATGCCTTTTCCTGCAACTCGGGGAATTTGTCTCAGGACTTTGTTTCCTGGCTTCTGCTATGAGCCTTCTTGCTTGCCTGTGATTTGCCTGATTTCTCTTCCGTTGCCCCTTATATCACCCTAACCCCCATTATGGGATGTCTCAGGAAGACAGTCTGGCTAAACTTTGATCTGCAGCGCCCCCTCTGACACTGCCTCTGTTGTCTCCCATTTCCCAGAGTTCAGATATCAGCAGGTGTGCCAACTCCAGTCGGGCTGGCCTCCTGGAAATCACCTCAGCCTGACCTGTCCTAGGGCCCCAGCATCAGTCCTTACAACAAGGGGGGCCCTGGACACCTGCTCTTCAAGTCTGATGAGGAAGGCACTTGATAAGGGAATAGACTTAAACTCGTACCAGGCGTCAAGTAGTAATTTGCAATGAAGTGTTTTACCAAAGACCCTTTATTCTTGTCAGGCTAATGAAAATAATGAACAGGTGTGTGTTCTGGTTTAATTTAGTGCAGCTCTGCTGAGAAGTGGAGCAGGTGCTAGACTGCTTATCAATGGGCCAGGCCTGGCAAATATGTCAGATGTGAAAATGGGTTGGTCCTATGAGTTCTGAGAGACCCAAGTAAACAAAAGAGGGTGCCAGCCAGAGAGAACATATTTTAGAGGGGAGAAAACAATACCATTTAGAGCATGAGGCTATTGTAAAGTTCTGGGATGTCCTCAGAAACCAAGGAGATGAACAAGATACCAGGTTTGAGTAAGTGAACTCAAGTCACCCCAGTGGAATGAACAGTTTTTAGACAAAAGACCCGATAAAGTAAGAAGGGAAGTAGCCTTGTAGACTCAGAAGAAAAGCAGAAGGGAAGGGTGGTCCAGGCAGGAAGTAAGGATTGGTATCTAGAAGATGAAGCTACAGGGATCAAGGGCCTAGATAAGTAATATGAAGCTGGAGGTCAGGGTCAGAATCAGCAACAGACTCTGACAATTGCCAAGATAGCATGCAGGGAGCCGGGAGTCTCCTCCAGCCTGGTGCTACCCCACAAGTTCATGGGCAGGTCAAGTGGTAAAGGAGACTGGAGGAGAGGGGAAGAGCTAGACCAAGTAACTGATTGACATTCACAGTCATCCTTAGTGTTTTGAATCATGCACATAACCACAGCTACAAAGATATAACCAGGAACCAAGTCTGATTCTTTTAACCAGGTACTAGGGGTTTGAGAAAATCAGAATAAAAGCTCTGCCCTCTTCCTCCATAGTCGCATGTAATTGATTGGCAAGTTTTAGGGCTATGATCCCTCAGTGTCTCCCAAATCAAAGTTCTATTTCAAATCCACATAGTCTCTTTTATTTAAATTATTTACTTTGGGCATTCATCACTTTTACAAACATTTTTAAAGAATTTATAGTTTAAAAATAAATAACACTAACATCTTATTTTCTCAGAGAAAAAACAAACTGCAGATGTCTAACATTTTTCTGTTGGCCCCTTCTAGAAATCATATTGGATAAAAGAGAGAACCTTTGGAAGCCGTAAAACACAGAACAATTTTACTTGTTCACTTACTTGTTTCTAAAGGTTTTTCATGGGAGTGAGTCTGCAAGTGACATTTCAGTTCATCGGCTAGCAACACATTTTAGGATGTGCTCCTTTTCAGAATTTGAGAAGGTTAAAGCTAGAGCATGCCATCAATCTGTTTGTTATGTGTCTGCATTAAGCCAAATGCAATAAAGTTCATGTGATCAAAGAAAAACAGCAGAGCGTTGACTCTGGCCATTGCAGGCCAGAGTTACTTAAACATTGAATGAGAGTTTTTCAAATGGAACAAAAATGTGCAGTTTTTTTAAGTCTAGTAAAGTCAAGATAAAAAATAGACAGGATTTTATATATGAATGTGATTTTCATGACTCACCATCACTGGTACATATATTTTACATTATTTTTTTTGTAGAGGATGAGGTTTGTCTCCTGGTATTTCCTTCAGAACCAATTTTCAGAGCTTAAGAAATGCTTCCTCATGTCACTGGGTCTTTGCATGTGCTGTTCCCTCTTCCTGAAATGTCCCTTCCCTCCTCTCATTCATTAACTATTTAGCTTTCCTCATCCTTCCAAGAGCACTTCTAAAGTTTTCTCACCCTTGCCCTGGCAAGTGCCCCTGTTGGGCATTTTCTGAGCTCTAAGCCTTTATTTCAATTATCACAAAGAGTAAATAGAGATTTTATTTCATAATGATTTGTTGTCTCCGTCACCTGATCATAAGCTCCATTAGGAAAATGAGCAATTTTTGCTCATTATTGTATTCTTCAAATCTGGTTCAGTAACAGTTTGCTAGAAGAATGAATGTGTGTAACGTGTATGTCTGCATGTGTGTAATCTGCACGTTTACATGTACATGTGTAATGTGCATGTCTGTGTGTGTGTGAGGTACATGCCTGCATGTGTGCAGTATGCACGTCTGTGTGTGTGTGTGTGTACGTGTGTGTGTATCCTTTCCAGAGTGATCTACAGGAGACTAGAACACTGCGGGAAGAACGCAAGGGCACATCCTTTGTAAGAACTCAAAGGGGGCCCAGCTCAGAGTGTCAGAGCCCTCCCTGGACTTTCCTTCTTGACTTGGACAGTTCAACCCTGGGATATTCTGGGAAGCACAGCTCTGGAACAGTTATAGGGTAGAAAGCTCAGACTGCAGGAGGATGCAGCTGGAGAATTAATGTGTCCAGTGAACTGTCATGGTATGAGGAAGAGGCACACTCTACGCCAAGACCAATGCCTGTATTAAGAGGTTTGGGGGCTTCCCTGGTGGCGCAGTGGTTGAGAGTCTGCCTGCCGATGCAGGGGACACAGGTTCGTGCCCCGAGCTGGGAAGATCCCACATGCTGCAGAGTGGCTGGGCCTGTGAGCCATGGCCGCTGAGCCTGCGTTTGTCCTTATGTGAAATCTTGAACTGGTCATGTTTATATCCAGTTTCAAGCTTTGTTCATTGCATCACAATTCCTCTTAGATATCCAACCCCACAGCATCAATGACATATGTTACAATCACTCATCTTTACTCTGGTGTTGCTTTTCAAGTGGAATTGAAGAATGAGATTGTAAAGTGCTGTAGCCACACTGGTCTGAGGAAGCAGTAGTCCTGGATTTCCTGGTTGCAAAATAAAGTAAAAAGATACCCAAGGGAGAGCTGAGAGTGAACGAGAAAAACATCTACAAAATGGGTGAATAGAGAAACTCATGGGAAATAAGCCTCCACTTCCCCAAAACCACAGGATGAATTTTATCTCGGAAGAGGAAAGGTGGAGGGTAAACCCTTGGTCATAGAAAGGTTATCAGGGAAGGGAGGGATGGAGAAGATGCCAGGGATTGTGACAAGATGGGGACACTATGAGACATTATTGTTAAGTAGACCAGGTCTTGGCCAGGAATGGGGTGAACTGGGGAGGCTTCAGAGGTTTCTGAGCATCAGCACAGGGGGATCAGATCTGTGATTCAGAACTACAACTCAGGCATCTGTGTGAAATATGAAAGGGAGTAGAACATTATGTGAGGGTGAGACCAGCTGAAATATCAGAACATCAGCCTACAAAAATAAATGCTGATTTTTTAAAAGAAAAAAAATCTACTTTTCTATACCCTATTTTTAAAATTTGACTATGTATCTTATTGAAAAAAGGGGGAAATGTTAACTTTATAGATATACCAGGAAGGGGGAAAGGGTGACTCATATTAAGAAATTACTTTACGTGACTGGGGTAAGTGGATATCCCATCCCTGACTGCATTGAACAGAACTAGATCACCAGGAAATGTGGAAATGATTTTCATTGTGTGTTCAGTGAATGTGTCTTTAGACTGCTAGAAAAGGAAAAAATAAATTAAAGAAAATCCATATGCATTGATCAGAATCTATTTTTTCTACCAGCCTCATCCTCATACTTGGCAGGCATAGAATTTATAAAGTTGTAAAACCAATTTTATGATCTGAGAGATCTTCCTGATAACAGCTCTGCCAGAATTAAATACTAGATCAGCAGCCTTCAAGGGTACTTATTGGATGGGGTCCTATGACAGATTATATGCAATTTATATTACATAAGATCCATAAATTTAGGAAACAGGTTAATTTTGTCCTGAAAGTGGATTAATTGGTTTAATATTTCCAAGATTAACTACAGTCTTCAGTGCATAACATAATTGATTCCATCTCATCCTTTCACTGATTTAAATATAGAGAAAACCAAGTAATCACAAAATGCCAATTCGTTTGATAGGTTTTTAAATTTATGGTGGCAGAGCTCTTGACACTTAGAGATTTTTATTTCTATTTGGTCTTTATTTTTAGATATATTTTTACCTGAAAATGTGATCTCTAAAGGGTAAAGTTGAGAAAATACTAAACAATGTTGCTCTTAAGTCCCAAAAGCATTTGTCCAGAGAAAATATAGAGAATCAGTATGAAGTGTCAGGAGGGCCTTCTGAGGAAGGACTGTAACTATTCCCTTTATAGAGATTAGGTGCATGTAACATCTCTAAATGACTCAGGTAGAGATTGGCACAACCAGACTTGAATTCAGGTCCATCTGACCATAAAGTCCATGTTTTTAACCACTGTACTATATTGTCTTTTTATGAAAACAAAGCAATGCAATATTTAGGCACTGTGTCTTTCCTTTATTTATTCAAAAGGCATTTATTTAGCCTACAGTATGAATTTTGTTGGATACCAGAAACACAAAGATAAAAAAGCTAGTCTTTGTTCTAATGGATTTCATGTATACGTATTATGACATTAAAATAAAGATGAAACTATGTGTAAATATTTCTTTCAGGTATCTTTTTTTTTCAACATTTACTTGACAGCCAATGATATTAACACAAAAGATTTTTTAAAAGGGCAGGTGGGAGAAGTCAGATTTAGAATGAAAAAAGAAAGCAGATACTTCTTTAGACACCTTTCTTACTACTTCCAAGTCTACATATAAAACTTTGAAATGGCTGTTTACTCAAAATTTTTAAACCATTAATGGTTTCTAAACTAACAATCAATTTTTCCCATTAAGAACAATATACTAGAAATTGGTTGATATTTCAATTCAGCTGTCAAAAACCTATCAAATTCATAATGTATGAAATGGTAAAAAATAAAGAGAACTTACAAACTAGTGCAAGTCTATAGTTATGGACTTCGTCAAATTTCAGACACTGAGCAGCTCCAGCTCCATCTCTCAGCACTCTCTCCTGCATGCTCTGGTTTCTTTTTCCAGATGTCCCTCCTGATAGAGAAGGGCCATGGCAGTTCCACTCAGCCATACACTGGACTAAACAAGGAGAAAAAGAGCATTGTTTTACTCAAGCATTAAACAAGCTCCAAGTCATTACTCTGATTGGACCTATTTAGGCTACATACCTGTTCATGATTAAATCACCAGGGCGATGGTGATGACAATCAGCTTAAGCCTGTGTGGAATGGACTATGAAGTTGAGATTGGTGTCAATTCCACAAAATCTTTATAGATGTTGTGGACATGAAGAGCAAAGCCTACTATAAGTATAAACTGACAAAAAATAGAAAACAGAGTTACATCTTTAGAGAATCTCTAAACAAAACTCACAGATTATTGATTCTGAATAATTTCTTCTGTTTAATTCAGTGATTGATTTGGAAGACTTTGAGTATAACTTTAATGACCCTAAATGCTCGCAATGAAATAACATCTACTTATTAAACAATTTTCAAGTGTTTATGTATTATAAAGTGCTTATATATTTTAATATTGTATTTTCTAAAATTGTCTTTTGGAAAGAATCTTTAATTTTAAAAATCAAAACAAAGATGATTTGTAATATATTTCAATTCAACTTGTTATTTTGTGTGGAAAGCATTTTTTTTAAATTAAATTAATTAATTAATTAATTAATTATTTTTGGCTGTGTTGGGTCTTCATTGCTGTACTTGGGCTTTCTCTAGTTGTGGCAAGCGGGGGCTACTCTTCATTGCAGTGCGCAGGCTTCTCATGCGGTGGCTTTTCTTGTTGCAGAGCACAGGTTCTAGGTGCACAGGCTTCAGTAGTTGTGGCTCACAGGCTCAGTAGTTGTGGCTCGTGGGCTCTAGAGAGCAGGCTCAGTTGTTGTCGTGCACAGGCTTAGTTGCAATGCGGCATGTGGGATCTTCCCGGGCCAGGGATTGAACCCATGTCCCCTGCATTGGCAGGCGGATTCTTAGCCACTGCACCACCAAGGAAGCCCATGGAAAGTATTTTTAAAATTTAAATAAAAGAGTGTAACAACTATAGTCTGAATGTGTGTATCTTCTCAGTTGATTATTTCTAGGGAATTGATAATGATTCTCATGCATTTTGTGAATTCAAGTACAACCCTACAAGTCCTATCTTGGAGGAGATGTAAAGGTTTCAAAATTGAATGCACAATAAAGAATAAAGTGATGGGGTCCATTCTTCCACCAGGAAATTCATTGATTTCCTATTAAAGTTAATTGCCAATGGATGGCAATGGAAGAGAAGATCCAATTTATTTTATTTATTTATAAATCATCCTTTTAGAATATAAAATTTTAGATAAGTATGCTAGCCCTTCATATTGGACATGAAAGTGTTTGAAAGACAACTTAAAAGTTGGAATCAAACCTTTACCTCATTTGCAGAATAGGGTCAGAAACAACAAAAGTTTTCCTGAAATACTGACATCTTAACAAAAATAGTTTAATGGAAGTTTAGAAATGCTGAATTAAAACCATTTGGCACTTCATATATAACACATTTGATTTTTTGAAATTGAATTTTTTGTAAATGCTATTTTTTAAACTGAATGAGTTTAATCATATATTGATTAATAAATCTAGCAATAAATGAATGGCAATAGAACCGAGGAAAGCTCACTAAGATACTTGATATCATCTTTTCTTAAAATTTTTACTAATTGATATGCTTTCTTAGAGCTCTGATGACAAAGAAAAGTCCATGTCTAAGAAGTCAAGAGATTCAATGAAGATCAAGAGAGCTTTGCTGAGCAAAGTAAGGCAGTGATTAAATGATGCATTGGACTCATCAAGCAAGAATAGAGGTAAGAGATTTGCAAGCCATGCATAGTCTGAATGAGGACCCTGAATAACAGAGGGAGTCATTGACTCGCCCAAGGTAATGCAGGTCGAGATGAACAGTGATCCTCAATCTCAGTTCTCTGCTATGGCATCAAGTGAGAGTTAAATTTCAAGCTCCCATACATGTCTCCCTGTCTCTTACCAGAGTCCCTTCTTAAAAATATTGTAAGCATTTTATTCACACTCTGATTCTCTGGTGCTTGAATTAAATACAAAGCATTTTTTATGGTGATATTTGATGACATAGGCTGGATATGGCCTTGTTCCTTAATAATACCCTATAAATACCCCATAAATACTTACTGAATTTAATAGACTTCAGTGCACTTTAAAATACTTTAGAATGTATTCTGAAATTATATAATTGGAGCCATCCAGTCATATATTTTCCCAGCACAAAGTTGTTTGAAAGAGAAAGATGTTAAAATCAGAAAATGTTGCTGTCTTCTAATTCAACAGATTTAGTGAGCAACATTAGTCTAAGAAGCATTTTAATGGAGAGATGAGTTTTCTCTTTTCTCTTTTTTCATTCTCTCATTTCTTTTCTTTTCTTTTCTCTTTTTTCATTCTCTCATTACTTTCATATTGTTGAATATATGACACCAGAAATATGCATAATTATATTTGGAGAAGTTTACTTTAGGAATGCTATCTCAAGTCACATTCTAAATCTTGGAATCATAATAATGTCTCTTGCAATGTGGCATATGTGTTAGGTAAGTGAGAAGATTTCACAATTTTTTTTATTTGAAAGGACACACAGGACTCCATTGAGCATACTCATGTACATTTTTACTTTAAAGCAAAAGAATACAGGGCACCAAGAGAAAAATAGGTTAGGAAAGCACTGAGGGTTGAAACATTTCCAGGCACAAGCTCCTCAGGGTTCTTATTTGCACACAGACATGTTTGTCTCTGATTGAACCACCAAATCTGTGCAACAAATCTTGGATTTGAGAAAGTTCAAGCAGAATCTCCAGTGAGATTTTTTTATGTTCATCTGGTCACATAGTCAAACTGGTTGTTTACACAGCTATGCCAGATGAAAACTGTATTTATTTAGCATACTGTAATTTAAAACATTGGAAACATTGAGAATTAGAGTGTTTTGGGTTTTTTTTTGTAAAAACTTAGCAAGAGTATTTTGAATAGTTCCTGCCTTCTTCTTTCCAGTTCAGGATGATCAGCCAGTTCCTGATGTCCAGCAATGGCTAGAGGAACTGGAAGTAATACTGAGGAGAAGACAACATCTGGGTATGTTCCTCTATTGAAAAAATCACATTGCAGCACTATTTACAGTAGCCAAGACATGGAAGCAACCTAAGTGTCCATTGGCAGATGAATGGATAAAGAAGATGTGGTATACACACACACACACACACAGACACACACACACACACACACACACACACAATGGAATATTACTCAGCCATAAAAAAGAATGAAACATTGCCATTTGCAGCAACATGGATGGACCTAGAGATTGTCATACTAAGTGAAGTGCCAGACAGAGAAAGACAAATATCATATGATTTATATGTGGAATCTAAAAAAAATGATACAAATGAACTTAAATGCAAAACAGAAATAGACCCACAGACATAGAAAACAAACTTATGGTTACCAAAGTAGAAAGTGGGTGGAGAGGGATAAAGTAGGAGTTTGGGATTAACATATATATACTACAATATATAAAGTAGATAACCATCAAGGACCTACTGTATAGCACAGGGAACTATACTCCATATTTTGTACTAACCTATAAAGGAAAAGAATCTAAAAATATATATATATACATATGTATATATACACACACACACATATGTATCACTGAATCACTTTGCTGTATACCTGAGACTAACACAACCTTGTAACTTAACAATACTTCAATAAAAAACAAAATTAAATTAAAAAATACTATAAAAAACCCACACATGTCATTTTAAACCTATTACATCAGGTAGAGAAACTAAATCCACCAACTTAAATTGAAAATATTCCTAAGAGACAGCAAGGCGCATATTGCACTTTAAAGTATATTGCACAAGTACAATTTAGGGGGAAACAAAGGTAAAGCAATATCTGAATGGGAATTTAGTGTGGAAGTCTAAGAAATTTTTAAAAGTCATTATAATCTATTTTTATGTTTTTCAGTTACACAGCAGTTTGTCATGATGTCTGCATTGCTTTACATTAGTAAAATTTGTTTATTCTTTCACTCCTGATTTAATCTGGGAATTCTGCAATGCTTGATGTTTAAATGTATAGTACATGAACAAGCATGTGGAGGGGCACAGCACTTCCCTGGGAGGAAAAGTCCTATGTAGCCCTTTGCCATTTGTTATGTGAAGGAATCTATAAGCTGTGGAATACATTGGGATTCGTTGGAGTCTTAACCACTTTGTGTTATCTTGCAGCAGTGATACAGTTTCTGTTTCCCATTACATGAATTGTCATGCCGCTTTGGGGAAAGTAGCTTTTTCTTTTGGCTTAACTTTTTTGGATATTATAAAGGTATTTAATTTATTACACATTTAATAAGTACGTAGTTAAATATTTTTCTCTGCTCTGATTAACAATATTAAAAATGTGTGGCCAGAGTTCCTATCAAAAGAGATGCTGGAATAAAGGAGTGTTATAAACATTCTAACATGACTCCCCCCCACAAATTCTAAATGATAGAGATCATGAAATTCCCATTTTCTGGTTATACAGGTCTAAGAAAGCACCATTTCCACACATTGTCATCTACCCTTTGCTTACTTTGAAAGGGCCAGTGCTCAGGGAAAAAAAATAACATCACAAATAAAATTCTTATCCCTCCCAAACAATAAAATGAGAACAGTTGCTAACTGTAAAATTGTTTTCACTCTCATTTAGCCACTCCCCCTATTAGAGTGTGGCCTTTGCCCACGCTGCCTTTCCCCATGTGCCTCCTGAGCTGAACAAGCCCAGGGCAGGTTGGATACCAGTAAGTGTTTATATAATGAATAAATGAGTCAAGTGTACTCTCTCCCAGGATGAATTTTTTTTAATAGATTCAACATTTTAAAGTTTAATGAAGAATGGTTTAATAAAGATAGGCAAGGGTACAAAGGTTGTGTGACATCCTCAAAGCAATTGGGACCCCTAGTGGTTGGGGGGGATAGCTCATTGACATCCCAGTGTTAATGGGGTACCAAAGTTGGTACAGTCTGGCATCCCTGCACAGGGGCAGCTCTCCTGATCCTGATAAGTCATGTGTATGACTCCAGATCTAGGCTCTTCAGAGCTCTCGCAGGATGCATTTTTGATCACCTAGACTGAAAGTCATTCCTCCCAATTCTGCATTTCCGGAGCCTCTGGTTTGCACATGGCCAGTGGTATTTGAAGGAAAAACAGTGAGTGTTTCTCTATATTTTGAACTCCTTTAGGGAATAGCTCTGTCTTCACATCTCCTGCATCCATCACTGGCAAACAGTCACTGGAGAAAATTTTGTAAGATGTTAATGCTACTGCCCATTAAAAATACAGAACCCTGTATAGAAAATAGTCAGAAAATTACCCTGATGATTGTTCAAATATGAGGCACAGGAATTTAGGAATTCACAAAATACAGAGAGTACTGCAGGCTGAGATAGTCATGATGTAGGCCTGAGATGGGCCGTGAAGAAAGCCTTATGTTATCAACAGGTTGAAGGGGTAAGGAGTATGTTTCTGGAAGCAGGAATAAGATGAGCAAAAGCATGAATACTGAAAGCACAGGAAGCAGTGAGATGACCTTGGAGACCTGGGTGGAATATTCCATTAAAAGAGAACTACGAGATGATGAAAAGCATAAATACAGTGAAAGTTGTAAATTGCAGGGACAAAGGCTTTCATGTTTGGATCATCACAGTTTTCTGAAAATATTTGAGAAAATTTCTTGGAAAGCTATACCAACATCTCAGTTCAAGCCCTTCTTGGAAGCATCACTCTATTTATTTATTTAGTAGATTTGCAGTTGAATTCTAGGAACATAGCCTTAGAAATGTGAACTGAACCAGGTTTGTCATCAGATTCTCATCTAGATAGGTTTCTTGGTTAACATTTTCTCACCACGACCATTTTTATTTTACTGAAGTAAATCTCTCTAGTGGATAATTGCTAATGTTATGCTAACTATTTCTTTCAAAAGGACAGCCAGATATTTACTGGTCCCCTACATTCTGTAAATAATTTACAGAATAAATTACTTATAAATTCTGCCTTTTCCTGGAGCATTAATGTTAGATAAAAGTGGTTGAGGTTAACATGAGTTAGGATATTTATTCGTACTAATGAAAGTATTAGTATTCTTAAATGGTGAAAGTAATATACCTTTATAAGCCTCATCAACCTATGTATTTATTTCCTAGGACTGCTGTAACAAGTTACCACAAACTTGGGTGGATTAAAACAACAGAAATTTATTCTCCCATAGTTCTGGAGGCAAGAACTCTAAAATGAAGGTGTTGGCAGGGACATGATCTCTCTGAAGACTCCAGAGGGGGACTCCTTCCTTGCCTCCCCCTAGCTTTTGCTGATAGCCAGCAATCGTGGGCATTCCTTGGCTTATCTATGCTTCACTCCAGCCACTGCCTCTGTCTTCGTGTAGTCTTCTCCTCTGTGTATCTCTGCCTGTGCTGCTACTTTTCTTATCTTAAAGACACCAGTCAAGGACTTCCGTGGCTGTCCAGTGGTTAAGATTCCACACTTCCACTGCAGGGGGCATGGGTTCGATCCCTGGTCGGGGAACTGAGATCCCACCTGCCACGTGGTCGTGGCCAAAAAAAACAAAAAAAAAGACACCAGTCATATAGGATTAAAGGTTTACTGAATTTGGTATGACCTCATCTTTAATTGCTTTACAGTGACCCTATTTCTAAATAAGGTCACATTCTGAGGTTAGGACTTCAACATATATTTTGGGGACACAATTCAACCTATAATATCATATTTATATGTTTCTTATATATATTTTTCCCTCTTCAAACACGTGTCACTGGATCTAAAAATACTGTTTAAATGACATATAGGATAATCCAATTGCCTTACGTGACCATTCTGTCTTGCAGTTGGTATTATGTTTTCACTATGACAGATTTAAGTTGCAATGGAACCACCTGCTTTTAGCTTCATTGCATTAATCTCCTTCCCCCAGGAGAATGGAGTTCTCTTGTAGGAGGCCTACTTTTTTCACTTTTATAATAAGAACACATTAAAAGCTCATTCTCTAGCTTTATGTGTTTCCCCGATGCTCTCCTTATCCTATTTTTGTAAATGACTTTAGTATTTGTCTGTCTGGGTCTATCCACCATCCATGTTAATGATGACTATTATTAAAGGTCCACATCCCTTATCTGCAATTCTGAATTACAAAATACTCTAAAAGAAACAAGGACTGTCATGATGTAAAAACCTGGCTGGACCTGAACTCAATAAACAGTAAAGCCTAACTTGCTTGATGATATTTATAAAGTTTTTACCCTGTTTAATATAAATACTCATAAGTTTTTGCAGAAATCATAATGTATATGATTACCACCTAGCAATCAATATGTGCATATACATGATGTGACCATTCTAACATATGAAAAACCCTGAAGTATGAATCACATTTGGCACCGAGTACTCCAGATCGGGGGGCTGTGGACCTAACCTACCAATCGCTGAAAGTTAGTTGTGCATATGGATTGTAGTTTAGCCTCTGTTACTTATTAATCAATGTTTTACACTAACTGCGATTAAAGCAATTAATATAAAGCATGTATGAAATCTCCACTTATGAATGCTATGTTCAAAAGAAAAAACCTGTTATTAAACAAGAGTGTGTAATTTTCTCTTAATTACTCAAGAAATTTTATTATCTATTACATTTCAGGCAACAGCATTACCTCCGGCACATACTCTTGTGAAGTGCATGGTAAATAACCTCGGTTAAGCATCATTCATGTCATTATTCAAACACTATAGGACTACTGTTTACACTAAGAGAAACGGCAGATGTGTGCAAGACGTGGGTAATTGTGCTTCTGCTTGTTGTTTGTTCATCTAAAGAACTACTTGTCTAATAAGGCCAAATGTTCAGAAGTAGCAACAGGATAAAAGATGACTCAGAAATCCAGCCTAGCAGTGCTAGACAAACCTTCTGTGGTCATAAGTTTTAGCAGCCTGTTTCCTGCCAGTAGAATTTTAGGGGTTTGATCACCTCCTTTTATTTTGTACTATGTCTTTTTCAGTCCAAGCTGGCAAGACTTTTACTGATATAATTTTATCAAGAATTTGTGGGTCTCATTTCCCCAAAGTAGACATACAGATGACCAATAGGCACATGAAAAGATGCTCAACATCATTAATTATTAGAGAAATGCAAATCATAGCTTGTGAGGTACCACCTCATACTGGTCAGAGTCGCCATCATTAAAAAGTCTGCAAATAACAAATTCCAGAGAGGGTATGGAGAAAAGGGAACCCTCCTATACTGTTGATGGAAATGTAAACTGGTGCAGCCACTATGGAAAACAGCATGGAGTTTCCTCAAAAAACTAAAAATAGAGTTGCCATATGATCCAGCAATCCCACTCCTGGGCATATATCCAGACAAAACTATAATTCGAAAAGATACATGCACCCCTATGTTCATATCAGCACTATTTACAATAGCCAAGACCTGGAAACAACCTAAATGTCTATCAACAGATGAATGGATAAAGAAGATGTGGTATATATATATAATGGAATATTGCACAGCCATGAAAAGAATGAAATAATGCCATTTGCAGTTACACGAATAGACCTAGAGATTATCATACTAAGTGAAGTAAGTCAGAAAGAGAAAGACAAATACTATATGATATCACTTATATGTGGAATCTAAGATATGACACAAATTAACTTATCTATGAAACAGAAACAGTCACAGACTAGAAAACAGACCTGTGGTTGCCAAGGGGTAGGAGAGGTGGGGGAGGAGTGGATTGGGAGTTTGGGATTAGCAGATGCAAAGTAGTATATGTAGAATGGATAAACAACAAGGTCCTACTGTATAGCACAGGGAGCTATATTCAATATCCTATGATAAATCATAATGGAAAAGAATATGAAAAGGAATATATATGTATAACTGAGTCATTTTGCTGTACAGCAGAAATTAACACAGCATTGTAAATCAACTTCAATTTAAAAAAAATAAATTGACCAACAAGGAAAAAAAAAGAACTTGTGGGTCTCCCATGGACTTCCCTGGGGTTCACATCTGTAGATAAAAGCCCTCATGTGTTTTTTAGATAAGCCTTTCTTTACCTCTTGTTTCTGCTCTGAAGGCTGAGGGACAATATTCCTTAGGTTTTTAGAGGCCTCTGGTGTAACTGAGAGGATCTGAGGACACCTGAAAGGCCTTTTGAATACACTGAGCATTTGAGTATTGCTCAAATGTATTGTAAAAAATTGTAAAGTATTGGGCTTCCCTGGTGGCACAGTGGTTGGGAGTCCGCCTGCCAATGCAGGGGACACGGTTTCGTGCCCCGGTCTGGGAGGATGCCGCATGCCGCAGAGTGGCTGGGCCCGTGAGCCATGGCCGCTGAGCCTGCACGTCCGGAGCCTGTGCTCCGCAATGGGAGAGGCCGCGGCGGTGAGAGGCCCGCGTACTGCAAAAAAAAAAAAAAAAAAAAAAAAAAAAAAAAAATTCTAAAGTATTGTAAAAAAATGGCTTTTTTGCTATGCCATCTGGAGGATTTTCAAAATCATCAAAACTTGGCTCCTTTTTTTAAAAATAGTTCTTCTCCCAATTAATTTATCTCTCTCCTCTCACATTTTATTGTAAATAGCAAGAACACACCAGAAGGAACCTACATCTTTTCTTGGAAATCTCCTTAGCTATAGAACCAAGTTCATCATTTATAAGTTCTACTTCTCAAATAACTGCAAGAGACAGTTCCTGCAAGCTCTTGAAACTACATAACAAGAATCCCACTTCTTTCAGACTCCAGTAACATTCTCTTCACTTCCTTTTGAGCCCTCAGCAATAGCATCCTCAATTCTCAAATTTCTACTAACAGTCTATTCCAGGCAATTTAGATGTTATCTCATGCTCCTTAAAATTCTTTCATCCTCCTCCTTCTGCCTGCATCCACAGTCACTCTCACATTTTTAGGTAGTTGTTACAGCAAGATAACATGTCCAGGTACCAAATCTGCATTATCTATTGCGGCTTGATAACGTATATTTACTATCTAGTAGTTTCTGTAGGTCAGGTTTATCTGTGTCCTTTGCAAGACTTCAGTGAAAGTGTCAGCCAGGGCTGGGTTCTCATCTGGAGGACTGAATAGGGAAGAAGGATCTGTTGCCAAATTCAGTCAGGCTGCTGGTAGAATTTATTTCCTTGTGCTGTGGGGCTGAGGCCCCAGCTTCTTCCTGGCTGTTAGCTGGGGGCTGCTCTCAACTCCTGGCCATGGGGTCTCCCCGAAATGATCACATACTTCATGAAAGCCAACAAGGAAGAAAACCTGTAGTGCGTGCCTATTTTTTTTTTTTTTTACTCCATTCCTTCATTATATGTCTTCTCCTAACCTCTCTTGTCTATTTTTTTTCTCCTGCATTGCTACTTTCATGCTGTGGCATTTGTGATTCCCAAAGTTAAAACAACTCAAATTAGTATAGGCAAATGGGAAATCCTGCTGTACAGTGGGAATGGGAAGACCCAGCCGAGCTTCAGGGGCAGCAAGAAGCAAGGTTCTCCACACAGTCTTTCAGTCCCTCCCTCCTGAAGTTCAGTCTCTGCCCTGTGGTAGGAGTCTTGCCTCTTGCAAGCTCTGAGTTTTACATCTTCCAGTTTCCACTACCAGAAAGACATCTTTTCTTGCTCTACTCTGATTTAGAAATATCTTAGAAGAGCACTCTGCACACTCAGCCTTTGTGGAAAGCAAACTTCAAAGGAATGGGTAATAAGACTGGCCAGCTCCCGTCTGGCCTCACCTTGGTTTAAGCACATGTGGCTATTGGGAAGCCATCTAGGAACATCGTAGCCCTATGCATACGGGCATGGGTAGCGGTTTTAACCATAAAGGCTGGGTGCTGAGAGGCGACACCATCGCATCACATGCTCTTTTCTTTCTTTCTCTTTCTCTCTTCCTGCCCTTTCCTCTCTTTATTTTATGTTTTCCTTCTTCAAATAGATTATTTTTCTTTTCCTCCCTGTTCCTCTTTTTTGTACAATGAAACAGATCTAGGCTACCAAGGACATCTAAACTAATTCTGTTCCTATAATTCCCCATTTAGCTGCCTGGAATAATAATTATTATGCCCACTTTAGGAAGTAGCTTCCTTCTGTCCATCTGTCAGCCCAAGCAGATGACTCTCACTGCAGTTGACCTAAGGAAACTTCCTGCTCCTATGATGGGGCAGCAGCCAGAAGCCTGTGTCCTCCTGGCAGGCATCAGCCTGGAACACAAGGTGTAAGAAATCAATAAATAACAGCCAGATGTTGAAGATTTTAGAGAACCATTATTTAATCCTTAATCTGTACTTTCTGCAGTAAGTAGGGCTTTGTTGTTTTCATTAAAAACTCATCAGAACCCTAATTTAAAAGGTTATTATAGCTCTTACAAATTCAAGATGGGAGTTCTTATTCTCAATATACTGACCTCTTAAAACTTAAGTGGATTCTCTTATCACATAGTTTCTACATGTAATAAAAAGTTTTCTTTTCTAAGAACAGGTTAGAAAAATATATTTGAGGAAAATAAAGAAATTACTTTAAATATATGTGTTTTAATTTAAAAAAGTGTTTCAATTAAAATTTTCTTTTATTGTTTTTTAGACTTGAAGAAATACAAACTAGTAGGTTCTTGGATTTAGAAATATGATTGTGCTCATGATTTATTTGATCATTTAAATAGAGAATGGTTATTTCAAGTCAAGGATACTAAGTTACTCTAACAGAGTTCCTGTCCATTTCTACCTGCTGGGGTTTCTGAGTGAACTTGCTTTTGTGGATAATGAGTTGTTGACTCAGACATAGCTCAAAGAGCTCCAAATCCCACACCCCAGGAATAAGCTGCAGAAAGGGGAGGTTCTCAGAAGCTCCCCCCAGCCATTGCATCTTCAAGGCCTGGCTTGGTTGTCACAGCCAGTATCACCAGCTCCAGGCCCTACTTCCAGACTTGGTGGTTGAGCACTCACAGAGCACTACTAAAGCATTATGAGGCCATAAAGACTCAGAGGTTGACTCACCACAGGGAGCCAAGGGGATCCCTCCTCTGTAGGACTTCTGTACCTTGAGAACAAACACACCTATGATTGTGCTTAGAGTGAACTGCAGCCATTTTTCCATGTGCATTCTGAAACTGATATTCCCCAAACCTCAAGCACATTATAGTTCTGTAATAAAGGCATGTTGAGATAAATGTAGAAAAAGTTATTGCATTCAAATGCATCCCAACCCAAAACAGAAGTGAAGGGATACAGGACACTTAGCCAACAGAATGTGCTGCATGTGTGTTGGAGCACTAACTCCAGGTGCAAGAGGGAAAAAATAGACGATGTAAAAGGGTGAGGTCCTGGAAATATAAGAGAGAAGGGGGAACAGTTTGCTACCAGCAGCAGATCATGAGGGCCATTGGCATAAATTCTGGCCAAGACTTGATAAAAAACCCCTAGGGAGCACCTTGTAGGAGAATTACTTACCTGTTGGGGGAGAGAGACAGAAGGACATCTAAAAGTAAAGTCATCAGAGATTCGTACAAACCAGGTGGCTACTGCCCTCATGCCTCTCCCTATGGGATTTTCTGTGAAATGCCCCTCCATCTCTGTCTGTTATAATTCTACCCAACTTTGATGGCCTCACTCTTCCAGAGAACTGTCTTAACACATTCTTTTCTTTTCCTGAACTTTAGTATTTTATTTTTATTTCTCACATTTATTTCTCTTTTACCATACTCATCCATCTCTTATATGGATCATGTAAATTCTCTTATTTAAACTTTAATCTCCACTGAGGCAAGGGACGTGTTTATTTCTCCAGTCCTGGTTCCTAATCACTTGCTTTGCAAAGTTGATTCAGATATATATATATATATATATTCAGTTATATATGTATCATCTTTTTCATATTATTTTCCATTATAGGGTACTAAAAGATACTGCATATAGTTTTCCTGTGCTATGCTGTAGGTCTTTGTTGTTTAGGGCAGCTTTTCTTATCAAGCAGTTGGTCTGTAGTACCTCTATCTAGTTTTGTTCATATATACAAAATGTCATAACATAAATATATACATCATGTAATGAAACTAATGTAATGAAAATGGTTGATCTTGCCTTATTTACTCCAAATCTATTAGTCTTGAAAAAGCAAATCAAAAAGAATTTGTAGAGAAAAAAGTCAAAGGAAACATGAGATCGTGTTTGATGCACTCCAATGAATAAACACACGTCTAAGGACCTGAAGCAGTTCATTATTTGGAGATGATAAAATGTCCTAAAACTCATGTCTCATATAATATCACAGTATACTACACCATGGGCACATTTCCCCATCTCTTCTATATTGCTCTAAACTCATAGACTTCTATTTCTGATTCTTTCTCATAACTTGATCCCAGAGAGGATGAACTTGGACTATCCTTTATTTTGGTGGCAATAACTTCCTTTTTAAACCCTTATCCCAATATTGCAAACCTCCTTCCTAAGTCTCTATTCTTACTTTCTCAATTTATGAAGAACATTCAATTAGAGAAGGGCAAAAAACAAGAAACATAAACATTAGAAATAAAATTATCATTATTTGCTTGTTGAAAATGCAAGACAACATCCTGAAAAACAATAAATAAACATTAAGAGAATTCAGTAAAGTCCTTCCCTATTAAAGCAATTAAAGAAATCAATATTTTATATATATATATATATATATATATATATATATATATATATATATATATATATATATATATAAAAGACAAAAAATTAACAGGAAATGTTCCAAGATCTCTATGAAAAAATATTCAAAACACCATTGCAGGGCAAAATAGAAAATTAAAAAAAATCCCTGACCTTGGATATCAGGACTTGATACTATAAAGATGTTAGTTCTCCCTAAATTAACACCTAAGTACAATGAGATTATTCCATTTTTACCTTGAAATATTATATGCAAGAATAGTCAAGGCAATTAGTAAAAGGAAGAGTAAGAATAAGAATTAGTTCTACAAGTATAGAAAATATATTATAAAGCTTGACTCTAGCTGTTAGATACTAGCATATTAATACAGATATCAGTGAAGAAACATAATAAGGTCCATTAATAAATTCAAATACATATACAGGTTTAGCATATAATGAATATGGCAGTTTAATTCAGTGACAAAAACCGGAGTAGTCAATAAATGGTACTGGGATTAATAGCCATCTAGAAATACATAAATTGAGTTGGATCCATCCTTCACACCTTATATTAAAATAGATCTGTAATGGAATAAAATTTTAAAATAAAACAAATTCAGAGAAAGAATGAGACAAAATCAAGGGAGAATGTTTGAGCATATAATGCTGGAAAAGAAATGTATTTCTTTTTTTTTTTAACATCTTTATTGGAGTATAATTGCTTTACAATGGTATGTTTGTATCTGTTTTATAACAAAATGAATCAGCTATACATATACATATATCCCTATATCTCTTCCCTCTTGCGTGTCCCACCATCCCTCCCACCCTCCCTATCCCACCCATCTAGGTGGTCACAAAGCACCGAGCTGATCTCCCTGTGCCATGCGGCTGCTTCCCACTAGCTATCTGTTTTACATTTGGTAGTGTATATATGTACATGCCACTCTCTCACTTTATCCCAGCTTACCCTTTCCCTCCCCGTGTCCTCAAGTCCATTCTCTAGTAAGTCTGCATCTTTATTCCCGTCCTGCCCCTAGGTTCTTCATGACCATTTTTGTTTTTTTTTTAGGTTCCATAAATATGTGTTAGCATACGGTATTTGTGTTTCTCTTTCTGAATTACTTCACTCTGTGTGACAGACTCTAGGTCCATCCACCTCACTACAAATAAGTCAATTCCGTTTCTTTTTTTGGCTGAGTAACATTCCCATGTATATATGTGCCACATCTTCTTTATCCATTCATCTGTCGATGGACACTTAGGTTGCTTCTATGTCCTGGCTGTTGTAAATAGAGCTGCGATGAACATTGTGGTACATGACTCCTTTTGAATTATGTTTTTCTCAGGGTATGTGCCCAGAATTGGAATTGCTGAGTCGTATGGTAGTTCTATTTTTAGTTTTCTAAGGAACTTACATACTGTTCTCCATATTGGCTGTATCAATTTATATTCCCAACAACAGTGCAAGAGGGTTCCCTTTATTCCACACCCTCCCCAGCATTTATTGTTTGTAGATTTTTTGATGATGGCCATTCTGACTGGTGTGAGGTGATATCTCATTGTAGTTTTGATTTGCATTTCCCTGATGATTAATGATGTTGAGCATTCCTTCATGTGTTTGTTGGCAACCTGTATATCTTCTTTGGAGAAATGTCTGTTTAGGTCTTTGCCCATTTTTGGATTGGGTTGTTTGTCTTTTTGATATTGAGCTGCATGAGCAGCTTATAAATCTGGAGATTAATCCTTTGTCAGTTGCTTCATTTGCAAATATTTTCTCCCATTCTGAGACTTGTCTTTTCATCTTGTTTATGGCTTCCTTTGCTGTGCAAAAGCTTTTACGTTTCATTAGGTCCCATCTGTTTATTTTTGTTTTTATTCCCATTTCTCTAGGAGGTGCATCAAAAAAGATCTTGCTGTGATTAAGGTCATAGAGTATTCTGCCTGTGTTTTCTTCTAAGAGTTTTATCATGTCTGACCTTACATTTAGGTCTTTAATCCATTTTGAGTTCATTTTTGTGTATGGTGTTAGGGAGTGTTCTAATTTCATTCTTTTCCATGTAGCTGTCCAGTTTCCCAGCACCACTTATTAAAGAGGCTGTCTTTTCTCCATTGTATATTCTTGCCTCCTTTATCAAAAACAAGGTGACCATATGTGCATAGGTTTATCTCTGGGCTTTCTATCCTGTTCATTGAGATATATTTCTGTTTTTGTGCCAGTATCATACTGTCTTGATTAGTGTAGCTTTGTAGTATAGTCTGAAGTCAGGGAGCCTGATTCCTCCAGCTCCATTCTTCTTTCTCAATATTGCTTTGGCTATTCGGGGTCTTTTGTGTTTCCATACAAATTGTGAAATTTTTTCTTCTAGTTCTGTGAAAAATGCCATTGGTACTTTGATAGGGATTGCATTGAATCTGTAGATTCCTTTGGGTAGTACAGTCATTTTCCCAATGTTGATTCTTCCAGTCCAAGAACATGGTATATCTCTCCATCTGTTTGTATCATCTTTAATTTCTTTCATCAGTGTTTTATAGTTTTCTGCATACAGGTCTTTCACTTCCTTTGGTAGGTTTTTCCTAGGTATTTTATTCTTTTTGTTGCAATGGTAAATGTGAGTGTTTCCTTAATTTCTCTTTCAGATTTTTCATCATTAGTGTATAGGAATGCAAGAGATTTCTGCGCCTTAATTTTGTTTACTGCTACTTTACCAAATTCATTGATTAGCTCTAGTTGTTTTCTGGTAGCATCTTTGGGATTCTCTATGTATAGTGTCATGTCATCTGCAAACAGTGACAGCTTTACTTCTTCTTTTCTGATTTGGATTCCTTTAATTTCTTTTTCTTCTCTACAGGCCAATATCACTGATGAACATAGATGCAAATATCCTCAACAAAATACTAGCAAACAGAATCCAACAGCACATTAAAAGGATCATACACCATGATCAAGTGGGGTTTATCCCAGGAATGCAAGGATTCTTCAATATACACAAATCAATCAATGTGATACACCATATTAACAAATTGAAGAAGAAAAACCATATGATCATCTCAATAGATGCAGAAAAAGCTTTCAGCAAAATTCAACATCAATTTATGATAAAAACCCTCCAGAAAGTAGGCATAGAGGGAACTTACCTCAACATAGTAAAGGCCATATATGACAAACTCACAGCTGACATCGTCCTCAATGGTGAAAAACTGAAACCATTTCCACTAAAATCAGGAAGAAGACAAAGTTGCCCACTCTTACCACTATTATTCAAAATTGTTTTGGAAGTTTTAGCCACAGCCATCAGAGAAGAAATGTATTTCTGAGCAAGACCCAAACCCAGATGCCACAGAAGAGAAAACTGATAAATTAGATTAGTTGAAAGCAGATGAATGAAAAAAAAAACCCTGCTATTTGAGGACTTCAAATGTGAATAGGGAAAAATTTTTAGTGTATATGACAAAGAGCTAATCTTTTATATTTGTTAAACCCTCTTACAAACCAATGGATGAGGACCAAAAGTTCATATAAAAACAGGTAAAAATGTAATAAGGCCATTTCCAAAGAAAATGGTTTATGACCATATGAAAAATGTTCTTATAACTTTACTTATATTTAAAGAAATGAATATTGTAACAACAGTGTGTTACTTCTTTTTTTGTTGTTTGTTAAATTAATTAATTTATTTTTGGCTGTGTTGGGCCTTTGTTGCTGCGCATGGACTTTCTCTAATTGTGGTGAGCAGGTGCTACTCTTCATTGTGGTGCGTGGGCTTCTCATTGTGGTGGCTTCTCTTGTTGCGGAGCATGGGCTCTAGGTGCGCGGGCTTCAGTAGTTGCGGCAGGTGGGCTCAGTAGTTGTGGCTTGTGGGCTGTAGAGCACAGGCTCAGTAGTTGTGGCACATGGGCTTAGTTGCTCTGTGGCATGTGGGATCTTCCTGGACCAGGGCTTGAACCCATGTCCCCTGCATTGGCAGGCGGATTCCCAACCACTGTGGCACCAGGGAAGTTCCAGTGTATTACTTCTAAATCCATCTGATTTGAACAGCTCAAGACATTTGTTAATAATGCTCTTGCTGAGGACAGTACTTTCCAAATTGTGACATAGTATAAATTCTTTTTTCTTTTGACTTTATAGTTATGCATTTACTATCTCTAAGTGTAAAATGTGAATACAGTTGACCCTTGAACAACACATGTTGGAACTGCTGGGGTCCAATTGTACATGGATTTTTTTCAATAAATACATATTACAGTACTACACGATCCCCGGTTGGCTGAATCCAAGGACGCAGAACCACAAATACTGAGGGCCAATAATAAAGTTATACATGAATTTTCAGCTGCCAGGCAGTCGGTGCCCCAATCCCTGTGTATTTGAGGATCAACTGTAATACATTAGATCTATCATATCATAGTATTGCTTAGAATAACGCTAAGTTTAGAAAAAAAAGATAATTATAAAGAAAATATTAAATAAATATTAAGGGTTGACATTTATACAGTGTGTGCCAGATCGTATGTCATATGCTTTATACACATATTTATTCAGCACATCCTCACAGTAACACTTTATGCCCAGTTCTCAGACAAGGAAACAGTCATGAAGTGTTCACTATCCTCAAAGAATAGAGCTAATAATTATGTCACAAGGACTTAAACCAAGGTAGTCTGGCCGCAGGGCCCACACTCAGACCACTTCACCACAGTACAAGTGATTCATGCTGGAGATGAAATGGTGTAGGTAAAACTCAAATGATACAGGATTGGGAATTCTTCCTTAGGCTGTGGGAACCAGTGGCACAAGCCCTTGAAGGATGATTTCTATAAAATTAAAATCTCTAAAAGCACCCACTATCGAGAGCTCTGGAGTTGACAATCCAAAGGGAGTGGTGCTTTAAGTCCCTTCAATATACAGTCTACAGCAAGTAGCAATTATACTTTTAGGAATTAATCACACAGAAAGTGCTTGAGAGAAAATTGATCACAGTATTTATACAATCATGATCTAGTTCTCTGTCAGTAGATGAAGAGGTAAATAAATCATGATGCTTCCATGAAACAACATAATATGGAATACTTTTCTGTGAAAAGAATAAGTATATACATACATATTTATTTATTTAAGAAACTTTATAATCTTTTAAAAAAGTGAGGTACATAACAATATATATATTATGTTCCTCTTTGAAATTCCCAAATGAATACACATATACATGAGTGGGATATTTCTGGAAGGATATACAAGAAATCATTAGTGGCATTTTTTTCCCTCGGGATAAGGGTCTATGGCCTAAAATTATTAAATGAATGCCATTTTAACCCATCACGGATCATTTCTATGCGCTTCTATGTTCATTGCAACATTATTTACAATAGTCAAGATATAGAAACTACCTAAGTGTCCATCAACAGATGAATGGATATAGATGATGATATATACATGTATACACACACATGCAATGGAATACCACTCAGTCACTAAAAAAGATAAAGTATTGGGCTTCCCTGGTGGCACAGTGGTTGAGAGTCAGCCTGCCGATGCAGGGGACACGGGTTCGTGCCCCGGTGCAGGAAGAGCCCACGTGCTGTGGAGCGCCTGGGCCCGTGAGCCATGGCCGTTGAGCCTGCGCCTCCGGAGCCTGTGCTCCACAACGGGAGGGGCCACAACAGTGAGAGGCCCACGTACCGCAAAAAAAAAAAAAAAAAAAGAAAGCAACCATATAGATACAGAGTACAGATTGGTGGTTACCAGAGGGGATGTGGGGTGGGGGAGGGCGACTGGGTAAAGGGGGGGGTCAACTGCATGGTGATGGATGGAAACTAGACTTTTGGGGTGAGCACACTGTAGTATATACAGAAACCAAATTATAATGTTGTACACATTATATGAAACATATAATGTTATAAACCAATGTGACCTCAAAAAACAATTCTAGGTTTTGCAAGAATTAAAAAAAAAATACTAAAAATGTTTCTATTTGGTTCCCTTATGCACTGACATACCTTCAAGATTTGCAAGGAGAGACAATCTGTCATGGACCCTGAGCAAACCTACATGTGCTTGCTGGGTGGGCCAAGAATGCAAGACCCTGGCTGCCCTTCAGTGAGGCCAGCTGTGCTTTCAGCAACAATCATGAGAGATGAGGTCCTGCCTCCCCCAAGAAAAAGAGCAGGCCTTTTTCTGTTCCCTATAAGAGCAGTGAATCCCTCAAGTTCAGTGCTTGTTCCTTTCCTGTAATGCAGCCCACACAGTACCCTGGCATCCACCCTGGACCCTTTGCACGGCCCCATGGGAATGATGGAGCCCATCAGGAAACTTACACAAATCAACAGAAAGCTCCGGCTACTGTTATTTCCAGGAGTAAGAAAGTTCTTTGTCTCCGACTAGGAGTCTCATGTCTTCTAGCAGCATCCATAAACAGTTGTAGGGTAGTTTGCTAATTTGTAAATAGGACAAAATCTTGGCTCCTTCAGGCATCCTGCACCATTCCTGACAGGATGGAGGCCAGTTGGTAAACTCAGCACTGATGAACATGGACCACTCTTTGAAATAACGAGTGACTGGTCTTCAAGAGCAAGGGAGAGAGTAGGGGGTAGTAGGTGAGACATCACTGAATTTCAGCTAAAAAAGAGACTTTCGTGGGGTTTCAAGCAGAGTGGGAAAAAGAGGGAGGGGTAAGAGGATAGGGTAGCCTGCTAAAGCAGAATGGACGGAACATGATCCAGTCATTCAGTTTTTATCATAAGTAGGTAACATACGTCTCCTACAGGTTATATGTTATTGTAAGTTTGTGATACTTATTAGGGGTATAAGCCCTAATATTCAATATTCAGTGTGGTGCTAATGGAAGAATGAATAACCGTCTTCTTCTACTTGTTCAGTCATTCCTGATAGTTGTCCTTGTCTCTGACCATCTTGTAATGTGGTGGATGAGCCACTGGCTAAGGCACAGCTGGACCTTGTTCCCAAGTTGATGCCCAGTAAGTCATGTGATCACAAGTAAGTCACTCATTTTCCTTGACTGCAAAAGTAAAGGGAGGAAGCAGGGTCCAGGGCTGTCTGTAGGTTGAACCATATGAAATCACCAATATCCAACCAACTTGACTTGCACAATGACAGTTTTAAATGGCTCAACTTAATGAATGATTCCAAATTCCCTAATGCATCTTAAGTTCATTAGTAAATATATTTACCTTTTTCTTTTTACATATCACACATTAAGACCTTTTCCTCATGCTAATATTGCAGGAGAATACAAAGTTAGCAAAAAAGTTGTGTTATAATATCCTGAAGGAGGGAAATCTGAAAGAAGCTTGCAGAGTGGGCTACGGCCTCTTTAGCAGATCTTCTGAACTCATTAACACACAGATATAACACTTGTGGGGGAATCCTTTGAATACAGTGGAAGAGATAAATTTTGAAAAAAATTGAAGGATCAGGGCAATTGTCCAGAAGTAGCTGTGATCTTGAAAGGAGAAAAATCAGCAGTGAAAATAGCAGAACAAAGCCCCAGTGCTGTGTCTATAAAACAGAAAGACAAGTTTAGAAAAACCTCATTTCATCTCCATTGAGCAAATAAAATTTTTATTTGGATTTGAATTTCTGTCTTTCATTTTCTGTTCTTTAATATCCTCATTAATCATTCGAACTGCACAGCTTATCTTCCTTTCAGCACTTCAAATTCAATATCCTTTTTTTTTTTTTTAATAGCGAGAAAAATAAATTGCTTGAGCAGTAGGAAGGGAACCTCAAGGAGCTCTCATGATACCTCCAGTAATAGTTGTGTTACTAAAATTCCTACAAAGGGAAAATTCAGATATAGGAAAAGGCTTATATTTATTATAGGGAAGTGCCCCAAAATATCCTCTAAACTCAATGCAAAATTACTGTGGCGGTCTTTTTTCCATTCTTACATCCCATAATAATATTAAGAAAAATGATCAGTGAATTACATTGCCAATAGTCATTTGACCCTTAAATTAAATAAATATACTTACTAATACTTAAAGAAGCTCATAGTGATATCTAGGCTCTTTTGACAAACCTGCCTGTTAGAGACACCAGAGCACCTCTGAACTGAAAGGAATTGATTTCCTGTAGTTAAATCTTTGATACACACATATTAAGTTTCTCTGTAGCTATTTTATTTATTTATTTATTTTTTCACACGTTGCTCCATATCCAGCCTTGCCTTTCTTTGTTCTGTCTCTTGACTCCATCCAGGTTTCTGCTGTCCTTGTCCCTTTGGGGGAGGGAGGCCAGTACCAGCCCAGGTGTAGTCCCCAAATGCTTCCTACTTCCAAGGCCTACGCAGGCTTGTATATCCACTTGCTTGGGTTCCCCTGGTATTCGTGATAACAAGTTGAGTGGTTTCTGCCCTAGGCTTTCTTCTCTGGCATCCTTCCTTGCTGGAATGTCAGAGGAGGCCATTGAGAGGGCATAACCCCCTCCCCTGACCGTGGAATATACATTTTGCCCACCGTTCCCACAGGGGGAACCATTTTCAAAAACTCAGCCTTGAGAGAGTAATGTGTTCTTTTTTTTTTTTTTTTTTCAAACTGTGATTTTTTTTTTCTTCTTCCCGCTTGCGTCTCCCTCCCTCCTACCCTCCCTATCCCACCCCTCCAGGCGGTCACAAAGCACCGAGCTGATCTCCCTGTGCTATGCGGCTGCTTCCCACTAGCTATCTACCTTACATTTGGTAGTGTATATATGTCCATGCCTCTTTATCGCTTTGTCACCGTTTACACTTCCCCCTCCCCATAGCCTCAAGTCCATTCTCTAGTAAGTCTGTGTCTTTATTCCTGTTTCACCCCTAGGTTTTTCATGACATTTTTTTTTTAAATTCCATATATATGTGTTAGCATACGGTATTTGTCTCTCTCTTTCTGACTTACTTCACTCTGTATGACAGACTCTAGGTCTATCCACCTCATTACAAATAGCTCAATTTCGTCTCTTTTTATGGCTGAGTAATATTCCATTGTATATATGTGCCACATCTTCTTTATCCATTCATCCGATGATGGACACTTAGGTTGTTTCCATCTCTGGGCTATTGTAGATAGAGCTGCAATGAACATTTTGGTACATGACTCTTTTTGAATTATGGTTTTCTCAGGGTATATGCCCAGTAGTGGGATTGCTGGGTCATATGGTAGTTCTATTTGTAGCTTTTTAAGGAACCTCCATACTGTTCTCCACAGTGGCTGTATCAATTTACATTCCCACCAACAGTGTAAGAGGGTTCCCTTTTCTCCACACCCTCTCCAGCATTTATTGTTTCTAGATTTTTTGATGATAGCCATTCTGACTGGTGTGAGATGATATCTCATTGTAGTTTTGATTTGCATTTCTCTCATGATTAGTGATGTTGAGCATTCTTTCATGTGTTTGTTGGCACTCTGTATATCTTCTTTGGAGAAATGTCTATTTAGGTCTTCTGCCCATTTTTGGATTGGGTTGTTTGTTTTTTTGTTATTAAGCTGCATGAGCTGCTTATAAATTTTGGAGATCAATCCTTTGTCAGTTGCTTCATTTGCAAATACTTTCTCCCATTCTGAGGGTTGTCTTTTGGTCTTCTTTATGGTTTCCTTTGCTGCGCAAAAGCTTTTAAGTTTCATTAGGTCCCATTTGTTTACTCTTGTTTTTATTTCCATTACTCTAGGAGGTGGGTCAGAAAGAATCTTGCTGTGATTTATGTCATAGAGTGTTCTGCCTATGTTTTCCTCTAAGAGTTTGATAGTTTCTGGCCTTACATTTAGGTCTTTAATCCATTTTGAGCTTATTTTTGTGTATGGTGTTAGGGAGTGATCTAACTTCATACTTTTACATGTAGCTGTCCAGTTTTCCCAGCACCACTTATTGAATAGGCTGTCCTTTCTCCACGGTACATTTCTGCCTCCTTTGTCAAAGATAAGGTGACCATATGTGCGTGGGTTTATCTCTGGGCTTTCTATCCTGTTCCATTGATCTATCTTTCTGTTTTTGTGCCAGTACCATACCGTCTTGATGACTGTAGCTTTGTAGTATAGTCTGAAGTCAGGGAGCCTGATTCCTCCAGTTCCTTCTTTCGTTCTCAAGATTGCTTTGGCTATTCGGGGTCTTTTGTGTTTCCATACAAATTGTGAAATTTTTTGTTCTAGTTCTGTGAAAAATGCCAGTGGTAGTTTGATAGGGATTGCATTGAATCTATAGATTGCTTTGGGTAGTAGAGTCATTTTCACAATGTTGATTCTTCCAATCCAAGAACATGGTATATCTCTCCATCTATTTATATCATCTTTAATTTCTTTCATCAGTGTCTTATAATTTTCTGCATACAGGTCTTTTGTCTCCTTAGGTAGGTTTATTCCTAGATATTTTATTCTTTTTGTTGCAATGGTAAATGGGAGTGTTTTCTTGATTTCACTTTCAGATTTTTCATCATTAGTATATAGGAATGCCAGAGATTTCTGTGCATTAATTTTGTATCCTGCCACTTTACCAAATTCATTGATTAGCTCTAGTAGTTTTCTGGTAGCATCTTTAGGGTTCTCTATGTATAGTATCATGTCATCTGCAAACAGTGACAGCTTTACTTCTTCTTTTCCGATTTGGATTCCTTTTATTTCCTTTTCTTCTCTGATTGCTGTGGCTAAAACTTCCAAAACTATGTTGAATAAGAGTGGTGAGAGTGGGCAACCTTGTCTTGTTCCTGATCTTAGTGGAAATGCTTTCAGTTTTTCACCATTGAGGATGATGTTTGCTGTGGGCTTGTCATATATGGCCTTTATTATGTTGAGGAAAGTTCCCTCTATGCCTACTTTCTGCAGGGTTTTTATCATAAATGGGTGTTGAATTTTGTCAAAAGCTTTCTCTGCATCTATTGAGATGATCATATGGTTTTTCTCCTTCAGTTTTTTAATATGGTTTATCACGTTGATAGATTTGCGTATATTGAAGAATCCTTGCATTCCTGGAATAAACCCCACTTGATCATGGTGTATGAATCTTTTAATGTGCTGTTGGATTCTATTTGCTAGTATTTTGTTGAGGATTTTTGCATCTATGTTCATCAGTGATATTGGCCTGTAGTTTTCTTTCTTTGTGACATCCTTGTCTGGTTTTGGTATCAAGGTGATGGTGGCCTCGTAGAAGGAGTTTGGGAGTGTTCCTCCCTCTGCTATATTTTGGAAGAGTTTGAGAAGGATAGGTGTTAGCTCTTCTCTAAATGTTTGATAGAATTCGCCTGTGAAGCCATCTGGTCCTGGGCTTTTCTTTGTTGGAAGATTTTTAATCACAGTTTCAATTTCAGTGCTTGTGATTGGTCTGTTCATATTTTCTATTTCTTCCTGATTCAGTCTTGGCAGGTTGTGCCTTTCTAAGAATTTGTCCATTTCTTCCAGGTTGTCCATTTTATTGGCATAGAGTTGCTTGTAGTAATCTCTCATGATCTTTTGTATTTCTGCAGTGTCAGTTGTTACTTCTCCTTTTTCATTTCTAATTCTATTGATTTGAGTCTTCTCCCTTTTTTTCTTGATGAGTCTAGCTAATGGTTTATCAATTTTGTTTATCCTTTCAAAGAACCAGCTTTTAGTTTTATTGATCTTTGCTATCGTTTCCTTCATTTCTTTTTCATTTATTTCTGATCTGATTTTTATGATTTCTTTCCTCCTGCTAACTTTGGGGTTTTTTGTTCTTCTTTCTCTAATTGCTTGAGGTGCAAGGTTAGGTTGTTTATTCGAGATGTTTCCTGCTTCTTAAGGTGGGCTTGTATTGCTATAAACTTCCCCCTTAGAACTGCTTTTGCTGCATCCCTCAGGTTTTGGGTCGTTGTGTCACCATTGTCATTTGTTTCTAGGTATTTTTTGATTTCCTCTTTGATTTCTTCAGTGATCACTTCATTATTAAGTAGTGTATTGTTTAGCCTCCATGTGTTTGTATTTTTTACAGATCTTTTCCTGTAATTGATATCTAGTCTCATGGTGTTGTGGTCAGAAAAGATACTTGATACAATTTCAATTTTCTTAAATTTACCAAGGCTTGATTTGTGACCTAAGATATGATCTATCCTGGAGAATGTTCCATGGGCACTTGAGAAAAATGTGTATTCTGTTGTTTTTGGATGGAGTGTCCTATAAATATCAATTAAGTCCATCTTGTTTAATGTATCATTTAAAGCTTGTGTTTCCTTATTTATTTTCATTTTGGATGATCTGTCCATTGGTGAAAGTGGGGTGTTTAAGTCCCCTACTATGAATGTGTTACTGTCGATTTCCCCTTTTATGGCTGTTAGTATTTGCCTTATGTATTGAGGTGCTCCTATGTTGGATGCATAAATATTTACAATTGTTATATCTTCTTCTTGGATCGATCCCTTGATCATTATATAGTGTCCTTCTTTGTCTCTTTTAATAGTCCTTATTTTAAAGTCTATTTTGTCTTATATGAGAATTGCTACTCCAGCTTTCTTTTGGTTTCCATTTGCATGGAATATCTTTTTCCATCCCCTTACTTTCAGTCTGTATGTGTCTCTAGGTCTGAAGTGGGTCTCTTGTAGACAGCATATATAAGGGTCTTGTTTTTGTATCCATTCAGCTAATCTGTGTCTTTTGGTGGGAGCATTTAGTCCATTTACATTTAAGGTAATTATCGATATGTCTGTTCCTATTCCCATTTTCTAAATTGTTTTGGGTTCGTTATTATAGGTCTTTTCCTTCTCTTGTGTTTCTTGCCTAGAGAAGATCCTTTAGCATTTGTTGTAAAGCTGGTTTGGTGGTGCTGAACTCTCTCAGCTTTTGCTTGTCTGTAAAGGTTTTAATTTCTCCATCAAATCTGAATGAGATCCTTGCTGGGTAGAGTAGTCTTGGTTGCAGGTTTTTCTCCTTCATCACTTTCAGTATGTCCTGCCACTCCCTTCTGGCTTGTAGGGTTTCTGCTGAGAGATCATCTGTTAACCTTATGGGGATTCCCTTATGTGTTATTTGTTGTTTTTCCCTTGCTGCTTTTAATATGTTTTCTTTGTATTTAATTTTTGACAGTTTGATTAATATGTGTCTTGGCATATTTCTCCTTGGATTTATCCTGTATGGGACTCTCTGTGCTTCCTGGACTTGATTAACTATTTCCTTTCCCATATTAGGGAAGTTTTCAACTATAATCTCTTCAAATATTTTCTCAGTCCCTTTCTTTTTCTCTTCTTCTTCTGGAACCCCTATAATTCGAATGTTGGTGCATTTAATGTTGTCCCAGAGGTCTCTGAGACTGTCTTCAGTTCTTTTCATTCTTTTTTCTTTATTCTGCTCTGCATTGGTTATTTCCACTATTTTATCTTCCAGGTCACTTATCCGTTCTTCTGCCTCAGTTATTCTGCTATTGATCCCATCTAGAGTACTTTTAATTTCATTTATTGTGTTGTTCATAATTGCTTGTTTCATCTTTAGTTCTTCTAGGTCCTTGTTAACTGATTCTTGCATTTTGTCCATTCTGTTGTCCATTCTATCTCCAAGATTTCGGATCAACCTTACTATCATTATTCTGAATTCTTTTTCAGGTAGACTGCCTATTTCCTCTTCATTTGTTAGGTCTGGTGGGTTTTTATCTTGCTCCTTCATCTGCGGTGTGTTTTTCTGTCTTTTCATTTTGCTTATCTTACTGTGTTTGGGGTCTCCTTTTTGCAGGCTGAAGGTTCGTAGTTCCTGTTGTTTTTTGTGTCTGTCCCCAGTGGCTATGGTTGGTTCAGTGGGTTGTGTAGGCTTCCTGGTGGAGGGGACTAGGGCCTGTGTTCTGGTGGATGAGCCTGGATCTTGTCTTTCTGGTGGGCAGGTCCACGTCTGGTGATGTGTTTTGGGGTGTCTGTAGACTTATTATGATTTTGGGCAGCCTCTCTGCTAATGGGTGGGGTTGTGTTCCTGTGTTGCTAGTTGTTTGGCATAGGATGTCCAGCCCTGTGGCTTGCTGGTCGTTGAGTGAAGCTGGGTGCTGGCGTTGAGATGGAGATCTCTCGGAGATTTTTGCTGTTTGATATTATGTGCAGCTGGGAGGCCTCTTGTGGACCAGTGTCCTGAAGTTGGTTCTCCCACCTCAGAGGCACAGCACTGACTCCTGGCTGCAGCCCCAAGAGCCTTTCATCCACAGGGCTTCTTAATTTGGGATGATTCGTTGTCTATTCAGGTATTCCACAGATGCAGGGTATATTAAGTTGATTGTGGAGCTTTAATCCGCTGCTCCTGAGGCTGCTGGGAGAGATTTCCCTTTCTCTTCTTTGTTCTCACAGTTCCCAGGGGCTCAGCTTTGGATTTGGCCCCGCCTGTGCGTGTAGGTCGCCGGAGGGTGTCTGTTCTTTGCTCAGACAGGACGGGGTTAAAGGAGCCGCTGATTCGGAGGCTCTGGCTCACTCAGGCCGGGGGGTAGGGAGGGTCACGGAGTGTGGGGCGGGCCTGCGGCGGCAGAGGCCAGCGTGACGTTGCAGCCTGAGGCGCGCCGTGCGTTCTCCCAGGGGAGTTGTCCCTGGATCCCGGGACCCCGGCAGTGGCGGGCTGCACAGGCTCCCCGGAAGGGCGTGTGGCCAGTGACCTGTGTTCGCACACAGGCCTCCTGGTGGCGGCAGCAGCGGCCCTAGCGTCTCATGTCTGTCTCTGGGCTCCGCACTTCCAGCCACGGCTAGTGCCCGTCCCTGGAGCTCTCTCAAGCAGCGTTCCCAATCCCCTCTCCTCGCGCACCAGGAAACAAAGAGGGACGCAAAAGTCTCCTGCCTCCTCGGCAGGTCCAGACCTCTCCCCGGACTCTCTCGCGGTGCACTAACGCCCTGCAGGCTGTGTTCACGCCGCCAACCCCAGTCCTCTCCCGGCGCTCCGACAAAAGCCGGAGCCTCATCTCCCAGTCCCGCCCGCCCCGGCGGGCGAGCAGACAAGCCTCTCGGCTGGCGAGTTCCGGTCGGCCCGATCCTCTGCGCTGGAATCTGTCCGCTTTGCCCTCCGCACCCCTGCTGCTGTGCTCTCCTCCGCGGCTCCCAAGCTCCCCCACTCCGCCTCCCGAAGTCTCCACCCGCGAAGGGGCTTCCTAGTGTGTGGACACTTTTCCTCCTTCACAGCTCTCTCCCGCTGGTGCAGGACCCGTCCCTATCCTTTTGTCTCTGTTTAGTTTTTTCTTTTGCCCTAACCAGGTACGTGGGGGGTTCCTTGCCTTTTGGGAGGTCTGAGGTCTTCTGCCAGCGTTCAGTAGGTGCTCCGTAGGAGTTGTTCCACGCGTAGATGTATTTCTGGTGTATCTGTGGGGAGGAAGGTGATCTCCGCGTCTTACTCTTCCGCCATCTTCCCGGAAGTCCCTGTAGCTATTTTAATATGCGTAGCTGTTGTTGTTAGATTCAGGTCTTCAGAGATTATTCTCTGTCTGAGCTAAATTCTCCATTTAAACTATGACTCAAATTATTTTAAGAAAGCTTTTGCCCCAAAGTAATTCCATTGGTGGGATGTAAACCAGCATGGCATGCTCTAGGTAATATCTATATTTAGGAAAGCAAAGTAATGCTTCGTCTCTTTCTAAATACCTTTGTGATATCTGCTTGGGCATCACCTGGGGTTTCCAGTTGTCAGAGGTCCTGTTGGATCTCATTGTAGAGCAAAGCGCTCTCTGCCAGAGCTCCGTAGAAAGTCCGTGCTGGACTGTCCATCTCCTCGATGTCTAGGCTCTGTGGATGGAGGCCCGGAAAATGTGACGGTTACTCTGAGCTAATGTGCTAGTGGACAAAGTTTAGTGGAAACCATCAGGACACTATTAACATGTGATGTATTCTAGCGGTGGTTCTCTGAGAATATGGCCCTACCTCTGCTGTTTAACCCTAGAGGAACTTGATTGGTAAGAATGTCAAATCAGGGCCAAATATCATTTTAGTAGCTAGTAAATACAGAGGAGATAGAAGGCAGGGCAGCAAGGCAGATCAGAATGCAGACTCCAGGCTCAGATTAAGTGAATTCGCACATGGCCTCCACCATTTGCTTGCTATAGTTTCTGGGAAGTCTGCACCTGTGGCTGGGACGGGTGGAGTTTGCTATCACCACAGAAAGTTGGATGTGTAGGAAACTCTCTGTGTTTCTCCCGGTATCACAAATTAGTCTGGGCCTTAATGGCAACCATCACATTAACGAAAATTTCCTTCATTTAAAAAATAACTTTTAAAGACAGTTTTGTAAAATAAACTCATTTCAGAATGCACTGATGGGTGTATTTTAGTGTTCTGCAATTCTCCTGCCTTGTTAAATATTTTAAAAAATTAAAACAAAAATGTAAATAGATTCCAGTCACTGCTGGAAGAAAAGGGTCTTTACTCTGCCAGCCTGTCATGTGTGATGGATAAAAGGGCCCTTAGGACTGCACGTGGACACTGTCACTTTTTTACAGAGAACCAATTGACCTTGTATAACTGGAGATGCTTCCCCTCAAACACAGCTCTGCTCTGGGTGGTGTCAGTCTCTCCAGATGCTGCTGGGAATGGAACACTGCATGCCTGGACACCGCACAAAAATAAAGGGTATTGACGTGCTCCCAGGCCAATACTTGTTCAGGAAATGACAGAAGTATTGTAAATATAAAAACATGCTGGTTTCTAAAGCATTCTTCACTCCGCACAGGAAGTATGTGGCCAAAATGTGTTAGGATCCAGCACTGACCCCATGTTCCTCCAATTAATTCATCTAACATCTCCCTATTGACCCATCCAGGCCTTGTTTTATCCAGCGTCCTCTGTCATTGGCTCTGCAAGTCCCCTAAGTCCTTCCTTGCCCCAGTATCTGCTCCCTCCAGGCGCATTTCTGGTGACCTACACTTAACCATTTTCTATCAGGCGTTTCCTGAGGGCCATCTGGATGTGATTCTCACAACCTACGCTGAGTGATGCCACTTTGTGGATTCACTAACTCATTGGTCCCCAACCTCTTTGGCAGCAGGAACTGGTTTCGTGAAAGACAATTTTTCCACGGACAGGGTGTGTGTGTGCACGCGTGCGTGTGAAGGTTCAGGCAGTAATGCAAGTGACGGGGAGCGGCAGATGAAGCTTCGCTCAATCGCCCTCCGCTCACCGCCTGCAGTGCTGCCCGTTTCCTAACAGAAACCCCAGGTTGGGGAATCCCTGCACTAAATGACACATTTCTGTGGGTCCCGTCCTCCCAGCCCAGCGGCCCTAACAAGCACCAGCACAGAAGCTGCTGGCAAACGCTGGGAGGAGCCCTTAGTACTACAGGGAGCTGCCGGGGGCAGCCTCTCCGGGCCCCACACCCAGGGCTCATCCCAGGAGAGACTCCTGAGGAGGGGAAGGCAGGGCTCTGCCCTTGAGGAAGGAGGGACCGCTCACCTCTCAGACCTCGGGCTGGAGAAGGATGAGGGCTCGGGACCGCGGAAGACGGCAGGGTGCTCGCCCTCCTCCGAGACCCTGCTCACTGCCCCTCCCTCAGGGAACGGAGTCACTGAGCAAATGACCAGGAAACATTCTGTAGTGACTTTCAAAGACCGAGAGAAATCGTCTAGAAAGAGACAGTAAGGAAACATTGTGCTTTCCTAAACTGGTTGTAGTTGGAATGAAAATAAATCAATTTTCTGCCAATATCACCTCATTCTCATCCTTATTTTCCTTCTTCAGAGTGAGAAAAGCAAGGTCTTACTTTGATCATGCCCAATATAATTTTGAAATACTGTACATAGCTTTTTGGTTCACAGAAAGTTAAAGAGAGAAAAATAGTGTGTTCTGTTCTTGGTATTAATGGTTATAGAACGTTTTTAAAAGGTAGCATTTTGCTGAGCTTTCCATGGTGTCCACAGACATTTGGGAGGTTTGTCTACAAAGCATCCAGTAGCTTTCACCTTTAACACTCCCAGGTGCATTTATCAGAGTGCAAACAATAGTAGTGCAAGATATTTTTTCCTTCCTTATTTTTCTTCTTTCTTTCCACCTTGCCTCATTCTAAACAGATCTGAGGAGTAAATCACTTGTGGTCTTATGATGTGTTGTGTTTACAGAATACTTAGTTGTATTCTCTTAGATAAAGTATTTGGAACAATCCTCAGTATCGCCATTATTAATGAAATATAGAAGTTCAAAAAGATGAAGTGAATTAAACCTGGAGTTGGAAGAGACAGGACAGGAATTCTGATCTAGACCTTCTAATCTTAAACTCCATTAATTTTCTTCCCCAGCAGAATCTAGTGCTGCATCCTAAACTTATGAGTAGATCAAAATTGGGCAGAAGGGTCCTAAAAATTCACCATCTCCGAAGACCACATCACTCCTGAGAATTTAGGAAAAGAGCCCAGAGAACTGCCATGGGAAGGAAGCATGGGGCAGCGAGTTATATGGGAAGTAAACTGGTCTGAGAATTCTCATCACCCTTGGCCTTCCCTTTGAATCTGCAGGGAGTGATGAGTCTCCTGGGGAGATGCTCCGTGGCTACCAGGGCTCCACTAATGGGTCCAACTTAGAGGGCAGGCTCACCAGCTTCCTATAAACTGTGGCTGTAAGGAGGGGCTCTGTGAGAGGCCAAACATTGCACCCAAGCAGCTGAGGGTGTTGGCTACCATTCTGTATTTAATGGAATATTTGAGTTACCATGTTGAGCTGGAACTGTCCTCCTACATTTAGAACTTTCTAGATCAGTTCAGGTTGTGCATAAGAGACATCTGTCCTAAACATAGTTAAGACTTGTAAATTCAAAACTCAAAATCTGCAAAAGAAAAGCCTCCTTAGGTGGCAAGGGAACAACAGAGGAATTATTTTTCTATACTTCAGTTCTACCTCGAGTATTTAATGTTAAAAAGTAGTGAAATCTATTTCAGTGTTTTCATTTAGAGTTACAGCTTACACAGCTATACAATTTCTAAGAAAAATAGTCTCATGTAGAAACACTCAGAAGAGAGATTACACACCTCCTTGAATCAATCTGACTCCTAACAGGCTCAACATGAAAAGTGTGAAATGGCTGAAACCTCAGGAGTGTAATTATAGATCTTACAGATCTATAGAATGATAAGATCTTACAGATCAAAATGGCCTTCTGATCACACTGCTTGCTCAAGATTTGTCTCTGAGAAGTACTGGAAGCAGACACTTTTACAATAAAATTGATAGAGTGAGCCATAATACTGTCTTAGAAATGCTCACTACATGAGCCATTTACTTTGGCACAGTCTTTACACATATTTTATGTTCTACAGGGCCAACTTTAGACAAAATAGTGATGTAGGCAAAATTAGTCTTTTGCAATTTTTCTCTTACCTTCCTTCCCTTTCCCCACATTTGTTTTGAAGACCGAATACATATTTTTTTTACATCACAATATCACAGTTACTTACCATCTTTGCATATGAAGGATAGTTTTATCACAATATGGAGAAATCCCTAAGCAACTATTTGTTTCCTGTTGTTTTTCCCACATATTTATTATCATCCATAATAACCTATTGCTATGTTTTTGCTAGGTACTTGTCTTTTTCTTCATTGAATTTTATTTTTACTTTTTTATGTTTTTTAACATCTTTATTGGAGTATAATTGCTTTACAATGGTGTGTTAGTTTCTGCTTTAAACAAAGTGAATCAGCTATACATATACATATATCCCCATATCTCCTCCCTCTTGCATCTCCCTCCCACCCTCCCTATCCCACCCATCTAGGTGGTCACAAAACACCAAGCTGGTCTCCCTGTGCTATGTGGCTGCTTCCCACTAGCTATCTATTTTACCTATGGTAGTGTATGAATTTTACCAAATTCAATGCCACTCTCTCACTTTGTCCCAGCTTATGCTTCTCCCTCCCCATGTCCTCAAGTCCATTCTCTATGTCTCTGTCTTTATTCCTGTCCTGCCCCTAGGTTCTTCAGAAACTTTTTTTTTTTTTGGTTTCCATATATATGTGTTAGCATATAGTATTTGTGTTTCTCTTTCTGACTTACTTCACTCTGGATGACAGACTTTAGGTCCATCCACCTCACTACAAATAAGTCAATTTCATTTCTTTTTTGGCTGAGGAATATTCCATTGTATATATGTGCCACATCTTCTTTATCCATTCATCTGTTGATGGACACGTAGATTGCTTCCATGTCCTGGTTATTGTAAATAGAGCTGCGATGAACATTGTGGTACATGACTCCTTTTGATTTATGTTTTTCTCAGGGTATACATCCAATAGTGAGATTGCTGGATTGTATGGTAGTTCTCTTTTTAGTTTTTTAAGGAACCTTCATACTGTTCTCCATAGTGGCTGTATCAATTTACATTCCCACCAGCAGTGCAAGAGGGATCCCTTTTCTCCACACCCTCTCCAGCATTTATTGTTTGTAGATTTTTTGATGATGGCCATTCTGACTGGTATGAGATGATACCTCACTGTAGTTTTGATTTGCATTCCTCTAATGATTAGTGATGTTGAGCATCCTTTCATGTGTTTGTTGGCAATCTGTATATCTTCTTTGGAGAAATGTCTATTTAGGTCTTCTGCCCATTTTTGGATTGGGTTGTATGTTTTTTGGATATTGAGCTGCATGAACTGTCTGTAAATTTTGAAGATTAATCCTTTGTCAGTTGCTTCATTTGCAAATATTTTCTCCCATTCTGAGGGTTATTTTGTCATCTTGTTTATGGTTTCCTTTGCTGTGCAAAAGCTTTTAAGTTTCATTAGGTCCCATCTGTTTATATTTGTTTTTATTTCCATTTCTCTAGGAGGTGGGTCAAAAAGGATCTTGCTGTGATTTAGGTCATAGAGTGTTCTGCCTGTGTTTTCCTCTAAGAGTTTTATAGTGTCTGGCCTTACCTTTAGGTCTTTAATCCATTTTGAGTTAATTTTTGTGTATGGTGTTAGGGAGTGTTCTAATTTCATTCTTTTCCATGTAGCTGTCCAGTTTTCCCAGCACCACTTATTGAAGAGGCTGTCTTTTCTGCATTGTATATTGTTGCCTCCTTTATCAAAGGTACGGTGACCATATGCGCATGGGTTTATCTCTGGGCTTTCTATCCGTTCTGTTGATCTGTATTTCTGTTTTTGTACCAGTACCATACTGTCTTGATTACTGTAGCTTTTGTAGTATAGTCTGAAGTCAAGGAGACTGATTCCTCCAGCTCCATTTTTCTTTCTCCAGATTGCTTTGGCTATTCAGGGTCTTTTTGTGTTTCCATACAAATTGTGAAATGTTTTGTTCTAGTTCTGTGAAAAATGCTATTGGTACTTTGATTGGGATTTCATTGAATATGTAGATTGCTTTGGGTAGTATAGTCATTTTCACAGTGTTGATTCTTCCAATCCAAGAACATGATATATCTCTCTGTCTGTTTCTATCATCTTTAATTTCTTTCATCAGTGTCTTATAGTTTTCTGCATACAGGTCTTTATTTAGGTAGGTTTATTCCTAGGTATTTTATTATTTTTGTTGCCATGGTAAAAGGGAGTGTTTTCTTAATTTCTCTTTCAAAGTTTTCATCATCAGTGTATAGGAATGCAAGAGATTTCTGTGCATTACTTTTGCATCCTACTACTTTACCAAATTCATTGATTAGCTCTAGTAGTTTTCTGGTTGCATTTTTAGGATTCTCTATGTATAGTATCATGTCATCTGCAAACAGTGGCTGCTTTACTTCTTTTCCAATTTGGATTCCTTTTATTTCTTTTTCTTCTCTGATTGCTGTGGCTAAAACTTCCAAAACTATGTTGAATAATAGTGGTGAGAGCAGGCAACCTTGTCTTATTTCTGATCTTAGTGAAAGTGGTTTCAGTTTTTCACCATTGGGAACAATGTTGGCTGTGGATTTGTCATATATGGCCTTTATTATGTTGAGGTAAGTTCTGTATGCCTACTTTCTGGGGGGTTTTATCATAAATGGATGTTGAATTTTGCTAAAAGCTTTTTCTGCATCTATTGAGATTATCATATGGTTTTTCTCCTTCAATTTGTTAATATGGTGTATCACATTGATTGATTTGCATATATTGAAGATCCTTGCATTCCTGGGATAAGCCCCACTTGATCATGGTGTATGATCCTTTTAATGTGCTGTTGGATTCTGTTTGCTAGTATTTTGTTGAGGATTTTTGCATCTATGTTCATTAGTGATATTAGCCTGTAGTTTTCTTTTTTTGTGGCATCTTTGTCTGGTTATGATATCAGGGTGATGGTAGCCTCGTAGACTGAGTTTGGGAGTGTTCCTTCCTCTGCTATGTTTTGGAAGAGTTTGAGAAGGATAGGTACTAGCTCTTCTCTAAATGTTTGGTAGAATTTGTCTGTGAAGCCATCTCGTCCTAGGCTTTTGTTTGTTGGAAGATTTTTAATCACAGTCTCAATTTCAGTGCTTGTGATTGGTCTGTGTATATTTTCTATTTCTTCCTGGTTCAGTTTCAGAAGGTTGTGCTTTTCTAAGAATTTGTCCATTTCTTCCAGGTTGTCCATTTTATTGGCATATAGTTGCTTGTAGTAATCTCTCATTATCCCTTGTATTTCTGCAGTGTCAGTTGTTACTTCTCCTTTTTCATTTCTAATTCTATTGATTTGAGTCTTCTCCCTTATTTCCTTGATGAGTCTGACTAATTCCCTAATTTAAAAAAATTTAATTTATATCTGTCATTCTCAATTAGGAGCAAATGAGGCTAAAATGTAGGCTCTCGCAAGGGCAGGAATCATGTCTTCTCTTCTTCTTCATCTACTTTCCAGAGCTTAACATAGTGCTGGAGAAGAATCACCATGAAAGGGGTTTTGCATTTTTAATAAGAAATTCCATGAACCTGAAAAATATTTAAGCCTCCAAATCGTAAGTATCGATACTTAGATGTGGCACTTGGTCATCCACAGTGAGGAGGCTGGAGGTTATAATGGCCTCTTTTTTTCTTCTCCAAGTAGGGTCTGTATACCATGATTCCTTCGACACATCTTCTGCCACACACCACCTAAAATTCCAGTGAGACGTTTATTTCATGTGAGAAGCAAAACGTATTTGAGAAATTAATTTGGAGAATATCCGTCACAATTGATAAGGCTTAATTATCAGTTACAATTTAATGTATCTTAATTTAATCAACTATTTCCTGGGCACCCACTATGTAGTAGCTATTGTGCTACGTTTGGTATTCAGTGGTCAAAAAACGCAAACAGCACTGAGGAGAGACGGTCAGTAAACATGAGGACTGTCGACTTAAAAAATATTCACAATCTAAAAGTTTAGAGTTATGTTTTATTCAGCAGGAATTTTTAGGACTTCAAGTCTGGGAGGCAGCATCTCAAGTAACCCTGAGAGAACTGCTCTGAGAAGGCGAGGCGGGGAGCCAGGTTATACAGAAGTTTTGCAGCAAAGGGCAGGTATTCAGAACATCAAAATATTACTGTTAATAAAAGAAAACCAGAAATAGCAAATTAAGGAATTTAGCACTTTTCTATGTATGGGAAGATGCAAGTGTCTGGGCTCACTGAAATCATTTCTTTGATATGCACCTCAGGTATCTGGGGCCAGTATCCCGTATTTTCACATACTGAGTTTCCTCAGGGCTCACAATAGCAATGGCTGCAGTCTGATGGCTGCAGTCTGATGGCTGCTAGATTACAGGTATTCTTTCCTTCCTAAGTTTTCTCAGGGCTCACAGGCTCACGTTGGAGGGCTGCAATTGCTGATGACATCCTTTGTTTGCTGATATGGCAGGAAATATTCCATGTCTCCGGACAAATTTGTCTCAGGACAAATTTTCCAGTATGACCATTCTTGAGAGTGAAAGAGACAACAACCACCACAATGGGGAGTGATGACACAGCATGACTTTTGGGATGGGGAAAGAGTGTTAGTCAGGGGATCAGGGATGCTACACAGAAGAGGTGCTGTTTGATTTAAAACCTGAATGGTTAAAGGAGCCAGCCAGGGTACAACTGGGGAAGAATTTATAAGCTAGAATGAAGAGTAAGTCTAAATGTCAGGAGTCAGGAATAAGCACGTTATTAAGGTGAAGAAGAAAGGTCATCTCAGATGGAGATGAGTACATGAGTGAGTCATGGGAGCAGAACTGACAAGGGAGTGGTCCAGCCAGGTGACTCTTGTGGTCACAGTGATGGAGGGTGATCCCTGAGAACTGATGGGCTGGGCATATACCAGATGCAGGTGGAGCAACCCTGTTAGGAGAATTACCCAAGAACCTGTAAGATGCTTCATGAGAAGCTTCCTTGCTGTTCACGCATCTCAGAAAACTAGAACATGTTCTATTCATCAAGGAAACTGAAGCTGTGTGTTAGACCTAGACAGTCCATGCATATGCATAGTGCACATATTTTTAAAAAAAAAATCAGTATCCTACATGGTTGTTCAAAACAGTAGCCAACAAGTTTTGAGGCTCACTGTTAATTGACTGATTAAAATTCTGGTGTTAATGAAAATAATACCAATTGCAAGGTAAAACATTCTGGAAGGAATAGGCATTCTGGAGTTCACTTGAGAATTTAATAAGAGTTCTACTGAATTCACAGTTTAAAATAAAGTGTACTTAAGCAAAAATTAGTCTCTGTGAAACCCATGCTTGAAGTGAAAATGTGAAGACGTGAAAAAAAAAAGCAAGACCCTTAGTTTTCTGGTATTCAGCAAATGTCTGGTCAGTGAAAAATAGTTAATATTACCTCTGAATTTAAATAAATTAATTAGAATTTCATAATATGTATTACCTAATGGTTTCTTAATTGTAGATGAATAAGACCTTCTTTAAAAATTGTCTTCACTAAATCAAACTGAAAAAAATTCAGTTTTGAAAAAAATTAACAGTAAAACTGGGCTTTTCTCTATGGGGAAATTGGTTCCTCTCTATCGCCAAATTTTGTTTTTACTGTCTTCCTTAAAAACAAAAACAAAAGGAAAATACCCCAAATATTCTTCATTTAGAAAAGCATCCAGTACTGTAGCTACTGGTCATAACTGTGTTACCAAACTCATGTCCAGCTGCTTGCTGCTTGAAAATCAGTATTGGAGAGAGAGGCAAATGTTGCTAGAAAGTAAAGTTGCTTTTAATCAGAATGCTGGCAATCTTGGGAGATGGTGGACTCAGTGTCCTCCAAAACCATCTCTGAAGATTCTGCTTGGCCATGAAAGTTTTTAAAGGGAAAAAAGGAAAGTAATCTTAGTTAATCATTGAAATAGGGGGTCAGAGTCTTCACCATCCCCCACTGAGTGCAGGCTTGTTGACTTCTTATGATCTTTCCTTAGATGTTACCTTGTTCACACAGTCTGTGAGATTACTGAAGGGGAAGCTAAGGAAGAGATCTGGTCCCCTGTTAATTACTTATTCTTCGTTTCTACTTCTTTGATTTACAGAAAGAACCAACAGGTTAGGCAAGGTATTGTGTGATCAAAAAATTTGAAAGGTGTGCTAGGACTGGAGATGAGTTGAGCATGGGGGTGCCTGGTTTAAGGTTGGTGACAAGACAAAAGGGGCCTCCTGCAGAGAGCTCTTTCCTTCCAAAAGCTGCTTACAAATGGATGAAATTAAAAGTTCAGTTCTTCAGTCACACTAGGTACATTTCAGGTGCTCCCTAACCACATATGGCTGGGGGCAGCTGTGCTGGACATCAGGGATAAAGCACTTTTCTATCACCACAGAAAGTTCTATTGGACAGCACTTTAAAAAGTAAAATTTATTGGAGTCTAGTTGATTTACAATGTTGTGTTAGTTTCAGGTGTACAGCAAAGTGATTCAGTTTTATATATATATATATATATATATATATATATATATATATATATATATATATATACACACATACGTTCATTCTTTTTTAGATTCTTTTCTCATATAGGTGATCACAGAATATTGAGTAGAGTTACCTGTGCTATACAGTAGGTCCTTGTTGGTTATCTATCTTATATATAGTAGTGTGTGTATGTTCATCCCAAGCTCCTGATTTATCCCACCCCCCCACATTTCCTCTTTGGTAACCATAAATTTGTTTTTGATATCTGTAAGTCTGTTTCTGTTTTGTAAATAAGTTCATTTGTATTATTTTTTAAAATTATATTCAACATATGAGTGATATCATGTGATGTTTGTCTTTCTCTATCTGACTACTTCACTTAGTATGATAATCTCTAAGTCCATCCATGTTGCTGTAAATGGCATTATTTCATTCTTTTTTATGGCTAAGTAATATTCCATTGTATATATGTACATCTTCTTTATACATTCCTCTGTGGATGGACATTTAGGTTGATTCCATGTCTTGGCTATTGTAAATAGTGCTGCAAGGAACGTTGAGGTGATGTATCTTTTTGGATTATGATTTTCTCCAGATATATACTCAGGAGTGGGATTGCAGGATCGTATGGTAGTTCTATTTGTAGTTTTTTAAGGGACCTCCATACTGTTCTCTATACTGGTTGTACCAATTTACATTCTCACCAACAGTGTAGGAGGGTTCCCTTTTCTCCACACCCTCTCCAGCATTTACCGTTTGTAGACTTTTTGATGATGGCCATTCTGACCGGTATGAGGTGATACTTCATTGTAGTATTGATTTGCATTTCTCTGATAATTAGTGATGTTGAGTATCTTTTCATGTGCGTTTTGGCTATCTGTATGTCTTCAACAGCAGTTTTCTGGACACTTCCCAGGCATGCACTTATTTATGAGATCCTCTTGTTTCATGTTGATTAATAATTGTGAACACATAACTTCAAAATCAACAACTGCAGAAGACTGAGTTCTTTGTGAGACTTACCCAGATATAGATGGAAAATTCTTTCCTAGACAAACTTGTTTTTCTACTTATATAAGTCATTCACATTGATGCCTTACATTTTCTAGTACTTACATGACTTTAAAACCCTTTATTTTAAAACCGTAATACTTCTTGTGCTTCAGCTCTTATTGTGGGGTGATATAATTCTCTCTCTGTAGAAAGACCCAAATGAAATCATTTATCTTTTGAAGTGTCAGGGCTGGGAATGAGTTTCAGGGTAAGACCAAGTAAAAGCCAAGCTTTAGACTATGAACTAACACCTTATGTTTGGGGCAAATGATCAACTCAATGGATTTTTTAAGGTTGAATAGCAGAAAGAAACCTATGGTGTGAGAATGCACCTCAGTTATCTGTGATCAGATAAAAGGAGCCCTGCTCCAGGGAATATACACAAACAATGAGGGTGCAGACAGACCTGCTGCTGCCTTGCTCTGGGTTATGGCTCAGAGTCACCGTCAGCTTTGCCCCCACTGCTTTACATAAATATTAGAGGAAAAGGTCTCTATTAATGAGAGTTTAGAACATACTTACAATATAAGCCCCAGTTTTGATTTCTGGAAGTGGATGTCATCAAGCCTGACAAGGAGGAGAAAGGGAAGCCACATGGGTAAGGAGTGAAAGGGGAGGGACAGTTAGAAGAGGGGTGCTTATGCACCAGGCCCTGCCCAGGGTGATATACATCTATCACGTGTAATTCTCTTAATCACTCTGAGGGACAGGCCATATTATCCTGGTCAGTAGATGTGGAAACAGGGACTCAGCTAAGTCACCCCATGATTCACCTAGCTGATGAATGGACTGGAGAAGGTGGAATTGCACACAGAATGTATCAGCCTATCCTTTGTTTACTATGCTGAAATCGGTCTGAGGCTTGCTCTGAACATAATGCCCTGCACATTTCGGATTTCGTGGAGCCATCAGTTTTCACCCCTCATCACTTCCCTGTCTCCCTTCATTCTTCCTCAGGTGGAAGACAGAAATATGGCCGCAGCTGGCTCTTCTCAGAGCTAATTCAGCATGGCTGTATGAAAAGGGCAGTGGTCCTATGAAGATGACCCATGTAGCAGGTGGGGCTTTGTGGGACCCGATGCTTATACTCTCTACATGTCAGATGGGGGCCCAGTGCCTGCTAACCTCTGTCCACACACATTCTAGTGAAGGTGGATGTGAGGTGAGAGGGTGAGGAGAATTTCTATTTTCTAATACTGAAAGTGTCACTTTTATGTGCCAAAATGGGGAGAGATAGAAGGAGAAAGAATGAAGCAGTTCAGGGAAGAGATTTAGAAATTTCTTTCAGAGTAGAAGCACTTCCTGTTGTAATCAGTGACAGAAAAAGGACACTGAATTAGGATATATTCGTAGCTGCACTGAAATTTAAAAAAAAAAATAAAAAGAAAAGGAGAAGCAGATGACTTACATTTCTGTAGCTGTGAGGTATGATTCAGAGAGAAGGTGTGAGAAAAGCTCTTCTAAAGGAACCCAGGATCCTTGGAAAATGCATCCAGTGTCTACGGAGAAATCTGCCCCCCAACCTGGTGGTTTCTGATGAACAGACCCCAAAGCAGCCTCCTCAGGCTCTGCTCCCCTCCCTCTGGGGAAGGACACAGCTTATAAGTGTCCAGTGTCGCACAGACTGGCTCTCCTGATGGCCCGAGCTGGAGCCCTGTGCTAAACCACACGGATGTAAATAAATGCAGACCAGAAAGAATGAGCCAGTACAGGGCATGGGCGCAACAGGCAAAAGTGGGTCAAGGCTGCCTTTTCCAAGGGGAAAAGTGGCCCCTTTCCCCAGGCTGCAGATCACAGGGTAATCTCCAGAAAGGTAGAGAGGGGAGCAAGGCGCACTCACACACCTCACAAAGGAACAAAGAACAAAGGAAGGGACCTTCCCAAGTTAGATTAAGAACAAGGTAGGGAAAAGCATGGAGTCAATGCAAACACACTTCAGGGAGAAGAGGTAAGTGGTCATGATGTCAGCTGGGAAAAAATAAAAGCACAATCTAAAAGGTGAGAACTATGGTTTATTCAGCAGACTTGCTGAGGACTTAAGTCCAGGAGGCAGCCTCTGTGATAGCTCTGAGGGACTGCTCTGAAGAGGTAAAGAGGAGCCAGGATATATAGGAATTTTTGTAAAAATCAAAACAAAACAAACAAAACAGAAGAAAACAACAACAAAAAACCAGATAGAACACCAAAAGATAATAAGTAAAGAAAAACCAGACATCTCAAGTTAATGAATTTAGTGCTTTTTTATAAATGGGAAAATGCAAGCGTCTGGGCTCATTGAAATCATTCCTTTGATATGCACCCTAACTATCTAGGGTGAGTGCCCTGCTTTTCACCATCCTGAATCCCCTCAGGGTACACAGTCGGTTGGGCTGCAGGGGCTGATGGCTTGATGGCTGCAACATCCTTTGTTTGCTGATATGGCAGGTGACATTTTTCATCCACAATGATGAGAGCATTCTAGATGATGCAACTGAGGAAAAAAGAATTCCTTATAAATATTTCAGGTCATAGTAAATTTAGAGAATAATATGTTTAGTTAGAAAGGGGAACAAAGGTGAGCCGATAAAATCAATGAGTTGAAGAGATACAGCAGACTTTTCAGTTAAGATTGAACTGCCACAATACCATCGCAGAACTAATAAATTATATAAAAGGATGAACACAATAGACATAGTGGAAAATGAATTACTGGCGAAGAAAAATGTTAAGATGAACACAGAAAATGCAGAAGGAAAAGACAATCACATTAAACACTGAAAAGTGGGTAAATATGGGATTAGGGAAAAGGACACCTTCTGTTTTTTAAAAACTATTTAGTTATGTTTAAATTTTTTACCCAATCATGCCACATACTAACTTTTTATATGTTTTATCAATGTATACCAACAGAATTTTCTGGCTAGTGAGACACTGGCCTACATCTTGTTTTCTCTTTTTTCTTTTCAATCTAGAAACAAAGGAACAATGTGATACATAACAATTTTAGAAAGGAAGCAGAATGAGTGTTCAAAAAACTGAATAATTCACCAATAACAGCAAACAAAAATTCAAAACAGGTACCTGTATTGTAAATTCACAAGCCAGTTGCTGAGGGATTGCCAACTGCTTTACATATATGTTATTCCAATGGGATCCTCATTTTCAGTGATAGAACAAGGGACGTGTGGACCCCTGTGTCATCCTTTCACTGTTGTGTCATACTTAGGTCTGTATATTCATGTCTGTTCTAGAAACACTCAGAGGAAAATTGAAGAAACTGAATAATAAATTACACAACATATTTTTACAGCAAAACATTATTTTAGTAAAAATTACAAGACCATTTCAGTCATAAGTCCCAAATATCATGTTAGTGAAATCCTCCTTGCCCAAACTGATTCCATTTAATTTCTATATCATTGGGGAAAAAATGCACATTATTTTAGATTGAGGTACATGGACATTTGAACCTATTGTCCATGTTTGAACATATTGAAAGCCTCATGGAATAAACATTTTATTTTCTGCACAGATCTCAGAAGATTTTTACCTATAGAGAAATGTTGTTTTAATATTTATTTAAAAATTTTCATGTACAGCTAAATTGGCTGTAGTTTGCAAATAATGTGTAGATATACCTTAAAAATAAGATTTCCACCAAGAAAAACATTTACTTACATAAAGTTATCTCTTTAACAGAGAGCAATCTTCTCACATGAGCACATTCTGTTGATTTGTATTAAAATATTAATAGAAAGAGAAGGGATGTGTAAAGTGATAATTCACCCACTAACCCTCCTTCTTGACTTCTTGGCACAAACCCAATCTGCATCCACTAGTCATCCCCACACCAACTCCAGAACCCCAAGCCTTCCTCGGTGATGGGAAAGGCTTCCAGATGCTCGCTGGGAAGCCTGCTCACAGGGCAGAAGGCAGCCCCACTCATTTGTTGGGAATCAGGAGGAGTTTTCTGGTCCACTCACGTTGTGAGTGAGGAGAGCTGTCTTCAGCTGCAATCCAATTGTAACTTTCCCTGCTTGTACAGTAGTACTTTGATTTTGACTTTATTTCTTGTCAATTCACTCATAAAATATGATTTACTCACAACATTTTTGCAATCCTTTTATACCATAACTTTAAAACCTGGAGTCTGAAACACAGACTCCAGGTATTTTTACATAAGAAATCCATATTGCCTGCTTTGTTCATGTAACTCTTATAGTAAGGAAAAAAAAGATTAAAAGTAAAAAAAAATAGAAATATATAAGTACCAAGCCTAAAATGGATTTTCATAGATATTTGCCAATTTAGGATAGACCTGGGTATTAAGTTATTATTATTATTTGAACAAAACTTTCAGCTAATGGAAAATAGCTATGAGTCTTTTAGATGGCAGACAGATTCGCAAAAAGTTGCTCTTTTATGCTTGGATTGGTTTAACTTTTGGAATCACCTTTTACCTTATCTTATTTTCGTACTCTTGAGAGGAAGAGTTTTTTCTTTGCCTTTTATGCCAGACCTGCTGACATGATTTCCAATGCACCATTAAGTGGAATTTCTTCAGGACGGAAGAAGGAGAGGGAGGGAATCACTATTTCAGTTAATCCTCACAAAACTCCTATGAGTTACATCTTCCAAAAGCAGAATTTGGAAATTCACATGTTCCAGAAGCAGAGACAGCACAGTGAGGTCCAGAAAATTACCTGGGGTCTCTGCGCTAAGGAGGGGAAGAGGGAGACCCAGATCCAGGCTCTGCTTCCAGAGCCCCTGCCCTAACCACTGTGGCTGCTGGCCCCTCTGCAGGCCTCCTAGGAGCAAGGCCAACTGTGCTGATAAAGGCAACATCTACTACTGAAACGTGAGTGGTTTATATCAAATAATATAGGCCATATAGAGAACTTAATTATATGTATATAAAATATAAAAGGTTTTTAATGGTTTAAATTTACGCTATAAATTATTTTGTAAAGTGCACAGAAAATTTAGAAATAAGTTTGAAATTTAAACTAGAACAAGAACCACAAATTTGAGCCACACTAGTTCATCTAACAAATGTGCCCCTCTTCCAGTAGTTAAAATGAGTGCTTTATCAGGAAAAACAGTCCTGGGACACAGTCCTGAAGAGGACAGCAGAAAACCTACTGTGTTTCAGACTCCAGGTTTTAAATTTTAGATAACCAAAATTTGTCTAAGGCTTACATGGGCTCCTGGGCTCACAAGAACACCATCTGGAGCATCCCTGAGCAAGAAGATGATGGCCACACATGGACCATGCTGAGCAGGCCACGTTCCTCCCTTCACACCCCTCACTCCCTTTCCTTATACTAATCTCCAATGTCCTTGACATCTTGTACTATATTTAAGGGTATTTTTAAAATATTTGATAGTATAGCTACATGATAATTATTCATCATAAATTCTCTATAAGTTCCTAAAAATACTCTCCCAAAATATTTTTAGGTTAATATATATATATATATGTCCCTTGTTATCATATAACCATGGCTTTACATCTTTTAAAAATATGTGGAATCAAGCATGATCTTGAAGATTTCAATTATGTAAAAGGAAGAGCTGTTGCTTGTGTCAAAAAAGGGGACAAGGGGCTGGAACCTCCTGCAGCCTCACCAGCTCCATCTGCCTGTCTTAGTGACTTATACTTGTACTGATGGTCCCTCTACCCATAAGCCAGACCACACACAATTTACCATGCTTTGGTCCTTCAGGTATTTGAACAGTCATGGTTTTAGGTGCCTGCTACTGCCCTTCCTGTTGATTCCAATAACTATCATAATCTCTAATGCTGCCCCATCACTCAATCACTTTGTTCAGTCTTCCTTAAGTGTAGAAGCATCTCTTGCATGTTGTGCATGGGGCCACACCCTCTTGACAAGGAGACTGTGCTTCTCTTGCGTGTGGACCAAGCCCACATCACCCTCTTGTATCGATCCAAGACTTTTAGTTGTGGTTCACTCGGGGTTTGATGACAGTTGGGTGCTGGGGTCTGGGCAGGCCAGGGACGCTGTCGACCCTCATGTCCTCCTCAAGGGAGCCCTAGACAGGCAAATTCAGGCCCTTGAAGCCTCCCATCAGCTTCCATCCCACCAGCTCCTTCTTAGGCCTTGGCCTCCACTGCCAACCAGGGGTCTCATCTCAGACCTCCTGGCCCCTCTCCTACCCCTGACCCACAGTCTCTCCTTACCAGCCCTGGCTTCTCAGAGTGAACTTTTGAGCCTTCATTTCCTCTTACCTCCCACACAACATTTCCTTGGTGGATGGAGATGAGGGTGAGACATAGGCAGTGGTCCAAACCCCAATTGATGAGGTGAGGGCAGGGGTGTTTTTGCCAGGCTTGAGGGCAGTCACCACCATCCCAGGGTAGAGCACCCACCCCACTGCTATGTGCATACCTGTGTGCATGGCAGGACCCCTCCCATGTCCTCCCAGTAGTCCTGGGCAGCAGGCAGGTGACCATGGTCACCTCAAGTGTATGTATGGGACAGTAGAAGCCTGGAGAGAGCAATTTTCTCTTGTGGATGAAGAATGTCTCCTGCCATATCTGTAAACAAAGAATGTTGTGGCCATCAAGCCATCAGCCACTGTAGCCACCCTGACTGCACACTCCAAGCACTGAGGAAGGAGAAAAACAGGATACTGACCCTAGATAGTTAAGGCGCATATCAAGGGAATGATTTCAATGAGCCCAGACTCTTGCACCTTCTCATACATAGAAAAGCACTAAATTCATTAACTTGAAATATTTGTTTTTTTCTTTAACTAGCAGAAATCTTTGGATGTTCAACTACCTGATTTGTTTTTGCAAAACTCCTATATATCCTGGCTCCTCCCTTTCCTCTTTGGAGCAGTCCCTCAGAGCTATCTGAGAGTCTGTCTTCCAAGTTTAAGTCCTCAGCAAGTCCACTGAATAAAACATAATTCTCAACTCTCAGGCTGTGCATGTTTTTTTCAGTCAGCCCTCTTAGTGGTATTTGTTCTACTTTTTCCATTTAGTGGTCAGCCCCCTTGGGGTAGATGACATGAATAAAGAAGGAGATGCATGTATTTTTCTTCTCCACATGTTCACAGTGGGCAGCTTTCCCCTGAGCAGGGCTCCGTTCCCCTCCGTGTTCCCCAGGAAAGCTTCTCATGTTTTCTCATCTTGAAACGAGTTCTCAATCTTTGGCTCAGTTTCAGGCTTCCTTTATGCCTTTTTTTACAGTTCATATCCATTTTTCTTTGCTTCTTGAACATTTTTTACAAGAAAATAATTCAAATGTCTGGCCTTAAATGTTTCATAATTTTTCTCAGTTATTTTTAAGTATAATGATGTGATGAATTTTGGTTTAACTATCTCCGGTTTCAGTGAAACTTTATATTCAATGAAAGTCTTTTGAAAGATAAATTGAGAAATAAAGGGAGTAAATGTAAATAATTATCTTATAAAATCTCTTCAGATTTGTGGATGAGAATCTAACTGCACAAGTTCACATGTAATGAAATTAATACTGGCTATGACTCAGGAGCTAGAGAAAGAATGATGAGGATAGTTCTATTGTGCAGGATATGACTTGTGCAAAGAAAGGTATAATAATATACATATTTAGACAGTTGCATGTTTTCTTTTTTTAAAAAGAATAATATGGCCTGAAAATGCCATTTTTATAATTATAGGTGAAATGGTTGTATTTTAATGAATTTTTTAATCTATACTTTAGTCCCATGATGAGGGAACTTTGAGGACAACCCCAATATCTCTCATCAAGTTGAATTTTCCTGTTCACATTGCTGTTGCCACATCTATTTCACATTAATCTGGTTTTGGTCAGTAAGAGTGTGTCCAACTGTCATAAACATGGGGTGACTGTTGCTGGTTGTAAACAACTCTCCTGTCAGGACCAGTCACATAATGCACAGGGCCCAGCACACAATGCAAACGTGACCACTTGTTCAAAAAGAGGAAAAAGGAGTCATTAAAGGTAAAGTTTTTTCTTCATTCTGTAGGTGCTCTCTTGCTTTCTCATGGTGTTTATTATTTGCTATGTAATATTGTTCAAAACTCTGTACATATTTAGTATATACAACTCACTGAGTTTGGAGATAAATACACACTGGTGAAATTATTGCCAGTCTATGCCATGAATGTATCCATCCCCTCTACAAGCTCCCTCCAGCCCCCTTTACTTATTATTATTATTATCATTTTGGTGACAGGAATACTTAACATGAGATCTACCCACTTAGCAAAATTTTAAATACACAATACGGTATTGTTAACTATAGACACTATGGTGTAAGCAGACCTTTCCGCTCACTCATCTTGTATGAATGAAACTTCATACCTTTGACTAACAATCCCCCATTTGCACCTCTTATTGGTCCCTGACAACTACTATCCTATTCTCTGCTTCTAAGAGTTTGACTATTTTAGATTCCTTATTTAAGTGGTAACATGCAGTATGTACTCTTCTGTGCCTGGCTCATTTCACTTAGCATTCTGTCCTCCACTTTCCCTTCTGTTGTCACAAACAGCAAAAGTTCCTTCTTAGTAAGGCTGAATAATATTCCATTTTATATATCTAAAATGGAATTTTATTTTATATCATATATACGCATATATATATATCATTTTTTATCTATTCATTTGTGAATAGATATTTTTAATCCTTTTTTTTCTTTACAATGTTGTATTAGTTTCTGCTGTATAACATAGTGAATCAGCTATATGTATACATATATCCCCATATCCCCGCTCCCTTGAAACTCCCTCCCACCTTCCCTATCCCACCCCTCTAAGTGGTCACAAAGCATGAAGCTGATCTCCCTGTGCTATGCGGCTGCTTCCCACTAGCTATTTATTTTACATTTGGTCGTGTATATATGTCAATGTTACTCTTTCACTTCATCCCAGCTTCCCCTCCCCCCTCCATGTCCTCAAAGTCCACTCTCTATGTCTGTGTCTTTATTCCTGACCGGCCTCTAGGTTCATCGGACTTTTTTTTTAGATTCCATATATATGTGTTAACATACCGTATTTGTTTTTCTCTTTCTGACTTACTTCACACTGTATGACAGACTCTAGGCCCATCCACCTCACTACAAATAACTCAATTTCATTTCTTTTTATGGCTGAGTAACAGTCTATTGTATATATGTGCCACATCTTCTTTATCCATTCATCTGCCGATGGAAACTTAGGTTCTTTACATGACCTGGCTATTGGAAATAGTGCTGCCATGAACATTGTGGTTTTTAAATTACAGTTTTCTCAGGGTATATGCCCAGTAATGGGATTGCTGGGTCATATGGTAGTTCTATTTTCAGTTTTTTAAGGAACCTCCGTACTGTTCTCCATGTGGCTGCATCAATTTACATTGCCACCAACAGTGCAAGAGGGTTCCCTTTTCTCCGCACCCTCTCCAGCATTTATTGTTTGTAGATTTTTTGTTGATGGCCATTCTGACCAGTGTGAGGTGATACGTCATTGCAGTTTTGATTTGCATTCCCTAATGATTAGTGATGTTGAGCATCCTTTCATGTGCTTGTTGGCAATCTGTATATCTTCTTTGGAGAAATGTCTAATTAGGACTTGTGCCCATTTTTGGATTGGGTTGTATGGTTTTTTTTTTTTTTTTTTTTGATATTGAGCTGCATGAGCTGCTTTTAGATTTTGGAGATTAATCCTTTGTCAATTGTTACTTTTGCAAATATTTTCTCGCATTCTGAGGGTTGTCTTTCCGTCTTGTTTATGGTTTCCTTTGCTGTGCAAAAACTTTTAAGTTTCATTAGGTCCCATCTGTTTATATTTGTTTTTATTTCCATTTCTCTAGGAGGTGGGTCAAAAAGGATCTTGCTGTGATTTAGGTCATAGAGTGTTCTGCCTGTGATTTCCTCTAAGAGTTTTATAGTGTCTGGCCTTACATTTAGGTCTTTAATCCATTTTGAGTCCATTTTTATGTGTAGTGTTAGGGAGTGTTCTAATTTCATTCTCTTCCATGTAGCTGTCCAGTTTTCCCAGCACCTTTTATTGAAGAGGCTCTTATCAAAGATAAGGTGACCATATGTGCATGTGTTTATCTCTGGGCTCTCTATCCTGTTCCATTGATCTATATTTCTGTTTTTGTGCAAGTACCATACTGTCTTGATTACTATAGCTTTGTAGTATAGTCTGAAGTCAGGGAGCCTGATTCCTCCAGCTCCATTTTTCTTACTCAAGATTGATTAGGCTATTCAGGGTCTTTGGTGTTTCCACACAAATTGTGGAATTATTTGTTCTAGTTCTGTAAAAAATGTCATTGGTAGTTTGATAAGGATTGCATTGAATCTGTAGATTGCTTTGGGTAGTATAGTCATTTTCACAATGTTGATTCTCCCAATCCAAGAACATGGTATGCCTCTCCATCTATTTGTATCATCTTTGATTTCTTTCATCAGTGTCTTAGTTTTCTGCATACAGGTTTTTTGTCTTTAGGTAGGTTTATTCCTAGGTATTTTATTATTTTTGTTGCAATGGTATATGCAAGTGTTTCCTTAATTTCTCTTTCAGATATTCCATTATTAGTGCACAGGAATTCAAGATATTTCTGTGCATTAATTTTGTATCCTGCTACTATACCAAATTCATTGATTAGCTCTAGCCCTTTCTGGTAGCATCTTGAGGATTCTCTATGTATAGCATCATGTCACTGGCAAACAGTGACAGTTTTATTTATTTTCCAATTTGGATTCCTTTTATTTCTTTTTCTTTTCTGATTGCCTAGGCTAAAACTTCCAAAACTATATTGAATAATAATGGTGAGAGCGGGCAACCTTGTCTTGTTCCTGATCTTAGAGGAAATGGTTTCAGTTTTTCACCTTGAGAATGATGTTGACTGTGGGTTTGTCATATATGGCATTTATTATGTTGAGGTAGGTTCCCTCTGTGCCCACTTTCTGGAGAGTTTTTATCATAAATGGGTGTTGAATTTTGTTGAAAGCTTTTTCTACATCTACTGAGATTATCATATGGTTTTTATGCTTCAATTTGTTATTAAGGTGTATCACATTGATTGACTTGAATATACTGAAGAATCCTTGCATTCCTGGAATAAACCCCACTTGATCATGGTGTATGAATCTTTTAATGTGCTGTTGGATTCTATTTGCTAGTATTTTGTTGAGGATTTTTGCATCTATGTTCATCAGTGATATTGGCCTGTAGTTTTCTTTTTTGTGACATCTTTGTCTGCTTTTGGTATCAGGGTGATGGTGATCTTGTAGAATGAGTTTGGGCGTGTTCCTCCCTCTGCTATATTTTTGAAGAGCTTGAGAAGGATAGATGTTAGCTCTTCTCTAAATGTTTGATAGAATTTGCCTGTGATACCATCTGATCCTGGGCTTTTGTTTGTTGGAAGATTTTTAATCACAGTTTCAATTTCAGTGCTTGTGGTTGGTCTGTTCATATTTTCTATTTCTTCCTGATTCAGTCTTGGAAGGTTGTACTTTTCTAAGAATTTGTCCATTTCTTCCAAGTTGTCCATTTTATTGGCATATAGTTGCTTGTAGTAATCTCTCATGCTCCTTTGTATTTCTGCAGTGTCAGTTGTTACTTCTCCTTTTCAATTTCTAATTCTGTTGATTTGAGTCTTCTGGGTTTTTTTCCTGCTGAGTCTGGAAATGGTTTATCAATTTTATTGTCTTAAAGAAGCTACTTTTAGTTTTATTGATCTTTGCTATTGATCCCTTCATTTCTTTTTCATTTATTTCTGATCTTATCTTTATGTTTTCTTTCCTTCTGCTAACTTCAGGGTTTTTTTTTGTTCTTCTTTCTCTAATTGCTTTAGGTGTAAGTTTAGGTGGTTTATTTGAGATTTTTCTTGTTTCTTGAAGTAGGATTGTAATGTTATAAACTTCCCCCTTAGAACTGCTTTGCTGCATCCCATAGGTTTTGGGTCATCGTGTTTTCATTGTCATTTGTTTCTAGGTATTTTTTGATTTCGTCTTTGATTTCTTGGTTATTTAGTAACATATTGTTTAGCCTCCATGTGTTTGTAGTTTTTAGAGTTTTTTTTCCTGTAATTGATATTTAGTCTCATAGCATTGTTGTTGAAAAAGATACTTGATAAGATTTAAATTTTCTTAAATCTACTGAGGCTTTATTTGTGGTCTAAGATATCATCTATCCTGGAGAATGTTCCATGTGCACTTGAGAAGAAAGCATATTCTGCTGTTTTGGAATAGAATGTCCTATAAATATCAATTCAATTCATCTGTTCCAATATTTCATTTAAAGCTCGTGTTTTCTTATTTATTTTCATTTTGGGTGATCTGTCCATTGGTGCAAGTGGGGTTTAAAGTCTTCTACTTTTATTTTGTTACTGTCGATTTCCCCTTTTATGGCTGTTCGCATTTGCCTTATGTATTGAGGTGCTCCTGTGTTGGGTGCATAAATATTTACAATAGTTATATCTTCTTCTTGGATTAATCCCTTGATCATTATGTATTCTCCTTCTTTGTCTCTTGTAATAGTCTTTATTTTAAAGTCTATTTTGTCTGATATGAGTATTGCTACTCTGGCTTTCTTTTGAAAGAAAGAAAGGAATATCTTTGCATATATTCCATGCAATCTCCATATTGCATGGAATATCTTTTTCCATCCCCTCACGTTCAGTCTGTATACATCCCTAGGTCTGAAGTGGGTCTCTTGTAGACAGCATATTTATGGGTCTTATTTTTGTATCCAATCAGCCAGTCTGTGTCTTTTGGTTGGAGCATTTAATCCATTTACATTTAAGGTAATTATCGATATGTCTGTTCCTATTGACATTTTCTTAATTGTTTTGGGTTTGTTTTTGTAAGTCTTTTCCTTCTCTGTGTTTCCTGGCTAGAGAAATTCCCTTAGCTGGTTGTAAAGCTGGTTTGGTGGTGCTGAATTCTCTTAACTTTTGCTTGTCTGTAAATGTTTTAATTTGTCTGTCAAATCTGAATGAGATCCTTGCTTGGTAGAGTAATCTTGATTGTAGGTTTTTCCCTTTCATCACTTTAAATATGTCCTGCCACTCCCTTCTGGCTTGCAGAGTTTCTGCTGAAAGTTCAGCTTTTAACTTTATGGGGATTCCCTTGTATGTTATTTGTTGCTTTTCCCTTGCTGCTTTTAGTATTTTTTCTTTGTATTTAATTTTTGTTAATTTGATTAATATGTGACTTGGTGTGTTTCTCCTTGGGTTCATCCTGTATGGGACTCTCTGCATTTCCTGCACTTGACTATTTCCTTTCCCATGTTAGGGAAGTTTTTGACTATAATCTCTTCAAGTCATTTCTCAGACCCTTTCTCTTTCTCTTCTTCTTCTGGGAACCCTATAATTTGAATTTTGGTGCATTTAATGTTGTCCCAGAAGTCTCTGAAACTGTCCTCAATTCTTTTCATTCTTTCTTCTTTCTTCTGATCTGTGGCAGTTATTTCCACTATTCTATCTTCCAGGTCACTTTTTCATTCTTCTGCCTCAGTTATTCTGCTATCAATTCTTCTTAAAGTATTTTTAATTTCATTTATTGTGTTGTTCATCATTGTTTGTTCACTCTTTAGTTCTTCTAGGTCCTTGTTAAACATTTCTTATATTTTCTCCATTCTATTTCTGAGATTTTGGATCAGTCTTTACTATCATTACTCTGAATTCCTTTTCAGGTAGACTCCCTATTTCCTCTTCATTTGTTTGGCCTGGTGGATTTTTACCTTGTTCCTTCATCTGCTGCATATTTCTCTGTCTTCTCATTTTTTTGAACTTATTGTGTTTGGGGTCTCCTTTTCACAGGCTGCAGGTTCATAGTTCCTCTTATATCTGGTGTCTGTCCCCAGTGGGTGAGGTTGGTTCAGTGGCTAGTGTAGGCTTCCTGGTTGGGGACTGGTGCTTGTGTTCTAGTGGGTGGGGCTAGATCTTGTCCCTCTGGTGGGTAGGGCCATGTCTGGTGGTGTATTTTGGGCTGTCTGTGAACTTAGTATGACTTTAGGCAGCCTGTCTGCTAATGGGTAGGCTTGAACTCCTGTCTTGCTAGTTGTTTGGCATGTGGCATACAGCACTAGAGTTTGCTGGCCATTGGGTGGAGCTGGGTCTTAGTGTTGAGATGGAGATTCTGGGGGAGCTCTCGCTGATTAATATTACATGAGGCTGGGAGTTTTCTGGTGGTTCAATGTCCTGAACTTGGCTTTCCCACCTCAGAGGCTCAGGCCCAACACCTGACCTGCACACCAAGACACTGCCAGCCTCACAGCATGGAATAAAAGGAAGAAAAAAAAATGAACAGTCAGAACACCAAAACAAATGGTAAAAGCAAAACTAAACAAACAAAATCACACAAAGAAACACACACACACACACTCACAAAAAGAAAAAAAAAAAGAACAGACAGAACCCCAAGAAAAATGGTAAAAGCAAAACTAACAAGGCAAAATCACACAAAGAAACATACACACACACACTCACAAAAAGAGAAAAATACAAAGGAAGAGAGCAACCAAACCAATACACAAACCCACAAATGAAAACAAACACTAAAAACTGAAGTAAGATAAACATAAAATCAAAAACAAATCAAATGCAGAAAGCAAACCCGAAGTCCACAGTTGCCTCCAAAGTCCACCGCCTCAGTTTTGAGAACATTCATTGTCTATTCAGCTATTCCACAAATGCAGTGTTTACCAAGCTGGTTGCGGGGGCTTAATCTGCTGCTCCTGAGACTGCATGGAGAGATTTCCCTTTCTCTTCTCTGTTCGCACAGCTCCTGGGGTTCAGCTTTGTTCTTGGCCCCACCTCTGCATGTAGGCCTCCATCATGGATCTGTTCCCCACCCAGACAGGAGGGGGTTAAAGCAGCGGCTGATTAGGGCTCTCTTGCTCACTCAGGTCGGGGAGGGAGGAGTACGGCAGTCATAATTGGGATGTGGGGAATGCCTGCGGTGGCAGAGGCTGGTGTGTAGTTGCAACAGCCTGAGGCATGCCATGTGTTCTCCTGGGGAAGTTGGCCCTAAATCATGGGACCCCAGCAGTGGTTTGCTGCACTGGCACCCGGGAGGATGTGGGTAGTGACCTGTGTTTGCACGCAGGATCCTTGGTGGCAGCAATGGCAGAGTAGCGGTCCATGCCTGCCTCTGGGGTCCGAGATGATAGCCACGGCTCAAGTCCGTCTCTGGAGCTCACATATGCAGTGCTCTGTCATATCTGGGCACAGAGCAGGAAGCCCCTCTCCTTGTGCACCCCGAAACAATGGTCTCTTCCCTCTCTGGCAGGTCCTGACTTTTTCCCAGACTCCCTCCCGGCTAGCTGTGGTGCACTAGCCCCCTTCAGGCTGTCTTCATGCAGCCAACCTCGGTCCTCTCCCTAGTGTCTGACCTCTGAAGCCTGAGCCTCAGCTCCCAGCCCCTACTCACCCCAGTGGGTGAGCAGACAAGCGTCTCAGGCTGGTGAGTGCTGTCAGCACCGATCCTCTGTGCAGGAATCTCTTCGCTTTGCCCTCTGCAACCCTGTTGCTGTGCTCTCCTCCATGGCTCCAAAGCTCCCCACCCCCCATGCATGCCAGTGAAGGGGCTTCCTAGTGTGTGGAAAGTTTTCCTCCTTCACAGCTCCTTCTCAGAGGTGCAGGTCCCATCCCTATTCTTTTGTCTCTGTTTTTTCTTTTGCCCTACCCAGGTACATGGGGAGTTTCTTGCCTTTTGGGGTGTCTGAGGTCTTCTGCCAGTGTTCAGTAGGTGTTCTGTAGGAGTTGTTCCACATGTAGATGTATTTCTGATGTATTTGTGGGGAGGAAGGTGATCTCCACGTCTTACTCCTCCACCAACTTGAAGGTCTCTCCCATTTGTCAATAGATATTTAGGTTGTTTCCTTATCTTGGCTATTGTGAATAATGCTGCAATTACTGTGGGAGAGCAGATATCTCTTCAAGATCCTGATTTCAATTCCTTTAAATACATACCCAAAAGTGGGATTGCTGGATCATATGGTAGTTCTATTTTTAATAGAAATTTCTCCAAAGAAGACATGCAGATTGTCAACAGGTATATGAAAGATGCTCAGCATTACTAATTATCAGGAAAATGCAAATTGAAACCGCAATGAGATATCACCTCACACCTGTTACGATGGCTATGATTTAAAAAAAAAAAAGATAACAAGTGTTGGAGAGGGTGGGGAGAAAAAGGATCCCTTGTGCCCTGATTGTGGGAATCTAAACTGGTGCAGCCACTATGGAAACCAGTAAGGAGGTTTCTCTAAAATTTAAAATTTTCATCATTAATTTTACTATTTATCTTAATATTGTGTAATGTCACTATTAAATGCAAATATAAAAGCATTTGATATGTATGCCAAGTCACCAAAGTCACACAATTCATATTTTGTGGCTTGCCTCAGAAGGTGCCTTGAGCTGGCTGGAAGGGAGAACACAAGTCAGGAAGGTTAGAAGGAGGAAGAGAGGTGTGGGGTGGGATTGAAGGGTGACCCCTTAGACACAGGGAGACCATCAGGCAAGTGCAGACTCCCCTGGGCTCCTGCATGCTGAGGACCCACTAGTGTTCAGGGCCTGCACTAGGGCCTGATGGTTGCCAGGTGCTCTTCCTGCAAGCAGCCAGACCAACCTGGGGTGGGGAAGCTGAGCCAGGCATCTCCCCTTCCCACTGCCAGCTGCCTAAACCAAATTTAACAGGTGACTTCCAAGGGCCTGCATCTCTGCACTAGGAGGGGCTGGGTAATGGGTCAGGGTGGTCATCTCTGGTGGCCCACCCTAAGCTGCTGCTGAGTGGGGTGCTCCCAACCATGACCCTCCCTCTATTTGGGTCAGGACAGCAGGGGTCTCTGGGTGGGCTTGGTGAAGGGGAGGCTGTCTGAGAGGCAGAGAGGCAGGTGGCAAAGAATCTGCATCCAAGAGGCAGGGGGAAGTGGGATGTCCTGTGAGCAAGGTGAGGCCCCAAGTCTTTAAGGGCCTTGTGCTCCCTTTTCCCATCAGCCTTCACTTATAAAATTCAAAGACAGAATTATCAAGCATTTCAAGACAGTGACCACAGAGTATTAAACCCCAAGTGTAGGACCCTTCTCAGTGCAGGGGTCCTGCACAATTGCATTGGTCACTGGCCCATGAAAATGACCCCTGCCCATCGGGTCTGTGCCAACACTGGTCAAAGCAGGGTCCTGCTGTTCCTGTAAGTATAACACACTGCAGTTCTTTCTATTCTGATTGCCTCCTTGTCCCAGTTTTATTATATGTGTATATATATATATATATATATATATATATATATATATATATATATATATATGCATCTCTGTATTGGCAACCATGTGGGAAAACATGAAGTATAATTGATTCTCATTATTTGCTGTATGTTCTATAAAATCTCTTCCAACGGTGAATTGGTGAATACTGAACCATTGCTCCTCAGGAACATATGTACACGTATCTCACATAGATTAACTTCTTAAACCCTAAAAAATAGTACATCCTGGTGGATTCTATTTTCTTTATTTTACAACAGAGAAAACTGGGTTCAGAAGTGTTAGGTGACTTGCCTGAGGCCACTCCAATAGCATGTACCAGAGTTGGCCCCAGAGCCAGAGGTTCTGCTCTCACGGTACTGGCCCCTTCTGTTTCCATCCTCTGGTCATCTCTGTGTGAGAATGAAGACCAGACAGTGTTGTCTCATTCAGCTTCAAAGAGGATTCAACAAAGAGGTAGCAGGCAATGCCTTCCCAGGAGATTCTGATGCTCTCCAGCATCACATATCACATAGCTTTTCTGAGGAATAATTCTTATCTTTTAAAGTGCCTGACACTTTATTGACCTCTAATCCTTTAACTATTAGGAGCATATGGCAGAAGCCCTGAGATCAGCATGGTTTTCTATTTTTTGTTTGTTTACACAATGGTCTATTCTTTTTTCATATTGCCATCGATGCTTCTGAATCACCCCTCCCTGTAGCTTTCTCCCAGGACCTTGGGTCCTTAGGGAAAGGGCGTTCTTTCAAAATTGGCAGGTCCATCACCTTCACCCCTCATGTGGTGCTACACTTAGTACTTTTCAGAACTCTTCCATGTGAATTCCTTAATTTGATTTTCACAGAAGTGATGGAAAGAAGGCAGGGTGCAGATTGTTGTAACTTCCCTTTACATGTGTGTTGGCTGGATCTCAGGGAGCCTGGGGCTAGGCTCCCAGAGGAGCCTGTGAAACCCATTGGCTGGGCAGAGGGAAAGAGTCAGGGGCCCCCACCCCACTCCACCAGAGTGGTGACATGGACACCGACCTTAACTGTTGAAATGCCGGTAGATTTTGTGTGCAGACAGGTTTCTATTGCTAAGGCTTTTTCAAGAGCTTTGTAGCCTCAGAAACCAGGGTGCTGGTGACTTGCCCAAGTCTCAGAGCTGGTACAGGGACAGCAGCTCTTCATCTTTTGCTTTATTCATTAGCCCAGCTTAGTGTATTAAGCATCACCACTGATGAATGATTCATGCTGAAGCATGATCATTAGCTGTTATTAAAACAAAATGGCATCTCTGAAAAAAAAAGTAGAAGATTAAAAAAGCTATTTCAACTATGGGCCACAGTTTGCTCCCAAAGAGGTAAACTAAATAGATGTGAAACTTGCCAAGAAACAGTACTAATCATGAGGCAGGGGAGGCTGGCAGATCTAGGGACAATAGATTGTTGTTTTAAACATTTATACAAATGATATATTTGTCGATAGTTATGTAAAAATGCAAACAATACATGAAAGCAAAGCCCTCTTCTCAATCCCAGGCCCCATCCCAAATGCAATGTCTGTTATCAATATCCAGACCTTTTCCATGCTTTTATGAGCATGATATGTATGTATACAAGTATATAATGAATGACATTGAAACTCATTAGAGAACCATTCCACACTGTGCAGATGTCCTCCTACCAACTGATAATAGCAACACAGTTGATGTGGGCAAGTTATTGTGAAACGACTCTCTGTCGAAATTTGGTCATATTTACCAAGTAGTTGCTTCCTTCTATAATTTTCTTGTGCAAAGAAACATTCTTTTAAATTACCCATTATGTGAAAGGAGAAAAAAACCCAACAAACAATTTTCATTCTCATCCCTGGATTTGTTTTAAATATTTGAAAAAATTAATGAATATTTTAAAAGTAAACTAACGTAAATAATTAAGTCAGTATAAAATCGAATTTCGTTAGTATTATAAATACATCTCTCCCCTCCTCCCTACAAAGATGTGGGCTTTAATTCTCTTGAATGCACTCATCCCTCTGCTGATTGGTAGTTACTCCAGATATAGTTAAGTCCTGTTTGTGTGCACACTAGGATAGGGTGAGATGGTAGCTATGGTCATCTGGGCTCCTTCATATAAATATATGTTCTCTTTTTTTTGAAGTTCAGTTACATTGAATTGAATTCTTATTTGTAGAACATTTATGGAAAACAACTTTTAAACCAACTTAATTTTTTCAATAAGGAGGAGCTGCTGGCCTTCAAAATCACATTAATCTTTTAAAAAGGAATTTTATTTGTAACATGGTTTTAAGGAAGCAAAGGGTTTAATTATTGCATAATTTAAAAATTGATTACAGCATGAATACTTGGATAGTAACAGACCATTTAGGGAGATAGATCGAATGTACTTCAGATATTCAGTTACCACAAGTCAGTACTAGAATCAGACTTTCTTACTTAATTATAGGGTTTAATTCTGAACTCCAGACACCATGAGTTTGAAAAGAATCTTACATTTCTATAGCATGTAAAGTTCAAATCTACAGGTTTCCCAGTGATATCTCTTGAGATTTACCCTACTCTTCAGAATCCTTGTGCCTTATTTTAAAGACAGAAAGAACAGTTACCTGTAGAAAATGTAAGGACAATGCAAAATGATAGTCACTAGTCAAGGTGGTTACAGTATGCTTATCACATGCCTTCCTTCACATTTAAGCACTGAACATTGTTTCCTTTTTCCTTATATTATGAATGTACGCCAAATTTGCATTTTGAATAAGCCATGCCATATTACTCTGGTAATAAAATAGATTTCCCTTAATAAAAACACCTCTCTTTTTCTCCTTTTACTCAGATCAAATCTAGTTTCATGCATATTAACAAAAAATTATGTTTGATATACATCATAGAGTAATAATTCAAAACTGAGAATCTTTTGAGGTCCTAATTAAAAATGTTAAAGGATTCATTGTTTCATTCCACTTAGAATGAACTGTGTTCTTTTGCAGGTCTCTATGAGCATCTAAGAAACCCACAGCACAGAGGAAACCTCTTGGGCTTTTCTCTTCCAGGCAGATGGAAGTGTTCCCCTGGGGTCATTTCCTGTGCATTGCAACATTACAGGCATGATAACAAGCATTCACATTCATATCTCTTTTTTATGCACAACATCATAATAAACCAGGTGGAAGAGTTACCTATTTGCCCTTTTGTTAAATGTTCATTTTGGTAGTTATGTAATTCTTAAGTAGAAGTGTTACACATTATCTTCAAAACATAGTCCAAAAAAAAAAAAAAAAAAAAAACCATAGTCCAATGGTAATAATCCAAAATCGAATCATTATTACTGTGTTTATGTTATCTTTGTGGAGCATCTAGTAAAATCCTCTTCTTAATTATCTGAAACAAAAATATTCACTGCATTTCTTGATCAGATCCATAATTATGGAAGTCTTAGAATAATTATATGCTCACCCAAAATAAAACAATAATCCTTTAGTAGGACTGTTTCTGTGTTTTTTGGGTGGTTTGGAACAACAGTTTTCTTCAGCAGTGACAGTGGTCAGATACCATATAAATATTTAATTTTTCTTTTACTTTGCTAAATCCTGAGGACAAGTTGAGAAGAAAATCTCCCCAGCAGGCATTAGGGTAGTTGGGAGTCATCATATCAGCTCTACTTTGGGAACCCAAATAAAAATGCAGTTTCCCTAAGGAAAGAAACTTCCATGGGTAGATTTATGATTGAAGTCTGTGAGTAGCTTAAAAATCATCAGGAGGAATATTTACTTATAATCCTCTTTTTATACAATGGACATTCTGAGCATTTCTGAGGTAGTCATGAGATTTTATCAGAAGTGATCCAGTGAAAGTGATACAGCAAAACCCAAGATCTCAGGGTATTGTCACTGTAAATGGATATTCCTCCCTGGGATTTTGGCAAGCATTTAGTCACTAACACTGAGAAAAACTTTAAAGTGTGATGACATAGACTTTCTTTTAGATTGAATATTAGAAAAATGAAGACCGAAACAATAGGTTTTCTATAGAATCTTTCTATTAAAGAAAATCGAAAATTAGAAAATTGCTTGAGGAAAAAGCAATTTGAGAGTTGCCATATGATACAACAATCCCACTCCTGGACATATACCCATACAAAACTATAATTCAAAAATATATATACATCCCTATGTTCAGAGTAGCACTATTTACAGTAGCCAAGACATGGAAATAATCTAAATGTCCATTGACAGATGAATGGATAAAAATGTGGTGTATACACACACACACACACACACACACACACACACACACCACACAATGGAATATTATTCAGTCATAAAAAAGAACAAAATAATGCCATTTGCAGCAACATGGGTGGACTTAGAGATGATCATGCTAAGAGAAGTTAAGTCACAAGGAGAAAGACAAATACTATATGATATCGCTTATATGTGAAATCTAAAATATGACACAAATGAACATATCTGTGAAACAGACTGACAGACATGTGTGTATGTGGTTGCCAAGGGGGAGAGGGGGTGAGGGAGGGAAGGATTGGAGGTTTGGGATTAGCAGATGCAAACTATTATATATAGGAAGGATAAAAAACAAGGTCCTACTGTATAGCACAGGAAACTATATTCAATATCCTGTGATAAACCATAATGGAAGAGAATACGAAAAAGTATATATATGTATGACTGAGTCACTTTGCTATACAGAAGAAATTAATACACATTAAATCAACTATACTTCAATAAAATTAATAAAAAAAGGAAAAGTTATTTGTAGATCTTATGATTCTGGTGCTAATGACAAAACCCCAAGTTACTCACTTTCCACTGTTTTGTGCTTATTACTGTGGTTGAAGACAATGGCCTGTGTGGGAACCATGACCAGTGCTGCCTCTAGCTGAGCCTGTTCCCCTCCAGCATCTGAGATGGGGTGTGAGAGACAACTAAATGGGACCTTCATTGCCCCTTCCCCAAACTCAGTAAAACACAAGGACAACCACTACGATATCCTTGACTTTCCCTGGTGTAGAAACACAGGCAGAGCCCATGCCTCTGAGACCTATGGCAGAGATTGGCAAGGCTTTGTTAAGATGCTGAAAATAGTATCTCTTAAAAAAAAGACTTCCCAGGGAAATGTTCAGATGGCACACTAGGCAACACCAGCTCTTGGGTATGTACATTAACTCCCTTAATTTAGCTCTGTTCCCACTGATATTTTTCATGTGAAATATGGGAGAGGAATTGGACATCTTGCCCAACTCAGTTGCTGGCTCTCCAATGATCTTACAATAAGATTGTTCAAGAATCTTTGGGAATTTCAGCCATTCATGTGACAAAGTTAACTATGTCTGTAAATTTGGGTGAGTTCAGTTTTTTAGGACTCAGTTTACTTATATGTATGCAACAGGGTTCATCTAGATAAAACATAGACTCTAATCAATGTGCATGTCTCTTTCAGGATAGTACATAGTGGAAGACAATCTGATATGGGGCTACAGTTCTCAGAGCCACAGTTTTGTGCTTCCACAAATAGTTGTCTGTGCTTTCATCAGCCCATCTTTATTCATCATCAGGCATGTATCTCTTTGATACACTAGATATCTAGATGTAAAATGTGACAAGATAAATCATCGATGTATATTTTCTTCTCCATTTCATCATGACTTGTATTTCCTTTTTCCATCAGAATCAATTTTCCATGTTTCTTAAATTAGAGTCTTTGACTCTCTTCTTTAAAAAATGTGAATTATTTATGGGCTGCTGAGAGAAAGGGGATTTTGCCCTCACTTTGCTGGAGATAAATTTCCAAATCATGAATGACAGATTCTATAGTGGCATCAGTTTTCTTGACATGGTCTTTATTTTCATTTTCCTCTTGGGCACATGGGAATGGACAAAACAAATGTGCTTCTGATTTTTGTTTTGTTTTGTTTTACCTTACATGAAATATCAAGGTTTGTTTTCTTTTCCATTAAAACACCTTCTCTTTTCTTTTCTTTCATATTAGAGATGGGTTGTAAAAGACTCTTGTGGATTCAAGAGTGTAAGAACATGTGACAGAATTGCAAAGCAGATATTTCACAAAATGAAACAAAATGGAATATTAAGAGTAAAATTTTATTATTTGCGTCCTGCTAAACCCAACAAAATCATACAGTTAAATTAGCTTAATTTACTAAATTGTACATTTATTTGACTGCGCTTTAGAGGAGAGACAAGGGTCAACTAATAATTACCCTCTTAATGAGCTAATAAAACAGGCTCCAGTGAGTCAGAATAAACAAATTCTGAGGTGGTCTGACTCAGCTGCATCATAGAAATCTTTTCAAACTTATCCATTGTTGTCATTATATCTCCCCACACATAATTAATGGTTTAAACTATGTGAACGTCAAATACAATCTTTTTCATTATGCAGGTCATTTGAAGTACTTTAGGATCTAGCTCTTCATCAATAAAAGAATAATATATGAGGGTTATATTAGTGATCTCTGAAGTCCACTCCAGGGTCTTGTCAATATTCTCACAAACTATGAGAATCACCTGTTGTGAACTCTCAGGGAAATGTAGAATTGTTCTGTCCTTGCTTGACTCTTTGCATTAATGATGTGATAAGAGGAAGTGATTTCAATGGAAAGAAAAATATCTCATAGTCTATTTTCTAGTCCACTCTTCAGAAAGGCAGTTTTATAGATATGGTTTCACTCAGCCCTTCCTTTCTCTTTACTTGAGGGAGATTTCTGGTATTACTTTTTAACTATGGGTGATGGAAAATCTACCACAGTGACTGACCCCCCAGCCAAGAAGAAATATATGGGTACATCAACTTTCTCCCACTGCTGTAACCCATGAAAAAAATGACCAAAATGGCACCAGATTGATTAACTTCAAAGTCCAATTTAGTATTCTTGAAAGTCTCTTTATACATGAATCACTTGATGGAAGAGACTCATAGTGAAAATGTAGAGTAGATAATGTGTAAGAAATGACGGGTCCATTGCTAGCAATTTCCTGTGAAAATTTTAAAGCATAAAATGCCTGAAAAGAACATAATTAAAGAGGGGGAAATATCTATGGAATTCAAATTACTCTAGGAAAACTCACAGACTTCTTTAGTGAGTACAGTAAGCTAGATGCCCTAACGACACATTTTTTTCCTTGCCAAATTTTAAATTGTATTGATTACTTTGACTTTATTACATTATAATATTCAAAGACACTGTGAGTTGAGTAAGAATTATTTCAGTAACTTCAATAGCATTTGTGTCTTTCTTACATTTTTTCTCCCTGGATCTCTGCTTTTGTTTTTGTTGTTATTTTTGCTTGTTTGTTTTGTTTTGGTAAGTTAGGAGTATGTGAAATTCAATAAGGCTGTTAAATTTGCCTGTTACCAAGCCATTCAAATCTCCCCAGGATGTGAAGGAGTGAGAAGGGATTTGTATATACTGTTTGCTTTTAATGTTCAATTTAACTTCCAATGAGTGGTAGGTGGTATCTCATTATGGTTTTGATTTGCATTTCCCTAATGACTAGTCATGTTGATCATCTTTTCATGTGATTATTGACCATTTGCATATCTTCTTTGGAGACATGTCTATTCAAGTTCTTTGCCCATTTTTGCCTGGTTGTTGCTGTTGTTGAGTTTTAGGAGTTTTATATACTCTAGATATTAATTCCTTCTCAGATATATGATTTGCAAATATTTTCTCCCATTCCATGGATTGTATTTTTACCCTATTGATAGTTCCTTCTGATCCACAAATTGTCTTAAGGTTCACAAAATCAAATTTTTCTATTTTTATGTTGTTGCCTGTGCCTTTGGTGTCATATCCAAGAAATCTATGCCAAATCCAATATCATGATGTTTTGTCCTATGTTTTCATCTAAGAGTTTTTACAACTTTAGGTCTTATAGTTAGGTAATGGATCCATCTTGAATGAATTTTAGTGTATGGTATTAGGCAAGGACTCAACTTCATTTTTGCATGTGGATCTCAAGTTTTTCCAGGACCATTTGTTGAAAAGATTTTCCCCATTAAATGGTCATGGCACCTTTGTTTAAAATCATTTGATAAAGTTTATTTCTAAACTCTCTATTCTGTTCCATTGGTTTAAATGTCTATCTTTACACCAGTACCACACTATTTTTTGTCACTGTAGTTGTATAGTAAGTTTTGAAATCAAGAAATACAAGTCCTTTAAATTTGTTCTTTTTATTTTCAGGATATTTTGGTTTTTCAGGATTTCTTGAAATTTCATATAAATTTTAGGATGTTTTTTTCTAATTCTGCAAAAAACATCGTTGGGATTTTGATTGGGAATGCATTAAATATGTAAATCACTTTGGGTATTATTGACATCTTAACAATATTATGTTTTCCAATTCATAAACATGGGAAATCTTTCCATTTATTTATATCCTCTTTACTTTCTTTCAGAAATGTTTTGAAATGTTTATTGTACAAATCTTTCACCTTCTTGGTTAAGTTATTTCTACGTATTTTTCTTTGATGCCATTGTAAAATGGAATTGTTATCTTAATTTTCTTTCCAAATTGTTCATTGTTAATACATGGAAATGCAACTGTTTTTTTGGTGTTGATTTTGTATCTTGCTGAATTTGTTTATTAGTTCTGATGTTCTTTTTTTTGTCTGTGAAATCTTTGGGTTTTTTTTTTTATCAAAAACCCATTGGTATGATAAGATCATATCATCTGCAAACAGAGGTCATTTTATTTCTTCCTTTCCAATTTGCATGCCATCTATCTATCTATTATCTATCTATCTGTCTATTTATGTTAATTGCTCTAGCTAGAACTTCGAGTACTAGACTGAACAGAAGTGGCAAAACAGGCATCTTTGCCTTATTCTTGATCTTAGAGGAAAAGCTTTCACTCTTTCACCATTAAATATGCTGTCTGGGTGGGTTTTTCACACATGGCTTTTATTATGTTGTGGTAGATTCTTTCTATTTCTAGTTTATTGAGTGTTTTTAATCATGAACTGGCATTGAACTTTGTCAAATGCTTTTTCCACATCAATTGACACGATAAAGTGTGTGCGTTCTTTTGTCCTTCATTTTGTTAATTTGGTGTATTACATTGATTAACTTTTATATGCTGACCATCCTTGAATTCCAGAAATAAATCCCTCTTGGGCATGGTTATAACATTTTTCATGTGCTGCTGACTTCAGTTTGTAGTATTTTCTTGAGGATTTGCAACAGTGTTCATCAGGGAATTGGTCTATAGTTTTCCTTTCTTGTAGTGTCTTTGTCTGGCTTTGACACCAAGGTAATGCTGGCCTCATAAGGATGAGTTAGGCAGTATTTCCTCCTCTTCAATATTTTAGAAGTTTAAGAAAGATTGATGGTAGGTTTTTACAGGTTTGGTAGAAATCTCTGGTTGAAATCATCAGGTTCAGGGCTTTGTTTGGGAGATTTTTAATTACTGATTCAATCTCTTTATGTCCTTACTAGTTATGTCTATTAAGAGTCTCTATTTCTTCTTGGTTTAGTCTTAGTAGGTTTTGTGTTTCTAGAAATTTGTCCATTTTATCTGTTATCTTTTTTGTTGGTGTACACCTGTCCTGTTTATTATATCTTTTATTCTGTAGAATTAGTAATGTACCTATTTTCATTTCTGATTTTAGTAATTTGAATCTTCTCTCTTTTTTTCTTAGTCAACCTAGCTAAAAGTTTGTTAATTTTGTTGATTTTTTTGTAGAACCAACATATGTTTTTATTGATTTTCTCTATTGATTTTCTATTCTCTAATTTTTTTTTTAAATCCTTGCTGCAATCTTTATTACTTCTTTCTCCCTGGTAGTTTTGAGTTTAATTTGTTCTTCTTTTTCTAGTTCTTTAAATTGTAAAGTTGAGTTGTTAATTTGAGATTTTTCTTGTTTTTTAAATGTAAGCATTTTTAGCTACAAATTTCCCTCTTATCAGTGCTCTTGCTGTTTCCCCACAAGATTTGCTGTGGGGAAATGCTGTGTTTTCATTTTTATCCATCTTCAAGTATTTTAAAATTTCCCTTCTGATTTCCTTTTTGATCCATTGGTTGTTTAAGAGTGTGTTATTTAATTTCCACAAATTCACAAATTTTTCAGTTTTCTTTCTGTTATTGATTTCTGACTTCATCCTGTTACAGTCAGAGAAGATACTTTGTATGATATCTTTTAAAATCTGCTGAGATGTAATTTGTGGCCTAACATATGGACTATTTCTGGAAACTGTCTCGTGCATTTGAGAAGAATGCATATTCTGTTGTTAGGTACAGTGTTCTATATATGTCTATTAGATCTAGTTTGTGCATTGTGTTGTTCAAATCCTCTATTTCTTTACTTATCTCTATCTAGCTGTTCTATCTTTTTTTGAGAGTTGAGTATTGAAGTCCCCAGCTATTATTGTAGAACTCTATTTCTTTCTTAAATTCTATCCATTTTTTTCTCATATGTTTTGGGGATTTGTTATTTGATGTGTAAATATTTATGATTGTTATAGCTTCTTGCTGAATTGAAACTTTAATATATAATGTCCTTTGTCTCTTGTAATTTTTTGATTTAAAGTATACCTTGTCTGATATTAGTATAGCCACCTCTGTTTTCTTTTGGTTATTATTTCCTTGAAATATCTTTTTTCCATCTTTTCACTTTCAACCTATTTGTGTTTAAATCCAAAGTGAGTCTCTTGTAGTATATAGTTGGATCATCTATATGTTTTTAATCCTTCTTCCAATCCTGACTTTTGATTAGAAAATTTAATCAACTTACATTTAAAGTATTTACTGAATAGGACGGATTTACTGCTGTCATTTTACTATTTATTTTCTATATGCCTTATACTTATTTTTTGTATTTTCCTATATTACTGTTTTCTTCTGTGTTCAGTTGATTTTGTATAGTGAAACACAAATTATTTTCTCATTTCCTTTTGTATATATTCTTTAGATATTTTATTTGTGGTTTCCATAGGGATTACATTTAATCTGAAGTATAACACTCTAATTTGAATTTATACCAGTTTAACTTCAATAACAAACAAAAACTCTGCTCCTTTAATGGCTCTGTCCTCGCCCCTTTTAGTTGTTGAAGTTAAACTTATATCTTTATAGATTGTGTGCCAAAAATATAGAAGAATATTTTTTTAACTGCATTAGTCTCTTAAATTATGTAGTTACAAACCAAAATTACAGCTACACTATCTTTTAGACTAATAATTTGTTTAAAATATACCAGTCTCTTAAATCATGTGGAAAACAAAAAGTGGAGTTACACACCTTAATTACAATGATACTAGATTTTTATAATTGATCTTTTATTTACATTTACTGAGATTTTTATTTCTTCATATGGCTTTAAGTTGCTGTGTATTATTCTTTTATTTCAAACTACATGACTCCTGGTAGCATTTCTTGCAAGGCAAATCTAGTGGTAATGAGCTCCCTGAGCTTTTGTTTTTTTGGAAATGTCAGTTTCTTTCTCATTTTTGAAGAACAGTTTTGCCTGATAAAGTATTCTTGGTTGACTGTTCTCACTTTTATTAAAAGCACTTTGATTATATCAGCTCACTGCATTCTGGCCTCTGAAATTTCTGATGAGAAATCTGCTGATAATCTTATTAAGGACTCCTTGCATGTGATGAGTCCCTTCTCTCTTGATGCTTTCAAAATACATTTTTTGTCTTTGCCTTTTGACAGTTTGAGCATGATGTGTTTCAGTGTGGATCTCTTTGAGTTCATCCTACATGGAATTAATTGTTTTTTAGATATTTACAATTACTGCTTTTATCAAATTTTGGAAGTTTTCAGCTATTATTTCTTCAAATATTCTTTGCTCCTTTCTTTCATTCTCCTTCTGGGACTCCCACCAGGAGTATGTTGGTCTGTTTAATTGTATCTCACAAGTCCCCTAGGCTCTCTTCACTTTCCTTTAACCTGTTCTTTTTATTTCTTTCTCTTCCTCAGACTAGATAATTTCCATTCTCTTATCTTCGAGTTCACTGATTCTTTCATCTCAAATTTGCCTTTGAAGGCTTCTAGTGAATTTTATATTTCAGTTATATTTTTCAGTTCCAAAATATTTTTTGGCTTTCTTTTTAGGTTTTCTATCTCTTTATTTATATTTACATTGTATTAATACATTATTTCCTTGTCATCCTCCATATCTTCTTTTAGTTCTTTGAGCATCTTTAAGATAGCTGTTCTCAAGTCTTTGCTTAGTAGATGTGTCATTATGTCTTTTTTCAAGGAAAATTTCTCTTTTTCTTTTCCCTTTGAATGAGTCATACTTTTCTGTTTGTTTGCATGCCTTGCTTTTTTCTTGTTGAAAAGTGGACATTTAAATGAAATAATGTGGTAACTTTGGAAATTAGATTCTCCACCTTCCCCAGAGTTTGCTGTTGTCTGTGTGTGTGTGTGTGTGTGTGTGTGTGTGTGTGTGTGTGTGTGTGAGTGTGTTTAGATCATTGTAGTCTGTATCTGTGCTGAGGATCAGTTTGAGGATAAATTTAAGGTCTCATCAAGTCTTTTCTGCACCACACATTCTTTTGCTCGTATGCAGTGACTTTCTAATTTTCCCCATATAAGTAGTTGCATTTGAGTGTTCTAGTCTTCAGTGTCTGCTCTCAAAAAAGGAAGAGAGTAAAACAAAGAGGAGGAAAAGGCACCATCTCCCTAAATATCATAGATGCCACTACAACCAGAGAGAGAGAGGCTTGCAACAATGGGGAGAGGTGCAACAAAAATGGTCACTGTCTGCCTTTTGTCTGCACCTCTGTGATCAGAAGCAGCAATCAGCAATAAGAGCACAGATCTCCAATATTTGGAGGACAGCGTCCTTTTTACTCACCCTGGCTCCTGAAAGGTGTATTCAGATTGCTCCAGAAACATGTACACAGCTGTCTGCCATGGAGCTGAGGGGCGGGAGATAGGAGATTTTTTTTTTTTTGGTTAAATGTACAAAAATACTTTCTTTGCCCATCAGTGTAGGAATTGCTCAAGTATTACAAATGCAATACCCAGATATTACAATTATTTAATACTCAAGTATTAAAGCCCGCTTTTTTAAGTTTCAAAGCATTCTTTGCTACTGTACTAGGAGCTGAAATTGACCAAAATTAACCACAATTTACTGTCCAAGTTTTTCCCTGGATGTTGCAAGTCTTCAGTAGACTCCAGAGTTCCAAAATTGTTCCATTAGACAGATTCTGCCAGTGTAATTGTTATCTACATGGGGAGACTGATTCCTGGTGCTTCCTACTCCACCATCTTTCTAGAATCCTTCAACATTATATAATTTTAAATTTTATTTCACAATAATTAACAACAAGGTCTCCCAGTATATTTTCTCATAGACCCTGTGTTCTGTCTAAACATATTGCAACACAACTTTAAAACAGAACATTACAGCAAACACATTGCAATGCAAATCTCAGTTTTAAAAAAATCACTATTTATTATGACCAAAATATTTTAAGAATTTTAATGTTGACTTCACACCTTAAAGAGATTTGATGGGGCTTCCCTGGTGGCATAGTGGTTGAGAGTCCACCTGCCAATACAGGGGACATGGGTTCATGCCCCGGTCCGGGAAGATCCCACATGCTGCAGAGCGGCTAGGCCCGTGAGCCATGGCCACTGAGCCTGCACGCCCGGAGCCTGTGCTCCACAACAGGAGAGGCCACAGCAGTGAGAGGCCTGCGTACTGCAAACAAACAAACAAACAAAAAGAGATGTGATGATTAGAAAAAAATCAAATAAAAAATTCTTCTGCTTTGTACATATTCTGCTGACCTCAGAAGCCCACTGTTGTCTTTCCATTCTCACAAGATGCTGTGTGGACCATGGTGTGGCAGGGCAGCCCTCATGTGGTGATAGAATCTTCCTCCTGAGGGTACTCACACACAAGCATCCTTTACTAGGTTGTGTGGCTGACCTGGGGCAACTTGCATGGACTTCATTGAGTGCGGTGAGCAGCAGCTGGCTCTGCACTCCCAGAGGGCACAACTTTTGGACATGCAAGGTAAGGGCCACAGTCATGGACTTTTTGCTACAAGGGTGTGTGCTCCCCTTTCATAGTCCCTGTGACTCCTTTTGTCAGACAACCTTGCAGTCAATGTTGATAGTTGCATTTCCAGGAAGAAAAGGCTGAGGCCATTTTCATGGAGCTTAGTTCAAAGCCCTGACTGCTCTCTCAGTCTTTTCCCAACATTGATTGGACAGCAGAGCAATAAAGACTTCCTTTCTGGTAGTTCGTAAATGTCCAGTGTTCATCCCACGTTGAGGACAAATGACATGTAATTTTTTAAATCAAAGGAGATTTTGCTAATAATATTATGGCTTCATTTTCTGAAAATTACCTTTGCGTGGGATTCTTTTCATATACTTTTCACAATTAGGAGAGAACAAGTAATTAGCATGGATCGAGTCTAACACAACTTTTCCTGGAGATAAGAGTGGGAGCCAGAAGTGCCTCCTCACTCTTTTCAAAATCAAACGCATGTAACATTTTGTTTTTCTCCCTTTAGATTATCTCAACATGTTGCTGTCTATTCCCCAGCCCCATTCATCCCCACCTTGGCTTAGGCCTTAAATATTTATTGAAATTATTCAAACCTGTCCAGTTGGTCTCCCAGATTAACAATTATTCAAAATATTAATCTTCATAGATAAAGATAATCACTATGAAACACAGCTTCCATAAAACCCTCTCCTGTTTCAGCAGCTCTTATGCTTGGGGGTATGTCTCTGGGATCAAGTGCAGACCCCTCTGCCTGAGTTCCAGGACCTCCCACAGTCTGTACCCACCTGCATATCCCAGAGCTACACTGTGAAGTGACTTGGGAGCCCAAGCCTCAAGAAACAACCAGAAACCTAGTTAAGAGTGACTGAAGGAAGTTCTTAAACCAGTAATGAAATGATAGAAGAAGGAAACTCGTACCATGAAAACTAAAGAAAAATGGAAAGAGTAAAAATATGGGTAAATACTAACACCCTTTTTGCCTTGAGCTTCCAAATTGTGTTGGCCAATTGAAGCAAAAATTACTACCTTGTTTGATAGGGTTTTCAATGTATGTAGATGAGATATTTAACGCAAATTATAAAGTGGGAAGTTTAAGCTTCCTCCACTTCATATGGTAAAATGTCCACACCAAGGAACTGCAATAAGTTATGTAATACCCAGAGTAACAACTAAAAAATCTGTACGAAGTGATACATTTAAAAACAGTATAGATAAGCCAAAACAAAATTTTAAAAAGTGTTACCCCCTCCTAGTTAAGGTGGATTCTGTGTTCTTGAAGGCAGAATGAGCCAGACCAAGAACTATTGCAAAATCAGCTTAGGTGGCCATCCCCCAAATTTCCAAGCAGTTGGTCCCACAAAAACAACTTTGAGTCTACTGGGATCCAGCAAACTTGTATATTTCCCCCTTAGAGTAGAATGAAAACCCCTACATTTACAATAAAGAAAATCTTTTGATGCTATCCTTAGGGAATCTTTAATGAAACGAAGGAACAGAAGCTAGACTTAAAACAAATTTTTAAAAAATCTGATGTAAATCCCCTTATTTTCCCTTTTATACTCCCCTTCATTCCCAACTCCCTACATCTAGCTTCCATAAGATCATTTGGACCTCTGGGATCCTGGTATGACCCATCACTCAAAACCGAGCTCTACCAGCTCATCCAGTTCTCCTAAATCATTTTTTTTAAACATCTTTATTGGAGTATAATTGCTTTACAATGGTTTGTTAGTTTCTGCTTTATAACAAAGCAAATTGGCTATACATATACATATATCACCATATGTCCTCCCTCATGCGTCTCCCTCCTACCCACCCTATGCCACCCCCCTAGGTGGACACAAAGGACCAACCTGATCTCCCTGTGCTATGGGGCTGCTTCTGACTGCTATCTATTTTACATTTGGTAGTGTATATATGTCCATGCCACTCTCTCACTTCGTCCCAGCTTCCCCTTACCCTTCCCGGTGTCCTCAAGTCCATTCTCTAAGTCTGCATCTTTATTCCTGTCCTGCCCCTAGGTTCTTCAGAACCATTTTCTTTTTTAGATTCCATATATATGTGTTAGCATATGGTATTTGTTTTTCTCTTTCTGACTTACTTCACCCTGTATGAGAGTCTCTATGTCCACCCACCTCAGTACAAATAACTCAATTTCATTTCTTTTTATGGCTGAGTAATATTCCTTTGTATATATGTGCTACATCTTCTTTATCCATTCATCTGTCAATGGACACATAACTTGCTTCTATGTTCTGGCTATTGTAAACAAAGCTGCAATGAACATTGTGGTACGTGACTTTTTTTGAATTATGGTTTTCTCAGGGTATATATCCAGTAGTGGGATTGCGGAGTCGTATGGTAGTTTTATTTTTAGTATTTTAAGGAAGATCCATACTGTTGTCCATAAGGGTTGTATCAATTTATGTTCCCCCAAACAGTGTAGGAGAGTTCCTTTTCCTCCAGACCCTCTCCAGCATTTACTGTTTCTAGGTATTTTGATGATGGCCATTCTGACTGGTGTGAGGTGATACCTCATTGTAATTTTGATTCACATTTCTCTAATGATTAGTGATGTTGAGCATTCTTTCATGTGTTTGTTGGCAATCTGTATATCTTCTTTGGAGAAATGTCTATTTAGGTCTTCTGCCCATTTTTGGATTGGGTTATTTGTTTTTTTGACATTGACCGGCATGAGCTGCATGTAATTTTGGAGATTAATCCTTTATCAGTTTTTTCTTTTTGCAAATATTTTCTCCCATTCTGAGGGTTCTCTTTTCATCTTGTTTATGGTTTCCTTTGCTGTGCAAAAGCTTTTAAGTTTCATTAGGTCCCATTTGTTTATTTTTGTTCTTATTTCCATTTATCTAGGAGGTGGGTCAAAAAGGATCTTGCTGTGATTTATGTCACTGAGTGTTCTGCCTATGTTTTCCTCTAAGAGTTTGATAGTGTCTGGCCTTACATTTAGGTCTTTAATCCATTTTGAGTTCATTTTTGTGTATGGTGTTAGGGAGTGTTCTAATTTCATTCTTTTCCATGTAGCTGTCCAGTTTTCCCAGCACCACTTATTGAAGAGGCTGTCTTTTCTCCATTGTATATTCTTGCCTCCTTTAACAAAGATAAGGTGACCATGTGTGCATGGGTTTATCTCTGGGCTCTCTATCCTGTTCTATTGATCTATATTTCTGTTTTTGTGCCAGTACCATACTGTCTTGATTACTGTAGCTTTGTAATATAGTCTGAAGTCAGGGAGCCTGATTCCTCCAGCTCCGTTCTTCTTTCTCAATATTGCTTTGGCTATTCGAGGTCTTTGGTGTTTCCATACAAATTGTGAAAGTATTTGTTCTAGTTCTGTGAAAATTGCCAGTAGTAGTTTGATAGGGATTGCATTGAATCTGTAGATTGCTTTGGGTAGTATAGTCATTTTCACAATGTTGATTCTCCCAATCCAAGAACATGGTATGCCTCTCCATCTGTTTTTGTCACCTTTGATTTCTTTCATCAGTGTCTTTTAGTTTTCTGCATACAGGTCTTTTGTCTCCTTATGTAGGTTTATTCCTAGGTATTTTATTCTTTTTGTTGCATTGGTGAATGGGAGTGTTTCTTTAATTTCTCTTTCAGATTTTTCATCATTAATGTATAGGAATGCAAGAGATTTCTGTGCATTAATTTTGTATCTTGCTACTCTACCAAATTCATTGATTACCTCTAGTAGTTTTCTGGGAGTGTCTTTAAGATTCTCTATGTATGGTATCGTGTCATCTGCAAACAGTGACAGTTTTAATTCTTTTCTGATTTGGAATCTTTTCATTTCTTTCTCTTCTATGACTGCTGTGACTAAAATTTCCAAAACTGTGTTGAATAACAGTGGTGAGTGGGCAGCCTTGTCTAGTATCTGATTTTAGTGGAAATGGTTTCAGTTTTTCACCATTGAGAATGATGTTGGCTGTGGATTCATCATATATGGCATTTATTATGTTGAGGTAAGTCTGCTCTATGCCTACTTTCTGGAGGAATTTTATCGTAAATGGGTGTGGAATTTTGTTGAAAGATTTTTCTGCATCTATTGAGATGATCATATAGTTTTTCTCCTTCAGTTTGTTAATATGGTGTATCATACTGATTTATTTGCATATATTGAGGAATTATTGCATTCCTGGGATAAACCACACTTGATCATGGTTTATAATACTTTTAATGTGCTGTTCGATTCTGTTTGCTAGTATTTTGTTGATGATTGTTGCATCTATGTTCATCAGTGATATTGGCTCATAGTTTTCTTTTGTTGTGTCAATTTTTACTTCTCTTTTTTCATTTCTAATTCTATTGATTTGAGTCTTCTCCCATTTTTTCTTGATGAGTCTGGCTAATGGTTTGTCAATTTTGTTTATCTTCGCAAAGTACTGTCTTTTAGTTTTACTGATCTTTGCTATCATTTCCCTCATTTCCTTTTCATTTCTTTATGATCTGATCTTTATGATTTCTTTCCTTCTGCTAATTTTGGGGATTTTTTGTTCTTCTTTCTCTAATTGTTTTATGTGTAAGGTTAATTTGCTTATTTGATATGTTTCTTATTCCTTGAGGTAGGATTGTATTGCTATAAACTTCCCTCTTAGAACTGCTTTTGCTGCATCCCATATGTTTTGGGTCCTCATGTTTTCATTGTCATTTGTTTCTAGGTATTTTTTCATTTCCTCTTTGATTTTTTCAGTGATCTCTTGGTTATTTAGTAGTGTGTTGTTTAGCCTCCACGTGTTTGTATTTTTTACAGACTTTTCCCTGTAATTGATATCTAGTCTCATAGTGTTGTGGTCAAAAACAATACTTGATATGATTTCAATTTTCTTAAATCTACCAAGAAAATTTGTGACCCAGGGTATGATCTATACTGGATAATGTTCCATGAGCACTTGAGAAAAAAGTGTATTCTGTTGTTTTTGTGTGGAATGTCCTATAAATATCAGTTAAGTCCATTTTTTTAATGTATTCTTTAAAGCTTGTGTTTCCCTATTTATTTTCATTGTGGATGATCTGTCCATTGGTGAACTTGCAGTGTTAAAGTTCTCTACTATGATTGTGTTATTGTTGATTTTCCCTTTTATGGCTGTTAGCATTTGCCTTATGTATTGAGGTGCTCCTATGTTGGGTGCATAAATATTTACAATTGTTATATCTTCTTGTATTGTTCCCTTGATCATTATGTAGGGTCCTTCGTTGTCTATTGTAATAGTCTTTATTTTAAAGTCTATTTTGTCTGATATGAGAATTGCTACTCCAGCTTTCTTTTGATTTCCATTTGCATGGAATATCTTTTTCCATCCTCTGATTTTCAGTCTGTATCTGTCCCTAGGTTTTAAGTGGGGGGTCTCTTGTACGCAGCATAAATACAGGTCTTGTTTCTGTATTCATTCAGCCAGTCTATGTCTTTTGGTTAGAACATTTAAACCATTTACATTTAAGGTAGTTATTGATATGTATGTTCCTATTTCTATTTTCTTAATTGCTTTGGGTTTGTTATTGTGGGTCTTTTCCTTCTCTTGTGTTTACTGCCTTGAGAAGTTCCTTTAGCATTTGTTGTAAAGCTGGTTTGGTGGTGCTGAATTCTCTTAGCTTTTGCTTGTCTGTAAAGGTTTTAATTTCTCTGTCGAATCTGAATGAGATCCTTGCTGGTAGAGTAATCATGGTTGTAGACTTTTTCCTTTCATCACTTTAAATATGTCCTGCCACTCCCTTCTGGCTTGCAGAGTTTTTGCTGAAAGATCAGCCATTAACCTTATGGGGATTCCCTTGTATGTTATTTGTTGTTTTTCCCTTGCTGCTTTTTTTTTTTTTGCAGTACATGGGCCTCTCACTGTTGTGACCTCTCCCGTTGTGGAGCACAGGGTCCGGACGTGCAGGCTCAGCAGCCATGGCTCACGGGCCTAGCTGCTCCGCAGCATGTGGGATCTTCCCGGACCAGGGCACGAACCCGTGTCCCCTGCATCGGCAGGCGGACTCTCAACCACTGTGCCACCAGGGAAGTCCTCCCTTGCTGCTTTTAATATTTTTTCTTTGTGTTTAATTTTCTTAGTTTGATTAATATGTGTCTCATCGTGTTTCTCCTTGGTTTTTCCTGTATGGAATCTCTGCACTTCTTGGACTTGTTTGACTATTTCCTTTCCCATATTAAGGAAGTTTTCATCTATAATCTCTTCAAATATTTTCTCAGTCCCTTTCTTTTTCTCTTCTTCTTCTGGGACCCTTATAATTTGAATGTTGGTGAGTTTAATGTTGTCCCAGAGGTCTCTGAGACTGTCCTCAATTATTTTCATTCTTTTTTCTTTATTCTGCTCTGTGGTAGGTATTTCCACTCTATTATCTTCCAGGTCACTTATCCATTCTTCTGCCTCAGTTATTCTGCTATTGATTCCTTCTACAGAATTTTTTATTTTATTTATTTTGTTGTTCATCATTTTTTGCTTGCTCTTTAGTTCTTCTAGGTCCTTGTTATATTTCTTGTATTTTCTCCATTCTATTTCCATGATTTTGTATCATCTTTACTATCATTACTCTGAATTATTTTTCAGGTAGACTGCCTCTTTCCTCTTCATTTGTTGGGTCTGGTTGGTTTTTACCTTGTTCCTTCATCTGCTGTGTATTTCTCTGTCTTCTCATTTTGTTTAACTTGTGTTTGGGGTCTCCTTTTCGCAGGCTGCAGGTTTGTAGTTCCCACTGTTTTTGGTGTCTGCCCTCAGTGGGTAAGGTTGATTCATTGGGTTGGGTAGGCCTGCAGGTGGAGGGGACTGGTGCCTGTGTTCTGGTGGATGGAGTTGAATCTTGTCTTTATGGTGGGCAGGACTGCATCTGGTGGTGTGTTTTGGGGTGTCTGTGAACTTATGCTTTTAGGCAGTCTCTCTGCTAATGGGTGGGGTTGTGTTTCTGTCTTGCTAGTTGTTTGGCATAGGGTGTGCATCACTGTAGCTTTATGGTAATTGAGAAGAGCTGGGTCTTAGCATTGAGATGGAGATATCTGGGAGAGCCTTCACTGTTTGATATAATGTGGAGCCAGGAGGTCTCTGGTGGACCAATGTCCTGAACTGGGCTCTCCCACCTCAGAGGTCAGGCCTGATGCCCGACCAGAGCACCAAGACCCAGTCAGCCACACAGCTCAGAAGAAAAGGGAGGAAAAAAAAGAGTAAGAAAAGAAAGAAAAATATATAGAATAAAGTTATTAAAATAAAAAATAATATTGAAAATAAAAAAGTATTAAAGAAAAAGAAAGAAAGAAAGAAGACAACAACCAAAGCAAACAACAAATCCACCAATGATAACAAGAGCTAAAATCTATACTAATAAAAAGAAAAAAAAAAACCGGACAGATAGAACCCCAGGACAGATGATAAAAGCAAAGCTGTACAGACAAAATCGCACAAAGAAGCATACACATACACACTCACAAAAGAGAAAAAGGAAAAAAAAGTATATATATATATAAAAAAGAAAGAGAACAACCCAATCAATAAACAAATCTACCAACTATAATAAGCTCTAAATGCTAAACTAAGACAAACGTAAAACCAGAAACAAATTAGATGCAGAAAGCAAACCCCATGTCTACAGTTGTTCCCAAAGTCCACTGCCTCAATTTTAGGATGATTCATTGTCTATTCAGGCATTCCGCAGAGGCAGGGTATATCAAGTTGATTGTGGAGATTTAATCTGCTGCTCCTGAGGCTGCTGGAAGAAATTTCCCTTTCTCTTCTTTGTTCACACAGCTCCTGGGGTTCAGCTTTGGATTTGGCCCCGCCTCTGAGTGTAGGTCACCTGAGGGTATCTGTTCCCTGCCCCGACAGGACAGGGTTAAAGTAGCAGCTGATTAGGGGACTCTGGCTCACACAGGCTGGGGGGTGCGAGGGGTACAGAATGCGGGGCGAGCCTGCGGCGGCTGCGGGCAGAGTGACGTTGCAACAGTCTGAGGCGTGCCATATGTTCTCCTGGGGAAGTTGTCCCTGGATCACAGAATCCTGGCAGTGGCGGGCTGCACAGGCTCCTGGGAAGGGAGGTGTGGATAGTGACTTGTGCTTGCACACGGGCTTCCTGGTAGCTGCAGCAGCAGCCTTAGCATTTCAGGCCCGTCTCTGGTGTCTGTGCTGATAACCGCTGCTCATGCCCGTCTCTGGAGCTCATTTAGGCAGTGCTCAGAATCCCCTCTCCTCAGAAACCCTGAAACAATGGTCTCTTGCCTCTTAGGCAGTTCCAGGTTTTTTTCTGGACTCCGAACTGGCTAGCTGTGGTGCACTAGCCCCCTTCAGGGTGTGTTAATGCAGCCAACCCCAGTCCTCTCCCTGGGATCTGACCTCTGAGCCCGAGCCTCAGCTCCCAGCCCCCACCCGCCCCAGTAGGTGAGCAGACAAGCCTCTCAGGCGCGTGAGTGCTTGTAGGCATTGATCCTCTGTGTCAATGCACCCCTGTTGTCGTGCTCTCCTCCATGGCTCTGAAACTTTCCCCCTGCCCACCCCCCATCTCTGCCAGTGAAGGGGCTTCCTAGTGTGTGGAAACTTTTCCTCCTTCACAACTCCCTCCCAGAAGAGCAGATCCCATTCCTATTCTTTGTCTCTGTTTTTTCTTTTTTTTATTCCTTTTGCCCTACCCAGGTACGTGGGGAGTTTCATGCCTTTTGGGAAGTCTGAGTCTTCTGCCAGTGTTCAGTAGGTGTTCTGTAGGAGTTGTTCCACATGTAGATGTATTTTTGATCTATTTGTGGGGAGAAAGGTGATCTCCACATCTTACTCCTCCACCATCTTGAAGGTCCCCTACAATAAAGTTTTAATCCAGATGAATATTTTGATAGTGTTGGTGTTTTCTAAATCATTAAGAGCAGATTTATATAATGTCTATGTCACTCACCTTAAATTTATGATCAGAGCAGTGGAAGCTAGTTTTTTTTAAAATTTTTTACATATGTATTTGTTTTACATTCATCCTTTATTAATATGATCTCCTGAATAAATTCTTTTTTGTGGTGTTGCTTGATAGCTCTCAACCTGCTATACATTGGAATCACCTAATTATATAAAATGTAACTGTTAGGGTAAGCTGGGTAAAAGGTACACAGGACTTCCTTGTAGTATCTTTGCAACTTCCTATGCATCTACAGTTATTTTAAAATAAAAAGTTCAAGAAAATTAGCAATACAAAGAAATAGGAAATAGTTATACAAAATGTTAACATTGGGAAGATCTGGGTGAAGAGCAGATGAGAACTTTGTAATATTTTTCCAGCTGTATATAAATCTAAAATTATTTCAAAAGATAATATATAAATACAAAATTAGGATTCCTTGAAGAGTTTAAAATGATAATTCCCAGGTCCCCCACCTATAGATTCAGCTTTACTGGACTCATGTATGGCCATGGTTAGAAATATGAGTAGAACTAATGGTATCAATATGTTAGAACATTTACACCTGGAGATTTCAAGTAGTCTACAATATTTTGGTAATAGGTATTGATGCTTTTCATGTCACATAGTTGTATGTTTTCTGTCAGCATAAAAGTTTTTAAAAGGAATGTATTTAAATGTGTACACTTTTAATTTCATTATCAATAGCACATGATCACTCTATAATGGGGCTTAAACAATGCTTTTAAAATTATTTAAGTGTGCTTTCTTATTAACTTGAAATGTGCACACAGTCTTAGAGACATGTATATGTTGCATTTCATTCTGAAAATATGAGCTGAAATCCAATCATAATATGCTTTTATCACATTAAATTTATTTATTTTTAACATTGTTATTGAAGTAAAATTGCTTTACAATGGTGTGTTAGTTTCTGCTTTATAACAAAGTGAATCAGTTATACATATATACCCCATATCTCTTCCCTCTTGCCTCTCCCCCCCATCCCACCCTTCTAGCTGACCACAAAGCACCGAGCTGATCTCCCTGTGCTATGCAACTGCTTCCCACTAGCAATCTATTGATTTTACATTTGGTAGTGTATATATATCCATATATACCACTCTCTCACTTTGTCCCAGCTTACCCATCCCCCTCCCTGTGTCCTCAAGTCCATTCTCTAGGAGGTCTTCATCTTTATTCCCATCTTTCCCCTAGGTTCTTCATGACCATTTTTTTTTTTTTTTAGATTCCATATATATGTGTTAGCATACAGTATTTGTTTTTCTCTTTCTGACTTACTTCACTCTGTATGACAGACTCTAGGTCCATCCACCTCACTACAAATAACTCAATTTCATTTCTTTTTATGGCTGAGTAATATTCCATTGTATATATCATATTACATTTATGATTTAAGCAATTAAAATTTGTTTTGCTTCTTTTTGCATATATATTTGTATCAGCATATATTTGACAATCATCTTTTCTTTTACTTTTAATGTAACAATCCTTTAAACAGAAGTATCTTCTTAGGAAAAATATAGAATAGAAAACTGCTGTAATTTGAGATTAAAGGAATCCAGAGGTAAACTGTTTTATAATACCACTTGCTTTCAGAATTCCTGAAGTTTCGATATTTCTGATTTATGATGTAGTAGATGCTTGATTTATGTAGAAAATAATTTTTACCTGACTTATTAAGTGATGATGTCTGTACAGTTTCTACTTGGGTCAAAATTTATCATTTATATTCTGACTTTGTACTTTTCTCCTCATTTACTAGATGTGACAAAAGATGTATACCTGTTCTATATCACTGTCATAGCCATAAGCATCTTTTTAACAATTTATTTATTTACTTATTTAATTTATTTATTTAGTTGTGCCAGGTCTTTGTTGTGGCCAGCCGGCTCCTTAGTTGTGGCATGTGTGCTTCTTAGCTGTGGCATATGAACTCTTAGCTGCAGCATGCACGTGGGATCTAGTTCCCTGACCAGGGATCAAACCTGGGCCCTCTGCATTGGGAGCTCAGAGTCGTAACCACTGCACCACTAGGGAAGTACCGCCATAAGCATTTATCAATACATAAATTAGTACCAAAAAAGTGTCAAAAATCTTAAAAAAAAAATGAAGATAGTACCAAGACTGATCTTAAAAATGAGTTCAATATTCATAATACAGTGAATAAAACTCATTAAGAACAGATAGCCAACAGACACATGAAAAAATGCGCAACATTGTTAATTATTAGAGAAATGCAAATCAAAACTACAATGAGGTATTACCTCACACCAGTCAGAATGGCCATCATCAAAAAGTCTGCAAATAACAAATGCTGGAGAAGGTGTGGAGAAAAGGGAACCCTCCTACACTGTTGGTGGGAATGTAACTTGGTACAGCCACTGTGGAGAACAATATGGAATTTCCTTAAAAAACTAAAAATAGGGACTTCCCTGGTGGCATAGTGGTTAAGAATCTGCCTGCCAGTGCAGGGGGCACAGGTTCAAGCCCTGGTATGGGAAGATCCCACATGCCACGGAGCAACTAAGCCCGTGCACCACAACCACTGAGCCTGTGCTCTAGAGCCCACGAGCCACAACTACAGAGCCCACATGCCACAACTACTGAAGCCCACGTGCCTAGAGCCCATGCTCTGCAACAAGAGAAGCCACCGCAATGAGAAGCCCACACTGCAATAAAGAGTAGTCCCCGCTCGCCGCAACTACAGAAAACCTGCACACAGCAATGAAGACCCAATGCAGCCAAAAATAAAAATAAATCAATAAAATAAATAAATTTATAAAAAGAAAACTAAAAATAGAACTACCATGTGATCCTGCAATCCCACTCCTGGGCATATATCTGGAGGAAACTATAATTTGAGAAGATACATGCACCCCAGTGTTTGTTGCAGCACTATTTGCAATAGACAAGACATGGAAGCAACATAATGTCCATTGACAGAGGAATAGATAAAGAAGATGTGGTACATATATACAATGGAATATTAGTCATAAAACGAATGGAATAATGCCATTTGTAGCAACATGGATGCACCTAGAAATTATCATACTAAGTGAAGTAAGTCAGACAAAGACAAATACAATATGATATCGCTTATATGTGTAATCTAAAAAAAATGATACAAATGAACTTATTTACAAAACAGAAACAGACCCACAGATATAAAAAACAAATTTATGGTTACCAAAGGGGAAAGGGAGGGGGAGGGATAAATTAGGAGTTTGGGATTAGCAGATGCAAACTATTATATATAGAATGGATAAAAAACAAGGTCTTACTGTATAGCCCAGGGAACTATACTCAGTATTTTGTAATAACCTGTAAGGGAAAAGAACCTGAAAAAGAATATCTATCTATCTATGTATCGATCTATCCATCCATCTATCTGAATCATTGTGTTATACACATAAAACTAACACAACATTGTAAATCAACTATACTTCAATTTAAAAAAATAATGAAAAGTCAGAAAGAGTATTTCTTCTGATTGGAAGCCATGGTTTACTTATTACTATGACAACATGACTTTCTTGCTATACAAGGGTCTCTAATGAATGGAAACCCTGCCCTGTTCTGATAAAGGCAGTGGGTCTGCAGAGCCTCCAGCTTTCTTATGCCCAGCCTCAGCGAGGGTGCTGCTTCAGGCTCTGCTCAGTGCTGTTGCATGATCTATTTGTTTAATGTGATTTAGGTGTGGTCATTAATCAGTCTTTGGCAGTTACTGACTGTTCTGACCTGATCTTCTAAAACTGAAGTTTAATTTGCATAAACACTGTGGGTTTTAAATAGAACCAAGGCTTTGAGCTGTGGCCCTACTCTCTTAAAAATGAGACACAAGTTTTGTTTTAGAGGACTCTAGGGCTTTTCTTTATGTGACAACCTCTGTTGTGCTCTCTAAACTGTTGGCATTTGCAAAACGAGACCAGGACGTATTTAAATGAGGGGCAGCTATGGAGAAAGGGAAGGTGTGGTAGCAAGAAGAGACAACAGATGGTAATTTTCATGAGGGAAATAAAGCAGAATTGTTGTTAAAGGATTTTTTTTTCTCAAAAAGACAGTAACCACATAAGCTTGTTCTTGACCTAGATGTGATTTGGTCTTGAATTGATAGGAAAGCAAATGATCTCAATATTGCTTTAGGACAATGGAATGAACGTGAAATGTGTTTAAAGAATGTAGCACATGCCCAATCCAAGTCACCCACCAGATGAAAAGTTGAAAAATAGATGTCTTAACTTACACAGTTTGACTGTATTTGGTTTTGGTTTGTGATTTGAACAGATCCTGAACATCCATGATTGAAAGGATATTTATGGGATTTTATCCACCATCAGTCACATTCTTTCCCAATGTTTCTAGTTACCTTTCACTCAAGGTAAAATTAAAGATCATACAGCAGTTAGCTTTCACTTCAAATTTATCTGAAATTTGTGCCTGTACCTTTAGTTCACTGTGAGAGAAGCACTCAGTACAAGTTGAATACATGATGAGGTGGAATACTTGTTGGGTTGCTCTAATTTTCAAGAAATTAAACTTAGGAAATACTAATACAAATCTAAGAAAATTTCACAACACAAAATATAATTTTACTTTAAATAAAAAGCTAAAGCCCAAGTTCCAAGTATATTTTCCAATTCCCAATATTATGAATTAGAATTGATACCGCTTTTAATTTTTACCCTAGTAGATTATTCAGAGCCAATCTACACTATGATTTTTAAATGGTGGATGTTATTATGTTTTAGAATTGAAGAGAGGTAAAATATAAAAACACATGCATAGGATTTAAAAAGTAGTTACAAAGATGTAAGATGATAATTATTATAAAAAGAAATGGTTGATTTTTGAAGGAGGTACCAATATAATTCAGTGAGGAAGGCATGTTTTTTTTTTCCATAAGTCATCCTGAGAAAATTGTATATCAACATGCAAAAATTAACTTTGACCCTTACCACACAACATACTTAAAAATTAACTCAAAATGGATAATAGACCTAAATGTAAGAACTAAAGCTATACACGTTCTGTAAGAAAACCTAGGAGAAAACCATCTTGACCTTGGGTTGGGCAAGAAGCAAAGAGATATGTAAGCAAAAGCATAATCCATAAAAGAAAAAATTGACAAATAGGAATTCATCAAATTTAAAATGCTTGTGTTTCACTAAAAGTAGAGTTTCCATATGATCCAGCAATCCCACTGCTGGTCATATATCCAGAGAAAACTATAATTCAAAATGATACATGCACCCCTATGTTCATCCTAGCACTATTCACAATAGCCAAGGCATGAAAACAACCTAACTGGCCATTGACAGATGAATGGATAAAGAAGATGTGAGATATATATATATATATATACAATGGAATATTAGCCATAAAAAAGAGTGAAATAATGCCATTTGTAGCAACATGGATGGCCCTAGAGATTATCATACTGAGTGAAGTAAGTCAGAAAGAGAAAGACAAATACCATGTGATAACACTTATGTGTGGAATCTAAAATATGACACAAATGAACTTATCTATGAAACAGAAACAGACTCACAGACATGAGAAGAGACTTGTGGTTGCCAAGGGGGAGAGGAGGTGGGGGAGGCATGGATTAGGAGTTTGGGATTAGCAGATGCAAACTATTATATATAATCTAGATAAACAATAAGGTCCTACTCTATAGCACAGGAAACTATATTCAATATCCTGTGATAAACCATAATGGAAAAGAATATGAAAAAGAATGCACATATATGTATAACTGAATCACTTTGCTGTACAGCAGAAATTATCACATCATAAACCAACTATACTTGAATAAAAGTTTTTAAAAATTTGTGTTTCAAAAGGCACAATTAGGAAAATTAAGGCAAACCACAGAATGGGAGAAAGAATTTGTAAATCATATGTCTGATAAAGGATTTATATCCAGAATATATTGAAAACTTTTACAATTCAATAATATGAAACTAAATAACCCAACTAAAATATGAAAAAAAGACTTGAATAGAAATTTTCTGAAAGAAGATGGCTTATTAGCACATGAAATGATGCTCAATATCTTAGTCATTAGGAAAATGCATATTGAAATCACAGTGAGATATCATTTCACACTCACTATAGTTGTAAGAAAAGATAGACAACAACAAATGCTGTTGATGTAGAGAAACTGGAATCTTCATTATTATTCATCTTGAGAATGCAAAATATTTCCACTTTGGAAGACAGTTTGTCTCTTAAAATTTTAAATATAAACATACCATATGATGCAACAAACGTTCATATCAACATTATTGATAATAGTTCTAAACTGGAAGTTATCCAAATATCCATCAACTGGTGAATGCATAAATAAACTGTCATATATAAATGTAATGGGACACTATTTAACAATAAAAAGAAAAAAAACTGATAAGTGCAACATGAATGAACCTCAGAAAATATTACACTTAGTAGAAGAATCCTGACCTAAATTACTAAATGTGGTATGATTCCACTTATATGAAATCTCCATTAAATTATAGGGACAGAAACAGATCAGTGGTTGTCTAGATCTGGTTGTGGGAGCAGGGATTAACTCAAACAAGCATGAGGTTTTGGGGTGGAGGTGCTATAAAAATGCTCTAAAATTGGGTTGTGATTCTATAAACTTTCAAAATAATTATTAAATTGTACAGTTTTAATAGGTAAATTTAATGGTTTAAATTCTACCTCAATTAAACTGTTAAATAAATAAGAATGAATACACACACAAAAAGTAGGCCAAAGATTTGAACAGACACTTTGCCAATAAACATATATAAATAGCAAATAAGATCGTGGAAAGTTGCACGACACTTGTATTAGTTTGTATGGTTGGTGTCATAAACTACCACAAATTTAGTGGCCTGAAACAACACAAACATACTATATTATAGTTCCATAGATTCTCAGGTCCATTCTCATGGACCTCATTGGGCTAAAATCAAGATGTTAGCAGAGCTGTATTTCTCTCTGGTGGCTTGAGGGAAGAATCTTCTCTCTTGCTTTTTCTACATTCTACAGTGTGTCCACATAACTTGATTTCTGGTCCTTTCTGTGGACAAAGCCAGCAACGCCATGAGCCCTTCTCACATCAAATTACAGTTGACCCTTGAACAATGAAGTTTTGAAGTTCATGGGTCCATTTACATGTGGATTTTTTTCAATAGTAAATACTACAATACTACATCATCCAGAGTTGGTTGAATCCTAGGATGTGGAACCACAGGTACAGAGGAACTTAACTGTCTATCTGGAGGGCCAACTATAAATTATGCGTGGATTTTCAATTGCATGGAGGGTCAGTGCCCCAAAGCCCCAAGTTGTTCAAGTGTCAGCTGTACTCTGACCTAATCTTCTGCCTCCCTCTTCTACCTTTAAGGATACTTTTGATAACATTGGGCCCACCTAGACAATCCAGGATCATGTTCCTATTTTAAGGTCAGCTAATCTGTAATCTTAATTCCCTTATGCCATTAAGATAACATATTCACAGGTTCTGAGGATTAGGATGTGAACATCTTTGGGGGGCCTACAGCAACATTAGGTTTCTAACACAAATTAAAACCACATTGCTATACCCCAGTAACTACACACCCATTATAATGGAAAATGAGGATGACTGACAAGGGTGTGGAGGGAAAAATGTTTGGTACTTTCTTAAAAATTCAGATGTTTGTCTAGCTATTCACTTGCAGTTACTTGTGAAAAATAAATGAAATCATACATCCGTGTGAAAACTTACACACAAATGTTCATAGCAGCGTTATTGATAATATCCAAACACTGAAAACAACCTGATGGCCTTGAACAGTGGAATGATCAACAAAATATATTATATCTATGCAATGGAATACTGTTCAGCCATACCAAGGAATGGAATACTTGTATCAGTGTTTCTCAACCTCAGCACTATTGGCATTTTAGTCAAATAATACTTTGTTGTGAGGACTGTTCTGTGCATTGTAGGATGTTTATCAGCATGCCTGGCCTCTATGTGCTCGATTCCAGTAACAACTTCCTGCTTCTGACCCACAATTGCGGCAACCAGAAATGTTTCCATACATTGCCAAATGTTCCCTATGGGGCAGAATCACTCCTGTTTGGTAGTCACTGATATAAACTTTGTCCCAGTAGCCTTGTTCAAGTATGTAATTTGTCCCTAATTCAACTATCCTTTGCAGTATGCAGATGCTGCTCGGAAAAATTAATCAATCAAAGATTCTATATTCCAGTGGATTAAAAATAAAGGTATCTGCATTCAGAATTAACGAATAGATCTTGTAAATGATTTTTAAAGATTTTTTTTGCTTTTTAATTTTATTTATTTTTTTACTGGGGTATAGTTGATAAAGAGTTTTTAAAAATATGCCTCCTTTGATTAATTTTTGGAATGTCCTTGATAGGTTTCCAAAATATTCAATTTTATTGCTGTGCTTTAGGGAAAGCATTGCTTATATATTTTTAGAACCAATGTGTGTCTTTGCACTAGGTCTGTGAGTATTTGATGTGTAGTTCTAAGCAATTTAATCTTTTTAGAATTTTGTCATAACTCTAAACCTATCCATACAGTGTTTTATGGTTGTGCATTCATTAGTTACACAATGTTGCTTAGACTTGCAATTCCTTGCGATGTTGTGTACCTGGAGTTATTACAAGCTGCCCATAGAAATCAATATTGTTGTTCCAGTAAATGTGATTAAATCAGAATAAGAACTGGGGATGGAATGTGATATAGATTTGTCTATATACTTGATTTCAAAACTCCACTGAAGAGACACGGCTTTTTTAATCGATCCTGTTGCTCTTTGTGAAAGACGCTACATAAATATTTTCTAGAGGACGTTCCAAATAAGGCTCATAGACTGGGGAGGCAAATGTGAGGATCTCCTGGGCATTGCAATCTCTAAATAGAGAGAAAAATACCTTTTTAAAATAAGGGAAAAAGTAATGAAACATGGCAAGATAAGAAAATACTCTTGAAAGAACCACTGCCACCTATAAAAGAAAAAGTAAATAGTTTTGTTATTGAAATAATTATAAGACCTTTTAAATTCTCATTATCTGAAGACTTATTGATCTGAAAGACTTACATATATATATTTAATAATTTACATTGCTTAAATTGTGAGTTTCAGTCATAATATTAAAAAAAAAAAGAAAGAAAAGACACCTAGACACTATTATGTTTGGAGACAGACCCTCTGGGAACAAGACAGGAAGACATGATGCTTATGTGTAGAGCGCAGAGAAAATTAACAAGTAAGAGAAAGGTATCTCTTTTTCTCTCTCATATGTCAGATGGGAATAAATAATCCATCCCCTTCAGGGTGAAGCCAAACAGTGTGGCTGATCATCATCTCTCATCATCTCTTAGGAAACGAAAAAATATTACCAGGGGACAATAAGCCATAGCTAATATTTAAACAATTGATTTAAAATTTTTTAAATCTACTCCTCAACTGCATTTCATTTTTTCTTAGCAACTTTATTGGAGTATAATTGCTTTACACATTTTCTTTTTCCATTCATCTATTGATGGACACTTAGGTTGATTCCATGTGCTTGCTATTGTAAATAAAACTGCGATGAACATTGTGGTACATGACTCTTTTTGAATTATGGTTTTCTCAGGGTATATGCACAGTAGTGGGATTGCTGGGTCGTATGGTAGCTCCATTTTCAGGTTTTTAAGGAACCTTCATACTGATCTCCATAGTGGCTGTATCAATTTACATTCCCACCAACAGTGCAAGAGGGTTCCCTTTTCTCCACACCCTGTCTAGCATTTACTGTTTGTAGATTTTTTGATGATGGCTATTCTGACTGATGTGAGATGATATCTCATTGTAGTTTTGATTTGCATTTCTCTAATGATTAGTGATGTTGAGCATCCTTTCATGTGTTTGTTGGCAATCTGTATATCTTTGGAGAATGTCTGTTTAGGTCTTCTGCCCATTTTTGGATTGGGTTGTTTGCTTTTTTTGATATTGAGCTGCATGAGCTGCTTGTAAATTTGGGGGATTAATCCTTTGTCAGTTGCTTCACTTGCAAATATTTCCCCCCATTCTAAGTGTTGTCTTTTCATCTTGTTTATGGTTTCCTTTGCTGTGCAAAAGCTTTTAAGTTTCATTAGGTCCCATTTGTTTATTTTTGTTTTTATTTCCATTCCTCTAGGAGGTGGGTCAAAAAAGATCTTGCTGTGATTTATTTCATATAGTGTTCTGCCTATGTTTTTCCTTAAGAGCTTTATAGTGTCTGGCTTTACATTTAGGTCTTTAATCCACTTTGAGTTTATTTTTGTGTATGGTGTTAGGGAGTGTTCTAATTTCATTCTTTTCCATGTAGCTGTCCAGTTTTCCCAGCACCACTTATTGAGGAGGCTTTCTTTCTCCATTGTATATTCTTGCCTCCTTTATCAAAAAAACAAAAACAAAAAACCAAGCACACTTGGGTTTATGTCAGGGCTTTCTATCCTGTTCCATTAATCTATATTTCTGCTTTTGTGTCAGTACCATACTGTCTTGATTACTGTAGCTTTGTAGTATAGTCTGAAATCTGGGAGCCTGATTCCTCCAGCTCTGTTTTTCTTTCTCAAGATTGCTTAAGCTATTCAGGGTCTTTTCTGGTTCCATACAAATTGTGAAATTTTTTGTTCTAGTTCTGTGAAAAATGCCATTGGTCGTTTGATAGGGATTGCATTGAATCTGTAGATTGCTTTGGGTAGTATAGTCCTTTTCACATTGTTTACTCTTCCAATCCAAGAACGTGATATATCTCTCTATCTGTTTGTATCTTCTTTAATTTCCTTCATCAGTGTCTCATAGTTTTCTTCATACAGGTCTTTTGTCTCCTTAGGTAGGTTTATTCCTAGGTATTTTACTCTTTTTGTTGCAATGGTAAATGGGAGTGTTTCCTTAATTTCTCTTTCAGATTTTTCATCATTAGTGTATAGGAATGCAAGACATTTCTGTGCATTAATTTTGTATCCTGCTACTTTACCAAATTCGTTGATTAACTCTAGTAGTTTTCTAGTAGCATCTTTAGGATTCTCTATGTATAGTATCATGTCATCTGCAAAGAGTGATAGCTTTACTTCTTCTTTTCCAATTTGGATTCCTTTTATTTCTTTTTCTTCTATGATTGCTGTGGCTGAAACTTCCAAAACTGTGTTGAATAAAAGTGGTGAAAGTGGAAAACCTTGTCCTGTTCCTGATCTTAGAGGAAATGGTTTCAGTTTTTCACCATTGAGAATGATATTGGCTGTGTGTCTGTCATATGTGGCCTTTATTATGTTGAGATAAGTTCACGCTATGGCTACTTTCTGGATGGTTTTTTATCATACATAGGTGTTGAATATTGTTGCAATATTTTCTGCAGCTACTGAGATGATCAGATGATTTTTCTCCTTCAGTTTGTTAATATGGTGTATCACATTGATTGATTTGTGTATAGTGAAGAATTCTTGAATTCCTGGGATAAACCCCACTTGATCATGCTGTATGATCCTTTTAATGTGCTGTTGGAATTTGCTGGTTTTTTGTTGAGGAGTTTTGCATCTATGTTCATCAGTGATATTGACCTGTAGTTTTTTTTCTTTGTGACATCTTTGTCTGGTTTTGGTTTCAGGGTGATGGTGGCCTCATAGAAAGAGTTTGGGAGTATTCCTCCCTCTGCTATATTTTGGAAGAGTTTGAGAAGGATACGTGTTATCTCTTCTCTAAATGTTTGATAGAATTCACCTGTGAAGCAATCTGCTTCTGTGCTTTTGTTTGTTGGAAGATATTAAAACACTGTCTCAACTTCAGTGCTTGTGATTGGTCTATATATATTTTCTATTTCTTCCTGGTTCAGTCTTTGAAGATTGTGCTTTTCTAAGAATTGGTCCATTTCTTCCAGGGTGTCCATTTTATTGGCATATAGTTGCTTGTAGTAATCTCTCACTATCCTTTGTATTTCTGCAGTGTAAGTTGTTACTTCTTCTTCTTCATTGCTAATCCTGTTGATTTTAGTGTTCTCCCTTTTTTTTTTTTTGATGAGTCTGGCTAATTGTTTGTCAATTTTGTTTGTCTTCTCAAAGAACCAGCTTTTATTTTACTCATCTTTGCTATTGTTTCTTTTTTTTCCATTTATTTCTGATCTTATATTTATGATTTCTTTCCTTCTGCTATCTTTGGGATTTTTTAATTCTTCTTCTCTAATTGCTTCAGGTGTTAAGGTTAGGTTGTTTATTTGAGATGTTTCCTGTTTCTTGAGGTAGGATTGTACTTCTATATACTTCCCTCTTAAAACTGCTTTCACTGCATCCCATGGGTTTTGGGTCGTCATGTATTCATTGTCATTTTTTTCTAGGTATTTTTTGATTTCTTCTTTGATTTCTTCAGTGATCTCTTGGTTATTTAGTAGTGTATTGTTTAGCCTCCATGTGTTTGTATTTTTTACAGATTTTTCCTTGTAATTGATATCTAGTCTCATAGCATTGTGGTCAGAAAAGACACTTGATATAATTTCAATTTTCTTAAATTTACTAAGGCTTGATTTGTGACCCAAGGTATGATGTATCCTGGAGAATGTTCCATGAGCAGTTGAGAAGAAAGTGTATTCTGTTGTTTTTGGATGGAATGTCCTATAAATATCAATTAAATCAATCTTGTTTAATGTATCCTTTAAAGCTTGTGTTTCCTTATTTATTTTCATTTTGAATGATCTGTCTATTGGTGAATGTGGGGTGTGAAAGTCCTCTACTGTGATTGTGTTACTGTTAATTTCCCCTTTTATGGCTGTTAGCATTTACCTTGTGTATTGAGGTGCTCCTATGCTGGGTGCATAAATATTTACAATTGTTATATCTTCTTCTTGGATCTATCCCTTGATCATTATGTAGTGTCCTGCTTTGTCTCCTGTAATAGTCTTTATTTTAAAATCTATTTTGTCTGACATGAGAATTGCTACTCCAGCTTTCTTTTGATTTCCATTTACATAGAATATATTTTTCCATCTCCTCACTTTCAGTCTGTATGTGTCCCTAAGTCTAAAGTGGGTTTCTTGTAGACAGTGTATATACGGCTCTTGTTTTTGTATCCATTCAAGCAACCTGTGTCTTTTGGTTGGAGCATTTAATCCATTTACATTTAAGGTAATTATCAATATGTATGTTCCTATTACTATTTTCTTAATGGCTTTGGGTTTGTTATTGTACATCTTTTCCTTCTCTTGTGTTTACTGCCTAGAGAAGTTCCTTTAGCATTTGTTGTAAAGCTGGTTTAGAGGTGCTGAATTCTCTTAGCTTTTGCTTGTCTGTGAAGATTTTAATTTCTCTGTCGAATCTGAATGAGATCCTGCTAGGTAGAGTAATCTTGGTTGTAGGTTTTTCCTTTCATCACTTTAAATATGTCCTGCCACTCCCTTCTGGCTTGCAGAGTTTCTGCTGAAAGATCAGCCGTTAACCTTATGGGGATCCCCTTGTATGTTCTTTGTTGTTTTTCCTTTGCTGCCTTTAATATTTTTCTTTGTGTTTAATTTTTGATAGTCTGATTAATATGTGCCTTGGTGTGTTTCTCCTTAGATTTATCCTGTACGGGACTCTCTGCACTTCCTGGACTTGACTATTTCCTTTCCCATATTAAGGAAGTTTTCAAGTATAATCTCTTCAAATATTTTCTCAGTCCCTTTCTTTTTCTCTTCTTCTTCTGGTGCCCCTATAATTCGAATGTTGGTACATTTAATGTTGTCCCAGAATTCTCTGAGACTATCTTCAATTCTTTTCATTCTTTTTTCTTTGTTCAGCTCTGTGCTACTTATTTCCACTATTTTATCTTCCAGGTCACTTATCTGTTCTTCTGCCTCTGTTATTCTGTTATTGCTTCCTTCTAGAGAATTTTTAATTTCATTTATTATGTTGTTCATCATTGTTTGTTTGCTCTTCAATTCTTCTAGTTCCTTATTAAACGTTTCTTGTATATTCTCCATTCTATTTCCAAGATTTTGGATCATCTTTACTATCATTGCTCTGAATTCTTTTTCAGGTAGACTGCTTATTTCCTCTTCATTTGCTTTCTCTGGTGCATTTTTACCTTGCTCCTTCATCTGCTGTGTGTTTCTCTCTCTTCTCATTTTGCTTAACTTACTGTGTTTGGCGTCTCCTTTTTGCACGCTGCACGTTTGTGGTTCTCATTGTTTTTGGTGTCTGTCCCATGTGGGTAAGGTTTGTTCAGTGGTTGTGTAGGCTTCCTTGTGGAAGGGCCTGATGCCTATGTTCTGGTGTATGAGGCTGGATCTTGTCTTTAAGGTGGGCAGGACCACGTCTGGTGGTGTGTTTTGTGGTGTCTGTGACCTTATTATGATTTTAGGCAGCCTCTCTGCTAATGGGTGGGGTTGTGTTCCTTCTTGCTAGTTGTTTGGCATAGGATGTCCAGCACTGTAGTTTGCTGGTCGTTGAGTGGAGCTGGGTCTTAGCATTGAGATGGAGATCTCTGGGAGAGCTCTCACCATTTGATATTATGTGGAGCCAGGAGGTCTCTGGTGGACCTCTGTCCTGAACTCGGCTCTCCCACCTCAGAGGCACAGGCCTGACACCCAGCCTGAGCACCAAGACCCTGTCAGCCACACTCCATGTGTTCTTTAAGAACACTTTTAAGTAATATCCTGTTTTTGTGTGGTACAACTTTACTTTCGAACTGAGAGTTGCGGTAGATGGGATTTTTGCCTTCCCCAGATGGCTGAATTTTACGATTTTTGTTTTTGGCAATCCCACTAACTCCTTATTTCTATTATTATTTTTGCAAGAAAAGTATAAAGAGAGTTGGAGTGGAGGTGAGATTTGTGGTCGGGAAAGCCCTGGACACCCTCCTTCTCCATCTTCTGCCTCTCTCTCTCTGATTATATCCTACCCAGCAGCCACATTTCATTCTTTAGTCTGAACTACATGTCTATGTAAACTCTGCAGAAACAGACCTGCCCTTTATGTTCTTGGAACTATGTAAAATAACAGTGTGACAACCTAAATTCTCCTAAGGATTCACAGAAGATTGAGATGTGAATTTTAGGAACCAATTTCTACCTTAGTTGTAAAAGCCTGCTGAAATATTTTCTGTATGTTCCACATATAACACTAGATTTTGGCTAGATGTGTTTCCTCTATTATCAATGTCACCATTATTCCTTTGTGAAAAATGAAGGTTTGAAATATACTAGAGGGCTCCCCCATTCAAGAAAAATATGTCTTCAAGGTCTGCCTACATATGAAAGTATGTGAGTGGTATACAGGATAGAAAGACCTGTTGGTAGGTGAAATATATATATATACATAACTTATTCTTTGAAGATTGGGAAATTATTGTGAAAGTAACTTGTGGGCAGAATAATTCATTTGTATGTTAACCAAAATTTTAGTAACAGAGATCTGATTGAAATAAAGAGTGTTTATTTGGGTTTCTTCGGTCTGGGAGGCACAGATTCAAGAGACACTTAAATTGTTGTTCCACTGATTACAAAATGGGGGAGGCTTATGAAGGCAAAAACTGCAAGGCCACAATTAGTTACATGAATTTTTTGCCAAGAATTATAATCGGAGCTGGAAAGAAGTAAGGGTGCTCATTAAACAAGAATTGATTGGAATCCAAAGTAGTTGCATAGTTACAAGGGGGAATAACCTTGAGATACAGGGTTGCAGCTAGCAAATGCTGTTTTACAAAAAACTAGTGTCCTGGGTTCAGTAGAGTTCACAGAAAGTTAGGAAAATATCCAATTTATTTGTAGGTGAGAAAACTTACTGTCAGTTTTTTAGTGGCCCAATCTTTGCAACAGGTTTTGAGAATCCCTCACTTTGTAAGTTTTGGTAGAAGGCCAAGCCAACCTCTGGCTCCAACCCCATAATCTCTGACTCACCTTCTAAAGCCCCTTCTCGCTTGTCCAGGGGCTGGAGTTCAGTCAGTCCCAGAGCAGGTGACCAGGAGCAGCAGAGAAATATATGTTAGGCAGCAGCAGGAGGGTTCTGAGCAGCAGTGGTGGATGGTGGTGCTGTAGCAATGGGCGAGCTGCAGTGCCACACTGGACCCCTCTGTCCAGTGCCTTGGAGACTGGTCCTTGTGACCTCTGTTTCTTAAAACTATCACCCTTGACAAACACGATTGTTTTAAATTATTTTGTACTCCATTATTTATTAAGATTTTTATCTTAAAGATCTGACTGCAGGTTTACATGGAAGTGGTTAGGTTAATGAACTTGGAATCCATAGCCAGATTTGTTACTAATTTGTTCTTTTCTCTGTGTTGTTGTTGGATTCCTTTTGCTCTCATTAAGACACCAGTGTTTTGGTCTAGCATCTCCTGGTAGGGAGTTCTATGTATCCAATTAGATAGTTGTCCGAAGTTTGGTTCTATCTTCCTTATCTTTACTCCTCTCCCAAAAAGGTCCTTATTTCTGCTTCTGCCACCCACACACCTTCCTCCTTGCACTGCACCCACAGTTTCCCTCTGAGAACAAGGCATTTCACCTCTCCACCTGTTCAAACCTGCCCAGTCTTATTTCTTCAATAAATTCCTTTTGCTAATAGTTACTGGCAACATTGATCATACTGTATTCTGTAATGTTTATTGTATTTGTAACTCATACAATGTAAATGGAAGAAAGATTAACTAGTAAAACCTCTGGATTACTGTTTCTGGGGAGATACTTGATAATGTGTTATATGTAGAATTGGAGTTTCAATTTCAGCAATAATAAGCTCTTCCTACAAACAGAGGCATAAAAGAAATCATTCCTCCTTCTGCAGAGCTTAGAGGATTTGAATGGTGGTCAAAAGGAAGCAGCACCGTAAAGACCAACAGCGAGAACTTCATCCAAGCTATGAACACTGATGGTTTGATGCTAAGGAGAAAGCATGCAAAGAAATCCACAGGTGGAGATCAACTGAGGCAGACCTCGTACCTAAAGCCTCTATTTTGAACAAATGCATAACCAAACAAGTGTGTTCTGCAGTTAGAATTCTTGCCATTAAAGAGAAATGCCTGCTAGGTAGATGGTATCAGACCAGTTAACTATTATGATGTGAAGGAAGTCCCACAACATGCCTTTCTGGATTAACATCTAAGGCTTCCAAGTTTAAACAGGGAATGGACAATTAGAATCTGGTCCATTCATATGATGGAATGTTATGCTATTTTCAAGTGTATCCTAGATCTATATTCATCAGCTGAACAGGTCTTTAAAAGATAATATTGGGGGGAATAAAGTATGTTGCATAATATTTCTCCAAATATGACTCTATTTTAAACCTAAAACTGAATTACAAACCAATAATATAGATGGATATGTATACATAGAAATATATAAAAGTACATTTGCATCTCTAAAATGAAGGGATATAAAGAGGATTTTAACTTTGTTAGTGATATTTTATTTCTTTAATTAAAAAGTGGAAGTAAATATTACAAAGTAATTTTTAATTTTTTTCCTTCTGGATAAAAGTACATTATATTAATTTCTGCACTTTTACAAATAGTAATTTTCATGTAATAATTCTTAGAATCCCATTTCATTTCTCAAAGTGATTTTTTTTTTTTTTTTAGGTAATTAGACTTGAGTCTCTTGAGTGTTCAGCATGGAACTCCAGCTCACGGAGCTCTGATCTTAGACGTATGAAAATTAAGGCTTTATAGTAAAGTGAGGTAGAAAGCAGACCCCATCAGGACAGGGACCCCTGGGACAGGGATTAATGAGCACATTTACCCCTTGTCACTACAGGTTTCTAAGGATCTTAGCAATCCATGAGCAACCACTGCTAGTAATGAAAGAAAATTCCTTGGAGTTCAGAGATCTCATCCTCTGGTGAGAAGATACATTAAAAAAAAAAACTAAACTAAACTAAATAAATATGTATTAGCAAAGAACAAAAATAAGTTACTTAAGGTTTTTTAAAATGATAAATTATAAGATGTATGTTGTGAATTAAGTACCACATTCCCCCTATCTCTCCATTAAGTACCACATTCCCCCTATCTCCCATGGGCAGTATTGTATAACATAAAACATAAAATAAAATAACCCCTTTTTATCTTACTAACAATCAGATTGATTTCCTGTGATCCTAATAACAGTGTGAAATGGGTTTGCCTCTCCAAGTGTGCTGGGACCTAAAATGAAAGAGATAAGGTGAAGGTTATTTCAAGCACAGAGTCAGAATGAGGAAATGTAAGTGTGAAGGATAAGTAAATAGAGAGCGTCTCACAGTGCCTACTGGTGTCAGATTTTGTGGTGGTGGTGGCAGTGGTGGTGGGGAAGCTGGAAACTCATGCCACAGCAAATGAAGTCGGGTGCAATCGTTCACTCCTATCTACACCCTGAGTCACTTCCATCTGTTTTTCCTTTTTTGTCTTTCTATCTGTTTTCTCTTACTTTTTTACAGAAATTGCTCTATCCAAGATGAGTAATGGCCTCCCTGAAGCTTAATCCATTAGATAATTTTAAGTTGTGTTATGACCTCCAGGAAGCATTTGATAGCATTGGTCATTATCTTCTAGAAGTCCTCTCTTCCTTGAAGCTTCCATGATTCCATATTGCATTGGTGTTACTGTGACCTCTATGATCACCTCATTGGGCAGCTTTCTCAGGCTCACCTTTTTGAGCTGCCCTTAAATGTTGATGCCCAGTAATTCTTCCTATACATGCCTCATAGTATACCTAGGTTGTCATCTCTTTTTCCATGGCGTTAATCATCATATATACTCTGATGTCTTCTATGTGTCTGTCCTTAGACTAGAACTCCTTCCTGAGTCACAGTGCCCTGCAGACCATGTGCTGGTCAGGTCCATAAAACTCTCTAGGGCAGACAGTTGTGGCCTCACTCACCACCTCTCACAGCAGCCAAGTAGGAACCTTGTGTCTGGTAATCTCAGATACTTTGAACACATGGAGGGGGATCAGACAGAAGGAGCCCTTCTCTCTTGCTGCACATGGTGTCTGGGAGGAACACCAGGTCCTGAATTCCCTTGTTGAAAGGGAAGCAGTTTGATCAGGTTTGGAAAGAAAAAGCACAATGCAGTAAGATGCCCTTTTTAGAATAACACATAAAATGGAAAGTAATATTGAAGTTAAACAGAGATAAAGATATACCAATTAAAAGAAAAGAAAATAGAGGGTACAATGTTACTATTTAATAATGAGAGATTTGCCTGAAGAACTAAGTGAAACATATAATTACAAATGCATAATCAACCAAGAAGATATATCAAAACATGCATTAAAAACAAACAAACAAAAAAACATGCATTAAACAATAGGGTGACCAAATACTGATTGCAAATAGGCCTTGACAAAAATAAAAATAATTATAGTCTGAAATGTTAGTACACACTCTTTTGGAAATGTACTTACCGAATAAAAGAAGACAGAGTGATGTCAGCATCATGTCAAAATGAGACTCTCACATTATCTTTTCCCTTCAATCTATATTCAGTAACTCAACAAGGACCCAACACACCAGGATGCTGGAGAATCCTACACATCTATACATCTAAAGGTGGGCAGACTAAAACACATAGAGGAGACAAAACTGGTGAAACAGCAGAGGTGGTACCTGCAATTCTGGTCCTCTAGGCACAGCAGCTGAGCCTGAAGCCCCAGAGAATCTGGTAGCAGCAGGGTAGGTGATGCACATGACTCCAGCCACTCTGCTGCAGCTGCATTCATGGCCTCAAGTATCTGTGCAACAACAGCCATGGGACCTGATACCCCCTCCCTCCAGCTGCAGAGTTGTCCAAGACTCTGGGCCCCTGTTCCCCTCCAAGCCCCACAGCCATGGATTCCGAGGAACTGACAATTCCAAACACAGCAGAGGCACCCATGAGATGCTGGCTCCCCCCATCCCTTTCCCCTGTGGCAGGGGGGCCTGCAACTCAGGAGATAGAAGAAAAGCCCACCATCCCCGTACCCCAGGTGGCAACACCAGCAAAACCGGCAGCAGCAAGGCTTGAACAATCCCAGAGGCACGAGCACTGATAAGAAAGGCATGAGGCAATACCTCTGACAGAGGCTGTGGAGGATGGAAAGTGCCTCCCAAATATAATCAGAGGCAGCTCAGGTAAGATAAAACAAAAACATATCCTATAGTGCCCCTATTGGAAGACAAAAGAAGACCTCTAATTTCTCATTTGTTGAATCATTAGAATCATGTAGAAAGGTGTCCACTACTTCAAATGAGCCAGAAGAGGAACAACTCATCAAGCACCATAAATAAACACAGTGACAATGTACCACAAAAAGAAAATGACAGTTCTCCAGAAATGAAGATTAAAGTCGCAGAATATTGCAATCTAACTTATAGAGAATTCAAAATAGCTGCCACCAAGAAACTCAGTGAGCTACAAGAAAACTCAGAAAAGCACTTGACATGAATTCAGTAATAAAATTAGTGAACAGAAGGAATACGTTACCAAAGAGATTGAAATGCTAAAAAAGAACCAAACATAAATTCCGGAGCCGAAGAACTCAATAAATAAGATGAAGAATACATAGGAAATCATTGGAAATAGAGCAGACCATACAGAAGAGAGAATTAGCAAGTTTGAAGAAATGATACAAGTAGAAGAGGAGAGAGAATCAAGATATTAAAAAAAATAAGTAAATTCTATGAGAGTCATCAGACTCTTTTAGGAAGGGCAACATTAGAGTAATGGGCATCCCAGAAGCAGAAGAGAGGGATAAGAGAGCAGAGAGTTTATTTAAAGAAATAATATCTGAGAACTTCCCAAACATGAGGAAGGAATTGGATATACAAATCCATGAAATTAACAGAACACCTAATTATCTCAACACAAAAAGACCTTCTCCAAGACATATTATATTAAAGCTGTCAAAATCAATGACAAAGAAAGAATTTTAAAGGCAGCCAGGGGGAAAATGATGGTAACCTACAAAGGAAGCCCTGTTGGGCTATCAGCAGATCTCTCAGCAGAAACAGGCCAGGGGGAAGTAGAATTACATTCTCAAAATACTGAAAGATAAAAACTGTCAGACAAGAATACTCTACCCTGCAAAGTTATTATTCAGATATGAAGGAGAAATAAAGATCTTCCCAGACAAACAAAAGCTGAGGGAGTTCATCAATGTTAGACCTGCCTTACAAGAAATGTTGAAAGGAACTCTTCTCTCAGAAACAAAAAGGCAAAAGTACACAAAACTTTGAGTGAGGTGATAAATAGACGGAATTGGAAAGTAACAACTCTATATCAGAATAGGTTTTTAAACACTTTATTACAGCACAAAGATGAGAGGGAAAAAAGCAGAAAAAAATAACTATTCCTACTTCAATTTGGTAACAAACTCACAACATAAAAAGGGATAATTTGAGACAACAAAAACACAAAAGGGGAAGAGGAAAAGGATAGAACCCACATAGGTAAATGCAGATATGATGCTCTCAGCACACAAAGGACTATTTTATCTATGAGACATTTTATAAAAAACTCATGGTAACCACAAAACATGAATCTAGAGCAGAGACATGAAACATAAAAAAAGGAAACTGAAGAAAACATAGAAAATGACCAAATCAAAATGGCAGACAGAAACACAAGGAAACAATGGAGATATAGAGCAACCAGAAAACAAAAGATAAAATGTCAGTACTAAGTCCTCAACTATCAATAATCACCCTAATTGTAAATGGATTGAATTCACCAATCAAAAGACACAGAGTACCTGGATGGATTAAAAAACAATATCCAACTTATATATGCTGCATCCTAGACACTCACCTCAGCTCTATAGACAAACAGGTTCAAAGTAAAGGGAAGGAAGATGATACTCCAAGCAAATATTAGCCAGAAGGAAGTAGGTGTAGCCATATTCATATCAGACAAAATAGACTTCAAGCCAAAAAAATGTAACAAGAGACAAAATGGACAGTATATAGTAGTAAAGGGGCCAACTCATCAAGAAGATATAACAATGATTAATATAGATGCATTTAACATAGGAGCATCAAAATGTATAAAGCAATTATTAACAGTCCTAAAGGGAGAAATTGATCACAACACAATAATAGTAGGGAATTTTAACACCCCCTTATACTTCAACATGATAAAGGACCTATAAGACAGATCCACAGCTAACATAACACATAATGGTGAAAATTTGAAAGCTATCCCTCTAAAATCAAGAACAAGACAAGGATGCCAACTTTTGCCAGGCTTATTCAACATAGTATTGGAAGTCCTAGGCAGAGCAACTAGTCAAGAATAAGAAATAAAAGGTATCCAAACTAGAAATATTTGTGGATGACATGATTTTATACATAGAAAATCCTAAAAACTCCACCAAAAATTATTGGAAAAAATAAACAAACACAGTTAAGTCACAGGGTACAAAATCATCATACAAAAATCTGTTGTGTTTCTATATGCTAGCAATGAGCTAGCAGGAAGAGAAATTAAGAAAAGAATCCCATTTAAAATTGCATCAAAAAGAATAAAATATATGTGTTAGCATATGGTATTTGTTTTTCTCTTTCTGACTTACTTCACTCTGTATGACAGACTCTAGGTCCATCCACCTCACTACAAATAACTCAATTTTGTTTCTTTTTATGGCTGAGTAATATTCCATTGTATATATGTGCCACATCTTCTTTATCCATATGCTAACACATATATATGGAATCTAAGAAAAAAAAAGGTCATGAAGTATCTAGGGGTAAGACGGGAATAAAGACACAGACCTACTAGAGCATGGACTTGAGGATATGGGGAGGGAGAAGGGTAAGCTGTGACAAAGTGAGAGAGTGGCATGGACATATATACACTACCAAACATAAAATAGGTAGCTAGTGGGAAGCAGCCACATAGCACAGGGAGATCAGCTCAGTGGTTTGTGACCACCTAGAGGGGTGGGATAGGGAGGGTGGGAGGGAGGGAGATGCAAGAGGGAAGAGATATGGGAACATATGTATATGTATAACTGATTCACTTTGTTATAAAGCAGAAACTAACGCACCATTGTAAAGCAATTATACTCCAATAAAGATGTTAAAAAAATAATAAAAAATAAAAAGATGAAAGATAAAAAAGAAAAAAAGAATAAAATACCTAGGAATAAATTTAACCAAGGAGGTGAACGACTGAAAACTATAAGATGTTGTTGAAAGAAATTGAACTAAGCACAAATGAATGGAGAGAGATTCTGTGATGTTGGATTGGAAGAATTAACATTATTAAAATGTCCATATTATCTAAAGCAATCTACAGATTCAATGTAATCCCTATCAAAATCCCAAGGACCTTTTTCACAGAAATAAAACCAAAAATTCTAAAATCTACATGGATCCACAAAAGATCATGAGTAGCCAAGGCAATCTTAATAAAAAAGAACAAAGCTGGAGGTATTATATTCCTTGATTTCAAACTATTAAATAGCTATAGTAATCAAAAGAGCATGGTAGGGCTTCCCTGGTGGCGCAGTGGTTGAGAGTCCACCTGCTGATGCAGGGGACACAGGTTCGTGCCCCGGTCCGGGAAGATCCCACATGCCGCGGAGCGGCTAGGCCCATAAGCCATGGCCGCTGAGCCAGCACGTCCGGAGCCTGTGCTCCGCAACGAGAGAGGCCACGACAGTGAGAGGCCCACATAACGCAAAAAAAAAAAAAAAAAAAAAAGAGCATGGTATTAGCAAAAAACAAGCAAACAACAAAACAAAACAAACAAACAAAAAGAAAAAGAACACCCCACCAAATACATAGCTAAAAGGAACAGAATTGAGAGCCTAGAAATAAATCCACACATATATAGACAATTAATTTCTGACAGAGAAGGAAAGAACATACAATGGAGAAAGGATAGTCTTTTCAATAAATGATGTTGGGAAAACTGGATAGTCACATGCAAAAAGGAAAAAAGGAAAAAGAAACTAGGCCTTTATCTCACACCATACATAAAAAGCAACTCAAAATGGATTAAAGACTTGATTGTGAGGCCTGAAACCATAAAACTTCTAAAGGAAAATGTAGGAAGTATGTACTTTGACATTGGTCTTAGCAATATTTTTCTGGCTATAACTCCTGAGGCAAGGGAAACAAAAGCAAAAATAAACAAATTGGACTACATCAAACTAAAAGGCTCTGTACAGCAAAGGAAACCATCAACAAAATGAAAAAACAACCTACCGAATGGGAGAAGATATTTGTAAATCACAAGGGGTTAATATCCAAATATATAAAGAACTTATATGAACAATATCAAATTAAAACAAACAACCTGATTAAAAAATGGGCAGAGGATCTAAATAGACATATTTCCAAAGAGTACATACAGATGGCTAGCAGGCACATGAAAAGATGCTCAATGTCACAAATCATTAGGGAAAAGCAAGTCAAATACACAATGAAATATCACCTCACACCTGTCAGATAGCTATTATCAAAAAGTCAAAAAATGACAAGTGTTGGCAAGGATATGGAGAAAAGGAAATCCTCATACACTGTTGGTGGGAATGTAAGTTGGTCTATGGGAAACAGTGTCTAGATTCCTCAAAAAATTAAGAATAGAATTACCATATGACCCAGCTCTCCCATTTCTGGGTATTTATCCAAAGAATATAAAAACACTAATTTAAAAAGATATATGCACTACTATGTGCATTGCAACATTATTTATAATAGCCAAATATGGAAACAACCTAAGTGCCCATAAACAGATGAATGGATAAAGAAAATGTGATATATATATATACAATGGAATACTACCCACCACTAAAAGAAGATGAAGTCTTGCCATTTGTGACTGTGTGAATGGCCCTTGTGAAATAAGAGAAAGACAAATATCATATGATTTCATTCATATATGGGATATAAAAAGCAACAAACAAAAAAAGAAATGAACAAACCAAACCAAACAAACACATATGTAGATACAGAGAACAAAGTAGTGGTTACTAGAAAGGAAGGGATGGAGGGAAGGGTGAAATGGATACAGGAAATCAACTGTATGGTGATGGAAGGAAACTAAAGTTTTGGTCATGAACATGCTATAGTGTATACAGAAATAGAAATATAATGCTGTACATATGAAATTTATATAATGTTATAAAGCAGTTACCTGAATAGAAAACAAATTAAAATTAAAAATATTAAAAAGTTCTGGAAACCACTGAACTTAAAAAGAAAAATAAGGAAAAATAAGCATGCATGTTGAAGATTCAAATTATTTAATCAAGTCATATTTAATAAAGATATAGTATGTAATACCCTCTTACAAAGAATACACATTCTTTATGTCCATAGAGGATTTATAAAAATCCATCATTCTTCTTGATACAAAGAAAATTCTTATTAAACACCAAAGCCAAAATTCAAATTAAGAAATTGCAAAATAAAATAAATAAATTAGAATAAAATAAGAGTAAGATATAAATACATATAAGAGCTGAAAATAGAACAAAATATATATGATCAGAGTCAAAATTTGGATTCCTGAAAATGTCTTGGAAGTAAATAAAACTCTGATTTGGTTAGTGAAAAAAAAATGATAAAAAAGATTTTTTAAGTAATTAAGAATAAGAATGAGATTGAAGTGAAAGAGTTAAAGATATTTTGTGGTAATAAAATAGAATTTTTTGAGAAATATAATGCCCTGGTAATATATGAAGATATGTAATAAACATTAGCCAGAGGAGGAAATTTGAATAGGTCAATATGTTATAATATGTTGTAAAGATAATTAGAGATCTTCTAGGCTTAATTTTCAGTTTAGAAGGGTAAGAATGGCTAATGGGGTTCAGCAGACCAGACGCTCACAATTGTATCCAACTTTGCCAGATTCTTGGCATGACCCCTCCTAAGTTTGATCTTCCTTTACTAGCCTGGCCAGCAGTTGTTTGGTCTTTTTCTTTTCTCCACTTTATAATTCTTATTAACCCAGAAATAGTACCAAATGGAGGAATTAGAGGTTTTTAGAATCTGTTTGTATGAGATGAGACAGAAAATGTTTCTTTTTGTGCTCCTGATCTAAAATTTTAGGGAACACTCAATATCCAAAAAAATCACCAGTGCTGTCTGAGAGGCAAGTTCCAGATCATACTGAGATTACCCTTCTCAGTTTCCTAATCTCATCAGAAAACCATGAATAAACTGGGCATCCTGGTAAATTATCCCAAAGCCTGGCAAAGATGATTTTCTATACAGTTTAGAATGTTGTTAAGTAACTGTATCATCTGAAATATTGGGTGAAGATGTGAGTAAAATTTTCCCTATACTTTATCAGCAGTGCTGGTTTCAGTAATCCTTTCTGATTAAATATAAATTTGGAGACGGATTTTTCCATTTACCTTGGCACATCTATCCATCTAGTTAAAGGTCATGTAGGACACAATTCTTGTGCTACTCTTCGTAATTTAAGTTACTAGATATATATTTTTCTGCCAAGGAAGAGGAAAGTTAACTGTGACCTTGAGAACAGGCTCTCTCAATCTAATTTACAAAACAGAGATAAGAATTGGAGAATTTGGAGATAAAAGAAGGTAAAGCATATAACACATAGAGTGAATTCAATAAATGGCAGATACATTTCACATTCATTGTGATCCTTAGCTAGTAAGTCTTCAGAACTGAAATCTCTTAGATATCCGTTTTCCTATCAACCATTCTTAAATTTACCTTTTTAATGTTATTTTAAATGATATAGCATTTTGTCATATTTTTAGCACAAAACAATCCTATATTTTAACTGATATTTTAAAATCATTCTTTTTCATAAAATGTTAAATATACTTAAAACACTGGAATTAAATATCTTCCCCTTTAATAGGGAGCAAAAAGTGTTACCAAAATATTTGTCATTTTTCTATCTATTTTATACCCTCCAAGTATTAAAATTTTTTACTTAATTTTTATCAACATATATGCATTTGGCATTTCTGCAGTTTTGATTTCTTTTTATTTCAGCTTTATTGAGGTATAATTGACAAACAAAATTGTAATATATTTAACACATACACCATGATGATTTGATACACACATACATTGTGAAAGGATTCCTACCATAAAGTTAATTAACACAACCATCACCTCACACATTTACCTTTTTTTTTTGTAAGAACACTTAAGTTCTATTCCCTTAGCAAATTTCAATTATATAATAAAGTATTATCAACTATAGTTACTATGATATAATTAGATCTACAGACTTTATTCATCTTATAACTGAAAGTTTGTACGCTTTGACCAGTCTCTTCCTATTTCCTCTACCCTCCAGCTCCAGGAAACCACTATTCTATTTTCTGCTTCTATGAGTTTGCCTTTTTAAAAAAATTCCACATAAACGGGAAGTATTTGTCTTTCTCTGTTTGACTTATTTCACTTAGCATAATATCTTCCAATTTCATTCATGTTTGTGCAAATGGCAGATTTCCTTCTTTTTAAAGGTTGAATATAGTCTGTTTTGTGTGTGTATATATATAAAGCACATTTTCTTTATCCTTTCATCAACAGTGGGCACTTAGGTTGTTTCCATGTCTTGGCTGTTGTGTATGCAATGAACATGGGCATACAGATATCTCTTTGAGATATTAAATTCATTTCCTTTGAATATATGTCCAGAGTGGGATTACTGGATCATATGGCAGTTCTGTTTTTATTTTCTTGAGGAAATTCCATCCTGTTTTGCAAAGTGGCTGTACCAATTTACATTCCCACCAACAATGCCAAGGGTTTCCTTTTCTCCACATCCTTGCTAACACTTGATATCTCTTGTGTTCTTGATAATAGCCATTCTGATAGGGGTGAGGTGATATCTCATTGTGGTTTTGATTTTGACTTGCCTGATAATTAGTGATGTTGAGCTTCTTTTCATGTGCCTGTTGGCCATTTGTATGTCTTCTTTGGAAAAGTATCTACGTAAGTCTTTGGCCCATTTTTTAATTGAATTGTTTGTTTGTTTTTTGCTATTGAGTTGTATAAATTCCTTGTACATTTTGAATATAACACCTTATTGGATATGTGATTTGCAAATATTCTCCTTCATTCCATATGTTGCCTTTTTATTTTGTTGATGGTTTCCTTTACTGCGGAGAAGCTTTTTAGTTTGGTGGCATCTCACTTATTTTTGCTTTTGTTGCCTTTCCTCTTGATGTTAAATCCAAAAAAATCATTGCCAAGACCAAAAAGCTTAGCCCCTATGTTTTCTTCTAGGAGTTTTGTAGTTTTAGTTCTTAAGTTCAAGTCTTTAATCAATTTTAAGTTCATTTTTTGTGAGTGGTATAAAATAGCAGTTCATTTTCATTCTTTTGCATGTGGGTATCCAGTTTACCCAACACCATTTATTTATTTATTTTTAAATTTATTTTTTTATATCTTTATTGGAGTATTATTGCTTTACAATGGTGTGTTAGTTTCTGCTTTATAACAAAGTGAATCAGTTGTACATATACATATGTTCCCATATCTCTTCCCTCTTGCGTCTCCCTCCCTCCCACCCTCCCTATCCCACCCCTCTAGGTCAACACCATTTATTAAAGAGACTATCTTTTGGGAATTTAAATTTCTTATGCTTTAGTGGCTTGATTTACTTTCAAATATATGAAGTCATTCCATGTCAAAGCTTATTGCAGATATAACCTCAACAACCACAAAAAAGCATTGGTCAAGAGAAAGACAGAGCACCACCCTCTCTAATCCTGCTTTCATGGCTGACAGCTGCCGCTACTTTCCACTGAGTGGGAGCACCTACTCTTGGTCAGCTGTGGGCATTGCAAGACAGCTCACCCCAGGAGTAGGGCCAGTGGAGGGAAAGCCTGGCCCCCTGGATTCCAGTGAGTCTTCAGTCTTTCTGTATTTGCAGTTGAAAATGCATAGTGGTTATGACCTTGTACTATTCCAAACTAACAAGTGGCTTGACCAGCCATTCCTTCCTTCTCTAGAAAACCTCTCTGTAGTGTGTTGCTTGGGATGATCAATCTTTTCTTTTACTCTCATCAAAAAAAAAATGCTTTCATATTTTTTTCTGCTTCTATAGAATTACAAAACAAAAGTCTCATCATCCTTAAGTCTTCCAAAATATTCTTTTATTTTACAATCAAACTCCAAGTTGATTTGAATTGAGAATCCCCTTAATACTTCAAAAGCTTGAGCCAATTTGTATTAAGCAAAGTGCCACAGCAAACACTTGAAATTTGAGATTGTATTTCTGATAAAGCTCATGAGTCATGATCTAAATGTGTTTATTAATTATTCACAGAAAGAACCCCTATAATAATTTCTGATATAATTTCTAATTACATATATTTTCATTGTATGAGAAAAATAAAAACAACATCAATTGGGAAAGTAAAGGGAAAAAATGCCAAGACCAATATGATAATACATTTTCTATCAGTCTACTTGATTCTGCACACACTTATTATTTTTAGTTTACACCTATAGAGTCTTGTCACAGTGGTTTATTGAAATTCATTCACAAGTGTAGTTTTTTCAATTGTTACATTGTATGCCAGTTACAGCTCTTTTAAACCACTTATTGTAGAACATAGTTAAGAACAGCTCCACAAGCAAAACAGATAAACTGACAAATATCATATATTTTATCTATAACCTCTAATATAAACATATTCTATATTTGCTACATCAAGAAATATTGGGGAGTTTTTGTCAGCTACTGGATTTACATTTTGTAATAGAAATCGTTCAGTGATGGATTTCACTGCAACATATATTTCTACTGCCCTTTGTTGTTCAGTTAAAAAGAAAGAAAAAGATGAACACACTTGTTTAATTTTTAATTATTAGGAAAAATCTTTTTTTTTTCCTTTGTAAAGTAAGTAGAACCAGTGAAGACACAAAACTCAGCAGTTTTTTAAAAAGCATACTGATAAGTTTTTGTTTCTGTTTTTTACATGAAATAGTTATACACTGAAAATGTAGTATGCCAAGACTCTTCTATTCAGTTTTTCAGGATGGTCTCATCAAACAAAGCCAAATATTTTATTTTAAGAAAGTCTGCTTGCTCTTTAAATGTCATTTTCTTATCTATTTTGTATTTCCCTTTGTCAATATATATTTGGGAAAACATTTCAGAGCTTTGGTTAATTCCATTCTATAGTTCAATTAAATCAGTATTATCACAGAGCTAACAAGGGCCACCTGCAACATCAATAAAAAGAGTTTTAAAAATAGCTGGTATAGCTGGTGTTGCTGTTACTGAAAGTGTGATGTGACCTGAGAGCAGATGTCGATAGTATTTTACGAAGGTTAGTTAAGCATTACAGGCCCCATCAATATGATTAGTAGCAAAAATTATTGTGTCGTAATTGCAGACTGAAAAAAAGATGATGAAGCACTCTGTCTTGTGAAATTTTTTATAATCAACTGATAAGATCATGTAATGTGCATGGATTGATTATGACCTAAAGATAATTAAATTGCATTTGATTGGGTCATTATTTGAGCTAGAAAATGAGATGCTGGATTCAGAGTCCACCATTTACCTTGCGAATAAAAATTTCCTAAATCTCAGGTCTATATGTGTCATTTGTTTTGGAAGATGAAGTTTCACACCTACCTAGATAGACCTGGGCTCCCTGAATATGTAAAAATACACATTACCTTGTGTAACAATGTCTAATTTAAGCCACCAATGAAATTGTAAAACAGTTGATCCTAAGTAATTTTATACACAAGGGAATGTTTAGGCAACAACATGATTATCAAGATACAACTGATGAAATTATATTTTTAATTTTTAGTTTTTGACTTTACAGTTTGTTCTAGATCAACTGTAGTATTCGCCTCATTTTGGAAATATATTTCCATGACCACTTAATATAAATGCTTTACCAAATAGCCCACATTTTGCATAGTATATTTTAAAAATTTTGCCTTTTCTGAAAATAATCGCTACATTTTGAAAATGTATACAAGTGGCTCTTTTGAAGACCTTTAACAAGTTTAACATTTAAAGTTCTATTGTAGGGATTTCCCTGGTGGCACAGTGGTTAAGAATCCTCCTGCCAATGCAGGGGACACGGGTTCAAGCCCTGGTCCGGGAAGAACCCACATGACATGGAGCCCACTAAGCCCGTGGGCCACAACTACTGAGCCTATGCTCTAGAGCCTGTGAGGCACAGCTACTGAAGCTTGTGTGCCTAGAGCCCATGCTCTGCAACAAGAGAAGCCACCACAATGAGAAGCCCACATACAGCAAGGAAGAGTAGCCCCTGCTCCCCGCAACTAGAGAAAGACTGCGTGCAGCAACAAAGACCCAATGCAGACAAAAATAAAATAAATAAATAAATAAATTTATTTTTAAAAATAAAGTTCTATTGTAGCTCAAAAATGTTTTAAATGTCTTGAAAAAAATGAAGCATTAATACATAAGTAATTCAAATCTATTTTAATTAGAGATCACTGTAAAATCTGAAAAAAAAAGCACATTGTATTAGTACTTTACTGATCTGGGAAAGGAAAAAAATATCTTGCTCAATGTCAAATCATAGGCAATTCCATACCAACAAACAGCAATTAAATTGGACTGCTTCCAATGCAGTTTGGATTGCTAAAGGTGAACAGAGGCAGTATTCACAACATGTCTTTCAAAATGTAGTTCTACATGGTTCACTTAATGACAATATAAATCATGATATAGGTTAGTCATAGGTTTAGATGCCTTGTGTTGAAGAAAAGTCATTACCTAGATGACCTAGAGGATATAAATGTAACACGAAACAGAGGACATTGGCTCTTTTATACATATTTTCAAGAAGATAACTCAATGAGAAAGTAGATACCTCAGAAAAATAATGCAGCTTTGTTTTTATCTACCACTTTACAATATAGCTACACATAGATATATACAATAGACATATATATATATGCATATATCTCAAGATTAATACATTTAAATTAACATGTAAAGTAGTAAATTATTGCTGTACCAAAATATTATTAGTAACTAAGAAAAATAGCTAGCACAGATATTAAATTTAAATTCCCACTTGGAAGCCAATGTTTTTACTAAATAATTTAATAACCTGAGGCTAATGTATTGTTTTCTCATACCAAAATTTTAACTTTAATTTTATTTCATCTATTATATTTAACCAACTAAAATGAGATTTCTTTTTAATTTTATTTTTCTAATTGAAGTATAGTTGATTTACAATGTTGTGTTAGTTTCTGCTGTACAGCAAACTGATTCATATATATATATGAATATATATATATATATATATATATATATATATATATATATATTCCTTTTCATATTCTCTTCCATCATGGTTTATTACAGGACATTGGATATAGTTTCCCATGCTATACAATAGGAACTTGTTGTTTATCTATTCTATATATACTAGTTTGCATCTGCTAATCCCAAACTCCCACTCCACTCTTCCCCCACCTTTCCCTTGGCAACCACAAGCCTGTTCTCTACATCTGTGAGTCTGTTTCTGTTTCATAGATAAGTTCATTTGTGTCATATTTTAGATTCTACATATAAGTGATATTATACGGTATTTGTCTTTCTCTTTCTGACATACTTCACTTAGTGTGATAATCTCTAGGTCCATCCATGTTGCTGCAAACGGCATTATTTCACTCTTCCACTTCTTTTTTATTCATTCATCTGTCAATGGACATTTAGGTTGCTTCCATGTCTTGGCTATTGTGAATAGTGCTGCTATAAACATAGGGGTGCATGTACCCTATGTTTCTTGTATAAACATGTATCTTTCTGAATTATAGTTTTGTCCAGATATATGCCTGGAAGTAGGATTGCTGGATCACATGGCTACTCTATTTTTAGTTTTTTGAGGAAGCTTCAAACTGTTTTCTATAGTGTTTGTACCAATTTACATTCCCCCAACAGTGTAGGAGAGTTGGAATTCCTTTTTTAGACTGTTATTTTATTTACCATAAGAAAGAAAACATGCTGCTAATTAAGGTATAACATGCCACGGATTTAAGAACAAGCTGATTTCACTGATGATAAGATGTGATAAAAATGTGCTTCTGTGAATTGATGAAATACTTTGTTACCCATTTGGTTCTGGGAGAAGCATAACCTGCCTGAGATGGAGATTATTAAACGGTGTGAGCTCATGGGATCAACGTCAGGAGTGAAGAAAGCAGGATGGGAAAGAGGGAGACATAGAAGGTGATGCATTCACAAACAAGGCCTCCACTGGTCCTCCAGGGAGCTCTGAGGCTGGAAGCTGGGAGTGAGCCCTCAGAGTTTCCCTGAACTGGCAGAGCATGTGACCTTGAGCAAGGCTGTTCTCTTCAGCCTCAGACTAAGGGAGGTAGAGGTGGACATTTGACAAAATTTGGAGACATTTTCAGTTCTCACAACCTGAGGAGGCGGGGATGGGGGGGTTGTTGGGGGGTGTTAGAGGGTTGGGGGTATTGGGGGCATATTGGGGGTGGTTTTGGGTTCAGTGGTTGCTGCTACTGTATCTAGTGGGTAAAGGCCAGGGATGCTGCTAAACACCACACTGCACAGGACAACCCCCAACGCAAAGAATTATTCAGTCCGAAATAGCAATAGTGTCAAGGGTGAGAAACTGTGCTTGGGCAGTTGCAGGGCTGGGAGGAGTAGTGGGCAGCCCTCTGCACTGCAGTGTCCAATCTTCAAAACCCTCAGACTTCTAGAAAATCAGATATAGACAGTAAATTAGGAAAAAAAAAAGGGCTCTTAATTTTAAAAGCACTTCTAATATAGAAAGAGTGTAATGTATATTGCAGCAGAAGGCTGCTAGGGATAATGTAAAAAGAACACCTTTCTTTTACGAATCACTTCCATATAAATTGAGGGCTGGGTTTGCCAGGATGAACAGAAACCCACAGAGCGAGTCTACTGCATTTGGCCAGCAAGTAGTGTACAATATATTTTGCCATGTACTGTTTAATCATAGTTTTTGATTAATCAAGATCTTAAGGTTGGAATTCCACTGCCCGGATCTAGATTTTATTTAGCATAACAATTAACAGCCTTTTCTTTCTGTGTTTGATTTTCATCAAACTGCATTTCCAAATACTATATGCTTGTACCCCACACTGCCTTGTGTATGTGAGTTTCAGGTTGTTCTAAACCAGCTGGTAAATAATGAGCGTCTTCCAGGCCAGGGATTAGTTCCACAGTGCCAACATCCTTGAATTATCATTTCAAATAATTGCACAGAGACTCCTGTAGAGTTAAAGATCATAGTTTATTATTATTTTATTTAAAAAATTTGAGATGTGCACATTGAAAGTGTTTACATTTTTATATAAAGGGAGAGGTTTCAACAAACTTAAAATAATTAAGATTAAAAAATCATTAGTTATGCTACAAAAGACAAATCCTTGGCCTCATTCTGAAACGAAACCTAAGCCAGTAACTCATGGGTTTAATTATAAAGAAAAGAAGAACAAAACAGCAGCAACAAACTTTAAAAATTATTATAGTAGAGAAATATTTTTAGGAAAGTTTCTAAGCATTCAGATTTACTTTGGCATTTAATAATATTTTAATTTGTCAAGACTGAAAATCCCCTTAAAACATAAGCAACAAACCAGACTGGCTGCCTGGGTAACCAGCCTGACTTGGAGCAGGGATTATCTGCGAAATGAATCCCTGCATATGCTGTAGCAGCTTTGCAGCACCAAGACACCACACAGGAATCTAGCAGAATCCCTTCTAAAACTGGGGAGAGGAACTATGTCCCTGATGGTGTCGCTCTGCTGGAATCAACGGCAGGTATGCGAGCCCTGGTTCCTGCAGGATGAATTATGTCAGGTGCCATCCAGGACAGACCTACCTCTTCAGCACTTTATGAGAATTGATTACGTTGAGTTTTGGCTGTTTTTAAAGGAACAGGTTTCTGTTTCCAAAAGGCTGTGCTTAGAAGGAGGCTGACTCCCCCTCCAGGACATACTGCAATGGACCTGCCTCACACAAGATCTTCTTTTTGCACATTCAAATTTGGTATGAAAATAAAGGCTGCCCTTGCACATACCGTTAGTGACCTTGAAAACTGCTCCTCTTCAAAATAATGTAAACTCATTACTTACTTAAGTACCTAAGGAATTGTGGGGAATCACACATATATCCATTACAGAAGGCATTTTAGATTGTCTGCCAAGGTTTTTCCATTTATTAAGGGCTTTTGTATCTTTGCAGTGTTGTGGTTTATTCCATTTTATAAATATTAGCTTGATTTTTATTAAGCTCCTCTTTAAATTGCAATAGTTATGTGCACACACTGAGCTCAGTGAATTAACTTTTTTGTCCAGGACTTTTCTACCCTATCTGGCAAGTATGGGGAGTTGGTGACCAAACATCCACAACTGTCTCATTTCATTAGTGGGATTATAAAACACGTGAGAGATTTCTGAATAGCAAGCCCCATTTTTATCATGCATCAGTGTGTTCTGTGTTCTTCCTCATGTATATGACTTTTCCTGGGCAGACGCATCTTTTGAGCACGGTAAAGCCATGTCCATACGATTTTACAAACTGGAAAAAGAAAGTACACAAGGGCTGTAGAGAAGAAAAGCAATTAGTGAAGAACTAGGGTCTAAACAATATTGAGAATTTTAACCTGAAATTCAGGTTTTTTGTTGTTTTTTTTAAATTTTATTCTATTTATTTTTTTTATAGAGCAGGTTCTTGTTAGTCATCCATTTTATACACATCACTGTATACACGTCAATCCCAATCTCCATTCATCACACTCTCCCCCACCCCCCCCCACCGCTTTCTCGCCTTGCTGTCCATACACTTGTTCTCTACATCTGTGTCTCAATTTCTGCCCTGCAAACGGTTCATCTGTACCATTATTCTAGGTTCCACATATATGCGTTAATATACGATATTTGTTTTTGTCTTTCTGACTAACTTCACTCTGTATGACAGTCTCTAGATCCATCCACGTCTCTACAAACGTCCAAATTTCTTTCCTTTTTATGGCTGAGTAATATTTCATGTATATTTGTACCACCTCTTCTTTTTCCAGTCATCTGTCGACGGACATTTACGTTGCTTCTATGACCTGGCTATTGTAAATAGTGCTGCAATGAACATTCGGGTGCATGTGTCTTTTGGATTAGGGTTTTCTCTGGGTATATGCTCAGTAGTGGGATTGCTAGGTCGTATGGTATTCTATTTTTAGTTTTCTAAGGAACCTCCATACTGTTCTCCATAGTGGCTGTATCAATTTACATTCCCACCAGCAGTGCAAGAGGGTTCCCTTTTCTCCACACCCTCTCCAGCATTTGCTGTTTGTAGATTTTTTGATGAAGCCCATTCTAACTGGTGTGAGGTGATACCTCATTGTAGTTTTGATTTGCATTTCTCTAATAATTAGTGATGTTGAGCAGCTTTTCATGTGCTTCTTGGCCACCTGTATGTCTTCTTTGGAGAAATGTCTATTTAGGTTTTCTGCCCATTTTTGGGTCGGGTGGTTTGTTTTTTTAATATTGAGCTGCATGAGCTGTTTATATATTTTGGAGATCAATCCTTTCTCCGTTGATTCATTTGCAAATGTTTTCTCCCATTCTGAGGGTTGTCTTTTCATTCTGTTTATGGTTTCCTTTGCTGTGCAAAAGAGTTTAAGTTTCATTAGGTCCCATTTGTTTATTTTTGTTTTTATTTCCATTACTCTAGAAGGTGGATCAAAAAAGATCTTGCTGTGATGTATGTCAGAGTGTTCTTCCTATGTTTTCCTCTAAGAGTTTTATAGTATCCAGTCTTACATTTAGGTCTCTAATCCATTTTGAGTTTATTTTTGTGTACGGTGTTAGAGAGTGTTCTAATTTCATTCTTTTACATGCAGCTGTCCAGTTTTCCCAACACCACTTATTGAAGAGACTCTCTTTTCTCCACTGTATAGTCTCGCCTCCTTTGTCATAGGCTGGTTAACCATAGGTGTGTGGGTTTATCTCTGGGCTTTCTATCTTGTTCCATTGATCTGTGTTTCTGTTTTTGTGCCAGTACCATATTGTCTTGATTACTGTAGCTTTGTAGTATAGTCTGAAGTCACGGAGTCTGATTCCTCCAGCTCTGCTTTTTCCCCTCAAGACTGCTTTGGCTATTCAGGATCTTTTGTGTCTCCATACAAATTTTATGTTCTAGTTCTGTAAAAAATGCCATTGGTAATTTGATAGGGATTGCAGTGAATCTGTAGATTGCTTTGGGTAGTATAGTCATTTTCACAATTTTGATTCTTCCAATCCTAGAACATGGTATATCTCTCCATCTGTTGGTATCATCTTTAATTTCTTTCATCAGTGTCTTTAATTTTCTGCATACAAGTCTTTTGTCTCCTTAGGTAGGTGTATTCCTAGGTATTTTATTCTTTTTGTTGCAATGGTAAATGAGAGTGTTTCCTTAATTTCTCTTTCAGAATTTTCATCATTAGTGTATAGGAATGCAAGAGATTTCTGTACATTAATTTTATATCCTGCAACTTTACCAAATTCATTGATTAGCTCTAGTAGTTTTCTGGTGGCATCTTTAGGATTCTCTATGTATAGTATCATGTCATCTGCAAACAATGACAGTTTTACTTCTTCTTTTACAACTTGTATTCCTTTTATTTCTTTTTCTTCTCTGATTGCTGTGGCTAGGACTTCCAAAATTATGTTGAATAATAGTGGTGAGAGTGGACATCCTTGTCTTGTTCCTGATCTTAGAGGAAATGCTTTCATTTTTTTACCATTGAGAATGATGCTTGCTGTGGGTTTGTCGTATATGGCCTCTATTATGTTGAGGTAGGTTCCCTCTACACCCAATTTCTGGAGAGTTCTTATCATAAATGGTGTTGAATTTTGTCAAAAGCTTTTTCTGCGTCTATTGAGATGATCATATGGTTTTTCTTCTTCAGTTTGTTAATATGGTATATCACATTGATTGATTTGCATATATTGAAGGATCCTTGCATTCCTGGGATAAATCCCACTTGAACATGGTGTATGATCCTTTTAATGTGTTGTTGGATTCTGTTTGCTAGTTTTCTGTTGAGGATTTTTGCATCTATATTCATCAGTGATATTGGTCTGTAATTTTCTTTTTTTTAGTATCTTTGTCTGGTTTTGGAATCAGGGTGATGGTGACCTCATAGAATGAGTTTGGGAGTGTTCCTTCCTCTGCAATTTTTTGAAAGCATTGAGAAAGATGGGTGTTACCTCTTCTCTAAATGTTTGACAGAATTCACCTGTGAAGCCATGTGGTCCTGGACTTTTGTTTGTTGGAAGATTTTTAATCACAGTTTCAATTTCATTACTTCTGATTGGTCTGTCCATATTTTCTATTTCTTCCTGGTTCAGCCTTGGAAGGTTATACCTTTCTAAGAATTTGTCCATTTCTTCCAGGTTGTCCATTTTATTGGCATAGAGCTGCTTGTAGTAGTCTCTTAGGATGCTTTGTATTTCTGTGGTGTCTGTTGTAACTTCTCCTTTTTCATTTCTAATTTTATTGATTTGAGTCCTCGCCCTCTTTTTCTTGATGTGTCTGGAAAATGGCTTATCAATTTTGTTTATCTTCTCAAAGAACCAGCTTTTAGTTTTATTGATCTTTGCTATTGTTTTCTTTGTTTCTATTTCATTTATTTCTGCTCTGATCTTTATGATTTCTTTTCTTCTGCTAACTTTGTGTTTTGTTTGTTTTTCTTTCACTAGTTCCTTTAGGTGTAAGGTTAGATTGTTTATTTGAGATTTTTCTTGTTTCTTGAGGTAGGCTTGTATAGCTATAAACTTCCCTCTTAGAACTGCTTTTGCTGCATCCCATAGGATTTGGATCGTCGTGTTTTCATTGTCATTTGTCTCTAGGTATTTTTTGGTTTCCTCTTTGACATCTTCAGTGATCTCTTGGTTATTTAGTAATGTATTGTTTAGCCTACATGTGTTTGAGTTTTTTATGTTTTTTTCCCTGTAATTCATTTCTAATCTCATAGCGTGGTGGTCAGAGAAGATGCTTGATATGATTTCAATTTTCTCAAATTTACTGAGACTTAATTTGTGACCCAAGACATGATCTATCTTGGCAAATGTTCCATGCGCACTTGAGAAGAAAGTGTAATCTGCTGTTTTAGGATGGAATGTTCTATAAATATCACTTAAATCTATCTGGTCTACTGTGTCATTTAAAGCTTGTGTTTCCTTATTAATTTTCTGTTTGGATGATATGTCAATTGGTTTAAGTGAGGTGTTAAAGTCCCCCACTATTATTGTGTTACTGTTGATTTCCTCTTCTATAGCTGTTAGCAGTTGCCTTATGTATTGAGGTGCTCCTATGTTGGGTGCATATATATTTATAATTGTTATATCTTCTTCTTGGATTAGTCCTTTGATCATTATGTAGTGTCCTTCCTTGTCTCTTGTAACATTCTTTATTTTAAAGTCTATTTTATCTGATATGAGTATTGCTACTCCAGCTTTCTTTTGATTTCCCTTTGCATAGAATATCATTTTCCATCCCCTACTTTCAGTCTGTATGTGTCCCTAGGTCTGAAGTGGGTCTCTTGTAGACAGCATATATATGGGTCTTGTTTTTGTATCCATTCAAACAGTCTATTTCTTTTGGTTGGAGCATTTAATCCATTCACTTTTAAGGTAATTATTTATATGTATGTTCCTATTACCATTTTCTTAATTGTTTTTTGTTTGTTTTTGTAGGTCCTTTTCTTCTCTTGTGTTTCCCACTTAGAGAAGGTCTTTTAGAATTTGTTGTAAAGCTGGTTTTGTGGTGCTGAATTCTCTTAGCTTCTGCTTGTCTGTAAAGCTTTTGATTTCTCCAATGAATCTGAATGAGATCCTTGCTGGGTAGAGTAATCTTGGTTGTAGGTTCTTCCCTTTCATCACTTTAAGTATATCATGCCACTCCCTTCTGGGTTGTAGAGTTTATGCTGAGAAATCAGCTGTTAACCTTATGGGAGTTCCCCTGTATTTGTCATTTTTTCCTTGCTGCTTTCAATAATTTTTCTTTGTCTTTAATTTTTGCCAATTTGATTATTATGTGTCTCAGCTTGTTTCTCCTTGGGTTTATCCTGTATGGGACTCTCTGTGCTTCCTGGACTTAGGTGGCTATTTCCTTTCCCATGTTAGGGAAGTTTTCGACTATAATCTCTTCAAATATTTTCTCGGTTCTTTTTCTCTCTTTTCTCCTTCTTGGACCCCTATAATGCGAATGTTGTTGCGTTTAATGTTGTCCCAGAGGTCTCTTTTGCTGTCTTCATTTCTTTTCATTCTTTTTTCTTTTTTCTGTTCTGTAGCAGTGAAGTCCACCATTCTGTCTTCCAGGTCACCTTTCCATTCTTCTGCATCAGTTATTCTGCTATTGATTCCTTCTAGTGTAATTTTCATTTCAGTTATTGTATTGTTCATCTCTGTTTTTTTGTTCTTTAATTCTTCTAGGTCTTTGTTAAACATTTCATGCATCCTGTCGATCTCTGCCTCCATTCTTTTTCCGAGGTCCTGGATCATCTTCATGATCATTATTCTGAATTCTTTTTCTGGAAGGTTACCTATCTCCACTTCATTTAGTTGTTTTACTGGGGTTTTAACCTGTTCCTTCATCTGACACATATCCCCCTGCCTTTTCGTCTTGTCTATCTTTCTGTGAATGTGGTTTTTGTTCCACAGTTTGCAGGATTGTCATTTTTCTTGCTTCTGCTGTTTGCCCTCTTGTGGATGAGGCTATCTAGGAGGCCTGTGCAAGTTTCCTGATGGGAGGGACTTGTGATTGGTAGAGCTGGCTGTTGCTCTGGTGGGCAGAGCTCAGTAAAACTTTAATCCACTTGACTGCTGATGGATAGGGCTGGGTTCCCTCCCTGTTGGTTGTTTGGCCTGAGGCAACCCAACACTCAAGCCTACCCGGGCTCTTCGGTGGGGCTAATGGCTGACTTTGGAGGGCTCACGCCAAGGAATACTTCCCAGAACTTCTGCTGCCAGGGCTCATGCCAAGGAATACTTCCCAGAACCTTGTCCTTATGGTGAGACAGAGCCCGCCCCTCCCCCCCCGCCTCTGCAGGAGACCCTCCAACACTAGCATGTAGGTCTGGTTCAGTCTCCTATGGGGTCACTGCTCCTTCCCCTGGGTCCCGATGTGCACAGTACTTTGTGTGTGCCCTCCAAGAGTGGAGTCTCTGTTTCCCCCAGTCCTGTCAAAGTCCTGCAATCTAATCCCACTAGCCTTCAAAGTCTGATTCTCTTGGAGGTCCTCCTCCTGTTGCTGGACCCCCAGGTTGGAAAGCCTGACTTGGGGCTCTGAACCTTCACTCCAGTGGGTGGACTTCTGTGGTATGAGTGTTCTCCAGTTGGTGAGTCACCCACCCAGCCGTTATGGGATTTGATTTTATTGTGATTGCTCCCTTCCTAGTGTCTCATTGTGGCTTCTCCTTTGTCTTTGGATGTGGGGTATCTTTTTTGGTGTGTGTCATTGTCTTCCTGTTGATGATTGTTCATCAGTTAGTTGTGATTCTGGTGTTCTCACAGGAGGGAGTGAGAGCATGTCCTTCTACTCTGCCATCTTGAACCAATCTCTCAATGTTTTTTCCCTATTTATTACAAATCCATTTATTTTTATTCCTTTAGGAAACTAAACTAATCATTTATGTTATTTAATTCAATTGGTATTTTTTCAAAGAGGCATAATATAAAGGTATTTCTGTTACTGAATCAGGTCCGGCTGCCTACCACTTGAAAAATCAATACTCAAGAGAGAGAAAAATATTGGTAGAAAGGAAAGGTGCCTTTAATCAGAATGCCAGCAATCTGGGGAGATGGTGAACTCAGTGCCCCCCAAAACCACTTCCAAAGATTCTGCTCAGCCATGAAAGTTTTAAAGGGAAGAAGGTAAGTAACCTGTTAATCATTGAGACAGGAGGTCAGAGTTGTTGCTATCCCTCACTGTGCAGGCTTGTCCTGCAGGTTTGTGGACTCCTCGAGACCTTCCTTTAGATGCTATCCTGTTCACACAGTTTGATCACACAGTTTGTTCACAACATTACTAAAGGGGAAGCTAGTGAAGAGATCTGATCATCTGTTAATTACATATCCTTCATTCCGATTTCTTTGATCTGTGAAAAGAACCAACAATTTAGGCAAGGTATTGTGTGACCAAAGGACTTGAAAGGTGTTCTGGGGTCAGAAATGAGTAGAACATGGTGGCACCTGCGTTAAGGTTAGTGACAAGACAAAAGGGGCCTCCTGCAAAGAGCTCTTTCCTTCCAAAAGGTGCTTACATTTCTCTATCAGCAAAGTGAGCTGCCATGGCATAATAATGGCATGGTGACAAATCTTTTCTGTGAATTTTTCTTGAAAACCTTCATTTTCAGGAGTGCATTTGTCTCTAAACAGAAAATTATCACAAGATACCTATTTAGTTTAAAGAAGAAAGAAAAGAAACCACAGTTTGGTGTGAAGAGCTCATTCCTCTTTGCTGAGATTGTTTCAAAGTGCCAACGGGACCAGCACTTCTCTGAGCTGTTATACAGATCGCAGCCACTCCTAGAAAGAGACGCAGGATTTTCTGTGATGAGAGGAAGGAGGAGGCCGACCACCCCTTTGGCTGAAAAGGTGAATTTTGAATAAGTCAGAAGAAGCCTTCAGGAGCCCAGCATCACAAACACTGACTTTCCAACCCTCGGGGAAGCTTTCCCAGTAAGAAACCTCCGCTTTCATTTCCCTGGAGCTGGTGGCCTCCTTGTCACACCCCTCAGCCTGGAGTTATGCTGTGAAGTGGAAATGCCACCTGAATTCCAATGTGGCAGTTCCTATTCCTATAAAACGTAAGCTTTCTTAGTTGTCCCTTGTGAGAAATTTCGAATGTTTTAGGAACTAAGGAAAACTTGATCTCCCCCGAAAGGTTGATGTGATTTCCTTTGTAAGTGAATTAGAACCAGGATCTAAATGCTAAAATCATCCCAAGGGTTGACATTTCTTTACTTTATTTAAACCTTGTTTACTTCTTTATAATTAACCTTTAAATAGTGATGTTATTTTTAATAATTTCAATATATTCGTCCTTTATATATGGTATCTTAGGCTCTTTGGTGCAAGAGCTGGGAGGTGAATAAAGAATTGAATCAGCATGCTCGATACCCTGGTGGATGCTGTCCTCCGATCCTGGGAAGTTGTTTGCCCACCCATGTGCCAGAAGGTGACATTTAGATGTGAGAACCCCAGAGGCAACAGGACAGCATGACCTCAGGAACACTGGTGCTTGTACTTCCCAGACTCATCTGTTTGCCTGTTTGTCACAGTTGCCATACCCTCATCCCCAGGAACTGCAATCATGGTCCTTCTCCAGGATTCTGGGAAGGCTGCCCTTGGTGCCAGGGACCTAAGGGCTTCAAGCATCCTAAAAAATTTTATAATTTTCATAGTTTATGAACTTAGGACTCCCAATAGTTTATATGACCCTGCATCTTTTCTTTGGCTGATTTGGAGATGTGATAGAGGTCAACGGAAAATTCAAGGCAGTGATTCTGATTCCTCTTCACTACTTTCTTGCTCTGTGTTAGGGCAGGTGGATGGGACAGGGAGATGAGTGGGGGCGTCAGGATCCTGGCTAGGTTTTATTTTCCAGACCTGAGGACATGGCTGGTGTCACCTCAGACTGTGTCCTCTTTTCTAGAGGATGGGCCTTTGGAAAATATGGACAAAGATTAATCGCACAGCTAAAATGCAGAATGTTTGACACTGTTGCCAAAACTATAGAATGACAAGTAAGTTTTGTTTTGTTTTGTTTTGTTTTGTTTTTTGCGGTATGGGGGCCTCTCACTGTTGTGGCCTCTCCCATTGTGGATCACAGGCTCCGGACGTGCAGGCCCAGCAGCCATGGCTCACGGGCCCAGCTGCTCCGCGGCATGTGGGATCCTCCCAGACCGGGGCACGAACCCATGTCCCCTGCATCGGCAGGCGGACTCTCAACCACTGCGCCACCAGGGAAACCCGACAAGTAAGTTTTTAATAAAACAAAACAACCACTTGTATTTTTTTTGTAAACAATACCTTGCAGTAAGCAAACAGTAAACACAATAAACAGGCAATTCTTAATAAATTCTTAAATAAATAAGTTGCTGTAGTTTGGCTACATGATTATCCTAAGTACATGGAACCAAAGAGAAATGAATGGTTTCAAAATGCTTCACATCATATGAATATTTTTCTTTCCATAACCACCAGCTCATAATTTATATTTACATTTTAATAATACATAGCATATTATAGCAAAACTATAATGTAGAAAAATAAAAAGAACTTATAACAGCACCCTATGAAATTTTTTAGGTTAAAACAATGTATGACAATGGTAAAAATTTAAATAGTATTGTAGTTGTGGATAAGCAATATTTTGTTTAAACCAGTCATTTTCTGTGGGACATGTTTTCTAGAGTTATACTCTTAAAATCTATACTACAGTGGATACCGTTGTGCATATATATATATATATATATATATATATATATATATATATATATAACACACTTTTGCAAGATAAATTCTTAGTAGTGAAATGGCTCTATCATAGGGTATATGGATTTTGATAGTTCTTCCAAATTACCTTTTCCAGAGATCACATTAATGGACACACTCACTAAATGTGTGTGATTGCACACCACCTTTTAATTTTTATTTAAACTCTCTCAAGTGACTCCTGTTGCCCACCCTTCAAGACCAGTAAGTGGCCAATGAAGCAGTATTATTTTTTTTCCTATTGAGAGTCTTCATTGCCTATCTCAACTCTTTGGTTAAAGTACATCATTAATAAAGACAATTTAAATTTTGGAAGATGATACAGCCCAAACTATATCAGAGCAATTCAAACCATATTTTACAGTGTTGTAATTTTGTTAAATTAACATGTGTAAAGTCGAGTCCCAAGTGGGGAATTGAATGGTGAGCCACAGTTCAACAAAGACCACAGGGGAAAGTGAAATAGAGAAATTTATTAGTCGCAGGTCCTGGAGGAGGTACAAGGCATGCCTGGAGGGGTAACCCGGGGAGGTCAAGACAGGGTGCAGGCAGAGAGCCTGATACCAACCAGGGTTCTTGGCCTTCCTTAATCAATAGAAATTGATAAGAGACCAGACAAGAAGTTCAGGCAAGGCTTTACTGGGGCCCCTGCTGCAACAGGGGGGAGTGAGAACAAGTAACAGGTCCTCTTGCTCACTCCCCAAGTAGGGATGAGCTGGTTCTTTATATGGAGTGAGGGTAGGGGTGGGTCCAGGGATTGGGCCACAGGGGTGGCTTAGGTGGTTTGCCCACCCCTTTCCTGGTGTTGTGTGCAGGGGACGTGTGCAGTACCCTGCTTTTTCTCCTGACCCACTGCTTTTGTTCCTGCTCTTTGGAAGTGGCGGTCGTTTTCTTTTTGGTCTTTTTGTACATAATGTGCCCCAACTCACATGCATGCAGTTATTTTTAGTCCCTTATAGTTTCTTTGTATTTTGTTGCTTCAGAAGACATTTGTCCAGGTGCAAGCACTGCAGCAAAGGGTCCCAGATCATACGTCCCAGACTGTCTCAAGCCCAGCTGACCATGGGCACATGACTTTGTTAAGGTCCAAGGGTGGAGTGCTTTTGGAATTTCAGGGCTAATTCAAACCAAGAAGAACAGTGTTTTGGTAAGCTATGTAGTTGGGATGGGTTCTTATCTAAGGGGTGCACATGGGAAAGGAGTTTGGAGGCATGGCAGACTATTTATCACCCAGGGCATGGGAGAAGTCATATCAGAAAGTCATATCATATCATATCACAAGAACTTACAGTTACTTGTGACTCTACAGGCCATGTACTAGGCTTGAGGGAGGGCTGGTGTCAGTTCAAGTCTCCTGCGGGCTGCTCAGCCACACAAAATGGATGCCAAGGCAGAAATATTATGGAGTAGTTTAGCTAAATTCTCTACACTCAACTTATACCCTTTGAAATGAGTCATAAGACAACAGTTCCAAACCTTCTTGGATTAACAGACTCATAGCTTCCTTCTGATCCTCACATGAAGAGAATATCAATCCTAAATAAAACAGTGCTAAGGAAAGTGTTAGGGCCATTAATGCTTTACTTTTAGTGAATAGCAAGAACAGTATGGAAGTTTCTTACAAATAGAGTTGCCATATGATCTTGCAATCCCACTCCTGGGCATATATCCAGACAAAACTATAATTCAAAAAGATACGTGCACCCCACTGTTCATTGCGGCATTATTTACAATAGCTATGATATGGAAGCAACCTAAATGTTCATCGACAAGTGAATGGATAAAGAAGATGTGGTATATATATACAATGGAATATTACTCAGCCATGAAAAAGAATGAAATAATGCTATTTGCAGCAACATGGATGGACCTAGAGATTATTATATTAAGTGAAGTAAGCCAGCCAAAGACAAATATTGTATGATATCACTTATATGTGGAATCTAAAAAAAATGATACAAATTAACTTATTTACAAAACAGAAAGAGACTCACAGACTTAGAAAACAAACTTATGGTTACCAAAGGGGAAAGGGGAGAGGAGAGATAAATTAGGAGTTTGGAATTAAAATATACACACTACCATTTATAAAATAGATAAACAACAAGGTTTATTTACAAAAACATTTTCATATAGAAATTAACTAGCAGCAGTTGCTAAATGAGATGATCTGAATTATTTATTGATTGACTCCTTTAGGTAAATGATGGGAATATTTTTGGAATTTTATCTTGCTCCATTGAAACTCTAGCTCACTTTAGAAACTGTTAAAAAGATAATATAAAATTTATTTTGATTGACATATAAAGGAAAATGATTGAAAACTTAAATATTGATCAAAAGATGGAAAACAATGATGCAGCACTGAGGTATTATAATGTTGGTGAGCAATATTTACAAGTTGCATAATGTACAGAATTCTCTACAAGTTGCCTGAGGAGTTTGACAATAAATAGAATTTCAGGGTAAATCATTGTTTTAAAAAGACAGAAGGAGAGGAAAGAACTGTATTTTGTGGATATACGTAATAAATATAGAACTGACAACCAAGTCTACTACTCACAAAAGTCATGGGAGTTGATGCAGTAATAGAGGTCGGGACATTCAATTCAGATTGGCTACACAAAGGGCATAGTTTGGAAACACTATTTTAAAACTAAGAAAAATACAAGCTGGTGGAGTTCTGGAAAAGTATTCCAGGAATTGGGGAGAAATGCAGTTGGAGGAGCACCCATGAAGGCAGGCTGTGGGTCCTGAACATTGCGGAGGCCAAGTGGTGGTGAGAGATGGCTGATAGCTGGGCATAAACGTTAAGTGGACGGGATTGAATAATTATCATCTAACTAGAGGAAAGAATTAGAGAATAATTGTTGCAAATTACATCCTGGGTTTTAAGAACCTGTTTACAATATGGCACAGTAGCATTTTCCTACTCAAAAGCATTCTGAGAAATGCAACCTTTAGAACTTCATTTTCATCAAAGCAGCAACTCCTTGCAACACATTCAGGTTACCTAGGAAATGTCACCGGGGATCACTCAAGCATTAAGGGAGGGTACAGTCCTTGGTCCTCTCCATGAAACTTTCTCTTTTGGGATCTCATTCACCTTCCAATTCTCCCCTAATTGCATGACTGTCCATAAGCTCAGAATTAGATGTTTTGCTTTGATTTAAGAGACCTTTGGGACACATGATGGAACTGAGAATGACAGCTTATGCCACTGACATCACAACTAAGGGATAATAGTCTAATAACTATTTTTAGAATAAATTGGAGAAGATCTGAAAGTGGATAGGACTTTGGGGCACTACTGGTACTGTTCATGGACACCTGGATGGTGAAGAGGAGAGGGGATGGTTGAGAATGCACTCTGCTGGAAGAAACGGCAGTTTTGTGCTCTCTTGAGTACCCAGGGATTTCAGATGTTATAATCCATCTCAAAGTCACAAAAGAACAATCTTCTCTTGGGTGGAAAAGAAATCATGAAGAATAACTTGGTAGTGGACTTGTGATGACCTTGAGGAAAATTGCCTGTAATTAGCCCATAACTTCCCCTGGGTGGAAAGCAGCTGCACTTGTTGTTGTAAGGGCCCAAAGGAATTAAAGTGCTCACTGGGAACCATTACATAGGTTTTTTGCCTGCACCCAAGGAAATTCTGTATACTTTGCTCTTCACAGCCCAGAAGGCTGGTGGAAGCAGCATCTGAAATCTTATGTATATCCCCTCTTGCCATGGATAGCAATAATCTAACCTGTTACTTTGCTCTGTTGAAATGTTCTCATGGTTTACTAACATGTTATAGTAATTGACAGGTTGTTCATAAGATTAATATAGAAAACAGCTGTAATTTCCACTTCTGTGAGGAGACTCATATTTTCTCCTCTAGAGTACTAGTCTCAGATTTTTTTTTTAACAGGTTTGAGAAGAAACACACTTCAGAGGTAATAAATAAGAGTGAGAGAGAGAACAAATCAAACCGCTACTCTGGGTTTTACTTGAATCATTATTAGCACCATGCTGGGATTAGAGCAGGGTTCTTCATGAGTGTTTCTGTGGCATCTGCTTGACTAAAAGGAAAAAGAAATACTCTTGGGGAAGTATTCATTTTATGTTACCAAGACGTGGACAGAGAAACTTGTGTGACAATTTCTCTATTTAATTAGATGTTTGGCACAAAGTCAATTGAAGTAATTTATACCCTAATTTGTTCTTATTGGAGCCCCAGAAGAACTATTTTAGTGACATTATCTTTTTTTTTTTTTTTTTGCGGTATGCGGACCTCTCACTGTTGTGGCCTCTCCCGTTGCAGAGCACAGGCTCTGGACGTGCAGGCCCAGCGGCCATGGCTCACTAGGGCATTTCTGATATTTGGTGGCCAGACTTGGATATTGTGATAACAAAGATTGAGTTGGAGGATTGGGAGTGGAATAAGAAGGAAATGGGCAAAGTGATAAGTACAAGGGAGAGGCAAGTCAAGAACTTCCAGGGCCCTCCCCTCCCTGCACCAGCACCTTGTGTTCACTTTCTGCCCTTTCTCTGTGTCCTCACAGCTTTGGAGCATGGCTGGATTGCACTTTTCCTCTCTGCTTCCCCTCTATATGTGAGTTCCTGAAGGGCAGGGATGATGCCTTTTATACCTGCTCTCCAACAGCAACCAAAACATGGAGCATAAGATCAAATACCTAATGCATGCTCAGTGAGAGAGTGAGTGCATGAATGTATGAATGTGTAAATGAAAAGGTGGCCTGGATTTCTAGCAAAAACCACAGAGCAAGTAGAGCTCAATGAGAATGGAGTTAGGAAGACTTAGAGCTACATCCAGAAGAAAACACGGCAATAAGAAAAATCTCTACATGTGTGTATTAGTCTGGGTTTTCCAGAGAAACAAAACCAATAGGATATTATAAGGCATAAGCTCACATATTATGGAGCCTGGAAAGTCCCATGATCGGCAATCAGTAAGCAGGAGACCCAGGAGATTTGGTGTTACAAATTCCAGTTTGAGTCTGAGTCTGAAGTCAAGAGGAGAACAATGTCCGAAGCTCCAAGAGAGGCAGAGAGAGTGAAATTTTTCTTATTTAGATTTTTATTCAATTTAGGCCTTCAGTGGGTTGGATGAGACCCACTCATTTTGGGGAGGGCAATCTGATTTACTTAGTTTACTGATGCAGATGTTAATCTCACCCAGAAACACCCTCACAGACATACCCAGAATAATGTTTAACTAAATATCTGGACAGCTGTGGCTCAGTCAATTTGAGACAAAATTAACAATCACAACAATCTGGTTCTGGTATTATCAGAACCAGGGGGACAAGACAAGGTCATGTATATATAGCTTATTTCCACCGAGAGAACATATAAGACAAATAACATTTTGGCTTAAATTTAGTGACTACATTCTCTGATTCAAAAAAAGAAAGGAGGTTGGACTGGGAGATGAATTTATTCACTGAAATTCAATAAATAACTTTCTATAGATAACTGATTGACATGTTTGAAATATGTGTGTGTGTGTGCATATGTATAAAATTTATGTGATTTTTTTATAGCATTGAGCCAGCTGGGTCTTCAGAGGATTTCTTAGGTGAGATTTAAAGCAGTGCCTTGATTCAAAAATAAATATTTTTTCTTCTTGTTGGGAAAATAGCTTGAATCAAGTTGGATGCATTTCCTAAGGTCAATATTGACCCTCAAGCATTTTCCATAAGTGTGGGTGTGAATTGTCTATTTTTTCCTTAATATTACAAATAATACGTTTTCCCACTCTGGTATTTCAAAAAACAGTTATACTGTTGGCAGACACCTTCAGCATTGTGTCTTGTACCACTTTTGAGAATATTTTTGAGTTGGTTAACAAAGTTTTCTATCCTTAGGGTTTCCTTCCAAGGAAATAGCACTTTTTAAAGCTGTATAATGACATTGTCAGTGAAAATTTAATCTTGGAGTAGATGTCTGGATTCAGCTGGCATTTAATAATTTTTTCCAGCTGGTCCTGTAGGTATGTATACCCCAATATCTATAACATATCCAGTTATTTGCTGAATTTCTTTAAAAAAAAACACCTCTTTTTCTTATGAAAAACACACTGAGAAAAAATAAAAAATAGCTCAAAATAATAAATAGCTCAAAAATAAATAGCTCAATGCTTCATCACAGAGTACACTCTTTTGGAGACTCACATCTCAGATCAGGAGAGGGAAAATGACCAGCACCGAGGAAGCTTCCTCTACGCCCCCTATGAATAACCATGCTCCTGTTCTCACCAAGATATCCAGCATTCTGAATCCTAACACAATAATTTTGTCACCTTTTGTACTTTATACAAATAAAATCATTCATAAAGTACTCTTGAGTCTGTCCTCTTTTGCTTGTATCATATTGAGAGATTTTTCCATGTTGTTGCAGACAGCTATAATTTTTCAAATTTATTGCTGCACAGTATCCTATTCTATGATCATATAACTATATTCACTTCTTCTGGTGATGTACATTTGCATTGTTCTCAGATTTTGACTATTATGAATAATTCTATTTTGAACATTCTTGAATGTGCTCCTTGGTGCACATTTGCATCTATTTTTGTTTAGTCTATACATAAGACGGAAATTGTTGGCACATGGGGTACAGGTATTTCCAACTTTAGTAGATAATATCAAATGGTTTTCAAAGTTGTTAAAATTTACATATCCTCCAACAGTGTGTGAACATGCATGTGACTCCACAGCCTTACTAATTGTTATTGTTTTCCTGCCTTTTTTGTTTTTGTCTTTGTTTCTTTTTTGTTTATTGTTCATTTTGGAAATTTAGTCCTTTCTGTGATTGAGTAATGATATGACATGTCCTTCTGGCTTCATTTGCATTTTCTTGGTGTTTAATGAATTTAAACATTATTTCATGAGTTTAATGACCATTTGAGAGGGAATGGATGTAGGATATGGGTCAGGAAAGGGAGTACATGGAGAGGTCCAGCCTTCCTTGATCAACGTGGTTAGTCTGTTTGCAGCAGTCTTATTAGGAGGGATCTGGGGAAAGAGATCACCCAACCTTTGCCACCTCCCTCCTATCTTTACCAGTGTTATACCTACTTCTAAAGTCAAAGCATTTTTGATCCGCCCAATGAGTCTCAAGGATTTAGTTGTCTGAGATGATCAACAATAATGGTTTTGATATATAAAACAAAAATCTTAGTTATTTATTTATGTGGGGAAACCTGTATTTTATAGAGCAGATCTTGTCAGTTCATTGTCAGGAATATCCTTTGTTGTGTTTCCAAGTGAACTACTGGACATGTTTTTAATTAGACAGGTATTTGTTCTGCCAAAGAAAGAGTTGAATCATTTCTGTGGGATGGTTCACAGAGTCATGTTGAAATGTTATGGATAATTCATGACATACATTAGAATACATCTTCTAAAAAAATGCTTTTGCCTCTCTTTTTCTCTCTACCCTCTAAAAAGTCCTGGACAAAAAATGCCAAAGTTTGGTTTTTGAGAATTTTCATCACCCTCCCTCTACTAATAAATGTTTACTTCAAATATATTACAAAGTAGTTAATTAGGTTTCAACTTTTTTGTTCAGAAGTTTATTTTTCTAGGATCATCCTTAGTTAAGTTGATTGAATTCAAACCTCAATGTGCATCATCTCAATGGTACATTTAGAGGTCACAAACATGGGGTGCCACTGTCCAGCTGTGTACATCATGCAGGGTTTATAAACTGCTTACATTTTTCAAATTTCTAACTTTAAAAATGGGGATAATAATATTAACCCTTCGAGTTTCTCAAGAGTTTAAATTAACTCATGTGTGACACTTTCTAAGAACACTACCTGGTATATAGCTGACATTCATGAAATGGGAAGTATTATTCTTTAAGCTGCTGCAGCTAACATCATTACTAATCTCATTCTTTCACAGTATACTCTTTTTCTTATCTGGCTCTCTGGGTAACTTGACTTACAATTTCTAGGAGAATTGAACTCACATTGTCCATACGGGATTGTTAGAGAAAGCAGCAAGTAGTATCACTGAAGAAGGATGGAGGTAAGAAAGAAATTGGACCAGCAAAAACGAGGTAGACAACAAGATATATTAAGAGATAGGATTCAGGGGTGGAGGAGAGGAACAGTTGATGAGAACATAGATTCTAAGGAATTGAAGAGGGACAGAGAAAGGCATTTGACAATTATAATTCATTTATTTAGGCAATTTTGGCCTTGAAAAATAGATGTCTAGGACGAACTCTGACTAAAATAAATTCAAAACTTGATGCTAATTGGATCTACTTGCATGGATACTGCCAGAGTTCAATGCTTATACATATGTAAGAGTTATATCACTCATTACATAATTTATTTAATCTTCACAATAACAGTTAAAGTAGGAATGGAAACTTTCTTTGAAATTAAAAAGACTATGTTATCTCAACTAACATTTGTTTTCCTTTTGGTGCCAGGTACCAAGGTATAATTTTATACACACTCATTTATTCAATCCTCACAACTTTGCCGAGGAAGAAACTGAGGGTCAAGGATAATTATTACTCTGCTCCAGCCATGCAGTTATGAGGCCCTGGATCCAGTGCTCACATGCTCCACTGGGAAAGGCCACTGGTATAACTCCTTGAGAGTCAGAGGAACCAAGATCTGAGCACGTCTGCATCATGAGCACATCATTCATACTGGGTGGGCTTTCCCTTCTTCATATATGAAATGTGAGATATAGGTCTAATGGCTTTTCAAGTGCTAAGCTTGCCCATCTCTGTGAGGATATTAGCATCTGTGTACAATTTTTAGAAATGTGAGTGGTGGGAGAAGAAGAGAGGGAGACATTAGGGAGAGGTTCCGTGGAGACATCTTGAATGTTTAACATCTGTCATGAATTTTAAATGCATTCAGAAAGAAAGAAAGAGACATGCCCCATCATCATTCCTAGGAATATATGTCAACAAGAATGATATTGTTTATAATTATTTACAAATGTGTGTTGGGGGGCATTTGAAGGTGTCAATAATAAATTCTATTTTTGCTTGTGAAAAACATGAACAATGATGAAAGAAAAACAGGTAATGGAGGGATGTTTACTTTAGTTGAAACTTGTTCTAATTTTGTTAGAATAAAGAAAACACACAGGGAGTAGATTTTTTATAATAAACAATAATTTATTGTTAATAATAAATTATTAAATGTATTCCATTAATAATAACAAATGAACTTTCCTATTGATTTAGCAGAACTGAGCTTTTCAGGATAGAAAACAACATATCTTTCAAATGACTCTCTTGATTTTAATATCCATTTTCATTACATATACCTAACTGATAGCTTCTAATTTTTATTTTTATTTATTTATTTTTTTGCGGTACGCGGGCCTCTCACTGTTGTGGCCTCTCCCATTGCGGAGCACAGGCTCCGGACGTGCAGGCTCAGTGGCCATGGCTCACGGGCCCAGCCGCTCCGCGACATGTGGGATCTTCCCGGACCAGGGCATGAACCTGTGTCCCCTGCATCAGCAGGCAGACTCTCAACCACTGTGCCACCAAGGAAGCCCTTCTAATATTTTAAAATTGCCTATTAAGCATGTTTCAAAGAATCAAATGAACATAAATAACCCGACAATTAAAGTAATTGGTAATTTACAATTTCTGTTTTTATTTCATCTAGGCCTTTGGGTTTGACTGAGAAGATATAAAAAGCAGCATTTCTTTTAGATGTTAATATTATTATTTTAATCTCGTAGATTCAAAGCCAATTTATTTTCATGTAAAGCTAATTTAAACTTAATTAAAACCAGACTGTGCTTTATTCTATAGTTATTACAGATTCCACTCACTGGTACATGTCCTTCGACATAGATCTTTTCTATTTTAATGGTTTAAATTTATAATGTGTTCCTAAACTTTACAATTTTTTCCTATTTGCAAATAACTTGCAGAAAAGTAAAATAGCAAGAAGTCTTTTGCTTTTTTTTTGCACCCCAAGTCCTTTATTACTACTAAAACAGGAATTCATATTACTTGAGAGTAGCATTGATTTTATGTGTTTCTTTCTCCTTAATGTGAATTTCATGGGCAGAAGAGTTGTTTCCAGCACTAAGGAAATATTTGTCAAATGGTGAATTCACAATCATTGATTTAAAATGAGTTGGTCTTTTTTTCTCTTAAAGTCCATAACAACTAAATTTTTTCCCTTCCCCTCTTTTTCCTTTCTCCCTTCTTCCCTCTTTCCTCCTTATATTCATGGAGGAAACTTTTTTCTCCCCCTCTGTCCTGAGTCCTGCTGGGTGGAAGCTATAACAAGGTCAAGTAAGATATATTCCATTTGATACTCTCAGTGCAGTGGGGAGGTTTGAGGTCATTGCATTTCTAGACTTTATGTAAATGAGGTCTTTTGTCTCACCATCCACCACCCCCAGGGTTTGGGATTGGATTGAGTATTTATAAAAGTATCCCATAATCTGGAGTTTTGCTCCACAGATTTTTTTTTTTTTAAGTAAAGGACTTTTTCAATAAGGATACTAATTCCCCATTAGCAGAAAAATAATAAATTTGCTCTGTCACATATAATTTTATTAAACCTTTGGCACTTCTTTGTAATACAACACCTGATTTGGCAAAATGTATGACACAATTACATATTCAGTTACTCTTCAGTTTTCTTCTAGAATTTTTATGGTTTCAGATCTTACATTTAAGCCTTTAAGCCATTTTGAATTTATTTTTGTGCGTAGTGTGAGAAAGTAGCCCAGTTTGATTCTTTTACATGTAGCTGTCCAGTTTTCCCAACACCATTTATTGAAGAGGCTCTCTTTTCCTTATTGTATATTCTGACATCTTTGTCATAGATTAATTGTCCATATAAATGTGGGTTCATTTCTGGACTCTCTATTCTCTTCCATTGATCTATATGTCTGTTTTTGTGCCAGTATCATGATGTTTTGATTACTGTAGCTTTGTAGTATAGTTTGAAATCAGGGCATGTGTTACCTCCAACTGTGTTCTTCTTTCTCAAGATTGTTTTGGCTATTTGGGGTCTTTTGTGTTTCCATACAAATTTTAGAATTATTTGTTCTAGTTCTGTGAAAAATGCCATTGGTATTTTGATACAGATTTCATTGAATCTGTAGATTACCTTGGGTAGTGTGGTCATTTTAACAATATTAATTATTCCAATGCATGAGCACAGTATATTTTTCCATCTTTCTGTGTCATCTTCAATTTCTTTCATTGGTGTCTTATAGTTTTCCGAGTACAGGTCTTTTACCTCCTTAGTTAGATTTATTCCTAGGTAATTTATTCTATTCAGTATGATGGCAAATGGGATAGTTTTCTTAATTTCTCTTTCTGATAGCTTACTATTAGTGTATAGAAACACAACATATTTTTGTGTATTGATTTTGTATCCTGAAAATTTACTGAATTTGTTTAGTAATTCTAATAATTTTTTGCTGGAGCCTTTAGGATTTTCTATATATAATATCATGTCATCTGCAAAAATGACAGTTTTACTTCTTCCTTTCCAATTTAGATGTATTTTATTTATTCTTCTTGCCTAATTGCTCTGGCTAGAACTTCCAATAATATGTTGAATAAAAGTGACAAGAGTGGATATCCCTGTCTTGCTCCTGATCTTAGAGAAAAAGCTTTCAGCTTTTCACCATTGAGTATGATGTTAGCTTTGGGGTTGTCATATATGGGCTTTATTATGTTGAGATATATTTCTTTTATTTTTTTTTTGGCTTTGTTGAGAAGTTTTATCATAAATGGATGTCCAATTTTGTCAAATGATTTTTCTACATCTATTGAGATGATTATATACTTTTTATCCTCGATTTTGTTAATATGGTATGTCACATTGACTGATTTGTGGGTGTTGAACCATACTTGCATCCTTGGAATAAAATTCCACTTGATCATGGTGTAAGATCATCTTAATGTATTGTTGAATTTGGTTTGCTTATATTTTTTTGAGGACTTTTGTATTTATGTTCATCCTGGGTATTGGCTTGTAATTTTCTTCCTTTGTAGTGTCTTTGTCTGGATTTTGTATTAGGGTAATCTTGGCTTTGTGAAATGAGTTTGGAAGGGTTCCCTCCTCTTCAAATTTTTGGAGGATTTTGAGAAGGATAGGTACTAATTTTTCTTTCAATGTTTGGTAGAATTTACCAATGAAGTCTGGTCCTAGAATTTGCTGTGTTGAGAGGTTTTGATTACTGATTCTAGTAATGTCTATTCAGGTTTTCTATTTCATCATGATTCAGTCTTGTAAGGTTGTATGTCTGGGAATTTATCCATTTCTTCTAGATTGTCCAACTTGTTGGCACATAATTGTTGGCAGTAATATCTTATGATTCTTTGTGTTTCTGTGATATTAGTTTTAATATCTCCTCTTTCATTTCTAATTTATTTGATTTTATCTTTTTTTCTTGGTGAGTCTAGCTAAAATTTTCTCAATTTTAAAAATCTTTTCAGAGAATCAGCTCTTAGTTTATTTTTATCTTTTCTATTGTCTTTTTAGTATCTATTTCATTAATTTCTTCTGTAATATTAGTTATTTCCTTCCTTCTACTAATTTTTGGCTTTGCTCTCTTCCTAGTTCCTTAAGGTGTGAAGTTAGGTCATTTATTTCAGACTCTTTTTGTTTCTTGAGGTAGGCATTTATTGCTATGAACTTCATTCTTAGAGCTGCTTTTGCTGCATCCCATAAATTTTGTGGGTTGGAGGGTAGTGGGGTGTGGGTAGGGGTAGGGTTGGGGAGGGGAGCAGCTGCCTGGCCAGGAGCAGCTGCTCCTGGGGCTGCTGCCCTGAGCGTGGCACTGGCCGCAGAGCACAGGGTGCAGGAGGGAAAGGGGGCAGCGTGGGTAGGCAGGGCAAGGAGGGGGCTGTGGGGAGGTTGTGGAGGGACTCATTGAATTGTCTGCCTCCCGCCCCATCCGCCACCTGGCACTAGGAGCAGCCCCCAGTGGCAGTGTGACAGCCATGTCTGCAGCCATGAGGTAGGGGTTCTACCAATTCCTTCATCAGAAGAATGGCAGTGACTGACCTCTTGGCCAAGCTCGAGGCCAACACCAGCGTGAACTGGAGCTACATGGCACTCAGTGTCATTGGGCTGGTGGCTTTGTACCTAGTGTTTTGTTATGGAGCCTCTCTCCTCTGCAACCTGATAAGATTTGGTTACCCAGCCTATGTCTCAATTAAAGCCATAGAGAGCCCCAACATAGAAGATGATACCCAGTGGCTGACCTACTGGGCAGTGTTTGGTGTGTTCAGCATTGCCGAATTCTTCTCTGACCTCTTCCTGTTATGGTTCCCCTTCTACTACTTGTTGAAGTGCAGCTTCCTGTTGTGGTGCATGGCTCCCAGCCCTGCCAATAGAGTGGACTTGCTCTATAAGCACATCATCTGTCTTTTCTTCCTGAAGCACAAGTCCCAGGTAGACAAGGCAGTGAATGACTTGAAGGACAAAGCCAAAGAGACGGAAGATGCCATCTCTAAAGAAGCCAAGAAAGCTGCCGTGAATTTACTGCATGAGAAAAAGAAAAGCACCTAAACCACTGAGTGGATGAAACATTTCTGCCCTCTCTGTACTTTCCTATTAGAGCTTGGTGTTATATTAGGAACTGTGGTATAATCATTTTAATAATGTTGCCTTGGAAACATTTTTGATATATTAAAAAAATGAATGTGTTGTAAGTTTTTTTGCTTACTTTTACTGTCTATATACCTAGGGAGCATTTAAATTTAAATTTAATGCAATGGGCAGTGAGCAAGTTCTTAGAAAACATATTTTGCCTCTGGGTAGGAAAAGACCTATCATACCATCCTGTAGGAAATATAAACTTAAAATAAAATTATATATCTCCCCCCAAAAAATTTTGTGGGCAGTTCTAAGGTAAGATGGTAGAGTGAATGTCTTTTATGTATCCTGTGGATGGATAAGCAGGGTAAGGACCAAGAACAGATCTACATGTATGTATAAATTCTACCTGCCTTTCAAGACCTGAGAAGCACTTCATTTGCTGTATTAAGTAGCTTTATCTCATTTAATATATCTGTTATTCAGCTCAGATTAAGAATCAGAGTATGCTTCAAGCTTTTGCAATATTTTTAGAGATTAAAACTCCAAGGGAAAAAATATTTTTAAGTGCCAACCATATACTACTTCAATCACATTGTTCTGGGCTCTTAACCTATCCACAGGCAAGAAAATAAAAATTTCAGAAACAATAAAGAATTAAAAATTAGTAAAATTTTCATTACTCACAGGTGATATGATAGATTACATAGAAAAAGCCTAAGAAATTTACAAAATTTTAAAGCCAAGATATTCATTTAACAAAATTTCAGATTACACTGTCAATGTACAAAGTCCAGTTGTATTTCTGAATACTAAGAATAAATAACTGAAGTAGGAAAATGAAAAAAAATCCAATATCCTTACAAACCAAATCAATCAAACTAAGAAAATAGTTCTAAGAAATAAAATGAAGAATGGGAAAAACTTAGACAATAATAACTGGAATATATTGCAGAGAGACATTAAAGAAGACATTAAAAAAATAAACAAATAAATAACAAAACAAGCATATCATGATCATAGGTTGGATAACTTGAAATTGTTAGGAAATGAATTCTCAAAAAAACTTATCTACTAAATCAATGCAATCTCTATCTAAATCCCACTTGACTACTTCGTACAAATTAACAAGCTGATTATAAAATGTTTGTGGAAATTCAAAAGCCCTAAAATACTAAAACAATTTTGGAAAATAACAAACTACCTGATTTTGTGACATCCTCTCGGGCTATAATATTCAAGACAATGTAATACTGACTTAAGGATAAAGAAATAGAAGAGGAGTGTCCAGATAGACTCACATGTATATGGTCAATTGACTTTAAAGGCACTAAGGTCATTTGAAAAGGAAAATATAGTCTTTTTAAAAACTAAAGCTGATATAACTGGTTAACCACTTGGAGAAAAAATGAAGTTGGTTTCTAACTCAGACATACACAAAAATTAAGCAGAAAAGTATACATTATAGACATAAATGTAAAAGACAAAATTTCTAGAGGAAATTATGAGAGAATAGCTGTGAAATCTAGATGTAGGCAAGGATTTCTTAGAACCCAAAAGCACCAATAATTTAAAAAAGTTATAAATATGACTTTGTCAAAATTTAAAAACTTGCTTTTTCAAAGACAAAGAAATAAGAAGTAAGGCACATCCTTGTAGAAAATATCAATATTTGCAAAACATATATCTATTAAGGAAATTTATACAGAATATATTCTATAAAGAACTCAATAATAAAAACCCAGTTTAAAAAACCAAATGAAGAAGGGAAAAGATTTGATCAGACAGTTAAAGATATGACATTCAAATGACCAAAAATCACATGAAAGAATGTTGAACATCATTTGTCATGAGGGAAATACAAGTTAAAATCACAATAAAATACTATTCTACATCCAACAGAGTGGCTAAAATAAAGACTGACAATACCAAATGTTGGTTAAGATTGGGAGCCATTGGAACTCCTGTAAATTGCTGTTAAGAATCTAAAATGGTGCAGTCATTTTAGACAACAGTTTGGCAATGTTTTATAAAGTTAATCATAAACTTACCAAACAACCCAGCAATGTTATTCCTAGTTTTTAACCCAAGAGAAATAAAAATATGCCTACTCAAAGAGTTGCACAAAAATGTTCACAGTAGCTTTAATTATAACAATTTTTAAAAATGGAAAGGACTCAAATATCTATCATTAGAAGAATGGGTAAACACATTGTAGTACAGTGACACATGACTTGACAATAAGAATTAACAAAGTACTGATGCAAGCAACAAGATGAATGAATCTTGTTCATAATTCATAATTTTGTTCAAAATTCATAATTTTCACTCAGAATTATGTTTTTGAGTGAAAGAATCCATACACAAAAGAATATGTACTGTATAATTTCATTTATCTGAAGTTTTAGAATAGTCAGAACTAAGCTGTGATAGTAAAAATCAGATCAGTGGCTGCTGGGATTGAGGGTACAAGATATAGCCTGGAAAGAGGCATGGGGAATTTTTGGGGTGATGAAAACGTTCCACATCTTGATTGGGGTGATAGTTATATGGGTATACACATATATTTGCCAGAATACATTAATTACTGTATAGTAAAAATCTTTTGATTTTATTCTTTGTGAATTATGTACCAGTAAATTTAATAAAAATATGTTATGTAGAAAATAGAAGAAGAGGGAACATGCCACCATTGTGAGGTTATTGTAGCTGATCAATTTTGACATTTTTCTGTTTAAATCTATATGATGAATATGTACTATTTTCTGACGTTTAAAGAAAGTGTTAAAAATTGTAAAATTTTCAGTGGTTCCCAGATACATTTCTGGATGTTCCCAGATTATACAGTCAAGTTTTTCAGCCACTGAGTACTAAGCACTCCACATCTTCTTTCTCTAATCAGACATGTGGGTAGATAGTCATGTATATTTTCATCCATTATTTGGAGGAAAAAAGTAAGATAAGTGGCCAGAGCAGGGAATTATTATTTCCTCTACATTTCTTTGTGTTCTTCTTTATGTTTCTAAAGCCAATAAACAATAACAACACCCAAACCTTAAAGATATTTATATCAACTCTCTGGCATAAATATAAGAAATAAGCTTGTTTACTGTTGCCAAAATTTCAATCTTTCTGTTACAATTATTTCCTAAGATACTTGCACTATTTTTAATACACCAGCGTTTTAACGTTCACCCAAAATTCTTCCTGTCTTTCTCAGGTCTGTAGCTTTATTTACATTGGGAAAAGGGATACTCCTAGAAAGAAAATGATTATTTCCATGAAAATTTAAGATGTTATCTTTACACATAGGAGGAAAAATATTTCAGATATGCTTTTGGCTCACTGACTGAAGTTCCACGTGAATTGTTCCTTCATTAACTTTGCTGAGATGACAACATTAACAGCAAAAGACTTTGGGTTCTGAGTTTATTTACTCTGAAGATAAATTCGTGGCTTATCATTGATTTTTTTGAATGAGGTTAAGTAAAATTTAGATCAATGAAAATTAAAATACGTAACTTCAGAATTACCAAATGACAGCTCTTCAAAACATGAGTACGTAAAGCTGTGAATAAAAGTCAACGCTGTATTGATCTATAAGCATAATGTGAGGCCTTGTAAGGCTTGGGAAAGGATTTGAAATGAAATATTAAGCTTAAACTGCCTAATTTAATTTTTATTCAAGAATTGTTCCTAGAAGCATCTGTGTTTTGGAGTTTTCAGACTATATAAATATACTTCTTTTGTACTTAACTCTAGATAAGCATCTTTAGTGCCCTGGAATACATATTTGTTATAAGGGTATTTCTTTCTGCTTTGGGTTCTGTATTTCTAGTCGGGTAGCTTTGCCTAGAGGAATTGCATCAACATGGATATGGCTGGTGATGTAAGAGAAAAGATTTAGATTTGATTGAAAAATGGACTCTGCATGATAGATTTTCTGGTTTGATAAGAAAAGCAGCAGGCGTATATCACTGTAATAACAAACTTAGTGCTTTGAAATAAGACACACACCATGCCTAATTTACCAGTTCTGTGATTAAAAAAATGCATTCTATTTAATCAGATTTTGCAATATTCTCAACTTATAGCTACTTTTAGTATTTGGCACATATAGTACATACAATTTCTTTCTTCCTTTATGGCCCCTTTTTCTCCCTTTCCTTTCCTTTTTTCTTTTATTTTTCTTTCCCTTTCTTTTCTTTTCATTCCTTTTTTTCTTTTTTTTTCCATTTAGCATAGCTTTCTCTTTTGAAAGATACATTTCTTTTTTCATAATTTCTGATAACTAAATGTACTGCTAAATTCTTTTATGCATAGCTATACATTCTCTAACTCAGAGCTAATTAGTTCTTTCTAGCCAGTGAAACCACACGAAATTATACTATGAGTGCATTCCTTAGTTGTGTTCCACTCTGTGTTTCACTAGACCCCTTCTGATTGGCATTCCAGTCTCATAGATCCTTCTTTTAGCTCTTCAATCAAGTCATTTATACACATTCAAATTTCTGTCTTATCTCATGGAGCAGTACAATAATATAAGTGGAATTATTATAAAGTCATAAAATTTGAGAAACAATTACATAAACCAGCATTTTAAATTCTCTATTTAACTTTAATTATGATGAAATTTTTAATTCCTACCTAAATGCCTTTGTGTTGCTTACTTATCTGTTCTGAATGTAAATTACAATCTTATGCAACATAATTGAACAAATTGAATTATAAAATGAGATATAGCTTATAAATAATGTGTTTCATAATATTGACAAAAGAATTAGGGCCTCTAAATTAATAAATGACATGTCACAGTAATTCAGAAATACTATCAAATATGTAATAATCTGGTAAAAGCACATAATACAATTGTTTGCAGGAGCATTTTTTTTTTAGCTTTTTAATTTATATTGGAGTATAGTTGATTAACAATGTTGTGATAGTTTCAGGTGTAGAGCAAAGTGATTCAGTTATACTTATACATGTATCTATTCTTTTTCAAATTGTTTTCCCATTTAGGTTGTTTCATAATGTTGAGCAGAGTTCCCTGTGCTATGCCTTGTTGGTTATCCATTTTAAATGGACACGGGGGCATTTTCTTGGGCAGAAAAAAATGTGGTGCAAATTTTAGATATTACAAGAAAATTTAAAGGCTAGTGGTGTGGTAATTAGAATAATGGTCCCTGAAGACATCTACACCCTAATTCCCAGAATTTATGACGAAGTTAAGTTACACAGAAAGAGGGAATTAAGGTAGCAGATGGAATTAAGGTTGCTAATTCACTGACCTTAAGACAGAGGGATGATCCTGGATTTTCTGGGTGGGCTCAATGTAATCACGCGAGTCTTTGATATGGATGAGGGAGGCTGAAGAAGAGGTAGGAGTAATGGAATTAGAGGACTAGACCCCCTGCAGCTGGCTTTGAAGATAAAGGAAGGGGACCAGGAGACAAGGGATGCAGGTGACCTCTAGAAGATGAATAAGGCAAGGAAAGGGATTGTTCCCTTGAGACTCCAAAAGGGAATGCAGCCCTGCTGACACTTTGATTTTAGCCCGGAAAGACCCATATTGGATTTTTGATATAAAGAGCTGCAAGGTAATAAATTTGTGCTGATTTAAGCCACCACATTTGTGGTAATTTGTTACAGTAGCAATAGAAAACTAATACAAGCAGAATGAATAAATACATTTTAAGTACTAGTATGAAATAACATTTATTCAACAGCTAAAATTTGTGTTATGAAAAGTTTCATAAAATTTGTTAGTGTTCTACAGGTACTTAATCTAAATAAAATTTAAAATCTAAATTTGATAAGTTACTCTGCATATAAGAAAGCTGTTTAAAGGTTTAAAGGCAATCATTAGACAATCAGGTAACTTGTTCTAAAATAATTTATTTTAAAGATGGCTTTCTTCTTCAGCATTCAATTGCCAAAAGATTTCAATCACATTCTTTATGAGATATTGAAAATCTGAGCATAAAACTAACTATGACAGCATTAGAAAAGTTTGACAAGGTATGGGCAAGAGTGACTTAGTTAGTCAAACTAGCCATGTGAAAAATTAATGAAATTATTCAGACCAAATTCCTCTTAGCTAGTCATGTGACAAGTAAAAGCAAAGAAGATTATATTTTAGAAGTGGCTTTAACATTCAAGTCTAGATGGTTTCAGGGGATCTATCTCATCATGCAATTTTGTTTCATCAAATTCTAGCCGCTCCTTGAAAATCATCTTTGTGTAGAAAAAAAGTATTATATTATGTATCTGAACTATTGTTTTACTCCAATGTACTGCTAGTAGGATGGCTGTTGACGATCTATGCATTGTCAGGAGGTATGCCATGACATCTAGAATTATCGGTAATATGTACAGAAAATAGACTGCCCTTAGGCTGTAACACAAACATAATTGTGTTGCATAATAACACACACACACACACACACACACACACACACACACACACACACACACACACACATATATATATAATATCCCATACCACAATGATCCAGTTGATAACCCAAGTTGCCATCTCAACTTCTTCCAGTAATAACTTTATTCTCACCACGACTAACCTTTGTGTGATTCTGCACCTGTTCTCTCTCAGCTCCTCACTCTCAATTTGTAACCCGACCCATTTCCAATCTCAGACCATTAATCTGCAAGATGACCTTTGGTTACTTTGAAAAGCAAATTAATGGACTGATTCATTCTTGCTCTTAGCAAACCTTCATCTATTTCTCTGCCTTCTCCTAACCCTGCACATAAAAGCCCAGTGCTGCCTGGAACACTTGGATCTTCCCTTGGAGGTAAAAGAGGGCAGAAACCTCAAGGAGACTGCAGAGGAGTATTTAAAGTTTGAACCTTTCCCTTTTCCCCAGTTGTATACGTATGCCTGTTTATGCTGGGCCTGCTTTAAGTCATAAAATGTAAAAAAAGAAAAAAAAAATACTCCGAAGACTTTGTTACAATTTCATTGGAAAATGGGAAGCAACACATCTTGTAATATGAACTGGAACAAAAAGCAAAGTTGAACCAGGATATTTTATGTGTCCAACCTGGAAAAAAATAAATGTGACCTGTTTTTGTTTGGTTATTGTTGAAGGAAAGAGGTGCTGTTTGCTTGATTATTTTTTTGTTTGTGACAAAGTCCAATTGGATAACATCAGAACTTAACAAATCTTGTGTCTGTCAAAAATAAAAGTCATTTTATCTTGTGGCCACCATGAGAAAGTTTATGATTGGACCATCTTTGATAAAGCTGTTTACTTGGAAAATGTCATCTCGGGCTTAGGAATTGTGGTAGAGGAACAGAATTACTGCTGTGCTCTGTCAATTATATTCCATGTTTCTGAGTCACATATATTTCCTGTAACATTTTGAAGAAAGTTTCTGAAGAATTGGCAGCTAAGCTATCTCTGTTCCTTGTGCAACTGGATCTAACTCTGTTGCCTATGACTACAGTTAGAGTTAGTTCACTAAATGAGATTTCCTAATGCTGGAGCCAGTTTTGGTAACAGTGAAAACTTAAATAGCTTTCATGATAGGTGAAAATTGATTTACTGAGAAAAATGGTACCCTGGTCACATGTGGATAATCTCAGATGCTTAATAACAAATAAATAAAAGCATCTGTGATGTTTTTCCTGCTCTGGTGAATGAGGTTAAATGCTCCTATCATGGGTGGCCATTGTCCTTCATCTCTGCCTCAGTGTTACCCTGAACTCTGCAAGCAGGCTGGAAAGTGATGTGTCTGTCTCAGCACAGTGGATGGGGACTCTTCCTTTGAATCACTGCTGTTGCCTGAGGATTTTTAAAAAAGAAATGGGTGTCCATCCATGTTGCTGCAAATGGCATTACTTACAAAACAGAAACAGACTCACAGATGTTGAAAACAAACTTACGGTTACCAAAGGGGAGATGCTGGGGGGAGGGATAAATCAGGAGCTTGGGATTAACATACACACACTACTATATTTAAGGTAGATAACCAACAAGGACCTACTGTATAGCACAGGGAGCTCTACTCTGTATTCTGTGATCACCTATATGATAAAAGAATCTGAAAAATAATGAATATATGTATATGTATAACTGAATCACTTTGCTGTACACCTGAAATAACACAACATTGTAAATCAACTACACTCCAATAAAATTTTAAAAAAAAAGAGATGGGGTTCCCTTGTAAATTTGTTGCTGTTTCATAGGAAGCCAGCTCAAATGCCAGATATCAAAATTTGAAAGGCTTGACTGAACTCCAGATAAAAAGCACTAAATAATTTTAAGAAGAGAGGGCTACATTCAGAGCAATTTTAGGGGAGTAATTCTCATACTAAGCTTACTGGTGGATGATTTTTGGCCTAGGAATTGGAGAGATATTTCTGCTACAGACAGAAGTGGACAGTGGCATACAACTGTGACATACTAAGGTATTTTAGTCTTCAGAAGTAAAAAGTCACAATTTATTTTAAAATATTTACTGCATACCGATATGATCCATACACTTTTCTAGGCAAAAGGGATATAGCAATGAAGAAAACATACAAAGTCTCTGTCTTCATGGCCTTACTTTTTAGAGACTGGAGAACAAAATAAATAACATATTATTTCTAGGATCATAGAGTGTTAAGCAAATTAGAAAATATACAGCTAGTTATAAGCCTAGTAAGGAGTAGTATGGATGGTATTTTTGGATAGAGAGGTAAAAATTCTAGCTGAGGAAGGTTTCTTTGAGGAAAAATCATGGGGAGGGTACCTGGGGAACATATTACAGAGGAAGAGCAGAGAGCTTTGTGTAAGAGGATCACTTCCCGTGTTGTACAATTCCATAAGCCCACGCTGCATTGAAGCCAAACGGCAACACATTTCACAGTGAAATTTTCCTGTGGGATAAAAAAAATCATTGTGTCTTATCATTGGAGCTAGATGTATTAAATATCTCTTTCTTTAAAAAAAAATGGCAAACAACCATTTTGTGATGATTCTTATTTTAAATAATAAACTAAGCGAGAGTACAATCATTCATCTTCCTGCCATAGGGACTTAACCACTGTTGATATTTTGACATATTTTCATATGAATTTCATATGAAAATACACATGTACTTTTAAAATCACATAAGTAACATATTAAAGTGTCATATTAAAAATTAATATATTGCAAATAAACCCATAGCTCTTTTGTCCACCGTAATTCCAACTTCTTCCCTCCCAGAGGCAAATCATCATTATGAAGTTGGTGTCTGTGCATCCAGCCTTTTTCCAAAATATACATGCATGTACACACACATGCACACAGCAGTATCATTTTATGTGTGTTTTGCATAAGTGGTAATGCACTATTTACCTCATTCTACAGCTTTCTTCTTCTTTTTTTTTTTTTTTTGCTGTACGCGGGCCTCTCACTGTTGTGGCCTCTCCCGCTGCGGAGCACAGGCTCCGGACGCGCAGGCTCAGCGGCCATGGCTCACGGGCCCAGCTGCTCCGCGGCATGTGGGATCCTCCCGGACCGGGTCACGAACCCGTGTTCCCTGCATCGGCAGGCGGACTCTCAACCACTGCGCCACCAGGGAAGCCCCTACAGCTTTCTTCTTATAAACAATATCTCATCATGCTCAATCAATGTTGATCTAAAGATGTACTTCATTTCTTTAGCTGCTGTGTAGTATTCCATTTTCAAATGTTTATATATGTGTTCAAGTGTGCACTTGTGAGTATTTACCTGTGCATGTAAATGCATGTGTTTGTGCATGAGTGTACTATTTTATTTAGTAGCCCTGTCTCAATAAATGAGGTATAACATGAAATGTTTTTAATTTTCCTACAGTCTTCAAATACATTAGTTGAATTTCTTTTTCTCATCACTTAAAATTTCCCATGCATCCCGTAATTTACTGGCCAGTTTTACATATTAAAGTTCAGTTTGAAAGCTTAATATAACATGAAATTTCATTCTCACCCCTTTCCCATTCTCAACACAAGCTTGATCTGAGACCCTGACTACCCAAAATGGGAAATGGGAAGCTACCCTCTTCTATCTCAGGCCCTGGTTTCTTCCTTTTTGATGGCCCCACAGTTCCTGCCAGGAGCACAGAACCCCACGCACTTCTTGTCGCTGTGATCTCTTCACATGTTATATAGAATTAGAATAAGAGAAATATTAAAGATATCTGATTCTTCAAGTTCACTTTTCAAAAAAGTGACACTTCACATTAGTATTTCTCTTGATAACAAAGAGCTTTTTAGAAATATATATATATTAAAATTATCTTTCAGTTATATTTCTCTCTTATTGCTTTAGTGTCAATAATCAGGTTTTCCAAGGTAAATGAGTATCTGAGAGATAAATTTTCATTGTAAATATAAAAAAAGAAGACTGTATTACCATTGCATTACCATTTTGATCCTATCAGTCTCATTTACTCTGGCTTCACTTCTATTTATCTTGCTGAGTTCAGCCCACCATCAACCATCCTGCAAAGAATGGGTAAAATAGTTCAACATTTTCCAGGAGAATCTTGAAAATATTATTTTATCTTTCTGGAAATAATCTACTCTATTCCTGGGCATTCATAGAAGTAGTATAATTTAAGAAACACAGAAATTGCAAAGCTATTAACAAAGTCTTTTTAAACTACACCTGTGGTGGTATGCAAAATTTCCACAATTTTTTAAAATTAAATGCCTAAAAGTTATTGTTAAAAAGATCAATTACTATCTGAGAGGAGCACATTAAGCTGTTACCTGCCATGAACTCCTTATTGCAGTTCAATGCGTGGCCTTATCTAGTCAGTTAACCTATAGTGAACAGAGAAGAAGGGGAAGAAGACCAAGGAAGGGCACTGTGGGCAGTGTATGTGGCAGCATAAAAGTTGAAGACATCAGTCTAGGGTGCAACTGAACCCAACGTATTGAAAGGAAGATGGCGTGGGGAGAAAATAACACACACCATTTTATATGGAGACATCCTGATGTCCACGATAAAAAAACACACACCATCACACAGCATATAAAGCAGCGGTGAATGTGTCTGCTTGCAGGTGAGTTTATGTGTGTCTACACACATACACAATCAGTAGATATATACATATGCGTGTAAGTAATTGGGATGAATCTAGAGTTTGTGCTTAACTCAGAAATGTACCAGTGGACATCATCAACATGTGTAAAGCACATTAAAGAAAACAAGAATTTCATCAAAACAACCTTATTAAAAGTCAGTGAGATGGGAGTTTGGGATTGACATGTACACACGCTATATTTAAACTGGATAACAAGACCACCTACAGGGGTGGGATAGGGAGGGTGGGAGGGAGATGCAAGAGGGAGGAGATGGGGATATATATGTTATGTATAGCTGATTCACTTTGTTATAAAGCAGAAACTAACACACCATCGTAAAGCAATTATACTCCAATAAAGATGTTAAAAATAATAATAATTAATAAATAAATAAAATAGATAACCAACAACCTATAGCACAGGGAACTCTGCTCAATACTCTGTGATAACCTAAATGGGAAAATAACTTGAAAAAGAATAGATACATTTAAATGTATAACTGAATCATGCTGCTGTATGTCTGAACCTAACACAACATTGTTAATCAACTATACTCCAATATAAAATAAAATTTTTTAAAAAATCAGTGAGGCACATCAAGCTGCAATTAAAGAAAGTGGAATTCTGCTTCCTTCAGCACTGGTCGAGGCCATCTGACTGCGATGTTATGTGCGATAACTGTGCTTTAGGAAGGATATAAAATAATGTCTGTGGAGAGAACACTCAAAACAATGTGGAAGCAGATACCAGTGATGTCCACACCCACCTGTAGCCACTAGCTGCAACATGTTCTGGAAAACACGACACCTTTCCAACTACAGGGCTTATCTCAAGGTCAGAGCTTCCTCCAGCCTTGGCTCCTGTGAGGTGAATCCTGCAGTAGAACATGGTCAACACCTTGGGTAATGCAGCAGATGGGTCAGGAAGTTAGTGTATCAAAGCCCCCGTTTCCCTACACTCTGTACGACAAATCTAAAGTATGCTAAGCATGGTATTTCAGAAGGTCCCAGAGACAGGTGTCAATGTTGGTTGTCCACAGTGGTACCTGCCTCACTGACACACTTACCATTAGCTTATCTCCTGTCCTGTGTCTGTTCCCCACTCCCTCACTTGGGTTTCCAGTAGTCATCACTTGAGTAAACTACAGACACCCAATCCCTTGCCTAGGGTTTCTTTTAGGTGAAACCTAAACTAAGACAATTGTGAAGTGGGTTATGGTTTTAAAAACTGAGAATGAAAATTGAAATAGAAAAATTAGTAACATGACACAACTGAACCTACCTATGAAACAGAAACAGACTCACAGACATAGAGCAGACTTGTGGTTGCCAAGGTGGAGATGGGGTTGGGAGGTGGATGGATTGGGAGTTAGGGATTAGCAGATGCAAACCATTATACAGAGAATGGATAAACAACAAGGTCCTACTGTATAGCCCAGGGAAATATGTTCAATATCCTGTGATAAACCATAATGGAAAAGAATATGAAAAAGAATGTATATATATTTATTACAGAGTCACTTTGCTGTACAGCAGAAATTAACACAACACTGTAAATCAACTATAGTTCAATCAAAAAAAAAAAGAAAAATTAGCAACAATAATGTCATCTTTGCATATTTGAAGTTTCATGAAGGAAAAAGGGCTAGATTTTATTTCTATGATCCTTTCAAGGAAAGACAATAATGAAGATGTGTGTGTGTGTGTGTGTGTGTTTGTGTGTGTATGCATGTTCGTACTTCAGAATGGTGAACATTCGTTGAAGAAAGGAACAAATGTTAATAATCAAATGTATTGCACTGTCTTGCTAGAAGATGAGTTGCACTCTCCAAGGCTGGTTTATGCCAACTTGGACCAGAAATCCAAAAAAGCAACTGTTAAAATAGAAAATTATTCTTAAAGAATTCATTATAAGAAAGAAACAAATCAGTTATTATCATTTTTACCTTCTTCAATAAAGCAAGCTATGAACAACCATATCAGTTGATGCTGAGGCAGACTTTTTTTTAAAAATTAGAGCATTTCTTACAGATAAAATTTTAGGGAGCTGTTTCTCTTTCAGGTAAAAATCTGAAACGAGTTTTTATCAGAAACGAGTGAAAAAGAAACCTGTTATTCATAGTATCTCCATCTAAAATAGAGAAGCTGTTGTTGAACTTGAGTCATACATATTGGCTTGTGTGACTTTTGGGGGAAAATGTCAGGTGAGCACCATTTTTTTTATTAAAATAGTCATATAGTATTCAAATAGGAAATAATATTTGATATATATATATAGTATTTTATAGACTTTCCCATGTACTTTAAAATACTCTCATTCAGAAAAAAAAAACCCAAGTCATCAGAGAGCATTTAAAATTACTTGAATGCTATTGTAGTTTGAAAGATAATTAAGAGTACTGTAAAAATGCATTTATCTTGATGTGTAATTAGATTAATACATACTCGTGATGCTCTTAGGTTTCAAGAACTTAGCTTTCATGAGGTTTTTAAAATTGTTTTTGTTCTTTTGGTATCAGATAAACATTTTAAATCATGTTTAATTTTCCCATATAAACATTCTCATTTGGTCAAAACTGAGCAACTCATTAATAAATACACTATTTAATGTCCCTCTGTGGGCTATAAAATGTATACTCAGCTGGTTACAAAGCCCACAAACAAAACATATTTTTGTGTTTTTTTTTTTGGCCAATAGCAATCATCTTTTGGTAGGAAGCATGGTGATTTATGGGATTTTTAATAACAACCTGGTGATTTACGGGATTTTTAATAAGAGTCTATTGAGATACAATTCATGTACTGTAAAATTTACATCATTAAAGTGTACAATTCAGTGGTTTATAGTATATACACAAAGTTGGGCAATCATTACACCAATTTTAGAACATTTATATATTTTTTAAAAGAAACGCCATACTCATTAGCAGTCACTCCCGGTTTTCCCCCAACCTCCAGCCCCAGCCCTAGGTAAACACTAATCCACTTTCTGGGTCTATAGAGTTCCCTATTCTGCACATTTTGTACAAAAGGAATCATAAAATATATGCAATATGTGGTCTTTTGTGACTGGCTTCATTTATTTAGAATATTTTTTTTTTACAGGTGAATATGTTTTAGCTTTAATCAGTACTTCATTTCTTTTTATTGCTGAATAATATATGGTTGTATGGATATATTACATTTTGGTTATCCATTCATCATTTGATGGACTTTTGGGTTATTTCTAAAATAGGTTTGGTTTTCTCTTGTGTCACAACTATGCTTGTTATATGTTGAAGATATAATGAAGATCTGTTGAAGACGCATTGAAGTCCTAACTCCTAGTACTTTAGAATGTTACTTTATTTGAATATGGAGTCATTGAAGTTGTAATTAGTTAAGTGAGGTCATACTGGAATAGAAAGGTCCCTGAATCCAGTAAGACTTGTGTCCTTATGAGAGATACATGAAAAGAAGACAGTCAGGTGATGATGGAGGCAGAGATTGGAGTAATGCATCTACAATCCAAGGAAAGACAAGGATTGCTGACAGACACCAGAAGCTAGAAGTAGTATGGAAGAATTCTCTGCTACAGATTTTAGATAGATCATGGTTCTGTCACACTTTTATTCCATGCTTCTAGCCTCCAACCTGTTTGAGACTAACTTTCTGGGTTTTTTTTAATTGAAGTATAATTGATTTACAATATTGTGTTAATTTTAGGTGTACAGCTTAGTGATTCAGTATTTTTGCACATTATGTTCCATTATAGGTTATTACAAGATATTGGGTGTAATGCCCCATGCCATACGGCAAATCCTTGTTACTTATCTATTTTATATATAGTAGTTTGTATCTGTTAATCCCAGACCCCTAATTTGTCCTGACACCCCTCCCTCTCCCCTTTGGTAACCACAAGTTTGTTTTCTATGTCTCTGAGAGTCTGTTTCTGTTTCATATATACATTCTTTTGTATTATTTTTTAAATTCCATATATAAGTGATATATGGTATTTGTCTTTCTCTGACTTATTTCACTAAGCATAATATTCTCTAAATTTCTGGTGTTTTAAGACACCCAGTTTGTGGTAATTTGTTACAGCAGCCCTAGGAAACTAATACACCTTGTATGCTACAATTTATCATTCTCTTGCTGCTTTAAAAATTTCTTTTTGTTTTTGGCTTTCATCATGAAAAATATAATGTGTCTGTGTGTGGGTATCTTTATTCTACTTAGAGTTTGTTTTCTTGGATGTGTAGGTTAGTGGTTTTCATCAAATTTGGGAAGTTTCAGCATTATTTCTTTGAATATTTTTTTCTGCTCCTTTTTTTTTTTTAGTAGAAGCATTATATAATGTTTATTTATATATGTCCACAGATGCTTGTACAACATACAGTGACTACTTCTAAAGCTCAGAGCATTTTTTTTCCATGGTGGGGCAGTCGCTGTGCAGGTACCCCAGCCCTCCCTTTGCTCCTTTTTTTCTCTTCTTCTGATACTTCCATTACACATATGTCAATGATGTCTCATATTTCTATGAGGCTCTGCTCATTCTTCTTCATTGTTTTTTCTCTGTGTTTTTCAGATTCCATAATCTCCATTGATCTATCTTCAAGTTTACTCATTCTTTCTTCTGCCAGTTCAGAGCTAGTTTTCAGCTCCTCTAATAAAATTTTTACTTTGTTTATCGAATCTCTGGAATTTCCATTTGGTCTCTTCTGTAAATTCTAACTCTCTATTGATATTCTTTGTATGATGAGACATTGTCATTATATATTCCTTTACTTCTTTATGCATGGGCTTCTTTAATTCTTTGATCACATTTATAATGACTGCTTTGAAGGGTTTTTCTTCTAAATCCAGCACCTTGGCCTTCTCACAGTTAGTTTCTGTTGGCTGCATTGTTTCCTGTGTAGCAATCACATGTTTCTGTTTCTTTGTATATCTTTCCTCTGCTTCTCCAAGCAAGGAAGCTCAGCCATATGTGCATATGTGCACCTGGGACAAAAGTGATTGAGACACAGTATTCTCAGTCTAACATGCCTGGGACAGACAGCTCTATGTGTAGGGGCTGGGTGGAGGAAGGGAGGCCCCAACTTCTCAGTCACACTTATCAGAAATTTAGCCTCTACAACTCAGAGGTGGAAATAATGAAAAATACTTGTAACTTGCCCCTCCTGGTTGGCTTCCATATTCCTTGACTGGGAACTGAGGGGAGAGAAAGACCCGACTTGTTGGCCACACACATGAACCCATGCATATGGGAAGGTGAGAAATGAAGGCAGGGCATTATGGCTTAAAACACACAGACTCTCACTGTGTTACCGAAAGCTCGGCCTCTCTGTACACCAGTGCTGAATCAAATCTCAGAGACAGAGGTTTAGGTGAAGTAGAAAAGGATAGCTTTATTACTTTGCTAGGCAAAGGGGGACACAGTGACCTCCTGCCCTCGAAAACTATGTGTCCCAACCAGGGAGGATTTGGTGAGAGGTTTTATAACAATGGTTCAAAGATGGGGTCTCTGACAAGATTAGGAGGTGAGCAGGGTCTGCAGTCTCTTAATCTCATCTCAGGTGGTCTCCTAATCTTGATGAGCTTCTCTGGTCCCTTTAATCTTGCCTCACATGTTTTCTTGGCTGCTCCTCCCTGTTTGAATCTGACCTTTGGGACTCAGGGAAGGTCATGGAGGCTGGAGTCTTGCCTACAAGAAATGGGGGACAAAAGGGCCTCTGTGACCGGGAGCCCCACAGGGCCTCACTCAGTTTCAATTGGTCTTATTGAGATTGAATAGATTTTCCTCAATAAATGGCTCTTCATTTGCTGTATGCCTGTAGGACAACTTCCTGAAACTTTAAATGGTTGTGATTTAACAGTAAACTGTAGTTTTTTTATTTCACAGGAAGCAGGTCTGTGGAGCCCCTCACACCACCATCTGGAAGGGGAACTCTCCTGATAGGAAAGATTTTGTGTTACTGGAATATGACTTATAAAAGGACTTTTGTTCACAATGTATCCCAAGTACCTATAACAGCCTGGCACATAGAAGCCTTAAATAAATATGCGTGGAAGGAAAAAAAGAAAAGCAGAAAGGGTGAGGAGAAAGGAGGAAGAAAAGAGAGGGGAAAGGAAAGATGAACAAAAGAAATTTGAAAATGCTTTTACTTATGTTTGGGTAGTTCCTGGAAAACAAATCAGGAGAATCAAATTTTGTGTTTGAAGTCCCACCATATGGAGCAGATCCTGATTTTATTTTTATTAAATCAATTAATTCATTAACTAAATTAAATATTTTAATTAACAAATAATGCAATCCTAGTAGATTTTTTATTCCTTGTTTGTGTGTGTTTCAACATGAAAGATAAATTTATACTAAATCACTCACATAGTATTAACATATAATAAAATATATAAATATAAAATAAATATAAGAGAATTTCTATAACTATGATGGCATGTATTAAGAACCATGAATTATGTGATAAAAAGAGTTACCCTGTTTAGTTGGTTGATGTCTTAATGACTATTGGGCTAACTTGACAATCACTATCAACTTTTTTTATATCACCCTAGTAACGTAGACAAGGAAAGTTCAGTTTTAAAAACTCTATATTATTGCAGTTAAATTTTTTTTCTATACCTGATGAATAATATTTTCCTTCTGTGATTTTTTTACATAATGGATTGCTAATATGTGCAATTCCTCCCATACTCCGGCTGCTCTGTTAGATCTTTATAGTTTCATCCTTCCTTGTGCCTTAGGAAAGTGGTTCAGTTTGCAAATTCTCATATTTGACATTTTGTTTTCTCAACAGAGCTAAACTGTCACCCTCTGTCAAATTGAAGTCTCAGAAAGGGCTCATCAATTACATACTCCACCACAGCTATAACATTGTATGTTTCTATGCTTGTTGGCCTAAATTGATTTTAAAAGCCATCACAAAAAGTTTAAAGGTAGTTGAGTATTCATAATAAAGCTTTGCTGAAATATAGGAAGTAAGACCTGATTAAACCATTGATACATAAACTTCTTGGGGTTAAATAAGTGCTAAACTAGACTTACACCTAAACTTTGCATTTAATATTAGGAGATTTCAGATATCCTTTATTACTTATTTTCTCAAATAGAAGCATTTTAAAATATACAAAACAATCAGCTTAATCATTGAAGAAAAATCGTCAAACTTTTGAGTTATTATCAAAAACTAAAAATTTGACTGAATTCACTGTTTTAAGCTGAATTGTTAAAGCAGTTTAAGTGAGCCATATGTTCCACATTCATATGTGATTCCTGTCTTGCACTGGCAAAGTGTTAAATGTCCAGCCCACCACAAGGTTGTCAGGGTTTGCCCATCAAATTGTCTCCATTTGTTTCCAACATATTTTATGATTTCATGGGACTGGAAGTCAAGAGGCCTTCAACTTGAAGGGAGCTTCTCAGACCTTTTCTGAACAACTTCAAACCAATCAACTGTTTCATCCTTTTAAATTTCATCCGTCACCAGTTTGCAGTCTCATTTCCTACTTTTATAAAAAGCAAAATGATAGAGCAACCACCATGACAAAGTGACAGATCCATGAGCAACTCAAATCAAAAGCCTGAAGGATATCTTTAAGAAAGCCTGCAGCCATCTGCTGAAATGTAAAGGAAGATAAGGTGCCTTCAATGTGTTCAAAGCTGAGAAATTGTTCCGGGATTCATTTGAAGAAGTAATGTCTATTCACAGCCTGACATGATGCAGTTTTTGAAAGTCAGGGAATGTGAGGAAGTTATTTCCTAAAAATGTAAGTCTTGCTGTCTGCTTTAAATCTTCTCTACGATTAATAAAATTGTGTATTAAAATAATGACATTGTAGACTTAACCCAGGAATAGCTACTTGCTTATTTATGCAGGAGAAGCAGCAATTTATGATGGATGAAGATAAGCCACACATATTTTTAAACATTTATATAAAATTCTATATATCCTATAATGAAAAGCAAAAAGATGTGGGTAGTTATAAACATCTAACACAAATCTTTCTAAATATAATGCTAGAGGCAATTGTAAAGATTCAACACCAAGTCTTAAAGGGAAAATATTAAATTTAAATTTAATAAATTTAATGTATTCATTTAATTAATTTAATTAATTTTATAAGTATAAAATCAATCCTTCAAGCCTTCTATACTTTATTGTCAAGACTTCCTCACTTGTTAGATAAATCTCTACTGACAACTGACATTATTATTTGTTATTTTCAGGTAACATATCCTATATTTTATCATAGAATGTGAATAACTATCTAAATGTATCAATAATTATAAAAAATATCACTAGATAATATGGAGTCTTAAAGTCTTTTAAACAGGGCTCATGAGTTCTATTTACCCGTATCCTAAACAGAACTCTATTATGTTCATTCCAGCCTCTGATTCTATTTTTCACAGAAATATATAGAAAAATCATCTAATATAGAAGATTTTAAATTTCCAATTTATACTTTCCTATGACTTAGAGAAAACATTATATATTTTTCTACTTCACAATTTAACAACTTTATGCAATATAATTGGATATTCTAATGAAAGGGAAAAAATTAGCACAATCATCTTATTCTCCATTCCCATTTCCCAAACTCGTTTATATATTTGTATTATTATGAGCAATTTGTTTTATTAACTATTTGTATTATTTATAGTTCTGTTAGTTGCTTTAACAATAAATAATATTTTAAAATAATTTTCTTGTTCCATCAACTTTTGGTATTCCCTTAAGTTCCAGACTCTCTAAAATGACTATACTTCCCTAAATCTTTAACTCCCTAAATTCTATTATATCCTTAATATTAAATCATCATGGCTATTTTTAACAATTTAACTGTCAAGACTATTGTGAAAACTGTTAGTATTTATGCTATATTCCAAACAGTATTTTTCCATTTTGTCAATAGATTGATTCTATGAGTTAAAAACTCTAGAAATGTCAATCACTGTACCCCAAATACTACATTTCTCCCCTTATGGAAACAAAGGTATAACCCATATGTCACTTGAAGGAGAGTTTTCCTAGATCAAGGTAAAATTTCCTTAAGCCCCATCAATAGCTTAAAATTATGGTGCATTTAAATTTGCTTCACAAATGGTCCCATGATTTTTGGTATAGCTTTTGTGTTCCTTGAACTTTCTGATTGCCTCTCTTTTTGACCAGCAATAAATTTGCTTACTATATACATAAAACTTAACCTTAATCCCATCTTTCTTAATCACATCTTCTATCGCATGTGGTCCAGTTTCTGCCTAGAGCAGAAACTGCACCTCATCTCTCATATTTTCTTCACCAACTTGCCTTAGGTGCTGTCTCAGCTCACTGCACAACTCTTACTGCAGAGCAATTTTCTCTGCACTTCTAGATTAATCTCCCTGATTCCTGGGTTTCATGTTTTCCTCATACTCATTTACCTCCTCTTATAAATTGAGCGTAGTCTCAATTTGCCTCTTCAGAAAAGAAGAACGGGATGTAAGTTTTTTGCAGACAAAGTTGGCATTAGTTTGCATTCACATCTATTGGACACTTGGTTTGTGTAAGACTTTTAAGTTCAAAATCAATCTCCTTGAAAATTATAAAGGGCTTTTTCTCTCTCAGTTTGAATGTAATTTTCATCTCTTTCAGGTGTTTCCTGACATAGAACTTTATCACAATTCCAAAGATAGCTGAAAATATTTGATTTGGAAGAAAAATAATAATAATTCAGATTATATATAATTGGAGTTCTGGCACGGCTAAGAGTATCCCATTAAGTTCTATTTCTCCAATCTTCCCATGGAACAATAAATTACACTTTTTTGAAGCATCTCAAAGCAAAGTTTGTATGGAGCATTGGGCATCCCTAGAAGTAGCAGCTGAGTTTGAAAAGTTGGCAGAAACATGGCCAAATTACACTTTATAAATTTATGTAATAATAATTAATTTTGTGCTGTGGTATAGTTCTGAGTCTTCAGATGGCCAACAGAAACCTGACTTCCTTCCTCTAGAAGTCTTGCCTTCTCAGTACAATATTTCATTTTCCTCTCCCTTTCTGGATTTGTAAGATACTTAGTAATGATGTCGAAAACTTAGCCTCTGTGCACCACTGCTGAATCGAATCTCAGAGACAGAGTTTCGGGTGAAGTAGAAAAGAATAGCTTTATCGCTTTGCCAGGCAAAGGGGGACACAGTGGGTTAATGCCCTCAAAACTGTGTGTTCCAACCCAGGGGGATTTGGTGAGGAGTTTCATAGCAGTTGTTCAAGGGGCAGGGTTGCTGATAAGGATCAGGGTGTGTGCATGGCCTGCATTCCTTTAATCTGGCCTCAGGTGTTCTCCTGATGAGCTTCTGTGATTCTCAAGGTTGTCAAACTGGGCCCTTCCCTCTGGAATGAAGAATGCTTCATCAAGTAGTTAACAGCTTACATTTTTGGGGAGTTTTAGTTCTGCAGAAGAGCTCAGAGATATTGTTATGTGTATCCGTTGAGGAGGAACCAGGACTCTGCCCCAAGGCTGCACTATTGTTTCTTGGCTGCTCCTCCCTTTTCTCTGCATCCCCTCCCTTCCCTGATTAGCAACTGCCCTTTGAAACTCAGGGAAGGTCATGGAGTCTGAAGCCTATTTCCTACAAAGAAGAAATGGGAGACACAGAAAGACTTCTGTGCCCAGGAGCCCCACATGGTCCTGAATGGTTTCAGTAGCTTAGTAGCTCTTTTCAATCTGAAGAAAAATATCTCTTTTTAGTACTGGGAAGTACTTTTCTTATTATTTTCTGGTAATTTCCCAACCAATATGCACTCATCCCACCATCACTAGCATTGTTTTATCTTTCTCAGTTTCTGAAACTCCTATCAGGTAAGAGTGGAACTTCTCATTGATCCTTCAAGTCACTGGTAATTTCAATTTTTTTTCTTTTCTCCTTTTCTTTTTTCCTTTTTGTGGGAGGAGAGTCAGGGTCATGGAGGGGTGCAGCCTGGCTCTACTTCTGCGTAGACAGACTTTCACTATTCCCCACCCCTTTTACCACCTCACCCCTCAGGGCACCTCTTGGTATCATTGTTCATGGGGTTTCACTGACATTTCTCCAAGAGGTTTGTTTCCCTCATCCATTGGTACATTCTTGCACCAAGAACATAACATACCTTCGTAACTGAAAGTGGGGTCTGGCTGCTCACTGCTCAAAAGCCAATAAAGAAACAAGGTTGGTGGAAAGGAAAGTTTGCTTTATTTAGGATGCCAGCAACTGGGAGGTGGGAGAGGGAGGACTCCTGTCCAAAGGCCAACTCCCCCCCAACAATCAGGGGGCAAGAGCTTTTATAGACAGAAGGAGGGGGCCACATGCAGAAGCAGCACATTCATCTCTGATAGTCATCTTGAAATTGGTTATCGGTGGTCTGACCAGCAACATCTTGATTATTTTAGGTACAGTTAATTTCCAATTTCAGGGTTGGTTTATTTCCATTTCTTTGAGTCCAATTCTCAGAAATCTGGCAGCTTATGTCATGGCTACAGTCTGGTCATCTTGTAGTTAACTTCTACCTGGTGGGGGTTTCAGTATCCATAAGACAGCTCACAGGATATGGCTCAGAATATTATCTATAGCCCTCGAGAAGGAACTAAATGTCCTTGACTATGCTTAATGCCTAAGCTATTATTATTTGGTTTCCTTTGACTGTTTTCCTTTGTCTCTGCATGTTCTCACTTCTCTGATTAAAATTATTCTTTGGCTAAGGTTTTTCCACAGACAAAAGACAGGCAGAGGACATGGGGGACAAGGATTATCTGTATCCCAAAATGGATAATCTGAATATAATGAAACATCAGACTAACTAAAACCAAAGGACATTCTACAAATTAACTGGCCAGTATTCATCAAATGTGAAAATGTCTTGAAAGCCAAAAATTGAGGGACTGTTCTAGATTAAAAAAATACATCTTTGGTACATGACAACAAAAGGAACAAGTAATCCTAAATGAGGGGAAAAACTAGCTATAAAAGACACTATCAGGACAAATAATAGTTGAGTGTGGACTTTGCATTAGATCATAGTAGTATATCAAGGTTAAATATCCTGATTCCTAATTTTGTAAGTGTACAATTGTTTTTGAGAAGAATGTTCTTGTTCTTTGGAAAAGCACAAAAAATATTTAGGGGTAAAAGGAAATGGCATTTACAACATATTCTTGCAAGATTCAGGAGAATCAAAAGTCAAATAAAAAATGAAAAACTTGATGAATCTGGTAAAATGTTTAGAGGAATTTTCTATGAATTTTCTTTGTTTGAAATTATGTAAAAATTTAAAAGTTCCAAAAAATTTTAGACCTCGGTGAGGTTTCTCATTCACTTTTACTGTGGCTGGAAATAAAGATGTTGACAGTAAATTCAAACATGAAGACATCTGTTGGGAAAAAAAACAAAAAGAAAAATCACATCTATGGACCACATAAAGCCCATGTACCTCTGTTAATGAAGAAAAACATTAGAAGGATTTTAGAGTTCTTCTTTATTTATATTTTAGAAGGATAATAACAAGCAAGGCTGATAAATTAAAACAATTCCCCTTAGGGCTCTTAATCACTCTGGTTTACTTGTGTTAGCTCTGGCTGTAACCTGATTTATCCCACTATCATGCGTATACCTATGGAAGAAAGCATCTTGCTTACATGATTATTACCTTGGATTTTGTGACCTGTATCAGTTTAATGTCAAGTAAGGACAAAAATTAAAAAATTGAAATAAGCACAAAGTTATTTTGACCTGAAAATGGTAATCTAACATTTTATTATAGACATAAAACAATCCCTAATAGTAGATACCTCTGTTATGCAGAGATTAACTGGCTCTCATATACACAATGCTCACCTCACCTACCTCTATAGACAAGAATCCACATTCCAAAATTACTCCCTTTTAGTCGTTGCCCATTCTATTTTTTCCATGTTTTTCCTAGGTGATTGTGACTCCTTCACATGCCTTGGCTTCTCAACTTCAAAGTCTTACACCAATGCCAAGTTAATGTAAATTATTCCAGCATTTCCTTCCATTTCCTCCTGCCTTTTTGACTATGTAAATTCTCTGGTATAAATGAATTTAAATGAATCTAAGAGATCAGTTTATACAAATGCATATTTCAAACTCAAATAATCCACACTACATAAAAGTAAATTAGCTGATTTCCAATGTCCAGTTTCCAAAAATTCCCACTTATTCTCCTCACACAGGTGCTTCTCATTAAACCATTCCTTTCTTTAGCCAGACTTATACATTAATAAAACATTTATTCTTTTTTTATTTTCCTTTAAGGGCAAATTTAATTTAAAACCAAAGCATGTTCAGTGCTATGTAGTCTGACAGCTTCACTGAGATATAATTTACACACCATAACATTCACCCATTTAAATATACAATTCAGTAGATTTTAGTATATTCACATAGATGTGAAACCATCACCACAACTTTTGCATTACAGCCATTTTTTATAGCAACCTTTTGTGTTATAGCCATCCTAGTGGATATGAGGTAACATCTCACTGAGGTTTTGAATTATATTTCCCTCATGACTAAAGATGCTGAATATCTTTTCATGTGCTTTTTTTCAACCATTTCTATACTTTCTCACTGTCCATTAAGATCCTTTGCTCATTTTTAAAGTGAGTTATTTGTCTTTTTATTGTTTAGTTGTGAGAATTCTTTATATGTTCCTGGTATGTCTCTTATCAAACATATGATTTGCACATATTTTCTCCTATTCAATGGCTTTTCTTTTGACTTTATTGATAGTATAATGTCTGGCACAAAAGTTTTTAATTTTGAAGTAGTCTAATTTATCTGTTTTTCTTTGTTCACTTGTTTGTATATGGAGCTGTGAGGGTGGATATCTGAATCTATGCATTTATTGAAATCCATAGACCTCTACATTACAATTAACTTTAGTATGTGAAAATTAATAGGTAAATGTTTTGTAGATAATGACAGCCAGTTTTCTCACTTTCAGGGAAAGAAGTGACAAATAAGCAAAGGAGAAGATAAGAATGAATCCTGTGTTACCAGATTACTGTTGGAGGTATCTATAGGATCTTGTGCTTATTTTATTTACATATAGATAGTCCTAGTAATGTATGGTACCTGTATGATTCAGTATACATATGTATATATATTTCCTAAATCTCTTCTCTGAGATGACCTAGAAGCCATGACATCCCAGTAGTAACATGCACACATACTGCCCAGATTCTGATTCCTAATAACCATTGTTTAGTAAAAGGAATCCAGTTGCTTGATGAAGAAGCTAGTTTTAGAGCAAAGGCAGGGGATATACAGATGAATGTTGAGAATTTTAAAGTGCCAGAAAGTAAAGAAAAATTCAAAAAAGAAAAAAGAAAATGAGAAAAATATGTTGTGTATATGTCTATAGGACACAGAAACCAACCTGAACAAGCTCCCAATGGTTTAAAACTGGATACTTCTCTTCATCCTGAGTCTGTGAAATATGATGTTTCTCAGTCACCTTCAAGTGACCAATGAGCTGTGGGAAGAAGTTACACATGGGCCAAGAGGGTTACATTAGCTCTAGATGAAGCATAGAAGACCCCCCTTCTCTTTCTTCCCTATACTCCAGCAAGTAGTGATATTTGTGATGACAAAATCTCTATTAGCTTGGGTCCCTGAGCTACCTATGATGAACATATAAGATGAACAAGCAATGCATTTCTGTATTAAGTCATTGGTATCTTAGGTCTGGTTGTTACTTCAGCATAACCTACACCATTCTGATGCAAAGCCTAAGGGTTAATGAATGATCATAGTAGTGGGCGAATTCAGGTATAGTGGCACTGAGACTTCAGTACAGAAATCACTTCTTCACTGGCAATAATTTCCAATGTAAAAATTTCTTTCTGTAATCCTATACTTACAATGAAATACCTGGTAGGAGTTAGAACAATAAGAGAGATGGAAGAAATGAAAAAGAATGAAAAAGTAATCTGGAAGGGAGCTCCTTTTCTGAAAATCCCATAGATAGAAACAATATGAAGTACATGTAGTTTAATATGGAAAAGTTCTACCATGAACAAAACGAAAAGACAACCTACAGACTGGGAGAAAATATTTGCAAACAATGAGAACAACAAAGGATTAATTCCCCAAATATACAAAGAGCTGATACAGCTTAATATCAAAAAACAAACAACTCAATAAAAGATGGCCAACAGGCACATGAAAAGATGTTCAATATTGCTCATTGTTAGAGAAATGTAAATCAAAACTACAATAAGGTATTAACTCACACAAATCAGAATGGCAATCATTAAAAAGTCTACAGGGACTTCCCTGGTGGCACAGTGGTTAAGAATCCGCCTGCCAATGCAAGGGACACAGGTTTGATCCCTGGTCCTCCACATGCCATGGAGCAACTAAGCCTGTGCACCACAACTGCTGAGCCCGCACATCCTAGAGCCTGCATGCTGCAACTACTAAGCCCACACACTCTAGGGTCCACGGGCTGCAACTACTGAGCCTGCGTGCCACAACTACTGAAGCCCACATGCCTAGAGCCTGTGCTCCACAAGAGAAGCCACCACAATGAGAAACCTGCACATTGCAACAAAGAGTAACCCCTGCTCGCCGCAACTAGAGAAAGCCTGTGCACAGCAACAATGAACGAACGCAGCCAAAAAAAAAAAAAAAATGCCTACACATAATATATGCTGGAGAGGGTGTGGAGAAAAAGGAGCCCTCTTAAACTGTTGGTGAGAATGTAAATTGGTACAGCCACGATGGAGAACAGTACGGAGGTTCCTTAAAAAACTAAAACTAGAGTTACCATATGATCCTGCAATCCCACTTCTGGGCAATATATCTGGAGAAGATTCTAATTTGAAAAGATACATGCATCTCAATGTTCATCGCAGCACTATTTAAAATAGTCAAGACATGGAATCAAACTAAATGTCCATCAAAAGATGAATGGATAAAGAAGATGTGATTGATATATATATATATATATATATATATATATATATATATATACACACACACATACATATTTTTATGGAATATTTGGAATAATATTCAGCCATAAAAAGAATAAAATAATGGCATTTGCAGCAGTATGGATGAATCTAGAGATTATCATATTAAGTGAGGTAAGTCAGACAAAGACAAAAGTCATATGATATCACTTATATGTGGAATCTAAGAAAATGATACAAATGAACTTATTTACAAAGCAGAAAAAGACTTACCAACAAAAAATAAACTTACAGTTACCAAAGTGGAAAGCAGGATGGTGGGGGGAGGGATAATTTAGGAGTTTGGGATTAACATATACACACTACTATACATAAAATAGATAAACAACAAGGACCTGCTGTATAGCACAGGAAAATATATTCAATATCTTGTAATAACCTATAATGGAAAAGAATCTGAAAAAATATATATAAAACTGAATCACTTTGCTGTACACCTGAAACTAACACAACATTGTAAATTAACTATACTTCAATAAAAAAGGTTCAGCTGTACTGGAAATTCCTATGATTTTCATACTCTCAATATATGGTTTCACATACCTGTGATTTGCCATATTCTTTCCAGCATGTAGCTTCATTATTTACAGCTCATGAATGAGATTAGGACTAGAGAATGTATGGCTTTGATTGTTAGGCAAATGCACTTAATTTTAATTCTTGAGCACAAGGGAGTGTCTTTGAGCAGTAGAGAAAAGTGATAAAAGGGGTGTCAGAGGAAGAGTCATTTAGTGGGGAAATAGAACAGATTGAAGAAGGTGGAAACGGAAAGCAGGAATGTCAGGGCATTCAGATGTTCCTACTTGAGTCTATTTACATCCAGATTCTTACTATGACTTTTTTGAGGGGGGCGAATTAATGCAATTTACTCATTTCAGGTTTTGTAGGTCCTTATTAGGCAAACATAAACTTTCTGATTCATGGGACTTCCCTGGCAGTCCAGTGGTTAAGACCCCATGCTTCCACTGCATGGGGCACGGGTCTGATCCCTGGGCAGGAACTAAGATCCTTCATGCTGCATGGAGTGACCAAAAAAAAAAGAGGAACAACAACAAAAAACCTTTCTGACTCATAAGAGAAAGCTCTATATTGCTGAGAAAACTCAACGCTTGAAATTTTGACAGACTTTTACCAAGTTTTTGTCAAACTCAGAAAAGTAAACAATTAGGAAACATACCAGAGGGGCAGTAAGTTAAGTAAAATTTCCTTGCGTGTTTCCTGAAGGGGTTTTAAGATTTTGAGGATGCATCTTTCAAAGAAAATATTTGTAAAAACAGTCATATATTTTTCTTTCTGCTTGAAATATTAATTTCTTAATAATGTAATACTCAAAGACCTTGACAGTAACTAAAATTTTCTGTTTTCTAATAATTTCAAAGAAACAAGTGTAATTTATTTTCCTCTTCTGGTCATGGTGGCATGTTTTGGAAGATATGGATGGGAGTGGAGAGCACAAAAGTCAAAAAAAAAAAAAGGAAAAAAATAGAGATAAGAAATAGAGCCAATTTAGGGAGCTGGAAATTGTGCTACACAAGTTCATACCCTTATGAAAACTCTGTTCTCCTATTGATAATGGAGCGCTCCTTCTGTAACTGCAAGAGAAGCATCAACTCTTGAGGGGGAAATAGAATTGCACTTGACATTTGTATGATATATAGTAAGTGCATGAGGAATGGCAGGTTCACCTTCCTAAGAGAGAGTTCATGTGAGTATCCTAGATAAGAATGAACAGAAGTTAGCCTTAGATATGACAACTTGAAATGCAGTACTCAGCACTTCATCGGAAGTGGAGATGGGAATATAATGGAAAGATTCATTCATGCAATAAATGAAGATGTTAAGAAAACCTTGCAGTGAAGTTTTTATTCACCTGACTGGTTTCTTCCTCCTAGATCAAAGAATTGACTTTTGGACTCCTGAATAGCTATTTTAAGTGTTATAGATAAAAGTCTTTAAAAATTCTCAAATTTTGCTTGGCTTTTAAATTCCCCAGTTATGTTTGTAATTTTATTATTATGTGTTACTTCTCTGTAATGGTAAATATTGTCATACCAGAGTTGATAAATTGATAAATAATCTTATTTTGTGAGGGTGAGCTGATATTAATTTGGAGAGCAGACCTGTGCTTGTTAATTTTCACTGATGTGAGAAGGAAACATATTTCTAAAAAATAAAATTAGCAAACTATGAACCATCTGTTTTTGTAAATAAAATTTGCCATTTGCCAGGCGGAGGCAAGTGAGGTAGAGTCATGCAAGGGCAGAGCGGAATCTTGTCTTTATCTGAAATTTGATATTTTCTTTTTTGTGGATTTTGCAGTACTTTTGTTTTTTAAAAGTATTGTATTAAGTATTCTTAATTTAATTACTGATTTTGTGGGCCCTCTTCCTTCCTTAAAGTTTGTATTTGAGATGGATGTCTCACTGATCTTATATAGTGCATGTGGATGTGTATATATGTACTTGTGTGTGTGTGCATGTGTGTTTATGTGGTGAGTGAAGACAGAAAGTAGGGGATGCACTAGAGAATCATACTGCTTGATGCGATGATTTTCTATTGAGTGGCCAAGAGACTACATTATGGAACAATTCTAATTACATTTTTTGACTGTGTTTAGTATTCCTAAATACTAAATTAGTCATTAATTGAGGGTGGGACAAGTGGTCTACATACTAGTTGGGTATTCTCTCCTGATCTGGGCCATCAGTCTTTATAATTATATGAAGTGGTTCTGAGATCAGCTGAGCAATCTTCCGAACTCACAGCTCTGGAGCCAACAAGTCCCAGGTGGCTTATGCTCAGCTCACATCAGGGCAGAGAGTTGCAGACTGTTCTTCTTTTCACTGTGAATCTTTTGGTTTCCACCATACAGGAATACCACCACACAGGCAGGAATATTCATGGGTTCAAGAGTTACGCTTAACTACCTCAAACAAAAATAATGCTCAGTTCTGAAGAGTATTATTGTGATTGGATACTTCTCCCATAGATCTTACTCTCTAAAACCTATACATGGTTTTAGATGTAACTGGCTAATTTATTAAACAGACACAAGATGAGAGATGAGCTGGCATTGTTACTTCATCAGTAATATAAAGTGTATTAAAATTTTTTTTGAATGGAGTCAGGATTAACGAACAGCAAAGGACTCATACTTAACTTTTTTTGTAGACATGAGCTATTTTATACTGTGGAAGTAGAAGCACCCCCAACCAAATGGGGACAAGCAAATGTTATTTATTTAAAGCTTGTTATCACAAGAGAATCAGCCACCATAACTTGTGTTTTGGCAAAGACTCAAAATTAGATAAAGGAGTGGGCAAGATCTATAGTGAAGAAAAGGAAAGTCTTCAGATATACCCTGATTGGCGGCTGTTGCATTGAGAAGCTGTAGCCAAATAATTAGAAGGAGACATCCCATGTGATTTGTTAGGGGAGCATATTTGGCTTTCTCTGGTTGGTCCTAACTTAGAAGCAGGGGCAAAAATTTGGGAAGTTGTCAGTTATGAATCAAGTCCTGGTTGTTTTGTGATGATTGTTACAGGAGTTATTGTTTGGTTTCCTGAACTGTTTGTGAGAGATAGTGGTCTGAGTTACAGAGAGTAGGTTGACTTTCTGGGCTGGTTGCTGCAGATTGCGGGTCACGGTTCATATATGGTCTGGTCATTGTCCATTTGTATATTCAGCCTATCAATACTTCGGAGAGTAAGAAAATTAAATAAGGAGAAGAAAGAAATATAGAAAGGATGAACAGGAAGAGATGATATGGGGAGAATGAAGGAAAGTAAAGAGAAGTGGTAGGCTGAGCTTCTCACCCCATCCTATACCCTTCCTTGTTCCACCCAGGACACAGCCTGGCCACCTTGTAATGTTGGTCCTAATGCTACCATACGATTAAAAATGCCTGTGTGGAGGCGAGTAGTGCCTGCACACAGTGGTTTTCAGTTTACCAGATGGCTTTAGGATCCATGACCAATAGTAATGAGAAGCGCAGGTGTTGTCCTAAAGTGGAGACTACTACACAGAAGGTTTTCTCTGCTTCTCGCAGAAGTCGTCTTGAACTAGTGTTAAGAGTTTCACTTGCATTCCAATCAACCTAATTCTCTAAGCATTATTTTACTTTTCCTGTTGTTCTGCTTTTGAATAAATGTTCTGAATTTTTATGTTTTTATTATTAACCTAGAACCAAAAAATATAGTTACATAATCCTAACAGGGTTGAAAAACTAGGTCAGTAAAATCCAGTCATAAGGTCAACTCCCTCCACAGCCTGGTTTCTTGTTCATACAGGCTGATCTGTCTTGACCACCCTGGAAGTGTATTTGTGGTGGTCCATCTTATTTCACCCAATTTAGAGTAAGAATTTGCTCCTGCCTTCCCAGGGCCCACACATATGTCCAAAGGCAGGCAAGATGGCCACATTAGGAAGCTTTTACAATACATCTTCTGCTTTGCAGGTACTCAAAGAAAATAAATCCAACATTGGAAAAATGCTATCCACTGACTTGTTGAAAAATAACTATATTTTATTGACAGTATAACATATTTCATACTTTAACATTTAAACAAGTAGGATTAACCTTTCAGTCAATGTCTCCATTTTAAATATGTGATATTGTCTCCTGTTATCCTTTTAACTTTAAAGCTTTTCTGTGTCTTACATTTAATGGTATCTTAAAATCTAGTTACTACAGAAAACTAGGATTTTTTTTCCCTACCTCAAAAAGCTAAACATATATTGTTGGGGGGTAAGTGTGAGGAGGTAAAAACAGAAAAAGATATCTATGAATTCAAGATTTAGTACTAGAAAGAGTGTGCTGAGCAGGACTTCTGGAATAACAGTGTAAAGAGCTTAGGGAAATCTCTTCTCCAAATAGACATTTATTAAACAAGTGAAAATTAACATGGACAGTCATTCAGAGTCTCTGGAGATTGATCAAAGGGGTTACAACTAATCGAGACTCATTTATTTAATGCATTTTACTGAAGCTCAGTAAGACCAATAGGAGGTTCTGACATGCTCAGGATAGTTCTGCCTCAAAGAGGAGCTGTTCCAGCAGTCTAGTGGTGGTTCCCATCTCCCCAGATTCCCTGGGGCAGAAGAACTATTGTTATTAGATTCAGTACCTGGGAACATGGGCAAATCCCACTTATAGTTACATGTTGTGGAAAGCCTACACGAAGCAGGTGGCATGCTTTCATGCCCACTTCCAACTACATAGGTAGGACAGGTGTGGGGCAGCTGGTGGAGAGAGCAGTCACATATTACACATTCCTGCAAAACAGCAAAAGTGGCTCTGGTGGTGGTGAGCTTAGTAGCTGAGGATCAGCTTACATCTCTCCTAGCTTTCTAGGATGGAAGATATATTCATCTATTCCAGATATATTCATCTACCTGGTTAATTATTCTCTTGGATTCAGGCTGGGAAAATCTATATGCAACAGTGGTGGAAACCTGGTCATGGCACCAGTTACTACCACCCACCCCAATTTCTTCTACATACATCTGCTCTGCAGGCAGGATCAAGGTGTAGCAGCTAGTGAGAAGTGTGTTTCCCACCCCTTCTCCCCAGCTTCTGCTCTACTGTGCAGAGGTTCTGCCCGGGGGGATTCCCAGAATCCTCACAGACTAGCAACACTCTGCCCCTGCCAACATCCTAATTTATCTGGCTTGGATTGTTGAGCAATATATTTGCCAGGAAACCATTTAAAATAATAGAGTGATTAGATGGCCATTATTGGGGGCTAACAACTGAGTGTGATACCAACAGAGACAAAGAGCCAGAAGCTTAAAAGCGAAAGAGACATGCAAATAGAACCTGCCTAAAATCATGGTCATTCTTGGTGGTCAAGAACACTGTCTGAATGCCCAAGCCCACATCCTCTGAGGAGTGGCCAGAGAGGGAACTTCAGGGCTACACGTACATGGACGACTGCAGGGCTGTTTGCAGGGAAAGCACATATGCTCCCTGAACAGTAAGAGCAGTCTCTAAGCCACACACAGATCTAACAGTACAAGATGAAAACCTGGTTGGTTTGAGGGGCTTAAATATAACTCTGACGGATCATTGGCTGACATTAAGTGGTGCTAACACTGGGATGACACATAGAAGGTGAGGCTTAAAGATAAAAGTACGGAAAACCATTTGGGACATTGGATACTGCATGCTGTGGGGAAAATAGACTTCAAAGAATGAATCCAGTTACGTCACTAAAAAACTAAATAAGCAAAAACAAGTCCTAGGTGCAGGGTGGGGGTGGGAGTAGGCATGGAACTAACACCAGAATTTAGAAAATACTTTGTGATGAATGAAAACAAACAAACAAAAATAACATACCTAAACTGAAGGGATATAGATGGAGTAGTGCTTATAGGGAAATTGATAGTTATGAGTGCATATATTTAAAACATAAGAGTAATTTTAAATCAATAATCTAACCATCTATCTTAAGATGCCAGAAAAAGAAGAGTAAACTAAACCCAAAGCAAATAAAAGGAATAAAATAATAAAGACTATACTAGAAATAAGTGATAAAGAGCCTAGAAAAACTATAGAGAAAATCAGGTTCTTTGAAAACATAAAATTGACAAACCTTCAGCTAGATTTGCAAAGAAAAAACACAAATAAAATGCCAAACTCAGGAATGAAAAGGGTGACAAGACTGATATTACACAAACATAAGGGATTATAAAAGAACACTATAAACAACTGTATGCCCACAAATTAGAAGATGAGATGAAATGGGAACATTCCTAGAAAGACCCAAACTATAAAAACTGATTAAAGAAGAAATAGAAAATCTGAATAATCTGATAATACATAAACAAATTGAAAAGTTAAGGCTGAGGTGGATATACTGGTGATTTCTAGCAAACAATTTAAAAAGATTTTATGTCAATTCTCCCCAAATTCTTCCTCAAAATAGGAGTGCACTCTTCTCAATTCATTCTATGAAGCTAGCATTTCCCTAATGCCAAAATTAAGACAAAGATAACAGAAGAAAACTAGAGACACATAAACTTTATAAATATATAAGCAAAATTTCTCAACAAAGTACTATCAAAATGAATCCAGAAACATATGAAAAAGATTATACAATATTACCAGGTAGAATTTATCCTAGTAATATCACAGTGGTTAAAATCTGAAAATCAATCAATGTAAAAAATCATACTAATATAATAAAATCAAATACCAAATGAACGTCTTAATAGACACAAATAAAATGAGATTTTTTACAAAACCCAATACTCTTTCAGGATAAAAACACTTTACAAACTGAAAATAGGAAGGAATTTCCTCAGCCTAATAATGCACAACTACAAAAAATTACAAAGAAGATATTGTAGCTAGTGATGAAAGACTGAGTACTTTCTTTCTAAGATGAGAAACAAGACAAAAATATTAGATCTCATCACCTCTATTCAATTTTGCATTAGAGGTTCTATTCTGGGCTATTAGGCAAGTAAAAGAAATACAAGCTATCTAGAGTGGGAAGGAAAAAATAAAACTTTCTTTGCAGATGACATGAACTTTTATACATAAAAATCCTAACAGTCCAACAAAAAATCTATTAGAATTAATGAATCAATTCACCACAGTTGCAGGATACAAGATCAACAAACCAAAATCAATTGTATTTCCACAGATTAGCAATGAACAATCCCCAAATGGGATTAAGAACACAATTTTAATTTAACTCTCTCTCTCCCCAACTATCCCCTTTGGTAACCATAAGTTTGTTTTCTATATCTGTGAGTCTATTTCTGTTTTGTAAATAACTTCATTTGCATCATTATTTTAGATTCCACATATAGGTGATATGATATTTTTCTTTGTCTGACTTACTTCATTTAATATGATTATCTTTAGTTAAATAAGGAGTTTGAGATTAACATATACACACTACTGTATATAAAATAGGTAAACAACAAGGACCTACTGTATAGCACAGGGAACTATACTCAATATCTTGTAATAACCTATAATGGAAAAGAATCTGAAAAAGAATATATATACACATATATATATGTGTGTGTGTGTATATATATATATAACCAAATCACTTTGCTGTACAGATGAAACTAACATGGCATTGTAAATTAAGTATACTTCAATTAAAAATTGTAATATAATATAAAACTTATATAATATAAAAAAGAAAACAATTCCATTTACAAAAGCATCAAAAAGTAAAATACTTATAAATAAATTTAACGTAAGAAGCACAAGACTTGTACACCAAAAACTGTAATATATAATTGAAAGAAATTAAAGGAGACCTAAGTAAATGTAAAGATATCCCATACTCATCAATCAGAGGATTAATATTGTTAAGATAACAATACACCCCCAAATGATCTACAGATTCAATGCAATTTTTATCATCACAGTTGTTTTTCTGCAAGTATTGAAAAACTTACCCTAAAACTATATAGAGATGCAATGGACCCAGCACAGTCCAAAAACTCATGAAAAAGAAGTAAAATTTAAATAGATAAAATACTTCAAAGCTAAAACCTTTTGTGTGCAGATAACATCATCAAGAAAGTGAAAAATGCTTCACAGAATGGGAGAAAATATTTGCAAATCATGTATCTCAAAAGATACTTACATCCAGAGTATATAAAGAACTGTTACAAATGAATAACTTTTTTACAAAAATAAATAAACCACTTTAAAAATGAGCTAAGTATCTGAATTTCTTCACAAAAAATATGGAAATGGTAAATAAGCACATGAAAAGCTGCTCCATGTAATTAGTCATTATGAAAATGCAAATCAAAACTGCAATGAGATAACACTTCATACACACTAAGATGGATATAGTTAAAAAGACAGACTATAAACAAGTGTTATGATCATGTGGAGAAATTGGAACCCTCATATATCACTGGTGAGAATGTAAATGGTATAGCTGATTTGGAAAACAACTTGGCAATTTCTCAAAATCTTAATCACAGAGTTACCATAAGACCCAGACATTCCACATCTAGGTGTATGCTTCCCAATCAAAACAAAAAGAACACTTAATAACCAGTACATAAATACTTATAGCAACATTATTTATTTTAGGCAAAACCTGAATACAAAAAAAGTCTATAAACTGATGAATGGCTAAAGAAAATATGGTATACCCATAGAATTTATTTAATGATAAATAGTGATGAAGTACTGATACATGCTATAACATGGATGAATGATGAAACCTTCTGCTAAGTAGAGGAATCCAGTCACAGAAGTCCATGTATTAGATTATTCCATTTATATATATGACTTGCTCCAAGTAAACAAATTCGTACGTACAGAAAATAAATTAGCAGTTGCCAAGGGCTGAGTGGTTGGTTAGGGAGAGGATCAAGAGTGACTGCTACTGGGTATGGGTTTGCAAGGAGGAAATGAAAATATGTAATTAGATAGTGTTAATGGATGTACCACTCTGTAAAATATTAAAAATCTCTGAATTGTGAATTATGTATTAATAAAGTCTTTTCTTAAAAGAAGAAACAAATGAGTAGTAATAAAAGATAATGACTAAAGTACTTATTTTTTTAATTTGACAAACTTTTTTATTGAGATATAATTCACAACCAATAGCAGTCACTCCATATTCACTGCCACCATCACCCCCAGATCCTGGAATCCACTCATGTACTTTCTTTTTCTATGGATTTGTCTATGCTAAACATTTCATATAAATGCAATCATACAGTACGTTGCCTTTTGTGTCTGGCTTCTTTCACTTGGCATAATGTTTTTAAACTAACTCTTTCTAAAATACCTGTTTTAAGTAAAATGCTCTGATATTTGGTCAAAATAAAAGTAAATACATGTCATTTTATATATTTTGGAAATTATGGAAAACATTACATTTGACCAAAAGAGGGCATCTATTATTTTACAATCAGTGAAAATTCTTTTTGTAAATATAGAACTAAAGCCTCACAAAATGTTATTTTTTTTCTTTTTTTTTTAAACATCTTTATTGGAGTATAATTGCTTTACAATGATGTGTTAGTTTCTGCTTTATAACAAAATGAAACAGTTATATATATACATATGTTCTCATATCTCTTACTTCTTGCATCTCCCTCCCTCCCACCCTCCCTATCCCACCCCTTAGGTGGTCACAAACCACCAAGCTGATCTCCCAATGCTATAACATATATTTTGTTTGTTTTCCTTCAAAGATAATGTCATGAGCATTTTCTCAAATAAACATTCAATTATTTTATGTCCATCTATATTTTTATATAATTGTCAGAATAAAAATGATTTTATGTTCTAATATTACTAGTTTTAAAATTTGTACTGCATCGTGCTATTTCTACTGAAAGTTATTGATGGGCCAGTTCTGCAACATCTTGTCCTCAGAAGCCTAACACAATATTTTATTCTCTTCTGAATATGTGGATATCTAATCACATATATAATCCCAGAGTTATTTCCAAAACTCTTTTAAGATACATTTTCTGGTTCAATCTTGATTCTAGTAGCCAAAATTTCAGTTGGCACACCTATGACTAAATAGCTTCAGAAATGACTTATATTAGTAAGAAGAGAGCTTAAAAGAAAATGACCAGCTATCTTGTGATTTCTGCTTTTTATGAAATTGTTCTTTCATCAATAGAAAGTGTCAGTCAGAACAAAAGAAAATATTCAAAATACAAGTGAGAATAAGACTTCTCCAATCTGCTTGCAATATTCACAAGCTAGAGGTTTTTAAAACACAACATCTGTTATACTATGGTATCTTTCAAATGACTTTGAAAATATCATTTCTTGTTAGAGTGTAAGAAAAAATATTAGATCTCCTTGAAAATAGGACTTTTTGAGAACATTATATGACACAGAAATTACAAAACCCTATGCCAAATAAAAACACTGAGTGGATAACTTGACATCATTGTCCATTGCACTAATTAACATGATTTACGACGAGTATTTCATAATTTATAGCTCTCTCTTCAAAAGATTCTCTTCGCATTTCCAAAAGTTAATTAAAGGGCCCTGTTTCTGACTATGCTCAAATCCATGAGATATTTGTGAGATGATTTAAAGGACTTTAACAAATAAATATTGAATTGAATAACTATCACAAACATCTCTAGAGTTTGGAAAAATACACAAAACTACTATTTTCAGGAACTGTGCATTAAAAAAAAATTGTAATTTTTAAAAGTAGGAGACATGTGAAGTGATTCATCCAATTTTCCTCCTGAGGACATTTTCTTGGCTGGGCAAATGGTGGTGGAGCTCAAGCAAGAAATGGCTATCTCATTGATGGGGTGAAAGAGTGAAAAAGCACTCAGAGTGAGAGGCTGCCAAGGCGATGGCTTTGGGGAGTGAGGTGCCAAAGTGATTGGAGGTACTGAGAGGGAACCTCAAAAGTCTGTGTGTAAATTCTGCTCAAGTCCATGGCCAACACCTGGGCTGCACAAGCTTGTCGAGAAACTCAATAAGGATTGGTAGATACTAGCTTGGTAAGCCGAGAGCTAAGATAAATTATATGTCAGGAAATGCTGGAGTAATATCATGGTTAGGATTTACCCTAAATGTAGAGAACTTGGTGAAAACTTCTAACGTTAAGGGTCCCAGCTGAAACCCTAAAAAGGCTTCACCCTAAGAGCAATGTCTATACCCTTGGAATAAAGGCGAAACTAAAATAAGCTTATCATTAAAAAGCATAAGCCAGGCTTAGATATGATCACAGTGATCTGATGATAATTTTTCTGCTTTCTAGAATTAAACTCAACACTCTTTTGAGAAAAATAGCACAATCCAGGGCGTCTACAATGCATCATCTAAAATGTCCTGTATATAGTAAAAAATTAATAGACATGCATGGAGGGAAAAAATCATGGCCAATAAAGTATTAAAAGATAAAAGTATTGAATTTTTATCTTAAATCAAACATCTAAGCTTCTACCTTAAGATACTAGAAAAGGAAGAGTAAAATACCCCAAATCAAGCAGAAGAAAGAAAAATAGATTTGTTTCCTGAGAATCTGTTCAAATACAGGAAAAGCCACAGCTATAGGTTAGCTTTTGTCAAGTATTCTCTCCTTGTTTAGGGTGCAAACAGCAAACAGGTATTTTTTTAAGGTGAGGATAATGACTCTTAGAGGTCAAGGGAATAACCTGTATCAGATGATCTGTAGAATTAATTTTACAAGAACAGCAAAAACTAATTACTAATTTGGTAGCCATTTCAGCCACAGAAGCCAATTAAACTGCACAGTCTGAGCACCATCTGGGCTATATAATTACCTTCATAATTGTACTTCTGATGTTGAATCGCAGCACCAGTGCACAGGGTTTGGTAGGAATCACGGGTCCATGTAGTACCACTATCTTTTGATATCCGAATTCATGCTTCAATTCATTCATTTATCCTCTATGTAAATATTAGATATTTCAGGAGTGGACAGGGAAGTAAAAGTTTCTAACTCTGGTTTCTAATCAGAATCTGTTTGAGTTTACTCCCAATTATACATTCCAAAAGGCAAGATATTTAAGTGAACTATTATTTTTTCTATAAGTGACATAAACTGAATAATTATTTTTTAAGATTGATAGTATTTTTTTAAACTTAAGTTATTATCATGCACTCTTACTACAGAGTTTTTCACATGGTTTGGACTTAAAGTAAAAATGTTAAATATAGTGATCAATCTTTGTATAGCATTTTAAAACTCACTGTGCATTTTCACAGATATCAACATATTCAATATCAGGTTATTAAAGGAATCAAAAAAATTGAGGTTTGTTATTGATAAGTTAGAACTTGAATAAAGTTTTCATAAAAAAAATACTACGCTCTTCTAGTACAACATCCTTTTGGTTTTCAGGTGATAAAAGCTTCAATGCCTAATGTTATCTTTTATTAAAACTTTGGTTATTTACCTAAGAATAAAAGAAATTATTTTAAATTTAACAACCAGCACATTTTTTTGTTTGATGTCTCTGAACCGGGCTCTAAACTATGTTCTGGTTATCTGTGCCTGTGGATCATGCTATTTGAAATATCCAGCCCTGTATAAATGGGATTCCTGGTTATACACATGTAATAACCATCACTGCTCACCATGTGCTCTGAGACCAGCAGGCGGGATCAGTAAAACAACTGTGTGACTCAGGTTAGAGAGTCTCCCACCAAGCAATTCATTTGCACTGGGAAACATTTTCATTCATTTTAGTTGGCTGAGCTGCTTTTCTCTTTGTTTGTGCTCTTGCCTCTGTGGACAGTAAAGAAAGGGCAATTAGTTATACATGCTGGTACTTTGTAGACACAAGCTAATCTAATTGTGGTGAATGGGAGGAGTCAGTTTCATGTAAATTTAAATAAATCAAAGAGCACTGGAGTGTCCTAAAGAATTTACCTCCAACGACTGTGGGGTTTTTACCAGGTTTTTTAATGCTTGCTTATCAAATCATGAGGCTTATTATGATACAAGTTTATTAAATAGTGACATTATAATAGGGATGGTGTTAAGTACAGACGGTGTTAAGAAAACTTGAAATAAGGCTAAAGGAGTTGGCATGTCCATTCGGTGTTATATCAGAGCATTGTTCAATAGACATTGTTAAGATACAAGAATTATTTAATTTTCTAAGAATGTGTTTGACTATTATTTGATTAGAGCCCAGCCCCTGGGAAATTATATGTTAATTTACAGAATTGCGTCTTCTAGAAATGCAAGTGATTTTGTCTAGGCTAAAAGATATTACAATTCTTTATTGTTTTATTGGCCTGTAGGACATTAGCTTGCTTTATATCTAATCTAGAAATCTTATTATAACATTCTTTCAAAAATGATTAAAAATACCCATTTCCTCAAATGGTCTTGAGTCTGATTTACCATACATGGTGGCTCCTCACCAGTGGAAAAAAAAAAAGTCTTTGGCATGTGCTTATCCTACATATCTGTTGAGTTTTATTTTTAATGTCTTGAATTTTACACTGACAACAAAAATATGTGCTTGGTCCAATTGGTACTATTGAAGAACTTAGTAAGTAGAACAGATTTATAATTGCTTTCCAGGGATCTTTCAGGTTTAATAAGAAACTGCTTTCTCCCTCTCTCTCATATATATGTATTTAATCTCCAAAATATTTAGTGATCTTTTTAGGAACACAAAACTATGTAGTGACATTTTCGTCACTTACATTTCTTTGTGGAATCTCATAGCTTATTTCTTGAGAATATTATATCCAGTAAAAGGATACTCATGTCAAAGGAAACAATGGTAGCAGTCAGCTAAATGACACATATTCCTTTGTTCCAAGAAGGAGCAGAGACATTTGTCACCCTTGGTTCAGACACTTCTAGAGGGAGTTTCAGAATATTTATAAATCATCAGGAATAATCTACACCCAGAGCAGTGCATTGCTCTGGCAATGACAGATGCCTCAAGAAATCTGGAACACTTGCCAGCTGCCACTTGAGCCTTTTATTTATGAACTTTGGGCTCTTTAAAAGTGAGAATAAAGCAACTAACCACTATTTCTCACCTTTCTGAAGATAAAAAACCCTGCCTGCTGTTGGTTGTAAATTTAAAGGTATATTTCTTTATTAACTTCACAGTTTCACTGAGTGGTATTTTTCCTGATGGTTGAGAGAAAGTTAACTTTCTTTAAAAAGTGAAGGTTAAAAAGCAAATCCTTTTCATTCATTGAAAGAGGGAAATGAGTGCCACTTTTGTTCTTAAGAAAATCATTTTCATGGGCTACATTATAGAAATAACTGGAAGCCTTTTGTTGCTGCTGTTAATAATGTAGTACATATGGTTTTTCTCCTTCAATTTGTTAATATGGTTTATCACATTGATTGTTTTGTGTATATCAAAGAATCCTTGCATTCTTGGAATAAACCCCACTTGATCATGGTATATGATCCTTTTAATGTGCTGTTGGATTCTGTTTGCTAGTATTTTGGTGAGGATTTTTGCATCTATTTTCATCAGTGATATTGGCCTGTAGTTTTCTTTTTTTGTAACGTATTTGTCTGGTTTTGGTATCAGGGTGTGGTGGCCTCATAGAATGAGACTGGGAGTGTTCCTCCCTCTGCTATATTTTGGAAGAGTTTCAGAAGGATAAGTGTTAGCTCTTCCCTAAATGTTTCATAGAATTAGCCTGTGAAGCCATCTGGTACTGGGCTTTTGTTTGTTGGAAGATTTTTAATCACAGTCTCAATTTCAATGCTTGTGATTGGTCTGTTTATATTTTCTATTTCTTCCTGGTTCAGTCATGGAAGGTTATGATTTTCTAAGAATTTGTCATTTCTTCCAGGTTGTCCTTTTTATAGGCATATAGTTGCTTGTAGTAATCTCTAACGATCCTTTGTATTTCTGCAGTGTCAGTTATTACTTCTCCTTTTTCACTTCTAATTCTATTGATTTGAGTCTTCTCCCTTTTTTTCTTGATGAGTCTGGCTAATGGTTTATCAATTTTGTTTATCTCCTCAAAGAACCAGCTTTTAGTTTTACTGATCTTTGCTATTGTTTCCTTCATTTTTCTTTCATTTATTTCTGATATGATCTTTATGATTTCTTTCTTCCTGCTAACTTTAGGGTTTTTTTGTTCTTCTTTCTCTAATTGCTTTAGGTGTAAGTTTAGTTTTTTTATTTGAGATGTTTGTTGTTTCTTGAGGTAGGATTGTATTGCTATAAACTTCCCTCTTAGAACTGTTTTCCTGCATCCCATGGGTTTTGGGTTGTCATGTTTTCATTGTCATTTGTTTCTAGGTACATTTTGACTTCCTCTTGATTTCTTCAGTAATCTCTTAGTTATTTAGTAGTGTATTGTTTAGCCTCCACGTTTTGTATTTTTTATGGATTTTTTTTACTGTAATTGATATCTATTCTCATAGCATTGTGGTGAAAAATGATACTTGATATGATTTCAATATTTTTAAATTTACCAAGAAAATTTTTGACCCAAGATATGATCTATCCTGGAGAATTTTCCATGAGCACTTGAGAAGAAAGTGTATTCTGTTGTTTGTGGATGGAATGTCCTATAAATATCAATTAAGTCCATCTTGTTTAATTTAAAGCTTCTGTTTCCTTATTTATTTTCACTTTGGATGATCTGTCCAATGGTGAAGGTAGGGTGTTAAAGTCACCTACTATGATTGTGTTACTGTTGATTTCTCCTTTTATGGCTGTTAACATTTGCCTTATGTATTGAGGTGCTCCTATGTTGGGTGCCTAAATATTTACAGTTGTTATATCTTCTTCTTGGATTGATGCCTTGATCATTATGTAGTGTCCTTCTTGGTCTCTTGTAATACTCTTTATTTTAAAGTCTATTTTGTCTGATATGAGAATTGCTATTCCAGCAGTCTTTTGATTTCCATTTGCATGGAATATCTTTGTCCATCCCCTTTTAGTCTGTAAGTGTCCCTAGGTCTGAAGTGGGTCTCTTGTAGACAGCGTACATATGGGTCTTGTTTTTGTATCCATTCAAACAGTCTATGTCATTTGGTTGGAGCATTTAATCCATTTACATTTAAGGTAATTATCGATATGTGTGTTCCTATTACCATTTTCTTAATTGTTTTGGGTTTGTTATTGTAGGTCTTTTCCTTCTCTTGTGTTTCTTGCCTAGAGAAGTTCCTTTAGCATTTGTTGTAAAGCTGGTTTGGTGGTGCTGAATTCTCTTAGCTTTTGCTTGTCTGTAAAGATTTTAATTTCTCCATTGAATCTGAATGAGATCCTTGCTGGGTAGAGTAATCTTGGTTGTAGGCTTTTCCCTTTCATCACTTTAAACATGTCTTGCCACTCCCTTCTGGCTTGCAGAGTTTCTGCTGAAAGATCAGCTGTTAACCTTATGGGGACTCCATTGTGTGTTATTTGCTGTTTTTCCCTTGCTGCTTTTAATATTTTTTCTTTGTATTTAATTTTTGATAGTTTGATTAACGTGTCTTGACATGTTTCTCCTTGGACTTATCCTGTATGGGACTCTCTGTGCTTCCTGGACTTGATGAGCTATTTCCTTTCCCATATTAGAGAAATTTTCATCTATAATCTCTTCAAATATTTTCTCAGTCCCTTTCTTTTTCTCTTCTTCTTCTTAAACCCATATAATTTGAATGTTGGTGTATTTAATGTTGTCCCAGAAGTCTCTGAGACTGTCTTCATTCTTTTTTCTTTATTCTGTTCTGTGGTAATTATTTCCACTATTTTATCCTCCAGGTCACTTATCCGTTTTTCTGCCTCAGTTATTCTGTTATCGATTCCTTCTAGAGACTTTTTAATTTCATTTATTGTGTCGTTCATCATTGGTTTTTTGCTCTTTAGTTCTTCTAGGTCCTTGTTAAATATTCCTTTTATTTTCTCCATTCTATTTCCAAGATTTTTGATCATCTTTACTATCATTACTCTGAATTCTTTTTCAGGTAGACTGCCTATTGCCTCCTCGTTTGTTTGGTCTGGTGGGTTTTTATCTTGCTCCTTGCTCCTGTGTGTTTCTCTGTCTTCTCATTTTGCTTAACTTACTGTGTTTGAGGTCTCCTTTTCACAGCCTGCAGGTTCATAATTCCCATTGTTTTTGGTGTCTGCCCCCAGTGGGTAAGGTTGGTTCAGTGGGTTGTGTAGGCTTCCTGGTGGAGGGGACTGGTGCTTGTGTTGTGGTGGATGAAGCTGGGTTTTGTATTTCTGGTGGGCAGGACCGTATTTGTTAGTGTGTTTTGGGGTGTCTGTGACCTTATTATGATTTTAGGCAACCTCTCTGATAATGGGTGGGATTGTGTTCCTGTGTTGCTAGTTGTTTGGCATAGGGTGTCAAACACTGTAGCTTGCTGGTTGTTGAGTGGAGCTGGGTCTTAGCAAGGAAATGGAGATCTCTGGGAGAGCTTTTGCCATTTGATATTAGGTGGAGCTGGGTGGTCTCTGGTGGACCAATTTCCTGAACTCAGCTCTCCCACCTCAGAGGCACAGGCCTGACACCTGGCCGGAGCACCAAGACCCTGTCAGCCACACGGCTCTTCAGTATTTCAGATGCAGCCTCATAGGGACTGCAGAATCTGGGTGAGGTGGCTGATTTTTTTCCCTATATCTGATAGATCTGCATAATCATCCTGGCAACCTGACAGTAGTGCCGGCAGCCCAGCCCCACACTTGCATTGACCAGGAGCCCTGAACCACCTGCACACGGGGCAAGGGTGGAAGCGGAGAACCACAGTTTGTTTTTAAAGTTCAAACAACATATAAAACTATGGGGGATAAATTTTAAAAGAATCATTCCAATCCCAATTCCAGAAACCATTTTCATTTCATACCTCACTTTCCAGGTGTCTTTTATTGTGAATGCATGAAAATATAGTTAAAACATAATTTTATTTACAAATTTAATAATTTTACTGAGTTGTGAAAATAATGTTATATGAGCAGAATAATTAGTAATTTAATTAAGTATAAAGGAAATGCTAGAGTTTCATGAAATATTTCTTTAATATAATACATGTTAGTGCCCAAATTATTTCTACAAATTATGATAAAATATTTTTTCACAATTAAAAAATAATTATTGGATTTACAATGTTGTGCTAGTTTCAGGTGTACAGCACAGTGATTCAGTTATACATATGCACATATTCCTTCTTTTTCAGGTTCTTTTCTCACATAGGTTATCACAGAATATTGAGTAGAGTTCCCTGTGGTATACAGTAGGTCCTTGTTGGTTATCTACCTTATATATTGTAGTGTGTGTGTTCATTCCAAGCTTCTGATTTATCCTTTCCTGTCACATTTTCTCTTTGGTAACCATAAGTTTGTTTTATAAACCTGTATGTCTGTTTCTGGTTTTAAATAAGTTCATTTGTATATTTTTTTAAAAAAAATTAGATTCCACATATGAGTGATATCATATGATATTTGTCTTTCTCCGTCTGATTTAGCTCACTTAATGTGATAATTTTTAGGTCCATCCATGTTGCTGCAAATGACACTATTTTGTTCTTTTTTATGGTTGCATAATATTCCATAGTATATCTGTACCACATCTTCTTTATTCTGTTGATGGACATTTAGGTTGTTTCCATGTCTTGGCTATTGTAAATAGTGCTACTATGAACACAGGGGTGCATATTTCTTTTTGAATTATAGTTTTCCTTGGGTATGTGCCCAGGAGTGGGATTGCTAGATCATACGGTAGCTCTATTTTTAGTATTTTGAGAAACCCCCACACTGTTTTCCATAGTGGCTGCACCAGTTTACATTCCCACCAACAGTGCAGGAGGTTTCTCTTTTCTCCGCACCCTCTCCAGCATTAATTGTTTGTAGACTTTTTGATGATGGCCATTCTGACTGGTGTGAGGTGATACCTCACTGTAGTTTTGATTTACATTTCTCTGATAATTAGTGAGGTTGAGCATCTTTTCATATGCTTTTTGGCCATCTGTATGTCTTCTTTGGAGAAATGTCTATTTAGATCTTCTGCCCATTTTTTTGACTGGGTTGTTTGGTTTTTTTGACATAGTGATTCACAATTTTTAAAGGTTATACTCCATTTATAAAATGTTAGCTATATTCCCTGTGCTGTACAATATACCCTTGTAGCTTATTTATTTTATACATAGCAGTTTGTACCTCTTAATTCCCTAACCCTGTCTTGCTCTTCCCCCCTTCTCTCTCCCCACTGGTAACCACTAGTTTGTTCTCTACATCTGTGAGTCTGTTTCTTTTTTGTTACATTCACTAGTTTGCTGTATTTTTTAGATTCCACATATAAAAGATATCATACAGTATTTGTCTTTCTCTGTCTGACTTATTTTACTAAGCCTAATACCCTCCGAGTCTATCCATGTTGTTGCAAATGGCAAAATTTAATTTTTTTAGTATTTTTAGTATTCCATTGAATATATATACCACAACTTCTTTACCAATTTGTCTGTTGATGGATACTTAGTTTGCTTCCTTATCTTGGCTATTGCAAATAATGCCTGCAGCCCTTTTTCTTTCCTTCTATTTTTGGGAAGACATCCTTCCTTCAGTTGAACAATAATCTCTCCATCTGTGTTTATAAGCAACCCTTCTGTAGAGGTGGTTTTCCATCAATTATTTTTCTTACTCCCCATGCCATGACATCCATCTTCTCTATTTGGCTCCTTCTCATCAACAGTAAAACATTCTCAAGTCTCTCCCATCTTCAAAAAGCATATCCTTTATTCCCCCAGAAGCTGTCCTTTCTCCTACCATTTATGGCCAAGTTTAGCTACATATATCCATACCTATCTTTGTTTCTCATTTCCTACGTATTCCTCAGCCTACTAAGTCTGACTTCTGTCCCTACCAGTATGCTTACCTTGCTCTCACCAAGATCGATAAAAATTTATGTATTTAAAAAAAATTCTTTTGTATTTAAACATTTTTTTTAATTTTTTATTAAGACCAATAAAATTTTTTGAAGAATGTTAATAGGATGGAGTTTTCCTCTTGTTTAGACTTTCAAATCTTTTAAAAAAAATTTTTGGCAAAATACACATAACAGAAAATTTGCCATCTTAACCATTTTGAAGTGTACAATTTGTCATTTTGTGACTGGTTTAGTTCAATCAGCATAATGTCCTCAAGGATATCCATGTTGTAGCATATGACAGGATTTCCTTCCTTTTTAAAAGCTGAATAATATTCCATTGTATGTATACACTACAATTTGTTTATCCTTTTATTTGTCAATGGACAGTTAGTTTGCTTTCAATTTTTGGCTATTGTGAATAGTGCTACTATGAACATGGGTATACAAATATCTTTTCAAGACCCTGCTTTCAATTATTTTGGGTATATACCTAGGAGTGGAATTGCTGGACCATATGGTAATTCCCTTTTTAACTATTTGAGGAATAAACATACTGTTTCACATAGCAGCTGCACCATATTCATTTCCACAAACAGTGCCCAAGAATTCCAATTTCTCCACATCCTTGCCAATACTTCTCTTATTTTCTGTCTTGTTTTTGATAGTGACCTTCCTAAAGGATGTAAGGTAGTATCTCATTGTAGATTTGATTTACAGTTTCTGTAATTATTGGTGATATTTAACATCTTTTTTATGTGCTTATTGACCATTTGTATATTTTCTTTGGAGGAATGTCTATTTAATTTCTTTGTCCATCTTTAAACATTTATTGTTATTTTTGAATTAAACAGATTCTTTATATATTCTGGATATTAATCTCTTTCTTGACTTGAAAATATTTTCTCCCATTCCATTGGTTGTCTTTTCATTCTGTTGGTTGTGTTCTTGATGCATAGAAGTTTTTAATTTCAATGTAGTCAAACTTTTTCTTTTTTTCTTTTGTTGCCTGAGCTTTTGGTATAGGATTGAGTCTTATTTCAAGTACACATTGTGATTTTATACTGCATTTACTGACTTCTTTATATGACATATGGGATTTTAGCATACAGAGTTCCCCCCAACCCAATTTGATCCCATCACGGTATTTACTTGTTATGAACTAAGGCATTCATTTTTCTCTCTAACGCTGATTTCCACAACTTTTAGACTTGGTACTATGTTATCTATTTAAATGAATACAATGCTCATTACCCAGCCTCTTTATTCTTCACTTTCCTCCCTGTGTCCTTTATTTTGATTCATCTCTTAAGTCATTGGATTTCAGGGTTCCATATAACTAACCTCAAGGAGAGTCCCAGGTGTCATGTTCTCTACCCATGCACAGGCAACACTGCCTTGCTACCAACTTGGTACCTGAGGGATCCTCTCTTTCCTCCTTCCAACCTTTCCAAGTGTGGTTTGCACTTGTCTCATTTAGCCAGTTTGAGGCATTCTGGAGGACAAGCTACAAAATACAAATTGTATAAATTCAGTGATTCTACATATGAGTCAAATGCTCTTATTTTTGCATTTAAAACTGTCATTGCATAATATAAAAATGAATACTAAATTTATACTAATATTTTAAATTTTAATTTTTCTTTACTTAGAATGACACATAGCAAATGAAATGTACTGTAAACATCTAGAGAGAGAGAGGATGCAGAAGAAAGCAGAAAGCTTTGTACTTTAGTATTTTTAACAGAATTTTTTCCTAGCTTTTTGAACAAAGAGCCCTGCATTTTCATTTTTCATTCTGTCTGTATATGTATATATGTATATATCTATACTTTTTTAGTAAAAATATTGCTTAACTTTATTTTTATGTAAGTTAGCTAATTTTCAGTTTTAAATTGTCAATCCTTTTAGTCTATTTCAAGTTATCTCAATATCTTGTTGTTTCATGTTTTATACATTATATTTCCAAAGTTTCTTTATATTTATTTTAATAATAGTATATGTTTTACTTCCACAATTTTACACATAATTTTCTATTTTTCAAGAGATTTAGGTGTGTTGGTCATAGCAAAACAATTTCAAAAATCTCTTCATTTTTCTCTGTGATTTTGTCTTTTCCTTTTCTTCTTGATGCCAAAATGCTCTACAAATAGAGTAATAGTGTAGAGTTAGATTTCCCCCTGTGGTTTGAATTCATGCTCATCTACTCTATAGGATGGCCAAGTGAAAGAAATAATTTATTTGAATTTTTAGGGTGAAAAGTGGAGTGGGAGGACTACTGTCAAACATAGTTTTGATCAGATGAAGGGTAGGATGTTATTGCCCCTGAGGTTTCTTCTGTGTGTGTGTGCGTGTGTATGTGTGTGTGTGTGTGTGTGTGTGTGTAGGTGCATAGGCAAATTCTAAACACCATTTATTTTATTTAAGCACAATTTAAGAAGAGTGTGAGAGCATGAAAGAGTAAAGAGTAAATGATGAATGAGGGTCAAGGAGTGGGGAGCCACAAGTGGAAGGTGCACATGGAACCATGGGCTGAGGGCTCCTAGATACCTATGCGATAAAGAGTACTGGAGAAAAAATAACTCACTGTCCTTAAAAAAAACTGACTCTTCTGTAGCCAAGGGGACAAGCAACTACTAAAACCAGTTTTTTTTTTTTTTTTAAAGATGTTGGGGGTAGGAGTTTATTAATTAATTAATTAATTTTTGTTGTGTTGAGTCTTCGTTTCTGTGCGAGGGCTTTCTCTAGTTGTGGCAAGCGGGGGCCACTCTTCATTGTGGTGTGGGGGCCTCTCACTATCGCGGCCTCTCTTGTTGTGGAGCACAGGCTCCAGATGCACAAGCTCAGGAGTTGTGGCTCATGGGCCTAGTTGCTCTGCGGCATGTGGGATCCTCCCAGACCAAGGCTCGAACCCGTGTCCCCTGCATTAACAGGCAAATTCTCAACCACTGCGCCACCAGGGAAGCCCCTAAAACCAGTTTTTAACCCATTTAATCATTATAATGACAGAACCTAGTGACACTGCTGCTGGTAATCATGTTCCCATGGCCAAGCTCAATAAGGCCTGGCATACGCACCTCTGAGAATCAACCGACCCCTTGAAATACACGCTTGCCATGGCCTCTGAGTCAGACCAGCTCTTTTCTCCAGTGGGTGTGGCCATGAGCTACAAATGGGGCTCCCAGTTGGCTTTAGTAAGTAGTAACTTCACCCCTTGTGTTCAGATGCAGAGTGGTGGTCTCCTCTGCATCAGATTCATTCACAGTTCTCCTCCTTCAAAGATAATTTGTCATGTACAGAATCATCAGTGTTGTTCTTTAATACTTTGAATTCTTTGTATCAGTACTTATCAGCTTTATTTAATTAGAGGCTAGGATTAGGGAATCTAGCTACTGTGATTAATTTGAAAGTTGCCTTTTATTAAAAAAAGTCAAATAATGCTGCAATGAAAACTGTTTCCTCAAGTCAACAAGCTAACTAATGTTTATAAAGTCAAACACACTCATGTTTGAATAGCGAATAAAAATTGGCAGCCTAGAGGCTACTGATCTTATCTCACGCCAGCTCACAGCAGGGTCAGTTCTCTCTATTTTCTACTTAGATGGAGGGCAGTGCCCATGCAGTTTAACTGTATGGCAAATTACACACAAACTTGTAATGAATGTCTTTGTGATATGGCCAGATTAAAAACAGAAAGTATGTCTACAAACCAGAATCATCTTAACAGTTGAGAGAGTTTACCTCTATCTTACACATATTTCAGAAATAAACCCTTCCTTTGTATTTATTGATCTGGAGAAAGTCCCTGTCTTGCATGTGCTTTCACCACATATGCTCGTACAGGCACACAATGCAGAACCACCCTATAAAGATGTATCACCTCTTCCAGTAAGATATACTAGCCCCTCCCAGTTCATGAAGAGGTCCCTCATCACAGCCAGCTTGGATTCTACTCCCAAGCCCTACACAGGGAGAGACCAGAACCTCCTGATCTGGAGCTTGATACTCATGACGTGCCCACATTTATACTATGGATTTCATCTTCACCTGAGGTTACTCATATGACCACAGAAATATCCTTGAGACAGAATGATGATGCTTGTCATCGTCAACTTGAAACCTGTGTCCTGGGCCTGGACCCGAATTCTTGCATTACTCTAGGGATCCAGTTGTTTTATTCATTGTGTAACTACCTTGTGACCAGCACAATTATATACTGATTCATGTTAAACTGTTCAATGTTTAATGTTAACATGTAAATATATCCCAGTTTTTTGTAATCTTGTTTTGCATTTCTTTAATTTTTAAAACATATTACAGCTCTAAAAAAATGGAAGTGATCTGGCTTACATGAGCTTCAGAAACGCATTCATCTCCTCAATTCATCTCCTCCTCCTGTCTACCCAGTTCTATGCTCTGTGTCAGCTCTTCTCCCCCAAGTGTAAGCCATGCATTTTGTGGGGGGGCGGTTCCTAGAATGAGACTAGATGTAGCAATTTAAAGGAGCATGGGGGAAGCCCCTGTGTGGAGGAGAAACCAGTATGATACTGACTCATCGTCTTGCTGAAAGAACACAAGATGTGCTGGCTGAGACAGAAAGTGGAGAATGGCTTTGGGGAAGACAGCATCTGAGGTGACTCCTGAGGGGGCCAGGAGGAGACTGCCAGGCAGAGAAGGACATTCTGGAATTCAAAAATAGGAGAAGGTTTTTTGTCGCCTTCCTCCAGATGGCTGAATAAAAATTCCTGGATATCTATAGACCAGAAGCATCCTGTGTATTTTGGATGACTATAATCTAAAGACCATGCCCACGAAGGAAATTGAAGGCTTCTTCTTGACCTGTCGTAGGCCAAGTTCCAACCAAGAGTAGGACAGCCTCCTCCTTTGTCTCCATTAGCTGCTCTGCACGGGTCACCACGGTCTTCTTGTTCTACCACAAAGATGAGTCAGGGGTCTGTGCACTTGACAGGGAGCTCCCCCAGCCTGAGGTCCCGTATAGTGTGGAGAGCAGCCCCTGGTCCTCAGTCAGGCTCTAAAAAGCAATACCATCATCTTGGAAGCCAAAGGCTCTGTATTGTGGGGCTCACACCCTCAGTCTTTCCTTGGATCAGAGGTAAATACTAGGGGTTAAGTAATTTGTAAGGAAGCTATGTGACTCAGGTGGCCCAGGGCGAGCACGTGCTGTTTGGTGGCTACATTGTGGCCTGAGTAGAGTTGTCAGGGCCAGTCAGGGCATAGAGGGTGCCGGGGGCCAGTTTGCAGCTGTTCTGCTTCTATGGTGCCAGGAGGGCCTGAGGCAGAGGAGGAGGAGAAGACGAGGAAGGATGGGAGGAAGAGGCAGTGGGGAGGAGGTGGGGGGAGAAGTCCAAAGCCTGAACCCTGGACCCTCCAAGTTTAGAGATCACAGAGATGAGAAGAAAGCAGCACAGAGAGTAGAAAGAGCAGTCAGTGTGTCAGAAGGAAAGCTAAGAACCCAAGTCAGGAAAGGGCATCCACGAGGAGAGTGTGTTCAACAGCCCAAATGGTGCTGGTAATTCTAGGAAGATGAGGCCTAAGAAGCAGTCTTCCGATTTAGCAATCATTGTGACCTTGACAAGAATAGCTTCAGGAGAAGTTATTGGATTGAGTTCAAGGGAGAATGAAAGAATGATTAAAAACAATTACAGGGCTTCCCTGGTGGCGTAGTGGTTGAGGGTCCGCCTGCCAATGCAGGGCACGCGGGTTCGTGCCTCGGTCCGGAAAGATCCCACATGCTGCAGAGCAGCTGGGCCAGTGAACCATGGCCACTGAGCCTGCGCATCCGGAGCCTGTGCTCCGCAGCGGGAGAGGCCACAGCAGTGAGAGGCGCGTGTACCGCAAAAAACAAAAACAAAAACAATTACATATGTTTCTTGTGTATGTTTTCCTGTAAAGGAAGGGGAGAAATGGGGAAACAGGGCTGGAGCTGTAGAGGGAAATGGGGAGAAGAAACTAGAAGGGGATGCATGTTTGATTTCTTGTTTGTATTCTCCCCAGATTAGTGGAAGGGGAAAATGAGGCAGAGGAAGGGAGAATACCTAGTGAGTGAGAGAGAAGGATGTCATGCCCAGATGGTGGGGCTGCCCCAAGATGTCATGGACAGGCCATTCGCCATAACAGGAGGGAAGATAAGTGCGGCACATGCCATGGGGGGGCTTTGGCAATTTTCATCTGGTTAACATCTATGTTCTTAGAAATCAAGCAGTTTGATTCTGGTCTTTCAATACCAGCTGATGGATTATCCTAATTCAGCTTTCCTTTAGAAAAGCTAATTTCAAGGCTCTCTATGATTGGACCATAAATTAAAATCTTCTAGGGCATCAAGTCCATCAGTGATTCTAGTTAGACGATGGGGTTATTTTGTGACACATGAAAGTTTATGGCAAGCAACTGTATAACATTTTGTTATTTTAATAAGGGAGAAAGAACATGGCCTATTGTATGATTAGATCAACCCAAGGAAATGGGATTTCCAACTATCTGATCTTTGCTTTCTGTTCATATTCAAATGTGACAGCCCCATTTTTCTCTCAAATAATGAATGATTGTGTACTAATCTGGATTCTCCAGAGAAGTAGAAACAATCTGATATATAGAGAGAGGTTTATTATAAGAAATTGGCTCATGTGGTTATCAAGGCTGAGAAGGCCTAAGATTTACAGCCAGCGAGCTGAAAACCCAGGAAAGCTGATGGTATGGTTCTTGTCCAAGTCTGATGGCCTGAGAAGCAGAATTGCTGGTGGTGTAAGTTCTAGTCCCAGGCCAAATCCAAATGCCGGAGAAGACCGCTGTTCCAACTTGAAGACAGTCAGACAGAGAAAGCAATTTTTCTCTTACTGCATCTTTTTTTTTTTTCTATTCAGGCCTTCAATGGTTTGGATGATGCCCACCTACATTGGAGAAGGCAATATGCTTCATTCAGTCTACTGATCGAATGCTAATCTTATCCAGAAATGTCCTTACAGATGCACCCAGAATGATATTTAAGCAAATATCTGTGCACCCAGCGACCCAGTCAAATTGACACAGAAAACTAAACATCACAAATAGATACACATGAAAATAAATGTAAAGTGCATATTTAAGGGAAACCGATGCCATTTGTTAGGCAATGAGGCCATCCAAAATATGGAAAATTATCAGAATATAGTTGGGAAATAATCAGAACAGGGAACTGTTGTGGATCTTCTTTTGTGTGTGTGTGCTGACATATTATATAACAGCATATAGCAGAAGAAAACATCTTTGGAAATTAAGACAAGAAGATCTTATGTTAGGAATGCATTATTTTGTTAGGGCTGCCATAACAAATTCCCACAGACCAGGTGATTTAAACAACAGAAATTTATTTTCTCACAGTTCTGGAGGCTGGAGGTCCAAGATCAAAGTGTCAGCAGGTTTGGTTTCTTCTGAGGGTTGTCATGGAAGGATCTGTTCCAGGCCCCTCTCCTTGGCTTACATCTGACTGCCTTGTCACTGCCTTGTCCCCACACGTCCTCTTTGTGCACTCATGTCCCCATGAGTGCATGCTCTTCTTATGAGGAAACCAGTCAGATTGGATTGAAGCTCACCCTAGTAGCCTCATTTTAACTTAATCACCTACGGGTGTTATTTTGGAAAATAAGTGAAGAATGTGCATCAACACAAAGGAGTCATGAGCTGTGTCAAATGAGAAATATGAAAACTGAGACTTGACTATTGGCTTTGGAAATGTGACTTGACAATTGGTGATTTGACAAGAGTAGTTTTGGTAGAGTGTCAAAAGTCTGACTGGAGTGGGTTTAAGAAAGTATGGATGGAGAAGATTTGGGGAGAGTAAGTACAGACAATTTGGTGTAGAGGGGAGCAAAGTGGGCCAGTAAATAGCTGAGGAAGTGGGCCAAAAGAAGGGTTTTATTTACTTATTGTAAGATGGGACATATAATAATAAACTTGGATGATATTAGAAATAATTCAAGGAAAAGTGAAAAATTACAAGAGGAGAGAGAGGAAATCCTTAATGGACCTTTGTCCTTAATTAGGTACATGGATGGATAGATCATCCTGTTGTAAGGTGGGGAAACCCAGTGTCCTGGAGCAGATGCTGGTGGGCAGGTAAATGCAAGATAAGTGGCTTGTGGAAATTCTCTACTGATTTCTTCGCTTCTAGTGAAGTCAGAAGAAAAATAAGAAGCTGAGAGTGAGGTTTGTGAGGAGATGTGGGGAGAGAGAAGAGTGAGGGAAGGTTTAAAAAGTGGAGAAGAAAGAAGTCAAGAGACACAGAAGCATAGTGTTTTTTGGCAAAATTCAGTGTACACAGATGTTTCCGCTCACTTGATCTCAACACAGTTGTGCATTTTTCTCTATTCTATTTGGCTGCTCAGGTGCAGACAAAGGAAAGGTGGAAGGGTGGAGTTAACCAGGGTTGTGGTTTTGTCTCCACAGTGAGTTCTAGGAGATGAGAGAGGGACAAGAGTGCACGTACTGCATAGAGCCACAAACTGTGGGATTTAAGAGGTGTAATCAAGGAGAGATGGCAGCAAGACAGTGACAGAAGGTGAAGAGAATTGGGGAACTGCTCACTGAGGAGATTGCAGTGCTAGATGTATTTGCCCAGTTATTTGGCTAAAGATGCTTAATTCTATTATTTGAGTAAATATTTGGGGTGACTGTGTTTTATTTCTCCTTTGAAATGTTTACAGAAATAATAAAGAACAAAGGGCCGACTTCTCAACTTCTGAAACTAGAATTATTTAAAAGAAGCAAACTGAGTATTGAATACTCATAAAATGACCTTTCTTATCCTGAGTATTTGAGGAGGCAGGATCAATCTTTAAGGTCACTGGAGTTGTGAGCGCCATGACATAATCAGGGAGTACCCTTGAGGCCCAGACAGAAGAGCTGTTATTAAGAAGTATAGAATATTTTTATCTGGCATCTATCAAGCTTATCTGTTCTAATGCTTCACTTTGCAGTGGAGGGATGCAAGGTGACTCAGCTTATCTGAGCCAGGTCCCTACTCAAATCCACATCTGTAGATGGTTGGGTTTTCTGCTCCCTGGCTACCTCCTAACTCACCGGATATTTTTCTGCAGAACAGGTCCACAAATAGGCTTCTTGCAATCTGCCCCCAGACATGGCTATCACCTTACACACTGCAGACGCCAATAGATCTCAGTGAGATGTGCAATCTTCCTCTACACACCCCCAAGACAGATCCTTCCACTAACAGCCTCCAAGGTGTTTTAGCACACATTGTCCAAAAGAGAACTTACTTAACATTCCTGACGAGGGGTACCAAAGGAAAAGAAGTTCCTAAAAGAAACCAAAGGAGTATTCCCAGATAGGGAGACTGTGGGTGGGAATGAGCTGCAGCAGGAGAAGAGAAATGAGCAGAAACAATGTATAACCACCCACGTTGCACTCTTGCTGATTGTCCACAGGGGGCGCCTGGGCTGGTGCTCCTATGGTTTGCAGCCCTGGCAGTCAATCTCGCCTGTATTTGCATATGGGCACCTCAAAAAGTATATTAGTTCTCCCTAAAGAGTACAACATAGTAGCTTGAAACCTCCTATCCAAGCTTCAGAGTGTGCTCAAAAGGCATTTCTTTTGTCTATCATAAATGCCCAGAGTTCTTAAATACAAGTCTGATTAGTACTGTGTGTATTAGGTGTCAGTGCCAATTATGTTTTTCTTGTCAGAAAATGAAACAAAACAAAAAACTAACTAAAAGCTACAATTTACCAGTAGCAGGAGTTTTAAGAAAATAAAGATGAAAAAGCAAATTTTCTCTTCCCAGGGGTCCTCATTTCTTTTACCAGGTTTGTCTTGTTCTGTCTGGATCTTATGATTTTCCCTACCTTTGCTTTCCAAAATTTGCTCAGACTCACATTCACAGGTCCTGTGTTTCACTTAAAATACAGGTGATGTGAGTTATAGTAGCTCCAATGCTATATGAATTTGGAGTTTGTTGATTCCTCTGTTCCCCAAAGGCCAGTCTGTCTTTGGGAAACTGTGGTTCTCCAAAAAGTGAACCATAGAGATACCATATGACCCGCCGATTCTACTCCTCAAAAGAACTGAAAACAAATGTCCACACAAAAATTTGTACCCAAATGATCATAGCAACATCATTCATAATAACCAAAAAGTGGAAATAATTCAAATGTTCATCAACTAATGAATAAACAAAAAGTAGTATATCTGTACATTGGAATAAAATGAGCAGCAAGAAAGGATGAAGTACTGGCATATGTTACAATATAGATTAATCTTGAAAAAATTACTCTGAGTAAAAAAAGCCAATCACAAAAGAACATTTATTGCATGATCCATTTATATGAATTATCTAAGATAGGCAAATATAGAGACAGAAAGTAGAATAATCTATGTAAGGGCCTAGAGGGAAGGGAGAATTGGGAGTAACTACTAATGGGTGCATGATTCCTTCTTGAGGGAACTAAAATTTTCTAAAATTAGATTGTAGTGATAATTGCACAACACTGTGAATATACTAAAGAATATTGAATTGTGCACTTCAGTTGGTAAATTGCATGGCATATGAATTATATCTTAAAAGGTACATACTGAGAGCTTTAATATGCAATGTACTATTTAAAGATCTAGGAAGGATATACAATAGATATAAGATTTGCCCATAATGAACTGAAAATACTGGTTTGTAACTTTTTTTCCCATATCTATATTATATATTATGGTTTTGTGCCAGTCTTAGCTTGATAATGATGCCGTTGGTTAGGAACACCTGGGGCACCCACCTGGGCTCTACTGCTGCCTATGGCCACTCCCACAGACATTTCCCAACCAGAGCCAATGCTGTGGCTGGACTGGTCCTGGTGGTCCTTATTATGATTGCAGGATGCACCACATCAACAATCATCAGGGAACTTTGAAAAAACAAGGTTTATTTTTCTCACTTCCTGATGAGTACTTAGCACATCTGGGCCCACACAGCAAGGTCTCGAGTGGAGAGAAAACACAAGGACCTGGGTCTTTGCCTTTATTGGGATTGAGAGTGTGGTGTCTTGGGTTTCACAGCTTTACTCTTTATTGGTGAATTTAATACATAAGAGCAGGAATTAAGGGAAGAAGGAAGAGAAAAGCAGGGTCACTCAAGAGGTCAGTTATCTAGGTCACCCAGGGCTTTCTACAAGGGAAACTTCATGGGTGGGGGGGCGTGGACTGGCTCTTTATGTAGTTGTGTAGATGGCAGTGTGTTTATTCGAGGCGGATATCTTTGAAATGAATGCCTCAGTGTTCATGTCCTGAAACTGTGTGTCCACCTGACTAAAATGAGATGAAATGAGTATTAGTTTTCCTTATCATGTCTTGTGATATAATGTGATGTTTTTCCTACCCCTGCAACAATTGATGGGCACATCAGAACTCTGAGGCCTCTGGTCACTTGACACCCAACTTCTGGGTTTGGGGCCTCAGTATGCTAGCTGAGCATGAGAGGACTACTTGGGGCACACAAAGCACTATGAAGTATGGATCCCACCCTTACCCTGCTAATTGCATCATGCACTGTGTTCCCCACTTATGTAAAGCATCTATTCCATTCCATTTTCCTTTCTTGCTTTCTTAAATCTCTCCACGCTCCCTACCCTACCCCAACTTTTTCCTCTGGTCTCTTGCATAGATCTTTAGCAGTATTGATCCCCACTAATGGAATCTTAGGGTTAAGAATATTGAGACTTTTGATTTTTATCTTCTTTTTGATAAAGGGGAAAGGAATATTAACACTATAAATCCTGAGATAAAGCCATGCACAAGGTGTTATGAAAGGCTACAGACAGGGCAAATGTTCTGAATTTGAAAATCTTGGAAACTTGGGTGAACAGAGCAAGGGGGTGCCCCCTTTATTGTAAGAGAATTTTTTAAAAAATATTTATTTATTGATTTTGGCTGTTCTGTGTCTTAGTTGAGGCATGTGGGATCTAGTTCCCTGACCAGGGATCGAACCTGGGCCCCCTGCATTGGGAGCATGGAGTCTTACCTGCTAGACCATCAGGAAAGTTCTGTAAGGAAAGTTCTGTAAGTTCTGTAAAATTTTTTTAAAAATTAATTTTATTAAAGTATAGTTGATTTACAATGTGGTAATTTCTGCTGTACAACAAAGTGTTTCAGTTATACATATATATACATTTTTATCATACTTTTTTCCATTATCGTTTATCAGAGGATATTGAATATAGTTCCCTGTGCTATACAGTAGGACCTTGTTCTTTATCCACTGTATATATAATATTTTTAGTTGCCCCTTCTTCCCAGGTAAAATTCTTCAATGACTTTCCATTTTCTTATCTTCGCTTTCAAAGCCATACTAAATTTGGCTTCAGTGCCTCTCTTCAGGCTTAATTTCTTTTAGTCCTCTGCAGACAAACAGACCTATTCATCATTTCTTTTATATGTGCCTTGCTCCAGTTCTCTACCCCTCAGATCAGGCAGACTTGAACCTCTTCACATCTATGTGTGCAGATCCATGCTGCTTCCTCCAGAAAAACTTCACCCAACCCAGAAGGAAATAATGGTAGAATTCCCCAGAATGGGGCACTCTACTTCTCTGGAACTCTCTCAAGGTCCTTTTTGCTTTCTACCTGGTTTCCTAATTGCACTGTGCATATCACAGGACTCCTAATTTACCATTTTCTTGAAAGCAGGCATTTTATCTTGTTCTATTTTATCTTAAGGATAGTAAGAATTTCTTAAATGTTTATTAAATATAAGATGAATGATAGTAATCTTAAAAGATATTTTTCAGGGAAAGGCCTCTTGTTCACTAATCATTAAATTGAGGTATACAGGTTGGAAGCCTCCTTTGTGAGATAATTTGTTGTTTTGACCGGGAGAAACCATTCCATCCCAGTTCCATCCTTGTTCAACCTCTTAGTTAAAATCTCCCTGGGCTGTAGCTCCAAAGGGCCAGATTAAATTCCCTGCTCCAACAGATATGGCCTAAGCTACTTACTACTCTTAGCCTTGGATTGCTCATTTCTAAAATGAGGGAAATAATATTCTTTGGCCTCAATTTCCCTGTCTGAAACAGGATCCCTAAACTTATTAGAAATCTGAAATATGCCCAATTTACATCTATCCCTAAGTATCTCATAATGGAAATGTTTATATTTTTACCATATTTGTTAGAAAACAAATGCTTTGGGAACCTGACCAGAGGAGAAAACAATTGGAGTGTTTAAATTGTTTATCATGGGTCTTTTTGAACACATAACAAAAAGGTAAGGTCCATTTCTCAAAGCCTTCCTGAATTTTCTAAGTACACTTAATCATCATTAAGCCTTAAATGATAAGCGAGATCAACGTGATTGCTGCAAAAACATGATAAATTACTTCTTACCACCAGCTAGATTTTAAAATATTAGAATGTTTAAAATTTTTGAGTATATTGAATATTTTATCTCTAAGACAAACCTAAGCATGTATATAGAAAACGTAAGAAAGTGATTTTACATTTAAATTAAATGCATATTAATTAATGTGGATTACATTTACCACATTTGAACTTGAAAGTAAGCTGGCAGTGAAAACTGAGCAAGGTTACGGCTTTGTGATTCTAGTGTAAAAATACTCCACAAACATAAAGTGCCCTCTAATCATTGTTTAGAATTCCTAAATAGAAAATGTTTAGGACAGCATTCAAATGTTGGCTCTCTACTCACCTAAGATGCACACCATGTGCCAGGGCAGTTCAGGCAGAACCATCCTAAGAAGGGCTGTGAATCTCTGCATTCCTGCCCTAATATTTTGTGAGTTGCATGTCATCTTATCTCAAGTGGATGTTGTGTGTGTGTGTGTACAACAGAAAAATAATATGGCTCAGTCATAAGCATTAGGTCAGTTTGTAGTAACCTTGAGGTTTAAGCATGAGGCTAAATCAGTTTCTGGATGTCAGACACTATTTTTTCTCTTAGAAGGGGATAAAAGCTCAATTAAGGCAATTCCTGTATTTTACACATGAGGCAACTCAGGCCCACAGAGATCATCCAAGTGCTTAAGGTCATAGATCTGGACTTGTCTTAATAACACATGTAATAATTATATATCTAATAACAGTGCCATGTTTTAGACATGGTCTGTAGCATTTTATGTGTATTATGTCATTTAGTCCTCACAGCCACCCTAAAAGTCAAACATTATGAGAAAATGAGGATGGAAAAAGTTTACTCCCTTATCCAAATTACACAGCTAATACCTGACAGAACTGGGATTCTATATCTGACTCTGGGTGTTTAGCTCCAAACTGCAGTCTGCAGTGCTTCTGCTGGTGGAGAAGAGCTGCCACTCCAGAAGGATGTCCACAAATGATTGTGTTATGTGGTCAGACAGCTGGTGGATGTCATACTTCTCATCCATAGTATTAATTACTTTCAGACACCTCATACCTAAGGCAATCATTTGTAAGCTCTATAAAAACTAAATCAACGTTTGATCAGGAGATCAAATATCTTAGAAAAAGAGCCACTTTTAACCTGGTGTACACAACCAAAATTTTGAAACACACACAGCAGAAGAACAAATTATCAGTAAAATGAATGTACTACACAGAATGCAATAACAATTAACCTGGTAAACATCATGTTTATATGACTGTTATATGAACGTCCACTATTCATCAAGGGGAAAAATGTTCTTTAATTTTCTTATGTATGTATCTACTTTCTTCCATGTTAATAGTCTAGCAAACATTGGCTTTGCTGTTTTCATGATGACGTAGTGAAATAAACAGTGGAATTTAATGCTGTCGTTAATGGGTAGACCATTCATTTAACTTTAATCAATGTGACTACTGAGAGTTCATTGAAAATCCATAGTCTTGCTTCTATAATATTGAAGCATAATTAATTATAGAAAGATATAATAAATGTTTCCTAAATGGATATAGAAAACATATAGAAATCTAATGGATATAGAATTAGATTTTAATAAACTAAGTGCTTGTCTATTATATAGTATATAAGGAGATTAGCATTTTCTCAGTGAGCTTTGGGATATACACTTAGAAGTGGTGGGCCTTGAAAGATAAAAATACAGTGAGGTTAGAGATTGATATAGTTTAAAGCCTGCCCTTTCTGTTCCCCTTTTTGCTGTGTATGAGCAATTGTCTATGCCATAATGGTGTAAACTAGAGGAGGAAGATGTATGTGATTTGCTGCTTTAATGCCATTGAGCCCCCAAGGATCTGGGCAGAGCTTGTTTCATTATCATGAATATAAAATTGCTACATTAGAGCTTGGTCTGAGCATACTATAACTGAATAATCCATTCACAATCTAAATATGAATCATTATTAATGCAGGATTTGTGTTAGTACTAAATCACATTATTCTTGGAAGTGTTTTATTTGTTCCAAGGTGATGTCTGTCAGTCTTGAGAGTTGTTAGAGTTATAATGAAGGCTCTAAATAGAGCAAATAATTGTCTGAGTGACTCCCTATACTGGTAAAAACTGAGTGTACTTTCATACTAGAACAATGTATGCAGTGATAGTTACATCTGAAAATATGAAGGATAGCTTCATTTGGTTATCTGTGATTTTTCTTTCTAGAAATTACTTTATTATTCATTGGTTCTTACATATGACCTATAAATGAGATAGTTATTATAAGTAGAACTTGGAATGTCAAAAATGAGGGAAGTTCCAGTCCCTGAGGTACACATAGGGAGTCAGTAGTGAAGCTGGTGATATCTCCCCATTCCCCAAAGCTCAAATTTGGGACAAATTCTGTTTTGGAAAAGATGGTTTCATAGCTCCCTGGGACACCCAACATGGAGGAAGCTGAAAAATCTAACTTAAAATTAGAGCATGATTTCTCAGATGCAACTTAAGAAACACTTTGTAATCTTTAGAGCAACCTTAAGAAAATAACTAAAAGTATATAGTAAAACATTCAAGAATGGAATTAACATAGTCAACTAAAAATATTTATTTATAGTAAAAGAAGGTAGTCAAAGAGGAATGAAGAAACAAAAAAAGATAGGAGACATAAAGAAAACAGCAAATGGCATCTTTAAAGCCAGTCATGCCAATAATTATATTCAATGTGAATGGTCTAAACATCTCAATAAAAAGACAAAGATGATTAGGCTAGATATAAAAAAAGTATCTATGTATATGCAGTCTATAAGACACACACATAGATTCAAAGATACAAAGAGTTTGGAAGTAAAAGATGGAAATGGCTATACCATACAAACAGTAATCATAAAAGAGCTGAGTGGTTATATTAATATCAGAGAAAATGAACTTTAAATAAGAAATATCAGTAGATAAAAAGAGGGTGAAAAAATGAGGAAGACATAAAAACTATAAATTTATAGACACAAAAAATGGAGCCTAAAAAGGTACAAAGCAAAACCTGACAAAATGGAAAGAAGATATAGACAAATGGAAAACTATAGTAAAAGATTTTGATATTCTCAATAATTGGAAGAACAACTATACAGAAAATTAGGAAGAATGAAGACTTGAACAACATTATTGACCAACTTGACCTAACTAACCAACATAGAATGTACTACCCAATGGCTGATGAATAATATATATTTTTTCAAGACCACCATGAGGGACTTCCCTGGTGGTCCAGTGGTAAAGAATCTGCCTTACAATGCAGGGGACATGGGTTTGATCCCTGGTCAGGGAACTAAGATCCCAAATGTTGCAGGGCCACAAAGCCCATGCGCCACAAATACTGAGGTCGCATGCCTCAATGAGAGAGTCTGTATGCCGCAAACTACAGAGCCTACGCACCCTGGAGCCCATATGCCACAACAAGAGAGAGAAAACCCACACACCACAACTAGAGAGAGAAAACCTGCACAGCACAACTAGAGAGAAGCCCGTGTGCATCAAGAAGACCTGACACAGCAAAAAAAAAGACCACCATGATCATCATCCTGGATAGCTCTAAATTTAAAAGCTTATTACTTAAAACGATTGAAATTATACAAAGAATGTTTTCTGAGCACAATAAAACTAAATGGGAAATCAACAATTGGGGAATTTATAACCTCCCATGTATTTAAAAACTTAAAAACACACTTTTAAATCACTCATAGATCAAAGAAGACATAACAAAGAAATTAGAAAGTATTTTGAAACTGAAGGAGTAGAAAAACACAGCGTATCAAAATTAATGGATGCAGTTAAAAAATTAATCTTTTGATGTCTATATAAGAAAAGAAGGGTCTCAAATCAATAACCTAAGCTTCCACCTTAAAGAAGTAGAAGAGAAAAATTAGCCCAAAGTGAAGCTGAAGAAATAAAATAATTAAATTAAAGCAGAAATCAATGAAAAGGTAATAAAAATGCTTAAAAAAATCGATACAAACAAAAGTTGGTTCTTTGAAAATATCAACAATATCAGCAACTCTTAGATAAGCTACAAGTAAATAAAACAAAGACAAAAGTATCAGACTCTGGAATGCAACAGGGTCATCCCTGCCTACTCTACAGAAATTTTAAAGATTATAAGGGAATATTACAGTCACCATTATGTTAATAAATTTGATAGCTTAGATAAAATGATCAAATTCTTTGCAAAACAAAAATTATCAAAACATCATTTCAAGAAGAAATAGAATTTTTCAATAGTACCATAACAGTTAAAGAGAATGAACTGATAATTAAAAATTTTTCCACAAAGATAAGTCTAGCCCTTGGGGTTTTACTGGGAAATTCTACAAATACTTAGAGAAGAAATAATTTCAATCCTTTATAAACTCTAAGAAATCACAGAAAGAAGGAATACTTCCCAAATCATTTTATTAAGCCAGAATTATCCTGATAGCAAAGACAGACAAAGATATCTCAGGAAAGCAGCAACAGCAAAAACTACAGACCAATATTTCTCACAAATACAAAAATCCTTAACAAAATATTAATTAATGTTTTGTTCATATAAAAATGATTACATACCATGATCAAGTGGAATTTATCCACTTGAGTTCAGAGTTGGTTTACACCTGAAAATCCGTTAGTGTAATATACCATAATAATAGAAGTAAAGAAAAAAATTTACATTATTTTAATAGATATAGAAAAAGCACTTGACTACACCAGGACCCAATTATGATCGAAAAATAAATAAATAAATAACTTGCAACAAGCTAAGAATGAGAAGGGAAAAATGTCAACATGATTTAAATAATCTGCAAAACCCTGTACTAATATCACTCTTAGTTGTGAAATATTGAATGTTTTCCCTTAAGATTGGGCACAAGGCAAGAATGATTTTTTTTGTTACTTCTATTAAACATTGTACTGAAGATTCTAACTAATACACTAAAAGGACATAAAAGTAAGAATAGATTAAAAGCACATAAAGTGAAAAGGAAAAAATAAAAGTGTCTTTAATTTGGATTATATATCTCTGTAAATAGAAAATCCCAGGGAATTCACAAAAACACCCTAATAAAATTAGCAAGGTCACAACACATAAAATCAATATACAAAAAAACAATTGTATTCCTATGTACTAGCAACAAACAATCCAAGTATAAAAGTTAAACAATATTTTAATTCAAAATATCTTCAAATAGAATAAAATAATTAAGAATACATATAACAAAAGAAATAAAAAATGTACATATTGGAAACTAAAAAATGTTGCTTATAGATATTAAAGAAGATCTAAATAAATGAATAGGTATTTTATATTCACGAATCAGAAGATTCAATACAGTCAACATGGCAATACCCTCTAAATTAATCTATAAATTCAATACTATCTCTATCAAAACCTCATCAGAAAACAAAAACAAACAAACAAAAAAACCTCATTAGGTCTACTGTGAAAATTTACGTGGTAGTCCTAAAATTTATGTACAAATGCACAGGCCCTAGAATAGCAAAACCCATTTTGAAAAAGAACAAATTTGGAGGATTTACATTACTTGATTTCAAAACTTGCTCTAAAGGCACAGTCATCAAGATACATACACTAACGAATAAGAATCAAAGGACAGGGGCTTCCCTGGTGGTGCAGTAGTTGAGAGTCCGCCTGCCGATGCAGGGGACACGGATTCGTACCCTGGTCCGGGAAGATCCCACATGCTGCGAGTGGCTGGGCCCGTGAGCCATGGCCGCTGAGCCAGCGCATCCGGAGCCTGTGCTTCACAACGGGAGAAGCCGCAACAGTGAGAGGCCCGCGTACAGCAAAAAAAAAAAAAAGAATCAAAGGTCAAGAAATAAATCCTTTCATTTATGGAAATTGATTTTTGACTATGGTACAAAGATGATTCAGTGGGGGAGAGGATAGCGTTTTCAGCAGATGGTGCTGGAACAATTGGATATTCACATGTAAAAAATAGGAACTTAGGTTCTTACCTCAAGCCATATACAGACGTTAACTCAAAATGCCTCATAGGTTTAAATGTAAGAGCCAAACTATAAAACGTCCAGGAAAAACAAAACAAAACAAAAAAAAGACAGAAAGTCTTTGTGATCTTGAGTTAGGCAAAGATTTCTTCTATACAACATCAAGGCATGACCCAATGTAAGATAACCTTGATAAATAGGACTTTCAAAATTAAAAACTATGTACTTCATAAGATTCATTAAGAACGTGGAAAGACAAGTTGAAGGTAGGGAGAGGATATTTGCATATAATTTATTTGAAAAACACTAGCATCCTGGATACGTAAAGAATACTTAAAACTCAATAATAAGAAGGAGAGGATGTGCAGAAGAGGGAAACTCCTACACCGTTGGTGGGAATGTAAACAGGTACAGCCACTATGGAGAACAGTATGGAAGTTTCTCAAAAAACTAAAAATAGAACTATCGTATGATGCAGCAATCCCACTCCTGGGCATATAGCCAGACAAAACCATAATTCAAAAAGATACATGCACCCCAATGTTCATTGCAGCACTATTTACAATAGCCAGAACATAGAAGCAACCTAAATGTCCATGAACAGAGGAACGGATAAAGAAGATGTGGTGCGTATATACAGTGGACTATCATTCAGCCATAAAAAGGAACGAAATTGTGCTAATAGTCTTTGGATAGACCTAAAGACTGTCATACAGAGTGAAGTAAGTCAGAAAGAGAAAAACAAATATCATATAATATCACTTATATGTGGAATCTAGAAAAATGGTACAGATGAACTTATTTGCAAAGCAGAAAGAGAGACACAGATGTAGAGAACAAACTTATGGATACCAAAGGGGGAAGGAGGGGTGGGATGAATTGGGAGATTGAGATTGACATATATGCACTACTACGTATAAAATAGATAACTAACGAGAACCTACTGTAAAGCACAGGGAACTCTACTCATTGCTCCGTGGTGACCTAAATGCGAAGGAAATCTAAAAAAGAGGGGATATATGTATACATGTACCTGATTCACTTTGCTATACAGCAGAAACTAACACAACGTTGTAAAGCAACTCTACTCCAATACAAATTTTTTAAAAATAAGAAGATAAGTAATCCAATTAAATAATGAGTAAAATAGTTCAAAAATATTTCACCAAAGAAGATATATAAATGGCTAATAAGTACAAGAAATGATGCTGAACATTATTGGTCATTAGGGAAATGTAAATTAAAACCACCAAGAGATACCACTACACATACAAGACAAAAAACCAATAATAGCAAGGATTCACAATGATGTGGAGAAACTGGAACCTTTTTTCATTGCTTGTGAAAATTTAAATAGCATAGTCATTTTGTAAACAATTTCTTAAAGGTAAACATGCCTTGATTATATGATTCAGCAGTCCCACTTACAGGTATTACCCTAAAGAAATGCAAGCATGTATTCACACAAAGATGTGTATATTAGTATTCATAGCAGCAGTATTCATAATATCTAAAATTTAGAAACAATATGAATGCCTATCAACTACTGAATAGATCAACAAAATGTGGTGTATGCATACAGTGGAGTACTATTATGCTGTTAAAAAGACAGAACTACTGAAACTTGCTGCAACTTGGATGAACCTCAAAAACATTATGCAAAGTGAAAGATGCCAGAAACAAAAGGTCACATATTATAAGATTACATGTTTATGAAATGTCTATAAAAAGCAAACTTACAGATGTAGAAAGATCATTTGCAGCCAGGGCTGAGGGTAGGAGCAAGAGTTAACTGTCAATAAGCACAAGGGGATTCTCTGAGGTGGTGGAAATGTTCTAATACTGGATTGTTATGGTTGCACATTTCTATAAATTCACTAAAATCATTTAATTATACACATATAATTGGAATTTTGTGGAATGCCAGTTATATCTCATTAAAGCTGTAAAAAAATATTAATGAAAAAACTCAGAAACAGATCATGCTTGGTTATGCTTTTCTATTTTACTTTATAGAATGCTTGGGTTTTAAAATTTTTATTTTGCATATTTTGCAGACTTGGCAGGCAAAATCATTTCTAGTTTGTATAGAAGAAAAGTGAATCTAGCTTTCCTGATATTCTGCAAAGCTGTGGTGTCCTCCCTGCAGCTCCATGACTCACAATTGCTTCACCTTTAGACAAACGTTTAAAGACGAGCCAAGGCACAGCAAATACTGTACTTCAGTCCTTCACCCTGTTGTTTCTGATTCCTGGCAATGCCTCAGCCTCAATTTGTCTGCCTGAGAAAAGCCTTTTTTTTCCATACCCTCACTTTTATCCCAGCACCATCTCATCTTCCATGTGAAATCTTCTCTGACTATATTCTCAGCAAACGGTAGAAATCCCGTGTTTCCATATTATTATGTTCCAAGCTCATGAGAGCCCTCTCAAACTGTAAAATTGGTAGCATTGTCTATCCTCAGCATAGGTTGTGAAAATCTAGAGTTCGGGGCTTCCCAGGTGGTGCAGTGGTTGACAGTCCGCCTGCCGATGCAGGGGACATGGGTTTGTGCCCCGGTCCGGGAAGATCCCACATGCTGCGGAGCGGCTAGGCCCATGAGCCACAACTACTGAACCTGCGTGTCTGGAGCTTGTGCTCCGCAACAAGAGAGGCCACGATAGTGAGAGGCCCGCTCACCGCGATAAAGAGTGGCCCCCGCTTGCCACAACTAGAGAAAGCCCTCACACAGAAACGAAGACCCAACACAGCCATAAATATATAAATAAATAAATTAAAAAAAAAAAAAGAAAAGAAAAACTAAGGAAGGTTAAAATGTTAAAAAAAAAAAAAAAAAAGAGAATCTAGAGTTCAAAGACTCTACCTTGCTCACATTTGTGTTGTTTGTTCATAGCATGCAGAAAAGCAATCAAATAATTTTTATTGTCTGATTATTTGAATGGATGGTTTTGGAGAGTAGGAAATTAAGGTGAGGTAAGGTCTGAAGACCTAAAGTGCATTCTGCTATTTAGAAGTCTGGGCTTCTCTGGTGGCGCAGTGGTTGAGAGTCCGCCTGCTCGATGCAGGCAACACGGGTTCGTGCCCCGGTCCATGCCGTGGAGCGGTTAGGCCCGTGAGCCATGGCCGCTGAGCCTGCGCGTCTGGAGTCTGTGCTCCGCAACGGGAGAGGCCACAACAGTGAAAGGCCCGCATACCGCAAAAAAATAAAAATAATAATAAAAAAAATAAAAAATAAAAATCTAACATTTATTTTTGTAGACTTCTCTTAATGAAACTGTATATCACTTTAAGGTTATTTTGCTTTTATCATAAGTTGTTGAAACATACATCATTTAACTTATACTGGCAGCATCAATTGCTCAGATCATTATGTTTATTCATTGTGTTTATTTCTTCTGGTTCTAGGAGTTCTTTTGCTCCTGAGATTGACTGATCCACCTAAGTCAGACAATGTGTCTTTAGTCAGCCTCTGACAGGCAACTGGGTTTGGACAATTATTCAAAAGAGAACCCTTGAGTCATAATTCTTGGTAACAGGGTATTTTTAAAGTTTTATTTAATCCCAGGCTAAAGCCTCTGCAGAACTTTTCTTACCAAAGCAGTCTAGTACAAAAAATAAATTAACACACAGCATTTATTCTCTTTATAAGTCATTTGGCATATCAATAACATACTGCTGTTAGCTGTCTTTTAGTATATTCATAGCTTCCCAAGTTGACCAGAGAGCCATTAAGGACTCTTATTTATATTTCTTATTCCCCCGCTCTTCCTCCAGAATACTGTACTCAAGTCAGTACCAGATAAACACTTTTTATTGATTGATTGAGTCTCAAGACTTCTGTAGCTATTTGAAAATGGTAAATGTGATCATCCTGGAATTGGAGCTGCTCCCTAAGAATTAATCCTTTATCTGCACTTTCTGACCTGTGATTAGAGAATCAAATTCCCCTGTCATGTCAAACCAGATTTTGGAGTGAAGTAAGTGTAACTCTGACATGACTAAAGTTCTTCAGATCTGTATCACAAGATAAAGGAAATGGCATGTAACTATTAGAGCCATATATTGAGCTGACATTTGAATTCACAAATGCAACTTGCTAACTTCAAGGTAGGTTGACAGATAAAAGTGGGTCATATCAAGAGAGTCTGGGGTTTCCCTGGTGGCGCAGTGGTTGAGAGTCCGCCTGCAGACGCAGGGGTTGCGGGTTCGTGCCCCGGTCCAGGAGGATCCCACATGCTGCAGAGCGGCTGGGCCCGTGAGCCATAGCCACTGAGCCTGCGCGTCTGGAGCCTGTGCTCCACAACGGGAGAGGCCACAACAGTGAGAGGCCTGCGTACTGCAAAAAAAAAAAAAAAGAGTCTGAAATCTTTATTCATTTTAGAGCTCAGTGATTTGGGGATTCTCTGAACTCAGAAGCACTATGGGGAAAAGGGGGATGGAGAGAGATTTGATATCTCTTGAATCTTCATTAGACCTAGAAAATCATCTGACACTTTTATTACTGGCTTTGTAATATGCATAGTGAAATTTATCATGTCTAAATCTGCAGTGCTAATATCAATCTTTTTCTGATTTTGGATAGGAAAAAGGGAGGCCAGTTTCTGGGAAGGCACTTCTAGGCAGCTACATCAGAGTTTCTGGAGCTGACAACCAAATATGAGTATTCCTTTTAGGCTTCCCAGGTTACTCTGTAACATGTAGCCAAATTTAAGAACAAATACTTAGTAATACAACTTTTGTTGGTATTCTTCATTGTCTTTAAATATCTTGGTTAAAATAGTGATGTGGTAAGAACATTAACATATTTTGCAGCAATTCCACTCCTGGGTATATAGCCAAAAAAACCAAAAACACTAATTCAAATAGATACATGCACCCCAATGTTCATAGCAGCCTTACATACAATTGCCAAGGTATGGAAGCAACCTAAGTGTCCAAAATATGGATGAACGGATAAAGAAGATGTAGTATATACATACAATGGAATACAACTCAGCCACAAAAAAGAATAAAATATTGCCATTTGCAGCAACATGGATGGATTGGAGGAGGTTATGCTAAGTGAAATAAGTCAGACAAAGAAAGACAAATACTGTATAATGTTATTTATATGTGGAATCTATAAAATACAATAAACTAGAGAATAAAGCAAAAAAGAAGCAAACTCACAGATATAGAGAACAAACTAGTGTTCAGCAATGGGGAGAGGGAAGGGGGAGGAGCAATATAGGGGTAGGGAGAAAAAAAATGTTATTATGGGATTATATGAAATCATGTGTGAGAAACTTTTGAAAATTGTAAAGAACTATAGAATTTGAGGAATCTTTAATTCAATAAAAGAATTAATTTAAAAAAAGATTCTATCAGGCAGGTATGGAGATCTACTCATCTTGAGGCTGCAGCTGCCCAAGACAAGCCTTGTATGTAAGTTTCCCTGCTTATTAAACCTGCCACCTACCAAAAAATGTAAATTATTATTTGTTCTCTGTTTGACTTTTAAGCAAAATGATACTCTATTTGGTTTTTAAGAGTACTATCTAGAACAAAATGATGTGAAAAATAAGAAAAACAAAAGAACTCAGGGATGTCAACAAAATAAAAGCCATCATCAAACAATGGACTAAATAGATCATTTCCTATTGAGGAAAGAAACAATGGAAAAGGAAGGTTTAAATCATAAAATGTTACTTGCAAACTAATGTATACTCAAAATAAATGGATTTAGAAGATACTAAAATATAAGGAGATACCAACAGAGGGAGCACTGCTGTAGAAATGTTTAACCTATTTTGCTCAGTCTTTTACACATTTTACTCCCCATATTCTGCATGACAAACATATGAATATTGTGTGAGCTGAATACATCTATTGTCTTTTGACAACTGTAATAATCCCAGAAGATGAATACAACATATTCATGAACCAATATGAGAACTATACAAAGCAAAATATATTTAAATTATAGAAACTCTTTTCTATTTTTTAATAGAGCAGGAAATTTTCAGCAATGTAGAGAGTGTATATTGTTTTAGAGGGCACGCCTTTCCTGAGATGGCAGTACATAGATATCTCACTGTTTAAAATGATTTTTAGAGTGGACAGGACCTCACTGGCTTTTCATTCTTCTTAAATCTTTATTAATCACTACATAAGGTAAATAATTATTTATATTTAAAAAATTTTTTTTGGTATTTTGTTCTACAATTGAGGATCTTGGAAGTCACCACTCCATCCTAAGAAGGAAGCATCTGAACAGACTGAAAAATCAACTCCTCTTGGATCCATTGGAGAAGGTGTTGCCAGAGCTGCTCCAGGTCTTTGCTCAAAACCCAACAACCCCCTCACCTTTAGCAGGACTGTCCTTGCTCCCAACCCTGCAATCCCCACCTTTATCAGGAGTTAACATAAATCTTTAAATTAAAGGGTCCAGATATAAGCAAGGAAGCTACAAACAAATGAACAAACAAAACACCAGATGGAACCAGCTGGGACAAAGATGGCAACAAATCTGACCTCCAACAGACCCTGAGTCTCATTAGACATTGATTTTACTATATTAGCATATTAAATGACACACTTATCATTGGCCCGTACCAGACACTAAGGACCAGAAAAGGATAAAAAGGGTGTGGCAACTCCTCCCTCAGGAAAAGCTCTGCCCCTTCCCTGATAGACTAATGCATGTGCCTCCCCATCATTAGTCTCACTCCTCCTCCCTTTGTCTTTACTCTTTAATATTAAATCCCTCTCACCAGATGGGAGAGAAGTTGATTTGTGAGCTTAGTTCCTGCTTCTCCATTCTTTGGCCACTGAATAAAGCTTATGTTCTGTGAATTTCAGCTTAGGTTTCATTATTCACCTATTTGAACCTGAATGGAAAAAGAACCCTCCCCTGCTGAGGCAGAGATTTACCAGTGAAAACTGCTATGGGAACAAGTACTGAGGTAGGAAAACCTCAACTGCAGTTGATGAATTGCTGGAGGCTCGGTGCAGACAATTCTGAGAGTTAAAAACTCCAGGGGGGCCCCGTCCTAGGGGCCCCCACAATATTGTGAGATTTACCTCCAGATGCTCTACCAGGTTCCCACAGTAAGTATTAGAGAAAAATCCCCTCTTGCTTCTGGCAGGGGTAGGGGGAAAGGAACAATTTTGAAATACAGCAGAAGAATAGAAAACCTAAGAAAAACATTTTTTTAAATGTTGAAATAAAAAAAAAATACTGTAACAGAAATGAAGAATACCTTTGATTGTGAAATATAGTCAAATATACCACTCCCCAATATGCCACTTTGGCATAGGATCATTTTGAGTTACAGGTACTTAGAAAAGAGCAAATGCAAGAAAAAACACTCTAACCCTTCTTCTTTTTCCTAAAGATGAAATTCTGATGTGATAGATGACCTCTCTGCAACATAAGGTAAGTAACATTCTTATCATCCAAAACAAGAAGCTGAGACCTAGAAAATTCTATACAAACAGACACTGATAAAAAATAATTCTTGTATTCCTTTAGCCTCCCTGCATAATTTACTTTTTCACACTTGCACCTCTTTGTTCAACCTAATATAAAAGCATGTAGGTTCTGTTATTTCTTTGGGTCTTCATTCCTTATGAAGGCTCCCATGTCGTGTAAAACATATAAATTTGTATGTTTTTCACCTGTTAATCTGTCTTATGTCAGCTTAATTCTCAGGTCCAGCTGAAAAACTCTAAGAGGGTAGAAGTAAAAATTTGTCTCCCCTGAAATGGGTTTATTAGCAGACTGGACATGGCTGCTGACAGAATTGCTGAGTTAGAGGGTATCTCAATAAAACCCACAAAAACTGAAAAGCAAAGAGAACAAAGATGGAAAAAAACAGAACAGAATATCCAAGGACTTTGGGACAACTGCAAAAGATGTATCATACACATAATGGGAAAACCAAAAGAAGAAAGAAAGAAAAGAAGAAGTATTTGAAACAATAATGACTGAGAATTTTTCCAAATTAATGTCATACACCAAACCACAGATCCAAGAAGCTCAGAGAACAATAAGCATGATACATGCCAAAAAATCCTACACCTATGCATATCATTTTCCATTAGAGAAAATCAGAGACAAAGAAAAAAATCCTGAAAGAAGCCAGAGGAAGAAAATACCTTATCTATAAAGGAACAATTACAACCAACTTCTCAGAGAGCATTCAAGCAAGAAGAGAGTGGAGTGAAATATTTAAAGTGTCGAGAGAAACAAAACAAAAACAAACACCAACCTAGAATTCTGTACCCTGGGAAGTTATCCTTCAAAAGTGAAGGAGAAATAAAGACGTTCTCAAACAAACAAAAATTGAGGGAATTTATTGCCAAAAAACTTGCCTTATAAGAAATGTTAAAAGAAGTTATTTAGATAGAAGGAAATAACATAAAGCACATGTGTGAATCTACATAAAGAAATAGAATATTGAAAAAGGAATAAGTGAAGATAAAAATTTTTAAAATGCCAATCATCCTCTAATAGGGCTTCTTAAAACACACTTCAATCAGTCTCACTCAAAAAAGCTATAGACTATCAGCGGGGGTTGATAGAAACTGTAATATCCTCTGCATAATGTTTGCACTTGGTATGATAATCTCGATAAAGTCATTTACATAGAGGAAAGAGAAATAGTAAATCATTATGGAAATTCTGCTCTGTTATTAGGAAACAATCAGAAACAAGCCCTCCAAGGCTCAAATTCACTTTAAGACAAAAACAAATACTCTACACTTACTCAGATAGCAGGGTATCATAATAATTTTCTCAACTATGATAGGCTCTACTTTCTCTAGTGTACTTTCTATTACACTTTCCTGAAGAAAAATATATGTTGAATAACCAGCAAAAATTAAGTCAAAGGATTTGTCCAAGAGCCCATAGACTACCAAGAAAGCTATAGGGCAATAAATCCCATGAGTTTAGAAACAAAGCCATGAGAGAAAGGGCTGGGTCATATGTAACGGAGAAAAGTCATTGTCATTGTGTTAAACAAAATGCCTGTCATATGCAGAACAGTGATAATTGGGGCTTCTGCCTGTAAGAAATTCATCATCTGATTTTTTTCCCCTAAACAGCTCAGATGAAAAGTCTGTAGGTAAAGGGGAAGAGGTGTGTTGGAGAAGGGAGACTCCAATTTTGCATCTAGAAGCTCCTAACCTGGAATAGCTTCCATGAAACCCTGTCAATATTGGTAGTGAATAAATGTTCCACTCTACCACTGGTGGTTTACTGGAAAGAAAGGCAGGTCCAAGAGTGTTCTGAGGAACATCTATCTCAGCCCATTCACTCAGATTATAAGGGCCCTAAAATGTAGAACTCAGTTCTGCCAAGTGTCCTTCATATAACACAAGCTGGTCCAGCCCCTGTGGGCAGGTGGTTTTTCAATCCAGGAATCCAGGGCATTTTATAATAAAAGATAATCTGTGGCTGGCAGAAAGGAAAGTGATATCATGAAATTCTTACTTCCTTATGCTTAGGAGAACCTGAACCTGGAGTGTGATATGTTGAAATGGACAGGGTCCACACCAGAGGGCCACACTGGGGTTCCAAGCTATCCACATCTGGTGTTTGGTTGAGCAGAGGATCTCTTTAAACTTTAAAAATTGGGCAGCTCAAATCAACGGAAGATTTTTTCATAATTATTTTTGTATCATTGAAAATTCATAATTTCAAACAGAAAAAATGTTTACAAAAACTCATTGATTAGATATAAAAATGAAATAGAAGACTACATCCTACATAGCACCTAGTTGATTTGCTTTGTCAGTTTTAGGTCTCTCTCACTACATTTTCTAGGGCCATTGTCATAAGGTCAAGTGGCTGCAACTTTAATAGGGTCTTGGTCAGTACATGGCCTGGATCTCCTGCAGACGGTCAAATATTTGTCCATGCACTTCACTGTACAGTTCTCCATGCTTCATTTCAGCTGACCCATGAATTTTAAAGATAAAGCAATTTTGTTTCAATCTGGCTTTTTGTTTAGTGATTTAGGAAGAAAAAAAAGATTACTAAGCTGAATAGAAAAGTCTCCTCAAAACATATATATTTCACCAAACTCCTAAATCTGTGTCATGTCTTTCTTACTTTTTCTTCAAGTCCATTAATATTAATTGATGCTTAATTTTGCTTCTTATTCCACAACGATGGAAATGCACCCATCAGTGCTGAATTGGAAATTGTTTTAAGAAAGGTATATATACTGTATGTGTGTGTATATATATATATATATATATATATATATATATATATATAGTAAGTCCCCTACATACAAACGAGTTCCATTCCAAGAGAGCGTTCATAAGTCCAACAAATTTAGCCTAGGCACCCAACTAACACAATCAGCTATACAGTACTGTACTGTAATAGGTTTATAATACTTTTCACACAAATAAAAAACAAACAAAAAATAAAGAAAACATTTTTGAAAAGTACAGTAGTGCACTACAACAGCTGGCTTACAGGGGCTGGCATTGAGTGAACTGGCAAGAAGAGTTACTGACTGGAGGAGGTAGAGGAGGTGGGAGATGGTAGAGCTGAAGGATCGTCAGCAATAGGAGACAGGGGGCAAGCTGCAATGTCACTCATGCCTGATGTTGATGGAACACACGTTCACTTCTTTGAAAGTTCACACCCTGAAGGTTTGTATGTAGGAGACTTACTATATTTAAAACAGAGGCCATTCAGAATGTGAGGCACAATGAATACAGCAAGAACTGGTGGAATAATACAGAGGAAAAATACCAAATTCAGATGGATGCCACAAACTAGCCCCAATCAATTTTATTTTTACAAATCACTAAACCATATCTACCTTAAAATGTGTCCCTCTTCATCCTTGCTCACACCATAACTTGTATCTGGAAGAACTAGTTCTTGTTTTAATCTAACTTTTGCTCATCCTTCAGGTTCTACTCAAATCCTACCTTTCTATGAGGGTGTTTCCAAGAACCCCTCCAACAGCAGTATCACCTTCTGCTTCTAGATTCCTGGCCAGGACAGGAGTAGAGCAGGAGAAATGGGGCACTGTGTTCCCACAAGGGTTGATTACTTTTTCACATGCCTCTATTTTGAACCTGCCCAGGGTCCAAGGCAACTGAGTATTTGTTCATCATCAACTGATTATTCTACTTTCTCTTCCATACAATGAATCCAGTCCTTCCTTATCTTTCCAGAAAATAATACCTCCATTGTTCTTGGTAATATTTCTGTATGATTTGCCTCACCAATAATGCCTGAACTTCATGAGCAGTCAGGCTTAATTCTTGGGCTTTTGAATATGTATTGTTCTCTTCTGAATAGGTCAGTGCTAGGAACCCAATGTATCTTCCATAAATACCTATGTACTTTATTTTGATTTTAAGTTTCCCCAAAATTTCCTTTTACACTTCTGTTTATAAAACATGAGGCAAAATGTATATGATCCTCTTTTGGACTAGATATAATCAGCTAAAACTTTTGTTACACAGATTTTGAGACAGCCCAATTGCTGGGAACCGTGAACTGCACAATCAACATTCATTCATGGCCTGTTAAGGTCAGCCTATCTGTTCTGAAGGTCAATAACTGCAGTAGTGATCCACCGTTGGTGAGCTTTTCTTCTTCCTGGTCAGAGCAACTAAAATTCTCCCATCAGCACAGAGCCTCATAAAAAAAGGAATCAATGACAAAAGGAAAGGAGAGGCAGAGAACAGACACACACATGCGTGCGCACACACACACACACCACTGTTGACGCCACGCACTGAAGTATTGTATGGGTGTGCCCTCTCAGGCTCACCGCTCAAAGACAGACAGCCACCCTCTCTGGACTCAATTTTCTGCTCTACAACTTCATGCAGGTAATTTTACTTCCCTGAATCTTCTTCCATCTACTTAGGAAAATGAAAATAATATCTCCATTAGGAAAAATGACCTCATTGACAAAATAAATGCCAATATATTTGCCTAATTATGTATCGTGATGTCTCACATGTAGCTTGCATTTATGTGTATAATTAAAACTGGTTGATTAATATCCCAGCATGCCCTTTGATCGTCCTACATAAAAAGGTAAAGCTGAAGAAAGACTTCACATTCCTCTACCCCAAGAAAAATCAAGAAAAAGTTGAACTATGGAGTATGATATCTTCATTACTATTAAGAAAACCTTAGATGTTTGCTTTTCTGGTTTTATCATTTTCAAACGTTGTGCATATTTTAGTAAGATAAAAGATTTCAATTCAATTTAGATCATGTCCATTTAGCACTTGTCCAGCACTCTCCTGGGAATAACATGTAGCACCAAGAAGACATGTTTCCTGTCATGAAGTGAAAATTGAATTAATAAAATCAGTAGCTTAGTAATTTGCCAGTTTGAAGTATCAATGTATATTTTGAGTATTTTAAACGCAAGAGATATAACTGCAATTTTTCTTTTAGAAGTGCAGAGATATCCCTCAAACTCCCTTGCTACTTCCCCTTATTCTGAGCTGAGTCTTAGAACATCTGAAATGTTCTAAAATGTCACAACTGATTCTGGAACTAAGAAGTGTCACTATCTGGATGCTTTCCCCGGTCATGGCTCAGATTTTACTCAGTAACCTGACAGTATAGGAAAGAGCTGAGCTCCATTCCAACTTGTCCAGTGGTGACTGGGCATTTTAAAGGGAGAATGAGGGAGTGGGGAGGGGAAGTAAGCAGGGGCTCAAGTACAGTCAGGGAGGTAGAAAAAAATCACAAAAGGTAAGTAAGTAAATCGGGTTTGTCAGTGAAAGTGATTGGGCCAACTGTGTCTGCTAACTGGCAGTTACCAAAATTAGGATTTTATCCTCCCCAGAGACAGGGAGGCAGAGGCCCTATACTTCCTAATGATTACATTTTGAAGGAATGGCTTTCAGGCCCTTGAAAAAGACCTTTCTGGTTTGTAGGAGACAGAGATACCTATGAATATACCTCAAAGGAACAGAGGAAGATTTATAATTGTAAAATTTTCTTAGTAAATGCTCTAAGAAAAGGAACTTAGGGACCTATTGTCCAGTGTTGGCTAGAAAAAGTGGTAAGGTCTTTTGAAAGTCTTGAGTTTTATCAGACAGGTACTGAAAAGGATTGTCCCAGGGCTGTGGCCTTGGGCTGCCAGAAGTCATGCTAGGGTTGGTGACATCTCAGTACAGGGTTTGCAAGGAGTTGTTATGTTGAGAGTTCTTTTTCAGTTCTCTGGCAGCACACACTGGGGCTCTTGGCTGAGCTCAGGACTTACCTCATCCAGGAAAAGAGAGACGGAGAAGGCATCATAACCTGCTGCTACCTCCCACCCTTCTTCAGGAATTGCCCTGGGAGAAGCAGTCACAGCAACCCACACCTGGTGTGGAGGGCTGTCTTCCTGCATCAACACAAGTCCAGCTCCTTCTGGGAAGGCAGGGCCTGGTGCCCTTTCAGAGGCTCAAGTGCCCTCAGGATCCCAGCAGGAAAATGCAAGTCCGAACTATACCTGATCTCAGAGAGACAGCAGTGAGTGGTCCTGAAGAGAGATCTTAGTTCCCTGCCCAGGAATTGAGCCTGGGTAACCTGGACGAAAACCAGGAACCCTGACCACTAGTCCACCGGGGGCTAGAGGCTAGAAGCCAAGTGGCCCTAGCTCTTTTCCCCATTTGAAAGCAAAAATGTTTCAAGGAGGCAAAAACTATAAAAACAGTCCCAAAGGTTATTATCAGAGACACAACATAACATGTGGGAGAGCACACAGAGAAACACTTTGTTTATTTAAGACAGAGCAAGGCAGAGATACACACCCGGAGAGAAAGGGTATGGGCATCCTCTCTAATGAGGAGTGCAGTAAGTCAGAAGCAAGGCAGAAATACACACACAGAGAGGAGTGCAGGCGTCCTGAATGAGGGGCGCAGTAAAAACATGATTTAAATCACTTATACAGGACAGTCCTTCCAGCTCTTTGTTTCTTTGGCCAATTATCTTGTTTCTTTTTTCACACCTGACTGGTCCTAAGACCCTCTTTAACATGCCTGTGCAACTTTTTGCTAAGATGGATCCCACCACAGAGGCCTGTGAGGATATGTCCACACGTATTATGGGATGGCACCTCATCCCTTTTTTTTTTTTTTTTTTTTGCAGTAAGCGGGCCTCTCGCTGTTGTGGCCTCTCCCGTTGCGGAGCACAGGCTCCAGATGCGCAGGCTCAGCGGCCATGGCTCACGGGCCCAGCCGCTCCCCGGCATGTGGGATCTTCCCGGACCGGGGCATGAACCCGTGTCCCCTGCATCGGCAAGCGGACTCTCAACCACTGCGCCACCAGGGAAGCCCCCCCCCCTCCCTTTTTGACCCTCAAGGAATATTCCTGCACATGTGCAGACAGGGAAGTTTTCCTTGACCTTAGGAGTTGGTCATCTTATCTCTTTACGTCAGCAGTGCTAAGCTTTTGCCACTAGCTTTGTCCTTGGAGTACCTGGGTGAGAACAAAGCTTCAGTTTTACTCCACTTGACAAACACCAGCTGCCAGCCCAGGGGCCCATCCATCTCCTACCTCATACCCAATTCTGCTCTTGCATCACTTCTGCATGTTTCCTGGGTTTTGATTTTCCAATCAAGCAGTCTTTTTCCGGGAGCATTTTTCCAGCTCTATTTGACTCTTCCCATAGGAATTACATACGCACAGCACAGTACGTTACCAACAGCAAATGGAATAAGCCTAAGGGGAAGGTCCCACTGGGGTCATTGCCGTCTACTGGGAAAATGCTATCACTAGACCATTATGGCTCCAGGAAAGTGGCACTAAATCAGAGTGTTGGCTGGCTTCTAATATCAACCTTTATCGCTTATTTGTGCAATGACTCCTGCTTAAACTAAGCAATCCGTTCCCAGCATATGGCAGATTTTCTAGAGAATGTGCTGTGCGTATTACCAAATTAGTTTACTTTGCTGATATCCTTTAAGGTTCTGTTAGACACCTGTAAATGACAAGTCTTTTGGTATGTGAAAATTTTTTCCAGAGAAATTCGAATCAACCATGAGAAAAAGAGATAAAAGGTGTTAGATTACAAAATTACAAGCATTAGGTAGGAAAGCTGCTATGATTCTGGCAGTGTTAATATTTGCTCAATGCATATACTTACGTGTAAGCCTAGATCACCCAATTTTCCTTCACTATGTGTATCATTTTACTCTCCATATGTGTTCTAGCCACTTAAGTCTATTTGAATGTACTTACCAAATTAAAATATAAACGTTCTCTGTTTAAGCAAGGAAATAAAGAGTCAGAAAAGAAAAAAAGAGAATTCACCCATTCAATGCAGTCTATGAAAAGAAATGAAAGAATCAACCAGAAGAAAAGGTCAGAAGTCACCTCTTAAGGAGACCTAAGGAAGTTAAATGTTTGAGCAGATCAAGCAGCAGACTTATTTATTAGATTCTCTCTTCTATTCTCCTTAGGAGGATAAATACAATGCAAAATAGAAGGGCATAGTCCAAGTATTTAAACAAAATGTGAAACATATTTCTGGTTGAGCAAAGTGACTTGGCCTCAAGCCAGTAAGAAGCAGACTCTCTAGGCAGAATCTGTGCTAAGGGATAGTTCACCATCCAGGATAACCCAATTAGCACTGAGCATAAAAAAAAAAATGTTGACAAGGTCAAAATCATCCATTGCTTACATTTAGAGTATTGCATTGAGGTCTTAATTGTCTTCTGAGTTATTCATGGAATTGTATACATTCTCCTTTCTAGAGAGATAAGCCACGTGTACTTTTCTATGTATACTATGCCAGTAATTGAATTTTGCCTTAATTTGAAAGCATTATAGCTTTAAAGGATCAAGTGCAATTTAAGTTCAAACCCCTTTCTTCAGAAGAAATTGTATGTAGATGCATTCTATAGAAAACAGATGAAAGCTGTTCTGCTCTGCCCCATACAGCCTCACCTTCCTCCATAATCTCCTTGCAGGCTCCAGGGCACATAGATAGAAAAGGCACTTCACCAGAAGTCATGAGACCTAAATTCTAGATCAGGTCTGGTCATTGCCCAGCTCAGTAACCTGCACCAGTCATGATCTCTGGGTGCCTCAGTTGCCAAGTGAGTAGAGAAAGGTCACAAATTTCCTTTTGACCTCTGAGGTTCAATTTCCTAGTTCAGTTTTTTTCATAATTTCTTAAAGTAGCTGAATAGTTTTTTCATTCTCCTAAAAGTGTGAGAAGCACAAAACATTGTATGTATATTTCTAATCAAATGCTAATATTTTTAAGTGGCCAACATCTAATGTAGAAAAAAATGTAAAAAAAAATTTCAAATAATAGACTTTAAATTAGCAAAGCTTGTTTTTTAAAAGAAAGTATAGTTTAGTTCTAAAACTCTGAGATAGTTTTAAAGCATTAAACCAGAAGGTGTAATATTCAAACTGTCAAGAATCTTTCTCAAGGCTCTAAATATTACTTCTGTGGTAAATGAAAGCACTAGTAGATTTTTTTTTAAATTACCTCAGCAAAAAGGAAAAAGGAAGAGCCACACCTGCCTTTCATTCCCCAGGCCCTTGTTTCCATCCTTCCTCATGGCAATTCTAATGTTTTTAGGAAGGGACTTGGGGCAGCTTGTGGTAGCATATGCAGATTTTGTTTATACTGTGGCTCATGAGAAAGTGACAGATACAGAAATAAATGGAGCCAATCCTGAGATTTTGGAGTTTCAGGTGTCATTTGAGATGTCACTTATCCATTACCCATTCAGGAAACATTAAGTCATTGAGGTTTTTTTGCGCTTGAGGCACAGTTCTAGGTGCACAGACAGATCCATATGAGATGGGTTCCATGCACTTAATGTATATTTAGACCAAAGGTAGACACTGAGATTTAGTATGAGAGTTTTGAATAATACTAAATAGTACATACAAAATATAGTAACACTCGGATGCATGAAGTACTATGAAAACAAAGCCATATTCTAGAAGGGTAAGGAGGAAATTAGTTCAGGGCAAAAGACTATGCATTTAGAATTGTAGATTACTCTTTTTAAAAGCTTGAACATTCACAGCTAAAAGCCCTAGTGACTATTGATGAAATCTAATTGAGCCAAGAAGAGGGATCAGATCATGATACAGGTCTAATTACTGTGATGGAGGGGAAGGAAAAAGGATTGGGTAGGAAGAATCCAGGACTGCAACCCAGTTCTGAGAAAGTTTCTTAAAGGGAAGCCTTGAGCCAAAGCTGTTAGAAGAGTCCTGTGTCTCGTGGGAGCGGACCTGCATCAGCAGCCTGCTGTGCTCAGTCAATGGCTAGAAGCAGTCTGCAATCTCAGGATTGTGTTCTGAGGACAGCAGCTGGAGCTGCCCGTCAGTGTTCCTACCTATAACAGAAGACCTGAGTGGTGCATTTCCGTAGCTGACAAACAGACCAAGTATGTGGGCTATATTGAAAATGAAGGAATGTCATGGGGAAGGGGTCGGAGAACTGTGGATAAATATTTGGATCACTTGTCATGATAAATGACACGTCTCTGTATTATTTTCAGGAAAAACTATTAGCAAACCCCAGGTGATGAAGAATCTCTCCAAATGCAGAGAAAATTTCTGTGGAGGCTTCCAGCTTAATTCGAGGGTCCTCCGCAGATACAACCTCCTGAACTGGTGCAGACACATAGATGATAAAAAAAAAACCACACACACAAATAAAAAGAAAAAAAAAACACACACACACACATAATTATGTTATCTTCACACAAGCATCTAAAATTTTACAGTGCGGCTGTTTAAAGATTTAAACACTTACTTTACATCCAGAATTAGGATGGTGGTAATACATTTAGCAATAAACATAATGAGCATCACAGGTAATCTAGTGATCACCAATCTAAACTTCAACATTGAACATCATTATTATCACGTGTTTTTTTTCCCCCCAACATTAATTCTTCAATTATGGTAAAAATGTCAACGCTAATTTAATTTATAGAGTCTCTTATGAAATAAAAATAATGAAATACAGCTAATGTACCCCAGTTGTATTGAAAACAAAGTAATCTTTCTGAAGCACCGTAGGCTCAATGGCCAGTAATAGGAGTAATACTGGAGCAAAACTGACTGAATAGCCCAGTGGTCACAGACCTGAAGACTGTGGGTTGATAATGCTGGGAGCACAGAGTAGAAAGAAGTATAAAATGCTCTAAAGCAGGGCCCCTTAACTGGGGCTCCATAAACACTGTGGTGTAGGGGACAGGACAGCAAACTGGAGGAGGCAGTGCAGTGCCCACCTCTGCCACCTGACTGCTGTGACTGGAAAAGCCATTCACTGTCTCTGGTCCTAACTGACTGTCTTTTGGGTTGTCAGGAAAATAGAATACAGATTTTTGGACTGATTTCTTGTTCAGAGCTTACCTTAATATTAGTGAGGTTTTTTTTTTTTTTTTTTTTTTTTGGTTCTAGAACAGGGCTTAGGAGCAGCTCTGGAACCAGATGATGTGGGCTTATACCCCAACTCTGCCTCTCTAACCTCTCATTTGTGGAGTGAACAAGATATTAACTCTTACATATGGGTTGACAATGAAATAAATGTATTAGTTTTCTATTGCTGCCATAACTGATTGGCACAAATTTAATACAGCTCAAAAAAACACTATTTGTTTTCTCACTGTTTCTTCTGTAGGTCAGAGGTCCAAGCACAGTACAGCTCTACTGAATCCTCTGCTTAGGGTGTCGCAAGTCCAAAGCAAGGTGTTGGCAAGGCTGTTCCTTTCTGGAGGGAAGAATCTACTACCAGACAGATTTGGGATAGTGTCAGAATTCAGTTACTTCTCTTTCCACATGTACTTTACATGCTTCCAATCTCCTTGACTTCCTCTTCTGTCTTTTCTCTCTGTTATTAAGGGCTCATGTGAGGCAACCAAAAATTCTTCTTGGTTTTTATTTGTTTCAGTTTGGTGCCTGCTTTTTTATTTTCTAAAGGAGAGAGTTTGTTCTATGTTGCACATTTCTTTTCTCACTATATAAATGATATACATGAGAAACAACCATTTTCACCTTTTCTTCTTCAGTTCTGTTTTCTTCTCTATGCTTTTACGTGTAAGTGCTACATGCCAAGGCCTTGTAGATCTAGCCCTCTCTCTCATGCCTCCTGGGGAGACAGACATGTAAATAAGTAAATCAAGGCCATCTTCTAAGGCTAGGGCAGAGACACCTACAGAGTGTGGAAGGAGCACAGAGGAGGATGTCCAGCTGTTGTTAGACAGTGAGGCAGATGGATACACAGCATTAGGTCAGAGCTATCACGGAAGTGAAGGAGGAAGGCATCCCAGATGGCATGGGAAGCATACAGGCATACTGTCCTCAAGGTTCATCCAGGTTGTTGCAATTGGCAGGATTTCCTTCTTTTTAACTTTGAGTAATATCCCATTGTATGTATATACCACATTTTCTTTATCCATTATCTGTTGATGGACATTTAGACTGTTTCCATATCTTGACTATTGTGAATAATGCTGTAATGAACATGGGGTGCAGATATCTTTTCAAGATCCTGGTTTCTATTCTTTGGGTATATACCCAGAGGTAGGATTACTGGATCATGTGGTAGTTCTATTTTTAATTTTTTAAAGGAAATTCTATATCTATGTTGTTTGTTTGTTTCTCCTTTCTTTCCTTCTTTTGCAATCTGTGAATTTTTAGTAGTCTATTTTTACTTACCCATTCATTTTTGACTATATGCTTTTGTATCTGGAGGGAGGGAGTTTCACAAGAAATTAAAATATATAAACTTAACTTTTCACAGTCTACTTTTACAATTCAAGTTGAATGAAGAAAACTTACTCTCATATAGGAATCTTTACCCTTACTTTTTTATACTGTGGTTATAATATCTACATACATTGAAAACCTCATCAGACAATGTTACAATTATGTTTCAGCTGCAAGCATATATCAAAGACTTTAAGAGGATAAAGATAGGTTATTATATTTACTTACAAATTGACCACTTATATTGCTCTTCCATTATTCCTGGTGTTCCAAATTTCTTCCTAATGTCACCTTATTTTCATCTGAAGAACTTAGTTTAGCATTTCCTTTAGATCCTGTCCTGTAGCAACAAATTCTCTTAGTTGTCATTATTTCAGAATATCTATTTCAGTCTCATTCATGAAGGTTATTTTTGCTGAATATAAAATTCCATATTGATAATTCTTCCTCTTCTGAATCTTACAAAAGCTGTTCTACATCCTTTGGCCTGCATGCTTTTGATAAGAAATTTGCAGTTATTCAAATTGTTATTCTCCTATATGAAATGTGTCATTTTTCTATGGCAGATTTCCAGATTACATTTTTCTTTAATTTTTATCAGTTTTATCATTATGTATCTAGAAATAGATGTTTTCATTGTTCCTCCTGTTTAGGATTTGCTAAGCTTCTTAAATCTGGAAGTTTATCTCTTTCACCAAATTTAGGGAGTTTTCAACCAATGTTTTTTCAAATGTTTACTCTGTGCTATGCTTTCTGTTCTTCTCTGAGACTCTGATGACATGAATATTAGACCTCTTAGTGCTCTCAAATAGGTTGCTGAAATCTGTTCATTCTTTCAATATTTTTCTCTCTGTTAAGATTTGATTATTTCTATTGATAGATATAGCTTCAAGTTTACTGACTCATTCCTCTGTTATTTCAATTATCTATGGAGCCCATCCAGTGAATTCTTATTCCAGTATTATTTTTGGTTCTGAAATTCCCAATGTGTTCTTCTTTTCATCTTCTATTTCCTGGCTTAGAACTTCTATCTTTCTAGTAATTTCAAGAGTGTTCACCCTTACTTCTTAAAGCATGGTTTTAATAGCTGATTTAACATCTTTGCTTAATAATTTGAAAATCTGCATTGACTCAGAGTTGGTGTCTTTGGTTGCCTCTTAAGAGTTAATATTTTTCTATCTTTGTATGTAAAGTAATTTCAGATTGTGATCCTGGATATTTTGAATATTGTTATGAGACTCTGTTATTGTTTATATCCTAAAGATTATTTATTTTGTTACCCAAATTGTTCCAGCTTTGGTCATCAAAACTCTTTCACTTGGATCATCTGACCTTTTGACATACCCTCACCATTGTGAGATGTTTTTCGTTTGTTTGTTTGTTTTTGAACACTGCCTTACTTTCTGTCATTATAAGATGCTCCAGTGTCTTCTTTTATATTTCTTTCCCCAGCCCTAGAATAAGACATTCTCCAAGGAGCCCTGTTCCTTTCACTGGAGTTTGGTATTAAAAATAAAATCTGGGTGCTAGATGGACACCTTACTACTTTGCTACTGGAGTGTCATTGCTTCTAGCTCCTCTCAGTTGATAGATCAACAAAATATGTGTATATACTAATCTATGTATACACATATATCTATATCTAATTATCCATCTGTATATTAAGCTAAACATGAGTTCATACTGATGTCTTCAACTGTAATCTACCGGCACATGGATTGTTCCAACCTTCTCCTCTTACTTATGTGTAATCTCCCTCTCCAACAATGAAAAATCTGGCTCCCACCAACTGCCATCCATTTATTTATGGTTCAGTTTCAGTATACATATTTTGTGTGTTCAGAATTGTTAAGCTATGTCCCAGTGGAAAACAACTTCATGAGCTAGAATTGCTTATATATAGTTCCTTTTACATTTAGGTATTTCCAATGTTACTGAGGTCAGCATGTCCCCCCCCAACCCCACTCTGCTGAGGTTGTTTTGTACATTTGTAACAGTTATATTCTTATGTCACATTCTTTATTCTTTCCTAGGTTCCCTGACCCGCTAAAGGATTTTTAAAAATTTTAATACCATAAGGTTCATTCTTTGTGATATAAAGTTCTATGGGTTTATGATAAATGCATATTTTCATGTATCCACTAATATAATATTATACAGAATACTTTTACTGCCCTAAAAATTCCCCTGTGCTTCATCTATTCAAACCTCTCCTCCCACTCCAAATCCCTGGCAACCACTCATCTGCCATCTCTCTGGGTTTGTTTTTTCCAGAACGTCTTATAAATAATCATGCAGTGTGCAGCCTTTCAGATTGGCTTCTTTCACTTAGCAATACAAATCTGAGATTTATCCATGTCTTTGCATGGATTGATAGCCATTCCTTTTTATCACCAAAGAGCATTCTATTGTATGATTGTATAACGGTTTAGCAATCCATTTACATATTGAAGGACTTTTTGGCTCCTTCTAGCTTCTAGCCACTATAAATAAATTGACTGTAAATATTAGTGTTCTGGCTTTTGTGTGGACATAATTTTTCAACTCATTTGGTTAACTGCTTAGAGCATGATTGCTAGATCATGTGTTAAGACTACATTTGTCTTGCTAAGAAATCACCAATCTGTTTTCCAAACTGTACCATTTTGTACCAGCAATAAAAGAGAGTTCTTGTTGTCCCATGTCTTTGTCAGTGGTTGGTATTCTCACTTAAAAAAATTGTTTTAGCCATTCTAGTAGGTAGGTAGTGGTATCTCAGTGTTATTTTATTTATATTTCCTTGAGACAAATGACGTTGAACAATTTTCCTCTTGCTTATTGGCAACATCTTTAGTGATATGTATCTTGCTCATTTTTAAACTTTTTTTTCCCTTATAGCTGAGTTTTAAGAGCTCTTTGTATATTTTGGATACAAGTCCTTTATCTGACAAACATTTTGCAAATATTTCTCTCAGTCTATGGCTTGTTTTTTCATTTTCTTAACGGTGCCTTTCACAAAGCAGAGGTTTTTTTTTTTTTTTTTTTTTAGTTTTAGTAAAGTCCAACTTATCAGCTTTTTCTTTCATGGATCATGTTTTTGGTGTTGTATCTAAAAATTCATCCCCTATCCCAAGTTTACCTAGATTTTCTGTTATTTTTTCTTCTTCTTTTTTTTTTTTTTTGTTTTACATTTAGGTCTATGATCCATTTTGATTTAATTTTTGTGAAAGACCATTTACTTTTCAGAGACCTCAGATAGCTGCTTCACGCCTTCTGTCCAGGATTTATAGTTGCATTTGGTGGTAGAGATAGGATAGAATTTGTTTCTCCATATTTCTTAGAACCATTTATGAGAATTTAATATTTTACTTTAGAAGTTTCTTCTTTTATTCTTGCTTTATTTAAAATTTTCAATTTTCCTCTATTCTCTCAGCCAGTTTCTATGTTAGAATAATAAAGTGTATGATCAGTATATCAAGGAAACAGTGACTTCCATTTACTCTTAAGTTCCTGAATCTTGCAGAGATTATCACAGACCAGATTCCACCCATCTCTTTGGATCCAAATTACTATTTTTTTGAGGATCAATAAGCAAACTACAAACTCACAAGAATAGGAAGATACTATTTCTGATACTATAGGGGTTTAAAATTCCCCTACTTCCCTTTCAAGCAAAGCACCTAGCAGTTGGCAGTTCTAGAAATCCATACTTTTAGATTCTGATTCTAGCTGTGCTCCCTGCCTGACTCCCTAACACTAAAGTGACTCCAAGGAATTTGAAAATGTCTGCTATTTTAAAACATAAAACTAGGCATTCAAAAGGAAATTTAAAAATACATTTTACTACTCACATATTAAGGCAAGACTGCTTTTTCCTGGCCCTGACTTCTTAAGCTGCTCTAATATGTACAAGGAGAAACATCATGACCAAGAAGCCAATCTGTCCAGAAAAAATCCAAACCATAAAACTATGTAAAAGACTCACCTCTTATTTTAGAACATATGGAATTTTGCTTTTCAGAATAGCTGAATTCTACTGTGTAAAAATTCATATTTATTGTGTAGCCTCAATAACTCAGAATATTGTATCAATTGCTCAGCTCTTGACTGACCTTAGCCTTTTCCAGTTACCTGCAATGATATCACCACTCTGACCTAAGCTTGCCACTGCATATCTGCTACCTCCTAATCTATGGAAATCATGGTTCAAAGGGATGATAGAAGATTCTAACCAATAGTAATTTGGGTTTTTAGCCACATGACCCTAGGGGTCATCAGCCAGCATCAAATTCTCCAATGTCCATGTCCTATTTGCCATATTGGTTTCCTCCTAATGCTGCAGATCCTATAAATGTTTTTTATTTTTAATTTAAGATATAATTGACATATAACATTGTATTAGTTTTAGGTGTACAGCATAATGATTTGATGTATGTATATATCACAAAATGATTATCACAATAAGTTTAATTAATATCCATCATCACACATAGTTACATTTTTTCTTATGGTGAGAACCAAATGTCTTTTAAAAAAATTATTTTATATTGTAGTATAAGTTGACTAACAATGTGTTAGTTTCATGTGTACAGGAAAGTGATTCAGTCATACATATACATGTACCTATTCTTTCTCAAATTCTTTTCCCATTTAGGTTATTACAGAATCCAAGTGTCTTTTTAAAGCATGTATTCCTTCATCCTTCACTTTTTTTCCCTAAATAGTTGATAATATGCTGAGGTACAGACATGATTTGTCTAATTTGAAATTGGCTCTTTCTCCTTTGTAGCACACATTTACATAGAGGTATATCTGTACTTCCCCAAATCCAACATCCATATATCCAAATAAGGCAACAACTAAGCTTACTTAAAACTTGCACAACTGATTTGAGGAAGGTGGGGAGGATATCTCTAACTGTGCTGCAGTCACTAAAATCTTTATCCTAAGATAAAACAGGGCAAGATGTCACTGAGTGTTAATAACTATTGATAAGGAAATGCAGTAATTTGAAGATCACTATTAATCATCATAGATAAGTTAGGAGGACAGAAATGAAGATCCTCAGATGGTAGTGAGGAATATCTGATTCTCAGCCCTTAGGCGGCTCTTCTTTCATTCATGTATTCATGTATTCATTCATGTCTTCACCAAATACTATTTAAGCTCCTACGATTTTTTAGGAAAAGTGCTGGGCAAGAGGATAAAGTGGTGAGCACAATAGACATACTGTGTGTTCCCATAGGTTACACTGGAACAATTTCAAGTGTTATGTGCCTAGTGTTATAACATGGTAGTACAGAATGTCATGGAAGAACCAACAAGGACATCAGATTGAATCTGGTGGGTTCTGAAGTAGTCAGGCTGGAAGATTGGGAAGACACATGGGGGACACCTGGATGTCTCACTGCACATGGGAAACTTAGGCTGTGACCAGAATGAGTAGGTCAAGAAAAACCAAAGCAAACCTTCACTCCTAGTTGCTTTGAGTGAATATCACCCACCTCCAGAAAGTTGCCTCTGCTTCCACTGTCCCCCACAAAAGGAGAAAAATACACAACACAAATGATCACTTTCTACTCAATCCCTTCCATTAGCCTTGAATTATTCTTTACTTGTTTCCTCTGTGAATTAATTAATTCCTCCAGGATTAACAGCAATCTTGAGAGCAATCCTTTTGCATTTCTGTGCTTGTGAGTACTTAACATTGATGAACGTCAGTACAGTCTGGTCTTGTGACTGATTTTTGTTTCATTGGAAAATAAAAAGTCCTCCAATATCTCATAAATTCAGATCACTGGGTCTCAGAGAGTCTCTTAAGGTTGGAGTGTTTGCTACCAAATGTAAAATAGTTAGCTAGTGGGAAGCAGCTGCATAGCACAGGGAGATCAGCTCGGTGCTGTGTGACCACCTAGAGGGGTGGGATAGGGAGGGTGGGAGGGAGACACAAGAGGGAGGGGATATGGGGGTGTATGTATGCATATGGCTGACTCACTTTGTTGTGCAACAGAGGCTAGTGCAGTATTGTGAAGCAGTTATACGACAATAAATATCTATAAAAAAAAAGTTGGAGAATTTGGAATATGTCTTCAGAGGAACAACTCAGGCTTAACCTTTTTCTTTGAAATTATTTGATTTCTAAGGTATAATGTTAGGTGTATAATCCTATTTTATCATCTAAGCCTAATGGAAACACTTTTTTCTATAATGGAAATGTTTAGGATTTCATATATGCACAGTGTGGATGTTAAGCTCCAACTGTGCCAATCAGAAATTCCATGATTAAATGATAACAGAGCCAAATCCACAGCATTGGTACATCACCCACACCAGAAAGGGCTGTCTCCCTGCCCCTCATTAACAGCCTGCCATGTACTTCTCCGGTCTTTTTGCCAAGTTGTTGGGTAGCTTTGATAAACAGGACATGTTAGTCACCAGCATAGACTAAAATGCTGAGGCCTTTCCTTTCTTATTTATTGAAGCTGTTTTAAGTTAGGGAATAACAACAAATTATAAAAGTGACCAAATTGCTACTTACAAAATGTATTTCATGGCAGAAAAATTGCTCCTGCACAATCAGTTTTTAGGCTAAATTTGAACACGACGGTGATTTTTTTTTTAACAATCATAAACCCCTGCTGACAAAAGCCTTAACTCTATCGGTGACAGCAGACGCTACTAAAATACTGTTTTGTCTTAGCTTTTCATGGTGTATCATAAACCCTACAATTATGATTGTTCCCAGAGTGAGCTCCAGACCCACAGCGGGAAGCATATTGTCTAAAAAGAATACAAAGTAATTGGGATTTTATCTAATACAGCAGTGAACATATTCATGAAAACTCTCCACAAGTGCTACAGAATTAGTCTCATAACCTGACATGAAGAGCAAATAAAAATCTATACAAACTGTTAAATGGGGGAAAAGGCAATGATTTCTTTTGAGGATGTGGAACATTCTCAGAGGTGTTTCTGCTAAGGCTTACTGCAATTTTCATGGTGCTAAGACCACCCTTATGTGGCATGTCAGGGAAGACGTCAGGCTGACCCTGAGCTTGGACCCATTTCTGCCAACAGTGGTGTGGCCTTGGACAACCTTATACCAATACATATTTTTTTCCCTTAATAGTAGCACTAATTCTTGCCCTCATCATTATAGATTTGCTAATGATCTGGCTTCTAAGCCCTGATAACTGTGAGTATAAGTGAGAAGGAGGAGAAGGAAGAAGAAGATAAAATAAAAAGAGTGTGTAAAAGGATTTTAGAAAAACCCTTAATGACTTCCTAAGATGCTTAGAATAAAGCAAGACTTCATTAACCATGGCTGGCAAGGTAGTGCCTGTGACCTTGCCCCTGGCTCCCTCTCCACTTTGATCTCTGGACAGTCTCTCCCTGATCATTTGTGTAAACCCCCCAGGTCTCCTTGCTGTTTCTCTAAAATGATAGCACCAGGAAGTTTCCACTTTCTGTTCTTTTGACCTGGAACCCACTTCCTCCAGCTATTCCTTTCTATCAGGGTCAACCCACAACTAAAATAAAATTATATGGCCTTTAATAATTCATCTTTCAAGTTTATAATAAATGCACAAGCCCACTAATAAAAAATGAGGGGACGATAAGAATAAATAACTTAGACAAAGATAAATAAAAAGTATTAAACAAGCAAATGAAATAGTGTTTAACCTCACTCAATAGATCAACTTATGAAACAACATTTCATAGCCAAAATTAGCTCCTAAATCAATGACTTAAATGTTGTAGTGAAACTGGAATATTCAAATCCTGCTGGTGGCATTTTAAATTATAAATGCTTTTGGGTGGGAAAATCAATTGGCAATATGTATGTCAAGGACTATAAAATGCTTAAAAATTTTTCACACAGAAAATTCACTTTTAGAAATGATTCCTAAAGAATTCAACCTCTATGCATTGTCTGTAGTATTGAAAATTTAGTAATTCAAGTACAATAAAATGATTAAATATATGGTAGTTGAACAACAAAATCATACTCTGTGTAGCCTTAAAATGTTAATTACTAGGTATATGTAGAAACTAGAAAGTATTTATGCTAAGTTGTTGAGAAAGAAAAAAGTAAAACTTATTTGTACATGGTCAAACACCAAAAGGCAATTTATAGGAGTAAAATTAGGATTGTTGCTATTCTATCTTTCTCAAATTTGTATTTAGTGCTTGGTTCTATCACCTTTGCAATCTCAAATGAGGAAACACAGTGATCCCATGTCCATTGTTCAGTTCTCTTGCTAACTTCTGACTTTGCCAAAGATATTAACTCTGTCTTAAACATTAGTAAATAATTTGTGTCGTTATCTGCAGACCCAAACACTTAGCACAGCGTCTGGACTACACTGACAGCTGAAAGTCTGCCTCTCGAACCGAACAGAGATGGACGTGACAAATAGCTGAGAAAACTGAGATCCTTCCATCTACTCTTTACCTCTAACTGTGTTAAATTGCAATCAAGTTGACTAAAAAGAAACCATACTGAACCTGACAGGATGTGAGGAAATGCAAGGATATAGAATTTCTGAGGCTTTGACCAGTGAAATAATAGCTAATTTTCTAATGATGTTTGCCCTCAAGAAGTGTTAATTGGGCTTCCCTGGTGGCGCAGTGGTTGGGAGTCCGCCTGCCGATGCAGGAGACACGGGTTCGTGCCCTGGTCCGCAAAGATCCCACGTGCCGCGGGGCGGCTGGGCCCGTGAGCCATGGCCGCTGGACCCACGCGTCCGGAGCCTGTGCTCCGCAATGGGAGAGGCCACAACAGTGAGAGGCCCGCGTACCGCTAAAAAAAAAAAAAAAAAAAAAAAAAAAAAAAAAGAAGTGTTAATTTAATTTGGTCCTTCATCATAGTATGGTATGTGAGGGTTCCCCTTCTTGACGTCTATGACTAAATTCTATTTTGGATCATTAAAATAATGATGAAAAGGGGGAGGCAAATTGGAACATATTCAAAAAATGTAAAAAAACCCCAACAATGTATGAACGTTTTATTGAGAGAAGAATGAGATAACCAAATGTATTTTATCCTGATGATATGTGGAAGGAAAGAGCTCCCCTGACAGAGGTGATGCTCCTGCAAGTCAGTGAGACATTGAAGAACAAGGTATTTGGGGACCCTGCATGGGAGGACAGCAGAGAAGAACCCAAGAGGTAGAGGGGACAGCTGGAGAAGGGCTTCCCAGGCTGTGCCAAGAAACAGAATTTTATCGTGAAAAGATAAGGAGGTTTTGAAAGACTTCTACAAAGAAAATACTATTTTTTTGTGTGTTTTTCCAATAAGAGAAAGAAAAAATGCCATGGACTACATCCATGAAGCTCCTTCTACAGATATATAGGAGGTATCTGAGTTGTAAAATATGGCATAAAACTTCAAGAACTGCATGAAGCAGAAAAAGCAATAAAATATTGGCTTTGGTGACTTGTGATGTTATTACAGCCTTCTTGTTTCTCGGTGCCCTAAAGCTACACTGTGCAGTGAATATTTGCACCCTCAGATAGATTGTCTTCTTGTTGCTCATGCAACAAAATGTATCTAATGATTTTTCCTTCTGTTTCAGAATAGCATCATTTGTTTCACAAGAATTATATCAATTGCTACTTGTTTTGATACATATCTGACACTACTGTTGGAGATGTCTTCCAAGTCCCTTGAGTATATTCTGAGTCCACTTAAATGCAGTTCAAAATAGGACCGATGTGGGGCTTCCCTGGTGGCACAGTGGTTGAGAGTCCGCCTGCCGATGCAGGGGACACGGGTTTGTGCCCCAGTCCGGGAGGATCCCACATGCCGCGGAGCGGCTGGGCCCGTGAGCCATGGCCGCTGAGCCTGTGCGTCTGGAGCCTGTGCTCCGCAACGGGAGAGGCCACAACAGTGAGAGGCCCGCATACCGCAAAAATAAAAAAATAAAAAATAAATAGGACCTATGTAAGAGCACAGACAGGGAGATGAGAGTCCCCCTTGAGAATCTGCCTCTAGCTGTTCAACCTAATATTCGCCAAACCGAAATCAAGACAAGTCATCTAACAGTGGGCCATGGTTTTCTAAGTGGGTTGTTGGAAAATTGGGGTCATGTGGCCACAGTCCATTATATTTGTGGGTGATGTGCTGAGGAGGTAGACCAAATGTCCTCTGAGTAGGGTGCAAGATTTAGCAAATGAAAATACAGGGCCTTCAGTTAAATATACTTTTCAGTGTATCTCAAATCTTGTGTGGGAAATGCTTATATGGGAACAAAATTTGTTGTCTATCTGAAATGCAACTTTAACCTGGCACCCTGCATTTTATCTGTTAGCTTTGCAAGCTCTGAGGACTCAAAGAACAACACAATCATGATAAGCTAATGGTCAGAGCGCTCATAGGGCTGACTGGTGACCCAGCTTCAAGTGAAGTCAAACTTTAAGGCAAAGGGCAGCTACTGCCTCCCTGATAATGAGTTAATATTCAGTCATTATCTCCTGACCCCTTCCACTAGGAGAAATTAGAGGACAAGCTCTAATCTGGGTCCTTGGTTCTGGGCTCTCCATGGTCTCCAGGTGAGGAGACCTGGGTTGTCTGTAGGAATCCCAAACCTCCAGGCACCTGTCCTGCTCAGAACATAAGCACAGTCATCATGACACTTTTTAATCCTCACTGCTGAGGCCATCTGGACAATCTCTAAATCATCTAGCTTCATCTGTAGCTTGACAGTTTTGTACCTTGGCTTTCAGGTTCTAATCTATAACTTCTTTCCTTTCCCTCTCCCTTTTCTCCCTCTCCATCTTTCTCTCTTTTTCCCTGCCCCTTTCTCAGTCTTGACCCAGGACTATCCACTTCTGACCTGCCCTGACATGTGATCCAAATCATCAGATTCTCCAGTCCTGTCTAGAATCCAGGGGTACATCACTGGCTGCAGTGGCGGGGGTGGTTCTAACCTTCCTGCCAAGCAATGTCCATGCCTGTACTCTGGACCGTGCCGGTCCCCATTACTGCTAACAGTATGAGGCACACTTTGGGCAATCTCCTTACTTCCCTGCCTGGACCCCAGAGACGAACGTAACTCCTCTATGGGCTGACAATCAAGGAGAAAGACAGGAGGGTCAAACATCTAAAACACGGAATCAGGAAAGGTGTAGAGAAGTGAGGGTGGGAATCTAGTTCTGGATATAATTCATAGGATGAGAAATTAAACCTTTAAAAAATCAGCAAGCCAAGTTTAGGCATTCTGGTAGCTTCAAACTGCATCTTATCTTCAGAGCTTTAGATGAAAATATGAAAGCCTAAGTCTTCCCTTTATATTCATGCATATAAAACCTTCACAATCCCACTAGAAAACAAAACAATTTCACAAAGTAATTTGGACACTTAAAGAAAGAATTGTAAACATCAGGGTTTGAAAAGTGGGAAAATATAAGTCCTGTGAAATAAGCAGAACTTCTAACTTGTGCGAGGGACCCTGTTGGCAGAACATAAACAACTGGCAAGGACTCAGGGAAGTCAAATTTTCAGTCCTCTAAACTCTATGTCAGTGTCTAGATCAACGTCAAGGGGATTTTAGGCCATAGGACACCATGTACGTCATGACCGTGGCTCTCTGTTTCTGACACAGCTCATATCCTATTTCAACTCTATAACCGATAAGGTTTTATTTGTGGGCAGCCAGATATCATTTTTAAACACAAGACTGTCTTATATTTATAGGATATCAGGTAGTTCTAGTTAGAAGATCACACTTCTAAAATTAAAATGTGATTTAATGGGAAAGTACATTTAAGTGATTGATACGCAGATTTTCAGGAATGGGTTTTATGCCAGATATGGTCTCTTGACCCCACTCTCAGCCTTTGGCTTTCTCCCCATATTGCAATATCCCTCTCCATCTTTTTCACTCACCTCACTCCTAACCAACCTTTGGAGAAACCACAAGTCCCTATCGATAGTGACTGTGGCTTAGTCCATTAAAAAAAAAATCTTCTCTTCCAAGTTTTATTATCTCTGAATTCTAGGAAAGGAGGTTTTATAAAACATTGAGCACTCTCCTAGTGTTCTTTCTACATTCACCCATTTATTCAATAACTGTGTTGTTGGTATATGTGCCTTAGTGTCCCACCCACGGTAAGGATACCTTTGTAAGCCCTCAGAGCTTTGCTCAGCACAGAGCCCTCCATACAACGATGAGCTCAATGGCTATCTGCTTGCCATTCATTACATGGTACTTCAGTTCTTACAAATAATACAAAGATAAATAAGTCCCGTTTCTAAGCTAGAATGCATTCTGATTTACAAAATACTTAAAGAAATAAAACATGTACAGATTAAAAAAAAAACATAACAGTAATGAGAAAAGAGATGCAAGAACTTGGTGGCTGAGAACCGCCATTCTTCCCCAGCAGAAGCGATGACGGCATTCCAGGCATGGGGTCTGGGCAGAGCAAAGACAAGACATTATTAAAAGGGGCCAAAAAGCCAGCCACAGGTGACTGTCAAAAGAGGAGAGCAACTCCTGTCAGCCTAATAACCACACTCACCTCTACAAGAACATCTTTTCTGTTCTGCTTCTAGGACCAGGGATAGCTCCTGGCCACAGCAGAGGCCTAGTCAGGATGTCTTGAATTGAATGCTCTGTAATATTAACATCTGGTGCCAAACAAAGTGGTTTCACACAGATTACCTCACTGAAAGAAGCCAGGGCAGGTATATTTGTGCCCATTCTACATGTGAAGAGACAGAAACTTGAAGAGGCTCAGCAATGTGGCTTGGAAGTAGCAGAGGCAAGGCCAGAGGCCAGGACCCATGTCCTCTGATGCGTGGACAGCAGGATGAGTCCCAAATTTTGGTGAACCACGAATCATGTGCAATTCTTTCTTACAAAAAATAAAAGCCAATATCCATTATCTTATCCAGGACTCACTGAGACAGGGTCTCTGAGTGGGAGCCCTGACATCTGATATTTTAAGATCCACAGATAATTTAGATGTGCACCAAAGCTGAGGACCGTGGACCAGTTGGAGAGACAGCCAGATGGTGGAGGCCTCAGTCTCTGACTGTGCTTCTTGTCAGTACCTGAGAATCACCTGGAGCCCTCCCACAGCCACCCTCATTCAGTGGCTCTGGGAAGTCTGTGGTTTTAAATCTCTATCATTTTTCATTTAGTTATCCTGCAAAATACTCTTTGATCAACACAGCTCTAAGCTCTGATGAGTTTTATTCTTTCTACACTAGGAGATATGAAAAAATTTTAAAGGGGACAAAAATAGTTTATGTACAGTGTCCTCCTCAGTATGTACATTCTTAAACGTCCAAACACCTCACAATCCCTAACTGCATTTTACTCCATAGTTCTCACACTCTAAGGGATCGTACCATAATCCAGGTGTGGACACTTTTCAATTCAGGCTATGATCTAATAAAAATGTGAAAACAATACTCTTCCAACACTCTCCAAAAATAATCTTTACTTCCTTCTGGTAAACATTTTATGATTTATTCCAATATTTTGTTTTAACTGCATGCTTTAATAATCTTAGGAAAGCAGAGTGTCAGAAGGCAACTTAGATGAGAACATGCACATTTTTATTTTATTTTTTCCCTTTTTACAAGAATCTGTCATTTGCTATCAAAGTAATGTATTTGCATTAATTTTTTTCTTTAAGAGCACACACAAACATGTAAGGCCATTGCCTTATTCTGTTTCAAGTGTGTTTTCTAAGATCCCTGGGGAAATCAATAGAAAAACTTCAGAAAAACGCTTACGTGCTTGAGTGTGAACAGACTCCCCACACTCCTCCAGGAAAGCCTGCTCCCTCTTCTTGGTGAATTGCTGTGAGTACCATGCACATTCAGGTGACATAAAGTATATTCACTGAGTGTGTGATTAGTCAGGTACAAGTCTGCAGGCTTGCCAAATGCAGACAGGACAGGAATGACACCATTCACAATGAAAGATATCAAACTAACGGAGCTGTCTTCGAGTAGACGTGGGTCTGCATTAGGCTATGAGGAGTTGTTTTGAAATTTTAATTTCATGCAGTATGAGGATGTGATGGAGGGTGTTCATCACCAAACAAGGATTTTCAGCAGCAAGTAAAGTTCCTGCCAGTAGTAGCAGCACAGCCAGTAAATCCAAACCAACCTTTCCACTGCCACTGTTTCCCGTGGAACCCTTAGTAAATGGAATGGAGTGAGAAGAACTTTCTCAATGGCAGTAGTTGGAAATCTATTCCCCATCCCATTCTTAAGGAGAGGGTTCATTGAAGAGAAAAGAAAAGGTTAAATTATTTTAGGAAGAGTGCTACTTTTCTGCCTGAATAAAAGTTGCCATGATGCCCAGTTTCTTAGCACCCTCTCCAAACGTTATCCCCTTACCACCGATTTGCGTTCTCACATGGGATTTTACTCCAGGTTAGAAACCCCAGATTTATTCAGTTTTGATTTAAAATACATCTTCTCAATGTGAAAACAAGCTTCCCAAAGAGAGAACAGCTGATTGACTGAACCCTTTCTAGAAACTCTAATCTTAATATGACTTAAAATCTCTGATTATGGCTAAGCCCAGTTCCTGGGAGTCAAGCTTAACTTAGTTTCCTAACTGTTCAAATGAAATGGGGAGAAAATATTTTTCAGAAGGGCATACAAGTCATGGTCCATGTGAAGAATATTACGAAGCTTCTCAGTGAGAAAAGCTTATTAGAAAAGGAACTAAGAGGTGGGGTGAGGAGGGTGGAAGGACAGCCACTTACCCTCTAGGATGTGGTTTAGCACAAACTTTGGGTTAGGACAGTTGATAACAGAGTTGAACGTAGGAGGAAGAGGGTATAAAGAATTGAAACCCTACATCTCCCACCCAGACTGGTGGCTTCTTAATTCAAATTCTGTAACTTTCTGCTTCTTCCTTGATGACACCCCAAATGCTTCCTCTGGCCCCAGAAGCACAGAGCCTATATTATTCCACTGTTCATACCTTACAAGGAGAAGAGCAAGGAGACCTTGTTCTGCAAATCATTTCTGCCACCTTATTTTGTTCCATTCTAAAGTAATAAGTTCACAGCAGCAATGGAACAAGACCTCAGCTGGGCAGGAAATAAAAAAGAATGGAGATGAGATTCACAAAAGTTAATGAAAGTCACTCCAAGTGACTGTGCTGAAAGAGCACGGGCTTTAGAATCAAATGAATTGGAACATCAATCTGGCTGGACTCCTTACTAGTTGTATAATATGACCAAATGTCTTAAATCCTTCGAGTTTCCATTTCTTCAACTGTAAAATAATAACAATACCACCTACAGCATGATGTAGTTGCTATAATTACTGTGCATGCAGCCCCCAGCTGACGCTGGGATTTACAAGGTGCTCTGTAAGCATGCTTATCCTCTTCCTCCAATTCAGATGAAAAATATTGCAGCAAAGAATAAAATATGTGCATAACTGCAATATATAACACATGCATGTGGAACACAATGCTGTGTCAGGCAGACGTTCTCTAGGATTCTACATGTGTTTAAACTGTCAATGGCATTTGGTAGCTGCCCACATATCTGTAAACACAGCCTTAGGATATTATGGTTTCTATAGTCTCATTTTCAGGAAAGTAATTTGTTTGCTCCATACTATCAATATATTTCTTTCTCTCTCTTTTTCAAATAGATTTTTTTAGAGTGGTTTTGGGTTCACAGCAAAATTGAGAACAAGGTGTAGAGGTTTCCCACACACATTCCCAGCCTCCCCCATCACTAACACCACCCCCACCAGAGTGGTGCATTTGTCACAGTTGATGGACTTACACTGGCATGTGATATTCAACCACAGTCCATAGTTTACGTTAGGGTTCACTCTTGTACATTCTATGAGTTTGGACAAAAGTATAATGACACATACGCACCATAATAGTATCATCCTGAGTAGATTCACTGCCCTAAGAATCCTCTGTGATCCTCCTATTCATTCTTTCCCTCCTCCATAACCCCTGAAAATCACTGATCTTTCTATTCTCTCCATAGTTTTGCCGTTTCCAGAATGTCATAGAGTTCAAATCATACAGTATGTAGCCTTTTCAGATTGTTTTTTTTTAGGTAGTAATATGCATTTAAGGTTCCTTCTTGCCTTTTCATGGCTTGACAGTTCATTTATTTTTAGTGAATAATATTCCATTATCAGGATGTACCACAGTTTATCCATTCACCTACTGAAAAACACGTTAGTTGCTTTCAAGGTTAGGTAATTGTGAGTAAATCTGCAATAAACATCTGTGTGCAGGGTTTTGTGTGGGTATGCTTTCAACTCCTTTTGGTAAATATCAAGAAGCATGATTGCTGGAGCATATGGTAAGGGTATGTTTAGTTTTGTAAGAAAGAGACAAACTGTCTTTCAAAGTGGCTATACCATTTTGCATTCCCATGAGCAATATATGAGAGTTCCTGTTGCTCTACATTCTTGTCAGCATTTCGTGTTCTCAGTGTTCTGGACTTGGGCCATTCTAATGGATGTGTGGTGGTAACTCATTATTTGAATTTGCATTTCCCTGATGACATATGATGTGGAGCAGCCTTCCATATGCTTATTTTCCAACTTTATATCTTCTTTAGTAAGGTATCTTACTAAATGGGTCTTGCCCCATTTTTTTTTTATCAAGTTGTTTGTTTTCTTATTGTTGACTTTTAAGGCTTCTTTGTATATTTTGGTTAGCATTCCCATGTGTCTTTTGCAAGTATTTTCTCCCATTCTGTGCTTGTATTCTTATTCTCTTGACTTTTATTTCTTCTTATTTAATATCATCACAGTTTTTTATTATGTAAATTGAACATAATTTCAAGATATGCTATAAGTAATCAAGATATGTTAACTTGTAGTGCTAACTAATGTGACACAACAGTAGTTCTGTATATCTAGCTCTGTATATCTAGATGCACATGTGTGCATCTGCATGTATATGTCTCTGTGCTCAGGCAACATGCTGACATTGGGAAAACAGTTCTAAAGTAGATGAGTCCCTGACCTTGAGGACACCGACAGTCTACTTCTGAAGAAGCAGGGAGGCTGCCTCAGTTCTGAGCTGCGTGATTAGCTTTGCTGTGTTTCCTATGCCCCTCACAGAAGCAAACACATTAAACACTAGTGACATTTAAATGATTTGGGAGCATTAAATTAAGTTCCAGTTTCACGGTTTGTGTGTGTGTTAGGGGGTGGGCAGTTTACCACACTTCCAACATGTAATGCTTTGACACTAGCTGCGTGTCCTACAATTCAACTAAATTCTGACACCGTGGACCTATCGACCCAGAGATAGCATCAAATTCTACAGGGACTCATTCCTACAAAACTGCCTTCCATCTCACTTCAGACACCAGCTGCAAGTCCAAGTTGTTATCTATTTTTTTTTAATCCCTTACTCCACCACAAGTGGGGTCACCAGGGACAAAAACGGGCCCAGCAAGGAGACCTCTGCTCCCTCAGATGCCAGACAAGCCCTGAGACTTCACACCTGGAGAGACATTTCTGCTGACTTGGCCACCCAGCTCCTCAACCCTTGTTCCTGCAGAGTTGGCTTCTACCCACAGAGGGAAAGGGCAAGCGACAGTGTGTCCCAACTTGCCGCTCTCTACCTGAGCCGTCAAGGGCCAAGGCCACTCCAAGATCCCACTGTTGAGAAGCAGCAACCCCAGGTTGTTATTTTGCTTCTGGCCATCTGGTGACAGACTGCAGGTCCGAGGACTCCCTCCTTGGACTTCACACTCCAGTCAAAAGTCTAGATTGTTACTATCAGAGGTTCCCACATCCCCTTCTTGGGTTCAATTAATTTGCCAGAGTGGCCCACAAAACTCAGAGAAACATTGTACTTACTTGATTACCAGTTTATTTTTATTTATAGAAGATTATAACTCAGGAACAGCCATATGGAAACGATGTACAGGGCAAGGTATGGGTAAAAGGGCACAGAGCTGTCATGCTATGAGCATGCCACTCTACCCAACTCTCCACATGTTCACCAATCTGGAAGCTCTCAGAACCCTGTCTTTTTGGAGTTTTATGGGGGCTTCATTATGTAGGCAGCATTGATTAAACCATTGGCCTTTGGCAATTGATCCAGTCTCCAGCCCCTCTCCTCCCTCTAGAGGTCAGCGAGAAAGAGGGGTGTAATGAAAGTTCCAACCCCCTAATCACATGGTTGGCTTCTCTGGCAACCAGCCTGCATCCTTAGGTATTTTTCAAAAGTCACCTCCTAATATAATACAAGGTTGTCCAGCCCCTGGGAAATTCTGAGTTTTAGGAGCCCTGTGCCAGAAACCAAATATGTATTTCTTGTTATAAATCATAAGACCACAGGCATCTGACTAAGATGTAGGAGATCCAATGAGCAGCTGGATGTTTTGCCCAGGAAATTCTACACAGTTGTTAGAGGCTCAGAAGTGCACTGTTGTTCAGCATAACATTGACAATAATACCCTGAAGGGTCTCTTTACTTCTACAAAATAGCACTTATCAAAAGGTGTGTTTTACTTCTTTTCTGTAAATCTATTTTAGAATATAAAGCTTGAAAAAGTGCAATATGTTGCTAACTTATCAAATGATCATTTCTCCTTTGAATAAATACAATGAGGAATTTTTTTTAAAAAAAAAAAGACTTTGAGGATGAAACAGGAATAAACAGCTGACTTACTTTGCTTTGAAAATAAAATCAAGACTACTGAGGACATGAACTTTGTTCTATAAATGGATGTAATGCTGGTAGAAATTTACATCTCCTGCTAGGGTTATGCCTCAAATTGTAACAATTATTTTGTATATTGACTCAATCTGCATTGCTTTTCATTGTAATTTCAGAAACAAATAAATATTTCTATTTTTAGTAATTAACAAAATGTTTTCTTCAAATCCTGATGTTCGCTTGATATAGCATTCAGTGTTTTCACAATTATTCATGCTATATAAATGTCAAACTTCAGCCAAAGAAAATATTCATGATATTTTCATACTCACTTTAAAACAAGCAATCTCCTTAGGACTTTATACAGTATATAGCACAGTATATAGATATTTAGCAGAAAATATCACTTAGGGAGAGGGATTGGTCAGGCCATGATTGACACTTAACAAATAGGCCACCCTTCTAATCAGAAAACTCCATAACCAGGTATCTTCATTAAGTATTCAGCAACCCACAGATTCTGCTCTGCTTTGAATTCTAAGTTGTTAATTTATTCAGAAAGTCTTTAAAATTTGTTTTTGCTACTGAAGACAAACACTTTTTCCGCATAGATATTACAAAGACAGTGCTGACAGGGACTCTGTAAATTCCCTTACCAAAGGCCATAGGATAATTTCTGATATATGTTATATAAGTTTTCTATTGCTCTTGTAACCAATTACCACAAACTTGGTGGCTTAAAAGAACACAAATGTATCCTCTTATACTTCTGAAGGTCAGAAGTCTAAAATGGTTCTCAATGAGTTAAAATCAAAGTGCCCGCAGGATTGCGTTTTATTCTGGAGCGTCTGGGGAAAATCCATGTTCTTGCTTTTTCCAGCTTCTATAGGTTGCCTGTATTCCTGAAACCAAGCAGAACTCTGCATCCCCTGCTCCCCAAGTACAAAGACCCCTCCATGTCCCCTGCCTCTTGTTTATAGAAAAGCTGAAGTCTCCCAGGCCTCCCTGAGTCACAAAAGAGCAAACTGAAGCAGTTAATGATTAGGACAAGAGAGCCACAGAATCCTTCAGTGTCTGATGCACATTCCTGAGTTGTTTTGTAGATACCATAACTGCCACCTGAGGGAAACTAAACTACATGATGATCAGACCGCAGCCATGACATAAGATGCTCCATCTTGAGCAGTACTGAATCTATGGCTAGAACCGTTCTAAGAACTGGAATTAACACTATTGCTCATAATAATCTGTATCTTTGTGGACATCAAAATAATTGTGGTTTGCTCTCTCTGTGTATGTAATTAGGCAACTAAAAGTGTTCTCAGAGAGAGGCTACAGACCCATGTCAACATATTCCACTCAGAATACAGTGACCTATGGCAGCATGAAGAAGTTACAGAAGATGGACATTCGTCCACAATCCAATAGAATTGGAATAATGTCTAACGGTGGCTATTTTAAGCAGATTTTTACAGGAAAGAGCTCTTTGCAAGAAAGAGCTCTCTGCAAGAGGTCCCTTTTGTCTTGCCACTTTAGCAAAGCCATATTTTAACTAACCTCTGGCCCAAGCACACCTTTCAAATCTTTTGATTACACGATACTTTGCCTAACCTGTTGGCTGTTGGTTCTTTCCACAGATCAAAAAATAGAAATGAAGAATAAGTAATTAATGGATAACTAGATCTTTTCCCCAGCTTCCCCTTCAGTAATCTTGTGAACAGACTGTGTGAATGAGATAGCATCTAAAGAAAGTTCACAAGGCTTCAACAAGCCTGCATGCAGTGGGATATGGCAACAAATCTTAACCCCTACCTCAGTGATTAACTGAGATTGCTTCTTCTTTTTACCCTTTAAAAACATTCATGGCTGAGCAAAATCTTTGGAGTTGGTTCTGGGACATGAGTCTGCCTTCTCCCCAGGTTGCCAGCCTCCTGATTAAAGCAATCTTTCTGTTCCTACCAGCACTTATCTCACCAGTATTGACCTTTGAGCAGTGGGCAGCCAAACCTGTTCAGTAATGTTCCTAGGCCCAAAGCCTTCATCTCTCCTCAAAGCCAGCCGTGTAGCATCTTTAAATACCTCTCTGACTCTTTTCTTCCTACTTCCTTCTTATATGGACTCTTGTGATTACACTGAGCCCATCCAGATAATTGAGGATAATCTCCCTATGTCAAGATCTTTAATTTAATCACATCTGCAAATTCTCCTTTGCCATGTAAGGAAACAGTCACAGGTTCTGGGGATTGGGACATAGATATTTTTAGGGAACTATTATTCTGCCTACAATACATGCTATGAAGAAAAGAACAATATATTACTATCCTGCCTTGATAAGTTAAAAAACCTAAAACTTTGTCAAATAGACACAAAGAAAGACTAATTTGTTGTACTTTAGTCTGTATCATTAAGTATTACCTTTTTCACTTAAGGAAAACTTTCTGTTCTTTACTTAGCTAAATTCTTAGGTGTACTAAATACCTTCTCTCCTAGGAACCACTTCACCTGATCTGGCTTACCCTTTGGAAAGTTGAAAATAAGATCCAAATAATTTTGAAGCTCAGGAACCCCTTCAAGAAATGATGTTATAGGGCTTCCCTGGTGGTGCAGTGGTTGAGAGTCCACCTGCCGATGCAGGAGATGCGGGTTCGTGCCCTGGTCCGGGAGGATCCCACGTGCCGCGGAGCAGCGGGTCCCGTGAGCCATAGCCGCTGGGCCTGCGTGTCCGGAGCCTGTGCTCCACAATGGGAGAGGCCACAACAGTGAGAGGCCCGCGTACCGCAAAAACAAAAAACAAAAAAGTAAAAAAGAAATGATGTTATAAAAGACAGCTCTTGTATGGTTCTCACCTGATTCTTGGGCTTCTTTTTTGTTTAAAGGGTTGAGTTGGGGTTCACATAAAACCTTTTTACATTTAATCTTTCAAATAGCAAAAAATGCAGTCCAATTTATGTTTCTGATTAGAATAAAGTTCATTTCATAGTTTTTATTTATGGTAAGTTTGTCACTGTAAAAGGATCAAGGGAGTCATATTGATAGAAGTACGTCCCCACCCCAAGGGGACAAAGGATTTTAGATGTTTCTTCCTTCTGTCAAGACAAATAATTCCAGATGAGATTTGATTGATGAGATGAAATTATGCATCTGAAATTATGCATCTCTTGATAGTATTTAAAATTAAAATTCTCATTAGTGCTGGCAAGCTTGAAATTCTTTAGTTTTTCAAATGAAACAATATTTGCATGATTTTGTAAAACACTCTGATTACCATATACAATTGAATTCAACTCAATTCAAAACTATCCGAAAAGAGGAAGATCAACTAACCTGAATTTAAATATTTGTATTCTGTTTTGTCAAAAAAGTGGAAAGCACTTCAGTACCAGAGGTCCTGCACACAATTAGGAACTGAGTGTGTGACAGCCTGAACATTGCACACAGTTGTGTGCGGTCTGCATTTTCATGGGAGAATTTGAAAGAACAGACCTGGCTACAGAACCAGTCTGTCACCCACTGTGCATCCTCAAGCTGCTTCTTGGGTTCCTGGTTTTTATGGCCAGTTCAGAAACAGGCACCAGTCGGCAGCAGGCCTACTGTCACAGCAGATGGGCACTCACTGCCTTACGTTAAAACCCAATATTTCATTTCGGGAAATGACAGCAAATATTGGGGTGAGTGAGCACTGGACTCCCTTGTGGCTCCTGATGAAAGAGAAGGGCCCCAGGACATGGGCAACTGGAGCTTGCCGTCCCCTGCTGGAGCATCCATGAGCCTGAGGGTGGGAGCCCAGATGGGTGGGCATGGGGACTGCGAACTAGGGTGCTGATGAGAAACAGGGTAGCATGTGGCTGGAGGGCTTTCAGGTTCTGAAACGCTTTAGTCAGTCTTTATCCTTGGCTTGGAGTATCCCTACTGAGAAAAGATGCATGTTTTCAACGTTCAGAGAACCGATTAGACAAATTCTGCAATGATGGGACACCCTGTCACTGGTACTTCCAAAGCAGGCTGCGATTTTCAGGAATTAATGAATGAATTACTGCTCGATCAGACAGAGTTGACAAATCCAAGAAACCATGCAGCACTCTGACCATACATTCCTCTTAGGCAGAACACAGAACTGAACAAAGCTTTTTCCAGCTTGTAAGCATATTTAATGAAACAAATTTGCTCTCCTACAGACTGTCCACCTAGACTGATAAAACACAAGCCTAAATGTACAAGCAGCATTCTTTTGACCTGAGATTTTTAAAAAATCATGGAAAAACCACTATGTGTCAAATATCATATGAATACATTCAAATATGTTACCTCATTTCCAAAGCAAGTACAATTTAGACATTAGGAAACAAAGTTGTAAACTCAGTAAAATGCAATCTGCTGTCTTGTGTCCAAAACAAAAACCATAATGAAATGGAGCAGGACACTATGGTCTTTGCCTCCCATGTCTTTGGCCTGCCTTTTGTTTGTGAAAAAAATTTTAAGCAAAGAATAAGTTTGACCAGAGAAGTGAGAAAATGCAGAAGCAAAGAAATGCAGTCAGACAGGACAAAACAACAATAGTTTAGTTAGTAAGCAAAGTCAAGGACCTTTAGTTCCTTCTCAAGGGTTATAGATAATATTCTGAGCCATAACCTGTGAGCCTGTGAGCTGTCTTATAGATGCTGAAACTCTCACCAGGTGGAAGAAGTTAATTACATCATGACCAGACTGTAGCCATGACATAAGCTGCCACAATTCCAAAGGAAATGGGAAGAAACTGACCCTGGAACTGAAGATTAACCATATTAATCAAGATGATGCTGATCAGACCACCACATGACCAATTTCAAGATGACTGTTAGAGGACATTCCTGGTGGCACAGTGGTTAAGAATCCACCTGCCAATGCAGGGGACAAAGATTCGATCCCTGGTCCGGGAAGATCCCACATGCCACGGAGCAGCTAAGCCTGTGAGCCACAACTACTGAGCCTGCACTCTAGAGCCCGCGAGCCACAACTACTGAGCCCATATGCCACAACTACTGAAGTCCACATGCCTAGAGCCCATGCTCCGCAACAAGAGAAGCCACTGCAGTGAGAAGCCTACACACAGCAACGAATCGCCCCTGCTCGCTGCAACTAGAGAAAGCCCGCGCAGCAACAAAGACCCAACGCAGCCAAAAATAAATTGATTAATTAATTAAAAAGAAAAAACATGACTGTTAGAGCTGACTGTGCTGTTTCTACATGTAGCCCCCTCCCTTCACTTATAAAAGCTATTACCCACTGGTTGTCAATGGGGGGTGAGTCAGCCTTTGGACCGAAATCCTCCCTCTCCCCTGCCCCCAGTTGCCAGCACCCAAAATAAAGCAAATTTTCCTTTCCACCAACCTTGTCTCTTTAATGGCTTTTGAGCTACGAGCAGTTGGACCCCACTTTCAGTTACAAAAATGCAATTTGGGGGCTGTTATAAAAGCACTGTGTTAAAGATTTCTACATCCAGCATCTCTGTCCTCTCACCATTTCCTGAAGTCTCCATAGACTTTCAGGTAGAGCCCCTCTTTGATGGCTTGTCCATGGTCCTCACAGTCTCTGCCCCTGTCTTGTCATAGCATCCTGGGTATTCACTCTCTGCAAAGCCCACAAAACCAGGACTTCCATCTGACTTGTTCATGGCTCCTCCCTCAGTGCCTAGAGCAGTGCCTGGTACTTAGGAAGTCCTCATCAGATATTTTTGAATACATAAATTACAGGATTCTCCCCAGCTTGCTTGGAATATTTGCCTGAGCCCTCTTGGGAAAATGAATGCTGCAAAAGCCAGCATTACAATACATTTACTCAACTAGCAATTCTCTCTGAAACTGCATGGTGATTTGCACACAGTAAGCATTGGATGAATATGTTGAATTTAGCAAATGAAGGGATCATGGTATGGGTGTAAAGATTTTTTTTTTTTTTTTTTTTTTTTTGCGGTACGTGGGCCTCTCACTGCTGTGGCCTCTCCCGTTGCGGAGCACAGGCTCCGGATGCGCAGGCTCAGCGGCCATGGCTCACGGGCCCAGCCGCTCCGCGGCATGTTGGATCTTCCCAGACCGGGGCACGAACCCGCGTCCCCTGCATCGTCAGGCGGACTCTCAACCACTGCGCCACCAGGGAAGCCCCCATGGGTGTAAAGATTATTTTAAAGTGAAAATATTTGAGCAGAAAGAAATCTCATTTGAACTTCCTTTATCTGACGAAAGCAGAGCCTCCTGAAAATACAGCCATTAACCCCCCTTCAGGGAGTTTCCTGAGAATTCAGCTGTTTAGAAGGCAGATTGCCTGTTGCCATTAGCATAAAAAAGCTCACAGAACGTTCCATGCTTTCCTACCAAGCTTAAAATTCTCCTTTCTTGTTAAATTGGTATACAAATCTTTGCTTCTGGCTATTCAAGGAGTTACTCATTACTGAGAAACTCCTGGTTGCCCCTTTAAATAAATCTTGAATTTTCTCATGTTAATCTGTTTATTATCAGTTAATTCAAAGGTCCTCAACCACTGGAACATAAGATGGTAAAGGAAAAAATTTCCTCCCAGCACCAGCACAGCCATAATGATCTGTTCATGGATTCCAGACATCTTGCTTTCAGTGGCTGGTTTCCAGACCACACTATTAGTTCGGTTGTTTGATTGCTTACTGATCCCTGATATTTACTGAAAGGATACCAAAAGGTTACAGATCATTTGCAAGACAGTCAGTTTAGCAGAAAGATAAATCCATTGTGTGAAGCAGAATCAGTTATCAATACAGTTTCTCAGCTGGGCCGTGATGGCACTCAAGCATTTCCTATCCTCAGCATATTTTGAAAACCAAAATTTCTGGTGGCATCTATGATTATTTCAGTCTTTTCTTGGGCATCTTCTGAGCAGGATTCCTGGCTGCGCTGCCTCCACACAGTTCTGGCCCAGGCAGGGCACACTACCTTTTTGGATGGTACTGCGGAATGGGGCACCCCCTGTTATCTTTCTGATCTCTGATGTCCACTCAGCTGTTCTTTCATTCAGTGTGTCAGGTCATATTGAGGCAGGAGATATATGGGCCCCAGGCTGAGTAGCTGATGTCTGTCCCCTGTGGACAGATACTCCAAGATAAAGATAATGGCAGGGGCAGGAAGGAGCTGAGTCCTGCCCAGATAAAAGATAAAAGAACCACATATTTCTCATTCTTGAGGTCAGTCAAGGAGGCCTTCCTGACTACAAATGAGCAGAAAGGCTCCTCAGAGTCCAAAAAGGGAGAGGGGGGTGCCACCCCATCGTAAGTAATATCAACCTTCCCACAGGCCTCTGTGCTGGAATCCGTCTTGGCTAATAGATGCGCACGCACACAGGAGAGGACCCTAGTTAAACCAAATACAGACACAGAGCCAAGCAAAGCAAGATGATTGGCCAGAGGAAACCTGGAAGAAATGACCCGTATAAGTGATTTAAACTACCACAAAGGCTCATCTCTCTCTCTGAAACCACCCATGTGTGCCTATTCACATGGACCGTTTTTCCTCCTAATAAACACTTTGCTTGCTACACTACTTTCCGCTTCTTTGTTGAAATTCCTTTCTCCAAAGCAGACAAGCCAGGGCCTTGTCACTAGCCACTGGCCTTCATGGTCTAGTGGCTAGTATTCAGTGCTCTCACTGCTGTAGCCTGGCTTCAGTCTCTGGTCGTGGAACTGAGATCCTGTTTCAAGCTGCTTGCTGGCTGAAGCCACCCAAGATCAGTATCCACCGTGTCCCAGGTGGGCAGCAAGGCTAAGGCGGTCAGCATGAGAAAGACAGAAATAAGTTTGGATGCCAACAAATTCTTTCCTCTCCAACACTGAGTTTGAGAAATGGATGAGGCCAAATAAAGACTAACAAAGATTCTTTGCTCGACCAACCTTTGATCAAGCTTTGGAACTTTCTCCTAGGACTTCTTTGTAGAGTACAGTTTTAGCAAGAACCCTGCTGAATTAGTGTAGTTCCCCATCCTCCATATCTAATCATCCTTGATATCTGCTCAGGATCCTCATCCCCCACCACCCCCAGCTGATGTCTGATAACCCTGTCTTATTATCTTCAGCAGGAATCTTACCTGGATGATTCACCCAGAATCCTCCTTACCTTGATGTTTCTTATGAATGATTTTCCATTCACTGACCCCCTACTCTACTCCTCAGCTATAAATTCGCACTTGCTCATAATTAGAATGAGGCTAGTACTAACAGAAAACTGGGCCCCAGAGACATTACGCTGTTACCAAGTGGAAAAGAAGCAAGAGGAGGAAGAAGCTATATCACGAAGGAATAGGAACTGGGGGTTGGGAACTACTTGGGGGTGGGGGTGAAAATCCTCATTTCTCAGGTTTAGAGACTTTAGTTTCCAGGTCAACAAAGATAGAGAGAAAAGGCCTTCCAGATAGGGGGTCAGTGAGCCCATAGATAAGAGGTGTGGGGTCTCCAAGTATGTAAACATTCTGAAGATCTTAGCCTGGCTAAGGGCTTAAACTGTGTTTCTTAGGTCCTGGAAACCCAAAGTGTTTGGAATAGGACTGTGTCACGGCCAGCATGGAATTCTCCTGGGATACCTGTTTCATTCATTGGATTTTAACCCCCACTCTAAGCTAAATATTAACTGGAATCTGAGTAGCTAAACATTGTTATTTATTCAGTAATTCATCTCCTGTGTGCCAGTACAAAAAAACAATCTAAGATATTACTTTGAGTATGTTTAGTAGCCTGTGTTAATTTGTTCTGAAATGCTCTGGTGCTCAGAGCAGAGTGAACGGCAAGTATGATAAACTTTATAAATCCTAGTCCATGGGCGAATTTTATCATCATATTGCAAGATTAAGATGATTACTCTAAAGATCGGGAGATAAAACAACTTTCATTTGAAGTGAATGATTATTCATTTTCACTCTTCAGTCCTGAGCTGTGATGGAAACGTGAAGCCTATAAGGAGAGTCTTATTTCATTTCATTTGAAAAGAAGAAACCGAGGATAGGCAGCAAAGCATAAAACAGATAATTAATTTTCACTATAATACAGCTTTCAATTTGGAATATTAAGCATAACACATAATATCAGCAATTTGATTTTCTTAATAGAAATTATACGGTCCAGGCAAGAAAATTCAGCAGCACTTTCTATACTGGTGCAAAAAAAGCCTGAACCAAAATTTCAAGAGTCAAAACAAATCATGGAGATTTGCATGAATAATTAAAATGAAACCTTCCATACAAATCTCCAATGTTTTAGTTCAAAGAATTTTGTTTGTTTCAATAATGACATCATTGTAAAGATTTTATGTAGAATACTGACCTACTTCAACTGAGGCAAATGCAGGGAAGTGACTTTAACTAGAAGCCTTTTTATGGTTAATTTAGCTATAGCATATATGTAGATGCAGAGAGAAAATGGCCACATTTACCTTTATTCATATTGATCTGTAACTTTCCTATTGACTTATATTATATAATATCTTCCCTTCAAAGTAATAGAAGAACGTGAAAACAACAAGAAAATCTGAAACACACACAATTAAATCAAAGCAGGATATTCAGTTCAGTGCACAGCAGTCAGGCAAATCAATTTTTGGCTGTATATTCATCAGGTCCACAGGAATTCAGTTTATAGAATTTTCTATTTATAAGGAGGACAAGTCCTCTAAAAGATTAAGACATGTTCACAAGTCCTTACAAAAATAGAAATTGAAGACTGTTGCAGTCTTTTACTTCTATAACCATCAGATGAAGGAAAATAGAGGTACAACTTGGATTTTTACCTTTGTTAATAAGTTAACTCTACCACTGTTCTATGCTTCATAAGAAAAACGCAATTTTCAGTGCTTTGTTGTAAATATATGCTAATGGCAGCACACACCAAAAAACAGGTGTAGAGAATGAGGGAATCAAAAAATGTATTTGGTCATGAACTAACCATTCTAGGGAGGCCACGATCAACAATAATCAAAGTAGCTTAATAGTTCCCTACACTATTCAACATCTTTGCCTGTGAAGACACTTTCTACTTTAGACAAGCACAGAACCATGCGAAAAGAGAGAAGGCTTAAACTGGTTTATAGCAGAGAAAATTGAGATGGTGCCCTGCAGAATCATTTCCTCCTTTGTAATTTTATGCCCAGTGGCTGGGTTCTGGTTAGCCTAAATGCGTAACAATCCCCTTTTCTCTTTATGTGTCTTCTACCATTTTCTCGTTTGAAAATAGATCACATGGTTTAATTTACTTTTGCAGATAAGTGTCATGCTACTAACTATAATGGGTTGCCCTAGTGTACTTGAAAACTCTAACTCTCTCTCTGCTGGGCCCTCTCTGCAGTCCTCTACTTCATTTCTGTCTCTCTATTACATTCCCCACAGTACTTTTTCTAGGCCTCTTTCCAACTCCTACTGCACCCCATCACATTCAAATTCTAAAGAAAACTTCATAATTGACTTGTTGCAGATTGTATTTTCCAAGGATGATTGCAAACTATGTCCCGTTCCATATTTTCTCCTAGAAACATGCCACTTCCTCAACAAGAAGTGTAGTCTAATGCCCTTTCACTTCTAATCAGTAATATTGCTGTGTGATTTCCAAGACTAGATCAGAAACAGAGGTACTACTTATATCGTGGTTGGTAGGACACTGCAACTAGAGCCACATAAACAGTTCTCCTGTCCAGAGGCCACCATGTTCTGAAGACGCTCAATGAGATTCAAAGCCAGTGCCACGCAGTCTAGCCTTCCCCAAATTTATAAACACAGAAACCATGCAAAACAAATTATTGTTATTATTTAAAGCCACAACAATAAGAAGCTGTGAAGTTTTGGGGTAAGTTATTTTATGTGGTAATAGATAACAAGAACGAATTGTGGTATCTGAAAGTGGGTTATTGTTGCAACAAAAAACTAAACCTTTGAGAAAGGATGGCAGGCAGATACTAGAAGAGCCTTGAGGAGATGACTATTGAAGCCTAAAATGAGCCTCAATGAAACTGTCACTAAGGGCTTAAAGGAAAATATTTTTGGAAGCTGGAAGAAAGGAGACCCTCATTCTATACTGGTAGACAATTTGACAACACTGTTAACTGAGGTAGCAAGGAACATATAGAAAATATATTTCACAAACTCTATCATCTAGCCAAGCAAATTCCCAGGCAGAATCATGAAAGTGCCACCTGTTTTATCCTTTCTGCCAAGCATAAAATGAGACAGAAGAGATAAATTAAAGAACAATTATTCAATTCTGAATGGAATTTAGAGGAAATATAAAGCACTCAGTTTTTTTTTTTTCCTCTCAGAAATCAAAGAGATTTCAAAGTAAAAATGAGCCCTTAGCAAATGATCAAACCTAGAGTGGAACAATCAAATACTTCATTAAGACCTCACTGGAATCTAAGGCAGTGATTCATACATGCTTTCAGACAGACAACAGGCCCCCCTAAGAACTTTAAGGGTGAACTGCACAGATTCAGTTCATTAAACAGTAGATATTCTAAAAATCTTGAGGACATTGTCCCTCAGCAAAGAGCTCAATTAGGGAAGGGCTTATCTCAAAGAGATTTATGCTATGGCTCTAATGAAGTAAACCCAAATGTGATTCATACATAACCCACAAAGTTTATTTTTATAATTTAAAAAAAATTTTATTAGAGTATAGTTACTTTACAATATTGTGTTAGTTTCTACTGTATACCTATATCCCCTCTTTTTTGGATTTCCTTCCCATTTAGGTCACCACAGAGCGCTGAGTAGAGTTCCCTAAGCTATACCATAGGTTCTCATTAGTCATCTATTTTATACATCATATCAATAGTGTATATATGTCAATCCCAATTTCCCAATTCAGCCCACCCCCCCCCCCCTTGGTATCCATACGTTTGTTCTCTATGTCTGTGTCTCTATTTCTGCTTTGTAAATAAGATCGTCTATACCAATTTTTTCAGATTCCACACATATGCATTAATATACGATACTTGTTTTCTCTTTCTGACTTACTTCACTCTGTATGACAGTCTCTAGGTCCATCCACGTCCCTACAAATGACCCAATTTCGTTCCTTTTTATGGCTGAGTAATATTCCATTGTATACATGTACCACATCTTCTTTATCCATTCCTCTGTTGATGAACATTTACCCACAAAGTTTTTAAGAGAAATGTTTCGGGGGAAGCACTGCCAACTTGGACTCCAAGGGACAGAGACAATAAAACAGGAAAAAGATTTCTGGACTCAAACTTTTATAACCAGAAAGCAGGCTGAGAAAGCTACTCAGTTGCAAACACAGGCCCCTTTCTATGGAAAATGTAAGAGGACTCAGAAGGTAGTACCTAGTGCTGAGAATGCAGAGCCAAGAGCCATGGAAAATACCTCCCAGAGGGTAGGATTGAGCCTTAATCGAAGAACCTGCAAAATGTTCTCAGATGGATTCTAGAATTACACGGGGATGATTGTAAGTCTCCATGGATTTTAGAACTGCACGGGGGTGATTGTAAGTCTCCCATCCATTCCCTGTTTTGCACAGGAGTGCCTATAGTGATCAGCCTACTCCAGAACCACACTTGAAAAGATTCAGCTGTACATGGACTTGCTATAGATTGCTACATCTGAAGAGTGACGTCCTAAGGGGATGAGCCTTTGCGGGAGTATCCTTAAGTGAAGGTGAATATATTTTGTATGTGAGAACAATAAGAACTGTGGCCTGAGGGCAGAGAGTAGCAGATTTTACTTGCCAGAGCTGGCCGCAACAATATGCCTCATATCACAGCACTCTTCTAAAACACGACCATTTCCCCATCAGGGTAAAGCCTGATAACTTCCTCTGGAATCTGGATAAGTCTGTGTCTTTGTTAAACCACAGGAAGGTGCACTGCATGACTTCCAAGGCTAGAACTTCCAAGGCAACTTTCACCTGACTCACTGGAACACTCATGCTGAAGACTGCTTGTAAGCAAGCAGTCCAACTGCCACATGGCTACTATGAGGAAGCCAAACCTAGACCATGCGGTGAGAGTACAGGGAGCTGCTCTGAGGTTGCAGGAAGAGGATGAGCTGGCGCCAGGCCAGCCCCAGCTGATCCAGCCTGGCAGTTTCCCTTCCACAGGTTTCTTACTGCAAATGCATGAATGACCCATGCCAGAAGCTCTCAGCCAATCCCTGGCCAAATTCCTGACCCATGGAAACGATGAGAGATGATGAAATACTTGCTGTTGTTTCACGACACTAAGTTTTGGGAAGATTTGTAATGCAGCAATAGATTACTGGACCACGACTAGGAGAGCGCCCTCAGCTTCTCTTTACTCTGCCTCAGACTCTGTTTACAGCTTCACTCACCTTTTCTGCACTGACCGCCAACCCTTCAAAATGGAGCTCAGAGGACTTTTCCTCCAGAACTTTCCCCGTCAGTCACCCTTGATTTGACCAGTTCGCAGTCTTTTTAAACTGACCTTATAACACTTACAGTAATGTCTTATAAGTGTACCTTGCCCACCTTGATTGAATGCTCTGTAAGAGCGGGCACAAAGTCTCTTCTGCTCCCCATCTGTGGTACCACCCCAGGTCTGTCTGAATCTGCAATGCATCAGAGTTTGTTCTCTTGAAATAGTTTCCACTTTAAAAACTAAAAGTAATTTTGCACCTTTCTTCCACAAGCCTGGAGTTTTAAATTGTTGGCACCGCTCAATCAATTGATCACTTAGGAAGGAAATTAACAATCTTGCTGTGTACAGATTAAATGTGTTCGCCACATCTACTATATTTCACTTACCTTGAATAAGAAGTAGTCAGAGTATGGAATTATAAAGCAAAATTTGTGTCAAGTTTTTACAAATTGCTAACAGTGTATAATGGGAAAACAGGGATATTTGAAAAACTATAAGCCTTATGAAAAGATAAAAATTTGAACATGACACAAAAATAAATTTGGAGAAACTATCAGAAATATATTACGTTCATGAATGTCAACTGCAGAATATTTGGGATGGTTGAAATTGAAGTTATGGTCCTCAGAATCCCGAATTTAGATAAGATGTGCATACAATGTAAATGGCAAAGTAATACTTAGCAATCTACAGGAAAACAAAGCGTCACTCATATTCCCAGTCAGCAGAACTGTTAATATGTGTTTCAACATTTTATTATCATGATCCCAACTTATAACAATAAAAATAGATAATCAAGGTCAGTTGCTTCTTCATATGCAGCTGATTATACATGTAGCAACTCACTGGTTCTTTTACTTTTTTTTTTTTTTTTTTTGCGGTACGCGGGCCTCTCACTGTTGGTGGCCTCTCCTGTTGCGGAGCACAGGCTCCGGATGCGCAGGCTCAGCGGCCATGGCTCACGGGCCCAGCCGCTCCGCCGCATGTGGGATCTTCCCAGACGGGGGCACGAACCCGTGTCGCCTGCATCGGCAGGCGGACTCTCAACCACTGCGCCACCAGGGAAGCCCTCTTTTACTTTTTTATAACAAGCAGACTTTAATAATTTTTAACATTTCTAAGACAATAAATGATAAGGAAATACATTCACCTTAGTAAAAAGAATTACTCAAAAGAAATTAATAAAGCAAATCTTGATTTTACAGATATTGGAATTAACTTAATAACTAAGTCTTTCATACATGCAAGTATCAAGATTAATTGAGGGAAAATGTCTTTGACATAACAAGATACAGAACCTAATGAGCTTAAGACATAAGCTGTAAAAGATAATTTTAACTACAATGAAAATATGATTTAAATGGAAATCGTGTAACTTTCTGTCAGAACTCATCAATAATCAGGCAATGTTAAAGTTTATAGAAGTGTCTATCTCATATATTGCATGTCTATTTTTTTTTTAGAGTTGATCATATAATTTGGGAAAATCAGTACATAGATTTGGGTTTTTCATACAAATGAAGCCCTTAATCTAAAGACTTTAGAGCTAAGGTAAGATCATTATTTTCAGAAGGGAATAGGCCAAGTTCTCACTCTTGATTTGAAACTTGATGACTAATTTGGAAAACTCATCTCCTAGCACCTACATTTTCTGCCCTTTCCATTAAAAACAGAATAATTTGAGAAACAATTAGGGGTGTAAACTATAGCTTTTAATTAACCAGGTGATGCTGCATATCCTTATATTCTTTGCTTTCTGGAACTAAGTCTATTAAAACAATAACAGCCCAACACTGTGAATATCCTAGTCAGCAGAACAGCCAAGATTTCACATTCACCTCCTGTGGGGTCTGCAAAGGTATATTCACTCTCTTGTAATGATATCACGGAATATTTGCAAAATTGAATTTGCAAAATTAGTTTATCCATTTAGGAATCTTCCAGACAGACACTCTACACTGGGAAAATTATTGATGATTAATTTATCAAGTTTTTCAAAGCCCCAGCCCTAATTCTTCCATCTAATATACACACACGTACTCACCCAATCAATCAGAACTCACAAACACATAAAGACAGAGCACTCAGCCACCAATGAGAAACCCACAAGTAGGAGCTGAAATCTCATTAGGGATATTTATGATGTTTTGTAAAGTTTATGTCCATATTACTTGGGATACTGCATCTTGGTTTTGCTTTTAGAATTAAAAAAACAGTGTCTCCATCATTCATTGTCGTTGCAAGAAACCTTCATGCCACGGTGAGAAAACTAGATTAATGTTCTGTTCTTAAAGATTCTCCGGGGAGAGAAAAATGAGACTTCACAAATTTTAAATTCTAAGTGCTATTGATATAAAATAAATGTATATAAATTACTATTTGTTCTGTGTAAGTGCAGAAAACTAACCTGTAAACTTTCTGCTCTTATGCCTTGTTCCTCTATTCTTGGGGAGCCCCTAACCGTCTTGGGTAACCTACACTTGATTGATAGATTTTTCACCAGATCTGATCTGTGTCCTTTCTCCTCCTATAAACTCCAGGCTATGTATACTGCAGAAGCCATTCTTTACAACAACCTTTTACATACAGAAATCAATTCACTTCTCAGATTCTGGACTTATTACAATTGACTTAATTTTATTCATAAATATTAATTTGCATTCAAGTGTTAAATCTTTCTCCCTCCCTTCTTATGCTGCCCCCTTGTGCAGGCTTGGTTAATCACATATGTCGGTTAACAGTTCACTGATGTCATCAGGCTGAGCATCTCTCTGTCTCCTCTGCCAGTCTCAGTCTGATGAGTTATCTATCTTCTTCATTCTCTCTCTCTGTTCCATTCCTCTCACCCAGAGCAATAAATCCATGTTTGATAAATGTTCTTGAATATGAACATATCTCTGTTAAATAGGTTATTTTTGTGTGTATGATTATTGAATTTGCATAGATATTAGCTGCATTTATTGTTTTCTTCTACTTTTTACTTCTTCCCATATAGCCTTTTACAACACTGTATTTTTAAGCTCTACCCTATTGCTATGTTTCTAGCTTTCTGTCTTCAACTGCTACAAGGCATTCCATCACATCCATCCATCACACTTTATTTATCTAACCCTCTCATGGTAGGCATGGAGGGGACCCTAGATTCTCTACCACCACACACACCACCTCTTGCACATCATCCATGGACAAGCCCACTTACAGACCTGCTTTCTACAATACCCTCCCCGAAATGGCATTTGGGGACCAATCGGCACACACAGCTTAACCTTAGATTGCCTTCCAGAATGCTGCAGAGTTTCTATTCCCACCAGCACTACACAGGATCCACATCTCAGCCACCCTTGCCAGCACTTGCTCTTTTTCAGCTTTCTTCATCTTTATAAATTTATAAAGATGCAAGATGATTTATAATATACTGAGGACTTTAGATCCTGCACACCTGTCCAAAAAAATGGACAGACTTGCCCATAAGGGTTTGAATCATGTTCAACCTGTAGCCCGGTCTGATCTCCACTGGATCCTAATCTGTTTCATGCCAATTTAGTTTAATCTGTGTAGATGCCAGGCAAGTCACCTACTACTCTGAGGCTCATTCTCATCATTAGTAAAATGGAATCATATTCAAGATTAAGCAAGTTAATAAATGTAAACCAATTAGCCTGGTTCGCAACTGTGGCCTTTGGCTGGCCAATATTCCGATTGCCTGGCTGAGGGCATTCCCAAGACAAGGAAATTTTATTGCCAAATCCAGGGAAGTCCTGGGAAGACCAGGACAGTCAATCACCTTTGGTGGCAGACATCCAGATGTCCTGCTGAGACCCCCCTCAAGAAAGGTGGCTTATTGAGCGTCCACCTTAGTTTTTGAGCTGAAGTTGCACTCTTCTTGCTTCAGCAAGGAATTGGTAGCCAAGGTTGTGCTTTTTTTCAGCAAAGCAGGGATACCAAGGTCTAGCCATTTTCACCCTACAGGGACTTCTCCAGCCAGAGAGCTGTGCTTCAGAGCCCACTGTCAGTCAGGCAGACAATTTATCAGTGGTGCATCATGGCCTGATGGCTCTCCCTGCCCAAATTTTCTTTCTCTTTTAGGTGTTCCCTTCTGTACTTCCAACTCCATCTCAACATCAGCTTCCAAGGAAACTAGCCTGCAACACTCAGATTGCAGGCTCAGTCAATGTTAGCTAATATTATTTTCTAATCAGTTTGTGGTTTTAAACATGAGAGGATGTAGAATTAATTGATCACCTATTACACATACACACTGCGTGTATACACACACACATACACACAGTCATACTCTGTCCCTCTCCTAGCCAGCACTGTGCTAGGTCCCGAAACACTGATTGATGGTTGAGATAAAGATGGATACTGTGTTGAGAAGTTTCAAGAAATTCTTTCCAATGGCCTTTTTTTTTTTTTCATTGTTATTTCTGCTGTTGTTGTTGCTGTTTGTTTGTTGCTTTCCCTGAGCAAATCCTGCTGTGGATTTAATATACCCAAGACCCCAAGACTCACAATTTCTTGTCTCTAGTTAGCTCAGGATGAAATTGACCTGATACATCAAATAAAACACTGGCCCAAAGAGAGAACTGACATAGAGACTGAAGAGTACATAGGATTGCAAAAGCAGAAAACCTGCAAAGGGTAAAGAAATTATTTATGGTTACATCTTTTTATCCACATCTCTTTGATAAATTGCTATTTCCCATGGTAGCAAACACCAAGAACAGCTCACAGGCTAAAGGAATGTTTGAGGGTTGAAAGGAGGTCGATGGGGCGCTGATCACATCAGGTGAGAGTCATCCTGAAAATGACTACAAACCTCCGATTCCAAGATAAAGGTCACATCCTGAGGGGAAAATGCATTCACTTTTCTTCAGTCATAATTTTTGCATTTGCCTTTAGAGAGTGATTTAAAGATCATCCTGTGGACCCTAACTTCTGGGGTCAGAATCCTTTCTGACATTGGCATCCATCTCCTCTCAGATGCTGTCAAGAACTCTTTGTTCATCCTGGAAATCCCTAAACATTAGAGCATATTCCTTGAACCAAAATCTGTCTGCCTGCTATGCCATCCATAGTCCTATACCCATGACTGAAGCAACAATGAATAATCTGATCAGTGCTCACCTGCTGCTGGGCACTGCAGACAGCTGAAGTGAGCAGTGGCTTTCTCTCTTGTCTTATCTGATTTATCTTATCTTTCCTCATTCCCCTAAGGTGTCTCCAGGTGACATCATTCTGGGCCTCTCATCACTCATATCACCTTACGATGTGCACAGATACTAAAACATGGCATACAGATTGAGATGCAATGCTTGTTGTGGATCCATTAATACAACCTATAATTGCATTTTTGTTTTGGCTCCGATTCTGGTTGCATGTTGTTTAAATAGCTGATTATACTGTTAACTGCCATTGGGTTGAAGACCAATGAACACCCCTCAGATATCCCTTTATGTGAACTGGGCTAAAGAGGGTCCTTCTTTCCGGTGTAGTGACTAAGCACATGGGCCAGGATAAACAAATAATAAAATATCCATACTATACTTCTCTGCAATAAAAATAACAATTTGGATTTCAAAATAATCCTGCTGAGTAAAAGAGGCCAGAAAAAAAGAGCATATACTGTATATTTTCATTTATTCAAACTTCTATAAAATTCAAACTAATCTTATAGTGATAGAAAATATTTGTGATTTCCTGGGGAGTTGGGAGGCAGCCATTAGAAAGAGGAATGAGGAAACTTTGGGGGTTGACGGATATGTTTATTATCTTGACTCCAGTGATGGTTTCACAGGTGTATGCATGTGTCAAAATGCATCAAATTTTATGCTTAAAATATGCCCTGCACTGTATGCCAATTATACTTTGATAAAATTGTTTTGGAAAGGCATTAGAGTGCAAGGTAATATATGACTAAAGACTGAAAATAAATGAGACAAACAACAGGTGCAACAGGAATGTCGTGAGGGAAATTAATGTGATGTAGTTAGGGAGGGCTGCTTAGAGGTAGTGGTGCTTGCAGTGGACCTTGAAGGAGGAAGGATGTGGCCAGGCAGAAGAGAGGAGTAAAGGTATTTTAGTTGAAGACATAGAAGTCTGGAGGGATAAAGATGAGACTGGCCTGTGGATGTTGGGGAAGAGTGTGGAACTGGTTGGAGAAAGTGGTGGGTCTGAATGATATGGGTCCTCAGAATGTCAGGTTAAGAATTCTGTTATTTAGAATAAGAAGAGAAGACCAGACAGAGAACATTTGTGGGCCACATCCTGATGGGAAACCAAGCGGTTTAGGTGTCTTCATGGGAATAGTGCTAAGTCACAGGAGTAAAGCTGAGGGTCATAGTATCTGGAAAATAAAATTCTAAGCAATGTTTTGGCATCTTATGCTACTACAGAATTTAGAGAATACATAATGTGTACCATTCTGAACTATCTGTATTACGTTAAATAAAGAAGAGACACCTGGAAATGTAGGAATTTTAGAAGTGAATATAAGTTCTTTTCATTAGATACTTCTCTGCACACGGCACATGATGAGCCTGTGATGGTGGTTATAGTGGCTAGTTTTTCGTGAGGAATGCACCTGAAATTGTAACTGACATATTGGACAACATCATGCACCAGCTGTAGTCACCTCTGTGCATGTCCCTTGTTTGTCTCTATTTCCCTGTAGCATAAGTGGAAGACTATGATGAAATGTTTCTTGAACATGAGAGATAGTGCCATAAACTATTGTGAAATCTTCTATAAATATCAGCATCTTTTGTATATGATTTAATATTTGGCTAAATGTAATTATCCTATATGTATAAGCCAAAGAAAGAAAACACAAAAATTTTATCTTCACAGAAGAAGATTCACATATGCTAGAATTTTCCTGTCATTGAGTAAAAATTGCTTTGGATACAAAATGGTTGAATAATCCTGATTTATATATAGAAAATAGAGGATAGCACAAAGAAAGTTTGGGAAGAAAAGAAACAGTCAGGAAATCTGGAAACTTCTCAGCAAGTTTGAATCAGTATGAGTTCTGCTTACCAAAACCAGGGTTTTACATCTGCAACAAGAACCAACTTTGAATCAAACAGAAATGCTCGTCAAGAGCTTATGAATGAACCGTGCCTTCTCTTTTCCTCAATAGTTAAATGAGGCAGTGACTCTTACAACTCTATCATTTATTTTCTTCCCAGAATCTCCCTGATTCTGTCCTACATAAAAATCCTAAATAATTTCCTACAAACGTCCTCAATGAATTGCTCTGTGGTCTCAAAAACATGCGTTTTGTTGGCATCTGTTGTACACATAAGAACTGAGAAAGAAAAAGGTCTGATAACTGAAATATTATTCAGTCTCTAGAGTTCAAATGACCTCAGAGACCTTGGAAAGACTGAGATTTTAGCTGAATTATAACTACCCAATTAATCTCGCTGAGCCTGTTATCCACTGTTTAATACCTCCACATTCACTTTTTGGATTACAAAAATGAAAAAAAAAAAGACTCTTTCTGATAAAAGATATTTTTGCCTGTATCTCAATAAAGGCATTTTGTTGCTGGATTTGAGTTTTACATAGAGCTAAATAGAGTCTATTTATTGTTAAATATTGCTGTTTATTATTGCTTTACATATTGGTAGCAGTTTATATTTGTCCAATTGGCCCCAGTTCCATAACACTTTAACAGCTATTTTTAATTTTGGTCCAGTTGGGACATGAGTGTTTTTCAGCCACTCCATAAGACCATGAAGCTGATTTGAACATAAAATATTTTTCAAGTATTTTGATCAAAAAGGGTGAAAAATCATGTGTTTTTTCTAACCAGCTAAATAGAAACAAAAATTTGTAGACTTTTTGGCAGTTACACGGAACGACCCTGATAACAATGGGTGAACCTGAATGGCTTTCTTCCAGGAAAGCGCCTGATGCAGTAGCTGGCACAGAGTAGCTCAGCAAATGTGGGTGCTTTCTAGTTCTTAATTCCAGTCACCTCTGATTTTTTTCCAGAGTGGATTGTTTTTCTTTGCCAACCAAGACAGTAATTAAGATATTTGAATTAGACACTGTACAGATCCTCCATGATTTGCAGATTTTTATTTTATTAGATGCTTATCTAAGGGCATTTGCTAATTAGGTCCTAGAAGTATTTAACATTTCCCAAATTTTAACATTTATCTTTACACTGAAAGAGCATATTTCTCTACTATACTTTAAAAATATCTTTGGCATTATTTCTTTTTATTGTTTAAAAAATTGGTATAAGATTGTTGTTTGTTTTTAAGTTAACTTCATTGGCCTCAGGGAAAAGGCAGCAGAGAACAGCTATCCAGGGAATAGCTGGAATGTTACTCTAAATGCACTAAATGGCTGCCTGAGGTCTAACATTTCTTATACGACACAAATTACTGAGTAAAATTAAATTTCACAATAAAAATTATCTTTAAAGAAAAGGAACAAAAACACAGATAAAAACTTTAGAAGACTTTATTCAATGAGAAGCCTAAAAGTGCCAGGTCTTAGAGAATCACAATGAATAAAACTGTGTCCCTGTCCCAAGTGGTCCACGCCTGGTGCATATCAGTTACTTGCTGGATGTGTGCCTGCACCTGCCCCAGCACACAGGGCTCAGGCTTCTGTGGAGCATTTGTTACCTTAGTTCTGAGTTTTATGCACTGCAGTTCATAGATCCACTAAGCTTCTCAAAAAGAATAACAGGAAGTTTGGGATATAAAATGAAAGGTATTTAAAGAAGTTTAATTGAATTTAAAAGAAAAACAATTAAGAATGATGTCGGCAACATGGTAGACTAATAAGTCTCATTTCCCCTGTGGAGACACCTGTTTAAAAATAATATACAGGGCTTTCCTGGCGGCGCAGTGGTTAAGAGTCCGCCTGCCGATGCAGGGGTCACGGGTTCGTGCCCCAGTCCAGGAAGATCCCACATGCCGTGGAGCAGCTAGGCCCATGAGCCATGGCCGCTGGGCCCTGCGTGTCCAGAGCCTGTGCTCTGCAACGGGAGAGGCCACAACAGTGAGAGGCCCACATACCGCAAAAAAAAAAAAAATAAAATAAAAAATAATAATATACAGAACAATTTGCCTTTGTGAGAGCCGTAGAACCAGTTAAGAGGTACTAGCACCCCAGGCGAGGACGGAGCCAAGAAGAGTCACTTCGAGGTGAGTAAGAAAATTCTTTGTATTTGAACTCCATAGTCATTCCTCCTCCCCACCACAGCCTGGTGGAATCTGGACAAAATTCCCAATTCCTGGCTTCTCATTCAGGACGGAAAGAGGTTGGGGCATGTGTCCAAAGTTCTGGCTTCCAGAGGGACTGGTCTGTGTCATCTGACTCAGAGCACTAAAGGGAATGGCCGTATACGTTGGGTGCCAGGTTGGGGGCCAGTGAGAACAAGGGCAGCACTTGGCCTGTTACAGAACCAGAGAGACATTATACTTAGTGAAATAAGCCAGTCACAAAAAGAAAAATACTGTATGATTCCACTTGAATAAAGTATCCAAACTCATAGAAACAAAAGGTTTAATGTTGATTGCTGGGACTGGGGGAAAGGAAGTGGAGAGTTATTATTCACTGACTATAGAGTTTCAGTTTTGCAAGATGAAAAAGTTCAAGAGATTTATTGACTACAATGTGAATATAGTTAATACTACTGAACTGTATACTTAAAAAGGGCTAAGATAGTAAATTTTATGTTTTGTATTTTTTACCACAATTAAAAATTATATATATATGGGAAATCATATATATATTTGGGAGAAAAAAGACTACCTAACTGAATTGATAAATAACCCTCTCAACAGTTGTATTTTTAAGTAAAACCATTTGGTTTCTGGTGAAAGCAAAAAAATCTAATGGTAACATTTTAAGCTCAAGAAAGGTTGTCTGATGCTCTACTGAAAATAAAATATCTACCCCAAAAGAGATCTTTGACTCAGGTGACAGATTCTTTTACCGTACACTTGATTGTCTAGATTGGAGCAGTTTGATGTAGAGTATTGCGTCTTCTCTCATCAGCAAACTCTCCCAGTTATCAATAAATACTGCTAAGCATCACCAGTACAAGGAGGCTCTTCTCAGCTCTATTTCTCCAAGTCTCAGGAGCATTTAGAACTCTTCTGTCTTTGGTCCGAGATTTGGAGGAAGGGATAAAATTCAAATTCAATCTATTGATTTAGCCCCGTAGTTTTGAGCGTTTCCCAAAGAGCCACTCTCAAGGAAGATTAAGCTGATGCCTGCCTGTGTCACATCACATCACACATACTCACGTAGGCTTGGTTCAAAACTTTAAGAAGTCAGTGACCAGGATCACTGCATCAGGGTGCAGGCAGAGCCCATGTTCTTACCCCATGAACTCCTGGATCCCTGTAGTCCATGAATAGAAAGATCTTGAATCGACCTGTTTACATGAAGAAAAAGGTGGCTAGTTTTAACAAAGTGTCAGATGGGATTATGAATGTCCCTCCGGCAGGGGTTAACTTCTGGAAAACCCAGGCTCTAGCATGTGAACTAACCCATGGGGTTCTCAAAATCATTAATGGGGTGCAGAAAACATGCTGCCTTCCCCAAGGGGAGGCTTTCTGGACTATTCCAGATGCCCTGTTTGAAAAACTAGGCTAAGCTTTCAAATGAGAGTCGACAAAAATAAACAGTGCACAACCTAAATGTTGAGAATTATGTTTTATTTGGCAGACTTTCTGAGGACTTCAAGCCCGGGAGGCAGCCTCTCAGGTAGCTCTGAGGGACTGCTCTGAAGAGGTGAGGGAGGAGCCAGGATATACAGGGGTTTTTGCAAGAAAAAACAGGTGGTCAGAATATCAAAATGTTAAAGACATTAAAGAAAACAAGGTATCTCAAGTTAATGAATTTAGCACTTTTCTGTATATGGGAAGATGCAAGAGTCTGGGCTCATTGAAATCACTCCTTTGATATGCACCTCAGCTATCTAGGACCAGCATCCTGTTCTTTCCCATCCTGAATCCCCTCAGGGTGCACCTTTGGGGGGGGGGGCAGCTGTAATGGCTGGATGGCTGCAACATCCTTTATTTACTGATATGGCAGGCAACATTTTTCATCCACATGAGTTATCCCATTTTAAGAGGTAAGTTGGAAAATCATTCCTGACCATCCCCAATATGAAAAATAGGAAGATATTTATGTCAGATAAAAAAATCTAAATGTAAAAACCATCATTCTGTTCTTTAATGTATCATTTACACTTTCAACATTGATAAAGAGAAGTTATGATATTTAAGAAATTATAGGTTTGGAGTCTTTAGTGTCACATTTTCTGCTTATTTCATAGGCTTTGGGATAAATGCTTTAAAATTCTTCAGTTCTATTTCTTGTCAAGTATTTTCCTAGTTGAGTGGGTTGACGTGTGACTTGTTCCTTGTCAGTTGTGGAAAAGAGACAGTCCTCCTTATTATTGCTGCATCAGATGTAGCTGGGGAAACCCATAGAGAAATGGGAAGACTTATTCACATGGGCCATTGGAGACCCACTGCATCCAATGTGAATCACAAACAGGGCATATTGATATCTTAGTGAGAGTGTACACTTGGGTTCTATTGAGATGCCTGTGTACTTCCTCATATGACTGATATTTGAGGGTCAGTGTTGCACTACGGAATGGACACAAAATGCTGGCTCAGGGCCAAATCCAGTCCAAAGACTTGACCGATTGTAACTGCACTGTGGTGCATTGTATGAATTGGTTCTCAACATTTTTTATTGATCTCCTGCTCATGTAACTACCCCCCACCCTCCCAGGCCAGGTTCTTTCACTTCAACCTTCCCAGCTCTGCAGTTTAAGACCTACTGTATTCCCTCATATGCATGTTGATGCAAATGAGATGCTTTGGTGATGACATTTTGCTCCAGAGTTCTAAGTTCCACTCAGCCTGCCCTCAAAGCAGTAGAGGACAGACCGAAACACAAGTCATTATAACGTGATGACTAAACACTGCCGTATGGCATATTTGAAAGTTGCTAAGAACATAGGTCCTAAAAGTTCTCATCACAAGGAAAAATATGTTTTTCTCTCTTTTTTTGGTATCTATAGGAGATGATAGACATTAACTGAATTTATTGTGGTAGTCATTTTGCAATATATGTGAGTCAAATCATTATGCTATACACTTTAAACTTATACAATGCTGTATGTCAATTACATCTTAAAACTGAAAGAAAAAGATAATAAAATGTGAATGTTTAAACAGAGAAAGATAGAGAAAAGAAGGAAGGAAGGATGGAAGGAAGGGAGGGAGGGAGGAAGAAAGAAAGAAAGAAAGAAAGAAAGAAAGAAAGAAAGAAAAAGAGGAAAAGAAAGAAAAAGTCAGATGCCCAATTGTTTGCTATGCATCTCCAGCTGGGGACCACCACTCAAACAAGTCCTATCTTAGTCCAGCACACAACACACTTATTCTTCACCTCCTCTGTTATCTAGTTTTAAATTACCACCCCTTTAACCATCAAGCCAGGAATGAAGGAGTCATCCCAAATCCTTCCCTCTTCCTCACTCAATCCCACCTTGTCCTGACTAATTTCCTCAAACATCTCTCCATGTGCTGTTTGCACTAATTGTAGCCAACAGACAGGATTCAATGACTAACAAACGGAACTTGGACTTTAGTCTGAGAAGACTCACAGTACCCACAATGGCCATGCTTACAAATCCATAGTTGATTGCCGGAAGAGGATACCCTATGGCAACAGCATTGAAATGAGGGCATCCATCACAGCAAAGGCTTCCTCACAGCAGGGGTCCTGAGTGGCTGGGTACAGGTTCCAGCTGTCCACCAGCTAACATGTCAGAGAACACCTAACACAAGGGAGTCAAAACTGGAGTCTCACCTGGGTTTCTTTTCTCTGCTGACCAGATATGTATATTCTTTCTAAGTCACCAGCCCAAAGACAGAGCCCTCTGGGGGGTCTCACCAAGACTGGGTGCAAATCATCAATGTTACGATTACAATAAACCCTGCTGACAAACCACTTGGGCCTCTGGTTTTACAGCAGCACCATGAGTCAGTGTTCCTCATGTCCTGACCAGGACTTGGGCCTTGCAGGTGCTTTAGTAAGAGCTCTGGCCAAGCCCAGTCCTGGCAGCAACATCTGCTTTCTCTGTCCAATTTGCACAGTGTGGCTTCTGGCCTTCCTGATCTGCCACCTGGGCCTGCCTGAGCTGCTTCATGGTTCTTCCTCCTGTGGTCTTGCCCCTGCCCAGCAGTTTCTCATTCTTACTGCTACCACATATATATTTCTAAGGCAGGTCTGATCTGTACATTCTCCTGCTGAGAACTTTCCATAATGCCCCAGTGTCTACAAAGTGAAGACAAATTTCCCAGCAAGGCCTCAAGGCTCTGAGTTTCCCCACAAGGCCACATTCAAGAGTCATCAACCTCTCCCTGCTCTCTAAAAATGCTCTTGGCCTTCACCTCTCTCAACCTACGAATTTGGTTTCCTCCAAGTGGAAGGACTGCAGCCAGACAGCTCTGTGGTCCCCATGTACAAAAGAGCTTGTGCTACCGGTTGAATTGGGCCCTGCTGTTTGCCACTTGCAAAACCAAACTCATAAGCATTGGTAGAAGGGAAAGTTGCTTTTAATCAAAATGCTGGCAATCTGGGGAGATGGTGGACTCAGTGTCCCCCAAAAGCCATCTCCAAAAATTCTGCTTGGCCATGAGAGTTTTTAAAGGAAAAAACGAAGTAATCTCAGTTAGTCATTGAGATAGGGGGTCAGAGCCCTAGCCACCCCCCACTGCATGCAGGCTGTGACTACTTGTGACCTTTCTCTAGATGCCATCTTGTTCACACAGTTTGGTCACACAGATTGTTCCCAAGATTACTGAAGGGAAACCTAGGGAAGAGCTCTGGTCATCTGTTAATTACTTATTCTTCATTCCTACTTCTTTTGATCTCCAGAAAGAACCAACAAGTTGGGCAAGGTATTGTGTGATCAAAAGATGTGAAAGGTGTTCTTGGGCTGGAGATTAGTAGAGCATAGGGCTGCCTCGTTAAAAGGTAGTTACAATATAGCTTTGCTAAAGTGGCAAGGAAAGGGGCTTCCTGCTGAGGGTGGTTTCCTGAAAAGAGCTGCTTACACTCACACTTAATGTTCTGCTGTTGCTGTTTTGAAATTCTTACCACTTTTTTAAAAGAGTCTTGCATTTTTGTCATGGATTAAAGCAGCAGTCCTCCTCATAACTTAGCCCGTCATCCCCTGGCAGACCTGAGGTTTACTCCAGCAGACCTTTGTGAATTTCCCCCTCTCCCACCCAGAGGCTCATGAAACTTTTTCCATGTCCAGATATACCCTGTACTGTGAGTGTCTTGCCCGTGCTTAGTATATCACTGGCATTCAAAAATGATGTATTAATTGAACAAATGCATAATATTTGCCCTGCCTAGCTGAAGGGAGAGCAAGTGCCTCTAAAAGTGCTTGAAAGATTTTAAAATATTCACTCAGAGATCACCAAACAATTTCTCTCAATGGAATGCTTTGATAAATATAGGAGGAGCTTCAAGATGGCAGAAGAGTAAGATATGGAGATCACCTTCCTCTTCACAAATACATCAGAAATACATCTACATGTGGAACAACTCCTACAGAACACCTACTGAACCCTGGCAGAAGACCAAAGACCTCTCAAAAGGCAAGAAACTCCCCACACTCCTGGGTAGGGCAAAAGAAAAAAGAAAGAAAAAACAGAGACAAAAGAATAGGGATGGGACCTGCACCACTGGGAGGGAGCCGTGAAGGAGGAAAGGTTTCCACACACTAGAAGCCCCTTCGTGGACGGAGACCACGGGTGGCGGAGCCACGGAGGAGAGCACAGCAACAGGGGTGCGGAGGGCAAAGCGGAAAGATTCCCGCACAGAGGATCGGTGCCGACCAGCACTCACCAGCCCGAGAGCCTTGTCTACTCACCCGCCGGGGTAGACGGGGGCTGGGAGCTGAGGCTCGGGCTTTGAAGGTCAAATCCCAGGGAGAGGACTGGGGTTGGCTGCATGAACCCAGCCTGAAGGGGGCTAGTGCGCCACAGCTAGGGTGGAGGGAGTCTGGGAAAAGGTCTGGAGCTGCCGAAGAGGCAAGAGGCTTTTCATGGCTTCTTTGTTTCCTGGTCCGCGAGGAGAGGGGATTAAGAGCGTCGCTTAAAGGAGCTCCAGAGACGGACGTGAGCTGCGACTATCAGCGTGGACCGCAGAGACGGGCATGAGCCGCTAAGGCTGCTGCTGCTGCCACCAAGAAGCCTGTGTGTGAGCACAGGTCACTGTCCACACCTCCCCTCCAGGGAGCCTGTGCAGTCCGCCACTGCCACGGTCCCGTGATCCAGGGACAACTTCCCCAGGAGAACGCACGGCACACATCAGGCTGGTGAAACATCACGCTGGCCTCGGCCGCTACAGGCTCGCCCCACATCCGTACCCCTCCCTCCGCCAGGCCTGAGTGAGCCAGAGCCCCCGAATCAGCAGCTCCTTTAACCCTGTCCTGTCTTAGAGAAGAACAGACGCCCTCAGGCGACCTACATGCAGAGGCGGGGCCAAATCCAAAGCTGAGCCCCTGGGAGCTGTGAGAACAAAGAAGAGAAAGGGAAATCTCTCCCAGCAGCCTCAGAAGCAGCGGATTAAAGCTCCACAATCAACTTGATGTACCCTGCATCGGTGGCATACCTGAATAGACAACCAATCATCCCAAATTGAGGAGGTGGACTTTGGGAGCAAAGATATATATATATTTTTCCCCCTCTTTTCTCTTTTTGTGAGTGTGTATGCTTCTGTGTGTGATTTTGTCTGTATAGCTTTGCTTTTACCATTTGTCCTAGGGTTCTGTCTGTTTTGTGTTTTCTTTTTAATACTTTAAAAAAAATTTTTCTTAGTAATTATTTTTATTTTAATAACTTTATTTTATTTTATCTTCTTCTTTCTTTCTTACTGTTTTTCTCCCTTTTATTCTGAGCCATGTGGATGACAGGCTCTTGGTGGTCCAGCCAGGTGTCAGGGCTGTGCCTCTGAGGTGGGAGAGCCAAGTTCAGGACCCTGGTCCACAAGAAGCCTCCCAGCTCGATGTAATATCAAACGGCGAAAATCTCCCAGAGATCTCCATCTCAATGCCAAGACCCAGTTCCACTCAATGACCAGCAAGCTACAGCGCTGGACACCCTATGCCAAACAACTAGCAAGATAGGAACACAGCCCCATCCATTAGCAGAGAGGCTGCCTAAAATCACAATAAGGCCACAGACACCCCAAAACACACCACAAGATGTGGGCCTGCCCACCAGAAAGACAAGATCCAGCCTCATCCACCAGAACACAGGCATCAGGCCCCTCCATCAGGAAGCCTACACAACCCACTGAACCAACCTTAACCACTAGGGACAGACACACAAAAAAACAGGATCTACAAACCTGCAGCCTGAGAAAACGATACCTGAAACACAGTAAGTTAAGCAAAATGAGAAGACAGATAAACACACAGCAGGTGAAGGAGCAAGGCAAAATCACACCAGACCTAATAAATGAAGAGGAAATAGGCAGTCTCCCTGAAAAAGAATTCAGGATAATTATAGTAAAGATGATCCAAAATCTTGGAAATAGAATGGAGAAAATACAAGAAACGTTTAACAAGGACCTAGAAGAACTAAAGAACAAACAAACAGTGGTGAAGAACACAATAAATGAAATTAAAAATTCTCTAGAAGGGATCAATAGCAGAATAACTAAGACAGAAGAATGGATAAGAGACCTGGAAGATAAAATAGTGGAAATAAGTATTGCAGAGGAGAATAAATGAAAAAGAATGAAAAGAATTGAGGACAATCTCAGAGACCTCTGGGACAACACTAAACACACCAACATTCGAATCAAAGGGGTCCCAGAATAAGAAGAGAAATAGAAAGGGACTGAGAAAATATTTGAAGAGATTATAGTTGAAAAATTCCCTAATATAGGAAAGGAAATAGTTAATCAAGTCCAGGAAGCACAGAGAGTCCCATACAGGATACGTCCAAGGAGAAACACCACAAGAAACATATTAATCAAACTATCAAAAATTAAATACAAAGAAAAAATGTTAAAAACATCAAGGGAAAAACAACAAATAACACACAAGGGAATCCCCATAAGGTTAACTGGTGATCTTTCAGCAGAAACTCTGCAAGCCAGAAGTGAGTAGCAGGACATATTGAAAGTGATGAAGGAGAGAAACCTACAACCAAGGTTACTCTACCCAGCAAGGATCTCATTCAGATTTGATGGAGAAATTAAAAGCTTTACAGAGAAGCAAAAGCTAAGAGAAATGAGCACTGCCAAAGCAGCTTTACAACAAATGCTAAAGGAACTTTTCTAGGCAGGAAACACAAGAGAAGGAAAAGACCTACAATAACAAACCCAAAACAATTAAGAAAATGGTAATAGGAACACATGTATCGATAACTGCCTTAAATGTAAATGGATTAAATGCTCCAACCAAAAGACATAGAATGGCTGAATGAATACAAAAACAACACCCGTATACAAGAGACCCACTTCAGACCTAGAGACACATACAGACCGAAAGTGAAGGGATGGAAAAAGATATTCTATGCAAATGGAAATCAAAAGAAAGCTAGACTAGCAATTCTCATATCAAACAAAATAGACTTTAAAACAAAGACTATTACAAGAGACAAAGAAGCACACTACATAATGATCAAGGGATCAATCCAGGAAGAAGATATAACAATTGTAAATATTTATGCACCCAATATAGGAGCATCTCAATACATAAGGCAAATACTAAGAGCCATAAAAGGGGAAATCGATAGTAACACAACCATAGTAGGGGGCTTTAACACCCCACTTTCACCAATGGACAGATCATCCAAAATGAAAATAAATAAGGAAACACAAGCTTTAAATGATACATTAAACAAGATGGACTTAATTGATATTTATAGGACATTCCATCCATAAACAACAGAATACACATTCTTCTCAAGTGCTCATGGAACATTCTACAAGATAGATCATATCTTGGGTCACAAATCAAGCCTTGATAAATTTAAGAAAATTGAAATCGTATCAAGTATCTCTTCCGACCACAATGCTATGAGACTAGATATCAATTACAAGAAAAAACCTGTAAAAAATACAAACACATGGAGGCTAAACAACACACTACTTAATAACCAAGAAATCACTGAAGAAATCAAAGAGGAAATCAAGAAATACCTAGAAACAAATGACAATGAAAACACAACAATCCAAAACCTATGGGATGCAGGAAAAACTGTTCTAAGAGGGAAGTTTATCACTATACAAGCCTACCTTAAGCAAGAAGAAACATCTCAACTAAACAACCTAACCTTACACCTACAGCAATTAGAGAAGAACAAAAAACCCCCAAAGTTAGCAGAAGGAAAGAGATCATAAATATCATATCAGAAATAAATGAAAAATAAATGAAGGAAACGATAGCAAAGATCAATAAAACTAAAAGCTCATTCTCTGAGAACAGAAACAAAATTGATAAACCATTATTCAGACTCATCAAGAAAAAAAGGGAGAAGACTCAAATCAATAGAATTAGAAATGAAAAAGGAGAAGTAACAACTGACACTGCAGAAATACAAAGGATCATGAGAGATTACTACAAACAATGATATGCCAATAAAATGGACAACCTGGAAGAAATGGACAAATTCTTAGAAATGCTCAACCTTCCGAGACTGAACCAGGAAGAAATAGAAAATATGAACAGACCAATCACAAGCACTGAAATTGAGACTGTGATTAAATATGTTCCAACAAACAAAAGCCCAGGACCAGATGGCTTCATAGGTGAATTCTATCAAACATTTAGAGAAGAGCTAACACCTATCCTTCTCAAACTCTTCCAAAATGTAGCAGACGGAGGAACATGCCCAAACACATTCTACGAGACCACCATCACCCTGATACCAAAACCAGACAAGGATGTCACAAAGAAAGAAAACTACAGGGCAATATCACTGATGAACATACATGCAAATATCCTCAACAAAATACTAGCAAACAGAATCCAACAGCACATTAAATGGATCATACACCATGATCAAATGGGGTTTATCCCAGGAATGCAAGGAGTCTTCAATATACACAAATCAATCAATGTGATACACCATACTAACAAATTGAAGGAGTAAAACCATATGATCATCTCAATAGATGCCGAGAAAGTTTTGACAAAATTCAACACCCATTTATGACAAAAAACCCTCCAGGAAGTAGGCATAGAGTTAACTTTCCTCAACATAATAAAGAACATATATGACAAACCCACAGCCAACATCATCCTCAATGGTGAAAAACTGAAACCATTTCCACTAAGATCAGGAACAAAACAAGGTTGCCCACTCTCACCACCCTTATTCAACATAGTTTTGGAAGTTTTAGCCACAGCAATCAGAGAAGAGAAAGAAATAAAAGTAATCTAAGTTAGAAGAGAAGAAGTAAAGCTGTCACTGTTTGCAGGTGACATGATACTCTACATAGAGAATCCTAAAGATGCTACCAGAAAACTACTAGAGCTAGTCAATGAATTTGGTAAAGTAGCAGGATACAAAATTAATGCACAGAAATCTCTTGCATTCATACACACTAATGATGAAAAATCTGAAAGTGAAATTAAGAAAACACTCCCATTTACCATTGCAAAAAAAGAATAAAATATCTAGGAATAAACCTACTGAAGGAGACAAAAGACCTGTATGCAGAAAATTATAAGACACTAATGAGAGAAATTAAAGATGATACAGATAGATGGAGAGATATACCATGTTCTTGGATTGGAAGAATGAACATTGTGAAAGTGACTCTACTACCCAAAGCAATCTACATATTCAATGCAATCCCTATCAAACTACCACTGGTACTTTTCACAGAACAAGAACAAAAAAAATCATAATTTGTATGGAAACACAAAAAAACCCGAATAGCCAAAGCCATCTTGAGAAAGAAAAATGGAGCTGGAGGAATCAGGCTCCCTGACTTCAGACCATACTACAAAGCTATACTACCATACTACAAATCAAGACAGTATGGTACTGGCACAAAAACAGAAATATAGCTCAATGGAACAGGATTGAAAGCCCAGAGATAAACCCACTCACATATGGTCACCTTATCTTTAATAAAGGAGGCAAGAATATGCAGTGGAGAAAAGACAGCCTCTTCAATAAGTGGTGCTAGGAAAACTGGACAGCTACATGTAAAAGAATGAAATTAGAACACTCCCTAACATCATACACAAAAATAAACTCAAAATGGATTAAAGACCTAAATCTAAAGCCAGACACCATCAAACTCTTAGAGGAAAACATAGGCAGAATACTCTATGACATAAATCACAGCAAGGTCCTTTTTGACCCACCTCCTAGTGAAATGGAAATAAAAATGAAAATAAACAAATGGTACCTAATGAATCTTACATGCTTTTTCACAGCAAAAGAAACCATAAACAAGACAAAAAGACAACCCTCAGAATGGGAGAAAATATTTGCAAATGAAGCAACTAACAAAGGATTAATCTTCAAAATTTACAAGAAGCTCATGCAGTTCAATATGAAAAAAACAAGCAACCCAATCCAAAAATGGACAGAAGACATAAATAGACATTTCTCCAAAGAAGATATACAGATTGCCAACAAACACATAAAAGAATGGTCAACATCATTAATCATTAGAGAAATGCAAATCAAAACTAAAATGAGATATAATCTCACTCCAGTCAGAATGGCCATCATAAAAAAAACTACAAACAATAAATGCTGGAGAGATTGTGGAGAAAAGGGAACCCTCTTGCACTATTGGTGGGAATGTAAATTGATACAGCCACTATGGAGAACAGTATGGAGGTTCCTTAAAAAACTGTAAATAGAACTACCATATGACTCAGCAATCCCTGAGAAAACCATAATTCAAAAAGAGTCAGGTACCACAATGTTCATTGCAGCTCTATTTACAATAACCAGGGATAGAAGCAACCTAAGTGTCCATCAACAGATGAATGGATAAAGAAGATGTGGCACATATATACAATGGAATATTACTCAGCCATAAAAAGAAATGAAATTGAGTTATTTGCAGTGAGGTGGGTGGACCTAAAGTCTGTCATACAGAGTGAAGTAAGTCAGAAAGAGAAAAACAAATACCATATGCTAACACATTTATATGGAATCTAAAAAAAAAAAAAAAAAGAATGGTCATGAAGAACCTAGGGGCAAGACGGGAATAAAGATACAGATCTACTAGAGAATGCACTTGAGAATTCTGGGAGGAGTTAAGGGTAACATGGGACAAAGTGAGAGAGTGGCATGGACATATATACACTACCAAACATAAAATAGCTAGCTAGTGGGAAGCAGCCACATAGCACACGGAGATCAGCTCGGTGCTTTGTGACCACCTAGAGGGGTGGCATAGGGAGGGTGGGAGGGATGGAGATGCAAGAAGGAAGAGATATGGGGACATATGTATATGTATAACTGATTCACTTCATTATAAAGCAGAAACTAACACACCATTGTAAAGCAATTATACTCCAATAAAGATGTTAAAAAATGAAAAAGAAATATAAATATAGAATATAAGCATACATATCAAACAGTTCTTATAGGGCATAGATTTTGAGTAAGACTTAAATAATCTTGGATATCGAAAAATGATTAGGTCCATTACTCAGAGAACTAGGATTTTTTTTTTAATCACTACTTATTTGAAACCTTGTTTTCCCTCTTGCTTAATTACAGGTAATTCACACTGATTTCCCCAGGTTTGGATTAAGCCGTCTTTAAACTTATTTATAGCCCAGAAACTTTAAGGCATTTTGGCATCGAAAGTGATTCTGAGTGTGTAGCTTTTTTCAGCTGCTCCCCTGTCCTCATGGTGCCTTCTAAGCCATTTGCTCTGCTTAGGTGAGGGTTAAAATAATGGGAGGGAGTAGCTGGCTTTCCTCAGCCATGGAAGTAGAAGGGATAAGAACTAATGACATGGTGGTGACGTGTGTAGGCAATATGTTTTGTTTGGCTGGATAGCATTAAAAATCATGTGATTTTGCAGAAAAATTAAGATGCTGAATTTCTTTAAAAGGAAAGGCTGGTCTGGCAGCATACCTGGGTCTGGAGAAGTGAAGTCTTAGGATGGACACATTTTGTAGGGCCTCATGGACCCTCCTTGTCTTATGTTTGTTACCTTTGAAAGTCACTCTTTTGTTCCCCAGAAGAGAAATATTTCTTTGTGCCAATGTCTTCAAAAGACAAGAATTACAGAGATGACAGTGCTGTGACCCTAGATTTAAATGCCAAGAATCGTCTGGCAGGTGAAATATGTGCTACGACTAACTCTGAGATGCTGGTTTTCTTGCCAGCTAATACCTAGATCTGTTTGATTAGGGGATTGTTTGAGCACAAATTCTTAAAACAAAACAAAGCACAACATAATCACCTTTCTCCTTTCTCTGTAAGCTCCCTTAGCAACCCTTAGGATAAGAGAATAAACATCCCATGACATTTTGAAACAGGTATAAAGTAAATAGTTCTCCAGAAATGGTCATTAAATTGGCTAGTAATAGAGGATGTGGTGAACTTCTTTTGTTCCTCAGTTAGTGACTGTTATACAAGAACTATTTTAGAATGCATAATAACCTATCAAAAATACTCTACTGGAATTCTTTTTGTGGGGGGAGAAACCTTAACAAATAATTAACTAAAACATGACATTATAATTAATCCTACCTGCATCTATGGGACATTTTAGATATGGGATAATGGAGCAGTTTCTTTTCTTTCTTCTTCACATTGAATTCCCAAATCCTTGGGCTTACCTAAAAATACAGAATTTCAGTGAAAAGTAGACTTCGGTCCTCCTTTTAAATTGTTAGACATTAGAAAGGAAGTAGCAGTGTAATAATCAAATGTGAATAACCAAAAAATGGTGATTTCATTGTCAAATGGACTACATATGCTCTGCTCTGGTGTGACATAAAGAAGAGCTCTGAGATTTGAGAGAAGATGGGAATTCTTATCCAGACGTGATCAGCAGTCTGCAGAGTGGACTTGGGAGAGTTGCTCATTCTTCTCTGACCCATGTTTTCCATCTAAGAGACAATAGAATAGATTCTGTGAGGTTACTGAGCAAATTAAATGAGACAATAAATGTGAAAGTACTTTATAAAATGTAAAGTCTTACAGAAATGGAGGTATACAAGAATACGTGTAGAATAACCTGTCTGTAGAATGGAGTTTCTCAAAACTCATCACACCAGAACTTTGTGCAGATCTTGGTACCCTCATCAGCAGTCCTTGCCAAGCCTGTGTGAGTGGGATGACTTTTACATGATGAAAAAGCCTGCCCTCACTGCTCTTACTGACAGTTAAGGGCTGTGAACTTTAAGAATGAATTAGTCTCAATTTGGTCCAGTATGATTGATTTAACTCCTGAATTAATTAAAAGCTTTGAGAGCTGGTACTCAGACAAGTACAGTGATAAGTGCACAAAAGGTGTTCAAAATACCTGCAATTGATTGATTGCTTATGGTTATAGGACCACATAAAAATGATTCCTTTCAATTGACCTACTGAGGTAGCCTTGTTTCTTTCTTTTCATGATGGAAAGTCAGCCTTCATTTACTATCAGCTGCCTTTGTAGGGAAAGGTCATAAGATGCTGAACTTTTGAAAACAAGAAAACTTGTAAAGATGGAAGCCAGATCCCAGCTCTCCTGCAAGGATCCAATGATCTTGTTGGAGGAGAAATTCTGAGATGGATCTTGTTCCTGGTCAGGGTAGACTCTGTCCTGTAGGCCAGAGTAGTTGATGTCTAGATGGACCAATGCTGCATTCTCTGCCAGTTGTGCTCACCTGAGAACAGGTATAATGGGCACTCGTAAAATACTCCCTCCAAATACTGACATGCCATGCTTAATTCAGTGAGATATTTTTTACCTTCTCCTGGCAATGCCAAGGCTTCTTTAGAATTGGGGGACATTACCTTTGTCTCAGAGAATCCATGGCAGGAGATTGTGGATGATTCCTTTCTTCTTTCCTGAGAATGTTGGGGATTCTGTATCAGCCAAGATGCCATTACTCAATCACTGGCGCCAGAATGATGAAAACTACTGATATCTATGTCAAGTGCCCTCCCCTGTCTTTCAGATTGATTCAGAAGGAAGAGGCGTTTCTCCTAAAAAAAAAATGTCAGGGAATGGTAGCTCAAAAATCAAGAGTGGCTGCTCTTTATCTGGACTAGCAATTACCCACACCATTGTGGGGTAAGACTATTGTGCTATTAAGACTCTCCCACCAACACATCAGTGGTTCCTTTGAATTTTGCCCACTGCTGGAAGTCTTAAATGTTCAAATACCATATTCTACCTTAAAAATAGGTTGTTTGCAGGGTGTGTGTAACACTAAGACCTAGGGAAAGGGCTAGAAGCTGAAATTATTTCCAGCTGTGGGGATAAAAGGAAAATGGAAGAACTTGGTAGGCAGTTTCCATGGAAATAAGAATAGACAGTCACAGATAGAGTAATAAAGTAGATTACACAGACTGACCATCAATTTATTTTAATAAACACCAAACTCTTTTGACATATCTTGGAATTTCCTTCAAACGTATAGTTTTTATTATTCCCTATTCATTCATCTATTGTGACTAGTGATTAAAATCCTAAGATGAAAACACTTTGGCTTGTTTGGGGAACCAGGTAGGAAGAGGGGGGATAAAGAGCCAGAACTTTATTCTGACTTCTGTTTTTCAGAGAAAAGACTCTCAGGACAATGTGGGTAGTGACAGCTGGGAAGAGATGACAGGTCAAAAGGGGGATGCTCAGTAAGTCATGAAAAGGAAGGATGATGACCAGGGCTGGAGTGTTACCTGATGGCCGTGTTACTTGGGGTGAAAAAATTTGCCCCCTATAGTTTAATGCAAATTCTATAGCCTGTAAAAACAACAGAAATTATAATATTATTTGTTAAGACGGTTGATTGATGTATTGTTTCCATAATCTTATCTGAAGTGATAACTAAAGCATCTTGAAAAACTGCTTTTTTTATTGTCATTTAACAGACATTCTAAATAAAAAACAGTGTGCTTTTCTAAGCAAATACAATTTCACAGGATATCGCCCAACCAGGTTGCCATCACAAAGGGTCTCCACGTAGCAATTCCTAAACTGCCAATTTTTTTAAGGATTCAAGAGTTCTCTTTATTTTATTAAAATAAAATGATATTTCAAGGTTTGATGGCTGACACAAATGGTCTCTCCTATTCCTTTCAGCTCTAAATGTCTATGATTCTACTTATTTCATCCTAGAAAATAGCAACCTTAGCATATGAAGCATGGGTGTGTAAACTTGTTTCTTTTCAGCTTTTTTGTCTTTTTGTTTTAATCTATTTATTTATTTATTTTATTTTTGGCTGTGTTGGGTCTTTGTTTCTGTGTGAGGGCTTTCTCTAGTTGCGGCGAGCGGGGGCCACTCTTCATCGCGGTACGCAGGCCTCTCACTGTCGCGGTCTCTCTTGTTGCGGAGCACAGGCTCCAGACCTGCAGGCTCAGTAGTTTGTGGCTCATGGGCCTAGTTGCTCCGTGGCATGTGGGATCTTCCCAGACCAGGGCTCGAACCCATGTCCCCTGCATTGACAGGCAGACTCTCAACCACTGCACCACCAGGGAAGCCCTTTTCAGTTTTTTATAGTAAAATATAGATAGTAAAATTTAACATCTTAATTTTTAAACATATAATTCAGTGGTGTTAAGTGCATTCACAACATTGTGCAACCACCATCACTATTCACTACCAGAATTTTTTCATTCTCCCAAACAGTTGCTCTGCAATCATTAATCAATAACTCCCTATTTGCCACTCCTCATAACCCCTTTTAACCTCTGTTCTACTTTATGTCTCTATGGATGTGCCTATTCTAAGTACCTCCTAGAAATAGAATCATATACAATATTTTCCCATTTGTGTCTGGTTTATTTCACATAGCATAATGTTTCCAAGGTTCATGCATGTTGTAACATGTATCAGAATTTCATTTCTTTTTAAGACTAAATAATACTCCATTGTATGTGTATGCCACATTTGCTTATCCATAAATCTGTTGATGAACATTGGTTTGTTTTCACCCTTTGCCTATTGTGAATAATGCTGCTAGAAATTTTGGTATACAGGTGTCTGTTTGAGTCCCTGCTTTCAATTTTGGATATATACCCAGAAGTGAAATTTTTGGGTCATATGGTAATTCTATGTTTAACTGCCAAACTTTTCCACAGTGGCTGCATCATTTTACATTCCCACTTGCAATGAATTGGGTTCCAATTTCTTCACATTCTCACCAATACTTTTTGGGTTTTTCATTTGCTTGTTTGTTTTGGATAATAGCCATCCTAATGACTGTGAAGTGCTATTTCATTGTGGTTTTGATTTTCATTTTCCTAATGACTAGTGATTTTGAGCATCTTTTCATGTACTTATTGGCCATTTGTTTATCTTCTTTGGAGAAACACCTGTTTAAGTACTTCGTCCATTTTTCAATTGTGTTGTTTTTTGTTGTTGTTGTGGTTACTGACATGTAGGAGTTCTTTATATATTATGGATATTAATTCCTTATTGGATATATGATTTGCAAGTATTTTCTTCAACTCTGTGTGCTGTCTTTTACACTCTTAATAGTATCCTTGGATATACAAAAGTTTTTAAAATTTTGATGGAGTACAATGTATCTTTTTTTTTTCAATCCAGTGTCATGGAGATTTCTCCTATGTTGTCTGCCAAGAATTTCAGAGTTTTATCTCTTACATTTAGATGTGGAAATAAAAAAATATTGCTTGCTATATCAGTAAACAAAGGATGTTGCAGCCATTAAGCCATCACATTACAGCTGACCTGATGGTGGCCCTGAGGGAACTTAAGATGGAAACAGGGTGCCCACCACCTAGCAGTCAACTGCTGCAGCCTGGGGAGACTAAGGATGAGAAAGCACAGGATGCTGGCCCCAGATAGCTGAGGTGCATATCAAAGGAATGATTTCAGTGAGCCCAGACTCTTACATCTTTCCATTCATAGAAAAGAACTAAATTCCTTAACTTGAGATATCTAGTTTTCATTAATTAACAGTAATCTTTTGATGTTCCAACTACCTGGTCTTTGTTGTAAAAAACTCCTATATACACTGGCTCCCACCCTTGCCTCTTCAGAGCTGTATCTCAGAGTTATCTGAGATGCTGTGTTCTGGGCTTAAGTCCTCAGATTTGTCCACCAAGGAAAACATAACTCTCAACTTCTAGGTTGTGCATATCTTTTTCAGTCGACAGATGTAAATGTAAGATTTGGTCAATTTCAGTTAATTTTTCTATATAGTGTAAGCTAGAGGTCCAACTTCAATCTTTTGCATATGAATATCCAATTTTCACAGCACCCTTTGTGGAAAAGACTGTTCTTTCCCCATTGAATTCATGTGGAATCTTAGAGGACCCCAAGTCATCAAAACTATCTTGAAAAGGAAGAACAAAGTTGGAAGCCATACTTCCTGATTTCAAAACTTAGTACAAAGCTACTGTAATCTAAACAGTGTGTCCTGACATAAAAGCAGACATATAGACCATTGAAATAGAACAGAAATAAACCCTCACATATAGGGTCAAATGTTTTTCAACAAGGATTCCAGTTGTTTTTAAGTCAAGGTTCATTTATATAACCACTGTGATTCTGACAGAGCTTGAAAGTTCCCTGCAGACACCCTTGGGACAGTTGCAGCTCCATCTCTGCCGAAACCTACACCTTCCAAACAGGTACGCTGCACTCATGCCCTTATAGTAGGCTAGGCTCCTCCCTAGTATGAGACAGTGGAAATGGTCAAGGCAAGGCAGGGACACAGGGGTACAGGTTTAGATCAGGGGTCAGCAAACTATGGCTCATGGGCTCAAAGTAGCCCACAGCTTATTTTGTAAAGAAAGTGATATTGGAATACAGTAGTACTTACTCACTTATGCATTGTCCATGGCTGTTTTTGTAGGATGGAGTAGAGTCATCCTGACAGACACTGTATGGCCCATAAAACTTAAATTATTCACTATTTATTCTTTATACAAAAGTTTATTGACCTTTGGTCTCTAGGTAGAGTTAGAAAAATGACAGTTGTTAGGAATATTTTTTCAAATACAAAGAATGTAAATATATTCAGAAAAAGATTGCATTCTTATTATCTTTTGATTTTTCACCTTGATTCTCATGATATTAATATTTGAACATGGCTAAGATTAATCTACACAGACAATATTCTTCTCATTAATATATTGCCAAATGATATTTGATAGTACATTTGAAGTGGAATATAAAACAATCTAATTTTGCTCAGAAATCCACCTTAAATGTTTTTTGCTTAAGTACATTTTATTTTCCTTAAGTTCTCAGATCAAATAGACATCTAAATTGTACCTTCACTATTATGGTTCTGCTTCAAAGAGGATAATAAATAGATTTAAAGAATAAAATTGGAGATTTCATCTGCACAAGGAACTCTTGAGCATTACATTTGTGGAATATGTTTATGACTGTTTTAATTTGTCTTTCATTATTCATGGGAGAGTCATACTCCAGGAAGATATGAGTCTGAAATTCAGTTGATCTTAAGAGTCTAGTACTCTCAGACTTCCCTGGTGGCACAGTGGTAAAGAATCCACCTGTGAATACTGGGGACATGGGTTTGATCCCTGGTCCAGGAAGATCCCACATGCCACGGAGCAACTAAGCCTGTGTGCCACAGATGCTGAACCAGCATGCTGCAACTACTGAAGCCTGCACGCCTAGAGCCTGTGCTCCGCAACAAAAGAAGCCACCACAATGAGAAGCCCATGCAAAGCAACAAAGAGTAGCCCCCACTCACCACAACTAGAGAGAAAGCCTGTGCACAGCAATGAAGACCCAATGCAATTACAAAAAAAAAAAGGAGTCTAGTACTCTCTAAGGGGAAGATTTTTAAAAAACAAAAAGCAAAAAGCACAGAAGTGTGTTCCTTTTTTAACCCAGCCATTTTTCCTAAAGGGAAAACTGGTAACATTTCCAAGTGGCCTAAAATTCTGATTAGTAAAGACATCTGGAGAGGAATTCTGTTCAATTAATAATAAGCAGACAGAAGAAAACAGGTATCCCTGCAGCTTCAGCCCAGATCAATGGCTCTTCCTAGAAAATGCTTGGTTGTAATTGGCAGAGATTTTAAAATTCCAACACGTCTCATCCTGGAGCTACAACCTCACTCTGCTTTAATCCTAGGCCACCCTAAATCCATGCAAGCTGCATACCTCCACATGCCTTCCCTTCCAGACTGCTTTGCACTTCCCAATACAGGTGCTGTGGGCCCTGGAAGCTGCCTACAAGCAGGGAAGGATAATTGTTACCTCTAAACCATCACATTAAGTCATTTCTTATAAATGAAGAAAGAGAACTTAACCTTTTGCAATTGATACCTTGGATGATAGCATTTCCTGTACAACAAACTTTCCTGGCACCATTGTCAGAAACCATATATGGAGCCATAAATACCTCAGATCTAAGTCAGTGGGGATTTCCGGCCTCCTTACCGTTAAATACCCCATGGAATTCTTCAGTTTGTTTTTATAGTATACATATTCCTTTTTGTCTTGCATCCTTCACCTAACAATTATTTTGAGCTTTACACGTGTTACATGCATCATTATTAGTTCATTTTTATTGCTGTCTAGCATTCCATGGTATGGCTATACCACAATTTGTTTATCCATTCATGTGTTGATGGGCATTTGGTTGTTGCCAGTTTTAGGCCATTACAAATATTGCTGAAACTGTTATTAACATTTGTGTATAAATCTTTGTATGAACTTAAGTTTTCTTTTCACTTGAGCCATCTTACATATCTAAGAGGAAAGGGAGCCATCATATGGTAGGGAAAAGTATGTTAACTTTTAAAATACTGTTTTCCAAAGTGATGATACCATTTAACATTTCTACCAGCAGCTTCTGAGAGTTTTACTTCCTTCACATCCATGCCAACGCTTGGTCTAGTCAGTCTTTTTAATTTTAGGCATTCTTACAAGTGTAGTGATATGACATTGTGGTTTTAATTTGTATTTATTTAATAACTAATGTTTAACATTTTTTCAGTGTTTATCATTTATATATCTTCTTTAGTAAAATGTCTTCTCAATTTTTTGCATATTTTTAATTTAGTTTTCATTGTTGTTATTTTGAGTTTTGAAAGTTCTTTATATATTCTGGGTATAAGACCTTTTTCAGATATAGAATTTGCAAATATTTTCTCTCAGTCTGTGACTAACAGTGTCTACTGAAGAGCAGAAGTTTTTGATTTTGATGAAGTCCAACTTACTGAATTTTTTATATGGCTCACACTTTTTGATTCATTTCATATCTAAGAAACCTTTGCCTAACTCAAAGCTGGAAGGACTTCTCTTCTAGGAGAGGGGTAGTTTTAGGTTTTTCATTTTGGTCTATGATTGTTTGAGTTATTTTTTTTAACATGGCTCAAAGTGTAGATCATAGTTTACTTTTATTTTTTTTTGTATGTGTTTACCTAATTGTTCCAGCACAATTTGTTGAAGACACAGTCCTATTTCCACTGGATTGTCTTTGCACTTTTGTCAAAAATCAATTGTCTGTATATGTGTGGTTCAATTACTGGACTCTATTCAGTTACACTGGTCTATTTGTCATCTCGATGCCAATACCACACTCTCTCATTACTAGAGCTTTGTAATTAATCTTGAAATCGGGAAGTGTTAGTCCTCTAACTTTGTTCTTTTTCAAAATTGTTTCTGTTGTTCTGTGTCCTATGCATTCTCATAAGAATTTTAGAAATGGTTTTTCAACTTTTACAAAAAACAGAACAAAATCTCTGGGAGTTTTGATTGGGAGTACATTGACTTTGTAGATCAGTTTGAGGAGAATGACAACTTTACAATACTGAACCGGTCAGCCTATGAACAATCTGTATTTCTCCATTTATTTAGGTTTTCTTCAATTTCTCTCAGCAAAGATGGTTTAGGTTTTCATGTACAGAAATTGTAGATCTTGTATAAGATTTATCCCAAAATATTTGATATTTTTTGATGTTACTCAAAATTTCTTTTTAAATTTCAATTTCTGAATGTTAGTTGTTTTTATTTTATTTTATGTTATGTTATTCAGTTAGGGTAATAACATTGATGGTGAATCTTATGGCCATGGTGAGAAAATATTCCCTTTCTTTTTATTCTTAAATTTTTAAAAAAAAAATTTTTGGCCATGCCACACAGCATGTGGGATCTTAGTTCCCCGATCAGGGATCAAACCCACACCTCGCTGCATTGAAAGAGCAGAGTCTTAACCACTGGACTGTCAGGGAAGTTCCTAGTTGCTTTTACACAGAAAGAGGTTGGTGTTCTTTTGTTTGTTTTGTTTTTCTTTTTGTTTTTGGCAGAGGCAAGTAGTAAATGTGGACCATGTGTAACTGTTTCATTTTTTTTTGAACTTTTAAAATGTAAAAACAAAAAGTTATGAACATCATGGAAATAGACCTTAAAATTAATAAATCTGATGATTTTATTGAAAACAAAAATGTAAAAGCAATTCTTAGCTCATAGGCTGTACAAAAACAGGTTTTAGGCCAGGTTTGGCATATGGGCTGTGGTTTGCTTACTCTCAAAGTAGAGTATAATGGATTTTCGTACACTGATCTTGTATCCTGCAAACTTTCTAAACTTGCTTATTCTTGTAGCTTTTTTTTTTTTTGGTAGATACTGACATGATTCTATTCTTGACTAAACTTTAGTAGGGTTCCCCCAAGTCCTCTAGGCTTTGATCTTGGCATCTGTCTTTTTCAGGCCTTCAAGCAGCAAGAATCTTGCTAAGCCAGTTTAGAGAAAACCCCTCATCATTGATATATGATCATTCTAGATATCTGACCAAATTCTTTGTCCCCCTTTTGATATCTGATCACCCTGGCCTGCCAGACTTCTGTCAGATCAGTTTAGCCAGAACCCTCCTTACCTCTGATGTTTCCTCTGAGTAAATTTCTACCCCCTGACCCCCATCCTGCAAAAATGCTCACTTGTCCATGCTGTATTCAGAATTAAGTCCAGTTCTATCCTTATGTCTCTTTTCCTTATTCAATATGCTGAATAAACTATGTTCTCATTGTTTTAACTTCTGTTCAGCGATGGTTTTGACAATACCATCAAATTTTCTACATAGAAAATGATGCTGTCTGCAAACAAACAAAGCTTTGTTTTTTATTTCCAAACGGGATAGCCTTTGTTTCTTTTTCTTGCCTGATTGCACTATATAGTGTTAAATAGAAATGATGAAAATGAACATCCGTATGTTGTTCCTGGTCTTGAATCTTGGAGGAAACACATTCATCCTTTTCCACTTAGTATAATACCAATCCTAGGTTTTTCATAGATGCTTTTCTTCAGGTTGAGAAAGTTTCCTTCTATTCCAAGTTTGATAAAAATTTTCATTAGGAATGAATGGTGGGTGTTTTTGCAAATATTTTTCTATTATTTCTTTTTAAGTATATTAATATTAGTGAATTACATTGATTTTCAAATATGCAAACAAACTTTCATTCCTGGTATAAACTCCACTTGGTTGGGGCGTATTGTCATTGTTATATATTGTTGGATTTGATACCCTAAAACTTTGTTTATAATATTTGAATATATATTTATTAGGGATATTGATATATACTTTTGTTTACATTTTTTCTTTTCTCACAATGGTTTTACGCCTGGCATCAGGGTAATACTGGCTTTACAGAATGATATTGTAAAGATTCCTTCCTTTTTAATTTTCTGGTTTCTGTGGGTTTAGTATTATGTCTTTCTTAAATATTTGGTAAAATTTACCAGTAAAGTCATCTGGGCCTGGAGTTTTCTCTGTGGGAAGTTTGTAAACTACAATAATGTAGTTAAACTACTACAATGTCTTTTACAGATAACTATTCAGGTTATCTATAATTTCTTCAACAAGTTGATTTTTTGTGTGTGTCTTTCAAGGAATTTGCTCATTTCTTCTATGTTGTCAAATTTATTGACATAGAATTGTTTGTATTATTCCTTTTTTATCTTCCTCATATTTGTAGCATCTGTGGTGAAGTTACCTCTCCCATTTCTGATATTGTTAATTTTTGGCTTCCCTCTTGCTTCCTGAGATTTGTCAATATTATTGATCTTTTCAACAAACAAACTCTTAGTTCAAATATTTTCTGTATTGTTTTCTGCCTTGTATTTCATTGCTTTCTGCACTGATTTTTTTCAGTAGTATTCCATTGTACATATATATACCACATCTTCTTTATTTATTCATCTGTTGAAAAAGCAACTTAGGTTGCTTCCACATCTTGGCAATTGTAAATAATGCTGCTATGAACATTAGGGTACATGTATAGTATCTTTCTGAATTACTCTGTTTGTTTTTCTCTGATACACCCAGAAGTGGAATAGCTGGATCATATGGTAGTTCTGTTTTTAATTTTTTGAGGAACCTAGATTGGAGCAATTTAAACAAGAAAATATCCTACACTCATCAGGAATCTCAGCTGCGTTAGGTTTATGTTCTCTTCCACTCACCTCATTTTTAAAAAATTTTTACTTTATATTGGAGTATAGATGATTACCAATGTTGTGTTAATTTCAGGTGTACAGCAAAGTGATTCAGTTATATCAATACATACACATGTATCTATTCTTTTTCAAATTCTTTTCCCATTTAGGTTATTACAGAATATTGAGCAGAGTTCCCTGTGTTATACAGTAGGTCCTAGTTGGTTATCTATTTTAAATACAGCAGTGTGTACATGTCAATCCCAAATTCCCAATCTATCCCTCCCCACCACCCTTCCCCACTGGTAACCATAAGTTCATTCTCTATGTCTGTGAGTTTATTTCTGTTTTGTAAATAAGTCCATTTGTATCATTTTTCTTTAGATTCTGCATATAAATGATAACATATGATATTTGTCTTTCTCTGTCTGACTTAATTATCATACTGAGTGCACAGATCTTAATTATTTCCTCTTTTTGGCTTACTTTAGGTTGACTTTTCTCTTTTTTTTTTCTTATTTCTTAAGGTGGAGTCTGAGATCATTGATTGAGACCTTTTTTTCTCTGAATATAGGTGATTTATGATATATATTTTCCAGTAAATACAGCTTTACCAGCATCCTACAAATTCTGATGCTGCATTTTATTTTCCTTCAATGCAGAATGTTTTCTACTTTCCATTTTGGTTTATTTTACAAAAATTCCTGTTAGTAGGTATTTTTCAATTATATGTCATTTGGGGTTAATAATTTTAAACATGGTATTTTCTCCAAATGGCATGCTTCCATCTCAGTTTTTCTTCATGTGAAGCCATGAACTGCATTTGTATCCACCTAAAATTACCTCTTGGACTTAGAACTTGCCATTTGCAACACCCTTCCTGTGAAGTCAGAGATGGCTATTGTAGAGGAGTCTTTCATTCTTCCCTGGTGTGATTGATATAACACCCAAGTGTTTTACTGTGTGATGAGAGATGCTACTTGGCAAGCCATTGATTTTATTCAATTTAACACATCTATTACCCTCCAGTTTCAAGATCACTGGACCCAGAGATAACTTGGGAAGGACAAAATATGTAAGGATATTTTTTGAAAACTTAAATGTCTTCTAAGCTACAAAACATGTATTACCAAATTTGATAATTATTAGCTTTTAAACCTACAGAATACTGATAGAGAATAGTGGCATATTATGCATTCCTTTTTCATTCCTCATCAAAATTCCGTCTTCTAGAATCTCTTTGATACTCAGGATGCCTGGGGACCCTTTATGTTGGGTGGGGAGTTGTTCATTTAATCTTTAACTCAACATAAGAGAGCTTTATTTTCCCAAAGAACAAAGGCTCCTTGTTTTGCTGTGCAGGGTCTGCAAGTCAGCATTCCCACTGCGCTTAAGGTCTGTATTTGGACACATGGACTTTGCAAAATAGTCCTGCCACCTCTAGTGCTTTAATCTTGAAGTTAGGGCCAGATGGATCCTTCCAATTTTTGCTTTGTGAGGAGGAAACAGGACTTGTAGAGCATAATAGCAATGGGGCTGAGAAGCCAGCCTGAAGGATAGCTCCAGGGAGAGGGGGCCCTTCAGTGCAAGGGAGCTGGCCTTCCTGGTGTGAATTAACACTCAGGCTACCCCAATACTGGTATCAGGGCATCCTTACAGAATCTTGTTCTTGCCAACCTTGTGCCACCAATAAAAGCTCATCAACTCCATAGGGAAGTCTCCTGCTCCCCACCTGTTATGTGGGCCTCTTTGTTCCTTCTTCCCATCCCTACCTTTGTGGGACCCAGGCCCAGGCCATCCTGCTGACCTGCATCCATGGTTTCCATTTCCAGAATCAGCTAGGCAGCAGCTGGATTCTAGATAATGGACTTACCAAACAACAGCTGAACAGCCAGCTCTGGGTCTCCACCTTCAATTGTCACAAAATCCATCTGCAATCTAAAGATTATTATGCCTTTGCTGGCATACTCTAAACAACTGTTTTGTATTCATAGACTTTTATTGTTTATTTTGTTAAGTTTTCAGTGTTGATAAATATTTCACAAGTTAGACAGCAAAGAATTTTATGTCAAGGGCTAGAACTTGTACAGAGAGAATGTACTTTGTCTTAATTTTTGGAATAAGTTTATTAACATCACAGTAGGATTGTGATTTGCCAATAGGAAGTGGGTTTTAGTCACAGCATCTTTATTTGCTACCCTTGTATCATTCCCATATAATTTCATCACTGTCTACTACTCAGACCTAGATACCACGTGTATTTTCTTCAATAGTTAAAATACATAAATGTAAACATTTTATGTTTGTGTGAATGTTTTATGTTCATGTAAATACTTTATGTTTATGTAAAAGATTCTGGAGTGCATGTGAAAACCTCCTGTGTCAAGGAGACTCTGGCGATCAGAGAGTAACTGGGCAGAGATGGGATGCAGTACCAGGTCATCCGATACCAATGTTCTTAGCATTCTTTCCAGTTAATTGTGCTGTTCTTATCTTCAGAAGCAGGCAGGAATACTTTGCCATTTTCACTTTTTTTTTCTACAGGAATATTTTATTTGCCATACGATTAGGATGAAAAGGAAGATTTGTTGCCCTCTTCTGCGGTGGCTGTTTCATGTCACATTTTATAGACATATGTTATCACATAGATACAATAACAAGCTTGTTATAATGTTGGCATCAACAGTGATACCAGGAAGATTTGAGAGGCAGTGACACCAAGTGATGGCAGAGACATTTTAGCCAAGCATCCCTGACTGTTTTGGAGGGGTTTTCTTGGGAGCATGTGATGATTATGCTTCTGGGAGTGTCATCTGGAGAGACAGGTTAGCACCATAGCAAGAGTGGGAGGCAGGTGCCAACTGGGTGAATCCCAAGAGAAGCCCTGCAGTCAGAGACAGCATTAGAATTTACGATTCTTCTATGGCAAAACAACAGTGCCTGATCTCGCAACCCTGCAGCTCTGTCCTTAGAACCCTGCCCACCTATGTGGAACTGCTCTGCTGGCTCTCTGTCAGGCCTCCACTGCAGATGTGTGCCAGGGTCCAGTCCAGGAGGTCCCTCTCCTCCTAAGGTTGCCTGGCCAACCTTCCCATGTCTTAAGATCCCAATCCAATATTACCTTTGTTACTGAACTCAGGTTCAGCTGTTCATCACTCAAGAATCCAATACTAAGAGACAAGTATTGGGCAAAAGGAAAAATAGCTTTATTGAGGAAGCTGGCAATCCTGGGGAGAAGGTGGACTCATGCTTGGAGATTACATAGGGAAAAGAGGAAAAGCATGTGCTGGGGAGGGGGCAATCTTCTATTTTCAGAGATTATTGTCTTGGTCATGTGATTCCAAGTAGCTATCAAGCCTTGCTTGAAGCTGGAACATTATCTAAGTCATAACTCTCTTGCTAGCTAGTCCTAAAAAGCAAGAAACAAGGAACAAAGACAAATTGTTGAGGATCCCTAGTTACAGTCTCACTGCCTCAGTTACAATCCCCACTGTCAGATTTTCCTCCCATTTCTATAGAAAAGGGATGAAGATCTCTTTTCTGTAACTTCTTCAAGCTGAGCATGGGTGACAAAAGATTCTTAGAGTGGAAGGATCTAACATGGTATAAGAAATATTCTTTGGTTCCACTATATGCTGGTTGAGATTCCAGAAGAGGCATCTCATTACTAATTGTTTTTAGTAATTCTTTTGTAAAGAGCTGTCATGCCAATTAAGACCCCCTTGACTAGAAGATAAAACCCCACAATAATTAGTAAAAGAGTTAGTCCCAACTTAAGGATTCCTTCAAGCCTTAACCTAATCCCAGTGGGAATCTAAGAAACCTAGGTTAGTAAACCAATCCCACCCACCTTGAAATAGGGGAGTATGGTAGTCTTACAGTGGAGGACTATTGGACTGAATGTCAATATTATGACACAGTATGAGTGTGTTTCGTGTTTGGTCATTGCAATCATTGTTGCTTTTGTTGTGGTCATCCATTTACAATGCTTGGTATCAGTTTGTTTATCACTTGTAAAAATAAAACACAGTGTGTGTGTGTGTGTGTGTGTGTATGTGAAAAAAATAATAAATAAATAAAGTCTGTTGGAGTCAAGTGGCCTGCTGACAAAGAGCAGCAGGTGGGGGCTATGTGCAGAATGGCACAGTCAACCTGAAACTGGTCATGCGGTGGTCTGGTCAGCATCATCTTGACTGTTTTAAGTGAAGTTAATCTTCAACTCAGAGTTTGTTCCCATTCTCATGAGGCCAGTTCTTGGAATTGTGCAAGCCATAGATTCGGTACTGCTTGAGATGAAGCAGCTTATATGTCATGGCTACATGGTCATTATGCAGTTAGAATTTTACCTCTGGTAGTGGTTATAGTATCTGCCAAACAACTCAGGGATGTGTATCAGACACTGTTATCAATGTCCTTCAGGGAGGAACTAAAGATTCTGTGACTCTACTGTCATAATCAGTAATTGCTTGAGCCTGCTCTTTTGTGACTTGGGGGAGGCCTGGGAGGCTACAGCTTTTCTACAAACAGGAAACAAGGCCCATGGTGGGGCTTTTGTTCCTGGGAGGGCCCCATGGCAACTTTCTTGACTCACCTTCTCTGTGAGGCCTGTCCTATTGTTCACCTCCTCTCTCGATTCCCCCAACCTCCTTATGTAGCTCTTAACCACCTTACACTGCAACTGATCTGCTTGTGAATCTCTGTCTGCCATCAGGTAGGAACTCCTGAAATGCAGCAGCTGAGCCTCTGCAGTGGCTGCTGTTTGCAACTCAGGGTCAGTGGGCAGACCCTGGGTCAGCAGACACATCCTGGGTCAGCAGACACTGGGAATGGCCATGCTCTATGCTGCTAGACTGAGGACTCTCGGTCATGTCATGCAGGCAACAGAGAAAGCTATGGCAAGGCTCCCCATGGCTGCTGACAGTGCTGTTGCCAGGCGGTGGGAGTGGGAAGCACAGAGTCCAGAGAACTGAAGCTGCAGATACTGGGAAGGGAGGACCAGGCAGGCAGCAGTGGCCCAGAGGATGACAGCATGCTACCCCAGAGAGAAGACTGTCAGGTTTGGAACATTTTCTTTCTAAACCCAGCTGCACCTCATGTGTATTTTTATCTCTGGGACCTAAATTAGAAAACACTTAATGAGCAATGAAGGCAGGAAAGAGGCACTGATTATGCAGCTCTCTAAAAAAGCAAATGAGTTATTAGGATTGAAAGCATTAGTTAATATTGAAATTATTTTTATTTGATACTAAAAGAAATTCCAGCATGCACTGCTCATAAGACTCCTATTTGTTTTATTTCTTTTGCTGGTTTTGATCACAGGACCTGGAATGGGGAAGAGCAGACTGGGTCCTGCTGGGGAAGGTGAGGGTAAAGTCCAACCCCCGCTTTTGTGACCACTGTTTAACCTAAATTAAAGGAGGCCCCATTCTGTTGACCTCATTTTAATTAATTAGTAAACAAAAGAAAGCAGTTCAGAATGAATATCCTGTAGGAGTCCAGCTTTCATGTAAACAACCTGTTGTTTGGGGCCGTATTTGCATTTTACGGAGGCTTTCTTGGTGAGATTTCTTGGTGTAAATCTGGGGAAGAGATGGGCTTGAAAGAGCTGGAGCTGTGCCCTGGACCAGCAAGGAGAGAAGAGAGACTGAAACACATGAGGGGATTTAGAATGCTGAGAAGAAAACAGGTGGGACAGTGGGAAGAGGCCAGGTCCCAAGGATTGGTCAGGGACAAGGATTGATTTAATTTTACAAAAATTTCAGCAAAGTAAAAATAATTCTCTTTCTACACTGTTTTTTTGTTTTTTTGTGTTTTCTTTTGAATTGTAATTGCATTTTAATGAAGCAATTTTACTGCTGCCTTCAGTTTATCAGATGGGATTTTTACAGCTCTCTAATAGATTCTGGCTCTCATGGTCATCTCGGGGAATCACCATGGGCTATGGAATTTACAAATTTGGGGGTGTAGGGGAGCAGAATATGCTACCTCCAAATAGGTCTCTTTTATAAGGATTGTTTGGGCTGATTATCTTTAAGAAACAGCAGACAGGAAAAGCTCTGGAAAACTGAGTAGAAGCTACTCTTTGTAAGGGACATTTACATTTACAAGGGTGTCTCCTCTGTACCACGAAGAGGAGGATGACTGAGTCTCTATAAACTCTCATCAATGGAGAAGAGGAGGACTTAACTCTGTGTAACAACCTAACTCTGTGTAACAACCTTTACCTTGTTTACTGTGTTTTTCCTGATAACCTTCCATAATTGTGCCCCTTCACACACAACATCTACTTTTATCTTTATTTAAGGTATTTAAGGTGGTGGCTTGGACCATTAAAGAGTTACTCGCTTTTCCTGGATATCTCCCACGTATATAGGAAGTATACATGCTATGAAACTTCTATTTGTTTTCCTCCTGTTAATCTATCTTTTGTTACAAGGGGCTTTCAGCCAAGAACTCACAAGGGTAGAGGGAAAATGATTTCTCCTCCCCTACGGAGACAAAGAAGTAAAGTGAGCATAAAGTGAGGAAACAAAGAAAAGAAAAGCATGTGCCTACAGGAGGCAGTTGTGTGGCTTAAAGACGAACGATTTATCAGAGGGTCAGATGGCATGGGCTGGGAGCTAGCTGAGGCTCTCAGGGTGGCAGGAGAGCATGGCAACTCATCAGAGCAGTTAATCTCCCAACACACCACATGCATCACCTCAGAGCAGCCCTCAAACAACAAGCACTTAAAAATGTAAAACAAGCCACTTATCTGGGGACAGAGAGAAGTACAGTAAACTCCTCACTCTCCATCTCCAGGAACACTCTCACTATCCAGTCCAATGGCGTTGGAAGGGGCTGTGATAATGATTCCCGCTTAGACAGGGATTCGACTTTGGGCTCCTGTCAAGGCTGCAGGAGAAGAAAAGAAAACCCACAGGACCCCAGCCCGATAGGCGGGCTGTGCCGTCTGCTGTAGCCCACACACCCCTTCATCGCTGTTGACCTCCATCCTCAGAGAGGGCGCTTCTCCTGCCCCAAACACCTCCACAGACATAGGTCTTAAACACCACTCACATAGGGCTCCTCGTAAAACCCAGCCGGAGAAGGCAAGGGGGAAGGCAATGCGCATCACTGGCCCAACTCTTCCACCTAATTAATGAGACTAAATGTGGGGAAGTCTCTGGAACTGATAGTTGCCAGCACACCTGCCTGCTCAGGGCCACAGAACGTGCCAGCACTTACAAGCGTCACAACACTGAAACAAGGCAGGTGCCTGGGGGAGCTCAGGCCTCCTGGGCCCCAGTCTTCTGTCTGCTGCCAACATAAACGTCCCTGGCTCCCTGACAGAGCTGCACAGCAGACCCTGGGCTGCGGGCTCCCCCGGTCTTCATGGTGGCAATTCTGCTGATGTTGAGAGATCAGGGAGTCATTCCAGTGAGAAAGCAAAGAGCATGATTCTGGGTTGCTCCCCTGAATTGGTATGAGAAGTACATGAATAGGAGCAGAAAGAAACAAAGGACAAGTGGGATGTTCCAGGTAATGGGGACAGTTGACTGGAGGGTTTAAAGCCACCATAGTTATTTACACGGTTCTGAACCTGTCTACAGTAAGTTCCCACCAGTCCGTCTGCCAGGGATTCACTTCAGGGTAACCATTCTTAATACAAAACATAGTCGACGATGGCTAATTTTTCCAAGTCGAGGGCTGGAACTGAGTTAGAAGGATGAGGACATCTGTGTCATTTGCACGGGGTGCCACTGGGCTGCTGAACACCTCTCAGGCTGTAAAATCCCCCTGCCCAGCTAAAAGGTCACTTCAAGCAAAGGCTGTGATGAAAAAAATCCCCTGGGGCTAGTTACAGTTCTGATGGCCATGGATCCTTTTTCATGTGTTCGTGTTTTATTTACTGTCTCAAAATGCATGATGGCCATCTGAAGGTCGATTTTTTTTCCTTCTGGAGACTATTTTATGCACCCTGGTTTGGGAGGAAGATTGATTTTGGCTTAGAGGAAAATGATCTGTCCTGTACGAAATACAGCCCTGTGAAGTGGACAACCCAACAGCAAGAGTGACTCCTGCTGGACAAAGATGTATTGCACCTCATTCTCTCGGATCTTCTAGTTTTATTTTATCTTAATAGTAGGTATCACTGAGTCTGACTTAATTTTCTTTTCTTTGAAGAGCTGGTGTTCCTTTGAGCATTCATCAGGTACCAGATGCCCTCTGGGCATTTTGCATTCACCAGCCCCCTGATCCTTTGGGCTTCATTATGAGGTGGGCATCACTGTCACCCTAATATACCTTTTCCAGATCCCAAGGCAGGAGGAGGAAGGAAGGGCTCACGCCCAGACAAGCAGATGCCAGAGTCAGTGCCGCTCCTCCTGCCCTGGACCCCTGGCTGCCTAACTTAATAAAGGATCACACAGGTGGTTCTGTGCCCTGCTGACAGGCTCTGAAGATATGCCAAAACATGACCCTGTGTCCACCTATCAAAAGTGCCCTCTGAAAACTGTGAAGTAAATGAGGTAGATGCAGAGCTCCTCGAGCTTCTTGGAAACACAGGATTTGTTTGGGTTTGAGCAGTTTGCATTTGAAACTTCCAGCACTTTTCCTTACAGGAACATATAAGAGGTGAGAACGAGGTAACTATCCAAAATCCAATTGAGTTTATAACACGGAGGAAATATTGGACTCTGTTAATATGACTGTAGCATAGAGTTACTGTTTTTCCACCCTTTTCCATCAGAGACTGTCTTGGTTTCTAATCAACATTCCAGGTAGTGGGAAGAGAGCTGGATGGAAACTGGATCCATATGGCTCCGGGGTCTGCACATGCCCCCACCTGCCAACCATCATCATCATCATCTCACAGTGAAGCCTTGCCTTCAGGATCTGGCCTTGGTGGCGTGTGTGTGTGTGTGTGTGTGTGTGTGTGTGGTGGGGGAATATCTCAGGCTGCACTCCGTCATCAAGTCACAGGCAGGAGGAAGGACCATCTGAGAAGATCAGCCCAGGACAGCAGTAGAGGAGATGTTCTGGGTGAGGGTGGAGATTGGGGAGGGGCTGAAGACAGCACCTCTGCTTCCAAGTCCGGTCCTGAAGCATCCCAGCCCACCGCCTTCTCTCCTGGCCCTCTGGGAAGACTGAGAGCAGATTGGACCCCACACAGGAGGTTCTGCTGGGAACCTCAGGTCCAGGTCCTTCCCTTAGTTCAAGGGATGCCAGCCCTGCTCCCCAACTCCCAGCCGAGGGTGAGGGTGAGGCAACGACACTGTCCCCAGAGTGCAGGTGTGGAACTTCTCAGTGAGGGTCAGGTTCTGTTTTCCAGTGAGCCCTCTGGCTTAGGGGCCTGTGACTAGTCCCAGAAAGTGAAAAGATATAATAAAGCTGTTGGGGGGGAGGGGGGAGGAACAGTAGAAATGATCAAACTAAATTTACATTTGACAACCCTCTCTCCTCCCTCGCAGTCTGACTTTGCTCAAACATCCTTATCTTCCCCTACCTGTCCCCTCCCCTCTCTACCCATCCAAGCCACAAGGTACTGTAACCACCATCCCGTTACTGTTTGAGTCTGCTCAGTTATGTATTTGAGGCTAGATCTGTGTCTTATTCTCTTGCCCTAGAAGAGATTAATCCATTCAATATTAAAATGCTGCATTTTTATATTATTTGAGCTTGATATCAAATTGATATTTACAGTTCCTAGTTATTAATGACTGTGAATCTCCTGCCCTAAACTGGCCCATCTACAAGTGCTTTGTGATGGTGGTGTAAATGGAACAGCAGAGCAGGATACAGAGCCCAGCTAGGGACCCCTTACAACTCGCTGAGATGCCAGGTCCACTGGTCCTGGGCTCCAGACAAGGAATCCAGAGTCTGAGAAGTAGGGGGAGAGAAAGAACCCCTCCACCTGTATCTTCTAGGAGTCCAGAAACTGCCAGAAGTCCTAGCCAAAGTGATGGGCTCAGCAGTGAGTCGTATCTGAGGTCCCAGGTCATGCCTCTGGCCACAGAAGGGTGTCCATTTCTCACTTCAGTCCAGAAGACAGGCAGCTCGAAATGGGGACTTCTTTGGGGAAAAAATCTGCAACTAAAGCACTTTCAAGTGCCCTACAAGTTGTGGCAGTGCTCAGTGCCCCCCTGCACTCTTGGCAGCCTCAGGACAGCTGCCCCAAGGGGGTCCATTCATGTCCACCCAGGTATGCAAGGGGGATGAGACCCTCCCCTCCCACAACTTGCATGTCGGGGGAGGGGAAGCCAGGTATTTTCCTAATTAAGAGGCAGAATAAAATAAAGAGGAAATTAGAAACTAGAAGTGTCCAGTAAACAAATGCTTTTCATTTCAGTGTTTGTGCCAGATTTTGGAAGGTTGACAGAAAAATAATGTGTCTATATTTCAAATATTAAAAAAAGAAACATAAAATCCTGTTTTTAAAGTTCACAACTAGAAGTAAAACAGATGTTTATAATATAGAGAGTAATAATTCTTAATGGATGAGGTCTTTCTACAAACTTTTTAATACAATAAATTCCTCTTGATCTTTTTTTGGCAGCACTATGCAAAACATGCTCAGACTTTGATAGCCTGTGTGAGGATATACATTTCAATGTGGATGTTAATATAATCCTTTAGTAAAGATGGAACACCCCCTCAGGGTCAGGTCCTGGGCCAGGCACTGTGCTTATAACTCTGGACAAGACTGGTGTGGTCCACCTCTCCTGGAGCTCACCATCTAGAGACCCAGACACACACAATTCAGGAACTGGAATGTACAAAATAAAACAGCTCCAACAGAGCTAAGTAACAGGAAGAAAACACACTGGGTGATCAGGACAGGAATGGAAGGACTTACCTCAGGGAAAGTGTTCTGGGATGGCCATGGAAGGTGAGAGCCACGGGCAGACTGGGAGGGAGCTGACCAGGCAGAGGGGCGGGGTGGGAGGTGGGAGGAGCCAGGCATCACCAGGAAAATGAGGAGACCAGACAAGTGCGATGATGAAGGGGAGCATGATGAGTAAGGTCAGAGAGATGGACAAAGGTGAGGTGGGTCAGGTTAGGCTAGGGGCCCACTGAGCAGGTGAGAAGACCTGATTTTATTCTAATTGCAATGGAGTCAAAGAAGGGTTCTCATGGGGCAGTGAGACAATCTGTTTAACTTTTTAAGGAGACTCTCCCCCAGTATGGGGTTAAGGGACCAGAGAGAGGAGGCATGAGCCCTGTGATCCAGTCATGAAACTGTTGGGAATCTGGACATGGGAGAACAGAAGCACCATCTAGGGTGGTGATGAGGTGAGAAGAAGTATATTAACACCAAGGTCAAGCTGCAGTGAGGGAAGTTTTAAAGTGGACATCTTTGAGGAGAAAGTCTGGCTTCACTGGAGCAAATATGAGACCTCCACGTGGAAACCTCAAGGGTCAGTGTGATTATAGATGAGGCTGAATTTTAGGAGAGCCTTCTTCACCTCACCAAAGCAGAATATATTAGAGATTATTTCATTCTTGATAAAGGCAGGAAAGTATGATGGTCTGGATTTTCCTTCCTGCCTTGCAGCTCTGCAGTGGGGGGCGCTGGCTTTAACGCGGACACCTGGAGCCCTGGCAGGAGCTCTCTGCTCACGTTTGGTGGCCCAGACGGGGTGGGAAGGTGGCTTGACAACACCCTGGCCCAAGCAGCATTTCTGTTACTGTGGGTGATCTCCTTGTTCCCCTTTTCCGTCATGACCCCAGAAGTTTCCTTTCTGTAGAAGGCACTCTGTGATGCTGGGTTTCATGATTTCTTCCCAAATATCATAACCTTGTGTCAGACTTCAGAGGAAAACTGATGATCAGCAGACAAACTAGAAATCGAATGTCATGGAAGAAAGATGGCTCTTCCCTGGCAAATTCGATATAGACCCCGTCTACAGCTTTGCACACCTGCGACTGCAAAATCCACTTTCCAAGGACACATGGTAAAATTTTGTTAGAACTGGGATGCCCATCATTTTATTTATATTGAGGGTCTCCTGGGAGGATTCTGCTTCCTTTTCTGCTTTGGTTGTGATTTTCTTTCCAGAGGTGCAAGAAATAAAAGGAACACTTCAGAAATTATGCTCTAAGAATTTGCAAAAAGGTTATTGTTGCCTAAAATTCACCTTCCAATTAACAAAAAAGGAATTTGGGGGTTTGTTAAAAATGTAATCTCAGTAAGAGGCATGAGTTGAGACAGAATGTTTAAACGACAAAGATTTTAATTTTGCAAGACGCTTAACTTCTTGAGAATCTTGTATTTGTACACAAGCAGGTGATTGAGCAGAGAAAAACCTTCCTATTTGGTAATGAAGGCCGGTCTCCTAAGGATCTTTTCTTGCAGTAATTGGTCACCTGCTCCTTCATTACCACATTTCCTCACAAGTAATAAGGCTGAACTTCTTTAGAAATAGTCTGTGACTTTTTAATGCCTCCCAATTATTCCGAGTCTGTGATTTTATAGAGCAGACAGCTGCACAGACAAGGATATTACTCTTTGGATCTCAGCAGGTAGAGGCCTGAAGCACTTTAAGACACAGTAGGTTCAACATCACAGCATTCGCCATTCCCCATACCTGCTTCTCTCTGCCTCCTAATTTGGCTCTGCAGGCCCCACCACTACACCCATACGCCTACTTTGGATTTCCTGCTCATCCTCAAAGGACTGTGAACTCTTATTGTAAAACTTCTTCCAAACTCAGTACCTCCTGGATTATGGGCTTTGCCTCATGTTTGGCAGCCAAGAGAGACCCAGGCCCACCTCCATTCACCTTGCTGTGTCCTCTGGGGTGATGCTGGCTGGTTTAAACCTGATATGAAGAAGCTTGTGGGCAGTATGATGCTGTTGGAATCCCTGATGATGACTAATGGGTTCCTGGGAGATTTCATGTCCACCCACCATCCTTCCTTAGACACTCTGCTCTGGTTATATGAGCCAAACTTAATTGCTCTCTAAACAGCATTTTATCTTGTAGGCAAGAGCTAGGCTAAATGTATATATATATATATATATATACATATATATATATATGTGTGTGTGTATATATATATATATGTATGTGTGTGTGTATATATATATATATATATATATATATATTTATTTATTTATTTAAAACATTCAAAGCGTCTTTAATGAAAAAATGTAATGCTTTCGAACTTGCCAATGCATGGGGAAAATGTTACACATGATTAGTTAACAAGGGTAGATATCTCTTCCCATCAACAAAATGTGTCTAAACTAAAATTTAAATGATTCAAAACTACATCAAACCCTTAAGTAAATACTTCCCTAATAGTGTTAGTACTTGTAGATTCCTGAAATCTTTTAAATTGCTTACATAATTTTTGTTAAGATGATCAAATTATTGAAATGCATATGCTGGCCTGATTCACATAGCAAGCTGGCACCAGGAAGAGACAATTCCCCTCAGATGAAAATTACTCCAAAACTACTCACAGACACCAAGAGAAATTATTCCTAAGCAAAGGCAGTAAATAACTACATTTACTTGTTCTCAAGGTCTAACCAGCCTAAGGAAATGAAAGAAGCTGCATGATACATTGGGAACTGCACATGGTAGTCTACAGCACAGCCTCGGGTGGTGGCGGGTACACTGGGGACAGTTTTTCCGGATACAGTTACTCTGGTTGGTTGGGTTGTCCCCATTGCTCAATTTCAGCAAAGAATTGCTTGACGTTTTGCTCTGTTTTTGTATGTAGATTTAGCCAGTGCATGATTTCTTGGAGACATTAGGCGATCTAAATCTCATATTCTTTTCCCTTACTGGGAACAAATCCTCTGATATCTTTGGTTTTAAGTCCAAACCTACACAGTCGTTTATACGGTCCCTTATTACAAAAACCAGAGCCGTGAGACCTTTGCGGCCTAGCTGTTTTTGAACTGCATATAACAGAGTAAGTGTTGTTGTCCAAGGAAAAGAAGTAGTAGGATGTATAGCCAAGCAGACTGCTAAATGAGTTGCAGTTAGAACTGAGCACTTTCCACAGCATTTTTATGTTAGATGGTCAGGAAGGACTCGTCACTCCTCTAACTAAATCCCCCTCCCAGGAAGTCAATATGAGGGACCCGGTGTTCACAGCTTGCCACTCTGCTTTACAGATCTAATACTTGGCCAGTAATTGGTACTCACATGTCACAAGGATGTTGGGAGATTAATGAGACAATAAACAGGAAACGATTTCAGATCTTTGGAGACAGGCACTTTATAAATTCCCATCCCTGGGAGGAGACCTCTGTTCTCTTTTTGGCAGTTAACCCATTGGTTCCATTATGGCTTTTATGGTCTTAGATAACTTTCATAGGCCATGCCTGGGGACTTGCATCTTGTTTGTGTCCCCAAAAGTGCTAGTGGAATGCCTGGTGTACAAGTGCAGAACCAATTAAGTCAGGGGCACTGGAAATAACCCCCATATGGATAACTTCTTTAGTCTCTTAGTGTTTTCCTTGATGTTGATCCATGTGGAAATAAACTATTGCTCATCCAATCTGGAAATGTTACACATCACTAAAATCTAATCAAGTTTTCAGAAAGTAGCACAAACTTCTGAATTTCAGAAAGATCTGAATTATTTTAACTCTCTCCTAAATAGAATTGCAAGGTAACTAGTGGGAGGCCTTAAGAATTTCCTTAGTGACCCATAGTCATCTCGGCTTTCCCTGATCATGGGTTGCACTATTGGACAATCATCGGGCCTTCTTACCACATTAAGTATAAGTGTTTTGCCAAACTGTTTAGACATCCTCTCATAAAATTAATCAGTTTGGAAAATTGCATAAATACTAATATGCAATATCTATATTTTTACTGGATTGTAAATGATTTTATGGGGCTACTAAGAGAGAAAATATGATAAATGTAGTAATAAACGATAGCATTTTATTTTGGAAGGTTTTTTTAGGAAGGATTCAGTTTTATTTTAATTGTGGAGGGGAAAACGTCTGTGTGTGTAGGAATGGTGTGTCAATGAGCCACCCACTAACTATAAGCTGCCTCTATTTTCCTAGCTTCTGATATCAAAATTGCACTTTAAAACAAATAAGCTACAAAGATATATTGTACAGCAAAGGGAATATAGCCAATATTTTATAATAACTTTAAATGGAGTATAATCTGTAAAAAATTTGAATCACTGTTTTTTACCCCTGAAACTATTATAATGCTGTAAATCAACCATACCTCAATTTAAAAAAAATTTTTTTAATTTTAAAAGCTGCACGAAATTTGTACAATAGCCATCTCTTTAGCTTAATTCTATTTTAGGGTTCTATATGGGAAATTAAAAAATCAAAAGGTAAATACAATTCTTAGATAATTAAGAAAAGCTGCAAACTCTTCTAAATGTCTTTAAGTTTGTGAGAATTAGCTAGAAGTGTTCATTAAGATTAGTCCTTTTCAGTTTTAATTTAGCCACATCAGTTGTGCTACTTTGGATGATTATGCTCACTCATGTGGCATTATAGCCTTCAAAAATCAGAAAGAACTTACACCTCGTTCAGTAACATTAAACTTTTATGTTTGCAGGGCACATCATTGGAATAAAATTCTCCAGGGTGTAGATGAATAAAGCAGGTAATGCAGGGGTGCTCTGGTTGAAGAACAGGTGCAGAGTCCTGGCCTCATCTTGCTTCCCCTCCTCAAAATGGTGATGGGTGGAGATCAAGGAGCAGTGTCGCTATAAAACTCTTAGAGGAAAACACAGGCAGAACACTCTATGACATAAATCACAACAAGATCCTTTTGACCCACCTCCTAGAGAAATGGAAATTAAAACAAAAATAAACAAATGGGACCTAATGAAACTTAAAAACTTTTGCACAACAAAGGAAACCATAAACAAGATGAAAAGACCACCCTCAAAATGGGAGAAAATATTTGTAAATGATGTGACTGACAAAGGATTACAAGCAGCTCATGCAGCTCAATATCAAGAAAAAAAAACAACCCAATCCAAAAATGGGCAGAAGACCTAAATAGACATTTCTCCAAAGAAGATACACAGATTGCCGACAAACAAATGAAAGGATGCTCAACATCACTAATCATTAGAGAAATGCAAATCAAAACTACAATGAAGTATCACCTCACACCACTCAGCATGGCCATCATCAAAAAATCTACAAACAATAAATGCTGGAGAGGGTGTGCAGAAAAGGGAATCCTCTTGCACTGTTGGTGGGAATGTAAATTGATACAGCCACTATGGAGAACAGTATGGAGGTTCCTTAAAAAACTATAAATAGAACTGCCATATGACCCAGCAATCCCACTACTGAGCATATACCCTGAGAAAACCATAATTCAAAAAGAGTCATGAACCACAATGTTCATTGCAGCAGTATTTACAATAGCCAGGACATTGAAGCAACCTAGGTGTCCATCAACAGATGAATGGATAAAGCAGATGTGGTACATATATACAATGGAATATTACTCAGCCTTAAAAAGAAATGAAACTGAGTTATTTGTAGAGAGGTGGATGGACCTAGAGTCTGTCATACAGAGTGAAGTAAGTCAGAAAGAGAAAAACAAATACCATATGCTAACACATATATATGGAATCTAAAAATATATACATGGTTCTGAAGAACCTAGGGGCAGGACAGGAATAAAGATGCAGATGTAGAGAATGAACTTGAAGACATGGGGAGGGGGAAGGGTAAGCTGTGACAAAGCAAGAGAGTGGCAGGGACATATATACACTACCAAATGTAAAATGGATAGCTAGTGGGAAGCAGCCACATAGCACAGGGAGGTCAGCTCCGTGCTTTGTGACCACCTAGAGAGGTGGGACAGGGAGGATGGGAGGGAGACAAAAGAGGGAGGAGATATGGGGACATATGTATATGTATAGCTGATTCACTTTGTTATAAAGCAGAAACTAACACACCCATTGTAAAGCAATTATGCTTCAATAAAGATATTAAAAAAAAATACGTGCATCCCTATGTTTATAGCAGCACTATTTACAACAGCCAAGACATGGAAACAACCTAAATCTCCATCGATAGATGAATGGATAAAGAAGATGTGGTACAGATATACAATAGAATATTACTCAGTCATAAAAAAGAATGAAATAATGCCATTTGCAGCTACATGGATGGACCTAGAGATTTTCATCCTAAGCAAAGCAAGTCAGAAAGAAAAAGACAAATACCATAAGATATCACTTATATGTGGAATCTAAACTATGACACAAATGAACTTACCTTTGAAACAGAAACAGACTCACAGACATAGAGAACAGACTTATGGTTGCCAAGGGTGAGGAGGTGGTAGAGGGAAGGATTGGCGGTTTGGGACGAGGGGATGCAAACTATTATATATAGGATGGATAAACAACAAGGTCCTACTGTATAGCACAGGGAACTATATTCAATATCCTGTGATAAACCATAATGGAAATGTATATGAAAAAGAATACCTATATATAACTGAATCACTTTGTGGTATACCAGAAACTAACACAACATTGTAAATCAACTATGCTTCAATTTTAAAAGACATTGAAACCACTCTCCCTGCTCTTGCACTCTGAATGAGTTTTGGCATCTTTATGCAATTTCTGAATGCGATGTCCCGGTAAGCCCATTTGCACACTTGCCATAAAAAAACATTGTGTTTTTTGGCTCAATGAACAAGGCTCAATGAACAAGGATGAGAAATTGAGTTATTTATTCGATGACTCAGGCCTCTGTACCTTGGGGCAGTGGAAAAAAAGAAATCTAGTAGATTAAATGAGACTGCTGTGTGTCTCTCTGTGTCTCTGCTGGGAGCAATGTACATGGGATAATTAAGTCCCTGGAAGAGGAAAATTGGCCATGAAATAAAAAATACAAATTTATCATTTATAGCAAGTGGCCAGGTGTTTTGCTCACCAAAATGTTTTGTGTTAACAAATGTATTTTTCCGGTCTAGACATTTCTAGTCATGAATGTTCACACCCACCTTGGGATTACCCAGCCCTGTGATTATTTTGTGGTGTACATCTATCACTTGACACCATTGCAATATGTATTTTTCCTTGTGAACCCTATGTAGTAGGGGATTTGTGAAATACCATAACACGTTGGAAGGTAAAGGAGTTCCCATCACTGGGGAGGGTGCTGTCAAAAATACATGCTTTGGGAATTTGGTTGATGGATAACAAACATGCAAACCTTGTCACTTCTATCAGAGAAGTATCAAATATATGGGGAAGGGGACAATCCATTTTCCCTCTCTGTCTCTGCCAAAGGCATTAGCATGTACACAATGATATTTGACCAATATTTATTAACTATCAAAAATCGGAGGGCTAAGCTTCTGTCTGTGTGATTATTTAGCAAGGAAGGACAGGATATAGAAACCCCAAAGCAATGTGCCCCATTACACCAGTGTGTCTCATACTCATATCTTAGGACAGTTCAGAGAAGATTGCCTGACTCCATCTTGCATTTAGTTTTGACATAGCCATTCTCATTAACAAATTTTCCCTAACTTTCCAGTCTTTACTGTTTAAAAAAATGGTTTACAAAACTAATTAAACACAAATCCTTCTTTTAAAAAAAAGGAGCAGTGTCAGACGTCCTTAGCGAGCATTACTTTATCACAGGAGCTTCACCTCAGCCTCCCTCAAGGATCTGGTCCATTGCACTGCTTTGCTCTGGCCAAGAGCTCATTTTGATTGGCTAATTATTCTTATAAAAAAGAAAAAGGACATTTTTATTGAGTGAAAATATAGCTTCCTGTAGCCACATAGTTAAATAACCAACCTGTTAATGATCTTGCATCCAACAAACTATTGTGTGCTGTGGTTAATTAAAAAGCCTGAACATTAAAGTACCTGTGGTTTGGGCCATGTTTTATCCAAAGCATGGACCACTCCATGCATACAGATAAAATCAGAGATAAGACATCACGCTTTTCATGCATCAGATCTGAACAGCAGTATTGACAGAAAGTCACACCTCACCCCTGTCTGTGCTCTAGGTGCTAACCAGATCACTGCTTATTCCAGATTCAGTAATAAGATGAAGCCAATGCTTGGTTTAACAGGGACAAAGTAGGACACATTGGTGGAGTGTTTAAAGTTGTATTAGGATTTACTGCTGTTTATAGGAGTTTTTAATATGGTTATTGTTTTGTTGTTGTTGCTGTTAAATTCTTCAGTCACCCTAAAGTCTCTCTTCCAAGTTAGACCCTCTTCTAGGTCTCTTTTTCTTAGAATAGACCCTGAAGACACATCATACCCCTGGGAACCGAGGTTGCCAGCTGAGATCACTGGCAGCCCTGGAGAGAGCAGGGAGCCATACCCACCATGGGAAGAGCTTCCCTAAAGACCCCTCTCCCCTCCAGGGATAGCACAGAACAGAACAACATTTCTACAATTACTCTCATGATGGGGTCCTATGCACATATTCGACCAATGTTCCTAAGAGACATCTTATCTCTGCAGAATCCCACTAGCTATGACATCAAGTGATATTGTAGCTGGACACTGGGCTTCACATAAGCACTGAGCACAACACAGAAAGTGGACCCAGCACTGACATTGAATCAAAGCAATGAGAATGAATACCCTTCCTTGTTCTTGATTGTAGGGGAAAGCATTCCCTGTATGAGCTTACAAGAAACTCAATTCCAGAGTCTGTACCTTGGGAACATAATCATGAGCAAGCCTTTAGTCAAATAAATTAGCCCTGCAACAAACTTTGGACCTAGGGTTACCAAATTGTACAAAACCTTTCACTTTATCTATCCACAAGCATGAAAACCAGGCTCTAGGAATTCTAACACAAAACCAGGCTCTAGGAATTCTACAGATCTATGTTTTATGGAGGAAAACACAGACCTGTAGCTTACTTACAATTAGACCCTCTAGCCAGAGCATGTCCAAGCTGTTTGAAAGCAGTAGCCACAGCAGCTAAATTAGTGGAAACCTCAGCTGAATTGTTATTAGGATCTGACTTATACTTACAAGTACCTCATGCTGTTGACAGTCTCTAAAGCTTATAACAAGCTCAACATTTTTCAGCAAGTAACCTAACATGAGATCTTTCTCCTTTCATCTTCTAACCTCCATCGTGAGTGCTGCAACTTTCTCAACCCTGCTAACCCTGCTACCCTTGGCTGATTATGCTACAGATCATCATAACTTTGTAGACGTAGTGTCATGGTTCTTGACCCCTGCCATACTGACTTACAGGACACACCATTAGAAAACCAAGACTTGATACTCTTTGCCGATGAGTGCTATGCTAAGAATGCAGAAGGGAAATATCAAGCAGAATATGCTGTAACAACTCAACAAGAACTATTGGTAAAAGAAAGTTTTCCCCAATTTAAACCTGCTTAACCAGCAGAATTGCATGTCCTTGCTTGGGCTTGTCAGCTATCCAAAGGAAAATCAGTAAACCTTTATACCCATAGCAAATATGCCTTTAGGGTAGTCCATGGCTTTGATATATTATGGAAACAGACAGAGATCTTCACTTCTAGCAGAACCCCAATCAAAAATGGGCCCCAAGTAGAGGAACTGCCTTCTGCCATTCTATTGCCTAACCAAATTGCAATTATTAAAATTGAAGCTTATACTGGAAAAATAGAACCTGGGTATCAGGGAAATGCTGTAGCAGACTTCCATACTAAATCGGCCAGCACTAAAACTGTTCCAATATGCAACTTGAATGAACTCCATAAGATAGATTCTAACCAAATTATTCATGATAATTTATATAAAAGACAAAATCTGACTCCTAAGCTGGAACAGCAATGTTGGGACCAACAAGGGTGCAAATTTAATATTAAATGAGGACTCAGTGAGGGCCTGGACAGCTGCCTGGTTTTTCCTGAGTCCTTAAAAATGCCATTACTAAAAGTTCTACTTTCTGGAACTAATCATGGCCCAGATAAAATGATCCAAATTAAGAAAAGGTATTGGTAGGGAGACTCTAAGTGTATAATTTCACTGGAATCCCAATGCCACTGTAAATTGTTCCACAGATCTCTTTGATAAAGTAAAATACTAAATCCACATACCCTTGTTCCTTGCCTCAACTTCACTCCATCCTGGGAAGGAAAAACAAACTCCATTGAGTATATATACAATACATAAATTGTATATATATGAATATATATACAATATATAAATTGTATATATATGAATATATTTACACTGCAGAACAGCCAGTGTAAATCAGGCCATTTGTAGGCTTGCTATCAGGGCCATATCTTTAGGTGGTCTTTCAATATGTGATAATACAGTATTTGAGTCTTGGTTGAAGGATGCTAACTCCTCTATACCAACCAATGGGTCCATGAACACTAATACTTCTGAGGAAGCCCTATGTACACTTCCTGGCTACCTTTATATTTGGAGGTTTTGACAATGGCCCCTACCCTTGGGTGACTAATTGTCTTGAGAGCGGGAAGATAAAATGACAGTGTGTTCTTTCTGTATTCACTGTTCCATTGTCCCTTCATAATACCTCAGAAACTCAACATTGTTCCACTTCCTTGAATTTATACTGTCAACCAAATAGAAGTTTACCAGCAGATGTTAACCCCCTAGATGAGTGTCATTTGATGGTCCCTTTTTCCTTGTCTTGGAGTTAGTACAAACAAATATATGATTAGAAAGTTCTTCTTAACTCTGGCAACCACTGCTGAGTCTACTGCTAGGGTCATAGGTGCACAGCAGGATCCCTTGCTAATGTGTTTTTAGATAATAGAATTGCTTTAGAGTACTTGTTGGCTGAACAAGGAAGAATCTGTGCCATAGAAAATACCTTCTGCTGTATCCTGATCAACACCTCTGGTATTGTAGAAACTCAAATACAAAAAATTAGCAAACAAGCTACTTGGCTAAAACAGGTTGATACTCTATCAGTTTCATTCTTTGATTTATTTGATACCAACTGGTTTTGTTCATGGAGATTCTGGTGAAGGAGTATACTATAGTCTCTTAGTATTCTCCTGCTGATAGTCATCATTATAGTCTCCCTGGTGTGCTGTGTTCTCTCAAAGACCTTAAATGCATGTTTTCCATCAGCAACACACCAGATGGTCTCACTGTGCTTGGAGAACAGAAACAAGATGAACAATGGGATAAAAAGCAAAAGTAATTCTTCCACAGATCTGATGTGATAACCTATGAGTTTCATGATGAGACAGGAACAATTTAAATTTGATGATAGCTAAGAGTGGTGTTAATACCAAATTTTTGGTCAGTCTCTCATGTATGAAAAGGGAGGAATTATTAAGTTAATTTTTTTCAAGTAGGCCATTTGACGGATGTGCCTCTAATGCCGAGGGTGCCTACATCAGCAAACCAAAATATAAGCTTGTAAATACCCCAAGGTTACAAAAGAGAAACCTGAGGGTAACCAATCACCAACAGCCAAACAATAATTTCCTTACTTTGTTTCTGCCTTTTCTTTAAAGAATTTTCCCCCAGCTCCTATCAACAGATCATTTTTCATCACTTTTGGTTTAATGCTGCTTAATTCAAATCAATTTTTACTCAAATAAATTCCTAAAATTTTAACATGCCTCAATTTACATTTTAATACAGCATTCCCAAAAATTTAACAAAGTTTTTTGATGAGCAAAACAGACTAAGAAAAACTGTGAAAAAGAAAGAAGAAGGAAGCTGTCAATGAAGACTGTTTGATTTAAAACCGCTGCCAGAAAGAGTAAGTCCATTTTATGTAGAGAAATATGAAAAATGTGTCTGGGTAGATCAACACATGGGCCTAAGGGAAGAGACTTAAAGTACACACTATTTGAAGAGACATTCTTCAAAACATGGAGACTCCTTGGATGGCGTGGGGAAAGGCTAAAAGGAATGAAGTGTGGCTTGGCGATCGAGTGGAAGAGGGGGAAAACAGCAAAAGGGAAACATTTAGAGTTTTGCAAAACAAAAGAAAACCAAAGAAATTCAAAACACACAATATTTCCCCCACCAAAAATAATAATAATAATAATAATCCACTGAAGTATCTGGGCTTGGCTATACTGACAGATAAGGGAGCTTTTAAACTAAGGATCTTGTAAAACATCCCAAAGCCACAGAATTAACTAAAAAAGATTAACCAATCCACAAAATTACTGCAAAGTAATTATAAGACAAAATTCAGCACAAATCAACTGAGGAAAATCCCTCCCTCACAGAAACAATAATGGGCAGAATAACACTGTAAGATAGCACTGCACATGGAAATAAATATATGTAAACAAGTCTTGGAGTGCATTAAAAAAATAAAACGGATTAGAAATCAAAAACAAAGAACAGAAATGAATGAAAAATGAAGAACCAATGAAAAGAAAGTTGACAAAAATCAGAAAAAGGGAGGGAGCTTCAAGATGGCAGAAGAGTAAGACACAGAGATCACCTTCCTCCCCACAAATACATCAGAAATACATCTACTTGTGGAACAACTCCTACAGGACACCTACTGAACACTGGCAGAAGATCTCTGACCTCCCAAAAGGCAAGAAACTCCCCATGTACCTGGGTAGGGTAAAAGAAAAAAGAAAAAACAGAGACAAAGAACAGGGATGGGACCAGCACCAGTGGGAGGGAGCTGTGAAGGAGGAAAGGTTTCCACACACTAGGAAGCCCCTTTACAGGAGGAGACTGCTGGTGGTGGAGGGGGAAGCTTCGGGGCCACGGAGGAGAGCTCAGCAACAGGGGTGCAGAGGGCAAAGTGGAGAGATTCCTGCACAGAGGATCCGTGCTGACCAGCACTCACCAGCCTGAGAAGCTTGTCTGCTCACCCGCCTGGGCAGGTGAGGGCTGGGAGCTGAGGCTCGGGCTTTGGTCGGATCCCAGGGAAAGGACTGGAGTTGGCTGCATAATAATATCAAAGGGTAAAAATCTCCCAGAGATCTCCATTTCAATGCCAAGATCCAGCTCCACTCAACGACCAGCAAGCTACAGTGCTGGACACCCTATGCCAAACAACTAGCTAGACAGGAACACAGCCCCATCCATTAGCAGAGAGGCTGCCTAAAATCATAATAAGCCCACAGACACCCCAAAACACACCACAAGATGTGGGCCTGCCCACCAGAAAGACAAGATCCAGCCTCAGCCACCAGAACACAGGCACTAGTCTCCTCCACCAGGAAGCCTACACAACCCACTGAACCAAACTTAGCCACTGGGGACAGACACCAGAAACAATGGAAACTATGAACCTGCAGCCTATAAAAAGGAAACCCCAAACACATTAAGTTAAGCAAAATGAGAAGACAGATAAACACACAGCAGATGAAGGAGCAAGGCAAAAACCCACCAGACTGAACAAATGAAGAGGAAATAGTCAGTCTACCAGAAAAATAATTCAGGATAATGATAGTAAAGATGATCCAAAATCTTGGAAATAGAATGGAGAAAATACAAGAAACATTTAACAAGGACCTAGAAGAACTAAACAGCAAACAAACAGAGATGAACAACACAATAAATGAAAATAAAAATTCTCTAGAAGGGATCAGTAACAGAATAACTGAGGCAGAAGAACGGATAAGTGACCTGGAAGATAAAATAGTGGAAATAACTACTGCAGAGCAGAATAAAGAAAAAAGAATGAAAAGAATTGAGGACAGTATCAGAGAACTCTGGGACAACATTAAACTCACCAACATTTGAATCATAGGGGTCCCAGACGAAAAAGAGAAAAAGAAAGGGACCAAGAAAATATTTGAAGAGATTATAGTTGAAAACTTCCCTAATATGGGAAAGGGAACAGTTAATCAAGTCCAAGAAAAACACAGAGTCCCATACAGGATAAATTCAAGGAGAAACACGCCAAGACACATATTAATCAAACTATCAAGAATTAAATACAAAGAACAAATATTAAAAGCAGTAAGGGAAAAACAACAAGTAACACATAAGGGAATCCCCGTAATGTTAACAGCTGAAATTTCAGCAGAAACTCTGCAAGCCAGAAGTGAGTGGCAGGACATGTTTAAAGTGATGAAAGAGAAAAACCTACAATGAAGATTATCCAGCAAGGATCTCATTCAGATTTGATGGAGAAATTAAAACCTTTACAGACAAGCAAAAGCTAAGAGAATTGAGCACCATCAAACCAGCCTTACACCAAATGCTAAAGGAACTTCTCTCGGCAGGAAACACAAGAGAGAGAAAAGACCTACAATAATAAACCCAAACAATTAAGAAAATGGTAATAGGAAGCTGCATATCGATAATTCCCTTAAAAGTAAATCGATTAAATTATCCAACCAAAAGACATAGACTGGCTGAATGGATTAAAAAATAAGACCCATATGTATACTGTCTACAAGAGACCCACTTCAGACCTAGGGAGACCTATAGACTGAAAGTGAGGGGATGAAGAAAGATATTACATGCAAATGGAAATCAAAAGAAAGCTGGAGTAGCAATTCTCATATAAGACAAAATAGACTTTAAAACAAAGACTATTACAAGAGACAAAGAAGGACACTACATAATGATCAAGGGAACAATCCAAGAAGAAGATATAACAATTGTAAATATTTATGCACCCAACATATGAGCACCTCAATACATAAGACAAATACTAACAGCCATAAAAGGGGAAATCGACATTAACACAATCATAGTAGGGGACATTAACACCCCACTTTCACCAATGGATAAATCATCCAAAATGCAAATAAATAAGGAAACACAAGCTTTAAATGATACATTGAACAAGATGGACTTAATTGATATTTATAGGACATTCCATCTGAAAACAACAGAATACACATTATTCTCAAGTGCTCATGGAATATTCTCCAGGATAGATCATATCTTGGGTCATAAATCAACCTTTGGTAAATGTAAGAAAATTGAAATCTTATCAAGTATCTTTTCTGACCACAACGCTATGAGACTACATATCAATTACAGGAAAAAAAACTGTAAGAAATACAAACAAATGGAAGCTAAACAACACACTACATAATAACCAAGAAATCACTGAAAAAATCAAAGAGGAAATCAAAAAATACCTAGAAACAAATGACAATGAAAACACAACAATCCAAAACCTATGGGATGCAGCAAAAGCAGTTCTAAGAGAGAAGTTTATAGCTATACACGCCTATCTTAAGAAACAAGAAACATCTCAAATAAACAACCTAACCTTACACCTAAAGCAACTAGAGAAAGAAAAAAAAAACCCCTAAAATTAGCAGAAGGAAAGAAATCATAAAGATCAGATCAGAAATAAATGAAAAAGAAATGAAGGAAATGATAGCAAAGATCAATAAAAGTAAAAGCTGGTTCTTTGAGAAGATAAACACAATTGATAAACCATTAGCCAGACTTATCAAGAAAAAAGGGAGAAGACTCAAATCAATAGAATTAGAAATGAAAAAGGAGAAGTAACAACTGACACTGCAGAAATACAAAGGATCATGAGAGATTACTACAAGCAACTATATGCCAATAAAATGGACAACCTGGAAGAAATGGACAAATTCTTAGATGCACAACCTTCCGAGACTGAATCAGGAAGAAATAGAAAATATGAACAGACCAACCACAAGCACTGAAATTGAGACTGCAGTTAAAAATCTTCCAACAAACAAAAACCCAAGACCAGATGGCTTCACAGGTGAATTCTATGAAACATTTAGAGAAGAGCTAACACCCATCCTTCTCAAACTCTTCCAAAATATAGTAGAGGAGGAACACTCCCAAACTCATTGTACTAGGACACTATCACTCTGATACTAAAACGAAACAAAGATGTTACAAAGAAAGAAAACTACAGGTCAATATCACTAATGAACATAGATGCAAAAATCCTCAACAAAATACTAGCAAACAGAATCCAACAGCACATTAAAAGGATCATACAGTATGGTCAAGAGGGGTTTATCCCAGGTATGCAAAGAGTCTTCAATATTTGAAAACCAATCAATGTGATACACCATATTAACAAATTGAAGGAGAAAAAACATATAATAATCTCAATAGATGCCAAGAAAGTTTTTGACAAAATTCAACACCCACTGATGATAAAAACTCTCCAGAAAGTACGGATAGAGGGAACTTTCCTCAACATAATAAAGGCCATATATGACAAACCCACAGCCAACATCATCCTCAATGGTGAAAAACTGAAACCATTTCCACTAAGATCAGGAACAAGACAAGGTTGCCCACTCTCACCACTATAATTCAACATAGTTTTGGAAGTTTTAGCAACAGCAATCAGAGAACAAAAAGAAATAAAAGGAATCCAAACTGGAAAAGAAGAAGTAAACCTGTCACTGTTTGCAGATGACATGATACTAAAGATGCTACCAAAAACTACTAGAGCTAATCAATGAATTTGGTAAAGTAGCAGGATAAAAAATTAATGCACAGAATCTCTTGCATTCCTATACACTAATGATGAAGAATGTGAAAATGAAATTAAGAAAACACTCCCATTTACCATTTTAAATAAAGACTAAAATATCTAGGAATAAACCTACCTAAGGAGACAGAAGACCTGTATGTAGAAAATCATAAGACACTGATGAAAGAAATTAAAGATACAAATAGATGGAGAGATATACCATGTTCTCGGATTGGAAGACTCAACGTTGTGAAAATGACTCTACTACCCAAAGCAATCTACAGATTCAATGTAATCCCTATCAAACTACCACTGGCATTTTTTACAGAAGTAGAACAAAAAAATTCAGAATTTGCATGGAAACACAAAAGACCCCAAATAGCCAAAGCAATCTTAAGAAAGAAAACTGGAGCTTGGAAGAATCAGGTTCCCTGACTTCAGACTATACTACAGAACTACGGCAATCAAGACAGTATGGTACTGGCACAAAAACAGAAATATAGATCAATGAAACAGGATAGAAAGCCCAGAGATAAACCCACGCACATATGGTCACCTTATCTTTAATAAAGGAGGCAAGAATATGCAGTGGAGAAAAGACAGTCTCTTCAATAAGTGGTGCTGGGAAAATTGGACAACTACATGGAAAAGAATGAAATTAGAACACTCCTTAACACCATACACAAAAATAAATTCAAAATGGATTAAAGACCTAAATGTAAGGTCAGACACCATCAAACTCTTAGAGGAAAACATAGAACACTCTATGACATAAATCACAGCAAGATCCTTTTTCACCCAACTCCTAGAGAAATGGAAATAAAAACAAAAATAAACAATTTAGACCTAATGAAACTTAAAAGCTTTTGCACAACAAAGGAAACCATAAACAATATGAAAAGACAACCCTCAGAATGGGAGAAAATATTTGCAAATGAAGCAACTGAAAAATGATTAATCTCCAAAACGTACAAGCAAGTCATGCAGCTCAATATCAAAACAACAAACAACCCAATCCAAAAATGGGCAGAAGACCTAAAGAGACATTTCTCCAAAGAAGATGTACAGATTGCCAAAAAACACATGAAAGGATGCTCAAGATCACTAATCATTAGATAAATGCAAATCAAAACTACAATGAGATATCATCTCATACCGGTCAGCATGGCCATCATCAAAAAATCTACAAACAATAAATGCTGGAGAGGGTGTGGAGAAAACGGAACCCTCTTGCAACGTTGGTGGGAATGTAAATTGATACAGCCACTATGGAGAACAGTATGGAGGTTTCTTAAAAAACTAAGAATAGAACTACCATACAACCCAGCAATCCCAGTACTGAGCAGATACCCTGAGAAAACCATAATTCAAAAAGAGTCATGTACCGCAATGTTCATTGCAGCTCTATTTACAATAGCCATAACATCAAAGCAACCTAAGTGTCCATCAACAGATGAATGGATAAAGAAGATGTGGCATATATATATATATAATGGGATATTACTCAGGCATAAAAAGGAACGAAACTGAGTTTTTTGTAGTGAGGTGGATGGACCTAGAGACTGTCATACAGAGTGAAGTAAGTCAGAAAGAGAAAAACAAATACCGTATGCTAACACATACATATGGAATCAAAAAAAAAAAAAAAAAAAAACTGGTCGGAAGAACCAGGGGCAAGATGGGAATAAATATGCAGACCTACTAGAGAATGGACTTGAGGATACGGGGAGGGTGAAGAGTAAGCTGGGACAAAGTGAGAGAGTGGCATGGACATATATACACTACCAAATGTAAAATAGATAGCTAGTGGGAAGCAGACGCATAGCACAGGGAGATCAGCTCGGTACTTTGTGACCACGTAGAGGGGTGGGATAGGGAGGGTGGGGAGGAGGGAGATGCCAGACGGAAGAGATATGGGGACATATGTATATGTATAACTGATTAATTTTGTTATAAAGTAGAAACTGACACACCATTGTAAAGCAATGATACTCTAATGAAGATGTTTAAAAAAATCAGAGAAAGAAATAAAGTGAAAGACAAATTTAACTACATTCGGTAGAGGATAAATTAGAAATTACAACAAAATAAATTTATAAAATATTATGAAAAATTTAAGGTTAAACATGTCTTAACAATAAATACAAATGGACTTTACCATTAGAAGGAAAAATTATTTTCAATTTGACTTATAAAGAAAGACTCAGTTATATGCTCTGTGAAAGAGACACAACTAAAAGAAATAATTCAAAGAGACTAAAAACAAAATAATGGACAAAATTTTACAAAGTAGAAGGAAACTTAGGGGAAGCAGTTAACCCAATATCAGACAATGTAGAATTCAAGCCAAAAAATACTAAATATAATAAAGGAGCCCGCATTTTCATACTAAGAGCCACAATTTGCAAAATATAATACTAAGGAATATTATGTATCAAATAAAATAGCAAACATCATTATAAAGCAGAAACTTTAGGAAATAGAAGAAAACATGGATAGAAACAGTAATAAGAGAGGACTTTATTACACTCTCAGTACAAGACAGATCAAGTGAACAAACAATTATGTAGGAAGATAGAAAGCCTAAACAACATCCTCAGTATGGTAAATCTTATGGATATATGTAAAATTCTACACCCTGATAATAAAGCATACTCTTGTTTCTCACATGCTCATGAAACATTAAAAAAAAACATATATTAGGTCATGTAGAAAACATCAACAAATTCTGATCTGCAATAAAACACCTCAATAAAACTAGGAATTACGAACAAAACAGAACACGCAAAAGTCCTTCCACTTGGAAATTAATGTACCTTGTGTTGAACAAACCTGAGGTGAAAGGAAAAATACAAACTGAAATTACAGAATGTTCTAAAAAATAAAATAAAATGAGAACATCACATACAAGAAAGCAATTATCAGGGGAAAATTAATAGCACTAAAACACTTTTAGCATTAAAATTTAAATAATTAAAATAATAAATTCCCAGTTCAAAGAATTAAAGACAATAAAAGAAATCAGAGAAAGCATGAGGAAGGAGATAAAAGTAAAAACAAAAATTAATTACATGGAGAATATAGAACAGTAGTCTTAAGAGAGAAGAATTCTGGGTTTTGAACATATTTAAAAGTAGACAAATTACTAGCCAGCTTGAATAAGATAGGGAGAAAACCCAAATATACAAAATAAGAAATGATAAGGACATCACCACTGAAAAACATTTTTAAAAATCACCAGAGAGTACTTTGCAGATCTTTACAAAAATGAATTTGAAAATCTAGTTGAAACGGTTAAGGTCCCTCCTCCATAATATGATTGGCTGAAAAAAAGTTACTGTAGTAACAGAACCCAAGTTCACCTAAGGAAAGCCTTAGCATTCAAGCTACAGACAGATACCAAAGCATTCCTCTGTGTCTAAGGGGTTTTCTTGGAGAAAAGGAAGATCTTGAATATCTGGGGTCATTAAAATGACACAATGCTAATGCTACATGCATTTGGTTTGTTAAACTTCTCATCTATTGGAAGTTTTCCTGAAACCTCCCAAGAAAAAGGATATAAGGCATTGCAGAAGGGCATTGCAGCACCGTGCTGCATTTTTTAAAAGGCTGCTTAATTTTTTTTATAGATAGAACTAAACTGAATGCCAATGTTGGGGAGGCTGCCAGGACTCCATGTTCTGTTCTTCAAGTAGTTTTGAATATCAATGAAGGTTTATATATTAAACAGTCTGATGGACTGTTTTATACCTTTGGGCAGGGAGTGGAGCCAGAAAGAGTTTAAATAAATGTATTAATGGATAATGGGAGTGTAAGAGTTTTGACTAATAGTGAAGCAGCCCTTTGTGATTAGCTATCATTGACTTACCTCGGCTTCGAGGGGCACCCAGGATAAGACACCTGAAAATAACGAGGCTGCCATTGCTGGCACCCAATACCAATAGACATCCTAGTAATAAATACCCAGTATTAATAATTTTCTTTATTGAAATGTGACTTGTCAAACTTTGCTAACAAAAAAGAATGATCAGAATTTAAATAGCAACAAGTCATCTCCCAGAATAGCTTGCTTATACCCTCTGTTCACAAATGTCAGTTGAATGAGGTGTCAGAGGATCACATATGAAAAATTGGTATCTGTTGCAGTAGGCACAGTTAACTCTTACAGTTAATTCATAAATAGAACTGGGTTTGGAGAAAAGCAGAGGGACAGATATCAACAATCAGAGAACCTTTTGAAAAAATGGCCTTGGCAGTTCACAAATGGAGCCCCAATCACATTAATGCAGCTTGTAGTGGAGAAATTTTTGTCTGGCTTTATGCTCTCTGGACATAGGCCAAGCCTCTAACACTGTGTGCTAATCTCTCCCCAGAGGAGAAGACCCAGCCCCCAAAGCCCAGCCTCAAGAGTCATATTAGCAATAGGATGAAACCGGAACATCACAATAGCTTTCACTTGACGGAGGGACATTATCACAGGGAACATCTGTCTTCTATGAGCTTTGAAGCATATTAAGTAAGCAAGAAGATTAATGAAGAATTTCAAAATTCAAGTCTAAGCCATACAGCTAAGTCAAATCCTTTGGGGGAGAGCTGTCAGTTAAAACAGCATCTTCCTTATTACAGTCTAATTCAATAGCCTCAATTTCTGCTTCAGTTCTACTTCAGGCTGAACCACCCTAATCTCATCAACCACTTGCAGAGCCTCCCATGGACTGAAGCTTCCTGTTCCTCTCAGTGGCTCTTGTACTCACTGAAATCATTGCCAGCCTGGACCATGGTAGTCAAGGATTGTCTCCTGGAATAACTCACATGTTGACCTCAAGCCATTTCTATTGTCACAGTCCTCAATCTTCAGTGGACCCCATTTACTCTCCTCTCTATGGTTCTGGCAAAAAACAGTAACAAAAAAATCCAAATGTATAAACAAACTGTAGCAAATTAGGTCCTCTAATTTATAATTGCTAGTATCATTTATCTCCACACTTCTGCTGAGCAAATAAAAGTCAACCTGTTTCTTTGAATTCTCTATCATGTTTTCCGTTTAATTCCAATTCCATTTTCTTCATATCCCTCAACTCGTGGTCTCTTTTCCTGGCTCTCAGGAGACTTCCTAAGATGAGCACAGACCCAAACGAGAGTTACCTCAAGTACCATTCTCCCAATTTCAGAATTGCAATATGTTTTCTTTTTTATAGCTCCTTTTCTTGAGGACAATCCCCAATAATGCTTGCTCTTTTCCACAGTTCTCTTCACCCTGTTTCCTCCTGCCAACTCTAAAAATTTGTTCCATCCATTTTCCCAAATAACATGCATGTTACATCCCTCTTCCTCTGTTTACTCAGCCTTGAAACAAATTGCTTGTACAACACAGATATCCATTACCAGATGATGATATTTTATGTCCACCTCAAGAAAATAGAAGAGCGTTAGGTTATGTTACCTTTAATAAGACTTTTAGACAGAGTTTTAATATTATTATATGAACTTGAAAATTGATAATCCATGTATGATTAATGTAACTCTCAGTTAATCATGAAGATAAAAGAAAATGTCCTTATTCTGGGAAAATATAAATTTACAATAGATATTCAACTTTAATACAAAATATATAGAGTAGTTGTGATCTGGGCTAAGTTGTTTATCATTGAATGATGTATAATGTTCATTCACTTGTCATTTACAAAATATTGCTTGCTGTCTCAAGAGTACAAGTTACATATTCTGTTTGTTAATATAATAAAACTTTATTTAGTTTTATGTAGTAATGGTCATACAATGACAAACATGAAAAAGTGGATTTTCCAATAGAATGTATAACTTAAAAAATGTAAACTTAGAGGAATTAATATTATTTAACTTACAAGGATAATGAATCTTTACTCAAGAAACATATATTTGTGGTTTTAAAAGTTAAACTTAAAAGTTAAATTTCTCATTCTCAACAAAGAATATGTACATTGACGTTTTCATTTATGTAATGGTAAACTTTTTTAAACTAGTAAAAATTCATTTCTTAGGCAATTTTCAAATAACCTGATGTGAATTTATTGACTGGAATGCAAACTGCCAAGTGATATTCCCCTTAAAACACTTCTGTTTTTAATTAGCAATTCTGATTTTTCTTTTCACTTTCATTTTCATTTGTGATCCCATTATTATTCAAATTGTCTTAGATAAATAGAGAGGTGGTTTTTTTTTAGTTTTTATTTTTGGCTACATTGGGTCTTCATTGCTGCACACGGGCTTTCTCTAGTTGTGGTGAGTGGGGCTACTCTTCATTGTGGTGTGTGGGCTTCTCATTGCAGTGTCTTCTCTTGTGGTGGAGCACAGGCTCTAGGAGCACGGGCTTCAGTAGTTGCTGTGCGTGGGCTCAGTAGTTGTGGCACACAGGCTCTAGGGCACACAGGCTTCAGTAGTTGTGGCACGTGGGTTCAGTAGTTGTGGTTCGTGGGCTCTAGAGCGCAGGCTCAGTAGTTGCGGTGCATGGGCTTAGTTGCTCTGCAGCATGTAGGATCTTCCTGGACCAGGGCTCGAACCTATGTCCCCTGTATTGGCAGGCAGATTCTTAACCACTGCACCACCAGAGAAGTCCCAAGTGGAAAGTTTTTTATAAAATACTCTTTCTCTACTTTATTATTAAATCCAGGAGAACTACTCCATGTTCTCTTTATTTCAGTGACAATAGGTGTTTGCTGTTGAGATTTTACTGTAGAATAAAAGGTCAATAGAAAAAGTTTTTAAGATTAAGGTTAGGGCTTCCCTGGTGGCACAATGGTTGAGAATCTGCCTGCTAATGCAGGGGACACAGGTTTGAGCCCTGGTGTGGGAAGATCCCACATGCCGCGAAGCAACTAGGCCCGTGAGCCACAAGTACTGAGACTGCGCATCTGAAGCCTATGCTCCACAACAAGAGAGGCCACGATAGTGAGAGGCCCGCACACCGCGATGAAGAGTGGCCCCCGCTTGCCACAACTAGAGAAAGCCCTCGCACAGAAACGAAGACCCAACACAGCCAAAAGTAAAATAAAATAAATAAATAAATAAAAGAAATGCATTTCCATTTAAAAAAAAAAAGATTAGGGTTAGTACTCTCCCTATGTTTTTGGTATAAACTTTTTCCCAAGGACTGTACAATTTTCTACATAGTTGTAACAATACCCACATCTGAATATGAATTGAGTTGCTTGGAATCCATGAGATTTTTCTATATTTTTTCAGTATATAAAATCTAAGGATGAATTTTTGAAAATGCATCTTAGCTGGTCAAAGAATTCTAATTTTAAATTGACAAATTAAAATGATTCTGTACAACCTACAGTATTTATGTTCAGATTCAATTTACAGTGTTCAGGAATACATGTATGGATAACCAGAAAGGACTTACTGTATAGCACAGGGAACTATACTCAATATTTTATAATAACCTATAAGGGAAAAGAATCTGAAACATATAGATGTATATATGTATGTATAACTGAATCACTTTGCTACACACCTGAAAGTAATGCAACATTGTAAATCAACTACACTTCGATAAATTTAAAAAAAGAATACATGTATGTGTGTGTGTAATCTGTGTCTGTGGGTACACGTTTTACCACCAGGCCTGCCCCCAAATTTTCTGAGAGATGAAGCACAGAACCAAGACCTAGCTTGGAACACAGGAGGTGCTTAGTAGAGCCCAGCAACATGAGCACCCGGGATAGAAAGGACACGAGAGATTTCTCACCTGAGGCATAGAGACAAAAGCAACAGTCATTGGTTGGCTGATGGATGCAAGAACCACAATTACCCCAATCACTTGGGTTTGGGACCAAGTGGACCCCTCTGGGTAATTTGGGAAACAAATTTCCATCTTGCTCTTTTAGATAATTTGCAAAATTGTTAAAAGGACGAGGAGTTCCTCCAAAAGAAGGAGGTGGTGGTTTATCAGGAAAGAGCCCAAGAAGGGTGCTCTGGTCATTCAAGGCAGAGTTTACTCATATGACTTTAGTCACCATCTACAAAGTCCACAGAGCATAAAAGCTAAATGAAGGCAGTGTTCAACCCCTGTTAACATGGAGTGTGCAATGGTGAGGGATTTCTCTTTCACCAATAGTGAGTGAAACAGCCTCTTCAGATAGTGAGACACCAGTTCAGTGGCTTTGATGGTCTGCTTACTTCCCCTCCCTTGGTCTCATGTCTGGGTCTTGGCTGGGCTCTGACCAAGTGAACTTCCAGTGGCAGGCAGTTGCTGAGCCTTCCCTGACCCATGCCCCAGCTGCTCCTGCTAGTGATGCTGCACTTTGCCTGCTCCTGTCAGAGTCCATCACTCTTTCTACCTGTTTCACACTATTTATGAAGCAGAGGCACGGTGGTTTATTCTCTCCTTCCACATTCATTAATAATAATGAGTCCTTTACATATTTATTAAATCAGACACTTTTTTGAGTTAGAAAGGATTATGAATGGTCCAGATCTAGCACAGATTGGTATCCAGGCAGAAAGGATGCTGAATATTTCATAACCTAAAATTTCTTTCAATAAGAGGAAATAATATTCTTTTTTTTTTTTTTTTTGCAATACACGGACCTCTCACTGCTGTGGCCTCTCCTGTCGCGGAGCACAGGCTCCGGACGCGCAGGCTCAGCGGCCATGGCTCATGGGCCCAGCCGCTCTGCGGCATGTGGGATCCTCCCGGACCGGGGCACGAACCCGTGTCCCCCGCATCGGCAGGCGGACTCTCAACCACTGCGCCACCAGGGAAACCCAAAAATAATATTCTTCAAATATATTTATCAATATAAGGAAATAGAAAGGTAAATGAAAGATTTCCTCATTTTACTTTCATGTAGCCATTTTCAAGAGATTTTATTAGTTTTACTGTTAAAATATGATAATTATACTGTAAAAGTATGATAATTAAAATATTTTATAAAAATATTTTTATAAAAATATAATGGAATACTAAATATAATATTGAGAATATGGACACACTGTAGAGAAGAAGCTACATCTGAAGTGTCTCTTTTCCAATATTTCCCTACACCCAGCCTCACCATAGAGGTAAGTCAGTAACCCAGCCATTTCCCACGCAAATACCCATATATAAACTACCACATCCACTCACACATCAACAGGATTATATTGAACCATCCCTTATCTTTATTTATGTATGTATGTATGTGTGTATTTAGCTTAAACAACAGAAATTAATTCTCCAACAGCCCCAGAGACTAGAAGTGTGAGATCAAGGTGTGGGCAGGGCTAGTTCCTTCTACGGCTGTGAGGGGAAATTTGTTCCAGGCCTCTCTCCTAGCTCCTGGTGATTTGAAAGCAATTTTTGGTGTCCCTTCGCTTGCTGACACATCAGCCATATCTCTGCCTTCTTGTTCACACAGCATTCTCCCTCTGTGCATGTTTGTCTCTGTGTTCAAATTCTCCCTTTTTATTGGGACACAAGTCATATTGATTTAGGGCCCCATCCTGTTCCCTTATTACCTCATCTTAACTATGTGTGCAAGGTCCTATTTCCAAATGAGGTCACTTTCTGCGGTACCAGGGATTAGGACTTCAACATATCTTTTGTTGGTGGGTGGAGATATAATTCAACATACAATACTTACCATATGTTACTTTTATGGAGAGAATAGAACTTATGAACAATGCATCACTGAGCTGGGCCAACCACTTTACATGTGCCTGTCCTGAGCAACAAGGGGACTGGGCACAGGAGGGCAGATTTCTTGCAGATGTAGTAGTGCTCCTTGGAAAACAGTGATGGCACATGTGGTAGTAAAGGAGGGTAAATACTGTCATGTATGGTGATAATGGGACTTGGGATAAGAAGTCTCCTGAATATGAAATCTAAGGTAAAATCCCAGCCATGACAATTCTTAATAAAGTGGACAAAAAATTTATAATTGAACTTGATCTCTTGAACTTTGCTTGAAGAAGTCATTGGCTGTGATCAACTTTATTTATACGTGTATACATATATGTGTATTATTTATGTGTGTATGTGTGTGTAGAGGTATATGTAGAGACTTAGAAATACCATGGTATGTATATATGTACAACCTTTATTTTTATATATGATTTATTTATGTTTTTGAATGTTCACTGACCTGTAATTGCTGCATTTTTACTCATGATGATATTGAATCCAGTCCATTTTTAACTAGTTGTGGCAGAATTAACTATCTTGCAGTTGCAACATGAAAATGTTTGACTACAGGCATTATTTTCAGTTATTGACAAGGTTTTGGTTTAAGAAAAATTCATGAGTCAAACTAAGAAAGCCCTGAATTATAGAGTTGATGTGTGGTTTTTAACAACAGCCTGATGGAATTAATGTCCCTTTGGACTGGGGGACACAGGGATAGGCTGTGCATGATTAGAGTTTTTCAGGTTGTTTTCAGTACCTCTAAGTCTCCTTTCTGGCTTGCAAGGTATGAATGTTATTCATAAAGTAGCATCTTCTCTCCCAACTATTACAGTAGAGGAAGGCCTTTAAAAATTAGTAAACTTTACTTTTTAGAGTAATTTTAGGTTCACAGCAAAATTAAGCAGAAAGTACAGAGATTTCTCATATACTCCCTGCCCCCACACGTGCTTAACCTCCCCTACCATCAGTACCACGCACCAGAGAGGTACCTGTGTTACAGTTGATGAACCTACACTGGCACATCATAATCACCCAAAGTCCATGGTTTACATTAGGGTTTACTTTTGGTGTTGTATATTCTATGAGTTTGGACAAATCCACTATTTTAATGTCAAACAGAATAGTTTCACTGCACTAAAAATTTCCATGCTCTGCCTATTGATCCCTCCCTCTCCCCCTTTTCCATGTTTCCCTATATCCATCCCACTTTGGAGGTAACTCAGCTATTTCCTGTATATTTCCTATTCCATATACAAACTGATACACTCATATATTCATGGGATTATATTGTACATGATGTTCCTTATCTTGCTTCTTATATTTAATAATATATAATAGAAATGTTTCCACATACATATAATTTTTTAAAATGTTAACCTTAAAACAAATCCACTGGACTTTCAGTGAACCTTCCTTTCAGTGGCTTCAGAATGCTGCCTGGAAAAGCTCTAGTTGGTGAATTCCTTGGGATTTCTACTGCTCTGTTCCAAGGGCATCCCATAAGCCTGATGCTGGACCCTGTTCTCCTTCCTTCTCTTCCTCTGGCACTGCAATGGCAACAATGCAGAGGCCTTGGAGTTGTGGCCCGTGTCTGCAACTCCTCCCTCTCACGGTCCTATGGTGACTTTGAGGATCTTAGGCACTTTTGCTTTCATGTGTTCTTTCCTTCAAAAATAGTATTAAAATTTATATTTCACAACTGCATTGGTATAAAAACTTGCTGGACTATAGTCCAGGAAATAATCATATTTTTCTTCTAATTTTAAAAGAAATTAAAACATTTCATGGGCCCTTAAAATATCGTGTGCCTCAGGCCCTGTGCCTACTATGCTCTAGGGATAAATTGGCACTGCTCACTCACTCTGAGAACACCACAAAGGCTGAAAAACAAAGTCTTTATTTTGAGCAGGCAAAGTGCACAACACAGATAATTACTCAGTGACCCACATTGCTAGACACTTAGGTTCCTCCCAATTTTTTATTGCTATAATGTCATGGAAGGAAAAAATATTATTTTAGTTACTTTTTCCCCATTAAATGAATTTCTTCAGGATTATTTTTTAAATGATATTACTCTTTAGAATAATATGCTGATTTTTAAGAACTTGGCACATTGCCAAAAACACACATCCAAAAATATAAAATTTGTTCTTCCTAGCATTAATCTTAATTTTTAATCTTTTAAAATTTAATAGGCAGGGTATATATTTCTTCTGTATTAGTTTGTATCTCTTTCATTTCTACTGGCTCACATATGTGCTGCATCATTGTTAACCAGTTATATTAATTCTTTTGTGAATTTTTCATTTATATTCTTTTCTTGTTTAATCCGTGTCCTGTGTGTCCTCCACTGTTATTTCATCAGCATCTAATTGCCTTCCTGCTACATATAATGTGACTTTCTATAAGGACTATTTTTCTCTTCCATTTCTCTCTTTAATCGTTTATTCTCTTTTTATCTCTTCTGGTCCAAAATCTCTGATTATGGGGCTTCCCTGGTGGCACAGTGGTTGAGACTCCGCCTGCCGATGCAGGGGACACGGCTTCATGCCCCGGTCCGGGAAGATCCCACATGCCACGGAGCGGCTGGGCCCGTGAGCCATGGCCGCTGAGCCTGCACGTCGGAGACTGTGCTCTGCAACGGGAGAGGCCACAGCAGTGAAAGGCCCACGTACTGCAAAAAAAAAATAAAAAATAAAAAATAAAGAAAAAATCTCTGATTATAAGGTTTGTACTTTTAAGGTCATAGACTTTCTCTCAGATAATTTAGTCCTCATCCGCCTCCTGCATTTTTTCATGTTCTTCTTGTGCTGTGGTATCTTTGCCTCCTCTCCATGATCTCTCATGTCCATGGTAATGAGCCGTCCTGGGAAATGAGGATGAGTGGCATCCTAGAGATGGCAGAGAAGTATGGTAGAGGAAAGCTGGCCCTCAACGCCTAGGCAAGCCATGCCAGCCTTGGCCTGGGAAGGCCCAGACTGCAACTGAAACCTTGTTTAAGCTAGCACTGTTTTGGTCTCTGACACAGAAACTGATCCTATAACACATCACTGTTATGCTGCCACACTGGGCTGTGGGATCAGTAATCTGTGCTATTGCAAAAGTCTTTTGACTGGTCTTCACATCTTATGCTTACTCTCTTTCAATCTATTGTCCCACAGCATTCACAAACCAACATTTAACAACATCATTGTCATTTCGTTACCAAAAAGGTGCTGTCCAATCACCAGACTATCATGACAGACCATTGTCCAGAGACACCCCCCCCATCACTTCCTGCCCAGCCCAAACCTGACCCCATGAAGATATCAGACTAACCATAAACCCAGGGACACTATACCTGCTGAATTTGTGTGACCTGTAAACTCTGCTGAAATGACCTTCTCTTTCCTCCAGGAGAAAGACATTCTTGGGAGAGCTTGGCTTGTGTCCCTGCGTGTTTGGTAGACTGGTATCTATTTCCCACATGGAAATTTGTGAAGACTGAAGCTTACTGGCTTATCCTGATCTAGCAGAGGAGGTTCATACTATGGTGTCGTGTTCCTGGGAAGAAGAGACTGAGAGGATTATTCCATCTTAGAATGAAGAAGAGGATCTCAACAGTTTATGTTGTCCTACCGAAAGTTAGATGGAAGAAGATGCCATATGGTGCTGAAGGGAGACTGCCTTTCTCTGAGAGAACCTGCACTGACAGATGTAGCCAGAATAGAGCTGAGTATCACCCTAAGGAATCATGGAGACCATCATGGTCTCATCATAGAAGAAACCAAAATCTAGAATCAGTCAGGGGTGGCTCCTGGTAACCAAGAGTTTACTAATTCTCCAAGGAGGTCTTCTCTCCTCTATTCCTCCTATCCAGCTCCCACCCCAGCATTGTTAGCATTGAAAATGGAGGGAGTGAGAGGTTTATCAGAAGTGGACTAACTTACCCTCACACTCCAAAGTGCTTGAGTAGGAGGAGGTATGAGTGAGCATATCATTCAACTGTGTACTAAAGGGACTTGAACTGACTGCCCTGCCCTGGTCCAAATGAGTAGATAGGGTAGAATTTGAATATGAAACTGAAGTTTTCAACTGGGCTGTATTAGACTTTTTGGAACCTGAAAGTGACTTCAGAGTTACGGCTTCTGCTAGGATATCTGTAAGAGATGGAGAAGATGGTTTTGATGAAACACAGAGAAAGCAGATAAAGATAATAAGATGAGATAAAGCTGGTTTATGGTAACATCCTGATGAATTAAGGCTGCTTCACAAATTGAACTAGTTTTTCATAAGATAAACTCTTATATCTATGTGCCAGTTCAAATCAACTTCTCCCTTAGGGTACATCTCAGGAACAAATACTATTTTATCCAGGATGAGTTACTTCTATCTTTGATTTCAGATAGTAATGTGAAGATCAGTGATGCCCTATAGATAGAGAAGGTCCCATAAAAGAAAGCTACAGAGAAAAAAAAACATCCTTTATATCAACTGAAAATGATATTCCTTTTGATAGTCCACTGAAGGCTCAGTAAAGAGAGTAGATAAAGAGGGATCAAGATGGTGGAGTAGGAGGACATAGAGCTCACCTCCTCCCACAAACACATAAAAAATAACCTACATGTGGAACAATTCTCACAGAAAATGAACTAGAAACTGGTGGAAGAATTCCTATGTAACCAAAGAAAGGTCTCCATGTAACCAGGTAGGACCAGAAGAAAAGGCATTGGGTCAGGATCTGCACCCCAAGAGGGATCTGTAGAAGGAGAAAGTCCATACAGTGAACCCTTGCCTGGGGGAGTGAGCAGGTTGAGCCACAATCTAGGCATCTCAGTCCTGGGGTCCTGAGCAGAGACGACAAGCTCCTGAGACAGACAGAAGGACTGAGACAGATAGAGGGGCTGGAGAAGCCTAGACTCTACTTGCAAGGAATGCATGCATGCTGGCCTGCTAACAATCAGAGTGGAGAGAGCCTTGCACTGGAGGCTCACTGCACATGCCAATCTGAAGGAGCAAACACCCCATATTTTGAGGATCCTAAATGCTGTTTTCCATAGCAGAACCAATTTATATTCTCATCAACAGTTCACGAAGGTTTCCTTTTCTCCACATCCTTGCCAATGCTTGTGATTTCTAGTCATTTTGATAATAGTCATTCTGACAAGTGTAAGGTGATATCACACTGTGGTTTTGATTTGCATTACCCTAATGATTAGTGATGTTGGGCAATTTTTCATGTGCCTGTTGGCTATCTGCCTGTCTTCTTTGGAAAATGTCTATTCAGGTCCTCTATGCATTCTTTAATTGGATTTTTTTTTTATGTTGAGTTATATGTGTTCTTCGTATATTTTGGAAATTAACCCCTTATCAGATATATTGTTTGCAAATATCTCCTTCCATTCACGGGGCAGTCTTTTTGTTTTGTTGATAGTTTTCTTTTCTGTTCAAAAGCTTTTTATTTTGATGTAGTGCCACTTGTTTATTTTTTTTCTTTTGTTTCCCTTTTCTAAGGAGACATATCCAAAAAAATATTGCTAAGACTGATGTCAGAAAGTGTACTGCCTATGTTTCTTCTAGAATTTTTATGGTTTCAGGTCTTACATTTCAGTCTTCAATCAATTTTAGTTTATTTTTGTATAGGGTGTGAGAAAGTAGTCCAGTTTGATTCTTTTGCCTGTAGCTTTCCAGTTTTCCCAGCACAATTTGTTGAAGAAGCTGTCTTTTTTCCCCTGTGTATTCTTGCTTCCTTTGTCATATATAAATTGAACATATAAGTGTGGGTTCATTTCTGGGCTCTCTATTATGTTCCATCCATCTATGTGTCTGTTTGGAGGCCAGTACCATACTCTTTGATTACTGTAGCCTTGTAATATAAGTTTGAAATCAGAGACCATGATATCTCCAGCTTTGTTCTTGTTTCTCAAGATTTTTTGGCTATCTGGGGTCTTTTTTGTTTCTATACAAATTGTAGAATTATTTATCTAGTTCTTTAAAAAATACTGCTGGTATTTTGATTCAAATTGCATTAAATCTCTAGATTGCCTTGTGTAGTATGGTCTTGTTAATAATATTAATTCTTCCAATCCATGAACACAATGTATCTTTCCATTTGTTTGGGTTGTCTTCAGTTTCTTTCATTAATACCTTATAGTTTTGTTAGTATAGATATTTTACTTCCAATGATAGTTGAAGAAAGAAATAATAAATATCATGGCAGAATCAAATAAAATAGAGACTAAAAAAATAGAAAAGATCAAATGAAACTAAGAGATGGTTCTTTGAAAAGATAAACAAAATTAATAAACCTATAGCTACATTCATCAAGATAAAGAGATTATTTATTCTCAATAAAATTAGAAATGAAAAAGGAAAACTTATAATTGACATCACAGAAATACAAAGAATCATAAAAGATTACTACAAACAAATATATACAAATAAATAACCTAGAAGAAATGGACTAATTCCTAGAAATGTACAATCTCCCAAGAATTAATTAGGAAGAAATAAAAACTATTAACAGACAAATTACTAGTAATGAATTGAATCAGTACTAAAGAAACTCCTAACAAACAAAACTCCAGGGCCAGATGGCTTTATAGGCGAATTCTACCAAACATTTACAGAAGAGTTAATACTTATCCCTCTTAAACTATCCCAAAAAATTACCAAGGAAGAAATGCTTCTGAACTTATTCTATGAGGCCAGCATCACCTTGATACAAAACCAGACAAAGATATCACAAAAAAAGAAAATCACAGGCCAATATCACTGATACACTTAGATGCAAAAATCCTCAACAAAATATTAGCAAACTGATTTCAACAATACATTAAAAGGATCATACACCATGAACAAGTGGGATTTATTCCAGCGATGGATGGATGGTTCAATATTTGCATATCAATCAAGGTGATACACCATATTAACAAATTGAAGAATAAAAATGATATGATCATCTCAATAGATGCAGAAAAACCTTGTGACAAAAATTCGATACGATTTATGATAAAACTCTCCAGACAGTGGGTATAGAGGGAACATACCTCAACATAATAAAGGCCATATATGACAAGCTGGCAGCTAATATCACACTCAGTGGGGAAAAGATGAAGATCAGGAACAAGACAAAGATGCCCACTCTTGCCACTTTCATTCAACATAATTTTGGAAGTTCTAGCCAAAGCAATGTGACAAGAAAAAGAAATAAAAGGAATCCAAATTGGGAAGGAAGAAGTAAACCTGTCACTGTTTGCAGATGGTATGTTACTATACATTGAAAATCCTAAGACACCACCAAAAAACTATTAGAACTCATCAGTGAATACAATAAAGTTGCAGGATACAAAATTAATATACAAAAATCTATTGTGTTTCTATACACTAATAACAAACCATCAGAAAAAGAAGTTAAGAAAACAATCTCATTTACAATTGCATCAAGAAGAATAAGATACCTCAGAATAAACCCACACAATTCATCATTATTTTATTCCATCTTCTAGTTTTGTGTTAAGTTTACTCTTCTTTTTCTCATTTATCCAGGTGGAAATTTAGGTTACTGATATAAAGTACTTTTTAAATTTTTTAACATAAGTATTTATAATTGTCAATTTCTAAACACTGCTTTATCTGTCTCCTATGTGTTTGGATATGTTGTGGTTTTGTTTTCATGCATCTCAAAGTATTTCCTAGTTTTTCTCAGGATTTTTAATTTGACCCTTTTGTTATTCAGGAATATTTTGTTTAATTTACACTTATTTGTGAATTTTCCAAGTTTCCTTTGTTATTAATTTTTAATTTAGTTCCACTGTTGTCAGAAAGCATACTATGTATGATTTCAATCCTTTTAAATTTATTGAAACTTTTTTCATGGTCAACCATATAGTCTATCTTGGAAAATGTTTCACATGCAAGTCAGAGGAATTTGTATCCTGCTGTTGTTTAGTGCAGTGTTCTACAGATGTCTGTTATGTCTAATTGGCTTGTAGTGCTGTTCAAATTCTTTATTTCCTTGTTGATCTTCTGTTAAGTTTTTCTATCCATTACTGAAAGTAGGGCATTGATGTCCCTGATTATTATTATTGACTTGTCTATTTCTTCCTTAAATTTTGCCAGGTTTTTCTTTATCTTTTTGAGTTTCTCATTTTAGGTGCATATACACTTAAATTGTTATATATCCCTGAGGGATTGACTTTGTTATTATTATAACATATTCCTCATATTGCTCTATTTACCCACATGTATTATGTCTTTTCTGTTCTCCTGCTCCTCATTTATTAGCTTCTTTTGCATTGGGTTGATATTTTATGCTTTAAAGTATTAATTTTTAAAATAATTTTTGACTATATGTTTTTAAGTTAATTTCTTAGTTGTTCTAAGGGTTTCCATATACACTTAACTTATGATAGTCTATTTCAGATTTATACTAAATTAATTCTAGATATAGATATTTTACTCTTATATAGCTCTTACCGCTATGCATATTATGTCTATATATGTTATGATCTAGGAACATATTTTTATAATTATTGCTTATAATTTTATATAATTTAATGAAGCTGAGAGAAGAAAAGAGAGCAAGTATATATTTCTAGAGTTTGTTATATTAGCCTTCTTATTTACCATTTCTGGTTCTCTTCATTTCTTCCTATGTATGTGAGTTATTATCTAGTATTATTTTCTTACTCCAATGTAGCTTTGTTCTCACCTTCCTCCTTTTTACTGTTATTGTCAAATATATTACAGTTTATGTGTTATAGGCCCAATAATATTAGATAATAATACTAGATAGATAGGTAGATATAAGTTTACATAACCTTTTTTGGAAATTCCCTGGTGCTGTGATGGTTAGCATTTGGTGCTTTCATGGCTGGGGGACAGGCTTGATCCCTGGTCAGGGAACAAATATCCCACAAGCTGCGCAGCATGGTCCCCCCCAAAGAACAATAGATATATTACATAAACTTTTAAAATCAGTTAAGAAAAGAAAGAAAAAGAAATATGCAATAGTATTGCCTTTTATAATTACGTACATAATTATCTCTACCAGTGCTCTTTGTGGTTTTTTTCCCCTGTGGATTCAAATTACTGTCTGGTTTCTCCTGCTGTCAGCCTGAAGAATTTCCTTTGGTGTTTTGTATAAAACAGATTGGCTAGTAAAAGTTCCTTTGGTTTTTGTTTATCAGGGAATGACTTTATTTCCCTTTAATTTTTGAAAAATAATTTTATGTGATATAAGATTCTTGGATGAAGCGTTTTTTTTTTTCCTTTTAGTTCTTCAAATACACTATTCCACTGCCTTCTGCTCTCCATTGTTTTTGATAAAAAGTTAACTGTTAACCTTATTGCATTTCCCTTGTATGTGATGAATCATTTTTCTTTTGCTGCTTTCAAGATAGTCCCTTTGTGTCTGGTTTTCAACATATTGAGAATGGTGTGTCTGAGTGTAGATCTCAGTCCCCAAAACCCAGAAAACCTACTTAGGAAGACTGCTATTTTGAGCCATGGCAACTATTCCAGGCAGGGCTTTTAGGTCCAGTGACCTGCACCTTTGCCCTCTTGATCTTGTTTTTACTTCAGATATGTTGGGGTATTTTTAGAATCTCCATTAATCCTAATTCTAGGAACTACATCTATCACTCTGAGCAAGTCACTCAACTTTCCTCACCTACAGAAATAAGAACAATTGAAGTTTCTTCAATTTATCTTTAAGTCTCGGTGAAATTAGAGGATTAGTTGCCTGTATATGAAGCAATTTCTATATGCTTTCATATGACTGTGAGTGGGAATTTGAAAATACAAATGTTTAATCTTTCCATATTTTGAACTTTGGAAGAATATGTGTTGTAGAACTGTATATGTGTTGTAGAACTGTCATTTTGATCACTGTTGATTCTACAGGTGCTATCCCAAATGGTGCAATTAGAGATTCCAACCTGCCTTTAAGAAATCATGTGAGGGGCTTCTCTGGTGGCGCAGTGGTTGAGAGTCCGCCTGCCGATGCAGGGGACGTGGGTTCGTGCCCTGGTCTGGGGAGATCCCACGTGCCGTGGAGCGGCTGGGCCTGCGAGCCATGGCCACTGAGCCTGTGCGTCCAGGGCCTGTGCTCCCAACGGGAGAGGCCATGGCAGTGAGAGGCCCGTGTACCACCAAAAAAAAAAAAAAAAAAAAAGAAAAGAAATCATGTGAAACCACTTCCAGTTGAGGCAATTTGTATCTGAATTTATAATTCAGAATTTGGTATATGAAAATGTAAGATAATCCTAGGGTTTTTCTCCGATATCTTAACTGAAATAATTCTAGCTTGTTTAAAGAGCTAAGTGACATAGTTTTGTGAAAAAATCATTGTTGACATTCCAACAAAGTAATCACTTTCTTTCTTACGTGGAAACAACACATCCTTGATAGCAGCTCCATGATTTAGCCAGTGTCACAGAGTGCCCCATTGCTATCTAACTGAAAGTAGCTTTTTCCCTTAGGACACCTATGTTAGAGTTTATGCGTAGGTCACCCAATGAAAATACTCAAAGAAAGTACTGATGGTAATTTTTTTCGAAATTAAAATATTGCAGTCAGCCTATGAAATATTACAACATCGAGTGTAATATGAGTGGTTTTAACTCTAATGAAAAGTTAATTATCCTAGTTAGCAATAAATTTGGAGACAGTTATTTTAAAGTATTATTGGGCTTTAACAAATTGCAATCATATTGAGGCTATGAATAAAATAACAATAAAGTTTGCAAAATAGCATCATAAAATTCTGGTTACATACTTCATTGGATATGGAACCCCTTATTCATGTAAGTGATAATACATGAGGTAACACTAGACTTCAAATATTCAATATGAGATGGTACATGAAAATCATGGTGTCTAGTTGAATCAATGTATTTTTAAAAATTACTTTCTATTGCCCCTTCATTCCATCTCAGATAATTTTAGATTTTATGTTAGATCATTAGTGTTTAATTGAATAGATGTTAAATCAATGCTTTGGAATAATGTAAACCTAAATAATTTCATCTGCATATCTATTGATTTTTTTTCCAAAAACCTTTTTTCCAAAAAATTTATTTTTCTAAAAATAAAATTTGGCAACTTCTGTCAATGGTATTTCATCAGATTTTAATAATAATAATAATAATAATACCTCAACTATTTGTCAAAAACCCACCAAATTCCAGACACATAACTCACAACAGTAACCAGAGCCCATACTTGGAAAGCTTACTGTTCCAAGTATTACTCTAAGCATTTTCCATGTATTCATTTACTTGGTCTTCATGTTATATTACCATCACATAAATAAGAAAACTGAGAGAGGTTAAGCAAGTTGTCCAAGGTCACACAGTAGAGCCTACACAGAAACCAAGGCTGACCAGGATCTAACCACAGTGCATTCCTGCCCATCTTGAAGTCACATGGACTTGAGTTTGACTACTTGTTCTGCTCTGAGGTCTATAAACTCAGGCAAGTCACTTAGATGCCCCAAACTTCACTTAGCTTATTTGTAACGTGGAGTTAATGATAACAGCAACACCCATCTAGTAATGTTGCTAGGAGAGGGGATGAGATGTTTCAGATACAATATTGATCATATTGTCCAGCATATTGTTAGTGGTCAGCATATCCCTGCTTATCACTATCCTTAGTTACATTTATTATCTTCCCAAAGTTTTCATGTTAATATTTTATTAGTTGTTTTCAGTTTTTCAGACCATACTGTTTTTAATATTCAGAAGTCATACCACTTCTATAGGGAATATCAATTTACTTGATTTTGAAGACATCATTTATAACAAGAACACTGCCAAGTTAATAATAGTTATAAAGGACTAAGGGAGGGAATAAGAAATAATCCCCTAAATATACATATTGATATGCATCTCAATTTAAAGAAAGACATTTATTTATTGACTTGAATTTTTTATGTTTCTCTTTGGTTTTACCCTGTATGGTACCCTCTCTGTTTCCTGGACTTGATTGATTATTTCCTTTCCCATATTAGGGAATTTTTCAACTAAAATCTCTTCAAATATTTTCTCAGACCCTTTCCTTTTCTCTTCGTCTTCTAGGACCCCTATAATTTGAATATTGGTGCATTTAATGTTGCCCCAGAGGTCTCTGAGACCGTCCTCAATTCTTTTCATTATTTTTTCTTTATTCTGCTCCATGGCAGTTATTCCCACCATTTTATCTTCCAGGTCACTTATCCGTTCTTCTGCCTCAGTTTCTGTTATTGATTCCTTCTAGAGTATTTTTAATTTCAGTAATTGTGTTGTTCATCTCTGATTGCTTGCTCTTTAGTTCTTCTCAATCCTTGCTAAATGTTTCTTATATTTTCTCCATTCTGTTTCTGAGATTTTGGATCATCTTTACTATAATTATTCTGAACTCTTTTTTGGGTAGTTTGCCTATTTCATCTTCATTTATTTGGTCTTGTAGGTTTTTACTTGCTCCTTCATCTGTGATATATTTTTGTTGTTGTTTCATGTTTTTTTTTTCTTTTTTTTGTTGGGTGGTGCTGTATTCCTGTCTTACTGGTTGTTTGGCCTGAGATGTCCAGCACTGGAGTTTGAAGGCAGTTCGATAGAGCTGGGTATGAGAGCTGAGATGAAGACCTCCAGGAGGTCTCACTCTGATTGATATTCCCTGGCTCTGAGGTTTTCTGTTGGTGTAGCAGTTTGGACTTTGAGCTCCCACTACAGGAGCTCAGGCCTGACCTCCAGTCTGGGAACAAATATCCCGCAAGCTTTGTGGCACGATTGAAAAAAAAAAAAGGAAGGAAGAAAGAAAAAAAGGAGCAGTACAATATCAAAGAATATAAAACAAAATAAATTTAGAAAGATTAAAAAATATATTAGGAAAAATAAAACTATAATTGAAACAACTGCAACAAGGTAAAATAAAACCACAGCAGAAAAAAAAGCAGGTGTGGGGCAAGAAGCCAAAAAGAGAGATCACTAACAAAGTATAAAGAATAAAATAAAATTTAAAAAATAAAAGATTTATTAGGAAAACTAAAAATATAAATGAATCAACAACAATGAATCAACAAGGTAAAACAGAACCCCAATTTAAAAGAGGAAAAAGGAAAAGAAAAAAAAAAGAAAAACAAGCCTTGGCTGTGGGGCAAAGTTTAGGGGTTGTGGAACTTAGGCAAGGGTGGGGTTTAGGGTGGGGTGGGACCTAGGTAGGTGGGGGTGTGTGGCTTGAGCGTGGGGTGGGGCCTCTGCTTAGGACGTTTGCAAAAGGGGAGAGGCAGCTCCTCGAAAGGAAGACCTCTGGAGTGTGGGGTTCCAGAGTTTGGAGGTGAGGCCCTGAGTGAAGGTGGGGTTTAGGCCAGCATTGGAGGGGGTCTCGGAGTGTAGAGGTGGGGCCCTGGGTGAGGGTGTAGGGGCAGGGCTTGGGCTCTGCGCAGCAGGAGGGAGGCTCCAAGGGCAGAAGATTAGGCTTGGGAGCCCAACAGGCTTCCAGGGGCCTAAGTGGACAGGGAAAGCAATGGCTGCGTTCCCTTCCATTCCTTCGTGCCCCACCCCCACCATCTCCTCCAGGGTCTCCCCCGTTGCCTCTGGACCCCTAACCCTGGATGGGTCTGCTGGGTGTAGGAACTCCTTCTCTCCCCCAGCTACCCTTCAGGGGTGCCAGTCCCGGAGGTCTGGCCTTTACTTTTGCTCCCCCTTCACTCCCTCCCACTCCCTCAGGACCTGCACTGCTGGAGGGGGCCTAGGTGGGCAGAGGTTCAGGCCCGTGATCTCAGCAGGTTCCTGGGGGCCCAAGTGGGCAGGGGAAAACTGGCCATGCTCCCTTTTGATCCTCTGCCCTCCCAGTGGTTCCCCAGTTTACCCCTTCGAGCATGGGATCCCTTCCCCTCCCACAGCTGCCCCTCAGGGGCGCCAGTCCCATCCCACCTCCACTTCTCACCCCTTCACTCCCCCCATGCCCCACGTCCTATCTGGTTGCTGGGGTTTCCTCCCATCCCCTTAGGTGTCCGTGGTCCTCCACTGGTGCCTGGTAGGTGCCCTAGTTGTGCAGGGACACGAATTCCATGTCCTCCTAGTACACCATCTTGACTCCGCCCCCCCCATTTATTTATTTTTTTGCTAGCTCCAAACATTCTTTGGTTTGTAGCAGCATAACCCCAATCTCTGCCTCCATTTTCACATTGCTATCACACCTCTGTGTGTCTTTCTCCTCTTTGTATACGGACACCGATCACATAAATCAGATTGGAATAGGAGCCCACCCTACTCCAGTATGACCTCACCTTAACTCAGCTAATTACATCTGCAACAACACTATTTCCAAATAAGGATACATTCTGAGGTACTGCGGATTAGGACTTCAACACACATTCTGGGGACCCAGTTCAATCCATAAAACCTACTGAATCAGAATCTCCCTCTGGTGAAGTTCACAAAAATATACACACAAACACACACACACATATACATACAATTACACCATTTGAAAAAAGTTTAGGGTTCCATTTTTCCTATTTTCTATCATTTTACATTTTTATTGTGGTAAGTACACTTAACATTGATGTCTACCCTCTTAACAAATGTTTAAATGCACAAAACAGTGTTGTTAGGTCTAGGCACTATGTTTTACATTAGGTCTCTAGAACTTACTTATCTTGTATAACTGAAACTTCATACTCATGAAACCAAGAAATTAGCACATTTAAAAGCTGAAAAAAATAATTGACAAATTCAGTACCCTAATTAAACCCCTGCTTTTAATTTTGATTGGTCCATGTGTACAAGTCTAAAGATAGGAAAACTATACTTTATATGCTTTTTACATATTTGTCATTTTTTATGCTTCTAAAAAATCTTTATAGATACCAAATTTATGGCTTTCTAAGTTTATTGCTTTGTGTTTCATGGGTCTTTTTAATTTATATTATCTCATTATTAGATATTTCAGATCTTTGCATTTTTTTCAACCAAATCATTAACACTACAACTAACATTTTCCAAAATATAGTTATTGTTTTTAAATTAATGCTTAGGATATATTCTTAGGAGTAAAGTTTAATAAATAAGTACATTTTTGTAAACTAATGAAGTACTGCTGTATCCTTGAAGTATTGTACCATTTTTTATCATCAGGAGCAGGACATAAGTCATTTCACCTCTTCCAACTTGGATATAAACTTCCCCAAAGAAATGAAAACATATGTTCACACAAATACTAGTATACAAGTGTTTACAGCAGCATTATTCATAATACTCAAAAGTCAAAAGACTCCAAATGACTATCAACTGATGAATGGACAAAGAAAATGTGGCATATCTATAGAATGGAATACATTTTGGCCATAAAAAGGAATGAAGTATTGATACATGCTATAACGTGGGTCAACTTTGAAAATATGATGCCAAGTAAAGAAGCCACATAGAAAAGGGCACAACTGTATGATTTATTTCATACAGTTTATTTATTTCATGTGAAATAAATCATGAAATATCCAGAATATGCAAATCCAGAGACACAAAGGAGATTAGTAGGGTAAGGATGAAAGGAAGAAGGGGGATTGACTACTAATGGGTATAGGGTTTAATTGGGGGGATGACCAAGAGGCTCTAAAATTAGATTGTGATGAGGTTGAACAACTCTGTAAATATACAAAAAACCACTGAGCACTTTAAATGCAAACGGTGTAATAGATGAATTATGTCCCAATAAAGCTGTTAAGAAAAAAGTCTATGCAAAATGCTGTGAGAGTACAGACAGTGACAATTCTGCCAAAGATCCCAAATCAGTAAGAAGTAAGTTTATCTGAGCTGAGAAAGGATTCTAATGGGTGCTTGGTCCCCTGTTTAGAAAGAAGATGAGAGTAGGAATGTTTGTAATAAGGAAGGGTAGTGGCATTTATTCCACACTAAGTGCTGAATCTTCTCCTCAAAACAGTCCTTGTGAGGTACTCAAAGGCACTGAAGACTGTGAGCTCTGGGAGGGCAATGACCATGTCCTCCTCACCCCAGGATCCCAGGGCGTTCATCAGTTAATATTTTTTTAACTGAACTGACCTGAGTTCAGTATTGTTTTTCCAATTTTACAGATGGTGCCAAGTACTAAAAAATAATGAAAAATAAAGGAGTAAATTGTTAGATACTAAAGAATCCACTTATAGCTCAATTGAAAAGTATATTTTTAATTCTCTTTTCTTATTATTGATAGAGAAGGCTGAAACTTGGGTTTAGGTTTTATTTTTCAAATTAAAAAAAATCAACTGTCTAGAATCAACTTGTCTAGAAGCATTTGTAAAATAAGATGTGTGTATTGCAGATAGCAAAAGAGTCAGAAATTAGAACCTAGCAGGTGGTGCATGGGTGTTTGTTATATCCAGATTCTCAACAAGAGCCCAGAAAAGAGAATCAAGGTTGCCAATTAAAATATAGTTTTCATAATGTCTCAACTCTTTGATTTACAGAATGTGCTAATTCTGCCTGCGTGTCTTGAATAAATTAGTATGATTATGCTTCTTAACCTGCTTGGTTCTCTACCAGGAGAATGCTGGTCTCCCGTAAGATGTCATCTCTTCCTACCAAAAAGCTGAAGGTGCTTAAAGTGAAATCCTCTTTTAAGTGCTCAAAAAGACAAAAAAATTAAATTGTCTCCCCATCCATCACAGGCTGATCTTCTTTGACTTGGTCAGTTTGTGAGGTCTCACTGAGGGACCAAGAACAGCACCAAGAGAGGTAACTGGTCCTGTTCAGCCTTGGAAGCTGAGAAATAAATTAAACAAGAAATCAGTGTTGGAGTTCCAACTGGGTTTCTAAAGGATGAAAAGTATTTGAATATGCTGCTCCAATAGCACTGGCTGACCCTAGAGTGATGCCTTAATTTATTATTAGCAGTTCCTAAATGTTGTCCTTTAATATGAGAAACTCCTTGGAAAAATTCTCCACCACCCCTTATTTGGCTTCAAGGGCTTAATTGTATCCTGAGAGGAATTTAAGAGAAGGGAGAGAAAGCTAGCAGAAAAGGAAGCTTGGATGAGGTGGACATTAGGAAAAGTAAATGATGGACCAATTAAGGAGGTGAATATTTAAAGAAAGTAATTTACAGAGAAATTGTTCTTATTTAAGGTGATAAATTTAATAAGTGACAGAAAAATAAGACTGAAGTTGTTCCATAATTTTTGTTTGTTCAGATTGTGTTTTTGGTTTTTTAGGTTTAATATAGAGCTCTTTCTATTAAACCCTGATACAACTTGTTTCTATAACAAAAAAAATTGATAAAATATTTCTATACATGTGACTGAAAAGTCTTAGAACTCAAGTATTCTATTCATACGTAATGCCAGCTTGAATAAAGAAATGTTACTTTTTCCAGTGAAATTTCCAGTGTGATTGTGGATGACAGCATTTATCTTAAAAACAGTGATAGAGGATTAAGGAGAGGCCACTTGTTTATTTGGTTGTAAAACTGCCAAAATTAAACTAAAAACAAATAACTAGGGTTTTATTTCACAATCAGGGCCTCCCCAAAAATTAAGGCAAAAATTTTTTTAAATTCTATGATTCTGCTGGGGCCCAACATGTGTGGATTCTCATTTTAATTAATACTTTTCAAAAAACAAATTATTACTTAAGGTGTAAGCAACATAAGGAAATAATTAGGTTATTGCAGTATGCATCATCTTCACTTTGTGTCTTGTGCAGTGTGCCAGGATTATGGAATTACTTGATCATTTTTAAATCTTCATTTTCACATTTTTTTACCCTGTAAAAAGTTGGTACAAACAAAATCTCTTTAAAAGTAAACAAAAAAGGGAAGATTTTTATTTTTATTTGTTTTTCTTGTTGAAGCATTTAGAAATGACAAATGCCTGCGTGGATTTTCTTTATGAGTAGTAGGTTTGGTCCATAAAAAAGATAAACTATTTTGTCAGATCACAAGACAGGAGCACATTTCAGTGATGTGTTCACTGAATGGAAATCACATTTTTCTACTGTCCATAAAAAAAACACTTGTCTCTTCGGGAAGGAATTACACCATGAAAATTGTTTTAAATGATTTTTAGTGCAACAGAGCTTGCATTGATGATTCTTAAAGATTGTACGGATAGAGAAAAAAAAGGACGAAAATATAGATTTTGAGAGCTGTCAAGAAATTAAAATATTTAAAAGGACAAAAGATTCACCAGCCAAGCTGAGCAGCATCATGAATTGTGTATTACTGAGACCATTCAACAATCATGATGCCTCTTGTCACCCATGTGCATATTAATTAGCTATTGCTGCAAAATAAATTGCCCCAAAACATACACAGAAGCTTAAAACAGCAAATATATAATGGTTCACATAGTTTCTGAGGGTTAAGAATATGGGAGTGGCTTCGCCAGGTGGTTCTAGCTCAGGGTCTCTCATGAGGTTGCAGTCGAGATGTTGACCAGGGCTCCAGAATCTGAAAACTTGATGGAAGCTGAAGAAGTCACTTTCAAAGTCTCTCTCTAACCCATGGGCAGCAGCCTTCTTTTCCGCCCTTCTTCATATGGATGTTTGATATGATAGCTAAGTCCTACTACAAGGCTTGAATGTAATTTTTAATATCTTTGAGTAACATCAATAATTGGAATGATATTAAATTGTGATATTTAATGAGTAATCATTGGCTATTTAGGTCGTTTCTAAGTAGTTTGACTATTTAGCATGATTTTAGGTTCACACACTTCTGCTTTTTAATTTATTTGCTACAGAGAAGCTATATCTTTGAGACATGTTAACAAATGTATTCATTTTTGCCACTTTGAGAAGTTGTAAAAGGGATATCTGAGGTTTTACACAGCTGTTATGAATACTGAAAAGTCCTGCAATTCTGTTAAAATGCTGGTATATGATGCAAAGTTCACAATTTTCTACTCTCCAGTTTCTTCTGTGAAATAGAAATTAGTTACTTTGGTTAAAATTGATAGTTAACATAAGTGGTTCAGAACTGAAATTGAGAAATTATTAAAATTTATTTATTGACTCATTTAAAAATAGCAACAATGAACACATTTTATGTTAATAATATCTTGGCATTACCATAAAATTAATTCTGACCTCACAGGACTCCTGATATCAGACATAAAGTATCAGTTATTTTTGGAACAGGAAGAACATAATGAAAGACAAAACTTAGAAAGTGAATTAATTTGCCTTGACTTATTTACCATAGTTTGAATAACCATGAAAAGTGTTAACATCTTAGCAAAGTTTGTTGAATTATGATAGACTTGTTTCCCGGGTTTAATGTTTATTGCCTTGCCTACAATATGAATGGTGCACTAGTTTTCTACTGCAGCCATAGCAAATTACCACAAACTTGGGGGCTTAAAGTAATAAACAGCCATTTATTATCTCACAATTCTGCAAATCAGAAGTCCAGGTACAGCGTGGCTTATACAGTTGTTGGCTTAGATTCTTACAGGCCAAAATCAAATGTTGGCAGGGCTTGCATTCCTTTCTAGAAAGCCTGGGAAAGAATCAGCTTTTAGGTTTATTATTGATGGGTTGTTGGCTAAAATCAGTTCCTCATAGTTGTAGAACTGAGTTCTGTTTCCTTCCTGGAAGTCAATAGAGGTTTTTCTCAGTTCCTAGATGCCACCTACATCCTTTAACTCATGAATCCCTCATCTAGCTTCAGAGCCAGCAATGGCCGATCAAGTCTTCCATTTTTTATTCTCTCTGACCTCCACTTTTACCTCTAAAGCCTTCTCTTCTTTCCTCCTCTACTTTTAAGGGCCTGTGGGACTACACTGAGGTTACCCAGATAACCCAGGAAAGTCTCCTATTTTAAAATCAGCTGATTAGTAGCATTAATTACATCTGAAAAGTCCCTTTATAACAGTACCTAGATTGGTGTTTGATTGACTCACCGGGGACAGGAACCTTGTGGGAACATCCTTAGAATTCCACCTACTACAAAGGATTATTTTACTTTTCTGTATAAGCTCCCTAGAGAGCAAACATTCTGTGATATTCTGAAATAATTTTTTCTGCTTTATATTGTCATTATTATTCCTTTCATTATTTAAGAAAACAAAGGTTCCTCATTTATGAAAGACCTGAGAGGATTTTTTTAATCATATTACCTTCTGTGTTTATTTATAGATATTTATTGTTACTTTGATTAAATATGTAACCAGTTTTTTTTTCCCCCTCAGGCACCCATGATCCTGATTAAGTTTCCAAACTACCTTTGACGACATCTTTTTTTTTAACTTTCACTTTCATAAAATCAGATCCTAAATATAATAAAAACAAATGAAAATTTTTAGGATCTATTTTGCACCTAAAACTCAGAGATTCTCCAGAAGATACCTGATAATTTACAAAGATTTGTTCTTTCACCTTATAAAGAGAGGAGTGCTAAAAGTAGTTTTTTGTTTTGTTTTCCATATGGCATGCAAGATCTTAGTTCCCTGACTAGGTATCAAACCCATGTTCCCTGCAGTGGAAGCTCAGAGTCTTAACCACTGGACCATCAGGGAAGTCCCTAGTTTTTTGTGGGTTTTTTGGACATATGAGCATTGATGAGTTTTGTGGGAAGAGTTGTCAAATCAGTAGAAATGCTCAGTCATATCTAAGTTAAATTTAAGTCAAATGTCCTTTAATGTAACCATTTTAGAAAGTATATGCTTCATGAGATGTCCCCAAAAGTTTGACAGTGCCCTCACTTTCCATATGTTTTAACATTAGGAGAAACACTAAAATAGTATGAAGTAGTTATGCTGAGTTTTCCTGTATTTTTGGAGTCCTGGTGGTGCTTTGCCTTATATTAGGCAATGGCAGTGTAGTATTATTAGTCATAATTTAAATTATTATATAAAATGCTTACTTGACTACACCTTTCTTTTTCATTTTGAATCTAGCATGTTCTAGGCCAGTGGTTCTCAGATGGGTATGTACATCAGATTTACCTATGGAATTTTGTAAATATACAGATGTCTAGGACCTACTCCAAATTTACTGCATGTCTTTATTTGATATTATTGATTTATTCGTGGTATAGTATATATATCTCACAATTATATACTTGTCAAGATTTTTCCCTTACAAAAATTATGTTCATTCATTTTTGTATATGAGATGGATCATTCTATACCTTTTTTGAAAATATGCTTAATTGGTGTACTTATAGACATTTTGTCTAAAACTTTTCTTTCTGACTATATTATGTTTTGTATGCCCCAGAAAAAGCCAAATTTCCTTGTCAGTTGATTATTCTTGTTATGAACTCTTATCAGAACCCTCACATTTGAAAATTACTGGTAATAAATTAATCACAGTCATTTTAAGTCTCTGTCAACTACAGATTCATAACAATTCATAACAATTTAGTAGAATCTGCTTCTGTAAACTGCAACAAAGCATTTTAAATGATGTAATATTATTCTTACTGACTCTTTCCCCAAAACATGGACACCCCACAATTCAGAAACTTTTATTCAAACTTCTTACTTTGCATGGCAGTAAAATGATTTGCATAAGTTCAGTAAGAAGTTGTCCTCCTTTTTAGCAGGATATAATTGGAAAAATTGATTATGCAATCAAGACCTTGCCCAGAATGTCATATTTGAGAATAAATGCTTGCTTAATCAGGTATGACTAGCAACTTTTAAGGAACTAAAGTTGACCTTATAGAACCAATGATTTCAAAGATCTCTTGGGAATGCTGGCTTGGTACTTGACTTACAGGGTCCAGCTTACAAGTGAGTAAGGAAGATCCCCTCTTGACAAGTCAGGACCCTCGAGATATTTGCATATCCCCCCAAAAGAAAAGTTCACCCAAATTTATAGGTACTACAGGTGAATCTTGATTTCATGGCTTCTATTTTTATGTTTAGCTTCAGGACAGCCAATAATGAAGCAAATATGTAGAAATCATATAGATGTTCTATAGATTAAAACATCTGTTAGAAGATAATTATACCCATAACGATTTTTAACACCAAGCACTTGAATTTCCAGATTACCACAATGTGGTACAATAGTGACAATAAAAACAAAACCAAAAACAGCAACAAAAGCAAACCCCTTCAAATCTATTAGTTAGTGGAAGGGTGAAGTCCATGATTTAATTGTTTAATTAGTAAACCAGGACTGGGAAATGTCCCAAGTGGGACATATGTGACATAAGTATAATACTAAAAATAATTTTCTATATAGAGTTTTTACTTTGAGAAAGATTTCATCTTCTAGTAAGATTTATGATTGGCTTATTAAATCTTCTCTAAGTGAAATTATTGTGATGACAAAGTGCTGCTGTAATTCACTTATGTAGCCATGAAATACAATGGTCATGAGAATGGACTCTGAGAATGTCCATGAGAACCTCCTTTAAGCTTTGGTTTCATCTTTATAAAAACCAAGATCATATAGGATTCTGTACAGAATGCTGAGAGAATTAAATGAGCAAAGGCAGGTCAAGGATTTAACATAGAACAGGAAAGGCATTAGACTTTAGCCCCCCACACACCCCCTATCACATCATGGTAGTGGTGGTCCTATACTTTTCCTGAAGTAATTTAAGAAAGTTGCAGGACTACAATATTACTAAAATGACTGAGAACAGCAAATGATACTCCTACACGTATGAAATCAAAGCCAAGTGTTGGGAAATCCTATTTGGCCCATTCCAGGGTAATCTAAAATCTCAGCAACAACTGTCATATCATTGTGCTATACTACTACTGTCGTACCAGTCTGTCAAAAAATTCAGTCTTAGCCTTTCTCCTCCTTCTCCTCCTCCTCCTTCTTCTTCCTCTTTCCTTTTACTGAAGTATAATTGATTTACAATGTGTTAATTTCTACTGTACATTATGGTTTGTAGTGGCTGAGTGGGTAGGTGGGGGCTCTTTTCTCCAGGGCAGCATGAGAATCCAAGAAGCTCATGAGGTACCAGGAAAAGAAGGCCATGTGATCTTCCGTACACCTTGTCCCCACAGAGAGCTGATACTTCCGTGTCCAGATCTTGCATGTTCCCTCAAACTTCATGAGCTTTCTTTCCAAGATGGGGTGAATTATTATTCTAATGGCCCCCAGTAAGCCATACCACAAGATACACCCCGTTGTTTTAGTCATCTGTCGCTGAATAAATGTTGTTGTTTAAAGCCATTAGGTGCTGGGTGGTTTGTTATACAGAAGGAGATAAGTGAAACACAAGAGTGGATGAGGAATCTTTGATAAAGTTTCTCCTAAATTCTGGCTATTCGCCTCATAGATCTTGTCAGCTCCTCCAACTGTTCCCTGGGATGGAGTATGAAACTCCACTTCTAGGACCTGCAGCTCTGCTTTCAGTCCCCTAGGTATTGCCCTTTTCTTCCTCTACCTCTCCGCTCTGAACTTGAGGCTGGTGTTAAAGTGAAGGCAGTCTTGTGGGGACTGTCTTCTCAAAGTTTACAGTTTTGCAAATTCATCACAATGTTAAATGGACTCAGTTTCTTCTTGGGTTTCAGGTGAGGGTATTTATTGAATTAAATGTGCTAATTAGTATTTTTTCATACTTATCTATTCACTTTCTATTTGAAAGCAGATATCTGTATGAGCAACCTAACACCCTAGATCCTTGCTACTCAAAGCTCAGCAATACCTCAGGACCTTATTTGAATTTGCATCTAACAAGATCCCCTGGTGATTCATGGGCACATTCAAATTCGAGAAACATTGCCCTAGACACTTTACATTATAAAACAGGAAGTTTTAAATCCTAACATACTATTTACGTATTATATGACATTGAATAAATTCCACTAAGTCGGAATTTGAAATACTTAAATGTAGGCAGTGCTAGTTTGTTACCATGTAAAGCAGTTTTGAGAAATGCAAGCAATTTTCTGGCAATCCCTTTGCAAATTTAAAGATGCAAAATGTGACCTAATGGAACAATGGTGACATTTTCTCTTCTAATGAAGCAGAGCGGTTATATTTTAATTTGAACCTCTGAGCTACCATTGCTGGCCTTCATCTCCCAACTCTTGGGGTGGCAACATTTTTACAGTTGGTTACTGGTGTGAAAATAAACAAAGACCACTCAAGTTAGAAAAAAATACAGAAGCTATTTATAAGGATAAACCACTATCATTTGTGTTTAGCAAAGATTCGAAGGCATAGAGGGAAGTGGGAAAGTTTTATAAGTGAAAATAAAGGAAAGGCTTCAGGGATGCTAAGTGTAGAAGATGTTGGCTTGGGGAAGCTAAAGGTGGGCAAACCAGAAATGGAGCATCTTATGCTATTGGTTTGGAGACCATTTTTGGCTTTCTTTGATTGCTATTGAGTTGGAAACAAGAGCACAAAATAAAGAAGTTGGCATTCATTGACCAAGTTCTGACTTCTCTTGGCTGATTGTTGCAGAAGTTATGGGTAGAGCTCTATTGTCATATATGGTCTGTCCATGTCCATTTGTAGGTTCATTCTTTCACTGGGAGGCTAATTATGCTGTTTGTACAGTATACTGTGTTTTCAAATGGAAACTGCACTGCAACAGGAGCAGAGAAATGCTTTTAGAAACAAATGCTGGTTCGTAAGGAAATACATTTGTGAGACCAAAAAAAAAAAAAAAAATCAGATAAATAATAGACCTATCTCAAAATACCACATTAGCTCACTTGGTAACATTATTGACCTAGTTGAAAAGACTTGCTTGCAAATGTTTATCCAAGTAATAAAGACTGACTGCTGTTTGTTTTCAGAAATTGTCCACATTATAGAATTTGCTCTCTTTGCATTAAGGAGATATCTACCAGAGCTCTGGACTGATTCCTCATTGTTTTGAATCTTGGAATTGAAATGTGTTGGGGTTGATGTAAGATGGGAAAGCGTATTCCACAAGGGGATATTCTACAAAGGCATATTCAATTTTGCGGAGTCCTGAGAGACAGTTGCCTTCAGATTGAGATATATCATGCCCCTAAAATGTGTCTGCAGCCCAGACATTCTTGATTGTCTTTCCTTCCAATCCAGTTGAGGCATCCCTTCAGAAAAATCAGATCTGTCTATTCTTACCTCCTTCGAATTAGCCAACTTTGCTTTGGAACCTTTAACTTTTCCCTTTCTACCAGCTCCTCACCATGAGATTTTAAACTTATTTAATCATCACTCTTCTGAAAATAAACAAATACTCTTTTGGCCATATTTTCTTACAAATATTTCTCCTCTGCTCCATGAAAGAATGGTCTCTACTTGTCCCCACTTACTTTCCTTTCACTTACTCTTCACTCCTTTCCAATCTAATTTTTATCCTCATAATCCACAGCCATCTGGCTTATTGTAGTCCTAATATTGCTTTTCCTGCAGAATTGTGACTTAAAACATTTCCATCAGTTTCTTTTTCCTTTTTCTTTCTGATTCACTCTATTTCTCTGCTTCCCCTCCTTTTTTCCTTCGTGGTCTGTCTTTAAATTGATACACCTTAATTCAGGGATTTGGATCTTGGTCCTCTTCTCATTGCACGGTTATTCCTGAGAAACCTAATTTGCCCTTGGACTTCACCTATTGAAATGATGTTGACTCCGTTAACTACATCTCTAGCTTGGAACTCTCTCCAAATGTGTGTATCTGTATTCTTTTTTTAAATTTACTGAAGTATAATTGATTTACAATGTGTTAATTTCTACTGTACAACAAAGTGATTCTGTTACACATAGATATAGATATATACATATAGATATACACACACACATTCTTTTTCATATTCTTTTCCATTATGGTTTATCACAGGATATTGAATATACTTCTCTGTGCTATACAGTAAGACCTTGTTGTTTAACCTTTCTCTATATAATAGCTTTCATCTGCCAATCCCAAACTCCCAATCTATCTCTCCCCCACCACCTCTCCCCCTTGGCATCCACCAGTCTGTTCTTTATGTCGGTGAATCTGTTTCTGTTTCATAGGTAAGTTCATTTGTGTCATATTTTAGATTCCACATATAGCTGATATCATATGGTATTTGTCTTTCTTGTTCTGACTTACTTCACTTAGTATGATAATCTCTAGGTCTATCCACATACCTGCAAATGGTGTTATTTCATTCTTTTTTATAGATGAGTAGTATTCCACTGTATATATGTACCACATCTTCTTTATCTATCCATCCAAAAGTCGATGGACATTTAGGTTGCTTCCATGTCTTGGCTATTGTAAATAGTGCTGTAATGAACATCCAGGTGCATGTATTTTTTCAAACTACAGTTTTGCCTGGATACATACCCAGGAGTGAGACTGCAAGATCATATGACAACTCTATTTTTAGTTTTTTGAGGAAGCTCCATACTCTTTTCCATAGTGGCTTCACCAGTTTACATTCCCACCAACAGGGTAGGAGGGTTCCCTTTTCTCCACACCCTCTCCAGCATTTGCTGTTTGTAGACTTTTTAATGATGACCATTCTGACTGGTGTGAGGGGGTACCTCATTGAAGTTTTGATTTGCATTTCTCTAATAATTAGTGATGTTAAGGATCTTTTCATGTGTCCCAGGCAATTTTTATTCTTGCCAATTAATACTTTCATGTTCAGGTTATACATTAGAAAAACCATTTTAGGTTCTCTTAAATCCATGAAACCAATTCCTGTGATTTCTCCAGAGTTAGAGTCTAGAGGCTACCAATTTCACAGGTGCAAATTATTGTGCTGGAGGCTGAACCATGGACAACTGCCCTCCACGTGTGGATTATGTGTAAGTCAGGGTTGTGGAAGGACATATCTGAGGGTAGAAAAAACCCAACAGGTAAAGTGAGTCACAACCATTTACCTTAATACCTTATTTTTTCAATGATTTGTTTCTATTTAAGCACCACCTAATGTTTCTTGTTTATCTAATAATTTTATTTTAAAAATAAATATTCATGATTGTAATTTTGTCTTTTTTGTTGCATAGCTTTAAACCACCTTAATTGTAATATATTGTTATAGTTCATTAATTACTATTTCTAATGTTTTATTTTGTGATCATTCTTATTAAATGAAATTAAAATGTATACATTTTTTGAAAATAGGCTATTTTTAGAGCAGTTTTAGGTCGCAGAAAATTGAGCAGAAAGTACAGAGAATTCCTATATACCCTCATCCTCACAAATGCACAGCCTTCCCCACTATCAACAGCCTACCCCTAAGTGGTACATTTGCTACAACCTATGAACCTACATTGACATAGTTGACTATATTTATGTGGATCTATCTTGGACTCTCTATTCTGTTTCATCAATTGATTGATCAATCTACCTTTTTTTGTTTAAATCAATATCACGCTGTCTTCATTTCTGTAGCTTTATAGTAAGTCCTTAAATCTGGAGTTGTCAGTTCTCCTACTCTGTTCTCCTCCTTCAATATTGTGTTAGCTATTCTGGGTCTCCAAATAAACTTTGGAATCTGTATATCAATGCATACAAAACAACTTGCTAGAATTTTGACTAGAATTGTGTTGAGTGCATAGATCAAGCTTGGAAGATCTGGTACCTTGACAATATTGAGTTTTCCTATGCATGGAATATCTTTCCATTTACTTAGTCATTTGTTTTCATTCATCAGTGCTTTAAAGTTTCCCCAGTACAGATCTTGTATACATATTTTTTTAGATTCATATCTAAGTATTTCAATTTTGAGGTTCTAATATAAATGTATTGTGTTTTTAATTTCAAATTCTGATTGTTCATTACTGGTTCACAAAATACATGGTTTTCACTTTTTAGCTTTCCTGTCACACAGGCTCAAAACAGAAATATAATAACAGGAGTCACTTATCTCTGGATTTTTTTTTTTTTTCAGTAAATATCTGCACTCAACCGAACTGAAACCTAAAACATGAGCAAATGAGCTTAAGTTTCCTCCTTTCCACTTTCCACAAGTCAACGGAAACTTAATGGACAATATCATTATTTCTTAAATGGGTAATGAAGAAATTCAACAGATAAACCTGGAAATTTGTCCATTAAAAATTATTTTTCAAGAATTCTAGAAGAATTAATGTCTTTATTTCATTTGAAAAAATAAAACACTTATTCACAATAAATATAATATCTTGGCAGAGCTCTCACTTCACTGATCTGTGTGGGACTGCATCTTCCTGGGCATTATTCTTCAGTGGGGGAGGGGATGACTGCTTTAATCTTTTCCATATGTGTCATTGACAATGGACCCTCAAGGGAATGCATTTCTCAACATTGATAAAAATTATAATATCTGCCAAAAGACTGACATGCTGGTTGGCTTAGAAAGGTTTATTACTGAATTCAAGATAGGCTTGGCAGTTTCTGATACCAAGTCATGTGCTCAGACACTATCATATTTGGAATCTGAGAGGTATATCTTGCAGGAGATGTGGAATTAAAGCTCACTTGTGTGAATTTTAAGCCTTCTTGTATTAAATGCACAGCAGCTTGACAAGGCAGAGTCTTCAACTGTCTGACAAGAAATCAGATTATTGTGGATGATATACATGTCCCTCACTTGCAGACCTCATGACCCTCAAGTTTGAGCAAGAAGAGCTTACATGTAGCTCTTAGGTTGTTCACAATCAATAGAATGGCTTTTAATTTTAGGCCTAACATAAGCTATTTTTCCTACAAGGCTGGCATTTTTGTGAATTTTTAATATATATTTGGTTCTCCATGTTTACTACCTGTCCACATGAAAAGCAAAAACTGGAATAATAAGGAAATTGTAGTACAATGCCACTGTTAGTTTGGGCCTCCTCTTTTCTCTTGAGAGTTTGATAAAATCTAATGAAATACTCAACTCCACGTCCTGTGGAATTCCTCAAAAGTTGTGAAATTTCCCAGATGAGCTAAGATTGCATGGCCTTTCTGGCTGAGAATTTCTGTTTCTTCATTTCATAGATTACTTTATATCCATGATCCATATATATTAACTCATAAATGAAACCAATTTCCTTCCTTAATTTCAATAACCATACAAACACAATTAATAAGTAATTAAGGAAATAATAATGCTGTTATATTAATACAGGACTAAAAAATATGAAAATAGTCAATTGGACATCTTGGAAGTGCAAATTACATTGAAAAAAAGATAAACCTCAAGATATGAGGTGAACAGAAGATTAGTAGAAGTAGCAATTTATAATATAATTTATAATTTTATAATTTATTCTGAAATGAAATTGTATTTATTTGGGCTAGAAGGAGAACTATCCTCTGAACATGATACCATAATATTATGAAATAGAAAAGTAAATGAAAGAGAAGTTAAGAGAGATTGAGAATCCCAATTGAGATAGACCAAATAAAAGTTAATGAGGTTCCAGAAGTGGAGAATAGTGAAGAGAACAGAATTATTTTATTTCATTTTCCTGATTCAAAAATATTATAAACTATCAATTAATTTTGTAATTACTACATTCCTCTGCCCTTACCCAGTTCATCTTGTTCAGATGAGGCAATCAATTAATCTGTTCTTCCTTCCACATTCTTTCACCTCTCCCCTTGATTGTTCATTATATATATCAATCCTACGTTGTCAGGTCATATAACATTTTTATTATGTCCAGGCTCCAGTTGCCACATCTGTTTTAGTCTCTAAATTAAGATATACAAATTTCATTGTCAATCTTTCTGCCTTATTTTGCTGGCAAGTCTTGATTAGAAGAAATCTATTCTCCAAGTGTCTCCTCAAGTAGCAATCAAAGGAAAAGTATCCCCTGAGTTTTTGCATGTTTAAAACTATCAGTTAGTATTTTTGATAAAGGAGGAAAGAATATACAATGGAGAAAAGACAGCCTCTTCAATAAGTGGTGCTGGGAAAACTGGACAGCTACATGGAAAAGGATGAAATTAGAACACTCCCTAACACCATACACTAAAATAAACTCAAAATGGATTAAAGACCTAAATGTAAGGTCAGACACTATAAAACTCTTAGAGGAAAACATAGAACACTCTAGGACATAAATCACAGCAAGAAACTTTTTGACCCACCTCCTAGAGAAATGGAAATAAAAACAAAAATAAACAAATGGGACCTAATGAAACTTAAAAGCTTTTGCACAACAAAGGAAACCATAAACAAGACGAAAAGATAACCCTCAGAATGGGAGAAAATATTTGCAAATGAAGCAACTGAAAAAGGATTAATCTCCAAAATTTACAAGCAGCTCATGCAGCTCAATATGAAAATAAAACAAACAACCCAATCCAAAAATGGGCAGAAGACCTAAATAGACATTTCTCCAAAGAAGATATACAGATTGGCAACAAACACATGAAAGGTTGCTCAGCATCACAAATCATTAGAGAAATGCAAATGAAAGCTACAATGAGGTATCACCTCACACCAATCAGACTGACCATCATCAAAAAATCTACAAACAATAAATGCTGGAGAGGGTGTGGAGAAAAGGAGCTCTCTTGCACTGTTGGTGGGAATGTAAATTGATACAGCCACTATGGAGATCAGTATGGAGGTTCCTTAAAAAACTAAAAGTAGAACTACCATACAACCCAGCGATCCCTCTACTGGACATATGCCCTGAGAAAACCATAATTCAAAAAGAGTCATGTACCACAATGTTCATTGCAGCTCTATTTACAATAGCCATGACATGGAAGCAACCTAAAAGTGTCCATCAACAGATGAATGGATAAGAAGATGTGGCACATATATACAATGGAATATTTCTCAGCCATATAAAGAAATGAAATTGAGTTATTTGTAGTGAGGTGGATGGACCTAGAGTCTGTAATTCAGAGTGAAGTAAGTCAGAAAGAAAACCAAATACTGCATGCTAACACATATATATGGAATCTAAAAAAAAATAATAATAAATGGTTGTGAAGAACCTAGGGGCAGGACAGGAATAAAGATGCAGATGTAGAGACTGGACTTGAGACATGGGGAGTGGGAAGGGTAAGCTGGGACAAAGTGAGAGAGTGGCATGGACATATATACACTACCAAATGTAAAACAGATAGCTAGTGGGAAGCAGCCGCATAGCACAGGGAGATCAGCTCGGTGCTTTGTGACCACCTAGAGGAGTGCGATAGGGAGGGTGGGAGGGAGACACAAGAGGGAGGAGATATAGATATGAGGATATATGTATACGTATAGCTGATTCACTTTGTTATAAAGCAGAAACTAACACACCATTGTAAAGCAATTATACTGCAATAAAGATGTTTAAAAATAAATAAATAAAAATAAAATGCATACCTTCGCTCAAAATTAAATAAATAAAACTATCAACTAGACTGAATGTATAATTCTAGATTCATACTAAATATGAAAGTTATTAAAAATGTGATATTTTAGTAACAATATATAACATTATATTAAGACACATCATTATATTAAGACACATTTATTCATTCATTCAAAATATATTTCGAGCACCCACTCTATTAGTGTCCCTGTAATAAAAATGGAAAACCTTACAGAGAAGGAAAACACATCAGCCTATTTTCTAGTGAAGACAAAATGTAGTGAAGAAGATATAATTAAATAAACACAATAAAAAACAAGCTATTTTATTCTAAAGTAAATGGTCAGATGGAAAGAAATTCAGTTCTCTGAGAAGATTTTACAGAGGAACTCAAATCTGGAGAGTAGAGGCAGGAAGGGCTTCCCAAAAAAACGATGCTTTTTAAATTTTTATTTTATATTGGAGTATCATTTATTAACAATGTTGTGTTAGTTTCAGGTGTACAGCAAAGTGATTCAGTTATACATATACATGTATCTATTCTTTTTCAAATTATTATGAGAAAATAATTTAGGTTATTACAGAGTATTGAGCCTAGTTCCCTGTGCTATACAGTAGGTCCTTGTTGTTTATCTATTTTAAATATAGCAGTGTGTACAGGTCAATCCTAAACACCCAATCTATCCCTCCCTCTCACCCTTCCCCCCTGGTAACCATAAATTCGTCTCTAAGTCTGTGAGAAAAATATGGAACGCTTCATGGATTTTCATGTTATCCTTGCCCAGGGGCCATGTTAATTTTCTCTGTATGGTTCCAATTTTAGTATATGTGCTGCCGAAGTGACACCAAAGGAAGTGATGCTTGAGATGGTCAGGAGGAGTGAGCATTAACTGTGGGGTTGATAGAGTCTTCAGGGGAAACACCATCCACAAAGCTTCATGGCGAAGAAGGCATGAACAATTGGGGAAAAGGCTGTGTGGCTGTGGGAGGGAAGGATGGAGGGAAAGCACCGGATGAGTTTGGAGATCCAGGTATGGTCCTGGTCATCCAGGGCCTTAGAGACTGTGGAAAGATGTTGGTGCTTACCCCAAGATCAATGAGAAACAAGTAATGAGGCTTAATAATGTGTGTGTGTGCGCACATGGGCATGCACACATAAGAGGCAGATAAAATTATCAGATTTGTGTTATGAAAAGAGAACTCTGGCTTCAGTCTGAAGAAAATAAAAGAGAGTTCAATTGACATGAGGAATCCAGTTAGTAGGATTAGAGATAAAGTAACTACAGTTTACTCTGGAATGGTAGCAGTGGGTGAAACACAATAAATGAACATGAGATCTAAGAAGTGACTGAGAAGAGACTTAATGATTCACATTAAGCACTGAATGTGACAATTTACCTAAATTTCTATACAAGCAGGTAAGAAACTGATAACCACCAAGATATGTACCTAAGTGTTGGATTAATTTAGCAGATGATTTTTTGATACTTTAAGTGGTGCTTAAGGAATTTGAACAATGCAAAACTACATTGGTGTTATCTGGGTCTCTATCAAAGTTTAATATATTCTATCTAGTTTTTCTCTTGTCACAGATGAGCTTTTAAAGACTCCTCTATTGGAAACTGCTCTTTCAGAAGTGAAGTGACAGCTGTTCAGTGAGTCATTTCTAACAGTATGATCTCAGCTGCAAGTATTTAGGTACTCACATGGCTTGAAAAGAGGTGCCTGTGATAACCTGGATTACTGTTGACTGCTACTGTGTACTTTGGCAGCTCACATCTCATCTGTGTACCTGTAGGGCTCTAAGGTCAACTATGGGGAATAAGTCATCAAAGTGGTTTCAGTGAAAAACTTTATTAAAGCTATCAATACAAGAGTTATTTTTATAGCCATTGATTCTATGTTGTCCAATATTTTCCAAGCAGCTATTCAGTTAAAATGGTCAATTTTCAAACACATGAGAGGTGTACAAATATGTTTGCATGGTTGAATCAACGACATTTAGGTAAAAAAATGAGCCAGTGATTTATTTCTGACACTAGGCAGTTGTCAAACAATATTAATGTCTAAATCAACAGATGAGCACAGAAGAATTGCAACAAGCCCTGTGACACAGATGGCAGCGTAATGGGGTCCATCTTTCATCAACTTAACCAAACGCCTCCCCTTCCTAATGCCTCTTCCCTTAGGATAGTGGGCTTTGGAATGACATGTGTACAAGTGAATCTCCTACTTAACAGATGCTGAGGGATGAGTGCTGACAGTAAATAGCCAGATGGTTATTAGACAGATCTCTTGCATGACTCAAAGTAGAATGACAACTCTATGCAGAGGTGACAAGACATGGGCAAACTTTTCATGTAAGTTTTAGAAAATTAGAGTAAACCAAGGGCTTATAAATAATATGAAAAAAGACCCCAAAGTGGCTGAACTTAGGAAATGTTTGACTAATAAATCATCTAGGGAAATCCAAGCCAAAGTTCAATTAGAAGCTGTATGGACAGGAGCTAAAACCCAAGCAAAGGCCTTTGGGGAAGCTTTTGGCAGTCCAGCCACATTAATGAGATAAGGCTTAGGGCTCAGGGCCAGCCAGAGCCTCAGGGAGCACCACAGGCTGTGACTTGAGCCTTACCCCCAGGGCCTCAATCAAGGAAGGGGTGGTAGAGAGCAATCTTGAAGTGGTCAGAGGAGCTTTCTTGCCCAAATTGCAGCCCACCTTCAAAGAGACACTGCTGATACAGTGTCTGCTTCCATCTGTCATCTAACAGAAAGGGGTGAGCCTATTCTGTAAGGGATGACAAACTTGCATGTGCCCACAGAGTTTTCCTTCCGTGGAATCTGCATGATTTTTTTTAACACCTTTATTGGAGTATAATTACTTTACAATATTATGTTAGTTTCCACCATATAACAAAGTGAATCAGCTATATGTATACATATATCCCCATATCCCCTCCCTCAGGTGCCTCCCTCTCACCTTCCCTATCCCACCCCTCTAGGTGGTCACAAAGCACCGAGGGAGGCACTTTGTGCCTAATCTCCCTGTGCTATGCAGCTGCTTCCCACTAGCTATCTATTTTTTTCTTTTACATTTGGTAGTGTATATATTTCAGTGCTACTCTCTCACACTCTCCCAGCTTACGATTACCCCCACACTGTGTCCTCAAATCGATTCTCTACGTCTGCGTCTTTATTCCTGTCCTGCTCCTAGGTTCATCAGAACATTTTTCTTAATTTTTTTAGATTCTCTATATATATGTGTGTTAGCATATGGTATTTGTTCTTCTCTTTCTCACTTACTTCACTCTGTATGACAGACTCTAAGTCCATCCACCTCACTACAAATAACTGAATTTCATTTCTTTTTATGGCTGAGTAATATTCCATTGTATATATGTGCCACATCTTTATCCATTCATCTGTTGATGGACACCTAGGTTGCTTAAATGTCCTGGCTATTGTAAATACTGCTGCAATGAACATTGTGGTTCATGACTCTTTTTGAATTATGGTTTTCTCAGGGTATATGTCCACTAGTGGGATTCCTGGGTCATATGGTAGTTCTACTTTTAGTTTTTTAAGGAATCTCCATACTGTTCTCCATTGTGGCTGTATCAATTTACATTCCCACGAAAAGTACAAGAGGGTAGCCTTTTCTCCACACCCTCTCCAGCATTTATTGTTTGTAGATTTTTTGATGATGGCCATTCTGACTGGTGTGAGGTGATACCTCATTGTAGTTTTGATTTGCATTTATTTAATGATTAGTGATCTTGAGGATCCTTTCATGTGTTTGTTGGCAATCTGTACATCTTCTTTGGAGAAATGTCTGTTTAGGTCTTCCGCCCATTTTTGGATTGGGTTGTTCGTTATTTTGATATTGAGCTGCATGAGTTACTTCTATATTTTGGAGATTAATCCTTTGTCAGTTGCTTCATTTGCAAATATTTTCTCCCATTCTGAGGGTTGTCTCTTCATCTTGTTTATGGTTTCCTTTGTTGTGCAAAAGCTTTTAAGTTTCATTAGGTCCCATTTGTTTATATTTATTTCCATTTCTCTGAGAGGTGGGTCAAAAAGGATCTTGCTGTGATTTACGTCATAGAGTGTTCTGCTTATGTTTTTCTCTAGGAGTTTTACAGTGTCTGGCCTTACATTTAGGACTTTAATCCATTTTGAGTTTATTTTTGTGTGTGGTGTTTGGGAGTGTTCTAATTTCATTCTTTTCCATGTAGCTGTCCATTTTTCCCAGCACCACTTATTGAAGAGGTTTTGTATATTCTTGCCTCCTTTGTCAAAGAAAAGTTGACCATATGTGCATGGGTTGATCTCTGGGCTTTCTATGCTGTTCCATTGATCTGTATTTCTGTTTTTGTGCCAGTATCAAACTGTCTTGATTACTGTAGCTTTGTAGAATAGTCTGAAGTCAGGGAGTCTGATTCTTTCAGATCAGTTTTTCTTTCTCAAGATTGCTTTGGCTATTTGGGGTCTTTTGTGCTTCCATGCAAATTGTAAAATTTTTTGCTCTAGTTCTGTGAAAAATGCCATCGGTAGTTTGATAGGGATTGCATTGAATCTGTAGATAGCTTTGGGTCGTATACTCATTTTCACAATGTTTATTCTTCCAATCCAAGAACATGGTATATCTCTCCACCTGTTTGTATCATCTTTAATTTCTTTCATCAGTGTCTTATAGTTTTCTGCATACAGGTCTTTTATCTCCTTAGGTAGGTTTATTCCTAGGTATTTTATTCTTTTTGTTGCAATGAAAAATGGGAGTGTTTCCTTAATTTCTCTTTCAGATTTTTCATCATTAGTGTATAGGAATGCAAGAGATTCCTGTGCATTAATTTTGTATCCTGCTACTTTACCAAATTTATTGATTAGCTCTAGTAGTTTTCTGGTAGCATCTTCAGGATTCTCTATGTATAGTATCATGTCATATGCAAATAGTGACAGTTTTACTTCTTCTTTCTGATCTGGATTCCTTTTATTCTTTTTCTTCTCTGATTGCTGTGACTAAAACTTCCAAAACTATGTTGAATAATAGTGGTGAGAGTGGACAACCTTGTTTTCTTCCTGATCTTAGAGGAAATGATTTGAATTTTTCACGATTGAGAGCAATGTTGGCTGTGGGTTTGTCATATATACCCTTTATTATGTTGATGTAGGTTCCCTCTATGCCAACTTTCTGGAGAGTCTTTATCATAAATGGGTGTTGAATTCTGTCAAAAGTTTTTCTGCATCTATTGAGATTATCACAGGGTTTTTATCCTTCAGTTTGTTAATATGGTTTATCACATTGATTGATATGCGTATATTGAAGAATTCTTGCATTCTTGGGATAAACCCCACTTTATGGTGGTATATGATCCTTTTAATGTGTTGTTGGATTCTATTTACTAGTATTTTGTTGGGAATTTTTGCATCTGTGTTCACCAGTGATATTGGCCTGTAGTTTTCCTTTTTGGTGACTTCTGGTTTTGGTATCAGGGTGATGGTGGCCTCATAGAATGAGGTTGGGAATGTTCCTCCCTCTGCCATATTTTGGAAAAGTTTGAGAAGGATAAATGTTAGCTTTTCTCTAAATGTTTGATAGAATTCGCCTGGAAGCCATCTGGTTCTGGTCTTTTGTTTGTTGGACAATTTTTAATCAGAGACTCAATTTCAGTGCTTGTGATTGGTCTGTTCACATTTTCTATTTCTTCTTGGTTCAGTCTTGGAAGTTTATACCTTTCTAAGAATTTGTCCATTTCTTCCAGGTTGTCCACTTTATTGACATATAGCTGCTTGTAGTAATCTCTCATGATCCTTTGTATTTCTGCCATGTCATTTGTTACTTCTCCCTTTTCATTTCTAATATTATTGATTTGAGTCTTCTCCCTTTTTTTCTTGATGACTCTGGCTAATGGTTTATCAATTTTGTTTATCTTCTCAGAGAACCAGCTTTTAGTTTCACTGATCTTTGCTACTCTGTCCTTCATTTCTTTTTCATTTATTTCTGATCTGATCTTTATGCTTTCTTTCCTTCTGTTAACTTTGGGTGTTTTTTGTTTTGTTTTGTTTTGTCGTTCTTCTTTCTCTAATTGCTTTAGGTGTAAAGTTAGGTTGTCTATTTGAGATTTTTCTTCTTTCTTGAGAAGAATTTTATTGCTATAAACTTCCCTCTTAGAACTGCTTTTGCTGCATCCCATAGGCTTTGGATCATTGTGTTTTCATTGTCATTTGTTTCTAGGTATTTTTTTTATTAGTTTTTTATTACTTCAGTGATCTTTGGTTATTTAGTAGCATATTGTTTAACCTCCTAAACAATAGGAGGTTATTTTACAGTTTTTTTCCTGTAATTGATATCTGGTCTCGTAGTGTTATTGTCAGAAAAGATACTTGATACAATCTCAATTTTCTTAAATTTACCAAGGGTTGATTTGTGACCCAAGATATGATGTATTCTGGAAAATGTTCCATGAGAACTTGAGAAGAAAGTGTATTCTGTTGTTTATGGATGGAATGTCATATAAATATTGATAAAGTCCATCTGGACTAATGTCTCATTTAAAGCTTGTGTTTCCTTATTTATTTCCATTTTGGATCTTCTGTCCTTTGGTGAAAATGGGGTGTTAAAGTCCCCTAGTATTAGTTTGTTACTGTTGACTACTTTTATGGCTATTAGTATTGGCCTTATGTATTGAGGTGCTACTATGTTGGGTGCATAAATATTTACAATTGTTATATTTTCTTCTTGGATTGATCCCTTGTCATTATGTAGTGTCCTTATTGGTCTCTTGTAATAGTCTTAGTTTTAAAGTCTATTTTATATGATATGAGTATTGTTACTCCAGCTTTATTTTGATTTCCGTGGAATATCTTTTTCTATCTCCTAACTTTCCATCTGTATGTGTCCCTAGGTCTGAAGTGGGTCTCTTGTAGACAGCGTATATATGGGTCTTATTTTTTTATCCATTCAGCAAGCCTGTGTCTTTTGGTTGGAGCATTTAATACGTTTACATTTGGGGTAATTACTGATATGTACATTCCTATTACCATTTTCTTAGTTGTTTTGGGTTTGCTTTTATAGGTCTTTTCCTTCTCTTGTGTTTCCCACCTAGAGAAATGCCTTTAACATTTGTTGTAAAGCTGGTTTGGTGTTGCTGCATTCTCTTAACTTTTGCTTGTCTGTAAAGCTTTTGATTTCTCCATTGAATCTGAATGAGATCCTTGCTAGGTAGAGTAATCTTGGTTGTAGGTTTTTCCTTTTCATCACTTTAAATATGTCCTGCCACTCCCTTCTGGCTTGCAGAGTTTCTGTTGAAATGTCAGCTGTTAACCTTATGGGAATTTCCTTGTACGTTGATTTTCCCTTGCTCCTTGTAATAATTTTTCTTTGTATTTAATTTTTGATAATCTGATTAATATGTGTCTTGGCCTGTTTCCCCTTGGGTTTACCTTGTATGGGACTCTCTGCACTTCTTTGATTTGACTATTTCCTTTCCCATGTTAGGGAAGTTTTTGACTATAATCTCTTAAAATATTTTCTCAGACCTTTTCTTTTTCTCTTCTTCTTCTGGGACCAATATAATTCAATTGTTGGTTCATTTAATGTTGTCCCAGAAGTCTCTGAGACTGTCCTCAATTCTTTTCATTCCTTTTTCTTTATTCTGCTCCCTGGCAGTTATTTCCACTATTCTATCTTCCAGGTCACTTATCCCATTTTCTGTCTCAGTTATTCTGCTTTTGATTCCCTCTAGAGTACTTTTAATTTCATCTATTGTGCTGTTAATCATTGTTTGTTTGCTCTTTAGTTCTTCTAGGTTCTTGTTAAACATTTCTTTTATTTTCTCCATTCTCTTTCCCAGATTTTGGATCATCTTAACTATCATTACTCTGAATTCTTTTTCAGGTAGTCTGCCTATTTCATCTTCCTTTGTTTGGTCTGGTGGGTTTTTACCTTGCTCCTTCATCTGCTGCATATTTCTCTGTCTTCTCATTTTGTTGAATTTACTGTGTTTGGGATCTCCTTTCCTCAGGCTGCAGGTTTGTCATTATTGTTGCTTTGGTTTCTGTCCCCAGTGGGTGAGGTTTGTTCAGTTGCTTGTGTACGCTTCCTGGTGGGGAACTGGTCCTGTGTTCTATTGAGTGGAGCTGGATCTTGTCCTTCTGGTTGGCAGGTCTGCATCCAGTGATGTGTTTTGGGCTGTCTGTGAACTTAGTACAATTTAGGCAGCCTCTCTGCTAATGGGTGAGGTTGTGTTCCTCTCTGGCTAGTTGTTTGGCATGGGGCATCCAGGACTGGAACGTTCCAGCCATTGGGTGGAGCTGGGTCTTAGTGTTGAGAGAGAGATCTCTGGGAAAACTCTTGCTGACTAATATTATGTGGGGCTGGGTGGTCTCTGGTGGTCCAATGTCTTGAACACAGGTCTCCCACCTTGAAGGCTCAGGCCCAACACCCGGCCGGAACACCTAGACCCTGGCAACTGCACAGCTCAGAAGAAAAGGAAGTAAAAAAAAAAAGAACAGATGGAACCCCAAAACAAATGGTAAGAGCAAAATTAAACAGGCAAAATCACACAAAGAAACATACACACACACACTCACAAAAAGAGAAAAAAAAGAAAGAGGAAGAGAACACCCAAAACAATAAACAAATCCACCAATGATAAGAAGCACTAAAAACTAAACTAATATAAACATAACCAAAGACAAATCAGACACAGAGAGAGGGCAGACAGCAGAAGCAAGAAGAAGTACAATCCTGCAGCCTGTAAAACAAAAACCACATTCACAGAAAGAGAGACAAGATGAAAAGGGAGAGGACTATGTACCAGATGAAGGAACAAGATAAAACCCCAGAAAATCAGCTAAATGAAGTAGAGATAGGAAACATTCCAGAAAAAGAATTCAGAATAATGATAGTGAAGATGATCCAGGACCTCGGATAAAGAATGGAGGCAAAGATCGAGAAGATGCAAGAAATGTTTAACAAAGACCTAGAAGAATTAAAGAACAAATAAAGATGAACAATACAATAACTGAAATGAAAACTACACTAGAAGGAAACAATAGCAGAATAACTGAGGCAGAAGAATGGATAAGTGACCTGGAAGACAGAATGGTGGAATTCACAGCTGCAGAACAGAATAAAGAGAAAAGAATGAAAAGAAATGAAGAGAGCCTACCTCTGGGACAACATTAAACACAACAACATTCACATTATTGGTGTCTCAGGAGAAGAGAGAGAGAAAGGAGCAGTGAAAATATTTGAAGAGATTAGAGTCGAAAACTTCCCTAACATGGGAAAGGAAATAGCCACCCAAGTCCAGGAAGTGCAGAGAGTCCCATACAGGATAAACTCAAGTAGAAACATGCCAAGACACAGAGTAATCAAACTGGCAAAAATTAAAGACAAAGAATAATTATTAAAAGCAGCAAGGTGGGTTCCCTGGTGGCACAGTGGTTGAGAGTCTGCCTGCTGATGCAGGGGACTTGGGTTCGAGCCCCGGTCCAGGAAGATTCCACAGGCCACAGAGCGGCTGGGCCTGTGAGCCATGGCCGCTGAGCCTGCGCATCCGGAGCCTGTGCTCTGCAACAGGAGAGGCCACAACAGTGAGAGGCCTGCTTACCGCAAAAAAAAAAAAAAAAAGAAAAAAGAAAAAAAAGCAGCAAGGGAAAAATGACAAATAACATACAAGGGAACTCCCATAAGGTTCACAGCTGATTTCTCAGCAAAAACTCTACAAACCAGAAGGAAGTGGCATGATATACTTAAAGTGATGAAAGGGTAGAACCTACAACCAAGATTACTCTACCCGGCAAGGATCTCATTCAGATTCAATGGAGAAATCAAAAGCTTTACAGACAAGCAAAAGCTAAGAGAATTCAGCACCACTAAACCAGCTCTACAACAAATGCTAAAGGAACTTCTCTAAGTGGGAAATGCAAGAGAAGAAAAGGACCTACAAAAACAAACCCAAAACAATTAAGAAAATGGTCATAGGAACATACATATCGATAATTATCTTAAATGTGAATGGATTAAATACTCCAAGCCGAAAGGCTTGCTGAATGGATACAAAAACAAGACCCATATATATGCTGTCTACAAGAGAGCCACTTCAGACCTAGGGACACATTCAGACTGAAAGTGAGGGGATGGAAAAAGATATTCCATGCAAATGGAAATCAAAATAAAGCTGGAGTAGCAATACTCATATCGGATATAATAGATTTTAAAATAAAGAATCTTACAAGAGATAAGGAAGGACACTACATAATGATCAAGGATCAATCCAAGAAGAAGATATAACAATTATAAATATATATGCACCCAATATAGGAGCACCTCAATACATAAAGCAACTGCTAACAGCTATAAAAGGGGAAATCGACAGTAACACAATAATAGTGGGGGCTTTAACACCTCACTTACGCCAATGGGCAGATCATCCAAAATGAAAATAAATAAGGAAACAGAAGCTTTAAATGACACAATAGACCGGTTAGATTTAGTTGATATTTATAGGACATTCCATCCAAAAACAGCAGATTACACTTTCTTCTCAAGTGCTCATGGAACATTCTCGAGGATAGATCACATCTTGGGTCACAAATCAAGCCTCAGTAAATTTAAGAAAATTGAAATTGTATCAAGCATCTTTTCTGACCACAACGCTATGAGATTACAAATGAATTACAGGGAAAAGAAGTGAAAAACACAACACAAGGAGGCCAAACAGTACGTTACTAAACACCCAAGAGATCACTGAAAAATTCAAAGAGGAAATCAAAAAATACCTAGAGACAAATGACAATGAAAATGCAATGATCCAAAACCTATAGGATGCAGCAAAAGCAGTTCTAAGAAGGAAGTTTATAGCTATACAAGCCTACCTCAAGAAACAAGAAAAATCTTAAATAAACAATCTAACCTTACACCTAAAGGAACTAGAGAAAGAACAAACAGAACCCAAAGTTAGCAGAAGGAAAGAAATCATAAAGACCAGAGCAGAAATAAATGAAATAGAAACAAAGAAAACAATAGCAAAGATCAATAAAACTAAAAGCTGTTTCTTTGAGAAGATAAACAAAATTGATAAGCCATTTTCCAGACACATCAAGAAAAAGAGGGAGAGGACTCAAATCAATAAAATTAGAAATGAAAAAGGAGAAGTTACAACCACAGAAATACACCACAGAAATACAAAGCATACTAAGAGTCTACTACAAGCAACCCTATGCCAATAAATTGGACAACCTGGAAGAAATGGACAAATTCTTAGAAAGGTATAACCTTCCAAGACTGAACCAGGAAGAAATAGAAAATATGAACAGACCAATCACAAGTAATGAAATTGTAACTGTGATTAAAAATCTTTCAACAAAGAAAAGTCCAGAACCAAATGGCTTCACAGGTGAATTCTATCAAACATTTAAAGAAGAGATAACACCCATCCTTCTCAAGCTCTTCCAAAAAATTGCAGAGGAAGGAATACTCCCAAACTCATTCTATGAGGCCACCGTCACCCTGATCCCAAAACCAGACAAAGATACTACAAGAAAAGAAAATTACAGACCAATAACACTCATGAATATAGATGCAAAAATCCTCAACAAAATACTAGCAAACAGAATCCAACAACACATTAAAAGGATCATACACCACGATCAAGTTGGGTTTATCCCAGGAATGAAAGGATTCTTCAATATATGCAAATCAATCAATGTGATACACCATATTAACAAATTGAACAATAAAAACCATGTGATCATCTCAGCAGATGCAGAAAAGCTTTTGACAAAATTGAGCACCCATTTATGATAAAAACTCTCCAGAAAGTGGGCATAGAGGGAAACTAACTCAACATAAAAAAGGCCATATATGACAAACCCACAGCAAACATCATTCTCAATGGTAAAAAACTGAAAGCATTTACTCTAAGATCAGGAACAAGACAAGGATGTCCACTCTCACTACTATTATTCAACATAGTTTTGGCAGTCCTAGGCATGGCAATCAGAGAAGAAAAAGAAATAAAAGGAATACAAATTGGAAAAAAAGGAGTAAAACTGTCACTGTTTGCAGAAGACCTGATACTATACATAGAGAATCCTAAAGATGCCACATGAAAACTACTAGAGCTAATCAATGAATCTGGTAAAGTTGCAGGATACAAAATTAACGCACAGAAATCTCTTGCATTCCTATACACTAATGATGAAAAATCTGAAAAAGAAGTTAAGGAAACACTCCCATTTACCATTGCAACAAAAAGAATGAAATACCTAGGAATAACCCTACCTAAGGAGAAAAAAGACCTGTATGCAGAAAACTATAAGACACTGATGAAAGAAATTAAAGATGATACCAACAGGTTGAGAGATATACCATGTTCTTGGATTGGAAGAATCAATATTGTGAAAATGAGTATACTTCCCAAAGCAATCTGTAGATTCAATGCAATCCCTGTCAAATTACCAATGGCATTTTTTACTAGAACAAAAAATCTTAAAATTTTCATGGAGACACAAACGACCCCAAATAGCCAAAGCAGTCTTGAGGGAAAAAATAAACGGAGTTGGAGGAATCAGACTCCGTGACTTCAGATGATACTATAAAGCTACAGTAATCAAGGCAATATGGTACTGGCACAAAAACAGAAACATAGATCAATGGAACAAGATAGAAAGCCCAGAGATAAACCCACGCACCTATGGTCAACTAATCTATGAGAAAGAAGGCAAGGATATACAATGGTGAAAAGCAGTCTCTTCAAGAAGTGGTGCTGGGAAAACTGGACAGCTCCATGTAAAAGAATGAAATTAGAACACTCCCTAACACCATACACAAAAATAATCTCAAAATGGATCAGGGGATAAGCTTTTCAGATCCACCTCCTAGAGTAATGGCAATAAAAACAAAAATAAACAAATGGGACCTAATGAAACTTCAAAACTTTTGCACAGAAAAGGAAACCATAAACAAGAAGAAAAGACAACCCTCAGAATGGCAGAAAATATTTGCAAATGAATCAACGGACAAAGGATTAATCTCCAAAATATATAAACAGTTCACGCAGCTCAAGAGTAAAAAACCAAACAACCCAATCCAAAAATGGGCAGAAGACCTAAATAGACATTTCTTCAAAGAAGACATACAGATGGCCAAGAAGCACATGAAAAGCTGCTCAACATCACTAATTATTAGAGAAATGCAAATCAAAACTACAATGAGGGGCTTCCCTGGTGGCGCGGTGGTTGAGAGTCCGCCTGCCGATGCAGGAGACAGGGGTTCGTGCCCCGGTCCGGGAAGATCCCACATGACGCGGAGCGGCTGGGCCCGTGAGCCATGGCCGCTGAGCCTGCGCGTCGGGAGCCTGTGCTCCGCAACGGGAGAGGCCAAAACAGTGAGAGGCCCGCGTAACGCAAAAAAAAAAAAAAAAAAAAAAAAAAAAAAAAAACTACAATGAGGTATCACCTCACACCGGTTAGAATGGGCATCATCAAAAATCTACAAACAGTAAATGCTGGAGAGGGTGTGGAGAAAAGGAACCATCTTGCACTGTTGGTGGGAATGTAAATGGATACAGCCACTATGGAGAACAGTATGGATGTTCCTTAAAGAACTAAGAATAGAATTACCATATGTCTCAGCAATCCCACTACTGGGCACATACCCAGAGAAAACCATAATTCAAAAAGATACATGTACCCCAATGTTCATTGCAGCATTATTTACAATAGCCAGGTCATGGAAGCAACGTAAATGCCCATCGACAGATGAATGGATAAAGAAGATGTGGTACATATATACAATGAAATATTACTCAGCCATAAAAAGGAATGAAATCGGGTCATTTGTTGAGACATGGATGGATCTAGAGACTGTCATACAAAGTGAAGTAAGTCAGAAAGAGAAAAACAAATATCGTATATTAACACATATATGGGGAACCTAGAAAAATGGTACAGATGAACCAGTTTGCAGGGCAGAAATTGAGACACAGATGTAGAGAACAAACGTCTGGGCACCCATGGGGGAAAGTGGCAGGGTGGTGGTGGTGGTGGTGTGATTAATTGGGCGATTGGGATTGACATGTATGCACTGATGTGTATAACATTGATGACTAATAAGAACCTGCTGTATAAAAAAATAAATAAAATAAAATTCAAAAAAAATCAGACACAGAAAGCAAACCCCAAGTCTACAGTCACTCCTGAAGTCCACTGCCTCATTTTTGGGAACATTCGTTGTCTATTCAGGTATTCCACAGATGCAGGGTTTATCAAGTTAAATGCGGGGATATAATCCACTGCTCCTGCACCTGCACAGAGAAATTTCCCTTTCTCTTCTTTGTACACACAGCTCCTGGGGTTCAACTTTGATTTTGGCCCTGCCTCTGCATGTAGGCCACCCTCGACCTTGTCTTCCCCACCCAGACAGAAGAAGGTTAAAGCAGCAGCTGATTATGGCTCTCTTGCTCACTCAGGCTTGGGAGAGGGAGGGGGGCGGTAGTCATAGTTGGAACGTGGGGCCAGCCTGCAGCAGCAGAGGCCAGCATGATGTTGCAAGAGCCTGAGGTGTGCTGTGTGTTCTCCAGGGGAAGTTGTCCCTGGATCATGGGACACTGGCAGTGATGTGCTGCACAGGTTCCCGGTGGGGTGTGGGTAGTGACCTGCATTTGTACACAGGATTCTTGGTGGCAGTGGTGGCAGTGTTATTGATCCATGCCCACCTCTGGGGTCCAAGATGATAGCTGCAGCTCATGCTTATCTCTGGAGCTTGCTTACGTGGTGCTCTACCGTCTGTGGGCACATGGAGCAGGAAGCCCTTCTCCCTGCGCAACCTGAAACTATGGTCTCTTGCCTCTCTGGCAGGTCCAGACTTTTTCCCGGACTCCCTTCTAGCTAGCTGTGGCGCACTAGACCCCTTCAGGCTGTCTTCATTTAGCCAACTTCAGTCCTCTCTCTGGGGACTTTAGCCAACTTCAGTCCTCTTTAGCCAACTTCAGTCCTCTCTCTGGGTTTGATCTCTGAAGCCTGCGCCTCAGCTCCCAGCCCCCACCTGTCCCAGCGGGTGAGCAGACAAGCGTCTCAGGCTGGTGAGTGCTGGTTGGCACCGATCCTCTGTGCAGGAAGCTCTCCACTTTGCCCTCTGCACCACTGTTGCTGTGCTTTCCTCCGTGGCTCCGAAGCTTTCCACTCTCCCCACCCCATCCCCACTAGTGAAGGGGCTTCCTAGTCTGTGGAAACTTTTCTTCCTTCACAGCTCCCTCCCAGAAGTGCAGGTCCCATGCCTATTCTTTTGTCTCTGTTTTTTCTTTTGCCCTACCCATGTATGTGTGGATTTTCTTGCCTTTTGGGAAATCTGAGGTCTTCTGCCAGCATTCAGTAGGTGTTCTATAGGAGCTGTTCCACATGTAGATGTAATTTTGATGTATTTGTGGGGAGGAAGGTGATCTCCACATCTCACTCCTCCACCATCTTGAAGGTCTCCTGCATTATTGTAATTGTCAATTCAAGTGAGGATTCCTGGGTCTCAGCTCCAGCCTTCTGAATGAGAATCTCCAATGGGAGAGAGCCTGGGAGTCTATTTGATACTTATGCTCACTGTATTGAAAGAATCATAAGATTTATTTGGAATCTAGAAGACAAAGATAACTATTTGAATAAATTTTTTATCTTAAAAAGTTAATCTCAGAGTTACTTATTAAAACAGATTTCTTATTAGTTATTATGAGGAGTTTAACAGATATTCATAGTACACAAAATTCCCAATGCTCAGAAGCTAAATCAAGATATGATGAAGATAAAGATAATATCAGCATCAGCAACTATATGTTTTCAGGCAAATAAGTTAAAGCAAAGCTTAGGGAAATGAAAGCTAGAGAGAGAGATGCAGAAAGCAAAAGAGAAAACACGACTTTATGTGTTTGCGTATGTGAGAGTGATAAATTAACCTGACTGCCATTCAAAGAAAAACAAAATAGTAAAACATTTTAACTTGACACACTGAAGGAACCATAAATCATTCATTCAAGAATTACCCAAATTAGGAAGTTAGTGACATATAGTTTAAGGAAAACCTCACAGAGTACTAATTTCTTTCTGGTTGAATATTTAGTTATAACTAAATCCAGTTTTTATGCATAATAAATCATCATACTGTAAAATACAATGCTTTCTAAGATCATTTTACTTCATAAAATGTTTACAACCTCAAAATTCATCTAGAGAGAGCATATTGGAAAAAAGAACACAGAAGAACAAATATGATAAATGATAAAAACACAATAGGCTTATGTACAGGAAGTTGGACAATTGTGAGATATATAAACACAATTCTATGCCATTGATTAAGCACAAAAAGCTTTAAGTGTTCTTAAAATATTTTAAGATATTTATAACTTTGTATCAGAGAAAGAGAGATAGTGTCACATAGTAATCGTTTTTTACTTTAGAAAAAAATTCTGAACAACATTTTATTCTTAATTATACTATTTATAACCTAATCTTAGTTTCTGGTAAAATGGACTTCACTCGTTTTTTTTCCCCAATAATAAACCACCATTTATTCAACTAAAATAAACTGGAATGAAAATGCATAATTCTTAAACTTTATAGTATTTTGATAATTAATAGTAGAGATTCTGAATATATAGACATAATCATTTACATCTTCTTTTTAGAACTTTGACTATATTACTTTTTCTTAGTTAGCCTAGGTAAAAGCTTATAGATTTGATTCATCGTTTCAAAGAACCAGCTTTTTGTTTTGTTGATTTTCTCTATTGATTTCCAGTTTTCATTTTCATTGATTTCTACTCTAATTTTCACTATCTTTTCTCCTACTGACTTTAGATTTAATTTATTCTTCTTTTTCTGGTTTCCTAAGGTAGAAACATAGTTATTGATTTTAGATCTTTCTTCCATTATGATATACACATTCAGTGCTATAAATTTCCATTGAAGCACTGCTTTTGCTACATCCCACAGATTTTGATGTTTTCATTTTGTTCATAATAGTTTTTAATTTCTCTTGAGATTTCTTATTTAATGCCTGTGTTATCTAAAAGTATGTTGTTTAATTTCCACAAATTTTGGGCTATTCTGGCTATCTTTCTGTTGTTGATTTTTAGTTTAAATCCACTGTGGTCTGAGAGCAGTCATTGTATGATTTCTACTTTTTAAAACATGTTAAAGTGTGTTTCATGGCCAAAAATGTGGCCTATCTTGGTCAATGTTACCTATGAGCTTGAGAAGAATGTGTGTTCTGCTGTCATTGAATGAAGTAGTCTATAGATGTCCATTATATCATGTTGCTTGATGGTGTTATTAGTTCAACTATGTCTTTACTGACTTTTTGCTTGCTGAATATGTCCATTTCTAATAGATGAGTGTTAAAGTTTCCATGTGTCATAGTGGATTTATCTATTTCTCCTTGTGGTTCTATCAGATTTTGCTTCACGTACGTTGATGCCATGAAGCACACACACACATTACTCTTATGTAATGACTTTCTAGATCCCTGATGATTTTCTTTGTTCTGAAGCCACTCTGCAATTAATATAGCTACTCCTGCTTTCTTTTGATTAGTGTTAGCATGGTATATCCTTCTTTAACTCTTTGCTTTTAATTTATATGTACCTTTATACTTAAAGTGGGGTTTTTGTAGACATCATATAGTTGGGTGTGGTTTTTTGATCCACTCTGACAGTCTGTGCCTTTTAATTGGTATATTTAGACCATTGATGTTCAAAGTGACTATGAATATAGTTGGATAAATATCTACCATATTTGTTAGTGTTTTCTATTTGTTGCCCTTGTTCTTTGCTTCTGTTTTTTTTCTTACACTTTTTTTCTGTCTTTTGTGGCTTTACTTGAACATTTAATATGATTCCATTTCTCTCCTTCCTAGGCATATCAATTATACTTCTATCTTCTCTTTTTTTATTAATGAACTTTTATTATTTCAAACATTTTTCATTGGCTCAGTTATATTTGTGCCTCTTATTGTAAAGTTACCGTAGATCTCTTTTGAAATTAAGTAAGTATAAAAAATTAATAAATGTATAAGCAAAATCAGGCTAATATGTCTATTGTACATTTTCTTATGAAAATGAATACTCAGATCTTCAATCCAGAAAGAAATAAGATGAGGGGGAAAAGCTTTAAAATTAAAAACACCTTTTAAAAAATACAAATATTAAGAGTGATATTACAACTGTATCTTGCCCTTATTTGATTCATGTCATCCTGGAGACTGAACATCCAGGAGACTTTCTTTGACTGAAGAGAGTCAAAGAAAGAGGGAGCCAGGGAGAGGGGTTTCCAAAGACCAGGGGGAAGAGAGTGTCTGAAAGTGTCAGAGTGTTCAAAGACAGCCAGAAAAATCAGGGCTAAAAGTAGGCCTGGTCTGGGCTATGATGAGGCACTTTCAGGGAAGAAGGAGTCCATTCATACATAGGTCTGTACTATGAATTGATGTTTTGTACTAGGAATTTGATGTTATTCCCATAAGGATAAGATCTCTCATGTTGGAAACTTTGCTGGGGTTTCATTCTCTTTGAAGAAGTACAGAGAATGCATCATTTTTATTGTAATTAAGTACACAGGGGAGTTCTGTGGATCCCTGTGTCTACTGGCAAAGAGAGCTTCAAAGCAGTCGTGTGTCCTCATGTGTCCAGCTGTGCTGATCAGCCAGTATGTACCCCAAAGTAATATGCCACATCAAGTTATTTAAATTCCCAGATGAGAGAAAAAAATGGGTAAGAAAAAGGAACTATTGAAAAGAGATACGGTCAGAGGAGGTCAGGCAAATGAGCTTCCTTCCTTTAGATAAAAACTTTCTTAAAAATTTACAATCTGCTTAAAGAATGATTTTTGATCCCTAGTGTGAAGATATGTACCATGATTACTGTTACATGATAACTGTCAGAGATAATATGCACTTATACACTCTATAGCTTTAAGTGATGTAATATATGCTGTAGAACGGAAGGTAGTCAAATATTTGTAAAATATACAGGTGGATGCTCTTTTTCCTGCTATGTCTCAGTGTCACGTTCATGCCTACAGAGGACAAAAACCATACTATTTATACTTTTCCTGCGTCTCCTACATTTGAAATATATTTACAAAATACTAGAATTAATACCAAAGCAAAATTTGTGCAAACATTTCCGATGAATATCAGTATGCACATTTTTGAGAGATTTTGAGACTTAATGGATTTAAATAAGATAAAAAAAACTCTTCTGTTTAGTTAATTATTTAATAAACTATGAAGCTGTCAGAATTCCTTCTTTAAACTGAAACTGTGTAGCAGAAGTGAAAGTTTTGTGAAGTAGAAGTAAAACTCATATTTTACCTGAATTGCAAATTCAAGAGACTACCTTGTCTTAAAGGAACTCAGCTGAATAAAGAATAATGTGAGACACTAAAAACATGGATAAGGTCAGAAGTAGCATATTCTGAATGCAGAACTTAGCAAATAACTGACACATAAGAAATGTGATAAAATTCTATGAGAAATATAGAAATATATTACTTTCACATTTTGCTTTCCTGATAGAGTCCTAGTGAGTAAGGCTTGTATTTTGGATCTTGTGTTTCTACTAGGAATAGGTCTGAGTGCCTCAGTCTATACATCAGGTGGAATAAAGGAGAAAAAGAAATATCAAGGGCTTCAAGTTCTATTCAGTGGAATGTAATGTTTACCTGTAATCCCTCACCACATCTTTCTAGAAGGACAGTAAGTGGATTTTAAGAAAGACATGTACTTGTGAAACTATAGTAAAATAGAGAAGAAAACAACAACACAAGCTAGAAAGCAAACTCAAAGAAACCAAGCATAGACAGGAAGAGAGGAAAGCTGAGAACAACTAAATATGTACTGCAGAACTCCCAGAGCCTCAGGAACTGGTGACAACACAGGCCTCCAGGAGTGCAGGTTAATTCACCCTGCGGTGATGCCCATTCCAGGGAGTGTTGCTCACAGGTTTGGATTAACTAAACTCAGAAATGCCACTTCATCACTTTTGCCATTTTTCTCTTTGTACAGCCCACATGGAAGGAGAGGGGATTACATAGGGCAGGAAGACCAGGAGGCAGAATCATGGGAGGCCATCCTGGAAGCTGCCCACCTCTCTTATCAAATTCTTAAGAAAGAGTCAATGTAAGAAAAGACCATCTTTGGTAAGAATTAAGTGAAGTCATCCTTGGAAATGAAAAATGTTAAATGTAGTTTTCAAAACTTTGTCAGAGATGAAGACTGGAGAAAATAATAGAAAAATGCATTCATGCAAAAAATAAAGATGTTACGAAAACCTTGCAGTATAGGTAGTTGTTATGCACCTGACTGATTTCTTCCTCTCAGATCAATGGACTGACTTTCAGACTCTCAGACTCCTGAACAGCTATTTTAAGAATTATAGATAAAAGTTCAAGATTTTACAAATGCTGCCCAGCCTTACATTCACTTGACATGTTGATATCATTTAATTGTTTTCATTGGTCAGTCTCCTATAATAGCAAATATCATTGTACTGAAGTTGATGAGTTGATTAACAGCCTTGCTTGTTAAGTGTTGGTTAATTATAAAAGCTATAATATTATTATCCACTATTTAAAATAAAAAATCATTATGATCCTAAGCATTAGGTAAAGTTTTTCACTGATTGTGACTCTAGAAAAAATGTCATAGCTTTAGGGATAAATATATAATTGAAGAAAATTATTTTATCTTCAACACAGTTGCTTCTGTTTTCATCAAATAGAACTAAATTTGATTTTGATTTATTTACCCTGATCAATTTATTCAGTGAGAATTTTATGCAGTTTTGTTTTAAGGAAACAACTTCTTTTGTGAGAGAAAAAAAAGTAAACTAGATGAAAAGTCAGCTGTATCATACAGTCTTTGTCAATTCTGATCACATCTTAAAGGCCATTATAAAACTCTGAGTACATGTACATTTTTTCAGATAATCTGTACCTTGCCTGTAAGACACTAATGTTAAATATTTTCTGGAGTAAGTGTATTTCTTGCCTATATTTTATGTAATATACCTGCATAATTATTTATTTTAATGTTCCTCATGAAGATGCTTTGGTTAAATAGGTAGATGACAAGATTTAATTTTCTCTCTCTATATATATTTCTATATAATACTTGTAATCAATAGATCTTAATGGGTCTCTTCTCCAGTAAATAATTAATAGTGAAGTCAAATTTTTTTGAAATATGGAAATGTGAATTTGCCTTTTCAAACCAGCACTCAAAAATAATTAGCAAAAAATTTTTGGGGAAAGCGTTGTGTGTGTGTATACACACACGTGTATGTGCATGTGCATGTGTTTGGGTAGAGATAGACAGGAAGAGAAGCATAGAGAAATGTACTACTTAATCCTATGGTTTTGTGTTGGGCATCCATGAGGCTACATTAGGGATGAATTTTAGTTATGCTGCTCAGCAGTCTTGAGAGGTACTGTGCTGAACTGAAGGTGGGACAACTGGTGTACACACACACACAAGTTGGATATTCTCATCTGGTCTGGGTCACTGGCTCTCATAACATCTCAACATGTTCTGAAATCAGCTGAGCAAACGGCCAAGCCCACAGCCCTGGAGCCCCTCGACAATGGATGGCTTAGTTTTGCCTCTCATCAGCGAGAGAACTGAAGATTGGCCCTTTCTTCGTTGTGATTCTTCTAGTTTCCTCCTTGGAGAACCCACAAAGCTAGAAGATGGTACTAAGTGAATGATGTGGGCTCCACAGTTATTATTAATGACCTCATAAAACAAATGATGCTCAGTATTAAAGAGCACCATGGAGCCTGACCATGTCTGTGCTGGTTCTTACTCATCAAAACCCATATATAGGGCTTCCCTGGTGGCGCAGTGGTTGAGAATCTGCCTGCTAGAACCCTGGTCTGGGAGGATCCCATATGTTGCAGAGCAACTAGGCCCGTGAGCCACAACTACTGAGCCTGCGCGTCTGGAGCCTGTGCTCTGCAACAAGAGAGGCCGCGATAGTGAGAGGCCCGCGCACCGCGATGAAGAGTGGCCCCAGCTTGCCACAACTAGAGAAAGCCCTCGCACAGAAACGAAGACCCAACACAGCAAAAATAAATAAATAAATAAATAAATAAATAAATAAATAAATAAATAAATAAACTCCTACCCCCAACATCTAAAAAAAAAAAAAAAAAAAATCCATATATAGATTTAGATGAAATTAGCTAATTTATTAAACATAATGGAGTTAAGAGAGATGAAGTGGGATCATGATTTTATCAGTAATATGAGACATGTATATGTAGAAGAATTTTGAATGGAGCTTGGATTACTGAATGACAAAGGAACGGTTCTTTCCTTCTTATAGTGGGTGAAGTGTTTAGCACTTTTTGCAAAAAAAAGAGAAATTAGTCAAGGAGGATAAGAGAATATTGAAAGAGAAATAGGAGGAGGATGGGAAGCAGTAGACTGGGGGACGGGTGGAGGTGGTCATCAGCACCTGCTTACAGGGCAAAGAGACCAAAAGCAGAGCTCCTACTGCTCCTGTGCCCACCTGCCCAACTTAAGCACCTTGGGTGGGGGAGGGCTGTGCAATTTAAATAAAGAAAGTGCAGCAGTGGTTTATACAATGGCCTTAATGTGCAACACAGGTGATCACAGCATGCACAGGTATGAACCTAATGTAAAGAATACAACACCAGAGGTTTGAAGTCACTGGAACCCGTGGTAATAAGGCCTATTTGTGTAAAAAAAAAATTTAGCCTAATGCTCTGATAATTGAATTTTCTTTAGCACTTTTTAAAAAATGCACTAATTTTCTAGTTGACTTAGAAATCAAAGAAAAAAATTGCTCTCACAGCTTCACAGATATCGATTGACGAGAAACACAAAACCCAAAAGTTTTGAGTTATGTTTTACTTGGGGACCTTACTGAGGACTATAGCCCAGGAGACAGACTCTCAGTTAGCTCTGAGGAAATATTCCCCAGAGTTAAGGAAGGAGCCAGGATATATAGGAGTTTGGGCTGAAAAAAAACAATGTAGTCAAACATCAAAAGATTAAAGCTAATCAGAGAAAACCGGACATCTCAAGTTAATGATTTTAGTGCTTTTCGAGAGTCTGGACTCATTGAAATTATTCCTTTGACATGCATCTTAGCTATCTAGGGCTAGTACCTTGTTTTTCTCTAATCTGAATTCCCCTCGGGGGCACTGTCAGAGGGGAGCTGCAGTGGCTGGTGGCTTGATGGTGGGCAACATTCATTCTTGACTGAAATGGCAGGTAACATTTTTTATTCTGCAGAGGGGAAGAAGAAAACAGGCAAGTCCAGCCCTCAGGCCCAACCCTTCTCACTGTCTGTTCTGTCTCATGCATCTGCCCACAGCCAGAAGAATATTTAAGATGCAAACACTTCACTCTGCAACAGACAACCTGAGTTGAAACTGCAGTCCTGCGTTGTCTGGGCAAGTAGTGAACAATATCGAATGAGGAGTCATCCCTGCCTGCAAATGGCCACAAGCCAGGGAACAGACAGGTTGAGTAGGTGGAGAAGTTTTATGAGGACTGGGCTGGAGAGGCCTGGTTTCCCTCTCAACCTCAGAATATATGGCTAGGATCTTCTCTCTTTGATTTCTAAGATTTCTAACTTAAGAATCTTTTTATAGCCTCTTCTCCACTTTGAAGGTGCTGGAAAGAAAATATACCTAATATCATAGACTCTTATCTACTGATTTGTGGGTAAAAGAAAATACTGTATTTTCTTGATGATAAAGCACAAATTCGTCACTTAGTATTTCAGAAAACAGAATTTACCTTTCAAGTCATACTTACATTTCAAAGTGGTAATGTTTACTTTTTTAAATTTTTACTAAAAACTTATTTATTCTATGCTGTCCCTTCTATTCGATGGTATTTTGGAATCTAGAAAATATGTAGAACTAAGACTCTTCTGGGCTCAAAAGAGTAAATACTTATTGTTGGGGATGACTAGGGAAAATGAGCAAACAATATCTGTGAACTTGATATTAAAAAGGACAATTGAGGGAGACGATGGAGAAAGAAAGAAACCTAGTGTTTTTAAAAAAGGAAACAGGTGGAGGGAGAAATGTGGGGAATGCTGCAAAGCTGCTGCTTTCCCCATTGTGGAAGGCAGATTGTTTCACTGGAGAACTGGCTGATAATGTCAGGACATGCAGTTGCGTGAAGTTACCCCCTAGGTATAAACTCTTTTATGATGATAGGGACAGAGTAAAGGGACAAAGTAGGTGATTAAATAGCTAATCCCACTAGAGGATTGTAAGTAGAAAAAAATATGGGAGACCCCTGAAGTTAATGATTATTCAAGAAAGCAGGTTTGCTTAACCACAAAACCAAGCAGGCTTGCTTAGCAACAAAACCATTCAACAGAAGCACGAGACATGCCCGAAACAATAAAACAGTGGTAGCATGAGACTACCTGACATCCTGCCCAGTAAGCTCAGTAGGTTAATGATCCCTAGGACATGCTCTCTGCACAAATAAAGACAATAATTTATGGAAAGGTGACATTTCAAAGTGAAAGACTCTCATTGTACTGAGACCTAAAATAATTTTTCCATAGTGCCATGACAGTCCTAGCTTGACCATGTAAGGACGAGAACACTCCCTTGCCCAACCTGGAGGATGAGCGGATGATGGAAGCTTGATGTCTACTCAAGAGTGAGGAAGAAAGTGTTCATTTCTCCCTCCCCGCTTTTCCGTTGATTATAAAACTGTAGCCCACTAAATGCAGCACCCTCTCACCTGCCCACTTGTAAGCCTCACAACCATCCTATTCTAATAAATCACTTCTTATCTATCACTTTGCCTCTTGCTGAATTCTTTCTGCACTGAGACATAAAGGACCAGAGCTCCTCGGAGCCATCCGAAATGACAGCAAGCGGTTTCAATGATAGATGTTGACGTATTTAAAAGGAGAGTCCTGGGCTTCCCTGGTGGCGCAGTGGTTGAGAGTCCGCCTGCCGATGCAAGGGACACAGGTTCGTGCCCCGGTCCGGGAAGATTCCACATGCCGCAGAGCGGCTAGGCCCGGGAGCCATGGCCGCTGAGCCTGCGCCTCCGGAGCCTGTGCTCTGCAACGGGAGAGGCCACAACAGTGAGAGGCCCGCGTACCGCAAAAAAATAAATAAATAAATAAAAGGAGAGTCCTCAGGGCTTTTGGAAAATAAAGCGATCCAGACAGGAAAGGATCTTGAAAGGTTAAATGCCAGTATCAGGGAAAAGAGATAAATTCATGAAGAGAGGGAGGGAGGGAGGAGGAAACCCCCCATCCCACCCCCGTGTCTAGAGGGAGTGAATGGCCAAGGGATTCCCTGGCTTGTTGGAAAAGGTGAGAGTAGAAGGGCAATGAGGAGATGTTCTGCATGTTATTAAGGATGGTTTCTGTCTAAGACTGAATGTGTGAAAATCACTTTCAGGTGAGAAGGATGCAGTGCTTACAAGCTGTGTCTTCTGAACTGGTTTGTCCACAGTCACATCAGGCTTAGGGAACAGCTCAAAAACCAACAACAAAAAACAAGCAAGGTGAAAGGCACAGGTGTACATATCTCAGCAAGATACATCATTTTACAGCCAGAGCTACCAAAAGTAAGCCATCAAGTGATAAAGACCACCGAGAGGCACTTGCTTTACTATGGAAAGCACTGCTTGCTGTAATCATTGAAAATTGTGCAGGAAGGAGGCAGTGTGGGAGAAAATTTAGGAACAAAATCCCCTGCCATCCTAGAAAACCTCAGCACAAAAGCAGAAGAAAAAGAAAACAGTTTTATTATTGAATAAGCATTGAAGCACACATCACAGGCAGTCTGCTAACGACATTGGACATTGCGAAAGAAATGAAAGAAAATTTAACCCTTTCGTACAGCTGGGCAGCTAAGATTCATTATGTACATGATCTCAAGATAGATGATAATTCACCCTCACGTTATAGGATGGGACAGTACCCTCTGTCACAAGTAGTTCACCCTAAATTCATTTGGTAATTGGGGTGGCCATCTGTGGTAGCTAACTGCCTTTATCCAAGGAGAAATAAACTTCTCACGTCTTTATGACAAGAAATAGTTTTAAAACTTGGAGCCAGGCAGTTAGGCTCTTGCCCTCCTGCTGAGACTGGGAGATAAGGGCATAATCTTCCTTGATAAATACATTTCAAAGAGATGGCTCCTGGAACACTGAGAAAAACTGTCTTGGGGTGTAAAAGTGGGGAGAGGCTTGTTTAAGCTTTAAAAGGATTTACATACATCTCAAAAGGAGAGAGAAAGAATTTACAGTTACAAGTTTTCTAAAGTAAATGCTCTAAAAAAAGGGGGGAGGAAGAAATTACTTTTCTCTTTTTTGCACCAGGAAAAACTAACTTTTTAAAAACAAAATTTGTGTTTGCCCTTATAGCGCCAGAAATCCCATCTGAAGTTGTACTTCAGTTGTAACAGGAGATTTCCAGGCCTAAAAGCCTCCGAGCATGCTTTGTCTGCCCCACAGAGGATGATGTTCATTTTTAAGTTTGCTGCCCGAATTTAAATATCAGACGATTGCCCGTGAAATCCAGACTTGCTGCATCCCAGAAAACTCAGACTATTTTGTAGCAGTCAGCTGGAGTGAAGATTAAAATATTAAAGTGTCATCCCACTGTTATTTCAAAGAGAATTTATTTGCTGTTAATGAGCTAAATACTATGGTGAAAATCTACACTGCACAGCACCAGGAATGACGACATTTCTAGATACAAATAATAACGACCATTTATTGAGCACTTGTCATGTGCCATGCTGTTTTAATCTCTTCACTCCATTGGGGAAGGAGGAATTCCTGCCCCAAGTTGTGAGGATGCCAAACACAGGACACTGGGCAGGTGCAATTGACAGCAGTTTATTAGCCACACGGGGAGAAGGACACTGCACACGCCATGCATAGCCACACGGGGGATGCCCTTGGGAACAGAGTGAACAACCGGGCTGGGGGAGGCAGGCTTTGTAGTGTCAAGAGTGTGGACTCTCCCCAGTTCCCACAGGAGGATGTCACTCTCTGGGTTGAATAAGCCTGCGAGCTGGCAGGGAGCTGAAGTCTGGTCCTTAGGGCTAAGCAGGTACCGTGCCTGGTCTGTTAGATAAGGAGGGTGGTTTGACTAGTGCACCTTGCCCACAGGAGCAGAGTGTGGAGGGGAACTGTGGTTATGATCTCAGATGACCTTGGCCTGCAGAGGCTTGAAGCAGGGTTTAAGTTCCTGGCCAGAGACTGAGGTCGGGTCACGGCAGTGAGAGCGCCGAATCTTATAGCCACTAGACCAGTGGTCAGTGACAAGGCCCTGGCCCTTCGGCCTTGCAGAAAAGAATTCCCACAAAGACAGAAAGTAGTGTAACAAGTAAAGTATTTATTAGGAGAAAAAAAGAGTACAGTATGTGTGGATAGACGCAAGGGCGGACTCAAAGAGAGAGTCACAGCCTCATGGCAGTTTAAATCACTTATATGGGGCATTTCTTCCAGGTTACCTTTGGCCAATCATTTTGATTTGCCTGGTTCAGAGTCTGTATTTGGTGTATCTCAGGATCCTCCCAAGTGTGTGTACACATCTCTTAGCCAAGATGGATTCTACCAAAGAGGCCTGTGGGTAGTTAGCATCACTTACAATGGGGTGGCGCCTCCTCGCTTTTTGTATTGGTCCACAGAGAACGAACTCTAACTGTTTGCCCCAGGGGCCTATCTATCTCCTGCCTCAGTTAGACCCTTCGAAATCCTCTCAGTTTTACATCCAATGGATAATATTAATTTTAGACTTATCCTCACACAGGCATATTAACTATTTTCATGCTCATAACACTTCTATGAAGTAGTCCTGTTCTTATGGCCACTTTACAGTTGGGAAAGCTGAGATCCTGAGAAGGGAAGTGATTTAACCACAGTCACACAGCTAGAAGTAACCAGGATGAGTCTGGCTCCAGGGCCAGGACCCTTCTTCCTACCCAGTAATGAAAGAGAAAGAACATTTTTACAGCTTCTTCGGTGTTAAGCTAGTAACAACCTTTTTAAATGTAATAAATAAAAATAAATAAATAAAAATTAGAAAAAACACCTTGGCCCGTTGAGTTTAAAAGATTTCCAGAATAAGGTGTTTTATTTCCAAAATTGTTTTTGCCTCTTTTGAACAAAGATCCCTACTTGATGAAGCCAAGTGCTGATCTGTGAATGGTTCATGGAATAATTATTCCCTAATCCTGGTAGTTCCCGAAAGTAACTATCAGGAAAAATTGAGAAAGACTTTGAAATGGGCAAAAAAGATTACTGGGCGTCCTGTCTAGGACATTTTGGGTTATCTCTATCTTTCATTGTCTGATGTATTTTACAGCTCTGCAAGTTGTAGAATTTTTATAGGAAAGTAAGTTTTCTTATCCTTAGAAAAACAAATTGGTCCCTAGAAATGCTATTGAGTATTATCATGTGGATACTGAGCAATTTTGTATGTTTTGAATTCTACAAATGTGTATGTTTTGAATTCTCTTTTTAACTACTTGTAACACTTTACTGGTTCCCTTGTGCTAAATCAAATCTTTGACACACGTTTATTTTGTACTTATATGAGAGTCATGATGTATCCCTTTCTTTTTAAAAGAGTATCATTTTTTACACCATTTTAAAGCTTACACTCCATTTACAGTTATGCTGCATATAGCCAATATTTTGTAATAACTAAAAAAAAGTACCTTTTAACACAGCTAACAATATTAAAACATTGCCTTTGTAATTAAAATTGTATGACACAACTCTCTGGTTTGAATTTAAATTAGATTTGTATGAGAAAATATTAACCTGCAGTCTATCAGAAAACTAGTTTCTATTTGGTGTTTTAAAACAAGTTTTAGTTCTTAGAAATAAATATCTAAGAATCAAATTAAGTGAGGCACGTGAGAAGATGAAGTTGGTTCTTAGGAAGTGATAACAACTGTCTTGTCAAACCACATTAGTATAATATCTAAAATCTGAATCATTCATTATTTGGTGTCATCACATAGATTAGTTTAAAGGAAGAAGTTAGCTCAGATGTGCTGGCTCCCAGCAAAGTCCTCTCCCTTGCCAACTACAAATTGGCACATGCCATCTACCTCTTCAAGGATTAAATCATAAGCTGCAGCAGCTGCTGACCTTCAACACCCCCTGAAAAGAGTTCAGGGTGAAGATCAGGAATAAGGCACTCTGTGCTCTGGGATAAACTGGCAAAACAGGTCTTCAGGTAGTTAGATATTTTCAGGAGAAGATTTTCTGAGCCAATTCTTGCATCTCCTTGTATCTATAAAAGCACTAAAATCCATCATGGTGATGTCTGCTCCTCATGACGGGCAGCAACCTTCTGCAAAAATTATGTGCCTGAGTGCATAAACTCCACCAAAATCACATATATACTGACCTTCCCCTCCTACAACTTTGGAGCAGTTTCTCAGAGTTATCTAAAATGTTGTCTCCTGGGCTCTAATCCTCATTTTGCCCCAAATGAAACAACTCACAACTCTCACATTGTGCTTTTTTTTTTTTTTTTTTTTTTTTCAGTCAACACCTGCTAAAATGACTAAATGGATAAAATACCCTTTCTTCCTTTTCATTGCACGGGGGAACCCCAGGGCTCCTGGCTCACAGAGCTGCAATCCCAAGTCTGTTCCCTGGGCAGGGATCTCACTTAGATGGCCACAATAGAATTGGCTAAAAGGCCCCAGTGGGCAAAGGCAATTCAAATATGGTGTTTTGGTTACTTTTCATTTTAATTTAGCTTCAAACATATAGAGAATTATGAAAGTAGAACAAAGAATGCTCCTTCCCCTTTTTGTTATTGCTGTTCTTTGCTTGTTTTCTGAATTCTGAATTTGTATTTGTCCCTTTCCCCCTGAAATGCTTTATTCTGTAATTCCAAAGAGCATGGACATTCTCTTACACATGTTCAAAATCAGGATATTTAACATGGATACAGTACTATCCTCTAACTCACAGTCCTTATTTAAATGTTATCATTTGTACCAATAATGCCCTTCATAGCTATTTATCTTCCTGTGATTCCTCAGGATCACAGATTGTCATCACCCTTTTACTTTCCTTTAGTTAAGAACAGCTCCTCAGCCTTTGTTTTTCTTTCTTGATCTTGTCATTAATAATGATTACAGGCCAGTCATTCTGTAGAATGTCCCTCATTGGGTGATTGTCTGATGTTTCTTCATGATCAGAGTCATGTTATACCTTTGGAAGTAACAACACAGAGTGATGTTGTGTCCTGCTCAGTACTTCCTATCAGGAAGCACATGATTCCAGTTTGTTCTGTTATTGTTTTCTTGTTTAGGATCAAATAACTTTTAATTGTTTCATGTACAAAGTGGAAAAAGTTTCAAAATTTCATAATTAATCATGTTCATTATACATCAGAAGTGGTCATTTGACACCAAAAATGGCATTTGGTAAGTCTATAATATGGAAAAGAAGTCAATTCATTGTCATCTTCTGCCACTGAAGAAGGCATGCATTACTTCCAGGCTTCACATGGAAGACAAGTAGACTGGTGCCTTTTCATATTTCACACATGCACATCAGGAATACTTTTTTGGGTAAATTTAGCTATGCCCAACGTATTTACAATAGCAGAGTGAACTTGGACCTATGGCTATGGAGAATAAAAACCACAGAGTAAATGAGATAATTTTTTACTATAATGAAAGACTTTTTTTTTAAATACAAAGCTGGCTTCTCTTTATTTACATCTATCTTCCTTCCCTTCTTTCTTCCTTCCTTCCTGCCTCTTTTCGTTTTTCAGTCTTTTATCCCTTATGGCTACTTTTTCAAAGTAAAACATTCGTTTATTTAAATTGGAGTATAGTTGATTCATCAATAAAATATTGTGTTAATTTCTGCTATACAGCAAAGTGATTCAGTTATATATATATACATTCTTTTTTATATTATTTTCCATTATGGTTTAACACAGGATATTAAATATAGTTCCCTGTGCTATATATACAGTGGGACCTTGCTGTTTATCTATCCTACAGAGAAGAGTTTGCATCTGCTAACTCCAAACTCCCACTCCCTCTCTCCCCCACTCCCTCCCCCTTGTCAACAATAGGTCTGTTCTCTATGTCTATGAGTCAATACAACTATAAGATAACAATGCTACTTGCTGCATATGTGTGTGTGTATATATATATATATATATGGAAATCAATTACAATATGAATGTGTCGATTGTTCTGAATTTATGTTTTTAAAAACACTTCCTAAGTTCTGCTGATCTGCACTGCATTTACTCTGCAAAGACAAATAGTGGTTGTATTAGCTTTGATTTAAGATGATCTATTTCATTGTGACTTGATCTGAGAAGCAATGAGTATTTAGTCGATATGTAAAATGTAAGACACTGATTTCACTGCGAAAGTCCAGCAAAGCAGCTTTCCCTATATTTATAAAATATTAATTTAAAATAGTCAAATATATTTTGCTTCCAATAATGTGTAGAATAATAGGATTTGCTTTCCAGTGTACCATTTTGAGCGTATTAAAGAACCAGTTAATCATAAAATTTTATGCAAATAATGATTAGGAGCCAACTTGTAGGATATTAGATATGACATACCTGAAAGTGAATATAAATTGCATTCAGCTTTCTGGTGGTATCTGGGAATAAATTTCTGATTTAATTAGATGTATAATCTCTGTTTCAGAATTTATAAGTAGTTAAAATCATGCAATGGGTGCAGATAGTTTTTAGCTAATAGAGTTTTACTCAATTTAGCGTCTAACGTTTTGAAAACAATTTTGAACTAGCCACTCTCAGTCATCTTATTTGAAATTTTTGCAAATAAGTCTCCAAAATATACAATAACTATTTTATTAGAGTTGTAAGTAAAAACATTTCCTTTATATTATAAAGTATAATGCATTTCTCATTAATTTCATATAAATCATATTCACCAATATTTTAGAAATAATTATTTTGGGAAACATTGTCTTATGAAAGTGAAGAATATGAAGTTCAAAAGTTTTTCTGATGCACACACATTCAGATAATGTTGTACTAAAAAGACTAGAATTGCAGTGAAATTTTAGTTTGCCAACCTAAAGGAGCATAAATATGTATATTTCCATTAAAATCAGCTGTGCCTCCTGATCACTGTGCTGGTGCAAACACAGTGTAATGTATACTGGGCAAAGTTTATTTTGGCTCTAAAGGTGAAGCTTGAATTTTTCTTTTTCTTGATAGACTGAATTATATACTAGCCTAAAGAATAAAATGACTTTCACAGAGAATGACAAATGTTATATAACTAAGTGAGATTTTTCAATCATGTAGTGATCCCATCGTCTTGTTTCCTATCCATATTCTAGGCTAAGGAGTTGCCTCAAGTCACTTTTTTTTTTTTTACCTCCTGCCATTCCTTTCCCTTGGTCCTCTACCTTCCGGTTCCTATGGTCACCTGCAATTCACAAGATTTTACGTTGGATGGATGCAACCAACCGCATCTGATGTCTTAATATTTTCTCGGCCTTAGGCAAAAAAGGGGTGCAGGGGGAGGTAAGTATTTAGGTTAGGTGCACTGGTCATCTGGCCTGTCTAGATTTTTTAACAAGCTGGTCATCGGCTAAAACAGTTACAGCAATATCAAGAGAAAGAGATAGTCAATCTTTGGCCTTGATGACATTTTTTTTAATACTAGGAGGAGCCTAAAAATATTTTCTAGGGAAAAGCTATCTATCTGGGTCACTTTAGGAAGGACCCTGGCAGCAAAGTGGCTGATGAAATGAGCTCACTGAAGTTAGTCATCTGCTCAGACCCTGAAATTCAATTTCCAGGAAGGTTTTTCCCTATATTAAGGCTGCGTGTCACCCATGGGAAACGACACCTGCATCTTTGTTAGAGAAGCCAGTTCAGGAAGCAGACATGGCTCCCCAAGCAGGCACACACATCATTTGCTCAGTAATCTTTTGGATAGACCCTTACAGACATTTCCAATGGGCCGGGAATGGTATGGGCATCTGGGTATATGGAGGCCTCATCATGCCTCATCATCTCCACAGGCCCTCCTTCTCCTGAGGAGACAGGCTGACAGGACTCCTTTCAGCCAAAATTAAACACAGAAAACAATGTTAAGTCCTAGATCCTAAGGTCAGTCTAGAAAGGTCAAACCAATTCACTGTAAATATGTGTCAAATGTTCTTAGTCAAGGAGGGAATGGAGGCTGTGTGTGGTATGTGTTTGTGTGTATGCTGTGTATTCTCTGTGTATGCTTGTGTGTGGAGTTTGTGTGTGTGGCGTGTGTAGGGGTAGGGAGGAGAGTGGGACTGAAGATAGAACTAAAGGATGTGCTTAAGTTTGAAAAAGTTAACATTTTTTGAATTTGCATAAAACTAAGCCCAGGTTTTTATTACAAGCTAATTTGTGAACTTTTTGGTAGACTTTATGGAGTAAACATATCATTTCTTCTCTGCCATATTTTCTCAAGTCCAATTATTGCAGCTCCTCTGGAATTACTGCAGGCATTTCTAATTATTCTAAAATTTACTGCCTGCATTCTGCCAGATTCTGGAGACCACGTTAATTAACTCCACCCAGAGAAATCCAACTTAGCCATTTTCAGTGAAAAGTTAAGACAAAGGCCATTGGGCACTTCAGTTACTCCATCAGCATAGTCCCCCACATTGTACAAATCTGACCTAGACCCTGTGTTACCCTTGTAAGCTTGCTTGGTGGTCACACACAGATGGAGGGGATGGTTTGGGTGGTTTTCCCACCAGTGGTCTCAAAGCACCTTCAACTGCGGTAAGGGACCACCCACACCTGAGGGCTGAGGACCCACTGGCACCCCTCCCACGATAGAGATGGACAAACTGCAGATTCCTATTCCTTGAACTCCTTTCTTTTGGTTTCTGTTCTCACCAGTTCCCTCCATTGATACGTTCTGGCTTCAGGGCGCATGAAGACCATTAATTAGACTATGCTTTTTTTTTACAATTTATCAGGATTTAATTTAAAATGTTGTTCTGTATTTTTTCTCTTTCCCTGGGTAATGGGATAGAATTTTGTTTTCTGTTGCTGTGTAGTATCTGAACTGCCCTCCCCTGCTTGTTGACCCTAAAGCTGTGTAAACCCCAGAATTCTAAAGGAAGACCTGAGCTTCTCCTGACCCCTGACCCCTGAGCTCTGTCAGTTGGATACTTTTGAAGCAAGAGGATCACAGACCATTTAGAATTCATGCGGAAGCAGGAGGGATGGGGGTGAAATGTCCAGCAGACAGCAAGGCTGGTGCAGTGCCCCCTGCTGCATCCCCTGTCTAGGTTACTACACAATTAGGTTGTCCATGGAAGGGGTGACCTTGGCTGTCGTCCTGGCAGCACGGCATTCCTGATTCCTGCTTTTTTCCTACACCTAAGCCCTAGCCTTCCCATTGACCTTGTGAGTTGTCTAATATCATTCCAATTAATTTCTTGTGTTGCTCTGGAGACATTTTCTGTTGGTCAAATCAAGAACCCTGATTTTCTTCAAAAACAATTTGTTGTTAAGGTGATTTCATCCATTGGGTCAGCCACAGTTGCTTCCTTAATTTTATATTTCGAGTCCTGGACAGGCATTGTGGCAAATGAATCCTGACTGAGTTGAAAATGTCTTGTTCAATGTCACATCACTAATAAGCAGAACCAAGATTAAGACTTGGGTCTACCAACTTCAAATCTCAAATTTTTCTCTGAATTTGCCAGCACAAAAAATGGTTGTTGTGGGGAAAAATGTATTAATATTTATCCTGTTCTCTTTTTACAGTATAGTTATCAATTTCCCATATTTAAATAAAACTAATACATAGAAGCTCAATTTTCCACATTGTCCTTCAGGCTAAACTACATGTGCTTAACCATCTATAGAAAAGACTAAAAATATAATTTAAGGGTATATGGATTATTTTCTAACTAATGTGAATCTAGAGGTACATAAGACATATAACCAAGTTCCTTTTGGACAAAAACAAAAACACACATAAAACAAAACAAACAGAAAAAACAGACATAAAGGACTTAATATAGCTTTTATCTTATTCTTATTACAACTACTCTAATCAATTTTATTACCCTGAAAATTTGTCTATCTCTAGAAAATTGTTGTCCCTCTTCAAGTTAGTCAGTGACCGTTCTATATAGCCGCATATAACCTAAGATAAATTGAAAAAATTGGATACCCAATATTAAATTCACAATTAAATATAAAGTCAATTGGAAAAATAAATGGGAGTTGTGGCAGGCAGCCTCCAATATGGCCCCTATCATGCCCACTTGTCAGTGCTCACACCCTTGTGGGATGCCCTCCCCTTGAGTGAGGTGGACTGACTCACTTATAAAACATGGGATACAGTAGAAACCAAGAGATGCCACTTCTGATCTTTCCTTATAAGACTGAGGCTTTTATCTTAGGCTTTCTCTCCCTTGGGTTGCCTTGAGGAAGACCAGCTGCCATGTTGTAAGGCAGCGCTGGGAAGGGGCCCATGGGAATGAGCTTGGAAGTGAATCTTCTGAGGCTGTCAAGCCACATGCAGGATGAGTAGACACAGATCCTTCAGCCCTGTGTAGCCTGAGATGACCACAGCAGGGCCAACAGCTTCACTGAAACAATTGAGCCCCTGAGCCTGGGAAATTCAGCTAAGCCATGCCCAGATTCCTGACCCCCAGAACTGTGAGATTATCAATGTTGTTTTAACCCACTAAATTTAGGGGTAATTTATTATGCAGCAATAAAGAACAAATGCAGAAATTAAAACACAATTAGCAGCTCTACCGCAGACTCTCCCTGGACTTGAGAAACATTATGTCACTTCACCATGGTGGAATCTACCTTTTGAGGATAAGAATCTTTACTGAAGATTAAAATTTTATACACAGGCAAGGACAGAAAATTAAAACAAGTGTATGTGCCTCAGAGAAAACTGAATCATGCAGACACAGCTATAAAACAGAAGCCATGGGGAAAATATATAGAGGTTCCAAGTCAAAATATAGCTAGAACATATGTGCCTAAGATACACAGCTGAATTTAGCTGTTATTCTGGAAATTAAATAAATAGAACAAAACAAAACAAAATGAATCCTCTGTTGTTCTCTGAGGTTATAGCCATTAGGAGAAAGGATATAAAATACATCACTTTTGAGGCAGCCAAAGAGGCTGTAGAACTGAAGTGGGCACCAAACACTTTCATTGTAAAGGTACAGCTTCTTTTGTTCATGCACCTGCCAACTCAGAAGCACCTGCAAATTTATTAATAATTTTAAGAACTATTATAGATTTTTATCAATTTAAATATCAACCTGTTCTCTTTATCCACCAGGTTCTTTTTCTCTGTCTCACATGCACGTATTTATTGGCTGTGCAGCCTCTTTTTTTCTCATATAAAGATGCTTCCTGAATCCTGATTTGTCCCTCCCTGCACCCCAGTGGCCATAGAGCAAGTCTGCCTATTTTCCTCCATGTTAGTTTCAGTTGCAGGAAAGGGTCTGCCATTATCACCTCTCATAGGATTGTGAGGACATTTGTGCCCCTCAGGTCACACAAATTCTTAGCATAAATAACTAAGCCCTTTTTTGAAGTTGAAACTGCTTTCCTTTAAATATACTCTTCTCTTGACAACCTGCATACAAGAGTGGTATGGAGTCAAGTCTGCAGGGACCCTTGCAAATTTCTTGGTTGTTCTTAGAGCATGTCTTATGAAAGTCTTATTTTCATATATTTGACAATTTAGGAATAACGTTTCTTAACATTTATTTTTCTCTCTTTAGCTCTGACATATACAGAATTATTTAGTCAATTTCCCAATGCGTATATTTATTTATTTATAGAAATAACAACGAGTTTATTCAAAGTCACACTATGACTTTATCACTGGGAAAAGGCAGCTATTAATACATTAGAAAATACACTAAAGAGACAGATACAATTGATTTGGACAATAATACATATATGGATGTTAATTTCATATTCTCTAGAAATTTATTTGAGCAATGTTTTACACTTATCTATATCACAATTTTAATTTAAATGCATCGCTGAGCATGGTCTAGGCCTGATCATCCAGGCTCCCACATAAGCCCAGACAAGAAGGAGGTGGCAAGGAAACAGGGCTTGTTCTGTTTCTTCTTAAACTTGTTACAATGCAAAACAATGTGCCACAAACAGCACTGTGTTTGTCACAGATGAGGCTGTCAGGAAGCCCATAGGCTTGCGGCAGAGGACAGCTTCTCATTGTTTGGCAACTGCAGGCCTCTGTGGAAATGAAACCCTGTACCAGCATTGGCCATCCCCATGGGAGTGAGCCCAGGGTGTGCACTGGAGAACTAGCCCCTTACCCACAGGCCAGGCTCATCAGGCAGGGTGGGCCTAGCACAAAAGTTGCCCTCCATAGTAACCGCAGTTCTCCTTGATGATTAAGGTGAGACAGCCCAGACAGGCAGAATCCCCAGGAGGCAGGGGAAGGGGTGGACCGCAGGGCCCTCTTCTCATTGTACCTGCTGAGTGGGAGTCACGCCAGGAAGACAAGAATCAGGAGTAGATGATCACAGCCCCTGGTCAAGCCACCTGTTCCTCTGTGGTTCCCGAAGTGCAGACACCTCATGCAAGAGTGGATTTAGCCCACATCTTGTTCTGCTTACAGCTTCTGAGGCTGTGTAAATAACTGCCAAATCCAGTGGGAATGTCTTTGGCATGTTCGGAGTCTTTGGTGCATTTTGATTTTGCTTTTTACCTCAATGGCCCTACAATGGTGAAGCTCCCCGCTCTGAGCAAAGTCAAAGTCAAGTTGTGTTTCTGCAGCACTGCTGTGCCCTCATCCTGAGCACACCTGCTCCCAGTCATGCCTTGTAGCCTCATCAGAACATTTCCAAATACTATGCCATAATTTTTTTTGAATTTTATTTAATTTATTTTTTTATACAACAGATTCTTATTAGTTACCCATTTTATATACATCAGTGTATACATGTCAATCCCAATCTCCCAGTTCATCCCACCACCACCACCACCACCACCGCTTTCCCCCCTTGGTGTCCGTACATTTGTTCTCTATATCTGTGTCTCAATTTCTGCCCTGCAAACTGGTTCATCTGTGCCATTTTTCTAGGTTCCACATATATGCGTTAATATACGATAGTTGTTTTTTGCTTTCTGACTTACTTCACTCTGTATGACAGTCTCTAGATCCATCCACATCTCAACTAATGACCCAATTCCATTCCTTTTTATGGCTGAGTAATATTCCATTGTATATATGTACCACATCTTCTTTATCCATTCATCATAATTTAGAAGAAATCTATATACTTATCACTTTGATTCTACTGTTAACATTTTATTATCTGTGCTTTATCCTATCTATATATTCATTCTTCTATGTATTCATCACCGCATCTTATTTTTGATGCCTTTTAAAGTAAATTGCAAACGTATTTACACTCCCCCCTAAAGACGTCAACATATATATAATCAAGTACATTTCAATATTTGCTTATAATTTGTCTTTTAGTGAAAAATCTACATTTTGCCTTTAATCCCTGCATCTGTGTACATCCTCTGAGAAGAGATGCCACAATGAGATAAAATGTGTGAGAGATTTACTGGGGGAATGTCTGTGAAGGAAAAACAGGAAAAGGTAGGGAGAAACACCAAACCCTGGTGCAGGTCTTACACTGGAAATGGGAAGGGGAAAGGAAGGAGAGTTGGATCGTAGGAGTCTCAAAGTGCAGTGCGGTTCTAGGAAATTTTTGGCCAGGCCAATGGGGAGTCCTGAAGCCAAAGCTGCATTGTAGGGGCTCACGTGGGGCAGGAACGGGCATGCATTGGTGCCTTACTGTTGAGTCATGGGCCATAAGCTGCCTGCAGAAGTGCAGTCTTCGTGCCATCATGGTGGTGGACACATGGTGGTAGCTGAGCTGTCAGTCACTCTGCTCCCCACAGAATATCTGAGCAGTTGCCACATCCCTAAACCCCTTCTCTCTAGAAGCAGCCAGTGTCCTCTTCTTGTCTACCACCACAGATTAGATTTGCTGGTTCTAGGAACTTGAATCATCTAGGATGGACTCCTATGCATCAGGCTCATTTTTCTTTGGATAATATTTTTGAGATTCATCTATGTTGCTGCAGGTACCAGTGGTTCTTTTTTTATTAATAAATGGTTTTTCATTAGGGGGATATACCATAGTTTATTCATTCTCCTATCTAGACTGTTTCCCAGGTTTATGAGGTAAATTGCTATGAATAGTCAAAATCTGGATACCTCTTGCAATGGCAAAGCTTAGTATAAGTGTTTCTCACAAGCACACAATGATATTATGCCCCACCCACAAGAGAATCTAGTTCACTTGGTTTGTGATGTAGCCCGGTGTCAGTACTTTTAAAAAAGCTCCCCCAAGTGGTTTTAACAGGCAGAAAAGGTTAAGAATCACTGCTCTAACTAGCAGAACAAGCCCATCAAATTGAGACCAAAAACCAAGCTAGAAAACAAAAGTACTACTAGGCTGGGAGAGCCTGTCCTTTTGTGACTTGTGAATGTCCTGCAGTGAGTTTCCCCAGGGTCCAGCTCCCCCCAAAAGAGATGTCTTGGCCTAAAAATAATCCCTTCTTTTCTTTTGCTAATAGTTCCCTTACCCCCCCATTTTGCCTATAAAAACTTTCCATTTTGTATAACATCTTACAGGACCCTTCTAGTTGCTAGATGGCCCCGGTCATGAATCAATGAATAAAGCCAATTAGATCTTCAAAAAACAAACAAGCAAACAACAAAAAACAACCCTGTGTGATGAATACTTAGCACAAGTGAAATGGAGCAGGACCTTATGGTCCTTGTCCCCCCCTACCATGTCCTCAGCTTGCCTTTTGTCCATGGAAAAACTTTAACCAAAGAATAAGTTTAATCAGAGAAATGAGAAAATACAGAAACAAAGGGAAACAGTCAAAGGAGAACAAATAATAATAGCTTAGTCATTAAATATAGTCAAGGACCTTTAGTTCCTCCTGAAGGGCTATAGATAATATCCTGAGCCATATCTTGTGAGCTGTCTTATGGATACTGAAACCCCTACCAGGAGGCAAAAGTTAACTATATGATGACCAGGCAGTAGCCATGACATAAGCTGCCACAGTTCTGAGAATTGGCCTCAAAGAAATGGAAACAAACCGACGCTGGAACTGAAGATTAACTGTACCTAAGACAATCAAGATGATCCTGGTTAGACCACGGATGACTAATTTCAAGACGCCTGTCAGAGATGAATGTGCTGTTTCTGCATGTGGCCCCCTCCCTCTGTCTATAAAAGCTCTTGCTCCCTGATTGTCAGGGGGGAGAGTCGGCCTTTGGACAGGCTTCCCCGCCCGCCCCCAACATCCAAAATAAAGCAAACTTTCCTTTCCACCAACCTTGTCTCTTTATTTACTTTTGAGCGGCGAGCAGCCAGACCCCACTTTCGGTTACAAAAGGACTGGTTACAACATATGAACACACAGCTGTCAGCCTCCTGATCTGGGAGGGCAGGTAGATGTGCTCATGATTTCTACTCTGGTCCTTGAGAGCAGAAGATGTTCATCAAATTCAGCTTCCCCTGAACAGTGAAATCTGATCTTAATATTCCCTTCAATACAGGGCATGTCTCTGTTAAACACATGCAATAGAAAGATAAATGATTATAATTAAACAATAAAAAAATTCATTTCTGGAATAAGGCCACCATTGGAAGCAGCTAATAGCAGTTAATACCTTAGAGAAATAGAGGATGAATTTGAGAAACAGTTCTGAAATGCAGAATTTAAATATTAAAGAAAGTGGTTTCTTTAATGCAGGTTTAAAATATTAAAGAGAGCCATTGATTCTCTATTAGAAATTTATTTTATGTATAATAGAATATGTTCATAGCATAATTGTTTTACCAATTGTAAAACACCATTGATGCTCAATAGAGCTATATTTTCATAAAGATATTGAAAATGACCTCAGCAAATTGCTGAATAACGTAATTATTATTCATCTTAAAATGTGTGTGTGTGTGTGCATGTGTGTGTGTGTGTGCACACATGGGCACATGCAAACCATTTTCTAATATTGGGTAAAGAGTTCTGAATATCTGGAAGGAATTATTAATTATGTGAAGAGATGCTGAAATAGACGGTGATTTGACTGTGAAGATGTTATCTTGGCAACAGAGTGACAGAGACATTAAACCTTGGTATCTTTCCAAGTGGACTTAAAAAGATATTATAAAGGTAGAAGCATGGAAGCAGTACTTTAAATGCTACCTAGGGATCTACTTTCCCCAGTGTGCTTTTATGAATTGGAAACTTTTTTTTTAATTCAGTTTATTCTCTCTATAATTTTGCACACATACAAAACCCTTTAATGGAAGTCTTGGTATGAGAAGTTAATTAAATTTCTAATTTGATCAAGTAAGAAATGTGGTGACTAAATGTTATAAATAATTTAAAGTCCATTTTGATAAAATTAATAAGAAAACAGAAATAACAGATGTGACCTAATAAAAACATTACTTGAAAGCTTAGGTATAGAAGTACTGATTGTCATAATATTAACATTTATTAAATCCAAATGATTAACAATGAACTTATTTTTTGAAGTTCAGTCTTGGCTTTCTAATTTAAAATGGTGAACTAAATATGTATGTGGATGTGTTTGTTTGTTTTCTCATTTTCCTCCCAAAGTCCTATTGAAATGACAGCAACAATCGACAGAGGGATAGAGTCTGTAATTCTGCTGACAGCTGAAGTATTGATGATTTCCTGGTACACACTAGAAGTTGTAGCCAGAAAGTGCACAGGACACAGTTGAAGCAGGGGAGGGACCCCAACCCTCACACCCCAACACACACCTCCATGCCTAAGAAGCAGGTGTGGATTGTGCTAACGGGGAAGGGAAGAAACCATGGAGGTATTAAAGGACTGTTTATGAATCTGCTGTGACATCACCACATTCACTTCCTTCAACTTGAAAACAACTGACCAAAGAGGTATTTACAAGAGACTAAAACCAGAAAACAAGCCAATTAGAGTAAGCCCCACAGAAATGAGCCAAGCCCAGGCATCAGCTAATCCCCAGCCTCATAGCTCGGGACATAATAAGGAGCACTGTTTTAAGCCATTGAGCTTTGGGGTTGTTTATTATTTTTAATTTTTTGTGGGGGGGGGGTTGTTTATTGTTGCAGCAATAGCTAATGGACATAAAATTTGTAAATTTATGGAGCCAACTTAATCTTATTGAAGTCAGCGATCCTAGAGGCAGGATAGCCTGATCTCAGGGACATTTGCTACCGTTGATTTTCTAGAAATCTGAGGTGTGTGGGATTGAGCACGCTGTGTTCCATGGTTGGAACAGGCTGGTGCTGGTGTTATTGCATCCGAAGACATACAAGGGAGACACAACTAGTAAACTGAGATGAACAGATTGATATGAAAAATTCAACTCGGTTGCCTGAAAAAAAATGTATTGACGACAGGCCAATATCAGATTGTTAAAAATAGCGTCAATGGTTAATCAATCTCAAATAAATTTATTTTTATTTCTAGCATTTATTTTATGCCAAAATTACAAACTTTACTTGTAAAATTTATGATTCAAGAAGAGAACAAATTAAGCAATTCTTAATTTAAGGATCAAATCTTTCAGTGTGACAACTGCTCTAAGCAAGTATTTTATTTGCATTAAATGGCCAAGAAATGGGACACAAACACATGTTCTAAACTTTCCTTCCTCTAACTCATGTTAATTAAGTTTCAACTGTCTTGACATTTACATCTGGGGACTCATGTTTATGGCTCAAGCTGAGTTTTCATAAATTATAATATATCCCTTGGCCATGCGATTTTTTTAATCTTTCATGACTGACAATTTTACTAATATAAAGTCCAAGTATTTTATAAGGCTTTATTAAGTCAATCCAAATTGCATATACTTATACCTGCATTTTATAGTAAATATCTTATGGGAGAAAAGATAGCTCTGTGCATCTAGCCATGGTAAAATAATTCCATTCATTTGACCTCTATTTCCATGCTGTCAGTTTCAGTAAAGGCAAAATATGGACAATCTTCTTTGACACTAACTAAAGTAAGACTCAAAAATATTTCTACCACATCACTATGGAATATCAATTCACATGTACATTATAAAACTTGAGTAGCTCTTAATTTCCTATGAAAAATACCACAGCTATACTTTCAGGAATTTCCATGTTGGGAGTGTCCAGGCCTGAAAGATGTATAAGTCCAGCTCATGGAACTGGTCATAGTCACAGGGCAGGAGGCATTTTTCAGAGCACTCTTTCCACAAACAATAGTTCTCCATGGTAGTACTTTAAAACAATATGGTTCCAAAGCCCTCGTTTTCCCCGAGTGAATAAATTAGTTCTCAGGAGAGTCCTGTATTCCAGTCAACTGAGAGATATGCGACCTTCCTAATTTCTTTTTCCAATCCAGGAGTCATTTGTTCTGAGGGTCCAGGGAGTTGGAGTCATGCGGTGACTTGCTTCCAGGACACTGGTGCCCCTCAGACTTTGTTGCTTTACAGTCTGTGATTAGGCAGAAGGTCAGGGGGAGGTGTCAGGAGGTTTTTAAAACTCCCTGCCTGAAAAGAAGGGTCCATTAAATACATTTCCAAAAGAAAACCCAATAACATCTTTCAATAATATTTCTGTTCACTAAGTTATAGGAGTAGAAGCAGAAAAGATATTGTAATAAAATTCTTATATTTCCTCTCTCTGATACCACTATGTTTTATAAAAATTTGTCATGTCCTGTACTGAAAATATTTGATTTTTATGTATTCAGTTCCTTAAAAATCTGTCTCTACTTAACTGAGATTCTGTGCCTGCCTCCTTCCTATCTCAGCATTTATATCCGCTGCTCTTTTATATGGCGCTGTATGCCCACGTGGTAGACAGCCATCTTTTAAATGTTTTCTGATGTATACTCTGCCTTATATTTAAACAACTGCGACAGCAAACCCCATTTAAGTGATGAAAATCTGACAAAGGTAAGGCAGATGTATAAACCTGGTCTATGACAGCTGCAGAAGTAGCCAATTAATTTGTCTTTCAGTTTTCTAGGATTCAGTACAGAGGAATGAGTCCCAGCCACAAGGCTGACCTGTAATGTGACCAGATCCCCAGATGTGGTACCAGGCTCTTGGTCTGTTCTCAGATAAGTATACTCCACAAGGACCTCATATAGTAGACCCTGAGTATGACACTAAGCAACATTTTAAACAACATGGTGTATTCATGGGGTTGCTCCTTTAAAAATCCCTCAAAGTTAGATGATAGTAATAATGCAAAAGTGTGTTTCAGAAAAAGCTGGTCTCTGCTGGGGCTAAAGCATGGTTCACACATTATTTATTTCATCCTGATGAAAGTGACATTTAAGCTCACACTTTATCTGGCTTAATAGAAAAATAAATTAGTGGACTGAGGGAAATCAAGGAATTAAAATTCCTATAGACCATCCTTAACAATCATTTTTTCAATCAACTTTAATTTTGTTCAAAAACAACAACAAAAGTGAATTCACAGTCAAGTACCCTGAAATGAACTTGATGTGCTGATGCTCTGTCCTGCAGTGGGTGATAGGACCCATGTGACCCATCAGGTGGCCAAACTCAGGGAAAGACTAGGTGCTCTGAGAACTTGCAGGCAGAGCCAAGATTTTCTGCAAAACAGGAACTGCAGAGCTGCTTCAGAGCAGGATTACATGGGTGACTGAGATAAGCAAGTTATGTGCCATACAGGGTAGTTGCTAGTATCAGTCCGATAAGATGTGTATGAGTGCAAGCAAACAGATGTGCCATTAGATTTGAGAATTTTCCATAAAACTTTATGGAACCAATGAAACTTCCTGGTTTATTCAGAATTAAAAGCATGGAATCACTGCCTACATCAGACTTTATAAATTTCAGAGATCATAAAACACATGCAAACACACAGAGAAATAGAGAGAACACACACACCCTGGAGAAACATAGCATTGCCAAATTTTCTGGCCAAATAAGGCCATAGAAGGCCTTTAAACACAAACATATGCCTCTTTATTTTTTAGATTTAATTTAATTTTTTATTGAAGTATAATTGATGTACAATATTATATTTGTTTCAGTATACAGCATAGTGATTCGATCTTTTTATACATTACCATGTGATCACCACGATAAGCCTAGTTACCAACTGTTATCATAGAAGGTTATTACAATATTATTGACTATATTCCCTATGCTGGACATTACATCTTTGTGACTTATGTATTTTATAAATGAAAGCTTAAAACTCTTAATCCTTTTCACCCATTTTGTCCATCCCCCTCACCTCCATTGTTCTGACAACCACTAGTTTGTTCACTGTATCTATTACTAGTCAGTTTCTACTTTGTTGTGTTTCTTTGTTTTGTTTTTTAGATTCCACATGTAAGTGGGATCATATGGTATTTTTCTTTGACTTATTTCACTTAGCATAGTACCCTCAAGATTCATCCATGTTGACATGGATATATATATATATATATATATGCATATATCTCACATTTTCTTTATCCAGTCATCTACTGATGGACACAGGTTGCTTCCATATCTTGGCTATTGTAAGTAATGCTGCAGTGAACATTGGGAAGCATATATCTTTTTAAAATAGTGTTTTTGTATTCTTCAGATAAATATCCAGAAGTGGAATTGGTGGATCAAATGATAATTCTTTCTAATTTTTTGAGGAACCTCCATATTGTTTTCCATACTGGCCGTACCAATTTATATTCCCACCAACAGTACACAGGGTTTCCTTTTCTCCACATCCATGACAGCACTTGTTATTTCTTGTTTTTTTGATAACAGTCATTCTAACAAGTGTGAAGTCATATTTCATTGTGGTTTTAATTTGCATTTCTCTGATTAGTGATGTTGAGCATCTTTTCCTGGGCTTACTGCCCACCTGTATGTCTTCTTTGGAAAAATGTCTCTTCAGGTTCTCTGCCCATTTTTTAATCTGATTATTAGGTTTTTTTGTTATTTGAGTTGTATGACTTTATTACATATTTTGGATATTAACCTCTTATTGGATATATGATTTGCAAATACCTTCTCCTATTCAGTAGGTTGTCTTTCTGTTTTGTTGATGGTTTTTTTTGCTATGCAAAAGCTTTTTAGTTTGATATAGTCCCCTTTATTTATTTTTGCTTTTGTTGCCCTTATCTGAGGAAATAAATCCAAAAAACTATTGCTAAGACCAATACCATAGAGCATACTGCTTAAGTTTTCTTCTAGGATTTTTACAGTTTCAGGTCTTACATGTAAGTTTTTAATCCTTCTAGAGTTTATTTTTGCATATGGTATAAGAAATGGTCAAGTTTTATTCTTTTGCATGTGGCTGTCCAGTTTTCACTACAGCATTTATTGAAGAGACTGTCTTTTCCTCTTTGCATATTCCTGCCTACTTTTTCATAGATTAATTGACCATGTAAGTGTGGTGTTATTTCTGAGCTCTCTACTCTGTTCCATTGATCTGTGTGCCTGTTTTTGTGTCAGTATGATACTTGTTTGATTACTATAGCTTTGTAGTATAGTTTGAAATCAGAGAGCATGAGGCCTCCTGCTTTGTTCTTCTTTCTCAAGATTGCTTTGCCTATTCAGGGTCTTTTGTGGTTCCATACAAATTTTAGGACAGTTCTATTTCTGTGAAAAATAGCATTGGAATTTTGATTAGCATTGCTTTGACTCAGTATATTGCTTTGGTTGGTATGGACATTTTAATAATATCAATTCTTCCAATCAGTGAGGATGGTATATCTTTCCACTGTCTTCTTACTTCATTTCATCAATGTCATAGTTTTCAGAGTATACATATTTTCACCTCCTTGGTTAAACTTATTTATAGATATTTATTTTTAGTGATGCAATTATATATAATATATATATAATTATATATAATTATATTATAAATGAGATTACTTTCATTTTTCTTTCTGATTGTTATTAGAGTATAGAAATGTAACAGATTTCTATATATTTATTATGTACCTTGCAAATTTACAGAATTCATATATTAGTTCTAATAATTTTTTGGTGAAATCTTTGGGGTTTTCTATATATAGTCCATGTCATCTGCAAATAGTGATAGTTTTACTTCTTCCTTTTCAATTTGAATGTCTTTTATTTCTTTTTCTTGTTTGAGTGCTGTGGCTAGGACTTCCAATACTATGTTGAATAAAAGTGGTGAGAGTGGGCATCCTTGTCTTGTTCCTGATCTTAGAGGAAATATTTTCTGCCTTCCACCATTGAATATGATGGTGACTGTAGACTTGTCATATATGGCCTTTATTATGTTGATATATGTTCCCTCTATATACACTTTATTGAGAGTTTTTTTTTAATCACAAATGGATGTTGACTTTGTTAAATGCTTTGTGTGCATCTATTGAGATGATCGTGTGATTTTTATCCTTTGTTTTGTTAATGTGGTTATCACACTGATTGCTTTATGAATGTTAAACCATCCTTGCATTCCTGAAATATATCCCACTTGAATATGATGTATAATTCTTTTATGTATTGTTGAATTCAGTATACTAATATTTTGTTGAGGATTTTTACATCTTCTGAGACTCCTATAATGAAAATGTTAATACAATTGACTCTGTGCCAGAGGTCCCTTAAACCACCCTCATATTTAAAATTCTTTATTCTTTTTTCTGTTCTGATTGAGTGGTTTCCACTATTCTGTCTTCCAGATCACTTATGTATTCTTCTGTGTCATCTAATCTGTGGTTGCTTCCCTCTAGTGAATTTTTTATTTTTTTGCAGTACTTGGGCCTCTCACTGCTGTGGCCTCTCCTGCTGTGGAGCAGAGGCTCCGGACGCGCAGGCTCAGTGGTCATGGCTCACGGGCCCAGCTGCTCCGCGGCATGTGGGATCCTTCTAGACCAGGGCCCAAACCCATGTCCCCCACATCGGCAGGCAGACTCTCAACCACTGCACCACCAAGGAAGCCCCCTCTAGTGAATTTTTAATTTCAGTTATTCTATTTTTCAGTTCTGGTTGGTTTTCTTATATTTTATAACTCTTTGTTGAAGTTATAAATGTGTTTCTCCATTCTTCTCCCTAGTTCAGTGAGCATCTTTATGACCATTTCTTTGAACACTTTATCAGGTAAATTACTTATCTCCATTTCATTAGTTTTTTTTTTTTCCTAGAGTTTTATCTTGTTCTTTCATTTGTAATATATTCCTCTGTCTCCTCATTTTGTTTGACTTTCTGTGTTTGTTTCTATGAATCAGGCAAAAGTACTACTTCTTGTGCTGAGGGTATGGCATTATGTAGGAGTTTTGTAGCTGTGCAGACTGTGTGTACCAAGTGGCTTTGGTGGACTCACTGGGGCTGAAGTGGGCACAGGCTGGGGGCATGCTGGAGTGAGCTTGACAAGATGGCTAAAGCACCAGGTGCTTTTCAGACTGCTGCCTCTGTGCTGGGACTCAGAGTGAGTGAGTTTGTGCTCAAGATCTTTAAGAGAAAATTCTAGGTGCTTGATAGCCCTCCAGGTCGCCCATATTTAAGCTTTGCTGGTTTTCAAAGCCAGATATTCTGGGGGCTCATATTCCCAGTGCGTGTTCCCAGGGCTGAGGTGCCCAATGTGGGACTCAGATCTCTCACTCCTTAGGGAGGACCCCCACGTTTGTGATATCCCCTCCTGCATGTGGGTTGCTGCACCAGGTTCGTGGGTCCTGATTAGATTGTGTCTCTGCCCTTCCTACCAATCTCAATGTGTTTTGTTTTTCTGTATGTCCTTAGTTGTAGAACAGTCATTCTGCTAGTTCAGGTCATTCTCAAAGAGCGTTGTTCTATATGTAGCTGTAATTTTGGGTGTCCTTTGGATAAGGTTGGGTCAGGAGCTTCCTACTCTGCCATCATGATCCCACCTTCAAGCCTATGCCTTTTGTATCTGTTATTACTACTACTTCAAAATGAAAAATACATCAGTGTATATAAAACAAAAAATAGACCTAATAGTAAAAAAAGGAGTCTTTAAAATTTTTTAAAAATCACTTTATAACACTGTCTTTATTTTTCTCATTTTTCTAAAGATAATTAAAGTTTATCCATATTTTGATCCTCTTTTTGTCACTTTCATCAGGGTGTGATAAGCTCTAGCAAAAGTCAGTTAAATGCCTGTGGTTAACATGCCACTTTATACAAAGATTTCACAAAAACTTATGCTTAATTTAAGACTTCAGATTTATGATTACATAATGATAGTTTAGTGTTTTATTTCAATTAAAACCATTTTGTAGGGGCTTCCCTGGTGGCGCAGTGGTTGAGAGTCTGCCTGCCGATGCAGGGGATGCGGGTTCGTGCCCCGGTCCGGGAGGATCCCACGTGCCGCGGAGCGGCTGGGCCCGTGAGCCATGGCCACTGAGCCTGTGCGTCCGGAGCCTGTACTGCGCAACGGGAGAGGCCACAACAGTGAGAGGCCCGCATACTGCAAAAAAAAAAAAAAAAAAAAAAAACATTTTGTAGGAGGGTAAAATTAACCATTCTTAAAGTCCAGAAGCTCACTGAAATCCAGAGAGTCAATGAATTGTTTTAATTTTCATAGAATCTCAAATTGGAAAGTTGAATTTGGGTGAGAGGTCTACAATTTGAAAAACTTGAAAACAAAATTGGATTTTTTGCTGGTGTTTGGAGGTGAACAACATTAATTTGCTGCTCCTCACAGTTGTAGGAACAACAAGTGCCTGTTTTGTGGGGCTCCCTCCAAGCCACTTTCCCCACTGCCTGCTTTCCCATCCTACTACTTTCCTTTACGTACTTCAACAACAGCCTTTAGGTTCACTTGTGGCTCAAGTAAAATGAGACCTTGAGGTATTTGTGGCTCATATATAAGATCTTGGCTCCCCCAAAATTGCTATTTCACCAATAGATAATCAGCTCCATCAGGAAATGGATTGTGTCATCATTTCATGCCAAGAGCTGAAACAAAGTGGGCAAACTGTTCTTCAAAACTCTACCGAGTGCTCTAATAAAATTTAGCTATTCTGTTATAGACACAAACATAAACTACTAAATATAATTATTTCTCTCAAAAGAATTATGATAACTTGTAAGTTCATACTTGCTAGTCAAGAGAAATTACAGTCTATTCAAAGTTTTGCTGCCATGAAGCCCTCTTGATTTTGAGTGCAAATGACTCTGAGTTTCAGATTCTTTTAAACATGAATTAACTGGCCAAACACAGGAAGAAACAGGCAGTCTGATATAAATAAACCTAGATCATGTATATAAAGGATATCTAATGACTATGACCGCTATTGGTATGATAAGTCTAGCAACATGACAATTAAGCTGACTCTATGGGAGAAAACAGAATCTCCATTGTTTGAAATAATTTTGCAGCTCTGAGGCAAACTGTTTTAATATGTGACCTTCAAAACTCAATTTACATAATTTGCATGATTTTTTAATAAAAATAATTTCCAATAAATGTTAGATTTAAATATTATATTAATTTAGATCAATATTAAATTTAAATTTCCAATAAGTATTAGATCCACATGTACAAAAACAAATGATAGATAAAGAAAATAGAATACATTATTTTGTCCTTCAATCAGCCCAGATCAATGAGCATTCTGACTACCACCTAGGAGACCATGTTACATTCTTAATCACCCCCGTGTGGCTTTTCTCCTAGGGTACCCTGATCCTTCACATAGATAGGCTTGAGCTGTGCACAATGACAACTAGATCATGGCATTAGGGTTTAGTGTTCAGCCCACTGTCTTGTTTGTAGGGTGTTGAAAGACAATGTTGGTTTTACCATCATTGTACTTATAATGACTTTGTTTCCGGACCTAACTCCAGAGATGAAAGGCCTTGGGGGATTGTGGTGGAGGTCAGGCTGGTAGTGCCCACAGCTAAGAACCCATCACTGGTCTCTCATCATCTCTGAGGCCAATATGCTCTTTGGCTTAAAAGATGAAACTCATCATATCAATACTTCTTTTCATAATTTTGCCATCCCAGAAAGTATATCCTCTTCTTTAGCTCTTAATATTATTTTCACTAATCGTGAGTGCTTTCTTACATTAGATGTAAGCATTTATAGAAACAATATTTTCATATACTAGTGGTTCAAATGTACTAAGAGACAATTTTTACATGCCAATACATGATAATTTTAGTTCTTGAATTGAAGAGTATTTTATATTTACCAAGGAAAAATATCTTTCACAATATTAAAGGTGTTCAAGTTAAAAAGCTAGAGGTTTTATAACTCAGAGCCTAAAAGTTTCATCTCCTACCTCAAACTGCCTGAATACAAAACCCGTTTCACTTAAGTGCTTACTAGACAGGTAACATTGGCAAGTCACTTAACCTCTGCCCCTTGGTGATTGTCATAAATACCTGCCTTACAGAGGTGTTGTGAAGATCAAATTAGATGAAGAAATTCACCTCAAGTGCTCAAGACAAAGCTGGGCCCAAAGGATGAGTTAATCAGTACCAGCAGTTTATGATTGTAAATTCGCATGATACCACATAAAACGTCAGCAAAAGTCTGATTATGAAAAGGGGCAAGAGGTTTGGATATTTTAAAGACTCATGAACTCATTCATGCTTTTTTTAAACAATTAATTATTAGATGCCTGCTCTGTACTAAGTATTGCCTTTAGTGTTAGAACCACATAAAAAGATAAAATCTTAAAAGAGAATAACAAAAACACATATTTATGTTAAAGAACAGTTAATATCGCCATGGACAGTGGAAATACCTTCAGAACAATGAATGAAACTACAGCCTGAGTCTCTCTGGACTCCAGTTCTTAAAATGAGTGACAGCAGATGATCGGGAGATGAGTTCCTGAAGGTTACTGGGGAAGAGTGAGCCCCACAGAAGAGGTTTGACGGGAGTCACCTGGGGGCACAGAGCTGTGGGTAAGACCCTTCTGCAGACAAATCCCTGGAGCTGAGTAGAAGCTGATACAGCATCCAGAGGCTGCTCCATGCTGCTATTCCAGGTGACCACCAACCTATCATCTAATAAGCATCCAGGTGTAAGTAACACTCAGAGTGCCCAGGAGACTGCCCACTGCCCCCTCACACATTTACTTACATACAGCCCAGGAAGGAACAGTGATGGTTACCTGTGCCCTTGGAGAGCAGACACTATGTTGGCCCACTTTGTAGGGTGATGGGGCACCAAAGGAAAGCCCCCTGCCTCCTTAAAAGGGAAATTGAGAGAGTTAAGATGGCGGAGGAGTAGGAAGATGTGGAGATCATCTCTCTCCATGGATGCATCAGGAGTACATCTATAGATGCAACAATTCTCACAGAACACTGGCTGAACACCAGCAGAAGAAACTGGACACCAGAAAAGACCATAGATATCCCTGCATAAGTGGGTAAGACAAAAAAAGAAGGGAGAAGGAGGAGGAGAGGCAGCAGGACAGGACCCACAGCCCAGAGCAGGGGAGCTGAAGCAGAGGAGAGATTCCCAAATTTGGGGAAATCCCCTCTCCGACAGGGAAATCGATTGGGACAGAAAGGAAGCAGCCTCAAAAGGCTGTCAAAAGAGGGTGAGGTGGCTGATCTGTGGCAGACGAGATAGAGTGAGAAATACACAGAAGGTCTGTACCACAGCCCTATGTGCCCTGGACTGGGACGTGTGTTCACAGGTGTGCAAGGGGGCTGGGAGCTGAAGCGTGGGGATTGGAGAACAGGCCTGGAGCGAGAACTACTGTTGGCTGTAGGGAGACGGGAAGGAGGAAGTTCACAGCAGGGAATGCCTACAGAGGAAGACCGACTGCCGTGGAAGCAGGGCACTACTGCTGAGTCACACAGAGGGAGAGGAGCCACTATTGTAGCCTCTTTCTCCCCACACACTGGCCCCTGCTGACAAACAATGAAAGAAGACCTCTCAGGGTGAGTCTTCACGTACCTCATGCCAAGAGCCAGAAAAGGCCCTCACGAGGGCCATATTTTTTGCACCTATGGCTGCAGGCTTCCCTGTGCATTTGGCACCCCCAGGGCTCCTGCAACCCAAGCAGTCATACCACCTCTGTGCCCTGGCCTCACTGGGGCAGACCCAAGAACTCCAAGGCAGCCTCAGGACCAGACTCCTGTGGGTGGACCACACGCAGAGGTGGGGATAAAACCAAAGCTGAACCCCAGGGACAGGGCGACTAAGGAAGAGGACTGAAAATCTTTCCATCAGCTCTACAAGCTGCAGATTAACCCCGCAATCAGGTAGGTAGACCCTGCGTCCATGGAATATCTTGAGTAGACAATGAGTGTTCCCACAAATGAAAACAGTCTAGCTCTGGCAGCTGTGGACTTTCGGGGCAGCACATGCAGGAATTGGGCCACATCAGAGTCTGAGTGGTCCCCACAGGGCCCACAGCAGGTCCAGAGACCAGCCTAGAGGCAGAGGAGCGCCTACTGGGGAGGCAGAGGTGGGCTGTGGCTCACAGCATGTTGCAAGGACACTTACAGGGGAAACCCCAGGGAAACATAATTATTACTATTAATTTTATCATGTTTTGATTCATTCTGTTGTTTGTTCTGGCTTTTTTGGAGTTTTTTTTTCGTTTGTTTGATTTTTTGTTTGATTGGTTGGTTGGTTGTTCTTGTTGTTGTTTTCGTATTTTTTTTCTTTTTTATTTAGTCTTTTGGGATCTTCATGTTTTATAACATTTTTAAAATATATTTATATTTTTATTTTGCTTTTCTCTTGTTCTGTCTTTTTTCCCTTTTCCCTTTTTCTTTCTTTTATTTTTTAAATCATTTCTGTTGGTTTGTTTTGTTTCTTTGCTTCATTCTTCAACTGGCACTCTGCTTTGGTTTTGTTTTTGTGTTATTATTAGTCTTCTTTTTTTTTTTTTTTTGCGGTACGCGGGCCTCTCCCTGTTGTGGCCTCCCGCTATTGTGGCCTCTCGCGTTGCGGAGCACAGGCTCAGCGGCCATGGCCCACGGGCCCACGGGCCCAGCCGCTCTGCGGCATGTGGGATCCTCCCAGACCAGGGCACGAACCCGTGTCCCCTGCATCGGCAGGCGGACTCTCAATCACTGCGCCACCAGGGAAGCCCTTATTAGTCTTCTTTTTAATTGTTTGATTTGTTCTTGAGTTCTTTTGTTTGTCTGATTGTTCTCTTCCTTTTTGTTTTATTTGGTTCTGTTTTTGTTTCTTTTGTGTGTGTGCATGTTTCCCTGTTTTTGTTTTTGTTTGTTTGATTTTACTTTTTACAATTTGTCAGGGATTTTGTTAGTCTTCTTTTTTTTTTAATCCTTTTTTTTAAAATCCCCTTTATTGCCGGGATGAGCAACTTTCAGGGTCTGGGTTCCATGACTGGAAGAGAGGCCTGAGGCTCTGGAATGGGAGCACCAAGTCCAGGATGCTGGACCACTAGAGAAGTCCCAGCCCCAGGGAAGATTAATCACTGAGAGCTCTCACAGAGGTCTCTATCAGAATCCAAGACCCAGCTCTACCTAAATGTCTGCAACTCCCAGAGCTGGACACCTCACACCAAAAAATAAACAAGGCAGGAACACAAACCCATCAATCAGCACACAGACTACCTAAAGTCATACTAAGCTCACAGATACACCAAAACACACCACCTGACATGGCCCTCCTCATCAGAGGGAAAAGATTCAGCTCCACCGACCAGAGCACAGGCACCAGTCCTTCCCATCAGGAAGCCTACCCAAACACTAGACCAACGCCACCACCAGGAGCAGAGAACAGAAGCAAAAGGAATGACGACACTACATCCTAGGGAAAGGAGAACACAAATACTGTAAAGATGACAAAATAAGAAGACTGAGAAATATCTTATAGGCAAAGGAGCAAGATAAAAATCCACAACACCAAAAAAATGAAGAGGAAATAGGCAAACTACCTGAAGAAGAATTCAGAGTAATGATAGTAAAGATGATCCAAAATCTCGGAAATAGAATAGAGAAAATACAGGAAACATTTAACAAGGGCCTAGAAGAACTAAAGAGCAAAACAAATATATATAATGAACAAATACATATAATGAACAACACAATAACAGAAATTAAAAATACTCTAGAAGGAATCAATAGCAGAATAACTGAGGTGGAAAAATGGGTAAGTGAGCTGGAAGATAGAATGGTAGAAATAACTGAAACAGAGCAGAATAACGAAAAAAGAATGAAAAGAATGGAGGACAGCCTCAGAGACTTCTGGGACAACATTAAGCACACTGTAGGACAGTCTCAGAGATCTGTGGAAACATTAAGCATACAGTCCTGAATACAGCTAGAGGAAACAAAATCACCTTACCTATAGAGGAACAAAGAAATATATCCAACTTCTCAGAAAACATGCAAAAAGAAGAGAATGGATTGTAAGATTTAAATTATTAAGAGAATAAAACCACCAACCTAGAACTCTTTCTTTAACTTGTGAAATTATCCTTTAAAAGTGAAGGAAATAAAAAGACTTTTTCCAGACAGACAAAAGTTGAGGGAATCTGTTATGAGTAGACCTGCTTTGATAAAAAATTAAAAGTTCTTTAGAAAGAAGGGAAAGGACATGCATCAGAAATATGGATTTATATTAAAAAGGAAGACCATTGAAAAGTGAAGGTAAAAAAAATGTTTTTCTTATTCCTAATTCATCAGATAACAATTATTCAAAATAATAATGTCAACAGTGTATTCAAATATATATGTTTATGGGAATATATTTATATATACACACAGTTGTATAAGTGTAATAAATGAAAGCAAGGATACAAGGGATGGGAGGCAGGAATTAGGATTACTTTGTTGTTATCAGGTACTCACACTATGCATGAAGTAGTATAAGTGTTATATGAAAGTGGATTTGGATTAGCTATAAATGCATATTGTAAATTCCTGTGCATTCACTTAAAAAAGAAAAAAAAGAAGCTGATATGCTAAGAAAGGAGAGAAAATGGAATATAACATGTGCAATTAAAACCTTAAAAGGCAGAATAAGAGTGGAAGACAAAAATAAGAACAAAGAACAAGGGCAACAAATAAAAAAACAGTAATGAATATGGTAAATTACACATCCAACTATGTCAATAATTGCTTTGAATGTCAACAGTCTGCATCTATTAAAAGATAGAAATTGTCAGAGTGGCTCTAAAAGCAGGACCCAACTATATTTTTGCCAATAACAAACTCACTTTAGGTATTCTATATGTAAACTCACTTTATATATACAACAAATGTAAATACATAGAAAAAAATGTACCATGTTACATATTGATAAATGGGTCAATTCTCCAAGAAGACATAACAATCCTTATCTTGTATGTGCTTAAAAACAGAGCATCAAATTATGTGAGGCAAAAACTAATAGAAGTGCAAAGAGATGGATCCACTATCATACTTGGAGACTTCAACCTCTCTTCCTCAGAAATGGACATATCCAGCCACCAAAAAAATCTGACCAATGTCTCTCATAAACATAGATCCTACACACACACACACAAAAAATCCTCCACAAAATATTAGCAAATTAAATTCAACAGTGTATAAAAAGAATGATACAACACAACTAGGTAGGATTTATCTCAGGTATGCAAGGATGGCTCAACATTTGGTAATCAATTAATATAATCCATCACATCAACATGCTAAAAAGAAAAATTACATGATGATATCAGTAGATGCAGAAAAAACATTTGACAAAGTCCAACACTTATAATAAAAACTCTCAGTAAACTAGGAACAGAGATGACCTTCCTCAACTTGCAAAAGTATATCTGCAAAAAACCTCCAGCTAACTTTACACTTAATGATTAAAAACTCAAAGCTTTCTCACTAGGATCAAGTACAGGGCAAGGATTTCCCCTCCACCACTCCTTTTCAACACTGTATGGAAAATTCTGGCTAATGTAAAAGACAAGATAAAAAATATAAAGATTCGGAAGGAAGAAATAAACTCTTTGTTCACAGATGAAAAAATCCAACAAGAATTGGTCAAAAAATCCTGAAACTAAAAAGTGACTACAGCAAGTTTGTAGGATACAGAGTTAATATACAAAAATTAGTTGCTTTCCTATGTACCATTAATGAACAAATGGAATTTGATATTAAAAATACAATGTCAGTATGTTAGCACCCCAAAATATTAAATACTTAGGTATAGATCTAACAAAATATGTATAAGATCTGTATAAGGAGAACTACAAAATTCTAATGAATGACATCAAAGGAGAACCAAATAAATTACAGATATTCTATGTCCATGGATAGGAAAACTCAATATTTTCAAGATTTCAGTTCATCCCAAGTTAATCTATAAATTCAATGCAATTAAAATCTCAGCAACTTATTTCATAGATATCAACAAACTGATTCTAACATTTATATGGAGAGGCAAGATTCAGAATGGACAACACAATATTGAAGAAGAAGGACAAAGTTGGAGGACTAATGCTACCTAACTTCAAGACCTACTATAAAGCTACTGAAATCAAGAGAGTGTCATACTGGCAAAAGAATAGACAAGTGGGTCAGTGGAAAAGAATAGAGAACCTAGAAGCAGACCCTTATACATATAGTCAACTGACCTTCGACAAAGGAGCAAAGGCAATACAATGGAGTGAAGATATTGTCTTCAACAAATGGTGCTGGAAAAACTGGATATCCACTCTAGACACAGACCTCACAAAAATTAACTCAAAATGAATCACAGACATAAATATAAAATGCAAAGCTATAAAAGTCCTACAAGATAACATAGGAGAACATCCAGATGACCTTTGGTATGGTGATGCAATTTTAGACACAACACCAAAGACATGATCCATGGAAGAAATTATTCATAAGCTGGACTCCATTAAAATTAAAAACTTTTGCTCTGCAAAATATGTCAAGAGAATGATAAGACACAAATGGGAGAAAATATTTTCAAAAGACACATTTGATAAAGAAATATCCAAAATATACAAAGAACTCTTAAAACTCAAGAATAAGAAAACAAACAACCCAGTATGAAAACAGGAAAGAGACCTTAAACAGACATCTCATCAAAGAAGATATACAGGTGGCAAATAAGTAAATGAAGAGATGCTCCACATCATATGTCATCAGGGAAATGCAAATTAAAACAACATGAAATATCATTACACACTTATTAGAATGGCTAAAATTTGGAACACTGACGACACCTACTGCTGGAGAGGATGTTATACCAACAGGAACTCTCATTCATGGCTGGTGAGAATGCAGAATGGTGTAGCCACTTTGGAAGGCAGTTCAGTGATTTTTTATAAGACTAAACATATTCTTTCCGCATGATTCAGCAATCATGTTTCTTGCTATTTACCCAAAGGAATTGAAAGCTTATGTGCACACAAAAACCTGCACACAGTTATTTACAGCAGCTTTATTCATAACTTCCCGAGCTGAAAGCAACCAAAATATCTTTCAGTAGGTGGATGGATAAATAAACTGTGGCATTTCCAGACAATGGACTATTACACAGCTCTAAAAAGAAATGAGCTATCAAGCCATGAAATGACATGGAAGACTCTTACATGTATATTACCTAGTGAAAGAAGCCAATCTGCAAAGGTTACGTACTATATGATTCCAACTATATGACATCCTGGAAAAGGCAAAAATATGGAGATAGTAAGACAATCAGTGGTTGACAGGAGTTTTATCTAGATGAATAGGTGGAGCGCAGATGATTTTTAGGGCAGTGAAAGCACTCTGTATGATACCATAGGATGATGTTGTCATTACATATTTGTCCAAACCCGTGGAACATATAACACGGAGTGAGCTGTCATATAAATTATGGACTTTGAGTGATTATGATGTGTCAATGTAGGTTTATTGATTATTGCAAATGTTCCACTCTGGTGGGGGATGTTGATAATGAGGGAGGTTATGCATGTGTGAGGAAGTTGATTTATGGGAAAGCTCTGTACCTTCCCCTCAATTTTGCTGTGAACCTAAAACTGCTTTAAAAAATAAGGTTTTAACTCAAGGAATTTTCTCTGAATGTGGATCAGACTAAATTATCCAAGCAGTCAGAGAAGAGCATGTCTGGAAAAGAAAGCTCACTGGTAAAGGCTTGGCCTAAAGGATCTTGTGGAAATTCAGGAAATAAGAGAACAAATCCTGATTGAGAAGAATGGTTATATTTGCTGAAGCATGATTACTTAGTTGTCTCTGAAATCCTGCCATTTTTTTTCTTCTCAATGTAAGAGGCATGTGCATTTTATAAACAAGTGGTTGTAACTTCATTTGTCCTAAATTACTACCTGTTTGTACTCAATAAAGAGTGAGCTAGTAGGTACTATACAGTCATAATTTCAAGACATGATTTTAATTAATAACTGAAGCTACTAATAATTAATAATAATTGAAGATGACAAAGTGTTTCATAACCAGGTAGTTGAGCTTCTGAGCCTTAGTGAATGAATTTCTAAAAGTGCTCTGTGTAGAATTTTGGAACTACATTGCTCCTTCATAGTAATCTCTAAATAATTTTCTGGCTTATGAACACATTGCCGTTACTTCCTCTTTTTTACAGCTGGCTGGCTGCACACTTCTTTAAAATATCCTTCACTCTCTGATTCTTGAATTACCCTCACATCATTTCTGCAAAGTAGGTGCTGTCTTCTTACTTCTTTCCAAAAAAAAGGAAAAGAAGCTGAACTGATTGGTGATGGATGAAGTGTAAAGGGATCAAAGTATTAGCTGGCTTTAGATTGTTCAGGAAGGACTGATAAGCTTCCTTCAGTCTGAGGGACCAGAAATGTGGGATACTGTCACACATTATAACGACATAGGAAACTCTAACGGGGCCAGTCTCCGGGGAAGAACTTGACTCCATTGCTGTGCACTGGACATGCAGCATTTTCTCTGCCAGCTCAAGCATGAGACAGGACTTGTGTATGAATGTGGACTTGCCTGCACATCTAAACTGCTTTGATAGTTCCGTTTAAAAACTAAGTTGTTTAAAAACTGAATTATTGACTGAATTCAGTCAATAAGGATTGGTCTAGTGACAAGAACCCAGATAATAAACATGAACAATTTTTTTTAAAGATTGCGTGGATTATATTTATATATTTCAAACAATGCCCATTTGATAAAATAGGGAGTAAAGAATATTTGAAAGCTCTTTCATGTTAATGTGAAGCTTTTTTTGACAGTCTGGCTTATCACTTTTTAAATCACAAATGGTTTGGATAGTGTTTAGAAGAAAACATCCTCACTCTTTTTATTTTAGTTACAGTTCTGTTAAAAAAGGCTCAGCTTACCTGGAACCTTTCAAATGGGCTTTGAAGTTGCTTCAAACTAACAGGCACAGAGCACATGGCATGACAGCAGCAGTGAGCAGGTGTGACTGGAGTATCCCATTTTTGGCCTCAGCTGAGCCAAGGCTGACAGTTACTCCATCAAAAACTGCAACATCAGAATGAGAGTTTACAAACTCACCCTTTTCCAAGAGCACAGGCAAAAAACACAAACAGAAAGACCTGACAGAACTAACAGACTTACAGAAAATATATCTATTAGTAATTCATTGTGTGTGTTAACACAAGCCACAGCAATAATCATTACAAGATTTATTACACTGAAGATTTCTTGTCTCCTAAATTCATATATTGCAGGACATTTGTGTTAGTTATCTATTGCTGAGAAACAAATTGCCACAAACTCACAGGCTTTAAAAAACACACCTTTATTATCTCACAGTTTCTATGGGTCAGGAGTCTGAGCACAGCTTCAACTAAGATGCAAGCCTTCAGTTAAGATGTTGGCCAGGGGGCTTCCCTGGTGGCTCAGTGGTTGAGAGTCCGCCTGCCGATGCAGGGGACACGGGTTCGTGTCCCGGTCCAGGAAGATCCCACATGCCGTGGAGCGGCTGGGACCGTGAGCTATGGCCGCTGAGCCTGCGCGTCCGGAGCCTGTGTTCCGGACAGTGAGAGGCCCCACGTACCACCAAAAATGAATTCTGGACTAGGGAAGGGTCTGCTTCCAAGCTCACTCAATTTGTTTGCAGAATCCATTCCTTGTAGTTATAGGAATAAGGGCCCTATTTTCTGGCTGGCTGTCAGGTATAAGCCCTTGCAGGCTGTTGGCTGGAGGTTGCCTCAGTTCCTAGAGGCCACCCCCAGTTCCTTGCCATGTGGGCTCTTCAACAAAGCTTCCTCCTTCATCAGAAACAGCAGGGAAGAGAGTGTGAGTTTATTAGTGAAATGGTTTGCATCTTACACAATGTAATCATATCAGTAATCACAGATACCCATTACCGCTACCATATTCTATCAGAAGCAACTCACAGGTCCCAACCTCACTTAAGTGGGGAGGGGATCACACAATGAAATAAACACCAAGAAGCAGGGATCATAGAAGCCACCTTTAGAGTAGGTCTACCACAACCAAAAATGATTTTTTAAGGGTAAGCATAGTAATTGTTGACACATCAATCATCTAGAGTTGTTCTAATCAGCATCTAGAGCTGTGTTATCCAATATAGTAGCCAATAGCTACATGTTAATATTTACATTTAAATTTAATTTAAAACTCAGTTATCTGATCACACTAGTCACAGTTCAAGAGCTCAATAGCCACATGGGGCTAGTGTTGAACTGTGTTCAACAACACAGATAAAAAACATTTCCATCATTGCAGAAAGTTCTATTGAGAAGCAGTGATCTAGAATGACTTTCAAGCGAGTCACTTTGTTCAAGGCTGTTGATAGATGACATTGGTTTTTACAAATTATAAAAATTATTATTTTATTTTATGGAATATAATACAGTTGTTCCCTGGGATATGATTCAGAATAAAATTTTCTGTCCAATTGCGATATATAATATAATAACGACTAAAATTTAAAAAGTATTTTTGATCAAACCCCCAGCTGTATATTGTTAATGTGTAGGTAAAACAAATGTACATTTCATGCTGTTACAATTCCAAATAGATGAAGTTTAATTCTCTTGATTTTCTATCAATAGTGCAAACATATATAAACATATATTCAAAAATATCCTCTCTCTCTCTCCCTTCCTCCCTTCCTCCTTCCATTTCTTTCTTTCTCTTTGCCTTCCCTCCATGCCTACAAAATATGTATGCAAACCTACCATACACCATGTTCTATTGTAAGTGTTCAGGACATACCAGCACACAATAAGTACACTCTAGTAATAAATAAAATACTCTGTTGAAAATCAACTTTTTTGATACAAGAATATGGTAAGAGTTAACAAAGAATAACAAAATAAAATTCTTTTATGCGGTGGCCTTTTCAGCTCGCCAGACATTCATGTCCAGCCATGGGATGATGTCCTCCAGGGTATTTTTAAAGGGCTGCTCGGCCCTGCCCAAATGAGGCAGTTAAACCTCATTTTCAATGTCAATCTTATTATAAATGAACAGAACCAAGACAAAATGAAAACAAGCCAAGAAATAAACAAAAAAACTTAACAGCTGAAGAGAGTCAAGTTTTTCAAAGCTTGAACATCTAATGAATTCAATGAACGTCAAACTTTACAAGTTTATTCATAATGTCACTAACTTCAAATTCATACTACTCCTGGAAATCTTACAAAGCATATTGGCAGCTTAATTGTATATATTTATATAATTATCAGGACTATTCCAAAGGACATTGTCAGTTTGTTTTTAAATGTTTTTTGACATCTTGAGATATTTTTATTATGAACTAAGATATAATTTTAAGATATGGAGAAAAGTCATTTCAGAATACAGATGCAGGTACATATAATTAATAGATCAGATCAGAAATGCCCTGACCATGAAGAATTTTGTGACTACTTATTGCTTTTATTCATTAACTGATGAGATGATAAGTTAAGTTACTAAAGTCAAAATAATTTTGCTTGTAAAAACACTGACCACGTAAATTATAAGACCAAATAAAAAAAGAGCTAAAAGCTAAATGAAATGTTCATGCTGAGTATAACAAAATAATAAATATGCTAGGGAAGAGTAAATTAATGTATATGAACTCACTGATTTTTATAGCTTTAATTATCACATTATTCTGGGCGAGAAAGCTCCTTGAGGACAATCATTTTATCTGTACCTCCCTTAGCCCACATAATCCTCATTTCCACAGAAACTTCCATACTCAATGCCCAGGTATTATTTTCTTAATCCATTATTTTCCAATTAGAAATGCAGTCTATTGGATATTTATGGCCTCCAATTATATATGTGTACACTCCAATTAGATATCTGTTTCTACCTTTTAAATATACATAGTCTTCCAGCAGACAATCATGCCCTCCAGTTAGAAATGCATTCTTTTCAATTAGCTATATGTGTCCTCTAATTATACATGTTATCACTTCTATTAGGTTTGTGTGTCCTCCAATATGATATATCTACGCTTCAAATAGATGTCTTTCCTCCTATTAGACATGCATTCCTTATGAAGTCAAATTTAAAACAAAAAGAAATAGGGGTGGGGCACATACAGAAGCTTAAACAACCCTAGTAAAGGGCCAAAGATATCAAAAGCCTTAATATTGCTACTTAGGTTTTTTTCTTTAAGCCCTGTCCACTAAGAAGATGAGAGAAAAAATAATGACAGGGCTCAGATTCTTTCAAGGATAAATGATTGTTGGTACTAGAGTTACATGTTATGGAAAAAGCAAATAGTTTGTTGCTGTCTAAACAAACTCAGTGCCGGAAGGCAAAAAATGATGGGAGGAGGGAGAAAAAACAAATAGTATTAAGTAACACTTGTAGTATTTAGTAGAAATGTCTGTACATTTGTGGTTGGTAGACAATTTTTATCCTTATTATCTTCAGGGTCTCATTATGACTTGTATGGGCCCTAGGAACTTTTGCTTTCCTGGGTCCCTTTCTCCACAAAAAAATACAAAAAGTTATATTTTGTGGCTGTGTTGATATAAAGGCTAAAATAATCCAGCCTGTATTATTTTTATTTTTCTTGAATATCTGTTTATTGTCAATTCTCATAAAAGTTATCTATATAAGTTTCCTAGGTCTTCTGCCACAATTTACCACAAAACAGGTGGTTTAAAACAACAGAAATTTATTCTCATATTTTTAGAGACCAGAAGTCCAAAATCAAGGTGCCGGCAAGACCATGCTTTCTCCAAATGCTCTAGGAAAAGATCCATTTTTGCCTCTTCCAGTTTCTGTTATTCTCTGATTTATGGCAGCATACTATAATCTCTGCCTCGATCTTCATGTGGCCTACTTTCTTGTCTCTATGTGCCATTTTTTTGTCTCTTATAAGGACACTCCCACTGGATTTAGATCCCAACTTAACCCAGTATGACCCCATCTTGATCCTTACCTAAATTACATTAGCAAAGACCCTATTTCCAAATAAGGTCACATTCTGAGGTTCTGGGTGAACATCAATAATGGGGAGGCCTTATTCAACTCACTACATTACACAAACATATTTTTACCCTTATGATTTTAAATGGTGGTGTTGTCAACAAATTTTATTTTTTGTGACAGTATGCATGGTTTAAAGTCAAACGGAAGCAAAATTTTACATTTTTAATCATAAAGTAACTTGCATTTTTAATATATTACTTGCATCTAATGTAAATGAATGCAGTTCATCTTCTTCATGGTCACATTTTTATCTTTGTACCTGGTGATCTTTGGCTCCACCCATCTGTCCCTCTTTTCAAACATCTTCATCTGACCCAGTTCTGAGATCCCCTCCATCTTGTTCACTTGTCCCCAATGTTCTAGAGCCTTCACATATGCAGATCCCCAAGTGGGATGAGTTCTGGTGCTGAGTAGACAGGATTCCATCGTCTATATCTGAGCACTCTACTTATGCCACATGCAGGAATAGGAGTAGGATGTGTGTGCATTGTAGAGGTTTAGTCACATCATTGACTCCCATGAGTTTACTGTGGAGGAATTTTTGAGGTCAATTATACATATTCAGATTGTGTCATGTACTTAACACTTGCTGTTTCAGACCCAAGTGTAGAATGAAGATGTGTGTTAACACAGTTCCTACCATCAAGCAGACACTTTCCTAACTGCCCGATGTGAGTGTGATTGTGTATATTTATGTATTAGACACATCAAGGGTCATTCCAAATATAGATGTGAGGATTACTTGGAGCCTCTCTCTCGTACTTTCTTTCACTCTCTCAACTCTTCAGTACACTGGGGTTCAACCCTCTCACACCAATGGCCAGTGACCAATGCCACAGTCCACTGGAGCCTGAGGCCCTACGTGGAGGGCTCCACCTAGATCTGCCTACAGTAACAGGAGCCATTCCTTCGCCTCGTCTCAAAATTTCTGTGTCCCATTTTCTTGGATCATCATAAGTTAATTAACATGCTAATGGCACAAAATAAACTGAATTAATGTCAGTGGGAACTAATAGCTTAAATTTCTACTTCTATCGGAGAGTATCTGCACTATAACAGCTGTCAGTCACTCCACTTCCAAATGTGTTGTGTAGGGATTTTAGGCAGTATTGCAACTCTAGTACATGGAATAATACCAACTGCAAGCATACAGCAGAACCACCACACAGACTCACAAGATAAAAAGGTTATTGCTCAATGAATGCCAATGTAAAGGATCAGAATAATAATGCAGTCTTTTAAAAACCCGCAATGAATACTTATCTCTCAAATATTCACTTGCCTTGACATACCTCATAAATGACTGTAAAGCAACATGTAAGAGGGAAATTGCTTAAAAGATAATTTAAGAAAAAGTATTAGCAAAGAAGCTCTGTTAACCAGGAAAATGCTAATGTGTTATGTCACTTTATTGACAATTGGATTTGAAGAATCAGATATTTTCAATAAGCTTCTTATTCTATCACATATAAAACACCTAGAAAAAATGTATCAGAGAAACCTAACAATTATCCATGATTTGTCTTTTTAGGTTTAAAAGCTATCCTGATACAATGTGTACCTTATGTTTGGCTAAAATCAGAATATATAGGACTATTCACTCCCCAGAATGAACACTCATTGACTTAAATCTGCTGTAAATAATCACTAGAGTTGACTACAGGTTGAATGTTAAGTGATTCAATGGCAACACGTTTGATCTGATTCAAATTAACCATTTAGTTATATGGTGGTAGATCTATTGTTAATAAATACATTCCTGTTGGTGGATACAGCTAGCAAATATAATTCAATTGAGGCATTGTATAGAAATAAAATAATTTACATTGATAAACTTATACTAGAATAATCAAAGTTAAAATGGATGATGGCTTGATTTTACTATATGCTATATAATATATATTTTATACACTATATAATAAATATACAAACAGTATATATGTATACATAGTGTATATATATATATATATATATATATATATATATATGTGTATATATACTGCTAACATCATTTTATTCAAAATGATGGCCCCAAATTTGGGAACACTTAGTGTTCTATAATCATTTGTTCAATATTGAATTTATGAATAAATTTCCATTAGATTTACATGTACCTTTCTCCCTTTATTTAATACCAATACTGGAAAACATGGTACAAAAAAATTAAGACGTTTCCTAGAGACTGTCATACAGAATGAAGTAAGTCAGAAAGAGAAAAACAAATATCTTATATTAACGCATATATGTTGAATCTGAAAAAAAATGGTATAGACAATCTTACTTACAGAGGAGGAATAGAGACAGAGACTTAGAGAACAAACATGGATACCAAGGGGGAAAGAGGGGGATGGGATGAATTGGGAAATTGGGATTGACATACATACACTAGTGATACTATGTATAAAATAGATAACTGGGCTTCCCTGGAGGCGCAGTGGTTGAGAGACCGCCTGCTGATGCAGGGGACACGGGTTTGTGCCCTGGTCCGGGAAGATCCCACATGCTGCAGAGCGGCTAGGCCCGTGAGCCATGACCGCTGAGCCTGTGCATCTGGAGCCTGTGCTCTGCAACGGGAGAGGCCACAACAGTGAGAGGCCCGTGTACCAAAAAAAAAAAAAAAAAAAAAAAAAAAAGATAACTAATGAGAGCCTAATGTATAGCACAGGGAACTCTACTCAGTGCTCTGTGGTGACCTAAATGAGAAGGAAATCTAAAAAAGAGAGGATATATGTATAGCTGATTCACTTTGCTGTACACTACAAACTAACACAATATTGTAAAGCAATTATACTCCAATAAAAGAAAATTAATGACTCCCCCTTGCAAAAGCACCGGAATCACAACTAACCGCTGAACACTCATCTACAGGAAAACACTGGAACTCACCAAAAAAGATACCCCACATCCAAAGACAAAGGAGAAGCCACAATGAGATGGTAAGAGGGGCGCAATCACAATAAAATCAAATCCCATAACTGCTGGGTGAGTGACTCACAAACTGGAGAACACTTATACCACAGAGGTCCACCCACTGGAGTGAAGGTTCTAAGCCCCACATCAGGCTTCCCAACCTGGGGGTCTGGCAACAGGAGGAGGAATTCCTAGAGAATCAGACTTTGAAGGCTAGCAGGATTTCACAGCAAGACTTCAACAGGACTGGGGGAAATTGAGACTCCACTTTTGGAGGGCACACACAAAGTAGTGTGTGCACTAGGACCCAGGGGAAGGAGAAGTGACCCTATAGGAGACTGAACCAGATCTACCTGCTAGTGTTAGATGGTCTCCTGCGGAGACGGGGGTGGCTATGTTTCACCATGATGAAAAGGACACTGGCAACAGAAGTTCTGGGAAGTACTCCTTGGCATGAGCCCTCCCAGAGTCCACACTTAGCCCTACAAAAGAGGCTCCAGTGTTGGGTCACCTCAGGCCAAACAACCAACAGGGAGGGAACTCAGCCCTACCCATCAGCAAACAAGTGGATTAAAGTTTTACTGAGTTCTGCCCACCAGAGCAACACCCAGCTCTACCCACCACTAGTCCCTCCTATCAGGAAACTTGCACAAGCCTCTTAGATAACCTCATCCACCAGAGGGCAGACAGAAGAAGCAAGAAAAACTACAATCCTGCGGCCTATGGAACACAAACCACATTCACAGAAAGATAGACAAGATGAAAAGGCAGAGGGCTATGCACCAGATGAAGGAACAAGATAAAACCCCAGAAAAACAACTAAAAACTTCCAGAAAAAGATTTCAGAATAATGATAGTGAAGATGATCCAGGACTTTGAAAAAAAATGGAGGCAAAGATCTAGGAGATGCAAGAAATGTTCAACAATGATCTAGAAGAATTAAAGAAAAAAGACATAAAAGAATTAAAGAACAGAGATGAACAATACAATAACTGAAATGAAAAATATACTAGAAGGAATCAATAGCAGAATAACTGAGGCAGAAGAACAGATAAGTGACCTGGAAGGCAGAATGGTGGAATTCACTGGCAAGGAACAGAATAAAGAAAAAAGAATGAAAAGAAATGAAGACAGCGTAAGAGACCTCTGGGACAACATTAAACACAACATTCACATTATAGGGGTCTCAGAAGGAGAAGAGAGAGAGAAAGGACCCGAGAAAATAATTGAAGAGATTATAGTTGAAAACTTCCCTAACATGGGAAAGGAAATAGCCACCCAAGTCTAGGAAGCTCAGAGAGTCCCAGGCAGGATAAACCCAAGGAGAAACATGTCAAGACACATAGTTATCAAACTGACAAAAATTAAAGACAAAGAAAAATTATTGAAAGCAACGAGGAAAAATGACATATAACATACAAGGCAACTCCCATAAGGTTAACAGCTGATTTCTCAGCAGAAACTTTACAAGCCAGAAGGGAGTGCATGATATACTTAAAGTGATGAAAGGGAAGAACCTACAATCAAGATTACTCTACCCAGCAAGGATATCATTCAGATTCGATGGAGAAATCAAAAGCATTACAGACAGGCAAAAGCTAAGAGAATTCAGCACCACCAAACCACCTCTACAACAAATGCTAAAGGAACTTCTCTAAGTGGGAAACACAAGAGAAGAAAACGACCTACAAAAACAAACCCAAAACAATTAAGAAAATGGTAATAAGAACATACATATCTATAATTACCTTAAATGTGAATGGAATAAATGCTCCAACCAAAAGACTCAGGCTCACTGAATGGATACAAAAACAAGACCCATATATATGCTGTCTACAAGAGACCCACTTTGGACCTAGAGGCACATACAGCCTGAAAGTGAGGGGATGGAAAAAGATATTCCATGCAAATGGAAATCAAAAGAAAGCTGGAGTAGAAATACTCATATCAGGCAAAATAAACTTTAAAATAAAGAATGTTACAAGAGACAAGGGAGGACACTACATAATGATCAAGGGATTAATCCAAGAAAAAGATATAACAATTATATATATATATGCACACAACATAGGAGCACCTCAATACGTAAGGCAACTGCTAACAGCTATAAAAGAAGAAATCGACAATAACACCATAATAGTGGGGGACTTTAACACCTCACTTATACCAATGGCCAGATTGTCCAAACAGAAAATAAATAAGGAAACACAAGCTTTAAATGACACAATAGGCCAGATAGATTTAATTGATATTTATACGACATTCCATCCAAAAACAGCAGATTACACTTTCTTCTCAAGGGCGTATGGAATATTCTCGAGGATAGATCACATGTTGGGTCACAAATCAAGCCTCAGTAAATTTAAGAAAATTGAAATCAAATCAAGTATCTTTTCTGACCACAATGCTATGAGATTAGAAATCAATTACAGGCAAAAAAACGTAAAAAACACAAACACATGTAGACTAAACAATATGTTACTAAATAACCAAGAGATCACTGAAGAAATCAAAAAGGAAATCAAAATATACCTAGAGACAAATGACAACAACAGCATGATGATCCAAAACCTATGGGATGCAGCAAAAGCAGTTCTAAGAGGGAAGTTTATAGCTATACAAGCCTACCTCAAGAAACAAGAAAAATCTCAAATAAACAATCTAATCTTACACCTAAGGAACTAGTGAAAGAAGAACAAACAAAACCCAAAGTTAGCAGAAGGAAAGAAATCATAAACACCAGAGCAGAAATAAATGAAATAGAAACAAAGAAAGCAAAGATCAATAAAACTAAAAACTTGTTCTTTGAGAAGATAAACAAAATTGATAAACCATTTGCCAGACTCATCAAGAAAAAGAGGGAGAGGACTCAAATCAAAATTAGAAGTGAAAAAGGAGAAGTTATAACAGACACCACAGAAATACAAAGCATACTAAGAGTCTACTACAAGCAACTTTATGCCAATAAAATGGACAACCTGGAAGAAATGGACAAATTTTTAGAAAGGTGTAACCTTCCAAGACTGAACCAAAAAGAAATAGAAAATATAAACAGACCAATCACAAGCAATGAAATTGAAACTGTGATTAAAAATCTTCCAACAAACAGGAGTCCAGAACCAGATGGCTTCACAGGCGAATTCTATCAAACATTTAGAGAAGAGCTAACACCTATCCTTCTCAAACTCTTCCAAAATATAGCAGAGGGAGGAGCACTCGCGAACTCATTCTACGAGGCCACAATCACCTTGATACCAAAACCAGACAAGAATGTCACAAAGAAAGAAAACTACAGACCAATATCACTGATGAACATAGACGCAAAAATCCTCAGCAGAATACTAGCAAACAGAATCCAACAGCACATTAAAAGGATCATACACCATGATCAAGTGGGGTTTACTCCAGGGATGCAAGAATTCTTCAATATATGCAAATCAATCAATGTGATACACCATATTAACAAATTGAAGAAGAAAAAGCATATGATCATCTCAATAGATGCAGAAAAAGCTTTTGACAAAATTCAACACCATTTATGACAAAAGCTCTCCAGAAAGTGGGCATAGAGCGAACCTACCTCAACATAATAAAGGCCATATACAACAAACCCACAGAAAACATGTTTCTCAATGGTGAGAAACTGAAATCGTTCCTATCAGATCAGGAAAAATACAAGGACGTCCACTCTCGCCACTATTATTCAACATAGTTTTGGAATTCCTAGCCACAACAATCAGAGAAGAAAATGAAATAAAAGAAATACAAATTGGAAAAGAAGAAGTAAAACTGTCATTGTTTGCAGATGACATGATACTATACATACAGAATCCTAAAGAGGCCACCGGAAGACTACTAGAACTAATCAATGAATTTGGTAAAGTTGCAGGATACAAAATTAATGCACAGGAATCTCTTGCATTCCTATACACTAATGATGAAAAATCTGAAAGAGAAATTAAGGAAACACTCCCATTTACCATTGCAAGAAAAAGAATAAAATACCTAGGAATAAATCTACCTAGGGAGACAAAAGACCTGTATGCAGAAAACTATAAGACACTGATGAAAGAAATTAAAGATGATATGAACAGATGGAGAGATATACCATGTTCTTGGATTGGAAGGATCAATACTGTGAAAATGACTATAATATACAAAGCAATCTACAGATTCAATGCAATCTCTATCAAATTACCAATGGCGTTTTTTACAGGACTAGAACCAAAAAATCTTAAAATTTGTATGGAGACACAAAAGACCCTGAATAGCCAAAGCAGTCTTTTTTTTTTTTTTTAAATGTATTTATTTATTTATGGCCGTGTTGGTCTTCGTTTCTGTGCAAGGGCTTTCTCTAGTTGTGGCAAGCGGGGGTCACTCTTCATTGTGGTGCGCAGGCCTCTCACTATCGCAGCCTCTGTTGTTGCGGAGCACAGGCTCCAGACGCGCAGGCTCAGTAATTGTGGCTCACGGGCCCACTTGCTCTGCGGCATGTGGGATCTTCCCAGACCAGGGCTCGAACATGTGTCCCCTGCATTGGCAGGCAGATTCTTAACCACTGCGCCATCAGGGAAGCCCACCAAAGCAGTTTTGAGGGAAAAAAATGGAGCTGGAGGAATCGGACTCCCTGACTTCAGACTATACTACAAAGCTACATTAATCAAGGCAATATGGTACTGGCACAAAACAGTAAGATAGATCAATGGAACAGGATAGAAAGCCCAGAGGTAAACCCATGCACCTATGGTCAACTAATCTATGACAGAGGAGGCAAGGATATACAATGGATAAAAGGCTGTCTCTTCAATAAGTGGTGCTGGGAAAACTGGACAGCTATATGTAAAAGAATGAAATTAGAACACTCCCTAACACCATACACAAAAATAAACTCAAAATGGATTAGAGACCTAAATGTAAGACTGGACACTATAAAACTCTTAGAGGAAAACATAAGAAGAACACTCCTTGACATAAATCACAGCAAGATCTTTTTTGATCCACCTCCTAGAGTAATGGAAATAAAAATAAACAAATGGGACTAATGAAACTTAAAAGCTTTTGCACAGCAAAGGAAACCATAAACAAGACCAAAAGACAACCCTCAGAATGGGAGAAAATATTTGCAAATGAAGCAACTGACAAAGGATTAATCTCCAAAATTTATAAGCAGCTCATGCAGCTTAGTAACAAAAAAACAAACAACCCAATCCAAAAATGGGCAGACCTAAATAGACATTTCTCCAAAGAAGACATAGAGATGGCCAAGAAGCACATGAAAAGGTGCTCAACATCATGAATCATTAGAGAAATGTAAATCAAAACTACAATGAGGTATCACCTCACACCAGTTAGAATGGGCATCATCAGAAAATCTACAGACAGGAAATGCTGGAGAGGGTGTGGAGCAAAGGGAACCCTCTTGCACTGTTGGTGGGAATGTAAATTGATACAGCCACTATGAAGAACAGTATGGAGGTTCCTCAAAAAACTGAAAACAGAATTACCATATCACCTAGCAATCTCACTACTGGACATATACCTAGGGAAAACCATAATTCAGAAAGACACATGCACCCCAATGTTCATTGCAGCACTATTTACAATAGCCAGGTCATGGAAGCAACCTAAATGCCCATCAACAGATGAGTGGATAAAGAAGATGTGGTACATATACACAATGGAATATTACTCAGCCATAAAAAGGAACGAAACTGGGTCATTTGTAGAGACATGGATTGATCTAGAGACTATCATACAGAGTGAAGTAAGTCAGAAAGAGAAAAACAAATATCATATATTAACACATATATGTGGAACCTAGAAAAATGGTATAGATGAACCGGTTTGCCGGGCAGAAATTAAGACACAGATGTAGAGAACAAACGTATGGACACCAAGGGGGGAAAGTGGCCGGGGCATGGGGTGGTGGTGTGATGAACTGGGAGATTGGAATTGATATATTTACATTAATATGTATAAAATGGATAATTAATAAGAACCTGCTGTATAAAAAAAATTGAAAAATTCAGAAAAAAAAGAAAATTAGGAACTTTCCATATTTTATAGATACAGATACAAAAATTTTAAATAAAGTATTGACAAATCTGATTCAGGAGTATATTAAAAGAATAATAATTGTCATTAAATAGTTTTTAGCCCAAGAATGTCAGGATTTTTCTAAATTAGAAAACCTAATAATATTAACAGATTAAAGCAAAAAATATGATATATGAAGTTATATAGGAAAAACATTTATATAATTTATATTAATTCCTAATAGAAAACAATGAGCAACAGCAGTAATGACAATGAAACTGCTTAGCAAGTACTAAGTAGAATGTATATTGATAAAAGGTATATGTTATATGGCACTATAAGTCTTAAACTTGGACAGAGATAAAATTTCCCAGGATCATTCTCCCTCAGAACTGTACAAGAATTTATAGCATAGACAAAAAAAATGGAAGATGATAAAAGTTTCAAAAGAAATTGTCAACATTTTTTAACTCCATTATTTGCCTACACATAAAATCCAAAGAATCAAGACATTAGAATATAATAATTCTCCAAGTTTGTTAGTTGTAAGTTCCATGCACAGATATCAATAGTGTTACTGTAACTAGTCATAGCATTTGAAAACTGTAAAAGAATATTTTCAAAACAGTTATCACGTATTTGTGGCCAGGATTTAATATAGAAAAATCATAAAGAAAAAAAAACTGAATAAGCAGAGCGAAATAACATGGTATGCAATGGAAAATTCAAGGTTATAAAGACATAAAAATAACTCCATACTAATTGATAAATCTAATATAATTCCAATCAAAATTTCAAGATAATATTTATTTAACAAGGTTGTTAGCAAAACTCAGAAAATTCTGAGATAGAAGAACAAGAAGTTCATATATACATGTATATACACACACACACACGTCTCACGAACATATTTATTACAATTAAAAAGAATTAAAAGAATTTGATCTTAGCACAGAGAGTAAAAATATATGCCAATGGAACAAACTACAGAGTCCAGAAGCAGCTACATTTCTATATGATAATGAATATATGATACAGGTTGCATAGAAAATCAGAGAAAAAAGATGGATGGACTTTATAGTACATGATGCCTGAGCAGCTGGTTTTCTGGTATCAAAAAAGTAAAATTGTACCTTAACTTCAAACCATCTTATACAATAAATGCCAGGTGGCCAACATAAATGTTAACTACAAATCTTTAAAGTGATAAAAAAAGAGAATACTCTCTTGGCTTTGGGGTAGAAAAAGATTTTTTTTCTTTAAGCAATAAAAATAAAATCACATATCATAAAGGAAAAGAAATTTGACTACATCAACATAAAAACTTCTGTACAACGTAAGAAACAGGGATTAAGATAAAAAATCAATTGGTTATAAAATTACATAGACCTATGTTCACAGATACACCAATGAGTGCAAGTAAAACTGGTGAAATCTAAAGATGCTCTTTGGATTGCAACAATGTCAATTTCCTGGTTGTGGTATTGTACTAGAATTATGAAGATGTCACCATTCGGGGAAGCTGGGTGAAGGGTACACGGTTACCTCCCCTGTCCTTTTGCTTTTCAACACCTGTGACTCTACAATTATTGCAAAATAAATAACATTTTTAAGAATTGATGAAAAATGATATTTGCAGCACAGGTAAAGGAAAAAATATTGACATCCAAAATAAAGACTTCCTAAACTTCAGTGAGGATTTTTTTTCTTTGAAATAAAGAAAGAGAAAGAGAGGGAGAGAGAAGGGACTGAAAGGGGAGAGGCAGAGCATAAAAGGAAGGAAAGGAAAGGAAAAGAAAAGATAAAGGGCAAAAGTATCAGCAGTTTAAGAAATAGAAAACTTAAATTAAAAATATATTTAAAGATTCTTAGACCCATTAGTAATTAGAGAAATGCACGTTATAGCAATAATGAGATTGTAATTTTCGTTATCTGCTCTTGCAAAAACGAAAGAATTGGAGAGAATCAAGCATGGATGAAGTGGAGATAAAGGAGCTCTCCCACGATGTTGGTGAGAGAATAAACGGAAACAGCTACTGTGCAGATGATTTGCCTATGGAGTTTACAGGTGACTATGCCCTGAAATCCTCTGCTCCAGCAACCAGACATCTTCCATGATCCAGGCAAATGGGCAGTGGGGTGTCCTTGGAGGCCACACCACTCATCTTGGTGCCTGTGTGCTCTCAGTCCTCACAAGGTGATGCTATTCTAGGTGTCCTGGTGTGTTCTTGACACTGTACACTGACCCCGTGGCAATCCTACTTCTGACTGGGGCAAAATGATATAATATGTATTTGTTTGAAGACAGTTTGCAAAGAGCAGGAAGAATATAAAAGAAATATATTTGTGCCTGTGTGTAGATACCCTGAAGCCATCACTGGCTTCAGGTTTACAAAGCCTCATTCAGAATTTAGCTAGCGTGTTGTCTTTCCTCCAGACAGTTACCTAGCTGGAACTGAGTGTAAATCATTTTGCTATATTTTCCATGGCACCAACCTAGAAAACAAAATCATGCTCACCCCAACTCTGTTACACTTTTGCCAACACTACCTCCTGTGGAATTTTCAGAACATATTACAAATTAGTAATGAAATAACTTGGCATTTGAATCTATTTGGCCTCAGTTTTGGAGACATCATGGGATTGATAGGCACTGTGGCAAACAGGATGGTCTATTTTCCATACAGAGTGGAACCACTGCTCAGCAGCAGTGCATTGTTTGTCATGAGCAATGTTCATTTATTCTTCAAATAAATATGATGACCATATTTAATAATAAATATAAAATAATAAAAATAAGCCATATTTATTCACCGAATAAATATAGTATTCACTCAGCGAATACCATAAGTCAGTCACTTTCTAGATGTTTGGTAAACACTGATCAAAATAAAACTCTTGCTGCCTTGGAGTGAAAGTTCCACTGAAGGAAGATGGGTGGTGAGCAAACACCCAAAGAAATGTCAGATGTCTAGTGCTATAGGTGCACAGGGGAGGGCCAGGGGGCATGACAGTGGTGGGGTGAGCTTACTGTTGTTTCATAAGACAGTTGGGAAAATCCTTAATAGTAGGATAACCTTTGAGCAAAGAGGTGAACCGAGTGGGAGACACTCTTCTTAGTATTTATAGATCAACACATACTCAGGAAAGGCAGGCAGTCCCAGTTTTTAGGCTAAGTCTGCAAATATTTAATTGGGCAAAAAATTTAAACCTTGTCCCTGATCAGAATTTAGCATTCATACCACCATTTTCTAATCCCCACCATAGTGGAAAAAAAAAAAAAAAACACCCTGGGACCAGAGGCTGTGAGCCCCGTCCATCAACAACTCAGGGCTCTAAGTTTCCAGGGCTCTTTGATTCTGGGTCTTTAACAAAGTCACCACCCCCTCTGGATCCTGGTCTCTTCATCTCACAAATAAGAGGATTAAATCCTACAGGCATACAATGCTATGATTGTATAACTATTAAGTATGATGAAAAAGGAATAGAAAAGATGATTTTAAAAGGCATAACAGAATGGTTAACATCAAATAGACCACAAATAACAAGTGTTGGCGAGGATGTGAAGAAAAAAGAATCTTGTGCACTCTTGGTGGGAATGTAGATTGGTGCAGCCACTATGCAAAATAGTATAGAAGTTCCTCAAAAAATTAAAAATAGAACCACCATATGAGTCAGCAATTTCACTTCTGGCTATTTATCTGATGAAAACAAAAACACTGACTCAAAAAAAAATCTGCATCCCCATGTTAATTGCAGCATTATTCACAATAGGCAAGATATGGAAACAACCTAATTGTCTCTTGATGGATTAATGGATAAAGAAATGTGGTATATATACACAATGAGAAATTATTTGGCCATAAAAAAGAATGAAATCTTGCCATTTGCAACAGCATGGATGGACCTTAAATTACGCTAAGTTAAATAAGTCAGACAGAGAAAGACCATTAATATCAGATAAAATACCGTATTATCTCACTTATATGTGGAATCTAAAAACAAACGAAACAAAACAACAACAACAAAAACTAACTCACAGATATAGACAGATTGGTGGTAGCCAGAAGCAGGGGATGGGGTGGTGAGAAAAATGGGGGTGGGAGGACAAAAGGTACAAATTTCCAGTTATAAAATAAATATGCCATGGGTATTAATGTACAGCATGATAACTATAGTTTAAAATATTGTAAAAAGAAGGCATAATCTTCTTAGCAGAAGTATTTACTTCATAACTGAACAAAAAAGGGATAAATCTCAAAGCAGTGTCCACATTTCTTCTAGCTCATAGCGTGATACACAAACTCCTTCTCCCACCAAGTGCTGTAAACCCTTTAAAGTGAAAAACAAAGAGAGGAGCTGGCATTAAAAGAACAGACCCGTTAGAAAAAGGAAGGTGCAGGTGAGAACAGAAAGACAGAAACATGGAAATTCCCCATGTTCTTATTCTTCTAAAGATCATGGCCAGTTCTCCCCAAAAGCATCTGTCCTTGGTGCTGCCCAACAGGTGAGTCCATCCCAAAGGCCAGTCCTCACCCATCCTGACAGGATTAGACAGAAGAGCAGGAACCAGCCAATTTCCCTGGATGAGCCAATTTTTGACCATTTTACTATCTGCTCCCACAAGTTTATTCTGAGCCAAAAGATCAAAGACAGCAAATAATCATGTTACCAGGCACAATTTTTTATAATAACAAATAAAATACTTCCCCAGTGAAAAGTTTGATCACACCAAGTAAGATTCAGTGCCTATTTAAAATGACTGACCTTGGACTCTGTGTTTAACCTCGCTCTGCCTCAGGGTCCTCATTTATAAAATAGCAAATAATGATAATAATAGCTTACCTCATAGAATTGTTACATGAGGTAAGCAAATTGAAATACCTTATATATTTAGAACAATACCTGGGATATTTTAAGCAACATATCAGGATTCGTTTTTATATTTGCAATTATATCTGCCCCCGAATTAGAAGGCCCTCGTGTTGGCCTTCTCATTTCTCTTACATGCTTACAGAAATCTAGAGAGTCTATTTGTTCATTGATTCATGCATTTGCATTTATACAGGCTGATGTAAGACACAGTTCCAGGGAAGTGAAACCCTCATTCTGATGAAAGAGAAGAAGAACTTATAAGGATGGTTTTATAAAGCACAGGACTGAAGGGTTAGGGAAAGCTGCTCTGAGATTTGACTACTAAGCCCATATCTGAGGGATAAGGAGACTTTAATCAACACAGAGGAGTGGATGGATGGCAATCGGTAGAGAATTTTAAACAGAAAAGTCAGCAGAGCATAGTCCTTGTAGAGGAAGGGGCAGGGAGTGACTGAAGACTGGAAGGCAGCCCATAAGACTGATACCAACTGAGGGATCTGGAGAGGCACAAAATTGGGCCCCACAGCACAATGAAACTGGTGGCCCATTGGCCACAAACAGCTCGTGGAGGTGCCTCTGAGTTAGGGCATGTATACATATTCCTAACAGGTAAGAGTTTAGCTAAGCTGGGTGTTGGCTGTAAGATTTGATGAAAGAGGAAATCTGAGAAAGCAAGGGCTTTGCTAAATAGAAAAAAGAAATTGTGTATCTATTCCAAATCCTGCCCATCAGGCACCAGGCAGCAAGCCAGCATTCTCATATCTGTTTGTACAATGCACATGTTATCATTACACTGGTAAATTAAGTGATATGTTTGCCTTATTTCAAATCACTAAGTTTTATATTAGAGTGATATATTCATACCGCTTTGCTCATCAAACCAGAAAATTCATCACGCAAAGTCCATTTTTTCACAGCACATCTAAATCCTTTTCTCTAGGCAACAAGCCTGGTCCATGTTAATGCAATTCCTTTAGACATCAGTGCCAAGCTAGAAAATCAGAGCATGCCTTCCGGGGACACCGAGCACATGATGGTAGTGGCTTTCTAAGATTACTTGTTTTTCACAAAATTGAAAAACTTGATACAAAACTGTGTGTTATAGGACACTAGAAATCTTTATATAGGGCTTCCCTGGTGGCGCAGTGGTTGAGAGTCGGCCTGCCGATGCAGGGGATACGGGTTCGTGCCCTGGTCTGGGAAGATCCCACATGCCGCGGAGCGGCTGGGCCCGTGAGCCATGGCCGCTGAGCCTGCGCGTCCGGAGCCTGTGCTCTGCAACGGGAGAGGCCACAACAGTGAGAGGCCCGCATACTGCAAAAAAAAAAAAGAAAAAAAAAAAAATCTTTATATAAAATTGAGCACAATAGTAACCTATTTATCCAGTATGAAAGCCCAGGTTCTTTTCTTAAACAACTCTTGAATAAAAAGAAAATGAGGGCTTAAATTTAATATCAGATCCTAATATTAAATGTATTATAAGTGTTGACACAGAGAATTGACTCTATTCTACAACTGTCTCCAGGTACAGGAATATAAATTCAAGGCAATATGCATTGGTAAGTTGGCATTTGGTGTTTCTGAATTTTCCATACTTTCATTTTTCTTGAACTAATTTTCCAATATATCATATTATTCTTTTAATTAAAATATATAACCTAGATTAGAAATAATCGCTTATGAGTTATGATTTTATCTTCAGAATAAGTCAACCCAGAACCCAATAGAAAAAATGCTTTTACCCAAAACAGTTCTCTATTTTTGCTTATTCACTAAAAAAAATTAATTAGGTATTAATTCTCATGGAGCTATCATTAGAGAGTGAGAAACATATCTAAAACATTAGTACAAAAAAAAATCCTAAACATTAGTAAGCAGTCATCTTCCCCAGCATATTTCTTTTGTCAGTGTGAATGAGATAGAGTCCTAGGCAGGAAAGCAAGGAGAATGTTTTGTGTAAATTTAAATGCTGATATATTTTTAAAAGGTACAAATGTCTTCAGAAACACATGAAAAATTGAAGGTCAGGGTGACAAAAGACATGTAAATTTCATTATATGCCTTATATTTATATCAAGGGGTTGATAGAAATATATTTAGAGTTTGGGTTTTTGATGATTTGGATTTTGAGAGATTAGGAAGGATCACAAAGGAATAAAGAAATGTTCTTTTTTTTCTGTGATTCTCATGAAGTTTCTTAATATGGAATCATTGAAATGTCTGTTTCATTAGATAGACAGTTTCTATTAGATAGATAATAGAGAAAGAGAAGGAGAGAGAGAATGATGTTAGATAGGTAGATAAATAGATACATACATACATAGATACATAGACGATGGACACATAGAGATTCCCTTTGGATATACATAGTCATCTCCTTTGGAGGTACAAAAGGAAAATCCCTGGGCCAATGCCACCTTGAACCAAGATCAACATCCTGTTGGCCTTTCTCATTCTCCTACCAATAGAGTGACCAACACAAGGCAATGCAAATGGGGCAAGTGGGTCATCTCTGTGTCCCTGAGAAGCTGTTCACAGCAAAGCCTCTAATTACCATGACTCACAGATGGAAGAACTTACATTGACCCTCCAAGTTTTCTTACTGGTGTGTTGCTATATTTTTGTCTTCTTTCGGGTGACCTAATTCCCCTTTTTCTCAGCCAGTGGTTCCCCGCCCCCACACACTTAAAGAGAATGCAGCAGGGACAGGTGTCCTCCATATCCCTGGATCCTCCCTGGACCCCACAGTCCAGAGGTCCAGTGGGTGGGGAGGTGGCCCCAGTCCTAGTCCACAAGCATCTTCTCCAGTGATGCAGGCAGTCATGGACCACAGCATCGCCTTTCTCCCGGCTCACCATGACCCGGCCTTCAGGAAGCCAGTGTCCCCTTGCAACCAATGCCATCAACTGCTCAGGTCATGACATTGTCGACCTTTCTGGTAGATGAGGCAATCTCCCCCGGGCCTGGGAACCGATCATCTGAGCTTCTGTACTGGTCAGGGGCCAACAGGTGCCTCTGTGCCACCTTAACAAAGCATTTTCTTTCTCCTAACCCATCCCTACTCTTGTGCTTATTTAGATGTGAATTTACTTTTGAAGAGTATATTGTTTTGTGCATGTTTTTGGAAAAGCACTGTGCTATACATAAACCTCATTAAAAAAATATTTTTAGGTTGTGTTTTTGGATTAATTCGCATCTTATTTCGTACTCCTGGTTATTCCTTCAGTGGTGCTCATTGGTGCCAAGCCAGAGTGCGTGGTGCCCACCTGGGCTTCCCTTCTGGCCAGTTCAATGGCTGTGACTATTCACTTAACTTCTCTGTACCTCTTGTGTCTTTCCCTATACGGGAAGATTTGTAATATATTGTCTTCAATGAGCTAATACATATATGAATGTATTATATATATCATAATACATATAGGTATTATAATATTATATATGTGAAGATACACATATATATATACTAATAATATACATATTATAAATACATGTATTAGAACAGTGCCCAGTATATATTAAGCACTGTGTACTTACTAGCTATTATCATTTCTTCTTTATTCTCTACAGACCCTATTTTGCTTATTTATTCTACTATTGCAAAATCCTAAATTGGCCCAAGTCTTCCCTACAAAAGAAAATAGTGTGTTGAAAAACTTTGCCAGGTCTTCTGTGGGCCCTGGGCCATAACAGCTGCACCTCTAGGCTTAGTTGTGAGATTTTTGGGTAGTGGGGTTAATAAATACTCATATATCCTGACCAGGTGTAACAACTTCCTGTCCAGGGAGGCTGGACCAGTTAGCAATTTCACGAGTCATGTGTGACTGTCCTTATTGTCCCACATCCTTACTGATATTTAACATGATTTGACATTACACTTTTATTTCCATTAGGATGGGGATAATTATTTGTAAGTTAGATCATTTTTATATGCTTATTTTTCTCTTGAGTGTCCCCATCTATAATATGCCTATTTGTATATCTTCCTAATTTTTCTATTGGATTTTATGGCTGATTTGTTGGAATTCTTTGTATTAACCACTTACTAGTTTTAGTTATTGACCAAGTCCTCCCGACCTGACACCTTTGAGTTTATCATGCCTTTCACTAAATAGGAGCTACAGTTCTAATATTGTCAAATCTAATTATATTTTTTATTCTGGTTTGTGCTTTGGGGTCTTGATCAGTGAATCTTTCCCCACACAATATCACAAAGTTATTTTACCACATTTTTCTTTACTTTTTGTTCAGTTTTATGTTTACATTAAAGGTTGTAATTAATTTAAAATTTATATTTGTACATGGCTTGAGATTGAAATCTATTAAAAGCTTCTACCAACTAGTAACATTGTTTCTCTCTAAAATATTTTCTTTTAAAATTTTTTCTAGGGAATTCCCTGGCGGTCCAGTGTTTAAGACTCCATGCTCTCACTGCCAAGGGCCTGGGTTCAATCCCTGGTCAGGGAACTAAAATCCCACAAGCTGCACAGTATGGCCAAAAAATAAAGAAAAAAAACTTTTTTCTAAAGAGATAATTTTGCACATATGGAAATTTAATCCTATTATTATTTCTTTACTTTACTAAAAATGAACATGCTTTACTTCCCTGCTGAAAACTCTTCAATTGCTAACAGTATTAGTTATGATAAAATCCATACCACCTACCTTGAACTTCAAGGTCCGCATGATATAACTTGTGAGTCACTCTCTGGTCTTGTCTTCTACCATGTTTCTTATTGACATGATATTCAAGTCTGATATCTGGTAAATATTTAATACACACCTCATTTAAAGATAAATAAAGGTGATGCTAAGCTTTTCCTGCAGATTCAATCATTTTTGATCTCATGGATGTGTCAGTTGAAAATAAAAAGTGTGTCCTGATGTCCATGTACTAGTGTTGGACTTATTTTGGTTTAGCTCAAAATGAACATCTGGTCCGACACTTTAGTCTTGGTGCCTCCAGTGCACAATCATGTTAAGGAACAGAGATCCCAGGAAAGTGTACCTCTTGCATAATAAGGATCGTGATAATCTAGGTCAGACACCATCTCTCCAGGACAGGCATACTTTCACAATTTTAATCTAACCTTGCCCTGTCTGTTCCAAGTGACCTAGTGGCTTAAGCCTTTGTATACACCAACTAACATTGCTTGATGGCATCTGCCTCTGCAATCACCCCACCACCTCTCCTTGCTCCCTTCCCCAAGGTTTTCATGATGATAATGTGACTTTGGGTACCACTGCCTACGCGGAGAGAAAATACTGATAAGAGAATATTAATATACTGTCTACCTGATGGTTTGCTTTTTTGATGTAAATTATGAAATTAGTATTATGGTCGCTACCCTGCTCTCTTTAGTTCCATTCACATTCAACTGTGAAAATTAATAAATTCTGGGTATAATGAAAAAAATAAATGTCTTCACCAATAAACCAGTGTGCCTGGTGAGGAGTGCCCTCCACACCACCCACAGGATCCTTCCTCAAAGAAGCATGTTTCTCTCTCCTTGATATTTCTGCTTTATCTTTTCTCTTGGTCACTTTCTGGAATGATCCTTCCTTGCAGTCCTGATACCCTCCTCTGCCTGAACTTATGTTTCCTGGGCTTAAACCCAATGGTTTTCCTTCAAGATCAGAAACATCTGAATGAACATTCAAAGCACGTATTCTTTTTGTTATAGTTTAAATTTTATGTGATGCATTGTCTTGGTTACTTCAGGATGTAATTGTTTGAGTAGTTCAAAAGGGGTTTCTGTTGGTGACACACATTAACATGTCATAGGAGTGACTAAAATGTCTACATTATGAATAGGAGGAAATTCAAATAGATGAAAATGGATAACATAATGTTTACATCTCAAGAGAAATTTATAGTAAGTATGCATATCAAAAAATGATCTCTTTGAAAATATTCAAGGCTCACCAGATACATAAAACTTTCCAAGTTTTGTAGGTGATAGAGTTGAACATTCCTAGATTTGCAAGTTTAGAAACCAAGGTTTGTGATGTCAATTTTTAACAATTATCATCTTTTCACTGTATGAGTGTGTGAATTTCACCCAAATAAGTCTAGAGTCTCTGTTTTCTTGGGATGGGAAGAACATCAAGAACGTGACAAGAGAAAGAGAAGAGAAACATTGGGAAACATCCAGCTCTTACTCTATGGAACACAGAGGAAGAGTCCAGAGAGAATTCCCTGGTTCCTCCTTCCCAGGCAACAGGAAGCTCAGCTCAGCAATAGTCTTATAGGCCCTTCATCAAATGAGCACTGTCCCAACTTCACTAAGTTCTTTTCACTTTAGCTTTAGTTAGTCAGTTTTCATTTTTCCTTCCTAACAGTATTTTACAGAACACTTGATTTGTCACTGCCTCCTTGATCCTGATTCTGGAGACTTTGAAATAGAAAGAGAGCTAGAGAATGGAAATATATTCATAAGATTACTGAATAAGATGAAAGGTTAAGACTACCTTTTTATTAATATATTCTTATTCATCAGAATGCATTCATATAATATTCTTTCTATTGAAGAACATACTCAAGGATACATATACATATATGTAAAAGAATATGTTCTTTAAGAATATATTCCTAGTGTATACATTATTTGTGATAGACTTATAATAAGCATTCAGCAGTGACAAGAATATATTCATAGGAAAACTCTATTAAGAAGAAATGATCTATTTCACCAGCACATTCATATGGACAGACTTTTCTTATGTCCCACCAGCTTGCCTCTCTCTTTTTTAGCTTCCAGCTACAACCACAGCAAGCTGGTGCCAATAAATTAGACATTCTTTAACATGTTCATATGAAGAAAATATGAAAATGAGTGAAAAGAAACACATTCTGCAAATGAATCATTCAACAGATTGAACATTCAGTGGACTGGCTTTGTCTTTTAGCCCAGGTATGAGCATGTGAGACCTGCTACTGCAGGACCTGCCATGGCAGGGAGAGATAACCCCAGAGCAGAAACTGGGGACAGTTGGCCAGATGGCAAAATGGCAAAGTCTCAGTGGTCTGAACTCAGCAAGAGGGAAAGGCAAGCTAAGTCAGTAGGGAACTATGGTTGGCACCATCCAGACATATTCCCAAACCCAAGAACAAGCAACAAAATATGGTGAAACCCTGGATGCTGGAAGCTACCAGGGCACCCAGTGACTAGGATATGTCCCAGGGGACATCCCAGGACATAGTGACACTGGAGGCCCCTCTTCATGTCCACAACCCCGATAACATATGGAAGATTCATATTCCTGCTTTAAATACACACATGAGTGTGGGGGGAAGGGAAACTGCCTTGAGTCTGAACATTACCTCACTGCCTAGAGCACTTTGTAATCAGAGCAGACCAGAGATGGATTGGATTGGCCATTTAGTTACTAACTTTGATTGGACTGTCCAAAGTTACTAACTTTGGGTTTTCTGCTTACCTAATGCATGGAAGCTAAGATGACAAATCAATATTAGACAAATAAAGCAATATGAGCTCTTTTAGTGACCCCGTTACACAAGCTCATCTGTATAATTTTCTGATGCCACTAAGATGCCACATATTCCTCTAAACATTAGAAAAGATTCTTAGAGTAGAGCCTGAATTACTGTTTTCCATGGAGGATCATTGTTAAACTTTATAATAGCCCTGTTTCCTTCCAAGTCCAGGCTATGAACGTTTAAATCAATTTAAGATGATTTAGTTATATTAAATGGTTTCCATTCATATTATCTGCTGAGCTGGAAGTAAATAAGTCTTTTCTATCCCACAGGTAGTCGTAAAAAAGCAGAAGCATTTTTTAAAAATTATTGACCTTGATTTTTTTGTTTGTTTACTTTGCCAGGATGCTTCCTGGAATTTGAAAAGAAAGTTTTCAAGAAGTGTTATTTATCTTTATGGTAATATAATTAAACTGTGAAGATGTTTTGAAAAAACATATAAAAACATACAAAAATAATTAAGTAGATATCATGTACTCCCATGCTGCACTTTCCTACAACTATCAACATGTCAGCTCTTTGAGGAAATGTGCCCATTATCACGCAATTGTTAAGCAATTTGTGGTTCAACCTAAGATCAATGCTTTATTGAAAAATAAAATTGTACATCAACATTATCATTTTCACTACAAATTGGTTCCATGCTTGTAAAGTATGGTTGATATGACAGCGATAAAAGTGATCAGTAATATATGGTGACAAGACTGATTCTGTGTGTATCTGTCCCTTGTCAAATCAACCAATAGTAACTCTTCACTACTTTTTTGCACCACCTATTCTTTTCTGTTCAAGGGTATAACCAACCACGTCCTACTTAAATCTGAATTCCTAAGTATATTCACTTTAACTTACACTGAGTTAGGTTTGTTTGAAATTTATTCTTATGTATGTTCACGTTCTATAATTGCCGTGTTATTTTTTAAAAATATAAATGATCAGACTTGTTATGCAGCATGAAATAGTCTACATAGAAAAATATCTTAACCCCAGGAATATTTACTTTTACGTCATCCATCGAAATGGTTACTAATAAGTTTCTGATCAAAAATCTAAAACTATCATCTTCCTCATTATTCCATAATTTAGAATATGCACCAATATTTATACTAGCTGCATAAAGCAATGTATAGTCACACGCACTTAACATCTGTTTAAAACAAGTGATTTCAATTGAAAATAAAAATTCATCTAGGTATATGGGTGGCACTAATAAAAGAACAAAATTTATTTTCCTTGCCTTGAATTTCTAAAAAAATATATTAAAAGCTTAAAGCATATCCTGAAGTTTAACTGGAATTTCTTCAGATGAAATGACTGTGCTACAAACAGAAAGTGTATAATGCTGTTCAGATCTCAAAAGACATCTGTGTGTAGATTTTCTCTTGGCCATTTCAGTATTTATACACCACATATGCTGCATTGATGTGAAATGAATGCTCCTTATCTTCTTGCCTGAAACACTTAAACACGTCTGTCGGGTTCTTCACAAGTATATTTTTACTCATTGATTGATGAATATAGCCATTTTCATTTACCTGTAACTGTCAAGACTCACAATCAGTGTTTATATCAAGATAATGCACCAACATAGAAAGTAATTCCATCTAAAAAGAAGAACTTTATCTCTGTATTTATGAAATTCCCTTTGTTACAGGATTATTTTTTTTAAAAGGTAAAATTATTTTTCTCATAGGAATACAAAGTGAACACGTGGTAGAGATTTTATTTAGCTCATTAATTAAAAGGGAGCCAGCAAGATGTAATAAGCAATTTGAAAAAGAATCCAAAGAGCAGACAATGTAAAGAATATTAAGAATGCTAAAAGGAATTTGCTTAATAGATGTAAAACTGGCTGAGGAAAATCAATTGCATTTCCACTGGACAATTCATTCGTGTGTCTATGAACAAGTATCATTTGCATTGCTGTAAGTTATCTACAACCCACAGAATACGCATAATAGCTCAAAAGAATGAAAGAAGGCAGAAACTCCAATGGAGGTGCCGTCAGGGCAGCCAATTCAAAGCCATTTACAATTTTCCTGACACCTTGCTCTTGTAACTATTAATCATCATGTAAGTGTAAATAAATTGCATTGTTTGGCTGCTTAAAGAGGTGATTCAATTCCTAAGAAAAATATCACTCAAATAAATGTGTCTTTTAAACATCCCTGTCAGAAATTCAAATATAAATTTCTTTTAAAGAAATGTACATTCACTCATACAGCTCAATAGCAAAAATTCTCAAACAGTCTTATTAAAATATGGGCAGACGACCTGAATAGAAAATTTTCCAGGGCTTTCCTGGTGGCGCAGTGGTTGAGAGTCCGCCTGCCGCTGCAGGGGACATGGGTTCATGCCCCGATCCGGGAGGGTCCCACATGCCGCGGAGTGGCTGGGCCCGTGAGCCATGGCCGCTGAGCCTGCGCGTCCGGAGCCTGTGCTCCGCGAAGGGAGAGGCCACAGCAGTGAGAGGCCTGCGTACCGCAAATAAAAAAAAAAAGAAAAGAAAATTTTCCAAAGGAGACATATAAGTGGTCAATGGGTTCATGAAAAGAGCTCAACATCATGGGTCATCAGGGAAACGCAAATCAAAACCACAGTGAGATGTAACCTCACACCTGTTAGAATGGCTGTTATCAAAAAGAGGAGATAATAGTATTGGTGAGGATGTGGAGAAAAGAGAACGCTTGTGCACTGTTGGTGGGAATGTCAATAGGTACAAGCAACTATGGAAAATAGTTTGGAGGTTTCTCAAAGATTAAAAATAGAACTACCATTTGATCTAGCAATTCTACTTCTGGGTACTTGTTCAAAAAGAAAAAAAATAAAACACTAACTCAAAAAGATATTGGCACCCCTGTGTTAATTGCAGTTTTATTCACAATAGCCAAGATATGGAAGTAACCTAAGTGTTCATCAATGGATGAATGGACAAAGGAAATACCTTATAAATCTATTAAATGGAACATTATTCAGCCATAAAAAAAATGAAATCTTGCTATGGGTGACAGCATGAATAGACCTTGAATGCATTATGCTAAGTGAAGTAAGCCCGCATTATGCTAAATGAAGTAAGAAAAAGTCAAATACTGTATGCTCTCACTTATATTTGGAATCTAAAAAAAAAAAGAAAGAGAGAGAAAGAGCTCAAAAGTACAGAGGACAGATTGGCAGTTGCCACAGGTTTTCTGATTTCAGCAGCTTTTTGTCCATCAATGCCACAAAAGAACTTTCCTCCGTGTAGCATCGCACAATGGAGGGAAAGTGCACAGGCTGGAAATATATTGGGGTTACATTAGAGTAACAAAGAGGGGTAGAAGAAAAAACTCTCAGGTACTTATTTTCTAAAGTCCGTTTGTTATCAAGATCATAGACATTGGAGATCATCTAAAGCTTCATGTCATCATCAATGATTTGGCAGACTAACTTCAACAGACCTGGTCTGGATATCTTGGGAAATCTGTCTCATCAGATGGCATCTGCTTCAATTCTGAGAAATCTTTACTTTCAGGTCACCAGGTGATGTACAGTCAGAGATTGGTGCTTTCTTTAGTTGTGTCATGTGAATCCAAGAGTCTGTTCCCTGGAGTATGGCAGCAAAAGGGTTGGTTAGCAGTACCTGATAGGGGCCTTTCCAGCAAGAGGTTGAAGAGAGTCCTTCTGGAGGTCTCTTTTTCAATGGACAAAATCACCAGGTACAAGGTATGATGCATAAGTACTTCATCTTCCGAAAGCACACTGTGAAGAGATTATTCTACCAAAGCATAGTTATTTTTAGTAGAAGCAATTAGGCCTTTACAATACTGGAATATCTCTTCTTTTATCAACTATGGGTCAAAAGAAGCAGGAGCCAAGTGCCTCAAGTGCCCTGTGACTATGTCAAAGGGTAAGAGTTTATGAGTTCCAAAATGGGTGGATCAGGTAGATCCGAGATTTAGAAGGTCCAACAGCATTGCTTTTGGCCAAGGTATTTAGAGGGCCTTCACAAATTTTGCCAGTTGAGTCTTAATAATGCCACTAGTGTGTTCAACTAAACCAGAGGATTGAGGATGGTAAGCATGATAAAAGTGGTGTAAAACCAGCCACACAGCACAGACTTGTTGAAGCAACTGGCCAGTGAAATGAGTTCCTTGATTACTATGATGTTTGAGAGGAGTTGCCCAGACAGGGATAATCTTTTCCAAAAGGACTTTGGCCACAGAAGATGCAGTGGCCTGTCTGCAATGGAAGGTTTCAACTTAGTGTGAAAACTTACAGACATGGATACGTATATCCATGAGAGAGAAGAAACTGTATGAAATCCATTTGCCAGATTCCTAGTGGCCTAATGGTCTATTAGGCAGTTTAACGTATCTGGGAGCAGTATGAACAGGTTTCCCTGGGTTGCATTTCAGACCAATGGGACAACTGAGATAGGCACTTGTTAATGTTTCCCCACCAATATTGATTCATGAATGCTATCGTTTTGTCAGTAGACCAATGGTTTAATGTATGTACAGTGGTGAGGAATGGTAATATTAAATTCTCTGGTAGGACTAGCTTGTTATTTGGTCAGAACCAGAGCTTTCTTTTTTTATCAAACAATTGTTGAATTTCCAATATTGCTTTTCCTTTTCTGAGGCCAACTAGGCTTCTATAGCCAGTTTTTTTAAGTTTTCATTTGGGGAAATATCCCTTTGGACCATGACAGAGCTTTGGCTGCTGTCAGTTCCTTTAAGGGCAGAAATCCTTGCAGAAATGTCAGCAAGGTGATTTTCCTTAGCTTCCAGAGAGCCAAGTTTAGAATGCTCCAGAATCTTAATAGTAGCTAAAATGGCAGGTAGAAATATTACATCCAATAATTCCTGAACATAAGGGCCATTTTAAATTTAATTTCCGCTGTAAATAAGGAAGCCACGTTGCTTCCACAACATTCCAAAATCATGAGCTACTCCAAAAGCATATATACCAAACTATCAGTATAAATATTGGCAGTTTTGCCCTTGGCTAAAGTGCAGGCCCATAGAAGTGTATAATTCAGCCTGTTGGACTGAAGGAGTAGCAGGTAAATATGCTGTCTCAACAACCTTAAAAGAAGTTGCAGTAGCATACCCAGCTCATTTGCCATTGTCACATCTTAAATAAGAACCACCAGTGAACTACGAGGAGTCAGCATTACTGAAAAGAATTTACTGCAGATCATGAGTCAGGTGGTGATCCATCAGGATTATGCAGTGGTGCAGGATGGAGGGGAGAAGATTAGTAGTGTTATGGTTATTACAACATAAAAGAGTTAATGAGGAACAGTTAACAAAAGGAAATCATAGGAGGTGAAGTACCTGATGGAGAAATATTGAGTGTGATAAGAATTCAGGAAGGCTTCTGCCTGAGGTACAAACGTGGTTGAAAGGGATCCCACAATGATTTTCTCAGTGGCCTTGACCAAAAGGGCAGTGACAGTAATGACTCTATGGCAAGGGGTATCCCCATGTACAAGTCCAGTTGCTGGCTATAATATCCTAGGGGTTGATGGTGGTCCCCATGTTTTTGGGTGAGTATCCCAAGGACATTTCCTTCTTTTTCATACACGCAAAGGAAAAGGAAATGTGATAATTGGAATGCCCAAGGGCACATGGGTTCATCAAACTCTCCTTTGAGGCCTTAAAGTCAATGTCATCTGATTTTTCCAGATAAAATTGGGCCAGGGTTGTTATTCTTTAGTAAAATATACAGAGATTTGGCCATAAGAGAGAATTTGGAATCCAATTTCAGCAATCATCACCTAGCCTGAGAAAACCGCATGTTTGGGTTTTAGGAAACTTAGGACACAGTGAAGCCTATCTGGATCTAGGTGTAGCCCTCATTCTGATATCAGATGCCCTAAATATCAAAACTGGATTTGGGCAAACTGTAATTTTTCCTTGGTGACCTTATGTCCCTTTAAGGCTAAACATTTTTAGCAAGTGGATACTGTCTTCCTGTGAGGAGACTTGAGAAGGAGAGCAAAGAAGCAGATCATCCTATGTTGCAACGAAGTAGAGTCTCTAGGGAACTTTGTATCATCCAGATCAGCCTTCAGGGCTTGTGATAAATAAGGACTCTCAGTAAAACCCTGAGGCGTAATGTCCAGGTAAATTGTTTTTCTTCCTGAGTGAAGGCCGAAAGCTATTGGCTAGCTTCATCAACTGGAATACTAAAAAATAAAATGCCTAAATCAGTTACTGTAAAGAACTGGCTTCCAAGAGGGAATAGATGTTAGTAGCATATGAAAGTTAGGAGCAGCAGGGTGTCATGGGACAACAATGTTGTTTATTGTTCAGAGGTCCTGGACAAACCTCTACCCTTGGCACTTAGGTTTTCTCACCAGTAAAATGGAAGGGTCACAGGGACTAGTACAAAGTAAAATGGGACCTTAAGCCTTGTAATCTTCTATTATTAGCTTTCTCCCTTGAAGGACTTATTTACTTACAGGGTATTGATTAACTCTAGGAAGAAATTTTTGAGGGGTCTATTTAAATTTGGATGGGAGGTGCACTGTGGATTTTGCCAACCTCAGTTGGAGATTTTCGTTCTAAGGAAAATGGTAGCTGATTCAATAGGGACAAATGATCATTGTTTCCAGAATCAGCTCTAGTACCATCAGAGACAGAAAACATAAAAGATGTCAAAGGGTCATTTAAGTCACCTGGTTGGTTACTTAGATGACTACTATCAATTTCTAGAATTATTTACCCCCTTTGGGAGAAAGAAATTTTGGCATGATACTTCTCTGAGAAGTGTCAGCCTAATATATAAGTACGGGCAGAGGAACAAAGGAGAAAAGGGTGTGTATCTCTCAAAGGGCCTAAACAAAAGGCAATAGGTTCAGAGACAGGAACCTCTTGAGGTTCATTAGAGATCCCCAACATTTGAATTGTTTTAGTACTCTGAGTCAGGGGCTGTTTTATAGTAGTGGGGTTGAGCGCCAAGACTGTGGCTCCAATGTCAATTAGAACTGGAAGAGATTCATCCGAATCTGCAGAAATATTTATCCAAACTGATTAAGAGGAAGGATTGGAAGAGACTCTATAGCTCCTTGGAGCCCCTCCATTGAGAATTGGGAGTACGCTGGAAAGGCTTGTTAGAGGGCCAAAGGCACATAAAGCACTTAAATTTGTGACAATCTCTTTACCAACGTCCTTTGCAACAATAACAGAAACTGGGAGGGTTTTGATCTGTTTAGGAGCCTTCATTTGCTAGAATTGAAGATTAAGAATCTTAGCAGTGTTTTTTGTTGTTGTTTGTTTGTTTTTAGGTGACTCATCTAGACTGTGAGAACTGATTTGCCAGATTAACTAAATCTGGAGTGGATATGGTTCCCCATTCCATCATGGTCCTTTTTACTGGAAGGGGGAGGTCCAAGTTCAGCCCATTAGTAAACATAGAGGTACAAGCTACCTGGCTGGAATCAACGTCTGAAGGAAGACCAGAATTTTCTTTAAAAACAATCTGAAGTCAATTATAATGGTCATGAACAGGTTCATCAGATTTTTGTGTGTGAGCCTGAATTTTGTTCTAGTTATCAGGCTTTGGAAAAACCCTGGGAATTTCCTGATGAAATTGCCTGGCACTGCCCAAGCCTGATCATGTAACCAGGCTGGTCTCCCAATTGTAAATAATTCTAGAGACCTTTCAGAATTTTCCCAGTGATCAGTTTCACTGAATGCTGCGCCTGACCTTCACTGACAAGCATATGAACCAGCTGATATAAGTCAGAGAAACCAGGTTAATAATTGTGAATGACTATATTAAATTCCTCAGCAAGTCTGTGAGGATCTTCGGTTACTTTCGGAAAATCTTTGACTATGGCTCACAGTTCAGCTTTACTCCAGGAAATATAAGAAATGAAGGGTTTAGCCTCTGGGTCCTCAGAAGGCTTTATGTTAAAGGGAGAGGTTCGGGCTTCCCTGGTGGTGCAGTGGTTGAGAGTCCGCCTGCCGAGGCAGGGCACACAGGTTCGTGCCCCGGTCCGGGAAGATCCCACATGCCGCGGAGCGGCTGGGCCTGTGAGCCATGGACGCTAGGCCTGCGCGTCCGGAGCCTGAGCTCCACAACGGGAGAGGCCACAACGATGAGAGGCCCGCGTACCGCAAAAAAAAAAAAAAAAAGGGAGATGTTCTGATAAGTTCAGAGGAAAAGGGAGTGGGGAGAGTTTCAGAGAAAAAGGGAAGTTTGATAAAAGAATTAGTATGAGCAAACTGAGTGTATAGATGAGGTGGCAGCAGCATAGAAGGAAAGGAGGAAGATGGTGCTGGAGGTGAGCCTGAGACAAAGAAACCAAGGAAGGGGAGCTTGACACTTCAGAAGCCATTTTATCTTTCTTTAATTGTTTGTTTGCCTCAGGTAATCTTAAAATCTTATTTTGTAGAGAGGCAATTTTAGGCTCAATAACATTTGGAAACCTTTTTAGAAGGCATTGAAATGGGCATTCCATTCAGTTTTGGAAATTTGAGAGCTATGGTTATTCAATTTACTTATGTTTTTAAAGTAAGTTTAGGGATCTCAAAAGTTTCTCATAATGGCCATTGATATTCTAAATTGCCTTTGGTCAGGTCAATCCATTTAGTAAGAAATGAACATGAAGAAGGACAATGGTTTTCAAACAGAAAAACTTGTTCAGAGGTCTTTCTTTACAGTAAGAGAATAATTTTTAAATAGCCTAAACATCTCAAATAGGCCAAATAGACTTGAGGCCTAAAACCAGTCAGTTTTCAGGGAACAGTCTGATCCCAGAGGAGCCAGGCTGAAACTGCTCAGCACAGTTCTAATAAAACAGCCCCTATTCCAAAGGGAATTTGGCCTAAGGCTGAAAGGGCACAGTTCAGTGAAATAGCCCCTGTTCCCGAAGGAATGGGTTGAAGACAAGCCAGCTCCCAGAGGAACAGCCCCTGTTCCAAAAGGAATGCGCCAAAGGCTAGCAACGTCCAATTGGAACAATCTGATTTCAAAATCAGGTCAAAGTGCCAAATGAGTACTCACATATAGAACCAGGCCTTAACCAGAGAGGAAAAAACCTTAACATACATCCCGAATAAAACCTGAAAAGCTTCAAGATGCAATGAGGGCCAAAGCTTGGATCCGGGAGGAAGATTTACCTCCAAACCCCAGGGTTGGCAAGAAAAGCAGTGACCAACAAAGGGCTGAATGTGGGTACTGCACCTGTTTGCTCACCAGCCTTGGAGCATTTGGGGGTCTCCTCTGGATTCCTGTATGGGCCATGAAAATGTTGACCTATAGATGTCCAGTTATTTTTCCAGAAAAAAATTAGGTTTACTCGGGATCAACAAAGAATTGCAATTTAGGATTAGTAACCATAGCGAGACATGTGAAAGTCCCCCAGCAAAAATGAAGAGGAGAACTCTTTTATAGAGGGGAAAAGGAAGTTGGGAGGGCCATAGTAAACAGAGGGCATTGGAGGAATTGAGAGTTGAAACTACGGTTGCTTTTCATTGGCTGAGTTATGACAGTCTCTCATTGGCTGAGCTCTTGCAGGGCAAAAAGAGGAAGTATTCCTTCTTCCTCTTGGGCTCTGTTATCCTTGTAGGGTGTGAGAGCTCCCCTTTCTCGTCTCCAACTCTATTTTAATTGAGGTTTCTGTTTATTAACTTTTTACAACATTTTACCTGGAAGTTTTGATTTTTCCCACTCTCAGGAGTCTCCATTCTTCTGTCTGACTTTGAGTCTCTGCCAAACACAAGTGTTGGTGGCTGACCTCCTTGCTCTAGCAAGCACTGAATAAATAGCCTTTGGTTGTTCTCATTGGGATGATGAATCTTAGAGGAGTTTAGGACCTGTGTGTGTGTCCGTTTCTCTTTACCAGATGGCTTGCTCCTTTGCTGTCTGGGGACATGTCTAATTTACCTTGGCATTAATGCTCAGCACATGCCAAGGCAGTGATAAATTTTGCTGAGTGATGGAATACACACATGACTAAGAATCCAGAACTTTGCATTCTTAAGTCTTTTGATTCCTAAGAGTAAAGAAACAATTGTCATTGGCCTGTTGTACCTAACTGAGGTAAAGAAGGTAAAAGGAAGAAGGAAGTAGAGAAGTAAAACATTTGTTCTGGGGATGAATATGAAGCCAAATCCAGCCTCTGTACCCCGACACTGAATTAATTCTCGGGGACAGAGTTTTGGGTGAAGTAAAAAAGAATAGCTTTATTGCTTTGCCAGGGAAAGGGGGCTGCAGCAGATTACTGCCCTCAAAACTGTGTGTCCCAACCTGCAGTGGGTAGTGAGGAGTTTTATAGTAATGGCTCAAAGAGGGCGTGATCAGCTTGTGGACATACTTCTGACTGGTTGGTGGGGAGGTAAATGGGAATGAGCATCATCAACCTTCTGGTTCCAACCCGTCTGGGGTCTACACGCTTGTGAGCAGCAAACTGTTAATCTGTCCCACCTGGTGCCGGTTTTCAGTATCTGCAAAACAGCCCAAAGATATTGTTATGTATATCCCTAGGGTGAACCAGGACCCTACCCTAAGGCTGCACTATTGTTTCTCTTGACTGTTCCTCACTGGTCTTCCCCTCCCTTCCCTACTTAGTAATTGTTTGAATCTGCTCCTTGGAACTAAGGGAAGGTCATGGAGGCTGAATGAAGCCTATTTCCTGTAATCAAGAAATGGGGGACATAGAAAGGCTTTTGTGCCCAGGAGCCCTACAGGGTCCTGCTCAGTATCAGAATGGCTAGGAGGGGGCAATTAATGTGACTGTGACTTTTGCTAGTTGGACTATGGATGTAGCAGGTCCAGGTTTTATAAAGCCATTTGGGGTTCTCTGTGAAGCAGGCAATAGAGATTTGTATACACGCCTTGGAACAGGCTGGCACACGTGGGAGCCTCAAGCTTAAGCTTCCTTAGGCTCCAGGTGAATCTGTCTCTGGATCTGTTGATGGCAAAGATGAGTTGTAAAACTGTAGCATGTCCCTCACAGCCAACAGCTTCAGTGTTAGGAACTGTTAACTTTTCACTTGAGTTAAACTTAGTTTTTTTTTTTTTTTTTGCGGTACGCGGGCCTCTCACTGTTGTGGCCTCTCCCGTTGTGGAGCACAGGCTCCGGACGCGCAGGCTCAGTGGCCATGGCTCACGGGCCTAGCCGCTCCGCGGCACGTGGGATCTTCCCGGACCGAGGCACGAACCCGTGTCCCCTACATCGGCAGGCGGACTCTCAACCACTGCGCCACCAGGGAAGCTCTTAAACTTAGTTTAACTCAACTGAGGCATATTAAAAATTTTAAAACTTTATTTCAGCAAAAATCAATTTGAATACAGCAGCATTCGGTCTAGCAGATAGAAAGGAGCTCCTAGGAGCTGTACAAAATGAAAGACTTTTCTAGACGGAAGGAAGTGGAAACAAGGAAGTTATAATAGGCAAAAAAAAAAAAAAAAATCAGGTTTGTTATAGTAAGGTGTAAGGGGATGGCAAAGGGTTATCAGGCAGATTACCCCTAGTGCTGACTAGGCAGTTCCTGACTGACTGGTTTAAGATTCCATTTCTGGGAGAGTTGAAACTGTAATTAAGTCTTGGTTTGGTGAGATGGGGCTTAGCACAAACAACTCCATTTTGAGTCTGTTGTGTTTTTATCAGAACACTGAGCAGCAATCCAGGATCCTGCTTGAAAAAAATCTCTTAGGGGACAAGAGGAGCAGCCATACCATGAGCAGATGGCATTAAACAATTTGTTGAGCTCACTGGACTCCATTTCCAATGCTATATTTAAAGTCCCAGAGCTCTTTTTATTTTTCATTTTTATTTTTTTATAATCTGGACTGCTCATTATACTTTACAAAATGTCTTGCCAGGCAACATTCAAAACTGTCCTTGTGTTATCTCAAATACAGAATATTATCCTGTGGCCTGGAGAGGAATATTAGAATAGAAAAAGGCACTGGGAAATTAAATTAAGCTGCTGTAAATCCCAATTCCTAACTTGTAATTTTTCTAGCCACTCTTTTCATTGCTTCTTCACTGTTTATAATGACAATTCCAGAGCTCAGCTGCAATGTTGTCACTGCTTTGGGAGAGTTTTGATTTTTTTCTTTGCATCAACTGGGTTGTTTAATTACATAAAGCTCACAAACACAATTCTTATGATAAAGACACATGCACATGAAGCAAGGACATACAAGAAAGATTTTTAAATACCTTGTTTTGCTTAGGGTTTTACCTCTATCCATAATTGCTCAAGGAATAGTTATGAAAAATACAGTCTAGGGAGCTTGTAAAATTAAGTTTACCTGTTTCTGCACTAAACTTCTTAGCTGCAAAGTCTGAGATAAGGTTTCCTTTATTTCATATTTTTTGCATTAGGCTTTTCACACGAAATTTTTTCACAATGACATGTAAAAAAATAAATAAATAAATTAGAACTGCTATGCTTATAATGAAGAGAAATTCCCCAAGCTCATAAAGTTCTACTCTCAGTTCTTCTAGCCAGATGTACCCATTATGGTAAAAATGTGTGCTTCATTGGAAAATTAGGTGCTGTTTAGAGCACATTCTTCCAGGTTATGTGACTAATTCTGTGCTTGCTCTGATCCTTTTATAGCCTCTCAACTATTTAACATTTGGGAAAGGTTTTAATAGCAATGTTAAATAATTTTCATCTATAGACATGCAAATAAACTTTTTAAGGTGGCTATTCAATTGACCGACCTGCTGTGGTGAAGGGGAACAAAATATACCACCCAAAACATGCCTCTTTGGCATAAGGTTTATCTTGAACTGATGTGTTTTTTTTAAACAGCAGACACAGGAAAAGCTCTGAAAACTGGTAAAAGTTACGCTTTTGTAAGAATCATTTACATTTACAAGGGAAATCTCCATTTGTAAGGGAAGAGGAGGATAACTAATCTCTAGAAACTCTTATCAGTGGAGAAGTCTAGGACTTAAATCTGCATAACAACCATGCCCTCATTTACTGTGCCTTGCCTGATAACCTCCCAAAACTGGCCTCCCCCGCCCTCCAACGTCTTTCTTTTTTCTTTAGCTGAAGATGGTATTTTAGGAGGTAACTTGGGCCATTTGGGGGACTTACTGTTTTTCTGAGTATGAAAGGAGGTATAGAGGAGGTATACATGTCATTAAACTTCTGTTTGTTTTTCTCCTGTTAATCTGTCTTTTTTTTTTTTTTTTTTTGTCTGTGGGGAGTTTAGTTAAGAACTAGAAGGGTAGAGGGAAAATTATTTTTCTCCCCTAAAGTGGAAAAAGCCAGTTTTGCCTCCAGTAAAAAATTTATTTCAATATTCCTGATGTATGAATATGTCTATTTTAGGATTCCCCTTTGAACCAGTTGTAACATTTTCCTACTTTACTCATTAATACTAAGTTAAATAAAATATTTAACACATATTTATGCTATATCTTCACTAGATATATGATTTTATCTTTTCACCTTGTTTTGAAAATCGTCTTTAAATCCATTTTATAACATATATAGCTTAGGTCTTCTACTGATTACAAATGCAGCTTAAAATAATTTGGTTCTTTTACTATTTCTTAATTTTTTTTTTCTTTAGATAATTTTGAAACTCCTCTCCTAAAATTTGAGACTTATTTTCTCTTTAGTTATTACTCAGAGTTAGCCAAACTCAAGGGTAAGGGCACAATCTTCCCGTCTGCCAAGTCTGTCTGTTGCCCTTCCAGGGCCCAAGAGTGGGCTTGTCTAACACTCGAAAATGAATTGTCTGAGGAGACACACATGCTGACAAAGCAAGAGACTTTATTGGGAAAGGGGACCCGGGTGGAGAGCAGCAGGGTAAGGGAACCCAGGAGAACTGCTCTGCCACATGGCTTGCAGTCTCGGATTTTATGGTAATGGGGTTAGATTCTGGGTTGTCACTGGCCAATTCTGATTCAGGGTCTTTCCTGGTGGTGCATGCATCGCTCAGCCAAGATGGATTCCAGTGAGGAGGATTCTGGCAGGTTGGTAAGACATATGGACTAGAGTCTCTGCTCTCCTTTTGACCTTTCCCGAATTCTTCTGGCTGGTGGTAGCTTGTTAGTTCCACATTCCTTACCAGGACCTCCTGTTGTAAGATAACTCATGCAAGTGGTTACTATCTTGCCTGGCCAGGGTGGGCGGTTTTGGTCAGTGGTTCCCCTAACATATCCAAGGCTTTAGACACCCTCACTTCAGAGCAAGCCCAGGACCACCCTCACTTTGTTACCAAATGCAAGTTCATGCGCCTGATGCACAGTGAGGCCGAACAAATGGAAATGTCAGAGTTTGGAGCAGAGAAAGGTTATTGCAGGACCAAGCAAGGAGAACAGGTGGCTTATGCTCAAAAACACTAAACTCTTCAATGGTTTTCAGGGAGAAATTTTTATAGGTGAAATTTGGGGTGAGAACTGCAAGTCAACTGTGTGACTTTCTTCTGATTGGTTGGTGGTGAGTTAAGAGGCTGGTGCTCTAGGATCTTTTGCTAAGCCTGAAATTGCCATTCTCCACCTGCTCAGTTTCAACTTCAGACCAGTTTGTTACAAATTTTGGGGTCCGCATGATCACCTTCTGGTTTGATAACTCACTAGCACGATTCACAAAACTTAGAAAAACTCTATACTTAAGAATAAAGTTTTAATCGTAGCAAAAAATACAAATTAAAATCAGCCAAGGGAAGAGCTATGCATAAGGCAGCGATCTGAGAGGTGTCCAAATGCAGAGCTTTCCAGAATGCCATGACTCCATGACTCCCATGAAGTCATGGATGACGACACTCCCTCACAGCCACAATGGTGACAATATACACAGACTATCACCAACCAGGGAAGTTCTCCCAATCTTTGAGTCCAGAGTTTCTATTGAGGCTTCATTACTTAGGCATAATTGATTTATTCATTGCCCATCTTGTTGAACTAAATCTTCATCCCCTCTCTCCTCCTTGGAGGTCATGCTTTATCACAGTGCCCAAGGGACCCACCCTAAATCACCTTGTTAGGAAAAATCATCCAGTGTAGCTCCAGGAGGCCACCATGAATAACAAAAATGCTCCCATCACTCAGTGAATCACTCAGAGTAGAAGTTAGTTGGGAACAAAGGCCATACCTCTCTTTAAGAAAAACCATATTCCTTATTACATATTTATACTGTTTATTTTTATAACTTTAAGTAATAAACATATCTGTTTTTCTCATCTCTAGACCTCTGAAATCCCAGAAGGTGAGATGAGAAAGAACACAAGTGCCCTTATAATCCCTTCCTCCTCTTTCGCTCCCCCCCCACATTTCAACTTCTTTCAGCTATATCTTAGACTTTACTTAGTCAAAGTCTTTAAAATCTATTTTATTATATAAGCATTGGGTAATTATTTTTTTCTGATCCAAACCAAGTTATTAGTATTACAACTGCATGTAAACATTCTCTGCTATAGAGCCTCATCAAATACTCCTATGTTAATCTAAGGTCATGACTCCTGGCTACTCAGAGAAAAATGGTTCTAGCACCAAGGTAAATTAGATTTTCTCATTTTCTACTACTTACTCAAAATTACACTTCATTTTAATTTGCATCACATTTGCAACACTATTTTCTTTTTCAGATTTTTTTTCTCTAGAGTTTCTAATTATTATTCTTTTTCTCTTTTTGGCAAAGATTACTATGACTTCAACACATCATCAAAATTATTCTGCCTCTCAATCCCATTTTTTTATTATATATCATCCACTTAATTTTTAAAGATGCTTTTTCCAGGGAGGGCCCATCTAATCTTCACGTATCTTTGTTGTTTTGAAATTTTATGAGGATGTTGAGATTTCAAAACAATAATAAGATGTGGGAATTTTTTCATTCATTCGTCTGAGAGGAGATAGGGAAGGGTAAGGTGTTATTTGTAGTCAGTCATTACTCAGTGTGCAAAAAGAGTGGGAATTCCTCAACTATAACTGGTATCTAGAGTACCAGTCTTAGATAGGTTCAACACTGTCACCTCTGTTGACTGAAATAAAAACACACAACATGAGAGCTGTGAGTTTCAGTTTTACTTGGGAACTTACTAAAGACTACAGCCTGGGGGACAGCCTCTCATATAGCTCTGAGGAACTGCTCCAAACAGGTAGAGGGAGAAATCAGCATATATGTGATTTTGGAGAAGGAATATGTGCAATCAAGCACACATCTCTGTAGAAGGATGCTGCTAGTCACAAGGCACAGGTACCTTAGTTAATGATTTTAGTGTTTTCCTAAGTATGGGAAGGTGCAAGAAATTGGGTTCATAAAATTTTCCCCTGAAAATATCTAACTATCTGAAGACTTGTTCTGCCAGTTTTCCCAGAACAGTGTGCCTCATTCCTGATCTTCACCCTGCACTCCTTTTAGGGTGTGTTGAAGGTCAGCGACTCCAGTAATGACTCAATCTTTGTTGAGCTGGATGGTGAGTATCAATCCTTAGTTGGTACCTCTTAAATCGATATCAAATTTTCCAGATTCGGCCTTTTATTGTTTTTGTTGACAGTGAGAGAACCTGGGCAATTAACTCAACTTTATCCTCCAGCTCAACTAGTAAATTCATGTTTAAAAATATTTTCCAAGTGCAATTTTTTTTTTTTTTTTTTGCAGTACATGGGCCTCTCACTGTTGTGGCCTCTCCTGCTGCAGAGCACAGGCTCCGGACGCACAGGCTCAGCGGCCATGGCTCACAGGCGCAGCCACTCTGCGGCATGTGGGATCCTCCCGGACCGGAGCACGAACCCATGTCCTCTGCATCAGCAGGTGGACTCTCAACCACTGCGCAACCAGGGAAGCCCCTCCAAGTGCAATTTTAATTTCTAACTATTTTCATTTTCTTAATATCTTGTTTGGGAAAGTATTTTATATATGCAATATTTCTTTGAATCGCTTTGAAAATACTAATTCGAATTTTAAATAACACAGTTCTTCCTGTTTCCTGAATTATTGATCTTTCCTTAGGGAATTAGTTTTTTATTTTCCCTACCTTTGTATTTCTCTTTCATCTTTTCTGCATATATCTAGTAATCTCTGGTTGTACAATTATTTATTTATTTATTTATTTTAAAAATATTTTGTTGCAGTGTTTTTCTTTTTTATAAATTTATTTATTTTATTTATTTTATTTTTGGCTGCATTGGGTCTTCATTGCTGCATGCGGGCTCTCTCAAGTTGCGGTAAGTGGGGACTACTCTTCGTTGTGGTGTGCAGGCCATTGCCGCGGTGTGTGGTGTGTGGTGTGCAGGCCATTGCTGTGGCTTCTCTTGTTGCAGAGCACAGGCTCTAGGTGCACAGTCTTCAGTAGTTGTTGCTCTAGAGCTCTCAGGCTCTAGAGCACAGGCTCAGTTGTTGTGGCACACGGGCTTAGTTGCTCTGCGACATGTGGGATTTTCCAAGGCCAGGGCTCAAACCTATGTCCCCTGCATTGGCAGGCGGATTCTTAATCACTGCACCACCAGGGAAGCCCTATTTATTTTTAATCAAGGATTAGAAAGCAAATTGAGAAGAGAAGAATTGAAATTACATTTGCCCAGCACATCATAAGATTGATATGCAGAAGAAGGCTGATGCAGATAATGGGGAGACATGGTCCCCAAGTCCCCCACGAGAGTTGTCACTGAGTAATTATAAGTGGGGTGGCACAGGTTTCCTTTGCTGTGCTGAAGGGAGAATTTCCCCCAAGAATCCTTTCTCTAAGTTATAAGTCTTCCTGGAAACCCTGTTGATAGAGGCTGGACATAGCAATAATTAGGCTTGCCTTAACTTCTCCAACTGAGGTACCAACTCTTTGGAAATACTACACCTGAAAATCAAGACTATTTACCCAGCCCATCTTACTGTCTACATTAATGTGCCTTCACTATTCCACTGTCTTCATCAACGTAGTTCCAAGAAACCCTTGACCAGGATGATAAAAGTTGCAATGAATTTTATGAATTCTAAGAACTTCCTGAATGACTCACTGATCCACTACAGCCATCCTGCAAATTCTGGATGGATATACCCCACTAGGTCACATCCATTACCATGTTGCTCTTTAGGCTGCAGAAACTCAACTGCTGAGCCCCAATTACACAATCACCACTATAAAAGGTAAACTCCTCTTTGAATACATTTTCACAGAAATATGTTCATGGCAGAATGAGAAGACATACATAGGTGTTCATTCTACCATTTTCTACCAGATTATTCAGTGATGGGCCCAGAGTTTGTGAATTTGCCATAAGTTAAATTTTACTTGGATTTTAAAGAGATAAACTTATGTTTAAAGATACCAACTAGTATTTTTCTAAACATAAATTTCCAAGTTTACAATTTCCAAAGCCTAGATATTAAAAAGTAAGCTCACAACTTTTATGCAGTTCCATTTCATTGATTCATCCTGGAGGCTCTTGGACTTATAGGTCCCTTCTCTACTTTTTTGCACCTTGCCCTCTGCTTGAGAATAACCAGTGTGGATGACAGCAATGAGTTTCTGTGCCCTCTGGCCAGTGGGGAGCTCTGTCAGGAGAATAAAGAGAGGAGGAGAGAGGTCTAGGTATCATTTTCCTAGTTCTCTCTCTGTGTTGTTGTCTCAGGCTGTGTCCCAAGATAGGTCACTGTTGTTCTCAGGTCGCCTGTTCTATGCACTCTTCCTCTTTCCAGATTCTGATAATCTCTCCCCATAGGCCTTCTGACTAGGGGTCATGGCAGCTTTAGTGCTTCCAGCCTTGGGTCCCTGTACTGTCCTCTGTGGCTTCCCTGAAGCCTGCCTATACTTTGTAATTAGATTTTTTGTAAATAAACACTCCTTGAAGAATCTTCCCTGGTGTGTGTCATCTGTTTCCTGTTTCCCACCTGACTAATACAGGAGCTTAGTTTGAAATAAAAAATATTGTTTACCTGCACTACAAGAAAGTCATGCCATTGGGACTAGCTGGGTAATGTTTATAATTTATTTATTAAATAATTATGATGTTTTTACTCTACATAGCATTAAATAATATCTATATTTTTATGTTTATTCAACTTTGGTGTATGTATCAATGCTAGACTAATGCACTTATTATTACATGATAAAATGATGATTCTCTAAGTATCTTAATTTTTTCTTTTTTTTTTTTGCGGTACGCGGGCCTCTCACTGCTGTGGCCTCTCCTGTTGCGGAGCATAGGCTTCGGACGCGCAGGCTCAACAGCCATGGCTCATGGGCCCAGCCGCTCCGCGGCACATGGAATCTTCGCGGACCGGGGCTCGAACCCGTATCCCCTGCATTGGCAGGCGGACTCTCAACCATTGCGCCACCAGGGAAGCCCAGTATCTTATTATTGATACAAGGTCTAATCACTTGTACTATGCCTGCTGAATCACAGAATGAATTGTTGTCTTTTTGTGATTTTATTCACCTCACTGTCATAAAATTTCCATATTTAGGATCTGGGATTCTGAACTGCCTAACAAAGTTAAGATCAAAGCTAATTCTTAAGGTGTTCCTTACCATCATATGATGCTCTACAGGGATCAGATCTCTGCTGACCACACCAAATTGAACAACAAACCTCAGTTCACATCCCAGGACACTCTGTCCAGCCCTTACTTTATCCTGCTTAATTTTTCCTCAAAGCATTTATAGCTATCTGACATGTTATACATTTGTTTATTTAAATTTATATTATTCCCCTTACTGCAATATAAGCCTCATAAGATGAGAGGTTTTGTTTTGTTCCTAGCTCTATCCACAATGCTCACTACAGTTCTTATTGGTTACTGCTTCGAAAGTACCTGTTCAATAAATAAATAATCGATGTGGCTTTGGAGCTTAGGAATGAGATCTGGAGAGATACATAGATAAATAGATAGATAGATAGATAGATAGATAGATAGACAGACAGATAGATAATTTTATTGTTATCAGCAAAGAAATGGTGATTGAAAGTTCAGCTATAAATCTGATTCAAAGTATCTGTGAAGGCTGAAGATAGAAAAGTTAGAAAGATAAAAGATAGAAAACAGGGGAGAAAGAAGGCTGTAGGGGTCCTGAAAAAGGGAGACCAGAAAAGAAGAGGAAATCTGGAGAGAGTGCTGTCAAAGAAAATGATGTCATGAAATGAAAATTTTGAGAAGGATGAAATTGACATCTAATTATTAAATGCAGCAGAAACACCACGTAAAGTCAAAGAAACATCCATTGGATGTGGCACTGCCACAGTGAATGTTGACTTAGCACAGTTCCAGGATTCCTATGCACTATCTCAAATTCCCCTCCCTTACCACTGCATAGGGTAAGAGTTGTTGTGTGAATGGGGAAGGGCTGATCTAGATCTACCTCCTGTTCCATGTGTGGGCAAACAAGAAGGTCTTCCAAGTCTGTGCACAGGTGAACAGGCAATAAGCTGGGTCACTCTGAATTCTTCCCATGCCATGGCTGGTGGTTTTGAGTACCAGTGGGGCCTGGAGGCAGGAGAATGAGTGAGTCAGAGGAAAAGCACATGTGAAGAGCAGACCCACAGCCACTGCCAAAGAGATAGCAAGAAATAAATGTTTATTTTTGTAAGCCCTGAGGTTTGTGAGTGGTTTATCGTGACAGCAAAGCTGATTAGTGCACCTTAATATGCCATATTCTCTTACTTTAATAACTATTCAAAAGCAGAAAAGAAAGCACTTAGCCAAGTAAAAGCCAGGTTAATAGGGTTCATTGCTAAGGTCCTAATGATCAGCAGGAACCCTGATATGATCCCTTATCAATTATTATTGAATATTCTATGATCTATATATTATAGTCCATAATAGGATTTATGGAAGATCCAGCACTCTGCAGAGATATGATTTTAAATTATTGAAAATATAGACTTCCACTCAATTACAATAAGACTGAATGGTTAACAGTAAAATCAGCAAAGGGCAGGCTTGCTCTTCACCCCTCATTCTTCCTTCAAACTCACTCTGCAAGTTCCTATCAAAATGAACTTAGCCAACTATCTCATGCCAGCTCCAAGTAGCTGAATTTTACTGGATAAAATTAGAAAAGCTGAGTGACATCACTGTAATTAATTCACAACCATCTTAAATGAGCACTCAGAAGTGCCCAGAAATCCTACTACGTTGCTGTAGTAAGCTCTATCTCCTATTAATACAGAATAAACTTTGATATATTGTCTAATTTTTTTCAACTATCCCAACCTAAAGTCACTTTTACCTACATGAGCTGTCCTTGTTTCACACTTCACTGAGAAAAAACTTTGTCATATTTTCAGTAGCACAATAACACATCTATGTGTGCCCTTACCTTCCTTTCTCTTTTTCCAACTTTTATAAAAAGAAACATTTCATCTCAGATCAAAGGACAGTCCTAACATGTCCCACCTTGGAGTGCAGGACCCTCATCTCTCCTGCCTTTTCAGGGAATATGTCCCATTGAATGCTTCAGTGACAGAGGGGTGAACATCTCCTATGTGCCATGCACATTCTAGGACCACAAAGCAACAGTGAGCCAGACACTTGAGGCCAAAGAAGAATGATGTGAGTCTTGGACTGGAGTAACTCAGTAGATAGCAGTGGTGTTGACTGGTGTAGAAAATATTAAGGACGTCAAGACAGGGGAAAGAGGAAGCCAAGAGTTCCATTTGGATGCTTTTATATTTTAAGTTATCTTTTTGACATACAAATGAACATACTTGTCTGGAGAAGTTCAAACTGAATTTATTGAGAGGCAGTGGAATTACCCACAGAGAGAGTATAGCTACATGAGAAGATTCACAAGTGGCACTGAGGGCTTCTGACACTCAGCAGTTACATGAAGGGGACTCAGCAAAGAAAACTTAGAAGGAGCAGCAAGACTCTAATATGAAAACCAGAATCTGGTGAGCAAGTTATTCTGGACTTGCTGAATCCAGATGATATGAGTATTATCACTTAGAGTTTAGCATCTCTGTCGGCCTAACCCAGATTTCAGATGACTGGTAATAATATTATTCAAGTGTTTCAAGATTTTTCCTAAAATCTCATCAATCCAGATTGCATCCAACAGGCATACTATAAATAATTTATAAGAATTGCTAATATTTGAGAGCTTAGTTAGAAATTACAGTCTTTTGCAACCCATATTCCAGGAGTAGAGAAAGTATTTAAGATGTTGGAATACAAATCATTCATTAAAAAGTAAAGTAAGCCAAACTGTAATTAACACAACCAATTGAATGCATTCCATAACTCATGACACAGTCTAATAGCTAACCAGGGCAGTTATGCTGTTTAGAAATGTATATGTTATATTTACTTCTAAATCTGAGTTTATTGTTTAGATACTGCTTTCCCTGACCCAAATAATGCAAATTTTATAGTGTCCTGTAAGTAGAGAATAGCACTAAATAGACATATAAATAATCTGCTTATTAATTAATAAGTCCCAAAAAATTTTGAAGCCTGACTAATAAGGACGTACTTTAAATTTTATTATATCTACATAGAGAATGAGTATATCAACAATGAAAAATGTATTTTATTTATTGCATCAAAGAAGATATCGCAGAAGGAGAGGAAAGGTCAAAATGACATAGTAGGAAGACTGTGAGCTTATCTCCTCCCATAGACACATCAAAATTACTACTATTTACAGAGAAACTATCAATGAGAACAACCTGAAGACTAGCAGAAAGAAATGATATAAAGAAGAAACTACAATGAAATGGGTAAACACTCAAGCTAAACAGAAAAAAGAATTTTTAAAAACATTATGACAGGCTAAGAGACCTCTGAGACAACACTGAGTATACTAATAGTCACATTATAGGGGTCCCAGAAGGAGAAAAGAGAGAGAAAGGGGCAGAGAATATTTTTGAAGACGTATTAGCTGAAAACATCACTAACTAAATCAACATCTTGGTCCAGTAAGCACAGAGAATCTGAAACATGATCAACCTAAAGAGGACCACACCAAGACACATTTTAATTAAAATGTCAAAAATTAAAGACAAAGAGAGACTATTAAAAGCAGTAATGGAATACAACATTGTAAATCAACTATACTTCAATAAAAATATTTTTAAAATTAAAAAAAAAAAAAGTAGTATGGGAAAAGCACCTAGCTACACACAAGGGAACTCCCATAAGACTATCAGCTGACTTTTTAGCAAAAACTCTGCAGACCAGAGGGGAGCAGCACAATATATTTAAAGTGATGAAAGGAAAAAACCTACAACTAAGAGTACTCTATCTGGCAAGGCTATCATTCAGATTTGAGGGAGAGATCAAGAGTTTTACCAGCAAGCAAAAACTAAAAAGCACCATGAAACCAGGTTTACAAGAAATGTTAAAGGGACTTCTCTAAATGGAAAAGGCCACAACTAGAAATATGAAAGTTACAAAGGAAAAATCTAATTGATAAAGGCAATTATACAGTAAAGGTAGTAGATTAGCCACTTATAAAGCTAAAAAGACAAAAGTAGTAAAATCATCTATATTCACAATAAATATTTCAGGGATGCACAAAACAAAAAGATGCAAAATATGATGTCAAATACATTAAATGTTGGGAGGGAGGGGTAGTAAAAATGCAGGGCTGTTAAAATGAATTCCAACTTAAGAGATCAGTAGCTTAAAATAATCACATGTGTACATATGTAGATTGCTATATATAAACCTCTTGGTAATGACACACTAAAAATCTATAATAGATACATACACAAAAATGAGAAAGGAATCAAACATAATACTAAGGATAGTCATCAAATCACAAGGGAGGAGAGCAAAAGAAGAAGAAAAAACAAAAAAGACTACAAAACAATCCCAAAATAGTTATTAAAATGGCAGAAAGTACATACCTATCAATAATTACTTTAAATGTAGATAGACTACATTCTCCAGTCAAAAGACATTGTGGCTGAATGGCTACAAAAACAAGACCCATATATATGCTGCCTACAAGAGACTAAATTCAGCCCTAAAGACACACACACAGACTGAAAGTGAAAGGATGGAAAAAGGTATTCTACAGAAAAAGAAAAAGAAAGCCAGGGTAGCAATACTTATATCAGACAAAATAGACTTTAAAACAAAGATTATAACAAGACACAAAGAAAGACATTACATAAAGATAAAATGATCAATTTTTATTGGAGTATAATTGCTTTGAAGCAAAAAAGAAGCAACAAAGAAGATACAGCAATTGAAAAAATATATATACCCAACATAAGAGCACCTAAATACATAAAGCAAATAAATAACATACAAAAAGGTAGAAACTGACAGTAACACAATAATAATAAGGACTTTAACACTCCACTTACATCAATGGGTAGATTGGCCAGACAGAAAATCAATAAGGAAGCATTGGCCTCAAATGATGCATTAGACTAAAAGGACTTAATAGATAGAAGTAGACCTTCCACAGAAAAGCAGCAGAATATACACATTCTTTTCAAGTACACATGGAACATTCTCCAGGATAGGTCACATGCTAGGTCACAAAACAAGTCTCAGTAAATTTAAGAAGACTGAAATTGTATCAAACATGTTTTCGGGCCACAATGCTATGAGTCTAGAAATCAATTACGAGAAAAAAAAAAGCTGTTAAAAAAAACACAAACACATGGAGGCTAAACAATATGCTGCTAAACAACCCCTGGGTCACTGAAGAAATAAAAGAAAAAAGCAACAAATACCTGGAGAAAGATGAAAACAAAAACAGGACAATCCACAACCTATGGGACACAACAAAAGGAGTTGTAAGAAGAAAGTTTATAGTGATACCAGCTCACCTCAGGAAATGAGAAAAATCTCAAATAAACAGCCTAACCTTACTCATGAAGGAACTAGAAAGGGAAGAAACAAAACCCAAAATTAGTAGAAGGAAAGAAATAATAAATATCAGAGCATAATACACTAAAAAAATAGAAGATAATGCAACTAAGATCTGAAAAGATAAACAATATTGATAAACCTTTATCCTGACTCATCAAAAAAAAAAAAAAAAAGGATAAACCCTAATAAGTAAAATCAGTGGGAGAAGCAGCTCTAAAGCTGGTAAAGCTTTTTGTTGTCTTATTTCAAGCCAATCCATGCCCCAAGTTCCTTGATGCAACAGGGCCACTGGCTTTGGTCTGCCCATTATCAGCTCTGCCTGCGTGTCTCTGGGTTTGAGTGTTGCTGGCTTACACAGTTTTCAGGTGTTCTCACCTGCCCTTCCGATCAGATGGGTCCAGGAGACACTCTCCACAGCAAGTGGGGCTGTATCTCGGTTCCCTTCCCTGGGCAGGATGGAAAAAGGCTACTCCAGGCCTCTCCCATTTTGGGGAGCCAAGAGCTACCCTCAGCCTTGACTATGAATTAATCTCCCTTCTGGTTATAGCCACGGAACCCTCCATGCCTAGTACTGGCTTTATTCTGGGATTGATCAACACTGCCTACCCACTTCTTGGTTTTTGCATTGCTGGTTACACAGCTTCCAGAGGCTTTCACCAGCCCTCTGGCCAGATGGGGTCAGGAGACACTCTCCCTAGTGGATGGGGCTATGACTCAGCTCCTTGCTGGGTTATGGGCAAACCAGCCTCCAGGGCTGGCAAAATTCTTCCTTTGAGGACCTACCTGAAGCAGGCAGTTCTGCACCCCAATGGGTTCTCTGGTCAGAGTCTGCCACCAAGTTGGCTCTGCAGATTAGCAAAGCCACTTGTTGGGATTATTACTTAGGCACTGCAGGTATGGACTCAGTCTGCCAAGATCCATGTGCTGGTTGTTGTAAGCCCCTACCCCCTTTCTCTGATCATAGTCAGACTCCCAGTGGTTGAGCTCTGCAAATCCCCTACAATCCCCATGGGGGTGAGACCACAGTGGGGACTCCCACAAAGCAACCCACAATGCTGGGTGTGCTGGTTGACGCCCCTGGACTCTTTTCCCACTAGAGGAACAATAGGCTCAGGGTAGACCTCTCTGTGTGATGCTGCCCTGTCCTGTGAGAGGGTCAATGCAGTCAGTGTTCCTCTTAACTTTCTAACACAGTCGGTCTTGGTCTCTGTGGTACAGGGGGTGCTTCAGCCTCATTCCCATGTTCTAGGATCCTCTCAGTCATATCTTGTTCAAGAATAGTTGTTAGTTGCTCTTCTTGCAAGGCGAAGTGAAGTCAGGAACAATCTATATGTCCATCTTGGTGACATCACTCCTGGCAGTTATTAAAGGTAATTTCCAGAAAGGAGAAAATCATGACTCTCATAAACATAAAATAAACATGCATTAAAGATTTTGTTTAAATACCATATGTTAACGTACATATGTGGAATCTAAAAAAACGGTACTGATGGACCTAGTGGCAGGGCAGGAATAAAGATGCAGATATAGAGAATGGATTTGAAGACACAGCAGGGGAAGGGGAAGCTGGAGCGAAGTGAGAGAGTAGCATTGACATATATACACTACCAAATGTAAAATGGATGGCTAGTGGGAAGCTGCTGCATAGCACAGGGAGATCATCTCGGTGCTTTGTGATGACCTAGAGGGATGGGATAGGGAGGATGGGAGGGAGGCTAGAGGGAGGGGATATGGGGATATATGTATACATATTGTTGATTCACTTTGTTGTACAGCAGAAACTAACACAACATTGTAAAGCAATTATACTCCAATAAAAATATTTTTTAAAAAGGTTTTGTTTAACTTATTAATTAAATGAAAGAACCAAGCAGAATGCACAAATGGAGGCAAAACAGTTTTTTCATAAGAGAGCTGTCCCTCCAGACATTTCATTTGCATGTCTATAGGCAAGAATTATTCTGCATTGGTGACAGTCACCTACAGCTTGCAGACTTGTACAATAGCTCCTATAGAGTCAGCATCAGGTTACCCAGAAAGTTGTCCTATGCAGACAATGCACACTTTTCCACCGAGGCACACACTTTCCCACCGAGGCACACACTTTCCCTACACAGCCCACATCTCAGAAATGCTCATGAGTGAACCTAATTAGGATGCCATGTGGGACCTGCTGTCCTCTGTACTGCGTCTCCTCCTGTATCCCTTGGCTGAGGTATCAGCAGGTAGCCAGTGCAGCAGTGAACAGGTGTGATATTGAGTGGGTCTTGTCTGCCTGCCCTCCAGGCTTTAAAGATGACAGGCTGGTGCCTGCAGGGTATGAAGTCTTCCACAGAGACCCTCCAAAATCTGTGAGAAGCTCCTGGGGTCCCTTCAGATGACAGATGTTTGAACACTTCCAGATGACACATCAGAAGTGCTTCTGCTTATAGTTTTGGTCACTGTTATGGAAGGAAATTCTAATTCCTTTAGATATCAGTCTCTCGAAGGAAGGTGCCATGCAGTTTCTCCCAGCATAACATCCTCATGGTAAATAAAGAAAACTACAGATTGGACCTCAGTGTGCAGAGAGTATTAGCAGCAATGTACCAATACGTATGCCTAGCACAGCTATAAAATGCAGATGATGATGTATGAAATATTCACATGCATGCAGACCACATGATGGCCTTACAATGAGTTCTTTCACTCCCCAGGGTTTTATCACAGATGTCTAGGTCATGTGTTCAGAAGACATATTATAGGATTTTTTTAAAAAAATCAGAATAATTAACACATATGTTCTGGGGGTGAAGGGGGGGCACTAGTGTTAAAATTGTGCTTTACTTAGTCTCTTCAGTACTGAGTTGCTAATCATTCTGCATATGTTAAAACCAAGAAGTAGAGGAGATGCATGAGAGCATGCCTTTGTCTGGATACCTACAGTTTTTTTGGAAGAAAATAAAATTATATGTTCGACTGATGACTAGGAAAGTATCAGAAAGCCTTCCAACAGAAAAGTTTTATTCTAAATAAGCAGCGCTTTATGACCAGGAAATTGATCACACAAAACCTATGTTTAAATGATTTTAACCTCATTATGTAAGTAAGCCCAAGTCAATAATAATATTGAGGTCTAGAAATGTAAAGTGACCATTCATTTCTTTTGTGACCATTCAGGGTTACAGCACATGGACACAATTCAGTTTGCAAGAGAAAATGGTTATTATGAACCATATTTTACAGACCACATTTAAAATGTAAATTCCCTACCAGTAATTGTGAGACACTGAGTTGGGGGGAAGGGAGACAAAGCAGCTTTCACCTGTTTATGAGAGAAGAAGAATGAATTGTCAATTTGGAAAACGAAGAGCAGGAAATATTTTTATACTGTGGATGGTCCGCTTTGCATTACCAAGCACCTGCCCTGCTCTGCCTCTCCTTCTCTGGCTTGGACAACCAATTATCTATCAGAAAAGATGCAGGTAAACCTCAGCTCCAGAAGGCGGACCTCTTCCTCTCTTTCACGGGGGCATGAACTTTCGAAATCATCAACAGCATAAAGATTCTGAAGCATCTTTGCAGAACAGATGACAGTAAGAAAAAATGCCAGGTATTTTGAAAAAGTGGATGAACAAAGATGGAAATAATCATTGGAGGGTCTCAGACTTCTTGATCTGCTTTTTGGTTCTCTTCCCGCATTTCTGTCCATACCGCTGTGCTACATTTACCATCATTTCAAGTGGTTTCCATGTCTCTTTAGTGACATTATTGTCACGTGGGTTCTCAGTAGCTTGGTGAGCAAAAGAATCCCTCCAAATCATGCTCTGGAATCCCCACATTGGACACCCCAGGAATCTTCCAACTTCCTGGAATCTTTACAGGCAATGACCTGGACTAATATGTTTATGAATGCACGCAATTATTATTATTTTTTAAAACCATACTTCCTGTGATGCCTTGAATTCAAGCTATGCCTCACTGTATTTTGTCTGCATACTTCTCTCAGCCAGAAAGTGTCGCTTCATTCTACTTCCTACAATGAATTATAATTGCCTCTTTCTGTTTCTATGTATAGTTCTTTACGAATTGAACTTCCACTAAATATAAATTATTAAGATATATGCTCGAGGGTATAAAATAATGAGTTGTATTGCAGGTCCTACTCACCCACCTCTAAAAATATTCTTGAAGAATACATGCATCGTTGATACAGTAAACCAGGAGTAACTCTAATATATAATTTGTGCTAGATCAGATGTCAGCTGATATTAAATAACAGGTGATGTTAAATGCCAAAAGTATAACAAAATTAAACCTAACAGAGGAAATGTATTTTTCCTATGAATTAGGAAAATGTCACTTTTTTCAGTGTTAGTAGCAGAGCACTTTTGTCATGATCACAAACTGTCAGAAACCAGGAGAAACAGAGCAGCTTGTGGGAACACTGCTGGAGGACCACTGACCTAAACCAAGCACAAAACACACTGGAATGTATGTTTCCTAAATGGCAGAGTGAGGACTTTGGCAAACTGCTCTCCCATGAAAAAACAGAAAATGTCAGTGAGACATTTAAATTTAACTATTTTTGAGCTCTGAAAATTAACCAAGCCACAGAACAAACTGAAAACCACCTGTCCAAAAGAAACTACTAAACCTTGGTATGATAATGGTATTTGGAGTGTTTTAATTCCCATCCTCCCCAACCCACCCCCAGCTCAGTGGCATGATAGTCATTGACAGTCTCACAGCCAATGGAGAGGATTGAACTATTTCGGAACTTCATTTAAAACATCCCCAATGGCACAATCAAAATTTTCTCTAAATGTCCAACTTTATGGAAAATCTCTAGCTCCAGGCTTTTGTGACTATTTGATTAAACTCAGAGCTCAGATCAAAAGGGAGAGGGAAGCAAGGAAGGATATGCCCTATCCCCAGTGTATTTCTGAAACCATAACAATCTTTTGGGGACATTGTAGCTGTTTAAGTCTATTATTTCAGTTGAGGCAAACAAGAGCTTAGCCGGCATTTTTAAAGGAATTTCTGGAAAAGAAGATAACAAGAACTGTTAAAATCTTCATATATTCCTGAGTATCTAAAAAGCTGGGTACAGGTGCAATAATTTGTGCATGACCAATAAAGACTTGGGAAAGGAGAAGAAACCAGTCACTCAACCTTGAGGCCCTGCACAAGCAGGAAGTGAAAGCTAAGGCTGCTTTATAAACTGCTTGAAGTTTGAAGGCAAGCCTTCTCACATAGATTCCCTTGTCAAAGAGTGGAAGACATACAAATGAGGAGTTTGAGGAAATCTTGTAGATCTTTGGCTGACCAATAAATTATACTAACCAGCAGTGGCCCCTAGGAATATTGGCCTAAAAATAAAAACAAAAAGTTTAAAAAAAGTGAGAAGGGAACTCAGTGGCCACACACTTCAGGGAATATAGAATCTGTATTAGTCCAGAATAGTACCTAGATAAATAAGCATCAGTGAGAGAAACAACAACAATAAAAACAGAAACCTTGCAATAGTAAGAAATTCAGGGAAGAGTAAAGAATTTGATACCATACTTGTTACAATATAGTATCTGTAAGGTTCAGTTTTCAACAAAAGATTATGAGACATGCAAAGAAACTGGAAAACAATCAACCACAGAAAATCTCCTGATATGACCTAGTTGTTGGAATTAGTAGACAAAAAATTCTATCAGCTATTATAAATACATGCAAAGAATGTAAACCAAGCAAACCACATCTAAAGAATTGAAGGAAAGTATGATAATAGTGTCTCACCAAATTGAGAAATCAATAAGGACATAGAAATTATAAATAAGAACTAATAGAAGTTCTCACTGCAATTAAAAACTCACTAGAAAAATTTAATAATGGATTTGAACTGGAAGAAGAAAGAATAATTAAATTTGAAGATAAGTTAAGTGAGATTATCCAATCTAAGGAGCTGAAAGAAGAAAAAATGAATAAAAATAAACAGAGCCTCAGAGAGATGTGGGGTACTGTTAAGTATACCAACATATGCATAATAAGAATTCCAACAAGAGAAAAGAAAGAAAAAGGTACAGAAAAAAATGTATTGAAGAAATATTGGCTAAAAAGTCATCAAATTTTATTAAAACAATCAAAATCTACACATCCAAGAAGCTTAACAAACTCCAAGTAGAATAACCTCAAAAAGATTTACACATCTACATAGAATAGTCAAATTTATTTGCTCATAATTGCTTATTGAAGCTTTTTTATGATAGCTGACTTAATGTCTTTGTCAGATAATTCTAACATGTCTGCCACCTTGGTCTTGGGATCTATTGATTGTTTTTTCTCATTCTGTTTGGGATCTTCCTTCATTCTTGATATGATGGATGATTTTCTACTGAAACTGAATATTTGGGGTATAAATATAATACCTCATAAATATAGTGAGAATGTGCATCTTCTTTAAACCTCTTATTTTAGCTAGCTTATTTTCACACTGGTCATATAGAGTAAGTGGGGAATACCAGCTTAGTTCTGGCAGGTGGGGTAGAAGTGCTTCCACTCAGCCTCCATTGATTTCCCATGAAGGGTTCTTTTTACTCCTAGGCAGGGGTGGGGTTCTTACTCCACACTAGGGTCTCTATGATACCTCCCTGGCTGAGACAGGTAGAAGTATCTTGTTACTTCTCTCTCTATGGCCTCCAACAGCACTGCTGGGAGTGGGGAGTGGTCTTGTTTCCACAGGCAGGTAGGGAAAGTCCTGACTATCCACCAGACCTCTTTTTCCATCACCCCTGTGGGGGCACCATACTACTACTGGGTAGGGGTGAAAATCCAGCCTCCCATGTGCTTTCCATGATACCAACAGGTGGGGATGAATGCCGGGACTGCTTAATGAACCTTCTCTGACACTGCACTGGTGGGGAGCATGGATTGGGGTAATTCATTATAGCTTTGTGAGGGTAGATGTCTAGGATCCCCATGTGATATTTGGTAGCATGTTTGAGGATGGGACTACAGATTTTTCTGTGATGTTGTCTGGAGTAGAGCAGTTCTTGTCTGAAAGTTTTCTGTCTTGTAGGCTGCCCTTCCTGTGTCCTTTGGCTAGAGGGAGTAGGCTTTCATTAGGATGTGTGTGTTTTAATTGTTGTAAAAAAAAGCACAACATAAAATTTCCTATCATAACCATTTTTAAGTGTAGCATTCAAATTGAGTAGTATTAAGTATACTCACCTTGCTGTGAAACGGATCTCCAGAACTTTTATATCTTATAAAACTGAAACTCTATACCCATCAAAAAACTCCCTTTTTCCCCCTTTCCCCAGCCCATGGTAATCACCATCATAATTTGTTTCTATGAATTTAAAAAATTTTGATACTTCATATACACAGAAGCATAGAGCAGTCATCTTTTTGTGATTGGTTTATATCACTTAGCATAATGTCTTCAAGATTCATCCATGTTGTAACACATGACAAAATTTTTCAATGATACTGAGTTTTTGAAAAGATCAACAAGGTTTTTGTTTGTTTGTTTGTTTGTTTTTGCGGTACGCGGGCCTCTCACTGTTGTGGCCTCTCCCGTTGCGGAGCACAGGCTCCGGACGCGCAGGCTCAGCTGCCATGGCTCACAGGCTTAGCCGCTCCATGGCATGTGGGATCTTCCCGGACTGGGGCACGAACCCGTGTCCCCTGCATCGGCAGGCAGACTCTCAACCACTGTGCCACCAGGGAAGCCCGAAAAGATCAACACGTTTTTAGCTACATTATGTAAGAAAAAAATAGAGAAGACTCAAATAAATACAATCAGAAGTGAAAAAGGGAACATTACACAAATGCCACAGAAATAAAAAGAAATGTAAGAGAATACTATGAAAAGTTGTATGCTAACAAATTGGATAACCAAGAAGAAATGGAAAAATTCCTAGAAACTCACAATTTATCAAGACTGAATCATGAAGAACTAGAAATTCTACACCGATCAATAACTAGTAAGGAGATTAAATCAGTAATCAAAGACCTCTTAACAAAGAAAAGCTAAGGACCAGATGGCTTCACTGGAGAATTCCACCAAACAATTAAAGAATTACCACTAATCCTCTTGGAACTCTTTCAAAAAAATTGAACAGGAGGAACACTTCCAAGCTCAATCCATGAGGCCAGTATTACCATGATATCAAGGCCAGATAAAGAAACTACAAGAAAAGAACATTAGAGACAAATAGCCCTGATGAATTTTGATGCAAAAACCCTCAACAAAATACTAGCAACCTGAATTCAACAGTATGTTCAAAGGATATACACCTTGACCAAGGAAGGTTTATTCCTGTAATACGAGGATGATTCAACATATGAAAATCAATCAGTATAATATACCACATTGTCAGAATGAAGGACCAAAACCATATGATCATCTCAGTTGTTGCAGAAAAAGCACTGACAAGATTCAACATTCCTTCCTTGGGTATAGCCTTCAACAAGCCATCATCTAAACCTGTCTTTTATATTATCTTTGTCTGGTTTTGCTATCACAAATGTGCTTTTTTATCCTGAAATATTTTGTGTTACGTTGGAGGAATTGTTCCTTGAATAAGTGAAGAACTTGAGTCCACCAGTACTCAGACTTTTTGTGAAAAGATTTTTGACTGCTGATGTCTAGGATCCTCTTCCTGCCTGGGACACTTTATCTAAGAGGAAAGGGCCATACAGCTCCAAACACTCTGTAACACCCCACTGCTCAGGTGGGAAGGAAGAATCAGATACAAAGGATAGCTTTTGTATAAATGCCTCATGTGACTCTGCTCCCTGAACCCTTTAATCCCTTTAAAAAAGGGCTGCTGGATAGTTGGAGCTGCCAGTGGCCAGCTGTCTGCCCCTAAATACAAAGGGCTCAATCCAGAATACTAGGGTAATTTCCTCCCAGCCATGCTCCTTTGGCTCTTTACTAGTCTTCTAAAGCAGAGTCTCTCTTTTTTAACCGTGCCCTTACCATCTTCTCTAACAATGTAAGAACCTAGAACAAATTAAGTTGAACGGTATGTAATTACCATGTTATTAAGTTTATCTGAATATTAATAGATTCACCATCTTATTGACGTATTCATTCTTTTTAAAAGTTCTACAAGAACATTATTATTATTGTTATTATTATTTTGTATATTCAGTTCTTATTCTGATTTATTCACATATTTAACTCTGTGCACCTCATTTCTTCTTTCATCTCAGACCCTATAGTTCCTAGGAATGCTTTCTTTGTGCTTGTTTTACATCTTTTGGTGACATCCAGTATGGTAACCATTAGCTTCATGTGGTTAGTTAAATTTAAAGTAATTAACATTAAACAAAATTAAAATTTAGTTCCTAAGTCAGAGTGTTATCGAATGAATCGGGTCCTGCTGCTCACCGCTTACAAAAACTCATAAACAGTAGAAAGGAAAGTTGTCTTTAATCAGAATGCCGGCAATCTGGGGAGATGGTGGACTCTGTCTCCAAAAAACCACCTCTGGGGTCTTCCCTGGTGGCGCAGTGGTTGAGAGTCCACCTGCCGATGCAGGGGACACGGGTTTGTGCCCCGGTCCGGAAAGATCCCACATGCCGCGGAGCGGCTGGGCCCGTGAGCCATGGCCGCTGAGCCTGCGTGTCCGGAGCCTGTGTTCCACAACGGGAGAGGCCACAACAGTGAGAGGCCCACGTACCGAAAAAAAAACAAACAAACAAACAAAAAAAAAACCTCCGAAGAGTCTGCTCAGCCATGAAAGTTTTAAAGGAGAGAAGTGAAGTAATCTCAGTTAATTACTTAGATAGAGGGTCAGAGCCCTCACCATCCCCCACTGCATGCAGGCTCGTGGACTTCTTGTTATCTTCCTCTAGATGTTACCTTGTTCACACAGTTTGGTCACACAGTTTGTTTCTGAGATTACCGAAGGGGAAGCTAGGGAAGAGATGTGGTCATCCGTTAATTACTTATTCTTCATTCCTACTTCTTTTGATCTACAGAAAGAATCAACAAGATAGGCAAGGTATTGTGTGATTAAAAGGTTTGAAAGGAGTGCTCCTGCGGGAGAAAAGTAGAGCATGGGGGTGACTGGTTAAAAGTTAGTTACAATATAGTTTTGCTAAAGTGGCAAGGAAAGGGGCTTCCTGCAGAGGGCGGTTTCCTGTGAAGAGCTGCTTACAAGAGCAGCCGTATTTCACATGCTCAGTGTGGCTGGTAACTACTTTTCTATCCTCATAGAAATTTCTACTGAGCAGCACAATTAATTAAAATTTCATTCATGAGGCTCTTAATGGGACAGACTTGCTCATTTTTGTTTATCCAAAATATCTTGACTTTGCCCTCCTTTTTCAAAATCTTCTGAATATACAGTTCTAGGTTGAATGCCTGCATTTGCATACAAGAGAAAGGTTGGTACTTTAGTAATCATGCAGCTTAAAAATCTGATCCTGGTGTGCAGGCCCCAAATGTGGGGGGCAAACAGGGCCTCAGATGTCCTTGCTCCTGTAACTGTGAGTTTCTCCTGATGTGGAGGACCACATTACTCTCTCTCTCTTTTTTTTTTTTATTGGGGTAGAGTTGCGTTACAATGTTGTGTTAGTTTCTGTTGTACAATGAAGTGAATCAGCTGTATGTATACACATATCCCCTCCCTCTTGGACCTCCCTCCCACCCTCCCCCCTACCTCATCCATCTAGGTCACCAGAGAGCGCTGAGCTGAGCTCCCTGTTCTATATACCAGGTTCCCACTAGCTATCCGTTTTATACATGGCAGCGCACATACGCCGATCCCAATCTCCCAATTCATCCCACCCCCCTCACCGTGTCCACAGGTTCATTCCCTACATCTGTGTCTTTATTCCTGTCCTGCAAATAGGTTCATCTGTACCATTTTTCTAGATTCCACATACATGCATTAATATATATTTATTTTTCTCTTTCTGACTTACTTTACTCTGTATTACAGACTCTAGGACCATCCACGTCTCTACAAATGACCCAATTTTGTTCCTTTTTATTGTTGAGTAATAGTCCATTGTATTACTTCTATTACTTCTCTATGCTCATAGGTATAATGGTCCAAATGTTTCCAGCATGGAGTTAAAATTGCAATTAACTTGCTTCTTTCTTTTTTTAATGAATGTGTATTTTTTAAAATTAATTAATTAATTTTTGGCTGCATTGGGTCTTAATTGTTGTGTGTGGGCTTTCTCTAGTTTCGGCGAGCAGGGGCTACTCTTTGTTGCAGTGCATGGGCTTCTCATTGTGGTGGCTTCCCTTTGTTGCAGAGCATGGGCTCTAGGTGCACGGGCTTTAGTAGCTGTGGCATGCGGGCTCAGTTGTTGTGGCTCGTGGGCTCTAGAGCGCAGTCTCAGTAGTTGTGCCGCACAGGCTTAGTGGCTCCATGGCATGTGGGATCTTCCCGGACCAGGGATTGAAGCCATGTTCCCTGCACTGGTGGATTCTTAACCACTGCGCCACCAGGGAAGTCCCACTAGTTACTTTCAGTGGATGCAGTTTCCCCATGGGGCTTAAAATATTTGAATCCACAGCTCATATTGAAAAAATAGCCAAATAATCATTTTAAATTCCATTTCAGCTTACTTGATATATATGACATCTCCAAAGTATCAACTGACTCAACCAAAGCAGTAAATTATAATAGCATACACTATGGGCGAGGGGCTGTGCTAAGCCCTTCATATGGGTTGGTTAATTTAACTTTTTGTTAGAAAAATCTATGTGCATCATTAACCTTAAACTGGGAATATCACTTTGAATTGATTACCTTAAAATATTATTTCCACCCTTGTCTCTAAAGTGGCTTAGCAATCCTACCTTTCAGCAGTATGCATGAGAAACATTCTTGTATTGTTTTTATTTCAGTTTCTAATACTTTACTAAATGAAAAGATAACTCCTTGAGGGTAGTTAATTTCATGTCTTAGGACAGAGTAAAGCAAGATGTTATGTATCATCATGTTGTGAACAGAAAGCAAGGATCCTTTAAAAAAAAAAAAGAGTCCGGAAGAATTCTGGAAGAATGATGGAGTCAGGTGACTCCATTTGACTCAATTTGATGAGACAAGAGAGAATACCAATTATCATACTAATTATAGATCTTCGAACAAGTTGAGACTGTAAAGATCCATTTAATGAAAGCTTGATATGATGGAGATAAAATATAGTTATTAAAAATTATTGTAGAAATAATTCTAATTAGATTACCAATCAGTGAATTTTCTGCTTAATTTAGTTTATTTCTGTATTTAAGGAATTGTTATAGGCTTATGTATAGAAGTAGGAGAGGCTGAATAAATGAAATTATGATGAGTTTTTTTACAAAAGTAATTTATTACCCCCAAACAGAGGTTCTGAAAATCACATAAAATAACCAAATAGCTATCAGGTCAAACAGCATGGCAAAATAATGAATTCACAGTCTATTCATAAGACACTGGAAGACACAGCCAGTACATGTCCTGGCCGAAAATCCTTGGCTGGCAGCTGAAACCTTGCACCCTGGCTGGTCTGAGAGATGTATTTTTATTCTAGGTGAAGCAAATTGGTAAATCTCCTAGAAGGTATGAGCATAAGTATTGCTATAACCTCAGCAAAGTAGAAACATTGAAAACAACACAAATGAATATAAACCACATTGTCAATGGCTTTGTAATAGGTTGGGCATAAGTGTTACAAAAATTTTTGTCATCACATTCATAATTTGAGTGTTCTTTTTTCTGATTTTAAAGTTAATTTAAAAATTTAGGAGAAACTGACATATTAAACATTCTAAGTAATAAAATGTTTAAGGTAATTTGATGATGGTTTTAGTCAGCCTGATTTTATTTATACAGCTAATTTTTTAAAGTAATTTTATTTATAAATTAAAGTAATTTTATTTATAAAGCTAATATTTATAAGCTAATTTGTATATTGTGGAAGTATATAAAATGTTCAGAAAAATTCTATTTGATAGATTCATATGTGCTTAAAATTTTGAGCAGTAAAGAAAACGGGTATTTCCCTATACACATTAAACATTCTAGGAAACATTCAAAGAATAAATCTGGCACCAGTAGGTAGAAAGTCTTGCGTGTGTGTGTGTGTGTGTGTGTGTGTGTGTGTGTGTGCGCGTCAGTGTGAAGAAACTGGGAGCAAGTCAACTGTTAGAAGTGTCAGGACCTGCATTGCACTGTGTCTATCAGGAATTAATTATCTGTGTGACACTCAGCTAAGCAATGAAAGCCCTTGTGCTGCAGGTGTCTGATCTGTAAAGAGGGGATAATTATAAACATTTTACCTCATTGGTTGCTTTTAAGAATTAAAGTCAAAGATTAGTTATGCAAAGTGCTACATTCAGTTATAGATGTTCTATGTTAAGAAATTTCTTAAATGTTAGGTAGTTTATAAAATTTCATTTTTCAAATCTAAAGGGCAAGTTTAGACCTGAGAGCATTTGTAGTTACAGAGTCAGTGATAAACTCTGAATCCAGCATCTCATCCTTTTGTAATAGAGAAGAACAAGTCAGACTCCATATTATATGTTCCTTTTACTTTAACCTATGTGCTCTGTTGCCTGTGCTTGGTCATGTTGGCTCTGCACATTTTGTAAAAGAATGTTGCCTATAGCCTGAAATATACAGGATAGCCTGTATTCTCAAGGCTTTGACCTTTAAAAGTATAACACTTCTCCATTTATATAGAGATAAAAAGTTGCAGAAGAGAGGATAACATTTGTCTTGTTAGCTGTTTATAGGAACATCATGACCAGACCCGCATGGACAGCGGCAGGAACAAAGGATTCCAAAACCAAGAAGTTTGCAACAACTAACCATGCCCCTCCCTCACCTTGTCTTCAGAAATGCTTTGCTGAAACCCTTCAGGGAGTTGTGGGTTTTTGGGCACCAGCCACCCATCTCCTTGCATGACCCTGCAATAAACAGTTATCTACTCCAAAACTTCAGTTTGTTTGGCGTCACTGTGCATCGGGCACACAAACTTGCATTTGGTAACACTTTTAACACAAACAATAATACAGTAAAGTGAATATACGTCATTTTTCAGTCATAATCAAAGGATGGCAAATGTACTGCATTACTAGTAATTCTGAAACAGAGGTTTCATAGGAAGTAGCAGCTTATTTTCCCAGCAATGTGATCTACGTATGATAAATTCAGTCACACATCTTAGGCACACACACCTATCTTCCTAAAACACCACCCATACTTGTACTAAACTTACAGCACATATTAGTGGCTGATGTTCTGATGAAACTTTCAGCAGTAGCTAGCAGGAGCTGCACCTGTGAGAACTTGTACAGCAAAACGCGGCTCAGGGAACCGAACTTAACTACTAATAAATGGTTGTTACCCTGGACGAAGCAACTTAGACTTGCTTAGAAGGTCTGTGAAGGGAGAGGAAAGGATTGGATGGCAGGATATTTAATGCTCCTGCCAATAGACAATATGGTTCTGAGAATATGAATTGTTTTTTGTTTTAGGTAAAAATATGATTTTTTTTCTGAACTTAAATTTGCTAAACCATTGTTTATGAATACTTTCATCCTTTCAAAAAGTGATAATAGTCATATGTAGGTTTAGGTAGTCCATAGATCAATCATTAAAAATATTTTTATTCAGGTGAAGTAGTAAGTTATTTTCAATGTGCACAAAATCTATTAATATCCCCCAACCTATAAATGTGCCCATGGGCACCTGTGAGGCTGTGGGTATACATAAACACCAAATCCATTTCCTCCACCACTTTGTGTGCAGACCATTTTATGTCTATCACTTTCTTTTTCATTCTTTCTTCCATGTTGCCACTCACCATAGACACACTTTAAAAGGGAAAGTGACAGCCGGGATCTATTGAAGGTACGGAGGGACTCAAATATTTTTGTACATGGATTGCAAAACAGTAGATTAAGTAACCCAATACACATGCTTTTATTTAACATATGTCCATTTCATCTCCTTTGTTTAAAGAATGGCTTGATAATCCAACTGCATAGTCAGACTTAATACTAGATGGAAAGTGCTTCAATCATATTTGTCTTCTTTTGAGGCAAGGACCATGAGAATCATATTTTATTTTTAAAAATCCATTGAAAGCTATTATCTATCAAATGTTCTACATGAAAGAAATTGAAAAAAATTCCAGAAGTAGTGTTTATTTAGACAAACAGAATATAAATTCCCCAATATGTTTTTCTACATTACTAAATAATACTGGGAAGGTAGTGGGGGGAAGGGTTCACTTCATAAGGAAGTAAACAGAAATTTCTAAATTCTAGTCCCAATAATGAGTGTTAATTATATGCTATTTTCCTTTTTTTATTTGAAAATAAAACTTGAGGAATTATTATGTTTGAACTTTTATTTTATAGAAGGATGCTGTTTGCAACTGGAATCTGTACATATATATAATTAGTGCTCTAGAAACCCAACTGTCTGGGGAAAATCATGTTTAACTAGTTATGAGTATTAGTAAACATTCAACAAATAACTTAGTGATTGTTAAATTATTGTTCTATGGCAAAGGTTTAAATATCTATATTGATAGGTATTTTAACTTGTAGTAGTAGTCGGTAAATATCCATTACTTTGTGTTTCACTTTTTGTATGATAATTTAAATACCACCATAAATAATATCAACAGATCACGGCATTCCCTATATATACAGTAGAGATAAAGTAATATACACACCATTACAGAATGTATACATTTGCACATTTTTTAATATTTTAAGGGAGAAACAATATAATTTCATAGTTCAAATTTCATTCAATTTTTCTTAAAATATTTTCCTAATTTAATTCAAAAATGTTATTTTATTAACAAATAAGCAGGAAAAATTTACAAATCAGTCAGGGACAGTGGATGATGCATCACTGAAGTTTGGTAAAAATATTTTAAAGTTTTCCCTTTAGAAAAGAGAGCATGGTGCAGTGGATTTCACTATCTATAAATCTGTAAAATTTCAGGTACCAAAGTGATGCATTCTTTTGGAACATAAGGTGATCACTTGTTAAAGTTGCAGTGATTTAATGATGTTTACACTCAGCTATGCATTTAATGGAGCCTGTAATTTTTGTGTTGAATCCTTCCCCAAACTGCACATTCCTTTGGGAAAACAACTACATATATGTAGTTTTTCATTTACCAAGGTACGTCCTTTACATATTGCTATAGTGACATCCTAAACTTTTTTCATCCTTTATTTAAAGAAACTTGAATATAGATACGATATTATGGTAGATGGACTTTAAAGGGGTCCCCATGATCTCAGCCTGCTGGTTCAGGTCCTTATATAATCCCTCCCCTTGAGTATGGGTGAGACCTGTGACTTGCTTTTAACCAACAGAATATGGCACATGGTATGTGATGTCATTCCCATGATCACATTACATTATACAAGACTTCCTCTTGCTAGCAGACTTGCTCTAGAGTCCCTCTCTCTCCTCTGCTAGCTTTGAAGAAGGAAGCTTCCATCAATCCTCCAGCAGTAAGGAATGGAATGCTATCAGTAATCATGGGAGCGAGGAGGCAAATCCCTCCGTAGCTGAGTTTCCAAGTGAAAACACAGCCCTGGCAGACACTAGATTGCAGCCTTGCAGAAGTCTCAGTGAACCCATGCCCAGATCCTGACCCACAGAAACTGTGAGATAATAAATGTGTGTAGTGTTATGTCAGTAAATTTGTGGTAGTTTGTTACACTGTGTAGAAAATTAATACAAAACCATAAGAAAAATTTTTTGAGAAAAGACAATATAAAGGATCTCTTTTCCCATTCTTTAAAAAGAACACAGAAAAGTAGGCATACACTCAAATGTAATAGCAAGGCAAAATGCATATAAATCCAGATAGTCTTATTGTGGTCAGAGTAAGTACCTGGCAGGCACATGGCAGGTGGGATATAGAGAAGGCAGTGCATTTTTATTATAACTGGCTTTTCAGCACAAATGGTGACTCCATGCAATTATCTAATGACCACTGCCACAAAAGTAGTTATTGGATCAATCCCCAGAGTTAATATGAATTTTTTGCTCTCGTAGTATTCAAATATACCCTACTTAAAATGAACTAGTTGATTTTGGGTGCTCTATTGGAAATGTATCTCAAGATTCTAGAATCTTGACTAGAATGACAAATTTAGTTCAAATCATATAACCTGTATCTTCCGTTAACATAAGCATCCTTCCTCTGATATTCCAAGTAGTAACAAGGTGAGAGGATAACTCAGGGAATGTTTTGCCTAGATCGGCTCAAAATTTAGAAAGGAAAATGAAAATATTTGGTTCAAATATGACTTCTTCCCTAATAAATGACCAGACCATCACAGGAAATCAAAGGGTTGCTGACATAACCTTCAGAAACAAAAATCACAGGACTACAAAGAAAAGCGAAGCGACTTAATCACCTCATATATAAAGGAAATAAATTTAGGATTATATTTCATTCAGATGTGGATGGAGGATACATTTCCAATGTTAAACATGGAGTTTATATATGGGCACAAGTTTAGTTAGAAAATATACATTTTTTTGTGAGCTCATTAGGTGATCGTTATTACAATTTACAAAGAGTATAATGACAAATTACAAAGAAAGATAAGCAAATTATCACAGATTGAAATCCTTTACACATTTTTCTACCTATGAATTCTCTGTTCTGTATCTGAACTTACTAGCAGAATTTCATAGCTGACATTCAACACTCATTTCGTCACTAAAATGTATCAAAACTGATTTAAAAGAGACAAATAGTAAAAACAATCAGCCAAAAAAATGTTTTTCAGGTTTCTAATGCAGTTTTGGCCACTGGGATCTGGTTCACAGGAATATGGGAATGCAGCTGAAGGCCATCCGAGAAGCACTTCCCGGTTTATAAATGTCAGCAGGTGATTGATAAAGGAAGCATAATGGAGGTTTCCACGAGACACAAAACATTAGAGTCCAACTTTGACTTTCATAAACTTCCGTGTTGAATTTTTAAGAGTAGGGCCACAGCTCAAATTCTTATTCTCACTTAAAACCCAAAATAATTATGCAAAATACATTTCAATTTTAGAGATCAAGTCAGAACAGTCAGAAACTGCCGGACAGTAATTAATGAGCACACCTAAGTCACTGTTACATAAGTAGATCAAGAAGTAGCACTGAGCAGAGCCTCCAGGGACCATGCGTGAGCAAGTTGATGGCGCTGCACACCCACCGTCTGTCCCAGGAGGCCAAGAGGGGGGGCTTCATCCACTGTGAGCCTCTGGCTTAGCAAGACAGTCACATCATCATAGTAATAAGTAAACGACCACTGCTGATCAGAAGAAATACTCTTTCTGGCTTTCACTGACTGTACTTTGCATGTTGAGCTCACTTTTCAGAGCAGTCTCAGCATTGTCTCCAGTTTTTGGAATATTCGACTCATTTTTTTCATATAGCCATCTCTGTTGATAAATGCGTACAGCAATGGCAGTGATGCAGAGCAAGATAAATATCACAACTGCTATCACACCTACAGAGAAAGGAAAACACAAAGTCAAAGTATAAACTGTAAATGTCAGCCTAACTAGAATCTACCCTAGCATCATTTATCATCAGAAAATTTGAAACCAAGTGGTGTTATAACATTAAGTGTACTTCTAAGTCCATGCAAACTTTAGACACAGAGGTTTTATGCCTTAATTTCCTAAAGACATATCATGATTGGATTTCAGTGAATGTTTTCACTCTAAATGCAGAAACACAACGAGGTCTCTTAGGTTATGCCTACACTTCATGCTAATTGAGCAAGCAGGTTTTTATTATTTTAAAAGTGTAGAGTGTGTAGCCCCACCACAGAGTGATTAAATGCTTATGTGTATTTTAATGAAAATTCAATTAAATTTTAATACTGATATACTGTTGAACTACAGTAATGTGGTGTGTATCCCATCTATCTCTATGAGACCAACAGAGTCTTAAGTGATTGCTGCCTCTGGGGGGTCCACACCCTTGTGTGATTCCCCCGTGACCTGCTTCTAACCGAAACAATATGACAAAGGTGATGGGCTGTACCTGATTATTTGTAAATGATTACATGATTATGTTATATAAGCTTGTAGCATCTGTCTTGCTAGAGTCTCTTTCTTCCTGCTGGCTATGAGGTGGCAAGAGCCATGCTGGGAAACCCCACATGACAAGGAACTGCAGATGGCTTCCAAGTGCTAAGGAAAGATTCTGTCCAGGAGCCAGCAAAAATTCAGAAGCTCTCAGTCTTACCTCTGCAAGACACTGAATGTAGCCAACAACCATGCAACTGAGGAAGTGGTTCCTTCCCCAGTGGAACCTTCAGATGAGACCCCAGCCCAAGACCCCAGATGAGGCACCTTGATTTCAGCATTGTGAGACCCTAAGCAGAGGACTTAGCTGAGATGTGCCCAAACTCCTGACTCACAGAAACTGAAGGATAATACATGTGGATTGTGTTAAGCTGCTATACAGGTGGTAATTTGTCATGCAGCAACAGATAACTAATATACCATTTTATAAAAAATTGTAGACATATTAATAACATTCAATTATCTGGAAAGTAAAAGGAAAACATTTCTCTTGTTGGAAATGTATTGAAGACATTAGGTTTGCCAGCAGTTCTCAACCTTGGCTGCATAGCAGACAATAACTCAGAATCTTTTGGTGGGAGGCCTAGGTATCAGCATTATTTTAAAAGCTCTTCAGATTATTTTAATGCACCATCAGGGTTGAGACTGTCAAGCTAAGCCATAGGAATGTTTACTCAAGCTATATCACATTAGTGAAGAAGGAATCCATTCTGAAACAAATAGATAAAAAGAAGCATTCACTAGTTAATATAGTTTTAAGATGACTGACACAGGCATTAAGCATGAATTAATATCTCCATTTAACAAATGTAAGCAAACATATGTTACTGCTTAGTTGTATAAATCAAAATTTGTATTGCAAAATGAGGGTTCTTCATTATACTCTGGGACAGACATAAGCAAGTGTAATGGAGCCCAACAAACTCAAAGCTTGGTTGGGTATAACTGGTCACAGAGATTCCTGGGCACATGCTATCAGGAACCCAGACCCCTTCTTACCTGAGACGAGGTAGCATATTTATTATTTTGTGAATATTCTTAAGTATTCATAAGTAGAATATTCATTACTTTCAATATATTTTGCATCTCACTTGGGAACAAACAACACAGTTACTTTAGTTATTTTTATGTCTAGCTACAGGACCTTGCTTTAAGAGCTATATCATATCCAATTTTAGTGTCAGGGACCAGTAACTCTCAATAACATTGATCAAGCCACTTGATTATATGATGACTCTCACCATTACACTGACCCACCTACACATCCAGGGTTTTCTGTATGTGATTGATCACGTCTAACTCTAGCTTGTTTTTGTTTCATGAGGTTTGGTGGGATCCTAGAAAAACTTCTATCTCTACCCCCTATCTGATGAGATTGAGATAATTTGAATAATGCATCTGATGCCTTCCATAATCTTCCTATCAGCAACTCCAGTGTAAGGGTGTTTTTGACAAACACTCATGTCTGCCTGTGTCTCTGTCTATCTACACATCTGTCTCTTTCTCTGTGCATCCACCTGCCCATCTACAATATGGATCCCTTGGCAAGAAACCCTCTGTGATCTCTGGCTTACCAAGTCTGAATATTGCTTAGGTTGATTCTCCTCTCCTATAACACTCCCTTTGTTTACAAGAGGAGAAAATAATGATGCAAAATGCAGAACATGGAGAAACCCACCTATTGGGATAATCCTTTAAACAGATCAAATATTTCACATGTGGGTGCAGTCTGTGATCAATTAGAAAAAAGTCTGATAATTCTTTTTGGAACAATACACTGGAAATCTGTATACTCAGTGACTGACAAACCACCCAGCAACCGGCCACCACACAGATGGAAGGCAGGTTCAAGTGAATTGTAGGGCCTAGTAAACTGAACCATTCTGTCCCTACGACCTTCTGTGCTCTCATTCTCCATCCCATGTATCAGGAACCAAGTAGGATTTCTCAGGGGAATGATATTCAGCAAGAGCAATAAAACTCTAAGGACCACATATTTGTTCTATCATCAATTTGACTATTATCTCTGGTCTTGCTAATAAAAGGGAACAAACTATGATAATTTGTGAAATTTTGAACTTGGATTCCTACTTTGTAAATGTTAATCACATTTAAGTTGATTTATTTTCACTTAGCTTTGGCATTATAGTGAAGTCTTCTCATTAAAAATAAATTAGAATGATTTAGGATTAAGGTTTAATTTAAATTTTAAAACAAAAGTTATTCCTTTTAGATATGCATTCTAAATAACATTTATGGTTTTTATTTGTTCTTGGAGTCATAAAATGGAGGTCATATTCCTCACTCATTACAAAAATAAAAGGAGTTGAGACAGAAATGGAAATGTTAAAATTCTTACATAGATAGGGTCAGCACTTTAAAATGTCTGAATACTTTCCTAATCGTCTGGAGAAAACTGGTGTCTGGATGGATACAGACGAAATGAACAGATCCAATCTGAGCAGGTGTGTAGCCGGCCTGAACAGTGGGCGCCCAGTCCTATCACCCAGCTCTAGCAGTAATTACCTCACTTTGAGGTAGCAAGGAATGGAGAGCAGTTTACTTCTACTCACCAAGCAGAGTTTGCAAATTACTCACATTCCAATAATCTAATTAAACAAATTAAAACGTTCCTTGAATGATAAGGAGGGAGAATTGAATATTAATTTTTTGAATCAGACCTGGATAAATTTTGCTTCAAAGGATATATTAGAAGATATTTAAGATGCCATTACTTTTACTTCTTCAAATATATATATATGCATATAGATGAATGGATTTATTTGATGGATATCAATTTCTATCTATCTATCTATCTATCTATCTATCTATCTATTTCTCCATCCTAAGATAAGCTTGATGTCAGACACAGTTTTATATCTTTATGTTCAGGAAAATGACAATTTGCATAGTTTAGGTGCTTCTCCCAGTATGTTTTATTTTTAATCTTATTTTTAAATGTTTTGTGCTAAGGGACTGAGAGGTCCATGGCTATTTTAAATCAAAGAAGTAAAAGTAAATGCATCTTAAATATGTATATATCCTGAGAGATACTAATGGCTATATTCAAATGAAAATCCTCTTATTATTCTGTAGTTTGGCAACCATCCTTTAAAAAAGTGTTTCAGTGGAGCCATCGATTCCTTCTCCTAAGTATCTCCAAAGGGGCTGAATTCGGTACAATCACGTCAAGAACATGAGCAATTGTATGTGGCCTGCCACTGCCAGTGATCTCACAATCAGCACGGATTCTCACGGATATGTTTTGGACTTTGCTAACAGTGACAACAACGCCAAGGACGAGGTCATTCGCGGCCTCGTTACCTCCGATGACCGCGGAGTCACTTCTGTTCGCATTAACTAAGGGCTCTCCCTCATCTGTTGATCCAGAACGACCTACAGTAGAAAAAGAATGACAGAGGAGAGTGGAAAGGAGAACTTTTGAGAAATCCACAACATTTGAAAGAAGAGCAGACAACGCAGAGACAGAAATGAACTTGAAACGAAGAACCGAGAATGGAAAGACCAGGGAATGGGGAAGGTGTACGAAAAGAGGACTTTTGGAAACCTCTGGGATGAAGACTGGGTGGAAGACCGCGGGCGCAGAGTGACCGCGGTCAAAGGGCCACGCACCTGCGCCGCCTGAGAGCGGTCGGGTCGCCTCCGGCGCTGGAGCTCCGGGCCCCGCCCCCTCCGCGCAGCGGGACGCGGCGGCCACGTGTCCGCGGACAGTGACCCGGGCGGGCCCGCCCGGGCGCAGCGCCGCCTTCAGCGGGGCGGCGGGACCGAAGCGCACTGCCGAGAGGCAGCCGGTGAAGCCTAGCGCGCCAGCCCGCTGCGTGTCGCGGTCCGCGCCGGGAGGTCCTGCGGGCAAAGAAGTGGGACACACCGTTAGGGCTCAGGAGCGACTGGCGGGGACGCAGGAATAGCCTGAGTCTGCGCAGCAGTGATGAACTGAACTTCCCTCCGAGCCCTTCGTGTTTAGGAAAGAGCCAGAGTCGGTACCTGCCGCCTTGGTTGATGCCCTGCGGGTGCTCACTCCCCGTGTGAGTCAAGCGAAGCTTCTTTGGATGCAGTCACGGGGCACTGACGAATGAAATCCTCCGCCAATGCATTTTTCAAAATATTTTTAACAGCATTTGTGGCCAGTAATTTAGGTCTCCTGGGTTGGGGGACAGCAGCGTTCTGGGAATCCCTTCTTGCAGTTTCCTCACAATTAACACTTTATTCTGGCTGACTGTTCCGAGCCCCACAGAGAGGGCCTCTCCGTAACTGCAAGTGCTGCCCTGGGAACTCCGCACCACACTTCCCTTCCCCCTCTTCACAAAGGTGGTCTCTGTCCCGGGTCCATAAATCAAGGCTTTTGCCCCCCATCAACCCCCTTCTGATCCCCGCCCTCATCCCCAACTGACAGAAGTTGGTTATTAAGACCGAAGAAGAGCAGCGACGGACACAGGAGAGAACATCAATTCGTTCACTTCAGTTATGATTACATCCCGCAGTGCGCTTGCTCAGTGGGCACGAAATCTGACCAAAGGCCCTTAGCTGTAGACTTCAAGTTTAAATGTATCAGTCTGGGAAGCGTCCATGTCCCCCACAGAGGAAACCACATAAGTATGAGGCAACTTTGGCATCTGCTGTCAAACTCCCTCTCACTTCACCTTGTGTAGAAAGGCGCGTTGCCTCCTCTTTTTCAAACAATCATCAACAGCTACCAAGAATTTACCAAATGATTCCCATAGGCTGGGCATTGTGCTAAGTGATTTATAGACTCGTGAATAGTGACATTTGAACTCTGAAGCCAGGGGTGTGTAACCACACTTCCAGCTAGCCTCGCCTGGTGCATCAGTTACAGAAGGTCACTCTCCTTGGATCATCCCTCTCTCATGCAACATGTGGAAAGCCCGTGGTGGGCAGTGTGTTTTATTCTTGCCTCCCCCTGCACTTAGCTTAATGTCTGTTACATAGGATGCATGCAATATATATTTTATAATCGAAGAATAAATTTAGTCCCATTACCACGCTTCTGTGGACAGTTTGGGTATTGAAATTTTTAAAAATGTGTCCCTCTCAAGGTGTGACCTGAGAAATTCAGAGGACTGACCTTGTGATAAAAGATTACTTGCATTGGCTCCGGATAAAAATGTACGTCCATAGTTGGCTGCCATCTTATGCCACTGAGTTTTACTGAATGTCGTGGTAACTAAACACATCCTCATTGTCGCTAAAGTTAAACAACATACCCTGAAGCTTCTATTTGAAGGATAGCAGAATATGCCACCCCCAAATATGCCATTTTGGCATAAGGATTATTTTCTTGAAAAACAGCAGGTACAAGGACACTGACATCCGCTTTCTGTTCCTGAAAGCAGGAGATAAAACTCTTATGGGAAAGCTGCCCTTTTTGTACCAGGAGGAAAAATACATTTTTATGACCAGAGATGAGGAGACCAGCCCAGAGAAATCTGTACATACAAACCTTGTTAAAATAACCCCTATCTTCCTTTCATCTCCTCGTACATTTTAGTTGCTTTTTCACAATCACCACTCTGTTCAACCTCATATGTAAACACTTGGACCTATCTGCTTTTTGGGTCTTCATTTTCCTGTAGGGACTCCCATGTACATTTAAAAATCTGTATGCTTTTCCCCTGTTAATCTGTCTTATGTCAATTTAATTCTCAGGTCCAGCCATAGACCCTAAGAGAGGAGAGGTCAAGTGTTGCCTCCCATACAAACTCATGGGGTGGATTTCCTGAATCTTATTACAGGTTTCACCGTTTTTCCTATTAAACTTCATCTCACTATTTCAGTCTATAATTCCTGGAAACCAAATATTCTGTATCCTTATTTCTTCTGGCTTGGAAAAGAGCTGTACCTTCAAGAAAAATGGCCTAACTTTGAGATTTTCAGCAAATGTATTGGGAGTTACTTGGGCTTACAAAGTTCTGTTCATGATTTTAAAGCTGCAAAAGTAAATGTTTGCTATGGAAAAGATCTCTAAAAACAACTAAAATTGGGGGCATGCATTTGCATTGTTATAATCATAATAGACATCTGTCTGACACATATAGCTACCTTGGCCAAGTTGATTATACGAGACATCAAAGATCTTTATGCATGTGGAATTTCAGGTAGCTCCTTAAGTACACTGAAGTAAAATGAGCTAGGCACAACCCAACTAAAGGATTATCAATTAAAAGGGTAGTTTAAAGATGACTTTACTTTTTAAATTTTGCATTCAGATATTATCTATTTCTTAAAGAAAGGCACCCTTGCTTATGTATACTTGAGAGAATGTCAAGAAGAAATAAAATGGGAGACACTGCAATAGTAACACAGGACTTTTGCAAGGCTAACATCTGAAAAAAAAAATTATAGGTAAAATAAAAGTTTTAGTTGTTGGACAAATACTAGCTTTCCTGTTCCTGGTCAAAGTCTGACCTGAGCACTACTAGGCAAGGGTAACAGAAGGAATCTCAGGCAGACACTTATCATAATGAATTAGGCCAATTTTGTGGAATTTATTTTTTAAAGATAACCTAACTTCATGTCTTTAGATAGTGTTGTTACTAAGGAAAGAAACATCAGTAGCATATCATATTGCATTATATTTTCCTGTATTTCAAGACTGTACTTAATATTTATACATATATGTGGATTTGTGAGTGTGAATGGGTGGATTTATATGTACCTGGAGAGCCTATCATTAATCATGTAGCTGTAACTGTGTTATGCATGTACATGTGGGTATAAATATACATTGAAAGGTTTGGTGCTCAGTTTCCTGTCAATTTTCCATCCTGAGGTCATGGTTTTGATTCATTTTTTGATTGGAGTAATTCTCTAGTATTTTCTTAAGATGGGAAACTTGATTAGTATTTAATCTCAATCTTTCCTTGTCATCCAAAATATCTTTTTTTAACCTGGTCAGATAAATTATATATTAGACGTATGAGTTGCAACCATTCTTCTTAGCAGTATATCATTCTCTCATTTTTATTCTATTGCTGCAAATGAGAAGTTGGATGCTGATGTCAATATCATTATTTTCCATTGTAGTAACTTCTGTCTAGAAAGTCTGGAAGATTTTTCTCTATGGTTTTGTAATTCACGGATTTTCCCAGAATTTCCCCAGATGTGTGTCTTTTCTCATCAGAATCAGTGAGTCCTTTCAATCTGCAACTCAGGTTTTCCTTTAGCTCAGAGAAATTTTTTTAATACATAAGTATTATCTTTGCTTCTAATTCTCTTTCTGGATCTCTATTTATTCATATTAGGTTTTCTAGATCTAACTTCCAAATGTTTTATTTTTCCCTCCTAATTTCTACATCTTAATCTTTTTGCTCTGTGGCTTGAGACATTTCATCTACATGATACTCCATGCCACTATTTAAGGATAACCAGTGATGATTCTCTCCTTTAGATCACCCAGTGAAATTTTGAAAAATCATATTTATTTTAATTACTAGAGTTGGTGCTTGTGTCTGTGACTTTATTAAAATCTCTTTGAGTGCCAAGTTTCATCCTAGTTGTCTTCCATCTTCTTCAATAGCTCTATTTGTTTTTTTTTTTTTTTTTTTTTTTTGCGGTACGCGGGCCTCTCACTGTTGTGGCCTCTCCCATTGCGGAGCACAGGCTCCAGACGCGCGGGCTCAGCGGCCATGGCTCACGGGCCCAGCCGCTCCGCGGCATGTGGGATCTTCCCAGACCAGGGCACGAACCCATGTCGCCTGCATCGGCAGGCGGACTCTCAACCACTGCGCCACCAGGGAAGCCCCAATAGCTCTATTTTGATGCAGGAAATTTTATTTGTTGTTTTTTCTTCTTTCTCTACCCCTACTCTTGCTTTTAGATTCCCTTAGTGGTGGCATCATTATTTACTTATTTATTTATTGGGACTGCTTATTGGGACTCCATGGTTAAGGATGTTATACGATACACAGGTCCTGACACTGTGGACAGTGCAGCTTCTCTGCCCTATAGTCAGCAGCAGACCTGCATTCAGACTATCTGACTTCTTATAAAGCATAGGAAGAGGTCTCTCACCCTCACCCTCACCACGGTAGGAAGGATGTGGCCCGATAATCCATCCCTTTCTCAGCTCCAGGAGGAGCAGAGAGGATGGGGACCGTAATGTGGAGCAATGTTGACCTTCCCTTTGGAAGTCTTGAGTTCCCTGCAAGACAAACTTTCCCCAGGATCCACAGTCTTCACATACCACCCTAAGACTCTGCTGTGTACTCCTCCTCCAGTCCAGAGGGCAAACTCCTACCCCAGCTCTCTCATTCACACTTTCCTGCCTCCTCTTGCCTGCTGGGCTGGCCCTATAGTTCCTAGGTTCAGGGGCACAAGCAAGTTGAACCGGGAGTAGAGGCAAGTCTTATGGTCCAAGTGGCGTTTCCCAGAAACAGGTCCACACAAAGTCAGCATCCGAATTAAAACAACTGTACTTTTTTGTTATTGAGCTGCATGAGCTGCTTGTAAATTTTGGAAACTAATCCTTTGTCAGTTGCTTCATTTGCAAATATTTTCTCCCATTCTGAGGGTTGTCTCTTGGTCTTGTTTATGGTTTCCTTTGCTGTGCAAAAGCTTTGAAGTTTCATTAGGTCCCATTTGTTTATTTTTGTTTTTATTTCCATATCTCGAGGAGGTGGGTCAAAAAGGATCTTGCTGTGATTTATGTCATAGAGTGTTCTGCCTATGTTTTCCTCTAAGAGTTTGATAGTTTCTGGCCTTACATTTAGGTCTTTAATCCATTTTGAGCTTATTTTTGTGTATGGTGTTAGGGAGTGATCTAATCTCATACTTTTACATGTACCTGTCCAGGTTTCCCAGCACCACTTATTAAAGAGGCTGTCCTTTCTCCACTGTACATTCCTGCATCCATTATCAAAGATAAGGTGACCATATGTGCATAAAGACACAGACCTACTGGAGAACAGACTTGAGGATATGGGGAGGGGGAAGGGTGAGCTGTGACAAAGCGAGAGAGAGGCATGGACATATATACACTACCAAACGTAAGGTAGATAGCTAGTGGGAAGCAGCCGCATAGCACAGGGATGTCAGCTCGGTGCTGAGGGGTGGGATAGGGAGGGTGGGAGGGAGGGAGACGCAAGAGGGGAGAGATATGGGAACATATGTATATGTATAACTGATTCGCTTTGTTATAAAGCAGAAACTAACACACCACTATAAAGCAATTATACCCCAATAAAGATGTTAAAAAAAATAGAACTGTGCTTAGAAAGACAATGAGTGCAAATCTATCTTCCCTGTTAGCTGACTCCTGAAATTCCATCATTAAGTTCCTTCCTTTTGGCTCAAAAATTTTCTTCCCTTTAAAGTGTAAAGAGAAAAAAAAAGATGGGGGAACCTTAGGAGAATACTTAGTGCATTATTAGAAATTTACACATCAGGATGAAAATGTCTGATAAACCTCTAGTTTGAGAACAAGGCATCAACAGAAAGTAAGGGGAAATCAGGTGCAGTTTCATGCTAGGAAAGAAGGGGAGGGGAAAGTGGTTTGAGCGTGGATGTGAAGAAAAGTCATGTTTAGGAAAAAATGAGCTTAGGGCTGAGGATAAAGTTCACTTCTACTGTAATTTTGAGTAGAACCCCTTAAATCACTTTGGATAAAAACAGATTTAATACATTTTTTCTCTTAAAAAATGTCTATGGTACGAAATCTTGAGAGCACGATCACATTTCCAACAATCTAGGACATAAATATTCTCAACTGTCTCAGGTATTGGGTAGTGTTGCCTTTAAAATATATTGCCAAGGCCATGCATTCCAACACACGAGATGATTTCTTGTTTTGTGAGGAACAAGCATGTTAACAAAAGGTTCACAAGGAAAAGGAAGGAACAAAGAATTAAAATGTGTGTGGAGAGCTTTCTGCTACCCACAATGAGCAGTGTTTCTGAAAGGCACTGGCAGTAAACAGTGGAATAGCGAAAGGAGTATTTCCAAGATTCCCTGAGGCTCTCATCTACAAACAAGAATCAGGAAACAGAGTGAATTGTCCATGGAATTGCAGGAAGCAATGAAGAGCATCAGAAAGGGTAAATATGTAGATAATTGAAGTGAATATCGACTGTTTAAAACAACAGCAATAATAATGTCTTGTGGAAAAAAATAATGCGTAAAAGTAAAATACATGACAACAATGGCAAAAGGGGTGGAAGAGGAAGTAAAATGGAAAACAAATAAGGTTTTTACGTAGTTTGGGAAGTGTACAAAGTAGTATATAATAAATCAAGGATGAATAATTAATCTTAAGAGTAACATAAAAAAATACAAAGAGGTACAACTATAAAGCTAATACAGGAGATTAACAGTCCCAAACTGGAAGCAATCCAGCTGCCCATCAACATAAGAATAAACAAACTGTGGTATAGCCATGCAATAAAAGACTACCCAGCAAAGAGAGCAAGTGAACTACTATCACATGCAACAACATGGATGAATGTTAAAAACATTTTAGTGAATGAAATTGGCTAGACTGAATATAAGTATCAACCTGCTATTTATTTTGGAGTTGATGAAACCAGAGTGAACTTCCTTTATGCTACCTAAATAAATGACATAATTAGAAAATCATGCTAGACAGACTTTTTCAGTCTTGTCTTTCGAACAGCTCAGGGTTGGAGGGACCTGATTTTCAGAGTCAGAAAGAAGTGAATTATTCCCTCTCCCCGGCACCCCACCTCACCACACCAAACTATCCCTGGCACTTGCAACCAATACCTGGGAAGAAATCAGGGGTGATTTGGGACCCTAAGCACTTTAACAAGCACTCCTAGCAGGTATTTACTGGAAGAATATTCTTTAGTAAATTATATCAACTCTTCCTATAATGACATTTCAATAGTCTCTGCCACCCTTTCACATGACAAGGAAATAATGTCAGAATCTACATGTGTGCTGCTTTTAGCTCATCAGCTCTTTTTAAAATTGTGACTAGGCTTGTCCAGCCTTCTCTTGATGTGCCCTCACTCCATCTCAGAGGTCCTTAATCCTGGGCCTTTCCAGTTCTCCCCCTCTATTTCCCATCAAACCCTGTTCTTGAATAAACTCATTCACACAAGAGAATAAATGTCCAATTATGACTCAGTGTTCTAACTCTCCCAGGTACATGTGCAGAAAAGGCATTAGCAAAAGAAATAAATCTCTAATGGATTTTCTTCCTTATTTTTGAGATTCATTTCAGATGCCATAAAATTCACCCTTTTAAAGTGTACAATTCAGTGGGATTTTTACAGGGTTGTAATACCTTTCCCAGTAATTGCAGGATCTATCACCCCAAAAGAAACCCTGTACACATTAGTGGTCACTTCCCACTCTAACCTCCCTCCCAGCCCCTGGAAAACCGAAACTACTTTCTGTTTCTATGAATTTGCCTATTCTGGACATTTCATATAAAAGAAATCATACATTGTGTGGTCTTTTGTGTTTATCTTCTTTCATTTAGCATAATGTTTTCAAGGTTCATCCACGTGGTCCCGTGTATGAGTACTTCATTACTTTTTATGGCTAATATTCCATTGTACATCACTTTTGTTTACCTAATCCTTAGTTGATAGACACTGGGGTTGTACCCAATTTTTGGTTATTATTAATAATACTGCTCTGAAAATTTGTGTACACCTTTTGTGTATGGATATATATTTTCAATTCTGTTGGGTATATACCTAGGAGTGGAATTTCTGGGTCACCCGGTAACTATGTTTAACATTTTAAGGAACTGCCAAACTGTTTTTCCACAGCAGCTGCACAATTTTACATTCTCACCAGCAATGGACAAGAGTTCCAGTTTCTCCATGTCCTCTATGACACTTGTTACTGTCTGTCTTTTTGATCATAGCCATCCTATTGGTTGTGATATGGTATCTTGTGTTTTGATTTGCATATCCCTGGTGACAAATGATTGTGAACATCTTTTCATGTTCGTATTTGTATATCTTCTTTGAAGAAATGTCTAGTCAGATCCTTTGGCCATTTTTAAATTGGGTTATATCTTTTTACTGTTTAGTTATAAGAATTCTTTATGTATTCTGTTTAACAGATACAGGACTGGCAAATATTTTTTCTCAATTTTGTGGGTTGTCTTTTCACTTTCTTGAGAGTGTCCTTTGAATTACAAAAGTTTTTAATTTTGATGAGATCCAATTTATTTTTCTTTGCTGCTTGTGCTTTTGAGAATCCATGATCTAACCCAAGGCTTTTAAGAAAACTTCTCTAAAAAAACCGTTGCCTAATCCAAGGTATATGGTGTTAGGCAGGGATCCAACCTGATTTTTTAAACTTGTGGATATCCAATTGGGCCAGCACCATTTGTTGAAGAGATTATGTTTTCTCCATTGAATGGTCCTGGCGCCAATGTTAAAAGTCAACTGACCATGAATATATAGTTTTACTTCTTGACTCTCAATCTAGCCCACTGACCAATATGTCTATCTTTTGCCAATACCACACAGTCTTTACTACTGTAACTTTGTACTAATTTTTGAAATCATGAAGGGTGAGACCTCAAACTTTATTCTTCTTTTCAAGATTGTCTTGCATTTCCATATGAATTTTGGGTTCAACTTGTCAATTTTTGCAAAAAAAAAGGCCATTTGGATGTTGATAGAAATTGTGTTGAATCTGTAGACAAACTTGGGGATCACTGCCATCTTAGCAATGTTGAGTCTTTCAATCCATGAACACAGATACCTTTCCATTTATGTAAGTCTTACATAATTCCTTCCAACAATGTTTTGTTGTTTTCGGTGTACATGTCTTGCACTTCTTTTGTTACAGTTATTCCAAAACATTTGATTATTTTTGATACTATTGTAAATAGAATATTTATTCTATTATTTCATTCTTCATTTTATTCTTGTATTGTTCATTGCTAGTATATAGAAATATAGTAAATTTTTGTGTTGGTCTTGTATCTTTTCCAAAACTGTTTATTAACTCTAATAGCTTTTTTCATGGATTCCCTACTAGATCATGTCCTTGACCAACAGAGATAATTGTACTTCTTCCTGTTTTATCTGGATACTTTTTACTCTTTTCCTTGCCTAACAGCCCTCCTTCAAATCTTCACTACAGTCTTGAACAATAGTGGTAAGAGTGGACATCCTCATCTCATTACTGATCTTAGGGGAAGACTTCCATTATTTCACCATTAAGTGTGATAATAGCTGTAGGGTTTTTGCAGATGCCCTTTCCATGTGAGGAAGTTCCTTTCATTCCTAGTTTGTTCAGTGTTTTCATTATGAAAGCATGCTGAATTTTTTCAAATGTTTTTTCTGTGTCTATTGAGGTGATCATGTGTTTTTTGTCCTTTAGTCTATTAATATGGTACATTACATTGATTTTTATCTGTTGAGCCAACCTTAAATTCTTGGGATAAATCTTACTTGGTCACGGCATATAATAATTTTTATATGTTACTGCATTAGATTTGCTAATATTTTGTTGAGGATTTTTTCATTTACATTCATATTCCTGAAATTTTATAAACTCTTTGTGTCTTTCTATGTGAATTTCTTCTAAATGAGATAAACTCTTAAGCAGAGCATAGGAAAGACTAATATATGTCATATAAGTCAATGGAGTTTTTAATATCTAAACTCTAGTCTCTCTATTCAAATCTCAGTAGGTAATTTCCATGAATGATTTATGGAGCTCCTTTTCAACATACAATTCTTCAGTGGATTTTCTTTACCCCACAGATAACTGGCCTACTAAGGTTTACTCACATGACTATATTGATGTGAATTGTACTCTCCCCCAGGAAGAGATAGGAAGACATATCTTTAGTCTGCACACTTCAAAAGCAGATTTTTGTTTTGCTTTGATATTTTGGGTTTGTTATTTTTGTTGTTTTTTTTTAAATGCACAAAAAATGAAATGAATAGAATACCAAATATACAAAAGTCTTTAGAGAAACAAAATTTAGCAAAAATGCTAGGGCCCCTTACTTGGTATTTTAAAGCTCTCATACTTTGGGAGTATAAATCCTATCAGAGTTAAAACTACACAGAACACTAGAAATCTAAAGATTTACATTAAAGTAGGATTATACTAAAACTATTTTATAGTAATTGGGAAAACTTAACCTGATTGGTCATCACTAATAAGATCATTGAAGAATGGAAAGAACAAGAGCATGTTAATTAGAAGATGATGTGGAACCATTCTTCCATAGCACACTAAGGTAAATAATAATAATGACTAGTTATAATAATGACTAAATAATAATATAATAATGACTAAATAATAATATAATAATGACTAAATAATGACTAAATAATAATAATGACTAATGATTAGTTAATCATTAGAACACTGTTTTATTGTTTGTATCTCGTATTATACCACAAGTGCTTTGAGGGCAGGTACGGTAGTATATTTTGCTATGAGGCATTCGAAATGTCCAATGAAATATAAGTGCATATTAGGGACCACCAAACATTTCTGAATGAATGGATAAGTCAGTGAGTCAAAATAGCTAACAAGAAATAAGTACTGGATAACTTGTCATAGTTTGGGACTATTTTATTTGGGAAATTAGTAGCTCCTTATTAGCCAATCTGTTGGTCTACTTTACTGTAAGTTAGTGAAAGGCAGTTCTGCTTATACTCGCCAAATCTGAACACAAAACTGTAGTCCTCTTGTACTCAGTAACTGATTTGAGAGTGGCAGCAGAACAGAAGCCATCCTAAAATAAAGTTATCTAAAACATGAAACATTTAATTAGCCTTTGATCAAGATATATACCTCTAGGTACAGATGAAATGGATATTTACAATTTTATTAGATTCAATTGCTTCAGGCTATAAACTTCATTGCTGAGTTTCAACTTTAATTTCTGTGGCCTGAGAGAGATGTTTTTGAATATATCACCCTTGAATAAAAACATTAACACCTTCAGTTCCATGCTACTGTCCTCTATATATTAACTTATAGGAAAATAAAAATTTATATAACAAAATTTATTATTCTACTTTTTTATTAAAACAATCCCCTCATATAATGCAGTTCAATGATTAAGCCGATTTTTGTAATCTATTGCCTATATCTTTATAGATCATACATTTGAAGCCGCATTGTCCTTAAAAATATTCCTCTGTCAATTTCACACTTACTGATAGCAACTTTCTATTCATACTTTGGGTCACAGACATTTCTGAATATGCCTCATCTCTCCTATCAGATGCTGGAGTCACTGAGGGCATGAAGTTGTGTGTGGTCTGTGTTTGTTTTGTTTATTGACCATATCTGTCCTCCAGGCTGGGAAAGAGTAAGCACGGACTTCTATCTGGTAGTGGAGGAGGGATCAGATCTGGGGGCAGACAGAACCATCATTCTACACACAGCTTGCACCCACTCGACAAAAATTCAGCTCTGTGGCTTGCACACCCCTTGGGTGATCAATTACTCACTGCTCAGACCAAGGATCCGTCGGGCCAGAGAGTAGAGCTCAATATCAGATAAAAAAGGGAGCAAATTCTTCTCCATTTGGATATTAAAAACAATTATAACTGTTGGGCTGACAGCCAAAGATAGGGTTCTATCTCACTGTTCTCTAAAGCTCAACGTGGTCTTTGAACTTTTAGGAATTTCATAATCTCTATTTAAACATATACTGTTATTCTCATGGACAAAAGTTGAAGGAGCAGTATTCCTTTGAATTGTTTTTTCAATTTGTTTTTGTTTTTTGGGGGTTTGCTTGTTTTTCCAATTCTTTTAAAATTATGCCACTATTTTAAATAGAATAAAAAAATCTACTAATATCATGAAAACAGGGATGTCAGAAATGCCTGAGAAACATCAAAACCACACATTGGAGACTGGAATACTCACCTCTACAATGGGTTGTGATAGGTATAAACATCTCCCAGCACTCAGTGGGAAACAAATGTTCTCATTTTTATTTCTGTGGTAACTGCACCATTACTATCTCACATGTGGGGAGTGCGACTAGAACAATGAACCACAGGAAAGGACCTTCAGCACAAGCTACCACTCTGTCAATATATCATCAAGGCCAGATTCTTCATCTACCTTTAAGGCATGATTACAATGCAGGACCACCACCGCTTCAGCCTGAAGTTGTTATTCACTATACCATGCTAAAACTATATTCTTACCAGTGAAGGAGCACTGGATTAATCTGCCTTTTTAACAGTTGGGCTGTTTTAACAGTTAGGCTGCAGCGTCTAAATGTTACACTTTTTGCTGTACGCGGGTCTCCCACTGTTGTGGCCTCTCCCATTGCGGAGCACAGGCTCCAGACGCGCGGGCTCAGCGGCCATGGCTCACGGGCCCAGCCGCTCCGCGGCATGTGGGATCTTCCCGGACAGGGGCACAAACCCGTGTCCCCTGCATCGGCAGGCGGACTCTCAACTACTGTGCCACCAGGGAAACCCTACACTTTTGTTATTACCATTTACAAGAGCACCCTTGGAGAGCACTAGCATTCATAACATTTCCTCTGTCTGAAAAATAAGAAGTCATCATTTCATTGCCTATCATCTGTTTGAAAGACGTGATCGCTTTAATAGTTACTATGATTCTCGACATATTTTGAACATCCATTCATGTGCCTTTTCTAACATTCTCAAGTTGGTGATGTAACATATATCTGTGGGGTAGAAGAAATGACCAAAAGAATCAATGTATAAATGGCTGAACACCTAATAAGTTTCCATCGATTACTTAGGACGAAATATAGCCATATGAGTATCAAGTACCAGAGGAGGAATAATAAACATGCCACAAGAGGATTTCCCCTAGATATCATTTAAATAGCAATAAAACATACAGTTTATATATAATCAAAAATAAAAGAAATAACTTTCAATATCTGTTTTTATTGCAATGTAATTCTTGGTGACAAGGGGAGAAAAAAGGCATCAAGAGTTTGATGTCTAAAGAGTAAAGTATGCTTTTACTTCGGCATTTTTATGGAGCATAACTGGCAGCCATAAAGGATGTCTGTAGGATATTTAGGCTGTGATTTTCCAAGAGTAGCTGGGAGCAATGAACACATTTCACCTCAGCTCCCAGGCAAGGCAGGGCCCAGACCACAGCCCAAAGCTTGTTTGCTAAGAGAAAATAAGCAGCCTTTTCTCTTCCTTCTTAAACATAAATCTAGATTTATCATTAAAATGATTTCTGCATTTGACCCCTGATTACTACAGAATTTGTGAACTTATATCTGCTTTGATTTTGTCTTTCCTGAATCGTTAGAAAAATGCAAAGTTTCATTATGCTTGATTGCCAAGTGAGAGGGTAAGTGTGGAGGCATTTTTCAAGGAATGCCCTTGTTCAACTCGCAAGCAGCACTTACTTGTGATTATATGCACACTCAGACAAGAGTACAAGCTTCTACCTTGACTGCCACTCACTGGGAAATCATGCATATATCAAGGAGCTTCTTTCAGCATGATGAATGCTTCCCGTGTTTGCAAACTAACACTTCCAATCCCAGTCACTGGGCGGTGGGGGGAGGGGGCTCTCTTTCTTCCACTTACCTAAAATTGTCCCCAACGTGAGGGATTTGACAGCATTGAATTCTGTCCCTGAAGACAGGATGACTTGTCTCCTTGCATTCTGGTTAACCTATTAAATGTTCCACATGATATAAACATCAAAATGTCAAGCAATTTTGATGATAAGAGGATGGGAATCAAAGGAAGACCAAGAAAAATGATAAAAAAAAATAAGTCATATGTTCCTGCTATCACAAAGGTTAAAGGAGAAAAGTTTATTATAAACAATTCTTGTAACACCTCAAATTCAACTCCACCTCATTGCCTATCCCGTTCCCCTACATTTGTCTTTATGATTTAAGTATCTATAATTGGTACAATCCACAAAGAAATGCAAGAGCTACTTTGAACCTCAAAGTTTTTACTTATTTAGAGGAAATTTGTAACATGAGCAGAAAAATGTATTATTCATACAGATTCAATATAAAAGATTATTCTTCAAAATCCAGTGACAATGTGTGACTTAAAGACTCCAATGTTTTTCAAAATGTATTCCCACTTTAAGCAAGATCTTGCTTTTTCCCTTGTGTTTAAATTTCTGTAGTATTTGTTCTTTTGTAACCCAGTGGGAATAGGTTCCCACTGAAATATCTCCATAGTCACTATGATAAACTATGCAATATTTCCCAACCAAATAAAGTAAAACCAATGAGGACAGCTTTGTATTTTAAGTGGTCAAATATTAATAATAATTTTGACAGTCTCTTGCTAAACAAACAGACATTGCAAAACAAAACAAAACACATTGACCTAGCAAGACTTATGGAAGAAGAGTGTCAGATGTGCATTTCTTTTACTAGGATTTATTATCAAATTTTTGCTTTAGGTCATATATTCTGAGCATCACAATTTTGATTACTGTTGCTGTTGTTGAATTTACAACCTTACCTCGACAAAGACCACTGCTGCTTCTCTGTTAATCTTCACCTGGTGAAGCTGTCCATCAGCCAGGTTTTTAAAACCAAAGTTAAAAACATCAGGTTCTCGGTGTCTGTTTAGCTTATACCTGATTTGCAAACTTCCTAAAGAAGAGAAAAATGACATTTTTAACTGAAATATAATTTTATAAAAACCGCCAATGCAGGTTCTAAGGCACATTTAAAAAATATATATAACTTGAATCTATGGAGCATTTACTTGAGTGCACAATAGTCACCTTTCCTGGACTAGTAATCATTTATGTGATGTTCTGGGGCCAAATTCAGAATTCAATTACACAGTCTTAGAAGTCAAGACAAATGGTCTTTTTCCAAGTTCTTCCATTTTCCTTAACCAGAGGAAAAAGTCTAAGTTAAGCATATGAAAATGCCAAGCTAGGCTTGAAGTTAATTATTCATGTGGTGTTCATATTATCAAATGGTAAAACCTAAGCAACGTTATATTAACATTCAGTTTCTATAAGCATAACTTCTTTTAATGTGACTTATGTTAATGCATTTTAATGTATCACCGACATTCACACACACACACACACACACATATATATTTTTTTTTCTTTTTTTTTTTTGCACAACCAGAAATGTTTTCTAAGGTTTCTGCCATAATCAAGAAGCAGCAAAAAGAGAGAAGTGAGTGATTTGCTACAATATCCAAATCTTCCAATCCACACACTGCTCTCCTTCATAGATGCCCCCTCTACCTGGTAACTCTATTACCACCTGTAATATATCTTATCAGTCAGTGATCATAGAAATCTTTTCCAGAAGTTAAGTTTCTCCCCTTTATTCTCCATGAGAAAAGGTTAAAGCTTGATTTTGCTCTCTAACTTGGAACGTCTTGGTTCTGTTCTCTTACTGGTGACCATGGGTTAGGTAACTGTCTTCCCACTTTTCTTTGTATGCAGATAGGGCATAACTGACTTCCCAAACACTGATGGGTAAAGAGCAATCATATTTATCTGATGCTCATGGAAATTGGCTTTCTATATGGTTTAATGCACTTTACTTCCCTTCCAAGAAGGAGGAAATATTTTCCATGCATAAAATATCTTCTTTCAAAATGAACTGTGACACTAATTTATTCACATGCAGAAGGAAAGACTCCCTACCAATAACAAGAAGCACAGTTGAACATCAGATACATGAAATGATCAGATATTTATAGAAGAAAGCCATCTTAATTTAATCACTGAAATGGTAAGGCTAGTGAGAAACATTTGGGGTTATAATGAAAACAAACCAACCCTAATAACATGGGTGTCACAGGGATGCACTTGTGTTTTCTTGTTTGTAGTTTAGCATTGAAAGGGCCCCCTCCTTATGGTCCTGATTTCTCCTAAGTCAGTCTTCTTGTTCGTATGGTGAAGATACTCACCATTCGGGGCGAGGATAACTGAAAGGTATTCCTCATAGAAGGAGCTCACATAGAGTAGTAAGCTGGGCATCCCTGTGGTCCGGAAGCTCAGTGTGGCCATTTCTCCTGTCAATGTCAGATCCTCATGAAATAAAGCCACAAAGGAGCTGGAGTTCTTACTGAAGGTGTCATTGTAATGTTGAAAGTCGTAAATCACTGAGGAGCCAGCTCCAAAATAGGCAGAAATTTCTGGAATGACATGCCTTTTTGGTTATATTAGCAATATGTAAGTGCACGTGTCTTGTTTTATGGATATTTCTGTATATTTAAAGAATATCTCTAATCCTTAAATATCTCAAAAGAGAAAATAATGATGGTATGCTTTGCTGCTTTTTAATTTAAAAATTTAAGATGAAAAACAATAAAGTATAAATAAAAAGATAATCTCTCCATATTCCCATAACCCAAAACTGAGTAACAATATTTTATTATTACCTCCAAAAGGCTTCATCTTAGGATTACAGAAAATTAAATGTCCAGTGTAAACATACAGTTAAAAGGTTATTGCTCTCCTCAAAGTGTTGCACTGATGACCCTCTGAGAAATCCAGAGCGGGTGACATCAGATCTAAGAGAAGCAGTCAACGGCCTTCAAAAGAATAGAATCATACCTCCTGCCAAGTGAAATGGAGGCATTTGGGACAGAAACAATTCTACTTCAGCTAATTACAGAGAACTGCCTGATCTTTTCTTTACAGTGTCAAATGCCAGAAACGTCTTCATAGAGTTCAAATGTTCCATCCTTTCCCTGTAAGATGCTCCTCGGTCACACTCACCATTCTCGCAGAATGGCCCATCATACGCAGAGAAGGTGCAGTCACATTCGATCCCTCTGCGTTTTTCTCTACACCTCCCTCCATTGCGACACAGGTGTCCATAGCTGCTACAGTGTCCTGGACACCCTGGCTCCACTCCTGGCGTCATTGTGGCTCTTTCTTCCAGATCCAGGGCCAGCCCATTCAACCTTAGAGACCGAATGCATCCCAGGAAGCCTCTCTGTCTGCTTGCTGTTCCACCTACAAGGGAAACACTGCAAATGCAAACACGTTCCTGGGTGTCTTCTTCAGGATTTCATCTTCACTTTGAACTGAGGCCAAGGTTTTATGAACAAATATAATTCTGAAAACGTAGGCTGTGGTCAAAAGTTAAGAATCATCAAATGGCACTGAACAGACCATTAATGAAAATATTTTTTAAGTTGAACTTGGTAAATATTTGTTCTAAAAATACTTCTTCAAGTTATATTTAGAAAGACATTTTTTTACATCATTCCTTTCTTTCTTTTTTTTTTGCGGTACGCAGGCCTCTCACTGTTGTGGCCTCTCCCATTGCGGAGCACAGACTCCGGATGCGCAGGCTCCGGACGCGCAGGCTCAGCGGCCGCTCCGCGGCATGTGGGATCTTCCCGGACCGGGGCACGAACCCATGTTCCCTGCATCGGCAGGCGGACTCTCAACCACTGTGCCACCAGGGAAGCCCCTACATTGTTCCTTTCTTAAAGAACAAAATAAACACCATCGATCCTTTTTAAAGTTTAAATTTACAAACAATGACATGCATAATAAAGGTTACATAGTTGAAAAATCTTTGCGATGTAATATATATTATAAATTTGTAATATATAAATTTGTGTATGTATTTAATATAATATATATTACAAATTTGTATATATATTTATATAGCATATCTATTACACATATATAAAATACTAATTCTTACTTAGAAGAGCTCTCACTAATAAAGCTGTGAAAAGGAACTGAGGCAAGAACAAAGAAAAAGAAGGCAGAAGGGGTAAAACCAAAATTTAGCACCTCAGACCTTTCATACTCCATCCTGGCGGCTCTGAGGTCAGGTGGTATAACATTAACCAAATAATATATATCCCCCTATATTTCTATCATTTCTCATGTGAGCATAATAAATATGGGAGCACAGGAGTCACTTGGAGTGTTTGCTAAAAACAGATTTTGGATTTATTCCAAAAGATTCTGATTCAGTGGGCCTGGGGAAGGTACCCCAAATCTGAATTTTCAACTAACTCCTCAGGCTTTAGAAACATTACCATAGTGGAAACACTAGTTCTAGGTAGATTTCCATCCAAACTTTGTTCCTAGAAATTCCGCTAATTAATCCTCAGGACTATAAATCAGAAAATAGAATTATTTAACTTGATTTGCAGTTTGATAATTTAAAATGAAGCCTCAACTCAGTAAGAACTAACTGTGCTTGAAGCTGTTTTATGGTGCCATGGGCTGTATACATACACACACATACACACACACTTAAATTCACTGAATAGCATTAGTTCCTGGACACAGCAGTAGGTAACACCTGGCAAAGCAGACTGTGTGCTAATTTGTGATTTATATCAATTTTTCTTTGGACTGTGTCCTTATTTACTTTAAAATATGTGAGAAAAGACCAAGTGAGAGCTATTTCGTTAATCTGCTTAGTTTCCAAATTAGAATAGAGTTATCTAAAAAGCAATGTAGCAAAAGTTGTTTCTCCCTTTGGGAAAAACAAACAATAATAAAGAATAAGCATGTAAGTTAGAGGGAAGACTCCCACTACCCAGAGCTTTAATCTTTAAAGAATGGACAGCAGAATAATGAGCCAGCTCTGGGTCTAAACAAGGCATTTGCAACAAGAGAGCAGCAGAGGGGGTGCAGGACCGAGAGGAACCAGGTGCTGGGCTGGGGAAAGTCCTGCTGTGCCCAGTCACACGAGGCTGCCTCAGCCTCCCTGGGCTCCTATGGCCTGTTTTTGAGGGGACTGGAGGATTTTGTCCCAATTACGGGGCTAGTTTTCTAACTATACTGAGAAGTGAAGTGAGAGAAATGGATAAAAATTGCTATTTGTTTTATAAATAGTATGGATAAGAAGTAATTGAAACAGACATAAATCGTCTATGATATTGCGTGCAAGCTTGGGAATCAGTCCAACACGAGTTTGGATTTTCCTTCCAGTTGGGTTTCTATGGTTAAGTCCCTTGATGTCTCTGAGCCTCCATGATCTCATCTGCAAATTGGGTACAATAATCTATAGCAGAGATATTTATATTAAATGAGCTCTTGGTACATAGTGTCTGTGTGGCTGAACCACACTGACTCCCTTTTCTCAGCTCCATCTTAAGCCCGCAGTCCCACCCCCTCCTCTTTCTGGGGGACTGAGCTTTAGCTTACTCACACGGAATGCATCCCAGCCAGATAAGTTCCTTATCAACCTTTACCCTTGCCTTCATCTAATATGAAAACTGGAAGAGTGCCTTTTGCTGATGCAGATGGTCATGAGACCCCCTTGGGGAGGAAAAAATCCCGATTCCTGACCATGGGTGCTTCTCACTTGGTAGTCAGATTCTATTTTTAGTTTTGGCTCCTTTAAATCCCCCAGGAGCATTTTCCGTGGCACGAAGTGCAGCTGTGAACGTCTCTGGCTCATCGTCCCCTGGATGTAAGTTACCCACAATAAACTTCATAATTGCACTTTATGGAGTTGCCTGCTTCGATTTTCAGTCCCAAAGTTCCTTCTCAGTTCAGAGGATTCTATTCAATATCTCTGCCTCCCACCAGGGCCGATAGTAGTCACTGTGGCAATTACTATTATCACTACTGCTGTAGCTGTGATTTTCTCTCCGTCCACCTCTGCATTCACAGCACAGCTCAGTTACAAGCCGCTAGCAGCACTCACCCACGAAGAGCTGGCTGTTGAGCTGCAAGCGGGCGTGCCCATCAGCCGGGGCAGTTTGGGTCTCCCTAGGGAGCTGATCCACTTGAAGGGATGCTTCTTTAACGTTCCGTTCTGCCCTCACATGGTGCCACCTATTGTCGTTAAAGGGAGTGGGGGACTGCACCGTGACCTCACAAGGCCCATTCCCCACATCAAAGGAAAAGGTCACTTCTGCAGGGGCTGGAAATAAAGATAGGAGAGCTGGTCAAGTTCATTCACAGGGGAGAAAATTTGGTCTTGAGTAGACATGAAAAAAGCACCATAACATGCTCCTTATGAAAGAAGACCATGATATTGATGCAGACAAATGTCAGTCTGAGCTGGTAAAAAAAAAAAAAAAAGCAAAAGCAAAAGCAAAAAGCAAAGCTGACTTTAACATACTTCTTCTTAGAGTTTACTATTCATCTTGCTAAGCCCTAAGCAATAGAGATATTTACCTATAAAAACACAACTAACATTTTATCTGACTTCATAGGTATAAGTGAGTTTATTTAAAGGTGGTTTAAATCTTAATATAGTTTTAAAAGCACTATGTGAAATTCACAAAGTAAGAAATTAAGCTTTGTCTACATACATAAACAGTATGGCTAGTCAATTAAATCACATAATTTTGTGATTTAGTCAGCAGTTATTTGACCAGTTTGGTTTAATATCCTGATTGCACATAGAATTAAGACAACAAGGAATTGTATAGACTGTTGTATGTTTCGTGAATCACTGTTTTACTTTCTATTAAAAATAATTATTTAAAATCATAGAATTTTAGCATTTAATCAAGAAATACAACCGACAAAGGAAGCATGGCAATACATCAGAAATTACGTTACTAACGAGGTTATTGTTAATAACTGAGTACCCCATGGCTTTGCCCAGGGTGGGCAACTCACCTCGCAGCTCTAGCCTGATGAAGTCTGTGATTCCCAGGTTCTCTACAAACACCCCCGAAAAAGCTGTGGTCTTAAAAAAGAAAGACACATCAGCGCTAAGCTCTCCTCGCAATGTAGGGAAATGAAGGTATGAAGTCTCAGTATTGAAGGAAGCTGAATTCCAAAATGAATCTGTTTACAAGAAGAAAAAAAAAGACAGTGAAAATAACAATGAAACAAAACAAACAACAATTACTTTTTATATTTCTAGGATTTTTACCATTCATTGCATTATTTATCTTTAAAAGCCTTCATTCTGTGGTTCTTCTGAACATGTAGCCATGACATGAATGTCCAAACAGTGATTCTTTTGAGGATTAAGAACCTGGACATGGTTGCAACTGAGTGGAGGGACAATCACTTTGGAAATGACCCATGTTTTTTTAAAAACAATATTATTTTTTGAATTATCATCAAGTAAAATTGACTTTTTAGGGACATACAGTTATATAACTTTTAATACATTTGTGGATTTGCATAGCCATCATTAAAATCAGAATAAAAGACAGTTCCATCACCCCAAAAACCTCCCTCTTGCTATTTCCTTATAGTCACAACCTCCAACCACCCTTAAGCCCTGGCAATCATGAACTAGTCTCTGTCCCTATAGTTTTGCCTTTTCCAAATAGCATATAAATAAAGTCATGCAGCATGCAACCCTTTGAGATCGGCTTCTTTCACTCAACATAAAGCCTTTGAGATTCATTCGAGCTGTTGCATGTCAATATCTATCCCTTTCTACTGCTCTGTAATATTCCATCATATGGATCTGCCACAGTTTATTTGTCCACATTCAAGAACACTAGGGGTCTTTCCAGATTTGGTCAATTACACATAGAACTGCTATAAACATTCGTGTAAAGGTTTTTGTGTGGACATATGTTTTCATTTTTGTAGGGTAAATTCCCAGGGGTATAATCCCTGGGTCATATGGTAAGTATGTTTAACTTTATAAGATACTGCTAAACAGTTTTCCAGAGTGGCTGTACCATTTTTGATTCCCATTAACAATGTATAAGAGACACAGTTGTTTCATATCTTCACCAGCATTTAATATTGTGAGTATATATTTCTTTTATTTTAGCAATGCAAATTGGTGTGTAGTAGTATCTCGTTGTGGTTTTAATTTGCCTTCCCTAATAGGTAATGATGTTGAACATCTTTTCATGTGCTTATTTGCCATTCTTATATCCTCTTTGGTGAAGTGTGTTTTTAACTTGGGGAGAACTGACATCTTTCCTATATTGAGTCTTCCAATCCATGAACACAGTACATCTCTCCCTTTAGTTAGATTCTTTGATTCCTTTCTTCAGTGTTTAGTCACTTTTTGATGAGTTACAGATCTTATACATGTTTTTGTTAAATGTATACCTAAGTATTATATTCTTTCTAGCTATTGAAAATGACTTTGTCTTGTAAATTTCGGTTTCCATTTATACATTGCTAGCATATATGACTGATTTGTCTCCTGTTGACCTTGTATCCTGTGATCTTGTTGAGCTCACTTACTAAGACCTAGTAGGGTTTTTGTTTTTGTTTTTGCCGGGGTGGGGGGACATTCCTTGAGATTTTCTACGTAGGCAATCGTATGTATATACGTGTGAATAGAGTTTTCTTTTTTGCTTTCCAGCCTGTATGCACTTATTTTCTTTCTTACATTATTGCCGTGGCTAGGACTTCCCATATATCAAAGTTGTTGAATAGATGTGGTGAGATTGGATATCCTTATCTTGTTCCCATCCTTAGGGGGAAAGCATTCAGTTTTTCACCAATTATTATGATGCTAGCTGTTTTGTACAGATACTGTCCTATTAAGTTTAAGAATTTTCCTTTTATACCTAGTTTGCTAAGAATTTTATTATAAATGCTATTGTGATGTAAATTATCATGTTGAATTTGTTACCATAATAATTCAATTATATATAATGTTATATTATATTGTTCATATTATTATGTTCATATTAATTATTATGTTCATATTAATTATAATGTTCATATTAATTGATATAGAAAAAGCACCTGGAGTGATTTTTCTTCCTTAGACTGTTAACGTGGTAGATCAAACTGATCATCTTCCAAATACTGAATCAGTCTTGCATCATGGGATAAACTGCAGTTGGTGGTGGTGCATTTTTAAAAATATTCCTGGATTATTTGTTAATGTTTTGTTGAGGATTTTCGCATCTGTGTTGGTAATAACATTATCAGTAGTTATCATTTTTTTGCACTTCTTCGTCTAGTTTGGATATCAAAGCAATGCTCTCCTTAAAATGTTGGAAAGAATTTCCTCTTTTATTTTCTGAAAGAGGTTGTGTAGATATGGTATTATTTCTTTGGTAGAATCATCAGTGAAACAATCTTGGTCTGGATTTCTTTTTCAGAAGGTTTTTAACTACAAATTCAATTCCATTAATACTATTAGGTCTATCCCAGTTGTCTGGTTTATCTTAAGAAAGTTTTGGCTGTTAGCGGTTTTTAAGGAATTGGTCCACTTCATCTATGTTGTAGAATTAATACGTGTAGAGTTGTTTGTAGTATAGTTTTATTATACTGTTGATGTCTGTGGGGTCTGTAGTATTATCCCAACTCTCATTTCTCATATTGATAATTTTTATCTTCTCTTTTCTTTGGATAGTTTTCTTAGAGTTTTACCAATTTTATTAATATTTTAAAAGAATCTTTTTTTTTGTTTTTATATACTCTGATTTTAATTTAATTGATTTCTATTCTTTATTATTTCCTTCTTTCTGCTTGCTTTAGGTTTATTTTTCTCTTCTATTTCTAGTTTGGTTTTTTTTTGGTGAAGTCTTACATTATTGAATTGAGATCTTTTTTCTTTCATAATATAAGCATTTATTGCTCTCAATATCCCTCTAAGCACTGCTATAACTGCATACTACCAATTTTGATACATTGTACTTTAATTTTCATTCAGTTCAATACATTTTATCGTATCTATTGAGACCTTTCCTTGACTCAGGTATTATTTGACAGTTTGGTGTTTAATTTCTAAGTGTTTTGAGACTTTCTCACCATCTTTTTTATTTATTTCTAATTTAATTCAATTATGTCAAATCTTGCATTTTGTAAGATTTAAATTGTTTAATATTGGTTAAAGTTTGTTTTATGACACTAAATATGCTGTATCTGGGTTAAAGATTCGTGTGCATTTGCAAAGAATGTGTATTCTACTGTTGGTAGAGTATTCTATAAATGTCAATTAGATTCATTTGTTTTCTGATGACATTCAGGTCTTCTATATCCTTGCTGATTTTCCCTCTATTAGTTCCATAAGCTAATGAGAGAGCAGTATTGGACTTTTTAATGATAATTATGAATTTCTCTATTTTGCCTTTCCACCCTGTCAGTTTTTGCTTTATGTATTTTGAAGCTCAGTTATTAGCATACACATTTAAGATTCTTCAGTCTTCTTGGTCCTTTTTTATATGTATTAATTTTCTTTGCTTGCAAGCAAAAATTTTAGTAAAAACTCCAGATTTCTTTAAATTCATGTTTGTGTAGTATATCTTTCTCCATCATATTCTTTTATTATGTCATTATATTTGAATTGAATTTCTTATAGACAGCCTATAGTTGAGTCACAACGATTTGTCTTTTAATTGGTTTACTTAGACCACTTACATTAAATACAAATGTTGATATGTTAGTTCTATCATTTTATTATTTTTTCCTATTTGTTCTATTTTTTTTATTCTTCTGTTTTCCTTTTTCTGTCTCCTTTTGGGTTATTTAAACATTTTTCAGTATTCTATTTGTATAGCAGTTTCTTAATTGGTTCCTTTAAGGATTACAATATATATACTTACCTTTCTTAGTATGCTTAGAATCTATGTTTTAACCACTTCAAGTGATTTGTAAAAACTTTGACAACAATTTTGTCCTGTTACCTACTCGTGTTTATGTTGTTGTTGCCATGTGTATTATATCCACACAAAATTAATACCCTGTGACCCTGTGAAATAATGTATTTTTTGCTTTCAACCCTCAGATATATTTAAAATAACTCAATAGGAGAATAATCTATAAATTTACCCAGTTATTTACCATTTCTAATGTTGATTTTTTTAATTCCCAAAGTTCAAAATTTCCTTCTGATATCATTTCCTTTCTGTCTAAAAAAACTTCCTTTAGAAATTCTTTTAAAGGATGGCTTCAGGTGATGAACGCTTTCAGCTTTCTTTCATTTGAAATTTTAAAAAATTTTACCTTCATTCCTGAAGTATATTTTTGCTTAACATAGAATTCTGGACTGACAATTCTTTACTTTCGGCACTTGAGAAATGTTTTGCCACTTCCTTCTGACCTCTATATTTCTGATGAGAAACTTACTGTCATTTGAATTGGTGTTTCACTATAGGCAATGCATCATTATTCTCTCTAGCTGATTTCAAAAAGTTTCTCATTGTCTTTAGTTTTCACATCAGTTTGTTTATGATATGTCTAGATGTGAATTTCTTTGAGTTTATACTGTTTCAGGTTCATTCAACTTCTCAAGTCTCTCTTTTGCCAAACTTAAAGTTTTCAGCCATTAGTTTTTCAAATATTTTTCAGCACCAGCACTCTTTCCTCTCTTCTTCTGGAAATTCAATTACATGAATGTTATATCTTTTATTATTAATCCACAGGTCCCTGAGGCCCTGTTCATTTTTTTTTTCAACCTTTTTTCTTTCTCTTGTTCAGATTGAATACTTTCTATTTATCTATCCTCAGTGTCATTGACTGTTTCATCTCAAATCTGCTATTTAACCCATCCAGTGCATCTTTCATTTCCATTACCGTACTTCTTATTTCTAAAGTTTCCATTTAGCTCTCCTCTATATATCCTATTTCTTTGCTGAAACTTTTTCTTTTTCTATTTGTTTCAAAAGCATTGTTAGAGTTGTTAGAGTTTTTGTGTAATAGCTGTTTTAGTGTCTTTATCAGATAATTCTAACCTCTGTGTCATTGGTATCTGTTGATTACCTTTGCTTATGCAAACGTGGATTTTTCTGGTTCTTTGTATGCGAAGTAATTTTGGACTATTCCTAGATCTTTAAAATATTATGTTAACAAACTCTGGGCTTTGCTTAAATTCAAAGTGCATGTTGATATTTTTCTTATTTTGCAGGCAGCTGTCCTGGTTAGGATCTGGCCACACATTCCAACCTGTCCTCTGTGCATGGTCCATGGTTCCTATGGCTGTCCAGTTTTCAAAGCTTTTGCAGTACTATTCAACTCTGCCTCACTTCTGTACCACTCAGTGGCCAGTCTGAGTCCTGGATGGTAGCCTCTTCAGTTCTCAACTTTGGTCTATAATTAGGAGCAGATCCAGGCATGTGTAGCTCTGAGGTGAACCCAGGACTTCATAGACAACTTGTGGCATCACTCTCTTGAACTCTTCCCTCTCTGTGCTCTTCCAGATACTTTCCAATTCCCTGCAGCTCCCTTTTCAATCATACAACCAGAAAACTAGGGCTCTATTCAGCCTGATTTATTGTGCTTTCCTATTCACTCCTGCACCTGTACATATGTCCATTGCCTAGTGATAGGTGAACAGAGAAAGAAAACAAAAGTAACATGAGTCTGCCACTGTCATAGAGTCAGGGCTCCCCTGTCCAGAGCAGAAGATGCCTTTCCTTGGAGTTCTGGCTCTTGTGTGTTTCTGAGGCAGCTTCTACCACTATTGCCATGGGGCTGCCTGGGAACTGGAACCTCAGAAAACAGAGAGAAGGGGAGAAATGAGACTACTGTGCTCTCTCACAGTTAGGAGCTCCCTGTCCCCTCCTCCAACCAGGACTAGAGGACTTCTTCTGGGACTCTCTCCATCTGGGACCCAGCGGCTGAGAGATACTGGAGGAAAAAATAAATGGTGAATTTTGCTTTCTCTTCCCTGCTGCTATTTGCTTTCCAGAGTCCTGAGATAACTGCTTCATGCATTCTGTCCAGGTTTTATGGGTGAGTTCAGTGAGAGAGATGGGGTGGGTTGTATTTGCTTCACCTTATCCAGAAAGAGAACTGTGGTTTGCATATTTATGTTATGAGTGAGAAAAATAACTATACTATCATCGAGTCAAGGCACGTTCATAGGCTTTCTACATTTTGACTATCTGCATCTCAGTATTTTTATTATCTGAAATAGGACGCTCTTTTTTTTCCAATAGCAAGGTTCAGAAATGCCAGGGTTCCCTCACATGGCAACACCTCCTATGGGGCCCCAGGGAGGGTTGTGGTTCCACAGGCCCCACTGTGGTACTGCCTGGCTCAGAGGGCAACATGGCTACTGTGGCCTTGGTGGACATTGTACTTTGGCCTCTCCTCTGAGATGAGTGCCAGAAGAGAGTTTGGGGCAGAGGACTGATGTGACCTGATTTTATTCCCTCTGGCTCTTGTGTGGAGTATCAGCTAAGTGGGCAGAGACAGTAGCAGGTAGGCCAGTTATGGGGCCACAGCAACAATCCAGGTACAGGTGGTAATGGAGATAAATTCTGGATCCATTTTTGCAGTTAGAACCAATAAGATTTGCTGATGAATTAGATGTGGGTTATGATAGAAAAGAGAAGTTATGAGTGACTGTAATGTTTTCAGTCTAAGAAGCAACAGGAAGAATGGAGTTGCTATGCATTGATTTGAGGAAGGTTGGTGTGGAAATGCTTTCTTTTTCTTTTCTCATTTTTTTGACAAGTTGGGTTTGAAATGCCAATTGGAATGAAGAAGTACGGAATAGCCAGCTGGATGCAGGAGCTGGGAGCTCAGGAAGACTAGGTATAGGTATAGGCGTGGAGGTCACTGATGCCCATGCCGTATTTAAAGCCATGAGATGATGGGAGAAGATCACTAATTGAGAGCAGAGAGGAGAGAGGGCGGAGCATAGAGCCCTGGGGAACCCCAACGTTATCCTGCTGGCGAGGTAAAGGAAGGTTGGGGAGAGGAGGGTAGGAAAATTTTGTGGTATGCTGGCCACCACGTAAAGAAAGTGAATTAAAGAAGTTTGAATCATGGGAGGAATCCAAAGTTGCTGACAGGTCAACTCAGATGATATCAGGGAATAAGAATTGGATTTAGAAATGTTGAGTTCTCATTGGTGACAGGAAAAAGCAGTTTCTGGGGAGCAATGGACGAGATGGAGGAGAAGGACTGATATTCAAGAGAGAGTAGAAGTTTGAAAATTAAAGATAGAACTCATATATTTTATTTCAGTTATTTTGGGGGCATGAAGGATACACAAGATGCAGTTGGAGGGGTAAGTGGAGTTAGGAGCATCGAGACTTCCTGTGTAAAAATTCAGAATTGTCAGAAGGCATTAATGACTAGATACACTTGATGGGTTCTGTCCTCTCATTTTCTCCTTATCTTACCAATTTCAGGCATGTCAGCATTCAGCAAAGTGCCTTATACTTAGTAGGTACATATTAGATGTTTGCTGAACAAGTGATATATTTCAGATGATTCCATGAATCTTTGCAGCACAGTCTCATGTAAATGTCATATAAAAGATACCTCTACATAATCCAGAGGTAATATGTTTTTTCTCAATTACATTAACAATATACACTTATTTTATAAAGTTAATACATTCCTAATGAAGTACAGATTATCAGTACAGACAGTGTTTTTATGAACCCAGGCAGTTCGATTTCTCTTAAAAGATTGAAATGTATTAGCAGGGATGAAGACAGTTCCTCTTGCCACTACTTACTGTCCCCCGAGCAGAGAAGAGGCCCCAGTGTATAAGCCACTTCAGAATGTGGTCGCCCTGTGTCTCTCATCACAACCTGAGTGACCGGCAAGTGCTTCTTATGGGAAAGGACTACTGTGTTGCTGGTCCTAGAAAACAAATACAACCACCTTAACATTATTCTGAATAATGTACAGAAGAGTAATAGTCTTTGATTGCAGTTCAAGGGGTATTAAGCTAAATTTGTAAGTACATAACAGTAGGGAAATCAAACATCTCATCTGAACACTTACAAACATACTAATATATTGAATGAGGTCTTCTGAGGACCAGAGACCTTTGTTCATCTACGTGACCATAGAGAAGAAAGCAGGCAGGTCCAAAATTGTGGTCATGGATACAGGCATGAGATTACATTTCAGTGCAATTAGCAGCTCATTGTTCTTTCCAATTCAGCCACTGTGTAATACTTAAACGCAGAATTTACAGAAGCAACAGCAATCTTCCTTCATTAAAAAAAAAAAAAAAAAAAGACAAAAAACAAAACCACCTGACTGACAAGACTTAGGTTTTCAATACTTGGACTTTTTTTTTTTTTACTAAAGTTTCAGAAATTCCTACTGTGGTTATGAGGCATTTCCTTATTTGTTGAAGTCATAAATTTAAAAACAAAATCAAAACAAAATACTGATTCAAAACCATGATGAAGATATGATACAATATATTCTTAAAATTAATAAATGGGCTAATGCATGGGAAAGTGCTTTGCCAAAGATTGTCACCATCCATTCATTCGACAAACACTTATTATGCTTCTATTTGCCAGGCCCTGTGTGTTGGGGATGTAAACATAAAACCCACCATCAATGCCCCCCAGTGGATGTTATAAATAATAACAATACCAATAATATCATCATATAAGTGACTATTTGGGGACATATTAATATCTATGGTTTAATGCAATAGGATTGGAACAGGAGCCAGAGGACCTGGCTGGTAAGTTGGTTGTACAACCACCGTCCTCTCTGGACAAAGTAGGAAGGTTTTCCTATACCTTGTAAGCTGTTCATATTTTTCATTGTATACTTCAATTACATACGTACCTCTGATTTATGAACAAATACTAGTTTGTCTAATTTATTGTTCTGTGTAGAACCTAGTAAGTTTTAATTCCAAATAATTACAAAGCCACCACTCACTCTTGTATATACAAGTTGAAACATTTGAAACTGCCACTTTTGCAGGTCAGAAAATCAGCTGTTTCACATGGTTCAACCTGACAGCTTTCCTGCAAAAAAAGTCTTCCTAACTTAATCATTCCAATTCTGCTAGACATCGAAATATTCTTTTAAGTTAGAAAATGTAAAATTATTAAGATTTTTATTTTGTTTAAAAATTTGAACAAAGTGACTGGCAGTGCATATGGTAAGATATGAAAAATACGAAATAAAACCCTAAAATTTAAGAAACAATTTTTAAAAATCAGATTGCGTCAAAAAATCAGACTGAATTAAACAACATGGCTTTATCTGGTGAAGCCCCTGCAACTCCTGCTGTTAGAAGTACACAGGCTTCATCCCAAGCACATAACACCTGACTTTGTTGGGAATGGTATTCACAAGCTAGAAGATGTCACTGGATTATGCGGGAGCGGGTCAGTCTGGAAACTTATTTTATTATAAACACAGGGAGAGCACACCAAATCAATTCCTGGTATTTAATATCAGTAAACATTACAAATAGTATTTTAATTCCCGTGATTGCTATTTTGGTAGAACATCTTAGAGGAAAAATGTAAGTGCATAAGTTCTTCATTGAGGATCTTTGAATTTTAAGGAACATTTTTTTTTTTTTTTTTTTTTTTGTGGTACGCGGGCCTCTCACTGTTGTGGCTTCTCCCGTTGCGGAGCACAGGCTCCGGACGCGCAGACTCAGCGGCCATGGCTCACAGGTCCAGCCGCTCCGCTGCATATGGGATCTTCCCGAACCGGGGCACGAACCCACATCCCCTGCATCGGCAGGCGGACTCTCAACCACTGCGCCACCAGGGAATCCCTTAAGGAACCCTTTAAAAGCTACACTTTCTATATAGCAAAAAGCTACATTTTAATTCTGTTTTTAACATTGACAATGCATTCACAGCCCTGAAAAAAACTTTAAAAAAATCATAATGCATGTAGTGTGCATTAAGGCAGATAGCATCATAAAGTCTTTTTGTCCTTTTGTTGTTTGCAAAGTACCTTCCTGAATCTGAGAAAAGTTTAAACTCTTCTTATTTAAAAATTCTTTATTTGTACAGGTCATTCCCACTGTCCATGCTTTATGTAAGATATTATATGCCATGTTCACCAGACTCATTCAAAACTGCCTAATTTTTAGTTACATCTGTTTTCTTCTTGCTTCTCAATTGTTTCCAAAATCTGTAAAGATTGCATGAATATCTAGGTATGAAAATTTCTCACAGTTTTAAACATTCAGTAAGAGAACTTCCAAATCCACCTTTTTTTGGTTTTAGTTTCTAATGCTCTAGAAATTCTTCTGAGTTTTTTTGTTTGTTTGTTTGTTTTTCAGTAGACTTTTTTTTGAGGTATAATGGAGTTTTGACTACTTTGAGTTGTTGGGAAAGCTGCAGGGGAGAAATACTAGGTCAACTTTAAGTTTTATAATTGCTGGGGAGAAAGAGAGACTGGCGACAACATAATTTTCATCACCCAGAATTACACATTTTGAAAGCTCCCAGGCTCTTTTTTGGGGTTAGCTGTTCTACTGGCTCATCCCTTCGGCAAACTCACACTGTATTAATTACTGCGGCATCATAAGACTTATTCATGTCTGGTAGGGCTGGTCTCCCCACATTGTTTCCATTTTCAGAATTGTCTTAGCTATTCATGTACCATTCTTTTCCAAATAAATTTTAGAACCTGTTTGTCACTACCCCCCAAAATAAACAAATGTTTAGCATTTGTTTGGAATTAAATGGAATCAAGAAAATTATTTGGAGGAGAGATGCTTAGTTTTCCTATTCATGGCAGTGGTGTGATGTCTCCATTTATTTAGGTCTTCTTGTATTTTCATAATAAAGTTTTATGATGTCTTTTTTACAAAAGTCTTGCATATTTTTGTTATCTTTATTCCAAGGTACTATACCCTTTTGTTCCTTCTGCTAGTAGTTTTTATATTTTCTTATAGTAACACATTTTTGATAAGAATCCAGTTATTCTAAGGTTCAGTCAGTAGCCTTACCAAACTCTCATTAATTTCAATAATATTTCTGTATATTCTCTTAGGTTTTCTTTGTTGAAAACGATATTTTCTATGAGTAATGTATCTTTATTTCCTTGTTTCCAGTCTTTCCAATTGTGGTTTTGAATTGCCTCATGTATATTTTTTAATCTTTCTATTATTCATTTCTCACCTAATTGCATTGTAATCAGAGAAACTGTTCATAGGATAACAACTACTGTAAAATTTTTTGAGTTTTGCTTTATGGAATATTGAGAAAATCAGTTTGCAAAAATGCACTACATGTGCTTGAGAAAATTATGTATTCTACAATTTTATGTTCCCAACAAATCAAGTTGTTAATTTCATTTGAAAATATTCTATCTTACTAATTTTTGTTCATTTGATTACCAATTACAAACAGATGTACATTTAAACCTCTTCTTACCATGGTTGATTTGTAAATTTCTTCTTTCAGTTTCGTCAATTTTTTTCTGTATACATTCTGAGTCATTTTTATTAGAAACATACAAGTTTATTAGCATTGTTGTTTTTTATAGTGAAATTAAGCAATATCTTATAGTAATAGTGATCTTTGTCCACATTAAACCTTAAAATTTTACTTACTTTTTCGTATATTTGCCTGGTAATTTTTTTTTGGCATTTTGTTTTCAATATGCCCAGGTTTACAAAGAAGACATATTTGTTTTTAATTCAATATGACATCTGGATTTAAATGGTTATTTTTGTCATATTTATTGTGCATGATTACTCACACAGTTTTTATCTTGTACTTATTGCTTTCTCTTTTTTTAAATTCTCATTTTCTATCTTCTTTTGTATTAACTAAGTTTTTAAAATCCCATTTTTTCTTTCTTCCCTCTACTGATTTGAATATTACATGCTTTGTTTCTATTATTTAAAGGTTACACAAATTTTAAGACATAAACTTTAAGCAATTTAATTCTAATAAATATTTACAAAACAAGTTTTAAATTTCAATAATATTTTTATTTCTAAACATTCTTTTAGTTCTTTTGTAAACCACAATCATCTCTGTTAATAGGATCTGACTGTTTTCTCGTGTTTCAAATTCATACATACAGTTACATGTTATCAGTGTCTAGTATTTTCTTTTAGTTTTTAACCTCTGAGTTTACAATTTTTTTTCCTCAATATTTCCTCCTGCCTCTGAGACCTTCCTTATAAGATCACTTTCTTTCATTCTGAAAACCATTCTTTAAAATTCCGCTTGTGGAGTCTGCTAGTGGTAAATTTCTTCAGTGTCTGTTTGTCTGGATTTTAATTTTATTCCACTTTTTAAAATATCAGCTGGGTAAACACTGGGAGTTTGACAGTTATTTCACTTCCACCCTGTGAGGGGTGTGTCCCGCCCTCTGTGGGCTGGGTCCTGGGCTGTTCAGGGGTGTCTGCTGGCTGGCTGTCTTTCCTTTAAGAGTCTTGCTTTCATCTCTGCTCCTTTTAACATTCTCTTTGGTGTTTTTGATTTCACCATGGTGTGTCTAGATATGGATCTACTTTTATTTATCCTGCTTGGTATTCTAATGTTTTCTCAAATCTGGACATTTTTCTGCTATTTGAATATTTCCTCTTCTTCATTATCTCAAATCTTCTCTTCTGAAACTTTAATCAGACACATTTTCAATCTTCTCCACATGACTCCTCCATGTCACCGCTTTTCTCGATCCCATTTTGCTTCTCTCTGTTCTGTGTCATTTATTTACACATATTTTCCATTTCACCAATTTTCTGATCACTTGTGTCTAATATCTGATCCAACAAATCTTAAATTGGGTAAATATTATCATTGGCTAATATTCTTTTGCAAATCACAATCATCTTTGTTAATAGCATCTGATCACTTTCTCATGTTTCAATTCCAGTTTTGATTTTTCAAGCAGCTCACATATTTATTTTATCTATGTTTTGAATGTATCCATGATCTGAGACTTTTAGGCATCTCATCTACACTTTGTGGTTTCTTCTGCCTCCCACATCTGTCCTCTGGTGTTGTATAACCCTGGATTGTGAGCTTATTTTTGGTGGCATTTTATCTGTGGGAATCCTGTGAGGTCTGTGTGAAGGGGGAGGGCAGGCCTCCAGTGAGAATCTCATGTAATCCTATGATGAGCCAGTGGTGCTGCCAACCTGTGGCTATGTTAACTTAATTTGAGGACCATCCAAGTCATATAAATTTGGGCTCCAAATCTGTGTGAGGGCAAGTCTGTAGACATGAGTTTTCAGGGAGCTATTTTTTTCTACCCAGAGTGCCTACTGGATGATTTGTCCTTGTCTACCTTTTCTTTGGGTATGCAGCCTTCTGAGACCTCCAGTTGCATGGAGAGCTTTGTATTCTGTATATCCTCTTTCATGGACTCAATGCCTTGTCTGGTTTCCCCTGTGTGGCCATTTAAGAAAACGAAACTGGCAATTAGGAAGGTCAGCAAACAGCCCTGGGTCAGCCAAGGGGTGGTCATCTTATTAACTGGATTAACTTAACTTTAAGAAGTCAGATATTTCACTTTCAGTGAATGGGAAACATTAATTCCTATTTTGTCTTACTAGAAAAAGAAAATGGACATGATTAGTTACTCACAAGTAAACAAAAATAGCTACCTAGTATTTTAGGCTTCAGATTAATGATATCATACACATCAAAGCTTATACTTTTAACTTGCTAGGGAATACTTTAATTTTTTCTCTTTATTATACTGTGGTGTCCAATGTCTGCCTAAGGTACATCATTTAAGCAATAAAAAAATTACAGTTTGCACAGGGAAATTATATGGAAATCACCATTCATTCCGGTCAGCATCACAGTTGCAGTAATATTGAGAATCAATGCAGTTCCCCTCTAATCCACAAGTACATTTTTGAGCATCAGGCAGAGAACCTCCCCAGTAAGTGTGTGTTTCATTGGTTCTTCCAACCCACCAGCTCACTGGGGTTCCATCTGAAAGACAAGTATGAGAAAGGTGACACCTACTTTGCCCCCCACTACCTGCCTCCCCAATATAGTTCCTTTACTTCCCTCTATTTAAAACATAGAGAGACTACTTTAGAAGTGAGCATATTTTAACTGTGCAATAGGATCATTTTTAAGAGGACTTCCAACTGTTTAAAAATATATATTTTAATGTCAAAACTTACGTTGTCACCAAATTTTTTTCTTTTAACAGAAAATGAGCATGTAGTCCCTAACTCATTCAGGCACGATATTTACAAACTTTTCTTGAGGACTCCACTTACATAATTTCTTTGGAAATAACTTTCAAGAAAGAATTGTCATCAAAATAAAAACCACAGTAATTTACACACTGAATCTAAAATCTGTTTCAGATCCTAAAATGCCATTAAAATGTTTAATGTTATTATAAGAAATACGGATTTCTTTCACTTTATTTATTAGCTAAAAACACTGGCATGTGTTTAAGACATGTACTTCCTAGCATGTCCTAAAAGTTTCTTGGAGACGTGCTTCTTCTTATACTGAATGGGTTGCTCTGTATTTGGAAACTAAAGAAATGGCACTGATAAGCCTTCTTCATGCCTGAGGTGTCTTCGGCTTGAGCAAGTCCGAGACAACTACACCAAGTTCTTCAGCTCATTCCCCTCCTCAGTGCAACGTATAATTAAGTGACAGGGCCAGAGGCTGCCTCAGCTCTGTAGGACTGCTCATTTACACTAAAGATGCTGCTGAGGCCCCAGTGTGGGATTACAGTACACCTGGGGGAGGATGATCAGAAAAGATGGCGCACACGGGAGGGTGGAGGGGAAACAGTCCCTAGTAAACAGAGAATCAGGGCAGGAGAGGAAACGGAAGTGACATCAGTTCTGCAAAGATGCCTGTCCATTTTCATGTGCTCTTTCAAACTCTTAAATTGTCCCCATCAGGCCCCCACTAAGAATCTGAAATAACTTTCTCCCTAACTTACAATTGCCACTGCTCATTATGGCTCCCTGTTCAATGAGACTTCTGCTTCTGCTGACAGCCTCTCAGCTGGTAAACACATGGACTGCATTCATTACCACGCACTGCAGGCCCAGTGGGTGACACGTGTGCCAAGAAATCAATATCAACCATCTTTTTTTTTAATGTGTTGAAAACATCTTTAGGGGGTGGAAGATCTTTTTGGTGTATTATTTAACAGGTACTTAATAGACATTTTTCAAAATTCCATCTTAAAAATGTAATTATTCAACATCCTCTTTCATCGACTTGAAGAGCAAAGAAATCATTATATGCCAATGTGTTACTGTGTGTTTACATTTTTCTCTCTAAAGTGAAAATCATTAAGTGTTTTCTAAAGGTACAAAATGCATGTGGCTCCATTCAAGATTCCTTTGAGTAACTTAGAGAATTTGCATAAGAAATAATTAGGAATAATATGAAAAAGAATTAGAGGCTGAAATGAAAAGGAATAGGAGAGATATCAATGACCAGGGTGCATGGCTCTACTTCCTCAATTATTTTAGCCCATAGTTCACTGTCCTTCACTCCAGCCACAGCTACAATCCTCAATGACCTTAAGCATTCATAGTATGGTAACCAAATGGTTTCCTAGAGTCAACACTTACTGTCATACAACTTCCTCTTTAGCCACCTGTAATCATATCCCCTGAAACTATATGTAACACAGAGACCTTAAAGATGCTGAAGGAAAAATGTTTCAGAACACTAGCAAGATCCTAGGCCCTCTGCTCCTCCCTGGCCCTCTTGGAAAACAAAACTTACACAAGAGCTGCTGCACTGAGGCCCCAGACTTGCTATATCTCCTCTCAAGATTACCACCTCCTCAGTCTCCTGATAACTTCTGAGAATTTGAACAGTGGAAAATTCTTGAGAGAGAACTGAATTTTGACTGACATTCCCCAATCTACCCTATAAAATTCCTAAGCTACTTGTTCCCCACATTGCAGTCCCCTTGTACTGTTTTCACATTGCAACCTTCTAATGAGGGACCCAGGCTTTGTTGTGTTCACTCCTTCCACACAAGAGTAGCATCAAAGCTCTGCACACCCATTTGTGTCTATTGATAATACCGAGCAAATTAGTGCAACAATTTTAAGGTGTATTGGGCTACACTATTTGCCTGCCTCAACTCAACCTTAATTAAACACTTCTGGAAATATATAGGTCTGTAGTGAATTTGTTTAAATTAAGTTTGTACTAACAATCCTCCAGTAGCAGCATATAAGAAATGCAAATAACTTGGCATGTATGGTTAATGAAGGCCCTTATTTTGTTTTTTTAGCAGGTGTTTATTAAGTTTATAAGTCTTCCCATCTTTCCCCCCAGCCCCAATTAAATACTTGTTTAAATATTTGTTTTTGTTGCTGCTGTTGCTGTTTTATATATTTATTAACATATCGAAGGGCTAACAATTGAGCAACCACATGCAAATCAATAGGCAGACACTGGCCCTCCAGGCAGGAATTCTTTGCTGATCTGGGTCGTGTCCAGGTTCTGGAATAGACCATCTGCTAGTTTGTATGCGTTTGCTCCATGACTCACTGGGTGGTTTTGTTTTATGACTTTGTTAGTGGTTGGTTCCAACACTACTCTGTCTTTGCCTCGTTTTCCCTGGTTAGACAACCCATAACAATAATTTACTCTCCTGGAGGCAGCTTTCTCATTCTTCTGGGAACATACAATTTTAGCTCAGTGATCTATTTGGCATCAATCAACTAACAGTAAGTACTAACTAGCACTAACTGTAAATTCAATAAACTGGAGAGATGCAAATAAGTAGCCTTTACTTCATGCCATTTATAGATGTGGTGCAATTAAGTTCTGGCAAGGTTAGTGTCTTAGCTCTGAAGACTCAAAAAAGATAAAATGATTTCCTGAGTCCCATAGCTGCTGAGTGACAGGGACTTGTCTAAGTCCTAAGAGCTTGAACTCAGAGAACCTGCCTACTGCCCTCTGCTCATTCCACTCCCCAGATGCCTAATCAGAGAAGGGGCAGGCCAGCCTCCAGAAAGCCAAGCAGTTTCACGAAGGCAGTGAGGTTGCACATTCCAACAGAATGGGATTTTTCAAAGGAAAAAAATATAAAATTAAACATAAGAATTTTCAAAAGAAGAAAAGATATGAGAAATAAACTAGTAGCACTTACGTTGTGTGAAAGAGACGGGGATACCAACATTGTTCCCCAATTAACAATTAGCCAAGACACTAATTGCATTGTCTATGAAAAACAATCTCATGGAATAATCACCTCCAGATCACTAAGCCATGTTGTTGTTAGCAATCCTTCCCAAGATAAGACAGAATTAAGATGTCCCTGCCCTTCATGGCAGACGAGCACTGAGCATTCCAGGGGCCTCCTTAGGAGGCTTTTACTGCTCAGTTGCCCAGTTGAGTCTAGGGAGAAACTTCAGATCATTCCTGGCTTTGAGCAAAGACCTTGGTCTTCGCTCCAAAGAAGAGTATCCCTGTCACTTCAGATGTGATCCGGGCACTATGGGCACAGATTCTCATGCATCTCTGGCAGGCCATTGTGACCTGTGGGGACTACAGCCCACAATGTCTGATTACTCTGATTACTCACCATGGGGAGTTGAAAGCCTTGACTTCTTGCAGTGGAAAGTCAGCTTCTGTTGGCAGTGGTCCACATAGTCAATTATGGCCTGGAGCTGGTCCATGCTGGCTGTGTACTTGAAAAACACAGGATGGGGGCTTTCTCCATTTGAGCTTTTGACACTAACCAAGTGGGAGCCATTGTGCTGCACTGAGGTCCATGCAGTGTCTGGCGGGCAGAAGAGGGGTTGGGAGGGAGAAAGGAGACCGTGATGAGAATGGAATAATTAAACATAAATATGGAAATCAGAAGCATCTTTTATCTGAATTAAGGTTTTTATTTTTGTAGCAATCAGAGCTCTTTGACATTGGAATCAGAGAGTGGAATTCTTAAAATGTTGACAGTAGGGATTCTCTTTATTGAAATTTGCATTACCATTACTATAGTCAACATTGTCAGGGGGTCAATTTTTTTAATTCTGTATTATAATACTCAAAGTTATAAACAGAACTTTTTGGCTTTTATTTTTTTCTTTCCATTACTATAAGAGGAAAGCTAAAGATTATCGTGTATATACTTATGTTTGTAACAAGCATATTCCTCATCTCACTGAGCATCTTTTCCTCTGATAATCAAAGAAATGTATACAAGACACATTTGAGGAACAAGCAGCCCCCAAAACCATTATTTTGATCATGCAAAATAATGGAAAATAAGTATTTTTGACAAAAATTGACAAATAATGTGTCAGCAACTCGTTCAATGGCCAGCAATAAAAAACACAGAGCCTTGGGGTATCTAATATAACAATTCCTAGCAGTAACCATTGCTACATGAATGTCTGCTGGAAAATTCTGGCATATTTCTGTTACATGGATTACCTATATTTTTCCAAGAGATTTAAAAAACAATGCACACTTCACAATATTTATAACAGAAGAAAAACACCTTGACTTCTTTTATCTTCCCCAAAATAACCTCCCACCATGAATGTATAGAAGCTCCCACAGTATAAAAGGCCCATGGCTCAGTGGCTAAAAGGCTGAGTTCAAGCTGCCTTAATTCAGCTATATTTATAATGTCATGTCATATAACTTCCTCTGTAATATGTATTTGATAAAATGATCAGTATCCACACAAACTGGCCATATTACAGGGGCAGGAAACAGCCTTGTGTTTATTTTTTATTATTTTTTAATAGCTAATACATGAGCAAGGTTCAAAAATCAAAACAATGCTGCATGGAACTCAGTGAGGGGTCCCCTGCTCCCTTTCTGCCCTGAGAGTTTGGGTCTGGGAAAAACCTACAGCCATGCTGGTGTTTGCAAACCCTTAACACATCAAATACATCCAGAGATCCAGGGAAAAGAACCCTAAGGGCCATGGAAAAACCTCCGATTCAAAGCCTATGGAAAAGAACATCACAAAATATGCAAAAACTAGCCAGGACAGGAACAAACTGTGAGTCAGCATGACTAATGCAGTTTTATATTCAATTAGGAGAAAAGACTTAACGGATCACCTGTCTCTCTGCTCACTAAAGGGGGCTGTGAGTGTTCCTATGGCAACTTGAAATCCATAGATTGTGTTTCCCCCTTAATCATGTTTTCACTAGACATTTTATATTTCAACATTTTCCTGGAAAATTACTTAAATGCGTCTGGCATTATTTTTGGTAATTACCTACTCCCATTCATCCTCAGGGTTTCTTCCATCAAATGAAATGAGGGTACAGGGAGGCATGCAGAAGGCTGTGTTAGGCTTAGGAGTTCATCAGTTCCCATGCCACTGTGTCATTTATTTTCATGGCTTAGAGCACAAAGAAAAATGATGTGCCTGAATAGTTCATACAGGCTAGTGGTCAGTATGATAAATTTATGGTCTTGCATGGTTAAGGTGTAATAATAGAAATCTTTTGAAGTGGAGAGAAGGGAAAGGTTGAAAAGAACCTCAAAACTGCCCTTCTGAAAAAATACTTTAAGTGGTTGCCCTTTCTAGAAATATTATTTAAAAGACCCCAACAAAGACACATTATGTTTCCCTAATATTCCACAACATATTATTTCAAAACTATGAGTAGAAAGGAACCTTTGACATGACACATAATCTTAGCCTTCAAGCACGAGGAGACAGACTAAGGAATTTAAGTGACCAGCATGATGGAAAAATACTTAGCTGTTACTCACGGTAGTCTGAAGCATAATTTTGGATCTGAGGTAATTAATTTTAATAGTGGTCAAATTTAAACAGGAATTTTGAACTATCGTTGAATTAGACCCTATCAGAACATGTTCATCCAACTCACTGGAGCCTCTCCTCTGCACAGGAGCAGGGTGGCCATTGGTGGCACCTGGTTGACCGTTTGCTCGGACAAATGAACCTGCATCCAAGTTAACTTGCTGGTTTGGTTTGGTAAGCAGGATATAAATAATGACATTGACTTACCATATCATATGACATCCTCCTCCTTCTGTTTGTTTTGCCAACTTAGATCCACTTTGCAATTGGCAACACTTCCTACACTTTGTAATAGACCTCTGAACTATACAAGGAGTCTTTCACAGCAAAACAAGTGGTTGGATGGAAAAAGAACCAGATCTTTATTCTACAGATTCAGGTAAACACACATTGAAAGCATATCTGCTATGCTTATTTCAATCTCCCTGAGAAAAAAAGACTTCACGAAAAATAAGATGCCTTTATATTTTGTGGGACCATCGCTCATGATCTGGAAATTGACCTCGAGGAAAGTAAAGGCAAAATCCCTTCTCCCACAGATGCCTGAAATGAAGTCCAATTTGTGTCCAAACACCACCTCTTTGGAAATGAAGCCAGCTGCCTCTGTTTCTTCTGATGGGAAGAGGGTACACATTCTGAGAAGACTGGGAAGGCAATATGCCAAATGATTTAACTTGTCACATCTATCTCCACGTAAAGCTGGTCAAGAAGATGCACTCAGGATGATAAATAAGGACAGACTGATGTAAACACTAGCAGCCATTCCTGGATCCACAAAAATAATCTGAATTCTATAATAGAGACCCACAACAGCCTTCTCAGAAGTTCTCCCCCTGTGTTACTATCCAGAGAGAAACACTGTTATAACCTTTTATCCAGCCCAACCCTCTGGCCACACAGATAAGAGAAATGGAAGTCTAGAAAAACTCACTTGCCCAACTTCACAAAACTATGTAACTTTGCCACACATTTCTAAGCAACCCAGCGTGAGTCGCTGAGCTTTCTGAGTAGGTAAAGCTCTCAAAGAGTGCTGAGGTCTGTAACCTTCCCAGAGTGCCTTACCCATCTGAGCCCTCTACTATATTTCCAATGAAAAACCTCCAGAAGAAAACAGAACTAGATCCTGGGCATTTATGTGCCCATAGTGCTGGTAATGACCAACTGCGTTGCTCTGAATGTCCAGTGGGTGCCCTGAGGAAGGCAACGGTCAGCTCTCACCTGGCCCTGCCCTAGATCTCAGAGGCCCTGGGCCCTGCCATGTCATCTGTTTGTCAAAGCCAAGGATGACTGGTGTGTGTGTTTTATTGAAGGGGAGAGATGACAGCTCTAAGCAGACAGTCTCCAGGCCCTGGGAGGGCCCAGAGGTGGCACTCAGGCCATCCCCACACCTGTGGGTCCCTCTTGATCAATATTTGTATGAAGACCCTCATAAGGGCTGCCACAGATCTGGGGCCTTGAGGCTTTTCATGATTTCTTTTAATATTCTGAACACAAGAAAATGCTATAAGATACAACTGGATATCCTCAAGGGAATGCAGCTACTTCACAGCCTTCTTCCCTAGGATTTCAGAGGGTGATATTTTCACTTACTAGGTCACACTGAATACAATTTTGTGTGTCTGCTCATTCATAAGGGTAGACATCTGCTATTTAACATGAACTGACACTTACTCAACACGACATACATTGTCTTGAGGCAACATGTACGTGTGCTTGGCCCTGTGCCTAAAACCTCCCAAGAGCTCAGTTACTGGGAGATATTATTAGTGCTTTCCCTTGTTTATCAGCCTACCACACAGCACAAGCGCAAAGTAATTTCCTCAGAGAGTACATTATATATGCAATTATAAAATTAGATATGGACAGAATACAGGGTCATGGTCAATGAGAGATATGGGTTACAATCTATGGTCTTGGAAAAGTCAAAAAAATCCTCTGAGCCTCCAATTCCATATATGGTAAATGGGGAAAGTGGACCAGGCAGCATCTAAAGACTGAATGCTATTGTCTAGCCACCTTTGAATGCTAAGGCAATGAACCAAGCATGCTGCTGGCCTAACTGCTCTCTGAACATCTATGTTTATTGTTCATCAAGACCATTCACTTTGTCCACACATAAGGCCAGGGCAGACTGTGTGGCTGACAGAAAAGCAGGAAAATAAACTTTCCTGAAGCTTTTGTCTTTTTTCCCTTTGGGCACAGTGACAGAACCTGCTCTAGAAATTCTGCATTGCCAACCACACTAGGCTGCCTGCTTTAGGAACTACCTTTACAAGCTGCAGGAGGCCAGCCAGAAAATGTACCCCCAGTGGGGGCAGGAAGGGTTCTTTCTAGGCATAAGCCAGGATAAAAGAGATGCAGGTTCATGGTGTATGAATCAATACCCATTCTACAGAGGGCTTTTAAAAAAATGACATGAGTTATGTGTAAAGCAGTTGGGCTAACTGCCCTTTGCTAAACCACAGTGCTGGAGGCCTGACACAATTTTTTTATTTTTTTTTTATTTTATTTTTTTGCAGTACACGGGCCTCTCACTGTTGTGGCCTCTCCCATTGCGGAGCACAGGCTCCGGACGCGCAGGCTCAGCGGCCATGGCTCATGGGCCCAGCCGCTCCGCGGCATGTGGGATCTTCCCGGACTGGGGCAAGAACCCATGTCCCCTGCATCGGCAGGCGGACTCTCAACCACTGCGCCACCAGGGAAGCCCCTGACACAATTTTTGACACAGGGAAAAGGATGTTTAAGAAACACAATTGTGTATATTTTAACCCCAAACTCCTGATTTATCTCCCCGCTTCCCCTTTGGTAACCATAAGTTTGTTTCCTATGTTTGTGGGTCTATTTCTGTTTTGTACATAAGTTCATTTGTATCATTTTTTTTAGATTCAACATTTACGCTCTACTATATATAAAATAGATAACCAACAAGGACCTACTATATAGCACAGGGAACTATACTCACTATTTTGTAATAACCTATAAGGGAAAAAAATCTGAAAAAATAGATATATATGTATGTATTACTAAATCACTTTGCTGTACATCTGAAACTAACACAACATTGTAAATCAACTATGCCTCAATAAAAACAAGAAAAGAAACACAATTGCTTGGTTTGCATAAAGGCAAGTGACTCAGCAATAATAATGAGTAAAAAGTTCTGGATTATTAACTTGTTGAGTCAATAAATCAAGATCTGAAGGTGCAATGGGCAGGGATGCCATAGACCCAGTCCTCAGCTTGTTCATCAAGCCTCCAGGTGATTTTTATGGACTGGAAGTTGAATCACTGCTCTGCCTGCAACCTATCTTCTTTCTGTGACAATCATTCTCACAATGCAAGGTCTGAGAAGCAGTTTCTGAACCTCACAACTATGAAAATAGCTAACAACTACCCTGGGTTTAGGGTGGGCACAAACAGTTCTATCTCTCAGTGAGTAGAGCCATTGGCCTTCCTCATCTTGTCATCAAAGAAGTTATGTTTTGTTTCTTCTGTTTAGAAAGGGAATAGGTCTGTCAACAAATTGCACAGGCAGTCCATTCAAAATAGCTTACTATTTTGTCTTGTTTTGGTTGTCTCTGTACTAAAGGTACTAAAAAATACATGCAGAGTGTGTCCTAGTACTACATTTTTAAAGGCTATTACCAAGGATATAATTTTTTTTTCATTCTGAAATCTGATTTTTTTTTTTTAGGCAAGTTTAAGTTTATTTATTTATTTATTTATTTATTTATTTATTTAACGTCTTTATTGGAGTATAATTGTTTTACAATGGTGTGTTAGTTTCTGCTTTATAACAAAGTGAATCAGGAATACATATACATATATCTCCATATCTCTTCCCTCTTGCGTCTCCCTCCCACCCTCCCTATCCCACCCCTCTAGGTGGACACAAGGCACCGAGCTGATCTCCCTGTGCTATGCAGCTGCTTCCCACTAGCTATACATTTGGTAGTGTATATATGTCCATGCCACTTTCTCACTTCGTCCCAGCTTCCCCTTCCCCCTCCCTGTGTCCTCAAGTCCATGCTCTACATCTGTGTCTTTATTCCAAGGATATAATTTTAACCATTGGTTTAGAATTCTGTTTTTTGTATCTTTTTCCAAGTGTTAGTAATTGTTTTTTAATAATTAGAGAGTGTTTAATTGTCCACAGGCATTGCAGCATCGTGGAGAAGGCAAATTTTTCATAGTGGACATATTTCCAGGTTGGAAGAACAGAATCAGGACCCTAAGATCTTCCTCTATCAATAAGCAGGTTTGTCAGGGGGCACCTCATATGACCCTTGGGCAGTAAGGACCATTTAGCTGTAACTTTGGTTCATTCCTTATATTTTCCCCAGGAAAAATCTGGATTTAAAAAAATTTTCATTAAATATTTTGTTGTGTAGCTGCTGGAGGTAGTCACTGGTCTTTGGACTGGCCTGTGTGTTTCTCTGTCTTCAGCACATTGCTTTCCTTACGGTGTTGAGTTTAATAAAAATCCTTGGTATTTAATAGTATTTGGAAATCTTCACTGAAGCAGTTAACTCCTGCTCTCCATCTTGGGTATGTATGTGTGTCTCATGATCCATTTGATGTTCCGTCTCAGTCATAATTATGGAACCCTTACGGCATTGATCTTTTCACATAGAACAAGAATATACTAATCTCAGGAGTTTTACATGAGAGCTAGGCAACTATAAACTTCTCTAAAAACCTTTAATTACCCAAAAGGCATTGTGATACAATAATCTCTATGTAATGTTTGTTCATTTGCAATGTAATGTGAAGATATATAGTTATGAAGTATGCTTTAATAATAGACATTTACACATCAATATAAATCATTAAATTATTAGCAATAATTTTCATGAATCCCTACACAAACACATACACACACATACACACCTTACAGCTCTTAAAACTTTCCAAGATTACGTTAGAGAGTTTAGAAGATAATTTAGAGCATTAGTGTCTCATACTTTATCTTAATACATGTGAACCATTCCTGTTGCATTTGTGGATGCATCAGAGCCACAGGGATTCAGTGATGGATCATTAAACCTCACCCACAGCAACCTATATAAATAGGAACAACAGGATAATTGCTTGGACCGTGAAATGAGTAGTGGCACCAAAATTTTACATCTGCATTGGTTTTATTTCTCCATTCTGTGATGCCCTTTGTTCCCTTTCCATTTTAATTTTTTGGACGATAGAGTAGCCTGTGCCTGCTAAAACCAAAGACCCTCAGCTAAACGACAGTGCTTTCTAAACCCATGTGCACATAAGCATCTCTACAGAAGCTTAATAATAATACAGCCTCTCCTGGGATGCTACCCTGCAGAATCTGGCTGTGGAAAGCAGAGCTTCTCCTTGGGGAACAAACACGTAGGGACCTAGAGAAGCTCTATCCTGCTGCTGGATCGTGTCCACTAGTGACAGTAAAGCAAACAGGAGTCCTCTGGTCAGGTTAAATGAATTTGTAAAGTCACACTCCGAATTCTATTTTTAAAAGGTTGTATTGCCAAGGATGTTATAACCACCCAGTAGGCTTTAAGAAGATACATTACACTTGTTTTATAACCAACAGATCTCCACTATCTAACTAAATGACCAATGGGCAACCCAAACTTCACATATTCACAACTGGAATCCTGGTCTTCCCTTACAAACATGGTCCTTCCCAAGAATTCTCCGTCTCTGTGAGTAATACCTGCACCTTCTTTCCAGGGCTTGGATCCAAATACAGGAGCCCTGCTTGATGCCTCTCTCTCTCTCCATCGGTTAGTCCACCGGTTCTAACTCAACATTTCTCTCCTCCTATTCCTCTGCTCCCAGCCTGCTACCCACCATCACCATCTTGGCTCGATTACTACAGCAACATCCTAACTAGTCTCCTTGCTTCCTCTTGGTGCCCCACGATGGTTAAAGGCCCAAACTGCACAGCTGGTGTGGATCCTGGACCAGCCCCTTTCCAGCTACGTGACTTGAGGAAAGGCCACCTTCTCGTCCTTCCACCTGAGTCTGTCCAACATGCCAGCTCCCCATGGCTGCAGGCCTTTGGCACTTCCCTCCTCCCTCCCCTTGAAGGCTCCACCTCAGGTTTTCTCAGCGTTGCTTCTTTGATGTGGTTGGCACAGATGTCACTTTCCAACTGCGTCCTTTCTTGATCCCTCTATTGAAAACTGTAACCCATCCTTCTACAGTCTGTGACCCTGTTCCCTGCTTTGTGCTTCTTCACAACACCTGCTACCTTGCAACATGCCAAGTATTTGATTCGCTTCTGTTAATGATCTGGCTCCCCACCCCAGAAAGCACCCCCCACCAGGGGAGGGAGGTGTTCAGATTCACTCCCTGATGTGGTCACAGCCGTGCCTGGCTCAGGGCAGGCACTGAGTACACATGTGTTCAATGTTGTCAGAAGTTTTTTTGCAACTCTTCAGTTTTGTGCCTTTACTTGGACGTTTCTTCAGGTCACCCGGGGAAGGATATGATTCACATCCTCAGCAGACAGTTTTCAAGGCCATCGTGTGTGTAAACTGACCAGGAGGGTTAATCAGCAGATTTCACCTTTTCCCTCCCTTATTTAGAGGTTCTTTCTCATCTCTAATGTAAGAAAAACCTGCTTGTATATCATCAGGTATTATTCTAAGTTACCTGAAATCAAAAGCTGGGCATCTGTTTTTACTGCCTCTTTGCATTTTGATGATAACTACTCTTCTCTCTGGTGGTAGGGGCCAAGGTTCACTCTGAAAAGGTAACAGCAATTGCAGGGAATCAAAATACATCAGCTATGGTATCAAATTAGCATTAAAACAAAACACCTTTGAGATAGTTACACATTCCAAAGGGGCTTTATAAATATGCACAACTAAAGCTTCATGGGGAAGCCTAGACCGCGTTCACTAACATGACTAAAATACTTTTCTTTTATTACAAGCATAAACTGCAGAAGATCGGGCCCTCAGCTCTCAGTTATTCCTCTTCTCAGCAAATACCTTTCCTTATAAACGTGACCTCAGCTTGCCAATAGTTAACTATTAAAAAAATAGCTTCAGTCATTGAAATGTCACTCATTTTGGAATGTGCCAGTTGGGATTATTTCTACCTTTCTAGAATCTTGGCATTTTTCAGTGTGTATGGAACTCTGCTCATAGAATTAACCCAAGACAATATGTATGAAAATCTTTAACATGCCCTAGACTTCTGTGATAATTAAGAACTTAATTGATAAAGGGGAATGTTTTATTGGGATGCTAGCAACTTTATTTAGCTTTCTTTGTCCTCGGCATTTGCTTGAGCCATGGTAATGAAAGAAAATCAAAGCAGGAATTGAAATCACTTGAAGGCCTGTTATAAACCACTGGAGTGCAGTATATCTAGAATGATCCCCTGGGCTGTTTCCTCACATATTTCACTGATCACACATTTTTCAGTAAAGGTAAACCAATGTATTTAACTCTGTCATCACACTTCAACATTTTGGTCAGTATTTATGACAAAATGTTTACCCCAAAGCCCAAAAGAGCCATACTCACACCCAGTGCAATGCTCTGCAAGTTCTTGCATTTTCTGTACCAACTTTGGGGGTAGTTTTGGGGCTGGAAGATATATTTGACTGAATTCAGATCTAATCATACGATTAACCACTGCCAAAATGCTCAGATTTCGTTTCATGTATGAAATGGTAGTAGGTAAAAAACCACACCAGGATTGTAAGCTACTCAGAAAGCATCATCATAAATTTATCCACAAATAATTCCCTCCTCGTGAGAATTGCAACCCTGTCAGGGTGACATGTAGCCATAATAACAGAAGAACAAAATTATAACTAAGTTATAGTTGCCTTAGAACCATTTATAGTTGATTTTTTTTCTGATCATTAGCTCAGAATTTGCAGAGTCAAATTCTGTGGTTGTTGAAGTACACGTTAGGTCTACACTGCTAGAGTAACAGAAAGTTTTCTTGGAGGTTTGTCCTCTTTTTATTGGTAAAATGTTATGCGAGCATGGAGGAAAAGTTATGGGTACAGACACACATAGATACAGGTACAGAAGACGTATAAAGAATTTGTATCAACTCCATCAGGGCAGTTGTCATTCATTAAAGTGGATGCTTTTGTCCTTTGTGGTCCTATACTGTAGGCGGAGATGTTAAATTAAAACGTTTCAAAGAATTAAAGGCATCATAAACAATAAGCCGTAAACAAGTCCTTTAACATATAATTAGGTTTCTAAGGAAAATAAAATATTATTTATACAGTTGCACAAGAATAATATTATTACTTGAAGTATATACACTTTAGAAACATTTATTATCTCCTAGATAAACTCATGAAATTACAGATTCAAAAGAATACAAATGGATGTTTTCATAAATTTGAAAAGTGAATATTCTCCTAAGTCTTTGGCATTTATTGACATGGACTAAGAAATAAAGTTTATCCCTTTTTGTTTCAGATTAATAAGCAAAGATTTATTGTTAATTTTGCACAAAGAAAGAACACAACGTTTAATTACCACCTCTTAACTATTTTAGAACATTATGTTTAATACGTCTGAGCAATCATATTACAATTACAATCAAAATGCATATCTACATAACGCTGCCACTAGGTAAACTCTACTTTCCTCATTTGGGTTTTTCATGCACAGCAAGTATTTACATGAGTTTAACTGTCATAAAAAAGGCTTATTAGCATACCTGTCATGTTGCAATATACAAGGGATGGTCCCAGTGGGCCACTTCCATCTGAGTCGATATAGTAGAGCCCTGAAGAGTTTCCTCTGTGCCTGTGGGCTTCACATGACTGCTCGTAGACAGCTGCAAAGAACACGGGTCTCAGACAGGAGCTACAGTGGGATGGATCCCTCCATGTTGTGAATTAAGTGATACTTTCCCCAGTGACACTCATTCTGCATTGCTCTCAGGGACATTTTCTTTAGAGGAGTGTTTCCCTGTTTCAATCAGATAGAGTGAAGATTCTGAAGCACAGGGTGAAAGATTTTAGGAGGGATCACTGTGGGACATGTGGATCTGAATCCTGTATGTTCTAGAAACATAGGATTCTTTTCAAAATTGTGATAACTGGATTTACTCTTGTCTAATTCTTTTTTATTTCATAATATCTAAGCACCTGAAGTGCATTGGCTTAATCTCCCTAAATCATCTGCTTTTATCTAAATAATCATGTTATTTTATAAATTACTCTAATTATACTCTTTGTTTACTTAAAACAATTTACATGTGAAATGCATTTTTTTCAATGAGATGAATTTCACAAATCAGCAACTCTTCTTCATTCAGTTTTTAAAGTTTGCTTTAAAAAGAAACATCCTTAAATGCTTTGCAAATGATAATTCAAGAAAATCAAAGAAATATATATAATATATATGAAATATCTCTTTATAGTTTCAATTTATCTTAATTCATAATTGAATTTTCTACATGTACAATAAATGTTTCTCTGTGTACAAGGCAAGTGATTAACATCTGCAGATGATGGACTCAATATTCAGAAGACATTTAAATGAGTGATCAACCAAGTAACATCTCCGGTGTGCATCACTCGCTGCCTTGACAGGAAAAACCCTCTGAAAACCTGAAAAGCCGCTAATGGCTGCTGGGACAGAAGTGCAGCACTGATTCTGGCAGAGTGCTGGACTGGATCTTTAAGCCAGCTCTAACGATCAGATTTGGCAACCACACAGACAGACTCAGGTGGTGGTTAGGCAAGATCCACAGAATGGAGTGATCCGAAGAGGCTATGGCTTTATGCCATGCTACAATGACTGGATTATCTACACTTCTAACTTTGCCTATTTCAAATAATCAACAAAAACCCAGGGAGAGATCGAGGGGTTGTTTTTCTCTCATCTCAAAGAAAAAGAACAGGAAGGAAATGCTTTTTGTCCAGAGATTTTACAAAGGTAAACATCCTTTTGTTAAACATGGTCAAGTGTCAAATGTACCAGATTGTCCCAAATCAATGGCACGGCTACTACCATCTACACTGTTGGACACAGAGACAACATGGACTGCTTTTCCACCATGCGTGCATTTTGGCTGCTCATGTTTACACTCCTATAAATACATACATGTGCTCATGACCACCTAGAAAAGTGTCCAGAGGGATACACGAAAATTGATAGCAGTGTTTGTGTTTGGGTTGGGGCTGGAATTGCCTAGGAAAGAAAAGTAGAGGAGGAATGACTAGGAGAAAGCTTGCTTTAAACACGAATGCACACGTGTATTAATCGTGCACTTAGACCCAAAAATAATGGTCTCATGATCATTTATTTTGATTTGGCAATATCTCATCTTCATGTAGCTTACCAGTTAGATGATCCCAATGAAGTCAATTCAGTTATTAGACCAAATCATGGGGCACAAATGAAACACCCTACATATATATATATATATCTGTTAGTTTTAAAATCAGAGTTGTTTAGAATGATGTTTAGATCACAGTTATTGATAGCATTTTAGCCATATTTCTTACTCATTAATATTCAGTAGATATCTGCTTCATGTAAGACACCTTGCTAAGTATGATGGAGGACACTCTAAGGAAGAGATCACCCCATTCCTAACTGTGACTTGGCCGTCACTTAGCCTCAAGTTTCCCAGATGTCCAGCTCTTTTCAAATGAAGAGTTACTCCGGGAAGTTCTCACCTGGCACTAGTACAGTAAATAGAGTTGCAGGTGGAATTGCTCTGGTTGAACTTATGGGATGTTTAGGGCATAAGTCACCTCCCTTTGTCTTCCAAGATGCTTTGAGCTCCTCTGTGGAACCTTCAGGGCTGAGGACACAGGGCTCTCATCCCAACACTGATGCCTGCCTCACTGGGATTCACTTCCCATAAAGACAAATTTATGCCAGTCCAAACTCTGCTTTTCTCCCATATGTGGAAATAAAATTAAATAATTCACAGGGAAGAGTTCTTAAAAGTGCAATATATTCTCCCAGTAGGAGGGACTGAACATGGTGATATCTGTGAATTTTCATATCATGCTGTCTCTCTCTAAAGACCCAGAGAGAGGGGTGCTACCAGAGAAGGGATTCAGAAACATCAGCAGTGACACACAAATAGGGAAAAACGAAAAGAAAAACATATACAAAAGCCAATAATTAGAAGACCAAGGGCATTTCAGAGGCTCTGTCATAAGCTAATGGATTAACGGTCAATAAAGTTTTGTTAGTTTTAAAGTTAAAAGAATAATTCTTCAGAAAAGAGACTGGTGTTCTAGACAGAAGAAACACCACTAAGAGGAGATGGAGAGTGTGACCCTGGGTAAACAACCTAGCCTCTCTCGCTCCTCAGGTGTAAAATGTAGATAAAAATACATTTACCTCCTAGAGTTGTTTTGAGGATTAAAGGAGTTGAAACATGCAGAGAACTAGAATCGTGCAGGTACATGGTAAGTTCCAGTAAGTTCCATCATCATCATCATCATGATCACCACCACCATCATCATCAGAGAACATCAAGAATGCACGGAACCTAAGCATTTGCCTGGCTTGTCACTGATGTCTAGAAGCCCTACCGTGTTAGCTCCCATCCTGTACTTCTTCTGAGACTTTTCTTGTTTAATTTTATAAATATTGAGAATCTAGTAACTCATGTTTTTTACTTAGGCAGACAGGACTTGAGAACTAAAATTGGATTCTGCTCGAGGAAGAGAACAAGATATAATATCATGAGTTCTAGATTTAATTTATACTTTGACTATATTTTATTTTCCTATACTTATTTTCCTTTGCCTACTATTTTTTTCTATCCTATGATATATGTATTTCTGTTAGCTGCCTTATCATCAATAGGAAATAAATTTGATTAAAAATAAACCAGACAAAAATTAATGTCTAAAATAATTATTTTTTGTTGTTGCTTTCTAGCACGTGGTTGCACACACACACATATACACAAAATAATGGAAAGAAAAATAGAACTACATGGAAATCAGAACAGAAAGGAGAGTGAATGAAGTGTGAGGCTTACAGGAATGGCAGGTTGCACCGGTGTAACCAGTGTGTGCACAGTTGCAGGAGAAGGTGTCCCAGGACTGGGAACATTCACCCCCATGTTCACAATAGCTGGGCAAACACCTAGAAGAAGACAGACACAGCACTATTTCCCACACTTGGTCATGATAAATGTGTATCTTAATATTCATATGTTGTAATGAAAACAGTGACTTGATCAGAAAAATTTCACCATGAACAAAAATTGTTGGGTCTGTCATCAAGGTTTCCAAATGTAATATCAATCATAGACTAAAAACTCCATTAGATGCTACCAGCTGTCATGTATTTGGGACAGACAAATTTTCTACACATCTCATTACATCAGAAAATGTGTTTTCTTTTTCACAAATAAGGCAAGATTAATTTCATACATGACAGGGATATAAATTGCTTGCAATGGCCATAGACAGCACATTTCCCATCCCTGCTTCCATGTCCTTGCAGTGTGAACTATAGATACTTCCATCAAAAAGTATAGCTTACTTCACCTTGAATCTGGGTTGGGCATATGACCTGCTTGGATCAATGAGGCATTAGCAAACTAACACAGCAGAGGCTAGAAAAGTGCTTGGGCAGTGGGCTTGCTCTCTTGCTGAGTTTTGAACCCTGAAAGCACAACCACATGAAGAAACCTGGGCTTGTTCAGGTTGTCTAGTCACCCCTGTAGGTTCAAACCACAGGACAAGTGAGTGAGGGGATTATAAGTCAACCAGCTGCCAGCTGATCCCCCAGGCAACCACAGATGCATGAGAGAGCCCAGCAGCAAATACAGAACTGTGAGATAAACAAATTTGTTGTTTTCAGCTAGTAAGTTTTAAAGATAATTTATTGTGCAGCCAAAGCTAACTGATATATGTATACCACATTGTAATATGTTACCATGTTGACTTAGTACATAAGGAAACATTTTAAAGAGAAGGAAGGAAGTCAGGAAAAAGGAGAAACTCTTTATCCATATAGCATCACAGTGCCAGGGGTTCTGAATGTCATCTACTTTAGATCAGACTGATGATACCTCTAGGAATTAGATTTAGAGATCACTTAAGACTAAGGGATTTATTGTTATTTTTTCCCCCACATAATTGAATAAACCACAAAATCACTCAGGTAAACCAAATAACCACTTATATCTCATGGACATTGTTACATCTCACTTTTTGAAATTGAAAGTTTAATATTTGTTTATAAGATTAAAATTTTTAATTGCAAGAATGTTACTCAATTTTTTTATTATCAAAAAGAAGTGCTATTCTCAACAAAATAATAGAAAATTGAATCCAAAAATGTATAAAAAATATATAAAACATAATTGAGTAGAATTTATTCCAGGTATGCAAGGCTGCTCCAAAATTTGAAATAAATAATTTGAAAATTAATATAATCTATCACATAAACAGGCTAAAGAAGAAAAACCATTTGGTCACATAAATAGATGCAGAAGTATTGGACAAAATCTAACACTGATTCACAATAAAACAAAAATAAAACCAACCAAACTAAAAACCTTGGCAAACTAGTAATAGAGAGGAACTTCCTCAACTTGATTAAACAAACAAACAAACAAAATCTCCAAAACCCTACAACAACATTATATTTAATAGTGAGAAACTAGATGCTTTCCTCTAAGTATGGGAACAAAGCAAAGATTTGCTCTCACCACTCTTATTCAAACATCATACTGGAAGTCTTAGCTAATGCAATAAGACAAGAAAAGGAATAAAAAGGACAAAGATTGGGAAAGAAGAAATAAAACCATCTTTGTTCACAGATGACATGACTGACTATGTGGAAAATCTCAAATAATCAACAAAAAACTTCTTAAACTAATAAGTGATGATAGCAAAGCTGCAGGATTCTTTCTTATAAATGAACAATGAACAATTGAAATTTAAAATGAAAACCACAACACTTACATTAGCATTATCCAAAAAATAGAATACTTAGACAAATCTAACAAAACATATACAAGATCTATATGAGAAAAATTACAAAACTCTGATGAAGGATAAAAAAGAAAATCTAAATAAGTGGAGATATTCCATGTTCATGGATAGTAAGACTCAAAATTGGCAAGATTTCAGTTATTCCCAATTTGATCTATAGATTCAAGGGAATCTCAGTCAAAATCCCTGCAGGTAATTTTGTGGACATCAACAAACTGATCCTAAAGTTTATATGGAAAGGCAAAAGACCCAACAAAATATTGAAGAAGAAAAAAGTCAAAGAACTAATAACACTACTCAACTTCAAGACTTACAAAGCTACAGAAATCAAGACAGTGTGGCACTGGCAAAAGAGCAAATAGATTAATGGCACAGACTAGAAAGCCCAGAAACAGACTCACACAAAATTAATCAACTCATCTTTAACAAAGAAGCAAAGGCAACTCCCTGGAGAAAGGACAGTCTTTTCAACAAATAACTGCTGAAACAACTGGGTCTCCACATGCACAAAAAATAATAATATAAACACAGACTTTACATCTTTCTCAAAAATGAACTCAAACTAGATCTTAGAATTTTAAAATGTAAAATGCAAAACAGTTAAACTCTCAGAATATAACATAGGAGAAGATCTAGGTGACCTTGGTTTGGCAATGACTTTTCAGATACAGTCCACAAAAGAAAAAAATGATAATTTTGACTTCAGTAAAATTAAAAACTTCTTTTCTATGAATGACATTAAGAGCATGAAAAGATTAGCTATAGACGAATGGGTAACTTGCAAAACACGTATCTAACAAAGGATTCGTATCTAAAATATAGGAAGAGCTCTTAAATTCAACAATAAGGACATAACCAATTAAAACCCAGGGCAAAAGATCTGAACAGACACCTGGCCAAAGAAGGTATCAAGACTGCAAATAAAAATATAAAAAGCTTCCCAGCATCACATGTCAGTAGAGAAATGCAAATTAAAGCAATGAGATAACACTACAGACCTATTAGGATAGCAAACATCCAAAACACTGACAACACCAAATACTGGCAGGGATGAGGAACAACAGGAACTCTCATTGACTGTTGGTGGGAATGCAAAATGGAAGACAGTTTGGCAGTATCTCACAAAACTAAACATCTTACTAAATGATCCAGCAATTGTACTCCTTGGTATTTACTCCGATGAGTTGAAAACTTACTTCCACACCAAAATCTGCACGTAAATGTTTACAGCAGCTTTGTTAATTGCCAAAACCTGGAAGTAACCAAGATGTCCTTCAGTAGGTGAATGGACAAAGTAGTGGTACAGAATATTATTTAGCACTAAAAACAAATGAGCTGTCCAGCCACAAAGGACATGGAAGAATCTTAAATGCGTATTACAAAGTGAAAGGCTACGTAGAGCATGATTCCAACTATATGACATCCAAAACTATGAAGAGAGTAAAACTATGAAGAGAGTAAAAAGATCAGTGATTTCCAGGCCAGGGGTTGGGGGAAGGGAGGGGAATTGAGTAGGTGAAGCATGGGAGATTTTTAGGGCTGTGAAACTATTCTGTACGATACTGTAATGGTGAAGACATAACATTATGCATTTGTAAAACCCCATAGAACTGTTTAACACAAAGAGTGAACTTGTAAACTATGGACTTTGGTTAATAAGAATGTATCAATATTGGTTCATCAATCGTAATAAATGTACAACACTGATGCAAGATGTTAATAATACAGAAACTGTGTGAGAGGAGACTGGGAAGAGAGGAGATAAAGGGGAGCTCTCTATACTTTCTGCAAACCTAAAACTGCTCTAAAAAATAAAGGATATTAATTAAAAATGTTCATTGTGAGGGACTTATCACAGGCAAGTATATAAAACTAAAATGTATTGAAATTCTCACCTTAGAGAAGGAAAATATGTGTGTGTATAGATTTATAAATTTATACATAATTTTATATAAATGTTATATTATTTTTCTATTACTGCCATAACAAACTACCACAAAGTGTATTAAGAAAAAGAGAGATTCACACCAATGATAGGATCTCTGCTTAGAAGACAGGACAGTATAAACATGTAGAAATACCCAGAGCGCAACATACAACCCTGTTTCATCCCAGTCGGCTCCCCAACAGCCACTTATCTGCAAATCAGAAAAGGTAAAACAAACATCGTTAAAAGGAAAGTAGGAAAAACAAAAGATGAAACGGAGCATCTGGCTATTTTATGATATTTTTTTGTCCTCTAATACTGCACAAATTACACTCCCAGACACTGAAATTCCAGTAGATCTAACCAAAGAACTATTTTGGTTTTCTTTGGAAAAATATGGGAAAATTTCAACTGTCAGTAAGAACTGGAAATAGGCAAACTCACTTTTACTTTAAAAAGAAATAAAATGATATAGTAGAGTTTTTGAAATTTTTCCTGGATATGCTTATTTTTAATTTCTGACAAATTTCAGAACAGTTTGTCAACCTTAAGATTGTGAATTTCAAAATCAGTTTGGGCCAGTTGGGATTCACATGTGGAATAAATGGTGCCCGACTTATTTATCTTTCTGGAGAGGTTTACTAGGTGAATGCATAGGATGGGGCATCCATACCTTGACAGTCAGCAAATTGCTATAACAGTCGAAGAACAGGACAGTCTATAGCAAAGTCAGAGAGTATTAGGAGTGGTGGTATTTCAGATCATGTTACCTAAGCATCCCATTGGACCGAAAGGGTGGCTTGATCCGAGTAGGGCCCATCCCCTTTACCCCTCGCTTGAACAAAGTAACTTCTTGCCCTTCTTTTCGACACGTTGGAACTCTCTAAAATCATACTAGAATAGATTCCATACTTTTTAACGCAGTGAAAATGACTGCTTTATGATAAAGAATATCATAGTTTACCTAGAAATGTTTTGGGATAAGATTTTTTTTCATAAATAAGAACTTAAAGTTTGTGGTAATTAATTTTCTTCTAAATGTGTTATTTTCTATTAAAAAGAACCCCAAGATGTATGATGCACAATGTCACATTTAGCATCTAGAAGATTAATGTTGGGTCAAAGGCAGTGGAAGTGAGGAAAGTGACCCCATCAGCACCATCCATGGCTGGGGGTGCTCTAGACAGCAAACACCTGAGCCTAAAAGGAACCTGAAAAGAGCTATGTAGCCTGAGTTACATGACATGAAATCCTAATGTCCAAACCCCAAGGGTGTAAGACACGATCCCTCCTCACTGCTATCCCCTCCCCACAGCCTTGTCCCAAAGGACTGCACTGCCTTCCCTATAAAGTGTCATCCGAGCCTCAGGAAGACAGAGCGTGATGCACAAGTCCTTATATGGCTCAGGAAAGTTTCCTAAGTACCCCTAAGATTTCAAACATCTTTTCAGCATTTGCAGTGTGAGGAATGCTGCTATGTATGATGAATTATTCATTCCTGGGCCCAATGGATAGAAGTTATAAAGCTAGCTGCATTTTAATAATAAATCTCAGATTCACTTGAGCACATTAGGACTTGCTCTGGGCAGGCAGAGTGGTGGGCTGGGTGGATGGCTGTGTACAGTGCACAGTGCCCGAAGACAGCCCAGGTGTGAGTGTCTGCTTTGCTGCACTTTTAAGTGAATCTATTTCATGGTGCATTGGACATGCAGTTAGTAGGTATGGACTAAAGGGTTGAGAAAAAATGAATATTTTTAGTTTTAAGAAGAATGGAGAGTAAGGACATGTCTTTAGATGTTGAACCATAAAAAATTACAAGTAGTGACTATATAGGCCATCCAAAGTGCCAATAGCTATTTTTATAACCACTTACAAAGTTGCCATGAGCCTCAATTTTATGGAAGATAACTTAATACCACAGATGTCTCCATAGACTAGTACAGATATCTGAAAATCTTTTAAAAATGTGATGTGGAAATTTTTCTCTTTTGGTCACACACACACACACACACACGTTGGTTTTTTGTTTTAGTTTTGAAATAAAGACCTTTATGCACAAAGGGGCAACCTTTATGTGAGATAAATATTGTGATTATACACGTGCTGTGATGGAGTTCTCCAAGCACTAAAATAACTTTCTGTGAGCTTCCCGACTGAAGTGACAACCAGGCTACTGACAGTGAGCTGTGAATTCCCACCCTCCTGACCCACTAAAAGCCATTCCCATGGGTGAGAGGATGTACTCTACCTCCAAAAGAGCATCTCTAACCCTCTCCCAATACCAAGATTCAGGATGCCAGAGCTGGCTGCAATTATAACTTGCAGATGATGTTACACTTTCTATGCCAAAAAAATTTTTATAATCTGAAAATTAGGGTTGAGAGTTTTGTCTAAATTCTTTAAATCATTTTTTTTCCTCTACAAATGAATAGAATGTGAACATATGGCCATGGACATTTGCATTAAAGAACTCAAGTTCTTGTGAGTCAATATTTTACATACTGGGAATTTATGATCTTCTCATACACTGCTAAATTGCACTGTAACTTGTAGTTAATTGGACATGACAGGGAATTTCAATTAGTATTAAATTTGGATTAGATTTACTCCACAAAGGACTCTGTGCAGTGTGAACTTTGGAAAGGTGCCCATGTATGGATGTGTGAGGATGTCTGGAGTGTGTATATTTACTCAACACGAACTTAATGCACTCCTACTGCAGAGAAGTCAGACATACCAGTCACAGAAAAAAACTTGAATGTGTGATGGTTAAGCCATCACTTTTAGCCAAAATTACTTAAAAGGCAGACATGACTAACAAGTAACTTCAGTAAAGTTGCAATTCTTAGCAATTTTAATATGCTATTGCTTTAAAGTTTTGCCTTTCTTGTCTTCTTCAGTGAAGTGGTACCATGTTCAGTATGTGGTAACTGAATTCTCTCTATTCTTTACTGTGTTTCAAACATCACTAGAAATCCCCAAAGCTTCCACCTTTCTCAAAGGAAGAGTTACTTTTCATTTTTCCTGTAGAATAGGGAGTATAAGGTGAATGCAGCTGACCACATAGAATTTTGATTTCCGGGTCCTCAATGATCTCTTTAGAATATTCTAATCTGTTTTGTGCAATGTTCGAATTTTTTAAAGTATATACTAATCAATAATTATAATAGCATCAGTAGTATTCTGTGTGAATTAAGTAGCTTGGAGGCATACACAAGGAAAATTCATGAGAGTGTGTCTTCTAAGAAAATATCATTGGAAAGAAGCAATTATTTAAAGTTTGTCATTTTTGTTTTCAATGTAAAAATAATTTTTCCCTATGGAATGGATATCAGTAATGGAGAAGGGGCAAGAATATGCTCTTTTCCAGCGGTTCATTTGTTTTTAATCTACTATCAAAAAGTTGAAAACATGCATGCTGACATGAGATTGCCTACCTGTCTGTGAGGCCACAGGTGTCTATCTGGAGGTCACGGTAACTCCCCAGCGCCCCCTGCTGTATGGAGATGGGATCCACCGCTTTGTCACCAATGGAGATGAGCCTCAGGCAGCCCTGAAATCCATTCAGGGGACTTGCACATCCAGGGTCAGAGCTGTTGTCAGGACAGCCTGAATGAACATGGAGACACACACAGGAGAAAATAAACAGTTATGAAAAAATATCGTATGGTATTTCTCATATGCAAAAATTGCTACCTCCCCCTGTTTGCAGACACCTGAAGATTAGACTTCCTACACCATTTGGGAAGGTCACATTACCCATGGATAGGGTGGTGGAGAGCTGACAAGAACAAAATTTGTTGGTATTGGTAACGTGTAAAAATAATAACTAAAGCCAGGCTTATGGAGAGATGAGAGGAAGGGAAGATGTGAAATCTGACAAATAGAATTACTGTACATTTAATTTAAGCAGTTTGATTTCTTTTTTGAAAGCATACTCAAGAAATCACTCCTTTTAGCATGATGTTAAACTAGATGAACTAAGGGCATGTGATAGTAGAATGAGAAAAAAAGTTACAGGCATAATAGGACTTGCTAAATTTAAAATGCCTGAAAAATAATTTTAAATTGAGAATTGACCTGGACACCCTCCATTCATCTAAAAACTTAAATATCATCTGTATGTGCATGTGTGTGCAGGCACAGGCAATATTTTAAAACACTTTTGATAATAACTGGTCTAAGAAATCTAACAGCAATTTATATTTACTTTTCTTTTTTTAATTAGGCACTTTAGTCAAATATCTTTCAACATTAACACATAGACAAATTAACAATATCTCATAATGATATGGCATTGCAAATAATGGAGAAAAATAAGCAACACAGAATATTCTATAAAAAAAAGAAATGAGTTTTGATCAATTTCAAAATTAAGAGTTAAATTTTACAAGTTCTGCTACAGCCATTAATTGGTTTGCTGTAACTCACCAACCACAATTCTTATAGAGTGGTTTTGTTTTATCCTCCTAGGTTTCCCAAGAGACAATGCTCTTATGATTATGAGCAAGCACATGGCTTTGAAATCAAAATCAAAGCAAGATGGGGTCCAGAACCACCTTCTCCACATGGGGGGCCAGCAGGGTTTTGAGTGCCCTCCTACCCTCCACTTAGTTGTCCCCTAAAGGAATCACAGGTTCTTAAATTTGCCTACGGCAAGATTGGCAATGTAGGAGAGGAAGGGGAAAGTTAGGGAAAGAGCATAATATGGGACACTTTACAACACACCTGGCTCAGGCTTTTCAAAGTCAGTATCAGAGGGAAGAGGTGGAATGGGAGACTTTTCTAGATTAAAATAAACTAAAAAGACATAACTGTTTGCATTGCATGAAGCTTGATTGGATCTTGATTCAAATGTTTAAAACAACCATAAAAACATCTTGGGGACAATTGTGATGATTATAGATTTGGTATTAGATTATTTTAGGAAACTATTGTCAAGTTTGTTAAGAGCAAAAATGATACTATGTAGGAGAATAGCCATATTTCAGGAGATGTATGTTGAAATATCTCAAAGTGTAGTGTCATGATGTATGTAGCTTATATTCAATGGTTCAGGGGAAAATGCAAATATAGAAAAATGTTAATTATTGAACCTTAGTGGTATGCGTATGGGTGTTCATTGTACTTTGCTTTCCACTCTTCTGTGTGCTTGAAACTTTTCATAATAAAAAGTGGTGGAGGGAGTTAGGTGATCCTCAAAAAAATAAATAATTAAATGACTCCCCCACCACCACCATTTCCCACTCCTTTTTGGATTAAAGAAAACAACTTATAAAGAAAAAAAAAAAAGAAAGTTAGGGTAGGAGGATGCTGTCATTGTGAAACATTTCTGTAAAAGGCAACAATTTAGGGAAATTGGCTGTACAGAGCCCAGACTCCCTTATTCCCCCCTATTCAAGACTGAGGTTCTCCCCAGGATCTGCCAGGCTGAAGGGAGCTGACTCTCATAAGGCTGTGCCCCTCCGCAGGGACAACAGTGCCCAAGAATACAATGGAATGATGCAGTGCAGTGGCAGAGACCCATTTTCTCAACTGGGACCTCCCTGAAGGGCATCCCTGCTTCAGACTCCCCCTTGGCGTATTCAGAGACTTCTGTTGCAACTGCACTGCAGTTCAACTTGTCCCTCTGCCCATCCCAGCTGCTCTTTCAAACTTCCAGGTGTTGTTCCCAAGAATTACCCCCACTCAACCACCCACATGCAAATCTCCCATGCAGAGGCAGCTTCCTAGGGAACACAACCAACAGCCCTACATAGGACAAAAGGTAAAAGCATTTACTGAACTGAGTACTTCATTTTCATGTGCAAATATGAAAGAAGCACAACATTTTTAATAATTAACATTGTTTTAATTCCCAAAAATTGTCAAGTAAATTTTGTTTCACATGAAATTTACCTATTTTATTTATGCTTTGCTTTATAAAATTGTGTTTCATTTACATCATTTCCACAACTGTTTTAACTTTTAGATACAATGTTATAATTATTCATCTTTTTGCTTTGTATTTTCCAATAATTTAAATAGTCAGGAATACTTATGTTAATATTTACAGCCTGGGGTTTGAGGTTATTTTATCAGATTCTTATTTTTAAAATCGAATGGAATAAGTAATTTTATAAAGTAAAGATTTTGCTCATTGTACTTATGTGTTTTTCATTCATCTCTCTTTGTACTTCTATCTTGAAATCACTGGTGTACTTTCAAAGAGCAAAAACTGAAGATAGAGCCTCTTCTTGTTCCTCCATAATAGATGCTAGTGTACTACCTAAGAATTTTCATAAAATACACACAGCTTACCTTTACTTTTCTTTCAGTGACTGAGGCTTTAATGTTTTGTATTTCTGACAAATAGAATTCAAAATAAGCCAAGGCCTGCATCAGGTTGAAACCATTAAAGGCACAATGAAACCTCATAAATTAACCTCAATGGGATTTTGACATTTCAAATTTAATGTTATGTCATAAAGAACTGTTTAACTCTACAGCCTTCCTTTACCATTTTCTTGTCTTATGTGAAAATACACACATTTACTTTGTAAGAAAATTACTGAAGTGTTGGATGTATCTGGAAAAACTTGATATATCTTTTTTTTAACATTTTTATTGGAGTATGATTGCTTTACAATGGTGTGTTAGTTTCTGCTGTGTAACAGTGAATCAGCTATACATTTACATATATCCCCATATCTCTTCCCTCTTGCGTCTCCCTCCCACCCTCCCTATCACACCCCTCTAGGTGGTCACAAGCACTGAGCTGATCTCCCTGTGCTATGGGGCTGCTTCCCACTAGCTATCTGTTTTACATTTGGTAGTGTATATATGTTCATGCCACTCTCTCACTTCGTCCCAGCTTCCCTTTCCCACTCCCTGTGTCCTCAAGTCCATTCTCTATGTCTGTGTCTTTATTCCGGTACAGCCCCTAGGTTCATCAGAACCATTTTTTTTTTTTTTTTAGATTCCATAAGTACGTGTTAGCATATGGCGTTTGTTTTTCTCTTTCTGACTTACTTCACTCTGTATGACAGACTCTAGGTCCATCCACCTCACTACAAATAACTCAATTTTGTTTCTTTTTATGGCTGAGTAATATTCCATTGTATATATGTGCCACATCTTCTTTATCCATTCATCCGATGATGGACACTTAGGTTGCTTCCATGTCCTGGCTATTGTAAATAGAGCTGCAATGAACATTGTGGTACATGACTCTTTTTGAATTATGGTTTTCTCAGGGTATATGCCCAGTAGTGGGATTGCTGGGTCATATGGTAGCTCTATTTTTAGTTTTTTAAGAAACCTCCGTACTGTTCTCCACAGTGGCTGTATCAATTTACATTTCCACCAACAGTGCAAGACGGTTCCCTTTTCTCCACACCCTCTCTAGCATTTATCGTTTCTAGATTTTTTGATGATGGCCATTCTGACTGGTGTGAGGCGATACCTCATTGTAGTTTTTTTTTGTGTGTGTGTGACACGCGGGCCTCTCACTGTTGTGGCCTCTCCCATTGTGGAGCACAGGCTCTGGACACACAGGCTCAGTGGACATGGCTCACGGGCCCAGCCGCTCCGCAGCATGTGGGATCTTCCCAGACCAGGGCACAAACCCGTGTCCCTTGCATCGGCAAGCGGACTCTCAACCACTGCGCCACCAGGGAAGCCCCTCATTGTAGTTTTGACTTGCATTTCTCTAACGATTAGTGATGTTGAGCATCCTTTCATGTGCTTCGTGGCCATCTGTATGTCTTCTTTGGAGAAATGTCTATTTAGGTTTTCTGCTCATTTTTGGATTGGGTTGTTTGTTTTTTTCCTATTGAGCTGCATGAGCTGTTTATATATTTTGGAGATTAATCCTTTGTCCGTTGATTCACTTGCAAGTATTCTCTCCCATTCTGAGGGTTGTGTTTTTGTCTTGTTTATGTTTTCCTTTGCTGTGCAAAAGCTGTTAAGTTTCATTAGGTTCCATTTGTTTATTTTTGTTTTTATTTCCATTTCTCTAGGAGGTGGGTCAAAAAAGATCTTGCTGTGATTTATGTCATAGAGTCTTCTGCCTATGTTTTCCTCTAAGAGTTTGATAGTGTCTGGCCTTACATTTAGGTCTTTAATCCATTTTGAGTTTATCTTTGTGTATGGTGTTAGGGAGTGTTCCAATTTCATTCTTTTACATGTAGCTGTCCAGTTTTCCTAGCACCACTTATTGAAGGGGCTGTCTTTTCTTTTTTTTTTTTTTGCAGTATGCGGGCCTCTCACTGTTGTGGCCTCTCCCGCTGCAGAGCACAGGCTCCAAACGCGCAGGCTCAGCGGCCATGGCTCACGGGCCCAGCCGCTCTGCAGCATGTGGGATCCTCCCGGACCGGGGCACGAACCCGTGCCCCCTGCATCGGCAGGCGGACTCTCACCCACTGCGCCACCAGGGAAGCCCTGTCTTTTCTTAATTAAGAAAATTCTTGCCTCTTTTATCAAAGATAAGGTGATCATATGTGCATGGGTTTATCTCTGGGCTTTCTATCCTGTTCCATTGATCTATATTTCTGTTTCTGTGTCAGTACCATACTCTCTTGATTACTGTAGCTTTGTAGTATAGTCCGAAGTCAAGGAGCCTGATTCCTTCTGCTCCATTTTTCGTTCTCAAGATTGCTTAGGCTATTCGGGGTCTTTTGTGTTTCCATACAAATTGTGAAATTTTTGTTCTAGTTCTGTGAAAAATGCCATTGGTAGTTTGATATGGATTGCACTGAATCTGTAGATTGCTTTGGGTAGTATAGTCATTTTCACAATATTGATATTTCCAATCCAAGAACATGATATATCGCTCCCTCTGTTTGTATCACCTTTAATTTCTTTCACCAGTGTTTTACAGTTTTCTGCATACAGGTCTTTCACCTCCTTAGGTAGGTTTATTCCTAGTTATTTTATTCTTTCTGTTGCAATGGTAAATGGGCGTGTTTCCTTAATTTCTCTTTCAGATTTTTCATCATTAGTGTGTAGGAATGCAAGAGATTTCTGCACCTTAATTTTGTATCCTGCTATTTTACCAAATTCATTGATTAGCTCTGGTTGTTTTCTGGTAGCATCTTTAGGATTCTCTATGTATAGTATCATGTCATCTGCAAACTGTGACAGATTTATTTCTTCTTTTCCAATTTGGATTCCTTTTATTGCTTTTTCTTCTCTGATTGCTGTGGCTAAAACTTCCAAAACTATGTTGAATAATAGTGGTGACAGTGGGCAACCTTGTCTTGTTCCTGATCTTAGTGGAAATGGAGAAACTTGGTATATCTTTATATCTTATAGGTGACCTCTACTTACCGCACTTAGTCACTAAGAATGTTAGGATAAAACATAGGAAACATTAAGTCAATACATAGTTTTGTGGAAGCACTGTTATTCCTTTTCTGTTTTCTTCCTTTTCTCCATATCACCAGCCTCAGACTCATCCAAAATACAATGTAGTATCTAAGTACATCTGTTAGAAGAAAACAAAACCATATCCAGTTGTCACGGGGAAAGCTTTCTGAAAGCAAAACTTTAAAGAAGGAAAGTTTGAGCGCTGAGTGCTCAATTCTCAGTTATGACATAAAGGTCAGGAAGTAGGGTATCACAGCCCAAGAGAAGCTCAGGGCAGGAGACACTCATTTGTCCATACAGATGCTGCCCTGAAGCCCTGGTGGTAAAATGGCAGAGGGCCATTCATCAATGACCTGATTTGGGATGGAGAGTGAAATGGACATTGAATAGTTATTGCTAAATTAATGAAAGATATCCATCATGACTGAGGGACTCAGAACTTTAAGTACCTCTGAGGATGACAGATAAATTGTCACTATGTCACTGCACCAGAATGGGTCCTCAGATGAGACTTCATTACACTTGTCACAGGATTGTTGGCCTGCTGATGTTTCACAGAAGGACACTCGGGGGATTTTGAACATAGCTTAATAGTCCCTGACTCTGCAGTTCAAGTATGCTATTGAGTAGTACAAAGATTCCATAAAAGGGAATTTATTAAGAGCTTAACTTTCCACCACCCTTAATAGAAGGCACCAAAAATCTGTGTACAGTATACTATAGTGAATCTGCTGTTGAAAGACAAATTACCAAAAAAAGCACGGACTAAGAAAAGGCAGAAAAGGAAAATGAGATATCTAGATCACAGATCTCTCATGGGACATTTAAGAAATGCTGCTATTAGTATACAGATGACCCTTCTCACAGTAAGAAAGCTGTGCTCTGAGAGTGGCAGGCCAAAATAGAGACTTCCAGGTAGCCACAGAGCCCTGGTTTATGCTTCTGTCCTGAAATAATCACTGAGATCATCTCCTCCATTTGCTAAAGTGTCCTGAAATTATACGGTCACCCTAACTAATAGCAAGCTGTACTAGTCTGCTTTTACAGTGAAGCATTGCAACGAAATCTGACTGATCATATAATGATAATTGGAAACTTGCAGTTGACTATCCATTAGGAAAACCAGTAATGGGAAGGAAACCTGGTCAAGGACTATTTCAGAACACGGGGTATTGTTTTCTGTGAAAAATCAGATATCATTAACTGGCTTTCACCTAGTTGACCTAGGAACACTGGCTTTATTAGTCCAAATATTGCTAGAAAGCATGGATTGGATGAAGTTCACTTCCTTGTCAACATCACACATATTCTGGTACTGTCAGACACTAATCAAAAAGATAAGTAAACAGATACTGACATAAGCTACTCTTTGGATTAAATAATTACCCAGACTTTGGAGTTTTCAGGGTAGAGCTTCCACTCAGGCTGTAGCTGACCTGTCCTACTTTACCCAGAACAGGACTGGAACGTCCAATGAATTATGGAGACAAAGGGGCCCTGAGCAAGGGTTCTACATGTGCATAAAACTTGTGACTATAATAAATCTATTGAGAATCAGAACTCCATGCCTGTTGGTCCTAGACCTGCCTCTTCTGGTTTTCCTTGAGTAAATATAGTATCCACCTTTTTATTTAACATTAGTAAATTAGTGTGTTTTGGTTTTGTTTGTTTGTTTTAGTTTGGCAAAGGCATTACTTGAATTTTTAAAATAGTATATGTTCTTTCTCTAGGAAAAAAAGATGCTGCTGTGTCGATATAAAACGTACAGTTGACTAAGTTCGTTTGACTCAGTGGCTGAAACTGTTCTGCAGGAATCAACTGGATATTTATAGCCATGCGTATAGAGGTCACTCTAAATTTATACATTGGTTAGGAAGAAAGTGCTGTGACTGCAAGTTCTGTTTTTGCCACTCAGTGCCAACACAGAATTACATCAGAAAAATAGGAAAGTTGTAATGAAGAAAAGTCATTATACTGTCTCATGGAATGTTTAAACTTTGTAATTCCACTCATCTTAGGGACACTTTCTTCTTGGAAACTATATTAACAAGACAGCCTGCACATCAGCACAATTTTATGAAAATACACAAGAAAGGCTCCTTATACATTTTTCAACACATTTCCTCTAGAGCTCTAGGGTCCTTTCATAGATATTAGTGGAGCCAACGGCTGGGTCTATGTGCACAACCAGTGTGACAACTGGGTTCTCGAGCATTCATTCATCTTAACCATTGGAGCGTGCCACTAAGACCATGGTACTGACTGTTGTCTCACTAAATTGACTGTACTTGTTAGGAATGTCAGATAGTTTGTGCATAAGGAAAATTTAAAAATCACTGGCAAGATGGTTCTTAGCAGCTGTACCAATATTTATAGCATTTTTATAATAAAAAAATGGGCACAATCAAAATGTCTATTAACATAAAATGGTGAAATAGGTGTGTAAAACATGGTATAATATGCATCAAAAAGCATACAGCCATGAAAATTGATTAGCTATTCATATCTACAAGGCTGGACCTCAAAAACTAATGTAGAACAAAAAAAATGCAAGTCACACAAGAATGTATGCAGGAATATCCTATTTATAAAGTTAAAAGCAAGGCAACACAAGACAATTTATTGTTTAAAGTTACCTACATACATGATAGATTACAAAGAAAAACAATACAAAGATTGGTTTAATAAAAGCAGGGTAATACTTAACTAGGGGAATGAAAGTCTGGAGGAGCAAGGGAAGATTCAAATGTGTTGTAGTGGTTAATTTTGTAGATGAGGGGATGCACCTACATATACTCTTTTAGGAAACAATAGTAGTCTTCTTAAAATGTGTGCATATGATTTATTTCATAGTAATGACTGACTCATGTCACATCAGTATGTAAATATTTATGGAACGTACCTACTCTCACGTAGCTGTACATTCCACATTCTGAGTATGTAGAATGTTCAACGTGAAAGATGATTCGAAAAGTACTCTTTTTTTACTTTTTAATACAAAATGTTAAAGGTATTTCATTTAGTGTCATTAAACACTAGAGCACAGATTGTTCTTTCTGTATCTTTTAGTGCTTCAAAATCTTTTAACTTTTAAATTAGAGCTCTTGGATAAATTCTTTATTTAGTTTTGAAGGAATCTGTTTCTCTCCAGAGCTATAAAATCCATCAGAAGTGTAAAGTTTGAAAAGAGTATCTGGGTCAGAAATGCGTCACATTTAACAAGCAAGGAAAGAAAGCATTTCTGATCTTTTAAAGCTGCTGGCATGTTTCCACCTTTCACAGGAAAGGTTGCTTTAGGGGACTTGAAAGATTAACCAACCTGATCCATGGTTGATGTGCTTGTTGTCAGTTCTCAAGGGAGAATTTTAGACTCTCTTGTGGGGCTATCAAGCTATCTCCACCATGATTCCAAACTTATTTTAGAAAAAAACACGTATAAAGTGCAAAACAGCAATAACGTCAGAGAGGACTTCAAGCCAAGATTAAAAAATAAATCTTACAGGTGACAGTTCTAAGCTTCCAGCGGCTCAGGAGTTTTCACTCGAATGCCCCAGGGTTGGAGATTTATTACCTTCAGAAGTTCCCCCTCCCTGATGGAAAAGATCCTGGATGGACTCAGGCAAAATCCACTAAGCAAGCAAACACCCATACACTACAGTCCCGGGGAGACAGCCTGGTGCTGTCTTGGTAAAATCCATCACTAAGCCATGAGTGACATATTAATAGCCATTAAATTAATTCCTTCCTCTGTTGTATATAATGATGCCCTTTGTACAGGCAGTGGGAACAGAATGTTTCTTAAATTTAAAGTGCAACCACCTGGGGATCTTGGTGAAATGCAGATTCTGGTCAGGAAGTCAGGGACAGTGCATCTGCATTTCTAAGAGGCTTCCAGGTCATACAGATGCTGCTGGTTCATGGACCACACATTTAGTAGCCAGGCTCCAGGCAGAAGAGAAGCCAACAGACAGAAGAAGAACACCCACATGAAGCAATAAACTTGACACATAAAATCTGAAGGAAAGGTTACAAGGGTCACTTGGCATTAAGAAAATTCCCTATGGCAAGGTATTAAGGGTGAGAGAGAGAGCAATGACCTGCGATATTGTCTGCACACAGAATCACCCAGAGAGCATCAAGAAACCTGTTGTCCAGGTCTCGGGACCAATTCAATCAGGATTTCTGGGGATGCAGCAAAGCATCAGAATTCTGAAGCTTTCTGGGTGATTGCAATGTGCAGCCATAGTTGAAAACAGGTGCTGAATTTAAAACCAATCTTATTATGTGCACTTGTAAACAAAGCCAACTAGTAGACTGGCATTTGAGACCATCATTTATCATCTTTGTCCACTCAGCATTCCCAATGACTACAACTGAAAGAGAAAAATCATTCTTTGGTAATAATTTTCATTTAACAACATGGGTTAGAAGGCAGGAGCTAGAAAGATAATGATGGTTTGATTGCCAGTGTAGCTCAGTTCCTTTCACTTACCCCCCAAATAATAGGTGTCGCCTGAATCAATCTGCCCACGCAGGGAATGAGCCATGGAGGCTGCCTCACCGTCCACCATCACACTCAGGTGATTCCCTTTTGCAGATAAGGACACAGAATGCCACTGCCCATCATTCAATCCAGCACCTGGAAGTAAACAAAATGGGTTAAAAGAGATTCCTATAAACCCTACAGATGCCTCTAAACAGAGCAAGTACTTGAAAACAATATACCTACCTTGGACCACCTGCCACAGACCACCAAGAACTCACCTGAACCTCACCCAGGTCATTTAGCTGGCTGGGCAATGGAGAACACCACGGAAGACACAAAGAGACAGAGAGAGGTGTAGGGTAGATGTGGGCTTGGCTAGGGGGCTCTAAGTAGGCAATTAAGTGATGTGGTATGCTGGTCACTCTAATCTAGAGGAAAGTGCTACCCATGTCAATAGGAAGAGGGGGTTGTTGAATAAATTTTGTAATTGCAGAGGGTCCTTGCATCTTATCCACCACAGTCATGGACTGGCCTGTCTGGTACTTGTTTACGTAGTAACAAAAATTATTATGTTCAGTTAGGAATATTACAGCCTATATGCACACTGCCAGGGGTGTTTTTCACTTTCTCATCACTCAATTTAGTCAGAAATGTGCAAATAGAAAAGAAAAGAAAGAAATCAGAAGGAAAGGGGTAAAGAGGAAACAAGAGTGGATCGCCCAAACATTCTGCCTTGGAAAGTGCAGCATTGGTTTCTTCAAGTCTTAGGGCCTCAATTGAATAAAATTTCCATGAGTGACCCTGAACAATCATGAAATGATAAAATATTTCCAATTACATGGCATCGGACGTATTTCAGTCTCATCTAGTCCATCTAGTTTGAGATGTTGAGAAGTACAGGTATTTTCCAAAAATATGTTATAAAAATAAAAACTTTTTCTTACTTTCGTATATTGTCATTATCTATAATAATCTGGGTAGACTATTTAGAAAAAAATATACTGGCAGTCTTTAAAAATAATAATTTAAGGGCTTCCCTGGTGGCGCAGTGGTTGAGAGTCCGCCTGCTGATGCAGGGGACACGGGTTCGTACCCCGGTCCGGGAAGATCCCACATGCCGCGGCGCGGCTGGGCCCGTGAGCCATGGCCGCTGAGCCTGCGCGTCCGGAGCCTGTGCTCCGCAACGGCAGAGGCCACAACGGTGAGAGGCCTGCGTACAGCAAAAAAAAAAAAAAATAATAATAATAATAATAATAATTTAAGTATTAATAAAACATGAAAATTCAGAGAATATAAAGTTATAAAAGCATTACATTAAAGTATGTGTGTGTGGGTACATATTCAAGCATTATATAAACATGGAAAAGAGTGGCAAGAAATATTCTTAAATATTAACCTTCATTTTTGGATGAGGGAATTGTGTTTTTCATTTTATGTCATTTTTACATTTTCTATTCTTTTTCCAAATTTGATACAGTATATCAAGCTATTATTACATTATTATTTAAAAAAAAAAGATTATCAGTCCTTTAAAAGCAGCACTGTCTCTTGAATCCGTGAGAAGAAATATCTATATTTTCTTCAAGTGGTGGAGTTGAGAATGGCCAATTAGTTGAATTGTTGACGAGCTACCAACTGTGCATGACTCTCCTACAGACTTACCTGCTGCGTCTTCTATTGAATGAAAAACCTATGCTGTGTCATGCAGATAAATCCATAAGCAGTACTTGTCCCAGTACACTCACCCAGACAATTTGTGTTAGTTTCTACTTGGTTATTTTGTGGACACAAACAACCACCAAGTTTCAATGAGTAACAATTAGGGTTTGTTTCTTGCTCTGGCCCTAGGCCAGCTGGGTCTCTGGCCTCTGTGTTCCAGGCGTTTATTCATGCAGGACCAAGGCTAATGCACAGCCCCCATCCCTGTCTCACGACTTAGAGAAAACGGCACTTGGGAGAATCTTGCTATGGCGTTGGCAGCTTCTACTCAGATGTGGCCCAGGCCCCCTCTGCTCACATGTCATTGGCCAAAATAAGTCACTTGCCCAAGGGCAAGGGATTCTTCCCCTTCACAGGAAGTCACTGCAACTCCCACAGCAGTCCCAAGAGATGCATGTTTCAATTAAGGGGGTAGGGGGGAGGGGAATAATTGGAATCTTTAGAAGTTATGTTGGTCAACAGGGAAGGGGGTCATAAAGAAATACTTTCACTCACTGAAAAACAACAGTGGGATGACTGCTTGATTTTTTGATGCCATGTGTGAGCATGCTAGTCAGCTGGCATGACTCTAATCTGAGCATCTTCGGGAATGTCCCAATATATTTAACTAATATATTTTATGAATGATAAAGGTACAGACTGTTTACAGCTCTGTAAGTTTAGAAGTCAACCTGTGAGAATTAGAAGTTATGTTAGAGTTCAATGGAGATGTTAGCCACCCCCCACCCTGCCAAATATGGTGGTATTCCTGGGAGAAAGTTAACCAGTCCTATCTAATTTAATATAATATTTTGGTATGTATAGCCCAATTGACCATGTGAATCCATGTCTCTCAAATGCTTTTCAAACCAGCTTTTTTTTTCCTGCTTGATCTCTCACTAATGACTTTGACACGGACTCAAGATCCACCTGAATGGGAAATGTTTCTAACATGACACAGAAGGTCAAAGATCCTGTTGCGAAAACAGCTATAACTTTGTTTTTCTCAGAAACATTAGTTATGATACTTCCCAACACTTTCTCACTTTCAGGGAGGGGACAGTTTTAAAGTCACTAGTTACTTCTACCACATGCACATGTACACACAATAAAAACGTTAGATTCTTGCTTTTTGTTTTACATTTGTGAAGCCAGAAACATTTTCAAAAACTCAACATTGGTTCATGAAAGATCATGAGAAAAGCCGAGAACTAGAATATGGAGGATTTAGGTTAGACACTTAAAACATATATTATGAAATTGAAATATAAAGTTTTGAAAGAAGTTCTGTAATCCTAGAGCTAAAGAGAATGAACAACAACAACAACAAAAATCTCTAAATGTTCCTTCCAGTCTTATCGTTTGGTGTTTCTCTTAAAGGTTACATAGTATACCTGTCAGTATGACAACTATGTCCACTTAAAATCTGTCATTAAAACCCAGTATTTAGTTTGATATTGCGAACTATTTCTTCTCTCTCTTTCTCTCTCTCCCCCTCTCTCACCTTTTCGCCCCTCCTTTGTCTCCCTCTCTCCCTCTCTACCTATCTAGCATATAGAGTTATTTCTTGGGAGAACTTGCAGAAAGCCCTCAGAATATCTCCTTCAATTTGTAATAGATGCCATTCGCCTATATAATACAAGACTGTTCTTAGAAAAAGTGGTCATTCTAATTTAAAAATAAATGCAGGCATTTATATTCATTTTCTCCATCTATCCATTATAATTCTCATCCTTTGTTTTTCTTTAGTGTGGTTTCAACTCGGCTCACTTCCGATGAAAGGACAGCCTGTTTCCCAGGCAACACTATTGTCAAAGGTTGAATGGAGACCAGAGAGTAGATTTTGTATTTTTGATTTGTGCTACTATGAAGATGATGCTAGCTCTATTACACTCCTCCAGCCCCTCGAAAGGCTTCAATCTGGGGGGATGCCATGGTTGTGGGACTAGTGTTGAAATATTAATAACCAGAAGTTGTTAATAAACAGTGCTGTGCTAAGAGTTTATATATGTTATATCCCTGGATTCTCACCATAACTCATATTAGTGTCATTTTAAAGATGAGGACACTGAGGCTTCAGGAGAAGAAGTGGGCTATATATCAAAGGGGCAGAGGCAGACTTAGAAACATGCATGGAATGGGAATCCTCTGATACACCCCGCTCACTTGCTTAAGCCACGTAATTTATTCTAATAATAGGAGATAATGACCACGGCAGTAGAGACAATTTGGCAAAGGGTGGAATTGTGTCTTTTCTTACATAAAGGGAACTCCATCGGTGAACACGCACGCTCATTTTCTCCCTCTTCCTCTGTTGCTCCCACATTTCCTCTATTTCCACGACCCTTCCCCACCTGGGCTCAGCCATATGAACACGCATGCACCAGATTATCCACTCTTGGTACATTTCTCAATCTCTTCAGAACTATCTTGAGGTAACTATTGGGAAAAATTATCTAAAACCTGGAAATACGTTAAAAGATGTCTTTTCAATGTCATTTAATGAAATTTAAGTTTCAATCTGACACATGGGTTGGGTACTTGATACAAGATTTAAAGTGGAAAAAAACTGCAGCCTGTTTTATTTTTCAACTATTTCAAATGTATAAAAGATTCCCCTTTATGTGCTACTTAAGCAAGCAGCAAGCATCATGAGAAATTTCTCTTTGGTTTTGCTTCTGAAGAATAGCACATTACACTGTAAAACCTTAAAAAGTGGTGCAATAAAATATTTATGTAATGTGTCAGTGCCAGCTTACCAAAAATTCAATAACTAATATATATGTGTGTTGGGAGAAAGGGTGGTGTGTACCCATGTGAAACAACACTAAAAAGCTATCTCTTTTAGCTCATATTACATGTAAATTATAAATCTACACAAACCAAGATTTAGGCAATTTACTGAATCTGAGTTGACACTATCAACTCAGTTCATTTGCATGCTGGCCATCACATATTTTTTATTTATAAAAAGAAGGGAAAATTTAATTTTCATTCCCAGCTTTTCAGTCCAAATCTGATTATCATAGGTCAGGCAAGATATTCCTTTCACATTCAACATTCAGGGAATGACATGTCATGGTCCTGCTTGGGTTTAAATTTTATCACTTTTAAATGCAAAGCAGTCCCTAAAGTTCAAAAGTAACATGACTTAGAAGTGAGTCTAGAAATAAACAGGTTCTTCTCAGAAAACTACAGAACATTCACCCAGTTAGAAGAAGCCTTATCAAAAACAAGTAGGTACAAAGGAAGCAGCGGCTCTGATGTAAGAGGGAAAAATAACTTACATTATTTTGAAAATCAATGTGTATATAGGTTTAAAAGGCAGTTCAAAGAAATCTATTTTCTCAAGACTACTTGGGATTAGGCTAATGTCTTCTAGTACTTCAAGTTTACTGCTAGTTACTGACTACAAACTTATAATCTTTTTTCTTTTTTTAATTTTATTTTTTTATTGAAGTATAGTTGATTTACAATGTTGTGTTAGTTTCAGGTGTAAAGTGAGTCAGCCATATATAAATACATATATTCATTTTCAGTTTCTTTTCCCTTACAGGTTATCACAAAATATTGAGTATAGTTCCCTGCGCTATACTGTAGGTCCTTGTTGGTTATCCATTTTATATATAGCAGTGCATATCTGTTAATCCCAAACTCCTAATTTATCCCTCCCTCTCCTCCCCCTTTGGTAACCACAAGTTGATAATCATTTAGTTTTAAACTTTTTGATAATTATGCTTTGATGTAGGTAAACTTCTGTCACATTGACTGACACCAACAGCCTGGAGTTACCTATTTCAAAGGAAAAAAGAATCTAGTTCCCTCTAGTGGGATTATGAATATCTCATGGATTCAGTCATTCATTTACTTTAGAGATCACCAATCTTAGGTTTACATGTAAGAAGGTACAGTCATGTCAAATACCTATACATCATCACAGAGAAGATGTTTATTACCTGCTGTGACGTCCCTTACTGGATGTCCAGGCTGGGAGAGACTCAACTTGAGTTTTCCATCATTAAGAACAAGGATGAAAGCTTCTGACCTGTGTTGAAACTGACTGGTCAGCAACAGCCCTGCTCTGTTCCACGTTCGAAATTGGAAGATGGCAGACACTCTGTCCTCTCCGGAGGTGCCTGGCAAAGCCAAGTAACTCCTGGAGCTCAGGAAAGTCATGGGGACAGTTTGCGGGTGTGAGCAGGAGAAGGACACATTTCCCTGTGAATACAGTGAAAGAGGCTTTAGGAAGACACAGGACGGATGTTTCCATTTCATTGACAACAGATTTTCCAAAATTTACAGAATTTCTTATCAATGATCCAGCAATCTAGGCCTTTAAAAATTAGGCTTCCCCATGAAACTTAAATCCAGATTTACCTTATAGGTCCCTCTAAGCACTGTTCAGCTGGGCAAACCTATTTCTGAGTCTCTTAGAAATTGTCCATCTTCTCCATTTCTCAGCATTTGCAAAGGAATCCCAAGCCACATCTCTCCCAGGCCTAATGCTGGGTGTGGGATACAAGAGTAGAAGAGACAGTTTTCTTCCCTTGAGGTACTAGATGTTTTTATCCAATGTGAAGGCTAGCACCAAGAATAACTTACACCAAGAACTTTCTTGTACTTGCCTTGGTTATGTAAATGAGATTATAAGTGTGTCACCCAGGTAACAGGTACATCTTACTCTAGGTAGGAGATGCGCTTTTGTGCGTCTGAAGAAAAGGATATGGCCAGGCTGGTCCTGCCATAGGCAGGCTGGTTTTGTCTCCAAAGCTCTCACAAACCAAGTCACCGAGGGTGATCAGTCAGCCTAAGATCTGACCTGCCTAGCACGTTGTTTTTATTTTTTATATAATTCTGTTTTTAAAGACGCTTTTAATCCCTAGGATACTTCTATTGCTCCAGGAACAAACTTTTTTTTTTTTTTTTTTTTGCGGTACTTGGGCCTCTCACTGTTGTGGCCTCTCCTGTTGCGGAGCACAGTTTCCGGACGCTCAGGCTCAGCGGCCGTGGCTCACAGGCCTAGCCTCTCCGCGGCATGTGGAATCTTCCCGGACCAGGGCTGAAACCCGTGTCCCCTGCACTGGCAGGTGGATTCTTAACCACTGTGCCACAAGGGAAGCCCTCCAAACTATTTTTAATGATAGTGTCTGGATGGGAAGGACTTAATGTAACTCCAACTAAGATCTCTACAAAAATTTTCCCTGGGATTAAAAACATTTTCATAAATTTCAGATAGAAGAATAAATGCCTAAACATTGTCCTTTCTCTCCAAAAAATACAATGCAAAGAAAAACAGTGAAGCAGAACTTAACTTACCAGATAGCAAAGCATACTATGAAGTCACTGTAATCAAGTCACTGTGTTATTACTATAGGAATAGACATAGCAGTGGGACAGAATAAGGGACCCACAAAAAGATCTGAGAATATATGTAAAGTTAGTATGTAATGAAATTCAACTATGTGGGATAAAGTTTGGGTTAGTTACTAAATAGTGTAGGAACAAATGGATATCAATAAGGCAGCATATAAAAATTAAACTTTATCATATATCACATAAAGAATAAATTTCAGACAATCAGACTTAATTTTTAAAAAATTAAAAATAAATAGACAAATAAAACCAATTAAAAATTCTTACAAGAAAATCCATGAGACCATGTATAGGTTATAGAATTTTAGAGACATTCCAAATCTATAAAGAAATACACAGACCTACTGACCACATACAAATAAAAATATTTATATACTTAACATATATAATATTTTATATAAAATTGATAAATCTGGAAAAAATATATGGACTATGAATGACAAAGGATTATCTATCAAATATAAAACTCTCTTGCAAATTAACAAAAAGTTAAAAAATAAAATAAAAAATAGGGAAAACAGTAAGACTGAACAATGATCAGAAAAGCAAATCCAAATGGACAAGAAACAGGTGAAAAGATTATTTAATTCACCAGTAGTCACATAAACATGAAGTAACAATGAGGTATTAGTTCATGTTCCTTGAGCTGGCAAGAGTCTAACAGATGTGGAACATGTGGCTGCCTGAGATGTAATGGAAGGGCTCTATCATACTTTGCTGGTGGGAAGTGTCATGTTATAGCTTTTTGAAAGGCAATCCAACAACATTTACTAAAATTTAAAACTGTTTCAAACTTTCAACCAAGAAATTCTACTTTCCGAACTTTGTCCCATCAAAATGAAAGCCCCCAGTATCTGAAAACACATGTGTAATTGTGAGCTTATAGTTGTAAAAAAGTAGAGATAAAGCAGATGCCTTGGGTAGGAAATGACTAAATAAATAATGGTACACTTTCATAATGGAAAGTGACGTAGAAATTCTAACGTGGAACTATTCCTGATAATTGAAAAGAATTCTTACAAGGTATAGTTGAATTAGAAAATCAAGATGGAGAAAAGCTTATTTAAAATGATTTTTTTTAAACAATGCCAAATGTGGAGGCATATAAATTCATAAATACATGTGTGAGTATGAGTGTACTTATCTATACAGGATTCCTTTATAGATCAGTATAATATTACGGACCAAAGAAGGAAGGACAAATGCTAGCTTAGTAACGTCTCAGCTTGATGGAGGGACTAGCCATGTGGAAAGAAGGGAGAAAGAAGGAAGAGGAAACCAATCAAAGAGAAAGACATGGACTTCCCTGGTGGTGCAGTGGTTAAGAATCCGCTTGCCAATGCAGCGGACATGGGTTTGATCCCTGGTCCGGTAAGATCCCACATGCTGTGGAGCAACTAAGCTCGTGTGCCACAACTACTAAGCCTGCACTCTAGAGCCCGAAAGTCATGACTGCTGAGCTCACGTGCCACAACTACTAAAGCCCACATGCTCCGCAACAAGAGAAGCCACTGCAATGAGAAGCCCGTGCACCGCAACGAAGAGTAGCCCCCACTCTCGGCAACTAGAGAAAATCTGCATGTCAGGAAGAAAGACCCAATGCAGCCAAAAGTAAATGCATAAATTAATTAACTAAAAAAAAAAAAGACTCTGCATTAAAAAGCTTTATATGATTGTACTTTAACATCTTTGTGAAAGTATTCATCTGTTTCCATACCTATATAAAAATTAAACCAAACATGAACGAAAAAGTACAGTAGGCTCTCTTTATGCCAGGATCTGCATCCTCGTATTCAACCAACCAGGAAAATATTTAGAAAAAATATTCCAGAAAGGTCCAAAAAGCAAAACTTGAGTTTGCCCTGCACCAGCAACTATTCACATATCATTTGCATTGTATTTACAACTATTTATATGCCATTTACATTGTATTAGGTACTATAAGTAATCTAGAGTCAATTTAAAGTATATGGGAGGATGTGCCTAGGTTATATGCAAATGCTGTGCTATTTTATACAAGGGACTTGAGCATTCTTGGATTACTCCAATCGGGGGGTCCTGGAACCAATCCCCCAAGGATACCTGTACATATGATTTGTACCTTCCCTGCCTTCAGAAGAGGTATATTTCAAAGCTGAATCAATCCAAAAAAATTACAGCTCCCTTTTCTCTTGAACTTGCATATAGACTTTCTTACCATGATGAGGACCTGTGGTTTGTGTTTCTTGGACAAATCAATGATATCCACCCCATTATAACAGAGATTTTCAAAGCAGCCATGAAAGTTTTTATGTGGGAAAGCCACTGATTTTCTATGTCGAGGAATCCCTCCGAAGCTGATCTTAGAAAGAAAAAAATGACATAAATAATATTGTTTAATGATTTTCTGAGTATCTGCCTAAACATGTATGATTAGCAGGTACAGTGACAATTGTCTCAAATCTATTTGGCATTATTTTACCTTATCATGTTAATTTCAAATGAAGCTTCATATGCAGATATACCAATGTTTTATTTATTACATTTAGATAAATAAGTTAAATATCCTTCTTACAATTTGCTGCTCATATGGCTCTGTGTCATTTTTGTTGATGAAGAATGCTGCATCTTTATGTCCATGGTAAATCTTGATTTGTGTGACAATGCAGCCTACTGTGATGATATTCTACTTTATAAACCAGCCTGTAGGATCCTGGTCTTTGCCATGACTCTGATAGGTTAGAATAATAAAGCCATTGATAACATCTTTCAAAACCAGAATCTCCAGCTGGTCTTTGCTGCTGAGGACACTCATACCAAATGAATGATGAAATCTGGCTTGCTGAGAGATGCACTGAGCAGAACTGGCAGAACAAATGCTGCATTTCAGTGTAGGTTAGACACCCATAGGCAACATGCTGCAAATATTGTTAGGCCTTTAAAAATCCCAAGAAACAGTATTCTGAGTTGTGTGCATTTGGCTTTCTGGTCACTTAAAAAATCAGGTTGGAATAGACGGTGATTACTTCTCCAAGTTATCCTAGGTAGCTATTCCTGTTTAGGATTGCCCTAAAACACAGAAATCTCCAAGGTAATATTCCCAGCCAAACACCAGATGGAATACAGAAGAACAGTGCAAACAACTGCATTTAAAAATGTTCCTTGTTTTATTGGTAGCTCTTCAGGTATAGATTTCCTAAACTTAATGACTATTTACTCTCATGTGAAGACTAACATCTGTAAGGGATAAAATGTCTCAATAGCTCAAGCATGCGTCTCCCACTGTGCAATTATCACCCATAGGGAATATTTTACCAGAATTCTGAATTACCAGGAAAGGGAATTTCTCTATGTAGTAGTATTTTCTCTAGAAGTTTACTTTGCATTTAAGTGATAAAATCTGTAATACTTAAAAAGTCATTTTCACACCTTATAATCAAGATCCACATAGCTGGACTCTCCCTTTGCCCGAAAATGATGAGTGTGCGTGTCCACGGTGAAGTTGACATCTGTATCGAGGAGCTCAATGAGGACAGAATGCCAGTGCTGGTCATCCAGCAGGCTGCCCAGCATAAGGGCATCAGGGGAGGGCAGGTTAGCATCTCCTGAAAAGAGAGGAAGGGTAAAGGCACTGTTCCATCCAGTTCAATACCAAGATTTCTACAATATTTTGAAGTTCAGCACTTCTCACAACAGTTACACTTTCCTGACATCATTTTATCCCATGAACTGGTCAGCTGCTTTTATCTTAGTCCTAAATACAATCTTCTTTTGATCTTGAGTAACATATTCTATCTTACTTGTTTTATTATTATTATGCACTGAATTTTCATTTTTCTTGAAAATATTTTCTTCCTAGGACCTCATTCATAAGACTACTTCAAAAATTTATGATAAGCCACTCTTGTCTTTATCATATTATCAGGTTATTTACTGAGCATCTGCTACTGATCTTATACAATTATCAAGCTATAAAACTTTTTACATAAAGGCGTACTCAAGATACACACATGTTGTTCTTAGTATAACTCAGTTGTAGGTGACCGTGTTTCCATTTGCCTGGACAGTTCTGGTCTTCAGAGTAATTATTTATAGGGTCTGCTTTCTTTCTTAAAAGATTTTTTTTTTTTAATTTAAAGAAAAGCAGACTGCCACATGCAGTGGCTCATTTGGTTGTGACTGGAGTCTTGGAAGCTTGACTACCCTATGTTCTCTTACAAATGGATCTTGAGAGCTTGTTTGGAGGTTCTAGCAGGGGAGCACAGCTACTCGTATAGCCTTGACTGAAGAACGGTCCTTCTCTATCGGGGAAGGTCGTCCTCTTCGACCGAGCCCACAACTTTGGGAGGGATGCACATGGAGCAGTGAGGGTGGAAGGGAACACCTGCCTAGACAGCCAGATCAGCCAAATCAACCCTGGCAATCAATGGGGTGACAGGTGTCACAGCCAGATCGCCCTCACATCCAAAAGGATTCTGGTTTTAAATTAACTACTTAACTGTGAAAAAATTCATTATAAAAAGATACTTTTGTCTAAATAGTATTTCCAAAAACACCACCTTGTAGTTTTTTACCTGAATTAAGGAATAAGATGAGTTTTCCTTTAACTAACTCCAGGGTGATATGTTTACCATTTGGTCCTTCTCTGTGGAGTAGAATCCCATTGTTCTCTCTGGTTTTAAATTTCAAAGAAATAACTTCTTTTGTTGGATTCATGGATTTCTGATTAAATGTGTACAGCAAGGAACTTTTCCCATCAAAATGAACCATCTCAGATCCTACAGTGGAAGACATTAAAAACCGGTCTAAGTATAATGTGGTCTCATTAGTGCATTGAAATGTGTAAGTCAACATACACATACACATACATAGCATATCTCTGGTTTGTTTAATGCAGGGGAAAAAATCTCTACTGCTAATTTTCTCTTGATACTGGTAGTTGATATATCTAAACTCCACTCTTAACCTTTTCTGACATTGTCCCCAAAATGTATCATCTAGAAATACTCTCATTGAATAATTCTAATTGCTCCTGTCTTTTATTGGCCTATTTTCATCCTGTAAATAATAAAGATCAGGAAAAAAGCTGAAGTCCATCTCCCTTGAATAAAGTCTCCTTGCATGTTTAACAATCATTCAACATTTCTGTTTTTCTGAAAAGTTATAATAGTTCTCACACACTGGTAAGAGGTAAAATACCAGTGTCACTCAATGTAAATGGCTTAATTGTTTCTGAACAAGCAGCATTGACTTTTAACAATTTCCACATAAGCAGTCACTTTGATATACTTTTGTCTGTCCATAAAAGACACACATAAAGACACCAGACATACTAAATACTACCCTAAACTCATATTAAAATGTCTTCAGTTAACAGGATGTATTTTTCTCCCAACATTTCGGCCCAGTGACAGCACAAAAGGGCACACCTATTTTGTGTTGTACCCTAAGCATACTATGAAAATTGTTCTGCTGCAGCAGGCCATTGCTACACTGCTGCCATGTTCTTTCGACTTTCTGACAGTGTCCTATCTTTCCAACTATCAAGGTCACTTGCACTCAGTTTATATTAAGTAGTTATATTTTATCATTAGTATAAAAAAGACAGTGAAACCAACTGAAGACAGAACAAGATACACACAAAGTCATTTCTATTACCCAGAAAAATGTCATATTTTTCCTATTTCACAAGTAAAAAGAAAAGACATAATTGTTCTTTAATTAATAATACATTTGTGTCATAAATAAAGGTCTAAGAGAAAGCCAATAACATATGAAGCTGACGTCTTTCAAGCCAATGATAGGATGTTGTTTATTTAATTTCACAAAAAGTTGTGACTAATGTATACTTGGACCTGCATTTTATTGAGATTAACTAAAATATTTCCAGAAAACACTTTATGTTCACAACTTAGAAGAATCATCCATTTTATGCAGCTACCTTTTGAAAATTCAGAAGTTTGATTCACATACATAGTGTAAAATATATAAACACTGCACTCTGTCTATAAGTTGTGTAAGCAAATAATTATTCTTCATTGCATAATTAAATAAACATGCCTGATAAAAACATAACTCTGTCAAATTCAAATGATGTCCCTTAGAGTATTAGATGACAAACTAATGAAAACTTGATAATAAAGAATTTAAATGCTTTCACATTTTTGCAGTACAGTTTATGTGCCACTGAAAGGCAATGATAATAATTAAGGCTTATTATTGCAGCTAGCTAATACATTTTTTTCCATAAATGATTTTGCCAGGGTTATTTTGATCGAATAATTTTTGTCCTCATCTTCCCTGTTGCTGTTTTGCTTTGTAATAGTAATATTGATCTTCTTGGGATCAGAATCTCCTGGAGTGTTTGTTAAACACAGATTGCTGGGCACCATCTCAGAGTCTCTGTCTAACCAGGATTGGGGTGGGACCTGAGAATTTGCATTTCTAACAAGTCCCCTAGTGATGTTGATACTGCCTGTCTGTGACTATATTTTGAGAACCACTGCTCTAAGGCACCTAAATTATATTTCCTGGAATATTCCCCTCAAGCAAAATGGAGTAGTGAAAAATTTATTAGGTGATAGAAACGCAAAAGAATGGCCTTAAAAAAACTCTTTTGTCCTAATGTTTTGATTTTCCTTCTAATGTGATCACTAACACTTGTACCTAGAACAATTAACCACATGTGAGTCATCCAATTATATCTTATGAGGCAGATTCAACATGTATTTTGACAGATTTTTTTATAAGCCTCAAGTGACTAAATTATAATATAGATAGGTAGCCAACTGAGTAAAGCAAAACCACTTAAAAATAATGTACTTTGTAACAGTTCTGAGATTTTAACTAAAATCTTAAATGATAATAAACTTAAGCTCAATTCAAGACGTTTAATAGAGATAGATAAAATTCAGGAATTGCTTTTGGAAGTCCGGAATGTTAAGCTTCCCATATCCCTCTGCAGCCTGTTATTGTACAGTCCCAGGAGCTAATTTTTAAAGATTTGTTGAAAAACGAGCTTAAAAACCAAGAGTAGGTGGCAGAGAGCACATGTGCCTGCAAAGCCTAAAGTATTTGCTGGCCAGTCCTTTACAGAAGAAGTTTGCCATCCCCCAATCTGCAGAACCATCCAGTGATGGTTGCTGTGCTTGGTTTCTGATTGTTAAGCAGTAAGAATGAGCTCACAACCAGACATTCTGCAATCTTTCTATGATTGAAAAATCGAAAACCCTATTTTATATAGGAAATCACAAATTTCATTTTTTTTTTGACTTTTGTGTTGCATAATACATTACACTTTGTGGCTATTCTGGAATATATATTTTATAAGGTAAAGAATAGGTCAATACTTCAGATCCTGGTTATATATTTTTTGTATAATATTAAAGATTGGTTTCTATATAGACAGTCTTCCATAGCTTCAAATTCTACTTTGGCAAGCATTTTGCTTTGGCGTAATATCGTTTTGTTATTAAAAGACCATTTTCTTTCCATCCTCCCTCTCCCCCAACCCCAACCCAATTTGCATCCATTCCACAAGTACAGTTTTATTTTCAGTTGATATTGATGTAGCACCTTCTATGTATCACAAACTCTGCTGGATGCTGGGATAAAACATGGCCAGACATGGCCCAGCCTTCCTGGAGCTGATGGTTCTTCCCTCACTTTCTCACTTCTACTGTCGTGAAAAAACACATTGCACCTGTGATATCCTAGTGTCTTATTGTGGGTTGCTAGGAAACTACAGTGACAAGGAAATAGCTTACAGCCTAGGATGGAAGTAGGAGAAAGAAAGGCTCTTCTCTAGTGAAAATGTTTGAAAAGAATGCAAAATATCAAGGTAATCTAGGTATCGTATCATCATACAATACCCTTCACGTAAAATTTACACAGAGTCATCGGGAAGTAGCCAACAATGCTTCAAAAAATGGGCTACACTGTTAATCAAGAAGCCCTCCAGTTAAGCCCACACAATAAATAAGAATATGCATTATCACAAGATGATTTCTAACAGGAATGTTTAGATTGGAAAGTCAATTATAGGCCTCATCATAGAGAATCCATTTTATAAAATGTCATTTACTAACAAATGTTCATAAAGTAACCCGAATATCTGAAAACAAATTGGCAAGTCAGTAAATACAATTTTTAAAAAATTAGCACTATTTTACTCAAACATGATTTGTAAAAGCAATAGATTAAAAAGTGTAAATTAAAAAAATATACTCATATTTTGCGATAGAGAGTATTTTGCTCAGTAGGTCATCAGCAGTGAGCTCTCCAAGTGTGGATGAGGGAGAGCCCCAGGTGGCCCCCCTTGAGTTTTTAATCTCCACTGAGTAGAGGCTTCCTTGACCCTCATATCATTGACCACAGAGTGACCTAGAGAAGCCAACTTTCAAATCTCAGAGGTCACTGGTAATGAATGCTAAGGTGACCTTGTTTCTAATGGTCCACTAGCATGAGATTTTTGCTATTGGACTGTTGTAAGAACAAATAAAATTGTATATGTCCATAAATAATCCACCATACTTATTTGAATGAAACCACCAAAATAATGCATTAAACTACCACTTAGCATCATACTTAACTTTTATAAGAAGCCCTCATGAAAAATGTTTTTGTATGTAATTCAACTATTTAAATAATTGGGGTATTTGACACAGAAGCCACTTATTATGCACTGAAATAGGAAGTGATAGTTTCCCCTATTGTAAGTGTACAGAACCTACATTCTAAAAAAGAGTAGGAGGAAATGTGATACTTAGCTGAAAGTAGAAAATGTTTTTCCAGTTTTACATGATTTTAATTTATAATCATTAGTTTTATTAACTGAGGCTATATTTTGATAACCACATCACTAACAATATTATTAAAGTAAACCCCACATATACTTGCCAGTTAGGGAAGGAAATCTATTTTACCAGTAGTGAGACTAAATTTGTGCTGATATATTTACAGCCTCTGGATCTGTTCCCACAAAGAGCCCTTCATAACACAGAGTAGTAGCTCAGAGAAAGGACTGTGGAATTGTCCTATAAGGTTTTGAATACTGGTTCTATAGTGGAAAACTTACTTAACCTCTCTGTGCCTCAGTTTCCTCAACTGTAAAAGGATAAAGAAGTCTCTCCCACACAGCACTAATATGATTACTAAACAACTTAATATCTATACAGTGTGTAGAGCAGTGCCTGAAACATGGCAAGTCCACAATGGGCATTAGCTACATGATTATTGTTAGAGCAGTGGGCAAAGAAAAGGAGGTGCAACAACAGTTAAAACTGCATTGATGACTTCTGCTTCTGACCAAGATGGAGTAACAGGGGCCAGATTTACTCTCTCACTTGAAGCAACCCAAAAAAAAGAAAAGAAGAAAAGAAGGAAATAACATAAACAATAGTTTTCAAGATATTTGACTTCAAGCAATAAAGGAGAGTGATGTTGCAGAGAAGAGAGACAGACAAGATAAGCCCTACAACTCCTTGGGGCACTGCATTAGAGAGTTTCCATCTCACAGAGCAGGAAGGAGAAACTGGGGCAAAGCCCAGTAGATTCCCTGAGTAGAGGAGACAGAGTCAAGAGGCTGGTAAGAACAAAGCACCTGAAGTCCATAGGCAGAGGTTGGAGAGGAAAGAGATGAACAGAGAGAACACTGGTGATCTGCAACACACCCCTCTTGAGCTTTCAGCAAAGCACTGATCAGTGCATGCAAGCAAGTAAGGAAACTCATCAATGCTGGGAAAAGAACCATCTGAAAGGATTAATTGGGAAATAGTGCTAACATGCACATGGGGTTGGGAATAGTGCCCATTCATATCATCCAGACTGGAAACCTCATAGTTCACTGTCCTTGGTTAGAGTACTCAGAAGGTTCTTACCTCAGTAGTGAGCCCTAGACTAAACACTGCTCTGGTGTGAGCGAACAAATTTTAAAAGCAAGAACTAAAAGGATCAAATCCCCTTCAATTCAATGTTTCCTGAACAAAGTTCAAGCATATAAGAATACAAAAATATCCAATACACTAAAATTCCAAATGTCTGGCATTTAATCGAAAATTTCCAGGCATACAAAAAAGTTGGAAAGTATGACTCATGTTGAGGAAAAAAAATCAATTGAAACTTATACAGAATTGACACAGATTATTATTAGCAAAGAAAGACAATAAGGTAGTTATTATAACAGCCATCCATATGTTCAAAAAGTCAAATAGATACACAAAAGATACTAAAATTTGAAAATTTCAATGTCTGAGATGAAAAAATACACTGTATGGGATTACTGGCAGGTTAAACACTGCAGAAGAAGAAATCAGTGAACTTGAAGACAGCAATAGAAATATTCTAAGGAATTAAAAGGGAAAAATAATAATTTAAGAAAATAAATAAAACATCAGTGAGGTGTGTGACAAAACAAAATCAAGTAACCTAATATGTGCTTTAACTCATATATGTGGTAATCGAGTCCTTTAAGAAGAAGAGACGGGGGAGGTTAGAGAAAATATTTTAAGAAACAATGACTGAAACTTTCCAAATCTGATGAAAACTATACAACCACCGATCCAAATAGCCTAAGGAACTCCAAACACAAGAAACAGAATAAAACAAAACCAAAGAACACCAGAAACAAATTGCTCAAAACCTTAAAAGCAGCTAGAGAAAAACAGATATGTCACACTCATAGAAACATAGACACAGATGGCTGTAAATTTCTCACCAGAAGAAAAGCAAGTGAAAAAACAGCAGAGCAGTATTTTGAAAGTACTAAATGGAAAAATGTCACCCTAGAATTCTATATTGAGTGAAAATAATTTACAAAAATGAAGGTGAAATAACAACTTTTTTCAGACATACAAAATTTGAATGAATTTCTCACCAGCAGATCCACACTACAAGCAATATTAAAGGAAGTCTTTGAGGCAGAAGGAAAAGGATACTGGAAATATGGATTAATACAAAGGAATGAAGAATACCAGATTTACAAGGAAGTTATCATGTAGATTTTAAATGTCTTTTAAAAATAATTGAAAGGGTGAGACTTCTAAATGGCTGAGTGAGAAGCCTGGCAAATCCTACCTCTCAAAAGCAATGATAAAACTTGAAAAAAAATGTTAAGGATAACAACTAAAGGACACTGGAAACTGACCACAGACATATAACAGATCTAGAAGCATATATTCAAGAAAATCTACTGAACCTCAATAAGGACAGTGGGAATCTGTGTTCTTTCAGCTAGAGGCTGCTCCACCTCCAGCCCCTCGGCACTGAACTTCTACTGTGCTTCTAGGGCTGCGGAGCCAAGCACATGGAAAATTCCTTCACAAGGGACACTGTCAACAACAGCTATCTCCGTGACAAGCAATAAGGGAAGGCCAACATTGCAGCCAGCCTGAGAGTTCAATGCTGTTGGTGGTAAAGCACTGATAGGCTGACCAGCCAGACACTTAACAAATTTAGAGGAATTTGGAGGAATCAAATTTGTACCAGCGGTCAGGGAACACATCCCTGAGGAAGAGATATTTAAGTGGAGACCTGAATGATGGGATGTGGACAGACAGGTGAAAAACTTGGGAAGAAGTATTTCAAGCCAAGTAAACCACTTACGCAAAGAAAAGAGTTTGTTGGGGAGTCTTGAGTTGCATTATGTGGGTGAGTTGAGTTGGAGAGATTTGAAACGACTTAGGGTATAATTTGGAGATAGCATATTCAGAATTTGATATTCTTTAGATGTGTAGGGACACATGTGTCAAAGGTGACTCCCATGTGTCTAGTGTAAGTTCCTGTGAATGATGGAATCATTAGCCAAGACAAGGAAAACTAGAAGAAGAATAGGTTAAGGGGTGGGGTGAGTCAGGTCAAGAAAGAAATTTGAAACTCATTAAGTTTTATGTACTTGTGAAAGAACAATGTTCCTGATAAGAGATTGATTCCGTTTTCTTAATAATTGGTCCTATTGTCCAACTCTGAGGTTTTTCAAACATCACAGGTCATTTCAGGATTAAAATTCTGGTAGCAAATTATAACATTTTAAGTGCCTAGAAGTTATTCCTTTAGACTAATTTAGTTACTATAACCCACTTTGTTTTGCTGCACTTTATTAGATGTGTATTGGTATGTCTTTCAATATTTACTTTCAGCAAAAGCCTTAGATGTATTCCTTTAGATGCAATAATTTGGGAGGTGATTAAAAATAAATCAGTGAGTAATTGTGTAATAACTTTAATTGAAATTAAATAAATTAACATAGCACTAAACAAATGTCTAGTATGTAACAAATTACATACAAAAATATGAGAGGCTGTTCTGTTTCATATGATTTTAGGGTTAATATTATTTTAACTTTAATATTTTTCTATTTAATATCAGATAAAACCATAAGGCTATATTATCAAAGTTTAGCAAAATTTATCGTGTTTACCCTTAGATAAAAATCTATCTTCTATTTATACTTGAACATAAATTGAGAATGAGAAACCTATGCCCAAGTTTGGCTGGTCTACAAAACATAGACATTTCCCCTCACCTGCACTGGCTCCCTAGCACCTGGAGGACAGAAATTGTGCCTTACTCATTTTATTCAGCTGGGGGCCTTGAATGGGGTAAAAGCTCTGTAAACATGTATTGAATTGACTGACACTTTTTCTAATTGAGTTTGAGTATTTTCTACTGTTGCCATAATTGGAATGGATGATACAGATCAGTGTTCTCTCATATGACTAAAGACCATTATTAACTTCCCGAGTTTTTCTTTGTCATGGTGACTATTTCTCCTTTCATCCTATGTTCTTCTGTTCCTATTAATGCATTTTCTAAACTGAAATCTACTTAGAGCAGAACCAGTACTGAACAGAAGGAAGTTCCATATGCAGACTTTTCTCTTGATATTCTCCCTAAATATTTCAAAATACACATTATTTTTATAGAATGTTAACAACAGGTTTATAAATATTGACACATGTTGATGTTGTTATATAAAACCTACATGTTTTTCACTGCAACAGTCTATGTATTCTTTTTTTTTTATTGGAGTATAATTGCTTTACAAAGTTGTATTAGTTTCTGCTGTACAATGAAGGGAATCAGCTATATGTATACATATATCCTCTCCCTCTTGGACCTCCCTCCCCACCCCCATCCCATCCATCTAGGTCATTACAGAGCACCGAGCTGAGCTCCCTGTGCTATACAGCAGGTTTCCACTATCTATCTGTTTTACACATGGTAGTGTATTTATGTCAAACCTAATCTCCCAGTTCATCCCACCCTCACTTTCCCTCCCTGTGTCCACACATCTGTTCTCTACGTCTGTGTGTCTATTCTTGCTCTTCAAAGAGGTTCATCTGTACCACTTTTCTAGATTCCACATATATGCATTAATATGCGATATTTGTTTTTCTCTTTCTTACTTACTTCACTCTGTATGACAGACTCTAGGTCCATCCACATCTCTACAAATGACCCAATTCCATTCCTTTTTATGACTGAGTAATATTCCATTGTATATATGTACCACATCTTCTTTATCCATTCATCTGTCAGTGGACATTTAGGTTGTTTCCATGTCCTGGCTATTGTAAATAGTGCTGCAATGAACACTGGGGTACATGTGACTTTTTGAATTATGGTTTTCTCAGGGTATATGCCCAGTAGTGGGATTGCTGGATCATATGGCAGTTCTATTTTTAGTTTTTTAAGGAACCTCCATACTGTTCTCCACAGTGGCTGTATCAATTTACATTCCCACCAACAGTACAAGAGGGTTCCCTTCTCTCCACACTGTCTCCAGCATTCATTGTTTGTAGATTTTTTGATGATGGCCATTCTGACCAGTGTGAAGTGATACCTTATTGTAGTTTTGATTTGCATTTCTCTAATTATTAGTGATGTTGAACATCTTTCCATGTGCCTCTTGGCCATCTGTAAGACTTCCTTGGAGAAATGTTGAGTTCTTACGCCCATTTTTGGATTAGGTTGTTTGTTTTTTTGATATTGAGCTGCCTGGGCTGTTTGTATATTTTGGAGATTAATCCTTTGTCTGTTACTTAGTTTGCAAATATCTTCTCCCATTCTGAGGGTTGTCTTTTGGTCTTGTTTATGGTTTCCTTTGCTGTGCAAAAGCTTTTAAGTTTAATTAGGCCCCATTTGCTCATTTTTGTTTTTATTTTCATTACTCTAGGATGTGGGTCAAAAAAGATCTTGCTGTGATTTATGTATTCTTTTAAATAAACACAAGATTTTAAAACAGGCAATTATATGTTCTATTCCCTTCTTCTATTCCCTCTTAACCAATTTGATTTTCAATGCCTGATTTGACACAGGACTACAGTGCCACATGGATGACTTGTAGATCCCCATGGGGCTTACCATTCTGTACCTATCTAGTCCAGGTTTCTAATAATTTATGCACTCTTTCTCTCCTTTCTTCCCTATTCCTTTCCTGTCTTCCTTCCTTCCCTCTCGTATTCAAACAATAAACACAATGATAAACATAAAATTACATTACAGTAGTGGGGCTAATACAACACAATATGACAAGGAACACTTGAGAATGACACAGAGCATGAACATGGGGAGACAAATTAGATGGCAGAAAAGAAGGGACAGAAGAGACCCAAAAGATGACTAACAACCTCGTTAAAGAAATGAGGGTAGAACTGGGGATGATTATCCAGATGTGTGGGGCTTCAGATACCTGTGTCAAGGATGTCAACTTGGAATTGGTCAGACAGTATGTAAATGTTGTTGAAAACTTAAGAAAGTGGATGAAAACTCAAAAAGAAACCCTTTTAGAGTGGAATACGAAGGCTAGAATAAGTACATAGGGAATGCTGACATTGGATGGAGGGGACTGCTAGAGAGGGGCAGGGCAATGGAAAGGGAGGAACCCCATGCCAGACACTAGCCTTGGTATGCAGGTCAGCAGGGACTCTAAGAAGACCCCATGCACTCCATTTCTACTCTAGAAATGGGGGAAGGGCTTTTCAGTTAGTGAAAATATATATGCCAAGCCAAGAAGCCATGAAAATCTGCAATTTTTACAGGAATAGTAAATATCATTGTAAATGGAATGTAAAAAGATGAAACTGAAAAGAGAAGTTGCATATAAGAGACATTAAATGCCAAGATAAGCAATTTGGACATTCTCTCACTATCAACAGAGCAGTGGAAATACACATCAAAAAAGATAATAATTATCACTTTGAGCTGTAAACCATATCACACTAAATTACTGCGAAAAATAAAAATGCAAAGTGCTACACTTGAGTAATTATTAATAATAAGAATGAAGACAAAACAGAGCCACTACTATTGAGGAATGTATTTTGTGTTGTTTTACAAATAGTGGTGATTATTTTCTGTTTGCATTTTTATGCTAGGAGTCCCTTATGCCCAACAGCTCGTGTTTGTTGAATTTAGGATGCATGCAGGTTCCATGACAGCTGCACAGCCAACTGACCCTTCAGGGGACCAGATCTTCCTGGTACCGACCTCTAACCCAAGAAAGTAGAGTAATATCTCCTCACGAAGAACGTCAAGTTAACGGCAAATCCCCATCGAAGAGCATGTTCTGCTTTGAAGTCAGTAAACCTCAAGTTGTTTCCAGAGTAATGGGAGAAGGAGATGTTAATTTCATGGGATCAAAGAGAAACTCTAAATATCAGGTGTCCTAGCCATTGCAGCAGTGAGCACACCAACAGATCCCAGAAACAAAAGGATGAAGGTTAATGATCAATGGAAAGAGGGAAAATAGATTCACAGCAATGCAACACCATCTATGCTAAATGTTCCATGGACTCATAAATACTAGAGAGCAGAGGTGGGGTTAGGAAGCAGAGCCAAAGTGGAACAGGTCATTAGGAAGGGGTATGAAACAGAGGCTGAAGGTGACCCTTGAGTATGGGATGGGTGGCTTGGTGAGACTCACCTCCAGAACCACCCATTGTCTGTTGGGTTACCAAAGTGGAAATGATATCACTGCTATTCAACAACTCATGTCCACCCCCATCCCTGTACCATGAGAACACTAAATTCCTGCTCCCACAATTTATATATGCTGTTTCTTCCTACAAGCACCATCTCTGCCTCCTGTCTCACTGCCCATGCCCTCTGCTTTGAAAATCGACTGCTGGAAATGTTCCTTTTCCCACCCAACTGACTGAATGCTCTATTCACCATGCCCCATGTTCATGTTACAATATTTTATATTTGTTTTGTACAATTTTATGACTTCTCATAAAATCCTGACAAAGAAATAAATAATTTTAGAAGCGTCCCCCACATCCAATACAGTTCTCTGCAAATAAATAAATTCATATATGACAAGTGAGGGAATAAAGAAATCAATGTCTGAATAGTATGGTAGTTATGAAAACAAAATTAGGAAAAAAGACAGTTTTAAATCTTAGATTCAATACGTAATAGCTCCAGCGAACTTCTTAATTTCTTCAAGGTTCAGTTTCTTCTTTCTCTGAAGCAGTGAGATTACTACTATACTGAATTCATTTGGTTGGTGTGGGAGATGAATGAGAAAATGTCTGTAGGAGGTAGGATCTGACACATTAAATATCCTGTATACGGTAGATCTTATGGTTACACTTTTCTGCAAAGTTAATGCTCTGATCAGGTACAGAATGAGGTGTGACCAAAACCCCAAGATGTTCCCATCCAATGTATTCTTTGGGTTATTCTCCAGTTTTCTAGAATATTGTTTTTTAAATTAATTTTTTCATTTTGTGTTAATTTAAGAAATACCAATATATTCTGGACCTTCAAAATGGCAGCTGTAGAGTTGATCCCCTATATATTTCACTGAATGCTTTTATGCCCATGTTTATGCTCACATTGGCTGCCAGTTCTTTTATTTTTATCATCAGTGGGGAAGAGGGAAGACATAATACATAAATGATGTTCAAAAGAAGGTTCCACAGTGATGCAAGTAGAGGGAAAAGTGAGTCATCATGGGGAACAAGGAACACGAGGACACCTGCACTCACCTGAATTCCCACAGGAGGATCATCCCAGTGTCAGAAGACAGCACCATCACTCACAATAAGTAACTGCTCTTGATTTGAACTTTGTTCATTTTATGAACTGCCTGCTATGAAACAGATATTCTGCTAAGCTCTGCGAAGCTAAGATTCTAAGGCTCATTTCAGGTCCTCCTCTGAATTCAACCTTAAAATAACTATAATATTATCAAGACTTTCCATAAACCCAGTTCTACACGCACAGGTATTTAAAAGGTTGAAGAAGTCAAGTTCAGTTTTCCATTTGGTGTTTAGAACACATCACTCTGTCATCGATTTCCATCAGGGAATAAACACCACTTACTGTATGCACATCCGTACACTTCAATCCTCATCCCAATCCTGCCCTTGGGATTCCAGGTTAAGGGGAGGAAGCGCAGGAATCTGGCTTCGAAGGGAGGCTGGAGTCTGTAGTGCACCACGCTGTCTGCATTTGTGTTTCCTGGAAAACCCTGGGAGAAAATGGAGAAAGGCGTCAATGTGTCTGCAGAATATCGTCTTCCTGTTGTCACTGCACATGCTAATGAGCAATCAATGGTTCATTTTGTTAATATGCAAATGATGCTTGCTTTTGAGAAACTCTGCTAACATTTAAGAGGGATGTGACAACCTCTCTTCAATGCCTGGATTAGTGACCATCATCTAAATTTTCCTTATTTGCAGGGTAGTTTAAGTTTCAATGGCAAAATTAAAGCAGCTGTAAACCTGCTACTTTTGAAGGCTTGCTTTTAGAAAGTTACTCATCCCCTAAATCATTTCCTAGCCTCCAAGCAGTCAAGACACTCACAAGCAACCTCACATCCAGGACAATCAAGCACGCTGGGAACCTGCAGGTTTTGCGATAAGAATCCTAGATCCAAAAATTTGAGTGCTGGGAGGGAAACTGATCAGTGTTCTAGTTCAAAACCCGTAAGTTATAAATACAAAACTCAAGCCTGAGAAAATGAAAAGATTCTGTGGAGGCAGGACAGCTATTATCCAGCATGGCCAGGACAAGATCCTGGGGCTTCGGATTTCAATCCCTGTGTTCATTGTGTGTTGTCAGGCTGCCCCAAGTCATCAGCATTTAGGGGGTGCTTGGGAGAAACACATCAATGCCACCTGCTACAAGACAGAGGTGTGCTTTCTTAGCCACAGTCATCTGGCTTCATGCTAGAAGGGGTCAGCATGAGAGCAAAGGAACTTGTTATAAGGAGTGTGACTTCTTTTTCATGGTGTTCTTTTTAATGTAAGTATCAGCAAGAAGGGAAAACAAAGAATGCATGATGTTGTTGTACATATAGCATCTTAACAGAAAACGTTGTCCCATCTAAGACCTGACCAGTTTAAGCTCTGAAAACAGAGTAAGGGCTCTCAGGTATGGGTCTCTTCTGAAATCTACTGTCAAATGTAAAAACTATCTAAATTTCACCAATTTTTTGGAACCCACAGTGAAAACATAAAATGTATATTTTGGGATGGGTCACCTTCAAGTTCTGCACTCTTTGATTTCACAAATTTTTATTATCCAGAAGTCAAAGGTGTTCACATAATAGTTCTCCATTATAAATAAATGGAGAAATATAAATAGTTCTCCGTAATAAAATGAGGGAACAAAAGGGGTCGATGCTTTCTCATGCTCACTTGCACTAGAGGTACAAACCCACCTACCTGCCATGCAGTTAATACAAACAGCCAGATATAATTATGCAGCCCAGGAGCAAGACTCTTTAGTTCTACCAAAAATGATGCTTGCCTAGTTATTTAGCTTTGTGAAATGCTGAGCCAGGTTTAACAACCAGACCAAACAAAGCCAGTAATCAAGTTTGTGAATCATGACCACCCGGGAGATTTCCTTGGTATAAATAGATGGAACTAAAAAAACCCAGAAAACTCAAATGTAATGAGAGTGCATGTCCCAGACATTATAAAGAAAGTCGTTAGATTATAAGCCTATAAAATTCCTTACACTAACTCATCAAAATTCCAGGATAGAGTCTTGTTCCTACTTTACACATGAAAATGCTGACTTCCCCAAGGTCACAGAGGTAACAAGATGGAGAAGGATTTTGTGGAAGCTGGTTGCCACAGGTTAACTCTGCATAGGACTGCCTAGGCCACTGTTGAAACTCTGAACCTAGAGTAGAGCTTCTGAGGAAGCACTGGTGGCTCTTCGCTTCCATGGAGGACTTTTCTTCCTATTCCTATGAGCTTCATGTTTTCACTTGTTAGAACAAAGCAAGAGTGGGCCTTTGTTCCCAACATTCTATGCTCAGCCTGCACATTTATGTCTGTTCTAGAAACACCAAAGCAAAATTATATAATCCAAATAATAGATTATGCCACATTTTTAAAAGATAAACATTAGCTTAGTAAAAACTATGAGATTATTTCAGCAATAAGCCCCAAATGTCTGAGTGGCATGCTAGTAGAGATCCCTTCTACTCCAAACTCATTTCATTTAAATTTCTGTATCTTTAAAGAAATGTATCATTTATTTATATTCAAAGGAACTATATAGGACAAAAATAATGTAATTTCTTGAAATTAGAATTAATTAAGATAATCACATAGGTATACATGTATGTATACATAGGTACATACATTTCAAATATTTGATTGTGATTAAAATCACATATAATGAATGTTTTGTGTGCAGATCTCAGAAGTTGTAAAGAGTGTGTTCTTAATCTCCTCTATTCGTATACTATTAACATCGATTATTCTCACCTGAAATATTTCTTGACGCGTACTCTGTCTCAGAAAACAAAGAGTATTCTGTATTAAATTTCATTAAAACAACAAGAGAAATTCCTTTTGCTGTAGGGCATTGTCATCACACCAAGCTGAAGTACAGTTTTCAGAGTTTGTATTCAATAAACAAAATACTTCAGAAAGAAGTAATAATATACAAGGAAAATAAAACAATTTAAGTAGCACTCCTAGGAAATAATTTCATTATGTAGTTTATCCTGAGGTTTACAAGTTTTGTCAGCTACTAAAATAAATATCAATTTTACTTCTTACCTTGAATTACAACCTTAGAATTGCAGCAAATGTAGGAGGCAATGTTCCTCTCCTGACTGTTTATCTGGATGTCTTGGACATTGAACCTTGGATTCAAGACGGGATGCAGAGTCTGACAGATGAGCTCTCTCTACCAAATGCACCAGTAATAACCAAAACACCAGCCACAGCCACAATCACAGCACCCACCACTCCTGGAGCATTTACCTCCAGGTGCGCAGTGCGTGGGTTACATTTCAGACATTATCTCACTTAATTAGTACTCATCTTTAAAGTAGGTTTTACCAAACTGGTTTTGTACACAAGGGAACTGTGACTTGCAGCAGATATTACCAGCTTAAGGCCACGCCCTAGGCAGTGGTGGAGATGGGAAAATGCTGCTTATACCCACATCACCCTGGGGTCCAGTGTAAAGACAGGGAGTGGACATTCTTGAATTCTTCTTTGGAGCACAGAGGCAGTGAAAAGAGCTTACCTGATATTGGCACAACGATTGTGAACACTTGAAAGAAAAGATGATGTAGGTCAACGATTTCACTTTCATTGAACAAGAGAAATGAGTGAGTGCCTCCATGGTGGTGTTTCATTCATTAACCAAGAAGTTTGTTTTAACGCGTGAAAAAATGAAGCTCGTAGGAACAGGAAGAAAAGTCCTCCATGGAAGCGAAGAGCCACCAGCGCTTCCTCAGCAGCCCTACTCTAGGTTCAGAGTTTCAACAGTGGCCTAGGCAGTCCTATGCAGAGTTAACCTGTGGCAAACAGCTTCCACAAAATCCTTCTCCATCTTGTTACCTCTGTGACCTTGGGTAAGTCAGCATTTTCATGTGTAAAGTAGGAACAAGACTCTCTATCCTGGAATTTTGATGAGTTAGTGTAAGGAATTTTATAGGCTTATAATCTAACCATTTCCTTTATAGCATTCCTCTGTTAGCTATTACAGAATTAAAAAAGCAAACCAACAAAACTCTTTCCACTATTGATCACCAGAACCACTTTAGCTTGATGTAGACTCAATAGTCAATAGCTTAAGGACATCCCAACTGAACGTTTTATCCACTATTAAGAACAAACATTGTTTGATAAAGTTTTCAGTTTCTACAAGCATGTTTTTTTTTTTGCGGTACACGGGCCTCTCACTGCTGTGGCCGCTCCCATTGTGGAGCACAGGCTCCGGACACGCAGGCTCAGCGGCCATGGCTCACGGGCCCAGCCGCTCCACGGCATGTGGGATCCTTCCGGACCGGGGCACGAACCCATGTCCCCCACATCGGCAGGTGGACTCCCAACCACTGCGCCACCAGGGAAGCCCTACAAGCATGTTTTTTAGCTACGTGCGAAAGTGACTAGAGTCTGTGGCTTGTGGTCCACTCACATGCTATAAACGTATTTCCAAAATAATTTATTTAGAAATTGATGATGCTGGGCTTCCCTGGTGGCGCAGTGGTTAAGAATCAGCCTGTCAATGCAGGAGACACGGGTTCGAGCCCTGGTCTGGGGAGATCCCACATGCCGCGGAGCAACGAAGTCCGTGAGCCACAACTGCTGAGCCTGCGCGTCTGGAGCCTGTGCTCCACAGCAAGAGAGGCCGCGATAGTCAGAGGCCCGCGCGCCACGATGAAGAGCGGCCCCCACTTGCCGCAACTAGAGAAAGCCCTCGCACAGAAACGAAGACCCAACACAGCCACAAATAAATAAATAAATAGCAAATTAGCATCATACTTAATTCTGAATATTAAAAAAAAAAAGAAATTGAGGATGCTTCTGAAAAGCTGCCAAGTCCTCATTTAGCTTGTTTAGCCATCACATCAGTGGCATCTAAACAATCATGAGAAAGGATCGGTACGAGGCTCGTGTAGGGCCATGGTTTCTGGTGTAATGTTGAGTCATCACAATGCTGTACTGAACGACCTTCAGGATGCCTATAATGCATTTATCAGTTTAAGGTTGAAGTATTTGTGACTTAAGAAAGACTTTCACATCAATTCTTTACTTCAGTATGTGAGAGGCACTGCTTATAGCAATAGGTCTCAATGCATTAAAAATAAATGAGGATTGTCTCTACTCTCTGTCACCAGGAAATCAGGGATTCATAATTCAAGCACACTGTTAAGAGTATTTTACCACCTCTGAGGTAAGGGGTAGGATGTTGTTGGGATTCAAAAGGCACACAGAAATCCCCAAGTTCTAATTCTGGCCTTTTTAATTGCTGGACCGTGAAGATCTTAGACAAAACATTTTACCTTCCCAACTCTCAGCTTCTTCATGAGTAATGTGGGAACAGTAATAAGTATTATTGTTAAAAATAGTAATACTCTGTTCCTGTTATTTCCAGAGGTTCACAGACCATGAAAAAGTATACTAAAATTACTTCCTATAATCAGACAATGAAAAAGTTGTACTAAATTGCTTTAAAGCAAATGGTCTTGTTAATTATTTTTAATATTTTCTTGAACTGCAAAATACTACAACATTTATACATGAATAAAATTGAGGAAAGTATCCTTTCACTTTAGTTTTATCGAGTGAACTAAAAATTCAGTAACACGGTTTGTGATGCCAAATATGTGACCTTGTTACAGGGAAGAATCAAATCTGACTACATGTTGAATCTGCTTCTTTTACTTTAACCTTTGCTTCCTGTTGCTTTTGTTCACTAAAAGGATATTGTCTATACATAATGGCCTGCCTCGGGGAACCCTGCCCCTCTGCCTGAATGTTAAACCAAAGTGCCTTTGTTCAGGGAAACATCTGGACTCTGTCCACCTGTGGATGGCTGCAAGAAAGAAGAAATTAACACATCCCCTCCCCGAGGCCGGCCATTCCAGGGGATATTTGCAGAACTTATGGCCTTTTTACTTTACTTCCTCATCTCCTCCCCCTCTCTGTGCTATATAAGAAACTGGCATCCAAACCCCGGTAAGATGGTTATTTTGAGACTTTAGTCTGCCATCTTCTCTGTCTGCTGGCTTTCCGAATAAAGTCGTATTCTTTCCCTCAATACGTCATCTCTGATTTATTGGCCTGGTGTGCAGTGAGCAGAATGAACTTGGACTCGGTAACAACCTCAGTTTATCCAGATGCGGGTGCTTTGTACCAGGTGAACACTAAAGTTTTCCCTTGTGTAGATAAGTTTACCTCAACACGTTCCAGAAGGTAAAAGAATAATCTCTCCTTCGGCTTGATTAATGTAAGCAAACATCTACCTAAAGTGCACTTAAAATATTTGCTTTCCAGACATTTATGTAATATATTCTGCCATGAAAATCTCAAGTTGTGGTCAATGTGTTGGAAAAAGTATGCACTTAACCAGTATTGCCAGTTTTGGTTTATGGCCTCTTGGTGGAAGCAAATCATGAGAGTCAAAAGCAGAGACAACCATCTCTGTGTGTCCCACCACCTTCTCCTACAGCAAGAGGGAACCCACCTGCCCCATGGCTGAGCACAACTACACCACACAGGAACTCATAGCGCCTGGCCCTGAAATAATCCAAAACCCAGGGCCAATGCAGATATGTGAAACTGGGTCCTAAATGCTGCTTTTAATTGACATGCTTTTGTTATCTGTATTGTTTAGACAGCTGCAACGTAAGAAATATTATTAAAATCAAGTATTTTTCAAACACGTTGCTAAAGTTATAGGCTTTTACTTTTTTTTTTTTCCCCTCCTGCTTGAAATATTATTAATCTAGGATGGAAGACAGCTCACCCTTCCTATGCAGCAAAAGTACAGCTCAAGTTTCTCAATACTCTTTCCTTCCCAATCTTTCTAAATGATCAGGAAGAAAACATTTTAGAAGACATATGGGAACATATCTTTTGCTGGCAAAGATGTTGAAAACAGAGAAAAAGTCAGAAAAAAGTTACGTCCGATGACATCAAGACCATATTTTGAAATTGTTACCGACCAGGGTTCTTGGCGTCCTTAAACTATAAAAATTGATCAAAGGCCAGACAAGAAATTCAGGCAAGGCTTTATTGGGGCCCCTGCTGCAGCAGGGCAGAGCGCGAACAAATAACAGGTTCCTTTGTTTGCTTGCTCCCTAAGGGGGGGCGAGCTTGTTCCTTATATGGCAGTGGTCCCCAAACCTTTTTGGCACCAGGGACCAGTTTCATGGAAGACCATTTTTCCATGGGTCGGCAGGGGGTGGGGTGGGGGGATGTTTCAGGTGGTAATGTGAGCGATGGGGGGCAGCAGATGAAGCTTTACTTGCTCCTCTGCCACTCACCTCCTGCTGTGCAGCCTGATTCCTAACAGGCTGAGGCCTTGGGGGTGGGGACCCCTGTTATATGGCATGAGGGTAGGGGTGTGTCCAGGGGTCGGGCCAGAAGGGTGGCTTAGGTGGTTTGCCCACCCCTTAGGTGGTGTTGTGTGCAGGGGGCACATGCAGTACCCTGCTTTTGCTCTGGGCTCTTCAAAAGTGGCAGTTGGGTTTTTTGGTCTCTTTGTATCTTTTGTCCAGAATTTGCCCCCAATGAGATGCACATAGTTACTTTTAGTTCTATATAGTTTCTTTGTATTTTGTTGCTCGAGGAGAGGTGTGTCGAGGTGCAAGCACTGCAGCACTGCAGCAAAGGGCTCCAGGTCCCAGCAAAGGGTCCCAGGTCCCAGCCTGTCTCAAAATCAATATATGGCTGTTGAAAACAATACTAGAACACTGCAAATAAAAGTATGTTATTTGATACATGGCACAAATTGAGTTCTGACAAATGAATTGGCTTCTAAACTTCAAGCGTAACACAAAAGAAGAAAATGAAGTATGGTTAGTGTTATAAGGAGTGCCTCAAATGAGTGTTGGGTAGTGGGCATATTCTATTAGCAGCTTCAAGGAATTAAATAAATTAATGAAATTAAAGGAATTAAAGTATTTAACTGTGAGTCTAGACTGTTTTAGGAATACTGGGAGAATAGCACTAACCCAGTGGCCTCCTGTATATGTTGAAAATAGTAATATGCAAATTGGGTGATTTGTACAAAATTTAGGAAGATTTCTCATTAAGAAGTTCCATTGACTTAAGGTGATACCAATATGTGTTTAGTTCAACATTAAACTACTTCAAATGGTAGGGAATTCCTTTAACCTACAGTTATGTTGAAGCCCTAACCCCAATTACCTCAGAATGTGACTGTATTTGAAGACAGGGTCTTTAAAGAGGTGATTAAGGTAAAAGGAGGCCATTAGGGTGGGTCCTAATCCAATCTGACTGGTGTTCTTATTAGAAGAGGAAATCTGGACACAGAGAGGCACCAGGGAAGTGTGCACACAGAGGAAAGACCATGTGAGGACACAGCAAGAAGACAGTCATTTGTCAGCCAGGGAGAGAGGCCTCAGAAGAATCTAACCCTGCCAACACCTCGATCTGGGACTTCTAGCCACCAGAACTGTGAGAAAATACATTTCTGTTGTTTAACCATCTGAATGTGGCATTTTGTTACTGCAGCTCGAGGAAAATAATACTCTTAGCTTCTGGATTGGCCTGTGGTGGCCTTGCTGAGTGACTTGGATCAGTGAGTCCCTTATGGCTCTAAAGAGCCACAATCCATTATACTCATGACCCTCAGGGTCTCACAAGGTTTGTATGCTAGGTGGGTGCCACGTTTGCTACCGCTCTCTAAGTCTGCCTTATTTCCAAAGTAGTTTAAATTTCTCCTCAGACCATCACTGACCAGTCTAGTTCTGGCAAGCAGAAGGCACTCTCAGTGGCATTGTTGAAATTCAGGAGTTTTTCAAGTTTAATTGTGTCTGCCAGTTGAATTCCCGGAAGAGTATGTGGCTGAGAAGGACAATGATGGTGACTCCTAGCTAACTCAGACCATCCTTAACCACATTCCACACTGTCCGTGCCTAACAGACACTTGTTAATTGACTCAATTTTCAGGGCCAGTTGGTCATTTCTAGGCCTTTCCATTCTTTCTAGTGCTGGCTCCTTGTTTTTTCCTATAGAGAGGGCCAGTTCAGAGGTGTCTTCTATGAGTCATCACTCTTAAGGACTCAGGGAAATTACACTGAGTTCTTATTTTTGAAATGTGGCATCACTTATTTCTGAAATATGACAGATTAAGTGCTTTACAAGGGAATGACCATTTCTTAATGAATGAAGGGCCTTGGTCGTGCCCTCCTCAGGAGCAGAGCGTCCAGAGCTTCAGAAGGACTTGGTGTGTTCTGTCCACCTTAGCACAGGACCATGCTGGTATTTTCATGTAAGAAACTAAGGGTGTTAAACCAGATCATCTTATTAAAATAATAGAATATAAGATTGAAGGAAAGCTCCGAGGTAAGAAAGACTGAAGGAAAGGAAGAAAAGAAATCAGAACCAAAAGAGATAACAGTGATAACATCGCAGGCCTGAGTCACCATCCTGAGAAAGGCTTGCTGGTGTCTAGGAACCTGGATTTGGGGAGGGCTTTCACCACTCCCAGAATTGATAAGAGTGGCTCACTGCTGCTTAAGATGTTTATGCAAACAATGTGGTTGATGCTGAACACTTGCATTCCTTCTGGAATCTGGGATTTTGATATGTGCCAGGGAGAGGGTGCCTACATGATCATCCCCCATAAAAGCCTGGATTCCTAGGCTGAGGCTAAGCTTCCCTGGTTGGCAACATTTCACACATGTCCTCATGGCTGGAGGACTTAAGTGTGTCCTATGTGGTTCCATCGGCAGAGGACTCGAGGGAGCTTGCCTCTGGTTTCCTCCAGACTTTGGCCCACTTGCCTTTTCCTTTGTTGACTGTACTTTGTGTCCTTCTGCTGTAATAAATCACAGCTGTGAATATAACCCTATGCTGATCCCTATGAGTCCTTCCAGTGAATCATGGAGCCTGGGAGTGGCGTGGGGGACCCCAATACAGGAGTGATCACGGAGAACTGCCAGAGGCAAAGAACCCAGAGCGGAATGCAGCCTGGAGACATTCCCTATAGGACACGAGTCACCTCCATGAGAACTGCACAGAACAAGCTCTTAACATAGCATCCTCGTTTCCACCTGTCACAGATGGGCCTTACATACTAACAGGAGATCTGTTCTGCATTTCCACACTTTCAAGTAACAATCACAGGTCACAGGAAGACGCATGACACAACATACTTATATATTCCAAGCACTTTATCTAGTAACAGGACAACTCTACGAGGCTTTCTCAAGACTTGGCTTTTTTGGTGATTCCACTGCTTCTGAGAATGAGATTATTATCTTGCGCTCAATAAAACATACAAATAAATAAATGTGTTAATGTCTTTACTAACTGTTAGATTTTGGTAGACTAGTATAGGCTATGTGTGGTAGGATTAATTCTTAGATTTGTCAAAGTCCAAAAGAAGAGAACCAGGGAAGCATCAAACTTCACACTTCTCATCACAAGAAAAAGAATGTGCAATAATGTGAAGTGATGCTTGTTAACTTAACTTACTGTGGTAATCATTTCACAATATATACATATATCAGATCATTATGTTGTACACTTTAAACTTACACAATATCATGTGTCAATTACATCTCAATAAAACTGGAAACTAAATTTCACGCTAATGGTAGACATCTTGAACAAAAATTCCATTTTTAAATCATTTGTGAAGGAGAGTGAAAGCCACTGAACAACTTAACCCTTCTGAGACATTCCATATGGATTTTTAACCTCTTTCAAGAAGCTAACTGTCCATTTTAACATTAGGGAGAAGTAGACAATCCTGCAACAGTGGAATGAAAAATTCCTCCATTAAAAATTTTCTTCTCACATCAGAATATTTAGATTTATTCTACACTGCGTTTATAAGGGAAACATACTACCACAAGATTTTGCTCTCATTTATGCAAAAAATAGTAGCTCTCTTGAAGTGTTTGTCACAATTCTGATTTCAGAGGAAGTGTTAACTTAAATAGGATTTAGCCAAATTCGTTTAAAAATATGTCAAGATCGGGACTTCCCTGTTGGTCCAGTGATTAAGACTTTGCCTTCCAATGAAGGGGGTGCAGGTTCGATCCCTGGTTAGGGAGCTAAGATCCCACATGCCTCAGGGCCAGAAAAGCAAAACACAAAATAGAAGCAATATTGTAACAAGTTCAATAAAGACTTTAAAAATGGTCATACATATTTTTAATCTGTGCAAACACTCATGAGTTGTCTTCATGCATTTTAACAGAAATGGAATCATATTTTGCAAATTATTCTCCAACCTCCTGTTCCCATTTAAATCACTCACGCCCTACAGATCTTTCCATGTCAGAACATCTCAGTGTTGCTCATTCTTTTTTAACAGCTGCATGCTGTTATACTGAATGGACTTAAAATGATGTACCTTTCTGATATTGATAAGCTTCTAGGCAGTTGTGGGGCTTTTGGTTTTGTTTTTTTTCATGTAGCTAGACAAGCCCCTAGTGATTAGACACGTGGAAAAGCTAAAGAGAGCATGTTGTTCCAGAGAAGTTCACATTAATATACAGCAGAGACTCTTCTCTCATGATTGGCTTCATGTCTCTCCAGCTCTGATAGATAATATCATCTAAACAAATATTTTTGGGGGGGTTTACCCATTTCTAGTGGGGCTGCACTTCTGGTTCCCTAACAACTTGCAGCTTCTGATCTGGGCAGAGTGAAGAACAAAACTAAAGGTGATGGTGGAGCTTGTGCCTAGGATGACACCCACGGGACTGAGAGAATGAAACAGCCACTGAATGATGCACGTTTGACCCTGGGGATGTCAGAGGTTTCTAAGGGAGCTTTTAATGGGCTAGTATTACAGGGTCACTTTTTAAAAACAGGTTCTACTTAAGTTGGACTGCATCCTTCTGCATATTTCTTTCTACCATCCTAGTTTCCTTCCAAACCAACGGGATGACAAACCATGCTACAATAACATGAACACGTCGGTTTATATGAGGGAGTAGGGAGTTTACCCTTATCTGGGGAATTCTGAAATAGAGATTCCTGAAGGCACTATTTCTACCTGAATGTTTTGCACACTGCTAACTAGTCACTTCTCAACTGTATGAGAGAGGAGTTTTTCTATGTACCATTTCAAATCAGAATCCAGTGGTATTTTACCATTAGGCAACAAAAGATCATCAGTTTCCAAAATTTAGTGAAATTTACAATAATTGAAAAAAAATTTTGTGCTAGCAAAAGTATCCAAGAGAGAAGAATCCAAGACAGGAGCAAATATATTATCAAATTATTCATGAAATGATAATGATGTTGTGTGTTTGTGGAGTGCTTCCCATAAATGATGCCCTGAGCCAAGCACTTGGCTCAGATCACCTCACTTAATTGTCTCGACAGTGTAATCACTCTCACCTAAATATGAATCCAATCAGTCTGACTGGTTGAAATGCAAGGAAGAGTTCACTGATGTTCCCTGGTTTATAAAGAAAATTGCTTGTTATTACTTCTGTTCTGGATTATTTCACAGACATTAGACCGAAGTTTTAGAAGAAAATTCCCCATTTTAGTTTAGCAGATCTTCCCGTTTTTATCATGTCTTAGTTATAAAAATTTCAGAAATGCAAATATATAATGTAATATAATATACTCTTTACAAAAAAATAAAAGCAAAGATTTATCTCATTCACGAAAATGCTAAAAAAGCAAGCTAGCAGAATTAATGCTTTAAACGTAACACCTGACTACTACAGGCTAGTGCAGATGAATAAACGTCTATAGAAGACGAACTATAGGGACTTCTCTGGTGGTGCAGTAGTTAAGAGTCCACCTACCAATGTAGGGGACACGGGTTTGAGCCCTGGTCCGCGAAGATCCCACGTGCTGCGGAGCAACTAAGCCCGTGCGCCACAACTACTGAGCCTGTGCTCTAGAGCCCACGAGCTCTGCAACATGAGAAGCCACCGCAATGAGAAGTCCGCGCACCACAATGAAGAGTAGCCCCCGTTCGCCACACTATACAGAAGGACTATATGATGAACAGCATCAAATTTATAATCATTGGGCAAACTACGAGGTACGATTTGAAATATACTAGAAATGGTCAGTGTCTTTCAAAATATCCCTTCTAGTCTTCCCCACAGTGTCTAAGGGGCCACCATGGCATTGAAATATTGATATACTGTGAATCTCAAAGACTTTTCAATCTTAAGAAGTGTCTTTCTGAAATGGAACTACCCTTTGTGGCATTCTTTTATTTTTTTAATTAATTAATTAATTAATTTTAAAAATAGATCTTTATTGGAGTATAATTGCTTCACAATACCGTGTTAGTTTCTGTTGTACAACAAAGTGAATCTTTTAAGTCAGGGTCTCTCATCCATTTATTCATCCAACAATATTACTTGAACCACAATTGTCAGCAGGCACCGTGTAAGGCTCTGAAGAGGACAGGGGACAGAGGCAGAGCTTTCCTAGAAAAGCTCACATTTTCACCTCCTTTATTCTCACCTGAGAGCAGCTGACACAGAAAGAGCAGGAGAAAATGTTGATGTCTGAGTAGGTAAGAGGGAAAGGACAGAACACTTTCTTTGACCACCTTACTATGAGCTGCTGTGGGCTGGCTCTGCGGACAGAACATAAAACATGTGGAAAGACCGTGCCTGGGTAAGTGGTTTCTACATGGACTATTTCTAAGACAGTGTTATGCTCTTACAATTTCTCACTTTCATTTGTATAACTGTCTCTGCTCTGAGTACATTTCAGAGAAAAATCTTAAGTGAGCATTCAAGTAAAGCAATGAAAATGTACTGCCGTGTGATCAAGCGGGTATTTTAGCGATTTATAATTATGCCTCTAGCATATAAAATGCTCCACACTTCACAAGTTGGGCTTGTTAGGAGGCAGATAAATTCATGAATATGTGCAGTCTCTATTATAGCTCTATCCTGGACTATTTTTCTTAAAGATTTTTATAGCTGCATATGAGGTGATTTTAAGAAAAATACTTTGACTACATTTTTCATTTTAAATACTCACTACAAATTGTGTAGGAATATTCAAAGATAGAATTCTCCTGTTCACCTCCTGTCTTGAAGAAGCTTTTACTTTGTGTTTTTGAGTGACATAAAGTCACTTTGACTTTGTGTTTGAAAGTGACATAAGTGTGGTAGGTGTCCTGATACAAGGATGGCATTTTCGGTTCCATGCCTGTTTCTCAAAGGTTCAATTAAGCACAGAGGACCGGGTGACTTCCTTACTGTTTCTGTGTGGGCTCCGCCTGTCCCATCACTGAGTCTGCCTGTCATCCTCGTGCAAACTGTTACAGGCCCCATGGGGTCTGTGTCCTGGCTTCCATGTTGGACCCATTAGGAGAGCCCTGGGGGACCATATGAGTTGCCCACAGGGTCCTACCTGAGCTCAGGGGAGTAAAGGGGGAGATTGAGGGCAGTGAGAACTCTCAGCACTGCTGCCCCTGGGCTCCCTCCCTGGAGGTAGTGATGAATGCCCAGACCTAAGAGCCTTCTGCCCATGTTTGCTGCACATATAAACTTAGTGAGGCAGTGATGAATTTGTGGAGAAAACAATATTTTTTTAAGTCAGAAGAACTAAATTAGAGTTCCTGACCTGTTGTGATTCCAACTTTGTATACATCTCTTAATCTCCATGAACCTCCATTTTTCTGTGCAAAAGAGAGGTAACAGTGATTGCCCTGACTACCTCCACGCTGGAAGATGTATTGGTGTTTTATGTACAATGAAAAACTATACAGGAGTTCCATGGCCAATGGTTTGTAGAATGAGGCAAGGTAGAATAAAAAGTGACAGAAGAAACAAGAACAGAAAGACGAGGTGTTCTTTTCTTTTAAACAATAACGAATTCACTGAGGAGTCTGAAAAGTGCCAGGAGCTGGGTGCTGCAGAGGCCAGCGGACACCATGGAAACCTCAGCGGGATGACCAGTGTTTCAATGTTACATCACCATTAACTAATAGGAAGCCAGTTTCCTCTCCCTGACTTTCAGAGAACTAAGGATTGTATATTTTGGAAAATAAGGTTGAAAATGAGAATAAAGGGTGAAGATGATTGGACTGCAAATTTTTTTAAAAATTTCCTATTTTCCTGCTGCCTCAACACCCAGGGGACCAGGTGTGTGGGTGTGCCCAGACTGGTTCCTGCCCCAAGATTCCCTTTTTTGCCCTCCCCGACTGTGACCTAGACATTCCAAGAAACAATGAAATCTCCTCAAGTCTTGTTTCTGCTCCACCCAGACCTGCCCAAGGTCCTCACTCTCTCTCGACTCCCCACCTGCTAGGTGGCTGCTGCATGGTGAGGTGCGCCCTGTCTTCTCCTCTAGGACCTGTGAGTATAATAAACCCTTTCATTTCTTTTGCAGAAATATTGCAGTGGCCCTTAAAGACCCTACAAGGGGGACTTACTACCCCATTTACAATGATACTGGCAGCAAATGGAATTTTAATTCCAAATATATGCAGTTTGGGAAAGCTAGATGATTTCCTATACAGACTATCTAGAAGGTTCTGTTGGCTCCTAGGCACCCAATAAGCTATTAGAGAGTCTGTTTCCTGGACGTTGGCTCACAATAGCTCAATTTCTCAGGCCCCATCTTTATTTTCATTCTCCCCATTTACACTGGGTGCTTATGACTATCAGCCATGGTTTATGACTAATAAAACCCTGTTGTGTAAAGTGCACTAGAGTGAGGACCTTGCACAACAGGTGATTTAGGCATAAGAAGCTATCCTTCTGCTGTATTCTTTTAAAATACTGAATAATTTTTTAAAACATGAATTACAAGTTGTCAAGGATGTCAGTCATGTACACGCGGATATGCAACTAAAACTGTGCAGGTGTATCCCTCAGATTGTTTAGTGCTTCAATTCATTTTTGAAAGACATTTTGTGCTAAGTGAATGTAATCTAACATATAATTTTGGTATGTTTTACGAAAGGGACAATCATACTTCCCACTATTATCATTTAATTAATATGAAAAGAGTTAGTTTGGCTTTTGCTCAATTTTGAATGTGATTTTTAAACCTCATTTTATTAATTTAGATGAACTATAGAACTATGGTATACCATAGTATCAGCAATTCAGAAATCCTCAATGCAGTTTAACTTTCAACCTGTTCCAAGAGGATTTAAGGGCATCGTAATGTCCCAGGGCTGTAAAAATTTGCTTGTGGATGCATTAAGCATATGCTTATCTCACATACAACTTTTCAGTCTTAGAATGAATGGTTTTTGTGAATTAAAAATTATTCTGCAAAAATTAGCATAGCTGTCCTTGCCTTTAAACATCACTCTGGTGAGCTGGTATTAGTAATAATGAGAAGAAACTTGTATCGACCCTGCCCCCCACCACTGATTAAACTACAATATGCTCTATACGCCATGAATCACTTCTTTTAAGAAAGCTATCTTATCGGATGGCAGCCGCTTATACCTGGAAATGTAGAAAATACTTCACTCACACCATTTACGGAGACTAACTGATGAGGAAACACCCAAGGCAGAGACAAATGAGACGGAGCTGTGCACTCAGGGATGTACAGGCTGGGATGCAGGAAGCAAAACTAGCACCAAGTGGCCCCTGACCTGACGTGATTCTGCAGGGAATTGCAGCAGATACGTTGGCTGGGAAATCAGGCAACGCTCCAGGAGGAGGAGGCTGCAGATTTGTAATTTAATAACGAGGAATTTAAACTGTTGCCACGAAAGGAGGGGCATTTCTAGTAGAGCAAACCTCCATGCAAAGGCCCGGACTTGGAAGAAGGAGGCGCGCTCTCCGGACAAGCGGGATGCTGGGTGGAACTTGGCTGAAGTTTAGGAAACAGGATGGTGAGAAGAGTCTGGGGAGTCAGGTCAGGGCCACTCTGTGAGGGGCCCTGAGTGTGAGAGTAAGGAAGTGAGACCACAGTCTCCAGGCAAGGGGGTGCTCAGGGAGGCACAGGGGAGAGGGAGGAATATGCCCACCTTCTCTGGGGGAAGATGCCTCCCCCCTCCCCCGGCCCCACAGGGGTGGGAGGTGAGGCTGGGGGATTTGCTTCAGAACACAGACAGGAATCTACTGTTATAGACTGCATCTGAAATGAAGAAAATTAGTAATCAGTAATGAGTTAAAATAGAGATCATTTCATTTGGAATTAGACAAATCCTTAAAAGGTGCTACATACACATGGAAGTTCATTTATCTTCTGGTGCAGAGTCAGGTTTTGGTTTTAGTTTTGTTTGTTTTCCCTTTTTTCTAACCAGCCACAATGAAATCAGGGTTGGGGTAGAGTTCTCAGTAGCAGTGACTCCATTCTGGAGGGAGAGGCAGTGAGCAGGGTCTCACCTCCTTGCCTGGATGCAGCTCACCAAGCTCTCAGGCAGGAGGGCGAGCACCCTGCCGTCTTCCGCGGTCCCGAGCCCTCATCCTTCTCCAGCCCGAGGTCTGAGAGGTGAGCGGTTCCTCCTTCCTCAAGGGCACAGCCCTGCCTTCCCCTCCTCAGGAGTCTCTCCTGGGATGAGCCCTGGGTGTGGGGCCCGGAGAGGCTGCCCCCGGCAGCTCCCTGTAGTACTGAGGGCTCCTCCCAGCGTTTGCCAGCAGCTTCCATGCTGGTGCTTGTTAGGGCCGCTGGGCTGGGAGGACGGGACCCACAGAAATGTGTCATTTAGTGAATCCACAAAGTGGCATCACTCAGCCTGGGTTGTTAGGATCACACCCAGATGGCCCTCAGGAAACATCCAATAGAAATTGGTAAGTGTCGGTCACCTGAAATGTACCTAGAGAGAGGAGATTCTGGGGCCACTTGGAAGGGAAGGGTTTAGGGGACTGGCAGAGCCAATGACAGCCAGACACAGGATAAGATAAGGCCTGGGTGGGTCAATAGGGAGACATTAGATGAAGTCATTAAAGGAGCTCAGGGTCAGGGTCTAACTGCAATACTAATTTTTTTATCAAATCAAATCCTGGCCACGTACTTCCTTGTGTGGAGTGAAGGCTGCCTTAGAAACTGGCATGTTTTTATATCTACAGTACTTCTCTCACTTCCTGAACAAGTATTGGCCTGGGAGCATTGTCAGTGCCCTTGAATTTTTGTGGGGTGTCCAGGCATGCAGTGTTCCATTTCCAGCAGCATCTGGAGAGATGGACACCACCCTCAGCAGAGGGAGCAGAGCTGTGTTTGAGAGGAAGCATCTCCAGTTATACAAGGTCAATTGGTTCTCTGTAAAAAGTGATACTATCCACATGCAGTTTAAAAGGCCCTTGTAGACATCACACATAACAGGTTGGCAGAGTAAAGACTCTTCTTCCAGCAGTGACGAGAATATGTTCCTGTTTTGATTTAAGTACATAACCAGAAACAGACTAAAAAGGCATTATAGAAACTATAGAAATGAGTCAAAGATCTACAACAAACAAGCGAACGCACAATCAAAAAGAGTCACATTTAAAAGGGTAGGAAACCTGCGGCATTTTTTAGTCATTTTTTAGTGCAGCTTGAGGAAAGTGGCAGCCAGATCCCCAGTCCCCTTTTGCAAACCTGAGAGAGATCAGACTGATCTGCAGTGTTCTAACCTGTCTGTGGGCTGCCTAAGGATTGGCCTTTTGACACCTAACTCAGAGTTCAGACAAACAAAAATGGCTCAGATCTCAGAATAAGGGAGCCATGGGAAGCAGCGGGTATGATTTGTAAAAACAGTTGCAAAGGTAACTATAGACCCACAGACACCAAGGGCAAGAGATTACTGATTGAGGAGTACAATAGAACAGCTAAGGCCCCAAGAGTAAGCAAGAGTGAGACTCTTAGAAAAGTAAGACATTTAAAAGCAGATGTATAAATAGAAGAACTGGGGGAAAAAAAAACACACGCACTGGTCCAGAGACAACACAGGCCTGAAAAGACCCTAAGACATCACATTAGGCTGATTACAAAGGTCTTCCCCTGTGCAGAGCAAGTATAAGAAGACTGGGAGAGGTGGCTGTTTTTTAAAATGCCCAGTTTTCAACAAAAGATCACCAGGCATACAAAGAAACAGTAAAACTAGGCTCATTCAAAGGAACAAAATAAATATCCAGAAACCATACCTCAAGAAACAGGTTTGGACTTACTGGAAAAAGATTTTAGAACAACTATCTTACATATGCTCAAAACGTTAAAGGAATACACCAACAAACAACTAAAGGAAATCAAGAAAACAATGAAATGAAAATGAAAGCACAACTTACCAAAACTCATGGGATGCAGGGAAAGCAGTACTTAGAGGAAAGTATAATATAAAAGCTTACACTGAAAAAGAAGAAACATATCACAATCAGCCACCTAACCTTACACCTTAAAGGACTAGAAAAAGAAGAACAAATTAAATTGAAAGCTCAAAGAAGGAAGGAAATAATAAAGATTAAGACTAGAAAAACAGAAAAAATCCGTGAAACCAAGAGTCGGTTCTCTGAAAATCAACAAAATGGACAAATCTTTAGCTAGATTGACTAAGGAAAAGAAAAAAAAGAAGACTCAAATAATTGAAATCAGAAATAAAGACAAAGACATTGCTACATATTTAACAGAAATAAAAGGAGTATAAGAGATTACTATGAACAACTGTACACTAAAAAACTGGATAATCCAGGTGAAATGGATGAATTCCTAGAAACACATAACTTACCAAAACTAAACCAAAAAGAAACAGAAAATTTGAATAGACCTAGTAAGGAGATTTAGTTGGTAACCAAAAGTTTCCTGGCAAAGAAAAGCCTTGGACCGGATGACTTCATGGATGAATTCTACCAAATATTTAGAAGAGCTAAGAAGAACCAACACCAATCCTCTCAAACTCCTACAAAACTTAAAGGAGAAGGAACACTCTCTAATTCATTCTGAGGCCAGCATTTCTCTGATACCAAAGCCACATAGACATTACAAGAAAAGACAACTGTAGACCAACATCCCTTATAAACAATGATGCAAAAATCCTCAACAAAATACTGGTAAATCAAATTTAGCAGCATATTAAAAGGATTATACACCATGACCAAGTGGGATTTATTTCTGGAATGCAAGGGTGGTTCAATATACAGAAAACAAGCAATGTCATATACTGCATTAATGAAATGAAGGGGAAAAGCACAGGACCATCTCAATTGATATAGAAAGAGCACTTGACAAAAGTCAGCACACTTACATGATCAAAGCACTTAAGAGACTAAGAATAGAAGAAACTACCTCCACATAATAAAAAGCCATATATGAAAAACCCACGCTGAACATGATAGTTTTTGGTGGAAGGTTGAAAGCTTTTCCTCTAAGATCAGGAACAAGACAAGGATGTTAGATTTTGTCACTTCTGTTCAACATAATACTGGAAGTCTTACACAGAGAAATTAGGCATGAAAGACATCCAAATTGTTAAGTAAGAAGTAAAATAATCTCTGCAGACAACATGATTTTATATGTAGAAAACCCTAAAGATCCCCACCCCCGCAAAATTGTTAGAACTAATCAGGGAACAATGTTTCGGGATACAAAATCAATACACAAAAATCAGTTGCAATTCAATACACTAGTAAGGAACAATCCAAAAATAAAATTAAGAAAGCAATTCCATTTACAACATTATCAAAAAGAATAAAATACTTTGGAAAAAGCTTAGTCAAGGAGGCAAAAAACTTGTACTCTGAAAACTACAAAACATTGCTAAAAGAAATTAAAGACAAAAATAAATGGAAAACCATTCTGTGCTCATGGATTAGAAAACTTAATATTTTTAAGATGTCAATGTTTCACAAAGTGATCTACAAATCATTTTCAACAAGGGTACCATGTGTTCAGAAAGGACAGTCTTTTCAACGATTGGTGCTGGGAAAATTGGATATTCACATGTAAAGGAATAAATTGGACCCTTACCTTATACCATCTACAAAAATTAACTCAAAATGGATCAAAGTCCTACACATAAGACCTAAAACTATAAAACACTTAGAAGAAAACATAGTATAAAAATTTCATCACATTGGATTTGGCAATGATTTCTTGGATATGAAACCAAAAGTACAGACAACATAAGCCAAAATAGACAACAATATAACATATAGCTATAAATGCTTACATTGAAAAAGAAGAAATATCAAAACATAACAGAATTTAAAACTTGGATACATCAAAGAACATTATCAACAGAGTGAAAAAGGCAACCAATGGAACAACAGAAAATATTTGCAAATCATATATATGATAAGGGGTTCATATCCAGAATATATAAAGAACTTTGTACATCTCAACAACAAAAAAATCAATCTGATTTTAAAATGTACAAAGTACTGCAATAAACATTTATCTAAAGAAGATACACAAATGCCCAATAAGCACAGAAAAAGATGTTTGTTAGGGAAATACAAATCAAAACCAGACTAAGATATTACTTCACTCGCTTTAGGTTGGCTATTTTTTTTTTTTAATGGAAAATTAGATGTGCCGGCAAGGATATATAGGAAACTTCGTGCACTGCTGGTAGGAATGTAAAACAGTGCAGCCACTTGCATGACCGTTATGGCAGTTCTTCAAAAAATTAAAACTAGAATTACCATATGATCCAGCAATTTCACTTCTGGGTGTATATCCAAAAAAGTTGAAAGAAGGGTCTCAAGGAGATATCTGTACACTCATGTTCACCACAACATTATCCACCATAGCCAAAAGGTGGAAACAATCCAAATATCTACTAACAGATGAATGGATTAAAAAAATCTGGGATATACATACAGTGGAATATTATTCAGCCTTAAAATGAAGGAAATTCTGACACATGCCACAACATGGATGACCCTTGAAAACATTACATTAAGTGAAAGAAGCTAGTTACAAAAGAACAAAAATTATATGATTCCACTTATATGAGGTATCTATTCAAATTTATAAAGCCAGTAAAATGGTGATTGCCAGAGCCTGCAGAAAGAAAGGAAATGGGAAGTTAGTTTTTAATGGGTAGCAAGTCTCAGTTTGGGACGATGAAAGAAGTTCTGATGGATGGACTTGGAGGGCATTGTGCCGAATGAAAGAAGTCAGATAGAGAAAGACAAACACTGTATGATATTACTTACACGTGGAATCTAAAACCTATAACAAACTAGTGAATATAACAAAAAAGAAGCAGACTCACAGATATAGAGAACAAACTAGTGGTTACCGGGGGTAGGGGGGCAAAAAAAGGGTGGGGAGTGGGAGGTACAAGCTATTGGGTGTAAGAGAGGCTACAAGGATGTGTTGTACGACACGAAGAATATAGCCAATATTTTGTAATAACCGTAAATGGAGTGTAACCTTTAAAAATTGTATAAAAAATATACACATTCAATAAATATTAGTTGTTTTACCTCTCAAAAAAATTCTGAAGATGAATAGTGGGGTGATAGTGACACAACAATGTGAATGTACTTAATGCCACTTAAAATACTTAAAAGGATAAATTATATGTTATATATATTTTACCACAATAAAAATTTAAACAAAGTAAAAGTGCATTTTCATTTAGGTGAATGTTAGCAATGAGACCCAGACTGATACAATGAGAAACAGAAAGTTTCCTGCCTATGAACTCCCTGTGGTAAAGGGAAACTCTACTCATCCCAGCCACGGCTGCAGATTTCCTGGACACTCTGGGTGGCTGCCACCAGGCCCATCCTCAATTTCATGTCAGTGACACAAAGCCCATTGCGACTGTACCCTGTTTGGTGTCACGCAGTGGCAGGACACGACAGAATTTCTCAGTTCCTACCAAGGGAATATAGTTATCATCAACTTCACACAGTGAGAGTCTCAAATTGCCCACAATCTTATCTAGCTCTTGCCAGCAGGAACACTTTTTTATCTTAAGGTAATGAACGCTGAATCATTAATACAAATCAAGAGCTGGACGACGGAAAGTTACACACCCATGATTCAATCAAGATAAACGCCGAGAGTCCACATCCTCCCAACCCCTGTGATGTGGATGCTTATATTACCCAGCTATGATGAGCCAGTTCTGACTGAAACTGCTTCCCACTGAAAATGGGGAGCAGAAAGTCTCCCAGGAGATTGCCTGTTAGGCAGCCTCCCCACTGTTTCTTGGGGAACACAGTGCAGTAAACAGATCATCTCAGGGGGCTGTCAAATAGACAAAACAGGAGTGAAGGTAACAAAATCAGCCCTTAGCAAACAACGTAAACTGGCATTAATAAGAAGAAAATGGTGATTGAAAGAAAAGTATTACTTGAAAGTAATAAAGCCAAAATCAGGCGAAAAAAGCAGAAAGCAAAACCAAAGTAAGTGTAAATGAGAAAATAAATTAAAATGAAATTTGAAAATGACCTAACAACTTCTTAATAGAGAGAACTGAATCCACTCAAGCTCTTCAGGCTCCAACCTGGAGGCAGGTAAAGTGAGGTGTGAACAATCAAGGCCACTTGCTTCTGTTCTGCAGGTGACAGCTGAGCTAGGACCCTTACCTGTGCACCTCTCCCCTGCATCCTCCTTTCACCCTTCCTCCCCTTCCCTGGTTGATTCTTGGCCTAAGGTAGTTCTTGAGGACCAGGCATTGGGTTCAGATTGATTTAGGGAATAATACACATCTTGATGCATCTTGAGGGCTTCCTATGACTGAGGAAAGGACCAGTAAAGGACAAAGACTCAGGAAAAACTCATGTTCAGAGAGGTTGTGTCCAGATAGGAGTTCAGAAAAGCAAAGCCTGGCCTAGAACTGCTCTGTCTCATTTCCCTGAACCAAGATGCCCCAGGTCCTGAGCTGAGCAAGTCCACACCCCTTTGTGAAGCAGGGGATGTGTTTTGTCCAACACTGAACTCCTCATCGCTGGCTTCCAAACCTGGCAGGAATATCTGTGTCTATTCTACATCTCACTCCTAGTAGGGAGACAGAATTCACAGAGGCACCAAACAATCCAGCATCTTTGTTTCTATGTGGAACCTTGAGCAAAGACAGCAGACCCCTAAGAACAGAGCCACAGCCTGGGCTGGGACAACAGCAAAACCACATCACATAGATGTCCATTCAGGATCCTGAGGTCAGCAGTTCTCCAGGTCTTTTCTGACCACTGCCTTTGGGCACACCCTCACCTCCTAAACCCAGCCCGAAGGTGACCCAGACTTGCCTCTGCCCCACCAAGAACACGATTGCATTGTAAAGTCTTCCTCCCTCTCATCCTCTCTTTCTTCTGTGTGCTCTGGGAATCTATCTCACTGCAGGTAATTAATAATATAATAATAATAAACAGGAAAATGAAGGGCTACTTTAATTATACGTTAGAATATTCCAGAGTAACACAGAAATTGACCATTGTGTAACTCTGAGTCTCAGTTTCTTCGTCTGTAAAACGAAGATACTCATGGAGAAAGATTAAATGATATGACGCACCTGAAATGCTTATGACCATGCCTGGCTCACAATAAACACTCAGTAAATGTTAGACACCAACCACGGTTCTTCACCTTGACACAAACTCCAGTCTCCCTTTCTAGATGCCACTCCGTGTGGTACTCAGGAGTGCTGTTTGCTCATTTTCTCACATTCCATTTGCCATGGAGTCCAGAAGCATTTCTTATCCATTTCTGGTCAATTCCAGATTAATCTTCTTCTTCCCTTACAAAAAGTGGGCACAACAAACAAAATGAGAAAGTGCCTCTTTTCCTTTACGATAAGCATCGTTTGCCTATAGCCACCTCTGTCCTTCCAGGCCACTGTCATGTTCACGTTGAGATATATTGGAGTTCTTACTCTGGAACCTGTGAATGTGAACTTATTTGGAAATCTGGTCTTTGCAGAAGTCACCAAGTTAAGATGAGGTCATGACAGTGGACCCTAATCCAATATGACCTGGGTCCTTATAAGAAGAGAAGAGACATGCACAGAGGGAAGATGAAATAAAGACACAGAGGAGAACACCCCATGACAGTGGAGGCAGAGATTGGAAGGATGATCTACAAACCAAAGAACTCCAAGAATTACTGACAACATCAAAACTAAGAGAACGACCTGGAAGAGATTCTCCCGGGACCCTTGCCCTGCCCGTGCCCTGCCAAGACATTGATTTTGGACTTCCAGCCTCCAGAATTATGAGAGAATAAACTTCTGTTGTTTTAAGCCCCTCATTTTCCAGTACTTTGTTACAGCAGTCCTAGGAAACTAATACAGGGATAGATTTAACTCCTTTCAATTTAAAGGTGCCCTGTACTGTTTGACAGGGGAGGGTTTTCAAAAGACCCTAGATATCACAGTCAGGCTCCTTTAATAAGTGATTCATGTATTTATTATTTATTTAATCTAAGGATAGAAAACCTATTGGTGGTATAATTCACTGACCATTTCACTTATTATTACTTGGGGATATATGGATGAAAAAAGTGTTGCCACATTAATTTTGCATTCCATTCTGACGACATTTTTTGGTAACTCTCAAATTTTCTTCCAATATGTAGGAGCTTTTCCTATGTCTGAATTTTCCATCAGTGGGAACTTTAGCTAATAAAGCGTTTGCTGCAGCATACACAAGAGCTCCCCAGGGATCTCTTTCCACCGCTCAAGTAATTTTTCTCTTCTCTCTCTTCTAAAAAAGAAGGATATTGAATCATTAAAATGTTCAAAGCTCTGAGAGGAAGATAAGCCATTCAGGTTGAATGATTAAGAACATTAAAAAACACAGAAGAGAAGACAGGAGTTCAAATCCAAATAAACTTCATTTGTCTAATGCACATCGAACATCATGTATTTTGAACTTCTCTCCCTTGGCCATAGGTGTAGTGTGAGGCTAAGTTCTGGTATTTCCACCGCCTGCCCTTCTTCATTCTTACTCACAGCTCCTTCTAGAAAAATGCCCTGACCTTTGACTCTTCTTCAAAACTGCTCTTCCTTATCTCTTAACTGATCCCTCCTCAAGGACAAAGTGAAAGGTGGATTATGCCAATAAAATAAGCAGAGGGTTTCAAGCATACCACAGGGTAATTGGGAAAACGACTGGAAGATGAGTCATGTGCTTCAGGTCTGGAGCTCACCCTATAGGTATTTAGGGTGCATGGCAGACAGATGCACTCCTGTCCATGCATCCAAACCTCTGTAATATAATCTCAGAGACAGCTTATCCTTTTATATGCCAGAAGAAAGTCACCTCACCATAAAACTCTGAGAAGAGAACATAGGCAAAACATTCTCTGACGTAAATAGTACCAGTGTTTTCTTAGGTCAGTGTCCCGAGGCAATAGAAATAAAAGCAAAAATAAACAAATGGGACCTAATCAAACGTACAAGCTTTCATACAATAAAGGAAACTATAAACAAAATGAAAAGACAACATACGGACTGGGAGAAAATATTTGCAAATGACGCAACCAACAAAGGCTTGATTTCTAAAATATACAAACAGCTCATACAACTCAACAACAACAACAACAAAACCCAACTGAAAAATGGACAGAAAACCTAAATAGGTATTTCTCCAAAGAAAACCAAAAAATGGCCAACATGCACATGAAAAGATGTTCAGCACTGCTAACTGTTAGAGAAATGCAAATCAAAAGCACAATGAGGTACCACCTCACACCAGTCAGAATGGCCAGCATTAAAAAGTCTACAAATAACAAATTCTGGAGAGGGTATAGAGAAAAGGGAATCCTCCTACACTGTTGGTGGGAATGTAAACTGGTGCAGCCACTATGGAAAACAGTATGCAGGTTCCTCAAAAAACTAAAAATAGAGTTGCCATATGATCCTGAAACCCCCCTCCTGGGCATATATCCAGAGAAAACTATTATTAGAAAAGATACATGCACCCCAATGCTCATTACAGCACTATTTACAATAGTCAAGACATGGAAACAACCTAAATGTCTATCGACAGATGAATGGATAAAGAAGATGTGGGGCTTCCCTGGTGGCGCAGTGGTTGAGAGTCCGCCTGCCGATGCAGGGGATGTGGGTTTGTGCCCCTTTCCAGGAATATCCCATATGACACGTGGGTCATGGCTGCTAAGCCTGCGCGTCCGGGGCCTGTGCTCTGCAACGGGAGAGGCCACAAGAGTGACAGGCCCATGTACCACAAAAAAAAAAAAAAAAAAAAAAGATGTGGTACTCATATGCAATGGAATACTACTCAGCCATAAAAAAGCATGAAATAATGCCATTTGCAGCAACACAGATGGACCTAGAGATTTTTTCACATCTTTATTGGCGTATAATTGCTTTACAATGGTGTGTTAGTTTCTGCTTCATAACAAAGTGAATCAGTTATACATATACATATGGTCCCATATCTCTTCCCTCTTGCGTCTCCCTCCCTCCCACCCTCCCTATCCCACCCCTCCAGGCGGTCACAAAGCACCGAGCTGATCTCCCTGTGCTATGCGGCTGCTTCCCACTAGCTATCTATTTTACGTTTGGTTGTGTATATATGTCCATGCCTCTCTCTCGCTTTGTCACAACTTACCCTTCCCACTCCCCATATCCTCAAGTCCATTCTCTAGTAGGTCTGTGTCTTTATTCCTCTCTTACCCCTAGGTTCTTCATGACATTTTTTTTCTTAAATTCCATATATATGTGTGAGCATACGGTATTTGTCTTTCTCTTTCTGACATACTTCACTTTGTATGACAGACTCTAGGTCTATCCACCTCATTACAAATAGCTCAATTTCGTTTCTTTTTATGGCTGAGTAATATTCCATTGTATATATGTGCCACATCTTCTTTATCCATTCATCCGACAATGGACACTTAGGTTGTTTCCATCTCCGGGCTATTGTAAATAGAGCTGCAATGAACATTTTGGTACATGACTCTTTTTGAATTATGGTTTTTTCAGGGTATATGCCCAGTAGTGGGATTGCTGGGTCATATGGTAGTTCTATTTGTAGTTTTTGAAGGAACCTCCATACTGTTCTCCATAGTGGCTGTATACATTCCCACCAGCAGTGCAGTGCAAGAGTGTTCCCTTTTCTCCACACCCTCTCCAGCATTTATTGTTTCTAGATGTTTTGATGATGGCCATTCTGACTGGTGTGAGATGATATCTCATTGTAGTTCTGATTTGCATTTCTCTAGTGATTAATGATGTTGAGCATTCTTTCATGTGTTTGTTGGCAGTCTGTATATCTTCTTTGGAGAAATGTCTGTTTAGGGCTTCTGCCCATTTTTGGATTGGGTTGTTTGTTTTTTGGTTATTGAGCTGCATGAGCTGCTTATAAATTTTGGAGATTAATCCTTTGTCAGTTGCTTCATTTGCAAATATTTTCTCCCATTCTGAGGGTTGTCTTTTGGTCTTGTTTATGGTTTCCTTTGCTGTGCAAAAGCTTTGAAGTTTCATTAGGTCCCATTTGTTTACTTTTGTTTTTATTTCCATTTCTCTAGGAGGTGGGTCAAAAAGGACCTTGCTGTGATTTATGTCATAGAGTGTCCTGCCTATGTTTTCCTCTAAGAGTTTGATAGTTTCTGGCCTTACATTTAGGTCTTTAATCCATTTTGAGCTTATTTTTGTGTATGGTGTTAGGGAGTGATCTAATCTCATACTTTTACATGTACCTGTCCAGGTTTCCCAGCAGCACTTATTGAAGAGGCTGTCCTTTCTCCACTGTACATTCCTGCCTCCTTTATCAAAGATAAGGTGACCATATGTGCATGGGTTTATCTCTGGGCTTTCTATCGTGTTCCATTGAGATTATCATATTAAGTGAAGTAAGTCAGACAGAGAAAAAGAAATATCAGATGCTATCACTTATATGTGGAATCTAAAATACAACACAAATGAATTTATCTAGGAAACAGAAACAGACTCACAGACATAGAGAACAGACTTGCAGTTGCCAAGAGTGAGGAGGGGTGGGGGAGAGATGGATTGGGAGTTTGGGAATAGCAGATGCAAACTGTTATATATAGAATGGATAGACAACAAGGTCCTACTGTATAGCACAGGGAACTGTATTCAATACCCTGTGATAAAACATAATGGAAAAGAATATGAAAAAGAATGTGTATATATACATAACTGAATCACTTTGCTGCATGGCAGAAATTAACACAACATTGTAAATCAACTATATTTCAATAAAATTAATTTTTAAAAAAGAAGAAAGTCACCCAAAAAGGTTTTCCTTAAGTTGAAATAGTACTTATTCTTATCTATATCATCTAGAAGCTGTATTAGGAATATATTCACTGTGGAAATGACTTAGAATTTACTTACATGAAGGAAACTCAAGTCTAAATCCCAATTTGAGCTGAAAATCTCAAGTAAGTAATGAGCATATTTTTATATTTTTTGTGTTTAATAAAAAGGCCATATAAATGGTTTGACTTCTAACAGTTACTACACAGATCTTATATTTGACATAATTTATGTCGAGTGTATAATTTGGGAAACAAAATCAGCACAAAAGCACCATGAAAGAGAAAAGACGATAACTGAAAGCATTCCAAACACCAGCACAGAGAGACTGGGCATCGTATAGTTCATGGTCATCCAGAAAGACATCTGGGAAATGGCACCATTTTAGAAGCTGTTCATGTGGCAGAGACATGGCTTAGTGAATACCACCTCAGTTTCCCATGAACCTCCCTATGTGCTACAGGTAATGCAAAGGGTCCAGGATGGATGATGCTGCAGGCAGTGGGCTGCTTTAGAGGATCAAGCACCACGCTCGGGAGATTCACTGCTCTTATAATGAGAAGATGCAGACCTGCTCCTTGTCTGGGGGAGGTTGGCCTCTCATCTCTCAGGACTGCTGTTTCTCTAGCACACCCTGAGAATGGCCTGGATAAAATGCAGCTAGAGCCTTCACTCTTAGCCTATCCAGAAAGAGCACACAGGCACTCAAGGTCCATGTGGATTGCAACTCCCCACATATCTTGAGGGTATTTCAGTGGGTAAGGGAACCAAATAAAAACACTATTTAGGGGAGGATGCAGAGAAATTGGAACCCTTGTGGAAATGCAAAATGGTGCGGCCACTATAAAAAACAATATGAAGTTTCCTCAAAAGAAAGTAAAAATAGAATTAGCATAAGCTCCAGCAATTCCTCTGCCAGGTATATGTTCAAAACAACTGAAATCTGGATCTTGAAGGGATATTTGTATACCCGTGTTTATCACAGTATTATTCACAATAGTCAACAGGTACAAACAACCCAACTGTCCATAGATGGACGAATAGATCTCTTAGTCCATTCAAGTTGATATAACAAAATACCACACACTGGGTGGTTTATAAACACTAGAAATTTATTGCTCACAGTTCTAGAGGCTGACAGTCTGAGATCAGGGTGCCAGCAAGTTTGGGTGAGGGCCCTCTTCTGGGTCTCAGACCTCTGTTGCATTCTCTCATGTTGGAATCAGGTAGGGATCTCTCTGGAGCCTCTTTATGAGTCACTAAGCCCTTTCTTAGTGGAAGACTTAGTCACTTCCCAAAACCCCCTACCTACTAATACTATCCCTTAAGGGGTTAGGATTGCAACGTATGAATTCTGGTGGGAAACAAACATTCAGACCATAGCAACTGATAAACAAAATCTGGTATATACATACAATAGAGTATTATGCAGCCCTAAAAATAAGGAAATTCTGTCATGTGCTATAATATGGATACTCAAGGACATTATGCTACTTGAAATAAACCATCACAAAAGGACAAATACTGTATGATTCCACTAATATGAAGTATATAAGGTAGTCAAAATCATTGAAACAGATAGTAGAGAGATGGTTGCCAAGGGTTGAGGGGATGGGGAGGGAAATTTGTGTTTACTGGGTTTAAGTTTGTTTTACAAGATGAGAAAGATTTAGAGATCTATTCCACAACAATGTGAATATACTTAACACCACTGAACCGTACACTTAAAAATGGTAAGGATGGTAAATTTAATGTTATTTTTTTACCACAATTAAAAAACTATTTTGTATTTCCTTTGTTTTTTTCCCTCTAATCCTTTCAAAACCTGGTATTGAATTGAACAGCAATATATGCATGTAGTTTAAAATACCATTCATCGCGTACTCATGGCATATCTTTACCCAGAATGAGAAATGCTATTAATAATTTATCTTGTATACTTCCAGAAATAGTCTATATATATGTACATGCACATATACGTATATGTTCATCTTGGAAATTTCTAATGGAAGCACAATAAATACATCCCTTTTTCTAGCTGTAAAAAAAAATGTTTCTTATATCTCTTATAATGAATAAATGTATTTGATAATCTTATACACACGAAACTTAAATAATGTTTTAAACCAATGTTACCTCAAATAAATAAATAGATCAATTAAATAACCTCATTGTTTTCAAAGGAATGAATTCCATATAATATTATATTATTCCATAAAATGGAGTATCATAATTTATTTGTGTTCACCTATTGACAGAAAACTGGATCTTGACTGTAAAGAATGCACTTAGTTTTCTCACAGGCACTTTCTGTGCACCTCTGAGTGTTCCTGTAGGACTAACTCCTAGAAGTGGAATTGTTACTTGGTGTAGACGATATACTGACAGGACTTAGAAGCATTGTTCCTTTTGCACTGTCATCTTCAGCGCTCTAAATAGTGGGTGCTTTTGAACACTTAAGTTTATAGAAATTGTCCTCCAAGGACGTGCATAATGCTGTGATAAACATGGGTGTACAAACATCTCTTCAAGATCCCGCTTTGGGTATATACTTTGGGCATATACCCATCTAATGCCATTTTATGCTCCTACCAGCACTGTCTGAGAAGTGCCTGCTTCCCATGCCCTAAGGAAGAGGATACCCATCCTGTGTCATCACTTTATTCATCTCTAACATGAATCCTCTGTACTGTGGTAAGGTGGTTTGAGTGTGGGCCCTGCAGCCAGACAGCTGGGGTTCAAATCCTTGTTACATCACTAATTAGTTCTGTGATTTGAGGATAGTGAACTTGAACTTTTCATGCCTCAGTGTCCTTTCCTGTAAACTGGGCATAAGAGGGCTGTTGTGAGGATGTGTTTAATAAATATGTCTAAAGCACATGAAGCAGTGTCAGGCACTCACTAAGTACTCAGTATAACACTTCTTATTGGTTTAATATTTTTCTTTAAATTGATTCTCTTTTTAACCTTAGTTTTATGCTAAATGCTATGTAATAATATCATAGATCAGATGTGTACTATTTATATCTTATTCTGAAAGACATCAAATTACGTGCATAAATTTTAAATGAAAAGAAAGTTTTTCTAGGACACAATTTGAAAAGGACTGTCCTAAGCAAGAGTATTAGCAAAGGTTTTGTGCAGTTCAAGTGTGAGAGGTTACATTGTGTCACAATGATGTTGTAATTTTTATTTCTTCATACTGGATCCATACATCATACCTTAAATAGATACAAAGTAGACTAGACCAGGGGTAAGCAATCTAAACCCAGAACCAGCTGGCTGTGTGGCTTTTTAAATAAAGTTTTATTGGAACACTGCCACACTCGTTCATTTACATATTGCTTCTGGCTACTTTCACACAACAGCAGAGTTGAACAGTCACAACAGAGACTGCATGGCCTACAAAACCCAAAATATTTATTATCTGTCCCTTTATAGAGAAAGTTGGCTGGCCCCTGGTCTAAACCAATATTTCTCTCTGTCTGAGACCCTTAAACATGCTTGAACAGCACCCAGCTTCTCAACTGCTGCCCTTATCTTAACTACTCTGAAAAAGTTTGAGGTTTGCTGATCAGAAATTCTCAACATCTCAGAGTTTTGAGACTGTGATATTAATATTAAAAAAAGTACTCAAAGCCTGTTTTCCTCTTTTGTAAAATTTTAAAATTTCATCATTGCTTTTGTCTATACAAATTTATAAAATGTGGTCTGCATCAAAGGCAGAAAATTGCTCTAACTGTTAAGTGGCATAGGACTGCAGAGTGCAGAAACCATAGGAGTTATCAAGGGCTGTGAACACAGCAGTGCTCTAAACACTCCACCTCTGCTGTGGGCCATTTTCTCAAGATCCCAATTAGTTTGGTACCAAACCACTTGAGTCTTTTATGTCAGGAAATCACCCATGAACAGCCTGAAGGACACACCATATCTGTACATTTACATTTTGTGTGCAAATTGTAGACTTTGTAGACTTTGACTGTCGTTCCCTATGAGACCCACTATTAGTACAACATCCTATGAAGCTAAGCTGCCAGAACTGCAGTCATGAGGAAGAATTTCCATGAAATCCTGGTGAGATGCTCCCTGAGCTGTCCTGCCTTTCACCTTCCTAAAACGTGGCTCAGCAACACTTCTTTTCAATGAGTCCGCTGCCGGAGCACCTTTTTTTGTAAAAATTCACTTTTTCCATCATTTACTTTTCTTGATTAAAGACAATATATTTGCCATCTCCCAAATGAATAAAAAATTCTACTTGTAAAGCTATTTCCCCCACAACTCTGCCATACTCTGTTCATATTACTGTTTAAGATTTACCTTTTTCATAAAATATATCCTAATTTCCATATATCTCTAATAACACCACTTCTGCAACTACTTCATTCCATGAAAAGTAAAACTGTAATTTGTAAGATGTCTCAAGAGTTGCTATTTATTCTGCTACATATTTAAAATTCTACTCACCACCACATCCCTCCCTCCCAACCTGATAACACGTGGCAATTCAAATGAGCAAAATCGTTACTTTTGCAAAGCAGTAAAGTAGGTACAAAGGATATTGGGATAAACAAGCTGTAGTCCCTGATGCCAGAACTGATGTGAAATAAGCACGAGGTGAATAAATATGGCAAGAGAAAAGTAACACTTGAGAAATAAAAATGAAAAATCCTAGGAGTAGAAAAAGAAGGGAGTGTCTACACAATGTTAGTACAGCGTAAAGGGGATATGAGTGAAGGTTTTCAGGTTGGGAAGGACTGTAATCAACAAATGGAAGGAAGGATGCTCCACAGCCACTGAATGCAGCTGGCCCTGGAAAGAGGCAGTTGTTACTGCATCCTAGATTTCCAGGGACCCATCGGTTACTTTGTGGTAGCAGCTCAGATGTCTCATTCACTTCTCTACCTCAACCTTTTCAGCTGCTCTGAGAGTTTTCGACAGACCAAATCCAGCTTTTATCTCTATTGTCACTGAGACCTGCAATGAAGGGCAAATGGAACCACCTCTCTCTTGGGTTCAGTAGGGCATCATCTTTGTACAACTTTGTGGGGAAAAAGTGTTACGCCTCTTGTTACACTTAGGCTTGGCACCGAAAGCCTCCCATCACACAAGCAGCATCTCACAGTGGGCTAAGTTTTAACTTAACTAACCATCTGGGTTGAGGTCTGTTAGAGAGTAGCAACTTTTCCTTAGCTCAGTCTAACAACTCCTTATTGAGAATCTGTAATAGGCCTGGCCCTCTGAGGAGATTAATCCCTAACCTAATGGCTCTCAGAGCCCAGGAGGGGGAGACATGTACAGAAAATTCAACTGTGGTCCACAGTGGTAAGTGCAATCAACAAGACTGTCCATGGTACAAAGTCACTGCCTCGGGGAACAATGTGCTTGACGTAATGAGGTGAATGGTTAGGAAGGAGAGGGCCGTGTCCCTGACAAGGCCAAGTACATGGAAGAGATCGATACAGAATCATTGAAATGCTGCTCCTATTCTGACCAAAACCGCCCAGTCTCAGAGCCAAACTTGAAATCAGCAAGCCTGGAGCTGGCACAAGCCCCAGACAGCCAAGGCACACTCTGCAGACCCTTCTTTGCAACCTCCTACCTGACGTGGGGCTTGGCTCTGTTGAGTCATCAACTCATTAGCAATAAATGTATTAACCTAGACCTGAAATAAACCAACATATATTTAAATGACTGAATTAGCAGGAATCTCTGTCAAGAGAATTTCCGCTCCTTCTACCAATAGAGCTTCACACTTAGCAGAGTGTCTGCTTCCCTACATACAAACCCTCCTTATCTCTGAGTCCAGTTTTTCTTATTATGATTTGACACTGTTCTTATCCCTCTTTATTTTGAAACTACACAGTCATATGATCTTTCTATTTATACCAAGTAAACGTAATTCTTTTAAACCTGAATCCAATATTCTTTATTAATTTGATTATGCAATATTTCAAACATCCCCCCCAAAACAGATATACATGTACTGATAATCTAGATTTATTTTAACAAGGTAAATATTTTGCCATATGTGCATCAGCTCTTTCTCTTAAATAAATGAAGTGGTGCAGGTATAACAAACGGTCCCCATCCCAATGGCCATGCTTCCAGTATTTCCCTGTCTTTTTTCTGCCCTGCAAATTTGGGGTCACCTTTGTTGCTCTCTTAGAGCACTGTGAGATTGTTGTGAATCTTTCAAAACAATATTAATTAGCCTCATTAATTAGTCTACTTGGTGTTCTAGGTTGGAAATGATCTAAAGAAGAACAAAGTTTCAAACGATTTGCTATGTCTACCTTATATTCATTTAAGGACATACTGCTACCTATTTTTTCAAGGTGAAAGAAATCTATTAAATAGAATTATTTATACTAGAACTTATGTTTATTTCAAGTAATTTCTTTTCTTATTTTTCTGAAATATATTTTGCCAGTCCTTTCTTAGAAGAATGCCTTTTTCACACAAAGGGCCTGCATAGGAAGAAAAATCCACTTAAATTCAAAATGCATTTTGAATAACAATTTCCATCTTCAATTCATAAAGGATATAATGAATTAGAGTTCTGAATTAGAGTTCTGATGAGTTTTTAATATGAAGAATAAATTCCTATTGAATGCAGAGTATAGAGATTCAGGAAATATTATAGTTCTCAAAGATAGGACTAACTTTAACCACTTGATTGTTATTCACTGATAACAATGAGAAAATATCTGGGCTCCACCCCCCTAGGTTGGTGACTATCAGGGAAAAAGAGGGTGTCTTGCAGTCAAAGGGCACTGGAGCAAGGTTCCTGAGGTCCTGTTAACAGAGAGCATCACCTGTTCAGGCTAACACGTGTGTGGGATAAGCTGCATCCTGGAGCAGGGGGCACAGTCCCCTCTGATCCAGGCAGCTAGAGGATAGTTAAGGGGCAAAACAATTTCCCCCAAAGATGGGACTTGGTTCATCCCAGTCAGTGCTTCTCACAATCTAGCTTGTACTGGAATCACCTGCTCATCTTGTTAAAATGCAGATTCTATTCAATAGGTTGGGGTGGGGGCTGAGATTCCATATTTGTATCAAGATCCCAGGTGATGCTGCTGGTCCGTAGGTTACATGTTGAGTAGCAGGACTCATAGCAATCTAGGTCCTTTAATTCATAGAGAAAAAGGGAAGGCGAGGAGTAGAAAGGTAAGATGTATAAGAAGAGGAAAGCAGAGAAATAGAAAAGAAAGCAACAGGTCATGGAGAGAGAGTGAAAGAGAGAGATAGAGAGACAAGGAACAGGAAATCTGATAATATGGCCCTCCCAGCATCCCTCCCTTCTAAGTGCCCCCATTAGGGTGGACATAAAGTCTTTACATGGCCCCACCCACCAATCCAGGGGCTTCGGTGCTAAGTGTAGGGTGGGCTGGGAGCCGTCCTGATCAGATTAGCTCTTCACAGGTGGTGAGATCTGAGACTCCCCTCAGCCAGAGCCAAGTAAGTCTGAGCCTTTCCTCAGATTTTTGAACCAATATAGGAAAATGAATGCCAGAAGCTAATCCACAGAAGACACAGGGCAGGGCTGCCTCTTAGTTACACACGTGCCAGAGACCCAGCTAAATCCTCCCTTCTCCGTGTGGTCGGATTCCCAAATTACCTAGACTGATTCAAGTTGATTTTCTAGAATTTGTAACAATACAGATAGAAGAGGGATATAGGGAAAAATGGAGAGAGGAGAGAGAAATAAGGAGAAAAATATTTAATGATAGGTGAAAAAAATAGATAAGGAAAGAATAGAAGGATAGAGGAGAAGAGGGAGGAATAGTAAGATGAGAATGAAGACAAGGTATTGATAAAATAGAAGAAAAAACACCCAGGAATTGCAGGAGGAAAGGTCCCCATGGCCAACAGGGACCCAGTGGTCCCTGGGCCAGAGGAGCCTCAACAGAGGACACCGCTGCAGTGGACACCGTTAGTCACCGTCTCCCGAGAGGAGAGGGCTCTCATAGCATCAGCCCATTGTTCCCAAACAACTGGAATGGGGAGGGAGAAGAGACAGAGTCAGGGCAGGCAGGTGGCCTGGGAAGGACAAGGCTTGCTATAGGGTCCGAAGAAGACCAAATAGGTGTCCAGGAGGGTAGTGATGGAGCTGCCCCCAACACCCCTCTAGAATACTGCCAGCACTGTAGACTGCCCACTCACGGACCTCTCCTGCCCACCAGGGAGGCTCACAGAGCCAGACTCAGAGCAGGACAGTGGTTGGAGCCCACACCTCTCCCCAGCCCGGTCCAGAGGCCCCCAGGGAGCTCAGAGCTCACATTAGCTTGCAGGTAAGAATCCTGGTTCGCAAGCGCTGCCCCACAAAATTCTTGTAATGAATCTAAGAGTCACAGTAGATTGATGTGTTTGCTGACATGTTCTCAGGGAAACAGTAGAAAATAAACATCAGTGAACTTTGTCAGGGATCACTGATCTGTTGCATTGCTCACTTCAATGCTGTTCTATGATCCTCAGTGTCCTAAGACTCTGGCTATTTTCTGATTTAGTCGGGCTGAAGTTGCAAACTCATCTTCTAAGTCCTATAGATGTTTAGCATCAAGCTTGGTCAAGCCACCTGGTTTACTAAATGACCGATATAAACCATGATTGTTCACATCATGTAGGAAACGTACCCCTTCTAAACTTGTTCAAACAGTGATACTTCTTCCACTACATTTCAAGTGAGGACATTTACTCTGCACATCAAAAGAGTCTGTATGTCCTGAGATGTAGTGCATCCCTTGGTGAGAGATGGTGATGCCTTTTCTGTCATGTAAGACACATTCCTATATTTCCATTTAAATAAAACCCTTTTGGAATGTATTTCACAGATCTGAGTATTTAATTTATTTGGTTATTTTCACATAGAAATACAGTTCAGCCATGGAAGCAGTAACTCATTAAGAAAAAATATTAAAGTGGAACACATCACCAGTGAAGAACATAATTTCTTTTTTATAAGAAAATTAATTTGGATAACTAACCTTCAGTAACTGGACCTGCAGTCCTCAAATCCTTTAATCAAAGACTTTGTGGCTAGCCATGTCTCAATTTTATAATTTTGAGAATTTAGAGAGGTATACATTGCACTTCACATATTAATTAATATTCCATGGCAAACATGTGGCAAACATATGGACAACTTGCCCAAAGTAACATAAGTAAAGACCTTTTGTCTTATTATCATCTCATGTCCATTTTCAGTAAGGAGTTAGGATAGCCCTTTCTCAGTTTTCGGAATTTGGAAAGAGTTAACATGTATTAGTGGACAAAGTTAGCACAGACAGCAGATAGACCCAGAAGAACAAGAAAAGTCATTAAAAAAAATTACGACAGGGAGAATATCCACAAAACTTTTAAGGCCAGAGAAGGAGTGCTTGATTTGGACTTTCTTTCTTTTTTTTTTTTTTTTTTTTGCGGTACGCGGGCCTCTCACTGTTGTGGCCTCTCCCATTGCGGAGCACAGGCTCCGGACGCGCAGGCTCAGCGGCCGTGGCTCACGGGCCCAGCTGCTCCGCGGCGTGTGAGATCCTCCTGGACCAGGGCACGAACCCGTGTCCCCTGCATCGGCAGGCGGACTCTCAACCACTGCGCCACCAGGGAAGCCCTGGACTTTCTTATAAAAGTAGGAGGCTTTCTGAGAAGAAAGCCAATACACAGTCTTCCTTGATGGGGGTCAAGGTTACACCAGCGAGGCCACAAGCTGGGGACACTGCTGTGGGTGAGAGCTACACTAGTGATGGCGGGGCAGCAGCCTCTCAGGGGAGACACCTGTGACACACCAACTGCGAGCAGGTGCTCAGATACCCCTGCCACATGACTTCATATGACTCTGGAAAACATCTTCAGATCCAATGAGAAATGTGTTTGCTGGGAAAGGATACCAAATGCAGAAAGAAAAAAAAAATCAGAGGTGTATAAATACAGTGGGGTGGGCAGAAAGGCCTCAAAGATGTCCAGGCCCTAAAGAAAGGAACTGTGAATATGTTACTTTGCATGGCAAAAGGGATTCTGCAGATGGGATTATGGTTAGGAAGACTGTCCTGGATTATCCAAGTTGATCCAGTCTAACCACATGAGCCCCCTTAAAGTAGAGGACTTTCTCCAGCTAGAAGAAGAGGAAGTCAGAGAGATGAAGCAGAAGGAGAACAAGAACAAAGAGCGATTTAAAGATGAAAGGGACTTGACCCGCTGCTGCAAGAACAGGCCACACAGAAAGCATAAGGGATGTGGGAAACCTCTAGGAGCAAAGACCAGCCCCCAGCTGACAGCCTACAGGAGATCAGTGTCTCAGTCCTACACCCACAAGGAACTGAGTGAGTGTGTATGCAGGAGCATCAGGAGGGCAGTCCTGACTGCTGCCCTCTGAAAGGCCTGCTTGTAAGGCTGGCCCATTCCCAAGACTCTAATGATAAAGGTGGCTTACTGTGCCTAATGTTTGTTCAAACAGTGTGGTTCATACTCAATACCTGCCTTCCTTCTGGAAGTCTGGAATTTTGTTACATGCAAGGCAGAGGGTGCCTACATGAGCAGCCCGCAGTACATGAGATCCCCTGGTTGGTAATATTCCATGTGGGTTGCTATAACTCACTGCTGGGGGATTAAGCTAGTCCCGTATGACTTCCCTGGGAGAGGACTGTAGAAACTTGGGCCTGATTTGCTATGGACTTTACCCCATGCACCCTCTTCCTTTGCTCCTTTTGCTCTGTGTCCTTTCACTGTGCTAAATCATAGCTGTATGACTACACACTGGTCCTGTGAATCCTCCCAGCAAATCATGGAACCTGGGGAAGGTTCTGGGAATCTCCAGACACCTTGAAGGACAAGTCTTCCCCAGAGCCTCCAGGAAAAATGCCCTAAGCAGAGAACCCAGCCAGGTCTACTGTATTTTAGACCTACAGAACTATGACATAATAACTCTGTCTTGTATTAGGTCACTAAATCCATGAAAATTTGTGGAAGCAGTGATAGGAAATTAAGTAAATGGCATCATGAATAAACATACTACTTTCACTAATGAAGAGTATCATATCTCAAGGAAATTTTTTAAAATCTTAAATTCATTCTCAAGTTAACATCAGCAATTCATATCTAAAACAACCACCTGAAGAAGGGGTAGAACCTCTGGTAAGGTGTATGGTTGACTTTTAAGAGCAGCTGACATTTTGTGAGAGGTCTGGAAAGCAGCCAAACCAGCCCAATCTTTTTAAAGAAACTGTGAGTATAATGTCAGAATCATCAACTAGTGTGATTTACTGCTGTCAATGCCAGTTTGTATAGTCGGGCCCAGATTAGGAGATGAATTCACTTAACCCAGGGTGGTGCACGCGGAAGACGTGAGGATGAGCCCTTTTCCTAAAGGAGCTCAAAATGTGAGAGGAGAAACACCTGCACTGGCGCTTCAAGGATCACTAAGCTGAGACCAAGGGCTACAGAGAAGCACAGAGCAGGGAGCTAAGGAAGGCATCCTACCAGAACGTAGATTCCACTCATTCGTTTTAATTCAGCGAACATTTACCAACGTGCTTGCCCCAGGCACAATGAAGTGCTGGGGACACAGGGAGGGATGCAAACTCAGCAGGAGTGTAAGGCAGGCCACTCTACCCATGTTTACTGTGTGATAGGATGGATAGGATTGAGGGGTCCACTTCTGTCCTCACCTGCATGATCTAGGATTAATAATGCCACTGTATTCTTGACCCTACTTCCCTAAGGGTGCCTGACCTTTAAAGAAATCAGCAGATGGTGATGCTTACATATGATTCCTCTCCAACCTGATTAACTAAAAACAAGAATTTTTAGAGTTGCTCAATCAGATGGGATTGGAGCAGGGCGAAAATATGAACCTTAATTAATACAATGAAGAATAAGTAGGCATTAACTATTAGTTAACTAATTTTGAAAAATAATATTTAATTTTGAACAAAAGTTCCCTATGTAAGTAGATGTTTCACTAAGCTTTAACTTACTTAAGCAATATTGACCTTAACCCTGCTTTGGACTTGGTGTTCTTAGAATGAGCACAGCACTAATATCTGCTTCTGATCATACACATGGCAACTACTTGTTTGGAAACCCTAGGTCAGCCAGCCCTAAAAGCACTCACATATCCCCTCCTACTTTGTTCTTTTATCTAGTATTAGACAATTCAATTTGCATCAACATTTATTGATTAACTAATAAAAGCTCCAGGGATAAGAAATTAAGTAGAACACAATCTATTAAGTTATAATAAGTTACAGAGTTCTGAGGAAATTCAAATGTGGGCAGTTACCCAACGAATATTATCATTTTGCTGCCTATTAGTTTTATAGATAAGCTATGTGCTAAGACATAACAGCTTTTTAGCTGACAATTTTCTTCTTACCCTGAATTAAGAAAAAAAATTTTTTAAGTTATACAACATTCTTAGCCTAAATTAAATGGAAGATACACTGTGTATTTTTTATTGTGGTAAGATATACATAACAAAAAGTTTAGCATTTTAGCCACTTTTAAGTGTACAGTTCTGGACATTAACATTCACATTGTTGTGCAAACATCACCACCCTCCATCTCAAAACTTTTTCATCTTCTCAAACTGAAACTTTGTCTCCATTAAAGCACTTACAGGCCATTCCTCCCTTCCCCCGGCTCTTGGCAACCCTCTAAATTATATTTTTAATAAGAAGAAAAAAGTAATCTCTTCTCCACCTGATGAATCTTCTTCAGGCCACACCCCATCAGCCAATTGCAAACCTGCTGCAGACCTTTACAACACTCCACTTTTAGAGCTTCTCATTCAGAGCAGACTGTGATTTAAAGGTATGAAATGCTAAATATATAATAAATTACATATATTTTAATATTCAAAAAGTTAAGCAAACAAAATTTAATTCTTCTAAAAGGAGCATGGATATGTAATCAGAAGTAGAAACTATGTCCCTGATGTAAAATAGTTATGATTCCAAAGAATCCTAGGGATCTATTGTCCATAAATTACAAGGGGCCACATGGTGCCCAAGTTCCTGTTGGAGAAGGAACTCAACACATCCCTCAACAAGTCCTCCACAGAGAGACTCTCCATTACATTTTTTTTTTTAACATGTTCAGGGTCTTTCAGAAATTTCATTTTATCAGAGGGCATAGAAAAAATGAACTTGCTTTATTTAAAAATGCTGAGGCAATATAAACTATTGTGTTTGTTATAAAACAAAAATAAAATCAGTTGTATGTGACTTATTTATTCCTTAGACTTCACACTATTTAAAGGAATAATGGGAAGACATTTTCAATATTTCGCTACATGATAAAATTGTTTTACTTATTTCATGAATTAGCCATGGACGGTGTATTCTGGAATGTCACATGTGGCTTACATTCAGTGGAAACATTTTCAGGTAACTGAGGAGGCTCTGTTTCTATACTTGATCTGACAGATGGGCAGCAACATGCAGTAACTGGCATAATTCATACTCCGACAGACTGCTTTTCAATAAAGCACATACCCAGATGCTCTCCTCTCGTCGATATTGCTTCCAGTTCCTCCCGCCATCGCTGAACATCAGGAGGTAGCTGGTCACCCAGTCGGAGCTCCCGTATCCTCCCTGGGTGGCCACAGCTGTGACCTCCATTCTTTCTCCAAGGTCAATCTGCAGCCACTGGTATTTATTTGACACAAGGGGAGACCAGCCACCAGCCCCTTTTTGTGGGAATAAAAATAAGAAAACCGGTAAGGACAGAGAAATCTTTGAAATCTATATTAACCTGTAAGAATGGGATCATAAATAAAATTTATGAAAATCATAGTTTCAAATTCTGCATTATATAATGCTTCATAATTATACAGACACACTCTCTCACACATACACACAAACACACAAAAAAACACGGGTTAAATGTAAATGGATGAAGCCTATATTAATTGTTTTGTTTCTTAGTTCATAACCCCTGACTCTCTGGTATTGGGGTGTCCGGCTAAGTGAAATTGCTTAATGGAATAGGTGGACAACTAAACACCGTGCCATTACATCAGTGCTTGGAACTAGGGTCTTTATTGGCTTCAATGCATGACTTGCCCTTTGTTGGACATAAAGGAAAATCAAGCTAGAATAACTTAATTCTGGATTCCCAGCATGAGGAGGTACAATGTTGAATGTTGGGAAAACAGAGATGGCTATGTCATAGCCCTACACTCAAGGTGCTGACAGACTCATAGGAGAAGCAGACATTTCACAGAACGATTTGAAATGTAATATGGGAGGGGTGGAGGTGAAAGTGCTTTCTGTGTAGGGAGGGAGAGTTCTAAAAAGGCAGCAAGGAGGGTGAAAGAGAACCCAGAGGAAGTGAATAAGGAGGAGTTTCTCAGGTATTCAAGACAATAGGTGCAGAGTGGAAATTACTGTGCTTTGTTTTCTCCAGTGCCTGTGAGAAACCGAAGAATTAGGGATACCTGTGAATGTATTATTGATATATTTTGTTCTTCTAGTTTAACAGAAACATGGGTTTTGAATTTGGATTTAGATGTCATATTAAATTTTCTGAATTTAAATTATTATGCAATATAAAAATTGGGAACTAGGTTTGAAATGCATTCTGGAACTGATATTTTGCTAATTATCCGTGTCTAGAAAACACAGTGTCATGTAAACAGTCCCTAACACAAAAAAGCTAGCTTTAAAAAAATTATTCCCCAGGCTTCCCTGGTGGCACAGTGGTTGAGAGTCCGCCTGCCGATGCAGGGGACGCGGGTTCGTGCCCCGGTCCGGGAAGATCCCACATGCTGCGGAGCGGCTGGGCCCGTGAGCCATGGCCGCTGAGCCTGCGCGTCCGGAGCCTCTGCTCCGCAGTGGGAGAGGCCACGACAGTGAGAGGCCCGCGTACCACAAAAAAAAAAAAAAAAAAAAAAAAAAAAATTATTCCCCATTGTCCTGACATCTATTTTGAGGCTCTCATAATAAGGTCTGACACTTTAGACAACATTTATTATCTTTTTATTCGGGGCTATTATTAACATCCATGTCCTGATAACAAAAGCTGTTATGACCAAGTACGTGTCAGGCGGCGTGTGACATGGCTACAAGACAGCTCAAAGGAAAATGGAAGTGGAGCACTTACATCAGGGTGTGGAGGTGAAACTCGCAAGTGGGCACATCTGTTGCTTCACTATGTCCTCCACTAACTGCACTACATGTATAATCCTTAGCAAAATTTAAAGCGTACAAATTCTTTAAAACTCAAATTCTTTCTAAGATTTCCTCATTTGCTGCAATCTTTATTCCAAAATTTCCTCTCAACCACAAGCACAATGTCTTTTCCTTTGATCCACATCTTAAATACGCCACAACTCTGGTGGTTCTGTACTGTATTTTTAAACTTTTTATTTTGAAATAATTTCAGATTTACAAACGAGTTGCAAAGATGGGATAGGGAATTCCTGTCTAATTTTTACTCAGTGTGTCCTAATGTTAATATCTTACATCACCATGGTATTTTTTATCAAAACTAAGCTATTAACACTGGTACAATGGTAACAAAACGACAAACTATTTTGATGTCTCCAGTTTTTCCCCTAACTCCCTTTTTCTGTTCCAGGATCCCACATTGCATTTAGTCACCTTGTCTCCTTAGTGTCTTCCAACCTGTGATAATTTTCAGTCTTTCTTTGTCTTTAATAACAAGATTGATCACCACCCAACACCTCCCTGCTACTTCTACTGATTTGTGCAAAGGTCCCATCTAATGTTTGATGAATGATAAGTCCTTCTGGGTTCTAGCTGAGGGTTAACTAATAGTCCCAAGTAACATTACTCTGCAACTGCCTGTAATTTTATAATAATTGCCAAAAGAAGTCAGAAATAATAGGTGTTGGCATTTAGCTGATCATTTTAACTTAAAGGTTCTACATTTGAAGTTTTATATGAATCAGTTTCAATCTCTGAGAAACTGCTAAATGTCCTGTATTCTCAGTATCAAAGTTGTAAAGAATGTACTGAAGATACTTTTTCTTTTTGCATTTCACAATCTTTCTCTGTCACCTTTAATTTCTCTTGAAGCAGGAAGTAGCATTAACACGGGTACCACATGTACAGAAATGCAAGAGTGAAAAGCATCAGCATGCTTCCAGCATGTTGCCCTGGGACCAGCCTCTTCCACAGATGCGGCCACATCTCTGTCAACCACTCTTCAACATCTGCAGGTAATCAACCTTGAACATTTCATATTCCTTACCGGTGGTGAGAAGGTGCTACCGGTATGCAAATTAAGCTATCTGATTAAGTAGGTACCCTGATAAAGCAATGAAACTGCAGAATTCCCTGTGCTGCAAAGCAATTCATTTCAGCTGGATAACACAGCCATGGCGTAATCCCCAGACCCCTGTAGGGTGATGATGTGAGTTACTGTGCATTCGCCCATGCACACAGTCCACTGGGGTAGACGCCCTTTTTTCTAATGACTGGAAAAAGTGGGAAATGCACAAATATAACCTGAGGACTGTTAGGGAGCACCAAACAATTTTACTGAGGGGTAAGGGAGATCACTGTTCTGTAATGGACAACAAAACAAAATACACTGAAACAACATTAAAGTGGGTAAGCTTGAGCACAGCCACCCCACCAGCTGGCAGCTGCAGAGCAGTGGTTCTGAAACTGATCAGCCTGCATTATTAAATGTTGCAAATCTTCAGTAAACTCCCCCTGGGAACCAATACCCCCTGAAACAGAGCCCAGGAATTTGCAATTACTGTTTTGGAGTCACCAGTGCTGAACCCACAAGAAAAGCACTTACCCTCCCACCCAGCTCTTCCCCTGACCGCATCACAGACTGTCTTTTTCCATTGTCACCCTCCTGTCTCCTGCCTCAGCCCCTTAGTTGAATAAAGTGTCACAATTTATACAAAGGAGAACATGTCCAGAGGGTCTGACTTGCACAGAACAAGGTTCCACAGCTTGGGACACTGAACACAAAACATCCCTCCCAGCAAAGTGTGATAGGTATGCTTTAGGGCTGCAATGAGAATTCAAGAAGCTGTGTTAGAGCATCTGGCACAATACTTTCTCTCCCAAACACGATCACAAGACGGGAGACAGTCATGGTGAAAGAGGGATGACATCCAGAGCGTGGGGCATTGCAGTCTTTTCATTACTGAATGGCCCGTTACCTGCCACTTTATACTAGATAAAGGAGAGAAAATGAGGAAAGCCAAAACTTGTCACAAGCATGTGATGTGTTCAGGACCCTCCCAGATGCTCTAAGTGCTACTTCACAACTCCTCCATGCACCAGGCAAGTGGGACAGGTGTTACAATCTCTGCTTTGCAGACAAGCAAAAAACAATCATTTTAGGTTCGTGTGAGGGTATTTTATTAAAGCTTAGCTCCCTTTTCATTCTCTACCCCTTCTAAGAACATATCCCTGTGATTTGTCAGTTATTCAGTATTGTTTGCTTATCAATAGCCAGACTGTCTTTTATACTGATATACTGGCAGATATCTTGGAAGGTTTCTGTCTCTAGTTATCCCTGTGTGATTGTTTCCCCCACCTTTGGTTGGCTCAGACACAGGCAGTGACTTGTGTCTCTGGGGAGAGGAAAGGCTGAACAGGAAACTCTCAGCTAGGGCCCTAATTATTCTGGTCACTGATCAAGATGAAAATGACCCCTACTCCTGGTGGCCACGGGGCATGCACTGTCATAATGAGTATCAGCTTTGTGCAGAGGGGGAAATTACCCAGAGGTGGAAATTACCCAGAGGTGAAAAGGAGAATAGCTCATGCCTTCTTCAAGTTGGAACAAGGTCCAGGGCAGAAAGATACCTAAGGGAGCAGAGTCAAGTGGGATAATTTGACGTGAACAGATTCACCTATCTCCAGGGCATCTAAATGTCAAACAAGTAAATGGCTAAATTGAAATGGTAACCAAGGGAAGTTTCCCTCCAAGATCTTCATTACATTGTCTCAAATGGGAGCTCATCAAGCTCTGTGTATTTCTTTCTTCACTTAAATGCATCTTAATTCACAGAAAACTCATTCCAGATTCCAGGCAGGGCTGGGTGAGTGGGGACAGGGTGAGATTAGCAGGAGTGACAGATGTTCCCAGGAAAAAGGGGCCATAGGGCGGCAGGGCCTGGGGATGCTCCCTGACCATCCCACTCAGAGATCTCTGGGATGTATATATTGATGTTTTTGTCACAACCCTGCCTACATTGCTGAGGGAAATTTAAGCATTTGCTCCAGCTCTGATTTCTTAAGGAGAAATTCCAACTATCTACATATACCATTTCTGGCTATCAGGATGTAAAAAATGCAGAAATCCTCCCTCTGGACCTGTCTAGGTAACCTCTGATTCCCTTTCTGCTGTGCAGTCTGCTAGCAGCCTGAGCAGGACAGAACAGGTAGTTTTCCAAAAACTGCATCCATAATGAAAAAATCACACACAGCTGCCTAATTGTAAAACAGATTCCTGTACTAAATGCAGACATACCCTATAGTGGTTTTGTAAACAGACAATTAAAAATTAAATAAAAAATAAGTGTATACTTGTTAATTTGTGATTCAAATTAAATGCCAGTAATATTAAAGGAAAAAAACACCGTGTGACTGTTCACATGTGACTCCCTTAAGTTCTATGTGCAGTGTCCCCAGTGACCACTTTCAATGCCCTTGGCATTTAACATTCATGGCTGCAGCTCTTTCTGCATAAAATAAACAAAAATCCATTGCTACTGTGTGTTTTGTTTTGCTTCTCTCATAGACACTCCTGACCAAGTTTTAAAGAAACACACAGTAGAGAGGCATTCGGATCTGAGTTGATCTCAGGCTTTGCAGTTCTTATTTGTTTGAAGTTCTGTATTGACAAGACTATAAGATGATTTTGCTAATTTCTCACCTTAGAAATAAAATAAGAATTGCCCGGCAAGCCTATAAATCATCCAGACATGTACTAAATACCTCATTCATGACTGAATAAAATGTATGACCAAGTTTATTTGTGCATCTCCCATGAAATCTTCATGTTTATGAGAGATGCGGCTCTGAGATCTTGTCTAATTCTATAAAAGCATCATTGTGCATCTTTCAGAGGCCCCCTGAGTTACTCAGAACAGATATGATTCCAGATCATCCTTGAGGCCACTCAGAATAGCTGCATCTCCCTCTGATATGTAGAGAACAGTGAGGAATCCAGGATGCCCAGAAGGGCAGGAGGCCAGGCACTCTGTTCCAAAGCCCCCACCACTTCCCAGGGACACACCGTTACTCTTCTTAAAGCAACGGCTCCTTTTTCTTTTTAATTAAATTCAGTGTAGGATCATGTCAGGAAATGCAAGGGTGAGATGCTCAAATAAAACCATGAGTACTAAATTATCTATCCATATTTGACTGCTCACTTAGCCAGAAGCCTTTGGAAGAAAAGTCCATTGATCGTAAAACTTACATTTTCTTTAGGGATGTTATGTAGCTGAATTCATTACAATTTGTAAGCACACTGTGAAAGCCTTGGATAAAAAGAGATAGGTACAGACGAGCTGCTATACAAAATAGAGTAGTAAAATGAGAATGCAAAAAGGATGAGGTCTAAGCATCACAAAATATAAATACTACTGACAAAGGTACATTTTTTGGGGGGGTAGGCATTCATCCCCAGCAAAGTATGGCATTATTTTGTGTCGGAGAAAAGCCTGCTCCACTGGATTTCCTTGGAGGATAACCCTGGAAATAATCTAGACTCCGACAATTCCCTTCTCATAAATCTTATTGATGACCATTTGCTGGCAATCAATAGGGAAGGAAGATATCAAAACAAACCAAAAAATGGATGATAAGCAAGAAGAAAGGTAGCAGATGAATACTAGCTGATACGATGAACCTGCTGCTTTCTTCAATTTCATTAAACTCAGTATAATTAACTTTTGAGCTATAAGAAGGAATATGAACTAAAAATGAAAATAATTCTGTCTGTGAAAGAATCAGGGTAGATTGACAAGAAGACAGTTGCAGACTCACCGTCTCTGCGATTAAGACTCGCAAAGCCAGGGCCGTGGCTGCTGGACAGCTCTGAGGAGCTGCTGAAGGAAGCCCGGGGCAAGGCAGACGCCAGAGGAGCATCACAGCTATCTGGGGGGAAACACCACGTTTGGGTTAATACACTGATTAAAGTTTTCCTGTCTTCTCTTCCTCTCTTCTTCCTTCCCTTTCACTTTCCTTTCCTTCCTATTTCCCTGCCACCCTCCCTTCTTTTCTTCCTTAATTTCCTTTCTTTTTAGTTAACAGGCTAGGAAAATGCTAGAGCCTGTGGCAAACATCAGTCTTGATCAGAGGTATGTTAGTAAATGTTTAACAACAGGCTCTTAAGGAAAATTAAAAACCCGGATTGGTAGCATTTGCCACTTTCTATGGTGTAAATACTCGTACCATGGCCAATTCAAAGCTATCAACGTGATGTCACTGACCATGAAGTCGGAAAAAGAATGCACACATCACATCATTATATAGTATTTTCACCACGCAGACACAAGGTATGTAAATAACCTCAAGAGCTCTGATAACAGCAAGATGACATAAAATAAAGTAGGAAGTGGTGAGTTTTCAGAATGTATTACTTTTGTTTTAATATGATTTAATTAATTACGTTTATATAGTTTAATTTTTAATAATGATTGTATTTTCCTGCAAAATTCATGAGAAGTTAATGATTGGCTCTTGCTAGCTGCTAAAAATTGGTTCCAGCACATCACTCCTAAATGGGAAAATATTAAAAGTATTTCCTTGAAACTCAGAAAGAACACTTTCACAGGCACCACTGTTTCTATTGAACATTGCACTGAAAGTCCTATCAGTATGTAAGAGAAAATTTAAAAATTAAAAGCACAAAATAGGGGGAAAAAAACCCAACTGTTATCGTTTCCAGATGATATGATTATGGAGGTAAGTCACTGGCTAGCTTAACAATTCATTATACAAAAGCTGATAGTATTTCTAAACTTATCCATAGTTAGAAATTAAATTAAATAGAATAGCAAATACTAACAAAACATATAAAGTATCTAAGAATGAATCTTACAGAATTTGCAGGACATTTATGGAGATTATTATAAAAATTGTATTGAAAGACATTAAAGAAAAACTACATAAATTCAGACTACAATGACTGCAAATAGGAAGACTACTTTTAAGGTACTGGTTTTCCCTAGCTTGATCTAAAGATTCATTAGAAGTTCAATCAAAGCTCAGGAGGGTTTTTCACAGATCTTGAAGCAGTGAACCACAGAGCTCAGGGGTTCTTAACATGTGGTACAAATATGATATAGGGGGTCCGTTGAGATGAATAGAACAAATTACATCTTTATTTTCACTAACCTCTAGCTAAAATTTAGCATATTCTTCAGTCAAAAATGTAGACAAACCAGACTATATTCACCAGTGCCCCTGCATTTGTTACCAACATAAGTTACAGATATTTTAATAGCAATCGTTTTAATTTTAATAGCAATAGCACAGATATCTAGAAATATTGTTTATGGTCCCCTTTACTTCAAAATAACAGTATTTATTAAAGTCACCACTAGATCTTGTTTTTTAATGTGCTAATAACTAAGAAGACATTATGTTACAATTTCTAGTACATGGATATCAGCATTTCAATATAACTATTTACTTTGTAACCCTATGTATACATTTTATGCATTTACAAGCATTGCTGTGAGAAGGGGTCAGGTTTCAGCAAAGCGCCCGAAGGGTCCGTGGCACAAAGAAAAGCAAACAAGCACCCGTGGTGTGTGCACTGCTAGTACAAAGCTGTTGAGACATTCCTGGGGCATTATTAGCCATTCAGAAAATTCCAGAAGATTGGGATCATCCACAATCCACAGTCAGCTGTGCTAACTCGAATGTTAACGTGACAATTTCTCAGGGGTGACAGCCTGTTGAGCAGACCAGGCCTGCATCATTCCCTCTTTAGGTAAAGGGGTCCCAGGGATCTAACTAACCTGCTCAAAGTCACAGAGCTGGTTGAGGGTAAGTGAAGATTATCTCCATCAACTGTTTAGCTTGGGAAGCCTGTTCCTTTCCCAGCCTCCCCCACCCCCCCAGCACAGCTTCCTTTCTGAGTCTCCCCAGACGCTCCCCACTCAGTCCCCTCTGCTCACATCTTTCTCATCTCACCATAGTGGGGTCTCTCCTTTCTGGGTTGGAAACAGTGAGGACCAAGTGTAGATCCTGGAGGCAGACAGGGTGTGGGCATGGCATTTACCAAGCTGCCTACTCTTGGGAAGTCACTGGCCCTCCCTAAGCCTCAGTTACCTCATCTGTACAATGAGGATGTCACACAACTGAATCACACAACTGGACAAAGGGGAATCACACAATTCATAGGGTTTCTATGAGGATTTAAAGTGTTTGCTTTTATTATTTTCAGTATGGTAAGACAAGTCATCACATAAGCTTCTTCAAAATATTCTATAAGGACGTTTTCCCTATAGAGAGATATAGAAGGCAGCATTCAACGTTCCAAGCCATGTTCTCATTTTTTATTCTTTCCTCAAAAGAAGGCATATGAATCTTAGTCTTGAAAAAAAGAAAGAGTAAGATGTACTTGCTCTTATGAAGTCATCTTTGCCTTTGAGAAACAATTTTAAAAGTGATCATTTTCTTTACAACCCTAATTGGTTGTTCCAACTCACTTCCACACAGTCAAATTTGAGAATGCACGTGATCAAAAAATGTGACCATGTCCAATAAGGTACTTGGAAAAGAGCGGCTCTGTGTTTGGACAGTGTTTTCTGTACATTCACTGTGTTTTTAACTAAATTACATTCAAGTAAGGTGAAGTCTCAGATGCCCCCCCAAAATCTCCTTAACCGTTGTTTTCAATCTGAAATGTCTATATTTTATACTACGATTTCTGGAGCCAAAATTGTTAAGACACAATTTAATTTTCTTTTTCTGGAATCATTAAAAAATATTTGATTTCCACTGAATATTATTCTTATCAAAAGTCTGATAGACACTATTTCTATCCAAAAAAGAAAGACGAATCCTGAAATGCTTCAAAGCTACAACAATTATTCATAAATAATTGTTTTTAACAAACGAGATGGCAAAACAACTGAAAAGTACAGCTATTTACCACTTGGGGGAAAATGAGGTGAGTACAAGTAATAACCTTATAAGAATTAACAAATGAAAATAGACAGATAATATTACAGTTAAATAGGCTAAAGCAAGTTTATTTCTCTTCATAATAACACTCACATTAATAAGAAATTATTCTATGAAATAATCTCAGTTTTGAAATGCGCTCATTCCTTCAAAAGTTCAAATGTACTCAGAAGCTCAAATGTACTCAGAAGCTCAGAAAAGCTTAGGAACTCTAAAGGGAAACTGATGATCCATTGTAATGTGTCTTATAGAAAATACAAACACACCATAATGATTTTTTTTTAACATCTTTATTGGGGTATAATTGCTTTACAATGGTGTGTTAGTTTCTGCTTTATAACAAAGTGAATCAGTTATACATATACATATGTTCCCATATGTCTTCCCTCTTGCTTCTCCCTCCCTCCCACCCTCCCTATCCCACCCCTCCAGGCTGTCACAAAGCACCGAGCCAATATCCCTGTGCCATGCGGCTGCTTCCCACTAGCTATCTACCTTACTACGTTTGTTAGTGTGTATATGTCCATGACTCTCTCTCGCCCTGTCACAGCTCACCCTTTCCCCTCCCCATAACCTCAAGTCCGTTCTCTAGTAGGTCTGCGTCTTTATTCCTGCCTTACCCCTAGGCTCTTCATGACATTTTTTTTTTCTTAAATTCCATATATATGTGTTAGCATACAGTATTTGTCTTTTTCTTTCTGACCACCATAATGATTTATGTATGATTCAGATCAGAGTGCTCAGAACATCCTTGTGTGCATGCTTCTATAATAAATTCTTATGTATTAAATAATCAAACATTGTCTCAGCAGCTGTACCTATTGTAACATCATTTTAATCAATAGCCTATTGTTTGTCCTGCCAACAGAACAGCTTTATACTGAAATTATTAAACAATATTTCAGCTTCTGTTTTTAAAAATTATATATTTTTTTTCTCCAGGTAAAATCTTAGAAATTTGGAACTTCCCATAGCTGGGGAAAACATAGTTGCCTTAATCCTCTCAATCTAAATGACACTATCTGAGTGTTTTCCAAACCCTTGACCTCCTCCTAAAACTACTTAAATCTGCCCCCTCCATAAATAAAAAACAGTCCCAGACAAACCTCTTTGGATTACTACAGCTCATGGGTGATGCATGCTCTTAGTTTCTTCAGAACGTTCAAATCCAGTTTATACACAACTGTATATAAATGGCATCTTTCCAATATGCATTATGGTCTAAACTAGGCTAAAAATTCCTCAGCAAAGGAAATGCCACTTAACTGAATTCATTGATGAGCTCTAGTAGTTTTCTGGTAGCATCTTTAGAATTTTCTATGTCTAATATCATATCATCTGCAAACAGTGACAGTTTTACTTCTTTCTTTTCCAATTTAGATTCCTTTTCTTTTTCTTCTCTGTTTGCCATAGCTAGGACTTCCAAAACTATGTTGAATAAAAGTGGTGAGAGTGGACATCCTTGTCTTGCTCCTGATCTTAGAGGACATGCTTTTAGATGTTCACTGTTGAGTATGATGTTAGCTGTAGGTTAGTTGTATATGGCCTATATTATTTTGAAATATGTTCCCTCTATGCCCCTTTCTGAAGAGTCTTTAATCATAAATAGGTGTTGAATTTTGTCAAAAGCTTTTTCTGCATCTATTGAGATGATCATATGGTTTTTATTCTTTAACTTGTTGATGTGGTGAACCACAGCCATTGATTTGCAGATACTGAAAAACTCTTGCATCCCTAGGATAAATCCCACTTGATCATAGTGTATGATCCTTTTAATGTATTGTTGGATTTGGATTGCTAGTATTTTGTTGAGGACAGATGAATGGATAAAGAAGATGTGGTATATATATACAATGGGATATTACTCAGCCATTAAAAAGAATGAAATAATGCCATTTGCAGCAACATGGATGGACCTGGAGATTATCATACTAAGTGAAATAAGTCAGACAGAGAAAGACAAATATCTATTAAAAAAATTGAAACAATAATTCAAATAATTCTTTTAATAATATAATAATAACCTTCCAAAACAGAAAGCACAAAGTCCAGAGGGCTTCCCTGGTGAATTCTGCCAAACATTTAAGGAAGAAATCATGCCATGTCTCCATAATCCCTTTTAGAAGATAGAAGCAGAGGAATACTTTTTAACTTATTCTATGAGGCTAATATTAGCATAATACCAAAACCAATCACAGATATTACAAGAAAAGAAACCTACAGACCAATATTTCTCATGAACACAGATGCAAAATCCTCAACAAAATATTAGCAATCAAATCCAACAATGTATAAGAATTATAGGGAAATCCCTGGCAGTCCAGTGGTTAGGACTCCATGCTTCCACTGCAGGGGGCCCGGATTCAATCCCTGGTGAGGGAACTAGTATCCCACAAGCCACACGGTGTGGCCAAAAAAAAATAAAGTAAAATAAAATAAAATTTTTCACAAATAGATTTGAAATAAATAGAAGAAGAATTACATACTGAAACAAGTGGAATTTGTTCCAGGTATTCAGGGCTGGTTCAACATTCAAAAATCAGTTTATGTAATCCATCACATCCACAAGTTAACAAAGAAAAATCACATGGTACTATCAATAGATGAAGAAAAGCATCTGACAAAATCCAACACCCATCCATGGTAAAAACTCTTGGTAAACTAGGAATAGAGTTGAACTTTCTCAAATTGATAAAGAATATCTACCAAAAACTTACAGCTAACACCACACTTAATGGTGAGAAACTTGAAACTTTCCCCACTAAGGTCAAGACTAGGCAAAGATTTTCCCTCTCACCACTCCTTTTCCACATCCTACTAGAAGTCTTAGTTAATGCAATTAGACAAGAAAAGGAAATAGAAGGGATACAGATTAGGAAAGAAATGTCTTTGTTATGGATGACAAGATCATCTATGCAAAAACTCCTGGAACTAATAAGTGGTTACAGCAAGGTCACAGGATACAAGGTTAAAATACAAAAGTCAATTGTTTTTTTATATACCAGCAATGATCAAGTGGAATTAGGACTCTGAAACACTATGCTATTTACATTAGCACCTAAAAAAATATAAAATACTTAGGTATAAATCTAACAAAATATGCATGAGATCTATATGAGGAAAACTACAAAACTCTGAGGAATTAATCGAGGAAGAACTAAATAAATGGAGAGATACTCCGTGTTCATGGACAATACTCAATATTGTCAAGATTTCAGTTTTTCCCAATTTGATCTATAGATTCAAGGCAATCTCAATCAAAATTCAGGCAAGTTATTTTGTGGATATCAACAAACTGATTCTAAAGTTTATGTGGTGAAGCAAAAGACCCAGAATAACCAAAACAATATTGAAGAAGAACAGAGTGGTAGGAATGATACTACCTGATTTCAAGACTTACCATAAAGGTACAGTAATTAAGACAGTGTATTGGCAAAAGAACTGACAAATAGATCAGTGAAACAGAACAGAGAGCCCTGAAGTAGACCTACACAAATATAATCAATTGACCTTTGACAAAGTAGTGAAGGCAATACAATAGAGCAAAGATAGTCTTTTCAATAAATGGTAATGGAACAAATGGACTTCCATAAGCAAAAACATGAATCTAGACACAGACTTTTCACCCTTCACAAAAATTAATTCAAAATGGTTCACAGATCTAACTGTAAAGCACAAAACTATAAAACTCCTTGAAGATAACATAGGAGAAAATCTAGATGAACTTGTGTTCTGCAAAGACTTTGTAGATACAAAGCCACGATCCATGAAGAAAAGAATTGATAAGATGGACTTTATTAAAATTAAAAATGTCTGCCCTGCAAAAGGCAGTCAAGAGAATGAAAACACAAGCCATAGGATGGGAGAAAATATTTGTAAAATACTCATCGGACAAATGACTTTTATCCAAAATATGCAAAGAACTCAAACTTACCAATAAGAAAACAAACAACTCCAATTAAAATATGGTCCAAAGCTGACTTTAACAGACAATTCACCAAAGAAGATATACACATGAGAAAGAAGTATATGAAAAGATGCTCCACATCATATGTCTTCAGAGAAATGCACATTAAAACAACAATGAGATACCACTACACTCCTATGAAAATGGTCAAAATCTGGAACACTAATGACACCAAATGCTGGCGAGGGTGGAGAGCAACAGGAACTCTCATTGCTGGTGGGAATGCAAAATGGTGCAGCCTTTTTGGAAGACTGGCCGGTTCTTACAAAACTAAACATATTCCTACATGCAATCCAAAATCTGTGCCTTGGTATTTACCCAAAGAGATTGAAAACTTATGTCTACACAAAAACATGCACAAAAATGTTTATAGCAGCTTTAGTCATTAAACTCCAACGCTTGGAAGCAACCAAGACATCCTTTAGTAGGGAATGGATAAACAAACTGTGGTACATCCATATAGTGGAACATTAGTAATAAAAAGAAATGATCCATCAAGCCACGAAAAGACACAGAAGAAACTTAAATGCATATTACTAAGTGAAAGAAGCCAGTCTTAAAAGGCTACATACCATATGATTCTAGCTATATGATATTCTAGATAAAATTGTGAAGCCAGTAAAATGATCAGTGGTTGCCAGTGTTTAGATGGGAGAGAGGCATGAATAAGAGGAACACAAGGGATTTTAAGAGCAGTGAAACTATTCTGTATAATAATATAATGCTGGATACATGTCATTATACATTTGTCCAAACCCACAGAATGTACAACACCAAGAGTGAACCATAAACTATGGACTTGGGGTGACTATCATGTGTCAGCGCAGGTTCATCAATTGTAAAATAAAAAAAGTTATAAACACCACTCTGGAGAAGGATGCTGGTAATGGAGGAGGCTAAGCATGTGTGAGGGAAGGGGGTATATGGGAAATCTCTGTACTTTCTGCTCAATTTTACATAAACCTAAAACTGCTCAAAAAATAAAGCTTATTTTTTAAAAAGGGCAGGGGGGCTTTCTCTTTATCAACTACCCTGAGTATTCACTTAAAAATAAATGCTATGATTTAAATAACTTACTGAGAAAGAAGAGAAACTTTCAGGTTTCTTCTCCCCCAGTTATACATCCAGGAGCCCATTTATAAAACTTAGTTCTATCCCTTCATGGTTTTAAAATTGTGCAAGGATGTGGGACTCTACCAGCCTTCAGAGGAATCAGATATCTGGAGGGAGAATGGTTGTAGTTTTTCATGGATTGTCCTCCTTCAGCACCCTAAGCAGACAAGGATTTAGACCTGTTTTAAAGGTCAATTTTAATTAGCCCAATTATTATTCCCTCATGACTGCTGAAAAATTATATTCAGCAAAAGGAACAGATTCCCAGTGATGGGAGTGTTTCTAAAATTATAACTTGTACCAGTTTAATGAATCATACTGCTTCTCATATAGGAACAGCACTGTTTTTTTTTTTAAAGAACCACTATTTATCTTTATTTCTTCAGCTTCTATCACAGTGCCTGGCACATGGTAAGCATTTGATAAATGTTTCCTGAATTAAATTGATCACAAGTCCAAGAGCAACTTTCTTAAATCTCCATATCTAAGTTATATTTCAACCCTGAAATATATTGAGCTTAAAACATTGAAACAGCCAAGTTTCATCCTAACAGAAAAATCATGCGGTCTAATTTCCAGGCTGGGTGTGGGGTAGGTATGTGATAGTGGGACCCAGGAAAATATAGATAGAGAAGAGGGGTTCTCACTAATAGGAAGGGACTGCCAATGAAGTATTCATTTCAGAAGGCATTCTCATTCCTGCTTAAACAGGGCATGTCAGTAAAATTCAGCAATCCAACACACTCAGATATTTTTCAAAAATAATTCACAAATGGAAAGATTAGAACATGTCTGTGTTAGAAGTAACATCTCTAGATTTATCAAGATTGTATAATTTTGTGCAATGAAATTCAGGGGAGAAATAGACACAGCAATTTTTCAGACACTGATACCCAAGGGGCAATTCCCCATCCCTGCCCCTGAAATTCTGATTTAGTGAGAGGATTTATTTGTGTACTTAAGGAAGACACATTCTGTTCTTCAGAGAAGGAAATGTACAACACTCGGGACAGGAGCTGAGAGATCTCTGCAGTGGATGAAAATCTCAAGTGTGCCAAGAGAGACCCTCAACGTGGCCACCAGGAGTATGCACTAAATTGCAGCCCTGGTATCTGTATTATGTTCTGTGGTTATTAAACCAGAATTGGAGAGTTGGGCAGTGTAAAAGACATACTTTCAAACATCTGAAGCCCTACCACGCTAGTGCCCAGAAAGATGCACTTGGGAAACTCAGCTGTTGACTCATATTAGTATTGATATTACTTTAAATATTTAGTTCAAAAAGATTTTCACTATCCATAGCTCATTAACTGGAAAACTTCCTTGCTTGTATATAAATCTGAAATATCCATCTAAGGGGCAAAATCTAATATTCCACACAACTTACTCAAATTGTTGAAACAGTCACAGAGCAATGAAATATGCAGTTTTGGGGTGATGTCAGTATCATGATAGTGTGAATCCTTCCTTTTTTTCTCTCTCTCCTTTGATTTACAACTATTAGGACATCCATAACCAGAAAAAAAAAAAAAAAAGCATCTATCCACAGCATACACCGACATCCAAGAGATCCATCCACCTGTGCATCCAAAGTGGGTGGACTGGACCATGGAGTAGGTAGCAGAGATTGAGGGAAGTGGCTGCAGAGCTGGTGGCAGGAGGCTGTGACAGCATAGAAGGCGGCTGCTGTTCTGGCAGCAAGCCAGCACAACCTTTCTGGCAGAGGAGGTGGAGGATGAAGGCAGTGACTGGAAGTCTGTCCAGCCACATGTGTTACAGCTGGTGGGACCAGTTTCTCTCTCTGAGGAGATACTGCAGTGAATGGGCAGAGGGAAAGGAAAGGTAAGTAGATAGACAAAGAGAACTGAAGTAAAATGTCTCCTGCTGTCTGCCCTTGGAGGCAAGGGGACCAACCACCCAAAGACCCCTGGGACTCCGCCCCCATCCCAACTTGAGGATACCTCTACCAGGCCATGGACACCCACAAAGCCCCAAGTGCTAAGTACATGCACCTCCCCCCCCCGTGCCCACATTCTGCCACCACGCGTTGTTTCTTTGTTGTTGTTTTTGTTTTGTTTTGTCTTAACTGTGTGGGTTCCCAATCTTAGAAGCCGCTAGTTAACGCTGGTAAGAGAAACCAAAAACTTGTGCCATAGCGCCACCTTCTGTAAAGGAAGGCTCCTAACTACCAACCTGTTGCATTCTTAGGATCAAAGTAAACAAAGTCTTACCTAAATAAAAATGGTGTTCCATTTTTTATTTAGGGAATCATGGTAATACGGTATGGCAAAAAAAAAAAAAAAAAAAAAACACAGACAATTTTCCAGCAACTAAACCCAAAGGTATGGAATATTGTGATCTAACTGATAAAGAGTTTTAAATAGCTGTTATGAAGAAATTCAATAGAAAACTCATAAAGACAATGCAATGATATTAGGAATGAAAATAACAAGCAGAAGGAATACTTTATCAAAGAGATTAAAATTCTAAAAAAGAATCAGAGATTTCTGGAGCTGAAGAACTCAATAAATGAGATAAAGAATGCATTACAGATGCACTTGAAATAGAGCAGATCAGGTAGAAGAGAGAATTAGCAAGCTCAAGGACAGAAATATAGAAATAATTCAGGTGGAAGAAGAGAGTGAACTAAGATTTTTAGAAAGTGAAGCCTATGAGAAATATCTGATTCTATTGGAAAGGTAAACGTAAGAATAATGGGCATCCCAGAAGGAGAAGAGAGTGGGAAGGGGACAGAGTTTATTTAAAGAAATAATAGCTGAGAAATTCCCAAACCTGGGGATGGGATGAATATACAGATCCACGAAGCTAACAGAATATCTTGTTATCTCATCACAAAAAGAGCTCTAAAACACATTTTAATGAAGCTGTCAAAATTCAATTATAAAGAAGCAATTTTAAAGGCAGCCGGGGGTTGGGGGGAAAGACAGCAACCTACAAAGGTACCCCCATTAGGCTACAGTAGATTTCTCGCAGAAAATTTTCAGGTCAGGAGACAGATAGTGGAATAACATATTCAAAATATTGAAAGATAAAAATTTCCATCTAAGAATACTCTATGTGGCAGTTATCCTTCAGATATAAAGGAGAATTAAAACGTTTCCCAGACAAACTAAAGCTGAGGGAGTTTACCACCACTAGACTTGCCTTATGAGAAATGTTTAAAGGAGCTCTTCAAGCTGAAACAAAAAGACAAAAGTACACAAAACTCTGATTAAGATGATAAATACTCATAATTAGAATACTGTAAATCTTTTTTAGAACAGTATATTAAATTCTTAACTATAATATAATGGTTAAAGGAAAAGAGCGTTAAAAATAGCTATAGATACTACAACTTGGTACTGAAATCACAGCATAGAGATAATTTCTAACATTAAAAATATGAAAGGGGAAGAGTAAGTAAGCAGATGAAACCTTTATAGGTGAATGAAGATAACCTGGCAACAGCAGGAAAGGGGCTATTTTACCTGTAAGATGTTTTATGTAAACTTCATGGTAACAACAAGCAAAAATCTAGAGCAGAAACATAAACATAAAAAAGGGGAGAGTGAGCAAATCACCATGGAAAACCACCAACTTATAAAGGCAAACAGAAAGAGAAGAAAAAAGGAACAACAGAGAGACAAAATAAGCAGAAGGCAAAAGATAAAATGGCACTAGTAAATTCTTACATATCAATAATCACCCCTAAATGTAAACAGATTGAACTCACCGATCAAAAGGCACATAGTGGGTGGATGGCTGAAAAAAAGGTCCAGCTCTATGCTCTCTACAGAAGACTCATTTCAGCTCTACAGGCACATAGGCTCAAAGTGAAAGGATGGAAGATGATATTCCAAGCAAATAGAAATGAAAAGAAGGTGGATATAGCCATCCTTGTATCAGACAAAACACACTTCAAGCCAAAAAAGGTAAGAAGAGACAAAGAAGGTCAGTAAAGGGGTCACTACATGAAGAAGATATAACAATAATAAATACGTACGTTCCCAAAACCTGATCACTGAAATATATAAGTATGTAATAATAGATATTAAGGAACAAATAGACAACAATGCAGTAATTGTAGGAACTTCAACACCCCACTATCAGCAATGGATAGATTGTCTTGACAGAAAATCAACAAAGAAACGTTGGACTTGAACCACACCTTAGAACAAATAGATTTAATAGACACGTATAGAATATTCCATCCAACAGTAGCAGAACACACATTCTTCTCAAGTGCACATAGAACATTCAGGCTGGATCATATGATAGGTCACAAAACAAATCTTAGCAAACTTAAGAAGACTGAAATCATATCAGCTATCTTCTGTGACCACAATTGGCATGAAACTAGAAGTCCACAACAAGAGGGAGATGAGAAGATCTACAAACATGTGGAAAGTAAACACACGCCTAAACAACGGTTGTGTCAAAGAAAAAATCAAAAAGGAAATAAAAAATATCTCAAAACAAATGAAAATGAAAACACAACATATCAAATATCATGGCATGCAGCAAAAGCAGATCTGAGTGGAAAGTTTATAGTAATAAACACATTAAGATGTTAGAAAAATCTCAAGTAAACAACCTAACTTTATACCTCAAGGAACTAGAAAAAGAAGAAAAAATTAAGCCCAAAGTTAGCAGAACTAAGGAAACAGTAAGTATCAGAATGCAAATAAATGAAATAGAAACCAGAAAAACAATAGAAAGGATCAAGGAAACTACAAAATGTTTCTTCAAAAAGATAAACAACATTGACAAACCTTTAGTTAGACTAAGGAAAAAAAAGAAGAGTCAAATAAATAAAATTAGAAATGAAAAGAGAAGACATTACAACTGATACTACAGAAATACATAGAATCATAAGACACTACTATGAACAATTACATACCAATACAACCTAAATTAAATGGATACATTTCTAGAAACACAAAACTACCATGACTGAATCAGGAAGAAATAGAAAGTAGGAACGGACCAATAATGAGTAAAGACACTGTATCAGTAATTTAAAAATTCCCAACACAGAAAACTCCAGGACCAGATAACTCCCCTGCATAATTCTGTCAAACATTTAAAGAAGTAATATCAATCCTCCTCAAACTCTTCCAAAATATTGAGGGGGAGAAAACACTTCCAAACTTGTTCTATGAGGCTAGCATTACCTTGATAGCAAAGCCAGATAAGCATACCACAAGAAAAGAAAACTATAGACCAATATCCCTGATGAACATAGGTGCAAAAATTCTCAACAAAATATTAGCAAACCAAATTCAAGAACACATTAATAGAAATATATACGATGACCAAGCGGAATTTATTCCTAGGATGAAAGGATGGGTCAACATATGCAAATCAATAAATCCAACACATCACATCAATAAAATAAAAAATAAAAACCAAATGATTTTTTCAATAGAGAAAGAAAAAGCATTTGACATAAAACAACATCCTTTCATAATGAAAACCCTTAACAGACTGGGTATAGAAGGAACATACTTCAACATAAAGGCCATGTATAACAAACACAAGGGTAACATTATACCTGATGGAGAGAAATGGAAAGTGTTTCTTCTGAGACCAGGAACAAGGCAAGGGTGCCCAGTCTCACTACTCTTATTCAATATAGTACTGGAAGTCCTAGCTAGAGCAATTATGCAAGACAAAGAAATAAAATATATCCAAATCAGAAATGAAGAAGTAAAACTGTCATTATTCGCTGACGATATGATTGAACATATAGGAAATCCCAAAGAATCAGCCAAAAAACTATTGAAATTAACCAACGATTTCAGTAAATTGGCAGGATACAAAGTCAACATACAGAACTCAATTTGATTCCTCTACACTAATAATAAAGCATCTGAGAAAGAAATAAAGAAAACCATCCCTTTCACAATAGCATCAAAAACAATAAAATACTTAGGAATAAATTTAACCAAGGAAGTGAAAGATCTGTACAATTAGAGCTGCAAAACTGCTGAAAGAAATCAAGGACACAAACAAATGGAAAGACACAAACAAAATCAAAGAAATTGAAGACACAAACCAATGTTCAAGCATCCAAAGAGTTAATATTGTTAAAATATCAATAGTTCTAAAGCCATCAACAAATTGAACATAGTCCTCACCAAAATACCAAAGGCATTCTTCACAGAAATAGAAGAAACAATCCTAAAATGTGTGTGGAACCACAAAAGACCTCAAACAGCCAAAGCAATCTTGAGAGAAAAGAGCAAAGCCAGAGATACCATACTTCTGGATTTCAAGCTATACCACAAAGCCATAGTAGAAAAACAGTATTGTACTTGGGGGAAAAAAAGACATATTGACTAACGGAACAGAATAGAGTGCCCAGAATTAAACCCTGGCATATACGGTCAACTAGTATTCAACAAGGAAGCCAAGAATACCCGGTGGAGAAAGGACAGCCTCTTCAATAAATGGTGCTGGAAAAATTGGAGAAACATGCAGAACAATGAAAGTAGATCCCTATCTCACACCACTCACAATAATTAACTCAAAATGGGTCAAAGACTTAAACATAAGACCTGATGCCATAAAAATCCTAAAAGAAAATGTTAGGGAGAAGTTTATTGATATTGGTCTTAGCAATAATTTGGTGGGCATGATGCCAAAATAGCAAACAATAAAGGAAAATAATCAAAACATGGGACTACATCAAACTCAAGAGCTTCTGCACATCAAAAGAATAAATTAATTAACAAAATGAAAAGACACCGTACAGAATGGGAGAAAATTTTTGCAAACCATTTATCAAATAAGTGATTAATATCCAAAATATATAAGGAACTCAGTCAACTCAATAACAAAAAACAAACAATCTGGTTAAAAGATGGGAAGAAGGAGTAAATAGTCATTTCTCAGAAAAGGACATCGAAATGGCCAAGAGACACATGAAAAGATGCTCAACATCACTAATCATTAGGGGACTGCAAATCAAAATCACAGTGAAACATTACCTCACACCTGTTAGAATGGCTATCATCAAGAAGACAAGGACCAACAGATGCTGGTGAGGATGTGGTGAAAAAGGAACCCTTACACACTATTGGTGGGAATGTAAACTAGTCTAACAACTATAGAAAGCAAGATGGAAGTTCCTCAAAAAATTAAAAGCAGATCTATCATATACTCCAGGAATTCCACTTCTGTGTATACATCCAAAGAAAATGAAAATAGGATTTTGACAAGATATATGCACTCCCATGTTTATCACGGCATTACTCACAATAGCCAAGATATGGAAACAACCTAAAAGACCATCAGTGGACCAATGGGTAAAAAAATATGTGGTATACATACACCGTGGAATGTTATTCAGCCATGAGAAAGGAAGAGATCCTCCCATTTGCTACAACATTATGCTAAGAGAATAAGTCAGATAGAGAAAGACAAGTACTGTATGATGTCACTTACATGTGAAAACTAAAAGTTAAACCTGTGAAAAACAGAATAAAATGGTGGTTACTAGGGGATGGGGACAGGGACAAGAGGGATGGTCTTTAAGGGTACAAACTTGTAAGAATTGGTAAATAAGCCATGAAGATCTAACGAACAGTATAATAAATAGACAGTAATACTGTACTATAATTATATAACGTGATCATGTGTATTATAATTATATAATGTGATATTACTTCAGCAATCACATTAACAATATATAAATGTATCAAAGTAACAATATTGTATACCTTAAATATATGCAATGTTACAAGTCAAATTTATTCAATAAAAAAGTGTGCAATTTTATATTTTTCTGTTCATACATTGTTCACATGAATTACCAAAATACTGTAATTGCCAAGTCACATAATTTCCTTCTACAAATGTTGCTTCTATATAAGTTGCTTCATGGGGCAAGGACCTAATAAATATTTTTTGAGTGAATAATTTATTTTGAAACTTTAGAGATATTTTTTATCCTTCAATTTTCTCCACTGAAAATTGGAGACAAAATTATGTATTTCTCTCTGTATTATATGATTGTAGAAGAGTTAAAAACTGCTGCACAAATTTTTTAAAAACCTGTGGTGAACATGAAGGGGTTAGACGTTCCTTTACATTTACAGGAATGCTTCTTCTAAAAGTCCATGTGACTTTAAAAACTTACAAAATTTAACAAAAATATAACACCTATACTATAATAATTGATCCATAAATACTATAACAATTGTTGAAATTTTAGGACAAGATTTAAGTTACACAAGAATTTTTTACACTATGTTTGGTAATTTGGGCATTTTCATTGGAAAAAATTTAAAATAAAATAACTAACATAATCCAAAGCTAAAGATTCATTGCATTGTAGTAGAATGAGAAAACAAAATACACATCATTGCAAAGAAATATGTATTTGGTGCTTTAAATAATCAACTGGGAGTTTCAAAAAGCTTGTCTGACTATGGATAAAACTCCATTCATACGCTGTCTTGCAACTTGGAAATACTTTCATTTTGTCCATCCATCTCTCCCCCTCTCCCCCTCTCCCCCTCTCCTTCTTCCTTGTCTTCCTACTTTCCTCTCTTCCTTCTTTTTTCCAAGAGATTCAACAGGGAACAGTTGTCAAAAATATGTTCATAGCTGAAGGCAGCAAGTACAATCGATCCATTCAAAGCACAAGTACCTGTTAATGATCCCTCCATAAAATACTGCTTTTCTCATTTTCCCAGAGGGGAAAAAAAACAAGACAGTAATTTCTTTGCAGAATTCCAAGAATATACACAAAATATATAGGGGAAAAAAGAAAATTTTATATTTTGGAATTTGGATGCAAATGATACCTAAAGTCTTAATACAATTAATTCCTGGTAAATATTTTCAGGTTTAATCCACTGAGGTACACAATTATAATATAGCATTGCTGTTTAATGTAATGTTTACCTAAAAATTATTTAATTATTAATAGCAACAGCTCACTGAAAACTTGGGTCTCTGCCCAAAAAGTTTCCATAAAACAATCATTATGTTTAATTGTTCATGTTTATCCAAAATACAGGCCACTGCCGTTACAAGAGTAGAAAACCCAATCATTTTAGGAAGTGTGTGTGTGTGCGTGTATGCACATGCATGCGCATGCACACACATTTAACAAGTAAATACAAAATTAGATTACTGTTGAATAAAGCAGTGCATTCTCAGGTATCTCATTAGATACATATATAAAGATAAAATAACTATTTGGACTTGAAAACAAAGACTATTACAAGAGACAAAGAAGGAAACTACATAATGATCAAAGGATATAAAGAAGAAGATATAAAAATTGTAAATATTTATGCACGCAACATAGGAGCACCTCAATACATAAGGCAAATACTAACAGCCATAAAAGAGGTAATCAACAGTAACACAGTCATAGTATGGGACTTTAACACCTCACTTTCAGCAATGGACAGATCATGCAAAATGAAAATAAATAAGGAAACACAAGCTTTAAGTGATACACTAAACAAGATGGACTTAATTGACAGTTATAGGACATTCCATCCAAAAACAACACAATACACTTTCTTCTCAAGTGCTCATGGAACATTCTCCAGGATAGATCATATCTTGGGTCACAAATCAAGCCTTGGTAAATTTAGAGAAAATTGAAATCATATCAAGTATCTTTTCCGACCACAACACTATGAGACTAGATATTAATTACAGGAAAAAAATCTGTAAAAAATACAAACACATGGAGGCTAAACAATACACTACTTAATAACCAAGAGATCACTAAAGAAAGCAAAGAGGAAATCAAATAATACCTAGAAACAAATGACAATGAAAACACAATCACCCAAAACCTATGGGATGCAGCAAAAGCAGTCCTAGAGGGAAGTTTATAGCAATACAATGTTACCTCAAGAAACAAGAAACACCTCAAATAAAAAACCTAACCTTACACCTAAAGCAACTATAGAAAGAAGAACAAAAAAAACCCCAAAGTTAGCAGAAGGAAAGAAATCATAAAGATCAGATCAGAAATAAATGAAAAAGAAATGAATGAAACAATAGCAAAGATCAATAAAACTAAAAGCTGGTTCTTTGAGAAGATAAGCAAAATTGATAAACCATTAGCCAGACTCAACAAAAAAAAAAGGGAGATGACTCAAATCAATAGAATTAGAAATGAAAAAGGAGAAGTAACAACTGACACTGCAGAAATACAAAGGATCATGAGAGATTACTGCAAGCAACTCTATGCCAATAAAATGGACAACCTGGAAGAAATGGACAAATTCTTAGAAAAGCACCACCTTCTAAGACTGAACCAAGAAGAAATAGAAAATATAAACAAACAAAACACAAGCAGGGAAATTGAAACTGTGATTAAAAATCTTCCAACATAGGGCTTCCCTGGTGGCACAGTGGTTGAGAGTCCACCTGCCGATGCAGGGGACACGGGTTCATTCCCCGGTCTGGGAAGATCCTACATGCCGCGGAGCGGCTGGGCCCGAGAGCCATGGCCACTGAGCCTGCGCATCCGGAGCCTGTGCTCTGCAACGGGAGAGGCCACAACAGTGAGACGCCCGCGTACCTTAAAAAAAAAATCTTCCAACAAACAAAAGCCCAGGACCAGATAGTGTCACAGGCGAATTCTATCAAACATTTAGAGAAGAGCTAACACCTATCCTTCTCAAACTCTTCCAAAATATAGCAGAGGGAGGAACATTCCCAAACTCATTCTACGAGGCCACCATCATCCTGACGCCAAAACCAGACAAAGATGTCACAAAGAAAGAAAACTACAGGCCAATATCACTGATGAACATAGATGAAAAAATCCTCAATAAAATACTAGCAAACAGAATCCAACAGCACATTAAAAGGATCATAAATCACGATCAAGTGGGGTTTATCCCAGGAATGAAAGGATTCTTCAATATGCGCAAATCAAACAATTGATACACCATATTAACAAACTGAAGGATAAAAACAATATGATCATCTCAATAGATGCAGAAAAAGCTTTCAACAAAATTTAACACCCATTTATGATAAAAAACCCTCCAGAAGGAGGCATAGAGGGAACCTACCTCAACATAATAAAGGCCATATATGACAAGCCCACAGCCAACATCTCCCTCAATGATGAAAAACTGAAACTATTCCCTCTTAGATCAGGAACAAGACAAGGGTGCCCACTCTCACCACTATTATTCAACATAGATTTGGAAGTTATAGCCACAGCAATCAGAGAAGAAAAAGAAATAAAAGGAATCCAAATCGGAAAAGAAGAAGTAAAGCTGTCACTGTTTGCAGGTAACATGATACTACACATAGAGAATCCTAAAGATGCTACCAGAAAACTACTAGAGCTAATCAATGAATTTGGTAAAGTAGCACGATACAAAATTAATGCACAGAAATCTCTTGCATTTCTATACACTAATGATGAAAAATCTGAAAGGGAAATTAAGGAAACACTCCCATTTACCATTGCAACAAAAAGAATAAAATACCTAGCAATAAACCTACCTAAGGAGACAAAAGACCTGTATGCAGAAAACTATAAGACACTGATGAAAGAAATTAAAGATGATACAAATAGATGGAGAGATATACAATGTTCTTGGATTGGAAGAATCAACATTGTGAAAATGACTATACTACCCAAAGCAGTCTACAGATTCAATGCAATCCCTATCAAACTACCACTGGAATTTTTCACAGACGTAGAACAAAAAATTTCATAATTTGCATGGAAACACAAAAGACCCCGAATAGCCAGAGCAATCTTGAGAAAGAAAAACGGAGGTGGGGGAATCAGGCTCCCTGACTTCAGACTATACTACAAAGCTACAGTAATCAAGACAGTATGGTACAGGCACAAAAACAGAAATATAGATCAATGGAACAGGATAGAAAGCCTAGAGATAAATCCACACATATACAGTCACCTTATTTTTGATAAAGGTGGCAAGAATATACAATGAAGAAGAGACAGCCTCTTCAATAAGTGGTACTGGGAAAACTGGACAGCTACATGGAAAAGAATGAAATTAGAATACTCCCTAACACCATACACAAAAATAAATTCAAAATGGATTAAAGACCTAAAGGTAAGGCCAGACACTATCAAACTCTTAGAGGAAAACATAGGCAGAACATTCTATGACATAAATCACAGCAAGATGCTTTCTGACCCACCTCCTAGAGAAATGGAAATAAAAGCAAAAATAAACAAGTGGGACCTAATGAAACTTAAAATCTTTTGCACAGCAAAGGAAAGCATAAGCAAGACAAAAAGACAACCTTCAGAATGGGAGAAAGTATTTGCAAATGAAGCAACTGAGAAAGGATTAATGTCCAAAATTTACAAGCAGCTCATGCAGCTCAATATCATAAAAACAAACCACCCAATCCAAAAATGGCCAGAAGACCTAAACAGACATTTCTTCAAAGAAGATATACAGATGGCCAACAAACACATGAAAGAATGCTCAACATCATTGATCATTAGAGAAATGCAAATCAAAACTACAATGAGATATCATCTCACACCAGTCAGAATAGCCATCATCAAAAAATCTACAAACAATAAATGCTGGAGAGGGTGTGGAGAAAAGGGAACTCTCTTGCACTGTTGGTGGGAATGTAAACTGATACAGCCACTATGGAGAACAATATGGAGGTTCCTTAAAAAACTACAAACAGTTCTACCATGTGACCCAGCAATCCCACTACTGGGCATATACCCTGAGAAAACCATAATTCAAAAAGAGTCATGTACCACAATGTTCATTGCAGCTCTATTTACAATAGCCAGGACATGGAAGCAAGCTAAGTGTCCATCATCGGATGAATGGATAAAGAAGATGTGGCACATATACACAATGGAATATTACTCAGCCATAAAAAGAAATGAAATTGAGTTATTTGTAGTGAGGTGGATGGACCTAGAGTCTTTCATACAGAGTGAAGTAAGTCAGAAAAAGAAAAACAAATACTGTATCCTAACACATTTATATGGAATCTAAGGGGAAAACAAAGAATGGTCATGAAGAACCTAGGGGCAATACGGGAATAAAGATGCAGACCTACTAGAGAATGGACTTGACGATATGGGGAGGGGGAAGGGTAAGCTGGGACAATGTGAGAGAGTGGCATGAACATATATACACTACCACATGTAAAATAGATAGCTAGTGGGAAGCAGCCCTATAGCACAGGGTGCTCAGCTCAGTGCTTTGTGATCACCTAGTGGAGTAGGATAGGGAGGGTGGGAGGAAGGGAGACGCAAGAGGGAAGAGATATGGGGGATATGGGGATATATGTATACATACAGCTGATTCACTTTGTTATGATGCAGAAGCTAATACACCAGTGTAAAGCAATTATACTCCAATAAAGATGTTTAAAAAAATGTCCATATTTGCAAAAAAAAAAAGATAAAATAACTATTTGGTATTATTTTCACAAGGTACAGCGAAACATTTCTTTAAAAATTTAACTGAAGAGGGTGTTTTTTTCTCTTTCTGTATGAAACTTCCAAACTGTGCTGGTGTACAGCACTCATGTCAAATAGAAGGTGAAACATTTTAATTCTGCAGCAAGTAGAAATTAAAAATTCACAGGATTTGTTGAATTATACCAGGTATGGAAATGGCCTTTTCTTTCGTATACCTGACTACATGTATATTATACATAAGACTAAATATAAGCATTATGTAAAATTATAGAACTTAAAATTAGTTTATAAAAGATCCAAATCTGCTAACCTACAGGGAACTCCAGATTTTTATAGAAAATGCATGATAAGATCCAATTTCATTCTATTTAAAAATCTGAGAAATAGACAAATATTTTAATCACTTACAGGAAAATGTTTGAGTTATTTATCAGCAACAATAATTGGTGAAAATTTCTACATATAATAGTAAGATGTTAAGGGCATGAATCACATTGTGTCACCCAAATTCACCCAGTGGTGCTACTCATCATCCTTAACAGTTTTCACAGGCCTGCTTCCGCAAGACAACAGTAGTCTATAAAAAAATATATTGGGTAAAAAAAAATCTACATGCTTAAAAAGCCTCATACACCTATTCTAAAGTACAAACTTTCTTTGTTTAACCAAGAATATTCTCACCATCAGATGAAAGAACAATGAATGAAAAAACATGCAATCATAATAAAACATTAAACAGAAAATAGGACTTTTTCTGAGGAGGAAAATCAGTTTCATGATTTTCAAAAGTACACAAAATATCACATTTAATTTATTTATTTAATTTATTTTCTACTGATCATCCTTCTATTTATAATGCAATACTTTATCTCAATTTTTAAACAATGTCTATGGTTAAATTTTACCTATTTCTCAAAGAATATTAGCAAGATTTTAGTCCCCCTCTTCATCCTCTCCAGTCATGTTTTACGATGGTTTAAATAATAGTTTCTAGTAAAAAAGTCATTTTCCTTCAGAACTTATATTTATTTTTATATTTCTTTTTGCTTCTGGTATTACAGCTCTGCTGAAGTCAAACTAGCTCTCATTCCATTATAGCAAATCAGTTTATATCATTATTTTTGGTGGTCTAAAATGTGACCATGTTTCTAGGTATTTTTTTTTAATTATTGTTTTCCATTCATCTAACTCAGCACAATATGAGCTTTTATAATTGAGATACATTATTGCTTTTCAGTTTTAAGAAATTTTATTTTTATGTTACTAATTCTTTTAAATTTATTGAAACTGGTTTTATGGTTAAGTAAAAATGTAAATATTCCACATGTAATTGAAAAGCCTGAATAATATTTTCTAACTGTTTTATATATATACCCTTAAAATCAAAGTTGGAAATAATTTATTCAAACTTCTATATCTTTATCACTTCATTTTATTCTATTTTATGCTTATTTGTCTATTTTTCTCAGTTATTTTCTCCTCTCCTCTCTTCTTGCTTTCTGTTGAACAGACTGAAATCTACCCCCATCCCATTCCATTTTTCCTACTGGTTTGAAATGTATATGTCCTATTCCTCTTCTTTTAGTGGCCATCCTTAAAATTTTACACTACATTCTGCTTAACAATTTAACAAAGCCTAAAATTAAACAAAATAATGCAGGGACCTTAGAATGATTTAAGTCTGGTAAGCCTTCTCCAACTATATTTTCAATTGATCACTTAGATTTATCTTGTCTTCTTCCTTTTAATTCCATCAACTTCATAAAGATGTTGCTGTACAAACAGCTTTATTACTGTTCAAATATGTGATTATATCTGAGGACCTGCCATTTGTTTCTAGCTACTAGATTATAAGTACTCATAACTGCCCTCTGTAATAATTTTCTTTCTTGCTAAGTATATCCATTAACACTTCTTTAGTGAAGGTTAATTCATCTTAAATGCTCTTTGATTTTATATTTCTGTAAATGGCTTTATCTTACCTTCATTCTTGAAAGAGAAAGAAAGAGAAAGTCAGAGTCTACAATCCTTGGTTGGTAATTATTCCCTCTCAGAACTTTAACAGTTCTTGTCTCTGATTTTGTTTGTTTATTTGTTATACTTATCTTTTATCTGCTTTTAACATCTCTTGATTCTGGTGTTCTACAGTTCCAATATAAAGTGTTGTTTTGGGTGGGAATTTATTTTCCTTTGTATTACTAGGGATTTGAGAGGTTTCCTGAATCTAAACATTGGTGAGTCTCTTCAATTCTGGGCAATTCCCATAGATTATCTCTTAAGTATTTCTTTTTCCCACATGTTCTTCCTTCTAGAACTCAGATCAGATACAAAAATCAATCACTGTACCCTGTCCCCTAACCTGGCTTTCATATTTTCCATCTCTTCATCTCTCTGTGGTGCATGCTGGTTATTTATTTCAAATGTGTCTTCTAATTTGTTGAGTCTCTCTTCACCTGTGTCTAATCTGCTGTTTCAGCATTCACTAAATTCTTTATTTCAGTGATTACATTTTTCATTTCTCAATATTACTCTTTTTCAACTCTACTTGATTATTTTGATAGTCTCTTATTCTTTCATTCTTCTAATCTTTTATTTCTTTATACATATAAAACAAATTTTATATCCTAAATCTATTTCAATATATACATTTATTTTGGTCTAATTCTGTAGTTTATTATTTCTGAGGATTCTTCCTCTTGCATTTTATGTTTTTATTTTTATTGTGAGCATATGTTTCCTGGAAATGGATCTGTAAGAGCCTAGATGACTGTATTCAACAGGAAGACAAGACATGGAGAGAAAGTGCCAGAAGTAGAGGGAGGGGTAAGTGAAAGTCCTGATGGAAGAATTCCAGTGTAGCTAGGTGGTGGTTGTAGTTTAGGGTCAGTTAAAGGAGGGACTAGGAACAGTAAGTGAAGGGAAGGGACCTTTCAAGGAATAAGTGTGTGTGTGTGTGTGATGTGAGGGAAGATTCGAAAATCTTTACCCAGAAAAGCAAGATCATCAGCTAAGTGGTCTTTAGAAAGATTTTTCTGGCAGCAGGATAGCAGCAAATGGATCAGAAGGAGGTGAGGTAGAGACAGGAAAATCATGACGACAACAATAGTAAATGCCAGGGCTTTCCTGGTGGCGCAGTGGTTGAGAATCTGCCGGCCAATGCAGGGGACACGGGTTCGAGCCCTGGTCTGGGAAGATCCCACATGCCGTGGAGCAACTAGGCCCGTGAGCCACAACTACTGAGCCTGCATGTCTGGAGCCTGTGCTCCCCAACAAGAAGGCCGCGATAGTGAGAGGCCCGTGCACCAGGATGAAGAGTGGCCCCCGCTCGCCGCAACTAGAGAAAGCCCTCGCACAGAAACGAAGACCCAACACAGCCAAAAATAAATAAATAAATAAAATTTTTAAAAAAATAGTAAATGCCAGAGATTTAGAGGGTTTGAATAAGTCAGTAATGGGATAACTGCAGAAAAGGGGACATGAGAAAATTTTAAGAGATGGGGCTAAACCTAACCTTTCAGAATCAAACAGTAATGCTCTCTTTCCAAGGATCCACACCAAAGTTTTCATACTCATTCTAAGTGAGATGACATTCCAAAACATACAAAATATGTTTGACTTGGACACTAACACTCATTTCACTATCATAAATGTCAAACAATCCATATTGATGGTCAGATACTATATGTCTTAGAAGACTTCATGAAAAATAGCCGGATAACAAGCAGTATATGTTTCAGAGGCATATTGTCTTGATCTGGGGAGTCCTTTTCAGCTAATGGAAAAATATATGTCTGGCTAATGGTTTATCAAGTTTGTTTATCTTCTCAAAGAACCAGCTTTTAGTTTTATTGATCTTTGCTATCGTTTCCTTCATATGGTCACCTTATCTTTGATAAAGGAGGCAAGAATATACAGTGGAGAAAAGACAGCCTCTTCAATAAGTGGTGCTGGGAAAACTGGACAGCTACATGGAAAAGTATGAAATTAGAACACTCCCTAACACCATACACAAAAATAAACTCAAAATGGATTAAAGACCGAAATTTAAGGCAGACACTATCAAACTCTTAGAGGAAAACATAGGCAGAACACTCTATGACATAAATCACAGCAAGATCCTTTTTGACCCACCTCCTAGAGAAATAAAAACAAAAATAAAATAAACAAATGGGACCTAATGAAACTTCAAACCTTTTGCACAGCAAAGGAAACCATAAACAAGACCAAAAGACAACCCTCAGAATGGGAGAAAATATTTGCAAATGAAGCAACTGACAAAGGATTAATCTCCAAAATTTATAAGCAGCTCATGCAGCTCAGTAACCAAAAAACAAACAACCCAATCCAAAAATGGGCAGAAGATCTAAATAGACATTTCTCCAAAGAAGATATACAGATTGCCAACAAACACATAAAATTGCTCAACATCATTAATCATTAGAGAAATGCAAATCAAAACTACAATGAGATATCACCTCACACCGGTCAGAATGGCCATCATCAAAAAATCTAGAAACAATGAATGCTGGAGAGGGTGTGGAGAAAAGGGAACACTCTTGCACTGTTGGTGGGAATGTAAATTGATACAGCCACTATGGAGAACAATATGGAGGTTCCTTAAAAAACTACAAATAGAACTACCATAGGACCCAGAAATCCTACTACTGGGCATATACCCTGAGAAAACCATAATTCAAAGAGTCATGTACCACAATGTTCATTGCAGCTCTATTTACAATAGCCAGGACATGGAAGCAAGCTAAGTGTCCATCATCGGATGAATGGATAAAGAAGATGTGGCACATATATACAATGGAATATTACTCCGGCATAAAAAGAAATGAAATTGAGTTATTTGTAGTGAGGTGGATGGACCTAGAATCTGTCATACAGAGTGAAGTAAGTCAGAAAGAGAAAAACAAATACCGTATGCTAACACATATATATGGAATCTAAGAAAAAAAAAAAAAAGGTCATGAAGTACCTAGCGGTAAGATGGGAATAAAGACACAGACCTACTAGAGAATGGACTTGAGGATATGGGGAGGGGGAAGGGTAAGCTGTGACAAAGTGAGAGAGTGGCATGGACATATATACACTACCAAACGTAAAATAGATAGCTAGTGGGAAGCAGCCGCATAGCACAGGGAGATCAGCTAGGTGGTTTGTGACCACCTATAGGAGTGGGATAGGGAGGGTGGGAGGGAGGGTGACACAAGAGGGAAGAGATATGGGGACATATGCATATGTATAACTGATTCACTTTGTTATAAAGCAGAAGCTAACACACCATTGTTAAGCAATTATACTCCAATAAAGATGTTTATATATATATATATATATATATATATATGAAACTGAAAGAAGTTAAAGTTGCTAGTGACAATTTAATCCAAATAGCTTAATCTGAAAAGCTTTATTGTTTAGAGAGATATAATATTACAGAAAGCTGAAACATATCAATGTACTGTTAGAGTTTCTAATTCTATGACATAAACTTATCTTTAAATATTCTTCTTTTGTAATATTGTCTTAATCTTGCAGTATTAGTGATAATACTTTGAATAATGGAAATACCCAGTATAAATATCTTTCCCTAAAATTGCTTATCTGATTATTCTACCCAAAGTCATGGACCAAAGTTACATCTCTGATTTTACACTTGAGATTAACAGGAGCAATAGTAATGGCTAAAATTCATTGAGGACTTGCTATGTTCCAGGCATTATTTATATATATTAATTAATTTAATCTTCATAACAGGTCTATGAGATGGGGTATAATTATTACTTATATTTTTGGAGACAAGGAAACTGAGACACAGAAAGGATAAGCAAATTACCCAGGGTCACACAGCTGGCATTAATCAGTGGAAGCAGAAACCTAATCCAAACATTCCTTTCATAACCACTCCACTCCACTGCCTATCTGAAAGTGTGACTCATTATGTTAGTACATCTTGTTGAATTTTATAGTTTTATGCTGTTTGAAGGAGTGCTGCTGCAATCATCTTCATTTATATACCTCCACTGTGCCCTTCTATGTAATTCTGAAAATACAATCTTTGTTTGAAAATAGAGATAGTCTTAAAGTGATAGCATGTGCATTTTGTCATGCCTTTGAGCTAGCTAGTCATAAAACTTCTCAAAGATAATAACAGGTTTTGTTGACAATAATGGCCAGCCATAAACAGACTCAGAAATCCCTCACCCTAGACCAGGGGGTCAAGTCTGCAAGCACAATGGGAGCTTCCACTTGATGTTGCAGGTTACTGGACACAGAGTCCATGGTTCTCACTCCCAGAGGCAGCTGTGACCCAAATGAATTTAGCCTCATGGGTGTCAAGGAGACAACTGGACACCTACACTGAAGTGCAATGGCCACCTGTGCACCTGCAAGCCCTCTGCCCTGATGTGCAGTGAGCCTTTCCCACCTGGATTAGATGCTGCTTCAAGTATCAGGTAGACACTATGAACCAGGCTTGGGGAGAATGCCAATTACACACTGCCCCCAGGCACCTCTGTTTCAGGCTCCTCCTGAATATGGAGCCTTGCTGAGATCAGACTTGATCAAGATCTCCCTAGATACAGTCATCTTGCCTAATAATACCTGCCAGAAGGCCTCCACTTTGCTGCTTGTTGGTCTTTGGTAGTTCCCCTGACACCTGGCCTTTTCAAGCTCTCCCTCAGGGCTTCCCAGCAACTCTTAGAACAGGCACCATGCTTTTTATCAAAGCCTTGGGTCAGAAATTATGTCAGGCATTTTCCTACTGGAAGAAAACAAAACACTCAAAATCAGCCAATGGATCGTTCCATGAACAAATCAGTTGGCTAGTAGAGAGCTCAGGGATAGTCACATAAAAATTCATTTCTATTAGGCCACCTAAAAAATGATTATAAAATACACAGGGGGATTCTGCAGATATTTTATATACTTTCAAGGTAGCATATTTAAAATATATTAATTTCTCCATTTATTTGGTACTTACTGAGTACCATCAGCAAAGCACTGTAGGAACAAAGAAGCGTGATTCTGTTTTCAGGAAGTTTAAAATCCGATCAAGGAGGGAGATATGTAACCAAGCATCTGTTCTATGAAGCCAATAGGAGCCTGAAAGCTAGTGCTTTTCATAATAGATGTTAAACTAATTACCTAAATGGATTGTGCATTTTGCTTTCTTGTCAAAGTGATGCGGTCAAAGCATCTGGTCAAGGAACAAGTTGCCATCACTTCCTGCCTCCACCACTGATCATGAGGGCCACCCTTTCCTGTCACAGTAGCTGGGTAAGAGCAGTCACAACACAGACAAAACAGTGAGAGTCAGATCTGGGGATCTTGCTGGATGTTTTGGGAAAGAGAATCATTCACCTTTTTACTTATCCAACAAATATGTATTGAGAACCCACTGTCTTCCAGGACCATCCCTGTGCTCTGGGGATTAGGAAGTAGGAATAACAACAGAAAAGAAAGAGGAAGTCTCTGCTTTCTTGGAGCTCAAGTTGAGGGAATAAACAAATAAATACACGCTTAGTGCTTCAGGGTAATAAGGACCAAAGTCCAAATAGAGGAAAGCATTCTCTCTATCACTGCGACTAGGAAGGTTGACCTTGGACATGGAGCTACCAAGCAGATTCCTGCCTGAGCATCAAGCTGACGCTTCGAAGACAGAGCTGAACGATGAAGAGAGGCTGATCCTGATGGCACAGGCTCATCTGGATCTAACCTTGCCTGAAATGAAATGATGTGAACCAACAATTCCCAGTTTTGTTTAAGTCACTTGCCAATACCCCAGTCCTTCACACTCCCATTTCTTACTACTCCACATATAATCAAACAACCATTAAGTCCTGAAAGTGTCCTTTGTGTGCAGTGTCACTTTTTCATTCTCACTGCCATCCTCCCACTTCAGTCCCTCTTACACCTGGGAAATGGAATAACAGTGGAAGACCTCAGGGGGATGGATCCCACAGGAAGTAGTGAAGGAGGAAGAACACCTCTTTGGCTGGCCAAATCCACGTTAAGTCAACCCAGAAAGTCATTCGGCATCACCTCCATCTAAGAAAACGGAGGAAGATGCTCATGGCGGCTCTCGGAATGTTGATGCTGGGGGTTGGGAGGGAGGCCTTGGGAGGGTGGGTAACCCAGTCTCATCCTTAGGGAACTGGGATCGTGATTAAGATACAACATATGGGGTTTCCCTGGTGGCGCAGTGGTTGAGAGTCCGCCTGCCGATGCAGGGCACGCGGGTTCGTGCCCCAGTCCGGGAAGATCCCACATGCCGCGGGGCGGCTGGGCCCGTGAGCCATGGACGCTGAGCCTGCGCGTCCGGAGCCTGTGCTCCACAATGAGAGAGGCCACAGCAGTGAGAGGCCCACGTACCCCCCCCCCAAAAAAAGATACAACATATGTCCTTTTCATGCTCAAATGCGCAATAGCCTGAAGGATGTATCTTCCCACTCCTGTTTCACCTTGCAGCAATATTCATGAGGAAAAGGAACTTTTCCTAGGCAAATATGCAGCCTATCTTCCAACAAATGAATCCTATCACTTAGAAGAACAAGTGAAATCAGCGATGCAAATCTCCCAAAGATCGGGTTTTCAGGTTTCTTAAAATAGATCAGTAGTTCATCATGACAAAAGAATAGTAAATAATTATGATCCAAAATTTATTCTCATAATCTGGAAAATCAATATTATGTTTGTTAACCTTGTACCATAGCTCAAAATAGATCATTTGACTTACCTCTAATAGGTAGTTGACTCTGAGATCTGTCAATTCTACTGTGTTCTATGCCAGGAAAAGTATTTTTCAGAAATGTTCCTTGTCACTTTAAGAAAGCAGAGTAATTTGGCGTTTGCTCCCTTAAACTCTCTTATACATACCTTAACTAAACTCTATTCAACATATCCTCTTTCAGTCTCTCAATTTTTTTAACCCCTCGAAATGAGGGCATGGTTCACACCATAGAAAAGGATGTGCTCTGAAATGTCAAGGCTCACAGGTTTTCTTATCAGAACTTCCATGAATCGGGACTTCCCTAGTGGAGTAGTGGTTAAGAGTCTGCCTGCCAATGCAGGGAACACGGGTTCGATCCCTGGTCCCGGAAAATCCCACATGCTGCGGAGCAACTAAGCCCACGCACCACAACTACTGAAGCCCTTGTGCCTAGAGCCCGTGCGCCGAAACAAGAGAAGGCACCTCAGTGAGAAGCCCGCACACCACAACAAAGAGTAACCCCCGCTGGCCACAACTAGAGAAAGCCCGTAGCCTCAGTGCCGCAATGAAGACCAAAAATAAATTAATTAATTAATAAATTAAAAAAAGAAAACTTCCATGAATTAACACAACGTTGCAGAGAAGCCTAAGAATCACAGACACACAGCAGCTAGCCAGCTTGATGACATTACACAGCTATTTTTTTCTTTTTATGTTGTATTATTATACTTTTAGTGTATAGCAATGTCCTTATTCTCAAGTTCCTAATCATCAAAGACACAGCAAACATAAAACTATATGACAAATCCTTAATTTTGATAATCTCCAAATATTTGAACAGATGTCTATAGAAACATATTGTTTTTCTTACATCAGCCAAATCTGAGACATTAAAATAGTTAATAGTTCTTAAAATATTTTCTTCCATAATAGTTTATATTAAAATTACTTTCCTTGAACTGAATCAAATTACTGAATTATTTGCTAATGCTAATCAGATTCCCTTTATTATATCTACTCACCTTTAAATCAAAATCCTACCAGCCATTCCTTAGAACTATATTAACAGGAACCAGGACCTGGGAAGGCCTCAGAGGCAGGTTAAGTGCTGCTGGTTCTAAAGGTGGCTACATACCAATAGCCTAGAACCTCCGACACGTGAAGGTAATAGCTTCAACTGGATCAGGGCAGATGTCTTTGTATTTCCTGATTGCTCACATGCTCAGAAATCCAAAGTGGAGAATATCCGTTCTGCATGGTAACAAGTAAGAAATAGCTCAATCCCACATAACTGGATTGTCACCTAATCCAATCTGTGCCTCTCTTACAACTATTGACTGTGGTTTTTAATTCCTTCAGCAGGTCTCTCTACCCAACCAGCCTCCCTTAAGACACACAAACATACGTACACACACAGGGTTCATTCTGCCACTTCTCCCACCAATTCACCACTCTGAGAAAGAGTATATTTAGCTTAAGGTTATCAAGCTCTTTGGTTGCCTGAGGATTTATAAACGTTAAAATAAAAACTAATTACAACCTTGAGAACTGCAGGTGGCACCCGGTCTTATGTCTCAAGGCGGCAGGTCACTCCTGCATTCATCCAAGCAGCGATGTCACTGCTTGCTTCTAAGCTCCAGAGAAACCCTCTGTTGGGTCTTGAACACCCCAAGTAATGAGATGCTACTGAAAGGAGCATGTGGGGACCCTAGGTCTACGCCACAGCGTTAAGTGGCTTCTGACGTTATCGAAACTGTCACTGATTCCAAACAAGGTTCACCAGCCCCTTCCTCCCACAGTGGTCCAGTGAACACGTGGCATAAAAATTCCTTCTCCGCAGGTGACAGCCACTAAGACCGGAGATGGAACCCCAGGTGATACAACTTAGGAACACATAAATTTAAATATCTGATACACCATTTACCACACCCCTAAAATGACACATCCAAAAGTATCACATTTGCCAGTTTAAAAACCAAACACTTTTTAAGTTTCTCTCCGTGAGTTAGCTATAACTAGCACATCCTCCATGAGTATCTTTTCCTGACGTACTACCGAGTAAAAACTTAATAAAAGCCATAGCCTAGATAAAATATATCATTTTTTCATTTGTGATTAACAGCCTTGGAGGGAGGTTTTTTTTTAAACTGGTCCACTAAATGGGCATATATTTTTAAAAAATTATATAGTTTCTAACTTTAAACGACTCAAAATTTCAAGTACTTTATGTTTCAATACTATTTCAAATCAGCACATTGAAAATATCCACTACCAGGAAACTAAGGAGAATATTTTTATTTTTTATTGCTAGCCAGACTCCCTATATTATTATTGGAAAGTAAAGTTTCTAATGAACCAGAAAGGAAATTTATTGTAAAGCAACACTCAAACTAAGCACCTGTATTATCACACAAGGTTATGTATACACCTACCAGACATGTGCAATCTCTATGTCAGAGCATTATTTTCAGAAAGTTAAAAATACAACACGTACAAATATAGGACAAATGCATGTCAGAGAATCATAAACTCATTAATGACTAATCCAGTAAAAGCGCATTTTGAGAAACTAGGAATTTACAGGCATTTATGGAGGAACGTTAGAATGAGATTTGCTAGGTTACATAAAAACTGATCAATGTCCTACAGGGCAATAAAACCTTTGTAGTTACCATATGTTCCTGAAAAAACAAAAAAAGAAATCATCAATTTCAGCGTCTAAACTCCAATCAAATAGTAAATGACCAAATCAGACATGGGTGCATTCTTCTAGGTAATTAAACAATCGTGGGCCTATTAAACAATGTTCCTGCATAATGTCAAAAGGTCACTCTATCATACCCTCTCTTTTTTTAACTTTTTATTTTACATTGGAGTATAGTTGATTTACAAGCTTGTGTTAGTTTTTACAGTATTTACAAGTTGTGTATAACTTTAACTAGCACAAAGATTTTAACCTTATGCCATAGAGCTCAAACTGGAAAAAACAAGTATGATATTTTGAAGGAACATATTACATATGGTTTACTGCCTCTCAGAAGTAGGTAGGCATAAATAATTCAGTTTTTAAAAGTTAATCAATACGATACAACAGAGCCTATAGCAATCAGCACTGCAGCGGGCCCCAGGTAGGCAGATGGAGTGGGAACACTTTAGAAGTTGCTCTGAAGAACTTTGTATGTTGAAGCCAAGCCTTTAAAGGCTCTGAAAAGTAAGTGGGGAGAAGATCCAGAGGTTGATTTCATATTTGTTTTTCAGGATTAGAATTAGAATTGCAGGTAAACCCTGGATCTATTCATTCCAAATTGTTTGAACTCTTTTATACTTTTATAAGTATACTTGTATATTCAAATTCTGATTTTGATTTAAAGGGAAAAATTCAAATTTCCTCAGTTAATTGAGATTTTTGTTAGTGAATATGTCCTTTATTTAGTACTTTTGAATGATCTGGGGTTTTTTTTCCAAATCAACTCAAAGGAGCAGACATTCTTGAGCTCCAGTCTTCTCCCCAGAACAGGCATTCAGGTGTGGGAGGGTCACTGATAATGTGTCTTTAGGGTCATTTTGTTTGTTTGTTTGTTTGCTTAAAGAGTCTCCCCCAGTTGCATAAGCTTCAGGATCCTCACAGCTCTAGCCTTGCCTGTCACTCTGTGTTGATAGTCACATGGACTTTGTAAGTTTTTTTGGAGAAAAAAATGTTGTTTTCCCTAAGTTTTCAAAAATATTCTGACCTCAGTGTTTCTGGGAAGTTTATTCAAATATGATTTTTTAAAAAACACGGTCCGTTTACCAGTTTGTTGAAGACTCTTCCCAAAAAGTCCAAGCTCCAGTGCTTACTAAATACTTCTCTCTATATTCTATGCTCATTTTCCCCAACATGTTTCACTGAATCACGAATGGATTCCCCATTCACCTGCTCCAGGGGCACATCCTCTGATAGGCTCCCTCCCTAAACCAAGGAACATATTACATATGGTCTAATGCCTTTCAGAAATAGGCAGACATAAGTAATTCAATCTAAATATCAACCAAAATACTGACATTTTCTTATTCAGATTATATCTCTTCTTCCTCCCCAAAGATCTGAAAATTCATAAAGAAACAGTAGATTCACAGGGATAATCCTGATTAGCTTGGAGGATTCGACTCACTCTAGATAACCACTAAGCACACTATTGAGGCAAAAAGAAGCCTGCACCAATTAAAGCAGTAGTAGGATTTTAGTCCATATTACCCAATGTGAAAACTTCTTTATGGACTGTATTGTCTTAGCACACGTGGCATTACTTGAGATTGACGGTGCTCACAAAGCAATAGAATATGTTGATGACACTTAGCAAATAATTACAAAGAATCTCTGCCCATTGAAATGACAGGAGTTCTGACAAACAATATCCTTGAGAAGAGACATGTGATAAACACACTATTCGACATTCACTTAAATCAATTCTCACGATTTTATACTTCTTAGCAGCTGTAGCATTATGTTCAGTTCCTCCATTCTGCAATGCATATATTTTTATACCAAATTCTTAAGGTTCATCATGTTATTGGGTTAGGATAATTTATACAACAAGTGTCTCACTATTATACTATATATGTTATTTTTATTTTAAAAGAATAATATTGTGGATAATATCTATTAGAGGATCATATTAATAAACTTTCATTAAAGATGATACAGTAACACTTTAGCACATAAGGAGCCATTGCTCCAGTGAAGAAAGGATTCAAATCTGATACAAATCTTCAAATTGAGGTGCTAATATATTTGCCTAGATCAAGCACTAGGTATTACATGAAGATCACATGTTTGTCTCTCATGTTGGCCAACAAAACAGGCTTGATCTGCTCCCCCAACCAAGGGCAGAGACCTCTCATATATATGCAGGACGTAACAGGGAAGAGACCTTGTTGGATAAAAACAAATCCTGATTACCACTCCTAGAACAGTGATTCAAGTTGTGTGCCCCACCTGTAGTGGGCCAGAAATACATCTTTTATTCTCACAACAAGAAGGGCACTTTTGACAGGGGAAGGAAACAAAAGGAGACTTCTAGAGAAAATTACAAGTACTGAGATTTAACAAGGTGCGGATGAGTGTGTAACACTCACTAAATTGAACCCCTGGGTCTATAAATGTCATCATTTACATCAAATAATCACCATCAACAGCGGCTGAAATGTCTAACACTGGCTTCAGTCCTTTTCAGAGACTTCAGTCCTTTTTCTATTCACTGGGGAGTAGAGTTAGGGAGGACAGCAGCTACTAGCTATAGCTTGTACTTTACTTATATGGGGAAAATAATTCAGCTGTAAATTCCAATTGTATTGTTCCTTAATCAGGAAACAGTGAACATTACTCCTCAAAGTGACATGCGATCCAGGAGACAGATTTGCAACACTAAATATGCAATCAAAATATTGACATTTTCTTATTCAGATTATATCTCTTCTTCCTCCCCCCAAAAAGATCTGAAAGTTCATAAACAAATAGTAGATTCACAGGGATAATCCTAAAACAGAGAGCTATTGCCCTCTTCCACTTGTGGCTCATGGTAGGAAGTGAGCAAACCAACCATTGTCTGCACAACAACTTCTGGAAAACAGGACTCTAACTTGGAATCTGTATTCTAACTTTCCTCTTGCGTTCCATTTAAGAGGATAACTCCATTAGAATAACACTTTCATCTTGACTAAATACAAAGAGTTCTAGAAGGCAGACCAAGTAGAGGTGCACAATTTTTAAATGTCAGGTCCTAGGCCATATTTTAGAGGATGCTATCCATTCAACTTGTTTTATCTTCAAAGAGACAGAGAATAAGAGAAAAAAAAAAGCCCATGTTTTTGGCTATTTAGAAACATTACCCTCGCCCTGTGTAGACTCCTCCTGACTTAAAATTTCCCATTAATTATAAAGATTCATGTCAAAATATGGATAATTTCTGAGATGTCAAATGTTTCAACCAAGTTCTGTATGAGAGTATGTCTTATGCCAGAACCTCACCCAGGTTGACCCCCCGTCTGACTAATTTACTACTGAGAACCAGTTGTAAATAGAGGAAAAATGTCACTGTATCCTTTTGGGGAGAAGATCTTTACCTTTTTAAAAATTTACATACAGTTCTCATTATTTTATCAGGGCTTAAGAATATTTCATTTTTGTTAGTTTTAAAGTCTTGTCTGACAAGATTACTTGAGTTCTTAAAACACTTCTTAGGAATAAAAGGTTAGCAATCAAAAGACTTGAGCAAATGCTGATGTTCGTGATTTCTTGTTGGTAGCCTAAATCCCATCCTGCTGGCAAACTCCTCTTTAGAATTTCTCAAATGATGGGACAGGACTAAAAGAACCCTCTACCTTGATTTATGTAGTAACAAATTTCAAATACCTTGCTTGTATATACATCTACACATACAAACAAACACCTCCCAAATATTCGAGAGTTAAGGAAAAACCCAATTGGTCAAATTAGCTAATCTAGACTATAATAAGATTCATTCACCATTACTTCTACTGCTACAAAGGATACTGTCAAATGATATTAGCCATCAATTATCAAACACAGCTTGTGTAGCCTCTACGAAGCTTTAAGTCTGCAAAGACATTTAAATATATACTTGACACCTGAACAACTATAATAGCCATCTTTGTGGGGATCAAGGACTCTAACTGTAGTATCTAAAATGTTCTTAGCCATGCAAATTTACATAGGTACTTTTAACTTACTGAACTTTTAATGAGTACTAAACACATCTAAATAAAACAGAGGCTGAAACGTGAAAACTAGCATTGACATTTGAAGAGTCAGCCAGAGACCCAGACAAACTGAGCTTAGAGATATATCCAATTCAGAAAAGGATATCTGCTTGGATATTCAGACACCGAGCACCTCAGAGCATGTGACTCTTAAAAAAGATGCTCAGTATGAAGAACATGATACCTCTGTGGATTTCAGGGAATAAAATACAAACAGAAAATAAAGAAATATCAAAATAACTGACCTTGCAATATCCTGTAATCACAACTAAGGAGACAAGAAAGGCAGCACAGCGCTCTTCTTCTAAGGGAAGGATTTTTGAAGCCATGTTTCCTTTAAGTAAGAGTGACCTCTGGTGACTTTTTAATGGCACCTCAGTGTACTGTTAAATTATTCTACAATTCTTTTATACTAGCAAATCATTTAGTACTAGTCATTTTTAATTTCTTAGCAAAGTGATAAATGCTTTACTGCAGGACCTAAGGATTTCATGTAAATGCCCCTATTTTAATTAATTCATGGAAATTGTGCCCAAAGCTGAATTAAAATTCTGAAACACAGGGCAGTATTTTCTTAAAGGAGACTAAGGCTCATTTTCGGGAGTGACTCATATAATATGGCATTAAATGAGCTGATACTACATGATGACAACACAAACTTATCACAGCCTCGGGGCATATATGGATGAATGCTGGAAAGGTAACTATTTGTACAAAATGCTTTTCACTTTAGCACAAACTTCCCGGTAAGGGCAGAGTTCCCCAGCCCACCCCACCCCCGGATAAAACTGGATACCCAGCAACAAGTTCGGTTTCTAACATGCCTACTAGCACTTTCTTGAAATGCATAATAGCTTGCCTTACTCCCTACAACCTGATTTTTAAAAAATTCTTGAGGGGGATGGGATGTGGATGTAGGACTAAGGGGACTTTCTTAAAATCCCTCAAGGAAAGAAAAGCCCTATGATGGAGATTTCAATCTGAATAACACTTCGAAAACTTTTTCTGATTTCCAGATTAAAATGCCTTGAGGTCCGCTGAATCAATCCGGCTAGCATCTTTAGATCAGACTCACATTGCCAGTCCAGAACTGAGAGGTTAATACATCTTCACTGAACCAACAAAATCAGAAACACAGCACATCACAGTATACAAGCATGTGCACTTGCAAATGAACCTGAATGGCAGGTTATGTTTTTCCTTTAAGCAAAAGCCTTCTACTTCTGAGGGGTCTATCCTTCTCGTAATTCTGGGGACTGTCCAGGTTTGCCGCCTGGGCTCTGCTGCGGAGCCTGCCCGCCGCTGCAGCGCCCGAGTTCTTGGTACCCGATTCCGCAGGGCGCCAACTGCAAACATCTACGCTAACGCAGGACACGGCCAGGTCGGCCAGCGATTTCTTTTCTGACATAAATCCTGCAAAATGAATTCATAGTCAAAAGAAATAAATGACATATTGGCATGCTCTTCTCTCCTCATCTCCTGCAATTCTCGCTCTGGTCTCTCTCTGCCTCAATATTCTCATGTTAATTTTAGGTTTTACTAGAACTTGAGCTTTCTCAATGAATATTCAAAACAACAGCACACAGACGAAATTCAGCTCCAGACAAGTTAAAACAGGCTTTGTGTATTACAGACTTGACAAGTGGAAAAACCATTGTAAACCATCCTATCCAAGCGTTGGGACTTTGCGATGTTTTTTAAATGCCTCATTTTCAGAAACAGGCCAGTGATTCCATTTGTAAAATTCAATTATTTTTTTAAAAACACGAATTCTAAGTTGTCAGTATAAGTTTTAAAAGATTTGCTGTACTCACAAGTATTCCCTGCTGCTAATGTACTCCAGGGCTGGGCAGACAAAAGAAAGAGCATCCTGAGACAGGCTCCCGCGGCGGGGTCCATGTTCACAGTCGCCGGGGCTCCCCACCCCAAAACCCACGGCGTCCAGACAGCTGCTCTGAGCCGGGGTCTGCAAGCTCCCTTCTGCTCAGGGTTGCCAGCGCTCCCCCTTTCCGGCTCGGCGAACCCGCGCAGCCGGCGGGGCGGGAGCCCCAGCCTGCAGCCACACCCCCACCCCCACCCCCACCCGCTCCCGCCGCGCTGCGAGCTCCACGCGTCCCGGGCGCTCCTGGCGGTGGCGGGAGGAAGTGCGAGTCAAGTCGGTGAAGGTCTTCAACCTGCGCTTGCTCCGAATCCGAATCCGCGGTCCTAGCTCCTTCACCTGCAGGTTTCCCACTCTGAACAGCTGAGCAGTTCAGTGGACTTCAGTCTGAGACCGAGCTTCACCACGCTGATGATGCTTGAACATTAACACTGATGCTAGGAAAAATGTGAGGTTTTTTTTTTTTTTTTTGGTTGAAAAGAAGTTAGGACAAGTAACTAATCCGGTTTGAGGAAAATATTTACATGTACTGAGAACTGTTGTAAAAAAGACTGTTTTTGTTTTCTCAACTCATTTAATGATTCATATTTAAAAATAAAAACCTAAAGAACCTTATTATGGTAATCATTTAGAAATATATACGGTTATATATACAGTGTTATGTGTCAAAATACATCTCAATAAAGCTGGAAAAAATAAAATTAAAAAATAATTAATTAAAACACCGACCCGACTTCTACTATAATGTCAGCATTTTATTATGTATATTCCTACTTGGAGATTTGAGAATTGTGGTCAGCAGATATATAAAACTAAAAACTGGCATACTGGGAGAAGGAATCTTACTCCAAATATCATCACGGAAGTGACCTTATGTTAAGTAGGTAAATTGAATACATTTAATTGAAGAATGAAGAGTTTTGAATCAACTTCTATATACTGTATGTGTATTCCTTTCCATTCAAATTCTTTAATACAATTACCCAAAAGTTCATATTGAAAAATGATGGAATATAAAAGTCATCTTAAATAAATAGATAAATGGATAGATAGATAAATTGTTTCAGAGTATACAGATAGAGGCCTGATGGCCCATGGAGGAAGAAGGATTTCAAGATCCATGACCTTGAGGTAAGTCACGTGACCTCCTCTACTTCCTAAAGAGGCTGCCAGCAGATGTAAATGAAGGAGGTATGAGCATGGCATCACTAGGATTAATACTCTCCTAAAACTGTGACCAGACTCATGACAAATGTGCTGAGACTTAGGAACAGGGTCCAGGCATTCTTGCACCATCCAAAGTGATCAGAATATGAAAGTAACTTTAACCTTGAGCAGGGCATTATATGCCTGAGAACAAAGCAGAAAAGGTGTTTTTATTATTTCTATACTGCAATCTGGGTAAAAAACAAAAACAGGAATAGAAAACGTAAATAGCTTGGCAAGGCCACAGAATTTACAAGTAGAATTTGACCCAAATATATAGATTCTGATCCCAACGTTCCAGCTTTCTCCACTCCTACTCAGGGCCCCTGGGAATCAGGAACTCTTCCCACCCACCCCATCAATCAGCAGTCCTGGGAAACACTGAGCAAAGCTTGCTCGGAGGGTGCATTTAGAACCTTGAAAAAAGCCACAAGTGGTAGAGTGACCTTCATTTATTAGTCAGACATTTTCCCAGTGCCTAATACATGTCCCAGAACCTGAATATTTTATTTCTAATTTTTAAAGCAAAAATAAATTAATGATTTACATTAAGTGTCTAATATTTTTTAAAGCCTATACAACAGTCTGTGTGTGTGTGTGTGTGTGTGTGTGTGTGTGTGTGTGTATAAACTAAATAAATGGTCACAGCATTCCTTTGATGTTACTATGCCCATTTAATGGATAGATAGACTAACCTCAGAGAGTTTAATGGATGTGTCACAAAGCAAGCCAGACTTGGAAGCCAGGTCACCTGAGCTCTGAAACCCCTTCTCACCGGCCCTCAGGTCTCTGAAACAGAAAAGTTGTCACCTGTGAAAACTCTATTCATTTGTTCATGGGAAATCCATTTAAAATGGGTTAGAAGACGCCTCAATAATTGATGTCAATTAAAACCAAAAAGGACAATGCTGGTAAATTACTTGAGCAGACATTCAGGATGGATTTTCACAAGTCAGAGATGAAACAGCACACGAGGAATTGAGATTTGCAGGCAGATGTCCTTGTGCAGTGCACAGCATTGACCAGTGGACAGCACTGGGGCTATTACATGATCTTCCAAGACAAGGGCAGCCCCAGGTGAGGAGGCTTGAAGAAACCATGCAAAGCAGGGCCCAAAGCAGGGACTTGCTAGCAGACAGCTGATGCGACTCCTGGTTTTACCCCCTTCCAGCTGCCTTCTTTCGCTGGAGACTTCGTGGCTTTGTGCTTCACTTTTCTTGTTTGTAGAATGGTGATGATAGCCGATCATAGAGCCATTATGAAATTACAGGTCTGAAACCCCCACAGAGGGCTGGAAACTACTGAGCATTCCATGTACCAGCCCCAGAGCTGCCCTGGGTGTTGGTACCCACCTGTGAGACCCCTGGCCGCTGCTCAGCATCTGTGATCCTCAGCTTCGTTGTCTGTTTCATAAGATAATAGAAGTCTTACCAGCAGAGAACTGATCCAAGGGTTACAGGAGAAAATGAATGTCAGGTACTTAACACCATGCTCATCCACAGGGCACCGGATCAGGTAGGCTGATGCTAGAGCTCCGGGCTCAGGGGAGAAAGGATGCCTAACGGGACCACCAAGGCCTCCAAGCCAAATCCCTGCAGGTCAGGGGCAGTCCGCTGCATTCTGTGACCTGTTTCCACAGCCCTCTGCTCTTTTATATAAGAAAGATAATAGGTAACCAACAAGGACCTACTGACATTCTGTCATAATCTATATGGGAAAAGAATCTGTAAAAGAATGGATATATGTATATGTATAACTGAATCACTTTGCTGTACAACTGAAACTAACACAATATTGTAAATCAGCTATACTCCAATATAAAATTAAATTAAATCTTAAAAAATCAAAAAAAAGGAAAGATGAAGAAAATGTGTAGATATAATCTTGCACATTTCTATAAGTGATGATTCAAACCCCACAAATCACGCACATGCATGTATGTATGTGTCTGCAGAGTTCACACCAAACACAAAAAAGAACTTGAAATCAGCACGAGTCACAAATAAAAGACAAGAAATCAAGTTCCGATGTTCAGAAGTGTGTGGACCCTCATATGTGTAAGTGCAGACAGGCTGCCTAGGAAAGTATATTCTAAGTGAAACTACACCCTTGGCATTTCCTGACCAAAGTCTTCTGTTTTCCTGCTCACCTGGGAGCAGTCCCTGCACTCAGTATTCCCTACCCTGAGAAGAGGAAAGATCAACTCACCCCACCCGAATGAAGTCCTTTCTCAATGCTCTCCATAGATCAAAACATGACTCCATTCATTTTTCTTCTTTATTCAGCAGTTTTCTCCCTGTAAATTATTTCTGCATGTTTTATCTAAATCTGAGAATGCATTTAACGTTACTCTTGTAATGGGAACAGATTTATCATTAAATCCTCTGAAAGAATACTGTGAATAAAATATAATAGTATTTCTATTAGGAGCCATTTTTCCCATAAGCCCCCAGGCAACAAATCCTGAAGAACAGTTATGGAGAGACAGACTGCAGCAAGAAGAAATGTCACATGTGTGATATAAAACACACACTGCACAGCATCTTTGCTGGTTATCGCTGATGAGCTGTGTTCCCTATAACTAGCCCTTGGAAGCCCTGGTTTTAACAACCAAAGGATTATGCATCTAATTACAAAAATCTCAGTTAGAGACTAGTCAGCCTCATATTGTTACCCGAAAAACTAGGTTCACCTCTTGGTGGGTGTCGAGCCAAAAGACACAACCAAGACAAAGAGTGAGAGAAGGAAGGATTTGTTACTTGCAGCAAGTAAGTGGAACACCAGGGATCTTTCCCAAAGCAGTGTCTCCCCAAAGAGCAAAACTGGGGAAGTTTTAAGCTAAGGGTACATGTATATTCATGAGAGGGCTTGGGAGGTAGGCAGAGGCCAGGCTTTAGTTGATTGAAATCCGGAGGAGCAGAAAAGGTCAACGCCATCATCCCTTAGGTTCCATTTGACCTGGTGGTTGAGTCCTTCAGGCTAATCTTTACCACGGAAACAGAACTGGAAGTCTTTACAACCGATACATTATTACTATTACTACTTCTCTTGCCTGATAACAGTCAGCATTCTTGTTTTCCCTTAAGATCCTTAATTACTGAGACCTGTTCAAGGGCAAGCACTCCGGCCAGGCTTAGATCACAAAATGGCTTGGACTAAATTAATAGGTGTTCTCTTATGTCCAGAAAGCCATGCCTGGTTTTCTTTCTCCATAGACCCCCTACCTTATCTGCTTATAATATTTCTTTCCAATTCAGCCCATTTCAACCCAGTAGGACTTTGGGGGACTAACGCTGGTATCTAAGATAGAATAAACCACAACTAAGAACTTGAAGTATAAAAGCAATACTGCATGGTATTTCCCAAAGTGCTTAATAAACATTTCACAGGATTGCACATAAACAACACATTTTTCCTGACATTCTGGCACAAGTAGAATCAGAGAGGCTTAACATTAAAATGAAGTGTAGAGTCAGCTGTCCAGCATTCCACCCAATTCAAGCACCACAGTCTCCAATATCATCTTGCACACATGTCCACTGATGGCAGCAGCTGAGGTGCGTACATATAGAGAAAAGGGAGATTCTAGAACTTCCTTCTATCATATCACAAAGAAGGATAAATTCACAGAATCAACTACATGAGTGTCCAGGAAAAAAAATTCTTTTTTTTTCTTTTAAATTTTTTTTTTTTTTTTTTTTTGTGGCCTCTCCCGTTGCGGAGCACAGGCTCTGGACGCGCAGGCTGAGCGGCCATGGCTCACGGGCCCAGCCACTCCACAGCATGTGGGATCTTCCCGGACCGGGACATGAACCCGTGTCCCCTGCATCAGCAGGTGGACTCTCAACCACTGTGCCACCAGGCAAGCCCTTAAACTTTTTAAATTGAGATATGTTATACCCTTTAAACAAAATTTCTAATTTTATGAAAGGCATAAAAGGTAACAATTTTTCTTTACTTCTTTGGGGTAGGAAGAGGGAGGCAGAGTTGAGTGTATCCTTAAAAGTTCTTTTCTAATTTAAAATTAAAATCAACATCTGATCTTGACATAAGACTTTTCTATTGAGGTATAATTGACATAGAACACTATATAAGTTTCAGGTGTACAATTCAATGATTTGACATTTGTGTGTATTGCAAAATGAACATCACATTAAGTCTGGTTACCATCAATCACCATACACAGTCACCGATTTTTTTCTTTTTTCTTGTGATAAGAACTTTTAAGATTTACTTGCAGCAACCTGTAAATACGCACTACAGTATTAATAACTATATTCACCGTGCCGTACATTACATCCCCGTGGCTTATTTATTTTATAACTGGAAATTTGTACCTTTTGAACCCCCTTCACTCATGTCACCTACTTCCCACCCCCATCCCCACCCCCCAAGTCTGGCAACCAACTATCTGTTCTCTGTATTTATGAGCTCCTTTTTTTTCTTTTTAAGATTACTCATATAAGTGAGATCATAGGTTATCTTTCTCTAACTTATTTCACTTAGCATAATGCTCTCGAAGTCCCTCCATGTTGTCACAAATGACAAAATTTCCTTTTTATTAAATGGCTCAATAGTATTCCAGTGTGTGTATCACATTTTTTTATCCATTCACCCATCAATGAACACTAAAGTTGTTCCCATGTCTTAACTATTATAAATAATTCTGTAATAAACATGGGTGTGCATATATATTTTGGAGTTAGCGTTTCCATTTTCTTTGTATAAATACACAGAAGTGAAATTGCTGAATCATATCGTAGTCCCAGTTTTGATCTTTTGAGGAAACTCCATGCTATTTTCCATACTGTCTGTACCAATTTACATTCCCACCAAGAGTGCACAAGTGTCTCCTTCTCTCCACATCCTTGCCAACACTTGTTATTTCTTATCTTTTGATGATAAACATACAAACATGTGTGAAGTGATATCTCATTGTGGTTTCGATTTGCATTTCCCTGATGATTAGTGACGTTGAGCATCTTTTCCTATACCTGTTGGTCTACTGTATGTGTTCTTTGGAAAAATGTCTATTCAGATCCTTTGCCCACTTTTAATTAGATTGTTTGTTTGCTATTGAGTTGTGCGAGATCTTTTTATATATTAGATATTAGCCCATTATCAGATACATGATTTGCAAATATTTCTCCCATTCAATTGGTTGCCTTTTCATTTTGTTGATGGTTTCCTTTACTGTACAAAAGCTTTTTAGTTTGATGTAGTCTCACTTGTTTATTTTTACTTTTATTGCCTTTGCTTTTGGTGTCATATCCAAAAACTCATGGCCACGACCAATGTCCAGGAGCTTACCGTGTATGTTTTCTTCTAGGAGTTTTATGATTTCAGGTCTTAAATTCAAGTCTTTATTCCATTTTGTGTTAATTTTTGTATGGTGTAAGGTAGTAGTCTAGTTTTATTCTTTTGCATGTGGCTGTCCAGTTTTGCCAACACCATTTGTTGAAGAGACTGTCCTTTCCCCATTGTATATTCTTGGCTCCTTTGTGATAAATTAAGTGACTGTATATGTGTGCGTTTATTTCTGAGCTCTCTATTCTGCTCCATTCATCAGTGTGCCTGTTTTTATACCAATACCATACCATAGTTTTGTAATATAACTTAAAATCAGGAAGTATGATACTTCCACCTTTGTTCTCTCTTAAGATTGCTTTGGTTATTCAGGGTCTTTTGTGGTTCCTTACACATTTTAGGATTTTTTTGCTTTGTTTCTGTGTAAAATGCCATTGGAATTTTGATAGGGATTGAATTGAATCTGTAGATTGCTTCTGGTAGTATGGACAGTTTAACAATATTAATTCTTCTCATCTATGAGCCACAGAATATCTTTCCATTTATTTGTGTCTTCTTCAGTTACTTTCATCAGTGTCTTATAGTTTTCAGTGTACAGGTCTTTAACCTCCATGGTTAAATTTATTCATAGGTATTTTATTCTTTTGATGCAATTGTAAGTGGTATTGTTTTATTACTAGCGTATAGAAATGCAGCCAATTTTTGTATATTGATTTTGTATTCTGCAACATTACTAAAGTTGTTTATTCGTTCTAACAGGTATTTTTTGGTGGAGTCTACAGTTTTCTATATATAATATCATGTCATCTGCAAATATTGACAATTTTACTTCTTCCTTTCCAGCTGGATGCTGCTGATTTCTTTTTTTTTTTTTTTGCCTAATTACTCTGACTAGGACTTATAATACTATGTTGAATAAAAGTGGCGAGAGTGGGCATCTTTCTCTTATTCCTGATCTTAGAGGAAAAGCACAGAGTATGACATCAGCTATGGGCTTCTCATATACGGCCTTTATTATGTTATAACCAATTTGATTTTATTGCAAAGAATTGAATCTAAATTCAACCATAAGCATTTTAATGATTATCATTAAAAGTCTTTTTAAATTGAAAACAAAACTGAGAACTTGTAATAGTGCTGGATAATTTAAAAAATACACCCTTAAGGATTAAGTTTATTCCATAATTCCAGTGATATTTTTTTAGGCTGAAGTACTGGTGAATGAAGTACTCCAATGTAGAGGAATCTTGAAAATACTCTGAGTGAAATTCGTCAGTCATAAGGAACCATATATTATATGAGCCCATTGATATGAAGTGTCAAAAAGGACAAACCTATAGAGACAGAAAGTAGTGAGTGTTTGCTTGGGGCTGTGGGAGGTGGGAGACTTGTAGGCTAGAAAAAGAAAGATTTCTTTCTTTGGAAAATGATAAAATTTCCAAAAATTTTTTTATCAATAAAATTGATGAAATAGATTGTGGAGATGAATGCACAACTCTGTGAATATACAAAAAAAATTGAATTGGACACTTTAAGTAGGTGAATTGTACAGTAGGTGAATTATATCTCAAAGCTGTTTTTAAAAAGGAATACAGAAACTCTAGAAAAACATTGAATCCATTGACATCTACTTTACCACACTATTCCAAATAGAAATGTAACTGAAAAATGGGAGTTAAAAAACATAAGCAGCAATATCTGTTATTTACTGCCATAATAACGCTGTGAATCAACCAGAAACCTCAGTGGCAGACACCACTTTACGGGGCTCAGGGGTCTCAAGACCACACTCCTGGCTCAGCAGGTATTCTGGTCTCCTGCTCACCTGCCTTGGGGAGGCTGTTATCTGCTGATGGAGAATGGTCCCATCTGAGATGACTGGACTTGTGTATCATTGTGCAGCAAACAAACCCAGGCACCTCTCACAGTGGTGGCACAGAACTAAGAGAAGAAGCAGAAAAATACAAGTCTGTTCTGATCTTCATGTGTCACATCAGCTGGCATTCCACTGACCAAAGTACATCTCATAACCTAACTCGGGATCAAGGGTCAGGAGAAGAGATTCTGCCTCTTCAGTAAAAGGAGCTGAAAAGCCATGTGGCAAAGAGGGTGAATCCAGGAGGGTGAAGAATAAGGACCATTTAGACCTCAGTCTCTGCCTAGCACAGCGTATTCGTGATGGAAGAAAATTGAGCAGAAATTAAATATTTGCCATCTGGCAGCTTCACTTTCTCGCCATTTTCACTTAAAATTGTATCAGAAACTTTGAAATACCTTTCTTTCTGTTTCATCTTTATTTAGATAATAGAAACATTTAACATTTTTGTAATTTAGTTCAGATAATGGCTGCATAATTCAAGTAGATTCAAAAGCAAATAGAATCTAAATTATAATAGCAAGTTTTGATAGAAATGCCACTGGATGATACTGTGAGTATGTGACATGAGCTGGATGACTTGCTTTTTTCTTTTGCAAAGATAACTACTTTTTTTTTTTTTTTTTGGCGGTACGCGGGCCTCTCACTGTTGTGGCCTCTCCCGTTGCGGAGCACAGGCTCCGGACGCGCAGGCTCAGCGGCCATGGCTCACGGGCCCAGCCGCTCTGTGGCATGTGGGATCTTCCCGGACCGGGGCACGAACCCATGTCCCCTGCATTGGCAGGCGGATTCTCAACCACTGCGCCACCAGGGAAGCCTGATAACTACTTTTTTAAATGCTTTTCTAGATGTTCTTGTCTTATCACAGAAATACATTCTTATATGTACATGTATAATTCGCATAGAGAAGTGTTAATAACAACTCCCTACACACACACACACACACACACACACACACACACACACACACACTTCCGTTGCTCTATTGTTACGTCATTGACATAATGGATGATAACTAGTTTCCTTCATGTCCATACACACATTTATAGGATTAGGTTCATTTTCCTTGTATTGTGATTACAATATGATGTTATTCCTCAGCTTGAACTAGATTAAAATTTTGCATTTGTATTTTTCATTTCCATGTGGAAAATGAACTCTTATTTTTGCCTGTCAGTCTAAAACCACTTTGAATCGTAAATTGGTCTCCTAAGACCTCTTTTTTTTGTTGTTGTAACCTTTTCTACATGGTGGACTTTATTAGTTACATTATTTAAATAACAAATGCCCACCTTATTAAGCTGGGTATGCTTTAATCCACAGCTACAAATCAAAAGAAAGAAATGATTATAACATTAGAATTAAAAAACAAAAAGCTTTGGTTGATTTTTTTGTAAAGAATGATTTAAAAGGAATCTAAAGTCGCTCCTTTATTTGGAGGCTTAAGTAATTGTACCTGCCAGGTAATAGACGAGAGGGATGCCTCTCACTTACCACCCCCTTTTGTGTGTTTCAATTACAGGAAAGGTTAATGGTGCTGAACAGCTGAGGTATGAAGGCACCTTTCATTATCTTCCCGGTAAGAAGTCCCCAGAGCCCGTTCACCTTCCCTCCATGTTTATGGGAAAAGACACAGTGTTCTCTCACAGCTCAGAGTACATGAGAACCAACTTCTCACAGTCTAGCAGATCTTTGCCAGCGTTTTCTGGAAAACAATTTTGCCCCTTTCAGAGCCAGCGTGCAATGTAATTTGAACTCAAATACCAACATCATTTAGAATGACTGAAATAATACGTTGATCTTCTGACTTGTATAGTCTCATTCTTCTAAATTTTAACTTTAATGATGCTTATTTATTAAGCAAGTACAGAGTATATGGGCAGAATTTTTCTTTGAATTTTTTATATTGAATGAATTGAAATAATTGGGATGTTAAAGGACTAGGGGATGATAATGAACATGTATGCACTGAAGCATTTACTCTGTACTAGGTAGGTTCTCTTCTGTATCAGATCATAATGCCACCAAACGTTAAAATTTAAAACAATCTATAGGTGTCCCTTTATGACCCCTCTTCTCTGAATATCGTCCTCCATGTTGGCTCCGTCAGGATTCACTTACCTAGAAACAATAGGTAACCTGTGACCAGGGCAGATGTTCAGGGAATGGAAAGGAAATTATGGCTCCACCAAACCTCTCTTGCACCACCAAACCTCTCTTGCACAAGTACAGATGTGTTTGTATTTAGCCTGAGACAAAAACTTTGTTCCTTTTCCTTCATTATTATTCCTAACATGCAACAGAGGCAATTGTAGGAAAGGCAGCGTGGCCCTAAATTCCCCCTCAGCTGGTCTTTAAGAACTTCAGACATTTTCCAAAGAAGATTTTGATCTAGGGAAGGACGTCAAGCTCCAAATTAAGGTGGAATATGTGGGAAAAAGGTCACTGGGATAGGGTTGCCAGGTAAAATACACCATGCCCAGATAAATTTGAACTTCATATAAATATGTAGTTTGGGAGACATACTTACAATCAACAAATATAAATCTGGCAACTTAACATTGCACTGCACCACCCTACAGATGACAGATGATTTTTAAAAGGAGGGTCATGGGGATTATAAAAAAAGAATGTGAAACTCAGAGTTTTTTCTAGGGTAAGGGTCAACAAACTGGCATGAGGGCCGAATCTGCTTTTTCCCTGTCTAAACAATGTTTCATTGAAACACTGCCACACCCATTCATTAAGTACAGTCCAAGACTGCTTTCACTCTACAGTGGCAGCCTTCAGTAGTTGCAGGCCCACAGAGCCTAAATATTTACTATCTGGCCCTTTAACCAAAAAAAAAAAAAAAAAAAAAAAAAGTCCCAGTTAAACTGCTAAAATTACAATTGTCATTCTAAATACTCACTATTTCCCATCTCTGATGAAAGGCTTCTTTCCATAGGCATGTCTGATATAAAGCTGAAAATATGTAGGCTTTTAAATAAGTAATAAATATTATTCTACGCAATGGATTTAAACATAAGACAATATTGTCACTTTAAGAAAAATAAAAAGAGCTTTGATAATTTTTTCCATATGTATACATTTGTGTTTCACAACTCCAGACCACCTAATGCAAACTTGCATTTCTCAGCAAAATGAAGCAGAGAATATTACAAAAGACTCAGGGATGTCAAATCCATCCACCAGCTAGATCTCCAATTATCAGCACAACATTTCGTGCCAGATGTGGCTCAATGTGGCTTAAAGAAGCAATTGTTTAATTCTCATGTGGACAACTATTGTTCTGGAAGAATGAGGGCATTATAGGATTAATCTCCAAGTAGTAAGAAGAAAAGCTAGGTTTACAAACTCTGTATGACTCTATATGTGCCAGTGAGTAGCTGGAAGTAAGCGTTCTATTGGAAGATAGGATTTTATTCCTCAGGAAACCAGCACACTCCTGGGACCCTGGGTTGAAGCCATTTGATGGGTGGATAGCATGAGAAAGGTCTGGCAACCAAAGTCACCCCATGATGCTGATGCAGACAGCTGGCAGAGACAAGATAAAGTTCACACAGTGACTTGAGGCTTTAAAACCTAGTCTGCAAACAGAAAGTAGAGAAGAAAATTCTATTTCTAATCTACCAGTGAAAGATGTGCATTTAATTTTCAGATTATGAAAGCATCGAAGGAGAAAGGCTGTGCTGTCATGAATGACAGTGCTTCAGCCGCCAGGACTCCACTCAGAGGCTCAGTGATAAGTGAGAGTGAGCCCAGACTACTGCCAATGACATGGCCACAGACCGAAGAACACACGGGGAGGGGTTTCCTAATTGTGTATGGTAAATAACCCTGCATGCAAATCCTCCAAGCCACAATCTGGATAGTGTATTAGAGCAAAGAAGAAATAAAGAAAACAGGCAGGTTGACATTGAGGAGAGAGGACCAAATCAGTTTCAATAGACTTGAGGCTCTGTGGACCTAGGGAAGGAGATGGTACAGAGCCCAACAGGAAAGGAGACAAGGAAGGCATTGGAGCTCTGCTCCTCACCAGAGCTCTCTAAATCTCACTATCCACATTTTCTTAAAATTTATTTATTTTGATTTATTTTATTTTTGGTTGCATTGGGATCGTGGGCTTTCTCTAGCTGTGGCAAGCGGGAGCTGCTCTTTCTTGCGGTGCGCAGGCTTCTCATTGCGGTGGCTTCTCTTGTTGCAGAGCACTGGCTCTAGGTGCGGGCCTCAGTAGTTGTGGCTCACAGGCTTAGCTGCTCCGCAGCATGTGAGATCTTCCCAGATCAGGGCTCCAACCCGTGTCCCCTGCATTGGCAAGTGGATTCTTAACCACTGCACCACCAGGGAAGCCCTCAGGATCCACATTTTTAATATGAGAATAAAATCACGTGTATTTTATAGAAACACTTCCTGGAAAATGGTCATGAGTAGAAATATCATGAAACTTCAATAAATGGCTTATATTTAAAATTACTAACAGAAATAAATATAAGAATCTAATAAGAATATGTTTTATAACCTAATGCATTTTGTTCTTCACTTTATTTATTTTTTACATCTTTATTAGAGTATCATTGCTTTACAATGGTGTGTTAGTTTCTGCTTTATAACAAAGTGAATCAGTTATACATATACATATGTTCCCATATCTCTTCCTTCTTGCGTCTCCCTCCCTCCCACCCTCCCTATCCCACTCCTCTAGGTGGTCACAAAGCACCACCGAACTGATCTCCCTGTGCTATGCGGCTGCTTCCCACTAGCTATCTATTTTACGTTTGGTAGTGTATATATGTCCATGCCACTCTCTCACTTTGTCACAGCTTACCCTTCCCCCTCCCCATATCCTCAAATCCACAATAGTGGATCCTTGGGTCATATGGTAGTTCTATTTGTAGTTTTTTTTTTTTTTTTTTTTTTTTTGAGGTACGCAGGCCTCTCACTGCTGTGGCCTCTCCCGTTGCGGAACACAGGCTCCGGACGCGCAGGCTCAGCAGCCATGGCTCACAGTCCCAGCCGCTCCGCGGCACGTGGGATCTTCCCGGACTGGGGCATGAACCCGTGTCCCCTGCATCGGCAGGCGGAGTCTCAACCACTGCGCCACCAGGAAAGCCCCTATTTGTAGTTTTTTAAGGAACCTCCATACTGTTCTCCATAGTGGCTGTACCAATTCACATTCCCACCAGCAGTGCAAGAGTGATCCCTTTTCTCCACATCCTCTCTAGCATTTATTATTTCTAGACTTTTTGACGATGGCCATTCTGACCGGTGTGAGATGATATCTCATTGTAGTTTTGATTTGCATTTCTCTAATGATTAATGATGCTGAGCATACTTGCATGTGTTTCTTGGCGATCTGTACATCTTCTTTGGAGAAATGTCTATTTAGGTCTTCTGACCATTTTTGGATTGGGTTGTTTGTTTTTTGGTTATTGAGCTGCATGAGCTGCTTATAAATTTTGGAGATTAATCCTTTGTCAATTGCTTCATCTGCAAATATTTTCTCCCATTCTGAGGGTTGTCTTTTGGTCTTGTTTATGGTTTCCTTTGCTGTGCAAAAGCTTTGAAGTTTCATTAGGTCCCACTTGTTTATTTTTGTTTTTATTTCCATTTCTCTAGGAGGTGGGTCAAAAAGGATCTTGCTGTGATTTATGTCATAGAGTGTCCTGCCTATGGTTTCCTCTAAGAGTTCTATAGTGTCTGGCCTTACATTTAGGTCTTTAATCCATTTTGAGCTTATTTTTGTGTATGGTGTTAGGGAGTGTTCTTGGATCACTCATTTCTATCCCAAAGATTTAATCTATAACACCATGGTCTCTAAGCTGTAGTTTATATTATGCTTGCCATGAGTTGCTGTGATGAAATGTTACTGTTTTTAGTCCTATAGTTCCTGTAGTTTCTTGTTGCAGTGTTACAAACTAATGTTTCCCAAAAGTAATTTTTGTATGAATAAACAAATAAAAGTGAGAAGCACTCCTATGAAGCCCTTATTAAATATTAAAGGATAAACAGTTCTAGTTTAAAAATAAAAGAATTATAATTTTAAGTGCAAATTTTTATTTTTATTTATTTATTGTTTTTGCGATACACGGGCCTTTCATTGCTGTGGCCTCTCCCATCGCAGAGCACAGGCTCCGGACACACAGGCCCAGCGGCCATGGCTCATGGGCCCAGCAGCTCCACGGCACGTGGGATCCCCCTGGACCAGGGCACGAACGTGTGGCCCCTGCATCAGCAGGCAGACTCTCAACCACTGCGCCACCAGGGAAGCCCTTAAGTGCAAATTTGACTAATTGTGCTTTTCAAAAGCTACTGTCAAATATTTTCCACAACAGTAAATCTAGGTTATGATAAAAAAGTTCCTTGTGAAATCACACCTGACAAAATGAACTATAATTAAGTATAATATCTCCAATCTAAACACATTCTTAAATAATTATTTCAATTTAAAATAAAGAAATTATCAAATGGGGTTGGAATTTGTCAGTTGGTTATCTCTCCATGAAGCACCGCTAAGTTTATTAAACCTTCATTAGCGAGTGAGAACACCACCTTGGCAGAATCTTAGCAGTAGTCAGAAGCAGGAGTTGTGGGAACATATTTACAAGATTAGGGGTCTGAACTCCAATGGTTTAAGGTGGATTTTCAAGATGGGAATCTGACTGGGTTTGGGCAAAACTCATGACATAATAGTTTTGATTTTGTGCTACAAAGGCAACTCAGTAGAGAAAAGATTGTTCAACAAATAGTCCTGGAGCAATTTGATCCTCGTGTAAATAAAAAATAAGTTTTCATTCATGTTTCACACTTTATACAAAAGTTAGCTCAAAATGGATTGTAGACCTAATTGTAAAACCTAAAATTATACAACTTTTACAATAAAACATAGGAGAAAATCTTTGTGACCTTGGGTTAGGCAAATATTTCTTTGATATGACACTAAAATCACAATACATAAAAGAAAAAAATCAATAAACTGGACTTCATCATGATAAAAATGTCTGCACTTTGAAAGAAACATTCTCACAGTTAAGAAAATCGAAATAGGAGCCATGGGCTGGAGAAAATACTTGTAAGTAACATATTTGGTAAAGAACTTGTATCTATAAAGAACATATAAAGAACTCTTAAAACCCAGTAATAAGATTTGAACAAACCAAGAGGAGATTGAATTAGTGATCAAAAATATCCCAACAAAAAAGTCCAGAACCAGATGACTTCACTGGTAAATTCTACCAAACATTCAAAGAGGAATTAATACCAATCATTTTCAAAATTTTCCAAAAAATAGAAGTGGAAACACTTTGAAACTCATTTTAGGAGGCCAGAATTACCCTGATACCAAAACCAGAAAAGGATGCCAAAAAAACAAAATCAATAAATGGCTCATATAATTACTAATAAAAATAAATACAAGAATCTAATAAGAACATGTTTTATAACCTAATGCATTTTGGGTCACCCATTTCTTTCCCAAAGATTTAATCCCTGATGAACAGTAAATGTAGATGTAAAAATCCTCAACAAGACATTAGCAAACAAGATTCTACAGTAATTAAAAGAATCATATACCTGAGCAACTGGGATTTATTCTAGGGATGCAAGGATTGTTCAATATCCACAAATCAATCAATGTGGCACACTGCATTAACAAAATGAAGGATAAAAATCATATGACCATCTCAGTAGATGCAGAAAAAAGGCACTTGACAAAATTCAACATTCATTTAAGATAAAAACTCTCAACAAAATAGGTATAGAGGGACCATACCTCAACATAATAAAGGGCTTATATAACAGGTCCACAGCTAACATCATACACAGTGGTGGAAAGCTGAAAGATTTTCCTTTGAGATCAGGATCAAGACAAGGATGCCCACACTTTTATTAACCAAGGAGGTGAAAGACCTGTACACTGAAAACTATGACATTAAAGAAAGACGCTGAAGAGGAAACAAAGAAAAAGATATTTTGTGCTCATGGGTTGGGAAAATTAATATTGTTAATATGTCCATACTACTCAAAGCAATCTACAGATTCAGTGCAATCCTCATCAAAATTTCAATGGTATTTTTCACATACATAGAACAAAAAATTCTAAAATTTGTATGGAATCACAAAAGACCCCAAATAGTCAAACCAGTCTTGAGATAGAAGAACAAAGCTGGAGACATCAGGCTCCCTGATTTCAAATTATATTGCAAAGCTATAGTAATAAAAACTATGATATATATTGGTATAAAAAAAGATACATTGATTAATGGAACAAAATAGAGAGACCAGGAATAAATCCACATGTGTATGGTAAATTAATTTGTAACAAAGGAGCCAAGACTATACAATGGGGAAAGGACAGTCTTTTTAATAAATGGTGCTGGGGAAACTGGACAACCACATGTAAAAGAATAAAACAACACCACTGTCCTCCACCATACACAGAAATTAACACGAAATAGATTAAAGACTTGAATGTAAGCCCTGAAACCAGGCTTACATAAAACTCCCAAATGAAAACATAAAAAAAATCCTTCTTCACATGGATCTTGGCAATGATTTTTTTTTTGGATGTGACACCTAAAGCACAAGCAACAAAATAAAAAACAAACAAGTGAGTCTATATCAAATTAAAAACTTCTGAGGGCTTCCCTGGTGGCTCAGTGGTTGAGAGTCCACCTGCCAATGCAGGGGACATGGGTTCGTGCCCCGGTCCGGGAAGATCCCACATGCCGCGGAGTGGCTGGGCCCGTGAGCCATGGCCACTGAGCCTGCGCGTCTGGAGCCTGTGCTCCGCAACGGGAGAGGCCACAGCAGTGAGAGGCCCGAGTACCGCCAAAAAAAAACAAACAAAAAAAAGCTTCTGAGCACCAAAGGAAATAATAAACAAAATGAAAAGGCAACCTATTGAATGGCAAAAAATATTTGTGAACCACACGTTTGATTAGGAGTTAATATCCAAAATATGTAAGGAACTCATGCAACTTAATAGCAAAAAAATCTAATAATCCAATTAAAAAATGAACAAAGAATCTGGAAAGACATTTTTCCAAAGAAGATATTCAAATGGCCAACAGGTAGCCATAAAAGATGCTCAATATCACTAATTACTGGGAAATGGGAATCAAAACCACAAGGAGATGTCACTTTACACCTGTTAGTATGGCTATCACCAAAAACATAAGAGATAAGCATTGGCAAGGATGTGGAATAAAGGGAGCCCCTCTGCACTCTTGGTGGGAAAGTAAATTGGTATAGCCTCTGTGAAAAGCAGTATGAGGTTACTCAAAAAATTAAAACTGGAACTCCCATGTGATCCAGCAATTCCACTTCTGGGTTTTTAGACAAAGAAAATAAAAACAATAACTCGAAAAGATATATGCACCCCATGTTCATTGCAGCATTATTTACTATAACCAAGATATGGAAACAAACAAAGTGTCCACTGATGAATGAATGTATAAAGAAAATGTATATATACGCAGTGAAATATTATTCAGTCATAAAAAAGGAAAGAAATCTTGACATTTGAGATAACATGGATGGACCTTGAGGGCATTATGCTAAGAAAAATATGTCAGATAGAGAAAGACGAATACCATATGATCTTACCTATGTATGGAATCTAAGGAAAACAGAAACAAACAAATAAACAAAACAAGGTTCTAGATTTAGAGAACAAATTAATGGTCGCCAGAAGTGAGGGATGGTGGTATGCATGAAATAGGTAAAGGGGATCAAAAGGTAAAAACTTGCAGTTATAAAATAAATAAGTCGTTAGAATGTAAACTACAGCACTGAGACTATAGTTAATAATAATGTATAGCATATTTGAAAGTTGCTAAGAGTGTAAATCTTAAAAGTTGTCAATACAAAAAAAAACAATTTTGTAACTATGTAAGGTGACGGATGTTAACTAGAATTCTTGCAATGACCATTTTGCAATATATACAAATTTTGAATCATGTGTACACCTGAAACTAATATAATGTTGTGTGTCATTATACTTTAATTTTTTAAAATAATAATACAAATAAAAAAACCCACCTTTTGAAAAAGTGGCCAAAAATTTTGAATAGACACTTTACCAAATATATATGTAACGTAATTTAGCACATAAAAAGCTATTCTATATGATAGTCATTAGGGAAATGCAAACAAAAGTCACAATGGTATTCTTCTACACACCTATTAGATGGCTAAAATTAAAAAGATTAATGATAGCAAATGTTTTGTTTATAATGCCTAACCTGGAAACAACACAAATATTTATCAGTAAGTGAAAGGATAAACAAATTGTGGTAAATCCATATAGTAGAATAGTCTATGATAAAATAAATACATTATAGATAAGTGCAAGAATGTAGATTAATTACATGATAATTATGCAGTGGAAGAAACCAGGCAAAAAAACAATATATACTGTATGACTCTATTTATATAAAATTTTATATGCAAATTAACCTGATATCTAATGGCATCATGTCTAATGGTCCGTTGATGGGAAGAGCAAAGAGGGGTGGGAGGGCAAGTTTATAAAGCAACAATAAAAATCTTTGGGGAGATGGATATGTTCATTATCTTGATTGTGAGGATGGTGTCCTGGGTATATATATAGATTTGAAAGCATCAAATTGTACACTTCAAATATGTGCAGTTTATTTCAAATCAATTATATGTTAATAAATCTGTTTAAAAAAAGAAAATATCTCCCTACAAAAAAAGTTAAAATATTAGGTAATGAGCATTATTATTTTTCCTGAGTTTGAATCCCCAAATACACTTTGTTAAATGGTACTTTTCAGTAAAATATTCCAAGATGTCCTCCTTGGTCTTAAAAAAACAAACTTCTAAGGCACATTTTAAAGGGTCAGATAACGCACTCCACTCTGTGAACAAGTGTATCTTACACTAAGAAAAACAAACCATCTAGTATGCTAAGGAAAAAGGCTTGCAGACTTATAGACTAAAATGGAAAGAGGAAGCTCATTGGAATTAACCAAATGCCTATTGAGAAAGAGCAGGACAACATACAGGAACCTTTCCTCTTTGCAGGAAAGTGGTGGAATAAAATAAAATAACTTCACTAATAAACATTCAACAAATCTTCCAGAAGACAGAACAAAAGCCATCCTTCCTGTCTTTGGATAAAACAGTCTTCTCCACGTACTTGAAAGAGTTGAAAGATTAGTGAAGGGGACCAGGAGGATATGCCACCTCAAAAAATGCCACTTTGGCATAAATATGTCTTTGAGCTGAAAGCAATTGAAAATCAGCAGATGCAGGAAGAAATCTTCCCTCCCCTTTTCTCCCTAAAAGCAGGGCATGAATTTTCCCTGAGACCGTGGCCCCCCCTCCCGAACCAGGAAGAAGAGAATGACTCTTGTCACCAGAGGTGGAGAATGGGCACTGAGATGAGTCTACATAAACAAACCTTATGAAAATAACACTTATCTCCCATCAGTTTCCCCATATATTTCCTACTCACTTTCCTCCAAACCCCCTTTCCTTTCTTAAAAATGGAATATAAGCCTCTAAGTCTAACTACGTCTTTGAGTTTCACTTCCTTCCTGTTGGACTCTTTCACACAGAAAATATTAATTTAAAAAATTTATGTTTTTTCTTCCATTATTCAGTCATTTGTCAGTTTACTTTGCAGGCCCCTAAGAATAAACCTAAGAGAGTAGAGGAAAGAAATTTCCTCTCAGACATTAGCAATGAAGGGGAAAAAGTGTTTTAGTAGTGACATGGGAATGAACTTTGGAGTTGGTCAAATCATCACAATGGTCACAACAGTCATCTATGCTGAGCAACCCTCCCTTGGTATTCTTGTCCTGCCTCTATTTCTCATGATATCTGGTAGCACTGCAGTGCCCAGGAAAGTAATGAGCTCTCTCCAAGGTGAGGCCTATATGCAGATATTATTTTATAAACTATTTCCATAATCTTGTTCAAGGTAAAGCCATAAAATTCATGTTCTAAGTTCAAAGGCAGCTTAGCTCACAGAGAAGACCTTTGAGAAAGCACAACATGCTTACGGATCTCTGGCATGGTATCAATGTCAGCCTCTATACTGTGTCAAAAGCAATTCTGCACTCCCTCGTATTGACCAAACATGGGTAAAATACCTCTTCTGGTGCTTCCTTCTGTCTGATGATGTAGCTACCTGGGAACCTGTAAGAACTCACTAATACTATGCTTTCTAAGAGCAGTTTCTCCTCTCACTCAAAATTGTCCCCCACACGTTGTAGTTTTTCTTTAATCATGTGGATAGCGTCAAGATTAGTTTTTTGGTTTTTGGGTTTTGGGTTTTGGTGTTTTTTTACAATGGGATAGCTTCATAATATATCTGAGAACACCCTTCCCAGTAATTCTAGTCTCCTTGATATCAGTAAGATATGGAAGAGAAAAACCTTTGTAAAATGGTGTTGAGGAAAATTATCCAAAAGCCTGAAAAAAGCTAAAGGGGCTTTTGCCTGTTCTTTCTTAGTTATGCTAGGGTTTGATTATTAGGCCTGCCTGTGGATTATCTGAATCTCTAGGCATGTACCTTTGCATCTTTGTTTAACTTGTTATTTACTATGGATAAAGGTATGCTGTAATTCTGAAGGGGTTGATGTTAATTTGTACCTTGATTTCTGTCAGATAACAATACAAATAATCTCTGTTCAGTACGGATGCAAATGATTCCTTTCTTATGGAAAATACAATTTCCAAAATTCAGAATGCTACCTGATTTTCCCTACAGAACATTAGCTATTTTTTATCTAAAATCAGTAATCCTATTTAAGAATTCTTCCAGCTACTATAAAAGCTTCTACCCCCTCTAGTTCTTTTGAATCAGCACTACCATCATGCCAGTTCTCTTATTAATGGGTTCATTAAATCTGTAACATATACTCATTTTACATTTGCATGAGAGTCATGAGTTTAATTTATGAAAATGATACTTTGACAAGGAGCAATTAATTGTGAGTAGCACAATGTGCACCAGTCAACAAACCATGGGCACACAAAGTAAGGGCTACCTGCACGGACATACACACCAAAAAAACAGTTACTTTCAAATAGTATCTCTGCTATCTTTTCCCTGGTTTTATTTGGGTTCATAAGAGCTCAGATTTCCCAATATCTAGTAGATATGTTAAGTTTCTCTGTTAAAAATATGTAGTCTTATTTTTTTTTATGCTCATATATTATTTTTAATCAAAATTTTGGACTCTGCCCTTTTCCATAGGAGAGTTAATGCCTAGTGATTTGAGGGTGGGTCTGATAACAGGCTCCTATCCAAAGCTGAGATTTATTCTGGAAAGTTTAAGCCTACAGCTCCATACTGTAGGTGCCCTTACACCTACAACACTGAGGTGTCCTTACTCACCACCACCTCCCTGCCCTGCTTGTTCCCACTGTCTGTCTGGAGAGAACCCTGGGGAGAACCTCCACCACTGCCCCACTCTTCCTTCTTTTTGGTCTTCCCCCTTTCTTGGGGAGATTGCTTGTACACTTCTGCTTTTCCTTCTCCCTTCCCTTTGCCCCTCTTTTACCAAGTCTAATCATACTCCTTTGATGGCACTATTTCCTTTGCAATCAACTTCATAGTAGTTGTTTTGATTAGTGGTTATTGGCACCATTCTCTTATCAAAAAGAACTAATCAAACACTTGACCTGGTGGGTGGGGATCAATTCCACTATGATGAGCAAAGGAGAGCTGAAAGGACACTGATTTCATAAATGTACTCGTGAATGTTTTAGTTATAAAGAGTTTTGTGTCCCTATACCATTTAGTAATTGTAGGCCTGTGAAACTGAATTTTAAATTAACAAAAACTGCATTGTTCAATTCAAAGGATATATTCTACTTGCTATTTTGTACCAAAACAAATGTTGAACTGGCACCAAAGATGAATAACACACCGTAACAGCCCTCAATGAGGTCACAGTCCAATGGAGTTGATAGGCATGTACATATAACATGAAAGATTTCTTTTACAAATATTGCAGAGGTATAAACCAGGTGAAATTAAGGCATAATTAGGGAGAAACACATGATTTAAGAATCTAAAAAGGCTTACTGGGGGCATTACATTTGCACTGGGCATTCAGTAATCAACTGGAATTTGGTGAGTCAAAATCTGAGTAGGGAGAAATGATATCCAGTTGGGGAAGCAGGCTGTTAAAGAACTGAGAGCCTCTTTCTTTTCCAAGCCCCTAAAAATGTAACCTTTAGTGATAGTCATTACATAGATGTGTTATTATTCAAATGACTTATTTTTACTAAAAAATTTTTTTAGAATTGACTGAGGCTGTATGTAAATTAGATTTCCTCCAAAATGTCATCATCTTTTGATTTCGATCAAAAGAAGTATTTCTAACAACAAGGTCCTACTGTTTAGTACAGGGAAATATATTCGATATCCAGTGATAAACCATAATGGAAAAGAATAGAAAAAGAATATATATGTGTATAACTGAATCACTTTGCTGCACGGCAGAAATTAACAAAACTTTGTACATCAACTATATTTCAATAAATTTTTTTTAAAAAGAAACATTTCTAAATGTGTGCCTGGTTAAAGACATACAATGAAAACTATGATTTCCCTAATTTCAAAACAGTATTTATCTCCCCTCTACAGCCTCCTTCTCTACCCACTGCAGTATGAGAAATATCACCCCAAGAGCAGCCAGGGACTAGAGCAGGAGGTGCAGCTGTGTGGTCTCCAAGAATACACCAAGTAGAAGCAGCATGAACTTGTGTAGAACTTCTAGACAAATGTGGAATATTTGGCATTTTCTTTAGTCTTCTCAAATTGCTTCCAAAATCACCCATGTTCTACAAAATGAAAATTTCAAAGGTCACGTGGAACCTAGAAGATGAAAAAACAGAAGAAGTGGCTTTGAGTCCCAGTTTTGACAACTGACTCTCTAACCTTTGGACTTTAATTGGTGAGATGAGATTTGGGTAAACGGAGTGGGCAGGTACACACCTGGATTGGGAGCTCTAGGGAGAAGCTGGTGCTGTATAAATAAAATTGGACCCTATCAGAGAATGCAGGGTTATGGGAACCTACCTATTAAACTTCATGGAAAGGTTCAGGATTATAACAGATCAACGAGGAAAGTGTGTGTGAAGAGAAAAAGAGCAGAGCCCAGGGCACAGGACTCATTCACAAGGTATTTCACCATGAAAAGAAGGTGGGGTAAGGAGGAGTAGAGGAGGGAGAATGGCAGCAAGACCCTTGAGAAGGGAGCTGGTGAAGGAAATCAGAAGATGCAGTATCCTGGAAGACACTGAGAGACTGAAAATACAAAGGGAAACTGGCCAGACCACATACAAAGCTAGAACTCTGACCCACAACCTGCAGTGACCTGCCCAGGAAACCAACCACTTACGTGTAATAACCAGCCCAACAGGGCAGTCTGCTATAAGTCAGACTTTTAACTCTATAAGCAATACAGGAAGCCAAACAATAACTTCTTTACCAAATGCTTAGGACTTGATTAATAATTGGCAGCTTCCCTAATTTTTGTCCCACTTCCATCATCGGACCCACCAGAGAAAGCCAAATATGCTCCCCTAAGTAGTCACATGGGATGCTCCCCCTGCTAGTCAGGTGCTTATCCACACCAACAGCTTCCACTCAGGGCCACCTGTACCTTCCCTTTCTTCCACTAGGAAACTTGCCTGCCCCTCTGTCTACCTTTGAGTCTCTGTCAAACACAAGTGACAGTGGCTGACTCGCTTGCTTTAGTGAATCAATAGCTTGTTCTAATTTGGTTGGTCTGCATCTGTTTCCACAACACAACAGATAAATGTTTTCAGAAGGTAAGAGTGTTGATGGGCTGAGTAAGATGAGGGAGAAGTAAGCCCCTTGTTCTTGGCAATATGGTTAGTCATTGGTGACGTTGTCATTTCACGTGAGTCCTGGAACAAAGACCAGACTTGAGTCAGTTGAAGAATTAAGAGAGGTCGAGAAGGTTGACACAACAAACATGGACAAATATTTCATGAACATTTTACTCAGAAAGGAAAGAGAATTTGGACAGGAAAGGATTGAAAATATATGTTTTATTTGTTTGTTTGTTTGTTTTACTGAATGAAAGATTCTTTAAATTCTACAGTGCTTTACAATTTTCCAAAGTTTCACTCATATGATTTTATATAATCCCATAACAACCCTTTATGTCCCCTATCCCTATAACGCCTCTTTTCCCTTCCCTCTCCACATTGGTAACCACTAGTTTGTTCTCTATATCTGTGAGCCTGCTCCCTTTTTGTTTTATTCATTACTTTGTTGCATTTTTTAGATTCCACATACAAGTAATAACATAGAGTATTTGTCCTTCTCTGTCTGACATTTCACTGAGCATAATGCCTTCCAAGTCTATCCATATTGCTGCAAATAGCAATATTTCATTCTTTTTTATGGCTGAGTAGTGTTCCACTGTATATATATTCCAACAACAACTTTATCCACTTATCCGTTGATAGGTACTTAGCTTGTGTCCATATCTTGATAATTGTAAATAATGCTGTTATGAACATTTTGAATTAGTGTTTTTGTTTTATTTTCAGATATATACCCAGGAGTGGAATTGCTGGGTCATATTGTCGTTCTATTTTTAGTTTTTTGAGAAACCTTCATACTGTTTTCTACAGTGGCTGCACCAATTTACATTCCCATCCACAGTGTATGAGGGTTCCCTGTTCTCTATATCCTTGTCAACATTTGTTATATTTTTTTGATAATGGCCTTTCTAAGCAGTGTGAGGTGATATCTCATTGTGGGTTTTGATTTGCATTTCTCTGATGACTAGTGATGTTGAGCATCTCTTCATGTACCTCTTGACCATCTGCATTGCCTCTTTGAGCATCTTTTCATGTGCCTGTTGGTCATCTGCATTGCCTTTTTGGAAAAATGTTTATTCAGTTCTTCTCCCCACTTTTTATTTGGGTTGTTTGTTTTTTTAATTTTTGATGTTGAGTTGTATGAGCTGTCTATATATATTGGGTCTTAACCCCTTATTGGTCATATCATTTGCAAATATATTCTCCCATTCAGTAGGTTGTCTTTTCGTTTTGTCAATGGTTTCCTTTGCTACGCAAAAGCTTTTAAGTTTAATTAGGTCCCATTTGATTATTTTTGCTTTTGTTTCCTTTGCTTTAAGAGATGGAGCTGAAAACATATTGCTTCAATTTATGTCAAAGTGTGTTTGGCCTATGTCTTCCTCTAGGAGTTTTATAGTATCCAGTGTTACATTTAGAAATTTAATCCATTTTATGTTTATTTTTGTATATGATATTAGAGAATGTTCTAATTTCATTCTTTTACATGTAGCTGTCCACTTTTCCCAGAACCACTTACTGAAGAGACTGTCTTTTCTCCATTGTATATTTTTACCTTCTTTGTCATAGATTAATTGCATGCAGGTTTAGTTAGTTCTGGGTTTTTATTTTGTTCCATTGATCTATGTGTCTGTTTTTGTGCCTGTACCATGCTGTTTTGATTACTGTAGCTTTGTAGTACAGTCTGAAGTCAGGGAGCATGATCTCTCCAGCTCTGTCATTGTATCTCAAAATTGCTTTGGCTATTCAGGGTCTTTTGTATTTCCATACAAATGTAAAACATTTTTGTTCTACTTCTGTGAAAAATGCCATTGCTATTTTTAATAGCAGTTGCATTGAATCTGTAGATTGCCTTGGGTTAATATGGTCATTTTAACAATATTAATTCTTCCAATCCAAGAACATGGTATATCTTTCCATCTGCTTGTGTTGTCTTTAGTTCCTATCATCAGTATCTTAGAGTTTTTGGAGTACCGGTCTTTTACCTCCTTAGGTAGGTTTATTCCTAGGTATTTAATTCTTTTTGAAGTGATGATAAATGGAATTGTTCCCTTAATTTCTCTTTCTGATAGTTTGCTCTTAGTGTAAAACAGATTTTTTGAAAGATGGGAAATACTAGATCATGTCTATGCCATGATGGGAATAATTCAGTTTAGAGAGGAATATTGGTGATTCCAGAAAGGGCACAACCAGTTGAAAACATGATGGTGTTAAGTGGGCAAGAGGCCCAGAGCAGAAACCAAAAGATTTGTCTTTGACAGGAGGAGAGGAATGTCACCTTTAAAGAGGGTGAAGATGCCTGAAGTTGGCAGTAGTAATGGAGGACTCGTTGTGGGGAGAAAACGTTTCTATTTTCTTAGTTAAGTATGAAGTAAAGCCACCATCTGAGAATGAAAGGGAGGCTAGTTGGTGGGATGTTTTCACAGACATTTAGAAAGCAACTTACTGGAAAGTGTAGTAGGATCGCACAGGACAATTAATTGTCCATTTCTTATTAGTGACCAAAAATTTAAAGTCAGATTGATCAGTCCAGGGATGAGGTTTGTTCCATCTTCTTTTCTTCCAAGCTCAGAAAGTTTCAAATTGGTGTTAGGTAGGGTTGGGTTTAAGGGGAGGCAAATATATGGAGGCAGAAAGGATCTAAAGGGTTAAGAGTATTTATAAGGAAGAGCTTATAATGTTGTATAATGGAGTCTAACCTGAACAAGGAGGGAAATAAAGGCAAGAATTGTTGAAAAACAGTCACAAAGTGCTGGGTCTGGCTTCCCAGTGAGATAGGAAAATTGGAAGTAGGTATTCTGAAGCTTTTGAGCTGGAAGGATAGAAAATGTAGTTGAAATGTGGACTATTTAATAAACATATTTTGGAAATGGCACATATTCTGGTGATGATCACAACTCTAAGGGTGTGATACAGTGGAAACTGATAGAGGAGGTAAGGAAATGAAAGGACAAGGAATTAGCATAGACATAGACACTTGACATCATAATTAAAAGTATTATAGGCTATATAACAAATAATGATCTCAGTTCCAAAACTCAGGAGTGCAGGAAATGTTACAACAACATTCTATGTTTTTATTTTCCATAAATCCACTCAAGTAAGATTCCAGGCTTCCATGGCCAAGGTGGGAGAAGGTGAGACCCCCATCATACTTGCCCCTCCCTCCCTCCAACCAGAGTCACACCAAGGTTCCAGCTGCTCTTGCAATGAGTTCTAATGAGTCCCCTCCTGCAGGTACAGCCTCTGCATGTACACACACTGCCCATCTTTTGAAATCTTGCTACCTTCTCAGCTTTCCTATCCCTCTCTCCTCTTTCTCCCTTAACTGCTCAGACACCAGACTTGCTCCTGAAGACTCAGTTCAGGCTTCTCTTGCATTAAGCCCTGCAGAGAGACCCAGGCAAGGAATTACAAACTGGGTTACCAGAATAAATGAAAGAGGAGGGGAAAATGCAGGAGAAAGAAACAGAAATTAATGTTTCAATAAATTATTTTAACAAAATTAGTATAATCTTGGTGTTTGTGAGTATATATGGTATACTTTGAATACAGGAGGCATACTCCAAAATGTAAGTTGGCGTCTGTTTAGATAAGTGAATGAGAGCTTTTGGAGTCTCATTATGGCTTTTCAAGTGCCTGTACAAAACTCTAAGCACATAATGGCTACATAATCAAATATGATTATTTATTTTATTCATTCATTATTTTTAGTCCAAAAGTCATTCTTTCCTACTGACAAATTGATAGAAGAAAACTGAAAAAAATGCCATTTACTTTAAGCTTGTATTCAACTTTAGTATTTATGATAATTAAAATATATCCATTCAATCAAAGGAAGCTCCCCACAAAGGAAGGAATTATAATTTAAAAAAGAAGCCCCTTCATGTCCCCTGTTTCCTGTTTGTAAAAACAATAAAGGCTTTAGTCTCCTAGGTCTTCCCTGAGTCCAAAGAGAAGGCTCAAGCAGTTAATAAGACAATAGATTCACAGGACTCCTAGCTCCTCCTGAAGGGATATGAATAACAATCTGATGCATATCTTTGAGTTGTTCCACAGAAACTAAGACCCCCCACCCAGGTGGAGGATGGTGACTACACCCTGATCATAAGGGTGTAGACCCCAGACTGGTTGGAACCAGAAGGTTGAGATTCTGGAGACATCACCCTGTTACCTCACTAACAACCAATCAGAAGAAAGTCACATACCCTGCAACCCTCACCCCTAATTTTGCCTTTAAAAATTCTTCCCTGAAAGCCATTAGGGAGTTCAGGCCTTTTGAACACAAGCCACCAGTTCTCCTTGCTTGGCCTTCACAATAGACCTTTCTCTGCTCCAAACTCAGATGTTTCAGTTTTTTTGGCCTTACTGTGCATTAGGCATATGAACTTGGGCTCGACAACACTACCATGATGAAAGAAGGAAGGGTGGAAGGAAGGAAGGGGAAAGAAAAATGAAAAGAAAAGAAAATTAAGAAAGAAAGAGGAAGTAAGAGAAAGAAGGTAACCTAGATACAGAGGGAAGAAGCAAAAAACTGAAACAGAAGTCCACAATTTGACCCAAATGGAAATGCAAAATTTATTGAAAGAACTTATGCAGCAAACAGATAAAATGGTGCTGATTGGCTTTTGTGCTTCTACAAAATAGGTTTTGAATTAATTTTAACATATTCTGAAATGCACCTTAATGGCCTTAATCAATACTGGGTCTGAGACTACAGTTACACTTGGGGTTCTTACTAAATTTAAACAAGGTACCAGCTCTAACCTTGGAAAAATTATTGAACACACAATAGAGGAGACAAGTTATATCTCACCTTAATCATAAGACCTATTGTCTTGCCAAAATTTCCCCTAGTTATCATGTCTTTTTCCCTAAAACAACTCATAGTGGGCATGGACATTATGATTCATTGAGTAATAAAATTAAATGAAGACTGGCACTTACAAATTGTCATGACAAAATGGGACCCTATGGTCCATCTCTTCAATCAAAATAGTTAATATGTCCCAATGTAAATGAAACTCAACCTTCAAGGATTATCCCCACTAAGTCACCAGAGAACAGCCCAGTTTGTCCTGTTCTTATGCTTGGAAAGAATGAATGGTGCTTCATGATGGATTACCACAACCTTAATGCCATGGTACCATCCATTAAATCCCCTATGCCCAATACTATTGAAATTACAAACTCTATCAAATCAGAAACTGGTAATCATTTTGCTAATAGAGATGTGGTCAATATGTTCTATTCAGTGTCTCTTTCAAGTCCCTTAGCCAGTTTGCCTTTATCTCCATAAGGACACCTTCATTTGGCTACCCATGGGGTACCTCACTTGCTCTGCCATTTTAAGTAATCTTTACAAACAGGATCTTAACTGCATCCAACTTTCTCAAAGAGCACAATTATGTCATCACACTGGTGACATCCTCCTCCCAGGAGATTCATTTAACACACTCATTAAGGATTTTCTCCTATTCCATAAGTCGCCCTTTCATTTTGTTGATTGTTTCTTTTTCTGTGCAGAAGCTTTTTAGTTTGATGTAGTCCCACCTGTGATTTTTGCTTTTGTTGCTTGGATATTCATTATTCTTTTTCTCTAGAACTTTCTTCACTACATTGTCCTTTTTATTTTCACATGTATTTTGCAATCATATTACCAACTTCTTTGGAAAACCCTATAGAATTTTTATTGAGTTTCCTCAAGCCTACAGATCAATTTAGGAGAACTGACATTTTGAAAACATTAAGACTTTATATCCATGAACATGGGCTAAATCTTCATCAAGTTTGTTTATATGTATTTCATTAAACTTTTTATAGTTTTCCACATTCAAGGATTCCACAGTATTGCTAGTTTTATTCCCAGGTGCCTTCTTGTTTTAGTTATAAAGGATGTATTATTTAAAACTATGCATTCTCATTGTTGCTGTTGTATAGAAAAGCTACTGGTGTATGTGTATTAATCATATGCTCTGTCATTTTTATAAGCTCTGCTTTATTAATTTTAATATTTTCAACTGTAAAATACCTATTTCACTTGGTTGTTATGAAGTTAAAATGAGGAAAACTTATATAAGCTATCTGGATTTGTAAGGGTACACTATTAACTCCTGGTTTCCTTTGCTCAGAGATATGCCCCTTGGTTGGTGCTAAATGAATTTAGGAGTCCAGGGCTCTGGAAGGACTCTCAATTAAGTATTCATTTTTCCAAGGCAGTAAAAAAAAAAGCAAAAATTGTGTGCCCTTTTACCTGTGAACCTCATACCCTATAAGGTTGGCTGAACTGCAGAAGTCTTTGTCTTTGAGTAATGTGCTTTGGATTTCACGAAATGAGCTGAGCCTCTAAGAGTAACCATTCACCAATCTGTACTAATTTCACTGAAATACCTTTCTCAGAACCCAGCAGGGCAGCATGACTTGATGCATTCTTCCATACACATTTACATACAATGAATATAAGATCCACATTTCAAAAGTTTACAGGCTTTTTTCCACTTTTTCACACATAAAACACACAAAGGAACCCAAAACTCAAGAGACTGCATAAAAGAAAAAGCTTTTATCTTTGATATTACAGACTTTTCAGAACCAAAGAATAATAACAGTAATAAAAACATCACTTTAACTCAATATCAGCTTTCTTCCAAAGAAATACTGTATAACTGCGTGTGAGGATAAGAGCAACAGTGAAGTATGTAGCAGAGTAAGGGAGCGAGGTTTTAGACGTTACAGCCCCAAATTTGTCTAATGTATCACATGTATGTTGAAGACCAGAATACAGACTTTTCATCTCTTCAAACTATTCTTCCTTCCAAAGCCAAATTTACTGATTAAAATTTCAGTGTCTTCAGCATAACAGTTAATTATAGATTATTGATAAACATGAATTATTTTGTACATTAATATTCAATCAAGGACCATGGTTATCAAGTGTTCTTCCCAAGGAACATCTTTGCTCATCTTTGAAAATGTTAATGGTTTATGCTTTTACAAGTATTATGTTAAGAATCATCATCATTGAAATCAATACAAGTTAATATGTAATTGGCTGACTTTCAAAGCTAATAATATTAAAAAATATTTTTAAACTACATAAATAGTTATAGTCTTCATAAATACTGATTATTTTAAACAAAAAAAACAATGTTTCTGCTTTAGTTGAAAACAAATTGAAGAAAAGCTTTTTATATTACATTCAGAATTTAATTATAAATACAAGTTTGTTATGTAAGTATATTTTTATAATTTTTATATTATATATATAATTGTATATTTTTATTTTTCAGAAATATTGTGATACTCCAGAATTTCAAGTATTAAATAGAATTCACTCCTCTAAGGTTTTACCATTTGAGGCCGTTAACTCACTGACCAATGTGAAAGGCAGTAAAACACTTTTTTGTAGCTCTTCTTGTCACCATTTTCCTTCTCAAAAATGAAGTCTCTAGCTTGTTTTCTCTGTTTTTCTATAAAGAAAACATATATACAAGAAATACTATATATATATTTGAGACACATTACAATCAATGAACCAATATTAATACATTATTATTAATTAAAGTCCATAATTTACATTAGAGTTCACTCTTTGTTTTGCACATTCTATAGGTTTGGCAAAAGTATAATGATATAATCCACCATTATATATATGGCCTTAAAATCACCTATGCTTCACCTTCATCCTGCCCTTGCCTCTAACCCCTGGCAAACCACTGATCTTTATGCTGTCTCCATAGTTTTGCCTTTTCCAGAATGTCACTTAGTTGAAATCATATAGTATGCAGCCTTTAAGATCATTTCTTACACTTTGCAATATGCTTTTAAGGTTCTTCCATGTCCTTTTATTGCTCATTTGCTTGTTTCTTTAAATGGCTGACTAATATTCCATTGTCTGGATGTAACAGTTTGTTTACCTACTGAGGACATCTTGTTTCCAAGTTTTAGCAATTCTGAATAAAGTTGCTATAAGCATTCATGTGCAGGTTTTTGTGTGGACATAAGTTTTCAACTCATTTGTGTATATGTGAAGGAGTGCAACTGCTGGATTATATGTTAAGATTTTGTGTATTTTGTAAGAAACTGCCAAACTGTCTTCCAAAGTGGCTGTAGCATCTTGCATTCTCACAAGTAATGAATAAGAGTTCCTGTTGCTCCACATCCTCATCAGCATTTGGTGTTGTCAGTGTTTGGATTTTATCTAATTCTATAGGTATGCAGTAGTACATCACTGTTGATTTAATTTATGATTTCCTAATGACATATGGTGTTAAGCATCTTTTCATACACTTACTTGCCATCTGTATATCTTCTTTGGTGAAGTGTCTCTTCAGTTCTTTGTCCTTCTTTTAATTGGTTGTTTTCTTATTGTTGAGTTTTAAGAATTCTTTGTATGTTCTGGAAATCCGTCCTTTATCAGATATGTTTATGCAAATATTTTTATCAGTTTGTGGCTTGACTTTGCTTTCTATTAACCGTATCTTTTGCAGAACAGAAGTATTTTATTTTAATGAAGTCCTGTTGCATTTTATATTGAGTTCTATGATCCATTTTGAGATCCATTTAATGTATATGAAAAGTATAAGGTCTTTGTCTAGATTCATTTTTTTTTTGCATGTAGCTGTCCAGTTGTTCCAGCACCAAAATTACACACGGAGAAATAGACAATCTCAATAAGCCTATATCTATTAAAGAATTTGAAACTATAATTAATAACCTGCCGAAAAGAAAGCACTAGGGCCAGGTTGGTTCACTGGTGAATTTTAACAAATATTTTAGGGAGAATGTATGCTTATTCTCTAAAAATAGAACTAGAATGAATACTTTCTAACTCATTCTATGAAACCAGCATTATCCTAATACCAAAAACATACAAAGCGTTACAAAAAAAGGGAAAAATTCAGACAAATGAATGTAGTTGCAAAAATCCTGAACAAAATATTAGTCAATCAAATCCAACTATGTATGAACAGAATTATACACCATGGGCAAGTGGGATTTATCCCAGGTATACAAGGCTGGTTCAACATAAGAAAACCAACTAGTGTAATTCATCATATAAACAGGTTAAAGAAGAAAAACTATATGGTCTTATTAATAGATACAGAAAAAGCATTTGACAAATCCAGCACTCATTCATGACAAAAACTTTCAGTAAACTAGAAATAGAAGGGAACTATTGCAACTTAATAATGAGAATTTACAAAACACCTACAGCTAATATAATATTTATTAGTGAGAAACTAGATGCTTTCTCACTAAGATTAAGAACAAGGCAAGGATATCGCCTCTTAACACATTTTTTCAACATTGTCCTAGAATTCACAGCTAATATAATTAGACAAAAAAAAGGAAATTAAAAGTATATAAATTAGAAAGGAAGAAATAAAACCGTTTTTGTAGATGACATGATCATCTATGTAGGAAATCTCACAGAATCAACAAAAAACTTTGAGAACTAATAAGCAATTATAGCAAGGTTGCAGGATACATTTTTCACATTTACAAGTTAATTGCTTCCCTGTATACCAGCAATGTACAACTGGGTTTTGAAATTAAAAACACAATATCATTTACATTAACACTGAAAAATGAAATACTTAGGTATAAGTCTAAGAAAATATGTATAATATCTATATGAGGAAAAACTACAAACCTGTGATGAAAGAAATCAAATAATTTAAATAAATGGAGAGATACTACATGTTCATGTATAAGACGATCAAAATTGTTAAGATGTCAGTTCTTCCCAACTTGATCTACAGATTTAATTAATCCCAATCAAAATCCCAAGTAATCTTGTGGATATTGACAAACTGATTCTAAAGTTTATAAAAACCCAGAATGGCTGACACAGTATTGAACGGAGAGAACAAAGTTGGAGGATTAACATTACCCAAAATCAAGATTTACTATAAAGTTAACAGTAACCAAGACAGTGTGGTATGGGCAAAAGAATAGACAAATAGATCAATGGAACTGAATAGAAAGCCCAGAAATAGACCAAGACAAATGCAGTCAACTGATTTTGACAAAGGAACAGAGGCAATATGATGAACAAAGATAGTCTTTTCAACAAACAATGTTGGAATAACTAGACATCCACATGCAAAAAAAAAAAAAAAGTGAATTTAGAAACAAACCTTACACCTTTCATGAGCATTAAGTCAAAATAGAGCACAAACCTAAATATAAAACACAAAGCTATAAAACTTCTGGAAGATAACATAGAAGAAAATCTTCTAACACTACAACACTCTGGAAAAGGCAAAACTATGGAGACAGTAAAAAGATTAGGGGTTGCCAGGAATTAGGGACAAGAAAAGGAATGATGAACAGGTAGATTACAGGAATTTTTAGGGCAGTGAATCTATTATGTTTGTAATGGTTTGTAATGGTCAATACATGTCATTATATTACAAACAATAATGTTTGTAATGGTCAATACATGTCATTATACATTTATCCAAACCTATAATGGTCAATACATGTCATTATACATAACGGTCAATACATGTCATTATACATTTATCCAAACCTATAGAATGTACAACACAAATAGTGAACTTTAATGTAAAAGTTAATTAACAACAATATATCAGTATTGGTTCATCAGTTGTAAAAATGTACCACTAATGCAAGATGTTAATAATTGGGGAAAAGGGAATGGGGCGTTGGCAGAATAGAAAAATGGAATCTCTGTATCTGCTTAATATTTCTGTAAACCTAACACTGCTCAAAAAAATTAAGTTTCTAATTAAAGAAATAGTGGCGGAGAGAGTTGTAGATTTGTAGCAAAGTGCTGATTCATGAAGGTTTTAGAGATTTAACAAAAATGCAGTAAGAGATTGCTTAGGGCTAGGAGGCTTGTGGGGATAGTAGGGTGATAGGTATGGGATTTCTTCTTGAGGTGACAAAAATGTTTTAAAATTAACCATCGTGATCATAGCACATACCTGTGAATATACTAAAAACTACTGAATTTTACACTCTAAATGGGTGAGTTATAATCATATGTGAATTATATCTTAATAAATCTGGCCAAAATATTAAATGGCCTAGATCTGTGTTATTAAATTAAATAAACAGCACTTAATAGTTTTTCTATTGCTGAAGTGTATGCTGTAAGGTTCTAACATCTGACTTCTTCCCAGGAAGTCAATAATGTTTAAAAGTATAAAATTTCAGAGTTAATATCATTTTTTTACAGATTTCAATGACAAGAGAATCACAGATGCAAGGATCAAGAGCCATTAAAATAGTTTCCTTCCAGATCACGGACTAATGAATAAGATTTCCAAATGTCAATATTAATGACATGGAAAAGTATACAATATTAATTTGGAGTGAAGCTGTCAGCATTTGTTTTTGAATGAAAACAATTACAAAACCCTCTTCCCCAAACACACACATACAAATGCAGAAGAGTGAATCCTCCTTCATGAAGCTACCAACTCAGCAGCCTTCAATGAAGGGCATACAAAAGATGGAGCGCACTACAAATATCCATGTTGCCACCACCTCAATAACAGAGGAGTGGCTTTATCATCGGAAGTAATCGAAAGAAAGAAAGAACAGATGGACGTCTGGTTTATGGGGACTCACACAATAAGCATCACCCTAGGTGGAGGGCTTGCCATGAATAGAAATTAGATGTTAGAAAGAAGAAACATGAGAGCAACAGAGAGGAAGACGGTTTGGAGAAGGGATACTCAATTATTTTATTCGGTTGTTTTATTTTGTAATATATGTCTGACAAACTGCACAGAATTGCATTCTCTTACTGAGTGAAACTAATTAGTGTATTTATTTTAAATTGAGGCTATCTTGTAAAAAAGCTGAAGAACTAAAACCAAAAAAAAAGATTTCTTTTGATTCTTTTAAAATATCCTATGAAAACCTAGCTTTTAATAGGGACTTTAGATCACTGTTATTTGGGATATTTTGTATACTCTCTTCTACAGTTTCGAATTCACCTCTGTTTCATCAAGTGAAAAATCACATTTCATTGTACTTGTGCTCCATTTGTGCTCCATATAATATCTTCCCACCCTTGTTTTAGTATTATCTAAGATCTTGGGAGATTTAAATCAAAAATATGTGGATGGTTTTGGACTCTAAGCTTGGAGCATCAACCAATTATGTTTGAATTCAAGAGACTGAAATAGCTATTGGCAACAGTGTAACCAAGGGAGGAGATCCCTTCTTACACCTCACACATGCACATTTCGCATGAGTGCCTTTACTGTAGCTTTATGACAAAGATGTTTAAGCACGTGGCAATTAAAAAAAAAAAACCACTTTTGTGCTCTAAATTCTTGTCATATTCTTCAAACTTATTGTCCTAAAAATATTTATATAAACAACTGAATTTCAAAGGCATATATTTAAAAGCTTTCTTATTATATATGCATATAGATCAACTTCTTATACACTGTAAGCTGTAAGATGGAAGAATTTCTGCATCTAAGTGCATGCTTCTTTTCTTAGACATATTTGCACAATCATTGCAGGCTAAAATTGATGGTGCTCCTGAATGCAAGTTCCCTATAAGGTAAAATTCAGTTTCCTGTACTTCATTCCTATAATCTATAAATATTGAAATGAGGTAACTAGAAGGTAAATTCATTTAAAAATTTAACTCAATTATTATTGTAACACATTGAATATTGTTTATTAGCATATATATTTTAAGGCACTGACTTAACATAGGAATGATTCCCAGGGTGAAAACATGTATGTGATGTTTTAGAGAATAAAACAAAATTATTTTTATAACATATGTATATATATAAATGCATATATTAGCCAATATCCATTTGTAAACCTTTATTCTATTCAGACTTAATATTCCACTTCCAAAAAGATATGTCCATGTAAAGTTAATAAAGCTCAACTCTTAAAATATGTCTATGTTTAAGACATAAAGGTGCACTATACACCAAATTCAGTTATTTAAATTTGTATTTCATATATAAATTGGACTACACTGCATTATGTAATACTCCATAGGTATTGAATAAGTAATAAAAACTAAAAATAATATTTATCTAGATGATATTATTGACCAGAAGGTATGTCCTGAATTATTATAAATATTTCAAGAGGAGGAGGATTATCTATAAAATCTTTTCATCTGAAGTCCTGCATCTTATGATATGGATAGAACTTTATCTAAACATGTATAGTTTCCTTTGAAGAAATTGGTAAGAAACTCTTTGAAAAGAAGAAAAAAACAAAACAAAACAACAAAAGCAAGGGGCAATTTAGAACAGTTTATGTTGCTCTTTGTTTTACTAGATCTTATTTAATTTAAAATCAATTTGAAATCTCTAGTAATATGTAATGTTTACTTAAGTAGAAGCAATCAGACAAATAGTGTTTTAAGTACAGATGTGCCCAGCCACTCTGGTAATTCATTTTAAAGACGCCTTAAGATAATAGGCTGAGATTTCCAAATAGATTTAGTTACAGGAGGGCTAGCTAACAAAGTCACTTCTAAAAGTTTGTGCTCTGATATTACAAACACCAATATAAAATATTGCCTATTATCTTTAGATCTCAATTTTGCATTAAGTTTTGGATGTATAACTGTAAAAAGCCACTTTATAATTCAGTGATATTTGGGGGCAAACTTAATAATATTTTTTCCAGAAAAAAATATAATGGAAGCAAAAAATATCTATTCAATTGGAACTTTTAAATTTTAGTCACAAAATTAATAGAGGCACATAGTTTAAAAAGTCAAATAGCACTAAAATGTTTACCTTGAAAATTAGCTTTTCACAGAAGCTGTGGAACTTGGGCAAGTCATTTACCTGTCTGTGCTTCAGTTTCCTCATCTGTAAAATGGGGATAATAATATGTCAGATTCACAGAGGTGCTGTGAGGATTAAATGAATTAGTGTGTGTGAAAGACTTGGTACAATGCCTGGCCATAGCAGGATATTTATAGATTCAACTATTATTATTACTGTTCCCACCCTCAGAAGTAATCGTCTCGATTCCCATAAACAGTCTCTGTCTCTTTCAGAACAGAATTTTTCTTCCTACTCTCAATTAAATGTAAATCTGTTTGAGGGGAAGCACAGGATATGCATTCATATTTAGTTGAAGTTAAAATTTCAAAATTTGGAACACACCTACCTGATTCCTTTTTCTCATGCTTCTTGATAGAATATGGAATGCTTGTTTTCCTGTTTATCTAATCCAAAATATTCAAAACACTTTCAAGGTCTGTAGAGAACAGACTTGTGGTTGCCATGTGGTGGGGGCGGAAGTACTGGGAGTTTGGGATTAGCAGATGCAAAGTCGTGTATATAGGATGGATAAACAACAAAGTGCTACCGTATAGCACAGGGAACTATATTCAATATCCTGTCATAAACTGTAATGGAAAAGAATATGAGAAAGAATGCATATATATATATATATATATATATATATATATATATATATATATAAAACTGGATTACTGTGCTGTATAGCAGAAATTAACACAACATTGTAAAGTCAACTATACTTCAAGAAAATGAATTAAAACAAAAAACTCTTTCAGGGTCTGAATAATAATCATCTTTCAGAATTGAGCCTGAATTTACAGCTGGACTTACACATATATCTTTCTATCTCAAAATATATTTTATAGAGATAAGTCATTGTCTCAGTTTTTGTTGTTACTTATAAGATTATGTTTTGATAGAGTTTGTATGGAAATACCATGTGGCATAACTGCCTATTTCACACCCTAGGAGGTGGGAAGGGTATAAGGACTCATCATCAACCCAGATTGTCATCTGATTCAACTAATTGGCATTTCAGTCTCATAAGCAACATTTGAAATTTTTACTGCAAGCAACTAATGGGATGAAGAACAACACAAGTAATCAGATCAAATAAAGGCATCTGCTGGAGTGGGATCCCAGGGTCCCACCCCACAGCTTTTTATGGAGAATTTTGTTTTCATGGAAAGGCCAGAATTCCGTAGGGATGGAGTTTCATGATCAGAAAGTAAAGAAAAACCTCTCTGTATTATTAATATCAACACACAAAATAATATAAATGCATTAGACATTTCTCAATTTAGAATAAGGATAGCATGTATGAACATGTTTTGGGAAGGTTATTGAAATTCTCTAAATCACTTTGATATCCTTAAGTTTCTTAAGGCATTTATCAGAACTCCACAAGAACAGAACTCTTCTTTGTTGCTTGAGTCAATAAAAATCTGACTCAACTTCTATTTTAGGTCACAGATTTTTAATGGAGTAAACCAGGATTTCCTTCATAATGAAACTACAAGGCCTGCACTCTACGGCAATTCAGTAAACTCTGAATTATAGATGCTAAAAGTCCTTTTGTCAGTTAGGAGCAGCGTAATTCTTTGTTGGGAGCAACATAATTGGAGAATTTTTCTTAAGAAAAGGAGAATTTATTAAACCATCTCATGGGCTCGCAGAATCAATAAGAGGCTGAAGGACTGGGCTTGGGAAATAAGTAGAAACCAAATACCCCTGGATCAAGGGTGGGAGTGGGTGAGGGGGCAGGACCATATTTGCCTTTTGGTTGGACCCTGCTGCCCCCTTTATTTTTACCTGTTCAGGACCAACTGAGAGCTACCAGTCCTCTTATTTTTAGTTTTTTTTGAGGAACCTCCCCTACTTCTGGGTATATAGTTAATGGAATTGAAATCAGGATCTCATTAAGATTTCTGCACTCCTACATTCACTGCAACAATATTATTCACAATAGTCAAGATGTGGAAGCAACCTAAATGTCCATCAACAGATAATGGATAAAACATATGTGAGATATATATAATGGACTATTAATCAGTGTTAAAAAAGAAGGAAATCCTGCCATTTGTGACAACATGAATGAATGTGGGAAACATGCTAAGTGAAATAAGTCAGACACACAAGGACAAATACTACATGATACCCCTTATGTGAGGAATCTAAAATAGTCAAATCACAGAAGCACAGAGTAGAATGGTGGTTGCCAGGGGCTGAGGGAAGGGGGAAAAGAGAAGGTGTTAGTTAAAGGGAACAAAGTTAGAGTTATGCAAGATGAATAAGTCCTAGAGATCTTCTGTACAGAATACTGCCTCTAGATAGTAACACGGTACTGTGCTCTTAAAAATTTGCTAAGGGGATAGATCTTACGTTGTGTTCTTATCCCAAAATAATAATAAGAAGAAGAAGAAGGAGAAGAAAAAGGGTGGAAGAAAAAAACAACCACCTGCTTAGCACAGAGTGCAGGTCACAACCCCACTCTCATCTGCAGGTGAAGTGGTTTCCACAATAGCAGGAAACACGCTGCCTCTCAATAGGAAATCACATCTGGGTTAATTCCGCAGAGTCAGGGGCGGGTGGGTGCTGGGCAGTCGAAAAATAACAAGCAGAGTTTCCCAAATTTACATCTATTCATGTACATGAAACAGGCTGGGACCTGGGAGCCTTTTCTGCAGTGCTGCAGTGCTTGCAAATGGACAAATGTCTCTTAGAGCAACAAAATGCAAAGAAACTATAAGGGACTAAAAATAACTGCGTGCATGCACAGTTGGGGCAAATTCTGGACAAAAGATACAAAAAGACCAAAAAAGCCCAACTGCCACTTCTGAAGAGCTAGAAGCAAAAATGGGGGTCGGGAGCAAAGGCAGGGTTCTGTGCAGGCCCCCTGCACTCAGCACCACCAAAGGGGTGGGAAGACCACCTAAGCCACCCCTCCGGCCCAACCCTGGGACACACCACTACCTCCCCCCCATATAAGGAACCAGCTGCCCCCACCCCTACCCCCAGGAAGCAAGCAAGGGAACCTGTTGCTTGTTCTCACTTCCCCTGCTGCAACAGGGGTCCCAATAAAGCTTTGCCTGAATTTCTTGTCTGATCTCTGATCAATTTCTATTGATTAAGGAGGCCAAGAACCCTGGTCAGTAACATACACACTTCAAATTCCAGAAATTGTAAGTCTTGCTGAACACAATTATCTTTCAGATAAGAAAGTGTTCCACCCACTCACCAAAGGCAGAAAACCTCAAGTCTCCGCATCCAGCCCCAATCCTAGGATCTCCGGTTGTTGTCTAATCCTCCTCTAAGACGGTCACAGGCACATCTACATCATCAGAAACCCACAGAGTAATGGTGAATGTAACCATCACTATACTGGTCTATATAAAATGGTTTGACAAGGGAACGGGATGGGGGAGGAAAATGAGTTATGGAGCGTGGAAGGAAACGTGTGTAGGCATGTGCTTCTGCATCATTCGTGATACTGTGACATCCCTCAGCCATTCTCTGCTCCATGGTCACCTTGTTCTCAGCCAGCACCAGGCTCGTTGGTGTCTTCACTTGGTGACATGATCCAGACATTCATTTCTGAAGGAACTGAGACCTTCACAGCCCAGCCAATGTGATGTTGTTGCCTCTTGAATTTTCATAAGATATAGATGTAGGGAGGCAGGACACAAGATCCCTTTGATCATCAGAAAGGATTTCTCCCACCCATCTCATAACACTTTTTTCCCAGCTTGCCTAGTGATCAACAGAGACCAGGGTGCCAGGGGCAGCATCAGTTTTAATTCAGTAGAGCCACTGTTGTGCCAGCTGGTGGATGCATCCCTCCTATGGGTCAGACAATCTCTAAGTAATCAGAGTCTCAACTTAGTGACAGGAAGAAAAGGGTTTGTAAGAAGATCATTAAATGGTTCACAAGTGAAGGTGGAAGTGGTCACTAGTTCAGAAGAATAGTCAGGTCCTATAAAACAATGTGTCATAGAAATAGTCAAGATGTATATATACACACTACTATATATAAAATAGATAACCAATAAGAACTTACAGTATAGCACAGGGAACTCTACTCAATACTCTGTAATGACCTATATTGGAATAGAATCTAAAAAAGAGTGGATAGGGCTTCCCTGGTGGCACAGTGGTTGAGAGCCCGCCTGCCGATGCAGCGGACACGGGTTCGTGCCCCGGTCCGGGAAGATCCCACATGCCGCGGAGCAAGAGTGGATATATGTATATGTGTGATTGATTCACTTTACTGTACAGCAGAAAGTAACACAACATTGTAAATCAATTATACTCCAATAAAAATTAATTTAAAAAAATAAATGATACCAATAAAAAAAAAAGAAAAGAAAAGAAAGATGTGACCCAGGGTACTGCTTCTGCCACTGAAGAGCTCTAGCTCAGCTGCCCTGGACCCACTCGTATAGCTGGACAGGCCATTGCTGCTGCCTGCTGTGGTGCCCCCCCCCACCAAGAACTCCACAACTGCAGTCACAACAATAAAATCCGACTACTTCTTTATCTTTTCCCCACTTGTTCCTGACTCTCAGTCTTGGGTTGCAGGATCCCAGTGGCCGAGCCCAAGGTTCATGCCCTCACACTGGCTGCCAGGGGCACCAAGAAGGGGAATCTGCTACCTTCAGTTATTCTGAATGAGTTGATACACCTAATTGTTGTATTTTCATGTCTTCCCAGACGAAAGCTGTCAAGGAACAGCCTATTGTAGACAAACTCTATTTAGAGTATAATTAAAGAACCAAATTAAAAAAAGAATCCTAAGCTTCAGTTAAATAAATAAATAATAAACACATACATACATATGTACATACATCAAAAGAAGAAGAGAACATAACAGTTTATCCTCCAATTGACACATGAATACATTCCTTACTTTCAGCACGTTCACAGAAGCAAACAGAGACCCCGAGAGACTCAAGCTCTGTGCTCTCATTTTTCCTTTCTAGTGCCAATGAAACAGACTCCAAAGTGCTCGCATGGCTAATTATTGGCAGAACTAGAGTGAAGATGCCACACTAAATATTGAGCTTCCTGGGAACACCATCCAAGCATTACACATCCACTGCAAGTCACACGGTGCCTGTCACATAGTCAGCCCTAAATAGTTTATACTAAATGACCGAGTCCACACACTTTCCAATATATTAAGCTTTATGTACCTCCATTAATAAGCATTTCACAGTTAAGGATTGAATTTTAGACTTCCATTCCCCTCACCTCCTTAATTCCATGCTAACTGAAAGATAGCACCTTGAGAACACAGGAATTCTAGACATTCTGGTGGTTCAAGTCATGTTTCAAAAGCAGAATTGTTGCAGGTTTTTTTCCTTCTTCAAATAACACTTGGCACAGAAAAAGCATATGAATGCAGCACACTACATTTTCCCCTGCCAGCAGCTCGCTCATGGAGCATCTACTCACGAAAACACAATTTTTAAAATTTATTTATTTATTTTATTGAAGTATAGTTGATTTACAATGTTGTGTTAGTTTTAGGTGTACAGCAAAGTGATTCAGTTATATATATATATATATATATATGCACATATACATATGTCTATTCTTTTGCAGATTTTTTCCCATATAGGTTATTACAAAATATTGAGTGTTTTTCCCTGTGCTGTACAGCAGGTCCTTAATACCCAGATGGATAACCACTTATAGGTATTATAAGGATTCCATTCAGAATAGGGAACAGTAAGTGACTCCTTCACATTAGGTCAGGCAGAGTTTTCTCAGTTACTTTTTAAGTGTTTTTTATTGATTTTGTTTTGTTTTGTTTTGCCTAAGAACTAGTGGGACAGAATCATTGAATGCGTAAGCTGAAAAGACTCTGGACTAGTCCTCTAATGGAACAAATGAAGAGAACTCACCCAGAGACCAAAGACCTGGCCAGCACTCCTATCCCAGGGCTTTATCACCACCACACATGGTCTCGGGGGCCACATTCATTGAATGCCTACCACTTGGTCTGTATCATATTTGATTTTACAGAGAAATAACAATCACCTTTTCCTCCCTATTGCAGAAGGTATTCTTGCTACTTTGATAGTGAGAATGCATTTAAAAAACATTTTTAAAGCAAATCTTTCCAAGTGTGAATATGAATATGTGGATGTTTTTGGTCTTGCACGTTCAATAATATGAAACAATAATGACTGAAAGAGTATAACTAAAGTAGGAAAGAACACTCTCTTTTCTCCCTAAAAATGTGTCAGAATCATTGGGCTTATAAAAGCCTGGAATCACAAAAGTCGTTGATGAAAAATGTGATTGGGATAGCTCCAATTAGATACTTTCTAAAATATTTGTATTTCCTCTTTCTCAAGTATTTTAAGCTACAGAGAGGCTCCTTAACTGTAATAAGATTCATTGAAGACTGACTCTTCACAGATGAGCAGAGCCCAGCCTGCCCTCAAGCACATGTGTGGGAGAGATGCTCTCAGTTCAAGGCAGGCTCTCTGTGACCTAAAATCTGGGTAAAGCTGCACAATGCTATGAAGGCAACTTGTGAGGAAAGAGAGGGGAGTGTGCGGGAAAGCAACAGAGCCTGGCTCTCAGGGAAGATCACGGTTCAGGGGCCAAATAGTCTGGGTTGGATCTGGTCCCCAGTCCTGAGCAAACTTGGAAACATCACGAAATCTCTTCAGAGTCTCTCAAACAATATGTCACTGTGAGGTCTTTAAATTCTATACCAGCTCTGTAACTCTTTATTTTCATCGCTTAATCCAGGGGTCCCCAACCAACTGTCCGAGGCCTGTTAGGAACCCGGTGGCACAGCAGGAGGTGAACAGTGGGTGAGAGAGAGAGAGAAGCTTCATCTGCTGCTCCACGCTGCTCGCATTACCACCTGAATCACGCCCGCCACTGTAGCTCACATTACTGCCTAAACCATCCCCCTGCTTCCGTGGAAAAAATGTCTTCCACAAAACTGGTCCCTGGTGCCAAAAAAGTTGGGGACCGCTGGAATCGGTTTGCCACAATTTACTATGTAACCTCATGTAATTCTCATTAGGTTTCAGCAGCTTTGGACTTGTCACTTACCTTGACATCAGAGCTCTACAAAATTGTTTAAATTAATGAAAAATTCCATAGCCCATGATATCATGTATCTTAAGAGACTGCCTTTCTGTTAATGTTATTCATTGGTTACTAGACTTATCTACCTGTGGTTAATCTATCTCAAGAGTTAGCAAATATTATTCAGCAGAACCTAATATTTCTAATACAGTGTGTCAAAAATTACATTAAATTTTCCCCAAGATATAGTCCCTAATACAATTTTTGCTTCTCTTAGTATGTTACAAATGATAAAATGACTGCCTGAAAGTTGAAGTTGTCTTGAGCAGTTTAACACCCTCAAAAAAACACTTCTATATAGACTTTTTTCTTACTTTAACACATTACTTTTTTTAATGATTTCTTCTGAAATAATTATAGACTGACAGGAAGTTGCAAAAATAGGACAGTAAGTCCCAAGTAATCTTCATCTGGTTTTCCTAATTGGTTACATTTTATGTAACAATAGGATACTATCAAAGCTGGGAAATTGACATTGCTACAAGCTATGTGTGTGCCATATTATCACATGTGTTGCCACCACCAAGATCAAGATATATAACTGTTCCATCACCACAAAGATCTCCCTCCTGTTACCCCTATATAGTCACACTTACCTTCTTCCCACCCTGGCCCCCATGCACCATCCCTAAAACTTGGCAACCACTTATCTGTCTCCTTTTTTGTCATCTTGAGAATGTTATATAAATGTATTCATATAATATGTGACCTTCAAATACCAACCTCAAAGGTTGGCTTCTTTCACCCAGCATGTTTTTTGAGATCCATCCAAGTACTTGCATGTAGTTAATACTTTTTACTGTTAAGTAGTGTTTCATAGTATTAATGTACCACGGTTTGTTTAACCATTCACTTATTCTAGAACATTTTGGTTGTTTCTAGTTTGGGGCTATTACAAACAAAGCTGCTAGAAACAATCATGTAGAGATACTTGCATGGACATAAAATTTAATTTCTCTGGGATGAATGTATAAGATACTTTTGAACATTTTTGGAAAATCAGTGTGTATAATTATGTTGTTCTGCTGCTTCTTATGTCACTGAAAGAAAAGGATGAACTTGGTGATTTGATTTCCAGCTCAAGTGCCACATAAATGACCATGTGCCCTGAAGGAGACCACTGTGTCCTGTAACTACAGGGCTGGAAATCAAGCACAGAACTTCATCATGCAACTGGTTGAATTACAATGCAAGTTGAACTCCCAGTTTTGAAGGGCATCTACTGCTGAATCAATGTGAGGGCATTGATTGGGAAAGAACTGGATCCTATAAGTTGGGATGGGGACCTGTGGGAAGATCCTGATGAAGCTGGGGATATTGAGCCCTTAAATTGTGACAAATCTTTTTTACCAGTGGTATTGGCCTCCCCAGCCCCAGCAGAGATGGTTTCCTCAACCCCAGTGGAAGTGTCCTCTCTACATACAGGCTATCAGCCTTTTCATCTCCGTCTGAGGGGATTAACCCTGCATTGCCTGAGGAAAGGGGCATAGCCTCCCCTGACACAATTGTCATGTAACATAATTATTAGTCTCCTCAGGACCCACCCCTACCACCCCACCTTACTTCTGGACATTTAACTAGACTCAAGCTCAGCAGGTCCCTAAAGGTGGGATACAATCTGTGACTCATGAGGAAGTGCATTACATTCCAAAATAATGACTTTCATTTTCTAAGTTACACAGACAAAATCTTGGGAAATGTGTGGGAATAAGTTCTAAAGGTGTGGGATAATGGAAGAAGGAATTCCTTATAAGGTTGAATGAGGCTGAATTTATGGGCTCACTAAATAGGGCGTCTGCATTTAATGTTGCAGCTTGAGGAATTAGACAGGGCTCTAGCAGTTTGGATGGTTGGTTGGCTGAAACATAGGCCAAAAGGTGGCCCACATGAGTACACTGGAAATGCTGGACCTGCCTCAGTTTAATCTAGAGAAGAACTTCAGAGGATTAGGGATAGAGGAATGTTAGAGTGGATTTGTCACTTAAAATCTGCTCACCTGACTGGGGGTTTCCAGAATTTTTACCTTCCATCAGTACTGTGAGGAATAAATTTATGAGAGGATCCCCAATATCCTTTGTGGACAAAGAATGTCACCTGCCATACCAGTAAACAAAGGATGTTGCAGCCATCAAGCCATCAGCCACTGCAGCCACCCCTGATAGTGCACCCTGAGGGGATTTAAGACATAGAAAAACAGGATACTGGCCCTAGATAGGTTAGGTGCATATCAAAGGAATAATTTTATTAAGCCCAGATTCTTACATCTTCCCATACATAGAAAAGTGTTAAAATCATTAACTTGAGATGTCTGGTTTTCCTTTAATTAGCAGTCAAGTTTTGATGTTTGATTACTTGGGTTTTTTTTTTTTTTTTTTTTTTTTTTTTTTTTTGCAAAACTCCTCTATATTCTGTTTCTCTTTGGAACTGTCTCTAGAGCTATCTGAGAGGCTGTATCCCAGGCTTAACTCCTCAACTGTGTTCCAAATGAAACATAATTTTCAACTTTTAAGTTGTGCTTTTTTTTTTTTTCAGTTGACACCTTGAATACTCTATGGTTGCTTTCTCTGTAGATCAGACCTCACAGTGGGAAATGCAGTCACTGCCTAGGGAAACCTAAATGCAAAGAGGGTCATTGAATCCTGAGGTGCTAGGGGCCAAGTGGCAATATTCAACCACTGAGGGCAAAGTGGACATGGTTACCTTAATGTACAGCAGAGTCACAGCAGCAATCAGAGTGGTCTGACTCATGCTGACTTATGGTGTTGATAAATTGATCATAGTGTTCCTAGAAGTGAAATAGATAGGAAGCCTACTAAATTTGTACTTATCTGCGTAAGCAGAAAAGTTCTAGGTCAAGTGAATAAAAGTCGAACCCAAATCATAGAAACAGAGAGTCACATCCCCTCAATACATTCCTAGACATGAGACAGTTTATGGATCCCGAACCCCTGGAATGAAGGCGAGGCTGGGTCTCATTGAGGAAGGACCCCAGTGCGCTACTGAGAGTTTATATTGTCAATTCTTGCCGCAGCCTTCCCCAGAATGATGTTTGGCCTTTTACCAGAGTAGCTGTGCACTGGGGAAAAGGAAATTATTAGACCTTTTGGAGAACAACTGACTCTGGCTTTGAAATGATACTAATTCCAAGAGACCTAAAGCATTGCAGGGGCCCAAAAGTCAGAGTAGAGGTTATGGAAGTCAAGCGACTAATGGAGTTTTAGCTCAGTTAGCTCAGTTCTGTCTCATGGGCCCAATGGTTCCCCAAACCAATCATGTGGTTATTTCTCCAGTTCTGGAATGTATACTTGGTATAGACATATTTCGCAGCTGGCAGATTCTCCACATTTGTTCCCTGACCTGTGGAGGGAGGGTTATTATGATGGGAAAGATGAAGTAAAGGCCAGGAGAACTGCCTCTACCTAGGAAAACAGTAAATAAAATTTAATACCACGTTCATGGAGGGACTGCAGAGTTTACGGCCAGCATCAAGGACTTGAAGGAGGCAGGGGTGGTGGTTCCTACAACATCCTATCTGGCCTGTGCAGAAGACAGATGGATCTTGGAGAATGACGGTAGATTATCATAATCTTAACCAGGTGGTGACTCCAATTGTAGCTGTTGTTGCAGATGTGGATTCAATGCTTGAGAAAGTTAGCACTCACCCTGGTAAATGGTATGTAAGTATATGTATTTGATCTGGAAAATGCCTTTTTATCCATCCCTGTCCATTAGGCCCACCAGAAGCAGATTGCTTTCAGGTGGCAAGGCCAGTAATATACTTTCACTATCCTACCTCATGAGTATATCAACTTTCTAGCCTGATGCCATAATTTAGTTTGCTAGAAAACACATTTGACTCTCACTTCCATAAGATATCACACTGGTCTATTACATTGCTGACACTATGCTGGTTGGATCTAGTGAACAAGCAGTAGCAACTACTCTAGATTTGTTGGTAAGGCATTTATGTGTCAGAGGACAGAAAATACATCAGACAAAATGCCATGGCCTCCTACGTCAGTGAGATTTCTAGGGACTCAGTGGTATGAGCCATGTCAAGATATCCCTTCTAAGGTGAAGGATAAGTTGTCGCCTCTGACACCTCCTACAACCAAAAAACAGACACAGCTCTTAGTGATTTCTTTGGGTTTTGGAGCCAACATATTCCTCATCTGGATGTGTTACTCCAGACTTTTTTATGAAGTGACTCCAAAAGCTGCTAGTTTAGGATGGAACCCAGAACAAGAGAAGGCTGTGTAACAGGTCCAGGCTGCCGTGCAAGCTGCCTTTGCCACTTGGGCCATAAGATCCAGAAGATACAATAGTGTTGACATGTCAGCAAATAAGGATGCTGTCTGGAGCCTTTTGAAGGCCCTCATAGGTGAATCAAAGCACAGGCCTTAAGAACTGTGGAGCAAAGCCCTTCCATCATTCCGGTAACTAGTCTCCTTTTGAGAAACAAAAGGTCTGCTGTGAACTTTGTAGAGACTGAACACTTAACCTTGGGCCATCAAGTTACCATGTGACCTGAGCTGCCCATCATGAACTAAGTGGTATCTTAACCATCAAGCCATAACAGAGGACATGTACAGCAGCACTCCATCGTCAAATGGTTATGGTATATATGTGATCAGACCAGAGCAGGTCTTGAAGGTACAAGTAAGTTCCATGAAGAAGTAGCTCAAAGGCCCACAGTCCTCACTTCTGCTACACTACCTTTTCTCTCCCAGCCTGCACCTATGACCTCAAGAGGACTTCCCTACTATTAATTGACAGAGGGAGACTCAGACAGGCCTAGTTTACAAATGGTTCTGCACAATATGCAGGCACTACCCAAAAGTGGATAGCTACTGCCCTCAGCCCCTCTCTGAGACATCTCTGAAGGACAGCGGTGAAGAGAAATCCTCCCAGTGGGCAGAACTTGAGGCCATGCACCTGGCTGAGGGAGAAACACTTGGAAGGAGAAATGGTCAGACACGCTGGGTGGACAGGAATTGAAAAAAGCATGATTGGAAAGTTGGTCACAAAGAAAATTGGGGAAGAGGTATGTGAACAGATTTCTCTGAATAGTTGAAAAACGTGAAGATATTTGTGTCTCATGTGAATGCTCATCAAAGGGTGATCTCAGCAGAAGAGGATTTTAATTATCAAGTAGATAGGATGACCTGTTCTGTGGCAGCTTCTTTCCCCAGCCACCCCTGTCATTGCCCAATGGGCTCATCAACAAAGTGGCCATGGTGACAGGGACGCAGGTTACGCATGGGCTCAGCAATATCGACTTCCACTCATCAAGGCTGACCGGGCTACAGCCACTACTGAATTCCCAATCAAAAAGAATCAACCAGCAGCAGAGACCAACAATGAGTCCTCAATATGGCGTTATTCCCCGGGTGATCAACCAGCTAATCAGTGGCAGACTGATGACCCTGGACAGCTTTCATTGTGCAAGGGGCAGTATTTTGTTCTTATTGGAATAGACATTTGCTCTGGGTACAGATTTGCCTTTCCTGCATGCATCACTTTGTGCAACTACCATCCATGATCTTACAGAATGCCTTATCATTGGCATGGGATTCTACAAGCATTGCTCAAGATCAAGGAATACATTTCACAGCAGATGAAGTGCGGCAATGGGCCCTTGGTCATGGAATTCACTGGTCTTACCTGAAGCAGCAGGCTTGATAGAATGGTGGAATGGCCTTCTGAAGACTCATTTGCAGGGCTGGCTATGTGACAATACCTCTGCTTGTCCCAGGGCAAGGTTCTCCAGAGGGTTGTAGATGCTCTGAATTAGAGTCCAGTACATGGTCCTCTTTCTTCCATAGCCAGGATTCTCGGGTCCAGGAATTTTAAGGGACAAAAATGAGAATAGTTATTTTCAACTCTTCAGTACTATCCCTAGTGACCCACTATCAAATTTTTGCTTTTTGTTCCTGAGACCTTATGCTCTGCTGGTCTTAGTTGCAAAGGGAAAAATGTTTCTACCAGGAGACACAGCAATGATTCCAAAGAACTGGGAGTTAAGACTAACACCCAGCTACCTTGGGCTCCCCATGCCTCTGAATAAACAGACAAAGAAGGAAAGTAAAGTGTTTGTTGATACAAGGTTATTAGTTGCGGACTACTCTTCCACACTGAAGTAAGAAAAAGTATATCTAGATATAGTAGATCGCTTAAGGCATCCCTTAGTATTACCATGTTCTTTGATTAAGCTCAGTGGAAAACTACAACAACCCAGTCTAGGCAGGGCTACTAATGACCCAGACTATTCAAGAAGGAAGGATTTGGTCACCCACCAGGGAAGAACCATGATCTGCTGAGGTGCTTGCTGAAGATAAAAAGAATACAGAATGGGTATAAGAAAGTAGTTACAAAGACCAGCTATAACTGACCAGTTACAGAAACGAGGACTGTAATTGTCATGAGTGCACCATTTTTTTTTGCTATGAATATATTTGTGTTAAGTGTGTATTTGTTTTTTCTCTCTCATATTTCCTTATTATGTAACATAAATTGTATTGATTTTATATCATAATATGTAAGTACTCTTAATTTTACATTATTGTACTTTAAGTTATATCACAAGGATTTACCTCCTCTTCTGGGGATAGGGTTAGTGTATTTTGATTGGACTCAGAATTGTTGTATCATATTAGGTGGAATTAAGACCTTGTTATTGTCTTATTTGGGGATTAAGTAAGGTTTGAGGAGATGCATATGGATGTCATGTTGACACAGGGTCGACTTGTGATGATTAGTTTCATGTGTCAACCTGACTCGCTATGGGGGACCCAGAGTAAAAATTATTTCTCGATATATTTTGTGAGGGAATTTCCAGATGAAATTAGCATTGAAATTGGTGGACTCAGTAAAGTTGATTGCCCTCCCCAATGTGGGTGGACATCATCCAGTCTGTTGAGGGCTTGAATAGAACAAGAGCTGGGGGAAGGAAGAATTTGCCCCTTTTTCCTGCCTCATGGTGTGAGCTGAGATATTTCATCTTCTCCTGACCTCAGACTGGAATTTACATCACCACCACCACTGGTTCTCAGGCCATTGGACTAGGATTGAATTATATCACTAGCTTTCTGGGGTCTCCAGCTTACAGATGGCAGATTGTGGGATTTCTCAGCTTGCATTATCATAAGAGCTAATTCCCTGTTACAAACACATGCATGTATTCTATAGGTTCTGCTTCTTTGGAGAATTCTGACTAATACAACATGTATCCACCATTGTAATATCACACAGAATACTTTTATTGACCTAAGAATCCCCTCTGCTCCACCTACTCATCCTTTCCTCCTCCCAAACCCCCAACAACCACTGATCTTTTTACGGTCTCCATAGTTTTGCCTTCTAAAATATCATATAGTTAAGAATTATACAGTATGTAGCCCTTTCAGATTGGTTTATTTCACCTAGTAATATACATTTAAGTTTGTCCATGTCTTTTCATGGGTAGTTTATTTCCTTTTATTGCTGAATAATTTTCCATTGTATGAATGTGGAACAGGTTTTTGTTTGTTTGTTTGTTTGTTTTTAATTCATCCATCTGTGGAAGGGCACCTTGGTTCCCTCTAATTTTTGGCAATTATGAATAAAGCTGCCACAATCATTCATGTGCAGACTTTTGTATGGATGTAAATTTTCAGCTCTTTGGGGTATATACCAAAGAGCGTGATTGCTGCATTTTGTGGTAAATGTATATTTACTCTTTTATCAAACTGCCAAACTGTCTTCCAAAGAGTCTGTACCATTTTTCATTCCCTACAGCAATCATGAGGTATTGCTCTGGATCCTCACCAGCACTTGGTGTTGTCAGTGTTCTGAATTTTTGTCCTCTTCATAGCTGCACAGTGGTTTCTCATTGTTGTTTTAATTTGCAGTTCTCTAAAGACATAAGGTGTTGAGCATCTTTTCATATGCTTATATGATATTTTATACCTCTTTACTGAGGTGTCAGTTTAGATTTTTTGTCCACTTTTAATCAGGTTGTCCTTTTTTTTTTTAGTGGTAAGCAGTAAGAGTTCTTTGTATATTTTCATACCAATCCTTTATCTGATTTGTCTTTTACAAATTTTTTCTCCCCATCTATGACTTGACTTCCCATTCTCTTGGTATTCATATCTTTTTAAAGGTTTTCTTCTTTTCTTTGTGTGTTTATTTTGAATAATGTATATTGCTTTTTGTTCAGTTAACTAATTCTTTTCTGCAATGTCTAATCTACTGTTAATTCTATCCAATGTACTTTTAATCTCAGCTATTTTAGTTTTAATCTCTAAAACTTTGATTAACTTTTTAAAAAATACCTTCCTTTACAGGTCCAATTCCTCCTGTATCTTCTTGAAAATATGAAATATAATTATAATATCTACTTTAGTTTTGTTGTCTACTAATGCTTTAATTTTTCTATTTCTGGGTCAGTTTTAATTAGGTTTTTTTTTCCTTTCATTGTGGTTCTATATTCCTGCTTCTTGATATACCTGGTAATTTTTTTATTGGATGACAGTCATTATAGCTTTTCCTTTTCTGGTGCTAAATATTTTAGTATTTCTGTACATATTTTTGAACTTTGTTCTGGGATGCAGTTAAATTACTTAAAAATAATTTTATGCTTCTGAGTCTTGCTTTTAAGCTTTTTAGGTGGAACCCAAGTAATGTTTAGACCATGTTAAGTTTTTCCCCACATTTCAGGATTGAAAACTATTCTGAATACTCATGTATTAAACAGTTTTCCATTCTAGCTGGGAAGACCAGGCTTTCTTTTTTTTCCCCCCTTTGTGAGTGTGAAGAACGTTTTCCTTCTGATACATCCAGGTGGTTCTTTCCCTGTCATGAGTAGTATTCTTACATGCATACGCCCATCTGTACTCATAGGCCTCTGTAACCTAGTTTCCATTCTCCTATCCTGCTTCTTATCCCTTCATTCACTCTTCCACATTCACAGTGGGGCTTGTTTAATTTCTAGAACAAGCCTGGCTCTTTGCACACAATTTTTATTGCTTCTGCTTAGAATGTGCTTCCTCAGCCTGGCTTGACAGGCTCCAAAATGGCATTCAAATCTGAACAGGAATATCACCTTTCTTATGCAAGTAAGGTTCCCCAATTTTCTCTCAAACACTGTTTCTTGCCTTCAAATCATTTTGTGATTCAAAAAAACTTGTTCATGTGTTTTTTAAAATTTTCCTTTCCTAGGCTATCTTACCCAGGAGTTGATAACTACAAGGGAACAGAAACTCTAATTTTTGCTCACCACTGATTCCTCATGTTTTGGTTAAGAGAGTACTTGGAAATATCTGTTTAAATATTGATCTTTGACATGATCACTGATTAGAAGTCTGCCTCTATCAACTATTGCACCAATGTATGCTCTCTGTTGTTTGGTTTGTACTACCAACATACTTATGGTTTATAATAATATTTTTATAGGTTTATTATAATATTAATTTTCTACAAACTCATCTTCCAGGATTTGTATTCAGTAATGATAATTAACTGAAAGTTTAATTTTATATGTGAGGTTCTGTTGCTTTTCCACTCATTTGTTACTGAATTTTAAATATCATATGTTGAAATAACTTTGGTAATTGCAGAACTACATTTTTCCCAAAGATACTTTGATATTAAACACTAATAATACATCTTCCCTTTTTTCTGATTCTGATGAAAAATCCTATCGTTGAAAGGCTTAGTAAAGAAATTTCCAAATCAATGAAAAAACTTGTAACTGAAGTTTTAAAATGTAAGAAGTAATTTTCTGGTTTAATTATATCATTGTTCTCAACATAATATCTTCCTATCATTATTAAATTTATTATTTTAGGTGTTAATGTACAGTAGAAATTGACTTTCACATGGTTCTGAAAAGTCAAGTTGGCTTAAAATATCTATCGTTACTATTATTATAATTTAAGTGCAAGTAAATTAGGAGAACATGGATTCAATATCATATATATAATACAATTTAATTAGTGGGGAAATATTTGGCAAATACTTAACTAGTCACCTGTATTTTTTAGCTCTGTTATCCAAATGATATTTTTTGCTGGTTTTTCTGAAGAAAGAGAGAAAATCCTTAAAATGAAAAGCATTTTTTCTTTTTTTTCACAACAGTGAAGTATGCCATTTAAGAATTATTTTGACATTGAGGACTGCTTGATTTTAGGCAACAGTTATATATTTTATTTGATTTTACTGTTATGAAGTGATATTTAAATTACTCATCAAAATGAGTACTGCACTGTACTGCAAAATGAGTACTGCACTGTACTGCACTCAGATGAAAAACGCAGCCGTGATATTCATCTGCAATGCAGACCTCTCATTTTGCAGAAGACACAGCTTGCCAATACTGACTGGGTCATTTTTGGTTGTATCAAGACATAAACTTGAATGCAATCTTGATTCTGAGAAGAAAGGGAGAACACAGAGAAAACTGAGCTGAGTGAATCCTTTTTCCTCCCTAAAGGAAGAAAAATGTGTTAATTTCCAATCATTTGTAAAAGCAAATAAGCAAACACTTCTCATTTTACAAAATGAAACCAGATGGACCTCAGATGCACACAGGAAAGGGTCTGATTTTGTGATAATTCAGGACCGTTAATCTAAAGACTTTCTTCTCTTTTCAAAGTAATCTCTTCAGTAGGCTACACATTATGCCAAATATTCTGCCACGTCTCAGAACGCACTTTGTACACACAGATAACAATTCAACTGTAAAATCTTGCATTGGTATATATTACTATTTCATATGATGTGAAAATGTTCCAAGTTTATGTACAGTTTTGAGGATTTGACCTGTCTCTTTAAAAGTCTGTGAGGATTTTAAGAGGAACGCTGAGCCCTTCTTTTCCACACATTCTTCTGAGTGTGTTGTGGACACGCAAGTACCACGCTGCCACAGGCCCACAGTTTCCTTCCCCTGACACGAGTTTAGAGTCACCAACTTATGCTGCATGTCTGGCTCCTGAAATAATCTGAGTTGGAAATGAGATTGCCTTCAATCCTTGTATATGACAGAGGAGAAAATTAAAACCAGATTGTTTAAGGGTTTTGCCTAAGTCCTGATAATAGGACTGTTTTATGATTTTCATAGGTTTATTAGTTTCCTTTGGCTGCTGTAACTATTCTCATAAACTTAGTACCTTAAAACAACAGAAATTTATTATCTTACAGTTTTGGGGGTCAGATGTCTGAACTGAGTCTTCTGAACTAAAATCAAGGTGTCAGCAGGAGGCTCTGGGGAATCTATCTTCTTGCTTTTTCCAGATTTTACTGAATGCCCACACTCCTTGGCTCATGGCCACATCCTCAACCTTTGAAGCACATTGCTTGCACCTCTGCTCCTGTCATCATATCTCCTCCCTCTCTCTTTGACATCTGCTCTGTGTCATAAGTACCATGGTGATCACACTGGGCCCCCTGGGTAGTCCAGGATCCTCTTTCCATCTTAAGATCCTTAATGTACAAAGTCCCTTTTGCTGTGGAAGGTAACAGAGTCACTGGTTCTGGGGATTAGGATGTGGGCATCTTTGGGGCCATTATTCTCTCTAACGTAATGAGCACTTTTGCTTTTGGAGCACTTCCTTAATTAAAAATATTAAAAATTATATTGTAATACTACCTTAGTATAAAGACTAATATAATTCAAGTTAATTTTTTATTATATACTCATTATTATTATATTCATGTTTTCTCCTAAAAGAGAAAGAAATTTTAAAAGAAATTAAAATTAAACGAGGCTTTCCTGGTGGCACAGTGGTTAAGAATCCACCTGCCAATTCAGGGGACATGGGTTCGAGCCCTGGTCTGGGAAGACCCTACATGCCGTAGAACAACAAGGCCCGTGCACCACAGCTACTGAGACTGCGCTCTAGAGCCCATGAGCCACAACTACTGAAGCCTGCGCACCTAGAGCCTATGCTCTACAATAGGAGAAGCCACCACAATGAGAAGCCTGAGCACCATAACAAAGAGTGGCCCACGCACAGCCGCAAAGACCCAACACAGCCAAAAAAGAAACAAACAAACAAACAAATAAATTAATTAAACTACTTCATTGACCTACCTTACCTCATGGATAAGTAGGCCTTGGATGAAAAATTTAAAAATGCAGCACAGGTTTTTGAATTTCCATTTCCTTCTTCTTTACACTAAAACTTTTAGGCCTAATTTGGAATTTCAGAATAAACTGTGGTGTTAATTGCCCACTGATTTGGAATGTGCTGCCATTTATGGCTCTTGATTCACAGGGCAATACAACGTTTTGGCTGCTGTCTGCTGTCATTGATGTAGCTCTTAGACAAAATCCAGCAGCCACCCTGGAGAGATAGCCATCACATCCGCACAATCCTTTCCTCACCAGAAAATGCTTTTCCCAAGAGATGTGCAACTTAGTTTCCTGCATCCCACATTCTTTTGTTCATTCTAGCTTATTCGAAGATCCAGGAAGAAATTTATTTTACTCTGAAGTAAAAATCTACCTAAAAGTTCCTTCTCCAAATTGCTGGTGCACCCTTTAGCACATGGCATGAAAGAAGAGTCTTAAGTTTATGCTTTGACTTTGGGACTATTAATGGTGGCACATTGATATCAATGTCCTCCCCCAGTGAAGGGGCAATGAGATAGTCCAAGACCTAAGGCTGCATTGGGTCTCCTGAGCTCCCTGATTTAGTTTTTTTTTTAATTTTTAATTTTTATGCAATTTTTAAAGGTTACTTTCCATTTACAGTTATTATAAAATATTGGCTATATACTCCCCCACATTGTACAATACATCCTTGAGCCTATCTTACACCCAGTAGTTTGTACCTCCAACTTCCCCATTCTCTATTGCCCCTCTCCACCCCCACTGGTAAACACTAGTTTGTTCTCTATATTTGTGAGTCTGTATCTATTTTTTATATTCACTGGTATGTTGTATTTTTTTAGATTCCACATATAGGTGATATAATACTCTATTTGTCTTTATCTGTCTGACTTATTTCACATAGCATAATGCCCTCAAAGTTCATCCATGTTGGTGCAATTGACAAAATTTCATTTTTTATGGCTGAGTAGTATTCCATTGTATTTAAATATACCACATCTTCTTTACCCATTCATCTGTTGATGGGTACTTAGGTTGTTTTCATATCTTGGCAATTGTAAATAAATCTGCTATGAACATTGGGGTGCATGTATCTTTTCAAATTACTCTCTTTGTTTTTTTCACATATATACCCAGGAGTGGAATTGCTGGGTCATATGGCAGTTCTATTTTTAGTTTTTTGAGAAACCTCCATACTGTTTTCTAGAGTGGCCACACCAATTTACATTCCCACCAACAGTATAGAAGGGATCCCTTTTCTCAAAATCCTCACCAAGTCTTGTTATTTGCAGACATTTTGATGATAGCAATTCTGACAAGTGTGAGGTGATATCTCATTGTGGTTTTGATTTGCGTTTCCCTGATGATTAGCGATGTTCAGCATATTTTCATGGTGCCTGCTGGCCATTTTCATTTCCTCTTTGGAAAAATGTCCATTCAGTTCTTCTGCCCATTTTTTAATCAAGTTCTTTGTTAGTTTGTTTTTGATGTTGAGTTGTATGAACTGTTTATATATGTTCTATATTAAGACCTTATCAGTCATATTATTTGCAAATATTTTCTCCCATTTAGTACATTGTCTTTTTGTTTTGTTGATGGTTTTCTTTGCTGGGCAAAAGGTTTTAAATTTAGGGCCTCCTGGGGAGGCAGGGGTTGGTTGTCACTCACTGAAGGGGCAAGAACAATGATAGCAGAGACCCCAGGAAAAATTTTTGTTGTTTTTTTGTTGTTTTTATTTTAAGAACAATTTTTAGATTAAAAAAATGTTTTAATATATTTTTAATTTTTCTATTTTCCTTTTTTGTTTTTTTTCTATTTTTTGTTTTGTCATTTTGTGTGTTTTTCTTTGCTTTATTTTTTTAGTTTGCTTTCTGTTTTTGTTTTGTTAGTTTTGATTTTATTGTTTATTTTGGTTTGGGGGTTCTTTGGTTTGTTTGGTGGTTTTCTTGTTCTTTATTCTCTTTGTGTGTTTTGTTTGTTTTTTGTTAGTTTTTGTTATTTGTCTTGGGTTTTGTTTGACTGTTTTCTTTTCCTTTTTTTTTTTTTTTTTTTGCAGAGCTGTGCAGATTTTGGGGTCTTGGTCCCATGGCTGGGGGCTGGGCCTGGGCCCCCAGGGTGGGAGCACCAAGTCCAGGATGCTGGACTGCCAGAGAATTCCCAGCCCCATGGAATATTAACTGGCATGAGCTCTCCCAGAGTTCCCCATCTTGGCACTAAGACCCATCTTGGCACTAAGACCCGGTTGCACCCAACTGCTTTAAAGCTCCAGTGCTGGATGCCTCAGGCCAAACAACCAACAACACAGGAACAGAGCCCCGCCCATCAGCAGACAGGCTGCTGAATGTTGTACTAAGTTCATAGACACTCGAAAACACACCCCCTGATGCTGCCTTGCCCATCAGAGTGACAAGACCCAGCTCCACTCCCCAGAGCACAGGCACCAGTCCCTCCCATGAAGAAGCATACACAAGCCCCGGGAACAACCTCACTCACCAGAGGGCAGACACCAGAAGCAAAAGGAACAATGACTCTGCATCCTGCAGAAAGGAGACCACAAACACAGTAAGTTAAGCAAAATGAGATGACAGAGAAATATGTTGCAGATGAAGGAGGAAGGTAAAAACCCATAAGACCAAATAAAGGAAGGGGAAATAGGCAATCTACCTGAAAAAGAATTCAGAGAATTTGTGAGGACTATTCCAGAGTGTTTGGTCTGAGCAAGGCAAAGTTTGCTGAAGTGAATAGCTCTCTGCAGACCTTGGAGCATTAGCTCCTGTCTGGGTAAAGACAATCTCCACATGGCAGTTGTGAAAACCATAAGCAGAACTGCAAATTTTATCTTGCTTATCAGCACCAGCATCTTTATTTCCCAGATACAGTGCTGTATGAACAAAGGAGTTTACCTTTGCACCAACAGCTGGATGTCAATTTTTGGGTCACTAAGCTGTCTCTCCTGAAAAGCAACTAGTAGAAAATTACACTTTGGCTAAATTTGGACTGTATTCCTTTCATCTCTCCTTGCCTGGAAAAATATTGCAATTAATCCCTCACTGTTTTGTAGTACGTTATTTCCTTATTGGCTTATTAAGAGACATTATCCTGTATGCTATTAGCCTGTGAAATGATTATAATTCCCAGAGTGAACCTGTGTTGAATAAAATAATGGCAAAGACCATCTCAGTCTGAGCACAATTTGCTTTGAAACAAAACAATATGTGAGTTTAAAAATATTAATTAATAATTTGTTTTATCTCAGAGAGAGAAAAAATTATCAAAAAAGAAATTCTAACATGCTACAAGTTGTTCACCACAGCAGGAGCTCCTGTTTCTCATCCCGTCGGTAATATTATGATTAAAATAATTACATTCTTCTGTATTTTTCTATTTCTTCTATATTTTTAATAGCCTTATAAATTTATAATATTATTATTATTTTCCAGGACTAATATATATTCACTTAATATTTCTTTGATGAAAATTATTGTTAATTTAGGGTCACACAATGCCATGATGAAAAATATAGGCATTTTAGTAGCCAGGTCATAATCATGTAATTATTTTTCTTGTGAAACATTCTAAAGTCATGTGAAATATCCATTCTTATAACATACCTATAATATGAGACTAAGGAATTGGTACATATAGGTCTACAACAATATTGGTTTGTCTTTTTAAAAAGTACACATTTACAAATAAAAAAGAAAAGAGGGTCAATTCATATAAGAAAAAGAGATAATTGAGAAGATACTGCTGCATGCAATAATTTTCACAAATATTAACATGGATTAACACTTTTCTTTACATAAATTGTATTACAAAGGAACAAAACAGACAACAGGAGGGAAGGAAAAAATATAGATCTATTAGAATGTATTTTAACTTACATGACTACCATATTAAAACAAGAAGATATAGTTATAGGTCAACATGGTAATTCCATGGTAATCACAAATCAAAAACTGACAATAGATACACAAAAACTAGAGAAAAAGGAACACAGGTATCCTATTAAAGAAAATGATCAAATCACAGGGAAGAAACTAAAAGAAAAAGAAAAGAACAGAGAAGAATTACAAAACAACCAGAAAACAAGTAATAAAATGGCCAAAAGTACATACCTATTAATAATCATTTTACGTGTAAATAGAATAACTGCTCCAATCAAAAGATATAAGGTGGCTGACTGGGTAAATAAAAAAAGAACCCATCTATATGCTGCTTACAAGTGACTCACTCTGGAGGTAAAGACACACAAAGACTGAAATTGAAGAGAAGGAAAAAAATTTCATGCAAACGGAAACAACAAGAAAGCTGGGGTAACAATACTCACAGAAAACAGAAAAACAAAATATAATTTATAATAAAGTCTAATACAAAATACAAATAATTGCATTATATAATGATGAAAGGATCAATAAAAAAGAGGATATAAAATTTGTTGACATATATGTACCTAATATAAGAGAACCTAAATATATAAAGCAAATATTAACAGACATAAATGAGAAATAGACAATAATGGAATAACAGCAGAGAACTTTAACACCCTACTCACATCAAAGGACAGATCATCCAGATAGAAAATCAGGAGGAAAGTTGTGGTCTTAAACCATATATACCAGTTGGACTTAATAGATAGCTATAGAACATTACATCCAAAAACAGTAGAATACACATTCTTTTCAACTGCACATGGAACATTCTCCAGGACAAATTACATTCTAGGCCAAAAAACAAGTGTCAAAAAATTTAAGAGGATAGAAATTATACCAAGTTTTTTTTTTTTAAACCACAATAGTATAAAACTAGAGATTAATTACCTGAAGAAAAATTGGGGAAAAAACAAACATATGGAGACTAAACAATATGATACGAAGAAACAAATGGGTCAATGAAGAAATCAAACAGGAAATCAGAAAATAACTTTAGACAAATGAAAATAAAGACATAACTTCCCAAAATCTACGGGATGCAGCAAAAGCAGTTTTTAGAGGGAAGATTATAGCAATACAGGTCTACCTCAAGAAACAAGAAAAATTTCAAATAAACAACCTAACCTACCATCTATAGGGATTAGAAAAAAAAAAAAAAACAAGAAAATAATAATGATCAGAGAGGAAATAAATAAGAAAGAGACCAAAAACTTGACAAAAAAAGATCAATGAAACTAAGAGCTAGGTTCTTGAAAAGATAAACATAATTCATAAGCCAGGATCATCAAGAAAAAATGGCCGGCTTCTGGGAAGATGGTGAAAGAGTAAGATGCGGAGATCACCTTCCTCCCCACAGATACACCAGAAATACATCTACACCTGGAACAACTCCTACAGAACACCTACTGAATGCTGGCAGAAGACCTCAGACCTCCCAAAAGGCAAGAAACCCCCACGTACCTGGGTAGGGCAAAAGAAAAAAGAATAAACAGAGACAAAAGGATAGGGATGGGACCTGCACCAGTGGGCGGGAGCTGTGAAGGAGGAAAGGTTTCCACACACTAGGAAGCCCCTTCGCGGGCGGAGACTGCGGGTGGTGGAAGGAGGGAGATTTGGAGCTGCAGAGGAGAGCACAGCAACAGGGGTGCAGAGGGCAAAGCGGGGAGAGATTCCCGCACAGAGGATCGGTGCCAACCAGTACTCACCAGCCCGAGAAGCTTGTCTGTTCACCCGCCAGGGCTGGCTGGGAGTTGAGCTCGGGCTGTGGTCGAAGTGCCGGGAGAGGACTGGGGTTGGCAGCGTGAACGCAGCCTGCAGGGAGTTAGTGCGCCACGGCTAGCTGGGAGGGAGTCCGGGGGAAAGTCTGGACCTGCCGAAGAGGCAAGAGACTTTTAATTCCCTCTCTGTTTCCTGGTGCGCGAGGAGAGGGGATTAAGAGAGCTGCTTAAAGGAGATCCAGAGACGGGTGTGAGCCGCGGCTAAAAGCGTGGACCCCAGAGACAGGCATGAGACGCTAAGGCTGCTGCTGCCGCCACCAAGAAGCCTGTGTGCGAGCACAGGTCACTGTCCACACCCCCCTTCCAGGAAGCCTGTGCAGCCAGCCACTGCCAGGGTCCCAGGATCCAGGGAAAACTCCCCTGGGAGAATGCACGGCGCGCCTCAGGCTGGTGCAACGTCACGCCGGCTTCTGCCACCGCAGGGTCACCCAGCACTCCGTGCCCCTCCCTCCCCCCGGCCTGAGTGAGCCAGAGCCCCCGAATCAGCTGCTCCTTTAACCCCGTCCTGTCTGAGTGAAGAACAGACACCCACAGGTGACCTACATGCAGAGGTGGGGACAAATCCAAAGCTGAGCCCCTGGGAGGTGTGAGGACAAAGAAGAGAAAGGGAAATCTTTCCCAGCAGCCTCAGAAGCAGTGGATTAAAGCTCCACGATCAACTTGATGTACTCCGCATCTGTGAAATACATGAATACACAACGAATCATCCCAAATTGAGGAGGTGGACTTTGGGAGCAAGATTTAAGATTTTTCCCCTTTTCCTCTTTTTGTGAGTGTGTATGTGTATGCTTCTGTGTGAGATTTTGTCTGTATAGCTTTGCTTCTACCATTTGTCCTAGGGTTCTATCTGTCTGTTTTTTGTTTTGTTTTGTTTTTAAATTGTTTTCTTAATAATTACTTTTTATTTTAATAACTTTATTATATTTTATATTTATTTTATTTTACTTTATCTTCCTTATTTATTTTTTCCTTCTTTCCTTCTTCCCTCCCTCCCTCCTTTCTTTCTTTCTTTCATTCTACTTCTACTAATTCTTTCTTTCTACTTTTTCTCCCTTTTATTCTGAGCCATGTGGATGAAAGGCTCTTGGTGCTGCAGCCAGGAGTCAGTGCTGTGCCTCTGAGATGGGAGAGCCAAGTTCAGGACACTGGTCCACAAGAGACCTCCGAGCTCCACATAATATCAAACAGCAAAAATCTCCCAGAGATCTCCATCTCAACACCAGCACCCAGCTTCACTCAACGACCAGCAAGCTACAGTGCTGGACATCCTATGCCAAACAACTAGCAAGACAGGAGCACAACCCCACCCATTAGCAGAGAGGCTGCCTAAAATCATAATAAGTCCACAGACACCCCAAAACACACCACCAAACGTGGACCTGCCCACCAGAAAGACAAGATCCAGCCTCATCCACCAGAACACAGGCACTAGTCCCCTCCACCAGGAAGCCTACACAACCCACTGAACCAACCTTAGCCACTGGGGACAGACACCAAAAACAATGGGAACTACAAACCTGCAGTCTGCAAAAAGGAGACCCCAAACACAGTAAGATAAGCAAAATGAGAAGACAGAAAAACACACAGCAGATGAAGGAGCAAGATAAAAACCCACTAGACCTGACAAATGAAGAGGAAATAGGCAGTCTACCTGAAAAAGAATTCAGAATAATGATAGTAAAGATGATCCAAAATCTTGGAAATAGAATAGACAAAATGCAAGAAACATTTAACAAGGACCTAGAAGAACTAAAGTTGAAACAAACAATGGTGAACAACACAATAAATGAAATTAAAAATACTCTAGATGGGATCAATACCAGAATAACTGAGGCAGAAGAACGGATAAGTGACCTGGAAGATAAAATAATGGAAATAACTACTGCAGAGCAGAATAAAGAAAGAAGAATGAAAAGAACTGAGAACAGTCTCAGAGACCTCTGGGCCAACATTAAACGCACCAATATTCGAATTATAGGGGTTCCAGAAGAAGAAGAGAAAAAGAAAGGGACTGAGAAAATATTTGAAGAGATTATAGTTGAAAACTTCCCTAATATGGGAAAGGAAATAGTTAATCAAGTCCAGGAAGCACAGAGAGTCCCATACAGGATAAATCCAAGGAGAAATACGCCAAGACACATATTAATCAAACTGTCAAAAATTAAATATAAAGAAAACATATTAAAAGCAGCAAGGGAAAAACAACAAATAACACACAAGGGAATCCCCATAAGGTTAACAGCTGATCTTTCAGCAGAAACTCTGCAAGCCAGAAGGGACTGGCAGGACATATCTAAAGTGATGAAGGAGAAAAACCTGCAACCAAGATTACTCTACCCAGCAAGGATCTCATTCAGATTTGATGGAGAAATTAAAACCTTTACAGACAAGCAAAAGCTGAGAGAGTTCAGCACCATGAAACCAGCTTTACAACAATTGCTAAAAGAACTTTTCTAGGCAAGAAACACCAGAGAAGGAAAAGACCTACAATAATGAACCCAAAACAATTAAGAAAATGGGAATAGGAACATACATATCGATAATTACTTTAAATGTAAATGGACTAAATGCTCCCACCAAAAGACACAGATTAGCTGAATGGATACAAAAACAAGACCCATATATTTGCTGTCACCAGAGACCCACTTCAGACCTAGAGACACATACAGACTGAAAGTAAGGGGATGGAAAAAGATATTTCATGCAAATGGAAACCAAAAGAAAGCTGGAGTAGCAATTCTCATATCAGACAAAATAGACTTTAAAATAAAGAATATTAGAAGAGACAAAGAAGGACACTACATAATGATGAAGGGATTGATCCAAGAAGAAGATATTACCATTGTAAATATTTATGCACCCAACATAGGAGCACATCAATACATAAGGCAAATACTAACAGCCATAAAAGGGAAATCGACAGTAACACATTCATAGTAGGGGACTTTAACACCCCACTTTCACCCATGGACAGATCATCCAAAATGAAAATAAATAAGGAAACACAAGCTTTAAATGATACATTAAACAAGATGGACTTAATTGATATTTATAGGACATTCCATCCAAAAACAACAGAATACACATTTTTCTCAAGTGCTTATCGAACATTCTCCAGAATAGCTCATATCTCGGGTCACAAATCAAGCCTTGGTAAATTTAAGAAAATTGAAATTGTATCAAGTATCTTTTCTGACCACAACACTATGAGACTAGATATCAATTACAGGAAAAGATCTGTAAAACATACAAACACATGGAGGCTAAACAATACACTACTTAATAACGAAGTGATCACTGAAGAAATCAAAAAGGAAATTAAAAAATACCTAGAAACAAATGACAATGGAGACACGATGACCCAAAATCTATGGGATGCAGCAAAAGCAGTTCTAAGAGGAAAGTTTATAGCAATACAATCCTACCTTAAGAAACAGGAAACATCTCAAATAAACAACTTAACCTTGCACCTAAGGCAATTAGAGAAAGAACAAAAAACCCCAAAGTTATCAGAAGGAAAGAAATCATAAAGAGAAGATCAGATATAAATGAAAAAGAAATGAAGAAAATGATAGCAAAGATTAATAAAACTAAAAGCTGGTTCTTTGAGAAGATAAACAAAATTGATAAACCATTAGCCAGTCTCATCAAGAAAGAGAGGGAGAAGACTCAAATCAATAGAATTAGAAATGAAAAAGGAGAAGTAACAACTGACACTGCAGAAATACAAAAGATCATGAGAGATTACTACAAGTAACTCTATGCCAATAAAATGGACAACCTGGAAGAAATGGACAAATTCTTAGAAATGTACAACCTGCCAAGACTGAATCAGGAAGAAATAGAAAATATGAACAGATAAATCACAAGCACTGAAATTGAAACTGTGATTAAAAATCTTCCAACAAACAAAGCCCAGGACCAGATGGCTTCACAGGCGAATTCTATCAAACATTTAGAGAAGAGCTAAAACCTATCCTTCTCAAACTCTTCCAAAATATGGCAGAGGGAGGAACACTCCCAAATCCTTCTACGAGGCCACCATCACCTTGATACCAAAACCAGACAAGGATGTCACAAAGAAAGAAAACTACAGGCCAATATCACTGATGAACATAGATGCAAAAATCCCCAACAAAATACTAGCAAACAGAATCCAACAGCACATTAAAAGGATCATACACCATGATCAAGTGGGGTTTATTCCAGGAATGCAAGGATTCTTTAATATACACAAATCAATCAATGTGATAAATCATATTAACAAACTGATGGAGAAAAACCATATGATCATCTCAATAGATGCAGAGAAAGCTTTCGACAAAATTCAACACCCATTTATGATAAAAACCCTGCAGAAAGTAGGCATAGAGAGAACTTTCCTCAACATAATAAAGGCCATATATGAGAAACCCACAGCTAACATCGTCCTGAATGGTGAAAAACTGAAAGCATTTCCACTAAGATCAGGAACAAGACAACGTTGCCAACTCTCACCACTCTTATTCAACATAATTTTGGAAGTTTTAGCCACAGCAACCAGAGAAGAAAAGGAAATAAAAGGAATCCAAATCGGAAAAGAAGAAGTAAAGCTGTCACTGTTTGCAGATGACATGATACTATACGTAGAGAATCCTAAAGATGCTACCAGAAAACTACTAGACCTGATCAATGAATTTGGTAAAGTAGCAGGATACAAAATTAATGCACAGAAACCTCTGGCATTCCTATACACTAATGATGAAAAATCTGAAAGTGAAATGAAGAAAACACTCCCATTTACCACTGCAACAAAAAGAATAAAATATCTAGGAATAAACCTACCTAAGGAGACAAAAGACCTGTATGCAGAAAATTATAAGACACTGATGAAAGAAATTAAAGATGATACAAATAGATGGAGAGATATACCATGTTCTTGGATTGGAAGAATCAACATTGTGAAAATGACTCTACTACCCAAAGCAATCTACAGATTCAATGCAATCCCTATCAAACTACCACTGGCATTTTTCACAGAACTAGAACAAAAAATTTCACAATTTGTATGGAAATACAAAAGACCCCGAATAGCCAAAGCAATCTTCAGAACGAAAAATGGAGCTGGAGGAATCAGTCTCCCTGACTTCATACTATACTACAAAGTGACAGTAATCAAGACAGTATGGTACTGGCACAAAAACAGAAAGATAGATCAATGGAACAGGATAGAAAGCCCAGAGATAAACCCACGCACATATGGTCACCTTATCTTTGATAAAGGAGGCAAGAATATACAGTGGAGAAAGGACAGCCTCTTCAAAAAGTGGTGCTGGGAAAACTGGACAGCTACATGTAAAATTATGAGATTAGATCACTCCCTAACACCATACACAAAAATAAGCTCACAATGGATTAAAGACCTAAATGTAAGGCCAACACTATAGAACTCTTAGAGGAAACCATAGGCAGGACACTCTATGACATAAATCACAGCAAGATCCTTTTTGACCCACCTCCTAGAGAAATGGAAATAAAAACAAAAGTAAACACATGGGACCTAATGAAACTTAAAAGCTTTTGCACAACAAAGGAAACCATAAACAAGACCAAAAGACAACCCTCAGAATGGGAGACAATATTTACAAATGAAGCAACTGACAAAGGATTAATCTCCAAAATTTATAAGCAGCTCATGCAGCTTAATAACAAAAATCAAACAACGCAGTCCAAAAATGGGCAGAAGACCTAAATAGACATTTCTCCAAAGAAGATATACAGACTGCCAACAAACACATGAAAGAATGCTCAACATCATTAATCATTAGAGAAATGCAAATCAAAACTACAATGAGATATCATCTTACACCAGTCAGAATGGCCATCATCAAAAAATCTAGAAACAATGAATGCTGGAGAGGGTGTGGAGAAAAGGGAACACTCTTGCACTGTTGGTGGGAATGTAAATTGATACAGCCACTGTGGAGAACAGTATTGGAGGTTCCTTAAAAAACTACAAATAGAACTACCATATGACCCAGCAATCCCACTACTGGGCATATACCCTGAGAAAACCATAATTCAAAAAGAGTCGTGTACCGAAATGTTCATTGCAGCTCTATTTAAAATAGCCCGGAGATGGAAACAACCTAAGTGTTCATCATTGGATGAATGGATAAAGAAGATGTGGCACATATATACAATGGAATATTACTCAGCCATAAAAAGCAACGAAATTGAACTAGTTGTAATGAGGTGGATAGACCTAGAGTCTGTCATACAGAGTGAAGTAAGTCAGAAAGAGAGAGACAAATACCGTATGCTAACACATATATATGGAATTTAAGGAAAAAAATGTCATGAAGAGCCTAGGGGTAAGATAGGAATAAAGACACAGACCTAGTAGAGAATTGACTTGAGGATATGGGGAAGGGGAAGGGTAAGCTGTGACAAAGCGAGAGAGAGTCATGGACATATATACACTACCAAACGTAAGGTAGATAGCTAGTGGGAAGCAGCAGCATAGCACAGGGAGATCAGCTCAGTACTTTGTGATTGCCGGGAGGGGTGGGATAGGGAGAGTAGGAGGCAGGGAGACGCAAGAGGGAAGAGATATGGGAACACATGTATATATATAGCTGATTCATTTTGTTGTAAAGCAGAAACTAACACACCATTGTAAAGCAATTATACTCCAATAAATATGTTAAAAAAATTAAAAATAAAATAAAATAAATTTTCACACACAAAAAAAGAAAGGTTTAAATTGGAGTCATGGAAATAATCAGTGCTAATAGACTCTCATTTTTCATTATCAAGAGGAGAAAAATAATTTTTCTCAGTGTATTAATAGGATTTATTTTAGCATAACTATTGTAATATTAAGGAAGCTTTCATTTTTTAAAGTGGCTCTGGTGGCACTACAGAAATATGAAGTACTCAGTAAAAACAGGATGAACGAAGAAGAACGGCTAGATTGAAGCAGTGGAAGTGGACAGTGGGGGAGGTCTCGGTCAGCTAAAGAGCAGAGAGAGGTGTGAAATATGGGGGCAGGGGACAAATAACTCTTGGTTTAGGGCAATAGCTTGCTCATCCCACAAACTATTTGCTTATTAGATAGGGGTTTCTAAGAAATTGTCATTTTAAACTCTTCACCTCGTTTATTTCCACTCATCCTAAATCTCAGTGAGTGCCCTGTCTTGACAAAGCTCCTGTAAACCACTCACTTGCAGACACTACAACATGTTAGAATGGCTGTCAACAAAAAGAAAAGAGATAGCAAAGGCTGGCGAGGAGGTGGAGAGAGATGAATGCTTGTGCACCACTGGTGGGAATGTAAATTGGTGTCGCCACTATGGAAAACAGTATGGAGAGTCCTCAAAAAATTAAAAATAGATTCCATATATATGTGTACATTACAGTACTTGTTTTTCTTTTTCTGACTTACTTCATTCTGCATGACAGACTCTAGGTCCATCCACCTCACTACAAATAACTCAGTTTTGTTCTTTTTATGGCTGAGTGATATTCCATCATATATATGTACCACATCTTCTTTATCCATTCATCTGTCGATGGACACTTCAGGTTGCTTCCATGTCTTGGCTATTGTAAATAGTGATGCAATGAACATTTTGTTACGTGACTCTTTTTGAATTATGGTTTTCTCAGGGTATATGCCCAGTAGAGGGACTGCTGGGTCGTATGGTAGCTCTATTTTTAGATTTTTAAGGAACCTCACATGGGGGGTAAGGGTAAGCTGGGATGAAGTGAGAGAGTGGCATTGACATATATACCCTATCAAATGTAAAATAGATCGTTAGTGGGAAACAGCCACATAGAACAGGGAGATCAGCTGGGTGCTTTGTGACCACCTAGAGGGGTGGGATAGGGAGGGTGCGAGGGAGACACAAAAAGGAAGGGATATGGGGATATATGTATACATATAGCTGATTCACTTTGCTATACAGCAGAAACTAACACAACATTGTAAAACAATTATACTCCAATAAAGATGTTTAAAAAAATTAAAAATAGAACTATCACATGATCTAGCAATTCCACTTTTGGGCATATATTCAAAGGAAAAAACCCACTATGTTGAAGAAGATATCTGTACCCCCATGTTTATAGCAGCTTTATCTGCAATAGCCAAGATGTGAAAACAACTTAAATGTCCATCAATAGGTGAATAAAGAAATAAAGGAAATATAGTATATATATATATATATATACACACACACACACTTACATATAGACACACAATGGAATATTACTCAGACAAAAAAGAAGGAAATACTGCCATTTACAACAATGTGGATAGACCTTGAGGGCATTAGGCTAAGTGAAAAAAGTCACAGAGAGAAAGACAAATACTGTATGATCTCACTTATATGTGGAATCTAAAAAAAAATTATTTTAAAACAAACTCATAGAAAAAGAGATCAGATTGGTACAAGACCCAAGGGTTGGATAACTGGATGAAGGTGGTCAAAAGGTACAAACTTCCAATTATAAGATAAATAAGTACTGGTAAGTACTGGGGGTATAATATACAACATGATGACTATAGTTAACACTTCTGCATGGTATTTTTGAAAGTTGCTGGAAGAATAGATCCTAAATGTTCTATATGAGATTATGGATGTTAATTCAACTTATTGTGGTAATCATTTTGAAATATGTGTAATTCAAGTCATTATACTGAACATCTTAAACTTATAGTGCTGTATGTTCAATTATATCTCAGTAAAACTGAAATAACTTTTTAAAATAAAATAAAGGTAAAAAGATGTTAAAATGTTGCTTTCACACATATGCATAGGTACTATTTAGGTCTAAGAAATCATTGTGAAATACTGACAAGTCCTAACTTGTGATGACTCCCTCGTGATGGACTTAAAATAAAAACCTCTTTTTGGAACTTAGGACAGTGCAGATACTGTCAAGCTAATCCATTCACTCCCTGGATGAGCTAGAAATATTAGAACTTGTGTTATGTGTCCTATTAAATTTCAAAATGCCTCCTCTTCTCTTCTCTCCCTGTTTCAACTATGCTTCTTGTTGTGCTCTCATTTATTAATTTATGAGGGAAAATAAGTCCACATGGCAATTATGGTTGTAACTGTGGTTTTGCATTTAGTACCTTTGTGGTAAAAATAAATTTTCACCATAAACAAAATGACATCCACCGTGCACTAAATCTTTTATCATTATTTTGTGGCACATGGTCAGAAGAAGCCTCCATGCTCAATGCTCATTGAAGTCAGGTGAGGATCTGGGGGAGTCCGGGGAGATTTGACCAACTCAACTGTCTTTGCTGGCTCCCTGGGGTACTCTCCTCTGCAGCTACTGTCAGGGCATCTCCCCCAGCTCAGCTCCCTGTTGGATGGGGTGGTGAGAAGGAGCTTCTTCTAGTTCTCTCTGCTCTTACATTTTATTAGTTAATTGATATTTTCCCTCCTATAGAACCTTCTCAATGGCACCACAATCTACTCATACTCACTCATTCTTAAATCTGTCGAATATTTACTGAATGCTTACTTTGTGCAAGACAGTGTGTTCAATGCTGGCAATACTAGAGGCAACAAAATAGACTCACTTCCCTTCTCCCCTCCAAAGGGCTTAGTCTAGTGAGGGAGGCAGAGAGGAATCAGATAGTCACTCAAGCACAGAGTAGCCAGCCAGGCTCAGTGTGATAGAGGAAAAACACCAGACGGGGTAAGAACTTAGAGCTGAAGCACCTGATCTAGCCAGTTGGAGGACAGGGTGTCAGGAAAGGCCTCAGTGATGCAACAGGTGAGAAAAGATGTGGAGGAGCAGGAGGGAAGGATGGAGGGGGCTCTGCCCAGGCAGTACTGAGAATAACAAGTTCTAGCAACTGATACAATGTTAGTCTGGCGCAACTGATTCAGCAACAGTCCACAAATATTTATGTACTATGCAAACAGGGGAAGTACAATGTCTGGAGTCCCACAGCACATGGCCCCTGCAGTTGTGCATCCTTCCTGGTGTTTATCCTGGTTCCAGTTCTCCCAACACAGCTTGAGCCGATCCTTGGTCCACGAAGCTAATCAACTGCTGTCTCTGCTTTGGCAGTGCTGGCAGTGGTCACCACTGGTCATGTCTGGGGTCAGCATTGCCCATTTCTTAGCCACCTGGTGTCTTCAGTGTGTCTCTGGCATCCATAGCTCTGGGCAGGAACCACCTTGTGTGACCCAGTGTAATAGAATCCTGCAGAGAAACAGAGCCAACAGGATGTGCATATATGTATATAAACAGAGAAAATGATTTATTATAAGGAATTGGCTCATGCAATCATGGAGGCTCTTAAGCCCACAATCTGCAGTATAGGCCAGCAGGCTTGAGATCCAAGAAAGCCAGTGTTTCAGCTCCAGTCCAAAAGCAGTCTGTTGTAAACTCAGGAGAGCCAATGGTGCAGATGAAGTCTGAAGGCAGGCTGTTGGAGAATTTCCTCAGGCCTGGGGAGGCCAGTCGTTTTGTTCTGTTCAGGTCTTCAGCTGATCGGATGAGGCACACAGACATTATGGAGAGCAATCTGCTTTACCCACAGTTCACTGATTTAAATGTTAAACTCATCCAAAAACACCCTCCAAATTGACACATAACATTAACCATCACACTCAAGATCACATTCTGATTCTCACTCTGGGTCCCTAGAAGAAGGGGCTCCTCTTTCTGAATCCCAAGTGGCCACATCCCAGTGCTTGTGGATGAGCCAGCCTTGCAGAAAAGGCAGAAATATAACCAGGGAACAGGGAACCTGTGCCATCACATAGTCATTTTCTTCCCTCAAGCTTGGTTGGGTTTGAAGAAGTCATCATTACTGCATCTCTTAGGTGGAGTAATCCATTCTTCTTCCAGCACTGGTAGCCCTCAAACATCTCTGCTCTTCCATACCCATGGGACATTGTTATCATCTATATGCTGAGCGATCATCATAGTTGTTCTCCAGTAATTATTTATTAAAAGACCCTGCAGAACAGACACAAGTTTCTTAGAACTAACTCTAGCAAGAGTGTCATATTTAAAATATTTCCTGCACACATAAAAATACAGAGAAAATATCAGAGGAACATATTCTCCTTCCTCAATTCCAAGAAGTTATCAATTTTGACACTCAATCAATTTTATAACAGGGTTGAAGGAGAGGAAAGAAACAGAGTAAATATGCCCTTCAATTTTCAAACTCATATTAATTATAGAAAATAGTATAAAAGTTATGCCTAGCCATTGAAGGCATATGGTAATAGGCTCAACGTCTTGAACTATTTTAGTAGTCCAAAAATCAGAGTGGCTGCATATTTTTAGAACATTGATGAACACATGTACCTCTAGAGGAAAGAAATTAGAGAGAGAAGAATCTGAAATCCATGTCTGCAGGAGAATCAGGGTGAATAAATATGATTAGCTGAAGGCATGAGACCTGGGTGTCATATGGAAGAGAGACCAAATTTGCTCAAGGATACAGGTCCAGAACAAGGGGCTGGGACTTCACAAAGAAGGATGTTTGACTCTCCCACTGCACATGGGCTTCCCTGAGACCCTCTCTGTAGGTCTGGGTGGCAGCTGGGGGCAGGAGTGTCATTATGCACAGGACACTCTAATGGAAGGAATTAGATGCTGATGCAAGAGGAGAAAGGAAATGTGGTTGGAAGGGACTTTGAAGATTGCTCATATGACACTCTAATGTTACAGATGAGGAACCTGGAGCCCAGGGAATAGATTCATCACACAGTCGATATGTGTGGGACTCTGCTGAAACCCCAAAAAGCCCATGTCAGGACTCTTGTGTCTGTGCTAGCTAGTGTTCCCAAGGGTTACCACAACCTCCCAGGAGCCTGGATTTACAGACAAAGCTTTGCTGTCTCTCAAAAGTGTGTTTTTTAAGAAGCTGGTTCTTGTTCACAGTTCTATAAATATCCCCACTGACACAGGCGTGTTATTCCTTGTTTATTGCACCGGCAAAGTAAATCCGCTTTTCATGTTTGTAGGCTCCAGAAAATCCTGCGATCCACAGAATCTTGTTTATTCACATTAACAAAGCTTCTTCTCGAAGTTTTATCATTTTCTAGAGGATTTCCCACAAAATATTATATTTCATGGAGCATGTGACTCATCAAGTTAAGGCACTTATTTCCATTTTGAGCACCTGCTGGTTAGCTATGTAAGCTAATGTCCTTCATACCGAAATGGAGATTTACCAACTGCTTTTCAATTGTGCTGATAATCTCAAAAAAACTGTTTTTCTAACTTGCTTATTCCAGAAGACATTCATTTCTTTAACAATAAATGTAAGCAGGCAAAATATAACTGAAGTCCAGCCTCATGAACAGACGTCATACACCTAAGCTACTTTACATGCCCACACGGTCAGTACAAAGAAGTCTGGACTATTTAGGTCACCTCACGGTCAGACCAGAGAAAACACTAAAGCAATGGGAAGTTTCAGTCAATGAAAACGCCCTCTAACAGAATGGGACATGCACACAACACATTTAACAAAGTGTAAGTTCTGGTCGTCTAATAGAAGGAAGAAAATGTGCTTAAAACGGTAATTGTGTTTATCATGAAATTACCCCCTTAGCTTCTTTAAAGTACACATTATGTATTTCAGAAATGAAAAACCACAAAAAAAATTAAATGAGATGAGTTTTCTTTGTATTAAAATTTAAAGGAAGGTTTTTCTATATAAATCAAGCAATAGAAAATTATAAGCATAGTAAATGTCTTCAATGGCAGCTTCCTAAAAGTCATGAAAACAATTTTAAAGTATATGTTTCTCAATGTCTCCTTGCCATTTACTTATTTTCTTTCTCTTGAGTGCAATTAGTCAGTTGGACTTAATGTCAGCCCAGGAGAAGGGAACCTAAGTAAGGTAAATACTCTGAGGTAGGGTGGGCAGGATCGGAGGCCAATTTGGCTTATTTCCTAGGTGCTTCTAAGCCCTTCTGGAAGAAGAGTTTTGTAGATGCTTCATTAAGGAGGGTTTGAATGAAGAAACCTGGCCAAATGAGTATCAGCTCCATTTCCGCTCTGGAGTAGCAGAGCTGCAAAATGCAACCCCCCGTCTCTAGAAAGAAGGGATGGGAGCATAGAGGAGTTATCAAAGACATTTAATACTGATAAATCCAAACTCTTCAAAGAGACATCATCTGGGTCTTGATTGTAGTTTTTTCAATCATCCCCCAACTACTTAAGACCTTAGCCAGGGTCAGCCAGCCTTGCCACCACTGTTATGCTCAGCACAAGACCCTCCTTCCTGGAATCTCTCATTGTTGATTTTACATGGATGTGAGGGATATATGACTGGTATCATTCTCCCCACTATGCTCTAATTTGTCGACTTCTGCTAGGTGCCCGGCATCCGAAAATACTTCATAAGTATTTTTCTGTAAGGAATAAATAAATCAATTACACTTTATCAGGCCTCCTACTTGGGCACCCTTCCAGCCTTTCAAATCCCACGGTCCTTTCCTCATTCTTTTTCTCCTCATAACTGTGCTTCCCCTTCCCATCCTCTCACTGCTCAAAGCTTCCTAGACATTGCTGGCAGATGAGCTTTCCGAAAACACAGCTGTGTTGGGTCACTCTTGAGCTCAAAATCTTCTAGGGCTCCCCCAAATCTGGAGGCCACTCTCCAAATTTCAGGTCCTGTGATCCCCGCCCAGCACGTCCTCCCTCATTCCTCTTCCCACATCCCTACGTGGACCAAACAGGACCATTCACAGGAACCTCCACACGTTCCTCGTGGTACCTGCTCTGCCCACTGGTCATGGCATTCTCACCCCCTTGAATCCCCTTCGCTGCCTGTTACAATCCTATCCAAAGTCAACACCAAACGCTTCTTCCTCCAGTTAGATTTCCTCTATTGCTCCAGCTGCAAATGTGACACCTTCTTTGCTCTTCCTTGGTGTGTTCATTTTGTATTTGCTGCTGTAACAAATTATCACAAAAAGTGTGTTAAAATAACACAAATTTATTCTACTTGGTTCTGGAGATCAGAAGTCCAAAATGAGTCTTATTAAACTAAAATCAAGATGTTGGCAGGCCTGAGTTCCTTCTGGAGGCTCTGGAGGAAAATCTGTTTCCTTGCTTAGTACAACTCCTGAAGGTGCTTCTATTCCTTGCCTTGTGGCTCGTTCCTTCGTCTTCAGCATCAAGTCACCAGCATAGCATCTTCAAATCTCTCTCTCACACTGATAACTGACTCTCCTTCCTCTCTCTTTCACATTTAGGGACTCTTATGATTACACTGAGCCAGCCCAAATAATCCAGGATAATTTTCTCCTCTGAAAATCCTTAACTTAATCACAGCTATAAAACCCCTTTGCCATGTAAGGTGATGTAGGTTGCATGTATCAGGATGCAAAAATCTTTGGGAGACCACTTGACATCATATTAATACCTTTCTTATGATTCATAGAACATTCCATCTACTATTAGTTACTTTTGTGCGTGCTTTGCCTCTCCTACAAATTCTTTGAGGAATTTAAGCTGAAAGAATCAGGCTGTATTTAGTTTTATGCTCATGGCAAAGTGTGTGGAGTGGAAACCAAACTCACAGGGCAGAGAAGCTCACAGCCAAGTGAAAGTCTCCTTGCACTGAGCTGGAGAATCATAAGTAAATGCAGGACCTGTTTGATGGGTCCTTTGATCCAAAGGCCTCTGCAAGCACCTCTTCTTCACTAGCTACAATTTTCCACCACTTCCATCAACAACCAATGCATTTAAAGTGTAATATCTCACAATAACTAAATAGCAGTAGGAGAGCACATCACCATTTTGTAGATTTATCCTCTCAGTTAAATTATAAGGAATACCAAACAGGTTTTTTCTGCATTATAGAAAACTATGAACTTAATGTGCATAGATTATTAGGCACACTGTAGAATGTGTAACACAACTGAAAGTAAGAAAACAAACTGCTTTCTCACAAAATTTGGAAATAATACTCTTTCAAAATTCAAGAACATTCCCTCTCTATGTTTGATTTGCGCCCAATTTCTTGGGTACATTAAATGGCTCTTCATCATCTAAATATTTTATATCCTCTTGATCACAGTGTTTCATTCATAACAAAGATCTTCTGAAAATACGTAGTCGGTTGAATCTAAATTATCAAGTGTCATATATTAAAATTTATACCTGGTTACATATTTACATATGAATTTAAAACTAATTTCAGCTTCTCATGGCCAATAGCTAAACATGTTTGATAAGTTATCATTTTAATACCCTTCCTACCTTATCTCCAAAGCCGCTTGTTATACTATTTTTTTGTAAGTGTGTTCTCTGGTACTTTCATATTTATGGTATTTTGTTCATAATTGCTGATGCCTTAAATACTACTCTAGTGGCTTCTAAAGTCAAATAAGCCTTTTCAATTTTCTAACATAGAATCAGAGAGTAATTTTTTACTATACAACTATAATAAATTGTTTTTTGTTTGTACAAGTTGTTTTCCTTTATGTTAGCAGGTCTTTATTGAGCATTTTAAAAGCCTCTATTAATTAAAAAAGATTAACTTGTCTAATTTCAAGTGTATGATATAGAAATTAAAATTAAATTTTAAATTAAATTAAATTAAATTAAATTAAAATACATCATCCAGCATGAGCAAATCAAGAGGCAGGGAACTAAAGGCATGAAAAACTGGAGAAGCCATTTCAACCCAAAACGTCCAAAATGAAATGATATTGTGATGTGAAATATTATTTCACTATGTTTGAATATGCCTGAACTTTCTGAAGAAATAATGGTCTTTTGCAGTTTTAGGAAGAATGAACTACACCAAATACGATTGTGCAGTGCCTTAGTTCTGGTTTTGTTCTGTGAATAATGAACATAATATACCCCAAAACCATAACAAGTTAGAGAAAAAAATCCAGTTAACATGATTACTGTGTTTTACTTTTTAAAAATATATATGTATGAATTTGCTTTCATCAGATAAAACAAAAGCAAAAACACAAACTGCCTAAATACTATATGAGATAATATACAAGATGCATAAATAGCCCATGTTTGGGAATTGACAATTCACTCAAACGGCATTAATTCACTTAGGAATTGAATAAATATCATAGGTCTACTGTATTCATTTTCTATTGCCAAGTACCACAAACTTAGTGGCTAAAACAACATTTATTTGTTCTCTCAGTTTTGTATGTCAGAGTTTCAGGAGGGCTTGACTGAACTCTACCCCCTAGGTCATGAGCTGAAATCAAGGTTTTGATGGGTGGGCACTTCCAGGGAGATTCTGGGGAAGCAGTAGTCTTCCAGGCTTATTCAGATTGTTGCAGTTGTAGGTCCGAGTTCCCCAATACCTTGCTGGTTGTCACATGGAAATCATAATCTGCTCCTAGAGTCATCAATATTCCTTCTCATGGGGCTTCCTTCATGTGCAAGGCCAGGGATCGTGCGTCAAATCCTTCTAGAGCTTTGAATCGCTGACTTTTCCTTTTGTCTCTGTCTTCGGCAACCAGTTAGAGGAAGTTCTCTGCTTTTAAGGGCTCATGTGATTAGATTAGGACCACCCTGATAACCTCTCTATTTTAAGGATAACTGTCCCACACAACGGCATGGTCATAGGGCTGCTATCCCATCATGCTCACAGTTTCCAGGGGTTAACATGGAATCTGGGAGCTTTCTCAGACTTCTGCCTACATGTGTAAGTCTTGGAATTAGACCAACAGCAGATCACAGAATGCCAGAACTGAAGGAAAACTTGGAAAATAGTAGCTTCACTTTTCAACTAAAGCATAAATCCCGCACGTGGAGCAAAGAGGTTTCATTTAAATACATCTAATGATAGGGAATTCCCTGGGTGTTCAGTGGTTAGGACTCTGCGCTTTCACTGCCGAGGGCCCAGGTTCAATCTCTGGTTGGGGAACTAAGATCCCACAAGCCACACGGTGTGTCAAAAAATAAATAAATAAACAAAATAAATACATCTAATGATACAAAACACATTTTCTCATTTTTTTGACCAATTTGATGATTAAAAAGCAAGAAATTCTGTGATGATATTTGCTCCCAATATTGTTTTGGAATTTATTTTTTATTGAAGTATAGTTGATTTAATAATTTTTAATTTTAAAAATTGAATTCAATTTTCTTTCTGACATATAGCAGGCTTTTTATTTGTTTCAATACTCCTGTGACTTTGTTTCAGCCTAGAAATACTCAATATCTCATAAAATGTAGGCTGACAAGGAATACAACCCTATATATATGGCCTCATTCTATATAACGTATAGACATTGCCTCATTCTATATAATGTAGAGACATTTATCCACGTGGTTTTCTCTGCTACTATTCTTCCTTTTAAAATTATGCTTACTTCAATTTCAGACTCATGTTCTTATGAGGAACTTACTTTTATGAATAAGCTTCTAGAAATTTGGAAAGTCCACTAACAATAAAACAAAAAAAAGTATAATTTCTTTTAAAATGGCTGCCTGTGACTGAGTACCACCTCATTATATCATTATTTGAAGAATCATCAAATATTCCAAAAAGCATTCAAAGTCCCACAAGAGGCCCCTACATTTCAGCCTCCTTTGACACCCTTAAAAGGAAACATATATAAGTAAGCAAGTGAAAAGAAAAATGCTGCTTCAGAGAACCCTGTGAGTCCACACGTGCATTTATGGTTTAACCATCTGCTTATCCAAACATCCAGGAGGCCCTTTGTGAGCTCAATAACCCTAGTCCTGAGTGGATGATCCCATGGTGAGCAAAGTCGATTTCTGTGGGCTTGCTGATTTCCAAAACAAGAGAAAATAATCAAAAGAAAAGGACTGACTACCACTGAAGAACTAATAATTCAGAAAGCTTAAAAATTTTGAGCAGGGCTTCCCTGGTGGCGCAGTGGTTGGGGGTCTGCCTGCCAATGCGGGGGACACGTGTTCGTGCCCCGGTCCGGGGGGTTCCCGCATGCCGCGGAGTGGCTGGGCTTGTGAGCCATGGCTGCTGGGCCTGCGCGTCCGGAGCCTATGCTCCGCAACGGGAGAGGCCATGGCAGTGGGGAGCCCGCATACCGCAAAAAAAAAAAAAAAAAAAAAAAAAAAAAAAAAAATTTGAGCACATTTTAACTTTTTTCCTTTGTTCATTCTGGTCCTGAGAAAATCTTAAAGTTCATTGGAAATATTTTTGATAGTTAAATTATGAGTTGAAATGTCACAGGTCAAAAGCAGCTTTCTGCTGAAGCCATGTTCCCCAGCCTGGCAGCTTGCTGCTCTGTGTTTGTTTTTGTTTTGGTTACTCAATCAAGTAATAGATTAGAGTTGTTTTCATAAAAGTTTACTTTTTGTAAAATCATGATGATATAGCATTATCATCCGGGATATTATGACAAATAATTAGTGCCCTATGAACTTGAGTAACACAGTATGATCTTTCTTTTGGTGAAATCTGTGTAACACTTATATAATATTCACCTGAAAAGTCCAAACCTGTTTCTGAAATAAATAGATTTTTCTCTTCATCTAGAAGGAATTTCTGTGATGGAACTGGACAGGAAGTCCCTGCTTCCCCCAAGAACTGGACAGGAACTGGACAGGAAGTCCCCTGCTTCCCCCAAGAATGTACTATGTTATATTATGTGAATATGATAAATATATTGTAATCTATAGTATTTCTAATTCTGAGTTTATTGGGTTATCAAGAAACCTATGTGGGAGACAAGCAGGTATAATTTACTGTCATGTTGGTGAACTTCCCAGAAATTATAAAAGTTTATGACTCTGGTGATTGGGTATTACACCCTCTCCGAAGTCACGTTGCTCCCAGTTCTGTTATTTTAACCAAATGTCAGCTGATAGGTCATTGATTTTCAACATGGAAACTTGGAATGAATTAAAAACAATGGAGGGTCCTTGCCATAACAACGCCCTCCTGCCTCCTCCGAGTTCTTTATGTGAGTCAGAATTCACCACACTTAAAAGAATTAGATTGAGAAATATGAAAAAAGTCAATCCTGAACCCTGTCTTATTCCAGCAGTGAGTGGCATTTATTTACAGGTACATTAACTAACTGAAAAATAAGCTCCAGCCCTTCCATCTTATCACGAGGTGCATTTTCAGTGAGTTTTACTTTTGTTTCATGCTTTGCCTTGTACGCTTCACTACCGGATTAGTGGAGCTTGACATAAGTTTTTAAATAGAAACCTCTCAACCTGCAAGGAAGAGAGACAGACTGTACTTTAGGACAAGTTCCCCAAGGATTGAGCCCTGGGCTCCCTTCCCTACCAAAACTGCTGCACAGATACCAGGGAGAAGAAAGAAAAGATCACTATTAACATGACCACAAAGTACCACACTTTACATTCTAGTAGAGAGGCATCATTCACTCATCTTGGAAAAGGAATGTTTAATTGGGGTAGTAGGTTTACTCTGATGGCTTCTCTGCTAACCTCGTTAATGGGAGACTGGCTGTTAGTAAAGGACCACCACTCACCTGGAAGCAAGGTATGAAAACTTGGGGCAAAATATCTAAGTGGACACAAAAATATCTGTTGTCCTGAGCAGCTATAAGAAAATATCATAGACTGGTGACTTTAAAAACAAACTGTTTTTTCTCACATTTCCAGAGGCTGGGAAGTCCCAGATAAAGGCAGATCTGGTGTTTGGTGAAAGAGACCACTTCCTTGTTCATAGACAGTCACTTTCTCATGGAGTCCTCACAAAGAGGGGAGAGTGACAAATACCATACGAAATCACTTACATGTGGAATCTAAACTATGACACAAATGAACCTATGTATGAAACAGAAACAGACTTCCAGACATAGAGAACAGACTTGTGGCTGCCAAGGGAGAGAGGTTAGGGAAGGGATGGAGTGGGAGGTTGGGTTAGCAGATGTAACCTATTATATATAGAATGGATAAACAACAAGGTCCTACTGTATAGCACAGGGAACTATATTCAATATGTGATGATAAACCATAAAGGAAAAGAATATAAAAAAAGAATGTGTATATATACGTATAACTGAAACACTTGGCTGTATAGCAGAAATTAACACAACATTATAAATCAACTATACTTAAGAAAAAGTGGGGGGAGAGAGAACTCCTGTCTATTTCCCTTTTTTTAGGGCACTAATCATTTCATGAGGGTCCCACCCTGATGACTTAATCTAACCCTAACTACCTCCTAAAGAATATCATCACATTGGGGGTTTAGGGCTTCAACATACAAATTTGGGGAGAGAGAGAAGCAAGTATTCAGTCCATAGCTCCTGCCAATATAAACCATAGAGAGATAAGCGTCACAATCTCTGAGTTTCTGCAGCAGTGTCTCTTGGGGAAAGTGGAGCACATCCTTTCATCTTGGATGGCCCCATGAGCCTAGGTAGCTCCATGCTCTTTCCTTCCTCAAAGTCAGTCTGGGCTACAAGCTGATGAAGAATTTTTCTCCTGTAGGTTCCACATTCACAACTGAACACCCAAACATTTCAGCCATGTCGGGTTCTATGGATATTCTCCACACATGCCAATTTCCCACACTGATTCTTTCTCTGTAGCATGGAGGCTTAACAAGAACATGTGTTCTCCCTTCTGTGTTTACCAATTTTGTTATTTTCACAATGCAATTCACCCTCAGGCCTGTGGGATCCCTTTGCTAAACTCTGGGTCACTGGAGATGTGGAATGAGGGGGGATTAGTCTTTACTGCTTAAGGTGAAGAAGAGAATAAATATAGATGAAAATTACTTTTTAAAAATCTCTTAGGAAGTAAATCAGACTAATGCATGCAAGACACAAATACACTGTGGTCAGTTTGAGAAACAGGGAGAGTGGTGGAGAATTTCATCCAAGCTTTTTTCAATGTATCTACCAGGAGAGGACACCCTTCAAGTGCCAGCTGCTCGTGAGCTAGCACTCTGTCTCCCAGACAGCGTGGAGTCATGTTTATTGTCAAGGTGTGCACAGTCCGTGAGCATTTAGCACACACATTAATCACAGCTTCGTGTCTCCAGTATTGCAAAACACTTCCAAGTCAACGTGGTTTCCAACTGAAAACAACTTACAGTGTCATTTGTTTCATTACTCCCTGTTGTCAGAGGGTCCTTTCCTAAACTCCAAAAAAGAGGCACTGGTGCTAGATAGAAATACCAAGATGAGAGAAGAGGAGAAGAAGACTGAGGAAATGCAACTTTTAGGGAAAATGGGTTGGTTTTAAGGTAGGATAAAGTCAGACAAAGGAAAGCAGCATTTCTAAGGTAAATTTCTACTACTTCCTTCCATGAGTGTTACAAATACACCAGGAATTACAACATGGCACGTACTCAAGCACAGGTTGTTTCTGATTCTCTCCAAATAATGTGTGAACAATTTTGATCAGTAGGTTTAATTCAAGCAGCCAAACCAGTCATGAATATGGACAGAGCATCACACACAGGCACCGATCATCATCACTGGCTTGGGAGAGATCAGTTTCAGGTGTGTTGGAGCTGGTAGGGAAGGGTAAATGTGACTTAAGAAGACTCACTCCTTCATTCATTCATTTGATAAATACTGCTGGGGTTTTTTTCACCCACCCATAGGCTCTACCAATGTGTGCCAAGTAGTAGCAGACAGACCACATAGGTGGTGCTCAGAAAACACTTGCTCCTGATGACAAATTGAAATTATAAGGGAGTAGACATAGCCCAGGCATACTAAAGTGGAGTCAGGCAGCCATGGAGGATCTGGTCTCAGATACTTCCCTGCACTGTGTGAACTTAAATTTTCTCTGAAATGTATCAAAATGTATTAAACTCTATCAAACAAATACCAGGCATATTTGGAACAACATCTGCCAGCTGCAACTTTATGGTTTTGAGGTTGTTCCCCTTGTAACTCTGCAACCGTTTGAGATCCCAACGAATCCTTGCTTAACAGACCTCCCTGCTTCTTGCCAGCTCCAAGTATAATTATCGACAAACAACTTATGGAACTATCTGTGATCTTGCAGTTTTTGCCTTCAGAAGCTTCCTCAATTTTGTAGTCCAGCTACAAAATGTTCTTGAATCCAAGTTTTCTGAGCTGAAGTCCTAACAAACCCCAAACCAACACCTCTTTATTTCCATCTAGTGTCTATTTCTGAAATCTGGGTGAACACTCCACATGAATGTAATATAGGTGCCCAATCCTGGGCTTGACTGTACTGAACGATGGGCATTTGTACTTTGAGTGCAGATCTTCTCACGTAAAGGGAGAAGACAGAGCCTCACTGGCTGGCAGGAGAAAGGCTGCTCTCAGAATCCGGAGACCCATGGTCCCCACAGTGAAGGAGACAAGGGCTGCCCAAGAGCAAGCGTGTCTAACTGAGCTGTTAGAAGACCCCATCTCTGGCTTAGCTCCAGCCTGCAGGGCATCAGCCTCTTTGAGCCTTTAGTTAGAAGCTGCATCAGCAACCCTCAAAAAAGCTAGTGCAACACTTTCCAACAAAGGAACAGGAACCAACATACACTTGGGCTTTTTCTGAAAGTAGAGAAAAATTTAAAAGCCAAATTCAAGTAAGTTAAGACCTAAAACCCACTTTTCAAAGTAAGAGAATTCTTGGCATTAAAACAAAAGGAAGACATCACAGGGAAAAAAGATTGATCTATTTGGTTACATGAAATTTAATAAATTCTCTAAGTTAGGAAATAACTAAGTTTGGAAATTTAACACAAAGTTAAATTATAACATATGGGGGGAATATCTGTAATAGCTGAGAAAGGGGTGTATAAAAAGAGCATTCCAATCAATTAAAAATTATAATGATCCTAATATATAAATGAGCAAAAAAAAGACAAATCACAAAATCTGAACTAGAAAGGGCAAATGTATATAAAAAATATTGTCTCAAAAGAGTAAATATAATTAAAACTATAAAGCAAGTGTGTTTTTTCTTTCACCAATAAGAGTGAAAAGACACAAGACACCCACAGGATTCATACCAGCGATGAGTACTCGTGAACATTGTAGTAAAAAGGAGTAAACTGAACAGTTTATTTACATTCATTGAAAATAAAAGAAAAAATATTTATCCTGGTTAAAAAAAAAAGGGAATAAACTGAAAAAGTATAACTCCACTAAAAAGGAATTTGATAATGTACTTCAAGAGTTCTAAGAAGGTTTAGATACTTTGACCCGATAGTTCTAATTCTAGGAGTGTGTAATAAAGGAATAGTGTGAACTTTGAATAATGCATAAGAGTTATTTATGCTAAAAAACTGGAAACAAACTTGTGCAAAATAGGAAAATATTAAGTAAATTATGAAACACTAATAAGATGGAATATTTAAGATGTTTAATGTTTGTGTGGAGTATTTTGATGACATGAGAAATTATTATGGCAGAGTGTTAAAAAGAAAGAATAAAATTGCAAATAGAGTAAATGTCAACTTTGAAAATAAAAAGGAAATAAAGCTTGAAGTAAATATTTTTAAATGGTATAATACACTGATGTTAATTTCCTAGTTATAACAAGTGTAACAGAGTTATGTAAGTTGTTAACGTCAGGGGAAACTGGATGAAGGGTACACAGGAACTTTCAGTACCATCTTTGCTACATTTCTGTAAGTCTAAAATTATTCTAAAATAAAAAGTTCATTTAAAAAATGTTACAAGGTATGGATAGCACTTGGGAAAGGAAAATTGCAGTGAATTATTTTCTTTATTTCATATTCCCATCCTTTTGAAATTTTAATGTATGACTAAGTATTCATAATAAGAAAAAACAAAAGAATCTCTTTTTTAAAGCCTCAGATTTAAAATCCCCAAGGCATCATTTATTGGTGGTGGAGAGACAGAAAAGTGTATTGACTTACATACACTCCCACAAAATGCAAAAATGGAGTGAGGATGAGGAAATTCAGAATCCATAATGACAGGACACCTGAATGCCTCCTGTCCACGAGACTCTGAGGGAACACAGTGGTGATTTAGTTGTATCATTTCTCCAACATGGGGCAGAGATCACCAAGGCTTTATAAACACATGATAAGGGTGAACCCCACCATTACCTTGGGGGCTCATTGGGGAGAGGCCTCTGACCAGCCTCGCCTGCGGGAACATAATGTGAATGGATGGAGAGTCTGAATCCAGAAATGTCTCCAAAGAAATGGTTTATTTCAGACACTCACTGAGCAAACAAACTTCCCCAGGAAGTGCACTCTTTAAAAATAATTAAGAATGGGCCAGAATTAACATATCTATATGTGCTAAGTGCTTCTAAAGGGCAAAAATATTTGAATTCTAGTTCAATACACTATTCCTGTTGTGATATTGATTACACAGTTAATTTCCTTCACCATGTTCCTTGATGCAAAGTGTCACAGTTTCCAAGGAGTCAAGGTCAGAATTAATGAATGTTTATGGGCGACTACGGTGCTCCAACTTTACTTGTGAGGAGTGTTTGAGATCTTCCAAAATAGTCAGCTGGACACTCAATGACATTTTTCACTCATATTTTTACTAGTGCATTTTTGCCTCTCTAGGTTGTGCCTGTGGAATAGAATCATCAGCCATCATGACTTATCCCCACCCCACCCCCTTTTTTAGGTCTTTTTTTTTCTACCAGCTTTACTGAGATATAATTGACATACAGCAGTATATAAGTTTAAGGTGTACAGCATAATGATTTGACTTACATACATCACGAAGTGATTACCACACAGTAAGTTTAGTGAACACCTGTCCTCTCATATAGACACATAATTAAAGAAATAGAAAAAATTTTTCTTCCTTGTGATGAGAACTCTTAGGATTTACTCTCCTAACAACTTTTATGTATCACATAGAGCAGTGTTAATTATATTTGTCACGTGTACGTTACACATGCGGTGCTTATTTATCTTATAAATGGAAGTTTGTACCTTCTGACCGCCCTCATCGATTTTCCCGTCCCCCGACCCCCTCCTCTGGTAATCACAAATCTGATCTCTTTCTCTTTGAATTTGTTTTTGAAGGATAACTGACCTACAACACTACGTTAGTTCCTATTGCACAGCATAAGGATTAGATATTTCTATACATTCCAAACTAATCACCACAATAAGTCAAGTTACGATATGTCACCAGTTATTGACTATATTCCCCACACTGCGCATTTCATACCCAAGACTTATTTGTTTTGCAACTGGAAAGTTGTAACTCTTCATTTCCTTCACTTACTTCTTTCCTTTTTAATTCCAAGTTGTAATACTTGCTTGTTTTATGATCAAAACTCATGGTGGTCCCCAACTCATCTTGAGATGGACATGTCTTCACTGGAGAGCATGTCAGGCACCATGGGTTTATGTTTCTGGGACTGTCCTGGTCTTGGCAAGGAAAACCGTACATCCCTCCCTGGGATATGAAAGTGCTGGGTTTTGGTGATGGGTGGTTGTAGAGCTTGGGAGGAAAGCTCAAAAAAGAAGGGTTGAAAGTAACACTGTGTTTGGTGTCAAATGGTTGTGGCAAAGATTATCCCCCGACCACCGGCCGATGTTGCCACCGTGATTTGCAGTTCAGGACGGTGGATGATGTATTCCTGATCTGACCTAAGTGTGCAGCCTGAGTGTTGTAATCCTGAGAGTTACAGTTCCTCTACTTTGCATGTGGGTTCATTACTGTGCTTTGATAGTGCTAGTTTAATTTTTAACCTTATGAATAGTGTAAATACGTTTGCTACTTCTATTGAAGGTCCCCTACTAGATGTTTATATTTTATTATTTATCATACAATGACTCTCCTCTCAACCTCTAATTGAATCCAGCCACTCATGACCCTCAGTCCCAACCAAAAGAGCCCAAAAGTGGATTAAAGCTACAAATGAGTAAATAAGGGCATAATAGCTATACCAATAAGATAAAACATAAAATGAAAATGGCACAAATATTCTCTTGTTTAAGAATAAACCCTCCTTACCTCCTGAGAAGGAATATGAAGAGTCTCATGGGACTTAGCCCTTAACCTATGGGAGCTGACACTATCTCTGGGTTAACAGTGTCTGAATTGAATTGAATTGAATTGAATTAATTGAAGGACACCCAACTGGTGTCAATGAATTGCTTGGTGGTATGGAAAACACACACACACACACACACACACACACACACACACACACACACACACATTGAGAGGCTGAGCTATAGGTGGAATTATTGACTTGAATACTCAACCCTCTTTATGGCCATGCCCTTTCCCATTTAATTTTCCAATTCCACTCATAAAATATGGAGTGCGTTTCCCCATTCATCAATGGTGGGTTCAGCCAGGTGACTGACTTGCTTTGGTTCCTTCTAGGTACGGACTCAAGTGGTCCCCCATTTTCCACTTGCCCTCCTGTGTCTCTGCAATTGCCAGGTGAAGAGCATGCCCAGATTACTCTGAAGATGTCAGATTCTTGGAGGAGATCTTGATGCAACTTACAAGTTGTCAAGCAGAGCTAAGCCTGACCTAAATGTGCAGACCTCTGGCCAGTCTGCTGGCGTAGAGGACATGCACGCTTCTTATCTGCCTTGAGAGTTGATCCTCCGAAAGAATGATCTGCATTATTTTGTCAGCAACAAACTGTTGTAGGGTGGACTGTGCCAGTCTTCACCCAGATTTGCCCTCAGATTATTCCTCATCTTTCCTCTGCTCTTCCTCTGTATTGCAGGGGGCTGGCTCCTACAGGCTGCCTTTCCCAGGCACCCAGGTTTAGCTTCTAGATGGTTCTGACAGTAAAGGCACCGGTGGGATATTGAGAAGCATGAGGAAAGGAGAAGCTGGGGCCCTGTGGCTGCTCCTTCACTGCTCCAGGTCCTAGTGAAGACGCCCACCTGTGGTGCCAGGTCCCAGCAGTGATCCTTGTCATCAGGAGCCCTCCCTCCTGCCTGGGCCCTGCGATCTGGGGCAGTAATCCTCAGTTACACATCTCTGGGTGGCCTCAAGTTTCCATCTGATTTGTCACTTCCATGTGTACCCTATCCCTGCAATGACTCCTCCCTCTTTTCCTTGGCATGTTTACAAAATTTATTTTATTGGTGTCATGCTATATGTTGGGTTTTTGCTTTGTTTTTGTTTTTGTTCTGCTATTATATACAATACTGCTGTCTTCCCCATACAACTTAAAGTTCCCCTGTTTTAAAGCTGAGTTGGTTTCTGTTTCCCAGTTAGGCCCTCGTTAGGCAGGGTGTGGTGATCCCTGGAGAGAAAGAAAAAATAAGGTGCATTATGACAAGCCCAGGTAATTTAGAAAGATAACCTCACAATAGGAAAGGAATTGAGACACTGTCATCTCAGCCTGATACCCAGAATAGGAATTCCCTTGCAGCCTCTAAGAGGGCCATCAAATGTGACCTGGGTCTTCATGGGGACAGAACACTCAGTGCTTGTGGAAGCAGCGCATTTTCTGGTTTTGCTCTCTCAGTCCCTGGTGAGGTCTTCCTTATAACAGCCAAACCCTTCCCCCTCCTCGCTGCTCTTCACAGATTTACAGCAGGTAGTTTTTGCACTTTCCCTTCTCCTCCCTGCCCCACTATCTTTTTTTCTTCCCCAACTTTTTATGCAAAGCTTACAGACCTCCAGCATCATGGTGCAAGGAGAATCTGGGAGCATTGCTTAAATGGTTGTTAAGACCATCTTCCCCTGCTGATGGACTGGTGCAGATTTCAGGGGCCAAGACTTACCTTGACTGGAATACCTTCACTGGTCGGAGTCTGAGGTTGCATTAACCTTTGATGCAGCCACATTGGCCCACTGGTTTATATGTAAGTATTCAGTCCAGTAAAACACCTGGCAACTTTGGGAAGCCATGAGAGCTTGTCACACGGAACACTCAGTGAAAAGGCTCCAGATTGTTGACTTGAAACAAATAGACTGCCAGATACTTCTCCAGCGAAGATGGGTTTATTTGGGATCCACAGAAAACCACAATTCAGGTTCTGTAACCATGGTAAACCATGTACAAGTCCCCATGCAGCAAAGGAAGGATAACAATTTTATAGAGAGGAAAAGGAATATAAGCAAAGAGTTCATGGCTTTTCATTGGCTGAGTCCTTGCCAGGAAGGAAGAGGAGTCTTTCTTCTTGCTGTTAAGTTCTATTAGCCTCACTGGGCATGAGGACTTCCCCTTCTGGTCTCCCAATTCTGTTGTGGTTTTTTTGCGGTACGCGGGCCTCTCACTGCTGTGGCCTCTCCCGTTGCGGAGCACAGACTCTGGACGCGCAGGCTCAGCGGCCATGGCTCACGGGCCCAGCCGCTCCGCGGCATGTGGGATCTTCCCGGACAGGGGCACGAACCCGTGTCCCCTGCATCGGCATGTGGACTCTCAACCACTGCGCCACCAGGGAAGCCCCGGAAATTCCATTTTTAGTGCTCTAGTTTCCCTATCTTTTATATAGATGATGATGATGATAATAATAATAATGTAGAACTCTTATTTCCAAAACCACTTGGAGAAAATGATATTTGCAATTTTTAAGAAATATTATAGAGTTATTATAAATTATTTGGTTGCAACACAAAAATATGCAATGTCACCTCAAAAATCAATATTTTACTCAGTTTATGCAAAAAAAAAATACCCAAAATTCTAATGCATTTCTATAATGCTCCCAGTTGAAAACAAAATCATTTTTAAAAGGACTGCCAATTCATTCATAACTAAAAACTTGACTCATCTTAGCACATGATTTGGTTTCTCCCAGTTAGTTTTTGAGAAAGATTAGATGACAGGTGTTCAACCAGGACATTTTGTACTACTTTTTGGATGATTAATGGGACTTGGCACAAGAATGGGGATTTAGAAAAGAAGTAGGAGGTGCTTTGTTGAACAGACATGGAACTTCATTGTACCAGAATACAGGTATCATTTCAGAGAGGAATCTCTCCCTGAGAAAACATTTCCATGAAAAATAAAACCATTCAGGGCTTCCATGGTGGTGCAGTGGTTGAGAGTCCGCCTGCCGATGCAGGGGACACGGGTTCGTGCCCCGGTCCAGGAAGATCCCACATGCCGCGGAGTGGCTGGACCCGTGAGCCATGGCCGCTGAGCCTGCGCGTCTGGAGCCTGTGCTCCGCAGCGGGAGAGGCCACAACAGTGAGAGGCCCGCATACAGCAAAAAAATAATAATAATAAAATAAAACCCTTCAGGAAAACAAAATCCGAAGGCAGTAAAAGAAAGGGAAGTTGGCATACCTACCCGTGAAATCTTAGTTAAAATAATGTCAGCTGTAAAGCCAGGGTGAAGTGGGCTGACTGGAGATTGCTGAGACCAAATGGCAAAACAAAAGCTTAAACTGAAAAGACTCTAGTCAATATAAGAGTGAATTAACCATTTTCTACATGCTAAAATTGTGCAGAAAGTCTTTTAAGCTTTTAGAAGATCATTTGTTCCGACCCTATTAGAGGCCATGGCAGTACTGCCCAGACTAAGATTGAGTCATAGAGAATTCAGAGGAAAGAAAGATTAATATAAGCTCATTAGACTGTCAACCTAAATAAAGAAGTAAACTGAGGCAAGCTCATATGACCAGAAATTGAGTTTTTTCTACACTAGCAGAAGAATTACAATTCAGGAAATGCATGCATTAGTGCTACAGGCGACTCCATTGAGGGCTTGGGGTCAGCTGTATTTATGGGCAAGAAGTGCAAAGAGGGGAAAGTCCAGTCAGAGTCCAAGCAGGAAGTGCATTGGCTTGAGGATAGGGAGAGATTCTTGACGAATGTTCAGTGGTCAAGAGATAAGTCTAGGTTTTCTGTAAATCAGGCCTTTATAGGAAATCAGTCTCTCCATTCTTAAGGTTCATTCTTCTGACAGTGTGTGCATGTGATTCTCCACTTCACATTCTCCAGTTCCATTTCAGATTGAAATCCTTTTCCATATCTAAAGGAGAGGTCTAACGCCTTGGACCCCTGGTTTTTCTACAGCTTTTGTTTGGGGGAATCAAGTCCATCCATCCTCTCAAATTCACTTGGCTCATGTCCCAACACCTGACCGGTCAGCCCCCCTTCCTGTGCCTTTAACAGAAGCTACCACTTCAGGGAACACTGACCCCACCACCCACTTTCTAGCAGTCTTTCCACTGCCTCGAGATCCTATTCCTTACAGGATGACCTGGGTCCCAATTGACACTAGACTCATGGAGAAGCACCTGGACCAGGAAGTGTCACAGGCCAGTAGGACAGCACTCAACCCCTTCTTCAGAGGAGGTCCTGCCATCCAGTGCCCCAGGCACAGCTCAGGTGAATGAGGTGAGAGCAGGTCCACCTTGGCTCAGAAGCTCCAGCCCCACAGGAGCCCAGCTCTCTCCTACCATCCGCACAGACCTGACTGCCTTGCTTCCTACCAGGGACAGTCCCAGTCACCCTAGTCAGGGAACCACAGCTTCCCACCAGACATGCCCATGCAGTCATGCAACCCCAAAGCCAGATGCAATTTACCAGTCAGGGTTATTTCACCATAATTGGTGCTGCCTGGTGGCACAGGTGGTAACCCCCTTTCTCAGGGTTCAGGGAAGCAAAACTAGAAAGTCAGCCTGAGGTCCAATGTGCCCTCCAAGGAGAGGATTTTGCCAACCCTCCACCCACAGAGTTACCTGGTATTTTGATCACAGTGGTCCTTCAGAAGAGGGTGGTTTCTATTATTGGTTGGTTTGGTTTTGGAGAATAAAATAATGGAGATGAGCCCCATGTTTCCCTGAACTGAGATGCACTGTTTTCTTCTCTTCCACATCAGTGGTTTTAATTCAGCACTCTTTTAATTCATAGCTCCTTGGCACCTCTCCACATCCCACGACCAAACCCCCATAATCGAAGAAGTAAACCTGAAAAGATGATACTGGGCCAGGGAAGCACACAGACATCTCCAGGCGAGCTGGCACAGGTTGTGTATTCCAAACAAAAGGGGAGTGTGAGCAATTCAAATAAAGAATATAAATATGTAATGTCTGGAGGTCTGTTGAACAAATTGACACTAGTATTTATGTATATGGGAAGGTAAGAAGATCTTTAGCTTTCAACACTACTAATTGCTGTTTTGAATTTTCAACATGTATCTTTCTTTCACAATTCTGGAAGAAAAAAAAAAAAGCAGGTATTCATAATTTATGTTACCCTGCTGAGCCCAAGCAAGGATCTTTAAATGGGGAGGAGGCGGGATCCAGGCCTCCCAGGTCCTGCGTGATTGGTTTACAGGCAGGCAGATGGAGCCCAGCTGAGTGCCCAGTATGAAAGCAGCAGACACTCCTTGGAACTAGAGAGGTCCCACCGCTTGATTCCTTGGGGGGCCTGCTGCCTCTGGTCCCCTGGAAACAGCTCAGGGCTCCTGGCACATTTGAAAGTCTTTGGCTCCCTCTTCTGGACAATCTCTGCACAGCAACCATTTCTCTCGGTAAAAGCTGAACAGATCTCTGTTAACACAGAGACGGAAATCAAACACTGAATAATTCATGGCAATTCCAGCTCTGATATCCTTGGAAATGATTGCTTACTTCTCAAAGGACCAAACTCCAAGAAACAAGGAGTCCGAGTGCCTGGAGTGAGGACCGTTTCCTTTGGCTGCATCCCCCTCTCCATTGAGGTTCAGATAATTTTCCACTGCTATCCCAATAAGAGATTAAAAAAACATTTTAAAACTAGTATTTCTAATTACTATCATGCTATTAAGCTTCAGCCCAAGCTTTGGAGCCCCATACCCATGTTTTGTCTTTGTCTACATAGAAGCCATGGAGAGACAAAAAGTACCTGTCCTCACACGTGTTCACACAGCCCGGACTGCCGGCTCTGCTTGGGGCAGTGACATTGGGGTGATGCCCATATTAGGTCACAGTGAGATCCATCAGAGCACTAAGCCTTGGGAACGTGGAAAGTTGAATAATGACTCTAAGGTTTCCTAATCCCTGGGACGTGTGACTATGTTATCTTGGGTGGCAGGTGTGATTAAGTTAAGGGTCTTGCGGGGAGTTGATCCTGCAGTACCTGGATTGGCTCCATGTAGGCATCAGGGTCCTTATAAGAGGAGCCAGAAGAGGATTGGACTACAGACAGAGGGAGCTCCGTGACAGAAGCAGAGCGACAGAGAGAAAGAGATTTGAAGATGCTGAGCTGCTGACCTTGAAAGGGGAAGGGGGCCGTGAGCAAAGGATGTGGGCAGGCTCTGGCAGCTAGGAAGCAGATTGTCCCCTGCAGCCTCCAGAGGGAGCACAGCCTTGTCAACCTATTTTCGACTCTGACCTCCACACTATAAGAGGATAAATCTGTATGGTTTTAAGCTACTGGATTTGTGGTCATTCATTACAGCAGCAATCAGAAACTAATATAGGCATGAAAGGGTTAAATGATGGACTCTGTTTAGTGAAGGGAAGGAGCAGCTGCCTCCCCTTCTCCCCTCTCAGGTGTCTCCTTGATAGCATAACAGGCCCAGTAAGAGACCAACATCTCAAATTTATAGTTCAAGGTCAAAGGCCTGTAAAACCCTTGGAACTGTAAACACACACACCTCCAAAATTAACTCAGTGGTCACTCACGAGGTATGCCAGCGATGTCACAAAGACAACCACTTGTCTCTCAAGGAGATGAGAGAAGTTTTCACCTTTTTTCTTATGCTTTCCTGTACACATCTGCATGAAATTCTTGGCAGACTTTGTAATCTATTCATGCTTGCTTAATAATAAACCCTCTCCCTCCATCTGTCTCTCTCTCTCTCTCTCCCGCCCACCCCTATACTGTACAGGGGATGCATCCTTTGTCATTGTCTTTCCCCAGCAAGGCCCCACAGCCAGACCATGTCCATCATTGCTGAAGTCACACATGGGCTGCCCGAGGTCCAAGCACCAGCTGACATCACTTTTGGATGCCCAGGTGACAAGATGGTGAGTGCCCTGGACGTTTCTGCTAGAACTCTGACCAGAGGATCAGGGGACCTCAGTGCCCTTCCAGGCTCTGCCAAGGGGGATCCCAGATTCCTAAACTGAGAGAGTTGGTCATGAGCTGGCCTCCAGGCTCCTGCAGTTTTCAGATCCTAACAGCAGAGGGTAGAGATGGAGCAAACACTTCTCTCTTTCCGGATGCTAGACTGTGACAGTTGTCACATGGCTCCAGTGACTGGACACATCTGTGCCAACAACCCGCAGGCCAAGCCCAGAGCAGGGGCTGAAAGCCGAGGGGGCTGGTTCTCACACACGTGCACTGGTTCCAAAACCCTGGCTTGAAGTGTAGGGGGAAGGATGGAAGGCCCAGTGACAAGGCTGAGAAGAATCAGTACAGCTCACAGGCTTTCCTGATTTAGACAGGTGTCCTGCCCACAGGGCATCTTCATTCAAGAGCTCATCACAGGAAGTTCACTGTTCTCGCCAATGTTATTCACTGTCAGGTCAGTGAGTCTAATAACAGAGTTAATTTGGAGAAAACACTGTCATTTCAGCCTGTTGGAATCCTGAATGTGCAGGAATAAAATAGAAAGATAGTTCTATTGTTTGTTTGAGATAACAGCTTGGGAGGCAACTCACAAGAGAATGAACTGCAAAGTGTTTCTCGCTGGTGCTCATTTTCCTAACGAACATCCCCAAATTGCTACTGAAACACAGCTCACACACCTCGATTCTAAGATAGTCTGAATATATATGTATGTATAACTGAATCCCTCTGCTGTACACCTGAAACTAACACAACACTGTAAATCAACTAGGCTCCAATAAAATTAAAATATTAAAAAAAGAGCCCAGGTACAAATTGCCACGTCTCTCTCTGCCACCATGACTGTGGACGCATCTGCCAAGAGGGAGCCTCCATCTCACCCACGTTGGACATAGAGTGTCAGCAGAAATAAACTTGTGTTGTGTTGAGGCAGAAGAAAATAAATTCTAAGATATTCTATATTTACCTCACTCAACTTAAGGGAAAGAGCAGACCCAGTTGTGGTAATGCGTCCCAGCCTGAGGTATATTTATCTCTTTATTGTGCCTTTTCAGTGCACACATCCTTGACCATAAACCCAAGACTTGCACAAAGAAGATAAGCGAAGAGGTTTTTAGAGAGAAAGAAGTCGGATTCTCAGAGACAGTTCTCCCATTATACAAAGTGGAAGGAAATCCGCAGAATAATGAAAATTAAATACTATATCACTTTTAGTGCCATCTCATCCTACCCAAATCATCAGTTAAATGTAAATATTACTCCAAATTAATTTTTGGATAGCGTCCTATCCCATTTTATCCCACATCCCATCCTATCCCCCATCACTTCCTTCCTGTCATCATTTCTGTACACACAAATCTGTCTTTTTTTTTTTTTTTTTTTTGCGGTACGCGGGCCTCTCACTGTTGTGGCCTCTCGCGTTGCGGAGCACAGGCTCCGGATGTGCAGGCCCAACGCCCACGGCTCACAGGCCCAGCCGCTCCGCGGCATGTGGGATCTTCCCGGACCGGGGCACAAACCCGTGTCCCCTGCATCGGCAGGCGGACTCTCAACCACTGTGCCACCAGGGAAGCCTGAAAAATAATATTTTTTAAAGAAAATAATCTGTTCAGAGCAAAGGTTTTTTGAGTTCTGTATGACAACAGAACGATATTAACATGACAGAACTTTCAAAAGCCATTTTGACATGTAATTTTACCTTTCCTGATAGTCCACATTATTCATTTTGTATTCAGCAACTGTCTAGACAAAGTAAATAAGTACATAAACTTCATTGCTACTTTTTTGGTAGCTGAGGAAAAGAGAGCAATATATGTGGAAAAATCAAATGCTACTTTAGGACAAAAAATGTCATTGTTTCCTGCTGTAACTACAACAGTAAGATTTATATATTTCTGTGTATATACATATATATAAACAGAAATTTGATTTTAGATAGTACAGAATTCTTTTAATATAATTTTCATATACTGTTCATATATTTTAAATGCAATTTGAAACAACAAATATTAAGCATTAAAAAATAACAATGAATAACTCCTACTGGCATAACTGATTTTTAATTTTTTGTCTTGTGTGTTTTGGTCGTATTTACTGCTCTAGAGCTTTAACATGGACATATTCAAAGGAGCCTGTTTAACGTTAGAGTCCCATCAGAACCTAGACCAGGTCTGAGCTGTGTAACACCGCCACCTTGTGGCCAAATAGCTCATTACACAGCAACCCCAAATAAATTTCATATTAAAGATACGATCTTTCAAAAAAATCATAAACAACAACTGAAGCAACCAGATATATACAACCCATAAGCAAAGACACAGGGACTAGGATATTTACATGTTTTTCACACAACAACTTCATTTTAATATTTTGTGATGTGTGACTCTTTACATTCCTAAACATTCCATTTCCTGAAGTTAAATTCTGACAAGTTTTTAAAAGAACATTAACTAAGACACACAGAAAAATATCAGATACCTCTTAACCTCCCGACCAGCTCTGCTTTCCCAGGACTCATGGAACGCTATGTGTGTGGTGTGTTTTAATCACTGTTTTTCTGTTTATAAAGCTATACATGTTCATTTCAGAACATTTAGAAATTACAGAATTTTCTTGATACCAAAACCAGGCAAGGATGTCACAAAGAAAGAAAACTACAGGCCAATATCACTGATGAACATAGATGAAAAATCCTCAACAAAATACTAGCAAACAGAATCCAACAGCACATTAAAATGATCATACACCATGATCAAGTGGGGTTTATTCCAGGAAGGCAAGGATTCTTCAATATACGCAAATCAATCAATGTGATACACCATATTAACAAATTGAAGGAGAAAAACCATATGATCATCTCAATAGATGCAGAGAAAGCTTTTGACAAAAGTCAACACCCATTTATGATAAAAACCCTGCAGAAAGTAGGCATAGAGGGAACTTTCCTCAACATAATAAAAGCCATATATGACAAACCCACAGCCAACATCATCCTCAATGGTGAAAAACTGAAAGCATTTCCACTAAGATCAGGAACAAGACACGGTTGCCCACTCTCACCACTATTATTCAACATAGTTTTGGAAGTTTTAGCCACAGCAATCAGAGAAGAAAAGGAAATAAAAGGAATCCAAATTGGAAAAGAAGAAGTAAAGCTGTCACTGTTTGCAGATGACATGATACTATACATAGAGAATCCTAAAGATGCTACCAGAAAACTACTAGACCTAATCAATGAATTTGGTTGAGTAGCAGGATACAAAATTAATGCACAGAAATCTCTGGCATTCCTATACACTAATGATGAGAAATCTGAAAGTGAAATCAAGAAAACACTCCCATTTACCACTGCAATAAAAAGAATAAAATATCTAGGAATAAACCTATCTAAGGAGAAAAAAGACCTGTATGCAGAAAATTATAAGGCACTGATGAAAGAAATTAAAGATGATACAAATAGATGGAGAGATATACCATGTTCTTGGATTGGAAGAATCAACATTGTGAAAATGGCTCTACTACCCAAAGCAATCTACAGATTCAATGCAATCCCTATCAAACTACCACTGGCATTTTTCACAGAACTAGAACAAAAAATTTCACAATTTGTATGGAAACACAAAAGACCCCGAATAGCCAAAGCAATCTTGAGAATGAAAAACAGAGCTGGAGGAATCAGGCTCCCTGATTTCAGACTATACTACAAAGTGACAGTAATCAAGACAGTATGGTACTGGCACAAAAACAGAAAGATAGATCAATGGAACAGGATAGAAAGCCCAGAGATAAACCCATGCACATATTGTCACCTTATCTTTGATAAAGGTGGCAGGAATGTACAGTGGAGAAAGGACAGCCTCTTCAGTAAGTGGTGCTGGGAAAACTGGACAGGTACATGTAAAAGTATGAGATTAGATCACTCCCTAACACCATACACAAAAATAAGCTCAAAATGGATTAAAGACCTAAATGTAAGGCCAGAAACTATCAAACTCTTAGAGGAAAACATAGGCAGAACACTCTATGACATAAATCACAGCAAGATCCTTTTTGACCCACCTCCTAGAGAAATGGAAATAAAAACAAAAATAAACAAATGGACCTAATGAAACTTCAAAGCTTTTGCACAGCAAAGGAAACCATAAACAAGACCAAAAAACAACCCTCAGGATGGGAGAAAGTATTTGCAAATGAAGCAACAGACAAAGGATTAATTTCCAAAATTTACAAACAGCCCGTGCAGTGCAATAACAAAAAAACAAACAACCCAATCCAAAAATGGGCAGAAGACCTAAATAGACATTTCTCCAAAGAAGATATACAGACTGCCAGCAAACACATGAAAGAATGCTTAACATCATTAATCATTAAAGAAATGCAAATCAAAACTACAATGAGATACCATCTCACACAAGTCAGAATGGCCAGCACCAAAAAATCTAGAAACAATGAATGCTGGAGAAAAGGAAACACTCTTGCACTGCTGGTGGGAATGTGAATTGGTACAGCCACTATGGAGAACAGTATGGAGGTTCCTTAAAAAACTACAAATAGAACTACCATATGACCCAGCAATCCCACTACTGGGCATATACCCTGAGAAAACCATAATTCAAAAAGAGTCATGTACCAAAATGTTCATTGCAGCTCTATTTACAATAGCCCGGAGATGGAAACAACCTAAGTGCCTATCATTGGATGAATGGATAAAGAAGATGTGGCACATATATACAATGGAATATTACTCAGCCATAAAAGAAACAAAATTGAGCTATTCGTAATGAGGTGGATAGACCTAGAGTCTGTCATACAGAGTGAAGTAAGTCAGAAAGAGAAAGGCAAATACCGGATGCTAACACATATATATGGGATTTAAGAAAAAAAATGTCATGAAGAACCTAGGGGTAAGACAGGAATAAAGACACAGACCTACTAGAGAATGGACTTGAGGATATGGGGAGGGGGAAGGGTGAGCTGTGACAAGGTGAGAGAGAGGCATGGACATATATACACTACCAAACGTAAGGTAGATAGCTAGTGGGAAGCAGCTGCATAGCACAGGGAGATCAGCTCGGTGCTTTGTGACCACCTAGAGGGGTGGAATAGGGAGAGTGGGAGGGAGGGAGATGCAAGAGGGAAGAGGTATGGGAACATATGTATATGCATAACTGATTCACTTTGTTATAAAGCAGAAACTAACACACCATTGTAAAGCAATTATACTCCAATAAAGATGTTAAAAAAAAAGAAAGAAAGAAATTACAGAATATTATTCCTCTGGTTCCAAATCCATTGGGAGCATTTCCTGTATTGGTGATGGTGGGAAGGGATGATTTCCGGATGCCCTGGACACTGGGTTTCCTCCTGCATATGTGGTCTCAGGCCCCGGCTGGGCAGAGGGGACTGGACATGCTCCCCCCAGTCGGGCCCACCACAGCCTCCACACTACCCTCTGCCTTACCTCCTGCACCTGAGCCTGGACTGGGCTCCTAACAAATGAGGAGTGAGGGTGACTTCCATAGCACAGTGGAGAGGCTGATCCAAATTTAGTCATTGGCCCCAGACTCAGACACCTGGGTCTACGCTGTACTCGGAGAGAAAAGGCACAGACCACTAGCTGGCAAGAAGCTGAAATGGGATTCATTCACTCATTCAACAAATATTTGCTGAGCTCCAACCAAACTGTGTCTAAGATACAGACGGATAAGATGGTTTGGGGCCTAGAGTTGTAATCACTAACGTGGTTCGATGATAATTAACCACAAGCCATCAGAGATAAAGTGAACACTAACATATGACAAAGCAAAAAGAAGAAGAAATATAAACACTGATTTATCTGTAAAAATAATGTTACTCAGTGATTTGTGACCTTACCATTTGAGTGTCTAATGGCCATGAAACATAGGAATTACTATGCACACCTATACTATTACCCATTCCAAATTTAATTTTGCTAAAAACACTGCACAATGAATATTTCATGCATGCTTACTCAGGCTTTACTGTGTCGAATTCAAGGGGTGTCGTTGTCTTCCCCAAATTAAAAGAGAACTAGAGCTGCCACCAGTGTTATTCCTATGAGCACAGGAAATAAAAACTAATGAGTCGCAGTCAAGAAAATAATATCTAATAGTAGATCTTAAGAGTTAAAATATTGTTTATGTCAAAGATGATGTTACTAGACCTACAAAGGTCATAGCCCCATGTGCCTTGGTAAACAGGCTGCCAACACTCTTTACACTGCTTAGGATTTCAAAAGCCATGTTTACAATCATTGCCTAGGCAACCTAAGATCTCGCTGAGACCAGCTCTTGAAGGTGGTGCAGCGAGGTCCCCAGCAAGTTCACACTGGCAGTAGAAATGATTTCCAGGTTTGGGGATTTCTGGGTCCAGCCACATGTAGACTATGCAAACACATTCCCATGCTGAATAGCACCTAGATAACCACCTTTTAAACACACAGCTGAGCTAGAAAGAGAGCAATGAGCCACCCAGGCCAGGTGGCAAAGGGAGGTTAGAATGTGACCACTCACTCTAATGACCACACAACACTTCGCTGAGCACAAAATTCCTTCCAGTGGGGAGACAGAAAAGCAAATGAATAAGTAAAGCACATAGATGTTGATGGTAAGTTCTACGAAGAAAACAAGGCAAGGGGGGCTGGATATGAAGTGAGGATTTGGAGTCAAAATAGAATGCTTGGCAAAAGTGGCTGAAAACTGACATTTGAGCCAAAACACAAAGGGAGTGAGGAAAGGGCGCAGTGGTGGCCTGCAGAGTGTGCCTGGAAGGTCTCAGAGGGGATAAACACTCAGGAGGGCTCCCAGGAGCAGGAAGGAGCCTGAGGCTTTGACAGCTGATGAGGGCGAAAGGCAGGGCACTGAGCTGGGGAGGCCAGGGGGCCAGGCCATGCTCCGCCTTGAAGATGCCCACAAGGACACAGGCTGTTCCCTAGTGAGGGTAGAGGCCCTGGAGGGCTCTCAGCAGAGCGTGTGACTTGGTTTATCAGGCTCACTGTGGCTGCCGTGAGAAGGGATGCAATCACCTTCTGATCACCACATTGATAAGGGAGGGATTCCTGCCCTGGACATGTGACACCCAGTACTGGACAGATGGGATGGTCAACAGGTCACACTGAAACCAATCAGGACACTGCAGGGGCCTCCCGGGTACAAAAGCCTTTCCCTGTCCCCGTTTCTTTTTTGTAGGAAGAAGGCTTCAGCCTCCTAGACCTTCTCTGAGTTCCAAAGGGCAGATCCAAACAGTTACTAATTAGGGGAGGGAGGGAAGAAACAGAGGAGGAGCTGTCGAGAAACAACAGTGCAGTGATAAAGCAGGGTCCTGGTTCTTCCTCAAGGGGTATAGGTAACAATATATCTTTGAGTTCTTCTGCAGGAACTAAGGCTCCCACCCAGGTGGAGGATGGTAACTTCAGGCTGAGCACAAAATTCTTGGAATATCACCCTATTACCTCACCACCAACCAAAGTCACACATCCTGCATCCCTCATCGCAAATTTTTCCTATAAAGACTCTTCCCCCAAAACCATCAGGGAGTTAGGGTCTTTTGAACGTGAGCAGACTGTTCTCCTTGCTTGGCCCAGTAATAAACCTTTCTCTTCTCCAAACTCCAATGTTTCTGTTTTTTTGGTCTCACTTTGCACCGGGCACATGAACTTGCATTTGACAACAACATGTACTCACAGCCCAGGAGAGGAGGACCCACAGGGTCACACAGGTGATGTGTTGGGACCAGAGGGGACCAGCAGGGACCCTGAGAGGTGAACTTTCTAGTAACGAAGAAGTGCCCACAGGAAGGTGGAAGGGCTTGTTGGAATAATGCTGTTGGCGGGCAGGGAACGGAAACTCACCTCTTGGGCATAAGCAGGTACCGTGCCTGTTCCCTGAGATGAAGATGGTTGTTTGACTATGGGACCTCATTTGTAGGAACACAATGGGGAGGGAAAGTGATGGTTAGGCTGTTTGAGTCCCCCACCCCAATTCCAGATGTCAAGGCAGCACCTAATATTGAACATTGATAAAGGATCATCAAAAACATGAACTTTAGAGATGGTCCCCTTTGTAGGCAATTGAATGACCTATGAAAACATGTGGCATTGGTGTTGAGCATGTGTGTGCCCAGGGGTTGTGAATGTAGACTAATTAATGCCTGAGGCAACAGCAACGCCCACCTGGGAGTCCATTCACCACCTTGTATAATAACTTAAAACAGGAGTCTTTGAGGAGCCATTATGCCTCACAGTTAAACCAGCTGCTGGGGCCTCTGGGGGAGTGGAAGCTCCATAGAATACCTTTGTCAAGAGCCAGCAATGATGCATCTTGAGAAACAAATAGAGGACCTTGGTCCTATCAGAGTTCCCAAGGGGATAAGAACTGTCCTGGTGAGGCCATGAACTGTGGCCTTAGTCCATGTAGAGACATCTGTGACCTTGATTTATATCTGGGGCATCTGTGAGGCAACAGATTCCTGAGTTCTTTACCCCACAGGGACCAGTATTGCATGATGTCCCAAGAGTTTGTAAAAATGTGCAGATGAGACCAGTGGTTGGCCAGGGCATCCAGAGCTAAGATGACGCCTGAGGTTTGGCAAACTGTGTTGACCCTTGGGTCCCATGCTTTACTGGGGACATCCTGGCTGAGGGATGGGAAGCAGTAACCTTCCACCGCGGCACAGGTCCTGCCCCGATTGCTTTTCTCCCCTTCCTACCCGATCTATATGCATATCTTTCGCACAGCCTTGTTTGTACAGGAATATTTCTGCAAGTTTCCAGTTAGTTTTCAGTGAGAAGTATTCGACAAGTAGATATAGTTTTAATGTGTTCATGTGAAGGAGGTGAGTTCCACATCCTCGTACTCTGCTATCTTGATCAATCTCGACCTCTTTGGATTTTGTTCTGCCTTTTGAAAGTGTAGGTTTGTGTCTTTAGGAAAATTTGGGACATTTTTGGCCATTGTTTCTTTGAATACTCTTCCAGTCTCACTCATTCTCTCACCTCCCCTTCTGAGACTCTGGTAATACGTATGTTAAGGTTTTTTTATAGTCTCAGAGGTCCCTGAGACTCTTCATTTTTTACCCCACTCTATTTTCTCTTTGTTATCCAGATTGGATAAATTCTGTTGCTTTGTCCTAAAATTCACCGATTTTATCCTCTGTCTCCTTCACACTACTACTGAGACCCCCCAGAGACTTGTTGTTTTGTTTTTATTGCATTTTTATGTTCTGTAATTTCCATTTGATTCTTTATTGCAACTTCTGTTTCTTTATGGATATTTTATATTTATAAATTTGCTTCAAGAGAATCCATAATTACTTACTGAAGTGTTTTTGTGATGTCTGCTTTAAAATCTTTCTCAGATAATTCCAACATCTGATCCCTCTCCATGTGCATGTATATTGATTGACTTTTTTCATTCAAGTTGTGAATTTCATGGTTCTTAGTGTGACTAGTGACTTTCAGTTGTATCTTGGACACTTTGGGTGTTATATTATGACACTGGATCCTATTTAATATCCTATTTTAGCAGGCAGACCCTTTACTGAGATGTAGCATGAGAGCCAGGCAGGTGTGTGATCAGCTTCCTGCAAGGACTTACTGACATCACCCTTGCAAAACTGGTGTGCTGACTCCCATTGTCTCGTTGCTGAAGGGTGGGCTAGAGTCCAGCTCCCTTCTGGCTCTACTGAAAACTTCCCAGTCAAGGAGGGGCACTGTCTCACACTACCTTGTGGCCTGCAATATGGAGTATAAGCTCAACTCCATACCAGGTCCTACTGAAACCAAGGTGGGTTATGCAGTCTGTTGACCAGTCTTCTTTTCACTACATGTCCCAACTTGTGGGTGCCTGGTGGGGGTAGATGCTCAGCTCCCCATCTGACACCAGATGAGGAAGGAGCACAGTGGAGCGCTGACTAGCCCTGCGATGGTCAATCTCATTGCAGCCATTGGGTCTGGGGCTTCAGTTCTCCCCTGCACTTTGTCCATATTGGGGGTGGGGGAAGGTGAAATTCTGACCAGCCTCAACTCACACCTTTCATGAAGTCCTCTGGTTTCTCAGGGTGCGTGGAAGCCCTCAGCTCTCTGGCTTTATGAAGGCTGGGGAATTAGAGCACTTCCTGCTTCTGCCAAGCTGGAGATGGAAGATGAGATGCCTATTTGGCCCCTGACACCATGGGTGGGGGAATCTAAGCACTGTCATCAGCTTCTGCAGAGCAGGAGTAAGGAGACTGAAAGGGCAGCTCATTGCCAAGCCCCACCAAAGACACATGGCAGTGGGAGAGGGTGTTTTTCCTGTTGATTTTTAAAGTGAATAGATCATGTATTGTCAAAAAGGTTTTCTGTTCTAGTAGGCACAATTTTCCTAGTCCTTTGGCTAGGAGAAACAGGCTTTCCTTGGAATTTATTTTTCCTATGCCTATTAGTGGTTCTGGGTAAGAGGCTTCTGCAGCAGCCTCTCTGGGGTACTGGGTACTGGGAAACAATAAGGAAACCAGGGTACACACTGCCATGTCATTCCTCAAGGACCAAGATCCCTTTCTTCTTCCCACCTTTCAGAGCATTCCCATATGTGCTTGTTGTCTTATGGTCATGATTTTTTCAGTTTAAGAGGGAGGATCTGGGAGGAATGGGTAGTACATTATTTTTTTATTAATTTTTAAAATTTTGAGAAATTTTTAAAGTTACAAACAATAATGTAATAAGCATATGCCCATATTCTCAAATGAATCAATTATAAACATTTTTCATATTTGTCCCATATTTTTGCTCTCTACTTTTTCATTTCCTTTTACTTCTTTTAATAGAGATATGGCTTAAATAGCGCTAAAGGGCATGTATTTGAATATACAGCTGGATGAACTTTTCCATACGTACACTCCTGAAACGGAGCAGGACCCTATGGTCCTTCCCCCACCTCGCCACATCCTCAGCCTGCTTTTGTCTGTGGAAAAACTTTACCCAAGGAATAAGTTTAATCAGAGAAGTGGGAAAATGCAGAAACAAAGGAAAACTGTCAAAGGAGACAAAATAATAATAGTTTAGTCATGAAGCATAGTCAAGGACATTCAGTTCCTCCTTAAGGTCTCAGGTAATATTCTGAGCCATGTCCTGTGAGCTGTCTTATGGATACTGAAAACCCCACCAGGTAGAAGTTAACTACATAATGACCAGGCTGTAGCCAGGACATAAGCTGCCACAATTCTGAGAATTGGCCTCAAAGAAATGGAAACAAATCAACCCTGGAACTGAAGATTAACTGTACCTAAAACAATCAAGATGACGCTGGTCAGACCACCAATGACCAATTTCAAGATGACTGTCAGAGATGACTGTACTGTTTCTACATGTAGCCCCGTCCCTCTGTCTATAAAAGCTGTTTTCCACTGACTGTCAGTGACAGGGATTCAGCCTTTGGACAGGTGTCCAACCCCGGTTGCTGGCATCCAAAATAAAGCAAACTTTCGTTTCCACCAACCTTGCCTGTTTATTGGCTTTTGAGCAGCAAGAAGCTGGACCCCACTTTCGGTTACACTCATGTAATTTGCCACCCAGAGTGGAATGTGGAACACTTCCTTCCCCAGGAATTTCTTTCATTCCCCTTTGCCATTAATAACTACCCCTCCCCTCTGCAGTGGGAAGCACTCCTCTGACCTCCGTCACCATATACTAGGTGTGCCTGCTTTTGGACGTCATATTAATGGAATCATGTCTCATAGTTTTTCATTTTGTTTGGTTTTTGTGTTTCTGGCTCCTCTGTTTCAACATAATGTTTTTGAGATTCATCCACAGCGTTGTGGATCAGTAGTTCCTTTGATTGCTTAGTAGTACCTATTATTTGAATATTTCATGGCTTGTTTATTCATGCTCCTGTTAATGAAAATAATCTTCTGGAGGAGACAATTAGAAGGCTTCTATTTAAAAAGATCTCCAAAGATCTTTTGGAGTCTTTATTTCCTATTTGGTCAGTTACTAAGCTTAGCTGTATACCACATCACTTTTCTTTCAAAAATTCTTATTTGTAACATGAGTGATATAAAATACTACTCATATATTCTTATTTATTAAGTCATAATTATGCATATATACCAAGATTGTCCTGTTTACTATTCCTTTCTCTCTTGTTTCCTCCTGAAATCTGATTTGATTTATATGTTATTTATTTTTGTGAGAACACAGATTGCTGCCCCTCTCCCATTTCTTAATTGTATTTCTAACATGTGCCCAGGTGAGGCTGACACAGCTGGTCAGAGGACCATTCTTTGAGAACCACTGCCCTAGATACAGACTGTTACCCAGGTGATGCTAAGATCATATGCCAAAGGCCTACTTCACCAAGGAGAGAGCAGTGAAACCAGCTGGGAGAAGTATGCAGGGAACTCGGAGAGCAGGAGCTCCAGAGAAGATGGATTTCCTAGTGCCCTCCCTCTCTCATCACACCCCTCACCATCTCACTTCCTTCTTTTTTTATTTTAATTTTTATTGGAGTATAGTTGATTTACAATGTTGTATTAGTTTTAGGTGTACAGCAAAGTAAATCAGTTATAAATATACATATATCCACTCTTTTTTTTTAGATTCTTTTCCCATTTAGGCCGTTACAGAGTATTCAGTAGAGTTCCCTGTGCTCTACAACAGGTTCTTATTAGTTATCTATTTTATATATAGTAGAGTGTATGTGTCAATCCCAATCTCCCCGTTTATCCCTTCCCCCCTTACCGCTGGTAACCATAAGTTTGTTTTCTACATCTGTGACTCCTGTTTTGCAGATAAGTTCACTTGTACCCTTTTTTTTAGATTGCACATATAAGCTATATCATATGATATTTGTCTTTCTCCCTTCCTTCTTTGATGTGAAGAGTCAAAGAAGCTTCTCCCCTTCCTTGCCTGTCCAGAGAAACCTCTGAAAATCCTCCAACCCAGAAATATGGGCATTGCAGAGCAGTCAGAAAATCCTAACACCAGCATTATCAAATGCACATAGGAAGTCTCAAGAGTATACAGATAGTGAGAAAAAAGAAAAAAGAAAAACTGCTTAAACTGGTGGAAGATATCATGTAAATACTTCTTAATTTCCTTGCCTCAAAGGAATGAGATTCAAACATAAGGAATTTTATTATTATTTCACTTATTATTATTTTTACTTTAAGACATGATTATGAATTTACTATTAAAATAAAACCCCAATTGGCTGTTCCTGTCACAGAAAACTCTCAAAATAAAATACTTTCCAACAGATAAGACATTAAACAGATTTGAATTATTAATGTTAATATTTTTAGTAAAGATGAAACCAGGAATTTTTCATAGAAAAAAAATCAGAAGCAACCAGACTAGTTATTGCATACATAAAAATACCTCGCCATAAAATACATGTCTGGAAACTAGTGCATTTTTCAGTCCTCAGGCATGAGAACAGGCCAGTCTCAGGTGGGGCTGTCTCCAGCACCACTTCTTCTCTATTGGTGAAAAAGGGAAAGAACAGAAGACAGTCATTGGAGTCTATTTAGGGCTTCCACCCATTTTTGGATTGGTTTTGTTCATTATTGAGCTTCATGAGCTGCTTATATAATTTTGGAGATTAATCCTTTGTCAGTTGTTTTGTTTGCAAATATTTTCTCCTGTTCTGAGCATTGTCTTTTTGTCTTGTTTATGGCTTCCTTTGTTGTGCAAAAGCTTTTAAGTTTCATTAGGTCCCGTTTGTTTGTTTTTATTTCCATTACTCTAGGAGGTAGGTCAAAAAGGATCTTGCTGTGATTTATGTCATAGAGTGTTCTGCCTAAGTTTTCCTCTAAGAGTTTTATAGTGTCTAGCCTTTCATTTAGGTCTTTAATCCATTTTGAGTTTATTTTTGTGTATGGTGTTAGTGAGTGTTCTAATTTCATTCTTTTACATATAGCTGTCCAGTTTCCCAGCACCACTTATTGAAGAGGCTGTCTTTTCTCCATTGTATATTCTTGCCTCCTTTGTCAAAGATAAGGTGACTATATGTATGTGAGTTTATCTCTGGTCTTCTCATCCTGTTCCATTGATCTATATTTCTGTTTTTGTGTCAGTACCATACTGTCTTGATTACTGTAGCTTCATAGTTTAGTCTGAATTCAGGGAGCCTGATTCCTCCAGCTCTGTCTTTCTTTAAAAAAAAAACATACAGATTGCAAACAAACACATGAAAAGATGCTCAGCATCACTAATCATTAGAGAAATGCAAATCAAGACCACAATGAGGTATCACTTCACACCAGTCAGAATGACCAGCAAAAAAATCTACAAACAGTAAGTGCTGGAGAGGATGTGGAGAAAAGGGAACCCTCCTGCACTGTTGGTGGGAATGTAAATTAATACAGCCACTATGGAGAACAGGATGGAGGTTCCTCAAAAAACTAAAAATAGAACTACCATATGACCCAGCAATCCCACTACTGGCCATATACCCTGAGAAAACCATAATTCAAAAAGAGTCATGTACCACAGTGTTCACTGCAGCACTCTTTACAATAGCCAGGACATGGAAGCAACCTAAGTGTCCATCAACAGATGAATGTATAAAGAAGATGTGGCACATATTTACAATGCAATATTACTCAGCCATAAAAAGGAACGAAATTGAGTTATTTGTAATGAGGTGGACAGACTTTAGATCTGTCATACAGAGTGAAGTAAGTCAGAAAGAGAAAAATAAATACTGTATGCTAACACACATATATGGAATCTAAAAAAAAATTTCTGAAGAACCTAGGGGAAGGACAGGAATAAAGACGTAGATTTAGAGAACAGACTTGAGGACACAGTGGGGGAAGGGGAAGCTGGGACGAAGTGAGAGAGTAGCATTGACATATATACAGTACCAAATATAAAATGGATGGCTAGTGGGAAGCTGTTGCATAGCACAGGGAGATCTGCTCGATGCTTTGTGGTGACCTAGAGGGGTGGGATAGGGAGGGTGGGAGGGAGATGCAAGAGAGAGGGCATATGGGGATATATGTGTACATATAGCTGATTCACTTTGTTATGCAGCAGAAACTAACACAACATTGTAAAGCAATTAAACTCCAATAAAGATGAAAACACAAATTTTTAAAAAGGAAACAGTCAATTTAGATGAATCCCTCATGAATTCTCATGTTTGAAATCAGAAGATCTTCAGCCTCATTTTCAAAAGTACTACTTTATTAAAAATTATTACTTTAGGTATTAATCAACAGAGATGCTACTGCAATCAACTTTAAAAGACAAAGACAAAATTGTACTGGTGACTTTTTCAAGGGCAACTGATAGGTATATCCAATTACAAATTTGGTGAATGGAGAGAATATTCAGTTATTCTGTGCTTCCCAGATACTTTTAAAAAATTAAGTATCTTAAAGTTTTTGGTACAAATCACATGGCATTTAACAGCCACAGACATCAAAGAGGCTCTGCCCTATTATATATTTTTCATATAATTACGGCTCCTTTAAAAGAAACAGCACTGCTCTAGAGAAGTTTTTATTTGTAATCCAAAGAAGATCAGCTTATTTTTCCACTTAGTTATAGAAATTACCACCAAGTAATAGGCAATAAGAGAATGAAAGTTCTTTTATAAAGTCAAAGGAAGTCATCTCCAGAGTCAGAGAGTAATCAATCCACATGCAGCTCAGTACTATTTATTCCTTTGCAAAATGCTTCAGTGACATACATTATGGTGTGTATACACGAGTTCTATATTTGCATTATGTGGAGGCTTAAGTACTGAATTCCAATTATTCCACATTCACAGAGAAATATATCCACGTATTACACTTCCATTCATACTCACTACATAAATGTTTTCTTTAAAGTTGCACAGAAAAATAAACATAACACTGCTGCAAACAGATGTCTCCACCTGAGTTTCACAGATTTATTTCTTTTTCTTCCAAATTACATCAAATATCACATGGTCCTCAAGTGGTCCCTCTGGACCACACGTGAGAGGGTGGTCATCCCCCCTTCAATAGCATCCCTTTCCCTCTGGGAACCCAGAAGGAATAATGATGCTTGCTGCTGTGGTGTCGGACCATTTTCTTCTGTTGATTATCTGATGTTTTGGGAAATACCAGCTCCTCTCCATCTATATGTATTTTAAAACAAAAAAACCCAATGTCATTCTTTAAACTGTTAAGAGGCCTCCCATCCAGTTTCTCATGTTAATTTCACAACTGTTAATTAACTGCACAAATATCATACTGCTCTGATTTTTTTTTTTTTTTTTTTTTGCGGTATGCGGTCCTCTCACTGTTGTGGCCTCTCCCGTTGCGGAGCATAGGCTCCGGATGCGCAGGCTCAGCGGCCATGGCTCACGGACCCAGCCGCTCCGCGGCATGTGGGATCTTTCCGGACCGGGGCACGAACCCGTGTCCCCTGCATTGGCAGGCGGACTCTCAACCACTGCGCCACCAGGGAAGCCCCTTGCTCTGATTTTTTAAAGTTAAAAATGGATGAATATGGCAAATTTCTCAAGAATTAAAACAGAGTATTAATGAACAATTTAATGTTCAATGTAAGCAGCACTTAAAAATGAATTTATTGCGACTCTTATCTATAAAATGACATCATTTCACCAGAAGGAGAGGGCAATCATGTTGGTGTCTTTCCACTTTGATTTGCCCTCACATTTCTATGCTATGTTTTTCTCCTATAAGATTTTTGTGGCTAAAGGGTATCAAAACTGTCTGTTATGCTTCAGGGGCAAGCATAAAGGGCCAGTCGTTCTGTAAATGAAAACAATTACAATAATTGAAACTGAGCAAAGTATTTCTGAGGTCCACTGCTGGAGGAAGATGTGCTGAGGTAAGAGTCATTCTCTTCTTCTTCTCTGCTGGAGGTAAGAGTCATTCTCTACTTGCTGCCTCTTCTGATCTTGGGGAAAGATGCACCTTCTTTAGACTCAAGACTTACTCTGTTTAAGTTCTTAATATCTAGAAGTCAACAAAATGTCACCCAGAAACACTCAAAACTGTATTAGACTACAAAAAGAAAATAAGAGAGCTTCTTATAGGTTAAATTGTGTCCCCTCAAAATATGTCATACTAACCCCCCCAGAGCATGTGAATGTGAACTTATTTGGAATTAAGATCTTCGCAGATGATCAAGTTAAGATGAAATCATTGGGGTGGGGGCTAATCTGATTGTGTCCTTATAAAAAGAGGAAATTCATACACAGACATGCACAGTGAATATGCCACATGAAGATGAAAGCCGACATCAGGGGTGATGTATGTAAAAGCCAAGGAACACACAGATTGCCAGCAAGTCACCAGAAGTTAGGAGAGAGTCCAGGAAAAGGATTTCTCTCACAGCCCTCCAAAGGAACAAACCCTGCTGACATCCTGATCTCGGACTTCTGGCCTCTAGGACTGTGAGACAATACATTTCTGTGGTTTAAGCTGTCCAGCCCTGTAGCACTTTTTAGCAGCCCTAGCAAACTAATTCTCTGCTACATTAAGTATTCCATGCTATGAATAAAATAAGAAAGAAAGATAAATGAATCCCTGTGGCTTTTCTCACATTCCAAATCTGCTAGAGTCTAAAATGTAAGCGGGAGAAGTTGGAGCAGGGCGGTGGGGTGGGCCGCATCTGCTTCCCCCGTGTGCACTGCAGCTTGGAGCACATCTGGACGCACAGCCTGCTGGGAAGTGAATGAATTTTCACAGTGAGCATTCAAATGGTAGATTAGTGTTTCCAGGTGCTTATGTCCAACCATCAGTCCTGCTTAAAAATAGCTGGAGTGTGCCACAAGTAAATGCTTTTATCTCTACTGCTATGCGAGGATGAAGGAGAGCATCCCAGGACTGTGTGTAAAGGGCACAGGTGTCCATGTCAGACCCTCACTAGCTCTGTGACCTTGGACACTCAGTTAGAGACATGATCTCTTAGAAGTACTTCTACTAAGAAGAAGTCATTTCTTGTCTTCTTATTTTTGAAATATATTAATCTAATTGTCTCCAAAAGCAAAATATTTAGGAATCCTTCACTATTCAAGCATTGACCCTAAAATAATAAAAAAAAACACAAGATTACCATTTCAATGAATACTTTTTTAAAATTAAGTTATAAGACTATTTTCTTACATATAAAGAATTAAGAATAAATATATTCTACTTAAACTCCCCCCCTCAGAATAATGTAGTCTCAAAAAAAGACCCCAAAAACATCAATTAAAGAAAATAAATGGTGTTACAAACTCATATTGATAAAATTTCAGAAACATGAATATCATAGATTAAAGAAATCTGAACACTAACTTAAATAGCAATATATTTCATTTTTATATTAACTTTTAAAACGTTTTTAGTAACTAAAAAATTATCCTGAGAAGATTCATCTGCCTTGTGAATTCATTTTATCAAACAGTAAATGTGACTTGTTCACGTTTAGAACACTGGAAACGTGTATTTTAATATTTTATGTAGTGGGACCGTCCTTACAAAAGCTTTTCCCATTGCTTATATTGTTTAAAGTGAGGCAAAATCTCACATATAATTGTAAATACTTCCTTCATCCTTTCCTCTATAAACTCCTTTTTGATGGCTCCTGCTATGTATACTCCACATATGCCAGAATTTAATCATTCTTAAATCTTCCATGGTCTTTTAACAAAATGGAGGTTTTTACTTATAAATTTTACGTAAATTTTAGATTATTTGTAGTAGAGATACAAAATTTTTATTTTATTATGAATCTGTGAGAATCTAATTGAGAATCCCAAAACACAGCTTTGGCTATATACTTTTCCTTTTTTTTTTTTTTTTTTTGCCAGTAAAATTTTCCTTCACAGTGTGCAAAATTATACTAAGTGAAAATTAGTAATAAACACAAGTAACTAAACTGAATGTGGGAAGTAACATCTATAATGTATGCTATAAATATTCATATTATATTATCTATATAAATAAATAGTACATTTATTTATTTCATGACAATCCTACCTTATATTGTGCAACTAAATATCACAAAATAGCTCTTGTACTAGTAAAAAAAAATTAACCAATTTGGGTTTTGGTGGTTATTTTCACTCTTAGCTAAGCCTTCAAATCACCAAGTGTACATTAGTAAGTACAGCAAAGGCACAACTGAGTTTCCATTTTCAGTCAGTAATTCATCAGTCACATGATCTCAATGTCAAATCACCTTCTTGAGGGGGATGGTTTGGATCCATTCCATGGAGTTCACATCAATGATATCCACTGCATTTTCACTGTACACTGAGAGATATGGGGCATTGTAACCTGGGACAAGTGGAGCAGGTGACAGCAAGCATGGACTTCATGATTCATTTTTTAATTGGAATTTTTATTAGGATAATTATAGATTCACATGCAGTTGTAAGACTAACACAGAAAGATCTCTTGCATGCTCTGCTCAGTTTTCCCCAATGTAACATTTTGCAAATCTAGCATACTGACATTGATAGAGATGACCTATCCATCTCAAGCAGATTTCCCCAGTTATACTAGCACTCATGTGTGTGGATGTCTGTGTATGTCTGTTTGTGTGTGTGAAGGTATATATAATTATATCATCTGTGTAGGTTCAGGTGTCTACAGCCAAAGTCAAGATACAAAATAACTCCAAGGATCCCTCATTGTGCCTTTTTATAATCTCACTCACCTTCATTCCATCCTCCCCTCCTTCCTTAATCCCTGGGAATCAGTATATTCTGTACTCCATTTCAAAAATTTTGTCATTTCAAAAATGCTACATGAAAGGAATCAATTTCCTCTAAGATCAGGAACAAAACAAGGTTGTCCACTCTCACCACTATTATTCAACATAATTTGGAAATTTTAGCCACAGCAATCAGAGAAGAAAAAGAAATAAAAGGAATTCAAATCAGAAAAGAAGAAGTAAAGCTGTCCCTGTTTGCAGATGTCATGATACTATACATAGAGAATCTTAAAGATGCTACCAGAAAACTACTAGACTAATCAATGAATTTGGTAAAGTAGCAGGATGCAAAATTAATGCACAGAAATCTCTTGCATTCCTATACACTAATGATGAAAAATCTGAAAAAGAAATTAATGAAACACTCCCATTTACCATTGCAACAAAAAGAACAAAATACCTAGGAATAAACCTACCTAAGGAGACAAAAGACCTGTATGCAGAAAACTATAAGACACTGATGAAAGAAATTAAAGATGATACAAACAGATGGAGAGAATTACCATGCTCTTGGATTGGAAGAATCAACATTGTGAAAATAACAATATTACCCAAAGCAATCTACAGACTCAATGCAATCCCTACCAAACTACCAATGGCATTTTTCACAGAACTAGAACAAAAAATTTCACACTTTGTATGGAAACACAAAAGACACCGAATAGCCAAAGCAATCTTGAGAAAGAAAAACAGAGCTGGAGGAATCAGGCTCCCTGACTTCAGACCATACTACAAGCCTACAGTAATCAGGACAGTATTGTACCGGCACAAAATCAGAAAGATAGATCAATGGAACAGGATAGAAAGCCCAGAGATAAACCCATGCACATATGGGCACCTTATTTTGTTTTGTGGGGGTGGGGGTTACGCGGGCCTCTCACTGCTGTGGTCTCTCCCGTTGCAGAGCACAGGCTCTGGACACGCAGGCTCAGCAGCCATGGTTCACAGGCCAGCCGCTCTGCAGCATGTGGGATCCTCCCGGACTGGGGCATGAACCCATGTCCCCTGCATTGGCAGGCGGACCCACAACAACTGTGCCACCAGGGAAGCTCTGGTCACCTTTTTTTTTTTTTTGGTCTCCTTATTTTTGATAAAGGAGGCAAGAATATACAGTGGAGAAAAGATGGCCTCTTCAATAAGTGGTGATGGGAAAACTGGACAGCTACATGTAAAAGAATGAAATTAGAACACTCCCTAACATCATACACAAAAATAAACTCAAAATGGATTAAAGGACCTAAATGTAAGGCTATAAAACTCTTAGAGGAAAACATAGGCAGAACACTTTATGACATAAATCACAGCAAGATCCTTTTTTACCCACCTACTCGAGACATGGAAATAAAGACAAAAATAAACAAATGGGACTAATGAAACTTAAAAGCTTTTGCACAGCAAAGGAAAACATAAACAAGACTAAAAGACAACACTCAGAACGGGAGAAAATATTTACAAATGAAGCAACTTACAAAAGATTAATCTCCAAAATTTATAAGCAGCCCATGCAGCTCAATATCAAAAAAAAAAAAAAAAAAAAAAAAAAAAAACAGGCCAATCCAAAAATGGGCAGAAACTCTAAATAGGCATTTCTCCAAAGAATATATACACATTGCCAACAAACACATGAAAGGATACTCAACATCACTAATCATTAGAGAAATGCAAATCAAAACTTCAGTGAGGTATCCACCTCACACCAGTCAGAATGGCCAGCATCAATAAATCTACAAACAATAAATGCTAGAGAGGGTGTGGAGAAAAGGGAGCCCTGTTGCACTGTTCATGGAAATGTAAATTGATACAGCCACTATGGAGAACAGTATGGAGTTTCCTTAAGAAACTAAAACTAGAACTACCTTATGGCCCAGCAATCCCACTACTGGGCATATACCCCGAGAAAACCATAATTCAAAAAGTCATGTACCACAATGTTCATTGCAGCTCTATTTACAATGGCCAGGACATGGAAGCAACCCAAGTGTCCATCGACAGATGAATGGATAAAGAAGATGTGTCACATATATACAATGGAATATTACTCAGCCATAAAAAGAAACGACATTGAGTTATTTGTATTGAGGTGGATAGACTTAGATCTGTCATATGGAATCTAAAAAAGTAAAAAAAACTGTTCTGAAGAACCTAGGGGCAGGACAGGAATAAAGACGCAGAGGTAGAGACTGGACTTGAGGACACAGGGAGGGGGAAGGATAAGCTGGGACAAAGTGAGAGGGGCCTGGAAATATATATACTACCAAATGTAAAATGGATAGCTAGTGGGAAGCAGCCACATAGCACAGGGAGATCAGCTCAGTGCTTTGTGACCTCCTAAAGGGGTGGGATAGGGAGGGTGGAAGGGAGACGCAAGAGAGAGGATATATGGGGATATATGTAAAGTTGATTCACTTTGTTATAAAGCAGAAACTAACACATCATTGTAAAGCAATTTTACTCCATAAAGATGTTAAATAAATAAATGGAATCATATGGTATTCATGATTAATTATATCTGCTAAGCCCAAATACATTATAAAAAATACCTTCAGAGTGGAATCCAAAGAAAATCCCATAATAATATTATATTATCATATAATATCTGCCTCAAAATCTTTTTTTTGATACACAGGGTTAACATAAATTAAAATGGCACATAAATGATGCGCATGGGTCAAATTATATAGTACAACACGTATGTAAAGTCTGACAACAATCTTTCTAACACCTACATCTAACAGCAGCTTTATTAAGAAATTTCATAATATTTCAAAATCTGTGGTTCCTAAACCAGGTCAACTCCCAAAAAGAATATAGTGTAAGATTAGAAAAGTATATCTGGGGAGTGAAATTAATGAGCAAAGCAGAAAGAACTTCCAGCCAGTAACATTTTTGGAACTTTCCACTTTATTAATAACAACATCTTATGGCTCCTGAATACTCACCTCAACATGAATATGTCTCCCCATTAAAGCAACAGCAATATAATTAACAACACTTCCTACACTCATGTTGTGCCATCTCTTCCCTTTTTCCTGTGGTCAACTCTTGAAAGTGTCATTTACATTTCACATCCTCCACTTCCCAGCCCTACTGACACCCAGTCCATGGCAATCTGACTTGTGTCTTAACCCATCCATTAAAACTGCTCTCACTACAAGCCATTAACCGTCCATTAGTCCTAAAACCAACAGACACGTTTCAGTCTTTGTCTTACTTGAAAGCTCAGCAATACTTGCCTCCTACAATTCTCCCTCTCAGTTTCCTTTGTGGGCTTCTTGCTCTCTGACCATCTCTCTAATATTTATGTTTCTTGGTCCTCTGGCCTATGTCCTATTCTCTCTCACTCTGTTTACTCTCGCACTGGAAGTACAAACTCAGCGTGTCCAAGGAACCAGGCTGATAATGCCAGAAACTAGTCATTGATTTTAGCTTTACCACAAATGGGATGGCCAGACATTGTGTGCTCTGATGCGTTCAGTGTGACATACAAAACTAGTAAGAAATTACTCTTATTAGAAGCCATTAATGCTCATTTTCAGTTGTAGGAAAGTCAGGATGTAGAGGAAGAAGTTAGAAAGCACCACAAGGAAACAGACAGATCCAGATTGTAGAACATCCTACAGTAGAGCAAATCAATGGTGTGGAAAACCACTCAGGATTAAAAGATATTTAAGATATAACCATAACATGCCATGTGTGGACCATTTTTGGATTCTGATTCCAAGAAATACACTGTCAAAAGAGATGTCTTTATGGTAATCAGCAATATTTGAATATGGACTACTGGATGGTAAAAAAGAATCATTGGTAATTTCTTCAGAGGTGATAATAGCGATGTGGTTTTATGAGAAAATGACCATATTTTTAGAGATGTATGTTAAAGTGTGTAGAAGTGGAATGAAAATAATGTTTGGGATTTTATTTCAAATACTTCAACAACTCAACAAAAAAGAAAAAATATTAAGTTATCATATACCTTCCTCCTCTGTCCATCCGAATCTGTCCCACCTTGTGTTTTATTATCTCAGTAATATCAGTGGCATCACTCATTTTCTCAACTAGGAAATCCTGATTCTCTGGTCCCTGAGCTTCCACTTCTAATCAAAGCTTTGTAAAGCAAAGTTTTTTCAATTATATCTCCTCAATATCCCTCAACTTGTCTCCTCTCCATCCCAACTGTCTCTACCATACATAATTTTAATCCACAATTTCTACAATGACCTCCTAGTTGGTCTCTTGGGCTCCAGTCTCACCTCTCATTTATCGTTTACCTCACCACTAGAACCTAGGGATTTTTCTGAAGTGCAACTCTAGCCATGTCAGTGTGTCTGTGATCTGGCTCATGAGAACTTCTCCAGTCCCATCTCTTGAACTCTTATCTTGAACTCCATGCCTGAAACAGTGAACTTATTATAGTTCCTCACAAAATGCTGTATCAATGGCCTTTTCCAGTTATGACAGAGTCATCTGCCATTAGAATTACCCTCCCACCATCAACACTTATAAAAATGGACAAGTCATATGAAATAACTGTTTTTAGGCATTAGTTAGTAGGAAGCACAGGACTGCCATTCATAAAAGAAGATAAATATATAAGGTGGGTCCCACATTCCCCTGTTTCTCTGCCTAAGGGAAATTTCCAAAACTGCTATGCAGGAAAATGGAACCCAAGCAGAGAGTTGAAGTTTTGCCAGACAGAGGAAACAGATTCTAATGTGTCTGGAATTTGCGAGACAGAGTACACAGAGGAAAGAGCCACAAAGAAAGGTGTCCCAGAAATCTGCACAGCTGTTCCCTTGAACTTCCTGGCCAAATCCAAAACTGCACACAGACAGAGCAAGATTCCACAAGACTCACACAGAGCATTGAGAGTGAACAGAAATTTCATAGGTAGTACAGTGCTGGAAAGACATTAGATTTCTGAACCAGAGTAGAGAGACATTGGTGAAAACCCTAGGCATTCACTTGAGACCCAGAAAGGCCATTCTTTGGGCATGAGGACTAGAAGAAAAGACAAAATAGGCCCACCCTAACAAAGTCTAATTCCAAGACTCAGAAAAACTAAAGTAATTCATCAGTAGGTTGTTTGTCAGAACAAAACACACAACACCCTCTAGAGAAATACATAATATAACCCAGAGTCCCTGTATCATAGCATTCATAATGTCCAGCAAAGATTAAAAAAAAAATAAGAGCTGTAAAAAAGCAGGAAAATAACAGCTTTAATCAAAAAAAAAAAAATCAGTAGAAGCAGGCCCATAGAGGCCATATGTTGGAATAATTATAAATAATTGTATAAATAGTTTAAGACTTTGTGAAAAAATATAAACAAATTGGCAGAGAGGAGAAATCTAGCAAAGAAATGGAAATTTCAAAAAGAATACTTGAAATTATAGAACAGAGGAATATAATACCTGAAATGCTTTAAAATCCCTGGACAAACCAGGCGTAAAAGATCAGTGAAACTGAAGATATAATCAATATAAATTATCTAAACTGAAGTAGAGAAGGAAAAAAGATTTTTAAAAAACAGAGCCTCAACAACTTGTAGAACAAAGTCAAGAGGTCTAATATACATGTAATTGGATCTCCAGAAAAGATAAAATAGGTTAAAAAAAATTTTAGAAAATATAATGCCTAAACATTTTCCAAAATTAATGACAGATATCAATCTTCAGATCCAAAAAGTCCTGAAAATCCTCAGCAGAATATATACAAAGAAACTCACATGTAAACACATCGCAGTCAAATTGCTGAAAACCAAAGATAATGAGAAAATCTTAAAGTCTGCCAAATAGAAAAGACAGAGGGAACAACAATAAAAATGGTTGATTTCTCACTGGAAACAATGGATACCAGAAGAAAATAGAATGACATTTTTTAAGTGCTGAAAGAAAAAAATGCTTCTCATTTTTTTAGCTGGCCTTTCCAGACTCACCAATTTGGATTGTGTCCCTCCTACATGCTCCTGTAGAATACTGTATTCCCCTATCACAGCACTTGCTTAATTTAATTATTGATCTCATATCATGATTATAATCTCAATAAAGATACAGACTATTTCACCATGTTTAATATTGTGCCCTTAACTTTTAGCATAGTAAGTTCATATTAAGTGCTCAATTACTATTCTCTAAGTGAATTAAAAATGCTGTATTAAATTTATAAAATGATGGCCTGCATCAATGAAATATCAAATAGGCTAAAATTATTTAGGAACATTCTATGTAGACTTTACATAAGCTAAATCTAAAAGGCAAAATGTAATCTACTTAGTAAATATTTCTTATGGTTAATTAATGCTTATGTGATTTTCAGTGACCATGAAGATATCTACTTAGGACCTTACAAAAAGCAACAACCTGAATTAATAATATATTCAAGGTAAATTATCCTATGAATATAGTATAAATTAAAGGCTAAGTTATTTCACATGTATGGCTTAGATATAACTTCTTTAGAGCTATTCTACTTAAAAAGACATAGACAACTTAGGAAAATTCTTCAGTGATGTAGTTTTCAAAAATAAAACCATCATTAACAATATTTAGTCATATGATATAGAATTGTAATAACAAGGTTGGAAAGGTACAGAGAGACAAGGAAATAAATTGTAAGGTAGCCTTACGGAAATAACTTGGATTTGCTGGCCACATCAGTTCAACTGGCCTAGATCTGAGGCCCCTGTTGTCAGTGTAAATGTCAACGCTCTTAAAACATAACAGATACTCAGTACTAGAGATCTCAGTTGCACAGAGAGCGTCCACTGGTTGATGTGCAATAAATGACAGTGTAGGGTCATGGGAGTGCAGCATCTGTATGGAATTCCTTCTCTCCTCAAGGGGTATCTCAGGAATCCTGATTGGAATCCTACACAGAGCTATTTGCTGAAGATGCCCATCCACTGGACATTGGTTGGGATTTGGAGCTCTTTAAATTTTCTGTGAGAAATTTTCTTGCTCTGAAACAGCTCATAACAGAAGATTTGGCTTTTCCTAGCCACACAGAGGCATGTATGGGCCCCTTGGCACACTGTTCCAGAAATCATGGTCTCGCACCCTTTGGTTTCTGCCAGCTTGTGAATATCAGTCTTTCGTCCATCCAAAGCTGACATGGGAAACAGCTGCACATGGTGACTTCGTCCTGAGATCACTGCAACCATCTGGCCATGGGGGATAAGCTCAATCTGGTGAATCTTCATGTAGCCAATGCGAATAATTTCTACACAAGTAAGCATATTTGTAAGTCATTTTAAAATTCTAAATAACTTCTGTTTACTTATTTCAACTGTTCTCCAAATTTTACTCATAAGCAATTAAGACATTTTTCCCAATAAAAATGATCTGATAAATCTTCTTAGTGTCATTAACTTGAGTAATTTCTCTACAAATAAAACAGCAAGTCACCTTCAAATAGCAATGCTTTCTTATTTTTTTATTTTCTTTATTGAGGTATATTTGACATATAACATTATATTAGTTTCAGGTGTACAACATAATGACTCAATATTTGTGTGTATTGAGAAATGGTCACCACAATAAATCTAGTTAACATCCAACATTGTAGATAATTACAATTTTTTCTTGTAATAAAAATTTTTAAGATCTACTCTCTTAGCAACTTTCAAATACACAATATAGTATTATTAACTATGATCATGTTGCTGTACATGACATACCAAGGACTTATTTTATGATTGGAAGTTTATACATTTAAAACCCCTTCACCCATTTTGCCCATTACCCCCACCTCTGGCAACCACAGATTGTTTTCTGCATCTATGAACGTGTTTGTTTAGATTCCACATACAAGTGAGATCATATGGTATTTGTCTTTCTCTGACTTCTTTCACTTAGAGTAACAACCTCGAGGTCCATTCATGTTGTCGTAAATGGGAAGATTTCTTTCTTTTTTATGGCTGAATATGATATTCAGCCATGATATATATATATATATATATATATATATATATATACACATATATAATGTATGTATGTGTATATATCTCACATCTTTATCCATTAATCCATTGGTAGACACTTAGGTTGTTTCCATATCTTGACTATTACAAATAACACTGCAAGGAACATGGAGGTGCGATATCTTTTCAAGTTAGTATTTTTGTTTTATTTGAATAACTATCCAGAAGTGGAATTGCTGGATCATATGGTAGCTCTATTTTTAATTTTTGAGGAACTTCAATACTGTTTTCCATATGGCTGCAACAATATACATTCTCATCAACAGTAAACAAGGGTTCTCTTTTCTCCACATCCTCACCAACACTTATTATTTCTTGGCTTTTTAATAATAGCTATTCTAACAGGTATGAGGTGATATCTTATTGTGGCTTTGATTTGCATTCCCCTAGTGATCTTGAGCACCTTTCATGTATCTGTTGGCCGTCTGTATGTCTTCTTTGGGAAAATATCTATTCAGGTCCTCTGTCCATCTTTTAATCAGATGGCTTAGTTTTTTTGCTATTGAGTTTTATGAGTTTTTATATATTTTGGATATTAACCCCTTATCAGCTATGATTTGCAAATATTTTTTCCCATTTGGTAGGTTGCCTTTTCCTTTTGTTGATGGTTTTCTTTGCTGTGCAGAAGAATGTTTTCCTATTTTAAAATTCTTTCCAATTATTACTCCAATGGATTTAAATCAGGTTCTAATAAAATCACAGACATAAACTCAAAGGGTAGGTTTGAGAAGGACCAAAAAGGGATAGGAAGAGCATAAGAGATCAAAAATTATATAGGTTAAAAAAATAATAATAATTATTCCATAGATAACATAATTACCTTAAACATAAAATTAGCATAATAAAGCACTAAACTCAGTCCTGAGATTCCAGACAGCAAGGCGAACACACTCAATGTCTGACAAGTGGAAATATACTGCTTTTTCTTTTTCTTTTTTCTTTTTTTGGCCTTGCCGAGCAGCTTGCAGGATCTAGATCCTACCAGGGATCAAACCCAGGGCCCCGGCAATGAAAGTGCCGAGTCCTAACCACTGGACCACCAGGGAATTCCCAATATACTGCTTCTTTAGGGGAAAAAACTGTCCTTTTTTTTCTGGCACTAAATTGATTCTTTTATTACACAAATATTTGTTGATTGACTACTATGTGCCAGGCACTGTTTAAGTGCATAAGATACAGTGCTGAACAAAAAGAGACAAGTCCCTGCTCTTATGCTGGCACCTGGTGGACCTTTCATGGGTCTCCTCACCAGGACTGAGTCACCCACACAGCATGGGAAGCCTTCAATGGAGAATAGCTAATGCCCTTCAAATGCAGGTTCTCCTTTAACTAACTTATCATTAGAGTGCAAGACATTCAAGAGAACATCTATATTACGATGACTCCTCTTCATTTCATCTACTCCCCCATTTCTCCCTCAAACAACCATTAGATCCAAACAAAAACAAACAAAACAAAAACAGAAACAGAGAACTCTGCGGTCTTATCTGGGAAGTATTCACTTTATGTTGTTACTCTTTGTGGTGTCAATGTACTAGTGGGGGAGGGGGATTCAAGCAGAAGTGTTTCCTTTCATGAACCAACTTGAAGATGGTAAACTAAGTTCTTACAGCGCACTTATTAGATAAAATCACTTGTGAAGATATTTGGACACACTACTATATATAAAATAGATAACCAGGAAGGATCTACTGAGAGCTCTACTCAATCTTCTGTAATAACCTATATGGGTAAAGAATCTGAAAAAGAATGAATACATGTGTATGTATAACTGAATCACTTTGCTGTACACCTGAAACTAACACAACATTGTAAATCAACTATACTCCAATAAATTTTTTTTTAAAAGATATTTGGGCTCTGGAAGATTATGGATCTCTGAAAGTAGAAAAGTCATCATTTGACTTGAAAGCACATCGAACCAGATGTGGAAAGTTTCTTTTACAGAAAAGAAGAGAACAACCTGATATTATTATTATTAGAGTTTAAAGTTATTCCAGAACAGTAAACACTCTCCTTACCATCTAAGGTAACGTGAACAACAAATAACCCTTCTTCACTTCCCAGAGCGATTCTTTTGTGATCTATATTTGACACATAAATTAAAATATCAAATATTTTGGGGGGCAAACATTAAGTGAAGCTAATAAGATAAACTGGACAAGTTTATCAATGTTGAAAAAGTTTCGAAGTCAAATTAAATATATATTTAGCAATACTACAGTGAAAAGAAACATAAGAATAAATAATTGGCACTATGATTTTTCTTTCACATTACAGAAATAAGCATAATAAAACATTACTTTTCTCAATAGAAAGATCATTTTGCAAAGTAATCTTTATGAATACTTGGAGAAAGTATAATATTCAAGTAATGATAAACTGTCAAATTTTCTATAAGTGATGTTTCATGAATGAAAAAATTTTATAAAATAATTTGGCGACCTTGGCCTGAGCTAAAACAGCATGGGGAGGTATGTCACAACATAGTGAGAACTAAAAAAGTGCAAAGATAGCACATTAAGTGAAGGCTTTGAATACAAAGCACAGACTTTACATATGTAAGCTCATTTAATCCTCTCCATAACTGAAAAACTGGAATTATCTGCATTTAACACATGAAGTTTAGTAGCTAGCTCCATGACCCCCAGGAGGAAATAGCTAAGTGGCTCTATTGTCACCAGCATCTAATGCAGAAGAAATGCTGTTTAAGAAATGCAAGTATTCTTGTCTATTGATAAAACTTTCAGTATTGATCTTAGCAATTCATTCATTGATTCACTTGATTTTCACTTATCTATTGAGTATTGGGCATTGGGATTTGAAAGACAGTCTCTGCCCTTAAGATAGGTAGTTCACAGTTACACACAGGGTCACACCCCTTATGTGTTTGGGGCCAGATGTGTTTGGGAACTCATAATTTTTCAGACTTGAAAAGGTAGATTGAAAAGACTTGAAAGGTAGATTAAAGAAACACCCTTTCAGGCAGGGCCTGGGAAGCCATCGTATAATCAAATATATTTTTGCAGAGAATCTGATGAGTAGCTGTGGGATAGAAGTGGAAAGACAACCCTCCACCCCCAGGTAAGCCTCATTCACTCAGGTTTTGCTGACAAATGAATTGTGGATAAAGTTAAGGTTTTCAGATTTCAACATTGGGGCTGTGGTGAAGTGAAGGAACCTAGCGGGATAAATGTTGTAAATCCATACCTATGATTGCAGCTGTCTGGGTGGTTTTGATCAGGGGTAACTTGCTGTCATAAGCCTCTTTCAGAACATAGACTGAGCGGTCTCTGGAATTACTTTTTCTCAATATTTTGTGCAATTCACTCAGCACACCCACCCACTCACTCTTCTCATTCTCGCTATCCGCTAAGATTGGGATTGAATATCTATTACTAGGTGCTGAGAGCTGGGAAGCTGTGATCTAGAATGATTTAAGGAATATCTAGGTTATAAGAAAGCAAACATTCTTTATGCCAGCCTGTCTAGCATTTTTCATAAAACTCACCATTGTTAAACGACACTTGTAATACAGTTACCCTCTTCCTAGTAGTAAAATAGATGACGTGAGTATCAGAAGCAGGCCAAAAGCAAAGTGTCAGAATCACGTCTATTTTGATCCTCATAAAACCACCCATGTTCTCTGACTACCTAAAATCTTGTACTTCATCAAATGAAAATAGCTACCATTTATTGAATGCTGACTCTGTACCAGAAACTGCTCTAAGAAATTGACATGTGTTAATTGATTAAATCCTCACAGAAACCTCAGTGGGTAGTTACTGCTATTCTCTCCATTTTATCAGTGAGAGGACAGGAGCACAGCAGGGTAGAATGCAGGCAGTCTGATGCCAGGACCTCCACTCTGAGACTTTCTATTTCTTTAATTCTAACACACAGCTTTGCATCTTTAGATTATCTCTGAAACGGCAATATGTTCTGCAACGGCAATCATCATGATCCATTGTGATATTACAGAATGTTAAGGAGTTTTTTGTTGTTAAGTTAGAAATATTCAAAAACACTTGTTTTCCTGGTTGCTACATGCCTATAACTTACATTATACCAGTAAATGGCAAATCAGATTTAAATTTTAAGATATATGATTAAGCTAGCAGAACTCTAAATTTATATATAAAACTTTCTTTTGTGAGCATGAAGTTAGCAGCAATGACTTTATAAATTCCCACTGTAAGTCAGTTCCAAATGGCCAGCTCTTTGTAGTCTCTTGGTGGTTGGGTACAGTCTAAATAGATGTCTATCTTTGCACTAAGGAACTAAGAATACTCCTGTCTGGCCTTTGTTAAACCAAGATTCCTAGGTTGACTGTAACCACATGGGTCTCGAGGGGATAACAATCCTTTGCTTTCTCTGTCACTTTATTTAATCCATTCCAGAATCACTTTTATTTTTTACATGAATTTTAAAGAGCAGAGTGTCTATATTTTAGAGTTTGCAAAACAACATCTTTCTCCAATTTTTCCATTTTGTACTCTTGGTTTGAATCTGAATTATGACTTCAAAATGTTGCCTCAGAGGAGACTTATTTTACAAAGTACCTCTAGTTTTAGAAGTTGCATATTCATGCTACTGCAGGTCCATGAATCGACGACCTTCCTCTATGTCTGATCCGGAAGTATATGGTCTCTCTTCCTCTGTTACTGTTTTTCCCTTCTTCTTTCACACCCCCCACCCCAGTACCATTCTGCTTTGTAAGCTTCCCCTGTTTTCAGCTATGAATTATATCTGTCCTGTTACCTTAGTGTGGAATGAATGGACACCCTCAGGAACATTTGTATTTTAAGTCTCAGATTTAACTGTAGAATGAAAGATGTGACACCTGCAAAAAGTTATTTATAGTATTTTTGAATAAGAATAAAGGGCTAGATTTCTTGTGGCAAGTGGGAGAGGGAGAGAAACTATCTCACAGCACTTTTAAAATCTCAACCTCCAGGTACCTTCAGTAACTCAAGGAGCCCTGACCCCTAGGAACAGGCAAAAAAGGGATGAAACAAAACATACAAGGGATCCAATGGCAGTATGCACACTTACCTTAAACATACGAGACATTTCCTTTCTCCTTGCAGGAATAAAATCAGAGGGCCAGACAGAACTAACAGAAAGTGCTCCATCCCTGAAGGAAAAGCGAGACACTGGGAGTGAGTAGAATCACCTGAAAGTGAGTAAAACAATAAATAAGCATAATCCTCAATTTCCCTGATTTTTAACATTCTTCTTTTCAGTAACTGACAGTGGTCAAAATATTGTATCAGCAGTACCCTGCCTGTCGCATATTATCAGAAAACGCAAGTTAACTCTGGGCTGTCCCTGATTCACCGTTCACAGGGAACTAGGAAGGAGCACCTGTCTGACTCCAAAGCCATGGTCCCTAGAATATGGGCCATGTGCCCTCAGATCAGCTCATCTGTATACTTTTTAAATGTTACCAAGATAGACTTGACATATAATAAACTGCACGTTTTTAAAGTGAACAATTAGGTAAGTTTTGATTTATGTATACACCTGTGAAACCATCACCACACTGTAGATAATGAACATGTCCATCACCCCCAAAAGTTTCTTTGTACAGCTTGCAACCCCTACCCCCCATCCTTAGCACTCTTCCCTCCTCCCCCACTGATCTGCTTCCTGTCACTCTAGATTAATTTACATTTTCTAACATTTTATAGAAATGAAATATACAATATGTGGTCTTTTTGTCTGGCTTTTTCTCAGCATAACAATTTTGTGATGCATTCATGTTGCCACATGGATGAATACTTCATTTCTATTTATTGTTGAGTAATATTTCATTGTATGGATATGCCACAACATATCTGTTCACCCATTAATGGGCATTCGGTTTGTTTCCAGTTTGGGGCTATTTTAAATAAAGCTGCTATGAATGTTCATGGTATGCTTTCTCTCGTAGAAATACCTAGGAGGAGAATGACTAGATCATATATTAGATGTGTGTTTAGCTTTTTATTATATGATTTACAAAGCAATATATGAGAGATCTAGGTCCTCCACATCCTCCCAATACTCGAAATGATCTTTTTAATTTTAATCTTTCTTATGATGTGAAGTGGTACCTCATGGCTATTTCATTTGAATTTACCTAATAGTTAATGGTGTTGAGCATGTAAGTATCTGTTATGTGCTTATTTGACATATGTATCTTCTCTATTGAAGTATCTTTTCAAATCCCTTGCCCATTTTTTAAATTTTTTTTTTTAATTGGGCTATTTTCTTATTATTGGGGTGGCCAAAAAGTGCGTTCGGTTTTTAAATAAAAGTAAAAGACACATTTTTCATTTTCACCAAGAACTTTATTGTACAGTGTATTCACCCTTTCTTTCCACTACCTTCTGCCATTTTTCAGGCAACTCCATAATTCCATCTTCCCCAAACATTTTATCTTTTTGAGCAAAGAACTGTTCCAGGTGCCTTTTACAGTCTTCCGGGGAAGTGAATTTTTTTCCATTAAGAGAATTTTGTAAAGACCGAAATAAATGGAAATCCGAAGGTGCAATGTGTGATGAATACGGAGGATGAATCAGCACTTCCCAGCCAAGCTGTAACAGTTTTTGCCTGCTCATCAAAGAAACATGCCATCTTGCGTTATCCTGATAGAAGATTATGCGTTTTCTGTTGACTTATTCTGGACGCTTTTCATTGAGTGCTGCTTTCAGTTGGTCTAATTGGGAGCAGCACTTGGAATTAATCGTTTGTTTTTCCGAAGGAGCTCATAATAGAGGACTCCCTTCCAATCCCACCATATACACAACATTACCTTCTTTGAATGAAGACCTGCCTTTGGTGTGGTTTGGTGGTGGTTCATTTCGCTTGCCCCACGATCTCTTCCATTCACATTGTTTTACAGTATCCACTTTTCATTGCCCATCACAATTTGTTGTAAAAATGGAACTTTTTCATTACGTTTAAGTAGAGAATTGCACACGGAAATATGGTCAAGAAGGTTTTTTTCACTTAACTTATGTGGAACCCAAACATCAAAGTCATTAACATAAACAAGCTTGTGCAAATGATTTTCAACACTTGATTTAGATATTTTGAGTATGTCGGCTATCTCCCACATAATTATAACGTTGATTGTTCTCAATTAATATCTCTATTTGATTGCTATCAACTTCAACTGGTCTACCGGACCGTGGAGCATCATCCAGCAAGAAATCTCCAGCACGAAACTTCGCAAACCACTTTTGACGTGTTTGATTAGTCGCAGAACCAGCTCCATACACTGCACAAATCTTTTTTTGCATTTCAGTTGTGTTTTTACCTTTCTTGAAATAATAAAGCATAATAGGCAGAAAATGTTGCTTTTTTCCTTCCATCTTCAATATTAAAATGGCTACACAAAAATTCACCAATTTTGATAAGTTTTTTTTTTAATGCACGCCGATATGACAGCTGTCACATACAATCTAACAAAATTGTTTAAAATGAAGTCAAAGACATCTTAGTGCTACTAGAGCCATCTTAGAGAAAATAACACATGAACCTTTTGGCCAACCCAATACTGTTTTAAGAATTTTTATATATTCTAGATATAAGTCCTTTGTCAGGTACTTGATTTGCCCCCAGTCTGCAGCTTTTATTACTTCTCTTGACAATGTATTTCAAGGAACAGAAGTTTTAAATTTTGATGAAGTTCAATTTATGAATTTTAAAATTTTACCTGTTGTGCTTTGTGTTGTATCTAAGAACTATTTGCCTTATCCAAGATCAGCAAAGTTTTCTCCCATGTTTACTTCTAGGTGCTTTACAGTTTTAGGTTTTACATTTAGTTCTATGGTCTATTTTGAGTTAAATTTTGTATATAGTATAAAGTATAAATCAAAGTTGATTTTTTTACACATAGATATCTAAAATTCCAATTTCATTTGTTGCTAGATTTTGCAACTTGTTGAAAATATTGTATATATTAAGGTAACAGAAAATTCAGAAATATAGTTACAAATGTTTTATATATGAAAGTATATTTTATGTGCATGTTAAAAATACATATGTAAATATATTTTATATGTATATTAGAAATGTTATATATATTTCTAGGTTTGTTTGTTTTTTCAAAGTTGTTTTGGCTCTTCTAACTCTTTTGCATTTTCCTATGACTTTTAGGATCAGCTTGTCAATTTCTACAAAAAGAATTAAGAAGCCTACTGAGATTTTGATTAAGACTATGTTAAAACTATTGATCAATTTTGAGAACAATCACATTTTTTAAATACTGAGTTCTGCAATGCATGACCACAGTCTCTCTATTTATTTAGATCTTCGTTAATTCTTTCATCAATATTTTATAGTTTTCAGGGCTTCCCTGGTGGCGCAGTGGTTAAGAGTCCGCCTGCCGATGCAGGGGACACGAGTTCGTGCCCCGGTCCGGGAAGATCCCACGTGCCGGGGAATGGCTGGGCCCGTGAGCCATGGCAGCTGAGCCTGCGCGTCCAAAGCCTGTGCTCCACAGCGGGAGAGGCCACAACAGTGTGAGGCCCACGTACCGCAAAAAAAAAAAAAAAATATATATATATATATATTTTATAGTTTTCAGTGTACAAGTCTTGCACATCTTTTGTCAGATTTATTTCTAAGTATTTTTTAATATTTATTTATTTTCCTTATTTATTTTTAAATTATTTTTGGCTGTGTCAGGTCTTAGTTGCAGCACATGGGATAGTCCTTGAGGCATGTGGGATCTTTTTGTTACAGCACACGGTGTCTTTGTTGTGATGCTTGGACTTCTCTAGTTGCGGTGTGCGGGCTTCTCTCATGTTGTGGCGCAAGGGCTCCAGAGCACATGGGCTCTGTAGTTTGCAGCACGCAGCCTCTCTCATTGAGGTGTACAAGCTCAATAGTTGGGGCTCGCAGGTTTAGTTGCCCCAGGGCATGTGGGATCTTAGTTCCCCGACCAGAGATCGAACCCGTGTCCCCTGCACTGGAAGGAGGATTCTTTTACCACTGGACCACCAGGGAAGTCCCTATGTTTTGATGCTATGGCAAATGGCATTACTTATTTAATTTTGATTTCTGATTATTTGTTGCTAGTATAAAGAAATGCAATTTATTTTATATATTGATCAAGCGTCCTGCAAACTTGCTAAATTCATTTATTAGTTCTAATAGCTTCTTTGTAGATTACATTGAATTTTCTCCATAGATATTCATTTTGTCTATGAATAATTTTGCTTCCTTCTTTCCAACACGGATGTATTTTATTTCTTTTTCTTCCCTGGCCTGGATTTCCAATACAGTGTTAAATAAGTGTGTTGAGATTGAACATTTTTGTCTTGTTCCTGATCTTAGGGAGAAAGCATTGAGTCTTTTGCTGCTAATTATGATGTCAGCTGTGGGATTTTCATAGATGCCCTTTATCAGGATGAAGAAGCTCCCTTCTAAGTGTTCATCAAGAATATATGATTTTGTCAAATGTGTTTACTGTATCTACTGACATGATCTTTTTCATTTGTTGATATGGTAAAATACATTGATTTTTCAATATAAACCAACTTTCCTGAGATACACTACACTTGCTCAAGATGCAATATAATTTTTACATAATATTGGATTCAATTGGCTAACATTTTGTAGTTTTCCTCACATGCATGTGCTGATCAGTAATCTGCTGAATCCTCAAGCTAGATCCTCTGTAGATTCATGCAGAGCTAGTGCATGCTCTCAATCTCTCCCTCCCTCCCTCTCTCTCTCTCTCTCTCCCTCACTCTCTCCTCTCTAGCTCTGTACTTGTCCTGTGTACTCTGGCTACTGGGTCTCTCTGGACTCTCAGCTTCATCTCTTCAGTTCAGGGAGTTAACCTGGGTCTGCGGGATTCCACTTTCTGTGTTATATACTGGAAACTCTCACAAGGCAGTAACCTGGGGCAAGTATAGAGCTGACCTCAGTTATTTCCCTTCATTATCTGATATCCAGAACCTTAAATCAGTTCTTTTATTATTTCACGGGGAAGGTTAAATATAAATATGGCCCCTGTTACTCCATCTTGGTTGAAAGTAGAAGTCTGCTCACTTGATAATTTTTGGCTTCTCCAACACTTAGAACAAACTCATTTTTCCCCCCAATGCTATCATTCTCCACTATATCCCTACAGCTGTCAATGTGACCCTCAGTTTTTCAGTCCTGATGACTTAAAATCTCAGTACCATCTGGTATTGCTACTCTTTTCTTCATCTTCCTTTTTCTGCCACTCACCACGTCCCATGAGGTCACTTTAGTAATATCTCCTGCACCTGTCTCTTCTTCTGTAATTCCTGCAGCCACCACTTTAACGCAGACACTCATTTGATCTGAAGGATGGACAATTGTAAGCTGGACTTCTTGGCTCCAGCACCACTTTAATTTTCCCTGTCCCCAAAATGAAACACACACACACACACACACACACACACACACACACACTCCCAAACCAACTTATTGAAAATCTACATCAAGAATAACTTTCTGGGCTTCCCTGGTGGCGCAGTGGTTGAGAGTCCGCCGGCTGATGTAGGAGACACGGGTTCATGCCCCGGTCCAGGAAGATCCCACATGCCACGGAGCGGCTGAGCCCGTGAGCCATGGCCGCTGAGCCTGCGCGTCCGGAGCCTGTGCTCCGCAATGGGAGAGGCCACAACAGTGAGAGCCCCACGTACCCCAAAAAAAAAAAAAAAAAAAAAAAGTAACTTTCTAAAGTCACCTTCAAGATTATCTAGTTTCCTGTATCAGTTATTCAAGGTAATACCAAAGTTCTGACAAAGATGACATTAGCTGAGGTGAAGAATATAAAACAAAGTTTGTGAGTAAGGAATCAAAATAAGACAAGATGAATGTAGAGACCCACAGAATCTGTGATAAGGAGAAAGTTCAGGCTGAGCAAGCACACAGCCATCATAGTGCAGGTTACACCTGGAAAAGAAGTATAAGGGAATACTATGAATAAATGTCTCACTACCTGGAGCCACAGGAAGTGAAAGGACCACCCAGGGAGTGTGCAGAGAAGGAAGAAAAGAAGGTCAAGGACAGATGCTCAGAGACACTAAGAGAAAAGTGTAGAGGAGCCGAAAAGGTGCAGAAGAATCAGGGGGAGCAGAGAACATATTGCATTTCCCCAAAGGATACACTTTCTATAAGTTCATCGATTCAATTTTATTAAACACTTAAAGAGTGTCTGGAGTGACATTTGCAACAATGGCAAAGTAAGGATCTCTGAAGATTCTCTCCTTCATAAAAGAAATGAGAAAACTAGCAAAATTCATCAGACACAACTTTTTTAGAACTCTATAAATTAACCAAGGTTTGTGGCAATCTGAGGAGGATTTATTTAAAATAATAAAAAAAAAAGCTGAATCTTGGTAAGGAGTATGAGCTTTGTGGTAGTTTAACTCGCCCTAGGCCCATGCTCCATTTCCAGCTCCTCAGTAGCCTTGAAAAATGGCAGCCTGCATTCACAGTGCATCCTAGAAGCCACTGGACACCTGAGGGAGCTGGAGAGTAGAAGGAGGAAGGAGAAAGGAGCTGGAGTATTAGGCTTGATTCAGAGGTCTCCCGGGGAAAAGTCTATTCCCCAAGGGGAACTCATAAAAAACTATTTCATGCAAGCATTTTAACTGCATAGCTGCCTATGCAGTGCTTAACAGCTGGACAAAATAATAGATTAACCAAAACTCTTAAAAGGAGAAGTTAGAAAATGAGATATCCATAGGGGTTTTGAAAAGGTCTGACATATTGCTGAGAATCTAGAGCATCATGCACATGCATAGAACTGTGAACATGCTTAGGGCTATGCATATGCTCAGGAAAGACCAGAGAAGGACATAAGTTCTCACCTCTGGCTGACATTGGATGCATAAATGAATGTTTTTCATCAAATTTGGGAGGTTTTCTGACATTATTTCTTCCAATATTCTTGAGGCTTTGCACAAGTATAACGTGTTGTCAACGGCCTGGCTGAGTGTTGAAGAAGTGACCCCACTTGCACACAGAGCTCTTCAGCAAAGTGTGGGAGATTCACTGGTTCCAGATATTTAAAGAAATCTCTGCAAAATCATTAGCTAACTACTAAGCTAATGAAGTAGAGATGTCAAATAACTACACATGACTAAGAATAAAGACTTTATGGATTAGTTTGAAAAATTCACTGAACAAACAAACAACTACAACAAACAACAATAACAAATCCTGGAGAAGAAGTAGAATTTGATAACTAGAGCTGACAATAGTATTACTTGAAATGTCCAGTTTAAAAAAAAGTGATACTGTATGACTTGCAAGGAAGCATGAAAGTATGACCAATACACAGGAAAAAAGCAATCAATAAAAACTATCTCTGAGGAAACCCAGATGTTGGATTTACCAGACAAAGATTTAAATCAGCTATTTTAAATATGTTTGAAGACCTAAAGGAAATCATGCCTAAAGAACTAAATGAAACTATGAGAATGATGTCTCACCAAGTAGGAAATATAAATAAGGAAATAGAAAATACAAAAAAGAACCAAACAGAAATTCAGAGGTTGATGAGTACAATAACTGAAATGAAGAATTTACCAGAAGGGGTCAACAACAGAACTGAGCAGGCAGAAAGCAGAATCACTGAACTTGAAGATAGGTCAATTAACATTATCCAATCTGAAGAAAAGAAAGAAAAAAGAATGAAGAAAAATTAGTAGAACCTCAGAGTCCCTTGGGACACCATGAAGAATACTAAAATATATATAACGGGAGTCCCAGAAGGAGAGGAGAGAGAAAAGGGGTCAGAAAGGATAATTGAATGAAAATCTCAAATCAATATATAACCTAACTTTCCATCTTGAGAAACTAGGAAACGAAGAGCAAACTAAACTCAGAACAAGGAGAAGGAAGGAAATAATAAAGTTTAGAGTGGAATTAATAAAACAAGAGAAAATCAAGAAAACCAAAAGTTAGTTTTCTGAAAAGATCACCTAAAATTGATAAACTTTTAGCTAAACTGACCAAGAAAAAATGAAAGAAACCTCAAATTACTAAAGTCAGAAGTAAAGTGGGAACATTACTTCTGACCTTTCAGAAAATAAAAGAAGTGTAAGGGAATACTATCAACAAGTGTATGCCCCCAAAATTAGATAATCTAAAGAAAATGGAAACATTCCTAGAAAAACACAAGGTACTAAAGCTGACTCAAGAAGATGTAGAAAATCTCAATAGACTTATAACAAGTAAAGAGATTGAACTAGCAATCAAAACATATCCTATAAAGAAAACCTCAGGACCAGATGACTTCACTAGTGAATTCTACCAAACATATTTAATACCAATCCTTCACAAACTCTTTCAAAAATAAAAGAGAAGAGAGTACTTTCCAACTTAATCTGAGGTCAGTATTATCCTAATACCAAAACCAGGCAAAAATATCACAAGGCAACAAAACTATAAACCAATATCCTGTTAATATAGATGCAAATATCTTCAAAAATTCTATTGAACCCAATCCAACATATTATAAAAAAGATTAGATACCATGACCAAATGGGATTTATCCCAGGAATGTATGATTGGTTTTATATACAAGAATCAATTAATGTAATGCATCATGAGAATTAAGGGGAAAACAATCATGTGATCTTCTCAATAGACACACAAAAAAACATTTGTCGAAATCCAACAGCCCTTACAGATAAAAACACTCAAAAAACCAGGAAGAGAAGGTCGTTTTCTCAACCTGATAAAGGGCATCAGCCATGAAAAATAATGAAGTATTGATACATGCTACATGGGTGAGTCTTGAAACATTATGCTTAGTGAAAGAAGCCAGTTAGAAAACTCCACATGTTGTATGATTCCATTTATATAAAAATTCAGAATAGACAAATCCATAGAGACAGAAACAGATTAATGGTTGCTGGGGCTGGGGGCAGGGGTAAATGCAGAGTGACTGCTAATTAATAAAGGTTTCCTTTTCGTGTGATGAAAATGTTCTAAAATTAGATTGTGATGATGGTTTTACAACCTTGTGAATACATTAAAAACCACTGGGTTGCCCATTTTTAAATGGTGAATTTTATAATATATGAATTATATCTCAATATAAAGAGCATCTGGTTTTAAGGTTGTATTTCCTTTTCTGCTACACACACACATACACACACACACACAATAAGAATATAAACTTCTGACTAAAAATAAATAAATAAATAAACTCTTACAAATATTACACAATTATAATCCATAACTAAGAGGTAATGATGCAAACTTTAGGCAGAAATCTTCCATTTTAAAGTTCACATGGCAATGGAGAAAATTAGAAACTTAACATAAGTTAAATGACAGCACTATTTTTAAAAATTTCAGAAACCACTTTTATTCCCAGATTTTTTGATAAAAAATAATCTCCCTTTCGAAGCTTACCTCATGTCAATCACTTGACTAACTACAACATTGGGTTTTGAGTCTTCTTCTTCATCCATATCATACAGGAAGAGTTTGAAGTCACACACTAGAGCCAATGCCCTCTGCCATCCTTTTTTCATCCCTGCTTTCTTTGGAATCTTTAGTTTTTATTTTTCAAAAAACAAATAAAAGCAATCCAAGCTGAAACATCAAATACTACCCATTTATTACATATAAAATTAAAATAATAAAAATGAAAAAAAATGTGTTACAAATCTACCACTTGTTAAAGATTGGAACAGAACTACATAACATAATTCCTTTGAGGACTAAACAATACTTGGGTGGTGAAAATACGATCAATACAATTTCCATTAACACTAGTCACAGCGTTGCCTCTACATAAGATTAAATTCAATTTTGGTAGCCTCAAGTTCAACTCAGATTTTAAATATTTCTGAAGAAGATTCTTTCACTTTTAGCTTCATAATTTATTATTACTGACTGGAAGTCAAAGTTACATCATTAGAAGGGATTTTAGCATTTGTTCATTGCAAAGTAAGGTCTAAACAGAAAACTTTGTGAAATTTGAAAATATCCTATCAGGGACACCTAAACTTTATTCTGAAATCATATTCTTCAGATGATTTTCAGTTGCATATAATTAATATCGTATAACATATCATAAATATTTCTGAAAAATATTGTGCACACATTGTGAAAAGTGATTAATAAACTCTTTAAGACTTCATATGAAACAAAAATATTGACACTTACCCAGACATGGCCTTCATAGGCTGTTCCCATGCCTTTCTGTGGGTCTAGACAGAAGGCACCTTTCTTCTGATGAAAAGGCATGGGACACGTTTTTGGAGCTTTTTCTACACAGGTTGTGTGACATGAGAACCCACATGCTTTTTGAGGGAAATAAAGAGATAAGATTGTAGGGGATATGATGGTTTGACTCCCTCAACCCCCATTGCAATTCTGTCTACTACTGTAAAGGTGAAATGCTAAAAACTACATTTCCCAGACTCCCTTGGAACTAAGTTTTGGACCTGATGTAAGCTCCACTAATAAGATAGCTCTCTATGAGACTTTGAGTTGAGTCAAGCTGGGGGAGATGCCTGATGTAGCACATCCATTTTACTGGCTTGGATCTTGACAGAGGGAGTGTGAGGTCACAGCTGCAGTGGTGGTTTTTGAATTTGATGGAAGCTCTCTTAACTCTGCAACAACAGGGTCTTTCCTGACTCTGGCAGAAGTTGCAGGTTCTGAGGGCTGCAGCAGTGGTGGCAGCTTCCAGATTCACCGTCTTCTTGGGACAATGGTGGAGCTGTCCCAGGCTCAACAGAGACTGAGTAATGCTGGCAGCAGGAGATGCACCTCGGAGCTCAGCTCAGAGCCTGCCTCTGCTGCCCTAGGAGAATTGTATGGGCACATAATTCCCCATTTAAAATCCTATTTTCTTTAATATGCTAGGACACATTTATGGTTAAGGCATCTGTGACTGTCACAATGCTGAGGGCAGGAAAGTTGTCCTGCTCAGCGCTGTGAGTCTCTGAGTGGACACTCTACAGGACTGGCTGGGGAAACCAATGAGTACAGAGTCTGTTCCCTAGGATGACGTATGAGGTGCCTGTGTAGCACTGTGATCCACTGTTTGATATTTCCAAACATATATTTCTTTCTTTCAACGATATCTACTGTAATAAATTCATTGAGTAAAATAAAAGGATTACAACTCAAGGATAGTGTTCCATTTTCCTGTCACATAAGCTGGTGAATGTCGTCCTCATACTCTACTAGTGCTACAGAGAACAAAATTTCATTAAACACATTTTCCTAATAAGTGTGGCCTTGCCTGCAGGCTACACAGCATGCCTCCCTGGGGTGCTGTTCACACAGGTATGAGGGCATGAGGCTCTTTGGAGCTGCACAATGCAGAGGTCCCCCCCAAATGCTCCCAATGACCACCCGTTCATATGAAACAGATTCAGAGGAATTTTTAGTAAAGTAATCAGTTCACCGTCATCCTTCTACAATTCAAAGAGAACGAAATTTCTTCTTACCAACTAAATGCAGTGGACTGAATGTTTGTGTTCCTTCAAAATTGACATGTTGAAATCCTAATCCCCATGTGAGGGTATTCGGAGGTGGAGACTTTGTTAGGTCATGGGGGTGGAGCCCTTATGAATGGGATTAATGCCCTTAAAAAAAGAGACCCCACAGAGTTCCCTGGCCCCTCCCACCACATGAGGACACAGCAAGAAGTCAGCAGTCTGCAACCTGGAAGAGGGTCCTCACCAGAACTGGACCATACTGGTGCCCTGATCTCAGACTTCCATCCAGTGAGGAATATATGACTGTGTTTAGAAGCCACCTAGTCTCTGTGCTTTGTTATGGCAGCTGACTAAACCACTGAGTTGACTAAAAAACTTAGGTACAAGTATTATGGCTCTGACTCCATGTGTCCCTTCCTCAGGTGCAGCCTTGTCTTATCAAGCCCACCATCAGAGATGTGCACTGGTGACACTTGGTGGGAGCGGTAAAGGACGTGAGGAAAAACCTGTGGGTTTCATGCTACAAAATGAAGAGAATAAACACACATCGATGGTTAAATAACTATGAAAAGCTGATTCTGGTGATTCCTTCAACCCACCCTGCCCAAAATATCATTTTATATGCCAAGATAAGCAGCTCCCCCTTTTCTTACCAGCATTTAAGATTCTTGCCCCTAATTACTTCATAGTTGGAAAATACTGATTAAAGGATCCAAAAATTACCAAGAAGAGAAGGGAGGAGGAGGAGAAGAAGAAGGAGAATTATTTAAGTGGTGATCAAATGTTCATTACTACTATTTGGAACCAAATTAATAAAGCCTGGCCTTTATTTGAGCTGATACATCCTGAACATTTAAAAATTCTAGATTGATAAATTCTTCAAATGATTCCTTAACTATTAATGGAGTCAGAATTGCCTATGTATACATATTTTTACTGGGGAGGGGTAACAAAAAATAATATGGTTTTTATACCTTCTTTGGAAAAAAAGAATAATTTAAAATTTTATCTCTATAGAAAATTATGTGTTTCATTTTCTATTATCAATAAAAAAATAATGTGCTCCAGGAATTGGAACACTCTGATTAAGCAAGCCATATTACACTTTCTAGGTGGAAGGCACACTGAAATTTCTAGCTGAAACCCCAACAAATAAAACTCCAGAGGTCTTCACAAAATTATCAACCATTTGAAAATCCACTAGGGATTGTCCATTTCTGTATCATGCCTCTTTGACCTGAAATTATTGTTATCATAAATTAGCAATATCTAAATTACAACAAAATCCGGTTTCTCCAAATACTAGTTGGGAAATTTTCTCACCTTCATTGTCTCTGTTTCCTGATTTGTGATGTGGACAGATTGCAGTCCCTGCCATGGGCCCTGACTGTGTACAGGGGCTACCTGCTTTTTCTCAGATCTTCAATTTATTCCCCTCTTTTCAGCACCACATGTCACCCTTGCCTCCTAAAGGACTTGGTGTCCCTAATCCCTGAATCCTCCTAGGTTTCCAAAGTATTAATTATCTTGTGACTTTTTGACAAGTCATTTCTAAGCACCTGGCATTCATATTTCTCAGCTCTCCTAACCCCTCACTCAGGTTCTTCCATCTTTCAAAATTATGTTGACTTATTTGTCTACTCTCTCTCTTTAGTCTGTTTAACAAGTTTCATTAGAAAGCAAAAGTGTAGGCATTTTTGAATCTGCTCTATTTAACCAGAAGTCTACAAGCAAAAAGGAAGAAAAGAAAGAAGGGAGGAAAGGAGAAAGGGAGAGAGGGAAGGAGAGAGGGAGGGAGGGAGGGGTTAGAGACCAAAACTAACTTATTCTCATTTTTCAAGGACCTGTTAAGTTTATAACTAAATCAAGTGTCTTAGTTGGAAGGAGGATTCTATTATGATATTCCTTTCTCTTTATCATTGGTGTGTGAACTGGAAGGTGAGCAGAATCTGTGATCTGAATCAAAGAGACAAAAATAAATATAGGCAAGTTACCTATGTCACTAAAATTATAAGAATTAAATTATTTCTCAAGTAAGACAAAAGAATAATACTTGTTAGACAAAAACACAGTAAAACTAAAATTCTCACAAAGCTGAAAATATATTTTAAGTAATTTAAATCTATGCTTTCTATTTCTACAAACAAAATATATGTATACTTCATATACTTTATATCAATTTGGCTACTTTTAAATGTGTGTCATAGCATGTGCATGTAGACTACATTAAAAGGAGAATATTAATCATAAACGTATTTAAAAGATACTTTCATTAAGTAGATATATGATCAGAATCGTCAAAAGACTCTTTGAACTACTTGTCTTATAAATGTAGAAGGGATATATGGCCGTAAATATGTAGAAATACATTAAAATCAATTATAGAGGGTTCAGCAAGATTTTGTGAATACTAGTAATCTAAAAATGGGTACAGGTAATTTAGATTACATTTCTTAAATTAGACTTCAAAAGTATATGAAATTTGGCTGTCCATATGATATAGAATTTTTCTTTCCAAGGAAATAGTAGAAAATACATTTTGAAATGGAAAGAATTGGATGCTTACAGATGTTACTGGGGAATAAAGTTTGATTGTAGGTGAAGATGCTGCACAGCTGAGCATATAAGTATATAGACTTGAATAATGACAAATACCATGGAGAAAAAATACAAGAAATTGGTAGTAAATGCAGGAGATTCAGAACATTTGCCAACTTTTCAAAGTTATGAAGAAAAAAATGCCTCTTTACTATGCATCCCAATAAATAGACTTTTTCATATGGATTCATAGAATGAATATAATAAAGAATCCCTCCTAGGAGGCAATTTATTGATGCCTTAGCTCCAATTTAATTTAATTTAATTTAAAAAGAGACTATCTTCAGTCTGAAGGGGGGGAAAATTAACATATCAGTTGATGCAAAAAAAGTATTTGACAAAATTCAACATCCATTCATGATAACTCTCAACACACTAGGAATACAAGAGACTTCCTTATCCTGATGAAGGGCATTTACAAGAAATTAAGGCAAGCACTACCACTAATGATGAAAAACCAAATGCTTTCCCCTAAGAATGGAAACAAGGCAAAGATGTCCACTACCACTTTTCCTATTCAGGCAGAATAAGAAATAATAGGCAGTACCATACTGTCTTGATTACTGTAGCTTTGTAGTATAGTCTGAAGTCAAGGAGCTTGATTCCTCCAGCTCCATTTTCCTTTCTCAAGATTGCTTTGGCTATTCGAAGTCTTTCATGTTTCCATATAAATTGTGAATTTTTTTTTTCTAAGAAAAAAATTTTAAAAAGGTCATGAAAACCTAGGGGTACGGCGAGAACAAAGACACAGACCTACTAGAGAATGGACGTGAGGATATGGGGAGGGGGAAAGGTAAGCTGTGACAAAGTGAGAGAGTGGCATGGACATATATACACTACCAAACGTAAAATAGCTAGCTAGCTAGTGGGAAGCAGCCACATAGCACAGGGAGATCAGCTCGGTGGTTTGTGACCACTAGAGGGGTGGGATAGGGAGGGTGGGAGGGAGGGAGATGCAAGAGGGAAGAGATATGGGAACATATGTATATGTATAACTGATTCACTTTGTTATAAAGCAGAAACTAACACACCATTTGTAAAGCAATTATACTTCAATAAGGATGTTAAAAAAAAAAAAAAAAGAAAGAAAAGCAGAGCTCTGGGTCCACTTTCTCTCCCATTCTCTCTACCTGCCACCTCATTGTGTGGCCACTGGGTATGCCATGTACCCTCCAGGATCTGTGAGTGATCAATCCTGTTCCTCAAAGTTCCCTGATAGTTTTTACTGAAACACATCCTGCTATCATAATAAGAACCACAAGTCTCAGTCCAGTCACAACAATGGCCCCTGTGGTGGTGGAAAGGAATGTCTGTGGGACTCACTACAAGTACTATGGCCCAGGTGAGTGCCCCGGGCATTCCTAGCCAAGAGCATCACTACCAATAGGCTGAGACTAACACAAAAAACATTGTTTAATTTTGCTCATAGTATGTTCTTTATTGTGCCTGGCTTTTTTCACTCAACATTATGCTGAGAGATTCATTCATGGTGTTGTGTGCAGCTATAATTTATTCATTTTTATTACTATAGTATATTCCATTATATTAACATAATTTCTTTATTCATTCTACACTTTGATGAACACTTGTGTTTTAGCTGTTATAAACATTCTTCTATGTATCTCCTTGCATAAAATGTGCAACCATTCCTGTAGGATGTATTTCTAGAAATGGAATTATAGTATATGCAGGTTCATATTTCTTCAAATACTCACCAACATTTGCTTTTATAGTCATTTTATTTTAACTAGTGGCATCTCATGAGGTTTAGAACTTTTAATATGTTTATTGTCTATTTGGATTTCCTCTTTTATGAATAACCTGTTAAGTTTCTTGCTACTTTCCCACTGGGTTGACTGTCTTTTTCATATTGATTTATAAGGTTCCTCACATATTCTGGATATGTGCCTTTGTTAGTTGTATGTGTTACAAGTATCTATCTCCACTCTAAGCCTTGTGTTTTAATGGTCTTTTTCCCACTGTTATACACTACTAGCATTATAATAAATCAAGTATTCCCAATACATTTTTTCTGGGAACTGTTGTGTTCCACTTGTTTACGTGTCTATGATTTTACAAATACCATACGGTTTTAATTACTGTAGTTTTATAATGTCTTGATATTTCTTAGTGCCTATTTGTTCTTCAAAAGCATTTTTACTTTCTTGGCTTTTTGTGTTTCCATATAAATTGCGAATTCCATAAAAAAAAATAGGATTTTTATCAAGATTATATTGACCTTGATATATTATACTGAATCTTTAATCTTGATTGAATCTTGATTGAACTGATATATTATCAGTTAAGGGAGAATTAATATCTTTATAATATTGAGTCTTTCGATCTAGGATTATAGTATAACTCTCTATTTAACTTAGGCCTTTTCAAGTGTCCCTCTTTAAATTTTATAATATTTCTTCCTAGAGGCCTTTTAGCTATTTTTAGATTTGTTTCTAAATACTTGATTTCTTATGCTATTGTAAATGGTGTGTGTTTAAAATGGTAATTATTTAATATTTCTTCTTCGTCTATACAAAGACCTTTGAGTATACTGACATTGTAGTCAATATATTCTGTACATACAATATACTCTGTAAATTGATTTTTGTACATTGACATGGTAGTTAACCACCTTGTTAAACTCTTTTATTAATTCTAAAAATTTATTAAAAGACCCTCCATTTCATAATGAATAGAAATAGTCATAGCAGGCATCTTTGTCATGTCCCTAAATATAAAAATGGAAAAGTTTCAGTATTTCACCATTAATTACACTGTTTTCTATGAATTCTGTTGCTGGTGCTGATACCTTCCATCAGATTAAGGAAGTTCTTTTCTATTTCTAATTGGGAAGAGAGGTTTTGCTTTTGTTTTTGTATCACAAAAGAATGTTGAATTTTATCAGATGTTCCTATGCTTTTATTGATATATGATTTTTATTTTTAAACTGTTACTATGTTATGCTCATTCATTTTCTAAAGTCAAACTTTGTGTGTCAGGGATAATACCAAATTAGTCATGCTGTGTTATTCTTTTTATATATAACTGAATTCTGTTTAGCAATGTTTTTTTAAAGAATTCATTATGTTCAGCATTTCATGGGAATTCTCACTGTAGAGCTAAGAGTGTACAAAAGATCAAATTTGGTATGTGTTTTATGAAGATGTTCTACCATTGAGCAATAATGATGAAATATACTGAAAACAGTGTATATAATCTTTGAAGTGTTCCAAGGAATGCCATTGCTATCAGCACAGATAAAGCCATACATGTTCTTGTTAAAATTCAAACTACAGTTCAAAGAATGCTTCTGTATTTTCAGCCAAAATCCTGGATTGTGTACCTTTGTCTTTAACAGCCATACGAACATTGTTATCCTAGCCTTACCTTCAATAATCTTTTAAACCAGTGGCTAAAAATTAAAGCTCTGTTTTCAGTTAAGACAAAACCTTTATTTTTCACAACAGGTATAAAACCAACAAAATACTCATTAATGTCAGAAGAAGAATTCTGTATGTTCACAAGTAAGATTAGACTACAATCTTCCCTTCTAATATTGTCCTCATCAGGTTTTGGTATCAGGTTACAGGAGCCACATAAAATAATTTGGGGAGTGTCTTAGTCAAATATAGCTGCCAAAACAAAATACCATGGACTAGGTGACTAAACACAGGAATTTATTTCTCTTTGTTCTAGAGGCTGGAAGTTTCAGATCAGGGTGCCACCGTGGTTGGATTCTGGTGAGAATTTTCTTTCTAGTTTGTAGACAGCTGGCTCCTCACTATGCCCTCACATGGAAGAGGCCACCAATACTATCAGACTAGGGTCTCACCTTTATGACCTCATTTAACCTTAATTACCTCCTAAAAACACTATCTCCAAATACAGTCACACTGGGGATCAGGGCTTCAATATGAGAATTTAGCGGGGGACAAAATTCATTTCATAGTTTTCTGCCTCACAAAATTCATGTCCTTCTCATATGAAAAATACATTCATTCCAGTACAACAGTCCCAAAGTCTTAACTCATTTAGGCATCATCCCTAGTGTCTGAAGTCCAAAGTCTCATCTAAATATCTAAATCAAGTATGTTTGAGATTTGAGGTACAGTTCATCCTGAGGCAAACTTCCTCTCCAAACTGTGACTCTATGAAACCAAACATATTATGTGCTTCCAAAATACAATGTTGGGACAGGCATAGGTTAGACTTTCCTACTCCATAAGGGAGAAATAGGAGAGAAGGAAGGGGTGGCAGGTCCCCAGCAAGTACAAAACATAGCAAGACAGACTCCATTAGATCTTAAGGCTCCAGAATAATCCTCTTTGCCTCAATGTCCTACCTTCCTGGCCCATCGAGATGGCAGCATCACCCTCAACCCCCCCTCCTCTGTGGGGTGACCCTGCCCCTTCAGCTAAATGGGACCTGCCCACATGGTTTTCTACAGAAGCTCTGTCTCTGAAACAGAGGAGCAAATAGTTTTGACCCCTGGGCCTATGATGCGAGTGGCAGCCCTTATGATCTCTGAATTGCCTTTCAGGTCATTCTTCCCTTTCCTTTAAAAATAGTGCAAGTTCACAGCCACATAGCTCTAGGTCCTCTTCTGTAGAACCCAAGAAGTCTGACAGCTTTCCTTCATTCTCCCTGGCTTTCTCTGTCCCCTTTACTTCAAACTGGCAGTGTCTCCTGCTGGTTTAATGCCATCTCTATTCCTGGCCTCGGCCGAGATGACTCATTAAATCCATGTATCACACCCGTGATCTTGTTATCAAGTGGCTGTTCAGCCACACGCTCAGTGTTCTCTTCAGAACAAGCTTTCTTTTTTTGCAATATGAATAGGTTGAGAGTTTTCTAAATTTCTAATTTCTGGTTCCTTTTTGCTTAATAATTCCTTCTTCAATTCATATCTCTGCTCTTGCATTTTACTGTAAGCAGTAAGGCGAACCCAAGCCACACCTTCAATACTTTGCTTAGAAATCTCATTTGCTAAATATCCAATCTCATTGCTTGCAATTTCTACCTTCCACAAAACACTAGAACATACTTCAGCCAAGTTATTTGCCACTTTATAACAAGGATCGCCTTTTCTCCAATTTCCAATACGCTCTTCCTCATTTCCATTTGAATGGCCCTTAACAACTACACTCCACCAATATTCTGTTCATGAATATTTATATTTTTTTCTAAGTAGATGGAGGCTTTCTCTCCAGCTCTCCCTTTTTCTTTTTGAGCTGTCAGCAGAATCACCTTTAATGTCCATATTTCTACCAACAATCCCTTCATAGGAATCTGGGCTTTTCCTAACATGCACCTCAAAACTCTCCCATCCTCTCTCCTTTACCCAGTTCCAGAGCCGTCCACATTTGTAGGTATTTGTTACAGCAGCACTTCTCTTCTAAGCACCAAAATCTGTCTTAGTGTTCTCAAGAGGAACGGAAACACCAGGAATATATATCAGTATCTGTATCTATATATCTATATCTCCTATTGGTTATGTTTCATAATCATGTGAGCCAATTCTTTTTAATGTCTATATCTTTTTATGTATCCTTATGTATGTGTGTATATATATATATATGTTTTTATCTTATATAAATATATATTTATATGTATATTTTATACATATTTATTTATTGTAAGGAATTGGTTCACATGATTATGCAGACTTAGAAAACTCAAGACCTGAAGTCAACAAGCTGGAGCCCCAAGAGAGTCAATGATGTAGTTCCAGTCAAATCTAAAGGACTGGGAACCAGGAGAGCTGATGGTGTAAGTTCCAGTCCAAAAGCCAGCAGGCTTTCAGACCCAAGAAGAGCCAAAGTTCCAGTTCAAATCCAGAGGCAGGAAAAGACTGATGTCCCAGCTCAGTAGTCAATCAGAAGAAGTGCTCTCTTATTCTCTGGAGGGTTAGTCTTTGTGATCTATTCGTGTCTTCAACTGATTAGATGAGGCCCACTCACATTGGGGAGAGCAATCTTCTTTACTTAGTCTCTCAATTTAAATGTTAATCTTATCCAAAAGTACACTCACAAACACACTCAGAATAATGTTTGGCCAAATGTCTGAACACCCTGTGGCCTACTCAAGTTAACACATAAAATTAACCATCACAGGGATTTCCTTCTTTCCTTATTTTCTGGAAGATTTTGTGTAAATTAAAATTATTTCATCTTAAATGTTTGATAGAGCTATTTTGGTCTGGAGTTTTATGTGTGGGGAGATATTTAAAAACAGATTCAATTTATTTAATGATTATAGGAATATAAGCTTTTCTCCATTTTTTTTCTTGAGTTGATTACAATAAGTGATACTTTCTAACAATTTGTCCTTTTTTTCATATATTGACATGATTTTTTGCATATTTTGAAATGGTCTAAAGTTATTATATACTTTATTATCTTTAACTATCTGCCCCAGATATAATGTCTGTTTTATCATTTTTCATATTGGTTTTATGTGCCTTTATGTTTGTTTGTTTCTTAATGAACCATGTCACACTTTTGTCACTTTTATTAGCTTTATCAAGGTTGAAATTATTGGCTTTACTGTTCCATTCTATTTTATGTTACTTTTTTACAGCATTATTTTTTTTACTTTTGCCTTCCACCTTCTTTGGGTATAAATTGCTTTTCTTTTTGTAATTTCTTAAAATGGATGCTTAGCCCATTAACTTTTCAGGATTTCTTCTTGTCTAGTTTATGTATATAAGGCTATAAAAATTTTCTAAATACTCTTTAGTTGCATTCCACAAGTGTTGATATGTAGTATTTTATTATTCACTTCAAACTATTTTCTAATATCCATTAGAATTTCTCCTTTGATTAATAGTTTACTTAAAAAGGTATTTCTTGATTTACATTAGGAGTTTAACACATATTTTAAAATATTGATTTATAACTTAGCTTTCTCATGGTCAGAGAGCATACTTTCCATGAGTCCAATCCATTTGCACTTGTTGTTGAGTCTTAGTTTGTGGTCCATCTGCTTATTTTTGTTAATGTTTTTGTGATTTTAAAGAGAAAATGCATTCAGCATGTGTTATGTGAACTGTTCTATATTTGTCCACTTTTGTTAATCATTTTCAAATATTGTCTGTTACTGAGAAATGTGTGTTCAGATCTTCCACTATAGTTGTCAGTTTGTCTATTTCTTCTTGTAGTTCTGTCAATTTCCATATTAGTTATATTTAGACTACATTATATGGTCAGTATATATTTAAGATTAGTGTGACTTCCAGGTAAAATAACCTTCATTATATAATTGACTTTCTTTACCTACAATATTTTTTTTTGCTTTAGATTTTATTTTATCTGATATTTATGTAACTTGTTTTAGCTAATGTTTAGATATTAAAGCTTTCTGTATACTTATGTTTTAGATGTTTCCCTTATGGACAGTATATGTTAGATTTTATTTTTATCTAGTCTGACAATCTTTATTTTTTCACTGGAGTAATTTTCTTCACTTTTAATCATTTTAGTTACTGATTTACTGAGATTTATTTCTATCATCTTAGTTTGTGCTATTTGTCCCATCTATTCATTGTTTCTTTTCCTCTCCTTTCTTGTCTTGTTAGATTAGCTGAATATAGTTATAATTACTTTTTCACCTTTGAACTTGTTAATACTGTTTCTATCTTATTTGTAGTTTCCCTAGAAATTAAAGCATGTACAATTAACTCCACAAATCTGAATTTGATCAAATCCTTACCCTCCTTCTGAGCAATACATGGATCTTGGGATACTTTCAATTCATTTACCTCTCTTTTGAATTAAATGTTATTATCTCCATTTGAAAGTCCATCTTGGTTTGTTTTTTAATTCTGTAGAAATTATTATCACTGTTTTATTCAGTCAATGCTAATTTACATTTGCTTATATATCTACCACTTTATTTGTTCTTTTTTCCTTTCCTATCTTAGACCTACCATTTGGGATCAGTTTCCTACTGCCTACACTACACTCTTTAGAATTTCCTTCAATGAGATTTTGTTGCTGACAGATCCTCTTCTCTTAGTTTTCATTTATCTGTAAATAAAAGAAATTTATCCTCATTTTTGATAGATAGGTTTGCTGTTATTTTCTTATAGTACATTCAATATATCTTTCCTCTTCCAGCTTCTGTTGAAATTTTTAAGAATTCACCTATTATTCCCTCTGCTATTATTTTTAGGGTAATCAATCTTTTTTCTCTGGATGACTTAAAGATTTTGTTCATCATTTTCTGCAGCTCTACAATGTATCTAGACATGAATATATTCTCCTTTATCATGCTTGGAATTTCTAAGCTTCTTGCAACTGTGGATCTAGTCTTGAGTCTGAAAAAGTCTCCGCTATGACATTTTTAACTATTGCTCTTCTCTCTCTACTCACCTTTCAGGACTTGGGTCAACTGCTGGGAATTTCTCACTTAATTCCTACAATTTTTATCCTCTCTGCTGTATTTTCTATTTTCTCTCTCCATCTTGTTCTGGTTTGTCTTTTAAATCACAAATTCTCCCTTCCACTGTCTTCATTTTGCTGCCAGTTATGTCCACTGATTCTTTTTTAAAATATGTCATGCCATATTTTATTATTGCTTCCCTGAAATTATCTCCAAGTTTATCATTGACCATATTTTACAAATTCTAAGATGCACATTTTTTTTATGTTTTAACATCTTTGAAATAGAGATATGTCTGAAAATCACTATTAGTTTACAGTTATCATCAGCCAAAAAAGCAACCAAATCATTTTGTGCACAAAACCAAACTTACAAACTGGTATAAAAGGAACAAAAGCATTTGTAAGATTGGTAACTATGAACCAGGTATGAGAGCTTCTTAATATTTTTCTCCCGTAAATATAAGAGATGCGGAATAGGAGCTGAAACTACAGCCACCATTTGATTAAGCTTCAATAAACTACTGCATTCTCCAATATCTATGTGCTTTTGCACAGGGCAAAAAGGTGATTAAAGGAGATTGAAAAAGACAACCAACCCTGCATTTTTCAAATCTTTGCACTACCCTCTTCACCTGCCCCCAGGACATTGGTATTGCTTTTGCTTTACTATTTGCATTAGTTTTCTATTGCTGAGTAACCATTTACCACAAATGAGGCACCTTGAAACAATACCCATTTATTATCTAACAGTTATGCATGTCAAGAATCTGGGCTTGGCATGGCTGGGTAATCTGCTCAGCGTCTCACAAGGCTGAAATCAAAGTATCAGAAAGGCTGGTATCCCATTTGAGGTTTGGGGTCCTCTTTCCAGCTCATGTGGCTGTTAGCAGAACTCATTTCCTTGCAGCTATAAAACTCACGGAGGCTGCGTCTTCAAGGTCAGCATAATAGCATCTTTCTGACACTCAACCTTCTTGTAAAGAGTTCACCTTATTATGTCTGGTCCACCTAGCATAGTCTCCCTTTTCATTAACTCAAAGTCAACTGATGAGTAACCTAATGATAAGAATGATATTCTATCATTTTCACTGATCCTCCCCACACTCAAGGGGAGGGGATTTTACAGGGTATGTACAACAGGTGGCAAAAACTAATTCTAAAGGTCGATTCGAATTCTGCCTACCAGACTACCCCAAAGAGAAGGCCTCAGGGCCTCCATCTGGCTCTTCTTACCGTAATAGGCCTCCCTCACTCCCCAGACTGCAGAGATCATGCATGGATCATACCAGTTTTTTAGTATATTTATTCCAATTATATATTCAGTAACCACAGTTAGATTCATGGTCCCTTTGAGTCAACTGAGACACAGTCCCAGCCCAAAATGTCATTTACCTCCTGTATGATATAGCTCCAGGCTGACTTATGGACATTGGTGGTGCTTTGTGTCCCAGAAATTAGCGTTGACAATGAGCCAGTGTTTATCATCTCTGAAAAGTCTGGTGTTTCCTTTTGCCTAGTGCACAACGACTCTGTAATTGCCTGCAGATCCCTTCCTCCCAGCAGCAGTGGGTCCTGGTCTGCAGTCTCCTTCTACACTCTGTGAACCAGCCCCATCTTCTAAGCTTCTAGGTTCTTAAACCCCTACCCCTTCTTTTTGTTTTTCAAGCTCCAGAGATGGTAGCTTCTCCTGCCTCTGTGTCACCTCACCATTTGCTTTTTGCATTTTTAGTCCTCCAATGTCTGTTTAACCAATTCTCTGCTTTAAAATGAAGGAATGGACCCAGAGGACATTATGCTAAGTGAAATAAGCCAGTCACAGAAGGACAAATACTACATGATTCCACTTATAAGAAGAATCTAAACTAGTCAGACTCATAGAAGCAGAGAGTGGAATTGTGATTGTCAGTGACTGCAGGGAGAGGAAAATGGGGAAATGTCTGACAGTGAGTGCAAAGTTTCAGTTACGCAAGATGAATAAATTCTAGAGATCTGCTGTACAACGTTGTGCCGATAGTTCACCATATGGTTAAATGCACTTAAGAACTTTATGTTAAGCGTTCTTACAGGAATTCCCTGGCAGTCAAGTCGTTAGGACTCCGAGCTTCTACTGCTGGGACCCGGGGTTCAATCCCTGGTTGGGGAACTACGACCCCGCATGCCACACAGCAAAAAAACATAACAAACAAAAAAACAGTGTTCTTACAACAACAAAAAAGAAGCACAAGGAAATTTTTGGAGGTAATTGATATATCTACTACTTTGATTGTGGTGATGGTTTCATGGGTGTATGTGTATGTACAAAGTCATCAAACTGTATACATTAAATATGTACATCAGTTGTATATCAACTAAACCTAAATAAAGCTTTTCAAAATAAATAGATAAAATAAAATGTCTCTATTAAAATAACTGTTATAATTCCTATTTTTCTGACTGGAGCCAGACATATATCCAAGGGTTCCTCAATAATAGAATGGGTAAATAAACTACAATGTATTCATATAATAGACCATCATATATACTGAAATACAGTTGAACATATTGTTGCTGCATATGGATGAAACTCATCCATGTTGCGACACAAAAGGACATATACAGTATGATTCCACTTACGTACATTCTAAAATTAAATCCTCTTGTGTAGGGATGCATACATCGAGTGTAAAAACATAACAAAAACAAGGACGTCCTTACCATGAGCAGCAGAGTAGCAGCTGCCCACAGCAGAGAGGGAGGGCTTGCTACCAACTAGAAGGGCACACTTTTGGGGCATCAGTCATGTTTCCTGTCTTCATGTGAGCGCGGGCTATAGAGGTGTTTTATACGTTCTTCTGTATGTGTGTCATATTTCACAGTGTAAAATATATTGTTTGTTATTTTAATTCTAATACAGATGACCTTGTAACTTACATAAACTTGCAGCCTTACTTTCCATGAAAACTGTTTCTTTCCTATGTGCTTATATCAAGACTTCAGGCCTCTCCCAGGGAATAATATTAAAACAGTTTTATTGCAAGGGGAAAGTGCTACTCTGAGCACATCAGTGACTTCTGAAGTGGCTGTAGAACATACTCAAGAAGTTTAGTACTTACTTCACACTGAGCCATGGCATAGGTAGTTGTATTAAAAAGTGCCAAGGAAGATGAACTTGGGTCTGGTAGCACTAAACCTGGAACACATCAGCAAAAATTTATTAAACTCAGAAAATTGAAACTAACGTTCATGACTTTTTGGACCTTAATCTCTTTAAAATCGTTCTCAAACCATATTTTCAGAGGTAATCTGGTTTATCATCTATATATACTTAAGTCAAAGTATGTTTATATTTATTTTTATATGTTAGGTACATTTAATATATCTAAGCATTCTGCATCTCAAACGAAACAATGCTTTTTAGCAAATTTATGGTAAACTTATAATGGAAGTATATAAATAAATTATATAAGTTTTCATGAATTAACTCCTGTGTGTCAAATCATAGCTTTCTTTTCCCTAATAGTATTAGGTTCATACAGAACTTGAAACAATTTTGGAAACCCCAAGGGGATTTCAGCAATATGATCATGCAAATGATGGCTGCTTTTTCTATGCTAGTTTCTCCCCACTTCAGGAATCAATTTCAAATTATTCCTCCTAGGTACCTAGTACAATAACCCCTCAGTATCCAGAGGAGATTGATTACAGTACCCCCTGCAGATACCAAAGTCCTCTGATGCTCAAGTTCTTTATATAAAATGATGTAGTATTTGCTTATAACCTACCCACATCCTCCTGTATACTTTAAATCATCTCTAGATTACTCATAGTACCTAATACAATGTAAATGCTATGTAAATAGTTGCTGGCAGGTGGCACATTCAACGTAAATTCTATGTAAATAGTTGCTGGTGCATGGCAAATTCAAGTTTTCCTTTTTGGAACTTTCCGGAATTTCTTAATTTAATGTTTTTGATCTGAGTTGGTTGAATCCACAGATGCGAAACCCGCAGATATGGAGAGTCAAACGCATGCACTTCTTTGCCTAAGTTTCTATAAGAAGAACACAGGCAGACATAAAACAAATATTAATTATACCTAAAACTTTTATCATATTGTCAAGGCTTTATTTATTTAGACAGAATAAAGTATCCAACTACAAGGTTTTTTTCCTTAAAGGAATTTTAAAGAAATTCCATGCATTATCATTTAGCAGTTTTACTAACTTTAAATATGTTCAAAATGAAGTCTTATTGTAAGATTATAATTTTACTTAAATATGAGAGAAGAAAAAGCACAAATTCAGACTTTCTCTAACTAGCATACCTTTAGCAACTGACATTGCCAGGAGTGTGAATTTTCCAGCTATAAATCACTAAACACAATTGCTTAATAGTCAAATAAGGAAGGGTGTTCAGAAATGCCACATAATACTGCACAAGGATTGTATTGCTCTGCAGCATTTAGAGAAAAAATAATGGTAAAAATAAAATTCCAGGATAAAAATGTTAACTTGATAAAGTATTGTGATTATATATATATATAGTCTTTCCCACCTATAAATGTTTTGTTATCCAAAGTACCCCATCCGCTGGTTCCGTGTAGTGAGCAATACTCTGGCCTTGACTTCTTTGCTGGAGCCTCAGCCCTGGGACCGCTACCACCTAAGCACACTACATCACTTATCCTATATTCAGTGCTTCCTACACCTCTCTTGAATTAGAACCTGTCTTGGTTCTCATCTTTGCAAGGGTACTCAAGTTCTCTTTAATTGTTTCTTCTATTGTCCATAAAAAAGTCCACTCACAAATATTTATAGGACAATTTTATTTACTTCCAGAGTTTTCCTATCCTGAATTCCTTATGAGCCTACTCCCTCCCCTCCAGAATATTCATCACTGGCGCAGGCTCAGAGTCATTGGACTCTAATCCAGTCCAATGTGAGCCAAAAAACTGTGGCAAGAAAGGAAAGAGGAACTCAGACAGGTAGAAGCTCCACTAACTCATTTGCATAATAAGTGGCTTCTGTTAAGACAATAAAATATCCCTTCAGTTAAAGGTAACATCCACAGTTGTTTTTTATTAAATTCTCGTATTATAAATACCCTCATAATGAAAAGAATCTAAGAAACCCATGTATTGAAAAGGGTGACACATTCTTAGCTTCCAGAGTCATGGGCAAATGTCAGGAAATCTTAGTGGAGAACAAAAAGGTTAACAGATAGTTGAAAATGGCTTAAAGTGGGCATGCGGACCCTGAGAAAACCATAATTCAAAAAGAGTCATGTACCAAAATGTTCATTGCAGCTCTATTTACAATAGCCAGGACATGGAAGCAACCTAAGTGTCCATCATCAGATGAATGGATAAAGAAGATGTGGCACATATATATAATGGAATATTACTCAGCCATAAAAAGAAACAAAATTGAGTTCTTTGTAATGAGGTGGATAGACCTAGAGTCTGTCATATAGAGTGAAGTAAGTCAGAAAGAGAAAGACAAATACCATATGCTAACACATATATATGGAATTTAAGAAAAAAAATGTCATGAAGAACCTAGGGGTAAGACAGGAATAAAGACACAGACCTACTAGAGAATGGACTTGAGGATATGAGGAGGGGGAAGGGCAAGCTGTGACAAAGTGAGAGAGTGGCATGGACATATATACACTACCAAACGTAAAATAGATAGCTAGTGGGAAGCAGCCGCATAGCACAGGGAGATAAGCTCCGTGCTTTGTGACCACCTAGAGGGGTGGGATAGGGAGGGTGGGAGGGAGACGCAAGAGGGTGGAGATATGGGGATATATGTATATGTATAGCTGATTCACTTTGTTATAAAGCAGAAACTAACACACCATTGTAAAGCAATCATACTCCAATAAAAATGTTTAAAAAAAAAAAGAAAAAGAAAAGCGGAGGAGGATCAGGAGCATCCTGAGGCAAGTCTGAGGGAGTCTCCCATGTCTCCCATGAGGGCTCCACAGCTGCACTTTGCCGTATCCCACTTTGCCTCCTCTTACAGCTCTGAACACACAGACCTGTGTTGCCTCGACTCTGTCCAGTTTGAACAATAGCCGACTTCCCCATTGCCAGTGGTTTGTCTCATGCTGCAACACATGGGAGCATTCCAAAGCTGGGAAGTGACTGATATGAATTGAAAAATTTTACCAATTACTAACATGTTTTTAGGAAATATATCATGATGCTGAAAAAAAGTAGTTCCACTGAAAGAGATTTGGCAACTGCATCAAGGTTTGTTTCTTAAGGAACCAAAATAATGGAGCAAATAAATGTGTATATATATTATTTAACTTTCAATCTGATTTACATGCCTACTTTTGAGCAAATATGTGAACTGAGATGCCCTAAATATAATATGAAATAACATGTTTATTGTGGACGATTACACAGATGTTATTTGATAGCTCTTTACACTGTATCATTCACACAATGAGAAATGTCTTTTCCTTTTCATGTTTAATAAAGTATACTGGTCTTATAACTGTATCATTTGCAGCATATAAAGCTTTTGGCTTTTAATAATTCAACTTCTTGCATTGAAGTTGATCCACATGTTAACGATTACAGTTAAGTGAATAAGGCTTTAGGCATGAAAGTGGCCCTCAGAGGCTTATGTTTCTTCTCATCTCACTAAAATGACTCTTTTGGAGCACGTTTACATAAGAAATGGATGTCATATATATTTTTTCACACTGGTTTGAACTTTCTTTCTTTTATTCCTTTTACTCTCCAATATTACACCACTTCACCCACACTGATGTATTCATTAGCTATGTTTATTGTCTATTTGTATGATTATCATATTATCATCCACAGTGTTGGAGTTTAATTTGCTCTATTTTTGTGGTAAGAATGAAACAAACTGTTTCACTAACCAGCAAACAGAATGGAGAGAGGAGCCCTTTAAAAAATACACATGTTGCAATATACAAGTTACAAGCTATAATTAAAAATATGAGAAAACCAACCTCAGTAGACCCTTTAGAAGTTAAAGGTCTATGGGAAATAGGCCACATTTTGAGTTTACCTCATTCTATTTTCATTCAAAAAATTTTTTTCTACATATACGAGGTATTTCTTACTAGAGGATTTTGGGTGCCTGCGAATCAAGGAAATTTTGCAAATAAGGAGAAAACAACAGAAACGTCATTCACAGATGATTCAGTTTTCAGTATTATTGATACGATTTTGTAGAGATGCCAGAATCAATTAAAACCTGTTGAAAGTACATATGTTAAAAGTAACTAATTGCTTTCAAATTTTCATTACTTTTCATTTCATAGAAAAAAGCTTTTCTTTAAAAAAAGAAACTAAACTTTATGTCATAGGAAGAAACTAAACACATAACTATGCTTTAAGTACTTTGCAACCAGATTGTAAATAAGTTGTTTTAAAAATGGTGTCAGTCGGTCTCACCAGTTTAGAGTGGCTGGAGCAGCCTCTGGGAGGATCTTTCCGGAAATTCGCTGTCGAAAGCCGACTCCAACTTAAGCATAGCTGACATATCCAGTTTATCAAATCGCTCCATTGCCCCTGGCATTTTCTACAAAATCAGATAAGTAGGTTTTGATTTCCATCTTATACTTACAAAATTTTAAATCACTTCTAGAAAAACTTAGGAGGTGCTGGGAACCATTAGTTTTCTTGAATAGTAAATAGAAAAACTGATTGTTAAATTGTATTATTTTCATTAAATTTGGGGATATTATTAAAGATTCATATGAACAGTCTCATTTTTCTGCTTATAACCATGATAGCTGCCTCCCCTCCCAAAAAAGCAGGGCTCATCTCTTATGAAAAGGCATTTTTCAGGTTGAGATCTAGACAAATTGACATTATTCAGCAACTTTATTATCATCATTTTTAGCTTTCCTTTTTTCCATTCTATGAGTCTTCCTGGGATGTGACTGACACTCACTCTTGCTCCTATAACGAAGCTGGAATTTCGTAAAGACTCCACTTCTTTGGTTTTTTCTAAGATCAAGTCCTGGGCATCCTTTTCATCCTTGTTGCTGCAATATAGAAAGAAAAAACAAATATAAAATGCAAACATGGAAAAAAATTAATCAACCTAAATGAGGATATGAGAAAGATACATGACAGCAAATCTTGGCATAAGACTATTTAAGGAGTCATAAATAATTTACAACCAACAGAAAAGAGTTAAAGTCTAGAGATGCTACCAAAATATATAGCCCTGGATTTTCACAATGCTCTTAGAAAATGTGAAGTGGCTGGCTGGATTTAAGAAACATTGGACAGGAGTAGACGAATTCCTAGGTTCAGACCATGTAGTTGGGGAAATCATTAATTCAAGGCAAAGACAGTTTTATGGACTTAATTAAGAAATGTCACTATTCTGAACTGTTTATTCTTAATTAGAGATTAATGTAAATATTAATGTAAGCACTGAAAATCTACACTACACCCAACTGTAAAATAGCTTACTGGTAAGCGTTATGTACAGTCTATACCACTTATTACTGTAACAGCCTTAAACCTCCATTCGCAGAAGGATCGCTCAGTTAATGAGATGGTTAGTCCCATCACTCCCCAGCAAGTTCTGTGCTGGCAAATGAAAACTCAAGTATAAGAGTAAACGAAAGAAACTTTTAGACATACAAAGAGGTAGATAGTTTACAACACACAAACTTTTCTGAAAGAATTCTTCCAGGATGTTCTCTAGTGCAAAACAAAAGCCGAATTCAAGAGAGAGGGAAACAGGATACAAGAACAGTGGCAACAACTATAATTGTAACTTATGATTAAGTCTAAAATACTGTCAATAAATTATAATCTGGATCTAAAATCCCATATGATATCAGTGTTAGATCTGGAGTGGAACTCTCAGAGTTCTGGGCCAATTGCAGGGAGAACACAAGAGCCCTACTCTCACTGTCTCCACTGGCCATTCAATCTTCGTGAAGCAGCAGTCATCATAGAATAATGACTCTGCTGGATCACAATCAATGCCTACCAGTAAATAAGCAAATTCTTTGAGCACCTTAGAAAAGACATGCCCTATAGAAACAGATTACACAATTTTGAATATTTTTATTTTTAATGAAAACTTAGAGCATCTTGTATCTTTACAGTAAGAGGTAATATCACAGATTCTCATATAACTGAACTTGAAAAATACATTTCTTCGTATCTGATCTCCAGAAACTCTGTTAGGCTCAATTATGTTGTTTTTGTATTAAGTGTGATTATAGTGGAAATTTTTGAAATAAAGCTGCATCTCACATATACTTACATGTGATACATGATATGAAGGGCTTTCAGGAGAAAAAATATTTTCTGTGTGGCTTTCCTGCATGTTAATAATCAAAGAAGCAAACTGAGCACAATGCTTGAACAAATTCTTATGGAATTTTAAAGGAAATAACTGCCTACGAACAAATCACAATTGAAAGAGTTTAGGCAAGACACAAGACAAACACAAACCAAAATATGTGCAGGGAAGAGACAACAGTGAAACTAGTGTAGGCATTGGGTCATGTATTCCTGGGAACCAATTTGGTTCTAGCTGCTAGGATTTATGTGAACCTAAGTATATTAAAAGCATCTCTGGGGACTTCCCTGGTGGAACAGTGGTTAAGAATCCACCTGCCAATGCAGAGGGCACGGGTTTGATCCCTGGTCCGGGAGGATCCCACATGCTGAGGGGCAGCTAAGCCGGTGCGCCACAACTACTGAGCCCACGTGCTGCAACTACTGAAGTTGAGCACCTGGAGTCTGTGCTCCACAACGAAAGAAGCCACCGCAGTAAGAAGCCTGCGCTCCGCAAAGAGGAGTGGCCCCCGCTCACAACAATTAGAGAAAGCCCATGTGCAGCAACGAAGACCCAACGCAGCCAAAAAATAAATAAAAATAAGAAATAAAATTTTTAAAAAGCATCTCTAAATTAAGACACAAAATGGAGTGTTAATATGTATTTACCTGGCAGAGTAGTTAAAAGCATCTGAAATATATACATTCAAAAAATTGTGTGTGTGTATACATGCATCAGAAGATAGATATATATATATACATATATACACATAAACATTTTGCCCCATTTATTTTATCTCTTGTTCACTCTCTTTCTCCATATGTTTCTCTTTCTGAATCATTTGAAAATAAGTCACAGACACTATGTTTTATTACCCCTTAACTACTTAAGTAAAAGAACACTTCTTACATACTCACAGTACAAAAATAAAAACCTGGAAATCCAACATCGACACAACACTATTAACTAAAATATAGCCTATATTTAAATTTTATTAATTTTCTTTATAAATATGTGTGTGTATATATATATATTTGCACATTGTGGACACACAGCTTTTTTGTTGTTATTGTTAAATACACACCAAAAAAGAGTTAGCTTACAGAAATTGTCTTAATTTTTAATCTCAGTCAAAACTTGATAATTCAGGAAAGTGAGCTGAAGAATATTTAAGAGTAATAAACACATGTAATTTCCTAATTCATTAATTTCATGATATATTTAAATATAGTGCTACCTGTAGTTCAAAGCACCATTTCCTGTTATAATTTGTAAGAAAAGAAAATAGAAATTTAGCTAAAAAAATAAGTATTCTTTTGAAAGCAGAAGCCCTGAAACCCAGCTCTAAGTATAAACACTATTTAGCATATATTTTTAAAAAGTGTAATTGAGTTATTACTGGTAAATTAATAGGAAAAGAACTGCAGACGTTGGCCTTAAGTACCTTCCTGAGGCATTCTGTAGGGGCATAAAATCATTCACCCTACAGAATAAGGGCATTCTGTCCTTGCTCATAGTGACACAAACAGTCCCAGGGTTTCCCCTCCTGGATATCTTGGTGGAACAGGGAGGCCTGAAAGTCTAGCTCCAAGTCCTGCAACTGTCAAAAGGAGTTGTCGGTGTGAGGCCAACTGCTGCTCCCTGAGGTTGGAAGGATCCTGCCTCAGGATTCCAAGGAAGGCACTGGCCTCAGTGGCAGTTAAATGAGAAGACATAACTGTACAGGCTTGATGGGCATCCAAGTATAATGGCCCATCCTGTGGGAAAGGAGGAAATCCTTCCCTGGATCATAGGGTGGGAGAAATCCAAAAGGACATTCTGGTGATGACATTGTGATACTGAATCATTCAACATAGCCTTTGAACTCTGAACTTTCATATACATACATATATATACAAAATATATATGATTTTATGTATATATATATATATATATATAGGACAAGAAGAAATTGCTATAAGTCATTTCATAATTTTTTTATTCTGTTTTGTTTTGTTGAGATATTTCCTTTTGGTAACCATTAATTTTGATAAAATTTCAAACTTGCAGAAAAGCTTAAGAATAGACAAAGACCTCCTGTAAATTCTTTACCAAATTTACCATTTTAAATATTTTGCCCCATTTACTTAACCTCTTGCTTACTCTCCCGCTCCATTTGTTTCTTTGTTTTGTTTTGTTTTGTTTCTGAATCATTTGAAAGTAAGTCACAGACATTAAGCTTTATTACACCTGAAATACTTAAGAATAAGGACACTCCTTACATAACCACAGTACAAAATTTAAAACCTGGAAATTCAACATCAACACAACACTATTAACTAAAATATAGCCTCTATTCAAATTTTGTTAATTGATCTAATAATGTCCTTTGTAATTATTTTTCTCCAGGAATCCAGGACTGCTAGCTGCATTTAGGGGACATCTTTAATCTGGAGACATTCCTCAGTTTGTCTTTGTTTTTATGACTTGGAGACTTTGACAAATACAGATCAATTATTTTCAGTATCCATGTTAGCAGCTTGGAAAGGAATTCCGTAAAACTGACGTTCTGCCCAACTGCACCCTATAAGATGGCACAAACTCCAACGCCATGCGCCCCAGGGTCACTTGATGCCCATTTGTTGGTGATATTAACTTTGGGTAACCAGATTGCTTCTTTACTGTATATTTTCTGTTCTCCATTTCTAACTAATAAGCTGTTCTGTAGGAAAATATTTCAAAATTCAGCAGTTATCCTGTTCCTCATCAAACTTTCATCTACTGACCATTCTTACCTGAATGTTATTAATATGCTCTGAAGACAGGTTGCCAATGTCGTCATTCCTTCTACATTTGTTAATTGGCATTCACTATAAGAAACAGCTTTTCCTTTTCTCTCACTTATTATGTATTCTTTAATTTATTTATACATGAATATACTAATGGGCTCTGATTTCATCTTATTCCTTATTTATTTTGATGCTCAATTGTCTCCTGCATTAGTCAGCTCAGGGTACTATAACAAAATACCATAGGCTGGGTAGCTTAGACAACAGAAATGTCTTTCTCACAGTTCTGGAGGCTACAAGCCCAAGAACAAGGCATCATAAAAGTAGGTGTCACCCTGAGGCTTCTTCTTTTGGCTTGTAGGTGGCCGCCGTCTCACTGTGTGCTCATATGGCCTCTTCTTCGTGTGTGCTTGGAGAGAGAGAGAGCGGTTTTGATGTCTCTTATAAGTGCCTCACTCTCATGACCTCATCAAACCTAGTCACCTCCCAAAGCCCCCACCTCCAAATCCCAACACATTGGAGGTTAGGACTTCAACATATGAATTTAGGAGGGGAAAAAATATTGATCCCGTCTGGACAATTATCTCCTATTGGTCAGAGGGAAACACTTCAAGCAGACTCTTAAGTCCTTTTCACAAGCTCCAATATTATTTGAAGGCTTAATTGTTTTCTGGCATAAGATGTACCAAGGTCATCTTGTTCTTTCACTGTCCTAGATATGGAATCAAGAATTTTCCGAGGACCCCTTTTTCTTTTTGTGGGGATTGATATTTAGAAAACAGCACACTATATGTGCTGCTTGCTACTGGCTTATTGCTCATTGCTACTGGCTTATCCCTGCTCTCGTTCCTCTCAGCAGAAAGAACTAGGTGAACATGCAAATATGTGCACACACATATACATATATGCGCACACACATATACATATACAAACATACATATACACGTACGCGTACCACTCAAATACACATACCCATGTACACACACATGCCTGTACACATACCACACATGCACAAACTTACATATACACACACAGACACAGAGGCACAGACATATATACATGTATATAAGCTTTGTAAAAATGAAACACAAAATAGACATTTTAAATCTGATTCCTGAACCTGACACTATTACAGAAGCATATCTCTTAGGAAATGGAGTAGGAGCCAGGCAACATGGTGGACAAACCTCATAGAATCAGGAGTCATTGACACTTACCACACCTGTTCACCTGAGAAACAGCTGTGAAGCATGCTAAGCAGAGTGGCAGCTGTATCTCTTAGCAATACCTTGAGTCTTAAATGTTCTGTGTTCAAAATCTCTACTCCTATAGTCACAAAGGTCATTCACATTTACTTTAATGTTGGAATAAATATGGCTATATAACAACAACTCTTAGCCTATAAAACGTAGAGATGAATATCTGTTTTCCTTGGGGACTTTGCTAGTGCAGAGCCTTCATTTGGTTGGACTCATACTGAATTATGCACAAAGAGGCAAGCAGTGGAAGGCAAGACTCCATGGGACATAATCTAGTCCCTTAATCTCAACTCTAGACCATGAGGAAATTCTCATTTAAATGAGAATTAAATGCAGTTCATTCAATGCTCTTAGCTATATTAAATTAAAAGGTAGTATTCTATATTATAAATCTCTTTTATAATGTAATCTTTGAGGACAGGATTGATACACTCATAGCATTTTAGTGGACTTTCTAAAATCTGCTAAGAGAAGGCTGGAAGGCAGTGTGAAAGAATGCTGTATCAATGCTTGCTGAATGATGGATGTTATCAATGAGACCATCCAGTGTGGGTCAGCTCAGGGACACTCCAGATGATGGTTTCCAAGACAAGAGTAGATAAGGACCAGTTGGTCTGAAAAGTGTAATTGGAAACTGTTCTACATACATCAAATTGTTTAAGAAAATTAATTAATTCAAGGAAGATAAATGATTATCTGCCACAATATGAAGTTTTGCTTGTTAGTGAGGGATTACACACATACACAACCACACACAATATTATTGAAAAAATTTTAATGATGGTTCTTTCCAGAATACTGTGTTTACTAATACATCTGGATAAGAGGAACTGTGTAGAAATCGTATACAAACTCCTCTAACCTCTTCCAACAAGCTCTAGTTTCTCCCTATCTTAAGCCAAAAAGAAAAATATTAAAACTTCAACCCTCAGCTAAGTTTACCCCAGAATGACTATAAAATAAGACTAAAATAGCATAAAACAAAAATCCAGGTCTTTGAAGCCATTTGAGGACAGCCAAAGCCACCAAGATACCAGAGTAAAGGGAAATACATAGAGTGGGCCTTATATTCACCACAACCCTTTCCTTCAGAGCATTTGTTAGTTTGCCATTCTGTGCACAGACACAAAACAAAAAATAGCAGCCCAGAGCTTACAGCAATCTTATTGGGCTGCAGGAGCTGATGGCCAAAATTTGAGAAGAAAGGGAACCAAAGAGGACTTGACATTCTGCATGCAACATCCTTCTTCACAGGGCATTTGATATATTCTAGGCTGTACCTATGGAACAAAGAAGACAAGCAAAAAAGCAGTTTTAAGAGACTATAAAATGAAAGCAGAGTTTCAGCTGTTTAATACTGCTGGAGAAATGGAAGTTGGAGTTCAGAGCCTATCAAAGAGCAGAAGTCCTTGTCAACATTCGAGGTTTTCATTTGAGACCTCAGAAAGTCTCCACCATGGGACTCAGAACAAACTAGAAAATGCCAGCTTTAACAATGTCTGAAATACCATCTGAACTGGATTCAGGTGAACTATCCACTCTCTATCTGCCTACCAACAGAAAATCCAATCTAAGGAAAAACAGCTTCATCCTGAGCCTCTATAATTGCTTATGAAATTTCTGTTATTTAATGAAAAGGCAGTGCACTAAGAATTCAGGAAACATGATCAGGTAATCAAAAATACAAAAGTAAAAACAGACAATAGAGAAAACCCACAGGTAAACCATATCTTGTCATGTCTCCAATCCCGCAGAGGCCAACTGTGAGTCAGAATTTATTCAGAAATGCACTCATGAGTAATAATTATGGAAGGGAGGGTACAGGGGCAGAACTGGGAAGAGAGAGAAGTTGAGTCATCATGAAGACCCAATTATAGTCTAAACTGACTCCATGGAGAACTCTAGATCAAGAATGGGCTTTCTGAGTTGTGTCAACTTGTGCAAAGATAGGCAGACATTTATGCTACTCATCAGTCAATGGATGTGGACTTCCCTAGGGTGGTAAAACCTTGGCAAAGTGGTTCTGCATCTACAGCTGAGGCAATCCCTGGAGTTACTGCGAGCTGAAAGTAGTCTGCTGACAGAACTCCGAGAAGTGGAGCCAACAAACGTTTCAGTGAAGAGGGAATGTGGGTACACATCACATGTTCAAGAGGATATAAAAGATGAAAGATAGATAAAACTAAACTGGGATTTTAAAAAGATGTCATGTTATTGGGGCATATGAAAAAACAGAAACCAAGACAAGATTCGATGTGCAAGATATTTATTAGGAGAAACACTTGTAAGAGTGTATTAATCATGTTTATTATTTTCTATATTTTATGATGCTTTGATATCTTGAAGCCTTATGGACCCAGAGAGAGGTTGACCCTTGCAGGGTTAGCTAACTCCTAGAGATAGCAAACAACTTGCCTGAAAGCATGCCTTTGATATGCAAACAAACTAACCCAGAGCCTATACCCCCAACCACTTCCTTTATCTAATTCTCACACACACCAAGCCAGTACTCCTCCTGCCCTACATCACCTCTGTACCAGGTACCAGACAACTAGGGATGACTTCTATAGCCCAGAGTCCACCAAAATCATTCAAACTATCCAATCTTAGACCTGCTCAGATGCTTAGCCTGTGTTACCTTTCCTCCCCATGAAACCACAATAAATTCTCTGGCCCATGCTCTCCCCTCTCCTTCTCCCTCCTGACTGACCCTGGTGCTTCCCCATGTGGCCCTGCAGGGCACAGTATGCTCCCTCCCCTTGGGAATTTTAAGCAATAAACTCCTCCTTCAAGGCAGTCATCAGTCCATATCTGTCATCTTACCATACCTAATTAAACCAAATCCAAGCTACCCACCAAAACAGAGAGGGAATGGAGAGGGACCCTGGGAGAACCCAGATATGACCCCAGGAGAAGGAAAGAGAGAAGAAAAGATCATATGTGGAAGGACCTTATACTGAAGTGCCATTCTAAGTTATGCCTGGCAAGGATGTCGGGGACACCTTAAGGCAAACTCTCCTGGCAACTTAGTCCTCCACCTCTCAGGACCATCCTGCCCTTGGTATTCCTACAAAGCTCACTGGCTGGGATCAGCCTGTGGGAATCACAGCCCCAGTACAAACACTGTGATGAATTTAGAATGCAGCAGCTGAGACCAGTGGCCAATTAAATATGGTCCCTACTTTGGGAAGTGAGAGGTGCATTCTCATGGCCACCAAAGATGGTAATTCTAGAACACAAAACATGTAACTTGAAACAGAGATTCAACAGATGGGATATTAGTGAACAGGAAGATGAGTCAATAAAATTTTTTTCGATAGAAAAATTATGGGAAGGGATAAGGAAAATATAGAAAGTTTGAAGACTGTACATGAAAAGCAGTGAAAATGTATAACAAAAGTATTTATAGTGCAAGAATAATGAAGAGGGAGAATTGGACAAAAGTAGTATTAGAATAGGTACTGACCAAGAATTTTCCAAAATTAATATCAAGTGACAAATTCAGAAAGCTCTACAAACCTCAAATCTGACAAACAAAAATTAAGCCAAATCTAAGTTTATCTTACTAAAATTGCCGACAATCAGTGCCAAAGAGGGGGAAAAGAATCATTTTGCTTTCAAATGGAAAACAATAACATTTTTCATAAAAATTATGGGAGTATCTCTCTCATTATTTGGTCAATAAAGGAAAAACAATTTTTAACTGCTTAATGAAAATAACTGCCAACTTACAATTCTATACCCAGTAAAGAATATACTTCAAAAAAGCATGTGGTTATACTGGAGATATAATATGGAACAAGATGAGTATCATTTACATGGCTGTATGGCATATTTGAAAGTTTTTAAGACAGTAAATCTTAAGAGCTCTCATCACATGGGGAAAAAAACATTTTTTAGCTATATGAGATGATGGATCCTATCTATAACAATTACAAATTCACATACTCTTTTACTTGGCTATTCCACATATAAGAATTTATACTACAAATAAACCCTAAAATGTTTGCAAGAATGTACGGATAACATTATTATCTGTGGCTTTGTTTAAGGATGACAAATGGTTAAATCAATTTTCATACTTTGACTCAATGGAATACTAAGTGGCCATATCAAGGAAATGATCATGTATTGATAGATTGATCACCACTATATTCTTAAGTGAAAACAGCAAAATATATAACAGAATACACAGTATGCTATCTTTTGTGACAAGGAGAGTATAAAAGTATATATGAGTATTTGTATCTTCCCTGAATGTACACATAAATTTTCTTTGAACAAATAGGTTAGAAATTAATAATATTGCTTGCCAGCAGGGAGTGGAATTGATTAAGTGGGAAACAGTAGAATAAGGGAGATTTTTCACTGTATGCTCTTTTGTATCTTGTTAATTTATTATCTATTCTGTCTATTAAATTATTTTAAGTAAACACTGGAAGTTTCCAGTTCTGGTAAAGATGGAACAAGCACACTCCATCTTATTGAATGCAAATAAAATCCTAGGGCAGAATAAATGGAACAGCTATCTGAGGACTCTGAAATGTAAATCATAAAAGGTAGATTGAAGAAACAAACCAGAATCCAAGTAAGAACAATCCAGCAATAAGGTTCTTAGATATTCCCCCCCGACCTTTGGTATCTCCTGACCTGAATTCAAAGTCAACTTGAAACCTGAAATTGCACAAAAGGTGTAGAGAGAATGAATTCTAAGAGAAGCCTTTTCTTTCTGATCTACCTTTAACAATAAAGAAGGGTGACTCGTGGGGGAGAATCAGATCAAGAGGTGAAGTCAAGGACCAAGGAGAGTTATTTCTAGACCTTGAAACCTAATTGAGGAACCCCCAATATTTACCTGGCTAGATTTCAGAATGTGTATGATAAAGTGACTACTTTTTTATCTTCCATTTTGCCTCATTTTGAATCACAATGTCTAAAGCTTCTATCCTATGCCTGCTATCATGCCCTTGTATAATTCCATTCTGCTGAAGGTGGGTGGGCCCTGTGACCTGCTTGTAGCCTATAGAATATGTCAAAAGTGATAGCATGTTACACCTGTGACTATATTGCCTTATATAAAATTCTATCTTGCTAGCATAGATTCTCCTTCAGAGCATGATGAAGTAAGTATCCATGCTGGAGAAGCTCACATGACAAAAGCAGGTGGCCTACAAGATCTGAGGGAGCCTCCAGCTGATAGCCAGCGAAAGTCATATAGCTGCAAGAAAATACATTCTGCCAACAACATGAATGAACCAGAAGTAAATGCTTCTCCAGTTAAGCCTCCAGATGAGAATACAGCCTGACCAACACTTTGACTGCAGCCATATGAGACACTAAGCAGAAGATCCATCTAAATTTTATCTGGACTCTCCTGACCCACATAACCTCTGAGATAATAAATGTATGTTCTATTTTAGCCACTAAGTTTAAGGACATTTGTTATGCAGCAATAGAAAAATGAATATAGTGGAATGAAATGCACTGAACGACAGAGAGAAAAATAGATTGGAACACAAAAAAGGAACAGAGCCTCAGACCTATTAGACAGCATCAAAGCGTTTAATATTTGTGTCACTGCAGTCCTAGAAGAGAAGAGAAAGTGTGCAGAAAAAAATATTTTAAGAAATCATGACTAAAAACTTCCCAAGATTGGCAAAAAACATAAACTTCCACATTGAAGAAAGTCAGTGAATCCAAGTAAACCCATACACAGATACATCATGAGCAAACTGCTCAAAAAAAAAAAAAAAAAACAGAGAAAAATAATGCATAACACAGAGACAAACAGTGATTTGAATGATGACATGTTTCTCATCAAAAACCATAGTGGCATAACTCAAAAAGAGTCATGTACCACAATGTTCATTGCAGCTCTTTACAATAGCCAGGACAAGGAAGCAACCTAAGTGTCCATCGACAGATGAATAGATAAAGAAGATGTGGCACATATATACAATGGAATATTACTCAGCCATAAAAAGAAATGAAATTGAGTTATTTGTAGTGAGGTGGATGGACCTAGAGTCTGTCATACAGAGTGAAGTACCTAGGGGCAGGACAGGAATAAAGACGCAGACATAGATAATGGACTTGAGGACACAGGGAGGGGGAAGGGCAAGCTAGGATGAAGTGAAAGAGTGGCATGGACTTATAAATACTACCAAATGTAAAATACATAGCTAGCAGGAAGCAGCTGCATAGCACAGGGAGATCAGCTCAGTGCTTTGTGACCAACTAGAGGGGTAGGATAGGGAGGGTGAGAGGGAGACGCAAGTGGGAGGAGATATGAAGATATATGTGTATATATAGCTGATTTACTTTGTTATAAAGCAGAAACTAACACACCATTGTAAAGCAATTTTACTCCAATAAAGACGTTAAAAAAACAAAAAAAACCATAGTGGCCAGAAGACAGTGGAACACATGTTATGCTAGGAGGAGAAAAAAAATCTATGTGCATGTAAAATATTATTCAGGAATGAAGGCAATAAAAAGCTATTCTCAGATGAAGGAAAACTAAGAGAATTCGTCACCAGCAAACCCACTGTAAAAGAAATGCTAAAAGAGTTCTTGTGAAATAACACCCAAAGAAAATATAGAATTTCAGGAATAAGAAAAGAGAAAAAGAAATAGTAAGTATCTATTTAAATATTTAAAAATTTTCTCTGCTTAAGTTCTTTTAAATATGTGTGACAACTAAAATCAGAAATTATAACATTGTCTTATAGGATTTTGAATATATTTCTACAACATAAATGGGGGCAAATTAATGGACTTATGTGGTGGTAAAGTTTCTATATTCAACTTGAAGTGGTAAAATGTAAAATTCTTAGTATAATGAGAAATGTTAAATATGTATATTTTAATACTTAGAACAATCAATAGAAAATTACAGAAATATTATTTTTAAAATTCAATAGATAATTTTAAATGGAAACCTAAAAACAAGTCAAATACTTCAAAAGAAGTCAAGAAAGAGCAACCAGGAACAGAAAACAGAATAAACAGAATAAACAGAAAACAAGTAATAGGAGAGTAGACCTAAATGCACACATATCAATATTATGTTATATGTTAATGGTATAAACACACAAATTAAAAGACAGAGATGGTTGGAATGGATTTAGAGCTGACTGTATGCTGTTTGGAAGAAATGCAGTTTAAATAAATGATACACACAGGTTAAATGGGAAAGGATGAAAAAAGGATAAACCATGCAAACACTGGTGAGAGCAGAAGAGGTTACACTAATATCAGACAAAGTAGATTTCTGAGCAAGGAAAAACAACGTGAATAAAGAAAAACATTAAACAATGACAAAAGTGTCAAATAACAAAGAATACATAACAGTCCTAATGTGTATGCATCAAACAACAGAGATTCAAACCACATGAAGCAAAAACTGAAAGAATGGGCAGATCTACAATTACCGTTGAAGACGTCAATATTCCATTCTCAATTATCAACACAACAATCAGAGAGAAAATCAGCATGAATATAGAAGAACTGAACAACGTCAACTAACAACTTGATCTAATATTTATAGAACACTTCATCCAACAGGAGCAGAATTTTCATCAAGAGAGATCATATCCTAGGTCACAAAACAAACCTCAACAATCAGACAGAATGTGTTCTCTGACCATAATTAAACTATCTAGAAATCAATTATAAAATAACTGAAAATTCTCCAAATATTTAGAAACAAAAAACACACTTTTAAATAATCTATGTGCAAAGAGGAAGTTTCAAGGGAAATTAGAAAATATTTTGTTTGAACTGAATGAAAATGAAAATATAGCTCATCAAAATTTGTGGAATGTAGCTAAAGCACTAGAGAGAAATTTATAGATTTAACTGTTTATTTAGAAAAGAAGAAAAAATTCAACTCAGTAATCTTAAATTTCCAACTTAAAAACTAGAAAAAGGAGAAGGAAAAAATGCAAAACTAGTGGAAAAAAAAGAATTAGTACAGATAAGAACAAAGGTCAGTGAAATTGAAGACAGCAAAACAGTAATGAAAACGAATGAAACCCAAAACTTATTTTTTTAAAAAAAAATTAATAACTTTGATAAACCTCTAGCCAAAATAACAATGAAAAAGAAAGAGATGACACAAATTATCAATATCAGGAGTGGAAAAAAAAGGATATCACCCCAGACCTCACAGATATTAAAAGGATAATAAGAGAGCAATATAACAATTCTAGGCACATAAATTAGACTTAGATAAAATAGATGAGTTCCTTGAAAGCCATAAACTATACTAAAGTTCACCCAAGAAAGACTAGACAAGCCAAAGAGTACTATATCTAACAAGGAAATTAAACTTATAATTTAAAAATACCCCTTTGCAAAAGACTACAGGCCCCAATAGTTTCACTGGAAAATACTATCAAATCTTTAATGAAGAAATAAATCTTCATAAATAAATGGTGCCAGAATAATTAGTTACTTGTATGCAAAAGAAAAAATACCTCAAACTAAACTTCACACCTTATACAAATAGTAACTCACAAATGTATCACAGATCTATGTGTAAAATGTAAAACTATAAAACTTTTAGAAGAAAACATAGGAGACAATCTTAATTACCTTGGTTGAGCAAAGTGTTCCTGGCATGTTTTAAAAGAAAAATAATAATAAATTGGACTTCATCAAAATTTAAAACTCTTGCGCTGTAAAATATATTATTAAAAGAATGAAGAAACAAGGTATAGACTGGGAGAAAACATTTACAAAGCACTTATCTGACAAAGAACTTATATCCAGAATATATATATATTTTTTTAAATTCCCAAATCTCAACAGTAATAAAACAAACCAACTTTTTTAAGTGGCAAAACATTTGAACAGACATTTCACCAAGGAAGATGTATTGTTGGCTCATCAGAAGATGCTCAGTATAATTAGCCATTATCTATTTGGGAAATGCGAATTAAAATCATAATGAGTTATAGTTTCACACATATTAGAACAGCTTAAATTTTTAAAAATGTCAATGCCATGTCTGGCAAGAACACAGGGTAACTTGAATTCTCATACATTGTTAGTAAGAATGCAAAATGATACAACCACTGTGGAAAAGAGCTTGGTAAGTTCAAGAAGTTAAATATACAAACACTATATGACCCGACAATCCTAATCCTATGTATTCATTCTTAATAAATAAAAACATGTTGACAGAAAATCTATACACAAATGTCTATAACAGCACTCTTTATAAATCATCAAAAGCTGCCAACTAGAGAAATGTCTTTTAATAGGTTATTCAGTAAATTATGATACATCCATACAATGGAATATTAGTGAACAATAAAAAAACTGAACTATTACAATACACAACTTTGACAAAACTTAAGGACATTACACTGACTGAAAAAATCCAACCTCAAAAAATTATGTACTGTATGATTCCATTTATACAGTACTCTATACGTGTGTTCAAACTCATACAACTGTACACAAAAGAAAGTTGACTTACTATATGTAAAATTTTTAAATAATATAAGTTAAAATAAACAATGCAGGGCTTCCCTGGTGGCACAGTGGTTGACGGTCCGCCTGCCGATGCAGGGGACACGGGTTCATGCCCCAGTCCGGGAAGATCCCACATGCCGCGGAGCTGCTGGGCCCGTGAGCCATGGCTGCTGAGCCTGCACGTCCGGAGCCTGTGCTCCGCAATGGGAGAGGCCGCAACGGTGAGAGGCCCGTGTACCACAAAAAAAAAAAAAAGTCATGTACTCCAATGTTCACTGCAGCACTATTTACAATAGCCAGGACATGGAAACAACCTAAATGTCCATCAACAGATGAATGGATAAAGAAGATATGGTACATATATACAATGGAATATTACTCAGCCATAAAAAGGAAAGAAATTGGGTCATTTGTAGAGAGGTGGATGCACATAGAGTCTGTCATACAGAGTGAAGTAAGTCAGAAAGAGAAAAACAAATATCGTATATTAACACATATATGTGGAATCTAGAAAAATGCTACAGATGAACCAGTTTGCAAGGCAGAAATAGAGACACAGATGTAGAGAACAAACATATGGACACCAAGGTGGGAAAGCAGGGGAGGGGTGGTGGTGGTGGTGGGATGAATTGAGAGATTGGGATTGACATGTATACACTAATATGTATAAAATAGATAACTAATAAGAAGTTGCTGTATAAAAAAATAAAATAAAATGCAAAACAAAATTTCCCTACAGTTGTGGGTGAGCTAGGAATCATTCCCCATTTGGCTCATTTGTGGCTCAATGAACCAATCTCATAATTGGCCACTTGAGAATGGAAAATTCTCATTTGGGCTTTCCCTTTAGTCTTGTCCAAGTATCCTACATTTTGACTGCACTAAAAGATTACTAAATACAAGAAAGGAAAAGGAAAAAGGAGAAACATACTAACCTGTGCACTTAGCATATTTTATACAACTATCATCAATCTACAGGTGGGCCAGTTCCACAGCTAAGGTACTAAGGTCTCCCAGAGCCTTCTGCTATGGCCCAACTGCACCAGAAGGTTTGAGGTGAACTGACTATATGTAATAGAGATTTAATTCTCGTGGTAAAGTAGCGAGTGAAAGATGAAGTACAGCAAGGGACAGGTACGGCCGTAAGAATTTTTCAGCAAACTTTCTTTAACTTTCTACTCAACATTAGTAATAATCAGATATTCTGTGGGTGATATTTCCTTCCTTGAATGGTTTATGGAAAAAGCCATCACCCACCTATCCTGAGACAGGCAGAAAAAGAGACAGACTTGTGTACACACAACTCCATAAACATGACATGGAGGTCAGACTCCTGCCTCACTCACTCATGTCTGAGATGACTGACAGTAATGATATCTGATTCTAACTCCTTCTTTCTCATTTGGGACTCAGGGAAGGGGGCCTCCTTTAAGGGAAATATCACCAAGTAGGAAGCATATAAAAGTTCCCTTGGCAAAGAATAGACACACAGACTTCACAGGGTCTCTCATGCTTTTATTCCCTCTCTTGTAACTTATGTAAATTGTCTTCTGGGAAGACAATGGTCCCGCCTCATGGTATTCTCAAGTGACAGCTTGGCATATCTATCTTTCCTGAAATGAAAAAGAATTGTTACAGCACAAATGGCCAAAAATCTTGTCCTGCAAAGTGGTATTTTCCAAGGGTCCACTGAACACCAGGCAGGCTTGAGTTTCCTTAATAACGTCCCAAACCATTGTCAGTGCAGCTACAGCCAAACCCAGCTACAGCCTTGGCCTTTGTCCTCATAGTCCCCCATCATCCAGCAGGTACCCCAGACACTCACATCTGTCTAATTGTTACCACTTTTGTGGCCTTTTCCCAGCCCACACGTTTGCTTCTGTCTTTCCCCTGACTTCATATTTGCCCCTGTTAATACCCTTGTTTCCTCCAGCCTTTTCCTACCCAGTCCCTACCACTTCTCCCCATCCCCTCTGCTCACTTATTTCAGGATTTTCACTCAATACCTTTTCTTCTCAACAGTTCTTTTCTGTTTCTCTAGTCCCTCCCGGTCACTTGGTCATTGATCAAAAGACAGTTTTTGAGAGAGATAATAAAAAATTTTGGCAAGGATGTGAAGAAATTGCAACACTTATACAATGCTGGTGGGAATATGCAATGGTGCAATTGTTAGAGAATAAAGTCTGTCAGGAGGGAATTCACAGAACATGTGAAGCAGGATGTGCCAGGAGTCTGTCTCTCCATCTAGACAAAAATTGCACTGACAGAATCTGTCTGATGTAACTATATTGGAAATCTGGAGCCTATTGAAGGTTTGCAACTTCCAGGGAAGTCTTGGATGGTAAATTGTAGTCAATTTGGGGCAATTTCAGCTCTTACCACAGTAGCAGCTACCCATCCCCCAACTACAGCCATGTGGCAGGCAGCTGTGCACGTGTTCTATGAGCAACTTGAACAGAGCTTGTAGGAGATGGGATGAGGAAAAAGGACTCTATCCTCCAAATATGAGGGGATCTGTGCTCTAATTGTTTTGGGGGTTTTTTGTAATGTATTTTTTTAACATCCTTATTGAAGTATAATTGCTTTACAATGGTGTGTTAGCTTCTGCTGTATAACAAAGTGAATCAGCCATACATATACATATATCTCCATATCTCCTCCCTCTTGCATCTCCCTCCCACCCTCCCTACCCCACCCTTCTAGGTGGACACAAAACACCGAGCTGATCTCCCTGTTCTATGAAGCTGCTTCCCACTAGCTATCTATTTTACGGTTGGTAGTGTATATATGTCCATGTCACTCTCTCACTTTGTCCCAGCTTACCCTTTCCCCTTCCCTTGTCCTCAGGGTCATTCTCTATGTCTGCATCTTTATTCCTGTCCTGCCCCTAGGTTCCTCAGAACCAGTTTTTTTTTTTTTAGATTCCATATATGTGTGTTAGCATATGGTGTTTGTTTTTCTCTTTCTGACTTACTTCACTCTGTATGACAGTCTCTAGGTCCATCCACCTCACTACAAATAACTCAATTTAGTTTCTTTTTATGGCTGAGTAATATTCCACTGTATATATGTGCCACATCTTCTTTATCCACTCATCAGTTGATTGGACACTTAGGTTGCCTCCATGTCCTGGCTATTGTAAATAGTGTGCTCTAATTGTGGATTGCTGCTTCTGGTCACAGAGGCACAGATGAAGAGTCAGGAAATCATTGTTGCTGCACCTCCGCCCATTGTTTCAAGCCCCTCCTTTTTGGCTAATGTGATTTCCAGGAAATTTCAAGGGCTGGTGCCATTTTATTCCACTACATATTTTGCTTTTCCTCATTCAGATGCCAGACATTAAAGACTAGGACATCCAAAAACAAGTGCACATACAGGAAAAATTTAGAAAGTTTCTGTGCATGCCTAAAGTATCAGGAAAGACAGAAGAAGACATTAGGTTTATATCACATGCTGATGCTCAGCACAGAGAGGCTGCAATAGTCAACAAAACCAAAACCAATAGACAAAAACAATGACAAAAAATAACAAGCCCTGGGGAAGGCTGGAAACCCTGATTTCCAGAGTTACCAAATTATTAAGTTCAAGTGTCCAGTGTTCCATAAAACCACAAGGCATACAAAGAAACAAGAAAGTATGGCCCAGGGACTTCCCTGGTGGTCCATTGGGTAAGATTCCATACTCCCAATGCAAAGGGGCTGGGTTCAACTCCTGGTCAGAAGACTAGATCCCACATGCATGCCACAAGTAAGAGAAGTCCGCGTGCCGCAACCAGAAGTCTGCATGATGCAACCAGAAGATCGTGCATGCCGGACTTCCCGGGTGGCACAGTGGTTAAGAATCCACCTGACAATGCAGGGGACACGGGTTTGAGCCCTCGTCCGGTAAGATCCCACATGCCGCGGAGCAACTAAGCCTGTGTGCCACAACTACTGAAGCCCGCGCACCTAGAGCCCGTGCTCCGCAACAAGAGAAGCCACCACAGTGAGAAGCCCGCACACCGCAACAAAGAGTAGCCCCCACTCACCGCACCTAGAGAAAGCCCGCGCACAGTAATGAAGGCCCAATGCAGCCAAAAATAAATTAATTAGTTAATTTATTTTTTAAAATAAATGGATATTAAAAAAAAAGATCCCACATGCCACAACTAAAGATTCCACATGCCGCAACTAAGACCCAGCACAGCCGAAATAAATAAAAATAAATAAATAAATAAAATATTACACACAAAAAAGAAAGTATGCCTTATCCAAAGGAAAATAATAATTCAACAAAATTTGTCCCTGAAAAAGCCTTAACATAAGACACATTAGACAAAGTCCTCAGAATAACAGTCTTAAAGATGCTTGAAGAATTAAAGGAAGATGTGGAAAAATCAAGAAAACGATGTATGAACAAAATGGAAATATCGAAAAAGAGATAGAAAACCTTAAAAGAAATCAAAATGAAATTCTGGAGCTGAAAATTACAAAAACTTAAATTTAAAAGTTTACTAGAAGGATTCAAAGACAATTTTGAGCAGGCAGAAGAAAGAATCCGTAAACTTAAATACAGGACAATGGAAATTATCAAGACTGAGGAACAAAAAGAAAAAAAAGAATGAAGAAAAGTGAACACAGCCTAAGAGAAATAGGGACACCATCAAAAGAACTAACATATGCATCATGGGAGTCCTAGAAGAAGTAGAAGATAAATGGACAGAGAGGATACTCAAAGAAATGATGACTGGAAACTTCTCAAATTAGAAGAAAGACATGAAAATAAACATACAAGAAACTCGATAAACTCCAACTTAGATGATCACAAAAAACCCACACCAAGACACATTAGAATCAAACTTTTGAGAGTTAAAGATAAAGAGCAATCTTGGAAGCAGCAAAAGAGAAATTAATCATCATTTACAAGAGATCCTCAGTAAGATTATAAGCAGATTTCTCATCAGAAACTTTGGAGGCCAGAAGACAGTAGGTTGATTTATTCAAAGTGCTAAAAGGAAAAAAACTCTCAAGCAAGAATACTATATCTGGCAAACTGTTATTCATAAGTGAGAGGAAAATCAAGACATTCCCAGAGAAACAAATGTTAAGGGAGTTTCTGACCACCAGAACTTCCCTGCAAGAAATGATCATTAAAGTCCTATGAAGTGAAATGAAAGGACAAAGATGGTAACTCAAAGATGTGTGGAGAAATAAAATCTTAATAAAGATAGATATGTGGACAAATATATAAGCTAGCATTGTTGTGACAATGGTTTGTAACTTTACTTTTTATTTTCTGTATGTTTTAAGAGACCAATACAGTGGGATAGATTTAGAAATCAATAACATAAAGAAAACTGGAAAATTCACAAAACGGTGGAAATTAAACAACACACTTTTAAACAACCAATGGGTGAAAGAAGAAATCACAAGGGAAATTCAAAATTAGAGATGAATGAAAACAAAAACATTACCAAAACTTATGGCTCTCAGTGAAAGTGGTGTTAAGGAGGAAATTTATAGCTATAACAGCTTACATTTAAAAAACTAGAAAGATCTCAAATCAACAACCTAACTTTACAACTTTAGGAACTTAAAAAGAAGAATGAACTGAAACCAAATCTAGCAGAAGGAAGGAAATAAAGATTAAGCCAGAGATAAATGAAATACAGTATACATAAACAATAAAGAAAATCAATAAAACCAAAAAGTGTTTCTTTCAAAAGAGGAACAAAATTGGCAATACTTTAGCTAGATGGACCAAGGGGAAAAAAAGAGAGAAAACTCAAATTACTAACACCAGAAGTGAAAGTGGGGGCATTACTATCAATTCCACAGAAATAAAAAAGAAAGTACTATGAAAAAAAAAAAAAGAAAGTACTGTGAATCTTTGTACTCAAAAAAAATTGAATAACCTAAATTAAGTGGACAAATTCCTAGAAACACAAAACCTACCAAGACTAAATCACAAAGAAATAGAAAGAGAATAGACCTGTAACTGGTAAGGAAATTGAATCAGTAATCAAAAATCTCCCAAAAAATAAAAGCCCTGGATCTGTTGGCTTTACTGTGAATTCTACCAAACACTTTAAAAAGCACTAATACCAATCCTTCTCAAATTTCTCAAAATATTAAAGAGGAAGGAACAGTTCCTAACTCATTCTATGAAGCCAGCATAACCCTGACACCAAAGCCAGACAAAGATACTACAAGAAAACTACAGACCAATATCTCTTATGAACCTTGATTCAAAAATCCTCAACAAAATACTACCAAACAAAATTCAGTAGCATATTAAAAGGATTACGCACCTTGACCGAGCAAGATTTATTCCCTGAATGCAAGGATGGTTAAAAATATGAAAATCAATCAATGTAATATACCACATCAAGAAAATGAAGGAAAACAAACACATGATCATCTAAATTGATGCAGAAAAATTATTTGAAAAAAAGTGAACATCCTTTTACGATAAAAACCTTCAACAAAGTAAGAATAGAAGGAAACTACTTCCACATAATAAAAGCCATGTATGAAAAACCCATAGTAAACATGTGATGAAAGATGGAAAGCTTTTTCTCTAAGATCAGAAACAAGACAAGCATGCCCACTTTCACTACTTCTATTCAACATAGTACTGGAAGTTCTAGCCAGAACAATTAGGCAAGAAAAAGAAAAAAAAGACATCCAAATTAGAAGGGAAAAAGTAACATTATCTCTGTTTGCAGATGATACAATCTTACATGTAGAAAATCCTGACAACTCCAAAAACAGCTGTTAGAACTAATAAATGAATTCAACCAAGTGATACAAAATCAACACACAAAATTAGTTGCATTTCAGTACACAAGTAATGAACAACCTGCAAAGGAAATTACAAAGACAATTCAATTTACAATAACATCAAAAAGAATTAAATATTGATACTTAGGAATTATCTTAACCTTAAACAAGGAAATGAAAGACTTCTACAATGAAAATGACAAAATATTGATGATAAAAATGAAAGATGACAAAATAAGTGGAAACACATTCCACGTTCAAGGATTGGAAGAGTTAATATTTTTAAAATGTCAGTATTATGCAAAGTGATCTGCAGATTCAATGCAATCCCTATCAAAATTCTAAAGATTTTTTTGCAGAAATAGAAAAATCCATCCTAAAATTCATATAGAATTTCAAGGGACCCCAAATAACTGAAACAATATTGAAAGAAAAAGAACTAAACTGGAGGACTCACACTTCTTAATTTCAAAACCTACTACAAAGCTATCATAATCAAAAGAGTGCAACAAGTGCAACATTGGCATGAAGACAGACATATAGATCAAAGGAATAGAATAACAAGCCAGAAATAAGCTCTTTAATATATGATGAAGTGATTTTTGACAAGGTACAAAGGTCATTCAATAAAGGACAGTCTTTTCAACAAAAGGTGCTGGGAAAACTGAATATCCACATGCAAAAGAATAAAGTTGGAAAGTTGGACACTTACTTAACACCATATATAAAAATTAGCTCCAAATGGATCAAAGATTTAATGTAAGACCTAAAACAGTAAAACTCTGAGAAAAAAAAAAGAAGAAAAGCATGGAACAAAAGCTTCACAACATTAGATTTGCCATTGATTTCCTGGATATGACACCAAAGGCACAGGAAACAAAAGTTAAAGTAGACAGATTGAAATTCATGAAAATTAAAAATTTTTTGTCGAGACATTATTCACAGAGTAAAAAGGCAACCCAAAGATTGGAATAAAATATTTGCAAATCATATGTCTGATAAGGGATAATTATCCAGAATGCACAGAGAACTCCTAAAACTCAACAACAAAAACAAACAACCTGATTCAAAACTGGGTAAAGGACTTTAATAGATATTTCTCTAAAGAAGCTATACAAAAGGCAAATAAGCACATGAAAAGATGATCAACTTCACTAATCCTTCAGGAAATGCAAATGAAAACTGCAATGAGATACGACCCTACACCCATTTAGATAGCAACAATCTAAAACAACAACAACAAAACAATGTATTGGTGGTGAAGTGGGGAGATTGGAACCCAGTGCAGTGTTGGTGGGAATGCAATATGGTATAGTCACTGTGGAAAACACTATGAGGTTCCTTGAAAAATTAATAATAGAATTAGCATATGATCCAGCAATTCCATATTTGGGTATATATCCAAATGAAATGAAAGCAGGGTCTCAAGGAATATCTTCATACCCATGTACATAGAAGCATTATTCATTATAGCTAAAATATGGAAGCAACCCAAATGTCCATCACCAATGAATAGATAAGCAAAATGTGGTACATACATACAGTGGAAGATTTTTCAGCCTTACAAAAGAAGGAAATTCTACAATATCCTACAACATGGCTGAGCCCTAAAGACATTATCCTAAGTGAAATAAGCCAGTCACAGAAAAACAAATATTATATGATTCCACCTATATGAGGTACTTAGGGTAGTCAAAATCATAAAGAGAGAAAGTAGGATAGTGGTTGCCAGGGGCTAGAGGGAAGGGAGAAAGGGGAGTTATTATTTAACAGGTAATAGAGTTTCAGATTTGCAAGATTTGTTGGAGGGGATGATGGTGATGGTTATATATCAATGTGAAAGTATTTCATACCATTACACTTAAACATAATTAAGAAGGTAAACTTTACGTTATGTGTATTTTAACACAATTTTTAAGAAGGAGGAAAAAGTCTGGCAGTTCCTCAAAAGGTTAAACTTAGAAATACCATATGATCCACCAGATGGTGGATCTACTAGACAAAGACAACTCTCTTTGAAATAACTGTCTTAAGGATGTTCAAAGAACTCAAGGAAGATGTGGCTAAAGTCAAGAAAACCATGTACAAACAAAATGGAAAATGTCAATAAAGAGATAGAAAACATTAAAAAAGACCAAAAAGAAATCATAGAGCTGAAAATTACAACTGGCAAAAAAAAAAAAAAAAAAAATCACTAAAGGAATTCAAAGGCAGATTTAAGCAGGAAGAATAAAGGATTTGTGAACTTGAAGAAAAGAAATTATTGAAGCTGATGAACAGAAAAAGACTGAAGAAAAGTGAAAAATGCCTATGGGACTTATGGGGTACTATCAAACAGATCAACATACCCATAGTTGGGAGTCCTAGGAGGAAAGTAAAGAGACAGAGAAATTATCTTAAATAATGGCTGAAAACTTACCAAGTTTGATGAAAGATATGAATAAAAACATCCCAAAAGCTCAACAAATTCAAACTAGGATGAGCTCAAAGAAATCCACACCAAAACACATTATAATTAAACTTTCAAAAGACAAAGACAAAGAGAGAATCTTGAAAGCAGCAAGAATGAAGCAACTTATCACATACAAAGGATCCTAAGATTATCAGTAGATTTTTTTCATCAGAAACTTTAGAGGCCAGAAAACAGTGAACTGATACATTCCTAAGTGCTAAAAGAAAAAAAAATTAACAACTAACAATCCTATAACCAACAAAACTGTTTTTCAAAAGTGAGAAAGTAATTAAGACATTTCAGGTAAACAAAAAATAATGTAGTTTGTGACACTAGACTTGCCTTGCAAGAAATTCTAAAGGGAGTCCTACAGGTTGAAATGGAAGGACATAAGACAGTAGTTTAAAACCGCATGAAGAAATAAATCCTCAAGAAATGTAAATATATGGGCTATTATAAAAGCTAGCATTATTCTAACAACAGTTTGTGACTCCACTTTCTGTTTCCTCCACGATTTAAGAAACTAATACATAAAAAGTTATTAGTCTAAATGCTAATATTATTCTAACTTTGGTTTGTAACTCCACATTCTGTTTTTTACATAATTTAAAAGATAAATGCATTTTTAAAAATTATTAGTTCATGTTTTTGGACACACAATGTATAGATGTAATTTCATGACATCACTAACTGAAAGGAGTGGGGACAGAGATGAAAAGGAGCAGAGTTGCTTTATGTTATTGAATTTAAGCTGTTATAAATTCAAATTAGAGTGATTTAACATGAGGATGTTAAATGTAATCCCCAAGGTAACCACAAATAAAATAGTTAAAACATGAAAGCAACCCAAGTGTCCATCGACAGATGAATGGATAAACAAAATATGGTGTATGAATACAATGGAACATCTTTCAGCCTTAAAAAGGAAGGAAATGCTAACACAGGCTACAACATAGAGGAACATTGAGGACATTATGCTAAGTGAAATAAGCCAGTCACAAAAAGACAAGTTCTGTGTGACTCCACTCATATAAAGTAGCTGGGGTAGTCAAATTCATAGAAACAGATGGTAGAATGCTGGGGGCCTGGGGGAAAGGAGGAGTGAGGAGTTATTGTTTAATGGGTAGAGAGTTTCAGTTTTGCAAGATGAAAAGAATTCTGGAGATGGATGGTGGGGATGGTTGCACAACAATACTAATCTATTTAATGTCACTGAACAGTACACCTGAAAATGGTTAAGATGGCAAAAATTATGTTACGTGTATTTTACCATAATAAAAAAGAGCAACGGAGTTCCTGAAAACAGGTGTGTGGGTGAGGGGACTGCTCAAGCCTTCAGAGCTTGGAAGTATGAGCTCTGGAGTGTAGTCTTCCATGTGCTTTCATGTTGATGATTTTGCTTGGACCTCACAGTCATCTGTGCAGAAGACAGACCCTTACTTCCCCATTTTAAAGATCATAAACCTGAAAAAAAAAATGACCTCCACAGTGATCTTTCAAACTGAAGCCAAAATGGACCAAAGAATGTTCTGTGCCCATTGGCATAAAGAGTTTATGGCACATTTAGCAGCATTTTCAGCCTTTCCTTAGAGAATGCACATAACAGAAACTGAGGCAAACCTTTGTTAGGACAAGAACAGCTCAAGACCCAGGCCAAGCATTGGCTGGAGCAGTGGAATATCACTGAAGCCCTGGGCTAAGAGCCAAGGGTTATTGAGCACATATGATGTTCCAGGAAACGCTTTACAAGGTTAGTTTTGTTCTATCCCCACAGCAACCCTGGGTAGTAGGACATACAGACTCCCCAGTTCTTCTAAGAGGCAGAGAGTTAATTAGCTCACCACATTCACTCAACTAGAAAGAGGTGGAATCAGGATCTGAGCCTACACAGGCCACTCGGGAACCTGCATTCATAGTCTCCTCCCCCAAATGCCCTGAGCTGGCCACATGGGGGAGGACAGGACCCTGATTTTGGCATACATAACATGGCAGGATGAGCCAGAGGACCAGCTCTCTGGAACCCAAAAATGTGAGTGTGAGCTGTGATTTATATATATATATATATATATATATAAAACTATAAACTTCAGTTCACAGCCCAGTTTCACACTTCATCTGTGACAGCTGACTCCTGTTTCTTTCTACAATGTGTTTAGTATAAGTCTTTGGTTATATATGTAGCCTCGAAAAGTACATCCTGCTATTTTATTTTATCTGTAAGAATTTTTTATTTATACAAATGGCATGGGCTTTAAAATCTCATTTTGTTTCCTACTTTTCTCACCTGGTACTCAGTTTTAAAGCTGTATCTATGTTGATAAGCGTGTGTGTGCGTGCACTTATATGTCAGCAGCTATGTCAGATTCCATTGTATGCATCTGTCTTATTCAGGACCCCTGCGAGGGAGACCCTGAGATGTGAGTGCATCTCAGAATGTGGATACAAGTGGCTCATTTGGGTCATGACCCCTAGAAACTCCTGAGCGCAGTGGGAAAGTGGAGCAGGGAGAGAAGGAAATCAGTTTCTTCTCTGGCACTTCTGGTCTGCCTTGAACGCAGGCAAAGGTGACTCCAGCCGCCAGATGAATCCCCTGGCAAAGAGGTGCAGATACTGGCAGAGAAACTGTAACTGCTGGGGGCATTGTGGGCTGGGAAGGAGGTACAAACAGCCTCTGCTACAGCATCATTCATGATCATTCCGCTTTAGACAGACCTTAGCTTTCTGCTACCACATATAGTGCTGTATTGAATATCCTTGGCTCCTGGCCCCTTATGATCCTGTGTGGGAGGGTTCCTGAATATACGGCCCAAGAGTAGAATTACTGGGTCTAAGGGACGTGTGTGCTGAGTTTCCCCAGCTCAACCAGACTGCTCTTCCCAGGCGCAGCCCTGACTGACAGCCTCGCCAGCAGTGCATCGAGTTCCAGCCACACCATCACAGGATTAAAAACCATTTCTAGTCCTGTCCACCCATGGAGTCTCACCCACACTACCACCAGCACGTGACAGAATCTCTTTCTAGTCCTGTACATCAGAGAGCTGGAAAGTGGTCTCCCACTCTGATAACGAGTTAATTTCTTATGTTTATTAACTGTTCAGGTTTTTGCAAGACGAGGGAAAAAGCTGGGTACTTCCTCCACACTGCACACCAAAATAAAGTGCAGTTATATCATTAAAAACAAATTAAAATTGTAAAAATATTTGAAGAGAACAATTTTTTAAAATGTGAGTTGAAAGTTGAAGTGTATATTTGAAAATTGCTAAGAGAGTAGATCTTAAAAGTTCTCATCACAAGGAAAAAAATGTGTATGTGACAGATGTTAACTTTTTGTGGTGATCATTTTGCAATATACACATATACCAAATCACCTTAAACTAATACAATGTTATATGTATATCTCAATAAGACTGGGATGAAAACAGAAAAGAATGGCAAATTTGACCACAAAAAAATGTTTAATTCTGTACAATAAAAGATACCTAAACAAAGTTTTTTTTAAAAAACACTGAGAGATGCAATGTAGGGAAATAGGTACAACATACATAAAAGGAGATAAATATAAAAAAATACATCAAATCATATAGAAAAAGAAAAAGAACCTTATGGGAAAATGGGTAAAATTATGAACAAACGATGCCCTGAAGAAGTTTTACAAATGGGCAGTGAGAAGCACAAAACACCTCATTAGAAATGAGGAACCAGCAGTCAAATCCACTAAGACTCATTCATTTCTCCATCGTCAGACTCACAAGTACTCCGTGTGGGCATGAAGCAGGGTTACAGGCTCTTGCCAGTTCTGTGGGTGGCAGTATAGATCCAGCCAGTCTTGGCCAAGGCACCTGGCTCTTGGGTCACACACAGGAGCTGCATGCAGAGGAGAGACAGCCACACAGGAAGTCCCAGATGTACTCATTTCTCTCCTGAGAGCTTAGCAGAGTTTAAGCTCAAAGTCCCTTTACTGGTGCCATGCTCTAGCCTTCTGGAGGCTTCTAAGAGCTCCCCCCACCCTGAATTGGAGGCTGGGCAGAAGAGCAATGAGGAGGGGGTCACTAACTTGAGTGTCAGACCCCTGGCAGCTCTTACAGCACAGATTGCTGAGTGCACTCCTGGAGTTTCTGATTCAGTGTGAGATGGGCTCAGAAATCAGGGGGTGTGGACACTAAATTAAAGTATGAGCAAAACATGGTTATAATGACCATATTAGTCTGCTTGGGCTGCCATGACAAAGTACCACAGACTGGGTAGTTTAAACAACAGAACTGGGCTTCCCTGGTGGCTCAGTGGTGAAGAATCCGTCTGCCAGTGCAGGGGACATAGGTTCGAGCCCTGGTCTGGGAAGATTCCACATGCCACAGAGCAGCTAAGCTTGTGCGCCACAACTACTGAGCCTGCGCACCTAGCATGCTCCACAACAAGGGAAGCCACAGCAGTGAGAAGGCTGTGCACCGAAACGAAGACCCAACGCAGCCAAAAATAAATAAATTTTTTAAAAAAACAACGAAAAAAAACAGAACTGTGTTGTCTCACAGTTCCAGAGGCCAGAAGTCCAAGATCACGGTGTTGGCAGGATTGATTTCTCCTGAAGCCTCTCTCCTGACTTGTAGATGTCTGTCTCTTCTCTGTGTCCCCACATGGTCATCCCTCTGTGAATGTCTGTGTCCTAATCTCCTCTTTTCATATCCTTATAAGAAGTCCGATTTGTATATACCAGTCAGATCACACTAGGACTCACCTAGTGACCTCATTTTAATTTAATTACCTCTTTAAAGGCTCTTTCTCCAAATACAATCAGATTCTGACCTGTTGGGGTTTAGGACTTCAACATATGAATTTTGGGGGAACACAATTCAGCCCATAACAATGACCTCATCCAGAATTTCTTAGTCAGGTCTTGGACTTCTTTTGCTCCCCTTGGCCAGCATATCCACTTACCTCTTTTCCTCAGGCCATATTTGAGTTATCAAAAGAAAAAGTTTCAGAAACCTAGTGGGAATAGAGTCACCTCCAACACTACTTATTTTTATTATTTTTTTTTGTGGAACACGGGCCTCTCACTGTTGTGGCCTCTCCCATTGCGGAGCACAGGCTCCGGACGCGCAGGCTCAGTGGCCATGGCTCACGGGCCCAGCCACTCCATGGCATGTGGGATCTTCCCAGACCGGGGCACGAACCCGTGTCCCCTGCATCAGCAGGCGGACTCTCAACCACTGCGCCACAAGGGAAGCCTTACCTATTTTTCTTGATTGTATTATGTTTTCATTCATCTCGTCTCCTTTATTGATGTCTCCAAACTGTAAATTCCATGAGGGCAGGGACCTTGACTGCTTTCTTTACAGTTGTATCCCAAGGTCTTAAACAGTACCCAGCATATAGTAGATGCTGAATAAATGTGTATCAAATATATGACTGAATGACCCACCCCTCTCCTTCCTTCCAGCATTATCCCACAGAGCATGCTCATCTCACACACACAAACACGCACACGCGCGCACACACACACACACACACACATCTCTAATGTATGTAATATCTATTCATTGATCCACTCTGACCCATTTCTAGCAAAATCTCTTTATGCAGCTTTTGTCTGTGAAAAAGAAGCAATGCAATGAATGCAATGAATGCTCTGATGAGGAAATGTCCCTAAGATACGTTTAAATTTTAAAAAGGAAGTCGCAGAACATATCCTTCCACACCTTGCCCCATGCCCTCTGCTCCACTCGCACTTCTCCTCCTCCCACACCTCACCACCACATTACTAAAGGCCTATTTCCAGTAGGTCCTTTTACCCAGTACATGATGTCTAGCCACCAAAAGAAAATTACAAGGCATACCAAACAGCAAAATATACACTTTGAAAATACAGAGCAAGCATCAGAACCAGACCTACACATGGCAGATATGTTGGAATTATCAGACCATGGAATTTAAAATAACTATGATTAATATGCTAAGGGTTTTAATGGAAAAAGTACACAATATGAAAGCACACAATTACATATGGGCAACAGAGAGAAGAAATTCTAACAAGGAATCAAAAAGAAGCACCAGAGATCAAAAACAATCCAACAGAAATGAAGAATGCCTTTGTTAGGTTCAATAGTAGACTGGACATGGCAGACGAATAATCTCTGAGCTTGATGATATGTCAACAGAAACTTCCAGAACTGAAAAGTAAAGAGATAAAAGTCTGAAAAAATAAAAAATAATATCCGAGAACTGTGGATAACTCGGAACTGTGGGACAACTGCAAAGGGTGTAACATACAACTAATGGGAATAACAGAAGGAGAAGAAAGGGAAAGAAACAGAAGCAATATTTGAAGCAGTAATGACTAAGAATATCTCTGAATTAACTTCAGACACTAAAGCACATTTCAGCAGGATAAATGTAAAAAAAAAACAAAAAACTTGCACTTAAGCATATCATATTCAAACTTCCGAAAATCAGAGATTAAAAAATAAAATCTTGAAGGAAGCCAGAGGGAAAAACACCCTACCTGTAGAGAAGCAAAAACAAGGGTTACATCTAACTTCTCAGAAACCATGCAAGGGAAAAGAGAATATAGTGAAATATTTAAGTGTTGAGAGGGGAAAAAACCCCCACTAATCTAGATTTTTGAACACTGCAAAATTATCCTTCAAAACTGAAGGAGAGGGCTTCCCTGGTGGCGCAGTGGTTAAGAATCCGCCTGCCAGTGCAGGAGACATGGGTTTAATCCATGGCCTGGGAAGATCCCACATGCCATGGAGCAACTAAGCCCATGCACCACAACTACTAAGACTGCACGCCTAGAGCTCGTGCTCTGCAATAAGAGAAGCCACTGCAATGAGAAGCCCATACACCGCAATGAAGAGTAGCCCCCCTTGCTATAACTAGAGAAAGCCTGCACGCAGCAATGAAGACCCAACACAGACAAAAAAAATTTTAAAAAACAAAGTCAAAAGTGTTTTATTAAAAAAAAACAAAACTGAAGGAGAAGTATATTCTCAGACAAATAAAAATTAAGGGAATTTGTTGCTAGTAGACCTGCCTTGTGAGAAACATTAAAAGAAGTTCTTCAGGGAGAAGGAAAATAATACAGGTCAGAAACTCAAATCTACATAAATAAAGAGCATCAGAGAATGAATAAGTTGAAGGTGAAATAAAAACATATTTTTCTTATTCTTTTGTTCAAAATAATATTAGCAGCAAGGCATTCAGTTATGTATGCTATGTGTGTATGTATGTGTATATAGCAAACATACTCTTACCAAAAAATCCAACAATAGCACTTTTTGGTATTTACTCAAATGAACTGAAAATGTATGACTGCGCAGAAACCTGCACATAAATGTGTATAGCAGCTTTATTCATTCATAATTACCAAAACTTGGAAGCAACCAAGACATCCTTAAGGAGGAGAATGGACAAATAAACTGTGATACATCCACAATGGAATACTATTCAGCACTAAAAACAAATGAGCTATGAAGCCATGAAAAGACATGGAGGAACCCTAAATGCATATCTCTAAGTGAAAGGAGCCAATCTAAAAAGGTTACAAACCGTATGATTCCAACTACTGTATATGACATTCTGGAAATGCTAAAAACTATGGAGACAGTGAAAAGACCAGCGGTTGGCAAAGGTTAGAAGAGAGCAAGGGATGGAGCACAAAAGATTTTTAGGCAGTAAAACTTTTGTATCATACTATAATTGTGGATACCTGTCATTATAAATTTGTCAAAGCCAGTAGAATGTATAACATCAAAAGTGAACCCTAGGGCTTCCCTAGTGGCGCAGTGGTTGAGAGTCTGCCTGCCGATGCAGGGGACACGGCTTCGTGCCCCCATCCGGGAAGATCCCACATGCGGCGGAGTGGCTGGACCCGTGAGCCATGGCTGCTGAGCCTGCGCATCTGAAGCCTGCGCCTCCGGAGCCTGTGCTCCGCAGCGGGAGAGGCCACAACAGTGAGAGGCCCGCGTGCCGCAAAAAACAAAACAAACAAACAAAACAAAGCAAAAAAAAGTGAACCCTAATATAGCCTATGGACTTTGGGTGATAATGATGTATCAGTGTAGGTTCATCAATTGCAACAAACATACCTCTCTGGTCGGGGACGTTAGTAGTGGATATTGATAGTGGAATGGACTGTGCCTTGTAGGGACAGGGAGTAAATGGGAAATTTCTATACTTTCTGCTCAGTTTTGCTGTGAACCTAAAACTGCTCTAAAAAAGAACTTATTCATTAAAAAAGAAAACATAACCGCAGGTAGCAAAGACATGAACAATATTGTTCTGTTGTTATTTTTATGGTGATTACATTGCTTATTTTCTTTACAGGGAGTGAGGAAATGTTTTAGATATATTAGTAACTTGCTAACCACCTGCTCATTCCCTTGGGAATTCTAAAAGGTTTTAGAACTCATCGGGAAAACCACTTACTCTCCATAGAAATGCAGTTTTAGGATTTAAATCCACATTTAATCACAGAAATAAAAAGGAACACAGTGTTAAGTGGGTAGCCTTGCAAACATCTTAAACACTATTGTGCAAACCTGCCATTGAGAAATCCAGCTCAAAGAAATCCAGCAAAGGGGATTCGGCATGTTGTCAAACTTGTCCTACTCCCTGTGGATCCTGAATGTTTGACTCCAGAAACCTGGCACTTAATTTTAATCAAGATTTTCTAAAAGACACAGGACACTCCTACTTTCCTTGGCTCCTTCACCATTTCCAACAGAAATAAGATGTGCTCTGGGCTCAGGACCAGCATTGCCACACACACAAACACTCATATGTTTGGAATGAAGAAGGAGTGGTTATTTATTTCCTCCAGTCTGTGACATAAAAAACAAACAAACCAACAAACTCAGTTTGAAAGCTCGGGATGCAGACAAAAAGCACAACAGGATTTCACTTTAAAAATCTGATTGAACACAACTCGGTCCAGGATTTGGGAGAAGGAAGGATTTCGGGGCTCCACCTAGGAGGGTCTGGACCCTGCATTTGGAGGACACTTTGTTCAAGATGGAGAACAAGGTGACTTTCAAATCAGGTAATTATGAGAAATGAGGAGAATAGGGACTGTAAGGACTTTAGAGCCCCCCTTGGCCTCCGCTTGGCGCTGCCCTGATTCCACCACCTCATTTTGAGCGCCTCTCTGAGTCCCTACCACTTGGACCAACATGGCAGCTCATGATGGGCTTTTATGTTGCCCTATGCATACTTTGGCTTGAACTTTATGTTAACTAGAGCAACCCGTCTTGTGGTCTATCAAACATACATTGTACATCTGCTTTAACCATTAAAGAAAAGGGTGCATTGTCCAGGAGTAAAGAGTGTCCATCTGGAAAACAGAGATAAATGCCTCCCTTCCTGGGACTCCTTTGATGATAAGCCTTCCTTCCTACGAGCTAAGGCCATACTGACTCGCTGTGTATGTGCCAATCTGTCTTTTTTGAAACCTTGAAGAAATGTACCCCCATCAGGTTTGATGTTTTGTTCCGACAAAATATAAAACTGTCCTGAAAACCATGCTTCTCTGGAGCATTTCCTCAGAGCTATCTGAGAAGCTGTCTTCTGGGCTACATTCCCCAGTCTGGTTTGAATAAAACTCTCCTCTATTCTTATTATAGATTGGTTTATTCATTGTTTCCAGTGACATCAGCAATCTTAGTGAGCACCCTGTCAAACCCCTTCATGTACAGATCAGGAAACTGGGTTAAGAAAGGTGGAATGACTCACCTGAGGACACCAAGCAAATAAGCAGCAAGCACAGAAGGGAGGTCGGTCACCAATAGGTTACCCTTGTTCACTGTGCCAAGATGAATTGTGCCAACCCTCTGACTCCTTCCTTTAAACCTTGCTGATTGAGGTGGGAGGAAGAAAGGAGGTGAAATATAAACATGACACGGAGAGTCCTTTGGCCTTATTCTCTGCTCGTATTTTTGTTCAGGGTACATATGAATGCTTTCTTCAACCTAGATGACCCAGATGAAGCTACAGGTGGTGCCTGTCTGGTCCATCTCTGCTGGGGATCCTGGCAAGTCACCTAGTCACTCCCTAAATTGGCTCTGAACGCATCCTCCAACTTCCAGGTAATGGGTCCCTGCCCTTCTGTCACCCCTGAAACTGGAACTTCTCCAATGATTATAATAACTGCCTGTTATTACCGTCTATTACTGTGCTAGGTGCTTCATATTTAGTAAACCATTTTATCTTCATGATAATCCAAGGGAGAATTACCATTTCCATGGTACAGATGAGAAAACTAAGAAAGCAGAGGGATTCTTTCAAATGTGCTGAGAGTGTTAAATCTAGGACAGGAGGCCAGATCCCTTCAGCTGGGCGTGGACTACACTCATTCCCCCGCTCTGGGTACTGTGGCCTGCTGTCCCCACTCCAGCTCCCAGACATGGGCCTGCGGCCTTCCCAAAAGAATCAAACTTAAATCTTTCTTTTATTCCATGAACATATCACACCTGGAACCCAAGCTAGACCCAGAGCCTGGGGCTCCTTGACTATCTAATAAAGAAGATTGGTGTGATTACTTTGTTTCAGGGTCTTCATCTAATAAAGACATGTAATAGATGGAAAAATAGAGAGAAGAAAGGAGAAGTGAGGAAGGGAGAGAGAAAGATACTAAAGCAAACCTCCCTATACCGGCTCATCTCACTACCCTGGGAGTATTCATAGTAGTGCAAAACAGTGCATCAATACATACATGCACACACATACATACACACATGCATACACATACAAACACATGAATGAATGTATATATGCAGGAGTGTGTAGACATGAATATATATGCAATGTATATATTTGACTCTAATGTATAAAACTAGTAAGGATTGGTTGTACTTGATTGTGAGTCATTTAAGTGGAAATGCTAAATGCATGTGAAAAGATGCTTCCTGAATGACAAATGTAAGTCATCCGTCTCAACCAGTGGAACAGGAAGAGGGGTCACTTGGGCATCCCACGATCACCTGGTGGGATCTGAGTAGCTCCGACTTCTCTTTTTCCCTGTCACTGGGGAAGGTCGTTAACTGTGCTGGGTGGAAAGTGCCCCGCCCCTACCTCTGTGCCTTTGTGCATGCTGTTCCTGTCTCTTCAAAACCTCATCCCCAACTCCCTACTCAACCCCTCAGTTCATCCTCCTCCTCCTTAAATGGCCCAGCTTAAGTCTTCCTATTCCAGGAAATTTTTTCCTGATCAACACAAGCTCACAATTCTTTTCTTGTCTGAAACCCTATACAATGAGTTCTTCTTTACTGTTATTTATTGTTGAGATTGTCATGAGGAGTTAGGGAGATAAGTTACATAAAAGCGCCCAGCACTAAGTCTAAAACATGACAGGTACTCAACAATGAAGACTGCTATGACTATGCTGGAAATAACATAGAACAGGAAGCAAAATAAAAGCAATAATGTAAGTTTCTTGTAGAAATGTTTCATTTTAAAACATCTGGATTTTTTTTCCCACACAATAGTAGTAAGGGTCTAGGTGAATGTAGGTTATGTGCTAGGCACAGTTCTGAGCACTTAGCATGTGCTGTCTTGTTCTGTCTTGTTTATTCCCCCACAGTCATCCTTGGAAATGAGTTCCACCATCATCCCTGCTTGACAGATGAGGGAACGAGGTGCACAACTAGGAAGAGGGTGTATGGGGCTTAACCAATCCTCCAGACCACTCTGCATCCCCTTGCTCTCCCCAACACTAAGCACAGACCTTTTAAGGTCAGAAGGTTCACCTTCAAAATGGGATTTCCTTTTTAAAAAAATTTTTTTTAATTTTATTGAAGTATAGTTGATTTACAATGTTGTGTTAGTTTCTGCTGTACAGAAAAGTGACTCAGTTTTATATATATATATATATATATATATATATATATATATATATATATATATCCTTTTTCATATTCTTTTCCATTATGGTTTATTGCAGGATATTAATTATAGTTCCCTGTGCTATATAGTAGGACCTTATTGTTTATCCTATATATAATAGTTTGCACCTAAAATAGCATTTCCTTTTGTCCAAGCCCAAAGCCCAAAGCCCCTGGTGATTTTAAGTTCACGGTTCTGTTTGTATGACCAGCACAGTTGAGAATTGCAGTGTGCCTGGGATTTCCCTTTAAACAGCATGCTTCCCACTGCCTAGTACAAAAGCACAACACCGGAGAACAACAACAGTATCAACAGCATTTTTTCTCTTGAGTGTATTCATTTTAGCAGTTCAAATTCATTTTTCAAGTTTCCTATAAGCAGTTTTAACACTTTTACGCAGGTAAAATTCTATTCTTCTCAGGAAGTGGAGAAAAGTTCACCTGCAGAACCCAGGGAAGATCTGGGCTGATTCCAGGCTGGCGTTGGGTTAGCTGCAGTGCCTGATTCAGGGGCAACCACACTGGGCAACCGTCCATCTGAGAGATGAAAATCCCTCAACTGCTGCTGGGGTGAGTCTCCTTGGTGGCCCAGATGCATTTCAGGGCCCAGCGCTCACTCCTGGCAGAAGCACTGACCTGCAGTGGGCCCTGGAGCTGCCTCCAGTTCGGACACGGCCAGCTCACTCAGGGATCACGCAGGGGCCATTCTGGGCTCCCCCATTTGGCTCGATGAACCTTCAAGAGAAGGTAGGCTACTAGGATCATTTTCTACATTCCAGATATTTATCTGATATGACCTTTGAGCCCTTTATAAAGATATTCTCTATAGGTGCATAGTAGTAGTATTAAAGATCACCAATTAAGAAAAGACATTTTAATTAAAAACTAATATAGTCATTAGAAAGAATGTTTATATTTTGCTCATTATAGGGAACAGAGATAGAGTTTGCTAAGGACCAAGGACTCCTGGCCCTCGGTCCTCTCATTGACTTCAGAACCAAGACAGCCTCTGCCACAATGTTCCCCAGAGCTGCTCCAATCCATCGACTCCTATTCAGAGGAGTGGAGAAAACCTGTCTATAACAGGTCTCCTAAAACACAGTGAGGGGTTAAGGGTCCCAGCTCATGCAACTAACTTATTCCTGCTTCTCTGTACCTTGATGGGTAATGGCCGGACCACAGGAAGTATTTGCAACTCCTAGAAAAGAAGGGGATTACAAATTAACACAATGTAAATATAATAAAATAAAATGTTATCCTAAAACAGAGAGGTGCACAACTGTTTTTCTTTTACAACGTGTCTCTGTCTCTAACTAGCTAGGTGACTTTGAACAAGTCACTTTATCCCCTCTCCTTCCGCCCCTGAGTTGTTCCCTCTGAACAATGACTGAATTTGAACTTGATGGCTCCTGCATGCCCTTCAGGCCCCACAGTCCAGGGCACTCTGGGCTGCCATGAGGGGATGATGGCTTCTTGGTGTCTGAGGCATCAAGTGAGAGCAGCATGGTGTACGAGGTACTTGCAGCCACAACTTGATTTAATTTAAACTGTATTTCATGAGGTAGATATTAATATCCCCATTACAGATGAGAATACAGAGGTTTAGAGAGAATAAATGATTTACCAAAGTTCCTAGAGCTGGTTAAGTGGTAGAGCCTGGATTCAAACTTTGAAAACCCATGCTTTTGGAGGCTCTGCGTTGAGATCCTGCCACTATGCTAGACATTGGAGTAACAACCCCAGGTACACAGCACTTACCAGGAGCCAGACACAGTTCTAAGCACTTTGCATATACTAACTTGCCTAATCCTCACAATGGTCTCATGCCATTTCACAATTGAGGAAACTGGGGCACAGAGAGATTAAACAACTTGCCCAAGGTCACAGAGCTGGTATGTATAGGAGGGATATTCATAAGCACAAACGATAACTTAGACCTGGGTTTCTCCTTTAAAATAAAGTATGGAAATACTATTTTTTTACAACTATCTGTAGAATATTGGCACAGAAATTTTTCCAATACCAAATCATCTACCTTTCAAAACTTCCTCCAATACTAAGATTCTGTTCCCCAAGAAACCTAGTCACAGCATCACCCCAGGACCCTCAGGTTGGGTATACTATAAAATACATTCGTTTCTAGAGCAATTAATTTATCCTTCTTTAAGAGGGCTCTCCTAATTATGTTAATCTGCACTTTTAAAAAAAAACGTGTAACGTAGTTATCCAAAACTTGAAAGATGAATAGGATTCTATGACATTATAAATTGTTTATTTGTAGTATCCTGAACTGAAACCTAATAATTTCACCAAGCATAAAATAAGCTCTTGGGGCTTCCCTGGTGGCGCAGTGGTTGAGGGTCCGCCTGCTGATGCAGGGGACGCCGGTTTGTACCCTGGTCCAGGAAGATCCCACATGCCGCGGAGTGGCTGGGCCTTTGAGCCATGGCTGCTGAGCCTGCGCGTCCAGAGCCTGTGCTCCGCAACAGCGAGAGGCCCGCGTACCGCTAAAAAAAAAAAAAAAAAAAAAAAAAAGCTCTTGTTTAAGTAAAATGCTGGACAATCATTGCTTGGACAATCTAAGATCACCCTTTTGAAGTTTTTCAGGATTTAGGATTCAGAATAACATTTTAAAATGACTCAGTGTTTATACAACACCAGCATCGGGAGGTGTGGGTGAAGGTGAGAGAGCAAAACACAATGTTCATATATTTTATAATTATTTATTGAGTATGCACTAGATACTTGTGAATACAGTGATGAAAATATTGTCACAGCTCCTACCTTTGGTCAATGGAGAAGGCAGACATTAATTCATACATACACAACTACATACTTAGGTTTTATTATGTGAAACCAAGAGGTGCAGAGTCCTGGAAAAAAAAAAAAGTGCCGAGTTCTAAGAGAGCTTATAACTCAGGGAGGGGAGAGCTCCCTGAGAAAGTAGTGTTTGAGCTGAGATCTGAAGGATATATATCTCAGATCTTGGCTGGGAGATGAGAGCATTCTAGGTACAGAGTGTGCATTCCAGGTACATGTGCCAAGATTCACAGAAGAGGAAAGGAAGGGCTAGTGGGGATGGGACACAGAAGGAAGGCTAGTTAAGGATGGGGCTTTAGGTAATGGTGTGGCTGGCACAGTGGCACATCCAATTCTACTCCCTCTTTCTTGAAAACAGAACCCCACTTTATTCAGGCAGTAGGCAGAGACCCCTTGATCTCAGTGAAGGTAAGCCCAGCTCCCAGACTCAAAAGATAAGTCACAACTGGTTGGCTAATTCTTTGCCTCCTTTCCCAGTGACCAGAGAGGGGTTGGCAAGTGGCCAGTTCTGACCAATAAAGGAAAAATGAAAGAATGCTGGAGGGTTCTTGGGAAAAATTAGATTTTCAAATAAAACCTCAGAGATCAAGAGAAGACATCCTTTTTGCCTTGCCCCTCTTGTCCTGACTGTATGTGACAGTGTGGCACTGTGGTCATCTGGAATGCATGACAATCTTAAAAACACAAAGCCACCGGGTGGAGGATGACAGAATGGAAAAGTAGCACCTGGGTCCTTGACATTTGCAAGCCTCTGGGCAAACCCTGGAACTGCCTCCCCCAGGCCCCTTGATATGTAGGATCATTGAAGGCCTTTGTTTAAGTCATTATTGCTCAGGTCCTCTTATTCACAGCCAGATGCAAGCAAAACTGATATGTGCGGGAAGACATTTGTTTCAGTGGTCTATTGTTAAGTCATGAACCACATCAGAGCTTAATGGCATAAAGCACCCATTTATTATTATCTCTCACAGTTCTGTCGGTTGACTGTGCCCAGCTGGGCAGTTCTCACTTGAAGTCTTACAGGTGGTTGCCATCATACAAAAGCTGCAGTCATGTGAAAACTCGACCAGGTTGGATGCCCAAGGTGGCTCACTGATGTGGCTGTTGGCTGGTTGCTCAGCTGGGGCTGTCAACATTGCGCCTATTCATTGCTTTGTCATGCAGCTTGAGCAGCTCACAGTATGGTGGCTGGTTTCCTAGAGGGAGTATTCTAAAAAACAGTGTTCTAGCAGAAACAGTAAAGTTTTTTATGACCCACTTTCAGAAGTCACACGGCATCATTGGTCAAAAGCAAATTGCAGAGCCAACCCAGATTCAAGATGTGAATACCAGGAGGTGTAATTCAGTGGGAGGGTCATCTTTGAAGACTAGCTTCCATACTGTTGAAGGATTTTAAGTGATGAGTGGTGTAGTCAGATGGTTGCTGTATCGAATGGATCGGTGGAAAGGAAGATAAAAGGGAGACCAGTGAAGTGGCTTTCTAGGATTGTGATTGACTCCAATATCCATTCTGTGCCTCCCATTGTGTATCAGCAAATCATCCCTTCTCTCCTTTACACTTACTGATTCAGGTGTGGACAGATCCAACTCAATGTCGACCAAGGAGACTTGAGCAGAACTCTCAGGATCTCTTAGAAAATTTGTTCCTTGTTCTTAAGAAAAAACCTCTTGAAACCAGTCTTTCTCTTTGGCTGGACATGAACATGGAATCATGCAGGACTGATTACCATCAGCTGCTGTCTTATAGCCAGTGAGGAATACTGGTCTTAAAATTATCTTGATATTGGTCTTACAAAGAAGTTAATACTGTGGGTAGTGGAACAAAGATCTCAGAAGAACCAGAGGCTTCAATAGCTTTGTTGAGCCACAGGACAGGAGCTATCCAGGGATGACCTGAACCTCACTTTTTAAATTTTTCACAAATTATTTGATTGATTGATTATCACTGCATATTTTGCAAGGCTACAGGTATAATTAAAGACATTAGAGCAGGTGTCCAGAAGGACAAGGGATGAGAATGGGAGTCAGAACTGGAGACAAAGTGGGGGGAAAAAATGGATGAATGAATAAAGAGACTACAAGTGATTTATAAACTTAGCAGTCTGAATAACTCAACTTTATACCCCTACAATAATAAAAATAATAATAATGAATTGAGAGCCCTTAAGAAATATTATCTAAGGAAAGGTTGCAACAAATCTATTTGATTTTAGATCCAAACAAATTTTTCTACATCCCACAATAAGATATTATTCCACTGTTCAATACACATAAATCACTGATAACAGTGACTGACACATAATGCTAAATACGTTAGGTAAAATATTATAAAGAACAATTAAAGATACAACTTTGCTTAATTTTGATTTTTTTCCCATTTAGTACATATACTATATATGCATATACATATATACTTACGTATATTATAGCTTAAGAATTCAGATAAAAGCATGAGGTTTATAAAAATAAAAATCTGTCCTGGCCCGCCCTTCCCCACCCCAGATTCCCATTCCCAAAAGGCAACTACTTCTTTTAGTTACTTCTAAAAATTTCTTTATATTTTTAAGTAGCTTGCTCTTCTGGTATTTATGATGTTTTCATTTTGCTGCTGTTCATTAACAACATGCTATAGAAGATGAAGATTCAGGTGTCTTAACATTATCCCTCACACACATTTCAACATTTCACCAACTCCCATCTTCTCAATATAGTTGAACCCATTTTTCAGTTAAGTTCATTCACAGTGTTTCTATTATTAAATGACTTTAAACATTGTTCACTGTCAAGCCAAATAGTGATTCCTCTCTATAACATTTTTCTTCTGGGTTTAATTGTCTCTTTTTGTTAATTTTCTTGATGTTGGACCCACTTAGATCCATTCCTTCTGTCCTCCATCCCGTTAATCCAATTTTGCCTAGTCACACTTAGGCCTGCCCACAGCTGTCATCCTGGAATCTCCTTCCCTTCTTTTCTGTGTGAGGTGTCCCATGCCATCTTCTTTCTTGTTTTGCTACTCATTTGGGAGCGGCATATCACCCAGGAGTTTCTTGAGAAAGAGTACCAAGGTGGATTGGTTATTAAGAACTTGTGTGCGGGCATCAGTGCTTTTCTGTTTTCCAGACATGGAGTAACATCACACCTCCTTGCCACATGAGTAGAAGTGGCATGTTCCCTTCATGCCATAGCACTAATTGCTAGTGTGAAACTGGCACTAACACAATGATAGGTGATGTCCAGGATGGTGGCTGTTGTGTTGACCTGGATCATGAAAAAGGGCAGTGTTGTAGGATCTCCCCTACTCTCAGATTTACAAAGGGGTGTAGCATAAGCAAGAAATAAACTTGTTATAATAAGCCACAAAGATTTGGGGGATGGTTGTTACTGTAACATCACCTAACTGATCCTAATTGATACACATTGTATGTCTTCATTCTACTTTTATTATTGCATAATAGTTAATGATAGACTCCTTTGTTGGAAATCATTTCCTTCAGAAGTTTGAAGGCATTGGGGACTTCCCTGGTGGTGCAGTGGTTAAGAATCCTCCTGCCAATGCAGGGGACAGGCGTTCAATCCCTGGTCCAGGAGGATCCTGCATGCTGCGGAGCAACTAAGCTCATGTGCCCAACTATTGAGCCTGCGCTCTAGAGCCCACGAGCCACAGCTACTGAGACCATGTGCCAACACTACTGAAGCCCGCACACCTGGAGCTGGTGCTCCACAACAAGGGAAGCCACTGAAATGAGAAGCCTGCGCACTGCAAGGAAGAGTAGCCCCCGCTCACAGCAGTGAAGACTCAACACAGCCAAAAATAAATAAAATAAATTAATTAAAAACAAAAAGTTTGAAGGCATTGGTCTATGCTGTCTGGCTTCTAATATTGCTAATGAGAAGTCTGACCCTACATTTACACATGATCCTTTTTATATGACCTGTCCTCTGATCCCCCTTTTAGAATATTTAGGAGCTTTCTTTATTTTCATTTATGTTTAACTTTACAATGGTATAAGTAGTTGTGGGACTTTTTTTTTTTTTTTGTGGTACGTGGGCCTCTCACTGTTGTGGCCTCTCCCATTGCGGAGCACAGGCTCCGGACGCGCAGGCTCAGCAGCCATGGCTCACAGGCCCAGCCACTCCGCGGCATGTGGGATCCTCCCAGACCAGGGCACGAACCCGTGTCCCCTGCATCGGCAGGCGGACTCTCAGCCACTGCACCACCAGGGAAGCCCTGTGGGACTTCTTATAATCAGTATGTTGGGCACTTGAGGGAGCCTTTCAATCTGGAAACTCATGTCCTTTGGGGAATTTTCTTTTATTATGTCTTAGATTGTTTCCTCTCCATCTTTTCCTATGTGCTGTCTTTCTGGAACTCAAGTATATGAATCTTGCAATTCCTGAACTGTTTCTCTCATCTGTGTGTCTTTTCTCCCTAATTTCTATCTCTTTGTATTTTTTGTTATATTTTCTGGGACATTTCTTTAACTTTATCTTTCAAGACTTTTAACACATTCTTTCATTTCTGCTTCCATGTTTTTAATTCCCAAGAACTCTTCCTTATTACCTAGATGTTCCTTTTTATGACATATGGCTCTTGCCTCATGGTTGCATTATATTCTTCTTCTTTCCATTATATTCTTCTTCATTTCACATTAACCCTGTTTCCCCAAGTTCCTTTTTTTAATAAGCTTTTTATTTTACAATAGTTTTAGATTTACAGAAAAAATTGTGAAGATAGTAGAGTTCCTATATAACTCACAAGTAGTTTCCTTATTATTAAACAGCTTATACAAGTATGATGCATTTGTCACAATTGCAAAGCCAATTGTGCCAAGCTCTTTTTATTCTTTGTTTTGGTGTTTTTCTTCATGTTAAATTATTTTTTCAACTCTGCGGTGACTCTTGGATGACCATTAATATCTAAGAGTTGGGAAAATCCTGATATATAAAGTAAATGGGATTTTACTGGGCTTTAATTAAAAAGTCTTTTCAGTGACTATAGTAAAGTCTGTCTCTATATTAACATTCACTTTATTCAGTCTCTGAGTGGGCAGCAATCCAAGGTAGGAAAAAATTAAAATTTTAGAAAAATTTTTTAATTTTTAGAAATGTTTTTCAAATGTACTGGAAACTAATACCTAATATGACCAAATAGAAATAATATCTGAGGAAATATGGTTAATAGGGAAAACAGGAGGCCATTTTAAAGTAAATGTAGTTAATATACCCAGAAAGTGGTGCTTTAAGGCAGAGCCTTTATACCTCTTTTCTCCTGTATCTACACTCATTTCCATTTCTATTCCTTACCTCTTTTCTGAACTTCAGATCCAAACATCCACCTGCCTATGGGACATCGCCATGTAGATGTCTAACACCTGCTTTCAAACTTGCTCACCTTCAGTCTTCCCCATCTCAGAAAATGGTAATGCCATTCACTCAGTGATTCAGGCTAAAGACCTTGGAGAATCCTTGATCTACCTTTCTCTCCCATCCCACAGTGGCAAATCCTATCAGTTCTATCTTCAAACTGTCTCTCGTATGATGACTTCTCACCTCATCCAACTCTACCACCAGCGTCTAACTAAGTCAGGACCTTTGCAGTAGCTCCCCTCACCCTACACCAGCCACACTCTCATCTTTGGTATTTCTTGAACTCCCAAAACATTTTATCATCACTTAGTCTTTCCCCTACCTATAACACTCTTTCACCAAACATTCATAAATTTCATTCCTTTATTAAAAGTTCTGTCCACACAACAACTCTTTAGAGAGGCTTCCCTGTCCACTTTCTGTAATTCTTTATCTCTATACATACTTTCCCTTTCTTCATAGCATTTCATGACATTAGGCCATAATTTTATTGTTTATCTGTTTATTACCTGTCTACCCACTAGAGTGTAAGCACCAGGAGGGCAGGGATGTGACATTTTTTGTGCATTTATATGCTCCAGTGCCTTAGGAAGTAAGTGCTCAATAAATAAATGTTGATGAATTCCACATCTAGAATTTTAAATAACATCTCTAGAAATTAAAAATGATCACTGAAATTAGATTTTAAATCAATGAACTGATGGGCTGAATAGGCACAACTAAAGACAAAATGGTGAACTAGAATATTGACACCAGGAATTTTACCAAAATGAAGCTTAAAAGGACAAAAATTGGAAATTTTGGAAAAAAGTTAATCTATATAAAATTTAAATACATACATATAAAGAAATCCTTTATTGTGGTAAAACATACATACATAACAAAATTTACCATTTTAAGTGTATAATTCAGCACCATTAAGCATCCGTTTATGTGCTTAGTGACTATTTGTATACCTTCTTTGGTGAAATATCTGTTCAAATCCTTTGCCCATTTTTTAACTTGGTTTTTTTGTTGTTGTTTTTGTTCAGTTGCAGGAGTTCTTTATACATTCTGGATATTAATCTCTTATCAGTTGTGTAGTTTGCAAATATTTTCTCCCATAAATAAAAAACTGTCTTAAAGGTAACATAAATAATGAGGTAGAAATAGTCAAAAAAATTGTTCTAGAACTGAAGAAAGACATAATGCTTCAGCTTGAAAGAAACCACCTAGTAACCAGCAAAATAAATGAAAAATGTTCAACGTTACTACATATAATACTTGTGTGTGTGTGTTGTGTTAGTCTCAGATTCTTGATAGTGATACTCATGGTTAGGAATGCCTAAGACACTTGCCCAGGGCCTATATTACAAGCAGTCAGTCCCCACAGACATTTCCCTGACCTGATCCAAAGTTGTGGCTGGTCTGGTCATTGTAGTTCTTATTATGATTGCAGGATGCACTTCAGCAAAAACCATCAGGGAACTTTAAGGGAAAAGGTTTATTACTCACAGGTCTTGGAGGGTACACCGCAAGCTCCAGGACCACACTGTGAGGTCATGGAGAGGGAGGGAGGAAGGGAGGGAGGGATCTGGGGGGAGAGAGAGAGAGAGAGAGAGAACCTAGCAAGAATCAGGGTCTCTGCCTTTGTTAGGGTCCAAGGTTCATGTGTGTAGGGTTTTGCAGGTTCACTCTGTCAGGAGGAAGAAATTTTTCTCTACCCTTCTAGGTACTTCTGGCTGGTCTAAGAATTAAATTGACATGAAACAGATTAACAGGAGAAAATCACACAAAATTTTAATAACATGTATACATTGGAGAGACCCAGGAAAACAGGATAACTCACCAAAATGGCAGAAACCTCACCTTACATATCATCTTCAACTAAAGACAAAATAGGATGTTGGGGATAGCAGTTTGGGACTTCAAAGAAGGGGAAGGCAATTTACATGGAGATGGAAAAGCAACTGTTTGGTAAACAAATGTTTGCTGGCCATGCAGAGACAGTGAGACAGAGAGGAATTTTAAAAAACACACTGCTAGGTTCCCCCCTGTGTACACACCCAGTTCATACCATAGTTATCTATGGTGATAGCTCCCTTCCTGAAACAGGTCCTCTATTTACATTCTTTAGGCAGTTAGGAGGAAGGTCAAAGGTTCTTCCTGAGTCTTTTGGGCTTTGAATTTTTTCAACTCAAAATAATCTGCATGCCAAAGAAACATTTTGGGGTGAGAAATTTTGCTCCTCTGTAGTCCCACTTTTGAAACTTCTCTTAAGTTTCACAGTCCAGAAGTTAAGTTGATAGATGGCTTTATAACTCATTGAACCAGTATCTTAGTCCTGTTAATAGGTCAGTTCAGTTACTCATTTCAGGAAGCAGAAATGCAGGTGGGCTCCCAAAGCTAGGCCTCTAGGGTGTAAGAAGTTGGGTATTTAATAAGAGGCATTTCTATGGAGACAAAAGAAAAGCAATGGTTAATGATTGGAGCAAGTTATAAACTCACTGTCTGAGTGAGTTCTGATTGCTGCCAGTCCAGAAGATTTCTTGATGTCAGGGTTGAAGCATCTTTTGCAATTTGAAATGTCTCTGAGGATGTCATCACGCGTTCAGGTAAACCTTCTGAGTGCCTTACACAGCAATAAGCACAAAGATTGTCTAAACATGGGCTACTGAGGTAACCTCTCTTAAGTTTATATCAAGTTGTTCAGTTCACAGGGCTTCAGGAAAAAGGCAGTTTTAGTTCTCAATGATTCCACGTCCAAAGTGGGAGAAAAATTAGAAACATTAGTTTGAAAAGTTGTAGTAAAAAATTTGAGTAAGCTAGAAGAATTCAGGATCCAGACCAGCTAACGAGTGGAAAAGCAAAACCTTGAAGACAATTAACAGAACTAGCATCTAATATCCATGACTGTGTATTAAAGTTCTACTGAAAAACAACTTTTTTCTCGAAAGTCACCCTTATTTCTAACAAAGCTAGCTGAATTAACATTTAATTTGTTTGCTAAATAAATTTAGTTTTATTAAACCTAGCCTGATTACTTAAATCCAGAAACAATAGTGATTGACCGTAAAGACTATTTTAAATTTGCTTTGCTGGAACTTTTCACAAGGAATTCCAGATTAAATTTTTTTTAGCCTATGGAGGCCAGGAAGCCATGAAGCCACACCAAGGACTTGCCATCTGACTTGCCTGTAATACCTATCTATTTGGGTGAATTCCTCTCTTCTTGAGGTCCCCAAAATATTCTGAGATTCTTGTGCCTGCCAGGAAGTGATCTTCCTTACTCACCTGGTAAGGCCACTGAGAACCTGTTAGCAGGGCACCAGGCTAACTTTCTAAGGGATTTTATGGCTCCCTAAAGTCAACCTCAGTTCCTTAAAGCTGTCTGGATGTATCTGATTCTATGCACATTCTCAAAAATGACTTTCCAGCCAAAGCCATAGCCAAAGTTTCCAACTGGGTCCTGTTATAAAGGGAACATATTCTTAGTGAACTTATACAAATAACTATATTGCCATGAAAATAAGAATACTCACTAAGAGTCTCCAAATTCTGGAGCAATCAGGTAGGGATAAAAAAAGATAAATGTTTCAATTCTACTTACAAATGTATAATTTACCAAGTAGCTATAATATTGTTAGCTTAAGAGGAAAGATTTCCTTATATCTGGAAAGCAGAGATTAAAAAGCCTGTAATAGTTCAGATGAAAAATCATAAAAATTATGATCATGTTCATCAGTTCATTCAGTTTGGTATAATTAATTCTTATTGATCTTGATCTTTGTTAGCAGTTTTATGAAGCCATCAGGGTTTTCATTAGAGTTCTGTAATTTCTTACTCAGTTAAGTATGTGATTTGAAAGTTATCAGAAAGGTATATATGTCAAAAAATTCTTTCTATAAATCTTCTTGAACGTGAAGCATTTTTGTGAAAGCATCAGAGTAAAACAGTAACTGTCTATAAATGACAAAATACTTAAAATGGTATGGTTAAAGATCTTATTATAATGCAATTGACAAGGAAATTTGGTTATTTCTGTGACATACAACATTATAAAATAATAACTCGAATTGTGATTGATATTATACCAGGACATATCTGAGTTTTAAGAATTTTATATAATTTCTATAACATTTATATTAGTAACATTCATTCATACAATATAACCTAAGGTTTATCTCAAATTATCACTCATTTGACAATGCTTTCCATGTAATTTAACACACCAAATAAGCCTAATAAGTTTAATATCTCTCTTTGAGATTTTTCAGGGGCTCTCTGAAAACCTCAAAGTTAGCTAGAGGTCAAAAAGACTTCATCTAGAATTTGATTTGGGGAAATTTGTCAAAGATATCAAAAGGTTTAAAACACTTGGTCAAATAGGATCATAGGTCACTGTGAAAGAATACTTATTCACTTAAACAAAGTGACAATAAAATATTTCAAAGGCAGGGCTTCCCTGGTGGCGCAGTGGTTGAGAGTCCGCCTGCCGGTGCAGGGGACACGGGTTCGTGCCCCGGTCTGGGAAGATCCCACATGCCGTGGAGCGGCTGGGCCTGTGAGCCATGGCCACTGAGCCTGTGCGTCCGGAGCCTGTGCTCTGCAACAGGAGAGGCCACAACAGTGAGAGGCCCGCATACAGCAAAAAAAAAAAAAAAGAAAAAAAAAATTTCAAAGGCAAATACAGAAAATTACAACAGATTATTTAAAAGGTAAAGAACTTTTACAATCTGCTATCAAAAACAGATCAATAATGTAAGATAACTTTGTCCCCTTAACAGAGAGAAAAATTCAAATTCGAATTTTGCAACAGCTTAGTTTTAATATTAAAATTCATTCACTCAATTAAATTTATTATATTTATTCTAAATTTATTCTATTTTATTCTTAGCCAGTCTTAACCATGCACAAAAATTTTTCTCAGGGTTTATTTTCCATAAACCTCTATAACACCTTTCTTTTGTATATTCAAATTTTGTCCTATGCTTTCCCTTTCTCTCTCTCTCTCCTTTTTCTTTTAACTTCTTTTTAGGACAAAATTATTTGTTTTCCCTTTAACAAAATTCATTTCCATTCCTTATACTTTTTTCCCCTTACATATAAAGATGTTTTCCTTATTAATTTTAATTATTTTAATTATTTATATTAATTAGAGTTCTTAACCCTTAGAAGCCTTAATTTCTAGTGAAAACTAAGGAGTAAGCAATTGTGACCTGTTTGTTATACCAATATTTTTTGGTTGGCAAACATGTGAATACATTTCATAATTTCTAGAAACATACATTTCCTCATAACATAATATTTTTTTAATGTGGTACATGACATGTTTCTAATAAATCTAAACATATTTAGTTTTTCTGTAATAAGAAGACAAAAAGTAAGTATATTTATACTCATTTAGCAATTAATATTTATCATATTTGGAAATGATCTAGACATTCGATGAATTTTCATCATTTAAGTTAGCAAAACTGTACAGTTTTGTTTCCGAATTATTTTGGAAGCTGTTTTTAAGTTTTAGCTTACTTACATTTATCTACATCACTGTTCTCAAAAATTATGTTTAGATCACCCTTGAAAACTTCAGGAGACATTAGACAAAGTTGGTCAACATCCCAAGCTATTTTTCTTGCTGACAAATTTTGTATCAGAGATAACATAAACTTATTTGACTTTTGATAAACCTAGGTTGAATAAAAGTTTTACATTTAATGCTGACAACTCTAAACACATGCCTATTTTAATTGAACTGATAACCTTAAATATACTTTTATTTGTTAAAGATTAATCCTGGATCACATGAACTTGAAAAATATTTGGGTTTGTTTCTATTACATTTAAAAATATTTAATTTGTAAGCACTTTTAAGCAAAGTAAACAGAGGTCTTTTACAAATTAATTTCAATAATATTATCAGAGGTAGAAAAAAATACCGTATCTTCAACATACACCACAGACATACAGACGCAACCAGTGAACTCAAAAAATACCATATCTCCAACATACACCACAGACATACAGACACAACCAGTGATCTCACAGCTTCATTTTAAAACTTTAGTCATGAATCTTTTACAAATTAATTTCAATAATACTATGAGAGGTAGAAAAAACACCATATCTCTAACATACACCACAGACATACAGACACAACCAGTGATCTCATAGTTTCATTTTAAAACTTTAGTCATGAATCAGGTATTGCAATATAAAACTCACTAGTTTATAAATAACAGTTGGAATAAGTTAAGTTTATCTGCTCAGAAGACTAAGGCTTTTTAATATTTGTGGAAGAGACTTTTAAGATTTGCATTTGTCCTTGAAAAATCTTTACAGAGACTATGAATTAGATTTTGGGGCAAGGAAGTCTTTCCAGCAGGTTGCACTTTTTAAAGCTCTCTTTCCCTCTTTTTTCCCCCTTTGGTGTCAGGTACTACCTGACTGAGGTAACAGGGTCCAGTCTTAGGCAATAGCGAGCTGTGTTTACATTTCTGTTTAGGTAGAGATTACAAGACAATGTTTTCAATTTCCCCAAAAGAACTGGGTTGCCGCCTAAATGATATGAAAAGGCTGACTTGCTGGTCCAATTACATTTTCTTTCACTTGCTTCTTTATATCAAGGAGATTTCCAACAACTAAAATGGAAATCAAAATATTTCTATGTTCTAGAATTTCGGGGTTTATGTACCACATCTTTAAAAAATCTGCACAAGGCACTCAACAAAGGCCCTCTATCTGAGTGCATAAGTCAACCCTAAACCAGTTCACGCTAGGGACAAAAGTCCTCCGCCACTACTCCTGTCAATCCCCAGTTTCCACCTTACACTACGTGGGATCAGGCAACCCTATTGACTTCTTTTAGTATGTTCAATTCACGTACTACGTTGTCCAAAAGGTGGATGTATATGGCCTGTCTTACAATACCAGGCAGGGGAAGCATTCCACAGTGAGACACAAAGTTCACTCCCACAAAACAATCAGGCAAAAGAGACACAACCATTTTACATAAAGCCCATTCAAATATTCCCATTTTCTCCAAACTGAGGTAAATAGAGCAGACTTGTTTGGGGCCCTTTAATGTAGGGGAGTAAGTAACCATATCAGTATTTGTTTTATATATCCCACTTCTTAATAATTATCAAAAGATTTTCATCCCTCTGTGATGAATCCCATGATTCTTCCTTTTCTGATTCCACTTTATTCTGCCTCTAGCAATATTTGCTAGACATAGGTGCTGTGAGGTTGCCCCTGAGCAGAGCTATTTGCTTAGGTGGCAGCTGCCATTAAAAGTGCTAAAGAACTTCAGGCAGGGCAAACTTGACTCAGAGCAAAGTGTCAGGTTTGCTTTCTCACCACTCAAGTGGTTTATTTTCCCTTGTTAGACCCTAGCTGATACATTGCTTCTAAAATGATCCCATCAATCAATTTTCAAAGAGCTGGCAGAGAAATCCTGGCAAATGCAAGCCAGAGCATGTCCCTCTCCTGTTCAGAAACCTCCAACAGCCCCCATGTCATCTGGGAAATGGCAGAGTCCTGAGAGCGACCTACAATCCCCATAAGACCAGGTTTCTTCCTCACTCCTAACCTCACCTCCTACTCTTCTGCCCTCTGGCTCAATCCAATCCAGCCAGATGGGCCCCTCATTCTGCCTTGAGCACTCTGAGAATGCTCCAACCTTAAGGCCTTGCACCTGTTAGTCTCTCTACCTGCAAAGTTCATAGGAGCTGAGAAATTTTTGCAGTGTGTAGCACAAAGGACAATAGTATCAACTAGGTATCTGCATGGCTAGCTCTTTCATTTGCAACTAGTATTTAAGTCAAAAGTTAACTTCTCTGTAAGCTTTCCCTGGTCATACTATCTAAAATATCAACCTCTCAAACAATTTATATCCCCCTTCCCTGCTTTATTACTTTCTCTCTAGCATTTATCACTATCTAAGACACTATATATTTTCCTTGTCTGTCTTGTTTCTTTCTGGTTCCCTTAGTAGGATATAAGCTCCAGGAAGAAAAAGATCTTTGACTATTTTGTTCACTTCTTTGTCCCTATCTCCTTAGGCTTATAGTGGGTACTGGTTAAATATCAGTTGAAAGAGTAAATGAAAAGAAAATGTAACCTCATGAAAGAAGAACTGACTTATGAATAAGAAACAATGAGCCAACTGAATTGCTACATTCACCAAGAACAAAATACCACAAAACTACAGTGAATTAAAAAAAAACATGGTGCAAACCACTTAATGGCAAAGGAATAGTATCTAGATTACACAAAGAACTCTTAAAACTGAACAGTTAACATAAAATACTATTGGAAAATGGGCAAAAGACATAAATAGACATTTTACCAAAGACGATAAACAGATCTCTCTCATCCTTATTTGATAACAAACAAACATATGAAAATTGGAAAATTCTAATTAAAACTACAGTGAGATATAATTACATACCTATCAGAATGGCCAAAGTAAAAAATTGTGACAACACCTGGTGAGGATGCAGAGAAACTAGATCACTGATACGTTGCTGATGGGAACGCAAAATGGTACAGGCACTCTGCAAAATAGTTTGGCAGGTTTTGTAAAACTAAACGTAAAATTACCATATGACCCACCAATTTCACTTCTGGGTATGAATCCCAGAGAAATGAAAATTGATGTTTACACAAAAATCTGTACACAAATCTTCATAGGAGCTCTATTCTTAATAGCCTAAAACTGGAAACTACTCAAGTGTCCTTCAACATGTGAATGGCCTAACAATGACCTAACATCCATATCAGAGAATACCACTCAGTAATGAAAAGGGAAACACTATTGATACATACAACTTCCTGGATGAATCTTCAGGGAATTATGCTGAATTTTAAATGCCAATCTTAAAATTTCCCCTATGGTATGATTCAATTTATATAAAATTCTAAAAATGCAAAATTATAGAAATGGAGAACAGATTAGTGGGTGTCAGGGGCCAGAGACTGAGGAGGGAGAAGGGGAAGTGGATGTAGCCATAAAAAGGCAAAATGAGGGATCCTTGTGACAAGGGAATGCTTCTGTATCCTGACTGTATCAATGTCAGTATTCTGGTTTTAATATTGTACCATAGTTTTGCAAGATGTTATGATTGAAGAAAACTGGGTAAAGGGGACATGAGATCTCTCTGATTTATTTCTTACAATGCCGTATGGACCTGAAAATATTTCAAAATAAGTAATTTATTTTTAAGTAATATTGTATCAGAATAGGCACAAATAAAATAGATTAATGGAATCAAATAGATGCTCCAGATACAAACTCTATCAGGTTTGGTTTCCAGAAGCAGACTATGAGACAAGGATATGTGTGAAAATGATTTGTTAAGAAGCATTCTCAGGAAAAACTGGTGGGAGAGATTGGTGGTAGGATCAGAAAAGAAAGGAGGCTGTAGTAAGTTGAATAGTGGCCCCCAAAGTCATGGTCTTATCCCAATCCTAATCCTACATTGTAAATGTCACCTTATTTGGAAAAAGGGCTGTAACAGGTGTAATTAAGGATTCTAAGATGAGATCATCCTGGATTATCCAGATGGGTCCTAAATCCAGTGACAGTGTCTTTATAAGAAACACAGAGGAGACATACACAGAGAAAGAGGAGAAGACCATGTGAAGATGGAGATAGAAATTAGAGTGATGCAGCCACAAGCCAGGGAATGCCTGGAGCCACCAGAACCTGGAAGAAGAAAGGACACATTCTCCCCTAAAGGCTTCAAAGTGAGTACAGCCTTGAAAACAGCTTGATTTTGTATTTTTGACCTCTCAGAATATAAGAAAATAAATTTCTCTTTTTTTTTCGCCCACCCCATTCGTGGTAATTTGTTATGACAGCCCTAGGAAACTAATACAGATTTTGATACTAGGAAGTGAAGTGCTGCTGTAAGAAATACCTAAAACTATGGAAGTGGCTTTGGAATTAGGTAATGGGTAGAGGTTGGAAGAATTTTGAGGTGCACGAGAGAAAAAGATTTGAAGAGTCTACAGGTAGAAATATGGGCTTTAAGGATAATTCTGGTGAGATCTCAGAAGAAAGTGAAGAGCATGGTAGAGAAAATGTCTATCATCTTAGAGAATGGGGATCCCATCATGACCAGAATGTTAGTAAATATGGATGTTAAAGTCATTTCTGTTGAGGGCTCAGAAGGAAATGTGGAACATGTTATTAGAAACTAAAGGAAAGGCAATTGTGGTGATACAGTGGCAAAGAACTTAACTGAATTGTGTCCTGTAGCTACTGTGGAAAGCAGAACTTTTAAGTGATGAACTTGGATAATTAGCTGAGGAAATTTCTAAGCAAAGTGTTGAAAGTGTGGTCTGATTCCTTCATGCTGTTTCTTCAAAAATATGAGAGGAAAGAGGTAAACTGAGGAAGGAACTGTCAGGCAAAAAAGAACACAGCACTTGATGACTTGGGAGGTTCTTGGGTTATCCATATTGCAAAGGATGAAAAAATTAGTAGAGTCACTGTTGGGAAAATATGCTCTGGAGAGAGGGTCAAGGATGCAGCTGGACAAACTTTTTGTAAAGAGATTAAATATGTGACTCATGGATCCACTCAATCATCTCAGCAGAGCCAGAAGTAGAGATGGGGTTATTCAGAAAAGATCTCTGGAGGACTCTCTGTCTATGGCACAGTCTCATGACATACGTGGGAGACCCACAAGGTTTCTGAGAATGTTGTATCAGCAGAAACACGGTCAGCTTGGCCTGAAGGGACAGAGACAGGACAAAGTGAAAGAGTGCTGTTGAATTTCTAGAATTCTACAGGGCTGTTAGAGCTGCTTAGCTATAAGCATATGCTCCCCTTCAAGAATGACTATAAGGGCAGAGCCATGGACTCGAGAGCTAGAAGCTGGAGATGTAGGAGCAGAGGCCTACCAATCTACCATAGGTACAGAGGCCTATGGAGCTGTGTGTCCAGATGATGTAGCTTCATAACACAGAGAATTATTCTCAGGCCTTGAAACAAAATGAAACTGGCCCTGCTGAATTTCTAACTTTCTTGGAACTGATGACTCCTTTATTCCTTGCATTTTCTCCCTTTTGGAATGGAAATATCTATCCTATTCCTGTCCCACCCTTGTACTTTGTATGTGACCTTCTGGCTTTACAGGTCAACAGATGGAGAATTTTGCCATTGGATGGGTTATACCTAGAGATTCATTCATATCTGATTTAGATGACCTAGATAATGAGATTTTGGACTTTTTGAACTGATTTAGATGAGGGTTGAAACTTTTGGAAATGTTGGAAGGGAGTGAATGTATTTTGCATGTGGGACAGAGGTGAATTGTGGGCCAGAGATTGGACTGTAGCTGAGTTGAATGGTGGGCCCCCAAAGTACATGTCTATGTCATAATCTCTGGAACCTGTGAATATGGTCTTATTTGGAAAAAGTTTCTTTGCAGATGTAATTAAATTAAGGCTCTTGAGATGACATTAGCCTGGATTATCAGGATGGGTCCTAAATCCAATGACAAGTGTCTGTAAAGAGACACATATAGGACCGACAGAGAAGACCATGTGAATACAGAGGCAGAGATTGTGGTAGTGCAGTCACAAGCTAAAGAATGCCAGGGGCTTCCCTGGTGGCGCAGTGGTTGAGAGTCCGCCTGCCAATGCAGGGGACACGGGTTCATGCCCCGGTCCGGGAAGATCCCACATGCCATGGAGAGGCTGGGCCCGTGAGTCATGGCCGCTGAGCCTGGGCGTACGGAGCCTGTGCTCCATGACGGGACAGGCCACAACAGTGAGAGGCCCGTGTACAGTAAAAAAAAAAAAAAAAAAAAAAAGAATGCCAGGAGCCACCAGAAGCTGGAAGAGACAAGGAAGGATTATTCCCCAGAGTCTTTGGAGGGAGTGCAGCCCTGTCGACAACTTGATTTTGGATTTCTGTCCTCCAGAACTGTGAGAGAATAAATTTTTGTTGTTTCAAGCCACCCAGTTTCTGATAATTTGTATGGCAACCTGAGGAAAATAATAAAGGGACCATGCAAGAGTGAAAAAGCCTGCAAGGTTCCACAGGGTACCCATTCCAGTGATCTATTGTAGCAGATAACTTCTACATAGCAACCAATCCCAAAGCAGTGGCTTAGGACAATAACAATCATTTGTTTTGCTTACAAATTTTGGGGTTGTCTGAGCTTAGCTAGACATTTTTCACTCAAAGTCTCTCAGATGGTTGAACCAGAGGGTGATTAGAGCCAGGGTCATCTTGAAGGCAACTTCCCTTACATGTCTGGCACCTGGACTGGTAAGACTCAAACAACAGGGGGCTGGAGCAGGTGGGGTCACTTTGCCATCTCTTTTCGTGTGTATGCGGTCCCCACGTGATCTCTCCACGTGGCAGCAGCAATCTACTGTAGAAGTTGTCACAAGGTACATCCAGATTCAAGCAAAGAGAACATAGACTCTACCTCTTGATGGGTGTGTCAAAGAATTTGCACATAGTACCCCTGACTCAATCTAGAGGAGATGGTGAGGTTTACCCCTCAGAATCGTCTTGCTCTGTGCAGCCAGGAAGCTCCAATATTTTATTCCTCAGCAACCATCAGTCACCCACCCAGTAAAGGGCTGCCTGAGAAAACATGTTCTCAGATCCTTCCAGTTCTCCATGAGAGTAGGAAACATGGGTTCTGGCAGCCTGAAGGTACGCCTCTGAAGATTGCAGGAGCTGGCTGCTGGGAGTGAATGCACCTGGGCGAGGCAGTGTGCACAAACATGGTACTGGATCCCAGGTCACCAACATCATCGGGTACATAGTGGCAACTTCATGGGCAGTGCATTAGTGCTGGTGCCATTTCACATAATTTGGGGAAATCAGGATTACTAAAATAAATGGCACTGAGAAAAATTGTTATTCCTTTAGGAAAAAATAAAGGCCCATAACTCTCATCATACAAAAATATAATTTCCAGAATAATTAAAGAGCTAACTATAAACAACAAACTGAAGCATGGGAGGAAAACCTAAGTGTGGTGAAGATGGTCTTTCTAAGCAAGATACAAACCCACAGGCAATAAAAGAACAGACTGACACATTACATAAAAATTAAAATATAGGTATGACAAAAGACAATGTAAAAAACTAGACAGAAATTGGGCAAAAATAATTGTCACATATGAAATTAGATGGTCTTTCTAAGCAAGATACAAACCCACAGGCAATAAAGGAACATACTGACACATTACATAAAAATTAAAATATAGGTATGACAAAAGACAATATAAACATCTAGACAGGAATTGGGCAAAAATAATTGTCACATATGAAATAGGAAAATATAAGATATTCAGAATGCATAAAGAGCTTCCATACATCCATTAGAAAGTGAAAAATAACTAATAGAAAACTGGGCAAAGAATATGAATTGATGATTCACGAACGGACTACAAATGCCAATAAACATATAAGAATAACCATGAATAACCAGCAGCATGAAAAGTAAAATTCAGTGAAGAGACATTTTATCTCCATTAAATTAAATTGGCCAAAAATAGATTGATAATATCCATCATGAGATAGAGTATGGATACACTTTCGAACATTTAAAATTGGTTGAGCCATTCTGGAGAGCAGTATGGCAGTATTTATCAGCATTAACATGCATATTGAGTAAAATTCGACTTTGAGGAAACTTGCCAGACATACCCCAACACACACAGAAAGACAATAGGGCACATCGATGTTTACTGTAGCATTGTTTGTAATAGGTGAAAAAGTAGAAAAAACCTAAGTGTTCATCAATAGGAAAATGTTTAAATAAAATGGAAAGAGAAATATACATAACAAATTATTCCAATAAATAGGCTTCTTTGTTGATTAAAAACACAAGATTTACAGCCAAAAAAAGAATGGAAGAAAAGCAAATTGTAGAACAATATTGTCCCTATGCTCCCGGTTAAATTTAAGAAATCCAACCGAAGTGTGTGTGCACACCACGTTGGGATACATAGGCTCTTGAAGGTTCCACACCAAACTCCTATTATGGCTTAATACCTGCAAAGCCTTAGGCTAGGCTTTATACACGGTAAGTGCTATATAAGAGCTGTCTATTTTTTTTTTACGATAATGCATTCCTGCATTACTTATGTAATTTAAAAGTAAAGAATATGTTTGTGATTGCATTAATAACTCCCTGCACCCAACTGCCTGCCAAGCGCGAGGGCCATTTATTAAAATCTCTCCATCCGGAGAGCCCAACACGTGGTCTGGCACATAATGGCCGCGTTGTGAACACCTGTTGCGGGGACCTGCCTGCCGCTTCCCACCCCTCCCCGCACCCAAGCGAGACCCCAAGTTGACCTTTCACCCCTAAACCTTCCTCAGCCAGCGCAGCCAACCGCCGCCCAGTACACAGGCGCGAGAAGGCGGTGCCCAACTGACGGCAGCCCCGCCTTCCGGGCGTATAGACGTCACTGGACCGCGCCGCGCAATATCTGACGTGCCTGTGGCCTGCCTTCCGGAAGGAAATCCTGGCGGCTAACTATGGCGACGGTCGCGGAGCAGTGGGTGCTGGTGGAGATGGTACAGGCGCTCTACGAGGTGAGCTTGGCGGCCCCAGGGGTCCACGACCACACCCAGCCCTGGGGAAGTGGGACGTTTTGTGTGGAGTTTTGGTCTGAGGCCTGGGCGGGGCTGGCCCGGTTATGCCCGGACCCCCGGCGTCCCTCGCTGGAAAGGCTCATAGGCGCACACATTTCCCAGTGGCGGAATGTAGGGAGACACGGGCGGGAGCCGGAGCCGGGGGGTCTTGTATTGCGCTGCTGCGAGCACGGAGCCCTCTCCAGGTCCTGCCCGGATACAGGAGAGAGGCTAGTCAAAAACAAGAGTTGGGACTGATGGTAAAACGGAGTGATGAAAGTAGAGTGGAAAATCTCAGTCTGGTGAGGTCCTAGGGAAGACAGGTTCTCGGAACTGTGGAGCAGGGAATAGGGAAAAGAATTGTAATAAGTTCGACTTTGTTTTTGTTGGGACGTGGGGTTAGAAAGGAAGCCGAATGATTTAGGTATGTGAAATAGTTTGTCATTCTTCCGCCTACGTCCCATTTTCTGTCTTGTAAAGATACAACTATTTTAGTAAACTTTTAAAGGAAGACCAGTTAGGAGCTTTTTTGAAAGGTAATATAAAATTTAAATGTCAGTCTTGGAGAATGTTCATTCATTTGACATTTAGTGAGTTTCCATGCATTGTGCGATGCAACTTTCTGCGTGTTCTCTGAGCTGTTCAGTACAGTAGACCACTAACCACATGTGGCAGTTAAGCACTTGAAACGAGGCTAGTGCAACTGAGGGGCTGAATTTTTCATTTAATTTAATTTAGATGTGTATTTAAATAGTTGAATGGTGCTAGTGACTACAGTATTGGACAGCAGAGATCTAGATGCTAGGAATAGTGCAATGAGGGAACAGGTAAAAGTCCCTGTGCTTACAGAGCTTACATTCACTTAAAGTGAATCTGTTTTCTTTTGATAATTTTCTTAAAACTTAATATAGCGCTTACTGGTAAGGGTGATGATGCAAGATGTATTATTGCAAAACCCATCAGGACTTTTTGGAAAAAAAAACAGAGCAAATAGAGCCTAGGTGATGTCCAACCTTAGGTAGATTATAGTGACTAAGAAGAACCACTAAAATTTAAGATTTCCTTTTTTCTTTTTTAGAAATGAATAATTTCTACTATATATTGTTGCTGCCTTTTTGAAGACTGCCCTTTGACTATGTAACTTCTCATACCCTGGTATTGACCATGAGTGAGACTTGAGAGAAGGTCTCCTTGATGTAACATTTCCTAGGGAAGAAAAGAAGCCACATTTGTGATTTTTATTAATTCAGTAGACATTTCAATTTTTCTTAGGATTTCTTTGTGGAGTGGAATGTTTAGTGACTTGGACTTATGTTTGTCAACTATAATCCAATTATTGATAAAACTAAAAGGATTTTTTTAGTAGAGTCCTCATTCTTAAATGAATTATAGTCAGGAGGGATCAGCAAATTTTAAAAATAGTCTTAGATTTCTTGTTTTGCTTCTAATTTCTGTGCACAGTGTATGCAGAATTTGAGGAGTCTTGCTGTGTACCCATACATATGTAGCATGTATGTAGTTTTAAAGTTATTTGTCCAATGACCTGAAAGTTTATTTATGAAATTGCCAGCAGTTTCCCTGATCCCCCCTTCTGAACTTTTTTAACTGTTGTGAATCATCATTGCTTTCTTTTTGTCTAATGTTTGAAAATAATTTGTATTTACGTTTCTAAATACCTCTTTTTTTTTAACATCTTTATTGGAGTATAATTGCTTTACAGTGGTGTTAGTTTCTGCTTTATAACAAAGTGAATCAGCTGTACATGTACAGATATCCCCATATCTCTTCCCTCTTGCATAAATACCTCTTTTAAATGACTTTCCGATGACAACCTATTGGAATGTAGCACCCCATAACTGACTTATGGAGGTTTAGTTGGTATCTGGAATCTTTTATATGCACTTACTGTATCTAGTTGTGTAAGACATAAAAGTCAGCCTGGCTTTTATCCTGGAAATGTACAGTTGAAAAGAAGACCTGATGCGGATAATTTCATTAAGGTACCTTTATGGATGTTGACATGGAAAACACTACATACTTTGGGGGAACTGGTAGAAAAGAGACCTGCTATTTCTTTAAACACTTATAAAGTCTTCTTTTCTCTGCCACATTCCAAGGAGAACTTAAAGAGGCCTATTGGGGATACAGGAAATATAGTAAATTGTGCAAAAGTCTTTGAGAATTATGGTGTCCAAATAATTCTCAATTTATCCATGGTATGTGGGGGTTGTAGAAGGCTTGTGAAGCTGCGATATGTTTGTTACAGTTATTTCTCACCAGTAAAAATATAAATTACCTGAAGGATCTGATAGTTGATATTGTTAGACTATTGGAATTCTGTGTCAGATTTAATTTTTAAAATTAATTTTTATTCCTAACACTGCAGTTTTAGAGATTTTTCATGTAGGAGAAATTGCCTTCTGTTAGAAATGGGAAAACGAATGAGTAGACGTGAAGTGAGCTTTGAAAGTAAATTTTAAGAAGTAATAAATAGGTATAAAGGTCATGGGAGCAGTATATGCAGATGAATTAAATTTTATGTGCAGGTTTTGGAAATGTTTATTTCACTTCTTGTTATGCTTTTGCTTTTGACTCACTCCTAGGCTCCTGCTTATCATCTTATTTTGGAAGGAATTTTAATACTCTGGATAATCAGACTTCTTTTCTCGAAAACTTACAAGTTACAAGAACGATCTGATCTTACAGTCAAGGTAAGAAGTTAAATCTCTATTTTATTATTCGGTGTATGATTATAGTTGCTACAACTTTCGAAACAGGACTTGTGGTGGCTCAACTATAAATGTTAAAATATTTTCTGGAATGTAAGGAAATCAGGGTAAGCAAAATACGGGGAAGCCAGGGATAAAGTGAATACACAAAGGAGTACCATGTTACAGGCCTTTTTACTTTGCTAGGAGTAAACAGCAGTCTGGGAACGTACTAGATGCTGGACGGGAAGCATGGATGCATGCTGGATTTCAAATATCCGTATACAAGAAGGATTACATGAGTTGCTCAGGAAAAGCACCACTATTTCTGAAGCCTGAATGAAAGTTTCCCCTGTGGTCTTTATAAAGGAAATTCAGAGTTAGAAAGAATCCTCCCCATCCCACTGCTCTCCACCTTACCACCCCAAATCAAATTTTGATGTGTTCTATATGGTAAGGGACCCAGCTCAAGCCCAAGCTAGGCAAACCTTAGGAAGCAGAAGTGTCGAGAGGACTTGCAGTCCTGACCACTTCGAGTCTGTTAGTACGAGGGACCAAGGGGTTTGTGGAATCCCCTACCTTCTCACGCAGGTAGGAAGACTTAGTAACTGTGCCCTGGGTATGAGAGGAAGAGCAGTTTTGACTGCAGTGTGGTTTCTGTAACTTGGATTGTTTCCTTATCCAGCCTCTGTAGCAATGTGCCAGAATACTACTTAGGGATACAGAGATGGTGAGAGATGTTTTCCCACAAAAATGCCTGAAACTTTGGTTCACAAGGCAGCATTGAGTGTGGCACAATGATGGAGTACTGCTCTTTTCTGGAGCATTCACAGAAGGAAGTGCAAGTGGAATGGAATTACAGCAATGTGGCGATTGTTCCCCAGGTTTCACTGGCTGCCCCTGCTGTCCTGATCATTAATATTTGTCATGAGATGGTCAGGCAGTATCCCCCCTAGAGGATAGGGGATATGCAACAAATGGTTCTTAGGGCACATAAGTTTTCGAAACCTGGGTAAAGAAGACTAAAGAGGTGTCTCATTGCATGATTTCTTGTAACCTTTAATATGCCAGTGGATATTTGAACCGCTGTTTGGAGAACTGCCATAAACTTGACCATAGATCCCCACCCCCACCCTTTTTTTTATGAATACCTGTGGGATTAGTGTGCCTTAGAACACTCTTTTGATAGTATTGCAGTAAGATTGGGCTATCTGGGCCAGAAATCCTGTCTCTACTTTTTTCCCTTGGTATTTAGGAGCTCCACGTGAATGATTATGAGGCCATGGAATAGATTTATAGCCCAACTTTTTAAGGGGTTGATCATTCCTAATATTCTTAGTTTAAGTTTAGACAAGTCAATCCACACAAATATGCATTTTAAAAGAAGGATACTGAAACATAATTTTAGGATAACCCTCTAAAAGCAGAACTTACCTAGAGCAAGATTCAGTAATCACTGACATCTTACCCTAAAAGCTGTGGAAGAAAAAAAAAACTTTATGAGTGTTTCTAAACCTTAACTTATGGCAGCAAAGAAGAAATACCTTCTCGTTTTATAGGTCTGCAGAGTCTCTTTTTTTATTATTTATTTATTTATTTATTTATTTTATTTTGGCTATGTTGGGTCTTCGTTGCTGAGCGTGGGCTTGCTCTAGTTGCAGCGAGTGGGGGCTACTCTTCGTTGAGGTGCTTAGGCTTCTCATTATGGTGGCTTCTGTTGTTGCGGAGCACGGGCTCTAGGTGTGCGGGCTTCAGTAGTTGTGGCAGGCAGGCTCAGTTGCTGTGGCTCACGCGCTGTAGAGTACAGCCTCAATAGTTATGGTGCACAGGCTTAGTTGCTCTGCAGCATGTGGAATCTTCCCGGACCAGCGCTTGAACCCATATCCCCTGCATTGGCAAGCGGATTCTAAACCACTGCACCACCAAGGAAGTCCCCTGCAGAGACTCTTGAATACCAGGCAATCCTGAGTTGATTCTCAAATCTGTCTCTGTGGTAGCAAGTGGACAGTGTGCATGATACATACTTCAGGCTTGTTCAGGCTGCTATTCTGTGCAGTCATTGGCAGAAATAGATGAGGAATTTATTGACTGATTTATTCAGCCAGCATTTTTGAGTGCCTGAGCATCAGGTGAATATGCTCCTAGCCATGCCCTAGAATTGCCTGTTAGGAGAAAAATGCACAGAAGCATTTAACAGGAGTGTGAAAATAGGAGTATTGAGAGTGGGCCTATGTAAAGCAAGATTTGCTGTGGCTGTCATGTTCATCAGGTGCCTCATCTCATCCTGTACATCCAGACTACATTTTCAAAATTACATTGTTTTCTAGTTCAAGAAAGGGTAAGAAACTCAAAATAGTCAAAATACTTGGAATGCATGAAATAACAGGTAAAAGGAATAAAGTAGTTTTTTATGAGAAATTTCCAAACAACGAAATCCTGTTACAATAATTATTATGAGAGTCTTTTGGTATATTTCAGTTACTTCTGCATCCTTGCCAATGGCTTGTAGAAACAGTGCTTTGTAGTCTAGTTGATCCCTTCCTGTGACAGCCATGCCTGTAAGAACTTAAGGCATGGCTGTCTGTCATATCTTGCAGTAGAGGCTGAGCTCCCTTACCTGCAGTCATGCCTCTCACCTTTGTGTTACAGACTTTTAGTTTTATCATCAGTAGCAGTTATACTTCCTACTTCCCACAGTGAAAAATCCTGAACATAGAAATAAAATTTTTAAGAAATTTCCAGTCAGCCACAAAGCTTCATGGAAAAAGAACCTTTAGCCTGAGATAAGGAAAGAGGTGAGGGGTTAAGTGCACAAAACTCAATAGTGATTCTGTGTCATTTCCAGGCACAGCAGCTGGACGTCTGTCTAGCAGTGTGTTCATTATGATGGTTCCATTACAACAAACAGTTTAGATACCGCTAGAGTTGCTGTCCAGTAAGTAGCACTGCACTGTATTTTAACTGCTTTTCTCCTGTAGGAAAAGGAAGAATTGATTGAAGAGTGGCAACCAGAACCTCTTGTTCCTCCTGTCTCAAAAGACCATCCTGCTCTCAACTACAACATCGTTTCAGGGTAAATTGGTTTTGCTAGTCAAGGGCTTATATTTGGTTTCCTGTAGGTAAACTCAACAAAGTATACAGTGGTTTATATAGTATTCCTTTTTTTTTTTAACTGATATAAGACTTTTAGAAATTTCTGGAGATCAGAAACTTTTTTAATAGTCTCCAATTTGGGTTTCCAAGTTTGTCCCTTTTTAAAAATATATATATATATTTTTAAAAGCAGGGGCTTCCCTGGTGGCACAGTGGTTGAGAGTGCGCCTGCCGATGCAGGGGACACGGGTTCATGCCCCGGTCCAGGAAGATCCCACATGCCGCGGAGCGGCTGGGCCCATGAGCCATGGCCGCTGAGCCTGCGTGTCCGGAGCCTGTGCTCCACAACGGGAGAGGCCACAGCAGTGAGAGGCCCGCGTACTGCAAAAAAAAAAAAAAAAAAAAAGTAATAGACACACATAATATTTCAAATGGGAAGACAGTTAAAATGAAAAACAGCATTCCTACTTTTTCCCACCTGGATTGTTTCTGATTTTAGATCTGTTGAAGTTTACCTTCATAACTAGATATTAGCAGTATGCTTACATTACTGTTTCTTGATTGATTAATGATAGGCAGTGCCTGTTGACTTTCACAATATGAATTATGAAACCAGCTCACTTATGCTACCTACCTCCTGGCTTCCAATGTTTTATTTTTATTTCTTAAATTTTAAGTATACAGAAAATATCAGTCACATACATATCTACCACCCAGAAGTAATAGGTATTAACATTTTGCTATCTTTACTTTAAGTCTATTTTTTAAAAGAAATAAAGCATTAGAAATGCAGTTGACCCTTGAACAGTATGGGGGTTAGGGGCCCTGACCCTCTGGGCAGTCAAAAACCTGCATGTAAATTAGAGTCAGCCCTCCAGATACCCAGTTCCTCTAAATATGTGGTTCTACATCCATGGATTCAACCAACCGTGGATCATGTAGTACAGTAGTATCTACTGTTGAAAAAAATCTGTGTATAAGTGGACCTGCACAGTTCAAACCCATGTTGTTCAGTGGTCAATTGTATCACTAAAGAAATCCCTTCCCATCTATCACTTACTCTTGCCTCCCAGGCAAGATAACCACCATCTTGAAGTTGGTAGATGTTTTTCCTTTGCTTATATTTATACTTTTGCCACAGCATGCCTGTTGCCATGAAAGTGTTTAGCATTCTATTTTAAAATATGATGTAGGATATTCTCCTGAGTATGTCCTTCTACTTCTGGTCTGATCTGAGAGAGGCTTGTATTCTTCACTTTCGCGAATTTCTTTGGTCTCATGAAAGTTTTACTTCTCCTGAAATCAGACTGACCAATCATTAATGTTATGGTTATAAAATCCTTCCTACCACAAAGGTCTAATTTGCCTGTTTTCCATATGACAGTCAGTTGTCCCAACATTATTAGTTGAATAGTCCATTTTTTACCTACTGATTGGAAATTTCCCTTCTTTCATATGTCAAGTTCCCTTATAAAGGATCTGTTTCTGGCTTTATTTCTATTCTTTTGGTATATTTATCTCTCCCTGTGCCAGAACCTCACTTATACCACAGCTTAATAATAGGCCTTGACTAGAGTGAGTCCTTCACCTCCTTGTTCTTCACAATTGTCTAGGCTATCCTTGACTCTTCACTATGAGTTTAGGTTTAGCTGATCAGATTTGACCAGAAAATGGGTTTGGGTTTGTGACTAGTAATGCATTGAATTTATGGATTAATTTGGAGAGAATTGGTATATTGCTAATACTGAATCTCTTCACCACGTACCTCGTGTGTCACTTGTATACTTAGGTCTTTTATGTCTCTGAGAGAAGTTGCATAACATTCTTCATAGAGATTTTGCTTAACTTTTTTTTTGCTACTTTTTATTTGGAAATAATAGTAGATTCACATGCAGTTGTAAGAAATAATACAGAGAGATTTCATATACCCTTCGTCAGTTTCCCCCAATGGTAACATCTTGCTTAACTATAGTACAGTATCGCAACCAGGAAATTAACATTGCATATCTTTTAATAGCTTCGTCTCTGGGTTCCAGAGAGTTTTCACTTCTGTCATGAAGCGTCATTTTCTTCTTGTTTCTGTGTTATTGCACTTGCTAGGATACCTACCATGCAGTGTTGAATAGGAGTGGTAACAAGGGCCTCTGTATCCTGTTCCTGATGGCTTTTAAGGGATAACCTGTATGGTGTTACAAGCCTTCCTTTCTCTTCCTAGTTTGCTAAGGGAACTTTTTGTTAGTTTTAAAGTCAGTATTAAATTTTATTAAATTTTTTCTTTATCTATTGAGATGGTTGTGACTTTTCTTCTCTAATCCATTACTATATTAAATTGTACTGATTGATTTTTTTACATTAATTAAGCATATACATAAATTTTTATGAGAAAAATTGCAAGCAACCATGCCACTCATCCTCACCCCAGATTCCAGCTCTGTAGACTTGCAGAAAGATGGGAGATTTACTCTCTGGAAAGGCTAAATATAAATTGAAAGTCCTAAGAATGTGTGAGGAGGTGAGTGCCATTCTAAAAACAGAAAGCAAGTATATAATGAATAATGGGATGCTAATCCCGTTTCCTCCAACTCAGCTTTCAGAAAGTTGGAAACCAGATTTATATCCTCATATACACCTCACTGGAGGATTCCTCTCTGGTGAAACTCAGAGTCAAGAGAGTAAAAACAGAAAATTTTGAGTTTGTGGTCTCCACAGATGAATAAACAAGTCTATGTCTCATTATCATAGAGTGAAGCCCACCATCAGTCAAGAAGCCAAGCCCATTTACACAGTGCTTGCAATTAGCATTTCAGTGTCTTATTCTTAAAAATGGGTGGACAACCTTAAATTATGGTCCATTGATTTTCAACAGAATGCCAAGACAATTCAGTGGGAAAAGAATACTCTTTTTAACAGATTGTGATGGGACAACGGGATATACACATGTAAAAGAATGATGATGGACCCTGACCTCACACCATGTGTAAAAATTAGCTCAAAATTAATCATGGGCTTAAGTTTAAGAGCAAAAACTATAAGTTCTTAGTTTAGAAGAAAGAAAACAAAAGAGTAAATCTTCATATTCTTGGATTGGCCAGAGATTTTTAGATATGACACAAAAGCACAAGCAGCAAAAGAAAAAATAGACAAACTGGACTTCATTAAAATTGAAAACATTTGTGCTTCAAAGCCCATTACTAGAGAAATGATACAAAACCCCACAAAATGGAAGAAAATATTTTCAAGTCACATATTTATTAAGGGGCTAGTATCCAAAATATTAAATATATAAAAAGAACTCTTACAACTCAGTGATAAACCCTATTTAAGCATGACTATTTGGTTAATTTTTATTAATTGTTGGATTTTTTTTTTTTGCTAATATTTGTTATTTTTAGCATCAGTATTGAAAAATGAGTTTAGTCTTTTTCTTTTCCCTTACTGTGCTGGCCCAGCTTTGGTATCAGAGGTATATTAGTCTTACAGTTTTCCTGGCAGCACTATTTGTTGTTTGTTCTGTTGAGCATATATTTTTAATCATGAATTTAATGTCTTCAGTGAGTTTTTAAAGCTGTTCATATTTCCTTTTTGAGTAAGTTTTGGTTACTGCCATTTAGTAATTGTTCATTTCTTCTTTCGTTTTCAAATGCATTGGCATGAAGTAATTCATAGGATTCTCTTGGGAAGTTATATGTAAAATATATACGTATAACTTTGTATATAGATATATATATAACAACACATCTATGGATTTGTGTCTCCATTGCAGGCATTTGTGTCTCCTTTCTCACTCAAATTTGCCAAAGGTTTATCCTCTGGTTTAGTTGAGTCTCTGTTTTATTTTCTTCATTTTGGGCCTTTCCTGCAAAGGCATTGACTCTCCCTTCAGCACCGCTCTCATCAGCACCCACGTAAGGCAGCATTCTCATTTGCTTTATTATTTCCTTCATCCCCAGCGCCTGCATCTGTTCTCCTCCCCAGTAAGGTATCCCACTGCAATACGTGTATTTTGCTTTCTTTTATTATTTTATGTTATTAAAGTCATATATGTTATTGTTTTTATTACATATGTATGTTTGAAACCATGTAATCTTAATGTTTTATGAAAGTTTTTAATTTTGTGCTCTAGACTTCATTCTGGTTTTTTTCTTACAAGTTGTTTACTCAGCACTTATTTTTCAACAAATATTTGAGTGCCTACCATGTTTAAGGAATGTGCTGATGAGCATGTGCGATAAATCAAAATCTTAGTTCTCTTGGGGCAGGCTGACCAAGAATGAAATAAATACAGTGTTAGCTGGTGTTGAGCAGTATGAAGAAATATCAAGCAGGGCAGAGAGGTGGAATTGCTAGATGGACTTCCTGTTCATTTCTTCCAACTGCTACATATTATTCTGTTGTGTATGGCCACGATGTTTTACTTAGTGATGGGTAAATTTAGTGATTTTCCTCATGATGGATACCTAAGCTACCCCGACTCCCCACTGCCACAAAAAAACCTGATGATTAAACCTGATTAATGTCCTCTTGTGGACCTGTCTGAGTCTCTCTAGGGGTGTGGGACCAGAAATTGGGTACTACTCTATATGCCTGTCTCATTTCCCTTTGGGACTTTCCTACATTGTGATTCTCCTGAGTTAGTATATGAGCGTTCAGTTTCCCACAGCTGTGTTTGGTAACATTGTTTTATTTTGCATTTCTCTGATTATTTGAGCCTTTAAGTATCATTTGATCTACTTATTATTAGCTGCTGGGGTTTTTCCCCCTGTGAATGCCTCTTCATATCTTTTAGTTCTTCTTCTCCTTGATTCCCAGTCTATCTTTCGATTATCAAGAGTCCCCAGTATTGTGTAGCTTTTAATCCTTGGTCAGTTTTTGAGTAGTAGTCTATTACAATGAGTCTAAGAAACTTTTTTTTTCCGATTTTAAGATCTCTGAAACATGTATGAATCTTACAGCTGCTGAGAGTCATTGTCAGCTGGGAGCAGGTGAGGGTATCATTTCTTGCACACTGATGAACTTGGTCATGGCTATGCTTACTGCCAGCACCTCAGTTGAGTTTTGTGCACTGCTTGTAAGTAAATCAGCTGATGGAAGGAGAAATGGCCAGATTCCTCCAGACAGTTGAACAGAGGCTACTGGGACTAAGGCTTTGAACATTCCTTTGTCAAACTCCTACTGCCTTTGGGTAATAACAGTTTACTTTCTAGAAACGTGATTCAACTGCATAAAGATGAAACTAAGAGTTTAGTCCAGTAGGAAAGTTCCAGCATCAAACTTAGAGAATGGGTGATACTGACTTGTCAAGTAATCCCAGAGGTGATAGCAGAGCATCCTCCTAAGCAATGCCAGGATCCTTCTGTCAGCAGGGAGCAGAATATGTTAGCAGGGAGTATGAATACCCATGGTATCCATTTCGTAGCAGAGAGCAGACAGAACTGCTGACTAGAAGTTACGAATGTCTTACCTGATTGATCTTGCTTATATTTTTCTTTTCATAGATACAAAAGTAGAATGACAAAAATCTGTGTCAAGATAGCCCTTTCATTAAATATGAACTAAAATATAAATGATAAGAAAACATCATTGCATTTTATTTTATTTTTTTCATTTTTGGCTGTGTTGCGTCTTCATTGCTGCATGCATGCTTTTCTCTAGTTGCGGCGAGTGGGGGCTACTCTACAGTAGCAGTGCATGGGCTTCTCATTGCAGTGGCTTCTCATCGTGGCGCATAGGCTCTAGGCACGCAGGCTTCAGTAGTTATCCCACACGGGCTCAGTAGTTGTGGCTTATGGTCTCTAGAGCGCAGGCTCAGTGATTGTGGCATATGGGCTTAGCTGCTCTGTGGCATGTGGGATCTTCCTGGACCAGGGCTTGAACCCATGTACCCTGCATTGGTGGGCAGATTCTTAACCACTGCACCACCAGGGAAGTCCCTGCATCATTGCATTTTACTTGGCTGTGTCTTTCCTCCTTAGTGATAGATAAAATACAGTCGATGCCATCTTAGATTCATGAAATCTAGTAAATCTCTTTATCACCTGTCTGTTAATTTTGTCTTTGGTATCTTCATTGAACCAGAATTCTAAATTTGGACTTGGTCATATTCATCCATTTTCGCCTCATGGTTTGTGTGTTTGCATACTTGTTTTAGAAATCATTTCCTATTCCAAGGTCATGAAGACCTTCTAAATTTTCCTCTGTTCCAAAATACTTTTTAGTTTTTTTTTAATATGTGTGGAATTCATCTTTGAATATGGTAATTCAATTTTATTTTTCTCCATAGAGAAAGAAATATGTGTAACTTAGTAGTTAGTGGGGGCAACTGATGTCATTTGCCATATATTTATATATAGGCACACCTCATTTTATTGCACTTCACTTTATTGCACTCCCATAGATACTGCACTTTTTACAAATTAAAGGTTTCTGGCAACCCTGTGTTGTCAGAAGATGGTTATCATTTGTTAGCAATAAAGTATCTTTTAAAAATTAGAAAAAAGGAAGACCTTCAAGATGGTGGAGGAGGAAGATGTGGAGATCACCTTCCTCCCCACAAATACATCAGAAATACATGTACATGTGGAACATCCCCTACAGAACACCTACTGAATGCTGGCAGAAGACCTCAGACCTCCCAAAAGGCAAGAAACTCCCCACGTACCTGGGTAGGGCAAAAGAAAAAACAGAGACAAAAGAATAGGGACGGGACATGCATCTCTGGGAGGGAGCTGTGAAGGCGGGAAAGTTTCCACACACTAGGAAGACCCTTCACTGATGGAGACAGTGGGTGGCGGGGAGGAAGCTTTGGAGCCACGGAGGAGAGTGCAGCAACAGGGGTGCAGAGAGCAAAGTGGAGAGATTCCCACACAGAGGATCGGTGCCAACCAGCACTTAGAGGTTGAGAGCAGCACTGAGAGGCTTGTCCGCTCACGCGCCTGGGCGGGTGGGGGCTGGGAGCTGAGGATCTGGCTTAGGAGGTCAGATCCCAGGGAGAGGACTAGGGTTGGCAGCGTGAACACAGCCTGAAGGGGGCTAGTGCGCCACAGTTGGGAGGGAGTCCAGGAAAAAGTCTGGAACTGCCTAAGAGGCAAGAGACCATTGTTTCGGGGAGCGTGAGGAGAGGGGATTCAGAGCACCACCTAAACAAGCTGCAGAGACGGGCACGAGCCGCGGCTGTCAGCGTGGACATCAGAGACGGGCATGAGATGCTAAGGCTGCTGCTGCAGCCACCAAGAAGCCTGTGTGCAAGCACACGTTACTATCAACACCTTCCCTCCCAGGAGCCTGTGCAGCCCGCCAGTGCCAGGGCCCTGTGATCCAGGGAAAACTACCCCGGGAGAACACACAGTGCGCCTCAGCCTGTTGCAACAGCATGCTGGCCTCTGTCACCTCAGGCTCGCCCCGCATTCCATACCCCTCCGTCCCCCCGGCATGAGTGAGCCAGAGCCCCCTAATCAGCTGCTACTTTACCCCGTCCTGTCTAAGCAAAGAACAGACACCCTCAGGTGACCTACATGCAGAGGCGGGGCCAAATCCAAAGCTAAACCCTGGGAGCTGTGCGAACAAAGAAGAGAAAAGGAAATCTCTCCCAGCAGCCTCAGGAGCAGCAGATTAAATCTCCACAGTCAACTTAATGTACCCTGCATCTCTGGAATACCGAATAATAGATCATCATAGAATTCAGGTGGTGGACTTTGTGTAATTTTTTCTGTATATCTTTGCTTTTATCATTTGTCCTAGGGTTCCAGCTGTCCATTTTTTATTTTTTTGTTTGTTTTCCTTTTATTATAGTTTTTAGTGCTTGTTATCATTGGTGGTTTTCTTTTTTGGTTTGGTTGCTCTCTTTCATTTTTTTATTATTATTTTTAATTTTTTAATTTTTAATATTTTTTTAATAACGTTTTTTTTCCCTTTTTTTCTCCCTTTTCTTCTGAGCCGTATGGCTGACAGGGTCTTGGTGCTCCGGCCGTGTGTCGGGCCTGTGCCTCTGAGGTGGGAGAGCCGAGTTCAGGACATTGGTCCACCAAAGACCTCCTGGCTCCACATAATATCAAACAGCGAAAGCTCTCCCAGAGATCTCCATCTCAGTGCTAAGACCCAGCTCCACTCAGTGACTAGCAAGCTACAGTGCTGGACACCCTATGCCAAACAACTAGCAAGACAGGAACACAACCCCACCCATTAGAGAGGCTGCCTAAAATCATAATAAGGTCACAGACACCCCAAAACATACCACCGGACGTGGTCCTGCCCACCAGAAAGACAGGATCCAGCCTCATTCACCGGAACACAGGCACCAGTCCCCTCCACCAGGAAGCCTACACAACCCATGGAACCAGCCTTACCCACTGGGGGCAGACACCAGAAACAACAGGAACTATGAACCTGCAGGCTGTGAAAAGGAGACCCCAAACACAGTAAGTTAAGCAAAATGAAAAGACAGAGAAACACACAGCAGATGAAGGAGCAAAGTAAAAACCCACCAGACCAAACAAATGAAGAGGAACTAGGCAGTCTACCTAAAAAATTCAGAGTAATGATAGTAAATATGATCCAACATCTTGGAAATAGAATGGAGAAAATACAAGAAATGTTTACCAAGGACCTAGAAGAAGTAAAGAGCAAACAATGATGAACAACACAATAAATGACATTAAAAATTCTCTAGAAGGAATCAATAGCAGAAAAACTGAGGCAGAAGAACGGATAAGTGACCTGGAAGATAAAATAGTGGAAATAACTACCGTGGAGCAGAATAAAGAAAAAATAATGAAAAGCATTGAGGACAGGCTCAGAGACCTCTCGGACAACATTAAAGGCACCAACATTCAAATTATAGGGGTCCCAGAAGAAGAAGTTAAAAAGAAGGGGACCGAGAAAATATTTGAAGGGATTATATTTGAAAATTTCCCTAATATGGGAAAGGAAATTGTCAGTCAAGTCCAGGAAGTACAGAGAGTCCCATACAGGATAAATCCAAGGAGAAACACACCAAGACACATATTAATCAAACTATCAAAAATTAAATACAAAGAAAAAATATTAAAAGCAGCAAGGGAAAAACAACAAATAACATACAAGGGAATCCCCATAAGGTTAACAGCTGATCTTTCAGCAGAAACTCTGCAAGCCAGAAGGGAGTGACAGAACATATTTAAAATGATGAAAGGGAAAAATCCACAATGAAGATTACTCTACCCAGCAAGGATCTCATTCAGATTCAACGGAGAAATTAAAACTTTTACAGACAAGCAAAAGCTAAGAGAATTCAGCACCACCAAACCAGCTTTACAACAGATGCTAAAGGAACTTCTCTAGGCAGGAAATACAAGAGAAGGAAAAGACCTACCATAACAAACCCAAAACAATTAAGAAAATGGTAATAGGAACATACGTATCAATAACTACCTTAAATGTGAATGGATTAAATGCTCCATCCAAAAGTCATAGACTGGCTGAATGGATACACAAACAATACCTGTATATATACTGTCTACAAGAGACCCACTTCAGACCTAGGGACACATACAGGCTGAAAGTGAGGGGATGTAAAAAGATATTCCATGCAAATGGAAATCGAAAGAAAGCTGGAGTAGCAATTCTCGTGTCACACAAAGTAGACTTTAAAATAAAGACTATTACAAGAGACAAAGAAGGACACTACATAAAGATCAAGGGGTCAATCCAAGAAGAAGATATAACAATTGTAAATATTTATGCACCCACCTCAATACATAGGCAAATGCTAACAGACGTGAAACGGGAAATCGACAGTAACACGATCATAGTAGGGGACTTTAACACCCCACTTTCACCAATAGACAGATCATACAAAATGAAAATAAACACAAGCTTTAAATGATACATTAAACAAGGTGGACTTAATTGATATAGAACTTGCCATCAAAACACAACAGAATACACTTTCTTCTCAGGTGCTTATGGAACATTTTACAGGATAGATCGTATCTTGTGTCTAGCCTTCGTAAATTTAAGAAAACTGAAATCATATCAAGTATCTTTTCCGACCACAATGCTATGAGACTAGATATCAATTACAGGAAAAAATCTATAAAAACTACAAACACATGGAGGCTAAACAATACACTACTAAATAACCAACAGATCACTGAATAAATCAAAGAGGAAATAAAAAGATACCTAGAAACAAATGATAATGGAGACACAATGATGCAAAATCTGTGGGATGCAGCAAAAGCAGTTCTAAGAGGGAAGTTTATAGCAATATAGTAATGTTTCTTGTTTCTTCATACCTCAAGAAACAAGAAACATCTAAAATAAACAACCTAACCTTACACCTAAAGCAGTTAGAGAAAGAAGAACAAAAAAACCCCAAAGTTAACAGAAGGAAAGAAATCATAAAGATCAGATCAGAAATAAACGAAAAAGAAATGAAGGACACAATAGCAAAGATCAATAAAACTAAAAGCTGGTTCTTTGAGAAGATAAACAAAATAGATAAACCATTAGCCAGACTCATCAATAAAAAAAGGGAGAAGACAAATCAATAGAATTAGAAATGAAAAGGAGAAATAACAGCTGACACTGCAGAAATACAAAGGATCATGAGAGATTACTACAAGCAGCTATATGCCAATAAAATGGACAACCTGGAAGAAATGGACAAATTCTTAGAAAAGCACAACCTTATGAGACTGAACCAGGAAGAAATAGAAAATATAAACAGACTAATCACAAGCACTGAAATTGAAACTGTGATTAAAAATCTTCCAACAAACAAAAGCCCAGGACCAGATGGCTTCACAGGCAAGCTCCATCAGACATTTAGAGAAGAGCTAACAGCTATCCTCAAACTCTTGCAAAATATAGCAGAGGGAGGAGCACTCCCAAACTATTCTACAAGACCACCATCACCCTGGTACCAAAACCAGACAAAGATTTCAGAAAGAAAACTACAGGCCAATATCACTGATGAACATAGATGCAAAAATCCTCAACAGAATACTAGGAAACAGAATCCAACAGCACATTAAAACGATCATACACCATGATCAAGTGGGGTTTATCCTAGGATTGCAGGGATTCTTCAGTATACCCAAATCAATGTGATAAACCATATTAACACATTGAAGGAGGAAAACCATATGATCATCTCAATAGATGTAGAAAAATCTTGACAAAATTCAACACCCATTTATGATAAAAACCCTGCAGAAGGTAGGCATAGAGGGAACTTTCCTCAACATAATAAAGGCCATATATGACAAACCCACAGCCAACATCGTTCTCAGTGGTGAAAAACTGAAACCATTTCCTGTAAGGTCGGGAACAAGACAAGGTTGTCCACTCTCACCACTATTTTTTTTTTTTTTTTTTGCAGTTCGCGGGCCTCTCACTGTTGTGGCCTCTTCCGTTGCGGAGCACAGGCTCCGGACACGCAGGCTCAGCGGCCAAGGCTCAAGGGCCTAGCCACTCCACAGCATGTAGGATCTTCCCGGACCGGGGCATGAACCCGTGTCCCCTGCATTGGCGGGTGGACTCTCAACCACTGCGCCACCAGGGAAGCCCCACTCTCACCACTATTATTCAGCATAGTTTTGGAAGTTTTAGCCACAGCAGTCAGAGAAGAAAAACAAATAAAAGGAATCCAAATAGGAAAAGAAGAAGTAAAGGTGTCACTGTTTGCAGATGACATGATAGTATACATAGAGAATCCTAAAGATGCTACCAGAAAACTACTAGACCTAATCAATGAATTTGGTAAAGTAGCAGGACACAAAATTAATGCACAGAAATCTCTTCCATTCCTATACACTAATGATGAAAATCTGAAAGAGAAATTAAGAAAACACTCCCATTTGCCATTGCAAAAAAAGAATAAAATACCTAGGAATAAACCTACCTAAGGAGACAAAAGACCTGTATGCAGAAAACTGTAAGACACTGATGAAAGAAGTTAAAGATAATACAAACAGATGAAGAAATATACCATATTCTTGGATTGGAAGAATCAACTTTGTGAAAATGTACTACCCAAAGCAATCTACAGATTCATTGCAATCCGTATCAAACTCAATGGCATTTTTCACAGAACTAGGACAAAAAATTTTACAATTTGTATGGAAACGCAAAAGACCCTGAATAGCCAAAGCAATCTTGAGTAAGAAAATCGGAGCTGGAGGAATCAGGCTCCTGGACTATAGCGTATACTACAAAGCTACAGTAATCAAGACAGTATGGTAATGGCACAAAAACAGAAATATAGATCAGTGGAACAGGATAGAAAGCCCAGAGATAAACCCACCACATATGGTCACCTTATTTTTGATAAAGGAGGCAAGAATATACAATGGAGAAAAGAAGGCCTCTTCAATAAGTGATGCTGGGTAAACCGGGCAGCTACATGTAAGAGAATGAAATCAGAACAGTCCCTAACACAATTCACAAAAATAATATCAAAATGGATTAAAGACCTAAATGTAAGGCCAGACACTATAAGACTCTTATAGGAAAACATAGGCAGAACACTCTGACATAAATCACAGCAAGATCCTTTTGACCCACCTCCTAGAGAGAGGGAAATAAAAACAAAAATAAACAAATGGGACCTAATGAAACTTCAAAGCTTTTGCACAGCAAAGGAAACCATAAACAAGACCAAAAGACAACCGTCAGAAGGGGAGAAAATATTTGCAAATGAAGCAACTGACAGAGGATTAATCTCCAAAATTTACAAGCAGCTCATGCAGCTTAATATCAAAAAAGCAAACCACCCAATCCAAAAATGGGCAGAAGCCCTAAATAGACATTTCTCCAAAGAAGATATACAGATTGCCAATAGTTACATGAAAGGATGCTCAACATCACTAGTCATTAGAGACATACAAATGAAAACTACAATGAGGTATCACCTCACACCAGTCAGAATAGCCATCATCAAAAATTCTACAAACAATAAATGCTGGAGGGGGTGTGGAGAAAAGGGAACCCTCTTGCACTGTTGGTGGGAATGTAAATTGATACAGCCACTATGGAGAACAGTATGGAGGTTCCTTAAAAAACTACAAATAGAACTACCATATGACCCAACAGTCCCACTACTGGGCATATACCCTGAGAAAATCATAATTCAAAGAGTCGTGTTTCAGTGTTCTTTGCAGCTCTATTTACAATAGCCGGGACATGGAAGCAACCAAAGTGTCCATCAATAGATGAATGGATGAAGATGTGGCAAATATATACAATGGAATATTACTCAGCCATAAAAAGAAACGAAATTGAGTTATTTGTAGTGAGGTGGATGGACCTAGAGGCTGTCATACACAGTGAAGTAAGTCAGAAAGAGAAAAACAAATACCATATCCTAACACATATATATGGAATCTTAAAAAAAAAAAAAAGGTTCTGAAGAACCTAGGGGCAGGACAGGAATAAAGATGCAGATGTAGAGAATGGACTTGAGGACATGGGGAGGGGGAAGGGTAAGCTGGGACGAAGTGAGAGAGTGGCATGGACATATATACACTACTAAATGTAAAATAGATTGCTAGTGGGAAGCAGCTGCATAGCACAGGGAGATCAGCTCGCTGCTTTGTGACCACCTAGAGGGTGGGGTTGGGAGGGAGACACAAGAAGGAGGAGATATGGGGATATATGTATATGTATAGCTGATTCACTGTGTTATAAAGCAGAAACTAACACCATTGTAAAGCAATTATACTCCAATAAAAATGTTAGAAAATAAATAAAATTTTTAAAATTAGAAAAAAAAAATTTTTGTTTTATTGAGATGTAATTGACATATAGCATTGTATAAATTTAAGGTGTGCAGCATAATTATTTGACTTAAACACATCATGAAATGATTACCACATTAAGTTTAGTGAATATCCATCATCTCATTTAGATACAAAATTAAATAGAAAAAATTTTTTTCCTTGTGATAAAAACTCTTAGGATTTACTCTCAACAATCTTCATACATAATTTAACAGCAGCATTAATTATATTTGTCATGATGTACATTGTATCACCGGTACTTATTTATCTTATAACTGAGAGTTTGTGCCTTTTGACCTTCATCCTGTTCCCCCTTCCCTCACCCTGCCTCTGGTAACCATAGATGTGATCTCTTTTCCTATGAGTTTATTCGTTTCTTTTTGAAGTATAATTGACTTAAAACACTGTTAGTTCTTTTCCTTTTGAAGTGTAATTGACTGAAAATGCTGTTTATTCGTTTCTTTTTGAAGTATAGTTGACTTAAAACACTGTTAGTTCCTGGCACACTACATGGTGATTTTATATTTTTGTACATTTCAGAATGATTACCCTGATGAGTCTAGTTACCATACAAAGATATTACAGTAATTAGTAACTATATTCCCCACACTGTACATTTCATATCCATGACTCACTTAATAACACACAACACACCATGCATATATAGCAAATCTTTTTCCGTACATATATCGATGGGCACTCAGATATTGCTACCCCATCTTGGCTATTGTAAATAATACTGAAATGAACATAGGGGTGCAAGAATATTTTCTAACGAGTGTTTTTGTTTTCTTTGGGTAAATACCCAGGGGTAGAATTGCTGGATTGTATGATAGTTCTATTTTTAATTTTTTGCAGAGTTTCCATACTGTCCTCCATAGTGGCTGCACCAATTTACATTCCCATGAATAGTGCATGAGGGTTCCCTTTTCTTCGCTTCCTTGCCAACATTTGCTATTTGTGGTCTTTTTGATGATAGCTATTTAGACAGGTGTGAGGTGGTATTTCATTGTGGTCTTGATTTTCATTTCCCTGATGGTTAGTGATCTTGAGCATCTTTTCATGTGCCTATTGGCCATCTGTATGTTTTCTTTGGAAAAATATCTATTCAGATACCCTGCCCATCCTTGTCTTGTTCTAAATCTTAGAGGTAATGCTTTCAGCTTTTCACCATTTAGTATGTTAGCTATGGGCTTGTCATATGTGGCCTTTATTATGTTGAGATATGTTCCCTCTATACCCACTTTGTTGAGAGGTTTTGTCATAACTGATTGTTGAATTTTGTCAAAGATTTTGTCTTTATCCTTACTGAGGTGTTCATGATTTGTATTCTTCAGTTTGTTATTGTGATGTATCACATTGATAGATTTTCAGATATTGAACCATCCCTGCATCCTTGGGATAATCCCATTTTATCATGGTGTATGATCCTTTTAATGTATTGTTAAATTCAGTTTGCTGATATTTTGTTGAGGAGTTTTGCATCTATGTTCATCAGTGATATTGGCCTGTAATGTTCTTTTTTTGTGATATCACTGGTTTGGGTATCAGGGTGATGCTGGCCTTGTAGAATGATTTCAGAAACATTCCTTCCTCCTCTGTTTTTTTGGAATAGTTTAAGAAGGATAGGTCTTAACCCTTCTTTAAAGGTTTGGAAAAATTCACCTGTGAAGCCCTCTGGTCCTGGGCTTTTGTTTGTTGGGAGTTTTTATTACTGATTCAGTTTTATTACTGGTAATTGGTCTGTTCATATTTTCTACTTCTTCCTGATTCAGTCTTGGGAGGTTGTACATTTCTAGGAATTTGTCCATTTCTCCTAGGTTGTCTATTTTTTGGCGTTTAGTTGTTCATAGTAATTTCTTATGGTCCATTATATTTCTGCAGTGTCTGTAACTTCTTTTTTCATTTCTGATTTATTGATTTGGACCCTGTTTTTTCTTGATGAGTCTTGCTAAAGGTTTATTAATTTTGTTTGTCTTTTCATAGAACCAACTCTTAACTTCATTGATCTTTTCTATTGTTTTTTAGTCTCTTATTTCATTTATTTCTGCTCCAATATTTATTATTTCATTCCTTCTACCAACTTTGAGATTTACTTGTTCTTTTTGTAGCTCCTTTAAGTGTAAGGTTAGGTTGTTTATTTGAACTTTTTCTTGTTTCCTGAGGTAGTCTTATATTGCTTTAAACTTGCAACAGCACACTTCCCTCTGGTCACCAGAGCTACGTGCTCCGAGTGTGCCCTGTGTGTGTGCTGAGCGAGTCTTTCTGTTTTGGTGTGCTGACTAACTACTATGGGTGCTTGGTAGCCACGGTTGGCCCTTGGTCCAGTTGGTTGCCAGACCCTGCCTTGTGCAGAAGTTGCTGGCCCCTGGTAGGCATGCCCAGATCCTGGCATGGCTGGCTGCATGGCCAGGGGAGTCCCAGTCCTGGTGCCAAGCAGCTGGTGGGTGGGCCCAGGTCACAAAGTAGCTGGCTGTAGGGCCAGGGGTCCCAGAGCTAGTGTTGGCCTAGTGTTTGTGGGCAGGGCTAGTCCTGGATTGCCTGGGGCTCAGGGGGTCCTATGATAGCCTGCCTGTTGGTGAGTGGGACTGTGTCCCGGCCCAGCTGGCTCCTTGGCCTGGTGTTTCCCAGTACTGGTGCTGACTAGCTGGTAGGCAAGGATCAGTTTCAGTGCTAATAAGCTAGAGTGAGGATTCAAAAATGGCACTCGCCAATACCAGTGTTGCCATGGTATGATAATCTCCCAAAAGTGGCTGCTGCCAGTGTCTGTGTCCCCAGGATGAGTCCCATTTGCCTCCTGCCTCTCTGGGAGGCTCTCTAAGATCAGCGAGTAGGTCTGACCCAGGCTCCTTTCATATTACTTCTGCCCTTGGATACTGGAGTGTTTGAGATTTTGTGTGCAGCCTTTAAGAGTAGAGTCTCTATTTCCCACAGCTCTCTGGCTGTCCCAAGAGGAAGCTCCACTGACCTTCAAAACCAAATGTTTGGGACTTCCCAGGTGGTCCAGTAAGAATCCACCTTACAATGCAGGGGACCCAGGTTCAATCTCTGGTCAGGGAACTAAGATCCCACATGCAGTGTTGCAACTAAGCCCACACACCACAACTACACCAAGCCCACATGCCTCAACTAGAGAGCCCATGTGCTGCCAACTACAGAGCCCACGCACTCTGGAACCCCTGTGCCACAACTACAGAGCCCACACACCCCAGAGCCTGCATGCCTCAACTAGAGAAGAGAAAACCTGCACACCACAACTAGAGAGAAGCCCACGTGCCACAACGAAAAATCCCGTGTGCCTCAATGAAGATCCCGCATGCCTCAACTAAGACCCGGTGCAGCCAAAAATAAATAAAATAAGTAAATAAATAATAAATTTAAAAAAAAACGCAAATGTTCTGGGGGTTCATCTTCCGGGTGCAGGACACCCAGGCTGGGGAACCTCTTGTGGGGCTCAGACCCCTCACTCCTTGGGAATGACCTCTGTAATTGTAATTATTCTCCCATTTGTGGATCACCTACCTGCGGGTATGGGTCTTGACTATACCATGTCTCCACCTCACCTACCCATCTCATTGTGATTCCTTCTATCTTTAGTTGTGGAAGATCTTGTCTGCTAGTCTTCAGGTCATTCTCATCAATAGCTGCTCTGTAAATAGTCGTAATTTTGGTGTGCCCATGGGAGGAGGTGAGCTCAGGGTCTTCCTAGTCTGCCATCTTGGCCACTCCCAATGCAATAAATTATTATTTATTTATTTATTTTTGGCTGTGTTGGGCCTTCATTGGTGCACACGGGCTTTCTCTAGTTGTGGCAAGCAGGGACTACTCTTCGTTGTGGTGCACAGGCTTCTTGCTGTGGTGGCTTCTGTTGTTGCAGAGCACGGGCTCTAGGCACACAGGCTTCAGTAGTTGCAGCACGTGGGCTCAGTAGTTGCAGCACACGGGCCCTAGAGCATGCAGCTTCAGTAATTGCAGTGCATGGGCTCAGTAGTTGTGGCTTGAAGGCTCTAGAGCGCAGGCTCAGTAGTTGTGGAGCACGGGCTTAGTTGCTCCGTGGCATGTGGGATCTTCCCAGACCAGGGATCAAACCTGTGTCCTCTGCATTGGCAGGCGCATTCTTAACCGCTGCACCACCAGGGAAGTCCCAATAAATTATTTTTTAATTAAGGTGTGTACATTGTTTTTTAGACATAATGCTGCTGTACACTTAATAGACTACAGTATGGTGTAAACATAACTTTTATATGCACTGGGAAACCAAAAACTTCATGTGGTTCTCTCGATTGCTATACTTGCTTCATTGTGGTGGTCTGGAACCGACCCCGGAGTATCTCTGAGGTGTTCCTGTATACACAATTTTCTTGAGTTCTGGATTCTTTCATTCGTCCGTTTGTCTGTTCTCCCTCAAGTGCCAAACCTGTTGTTAATGGGGGTCTGTAGTATTTGTTTCTTTCTGGTAAAGCACCATTGTCCTATTTCTAAGTTCACTTATGTAATTACTGACTCTCAGTAATAGTGTGGTTGTGGGTTTTGACTGGAAGGGTTTTATTTTCCCTCCCTTGACTCTTCTGAAGCCTTGTTGTGAAGATGTCTTTCTGTATCGGTTTTATTTGCTTCTGTGAGGAACTTTGAAGTGTCTTCAGCTCCAGAATTCCTGTGTTAAGTGCCCTGTCTGGCTTACTGCTGCAAGCCTGCATGGGGCACAGGTGTGAGCCTTCCAGTTCTCATGGAAACTGTTTTCCTTTCCTGCCCCATGTGCTAGGCAGAAACAAGATGTCTACATCCCTACATCATGCTGGCAGCTTATCGACTGGTCAGGGCCTTTGGGTGTACTTATTCCTGGTAGTTTGATTTCTCTGTGTGTCACAGTTTTTGTAGAATGGCCTCAACTTTCACAGCAGCAACCGTTAGTACAGACTTGTCTACATGGATATTTTGTTTTTTCATCTTTTTGTGGGTGCCAACACCTCCACATCAGGGAGGACTTATGAAACTAAAGAAGTCCTGGGAAGTGGGAAGCTAAATAACACAGTGGATTATTTGAAAGAGAAGAAGCTCTTGAAGCAATAGGGAAAAAAGAAGAACATATGATGAACACCTCTTATAATGAACAAGTTGAGAAATGAAACTGAGGCTTATGCAGTCCAGGTAACATCTCTGAGTTTCTGAAGTGGTCAGTAGCCATAATACTGATGGGATCTGCCTGACTCCACAACCATGTCCTTTTCACCGAGTCTTGTACGAGTTCATCTGCTTTTGTGAATTTACTTCAAGTAGTCATTCTTTTCCTTCCCTGGTTTCCCAGCATCTTTCGTTATTTTTCTCATAGAAAACCAGTTCTGTTAAAACATACTAGTGAAAGTGGTGTTTCCCAATCTTTTCTGACCACAGTGCATTTTACAGAGCAGCCCAGTGCACAGAGCAATGCATGTGTAGAACAGTTATGTGCCACCGTCCTTTCCCTGGCCCTATTGGTGCATTTCCATTCCATTCTATTCTTATGGTTTACTTTAGGTGAAATAGGCTGGCTGTGACTAAGTAAATTGATCTCACAACCCTTTAATAGCTCATGTCCCATAGTTTGGCCAGTGTTTTTTTTTTTTTTTTTTTGGTTTACTTATTTATTTATTTATTTTTGGCTGTGTTGGGTCTTCGTTTCTGTGCGAGGGCTTTCTCTAGTTGTGGCAAGCTGGGGCCACTCTTCATCGTGGTGTGCGGGCCTCTCACTATCGCGGCCTCTCTTGCTGTGGAGCACAGGCTCCAGACGCACAGGCTCAGTAGTTGTGGCTCACGGGCCTAGTTGCTCCGCGGCATGTGGGATCTTCCCAGACCAGGGCTCAAACCCCTGTCCTCTGCATTAGCAGGCAGATTCTCAACCACTGCACTACCAGGGAAGCTCTGGCCAGTGTTTTTGAAGCATGACTTAAAGCTAGAGTATTTGTCAGCAGAGGACATAATAGGTTGTCTCCTCAAGAGCCCATCTCTTGTCTCAGCTGAACTCAATCCATGCTTCTCCTGTGCAACTGGCCACTCTGTTTTCCCCCCTTTTGGGATGAGGGGGATTCCTTTTAAATGGTATTCCAGCATTAACTTTAGAAATTGGGAACAGAGCTCACTTATTCTTTTGGTGGCTTCCTGTAGATAACATGTAATTTTTTTTAATATTTATTTATAGTTATTTATTTATTTATTTTGGCTGCGCCAGGTCTTAGTTGCTGCATGAGGACTTCTTAGTTGCAGCATGCATGTGTGATCTAGTTCCCCACCAAGGATCAAACCCAGGCCCCCTGCATTGCGAACGCAGAGTCTTACCCACTGGACCATGGGGGAAGTCCTAGTAACATGTATTTTTAAACCACTTAACTGTAAGATTGTTACTTGCTCTGCCTCTTCATACCTTTGATCTTGATCTTTTTATATTTTCTCCCTGTTTGTCTCATTCCAGGTACTTTATTTAGCAACTTCTTTCTTAAGTGAGTTTTAAAACTAAAGCAACAGTTTGCCATTCATCTATTCATCTTGGAATTCTAGCTCAATTTTTTTTATTTAAGTACTACTAGGTGGCCTATTAAGAGTAGAATTGATGACCGAGTATCTGATTTTTAATATACTATTGTCTAATTTTACTTTTTAAGAATAAAAAGAGAGCTAGGAGGCCAGAAGGCAAATAGAGTAGAATGACAACACTTGTGTGTCCTGTCACCTTCCCTCTTCTGGACAGCTGATAATGTGTGTCCTGTAACAAGAATGACTGCTGAAGTATACCACTCCTGTCTCTTTCCCCAGCCCTCCAAGCCATAACATTGTGGTGAATGGAAAAGAATGTATAAACTTTGCCTCATTCAATTTTCTTGGATTGTTGGATAACCCTAGGCTCAAGGTAAGTAGCACATATGCTGAAGTGGACAGATAACATGACTGACATAAGCATCTGGACATAAAATAAGAGACAAATGCAGAATATCAGAAGGGGCTGTGTAAGTACTTACTCTTTACTCTTTAGTGACAGAGCTGTAACCTAGTTTTCAACAAAGGGAGGCAAGAGTGTCCTAATGTGGCTTAGTGCTGGGTGACAACCAGAGAACTATATGAACCAGACCCAGGTAATAGTTGGAGATGTGTCTAGGAAATTGCTTCATCTCCTGTTGGGATTGTGGGCCAGTAAACATTTTTTGAGGAAAGACCTGTGCCCACAAATGCCAGAAAGTACGAATGCATTGAGTTAACCAGGTTTTAATGATCAAGCTAATATAACTTTTCCATGTTTTAAGTCGTATACCTAAGTCTTCCCATCCCTCTTTTCTTTATATCCTGTTAGAATTGTCTTAGTACTAAGAAAGGAAAAGCCAGGGTACTGGGGAGCTATGTGGGTTAAAGAATAGGAAATGTCATTTTTAAACTGTTAAAGATATATTATTACAGTCTAATTTTTTTTTTACTTTCACAAAGGCAGCAGCTTTGGCATCTCTAAAGAAGTATGGTGTGGGAACTTGTGGACCTAGAGGATTTTATGGCACATTTGGTATGTTTTCTGTCATATTTTTCAGACTACTGCTTTCAAGAATTAAGATTCAGTTTGATTTCAAAACTCCTTGGAAAAGGTATCCTTAATTAGTTGTGGAAATAAGCTGGTGAACTTTCTAGATTTTGTGTTTGAAATCATTGGTAGGAGATGCATTGGTCTGGGGCTGACTGTCCGTTGTGGACAAGAGTCATAGGTATCTAAGGCACACTGTCTCAGTAGGGCGAAGCCTGAGCTCTTGTTGCATTTGCCCCAGGAGACATGGTGTGAGGAGACTGTTTCTGCTGTGCATGACAGTTGTAAGGGGAAGCATCCGGTTGTGAGTGGCTCTGCTCTTTGTAGTCATGCAGGAACCCAGATTTTCCCTGTCTCGTTGCTCTAGGCCTCAGGGCACCATCTTTGTGTGACCGAAGCCAAGTGATGAGTATGGAGGAGCAGGAGTGCAGGGCATTGGTACCTGTTTAGGTGGGCAGGTGGTGGTGCTTATCATTCCGGCCACATTCTGTTGGTGAGAACATTACCCAGGTCATGTCTCCCAGCAGAGGGACTGGAAAATTGCTCTAGCTGGGCAGCCACCACGTGCCGGAAGGAAAGTGAGAACAGATTTGGGGGATGGGGGAGGTCATAGACTGTGTAGCCCTTTTCTTTCTGGAATGAAGACAAAGGATCATTGATTTCCTTGTGTGTGGATGACCTGGAGATGGGCTAACTACATATTAGGATGAGAGTGTGATTTCAAACACGATGAACTCCCTAAATCAGAGTCATCAAAGAAGACCCTGGAATTTTATGGTGGTTTTTTATTAAATGTATATTGTTCTTTGCTTCTGAAAATTTCAAAAATGTTGTTAAATAATTTTCCAAATAAGTATATTACTGGAAATAACATTCTGGTTTACAAAATGTCAGAGGGTGGGGACAGTGGGGCCAGGCAAGTCTCTTTTGTCTTCTCTACTCATTTTCATTTCTGGGTCTTTGTTTTTTTCACTTTAACAGTTAAGATGTTTTTATTTAAGGGAGCACCTTTCTTTATCCCTTAGCTAATTTAGTGGTTAAATTATTTTTATTGGAAACAGATGATGGGAGTTGGTGTCCAAGAATCCTACAGTTGGAAATCCTACAGTTGGAAAATCCAGCTATTCAGAAGAAGAACAGAAAGCTCAGAGAGGTTAAGTGACTTCCTCATGGTCACATAGCTAATTAATTTCAGCCCTAAAACTAGAAAATAAGTATTCTGATTTGCAATATTAATGGCAAGATCAAAGACTTAAAAGAGCTCAGATCAGAGGCTCTCTCTTTCCTCTAGCCTAGTGCAAACATGATTTGTTTGCCTGCTTTTTACTGGTAGGGTATTATTTCCTTCATAAGAATTAGAAAACTAAAAAAGGCATTTTTTTTACAAAGTTGTTTGTTGTAATCTGATCAACAAGGCTTTCTTTCCATGATCTGCTTGTGGGGTAAAGAAATTGCTTTCTTAAAAGCCTCTCTTTCTAGTAGATCTTATTTGCATGTGTGGCCTTGGCTCTTGCTCAGGAGTTAATCTGAGAAGACTGATAAGAGATTTATTGCTAAATTTAGAGAAAAAAAAGTTTCAAATCTTCAAGACCAGTTTTCCCAGAACTATGGAAATATGTTGTTTTAATTGCCCAGTCAGTTTTTCATTTGGATCACCTGAAATATGTGTAATAGGATGCTGTGTGCCTCCAAACTTGGGGGGGGGGGGATCTTTAGTGATTTTTAAATTAATTTTTTTAATTTAAATATAGTTGATGTACAATATTACGTTAGTTTCAGGTGTAGTATATAGTGATCTGACATGCATACATTATGAAATGATCACCATGGAGTCTAGTAACCGTCTGTCCCCAAAGTTATTACAATATTTTTGGCCATATTCCTTATGCTGTGTGTTACATCACCATTGCTTATTTATTTTATAACTGGAGCTTTGTACCTCTTAATCCCCTACACCTAATTTTCCCCACCCCTGATCCCCTTTCCCTCTGGCAACCACCCCTTTGTTCTGTGTATCTATGAGTCTGTTTTCATTTTGTTTGTTTTGTTTTTTAGAGTCCACATATTAGTGAGATCATATGCTATTTGTCTTTCTCTGTCCAACTTATTTCACTTTTCATAAAACCCTCTTGATCCATCCTAAATTAATTTTCTTGATTGAATAATTCAATCCAAGATATAAACCTCAAAGATTTAAAGAGATAGTGAAGTCTTCTCCCCACTGCCATTCCACCCCCAAAAAAGACAGCTACTCTCAGTAGTTTCTTGTTCATTCTTCCAGGCTTTTTTCAGTGTGTGCAAACCACTTCCATACATTTCCCCCCCAGTTTTACAAAAATGGTAGCATACCACATACATGTGGTGTGCTGTTCAAGTGCGTTTTAAATTTAAATTGGATTTGATCCTTCAAGTGTCTGAATGGGCCACCAGAGTCAATATAATGAACACATAGTTGTGTATTAGCTACTCTGTGAACTACATTATTGGTCACTGTGTCATCCTTATCCTAATGTAGTCAAAGGTTCAAACAGACTGTGGTATCTGGACAAAGGTTGAAGGTTAATTTGCAGTGTGATGGTTTTGTAATAAGACACCAAACCTACAGCTTGGAGTAATGTGTATTGTTTTCTGAGTACATTGTCCTTCCTGTAAACTTGTTTTGTTCCTTTTCAACAGTTGCCCATGCTTGCTTATCATCTTTTTTCCTTTCTTTATGTGTATATAGTATGTATTTTTACTTGGTTTTCCAACAGGGTATTTTCTATGTTTTTCCTTATTCTGGAACTAATCACTTATATTACTGTAGTTGTATTAAATTACCTTGAAATTTCAGTGTTAGATAAGTTCAAGAAGATACTTGAGGTCAGCTAAGGCTATATTTTAAATCTCTAAAATACCCTTGGGACTTCCCTGGTGGCGCAGTGGTTAAGAATCCGCCTGCCAATCCAGGGGACACAGGTTCAAGCCCTGGTCCAGGAAGATCCCACATGCCACGGAGCAACTAAGCTTGTGCGCCATGACTACTGAAGCCCGCGTGCCTAGAGCCCGTACTCTGCAACAAAGAGTAGCTCCCACTAGCCACAACTAGAGAAAGCCTGCGCACAGCAATGAAGACCCAACGCAGCCAAAAATAAATAAATAAATTTATTTTAAAAATAAAATAAAATACCCTCTATAATTAAATTATTCTAAATATTTAGATATTTGCCCTTTGTACTGAGCATTAAAGCAGAAGTGAACTTCCCTTTCCTCTCATTTTAGTAGCTTGTGTGTAAGGCTAGGGTCTCTTTCCCAGGCCCACCAATAGGTTGCTTTTGATTTTGGCTTTTTCTTTTCCTGGAAGTACTAATATCACTCAGGCATCTGTTTTCAGTGATGAAAATGCTCTGTCTTCTAGCTCTTTTCTCAACTTTTCAGATAGTGAATGAAAATCACTTACTGGAAAAGTAAATTTCCTTATTAAAACATTTTCTGTTTATTATTTCATAGTAACATATTAGATGGTACTGGATGATTAACACAAAAAAAGAAAATTGACAGTTGAATTAAAATTCTTCTAGTTTCTTAGGCTAAATGTTCTCCTGCCTCCTAAAGGCCCAGCAGGTTCTTAAAATAGTCTTGTGAGGACTGTGTGGATCAGAAGTGTTTCCACCTTCTCATCTTATCGTTTTAATGTGTAGTTTAGAATCAGTCAAGTGATTTTATCAGGTTGTGGAGCCTTCCTTTCCTCTAAGGCTAATGGGGTCCCTGTGCACTTTGATAGTTTCTCTTGTTGAACCTCTCTGATTGTTTTGTTTGTAATGCATTCAGATCTCAATTACATGTGGTTTATCCCTGTGCCTGGGATCTGCTTTGCATACATGATGCCTACTTGATTCTTTGGTCTTAAACTAAATCAAAAGACAATTAGTGGCAGTTTCATGGTGAGAGATAGTGGCATATAATTGTGTTCTAGAGCCAATAGTGAACAATTGTTCATTTGTTTATTTTAAAAAATATTTTCTCTCTGTTGTAGGACCATGAATGCATGTTTTAGTAGGAAGGGCATTTGGTCATAAAATTCTTAGATCTGCCACTTCTTCCTACCAGTCATGGAATTGTAGTTTTCACAGTGTAGGCAGGGAATCATCTTTGTTGCACAACTTAGAACATTTTGGTAAGAATAAGATACTGTATGTGAAAACATTCTGGAAAACATTCAGCACTGTTTTTAACGTTTTAATGAGTACATAGGTGACATTTGTACTTTTAAGAAAATTGTCCAAGTCTCAAGGGATTTAAAAAAAGTCTGCAGGGCTTCCCTGGTGGCGCAGTGGTTGAGAGTCCGCCTGCCGGTGCAGGGGACATGGGTTCGTGCCCCGGTCTGGGAAGATCGCACATGCCATGGAGCGGCTGGGGGAGTGAGCCATGGCCGCTGAGCCTGCGCGTCCGGAGCCTATGCTCTGCAATGAGAGAGGCCACAACAGTGAGAGGCCCGCGTACCGCAAAAAAAAAAAAAAAAAGGTATGTAACACAAAAATATGGAGATTTTAAGAGAAAATATAGTTGGTTGTTTTTAAACTGTTCTAAAGTTGGGTATTTTATAGTCTTTCCTCTGAAAAACAATCAAGAAGGCCATAATACCTCTTTTTATTCTGATAAATATGAACTTGAATAAGTGGCTTTAATATAAGATAGTTCTTTAATATCCAGGATTTGGATAACGTAATTAGCAGATAGCGTACCTTTTTTCCTTATAAAAGATTACTCTTTTTTGGAGGGGGAAAGCTTCGGAGCCCCGGAGGAGAGCACAGCAACAGGGGTGCAGAGGGCAAAGTGGAGAGATTCCCGCACAGAGGATTGGTGCCGAACGGCACTAACCAGCCCGAGAGGCTTATCTGCTCACCTGCCGGGGCAGGTGGGGATGGGAGCTGAGGCTCGGGCTTCAGTCAGAGCGGAAGGAGAGGACTGGAGTTAGCGGCATGAACACAGCCTCCAGGGGGTTAGTGCACCACGGCTAGCCGGGAGGGAGTCCGGGGAAAAGTCTGGACCTGCCAAAGAGGCAAGAGACTTTTTCTTCCCTCTTTGTTTCCTGGTGCGTGAGGAGAGGGGATTAAGAGCGCTGCTTAAAGGAGCTCCAGAAACGGGCGTGAGCCGTGGCTAAAAGCGCAGACCCCAGAGACGGGCATGAGACGCTAAGGCTGCTGCTGCCGCCACCAAGAAGCCTGTGTGCGAGCACAAGTCACTATCCATACCCCCCTTCTGGGGAGCCTGTGCAGCCCGCCACTGCCAGGGTCCCGGAATCCAGGGACAACTTCCCCGGGAGAACACACAGCACGCCTCAGTCTGGCGCAATGTCACGCCAGCCTCTGCCGCCGCAGGCTCGCCCCGCACTCCGTACCCCTCCCTCCTCCAGGCCTGAGTGAGCCAGAGTCCCCGAAGCAGCTGCTCCTTTAACCTCGTCCTGTCTGAGCGAAGAACAGACGACCTCCGGCGACCTACACGCACAGGCGGGGACAAATCCAAAGCTGAGTCCCGGGAGCTTTGAGAACAAAGAAGAGAAAGGGAAATCTCTCCCAGCAGCCTCATAAGCAGTGGATTAAAGCTCCACAATCAACTTGATGTACCCTGCATCTGTGGAATACATGAATAGACAACGAATCATCCCAAACTGAGGAGGTGGACTTTGAGAGCAAGATTTATTATTTTTTCCCCTTTTCCTCTTTTTGTGACTGGGTATGTGTATGCTTCCTTGTGAGATTTTGTCTGTGTAGCTTTGCTTCCACCATTTGTCCTAGGGTTCTATCCGTCTGGGTTTTTTTTTTTTTTTCCTTTTAAAAAAAAATTTTTTTTGTTCTTAATAATTATTTTTTATTTAAATTATTTTATCTTACTTTATTTTATTTTATTTATTTATTTCCTTCCTTCCCTCCTTCCTTCCTTCCTTCCTTCCTTCCTTGCTTTCTTTCTACTTCTACTAATTCTTTCTTTCTTCTTTCTTTCTACTTTTTCTCCCTTTTATTCTGAGCCGTGTGGATGAAAGGCTCTTGGTGCTGCCGCCATGGGAGAGCCAACTTCAGGACACTGGTCAACAAGACACCTCTCAGCTCCACATAATATCAAACAGCAAAAATCGCCCAGAGATCTCCATCTCAACACCAGCACCCCGCTTCACTCAACGGCCAGCAAGCTACAGTGTGGGACACCCTATGCCAAACAGCTAGCAAGACAGGAACACAACCCCACCCATTAGCAGACAGGCTGCCTAAAATCATAATAAGTCCACAGACACCCCAAATCACACCACCAGACGTGGACCTGCCCACCAGAAAGACAAGATCCAGCCTCATCCACCAGAACACAGGCACTGGTCCCCTCCACCAGGAAGCCTACACAACCCACTGAACCAACTTAGCCACTGGGGACAGACACCAAAAACAACAGGAATTACAAACCTGCAGCATACAAAAAGGAGACCCCAAACACAGTAAGATAAGCAAAATGAGAAGACAGAAGAACACACAACAGATGAAGGAGCAAGATAAAAACGCACCAGACCTAACAAATGAAGAGGAAATAGGCAGTTTAACTGAAAAAGAATTCAGAATAATGGTAGTAAAGATGATCCAAAATCTTGGAAATAGAATAGAAAAAATGCAAGAAACATTTAACAAGGACCTAGAAGAACTAAACATGAAACAAGCAACGATGAAAAACACAATAAATGAAATTAAAAGTACTCTAGGGCTTCCCTGATGGCGCAGTGGTTAAGAATCCGCCTGCCAATGCCGGGGACACAGGTTCGAGACCTGGTCTGGGAAGATCCCACATGCCGTGGAGTAACTAAACCAGCGTGCCATGAGCCTGCGCTCTAGAGCCTGCAAGCCACAGCTACTGAAGCCTGCGCACCTAGAGCCCGTGCTCCGCAACAAAGCCACAGCAATGAGAAACCCTCGCACCACAATGAAGAGTAGCCCCTGCTCGCTGCAACTAGAGAAAGCCCACGCGCAGCAACAAAGACCCAATTCAGCCAAAAATAAATAAATAAATTTATTTTTTTAAAAAAATACTCTAGGGCTTCACTGGTGGCACAGTGGTTGAGAGTCCGCCTGCCAATGCAGGGGACGCGGGTTCGTGCCCCGGTCCGGGAGGATCCCGCATGCCACGGAGCGGCTGGACCTGTGAGCCATGGCCGCTGGGCCTGTGCGTCCGGAGCCTGTTGCTCCGCAGCGGGAGAGGCCACAACGGTGAGAGGCCCGCGTACCACAAAAAAAAAAAAAAAAAATACTCTAGATGGGATCAATAGCAGGACAACTGAGGCAGAAGAACGGATAAGTGACCTGGAAGATAAAATACTGGAAATAACTACTGCAGAGCAAAATAAAGAAAGGAGAATGAAAAGAACTGAGGACAGTCTCAGAGACCTCTGGGCCAACATTAAACGCACCAACATTTGAATTATAGGGGTTCCAGAAGAAGAAGAGAAAAGAAAGGGACTGAGAAAATATTTGAAGAGATTATAGTTGAAAACTTCCCTAATATGGAAAAGGAAATAGTTAATCAAGTCCAGGAAGCACAGAGAGTCCCATACAGGATAAATGCAAGGAAAAATACGCCAAGACACATACTAATCAAACTGTCAGAAATTAAATATAAAGAAAACATATTAAAAGCAGCAAGGGAAAACAACAAATAACATACAAGGGAATCCCCATAAGGTTAACAGCTGATCTTTCAGCAGAAACTCTGCAAGGCAGAAGGAACTGGCAGGACATATTTAAAGTGATGAAGAAGAAAAACCTGCAACCAAGATTACTCTACCCAGCAAGGATCTCATTCAGATTTGATGGAGAAATTAAAGCCTTTACAGACAAGCAAAAGCTGAGAGAGTTCAGCACCACCAAACCAGCTTTTCAGCAAATGCTAAAGGAACTTCTCTAGGCAAGATACACAAGAGAAGGAAAAGACTTAACAATAACGAACCCAAAGCAATTAAGAAAATGGGAATAGGAACATACATACCGATAATTACCTTAAATGTAAATGGACTAAATGCTCCCACCAAAAGACACAGATTGGCTGAATGGATACAAAAACAAGACCCATGTATATGCTGTCTACAAGAGACCCACTTCAGACCTAGAGACACATACAGACTGAAAGTAAGGGGATGGAAAAAGATATTCCATGCAAATGGAAACCAAAAGAAAGCTGGAGTAGCAATTCTCTTATCAGACAAAATAGACTTTAAAATAAAGACTATTAGAAGAGACAAAGAAGGACACTACATAATGATCAAGGGATTGATCCAAGAAGAAGATATAACAATTGTAAATATTTATGCACCTAACATAGGAGCACCTCAATACATAAGGCAAATACTAACAGCCATGAAAGGGGAAATCGACAGTAACACATTCATAGTAAGGGACTTTAACACCCCACTTTCACCAATGGACAGATGCAAGATGAAAATAAATAAGGAAACACAAGCTTTAAATGATACATTAAACAAGATGGACTTAATTGATATTTATAGGACATTCCATCCAAAAACAACAGAATACACATTTTTCTCAAGTGCTCATGGAACATTCTCCAGGATATATCATATCTTGGGTCACAAATCAAGCCTTGCTAAATTTAAGAAAATTGAAATTTTATCAAGTATCTTTTCCAACCACAACACTATGAGACTAGATATCAATTACAGGAAAAGTTCTGTAAAAAAATACAAACACATGGAGGCTAAACAATACACTACTTAATAACGAAGTGATCACTGAAGAAATCAAAGAGGAAATTAAAAAATACCTAGAAACAAATGATAATGGAGACACGACGACCCAAAACCTATGGGATGCAGCAAAAGCAGTTCTAAGAGGGACGATTATAGCAATACAATCCTACCTTAAGAAACAGGAAACATCTTGAATAAACAACCTAACCTTGCACCTAAAGCAATTAGAGAAAGAAGAACAAAAAACCCCCAAAGTTAGCAGAAGGAAAGAAATCATAAAGATCATATCAGAAATAAATGAAAAAGAAATGAAGGAAACGATAGCAAAGATCAATAAAACTAAAAGCTGGTTCTTTGAGAAGATAAACAAAATTGATAAACCATTAGCCAGACTCATCAAGAAAAAGAGGGAGAAGACTCAAATCAATAGAATTAGAAATGAAAAAGGAGAAGTAACAACTGACACTGCAGAAATACAAAAGATCATGAGAGAGTACTACAAGTAACTCTATGCCAATAAAATGGACAACCTGGAAGAAATGGACAAATTCTTAGAAAGGCACAACCTGCCAAGACTGAATCTGGAAGAAATAGAAAATTTGAAGAGACCAGTCACAAGCACTGAAATTGAAACTGTGATTAAAAATCTTCCAACAAACAAAAGCCCAGGACCAGATGGCTTCACAGGTGAATTCTATCAAACATTTAGAGAAGAGCTAACACCTATCCTTCTCAAACTCTTCCAAAATATAGCAGAGGGAGGAACACTCCCAAACTCATTCTACGAGGCCACCATCACGCTGATACCAAAACCGGACAAAGACGTCACAAAGAAAGAAAACTACAGGCCAATATCACTGATGAACATAGATGCAAAAGTCCTCAACAAAACACTAGCAAACAGAATCCAACAGCATTAAAAGGATCATACACCATGATCAAGTGGGGTTTATTCCAGGAATGCAAGGATTCATCAGTATATGCAAAGCAATCAATGTGATACACCATATTAACAAATTGAAGGAGAAAAAACATACGATCATCTAAACAGATGCAGAGAAAGCTTTTGACAAAATTCAACACCATTTATGATAAAAACCCTGCAGAAAGTAGGCATAGAGGGAACTTTCCTCAACATAATAAAGGCCATATATGACAAACCCACAGCCAACATTGTCCTCAGTGGTGAAAAAATGAAACCATTTTCACTAAGACCAGGAACAAGACAAGGTTGCCCACTCTCACCACTATTATTCAACATAGTTTTGGAAGTTTTTGCCACAGCAATCAGAAGAAAAAGAAATAAAAGGAATCCAAATCGCAAAAGAAGAAGTAAAGTTGTCACTGTTTGCAGATGACATGATACTATACGTAGAGAATCCTAAAGATGCTACCAGAAAACTACTAGACCTAATCAATGAATTTGGTAAAGTAGCAGGATACAAAATTAATGCACAGAAATCTCTGGCATTCCTATGCACTAATGGTGAAAAATCTGAAAGTGAAATTAAGAAAACACTCCCATTTACAATTGCAACAAAAAGAATAAAATATCTAGGAATAAACCTACCTAAGGAGAACTGTATGCAGTTAATTATAAGACACTGTTGAAAGAAATTAAAGATGATACAAATACGTGGAGAGATATACCATGTTCTTGGATTGGAAGAATCAACATTGTGAAAATGACTCTACTACCCAAAGCAATCTACAGATTCAATGCAATCCCTGTCAAACTACCACTGGCATTTTTCACAGATCTAGAACAAAAAATTTCACAATTTTTGTATGGAAACACAAAAGACCCCGAATAGCCAAAGCAATCTTGAGAACCAAAAATGGAGCTGGAGGAATCAGGCTCCCTGACTTCATACTATACTACAAAGTGACAGTAATCAAGACAGTATTGTACTGGCACAGAAACAGAAAGATAGATCAATGGAACACGATAGAAAGCGCAGTGATAAACCCACGCATATATGGTCACCTTATCTTTGATAAAGGAGGCAGGAATGTACTTTGGAGAAAGGACAGCCTCTTCAATAAGTGGTGCTGGGAAAACTGGACAGGTACATGTAAAAGTATGAGATTAGATCACTCCCTAACACCATACACAAAAATAAGCTCAAAATGCATTAAAAACCTAAATGTAAGGCCAGAAACTATCAAACTCTTAGAGGAAAACATGGGCAGGACACTCTATGACATAAATCACAGCAAGATCCTTTTTGACCCACCTCCTAGAGCAGTGGAAATAAAAACAAAAATAAACAAATGGGACTAATGAAACTTCAAAGCTTTTGCACAGCAAAGGAAACCATAAACAAGACCAAAAGACAACACTCAGAATGGGAGAAAATATTTGCAAATGAAGCAACTGACAAAGGATTAATCTCCAAAATTTATAGGCAGCTCATGCAGCTCAATGACAGAAAACCAAACAACCCAATCCAAAAATGGGCAGAAGCCCTAAATAGACATTTCTCCAAAGAAGATATACAGACTGCCAACAAACACATGAAAGAGTGCTCAACATCATTAATCATTAGAGAAATGCAAATCAAAACTACAATGAGATATCATCTCACACCAGTCAGAATGGCCATCATCAAAAAATCTACAAGCAATAAATGCTGGAGAGGGTGTGGAGAAAAGGGAACCCTCTTGCACTGCTGGTGGGAATGTGAATTGGTACAGCCACTATGGAGAACAGTATGGAGGTTCCTTAAAAAACTAGAAATAGAACTACCATATGACCCAGCAATCCCACTACTGGGCATATACCCTGAGAAAACCATAATTCAAAAAGAGTCATGTACCAAAATGTTCATTGCAGCTCTATTTACAATAGCCCGGAGATGGAAACAACCTAAGTGTCCATCATCAGATGAATGGATAAAGAAGATGTGGCACATATATACAATGGAATATTACTCCGCCATAAAAAGAAACGAAATTGAGCTATTTGTAATGAGGTGGATGGACCTAGAGTCTGTCGTACAGAGTGAAGTAAGTCAGAAAGAGAAAGACAAATACCGTATGCTAACACATATGTATGGAATTTAAGGAAAAAAATGTCATGAAGAACCTAGGGGTAAGACAGGAATAAAGACACAGACCTAGTTGAGAATGGACTTGAGGATATGGGGAGGGGGAAGGGTAAGCTGTGACAAAGCGAGAGAGTGGCATGGACATATATACACTACTAAATGTAAAATAGATTGCTAGTGGGAAGCAGCTGCATAGCACAGGGAGATCAGCTTGGTGTTTTGTGACCACCTAGAGGGGTGGGATAGGGAGAGTGGGAGGGAGGGAGATGCAAGAGGGAAGAGATATGGGAACATATGTATATGTATAACTGATTCACTTTGTTGTAAAGCAGAAACTAACACCATTGTAAAGCAGTTATACTCCAGTAAAGATGTAAAGAAAAAAAATCAGATAAAGTAGGATGACAAGGAAAGTAAAAATCCTATTATAGATTTATAATCTACACTGAAAGACAATCTCCCTAAATCTCATTAAAAAAAAAGCTTATTTTTATTCTACAAATATTGAGTTAGTTGAACAAACACCAGCATGTTGCTTTTTCCATGCCAGACATTGTTCTGAGTGTTTTATAAGCATTCTCTTGCAGTTCTCCTAACAGTCCTTTGAGGCAGGTAGAACTGTTAACCATTTGACAGAGGAAGGACTGAGAGGCACAGAGCAGTTTTGGGCCTGTCCATGGTTCAGACCTGGCAATGAGGGAGCCCAGATCTGAACCCCCTGTGATGACTGCCATGGCCAGGCCTTGTGTTTGGTGTAGGGCATCCTGCCCTGGCCTTGCCTCCCGTCTCTTACATTCTGGTGAGGGAGCAGGTGCCAGAAAGGGCAACAAGTGCTGAGAAGACACAGAGGCTTTCTGGTCACCTTCCTCCGTGGCCTCTTGCCTACCCTATTGGTTCCTAGCAGTGAATTAGAGAATGACGCGTGCAAAGCTGTGGCACTAATTGTTTAAATGGATCATACACACAGAAGATAGGCATCCAAACTCAAAGAACATGCCCTGGCAGTTTTTCTGTTTGCTGCCTCCCCCGCCTTTGGGTTAAGAGTTTCTTCATTGCAGAGTAGCTATCAGACATCAAAAGATGTTATGCAACTGTCCGTGTTTACCTGTCACAAAACCTGCTTTGCATGGCTGACATCCCCTAAAACCCAGTGTCTTTAGATAGGAGGAGGAAAGGCCCATCTTTTTTAAACTTTTGGGACTAGGCAAGAACCAGTAAGTCATTGATTTATTGTAAAGAGATTCTTCTTACCACTTTATGGCAATGACATAAAAATGGCTATGAGTATGTATAATGAGAATACTAACATAATTTTTATCAACTGGGTAGCTAACTCTAAAGCCCTAAAACAAAGCCAAGATTGTTTTACTGTTTTATTGCTAATCAGTGAAGAGAGTCATTTAGAGCTACAGAATGATTTAAAATCCTTTTTTGTAGTTGCCAAAAACAGTTTGTCTGTATAGCATAGCTATGTGTCTGTAAACATAGCATGTTTTTTTCTTTTTAAAATGTAGATATTGAATGAGAGCAATTCACTGTGGCTTGGGTTGTCCATCTGCTAGCTAAATTGTTGAGATTTGGGGTAGATGATTCCCAGTTTAGAGGCAGCATTGTAATTTGAAGGAGGCCTCCTATGGGGGACCTGCCCTCCTGTCTCATCAGAAGTGAGAGGCAACAGAATGGTGGGGACGTATCTGTAGGCAGGGTGCTCAGAGAGCACTAACAAAGAGGAAAGGAAGACATGCCTGAGACACGCCCATGCTCAGCTGCATGGAGGTAGCTGGTTCTCTGGTGCTTTGCTGCTTTCCTCGTTCTTGCCAGACTGTGCCTGCCACATTTCCCTGGCAGCATATCTCGTGGAAGGGCGGGCAGTCAGGAGCAAGATCAAGTCTTCAGACTTGGTGGTGTTGGTGTCACAGATTTGATGCTTGAAGAGCTAAGCACTCTTTTGGTACCATTTTGATCAACCGGGATGCATTCTTCTAAACGTTATTGTGAAATCTCATATTTATTTAATGTTGATCTAATGAAAGTGTCACTTCTATAAAAATGACTACCTGATTGGTAATGGAAATAAAGTGGTATTTCATGTGTTTTTTATGTAATAAACTATGTTGGTATACATTTTAACTTATAAATGGGAAGAAGCATGCCTAGTTGTTTATCATTACTTGATGGGATAAATTGGAATGGGATAAATAGTTCATTTTCACAATTCTGTATCATCCTTTAAGAAGTCTACAAATGAAGTGTCTTCAATTTATTTTATTATTTGGATATTGCTGCTAAATTTTCTAATTCCTCACTACACCTCTCTTGCCATCAAATTGAGATTTAGTTCGGACCCTCTGTGTCTTCTCATCTCTCACTCAATAGCTGGCGCCCACCCCAGCAGCCTTTGGTTCACAATCGAGGGACCTGTGTGCCTTTAGTCAGAAGTCACTGTGAACGTGTTGTAGTTCTGAGTGTAGAAGGGGCCCAAGTGCTTCAGACCAGGGGACTGAAGGCACAGCTTAGCCTTGTATCTGCCCCTCTGGGCTCCGAGTTCTCCATTGACAGCTGCCAGGTGCCTCTCTTAGCTGTCTCACCTTGTCAAGTGGCAGAAACCCTATATTTCTCTTTGATCCAGTGCTTATCAGAGTATTTTTATGTGATACTTACTAAATGTTTGATTAACAATTGAATGAGATTGTTGGACAGCCCTCATTTAACTACTTTTTAAAATATAGTCCTTTGTGAAGTTGTATCTTTTATAATTCTTAAATTTGTCTTTTACTAGTTAAAAGCATCACAATAAGATTAACTTGCCTCTGATAAATCAGTGAGTGGGTTTACAGATTTTAGACACTTTATTCACATGTTCTAAAAAGTTGTTTGTTCCTGTTGCTAAACTGACCTTACTCACTTGTTCCTTCCTGGAAGTTGGTGGAAATCTCACACTTAACAACTAACCAGGTCTCTGTTGGAAATATTTAGTCCACTCACTGTCCAGCCTTGTATCCAGCTGGGTTAAGTTGTTTCTTTTGTATATCTCAGTCCCTCAGGTCTTTTCCCTCTCTCCCTTCTCACCAGGAATGTCTCTGATAGGGAGGGGCATACTTGGAGGGAAGGCTGATGCTGAAGGGGTCTTCTGGAGCGAGGCTCCCAGCCACAGGTCCTCGACATCTGGGCCGGAGGGCTCTGCCGGGCCATCGGCCCTCTCCACCACCCCTCACTGGGGAACGTCTGGGTCCCCTGCCACTGCCTCCACTTCTGAGTTCCCCTCGGTGGACATGGCACGGCTCTGAAAGTCTGCCTTTACTCCTCAGAGTTTCTCGTTTCTCCCATGAAGCTCCAAGGCTGGAGGGGCCTGGCTGCATCCTTCCTGTATCAACTTCTGAGTTCTTTTTGCGCAGAGCATGTGGTAAAACTCTGATCTTGTTCTCCAGACTTGGGTCCTGCTGTAGTTAAAAGAACTAAAGAAGGTTTAAAAAAATTTTCTCTCTCTTGGGTAATGCCTCATTTTCAGACACTTCGAAGTTTTCCAGTTCACAGCCAGCTGGTACACTATTTATTTTAGACATCGCTGGTCCCTCCATCCCAGGGTGTGAAGCCTCATGGCTTAGCCTGGGAAGGTGAAAGGCTATATGGAACCATGATGTAAGAGAGAAAAAAAATACCAGTTTAATAATTACAATTTATCCCTATAATTACATCAACATTCTTCTTAAGCTGCTTCCATAAAAGGACCATATTTCTCTTTGTACTATACGTTTGAATTCACCAGTACACTTAAAAAGAAATTCAGACAGAAACTCAGTCCTGCAGAGTGATGGCAGGTGCCACAACTAAGTGCTGACACAAACTGTTAGAGGAGTGACCACCACAACTGAAAAAGTTCCTCTCTCTTGATGCAGAGTATGTGGGGTTCTTTTTAACTTAACTACTTTTCTTTTTTCTTTCTTTTCCTTTTAAAAGCTGGTTGACAGTTGTCTTAGTGCCTGGTTTGGTCACTTCTACTAAAATGCAAAAAGGTGTTAATAAATTAATGTCGTACATTGGTAAAGTCTTGGCATTTTTGGTTGAGGGAAGTTAAAGCAGACAAGGTCACTGGACCTTGAATTCTTATTGCTAGAGTGATATAAAAGCAAAACCTAGAGTCAGAGCTGTCCCAGTCACATATTTATAGACAAATGAGTAGCTGATTCAGTTCACAGAGTACAGAAACAGTTTTGGCCCAGAATTATCTTAGACAGTATTAACAACTAAACTGCTTATGTTATTTTATTTATTCTTTAGTCAAAGAAAAAGAATTATAAGACAGTTTAACCATTTGACTTTTTACTCTTGAACTAGATGTGCACTTGGATTTGGAAGACCGCCTGGCAAAATTTATGAAGACAGAAGAAGCCATTATATACTCATATGGGTTTGCCACCATAGCCAGTGCTATTCCTGCTTACTCTAAGAGAGGGGACATTGTGTTTGTGTAAGTAATCTTTACTGACATTTCTTACCAGAATTCCTTTGGAAATAATATTGGCCCTCCTAGAGAATTCCTTTGTTAGAGGTCATGTGCCTAAAATAATATTGACTTTTTTTTTTTTTCATTTTTAAAGAAATATATAGTCACCCAGCCAAGTAGTTCTGCAGAATTAGTGAGACCTCCACTGGAGGGATGCCTTAAAGTGTCGGTGCTTCGTTATCTGCCATTATGATTTTATTTATTGATGTTGAGAAGGCCAAACTTATGTAGGAGGGGGCCAGCCGTCTGCTTTCCCTGTGCAGCTCTGTGACAGTGTGGTGTCCTTGTGAGTCCATGGTCGTAACCCACCTAGTCACTCACACTACCTGATAAAGTCACTCCACTTCTCAGCACCCTCGCTGCGACTCTTGGTCTCTGCTGATCTTGCTTCATGGCTTGTTAAGAATATAGAAGTCATGAGTTGCAGACTTCCTTAACTTTCCAGGAACAAATCTACACACTTGCATACATGTGCACTAGATGTATGGTGTTGCTTTTTACTGTGGAGGGGAAGAGCAGAGAGGAGTAGAGTGAGGGCTGGCATAGCCCAGGCAGCTGGTTATACCCATCAGAAGCACCTGCCACTAGCCCGAGCCTCTGTTATCTTTTGAGTGGACTATTAAATGACTCTCTTAATTTAGGTCTCAGAGTGACTTTTGTTTCCTCTTTTCCTTTTTGACACCATATCCAGACACTCCATTTAAGAGCTTCCATTATTCCTAAAATAAATATCCAAGTTCTTATTATGATCTTGTACATTCTAGACTGCTGTTTTAGACCCATTTTCTGCCATTTTCCCTTAGGTGGTCATGCTGTGTAGCCTTACCAGCCTTATATGCTAGTTTCCTCTCAAGGCCTTTGCACGTGCTAAGACCCTGAGTCCCTATGCCTAGAACATTGTTCCTCCTCTCATCTCCTGCTTAATTCCTGCTCATCCTGCACATATACCACCTCTGCAGGAAAGCCTTTCCCAAGCTCTCAGACCAGGTCAAGACCCCTTGCTGCATGTGGAGAAAATTTTACAGCCAGAGGAGTTTGGTATCCTTGTGAATCCATGACCATGTAGGCACTTACATGCCTGTCAAAATCAGTTTCTCAAGCCTCCCTTAACTTATATATGTAGGTGTGGGCATGTGTGCTCATGTGCACCCGTACCCTCTGCTCTTGGCTCATCTTGCCTCACACTCACTGTACTCTTTTATAGCACATTCAACAGTTTATACCAGCCCATTGCCTAGGATAGCATGTGCCATTTAGTGGTGCTCAATAAATACCTTCAGTAAGAGAATGAATGGAGGCTGGAGCTCAGAAGAGGGGTCCAAGTGACTGGACTTCAGAGCCAGGCTTACCTCGGTCCCTGTACCATCCTGCTGCTTCTCACTTACTGTCGGAGCACCTGTAGTGCAACAAGCTCAAGCACACGCTGCAGGGCTGGCTCTTCCTAGGGGTTTTCAGCGTGCTTGTGTCCCATTCTTCCCCACAGCCCTGTGACAGTTACCTGGGAGCACTCCAGCACATGGCCTGGAGTAGAATTGTTTCCCAATGTGACCATGAAAATGAATGTTTCTATTAATTTCTTGCACATAGTTTAAAAAATCAATAATAATAAAGACTCATCACAAATTTGAGAGCCAGTGATTTAAACAGTGATTCTAGTTTTTTAATAAAGCATAGTTGCAGACAACTACAATACAGTGTCAGCCAATGTCGCTTTATACAAGCCCCCACCATAAATTCCTTTTTGAGTTTAAAGTCCAGAAAAAGTTTACAGTTACAGTTGAACTTGTATGCTTCCTTTGTCAGATAATAAATACTATGTTGTCCTTTTGGTTTTCACTGCTAGGAAACCTAGTCTAAACTCACTTTCAAACCTTATGCCTGGTGTCTTAGAACTTCAGTTTCTAGTGAGCCATTAGACAACTTAATTATTCCCTTATACATAATTTTAAATATTCCACCTGAAATTCATTTGAAAGTAGGAATGCTAGAGTTAAAAATGGTGTTTAGTAAATTATTTGATAAATTGTTTTTGATAAATTCATTAGGCATAGACTCTATGTTCGATGTTTTATTTTCTTTCTTTTGTAGTAAACAGTGATAATGCTTTGCCGGTAGGTCTCAGAACAATGGTTGTTTATATACGTAAGTTTTTCCTTGTCACTCTGTCTTTTTTATGTTACTTTGTGTACCCTTTTCTAATGAAGTGTTTTATATTGAGATAATCGTGGATTCACATACACTTGTAAGAAATAATACAGAAATTTTATGTGCCCTTTACCCAGTCTTCCCCAATGGTCACCTCTTGCAAAAGTGTAATACAGTTTCAAAAGTGGGCTGTTGACATTGATGAAGTCAAGATAATCCCCCTTGTTGCCACACCCATATCCCTTCTACTCTACCCACTCTTTAACCCCTGGCAGCCACTAATCTATTCTCCATTTCTATAATTTCATCATTTCAAGATTGTTGTACAAATGTAATCATACAGTAGGTAAAACATTTGAGGATTGGCTTTTCTCATTCAGCATTAATTATTTGGAGATTCTCCAGAGTTGTTATATGAATCAAGAGTTTGTGCCTTTTGATTGCTGAGTCATATTCCATGGTATGGATACACCACAGTTTGTTGAACCATTCACCTATTAAGGATATCAGAGCTGTTTCTAGTTTGGGGCTGTTACAAATAAAGGTGCTGTAAATATTCCTGTATAGGTTTTTCTGTGTACATAAGTTTTCATTTCTTTGGGATATATGCCAAGGAATGCAGTTGCTGGTCATAAACTATTGTGCATTAAGCTTTTTAAGAAATTGCTAAACTTTACCAGAGTGGCTGTATTATTTTACATTTCCATCAACAGTGTATAAGTGATCTAGTTTCTCCAACATCCTCAGGAGCATTTGGTGTTGTCACTTTTTTTTTTTTTTTAGCCATTCTGATAGGTGTGTACAGATATCTCATTGTAGTTTTAGTCTATATTTCCCTGATGCTACCATACTTACTGTTTTTAGACTTTGGTCTTGGCATCAGGGTAATACTTCATAAAGTCAATTTGAAAGTGTTCCCTCTTATTTTCTGGAGAAACTGTATAAAACTGTTGTTAGTTCTTTAAATGTTTGGTAGAATTCTCCAATAAAAACAGCTGGACCTGGAGTTTTTGGGGGGGTTTTTTGGAAGTATTTTAACTATGAATTTAATTTCCTTAATACTTGTAAGGCTATTCAAATATTGAGTGAGTTGAGGTAGTTCGTGTTTTTCAAGGAGTTGGTCCATTTCTTCTAAATCGTCAAATTTGTATGTGTAGCATTGTTTGTGATAGTCCCTTATTATCCTTCTAATGTCTGCAGATCCCTGTTTCCTTCCTAACTGGTAATTTCTGTCTACTCTCTTTTTTTGTCATTTTTGCTAGAGATTTGTCAATTTTATTGATCTTTTCAAAGAATCAGCTCCTTGTTTCATAGATTTTTCTACATTGTATTTTTGTTTTCATTTCTACTGATTTCTGGTATTATTTCCTGCCTTCTGCTCATTTGAAGTTTAGTTTCCTCTGTCTAGGTTCTTGAGGTGAGCACTTCAATTACTGATTTGAGACTTTTCCTCATGTCTAATGTAGTAGTGCTGTGAATTTCCCTGTCATCACTGCTATAGTTGTGTTCCACAAATTTTGATGTGTTTATTTTCATTTTTGTTTAGTTCATTTCTGTATTTTGTTTCTCTTTAGACTCTCTCTTTGACCCATGAGTTATGTAGAAGTGTGTTGTTTAGTTTCCAGGCGTTTGGAAATTTTTAATTTGTTACAGTTTGTTTTATGGCTCATGATGTGGTCTATCTTGGAATATGTTCCATAGTCACTTAAAAAAGAATATTCTGGTAAATACAGAAAAAGGCCACGTGAGGACACCAGTGAGAAGGTATCACTCCATGATAGGACACATGTGATTAATTTCCTTCTTTATACATTTCTGTTTTTCATATTATAGTATTCGATGATCAAATGTTACACTGACCATTATTTTTTAAAAGCCACTGATATGCAAATTAAAAACCAAAAAAACATACAGAACATTCATTTGCCACTTCTATCCTTTAATCCACTAAGAGAAGCGCTAGTTTTACATGTCGACTTCCTAAGGTATACTTATATAAAAGTTTTAGTGAGACAAAAAGCAATTTACATATGAAACTTTATTTACCTTTTGAGAAAAAAAAATTTTTTGTCATTATCATTAAATAGAAAAAAAATATTCTGCTGAATGGAGTGTTCTATAAATGACAATTAGATCTTTCTAGTTGATGGTGTTATTGAGTTCTTTTTTATCCTTGCTGATTTTCTGTTTGGTAGTTCTGTCAGTTGTTGTATTTTGTCAATTTCTTGTTTCACTTTTATTAGTTTTTGTGTCTTTTGTAGCTCTGTTATTTGGTGCATATTTAGGATAAGTTTTCCTGGTTAGTTGATTCTTTTTATCATTATATAACATCCTTCTGTGTCTCTGGTAATTTTCTTTGTTCCAAAGTCTACTTTATCAGATTTTAACATAGGCACTCTGCTTTCCCTTTTGAATGTTTGCATGGTGTGTTTATTGTATGTAATATATATGTATACCCTTACTACCTATATTACTGTATATAACATACTTACATATATATAGCATATAACTATATATATATAACTACATGTATACACACACACACACACATTCCCTTACTACCCATCTCATTACATTTGAAGTGAATTTCTTATAGACAGCATGTTTAATCCAATCTGCCACTCCCTGTCTTTAAATTGTATATTTTAGCCATTTACATTTAATGTAATTATTGATATATGGTATCTTAAATCTCCCAATTTTTATTTTTTGTTTCTTATTTGTTCTCTCTGTTTTTTGTTTTCTTTTCTCTTTTTCCTGCCTTTCTCAGGGTTAATTGAATGAGTTTTGGAGTTCCATTTTTATTTATCTCATTTATTTTATTTATTTGTTTTCGAGTGTTTCTCTTTGTATAGTTTTTTAGTCATTGCTCTAAGTATGATGTTATATGTATGCATAAGTTATCACATTCTGTGGGTGTTATTTTACCAGTTCAGTTATAGAATCTTTTATCTTCCTTTACATCCCCTTACTCTCCTTATTTATAATACAGTTGTTTTAAGTATTTCCTGTAAACAGTTTGAGAACCACATCAGAGAGTGTTATAATTTTTACTTCAACCATCCAAAATAACTTAGAAAACTCAAGAGGGGAAGAAAAGCCTAGTGTGTTTGTTCATACTCTTTACAGTGTTTTTTCTTCCTTCCTGATAATCTAAGATTCTTTTATTTATTTATTTTTTCTATGTGGAGAGCTTTCTCTAGCCATTCCTTTAGGGGAAGTCAGCTTGGGACAGAGTCTCTTAGTTTTTTTTCAACTGAGAGTGTCTTCTCCCCCTCATTCCTAAAGGATATTTTTGCTAGTTTTGGATTCTTGGTTGCTAGGTCTTTTTTTTCAGCATTTGAAATACATTGGGACACTTTTTTCTGGTGTTAATGGTTCCTTGTTTTTTATTGTTGTTGTTAATGGTTTCTTATGAGAAATCTACTGTCACTCAAATTGCTTTTCTCTTACAAGTAAGGTGTCATTTTTCTTGTGCTGATTTCAAGATTTTTTTCTTTGTCATTAGTTTTCAGGAGTTTGACTATAATTGTATTGGCATTTATTTGTTTGGGTTTACCTGCAAGAATTTTGCTCAGCTTCTTTAATCTATAGTTTTAAGCCTATTCTTTAATCTATAGGTTTTCAGCCATTATTTCTTTAAGTACCTTTTTAGTCCCACCCTCATTCTCTTTAGAACTCCACAGACTTGAATGCTGCATATTTTATTGTAGTCTCACAGGTCCATGAGACTGTTCTTTTCTTTCTAGTCTACTTTCTCTCTGCGATTTACATTGACTTGATTTCTACTGTTACATCTTTCAGCTCACTGATTCTTTCCTCTCTCCATTCTGCTGCTGAATTCATCCACTATGCTTTTTCTTTTGACTATTTTGCTTTTTAGTTCTAATATCCCCACAGGATTCTTCTTTGTATCTTCCTTTTCTCTGCTGCAGCTTCCTGTTTTTTCATTTGTTTCAAGCATGTTCATAATTACTCATGAAACATTTTTATCATGACTGTTTTAAAGTCATTATCAGATCATCCTGACAGCTCTGTCATCTCAGTACTGGCATTTGTTGATTGTTTTTTGTTTGTTTGTTTGTTTTTTCATTGTGTGATATTTTCTGGTTCTTGGTATGACAAGTGAAACATGAACAGTTTCATATTATGCTGTTATAGTTTATGCTTTATTTAAACTTTCTGTTTTAATTGGCTTTCTCTGACAGTCTTCCAACAAGGGCAGGGGGGCACTGCTGCCTCATTACTGTCAGGTGGAAGTACAAGTCCAGGGTCCTCACGGGGCCTCCATTGACACTGAGGTGGGGTTATTTTCATTTCTTCTGGTTGTTGGTGAGAGTCCTACTCTTCTCTGAGCCTCCCCTGACACAGCCTAAGCATAGGCAGGGGAGAGTGTCTCTCCCTGCAGGGAATTGGAAGTTAGGTCTCTCCACACAGTCTTCACTAACACCACAGTGGGAGCCACTTGTTACTACCCAGCAGAGATACAAGTTCTGGCTCCCTTCTCTGACAGCGCCCACAGGGGTATTGGGGAGCCTTGTTATGGCCTTCTGGCGGTTAGAGTCTGGGCCTCCCTCTCAGCCTTTGCTAGTGTGGAGGGGACAGGCCCAGGTTTTTCTGTGGTTTGGCTGCAATAGAGACATTTGCCGGGCTGCCCCCTTTCCTATCCCTTTGGCTACAGAGAGCAGACTTTCGTCAGAGCTTTTCTGTCTCTGCCTGTTGGCATTTCCAGTTTGCCAACTGCATCAGCTCCAAGTTAGAAAAATCCAGGAACTTGTTTCATGTCATTTCTCAGGTCCCTCGCTGGTCTGCCTTTTCTCTCCATTTTTCAGCATCATCTTATGTTTGTCTTATACATGATGTCCAGGATTTTTGGTTGTACCCAGTGAGAAAAATAGGGAAAATACGTCTATTTTCTCAGAAGTAGAAGTGTTGCATGCACTTTTAAATAATACACTTAATTTAAGAAATATATCCTGCCCCCCATTAACTCAATTTAGGAGATCTTACTGAAGATTAATCTGCATGACTCAGAGTTCTCCCCTGGGTTATGTAGAGTCAGTAACCCAGTATTCCTTTTGATGGCAAGTGGTGGCCAGTCAAATCAGAGATGCCACTGATGGTGAGGTACACCAGTATTTCATTTATTTTTCAGAAAGAGAAGAGTACTTTGAATAATATGCCATCCATATAGTAAGATGCATGCTGATTTCTCAGATGTCAAAATATGGCAAGAGTTTGCTTCCTGGAACAGAATCAGTATGGTAGTTATGTGGAAAGGCTTGCAGAGTGAAGTGCAAACAATAATGTATTAAAGTTCAAACATGTTTTATTTATTTGCCATGTTCAGTTTAACAAGTGGATGTTGGTCAACTTACAAAAGCAAGCATTCCTTTTCTGAGAATGTTGACAAGACCCTTTAAACCCCAGTTTGGTGGGTCTCTCTTCCTTGCAGAGATAAAGCTGCCTGCTTTGCTATTCAGAAGGGATTACAGGCATCACGTAGTGACATTAAGCTGTTTAACCATAATGATATGGATGACCTGGATCGACTATTGAAAGAACAAGAAATTGAAGATCAAAAGGTATGATTCTTAAAAAAATAAAACAATAAAATTAAAATAAAATAAAATAAAATTTTAAAAAGGTATTCTTTTGAAGAAAATTACGCAGTTCTTTTGTACTTTCTAACCAGCTGAATTATAAGTGAAATGGTAATTTGTCATGAAAACTTGCTTGTGGATCACATTTGGACACTAAATAAGGGTGTTTCTACTTATTAAATGTACCTCAGATTAGAGAGTCAAGCCTGATAGTAATTGCCTCATCATTGCCATAATTATATATGGCAAATTTGAGGGAAGGTTATCTAGACAGCTTTCTAAAAGAGAGAAAGAAAAACAGCATGCATTTTGGGGGTGGAGGGATGTACACTCAACTCTACAGAAGTAACAACAGAACTCATTAGGGCATTAACAAGATGTATCTAGTGAATTCAAAATAGGCTTATTCATATTAGAATAAATCATGTATCAATTCACCGGAAGACACTATGGCGGCAGATCTTAATTTATGAATTTATGAACAAAGTGAAGACTCTTTCTCCCTACCCCAACCTCATCCCAGATCCCTGAGCAGCTGCTCCCTGTGGGAAGCAGCTGCCTCAAGCATGGTTTCCTTCTACCTTGCAACCTATTTACACTTCTTCTCAAGCACCTGTGTAGTCCCTTGGAACAGGGAGGGAATTAGGCAGGTGGAACTTGCTCCTTGTTGTTCTGATAGAGAGTGGAACAGAGGAATCGTGTTCAAAGCATCACTGTTAGAATTAGCATTTATTTGCCCCTGACAACATGATCAGAGAACGTAGTTCTGTGGTCTGTGGTTCTCCATCAGGAACCACTGTGTGTGGATTGTACTGGGAACCCATTCATCACATCCTTTGTCTCAAACACCACTTTCAAGTGGACTTTCCCAGTGTAACTCGTCCGTTACTAGAGTAACTGATAAAAATGGTCATCACATCCTTAATTTTGTGTTAATTTCCATTTTTCCAGATATTTGCATTATTCCTTTTGGATTCTATCATCTTTGTTGAGGTGATAACCTAAGAGCAGCACTTCATGATTATACATATTCTTGTGATGAATATGTATAGACTTATGCTATTTTATGCTGAGTGTGCTATAGACAGTGTTTTATAATTATACAATTTAGAAAAATCTATAGGGAAAATCTTAAAATTGAGACCATTCCACCGATGAATTTTTTCTACAGATTGTAAAAAGATGTCCCTTTTCTGATTCAGTAATGGAATGCTACCGTATTGAAAAACACTGCCTTAGAAAGTGTGACCAATGAACCAGTCTGCTGTAGAGTTACTTTGCCAAGTTAGCATTGTACAAATTTGGAAGACAACATATTCAAGTTCTGTGTGTGTGTTGTGTAAGATTTATAATCTGTGGGACTTTTTTTTTAATGAATAACAAAGTTATCTTAAAATTTATTTCCATTTTATAGTTTTTACCTTTTTACTAATTAATTTATACTACGTATTCCTGCCAAGAGTAGGCTTTCTGAATTACTTTACATTTTGGTTTTTAGAAATAATTCTTTTTTAATTTTGTTTTCACAAAAATAATAAATGTTAAATTTTTAAATATTTTGTACTTAGATGCTTATATTTCCTTTGAAAGTAAGTTAAATAATCTGAGTTTGGATCAAACTCTTTTTGTCAGTTTCCCAACTAATGGGGTTCATATGTTTTTTCATTCCTTTTCTTATAGAGTTCTCTTATCCCCTATTAATCCTTCTTAAAAAAAAAAAGACAGTTGATAAAAACAGCAGTTCATAGAAGAAATGCAGATAACTGAGCAAATAGAAAATAGTCTGACTTCACTAACAATTACAAAAATTAGGGTAAGAGGTTTTGCCTGTCCAATTAGGGAAAACTTTTTATGGTAATAATCACTGCCACACTGATGTATGTGAGGATACAAAGGGCCTTCCAAAAACTCTGAGGAGAGCTTCAGTTGGCACAGCCTTTCTAGAGGGTAAATGGGCAGGTATATTCTGGGATTCTTAAATATCCATACCCTCTGGAGTGCTGTCTTTAGAAGAGAATCAGAAGTGGTGTCAAAGATCGAAGGGTATTCACGTGATGTAAAAAAACAAAATGAGGGAAACAACCTAAATCCAACACTGTGGGAGTAGTTAAATAATTTACGGTATATCTACAAGGTGGAATATTAAATCTCCATTAAAATCATGGTTTAAATAATATTAAATAATGTGAAAATGTTCACAACATAATATTTTAAAACCTCACGTCCTAGAATGATTAAAACCCTGATTTGAACAAGGTAATTCACAAAGATATGTAGTTACAAGAAAAAGTTACTAGTGTGTGGTGTAACGAGCTCATTTGTTAAATTCTTTTTTGTACTTTTCCATTTCCCAAGAATATTCCAAAAATAAAATATTCCTTTATTGAGTATTTTAAGATCATAAGAAAGATACTTTGTTTTTTAAAGGCAGGGAGAGGCGGGATGCCCCCATGTCCTCAGCTGTGACCTCCCAGCAGACCCACAGCCTTCAGGTTTGAGTTAGTGACAGAGTGAAGATGACCAAGAATGATGTAAACTTTTGCATGCTTCAGCCGACACTTTTCTGAGCATTAACACACAGCTGTGGGTTCTAAAATACCCCTTAAAGAATAGCTCTGATATTTGAGTTTCTAATTGTTCATTAGAAGCTTAGAGGCAAGAAACCTTTGAGTAGAAAGGTGGCGGCAAACTCTGTGGAATTTTTTCAGTGCAGTGTACCTGAAACATCTACAAATTCAGCAATGGGAGTGGTTTATTAGTGATATGACATCAGTGGGTTGTGGGAAGGTGTGTGTTACTTGAAAGAGTCCCTCCACTGCACCACCTTCGAACGTCACTGGGTGAGGTCATGGTCCAGTTTTACTTGAACCAGTAGTGAGGAGTAAGGAAGGAAAAGGGTTTCATCTGTTTTTTGGTAAATAAGGGAGATCAGGGTTTGTCTGTTTTTTAACTTTTTATTAGGAAAATTTCTGGCACATTCAAAGGAGACAGTAGTATAGTGAAGCCCCCTGTACCCTTCTCCTGGCTTTGTTTTCAATATTCTGCCATTCTTGTATCATCTGAACCTTCGCCTAACTCCCCACTCAATCTCTGTGATGATGATGATTGTCATCATCATTAGAGTTCTTTTTATTTTAGGTAAAATTTACAGACATTGAAATACATTAGTCCTAGTTATACAGTTTTGACCAGTGGTTATACCCGTGTAGCCCAGGTATCATGGCCCCCATCATGACATAAAACGTCCCCATCTCCCCCAGAAAGTTCCCTTGGGTCCCTTCCCAGTCATTCTGGGCTTGGAGGGTTTTGTTTGTGTTTTAGTATTCTCAGTGTCTAAACAGTTTGTGTTTGTGTGTGAGGCCTCCTAGTTGACTGTGTGACCTGAAAACATGTCTGAGAGAAGAAAGCACTGTTTTTCATCTCAAAATAACAGGATCTCAAACCTTGAGCTTGAAATTAATTTAGTTTGACTATCTATTTGTTGATTTATCTTGGTGAATAAATCTTGTAGGGTGAAAGTGCTAGAGAGCACATAACAGATTATGTATTTGGAGTTACTGAAATTTAAAACATCTACTTTTTTTTTCTTTTAAAGAATCCTCGCAAGGCTCGTGTAACTCGACGTTTCATCGTAGTCGAAGGGTTGTATATGAATACTGGAACTATTTGCCCTCTTCCAGAATTGGTGAGCAACCATGTTTATTTATTATTTTAGTATTCAGACTATTTGGCACTTAGGCCTTTTGTTTATGACCATTTTTAATGTATAATGTCTGCATTGCTTTGCTTAATAGGTATCATAAGCAAATTCTGATCATACTAGGGTAGTAGATTAACGTTAAATGCCAACCCTGACCTTTAAAGAGTAATCAAGACAGGTTTTTTGTTTTTGTTTTTTTTTGCGGTATGCGGGCCTCTCACCGCTGTGGCCTCTGCCGCCACAGAGCACAGGCTCCGGATGCGCAGGCCCAGCGGCCACGGCCCACGGGCCCAGCCGCTCCGTGGCATGCGGGATCCTCCCGGACCGGGGCACGAACCCGCGTCCCCTACATCGGCAGGCGGACTCCCAACCACTGCGCCACCAGGGAAGCCCAAGACTGAGTTTTATAAAACCAACTTTATTGAGGTATAATTGACACATAATAAAATATACTCACTTTAAGTGTACAGTTCGATAAGTTTTGACAGATGTATACTCCCCTATCACCACCACCACCACAGTCAAGATATAGAACATTTCTGTCACTCCAGAAGTCCCTCATGCCCCTTTGTAATCAGTACCCCATTCCTGGCTGCAAGCCACTGTTGACTTGCTTTCTGTTCCTGTAGTTTTGCTTTTTGTAGAACTTCGTATAAATGAAATCATATAATATGTACTTTTTAAAACTCAGCTTTTTAAAAGGGGATACAGTACACTGTCTTTAGAAACCATGACTGTTGAGATTTTTTTTTAGGTGAAATTCACATAACATAAAACTAGCCATTTTAGAGTGTAGAGTTCAGTGGCATTTAGTACGTGCGCAGTGTTATGCACTCATCAACTAGATAGTTGTAAAACTTTTTTGTCACTCCCAGAGAAGACCCAGTACCCATTAAGCAATCACTCCGCATTTTTCCTTGCCCCCAGCCCCCACCAGTCTGCTTTCTGTCTGTATGGATTTACCTATTCTGGGTATTTCTGATAAATGGAATCATATAATATATGACTATGGCTTCACTCACTTATAATGTTTTCATCGTTCATCCAATTTGTGGCATCATTTATCAGTACTTCATTCCTCTTTTTTTCTTTTAATTTATTTAATTTTGGCTGCGTTGGGTCTTCGTTGCTGTGTGTGGGCTTTCTCTAGTTTTGGCAAGCAGGGGCTACTCTTCGCTTCATTCCTTTTTAAAGCTAAGTAATATTCCATTGTGTGGGTATATCACATTTTGGTTTTTTTGTTAACAGATATTTGGATTGCTTCACCTTTTGGCATTTGTGAATAGTGCTGCTGTGAACATTCATGTACAAGTATTTGTTTGAATCCTTGTTTTCAACTCTTTTGTGTATGTGCCTAGCAGTGTAATTGCTGGATCATGTGGTAATGCTATTTTTAACTTATTGAGGAACTGCCATACTGTTTTCCACAGTGGCTTATACCATTTTACATTCCCACCAGCAATGGAGGAGGGTTTCAGTTTCTCCACATCCTTACCAATGTATACTTTTTTTTTTTTAATTTTTGCCATTCTAGTGGATGTGAAGTATATTTGCATTTCTGATTTACATTTCATGAATGACTAATAGTGTTGGGCCACTTTTCTTGTGTTGGCCATTTGTATATCTTTGGAGAAATGTTTGTAGAAGTCCTTTGCCCATTTTTAAACTGGGTTGTCTTTTTGTAAAGTTCTTTATGTATTCTGGGTACTAGACCCTTTCCAGGTACGTGATTTGCAAATATTTTCTCTCATTCTATAGGTTGTCTTTTCATTTCTTTGATAGTGTCCTTTGATGCACAAAAGTTTTTAATTTTGGAAAAGTCCAATTTATGTAGTTTTTGTTGTTACTTGTGCTTTTAGTGTCATATCTAAGAAATATATTGCAGGGTATGAAGATACACCCCTGTGTTTTCTTCTGAGATTTTTATAGTTTTAACTCTTATTTTAGGTCTTTGATCCACTTTGACTTAATTTTTGTATATTCTGTGAGAGAGGGATTCAGCTTCATTCTTTTGCATGTGGTTATCCATTTGTCCCTGTACCATTTGTTGAAGAAACTATTGTTTTCCCATTGAATGGTCTTGGCACCCTTGCCGAAGTCAATTGACTGTAGGTATATGGGTTTATTTCTGGACTCTCAGTTCTATTCCATTTGTCTATATGTCTAGCCTTATGCCAGTACCATGCTTAATTACTTAATTCATGTAGCTTTGTGGTAAACTTTGAAATCAAGACGTGAGTTCTCCATTTTTGTTCTTTTTCAAGATTGTTTTGGTTATTTGGCGTCCCTTGAAATTCCATTTGAATGTTAGGATCAGCTTTTCCATTTCTGTAAAAAATTACATTGAGATTTTTTTATAGGGATTGTAGTGAATATTTAGATTACTCTGGGAAGTATTGCCGTCGTAATGATACTAAGTCTTGTCATTGATGAACATGGAATGTATTTCCATTTATTTCAGTTTTCTTCAATTTCTTTCAGTATTGTTTGTGGTTTTTATTGTAAAGTCTTGTACCTCTTGGGTTACTTTTTTTTTTTTTTAAGAAGATGTTGGGGGTAGGAGTTTATTAATTTATTTATTTTTGCTGTGTTGCATATTTGTTTCTGTGCGAGGGCTTTCTCTAGTTGTGGCAAGCGGGGGCCACTCTTCATCGCAGTGCGCGGGCCTCTCACTAGCGCAGCCTTTCTTTTTGCGGAGCACAGGCTCCAGATGCGCAGGCTTAGTAGTTGTGGCTCACGGACCTAGTTGCTCCACGGCATGTGGGGTCCTCCCAGACCAGGGCTCGAACCCGTGTCCCCTGCATTAGCAGGCAGATTCTCAACCACTGCACCACCAGGGAAGCCCCTCTTTGGTTAAATTTATTCCGAAGTATTTTATTCTTTTTTATGCTATTATAGATGGAATGGTTTTCTTAATTTCCTTTTTGGATTGTTCACTACTAATTATAGAAATACAGATGACTTTTGTGTATTGATCTTGCATCGTTCAACTTTTGCTGAACTTGTTTATTAGCTGAAACAGTATTTTTGTGGATCGTATTCTGTATATAAGATCATGTCATCTGTGAATAGAGCTAGTTTTGCTTCTTCCTTTCCAAGGATGGATGCTTTTCTTTTTTTTTTCTTGCCTGATTGCTCTGGCTAGAACTTCCAGTACAGTGCTGACTAGAAGTGACAAGAGTGAGTGTCCTTGTGTCATTCCTGCTCTTTAAGGGGAAAGCTTTCAGGCCATCACCATTGAGTATGATTTTAGCTGTGGGTTTTCCATAAATGCCCTTTATCAAGTTGAGGAAGTTCCCTCCTATTTCCTATTTGTTGAATGCTTGTCTCATGAGAGATTTGGGGTTTGTCAGATGCTTTTTCTGCCTCAGCTGAGTTAATCATGTGGTTATCCTTCATTCTATTAATCTGATGTATTACACTGATTTTCCTGTAATAAACCACCATTGCATTTGACCATTAAAATCTGAATCTATGAGTCCATCAATTGAGTAGGGATTCAAAATAAAGGTTTCATATCTTATTTTTTTAGTTTTTCACTATTTCTTGAGGAAATCTAGATACATCCTAAATGTCAGTAAAAGAGATGATTTGTTTTCCTCTCCTTCCTTTTGTGAGTGTCAAAGACTGATAGAATAATGTAGGAGAGATAGTCGGCCACAAGATACTAGAACTGTATGTTACAGGGGTACAATAATAAAGCAGTACTGATGGGCAAATATATAGCCAATGAAGCAAAATGTAAAGTGTAGGAACAGATCAAGTACCTAAAGTACTTAGTATGTAAAATTACAGGATACAAATTAGGGTTTGACAAAAGGATTCCTGTTTTGTTTTACTTGTCTATTTGTGTTCCAGTACTGTGATGATATTATTAAATATTTTCTAAAACATAGTTTTTAGAAACTATCTCACTCATATAATACCTCATATTAATGGATGGGAAAGAATCAGTATTGAAAAGTTGTAATTCTCCCCAAATCAATTTGTTCATTGTTAATGAAAACTCAGCTAAAAGCCCAGTGAGGACCCCTCTCCCAGTTTCATGTTGATTCACAAGATTAGCCTGTAAAATCTTGATGGTTAAAAAATAAATTATCAGACTCAGGATATGAGACATCAACCCATCTTATATATTTCTGTGCATTATTTCTATAGTTTCAGTGGAAAAAATGATAGTAATTAAACATTTAATAACTAAAATTATGATTCTGGCACGAGAGAAGATTACATGAGTCATGGAAAGATTTAAGAGCCCAACTTCTCATGTTATATATATAAAAATTTAGTGGTTGATAATCACTGTATTTTAATTCAGCTGTGAAACTTATCACATACATATCATAAAGGGGTAAATCAGTTAAACACTAGGGGGAAAAAATCTGTACATATGTTCAGCCTCCCAATGTATAAACCAAAAAATTTATGAAATAATTAGAAGAACATATAGATAAATATGCATCTAAACCTTAGATGGGAAAGGACTTTCTTATAAGCCGGAAAGCAAAGGGGGAAAAATAAGATTAAAAAACATATTAATGAAAACTTTTTCTGGATTAAAAAAATGAATCTAAATTGGAACAGTGCCTCTGAGGGAAGAATATTTACAACATTTCTCTAGGAGTTTTTATGTATAATCAGACCAGTATTTAACAGATAGATTACATGTCTGTACTCATAATGTCTTAACAGTTCCTTCTTTAAAAATTGGCATTGTGCTGTCTGTATTACTGAGTTAAATTGAACCATTTTAGAGCATCTAAAATACAGTTATTTTTCATTATTCATGGTAGTTATGTTCTATAAAGTGTGTGTGTGTGTGTGTGTGTGTGTGTGTGTGTGTGTGTGTATTTATGTTCTGTAAAACTGCTGCAAATACTGAACTTTTGCTCCTAGCGCAAATACAGAGTTAGTTTTCTGCAAACCTCTAGTCACAACATTTTCATCAGTCACTCAATACATAACGTTGTTTTATATGTGTTTCTGTTTAAAGACACCTTATTTAATATGTATCGTTGATTTATTCATATTGAACTCACAGCCAGCAGTATTATAACTCAGGCCTGAATGAAGCTTATGTAACACACACATTTTTTCCATAAGGCACATCACAGCCTTCTTGCACTTAGGGACTCTAGGCCAAACTTCAGCACTGTGCTTGGGGGCCATTTTAAACAACAAAATCACAAAGAAAAGCACAAAATGCGAAAAATGTGGCAGTAAACAGAATGTGAAAAGGACACTTGTTTGCAATATAAGCTGAAGCAGTAGCCTGTTAACTCAGCTGGGAAGGTGCATTTCAGGTGACTCAAAGTTTTTCACCACCCTGCAAATATGCCCTAAGTATCGATTTGGAGGTTACAAATAAATTTTAGCATGTAGGCAGATTCACAAATATGAATTTTATGAATTTTCAGTATTTTAAAGTTGTGTTTATTTACCACTTAGGTTAAGTTAAAATACAAATATAAAGCAAGGATCTTTCTGGAGGAAAGCCTTTCGTTTGGAGTCCTGGGGGAGCATGGCCGAGGAGTCACTGAACATTTTGGAATCGATGTAAGCTCTCCTTTTTTGGAACATTCCCTCTTACAGTAACCATGCAGTTCCATCCTGCTGGGCAGGTTTCATGGGCACAAGACAGTGTTCCTCATCAATGTGCAGGGTGCAGCTTTGGTGTCTGTCACTTCACTGAGCCCACAGAGGATTGGGTCAGCCAGACCAGGGTCCCTATCTTCCCTTGGAACTCAGTGGCTAATCATAGAATTTGTGTTCTGTTTACATGGTAACATTTGATCCCAGCTTTCAGTGTTTCTTCTCTAGAAACAGTTAAATTTGCCTTCCATTTTTTCTTTAAAATCAGTAAGAATTCTCTAAGTTGTCCTTTAGAAAGTATCAAAGCAGTGAAAAGATGTTCTTTCTAATATTTAAAATTCTGTATTTTTATTTGTGTGTATGGGGGTGATATATATATATATATATATATATATATATATATATAAATAAAATAGAAATACCACCAGCATGGATTCACAAAGCTGTTCAAGGTCCCAGACAACTGGAGTGAGTTTTTCATTGTTTCTTTTGCTGAAAGGAAATGAGCCTCAACTAGCCCCACTCTTAGTGGGTTTTGCTCCTAGAGCCTCGGAGAGGAACAGTGTGGGCCCATCTGCAGAACCTGTCCTTACCCACCTCTGTGTGGTTGATGTGAAGGAAGCTTTTCTCCAAATCTTGTGCATAAAAGTTTTGCAACTTGTGTTAAAATGTTGAACTATAAAACATAAACTCACCTTAGATTATTTGCATCCCTCTACCCATACAGACCTAGAGAAAAATGCAGAGCAGAATGAATATCACACCAAGTTGACTGAAGCATACTCTTCAAAGACAAACTGACATTTGGCAATGAAATGCACTGAAGAATTTAAGATAAATGGAAATGTAATTCAAGTAAAATTTACACCAGAGCAATTTTTAAGGCATGAACATTTTAAAGAAGGAAAAAGCACTATCTAATTTCACTGTTCTAGTTTCCTCACTGCTTCCAGCAGTTGTCTCAGAGGTAGTATTTATAATGGCTTGAGTAAGAGTGCAGAATGTATGAACCTTATTTGGACCCTAATTCAAACAAATACTGTGAAAAACAAGCTTTGTGAGACAGACGCTTGAACACTCAGTATTTGATATTAAGAAATTTTTCATTTTTTAAGTGTGGTAATGTTTTTGAAAGAGTGCATATCTTTCAGAAATGCACACTGAAATATTTATAGATGAAAACATAAAAAGTCTGAGATTTGCTCCAAAGAAATGAAGAGGGCAGTAGGGGGCTTATACGTGGAACAGGATTGTCCATAAGTTGATAATTATTGAATCTGGTGATGGGGATTCTTTATACTTTTGTATATGTTTGAAATTTTTCATAATGAAAGGTTAAAAAAAAGAATAGTGCACAGGTTTCCTTGTTGGATCTGTGGAACACTTGGGAAAACACCAGATGTGATCTGACCAGTCATTATTATGGCCATCAGTGAGTAATTACAGAATGGCTGCTGTATGCAGGATGGAACTTGGTGCTGGGGGCTGGAGCAGAAGGTGAGGACCAAAGGAGTGCTGAGCTGTTGAGAATGTAGTGGGTACTCAGGAGCCCAGTGGGCACATTAGGTTCATCCACTGCCCAGTTGGTCCATTTTGGTCAGAGCCCATGATGGCCCATTGCCATCATGTTTGGATAAATTGATTTCATTTTTGAAAAGGTAGAAAAGGTAAATGGAATGTAGTACTTGCTCCAAAGTGTTCAAAACCCTGATAGATTTCTGTTTATTTCTCTCAAGTACCTTCTATGGAGAAGGACAGCTGAGACCACTGTTTTAGCAAGGAAATGATCTTATCTTGTACCTCTGAATATGTTTAGTATCAAACAACTTTAGATTTCATCTTTTATCTAGCTCTTCCACGGTGAATAAATTGTCAATGAATGATGGAATGGCAAAAAAGTATAAAGTGAGACATCTTCAGAGGTGGGCTATGAAACATTGGTCCTTTTAACGATTGATTTTGTATGACTTACCCTTTATTTTCAAGGAGGTAGTTTGAATCCAGATGTTGACATGATTAGTGCTGAAATTTTGTCTCTAGGATTGACATTGGCCTTTCCCCCCAACTTTTCTTTAAATTGAGAAATAACTCCCGCTGTCCCTCTTTTCTGACAGATTGATGATATTGATCTTATCAGTGCCAACATGGAGAATTCACTTGCTTCTATTGGGGGTTTCTGCTGTGGCAGGTCTTTTGTAATTGACCATCAGGTGGGTTCTTTTTAAAAACAGAAGTAAAAACTGAAACCTGTTGCTCCATTGGTCAACTAAAAATGTAACTGCTATTACAAAATTTCATTCTAACTTAGTTTGTCACACAATTTTTATTTAGAAGTAGATTTGTTAAAGAATCATTCAAAATATTTACATTTAGAAATTATCTCCCTTTCTAAAAAAGTTTTGGTTTTGTTACATAACTTCTGTACATGCCTGGGTCTTACCACCTCACCATTTGTACGTGCTATTTGATAGGGAGTGCAGAGATTTGGTGCCTTTAGTTTTTTTAGCCAAAGGAAAACAAAGACAAAAAAAAGTGTTTATGTTTTATAACTTGTGTGTTTCTTCTCAGCGACTTTCCGGCCAGGGATACTGCTTTTCAGCTTCATTACCTCCCCTCTTAGCTGCTGCTGCAATTGAGGCCCTCAACATCATGGAAGAAAATCCAGGTATAACCTTTAAACACAGGAAGTCAAAGATATTTCAAGTCATGTTAGCCATGCTGCTGGTTTGCCTTTTTGGAGAAATTAGCTGGAGGAAATGATTTCCCAGACAAAGCTCTGGCTCTGAATTACGTTATCTGGCAATTTATGGGAAAAATGATGGTGAAGAAGTTTTGTCCCTGCCTCAGGGTTTCGGGTTAGAGCTTCTCTCGTGTTTCTGGAGGTGAAGGCAGAGCCAAAGCAAAGCTCACTCCCTTGGTGGGCAGAGATGCCAGGAAAAGGAGGGACTAGCTCTGGGCCAGTCATCCTTTAGTTTATCGGGGTTTTTTGAGAAATTAGCTGAAGTATGCTAATTCTTGGTACTTATAATTTTATAACTGTTGTCTAGTTTTCCTCATCAGCCTTTGATTCATGAGTTGGTGCTGAGGCCATACAGGTTTACCAACTATTAAAGCTTGCTTAATGGGCAGTCGACTCAATTTAAAATGTGGTTTGGGGCTGTGATAGCGCCTCCTCACCAAAGGCTAAAAGGAAAATGGAAAAGCAGGCCTGGTATTTGTAATTTTAAATTTTATAAATTTCTAAAGATTCAGCATTGGTTTTAATTCAGAGAATCAGTAAAAGTGAGTGTTTCTGTGTGCACATTCACATGCTTGCTTGTCAGATACCTGCCACTCCTGTCTCCTCAGATATTTCAGTTTGTGGATTTTCCTTAAAAGAAAGTGAAAATATCAAGAAGAGATCATAAACATTACTGCAATGTCTATTTTTTCCCAAATTGTTTAGGGTCCAGAAATATTTAATATATTTGTACCCTTTTGTTCTTGGCCAGATAATTTATAGTATCTTAATAAGAACAAGAGCCATTGTTTTGTTGTGGAAAACCTCATCCCAGATTTTGCTGAAAGTTGGGTGAGCAGGTGCCAGCTAGTATATGCCACAGATGAAAGTTGGGGACCTTCAGAGGAGTTACTGGCAGTCTATTTGTGTGTTATTAGTGGGCAGAAGGATTTGCTGCATTTTAAATTGATGAACTGGATCTTTAAAAACATTTTTAGATTAGTATATGCAGTCTTCCAAATGTACTAATGTATTTGTTTCCTTCAGATATTTTTGCAGTGTTGAAGGAAAAGTGCAAACGAATTCATAAAGCTTTACAAGGGTGAGTTTTACATATTTTCAACCAACTCAAAAGTTTATCTGCACAACATTTAAACAACTTGTGAAAAATTTTGAATGTCACCTCTTTGGGTTTCAGTGCATTTAATAGGCTTGAGTCAGTTTGTCTAAATTGCAGCTAAGAAACCAAAAACACAGTTCATTCAAATTTGTCTCTGTGTGTGAAACCAGAGCATTCATTTTGTCATTGTTTTAAAATATCATAACTTTGTTTTTCTAAAAATGATACAAGCTCGTTGGTAAAATACTACAGCAGTACAGAAGGTAACAAAGATGAAAAAAAATAACACAACACGCTGCCACCAGAAATAACCAGCATGAATACTGGCGAATCTCCACACATCTTGTAAGGATAAAAGGATGACAGTGGGTTCATACTGTCCATGCTGCTTTTTAGAAAATTACTGATTTATTTTAAGTTACTTCAAGAAAAAGAAACAAGTGAAATAGAAGTGAACCTTATGAGGGTTCTGTTTACTTTTGTTTTAACAACACAAGAGTAGTTCTTTAAGATTCCTCTAGAATTGAGAAAAAAATTGAGGCTAGTGACATCTTCAGGCAGATTTCTTATCTTACAGAAAATGATCTCACCTTGCCTGTGGTTTCTTTTTGCCTTTCCAAGTTGAAACCTGCCTTCTCAGTCATGGAAGTCCTATCCCTATTGCCAGATACGGAAACTAGAAACTTTTCTAAAAAGGACAGTTAATAAATAAGCGGGTCACAGATGTTCCCGATAAAGTAGGGGGAGAAATAATTGAAGTTGGGTCTGACTTTCTGATCCTAACAAAAGTCCTTGTATGATTTATGGTAGAGAGATATTATTGTTTCCAGTTACATTGGCTTATGAAATATTAATAAACCAGTTCAGCCTAGCACATTGGAGTCACTGTCAATTCATGAACACCTACCTCAGATGCCCTTTATTCTATGAGTGTTAATTTGTTTATTTTTTAAATCCAATCCTCTACTTTTCCCAGTTCTTTCACACTTTTTCTTCTCTCCAAAATCCCTAACCCTCTGTCTCACTCCACCCAGTTTTAGCTGACAGCCTTGCCTCATGCTGTCGCTTGGGAACTCCCTCATTTTCCCTCACAGACCTGCACACCTGCGGGTATCCGAACCAGTCTTCCCTCGTGTTATAGCCAAAGAAACGTTCCTCCATCTATCACAGCTCTTCTTTCTTAAGGACCAAGTGCCTTTGGTTGTCTCCTATCCTTTCTCTTCAGTCTCTCCCCTTTCCTGAGTCATTTGATTAGCATTCAAGTACACCCTGCCCTATCTTGTCTTAAATTCTTCTTTCCTGTGGCCCCATACTCTCCTCTAGCAACTAGCCCATTGCTCTGCTTCTCTTTATAGCCAGTCTTTTTCCAGAGTTGTTTATGCCCTCTCCACATCCTCACCTCTCATGTACACTTGAAACTACTGAAACCCACCTCTACGGCACTTTACCCAGAATGTTCCTGTGACTACTGAGGGATGACTGTATTTTCTGATGTTAAAACATCCTTGCATTCCTGAGTAAATCCCTCCTTGATTACAGTATATTTTTCTGCCCTGTTAGAATTTTGAATTTTTATATCCATATTTATAATTTAAATGGGCCTATAATCTTTTGTTACAACAACCTTACATAACCTAGGAATCAATGTGTGGTAGCCTCAATAAAGTATTGAGCAGTTTTTCCACTTCCCTGCATTATGGAGCCATTGTATAAGACCAGGCTTGATTATTTGTTTCTTCAAAGTTGAGCAGGACTCCTCTGTAAGACTCTCTAGACTTGGGGCCTTTGGGCTGGGCATAGTCTGTGATTATCTCTCTTGTGTCTGTTATTTCCCCTTTTTATTTTCTGTTTCTGTCGTTTTCATTCTTATGATAATCTGTCCAGGATTTTGCCCAGCACGTTTTTTAAGTTTGATTTTGTTTTTTACTCATATTTTGTTTTCTCTGATTGATTTTTTTTTCCTTATTTCTCTACTTTCTTGTTTCATTGAATTGTGGTTTTTTTTACTCTTTTTTAGCTTTTTACATTTAGGTTATTGGTGTTATTATTTTCCAATAAATATCTTAAGGATAAACATTTCAAAGGCAGTAAGTATTTTCAGTGTTCAGTTCTAAGTAATTTTTTTTAGTCTCCTCTAATCAGTGATTTGCTTCTCTCATCTCTGAGGTTGCATTTGGGAGAGGAAGTCAGCGGCCTATGCTGCTTTGGGTCCTTGCTGGAATCTTGAAGAGCTCCTAAATTCTAACAGATAATTATTCATGTCCAGCGCTTTCCCCACACTAAGCACATGATGGAGACCACGTCTGAACTGTTGATTGTTCTATCCCTAGGACCTAGACCAGTGTTTAGTATTTCCATTTGGTAAAATGGGTAAAATAATATGGTAAATAATGTGCTCTCCAGAAATGCTTTTTTTAAGTATAACAGGCTCTGAAACACAACTTCTAACTTTCTGAACTCAAGTTATAATTCTCTGTCCATTTGGTTTTAGTTAAACTTTAATGCAGCATCCAGGCAGCCAGAAAGAGGGCATTTTGTTTCATTCCTTCTCACACCAACTTGCTCCACCTAACATGTGAGATGAGCCCATTTGAGCAAATAATAAGCTCGATTGGGCTTATAGGTGCCTTGTTTGTATCAAGGAAAATCCAGGCCATTTAATTCATATGAAATGCAATTTGAAAAGTAATTTTTTAAGTTCTCCCTGAGAGTACATGACCTAAAACAATTAATACTTCTTTGTGTACAAGTTTAACACATTCAAAATTCACCTAAGAAATGGGTTTTGAAAGCATATTTCTTAGTTTCTACAGTAGTAAAACAACTGATCTATAAGGTTTCCCCATATTCCAGAAGCCCTAGAGTCTAAGATTCCATGATTCAAATCTGCAGCCTGATTTACTGAGAGATCCTAGTGTGATGCATTACATTTAAAGAAAGTAGACACAAATTAATGATGTTCAAGGGTGGTTTGAAAGGCAGGTGAGCTTAGCTTCCTCACTTCATGTGATACTCGGCACAGGTAGTCATTCAGTAAAAGCTTGTTGAGTCCTAAACATGTTTGAAGAATCGAATATGCCAGCAAGTGCTTTTTGTGCTCATTTCATTCTAAGGGAAAAGCAAATCTTTCCAGGTAAAGCAGACTAAATGAAAGCCATTTAAAATGTTTAGCCCAATTTCAAATAGACATGTATCACTCTTTTTGTCCTAGGAGATAGGTCAGAAATCAAACCATACATGGCTAAATTATATGGCCTACTGTTCTCATAACACTGCAATAATCATTTGAAAATACAGGCTTTCACCCCTAAAGAAATCTCCCTTCCTTCCTGAGAAACAGCAGATTTCTGTGCTGTTAATCCTAAGAGAGAAGAAAATAATTGTAATTCAAGAAAAATTTAAAATTAAACATGTACACAAGAAGACAGCTTTACAACCTAAATATACTGTTGGTGATCGAAGTATAAAATTTTAGTGTCAGAAATTATCCCTGTTGTTTATAAAAGACAAGATACAAACTAAAGATTTAGAAAATAAGGAAGCAACATTATCAATTATAATATGTTATCCATGGAGGAAACAGAGGTAATAGAAAATGATGGTGCAGACACTTCCCTAAAGTGGGTGATGAGGGAGGCCCCCCCTGGACCTGGGACCGGGCGTGTCTGGCGCTAACCGTGCAAGAACAGGAGAGAGCAGGTGAGAGGAAGCGACAGGGCAGAGGCCCAGGGCTGAGTGGGCCTGCAAGGGGCCCCTCGAGGAGGGGTTGGCCCCAGCCAAGGTGGGTGAGGCGCGTAGACCGTCTGGTGGGAGGCTGGGGATGACGCACGTGTTCTCTGTGAAATGTGAGCCGGAGGGTCCCGCGGGACCGGGAATCCTCTTCCCAGCCATGCTGCAGGGTGTCCTAGACTAGGAAGCACTGCCCAGAGCGTGCATTTTTACCTCCCTTTGTCAGATCTGGAATCCCACCACATGATGTTTCCCATGGAAGTCCCAAGTTTCTGTCACCTTCATTAATGCAGACTTTGTAAAATTATTTATATGTGAGAAATCTGAGCTCGGAAGAGGATTTATGCTTGTGTGTGTGTTACCCTTCCTCAGCATTTCTGGATTAAAAGTGGTGGGTGAGTCCATTTCTCCAGCATTTCACCTCCAGCTGGAAGAGAGCACTGGGTGTCGAGAAAGAGATGTTAAACTACTTCAGGAAATAGTAACTCAAGTGAGTATCCAGTTATTCGGGTGAATCTCTTCGTACTCTTCTACCCTGAACCCAAGCAATTTTTAAGGTCATTTTTAAGAATGTTCTCTTTGCCCTAAGAGATTGGGTACAACAGAAATTGTGGTTACCCCTCTGGTGACATGGAATTGTTCCGATGCCCAGCCTTCCCGACATCTGTCCCTGCCCAGTGGCATCTGTAGCAGTCTCTGCTGACAGGCTGCAGGTTATTCCATTGGGTCAATTTTCAGTTCACATTGAAGTTGTGTTCTTTGCCACATTGTATTAAAATACACTTTGCTTCCACTCTGAATAATTAGTCTTCCAGAAAACCCAGTTGCTTACTATTTACAAAGCCAGGCTTTTGCACATGTAGGTGGGGATGGCATTGTGTATGGTGATGGCGCACAACACCGGACAGCTGACTGGGGCTGAACACCCAGCATAGCTCAGAAACAGGTCGAAATAATCTTGTAACCAAAAAGGAAGGAAGAAGAGCCACTCCTTTACCATGCCTAACTTGGGAGCTTGATTTAAATGTCTGACTTCTGAAAGTCTTACTACTAAGTGTACCTTAGGTATTAACTAAGAAACGCATCACTAGGGAAGATCCCTTGGCCTTTTACTGTTCAGTAGAGCTGCTTTCACCCAAGTCCTCTCTCCTCACTTTCCTCCTTCTAAAGAATGGTCAAGTGGCCCTGCAGCACTGAGCACCGAGGGGGGTGCTGCCTTGTACTTGAATCTGAAATACGTGGAGTATGTATTTGAGAATTTCCTTGTCCTGCTTGTCCTGACGGTTCCTTTCAGAGGCTCCTTCCCTGAGTCCGTGCTGCCAGGCATCAGGGTAGTAGTGACGGTCAAGTCTGCCATGTGCCCCTGCCCGGCTGTGGCACAGCAGGCAGTCACGTGGCTGCTCAGTATGGAGACTGTGGTGCTAAGCCAGCCTCTGGCTTCAGCTGACCTGTACCCTACAATGTGTGAACCACAGTACCTGCAGGCATTGATTCGTGGAGAGCTTCTTGCAATTTGTGGAGCATTGATTCGTGGAGAGCTTCTTGCAACTTGTGGCCTTCCAGAGTCAGTTGTCCTAAAAAAACAAAATAAAACCAAACCCAGAATATGAGATTCCTAATTAAGGAAACGTGTCAGATTATGAATGAACAGGCTGGAGTGGCTCTCGCCTCGCTGGGTGAGGAAATGTCACGGATGTCTCCTCAGGTGCAGCTCTGCAAACATGAAAAAAAACTCTTTAAAGGGGAAAAGCATCCCACAGACCTTTTTTACTGCCTCGGTGTTTTTATTGTCATATTACTTAAATGTATAAGCTATAAAAGGAAGAACAACATCCTTTTAATTAGAGTTCCCATACAAATGTAATACCAAAACAAATTTATAACAAATATAAGCAGAACAGACAAGCCTAGTAAGAGTCAAATTATGACATTACCTTCATGTGACAGCTGAGTTTGTTTTCTAACTGAGTTGCCGGGTGGTGTGACTGACGCTGACTGCCGCCAGAGCAGCCCTGTGAAGCTGCATGTCCTATGTTGGAGTCTGTGGTGACGCCGTTATTATCCCAGAGCCTCCCCTCTAACCCCCCTCAGGGTGACTTTGTGTCACAGGACGTGGGCCTTCTCTAGGTGCCAGGCTGTCAGTTCCAGTCAGATCTACCTCGGTTCTTTTCTCACTAGGTAGCGACAGCTAAGGTCTTACTGCGACTCTGTTCCAGAGGGAGACTCAGAAAGGGCATGTGAATGAAGTGACTCGATACTTCTCTTACATAGGTTATCCTCATAACAAAAAGAAAAAGTGAGTTTGGACAATTCACAGATCCCAAAATTACATCTGTGGGCTCCCGCTGGATATTGGCTGTCTTCAGGAAATCACCTTGAGAATTGAATAAGGAGAGAACAGGCTCTGGGGAAGGGAACAGAATACTATCTGGAAACTGCATTTGTAGGAAGGAAGAGGAAAACTCTTAGAGTTTCTTTGCATCATTGCAGCTTCCATCTTAATAAGTCTTTTGTCCTGTTCCTCTTTGCTTTTTCTTTTCAATATTTGAAAGAGAAAAAAGGATCATGACACCGTAGTTCTTGTTTAAGCTTTGCAGAACTGAGCAGTTCTGCCAAATTTTTGTTGACTTCCTGATAAAACAGTTTTTACAAACTGAGCTATGGTTTATACTGTTTCTTAACTAGACAGGACTAGAAACAGAGCCAGTCCAGATGTTTGCAGAAGGAGTTAACTTTTCCAAGTAGACTTCCAGAATGTAGAATCAGCAAAAGACATTGCCTGCCATTGTTTTCCATCTTTTCCTAGCAGAGGAAAACCTTGCCTCACAGCTTACAGAATGGCCCCTCTTCAGGCAAATACCTGCACTGCCACACGCTGGCAGTGATTGTTCTTTCCTTTACAACACCCCTTGCTCTAGCTGACTGTTAGTTTCTTTGTTCATTTGTTTAAAAATACAATTCACGTTCCATAAAATTCACTCTTTAAAGTATACAGTTGAGTGGTTTTTAGTATCCTCACAGGGTTGTGCAGCCATCACTGATTTCAAAACGTTTCATCACCCCAAGGAGAAACCCTTATAAACCATTACCCTCGTCTGACTTTATGCTTTATTTTGATAGCGATTATTTAATTTTTTAAAAAATGTTGGCAGGTAGCTGATGTATTGGAAAGCTGTGCAAAATGTGACACCAGACTCTTCTGTGCTTGGTAGCACTGTGTCCGAGTGTAGCACATGGGAATCAGAGGTGTTGTTGATACTTGACGTGTGAGCAGTTCCTCTCTGAAATGATTCTGCTGGCGTTACTAAGTGCAGCTCTTGGTCAGCCTCCGGGGCTTTGTTGGTCCTGTTTCCCCCTGTCCTAACTCTGCTTTGCCTAAAGTGGTAAACACTAGTTACCTATGGCTGTTTAAATTAAGTCAGATTCAAAGTTCAGTGTTACAGTTGCACTAGCCATATCTCAAAGTGCCCGAGAGCCACGTGGGCCCCTGACTGCCGTCCTGGACAGCACAGGGCGAACACCTCCATTATTGCAGGAAGTTCTGTAGAACAGTGCTCTCAAGATGATTCTGTGGTATTTTGTTTTGTCTTCTAGCAGTTATAATTGGAAAAATGAATTAAAACTACTATTGAGAGTAGCATTTCACTGCACCTTCCTGTTTTAATGATCAGTGTCTGCAGTCCAGGTTGCAAATGTATTCCTTTTCCTCATACAGTGCATGGACAGAGGCATCGCGTTAACTCAGGCGCGCTACCTGGAGAAAGAAGAGAAGTATCTCCCTCCTCCAAGGTTGGTAGACTTAAAATTATGACCTGAGTCATTGTTTTCTACTTTAAACTCTGTATGAAATGTATTATGTTTTGAAATTTTTTGAAAGACTGTCACAAGATAAGGAAGAATGTGTATTGTTAAAAGATAGAACATCACCTGTTTCTGTTCTTAAGCTAGATGTTTTCCCATTTTAATTGGAAATGCCCTCAGGACTCTGTAATTAACTTAATGACACATCTGCAATCCCAAGAACGAACTGGGACAGCCCAGGTTCGCATTGGCGACGACCTACCACTGTGCTGCGGTAGCATGTGCTGGGCCAGCTGTTTCCGCTACCAGGATAGTCCTTACGGTGTGTGGGGGGGGGCACAGTCTGGGGGTTGCTGCTCATCCCACCTCTGGCCCAAGCACTATGTGGTACTTCATCTGACAAATATGTATTAAACACCCAAGGAAAAGCAAAGTGACAGTGGGGAAAACCTCTACAGAGGTTCAAGCAGCCCTCAGTGGGAAGGCACCTTGACTCATGATTTAAAATTGGCGTTCATTCAACACCTGATTCTGTCCCCTAAGCACTTAAACAGTGTAGTCCAAGAAGGTAGACACCCAGAGCTTGAGGGTTTCAGGGTCATGACACAGGTCAGGGAGGTCACAGAGGAGGAGGGCATGGTTAGTTCTGGCCTGGGACGGGCTGAGGCTTCCTAGAACAGGAGACACTTAAGCCAAGCCTGCAAAATCAAGCATATCAAACAAGCTGGGGTGGGCATCAGGCCTTCCAGCAGGGTCTGCAGTGGCGTAGAGACCTACAGGTGCACCTGGGGAGCCCAGAGCACAGGTTTGAGAGGCACCATGGAGAGGGAGCCTGGAAGAGTCTGGGAGAGACCCACGAGAGCACACAAAGTCAGCGCTGTGCAGGCGTGGAGCACTGGGCTGGGTTCTGGAAGACTGTTCTGGCAGCAGCTCGAAAACACCCTAAAGATCCTGCTCTCTCCGTTCTAGTTACACCATCCAAAGTTGTGATCCTGTGTTTCATGAGGACAGGGGCCACCGTCATTTTGTGCCCTCAGGACTCTGGGCCCAGCCCAACTCAGTGTGTATGTGTCCAGTGGCTGATGCAGATGTTTGCAGAGGGGAGTGAGAGGGACAGGGGTAGAAGTGCCCTGTCAGGCTGATATTTCTTGTCTTCAGTTTCCTGAAAACTTGAACATTTCTGCCTCGCATCAAAGTATTGTAGAACCTCTATATGACTTAATTGAATTACACTTATGAACAACCACACACTCATTAATATGAGAAACGTTGACTTCCTGCTTTGGGCCTGATACTGCTTGCAGCGGTAGATTTAAAGGACAGAGTTTCCTGCCGGCCCTAGGCAGAGCCCTACTGCAAGATTACCTTGACTAGATCGCTACTAGTCCAGGCAGGGAACGGCAAACTCCTGTAAATAGCAGAAAGTAAAATACTTTCAGCTTGCAGGACACAAGGTCCCTGCCACAACTATGCAACCCTGCTGGGGCAGTGAGAAAGTGGCTATGGACAGTAGGCCATGTTCCAGTAGAAGAGCTTTATTCACAAAAACAGGTGGCAGGCTGACCCTTGGTATAGACTCTCATTTGACTGTCTTTTGTGTCCCTTATTATTTCTCAGCATTAGGGTTGTGGTCACAGTGGAACAAACAGAAGAGGAACTAGAGAAAGCTGCGACCACAATCAGCAAGGTGGCCCAGACCGTGCTGCTTTAGTCTGGGGCCTGGTGGCCTCTCACCACGCAACATGCAGACAGACCTGAGTCACTGCAGAGTGAGCCAGAGGGGGCCTGCGGGAACCACATAGGGTGTCACTAGATGGTGTGGATATCGACTCAGTGTATGACCATGAAAAGGATGCTGGGTACTTAAAAGAAAACAAATCCAAAAGCCCAAGAACTGATTTTCTTAAGAGAAAAACTAATGACAGCATATAATTGATATTTAAATTGTGCTGTTTAGTACTATTTAAACGTTTTATTAATACTAGTATTTTATATTCTTTTTTTTGTTGTCATTGTTTAAAAATGGAGCTTCAGTGTATCTTCTTTCCCTTCTAATGATAAAGATTGTGAGCACTCCTTAATATCTCATAGAAAATTTTCTGCAACATTAAAGCTTAGAGGCACTTCAGCATATATGATACAAAATGTATTGAAGATCTAATTCAACCACATCTTTTTCAGTCTTCGTCATGTGAAGCTCAATGGTGGCTAATATATAAAGAATACTTTATGTGTGATCATTATAAATTTTTCATTATAATATATTTGAATCCTAGAATTTTTATATACACTAAATACTGATGTTGCACCATTTCTAACAGTGAATCTTAGCATCCCTAACCAGAGAATAGTCATTATACTTCCTAAGTGAGCAATTATTTAAATCAAATGCTATTTTATTTTAGTATAATTGACCTGTACATTCGTTATGTGTTGACTTCTAATCTGTTTTCAGAAGAGGATTATTGTGATGATCCCAAAATAGAAATCATGTCCTTGATATTTTAGAATATCTAGAATGTGTTGTTTTTTGTATAGGGACGTATAACTACAAGCTTTTTTTCTAAGCTAAAGAAAATGCGACCTTTATTTCTTTTCAGTTTATGAATTCCAGATATCTAAAAAAGATGTGAAAGCACTAAAAATAAAATTTTTAAGCTGTGTTTCAGCTATTTGTTTTTTCTTTAGCAAACCAAGTTGGGTGGTATAAATGTTTGTGATATGTGCCATAAGGTACTACATAAATATTACGCTATTACTCCATCTCTTATTAAAGAGAAAGGAATAAAATTATATTAAAAATGTCATTTTATAATATATGTTCATATTAACAAATGGTCTTCAACATCTTTTTAAATAACATATTTTTTTAATTTTTAGTTTCTATTTTGCCCGAGGTATTTTGTACATATGTGCCTTGTGATTGCTGCTGCTTTAAAGGATACAGTACTCTTTGGGGGATGAATCTGTTTCGTTTTGTTTTGTTTTTTAATGAAATAAACCTACATTCCTGATAATCAGTCTTTTGCATATGTAATCTATTCAACAGAATAGTCTCTTGATTTTAAATTCTGCAGGCCTAGGGTAGTATTCTGTGTGTGTGTGTGTGTGTGTGTGTGTGTGTGTGTGTTTGTGTCGTGGGGGTTTTTGGAAAATATTAATTTAATTTCTTAGTGCCTTTCTTCAATGTACAGTATCTGAAATTTCCTTGGTTCCTATTGATTTAACCCTTGGCCACTTATGACTACAAAAATACCAGACCTATTATTTTTATAAACAGATTAGGATTGTAACTTTTCAGCTACTTTTATAATACTCTATAAGTCAAAATTGCAATAATCTAGTTTATTGCTACATTTAAAAAATGATTGGACTCAAAAAAAAAAAATGATGGGACGTTCCTGGAAAAGATGGTGGACATTATTTAACTTTATTAACATTATTTAATGCTCACACATTATTTAACTTCAATCCTTGAAACACATCAACACGAACCAAAAATAGAGTCTTTATATTAAAGCTATAGAGTGACCACAATCTGGTAATACACACCACAGAAAATATCTACTAGAAGCAATAAATTTGTATGAAACAAGCAAAATGTTGAGAAACAACAGTCATCTCAAACCTCAAGCAGTTTACAAATTGCTGTTTTAGAAACAGTGAGAGAGAGAGGGTTCTGAAGTGCTCTATCAACGGACCTCTGTTTAGAAAGGCAGTGGCTGGGTGAGCAGCATGGAAACCTTTTGAGCCGGTTTCCACTCAGCAGTTGCCCCCAGAGGAGAAGGAAGCCACCCACAACGGCTCTTTTTCTATTGTCCACAGAAGGCTCTAGCTCAGGAAAAGTGGGGCTTTGAGTCAGGTTAGGACACGTGGACCACAGGCCTAAATATAAATCTTAAAACTACGAAACTTCTAAGAGAAAGCACAGGAGGAAATATTTTAAATCTTTGGTTAGGCAAACATAGATACAATACCAAAAGCGTAAGCCATAAAAGGAAAAATTAGTAAATTAAGCTTCATTAATTCATTGTTTAATTTGTTCTTCAAAAGACAGCTTGAAAGAAATGAAGACAGGTCACAGACTGTGAGAAAATATTTGCCAATCATATGTAATAAAACATGTGTATCCATAAATATAAAGAACACAGCCCCAAAATAAGAAATCCAAAAGCATAATTTTAAAATGGTGAAAGACTTGACATTGCATCAAGAGAGACATTCAAATATCTAAACTCATGAAAACGTATTCGACCTCATTAGTCATCAGAGAAATGCAAATTAAAACTACAAAGAGATACTATTACACACTCACTAGAATGACTAAAATCAAAAAGACAGATAACACCAAATATTGGCAAGATGCGGAGAAAATTGGAAACTACATTGTTGGTGGAAAGGTAAAATGGTACAACTACTTTGGAAAAGTTTGGCAGTTTCTTAATATAAATTTGTCATGTGGGCCAGCAAATCCACTTCCAAGAGAAAAACATGTTTGTGCAAAAAATTGTACACAAGTATTCATAAGATTTTTTTTTAATTTATTTTATTTATTTATTTTTGGCTGCATTGGGTCTTCGTTGCTGTGTGCGAGCTTTCTCCAGTTGCAGCAAGTGGGGGCTACTCTTTGTTGTGGTGCGTGGGCTTCTTGTTGCAGTGGCTTCCCTTGTTGCGGAGCACAGGCTCTAGGCGCGCGGGCTTCAGTAGTTTTAACACGTGGGCTCAGTAGTTGGCTCGCAGGCTCTAGAGCACAGGCTCAGCAGTTGTGGCGCATGGTCTTAGTTGCTCCGTGGCATGTGGGATCTTCCCCGACCAGGGCTCGAACCTGTGTCCCCTGCATTGGCAGGCAGATTCTTAGCCATTGCGTCACCAGGGAAGCCCTATTCATAGCAGGATTATTCATAATAGTCAAATGTCTGCCAGCTGATGAATGAGTAAACAGAAAGCAGTATATTCATACAATGGAATACAATAAATAAAAGCAATAAAAAGAAGTGGATAAATCTCAAAAAAGAAAACATTTTGGTAAGTGAAGAAACCAGATGAAAACAACCACGAAATTGTGTGATTCCATGTATATTCAATGTCCAGAGCAATGTAAAAAGAAGATAAGTTAGTGGTTGCCTGCGGCTGGGGGTGAGAATGGGATTGACTGATGAAGACTGTCAGCCCCGGGGACCTTTCCAGGAGGTGTTCTAAAACCGGATTGTGGTGATGGGCGCACAACTCTCTGAATATACTAGAAACCGTTGAATCAAGTACAAATCTCTGATAATGAACGTAACTACTAATGAACTGACTTTCTTCCAGTCATTACAGCAAATACTCTCTTATCTGTGTTGTCCATGATGAACATTTGGAAGTCTGTGACGTGCATGGGCTGGCAGGCCTCAGCACAGAGGTGGTTCCTGCTGGGTTCCTCATCCCCTTTGTGATGTGCACGGTTTGTGAGTGCACGTGGCCCACGTGCCAGAACAGAACAGGAGGCAGCCCAAGGCAAATTCGAAAACAGAACAGGGTCTGGTCCTAGCTCATTTACTCAATAGCCATGAGTCCTTGGACCAGACCCTACTCCTCACTGAACAAGTTCTTTCTATGAAATAGAGAGTTGGGCTGAAGGACTATATTTGAATTATCTTAAATCCTCCTGCTGTCATAGTGTTTCCCAGGCCAAGTTGGAAAATTCTCCTTGGCTCCAGACCTCTGTCACTGAGAAAGAACTACCCATACACACCTTTCCCACAGGGGATGTGGAGGCCCCTTTGTTCGGCCTCACACCAACCAATATCCTATTTTGATGAAAATGCACAAGCCAGAAAACTTCAAATATAGGGTTCCATTCCCCCGATTGTTGGTACTTATCCTCAGAGCGACTGTCCCCCTGAGCCCCACGCCATCTCTCCCCTGCTTAATGGCTTCCAAGAACTTCCTTGGAGGCGCCCTCCATGCTGCTCGTCACCATGGGCCCCTTTGTCCTCTCACCCTCATTTAGTCCACAGACCCCGTGACATCTGAGGAGGCTGCTGAGGGTTCCATGCACAGTGCAGAGGAAGCCCTGGAGTCAGGTCATCTAGACAAGAACCAGCATCACCACCTGCCATCCGTGTGAACCTGGAGAGTGGCTTCAACTGACTGTGCCTCAGTTTCTACATCTGTGAAATGAGAGTAATCGTGCCCCAGCCCACAGAGCCATTGTGAGAATTAGGTGAGACGAGACATGCAAATACTTTAAATCACACCTGATGTGTAGTAAGTACAAAATATGTGTTATTATTATTAATAATAATGTAAATGAGACAAATTGGCAAAAAGAACTCGATACAGGAGTGCAGATCTCTTACCTCTTATATGATTCAGTAAGAAATCACTCCAGGAGGGCTTAGGACTTACATGACATCCAGGTCCATGATTTTTCCTGCAACTGCTTTATGGAAGCTACCCCAAATACTGAAGACTGAAGGAGTATTTCTGTCCCTTTAATTCACATGCACGGCTTAGAACCAGCTTCCTACATGTTCTGTTGACAATTCAGATCTCCTGGCAGTTAATTCCAAGCCCACCCCTCCATCTCCCACACGGGGGCTGATAGAAAGCTGAGAAACTGAGTGCCCCACCCACCCTGGGGGCTGGAGCTGAAGAGGGAGACCTCTGTTCAAATTCCCAGCGTGTTTCTTTAGGATCTGATGCCACTGAAAGTGAAAGAGGCAGGGAAAGTGTGGTGTGTTGTCGGGTTTCCCAGCTCCTTGCAGGTAAGCAAGACTTGTATTTTCAGCTTAGCCCTTTCTCAGCTCACAAGCTCAGAACTAGTAGAGGTCTGGAGGCCAGGCCTCGCAACAGGCTGCCTGCATGCAGGCAGGCCTGAATCCCCTACCGGGATAGCAGAGATGTCTCTCTATCTGAGCATCCTAACACTGCTGCCGCTGAGCTGAGTTGAGTTAGAACAGGCCCGGGTTGCCATTTCCACGGCCTCAGATCTGTGGGTGATACATCATTTTATGGCTGTCACATCTGCCTCTTCCACATTCTTGATTTCTTTTGTTCAAGTGAAGAGAAAACCCTCATTTGCCCTGTGCAATCGACCCACAGTCTCTGCTTGGAGCTGAGCACCAGGGGATTGGTGAGTGCACGTGGCCCACGGTTCCTCCACATCTGTTTTCTGTCCCTTAGTGGCTGGGTGGCCTCCTGGCTCGTCTGACTCCCCAGCTTAGATGGATGTGCAAAGTCCTTATTCTCCGTCCCTGGGGATGAGGAGCCTTGCTTCCTTGTTGTTTACATTTTTAAAATTACACAGTGATTACATGTTCAAATTAAACATCCGAACAAAGAGGAGGCATGAAGAATAAAACTTGAAAATCCTATTTCCACCCATTCCACTCCCCTTCCCAGGGGTAACTCTTATTCACAGTTCATTGGAGATCCTTCAGGACCGGTTTTTATTTACATATATACCTATATTCAAATAGATTTTTTAAAATGCAGAGCAACAGCCTTGTTCTTGTTCCTTGTTCTGACTTAACCTAGGAATTTTTCTATACCAGACCCTCATTCCTTTTACTTTATGAAGAGTATTCTGTAGTTTGGATGTGTTACAATTTATTTGACTAATGTTCTTTTTGTAGACATGTAAGGTTCTCATTTTTTTCCTATGACAAACAATGCTGAAATGAACATCCTGGAACATGTAACTATATGTGCCTCTGTGGGTACTTCTACGATGTGGATTTTAGAATTGGAATCTTGAGTCCAAGAGTTTGCAAAGTCTTTCTTTGGATAGAGACCAACAAATAGTTTTATCAGGTATCTATATGAGAAGTTTTTTTTTTATTTCTTTTCTTGAGTTTGTTATCTTTCTCTCTACAACTATTTCAAATTTTTATGCTGTCAAGTCCTCCAGTCTCTTCCATTATGGCCTGGAAATTTTGCCTTGCTAAAAAGATGTCCCCACTCCAGAATTATAAAAAGGCCATCCTTTCTCCTTCAAATACTTCTTCGTGTGGATCCATAGCCGCTTGGAGAGCCGTTTGTCTTGCCTTGGCTAACATCAGAACTTTCCAACTATTGTTGATTTCTAATATGTTTTTGTATCTGGTAGGACAAGTCTCCTATCTTTCTCTTGTTCAAAATGTTCTTCGACATTCTCACACTTTTTCTCTTCCGGAAGAATGTTAGAATCAACTTATCATATTTTAAAATCGGCACAGTTGTATCTGCACCATACTGCCTTCAAACCTGTTGATGGAGACCTTAATTCTCTCAGGCAGAAACTACCTAATGAGGTCAAATGCTCCAACCAGCTGTGTTGATGGAAACCTCTTCTGAACATGCTAGAAGATCCACAGGGAGGGACTTCCCTGGTGTTCCAGTGGTTAAGACTCCACGCTCCCAATGCAGGGGGCACAGATTCAATCCCTGGTCGGGGAACAAAGATCCCACATGCTCCACAGTGCAGCCAAAGAAAAATTTTTTTAAAAAAAAGAAGATCTATATTTATTAATCTTTGTCCCCTCTGCCCCCTGCATCAGTGCAACCTGACCCTCATTGACCCAGTAAACACTGAGTGAATAGATTCTAGGACAAGAGCAATGAGCTCTTGTTATAGACCCACGGCATTGGCTCTTCCTTACAGCCTTGTACAACCCTGAGCAAATAGCTTTACTTTATGACAGTTGGCTTTCTCATCAGTAACATGGTCACAGTCTTACAAGTCCTGCCTACCTCTCGGTGATTCTAGAACCAAATGTGTGCCATGCGGTGTCAGAACACTAGGAGAATGAGCTAAGGTGAAACTCCCTAATGAAATGGAAATGGGAGGAGGTGGAAAGACAGGTAAAAGCTAGACAAGAAAGAAAATGTTCTCCTTGGACTGTTTGCTACCCATCCCCCAACCACCCACAGAAGGCTCTAGAAGAGACAAAAGACATCCTGTTCTCAGGATCCCTGGAAGTCTTAGGGAGCTGCCTGGGACCTGGGGGAGTAAAACACCTCCAAAAATGATGGATGAATCTCTGCTTAAAACATCTGACAAAATTGCAAAAGAGTGTACAGAGCCCAGACCCAGCAATGACTCCTTCTCTCCTTATCCTTACCTGTCTCTGCTCCTCCTTGGCATTCTGTCTGTTGGAAATCAGACCGAGGAAAACGATGGTCTTTAATTGAAACTTACAATGTACCAGATGCTGTTCGAAGCACTTTTTCATCCTTAAGGAAACCCTGTGAAGTGGGGATTATTGACATCCACATTTTATGGTTGAGGAAATAGAGGCACAGAGAGGTGAAGTGACTTGCCCATCATCACACAACCAATAAGAAGTAGAATCTACATAGAACCCAGATAGTTGGGCTCCAGCGACTATGTGCCCATCCACCAAATCACACTGCTTCTTATGCAAAATCACAATTTTCTTTTTTTTTTTTTTTTTTTGTGGTACACGGACCTCTCACTGTTGTGGCCTCTCCTGTTGCGGAGCACAGGCTCCGGACACGCAGGCTCAGTGGCTATGGCTCATGGGCCCAGCCTCTCCGTGGCATGTGGGATCTTCCCGGACCGGGGCACGAACCCGTGTCCCCTGCACCGGCAGGCGGACTCTTAAACACTGCGACACCAGGGAAGCCCCAAAATCACATTTTCAATGTGCTCTTTCTCTCTGTTGGTTACATGTATCTGAAGATCCTAAGAATCTTAGATATCCGTCTAAGAGATATATATTGATACTTATCTCCAAAGTAAGGTGTCTGGAGTGATGTTCAGCTAATGTTAATGTTAATTCATATTCAAAATGAAAATGCTTTGGAAACTATAACATACTTTAACATAAAAGATTTATTTGGTGTACATATCACTGTGCTGTATACCTGAAACTAATACAGTATTGTAAATCAACTAAATTTCGATTTTAAAAATGCATTAATTAAAAAAAGAAAAAAAGACTTCTGCATCCTAATTCCAGGAATCTGTGAATGCTACCTTATTTAGAAAAAGGGTCTTTGCAGATGTAACTAATTTTAGGTTCTTGAGATGAAGAGATCATTCTGGAGTATTGAGAAGTGATGGGGGCGTACCTAAGTCCAATGATAAGTATCTTCAGAAGAGAGACACAGGGGAGATGAGAAGATGTGAAGACAGAGATAGAGATCAGAGTTATGTAGCCACAAGCCAAGGAATGCCAAGGATTACCAACAGCTGTCACAAGCTGGTCATCTTACCCCAGAGCCTCTGGAGGGAGTGCAGACCTGCCAACATCTTGATTTTGGACTCTGGCCTCCAGAACTGTGAGAGAATAAATTACTGTTGTTTTATTACCTATCCGCCCCCCCCAAAAAAAAGATTTCTTGGTTTATATTTTTATGTACTCTCGCGTTTGTATTTCATATCTATTTCATTTTCAATATAATTTTTTCTGTTCAATGTATTTTTGTGTTCTTGTAATCTGCTAAAAAGTCATAAAATATGATATATTTAATTCCTATATAAGATTTATTAGAACTGTTTTTTATTTGTCACTTATCTGTACCTATTTGAATCCTTCTATTTTGTGAATAGTATGTTGCTGTCATTTTTGAAATTATATCTTAAAATTTTTATTCTTATGCAGCATTTTCAGTGTAATTACTACTGACTAGATGACTCTAAGTGAGATATTTCCTTTAATTTTTTGAAAGATATGGATGAGGCTATTTGACATTAGTTCTTTTTCTTTTAAAATTTAAAAATCAAATTATATTGAAGGATTTCTACCCCAAATGTTCCCACCTTCAGCCACACTCTCACGAGGCAACCACTTAAACCTTTTTCTCTTTATTTCTTCTGGAGAACCAAACATTTATCTAAGTAATGTTATGTCTCTATTTCCTCATTTATCAGCCTTAGTTAGGATCTCCTATTTCAAAAATATTTTGTACATATCTTTTCCCCATTTCTCTGTCTGAATTACTACCTTTCACTTGTTCATTCTTCTAGGAATTCTTGGTTTATGCCAGGTAATAACCCCTTATAGTTTCATGCAATTGCATTACTAGCTGACCTCTATATCTTAGCTGTCTCATTGAGCAGAAGCGTGCATTTTGATGTAATGAAAGCTATCAACTTTTTTTCCTTACAGTTTTTGCTTTTGAAGTTTAGTTTAAGGACTTTTCAACACTCTTAGCTCTCCACTGATTTCAGATCTTTATTTTCACATTTAGGTCTTTAATCCAGCTAAAGTCTATCCCTGTATCAGGATTAGGTAAGGGTCAAATTTCATTTTTATTCTTCTTCACATGGTGAGATTGTTTTCCCAAATCATTCACTAAGCAAACTGTTGTTTCTCCATTAATTTATTCTTATAGTTTATCTTATATTAAGTCTCATACAAACAAGGATCAGTCTTTAAGTTATTATGTTCCCTTGATCTGTTCATCTGTTCTCGTGCCAATTTCACTGTCTTTATTAAATTATCATCTTTCAACATGTCTTAATATTTGGCAGGGCACACTCACCCTTTGTTTTCTCTAAAACTGACTTCACTATTCATAGATTTTTATTCCTTCATATACGTTTTAAAATAAATTTAGTTGAGTTCCTCAAAAAAGATCCAAGTGGAATTGTCTGATATTGCATTTCATTCATAGATTAATTTAGGAAGAATCAACATCTTATAATATTAAATTGTCCAATCTAAGAGAATGGGACATCTTTGTAAATATTTATTCAGATCTTCAATCTCCTTTATTAGAGTTAAGTTTTCCCATAGAGGGATTTTTGTATTGGATAATTTCTAGATATTTTATACTTTTAGTTATTGTAATTTATATTTAATTTTATAGTATTTACTGGTCAATTTTGCTGGTGTAGGAAAGCATTGACTTTTTTTTCAAATTTATTAGTAATTTATTATATTATAGAGTAAATGCTCCAAGTAAAAGAAAAGAATTTTAAGATTGGATAGCAAAAACTTAGGTATATTAAAACTCCACATAATGTCCACTGTGTGTAAAGTGACATTAAAAAAGTAAATAAGATTGAGCAATTAAGGAAAAGCAAACTGATATAACTACTGGTATACTTACTGATGAGCATCATTAAGAAGTAGGACAGCAGGGATCCTTGTTCCCTCTTCTTGCCCCAAACACGGGCAGTTGTCCAGGGGAAGAGCTTTCATAACTGGATTCCAGATGCTTTTCTGTCTTTCCACCCAGACTGGCCACTAGAGTTCTGCCTCTTCCAGGAAGCCACGTCTCCATCACCAAAACTGTTGGACTTGTGACTTGATTATTCCCTTCTTCCAAGGAAAGTTAGCCTGTTTGTCTTGGTTCCCTTTGTTCCTGAGTCTCTCAGGGGTGACACAGAGGGCCCACGTGAAGTCTGCACATACGCTTGGTTGTCTCACAGGAGAGGAATGCTGAGGTTGTGGGATTTATTTCAGTTTCTTTGAAGTAGGAACCAAGCCTGCTTGTGTCTCAATGGGAGAGATGAGCTCGTCTATCCGAGTTCCTCACTGCATTTTTCAATTCGATGTTACTGCTTCAATTCCAACAGATGTTTTTCCCCCAGGATTATCCTGCTGAATTGCTGAGTCTTGGAGGACTCCTCTTCTCTCCACTGTCCTCAAATCTTCTTCTTGTTCTAACCAAGAGATCAGAGTGGGTTTCAATGATTGATACCCTGCTGTGGTCAGGTTCTTGCAGTTCTCCAGCATCACATCTCTGAAAAGAGTCCAGTAAAGTCCACTCTTCCTGGGTGAAGTCCACAGCCACATCAGCGAAGGTCACTGAGTCCCGAGAACAATTTCTCAAACACTCAGTCATCATCCTTTCTGCCTCTATCTTTTCCTCAAGAAGGCAGAAAGGGTCCTTAGAAGGACACTTTTTTCCATTTTCATTTCTTGTGGGTACTGAAAACAATTCATTATATATATGATATACACATCATATTTATATTAGACACCACTGGTCAAGACTGCAGCTGGATATTTGAAAGGAAGAAAGATGAAGTTTTTTATTCAGTTGACATGCTTGAGCTTCCTTGATGGATGTTGGAGAAGCTTGAGGCCTGGGCTTCCCTTTAATTTATCTCTGGCTTATTCCTTTATGTGTTCAGTAGATAATTAAGAAGTTATGAGCAGTTGAGAGCAGAAACATATTCAGAAAATGTCTTGGCATTATAATTCAAAGTTCCAAGCACACTCTGAACCACACGATGACCAGCATGACTCCAGCACTGATTTTTTTTTTTTTTTTTTTGCAGTACGCAGGCCTCTCACTGTTGTGGCCTCTCCCGTTGCGGAGCACAGGCTCCGGATGCACAGGCTCAGTGGCCATGGCTCACGGGCCCAGCCGCTCCGCGGTATGTGGGATCTTCCCGGATCGGGGCACGAACCCGTGTCCCCTGCATCGGCAGGCGGACTCTCAACCACTGCGCCACCAGGGAAGCCCCAGCACTGATTTTTATAAGTTGATTTTGAAAACTTACTGAATCATTTGTTGATTCTTTTGTTTTTTTCTAGTTAGTTGTTCATTATACCTCTTATTTCTTTTTCTTTCGTTGTAGCATTGTCCAGGATCTCCAGAACAAGATTAAATGGTGGCAGTGGTAGTGGGCACGTTTATCTTGTAATTAACCATAAAATAAGTTGGGAAGTGTTCTCTCCTCTTTACTGGAAGAGGAGCAATTTGTAAAAATTGGTATTCTTTAAATGTTTGGCGAAATTGTCTATTTGAAAACATCTGAAACCTGGGGATTTCTTTTTCAGGAGCTTTTATTACAAATTCTATTTCTTTAATGATTATAGAACTATTCATGTATCTATTTTATATTGCTGAATTTTGGTAGTTTGTGGTTTTTAAGGAATTGGTCCATTTCTTCTACGTTATCAAATTTATGAGCATTGAGTTTCTTGTAGTATTTGTTACTTATTATTTTAATGGCTGCAGGATCCTTTGTGACATTGGTGATTTGTGTCACCTCTTTTTGTCAAGGGGTTTGCCAATTTTATTGATTTTTTTTGACAAATGAGTTTTTTGTTTCATTAATTTTCTCTCTTGTTTTTATTTTCATTGACTTCTGCTTTTTTGTTGTTGCCGTTTGTTTTGTTCCTTCTGTTTGCTTTTTATTGTTGTTTTCTCCTTTCTTTTCTATTTCCAGTCTTTTGAGTTAGGAATTTAGACTACAGATATATTTTCTCTTTTCTAATGTAAGGATTTAGTGCTGTAAATCCCTCTCAGCCCAACTTTGATATGTTGTATTTTTTATTTCATTTATGCAATTTTTTTTATTTTTTAAGTTCTTTTGAGACTTCCTCTTTGACCCATGGATTATTTAGAAGTGTATTGTTTAATTTCCAAGAATTTGGAAAGTTTTCTGTTGTCTTTCATCTACTGATTTTTTTTTAATATCTTTAATGGAGTATAATTGCTTTACAATGTTGTGTTAGTTTCTGTTGTACAACAAAGTGAATCGGCTATATGTATACATATATCCCCATATCCCCTCCCTCTTGAGCCTCCCTCCCACCCTCCGTATCCCACCCCTCTAGGTCATCACAAAGCATTGAGCTGATCTCCCCTGTTCAGCTTCTGACTTCTTGATTTGATTTTATTATGGACAGAAAACATACTCTCTATGATTTCAATTCTTTTAAATTCATTAAGGTTTGTTATATGACCTAGGACATAGTCATCATGGTGAATGTTCCATGAACACTTAAGTAGAATGAGTATTCTGCTATTGTTGGGTGGAGTGTTCTATAAACGTCAGTTAGATCTATTAGGCTGATGATATTGTTCACTCATCTGTATTCTTGCTGATTTTATCTCTGGTAGTGCTACCAAATATTGCAAGTTGGGTACTGAAATACCCAACTACAACTGTGAATTTGTCTATTTCTCTTTTCATCTCTATCAGTTTTTGCTTCATGTATTTTGAAATGCTGCTAGGTGCTGCACACATACTCAGGATTGCTACATCCTAGTGGGTTGATTAATCCTTCATCATTATGCAGTGCCCACTTTTGTTCCTAATAATTTTCCTTGCCCTGAAGTTTACTTTATTTGATATTATTATGGTCACTCTTACTATTTTCTAATTCCTATTTACATGATACATCTTTTTACTTCCTACTTATCTATGCTATCTGTGAAGTCATTTTCTTAGTCTGTATATAATTGATAAATGTGTATTATTCACTCTATTTTTAATTTTTTTCCAACTTTACTGAAGAATAATTGATCTCTTTTAATTGGTTTATTTAAATTAATCATTGATGTGTTAGAGCTTAAGTTCTGCCATTTGGTATTTGTTTTCTATTTGTCCCTTTGTTTCTCATTCCTCTATTTTTTTCTTGTTTTCTTGTGAGTTACTTGAATGTTTTTTCTTTCTTTATTTGTAATATTCTTTTTTTTTAATTGTTTTTTTTTATTTTTGGCTGTATTGGATCTTCATTGCGGTGCACGGGCTTCTCATTGCGGTGGCTTCTCTCATTGTGGAGCACGGGCCCTAGGTGCGAGGGCCTCAGTAGTTGTGGCGCACGGGCTCAGTTGCTCCGTGGCATGTGGGATCTTCCTGGCCCAGGGCTTGAACTCGTGTCCCCTGCATTGGCAGGCGGATTCTTAACCACTGTGCCACTAGGGAAGCCCTCCAAATACAGTCTCATTGAGGATTGGGGTTTCAACACATGAATTTTGGGAGACACAATTCAATCCATAACGTTGTTTTTTTTTTATGTTTGGAGAGCTTCCTTTAACCAACCTTTAGATGTAGATCAGATAGCAACAGATTCTCCTAATTTTCTTTCATCTGAGAAGTCTTATTTTCCATTCATTTCTGAAGGATAATTTTGCCAGATATAGAATTCAAGGTTGACAGTTCTTTTCTTTTATAACTTGAAAGGTGTTGTGCTGCTAAGTTCTGGCTTGATGGCTTCAGATGAGAAATCCAGTGTCATTAATTTGGTCTTCCTGTATAGTTAATGCATCATTCCTCTCTGATTATTTTTAAGACTTTTTTTTTTGTCTTTAGTTTATCAGAAGTTTAATCATGATGTGTCTTTGTTTGGATTCTTTGGGTTTATCCTATTTGGGTTTCACTTAGCTTCTTGACTCTGAAGTTTTATGTCTCTTGCCAAATTTATGAAGTAATTAAACATTATTTCTTTGGTATAATGAAAGAACTATTTGAGTATTTTTTCAGCCCCACTCTCTTTCTCATTCCCTTCTGGGACCCTGATGATAGGATGTTATATATTTTAAATATTTAGTTACATATCTGTTTCACAGATCCCTGAGGCTCTGTTCATTTTTTTTCAGTCTATATTTTTGTTTTGTTCATATTGTATAGACTCAGTTGATCTATCTTCAGGTTCATGGATTCTATCCACTGTCATCTTTACTCTACTATTGAGTCTACCATGTGAGGTGTTTTTTTTTAATATTTGTTATATTTTTCAGTTCTATAATTTCCATATAGCTGTCTTTTGTATTGATAATTTCTATTTTTTGCTGAGATTTTCTATTTTTTCCTTTGTTTCAAGAGAATTTGTAATTGCTTGTTGAAGCATTCTTATTAAATACAAGGATTTTAAAATCCTTATTAAATAAATTCAGCATCATAGTCATTTCAGTACTGGCATTTTTTTTAATTTTAGTACTGGATTTTTTTTTCCTCATTAAAAGTGTGGTTTTCCTGGCTCTTGGTATGATGAGTGAAATTTTATTGTATCCTTCACATTTTGGTTATTATATTTGGAGATGAGTGAACTTTTATTGTATCCTACACATTTTGGTTATTATATTAGGAGACTTTTAAATGCTATTTAAATCTATTTTATTAGGCACTCACCCTTTTTAAGTTTAATGTCTAGATTCTGGCCTAATTTTGTGAGCTGTAGTTCCAGTGACAGTTTAGTTTTCAGAGCCCTTGACGTTTTATTCTGGTCTGCTTCATTCTTTGGCATTTCTGGGGCTCTTGCTCAGTCCCTGCAGGTGTTGCCTGAAGGGGTGGAAGTTGCTTTTCTGGGTCACCTAGAGTGCAAGGCCACCTTCAGCCAAGGGAGGTGGAGAGACTGAAGCCACAGGGCCTGGATCTTCTCATGCCATTGGATGGAGAGTGAAGCCATGCCAGGCTGTGCTGATGCTTCCCCACGGTGGATCAGTCTACCCACCAGTCCCCAGAAGAAGGGGTGGAGAAGGGCTTGGGTCAGCCCAGTGTGACTTTGAAGGCAAATGGAACCCTCTGATGTGCCCCCTTGTGAAGTGGGAGTTAGCATTCCACCCCACCCCCCACCATTTTGGCTCTGTTGGGTTTCTCCTTTCTGGGTTCTTTGCCAATGCCTTTCTTGTCTGTTTGTTTGTTTGTTTGCTTGTCTATGCACATTGGTGATTCCAGGTTTCAGGCCTCTCTGGCACCCATATGAGGCATATAGGAGATAAAAGAACTCACCACATCATCAGTCCTGAAGTCCTGAGGTCTCTAAGTAGTCCACCTCTTCTTTCCAGCTTTCAGAATCCTTTATTCTTGTCTGTTGGATTATTTCCGGGCTATTTAATTGTTTTTTTGGGGGGATGGGTGGGGGAGGGATAAATGAGCCTACACTTTCTTGTTCTGGAACTGGAAATGCTATTAAAGATTTTGCATATGGAAAGAGGAATGAACCATTTAAATTGCATGGCTGCAAGAGCCACTTCTGGGCCTTGGTACAGAGTGGGCACTCTGTAATCATTATTGGTTGAATGAATGAAAAAAATGGAGTTTTCATACTTTAATTTCAGTGTCCTGGAGGCATGTGTAAGACAGAGCCCCGTTTTCCTGAATTCTTGGACAAGTACTTCTCAGGGCTTTTAGGCTTCATCTTTCTGAGAAAAGACCACAATGAACTGGTGGCCTAAAGGTAGGAGATTGCTATTGTTTGAAAGCGGATGACACTACTATGTCCTTATATCTGTCTATCCATCCATCCGTCTGTCCATCCATCCATCCATCTCTCTGTATATATATATAATCACCTCGAGGATCATTATTCTTTTCTCTTTTCCAAAAAGAAGAAAACTTGCTCTTCAGTATTCAGACATACTTAGCATAATAAGTCAGGACTCGAAAACACCCCCTTAGCTAGAATCTTTCTTCAAGAAAAAGGCCAGTATTTAAGATACAGAAATGATAACATTTTTGAAATTTTACTCTTAGTAACACCAGATTTACATGACAGAATGTCAGCACTTTTTAAAGATGTTAATGTTGAGATTTCAATGAGATTTCCTTCAGCTCGTATTTCCTTTTCTCTGTGAATAGTATGAAGCCTCTCAGATGTGGCTTTTTAAATAAAAACATCTTAATGAAGCAGTAAATAATTCTACGGTGAGGGGATCAACTGTGAGGGGTGTGTTTCACAAAGGATCACACTCGCAGGTTTTGTTTTTGTAAATCTGAATTTTACTCCCCAGTGGATACCCCACTTTTTGTATTCAAGAGATGAAATACATAAGGAATTCATTAAGAAATCAGGCTTTGGTGGGACAGCTTTGATTTGACACTTTTGAAATATGATCTAGGTCACAGTGGTGAATGGTGCAAACCTCTTTTTTGGCAACGGCATCTGGACTTGATTATTTTAAATTAGGTTGTGGGGTGCTGGCATCCACCCCTCTGCAAAACTGCTACTGCAGACAGCCCTTGTTCCCCGATATGATATGGCAGATTAGATGAGTTCTGAATACTTAGAAATAAACTTTTATATTCTCAACTTTGTTGTTTCAGTAGCCCATTTTTATAAGCTTTTAGAATGTCACCTATTATCTTTCATTAGTAATGATGGCTTTCATGCCCAAGATAAATTAAACCTGGAGCATTTTATTAATATTTAACTTCTTCCTTCAGAAGCATAAGTGACACTAAATAGGTTCTTCAGCGAATATTTATTAAACGAATGGAAAATTACCCCCAAGGTAATCTATCATTAAGAACACGCAGTTGTGTTCCGGGAGGTCTGTGGGCGGCTCTGTGCCTACCTGCACACTTTGTCCCACGGGCTTCATTCTCTTTCCATCTCAAGTGTTCAGGAATTCAAAACCCAACTGTCTCCTTCACTCCACCCTGACTGCAGTCAAACAAGAGGGTGTAAAATTGGGTTTAAACCCAGTTTTCGGCAGCTAATAGGTACAGTTTTCTGATTTCAGGAATGTTTATATTTGAAAGTTGATTTTTCAGGATCAGAGTCTGGTTAAAAAAGAAAGAAAAAACACACTTTAACATCTAAAGAGTTTACCAACTGTATTTCCTCTTATATGTTGTTTCAGAAATAGTCACACAGCCATTTCTTAAATAATTTCATAGAAACCAAATTCCAAGTGTGTTTATGTTTCAGAGATGAATGGTTATTTTGATGAGCTTTCAAATTTGTAAGGGCTTTATAACAAATATTTTGGGAAGAGATTGTGCACCAAGAAGAAATGGAATGCGGATCTTCATTTGTACCCACACGTCAGGGTGACACAATTGGATCCCACTTATTCTTCTCCGCAAGACTTAGCTTAAAAGCACCCAAGGGTGTAGAGTATTAGCATCTGTCACATTATATCTCAAAGCTCTCCAAGAAACTGCAACTCATTTAACCCACCCCCCAAAACCCACTTACAGATGAGAAAAGAGACAGGGAAACTAACTTGCCTCTCGTCCTACAGCCAGGATGTCACCAAGACCTGTTCTTGACTCCTATTCACTCCATTTGCTATACTTTTCTCTCTATCACACAGCAATCCAAAATGGGCTAAAAAGAGCCCTGGAAGATAAAATCCTGGGAAAACAATAATTTCCAAAAGGGCCCTCGAATCTCCCTTAATTTCTAATCAACGTGACTTTCCTTTGTTCCACTGAACTGTAACATTCTTTGTGTCCCACTCACCACCTTCTACTTTTAAATTTGGGATTTTTTTCCCTTCAAATGATGGTGTTTGGGGTTTTTTTGTGGGTTGTTTTTTTTTTTTTTTTTGGTGTATCAAAAAATAACTTATAAATCACAAAGTGAGAGAAACGCATTTATTTGTTAGAGAATAGGTGTTTAGAGTCTTGGGAACATTATTGATATTCCTGGGCTATTGTTTCCGAATCACTTTTCATCTGTTTCTGGACAGGCAGAGCAGACTCTTCCACGTTAAGAACAGAGGACTCTGGAGTTTTTCAGGAAGATAGAATTTCAATAAGGGTCTCTCAGTTTCTTAGCTCTATGACCTCAGGCAACGTTTTGAGCCTCAGTTTCCCCTTCTATGAAATGAGGTGGGACAAGCTGCTTCCCAGAGGTGTGGGGCAATTCCACAAGGCTTAGGTAATCAGATACCCGACCCACTTAGGGCAGAGCCCTGATTCCAGCGATGACCAATCAGAATGGATGCACACAACCGACGGCCAATCAGAATGGCGCCCACAGCCAGCCTCAAACTGAGCTCTGACTAAGCGGGTCACGCAGAGCATCCAGCTTGGTGCTGATTGAATGTCTACTGACTGACTGTGGCTGAGTTTGGGCTCCCTCAGGAGCAGACCCTGAAATGAAGATTAAAGTGACAGCAGTGTATCTGGGAGGTGATCCCGGGAAGCACCTGCAGGGGAGTGGGAGGCACTGACATCTCTCCAGGGATGGATATCAGTGAGAGGGTCACTCTGTGGACATCAGGGGCTCAGTCCTGCTGGGAACCTCTCAGTTGACTGCTTGGAGAGTCAGAAGGCTGGTTAGTGGCCCTACTCCTGCCCCTCTGGCTGAGGGCTGCTCAGCACATTCTTGCCCACTCTGCACAAGCTCTTGCAGCCACAGGCGCTGGCTGTAGGTGTCACAGATGGGCAGACATGAGCTCTGAGGGAACGTGGCATCCACAGCGTCTGCTACGACTGCTATTACAGGTTTTGCAAAAGAGGACTCAGCATTTAGCGAGTCTCCAAGGGGACAGTGGTCACTTTCAGCAGAGAGTTAAACCTAGGACTTTGGAGGACCTGGAAGCACCCTGCCTGGCTGTGCCGCCTCTCCCTGTTCTCTGCACGGTGAGCAGGCCTGGCCTGATGCTCAAGTTCAACTCCGGGCACCGACAGCAGGCCTTCACCCCAGTCAGTCACTGGGCGAGTTGCGCTCCCAAGGTAAGGCGCTCACTACAACTGAGACAGACCCTGAAGGAGCTGACAGCTGGGGCAACAAGCCCTTCCTTCAAGGAGTAACTGGATGGCGTGTCTGTCCAGTACGTTCTAGAATTCTGGCAGGCGGCAGACTCTCAGCTGCCCAGGGCCACCCCCTCTGAGGGTCCTTCTTTGGAGAAAAAAACCTCCAAGCGCTGACATGTGGAGTGAAAGAACTGGCTCACTCCTAGGAGGCCGCTAGCCCCAAACTCCCTCAGCCAGCTTCTCAGCACCTGACTCTTCAATACGAGCAGATGGATGAAGATCACCATCGTGGGAGGGACCAAAACAAATGAACGCATCAAACATAATCAGAATTATTTACACACACATTCCTGTGGTTGGATATCATCAGAAATAGAAGAGAAAATTCGGCATTTGTGAATTGAGAAGAATTATCAGAGACCAAAAAAAAAGCAGCCTAAATTAATTTTTTCTTTTTTTTTTTTTTTTTTTGCGGTACGCGGGCCTATTACTGTTGTGGCCTCTCCCGTTGCGGAGCACAGGCTCCGGACGCGCAGGCTCAGCAGCCATGGCTCACGGGCCCAGCCGCTCCGCAGCATGTGGGATCCTCCCGGACCGGGGCACGAACCCATGTCCCTTGCATCGGCAGGCGGACTCTCAACCACTGCGCCACCAGGGAAGCCTCCTAAATTAAATTTTTTTTACAAGTTCAGTAGGTGGCATGGAAGATAAAGTTAAGGAAATATCAGGGTAAGAAGGATGGAAAATATAAGAAAATTAGAGAATCATTCTAGGAGGAACAATATCGAATTACCAAAGGTATAGAAAGAAAGAACAGAAAAAAAAAATGTTAAATGTTAGCAGATTCGCATTCACTTGGGTTTTTTTAATTAAATGCTTCCGCTTCAGCCAAATGTTCTAGCCGAAGCTGAATTAAAGAATATGGGGCTTAGAGATATCTACTTCTGCCCCAAACAGGGAAAATTGATAATCCTAAACTTCCATAGAGAAAAAAAATACAGATCTTCTATTGTGACAGCCACTGTGGATGTCCCCAGCTCAGAAGCCTGCAGTATGGCCCCTCCTGGGGGAAGAATCATATCCAGGTCAACTAGGGCCCCTTGGCCAGTTACTGGACAGGGTGTGTTTTGGCACAGCCCTGACCAAGGAAATGCAGGGAGACATCTACTGGGACTGTTTAATGTTACTGCTACTCTCCTGTTACTCGCGCTGTGATGTGTGGAGCTGGTGCAGCCATCTTATCCCAATGAAGAGCACCATTGCTGACACACTGAGGAGGGAGGGGCAGAGCTGGAAAAACCCTGGGGCCTTTGAAGAGCATGGGAAGGTGCCAATCCAACCTTGGGATTGCTTCCTTCTAGACCTCTCCTTAAGGGAGCAATCAGTGTACTCATGCTACTTTTAGACATGTGTTATGTTCTGGGAAGAATCAGAACCATGCACCCCAAAATATGACGCTTTTGCATAAGGATCATTTTGAGCTGAAGGCAGTTGAGAAGCAGCAGATATAGGAAATGCTCTCTAGCCTCCCCCTATCTGCCTAAAAACAGGGCATAAGTTTCCCTTCATGAAGCTGTAACCCTCTCCCCTACCAGGAAGGGAAGAACCACCTTTATCGCTGGAGATGGAGGTGATAAGTCTGCATTAAAAAACCTTACTGAATAATCCTTATCTTTCACTACTTACTCCCGTATATTTACCTCCCCAGAATTTACTGCCTCTGGAAGCCTAAACCCCTCTCCTTTATCTAATTGCATCTCCACAGTTTATCACTTTGTTAAAATGACATAGAAGTCCCCAGGTCTAACCACCCCTTGGGGTCTTTACTTTTTTTCTGTAGAGGCCTCCATGTACACATAAAAATTAACATCAAATAAAATTTGTGTGCATTTTCTCCTGTTAATCTGTCTTTCACCTGTTTCATTTGCAAATGCAGCTACAGAAACTAAGAGGGTAGAGGAAATGTTTTGCCTCCCCTACAGTTCCTTGCTACCCAAGGCAGCTTAATTAATACACATACAAAGAATCAGAAATAATAGTAGCATGGAACTTTTCAGCAGCCATATGAGAAGTTAAAAGAGTAAGAGATTAGTAGAGAGTGTGCATTTCCCTCTGTCCTCACCAGCACTTCCAGTGGGTACCCCATGGTTTCTCACTGTCATTTTAATTTACATTTGCTGATAGCCAGTGAGACTGAGCATTTATCACAGATTTATTGGCCATGTAGATTTCTTCTTCTAGGAACTGTCCACTCGTTTATACACTTTGAATTCCTTGCTCTTTCCTTACTGATGTGTAAATTTCCTTTTGTCTTCTGGTACTAATCCCTTATTCTCCATGTTGAAAATGACTTCTCAGTCTGTAATTTGGGGAGATTAGGGCTTGCATTCTGGCTGTGTCATCTTTTTTTTTAAAGACTTTATTTTTTAGAGCAGTTTTAGGTTCATAATATAATTGAGAAGGTACAGAGATTTCCCTTATATCCTCTACCTCCTCACATGCATAGACTTTCCCATTATCAACATCACTCACCATAATGGTACATTTTTTACCGAGGATGAACCGACATTGACACATTATAATCACCCCCAAATCCATAGTTTACCTTAATGTACATTCTTTTTTTCATTTATTTCATTTATTTTTTTATCGAAGTATAGTTGATTTACAACACTGTGTTAATTTCTGCTGTACAGGAAAGTGACTCAGTTATACCCATATATACATTCATTTTTATATTCTCTTCCTAGGCTATTAAATATAGTTCCCTGTGCTATACAGTAGGACCTTGTTGTTTGTCCATTCTATATATAATTGTTTGCATCTACTAACCCCAAACTCCCAATCCATCCCTCCCCCATGCCCCCTCCCTCTTAGCAACTACAAGTCTGTTCTCTATGTCTGTGAGTCTGTTTCTGTTTCATAGATAGGTTCATTTGTGCCACATTTTAGATTCCACATATAAGTGATATCATATAGTATTTGTCTTTCTCTTTCTGACTTGTTCACTTAATATGATAATCTCTAGTTGCATCCATGTTGCTGCAAATGGCATTATTTCATCCTTTTTTATGGCTGAGTAGTTATTCCATTTTATATATATATATATATATATATATATAGAGAGAGAGAGAGAGAGAGAGAGAGAGAGAGAGAGAGAGGGAGGGAGGGAGTACACTCTTGATAATTGTACATTTTATGGGTTTGGATAAATGTATTATGATATATGTTCATCATGATGGTATTATACAGAATAGTTTCACTGCCCTAAAAATCTTCTAAGCTCTGCCTCTTCATCCCTTGCTCTCTCCCCTTTCAATGACAACCACTAAAGTTTTTAATGTCTCCATTGTTTGGCCTTTTACGGAACATAGTATAGTCAGAATCATCCAGTATGTAGGCATTTCTAGACTGAGTTATTTCTTCCTTTTTTTTAATTGAAGTATAGTTGATTTACAGTATTGTGTTAGTTTCAGGCATATAGCACAATGATTCAGTTATATATATATGTCATATATACATACACACATATATATGTGTATATATATATATATATATATTCCTTTTCAGATTCTTTTCCCTTATAGATTGGTTGTGTCATCTTTGAGACTAAACCAACTCCTTTGTGATCTTAGGCAAATTACTCAACTTCAGCCTCCTCTTTTCTAACCAGGTGATATAACCCAACTCACAGGATTGTTTGGGGCATTAAGTGAAATAAAGTATGTCAACAGGGTAGTAGATTAATATATGGAGGTAGCTTTTGTGATTTTTAAAGCCGGAAAGAACCCTAGAAATCATTGAGTCCATTGATCATCAAATTAATTCTATTTAGACAACACTTACCAGGTACCAGGGGCAGTTTTGAGAGTTTTACACATATTAGCCTATCTAATCCTCACAACCACGCTATTTGATAGATACTATTATTACCCCAATTTTAGTATAAGAAAACTGAGAAACAAAGAGACTAGGACGCTTGCCCAAGACATCTTGGAGTGGGTAAGCAAGATAAAGGTATTGATACAATTTCTGCTCTTTCATCAACTGGGAGGAGTGCTCGCAACAATTCAGTTTAAAAAATAAAGAATGTTGTTTAAACAGGAGATCATTTGAAAAGGACTGATAACCACTCCTTAGCTATTGCAAAGACATCTCAAGTTTCTAAAGAACTACTGGTTGAGACCTACAGCAGGGTGCGAGGAGCCACGGACCCAGACCTGAAGTATCAGCTACAGTCCTCCTTCCAAGCCCGCAGCGCCCCAGGCAGTGTTCCCTGATCATTTCCCATAAGTTTGCAAGAAATGCCATTGGATGCTGTAAAGAGGGACCATCCACCCTCATTATACACAACTGTGCTCTTCTGGGAAGAGAGTCCGTAGCTTCCATCAGATTCTCAAAGGGGCTTATCATCCCAAACAAGGTTAATTTACTAAACAAGCTCCCAGTCTAAATCTTAAGCTCCCCCCAAAAAGCTAAGAGACAGAACTTTCTTCTTTTTATTTTTACAATGATAAGAGCTCCAGTTTCCCTGAGCTGCAGGGGCTCCTTGAGCAAGATTTACTCATGTGGATAAAGGAGAGTCAAGAGGTGGTGTAATGAGAGGGGGAAAAAAATGCATTTTTTCACACTCTTATGTTCAGTTCCTGGGACCCTGCAAATTAAACTGACAAAAAAAAAAATTAAGGTGAGAAAAAGTTTATGTCATATACAAATGAGGGAGGCTCACAGAAATGAAATGAAAACATGAGTGAAAGATTGTGGAAACAGGACAAAGGAAAGGGGGTTCATGTTTCTAGGGGCAGTAAATTGAGGGAAGATAAATATATGAGGGAAACTAACGGAAGATAAGGGTTGTTTTAGTAAGGTTTGTTTGTGGGGATCCATCCCGGTATTGACTCTGTGGTAAGAATGTTCTCTGCTTAGTGTGGAGAGAGCACTTTATAACTGGAAATTGATGACCTGCTTTTAGGTGAGAAGGGGGAGGTCAGAGCCCTTGCTGCACCTGCTGTTTCTCAAGTGTTTGCAGCTCAAAATAATCAATATGCCAAAGTGGCATTTTGGGGGTGGCATATTCTGATTTTTCGGTGAGGGGTGTCTCCATCACTCCCCTCCCCACCTTCCCCGTCCCACCAGACTTCTCCCAGGACAGGGTCATTCACTTTCATTAAGCAGGTAAACAGCCTGGAGATTTTTAACCAGAATGGGTACTCTGTGCAAACAAATGCTCTGGGGACTTGGATGAGCTCTGTTCAATGACCAGAAGTTGTGAGGCCCTGGGATTTGGGCCCCTGGGGGGACCTTCCCAGTGTCAAGGCCTCCGCTGCCCCCCCTTTCCCTGAACCATCAGGGGCACTGTTTACAGCCACTTAGTTCATTCCATCTCAACTGGAATTCGGGCTGGGCAGCTATATTCCAAATGCTTTCTTCAATGCTTTCGAGGTTTATTGCTGTAGAAAGAGTTTTCTGAATTAAACCCATCTAGGTTAAAATCCATTCAAGGTTTTAGCAGAGCTTGGTGAACAAATGCTAATTCGCCTATATGGTTACACTTAGGTAAGGAAACTCGGGCTTGCTGAATTTAATCCAATACCTGGCCCACAGCACTCCAAGGTCTGGAGGGAGTTTGTTTAAGCAATCCTATTTCTCAAAGCCGAAACATAAGTAAATTAAAATTCTTTACTATATTGGGGAAATTTGAACAGATCACATTTTCCTGGTGGTACTATTTTCAAAAGGAGAAAGATGAATCCAATTGTGTGTATTTTACAAGCTAACATAATAATCTCCCTAACACCGTTCTGATGTATAAACAAACAAGTGTGGGTGCCCAAGGGGGAAGCAACTGTGCATTTCAATATGAGAAGCAAAACGGGAAAGACATCCTGTCTCTTCCACAAAGGGAGATTTCTACCTCATTTTGAGCAGGGTTTAAGGGTTACATTATAAAATCTTTTAAATAACATTTTATTATGATAGAAAAAAATATATGTTCATTGTATAGAAACTTTAAATTGTTCAGGAAAGCATCAAGGACAAAAATCACTCTTGATCCTCCCCCACAAAGGTAAAAGACTAATTATTATTAATACTTGCAACGAGTAACTTGATTAGTGATAGAGTTAGTTTAGGGGGTAGGGGAGTAACATTTAAAGAAGAAATGCGGGCTTCCCTGGTGGTGCAGTGGTTGAGAATCTGCCTGCTAATTCAGGGGACACGGGTTCGAGCCCTGGTCTGGGAGGATCCCACATGCCGCAGAGCCACTAGGCCCGTGAGCCACAACTACTGAGCCTGCGCGTCTGGAGCCTGTGCTCCACAAAAAGAGAGGCCGTGATAGTGAGAGGCCCGCGCACCGCGATGAAGAGTGGCCCCCGCTTGCCACAACTAGAGAAAGCCCTCGCACAGAAACGAAGACCCAATACAACAAAAATTAATTAATTAATTAATAAACTTCTACCCTCAACAACAACAACAAAAAAGAAGAAATGCTTGAAGATGGTCCACATAACACTTAAAATCAAACTAATAATAATAACAGTTTTATATATATATATATATATATATATATATATATATATATATAAAATATACATTAATTCCGTGGGGTAGGTATTCATCCCATTGTATAAATGAGAAATGTTTTTCTGAATGAATTTCTGCTGGCATCTTTATGAATTGTCCTATTTATCATGATACTGTTCCTGAGTGATTGGAGCAATAACCATAATGAATGATTAGTATTTAATGAGCCCTACATTTTGTCAAGCACTTATCTGAGTCCCTCAAAAACCAGGCAAAACCTCTCACGAATAACAAACTTTTTATGACTAAAAATTTAATCGTTAGGTCAAGATTAATTAGCAGGAGATTATATTAAGATATTAGAAAAAGTCCAGTGCCTTTGGCATGGAGCACCCGTTGAAATGGTAACTAGCGTAAAACAAAGGCTACCTCTGACTTTAGAACTGTTTCGCATCAGTTACAAATGCCGGGAGGGAGGCACCAGATTTTGGAGCCAAGGGCTGACAAATGGAGCAGCCACGTACATAATGGAGTCTAACCCTTTGAATAAATAAATATCTGAAAGTCCATACTGGCACAAATAAAAACTTGAATAAGTAAATAAATGGGGAAGTAGCAACAGCTCTTTCTTACAGGTGAATTCCAGTTAACAATGGTATAAGGAACGAGGGAAATAGAAAGTCAACATTAGGTAGTAACAGACATAGTAATCGCTGTAGGCAAGATCCACCGATGGGTGTGAAAATTAGTGAGGAAACGTTTGAGAAGAAATAGGATAGTTGCATTGTCTCAAAATATTCCCCCCTCCAATAATGACACTGCATAGTGGGGACCCCAACAGACAACCTTCCCCAGGGGACTGAGGACAGACCCACATGAGGAACCCGGAGAGGGCACCTTGCACTAAGAAAGGTGCGACACCGCTTGGGTGGTTTTCCTGCTGAAAATGTGTAACCTCAACCTAATCATGAAAAAACATCAGACCCAAATCAAGAGGCATTCTATAGAAATAACTGACCAGTGCTCTTCGAGACTATGTTAAGCCCATGAAGGACAAAGATGACTGAGGAACTGTCCCAGAACCGTGGAGACTAAGGAGCCATGATAACTAGATGCCAGGTGGGATCCTGGAACAAAGAAGGGACGTAGTGGGAAAACTGGTGAGACTTGAATAAGGTCTGTGATTTGGGTAGTAGCATCCTTTCAGCACTAATTTCCTGGATTTGATCACCATGGTTTGGAAGATGTTACAGGAACCGGGGTGAGGGTATGCAGGAACTCTCAGCCCTATTATACAACTTTTCTGCAAGACTAAAATTATGTCAAAATAAAAAATATAAAGAAAAGAAGCAATGGCAACAGAGAGAATGATTTCCTCCCACTTGAGCACCAAATCACGAGACCCACGGTTGGCGGCTCTCCATGGCTGGCATGGATTTGTCATCAGTGATCTGGCTGAATCTCTCATGGGCAACTGGAACAGTCCCAGGAGAATCAAGGTCACGATTTATTTAGTCTCATGAAAAATGGAAAGGTGCCGGTTATTAGTAATAAGAGAACTGGCTCTTGATCACCAAGACCGGCGTATGACTTGAACAGAAAGTCGAATTAAGGAATCTTAGAAGATATGCCAACAAATTGACTAAAATGTGTTCATAATTTAAAATGGAAGGCATGCACAAAGTTCTCAAGCTTGTGTTGAGATTGCTGGGGGGCAGCAAATAATACCCCTCTTTTCTTCTCCTGAATTCTGAACTAATTGACAAGTAAGACAATCAGTGATCAGAATACCAGTTTTACAAGTATTAAAGTGGATTGGAGAAAAGGGTTTTTTCTTTACTTTCTAAGGGCTTTTTTCTTAATATCCTCCCCCAGCCCCATCCAGTCACAGGCAGACCTGAGCCACCACAGCCCCTGAGAAGGCAGAAGAGCCCAATGACCAGATCTGGAGAGCCTGTTACCTCCAAAAATCACGGACGATCCAGAAACCCTCGGCTTCCCCCAAACACCCATCAGAGAAATTCCCCTCTTCCCTTGTGCTGACTGGAGTGAAGGGGAAGAGATTCCTTGCTCCTGGGCTAAGCTCAGAATGCTGGGGGGAGAAAAAGGGAGGATGATTTCCCTACAGCTTATATCTAAAAGTCTAGCAAAACTACATGAATTAAGGTTGCCAGGGGCTGGGGGAGAGGGATGAATGCAGAGTTAGTGTTTGATGGGGACAGAGTTGCAGTTTTGCAAGATAAAAAGAGTTCTGTGGAGGGATGGTGGTAGCATAACAATGTGAATGTACTTAATGCCACAGAACCATATACTTTAAAAATGGTTAAGATAGTAAATTTTACATTATGTGTATTTTACCACAATTTTTAAAATTTTAAATTGAAAATGAAAAAAAAGGTACATGAATTAATAACATGGCCACAAATCAATTATGACTTTACTGTACCAGTACTATTCAAAAGCAAAATGAAATGCCATCACTATGTCTGGATTTATGCCTGCTCTGGGGAGAAGCAGAAAATGGTCTCAGAAACTTTCTTTTAATTATTCTTTCTCCAAGGACTACAGCATAGGGAGGACCAGAAAAATACTTCTCTAAGCCTTCTACTTGCTTCAGGAGTGAGTGAGTGAGAGGATGCCGTGAGTTTCCCAGTGATGAACAGGGAAGAAGCTAACATGGGGTCCTAGCAAAGGTAAAGCCAGTGGAGACAGGGATGGTGGGGAAATCATTCAGGATAGCGTTTTGGTCTACATCAAACGCACAGATGACGGACCCTGATCAAGGTCGCCTGGGGAGGTAGAGGGGGCACTGTGTCCCCTTCCCAAGATCCCATCTTGACTCCTCTGGATACAAAGTGGCTCTGAGACGGCTCCAGATGGAGACTGAACCCATGACCTCTCCGCATAAAGACATCATGACACCCACTACGCCATCTGGGGCTCATAAAACCACATTCTCTATCTTTTCTTGGCTCTCAGGCTAGTCAAAAGCTGAAGGGCAATATTTGGGACGGCTCTGGTTTATTCGTGGGCTTTAATTCAGAACACATTTCCACAAAGAGAGGCAGAACAAAGCACAATAGCACTAAAGTTCAATTTACATTCTCAGTCAGTGAAACAAAATGGAAATAAAAAACAGTTGTGCAAGAGTCATTTATAACTAAACTATGGCTCCAAAAGAGCCTTTCCTATAATGTCATGGAATAAAAGACATTTTTAAACCACCAGCAAGAAAAGCTTAAGTGACCAAAAAAGGAGAGGTGAAGGCTTTCTATTAAAAAAAAAAAAAGATTAAATGAAATTAGAGCACCCATGACAGCATGCAATCTCTCTCTCCGAATCTGGCAGATACAAAGTTATGTCAGTATTTCCTGATTTAAAGTGCTTTCCTCCTGGTGATGTTGGTTTTAGTGCTTCTAGTCATTGGGAAGTCAGTGCTGTCACAGGAAATTCTGCAGGTTTCACTTCACAGTTTGGCGAGACTCCTCCAAGACCACAGCGCTTGTCTGCCATCACATCTCCGTGATTTCCAGGTACAAATTTGCCATAGTGAGTTATGTCTGGCTTGTTCTGCAAAAGAAATTTACCAAGTGCTAGCAGATGGCTGCAATTGCAACCACCATTGGCAGCTCCGCAGTTAAGAACCAGCACACGAAGCACGAGTGTTCTTACAGGATGGGAACCGTTCTAAGATTGCAGTGCTAAATAAAGGGGCTCCCTCAGTTAAATTTCAAACTTGATCTCCCACAGCTAGTCAGCAGCAGAACCAGAAGGAGACTCTTGACTCCACGTCTTGCACATCTTCTGCAGAGCTAAAAAATGAAAATTCTTAGAAGAACACACACAAGCCCTCACAAGAGTGGTCCATAAAGCTGCTCACAGCTCCTCGAGGTGCCAAGCTGTCCTCATCACCACGCCTTCATCTGTGCTGAATTTTCTCTGAAACATTTCTGAGTCCCCATGCTAGTTTGTCACTGTCTGTTTAGTGTTTCTTTTGCAGGACCTTTCCCACATTATATTGTAACTATCTATTTATAGGCCTGTTCCCACAGTTGTACTGTAAACTTCCTAAGGATATGGGACATCCCTCAGTCATCCTTGTCTCCAGGGATTTCAGCCCAGTGCTTGGTGTGTAGTCAGGGCCTTGTGAAATGTTTATGGAACGAATTAATGCTCCATCCATACTAAATGCAGTAATTTTTCCAAGTTAGGTTTTTTCCTATTTTTGTTTTCCTTTAATTTGTGCATGGATATCTACTAAAGAAATCTACTTAGAAGATACATTTCGATAGAGTAAGAAACAGTGGGAGGGCAAACTTGTTTTTTAGCTCCTCCAGAACCCAATTCATAAAGTCAACTCCTTTGCTTGCCCCTAAGAGAGTTTAGAATGGCTTAATACTTGGATAAACAACAAGGTCTTACTATGTAACATAGGGAACTATATTCAATATCCTGTGATAAGCCATAACAGAAAAGAATATGAAAGAGAATGTACATATCTATAAAACTGAGTCACTTTGCTGTACAGCAGTAATTAACACAACATTGTAATTCAACTATATTTCAATAAAAAGATTAAAAAGAATCGCTTAATACTTGTTTCCCAGACTCCCTTGCAGCTCAGTGTGCCATGGGAGCAGTTATGGTCAAAGATATGTCAGTGAAGGTCCCATGGGAGGCTTCCCCTTCTTCTTGCACCGAAGGTCACTGCAGCCAACTCCAAACAGGGGGCAGCAAATGTGAATCTGAGATCCATCACACCAAGGATAGAGGAGCAGGGAGACAGAAAGATCCGGGATCTCGGGGTACATCACAGAGCAGCTGAACCTACATCGGCAACTGCTATCCCCAGACTTCTTGTTCTGTAAGAAAAAGAAGCCCTTCTTTTTTTGAAGCCATATTTAGCCCAAAGGTGGCCTAATGTCTTTGAACGTTTTCAATTCAACAAAAAATAGTGGAGCAATTGCTCTGAGCAGAGCACTGTGCTAGTTTGAGGGGAAAGACATAGTTTGACTAAGGCAAAGCATCAAGGAAGAGGCTTTCTGGAATTTATAGCAAAGCCTATTTGAGAGTATTGTCATGTTCCCAAGTCTTATAATATTTTGTTTTTTCTGCTATGACTTCCCAATATAAGGCTATGTATGTATTTTTTCTGAACAATTATAAAATATGTTGTAGCTTTCATGACACTTTACCCCTGAATACTTCATAATGAATCATTTCCAGATGTAATCTAATGCTCAGTCCATATTCAAATTTCCCCAGTTGTCCACCCCAAACATGTCCTATAGTTCAGCCATCCCCTACCTTTTAGACACCAGGGGCGGGTTTCCTGGAAGACAATTTTTCCACGGACAGTGGGTGGGGTTCAGGGGGTAACGTGAGTGATGTGGAGAAGCAGATGAAGCTGCACTCGCTTGCCAACCGCTCACCTCCTGCTGTGCAGCCTGGTTGCTAACTGGTTCCTGCTGTGGACCACTACCCGTCTGCAGCCCGGGGGTTGGGGGCCTCTGCTATAGTTGGGCTTTAGAACCACGATCCAAGCATTGCATTCTGTTTTTATCTAAACTAGCCCTCCCAACCCCTTATATCTGCATAATATTGGCTTGTTGGAGAGACCAGGGCAGTTGTCATGAAAAGCGTCTCACTTTAAGGATTTTTTCAGATTGTTTCCTGTTGGTGTGTTATTTTATTTTTTTACTTTTTTTGTGTGTGGGGGGGCTGCCTTGGGTCTTCATTGCTGCACACAGGCTTTCTCTAGTTGTGGTGAGCGGAGACTACTCTTGGTTGTGCTGCACAGGCTTCTCATTGCGGTGGCTTCTCTTGTTGCAGAGCACGGGCTCTAGGTGCATGGGCTTCAGTAGTTGCAGCACGTGGGCTCAGTAGTTGTGGCTCATGGGCTCTAGAGCGCAGGCTCAGTAGTTGTGGCACACGGGCTCATTTGCCCTGCAGCATGTGGGATCTTCCCAGACCAGGGCTCGAACCTGTGTCCCCTGCATTGACAGGCGGATTCTCAACCACTGCACCACCAGGGAAGTCACTGTTGGTGTCATTTTATTGTTGCTCTGTCCCTGTATTTCCTATAAGTGGAGTTATGTCTAAAAGTTTGGTGAGATTTGAGTTAAAATGTTTTTAGCCAGAACACAGTAAGAGAGACATGTGGATATTTCTCACAGTTTCTTCTCATCACACAGATCCGTGTGCCACCTTTTACTCCCAGGCCAGCTTCTCAGCCATCAGTCCTGTGACTCCGCTCCTTGTCCAGAGCTGTACACTGTCACTGTGCTTGTTCTGATGCACCTTGCGGTCACCTCCATGCCTCTGTGTGTGCTGGGCTCTATACAAAGATCATTTTTCTCCTGTAGTCCAGTCGTAAGCACAGTGAACATGGCCCTTGTGTGTGGAAAGGACCTGGCACTTGCTTCTGATCAGTAAAATACAGCACTGGTGAAGGAAGGTCGCTCCCCTAATTAGGTTGCATACAATAGTAACCTCCAGCTGGCCAGCAGATTCTCTCTCTTGCTGACTTTAATGAAGCAAACTGTCATGTTGGAGTTGATGTGGCAAAGAACTGAGCACAGCCTCCAACAACTCCCAGCTAGGAATGAGCCCCTCAGTTAAACAGCTGTCAAGGACCTGAAGCCTGTCAAGAACAATGAGAGCCCGGAATTGATTCCTTCCCCATTTGAGCTTCAGATGAGACCCCAGCCCTGGCTAACACTTTGATGGTAGCCTCAGGGGAGACCCTGAGCCAGATCACTTAGCTAAGCTGCACAGGGATTCCCTACCCACAGAAACTATGAGATAATAAATGTATATTGTTTTAAACTGATATGTTTTGGAATAATATATTAAATAGCAATAGATAATGACTACAACCCACATATCACAATTTCATATTTCAAGCCAATTAGTCTTCAAGGACCAGCCTAAATACTTTAGTATCCTTAGTACCCTAATGTTCTGAGTCCCTCTTGATCCTTCATTGTCAGAACCACACAATTCATGATCTCAAACTACACCAGGACCATTAATACTATGCCTCCAACCAAGCCATATGTTCTTTGCAGGCAGGAGGCACATTTAAATGCTGCATTCTGAAGCATCATGCTGCATACATAAGAGGTACTCGCTGAACACTTCTTATTAACAACAGTAGCAATTATTATATTCAACAATCTGTTACAGTGTATACTCACTATAATCCTGGCTTACTAGATGTTGAGAGCTGTATCAGTAGCTATAATCAAACATGTCTATAATAAAGAGAGATGTTTGGCCCTGGAAAAGAAAACATTGTTATTTGGGATTTCCTCTTAGTTTTTACTTCTTGGGGAAACAATACAAATGGAGTGAGTTAGTGACAACGATGTTTTCCAGATGTTCTCTAGATATGACAATAAAAATATAAACAAGAGCCTTTTCTTATTTTTTTCCGGAGGAAACTCTAATAATAGGTTCACTGTTAAACCAATTGACCCTTCCCCCCACTCACATTTTCCCCTTAGCTTGGTGTGCCAAGCACAGGAAGGACTTAAAGAAACCATGTGTTGGTAAAGGTACTGCAGGGTCCCCAGTTCAAGATGGGGTCCTAAGCATAGTATTTCTTCCCTTAGAAATCCCATTAAATGGGAGAAAACTTACTTTTAAATGACAAATCCATCAGCTTGTTGAAAAACAGCAAAAGGGCTTATCAGGGAATCAAACATTTTGCCTAATCGTAAAAAATTAGGTGGCAACAGAGATGTTTGTCCCAAAACTAAAGCTCCTAGTTCACTTCTCAAGGGTCTAAACAATGCAGAGATCTGACAGCATGGGTATTTTTCTCTTAGAGACGCATGGGAGAGAATGAGGTAATTTTGGACTAACAGGAAATTAGAAAGAAAAATAAAGATATCTCACCCCAAGGGTAAGAGATATATGAACTTACACCACCCCCTGAATAAGAGCATCCATTGACAGTTATGCAGCTCCCTGCCATGCCTACCTTCTCCCCAGCACACCTTCAGGAAAGGAGACTGATGGGAAGTCCTTAAGGAAACACACAAGAAGGCTCACTCGGATGCCTTCTGTCATTAAAATACGTGGAACATCCATGAGAGAAGGACCAAGATGAGCAAACACAACAGACTTGGAAGAAAACAGAGACAATAAAGAGAGCAGTATGTGCTTGACAGTCTATTGTAAGCAAACAAGGCATCAACCACACTTCCATCTATGGTCTCCACATTGCAATAGAGCCAGGAACCACATTCCCAGAATCTCTTTCCTTGGTTGGTTCTGGGACAGTGTCTGCCCGTGAAAGACACGTGCAAGAGATTAGGAGGACAGAAGACGAGAGACGATTATTTAGAGGTGCCAGTTATAATAGAACATGTGAACAGATGTTGAACTCAGAGCATCTCCCTGGATTGCCCTACAGAACTACCCATCTTACTTTTGCAGAGTGAAATTTGGTGGGAGCTTCCAAAGATTTATGAGAATTGCAGCAGCATCCTGGGAATCTCCTGAGAATCACCAACTTCTGAGGAGCCAAGCTAAAAATTTTAATGGCTGCTTCACTTAGCTTTATCCCCCCACTTTTAAATAGTTATGTGAACCCTTAAATCTCTGTATTAAAATCCTTAATACCTGGACAACATACACGACTTTTTTTTTTTATACCTGAGAAAACCCTGCCCAATGTGAATTGCAATCATGATCCTTAGATTCAGTGCCTATACCGCATCAATAAAACAAGAATGGGGGACTTCCTTGGTGATGCAGTGGTTAAGAATTCTCCCACCAGTGCAGGGGACATAGGCTTGATCCCTGGTCTGGGAGGATCCCACATGCCGCAGAGCAACTAAGCCTGTGTGCCACAACTGCTGAACCTGTGCTCCAGAGCCCATGAGCGACAACTACTGAGCCCACGTGCCGCAACTACTGAAGCCTGTGCACCTAGAGCCTGTGCTCCGCAACAAGAGAAGTCACCGCAACGAGAAGCCCGCGCACCACGATGAAGGGTAGCCCCCGCTCACCGCAACTAGAGAAAGCCCACGCGCAGTAACAAAGACCCAGTGCAGCTAAAAATAAATAAAATAAAATAAATAAATTTATTTAAAAAAAGCAAACAACAAGAATGGGCTGCTAGGAAAAAGGAGCAACTAGAGCAAAAGTTGCTAGAACTTTTAAAATTTATTTATTATATATATATAAAATTATGTAAATGTATGATTATTATAACTTGGGGTTTCATCTGAAATTTCAAATTATTGATACAAAGCAGGTAAAGATGGAATTATTTGTGGTCTATAAGGTAAAATCAAAGAAATTAGAGGTGAGAGAAAACTTGAGACATCAAAATATGTATATGTAAGTCAAATAAATTGGTTAGATTCTTTGAAGAAGAGAATAAAGTCAATAGGTAGATAAGGGACAATAAAGAAATAATGTAAGAATATTTCTTAGAGATGAACAAGTTTTGAGATTTAGAGACTCCACCAAGTACCAAACAGAAAAATTTACAAGACACACACCTAGGTACAATTTGGAGGAACTCCTAACATCAAGGATAAGGAGGAAATCCTAAAACTTTCAAAGAAGATAAACAGTTTATTTCATGAACAACAAGAATTAGACTGAGGTCTCTATCTAATGCTTTTTTTAACACTGGAAGATAAGGAAGCAGTGCTTTCCTTCTTAGGGGAAATTACTTTGAACTTAGATTCCTGTACACAGCCAAAATATCGATGAAATCTGAGCAGAGAAGAACACTATGTTGAACTTGGAAAGGTAAGCTTTTGATTGAAGGCAGCAGGAACCCTGAGGTAAGGCAACGGTCACATGGGGTTGCTTCAGGGCTTAATGATGGCACTAGAGACCCTGTTCCTGTCTGTCCATCTCTCCATTCTACCGCTTCTAGAATCCGCTTCATTCTAAGACTCGCTCTCATTAGGGTGTCAAGTTTCCTAATTTACATGCATCAGGAGAGAAAGAGTGGAAACTCTACTTCCTTCCCTTCAATCTGATGAAACTGGCTCAAGCTGTGTGTGCCCTGCACAACATAACACGTGCTGATTATCTTAAATTAATCCACAAACTCAGTCATGTGGTTGAAGTGGGAGAGGGGTAAATACCTCAAAAAGCTTTTCTTGGAAAGAAAGAAGGAAAACGGGTACTGGATTGCCAAATAACAATCCACTACACACTCTTGTATCCCTTCCAAAAAAATAATTTAAGGATATACTCCAATAAAATAGAAAAGACCTTCAGGAAAAAGGATGACACCCAAAGAAGAATGGTGAGCAAAGAAATGTAGCGGTATATCTGATAGTAGTCAATGATATGGCTATAAAGTGGAACTCAGCTTTTACATAAGCGTTCCTTAAAAATTAGAAGCAAACATTGTTTTTCTAAAATAAGGTAATCTGGAATCACAATTCCCAATTATTTCAGCAAAATACAGGAAAAAGAAGCAGTTAAAAGACAAAGTCAACAAAAACACCAGAGAGTTTGTCTTGAAAGGTAGGAGAGTAACATAAATATATTTATTCTCAAAATTATATATATATATATATATATACATATATATATATATATATATTTGTCCAGGTGGTAGTGGTGAAATTATGAATATAGAAAAATAACAGATTCTTTCTCATTAACCATTAGGGAAAAGCATAATAAAACAACAAGGGAAAACAATTTCTTTTCTTTTCTTTTCTTTTTTTTTTTTTGGCTGCGTTGGGTCTTCATTGCTGTGCACGGGCTTCAGTAGTTGTGGCGTGTGGGCTCAGTATTTGTGGCTCAAGGGCTCTAGAGCACAGACTCAGTAATTGTGGCACACTGGCTTAGTTGCTCCACGGCATGTGGGATCTTCCCAGACAAGAGATTGAACCCGTGTCCCCTGCACTGGCAGGAAGGTTCTTAACCACTGCACCACCAGGAAAGTCCATCCATCATTTTGGTAAACATTTGTTTTTTTAACTTGAGTTTTGGTCGGGGTAAAGGGAAATATACTCTTGTAGAAGTGTAAATGCATAAGCCATCTGGAAGGGGATTTACTAATATCTCTCAAACATTCAAACACTTTTAACTAGCAATTCCCCTTCTAAGAAACTTTAAGAAATATTTGCACTTGTTCATACAAATAAATGTTGACAATGATCCATGGAGTATTACCTAAAATTAAAGAACGGACCTATAAGCCCTCTAATAAAGGAATGACTGAATTGTTGAATATCCATACCACAGAATCTTCTGCAATAGTTTGAAGCAGAGTTTGGTTAAGTTTTTTCTGTAAAGGGACAGATAGTAAATGTTGTAGGTTTTGGGTGCTTTATGGTCTCTTCTTCAACTGCTCAGTTCTGCCACTGGAATGCAAAAGCAGCCCTAGGCAGTACTAAAATGAATGAGCAAGGCAGTGCTTCAATAAAACCTCATTTATACAAAGAAGCAACTGGTCCGATTTGACTACAGATTGCCTGCCATTCATTTAAAGGATTTCGTTTATCTAATGTACTGATAAGAAAATGTTTCTATCATGCATTAGTTTAGAGAATCAAGTTGGAAAACAATGTACTATATGGTGCAATTTTGAAAATTACATGTGCATTTACATATACAGTCAATTCTCATTATTCGTGACAGTCATGTTCTATAAAGTGACTTCCAACAGTGAATTATCCAATACTGAACCATTTGCTCCTAAGGGAAATACAAAGTTAGGTTTCTGTGAGCTGCTGGTCACAATATTTTCACGAACTGCTTAATATATACATAACCTTGTTTTATGTGTGTTTCTACTTAAAGACACCTTATTTACATAATACATATTGTTGATTCATGAACATTGAACTCACAGCCAGCAGCACTGTGACTCATGGGTAGAGGAAGTTTATCTGACACATGATTTCTCCATAAGACACATGACAGCCTTCCTGTGCCTAGGACACCAGGTAGCACTTCAACACCACGCTGAAATCACCACCAAATGCACAAAAATGAGAAAAATATGCTCAGTAGACCGCGAAAAGGACACTTCTGTACAGCATGAGCTGAAACAAGATGACAGAATGTCACCTTGTCGACCTCAGCTGAGAACATGGATTCAGGCAACTCACATTTTTGCAGTTCCTTGAATGTGCAAAAGTGACCTTGAAAGTACCACGAGTATTGATTTTTTTTTTTTTTCAGTACGCGGGCCTCTCACTGTTGTGGCCTCTCCCGTTACGGAGCACAGGCTCCGGACGCGCAGGCTCAGCGGCTATGGCTCACGGGTCCAGCCGCTCCGCGGCATGTGGGATCTTCCCGGACCGGAGCACGAACCCGTGTCCCCTGCATCGGCAGGCGGACTCTCAACAACTGCGCCACCAGGGAAGCCCCACGAGTATTGATTTTGAGGTTACAAATAAAATTTAATGAGTAGATAAATTTGTAAATACAGAATCCATGAATAATGAGGATTGACTGTATATATTTGTAAACATAGAGGAAAACATTTTAGACAAAAACACTAGAAATAAAAGGTTTACTTCTGGGAAAGAAAGACGAATTGGGGAACACAGAGAGAGTTTCCATTTTTCTCGTCAACAGTTCTCAAGTGTTTTAATTTTTCATGACTCCATATTACTTTTGTGGTATTCAAAATGACTCAAGGATTTTTTAAAAGTGATTGAGAATATGGCTTGCTGATCAAAATATTTGAAAGGTAGCCTAGAAATTAATTTAAAAATTTTAGCAAGTACCCAAAAGTCTGTCAACTGATGAATGGGTAAACAAAATGTGGTGTATTCATTGAATGGAAATTTATTCAACAATAAAAAGAAGTGAAGTACTGATATATGCTCATATATGGACCTTGAAAATATTTTGCTGAGCAAAAGAAGCTAGTCATAAAGACCATATATTGTATTCCATTTATTTAAAATTCTAGAATAGACAATTCCATGGAGATAGAAAGTAGATTAACAACTGCCTAAGGCTGGGAGGTTTCAGGGAAAATGGGGCTGGGAAATCTTTCTTTTAGGGCAGACAAATGTTTTAAAATTATATTGTGATGATAATACATTCATAACTCTGAATAAACTAAAAAACACTGAGTTGTATACTATAAATGGCTGAAATGTATGGTGTGCAAATTATATCCTAATAAAGCTATTTTTTTAAATGTTTCAGTGAGAGACTTCCCTGGTGGTGCAGTGGTTAAGAATCTGCCTGCCAATGCAAGGGACATAGGCTTGATCCCAGGTCTGGGAAGTTACCACATTCCGCAGAGCAGCTAAGCATGGTGCCACAACTACTGAGCCTGTGTGCTGCAACTACTGAAGCCAACGCACCTAGAGCCTGTGCTCCGCAACAAGAGAAGCCACCGCAGTGAGAAGCCCGCGCACTGCAATGAAGAGTAGCCCCTGCTCGCCACAATTAGAGAAAACCCATGTGCAACAATGAAGACCCAATGTAGCCAAAAATAAAATTAATTAATTAGTTAATTTTAAAAAATTTCAGTGAGTTATTTCCCTCCAACTCAAATTTAACTTCTTGCATATTTACCTTAGATACCTCTGTGTTCTTTTCTCTGATTTTGTCTTCCTTTTCATCCATCTAATTAAAAGAGAGGATTTCAAAGACTTAAAAGTCACATGCTGGAAAGAAAGAGTTGTTAGCTTTGCATGATGGCAGTGTTTAAAGTGATCTTTATTTTCTACTTTTCACCCTTTTTTTTTGATAATACAAGTTTTTTACAGTGAGCATTTATTACTTTAAACACATTTATATTTTTCTTATAAGACTTTCCTATGGCAACTGTTTTGTATTTAACTTCAATTTCCAAATAAAAATTTTTAATATTTTTTTTGAAATTTGTTTCTTTTTTTTTTCTGATTTGTCACTCTGCAATTAAAGAAAAATGTTTCTGGGTGCATCCCATAATATGCTTTCATGCTCCAAGAGTGAGTCATCATATTTCTGAATGGAGCAAAAACAATAAAGATACAAGTTTAATCTTCTGATGAAGCGCCCTGGCACTGTGGGTTTTGAAGGTGTACACTCAGTCAAGGCCACTAAGCTCCATTATTTACTAAGGAAGGTGGGATCTACCCTTGGTATTTGTAGGAGACTAACAATAATGGTCCCCAGTGAATCATGCCTCTTCATGTCCAGTGCCCTCTGCTGAGTGACAGTGATACTCTCTCCTTATAAGTGTGGAATCTGTTTCTCCACCCCCTGAATCTGATTTACTCTGACCAGCTGATGGTGGCAGAAGTAACAGAGTGCCATATCCAGAGGCAAGGGGCCTTGCAGCTCTCTCCTTTGCCTGGTAGAACCAGGAGGCCACCCATTCTAGCCTGTATTGGATGGAGGAGAACTGAGGTGCCCCAGCCCATAGCTAGCACCTAGGAGTAAGACCATCTCAGACCTACCTATCCAGGTTACCCAGGAGAAACCACCAGAGGACCCACCCAGCCCATCCACAGAATCATGAAAAACAAATCATTGCTGTTTTAAGCCATTAAGGCATTTGGGGGTGATGTGTTTTACAGCAATAAATACTGGATCCAGTAACTGAGAACTTAAAAGGAGTGAATATTGGACCTAAGGGAGGAATGGGAATACAGAAGGCCAGGGAACTGCTAGTTTGAGAGGTGGTGGAGTTCTGAGCCTGGCATGGTATCAGTCTCGGGAAGTGCAAATCTCAGTGCATGGGCAAAACATGCATCCTGCCATGGCCCAAGACTAGGGGACCATCCCAGCACTGCAGCCTCACATACACTTCCCACCTACTCATCTTCTGTTAACTGAATGAATTGGACCAAAGTAGTTATACTATGGACGTTCTATCTGGAATTTCCCATCAAATCACCTAAATGCAACTGAGCAACACCCTTGGACATGAAAGACTGAACCCTCTAGCACAATCATGGATTCACACTGGAGGACCCTCAGACACCTAATGGGTGGGGGCTAGTTTTGTTGCCTTGTGTTGTCACCAGCCAGTGAATGGGGAGCTCCAGGGTCACCTCTGAGTGCACAGTCTAGACCCCATTTGAGTCCTCAAGGATGGAGAACATGGATAATGAACACTCTTCTGAAATCATTTTAGCCTTATTTCCATTATATATTGAGCAAACATTTAAAATTTCCCTGCTTCCTACTTTATCTAATCCTCTCTTACATGGAGCTTACTTTAACTGTCATGCCACTTCTACACTGTGTGTGTTATTTATTAGGGCTGCTGTGATAGTTTTATGTGTTGACTTGTCTAGGCCACAGTACCTGGGTATTTTGGGTTTTTTTTTTTTTTTTGTGGTACGTGGGCCTCTCACTGCTGTGGCCTCTCCCATTGCGGAGCACAGGCTCCGGACGCACAGGCTCAGCAGCCATGGCTCACCAGCCCAGCCGCTCCACAGCATGTGGGATCTTCCCAGACCGGGGCACGAACCCGTGTCCCCTGCATCAGTAGGCGGACTCTCAACCACTGCACCACCAGGGAAGCCCAACAGTACCTGGTTTTTGTTCAAACATCAGTCTAGATATTGTTGTGAAGGTATTTTTTCGTTGTGATTAATATTGAAATCAGTAGACTTTGAATAAAGCAGATTATGCTTCATAATGTAGTGGACCTCATCCAATCGGTTGAAGGCCTTAAGAAAGAAAGACTGAGATCCCTTGAGAAAAAAGGAATTCTTCCTCCAGACTGCCTTCAGACTCAAATCTTCAATTCTTGCCTGTGTCTCCAATAGATACACGTGTCCTATTGGTTCTCTTCCTCTGGAGAACTCTAATACAACTGCTGCAACCTAGAACCACAGGTTTCAAGAACAGAAATTTATTGTCTTGCAGTTCTGGAAGTCAGAAGTCTTCCAGAGATCAAGGTGTTAGAAGGTTTGGCTCCTTTTGAGTTTGTGAGGGAGATCTGTTCTAGGCTTCTGACCTAGCTCCTGGTGTTTTTTCTGGCAATTTGTGGCATTCCTCAGCTTGTACATGCATCACCCTGGTCCCTGTCTTTATGTTTGTGTGGGGTCTCACTATGGGGTGCCTGTCCCCAAATTTCTCCTTTTCAGAGAAGACACCAGTCCTGATGACCTCATTTTAATTTGAATGCCTCTTTAAAGACCCTGTTTTCACATATAGCCACATTCTGAGGTACTAGGGGTTAGAACTTCAACATATGAATTTTGGGGGACACAGTGCAATACATAACACTCTGCCATTTATAAATTACCTCCACTTTCCTCCTACAATCTTTAACTTTCCATAATTTTATTCATCCTCCCTACCTTCAGTGGGCATTTAGAATTTGTTTCCCCAGCAAGCACTACCCATGCTTAATGATATCCTTTTGAAGAAATACTTCTGCCCTATTGTGTGCTGGCAAAGGTGCATCCAAATGCACCTCTGCCACTGTAAAAGCCAGAGACAGCTTCTCACTATGACTGATGCCAGTACAACCTGAAAGAGAGGCCTGTGCACTAAGTACACCAACTGGACACTCTCTCCAAGAGCTCAAGACACAATGACCGAAGGAGTGATTGGAGGTTATATATTTCAGCAGGGTCATACTCATCAGACTGACTCTATTCTAGAACTAACGTAATGAGTGAGTCCTAGGGCATACATAACCCCATTGGTTTCCAATGATTTCCAGGCTCCCATTTATTTCTTGATATTCTTCCATACAAATTCTTCTTTGCTTAAGGAAACTTGAGTTTATTTCTGTTCCTTACAGAAAATCATCCCTAAGAAACACATTAATTAGTACCAGTTGTGGGGTAAATGTATATGGCAGGTTAAAGATGGCCACAAATTCTTTGATACTTTTCCCATAGAAGTGGGTGTCTTTCTCCTCCCTTTGGATCTGGGCTACTCTGTGACTGCTTTGACCAATGGAGTATGGCAGATATGAAGCTATGCCAGTTCTAGACATAGCCTTTAAGACCAATACCCAATATCTTGCCCTCTTGGAGCCCTGAGCTGCCATGTAAGAAGCCTGACTAGCCTAAGACCATCATGCTACAAGCCCAAACTATGAGAAGACTCACTGGAGAGTAAGACACCATGTGAAGAGAGAGAAAGGCCAAGGAAGGCCAGTGAGCACTGAAACATATTGAGTAAAGAAGCCATCTAGAAGGAAATGCCCCAGCCCCAGGGACCTTTGTTGACCCTATGTAGCTCAGAGATTGACTCTCCTGTTGAGCTCTTCCAAAATTTGTGTCCCACAATATCGTGAGCAAAATGAAATCCTTGTTTTAAAACCAAGAGTTGTTTTTAAATTGTTGTTTAAAAACAAATGGGTGTTTTAAGCCACTAAGTTTTGGGGTAGTTTGTTATGTTGCAGTAAGTAACTGGAAGAATTTAACAGATCCTCAGGAAAAGATGGCATGGAAGACCGTGATGCTTTATGGGAATAAAATAGCCAGTGATATTCTGTAGCAAAACCTGCATTCCTAGGATAAATTCCACTTGGTCATAATGTATTATCCTTTTAACATCTGTAGAATTTGGTCTACTAAAATATTACTTAGACTGTTTTACATTGAGTTCTTGAGAGATATTAGTCTATAGTTTTGTGTTTTTGTAATGTCTTTGTATTATTTTGGTATTTAGGGTAATGCTGGCCTCATAAATTAGGCTGAGAAATATTTCCTCCTTTTAAATTGTATGGAAGACTATATATTGAATTGTTATTTCTTCTTTAAACAGTTTTTAGAATTCACCAATAAAATCATCTAGGTCTGGCTTTTTCTATGGGAGGAAGTTTTAAACTATAATTTCAATTTCTTTAATAGATATAGGGTTATTTAGTTTATTTATTTCTTTCAGAATGAGCTTTTGTTAATTTGTGCCTCTTGAGGAATTAGCCTGTTATATCTAAGTTGTTGAAATTATTGGCATAAAGTTGTTAAAATATCCTTTATTACCCTTTTAATGTCTGTATAATCTGTAATGATGTCACATTGTGTCACTCTAGCTAGAGATTCATAATGTTATTGATCTTCTCAAAGACTTGGTTTTATCAATTTTCTGTTGTCTGTTTCATTTAATTCCTCTCAGATCTTTATTAATTCCCTCCTTCTACTTACTTTTGTTTTATTTTGCTCTCTAATTTCTAGTTTCTTGTGGTAGAAGTTGAGGTTATAGATTTAAGACCTTCTTTCTTTTCTAATATATGCATTTATGCTATTGATTTCCCTCTAGTATTGCTTCAGCTACATCCTCACAGACTTTGATATGTGGTGTTTTCATTTGCATTCAATTAAAAGTATCTTATTTCTCTTTTTATTTCTTCTCCATCCCATGGGTCATTTAGAAGTGTGTTATATAGTCTCCAAATATTTGGGGGATTTTCCAGAGACCTTTCTGTTATTGATTTCTAATTACTCCATTGTGGTCAGGGACCACCCCTTGTATGGCTTGAATCCTTTTAAAGTTATTGAGACTTATTTTATGGTACAGAATGTAGTCTGTCTTCAAAATTTTGATATTGCGTGGAGTATTTTATAAATATCATAGTCTAGTTCAAATCTTCAATGTCCTTACTGATTTTCAGCCTACATCATCTATCAGTTATTGAAAGAGTAGTGTTGAAACCACTGGCTATAATTATCAATTTGGCTTTTTCTCCTTTCAGCTTTTATATCAATTATTTTGGAACCTTGTTATTAGGTCCATAAAGGTTTATGCTCTAGGACTGTGAACATTTTCATATCCTCTTGATAAACTCACCCTTTTATTATTATGAAATAATCTTCTTTACCCTTGGTAATATTCTTCACTCTGAAATTTGCTTTGTTGGATATTAATATAGCCATTCCAGCTTTCTTTTGACTAGTGTTACCATGATATATCTTTCTCCATTTTTTTACTCTTCACCTAATTGTGTCTTTTTATTTAAAGTGCATTTCTTATAAGCAGCATATAGCAGGGTCTTGCTTTTTCAATTCAATCTGATTATCTCTGACTTTTAATTATGGTGTTTAGTGATTTATACTTAATGTGATTATTAAATTGATTACATTTAAGTCAGTCATCTTGCTCTTTGTTTTCCATTTGTCCTATCTGCCCTTTATTCCTTTTTCTCTGTTTTTCTGGCTTCCTTAGGATTAATTGAGAGTTTTATGGTTCTATCTCTTTTATTGGCTATTGAGCTGCAACTCTTTGTTTTGTTATTTTAGTGGTTGCTTTAGAGCTCATAGTATAAATTTTTAATTCAACACACCCTCCTTACAAGTGATATTACACCACTTTATGTATAGTAATGGAAACTTATAATACTATACTTCCATTTTCTCTTTCTTCTTACTTCTATTATTCTGTTTATTCTTTATTTTATTGTCATACATTTTACTTCTACATATTTTATAAACCCCACAAACTATTCTGTCACGTAGTCTTAGAGCCTAGATTGTCTGATCCAAAGTCCATTTTTTTAATCTATATGCTAAGCACCTTGACAGAACAAAACAAGAAAACAAATGAAAAACAAATAAACAAAAATCCTCTGCTCAAATTTGGGCTTTGACAGACCTCAGCTAGGAAAGGTTATGCTGATTAAATGTAAGGCAGATCCTGGGTAAGATGTAACACAATCAGGAAATTCAACTGTATATTACTAGAGAGTGTTCATAGTTTGAACAATGCATGTTCGTTTAGGCCTCAAAAAGTTCTAAAATAGCTGTTGGGATAAAATTGATAGCTTTACAGGGTAATGTTACTATAAACTATTTTTTCATGTGGAAAATAAAATACATAATGTAACAAACAGCTTTGAGTTCTATAATGAGTAATAATTGCTTACACATATGTTGCTTATGGTATACTAGGCACCATTCTCAGTGCTGTATGCATATTAATTTATTTAAACTTATTTCATTGTAAAGTAGTCCATTTACATCAGGACAGTGAGAATTGCTATATATGGCAATTCAGAAAATGTTTAACTTGAGAGTGTAATCAATTTTGAGGATGGTATGCATCTTGTTATATTACTTCGCTACATTGGTTAGATCATGATTTACCAAAAAGGATTTAGTTTCCATCCCATGTGAATACTAAATTTCTTTCTCTCCTTAAAAAGAAAAACACTTTGCATTTTATTATTTCAGCAAGTTCTCAATCTTATTGTTTCAACTAGTACCAATAAATTTTAGTTCTTACTGTTCATATCATTTTTATGATATGGCATCAGACTCTCAAATAAATATTGACAGGAGCAGGGCTGGAATTCATGGCATAATACATTGTTTGTATAATCTACACCTCCTAAGAGATGAATAAATCATACATTCTTGTGTAACAGGTTAGAAGGAGCTCCCATGTGCTCCAAAGAAGGAACTCTGAGCACATCTGTGGAATGTCAGAGCCCTGGTTCAGGAGGAAAAGACCACTTGAGGTGGAAGTCCCATGGCTGCAGGCACAGATGCCAAAGGAAAGTGGTGACATATCACCCCAAAAGGTGAGATGGGACCAAGGAGCAGACCAATAAAGCCATCCCACCATCAAGGTTACTGTGCTCTCTGCATGGATCTGAGGACTCGTCTCCCTCCTCCTCATCAGGATGAAGTAAGCTACACCCATGCTCCCAGACGATGTCTTATGGAAGTGAAGAGGTGAAATCTGAAAAAAATCCATTTGGATCAGCTCATGTGGCGAGTTGAATACACACTCAATGAGTTAAATATATAGTGTTATAGATAGTGATACATGCTAAAGATTAAAAATAGAGCAGCCAAGGGAGACTGGAATGGTCAGCTTTGGGGACAGTGTGGTCAGGGAGGGCACCAGTGAGAAGATGACATTTGAGTAGAACCTGGAGGAGGTGAAGCAGCATGCCATGCAGCCTGTTAGAGAAGTGCAGTCCCGGCAGCAGCAGGGGCAGTGGGCCTAGCCTGCTGAAAAAGACTAAGGAAGCTAGTGAGGAAGCAGTGAGTGAATAAGGGCCAGGGAGGGTCATAGGAGCAGAGGATACCATGTGAGATGGAAATGGAACAGCTTGGAGGAGAGTTAAAATTTCTAATCTTTTTCAGAAGAACAGGCTACTTACTAACTTCAGACTTAAATTTAAGTATGTATATTTGTTAGGAGTAATCAATAAAAATAGAAATATAGTGGATAACTATCAAGAAAGTAAAGTTAGCAAAAAATATATTTTTAATTCAACAGGAGTCAAAAAGGGTAAACATTAGAAATAAAGAGAAAGCATAATAAATTGGAAGCTAAAAATAAGTTGCTAAAAATAAGTTCTGGGTTTCCTGGTGGCGCAGTGGTTGAGAGTCCGCCTGTCAATGCAGGGGACATGGTTTTGTGCCCCGGTCCGGGAAGATCCCACATGCTGCAGAGCTGCTGGGCCCATGAGCCATGGCCGCTGAGCCTGCACGTCCGGAGCCTGTGCTCCGCAACGGGAGAGGCCACAACAGTGAGAGGCCCGCGTACCGCAAAAAAAAAAAGTTCTGATATATATGGTATATGATATATATATATACCATATATATATATAAATTTTATCTGAAGAGTTGGAAAAAATTGGATTAGATAATAAAAATATAACAATATGCTCCATAAAAGGCACACATTAAATATGAAAGGGAGGGCACCAAAAGGACACTTCAAGCAAAACACATAGATTGAAAATGGACTTGAGGACATGGGGAGTGGGAAGGGTAAGCTGGGACGAAGTGAGAGAGTGGCATGGACATATATACACTACCAAATGTAAAATAGGGAAGCAGTCGCATAGCACAGGGAGATCAGCTTGGTGCTTTGTGACCACCTAGAGGGGTGGGATAGGGAGGGTGAGGGAGACGCAAGAAGGAGAAGATATGGGGATATATGTATATGTATAGCCGATTCACTTTGTTATACAGCAGAAACTAACACACCAAAAAAAAAAAAAAGAAAGAAAGAAAATAAATGAACACAAAAGCATTACAAGGCAAATATTGTACTATAAAAACAAAGCTAGTATAGCAATATTAATATCCTGTAAGACACAATTTAAGGTATGGAGCATAAAAAAGGACAAGAGGGGCCATTTTATACTGTGATCAATTAGGATTTCATTTGTGGCAGTAACAAAACCCAACAATGGTTACTTCAACAAAGAGAGTTTATTTTGACAATATAAGTAATTCATTACCAGGCAAGCCAGACCTGCCTCAGGGTCTCATGCTGTCAGCAATCTCCTGGCTTCTTTCTTTCTCTATGTTCTGTCATTCTCATGGTTTCCTAATGATACTAAAATGACTCCTTTATCTCCTCTGTTTCAGAGAGGAGGAAGAAAAAGGGAATGCCAAGAAAGAGTGGTACCTATATCAGAAGTTATACCCATGGCTATTCCTAAATAGAAGGGAAATCAGCAAAGGCAAATTATCAGCTGAGTATATTGTTACTCAAACCAAAATTGGGGTGTTGTTGCTAAGGAATAAGGGGAGAATATGTATGACGTAGGCCACAACCAGTGTTTATTATACACAGTGACAAAACAAACTGTAGTCTAACTACATAAAATTATCAGAAACTTCTATGTACCTAACAACATCACTGAGAAATACAAAAGGCAAAACATAACATAATTATAGAGACAAACTTACAAAATCACAATCATAGTATAAACAAGCCTCTTTCAGACACTGATAAATAAAGCAGACAAAAAATAAGAATAAAGAACTGTCATCAAAAAGTCTACAAATAGGGAGTTCCCTGGTTGTCTAGTGGTTAGGGTTCCAGGTTTTCACTGCGTGGCCCAGGTTCGATCCCTGGTTGGGGAACTGAGATCCCGCAAGCCATGTAATGTGGCCAAATAAATAAATAAATAAAAGTCTACAAATAACAAATGTTGGCAAGGATGTGGAGAAAAGGGAAGTCTTATACACTCCTGGTGGGAATGTAAATTGGTGCAGCCACTATGGAAAACAATATGGAGGTTCCTCAAAAAACAAAAATAGAACTACCATATGATCAAGCAATGCTACTCCTGGGTATATATCTGAAAAAACTGAAAACACTAATTTGAAAAGATACATGAACCTCAATGTTCACAGCAACATTATTTACAATACCCAAGATATGGAAGCCACCCAAGTGTCCCTTAATAGATAATGGATGAAGATGTGGTGTGTATACACACACACACACACACACACACACACACACACACACACACGGACTATTACTCAGCCATAAAAAAGAATGAAATTCTGCTATTTGCAACAATGTGGATAGTCTTTGAGGGCATTACACTTAGTGAAATATGTCAGACAGAGAAAGACAAACACTGTATGCTATCACTTATATGTGAAACCTAAAAAATAAAAACATGAATGTACATAACAAAACAGAAACAGACCCACAGATATAGAAAACAAACTAGTGGATACCAGTGGGGAAAGGGAAGAGGGAAGGGGAAAGATGGGGTAGGGAATTAAAGGATACAATCTACTATGTATAAAATGAATAAGCAACAAATATACATGGTAGAGCACAGGGAAATATAGCCATTATTTTGTAATAACTTTAAATGAAGCATAATCTATAAAAATATGGAATCACTATGTTGTACACCTGAAACTAATATAATATTGTAAATAAACTACTTGTCAATTTAAAAATAAGCAAAAAAGAAAAAAGAATAAAGAAGATTTAAATCAGTGCTGCTCAAAGTTTGGTCTGTGTACCACTGTGCTACAAAGTTAGTAGCTTATGCCAGAATGTACATCAATTATGCCGCTAAGCACACTGTTCAGTTCAGCTAATAGTTTTTTTTTTAATAGTAAGAGTTTCTTGTTGAAGAAAGTTTTTTACATTGGTTTACTTTCTAGCTTAAGCTCCTTATCTTGTCATAGACCTGATAACGTGTTCACAGACCAGCTATTTTTTGAGTAACATTGATTTAACTCTTTTTTTATCCCCACATAAAGATTTGTTTTTTGACCAGCTACTTTGATTAATACTGGTTTAAATAATATCTTAACAAGGTTGAACCCAACAACAGATGATAATTACTTTTTCCTAAGTGTTACGGTGTGCCAACAGCTCAACCCTGACAGAAACCCGGGGGCATGTGAATAGAAGAGCCAGATTTGAACCCAGGCAAATCTGGACGACATTGCTGTTCATCGCTCTGCCTCTGTGGCCCACACAGGAGGTCAGTTCTGTGGTGGCTAGCCTAAGTCACAGTGCTAGTCTCGTCCTCCACACAAACAGTGCGGCGTGACACACTTCATCTGCCAGTGTGTGCACAAAATCTGTGCTGGTGCAATTTTCATCGCGTGGAGAATGGCTGATAAGTTATAAGTTTGAAACTTGCACTTCAATCTTACCTCCTACTAGTTTCATTGACTAAAGTCAAGTCCATTTATGAGGTTTATTTTCAGAAATTCCTGACCCCGGGGTGGAGGAACAAAGATGTTCAATTCTTGTGCTTGAGGGGGTCAAGGCAAAGGCTTGGGTGAGGTCTCATTCTCTGTTGTTCGTCTTTGGGGCACACTGAGGAATGTAGAAAAGACAGAGCCTTGTTCCACAAATCTTATCTGTGCTCAATGTTGTACTTTCAGTTTTCTGGGAGTTGAGGGTAGACATCATTGTGAGGAAAATAAGGAAACACTTGGAATCATGGATACGACTTATCCGTGACTTTTACCCCAACCTCATTTCTTCTTCCCCACAGACAGGCACTGTTAGCAGTTTAAATTGTATCCTTCAAGTCCTAATAATATGCAATTATATAGTACAGATTGGGTATGGGATTATTGTTTTATTATTATTATTTTACAAAAAATCCTATATTGCTTGTATTGTTCTGTGACTTGCTTTTTTGACTTAACATGTCTTGAAGGTCTATCTGTCAGTATATGTAACTCTATCTCATTGTGTTAAACTGCAGGTCAATATTGTGGTAAATATACATATGTATATGTTCATTTAGACATTTCCCTATTTATAGATATTTAGGTGATTTCTGATTTTTTGCTATAACAAATAATGCTATAGGTATTAGTGCTTAGTCTCCAAAGATGGCTCTCAATAAAGTACACCTCCAGGTTTTCATGTCCTTACAAAGTCCCCTCCCACACTGACTCTGACATTGTGACGTACTGTACCCAATAGAATGCAGGGGAATTGGTGCTGTAATAGCTCTAGGATTAAGCCTTAGGAAAGACTGGCAGCTTTCACTTCTGTGGTCTTTGGAGCTGGCCTCAGTGTAAGAAGTCCAATACCCTTCTGAACAGAGAGAGGCCATCTTACAGAGGCCTTGGAGAAGGACATACCCCACACTTCCCCTGGAGACAGAGGCCAAGTGGAAGAACACAAAGGTGCCAGACATGTAAGTGAAGAAGCCACCTTGGATGTTTAATCCAGTTGAGCCTTCAGTGTCCTACACCCCAATGGAAAATCATCCAGCTGAGCTCAGTCAGACCCATAGAACCTTGAGGGCTAATCATGAATTGCTGCTTTAAGCTATTAAGTGTTGGGGTTTATTAAGTGTTTTAAGCTATTAAGTGTTTAAGCTATCTATGTGGCAAGAGATAAGTGAAATTCTGTAATAAACAGTACAACTCCCCTCCTTAACTCTGTATACAGAGAACTAAATGGCTAGGTCATAAGGCACACACATCAAATTTTAATAAATCCTGCTGAGTTAACCTTCAAAATGGCTGAATACCACCATGATTGGGAGTATCATTTTCTCCTAAAGTGCTTGCCAGATCAAAAATGAGATTTTAGGGCTTCCCTGGTGGCGCAGTGGCTGGGAGTCCGCCTGCCGATGCAGGGGACGCGGGTTTGTGTCCCGGTCTGGGAAGATCCCGCATGGCGCAGAGCGGCTGGGCCCGTGAACTGTGGCCGCTGGGCCTGCGTGTCCGGAGCCTGTGCTCCGCGGAGGGAGAGGCCACAACAGTGAGACGCCCGCGTACCGCAGGAAAAAAAAAATGAGATTTTACTTCATTTTGCATTTCTCTGATTATTAGTCAGTTAAATGTTTTTCTTTATGTCATGAAGAACCTAGGGGTAAGACAGGAATAAAGACACAGAACTACTAGAGAACGGACTTGAGGATATGGGGAGGGGGAAGGGTGAGCTGTGACAAAGCGAGAGAGAGGCATGGACATATATACACTACCAAACGTAAGGTAGATAGCTAGTGGGAAGCAGCCACATAGCACAGGGAGATCAGCTCGGTGCTTTGTGACCGCCTGGAGGGGTGGGATAGAGAGGGTGGGAGGGAGGGAGACACAAGAGATATGGGAACATATGTATATGTATAACTGATTCACTTTGTTATAAAGCAGAAACTAACACACCATTGTAAAGCAATTATACCCCAATAAAGATGTTAAAAAAATGTTTGTTTTTCTTTGTGTACTGGCCATTTATGTTGACTTTTCTGTTAACTGCCTGTTATAGGAGAGACCATCAGGATTGTCTGCAGTACTTCTCTCACAATTACCCTCCTAAGGCGATTCTCTGCCTCAACTTCCCAGGGTTTCCAGGTACTATTGACATTGGTATGTAACTCCAGCTGACAGACAAGGTATTTGTCTTGCTGCCTTGGCAAGGCCACTGTCATGTCCACAAGAGCCCCATTGTCATACATTCAGGTGGGTATCACTGATGCCCTCCCAAAGTCTCAGTGAAAAAGGAGAATGGGGCTTCCCTGGTGGCGCAGTGGTTGAGAGTCTGCCTGCCAATGCAGGGGACGCGGGTTCGTGCCCCGGTCCGGGAAGATCCCATATGCCGTGGAGCGGCTGGGACCGTGAACCATGGCCGCTGAGCCTGGGCGTCCGGAGCCTGTGCTCCGCAACGGGAGAGGCCACAACAGTGAGAGGCCCGCGTACCGCAAAAAAAAAAAAAAAAAAAAAAAAGGAGAATGGCTGTGTGCCATTCTGGGATGATGAGAGACTGCACACTGTATACATCATCCTGCTGTTGGTCTTCTGAACTGTGAGGGAATTATGACCCTCAGCTCCTGTTCCAGCCACAGCACCCCATCAGCTCACATTTGAGGACTGCCTAATCCCAGAGACAGCCACCACATCTTTCAGCACTGAAGTACCAGGGTGGTTTCATTTGCATCTCTGTTAGACCTGTAACACCTTGTGGGAGGGGTTGCAGAGCACCCATCACATCTAGCACCAGAGTACCAGGATTTCCTAAGTATGAAAACACTGCTCCCTCCAAGGGGCTGCACGCTGCTACTCTACTCGCCTAAAGTTGGAAGATCAAGTCTTTCCCGGAAGCTCTGAATCTCGCTCTGATGACAGCCCTTGGAGTGGATCCAGTTCTGGTTCTCCTCCCCGCCTCCCAGAAAGCAAGATCATCCACATGGATGAAGCAATCACTGAACTAGCACTCACTCCCTCATGGAGGAGAAGGCACTGTGGTCTTCTTCGTCTAACACAGGAAATGTGTGTGTGTGTGTGTGTGTGTGTGTGTGTGTGTGTGTATTTCATCTAGTTTAGATACTTTTATATTGGACAATCTTGTGTTATGTTTAATACTTTTATAATTAATAGTAAGTAATTTGAAAGGACTACCTCTGGGCTGCACCCATTTATTACATTATATTAGCGTCCTGGGACTGTTGTAACAAACCACCAGGACAGGGTGGTTTAAACAAGAAGTTATCGTCTCATAGTTCTGGAGGCCCAAGTCTAAGATCAAGGTGTCAGCCAGACCAGGATCCCTCTGAAGGCCTCACTCCAGCTTCCTTGGCTGTGGCAACATAACTCCAATCTCCCCAGTATGTCTTCCCTCTCTACATGTCTGGCCCTCTGTCCAAATTTCCCCTTTTTAGAAGGACACTGTCATACTGTATTAGGGTCCACACTGATGACCTCTTCTTAACTTGATCATCTGAAAAGATCCTATTTCTAAGTAAGATCACAGTCACAGGTACTAGTGGCTGGAATTAGTACTTCACCATCTTTTAGGGGACACAATTCAACCCATAACATACACCAAAACCAATGGGCTGAATGTAAGACAGCTGAATGTAGGTCTTAGGCTTCCAGAAGCTTGAACTAGTGGAATCAGGACAATTTTCTATGTATTCCAGAGACTCTGTTACATAGGAGAGGAGCTGGATATATAAGCACAGACAATAAGACTAATAACTGTTGGCTCATAAGGGATAGAGATTCTACATTTGCTTTTTTTTTTTGTGGTACGCGGGCCTCTCACTGTTGCAGCCTCTCCTGTTGTGGAGCACAGGCTCTGGACGCGCAGGCTCAGCGGCCATAGCTCACGGGCCCAGCCACTCCACGGCATGTGGGATCTTCCCGGACAGGGGCACGAACCCGTGTCCCCTACATCGGCAGGCGGACTCTCAACCACTGCGCCACCAGGGAAGCCCTCTACATTTGCTTTTAAGACTGAGAAATAAATTATTTTTAAAGGGGATTTGGAAGATATTTTAGCCATGGAATATTGTTGAACAAGAACATTAGCAATATTAGTACTTTCATCCAATAATCCTATTGTTGTGACCATGATGATTTAAATACTTCTTGGTTTTACTGACTTTTCTTTTCAAAAAAAGAATGGACTATTATTTTTAATTGCCCTGTTAGGAAAAATATTCTAACCACACGTATGGTATAATTTGGTATAATGTGGTATAACCTTTGTCTCTGGTTCCTGGCACAGAGCTCCTAGATCCCTTGAAATCTGAGTGACAGAAGTGTCTTTTGTTATTCACAACGAACCCCTCCAACCATACCTGAATTTATGTTAATGAGGTGACTGACTCTCGGAGGGGTCTAGAGAGCTTTGGGATGGGGGCTGGTCACCAGAAAGACCAACCAAGCCGTGATTAGTCACCCACTCCCAGCCCCCACCTGCCTCCCAACCCGACGTCTACAGAGGGAAGAGGGGCTGGATGTGGAGTTCAATCACCAGTGGCCAATGATTTAGTCAATCGTGCCTATGTAATGAAACATGCATAAACCCCCCCCCCACCATGAAAGGGCTTGGAAAACTTCCAAGTTAGTGAATACGTGGAGGTGCTGGGAGGGTGGTGCCCCGAGGGAGGGCATGGAAGCGCCACGCAACCCCCGTTATACCTTGCCCTATGCATCTCTTCCATCTGGCTGTTCCTGAGTTGTATGCTTTATAATAAACTGGAAATATTAATTAAAGTGCTTTCCTGAGTTCTGTGAGCCATTCTGGCAAATTATTAAACCTGAGGAGGGCGTTGTGGGAACCTCCCCGCATTGTAAGCAAGTTGGCAGAAGAGTAGGTATCTTGAGCACCCAATACCTGAGACGGGTATCTGACGTGAGGGTTTCTTATGGGACTGGGTCCCTAACCTGTGTGGTCTGATGCTAACTTCTGGTAGTGAGTGTCAGAATAGAGTCAAATCATGGGATTCCCAGTTGCTCTCTGGATCATTGAAGAATTGGTGTTGGAAAGACACCATGAAGTTGCTATCCTGGGAAGAAAAACCTTCTCAGCATGATTAAGGAGATAAAGGCTTGAGCTTCAACCAGTAGTGGGCCTTCTTGAGATGACCCCCTGCCAGGCGGGAGTCACTGCCATGCAAAATGATAAACTATAAAGGAAGAGATTAATTCCTGTCAGTCTCTTTCTGCTGCCCCCATTTCTTGACATAAAGATTGGAAATTTAAGATAAAGTTTCTTTGTTTTAATGATTGTGGTCAAGATTTAGAACTTCTAAAGCTTGTAGTTAGTGGTGGAAACTGGAATCTTTGTTTCATCGTACCTGAATCTGAGCTTTTGGGAACAAAAAAGCCTACGTAAGCTGTACGTAGACATAAATGGTTTGAGATAAAATATACTTTATAAAACCACTATAGTTTGGGAGGGATGTGTACTTTTGGGATAGATCCATAAAAAAATTATTCAGTCATTTTAAGTGTGAAATGGCAAAACTGCTAGCATTAATTTTATAAAGATTTGCTACACATTAGAGAGAAAGGCAGTAGGCTGGTAAATGAAAGAATTTATTGTTAAATCAGCGTTCAACACATCAGGGTTTTTCTGCCTTGCTTCCTCCTTCCTTCGTTCCCTCTCTCCCTCCCTCCCGTATACGCTGCTATCACATCTCAGGCATTGGTGAAAATACACCAGCCTGTTCCTTATGGAGGTTCAGATCAATAGGAAAAATCGACCTAATCATGTCAGCTTGCATCATATGGGTAAGATTATAACTGTGATGTGTGCCTGCAGGTGGGGTCCTAGGTACTCTGTCTACATAGAGCCTTGATCCATCGTGAGATGATGGTGATAGAAGGGGTGTCCCTGAGGAAGTGACAGCTGAGGGAGGAGTAAATGCTACCTAAGGGAAGGAAGTCAGGGAGAGCATGTTCCAAGCAGAAAGAACAGCTCGTGGAAAGTCCCCATGTGGAAGGGAGCCTGATGCTTTCTGTGTTTTTGAGGAAATGAGAGACCAAAATGGCTGGAAAGTAAGAGCAAAGATAGCATGGTGCAGAATGAGGCTGGGCATTTGTGTGGGGTCAGGTCCTTTACGTAACGTAAAGGTTTCAGTCTTTGACTTAAGAGCAGTAGCAAGCTATTGGGCAGCAACTTGGTTAGACTTGAGTTTGAAAGATCTTTTCATATACATGTGTGGAAAGCATACTGAAGCTGGGTGATAGTAGAAATGGGGAGACTGGTATGGAGGCTCTTATCAAGGTAAAGATGTTATTATCTTGAATTATGGTGATGGCAATGGTGATGGAGGACAGCAGACAGAAGGCATCCAGAAGGTAAAACCAATAGGATGTAGCAATGGGGTGGATGTAGGGAGGTGTCAAGGACAGGGCCTAGGTTTTTATCTTATAGAGATACATGGATACCTTTGCATGAGGGAGGAAATTTAGGAAAAAGACTAGGTTTGAGGCAGAGTTCAGGGTTTGGGGGACGTAGATCACAAGTTCAAGTTGGATAACTTTAGTTTGAGGTGCCACTGGGACAGCCAAGTGGAAATGCCAAGGAGACGGTTGAAAACGTAGGTCTGGAGGTCAGGGGAATAGTTCAGGTTGAATGTGTACATTTCGGAGTTGCCAGGCATATAGGTGGCAGCTGAAGCCATGAGCTTGGAAGAGATTTCTCATTTGGGAGTGTGGAGTGAGAAGAGAGTATGGTCTAGGACCGTGCCCAGCATAACTGCCAAGTGGAGAGGTTGAGTAACAAAGGAGAACAGGAGGAAAGCCTAAAGAAGTAGCAGTGGAACCAGGAGAGCTTGGTGTCATAAAGCCAAGGGGAAACATGTGTTTTCCAGAAGGAGTGGTCCAGGATAAAGTGCTGCAGAGAGGCTGAGAAAGAGAGAAACAAAGATGTCCATTGGGTTTCATAGTCTAGGGGTCCCAGCTGACCATGGCTGAGCTGTTTGTGTGGACTCAGTGTGGAGTGAGGAAATGGAACCATCTTGTTTTACAAGTTTTGTTATTTATCCTGTTTTGTACTTAATTTTTGTATCACATGCTGCTGTCAGAGACGTGTACAATTCGGTTGAGAATTTCCCAAGTGAAAAGAAAAATGAGCAAGTGACAATTTCACTGCACTAGTTTGCATGTGCCCCCCACAAAAGCCCAGTGGGCGGAAGGCTGTGAACTGTAGTTATCAACTTTTCACATTAGGGCAGTAAAGTTTGGTATGCTCAAACACTCCAGATTCTCACTGATTGTTTTGGTTGGAGCTAGCATCTACTGAGACTCAAAAAGCACTACCCATAAAAGCAAAGAATTGATTAAATTGAATTTCATCAAAATGAGAAACTGCTGCTTATGAAAAGACATTGTAAAAAACATTAAAAGACACATCAGAGGCTGGGAGAAAATATTATCTATGTCCAAATCTTTATCTTCCTGAAATGGGCTTATATCCAGAACATATTAAAAAAACACTTAAAACTCAAAAATAAGAAGTTAAAAGATGAGCAAAAGATTTAAGCAGACATTTCACAAAAGAAGGTATACAAATGGTCAATAGACTGTTCTTCAGATACCCCAGGACCCCTTGGTCTTGAAGCCTTCACACTGGCCCATTTCTGCACCTGGAATGCTTTCCCCCAGATATCTGCATAAAGACAGGCCTAAATAATTTGAACAGATTCCTTGCTCATGCTCTTCAAAGGGTGCCTGACTTCTTCCTGTTACTCTTGCTGGCTCACACCACGATCATTTCCTCTCCCTGTTGCCTACTGCCTGTCCTGGGGACAGCATGGCTGTGTTCAAGGTACTTGATGTGATAATCAGTTTCCTGGTATACATGCCTCCATATAGTTTCCTCCTACAACAAAGGGGTCTGGCCTGCAAAACCAACAAGATACTGTGGAAATGACTGCACATGACTTCCAAGGCTGAGTTATAAAAGACTCTGCTGCTGCCACCTGGCTCTCACTCTGGGGGAAGTCAGGCGCCATGTTGTGAGGATGCTCAAGGAGCCCTGGGGAGAGGTCTGTGTGGCCAGGAACAGAGGCTTCCTGCCCACACCCTGCATTAACTTGCCAGGCATGTGAGCAAGCCACCTTGTGAAGACCTTCCTGCCCCAGTGAAGCCTTCGGATGATGCAGCCCTGGCTGACATCCGACTGCAGCCTCATTGCAGATCCTGAACCAGGCCTAGCTAAGCCTCTCCTGAATTCTTGACCTATGGAAAGTATGTGAAATAATAAGTGTGTACTGTTTTAAGCTGTTAGGTTTGAGGGTGACTTGTAATGCAGCAATCAATAGCTAATACATGTGGGAGGGAATAAGTAGGCCCAATCTGGCTTGGGATCTAAGCCACATTCTGCCAACTATTTAGAAAATGCGTATTTCAACCCTACCCATTTATAGGTGTAAACTTATTACGTTTATCCCTCAGTTCTGAACCTGTAGAAAGGGGAGAAAGGAGGGAGTGAGGGGGGAGGTTGGGGAGAGCAGGTCAGAGTTATAGGTAGGGATACTTTGGGGAAAGAGAAATCCTGAAAAGATGATTTTTAAAAAGATTTAAGAAATTATGTGTGATATAACCCCCATTTCTGACCCCACCCAAGAAACCGTCAGCAAAAATACATGTCACTGTTTAAACTGTTGGGTCAGGTGGGGAGCCCAGTCATGTGAAAATTGCAGACAGATGGGGGGCTGAAGCATGATTAGGTCATTTCCCCAAAGTTCACACCCAGAATGTGGCAGAGCTGCTCACCCAATGGTTCTGGAAGGACAACCTCAAGCATATGCAGTGGAAAGCAAAAGGGGTGCAGGTCCATGAAAAGGACAAAGCTTTGCTGATTAACCGGTTTTTGAAGGCAAGGCTCATAGGACCTTTCTCTGCCCTCTCTGTCTGTTTTTCATTAAATCCAGAATGGACGAGTCTGGAACTCATGCTTCAAGACCAACTCTTAAAGCCTTATTTACTCTAAAAGCATCCTTGAGGGCCCCCAGGGGAAGAAAAGGGAGGAAACACCCAAAGATAAACACCTGGCAGTCCTCACAGAACACCGGGGAGAGCGGCCCGCGGTTCAGACCCGCAACAGTGGTGGCCGGAGGAGCAGCTGTCTGCGGGCCGCTGCAGCTGGATAATGATTTTACCATCTTCTCCCATTCTGCCTTGGATCCCTGGCCGCCCCTGGCCAGTCAGAGTTAGAGTCCTTCGTCTGCTTTAGGAACGAGAACTGTGTGGGATATTCCCCCAAATAGATTCGGCAGAGACAGACAGGCCTAAATAATTTGAATAGGCGTAACGGGCGGGGCTGGCTCAGTCACGTTGTCAGCAGACCACAGCAAGAGGACTTTTATTTCCTGCCATGTGTGAGGCGGTGGAAGGGCATTTCCAGGGGGCCGAGCTCAGGGGTCTGCGGGCCTGGCACCCAAGGCCGGGTCTCTCCCGAATTCACGCCAACTCGCAGGAAATGGTGTTTGAGCAAAAGCGCCAAACAAACTGTTCGATAATCAGTTAAAAGATAAATCGCACAAAACAAACAACTGAGCCCCTGGAGGTTCCGAATCCTTCCTCCAAGAGAGCAAAAACAAAGAAAATTCCTAAGTTACAAACAGGAGGGTCAGGCCTTCCAATTCCAGACCTTTGCATGTGTTAAGCAAAACCAAGAATAAGCAAGAAAATATGCTATTTGAATTGCGTTCAAAATGTCTTTTACAAGTGAAGCAAATTACTTCTGCATGTTCTGAGGCTCTGCAGAGAACAAATAGTGGCCTTTAATGGGTAAAATTACACAATTTGCTTTTAACAGTAAACCCAAAGCCGCGGTGGCTTCAGATAGCATCGCACTCCCGAGAGCTCCCTCCACGCAGCTCTACTCTTAGCAGTTTCTGAGCATTTTGGAGGGACGAAGTTGTCCCCACCGGGCGCAGCGTGGCGAGGAGGGGCCGGGAGTCCCCGGCGGGGACGCGGCCTGTTTCTTTCCTTGAACGTTCTGCTTCTCTTCCTCCCGCGCCGCCAGTTTCTGGGACTGGGTGGCTCTTTGGTTTGCCCCAGTGTAGGCTGGCGGGGCGCAGAGTCGTCCTGAGTTACAGATTTATGACCAGGCCCCCGGGGGTCCCGCCCCCTAAAGATGGGTGCCAACTGCCCCGGGCGTCTCTTCGGCGAGGGGAGCCCACCCCGAGGTTTGGCTGTACGCCCCCAAGGCTCCACCTTTGGGGCCAAGCGTCCCGAGGAGCAGGCCCGAGGGAGGGAGCGGGAGGCACGTCCGGGGACTGAGCTGCTGCCCCCGGTCCCGGCCCCCAGCTGCCCGCGCGCCCCGCCCGCCGCAGGCGTGTCCCTCCGGCAGGGGGCGCCGGCGCCGACCTCGCTCTGCCCATCGGGGCGGGCGAGCCTGGGACCCTGCCTCCCTGCTCGCCCGCGCCCGCCCCCCGCGCTTGTCCAGGCGGCCGGAGCCGAGAGGCGCATCCCGGCCGGGAGAGGAGGAGGACCACGAGTTGCTCGAAAGGGACCAACTCGCAAAGTGCCCAGGAGAAAGGGCAGCGGACGCGCGGCCGACAGGGGTGGTGGCGCCCGGACCCCGCGCCGCGCCGGTCCCAGCGCCCCGGCCCCTACGGCCCGCGGCATGGCCCGGGGCTTGGCGCTGCCGTTGCTGTGCGTCCCATCCGTCTGGGCGGCCGCCGCTCTCCTGCTCTGCGTGTCCGGGACCTCAGGTAGGACCAGCCGGTCCGCGCCTGCCTTGGCGCACCTCCTCCGTGCGCGAGTACGGGGCTCGCGGCTCGTGCGTGTTTCCCTTCCTTCGTGATTCTGCCCTGGCCGCCGCGCCGGCGCCGCTGCTCCCGAGAGAGGGGCGCCTGACTGGGCCCCTCCGCACCCGCCTCGGCCCCGTTCCCCTGCCCGCGTCCCGCCGCGCGAGGCTGCTTTTAATAAGGCGCGCTCTGGGGACGGCTAAGTGTTTCCAGAGGCCGGGGCGGGCGGCGCCGGCGCCCGCGGGGAGCCCCTAGCCGGGGGTTTATGAGGGTCGTGAGTGTGAATGCGGCCGGGCCCCGGGTCCGCAGACGTGTCCGAGGTTCTCAGCACCTTGACTCGGCCCTGCTCCCCGAGGTTCCCTTCCAGGGCTCCTGGCCCGCGGCGCCCCCCTCTGCGCCGAGGTCTCCCCAGGGCGGGCGCCGCGGTGGGACAAGGCTCGGGGAAGGGGGCTCCCTATCCCCGCCGCTTGGTTGAAAGGGGATTTGGCTTCCCTTTTGTTGGCCCCTCACCCCCTCCCCCACCGCCGGGAGGTGGCCGAAGCGGCATTTCCTGTGCCTGGGGTCCCCGGGCGGCCTTTCGGCTGATGGGGACCTGGCCTCCTTCGGGCAGGCTGGAGGGGCGGGCCCGGCTCCCGGGTTGCGTTTTCCTCGAGGGTCGAGCGATCTTGGGCGGCGTGGACCCCGGGGCGCCCAAGAGCTGCCGCCAGGTTCTGGGGGAACCTGGGGGGACCGGCCTAGGGGGCCAAGCCGTCCCGATCCCCGGGGCACCCCTGGCCTGCACCCCTCGCCAGATTCCCGCACCCTGCCGCGGCGGGGGAAGGCGGCGGGGCCTCCAGGTTTGGAGGCTGAGGGGGTTCGCCTCACGTCCCAGAAATCCGTGAGCCTCCCCTTACACGTGAGTGGGTCTCAGTGTCTCCACTCCACGCATTGCTTCCTCCCCCCCACCCCCCGCTCCATTTCTGTAGGAAGGTGAGAGTTAGGCAACAGGCGCGAGAAGGGGGCTCAGCTCTTCTCGTATCCTGCTGCCAGCTGCGCGCTCCAGGGACCAGTCCTCAGATTTAGGAATGCTGGGCAGCCTTTCCTGGGGGGCGTTTGGGTTTAAGCAAGGGCCGATTACGTCACACATCCCTTGTTACTTGATTTGGGAAGGGGGTTTGCATTTATGTCGCTGCTCCTTAAAGCATAAGCCGCTCAGGGTGCAATGTGCAATGGTAGGTAAACCAGACCTTCTAAGTCAGTCTTTGGGGTTTTAACAACATCCCTGTGGGTTTCTGAACCCCTCACCCCGCTAGAATCCCTCTCGCCTTTCGAGTCTGGGGATGCATTTGCTGCGCTGTGGGAGGGGAAAGAGGGGGCTTATCCTGGCGACTCGACGTGCTTTTGCACAGCGTTTGCGTGGTGGCCTCGTGGGGGTTAATTGCCCTGCAAAAGCCTACCTTGTAAACTTATGCCTGGCGGCGGTTTAAGTTGCATTTGTCAGGGAAGAGTTGGAGGTGGGTGATGTGAGAAAAGGTGATGGGTCTGTTGCTTAAATAAAGGTTGTAAGAAGACTGGAAAGACTGCTCGCATTTTAAAACAGCAGAGTAGTTTAAACATTGCCGTCGTTTACAGTCGAGTTTAAGAAATCTCTGAGGAACGAAGCCATCCAATATCATTTTCATTAATTTTTGAACCCTGTGTGGAGGTAATTTTCTTTTTCCAGTAAAATAATAGTAATCTCTATAGGGGAGGGAGTAGGGAAGCTGTTTATAATTCTTTTCCTTCTGGAATGCTAGGCTAGCTGGAAATTCAAAGAATATGATCATATTCAAAACTATGAATACAATTTTATGATTACAGGAGATTCGAGTGTTTGGCATCTTTTCTGCTGTAAAGAAGAATCCCTGTAATTTGAGTGTATTTTATACACAAAACATAAGTTACTATGTAAAAACATGGAAAAGTTATTCTAAAAGGATTTATAAGTTCTACATTTTTATAGAAGACTCTGTTCCTTAACGAGACAAATACCTGATTTGGGACCGTGTGCCCCGCCTGAGTAGGTTAGGCTGGGAGTTTTGGGGTCCCCCACCCCAATTTTGACAGTGCAGTGTTTACTTCTGGCCCAGATCCCTGGAGTGATGGTGGTAATAAATAATGATAGTGATCCATTTGGAAGTAAGTAAATGAAAACATCTTGAATAAGAAGACTTTATGGAAAAAGAAAAGTTTTTATATACTCTATAGTAAGGAAGCATGTTTTTCTTATTATGGCTGTGTACTAAGCAAAGAAGAATCACACATTTGAAAATTTTCAATGTTTAACAGTGAGAGCAAGTTTAACCCTCACGTCTACTTGATAAAAATGCCATCTGGAGAAAATGACCACCACTGACCCTGTGTAACGTTCCTGTGAGCTGCTGTGCTAAACTGTTTATAAAAATGGCGTTAGGTGACCGAGGGGCTCTAGTCAGTGAGGCTGAACTCTTGATTAGTAAAGCAAGTCATAGTTAGAAAACTTAACAAGAAATCTGCTTAATATTTTGCAAGCAGAAAAGCAACATGGGTTTAAAATGGTGCGTTTACCAAGAGTAGTTTTTGGTGAGTGATCTGCAGATTTACGAGGCAATGTGAAATAACATTTGTATTATTATTGCTAAACCGTTTTTGTATTGTTTGGTCAAAATACCGCCGTAATTATTGTTTGTATGTCAGTCTCTGTTATGGTGTGATTTGTAGTGAATTACTTGTTCCCTGAGAACGTTTTGTCTCTTTAGCCTCGGTTTAACCTCTGAGACATTTAAGCCTGGCAGAGTTTGGGTTTAATGCCTATCCTTTGGAATCTTTTTCTGAGATCAATGGGATAGAAATGCCGGAGTAGGGGAACAGCCCGTCTGACAGGTAGGGAAGATTAATCCCCTAAAGGGGGATTTCTACAGCAAGGTTTCAGCCAGAGAAGTGGCGCTCCTTTAAAATGCATTCCACGGGAGGCCAGGATGTGGAAAGTTATCATTATCATTGAAATGGAAACTGGGTGTGAAAGCCTTGGCCTCCCTAATCTGCAGAACTCTTGACTACTCTGATTAAAAAGTGTAGGAAATTTGTGTACTCTGTAACTCTTTTCCCAGGGAGAGCTGTAATTATACAATTCCAAGTTGTCAGGGAAAAGAAAGTGGGCTACTGTTATCTGAACCCATCTTCTAAAATGCTCGTTGATGTCAGGGGCCTTTTGGTGTTTATCTCGTCCATTCCCTGGGAACCTGGAGGGGAACCGGCAGCATCCTGTGCTTACCACCTGGAGAAGGGCTGGGCTGCGGACCTTTGGGTTTACCCTGCTGTGCCCTACGGGGAGCTCCCTATGGGCTGTGACATATTTCTGTTCATGGTGAAGAAAGTTGTCATTAAGATATTTTCTTCTTTGGGGACCTGTGGTGACTGCCAGGTGGACTCCATGAATACCATACGTGGAAGGTGTCAAAAGCAGAGTAACCAGGGGGGATTTGCTTTGCAGAGGAAGCGTTACCGGTTAAGTCTGGATTTTCCATGGCCAATAGTAGTTTCGTGAAAGGACAGTTGGGCTGAAAGGACTGGTTTTGAAAACATCGCTTCTCAGTGACTCTGGGTTCTTTGGTTTTGTATTGTTGGACTGCATCACTGTAACAGAAACACTAGGAGTTCGGTGGGTAGTGCGGGCTTCTTGAGTTTTGAAGTAAAAATCTAAGCAACAAGAGTAGCTCTGGCTCACTAATTATGGCTGCAACTGGCTGGGGTTTGTACCAGCCTCCTTTTTCTAGTATGTATTTATTTGGTTTTGCCGAGGAGCTTGCCAAGTTGGAAATGAGGGTGGGACAGCTCTGCTTGCATGTGCTGTTGTCTAAAATACGTCTGGGGTGTGATCTGTTTAAAATCATATTAGCAGAGTGGCCAAGGAATTGTTGAACATTAGGAAGGCTTTTCAAAAATAAGGAATTGCGTCGGTGTGGTTTGTGTTATTTTGGGGATTTCTGGGTTTTTTTTTTTTTTCCCTCAAGTTCTATCTCTGAAAGAACCAAAAAAAAAAAAAAAAAAAATCAAAAGCCAAAGGGAAGGAAATAATTACAGAAAAATTTAGCCTAATTAGACTAAGTGGCTTGTCCTCCAGAAAGTCTTAAGTTCCAGTGGGATGTGGTGTGTGTGTGTCTTTAATTGTCACTGGAATGAGCTTCAGTAAGCACTCTGTCACTTTTGAGATGTTATCCGGGGAGAATGTGGCTGCTTCTTCAAATCCTCCTGGAGTGGGGGAGGGTTTTCCCCAAGTCCCCAAAGCTGCCAGCCTAATAGTTTCCACACACCCAGTGCCCTCCTGGAGGGCTAGTTAACCCAGCGCGCACTTAAATGACAGAAATCCTCATGGTAGACTTGTGCTGTGGAGTATAGTAGCCGCTAGGCACATGCAGCTATCTAGGTTAAAATTAATTAAACTGAACTGAACCGAAAGATTCATTTCCTCCACCGCACCAGCTGCATTTCAGTGGCCGCGTATGGCGGCGGCTCAGATGGCCCAGGTACGTAGAGGACATTTCCAGCATTGCAGGAAGCTCTGTGGGCCACTCTCCTGTTTGTCCAGGGTCTGTGTGTTGGTCACTGTTGCTTCAGGAACAGTGTTGTGGAGTCCAGAGCCAAAGAGGAGCTTCGCCTTGTTTGCTTAAGAGTTCTGTTTGTTGACTGTGGGAGATTTGAAGGCAAAAATGAAATGGATTGACTCTAATCGGTGGAACTAGAGGGCCCTGCCCCAAGAGGGGCTTAGCAGAGGTGTAATGATGACCAAGGCAGTAAAACCTTAGCGTATATGCTTGCATACTGCACAGTGCTGATATGAGGGAAATGTTAGCTTTAAAGAATTTGCATGTGAGGGGCTAAACGAGATTATGTGAACACGTGTGTGCACACTCACGTATGTGTTCGCGTGTTTGGGAGAGGGCACACCATGGCTTCAGTGCCATTAAAAAAGCACATGCAATGGTGATAGTGACGACTGTTTCCTCAGATTAGGCTGTCTGACGAAATGGGAGATCTTCAAGTGGTGAAAGGAAACAAATGTCACTGGAAGAAGGTTTAAAGTGCAGATTCAAAAGAATCCCAGCACAAGAAAGGCGAAGGAAACCTGCCCCGTGCCTGGCACATTGGGGGCATGCAAAAGCAGTTTCCCACGTGGGGAACGAAATCACAGTAGGGGAGGAAGAGGGAATGGGGAGATGACATCTGAGGCCATACTTATGGACGAATTCACAGTCCAATCTGAACTGAGTCTTACATGCATCAGATATGATTTGCCAAAGACTTCCTGGAGCAAGCATATCTGTGATAACGCCTGTTAGCGGCCAACCCTCGCAAGATCTTCTCCTTTACCTCTGGTAACCCGCCATGTGGGATGTGGTGGAATGTGTTTGTGGAATGTGTTTGCAGACCGGAAAGGGCTGAGAGAGGAGGGCAGATGTGGGAAGAGGCAGTAGGAACCAAGAGCAGCCAGAGCACCGTCCACAGAGAAGGGGAAATCGTGTGGAGTCAAGAGTCTGAGGATCTTAGCTCCCAGGCAAATGCAGGATGTGATGCGATAAGCAGGGCAAGGCATGGCGAGCTGCAGCCACGTTTTTGGAGGATAATTTGGCAGCAGCCGGGGGTGGGGGTGGGAAAGCTAAGAGGGTAGTGGTTGCACCCAAGAAAGGAGGTGCATGAAGAATCAAGGGGCTTGGTCTTGGATTTGTTGGGGGAATTCCCAGGAATTCCTGGGAGGAGCATCCTGGGAGAAAACTGATGCAGAAGGGAAAGTTCAGTCATTCCTTAGGGGTCTGGAGCAGGGATGCACACAACATTTTGGCTCCTGGAAGACAATGGGCATTGGGAAGGAGAATGAGTAGGATTTGTGGGATGATGAGGAATTGAGTGAGGACTTAAGAGTTCCATCTAAAATAGGGAGCAGCCCACAAATGAATGGCAAGACGGGTGTAGGAAGGGAGTGAGGGGTCACAGGCTGAGAATGCTTTTAGGCACAACCTCTGGGTCATATTCAGTTAAGTGTCCACCTTGCTGTCCTTTTGTAGGACGTTATTTTATGTTTTCAACTCTTATAGAACATTTGGAAATAACATATGGAAATTGGGAATTTTCCTCCCAACAGTGAAATAACTCCCAGGTCACCATAGTCTTTGTATAACATTGGATACGTTTCTAGAGGAGCTTAAAGTCTACAGGAAGAGTGGTGACAAGGGGGGGCTCTGTCTTAAGTGAACATGAGATGTGGAGGGAGGGCAGGAGTGGAGGGACTGGCTGGTTGTGCATCTGCTTATTTTGCAAAAAGAAACACGGAAAGGGGAAACCATAAAGTGACACCTCAGATCTTTTCTTAATTAAGGGAAAATATGCATAAAAGAGACCTTTTAAGCCATTTTTAAGTGTACAGTTCACTAGCATTAAGTATCTTCACACTGTTGTGCCACCGTTGCTACCATCCATCTCCAGAACTGTTTTCATTCCCCAGACTGAAACTCTGCCCCCATTCAACAACAACTCCCCATTCCCTCTTCCAGCCCTGGCAGTCACCATTCTACTTTCCATCTCTATGAATTTGACTATTATAGTATCTCAAATAAATGGAATTATATTATTTGTCCTTTTGTAACTGTCTTCTTTCACTTAACATAGTCTTTTCAAGGTTCATCTGTATTGTAACATGTGTTACTACTTTTTTAAGGCTGAATAATACTCCATTATACACACACGTGTGTGTGTGTGTATACATACCATGCATGTACCACATTCTGTTTTTCAGCTTTTTCTGTCTTTCAGTTGACATTTGGGTTGTTTCCTCCTTTTGGCTCTTGTGAATAGTGCTGTTATGAACATGGTACACAGATATCTGTTCAAGTCCTTGCTTTCAGTTCTTTTGGATGTACACCCAGAAGTGGAATTGCTGGATCATATGGTCGTTCTATGTTTAACTTTTTGGGTAACCGCCATACTGTCAACATTTGTTATTTTCTGTTTTATTGATAACAGTCATCAAAATGAGTGTGAAGTGGTTTTAATCTCATTGTGGTTTTGATTTGCATTTTTCTAATGATTAGTGACGTTGAGCATTTTTTCATGTCATTTGTATACATTTCATGGCCATTTGTATATCTTCTTTGGATATGTCTGTTCAAATCCTTTGCTCATTTTTTAATCATATTGTTTGGGTTGTCTTGGTTGAGTTGTAGGAGTTCTATGTGTTCTAGATATTAACTCCTTATCAGATATATGATTTACACATATTTTCTTCCATTCTGTGGGTTGCTTTTACACTCTGTTGATAATGTCTTTTGATGCACAAAAGTTTTTAATTTTAATGAATCAATTTATGTTTTCTTTTTTTTTTTTGGTTTTACCTGTGGTTTTGGTGTCATATCCAGGAAATCATTGCTAAGGTCAATGTCATGAAGCTTTTCCACTATGCTTTTTTTCTGAAAGTTTTTAGTTTTAGCTTTTTTTAGGTCCTTGATCCATTTGGAGTTAATTTTTATAGATGGTGTAAGGTAAGGGTCCAGCTTCATTATTTTGAATGTAGACATACAGTTTTCCCAGCACCCTTTGTTGAAAAGTTTGTTCTTTATTCATTGAATAGTCTTGGCATCCTTGTCATTTGCTACATATGTAGAGTTTATTTCTGGGCTCTCTATTCCATTGGTCTATGTGTCTGCTCTTAAGCCAGTGTTTTGATTATTGCAGCTTTGTAGTATGTTTTGAGATCAGGAAGTATGAGTGTTCCAACTTTGTTTTTTGAGATCAGGAAGTATGAGTGTTCCAACTTCGTTTTCTTTTTCTAGACTGTTTTGGCTATTTGGGATCCCTTGAAATTCCATATGAATTTTAGGATAGATTTTCTATTTCTACAAAAAGCGTCACTGGGATTTTGATAAAGATTGCACTGAATCTGTACATTGCTTTGGATAGTACGGACCTCTTAACAAGTCTTCTAGTCCACAAACACAGGCTGTCTTTCCTTTTATTTAGATGTTCTTTAATTTCTCTCAACAATTTTTCAGTGTACAAGTCTTTTATCCACTTGATTGAATTTATTCTTAGTATTTTATTCTTTTTGATGCTTTGTGGATGGAAATGCTTTCTTAATTTCATTTTTGGATTGATTTTTTTTAGTGTATAATAGTGCAGCTGATTTTTGCCTGTTGATTTTGTATCCTGCAAATTAGTTTAATTAGTTCAAATAGATTAGTTTAAATAGTTTAATTAGCTTAAATTAGTTTAAATAGTTTAATTAGCTCAAATTAGCTCAAATAGAATTTTTGTGTATCTGTATGTAGGATCATGCCATCTGTGAACAGAGATAATTTTACTTCTTTCTTTCCAACTTTGGATGCCTTTATTTCTTTTTAAATTTTTGTCTAATTGCTCTATCTAGAACTTCCAATATTATATTTAATAGAAGTGGTGAAAGCAGACATCCTTGTCTTGTTCCTGATCTTAGAGAAAAAGCTTTCAGTTTTTCACCATTGAGTATGAAGTTAGCTGTAGGCTTATCATATATGGCCCTTACTATGTTAAGATAGTTTCTTTCCATTCTTAGTTCATTCTGACATATTTTTGTATGAACATGTTAATGTTCTACATGTTCAAAAAATAAAATTAAATCACTGAAAATGGCAGGAAACTAAAGCTGAATACAAACAAGTAAGTCCAACTATAAAAGAAACCTGTTGGGTGGGCCAAGAAGTGCCTTCGGTTTTTTAAGTAAAAATAAAGGACACATTTTTCATTTTCACCAAGAACTTTATTGAACAGCACATTCACCCTTTTGTTCCACTACCATCTGCCATTTTTCAGGCAACTGCATAATTCCATCTTCCCAAAACTTTTTATCTTTTTGAGCAAAGAACTGTTCCAGGTACCTTTTACAGCCTTCCAGGGAATTGAAATTTTTTCCATTAAGAGAACTTTGTAAAGACTGAAATAAATGGAAATCCAAAGGTGCAATGTCTGATGAATACAGCAGATGAATCAAAACTTCCAGCCAAGCTGTAACAGTTTTTGCCTGGTCATCAAAGAAACATGGGGTCTTACATTATCCTGATGGAAAATTTTTTTTTTTTTTTGACTAATTCTGGATGCTTTTCGTGGAGTGCCACTTTCAGTTGGTCTGATTGGGAGCAGTACTTGTTGGAATTAATCGTTTGGTTTTCCGGAAGGAGCTCATAATAGAGGACTCCCTTCCAATCCCACCAGAAACACAACATCACCTTCTTTGGATGAAGACTGGCCTTTGGTGTGGTTGGTGGTGGTTCATTTCTCTTGCCTCATGATCTCTTCTGTTCCATGTTGTTGTACAGTATGTACTTTTCATCGCCTGTCACAATTTGTTTCAAAAACAGAACATTTTCATTACGTTTAAGTAGAGAATCGCATGGGGAAATACGGTCAAGAAGGTTTTTTTCACTTAACTTATGTGGAACACAAACATCAAAGTGATTCACATAACCAAGCTGGTGCAAATGATTTTCAATGCCGGATTTGGATATTTTGAGTATGTTGGCTATTTCCCGAGTGGTATAACATTCATTGTTCTCAGTTTATGTCTCGATTTGGTCACCATCAACTTCAGCTGGTCCAGTTGACCGTGGAGCATTGTCCAGCGAGAAATCTGCAGCACGAAACTTCGCAAACCACTTTTGACACATTCGATCAGTCACAGCACCTTCTCCATACACTTCACAAATCTTTTTTTGCATTTCAGTTGCATTTTTACCTTTCTTGAAATAATAAAGCAGGGACTTCCCTGGTGGTCCAGTGGTAAAAAATCCACCTTTCAATGCAGGGGACACGGGCTCCATCCCTGGTCGGGGAACTAATATCCCACATGCTGCGGGGCAACTAAGCATGCTTACCACAACTACTGAGCTCGCACACGTCAACTAGAGAGCCCGTGTGCCACAGACTACAGAGCCTATGTGCTCTGGAGCCTGTGCCACAACTAGAGAAGAGAAAACCCGCACGCCACAGCTAGAGAGAAGCCTGTACGCCTCAATGAAGATCCCACGTGCTGAAAGGAAGATAGGGCCAGGATAGGTAAAAATATAAGATGAGCCAGGAGCGTAATCTTATGATAGAAAGTGAACAGAAACAATGGGAACATATCAAATGTACAGTTGCCAGCTTGGAGGCGTTCCAGCGGTCAAATCTCCAACAGGTTAAGTGTCAAATAAATAAGGACAAGCATGGATTATACGTGGAACAAAATAGGAATCTATGATTCAACACCGATAAGTAAATAAGTACAATTGCCCCTCTGTATCTGTGGATTCTGCATCCTCGAATTCAACCAACCATGGATCAAAAATATTTAAAAAATTCTAGAAAGTTCCAAAAAGCAGAACCTGCATTTTCTGCACACTGGCAACTATTTACATAGCATTTACATTGTATTTACAGCCTTTTACATAACATCTGCATTGTATCAGTTGTTATAAGTCATCTAGACATGATGTAAAGTATACGGGAGGATGTGTGTGTAGGTAATATGCAAATCCTACTGCCATTTTGTATAAAGGACTTGAGCATCCTTGGATTTTGGTATTTGCAGGGGGTTGGGGGTAGTGGGGTGGCCCTGGAACAATCCCCCACAGATACTGAGAGACAACTATATAGTTAAATACATGCATTATTTTCCTAGGGCCGCTGTAATAAAGTACTACAAACTGGGTGACTTAAAACAACAAAAATTGTTTTTCTCACAGTTTTGGAGCCTGCAAGTCCAAAATCAAGGTGTCAGCAGTCCATGCTCCCTCCGAAGGCCCTGAGGGAGAATACTTTTTTCCCTCTTTCAGTTCCTGGTGGCTCCCATTGTCCCTTGGCTGTGGCAGCATCACTCCAATCTCTACACCATCTTCACATGCCCTTCTTTCCTAGATGTCTCTCTGTGTCCATTCCTCTTCTTATAAGGGACAGCAGTTATTGGATTTAGGCCCACTTTAAATCCAGGATGATTTCATCTTGAGATCCTTAACTCATTACTTCTGCAAAAACTATTTTCAAATAAGGTCACATTTGAAGTTTTGGATGGATATGAATTTTGGGGGACACTATTTAACCCACTACATTACATAAATGAACAGAATAGAGAGGGAACAGAGGGTACTTCCATACAGTAAAATGCAGGCTAATAAAATTGAGGTGACTTTAAAAAATTATGATTTGCAGCAATAATTGTGCAAATTCATTTGGGCGATGAATGTTGAATGCAATTAAATGGGGCCATGTTTGATGGGGAGCAGGGAATGTCCATGGCTCAGAGTATTTCCCCACAGAGCCTTTATTTGCAAGGGGACAATTAGCAGCTACAGACTGGAGAAAGCAGACGTCATCTAACTCTGTGACCAAGGCTTACATCACCACTGTGGGCAGGTGGACATAGTCCTTCCAACAAGGGCATTGATTAGCCTGCATTCCAGCTGGGGATGCAGAACCTGAGTCTCATGGTGACAAAAACCAGCAAGCCCGGGCTTCCCTGGTGGCGCAGTGGTTGAGAATCTGCCTGCTAATGCAGGGGACACGGGTTCGAGCCCTGGTCTGGGAGGATCCCACATGCCGCGGAGTAACTAGGCCCGTGAGCCATGGCCGCTGAGCCTGCGCGTCTGGAGCTTGTGCTCCGCAACAAGAGAGGCGGCGATAGTGAGAGGCCCGCGCACCACGATGAAGAGTGGCCCCCGCTTGCCACAACTAGATAAAGCCCTCACACAGAAACGACAACGCAACACAGCAAAAATAAATAAATTAATTAATAAACTCCTACCCCCAACATCAAAAAAAAAGAAAGAAAAGTTAACTCTACAGGCAAGAAAAACCAATCCTTCCTAAAAAAAAAAAAAAAAAAAAAAACCCCAGCAAGCCCAAATGGAGGGGCATTTTATTAAACAACTGGCCTGTAGTAGAAAACCTCAGTGTCGTGAAGGGAAAAAAACAGCCAAGAAACAGGTCCAGCTTAAAGGAGACGACAGGAGGAGACAAGTAAATGCAGAGTGTGATTCTGGACAGGACTGGGTTAGAGTGAAAACTGATGTGCACATCATTGGAACCTCTGATGAAATTGGAATATGGAGGTAAAGTATTTAAAAGTGTTGTCAAAGTTCACTTTCCTGAGTTTGTCAATTTACAGAGATACCGTAAGAGGACATCTTTGGTCTTAGGAAGTATGTACTCAGTGTTAAGGGGTAAAAAGCATGATGTCTGCAACCTACTCTCAGACAGTTCAGAATAAAAAAACAGTGTGACTATGGAGACAGAAAAGTGAAGTATATGGGTGAAATGTGAAAAATACGTGAATCTGGGTAATGAGTATGGAGCAGTTTCATGTATGAATCTTCCAACTTTTAGGTAAATTTGAAATTATTTCAAAATAAAGGACTAAAATCATGTTAATTGATACAAATGTATGACTGTAGCCAGTGGAATCAACAATAGAGTTGAGCATATTCTCTTAAGAGAAAGACTCAAATAGTTATAATTTTATGGGAAATGGTGTCAGACCTCATCCAGGGATGGGGCAGGGCAGGTTCCATGTGCCTTTCAGGCCAGACAGAGTTTCATCAAGGAATGAAGACAATTATAGGACAGATGAGGGGGTCTGTATCCAGAATACATAAAGAAGTCATAAATAAAGAAAGTAAATGTTCCAGTTAAAAGAGGGACACAGAGTACAGCAGGCAGTTTGCAGAAAAACAAATACAAACAGCCCAAAACTTAAGAGTTTGGCCTTAGGATTCAAGAAAATGCAAATTATGAGGCAGTTATCCCAATGTTCTTCTGACTGAGCTTTGCCTGAAGTCAGAAGTGGGTATTAAGTAGCAGGTTAGTAATGATGCGGGGAGGGTGGGTGGCACAGTGGTGTGTAAGCTACCACTTTGAGGGCTGTGTGACATTTAAAATACACATATTCTGTGGTCTGCTCTAAAAAAATACATGCATGCCTGAGAGGCATCCTGTTCACAGCTCCACCATTTCTAATAGTGAAAGTTGGAAATATCAACATGCCTTTTAATGGGAGCCAAATAATCGAACCGGCACCATGTCTCAATTGTGGATTATTGTACAGCGGCTAAAATGAAGATGGAAATCTGTGGATGTCAACGGAGGGAGAGTTCAAAGCAAGATTCTGGATAAGGAGAAAATCAAGTTGCACAGGGATATGTGCTGCATGGGATTGATCTAAAAATCCCACCTCCCTCCCCCATTTCTGCGGATATAACGGTCTCTAGAATAAGGTCTCCAATCTACACGTCAGACTGACAACAGTGGTTACCCTGGGAGAGATGGGAAGACATAGGAATCTTCAGGATCTTTGATTCCATCATATCTCCTGTGCTAGGGATTACTTTACTGGATCCTGTCTTTTAGCTCCTGGGGGATGACATTTATGTCTACACATTAACATACATTAGCAGGAACTGTTACACAATGACCTCCTCCCTCCCATCATCTTTCCCTTTGCTTTGTGAAAAGTTCTTGTCCAGCTCTGGCCAGAGGGGAAGGTGAAGGGAAAACATGGAAAGTCAGTTTGTTGAGGACATTGTGGAAGTTCGTAGGTAATTCATAAGCTCTTCAGGGGTGCATGTTGATCTTTGGGGTGTTCTATGAGCGGGTAAAGAAATGGAAGTTTGGGGATGCAGGAAACTCACGTCAGTTAGTTCTCTGAGTTGTCAGATTCTCTTGGCTTTACAAATATTTGATCCAAATTCCATCCTGAACATATTTAACGGTTTTAGAGCTGTCATGAAGAATACCCCTAAGGTCGCTTCATACCAGCCCCGTGGTGTGTCAGTGGGCATCTTTGGGTCGCTTGTTTTGGTGCAGATAGGAGCAGCCGTCTCTGTTTAAGCCTAGAATCCTGAGTTTGCTCCGAGCGCTGCTGAAATACTTTTCCTTTGTGTAAATGCCCACAAGAGTCAGAATTTTCTTGATATTCTGAAACTAAAGCAAAACACAAGAAATATAAAAGGACGTTGAGGTAGAAATATGATTGGAGCTGTCTTTCAAAATGTACAGTTTCAAGTTTTTATGGCTATTAAGATGAAGTTCGTTGCTTTCACTTAATGACTGTATTATAAAGAGAATATTATACAGTTACAGGTTGAATAGTGTTTTCCCCCAAAAGATACAGTGTTGGAGTCCTAACCCCCAGTACTTCAGAATGTGACCTTATTTGGAGATAGGGTCTTTACAGAGGTAACCAAGTTAAATTGAGGTCATTAGGGTGGGCCCTAATCCAATATGACTGGTATCCTTATAAAAAGAGGAAATTTGGACACAGCCCTACGTACACAGAGGGAAGACCATGTGAGGACACAGGCAGAAGGTGGCTGTCTGCAAGCCAAGGAGAGAGCCCTCAGGAGAAACAACCCTACCCGCACCTTGATCTTAGACTTCCAGCCTCCAGAACTGTGGGAAGATGAATGTCTGTAGTTTAAGCCCCCTAGCCTGTGGTGCTTTGTTAAGGCAGGCTGAGCTGACTCATACATACACATCTGCACGTACCTGCGTGCTAATCAAGTACGGCTTTCTATTGATCTTCTTTTCGGAGCATCTGCATTGGAATTTATTTGATAAAAATGTTCCACTGCTAACGGACACTCCTGTCAATGAGCCCATCGCGCCTGGGGTGGTAGCTAACTGGCTTGACCCCACAACTGGTTAGTATTGTGGTCAGGGGTCAGTGTTACCAGGCCCAGCATGGACTGCAGTCAGGGTGCCTGTCTATGCCTATGGCCTGACTCAGGCGAGTCCCTTGGCATCAGAGGGCAAGTCCTGGAAAGCTTTTTGTCTGGGGCTGCTGCTCTGGACAGCGCTGCGGCCAGGCCTGTGTGGCCTCTGGAGCACCTCTGTGTAACCAGCCCTGTGTCCAGGCCTGCTCTGTGGACGTCACTGGTCCCCTTCACCTTCCTCCAGCTGCTGGCCTGGCTGTCAAGAGAGGCTTTAATGGGGACCTCCCGGAGGTCAGAGCAGAGAGAGGTGGCCCGTTGAGGCCCTGAGATCCCAGGCACCCATCCTTTGTTTCCCTTGGGGGAACCTGGGTAACAGTGAAAACAAAATTCATCAAAAGCATACATCCTCAGGCACCGGGATGGTGTGGCTGTCAGCATGGGTGATTTATCTGGCCTGGAAGCCTTTGAAGCAGGAGGTGATTGGACTCCCTGAAGGCTGGCCCCGTGGGAAGGGCCTGGAAGTGCCAAATGGAGAGGAAGGAGCAAGTGGGTCCAGAGGGCTGGTGAGGGAGGGAGCCCTTGGAAGTGTATTTCTCTGTCCTTCGGATCAGAGGCTCCTTCCTTCACCCTTGTCCTGTTCCAGAGCACAGGGGTAGCTCTGGAGGCTGCAGGAAGATCCTGTGGACAGAAAAAAGCGTTGACTTTGTGCTGGCCCTAAACTCTGAAAACTTTGCCAAGGGGGACCCCCAGGCTGCTCCCCAGTAGCTTTTTGGAGACCTCAGACAGGGGCGCAGCGGGATGAGGCCAGCTGCTTCCCGGAGAGGCACCTGGTGTAGGCACCGTTGGGTGTTAGAGAGCGGGGGGCACGCATGGAGCTGTGCAGAGGATGAGAGTTAGCAATGAGCACACGTAGGGGTGTCAGCCTGCACCAAGTGGCTGCTGGGGCTTCTGATCGGAAGGCAGCTTTATAAGAAGGAGCCCAGAGGATGCCTTCTTGAGTGGAAACAAGAGGTGTAATTCTGATATAACCTTCTGATTGTATCAGTAATGGTCAAGCACATAATTGTTTCATTGTGAAGATTCAGCTAACTTTTTTGACATGTACATACTAGGTTTCCTTCACTATTTGCTAACTTCAGTATGTCTTTCTCATTTTATTTTAGAAGAAGGAAAATCCTTTGTTTAGCAAGGCAGAGAGAGCCCAGGCACAATTAACCTCTAATTAGTGAATTGTTTTCAGAGTTCAGATAAGGTTCACCTACTTTTTTTTTTTTTTTTGGCTGCTCTAAACTTTGAGCCCATTTATTTTCTTTCTCTAAAAAAAAAATAATAATTAAGAAAAAACCCCAAGATAGTCACGTTTCTTCTAGTTGACTAACCACAAATTTCTATGGGGTCTAAAAGCCAAGCTGATTCAAAACAAAACAAAGGGAAAGAGGGAAAGCCAAGTATGGGTATAAGTAGATCTGCCTGGGATTAAGTTTTTAAAAATGCTCTTTATAATTCCTTTTTTCCCCATCGGTGGAATGGGGCCTGCCCTGAGTTTTGGGTGTGTGTGGGGCGTGGGTTGTCCTCATGATACTGAGGGAACTTTGGCTTCGGCCCAATTGTCTTTTTATAATTGAAGGTATTTATTCAAAAAATCACTATGTGAAAACTCCCACAAAACAATACTATATACTTTCTATCTTTTCTGTGAGCAAATACTTATAAGAGGGCCCTCCTGGCACTTGGGTGTGATTCAAAGGGACTTCATGTAGCTTCCTCTGGGTTGTTTTCATTTTATTATTATTTTTTACATTAAACATTTTTCAATTGGCCCCACCGCGCCACGCCGCGTGGCTTGTGAGGATCTTAGCTCCCGGGCCAGGGATGGAACCCGGACCCCTGCAGAGGAAGTGTGGAGTCCTAACCACCGGACTTCCAGGGAATTCCCTATTTTCATTTTAAATCAGGGGAATGCATTTATTCCTTGATTAAGTAATAATCACGAAAAACAAAAAACCCAGTAACAAATGCTTATGGCTTGAAAAACAAAACTGAGAAGGTGTAAAATGAGAAGAGCCTGTCACTTCTCACCCTACCCCTGCCACTCTCTCCCCTGCAAAGGTCCCAGATAATCTCAGCCCACAGTCTTTGTACTTCTTTCCAGACATTTCCTAGGCTCATGTGCTTGTCGGTGCATCTCTCTTGTTAATTTTTTTTTAAAATTGTGGTAAAAGGCACATAACATGAAAGTAAGCATTTTGAAGTGCACAATTCAGTAGCATTTTGTACATTCACTTTATTGTGCAATCATCACCCATATCTAGTTCCAGAACACTTCCATCACCCCCTACTTTAGCAGTGACGCCTCACTCCCCTCCCTCAGTCTCTTGTAACCATTACTCTACTTACTGTCTCTCTGGATTTACCTATTCTGGAAATTTCATATAAACAGAATCATACATGCTGTGGCTTTGTATCTGGCTTCTTTCACTGAGCATAATGTTTCCAAGGCTCATCCTTGTCGTAGCATCCTTGATTTATTTTTATATATATATATATATATATATATATATATATATATTTAACATCTTTATTGGAGTATAATTGCTTTACAATGAATTTGTTTTTATATACAATGAAATTATACCATGCATACTGAACTGAGGTTTGGTGTTTTCACATAACAATAGTTCTTACAAATCTTTCCATCTTAGCGCACGCTGTGCACCTCATTTTTAAAAATCTTTGCTAATATCTGTCATTTGGATACACATCATTAATTTCACTGGTCTCCTATGGATGGATACTTCTGATTTTTAGCTATTACAGAAAACAGTGCTGCAGGGAACATCTGTACATACATTTTTTGTTCTTCTATACTGTGTGTATCTGTAGAGTCAGTTCTCAGAAGTGAATTTTTTTTGTCGAAGGTATTGATATAGATTTTTGATAGATTCTACAAGGTTAGCTTCCAGAAGGTGGCAGCAATTTATGTGACAGCAAAAGTGTGTGAACTTCTCTGGTGTTTCCAAGCCCTGACCAACTCTGGAAATTATCAGGAATTTTAATCTTAGTAAGTCTTCAACAGAGAAATGGCATGTTAATTCTTTCTGTTGACATTTAAAAAATTGTCCATGAGGCTGAATGTTTAATAAGTCATTTATTCATTTTTTTTCTGGGAAATAAATGTTTGCTTTCTCTACTACTTTTCTACTAATTGGTCTCAATTGTTTCACTGATTTCTAAGACTATTTAGCTGTATTCCAGATCATATGAAAAGATTTTTTCTCAGGTTATCCTTTGACGTTGCTTATGATTGTTTCCATGCAGAAAGTTTTATTGAGTCAAACTAAGCTAGCTTTTATTTTATGTATTTTGAGTTTTGAGTCAGACATTGGAATCTCTTTTCCATTCCAAGATTATTTTAAAAAATTAACCTTTTTGAGGGGGAGTTTTAGGACTTTTTTTTGGGTTAAATCTTTCATTCACATGGAATTTAGATCCAACTTTAGTTGTTCTCCTCAGGAAAATGAGTTGCCCTGAACTCCTTTATTGAATAATCTGTTCCTTTTCAATTACTGGAAAAGCAGCCTTTTTTTTGGTATTATAAATTCCATGTTTGTTTGGTGTTATTTCCGGATCATTCAGTGTCTGTCCTGCTTTTAATTAATTACCATAGCTTTATAAGTTTTAATATTTAGTAGAATTAGTCTGTCCCTTTGCACATTTCCCCCAGAACTGTCCTGGCTATTCACACTTAGTTTTCTACATGAATCTTAGAACAATTAACATTGTTAATTATAAGTAAGGCAAGTTCTTAAGGGTATGAATTTTCTTATGAGTGTAGCTTTGGATACAGCTTTTAGATTGTGTTACATGTTGCATAATGTTTTAGTTGTTATTTTCCAGATAGTCTTTAATCTCAGTTTTTATTTTCTCTGTGATTCAAAAGTTAAGAAGAACATTTCATACTTCTAGGGACTCATTTTGTAGTTTCATTGCATTTTGTTTATACAGAGTGTGGTCTACTGTATTTGGGTGTTGGGGAATTTGATGGTTTTTAATGGCTTAAAATATGGTTATTATTTGTTATGTACAGTGGGGACTTAGATGTAATCTCAGTTTAGAGCAACCTCATTGATTATGTAATTTCATTTTTCTTTATCTTTACTTACTTTTTTTTTCTTTATTTGCCTAAGGCAAAGAAGTGAATTCAGTATCCTATGCTATTATTTCTGTCTATCTCTCTAATTTTACTTCAGTTTTTGTGTTTTAGACACTGTGTTATTTGCTACATATATCATGAAAGTTCCTCATCGAGGATTGTAACCTTAATAATTTAAAAGTGTCCCTTTTGCTTTTTGCTTCTAATTAAATCATGTACATTAATATTATGTAATTTTTTTGTTCTTAATTATGGCATTTGTCTAGTAAGTCTTTGTTTCTAAAGATGTTTCTGCTTCCTCATTGTTTGGTTTTAGATAGATATTTTATTTTATTTTATTTTATTTTATTTATTTATTTTGTTTGTGGTATGTGGGCCTCTCACTGTTGTGGCCTCTCCCGTTGTGGGGCACAGGCTCCGGACACGCAGGCTCAGCGGCCATGGCTCACAGGCGTAGCCGTTCCGCGGCATGTGGGATCTTCCCTGTCCAGGGCACGAACCCGTGTCCCCTGCTTCAGCAGGCGAACTCTCAACCACTGCGCCACCAGGGAAGCCCTAGATAGATATTTTAAATATTGATATAATGGATAGCTTTATTTGGGTTTTGATCCTGATTGTTTTTTTCTTCTAGATAATAAGTGTTCCTCAGTCATATTTATTGAGATATGGCCTTAAATCTATTGCCTTTTTTGGGTTATATCTTCTACTTCTATTTCCTTTTTCTCTCCCTTTTGTTTGATTTGTTTTCTTTGACTTTTCTGTAACATAGCTATCTAAATCCAAGTTACTAGAAGGTAAAAAATAAAAAGAAGGGCAAAGATGTACCAGGAAAATATTATGAATTCTTGAACTTGAGTGATTTTACCAGTTTGTGCCCCGACAATGGCTGATCTGTTTCCATTTTTCTTGGGACCCATTGTGCAAATAAATTGTCTTCCTTTATTTCAGTTCATTTTCATCTGTTATACCTTTGAATATATTTTTTTGTTTGCTATATTCTCTGGGACAACACTCGTGGGTATATTGTGTCTCAGCTTCTGTAGTCAGCAGCTCTACCCTTTTTCCCCTCAACTCCCTCTATGTGATTTTCAGCCTTGCCCGTGAGATGGACTCACTGATGGAGCTCTTCATTTGTCTATAGTGAGATCCATGTCAGGTACCAACGTTTCCAGTGACTCTAATGAGAATCTCTGCTTTTCTGGGGAGCCTTTCTCCGAGGCCCTATGGGTGGCTTTTCTGCCCAGGCATCCATCACTGTTGAACCCAAAGTGGTGTCCACTTCAGGATCTGCCCCCCAAATTCTGTGGAATGAACAGGTTCAGTGAGCAAGGTTTCATCTCTGACCGGCACTCCTAGTATAGGATTACTGTTATTCCAAGTTTGAGTTCCTGTGGATTGCCTGTCCGTAGATTTGCCGACTTCTAAGCAACTTAGTTATGTGTGAGCATTTGGGGGCAGGGAATAATCATGGAGAGGGAATTGGGAATTGAGGCTTGTGCAGAAACGAGTCACAAGGTCAAGAAGTGGGTATTTATGCCAAGCACCAAAAGCAAGCAAGCGCATGCATGTGCACACAGACCAGAGGCCGAGAGCATCTCTGGAGACCTGGCTCAGTGAGCCCCCCTGCCCTGGGTGAGGATGGAGCACACCTGGTTGGGGGGGGCTTTGGTCTCATTTGTGGAAGGCTGTATCTTGGGGCAATTCGTTCCTGAGGGCTGTTGTCAGTTAACGTCTGCAAGATGAACAGATGTTAGGTGCTACGAGGGTATCCTTTTCCAGAAAACAGGAACCCCATGGTAGGGATTGTCTCAGTTTGGTCCCTGGACCAGAAGCACCAGCAGCACCTGGAATGCATTAGGAATGTGAGTTCTTGGACCTGCCCCAGAACCTTCCGAATCAAAAGCTCTGAGCTGGGGCTCAAAAGTCTGTGTGTTAACAAGCCCTGCAGGGCCTTCTGAGGCATGCTAAGGTTTGAGAACCACCAGTTGTGATTCCTGTAGCGGGCCTGGGACAGGGGCACGCTGGCAGAGGCCACTAGCCTTGAGGGTGTCACTCAGCACCAAGGGATTAAAACTGACGTCAGCTTCCTTCTGCCTTTTCCTCCTTCTGCCCCACGGCAGGGACCGGGCAGTCCCCAGCCTGACTGCAGAATTCCTGGGGTTTCAGATGGGACAAAGAAGAAAGGAAAAGGGGCTCTGTGGTCAGCACCTACCACAGAGGAGCAAAGCCCTCACCCCAAGATGCCCCTGGGGGCATGGAGTGCCAGGCCATTTGTCCACAGTGCGTGTGGGCAGCGGGGCAGCGGTTTGGGGAGAACTGGAGGGGATTATGATCAGTCAGTATGGCCAAGAAGCATTGCAGGGAAAAATTAAGGGTGTCAGCATATAGTGGATCGAAGTGTGGCCTGCAGTGGGAATGTGTGAGAGCAGACCCTCCTGCAAAATCTGGGGGAGAGGAAGGCACCCATGTACCCAGAGGCTGTCCTCAGCTCTCTCAGTGGGAGTCACATAGGGCAGTTCATCTGACACTTTTGCCACCTACAGAGTCCTAGGGTCCCTCCATCTCTGTGTCCACAGGGGCCTGACTCGCCCAAATTGTAAGGGTATACCTGTTGGATAGGTATACAGTCCAGAAAATGTACTCCTTTGTATGTATGTTGTTTTTAACGAGCCACAAATTTATAAGTGCTTTGATAAAATTGTAGGTCAGGGTTAAAGTATTAAAGTCACTGCTGTCCACTTGAAATAAATTATAAGACATTGGTTACTTAGGAAGAATATAATATTTGTGGTCCTCCCGTGTGCCATCTTCAATGCTTTTAGTGTAAATTTTAGAAAGAAAACGTTCAGATCTTTTCCCCAGCCTGGGGTCTCCATAACTGTTTTCCTCCCCAAGACCTAAATTCACTAGCTGCAAATTCTCTTATTTTGGACATTTCTGGAATGTAATTTCAGGATGCCTGGGGTGTGCATTGTTCTGTAGCTCCTCTGTCCAGTAGGTAGCCACTAATCGCGTATGGCTACTTAATTTAAAGTCATTAAAATTCAGATTACAGACGGAGTTCCTCAGCCAAGCATTAGTGCTAAGCAGCTGCAGGTGGCTGGTGGCTACTGGCTACCGTGGTGGGTAACGCAGATACAGAGCATCATTATCACCACGGAGATTTCTGCTGGCTTCTGTACTGTGTCCTCTTGTTGCCATCGTTTTAACCAGCCAGTCATTGAACACCTGCTGTATGCCAGGAGCTGCTAATTTGTTGATTTATTCAACAACATATACTGGGCATCTCTGTAAGACATTCCCTTTTACTGTTATTATTAGTGGGTTTTTTTTTTTTTTTTTTTTTTTAAGTTGGAAAAAGCCTTTGACGTGAAGGAGTGGCTTTATGTGAAGGTGGAGGTGTCTTGGGCAAGAGTGCTTGCTGGGACTGAGGGAGGTCATGCCCACAGAGCCCTGGAGAGGTGGGCCCGTGGGGGACAGTGTTTGGAGGGACTGAGGGCTGTTCCCCAGGAAGGAGGGGTGGGACCGGGCTGTGCAGCTTAGCCACAGGGCTGGTTTGCCCAGCTAGCTGGGAGAAGAAACACTAACACAGGTGAGTCGACAGGCTTTGGAAAAGATTCCCATCCAATGGTTTTTAAAACATTATTTAAGTCTACTTAACATAAAACATTTAGTATGGACATCACACAGTTAATATTTAAACTGTTTCTCACTGGATTGCAAAGAAGAAGATGCGATCTGTTGGAGAAGTCGGTGTGGATTCCCACAGTCACATTTCCTTCACACAGACCATTTTCAGCTCTCCTGGGTACACCTAGGAGTAGGATTGTGGTGCAAGTCCAATAGGCATCTGATGCTGGCTAATGTTTGCAGCATCTGGCTGATTTCAGTCTTAGCTGGTTCTATATTTTAGCTGCTAAGGAAGTACTTTATATAAAACCTCAAACCTCAATTATTTTTTCCTGAGAATTTGTTTTAATTTTAACTTACACATTTCAGTTTAAGCCATTAAATTTTTAAAAATGTTAAAGCCTAATTATTCTGTTTTTCAAAACTTTTTTTTCTTCTAGTTTTATTGAGATGTAATTGACATGCAGCACCGTGTGAGTGTAAGGTGTACAGGGTAATGATTTGACAATCATTTCGTAAATTTAGCAAATATGCATCATCTCATATAGATACAAAATTAAAGACATGGAAAAAATATTTTCCCTTGTGAGCATTCTTAAGATTTATTCTCTTAACTTTCATATGTAACGTACAGCACTGTTAATTATATTTATCATGTTGTAAGTTACATCCCTGGTACTTATTTATCTTATAACTGGAAATTTATACCTTTTGACTGCCTTCAACCAATTCCCTCTCCCCCCACCCCTGCCACTGGTAACCACAAATCTGATCTCTTTTTCTATGAGTTCGTTTTTTTTTTTTTTTTTTTTTTTTTGCGGTACGCGGGCCTCTCACTGTTGTGGCCTCTCCCGTTGCGGAGCACAGGCTGCGGATGCGCAGGCTCAGCGGCCATGGCTCACGGGCCCAGCCGCTCTGCGGCATGTGGGATCCTCCCGGACCGGGGCACGAACCTGTGTCCCCTGCATCGGCAGGCGGACTCTCAACCACTGTACCACCAGTGAAGCCCAAGTTCGTTTGTTTTTGAAGTATATTTGGCCTACAACACTGTTAGTGATTCGATATTTCTGTGCATTTTAAAATGATCACCATGGTAAGTCTAGTTATGATATGTCACCATACAAAGATATTACATAGTTACTGACCCTGTTCCCCACACTGTACATTTCATACCCATGACACATTTATTTTGCAACTGGACTCAAACTTCTATTTTGTTACAGACCAATGAGGCACATCCCTTGGCTGATTGCGGCCACAGTAATTGAATTATGTTCACTTCACATCTCTCCTTGGTGCCTTTACTGGGGTTCCACTTCCCATTTTGTCTTTGGTATGTTCCCTTTGAACATACCATCTACTTGATCTATTAATGATGTGTTTGTTTTTTGTCTGCTTCCCAGCCCGAGGGCAGAGATCCTCCTTCCCTTTGTTGATGTATCCCCCAGGGTCCTGGAAGGGCATCTGAAGCATAGTGGGTGTTCAGGACATGCCTGCTGAGTGAAGATGTCAGCTTCCTCCACTGAGCTCTGCCCCTTCTCCCCTCTCTGCACTCTCATGCGGGAGGATAAAGCACAGTGCTTATTCTCGAATACATACAAAGGCCTTAAGTTAAAGAAAAAAAATGTACATCGTAGTCCCAGAGTTTTCGAGTCAGACAGTATGCTCTATATCAATATTTGGGTCCTAATAAAATCTCATATTTAATTCACTAAGGATTAGATTCTTTTCTAACATTTTACGAGTTACTCCAAAGGGGAAAGAAATATCTCTTCAAACTTTAATTTAACACAGTGTCTTCTTAGGGGTTGTGGATTTCTGGGCGCTGGGGAGGGCCTTTGGTTACTTGCAGACAGTCGGGATAGGTGGCCTCGGTGGGGCAGATGTAGGGGGGGCGGTGCTTGGCTGCTCAGAGCAGTCCCAGCCAGCTCGTCAAACACGTTGCAGAAAAAGGCACGGTTGGAGCTGACAGTCGGTTCTTCTCTCCCTCGATTCCACCCCGTAGTGCACAACAGACACTCTAAGGGGTGCAGAAGAACCTTTCCAGTGAGGTCAGAGGAAGCAGAATCTAAGACTTGGGGGGGGGCCTGGGTCCACCCCTTCCACCTTCCCACCTCCACCTGGTGGGCTTAAAGACCTGTGCATGCTGGTGGAAGCAGCTGGAATGAGAATTTGTGTCGCCAGCTGTCAAAGGGAACACGTTTGTCTGGAGACTTGGCTAAATTGGTATTGTAGGAACCCAGGTTCATGTTTGGTAAGAAGAAAAAAAATTAAATGAGGCCATTAAACATGTGAAATGATCCTCTGAGATTTTTCAGTGACATTAATACTGGAAGTGAGGTGGAGGGTTGGAGGGGGAGGAATAATATTTGGAAGGCTATAAATCTCGGGTTAGTTGTTCAGATAGTCCTGTGCTCAGAGACAGAGAGGGATCTGTGGGTTTATTGAACCGTTATTTTTACAAGCTGGCCTTTGCTTTAATATGAATTTATACTGGTATTGGTATAAATTCTTTAAATATATTGGTATTTAAAGAAAGAATGGACTCAGAGAAAATAGGCTCATGTACAAATCCAGAGCACATCATGTTACACAGTTTGGCTGAGGAATTTTGATTGCCTGAGAAATCAGCTGTTTAAAAGCAAGGGATCTTGTGTAAAAATCCTAATTATGTTAGTAGCTATAAGGAACACTTATGAGTGCCCGTTTAAGAGCAAAGTGTTGCCTTGGGCACGTGAAGAAGTTTGTTCACAATGTAGTATTTGTCCTTAGAGATTTTCCAATGTATTTGGGAAGCTGGCCTACATACATTTTAAAATGATGTAAAATCCTAGACAGCGATTGTGTCAAGAGGAGGGGGCTGGAAAATCAGGTCAGCAGGGGATGTAGACTCCAGAAAGTGACCACTGTGGTGTCTAGGGGAGATCTGGGTATGGGATCTAGGGGAGATCTGGGTATGGGATCTAGGGGAGGTCTGGGGATGGGATCTAGGGGAGGTCTGGGGATGGGATCTAGGGGAGGTCTGGCGATGGGATCTAGGGGATGTCTGGGGATGGGATCTAGGGGAGATCTGGGTATGGGATCTAAGGGAGATCTGGGGATGGGACATAGGGGAGGTCTGGGGATGGGACATAGGGGAGGTCTGGGGATGGGATCTAAGGGAGATCTGGGGATGGGACATAGGGGAGGTCTGGGGATGGGATCTAGGGGAAGTCTGGGGATGGTATCTAGGGAAGATCTGGGAATCGACAGAAGCTCAGTGTACAGGCCTGACAAGGGCCAGAGAAGGCTAATTGCTAATTCTGCCCTGTTTGTTCCCTCAGCTTCATTCATCTGTAATGAAAGCAGTTTTTGCTACATTTAAGCAAGCCTCTTGGATTTGACCAGAAATTATGTGCTCAGGACATTTGCAGGTGCTTCTTGCCCCTTTTATTTCAACAACAGAATTATTGAGATGATAGAGTACACATACCATAAAATTCCCTTTCAGCATGTGCAAGTCACTGTTTTTTAGGATAGTCTCAAAATTGTCCAGCCACCACGACTATCGGATTGCAGAACGGTCCATAGCGTGTGCCTGTTTTGACGAGATAGAGGAGGTTGTACCATACAAGATTGACTGCCTCGGACCATTTTCAACCTACAAAGATGGCAATCTCCTATGTTCCAGTTTTCAAACATTGTCTTAAAAGAGTTTCTCCTGAAAGCTAGCATAAGATTTTTCCTCCATCTTAAACTACCCTAAAAATGTTTGGGCATCAGGAACCCTGTGTGTGGAGAAGAGTTAAAGGGGATTTATGGGCAGCCCACTCTTGGGCCACCCTCAGGCCCTTGAAGTCTGTCACATGGGAGAACTTGCCCAATGGCTCTGTGTGCTTTGGCTTCTAAGGGAAACAGTAGTAGGGGGACAGTAGGGTCACTGGGAGGAGGGATTGCGACACAGATTTCAGCTTGATACAGCAATGAGATTTCTAGGTATAAAGCTGCCTAACCAACCAGCTCTGTGCTGTGTCCTGTCATCGCTGGGTGAGCTTGAGCTGAGATGGGGGATGCCTGGGCTGGGGCACAGGTGGGAGGTTCCCCCACTGGCCTCTCTGGCTTCTTCTCACCTGTCCAGGTGCTCTCCTGAGCACCCCACATGGGAAGCGCCCTCAGCATCCTCAACCTGCAGGAACCACCTCTTCTGTCCAAGAAGCCCCCCACATTTGCCTGGTCAGTGCTGCTCCCAGAAGATGCCAGTTTCATTGTGTCTGTGTCCTCATCTGGGGTCCCCCAGGCTGAGGATGGTGTGACCCCACTCTGGGCCCTGGCTCCCCTGCTGGACCAGAAGCTCCCTGGGGACAGGTCTGTGGCCACCTTTCTCATTGCTGCACCCCTGGCCCCCTCTACGGTGGGCCCAGGTCCCAAGGTTTTCAGTGTCAGAAGAAATGATGGGACTTGCCTTGTAAGCAGGTGTGAGAGTGTGCACACAGATATGTGTGTGTGTGTGTTTTATTTTGTGTATATCCAAAGGAAAATAATTCTATTAGGTTACAATGAATGGTATGAAATCACTGCCTTTGTGGGTTGAAAATGGCTGAACATTGAGTGATAGCAGACAATCTGAAAAGGCTATGCACGTATCCCAACCATATGATGTTCTGGAAAAGGCAAAACTATGGCAACAGTAAAAAGATAAGTGGTTGTCAGGGGTTAGGGAGGAATGGAGGGATGAATTTTAAGGGAATTTTTAGGGCAGTGAAACTGCTCTGTATGATACTATAATGGCAGGTACATGACTCGGACATTGGTTAAAACCCCTATAACTTTCTAACAAAAAAGAGTGAACCCTATTGTAACTATGGACTTTAGTTAATCATATTTTATCAGTATCGTTTCACTAATTGTAACAAATGTACCACAGGTTGAATAGGAGCCGTTTTTATGATTCAACCTTCCCTCTGTTAGATTCTTCTTAATAATAGTAATAGCTTTATAGGATTCATATGTCATAGAAGTTTAAAAGTATACAATTCAGTGGTTTTTAGTATATTCACAGAGCTGTGCGTCCATCACCACAGCCAATTTTAGAACATTTTCATAGCTCTGAAAAGAAACCCTGCACCTCCGGCCCTGAGCCATCTGCTTTCTGTCTCTATGGATCTACCTGTTTGGGATAGTTTCATGTAAGTGGAATCATACAATAGGTGGCCTTTTATGACTGGCTTCTTTCGTTCAGCATTATGTTTTCAAGGCTCATTCGTGTCATACATCGTATCAGTACTTCATTCCTTTTTAAGATTAAATTCTTTATTTAAGAGCAGTTTTAAATTTACAGAAAAAATGCCAAGATAGTCCAGAGAGTTCCCATATACCTCACACTCCATTTCCCTAATTATTAACATCTTACACAAGACTAGTTCATTTCTCAAAATTAGTGAATCAGACTGAAGTCCATAACTGTATTTGTATTTCTTAGTTTGTACCTAATGACCTTTTTCTGTTCTAGGATTCTACCTTCCGTTTAGTTGTCAGGTCTCCTTAGGCTCCTCTTGGCTGTGACAGTTTCTGAGACTTGTTTTATTTTATTTTTTTAAATTTTTATTTTTTTTGCGGTATGCGGGCCTCTCACTGTTGTGGCCTCTCCCGTTGCGGAGCACAGGCTCCGGATGCGCAGGCTCAGCGGCCATGGCTCACGGGCCCAGCCGCTCCGCGGCATGTGGGATCTTCCCGGACCAGGGCATGAACCCGTGTCCCCTGCATCGGCAGGCGGACTCTCAACCACTGCGCCACCAGGGAAGCCCCTGAGACTTGTTTTAGATGACCATGACAGTTTTGAGGAGTACTGTTTGGGTAGTTTGTAGAGTGCCCCTCAATTGAGGTGTGTCTGCTGTTTTTCGTATAATTAGACTGGGTTTGTGGGTTTGGGGAGGAAAACCACAGAGGTTAGGTGCACGCATCCTATTAAGGGACCACGCTATCACCATGCCTCGTTACTGATGCCGTCCACCTGGCTCACCACTCTTTCCTTGTTGTTGCTGAATGTATTCCATTGTATGGAAGTATCACTGTTTATTTATCAGCTGATGGACATTTGATGTATTTCCACTTTTTGGCTATTGAGAATCATGCTGCTATGAACATTTATGTACCAGCTTTTGTGTGAACACACATTTCCCGTTCTTTTGGGTATCTACCTGGGAGTGGAATTGTGGGGTCATATGGTAATTCTATGTTGAACATTTTGAGGAACCTCCAGACCGTTTTCCGTAGTGTCTACACCATTTTACATCCCCACTGGCAGTGTCTGAGGGTCCCAGCTTCTCCACATTCTCATCATCACTTGTTATTGCCTGTCTTTTTGATAGATTCTGTTGTTGTTTAAGAGACCCAGTCTAACTCCTTGAACTTACCTCTGGGCATTTTCTTAGTGTCACATGCGTCTTCCATGCTGCAGAGTTTAGCTGGCCCATCTATCTTGCAGCTCAGAAGCAGCAGAGAGTTGGGTCTGTGCCTGCTGTGGAAGAAGGTGGGGGGCGGGTAGGCAGGTATTGGGTACTCAGGCCCTCCTGGGCAGCTTTCTAGTGTTTTTAGCTCATCTGTTTTAGCACAGAGGGCTCTTTGAATCAAAGGTCCAGGAGGTTGGCATGCCACTGCCTCTGATGGTGAGGGCGCAGGCCTTCCCCCCTGCTGCATAATGAGCAGTGCCATTAGCCTCAGCATTAATTATACTTCCCCAGAAAACCTCTCTCTTGGTAGCTTCTCCCCAGGTATCTTCTTCCCTCAAGAATCTGGGCTTTGGGTTCTTTTTCCTGAGTAGATTTTTAGATAGCAGTGGCTCAAGAGTTTAGAAACGTACAGACCAGTGGAGGGGGGACATGACAGCATGAAAGACAGCACACAGATTCCGTTTGCAGAGGGAATTTGAAATCCACGCCAGACCAAAAACGGCTGAGCTAAAGTGTTGCTCTTAAACTGTTCAAGAGAGTAGGAGGAATGCAGTGGGGTCAGGAGGAAATTAATGACCGTCGACGGATGGTTGGTGATGAAACAGATAAGCGACACTTGAATAAACACGGGGAATTAATTTTGGAGCCACTGGGAAGAAGTAAAGCTAAAGAATTATGGAAGACACAGTGTCTTGTGGTTTTATTTGTTCCCCGAGACTCAGAGGCGGCAGATATTTTCCATCTAAGCATGGGAAAACCTTGAGCAAAGTGAAGCTTTGTTCTTTTTAAAGACCTTGAGAGGGTCTTTCTACCATGCTGGGGGGCACCTGAGTTTTTTTCCCTCCTTTGCCTGTTTTCTTGTGAGAAAGCAGTAGTTCAGTGCCATTTATATAATGAGGTTTCACATTCTAAAGGAGTGTTGCTAAATTTCTCTTCTTTTTTTTAGTTGATTAATTTATTAATTTATTTTTAATTAATTATTTATTATTTATTTTTGGCTGTGTTGGGTCTTCGTTGCTGCACGCGGGCTTTCTCTAGTTGCGGAGAGCGGGGGCTACCCTTCGTTGCAGTGTGTGTGCTTCTCATTGCGGTGGCTTCTCGCTGCGGAGCACGGGCTCTAGCCACGCGGGCTTCAGTAGTTGTGGCTCGCGGGCTCTAGAGCACAGGCTCAGTAGCCATGGCGCACGGGCTTAGTTGCTTCGTGGCATGTGGGATCTTCCCGGACCAGGGCTCGAACCTGCCTACATTGGCAGGCAGATTCTTAACCACTGCACCACCAGGGGAGCCCTAAGTTTCTCTTCTTAAAAATTTTATGAAATACTGGGCGTCAGGGCATGGGAAAGGCCCCCAAGTAATTGTCACTTATTTGGATGTTTTGCTTGAGATCTGAATTACCATGAGGAAAACCGTGACCATAATGCAAACAGATGAGATCAGCTGGCTCATAGTTACAATTTTTATTTTAAAGAAGGGTTTTTGGATTTGAAGTCTAGTGAATGTTGGCATTTGGGTGGAGGAAGGGTAGTGAGGAAACAGGTGAGGGGCAGGTGACTGGAGGCCACGGTCCCTCAGGTGACCAGTTGAGACTTTGGGGAGGGGGCAGGGAAGCAGTGAGATGGGGCTGGCTGCTGACTGAGCACAGGCAGGGCATTGCACATCGGAAATACTTGTCTAGATTAAAGAATTCATCGACAGAAAAGTCATGGAAGCTTCCCCTGAACAAAATTAGCTAACAGGACTTAAAATTCTTCTGAGATTATTCATGACTTCAAGTTTCTAATTTCATTCCAGAGTTATGGACATCTGGCAAGACCATGGAAGAATTCCAGGTGCCAAAATGATTAGTGGCCAAGGAAACCCATTTCCATGATTTGATCAAGTCAGCAGTGGCTCCTAGGAAGAGTCACCTTGCCCTTCTGAGTGGAGCCAGTTGTAGCCAAGCCATGACTTCACATCCATCCCAGAGGCCACTGGGCACAGTCCTTTGTGAGACTGAGCTCTAAGAGCCTCTGTTCACAGATGCTGTGATATGACTGAGGAAGAGACATTAAGGATTGCCAGACACTCAGTTCTAGAACCTAAGCTAGCAGCCTGCCCTTTACATCTCCTGCCTCACTTCCCCAAAGGGAAACAGAAATGTACTCAACTCCTCCCCTGAGGGTGCCAAAAAGATGGATTCTAGTTAGAAGGAGCCACCTACGGCGGACCACGTGTGCAGGCCGTCTGTTGGGGGCCACATGTGGCAGTCAGAGTCCTGTATTCAGTTCAGGATCCTGTGTGAGGTGGAGGGTGTGGAACCTTGGATTCGTCCTTCTCTGTCACAAAGGGGCCGACACAGGCTGACTGCTGAACTGGTGTTGAGACCTCAGCACCTGGAAATACCAGCTGTAGAAAGCCACTGCTGCTGTTGCTAGGATGGTGGCCCCTGGGTTTGAACGGCCAGTTGCTGACCCTAGAAGCAGTCCTGATGTCAGATGCTACACTAGGGGGATGGGGATGTTCTGACATGGGTGGTGGAGCCTCCTGTGGAGGTAAAAGTTGGCCGATTGGCTTTTAAGTGGTGGTCTTGAGTAGACTTGTGATGTTTTAATCCAGAAACCAGCAAAAGAAGCAGAAAGATTAAGCCCTATGTGAGGGCTTCCCCGACCTTCCCTGAGGCCTTCCTTGTTCACCTTCTTGCAGCCAGTGTTCAGGTGTCCTGGAGCTGGCTGAGGCTCTGAGCTCAGACACAGTCCATGGTCCACCTGACCACTAGTCATGGTTGGCCAAGACCTGTCATGGCAATCACAATCTTCTTTGCTAGTAATTGGTCTGGGGCCAGTCCATCTCCTGGTTCTGACCAATGAGATGTGAGGGAAGGCGGGGCTTCTTCCAGGAATAAGGAGAGTCTGTTGGAGAAGGCCTTTGGCCACTGCCCCTCCTTCACTGCTGATAGCTGGTGTGATCCCTGGAGCTGCCATCTGTGACTATGAAGTATCCAACAAGAGGGTGGAAAGCTCATTGCTAAACATGATGGGATGGACAGATAGAACCTTAGGCCTCTATGATGTCACTGGATCCCTCCCTGAAGACCTCTTCCTAAGTAAAGACCCTTATGGTTAGGATTTTTTGTCATACTTAGAGTCCCAAACATCCTAACTCCTGGACACAAATATAGATTTGTATTGTATGCATATCTCTCAGGAATTCAGTTTCATTCTGGTGATTGATTTGCTGAACAAAATTGAACTGAGCTTTTTTTGGAGGCTTAACCTCTCTGCAGATACATTTGGGATATTGTCATGTTATGTTTGGTAGGAAAAATAAAGTTTATGAAGCTATAAGCCTTACCTAATGAGCTAAAATGAGGCTAGTTGGTGGCTGAGTTCTTAGCTCTTGAACTTGAAGGTGACTTGATTCTGCAGAGCTCTGTCTGCAGCTTCCCTCTTTCCTAGGGCCCGGCTGTGGTCGAGGCCTGCTCTGACGACGTAAACACACAGGTAGGCACCTGGGCTGGTGGCAGTGGTGGCATTAAGTACATTCACATTGTTGTGCCAGCATCACCACCATCCATCTCCAGAACTCTTCTCAGCTTGTAAACTGAAACTCTAAACGATTAAACACTAACTTCCCGTTCCCCCCTCCCCTCAGCCCCTGGCACCCACTGTTCTACCTTTAGTCTCTGTGACTATTTAAGTTACCTCATATGTAAAAGCTTTATGAAAATCAGATTTCTTTTTTTTTTTTTAACATCTTTATTGGGGTATAATTACTTTACAATGGTGTGTTAGTTTCTGCTTTATAACAAAGTGAATCAGTTATACATATACATATGTTCCCATATCTCTTCCCTCTTGCGTCTCCCTCCCTCCCACCCTCCCTAGAAAATCAGATTTCTTAAACTCTCAAGACTTGTGAAAGCATTACTGGCCAGCACAGAGTAGGATTTGGGGATAGCTTGGGAAAGAAATGGGGGTTAGCTTCCTGGGAAGCAGAGCTCATGACCTTGGGGGAATTTTTATAGAGCAAGAAGTGGGCATTGCATTTGCCTGATATAGTCATTCTGAGTTGAGTCTCTGCCTCTCACTGTTATTCAGAACTTTCCTTGGGCATTTTAATTCTTGCCTTCCCTTTGCCAACTAGAGGTAATTAGCTTCCTCTCAACTGATGTCATCTTTTTAAGTAATAGTGGGTCCTGGGGCAGCTATTGGTAATTGTCTTCCCCTTGGTCAGCTTTGGCCATTGAGTCTCTAGAAGGCAGATGAAAAGTTCTAGTGAATTCTCTCATCTCACGCAACATAGAATTCCATGTCCTTTTCATTGACTTGAAAGGCTGGGATCTTTTTGTAGAGAGAAAAGAGACTAATCTTTCCAGTGTGATTCATTCCAAAGAATAAAAGTCTGCTCAGCCTGTATCAAGTGACGATCCTCGTTACCAACGCATTTGAAGGCTTTCTATCATATAGTGTCATCTGATAGATTTTTGTAGTCAATTTAAATTTTAATAAATGTTATCAATTTTTCCCTTAAAAAGATGTACCATTTTATATTCTTTGCTGGCTTATTACTTAATTAGTTATGTCCATTTTTATGATCTTATGAAAATATTAACTAAAGATCTAATTACTGTATTCACTAATACAATATAGAAATACAATATTAAAGAAATATTATATTTAAACATTGCTTAAAGAATAGAGTTATAACTGATAAATCAAGAAGATCCTAAATTTTTACCTATTGCTTGTTTGATGGATTTAATAATTTTTTTCTGAAAAATTTATTCTTCACATTCTTTCAAATACATTGATTTTTTTTTTTAAAGAATCAAGGGTTATCTTTTTTTTTCTATTATTTTTGTCTGTGTTGGGTCATCGTTGCTATGCGCAGGCTTTCTTTAGTTGTGGCGAGCGGGCGTTACTCTTTGTTGCGGTGCGTGGGCTTCTTATTGCGGTGGCTTCTCTTGTTGCAGAGCATGGGCTCTAGGCACACGGGCTTCAGTAGTTGTGGCACGTGGGCTTCAGTAGTTGTGGCTCACGGGTTCTAGAGCACAGGCTCAATAGTTGTGGCACGCGGGCTTAGTTGCTCTGCGGCATCGGGGATCTTCCCGGACCAGGGCTCGAACCCGTGTCCCCTGCATTGGCAGGCAGATTCTTAACCACTGTGCCACCAGGGAAGTCCTTGATTTTTGTTTTGACTTTAGAAGAAGGTGCATCCTAGCAGGAGAATACACACGCACACATGCGCATGCACACACAAATACTTTTATTTTGAAGTAAGTTTGGATGTATAGAAAGGTTGCAAAAATAGGGCAGTTCCCTTAACTCTTCACCCAGCTTTCCCCAATGTTAATATCATATGTTGAGGTGCACATTTATCAAAACTAGGAAATTAACTTGGTGTGATACTGTTAATTGAGCCACAGACCATATTTGAATCTTGAAGTTTTCTCATTAATGTTTGCTTTTGGTCTGGGATCCAATCCAGGATTCCACATTTCATTTGATTCACACCTTTCTTTCTTCTTTTTCAGTCTGTCATAGTTCCTCAGTACTGCCTTGTTTTTCTTGACCTTCACACTTTAGAAGAGCACTGGTCAGTACTTTTGTAGAATGTCTTTCAGTTTGGGTTGGTCTGTTTTCTTATGCTTAGATTCAGGTGATATATTTTTGGCAGGAAGAAGACAGAAGTGATGATGTATTATATCAGTAGGTGTGTTATGTCCACATGTTCCTCTGGTGGGGAAGTTAGCATGATCACTTGGTTAAGGTCGTGTGAGCCAGATCTCTCCGCTGTACAGTTTCTATTTTTTTCCTTTTTTATTAGTACATATCTTGCAGGGAGATACTTTGTGAGTATGTAAAAATCCTGTTTCTCGTCATGGTTTGTCCAATGATTTTAATAGCCAAAATAATTCCTGTGGTTTTCGATCAAGTGGCTTTGTATTTCCATCATCCGTTCTACATTTAGCAATTGGAATATCTACTTTCAGAGAGAGCTTGTGTTTAGAGCACTGAGTTTTGTCTATTTTTCAAAGGAGCAGGTGACAGGGTTGGGTGGAGTCATAGTGATGAGACCAGCAAGGGTTAGTTCCTTCCTTTGTCCCAGATATGTATTTGAAAACATCATCTATAGTGAGTGCATAATAGTATTCTTAAATACTAACAAAATGAAGAATAAAAAATCATATGATCATCTCAATAGATGCAGAAAAAGCATTTGAAATAATTCAACATTCATTCAGGATAAGAACTTTCAATGAAGTGAGTATAGAGGGAACATATATTAACATTATAAAGGCCATTTGTGACAAGGCCACAGCTGACATCATACATGCTCAACACTGAAAAACTGAAAGCTTTTCCTTTAAGAGCAGAACAAGACAAAGATGCCCACTCTCTCCACTTTTATTCAACATTAGTATTGGAAGAGATAGAACAATTAGTCAAGAAAAAGAAATGAAAGGGATCCAAATTGGAAAGAGAGAAGTAAAACTGTCACTGTTTTCAGATGACATGATATTATATACAGGAAACCCTGAAGACTCTACCACAAACTGTTAGAACTAATAAATTCAGTAAAGTTACAGGATACAAAATCAGTGTACAAAAATCTGTTGCCTTTCTATACCCTACTAACAAACTCTTAGAAAGAGAAATTAAGGGAACAATTCCATTTACAATTGGATCAAAAAGAATAAAATACCCAGGAATAAATTTAACCAAGGAGGTAAAGGACCTATATATTGAAAACGTTAAAGAAATCGAAGAAGACACAAATAAATAGAAAGATAGTCCATTTTCATGGATTGGAAGAAGCAATATTGTTAAAATGTCCATACTCCCCAAAGCGATTTACAAATTTCAGTGGCATTTTTCACAGGAATAGAACAAACGGTTCTAAAATTTGTATGGAACCATGAAAGACTCTGAATAGTCAAAGAAATTTTGAGAAAGAAGAACAAAGCATGAATATATGCCCTGATTTCAAATGATATTACTGTAGTAATTAAAACAGTGTGGTATTGGCATAAAAACAGACATAGATCAATGGAACACAGTAGGGAGCCAGAAATGAACCCATGCATATATGGCCAATTAATTGACAACAAAGGAGCCAAGAATATACAATGGGGAAAGGACAGTCTTTTCAATAAATGATGCAGGGGGGCTTCCCTGGCGGCGCAGTGGTTGAGAGTCCGCCTGCCAATGCAGGGGACACGGGTTCGTGTCCTGGTCCGGGAAGATCTCACATGCCGTGGAGCGGCTGGGCCCGTGAGCCATGGCTGCTGAGCCTGCGCGTCAGGAGCCTGTGCTTCGCAATGGGAGAGGCCACAACAGTGAGAGACCCATGTAATACAAAAATAAATAAATAAATAAATAAATGAATGATGCAGGGAAAATTGGATAGCCTCATGCAAAAGAATGAAATTGGACCACTCACTTACACCATACTCCCAAATTAAGAGAAAATGGAATAAAGACTTGAACTTAAGACCTGAAACCATAAAGCTCCTAGAAGAAAATATAGGTGGTAAACAGTTTGACATAAATCTTGGCTATGATTTTTTTGAATCTGATACTAAAAGCAAAAGCAACAGAAGCAAAAATAAACAAATGGGGCTACATAGAACTGAAAAGCTCTGCCAAAGGAAACTATCAGCAAAATGAAAAGGAAACATACTGAGCGGGAAAAAATATTTGCAAATCATATATCTGATAAGGGGCTAATACCCAAAATATATAAAGAACTCATACAACTCAACAGCAAAAACCCAAATAGTCCGATTAAAAAATGGACAGAAAATCTGAATAGACATTTTTCGGAAGAAGTCATACAGATGGCCAGCATGTACATGAGAAGATGCTCTACATCATTAATCATCAGGGAAATGCAAATCACAATGAGATATATCACTTCACACCTGTCAGAATGGCCATTATCAAAAAGACAACAAATAACAAGTATTGGCGAGGATGTGGAGAAAAGGGGAACCTGTGCACTGTTGGTGGGAATGTAAATTGGTGCAACCACTATGGAAAACAGTATAGAGGTTCCTCAAAAAATTAAAAACAGAACTACCATATGATCCAGTAATTCCACAAATTACTTTACTTTGGATAAAGTAATTTCTTTATCCAAAGAAAATGAAAACACTGATTTGAAAGGTATATGCAGCCCCACGGTCCTTGCCTCATTATTTATGATAGCCAAGATATGGAGACAACCTAAATGTCCAATGATGGATGAATGGATAAAGAAATTTATTCACACACTCACATACATATATATATATATATATATATATGTATATATATGCATATATATATACACATACATATATGTTATTTAGCCATAAAAAAGAATGAATTTTTGCCATTTGTGACAACGTGGATGGACCGAGAGGCCATTATGCTAAGTGAAATAAATCAGAGAAAAATAAATACCATATGATCACTCTTCTATGTGGAATCTAAAATAAATAAATAGTTAGATAGGTAGATAGAGCCAAGCTCATAGCTACAGAGAACAGATTGGTGGTTGCTAGACACAGGGGGTGGAAGGTGGGAGAAATGGTGAGTTTTTTTTTAGTTTAAATAAACTGAATAAAATTATTTTCTTTTGTCCTGTTTTAATTTGCTTCTATTGTGCTGTATCATTAAAAGGGTCACATATTTTATGCATTAAACATAAAGCCAAATTTCTTTGAATATGGGCATCTCTCTGTATTCAAAGCTATTTCTTAAACGTGTGTTCCCACATGTGAAGCTAATAGGTCCTCACCATATTTTGGGGGTGCAGATATTAGCAGTCATAATAATAGGTCCAGGTATTTTGAAGTGGTGTGATTAATCTGACCAGATGGCCTCTAGCACACATTCATCAATCTGCTCTCCAGTTAGCAGTGTCTGTTAGCAGTGTCTCCAGTTAGCATAAAGCTTAAAAAAAAAAAAAAAAAAGCAGATGATTTGAAGTAAAAAAGCACAGTATTTCTTTTCTTTTGAAAGAAATAAAGTTTTTTCAAGGGATCAAAATCCACAGATGGGACAGGAGGGAAAAACCAGGTCTGAGATACAGTTAATTCATGTGTGTCTGAGAGACAGAAGTAGGCGAGGATACCTGTCGAGAGTTTGGTCTTCATTCTCGTTTCCCAATCAGTGGGGATAAACCTCTTCTTTCGGCAAAGAAGAGGAGCTTCCCTGGTTTCTGAACTGGGAACCAATGTGTACAGCCTCATGTATACTGTTGTCATCTGCTTGTTTGGGCCACTTCCCTGCGAGCACTGGCCAAGGAAGCAGCAGCTGTGTGGAGGGACTGGACCCTGGCCCCCGGGGTCGAGGGTGTACAGACTTGACTCTACCCTGGTGGGAGAAGCACACCCAGGCCCAGGATTTGAAGACAGATTGCAGGATAGGAAAAGCAGTTAACAAGCAATTTAAAATTTCTCTTCTGAAAGAAATTCTATAGGTTGTTTTTGGCAAAGTGGCGTGTTGCGTTAGGCTCCGTGGACTCTGGTGCTCTGTAAGTTAAAGAGGTTGGAGTCATTGTGGTTTCTTCTTAAATTCCTCTTGTTGGCTTGATGCCGCCAGCAGCTGGATCCACCATGATGTGCTAATTTGGGGGGATGGAAGAGAAACTTTCCCTCCTGGTCAGCAGATTCCAACTGCCCAAGGTGTCAGCTTTATGGGTTTCCATAATGAAATTGTAAGGGGGTTGATTTCTAGGAATTTGAGTCATTTTTCTTAATTGGCATCTTCCACTTGAAACTCAGGGCTGTTTCTTTTGGCTCTATTGAGTGTTTTAAAATCTCGGTGGGGCTCATTTTGGATAATCTCTTAATGGCATTAATTTTATTTGTTATTCATATCATTAGTAATCAATTTTGAAGGAACAGTGGAGGGATGTTTAATTTATTTTAAGCATCTTTCTTTGGGACTAATATTGTTTATTTCCCCATGGTAATGATGTCCTCTGGATTCCTATGTAAACACCCCTTCCATAGGGTAAGTACCAGCACCGACCTACCTCACAGGGTCATTGTCTTGGGGCTTAAATGATTTAATAGTTATAAAACCCTTCGGGCCATACTTGGCTTGCAGAGTGTGAGATTGGTGCTTTTTAAGATAACTTCTATAGAGCCTGTTTGTGCTTTTTGTTAAAAAGTTGTTAAAACCTATATTTTCCCTAGCTAAATATTCTTTTTGAAAAACTGTCTTTGTTCCCATTGTTGGGAGACGTTTTGGTGGATGTTTTCCATAGATCCATTGCTACAACAGGTCTCGCACTGGATGTGCCGGGGATGCCTCAGAGGCTACAACTCCAAAAGCAAACTTGTCATCAGCCTCCTTTGGGGTCTACCAGCCTGTCCTTCAAGGCACGGAGTGTCCCCTCCATTCCTCTTGTGACCAAGACAGAAGCCAGGGAGTTGCTCCCGACTCCTCCCTCTCTTCACATCTCTCCTCTTCCTCCCCAGTTGATAAAACAGCCATGTGTTAGTTTCAGTTCCAGACTAATTGTGGATTCCCCTCTCTGTCTTATCCCTCTCACCCAGCCTGTCTTTGCCTGCCACCTCTGCTGTGGGTGCCACTGAAATCTGCGCAGCATCCTCAGATTTATTTCATGGTGTCCTTACTGTAAACTACAGGGTGCTCTTCAGGCTCCTCCTGGTGTGCACAGGTGACTCACACGGCTGTAGAGATGTGGGCAGAGATGCCGCCTCTCCACAGGCACTTTGAGGTGCCTTTCAACAGAGCCTCGCTGACATCCAGGCTGCTGCAGAATTCAGGACTGGCTTCTAGAAGCAGTGAGGGTAACCAGGCTCCTTTGTCATGCCCTCTCTTCAGGCTGCACTCCTGGTGGCGGGTCTTATCTCCCTCCGCCTGTGATGCCTCATTTAAAAGCAGTGCACAGGAGCTTTTAGGATGGTGGCTGGCTTTATTTCAGGGTGGACGGACCTCCATGCTTGTTTCTGCTCTCTTCAGCCTGGTGACCCTCCGTTCTGACCCTCCTCATTTTGTCTTCACTGCACACATTTGGAGGGAGCCCTCTGAGACTGTCATTGATCGGAAGAGGCCAGTTTCTGGGAAAACAACAAAATTTAGGGTGGAAACCAGAAACTTCTCTGAGAGAAAAAAACAAAGGCCACCCATGCTTTGTAAGGCCCCACCCATGAACCCTGGTATTAATTAATTAATTTTGATCGGAGTATGGTTGCTTTACATTGTTGTGTTAGCCTCCACTGCACAACAAAATGAATCAGCCATACACATACAGATATCCCCTCCCTTTTGGACTTTCCTCCCATTTAGGTTACCACAGTGCATTAGGTAGAGTTCCCTCGGTATTTAGAAGTATCTTTACAAAATCTAGAATCTGCGGTTTTCAGGTACATAACCTAGCATGTGTCTGTGTAAGGAGCTGCTTAATTCCCCGTTTATTAACCTGGAAGGGGGATGGGCCCTTGAACCTGTTTCCCCATTGTATCCCAAATGCCCAGATGCGTGGAAGACACTTCATAACTAGTCTCGGGTTTTAAAAAAATCTTAAAATTTTTTTAATCGTGGTAAATTATATATAACATAAACTTGACCATTTTAACCATGCAGCTCAAGCAGTGAAACAGTTCAGTGGTATTAAGTACACTCCTACTGCTGTGCAACCGTCACCACCATCCACGCAAAGAACTTCTTTTCATCCTCCCAAACTGAAACACTGCCCCCATTAAACACCAATTCCCCGTTCCTCCCTTTCCCCAGGCCCTGGCAACCACCATGCTACTTTCTGTCTCTGAATTTGTCTACTCTCTATACTTCATTTTTTAAAAATTGAAGTATAGTTGATTTACAGTGTTGTGTTTGTACTTCATATAAACGGAATCAGGCGGTACTTGTCCATTAGTGATGGGCTTATTTCACTCAGCATAATGTGTTCAAAAATCATCCATGCTGTAGCATGTGCAGACTTTCCTTCCTTATTAAGGCTTAGTGTTCCATTGCAAGTGTAAACCTCATTTTGTTTATCCATTCATCTGTCCACGGACACTTGGGTTGCTTCCACCTTTTGCCTATTGTAAATAATGCTCCTGTGAACACGGGTGTGCAAATACCCCTCTGAGACCTTGCCTTCTGTTCTTTCGCTCTCAATTCTTTTCAGTACCCGGAAGTGGAATCTCTGCATCGTAGGGGAATCCTATTTTTAATTTTTCATCGTGGAGTTTTTGCATCGTGACATTTGCAGTCTCCAAGGAAGTTATTTGTCATTACAGTTTAGTTTCATCACAAATCCCAGATGTTTCCTGAAAGCCAGACTCTTTCTTTCCCTTTACTCTGAGACTTTGCCCCGCCCCCACTGGGGGCAGTGTGTGTGGGGTGTCCAGGGCTCCCTGGATGCATCCTAAGCCTGGGGGCGGGGGTGGCCCCCAATCCTGCACTGAAGAGGCTGGTAGGAGGTAAGAGGCTCACAGTTCATTTCACTCCATTCGTGGGTCCATTTAGCACATGAGACGATGACTTCTATTTAAGGAATGGAAGCTGCCCCTTTAGACATTAAAGTGTGTGGTGTGTTGGCTGAGGAGGCCCGCAGTATAGCTCTTTAGAGTGTGGTTTTCTCAGAAAGATGGCTTAATTGATTCATTTTTGATCCCTTCTGTTTTCAAATCCCCTTTCTCAGCTCTTTATTTTTTGGTTCCTCAATTTGCAGAATCTCAGGTCACTTATGGATTAATAAGGTGATGCCCTGAAAGAACTTGGGCTGGGCAGCCGCACAAATCCTCGTGCCCGGGGAGTGCAGGAGAGTCCGTTCTTCCCTTCCTTTCCTTGTGGATTTTGGAGAAATTCTTTGCATCCATTTGTGTTTGGGAAGGGCATTCCCATGTGTGTCAGCTCCTGTGACACAGGCACTGTCCCACTGGTCATGCAAGGAGGGGCCTGGGGGCTGTGGCACCGCTCGGCTGGGAGAAAAAATGCACGCTGGCTCCTGAGAATGTGAGGCTTGACCCCCTTGTAGGGAGTTTGTAAATAAATGGCTTCCTGTCTAGGGTTTAAAGATAATTATGCAGATTTCTCACTTGATGAGGTTTTATTTGCTGCTGTGATTCAGCCCCTGCCGGTTTATCTCCCTTGATTTTAAAAATAGATGAGATCCAATGGGGAGTTGTTGTGAATGGGACAGAGTTTCAGTTCTGCAAGATACAAAAGTTCTGGAGACGGAGGGTGGTGATGGTTGCACAGATCTGTGAATGTACTTAATGCCACTGAACTATGCACTGAAAAATGGTTAAGATGGAACATTTATGTCATGTGTTTACCACAATTTAAAAAATATATTTTTAAAAAAGCCTGGAAGCTTGAGTGCACTGGGCTGGATGGAAAATGTGTACAGCTGAAGCCCGGACAGTTTGTTAACAATCTTCTGTGCTCCTCAGACTGTCAGGGAAAGAACTGGTTGGGTTTTTTCCCCAATCATTGCAAATTGGTGCTTTTCTAAAACATAACAGAAAGAATTAATAGAAAAATAAAGACAAAGCAATTAGATGAAATTCATTTAATAATGCAAAGATCATATGACCATAACTGAAAGAAAAAAACAATAAAATAAATAAAATCTAAGGGATTTTCCTAAACTCCGTGAAGGAAGCTGGGAGAGACTGTCAGTCTTCATCTCGGCAGGTCAGACACCGAGGACCATCCCTGGCTGCAGTTAGGTGGTCCCTTGTCTGGAGGAGGGACTGTACATGTGATCTCGACCTGGTGATTTCTGTGGCACCTGCCACCACATGCCGGTGGGAAGGCTGCTCAGGGTTTGGGGGGAGTACACGTGCTGAGCCATCCTCGAGGGGTTCTTTTCCTCCAGATGCACAGACTCTCAAAGGTTACGATGCACAGACCTTGTTCTGTTGGTCAAGAAAGAATTTTCCTTATAAAATGCAAGTTTGTCATGGCTGACATCCCAGGTCGGCACCCAGGACCTGAAATGTCAGTCTGCAACTCATAACCCGTGCCCCAGAGCCACCTGCAGCCCGGGGACATACAGGCTCCCTTGAACTCAGCCCCTGCAGTCCAGGCCAGAGGGGTGCCCAGGATGGCTGCCATCTGTGGGCATCACACGCATCTCCTGCAGCCAGAGCTGAGGTCACTGCTGGGACAGCAGGAGCTTCAGGGACAACTGACGCCTCTCTGGGGTTGGTGTGGTTTAAAAACCCTCCCCTGAATTTAGCAGTATTATGCCTGCTCAGCAATTATTACTGTTTTTTTTTTTATTTAAAAGAATTCTCTTCAAATGAGCAGTGTTTCTGCCTCTTCATTAATAATAGTTTCTCAAAACCAGCAATTCAGTGTTGCACATAAATCTAGCCTGTAATTTTCTACATTTTCTTTAATATGCAATCTTCTACTGGGATCTAGGATTTCCCAGGAGTGCTTCTACTCTTGGCTCTTAAAAGAAAAGAAGAGTATGCTGGTCGGCTCCCTTTCTTCATTCTTGGACTGTCTCCCCCATTTCTTCATATTTGCCTTCATTTCCATTTTCTTTTCTGAAAAGTGTGCTGTTTCGCTCCCTCTTCTCCTCCCCTTGTTCATCTACCATGTGGAGCAAGGGCTTGTGGTCTTTTAAAAAAAAAAATTGGAGGTGTGTGTGTGTCCGTGCACATGTGCATGTGTGTATGTGCACGTGTGGACGTGCATTCTGCAGCCGTGAGCGCAGTGCAGTCCCAGGTAGCAGATGGTATTGAAGGCGGTGAGTAATAAGCAGTTTGATTTTTCCCTTCTGGAGGCTCTGCCTTGTTAGCTTGGAAGCAGGGGCTCTTAAAGCCATAGTTGGCATCAGAAATGAGGAGCCATCCCATGGCTGGCTGGGGTATCTGGTTTTGGAGACAGGACACTGTTAGGCTGGAAGGGCGCCGCAGCATGCCTGGTTGCCCTCCATCCTCGCCTTCCTGTAAGGCTGGTGGCTACTCTCCTCACGCAGATAGGGGGTCCCCCTGCTCTCATATCTCAAGGGCAGCCCCAGGTGGTCAGCACTCTGCCTAGACCCCTGCCAGTCTCTGCCTCCGTCTCCTTGCTGGGAAACGGAAGGGGTAACGACTTTTCTCCAAGGTGAGGGCATGTCTAGTTTTGTCCCAGGTCCTGCCACTCAATTCTAGACGGAGGTCTAGAGGAAGTCGGTGCCCCTGCCCCAGGCTGAACCCGCCTGATGGAACATTCTTGGACCCTGGTGACTCATGGGCATCCTTGGGTCGAGTGATGGCAGAGTGAAGTTGGGAGGGCTCTCGGGTTCTGACCTGGGGAATCTCCTCACCCCAGTATCCTGTCGTTCTCCTGACTCTCAATAAGGCTCAGGGTTCACATGAGGCTGCCACTCACACAGGTAGGGCAGTGCTGCCTGGGCTTGTGGATGGTTCACCTCTTATTTCCTCTGAATATGTACAGCCACTCTCCTTTAAACATAGTTCAACCATCATCTGATTGTGTTTTTGAAAACCAAAGGGATTTTTTTCCAATCAATAAACATTTATTTATTTAACCCCCCTTTTCCCCTGTGGTATCAGTTGATATTTCTCCTCTTTTTTTAATTATTTTATTATTATTTTTTGATATTTCTCCTCCTTGATTTCTTATTTTATTTGAGTCCTCTCTCTTTTCTTCTTGGTGGGATTAGTAGATACAAACTAATATCTATATCTCTCTCTATATATATATAGATAGATAGATAGATAGATAGGTAAACAACAAGGTCCTACCGTATAGCCCAGGGAACTATATGCAATATCTTGTAATAAATTATAATGGAAAAAATATGAAAAAGAAAATAAATATATCTGAATCACTTTGCCATACACCAGAAACTAACACAACATTGTAAATCAACTATAATTCAATAAAGAAATAAAATAAACATTTATTGGGCCCGTACTATGTGCCAGACTCTGTCTTAGGAGCTGGGGATATAGCAGTGAATAAAATAAGGCAAGTCCTCGCTCTCGTGGTGTATCCACTCTAGCGCCAGGCCCTTCGTGGGTCAGGAGGAAGCCAACGCTTCCTGCCTACCCAGGACCCTGCCCAGCCGCCCCCCTTACAGCCCCACCTTGGCCCCGCTAGGCAGTGCTCGCGCAGATGCTGACCTTGTGTTTGAAACAGAACAGATGGGCCACCTTCCTCTTAGGACACTTGTCTACCCCATTGTTGACCGAGGAAGGGGCCTGAGCTGGTAGGAAGCCAGGCTCTGGTGGCCACCACACACACTCACCAGCCCAGTTAGTTTCCACTCTTAAGCCCCCTAGACACTCTCATATTTGCCCCAACCCCCAATTCCTGCCCATCGCTCCCCTTCAGAATTGTGTGTTGAGAATGTGCAATAGCCCTTTAAATGCATAAAACAAGCGTGGGCCTTAATTGCCATATACTTCCTAGTTACCCTTAGTCTCAGGCATTTTTATAAGCTCCTGGTAAACTTGCTCTGGAAACCGACCAAGTCCGTTGTGAGCCCCCTTTGTCTGCAGGGCTGCTCGTGTTCTCGCTGAGCCCAGGGGGACCCGGATGACCAGGGGGACCGGGCAACTGTGCCTGCTGGGCGAGTGCTGCCTTGCCTGACACTGAGAATGTGGGGAAAACCCATTTCTGGGGAAGGAGCCGATTTGCTGGCTGCAGGGAGAAAGTTGTTATCTTTACAGAGAATACTTAGGTTGACATGTTTGTTCTGACCTGTGCCGTAGAAGAATTTGGAGACGTGGACCTGGGCTTCATTCTGACTTGAGAAAGTATGGAATGACCTCTTGGGGTACATTTGTTTGGGGGAGCTTGTGTTGCAGAAGTGAAAGGGTGCCCCGGGGTAGGAAGGACTGAACCAGACCCCCTTCTCTTGGCTTTCAGGGCCGGGAGGGTCCGCAGTCCAGCATCCACGTAGGCTGGCTGGGAGTCAGGCCTGCCCTTGGGTCCTTCCAGGCAGGAGCACGGAAAGATCTGATTGCTCTTTGAAGTGGCGGTTTTTCTTTTCCTCGAATTCACACTTTAGGGGAGAATATTCTTTTCGTTGTTTTTATTTTTGAGTGTATGGCCTTTTTCCTTTTTAAAAAAATGACGGTAAAATGACACACCATAAAATTAACCGTTTAAATCATTTTAAGTGTACTGTTTGGTGGCATTAAGTACATTCGCATTGTTGTGCGGTCATCATCACCATCCATCTCCAGAACGCTTTTCATGTTGCAAAACTGAAAAACTGTTCCTGTTAAACCAACTCCCCATTCCCCCTCCAGCCCGTGGCACCTACCATACTACTTTCTGTCTCTATGAATTTGACTGCTCTAGATTGCTCATGTGAGTGGACTCATACAGTATGTGCCTTTTTGTGACTGGCTTGTTTCACTCAGCATAATGCCCTCTGGGTTCATCTGTGTTGTAGCATTGTCAAAATTTCATTCCTGAAATTTTTCATTATGAAAAATTTCATACGGTTTTTAAACAGTCATTTTTTTTTTGCCAGTGCCGATAAATGTTCATATATTAATTCTACTCTGATGAGCCAGGTTCATGTTAAAATAGTTCCAACATGTTCTTTTGTTGTTACTGATGGGCTGGTGTGTCAGTGAGGGCAGCCCCGCCCATGGGGTCTGGTGAGGGTGGGGCCCTGGACCTTATGCCCTGACCCACAAGCAGTTAGGAGGCCCCAGGACATGTGGCCCCCATCAGGAACTGCTTTTGGAGATACGCTTCTAGTGAGGGTTGCTGTAGGCTGAGGGAGGAGGGGCTGGGGGCACGGGAAGGCCTGGCTTTGTGGCTCTGGCAAGTCAGGTGGGCCCGCTGGAGAGCTGATACTGGAAGGAAAGAAAGCAAAGGGCTCTAAGAGGGAGGGGAAGGTTTACTTCCTTTGGGGATAAGTCAGGAGAGAACATTGAACATTTTGCATTGGCTTGATGCTTTCTCCCATGTAGGAAAGAATTAGATAAAGAAAACACAAGGAAAACTTTTGGAATGATTGCTTCTCCGTCCTTCTCCATTTTTGTGTGTATCCCAATCTCTTAGTTGTTTGCAGAGTATGTAGGATGCCAGTCAACCACGTTGGGATTGCTTCCCCCATGACCCTGGGAGGCAGATTCCCCAGTTTGGAGGAGATCCTGTCCTGTTCAGGTCTTGGCATTATCATTTGTCCTGGAGGAGAAAGCACAGAAGGCCTTGGAGTTGGGATTTTGAGCTGGGTGGAGCCCTTGTGAGTTATTTATCGCCCTGAGCCTCAGATTCTGCATCGGCAAAATGGGCATGACAACCCCATTATGTGGATTAAAGTGTTGGGACTTGTTGACTGAATTGAGGGAGGTACTTTGTGCAAATGGTCTTTTTTCAAGTGCCTTTAGCGCTCTTGGCCTGATTCTCTAGACCCAGGTAGTGGCACCTGGCACAGGTACAGATGGCCTCTTTCACGCAGGAGCTTTGGAAGAATAAACCAAGCTCCTCCTATGCCTCAGGTTTAGAAACGTCAGAGCACTTTTATTTTTAACCCTCTGCAGAAGGAGATAATGTACTGAGCCAACATTTGAAATTACACGAGATAATGTACTGAGCCAACATTAGAAATGACACGGAGCTTTTCCGCCTGTTGGAGAACCTAGAACATAGCTCTAAATTGGGGGGAAATTAAGCCAGTGAGGTCATTGAAGGTTTGGTTACATTTGAAGCAACTTTTAAACTGTCTCTCCTTAGTTGCATGTGTTTTATGACTTCCCAGAGAGATCTGAAACATGCCCACAAACTGTTAGCATGCAGGTTTACATTTCCAGTGGATATGGTTGGATAAAGTATAGTTTATACTGGATATACTACATAATTTATCTATTTATATACACCATGTATTTTACACCATCCCTATTTATAGTATAGTTTTGCATTTCAGATGGGTATAGTTGGGCAGAGAAGCAAAAAAATTTGATGCTACAATTCCTGTTTCTTTAACTGAATTACAAGAGAAAGATTAGAGAAATCATAGGCGATGGTGTCGAGAGCCCTGTGATCAGCCTCTGTGTGATCAATAAGGCAGAGGGGCTCATGGTGCAGCTTCCCAGCTTGTACAGGGAAAACCCTGTAGCTTTTCTTTCTCGTCTGCCCGGAAAAGGAATTTACAATCTAGTACCTGATTAAACTGTGTTTTTTAATTTCAAGAGTTCTGCTTCTTAGTTGCTCTTTAATTAATAACGGATTCCTTTCTTAAAAAAACACATGTGCATTCTTGACTTAAAAGTTTTTTTGCGGAGATCGAGCAGCTAGCTGGAGCGCGGAGCGTGAGTGAGGGAGCAGAGCAGCCTGCCCGCCCGCCGCCGCCTCCCCTCCGTAAGCAGGAGCCCGGGCCGGGGCCCGGCACGCAACCCCAGCCCCTCCCTCGTCGTCAGGCCGCGAGGGCAGCGCGCGCGAGCCAGGGGGAGGGAAAGCGAGCGAGCGCCGGGAGGAGGCGGCCGGACCGAGCGAGCGCCCGCGCGTGTGGCGTGAGGGGAAGCCGCTGCCCGCCCCCTTCGCCTTCCCTTCTCTCCCCCTCCCCGCTCCCCCCCCGACCGCGGAGAGCACCATGTCGGCGCCGGCGGCCAAAGTCAGTAAAAAGGAGCTCAACTCCAACCACGACGGGGCCGACGAGACCTCAGAAAAAGAACAGCAAGAAGCAATTGAACATATTGATGAAGTACAAAATGAAATAGACAGACTTAACGAACAAGCCAGTGAGGAGATTTTGAAAGTAGAACAGAAATATAACAAACTCCGCCAACCGTTTTTTCAGAAGAGGTCGGAATTGATCGCCAAAATCCCAAATTTTTGGGTAACAACATTTGTTAACCATCCACAAGTGTCGGCACTGCTTGGGGAGGAGGATGAAGAGGCGCTGCATTATTTGACAAGAGTTGAAGTGACAGAATTTGAAGATATTAAATCAGGTTACAGAATAGATTTTTATTTTGATGAAAACCCTTACTTTGAAAATAAAGTTCTCTCCAAAGAATTTCATCTGAATGAGAGTGGTGATCCATCTTCAAAGTCCACTGAAATCAAATGGAAATCCGGAAAGGATTTGACAAAACGTTCAAGTCAAACTCAGAATAAAGCCAGCAGGAAGAGACAGCATGAGGAACCAGAAAGCTTCTTCACCTGGTTTACTGATCATTCTGATGCAGGTGCAGATGAGTTAGGAGAGGTCATCAAAGATGATATTTGGCCAAATCCATTACAGTACTACTTGGTTCCAGACATGGATGATGAGGAGGGGGAAGGAGAAGAAGATGATGATGATGATGAAGAGGAAGAAGGATTGGAAGATATTGATGAAGAAGGGGATGAGGATGAAGGTGAAGAAGATGAAGATGATGATGAGGGGGAGGAAGGAGAGGAAGATGAAGGAGAAGATGACTAATGGAACACTGATGGATTCCAACCTTCCTTTTTTAATTTTCTCCAGTCCCTGGGAGCAAGTTGCAGTCTTTTTTTTTTTTTTTTCTCCTTCTCCTCTTGTGCTCAGTTGCCCTGTTTTTGAGGTCTCTTTTCTCCTTTATACCATGGCTCACAACTTATTTTGGGGGGAAATACCTTGAGCAGAATTCAGTGGGAAAAGAATCTCTACCCTTTTCTGTTCCAAATTCATTTTTATCCCTTCCTGTCTCAACAAAAACTTTATGGAATCAACACCATCATGCTCTGTGGGAAAAAAGAAAAACCTTCTGCTCCCTTAGCTCTGCTGGAAGCTGGAGGGTGCTAGGCCCCTGTGTAGTAGTGCATAGAATTCTAGCTTTTTTCCTCCTTTCTCTGTATATTGGGCTCAGAGATTACACTGTGTCTCTATGTGAATATGGACAGTTAGCATTTACCAACATGTATCTGTCTACTTTCTCTTGTTTAAAAAAAGAAAAAAAAAAACTTAAAAAAATGGGGTTATAGAAGGTCAGCAAAGGGTGGGTTTGAGATGTTTGGGTGGGTTAAGTGGGCATTTTGACAACATGGCTTCTCCTTTGGCATGTTTAATTGTGATGTTTAACGGACATCCTTGCAGTTTAAGATGACACTTTTAAAATAAAATTCTCTCCTAATGATGACTTGAGCCCTGCCACTCGATGGGAGAATCAGCAGAACCTGTAGGATCTTATTTGCAATTGACATTCTCTATTGTAATTTTGTTCCTGTTTATTTTTAAATTTTTCTTTTTGTTTCACTGGAAAGGAAAGATGATGCTCAGTTTTAAACGTTAAAAGTGTACAAGTTGCTTTGTTACAATAAAACTAAATGTGTACACAAAAAAAAAAAAAAAAAAAAAGTTTTTTTGCCTCCAAGAGGGGATTTATGTTCCTCTGTTATCACAGAATCGAGGTGCAAAGTGGGTGCAGTTGTAGTGACAATTTGGGGACCGTGGTTTTACGAGAGAGACAACGGCTGGTGAGAGGGACCTCCCTATCCCCGGCCCTCCCTAGCCTCCATCCCATCCGAGACTCATCATAGGCACTCGGCAAAATGGGCCCCAGATCTCGAAGCAGCTGTGTCTTCCGGCCATGGGGTGCCTCAGCCTGCACAGAGCTAGGAGCCCCTGGGGAAGCGGGGTGCAGCCGTGCCACACAAGCTCTCCTCAGGGGGTCTGTGGCCAGACCTGATGGCGCTGCTCAGCCCTGCCATCTTACCATTTTCTAGGGGATGCTGGCATCTCGATGACCTGTTGGCCTCTGTCACCACTTCAGCACACTTCTTTCTTGTTCTTCAAGTCTGCATGGTGCGGGGCCTCTAGGCCCTGGGGCCCTGTTGCACACATGTCCTCATCTCAGCTCTGTGTGTCTTCCGGCATCTGGAGCCCAGGCGGATAAAGTGCTGAGGCCAGTTTCCTCCTCTCCAACTGTCTGTTGCTCAGACTGACTAATCTCCGTGGTCGAGAACCGCCGGGTTAGGGGCTGGATGCTTTTGGTCCCTAGGTACTTAGAGGTTAATGTTTCACTAAGTTATCAAGGCTGCATTCACAGGTCACTAAAGATTCTATACCTCTGTAAGCTTAATTCCCTCACTCTTGGTTTCCTGGTGTGTGGGTGTGCGTGTATGTGAGTGTGTACCGCATGCCTGTAATGTGTATGTGTGTACATGAGTGTTTGTGTGGTTTCCTGGTGTGTGTGTTTGGCATGTGTGTGGCTGTGAGTGCGTGTGTGTATATTTGTATGTGTGTGTGTGTATTTGTGTGTGTGTGTGTGTAGTTTCCTGGAGTTTGCGTGTGAGTTCGCGTGTGTACGTGTGTGTATGTGTGTGCAGTTTCCTGGCCTGTGACTGTGTTGGGGTCGAGGTGTCGCTGGGTAAAGGCAGAGTTTTGGGGACCCTTTGGGGGACCTGGTCTCAGGTGGATACCTTAGCCCCTCCTCCTCTCCCCTCCCTGAACGGGAGAGGGTCTTCCCAGCCGCCACACCACCACCACCCAGTCCTGCCTGTCCTGGCTTCTCTGCTTCTAAGGAGGCCTGTTTCCCAGGGGTAACCTAACCATTTACACTCGTGTGCACCTGACCATGGGGCAGGGAGGGCGAGTTGCACACGGGCACGGGCATGGGCAGGAGGAGGCCTAGCCTCTGGTCACACGTGCAGTGAGCGCCTCAGCCCAAGACCCTGCTCTTCCCGTTGCACTCAGATGTTTACAGAACCCCAGCTCCATCCCCCCCAGCCATGGCGCATGAGCCCTCTTAGCTGCCTCCTTCATTCCAGTGGTTCCTTCTCCACTGTCACCTGCACCCCAGGCCTTCCTGGTGGCACTTACCGCCCAGGTCTTCTCTCACAGCACGTGTGCTCTCATGGACTGATTTTGGGGGATGCGAGTGTCCCACCCGCTGACTCGGCCACAAATCCCGGAGGGAGCTGAATGGGACGAGCCCTCCTGGTGTGGCCTGGGCGGCTCCTGGCAGCTGTGTTGCCTGGACACACGGAGAATGAGTGACAGGGCTGCCTTCTCAGCTGCCCTCCTTGTTCAGAAAGCTGCCCCTGCTGTTGCTTCTTGAGCAGCACAGAGCGACCAGGGGCAAGACAAGGGCAAGGTGCCTTGGGGCATATGGTATGCGGGGGTCCCAGCCCTCCCCCAGCCTCCTAGAGGCCTTGGGTGGAGGCAGGACAGCGTTGGCCCTACCAGGGGAGGCCAGTTAGGTGCTGGTCCCCTGCGGTCTCTGCTAGCTGACCAGAAGCTCCGCCCTGAGAGGGGGAGTAAATTCAGCTTTGTAAACAGGACTGTGTCCTTTTAAACTGATGCAGGAATTTGTGAGTTAAGGGCACCTGGGTGAATGGTCCGCTTGCCAGTAGGTCCCTGGCCCAGACACCCTGGTAAAAGGGTGTCTTGCATTGTTCTGCTACACAGGTGAGTGTTCGTCACACCCAGCCGTGGGTCCACATTGTCACATGTAAATTACACCTCAGTAAAGTTGATGTGAACCAAAGTGTGGGCTCTCTGGGACCTCTCCAGCGTCAGATCCTGGCTCTTTCCACGTGTTTTGGGCAGGTCATTTAATATCCTGGGTCCCACTGTCCACCCGTAAAAGGGAACACCACTTCTTCCCTCACAGGGGTGTGAACAGGTCGCGCACCAGCACACTGCTGGCCTCTGGTGTTGTCCGGGTGACCGCTGTCATTGCTTGGGGTCTTTGAGTCGGCCATGGTCACTCTTCCTCTGAGGGAAGCTTGGAATGGACCATTTGTGGAGAAGAAACTCACCAAATGCACACAGATAATCATTTGGGACATGCTTTCCAGAAGTAGTGACCATGATGGTGAGGCCCAAGGGGTCCAAGGGTCTGGGGACCCAGCCGTGGTTGGGTGTCCATTTGGCCTGTCTGTCACGTTTGCTCCATCTTCAGGCATCTCCAGTCTCACCCTTTGTGGCTCCCAGGCATCAGGGCTGCTCCCTTCGTAACACAGTGATGCAGCCTAGGACGCTCTCAGAGGCTGATCCGTCTTCAGGGTGGGAACTCTGGGTGTCCCAGCTGGGTCCACCCCTAGGATTCCTGCCTGGCCCCTCTCTCGGAGCCTTGGAGTCGACGTCCCAGGCCTCGAATGTTTTCACCTAGAAGGAGTGGTGAGGTTCTGAATGAGCTGGTCTCTGCAGAGTCCCTCCCAGGCAGGACCCAACAACTACCCAGCCCAGGTGCTCCCACCTCTGGGCTCTGGGGAAGCCTGTTGTCTGCCCACTGTGGGCTTCTCAAGCTCACCCCACATCCAGGCCTCCGCACCTTTGGCCAGGTAGTTCCCTCCACCTGGAACACCTTCAAAATCCTGCTTTTGCTGGACTGAGTTCTGCTCCATATGACTTCCTGCTTTCATTTCATGAAAATTTCCTGAAGTGATGGAATTTTGCACTACTTTTTAGGGGGGCCCAGCTGTGGGACTATTTATACCATTTATTAGCTCCAAGAAGTCTGCAGTGCCTTAGAGTAGGGTATGCCAGGAGATCTCGGTTACCTTCCTCCCTCTATGCAAATGGGATGAGACTGTCTACCCTGGATCCCTGTGCGATTATTTTGACCTCAAACAAGAGATCGTATTTGGATGCACTTTGAAAATTAAGTAGTATAGTTTTAATTGCTAATATTAATAATTAGCTTGACTCTCAAGTCTAATGGGACTTGAAAACTCCTCACTTCCCACTTAATGTGGGGGTATTGATTCTGATCACAGCACCTTGCTGGGCTGGGTGGGGGCTCCCCCAGTGCCCTCATCATGTCCAGGGTATACCCAGCTCCCGGTGCCAAATATAACTGACAAGAAAGAGGAACTTTTGTGGAGCAGAAACACACCCCCATCTCTCCCACAGCTCATGCTCCCTCTTTAAATGAGCTGTGTTACCCCAGGAGAGGGTCTGAGGAGAGCAGTGGAGGGCGGCGGAGCCCAGCAGTGTTTGCTGGGGCCTGGCCAAGTGGAAAGTGGGCCCGTCAGGAATGATTAAAGAGCCCAGTGTTAGAAAAGAACAAGCCTTTATGTTGGTGGTAAAATGATTAGGAAGTAATAAGAAAAATGCAGGTTTGGACAGAACATTGTTTTGTTTAATCAGTTCTAAGTCCAAAAGAAAAAAGAAAGGACCCTTAGAAGTCATTTAAAAAGAGATTACCACATACACGTGAATGTTTTTTCCACCTAGCTTACAGGTTTAAACTTTAGAGGGAAGGGGCCAGACAAGTCTCTATTCCTGGTTGTGTTCTTCATTCCTCAATCAGATGAGACAGTCTCTATAATGGGAACTGGAATCAGAGGGTAAGTGAGAAACAGACTGGTGTGAGAAGAAGATGTCACCTGGTGCTTACAGTTCTGTCTGCTGCACAAAATCCAGATGGATCAGATTGTCCCAGAAGCTGAAGGGAGAAACCTGGAGTTTGATCACCTTGCAAGGAGAAATGGGAGCTGAAGGAGAGTGAATTCTGTTGGTTTTAAAGTAGTGTTGTTTCTGAAGATAAACCTGATGACAGAATCGTGGAGGAGCAGGGGGTCCAAGGTTCTGTCAGAGACAAAGTCAAGTACTATGAATATGCCCAGGGGAGCAGCACTGGCAGAGCCTAACAGGGTAGCCTGATGCTGCTTTTTCTTATAGACTACAGGATATAGACTGCTTGAGTGTTGCTTCTCGAGGGAGGAAGGCAGACAGATTTGAGGAAACCTTTTTAATAATGAATCCTAATTTCACTTGGATCCTTTGGATTTTGTTATTGCTTGCAACACTGTGTCATTTGTAAAAACTGGAGGCTACTTGAATATTCTTAAGTGATTTGACAAGGGTTAATACTTTACTGATATGCTAGCAGTCTCAGAGCTTCCCTGGTGAGAAGCACTGGCACAGGGCTGTTGTAGATGGACAGGGCTTCTCTCCATCACCAAATGCCTGAATCATCAAGTAAAGGAAGAGTGTTTTTTTGTTTGTTTGTTTTAGGTGCCTTTATATTTTAGAGCAGTTTTAGGTTCACAGCAAAACTGAGGGGAAGGTACAGAGATTTTTCATATACCTCTTGCTCTCACTTATACATAGCCTTCCCCATTGTGAACATCCCTCATCAGAGTGGTACATTTGTTACAATTGATGAACCTGCATCGACACATCACAAAGTCTGTAGTTTACATTAGGGTTCACTCTTGGTGCTTCACATTCTCTGGTTTAGGAAAATGTGTAATGACATGTATCCACCATTATAGTATCATATAGAATAGTTTTGCTGCCCTAAAAATCTTCTGTGCTCCACCTATTCATTCCACCCCCATCCCCAACACCTGGCAACCACTGAACTTCTTACATTCTCCATAGTTTTGCCTTTTCCAGAATGTCATAGAGTTGGAATCATACAGTATGTAGCCTTTCAAATTGGCTTCTTTCACTTAGTGACATGTATTTAAGTTTCCCCCATGTCTTTTCTTGTCTTGATAGCTCATTTCTTTTTAGTGCTGAGTAATGTGCCGTTGTCTGGATGGACCATAGTTTATCTGTCCTTTTACCTACTGGAGGATACTTTGGTTGCCTCCAAGTTTTGGCAATCATGAATAAAACTGCTATAAACATCTGTGTGCAGGTTTTTGTGGGGACGCGAGTTTTCAATTCATTTGGTAAGGTACCAAGGAGCGTGATTGCAGGATCGACTGGTAAGAGTATGTTCAATTTTTTAAAAAACTGTCAAACTGTCTTCCAAAGTGGCCAGACCATTTTGCATTCCCACCAGCAATTAATGACTGCTCCTACTGTACCACATCTTTGCAGCATTTGGTGCTGTCAGTGTTTTGCAGTCAAATGCTCTACCCCTGAGCTATACCCCCTGCCTGTTTTGGATAGGAAGAGTTTTCAGTGAAGACTGAATATCCTAAAGGGACTGGAAAGGACAGACTTTCTTTTCCTCCCCAGGAATCACAGTGGAAATGCTCGGGACATCCAGTGTTTCTCACCAGGTTCCTGGGCATATTTTGGGTACGTACAAGGTCCCTATGAACACTTCCAAGTTTTGTGCTTTTCTGTTCAGTGGCAATCTCATCTAAAATTGGTGCTAACCAGTTTAAAAATGACCATATTGTGATGTGAGTGGAGATCAGATGAGCCTGAGTGAGGCACACTGTGCAAATGAAATGAAGGTAGAAAATGAGGGGCAGAAACTCTGGAATGTATAAGGAAGTACTTTCATGGTAGAGGGAGTGGCTGGTGCAAAGGACCTGAGGCTGGAACAAGCTTGGAGTGTTCGAGGAGCAGCCAGCATGACTGGAGGTGGGTGCTGGGGGAGTAGTGCCAGGGCTCCTAGGGCCTTGCAGCCCACAGTGGGGATTTACATTTCATTCTGCGTGTACTGGGAAGCTTTTGAGACTCTTTGTGCAAAAGAACGTTGTTACCTTGTTTTATGTTAAAACACACCCTCCCAAAGGTCAGCCGGAAGATGGAGCTCAGTCCTCAGCATCTGGCTTCATGGCTAGGCCTTTCTGCAGGTGGTGGACAGGACGCTAAGGTGCCCGCAAGCTTCTTGCTCCAGCCTCCCAGCCTGTGACTGTGATGGATCTCTCTTTCGTCACTAGGTTATATTATGTGACACAGTTGACTTTAAGAAAGGGAGATTATCCGTCTGGCCTGGCCACGTCACATGAGACCCACCTGGGCCTACAGGGCAGATAGGAAATCAGAATTTGAACTGTGAGAAGGATTTGGTGTGTGTGTCTGGCTTTGAAGATGGAGGGGTGCCTGTGACAAGGAACGTGGGTGGCTTCTAGAAGCTGAGAGCGGCCCCCCAGACGACAGCCAGCAAGGGAATGGGAGCCTCTGTCCTACAGACCCAAGGAATGAAATCAGAGGACAACCCAAGTGAGCCCAGAGGCGCTAGAAAGGAACACAGGCCTCGTTAACAACTTGATTTCAGCTTTGTAAGACCCTGAGCTGAGAACCTGCAGTGCCGTGCTTGGACCTCTCATCTACACAACTGTAAGCTCATTAGTGAGTGGTGTTTTAAGCCTCTAAATTTGTGGAACTTTGTTGTGCAGCAATTGAAATATACTGAACACAGATGCAAAAATCCTATGTAGAATTTAGCAGATAAGACCTGGCAATATGTTAAAAGAGCAATAATAAAAATAGTTTATCCTAGGAATTCTAGGATGATTTGACATTAAAAAATCCACATTTACAGAGTAGAGGGAAAAGTAATCTCAATGGATGCTACAAATGCTTGTGCTAAATTTCAGAATTCTTTGCTGATGAAACAATTAACAGAGTAGGCTTAGATAACTCAATAAAAGGAATCTTTTAGAAACCATGCAGTGAGTATTACGTTTCAAGTACAACATTTGAACGTCAGAGACAAGAAATGGATGTCTGCTATCATTGTTATTCTGCAGTGCTGTTTGGGAAGTCCCAGCCAACATGATAATTGGAAAAAATGAGAGAAAGCTGTCATTTGTAGGTTATATAAATGTTGGCTCTGGAAAATTCAAGAGACTCAACTGACAAGTATTAAAACTAAGGAGAGTACTAGGCGAGGTGACAGGATATGAGTTAACAGAAAACCCATTGGCTTCCTGATGCATCATGAGTGACGCTATTAGAACAAAACCAAAAACTGTAAAACACCTAGAAATAAGTCCAGTAGGAAAAGTGCAACATCCATGAGAAGAAAACCACAAACGTTCTTAACAGACCCCAAAAGAAGATCCAAATGAAAGGAGAAACTGCGTTATTATCTAGGAAGTCTCAGTTTTGTTCAAATATCAGTGCCCCAACAGATACTCTATAAATTAGTGCATTGTTAATCAACATCAAAAGCCTTTTTCATCAAACTCAATGAGCTGATTCTAAAATTCATGTAGAAGTACAAAACCTAAAAGCAATCAAGATCATTTTGAAAATTAGCAATAAAAGTTGGGAGGTTATCTTACTAGATATCAAAACCTAGTCTAAGGCTGTAATAATAGGAATTGTGTGATGTTGGCATAGGAATAGACAAGGGCTATGGGCTGAATTGTGTTGCCCCTGAAATTCATATGTTGAAGTTCTAACACCCAGGACCTCATAATCTGACTGTATTTGGAGGTAGGGTCTTCAAAGAGGTGGCTAAGTTAAAATGAGATCATTAGGGTTGGACCCTAATCCAGTGTGACTGGTGTCCTTATGAGAAGAGGAAATCGGGACACATAAACACACAGAGAGAAGCCCATGTGAGGACACAGGGAGAAGACTGCCATCTGCAAGCAAAGGAGAGAGGCCTCAGGAGAAATCAACCCTGCTCATGCCTTAATCTTGGACTTCCGGCCTCCAGAACTGTGAGAAAATGAATTTCTGTTTTTTAAGCCCAGCAGACCATAGGACTTTGTTACAACAGTCCTAGAAAACTAATACAACAACCAAATAAGAAAACTGAAGAATCTAGAAACTGAACCATGTCTGTGTGAACTAAATTTAATATAAAGATGTTGGGCCGCTGGGTATTCATTTGGGGGAGAATAGCTCTACCCTCACCATTCACAAAAATTAATTTCAGATGGAATAGTCATCCAAAAAGTTGAAGAAGTGCATATAAGAGGTTAAGTTTGTAGTCTTACTCTGGAAAGTCTTCTTAGTGAAGAAAAAAAGACAAAAAGCTACGTGGGAGAAGATTCCAACATTCTTTATGTGAAACATTATCATTCCATAGTGAAGATATCTTTAAGTGAGTGATTTCTTCTTTTATTTTCCTGAGAAAATCTTCCACTTTCAAGCCTGATGCAGTGGGCTCTTGTTCTGGAAAAAGGAGGCCAGGCTAAATGGGAAGGGTGGTGGGACCCTGGTTGGGAGGGTGGAGGTTTCACGCAGTGCTGTGAGGGGTGAGGGGCTTTGTTCGAGAACCACTAACATCCAGGCACGTTTACTGCCAGGCCACATTCATGGTACAGCCAGTGTCGGCGTTTCCTCATAAGTCCTCATTTTAAACCATGTGTGTCAGGCATTGAATCGTGATGTTTACCCCAAAACATACAAGAAAAATGGCTCTGGATTGAGGGGATCCTATTTCTGTTGGAAGAGCCGTGGCATCGTGTTAATGGACTCAATGTGTGTGAACATCCGTCTCTGAACAACATTCATTTGTGCTCAGTATCTTTTTAGGCCTGTGAGGCCCAACTGTGTTCTGTGAGTTGTACTTACAAAGTTGGTTCAGAAGATCTGGATCGAGGGGTGAGCACACACAGGGGTTTGGGGGAACCCCTGGCAGAACCTTGGGAGGCTGGAGCACTTGGGCTTGCTTTCTGGATGGGGGTGCAGAGAAACCAGTGCTGGTTCTAACAGCTTGTCATGAGAGAGGTCTTGAAGGGTGCGGGGGCACACCGCCCCGAGGAGAGACATGGCACCGTCGTCCCAAAGGACAGGCTCCCTGCTTGAGGTTGAGCACAGCTCCCGGGGGAGAGGATCTCTGCTCACAGATGTGTCCTTGCCCGTCCTGTCCGCGTTCCCAGATGTGGCCTTTGAATTGCTCTCTGGCCCCTGATTTTCTCTTCTGGCTTTTCTTCCAGGAAACTGAGGAAAAAAGTTTGTTTCCATTTTCTAAGAAAAGAACAATCTGGGAAAAGACCGACAGACCTACTCTGGGCTTTCACTGCTCACACAGCTGAAGTCATTGTCTCCCCACCCCGACTCGGGGTGCAGCCTGACCAGCCAGCTTAGGGAGCAGAGCCAGCCAGGCCTGTCTGCCCTGCCTTGGGCTGGCTGGCTTGGAGCCCTGGCTGTGGGAATGGTGACTCCCACCCCAATATCCATCCAATATTCTCAGGGGCTCAAGCCAGAATTATTCTGGAGCCTGTCCTATGTGAGGGGGTTTCCTGTGTGGGTCAGCCATAAAACACCCATTTCACACTCTGTAGGCCCCTTAAAGAGGCGAGGTACATGAATGCAGATTTTAAAGTTAAGTGCTATGTTTTCGGACCTCAAGAAATTTCTGAGTCAGCCTTTCTGAAGCCCATCTCTGGGCCCAGTCTCAGGGAATCAGCATGTTCTGTGCAGTGTTCGAGTCTGACGTTGGCCATGATGTTTGTAGTAAGCCTGTCTTCTGGTCTGTTGCATGCACTGGTCGGTGTGGGTGGCTAGGAGGCATCGCAGAGAGGTGGGGCGTCTGTCCAAAATCTTGGAGCAGCAGTTACAGAGCTCAGGCCTCCTGACCCAGCCACGCCAAGCACATCAGCTACATATCGGGACATGTCTCAGTTCTCCATGGGATGACTTGCATGATGTAGCTTTGAGACGGTGACCTTCACGGTTGTGTCCAGCTGCAGACCTGATGTGCTGGGCGGCCCAGCAGTTTGCCTGACCCCTGTGGCTTGGGCGTGGGCCCACCATTGCCAGCTTCAGCCCTGCAGGCAGGGGCTTCGTACTTAGCATCAGGTGTTAACAGGCTCAGGAAGTGCCCTGGGACCATTGAGTCACTCCGCCAGTCTTGCTGGAGAGCTTTCAAAGTTTAGTATTGGCTAGGCACGGGGGAACGAAGCGCCCATCTCTCTTTTATTACATGGTCTCTCTTCCAGACGGCGTTACCTGTGATGGATTGTTTTTCGGAGGAGTTGTTCAGACCCAGTGAGAGCGCAAACTAAAATGGACAGTTAATGTTAAAAAGTGGAAAAAGAAGCCCAGCAAGCCACTTGGTGACAGCCTGTGGGCAAAGAGTAGTGGGTAGGGGCTTGGCCTGGAGCACACAGCTCTTCCCATAAACGCTGGGAGCCAGAGACGCCTTGGCCACGAGGAGGCCCTTTTCTGTCTCTGGGCTGCAGTGACTCCTCTCCTGGTGGCCAATGGTTCCTCCTTGTTAATTTAGCCTTTATTTTCATGGCCAGGCACGCATCTTGTCCTGCTGTTTCTGAGCAGTGGCCTCGGCCTTGACCAGCCTCCTAGAGAGCAGTGTGGTCCAGCATGCCTGGGCAGGAAGGGAGAACTGTTTACTTCTGTTTCACCCCATCCCAACACTGCCACACTTGTGACAGTGTAGACAGAGACGTTAAGCAAAGAGGGAGCCTTAAGAGTGTCTACTGCTAGCTGGCTACAGAGCTAGTATCAACAGGTGTTTCATCACGTCTCCTGGAGGGGTGTCAGCATGGGGGGAGGGGAAGGAGGTTGATTACTGCCCAGGTATTTCCCTGGATACAGCACGCTTCCTTCCCATGGGTCAGTGTGGTTTGTGGTTCATTGTTCATACCTCTAAATCTGTGTGAATATCCACATTCCCCTCTACCTAAATCAATGGAACTAAAAAATATTAATAGGCAGCTCACCTATGAGGAAACCTTCAAAAGACTCATAACCCTGGAAACGCAAGTTAAAACCTCGAAGAGGTACCACTTTGCCCCTGTCAGAGACAAAAAAAATGAAGTCTGACAATTCCAAGTGTGGGCAAAAATATGCTGTGAGAGAAGAAACTGGCAGAGGGAGTTGATTTGTTTTCAGAAAGAAGGATGTTTTTTATTTAAAATAGTACGCAGCATATTCTGATGTTAAGATCTTTTTAAAAAAATTTTTATTGGAGTATAGTTGCTTTACAGTGTTGTGTTAGTTTCTGTTAAACAGTAAAGTGAATTAGTTATATGTATACATATATCCTCTCTTTTTTAGATTTCCTCCCCATTTAGGTCCCCACAGATCACTGAGTAGAATTCCCTGTGCTAAATAGTAGGTTCTCATTAGTTATCTTTTTTATACATAGTGGTATATATATGTCAATCCCAGTCTCCCAATTTGTCCCATCCCCTGCTTCCCCCCTTGGTAACCGTAAGCTTGTTCTCTACATCTGTGACTCTATTTCTGCTTTGCCATAAGTTCATCTGTACCATTTTTCTAGATTCCACATATAAGCGATAATAGACGATATTTGTTTCTTTCTGACTTACGTCACTCTGTATGACAGTCTCTAGGTCTATCCACGTCTCTGCAAATGGCACTATTTTGTTCATTTTTATGGCTGAGTAATATTCCATTGTGTGTGTGTGTGTGTGTGTGTGTGTGTGTGTGTGTGTGTATACACCACATCTTCTTTATCCATTCCTCTGTCGATGGACATGTAGGTTGCTTCCATGACCTGGCTATTGTAAATAGTGCTGCAGTGAACATCGGGGTGCGTGCATCCTTTCAAATTCTGGTTTTCTAATATTAAGATCTTTATTGACCTGGTTATATTTGACCTAATCTGATGTAGGTGAAATATTTGTGTCTGTATTCTTCTATCCTTTTCCTTGTGTAACATGAGTATTTTTGATTTGTAAGCTTCTAAATAAACAGAATTGCTATCTTAATAACAATCTGTGAAATACAAAATATTTTCTCTTCAGATTACAACCTCACATTTTCTCTGTTAAGTCATTAAATTCTGTGGATAATTATGTGGATAAATTACAAATTATAAATAGGTTATTTTACCCGCTTCTTAAAATGAATGTGCATATTTGGATTAGCATGTCTTATTCTTAGTCTCCTTTTAGTTTTATTTTTTTCTGACTAGCCCCTGCTTTTTTATTATTTTTATTTAAAAACTTTTTTATTGTGGTATAGTTGATTTACAATGTTGTGTTAGTTTCAGGTGCACAGCAAAGTGATTCAGTTATACATATATATATTCTTTCATATATGTATTCTTTTTCAGATTCTTTTCCATTATAGGTTATTACAAGATATTGAATATAGTTCTCTGGGCTATATAGTATGTCCTTATTGGTTATCTATATCAGGCAGCTGAGCCCCAGCTGGAAAAGTTGGATCCTGCCACACCATGAGGCAGGTACCAAAGAAACCCTCACACAGGGCGAAAGGGAACCGCAGCGGGGGTATTCACAAAAACTGCAGACAACTCAGATGGTTACAAATTGTGATGTATTTATTGAGTGGAGCCACAGGTTCTAACATGGATGGCTCTCACAGCATAGCTTGAGTAGGAAAAGCCAGTTGTAAGAGGATCCAAATGGCCCGATTCTATTTATGTAAAAGTTAAATCTATGCAAAGCAATCTTATATGTTGCTTTGGGATAAATGCATATATGGTAAAAGCGTAAAGCTATTTATGAGAATACTAAAATAATATAAATTCAGGATAGTGGGGGCCTTTGTAAGGGGATTGAGAAAGGAATAGGACTGTAATTTGGCTGTTGTATTATTCATTCACTTTTTCTGGATACATCTGAAGTAGTACCTCTAAATTACTCCAAACGTGAAAAACAAATGAACCCCGAAGACTGTGAATAATCGCATGTTAGAAATGGAACTCTGATCTTCCCTCAGTGTGCCCTGTGCCTGGGATGGGAGATTGTCCCCTGAAGCAAAACCCTTACCCAGCGGGTCCTGCTCGGCCTTGCCTTTGTGGGACTCTTCTGGGGAGCCAGAGACGTTAAAAGCTGTTTTGCTCCAGATGCTTGAAGAGGTTGAATTTCCTTAAGATCCTGGGACCCTGGATAAAAGAAAGGCGGGCTGTCTCTCCTGTTGTCAGGGGAGCCCCTCTTGGGTCTGTTTTTATATATTCATAGGATCCTCTCCTGCAGGGCTTTTAAATGGTGAGTAATGGGTTCATGACCCTTGGTGAGAAGAAAGATAACCCCAGCAGGTAATATTATCTTTTCCTTTCATCTGCTAATCTCCCTGCTGCCGGCCAAACACCCCAGAGTGCTGGGTCTCTGTGCTCTCCAGAACCCTGCAATTACACCCTTTGCCACTCACCCCTCCCCCCCGAAGCTGGAAAACCTGATTTTCCTAAGGAGAAAAGAAAAGAAACCTCATCCTGGGAACGGAATTTGGTTTGTATTTCCAGAGAAGCATGGGGTGGTCAGGGATCACTTCCTAACCCTCCTGCATAGCCCCCGGAGCAGGAAATCGGAAGACCTTTGTCTCAGCGTTGGGTGGTGGTGGGGGAGGCAGCTGCTCCCATCCTGGCCCCCCTGCCCAGACGCCGAGGTGTAGATAGTCTGAGGTGTAGACGGAGTCCGTGGTGTACATGTCATCATTCCAGCCCAGGTCAGCCTGGACTTCTGTCGCACCCTCAAAGTGGGGAGGGGGAAGGATTGCTAGGAATGATAGGAGTTTTCTTTACGGAAAATTTCCGACTCCTACAGAAGTAGAGGGAGTAGCACCCCTCTAGCACCACCCTCCCTCCCCGTGGACCCCACCCCCTCACTGACTCCAATAATAATAGTCTATTCACACCTCCATTCTCTCCCCTTCTGCTCTTTGAATTCATTTCATTCATACTTAAACGTCTTATTATGTGTCTTAAACAGATAAGGACTCCTTGACAAAGGAACTGCATTCTGCCATTATCACACTTGAAACAGTGAACAATTGTTTCATAAAATAAAATATGCAATCAGTGTTCGCATTTCACTGTTGATTTCATGATTATTTTATTTTTTATTGTTCAACCAGGATTGAAATAAGGTCTTACACCTTGCAAATGGTAGATTGACTTAAACACATTAAATTAAATCTCACTAATGGAGACAATCACAAGCTGGGCGGGGAGGGGCTTTGGAGGTTTCATGTTGGAATTACATTGTGGTAACTCTCCCCTTCCTTTCTGATCCCAGCCTTGCCCAGGCATCTAGCCCTGTCCTTTAATTCCATCCTATGTCATACTCACCTGGTGCAGCAAGGCAGGCATGGGGTCACACTCTGCTTCTGGCCACCGAGAAGCCCCTCCCCTGCCACCCCAAGGGTGGGATGAAGGGATCGTGAAGCACTTTAAGGAGGACAAGTGGTCATCCTGATGTGACAGCCTGTGTTGGGCTTGATGACACAGGAAGTCTGTGGAGGCTGGTTCATTCCTGTGGAGGAGGTCCGCGAGTGGGCCTCCAGAACCAGAGACCACTCCCCCCAAACTTTTGCAGAGGCTGTCTTGTTTGTTTTGTTTTTAACCTCTCCGAGGCCCTCTGCTGCCCCCCCCACCCCACCCCCCCCCCCACCCCCCCCCCCCCCCCCCCCGCCCCAGTCCCTTTGTTTTCCGGCCACCTGTAGGCCATGCTGCTGTTTGGAAACCGGGCTCTCTCCCTGGGTCTGGCTAACAAATGGGAGAGAGCTGGGGTACAGAGGCTCGCGCCTTTCAGTGGGGGAAAGTGGAGGTAGAGAGGGCTGCCAGCTTAATCACCTTGGGTTCTGGACTCCTGAGCTCAAAGGCACGTTAGCTTTCTTGGTAGAAGGCTTAGTGAGCTCTGCCAGGTAACACAGAAAATTCTGAGTTAGGGCAATAAAGTGTTTCCTACATTGTCTCGCCCACCAATTAATCACCTTCTCAGCACACGAAATCGATGACTTAATTTAGAAAATATGGTTTCAAAAAGTTGGTCCCAAAGGTTCTTTGGACTAAATTCAGTGCATGTTAATATCTCTCCAGATTATATCCTGACTTTCATTTAATTAAAAAAAAAAGGACTCAAAAGTTTTGCCAAACTGGAAATGGAAGCGTGCTCTGTGGATGCATAGATCAGTCTTGGACGTGCTTGGCAGTCCGAGGGACGCTTTAGCTGCTGCTCAAGCCAAAAATCCAATAGAGGAACGAGTTTGTTAGATAATTGTCAGATCAGGGAGAAGACTGAGATAAAGCCCTGCAGCATTAATATTCTGACAGTGTTAAAAACTGTCAGGAAAACAGTCATGGTGAATGGAAAATGTACAATATAGAAGCTGTGTGTACCTAGAAGGCCTGCCTTTTTTTTTAAAGGTGATCAAGGATAAGTGGAGAGTAAGTAATCCTCTTTGTAGGTCAATTAGGTAAATTGCACCTGAGTTCTCCCCCAGTGATTCCTGGAGGGGTGACTGTCTGTCACACACACATCACTGTGAGGTGGAATCCGAAATGCTAGCGCAAAGGGCCTCGACCAGGGTGTTTCTGCTTGTGTTTATTTGGATTTAGTTGGGCAGAAACTGACATGTGGACAGGTGAGGCAGGCTTTATTGGATGGTGTTGAATGAGGAACGATGGAACTGAATTGAAAAGCACTGACAGACAGAGTAGTGAAAAGAAGGGGAAAAGAAAGGGATTAGGGCTTAAGCACCTCAACTTCCCAGATCGAGATTCCTCTGGCGATTCTTCCAGTTTCCTTTTGGTTGAGTGGCATGGTGGTTCTAGCTACCCGTGGGCTGGTGAGTGTTTTTTCTCTCTGGTTTTTTCCTCATGTGGCTTTGGCAGTGACCATAACATGCTTCCCAAGACACACATGTACCCTGGCAAGAACCGTGTTGGTGTGACATCCCCTGAGATTTTACCCCCAGCTGGGACTGGGGTGGCATCTCCTTAGGAGAAGGGACTTTGGCGGGATTTCCGCTCAAGCGAGTGCTTTGTTAAAATTGACCCAGCAACTTCCAGAGGCAAGGGCAGTGCGAGGTAGTTGTGGCTGCCAGAACACAGAGCAAAGGGAGCTTTCCTGTTGGGAGTGAGAGGATTCTAGTCCTCACGTGTCTCATTCTGAGGCCGCTTGTAGGTGAAATCGTATGGAGCAGCAGTGCCCAATAGAATTTTCTGCCATGATGAAAACATGCGACATTCATGGTGTCCAAAATAGTAGCCACCAGCCACGTGGCTATTGAGCACTTGAAATGTGACTAGTGCAGCTAAGGAACTAAGTTTCTAATTGTATTACTTGATTTTAATTAATTTAGATTTAAAGAGCCCCATGTGGCTAGTGGCTTCCATCCTGGATGGTGCTGTGTTGAGATCCAGCTCCCTTTCACCTTTAAACATTTTATATTATCATGCAAAATAGTATAGAAAATGTGAGTGTACAGTGTGAAGAGTGATAAAATGAGCAGTTGGGTACCTACCACCCACTTTAAGAAACTGAGCTTCATTCTCGGTTCCTAAGAAGTGTTCTGGGTCCCATCGGTTTCCTAGGTAACGATTGTCCTCTTATTCTGTGCTAATTGTAATTTTACCATATAGTAGTGTGTACCCCTGGATTAGTTTGCTAGAGCTGCCATAACAAAGTGCTTGGGAGGCTTAAACAACAAAGATTTATTTCCTTATAGTTCTGGAAGCTGAAGTCCAAGATCAAGGTGTGCTCAGGGTTGTTTCTCCTGAGGCCTCTCTCCTTGGCTTGCAGAGGGCTGTCTTCTCCCTGTGTCCTCACTTGGTCCTCCCTGTGTGTGTGTGTCTGTGTCCTAATTTCCTCTTGCAGGGACACTAGTCATACTGGATTAGGGCCCGCTTCAACCACTGCATGCAAACTTAATTACTTCTTTGAAGACCCTATCTCCAACCGTAATCACCTTCTCAGGTATTGGAGGTTAGGAATTTTAGGGGGGATACGGTTAAGTCCCTAACACCCCCTAAATGGCATATGGCTTAGTTTTGCTTGTTTTTGACATTTATATAAGTAGAGGCATGTTATGGATGCTTTTGCTGCCTGCTTTTTTCACTCAGCATTTTCATTGCCTCTTCGTGGTCACTTAGAGACCAACTTACAACTCTCTTGGGGTGTGGTTGCCTTGGTAATGGGCCAGTTCTTTGGGCTGAGGGATCAGTTCTGGGTTCTCTTTCGGGGTTGAACGGGCCAGAACCAAACCTTACTTGCTGTAGAATCAGTAGGCTTCTGCCCTGGATTGACAAGGAGAGGTGGCTCCGCCCGGAGCCTTGCACCCCCTCTGCCCAACTAGATGGGGACACACTGATGCCCAGCCTAGGAGAGGCTACTGCCCTCCTGGCCCATTAATAGAACTTTCTTCCCAGCCTCTGCTTTAGAATTTTAGTCTCTCTTTTTTTAATTTTTATTGGAGTATAGTTGATTTACAGTTTTGTGTTAGTCTCTGCTGTACAGCAAAGTGAATCAGTTATACATATGTACATATATTCCACTCTTTTTTAGATTCTTTTCCTATATAGGCCATTACAGAGTATTGAGTAGAGTTTCTGTGCTATATAGTAGGTCCTTATTAGTTATCTATTTTATATATACTAGTGTGTATATGTCAGTCCCAATCTCCCAGTTTATCACACCCTCCTCCTTACCCGCTGGTAACCATAAATTTGTTTTCTACATCTGTGACTCTGTTTCTGTTTTGTAAATAGGTTCATTTGTAACCTTTTTTTTGGATTCCACGTACAAGCGATATCATATGATATGTGTCTTTCTCTGGCTGACTTAATTCACTCAGTATGACAGTGATCTCTTAACACCTCTCCCCAGCATCCCCCCGCCCCTCCCCCCTTTTCATCCTCTCTTCACCCCGCAAAGCTCCTTGTCCTCTAGGGACTTTCCTTAGAAGCCCTTTTTCTTTGCAATATTCCCACATGGCCTTGTTTTTGCTCTTTGATAATGGCCTTGGCTGACAAGGCTTAACAGCCCAGTGGTGCTCACCCGCCTCCTAAATTTTTCACCTATAAAATGGGTGCATGTATGTCAATATTTGGAAGGAAAGTAGTATAAAGAAGAAAACAAATTATTTGTAATTACGCCACTGGAGATAATGCACTCTTAAAAATTTTGGAGTATTTACTTCCATTTTTCACACATTTGTAATCATATCAATGTGCTTTCATTACATGAACATTTTTTCTTCTTGCCTATTTAGTCTTTTTATAACCACCACTTTTAATGGTTGCATATTATCTAATCAAGTATGATATTCCTATCAAGCACTCCAATGTGTTTAGTCGTGTAGAGTTTTTTTTGTTTGTTTGTGTTTTTTTTTTTTTTTTTTTTTTTTTTACGGTACGCGGGCCTCTCACTGTTGTGGCCTCTCCTGTTGCGGAGCACGGGCTCCAGACGCGCAGGCTCAGCGGCCACGGCTCACGGGCCCAGCCGCTCCGTGGCATGTGGGATCTTCCCAGACTGGGGCACGAACCCGTGTCCCCTGCAACGGCAGGCGGACTCTCAACCACTGCACCACCAGGGAAGCCCGTGTAGAGTTTTTTGATTTTTCCATATTATATGTACGAAGTTCAGAGCTTACTGGAAAGTTGCAGGTACAGTACACAGAACATTTTTCCCCTGAACCATTTGAAAGTAAGTGGCTGACAGGATGCATCATCACCCCAAATACCTTAGTGTGTATTTCCTACAAACAAGGACATTCTTATATGTAATCCTAATTTTACCACCATCAACATCAAGAAATTAGTATTGATAACATAATTACCATCAGATCCCATCCAGGGCACTTTCACTGGCGGTCCCAGGGATGTCCTTTGCACAGAAGAATCCAGTTCAGGATCACATGCTGCATTTGGTCTCTTCCAGTCTGGGACATTCCTCAGCCTGTTCTTGATCTTTGCAATCTTGACACTTGCGAACAGAACAGCGCACTTTTGTAGAAAGTCCCACAGTTTGGGTTTATCAGGGTTTATATATTCGGCAGGACTAATGTAGACGTGATGTTATGTATATCTTTCTCACTGCCTTCTATCAGATGGCACGTAGGTCCAATCTGTCCCTGACTGATGAGGTTCACTGATGAGGTGGCATCTGCCAGGCTCTCCCTTTGAAATCGATCAGTATTTGGTATTTGGTGGGGAGGTACTTTGAAACCATCTTGTTCTTCATCAGACTCTCACTTTATTCATTAGTTTACTTATGTTAGTATGTTTTATTCAGTGGATTATCATCCTGCCATGGGAGCTTGTGATTATTGTGTCATTACCTAATGTGAATGTGTCTACAACCGCAAACACTTTAAGTGTATTTATTACTATATTAGCTTGCTAGGGCTGCTATTACAAAGTACCACACACAGGGTGGCTTAAACACCCGAAATTTATTTCCTCACGGTTCTGGAGACTGGAAGTCTGGGATCAAGGTGTCGGCAGGGTGATTTTTCTGAGGCTTCTGTCCTTGGCTTGTAGATGGCCATCTTCCCTGGCATGTGTATCTGTGTCCAAAATTCCCCTTTTATAAGGACACCAGTCAGATTGGATTGGAACCCACCCTAATGACTTTATTTTTATCTTAATCACCTCTTTAAAGACCCTTTCTCCAAAAACAGTCACATTCAGAAGTACTGGGGGTTAGGGCTTCAACGTATGAATTTTGGGGACACCATTCAGCCCAAAGCAGTTATTAACTGGGCTTTTTTTTTGTATTGACGTTCTATCTGGCCAACATTTGCTATGATGAAATACTCAGTTTTGCCCTCCTTAACCTTGCTAAGAATCTTCTCAGACAATGTGAGTGCAAACAGAGACAAAGGCTCTGAGTTGAAGAGGAGTCGCGGGCAAGGGCAGGGGTTGGAAACTAAACCCTCCATAGTCCTTGTCTAAGTTAGCAGGACTCTCTTCATACTTGGTGAGGTCTTCACTTAGTCTTTGGGGCCCAGGCTTTGGTCATGCCCCAGGGCTTTCCTAGGATTTGTTTTTTGGTAGGCATGTTCTGACCATCATAAATGCCTGACTGTACATCAGAAGAGATCAAAGATTTGTGGATACTTAAAGAAAGCTGAAGTTGTTGCCTCTGCAGAGTGGGGGGATGGGTGGCTGGGGGTAGGAGTGGAAGAAGACCTTACTTTCCATTTCTTTATAACTTTTGAATGTTGATACGTTTCGTGTGTATGTATATATATCTCTTATTCAGAAAATACATAACTAAATTTATCTTAAAAAAAAAAGGAAGTAGAGTGGTAAAGAGGGTCAGTTCCTCTTCTCATGGCCTTATCCTTTGTCCTTAAATTTAGAAGGATGTTGTCACTTTCCCCACTGCTCCTGTGGCCCAGGATGCTGGGATTCCCCATCTCCTTTCCTGGAACAGAGCCCAAGTCCCATTCCCTGGTGACGTGAGTGAATATATGCCACGTATTAAGAGTTCCTTTTTGATCAATTTCCATGACCTTTGGGGGTGCCTTTCTTTTGCATTTGTCTTTTTAAGAAAACTGGAGTTTTGCAGGAGTATTCTAGAAACATGGTTGGCTTTTAATTTTGTCCTCTAGAAAGTGAGAACCCTTCTCACATTTATGCTTCTTAGAAGATGGTGGGCCACAGTTTGTTTGAAGCCTCTGAGTGGTGTTGCAAAGAGACTAATTTGCCACATTCATTCAAAAAAAAAGGGTATCAAGCCCAAGAGAGTCCTGAATGTGTAATGAGGAGCTTCTCGGAAGGTTGACAATGAATAAACAGACTCTGTCCTTAGGGAACCCATGTTTTACAGGAGGAGCCAAGCAAGTGAATAATTGTTCAGTTTGGTAGATGCTATGAGGTGGTTGGGTCTGTACGAAATACCAGTTGATGACCTATAAATAAAGGACCTGCTTCTGCCAGGTGAGGCCAGGAGAGCTTTGTGGAGAGGATGTGGCCTCTGGAGCTGACGGTGAGGGGCAAGTCATTTTCACAGGTGGAGGAGAAGAAGAGCCGTGGAGGTGTGAAAGAACACAGGACCTTGAACCCGAGGAGGGGAGGGGCTATCATGGTCTGTTGAGGCAAGATTCATTCATTCTTACTACCCTCCACCACCCCGTCCTATAATGGTCTATAGAATAAGAGAATTGAATGAATGGGCACAGTTACAGTGCACTGTGGTATTTTTCTAGCCAGAAAGGGATTTCTCAGATACTGTAAATATTCCATTTGTTGGAGAAAACCAGAGGTGGTACTGGGGCCCTGTGAAGTTCTAAACACTCTGGAAATCTTGTTAAAGCTAGAGGCTTAAACAAATTAAGGGGTCTCCATCCTTAAAGTCTTTCTTTGTTAGCTTCCTTTTGATGAGAAAATAATTGATTATCTTTGGGGATAATAATACCTTGAGTTATTTATAGTCCTTCTCCTTGGGGAGCTCTGGGACAGTTTGCAATGCAATCTAATTATAAATCTTACAACCTCCTACTGAGGTAAGAGGCAAGTATTATTACCCCTTTGGCCCCTTTCCCCTCCTGTTTTTAGTTTAAATCTAACCCTGGGAGATGAAGCGACTTGCCTAAATATAATGTAGTCTGTCAATGGACATAACAGGAATAACTGGTATATAAAAAACTCCAGCTGCAAAATGATTTGATAATGTCATTTGCTATGGTTATTCAGAATTACTAAGAGACTGAATAAGAAACGAGTGAACGTAATAGAGTTATCTGGCAACACTTAATATGTTTCCTGGAAATTGAGTTTTTTGCAAACATCTAGGTGATAATTTTGCCTTTATACGTATCTCTTCTTTTCCTGACACAGTAGTCTTTGTCTGACCTTCTTGGTCCTTTATGGTCACAAAAACCCTCAATCCCCTGGAGAGCTTATTCTGTGTCTTTCTGTCTCCTGTCAGTCTAGGCTGGATACCTGACATAGGGATGGGCATGCTCCCCACACCAGGCATCCATGGGACTTCCTGGTCTTCTTCTTCTTTCAGGAAGTGTGGATGAAACCTTGAGTGTGTGGTGGTGAGTGAGGTTGGAAGGAGAGTGAAGAGAGGCATGGGAAGATGAGATAGGAACTTTCTAAGAAATGGTATGTCAATGGTAAGTTTTCTGAGTCCTTGTAAGTTACACACACACACACACACACACACACACGATAGTTTGACGGATATCATTCTCAGTTGGATGTCATGTTCCCTGGAACATCACCCACAGTTGCCTAGCACACTGTGCTGCCTTCTGAGAGGTCCACTGCCACTTGCAGCCTGATTTCTTCTCTGGTGACTCGTTTTTGCTTGGAGAGATTTGACGATCTTCTGTTTATCCTTGGTGTTCTGAAATTTCATGATGGTATATTGTACATGTCTTTTACATTAGTATTAGGTGAACAACAGCATGGTTTGTTGTTCTGAGTGCTGGCTTGGCTCTTTTAATATGGATACCTGAGTCTTTCAGCTTGAGAATGTTCTTTGTATTTTTTTTAATCCCCTGCTCCATTTTTTTTTTTCTGTTTTATCGTTCTAAAACTCCCCCTTTCCTTTTTGCTCTCCTTGTGAAATTTCAGCTTTATCTTCCAGTTCTTCCACTGAATTTTGCTTTTAACTTGGGCATCATATTTTAATTTCCAGTAGCTCCTCCTTCTCTAATGATTCCTATTTCATTGTTTTCCGGTAATTTTCAAAGAATCCAATACCATCTCTCTACTGTCTCCAAAAGTTTAGTTTTCTTTCTTTTGACTCCTCTGGAGTCATTTGTTTGTTTGTGCTCTTATCTTGGTACCTCTTTTTCAAAATGGGGGCTTTCTTCAAATGTGTGGTGATTCTTCGTTGATTCCTGATTAAAGCGGTAACATGATTTGTGGGGCCCATTTACCAATATGGATGGGTGGACTCACTTCAGGTTAAGTGTCAGGGGCTGGGTACTTTACAAGATGTACAAGTCTGTTCCTAGGTGGTCTGTTTTGCTTTACTCTTGAATGACTGGCACACCCTTTTTCTTTGGTCCCCTGTGGGGATTAGAAGAAAGATAAGAAATGGATACCTGAGCGCCAGGCCTGCTCTGGGTTCAGATGGGAAAGGCTTGTGGGCCCAGTAGGGATGAGAGTTGATGGTTTGGGTTTCTGCTTGTCCATCTATAGATTTGCAGTCCTGCTGTTATTTCACCCTTGCCTTGCTCTTGGATAAACTTGGTCAGTATTTCTGAATTCTGAGTCTTTCTACGCCTGTGCTAGCCACTTGGACCCCCTTTATACTGTTTTATTTTTCAGTTGCATCCCCCCTAGCTCCCCTAGGCTTTGGGTCCTCCTACCTGTTGTACCATGAGTCTGCTGACTTGCTTTCTTCTATAAATTTATGGAGCTCTCTCACCTCCTGTGATCTTTCTCTTCTTCTCTTTGTGGTTATGTGTTTATACCTTATTTTGTCTCATTCTTATTACTTTGTGGGGCTTTTAGAAAGGAAAACAGAAAAGCATGAGGTCAATCCAGCATTTTTTCACTTCTGGTTGCAATAATTTGAGAAGCACTGCAATTGGCCTCTCCTATTTTCTACTGACTCTTAAACATAAGAAAATGAACCAGTTACTTTCTTAAGGGCACTTGGTGATTCCTTGAAAAGAATTTACATTTCTACACCTTTCTCAAGTGGATTGAGTACTCTACTAGGATTTCTACATATACTTCTTGTTGCCAGATATTTGTTACTTCTGATTGAGTCAAATTCTTATCCATTTAGAAAGTTGGTATCAACAAAAATATGAAAGGCTTTGGAGAATATCTATAGGCATTACACTGATAGCATTGCATATTGAAATTAGAATAGAAATCTGCTTACCATCTGCTGCCAGGACTTGTAATTGGGTGGGCTAATCAAAAAAAAGTCTTTTAAAATTAGTGAAACATATGAAAATAATAATCAATGTATTAAACATTGTATTCCACTTAAATCACATAAATATACATGAAGCCACCAGTGTTTTGATGTAAGCCAAGGTCTTTTGCGAGGGTCACCTGATAGGAGTCCTCAGTTGTCTTCCTTGCATAGGCTACATCCAAGGTTTTGAGTTTGGTTTCTTTAGAAATGAAATGAAAACTGAAAGAAACCTGTGAAGCAGGCCGAGGTCAGATGTTTATAATATCTTCTTAGTCATTTATAGTTTTATCTTCCACACCTCATTCTAAAATAGTTTTTATTCATTGTATTGAGTCCTTTCAAAACCAACTGAGCTTTCCTAGAGAGAACTCTTTTTACCCTCATATTTCCTCATAAATATTACATATTTAAATAATATTTAATTATGTATTTTAATGACCATAAGTGCCACTGACATAAGCAGGCCTGAGAACAGATGTGATTGAGTCCTGGCGAGGGTGTGTGTCACTTCATGGAGCAAAAGTGGAGTCTGGACTTGCTGTGATTGGTCAGTGTGTTTCACAGGGGCCATGAAGAACCTCCCCTGACTCCCAGAGGAGTTGACTTAGTAGAAGTTGCTCGAGAGCCTTTTGCTGGAACAATCCTGCTGGGAAGCAGATTGATTTTCCACCATCAGAGAGGAAATGAAGAGTCTTCTCTCTTTCTCTGAGTGTAAGCCCAAATTTAATGGTTCCTGGAGGGCCTTTTTGGGAGCGGGGCTTTGGCAGCCCCCTTCCAGGTGGCTATCATTCCTGCATGTCCTGACTTGATTTTCTATGGACAGACACTGAATTACGGCTGTAAGTCTTTGTTGAAGCAAAAGAAGCCCAACTCCCCCAGCCAATCCAACAGACCACCAGATGGAAAAGCCTTTAATGTACTCTGGTAGACACTCTCCTTTTAAAATCTATCTCCAAGGAGAAGTGAAAGTTAATTTGTCAAAGGTAATTTACAACCTGAATTTTCAGAGGAGAAAAAGTTTCCCTGAAGGCATCTCTTTATGGGAGAATTTGGATGTAGAATGAGACGTTGGACTCTGGTATTCAGCTGCTCAGCGCTGGATAAATTACAGTGCTGTCAATGCAGCAATATTTATTGCTCTGGGTACAGTATGTTACTGTAGAGGTGGTATGTTCATCTGCCCTGGTTAAAATGCACTTCAGATGTCCCTGGGACTGTAACAAAGAGGCCTTATTGCACCCTGTGTTCCCTTGGTGGCATTATGGTGTTATTGCCAAACACTTTCACTGGCTGACAAGGGGGATATGGGCCAGAGGCACACAAGCAGTAGTAAATGAGTCAATTTGCAGTTTTCATAAATGCAAAATGATGGGATTGGGGCAGTGCGAGGAGTGGGTAAAAACCAACCTTTATGATGTTTCATCCAGAGGAAGGAACCAGACCCACAGGGCCAGGAGTCATGGGGACCAGCCTTATCCCATTGCTGTCAAAATTGGAGGAAAGTACGATGATGATGATAAAATGAAAATGTTAAGTCTCCGTGAACTTTAAGAACTTTTGAAGAACTGTACTCACGTTCTCCTTCAGAGTCAAAAACGTGAATTAAGGGGACATTGGGTCTGTGGACCTTTGTGGGTATAGTTCCTTAGTTTTAGGCAAAGCACCCCAAGGTGCTTTAATTTTTCTCACTGTGAACAGGACCATACTGTCCAGGTCCCTTTCTGTCCCCCAACGTGTGTTGTTACTTTGGCTGTGGGCCATACCTTCCTAATTTATATTGAGGGACTGCTAAAGGAGTTCTTATTCTGTATATTTTTATATCTCTAGGCCAGCCTCCTGGAATACATAGTAAAATGCAGGCCCTGTGTTTTGACAGTTGACAGTGCTGCCTGTTGAGCACCATGTAGTATGAGGGGGCCCATGGAATACACCGATCTTTAAGCACAGCAGCCCAAGAGGAGGAGTTGGGAAATGCTGAAATGAAAGAAGAGTTAACTTACTAGCAACCTTACAAAAGTCTGACTTGACAAAAATAGAGTTGATTCTGGCCATGTGTAAATGCTGCCTGATCCCCCCTCAAGGCCGAGCAGGAGAGGGAGGAAGAGTTGTTGGGTGTATTGGAAATCCGACATCTGTTGGAAAAAAAAAAGTAGCTTTCCTTGAGTGATGCAATTATTCATAATTAACGTAACCGGACGGATCAAAGGGTGAATAGTGCCAACCTGAAGCTATAGCTCCAAATGCATTTACCTCCAAATGAGGGAGCCAGGTCAGAAAACTTTTCACCCCCCATAGACTCACTTTAATTATACCAAAGATGGGGAATCTCTTTTATGCTGATGCTGACTTTTCCCAGAAAGCATGAATGAATGAATGAATAAATAATTAGAAAGAAAGAAAGAGCAAATGAGGTTAAATAGACAATGTAAACTTCTTTATTTAGAATTATTTATGGAGAAAATGAAATTCTTCCACAGATCTGTTTTGGTTATCTGTTGCTGTATAACAAAACACTCCACAACTTACAGGCTTAAACCTGTAGTTTATTATTATGCTACCCAGTTCTGTGGGTTGACAGGGTTCCTACTTGGGGTCTTTTGTGAGGCTGTGGTAAGGTGTCATCTGGGGCTGCAGTCTCATCAGAAGGTTCAGTTGGGCTGATCATCCAAGATGGTGCACTGACATGGCAGGTGGTTGATGCTGATTTTTGGCTCAGAGCTCAGGGGACCTCTTGTCCTGAGCTCCCATATGTAACATCTTCATATGACTTGGCCTTCTCATGGTGTGGCAGCCAGTGTCCAAGAAGGACTCTCCCAAGAGTGAGTGTTCTAAGGACAGAAAGTGGAATCTGGCTAGTTACAGGCTTCATACAGACTGGCATATGGTCATTTCCTGTCTATACTATGGGTCAAAGCAATGCCAAGGCCCACCTGGATTTTGGAGGGTGGGCCCTCCAAAAGATAGGCATATACACATTTGTATTATTACAGTACACAACCACATTCTTCAAGTCTGCAGGCTGATTCATTCATTGATTCATCAGACATTTATCTAGTGCATGTTGCGTGATGTATCAGGACCAATAAGTGACAAGATGGAAGAATGATAGAAAGAGAGAGTAAAAGACACAGATAATGGTTTAGATAGAGAAAAACAAACAGTGATATATCAATCAGACAGCTGCTCTACACATGGAGGGAACGCAATGCATAAACAGAGAAAATGAGACTCTCCAGGGCAGAGGCAGAGGGGAGAGCTGCATACTAGAGTCGAGGAGGGGCAGCACAGCACAGACCATCTCAAGTTGTACTTTCTTACCTCTGAAGAAAATAGTGGACTCTCACCCTGTGAGCCATGTTGAAACAACCAGGAGTTTCTGTGGTCAGGAGAGTTCTTAAATCTGGATGTTAGTGCCTCTCTCTGGAAGGTGCCACTTTAAAGAGTAATTTGATTTACCTGTGGAACAATACTATTTTTAATGTTTGTATTAACAATATTTACAACTGTATTTTTACTTAATATGAACTCTGCTAATAGCATTCTGGAAACTAAAGGATGATCATGAGTGGAGTTTTCTTGCTCCTGTGAGTGTCATCAGAATAAATATTTTCCCCAGGTATATAAAAATATTATACACACTTACTCAGACTCTCCTTAAAAATCAGTTCCAAATCTGTGGCTAAGGGCCATTTGCAGGCTGCATGGAATAATGCAGTCCAGATTGGTTGAAATGTAAGGGCGTTTTTTGTTTCTTTTGACGTCTGCATTTTCAGCATTCAGTATTTTATTCAACATTAAAAAATCATTTTTGATCCTGAGTTGCTTTCAACATCACAAGGACAGATATATTTGTATAACCACCACCAAAATCAGGATACAGAACAGTTCCAGCGCTCCCCAAACTTCCTTGAGGTACCCCTTTATAGTTGCTCCTCCCCCCACCCAAAAGCTTTGGCAACCACTGATCTCTTTGTTCTCTGTCCTATATTTTGTCTTTTCAAGAATGTCAGGTAGTAGAATCATAAAGTATTTAACCCTCTGAGTCAGCATAATGCCTTTGTGATTCACCCACGTTGTTTCAGGTATCAATAGTTCATTACTTTTTACTGCTGAGCAATAGTCCATTGTAGGGGTGAAGCATAATTTGCTTGTCCATTCACCTGTTGAAGGGCATTTGCGTTACTTCTAGTTTTGATGGTCATAAATAGAGCTGCTTTAATATTCATGTACCGGTTTTTGTGAGACCATGAGCTTTCATTTCTCTATAGTAAATGCTAGGCGTGGAATTGCTGTGTCGTATGATGTGTATGTTCAATTTTTTAAGAAACTACTAAATTGTTTTTCAGAGTGCCTGTAACTTTTTTTTTTTAACATCTTTATTGGGGTATAATTGCTTTACAATGGTGTGTTAGTTTCTGCTTTATAACAAAGTGAATCAGTTATACATATGTTCCCATATCTCTTCCCTCTTGCGTCTCCCTCCCTCCCACCTTCCCTATCCCACCCCTCCAGGTGGTCACAAAGCACGGAGCTGATATCCCGGTGCTATGCGGCTGCTTCCCACTAGCTATCTATGGCTGTACCATTTTGCATTGTCACCATGAATGTAGGAAGGTTTCAGTTTACCAGTTTTATTCTTCTTCCTTCATTCTTGATCATCCAAGTTTTTCTTCGGATATTAACTCTCTTCTGTATGAAGTACTTCCTTTAGTAGTTCTTTTACTGCCAGTCTGCTGACAATAAATTCTATTAGTTTTTCTGCATTTCAAAATATTCTAAAACCTTCATTCTGCAAATATGTTTTCGCTGAGGAGGTGTAGAATTCTGGGTTGATAGTTTGCTTCTTTGAACACTTTAATATCTGTTCCACATCCTTCTGACCTCCATTATTTTTAATGAGAAATCTGCAGCCATTAATGTAGCTGTTCCTTTAAAATAAATAATTTGTTGTTTTTCTCTGATTGCTTTTAAGATTCTTTTCTCTTTGTCCATGTTTTTAGGGTTTTTTTTTTAGTGGTTTGATTATTATATGTTTGAGTGTAGATTTCTTTGGGTTTATTTTTTGTGGGGTTCACTGAGTTTCTTTGTTTTGTGGGTTTACATTTTTTGCCACATTTAGGAAGTTCCTAGCCATGATTTTTTCCATTTCCTTCTGGGACTCTGATGATACAAATGTTAGACTATTTATTTTGTCTCACAAGTCTGTGAGGGTTTGTTCATTTATTTCTCAATCTTTTTTCTCTTTTTGTCCAGATTCTATAATTTTTATTGACACCTCTCTATCATCTCCATACTAGTTATAATCTCATCCAGTGAGATTTTCTTCCATTTATTGTATGTTTTTTACTCTAAAATTTCCTTTTTTTTTTATACCTTCAATTTCTTTGCCGAGACATTCCTTCTTTCTTTTGGTTTCCAAAGTGCTTATTCCTTATTGGAGCATTTTTATAGTAGTTGTATTAAAGTTTCTGCCAGATAATTCCAGCATCTATGTCACCTTGTTTTTAATGTCTGTTGATTTTATTTTCCTGGTTCTCTGTATGTTGAGTACTTTTGGATTGCATCATGGAGATTTAACTTATTGTATTTTGGCTACGAGACTCTTGAGTGTTGTTTAGCCCCTATGGGGAATATTGATACTGATGTAACAGGCAGTTGATCCGTTTGGTTCAGTCTGCAAACTCCCAACAGCCTTCTGTATTTGTGGTTCCAGTGACAGTTCTGCTTTCAAAGCCTTTGTAGTGCTATTTGGATCTGTCTTGCATGTGTGCCAGGCTGTGGCCAGTCTGGGACCTGAGTGGTGTTCTATTTTTCAGTTCTATTCTAACATCTGTTTAGGGTCAAATCCACACATGCACAGCTCATGGGTGGTCTCAGGAGTTTATAAACAACTTTAAGGGATCACTTTTCTGAATTTTTTCCTCCCGTGGCCTCCCTTGTACTTTCTGATTCCTTGGAACGTCCATTTTAAGTCCCCTGGCACAAAACTTTGTGCTTTAGTTACATGTTCTGCTCCATACCCACCTTGACTATGCTTATGTCCAGGGCTAAGCAGTTGGAGGACAGAAAGAGAAAAAGGCAATGAGTCTGACCACTGCTTGGGACCCCAACTCCTCTAATTGCAGAAGTAGGTTCTTCTCCTTCTGTATTTTAGGCTCCTGCAGTCACCTGTTGCTACCTGCAGTACTACCTCCATATCACCCCATGGGGCTGGGGGTGCAAGAGAGTGAAAAAAGGAAGAAAATATTAAAGAAAAAGCTGGGCTGCTCTCTGTGCTCTTCTAGTAGGGAAGGATATATAGACCCGACTTATGATGGTTTGACTTATGATTTTTCAACTTTACAATGTTGCGAAAATGATACTCATTCAGTAGTAACCATACTTCGAATTTTAAATTTTGATTTTTTTCCTGGGCTAGCAATATGCAGTACAATATTGTCTTGTGATGCTGGACAGCAGCAGTGAGACACAGCTCCCAGTCAGCCATGCAATTGCAAAGGTAAACAGCTGATACATTTACGGCCATTCTGCACCCGAATGACCATTCTGTTTTTCACTTTCATTATAGTATTCAATAAATTACATGAGATATTCAACTCTGTATTATAAAATAGGGTTTGTGTTAGATAATTTTGCCCAACTGTAGGCTAATGTGTTTTGAGCACGTTTACGGTAGGCTAGGCTAAGCTAGGGTGCTTAGTAGATTAGGTGTATTAAATGCATTTTCAATTTCTATAGTTTTTTCAACTTAAGGTGGGTTTATAGGGATATAATCCCATGGTAAGTCGAGGAAGATCTGTACTTATCTTTATACTCCTCAAGAAGAGCTAGAAGGTGTCTCCTGGCACTTTCTTCTGTGCTGATGCCCATATGTGATTCTTTGGCTGTTAAATTCAGGTCTGCGAGTACTGCAGAAGCCCCAACCAGCTGTTCCCTGCATTTATTCAGTGGGAGAGACAGGTACAGTGTGCTTACACCATCTTGTCCAGAACCACAACCTTTAAGGTGTTTTGATCATGGTAAATAATTTGCAGATTTTATTTTCTTTTTTGTCTTAAAACACAATAGCACCAACTTCATTTTGAGGAGGATTTGCAGATTTCAGTTTGTTTCGAGATCCTATCCAGTTTTTCTTCCAAGGCACTGGTTTCTTAGATTTCTGTAAGTCCTGTCCCATAGAACTTTTGGGGATGATAGAAGTATTCCATGTCTGTGCATGGTAGCCATTCGCCTCACGCGGCTCTTAACCACTTGGGATGTGGTTGGTGAGACTAACTGAATTTTAAATCTTCTTTAATTTTAGTTAACTTAAATTTCAGTAGCCTCATATGGCTACTGAAGGAGCCCTATAGTGTCTCCTTTACTGTGCAATGCAGCCCTAAAACATGCAGCTGGCAAGCCTGGATTTGGGTCCAAGGAAAGGACCTCTCTATTTCTTGCTTTGTTAGTTCATATGAAAGCATCTTTGTTGTGACTCCACTATTGTAATACAACACCTAGCTGGAGTGTTTTGATTTAGGTAATTTGGGAAGTGGCTATTTTTCAACATACGTTGCTAAGCTTGGGTAGTGTCTGTGTTTGAGGCATATCCTGTGGAGCCACTTAAAGAAAAACATCTTCTGTATTATATTTTTGGGCGTGGGGCTCTATTGTACAGCTCTGGTAACTCAGCTGTTCCCCTTCATTTAGAAGTCACCTTAGGCCAGATGACCTGGCCCCCCGAAGAAGCCAGCATTTTTCACTGTACCCCCAACCCACGCTTCCAACTGAAAACCAAAGTAGAACTTAGTGATCTCATAATTGTGTTTAAAATAAACTCGTGTCTTGGGCCCATATTTTGAAATATTATCATGTCTTTGTTTAATTTTTTTAAGGAATGACAAAGGACTGACCTGCAAAAACGTACCTCTTTCTAGCTTAGTGCTTATATTTACCAAGTTGCTTTCTGGTTGCTTTGTGTGCTTTTTTAAAAATGGAAGGGCTCTTCTGCCCTCCCTAATTTTACTCCTGCAAAGTCAGCGTTTTGGTATTCTGATTTGGAAAGAGGTAAAGAGGAGGAAAGTTAATGTGATTAAAGTCACATTATTTTTCAGTTAAGAAAAAAGGCTTCGCAGATGAGTCGTTTGATTCCATGATTCTCTAATTGGGGGACTGTTCTCCAAAGCTGAGGTGTCACTTACAGAGAGGTGTCACTGTCAGTCGCAGGAAGAGCCTGCTGGTTGGAAGTGTGCAAACTGCCTATTTACTGGGGGTGATGGGCTTAAGAACAGTGAGTGCCTTCATGTGGGTTTTCCTTTTGTTGTCCTATGAAAGAGCTGGTGGAGATCTTTTAAGCATTTTATTAGCATCTAGAATTACTGTATTTGAAAACTATACTAAAAAAAAAAAGCTTTTGTCTTAGCTCTTACCTTGGGAATGTTGTAGATCACAGAACTGAGTCAAAGACTTCGCTGTTGGGGGAGAGTATTTTGCAAAGCACACAGATTCCTGGCTAAGGGAAATACTGTGGCCGTGTGAATTTCCCTTTTGAGGAATGCTATGGCTAAAGTGATGTAAATGAACTTTATCTTTAGGAACCACCATCTTCCACCTTCAGAGCAGACAGAAGGAAGATATATTGGAGTGTATCATCAGGAGAAATAAGACATAGTACATTTGGATTTACCGAGTTCTGTTTATCTGTTCCTTTTTCTTTGTTCAGTTATGATGAAAAGGATCTATTTTTTAAATAACTTGTTGTGTAAAATGAGCACATCCTGAATATATCCCAGCCTCATCGACTCCTCTGGCATGTCCTCATGAACATAGGAAACAGATTCTTGGGACTTCTGTTTGGAAGGACCAACTGTGTGTGTGACCACGCTGTAAAGTGGGCCAATGTACTGTAGACCCTCTTAATTCATGTGACTTTCACAGTCCAGGCGGGTGCCTTCCACACACTTTGATCTCTGGTGGTGTTTCCCTGCAAACTTTGGCACGAGAATCATAACGTCTCTAAGTCATAATTAAGATTGTATGACAGGACTGGAGGGTCCCCCCTCCCCTTTGCAATTGACGGTGCTTCCTTATTCCCCCCCCCCACCCCCCCCCCCCCCCCCCCGCCCCGGTACTCCCCATGCCCATGGTTCTGGTTCTCAGCTGCCAGGGGAGGGGTAGAGAGGGGACCGAGGGTGGTTTGTCGACTCAGAGGGAAACGTAGATTTTTCTCCATTGCCTTGTTCTGGTCAAAACTACCGATATCTGTGTCAGAAACAAGAGGACCCCTTTCCCAGCGCAGTCGTCTGATAATATAACATAAGTGCTGGGTCTTTCAGGTTGAGTTTAACTTCTAGGGAACACAGAGGTGTGTGGTGGAAAGGAAAATTGGCTGTACACAAGGATAAGGTTGGAAACCTTGCACATTGAAGGGATTCAGGAGTTCATCCCCCAAACTGAGTCTACCTCCACCTTTTCCTGAAACGACCTTATTTTCCACTTCTTTTCTGCTTATTGTCTGAGCCTTTCCTTTTTCCCTTCCCATTTCCAGCATCTCCAAATTAGTCATTCTTATTGATGCACGTTTATTGAGACATAATTCACATACAAATGCAACTCATCATTTAAAGTGTACAATTCAATGATTTTTAGTATATTCTCAGAGTTGTGCAACCATCTCCACACTCAGTTTTAGAACTTTTCATCACTTCAAAAAGAAATGTTTCCTTTAGCTATCATCCCTCTCTGCCCATCCCCCCACCCACCTCCCAATCCCCAGCCCTAACTGCTCACTAACGTACTTCTGTCTCTATAGATTTGTCTTTTCTGGACATTTCATATAAATAGAATCATAAAATATGTAGCCTTTTTGTCTGGCTTTTTTTCCCCCACTTAGCGTCATGTTTTCAAGATTCATTCATGCTGTAGCATATATCAGAACTTCATTCCTTTTAATGGCTGGATAATATTCCATTGTATGGACATACCACATTTTTTCAGTATATGGACATTTAGGTTGTTTCTGCTTTTTGACTATTATGAATAATACTGCTGTGAACATTCCTGTGCAAGTTTTTGTGTGGACATATGTTTTCATTTCTCTTGGGTATATACCTAGGAGTGGAATTACTGGGTCATGTGGTAACTCTATGTTTAACATTTTGAAGGACTGCCAGCCTATTTTCCACTGCAACTGCACCATTTTATATTCCCATCAGCAGTATATGAGGGTTCTAGTTTCTCCATATCCTTGCCAGCATTTGTTATTATATATCTTTTTGCTTATAATTATCCTAGTAGGTGTGAATTAGTATTACCTTGTGATTTTGCTTTTAATTTCATGGATGGTTAATGATGTTGAACATCTTTTCATGTACTTATCTGTCATTTGTGTATTATCGTTGGAGAAATGACTATTCAGACCCTCTGACCATGTTTGGATCGAGTTACTTGTCTTTTGTATTAGTCAGCTTGGCCTGCCATAACAAAATACCACAGAATGGGTGGCTTAAACAATAGAAATTGATTTCTCACAGTGCTGGAGGCTGGGAGTCCAAGATCAAGGTGCTGGCATTGTGGGTTCCTGATGAGGATTTGGATCTTCTTGGCTTGTGGACAGCCACCTTCTCACTGTGTCCTTACATGGCAGAGACAGCAAGCTCTGGTGTCTCTTCCTCTTCTTATAAGGACACATCCCTCATGACCTCATCCGAACTGAATTACCTTCAAAAGTCCTCACGTCCCAATTCCATCACACTGAGTGTTAGGACTTCAATATGTGAATTTGCAGTGGGGGTAGGGCATACACATATAACAGTCTTCTTTATATATTCTAGACACAAGTTCCTCATCAAATATGTAATTTGTAAATATATTCTCCCATTTTGTGAGTCTTTTCACTTTCTTGATGAAGTCCATTGAAGCACAAAAGTTTTTAATATAGATGCGGTCCAATTTACGTATTTCTCATTGTTGCTTTCTTTTTGGTTTCATATCTTAGAAACCATTGTCTAGCTCAAGGTCATGAGGATTTGCACCTGTGATTTCTTCTAAGTGTTTTATAGTTCTAGCTCTTATAATTATTTTGTTTCATGATTGATTTTGAGTTAAGTTTTATGTATTTTGTGAGGAAGTGGTTCAACTCCGTTCTTTTGCATGTGGCTATCCAGTTGTCCCAGCACCAGGTGAATTGTCATGGTGGCCTTGGCAAAAATCAGTTGACCACAATGTGAAGGTTTATTTCTGCACTTTGAATTCTGTTCCATTGATCTATACATCTATCCTATGCCAACACCACACTGTCTCAGTTACAGGGACATGTGAGGCTTCCAACTTCGTTGCTCTATTTCAAGATAGTTTTGGTGTTCTGGGTCCCTTGCATTTCCATATGAATTTTGATGGAAGCTGGTCAATTTCTGCAAAAAACACCAGTCAGGATATTGGTAGGGATTGTGTTCAATCTATAGAAAAACTTAGGGAGGATTCCTATCCTAATACTGTTTTCCAATCCATGAGCATGGGATGTTTTTCCATTTATTTAGATCGTCTGTCATTTCTTTCAACAATATTTTGTAGTTTTCAGGCTTTAAATGTGTACTAAGCATTTAAGGTTTTGGATACTGTTATAAATGGAATTGCTCTCTTAATTTCATTTGCAGATTATTTATTGCTAGTGCATAGAAATACAATTGCTTTTTGTATATTAGTTTTTGTATTTATATTTTATAAATTGATCATCAGAATGCTGATAGATGGGTTAAATATCTCCCCTCTCAAGCTGGCTCTTTTCTCTGACTCCTCTGTTCCTGGTAAGGTCCCTTCATTCGTCCAGAGAGTAGGAGGAAACTCTAGGTGGGATTTGACTTCTTTCCTAATCAAGGAGTCAATGGAAGTTCCCCTCTCCTGCTTTGCTTCTGCAGGAACCCGCTCACAGGGAGGAGAGTGGGCTTGACTCCTTACCCTTTCCCTCTCCCAGACGTTGAAGTTCTCTGTAAGCTGGTCAGGGGTCCACTTTTCCAGAAACCCCTCTTGGGAAAGGCCTGAGACCCTGAGCCTTTCCTGGGGTGTAGGGGGGTGTCTCCTTCTTCCATCCGGTGTCTTCTTAAACCATCCCAGTAGATCACAGAACTTTCCCAGAGAAAGGCCTCCTGCCCCGCAGCTGTTCTGGATAGCATCCTAGGCCTGCAGAACCACACTTGCCCTAGTGCCCCTCAAGAGTGGGTTGGCGCTGGGGGTGTTTGGATCTTCTTGGTGCGGTTTTCTTTGTGATGCTCCCACCTGCTGGAGCTGTGCACACCTGCTGGAGCTCAAACACGCATCCAGATTTTACGTTGAATATTGCCAAAATGCTCTTTCTTGAAAATGCTGACTTGCCCTTTCTTTTAGCGTCCCTTTAAAAAAATATTCATAATGTTGAACACTTCAAAGTGGACTTTGAAATGTGTGCTGCTTACTACTTTAAGTTCTGTCTTCCCCACTCCCCAGTCTTTTAACAATGGGTGCTGTTTACTCAGCTATCAGACCTTCAAGATGGCCTTTCTGAAGTGTTAGTTTGGTGTAACAGTCAAGTAGGTGGGGTGTGTGTTCTGATTACCTGGATATAATAGATATACATCAAAAGCTTTACAATATCTTACTGTATTCCTTATAAGATTGCAAAGACGGAATTTTATCAGCAAGGTATGAAAATGCAGTTACAGATTTTTAAAAAAGTCTGTTGTGGCTCAGACTTTCAAATGCTCTGTCCAGTCAGGGCTGAGTTACCCCCCTGTTGGGACCTTCATGTTCCTCAGTCTTCACCTGGGGCAGGGTCAGCACTGGATCTCCTTGTGGGTCACCAAATTTCTCCTTGACTGACCTGCCCCAGCCTGGCCTTGGCCTTGGACCCAGGGCTGTAGGCTCCTGAGCCCCCTGCGTCTCTGGCCTCTCTAGCATCTGTCCTTCATCTCTCCTCAGTGGTGACACTGGGAGGCAGCACTGTGTCCTTCGCAGTGCTCACCATAGTTGTGTGTTTAGGAGGTGGACACTGGGACCTACCCAGTGGTTCTGTCCCTCACTAGCTGTGTGATCTTGGGCAAGTTATTCAACCTTTCTGTGCTACAGTTTCCTTACCTGTAAGGCGAGATGCTGGCACTAGCCTCAAAGGGTCATTGTGAAGGTAAATGAATTGGAACGAGTCAGTGGTTAGGACAGGCATGCTGTGGGGAGGCCTTGCGGAAACACTAAGTGCTCTTGTTATCATTACTGCCTGTGAGCAAAAAATGTGTTCTTCAGGGAAGTCATAAAATCGCTCTCTTATTTGTTTTGAATGTAAATGGACTTTGTTTTTAGAGCAGTTTTAGGGTCACAGATACTTTGTGTGGAAGGTTCAGAGATTTCCCATATACCTCCCGGCCCACCGCCTACAGTCTCCTCCACCATCAATATCCCCACCAGGCTGGTGTATTACAGTCGATGAACCTACAGTGACACATCATCACTCAAAGCCCATAGTTTACATTAGGCTTCGCTCTTGGTGGTGTGCATTCTGTGGATTTCGATAAATGTATAAAGACATGTATCCATCATTACGGTATCATACAGAGTAGTTTCGCTGCCCTAAAAATGCTGTGCTTCACCTGTTAACCCCTTACCCACGACCCCTGGCAATCACTGATCTTTTACTATCTCTATAATTTTACCTTTTCCAGAATGTCCTATCGTTGAAATCATACAGTACGTAGCCTTTTCAGATTGGCTTCTTTTACTTAGTAATGTACATTTTAGTTTCCTCCTTGTGTTTTCATGGCTGGATAGTTCATTTCGTTTTATGCTGAATAATATTCAGTTGTGTGAATGGCTCTATTGTTTTTTAAACCAGTACTTTGCCTCTGTATGAATAAGACCTGCTCTACAGAGTGGTGGTTCTCAACCTTTAGCCTGGAGGCTTGTTAAATACAGATTGTTCAGTCCTGCCCTCAGTGTATTGGATTCTGTAGGTCTGGGGGAGGGGCTGAGATTACGCATTTCTAAGGACTTCCTGAGGCTGCTGCTGGTGGCAGGCACTTTGGGAGCCAGTGCTCTGTAGGCTGTATGAACACAGACACATAACCATGAATGTGTTCAAACGTGTGCACACGTACCTGTGCAGGTGTGCGTGCATGTGTGTGAATGTGTACATGTACATACGTGTATGCAAGTGCAGTTGCGTGTGTGTGCATGTGAGTGCGTGTGCGTCCTTTTCCATTGCCCAGGGGGGCTGCTGACAGTCGCCGCCCTCCCCGGGTCAGCCCTGGCGGGTACAGGAGCCCAGGTTGGGGGCTGTAGGAAAACAGGTCCTCCCCTTAGGTACGGCCTAGGTGGACGTTGTCTTTGCTCCCCAGTGCCGCCATCAAGTAGGGCTCAGACTGCCTTTGTTTTCTCTTCCTGTGCAGGATTAGGGCTGGGTTCTGAGTGGGAACCAGCCTTCGTTTGTATTTACTGGGCTTGGCGGCTACACGCTGGCTTCCTCTGAAATCCAGAGGATCTGTGGGCGTAGCATCTACCCCCCTTTTCCACATTCACCCCTTTATTTTCTCATGTTCATTTCAACAGGATTTATGCTTGATTAAGTTACTCTCTTTTATCATAATTAAAGAAAAATGTGGTGGGAGAGCCCTCCAAACTCCACTCAATGAAAACCAGATTGTTGAACCTGCAGGGAAACAAGGACGGCCCCGTGCATCCGGCGCCCGGCCGGGAACCGGCCTCCAGAGGGACAGATCGGCCGCAGTGGGGATGTGCCTGCCTGGTGCTGCCCGGGATGACCCAAGGCCATGGGCACAGCAGTCTATCAACCCACCGGCCCCAGCCCTGCCCCGAGGCACTATGCCCACGGTGTTAACTCAGTCACAGTGAGCCGCCTGTGTGCCACAGCCCAGCTCATAAAGACCCTTCCCCGTGGGGCCCGCCAGCCCCCTTCTGTGTCCGCGTGGACGTTTGTGAAGAGCGTGCTTCTAGCTGACTCAGAGCTGGCCAGGCTGACTCATACAGGTGACACTGCAAGGGTCGCGATGCCACCTGGGAGGTCACAAAGCCCTCACTTCTTGCAGGGACCAGGAGCTAAGGGGTCCCTGAGAACTTGGCTGAGCGAGGTCAAGACTGCCAGGTGGGATGGTCTCGCAGCAGAAGGGAAGACGAGCTTGCTGACGCTCATGAAATGGCTTCTGTGATCTGTGTGGGGTGCTTAGAACACTGAGACACAGAGCCCTGAAGTCCCAGACCTACAGAGCCAGACGCGGGGAGGAGAGGGGCGTGCCTGAGGAGGGGTGATGGTCACCAGTGAAGTCAGGAGCAGGGTTGGGGGCTGTGGTCCAGTCCCCATTCTGCCACAACCACGCAAGAGTGTGCCCTGGGCCCCCTGACTGAGGGGCCGTTTTAGGGGCCAGGTGTGAGCATGCGTTCTGGAGCCTCGCAGCCTGAGCCCCAACCCTGGCCCTGACACTTACCCGTAGGCTGAGCCTGGGTGAGTGCCTTCAGCAGAGAATGGCTGATTTTCTTCCTCTGTCTACTGTGGATAATAAAAATAATACCCATCGCGGGGAGTCGTGGCAGTGATTGAATGAGTGAAGCGCTCAGAACAGCAGGCACCCATCATATGTTGGGAATTATCACTGTTGTTATGGGATGCCTGTTTTAGGGCTGTGAGACCCCAGACTGCGGCATTATATCAGTCAGCTCGGGCTGCCACGAAAGGTACCACAGACTGGGCAGCTTAAACGACAGACATTTTTTGTCTGAGTTCTGGAGGCTGGAAATCAAATTATCAGCAGGGCTGGTTCCTTCTGAGGCCTCTCTCCGTGCCTTGTAGACCCTTCTCCCTGCGTCCTCAACCTGGTCGTCCCTCTGTGCGTGTCTGTGTAAACAGGGTCTGCCTCTGGACCGGGGAGGAGGCCTGGGTCAGTGTCCAGGGAAGGGCGATACAGGGAGCGGGGAAGGATGTCGGGTTTGTCTTAGCCAATGCTCCCTGCGCACTACACGTGCTGGCACTGGCACGCAGTGCCTCCGCCCTGATGCAGCTGACAGTTCTGGGGTCCCGTCCACCTGTTAGCCTGAGACCCGCCTACCTCTTAGACCTTCCCCTGCCATCTGGTTGCAGGAAACTCGTGGGAGTGCAGTCACAACTTCTGAGGGAAGGTGCCCATTCCAGTGCTGTGGGAGACGAACCTTCTCCCTTTCCTTTCTTAAGGAGGGAATCCCTGCCAGCCTGAGTGTTTGGACTTCAGGGTCTGCATGACATTCTGACCATGGCCCGGGGCCTGGCGGAGATGTAGGGTGGCCTGAATACCATGCCCTGGGGCAGAAGGCCTCTCTGGATTGAGTCCTGTCCAACAGCTCAACTCTGCACACAGGGACGTTCTCCGTGTCTTGGTCCAGAAGCACCAGCGGGGAAAAAAGGCCCAGGGATTTTTATTGAGCCTTCTGGGAACATTGCTCTCTCGTCACATGTGAGAATGGGGTTGACTTTAAGATAAATTTTTAGTAATCTAGTAGGAGCTTCCTGGACCCAGAGGACAGCTGACAGCACTTCAGAACTGAGGGGCCAATGTAAGTGAGGGCCCAGCTGCCTCCTACCTGGTAGAAAGGTAAGCCCTCCTTTGGGGGATGGGAGAGTGGGTGATAACTTACTTTTAAAAGCAGTTGAGCTCAATTTTGTGTTCTCAAGGAAGGAATGGTAACTTGAGGATAATTCTGTTCTTCTGAAAACAAGGTTTTAAGTATTTTAGAAATATCAGTTGTGATTATAACCTATTAATATGTGTTTTCATTTGCCTCTTCTAAAATATTTGAGTCATCACTACTAATTACAGTTTTTAAAATAAAGCCTTTGCTAGTTCTTGTTGGAGGCCACAGAGGATCAAGTGCCTTTAGATTATGAAACTTGCAATTCTGTCATGTGACTTGGGTTCCTTAAAAGAGGACGCTTGATCTTAATTTCTTGATTTAAATAATCGGGAAGTGATATGAAGCCAGATCACCTTCACTGAGAGATTAAAGTGAAGAAAAATCATCGCTTTATTACTCTGCAGTCAAGACTTTGCAAATGAGTAGCATCTTCATACAGAATGTCAGTAGCCACAGAGCATATATGTGACAAGGAAAGTGCAAGGCCAGTAATTATGTAGTAGCCAGTGTTGCCAGTTGGTATCTGCCCTGCCTCCCTCCCATGTCACGCAGGCTGCTGACTCCAAGCCCTTGCGACTCTGCCCTAGGCCTTTTCTGGCCAAAGTCACCCTGGCCCACAGATAAGGTGCCCTGGAGGTGTGGGGAGCTAGCACATACACCCGGCCTCCAGCAGCCCTCCACCAGCAATGACCAGGACCTAGTAAAGAAATATGCCAACTGCCTTACCCATTAGGTGGGTCAGTTCCGTCATGTATGATTGCACAGCCTCCAGGGGTGTAACCTGCTCATCATCTCACCTGGGTGGGCTTCCATCTGGTCTCCCTCTTTCCTACTCCACTACCAGGATGTGATACAACCGATATAGATTTGGTCTATGCATCTGGTTCCTGACACAGAGCTCCTAAAACCTGGGTCATGTCCTGAGTGACAGGGGTGCTAGGAGCATCTTTTGTTCCAGTATTTGGTCTTTGAACCCATTTCCTGATACAGAGCTCCTAAATCCCTTGGAATTTCCTGGGTGATAGGAGCATCTTTTGTTCCAATGAGGTGACTTGTGGTGGGCTCCTGGATAGCTTCAGGATGAGGGCTGGTCACCAGGAACACCAAGCGGTGATTAGAAGTTTGGAAATTGCAGCCTCACCCCCACCCCCTGGGGAGAGGACAGGGGCTAGAGATTGAGTTCGTGATTTATCCTGCCGACAAGATGAATCCTCCCTAAAAATCCCTGAACTACAGGGTTTGGAGAGCTTCTGGGTTGATGCACAAATCCATGTGCTATGAGGGTGGCATACCCCAACTCCATGGGGACAGAAGCTCCTAGGCTCAGGTCCCTTCTGGACCTCACCCTACGTGCCTCTCTTCCTCTGGTTGTTCACCTGTATTCTGTATAATACACTGGTAAATGTGAGTAAATATTTCCCTGAGTTTTGCGAGTGGTTCTAGCATATTATCAAGTCTGAGGGGAGGGTTGTAGAACCCCTGGCTTTGCAGCCAAGTTGGACAGAAGCGTGGCTACCCAGGGGACCCAATACTTGCGACTGGCAGTCTGAAGTGAGGGTATCTTGCGGAGTCTCTAGGCAGATGATGTGAGAATTGAATTAAATATGGGACACCCGGTTGGTGTCCAGAGAGTTGGAGAATTAGTTGATGGGGGGAAGATACCCCCCACACATTCTGTGTCGGAAGTATTGTGAGTAGAGAAACAGTTTTCCCTTACAGGGCCGCCTGGGGTCATTCCCCAAATACACCACTTGCCCTCAAATTCTTGTCTCTGAGTTGGCTTCTCGAGAAACCCAACGTACAATAGAAACTGCAGATTTTGGCTAGGAGGTACCTTGTTCATCCGCATGTCAAAAAATCCTTGTTTTGCTCACATTTACCCTTTCTATCATCTTCTATGTCTCTGTCCTTTTACATATTCAATATGGGCCCCACGGCACTGCCAGACCGAAATGCATATTAATGCGTGGAATTTGACAGAACTCGGCTGTTCACGCTTTCCTGACACAGTATCAGTTCATGTGTCATTGATTCATGTGACAGAATGTCGAGTGGGACACTTCCTGTCCTCTTGAATCAGCAACCAGGACCCCGGGCTGAGGATAGATGGGGGAGGACCTAGGGGTGGTCACCACTCTGCAGAGCTCCTGAGTGGGCCCTGCCACCCCTAACGCTACGCCCCCCTGAGTCTCCTGCTTCTGATGATTAGAGGGTAGTGGAGGGAAGGAAGGTGGACTGCCGTGTCTTCGGTTTTGTCACTGTGTCACTTGTCTGCAAAGTTCATCCATGTGGATGGCTCACCTGACATCCTGATGTCTGGGGCCTGGACTTACTCATCTCCAGGGACCCTGTCCTTCATCTACCCCAGGTGCTGACACCTCTGAAGCTGTCTTATCTGAGAAAAGCCTCCTTTCCTTCTGCCTCACAGGAGCTTCTGGCTCACCCTACCTATTCATGGCATGGTCACCACTTACCTGTTCACTGAGTGACCACCATCCTACCTGTTTATGGCACATGGTCACCTTTCAGTACTCTTTCTCCAGGTCTTCACACTTGTGCCCTCTGCTTTTAGTCCTGGCATCATCTGGTGAGACCCAGCCCTGGAGGAGCCCAGCTGACTGTAGTCTTTGAGACAGCTGGAGGGCATCCCACAGGGTAGCGTGGTCAACCCCATTTGCTGGTGATCAGTGCCCCCAGCTGGGCTGTCACGCTTTAGCAGACTCACCGTTGGCTTGAGAGCTCATCCTCCTGTGCTCCCCAAAGTTTAACCATTGACTCAACCAGCATTTCTCAAGTGCCCTGAAGGAGCTCATATTCAAGAGGGAGTGAGAAAGGCAATAAGCAGGTGGACAAATAGTAGGCGGTGTGAAATGATGTGCTGCAAATCAAGCAGGCTGTTGTGATGGGTGACTGAGACCAGCTTCACTTTGATGGTAGAAATCTCCCTTTCCTTTCATCTCTTCAGGCGTTCCTGCCTTTTAATTCACAGACACTAAAGAAAGCTTTAGAAGGGAAATCCCTCCAGTTCTTGGTCTACATCCTACCAGCATCCTGTCCTCTCTCTTCCTATTAGGACAGGAGTGATTTCTTTTCTTTTTTGAAGGACAGTTCCTCCACTTACTTCATGGCTCCATCCCTTTCTGCCTTCTTATGGACCCTCATGTCTTCTTGCATTGATTTCATTTGTTTATAACCCTGCCCTTTCAACTGAATTCTTCTCACCTCCTTTTAGATGTGCTCACATTTCCTGCATTTGGGGATAAAATTCTCCCTACCACACCTCTTCAAGGAAATCATCCCATATTATTGGGATATAAATCATCACGATATACCTTGAATTTACTCCCCCTCCACCTCCTGGGATGGAATTAGTTACTTTACTTCCCATCACACGTGGGATGGTTGTATGATAGTCATATCCACTATTGTGAGAGGTGAAACTAGTGTCAAGAACACTAGGAGGTTGTAAAGAGGCTAATTTCTCCAAGACAAAGTTAAATGTAGCAAACAATAAGTATACTTTTTTTTTTTTTTTTTTTTTTTTTCGGGTACGCGGGCCTCTCACTGTTGTGGCCTCTCCCGTTGCGGAACACAGGCTCCGGGTGCGCAGTCTCAGCGGCCATGGCTCACGGGCCCAGCCGCTCCGAGGCATGTGGGATCTTCCCGGACCGGGGCATGAACCCGTGTCCCCTGCATCGGTAGGCGGACTCTCGACCACTGCGCCACCAGGGAAGCCCCTAAGTATACATTTTTTAAGTGATAAAACTGAAACTAATTGCAGTTGGTTCAATTTTCTATGTATAGAAAATGCAAGGAATTCAGTTGAACATCTTAGAACTAATAAGGGGAAATATGGCAAGTTGGCTGGATTCAGGATCAACTTAGAAACATCAGTATCATTTTTGTTTACTTGCAGAAAACTATGAGAACACGGGATGGGAAATAATCCTGTTCACAGTAGCAACAAAACCAATCAGATACCCAGGAATCACCTTAGTAAGAAATGTGCAACAGCTCTGACTTCACTGAAGGGTATGAAAGATTAAAAGAACTGGAAAGGGAAATCCATTTGTTTGAATGGGACATCAGTGCTCTTGAAATTAACATATTAACTTAATGCAGTTCTATTTAGTACCCTGGTAAGTTATTTTATAGAATTTGGCTTGCTGTTTCTAAAATCTGTGTAGAATTGAAAATTAGTAAGAAGAGCCAAGGTAATTTTGAAAAAGAAAACCTAATGAGATCCTTGCTCTATCTGATATCACAATGTGTTATAGTGATTAACTAGACAAATAGATCAAAGGAAGAGAATAATCAATTAACAGACCCATGGAATATATGGAAATTTATTAGACGATAAACGTGCCTTTTCAAATGAGTGGGGGAAATAATGATTTTTTAAATAAATAGTGTTGAAATAATTGAATGTGCCTTTGGGAAAATATCATATGAGACACCTTCTTTACACCAGTCACCAAAAAAACGATATGAGAATTTGTTTATGACAAGTAGGGAATTCGTAAGTCAATGAAGACCATAATAGAACGATTGAGAAATCTTCATAAGAAGCTTTATTGGGCAAAGGATATGAAAAAAGGAATTTATAGAAAAGAATATAAAAATAGCCAGTAAATTTAGAAAAAATGCTTATCCTCAGTAGTTGTATTATTTTCTTATTGCTGCTGTAATAAGTACCATAAACTTAGTAGCTTAAAGCAACACAGATCTATTCTTTTTTTTTTTCCCAATAGATTTATTTATTTATTTATTTATGGCTGCATTGGGTCTTCGTTGCTGTCTGCGGGCTTTCTCTAGTTGCAGCGAGCGGGGGCTGCTCTTCGTTGCAGTGCGCGGGCTTCTCATTGTGCTGGCTTCTCTTGTTGCAGAGCACGGGTTCTAGGCATGCAGGCTTCAGTAGTTGTGGCACGCGGCCTCAGTAGTTGTGGCTTGGGGACTCTAGAGTGCAGGCTCAGTAATTGTGGCACGCGGGCTTAGTTGCTCCACGGCATGTGGGATCTTCCCGGACCAGGGCTCAAACCCGTGTCCCCTGCATTGGCAGGCAGGCTCAACCACTGTGCCACCAGGGAAGCCCCAGATCTATTCTTTTTTAGTTCTGGAGGTCAGATATTAAAATGGATCAGTGTGTGCTGTGCTCCTGCTGGAGTCTCCAGGGGAGAATCGGTTTCCTTGCCTTTTCTGCTTCTAGAGTCTCCCACATTCGTTGGCTTGTGGCCCCTTCCTCCATCTTCAAAGCCAGCAGTAGAGCATCTTCCAGTCTCTCTCCCTCTGGTTCATCGTCTCACATTGCCTTTTTTAACCCTCTTATCTCCCTCTTGTAAGGATCCTGATTATGACACTGGACACCCCCAGATAATCCAGGATCATCTCCCCATCTCAAGATCCTTAATTTAATCCCTTTTGCCATGTAAGGTAACATATTCATAGGTTCTGGGGATTAGGCTGTGGACATCTTTGGTGGGCCATTATTCCATCTACTACACTAGTACTAGGAAACATAAAATAAGTTATGATCTTTAGCCATCATTTTGGCAAGGTTTAAAGAGTTCACTAAGGGCTAGTGAGGGTGTGGGGAAATGGGCATTTTGATAAACTGGAGTATAGATTGGTGCCTCCATTTTGGAGGGCAATGAGCCATGTTTCTTAAAATCAGCACCGTGTATCCCCATGGACTTGGGCTTGCCTTCCAGACTCACTGAGCCTGGAGCACAGAGGAGCATGTACGGGATATTCATGGCAGTGCTGTTGAGGAGAGAGAAGAAGAAACATTAACTGTTTATTGTTTTGGACATGGTAAAAAAGCAAGAACAAACTCACAAACATGGCATATTCATATTAGGGAATATTATACATCCCCTATGAATGAAATGGAAAATTGGAGGTGGCTCTAACCTCAAAGGTCATGGCTCAGTGAACAGAAATCATATGCAAAGTAGCATGTGTACAGTGATGCTATTTAGGGGAAGAACTACACTCAAAACAACATATTTCTATAGGTAGAGAAAAACTTGGAAGCATAAAGCACAAACTGGTTGTGTCTGGGGAGATGGGCTTGAGTGGACTTCATTCAGCTTTATCTACCAGCGTGACTTGGGGTGGGCAGCGTATTCACATACTCCTTGAATAGTGTAAAAGAAAGTTAGAAAAACAAGGGCATCTTCTTTGAAGCAAAAGGTCAAATATTCTGTGGTGATCACCCAGCAGTGTGGGTTCTTGAAGACAGTGAACTTGGTCCTTGGACTATGGGTTCTTCGTGAACTCGGCTGTGTGGCTGGGGTGGGGACCCAGGCTGGAGCTACAGCTCTTTGTAGCGGGTGGGTTTCCTTGCAAACATTAGTCCTAACTGCCGGGTTGAAGAGCAGAGCCTGGAAGCACTTGGTCACGCTCAGAGATTTGCATTGCGTTTTCTCACCGCCAATACCAGCTGGCTCGTCCGTTGAGGTATTTTTCATGTCGAAATTTATCTCCGTCTCCTGGGTCCCTGCGGCTGGTCTCTTGTTCTCTTTCCCTGCCCTGGGACTCTCAGCATTGACATCAAGAGAAGCCTGGGAGTGCTGCGTGACTGTGCTGGGGATGAGAAGGGGAGGTCATGTCATGGGCACGGTTTCTCTGATGCTCCTGAAATCACATGAAATCACAGTAAGGTTGACCGAAGTGATCTCCTTGCGCAGTGAGCAGCCGTCCTATAATCAGCTGTGTCTCCTTGAATGTGGACACGTGGGTGAGCTTGTGGACGGTGGTGGCTGTGGACTTGAATTCTCAGTTCTCAAGGGTAGAGTGTTAAGACTTCTGATTTCCCTAGAAAAGAATACTTCTTAGAGTTGCAACTGCTTTAAAAGTCTTGGAACACAAAAGTATTACATAATGCGTTTCTTTCCTTCATGTATTATTTGGAGATTATTATAAAAATGTCCTCAACTGTAGGCCAACACGAGTCCACATGATATTATGGACTACAGCCTTATGTCCTGCTGTTATTGAGATAATAACTCTTCAGGGAGACTGGTGAGGAGAGTGGATGGCCACCCTGAGCAGAGGCCCCATGTATCCGAGTCCGCATCTCCTCGAGTCTCGGGATGGGCAGACACACAGATGTCCACCCCTTTCTGAAAAGCCAGCAGAGTTTCGATACAGCCTACCCCGCTGGTTTAATTACCTGAGCCACCTCGCTCTTAATCTTGACCTTCGGGGGGATTCTCAGGAAAGAGCCCTTCTCCGGGCTTCTTGAATGGCATTTTCCCTTGATCGTGAACACCGACATGCATCCATTAATGGAAAGAGAAATCAAGAAATAGAATCAAACCAACACATTTCCGTGTTTTATTTTCCATAAAACACATCTGCCCGTTCACTGTGAGAAGACTCGAGTATCACTGGTTTTGTACCCCAGGTGATAAACCTCAGGTTTCTGCTTGCTCTGAATGATTCCACAATAGAAATAACTTTTTCTTTAAAAGACTCATCTGTTTTACATTTTGAGGCAGTTTCGACACTGCTTGGGGGGGCGGGGGTGCTAGCCTAGGAGTTCTGCTGAAGCCAGTGCCTATGTACTTCCCATGCTGGAGAGTGAGTCTGTGTGCTTCTTTCAAGATCAAAGACCGACTTGCGTCCAGCTGAGCGGAACTTGAGCTCTGGGGAGTGTAGTTTTTGGTGGCGGCAAAGACATGAAGGATGTCTTCCTGCTCAGCAGCAGCCCCTCGGATGGAAGGAGCAGGGTCCACCCTGTGCAGGGGGTATTCTCACCTGATCTTCCACCCCCACTCTCAGCACACCTGACAAGGAAAGGAGAAAAGCAGCTCTGGAGGACAGATGCGATTTAGCAGAGTTGGGTCTTGTCTGTTCAGACTTATGTTTAAAGACTGGACTTGTTGCTTTGTTTGTTGCCTCTCACATAGTCTCCTCTGGCGTCCTTGGAGGCTGCCTACAAGGGGGTGCTGTGGATGGAATGTCTGCCTCCCCAAATCCACATGTTGAAGCCCCGACCCCCACTGTGATAGTATTGGGAGATGGGGCCTTTGGGAGGTGATTAGGTTTAGATGAGGTCATGTGAGTGGGGTCCCTGCAATGGGATTAGTGCCCTTAAGAGAAGAGGAAGAGACAACAGAGCTCTCTCTCCATCATGAGAAGACAGCTGTATGGAAGCCAGGAAGAGAGTTCTCACCAGGAACTGAATCTACCAGCACCTTGGTCTTGGACTGCCAGACTCCAGAACTGTGAGAAGTAAATGTTGTTCAAGCTGCCTATCTATGATTTCTGTTATGGCAGCCTGAGCTGACTGAGAGAGGGGGAAATAGGTTTGGGAGCCCCTTGCAGGGGCACATTTGGGCTTCTAAGTGGTGTGAAACACAGCCTTCCATTTTGGGCTGTGTTGCAGAGAGGCATAGGGTCACAGGTACTTAGCAAATATTAAGTACTTAGCAATAGATTGGTCCCTGAAATGACCTCTTGGAGCTCAGAGAGACGGTAGCCCTGCCTGCTGAGGTTAACACAGGCCTCCGGATGAATGAGAGGGCCCAGGAGGGAGGCACAGTGGCCTCCCACAGCGGTCAGGTACGGTGCCTCCACCACTGGAGCCCTTGGCGTAGAGCCCATCTGGGTGGGACAATGCTCCCTTCCAGGGCCCAGCACACCCCTGCTGTTCACAGGGCTGGCTCTTGCTGACACCTTGAAACTCATCCCATTTGTCTGTTCTGGGGCCTGGGCTCATGGGGCCCATTGGGCCATAGTAACCCCCGTATACTTTTGGGAAGGAAGGGGGCATGCCCACTTCAAGTTCAGACTCTTGCATAGCTTCTGCCTCCTTGCCTGGACTCACCTCCCACCTTCTCCATTCCCTGCTCCGACCCCATGACATTTTGTATCTTGGTGCTTTTGCACATGCTCTTCCCTCAGCTTGTGCTGCCCTTCCCTCCATCTCCTGGGAAGTCCACTAGGCTCTGCCCCATGGCACCTGCACGCTGTGTGCTATGGTTGGCCTGGTATCTGAAGGGCACTTTTTCTTCAGCAGGTCTTTATGCACTTTGACCCATAGTTTCTGCCACATTAGTTATGTCCCCAGACTAGTTGATATTTGGATCATAGGATTTCCAGGGCAAGGTATCTCATCTTCCTTAGAAAGCAGGGGAGCAAAAACTACAAAGACACTCCCGATCCCGAAGACTTCCAGTGGTGGTCTCAGGAGCTCTGGCTTCAAAGGAGGTTCAGCCACGGAGGGGACAGCAAGACTTGAAACCGAAGCCCCACACCCACGTGAATAGAGCAGATCCATCATGTGTTTTTTTTTTTAAATTTTTATTGAAATATAGTTGATTTACAATGTTGTGTTAGTTTCAGGTGTGCAGCACAGTGATTCAGTTATACATATGTATGTATACTCATTTTTAGATTCTTTTCCATTATAGGTTATTACAATATTGAGTCAAGTTCCCTGTGCTATACAGTAGGTCCTTGTTGTTTATTTTATATACAGTAGTGTGTATATTTTAATCCCATCCTCCTAATTTATTTCTCCTCCACCCCTTTCCCTTTTGGTAACCATAAGTTTGTTTTCCATGTCTGTGAGTGTCTTTCTGTTTTGTAAATAAGTTTCTTTGTATCATTTTTTTAGATTCCACATATAAGCAATATCATATGATATTTGTCTTTCTGTCTGACTTACTTTACTTAGTATGATAATCTTTAGGTTCATCCATGTTACTGCAAATGGCATTATTTCATTCTTTTTTTATGGCTGAGTCATATTCCATTGTATATATGTACCACATCTTCTTTATCCATTCATCTGTTGATAGACATTTAGGTTGTTTCTGTGCCTTGGCTATTGTAAATGGTGTTGCTGTGAACATTGGGGTGCATGTGTCTTTTCGAATTAGAGTTTTCTTTGGATAACTGCCCAGGAGTGGGATTGCAGGATAATATGGTAGCTCTGTTTTTAACTTTTTAAGGAACCTCCATACTGTTCTCCATAGTGGCTGCACCAATTTACATTCCCACCAACGTGTAGGAGGGTTTCAGATCCATCACATGTTGAATAGTGAGGTTTGACTTGAGATTTCCTGTAAGGAGAGGGTTTTACTGCTGAGAGAAAGTCTGTGTCAGTCAGCTTGGGCTGCTATAATAAAACACCACAGAGCTGGCAGCTTAAACAAGTGACATTTATTCCTCATAGCTCTAGAGGCTGGATGTCCCAGATCAAGGTGCCAGCATGGTTGTGTTCTGGTGAGGGCCCTCTTTCTGGCTTGCAGACGTCCTCCTTCTCACTGTGTCCTCACATGGCAGAGAGCTCTGGTGTCTCTTCCTCTTCTTGTAAAGGGCACAGTCCTATGGGATCAGGGCCCCATCCTGCAGGCTCATTTAACCTTTATCACCTCCTCACAGGCCCAATCTCCAAATACAGGGACACTGGGGGCTAGAGCTTCAACATATGGATTTTCGGGGGGACACAGCCCAGCTCATAGCAAAGTCAAAATCCACTATACAGCATTCTTACTTTTAAGACAAAGAGTCTGAGTCTTAACTTGATCCAGCTACTCCAGATATGACCAGTGGGCCTAGGCCTAGGCTCCTGTCACCTCTACCACCCTGGTGAGCTGTTTTCATAATTGCCCAGCCTGGAGCAGTTCTCAGAGACTGACTGTGCCAGCTCACTGCGGTCACTTCTTTTGCCACTCGCTTCTTAGGGCTGCTTGTCGTGGTGCAGTCTGTATTTGTCGACATACACCAAGATGTGCTCCTAAAATGGGTGTGTTTTACTGTGTGTAAATTATACCCCAGTATAGTTGATTTAAGAATCCTTCATTGTGACATTATTTTGTATTTGATTTTAGGATAAAATAGATATTTATATGTGGACTAATTTTTAAAATTTTGAATGAGTTTAAAACCTTCAGAAGAGTTATAAGAATGAGACAAAGAACTTTTATTCCTCCTGACCCTCCCAAGAGCAAGCTGCAGGTATAATGCCTTCTGACATTGTTTGGAGACATCTAATATAGAAGAAGCTGTATGTGTTTTAAAAAGTCTGATGTATGTAGTTCTTGCACTTTGTGCTTTAAATTAAGAGCATTTGCTTTATTTTGTTAACATAAAAGAATCCTTCTTTGGTGGTTGTATGTTCATTTGAATCTACCCCATCAGAGTTTTGGGTTAGCACTGGAAGTATACTCATCAGGAATTCCTGTATGTTTGTCAAGTGGGTGAGCTTTGAGTAAGAATTAAATTGTGATGAGAAGAAAGATGGATGGATATTTCCATGAACGTCCTCTGGGTTCAACACTGCTTTGAGCAGAATTGGCCTCAGGGTCACCGACCTGAGGGGAGGCCTGGCCGTGTAGCCCTGGCTGCTAGCCGCCCAGAAGAGATTCCCAGGAGAGTCAGGGCCTGGCTCCCCCGAGACTAGCTCTGACTCTGGGCTCGCAGGCTGGACACCAGAGGTGAGGGATGCTGGGGACACAGTGTCCAGAGCCCCCCACCTTGTGTCCTCGTGTTGCTGGACAGAGGGCCATGGATGAGAAAGTGATCCTTGTCCCGTCTTGAGCACCTTGGAAGTGGGAGGGCAACTGCATGTCTTCGAGAGGGCAGAGAATCAGGAATCATCCCTCTACTGGCAGACCACGGGAAATTCCCCTAGTTTTGATTAGATTCATAATTTTAAAGTGTGTCATGGATGCATCTTGCTTTGTCTAGCAATATTTCGCAAACCATGAAATGGTTGCTTTAAATCAGGACACATGTGTGAAAAATGCAGGAATTATTCCTTCCCCCTTCTCCCTCCAGCCCTGACCCACGGGGGAGACGGCTGAGGTTATGGAAATGAATTCCTAAATGCGGCCTTTTGGGCCCCAGTGATTTCACTTGGGTTCTGGTTTTCCTTTCAACCTTCCCAACCATGCAGGTTCTGGTGGCAAAGAGCTGTAGTCCAGACACAGAGAGAAACTGCAATGTTGCAGACAGCCTGAGGATCTCGAGTAAAACCGCAGCGTGTGTGACAGCGATTGGCAGAGAGGGAAGCGTGGAAGCGCCCTGGGCAAGGAACAAGTGCCCGTCTGTGGAAGGAGCACAGCCCGGAGCGCACAGCGCCTTCCTGGAGGAGGCCTGGGACTTGCCAACAGTGTTTCTTTGTGCTCTGGGCTCCCGGGACTAACAGCCTGAAGCTGGTAGCTAGAAGTCTAGCCACCAGGCAGTGGTTTAAATCAAAATAATCACTTTAAGAAACGGTAGGGAGCTTAGCTGGAGAACCATTTCCTCTGCCCCGAAATGCTAAAAACACGTTCTGATTTATGCTGTTGGCTCTGGGCAGCTCACTGAAACGTTCAGAGTAACGCTGACCCCTCCCCTCTTCCTCCCCCTCTCCGGGGATGAAAAACATTTCAGAGGGAGAGTTTGCGGAAGGCCTTTAGTGCCAGAGAGTGGCTGTTGAAAGGACGCAGGTCTGCAGGGAGGAGGCCGTGGGGCGAGATGTGTGGCCAGCCGGCTGGGAAGTGCATGCTGAGACTTGCTTCGTTTTCTTCTGAACTGAGAGTTCTAGGAAGATGTGCTCTGCCTCTCTAACTCGACGGGGTTCCTTGAATTTGATGTTGGAGACTCTCATTCCTTAAGCAGGGGCGGCGCCAGCCTCTCAGGGCGCATGCTGGCTGAGGCTTCGTGGTGAGGGTGGCCCTGCACCTCGTGACCCCACCTCCGTGTCCAGTTCTGGGCTTGACTCAGTGCTCCCCCGGGGGTGACGTCACGGCTACTTCTCTCCACGGGGGGTGAAGTCGTCTGAATTTCTTACGTCAAGCAGGTGTGGATTTGGGGCTGGAGGCTCATTTCCTCCCCGTGGTGGCAGGTAGGCAAGCGCCACACCAATGGGGTGGAGGGGCTGTGTGACCTCCTGGGCCCCCGTCTCATCCTTGGTCCAGCACGAGCCTTCTGCTCTCCTCCCCTTAGGTGGGGTCTAGTCTGTTGGCTTGTGGTTTTTATCCAGGGAACACATGCTGCCTGTGCTCAGCGCGAGTCAGATCTGGTACCTTCTTTCAGACAGCTCCGTCAGTGGGCAGGGATGACCTCCCGGGCCAAGTGGACTCTGCCAGGTATCTTGGCGAGGCTGGGGTTTCTAGGAACAGGGGCAGGAAGAGAGAAGAAGGATGGTGATGGGTGTTCCAGGCTCCCATGTGCCCTGTGGATTTATGACATACAGACATTGACTCACATGTAGAAAGACACAGCCTTGTGGGGCGGGGGCGGGGATGCATCTATGGACACAGTAATCGCTAAGTGGGAGCAAGCTTATGGAATGGGGCGGAGCCCTGTAGGGGAAGTCCATTTCCTCCCAAGAAAGTAGGGAATTTCAGTAATAACATCCCCTCTACCCCAATCTAGAGCAGCATTTCTTACAGGGGCTATGGGCTTCCAGGATGTATTATGTGGGGTATTAAGAGCAATCAGTAAGTCTAGAATAAATGGGTTGTCTTGATGGGGCCATGTGGGCCTTTGACCCACTCCTGCACCCCTGCCTCTCCCCGGGAAAGTGTGGAGTGCCCCCCTCGGATGGGAACCGGGTGTGTCCCCGGGCCTGTGGTCAGGGTCTTTCCACCAGTCCACTGGCCGCTTCCTAGGCCCCAGCCATCCTCTGTTTGTTCCCAGATTCCCTGGGTAACTGCAGCTGCTCACTCCAGTTCTGACACATTTGTGCTCACGTAAACACAGTCAGGATGGTCCCACTCTCACCCCAGGTGGTTCTCTTTCAAATTCATATTCTCCCCACAAATGTTCCTCAGCATCGATCAGGAAAGCATGTCCGGAAAAAGCCTTCTTGGAGGGGAGGGTGGGTTCCACCAGTGGGTAGGTGGGCACCTCGGTCCAAGGGACGGGAAGAAACGGGCCATGAGAAGATGCTGCCCCACTGACTGGGGGGCTGGGAGCCCGAGATAACTCGGTGACATCCACGCCTTTTCCCTCCAGCCACGTGTGGGTAACTCGGGGGCCCTACAGACCGAGTAGACACATGGCTGGCAGCACAGGGCCCTGGGGTCCAGGGGTTGGGGTGGCAGTGAGAGCATGGCACCTCTGCCCTCCCTTGAGGCGCTGGGCCCTCCCGGTCTCCTCACTCGAAACCCTGCTGGGTACTGGGTCCGTGTCCCCTCCCAGCTCCATCCTGGGCCCCTCAAGGGGGAATGAAAATGTTGAAATGTTCAGAACTGACTGGGCAGAATGGGCTGTTTCTCCTTGTTGTCTTGGATTCAGGAAGCTGCAGGCGATTAGAACTAAGCTGGCTGTGTGTCCTTAGGTGACAAGGAAGGAGAGGGAGATGGTGGGGACAATTGTGGCTTGAAGCTGGGCCAGCTCAGCACGGCCCCAGGTGGGTTTCTCCTGCAGGAGACTCGCGTGCAGGGTTGGGAGCGGGCATCCGAGCGCCAGCCTGTGGGCATGAGCCCCAGTGTTCTCAGCTGACATGTGGGATAACATTGGGGTCACCAGGATTATATGAGATGACATCAGTTCTGGCGTTTGGCACACAGGCCATATGCACTGGCCGTTCCTGAAATGTGTAGCAGCAAGAGTCATAACTACAGGAGATATTCAGAGGGTTTAGGTTTGAGAATTTGGAGGAGGAAGAAGATTAAGAAATCCTTCGTGGGCTCCCCTGGTGGCGCAGTGGTTGAGAGTCCACCTGCCGATGCGGGTGATGCGGGTTTGTGCCCCAGTCCGGGAAGATCCCAAATGCCGCGGAGCGGCTGGGCCCGTGAGCCATGGCCGCTGAGCCTGCGCGTCCGGAGCCTGTGCTCCGCAACGGGAGAGGCCACAGCACCGAGAGGCCCGCATACCGCAAAAAAAAAAAAGAAATCCTTCCCAACACCCACCATCCATCTTGCGAAAAAACTTGTTTTATGACAGTCTCTCCTCTCTGTGCTTTTCTTCACCTTTTGTTTATTCGTTCCTACCCTCTCTCTTCTGTGTTCAGCACTGGCTGAGCAGATTTGGACTGCACTGGGGTGCGGGTCCATGGCCTGTTAACGAGCATAGGGCGAGAGGCCTGGCCCAGCGGGGACATTACTGCCGGGCCTTGGAGAAGGTGCCCTATCCTCTCTTTGGGAAACACAGACAGAGATGCTCTGAGATGACTGGTGCCAGGTTCTGGACAGAAGGTGGAGGAAAATGCACAAGCTTCTGGCGGTTGAGGTGCCCTTAATGTAAGAAGAGAAAGTTCAAGAAGAGGCAGCCTGGTGGGGATGGCATCAGGGCTTCTCCTGGGCCGAGGAGGAGCTGCCAAGGAGCTGGAACTCCAAGGGCCTTGAATGCCAGTAGCTTTGGAATCTGAAGAGTGGAGGAGCCACTGGCCATTTGGAGAGCTCAGGCGGTGATCTGGGGGCCGAGGGGAGGAGGGAGGCCACATAGGAGCCCCCTACACAATGCTCTTGTGGGGAAATAAATAGGGACGTTTGCAGATGTCCCTGCAGACCCACATCCGCTCTCATATTTAGATCACCTACCTAGCAGGTGAATTTAAAATCTTATCACTTTAAATAAACCAACGAGCACAGTCTTTTAAAATTAACTTCCTTGAAGAGCTTCTGACCTCAGCTGGTCCTGGCGGGGACCACCTTAGGGCCTGTAACTGGGTTCCAAAGTTGGACCTGCCCTACATTCTGAGCCCTAGGGAATTTATTCACATCTGTTGGGTGGACGAGCTTCTAAAAAGCATTGATGCCCCAAAGAGAAACATGTAGCTTAGAAGATTGCTTTACATCACCAAGGCTTTTTGTGAGCAATTGAAAGAAATGTGCTTGTGGAGAAAGAGGAATATGGTTCACGTTGCATCTTAAAATAAAAGGTAGTGGGGAGTAGGAAATTTTATTACACCTATCTTGATCTCCAGGTAGTGTTGTGGCATCAGCTGAGAAAAGTGGCTTCAAGCCCCTGATGCCACTCCAGACAAACAGATACACACAGACAGACAGAGACACAGAAGCAGATACATATACTTACATAGGCACACAGGCAGACACATACTGACACAGACACACACTGACACACAGACTCATATATCAGAGAGACACACAGACATACAAATGTCGCAGGCCCTGGTCTGGCCACACTGGCTATTGGAGGAGGTGTTTTGGTAAAGACAAAGTAAGCCTAACAGCTCTCCGCTCCCCCATGAAACCCTTCATCTTGTCAGATCACTAAGTTTACTCCTAGTCTCCCGTCATCGTCGTCTGCGTTGTCAGCTGTGTGCAGCGACACAGAGGGCCTTGGGCCTGTGCAGTGTGAGCGCCAAGTATCTTTATTTTAACGTCCTTTTGACTCTTTGCCCAGGATCAGTTATGAGGTTTTCCTTTCAACCAAAGTGAAATGTGTCCACTTTCCCTTCAGAGATCACAAAGAAACCTTCTCTCTGGTTTCTGCTGAAGCAGACATCCACCGTATGCTGAAAAACGATTTTCTTGTTCCTTGTGCTCTTTTATTGAAAACTCCAGAGTGGAGCATTTGCTTTTATGAATGCTGGGTTTCAAGAAAATTCATAACATCTGTAATGGGTAAGTGCGTAAACACACAATGCCTGTTTTACTCTTTTAAAAGGCCCTGGTAAGATCGATCACATTTTCTGAACGCTTGGGGTCTCTGGCCCCAGAGCCCAGCTCCTCCCCCTCCGGAGAGGATGCAGCCATGCTGTGGGTGACTTCCTGTGCATCCAGTTGGGGAACAGGCCCTGGGCTGCAGCATACCAGCTCAGAAATGGGGCATTTTTGAATTCGAAGTCCTAAATCAGAGTGGAACCGCCCCTGGGTTTTGATCTGTCAGTGTTTTTTGTCTTGTTTTATGAAAAGGTGAGTTATGATGAAGGCAGATGAGGTAGAGGGCTGCAGAGCAGGGGGACTAGGTGGTTCTGGAATGTTCTGGGTGCTAGGAGAGGGGGGAGTCACTGCAGACATGGGGGGAGGGTGGTTGCAGGCCACCCCATGGCCAGGAGGCACCCTTGGGGATAGAGGGGCTGTTCCAGAGGGGTTTAGAGGAGAGGCCTTGAAGCTCAGTTCTGCATAGCTTGGGCCTCCCGACCAGTGGGAGCTCCCGATGGGTTCGCTCACCCTCATACCTCCTCTCTGGGCTTCAGGCTAATCCAAACTTTTGGTTTGGGTGGCTTGCTCTGTCCCCAGATGGCTTCGTATCGCCTGGTTGAATTTGCCTTTATGAGCTCTCAGGCATAGCTGAGCTTTTCAAAAGGATACTCTTTTCCTCTCTTATGAGTTGCAGTGGACATATCTTTCAGGGTCCAAAGGGAGAATTATACACATCAGGTGTGCTCAGGTTAAGGAATATGCTAAAGATGTTAACTGCCTCATAAACTGTAAATCTCAAAATAAACTCGTGAACAAGGCAGGAAAAGCTCCAGGTCAACATGCTTACATGAAACAAGTCTTGTGAGGGCAGTGGGAGTATGGATCATTTCTGTTTTTCCTAGAATGTGTATTTAATGTGGCAGTTTGACAATGAAAGCTATCATTTGAGTTTGTGTTTTCTTACACGTTCCAGTCAGAATGTGTCAGCAGGTGGCACGTTACATCTCTTCCTCTTTAACTTCTACTTTGTAGTTCAAAGTCAAGGTGGGGGAACATAAATTAAACCTACAACAGTGCTTAAAAATTATATTTTTTCCTACTTGCCAAATGTGTGTAAATCAAATCTAAGAACCCTGAGCCTTAAGAAAATTTCTTGTGCACAAGTGGAATCTTTCCTCTCCTTTTAAAACAGTTTTAACATCTTGAAAATGAGACAGCTGGGAAATAAACAATTTATGAGGAGGCTTTGAGAATAACTGCTGACCCTTTAATTGATCGGCCCCCTCCCCAAACCCCTCAAGATCTCTCACCTTTGGGTAATGCTCATAAAACATGCAGGGGTGGAGGGGTTTGTTGTTAATATGGCCAGGTTTTTGTTTTTGTTTTTACTTCCCCTCTTACCTATAATATTTGGTGATTTTTTTAACTGTTATAAATTATGGTTTCATTGTAGTGGATGTGATCTCATTATATATATATATTTTAAGACCAGGAAACACTGCCGAAGAGAAATTCTTAAGGAAAGATTTAAAAACGTGTGTGTGTGTGTGTGTGTATATATATAATTTTTTTAAATCTGAAATGAACTTTTAAAATAGTTTTTCTTGGACACACATTCCTTAAAGAAAAATGACTTATGGATTTCCTTCTGATGGTTCTCTAATCCAATAATCTTAAACTATTGTAACTTCTTTCCTTTGGAAATAAACATTGACCAAAGTTGCAAACAAAAATCACCCCAATTTAAAATATTGCATTAGTCCAGTGCATTAGAGCAGACACACTGAAACCAGGGACAGGGCTCAGGTGGCCCGAGGTGTCCTCACCTGGCACCTGGGCTGGGAGGCTGGAACCCCAGACTCACAGACAAGGTCTCTTCCCAGGCGCAGGGGAGCCTGGGGGCAGGTGGTGTCTCACCTGGTGGTTCTGGCTCCTCAGGGGAGTGCTCTGGGAGACCGGAAGCCGAGGTGGCCAGGCTCATGAGACCTGCGCCTGGGAGTGGCATGGCACCACTTCCGCCTTATTCTTTGCGTCACATGGCCACGGAGCCCACCCTGATCCTCCCAAGGGGAGGTGGGAGAGGACCAGGGCATTTGTTCCACCTTCATTCAGCCCACCATGCTTCCCCACCTGGGACGCCTGTGATTCTCCCTTTGGATCATCTCAGTGGTCATCATCTTCAGCGTTTGCTGAACCCGCCTGCATGCCCAGAGGCTCTGAGTTCATTGGTCTGGGATGTAGTCTGGGAATATGTATCGTTTTAAAGTCCTCTCAGGTAGTTCTGAAGTGTGGCCAAGGTTAAGAGCCACTGTCATGATTGAATAGAAGTAGGCGTTTGGTATGCAAGTTGATGCACATAGTAGGGCCTTAGTAAATACCTGCTAGTGGGGTGGATTTTCCTAAGGTAGCTGCTTGGGCAGTGGGTGGATTGTTATGGAGATGACCGGCAGATTCAGAAGGCCTGCATGCAACTTGGGGCTGTTGATGTGGACCATTTTTAAAGTCTTTATTGAATTTGTTACAATATTGCTTCTGTTTTATGTTTCGGTTTTTTGGCTGCAAGGCATGTGGGAACTTAGCTCCCCAACCAGGAATCAAACCTGCATCCCCTGCGTTGGAAGACGACGTCTCAACCACTGGACCATCAGGGAAGTCCCAGAGTTGGTTTTTTAAAACTGACAAACAATGTAGGTGGCAGAAGGATGCAGAAAAGTAGGGAAGTGATTACTACAAAGCATTGTCATAGCATCGAGAAGTAGTCACCTTTGAGAGGGGAAGGACACACAGAGGAGACATCCGTGGAGAGTATTTTTGTAGCGTCTTTTTTTTTGCAGTATGTGGGCCTCTCACTGTTGTGGCCTCTCCCATTGCGGAGCACAGGCTCCGGACGTGCAGGCTCAGCGGCCATGGCTCACGGGCCCAGCCGCTCCGCAGCATGTGGGATCTTCCCGGACAGGGGCACGAACCCATGTCCCCTGCATCGGCAGGCGGACTCTCAACCGCTGCGCCACCAGGGAAGCCCTGTAGCGTCTTCTTGAAAAACAGGTTTCACAAGGCATCCTTCCTAGGCTGGTGGGTGGTTTTGCCCCTGCGGGGTCAGGCTCAGTTCCCACAGGTGTGTCCTTCTGCTTCCTCCCGCAGTGGCAGGTACTTTCATCTGCAGGCCTTTCATTCCCCTGCCTCTGTGCATCTTTCTGCAGAGACGCTGTTCACTGTTACTTAAAGATCTTACCGAAAGATGCCCAGCACCGGTGCTGTAGGCTCCTGAGTCCATGGCTGTGAGTTAGGAGTGTTACTGGGAATATCTTTCCTGGTCGGTGATGGGGGAGCCACGGAGAGACCTGTCTGGCACTCTAACCTGAAGCGTGCCAGGGCATCCCCAGTGGTCCTGGGCCTGCTGCTGCTGCCTTTTCAGGATATGGAATGAGGGCTGGGGCTGTGGGTGTGTGGAGAGAGTGATGGAACCCTTATACTGATGCCACTATCCAGTGAAATTACAGATGTCTTAAAGAAGCCACTGAAATCGGAGTATTTTACGAAGACAGGACAAGGCTATTTGTTACACATTTGGTAAACAAGGCACATCTTTGTTTTTGTTAGCAAGCAGCTCTCTTTGAAGCAGCCGGTTGGCTGGGCTGGTGAAAAATGGTTGGAGAAGAGGGAGGCATTGGCAGAGCAAGGCTTGTCGGCTGCTTCCAGCAGGAGGGTGGTGTGAAGACCGAAGGGACCTTGTTTCTGGAGGGCCTTCGGGCATCTTAAATTCTGTCACCGTGTGTTTAGACCTGTGCGGGCCCCGGCCCTCCTCCTGGCGCACCCGTTTGCCTGACGCTTGTGCTCAGACATAAGGCAGAGCACATTCTTGGGCTGGACTGAAAAAGCAATCATTTCCTGGCAGAGGGCTTGGTCCAGTTATAAAGTGGCCTCCCTAGAGCAGAGCCCACGCTATCGGGTTTTTATTAGGGCTGTGTTTATCTTGAGCCCTGTGAGAGTCAGAGCCGTTACTCCAGCGGAACTTTTAGGCGAACCTTCGGGCTGAGTCTGATGGACCTCATCTCCCTTCCTTTCAGGACTCAAGAAAAGTTTTTCTCGGCCTTAAAATCACATGGGCTTTCACTTAGGACCCATAGCTTTTGAGAAGGCTTTAAAACTTCAATTCCACTTCAGTTTTTCATTTTGGAATTTTAAGTGTTTGGATAGATGGGTCCATTACCCAACGTCATGGGGTTTTTGGGGGCTGGAACATAAATCTCGCCGACATTTGCTTTGCTTGGCTTTAAAGAGCCGTCCTGCTGACGTGTGCTGGGGGACGTTTTCTCCCCATTACTCCGTGTGTGAGGCTTGGCCGAGAGGTCTTCCACTTCCTCTAGAGTTAGATGTAACGAAAATTCAGACAGGGCACACGCCAGGACCGAGTGAGGATTCACATTTGCTCTGTGGCTGGATTAAAAAATGAAGCACTAAACACAATGGCCCTTCAAGCAGGGCTGGCTTTAAGAACTCGCAGCCCTCCAGTGAGCTGCGGGTGGTAGGTCCAAACTGGGGGAATGCTGGTCCTGGTGGCGGCAGAGGAGCTGATGAAGTGAGGCTTCTGGACGTCTGGGGGTGCGGGGGTGGGGAGAGGTGTGCCCTGGAGGCCTGCCTGCTCTGGCTCCCACACCCACTGCCCCCATTCCCGTTCCCTGAGCCAGGGCTGTGCCTGTCTCTCTGAGTAACAAGATTTACAAGTTTTTGTCATGGAAATCAATTTGCAACCTGAGATGGATTTTTTACTTTCCATTCATCAGCTGCAATGGAGCCTGGATGAAATTTATAGCCCTGCAGTCCAGGAGGATGGACCTGTCCCTCTCCTTGCCTTCTTGGACAGTTCCTGACCTCAGCCACCAATGCCTGAGGCTGGGGGCGAGACCGCGGGGAGGAATCATGCTCACAACTGCCTTGGATTTTCCAAAAGCTGGGCTGGGAAAAAGCGGTTCTAATCAGTGCAGCCTATGCAGCAGGGCCCAAGGAGTTCACTCGCAGCTCATGGGGAGGAGGGAACTTGAGCTCGCCCTCCCTGCAGAGTGCACCCGGGGAAGGCTAACAGGGTGGGAGTCGACGAGGGTGGTGGTCGGGTCACACGGGGTCTGCAGGCCAGGGTGGGACTTGGGCTGTTCTCCTAGTGAAGGGGAGGCACCAAGAGATGTGCACAGAGCGTACGTGTGGGTACCACTGCGGGGACCGGAGATTCCAAGCACTTGGAAGATGTGACCTCCCTGTACTGGGAGGGGGAGTGGTTGTTGAGGCAGGGGGCTGTGATGTGGGCTTGGTGCATGTGCCCACCTCCCCTGTTCCTCTTCTGGGCTATTGTGGGGTCTGGGGGAGACTCCACCTGTGGAATCTAGAGGTGCTGAGGGGCTCCTAACGGGAAAGCTGTTTGCAGCAGGGCCCCGAGGGCTAGCACTGCACCTCTTCTCGGGGACCTCTCCTCACCCATCCTGGGAGCCCTTTTTCCACTGAGGTTCAGGCCTGCAGGAGGCGCCTGTCCTCCCCCAAGATGGAGATCCCATTTCTGTTTCTCTTGTTTTGGAGTGCTTTGGGGTTCAGTCAGGGTTCAACAAGAGAAACAGAACGAGTATGAAGAGCTTTATCATGAGGAATTGGCCTGTGGCACCACGAGGCAAGTTGGAGACGCATCGTCGGGCAGCCCGCGTGGAAGGGCTGGACTCTGGCTCCGGCTGCTGCCCACACACGGCGGAATGCCTTCCTCCTCAGGGGACACCCCACCCTGCCCAGAGTCTGGTCAGCTGATCATCCAGGCCCACCGAGATCTTCTAGAGTGACTCCCTTCCTTAAAGCCAGCTGGTGATGGACGTTAATCACATACAACTCATACCTTCCTCTTTGATGTAATGGCCAGGCTGTGGCCAGCACGTGGATCCGGCCATCACAGGGGCAAGGGGTGTGAGAGGGGATCACATCTCTTTTCTCTGCCATCTTAATGCTTTGTTTAACATGTCATTGATGTTTTTTAAAAAATTTATCAGTGCTTTCATCTGTAGCTGACTCAAAGTTTAAATTTTAAAGTAGAAAATAGTACCAATGTCAATCTAAAGAAAGACCCCCCTCCTGGAAAGACATGGACCGGCAGCCCGCTGTGTCCTGGGCACCGTGTGCGCCTCTTTTGGGCTCTCTCCATTCTTCATCTGAGTTCTGCAAGGTCAGCGTTGTGGTGACCGGTCAGGATCACCAAGTGGTCAGCTCAAAAGTCCAAACAAGACGGAAGCCCTGCTCCCAGCCCCGTGTGGGCATCTTAGGTCTGCGGAGTCTTGAGTCAGGGACGTGATCGGTTTGTACTTGGCGTCACACAGATCATCTTTTTACAGGGATGGGAGGTGGGGCCATCCTCTCTGTTGCTACAAGCCTGGTTTGCAGTTCCTTTGCCTGCTTTTCTTAAAGGGAGCAATCTTATATAAGTGCACAGCCGCCTCTAAGAAATAGTAGCATGAAATCCTTGATTCATTCCAACCAGACTCTCCTGGTTCCTTCCAGGAAGTCATTTGATTCATCCATCCCCCAAACTGCACTTCCTGCTCCCATTCTTTTTCTTTAAAACAAACTTATGTTGCAAAACTAATAATATGAATTAAAACAAAATTTCAAATCCAAAACAATGCGTCATGTTAATTCTAACCTTTCCATTTCTCAAAGACCAAATGTAGTTACTGGTAACAGTTCGGAGTCTATCTTTCCAACCTTTTTCCTCTGTATACAAACTGTGTGTGTGTGTGTGTGTGTGTGTGTGTGTGTGTGTGTATTTAAAAAAATGTTCATATTAACTTTTTTCAGGAAACTCTTTCTTCCCTTAATACTGTAACATACACATCGTTTACTTCAAGGATTGGTTGTATAATTCTTTCTTATTCTTTTTAGTGGCTGCAAAATAAACTAGAAGCTCCATTTCCTGTGTTAATAAACTGACGGTTGCCCATGGCACGGCAGCACCGGAGGCTGCTGGCTTCCTCTCCCCTAAGTCTCCACATACCTGCTTCCACAGTGGGGCTGTGTATTTTTAGCCGAGAGTCTTCCTAAACCTGCTTATGGGAGCCTTGTTTGTTATCACACATACATAATTATGTAACTCAATGTAACTGTAACCCAATGGGATACAGTATGCAAAGAAAGGAAAACTCAAGGTGAATGCTCTGAAAATACAGAATGAGAAAAACTTGTTAAAACTTAGCTGTTGATTTAGATATGTCATAATGAAAATTGATTAGGGTTTTGTATTCAGTTTCATAGGTGTATGTCAACATGTCACTTTTAAGAAAACCAAACCAGGAAATAGATGATATATTTATGAAGAAATTAATGTAAACAAAAATCAGTAGATTTTTCACTCCCAAGAAAGGGCCTGGGCTCTGCATCAGTAGGTTGATTAATGATGGTTCATTTCTGTGTTTTAGGCTAAATTAAACTATTTATTGTAGGGGTACATCACTTTTTATGATTTCCCCACTTCATGTCATTGGCTTCCGTTAATCAACCATCTATAAATCACAATCACGTTGGTAAGAATGTGTCACCTGACCGGTATTCCAGAATATGGCTGTGCCTTCATTTCATCACTCCCTGCTCTAATTATTTAAATTTTTCTTTCACGTGGTTCCTGGTACACGGAAATACTCACGGATTATGCCTGAGCTTCCTGCCTGCTGTGAAATGCCTGTGTTTAATTACAGATGTGCATGTAAATGTGGCCCTATGTTTACAAGGATGGCCCAGAGTGTTAATTCATTTGTCTCCCTCCAAATGCACTGCAGGGAAGTGACCGCACTTGCAGTGTAGTTTATTTAGAGATGGGACAGTGTGACAATGGTTAGTTAATGTATACTTACGCTATATCTTGAGGTCATTTGAAAGTGGAATTCTCCCTCCTTCTCAGCTTGTATTTACTTTCTGAGGTCTATAATCATTTAGACACTATAAATAGGGAGATTATGACATACCCGAAAGGCTTTTAAGAAAATTAATCACACGTTTCTCATTTTACAAAACTGTAGGAAACTAGAGATGATAGAAGGATACCTTTTTATAATGTTAATTAATATCTATGCCAAACTGAAAACAAACATTAGTGGCGTAACCTAGATATTCTCATTAATATCAAGGCCGGTTAAAAAAGACTTAGGTGACGTCACTCTGTAAGTCTTGCCAACGTATTAAGACATGAAACAGAAACAAGGGGAGATTTATGGATCGTACAAGGTGTAGCTATTGTTTTTACGAGACTGTGTATCTTAAAAATCCTAGTAAATAGACGAAAAACTTTTTAGAATTAGTGAATTCATTGATATAGTTGGAAAAAATATATTGGAAAATCTTTCCTGTGTATCACCAAAAATCAGAAGCTGTATGGGGGACAAATTCTACTGCAAAAAGCAAAACCAGATAAACTATACCATCATATCATCAAAAAATGTGTAGATTCTATTGAAGTAACCTAAAAACTTTACCAAAGGATATGAAGTCATGTTAGAATAATGAAAATTTAAAAAGGCCAATAGTTTATTCATGCTCTAGAAGACTAACTGTTTTAAAGATGTCAGTTCTTTTCGGAGTAGCACACATTTAAAATAATCTCAGTCTACATCCCAGTGGGACTTTAAGGTGGGGGACACTGGATAAAATGACTCCAGGGATTATCTGGGAGAATAAAGAAATGGTTAAATTGCCGAGAAAGTTTTGAATATGGAAAGTGATAGAAGAAGATCTTTACTATGTTTAATAATATGTTGTAAACCTGCAGATGCCGAAACGGTATGGTGCTACCTCAAATGATGACTAATAGGAGGGTAGGCAAAGGACACTAGTAAATTCACAGAAGAAAAATACTAATGGGGGGCTTCCCTGGTGGCGCAGTGGTTGAGAGTCCGCCTGCCGATGCAGGGGACACGGGTTCGTGCTCCAGTCCGGGAAGATCCCACATGCCGCAGAGCGGCTGGGCCCGTGAGCCATGGCCGCTGAGCCTGCGCGTCTGGAGCCTGTGCTCCACAACGGGAGAGGACACAACAGTGAGAGGCCCGCGTGTCGTAAAAAAAAAAAAACAAAACTAATGGGGGTACAGAAATGTCAATCAGAATCCTTCAAAATTCAGAAAGATATTAAGCTTAATGATGAGCTACTTTTGGCTATCAAATTGTAAAAAGTCGTAGAAAATTAGAGTTTTATGCACTGCTGATAAACGTGTAGATTGGACCAGTCTTTGACCCAGTACTCTCACTTCTAGGAATCCTTCCTGAGAATATGGGGAGAGAAACAAAGGTTTACAGATGGGGATGTTTATCATAGCTTTATTTGGTCCAGCTGATGATGAGAACCAGCGTTCGGTAGCTGTAGAAGAGTTAAGTAAACTTGGTAAGCTACCTAGAGAAATGTTTCGTAGATGTTTTTAAAAAATCACATTTTCAGAGAATAATTAATAGTACAGCAAAATCTTCATGATACAGTGTTATCTATAATGATATGGAAACAATTTTACAATGTAATATTCATCTGTTCAACTAAGACGTATAGAATGCTTAATATGCACCAGGAAGTGCCCCAAACTCCCAGGATCTGTCTGAATTATGTAGCAGGATTCCCTTCCTTATAGGGTAAAGAGTCCAGGGAGGAATATAATAATGTAATATTATCAGTGATATTAATAACAAAAAGCTCAGTTTGGGAACTAACTCTAACCTTGTAACAAAAAGTGTTTGTATCCGTATGTAGAGTGTGTCTAGTTTGGGAAGCCAGAAAGAAAGGCACCCAAATTTTAATACTGGCTTTGTCTGGGTCAGAGTACGACAGGTGATATTTTTGTTCTTTCCTTATGCTTTCCCAAATTTTTTATAAAAGCTGACTTAGATTTTTAGTAATCAGAACAAAGTTAAAAAAGAATCACCGCCCCCCCCCAAGGCTCCCTTTCTCAAAGTACACACGCAGTAGTGATTTACAGACACAGTAATTGTTGCTTATTCTCATTTACAAAAGGTCGTTTGCTGAACCCATGAATTGACCACTGGATTCTGCCCAACATGTTACTCTGTACAGTTGCACGGTCATGGAATTTAACCATGATATACTCTGGGTTTTTCTCTGGGTTTTTTGTTTGTTTGTTTGTTTAGGAACACGTTGGTTATAACACAAATAAAGATGTGGGTACGTCAGCGTTAAAAATAGCATGAAATTAGAAATGGGGCCTGGAGAGTATGGGGGACACAGACTGTACAAAAATAAAATAATAAGGTCAGTGTGGGTGGACTGCTTACTGCTGTTCTGTGTCCTGCCCTCATGCGTTTCACCTTGTGAGGCATCTTCCCCCTTTTACGGACGGCCTGGGGCCTGCATGCTCCCTGGGAGCGTCTGTCACCCAGTTCATACTTGGCCGAACCGGGATTTGAAGCTAGGGAGCAAAACCATAAGACACCTACAACAACGACGTCAGCATTCCCTCCGGAAAAGCAGTTATTTCCCAGTAGCTGGGGGCCAGAACCTTCCCGGTTTTCCACCCCGTTAGACTTTCATAGAAATCACGAGGGAGAGGACCTGAAAGGATCTGTCCCTCATGCCTGTGGGTCACAGCTGACTAATTGAGCCATAATGCCTGTCACTGGTGTATTTGCTAAAGCAGGGACCTTCTCTTTCTTTTCTCTGCTCGGAAATCAGAGTGTTTGTCTAAGTCAGCAGTTTGTGGCCATGGAGAAAATCTGAGGATTCTCTCTGTGGCTTTGCTAAATTGATGCTTCTCCGTTCACAGTCCAATTCAAAAGTCCTGTGATATAGAAAAATCTGCCATGTGATTGGTGGCCCCAGTCCTTGGCAGATGCTTCCTAAAAGATGGGATTTGGGATGTTTCCTCAACCCCACCCCACCCCCTGCCTCCACTCCCAGGACTCAGGCAGGATATCCCTGTAGAAATCTCTGTAAATAATTTGGGCGGTGGCAGCTCTCCAGATCTTCTAAGGGATCGTTTCTCGGATACTTTGCTTTCTGTTTCACGTTTTCACCCCAGAGTCCTTAGAGGCGAGTTAAATGTGAGCGGGTACCTACTGGTTGCAAGTTTGAAAGGTCTGACCCCTCCACACCGGATACCCAGGGTGGGAATGGGGCCTGGGCCTGTCCCGAACTCAGCGTCTCACACCTCACAGCATCTGCTGTTGTCTGGGGGCAAGTGGCCCAAGAACAGTTTTTAATATATTGCTGGTGCCGAGTCTTCCAGGATTACGAAGGCTTTCTTCCACATCCGGGGAGGCGGGCTTGTTTGAAGGGCTTCTGTGTATTACAGACTCGTTGCCAGTGGTGTAAACAGATGTGTGTGTTTTTCTTATTGTCCCCCATGTCTGAAAAGATACATGTTATTTGTCACTGGCTTCCGTAAGGCCACAAAGAAACATTCAGCGGCTCAGCCATGTGGCCTGTCTGACTTGGGCACAGGACTGAGCCCAGAGCTCCCTCTTCCCTTCATTTGCTGGAGGCCAGAGGACTGGGCTGCCCTGTGGGCAGTGTTCTTCACTAGGTTAAGGGGCCTTGTTTTGGCAGAGAAGAAATTACCGCTGGCAAGAGGCCTTGCTGGGCCCTCCCCTCCTGCCATGGCGGGCTGCTTCCTAATCGCAAACACATGGGCTAGTTGGAGAGAGCGGGGACAGATTTCAGGTCCTGCCTGGTGAGAGCTGTGTCTGTTTCACCCGATGCCCTGTTTCTCTTCAAGGGAACTGGGGCACCACATACCAGGGACAGCGGACAGCTGCCTTGGCTGGGCTGGGCCCTCCCAAATGTGCCTGCCTCGAATGTTTTTGGTGTAAGTTGGTGAACATTTCAGTTATCCTCTATTTCCTCCTGCATTTTTAGGGAATGATTTTGAAGACGTTTCCCCTTTTCTTTCTCTTGGTATGAACGTACTTGCTGTTATAAATAGACTTCTTGAATGCAGAGTGTCCCGCAGAGGGATGCCCTCCATGCACGTTCCTGGCTTTTAGCCAAGTTCTGTTTCCCTCAGGGATTGGCAGGGACCCCATCTCCCAGTGCACAGGCGTCCCCGGGGTGGCTGGTGTCGCTGTGCTCAGGAGCCTGGCTTAGAGTGGGGAGGCTCCCTGCGGTTACAGCAGAGGGTTGTGGGAACCTCACAGGCTCATATCAGACCCACCTGCTTTCAGTGCCCACTTCCTTGTGGCCCTGCCATCTGGTCACCTTCCTGAGGTCTGATCTTGCTGCAGAATTCCAGCATCAGTGTCTCTCCTGCAGGGGGTCATGATGATGACAGAGAGCAAATGAAGTAGAGTCTGCTTTGAGCTCATAGCTCATTGTGAGAGACCAGCTTTCTAAGAGCTGGGCCTGAGAACCTGAGGGCAGCGGGGAGAGAGTGGCCACAAGCCGTGGGGGTCTTAGAGGAGCTGCCACAAATCCAGCGTGTACAGAATTTCAAGGAATTCAGGAGACTGAGAAATCTCGTGCATCGGGAACTTTGGGGGTGTTGCATATCCGGGCTTTCCCTGAGAACCTGACCTAAGTGAGCAGAATCCTGTTGATTCATCACTACCCTGCCACTGTGGGCCTCTTTATTTTCCATCACCTTTTGATGCTAAAAGTTTTCAAGTATGTAAAAAAGTTGAAAGATAGTACGGCAGACACACATAAACTCTCTACCCACATTCGACAGCCAGTGATGTTTCTTGCTCTTTCTCTCTGCCCCCAGCACATGCATTTTATAAAAATTGTTTGCAGGGGTGTGCTGGCTCCTCCCCATGGGTCTTTTCAGCTCTTCTTGCCTCTCAGACTTCTTTAAACACCTGTGTCTGTTCTGCTGAGCTCCACGTACCCCTCGGTTTCCCTCAAGGAAGCTGGACCCACCCTGAGCCATCCTGAGTTCCAGCCCCTGACCCTATGCCGCTTGGACTGTGCTCAGCTGGGCCAGCCGTCCCAGGAGCACCCAAAGAGCAGGTGCTGCTGCTGGGGACCTGATTGAGAACGTGCAAGTGGACGACTCCTGCCCAGGCTCTAGGTGGGCAGTGCCTGGGTCTCACCTTGTCCTGGGATGCGTGTGCAGGTGGCTGCCGTCTCCATGGTAAAGGCTGATGCGTTGGCTGCATGGCTTCAGAGGGTCTGCATCTCAATCCTGTCACATTTCTACCGTGTCACTCCAGGACACAGCAGGATCTCACAGGTAGCCGAGGCAGCTCGATGCCATCCTGCTCGTGAGGATACCTCAAAGGGGGCCTGCTCCAGCCTTATCTGCCTTGATTGTTCCCAGGGACTGAAGCTTTAAGGGTGCAGAGCAAGGGAACTTTGTTTTCTGATTTCTTGGGCCAGGATCCATGCCTTCTGTTTTGCAGACAAGACTCCAGGAGCCTGTATCACGTGGCTGGGGTAGAGTGAGAACTGGGCTCCTTGGGTGATGGTGGGAATCCAACGGCCACACCGTACTGGGCTGCCTTGGGGCCGAGTGCGTGTGTGCACGTGTGGCACTCAGCACAGGGCTGGGTCGGGAGATGCTGAGTAATGATGCCAACCGTGCTAGTGTGTGGGCTGCCGGAGCTACTGGGGTCCTTGCCGGAGAATGAGATGTGCGGGTCTCCCCCGCGGAGAAGTTTGGGTCTCAGAGTGAACGGCTGAGCCAAGCTTATGCTTGAGGGGCTGGGAGACCGAGGGTTGGACACAGGCAGGTTGGCCTGTGTCCAAATGAGTGGACCGTGGAGGGTGGGGTGACAGGAGCTGTGACCAGAGGGGCAGCCGGACCTGCGGGGGCTGCTGAGGGCGCAGGCTGCTAGGAGATCAGGCAGTGGGCGTGGAAAGGAGATCAGGACGGTGCCAAACGCAGAGCACTGGTCCATGGTGGAGGGGAAGCATTTCTCAACTGAAGGGGAAGTTGGGCAATAATAACAAGCAGTAGGAGAGCCTGTCACGTGCTATGTGGGTCGGCTCGGGCTGCTGTAATGAAGCAGCACAGACCGAGCGGCTTGAACACCAGACACTCACTGTCTCACAGCTCTGGGGGCCAGACGTCAGAGGTTAAGTGTCCACAGGGTTGGTTTCTTCAGGGGCCCCTCTCCCCGCTGGCTTGCAGGCGGCTCTCATATCCTTGTATCTTCACATCATCTTCCCTCTGTGTGTCTGTCTCCAAGTCTCCCCTGTTTATAAGGGCTCTGGTCATATTGGACTAGGGCCCACCCTAACGACCTCATTTTAACTTGATGACCTCTGTAAAGGCCCTCTCTCCGAATTAGGGTCAGCTTCTGAGATGTTGGGGGTTAGGGCTTGAGCATATGAGTTTGAGGAACACAGTTCAACCCAAACACGTAGGTAGATTGTAAAGCCCTGGGCTACATAATAACCCATTGTGCCTACATGGACGTGGGGGTGGGGGTGAGGGGAAAGGAGCTTGGTGACGGACCCTCCCCATGAATGGATTGCAGCTGCTCCCGTGACTGTCACTCTTGGGACGGTGTTGAAGCCACCATGCCTGTTCTCAACTCTGGGCTGGGGACAGGACCACCGGGCTCTTTTCTGGGTCTCCAGGACACCTCCCTGCAGTGAGTTCTGGGCATTCTTCCTTACCGGTAGCATGTTAGGCCATTCCCAGGGAACACCTCCAAATTTGCTTTTTCCAACAGTTTTCACCTGCTGTGGCCAAAAAGGGCAAGCAGGCACTCCGCTTTTCTTGGGTCAGTCGGAGGATGGCTATGCGGCTGCTTGGGCAGGCACCCTCTGTGGTTAGAATTTCTGAACTATTATTTCTTATTCTCTTATTGATAGGTTTTCTTGCATAGCTATTAATAAGTGGCAAAATCTAAATAAAATTTAGAGGTCAACCCCCTGGTCGACGGCAGTCGTTTCTCTTCCATTTCTCTGTGGGTCGATCCGCTGCGTGTTGCTTTTCAGGTGCCTCCACTGGGAAACATACTCCTTCCTTCCCTCTCACTGTCACCACCCCCGTGTTTTCCCTCCTGGCTTTTCTTTCTGTGTCCATCCTCTAAATGCCAAGGCCCAGGGCCGGCACTGCTCCCTTCCTCAGCAGATCCTCGCCCTCAGCATCTTTTGGAAGCCGAGAGTTCCCAGACACCCACCTCTAGTCCAGACCAGGTCACAGCAAGGTTTTCCTTTCCCTGTGAGAGTCTCCTTCGGGTCATCTCGGTGTCTCCAGACCACTTCCCTGAAATTGCTTTTGCTGCCCAGGAGGGGCTGCATGGCACTTGTAGGTATCAGGAGCTAAGAGCCTGTGGACTGGAGAGGCTGGCCTTTTGAAGGGAAGGACAGAGACCCTCGGCATAATGGGTTCTATCTGGAGGGGAAGAGGAGGGAGGGAAGGGGGTGTTGGTTTGGGGGTGGATTGCCAGGAGAGCCAGGGTCCGACTGGAAGCCTGGAGCATTTGTGCAAAAATCCCAAAGTGGAGAATAATACACATTCCAGCCCTGGTACCCCCAGGTACCACAAGTGGCCCAGGTGTGTGAACACGATGGAGGTGGCCTGGCTGAAATGCTGGCTGCCCGACCCAGCGAAACAGAACCTCAGAGGACAAAACTGGAGCGAAGGGGATAATGGTAGCAGTTTATATGGTCCAGTGTGATCCCATTTGCACAGAACACTTCCAAATCTGTTCTGTCTTTTCAGCCCTGGCAGCATGTACTGGAATTTCCTTGGGACCCAGTCCCAGAGGTTCTGATTTCATTGCTCTCTGTGGGGCCCTGGCGTTGATCTTGCTCAAATTCCCCAGCTTATTGCAACATGCAGGCAGCCCTCTTCTGATCTCATCTACTCCCCTGCCTTTTACATGAAGAACCTGGGGCTTAAGTAGCTCAACAGGCCCGTCCAGAGCCAACCCCTAATTGGTGGCTGGCTCAGCTGTGCTGGTATCGACTTCCCAAAGGTGAGGCGATGGAACCCAGGTCAGGCACGCAGACCTAAGGATGAGAGTCGTCTTTGCAAGTTTTTTTCTTTTTACATAAAAATTAACATGAATTTTGTATTATCCTCTGTTGCATTTCCATGTTTGCTTTGATATTTTAAATCTCCCCCCAAGTTTTGAGTTAAAAAAACAACCCACTGTCTGGGAAGAGGGGCTTGTTTACCCTGTGGCTCCTGACTCATCTCGCTGCAGCCATATACACAGGCAAGTACACACACACATACAGAGACCAGAGACATACACATACATAGACACACATAGACACTCAACACAGACATATATACATACACATACAGACATGGACATGCACACAAACACACAGAGGCATACATACGAATACATAGACATTCACAGGCACACAGAGACACATATACAGACATATACACACAGACACACATATAGACACACAGACTCACGCACAGACTTCACCACTCACTGCCTAGGGGCCTCTCTGGGAGGAGACCGAGAAGCATGGCCATTCTCTGTACTGATAACCCTGCGAGGTGCCCAGTGGGTGGAGGAATCAGAAGCTTGGCAACAATATGGAAGAAGACGGGCAGTGACTGAGGCTTCTGTAATTGTTTTGTTCCTGTGCTTTTAAAATTCTTGCCCCAGTAAAGGCATAAACTGTGCTTCAATGGGGAATTAAGCCCTGGGCCATGGCATCCTCACCTCCCCGGCACCCCAGTCCTCTGCTCCTTGTTCTTCCCTTGCCTACCTGTCTGTGGGCTGCATTAGAAGCTGGTCGACTCATCCTCCAGGCTCACCCCTGGCCTAGTTGATTGCCCAGTGGTGGGCATTTCACCAGAGGTGGACTGTCAGGCTCCTCGCTGGAGTTGAGGTAGGGAAGGAGGGGTGACTTCTTTAGCGTCTGCTTGGGCAGAGCTGTGGGAGCACTGGGGATTATGTTTTCTTCATGGAGCAGAAAAAGACAGGCACCATCCTTCAAGAGCAGATTCGAATAAGCACACAGAGAAGAGCAGAGAGGAGAGGCAGACAGGAGATTCTGCATGCCCGGCAGGTCCTATTTCCAGAACAGGATGCTCTGCTGTTCATAGGTAGGGAAATGACCCAGAGTCCACAAGTCAGAGTTTGCTGGAGTTGACCTACATTGAGTTGATGCATCCACTGCAACTAAGAAAGACCAGAGTTCATTCTCCTGCAGCTCTGGGTAGGTCGGGTCACCACTTTGGTCAGTATTTTGTGTTTCTAAGCTGTTCTGGTCCATTTGACCTGCTTTAACAAAATACCCCAGACTGGGTGGCTTGCAAACAACTGACATTTATTTCTCACACTTCTTGGGGCTGGAAGTCTGAGGCCAGGCTGCTGGCAGGGTCAGGTTCTGATGAGCACCATCTTCCAGGTTACAGACTGCTGACCTCTTGCTGTGTCCTCAAGTGGTGGAAGGAGCCAGGGAGCTCCGTGTGGTCTCTTTTATAAGGGCACTAATGCCACTCAGGGGGGCCCCACCGTCATGACTGAAGCACCTCCCAAAGGCCCCACTTCCTAATACCACCACATGGGGGTTAGGTATCAACACATGAATTTTGATGGGACACAGACATTCAGACCATAGTGCAAGTCCGCTGGGGCAGTTGCTAAGTGCCCCTAAGTTCTGCCCCATTCTTTCTGTTTTCTTCTGCATAAAAGGGTTAAGCTTATCTATAACCAGAATAGGCAATTGTTCCAGATCCTTCTACAGGGAGCCACAGTAGCTTTCTTTGTAATAAATTCTTCCTTCTTCTACCCCAGAGGGCTCTGTTAGGAAGGATTCAGGCTTTCAGTGTAGCCGGTTGTCCAGGCAATTAGGGTGGCTCAGTGGGGGAAGGCTGGCAACACCACGTAGCGGGTGAGTGACTGTGATGGAGGAAGGAGGCTCGTGGGGTCTCTGGCCTTTTGTTCCAGTTAAAGATGTTAGGAGAGATGCTAGTGCACAGGGAGTGCTGTTAAGAAAAGTTGAGTGTTTCTGCCTGATGTGAATGAAAAAATTTAGCTGTGCATATCAAAGAATAGAAATCTGTCATCTTAAAAGTCACTAATTTATAGTTATGTGACACAGATTTGAGTAATTAGAGGATTTGATCACCAAGCATGTGAAACCTATACAAATGTTGGTCGACATTCTTGGAAAGAAGTCAAACTCTGAGACTGTTTGAGCGAGTCATGACTCTTTAAAGGTTGCCACAAGCTGAATTGATTTAGTTTGGCAGAAACTACAAAAACAAACATGGAGTTTAGAAAAGCAAAGGCTCATGTGATCACAGCTCTGGCCCCTGAGAAAAGGAAATGCTTCATAAATTGCACCGTGGACCCGCTCGCCTAGGCTCCCTCTCCCCCACCTGATAATTTTAAGATCATCTGGAACAGCTATAAACAAAAGCTGGAGACACTGAAAGAGCCTCGGCGGCCCCTCCCCCTCCCCTCTCCTCCTGCTTTCTCTCCCCCCTCTGTTAACAGCCCGCTGGGCTTGTGGTTTCTTTCTGCTTTTACTCCCTAAGTAAATCTTCGTCGTGGTAGTTAAATGCGGCCTTGATTGTCTTCCGTTCCCATGGATACCAGACGGGGCCTTGGCTTGGCAAGATGGTCATGGGCCAGCCTGATTCAGAGCGGCCATGGCGCTGCATCCCTGGGCGTCAACGTCTGGACCACGGGGACCGGACCAAGGGAGGCCCCTTCTTGGGGCTGGGCTGGCGCCTGCTTGGTATGCAGAGGTAGAGTGACAGTTGCCAGGGTGCGAAGCATCTTCTCTGGCTCCTTCTGGTACCATCTCTTCTCAGACACGTCCACACGCCCCGAGGCCACAGTTACGCTGGTCCTGATGTGGCCTCACGCATTTATGGTGAGCATGTGATCCCGTCAGTTAGCCATGGGGCAGCGTGGCCCTGCGAGTCTGGGCAACCACCACGACCTCTGGATGCCACGGAAGACGTCCTGCAGTGCTAGAGGCAGTTCACTGTCCTGGACTGAAGCTGGGGAGGTGGGGAAATGAACCTACCCAGGTCTGCGCCCACAGCTGGGTCCAAACATCCCTCCCCGCAGCTCCACCTCAGAAGTGAAGTTGGCCAAGACTGAGGCCAAGGGCCTTGCCAGCACCAACCTTCGAGGGTATGTTGCCTGTAGTGTTTGAAGTGGGGGTGTCAGCTCTCCCCACTGCTTGAGGGAAGGAATTGTCCAGAAGGCAGGCAGGGCAGGGGGTGCCAGAGGCCATGGGGCTCCCTCCCAGGAATCCATGTCTCCTTCAGAAATGCATGGTAGCTTCAGAGTAATCCAAAAACAGGTCATCAGTGAAAATATACTTTGTCAGGTTTTCAGGATAGTTAAGATAACATCCACTTAAAATAGCACAACTTGCTAGTGAATGGTGATGAGTATTTCTCAAATTCCATTTACAAGTGTCTTTTCTTTTTGAAGCTGGGCTCAAAACCAGTAACGAACGGTAAATGACAGTCCTTGCCCTCCTCTCTGACGTCCTTGCTTCTTTAGCTCACGTTTAAATCCTCTGTGGATTGTCACGTCCTTTCGCTTGAAATATACAGAACCCACCAATTCTGGAGGGGACTGGAGACAATTAACAGCTAAAAAATAAGCAAGGGGATTTCGGATAGAGGCAAAGGCAATGAAGACAATAACATGAGAAGATAAGACTGAGTGATGGGGGCGGGGGGAGCAGGGGGAAGCCCAGGGGAGGTGGGCATGGAAGGCCTGTCTGAGAAGGAGCTCTGCATGGGAGCCAGGCTGATGAAACACATGTCCATGTCTTAGGGCAGGAAAGAGCTTTGGTGGACCAGGACCAGCAGGGAGATCAATAGCTACTCTGGAAGGAGGAGGCCTGGCAGAGTGAACACTGGCCTTTGCAAGGGATGGTGAGGATTTGGGCCTTTAACTGAAGTGGGTTGGGTGCCCCCTTGGAGGGTATGAAGCAATGAGGTGAGGTGATAGAGTTTATCTTTTTTTTTTTGCGGTATGCGGGCCTCTCACTGCTGTGGCCTCTCCTGTTGCGGAGCACAGGCTCCGGACGCGCAGGCTCAGAGGCCATGGCTCACGGGCCCAGCTGCTCCTTGGCACGTGGGATCCTCCCGGACCGGGACACGAACCCGTGTCCCCTGCATCGGCAGGCGGACTCTCAACCACTGCGCCACCAGGGAAGCCCGAGTTTATCTTTCGAACGGACCCTTCTGGCTGCGGGCAAACAGCTGGGTGTGTGTGCTATGGTGGTTGAATGTGGAAGTAGGGAGCCTGGGTGGAGGTCAGAACAAGGATGGTGGGGGCTGGTATTAGGGTGGGGACAGGGGAGGAGGAGAGAAGGAACTGGCTTCTGACCTGTTCTGGGGGTAAAACTTGACTCCTGACTTAATGACTGCCAGCAGCAAGGTGGTGACTGGTGTTTGCCTTGAGCTACTGGGTCCGAGGTGGGGCTGTTTACTGAGGAGGGTTTTCTAAGATGGGCAAACCACAGGCACGGGGGTTCTACAAGGCTGTCTGTATGGGTGACCGTGAGCACACTTAAGAGAATGGCCATGGAAAGCATATTTAAGGGCAGCCCCTCCCCCATTGCTAGTTGTTGCCTTTACCTTGCTGTGGTTGTTAGGTTTTTGAGACATACTTATCTTCTAGACATCTGGGCATTGCCTAGGGAGTTGATGATTTCCTCCTAATCAATTAAAAAGGGCCTCCAGACCTACTCTGCATTGCAGAGTGGTCTTTTTAAATTTCTTTGGCATCCCATCAAATAGTTTTGGTTTGCAGGGAATTTACACGAAGACCATCAGTTTCTAGAAGGTTGACAGTTGAAGTGCTGTCACAGCTCCCATCAAAAATACCCCTCGATAGCCAGCAGGCAATTTCTGAGCTAAGAACAGTATTTACTCTGTTTATTTGAGGATTAGTGCAAATCCTGTAATTCCCTATGACCCTGTCAAAGCAAGAGGAGCTTGATTTAATGCCTCAGTCTTGAGCAAAATGCACTCATTTTACCTGTAAATATTTAATGTTCTCTTTTAAGCACCTTTTCAGACATATGTATTCTAATTGCCTTAAAGTTTATTTTTCAAACCATGTGATAACTTTAATTATGAATGAAAATGCCTGTGGTTTCTTTGCTACTGAGTGGGAGCTATACTGCTCTGTAATAACTGCTTATCAGAGAAAAATCATTTTATATAGGCCATGAATCCGTAAAACGGCATGCTGGAAGCCATTGATCATTTTAAAACGCAATGCATATCATTTAGTATGGAAAAGGGTATTTGACATTATTGGATTTCTTTCTTGAAACATCATCTGTAACCATGAACTTTTTCATGAACCCATTACATAAGTAGACTTTCACGATTCACTAGAAGAGTTAAATTGCCTGTATTCGGTGATCTTGACTTAGAACCATTATCATTTTTCTGCATCCTGTTTTTTGAGGGGGTAATGAGGGGGCACTCTGCTGGTGGCAAACATTTGACCAGATCCTTTGCAGGAACAGCTCATTTGTCAGCTCTGCCCGTGCCTGGCCAAGGGAAGCGGAGGTTTGTCGCTGAATGTGTTGGTTCCGTGGGCTGATGAGAAGAGAGCTGCCCAGTGAGTTTAGCAAGTAGAAGCCAGCAGAGCCTGTATTTGAACTCGGTTTTCTTTGTTTTGTTTTTTAAATTCCAAAGCCTAAGTTCTCATTTTACAGCCATACTGTAGATGAGTGTTAATCAATACACTCCATTTTCTTGGGAGTTGAGTTGTTTTCCCACCACTGTTCAGATCCTTGAAAGGTGGGAAGGAACCCTGTCGCTTTTATCTTACAGAGAAGGAATTAGGAGCATGGAGGGAGCCCCTAAATCTTGCGGGGAACTGAAAGTAACTTTAAAAAAATGTGGTCCAAAGTGCAGTTTTTGTTTTAATATCCAGAAGTCAGCTTGTGGGCAGCGCTGCAGTCCCTGAGGGAGAACCCAGGAGGGTGATGAGAATCGAGGGTGACTGTCATGCCATGGCCCTTGGGAGGCCTCCCAGCCATGACCTGGCCCCCAGGGCCTGTGGCATCTGCAGGCCTTGTGTCCCGTCTCCTCACCAGAGTGGGCAGAGGGCTACATTAGAGGCCAGAGTATATGCAGGCTTTGGGAGTAGTTTTCTGTTCTCTAGGTGGCTGACAGAGCTGGGCTGTTGGCCTCCAGAGATGGAAGATGCCTTCCAAGAGTAGAAGTATGCCAAGGTTTCTTTCGCTTTGATTTTTTTTTCCTTGAACATTTTTCTTCCTGACAGAACATCTTATTTTGCAATTTCTTTTCTTTTTGGAGAGGAAATGCAGTACCATTCAGAATTGTCACTGAGTGCCTGCCATGTCCAGCAGGTTCTCAGATCTCTTGTTCTGCCATCTTCAAGTTTTTCCAGTGCATTCTGGTCATTTCTGGTGTCCAAGGGCCTTCTCTTCACTTCGGTTTGGGGAAGCCTCCCATTCCTGGGCCGTGAATGCTCTCTCCTGAGAAGTGCATGGTTATGATGGGAAGTCTTTGGAAAGGGAGATCCAGAAAGGCTGTTCAGAAAACTTTCTAGAGTGGCCCTGAACTTGTACTGAATGGCGCAGTGCAACCTAAGAGATGGGGCACGACAGAGCCTTCTGGAAGGCTGCTCTGGGCTCCCGGGCCACAGAGTTGGGTTTCTGTGGCGGGATGTTTTTTGGCATCCCTTTGCTGTGTGGTTACTCCAGAAAGCAGGCCACACAATGTAGGCCTATTTACAATTCACAAAGACCCTTTCTCGCATCATAATTTCCCTGCTGCCCATTTATTTGGCTCCTTTAAGCGTGTACGTTCTGAGTGGTGCTCCACAGACGGCCTCCCCACCTCAAGCCAGGCGCGCCAGCCCTAAACAATATGGTTACTGTTTAAGCAACCGATGTAAATAATGAGCACCTCCATTACCGAGAGTATAAATACATTGAGACAAGTAAGAGTTCTGTAGAGTGAAAGTTTAGGTTATGCGAAAACATCAACAGCTGTAATTTGTAGGCCCTTGTAGAGAGAGGGGTGTGAGTGATATAAACTGGAGAAAGCCGACGTTTCGTTTATGTATATTTTGTCATTGTGCCAGGAGGTCAACTTTGTTACATTTCTTTTGCTGTGAATTCATCTTGAGGGGGCAGCACCTGCCAGAAAAAAATGTTTTGGCCAAAAGTAAACGTTGCATATTCGGTTAGGTGGCTTGTGTTAAGGAGTGTCCTGGCAAGGCTGGGCCGGGCCTGACTGTCAGCTTTGTACGGGGAGCTGCAGTTGGTTTGCTCCTCTTTTCCTGGTGCTGAAAAAAATAATTAAAGGCCAACCACAAAGCCATGTGATTAAGGTGAATTCAACAGTAAGTAGACAGAGGTATTGGGTTGGCCCAAAAGTTTGTTCGGGTTTCTTGTAAGATGTTACACGTGACAAAGGACCCCAATGTTGGCTCCAAGTACCAAACCTGATGTTTCTCTGCTTTCGGAGCACAGGAGGCTGGTCTGTGTAAGCCAGTACAGTGTTGGCGGGGCTTCTCTTGGTGAATGGGTAGAGTGAAGTCTTCCTCTTTTAATTTTTTGGCCAAAACTGTAACTTGACTATAAAATTAAGTAGTTTTTGTTTTTTTTTTTTTACAATGAGAAACAGGCGAGGCAGAGAGTCACTTGGGTGTGAGGGATGACTGGGTTTTCTCCTCACCGATGCACAGTTCATGCATGTGAACCGGCTCCAAACCAAGGCATGTTTGAGAGGGTCCCAGTGTGGGAGACCACCACACACGTGTGCATGCCTGACCCTCAGAGGTGCTGATTCTGCCTTACGTTTGGAAATGACATTTGTGTTGATTTTCACAGTCACTGTGAATTCGTGGATTAGCTTCTGAGACCTTCCCTGACACCCCAAACGCTCAGCCCAGCGTGGGGCCTTGAGGACATATTTGTATTATGATCACCTATTTGGGAAGATGTACAGATCGGGTGATCTCAACTAGCTATTTGCTAACTCTGTTCCTTTTCTTCCATGTCTCCACTTCCAGGAGAGGACCCACTGATTCATTCCACACGCACATATACACACACACACAGCTGAAGGGATTGTCTAAATTTTAGTAGAAATGAGAATTGAGTGAACTGAACGCCAGGCAGGCCAAACCAGAGTCCAGAGTCAGAGGGAGGTGGGTGCTTGAAGGTATGGGGAATTCCCCTAGCAGCAAGGCCCTGTTTTAAAATATGTCTGGGATTTGTTTTAATCATGTCTGGTAAATACACAGGCTTAGAAATGATTGCCATGAAGCGAGAAGTTTTTGTCCTCATGGAGCCCTAGAAACAGGAGGTGAGCCACACAGGGCCACACAGGAAAGCACCAGGGTCTGGCAGGAGGCAGAGGGGAAAGTGGGCAGGAGCTTTTTTTTTTTTTTTAATAAATTTATTTATTTATGTGTTTATTCCTGGCTGCGTTGGATCTACGTTGCTGCGCGCGGGCTTTCTCTAGTTGCAGTGAGCGGGGCCTACTCTTCATTGTGGTGCGCAGGCTTCTCATTGCGGTGGCTTCTCTTGTTGCGGAGCACGGGCTCTAGGTGCGTGGGCTCAGTAGTTGTGGCTTCTGGGCTTAAGTTACTCTGCGGCATGTGGGATCTTCCTGGACCAGGGATCGAACCTGTGTCACCTGCACTGGCAGGCCTATTCTTAACCACTGCACCACCAGGGAAGTCACAGGAACTTTTAATGTGGTTTTCACAGGAAGAAATGGGCGAAGCAGGGTGAGCAGGCTAAGCAGGTGTAAGGTGTAGGGGCTGCCCTAGGTGTCTGGTCCAGCCCTGGGGTGGTGAGGGCAGATGTTGAGGGTGTGGGAGCCTTGCTTGGTTTGCATATTGTCCAGCCCAGGGCATGGGGGTGGGGGGACAGCCTCTCCAGGGTCAGCAAGACCTCAGATGTCAGAAATATAGAAAATAAAAAGGAGTGATTAATATAGTCCCTTCCTCAGGGAGACCCCAGGTAGAGAAGGGCTGGAGGAAGGACCTGGGGGAAGCAGCCAGCTTTCCACAGGGCCTGAGCACAGACTCCCAGCCACACCCAGGTCCATGCATGGTCCAGGTGCCCTGGAGGGCATCCCCAGGGTCAGCATTCCTACCATTCCCCATGTGACTGCCCCACGGGGGACTGGTTGGGGGGCTAAAAGCGGTGCAGTGCTGGGCAGGGGATTCTGTAGGCTCTTGAGGGACAGTGCGGGATGAAGTGGATCAGTGTGGGTGAGTGTGTCCTTTTCCACCCTGAATTCTACACTGAAGCCACTGCCCCAGCATCACCAGTCCTCCCAGCCACCCCTCCTTCACCCCGAAGGCAAAAGGGATGGTGAATGCTTCTCTCCTGCTTGTCACTGAGCTCAGTTGAACTTCACTAGCTCCGTAGTCCTTGATGTGAACCCACACGTTGTACTTCTGCCGGGAAAAGAGCTGAGTGACGCGCCCAACACCAGCGGTCCTCACCTTCCCCTGAGAAGCTCTACATGAACATCTTGTATGTTTGTTCTATGAGAAGATAGCCCCTTCATTCATAGTCCATTACCTGTTAAATTGCCAAATCATAAACCTGTGTGCAAAGATATTGATTACAGCCTCGCTTGCAGTAGCAAAACAGCCACATGGAAACAAAGTGGATGCACAGCTCCAGGGGAAGCAAATCCTGGTGCATTCATACCGTGGACCTGCATTCATACTGTGACTGTCAGTTGCTGCTAAAAAAATGGAGTAGAGCTCTGTCGATAGCTGATACTTCTGGAGAAGAGAATGGAAGGATGCTCACCAAACTGTGCAGTGGTTACCAGATTATTTGGAATGAAAATGTGAGCCAAGGAGGAGTGGAGATGTATGTCTCTGTATCTATCTATCTATGTAGATATAGATAGATATACATGTATAGATATATACACATACAGATACATATATATAGATAGATATGTTGCTATCTGAGGATATATAACTATGTATATATGTTACCACAGAAATTCACTTTATTTGGAGTTTTAAGTTTATTTATTGGATTTATTTGGATATTTTAGTTGGATCACAGAAATGTCTTACCATACTGGGCGTCAGAGTTTATTTACTTTACATGTATGTGATACTTATGCAGAGAAAAAACAAGCAACATCATTGTGAGAAGAAAAAGTGGTGAGAAAAATTTCAAACCACACGTTGCCAGCAGACTCTTTAACTGTGTGCACCCAGCTTGACACACACAAGGCAGAGAGATGGTCCAGGTAGTTATGAGATTGTGATGGCTCTTCGGTGCATCTTAGTGCATCCCCCTGCCTTTTACACTACTATGGTTCTGGACAAACAAGTCATCTGGGGATGTTGTGCTTTCTCTTTTCTTGAACTTGAGATGCCATAGTCTCACATTTGCATGTGCTGGAAACCGGTGCCCAAGGCGGCAGCTTGGGGGACGGGCTCATGCTCTGTTGTTTACTTCCTGTGGGTCTTACCTTCAAGTCTCCCAGGCTAGGGGAACTGAGTATGCAATTCTATGGGAAACGGGCTTCATCATTCACACTCCACTATGCAAATAGTTTATATGCTGTTGTCATTAAAGGCCCTGACTTCGGAATTCTAATTGGACCTCAGAAACGTATTACCCGATGGGGTCTCAGCATTCCTTACCTGTCTGCATCCTCGTCCTAAGAAGGAGCTGATGGGCATAGTGTGGAAAGTTGGGGCTGTTGATTCTGCGTGTAGCAGGACTTTAGACTCACCCTCAGGCTGCTTCCTGTTGACTTAAAAAAAAAACTATGGAGTGAACAGCCTCGGGGGCGCTGTAAGACTGTGGCAGGGCTCGGGATTCAGCCCAGCACCCCCTCCCCCTTCCACCATCTTCACTGTGTACTTTTTCCCACCTGGTCCAGGCCTTTCTGTATCTGTCCACATGGTTTCTCTGTGCCCCACCCAGCCTGCCTCCCAGGCTCATCACCCTCCCCCCTCCCCCCCCTACCCACCCCCGCAGAGGACCAGCCACCTTACAGGCAGGGTTTTATGGACCTTGGTGCTGAGCAAGAGCTGCAGGAGGGTGGGGCTCCTATGTGGACATCCTGCACCTCTAGGCCCCTGCAGTGTCACGCTTGGGATTCGCTGAGTAAACGAAGGAATCCAGGTTCTTGTTATTGTGGGTGGGATCTTACAACAGCCTGGAGTCTGTCCTTGGAGGTACCTGTGAGTTTCCTTCACCTACATAAGTGGCTAGGTCCTCTGCCCGGCAGGTGTAAGAAGGACCAGCTCTGAGATCGTGCAACAGGGGAAAGAGGATCCCTGGATGGCACTCTTCCTCTACTTCAAGTACCCTCTTTCCATGCGGAGTAAGGGCTAAAAGCAGATTATAAAGTTTTACAGGAGTTACAGCCTGGTGAGAGTGAGCAGGGGCTGCCCAGCAGGAGAGGACCGGCCTGCTCTTTGCTCTCCTACAGGAGATGAATGCCACCCCCCAGACAGTGGCAGTGGTCTCCTGTCTGCACCTCCACCTTGCTAGCACTTAGCAACTTCTCTTCTTTTTAAAAGATACTGTGTTCATTTGCTAGGGCTGCAGGAACAAAGCGCCAGAGCCAGGGGGCTTAAACAACTGATGTTTATCCTCTCACAGCCCTGGAGGCTAGAAGTCCCAGATCAAGGTGCGGGTGGGGTCCGTTCCTTCTGAGAGGCCTCTCTTGTTGGTTTGTAGACAACCACCTTCTCCCTCTCTTCACATGGTCTTCCCTCCGTGTGTGTCTATGTCCTAATCTCTTCTTATAAGGACACTAGTCATGTTGGATTAGGACCCACCCTAAAAACCTCATTTTACCATAATCACCTCGTTAAAGACCCTACCTCCACATGCAGTTCCATTCTGAGGTGCTGGGAATTAGGACTTCAACACGTGGGTTTGGGAACACAGTTCAGCCCGTAACAGATGCCAACCTGAGAGAGCAGGAGAGTGAGGCTCACACTACCTTGTGGCAGACTGAATGCTTGTCCAGGGTGAGAAGTCCTGGACTTCTAAGGGTTGGGCTTCTTTGGCCTCACCTTCTGTTGTCCCCACCACTAACACTTTGGAGAGGGCTCTGGCCAAGGTGGGGGCCTCCCTCCTCCCTGTGCAAAGTGGCCAGGCCATGTGGGGCTTAGGTAGCCCTGTTCAGCTCAAACATACTATGCCCACCCCACCCCCTCACCTCCCCACTCCTCCCAGGAGAAGTGAGGTCATTGCCAAGGCCAGTCCTCACAGGGACCTTGTTCCATGTGTGTGCCCCGCATGACAAACAGTACTGGTCAGGCGATTCCAGCCTTCCTGGACACTCTGGCCCTGCTGTGCCCTCCATCACCTCCTAAGCCTGTGCTGTGAGCACAGAGAGTGTGGTCCCCGCTTTCCAGGCCACCCATGATGCAGGTCACAGGGCACCACGTGGCAGCCTTCATTCCTGGGCACACAAACTTCTGTCGGGAGTGCCTGGGAGGCACCTTGTGTTAATGCCCTGTTGGAGGTTGAATTTACCCACGTGTTAGCCATCTGTGGGCTGCAGGATGTCACATGTCAGGGCTTCCTCCTCCTGGTGTGGCTGCACCAGGGCTTAACGTGAAGTACACGGTGGCCTGGGGCTGGGGCACGCCTCTGCCTGGAACGTGCCAGAGTGCAGAGCAGGGAGGGGCTTCAAGTGTGGCTGTGTGTCTCGGCTTCTCCTGTAGAACTGTTCGACCGTGTATCACAGGTAAGTAATACCTGTGAAAACATCTGCTTAAGCATCATGCAAATCCACACCTGTCAATCCGGCAGGCCCTTCGGGTCTTTCCAGTCGCTTCTAAGAAGGCATTTGCCTTCTCATGCTTCTCATGTTTGTGACAGATACCCTTGTACATGAATGCTTTGGGATGAGCTTGGTTTTCACTGTGAAATAGGTAGGGTGGCTGTGAAACTTTCCCAGAGAGGTGGGAACGGGTGCCAAAACACTCTTGAACTTCAGGAAATCATTGTGCCCCATTCCAGATTCTGTCACCGGGCAGCCTCAGCAATGATGGTGGAAAGGCTCTGCCCAGAGTGGTGGGTGTGGCAGCCTCGCGAGGTGGGAGGGGGTCACCTTGTGCCGCTCCCTTGCATTTGGTCATGTCAAGGGGGGGAGCCCAGCTGTCTCCTTGACTGACTGTTGCCAGGAGTTAACAGCACAGCTTGGTTGGTGTTTTTCCTCTTGGTGCATAGTATCAGTTTTAACTAAATTGCCACGCATTGGGTGTCTGAGAGAGGCACACATTGTCAGTTACAGCTGTCCTTACTTTAGACACTGTTTGGGGTCAGGAATGTGTTAAAGCCAATTCCTAGTGATGTTACTCCCATTCCATTAAAGGCTAGCGTTAGCCCTTGGGATGTCACAGTGGGGTTCACGGAAGCTCCTGGGCCTGGTCCGGGGGCACATGTGCTTTCAGACACACGCAGTAGTGAGGATGCCCACGACCTTTGCCCTCCCTTGCTGCCCACCAGTCCTCAGAAACCACATATCAGTGGGTTGTTAGAAGTGAATCGCGCCGGCAGGCTGCTGACCAGGATTTGGTTCTGGCCCAGGACTACCCCCTTAGAACAAGCTGCAGACAGCCTGGCTCCTCCCTTTTATAGCCCCCTCCGCCCCCTTCCCCCACCTCCCCCTTCTACCCCTCCCCTTCCCCTCCTCCCTTCCTTTTTCTCTCTGGAGTTGGGAGGGGGTCAGTGGTTTGTCAAAAGGGATCCAGAGACCTGTGAAGCAAAATCGTCGCTTTTGCCAGAAGAGTGACTGAAAGTGCGTGTGGTTGCTTATAAAGAAGCAGAAATAATAGGAAGCAGAGAAAAGCAGGCGCCCGATTATTGCTCATAGGTCACAATGACAGAGGGCAGAGGAACAGCCCACAGATCCTAGCCTCGAAGGACCATAAGCTCTATGTGGTTTATGAGCAAAATGATAGGTTTCGTACCAACATTCCCACTGAGCAGATTAGCTGCATTTTTTTTTCAGAGAATGTCGGCATAAAAGAATACCTGCCAAGGAGGGAGGGAAGAAGGAAGGGACTTGTAGACAATCTGGGGACCCCTGAAGGAAGCAAACCATTGAGATGGCAAGAAGGTGTTGAGATTCTCAGGAGTGCCTGAACCTGTCTTCCTCTTAGGGCATGTGCAGTTTCTAAGTGAGAGAGAGCCCTGAGATTCAAGTGAAGAAATAGTGTTACACCAGTGGATTCTTTTAAAGGAGTTGTCATTTCTGTAAATGGACCTGAATTGAGCATCCAAGTCACAGATCCTGTGTCTGGTGTGGCTCCAGTGACATGACCGTGGGCAGAATGTCCAGAGCAGCTGTGGCTGATGTGTGGTCCCTGGACCCGCAGCATCAGCATCAACTGGAAACTTGCTGGAATTGCAGATTCCTGGGCTCCACCCCAGACCGGCTGAGCAGGAAACCTGGGGGTGGACCCAGTGCTCTTTCAACAGGCCCCCAGGTGATTCTGATGCTGGCTCAGGTTTCAGATCCACTGGGCAAAGGGGGTTGCCCCGCTGTCCAGGGACAGCCTGTAGGGCCACGTGGGGACCTGCAGCGCCTCTCCCTGGCAGCCATTGGCGTCACCCGGGGAGCTTGGGCTGCAGCCTGATCGTAGGATATAAAAATCCCCTGTGGTTCTGGAGTGCCCCCAGGGTGGAGAACCAGCTCTTCCCAGTTGTGTGGGGCACTTCTCCATTAGAGGTGCTCCATCATTAGGTCAGAATGTGAACTGGCTCCATGGCCCAGGCAGGTGGTCTTCCTGGCTGTTTCTTGAGCTCTGCTTTCTCTGTATGAGATGCAGAAGGGCAGATGATGGATGTTCAGATGACTAACTCACCAGTGAGGCATTTAGGAGTTCTGAAATATGAAACCACTTTTCATGTCTTTTCAGGGAAGAAGATGTAAGCCGTCTCGTTTGTCAGCAAGTATTCCACAAACTTGAAAAGTGGCCTTTCGCATCCACTCAGCACACCGAGATGTTTCATGTGCTGATGATGTGAGGTTTGGGGCCGCAGCTGGAACAGGGTGTCCTGTGCCCGGCCACCTGAGGGAGCTCTGTCTGTGTGTGACATGTGATATGTCCCGTGTTGGGGACCACTGGAACAGAATCCTTCCTCAGTCCCCCCACGTGGTGCAGCAGCTCTGCTTAGCTGCTCAGACCACAGCCTGTCTCCTCATGTTTAGAGCAGAGTTTTGTCTGGTTTCTCTTGCCCTGCCCCCTAAATATTCTGGATATCGAATATGGCACGGGTCTTACCCCAAGTTCTGTTCTCCTGCTGTCCCTCTCATTGGGAAGCAGGTGTTTGCGTTTTTGGTTTTGGTAAGCTCCAGCTTTCTGTACCAGGCCCTGAGCTAGGTGCTGGGGTGAGGTGCTCAGCAAGTGGTTGGGAAGATTTGGTGGTCTGAATTCATGTGTCGGGCGTAAGCAGAAATCTCTCTCTCTTTTTTTTTAAGAGAGTTACTTTAAAATTGCTTAATGTGTATCTTCCTTTACACTTTCGTTTTTGGTGGCCTTGTTATCATCTGAACGGTTTCAGGTAGAAGTCAGTGGAGTCTTCTATGCAGATAAATCCAGCTCCTAGGATCAGAGGCCCCACCTCTCAGCATAACTGTTCCCACACCAGCTGTCAATGGGAAGACCTGGCGAAACCTTGGCGTGACCTCCTGTGGATTTGGATAAATTGCTTACTTCCTCTTTACCTCAGTTTACCTGTCCAAAGCATGGATATAATAATGACTACTTCATGGGGTCATTGAAAGGAATAAAAAAGATAATATTGTAAAATTCTTAATACATTCCCTAGCGTGCGATAAGTATTCAGCAAATGAGAAGCTTAGTAGTTGCTGATGGAGTTAGAGGTGGATTCCTTGCTTATGATGCAGTGAGAGCTGTCAGTTGAAAAAGTAGATTAAATCAGGAAACATTCAAAAGACTCCTACTTCGCACATTTAATTTTAACTCATTATGTGCGTTAATTTACTGATACTTTAATTGAGGGGAGCTCTGCATAAGTGCCATGTCATCCTTCTCTCATCAACCACACCCAAAGCACATTTTCAGTGATTTCCAGCTTTTGATTTCTTTAAAATGAAGTAAAAACTCCTAGATATTTAGAATGTGCAGAATCCTAATAGATTTTCACCCCCACCAATGTTTTATAGTTGTCATGTGCACAAGTACCTGATTATTTTTTAAGCAGACACCTTTATTTATTTCCTAAAGTATTCATCTTAGTTTTTCTAACAACAACTTTCTTCTTGTTAACAGTTCTGTGTCATCACATTTAGTAATAGTTAACTAAGTAGCACAGTATAATAACATTACAATGGGCATAAACAGGTTTGGTCCAAAGAAGACATACAGATGGCCAATAGCCACATGAAAGGATGCTCAACATCACTAACTAGAGAAATGCAAATCAAAACTACAGTGAGGTACCACCTCACGCCAGTCAAAATGGTCATCATTAAAAGTCTATAAATAGTAAGTGCTGGAGAGGGTGTGGAGAAAAGGGAACCCTCCTACACTGTTGGTGGGAATGTAAATTGGTGCAGCCACTATGGAAAACAATGTGGAGTTTCCTCAAAAAACTAAAAATAGAGTTAACATATGATCCAGCAGTCCCACTCCTGAGCATGTACCCAGACAAAACTATAATTGGAAAAGATACATGCACCCCTGTGTTCATAGCAGCACTATTCACAATAGCCAAAACATGGAAGCAACCTAAATGTCCATCGACAGATGAATGGATAAAGAAGATTTATGTGGTACATATATACAATGGCATATTACTCAGCCATAATAAAGAATGAAATAATGTAACAACATGGATGGACCTAGAGATTATCATACTAAGTGAAGTAAGTCAGAAGGAGAAAGACAAATACCATATGATATCACTTGTATGTGGAATCTAAAATATGACACAAATGAACATATCTATGAAACAGAAACAGACTAGACATAGTCTCTAGACATAGAGAACGGACTTGTGGTTGCCAAGGGGGAGGAAGGTGAAGGGAGGGATGGAGTGGGAGTTTGGGATTAGCAGATACAAACTATTACCTATTGAATGGATAGACGACAAGGTCCTACTGTATAGCACAGGGAACTATATTCAATATCCTGTGATAAACCATAATGGAAAAGAATATGAAAAAAGAATATACATATGTATAACAATCACTTTGCTGTACAGCAGAAATTAACACAACATTGTAAATCAACTATACTTCAATTAAAAAAAAAACAGGTTAGGGACAGCAGCTGACCCTTGGTGGCGTAGGGCTTGGCTGGTGCAAGCGGGGACACTGAGAGGACCAGGCACCAGCCAGGGGTGGAACTCAGGCATCCAACTATTGGCGCCTTCTCAGAAAAAGTGGAGAGGATCTTATGGCAAATCAGCCCGGGCTTGTTTGGCAATAGACATACTTCTGTCATATTATCATAAAGTACAGTGATCTCATTGACCTCCCCCATCAGGTCTAAATGGAATTTGTCCTTCTCCCTCTCCAAACCACCACTGCATCTTCTCCCTAATTCTGTTCATAAATCACTGCTGGGCCCTTTCTCAACTCCCTGCACTCAGACACTTAGTCACAGAGCAGCTGGTTCTACCACTGAAATGCACATAATAGGCAATTTTACTTTTTAACATCCAATAAAACTGAACCCTGTACTGAATTCCACCAGGGTCTCAGCGGCCTCAGTATAGTTATTGTGGGGTGATGTGTGCTCCTCGGCAGTGCGTATGTGTTGTGCTTTCCCATTAGTTCTATCCCAAGAAGAATGTTAGCTGAGGATAATGTGTACCTTTATCCTTTCAGGGTGGACAGTATTGATGATGGGATGGGATTCAGTTGAACGTTTCAATGGATTTTCATCATCTCATCTCTTTTCCTTCTTCATTCAACTCACAGAATGCTTCCCGTGGAGGTGAAAGGTGTGTGTGTGTGTGTGTGCGCACGTGCTCACATGCCCTCGTGAGTGCTGCTTTCCCTGAAGACACAGCCAGAGCACGTTGGTGTTTCTTCCTCTGCTGCCCCCTTTGCTTGTGTCTGCATTTTGGATTTCCAGTTCTCATGCCAAGGGCGTGTGACTGTCTAGTCAGGAGTTGCAGCTTCTCTGGGCTTCTGGCTTGAGGTGAGAATGGAGAGTATCATTTAGGGGCGGAGGGAGAGAGGGAGGGGAGCTAAATTTGATGGAGGACGAGGGCAGATGGGAGAAGGTGGACCTCAGGGGCAGCTCCAGCTCTGCCACTGACTACCTTGGGCTGCCTTTGGATCCTCACCTGTGTACCTGGGTCCCAGGTGGGGGGACTAATGCCGGATGAGGAGCCTCTCAGGTTTGCTTCTCTTTCCTCCTGCAACTCAGTGCCTGGGAAGGGGGTGGATAATCAAAGCATGTCATCCCATGACCCTTGTCAGCCTAGTGTGGGTGTTCCGAGATCAGTGTTGGTGCTGTGTGACTGTCTGTGTGGTGGCAGCAGGCCTGTGTGTGTGCTGTGTGTCACAGTGTGTGCCAGGGATACCGACAGAAGGATTCTGAGGGGACTGGAGAGCAGTCACGTGGCTTTTGAAGACCAGAAGCCCTTTAATAGGTTGTAGCGATTAAACACTATTCATGTATTACTGTGAAGTACTCTGGATAAGTAAGAGCTCTTTTGTGAGAAACAGGAGGATTAAGGGCGCATACCTTATTCCTGCAGAGCATTTGGTTTAAGCTTTTAAATCATAAAAGAAAGAAAAAGGAATTTTCCCGAGGTGGGTAAAATACTAACAGAGAAGGCTGGATAATGCAAATGAAGCTTTCAAGTGATCCAGTTCGTTAAAATAGAGGAAAACAACTCAAAAGTCGAGGGCTAAAGGAATTTAACAGCTGTTTTCATTCATACTTCTCATCTCCAGAGCTCGGGACTGCAACCCTACTCTTAATCCATTGCTGTAGTTTCATCCCTAAAGATTTGCTTTTGGTGGTGGATTCCAGGACCTGGGGTGGCCTGGGAACTTTGGGGATGTCTTCAGGAATCAGCTCCCTGCAAGAGCGGGCTGAAATGCAAAGCAACGGCTTGAAGGCAGGCCCAGGAGCACAGGTAATTAGGGGTTTTAGGCACTGGGAATTAGGCTCTTGCCAAACTGCCACATCCTGACGCGGAGACGTGAGTGGCCTTTCTGTCTCTGTGCCCAGGCTGGGAGAGAGCCTTGGTCCTCTCTGCCTGTTACTTCCTGTGGGCCAGCCGCCAGGGTGGAAGCCATGGGCCCTGGGAGGCCCGCAGCTGGGCCACAGGTTAAGAAGAGGCTGCCAAGCAAAGGCCCTCCAAGGACATCTAGGTGACTTTGCAGCTGTAGGGGCAGGGCTTTGCCAAGACAGCTCCTGGGTTATAATGACGTGTAAATTGGCCCAGTTTCAACTCAGGCGGTTGTAGGAAGACAGAGGACAGAGCAGGCAAAGGCAATGTTGACCTAAACAAAGAGGTAGACTGACGCCAGCTCAAAATTGTCAAAAAGATGAGTTTCTTTGGGAACAGCAGAGGAATTGCAGTTTGGCACACAAATGCCACAGCAAGCTACAGACGAGTCCGCTGAGGGTTTGGGGTAGGCTGTATTTAAGGGCAGGGAATGTAAAGAGGAGAGAATTCAGAGTCAGTTAAAATCAAAAAACAAACAGAGACTGGCTTGGAAGTTCCCCGAGCAGACAAAACCAGTCCAGTCATACAAACAGGGTTCAATACAGCTTAGTTTTCCAAGACCAACTCGACGTGGGTCACTTTCTTGTTGGTGTCTCTGGAAACAGTAAGCAAAACTTCCCGAGTTTGGTGATAGGAGGCAACCCCTGATCAACTCCCTATCATTTAGAAAACGGATAGAATCTACCTATTTATCTATCTACCTATCTATAAATAAATAATGTATCAAAATATAAATATAGAAATAAATCAGGCATTTCCGAGAAGTCAGCCCCTCATCCCTTCAGTTTTGTTTTCTTAGGGCACAAGGGTGAGATTTTCCAGTTTAGAATAAAAATCTTTCACAAGACAAAGATGTTATTAAGTGCTTTCCACCATGATCACTGAGTTAGGCAAGGCTCACAGTGGGGTCCAGCCCTGCTCCGCACGCTTGCAGAGGTGGGTGCAGTTGGTATTGTTCCCATTTCCAGATGTGCAGACTGAGCCACAAGGAGCTCTCCTGACATCAGACGTTTAGAAATGAGTGTGTTTCTGGTGGTGGTAGCCTCCATGGGGTCAGTCAATTAAAAATAAAATCTAAAATGTTTTCACCCAGAGAAGAGATCCCAAACAGTGTATGACATGGGCCCTGAAGCCCACTCCCTGACTCGGGGAGATTCTAAAGGCATCTGTGAAGCCTTTAGTCAGAATAATTCTTGAAAGTGACTGAGGCTCCATGGAAAGTACAGATCACTTAGCTTTGTGTGCAAGGCTCCAGACGGTCCTGAGTGGATACACATTCATGTTCACCCAGGTGTGGCGTGTGGTCCCACAGAGGACATGGCATGTAGGGCGTTTCTCCACTTGGAGCCTTCTATGTGGGTGTCCCTCCAGCAGCCCATTGGGTCCTTCTCTGGAGTTCTCATCTAGCTTGCGTGGATTTTTTTTTTAATTGTGATTAAAAACACAACATAAAATTTAGCATCTTAACCATTTCTGAGTGTACAGTTCAGTCGTGTTAAGTATATTCACATTGTTGTGCAACCAGCTTCCAAAACATTTTCATTTTGCAAAACTGAAACCCCTTAAACAACTCCCCATTTTCCCCTTCCCTGGCCCTTGGGAACCATCTTTCTACTTTCTGTTTCTATGGATTTGATTGCTCTAGATACTTCACAGGAATCATATAATATTTGTCTTTCTGTGACTGGTTTATTTCACTTAACATGATGTCCTCATGTTATCTATGTTGTAGCGTGTGTCAGAATTTCCTTTTTAAGGCTGAATAATGTTTTGTTGTATGGATGTACTACATTTTGTTTATCCATTCATCCATTGATGGACACTTGGGTTGCCTCTACCTTTTGGCTATTGTGAATAATGCTCCTGTGAACACAGGTGTACAAATATCCCTTCAAGACCCTGCTTTCAGAAGTGGAATTGCTGGATCGTATAGCAATTATATTTTCAATTTTTTGTAGAACCACCATATTGTTTTCCACAGCAACTGTACCATTTTACATTCCCACCAACAGTGCACAAGGGTTCCAATTTCTCACATCCTCGCCAAAACCTGTTATTTTCTGTCAAGTGGTATTTCGTGGTTTTGCTTGCATTTCTCTAATGATTAGTGATCTTTGCATGTGTCTGTTGACCATTTGTGTATCTTCTTTGGAGAAATGCCTATTTTTGTTCTTTGCCCATTTTCTGGTCAGTTCCTTCAAGTCTTCATGAGTCAGCGTCCCTGCATGGCCCTGGAACACTCTGAGCTTTTTCCCTGAGTCATTGCTCCGGGTGGTCCCTTCGCTTCCCTGGTGGTCAGGGAAATCAGGAAAACCTCACATTCTTTCCACCTGGGCTCTCCTGGCACACATCGCCCACTCGGGCTGGACTCAGTCCATTTCCCATGGGCAAAAGGGGAAGTGTTTCTGGCGCTATTTCATAGATGTTCTGTGAGCCCTTCCCTCTCTATTGCCTCTCTCCCTTCTTTCTCTCTTTGCCAAGCACCATAGTTGAAGTTGCCTGTGTTTTGATGGCCTTTGAAGAAGCTACACAGCACAGAGAAAGTGCTGCCCTTACATCCTTGGGCTAAAAAAGTAGTTTCTTCTGCTCCTGGGTGAGTCTCAGCAGGGGTCTCAAACTTAAATGCCTGCAGGGCTCAGGTGGGTAATATAAATGCCGATTGTGTGCTCCACCTAAAACCCTCCAAATTAAGGGAAGGTTTATTTGTGATGGGCTTTGTTGACCAGTCAAAGGACCTGATGACAGCTGCCAGTCTTTTTTTTTTTTTATAACGTCTTTATTGGAGTATAATTGCTTTACAATGGTATGTTAGTTTCTGCTATATAACAGAGTGAATCAGCTATATGTATACATCTATCCCCATATCCCCTCCCTCTTTCGTCTCCCACCCACCCTCCCTATCCCACCCCTCTAGGTGGTCACAAAGCACTGAGCTGATCTCCCTGTGCTATGCAGCTGCTTCCCACTAGCTATCTATTTTACGTTTGGCAGTGTATATATGTCAGTGCTACTTTCTCACTTCGTCCCAGCTTACCTTCCCCCTCACCGTGTCCTCAAGTCCATTCTCTACGTCTGCATCTTTATTCCTGTCCTGCCCCTAGGTTCGTGAGAACCATTCTTTTTTTTCTTAGATTCCATATATATGTGCTAGCATATGGTATTTGTTTTTCTCTTTCTGACTTACTTCACTCTGTATGACAGACTCTAGGTCCATCCACCTCACTACAAATAACTCAATTTGGCTTCTTTTTATGGCTGAGTAATATTCCATTGTATATATGCGCCACATCTTCTTTATCCATTCATCTGTTGATGGACACTTAGGTTGCTTCCATGTCCTGGCTATTGTAAATAGTGCTGCAGTGAACAGTGTGGTACATGACTCTTTTTTTATGGTTATGGTTTCCTCAGGGTATATGCCCAGTAGTGGGATTGCTGGGTCATATGGTATTTCTAGTTTTAGTTTTTTAAGGAACCTCCATACTGTTCTCCATAGTGGCTATATAAATTTACATTCCCACCAACAGTGGAGGAGGGTTCCCTTTTCTCTGCACCCTCTCCAGCATTTGAGCTGCCAGTCTTAACTTCCGGTTACCTGAAAGGGCATCCTGGGGCACAGCCCTCTCTGCCTGGAAGCCAAGACCTCATTGCTCTTAGTGGCCCACACACCAGCAGCATCACATCGCCTGGGAGCTGTTTGGAATGCAAAAGCCTGGGCCCCGCCCCACAGAGTCAGAATCTGCACTTAAAAAGCTCTTTGGGTGGTTTGTATGCTCATTAAAGTATGAGAGGGCTGGTCCAAAGGGATTACCTCAGAGTAGACACTCGGGCTCCTGGCTGCTACCCAGAGAATGGAAACTTAATGTTCACACAAAAACCTGTCTACAGATGTTCTTAGCACTTTATTTGAAATAGCCCAAAACTGGAAATAGCGCAGATGTCCTTCAGTGAATGAATGGATAAACCAACTGTGGTCCACCCATACCATGGAATACTGTTTTTCAAAAAAGAGGAAATAACTATCTCTACAGGCACCAAATTAGATGACTCTCAAAGGCATTCTGTTGAGTGAAAGGAGCCAGTTTCAAAAAGTTATGTAGGGGAGGAAAAAAACTTCTTCTACTCTCATAGATTCGGTGACTGGAGCCTGGGAATTAAACTGACAGAAGGCAACAGGAGAAAAGGCATACTGACTTTACTGATGTTGACATTTTTATGTGCACGATGACATCACAGAAAAAAAGTGAAAACTCAAAGATTGGTCAGGCTTGGGTTGTTATATACCATATAAACAAAGGATGATAAATTGTGGAGACATGATTAGACAAAGGAAAGCGGTTTGGGTTTCTAGGGGTGGTAGATTGTGAGGAAGTGACTAGGAAATATATGTGGGAAACCAATGGTAGGTAAGGGTTATTTAGTAAGATTTGTTTATGCAGATTCATCTTGGTGCCACCTGTATCTATGGTGACAAGGGTTGTTCTTCCCTTCATGGTCTGAGAGATGGGGACAGCTTCACAAAGAGAAATATATGTCCTGCTTTTAGGCAGATGGGGAGGGCAGAGAGCTCTTCCTGTCTCTGCTGTTTCCCAGTTATCTTCAGCTCAAAATAATTCTTATGCCAAAGTGGCATATTTGGGGGTGGCATCTTCTAATCCCCTTCAGGTACATACTGTGTGATTCCATTTTTCTCAAAAAGATACAACTATAGTGATGGAGAAAAAAGTCTGGTGTGTGTGCGTGTGTGTGTATGGTGTGGTGTGGGTGTGACTGTAGAGGGAGAGCATGAGAAGAGTTTTTTGGGTGATGAGACTCTTTTATAAATTGACTGTGGTTGTGATGAAATGAATCTATTGTGTTAAAATGCATAGACCTGGACACCAAAAGACAAAAGTCAGTGAAAATGCAAACAAAACAAAAACCAAAACCCAGTGCTTCAATGAATAACCATGTCCACGTATCATTTCACATACACGTGAGTTCATTTTGTAGGACACATTTCCTACAGGTGGAATTGTTGGGTCACAGGTATGTGCCTTTGTTAGTGTCAGATCTAGGTCACGGTCCTGTGTGGAGTTTGTCCCAGTTATACACCTCCTGCCGTGTCTCCACCCTCCCTCAGCCTGGCCTGGCCATTGGGTGACGTAGCCTCGTGGTCTTTGCCAGGTGATGGGGAAAACCATCACAGTTTTTTTTTTTTTTTTTTTTTTTTTTTTTGCGGTATGTGGATCTCTCACTGTTGTGGCCTCTCCTGTTGTGGAGCACAGGCTCCGGACGCGCAGGCTCAGCGGCCATGGCTCACGGACCCAGCCGCTCCGCGGCATATGGGATCCTCCTGGACCGGGGCACGAACCCGTGTCCCCTGCATCGGCAGGCGGACTCTCAACCACTGTGCCGCCAGGGAAGTCCCCATCACAGTTTTTAAATGTCAGGTGAGCTTTGTTTTGTGGGCCACTCACAGGACGGAGACAGACAAGTGGACCATCATTTTCTGGGATGGTTTTCTACGGCAAAGGTTCATCCATTTGACCTTCAGGTCAACTGAAAGAACTAACTCCTTTCAGCAGCCTGTCAGCAGTAGTTTAGCTCTTTTTGTGCGCTTGTCATTCAGGACTTGGTGGTGGAGCCCCAAGGCCCCGCCACCCCTTAGGACCTGGCGACACTCCACCTGTCAGCAGGTAAGATGGCTTCGGGGATTTTGGACAAATCACAGCAGCACTGGATCTCTGGCTTCTTTTTCCAGTCCATCTTTTTCTAGCCCTCCTGCACACCACAGGGGCCCTCACCTCTGACAGGCTTCTCCGGTTGGCCTGTTCGCCCCTCCAGTGCCTTCCCCAGCGGATGCTGCCTCTTCTCCCCGTGTGGGGCAGCAGCATGGCTTGCGAGAGCACCGTTTCTGTCCTCAACGAGGAGAGCGTATCCACTCCGGGAGGCTTGCTGTCATCTTTCCCTCATGACAGCTGCCATCTAGACTTTCTCAGGGTCTCTCTAATTCACTTCCCCTTTTAGCACAAAGCCTTGGGGACAGTCACGTCCAAAAGGAGCTTGGAGAGAGGATAACCTGAAAGCTTTTCAGGCCATATCCGGCACCTTACGGGGTGCTTCCTGTGTTTAGGCCATCCTCAGCATCCTCAGGGAACGCACCCTGGGGAGGCAGAGCTGCGTGGGGACCCCATGGCTGCCTAACCTCCTCTAAGGGATGTGTCTGTGCTCAGTAGACTTGTCATAGATGCCTGGGCCCAGTTTATCTAAACTCTTCTGTGCTTTACGTTCTTTACACGTGAGAGTAAAGATGGGAGGAGCAGCGAGGCGGGTGGGAGTATGATCCAGTTTCCTGTGTAGGCTGCTGGTGTGCAGAGTTTCAGGAGCTGCCTCATTGGATGCCTTGGTCCGACATCTCCATTTTGGCCAAACTTAACCCTCCAGGATGGAGAGATTCCAGACCTTTACTCCCCTCGACTTTTACATGGTGTTAGACTTGGCGTCTGTTTTGGTGCCTATTTTAAACAGGGCTGTGGCCCGTTATGAGCTCCTTACCGTTGGCAAGCCAGTGCACCTGGAAGAAAGGCTTGTTTGCGTAAATAACGAGTCTCTTTGGAAACATGGCTGTGAACTTTACGGTGGCCTAGTCACGAAGTATGAAACCAGCTTGGAAAGAGTTTGCAGGTTGGGGTTGTGTGTTGGAGCTGGTGTGTCCACAGCGTGAGCCCCTGGCCCCTTCGCCTCCTTCTGTGTCTCCTTCACTGTCCAGCCTGCGTTGCAGTCTCACTGACCTTCCTTCTGTTTCATGTTTGCATTTTTATTGCAGTGGGAAAACACAGGAAGGTGAGAACACAAAGTTTTTCCTGCCCTTGTGTAAGGACACGTTTCCTCCAGTAGTTCCAATATCTGGGTAACTCAAGTCTCTGTAGCCAGCAGTACCGTCCCCACCTTTGTCTGTAACCATAGCTGGGGTACCAAGAGGGGGCTAGCCCGTGGGTGCTGTATAACACACTGATGATGGCAACATCTGCAATGATGTCACTGTCTGAGAAGCCAAATGATTATGAGAAACAAATAGAAACATGGCCAGTGTCACAGAGAAGGAAAGCGAGGCCCCAAGATTGGTCCTGCCCGCTCCTTCCCTTCTCAGTTACCACCTCTCGCTGCTGAGGGGCCCCAGGTCAGGAATACCTGTTGCTGGGTGCTGGTGCTGGGTACTGGTGTGGGTGCTGGTTCTGGTGCTGTGCTGGGTATTGGTGCTGGTGCTGGCACCAGGTACCGTATGGCCGTCTCATGGAGGAAGGAGCCGTGACCTTGGCCTAGAAGGCATTCACGGTGACCCACAGGCTTCGCCTGGCCTCAGGCGATATCTCCCAACTGAGTTGGAAGAGGAGGAAGAATTAGAAAAAGGATGACAGATGGAAAAAGAGAGTAAGCATTTATTTACTTACTGATTTTTGTTAACATCTTTATTGGAGTATAATTGCTTTACAATGGTGTGTTAGTTTATGCTATATAACAAAGTGAATCAGTTATACGTATACATATGTTCCCATGTCTCTTCCCTCTTGCATCTCCCTCCCTCCCACCCTCCCTATCCCACCCCTCTAGGTGGTCACAAACCACCTAGCTGATCTCCCTGTGCTACACGGCTACTTCCCACTAGCTATCCACTTTACGTTTGGTAGTGTATATATGTCCATGCCACTGTCTCACTTTGTCACAGCTTACCCTTCCCCCTCCCCATATCCTCAAGTCCATTCTCTAGTAGGTCTGTGTCTTTATTCCCGTCTTACCCCTAGGTTCTTCATGACCTTTTTTTTTTTTTTTCTTAGATTCCATATATAAAACTGCAAATAGAACTACCATACGACCCAGCAATCTCACTACTGGGCATATACCCTGAGAAAACCATAATTCAAAAAGAGTCATGGACCAAGAGTAAGCATTTATTGACTTCTGTGTAAGGCATGCAAAACACAGTCTGAGAAGTTCGGCATGAGTCTCGTCAAATCGGCACCCCAGACAGTGAGGCCTCCTTACTTGCCATCCTGCATTTAGGGAGATGGAGTTGCCTGTGAGCCATTTCTCTTGCCCCCGGTTCAAAGCTCATAAGTGGCAGGGGCAGGATTTGCATGGGCGTCTGACTGTAAGGTTGGGCTTTTCTAAGGCACCAGCATCTTTTGAGGGCTCAGTTTCTGTATGTGGAATGGGAACAAGGATGAGCAAGGCTGGATGAGATTTTCTCTAAATTTTATTTCAGCTCTCAGGCTTGCTGACTCAAGACTGAGAACCTGCAGGAAAATAGAAGGTAGCCTGGAGTTGAGCAGAGCTTCTCAGCATCACACTGTTGACATTTGGGGCCCAGTAAATCTTGCGGTGGTGGCTGCCCTGTGCGTTGAGGATGTTCAGCAGCGTCCCTGGCCTCGACCCCTTAGACGTCAAGGGTGGCCCCCATCTGACAGTCAAAAATGTCTCCAGGTGCTGCCAGATGTCCCCTGGGGGCAAAATCCATTTTATCCACTGAGAACTACTAGAGTAAAGGAAAGATATAACCTCTGGAAGGGTGGAAAGGGAATTGGGATGGGAAACAGAAAAGAGGTTCGTTACAACTTCCTCTACCCCTCGCACATGAGGGCCTCCAAAATGAAAAGGAAAAATACAAAGTTATCGTGAGAGAGGAGGGGTGTGTGTGTGTGTATGCGTATGTGTGTGTATTTGGGGGTGTGTGTGTGTGAGAGAGAGAGAGGAATTGATCTTTTAACTTGATTGTTCTGTTTGAAAAATTCTTCATAAGCAGATCTACCCCCTAAAATGTGTTTTGTTCATGTGAAATTAACCACGGAAGAGCAGGGAGGGGATTTTATTTTCTCTGGCTTGCAGTCTCTCTCTCCTTCCTGTATCCCAAAGTCTACCTAGCCTCACAGATACATTATGAGAAGAAATAGGATTTCCTCTGAGTTATGCTTGAGGAAAGTAGAACACAGGGCTAGATTTGATAGGAGGCATCTTGTGCTCCCATTTTCCTGGACAAGGAAGGAGAGCCAGGGATGTCAGGCCCCATCTGTGTGCTAGGGGATGTGTCAGCCTACCTTGTTCTCTTCATCAGGTCACATTTTCCTCCAAATCCAACGGTTTAAGATTACTGTGAGTGTAAAGCTGTGAGGATGGAGCTGTGGGGATCCCCTGAGTCCCTGAGTCATGTGTGTGTGACTGTTTCCTGGGTGTCCTGCATGTGTACCTTCATGTGTATTTCTGTGATAATGATGGAGAGAGAGGTTCCCTGGTGCCATTTGGTTGTTAAAGCAAAAGTGCTTTAAAAATACCAAGCTGAGAGACACCTGGGGCCTCTAGAGACAGAAAAGGCAAGTCACCCCAGTGGTAATTACCCATGACATTATTCCATGATTGATTAGTTTAGGGCTTCTGGCTGTGAAAATAAAAAAGCCTCAAAGAAAAGCCTGAAACAACCATGATTTATGAGTTTAAGAGTCTCAATTAGGTAAAACAATGTATTGAAAAATGTCCCTTTTTATAGGGGCAGGGGAAATAAGTAGTGTCTGGTGATATGATTGCTAACTTAATTCTTTCAATAAATTCTTTCCTTAGAGGAAAAGCTTAGAAAAGACAAAGACATTAATTTATAGAAAAGAATCACAGTTGGCAATTATGTGCATTTTTATGATAACCACTAGCAATGGTTTATATTGCTTTAATCTGTTCAATATTAATACTACAATATGCTGACTATAAAATACAAATGTGTACATTGATGTTGCAGAATCCTTCCTTTTTTGTTGAAGAAGTTAGACATCATGCAGTGGTATCCACTGCAGTGGAAGATATTCAGGAAATAGAATATAAAGGCTCTATCTTCAAGTTGTTTCAAATGCATGGGGGAGGGGCATGCAGGGAAATTCTCAGTACAGCTTCATCCCTTTTTGTGCAGTAGATATTTTGTTATAGAATTTGTTAAATTGTTAACATTCTTTTAAAAAACCAAAGAATTTCCAATGTGAAGTATTTTGTTTTACTCTAAAAAAAATAAGGTGTTTTTTTTTGTTTTTGAAAAGGAGAAGGCTGAGTGTACTAAAACAATTCAGACACAGGCTCACCCTGTTTCCCCCTCCAAAGTGATCTGTTTCTTATGTAGCTTCAGCAACTGTAAATAGGTCAGCAGCCTGTGTGTGATCAGGAGTGGCTGTGTACAGTCAGTTTTATCTTGCTTTGCTCACACCTGAGTCTGTCTTCATCATCTTTCTGCATCTTATACACAGATTTACTTCATGCTGCAATCCCAAAATACAGACATTTAAAATTCTTTATCAATGATTGGGGGTGACCATAGGAGCTCATAGGGTCCTTTGAGGGTAAGAAAAATAATCCATGAGAGGGGGTTTGGCACCCAGCACCGGTTAAGGGCTTAAAACTTGTGACAATTGCTGTCATTATTATTTATGTACCATGTTTATTATTACCAATTACATGTAACCATTCTGTGTCAAACCAATACTGGCTCGATCAGTATTTGGGTATCTCCCATCTTCTGCTGTGACAGCAAGGGCTGGAACAAGCATCCTTAGAGTTGTGACTTTGCACCTGTAGAGTACCTGGAGGATAAACTCCTGACTGTGGAATTGCTGCACAGGGACCTGATTGGTTTGGGGAGATGGACCCCTGCTGTGGCAGAGATTCTGAGGAACTCTGCATGCCCTAGGCCAGACAAGGAGTGCCTGCTTCCTTTCCTTTCCAATGTGACACGTGAACATAAGTCTCCCATTTCAGTTCACCTCTGTTAACACTGTGGTGTTGAGTCTTTTCATAGACTTATTAGCCATTTGAATTTATTTGCAGACTCTCATGTTCTTCAGCGCTCCGTATTCTTGAGCAAATACTTGACTCTTGGTTTCATATTTTATGCTTAAGTCTTTGATCAGCCACAATTTACTTTTTCATGAAAGGTTACAGAGTTGCAGCTTTCAGTGACTGTCCTATCCCAACCAGTTGTGGATTCCTTCCCATTTAGTTGAAAAACCGCCTGTTTCTAATCGCCGTTTCCATATATACTTGGGTCATTTCTGGATTCTCAAATTCCATGTGCTAGTGGGAATAGACAGCTCTCCAAAGAAGATATGCTGTATTTTGTTGAGAACTTTTACATCTGTATTCATAAGAGATATTGATGTTTAGTTTTGTTTTCTTGTGACATGTTTTTCTGGTTTTGTATCAGGGTAATACTGTCTCATAGATTGGTTTGGAAAGTCTCCCCTCCTCGGTTTTCTGAGTCTGTGAAGGATTGGTATTAAGTCTTCTCAAAATGTATGGTAGAATACACCAGAGAAGTCATCTGGTCTTATGCTTTTTCTCTGTGGGAAGTTTTTTGATTACTAATCAAATCTCTTTACTTGTTATAGGTCTATTCAGATTTTCTCTTTCTTCTTGAGTTAGTTTCAGTACTTACGTTTCTGTAGGGATTTGTCAATTTCATCGACATTCTCTAATTTGTTGGCACACAATTGTTTGTGTTTTTATTTATTTATTATTTTTAATTTTATTTATTTATTTAATTTAATTTAATTTTTTTTTTTTGGCTACATTGGGTCTTTGTTGCTGTGTCCGGGCTTTCTCTAGTTGCGGCAGGCGGGGGCTACTCTTCGTTGCGGTGCGCGGGCTTCTCATTGTGGTGGCTTCTCTTGTTGCGGAGCACCGGCTCTAGGCGTGCAGGCCTCAGCAGTTGTGGCACACGGGCTCAGCAGTCATGGCTTGTGGGCTCCAGAGCACAGGCTCAGCAGCCATGGCGCACACAGGCCCAGCTGCTCCACGGCATGTGGGATCCTCCCGGATCAGGGCTCGAACCCGTGTCCCCTGCATTGGCAGGCGGACTCTCAACCACTGCGCCACCAGGGAAGCCCTCTTCAAAGTCTTTTGTTGCTGCTGTGGTTTTGTTTTTGTTTCATTTTGGATATTGTTGGTGTTTTTTCTATTACTGTTCATTTGTTTGCAGCTTTCCTTTACTAATTCTGAAGTTTCTGTATTCCCTCTAATGTATGACCACCAAGTTATGTATTATTTTTTAAGTTATTTTCTTTTTTTTAAACCACTTTATAGAGGTATGATTGACATTCAAAAAGCTGTACATATTTAATATATACAACTTGCTAAGTTTGGAGAGAAGTATAAGCCCACAAAACCATCACCACAATCTATATGCCATAAACATGTCCATCTCCTCCACAAGTTTCCTCGTGCCCTCTTTATTTATTGTTGTGGTTATAATTATTGTTATTGTGTATGTGTGTGGTCAGAACACTTAACATAGATCTCTTACATTTTTAGAGCTTGATTCCTAGGGATGACATGTGAGTCAGTATAGTTGTGTGATTAGCCAGCCACTGGCCATGATATTTTCTTGCACTTTTGGCCCAGGGGATCTTGTGAGAAGGCATGCCATCAAACATCAGCCTTAGCTGTCACTTCTTTTTTTAAAAAATTTTTTATTGGAGTATAGTTGATTTACATTGTCGTGTTAGTTTCAGGTGTACATTAGCCGTCAGTTCTTGTTTGCACCAGAGATGAGGGACTCGTGTCTTCTCCTTTTGCAGGTCTTCCTTGGGCATGTGCATAGCCTTCCATGTGTGCATAGCCTTTTTGACCCTGGAAATACATCGGCGCTTTTGAAGTGCCCTGAAGTCCTCTAGTTCTCCTGGATTTCCTTTTAAATCCAGGCTGGGCTCAAGTTTACCGCAGTTGTAGTCACAGCATTAGGCAGCTGAAGTGTTGCCAGCAGCTTGTTGTTGTTTGCATAACGCTCCAGGGACAGACACCACCTGCCACCCTCCCCACGACCCCAGGCCAGCCCAGCTCTGAGTCAAACCTAGAGATTTCCCAGAGTGCTGCAAGTCCAGACAAAATAGTGACTATGGGATGGCACTTTGAACAGAGCTTCAAAAGCTTCAGATCTGCTGGCCACCTGCAGGACTGCTGGAGAGGGAGAGAAGATGGTCACAGCCCACGTTAAACCAGCACAGCCCTGCCATCTTGCTAAGGTTCCATTACTTCTCTTGGATAGATGATTTTTCAGTTCATTCTGTGGCTCTGGTTCATTATCTGAGTTCTTAAATGGTTGGTTTTAGTTGTTTAGCCTGCATTTTTGAAATGATGAAAGTGAGTTCATCAATATCCTCATGCCGCCACTCTGGAAGTTGATTCTCCAGTACCTTCCCCTGTGAGTCTGGCCCCTTCACTTAGCCAGATGCATGTGAGATGCACCCACTGTGAGGTGTGTATCAACAGTTGGCCCTTTTTATGTTTGAGTAGCACATGGTATGGTTTTAAAATTGTAAAAGCTTCTTTTTATTCATTTGGAGTTGTAAAGATGCATGTGTTCATTTAAAAGGGCATGTTGTCAGAGAGACTGTGGAATGTGGGCCTGGTGGCGCTCCTTGGGGCACTGCCAGGAATCTCAGGTCTGAGCGCCTTCGAGCAGGGCAGTGTTCTCTAGTGGTTTGGAGGAGCAGCCCGTCCCCGGGCAGCAGAGTTGCGGCACCATCGTCTGCCTCTGGGAAGAGGAACTGACATGATGTAGGAGGAGGTGCTGGTGGGGTGGGTACTACCCGTGCTTGGAGCAGGTATGAGCTCCATCCCTCAAACTGTGAGGTGAAACTCGGGACTTCTCCTCACACATGAGCGTGATGGTCCCAGGACACTGCCCGTGTTTGTTTATTCCTCACATGGTCATGGAGTGCCTCCTGCATGCTGGGGTTCCAGGTGGTGAACACTAGATGGTCACCCAGAGCCTGGCCTCATGGAGGCCACCCTCTTCTGATGTGAGAGAGACACAGACAGGGCAGGCCACGTGTGGGCCCTAGATGCTTTCAATACGGACTTTCAGGGGAGGCCTTGTTTATGAGCGAAGCTTGGAGCAGAGGAAGTAAGGGGTGAGCCTACAGGGGGGGTCTGGGGAAGAGTTTTCCAGGCAGAGGGAAAAGGAAATGCAAACCCCAGAGGGAAAAGGAGCTGGAACTGTTCCTGGAGAGTGAAGGGGAAAGGCGTTGAGGTGAGGTCAGGAGTGTGTGTGTGTGTGTGTGTGTGTGTGTGTGTGTGTGTGTGTGTGTGTGTGTGTGTGCAGGCATGCACGCTCACATGTGGAGGGGCTGGAGAAGGGGCTCTGGCTGCTCCTCTGAGGAGGTGGAAGGTGCTGGAAGTTGTTGAGCACAGAAGCATTCATTCATTCACCAAATGAGAAACTACCGACTGTGCTCCAGGTGCTGGGGATAGAGCAGTGAGCAGACAGGCAGAAACCCCTGCTCCCAGGAAGAGGAGACAGAGACATAAACTAATGAATAAATCGTCTCTTGGAAGTGCTAAGGGGAAAAGAAAAATGGGAAGCAGGTTAAGTGGCAGGACTGTGTGCACAAATGTGGAGGGAAGTGTTTGAATAACATCCCGCCAGGCCTTGTCCCAGGAGGTAGCATTATATGAGAGAGATGAAAATAGAAGCAACGTGGTAAGCTTTGTGTAAGTATAATATACATAGATAAAAGTGCATAAATCTCCACATCACTAGACCATGCCAGCAGCCTCTCAGAAACCCATCCCCTGCTCCTTCCCGGCCATCACCCCCAACGTCACCAGCCTTCTGACCTCCATCCCTGCAGATGCCTCTGCCCATTTATGAACGTGGTATAAGTGGGATCATACAATACAGGGTCTTTTGTATGTGTATTTTCTTCCACTCAGCCTCAGGCTTTTGTGATTCGCCCTGCTGTCTCAGGCGATGGTATTTGAAGCTCCTTTTAGAGGTGCAAGTGTGTCTGCTGCTTGGAGAGCAGTGGGGGGGGGGGGGAGGGTTGGGGGGGCTGTCATGTGATCCAGCAGAGCTGGAGCTACTGGGACTGGGTGTGAGCAGGGAGGTGTGAGGAGCGTCGCATTCTGATGTATTTTGAAGATAGAGCAAACAGCATTTCTTGTTGGATTGCACGTGGGGTATGAGAGGAAAGGGAGTCAGAGATAACCAGGATGTGTGGCCTTAGCTCGTGGAAGGCTGAAGTCAGAGTTTAGGGAGGCTGGTGACTGCAGGGGAGCGGTCTGTGGAGGAAAGCTGGGTTTGTGTTTGGACAAGCTGAGCGTGACGTGTCTATTAGATGTGCAAGCGGAGACGTGAGCTGGTCCTCCCGTTTCTGAGCCTGGCTTTTTGTGGAGAGGTCAGGCTCGGAAAGGTGTGATGGGGAGTTGTGGGCGTTTTGCTGTCGTTGAAAGCCAGGTCATCGAGGGGACAGGTACAGAAAGAGAGGGGAAGCTTTTGCAGGCCCAGCTCTGGGGCACTCCAGCATTTACGGGGCCAGAGACAAGGAGACATTCGCAAGAGAGACTGAAGCAGGAGAGGATCCAAACGTGGAGGGTCAAGTGAAGGGAGTCGTGCGGATGTGTGCATCGTATAAAGTGGGCAGCCCTGTGTAAACGTGGAGCAGAATCATTACCAAAAATGGTCAGACAGACTGCTCCAGATCCCACGACACATTCCCTCTGGGCCTGCCATGCCGCTCTTTGGGAAGAGTGGTGGTGATGTAAATATTATGAGAAAGAAGGAATGCCAGCCTGAGAGGAGGGGCTCTGGGAAGATGCCACGGCTGCTGATGGAAACTTAGGGAGATGAAGCTCAGAGGACAGCGGTGTCCCCAACTGAAGCCATGAGGGGACACCTTCAGAACGAAGGAGTCGGGATGCTAGAGTCATTAGGAAGTTGTTGGCGGATCCTTTCAGTATGTGGGCAAGCCCACCCCCGACACCTCTGTACTTAGTCCAGACCCCCTGTTTATTCTTTCTCATCAAGGCTTTCTCTGTCTCTGTCAGCCTGTTCCATGCAGTTGCAAAAGTCACTTTCAAATCAGCATTAAGTATAAAGAAGCTTTGAAGATAAGTAACACTACCTGTTATGGGTTGATTTGTGTCCCCCCAAAATAGATATAATGGAGTCCTAACCCCCAGTATCTCAGAATGTTACCTTATTTGGAGATAGTGTCTTTACAGAATTAAATTAAAATGAGGTCACTGGGGTGGGCCTCTAGCCACTGTGACTGGTGTCTACGCATAGAGGAAAGACCATGTGAAGGCACAGGGAGAAGCTGGCCACCTACAAGCCAAGGAGAGAGGCTGCAAGAGACACAACCCTGCCAACACTTTGATCTTGGATTTCCGGCCTCCAGAACCGTTGTTTAAGCCACCCAGGCTGTGGCACTTCGTTAGGGCAGCCCTAGCAAACTCATACAGGAGCTACCTTTAAGAAAATCACTGCTGGGCTTCCCTGGTGGCGCAGTGGTTGAGAGTCCGCCTGCCAATGCAGGGGACACGGGTTCGTGCCCCGGTCCGGGAAGATCCCACATGCCACGGAGCGGCTGGGCCTGTGAGCCATGGCCGCTGAGCCTGCACGTCCGGAGCCTGTGCTCCGCAACGGGAGAGGCCACAGCAGTGAGAGGCCCGCGTACCGCAAAAAAAAAAAAGGAAAATTACTGCTGTCATCTTTGATTATAACAGATGTATATCCTTGTTTGTTTCCAAGAGCTCCAAGTGATCACTGCCAACAAATCTTCTGATTTCAAATATGCCAACTGGTCGAGCTGCTCTGGGGATGAGTGCAACTTCAGGCTACATAGGCTGGACATAGACTCATGGCTGAAAGAGGCTGCAAACCTTCAGAATCCCTTCCCTCTGGGTCTCATCCACTCCACCCTGAGATTTCTCCAGGCAACCCTGGATTCCAAGGCTGTTGCACCTGTAGCTGAGGAGTTTAAAACTCTCCCTGAAGCAAACAGAAAGTAACTTGCAGCATTATCATGGGACAATAGGCAGTTTCTTTTTCTAATAAGGGTTTTTCTTTAAAAAAAAAAAGATCTTTTCCCTCCTTACCTTTTTTTTAAAAAAAATAAATTATTTATTTGTTTATTTTTGGCTGCATTGGGTCTTCGTTGCTGCACACGGGCTTTCTCTAGTTGCGACGAGCGGGGGCTACTTTTCATTGCAGTGCGCAGCCTTCTTGCAGTGGCTTCTCTTGTTGTGGAGCGCAGGCTCTAGGGACGTGGGCTTCAGTAGTTGTGGCTTGCGGGTTCAGTAGTTGTGGCTTGCGGGCTCTAGAGCACAGGCTCAGTAGTTGGGCGCACGGGCTTAGTTGCTCTGCAGCATGTGGGATCTTTCTGGACCAGGGCTCGAACCCATGTACCCTGCATTGGCAGGCGGATTCTTAACCGGTGCGCCACCAGGGAAGTCCCCTCCTTACCTTCCAGAGGTTCAACACCTTCCAGAGGTTCAAGGTGAAAAAGTGATTCCTTGTGTTCATGGGAATAATTGATACTCAAAAGAGTCTTCTGTGAAACCAAGTGGAAAGAGAATGAGCTCGGAGTACTTACCCAACATTTTTGTTTGCTCCTCTTCTGTTGGTTTTGCAGAAACCGGCAGTAACAAGCAGGCGCATCAGTGGCATCAGGCCCCGGAGCTCGTGTTGCAGAGAAGGGTGTCAGGGTCTCGCCCTTTCAGCTGCATCTGTTATGGGTGGTGTCTCCCGGCCTCCCAGCTCTGCCAGGCCCCGTGCCACCGCGGCCAGGGGCTGTAGGTGTTGGGAAAGAGAGAGGTCAGTGAAAGGCCCCAATTCAGCCTCCTGAGCAGCTTCACTCCCCCTTCAACCGACTATACACTTGGCCCTTGACAGTGGGACCTTTGTTGGGGGTTCTGGGGGGCTGTCTGTGACAGAGGTAGGAAAAGCGTTATGACAGCAATATTGGAGGGCATTGGGCCTGTGCCTGGACTCTTTTGGGGGTTTGATATTTTTGCTGTGGAAGTAGAATCAAAGTGAAGGTTAAATTGGTGAGAGACACTGGTCACTCCATTTTCAGGCTGTTGGATTTAACTTTGTATTTCCAGAGCAGAGTTAGGTCAGCCCCTTAAGGAATGTAGACCCAGAGGCTAATATTTGCTCAACTCCAAGTTCAAAATAACGAAATGAAAAATTACAGACTGTTAAGACTACTGCCGATTAGATACTGGCAGCTCACCTTGAACGCCGTGTGGTTTTCTAGCTGGCAGTTGAGACACACGGTGTGACGTTTTAGTAAGCGCATTCCCAGAAACATTATCGAGTCTCTTTACTATGGACATACTTTCTCTGGCCCAGTTCCCAGGCTAATGGACTCACCTTTTAGGATTCTATACTCTGCTCCTTTCCAGTTATTCATTCTTTTCCTTAAATTGTTGCGTTTCCAGCATCACGGATGTTTTCAGTTTGACGTGTTGCTGAGCTAAGTGATTGTTCTGGAACACATTATGGCCGTTTCCAGTTGCCAGTGGATGTGCTGACTTTTCATGCAGCACAGCTCATCATAAAATCCATGCTTGCCCTTCCAGAGGCTCCTGGCCTGCCGCACGGTCCTCCCTTCCAGGCTGTGGTCTTTTACCCATGTGCCCTGACTGCTGTTCGTTCTCATATTCTGGAAATTACACCGTCATTAAGGACGACCAAATCCAAGAATGCAAAGCTTTGGTGAATGAAATACCATCACTAATTAAAAGGAGGCTGCTTTGAAGTTGTCCGAATAGGCCAGAGACTGCATATAATTAAATCACAAGTGTACTGATTCACATCAACAGGTAGAGATTAATGGGTGAATAGTCTGAATAACAAAACATTTTTTAAGAGAAACACAAATCAAAAACAGAGTAGCACATGTACTCAAATCCAAGGGTGTGGGTTGAACTTCATTAGTGAACTCTCTCTTAATCAAATGTCTCTGCTCTTAATGAGAGAGCTGTATTTTAAGACCAGAGAAGGAGCCTGGAAATCAGAACAGACCCACTTGTACTTTGCAGATATAAATTTCTCTTACCTGACTGATGCCTTAAATCAAGATGTCACATTAGAGGCCTGTGTTGAGAGAAGGTCTGTAGGAGATATTGTTTGGCTGAGGCACGGTTTCTAATTACTCAGAATTTGCACCCATTTGGGCCGGCCGTGCATTTCCAGCTATTGCGGGCTTGTGGGAAACCCTGATTTTTTAACCAGCCCAGCGACATCAACAATGCATCCTTCCATCTGGTCTTTCTTCAGACACCAATTGGTTCAGCCCTGAATATACGGGACAGTGATAAGTGCTGCTAAGAATACATGCTAAGTATCAGGTTAGGAGCCAGTATCACCATGCCATGACAATTAACGTAAAATTTAGCTCAAAACCCGATATTCTCAAAAGTGATTTAATTGCTGAGCATTCACTGTTATGCTGTTGAATCTTTGAATAAACTGTATCAGATTCTGTGAATCTGTGTCACGCGGTTAATGTTCATGCCTGGCTTGCACCATTAAGGCTGTTTGGAGATAGGATCTTTCCTACAGCTCTTCTTTACTTGTGAGCCTTGGTTAAGTGCTTGACCAGTGTGGAAGAATGTTTAATTGTTCTTCAATAAACTTTTTACTGTGTGAAGATAGGGCAGAGGTTTGCATATTCCTCGTACTCTGCTTCCTCTTAGTGTTAAATCTTACATTAGTGTGGTACCTTTGTCACAGCGGATATGCCAAGATCAACGCATTATTCTTTACTAAAATCCATACTATTCATCTTTCTTTGGACTTTTGGATATCTTTTTTTTTGTTCTAGGATCCCACTCTGGTTACCACATTGTAGTTAGTCTTTGCTCTAGGTTTTAAAGTGTAATTTTGACATGGATGAAAGTATACACTTAATGTATCATTGCCTGGCAACCAGCCACACTTAAATTTTTCCATATTAAATGCTCTCCTTTCTTTTTTATAAATGATGGGTAATTTTTTTTTTCCGGTACCCGGGCCTCTCACCGTTGTGGCCTTTCCCGTTGCGGAGCACAGGCTCCAGACGCGCAGGCTCAACGACCATGGCTCACGGGTCCAGCCGCTCCGCGGCATGTGGGATCCTCCCGGACCGGGGCACGAACCCGTGTCCCCTGCATCGGCAGGTGGACTCTCAACCACTGCGCCACCAGGGAAGCCCAATGCTCTCCTTTCTTTAAACATCAAAAAACTAATAAAGAGTTAATGATCACTACCTGACTGATGCTATCAAAGGTTTGAGTTTTCTGGTAGCTTTACATTGTCGCCCTATGTGTTGTTTTACAGTGAAGATCACTCACATCCAATGGAAAAGGTTAGAGCATCATGAATTCACATTTTTTTAAATAAGTTTATTTTTTTTAATTCATTTTTATTTTTGCCTGCGTTGGGTCTTTGTTGCTGCACACGGGCTTTTCTCTAGTTGTGAGGAGCGGGGGCTACTCTTCGTTGCAGCACGTGGACTTCTCATTGCAGTGGGCTCTCCCGCCGCGGAGCACGGGCTCCAGGCGCGCGGGCCTCAGTAGTTGTGGCGCACGGGCTTAGTTGCTCTGCGGCATGTGGGATCTTCCCGGACCAGGGCTCGAACCCATGTCCCCCGCATTGGCAGGTGATTCTTAACAACTGCACCACCAAGGAAGCCCCCATGAATTCACATTCTTCATGGACTCGTGTGGTGTTAGTACAACTTTTAGTATTTTACCAAAACGAAGGACATGTAGATTTACTCCAAGTAATAGCCTAGTTTTCAGAAAACAATAATTAAGTCCTGAGGAGTTAGGGCAGCCAATTCCTCCCAGAACCTTTTCTCTCTTTAGGTCTTCCCCATCTCCAGTCAGCCAGCTGGGGTGAGAGTACCGGCATCAGGTAAACCCAAGGGGACCTTTGTGTAAAGAAACACTCAGGACAACCATGTGGGAGATCTGACTGGACTCTCACCACCTTGGACTAATCGCTGACTGAACTGGGCTGGCAGTAATTGCCAAGGTGGGTTATGGGGTGAAGAAGGTGGATAGAGGTCATTCGTCCAGCCCTGGTGACCTGCAGAAGAACGTGCTAGTCGGGGAGAAAGCAGACGACACGAGTTCCCAATGCTGCATTCATTTTGGTGGCCCCTGAACTCGCAGTGATGAAATCCTTCCTTAGTCCTTCTTGTCACGAGCCATGTCTTATCTACAGCAGGAATGTGAACGTGTGCTGGTCTCTTCCAAGTGAGACTTTCAGCTCCTAAACCATCATATCTTTGGATAAATAATCCTAGTTGTCTAGCTTTCCATAGTTCTCTGTCTTTCATCCTTTAGTCATCACTGTGTCTCCCATTCATCCTCCACATCCTGTCTACTTGGGCAGCCAAAACCTCCCCACAGGGTCTGGGCAGTAGCCTGATGTGCTGATGTAGCATTTAATGGCCTTTGCTAATCACCTAGTACAGTGTGCTTCTCTCTAGCCTTCTTTTTTTTTCTCTCTCTTTTTGGGCATGAAATTTTAAAAACCTAATAAAATTAATATTTGTTCAAAAACCCACATATTGTATGATTCCATTTATATAAAACGGCCCAAACAGATAAATCCATAGAGACAAAAAGCAGGTTAGTGGTTACAGGGTCTGGGGGAGGTGAGATTCCGGGGGACTGCTAATGGGAACAAGGTTACTTTTGGAGGTGATAAAATATTGCAGAATTACATAGTGGAGATGGTTGAACAACTTTGTGAATATATTAAAAACCACTTGATTATAGACTTTAAAATGTGGACTTTTGTGGTATGTGAATTATGTCAGTTAAAAGCTTGATGCTTGTTCATTGTAAAGATGTTGAAAAATAAAAGAGGACATTTAAATTACCTATGTAATTTCAGATAAGTAGTAGTGGCACTTTGATGCGTGGGTGGCAGTTTTGTTGTTTCTGTTTTATGTTTGTTTCATTTTTTTTTCCTTTCGGTTGTTCTTGACCCTTTTAGGGCCAGGAGAAATCCTGTTGGAATCTGCCAAGGCACTAGACCCTGGTCTCACTTGTCCCCATACCCCAGGTTCACATTTGCCCCTGTTACATTTTGCTTGTAAATTTTAGGAGGTGCAGCATCTTGAGTAAAGATGGCTGTTCTGCACTGTAGGAGAATGAAGACTCTTAACTTCAGAATGTAAATACTGCCCTTATTTCTCAGGAAGCAACAATAGGGCCTAGTTTTGCTGGAACTTAAGGTGTCAGTTCTAAGGACCGAAGTGATTGGATATCGTGAATTTATTCACACATTTGGCTTGCAGAGGAAATGGGCAGGATCTCAGCCACTGTGTGCTTTCACATCTAAGTCCCAAAGCTTGGGGTCCCTGATATTAGCCTGGTGGGCTACTTGAAACTTACCTGTTTTTCCAAATATGTAGATGGTGCTCTCTTGCTCAAATGCCCAAGCTAAATTTTACCTAGGGTAAAAATGAAGGCTGAGGAGAAACAAAAAATCAAATTCCAGCATATGTGCTGACCAGGGCAATGTATTCAGGGAGAATCTCAGCACTTCTAATGTCGAGAACAACTTTGCATGTCTCTGTGGGGGTGACATCTGCTCATGAGTCAACAGAAGCATTTGGATCACCTCCGGCTCTTCTCCCATGAAGAGTGCGCATGTCCACACCCCGGCTGGGATGCTCATGAAAATACTTATGCTTCCAAACTAAAAGCTGCCTTGGAAGAGCCAGGAGCCTTGTGCCCAGTGGAATTGGGCTAATGGCGCTTATTTTTCTTCAGAGTGTATATTTATTTGACTGTTTTACACCATTTGTCAATTTCTAAGCAGTTAATAATTTTTATGCCTCTTTCAGATATGTGTATATAGTACAAGTGTGTTTGATTTCCTGTGGTCTCTCTACATTTAAACAGTGCTGAGTGATGGTATGTGTAACATGCCAATTTAAAATTTCAAACCTCAACTGAACTGCGTTGATTGGCTTACATAGCTCATGCTTGTCCCTGTCCTGTAGCAGCCCCAGATTCTGTCTAGGTTTTAGTGCTAGGACCATTAGCCCTCAATAGAGATGCAGCATCTGATGTCCTCCAGCTGTTTACAATCCATTGAGGAAAATTAAAACATATGCAACTATTAATTCAGAGAATGATGTGATTGCCACCGGAGAGGTGTACAGTTTGTTTTGGTTTGTTTTGTTTTTAATATTTATTAACTTATTTGGCTGCGTCGGGTCTTAGTTGAGGCATGCGGGATCCTCCACTGTGGCGCGCGGGCTCTTCGTTGCAGTGCTCAGGCTTCTCTCTAGTTGTGGCATGCGGGCTCTAGAGCCCATGGGCTTAGTTACCCCGGGCATGTGGGATCTTAGTTCCCTGACCAGGGATCAAACCCGAGTACCCTGCATTGGAAGGTGGATTCTTAACCACTGTACCACCAGGGAAGTCTCTTGGGGCATAGTTTTAAAAGGTGTTACTTCTGAATGGTTGATCAAGGACATTTTATGAAAGATGGTACGGGTGCATGGCTTCTGACGGGTGGGTAAGTTTGGACTGGGAGTGATAGAAAGGACTCTACCATAATTGAATGTGAAAAGCCATGGGCCCATTCAGAAATAATGTCTCCTGTTGGTTGCTTGGGAACTGGGCCTGAATTCTAAGGGCATTGCAAGCTGATGCGTCGCCTCGAGTGTCCTGTGACTTAGGAACAAGCGGGTAGAGAGGATCAGCTTAGACACACGGGTACCCTTAAGTGTAAACCGGCCAGTGTTTGTTTAGCTAAATAATTTGAAGAGTCTTGCGTACCTGGTTCTGCCTGAAAATCACTTGTACTGCACTTTTAGACACCAGTTTTTCTGAGCAAGGCCTCATCTTAAGCGGGATCTGAAGTGTCCGGGGGCTTTGTTAGTTCTCGTCTCTCATTTGAGAGGCAAGTGGGGTGACCCAATATTGAATTATAAACTGCCTTTAATAATTTTTTTTAAATGTGGTAAATACACATAACATAAAATTTACCATCTTGACCATTTTCAGTGCACAATTCAGTGGCTTCAAGTACATTCGCATTGTTGTAAAACCATCCCATTATCCAGCCTCAGAACTTCCTCATCTTCCCAAAAGGGAACTCTGTCCCTATTAAACAAACACTAACTGCCCATTCTGCCTCCCCACAATCCCTGTGACCCACTATTCTACTTTCTTTGAATTTCACTACTCTAGGTATCTCATTAATCATATAGTATTTGTTTTTCTGTGTCAGGCTATTTCACTCGGCATAATGTCTTCAAGTTTCATCCATGTTGTAACGCGTGTCAGGATATCCTTCTTTCTAAGCTGCATCATTTTCCATCGTATGTGTGTCCCACTCTTTGATAGGCTTTGATGCTATAAACCCAGATTCATCCAGATGTGTTGTCAGAGTCACCCTTGACTTCGCCATTTCTACCCCCACCTCCAACCAGTGCGACCCAGTCAAGGCCAAGGTATGGGGTGAAAGTCTTGAAAGTAAACTGCGTTGGGATATTGAGAAGGGTCTCTATGAGGCCCCATACGGTTTCTAGGTCATCAGTCACACCTGCCCACCCTTCCCCGGCATTCCAGGACGGGGGACCCATGACTCTGTGTTGTATTCCCACTTGAACAGACCAGATCTGTTCTTGCCATTGGTGTTTATGATTTTGGAGGTGGCTGCTCCCTCTGACACAGCCTCTGAGATGTGGGGTTGCAATTGCCATAAGGATCAGAAACTTCTGTCCCTACAGTTATGGGTAGATCAGTCCTTGGCTGCTGGCTGCCGGTGGGTCTGGGGGCCGGGAGGGGAATGAGCTGCTGAAGAAACCCTCCAATTCTGAATTTATTCAGAATTACCAGGGGCCTCTATTTGGAGGGCCACCTGCTGACTCTGGCTCCAGAGTGTTTAATTTTGACAGCCCGTGTTTTAATCTCTCTCTCTTTCCCTTAATGAAACTTCAGCCACATGTTTGCTTCCTCTGTATGTGCTGCAAAGCATTTGCATTTTGCTGTTCTTGGGATAAAGCAAGAATCACTTTTGCTGTTGTATCAAATCTGATGCTAGAAAAGTCCTCTGGAAGCTACCATAACGCCTTATCCCTCTAGGTTTTCTATACAGTGGGGAGTTTTGCTGAAACATTATTGTCTCTGCAGGAGAAGCAGAGTAAAGGTCCTGAAGGGAAATCTCAGTAATGTGTGTGCTGTGCTCTTTTTGCACAGGGCAAGCAGAGGTTCCCGACCCGAATGACCCTTTGGGACAACTGGATGGACACGACAGCCCTATTCCAACTCTAAAAGGTAAATTTTGAAGTGCTCTTTGAATGCAAGGGTTCGAAAGTGTTTTCATAGTACCATGTAGAGGGGCTCACAGTGCCATTCTACTCAAGGCCTGGCCGGATGAAATGGATGGTCAGGGTCCCCTGTGGCCCAGTGCTGCCCCATGGCTGGGTGTGAAGTCGAATCCAGCCTCTGTATCCCAACACTGAATCAAATCTCGGAGACAGAGTTTTGGGTGAAGTAGAAAAGAATACATTTATTGCTTTGCCAGGCAGAGGGGGTCACAGCAGGCTAATGCCCTCAAAACTGTGTGTCCCAACCTGGAGGGGGTAGTGAGGAGTTTTATATAATGGTTCAAAGAGGGCGTGATCAGCTTGTGGGCATTCTTCTGACTGGTTGGTGGTGAGGTAAGTGGGAGTCAGCATCATCAACCTTCTGGTTCTAACTGGTCTGGGGTCTACATGCTTGTGAGCAGCATACCTTTCACTTCTCCCACCAGGTGGGGGTTTCAGTTTCTGCAAAACAGCTCAAAGATATTGTTATGTGTATCCCTTGAGGGGGAACCAGGACCCTGCCCCAAGGCTGCACTATTGTTTCTTGACTGTTCCTCCCTTGTCTCCACATCCTCTCCCTTCCCTGATTAGCAACTGTTGGAACTGCCCATTGGAACTCAGGGAAGGGCATGGAGGCTGAATGAAGCCTATGTCCTGTAATCAAGAAATGGGGGGCACAGGCTTTTGTGCCCAGGAACCCCACAGGGTCCTGCTTAGTATCCGTGCAGTGGTCTGCCTCCCTCCACATCTGTGTCTCTTGACACAGTTGTGAGGGTGCTGAGGGCTGGTTGGAGCTAGTCAGAAGCCTGTGGGTGGGTGGGAGATAGAGGGCAGGGGTAGACAGATCGCCACTGGAGGGAGGAAGGGGCTTTGGGGATGTTTCGTGGGCCTGAGTGGAGCCTTAAGAGCCGGACTCCTGGCTTGACCACGAAGTCTCCTGAGGACAAGTGGCCGTCTTCTGGGCTTATTGTCGAGGTGTAATTGTCCAGACTAAGGGGCATCTCAGGGCGGGCAGGTGGCCCTCCTGCAAAGGATCACCAAAGACCATGTTCTTTGTCTTGTTGCTCCGGGCTTTCCCAGAGGTCACTGTAAGGGTTACTGTTCACTTGGCACTCTTTGTTGGCATCTTAGATTTGTAGAGTCGATAGACGCCATTTCCTGTGATGCAGCCCAGTCACTTGAAGAAGTGACGATTTTCCTTCTTTATCCGCTGTCACCATATTGCCTTAGCTTATTGCCTCAGTCAGCTTGAGCTGCCACAACAAAACACCACAGACTGGATGGCTTAATCAACAGATATTTATTCCTCACAGTCCCGGAGGCTGGAAGTCTAAGATCAAGGTGCTGGCATGGCCAGGTCCTAGTGAGGGCACTCTTCCTGGTTTGTAGGCAGTGCAATCTTGCTGTGTCCTCACAGGGAGAGAGAGCGGGCTCTGGTTTCTTCCTGTCTTATAAAGATTCGGATCCCTTCCTGGGGGCCCCACCCTTATGACCTCATTTTAACCCTAATTACTTCCCAATGGCCTCTCCTTCAAATACTGTCACACACATGGGGTTAGGGCTTCAACATGTGAATATGGGGGGGACACAGTTCAGTGTATAACAATTAACGATTAAAACAACCACTTCATTTCTGTTTAATTTCTTTTTTTAAGCATTATTCGGAACCCAGAAATCCATATTAGTTTCTCAGCCCCTTGCACATTGAAGGTCCCTGTGTTCCCTCAGGAATGTGTTCACCTCCACGTGTCCAAGGCTGGGTCTCCTGGGGATTGAGCAGCAATGACTCAAGTCCACCAGTCTCAGCCGAGTTGACCAGATGTCCCTCTGTGTCCTGAAAGGGCCTCTTGGGGTCACACAGGGAGCTGCTCCCTTCTGGCCTCGGAACAGTCGTTTAAATCAACAGAAATAGAGTCACAGATGTAGAAAACAAATGTATGGTTACCAGGGGCGAAAGGGGGTGGGAGGGATAAATTGGGAGATTGGGATTGACATATACACACTACTATATATAAAATAGGTAACTAATAAGGACCCATTTTATAGCACAGGGAACTCTACTCAATACTCTGTAATGACCTACATGGGAATAGAATCTAAAAATGAGTGGATATATGTATATGTGTAACTGATTTACTTTGCTGTACACCTGAACTAACACGACACTGTAAATCAACTATACTCCAGTTAAAAAAAAAAAGAGTGCGTGGATCTGCATGCTGTTCGTAGCACCTGGTGTCTGGAGGCTCCTTGACAGGGATTTTCCTCTTTAGTATGTTATGCAGTAAATACACAAGTTAGTTTCCTCAGTCGACCGCCTCCTACAGTCCTACTTTGGTCGCTGTGACCTTGCTTGTTAGGGAAGAGCCTCTACTGGGACAAGGATGTGTTCCCCAGGCAGACAAGACCTGGTCTCTGGAAGCTTGTGTACAATGCTGGGCCTCAGGGGAGGTTTCTTAGGAAGAAAGATACTTTTTGATGGTTAGATTCTGAAATCACTTCTCACAAGTGTGACTGAGCTCAAAATCGAGACAGCCCACACAGATTTCCTGACTGCTCCGTACCAGGTACCGTGTGAGGCTGGGCACAACTGGTGATCAAAACAAGTGTGTCTCTGCCTCTCAGAGTTTACTGGACTGGGGAATTGGCATCGTAAGGGAAAACTGTTAAGTTATAAAACTAGGAGTTGTGAGGAGTAGTCTGAAGGAAGAAATGAGGGTGTGGTGAACTGGAAGGAAAGGAAAGGATGTCTTGGTTTAAGGAAAGGATGTTGTGCTGAGGTCTGAACATCTGACATTCGCTAAAAGAAGGTGGGGGGAGGGTGTGTCTGGGGCCAAGGCAGAAGCCTGTGAAAAGACCTTGAGGCCAAGAGGACTCGGTGTCCTGGGGCAGCTGGGAGAAGGTGGGGGCTTATGGGCTGGGGGAGCTGAGGTTGGAGAGGTTTTTGGGTCCAGTACCATGGCCATCAGCCATGTGTGGGTCTTTAAATTTAAGTCAATTAAAATTACATAAAATTGACTCCAGTTCCTTGGTCTTACTAGCTATATTTCAAGTGTTCAGGGGCCACCTGTGGCTAGAAGCCACCATGATATGGGCAGTACAGATCTAGAGCATTCCATTATCAAGGAAAGTTCTGTTGGGCAGCCCTAGGAGAGCGTGCACAGCTGTTTAGATGGCAGGAGAAAGCTCTATTTCATTGTAAGAGACGCCCTTCATTCTGGAAAGCCTGGGACGTGGTGTAACCTGATTTACTGTCTGTGAAGATCTCCCTGGCAGCTCTGGAGGATGATGGAGGGGAAGTAGAGGGGAATTAGGAGGAAGGTGTGGCTAAATAAGTGGACGAGCCACAGTAACAGCCTAAAATCCAACCTGCAGTCATTCCGTGGACGCTAATATTCCCTTGGGAAAACGTGCTCTGGGGCTGTGTTTAGATGTGCAGACCTCTCCCTCCAGGCAGAGCGGGCCCTCCTTGTGGGCATGGGCTGGGGTGTGCAGGGGCCGGGAAGGAGTGCTGCACTGGCCACTGCTGTTCTTCAAGCCGAGTGTTCACAGCTGCCCTAAAGAAGGCAGAAGCAGCCGCTGGACTCCTGGTCCACTTGGTTGGAAGATGCATTTGCTAATCGAGGTGCTGAATGACCATGGGCTGAACGGTCCTAGAAACTTTATCGCCAACTAGCCGTAAGCTCCAAACATCAATTAGTCAGCTTCAGTGGCTTGGGTGGGATTCCTTGACCTCCTTTTTGGTATTCGAGCAACTTCTCCAGCCTAGAACAGGATGCTTTCTAACGTCCTCTGCTTCGTTGGGATTGGGTTGCCTCTCGATTTCGTTAACCCACTTGTGATTGTGTTACAACTCTGTGCACATCAGTGTGTGTGCAGGGCTGAGGGGAGTTTCAGTTAGAGTTTGGAAGCTTCTCCAGGGCACAGAAATACCAATTGCAGAAGTTAACTTGTCAAGCGGGTGTGCATGTGTGTGTACACGTGTCTGTGAGCATGTGTGCACGCTTGTAAAAAGGCAATAAAAAAGGATGCAGAGGACCACAGCAAGCTGGGCCCCTTTTCTGTAGTGGCAGCACCGGGTAGTGAAGCATGGTGAGTGCAGCGGTCCGTGCTTGGCTTGGCCAGAAGACAGGCCTGGATTGAGTGGCGCTCCACCATCCTGTTGGGGTCCGGGCACTGCTCTCAGCCACATCTCACCCCCAGCCACTGGAGGGATGGAAGGGGTATAGCTCTCACCCAAAAAGCAGTGGCTGGGTGCTGAGGCCGTTTGTCGTTATCACAGTTATGATTTTCAGTGTGTCCATCAGTTTCTAAGCATCGAGACCACAACAGCCCCTCAGGGACAGGAGCCTGGTGAATGGCCCCCCAGGGAGACCCAGGGGCCTCAGTTATTCCCTTGCAACACAATTCTCTAGTCCTGTCGTGCGATTTTACTTCCTTATGGGTTATGGCTCTTGCACAAACGAAGACTCAATCCACTCTTCCTTTCTGATCCTCCGACCTCCTTTTCGCACCCTCAGTGACTGAAGGAACTGGCCTGGCAATGCCAAATTTATTATTCCGCGCATTTTTTTGTTTAAAGAGCTTCAGGGAGCATTACTACTTGGCCACATTTGGCTTAAATCATATATTAAAAAATAATAATAGCCGAATGGACTGTATGAGCCATTTCTTTAACCCAGTTACCATTTATGATGCCCACGCATCTGTAAAATTGCAGGCAGGTGGAAACGGCCAGCGGGCCAGTCTGTCACCAAGCAAAACAGGATCTGAGAATTAGTTACAAGCGTAAAAAGCATTTGAGTTCAAATGCACTGGGCCAAGATTGAGCACTTAACATATAATTGGTGGTTGGTATTCAGAGAGAGAGAGAGAGATCCCAGAGTCTAGAAGGAAAAAATGAATACAAAAGACACTGTGATTTACAGCTGAAACGTTTGCCTGAAATTTCTGTATTCCAAAGTACTGTCACTGTTAGGACTGAAGGCTTACGACTCCGGTTATAGCGATATTTAACAGGAGTTTTATATTCTTTGCTATATTAGACACACTATTTATTATTATATACTTACAAAAGTGTGCATTTGGCCTAGAAACCATTTGCTCTTTTGTTCCAAGGCTGTATTTTAAATGCATATGTAACACATCTCTGGTTTTGTAAAATCAGTACTTTGGAATGTGTGTGGGAAGTGGATCATTTCTGAGAGCCCGGACAGGTGGTACTCATCTTGTTCGTCCTGCAACCTCCAAAAATAGACTCGCTTGCTTGTGTCTCCTGTCTTAGGAGGAGGACTACTCATCATCCCCACTGAAACCAGAAGGGGAATTCCTGACTCTCCCCACTTGAGGATGTGTTGCAATGAGAGGTGATCTGTAGGGCATTCTAAATCACAGGGCCGGAGTCGATGCCTTACTCACCAGGCTGCCCCCTGCTATTTGTGACACGCTGTGCAGCAGTGCTGAACTAAAATTTCCTGGGACAGAGAAAAAAAAGCCATCAACAGAGTTCACCATGTTGGCATGAAGACGATGCCTGATATCTGTTTACTGGGTGCCTGGTTCCCGATTCACATAGGACACAAGGATTGATTAGCATATATGTTGGGTGCATTTCTGTTTTATTCTGGAACTCTTGATGTGTGTGTGAATGTGTGTGTCAGTGTTTCCTGCAGTTTACTAGAGAGTGAGGGTCTCCAGGGCTGACGGGGGTAAACTTGAAAACAGCACCCTGCTTGCAGACACAGTTAGCGTTAAGTCTGTGGCTGGAAACTTGGTACCTCCCCTCTGGGTGTCCCCTGGCTGGTCATGGAAACCTGGGGCTCCCCCAGACAGTGAGCGGAGGGCCTAAAATGTTGCCCCACTTCCTCTGGACAGATGTAACATGGGTTTCCAGGCTCTGATCCCTGGCCACTCTCGAGGTGAAGGCTGCTCGTTGAGCTCCCCTGACCCTCCTGCCGGCTGTGAATTTGCAGAGCCCATTGGGCTGCCCGGGATCTGGACAAACTCAGCCATGTTGGGAGAAAGCCTCAACCTACAGATGAGAGATTTCGAAATGTACACAGTCATGTTGTCCGGGGCGGATTGGGTGGCACGGGAGCTCGTACACGTGCACGGGAGCCCACTCTGGGGAGGGCGGGGACACAGCCTGCTTCCAGGAGCATGAGGCCAGTCTCTGCCTCCAAGCCTTCCTCTCTGCTTCTTCTTCTCATGTCCTCCACTCACTCTCCCAGGGTAGCTGCTGGAGACCTGCACGTCAGCTGGGATGTAGTCACGGCAACTGGTGGCCATTGTCTGGCCGGACCATCCATTGTTGTCCCTATTGAAGGTGACAGAGAGGCAGTCATTCTTCTTCAGCCCACTGAGTTTGAACACCAAACTGCAGGGAGCTTGCTCATGTGTGCTTGTCTAACGTCTGTCTCAGGTGTGTGCGTCTCTGTGTGTGTGTGTGTGTGTGTGTGTGTGTGTGTGTGTGTGTGTGTGTTTCTCTCCCTATGACCCACCCCTGATATGCACCAAGTCCTATGTACTCCCAGCCACATGGTTTTTGTGTGTGCTTCTCTCTCTCTGAGCCTGCCGGTGCCTGCATCTGGTTTTCTGGGTCTGGGTCTGTCTTCCTATGCCTGAACCCTCCAAGTGTGTTTGTGTGTGTGTGTGTGTGTGTGTGTGTGTGTGTGTGTGTGTGTGAATGTATCTGTGTCCCTGTCCCTTTGAAAGGATGTGGGTGTCACCCTGTTTGTCAAATGGTCTCCTTCCTTCTCCCTCTCTTCTGCTTTTATTCCTCAATCCCTCGAGCCCCCTGCAGTATTTTCCAAGGGCTGTCATAACAAAGGACCACAAACTAGGTTCCTTAAGCAACAGAAATTTATTCTCACAGTTGTGGAGGCCAGAAGTCCAAAATGAAGGTGTTGGCAGGGTTAGCGCTTTCTGGAGGCTCTGAGGGAGGAACCGTCCATGTCTCTTAGCTTCTGGCACTGCCTGCAGTCCATGCAATTCCTGGGTTTGGGGCCGCATTACTCCAATCTCTGCCTCTGTTTTCACGTGATCTTCTCTGTGTCTGTATCCAAATGTCCCTCTTTAAAGGACACCAGCCTTTGGATTAGGGCCCACCCATATGTCCTCATCTCAGTTTGATTACATCTGCGATGACTCAATTTCCAGGTAAGGTCACATTCACAGGTTCCAGCACCACTATCTCACTGGGGGACACAGTTCAACCCACAGCACCCTGTTCTCCGCCAAACACTGTTACTTACTTTTCTCTGTCTCTCAGGTCCTTTAATTTCATTTCCCCCTGTTTTTCTCATTTTCTCTGATTTCCATCCTTTCTAGTCTCACAGCCTCCTCTGACCCTGTTGCTCCCCCTGGTAAGCTCCCCTCCTCCAACTCTTTCTGCTGCTGGTTCCGTGCAGACCGCTAGACAGCTCAGCGGGAAGGTCTGAGCCCCTGCCACTGCCCCCGACGGATTTATTGGCCTGTAAATACTTCCTTCTTGGAAGAGCAGCTTTGTCCTCTGCGCCGGCTCTCAGGGTCCCCTCATCACCTGCCCTTCTAGGCAGGTTGTTTTATTTCCCACCAATCAAAGCCCTGTGACCTCATGACCCTAGTACACATGGCTCTCCTTATCTCCTCCCAGGCTAGTCAGTGTGATCTGGTAAACAAGCAGATCCTCAAACACCTTAGTCATTTGACCAAGTTGGTGAATATGTGGACGGTCAGTTGGTGTAAAAAAAAAAAAATCGTTAATCATTGATCTGACTGTGAGGTCAGGAGTGGTGTCCACTGGAAACAGGTTCTTTGTTACCTCTGCCTTTAGTATGTTTTCATGCTTGGACTAAGCTCCACTGTGTAGAGTTTAGGGGCAAGCAGAGAGCTGGCCTGGGCATCAGGGAGATGGAATGCATTAGCATCAGTTGTTGAAGTGACCCTGCTGTGAGGAAGGGGAACCTCCCTTGCATAATCAAAAGGGAAGACTTCTGTTCTCCTCTCTTAACGCTGTGGCGGGCTGACCGGATCCAAGGTAGCAGAATTTGCGGTCGCCTATGCCTAGCTCCTCCTGGCCTGTTCAGTTGCGTCTGGAGAGGTTTGGGGCAACTCTAAAGGAAGACTTTGTGAGCTAGAGGAGAACTTAGCAATGGCCAGTACAAATGCCATATTTCACACGGAAAGGAAATGAAGCTGAGAGGTGAAAAACTGGCTGGTAATTGAACACCAAGGGAGAAAGCAATATTGTGCTTAGTCTTCATAGAATTTTCTTTCTACTTTCATTTCGGCCTCCAGAGAATGAATGATGGTTGTAATGGTGGACCAAACTAACTTGGCCTCCCTCAGACTTAAATTACATACAAGTGCTCAATAAAATATTCATAAAAGATGTAAATGCTTAGATGAACTTGCAAGAGAGATGGAGAAATGCCCAGGAGCCAGGAATAGGAAGGAAACAAAATTATGATAGCCCTGGACTGCCAAGGCAGGAACCACCCAGGTGGTTCCACTTTGTTTATAGCCATGGAGAACGGCACAGTTTTCCTGGGAAAAAGTTTAACTGAGACAAAGAGTTGGACTCTGCAGGTGTTGTGCAACTGTTATGACATGAGCTTTCCAATGGTGAGCTCTTCAGCAGTGTCACCTTGTGGCCACGGGGCAGATGGGGATGCATCCCTGGGCTTCAGAGTAGAACGAGCACCAATAAGACGAGGACACTTTGGCAAAAGATGGTGCAGGCAAAGGGTAGCTACAGACAAATCAATCTTCAGTGTTTTGACGCTGGAATAGCTTTCCCTAGAGAGGATACCCAGAAGTAGAAAATCCTGATTTTGAGATTACATGAAATAACTAAACATGCTAAAGTTACTGATTTCCCTGGAATTGGATGTATTACATTTCCTTCAATCAGGAGAAATAAGGGGTTGAGAAAAAAAATCAAGTTTGGTTTTAGAAAAATGAAGGAATTTACATTTTTTATGCCTTAATATAAGGCCTATGAAATATCACCCCTGCTGTAGAAACTATTCTGCTAGGCTTAGTTACATCAGAAGCCTTGGGTTTCAATATCATGCCAGAAGGCAGCCCATGAGGCAGAGATCAGAGATGTTGTAGATTAGGCACCGTGGCTAAGTCCTAGGAGACCTAAGGAAACAGGGGGGAGTTTTCATTCATTAGCCCAGGAGGGTGAGAAGAGGGCTTGCCTGAAGCCTGGTTCGAGGTGGGAAACACAGAAGGCTTTCCCATGAGATATCAGACTTGGATCCACACATCAGGAAACCACATTTACATTTACCAGAATGTTGTGGGGGAACCCTGAGCCCAAGAATCAACGTGAACATTTGACACTGCCTGTTACAGGAACCCAGTCCTAAAGGGATGCCCACAGAAAAACCAGCCCTGCAGGGGAAAATTACAAAGTACACTCAGAGAGGCCCAGGATGAGTGATGAGCTAGTAAACAATGAAGCCAGAAGGATTAAAGATAAAGGAAGAAAAAGCAGTGGTGGGTTTGAAAAGGAACCAAAGAGACCTTCTAGAAATGAAAAATTTAGTAGACGAAATGAGAAAACTTGATGGACAGTAGACTGTGCTTAGCTAAAGATTCTAAAAGGACAGGAAATATAAAAGTAGGTGAATAGTTTGGAGGAATCACATAAAGAAATTCAGCATATATCAAGAAGGAGATTTCAAAGGAGACATAAAGGGGAAGGGAGAAACGATATTTCATGAGATACTGGTAGAGAATTTCACAGAATTGATGGAAGGCATGATGTTGGAAATGGCACGGAGGCCCGTTGAGGCTAAAATAAAACTAAATTCACAGCTAGTGACACTTCGAAACGGCAAAGACAAGGGGAAATATGAAAAGTAGCCGAAGAGGGGAAAGGTCAGATTACCCACAAAGGAACAGCAGAACTTGTAACAAAACCACAAAAGACAGAGGACAGTACTGTAATTGTCAGTCTAGAATTCTGTACCCAGCTAAGCTATTATTCAAGTGTGAAAGTAACAGGTAATTTTCGACCAAGAGTAAGAGTGTTTATAACCTCAGTCCTTTACCCAAAGAGCGGATGAGAATCAGGAAGAGCTCGGTTGAACCAGGAGGAAGGAGTGAGATGCAGGCAGACTTGGCAAGGAAAGAAGTTGGTAACCAGGTTGGCAAATCTAAAGAAATACTGTTAGTAAAAATCATCAGTAATAATGACCCCGGGGGATGTACAAATGGAGTGTAACTAAACACTGGGAAGCAATGACTCAAAGCTCTGGTGTCTGGGGGGTGATGGTAGCTCACAGCATTTCAAGGTGCTTGTATTTGGTTGTATTGGGGAGACTTTGTCAAATTAGGTATGCCTATAAAAAGTAGTAAAGCTAGCCACTTAAGCCTAACTTTCAAACAAGTAATGGGAGAATAAAGAAAAAAAATGAGTAGAAAATAGGAAGAGAGAATTAAGAAGCAAAATTAACACTTTAAAAATAAACCCATCAGTTAAGAAACTCATAAGGTTAACACATACAGACTTATAAATTAACATGTTAAATTATACGTTGTTTACAAGATTCATGTCTAGTATATAAACATAAAAATCATTAAAAAAATAAAAATACAGAGTAGGACTACATTAACCAAAAGTACTCTGAAATAGGTACATTGCCATCAAACTAAATGGTGTTTTAGACACAGAAGCCTTACATAGTGATGTAAAGACTAGACGATATAATAAACTGGGAGTTTATTGCACCCAGCAACATAGTTTCCAATGTATAAGCAAAACCTCAGAGAATTATTAATGGCTATTTGCCATATACAGTATCAAATTAACACATATCTCATTGAAGCTAATAGATAAGTATAAGTATTAAAAATTTGAGCAACAAATTGACAAGCTTAATCTATTGGGCATATATAAACACCTGCATTGAGCAATTAGGGAAAACACATTCTTACCAATCAAATGTGGGACATTTTAGGAATTGACTCTGCACTAGGCTGTAAAGCAAATCTCTCTTTTTTTTTTTTGATGTTTCATTTTCTGTTTATTCCTTGAAATCGTGGTGTTTGTGCAAGCAAATCTCAGTGGTATCAAAGAATTATCATCACACAGACTATGTTTTGTGACAACAGTGCAATTAAAGCACACCTTTAATAACTCAACCAAGAAAAATTATAAATTACAAGATAACTGGGGTCTGACCAACCACATGGAGATTAAATAAAATAATTTATTTGGTGGCTAAATAAGAACTTGAAAAATTCATATTTAATGCATACATTAGAAAAGGAAAAAGATAGAAAATTTATTAGGAGAAGTTAGGAGTATAAAGATTTGAATAGACAGCTACAGAAGGAGAGCCTCAAGGACTGGTAAACCTTCCTAAAGACTCTTGAGCTCATGAGGAATCCTTAAGATACAACCTAAAACAACAGCACTGTTTCATGTCCAAAATATTGGCAAACATTTGAAAGCCCCCAAACACCAAATGCTGGCAAAGTTGTAGGAGAAATACTTTAACTCAGGCACTTTTGAGACCTACATCAATGAAAGATTTCAAGGCCCTATGACTTATCACTAATGCATCCAGGTGGATACATGTACAAGTTGAGGTGTATAAAGATGGTCATTAAACACTGTTTGTATTAGCAAAAATGTGGAAACGATTTACTGCTCCAGAATTGGGAAATGGATAAAGAAATTGTGGTTTGTTTGTACAGTAGAATATTATACAGTAATTAAAATAAATGAACTACAGCAACATAGGTAAATCCCAAGCTGACTCTGAGTGGAAAAAAGCAACTAGCAAAGATGATCTTTCAGAGAAAATTCTAAAAATATAAAATAATACAAATATGAATTGGAATAGTGTAGTTCTCTGGAGAGGAAAGGACAAATAGGGAAGGGTGTGCTTTAGTTACATTCCAGAATGTCTTATTTTTTAAGTGTTGTAAGTCAAATATGGTAAAATATTTGCGTAAAATCTTGATGTTGTGTACATGGGTACTACTATGTTAATATCTGTATTTTTCTCTGCAATATTTCAGTATTAAAAATTGTTAGCTCAGGGCTTCCCTGGTGGCACAGTGGTTGAGAGTCCGCCTGCCATTGCAGGGGATGCAGGTTTATGCCCCGGTCTGGGAAGATCCCACATGCCGTGGAGCGGCTGGGCCCGTGAGCCATGGCCGCTGAGCCTGTGCGTCCGGAGCCTGTGCTCCTCTCCAAATTGTTAACTCAAAAATAATTAATATTGAAGAGAAGGCAAGAGGAGATAGGAGCAGTATGAACTTTGGAAGCAAAAAGGCTATATTATTGTTATTTGAAGAAAATCTACATAGAAAATCTAAGACAACTCAGAAACTCTTATAACTAAGGTAGTTCAGTAAAGTGGCAAGATAAAAGAAAAATATACATAAGGGACAGAATAATGGCCTCCCAAAAATGTCCACGTCCTAAGTCCTGGAACTCAGAGCATGTCACCTTTCACGGAACAGGGACTTGGCAGGTGGGACTAAGGTCAGGATTTTGAGATGGGAAATGATCCTGGATGATCCAGGTGGGCCAATGTAATTACAGAGGTCCTTATAAGAGAGGGACAGGAGGGTCAGTCACTCAACAGAGATGTGATGATGGAAACAGAAGTTGGAGTGATACAAGGAAGGCACCATGGGCCAGGGCATGCAGGTGGCCTCCAGAAGCCAGGAAAGACAAGGAGAAAGACTCTCCCAGAGCCTCCAGAAGGAATACAGCCCTGCTGACACATTGATTTTCGGACCTCCGACCTGCAGAACTGTATGTTAGTAAATTTGTGTTGTCTCATGCTGTTTGTGCTAACATGTTACAGCAACAACAGGAAATTAGTACGACACGTAGAAATATAATAGTTTTCCTATAATAAATGCAGTTCTCTCTCCATCATCCTATCCCAGTTTTTAAATGGAACTTATCAGAATGGAAGAGAAATAGCCGTGGAATTGAGAAACTCGCCCCTCCGTCAAAGTAACGTTTGTTATTCTTGATGTCAAAATGTATTTCAGTCATCATAATTTAACGCATGTGACTTTGACATAGCAACAGGCCAAGATCAGTGGGGTGGGGGGCAAGGTTAGAAATGAATAGAGGCAGCTGGGAATACCCTCTGTGGAGGTGACTTTCTGGCAGAGAATTGACTTATGAGAAATAGAAAAGATCAGAGGACTAGGGGTTCTTGGCTGACTGTACCATGAGGGATCAGTTGGGTGTGTTTTAGGAAGAACAAGGGACCCCCCCTCCCTTCCAGTGGGGGAGAATGGGGAAAGGGAAAGAATATTCCAGAAGCCTTGATACCATGGGTATAAATTAGCTTTTCTTCATTATCTGTCTTTCTGATTTCTTCCTGAAGGCTCACTTTTACTCACCTGCCTAGGGAGGGAGCTATGAATGTATGAAGTTACCATGTTATCAACCCATAGTTTTGGTCTCTCTGAGCTTCCTGCAGAGCATGAAGGAGGCTGATTCAAGACCTAAGTCAGGACATGGGTGCCGTCTGCGGACATCCTGCCCTTTTGTCCATTCCCAGCTGGACAGGCCTCCTATATGCCATTGCACTCAGAACCTCCCCAGGTATTCTTTCCAGTCCTACCGTGCCCTCCAGCGATTCTTCTCAGTGTTGTTTCAGGTCTGCTCTAAGTTCATTCTTGGATGGGTTTCGTTCACTGGAATTGTTGCTTTTCTTTCTCCTCAGCGCTTCAGAGCAGGGACTCTTAGCTCGGGCTGCACACTTAAGAGTTTTGACAAATTGCGCAGCTGGATATATATTTTAAGCTTCCAGGTGACCCCAATGTGAAGACACTGTTGAACCCCACTAGTTTAGACGGTGTAGGATCGAGAAGAGTTGGCAAGAACTCCCCATGTGGACTAGATCACTTCACTAGATTCTCCTTTGTTTTTTGTAGACTGAGGAAGGTGTGGCTTCAGGAGTGAGTGTTCATCTGGTTGAGAGTGAAGGGAATCTGGATAAATTGGGGAGGAAATCAGTGGAAGGCTTACCCCGGGATCTGAGCAAAACTGAGGGTGGTTGCCAGCACTCTGGGAAGGATGCTTTCAAGAGAGTGGTCCCCCTCCCCTTTGCCTGACACCTCCACCTCCCCTCTACCTGCTTGTCCGTGATTTGTTCACCTGGTCTTACCTTGCCCATCCCTCCTCAGCAGGCATTTCCTGACCCCAGGACTACACTTGTAATGCTGTGCAACCATTACTGCCCTCTAGTTCCAGACATTTCATTACCCCAAAGTGAGACCCCGTACCCATTAAGAGTCACTCCCTTATTTCCCTTCCCCCAGCCTCTGGCAACCACTAATCTGTTTTCTGTCTCTGGATTTACCTATTCTGTACATTTCACGTAAACAGAAATAGCCAAGAGTGCTTTAAAATTTAAGTCAACTGTGTAAGATGCTTGATTCCAGCACCTGTGGATTTCTTTAGTCCTTGTTAGCTAGTGTTGATAACGCATCGGAAAGGGAAATACCAGCACCATCTCTGGATTAAGCCTAATAGATGGTTTCACAGCGCCCTACCCGGTGGGACAAGGTTAACATCAGGGCTGTCTGTGCCCACATGGCGCACAGACCAGGCACGAGCCCATCTGCCCTATTCTGCATTTCTCAGAAAGGAGCCTTCCTGAGGGACACGGAAAGACTAAGTCTAAACCGCTGTCAATTTGTCAGTCGGGTGTAGGAGAAGCTGTTGGTGGGAACAGTGAAGAAGAACTCCACGTTTCCGTACCCATTCGATGTAAAAAAGATATTCTTGAAAAGAAGTAGACACTAAGGGTCTATATTTAGAGTAACTGGACAGTCCTGGACTCTCCCCAGGTTTCCTTCTAAGTTGTACAAAAGGAGCTGTCTCCTTAACTTTCTCCTGTGCTTCCCTCCCCTTCTTCCCTTTCTTCCCTTTCTAGACAAATGTTGTTTCCATGTTGAAGAAGATCCTTCTATATCTTTCAAGATTTTTAGCCGATCGATGGCGACGTCCCAAGTTGATGTATGCAAATGGAGGAAAGCGGTAGCAGGACTACTCTCAAGCCAGTCCCCCAAATGGATGAGATAAGAGCCAGCAGCGACCACCCTGTCTCGGCCCTCAGAACCCCTGGACCTGCTCCTTTTAGGTTTTTGCTAGTCAGCTTGGAGACACAGATCCTTACCCTCTGCCTTTACACGAAGCCATTACCTGTGTCTCCCAGGAAGCCATGGTTTGTCAAAGGCCTTTGGAAAAACTGTCATCAGGGTAGAGATGAGAATTATAATTAAACTTAGGCCAGGAAGAAGAGATCATGGTGATGTAATCTGTCATTTGCTATTTTAAATTATAATTTGATGACTATTTTATATGCCCTACTGTGCATTTTAGTGTTACGAGACCTTAATGAAGCATTTGAATCTTAAGCAACTTGTAAGTGCTTGGGCTCTGGCCAGAACATAGTGAAACAATGTGTTCGCTGTAATCTGGGCAACCCGGATTATACCAAGTAACTGCTTCAGAATGTCAAATCAGGTCTCATTTTGTTTTCAAAGATGCCGGGTCTAGTGCAGGAGCGTCAGGAATGCAGGTCTCTCCAAGTTGAGCTTGTGCTGTTAATGAACAGCCCTGACATCCAAGATATCACCCTGCTTGATTCAGCCTCTTTTCAAGGTGTTTGTCATCGACATTTTAGTTACCTCCCAGCTTTGTGTCATCAGTAAGGTTTCTCTTCCTCAACTTGAGTGCACTGAGAAAGGGGTTGGCTAGCAGAGAATCAAGGTAGAACCTAATGATGTTGTTAATAATATTCATAAATAGTAATCAGTACTACTTAGTGACACCTCTCTAGACCGATATCTATCCACTCTCCCCTGTGAAGGAAAACTGTCCCTTCATCTTGAAATTCACAACCTCCCACCTCCTCAGCTATCTCCTATCACCCAACATCTGAGCCATCACTCATCCTGTGAAACTTATCCCCAGGGTCCACTAGAAATCCTATAATTTTTCATCCAATTAAATCAGTAATACAGATATGTGCCATCTTTCAATGTTTCACTTCATTAAAACAGAAAAAAAGAATAGGGACCAACCAGAAATCAAGCCAAAAGATTTAGAACTTGAATAGGCTTTATAGGCTTTTTTGATTGCTCTATTATCTTGGTTTTGTCTGTAGTAAGTTCATCTCCTGATGATTGATTGTCTTGTCTGTCTAGCCTTAGTGGGTTTTTTTAGTGTTGGAATTTTAGTGTGCATGTTTACCTTGACAGAGGGTATCCCCCAGCCCCTGACCTCCTACACCACACACACACACACACACACACACACACACACACACACACACACACCCCTACCCCTCCCCACCGCTGTCTGCCTTACTTCCTCTTGTTCCCAGTGGCCTTTGTCACCAGCTGAGAAGCTCTTGCCTGTGGTTGAACTGGAACCCCACGTTCCTGGGCAGTGTTTCCATCCCCACTAGCTCTGTATTTCAGGTACTTTTACGCCCTGTTTTCCTTCCTGTGCGCGAGCCCTGGACGGCTTCTTCCTACTCCTGCCCTGGGTGCAGTGGGCAGCAACACTCAACCTTGTTATTTTTGTTCTGTTCAGACCAATGATTTGCTTGTTTTTGAGGCTATCTCTGTTTTGTCACATGCTTTCTTTTCCTACTTTCCTTATTGTGGCTTGTGCTTGATGGTGTGGTAGAGGGAGGATGGACTCTCTGAATATGAATTTGCATCATAAATTTAGTGAGATTAGATTTAGTGCTTTCAAAAAGAAGTAAAGTTGATTCTCATTACTTGCAGATTCCATATTTGCAAGTTTGCTTATTACCTAAAATGTATTTTTAACCGCCAAATCAGTTCTCACAGTACTTTCATGGTCATTCATAGACATGCCCAGAGCAGTGAAAAGTTTGAATTGCCCAGTGCACACATGCACACATTCCCAGCTGAGCCTGAACAAAATGACACTCTGCCTAATGTCCCAACTCGTACTGTAAACAAATGTCCTTTTCGTGATCTGTTTAGTCCCATGTTTTTTGCATTTTTGTACTTTTTGTTGGTAATTTGCCATTTAAAATGCCCCCAATAATGGTGCTGAAGTGCTGTCTGGTGTCCTAAGCACGAGATGTGCCTTATGGAGAAAGCATGTGTGTTAGATAAGCTTCTTTCAGACACAAGTTATTGGTCTGTTGGTCGTGAGATCAATGTTAATGAATCAACAATACTTACTAAATAAGGTGTCTTTAAACAAAGCACAGTAAAACAAGGTTCTTTATTGATCGGTTGATTAGAATGCTGTGACCAGAGGCTCACAGGAACCTAACCCTGTGTTTCCCCAGGAGCAGTGAGTCCGTATTCTCTCATTCAGTGTTTGAGGCAACATTCTAGAACAAAATTACCCCAAATAACGAGAATGGGCTATACCTATGTGAGAGAAAAATCAAAACCTTCCCCAAGCAGTTCCAAGAAGGAGCCCCAGGCAGCCTTCTCTCCCAGCCCTCACGGACGTTTGCTCCTCTCTGACTGTTCTCCTTTGCAGGGTACTTTCTGAATTTTCTGGAGCCGGTTAACAATATCACCATAGTCCAAGGCCAGACAGCGATTCTGCACTGCAAGGTGGCCGGAAACCCGCCGCCCAGCGTGCGGTGGCTGAAGAACGACGCCCCGGTTGTGCAGGAGCCCCGGCGCATCATCATCCGCAAGACGGAATACGGTTCTCGGCTGCGGATCCAGGACCTGGACACGACGGACACCGGCTACTACCAGTGCGTGGCCACCAATGGGGTGAAGACCATCACCGCCACTGGCGTCCTGTTCGTGCGGCTCGGTGAGTGGGGACAGTCCCCGGTGTGTTGCTTATCAGATAGGAATGTCCCCAGCCACCGAGCAGCAGATTAATTTGCGGTTTGAAGCTGAACACACACAAGTCAGCAGAGAGGAAATCAGTAAAACCCTTCCCTGAGGTCTTTCCCATTGTGCACGAGATCCTGGCTTAACCTGTTACCCATTTACTAGTAATAAAAGAAAATAGACGCAGATGGAGAGGTCTGTAAACCTGGAGTGCAGAACATAATCTCAGGCAGGCTATGTGTCAGGAGGTCACCCCACGGGGACCACGCACTTCATCCTTGGCCACATCCTTGAAGTGGCCACGCACACTTCAAGCCCAGGCAATCCAGACAGGCACCCACCCACCCACAGAAACCCAGCCCGGCCCAGAGGATGGGCAGGGAGCAGAGCGTGAGGACAATTTTGTACTCTTGTGCTTGTCACAGGTGGCATGAAGCAATTAAATGGCAGGCAGGAATATGTCCCTTTTATCCCAGTTCTGTGGAGGTCCCTGCAATGCCCCAGCCATTCTGTCACCAGTAAGACAGATCTTGTGAAACAAGTTTAGATGAGAAGAGAGAAAAGACAGCAAAAACTCCCAAAATATCTCCTGACATTTCTGCATCAACACAGAGCACCCCTTCCATCCTTGGTGGTTTCCCCCATCCTTGGCGTATAATATTGGGCAGGGGCAGAGCTGGAGGCCGAAGACAGCTCACCACAAATGAGCACCCTGAGCTGCGGTTGCCTTTACCACGGGCTGGATTGGAAAAAAAAATTATTCCAAATCATGAAGTATTAATAACTTGTCTTTTTTCTTTTCCTTTAGGTCCAACACACAGCCCAAATCATAACTTTCAGTAAGTATTTGCTTTCCTCAAACCATTTTCTCATTCTTTGTGGGCTTCCGTTATATAAGAACCCCGGCTTTAAATCGGGCAAACACATGTTTCTGCTGAATTTGCTAGAAGTTGGCTGGACTTCACACAAGGATGGCAATGTGCTTGCTTTTGGATGGAAAACGGTTATATTTTCCATGTTGAGTGTTAGGGAAAAAGTCATAAAAGCAGGCATAGTTAGTTGTTATCAGAGATCGTGACCTTGCAGGGCAACTGGAGGCAGTATAAGTGTACAGACCAGGTTGCCGGGGCTGCCAGGACCCTGGTGTCCTGGACACATTTAAAACAGAGAGGCAGTTACCCTGAAGTCCCAGCGCCACCTTAACTGCATCGCCAGCTGCAGTCTACAAAATGTGTGCTCGTCAAGCCTCGGGGAACCTCCACCATAGGCGGGGTCTCAGACGCACTTCAGAGCTGGGGAGACTGAGGCTCAGAGCCTGGCTCAGGGGTCTTCACCCACCTGCGGGCAGGTTCTGGCTGTGAACTCAGGCCTCTTGTTTCCCGGTGTAGCATCTTTTCTCCTCCGGACCTCACACATCCATGAGAATCACTCTTTTCAGCGCCTGTGTTCGAGGTTAGCCATGGCTGTTGGATTCCTCATTTACTCTTCAGGCATATCAGAAAGCCTTTGCTTCACGTCTGAAAGTTCTGAGCAGTGGTGCAGACGCTGTGCTGGTCAGCCAAGCAGTGTTTGCTTCTCTGTGTCCCCCTGCTGCCTCATAAACCCTGGCCATTGGGGTGCGGTGGGTGGGCAGGGGCCCCTCTTAGCTTACATCAGGTGCCACTTGCAGAAGGCAGATTTTTGAGAACTTTCTGTGCTGAGCCATAGTGTCCAAGCATTTCTCCTTAATAATCATTCATGCATAGAGTGAGAAAAGAAGAAATTGTATCCAGGGCACATCTGTGAGGCTTTCGAAAAGGTATAAGTTATTCAAAAGTTGAATTCTTATTTTCGTTTATATCTTATGTTGTCTATTTATGTATAATTTAAGTAAATATTATATAATATATAATATATTGCAAAATATATACATAAATAATTTACATATAATTATAATTTATTAAATATATAAATATCAAATATACTTATATTTAATTTTATATACAATTAAAATTTTTTTCTATGTTTTTTAAAAATTTATTTTATCGAAGTATAATTGATTTACAATGTTGTGTTAGCTTACATTTTACTGTGCTAGCCTATCTTTCCATCCGTTTCCATTCATCAGTTGTCTTCTTTCTTTTATTCATTTCATAATAATTTGCAGATATTTGTACACTTATCCTGAAATATTTTGGATATCATTATGGATTATGATATCATTTAGAAATATTATGGAAATCATTAACAAGAGTTCAACATCTGTGTACTTACTTACTATTCTTGTTTCTTCTTTTTGAGTTAAAACTTACATACAGGGCTTCCCTGGTGGCGCAGTGGTTGAGAGTCCACCTGCCGATGCAGGGGACATGAGTTCGTTCCCCGATCCGGGAAGATCCCACATGCCGCAAAGCGGCTGGGCCCATGAGCCATGGCCACTGGGCCTGCGCGTCCGGAGCCTGTGCTCCGCAACGGGAGAGGCCACAACAGTGAGAGGCCCGCGTACTGCCAAAAAAAAAAAAAAAAAACCTGATACAATGAAATGCACAGATCTTAAGTATTCTATTAATAAGGTCCAAACAATGCAAAAACCTCTGCAATCTAAACCGTTATCCAGGCACAGAACATTCCTATCACTCTAGAAAGTTCCATCATGCAACTTCCTGGTCACTACCCCTCCTCCCCAGGCAACAACTGTTCTGATTTTTTTCTACCATGAGCTAGCTTTACGTGTTTTAGAACTTCATGGAAATGAAGTCCTACAGTACATAGCCACCTGAGCCTGGTTTCCTTCACTTGACATGGTTCTCTCGAGAGTCATCCATGCTGTACATGTTTCACTAGTCTGCTGCTATTCATTGCCGAATAGTGTGCCCTTGTGTGACTGGATCAGTTAGTTTTTCCTTGATAGACACCTGAGCAGGTTGCATCTTTTGACATTGATGAATAAGCTGCTATGGATAGTCTCATACAAGTTTTTTGTGGACATGTATTTTCATTTCTGCTAGGTAAATACCTAGGGTCAAAGTTCTGGCTTATAGGGTATGTGTGTGCTGAGTTTTGTAAGAAATACCAGACCTTTTCCTAAGGTGATTGTACCACTCTGTACTCCCACCAGCAGGTAGGAAAGTTATGGTCACTGCATTGTTTGCCAGCATTTGATCTGGTTGGTCTTTCGAAGTTGAGCCATTCTGATGTGTATGTAGTGGTTCAAGTGATCTATATGTCATTCTGACTTCTTAAAAAAGTAGTTTTTATTAGTCATTTTAAATTTTCATACAAAAGCATTTAAGACAGTAAAGTTTCCTCTGAATACCATTTTGGCTACATCTTTTTCCCCTCCAGGCAACATAAGCTTTTGTTTTTTGTTATTTTCTGATTTTTGTTGTATTATTATCAGTGAATTTGGGATGTATTTTACAGTTGGTAGTTGGTTGAGATTTTCTTTGTGGCCAATTTGATATGGTAAATTTTTGTGACTATTTCCTGTTGTTTCAAAAAATAAATGTGCTCTGATGGTAGCCAGTACACAATATTTCTATTCATGTATTAAATCACATATGTTAAGTGTGTTATTAAAAGTGTCTATATTTTTTGTTCACATTGGTTACAGATATCTGAAAATATATGAAAGTTGTCTATACTCATTTCGGATTTGCCAATTTCTATCAGTTTTCTATTTTTTTTAATTTTGAGTTTATGTTCTTAAATACCTCCAGGTTTGAGACTATATAGCTTTTGTTTTGTCTTGTTTTTAAGTTTCTTTTGAGGCTTTTTGCCTTGAATTCGATTTTGCCTAGCAATAATATTGCTCCACCTACTTTCTTTTTATTTGCACTTGCTAGAAAGCTGTTTTACTATTCCTATCCCACTTTTTGCCCTCAACCTTTTTGTGTTCTGTTTTATGTAGGTCTCTTGTAAATAGCATATAAGTGCAGTTTTTTTAGGGGTGGGTGAGGAGGGATCTGGAAGTCCAGGTTAATACATGTAGGTTAAGTTCATTTTAACAAATATACAATACTCCATTCTGTGAGTCAGTCTCACTTTAATTGTCCATGTGTTTACTCAGTGAAGGTTAGTTGTTTTCACTGATGCAGACCATCTTATGTAAACATCTTTCCATGTCTACTTGTCCCAGTGGGCAAGAGTCCTCCAGCAATAGAAGTCTGGGAGTGGAATTGCAGGTATTCACTTCCCACCTCTACCATGTATGGTCAGATTGCCTTCCAAAGTGATAAAGGACTTCATAGTCCCACCAGCAAAGCATGAGTTCTTATTTCCCCATGTTTTCCAGCCCGTGGTATTATCAGAACTCAAAATTTTGCCAATATCTTGGGTGTCAATTGTAAGTTATAGTAATTTTACATTAGATTTCACCAGTACACAGTGAAGTTGAACATATTTGTATTGGTTTAATAACCATTGGATTGCCAGTTCAAGTACAGTCCATTCTTATTTATAGACTCAATACTTGCAAATTTTCTTACTCAGTACAACTTCTTTGTAACCCCCAAATCAGTACTCAGGATGTTTCCATGGTCACTCATGGATATGCACCAACAGTGAAAAATTTGAGTTGCCCAGTGCATGCGTTCCCAGCTGAGGTCTGCCATCTTGTTTCACCTCTCCTGCTGTGCACATGTCCTTTTCTGGGTCTGTTTACATTTTGTGCTTTTCGTTGGTGATTTTGCTGTTTAGAATGGCCCCAAGCACAGTGCTGAAGTGCAGTCTTATGTTCCTAAGCACCAGAAGGCTGTGATGTGCCTTGTGGAGGAAATATGTTAGATAAGCTTCATTCAAGCATGGGTTACAGTGCTGTTGGCCCCAAGCTTAGTATTAATGAATCACCAACCACATTAAATAACACATCTTTAAACAGAAACACACATAAAACAAGGTTATGTATTGATTGGTTGATGAAAATGTTATGACCACAGACTTGCAGAAAAGTATCTATTTGCCTTAGGAACAATGGCTCGGTATTTGCTAATTCAGTGTTTGTGGCAACTTTATAGAAAATGACTGTCACAGATAACCAGAGCCGACTGTATTTTGTCCATTTTTCATTAGGATGTTTGTCTTTTTCATATTGATTTGCAAGAGTTTTTTTTTTTTGCAGGAGTTTTAAAATATATTCTAGATATAATTTTTACACAGTTTCTACTCCATCTAGAATTGATTTTTATGCTGGTAGCAGCTAGGGTTCTACTGTAATACTTTCCTATCTCAATGGCCTAGTGCCTTGGCATCATCTAATGAATAGCCCCATCTGTAATCATTAAATTTAATGTCACTTCTGTCATCTGTGAAATTTCTATACATGCGGATCTGCTTCTAGGCTCTCTATTCTGTTCTAGTAACTTTTGTGCCTGGAAAAATACCACAATATTCTAACACTATATCTTTGTAATATATCTTGCTATATGTAGAGAAATATTTTCGCTTATTGCTATGGATTAAATTGTGTCCCCCACCAAATTCAGATATTGAAGCTTTAACCCCCCTTCATGGGACTGTATTGAAGATAGGGCCTTTAAGTAGGTAATTAAGGTTAAATGAGGTCTTAAGGGTGGGTCCCTGATCTGATAGGGCTGGTGTCCTTATAAGAAGAGGAAGATACATCAGAGATTGCTGTCTCTCCTTTCTGCCATGTGGGGACACAGCGAGAAGGTGGCCGTCTGAAAGCTGGGAACTAAATAGGGTTGCACTTTGATATTGAACTTAACCTCCAGAACTGTGAGAAGTCAATGTCTGTTGTTTAAGCCCTCCAGTCTGTGGTATGGTATTTGTTATGGCAGCCTGAGCTGGCTAATACAGCTACCTTATTACTATACCATTTTTCTAAATTATCTTAACTGTTATCTTTTATTCTTCCATATGAATTTTATCAGTTTGTATTTTTATTGGAATTGCACAGAAGTTTGATTTTTACAGTTACTTTTTCAGATACAAAGGTGATTGTGTAGTTTTTCTCCTTTCAACGTATTAATATTACGGTATGTAATAGAGTTCCTATTACTAGGTAGCTTCACAGTTCTAGACTGAAATACACTTTGTCAGGGTGAGGTATTCTTTTAATATTGTGCTGAATTGATCTGCTAACTTTGTGTTGGCAGATGACCTGCTTTGTTCAGATACTTCGTAGCCTAAGGCACCTGCCCATTGACGGTTGTCTTTTTTGTGACCATGATTTTTTTCTGCCCATTGACTGTAATTATGTTTCAGCAGACTCACCTTCAACTCCTTTATGATATCTCTGGAAGTTGACCAGAACAAAGACAAAAAGAAGGAATATCAGTGGGTTTAAAATAGAATTACCCACAAGTTCTCCGTTTTCGTCTCTGGAATATCACTAGCTTATCCAATTTTCCTGAGAAAATGCACAGCAGTTAAAGCTCTTTCATTGCTGGTCTGGTGGTATATCCTGTACCTGCAAATGGAGAGTTGCAACAGTGAATAATCATACAGCCCTGGTTGATCCCTGTGTACAGCATGTCAGCATGGCGACACGCCGAGGTTGGTTCTGAACCGTGAACAGGGATGGTTGTGATGACTCATCCCCTCCAGGCTCTTTGCTCTCTTCCTCACACATCCACACACAGGGTCACCAGCAGTGTTGGTGGATATCGGTTTGTGTGTATTGAAGGAGGTGGGGGGTAGGGTGGAAATCCTCAGAGGTTAAGGGATTTATTACCATTAAAACATTGTTTTTCCTTCCATCCATTTGAAGGCGGGGTGAGGAGGGTGTGTGTATGGAGAACAAAAGCTTCAAGGACAGGCTGTCTCTCCGCAGACATAGGTTCAAAGACAGGGTGATTATAGCTTACTCAGGTAGCAGTTTTGGTAATGCGAGGGGATTAATGTGAGGCTGTGTGTGTCACATTTCATGTATGGGTATCATTTCTAGCTACTCTTTTAAAAAGTGGTTTATTTTCACGATGATAGACACATACGTACACTGGTGGGGTAGCCTGGTGGTACCAGAGTTGGGTGAAGGCGTCGGGGTGCTCCCTGAAGCGTGAGCATCAGGGCTTCCATGTTTCCTGTGTTGGTTGTCCTAGGCTATCCTGATGGCTCACAAGTAAATGCACGCATAATGTGCTTCAACGAACGTCTGCTTAAAGGAAAATGTGTTGTTTTTTGGGCAGTTAAAAGTTACGTTAATTATTGGCTGCTGGGAAATCACTTTCCTTGAGGCCATGTCTGAGCCCTTCTTGCTTCACGACTTGCAGGTAATTCCAAGGTTTCAGCCCTTCTCCACCCATAAGCTCATGACCCTGACATCTCCACTTCCAAGTCTGACTTATCTCCCCATCTCCAGGCCCCCCAGTTCAGCCCCATGGTGGGCGTCTCCAGGCGGATGACTCACAGGCATCTCACAATTTGCATGTCTAAATGGAACTCAGCCATCTTCTACCTCAAACTCCTTCCATTGCTCTTTGGGAAATTGTCATAAGCCTAGTTCAAACTTTATCCTAATTATAGGAAAATAGCACTATTAAAAAAACCCTGAAACTGCCAACTGACTAGCCAGTAATTAAAACTGACTTCAGGAGAAACCAAGCTGCCTTACTGACAAGTTGGTAAAAGTAAATTAACTTAGACAGAAGGCTAACATTTAGCATTTGATGTTAAATTCATTAAACCACCAACCTAATGAAATTGAGTTGGAAGGGGGAGAGAAGCCAACCTAATTTTTTCTCCATGACTTCTTGTTGTGATAGGTTCTTTTTTCTGGAAAAGTAACTCCCCTTAAATCCCATAGTGCAGAACTTGAATAAAAGATAGAAACTGAATTCATTTTAAGATTATATGATACAGGCAATAAGTGGCTAAACACAGTCATGGTTAAAGTAATTAGAGACTACACACACATTCTTTTAAATTCAGATCATATAGTGACACAAATGAAAATGTTTGTGCTTTAGCAGTAATAATACTAGCACTTGATGGTAGCAGTACATTCAATGCTCCCACTAAGTCTTTTTGTTTTCAGTTGAACTCATGTATCAGCTATGATGCCCTATTATACATGAATTAGAGCTTTTTATACACCAACCTCCAAATTCACCCGAAGTCACCAATCTTCCAAGGTTGATGTGAGAGGGACCAGCCCCCTGAACATGACAGAAGAGAAAAACGTTTACTTGCCAATGAACTATTAGTGTTGGAGACACTGTTTCTCTGCCTCTGGGCGTCTCATGTGATCCTAGCCTTAGAGATGGCCGTTGCAAAAGCCAGTGCTTCTAAAAGGTTTTGCTGACTTGGGTTTTTATGACATGAATGTTAGTGTTGGCTTTATGAATGAATTTGCTCTGTTCACATTTTTGCCCATCAAATATGACATCAGTATAATTGCATGCAGGAGTATTTCATATCAAAAGTAGGGAGGAATAAAGTATGATGTCTGATTTTCAAGGAAATCATTCATTCATTTATTTAACAAATTTATACCGAGGGCCAGCTATGTGCCAGGCCCTGTTCAAGTTATTGGGGGTCCAACAATGAATGAAACAGACAAAAACTAAAAACTCCTGCCTTGTGCCACTTACCTTTTCCTGGGAGACTCTTATTTCTGGCTTCTTCTACAAAATATAATATCTGAAAAATACTTTATGTGGTTTATTCCTTTTTGTTGATGACAATTATTCTGTTGTATGAAGATACTACAATGTATTATCTGTTGATGGACATTTGGACTTCCAATTTGGAGCAATTATAAATAGACTGCTATGAATATTTAATTTGGGGGAACATGTTTTCATTTTTCTAGAATAAATCCTAGGTGTAAGATTGCTCAGTCAGTTGGTATGTGTATATATAAACTGTATAAGAAATTGCCAAATTCTTCCCCAAAGTGATCTTTCCATTTTATACTGCCACCAGCAAAGTATGAGAGTTCCAGTTGCTCCACATCCATACCAACATTTGATATTCTCAGTCATTTAATTGTAGCCATTCTAATGTCTTGCATCGTGATGATTCATGGTGTTTTAATTACATTTCTTCAGTCACTAAAAATGGGGCCATCTTCTAAGGATGCACTTTTGTGAAGTATCTGTTAGGCCTTTTGTCCAATTTTTACTGTGTTGTTTGTCTTCCTGTTGAGTTATGGGAGTTCTTTATATTTTCTGTATACAGTTTCTTTGTCAGATATTATAAGGTGTTTTCTGCCAGCTTGTGGTTTGCCTTTTTAATTTTCTTAATGCTGTCTTTTGCTGATCAGGAAATTTTAATTTTGGTAAATCTAATTTATCATTTTTTCTTTTATGTATCATGTCTAAGAAATCTTTGCTTTCGCCTACCTCAGTACTATAAAGGTATTCTCCTGTGATTCCTTCTATAAGCATTTTAATTTTAGCTTTTATGTTTAGGTCTATGATCCATCTTCAAAACAATTTTTGTGTATGGTATGAGTTAATGCGTTTAAGTTCATCTTTTTCCATACAAATATCCAGTTGTTCCAGCATCATTTTTGAAAAGACTGTTCTGTCTCCCTTGAATGTGTTAGTGCCTTTATTGAAAATCACTTGACTACATGTGAAGATATATTTTGGAATTCTGTTATGTTCTATTGATCTATCCTTACACTCCAATACCACATTGTCTTAATAACTGCAATATTACAGTAAGTCTTAAAATCAAGGGGTGTAAACTTTCCATCATTCTTCTTCTCTTTCATGATTGTTTTGGCTACTCTAGTACCTTTACATTTCCATTTAAATTCTAGATTGTTTGTCAGTTTCTACCACAGTGCCTACTGGGCTGTTTTTAACTTTTGATTTTGAAATAACTTCAGACTTATAAAAAAGTCACAGGAATAGTAATAAGTAATCCCATATGTCTTTACCCAGGTTTACCAGTTTTTTGTCATTCTGCCATATTTGACTTATCATTCCCTCTATGCCTGTTTGCAACTATTATTGTTTTCTGAACCATATGAGAGTAGGTTGCATTCATTACACCCCTTTGCCCTTTAACACTTCAGTGTATATTCCCTAAGACCAACAGTGTTTCCTTACAGAACGACAGCTTCAGCTTCAGGATGTATGTCTTTGAATTGCCATTCATACTCCAATTTCTTTCATTGTCCCAGTAATGCTTTTTAGATCTCCCCGCCCCTGGGTACAGCTCCTTACCATGTTGCTTTAGTCCCCTTTACTCTGCAACAGTTCCTGGACCTTTCATGACACTGAGATGTTTGATAAGTGCAGAACGGTTATTGTGTAGAATATCTCTAAATTTGAGTTTGGCTGATGTTCACTCATGATTAGAATCTGGTTATGCATTTTTGACTGAAATAATGTAAGTGATATTTCCTTCTCAGGGTATCACATCTGGAGGTACATGATGTCAGTTTGCCCCTTATTGGTGACGTTAATTTTTCTCACTTGGTTAAGATCTGTTTTCTCATTATACAGTTATTTTTCTTTTTGTAGTAAAAGGTAATTTGCGGGGAAATCCTGCTAGGATTTTGATGGGGTGATATTGCACTTTGGGAACATTGACTTCTTTAAACTATTGAGTGTTCCAATCTATGAACATGGTATGTATTTCTATTTATTTGGGTTTTCTTTCCTTTCTCTCTGCAGTGTTTCAAAGTTTTAAGTGTGGAAGTCTTGTACATATTAGGTTTATTTCTAAGTATTTAACTATTTTAAGTGTATAATTCAGAGATATTAAGCACAATCACATTGTTGTGCAATCAGCACCACATCCCTCTCCAGAACACTTTCATCTTCCCAAACTGAAACTCTGTATCCATTAAACAATAACGCCCCATTCTTTCCGCCCCCAGCCCTTGACAACCACCATTCTACTTTCTATGAATTTGACTACTCCTCTGTGTATTTTTAATATTATTGTAAATGATATTTTTAAAAAATTTCATTTGCTAATTGGTGCTCAAATATAAAAATATAATTGATTATATTGTCCTTATCTTGTGGCTTTACTAAATCCGTATTAATTTTTGTAATTTTTTAATATATTCATTAGAATTTTCTATGTAAATTATGATATCTATGAGTGAAGACAGTTTTATTTCTTCCTTTCTAATCTGTAAGCCATTTATCTATCTACCATCCCCTATATATCTATCTATCTCCTTATTGTAATGGTTAGGACTTCCATGGCGATGTTGGGTAGAAGAGGTAAGAGCAGATATCTTTGTCTTGTTTCTATATCTAAGGGGAAAATGTTCCTTATTTCACCATTAAGTAAGAAATTCATTGTAGGTTTCTCATAGATGCCCTTTTTATTAGATTGACAGTTATTTTCTTTGTTGAAAGTTTTGATAATGAATGAGTGTTGGTTTTGTCAATTGCTTTTTTTAAAAAATATTAACTGAGATTATTACATGGTTTCTCTCTTTAGCTCTGTATTTTCAGTGATTGTTTTTTAAATGCTGAAGTAACTTTGTACTCCTGGGTTGACCCAGTTTGGTCCATTACTCATTTCTATATTGTCTTTTTATTTTGCTGGGTCCAGTTTGCTGTTGTTTAGTGGAGCATGTTACCATTTTGATCAGGGGGCATATTGGCTTATAATGTCCATGGAACAGACTTGTCAGCTTTTTATATCAAGTTTATGTTTGCCTCATAAAATGAACTAGAAAGTGTCTCTTACTCCTTTATTTTCTAAAAGAGTTTGTGTAAAATTGCTGATGTTTCTTCCTTAAATATTAGACAGAATTCACCAGTTTCTATTATTTGGGGCTGGAGTTTTAATCATGGGAAGGTTTTTGACTACAACTCCAAGTTCTCTAAGAGATTTAGGGCTATTCTGAGGTTTTATTCCTATTTATACTAATTTTGGTATATTGCCATTTGTCATTTTTTCTAAGTTGTTGGTTATATATATCTGTGTTCATTTATTATCTTTAACATCTCTAGAGTCTTTGGTGAGCCCCCTTGTGCATTCCTGATATTGGTAATGTGTGTTTTCTCTTTTATTAATCATTTTTTCTAGGTGTTACCAACTTGGTTAATTTTTTGAAGAATCAACTTTTGGCTTTATTGATTTTTTTATTGTTTGTTTTCTATTTTATTGATTTCTGCTCTCATCATTAATATTTTTTTTCTAATTACTGCAGGTTTAACTTGACACTCTTTTTCCAGCTTTTTAAGGTGTAAAATCTCATCTAATTTAAGCATTTAAAGCTATAAAGGTGTCTCTTAATTACTCTTTTAGCTTCATCCCACAATTTGGGGTATCCTGTTTTCATTTCTCATATGTTATATATTCTCATTCCATTTAAAATGCCATTTAATTTTTCTTGCATTTTCTTTTTTGAGCCCAAAGGTTATTTAGAAGTGTGCTATTTAATTTCCAAATAGTTCAAGAGTTTCTAAATATATTTTTGTTATTGATTTCTAATTTAATTTTGTGTGATCAGAAATTTATGGTTTCAATTTTTTAACATATTGTGAGTTATTTTATGGAGAGCATATGGTCTGTCTGGGTGAACGTGCTATGTACACTGACATGTGTATGCTGTCTTGTTGAGTATATTGTTCTAGATGTCCATTGGGTCAAGGGGGTGGTTAATATTTCTGTTGTTTCTTCGCTTATTTTTTTTGTTTAGTTCAGTTAATTGCTGAGAGTCAGGTACTAACATTTCCAACTATAATTATGGATTTTTCTGTTTTGTCCTCTAGTTCTGTCAATTCTTGTTTATATATTTTGAAGCTCTGATATTAGGTGCATTCATATTATGTCTTTTTGCTTAATAGACCCTTTTATTTGAAAGAAGTTTTTGCTGAGTATGGAATCCAGGTTCACAGTTCATTTTCTCTGCTAGTGCCTTGAAGCTGTCATTCCCTTGTCTTCTGTTTTGCTTTGTTTCTGATGAGGAGTCAGCCATTATTTTTTATCTCCCCCCTTTTCTATTTATCCTAGGTTTTTAGCAAGTTGATTGTGACATCAGCAGGTGTGGTTTCCTTTGTATTTATTCTGCTTGCTTTTCACTGATCTTCCTTGGTTGGTGTGTTACTACTGTATTTTAATGAAATTTGGGGAAATTTTGGCCATCATTTCTTCAAACCTTTTTCCCAACTCCGTGCATCTCTCCCCTCCTCTTAGGATTTGATTGTACATAAGTTAGACCTCCTGTACTTTCCTATAGCTTACTAAGGCTGTTTAATTTTTGGTAAATCTTCTTGTCTCTCTTTGTTTCAGTTTGGAAACTTTCCATTGACCTGTCAAGTTTACCAATTTTTTTTCCTAGCTTTATCCAATCTTTTGTTAATATCATACCATGAATGTTTTATTGGAGATTCTATGTTTTAGTTCTTCCAGTGGATTCTTTTACAGTTTCCATCTCTCCTGCAATCACCCATATCTTCATTATGGTTTCTTCTGTGCATTGTTTACCATACTTATATTTCCTTAAAGTGCTGGTCTTCTAAGTCTAACATCTGGGTTTATTTCTCTTGACAATGGGTTATATTTCCCTGTTTCTTTACATGCCTGGTAATTTTTTATTGTACACCAGTCGTTTGTACATTTATTGTACACCATACATTGTGGTTTATACTCTAGGTTTTGTTACCTTCCTCTGAAGAGTGTTTTGTTACTGCAGCTTCTTACGTTACTGGCAGATCACCTGAAGCTTATGGAGTTTATCACTTTTTGTTGAAGCTGTTGCTTCCTCTGCTTCACTCAAGCAGGAAGCCTGTTTATTGCAGACAGACCCTCTCATAATAAGAATAATAATTATGAAATCGTTTAACCACTTTTAACAAAAAAACTGTTTGGGGAAAATGTTACCTTCCTACACAACGTGTAACTACATTTGAGTTTTGGTATTGATTACTTTTCAACCTCAAAGGAGCCTACTTTCCTTTAAAGGTTATTCATTATTTATAACAAGGAATTTTTCTAAGGTTTTCTTCAAACCAGTTTTTGTTTGCAGCTGGTACCATTGCAGGGAAGGTGCTGACTGGCCCCACCATCTCCTCAGCCGTTTGTGAAGAAGCACTTTCTATCACAATATGATGGCTCCTTTCTCTGTTTCCTCCCAATCTCCTACTCCTTTCCCATTGCTTTTCCCCCCCGATATTGTAGTAATTCTCTCTCTTTCTCTCTCTCTCTCTCTCTCTCCCTCTCTCCTCTTTTACCATGAACTTGTTGGTATACAAGTTACTTCTTCATCTGTGTTATTAGTGCCTGGCAGCATTAGGAATGGAGGAGATTTCCAAAATTGAGTTTCTATCACATTGATGTTCTGAGATTTGGTGAGCATGCTTGTTTCACTTGTGTGGTTTAAAGGATTTTATAGAAGTCAGCTTCTGTGTCAGCACTTTTCTTTAGTCTCTGAGTGACCAGTTTTACAGACTTACTCCAGCTCTGTCACTCTTCAGAGGTCCTAAACAATGCCAGGTGAAGATAAGACATAATTCTGTTTGAAACTGAAAAGTAATTCCCACTTGTTTTCTCAAAATTCAGAAACCAGAAAGATGTCATTGTCCAACCATTTCTGTTTGCGTTTTTGGACATTCTCTAAAATTCAGATTAGAAGCCCACTGAGATGAGTAAGCTGTGAACACGATGTGATGGCCTTGAGCCCCTTCTCAGCGTGTCTTCCCTGCACCCTTGCTGCTCCCCCATCCTGTGGGCACCTGGCCAGGGAGAAGCCCACAGTGAGGGACTAGGCTTTGTATTCCTTGACTCTTGAGGCAGAGAAGAGAAATTGCTTACTCTTGTGGGGGTCACCCAAGGGACTAACTGAATCAAATCTCATACCCTAGGTGGGCTGACGTTAATAAGAACGTGCGCATCTTCATGCTTTTCCTGGCATAGCAGGCAAGTGACCTAAACCCAGCCTGCAAACGGGGACACAGAGCTCACACACCGGGGCAGAGTTGACTTGCACTTGTGTTTGTGTATTTGGCAAGTGTAACATTGGTTTTAGTTTAATCAGCAGTTAACTCCAGCTCACAAAGGGTGAGAGAGGGGTGGGTTGTGTGTGTATTGTTAGCACATGTGCTTGCTTATTTAAACGATATTTAAGGAATCCTTGACCCAAAGAAATAATGGCCGGTGAGCTTGAGAGAAAGGGTATCCGGCTCTTACTGACACCAGAATCTCCTGTTTTACATTATTTATGGCTCCAGGTTCTTTTCTTTTCTTTTCTTTTCTTTTTGTGGTACGCGGGCCTCTCACTGTTGTGGCCTCTCCCGTTGCGGAGCACAGGCTCCGGACGCGCAGGCTCAGCGGCCATGGCCCACGGGCCCAGCCGCTCCGCGGCATGTGGGATCCTCCCGGACCGGGGCACGAACCCGTGTCCCCTGCATCGGCAGGCGGACTCTCAACCACTGCGCCACCAGGGAAGCCCAGGTTCTTTTCTTTGAAAAAGAAATTTTCTTCAGGGGCTGAGAAGACAGCAGAGGAGGGAGAGAGCCAGAGGTGGCTGAAGAGACTGTGTCCTGCCAGACCCTTTGTCTCCACTGTTACGAGTGTTCAGACTTTACATTTGTGAGAAAGCTAAGACAGGGATTCTTAAAGTCCATTTGGTTAAATTGGACACAACCCCGATTTCGTTTGGGGATGGTCCAAATCAATGTAGGGTGGATGACAAGTGTTAGGCTTATGGCAGGTGGCAGATTTGCTAGAAAACAAGTGACTTAATTACAGGCCTGAGGCACTTTGCCGAAACTTGTCCTGGGAGCTCCCGGCCCCTCTCCTTTGCTCCCCAGCAGACGGCAGCCCTAATATATGTGCTTTGGCCCACTTTTACTATCTCCTTGGAGCATCCTCAGGGCCACTTTAAAGAGCACCTAGGTGCTTAGAATGACTGATTTTATTGGCCAAAGGCAGGACTAACAGGTTTTACCGAGAATAATTTAGCACAGACTCCAAGGGGACATGTGCAGGCTGTTCCCTACAGGCTGGGGGGAAGGTCAGGCTGCAGGGCAAGTGGGAGGGCTGTGCTTTTGAGAGTCTCCCTCTCTGTCCCCCGTATTTATACATGTGGTCTGCGCTGTGGAGCAGTGGCGAGGTCACCACTCCTCTGTGGTGTAATTAGCACATCTCGCTGTACAAACTCTTTAAGGCCCTGCCTGACTTTTCGGAATCCTCTCCATTGCTTTCCTCTGTTTCAAAGAATTCTCTCCTACAGTTTAACAGAACACAGTTTCTGAATGAACATCATTTTCATAAAAGCGTCGCTTGCAAACAACGGAAGTTAATAGGGGTGTAATGTTTCTGATGTAGTTTAAGACTATGATGAAACATGTTAATCGTTAATATCCTGCATGTATTTGAACATAGGCGTGAGCACGTACCCACCCATGTGTACACTTCACATTTATAATCCGTCTTTCATACTCAACTTCCTTTGTTCCATCCCCCCTGACCTTAAAGAGGCTGGATTTTTTTTTAAGTTAATAGACTTTATATTTAGAGCAATTTTAGGCTTACAGAAAAATTGAACAGAAAGTACAGAGAGATATCATGTTCCGGTTCCCCACATCTGTACATAGAGTTACCCCTATCAGTAACATCTTATGTCAGTGTGTGGTGCATTTGTTATAGTTAGTGAGCCTATGTTGATACATTATTATTAGCTAAAGTCTATAGTTTACGTTACAATTCACTCTTGGTGTTGCGTATTCTCTGGGTTTGCACAAATGTATAATGACATGTTTCTGCCATTGTAGTAGCATACAGAGTAGTTGCACTGTGCTAAAAATCTCTGTTCTCCTGTTCACCAACCCTCCCCCCACCCTTTGGCATTCACTGGTCTTTATACTGCTCCATAATTTTGCTTTTTCTAGAATGTCATAAAGTTGGGATCATACAGTATGCATGCAGCCTTTCCAGATTGGCTTCTTTCACTTAGTAATGTGCATTTAAGTTTGCTCTGTGTCTTCTCATGTCTTTTCTCGATAGCTCATTTCTTTTCAGTGCTGAGTAATATTACATTGTACTACAGTTTATCCATTCACGGTGGAGATTTTGGTTGCTTCCAAGTTTGGGCAGTTATGGATTAAGCTGCAAACATGCATGTGCAAGTTTTTGTGTGGACAGAAGTTTTCAATTCGTTTGGGTAAATGCCAAGGGACAAGATGGCTAGATCATCAGATGCTGAATTTAAAAAGAAAAGAAAAAAATCGGGGATATTTGACACCTTCCAGTGCACTTACAGACCATGTGTTTTTTACCAGAGACGACTACCATGAGGATGGATTCTGCCAGCCTTACCGGGGAATCGCCTGTGCACGTTTCATTGGGAACCGGACCATTTATGTGGACTCTCTCCAGATGCAGGGGGAGATTGAAAACCGAATCACAGGTAGGAGCACAGACCTTTGTTCTGAGACAGTGAGCACACACGCAGCTGCCTGTCGCCACGCTGGTGTGTTTTCAGTCCCACTTGGGTGTTTTGTTGGTTATGACCTTGGACAGTGAGTCCCTGTGCCCTGCCTCCTGCAAGAGAAAGTCAGAGGCCTTTTTCAGAAGCAGTTGCAATTACCACCGCGGTTTATCCTAAAATGTTCCCATTTATATATGAAAATTAGCAAGTACAGTCTGCTTAGAATGTGCCAACACACTGAATTAAGTCAACCACGTGGGTCCGAAGCCCTGCATTGTCTTGTCCTCACCGCGTGGCCAGGCCAGCACCTGCCACATTCATTCTCGGTTCTACTTTTCCTGACTCTTTTGCCTTCTTGGAGTTACACTTGACTAAACGGTACCCGGGCCTGATTTTAGCTGTTGGAGACAGAGGTTCCAGGCCATCGGCTGTGCCTGGGGACACTGCAGTGAACTCAGACCCCCGTAGGCCCCCAGTTTCCAGGCATAGCCAGGTCTTTGGGTACGTGCTCCGTTGTGTGAGAAATGGAGCAGATCATTTAGGAGTGAAGCTGCTCGTTCTCCGTCATTTTAGAAGTTACTGTCTCTGGTTGGTTGTTAGTCCTCACATTGATGTCAAGGACTTCCTGGGGGAAAGCCCTTGAGAAGTGAGAAAATGAATTAGACCAAGGCCCCAAAAAGCCCCCCTCCGCCTCTCTCTGCTCTCCCCACAAGCCCAAACGTTTTCTCTCCAGACTCTATAAGGAACAAGGAGGATCTTGTGAAGATGGCAGGTGTCCCCGTTGAACTACATCCTCTGCACAGTGGTTCTTGACCCCGGCCAACCTGCGATGTGGGGCTCCCGGTGATTCTGGAGGGATTTGTGGAGGGGCTGGCAAAGCACTGCCCTGGTAAGGGCACAAAGGAGGTCCCCAGGTAGAAACTCACATAGGTGACACTGATGTTCTTCTAAGTTTTAGGTCAACCCTGGCTTTGCATTTCACCCACAGTCTGGAGGGTCTAAGGTCACGGTCACAGAGGGGCCTGCCTGGCCCATTGTTACAGAGCCCCCTGAGGACAGGGCCAGGTGTCCAATGAGAATGGAAGGGCAGTAATGGGACCTGGAGATCTTGGAAGGTGCTATCTTGTTCCAATGGGAGAATCTTTTATAATTGTTGGTATCTCTCATTGGAAAAGCTTCTTATGCCATTTAAAGCAGAACTTCTCAAACTTTCTGACCACAACGTACAGTATCAATAAAAAGTGTGTTTTACATCGTGACTTAGTCTACACATACCTCTACTTCACAGAACTGAAATGGGCTACAGGAAACAACATTTGCCCTGAACAAAGGCAGTGAGTGCACTGTGATTTTTCTCTTCAGTTTTATTTCATTAAAGAAAAAAGTTGGTTCCAGCCTTAATGCGAACCATGCCCTCTGACATCCTCTGTTCCATTCTAGTCATCTTTTAAAATGCTACCCGCAGACTCCAGAATTAATTTTATATCCCAGTAATTGGCAAACACTGATTCAAGGCACAAGATTGTCTCTCAATTATTTCTTCAGGAATTATTTAAAGGATTAACAAATCAGATGTCTAAGCAGACTCATTTTTATAGTAGTTTTTAGGTACAAGTTTAGAATGAGGGTTCTCTACATTTGTGTATTTTTGAAAAAATAAACGTGAAGTTGCTCTAGACTGACTGACTTGAGGTTTAGAGACTGCATTGGTCGTGGAGATAGTCTATTTGGAGAGCGTGCTTGTCAGAACTCATTCCAGGGACTCTGGAAGCTTCCCAGGAATGGGCCCCAGAGAACCGTCAGAGTGATGTGCTGGGTGTAAACAAAAACGGGGACGTGATGGTTGGACCTCCTCGGTGCCTAGAACCATCTTTCAGAAATAAGCCCTCACATGATAGGTTCTGGGGCGGGGTAGGAGAAATCCTAAAAGGGTCAGCCTTCACATCCTATCAGTTGGTACCCCAAAAGCAATGCCATGTTTGGCTTTCTTAGGTCTTTCCCTGCCTGGGGGTCAGGTCCAACACTGGCAACAACCCTCTTGGTAGTCAGTTGCCAGCTCCCGTGATGGGACTGAACTGGGTTCAAACTTGGTTTGTCAGCTAACTCCAAGAGACCCTGCACCTTAACCTCTTACCTCTCCATTCCTCAATTTTAATATTGTCCACAAGGGACCAGAAGACTAAGGATGATGTGAGCAGCACACTACAGAGTGCCTGGAACCCAGCGCTGCGTGCAGCGCATGGACCCAGCCTGTTACCAGACCCTCATGGACCATTCACCTCACGTGCTATTTTATTGGCTCCATGTGGGCTTTCATTCCCCAAAGTGTGGCCTCGACAGATCACTTGACAGATAAAGATCCAGGCCCAGAAAGGACTGAGTGACTTGACAACCCTGTAGTAAATGACAGGGCAGGGCCAGAACTGGGCTCCTATGCCAGCTCATCTAACCCAATGCCTGCCATGGGTGGCTGGTGGGTCCTTGGGGTGGGGGTGGGGGGCGTGGGGGGGCGGTGTGGGGAATGGGTGCCAGCAGCGCCACCTGCTGGCCACAGTGGGCATGGCACTACAAGTCATGGGTGGAGCTGGGGTGTCCCAGGAACTAAATTCCAACCTCTCTGGTTTCCTCCTCCCCATCTCAGCAGGGTGTGTAGACAGAGGCGCCTCTTTTCCTCCAGCTGTCCAAGATCAGATCCTTATAAGCAGGTCCTTCATAGGTCAGAGTGGGGTGGGCCTTCTGGCGTGGGCATGTATGGGGCAACTGATGCTTTCCTTTGAACCCTGACTGCCACAGCCCTGAGGAGAGCGCCTGGAGTGCACGCCTTCCCTCCTGCCACTGGCAGCTCTGCTCCCGCTCACCTGCCTAGACTTTGTATCTGAAGCTCCCACCCCCTTCCCTTCTCCACATCAGGTGTCAGGTTCTTCCCATCAGGCTCCATCTTGTGACATCTTGCCCCTAAAAAGCAAGCCAGCCCACCCTGGCTCCAGACTCTCCTGCGACAGCCTGCTTCTCTGCTCTCCTTTATCACAAAGCCCTGCCCCTCTCCCCACTCAGAACCTCCTCCAGCAGTTTCTTGGCTCTCCCCAGACTCCACCTGAGGGACTCCCCTGTACCCCCATTTGTCATCTTATTCCCCCTTAGGCTGCATGTCCCAGGGTGGATCGTTCGTCTTTCTGGCACACTATCTCCACCCCCTGGCCAGGCCTCCCCTCTTCTCACAGGCCCTGAGATGTCAGGAAGACCCAGGCTTGGTCCTTGTGCCTCTGCTCCAATCTCTCCTTCTAGAAGCCACTCAGCCCACAGCTTTACCTACCGCCATGTGCTTGCAGAGCCAGTTCATAGCAGGACCTTAGGAAGTGGCTTTGGGTCTGATAACAGAATCTTCCTGTCATGGAAGTAGCATCTAGGTGGATGAGATCTGGGGCCTAGTTTTCTTTCTTTCTTGTCTCGCTTTTGATGTTTGTAAATGAAGCCCTGGCACCAGGGACCTTCTTTGTCTGGTGCAAACCTGGGCGGCCTATGTGCTCCCTGGGGCCCTGCTCTTGTGAGAGCCTCTCGCGGCTGGCAGAAGGCAAGGCGGAGGGCGGGGGGCGGCGGGGCATGGACGAGATGGGGGCCACGGGCGCCGGGCAGGGTGGGTGGGACCAGGGGCCCTGGGAAGAGTGGGGAGCCAGGGCTGGAGATGAAACCAGGGGCGCCGGGCAGGGGTTGCCGGGCAGATGTTGGTCCCAGGCAGGGCCCAGCCCACCCTAACGCCAGCCTCGCCGCCTCCGCAGCTGCCTTCACCATGATCGGCACCTCCACGCACCTGTCGGACCAGTGCTCGCAGTTCGCCATCCCGTCCTTCTGCCACTTCGTGTTCCCGCTGTGCGACGCGCGCTCCCGGGCGCCCAAGCCGCGCGAGCTGTGCCGGGACGAGTGCGAGGTGCTGGAGAGCGACCTATGCCGCCAGGAGTACACGATTGCGCGCTCCAACCCGCTCATCCTCATGCGGCTGCAGCTGCCCAAGTGCGAGGCATTGCCCATGCCCGAGAGCCCGGACGCAGCCAACTGCATGCGCATCGGCATCCCGGCCGAGAGGCTGGGCCGCTGTGAGTCTGTGCCCGCCCCCGAGGCCGGGGTCCTGCCTCTTAAGAGCCTGGGGACCCCATTCCATCCGGGGAAGTCTCACAGACCGGCCCCCATTCCGGTAGGGCAGTTGCGGGGTGGGGACTCGCCGTTGTCCAGTTCCAGTTGCACAGCCCTCCTGGCCCTGCCTGCTTGTGGGTCCCCAGTAAGTCACTCTACCCTGATGAGCCACAAACTTGGCTTCTCTAAGACGGGAGGACTTTCTGCACCTGCCCCCAAAGCTGTGAGGAGCTTTGGGGGAGGCAGGGGCCGCTTCCAAGACTGCCTTGTGGTGCACAAGCATCTCTCAGCAGCTGACTAGGATTGTGGCCCTCCTTGAGGGGAGGGGACCCAGGGAAGCGGTCGCCTCCCTCCCAGGCTTGGGAAATATTCACTTCCTTGGCGAAGCCAGGGTTCCCGAGGGCGGCAGGGCTCCTCACCAGGGCAGTCAGAGCCTGGTCTACAGACCCACTGCACCGTCCAAATCCTGGTTGCCAGGCTGACTCCATGGGACCTCAGGCAAGTTGCTTAAATATGAGTTTCCTCATATTACACGGGGATGATAACTACTGACCTCAGCAGCTGGAATGTAGATTAAATGAATTAGTATTTAAAAAGTTCTTAGAACAGTGCCTGCACACGGCAAGCACGGTGTAACCGGTGTTCAACAAACACACACCCCAGGTGTGGCTCAGAGGCCCTGGGTCCCCCTGGTCCCAGAGTGGAGTGAGCCTGGGGCTCTGTGCACAGGAGGTTGAGCCGCGTCCTCACTGAGGCTGGGGAGCCAGGCCTGGGAGTTTCTCTTCCCTGCTGCGTCGTTTGGTTTTGCTTCTAGTGCAAGTGAACGTGAGGCTGGGGTTGACATCGTCATTGTGGAATGGGGGTGCCTCGTGAGTCCAAAGGTGTTTCAGGGCCACAGAGTAACTTCTGACCAGTTGTTTCCCCATATGTGTACCTGGTGCACCCGCCCATTAAATTTGTGGGCTTGGGACTGTATTCAGTCATCACGTCTAATGCTGCTTTCCTTGGAAGTGATGTCAAACTCTTCGGTCTTTTGGAAATTTCAATGTGGGTACATCCAGGCAAAGTGGCTTTGTTGTTCCTTTTTGGAATAGTTGAAGAAGGGTGCTCCCTGGACCCCCAGAGGAGGGCGGCTTCCTCTTAATTTTGGGGCCTCCTGACGCATCTTCTTTCTCAGACCATCAGTGCTACAACGGCTCAGGCACGGATTACAGAGGGACGGCAAGCACCACCAAGTCGGGACACCAGTGCCAGCCGTGGGCCCTGCAGCATCCCCACAGCCACCACCTGACCAGCGCCGACTTCCCCGAGCTCGGAGGAGGGCACGCCTACTGCCGGAACCCTGGAGGGCAGATGGAAGGCCCCTGGTGCTTCACGCAGAATAAAAACGTACGCATGGAACTGTGTGACGTACCCTCTTGTAGTATGTATTCTCTCTCTCTTTTTTTTTTAAAGTGTTGACTGTGGGGTGTACTTTGTGATGATGTGGAACCGGGAGGCTGATAGCTCTGGGAGCCCCCTGCCCACACCGAGTTTCACCACCATGATTATTTGTTTTAAATAAAGCTGTTGCTGGTTGTAAAAGTAGCATCTCGTCATCATAGGACGTTTTAAATTATAGAAAAGTCTGAAGAAGAATGTGTAAATCACCTCTAATTTTACCACTCAGCAGAGACTACTGTTTACACTTGGGGGCCCTTCTGTCAGCCCTCTTTCCATGTGTGGTCCTGGGATATTCAGTTTGGCCTCTTGTTTCCCAGTGAACATTGTCATGCATTTCCCACTATTAGTGGAAATGCTTCCCATTACTATTACAACCAGCTTCTCAGACCAGCATCTGTAGTTGGGGCACAAGGCCTCCTGCGTGCCCTCCCTCGCCTCCCACTCTGCTCAGCTTTTACACAGAGACTCAGCAGAGTGAGGAGAAAATAGAACTTAAATCTCTTAACTGTTTTCCCTGCAATTTCTGTCTTAAATTATGACTAGGAGAAAAGTTTGTAGTTCATGGTTGCACATTTTACAGAAATCATTATCTCTGTGCAGGAATAAATTTTAAGAATGAAAAGTTTGGTAAATAGATTATAGTAAAGTTATTCAATGGAATGCTACAGTTGTTTAAAAAAATTTCCTGCAAGGAAGGATGTTCATATTGACCTGTTAAGGGAAAGAAGCAAGCTAGAGGGCAATAGCTGTGTTATGTCTTTTTGGTTTCTCTTTCTTCCTGTTCTTCTCTCTGTCCCTCTGTCTCTCTCTGTCTTTCTTTCATCCTCCTCCTCTCCCTCCCTTCCCTTTCCTTTCCCTCTCACTTTCCCTCCTTCCTCCCTTCCTCTTTCTTTCTTTCTGATAAAAGAAACAAAATGAGTGAAGGGTATGTGAGTGAGCACATATATGCACCTATATTTCATGGAAGAAGTTTTGCAAAGATAAACATCCTACTTTCAGCAGTGATTTCCCATGACCTACAGATATGTTAAAGCATAAGATGTTTTTACAATGAGCAGTTTTTATTTTTGTAATTAAAAATGAATCAAATCATAAAGAGAAATATGTATGTTCTTTGACCTGGCAATGCCATAGGAATCTTATATTGCAGAAATATTTGCACTTAAAGGGCAGAAATGCAAGGATATTTGTTGCAGAATCACTTTTAACAGCTAAATGACAAACAGAGTAATTGTTTACCAACAAGGGGTTGGATGATAATTGAAGTACATCCGTACCTTGGGACAGTGTGCAGCTCTTGCAGAGTGCCTAGTGCTGTCTGTTCTGTGAGAAACGTGGCCTGAGGTATATTATTCTGCCACAAAACCAGGAGCAGGAAAACATGGGTGATGTGATTCCATTTAAAATTCTGTTTTTAAAAATTATATGAAACTGCTGCTTCTCTATGTCAGATTAGTTGAATATTGGTTATTTCATGTTCAACTTAAATATATACATAAAAAATTAAGTGAATACCAACCTATTAACAGTAGTATATATAACCTTTGGTGAAATTAGTTATTAGGAACATTCACTTTTCTCTAATGCTGTCAATAGAATTATTAATAAGCATGTGTTCTGTTGGTGATTTTTAAAAGGTAATGATAAAAGTTAATGGTTTACAAACCTATGGATGGTGGTCACATCTCTCACCTTGGCCTGAGGATCCTGGAATCTCCCCTTAGCCCTAATTGTGAAAAATGACCCAGAATCCCCACTGCCCCTGGGTCTTCTAAAATATCTGCCTCCGGGGTGGGGTCAGGAGAGTTGTGTGTGTGGTTGTATTTGATTTTTATCTTCTTTTGGAGGCTGGGGGGCAAGACTGGCTTTGGGACAAGGCTTCTTTACTATGGTGGTGGTAGTGGTGATTTTTAGAACTGAATTAGCTCTTTTGGGGGACCACATGGACCAGAAATCACGTGTTTGCTTTTACATGGAAAGCTCATTACCCACTGGTCATAGGGAGGCCCAAGTCCCATGTGATTATTCACAAGGTTTAGGTGAAAACTGTTGTGGGGAGAGGGGCCTTTTGGAGGACTTGCCTTCCACATCACAGAGCAGAAGCCTCAACTCTCCCTCAGAGGGCAGCGCTGCCCACAGGGTTCCTGGCCGTCCTTTTAGCCTTGCAGCCTGGGGCCCTCTGTGCTTTTCTGTAAATCCTGTAGGGGGAGACAGAGCGTTGCTCTTCACCGTGGAAAAAAATGAAGGAAAAACACTTGGAACTGCTGCAAATTGTTAGGTCAAACTCATTGGCTACCAGTGCTCTTTTAAATCAAATGCATTTTTAATTATTGTCTTAAAAGAATATGGGTTCATTGTACAAGAATGTGAAAACCCTAAAATGTTGAATGAAGAAAAGGATCATTTCTAATGCCAGTATCCAGTTTCCTTCACTGAGGACAAGCATGTCCCATGTGTTTCATCGAGTTTAGTAGAGATGAAAAGTCAGAGCACCTATTTCCAACGGTATTCAAATTAGAAGGGAATGTGATGGTGGTGTTTGCTACTGTAAGCCCTTTAGAGTTCATTTATTAACTTTTTTTTTTTTTTTGCGGTATGCGGGCCTTTCACTGTTGTGGCCTCTCCCGTTGCGGAGCACAGGCTCTGGACGCGCAGGCTCAGCGGCCATGGCTCACAGGCCCAGCCGCTCTGCGGCATGTGGGATCTTCCCGGACCGGGGCACGAATCTGTGTCCCCTGCATCGGCAGGCGGACTCTCAATCACTGCGCCACCAGGGAAGCCCTAGAGTTCGTTTATTTTTTGAGCTCCGTATTCCTCTTTGTTTCCACGGTGGGCAGTTCTAGATTGTGTCTCACAAATGTTTAGCGGGATGTGTGTTTTTGGGTACATTACTTTTTTTGAGGTTTGGCTTATAATTTTGTCCCTTTGTGAAACTTACCCTGATTATCTACTTGTGCTTGAATATTTTAGTTGGAGGTGGGAGTGGGATGGTGGAGAACTTCAGGTTGCAAACAGGGATGTTTTCAGAAAACTCATGGAACGCCTTGCTGTTCACAGGCCCCCAAGACAGCAGCAGGATGGGAATTCTGTACATCTTGGTTCCGAGCATCGCCATTCCCCTGGTCATCGCATGCCTTTTCTTCTTGGTCTGCATGTGCCGGAATAAACAGAAGGCTTCTTCCTCCACGCCCCAGAGGCGGCAGCTGATGGCCTCACCCAGCCAGGACGTGGAAATGCCTCTCATCAGCCAGCACAAGCAGGTCTCTGTGCCCCCGTATTTAAAGAGGCAGCTCTCCCAGGCCTAACCTCTACCTGGAGATTCTTAATTTGCTTGATACACAGCACATAATTCTTTTAAACTGCTCTTCATTTTGTCGTTTCTTCTCTAAAATATACCAGGACGTTTGTGTCCTTAGGGGGTGTATGGAAGGTGTGTTTGGACTTCACTGTTCTCCCTCGATGGAGACCAGCCATTTTAGCATGGGCCCGAATGAGGTGCCCTCACTTTGCTGTGCTTCAGCTGTCCCCACAGGAGGACACACAAAAGAAGGGCTCAGATCACCCCCACCACTAGAGGGTCAACATGGTATTTTTAAGGGATGATGGCCAGTTTTCTGGTCAGTTTGGGTTTGGGTTGGTTTTGCTTTGTTTTGTTTTACAGGGAAGGACACAGCAACAGTCCTGTAGTGGTGGTAGGGGAGCAGACCACCCCCAACCTGAGTTCTTAGGGTAGCGAGAACACACTGAAATGTATCACAGGAAGAGGTCTCTCCCAGCCCACCTAGCTTCAGTGAAGGGGCGTTTACATTACTTGCAAGTTTTGGGGGAAAACCATTTCCATCCAGGCTCTGAAGAGGGAGAAGGTGGACTCATTCTGCTCAGTAGCCAGGAGTCACGGAGGGTTTGCTGTGGGTGAAGGGCTGGCAGGTGAGGGCACAGATTCCCTTGGGTTCAGAGAGCCTCCGAGGACGGGGGCCAGGCACACAGAAGGGATGGGAAGTTGTAGAGGCTGAGACGCAAGGTTCAAATCGATTTCACCTGTGTGGTGCTTCTGTCCGGTGGCATCCACTGGAGAATCTAATCGAGAGGAAGCGGCAAAACAGGCCCTTGGAGGCACATCTGGAGAACAGCTGGCCTGGACTCTAAAAATGACTCAGATCGGGGGAAGCACACCTCAGGGTTCGAGGGAAATAGACATTGCATCTTGTTGTGATGAACAGTGGTGGCTGGGCCTGTCGGTGGGCGCATAGCAGGGAACATCAGGAAGGTCCCTAAGTGGGGGACACAGCTGGGAGGACAGCCGGAGTTCAGCATGGCTGGGGTGTGTAGACAGGTGTGCGCACACACACACCCTCACACATATAGTCTGCAATGTGGGGACATTGGGTGGGGACATTGTTTGGGTGTCCCCCAATGTCCCCATTCTTTGGGTGGGGACATTGTTTGCAGCCTGGTTGGGACCCTGTTGAAGGTTTCAGGCAGCCTCATGGTGTCGGAGCACATTTAAGAGCAGAGAGCATTGTGCGGGGCAGGCTGAGCCTGGGCCGGGTGGGACTGGCGGGTCCTCTGCAAGCCCAGGCTGGGGGGCGGCTCTAGGACTACCGCCCCCCAGAACGCCCTCCCAGCTGTTCAGCTCTGCCTCCTCGCATCTCGGTGGCAGAAATGTTTCACCAGAGCTTTTCTTCTTGGCAGGCCAAACTCAAGGAGATCAGCTTGTCCACGGTGAGGTTCATGGAGGAGCTCGGGGAGGACCGGTTCGGCAAGGTCTATAAAGGGCATCTGTTCGGCCCGGCGCCAGGCGAGCAGACCCAGGCCGTGGCCATCAAGACGCTGAAGGACAAAGCGGAGGGGCCGCTCCGGGAGGAGTTCCGGCACGAGGCCCTGCTGCGGGCACGGCTGCAGCACCCCAACATTGTCTGCCTGCTGGGCGTGGTGACCAAGGACCAGCCCCTCAGCATGATCTTCAGCTACTGCTCGCACGGCGACCTGCACGAGTTCCTGGTCATGCGCTCGCCGCACTCGGACGTGGGCAGCACAGACGACGACCGCACGGTGAAGTCCGCCCTGGAGCCCCCCGACTTCGTGCACGTGGTGGCGCAGATTGCCGCGGGCATGGAGTACCTGTCCAGCCACCACGTGATCCACAAGGACCTGGCCACCCGCAACGTCCTCGTGTACGACAAGCTGACCGTGAAGATCTCGGACTTGGGGCTCTTCCGCGAAGTGTACTCGGCTGACTACTACAAGCTGACGGGGAGCGCGCTGCTGCCCATCCGCTGGATGTCTCCCGAGGCCATCATGTACGGCAAGTTCTCTGTGGACTCGGACATCTGGTCCTACGGCGTGGTCCTGTGGGAGGTGTTCAGCTACGGCCTGCAGCCCTACTGCGGCCACTCCAACCAGGACGTGGTGGAGATGGTCCGGAGCCGGCAGGTGCTGCCCTGCCCCGACGACTGCCCCGCCTGGGTGTACGCGCTGATGATCGAGTGCTGGCACGAGTTCCCCAGCCGGCGGCCCCGCTTCAAGGACATCCACAGCCGGCTGCGGGCCTGGGGCAACCTGTCTACCTACAACAGCTCGGGGCAGACCTCAGGCGCCAGCAACGTCACGCAGACCAGCTCCCTGAGCACCAGCCCCGTCAGCAACGTCAGCAACACCCGCTACGGGGGCCCCAAGCAGAAGGCCCAGCCCTTCCCGCAGCCCCAGTTCATCCCCATGAAGGGCCAGATCAGACCCATGGTACCCCCTCCCCAGCTCTACATCCCCGTCAATGGGTACCAGCCCGTGCCGGCCTACGGGGCCTACCTGCCCAACTTTTACCCGGTCCAGATCCCGATGCAGATGGCCCCGCAGCAGGTGCCCCCCCAGATGGTGCCCAAGCCTGGCTCCCACCACAGTGGCAGCGGCTCCACCAGCACGGGGTACGTCACCACCGCGCCCTCCAACACGTCCGTGGCAGACAGGGCAGCCCTGCTCTCGGAGGGCACTGAGGACACGCAGAATGTCCCGGAAGACGTGGCCCAGAGCCCCGTGCAGGAAGCAGAGGAGGAGGAGGACGGCTCCGTCCCCGAGACCGAGCTGCTGGGAGACAATGACACTCTGCAGATGGACGAGTCTGAGGTCCAGCTGGAAGCCTGAGGACAACAGGGCCGCGGGGCGCTTGGCAGGAGACTTGGGCCTCCCTGAGGAGCGCGCCCCGGGTACCAGTGGGCTGGAGTGCAGTCTCCCTGGGCGAAGTCCTCCTCTGTCGTCCTCTCGTGCACAGAGCAGCTCTGTGCCCACCTGCTTGGTTGGAGAGTCTTGTAGCCAATGGCTCCTGACAAGGCAGGGGTGGTAGGTAACCCAGCAGGACGCATGGTGACCCCCAGTGCCACCTACATTCCCCTGGAGGTCAGTCGGCCGTGAGCAGTGCCTGTGCTTTGAAGGAAATTAGGTGGCATCTTCCCTCCATATTGCATAGGGATTGAATATTTCCAAACATTGGGAAAACAGGTCTGCAAAAAGGCAGTGAGATGGGACTTCGGGCTTTGCGATGCCCAGCGACTGGGCTGCTGCATGAGGATGGAGGAGGCTGTTTTTCTCTCTGCTACCCGCCCCCCCCCCCCACCGCCCACCAGTAACAGTCTCTCTTCAGCCACCAAAGATTAGTGGGAACAGGACGCGTTCGCCTGCCACCTGTCAGAGTCTGAGGAGAAAGGGGCTCCTGGAATGGGAGTTCCGTATTAAAATGAAATGTGCCTTAAAAGAAACCCACACAATTTTGTACTTCTGTGAAATGATTTTAATTATCCTGCATGTGTATTTTGCCCAGTTTTCTGGAATTCAAGGGAAAGTGTTTTTGGGGTTTGGAATGTTACAAAGGAGACAATATTGTACAGAGCACAGTATTGTTATTTTTTTCTTTTTTTTTTTTAGAATCCTGTACAGACCTTAAATGTAATTTATATGGTTTTTGTATGCCATTTTCATTGAAGAATTTTGAGCTTAAAATAATGACTTCGTAATTTAACTGTTTACGTGACCCACATTGGGATGCCACCTGATTGTATTTTGGTTTGCTTGTGTTTGTACCACATGTAAGCGAGGTCAGTTCATTTCAGAGCTCCTATGAGAGAAGGTGCACAGGTACACTGCATCCGACACACGGGGTAGAGCGCACTTGTATAACTCCCACACCTGGTGTATCCAATAAAGAAAACCAGAAGGTTCAGTCTGCCCTCTGCAGGTCCTGAGGACATCAGGCAGCGGGAGGTGCTGGACGACGGAGACGCCCAACGGTGATGATTTGGGCTGAGGTTTAGGGCGCTCATCCAGGACCAGCGACTCCATTTGAATGTGGATATACGTTGACAGATAAAGGATGGGAACAAGTTGCATTGCTTTTCTCGGTAAGGTCTGTGGTAGGGATTAGCTGCAGATGACGTGAAGATGGTCTTTTGTTTTAAACCTCTCTCCTCCTGAGGTTCCAGAGCCCCTGCCATTTTTAGACCTGGGGTCTGGCTCTTCCCAAGGCCCTGGAGCAGGGCTGGAGGGGGAGAGAGCGAAGGAGATTGGGCCTCCTTCACCACCTGCTCAGAGCTGCCTGCATCCCCTCGTTGGCTGGCAGCGTGGCCAGCTGAGTCCAGGTACGTCTGGACCAGGGTCAACTGCGGGGTCAGTGGCTCCAGGGCTTCCAGTCAGGAGAGGGGCTGGGTGAGTCCTGGGGATGCTTCTGCCAGCCAGCCAATGGCCTTTGCTGCCCCTCGGGCACGTCCCTGTCTCCCAGCATGGCCTGGTTGGTTTTCCGTGTTTAATGGAATAGGTCCATAACCCTGGTCCAGGCAAGACTCAGGTAGGAATTCGCTTCACATCCGCAGGCATTGGTTCTTTAGCCTGCATCAGAACATCCTGCAAGGCTTGTTGCAAAATGAGCACTGCCCTCCCCGCTCCCAGGCAAGTCTGGGTTGGACCAAGAAAGTACATTTCTAACAAGAGCCCAGAGGGTCCTGATGGTGAAAGCCCCTTAAGCAGAGCATCATTTGATCTTACCCCCTGGGTCTCCCTGGCTCTCCAGCACATCAGGTCGTCTTGTACACCCCTTGCTCTTCTGCCTTATCATAATGCTGCTGACAGGTAGAGCCCCACACACAAACAAATAAAACGTCTCAGTGTGTATCCTAAAATCAGGAGGGACTCTTCCCTGCTCGGTAGAAGGAAGTAATGTGAATGACTGGGAGCCCCTCGGAGCCCCTCTACCAGCAAGTGTGGTCTGGATTGCATATTCAAAGAACTCAGGGTTACACGGAGCTTCTTCTCATTTCCGCTGATCTGAAAGAGGAACTTCAGTTTATCTCTAATTTGGTACACCTGATGGTTTAACTGTTGAGTCGAGACCTAAGAGTAAACACTGGGAAATAGCCCTCTGGCTGCTCCCTCTGCAGATGCCGTCTGGGAGGTGGGCGGCCACTTCAGTTTCCGATCACTCAGCCCCAAGACTTGAACGTCGTGCTCGGGGCCACGGACAGAACCGCAGAATGAGCAGCAGCGATTCTGCAGAGAGACACGGGGTTTTTTGGCAGAGTTGGGGGAGGTTTTGATTTGGAGGATTTTTTGGCTAGAAATAACACGTGTTTGTTACAGCTCATTCTAATTGTAAAATCTTTAGGAAGATGCATCTTTAGGAAGATGCATCTTTAGGAAGATTATTGAGGCTTTAAAGTTGATGCAGTTGAACAAAAGTGACTTAATTGGCATGTTCCAGAACAACTGATTTTAGAGCTAAGCTGCATGATTCAGATAAATGTCACTCATACCTTCTACCCAGCCGCATGCCTGTCCCTGTTTATACCCACAAGAGGGAGATTTTCACACCTATTCAGTAAAGTCACCTAAGTGTAATTAGTTTTAATCAAGCCATACAAAGCCACAAACACCTTGTACACTCCTTATACCTTTTGGTATACAATAGTTGTTGTGAAACAGAGCGCTGGCAAACTTTTCTCTGCTAATATTAGGATATTTCACTCAATGTTACAGTTCTATAATGCTTCCTACTAAATTAAGACAAACCTCTTGGGTCTCTCAACAGGGAAACACTTGTTTAAAAGTGTTCACTTTGGGTGAATTCCACCTCACAATTCAGTGTTGGTAGCTACTTTCAGACAGTTACTTTCAGACAGTTTGTGAGTTTCTGACGGGAACACTGAAAATCTTTTTTGAGATGAACTTTTCAGGAGGAGGATGTGTCAAAGTAAGCAGTGTCAGAGGACCTTCTCACAACCTGGCTACTGGAAATCAACGTGACCTTTCCAAGATCAGACTTGTTCCCAGCTCACCCCCTTGTTTTCCTTCATCAGTCCCCAAAGTAGTAGAGACTATAAGTGTTTTTTGGCCTGGGACTTAGTGGTTGCTCAGTAATTAGCTTTTTTTTTTTTTTTTTTTTTTTGCCTATTATGTACAAATTTATTTTCAAAGGGCCAAATTTCTTTTCTCACAGTAATACGTTACCTATACATTTAGCCACATTTATCAAATAAATAGATCTCTTCAGCATAATTGCTTTGAATTATACCTTAATTTAAAAAATTTTTTAAAAATTTATACACAGTATAATTTACCCTTTTTAATGTACAGTTCAAGTTCTGACAAATACCTGTGGTTGTAATTACCACCAGAAACACGATACAGAACAGTTCCAAGCATAATTTCCTTTTAAATGTCAATTAATCAACAAGTACTTATTGACTACTGACGTGTCCAGTGGTTACTGGTCAGTCTTTGCAGATAGCAGTTTGCTGTGGATCACTGTCATCAAGGTGTCACTCCTCTTTACTTAGTAGACAACCAAACTTCCTAATGCTCTTGTCTCTCCCTGGCTCTCAAACAGTTCAAAGCCTGGGCTCAACACTATCTTCCAGGATGACACCTTGCAGTTCTTCTTCACTCCACTGGACCAACATCCATTCATTTGCTCCCTTCACAGCCCTATGACAGGTCGTATCTCCCAGTAATTAGCTTTTGAAATAAGAGTAATGTTTTCTTTAGGTGGAGGAGGGCTGGATTTAGGCTACCTGACACTCACCCTGAGAAGAACATGAGCCTGAGTGTTAGGTGTTTACACTTAAGACCATAGATCTTTTGTAGCACTGTATTTCTTTTTCAGTTTTATTTCAATCGTTTAGTTATTGTATAGCTCATACATTCCTATAGTTCAGAGTCACAGTGGGAAGTTCCTCGCCCATCCCCAGCTATCCCACCTCCAAATGTATTACTGTGGATCCTCTGTTTTTTAATGCATATCTAAGAATACTTGCCAATGTGTTCTTATATTTATCCCATTTTTTAAACGTTAAGAGGTAACCTTCCCTACAAATTGCTTTCTGCTGTACTTTTTTTTCACATAACTGTGTATCTTGGGGGTCTTTGCGTGTCAGTGGATGGGAGCTTGTCTGCTGGAGGAGTTCTTTCCTAGCAGTGGCCCTGCGAGCAAGTGAGGGCAGGAGTTGTAAGGGGGCAGAGGTCACCACAGTGCCTGCCCACAGGGCTCTGGAGGGCTGCTGGGGTGAGGTGGACGAGGGGGGGCTATGACCAACACACGTGGCTCAGCTCTAATGTGTGTTATTTGAAAGATAGGGCACGTCAACATTTTTAACTCATTAGTATTGTTTTTTCACTAATTTGTCCTGCTTATTCTCTTTCCCAGTCTGAAGTGCTGAGGTTTTAGTGGAAAATATTGCCCCCAGACAGAGCCGTAGACTCAAACCAGCCCTTGTGTGTTGGAAGGTGTCGGGGAAATATGCAAGTACCCAGGCGAGAAATGGGGCCAAATGACCACTTCTTTGGAATTCCAGAAGGCAACTACAACCCCCGCCCCCTGCCCCAGGATGGCAACTGCCACACACACACACAAGCACACACGCACACACACACCCTGGCCCAGGATGGCAAGTGACACACACACACACACACACACACCCTGGCCCAGGATGGCAACTGCCACACACACACACAAGCACACACGCACACACACACCCTGGCCCAGGATGGCAAGTGACACACACACACACACACACACACCCTGGCCCAGGAGGCAACTGCCACACACACACACACACACACCCTGGCCCAGGAGGAACTGCCACACACACCCTGGCCCAGGATGGCAACAACAACCCCCCCATGGCAATTAAAACTCCTCCCACCCCAGGAGGACAACTCACCCCCCACCCCAACCCAGGTCACGACTGCATCCACCAGGGAGCTAAGTTCGGGTGATATTAACGGTATTTCTCAGGTCTAGATGGAAAGTGGGAAGGAGACAGCGTCCAGACAGGTAAAGGAGAATTCAGGGGAGGGAGAGGCAGCCCGGCCCCTCCCTGTGCTCCTGTGGCCCCCATTTGTGACAGTTCCATGTTGAACAGGTTTAAACAGTCATCTTATTGTCAGTTTTTGCTGCATCTTATATTTTGATTGTCTCCTCACCATGGGATCTTTACTGGAAAACTGCACTAAAGCAGTTTGGGGGAAAGCTAGTCTAAACTAATAATGTAGAACCATAGAATTTTTTTAGGGAAATTCACCATTACTTTGAAATATGCAGAATAATCCAAATTAGTCTATAGGAGCCCAAGGAAAAGACTGAAGAGACTAACATGCAAATTGCCTGAAAGGTGGTTTTTGTGTTCAGGAAGCATCCTCCTGCTAGCTGACTTCCAGTCTCAATTTGATGGCCAGATTTTCCCACAAATAATGCAAAGGTGTACTTTAGCCACAGCACTAAATTAGTCAGAGAGTCTGAACGATTTACAGGCTGGGAATAGCCAGGCATTCTAACCTGCAGATAGACCACCTGAAAGGCCAGCCATGGGTCCTTGCACGTCTGGCCACTATCTTGTTTCCAGTCTCTTATGCACTGCACCCTCATGCATCTAACCCCAGAAGACCCCCAGCATTTTGTAACAAGGGCCCCAGAGAAGGCACTTTCCTTTCCTTCAGGTAGAGATCTTGGAGGTCACTTAGTCTCCACTGGTTATCTTAGAGAAGACTGAGCCACTGCTTTTTTCTTTAGCAGCTTAACTGTGCTATAATTTACTTCCGTAAAATTCACCCATCCGAAGTGTACAATTCAGTGATTTTTTTTTTTAGTAAATTTGTGAAGTGTGTTGCCTTCACCCCAGTCTAATTTACAACATTTTCATCACTTCCTCAGCCCTGGGCAATCTGCTCTGTTTTCTGTCTGAATGGATTTGCTTTTTCTGGACATTTCATAGAAGTGGAATTATACAATATGTAGCATTTTGCTTCTGGCTTCTTTCACTTAGCAGAATGTTTTCAAGGTTCATCCAAGCTGTAGCATGCATCAGAAGCTCATTTTATTGCTGAATAGTATTCCATTGTATGGATAAACCACATTTTGCTTATCCATTCGTCCCTTGATGGATTTGGACTTATTCATTTGGGGGCTATTATGAATAATGCTGCTATGAACATTGCATATGTTCGTATGTGGACATATGTTTTCATTCTCTTGGGTAGATTCCTAGGAGTGAAATTGCTGGGTCATATGCAAAAATCATTGATCTCTTTAAGAAATTTCCAAACTATTTTCCAAAGTGGTTGCACCATTTTACCTTCCCTCCAGCAATGAATGAGGACTCCATCTTCTCCACATGCTCTCCAACACTTGCTATCATGTGATTTGTTGTCATTAGAGCCATCAACTTTTAAGACTATCAAAAGAAGACATTACTTACATGAAAAGATCGAGGTTGCAGACAAGTTTTATGAACCGTTCATCAAATCTCACCAGATGCCCTTCACTTAATTGTTCTTATAGCCATTCAACAAATATTTCTTGAACATGTACCATTAGCTAAATTCAGTGGTGAATGAGATAGGAAACATCATCCCCACTTCCTCAGGAGGAAGTTTATTAAACAAGAAACACTGTAATAACAGGCTAAGTCTTCCATGGGTAGCAGTATTTTCTGTGCAATGAGGCCTCGGGCAGAGACCAGCTGTGTCAACTGAAGGGGATCACACAAGCATCACTAGATTGGGTCCCAGCGTTTGCAACTAACAACGGACAGAAATGCCTCCTTCATCATGGGCACACTGGCAGGGTTGGTACCCACTGTCTTCTAGAGCTTGTGTGACTGGAGTGTTTCTTTGGAGGCTTTACCTCCATCTGGAGATCTCAACATTTCCTGGGTCTCGGAACATGTTGGCAGGGCCATACCCTGGTGCCCAAGACCTCCTAGACCTGCCTGTGAACATGGGTGGGGAAAAGTACATGTTCATTTTCACTAACCTCTAACTGAAATGTAGCATTTCCTCTTACTGCAAATGTAGGAATAAACCCCAAACGTGTTCAGCGTGCTCATGGCTGCTCACCATGAGTTCTTTTCACATCACATTGCAAATGCCACATCACTACTCCAAGATGACACCCATTATGGGGCCTGCTGCAAAATCTTGCTACCAAGTTAATAGAGAAGCACATATATTACAATTTTTTTTTCAATATTTTGATAATTTCAATATGGATGTTTTCTTCGTAATTTGAGTCTTTTATTTTCTGCATTAAAACCCTACATTCAGAGAAAGGACCCAAATGCCAAAGGGTCCATCTGTGATGCAGAAAGATAAGAAGAAGATGCCGTCTTTATGGCTCCTCTTCTGAGACCACCCACTGCGTGCCTAGTGCCCTGCTCCTCCCAGGATGCAGTTCTTCTCTGGGTGGGAGGTGGAGGGATGCTGCCTGCAGACTGAGCAACCACTTTTTTTCCTTTTTTTTTTTTTCAATTTTATTTATTTATTTGTTTATTTATTTGGGGCTGCGTTGGGTTTTCGTTGCTGCCCGCAGGCTTTCTCTAGTTGTGACCTCCCCCAGAACCCGGGGGTCCCCCTGCTTGCACTCACTCATCAACACCCGCCTTTCCCACTTGCATCCCGGCTCCACTGCTTTGGTCCAGGTGAGATGGAGCGGCGGTGGCAGGGTACTGTACCACCACCTGCCTTCCTACTTTCTCATGCTGTTTCAACAGTGCACATCAAGAAGAAACAGCGACACAGAGAACCAGGAACAATGTCTCCCTAGCCCAGTGGGAGCGCAAACTGGTTCTATGTTTTTTTCAGAGTAAATAGCAATATTGTTGCTTTTTCAAGTCTACAGGGGCTCACAGGCTCCGGCAACATAATAGCTGTTCTCTCCGAACCCCCCAACATCCCTGGAGGGGGTGGAGGAGACTTGGGTTCCTGGAGGCTCCATCTGCCAGGCCAGTGTCTCACCAGGGAGAGCAACCACTTTTTTTCCTTTTTTTTTTTTTTCAATTTTATTTATTGATTTGTTTATTTATTTTGGGCTGCGTTGGGTCTTCGTTGCTGCCTGCAGGCTTTCTCTAGTTGTGGCCAGCAGGGGCTATTCTTCGTTGCGGTGGGTGGGTTTCTCATTGCAGTAGCTTGCCTCGTTACAGAGCACAGACTCAAGGTGTGCAGGCTTCGGTAGTTGCAGCACATGAGCTCAGTAGTTGTGGTTCGAGGGCTCTAGAGCGCAGGCTCGGTAGCTGTGGTGCCTGGGCTTAGTTGCTCCGCAACATGTGGGATCTTCCCGAACCCTAACCTGTGTCCCCTGCATTGGCAGGCGGATTCTTAACCACTGTGCCACCAGGGAAGCCCTCCTTTTTTCCTTCAGATAAATGTTCTTCAAATTTTGATTATTATCCCATAAGGGTAAATTTCTAGTTCCTTAAAATAGCTCTTTCAGTATGGATTTCCTTAACATAAGAAATGTCACATTTCTTCCAGTCAACTAAAAACACACACACACACACACACACACACACACACACACACACACAACATGGGAGTTATGAGTTAACTTTTATTTGGGGCAAAAAGAGGACTATAACCCAGGAGACAGCATCTCAGAAAGCCCTGAGAAACTGCTCCAAAGAGGTAGGGGGGAGGTCAGTGTTATATGTGATTTTAGTGAAGGGGGAGCACATGCAGTCAAGCACACATTTGGGGTGAGGCTTGGCGCTCCTCAGGAGGAGCGGACGTCACCGTTAGCGATTTTAGTGCTTTTCTGGATACGAGGAGATGCAAGAATTGGGCTCGTAAAATCCTCTCCTGAAAACATCTAACTATCTGAAGACCTGTTCTTCCAGTTTTTCCCAGAGCACAGAGTGTCTCATTCCTGATCTCCACCCTGAACTCCTTTCAGGGAGTGTTGAAGTTCAGCAGCTACAGTGGCTCACGATTTAATCCTTGTCGAGGTAGAGGGCAAGCGCCAATTTGTAGTCAGCTTTCCCTACGAAATACAATCTGCCATGTTCACTTTATGAGGTACAGTGATCTGATAAGAGGTTGATTATGTAGGTGCTATAAAGATGAAAATTCATTGCATAGGTTGTATTCTCAATAAATTTTATTAACTTGATTATACCTTGGGGGCATTTTTTGCCAAATTAGCATAAAAACCTGAAATGTGCAAGGAAACTAGAGTGTCTATTAGAGAAGTTCTGCTTTTTGCTATACTGCAGTTAACACAGCTATTTAGAATAGCAGTTATGGACTTAGTTGTGGGTGAAACACTCTGTTGCAAATGCAAATGTGCAATGTTACTGATTGGGCCACAGAAATCACAAGGAGATACTTACTCTCCAAACTGATCCAAGGGGAGATCATTAGATTAATTTGTTGACAAATGCTGATGGAAGCCTGCTGTGCCCCCGCTGCAGGGATCAGGCAGAGAACCATGTAGATAAACCCAGCAACAAACTACATTCTCTAATGTCTGTGATGCTCAGTTCTCTGACGAAAACACAGCATGGGGAGGGGAGATTCCTTGGCAGGAGTGGGTAGTTTAAGAAATCTGGTCTTTACTCACCAAATGTGCCTCTGAAAAATACTGTGACCAAGAATGATCTAAGTCTTCAAAGTTCCTTTTCTTGTGGCCAGAGATGGTTTTTTTCACCCTCTTTAACTGGAAACAAAACCATGCAGGTATAGCAACATAGGCTTATGCAAGAGAGAATAACGAAAAACAGAGACATACACTCTCACTACTAAAAAATTGCATCCCTCTGAACAGTGTGAATTTCCAGTTCACGAGGTTAGCATCTCAGGATCATGGAGAGTGGGAGAAAGAAACAGGTGGCAAGTCATTTGATTTTTATGGGGACAAGAAGTCCATATTCCCCCACATGATTAGCTGTGCAAGAATGTTACGTCCTTAGATCAGAACTCTGTGCCCCCCAGGGCAGCTGAGCTGGGAGCAGGTTCCAGCCTGGGGGTGTCCTCAGCCTCTCTCAGTCCTCAGCCCCCAAACAGAAGTGGTGTAACTCTGACAAATGCCACTAGAGGCCACTAGAAAATGAATTCTAATTAATTAATCCATTGAGATCCTTATCTCTCTTTGCCTAAACATAATTTTAGTCCACAGTCAGAAAAAAGGGCAGGACAGCTGTTTGGTGCACCAATTTAAAGGGGGGCGGCATAAATCTAAATCAATGGAGAAAATTGTGCCCCAGGTGCCCTCATTACCCACCTGGAAAGGCAGGGTCTCAGGAGGTCAAGTCCCAGGGCAGGGGTTTTCTCCTCTGTTTTATTCACTGCTGTGTCCCCAGCTAGAGTAGGTGGGGGGCGGGGGGTGGGGTGCTGGGTGACTTTTAGGCTTTGCTGGGCAGGATCATAGAATGGAATTGCTGTAGACAAAAGAATGCAGATGAGGCCATTTTCCCTATGATGCCCAGCATGGCCCTCGGTAAGGTGTCTAAAGACTTCTCTTCCCATCAAGTGTCAGGACAGACTGTAGTGAGGACCCAGAGCTTTAATCTAATTTGTAACCTTTACTAAGAAGTCACTTCAGGATGTGTTCCAGCACGGGGGGGGGAGGGGGGGGAAATCAAGAGAAAGGATGACATGGGAAGTAGCAAGAAGGCCTCCTAAAATTGCTTTCCCAAATTTCATAATTCAAAGTGTCTGCTGTCTCCCCCGCACCATCCTTCCCTCCCTTCCTTCCCCTCCCCATTGGCTTTGAGTCTCTAAGGTGGCCTGATACCACACATGCACATGTGCACACACTCACACACGTGCGCGTGCAACTCCATTCACCTCCAGGAATGTCATTCTTTGCCTAGTGACTGATTTTCTTTCTAAAAATCCTCATGGCAAATTTCTAGTGAGATTGTCCAACTCTAGATTTTTTTAGTACTAAGCTATTTCTAAATGCAATTATAAGAATGCAGAGAACACTCTCGTGCACAAAATCGTGACTGGCCACCATGCGTGGTGGAGAGAAGCCCTAGGTGAGTGGCTGCCTCACCATCCCCTGCAGGGCTCTTGTTGAGCTACATGATCTGTGTGTCCTCCCCCTCTTTTCTCTGGGTCCACTTGCCTTCGCCTCTCCAGTCTGGTCTATTCTGACACCCTTCTGCTTTCTTCTACCCCACACTGATTGCCTTCTCACAATATCTGTGCCTAGGGATGGAACCTGGGGAACACATTTTCACATTTCACCAGAAACCCCTCTCTTCTTGACTTGAAGCACTGCCAAGTAATAAAGCTGTCATTCACAAGTCTCCATGGCCAGAGGTCTTGGTCCAGATCTGTGTGAATTCAAATGCACACACATTGTTGAAACAAGACTAGGACAAATGCCTTGAAACTAAAGTATTGAGATTTTCAGAGCGACCTCCCCACACCAAGGGAAAATGTCTATATTAGTCTTCATTCCGATTAAAATGTAGAATGCCTGTATTGATGTAGGAGATGGGGCGCATGTTGAATGCTGGCGTTCCTTCAGAAGTTATCCCCTCGGTGACTTATGTTGCTAAAAGGCAGGTGATCATCCAAACACAGGCAGGAGTGTCCACTGTGTTCCTTGGGCAGTGATCCTCAGCCCACTCAGCCTTCCCCCCGGCAAGGTGAAGTGATTGTCTGAGGTCAAAAAGATTGAATAAAAACGCAAAGGAAAAGAGACTGGAGTCACTGTGAATGTGAAATACAGTGAGAGTTAAGGCCAAAAGAACTCAAAGAGAAAATGAGGGGGTCCGTGGAAAATGTCAGGGAAGCCACAGATGTGTATACACCAGGCATGGCAGATAAATACACAGAGCAACAAGTCCCAGGAATAAACAGCCGTTGTGGGAACAGTCAATGCATCTTTTTTTTTTTTGCGGTATGTGGGCCTCTCACTGTTGTGGCCTCTCCCATTGCAGAGCACAGGCTCTGGACGCGCAGGCTCGGCGGCCATGGCTCACGGGCCCAGCCGCTCCACGGCATGTGGGATCTTCCCGGACCGGGGCACGAACCCGTGTCCTCTGCATCGGCAGGTGGACTCTCAACCACTGCGCCACCAGGGAAGCCCGTAAATGCATCTTTTAGAAACTGAAAGAGCAAGTCAGAAAAACATAAGAAAACACAGGAGCATGTTAGTAGCACAATCCCAAGCTTGAGGGAATGGACTTGAAAACTTTGTTCCCTATGCAATGTGTCATCTTAGGGCACATTGCAATGATCAATCCATGTGCTTGACAACAAAGTCCACCTGAACACAATTCCCAAAGGAGAGATGTCACAGGCTCTATTCTCTGACCATCTGACCACAATCCCAGAAAGCTAAAGATGGCCATCATCTTCTGATATCAAAGGCATTGAGAACTGATTTTGTTTCTTACCTGGTGAGAAAATCAGACTCACTGAGGCCTGGAACCCCACTGTCCATGGATATGCATTCTGCCACTGTGCCCTGCCGGCAGACTGCCCACGCCTGGATGTCTGCCTTCCCTGTGGGCACCATCATTTCACTGTTTATTGGCCTTTCCACAACGAAGAAGGAATGAAGTTTTGAAACAATCATGCCCACAAAAGTCTGGGTTTTTTCTTTCTTTTGTCAGAAGCAAGTTTGTAGCTGTTGATTCCCACTGATTCCCCCACCCACAGCTTTAGTGATTGTAACATCCTGTAACAGAGCCACAGCAGCAGGTAGGATGGTCCCCAGGACACACAAGAAAGCGTTTCACTTCTTTCTGCCTGTATCACAGAAACAATCCGGTTAAGTAATAGGGAGAAGGGTGACCTAGGAGAACCTTAAATACAGGCCTGCCTGGGTTTAAGAAAATCAGAGGCCAAGGAGCAAGTTTCCTCCCCTCCCTTTCTTGCACAAACGCTGGTTCCTAAGGAAAGATTATTCTTAGGAGTGAGGGGATGGGTCAAGTAAACATTGCCCTATGAAACATAAATATCACCTATCTCTTTTTCCTGGTAACAAAATTTAATGGACATATTTTTAGTGTTGGATAGTTTGTTCAGCCCATGTTATGGAGCCCATCTGATAAAACTGCTCACAGCATATCATGCTCTTCAATATTATTTTTTCTCATGGAGAAACTAAATTACACTTGGGTTAAATCAGACTTTCTTTAAGTTTTTTTAAATTTACTTTTCTTCTTTCTACCCAGTGCCCTGCCTCCCCAGCCCCGCAACCAGGTGTGGATCGGGCCCTGAACCAAAGAGTCAGGGTATCTACACCATTTTTACTAGGAAACTGATGAAATTGGGGTGGAGTAGAGAGACAGGAAAAGGGTGAGACAGGATGAGCTTCTGAGGAGAAACTGTTGTGTTATCTCACCTCGCTCTCCCAAAAATCCGCACAGGGAGGTCGTACTGTTACCACTTTGCAATTGGGGAAACTGAGGTCCCGGGAAATCAAACAACCCAAAGTGCAGGGTAGTAGGAAGCAGGTGTTTGAACCAGGGTCGTGACATGTGCCTGGGGAGTGGGAACAGGAGGGTGCCGCGGCCAGGCCGGGCTTCAACCCCTGGGGTGACATCCGAGGGCCTGGGATCCCCACTGGAGATCTTCCCACAGGGAGGTGCAATCAGGGCGTGGGGTCACGGGGAGGGGGCACCTGCGAAATGTTCTCAGGGCTGGGGACCGCGTGGGGGGCGCAGGACTCCTCTCGGGGGCGGCACCCCACCCCAATCCCGTGCTGCAGGACCCACCCACTCACCGGCCCGAGGGATGCTTGGCTGAAGGACCTCTCGGGGCTCCGAGACAGATCACGATGGCCCCCGGGGGGCGGCGGGGGTCTGTGCAGGGCGGGTCCCCAGGGAATGAGCCACACCCAGGGGTCCTTGGCCACAGAGATTTCGGCCAACTTATTTTCTCTCCGTCAGTTACTTAATATTAATTTAACTGGAAACCCATACAGGCCAGTCACCGGACATGCAACGACCTCAGCCTCAACAACCACGTGACTGCAACTGCGTGGGAGACCCGAACCCAGTCTACCCCAGATTCAGGAGCAAAACAGGTGCGTGTGGGGTTGTAACTGCTCTCTTTGGCTGGCTGCTGGACAGCAGGCTAGAACTGGAATAATCGGGGGAGATGTTTGGCTTTGGCAAGGATGGGGTTGCTGTTGACTGAGATGGGACGTCAGTGAGCTGGGGTTCGAAGTGTCCCGTTCCACTCTAGTCGCCCGGGACCCTCCTCCGCCTGTCCTTCCCCATCCGTGGTCCTAAGGACCCTCTGTATGGGGTCTGCCCAGCTGCAGAGCCACACCAGGTGCCACTGGGGCCTGCCCTGGAGCTTCCCTGTCGCTGCAGAGATGACCACATATATGCAGCCCCTATGAGCAGGGACATTACCACACTCTGGGAGGATACAGCAACTGGGGGAAATGGATGCTGGCAGACCCATAGTTTGCATTCTCCCCTGCAGAACAGATTCTCCTGAGGTCCTAGAGACGTGTCCTGAGACATATGTGCAGATGTTCCCAACTGATTGGGCGTGGAGCCAGCAGTGCTAGCTTAGTCACTCGCTGTCTCATGCGTGCTCTTCCTTCACCCCTGTCTCCATAGTTGCCTCCTGCTGTGTCTCCTAGGGACCCCAGTGTAGACACATGCCTGATGGATATTCCGTTGGAGGTGTTGACCGAGGCAGTTAGACATTCAAGCTTGGAATTCGGGGGGGGATTCTGGGCTGGAAATATACATTTGGGAGCCAACAGCACACAGATGGCACCCCAAGCCATGACACTAGAGGGAGTGTAGATTAAAAATGGAAGAGACTGAGGTGATCCCTGGAGCACCCCATTGGTTAAGGGTCCCAGAGAAGAGGTGGAGGAGTGTCATGAAGGTGGGAGAAGGACTGAAAGGATGACCGTGCCGAATCTGCCGCTGAGGGCCCCCAGGCCTCTCACTGTGCGCAGTCTGTGAGGCCACCGCCAGAGGAGGTCTCCACGGATGTGTGGAGGGAGAGGCAGAGGGGTCAAGGGCAAACTGGAAGAAGTGAAGGACCACGGCTGTGGGCAACGAATCCTTTAACAAAGTCTCGCAGTCCACGGAGACAAGTTGTATGCTACTCTGATGCTCTTTTTTCTTTTAATAATCTCTTTTTTCTTTCTGGATGCTTCTAAGATTTTTTCCCTTGTTCTTCTAATTCACCAATTTCCTCAGGCTAGAGCCATATGTATTGGTTTTCTACAGCTGCCAACACAAAGTGCCACAGGCTGGGTTGGTCCTTCAACAAGAATTCGTTTCCTCACACTTCTGGAGGCTGGAAGTCTGAGATCAAGGTGGTGGCAGGGTTGCTTCCTTCTGAGAGCCATGAGGAAAGGATCTGTTCTAGGTCTCTCCCCTTGGCCTGTAGGTGGCCTTCTTTTCCCTCTGTCTTCACATCATCTTCCCTCCATTTGTATCTGTATCTGGGTCCAAAATTTTCCCTTTTCCTGAGGATACCAGTCATATTGGCTCACCCTACTGCCCTATGACCTCGTAATTAACTTAGGTTACATCTGCAACGACCCTATTTCCAAGTAAGGTCACATTCTGAGGTTCTTGGAGTTAGGACTTTAACATATAAATTTGTAGGGGACACAATTCAACCCATAATGCTGAGCATGTGTCTTTTTAAAAAAATATGAGTATTAATATTGCTTAGGACGAATCAGCCCTGCCAGTTGTTGGTCTGATTCTTCATTCAGATCAGAGAATTTTTTCCTGTTTGCTTAAATAGCTCTTCTCCACATTTCCTTTTGCTTCTCGAATTCTTTCTTGTCACACGTTCCATCTCCTCGAGTCTGTCCTCCGAGTCTCTTATCTTTCTCATGATTTCCCTCTTTGTATTTTCGCTTTATGTTCTGAGATAGTCGTTCTGCTTGGTCTTTTATGGAAGATCCGAACAAATACATGAACATTCCTGTATTGAATTTTGAAAATCATGTCTTTGCAAATTCATTTTATGCTTTTGGTGAAGTTCCTTGAGGATTCTTACCAGAGTGTGGATAACGTTCTCACCTGATTCTTCCAGTTCTGTCTGCCCAAGTGGGAGGCACCAGTTTGACATGGTTGCCATCTTGGCTTCTTCCCCCTGGTGGTTGAGACCTCGGCGGTGAGTATCTCCTCTCCTCCCTCTTCTACGTCTCGTGACTACATCTCATCAACCGTCAGGAAGAACTGCAAGAAACTCGTAAGCAACGACAAACCTGTGTGCGCTAGAAGGCAAAAAACTTCTGGTCTCATAGGGCGGCAGTCGACAAACTGCCACGCACAGGGGCAAACCACTAAGCTCTCCTATCTTCCCAGGGGTAGGAGTAGCTCTGTCCCCACAACAGAGACAGAATCAATTTCGGCTCTCCAGGCGACTCCCTGCCCAGCTGGATGGGCACCCCATGCAGATTCTGTAGGAGAAGGCAGCTTCTGAGATGCGATCCCTCCCGTGGGAGTTCGCTGGTCCCTGCTGGCTGAGCATCAGGGGATGGTGGACGCCTGGTCTTTGCTCCAGATCTCCAGGCAAGGCAAGACCCCTCTGCTGGGGCTTCCCTGGTGGTGCAGTGGTTGAGAGTCTACCTGCCGATGCAGGGGACGCGGGTTCGTGCCCCGGTCCGGGAGGATCCCACATGCTGCTAAGCGGCTGGGCTCGTGAGCCATGGCCGCTGAGCCTGTGCGTCCGGAGCCTGTGCTCCGCGACGGGAAGAGGCCACAACGGTGAGAGGCCCGCATACCGCAAAAAAAAAAAAAAAAAGATACCTCTGCTGTTGATTCCTTCAGAACCATCCTACCATGTATTTCTTTTCTCCTGTGGAACCCCTGATCTAACATGTGGCCTCGGATCCACCAGCTCCTTGTTCTGCTGTGTCCACCCCAGAGGCAGTTGGGAGAAATACGTCAGATATACAAGCACAACTTGCCAGCTACCTGTAACCTTGCTTCCGCAGTTTAGGAAATAATTGTTGGCTGTTTCCCCAGTATCCATTCCCCACCTCTCCTTCCCACTATCCCTGAGCTTCAGTTTGGAAATCCATGTGGTTCTAGAGAAGCTGGCTCTGCGCTTGGCTTCAGGAGTGGAGCCATGGCCCTGGGCTAAGCAGTCACAGTGAAGTCAGTTCAGGGATGGGCCTGTGTTCTAAACTAGACCAACCAGCTTAAGGGCTTGCCAGAAATGCTGGGAGAAAGACTCTCCTCTCATCCTCCCTGATGAATGTGATCAAAAAAGTGTGGAGCCCCAGGAACTGCTCTCAAGAATTTTGAGGTCAAAATAGAAGCCATTTTATGTTGAATCAGCAGTGTGAAGATGGAGCTGGAAGACTCAAAGAGACAAGTTCTTGGTGGCATTATTAAGCCCAGATCCATCTTTTAATGTCCAGATTCATATATTCCCTAATGAAGTACCACTTCTGTAGCACAGTATATCATATGTATGGATAACACGTATACATATGGGTAACATCGGAAGAAGTCTGTTTCCAGAGTACTTTCTTCACTGTAGAGCATAAGACAGAGGAATGTCATCTTTTTGTTGTGCCTCTGAGTTGCTTGTAAGGCCACATCGCCAGTGCTCTTTTCCCTCACTCCTGATTGCGATCTCAGAAGGAATTTGGACACTCAGGGGGTCACACGCCTAGACAATCCATCAGCAAATATTTGATTTCTAAGCAGCTGACTTTTATCTGTAAAATGAGATTATTTTTTTCTTAATACATAGGGTAGGGTAATGCAGTCTTAAGGAATTGCGTCATGTCTACTCTTATTCATTTATTCATTTATTATCTATTATTCTTTTGGAACTTCCCAGCATTTCTTAACTTAGTCGTGAAGCTCAGCACTGCAGTCTTCTGAATTGTTGAGCCGTGTGCCCAGTCTTCAGAATTGACACGGGGGAATTATTGTGATCAGATGGATGGTATATCTTGGATTAGTCCTAGTTTTGTTTTCTGAAATATTATGTACTTAAGATAATTGCTGTTTTTCCTTTTTTTACTTTATACATTTTGGGAAAGAGATGTGATGACCGCTGTGGTGGACAGGCCTAAGTGCCCCTCCCCCCATGATCCCACCTGCTGGTGTGCACACTTCTGTGTGATCCCCTCCCTCTGAGCACGGGCAAGACCTCAGGCTTGCTTCAGCTGAAATCTGGCCAAGTTGGTGGGGTGTCACTGTGATGAGGGCACATTGTATAAGACTCTTGTTGCTTGCAGACTTGCTCTAGTCTCTCTTGCCATTGCTAGCTTTGAAGAAGCGAGCTGCTGTGAGTCCTACAACTGCAAGGAAGGAAACCCTGCCAACAGCCCAAGGGAGCTTCCCCAATCATGCGTCTGATGAGAACTTGTCCCTGGTCTCCGTGCTGACTACATACAGCCTGTGACTCCTAGGCAAGGACCCAGCTCAGAGTGCCTGGACTCCTGGCCCAGAGAAACTGAGATAATTAATGTGTGTTGTCTTCTAGCTGCCAGGAAGTAACATAGTGGTTGTTTTGTAGCCGTAAAAAACTAATACATTAACTTACAGATTCTTCCTGAAAGTCACTTCTCTGGCTAGTGCATAAAGTTGGTTGGAGTGTTCCAACCAATTCCACTGAGTTTGTATTTCTCCAGATGAGAGATATGAGAATGTTTATATTAACTTTCTCCCACCTTAGAAGTGGTTCTAAAATATATAACATTTCTACTTCTCCTGCCTGCATTCTACATGCTCTCAAAGTCAGAGTACTTGAGCCAAGCTGACAGTTTGAGGAGCGAGGGGCTGGCTCTTTCCAGCTCACTGTGTGTTCCTAGCTTCCAGTGAGGGCCTGGCACTCGGCAGGCTCAATACATATTTGCTGAATAAATAGGCAAATGAACAGACGTTTGTCGTCATATTCTTCTTACTGTTACCTCATTCTCTGTCTCAGGCTCTGTGGTAAGCATTTTATCTACATCTCCCTGAATCATTAAAATAGCCTGTTAAGCAAGTGGTGTCACTCACGTTTTACAAGTGCGGAAGCTGACTTTTAGAGTTTAGTGATTGCCCAAGATTGGAGGGAGATTGAGTGGCAGTGCTGGGGGCAGGCCTGCTCTACTGAAAACATATTTTAAAACACATACACACACATATGTATATATACACATACATATATATCTATTATCTATCTATCTATCTATCTATCATCTATCTATCTATATCTATCTATCTATATATATCTATCTATCATCATCTATATATCATCTATTTGTCTAAATTTTTAGTAAAATTATTGAAATTCTCTTTTATCTACACTGAACACTTCCCACTACAGGGATTTCAGTTTGTGAAGCTTAGTCCTGCTTCTCCCGTCTCCTGCGCCTCCCTCCGTCGGCTGTAGGTGGCGCTTGAGTTCTTGTCAACTGTCTGGTTTTCCTTAGAAATGTCTGTATTTACTCCTGGCATCCTGGGCTCTTCGGAGAGCTTATTTTCTCACAATTAATACAGATGGTGGTCTCATTATGGCCGATTCTTCATCTGTGAATTATTTAGTGTAAGGAGAAGTGCTCGCACATGCTTAATTTTCTAATAGCGATTTAGAAACCTCTGTACCAGCCACGAAGAGGGAAATGGGAGAAGCTGAAAGGCTTTTTACAAATCTGTGATTTTCCTGGTGAATGAAGGTAACCAGGGATGAGATTTCGCATTTACGGAGTGCTTACTCTGTGACTTTAAATGACTTACTTCGCCTCATTAATCTTATAACATCCTTGTGAGGGAGGTACTATTATGATGCTTCTCCCAAATTAGAGGAAACAGATCCAGAGAGTGAAAATATTCTAAAGAAAGGGAAGGATTGAGGGTAGATTTAATACCCGAGGCTGCTCCCACCAGGGTCCTAGACTAGCCTTGTCCCCCACATAAACACGGGAAAGATAGAAGGGGGCAAAGACCTCCTTGGAGAACTTTCATTGTTATGGCTTGTTTCCTTTATACAAAAGTCAACAAGAGCGAACCACAAAGCAACGGAGATGAACTCAAAACTCATTTTGGACAGTGCAATCTAACGAACCATGTGACCTGTGGCCTCCATGGTACAGATGTCCACACCTGTGGTCAGATCTACCCCTGTTGTGGGAGGAAGGTGGGTGGGGAGTAGTAGTGGCACACCCTGGAGGTGGGTGCTGGTGCCTTTGTGGGATGCACGTGATGAGTTAGTTGGGCACGAGGGGAGAGGGGAAGGAGGGTGTCACAGGGCTCGCTGTTGTTGTAAATGATTTCTATGCCATTTTAAAGCACTAACCCTAGAAAATATTAGATGAATTGGGTTTCAACTTAAGCCAATAGGATTTGAAATGTAAGTTTTTGTAGTTGATACCCATCTAAACTAAATAGATCTGAACTCTGGTTTCTGTAGGGTTCCAGGCAAGGGGCTATTTAGTAGGAGGAAAAGCCAAAGATAGACCTTTCCTACGAAGCTAAAGGGAGAGCGACTGCCTTTCCTAATTCATCCAATTCAGTGAGTTGTTTGGGCTGCCAGGAAAGCTGATGCTGGCCACTCCCTCTTCTGGCATCACATAACTACAATCAGTCAGTTCTAGGACATTTAGAAATTTACCAGGAGATGGAGTCTTTTTTTCATTAAACCCATGTACTTGCCAGAGCAAACAGAGGTCATAATACAATGATGAGCCAAACACTACGAATTGAATTACACTAATTTTAGTTGTAATAAAACCACAAGCTGTCCTTTGGATTGGGGTAGAAGAACCTTATGATTAACTTGTTAGGTGTGAAGTAAGAGGCCTCTGACCATGGTCTTTATCAAGTATCCGGATGTGATATGTTGCCCTCAGATTTTTAATCACTCTCATATGAGGCTGTGGATTACTTACTAAGTAGTTACTTTAGTTACGAAAGAGTCTAAGTGATGTTGTTAAATTAGCTTTAAACACTTGTTTAGCTGAATGACTTACCCAGAACACTTTTTAAGCTCCCAGATTCGACCATGGATGGACTTCTAACCGCTCCTTTTCCAGAACAGGTGGCTTAGCACTCCTTTCTCATGGAACCTATCCAGATGTTTTTTGTCTCAACAATGCTTGATGGGATACCAACACCCACCTCTTTATCTAGCATATTGAAGGTAAGGCTTGTGTTACCAGCATTTAGTTCATATTTAGAAACTGCCCAGTCCATATTGATGGTTTAAATTTTGAGACAAGTTTAATAATATAGCCCAAAGGATAAATAGACCTCATGTCCATCTAGTCCTTTGCCTCAGGAGATCTTTCCTATATGCTTATTAGGGTGTAAGAGGAAATGGCTTACTAAAATTCATAAGTGGGGCAGTGGGAATACAGTTGGATATTTAAAACCCTTTATTCCATTGCTTTTCTGGAAGCATACAGAGCCCTACAGACTATTTTTTTAATTACTCATCAAATATTTTGTAGGTGTATTTAATAATTATCCAGGTGACTCTGCTAGATACTTATTTAGAATGCAGCAACCAAACAGGGGCTGTGTTCTCTGGAGCTTGCAGCCTCGCAGGGAGGCCGTCCATCAACAAGCACAGGGTGCAGGAAAGTTAGTGACAGAGGGAGCTCTGGGGGTCTGCGGGACAAAAAGAGACGAGTAGTCCAGAGTTAGAACTGGATTCCTCAGAAAGAGGAGGAATTATCCAGACAGGGTGGGAGAGCCTGCCGCTGCTTCGGACCAGCCCAAGCAAAGACTCCAAGGTGTGAGGGGGAAAGAAGGTAAGCCCAGTTGGGATACAGCAGCCAAGAAAGCAAGTCTGGAGAAGGGAGCAGAGAGACTCTGCAGCCAGGAGAGCCAGGGTCAGGAGTTGGACGTGACCCTCAGCAGTGGGAAGAGTCCTTGAGGCTTTTTAAGCACAGGAATGACCTGGTCACACTCATGCCAGGAGGAGCCGGGAGGTTTTCCTGAATATATTCTCCAGGAGAATATATTGCCCCATCTCAGGCCCGTCTTATCTCTTGCTTTACATTTTTTTTTCTTGCTTTACATTTTGTTCTTTGACTATAACTGCTATTCACAGAAGAGGTTTGCTGCATCATCGCCAAGGTGGTATAACTCCGTGTGCTGGTCAGCTGCGGTGGTCATAATGAAGTGCCACAGACTGCTGGCTCACACAGCAGACATTTATTTCTCACCGTCCTGCAGCCTGGGAGTCTGAGATCCAGGTGTCAGCAGGGCTGGCATCTCCTTGGCTTGTAGATGGATGTTTTCTGTCTTCACACGGTCTTCCCTCTGTACCTATTTGGGTCCTAATTTCCTCATCTTTTAAGGACACCAGTCATATTGGATTAGGGTCCAGCCATATGACCTCATTTTAACTTAATTACCTCAGAAAAGACCCTGTCGCTGCATACAGTCATATTCGTAGCTACTAGGGCTTAGGACTTCAACATATGAATTTGGTGGTGGGAGTGGGGGGCGGGGGTGGGGCGGCGGAGAGCACAGTTCGGCTCATAACACCCACTTAAGTAAAACGCTTTTCACAAGATTTTACTTCAAAAGAATTTTGAAGCAAAGGAGCCAACAAATTTTCTCTTGAGACTTTGGGAGCTCAACCAGTCAAATTTAATTGAATGCATTTACCAGTAAGTTAAGTGCATCTGTACGCTATGTACAATAGGAAAGCCTATTGTCACTAAATCTATGTAATTGAATCACAAAAGATGGCTTCCTCCTGCTCCCCCAGCACTTAACCCTCCCCATCAGATTCTTTTATCCTTTTCCAGTAAGGAAAAAAGAGAACTCTTTCGGGAATGTTTACATTATACCTTTAAACAAAAAGGAGGGAAATTAAGCGTTGTAAATTCTGGCCATGTTACATGTCAGTGTGAAATGATTTTCTCTGGCTAGACTTTACTCCACTTGTAACCACGAGTCCCGGAGTTGGAATGCATGGTGGGAGAAGAAAAAGAGAGACCCATCAACACTATGACATATTTTTGACAGTAAGGATGGCCTTACTTAAAAAGCCCTCAGTGCTTTTGGTTGAGTTTAAAAGTCCCACTTTGCCTTAGATACTTCTCCTCCTTCCTATTTTACTGTGATTTATAACATACTCTCTTACATAAAAATTACCCTCCTGACCAGAAATTCTTCATTCTGACATCTGTCCAAAACTGTTTCTTCTGCAACTTGCAGTCATACTACTTGTTTTAATATCACCACCTCCTTCTTCTTGCTGTCACATTCTTGCAGAAAAGGCAAGTGAAAGAAAACATTCCTCCTCGGAGCTCAGGAAATGCAGTAGAAAAATCTCTGTCGAGTGATTTGCTATATTTATGGAACCAATAGAAAACAAAAACAAGACATGTAATACAATCAGAAAACTCCAGTTTGCTCTAGTTTTTAAAGTCTTGGTCTGCTTTCTCAAGAAGGAGAGCGAGCGAGAGCCAGAGTTTATAGATTCGTTACCGAGAGGGACAGCCCATGCAATGATCAACTTAAAGACTTCTCATTTAAAAGCAGTAAGATGAGAAAGTCTAGACCAAATGACCCAGTTAGCATAGTATATACTTTCAGGAGTTCATAACTCTACCACTATGGTGGAAAATTGGGAAAAACTGAATTTTCTATCACAGAGTAGAGTGGTGTGGTAGAAAAGAAAAATTACTGATGAGGAAAGATATTGAGGTAAAACTTCATGACTAAACTATTATGTACAAAGTAGAAGGCCTCTGATCTTGGAATATTAATTAAGTATCCAGGGCTGATATGTTAACCTAAGGTGTTTAATAGCTCTGATATGAGACCATGGATTATTTACAGTTTAGTTACTATAAATTATAAATGATTGGATCATAGAGTCACCCTACATTTAATGTAACCCCAGTGGGAATTTTGAAACAAAATTTAACAAGTTTATCCCAAACATTTTCTGAAAGAGCAAAACATAATGCCAATATAGTTTTGAAAAATAAGGAAAAATAGAGATTGCTTTTCCTTACCAGAAGCAAAACATACTATTAGAGACTTCTTCTAGGGAAATGGCATAGATGTACATTTCCTTATTCCTCACTGTAAGTACAACTAAAAACCCTAGAAATCATATGTAAAACCAATATAAGAATACTCTACTTGGTAGAGGGAAGAAAGCAGACTGTTTAAGGATCTTTGGACCCAAGGAATAACACCATAGTGAGTTCCCTGGGTTTTCTTTTCCCTTCATGTATGCTCAGACTGAATATTGAAGAAGGTCAGCAACCAGTAAACACCAATGTATACAGGACAAAAAAGGTTCTCCCAAAAGACTGCTCCCTCTAGTCAAAGAACCAAGAAAGGGGCAGCCTAGCAAGACAGAAAACTTTTAGACAATGACTGCTCTGTTCCATCCAAAGACCACAGAAAAAGCTGTGACCCCACCTCCACACTCACAGCTGGCTGAGTGGAGAGCCTAGACTTGCACCCTTGACAGGCCAATAAGGTGTTCCAACTTCCCACTGGAGTGGTGTCAGACAAGGCAGAGTGAGGAATTGGGACTTTCATTCATATTGGGTGGTAACAAGCCCTTCTCCTGTATTCTATGGTGTCTGTGGGGATCACATGGCAGGTTGGACTTGCATCCCTACTCAAGGTGTACCTCTTCTTCTTGCAGGGGTGATGTTGGTGGAGATCTAGTGGAGTTTCAGGACTTTCACCACACACTAGCAGTCCAAAGGCCATCCTCCCAGCAGTGTCAGTGGAGACCTCCCTCCAGCAACAATGGTATCAGTAGAGGCCTAGTTGGGAGCCTGAAATTCTGCACCTGTTTAACAGTCCAGTAGTACCTAGGAATTCCTCCCCTTCCAAAGTCAATAGAGACGAATTGGAAACCTAGACTTCTACCCCATCTGGCAATAACAAGGTGATGCTTCACCTCCACTTCACCCATCAGAGTCGTATAAGAAGAGGCCTGCTAAAACACAGGTTTAAATGAGATGTCTCATAATGTAGTACCCACAAGGTCCAGGTCTCAATCAAAACCACTTGACACTGCACTGTGTCTGACCTTATTGTGGGTAACAAATACTATTTCTGAGTTTACAGCAAGAACATCTGTGGGCTCAGTGACTCACCTGGTGTCTCCAAGAACACAGCCCAGATCCTCAAGATAGGTATCACCTTCATAGCACCTGAGTACAAGGAGCATGACTTCTGAATGCCTTTCAAGTTCCTGATGCCTCTACTTGACTGGGTGATCATGGCTGGCTATGTTGCTGCTCTCAACATTGCCATCAGAGGCCAAACAAAGCTGAAGGTCATCTGGATGAAGAACAAGATGCGAGTTGGCGAAGATTCCAAGTTCCTGATGACCAACTACCAGGGGGTCGTGATGCTGAACATCCACCACTCATCCCCCTTTGACTTGGAGACTAACCCCTGTTGGGCCATCAGTGAGCTTGGGGAGGTCCCAGCCAAGTGCATGCTGGACATCTGAGTGCTGCAGTGAAGTTCTGTCTTCCACCTGCCAAGATATTTGGCTGCTAAGTCCTAACCTGGACTTTCCCAAACACGTTTCCCTTTCTGGAGTTATCAATGAGAAGATAATAGTCTTGTTTTGAAACAAACAAATGAACAAAATAAAACAAAAAACCCACTTGACATATAAAAACCAGGAAGGTCTGGTTTGAATGAAAAAAAAAAATCTACAGACACCAATGCCAAGATGGAACAAATATAGAATTATCTGACCAGGATTTTAAAGTGGACATCATAAAAATTCTCCAACAAGAAATTATAAACAGTCTTGAAATTAATGAAAAAAATAGAAAGTCTCATGTTGTACAAATGAAGTTAATACAACATTATGTCAATTATACCTCCAAGAAAGAGAAAGTCTTACCAAAGGAATAGATGATATAAAGAACCAAATGGAAATTTCAGAACTAAAATATATAAGGACTAAAATTTAAAAACTCAATTGGTGGGCTTAACAACAGAATAGAGAGGAAAGAGGAAAGAAACTTGGAGATGCAATGATAGAAATTATCCAGTTTCAACAACAGAGAGAAAATAGACTGAAGTAACAATTAGCAGAGCCTTATGGACATGTGGGACTATAGTAAAAGATATAACATTCATGCCATTTGAATCCCAAAAGAAGAGGAGAAAGATAGTGGGGCTGAAAAAATTTTCAAAGAAATAATGGCTAAAAAATACTTATATTTGACGCAAAAAACCCCATTAGGCTACAGATTAATGAAGTTAAGTATACCCCAAATATATAAACTCAAAGAAACCCCCTTAAGGACACATCACAGTCAAACTTCTAAAACTTAAAAACAAGGAAAAAGTCTTAAAAGTAGTCAGGGAAAAATGACACATTACCTATAAGGGAAAAATGATTTAAATGACAGTGGATTTCTCATCAGAAAGCAGAAAGGCCAGAAAGAAATGGCATAACATTTTTAATGTGCTGAAAAAACCTTTTAAACCCAAGAATTCCATATGCAGCAAAAATATCCTTTAAGAACGAAGGTGAAATAAGGATAATCTTAGATGAATGAAAACTGAGAGAATTTGTTGTCACCCGAAAATAATGGTTTAAGGAAGTTCTCTAAAAAGAAAAGAAATAATAAAAACAATCTTGGAAAATCAAGAAAGAGAGGAAAACATGGTAAGAGCAAATGTATGTATAATACAATAGACTTTCCTTCTTGAGTTTTCTAAATTATGTTTGATGAAGCAAAAGGTATGTGGTTCTCAATGTATACAGAGGAAATATTTAAAACAATTATATTCTAAATTGTGGAGGGTAAAGGGATATAAAGGGAAGTAATTTTTCTTCACTTTGCTTGAATTGGTAAGATGTCAACAATGATAGACTTTGATAAGTCATGAATATGTAATATAATACCAAGAGCAACCACTGAAAAAACAAAAAAGAGACACAAATTGCTATAAATGAATAAATAAAAATAAAAATTGAATTCTAAAAATGGCCAAGTAACCCAAGAAATGTTGGGAAAACAGAGAATGCAAAAAGGAAAGAAAAATCCAGAAAAATAAAACGACAGACTTAAGTCTTAACATTGTAATAATTATATTAAATTAAATTAAATGTAAATGTTCTAAATAAACCAATTAAAAGATATAGATTGACAAAGTGGATTAAAAAAACTTGACCCAACTATACACTGTCCATAGTAACGATATACAAAGGTTGAAAGTAAAAGGATGGAAAAAATATACAATAAAATATTAATCTAAAGAAAGCAGAAGTGGCTATATTAACATCAGATAAAGTGGACTTTAGAACAAAGAAAATTACTGAAGCTAGAAAGAAATTTTACATATGATAAGAGAGTCAATCCACATAGAAATGTAGCAATTTCAAATGTGAATAACCCAAACAAAAGGACCGCAAAATATACAAAGCAAAACCAGATAAAATTGGAGGGAGAAACACAAGTCCACATTTAAAGCTGGGGACTTCAAAACTTCTCTCTCAAGAGTTGAAAAAAACTAGATATAAAAACAGCAAAGATATGGAACTCAATAGCATCATCAACAAATAGGATCTAATCAACATTTATAGAACACTCCACTGAACAACAGCAGAATATACACACATACTTTACAAGATCCCACAGAACATATACCAAGATAGATCCCATCCTGGGCCATAAAGTAAACAAATTTAAAAGAATTGAAATCATGCAGAGTATGTTCTCTGACCATTGTAGGATTAAAGTAGAAATAAACAACAGAAAGATAACTGGAAATTATCTTTTGGAAGTACTTTTCTCCAAGTGTGTGGAGAGACATTTGGAACATAAACAATACACTTATAAATTATCCATGGGTCAAAGAGGGAGTCTCAGAAAAATTTAAAAATACACTGAAGGAAGTTGAAATCACATCTTATCAACATTTGTTGGACACAAGTAAAACAGTGCTGAGAGGGAAACTTATAACACTACATGTTTATATAAGAAAGAAATGAGTAAAATTCTCAAATGAATAAGGTAAGCTGCCACCTTAAATAACTAAAAAAAAAAAAAAAAAAAAAAAAAAAAAAAGAGAGAGAGAAAATTAACCCAAAGCAAGCAGAAGGAAGGAAATAATAAAGATAAGAGCAGAAAGCAATATAATTATGAGCAGAAAAACAATAGAGAAAATCAATGAAACAAAAGACTGGTTCCTTGAAAAGATCAATAAAATTGACAAGCCTCTAGCAAAACTGACAAAGACACAAATTATTGCTATCAGGAATGAAATAGTGCTTCATGACAGATGCTACAGACATCAGGATAATGAGGAAATGCTATGAACAACTGCACATGCATAAATTTGACAACTTAGATGAAAAGGACCAATTCCTCTAAAAGTAAACTGCCACAATTCACCTAATATGAAATAGATCATTGAATAGCCACTTAACAATTGACAACTGAATTTGTAATTAAAAAGCTCCTGAAAAAGAATTCTCCAGGCTTAGGTGACTTCCCTGAAAATTTCACCAAGAGTTTAAAGAAGGATATCACCAATTCTACACAATATCTTCCAGAAAATAGAAGAGAAGGAAACACTTCCATCTTATCCAATGAAGCAAATATTATCCAAATAACAAAACCAGGGATAGTATAAAAACAAAGAAAGAAAAAGAAAGAAAGAAAACTATAGACCAATATCTTCATGAAGATGCAGAAATTCTTTTTCTTTCATGTACTGAATCTTTTATTTTTATTTATTTTTTTATTGAGATGTAGTTGATGTACAATATTATGTTTCAGGTGTACCACATAGTTATTCACAATTCTGAAGGTTATATTCCATTTATAATTATTATAAAATATTGGCTATATTCCCTGTGTTGTACAATATATCCTTGTAACTTATTTATTTTATACATAGTAATTTTTACCTCTTAATCCCCACCCATATCTTGCCCCTCCCCCTTTGCCCTTCCCCACTGATAACCACTAGTTTGGTCTCTATATCTGTAATCTCTTTCTCTTTTGCTATATTCCCTAGTTTGTTTTATTAAGAAGCAGAAATTTTTAATGAAGTATTAGCAAATAGAATTCACCAATGTGTAAAAAGAATTACACAGCATGTCCAAGGTATGCAAGGCTGGTTCAATAATCAAAAGTCAATCAATGTAATCTACTGTATTTACAGGTTAAAGCAGAAAAATTACATTATCATATCAATTGATGAAGAAAAAAGCATTTGAATAATTTGACACTCATTCGTGAAAAAGACTCTCAGAAAATTAAGAATAGAGGAGAACTTCCTCAACTTGACAAAGAACATGTACAAAAATTCTAAAAATTATACCTATCAGTATAATTAGCTAAAAATCATACCTAACAGTGAAAGGCTAACTGTTTTCCTTCTATGATCAAGAACAAGGCAAGGATGTTCACTCTCACTGCTTCTATTCAACATTGTACTGGAAGTTCTAGGCAATGTAATAAGGCAAGAAAAAGAAATAATAGTCATATAGATCAGAAAGAAAGACATAAAACTACTTCTATTTGCAGATAATATGATAGTCTGTGTTCTTAGAAAGTCCCAGGGAAAATACAAACAAAGAAACAAACAAATAAATAAAAGTCCCCAGAGCCCTAGAACTAAAAAATGAGTTCAGCAAATTGAAGGGTAGAAGATCAACATACAAAAATCAGATTTATTTCTATATACTAGCAATGAACATGTGGAAACTATACAATTTACGCTCACTCGAAGAATAATAAAACACTTAGGTGTAAATCTAAGAAAACATGTATGGGACATATATATAGAAAAGTACAAAGGGCTTATGGAATATATAAACAAATGGAAGACTCAACATAGAAAGGAGGTTAATTCTTCTCAGATTGATACATGGGTTTAACACAAAATTCCAGAAAGATGTTTTTATGGATATAGACAATATTATTCTAAAATCTATATGTAAAGGCAAAGGAAATGGAATAGCTAAAACAATTCTGACAAAGAAGAATAAAGAATAAAAGAAAAGAGAAGAATAAAGTGGGAGCAATCACTCTACCCAATTTCTTGATTACTACAGCTTATTATGAAGCTGTAGTAATTAAGACTATGTGGTATAGGAAGAAGGATGAACACATAAATCAGTGGAACAAAATAGTGGACCCTTAAATCTTCCCAAAATTATGGCCAACTGATTTTTGACAGAGTTGCAAAAGCAATTTGATAGAAGAAGGATAGTCTTTTCTACAGATAGTGTGGAGCAATTGTATATCCACAGGCAAAAATTAAAAAAGAGCCTCGACCTAAACCTCGTATCTCATGCAAAAATTCACTCAAAATGGATCAAAGATTTTAAAATAAAACATAACGCTTTCAGAAAAAAAAATATGAAAAAAATCTTTGGGACCTAGAATTTGGTGAAGAGTTTGTCATGACATCAAAAGCATGTTCTATAAAAGAAAAAAAAAAAATTAGACTTCATCAAAAATTAAACCTTTTTTTTTTTTGCAAAAGACCCTGCTAAAAGTGTGGAAATACAATGGGATGAAATATTTGCCAACCAAATATCTGACCAAGGACTCATCTAGAATAATAAAGAGTCATCAGACATCAACTTTTAAACAATAATCGGATTAGAAAATGGGCAAAAGACATGAAGAGGATATGTGGATAGCAAATAAGCCCTTGAAAAGATATTCAGCACTTGAAAAGATTCAGCACTTGAAAAACATTTTCCTTAAGGGAATACAAATTAAGACTGCAATGAAATTACCTATACATCCATTAGACAGGTTAAAACAAACAAACAAAAAATTAGTGATACCTTTAAATTCTGGCAAGGAAGCAGAGAAACTGGATTTCTCATGCATTGCTGGTGGGAATGTGAAATGGTACAGCCACTCTAGAAAATAGTTTTGGAGTTTCTTAGAAAATTAAACATACACTTGCCAAACAATCCAGCAGTTTCACTCTTGAACATTTATCTCAGATCAATGAAAACTTAAGTCCACAGAAAAACCTGTAAATAATTGTTCATAGCAGCTTTATTTGTAATAGCCAAAAGGTGGAAACAACCACAATGTCCCTTAATGGATGAATTGTTAAGCAAACTGTGATCCATTATACATGGAATGGACTATTGATACACATGGCAGCATAGATGGCTCTCAAGGGCATTATGCTGAGCAAAGAACTACTCTCAGAAGGTCACATACTGTACGATTCCATTTATACAGCATTCTTGAAAAAACAAAGTTATAGAGATCCAAAATAGATTAGTGGTTGCCAAGGGTTAGAGATGATGGGGAGGGAATGGGGGGTGGGTGTGACTACAAAGGGTTGCACAAGGAAGATTTTTGTGATGATGGAATACTTTTGTATCTTAATGGCGCTTGTAGTTATACAGATTTGCACATAGGATAAAATGACATGGAACTATATACACATACACTGTACCATGTCAACTTCCTTCTTCTGATACTGTGCTATAATTATGTAAGATGTAACCACTGGGAAAAATGGGAAGGGTACATGGGCCTTCTCTCTACTATATACGCAACTTCTTGTGATCTATAATTATGTATTTTAAAAGCTCCAAAAATAACAAAATATAAAGTTACACTAATTAAAACAGTGTGGTAGAAACCAAAGGATCAAAAGACCAGAACAGAGTCCAAAAACTCAAACAAGTAAATATGGAAATTTGGTACAGTTTAATGGTGGCATTTCAAATCAGTGTGGAAAATATAGATTATTTAATTAAGAAAATTGGCAATCTAAAACAAAACAAATTAGATCTATATGCCAAGTTATAAAGAAATTCCAGAAAGGTTCAAGAACTAAAATCATATTTATCAATAGTAGGAAACATGCATAATCTTTGTAATATTCAAGTGGAAATAGTTTTTCTAAGCATGATGTGGAATTTAGAACCTAATGAAGGATAACAGACTTGATGCTTAGAAATAATACATTTTTATTCAGTAAGCTGTACCATAAATAAAACAAGACTTATGACAAATTTGGAGAATGTATTTGGAACACAACAATGAATAATACGTAAAATGCTCCTGTTAATGAGAAAGAGAATACGTAATGTAAAAATAGACCAAGGAAATAAACAGAGAAGAAAAAAATCAAAATGCCAAACAATATATGGAGAGAAGTTCAGCCTTACTAATAATCAATGAAATACAAATGGATATATTAATGAAATGTCATAAAATATTGATCATATCAGCAATAATTTGAAACAACTCATTACACTTTGCGTTCTGAAGATTGAGGAAATGGGCACTCAATAGAAAGTTCCTGGATAGTGTCACTATTTGGGCTACACTTTGGCAATAGTTATAAAAATTTAAATATGATGACTCGTAGATTCAGCAGCTCAAATGGTAGCTATTTATGTTATAGAATTACTTGGGCAGTAGTAACAACATGTTTGAAGAGGAAGTATTGGCAGCATTGTTTGGAATTGTCCAAAGTTAGAACCACTTTAATGTCTTACTTAATAGTCAATTGGTTTAATAAAAAGTAGTATATCCATATGTTGGAATATTGAGCAAATTTTAAAAATAGTGACTCAGAACTATATGTATTAAAAATACTTAAAAATGTAGAAAGGAAGCAGTAAGTGAAACGAATTTTAGAGAATGAGAAGTAATTTAAGCTTCTACCACATATACTGGCAATTATGTGTATATTTATACATTCATAGAATAGTTATAAAAGGATACAGAAAAATTGATAGAAACTTTCTAGAGAAAACTGTGGGATGGGGAATTTAGGAAGATTCATTCTTTTCTTTAATGTACTTTTAATTTGTATTAAAGTGCTATAGATATGTTGCTTAAAATGTCAAGCAGGACTGCAGGGTTTATAACGAAACCAGTCCTAGGTGTGGATTAAAGGTCTCCAGCTAAAAATAATTTGAAAAGGAAGAATCATCATGAAGAGAGAAAATAGGTGACACTGAAAATGAAAGAGAAGAAAACATAAATTAGGCCAATTGATGAATCCACACATAAGTGTAGTTATACATTTCTCTTCCTACTTTGTGATTCTTATGAGCACAACTCTGTAGAAACTTTGCTGATGTTTCCAAAGTAATGGACCATATGTATTGATTTAAGAGAAAACAAGACCAAGAAAAGACAGTGGGTAAGATCGTCTCCCTGGTGTAAGAAGGACCTTAGTGGGTTTGACAAAGGACATCAGCAAGAGATTGTGTATTCTTTCAGCTGTTCTAGTAAATGGTAGTAACTCATCATCCCTTCCTTGGATGGAGACAGGTCAGTGTATGATTGTGATGTCACCAAACTTCCCCCAGGACAGCAAGGGCTGGCTAGACCCTCCACCTGGTTTCTGTGGTTTCACAAACCTGCCGTACAAAATGGTGACACATGGAATGTTTGGTGCCCAAAACAACATGGTGGGATAGACTCTATTCCCTACGCTTATATTGGATAGACTCTATTCCCTACATCCCAGAATTCCTGCTTAGTTCAGATTACTAATCTTTTCGCATGGTTCTGGGGACTTCCAAGCATGCAGTTTTCTCCTAGTATTTTATGACTTTCTTTTACGTTAACAAGCAGCAGTGTTTTCTTTGTGGAATTAGACTCCACAAAAATATCTTTGCAAGCAGATTTGTGTCTTGATAACAATCTGTTGATTAACTTGGCTGCAGAATGCTGATGGAGTGTGTGAATCTCTGGGAAGGCTTCCAGCAGATACATATCAGTGTAATTAAATTCTTCCAGAATTTTACAACTGTCAGGGGGTGATGTTTTACCATTCTGATACCCATTCTGGCTTCAGCTTGAAAGGCTGTGTGTGTGTGTGTGTGTGTGTGTGTGTCTTTTGCAGCTGTTCAAGTGCTATGTTCACACTCAGCCCTCTACACCCAGTTTTTTTGGTGGGTGCCCCGCCAAGATACAGAAACCTCATTTCTGAGGGATACCGGGCTTACTCTGCTCATCCTCCTTTCCTTAAAGATCCTTCTGTGCTTTGTCCAAAGGTGACAACAGTAGGCATAAGTAGAGTATAAGAAGTGGAGGGGAAGGGCATAGGTTTTGGAATTAAACAGAGACATATTTTAATCCTGGCACAGCTATTTACAAATTCTGCGGCAGAATCTCTGTTTCCTCCTGTGTCAAATGGAGCAACAATATTTTAATGGGAGACTGTTTTAGTCAGGGTTCTCTAAAGAAACAGAACCAATAGGATGCGTATGTGTAGATATATAGAAAGAGATTTATTACAGGGAATTGGCTCACTTGATTTTGGAAGCTGCTAAGTCCCATGAGCTGCAGGATGAGTGAACAAACTGGAGACACAGGAAGCTGATAGCTTCGCTCTAGTCTTAAGGCTGCCAGGTTCAAGACCCACGAAGGTCCGATGTTTCAGTCAGAGCAGGAAAAAGCCAATGTCTCAGTTCAAAGGCAGTCAAGCAGGAGGAAATACCTTTTACTTAGGGGTGGGTCAGTCTTTTTGTTCTCTTTAGGCCTTCAACTGATTAGATGAGGCCTATCTACGTTGGGGAAGGCCATCTACTTTACTCAGTTTACCAATTTAAATGGTATACTTATCCAAAAACACCCTTATAGATGCACCTGGAATAATGTTTGACCAAATATCTGAGCACCCTGCGGTCCAGTCAAGTTAATTATTAAAATGAACCATCACAGAGACTTTTGAGAGCTAAAAGTTAATATTTGGGAAGTGCTTTAGTAGAGGAACATAGACATGTGGGGCTTAGAAAATTCTTAATAAATGGTTGCTGAAATAAAAAGAAATGTTTTACATTATTGGATCATTTGATTTCCTTAACAACCTAAGGAGCTGAGTGGTGCAGAGTTATTTGCCTGCTCTTAGAGAAGAGGAAATCAAGGCATCAGTCGGGTGTACTACTTGGCCAGGATTTTATAGAACATACCAATGCTGGTGCCTTTGGGTTAGGGTGGGGCAGGTGCAGAGCACTGCATATAAAGACTAGGAGTGTGAGTGAGTGCAAGGGTAGGAGAGTGGCATGTGCACTAAGCCAGTGGCATGTGTGGAGTGCTCCAGACTCTGGGACCTACAAAAACCTTTGAGGGATGAGGAAACAGAGTCAGTGAGATAGCTGAAGTACTCTTTAATGCCCCTCATCAATCTCTTTGTGAGTGAGTCTGAGAGTTGATTACTGAACATGGTAAATCCTCTTCATAAAAGAAGTAGGAGCACTGACGTGACTCAGTGTCCATGAGTGACAAGCAGTTGGGAAGTGGAGAAGACACAAGACTATTTAGATTCCCTACCTTAGAATTTCTGATAATTCTACCTGTGTGAGACAGCAGTCTAACTTTGCACGTCTCATGAACCACAGACTCTGGGGATTGAAAGAGATCTTAACGTTAATCCAGGGCAACTACAAATAATTCCATAGCCACATACTATACCTGACATTACTGTGTTTTGAGGTTTGTTAGACATTTTCAGGTATATTATCCAGGATGATTCGAACACACATCACAGCAGGAGGTTGTAAGTGACTTGCTCAAGGTCTTACCACTATTTAGAGAAGAGCTAAGACACAGGCTCCAAAGACTTTCCAGTCTCTCCAAACCTGAGGATGGGGAACACCTACATTTCAAACAGTATAACACATTATAACAGATATCTCCTTGTGTTGAAATTGTTTTCACCCATTTCTCATCTATTTACTGTAAGTTTTTTATTTGAAATATGTGTTTGTGTCTCTTCTGTTGGCAACTCATAAAACAGGACTAAATCTCTCTTCCAGAGGTCAGTGCTTCACAAATTTAAAGCCAGCTCCCATATGCCCCGAATGCTCTCCTTTCTACTCCCCTTTTCCAGGCTACAACTCCCAGTTCAATGTGCCCCCAACTCCCAACAAGGGAGCTAACCCCTCACTTCCTAGTTGCTTTGCTTGAGACACCACTCAGTAATTCCTCTACAAACTGAATCCTTCCAACAGCCATGGTGCTCTGGGAAGGACTTAACCTTCAGAGTAGAACATGTGTTGTCCTTGGAACCCCTCACCCCAGGCCCTAGCAGACTGAAAAATGCAAATGATTAGCAATACCAGCTCATGTAGGCAGAGGCACTCACTCTGTCTCCACTTCCACTCACTCCTTGGGTTTTGCTCAACCTCCAATGCTTTCACTAATTTTGGCTCTTGGTTTGGAGGCCACTGGACCCTACACTTCTTCTCTTTTTTATTTTATTTTATTTTATTTTTTTTTTTTTAACATCTTTATTGGGGTATAATTGCTTTACAGTGGTGTGTTAGTTTCTGCTTTATAACAAAGTGAAGCAGTTATACATATACATATGTTCCCATATCTCTTCCCTCTTGCGTCTCCCTCCCTCCCACCCTCCCTATCCCACCCCTCCAGGCTGTCACAAAGCACCGAGCCAATATCCCTGTGCCATGCGGCTGCTTCCCACTAGCTATCTACCTTACTACGTTTGTTAGTGTGTATATGTCCATGACTCTCTCTCGCCCCGTCACAGCTCACCCTTCCCCCTCCCCATAACCTCAAGTCCGTTCTCTAGGAGGTCTGCGTCTTTATTCCTGCCTTACCCCTAGGTTCTTCATGACATTTTTTTTTTCTTAAATTCCATATATATGTGTTAGCATACGGTATTTGTCTTTTTCTTTCTGACTTACTTCACTGTGTATGACAGACTCTAGGTCTATCCACCTCATTACAAATAGCTCAATTTCGTTTCTTTTTATGGCTGAGTAATATTCCTTTGTATATATTTGGTCTTCCCTCTTCCCTCCGCTTGGTAGGTGGGTTTGAACATCACCATCATCTCCTTGGTGCAGACAGGGCTATCCCAGGGAGTGAGAATGGGAGAATGCACCCATGTAGGAACTGTGGCCATCTTTATTCCAGGTGTGCTAACTTTTTACACTCTATGACCACGTTAGCTTTATTGAAGAGCTATTGATATTGAGTTTACTGTCAACTAAGCCCATCTCGCAGTCTTCCTTCACATATTCAGTTTTGTATTGTGCTATTAATTTCTTGGATCCAAGTATAGGACTGCACATTTACTCCTATTACATTTTCCTTTGTAACATATACCCTTCATCCTACAGTTTAAGGTATTCTTGGACTCCAATCCTGTCATCATTAATGTTCACCTTTTCCGAAGCTTCCAGTCATTCATTAAGCTGAATTTAAATTTAAAAGGTGCCCTATCATCCTTTCTTTCTTCTTCTCTTTAAGTTTTGAAATCATTTCTTATTTCCCTCTCCCCTTGTTCACATAATCATGAAGGTATCTATGGCAACATTTTACTTCTCTTACATGCATGCACACACACACATATACACACTTTTTCTTTATTAGGGGGTTTAAGAGTAGATGTTGAAGGAGATCCACGAGTAACTAGCCCTGGTCAAGTTTTACCAGGAAATTCAGCTATTAATAGGATTGTGGAGCCCCACTGGAGACCCACCAAGGCTCACAAACCTCCAAGGCCCAGTCCCTTGGGTAATCTCACAAGCGTAGGAAAGCGCTGGGGACTCCACCATGTGAAAATGAAACTCAAAATCAAGGGAGGCTGTTCCAAGTCAACCAGTCAAGAATATGACAAAAAAAAGATGTAGAAGTGAAAATTTTCCAATGAATGGCAAAGATTCTAGATGTGGGATTTAGCAACGCATTTATATTTGGGTTGCTGAGAAATCCAATCAAGGAGGCAGTGTATGACAAATTTTGCTTGAATTTGTGATGTGGGACAGAGACAGCAGCCCCTGCCACAAAGGATCCCAGGAGAAGAATGTGGCTTACCCAAGGCCTAGGACAGAATGCCTGCTAGTTTCTAATATAAGAATGACCCAGTTTGAGGATTTCAACATTCATTTTAAAATAGATTTAAATTTAATGTTAATGTGGGAGCACTTCACGGATGTATTTTATCTCTGTATAATTATCTTCACCAAATGCCTCCTGGAAGTCCCTATTGCACATGGAGTGAATTAGCACTGTTTCCCCATCATTCAGTCCACAAATATGAAATATTTCTAGTAGTTAATATACAATCATATTTTATAACATATAGTATATAATAAAATGTGATATATGACATGTAATATATCAAGGACTGCAAACTATGACCCATGGGCTGGCCACCTGCTTTTGTAAAGTTTTATTTGAACATAGCCACATTCATTTATTTACATATTGTTTATGGCTGCTTTTGCTACAATAACAGAGATAAGTAGTGACAACATAGGTTGTACATCCCACAAGCCCCAAATATTTACTTTCTATCCCTTTAAGATAAAGTTTGCCCAATCCAATAATATATAATATAATATATAGTAGACGGCACAATGTACTAATAGAGAATATGCCACATGTACTATATATTAATATAATATTCCATATATGCCAATATATATGATCATAAGTCATATTTAATCATTATATTTGTCCAAAGTTTGAGAATAAGGTATTTGGTGGTTTGTACAATTAAACCATTAAAACCTTTTTCTAATTTCGAGTGTTTGTCATGTTAGAAAATCTGAAAATTGTCCCGTGGGGCTGGCTAGAATACACAGAAACTGTTCTACAGAAATAATGATGGATACAGCAATTACCAAACACAATTCTAGTTGAGGTTTCTTCCTGTTTTCCAAATAAATCATTAACAGATGGAGTTACTTCTAAGGCTGGGCCTCATCAAAGACAATGGTTCAAATTGGGGTTGAGTGACTGATTTTCAGACCCTTTCAGAGAACGTACACATTGGCATGAACTCAAGAAATTTGAGTTTTGTGGCCCAGACAGGGAAACAGCTTTGGGGTCTAGAGCATTCAAAAGCTAATTTTGAGGGCTATGGTATAAAAGTCCAAATGTGCTGAACAGATGTATGGAGCTTTTGCACTGTGTGCACTTCTCGAACCCATGTAGTTGCCTATGTTTTGCTCGTTGGCCCTCTTTACTGCAGAGTACCAGGGTAGAGTCGATATTATGCAGGCTTTATCCTACAAGATGGCATATGAAGTCGGGTCATTACGCATGTAGCACCCTTGTTGTGTGCAGAGGCTTTATTTCCTGCCCTCAGACTGCAGTGGACAGGTGTGCCTTGGCATTTCTAAGTCTCACAAGGGCCTTTCACTCTAACCTAAGCAGTTGAGGCAGGGCCTTGGTTAACATGTGTGAACAGAGTACATAAGCTTGGCAGAATCGTACACCTCTTTCTGTTTGTTGACAAAGAGACATTGCATAGTCTTACTGGAGCCACACAATGCTCATCTGATGCATATGAATATTCATTGAACACCCAGGAATTAAATTATAAAGGCATCTGTTACACTATGAGGGACTTAACTGCTACACTGGGCACTTCTTTTTTTTTTTTTTTTTTCGGTACGCGGGTCTCTCACTGTTGTGGCCTCTCCCTTTGCGGAGCACAGGCTCCGAATGTGCAGGCTCAGCGGCCATGGCTCACGGGCCCAGCCGCTCCACGACATGTGGGATCTTCCCAGACCGGGGCACGAACTCATGTCCCCTGCAACGGCAGGCTGCCTCTCAACCACTGCGCCACCAGGGAAGCCCTGGGCACTTCTTATTTATTTGGAACATCCACAGAGAAACTTTCATCTGAATAAGACAATAAACTTCTTAGTGTACCTCTGCTGAACTCAAATGATTAAATTCCACTAGCATGGAGGTAGGCATGGCTGGCAGTCTACACACTCCCTCTGATCAGCAAGGTGGTGACATCTCAGAAGTTGGTGGTGTTTCCCTTCCCTCCCTATTCACTCATTTACCCACCTTCCCTGCTTCTCTCCTCCCCTCTTACAACCCTGATTCTTTTAGAAAATGAATTCATATAGGGTTAGTGATGCATTGGTGGCCTCGTGGCCTGGGGATTTGCCTATTAACAGAGGGGCAGAGTTAGAAAGCTTTTATTGGGAAAGATTTCTCTGGGCACCCCAGCTTTTCTTGACAGAACATCTCCTGCAGGAGGAACCATGTCCACTCCACCTCAGTATGCCTTAGTGCTTTCCAAAATGCCTCTTTCAGGATTTTTGCAGCTGGACCACAATACATGTGGTCAACATAAGGAGGGTACTGCGTTAGCCTCATCGCAGGCAATGCTGTCTGTGAATGTTAGGTGTGAAAATCTAGTTACATATATTTTAATACATCCTTATTTCCTACCAGTGGCGATAGTGCCATGGTTGGTAGCTGCTGCTATTGGATACCCTCTGGGAAATGGGCACCTGCATCCTTATGAGTCTATCTGAGGATGCGGGGTGGGGGGAACGGTGAAGTGAAGTATCACATGGAGCCTGACTGTGGGTGGAGTGGGCACTGTCATTAGTGGAGAGCCAGGACAAAACAGACAGTGGAGGAGGATTCTCTAATTACCTGTGGACTTTTCTCTCTATTACTAATTAATTTTCCTCCAAATCGGGCATCACCAGGCTCTCGCTCACTGAGAGAAGAGCTAAGTCCCTGCCATGCGCTCTCACACCACTGGCAAGGGCATCAGAGAGCTGGCACAAGTCGAGGCATTAGCCTCGCAGATCGGTTCTGGCACAACTTGTCTACCTTGTGAGGCTTATAATGCCACTGACGTTTCGAAAATCTCTTGAGCTTTGTTGTGCTGCTGTTATCCCGTCATCCCTCGGGGGCAGTGTGTCATCTGCTAATTATTTCCAGAAACTCATTATTCTCATTCTGCTGTGATGTAAGGAGGGAGGGGGGCCTCTCCACCTGGAGGTGGCCCAGGACGACAGCTAGTGGAGTCGGGAGTGATCCAACCTGTTGGCTCTGTGGTCTCACTTTGTTTTCATATCCGGTGAGCGCTGTTTGTTTATTGACTTGGTGGATTTGGAAACTACTCTTCTTCCCACAGGTGCTGACAGCCTCAGTGGTGCAGAGGTGAGCATCTCCTGTGTGGAGAACGTAGCCCTAGTCTCCTAAAGCTGGAACATGAGTCAGCTTTTGCCAAGATGCTGGGGTTGACACACAGACTTTGTTAGAACGGTTCCTAAAACCTGGGGCTGATCCAGTTCATCTACACAGTCCTGGTTCGTGCCTGTCATCCTAGAGTAATAACTAACAGTGCTCCTTTCCACTCCCAAGGGTGTCCCGTTTGAACTTCACATCCTATGGTTACCTGCTAATAGGCAGTCTTCTGAGTGGTTTTTGAGCAGGTGAGCGTATATGTGTTGAGACATGAGGAAAACCAAAGACTCTGTACTCATCTACAAGTGTGTAGTAGTTCCAGCATTAAATTCCCTCCTGGGATGGGGAAACTTTCGATCTTGAAAGTTTTGCATTCAAAGGAGTGGGTGAAGGAGTTAGATTAGTGAACTACTCACTTCCAGCTGTCCACACAGTATATTAACTCATTTAGTCCTCAAAGGAATACTGGGATTATTACTGAACCCAGTTTACTACTGAGAAAAGAAGTTAGAGGTTGTCCCGAAGGTACAAAATAAGTGGGAAGACAGGGATTTGAACTTGGGTATGTCTGCTTTAAAGGACAGACCTGTCCATGATGCCAGATTCACTAAGAAGACAGGTAGCCAAGCAAGCCAAGATCAGCTAAACCTCAGAGGGTTATCACGGGAAAGGGGTAAAGCCAGTTCTTCCGGTGTGGAGTATTGTGGAAAGAGACAGAGATGGAGAAGGGAAGGGAACAACAGGACCAAAATTTCAGAGAGGAGAGTTATTTGAGGGAGATAAGTCAGAAGCTGCCTATTTAGGATGTTCTCAGGCCCACACTGCTGGACCGTGGACATTAAAATAACTAAAATAGTGTCTGACTGGGGACCTTAAGAGAAGGGTCACTGAGACAGGGTGAAGTGACCTTATACATAAAAGTGGAGCAGGTTCCCTGGCTCCAGGAATAAATGGCCTGTGGTTGAGGACAGGACCATGCTCCCTGCAGAGCATGAGTGAGGGAGAGAAAAGTACTCCTACACAGAACTGAGTCTCTGTCAGGCAGGAAGAAGGAAAAGCTGATGTTGGAAAGGGGGATACTGATGTTAGGGAGGGGAAATTGATGATGGGAAGATGAAATTGATGATGAAAAAGAGAAATTGATGTTGGGACAGGGAAATTGATGCTGGGAGTTAAATTGATAATGGGAATTGGAAATTGAGATGGAAAGGAGAAATTGATGTTGCCAAGAGGAAATCAAAGATGGAAAGGGGAGGGGCTTCCCTGGTGGTCCCATGGTTAAGAATCTGCCTTCCAATGCAGGAGACGTGGGTTCGATATCTGGTCATGGAACTAGGAACCCACATCCCATGGGGCAACTAAGGCTGTGCGCTGCAACTACTGAGCCTGTGTGCTCTAGAGCAGGTGTGCTACAACTAGAGAGAAGCCTGCATGCTACAACTAAGACCAGACACAGCCAAATAATAAATATTAAAAAAAAAAAAGATGGAAAGGGGAAATTGATGATGGAAAGGGGAAGTTGATGGGAAGGAGAAATGACGATTGGGAGGGGAAGTAGATGTTGGGAAGGCCAATATTTGCCTCATCCTTCAAAAACAGTGCTTGTTTGCAGGCGTTGGTCCATGGCCAACCCCTCAGTGCTTGCCCCTCCATCCAAGTTAGTCATGCCAGCTTGGAATTTCATAAGGTTTAGGCTTGATCAAGGCCATGATGGAGCAAGGTAGTAAGCAGAGAGCAATGTTTCAATATCACTTAGAATTGAGTAGATATTAAAGTACCACTAACCTTCCTTGATTAACTTTTGCTTCATGGTGTCATGAAATTTATGTTTCCCTACAATTACAAGAAAACAAGGCCTAGTGCAGAAGAGAGAGCTAGCCCTAAGTTTGGTAGGTCATGACACTGCAGTGGCCTGTCATCTTCCTGTTCCATATCTGCACTTACTGCAGCTCAGCAGTGTTTCCTCTACTAGCTTTGTTTTCTCAGACTCTGAGAGCATTTTATTTCACATTTTCTTGTAGACTAAAATTTCCCTCTAGTTCCACGTCCCTTGAGTCTGATGGCTTTGCTTCTCACTGAGAAGTGGATGCACCATCAACCCCCTCCCCCTCTTAATACTCATCATTGAGTCCTCAGACTTTGTCTCAAAAACAGATTTTGAATCCATTTACTTCTCTCTATCACATAATTACCACCTTCCCAAAGTCACCATCACCTCTCACCTGCCTAACCACAGAGCTTCCTGATAGATTTACCTACTTTCATTCCAGTCTTTCTCCTATCCATTCTCCTAAAAGGAATCATCTTTTGCAAAATATAAACCAAATCATGTCACTGTCCTGTCAAATATGCTTCCATTTCTCCCTGCTTTTACCATTCCCTCTGTATAACTTTCAGTATATATGGGAAAATTTATAGCACTAAAGACCTCTATTAGAAAAAAAGAAAGTTCACAGATTAACAATCTGAGCTTTCACTTCAAGAAACCATAAAAAGAACAAAATAAACCCAAAGCAAGCAGAAAGAGGTAAATAATAAAGATGAGAGAAGAAATCAATAAAATTGTAAATAGAAAGATAATGGATAAAATACACTCAAAAGCTAATTTTATGAAACCATCAATAAGAGGTCTTTCATGCTATAAATTTTCCTGTATATACTGCTTTAGTTGCATTGCAAAGATTTTTAATATGGCAATTTTATTTTCATTCAGTTCAATGTATTTTCCAATTTCCTTTGAGACTTTCTCTTTGAATCACAGATTATGTAAAAGCTATATAATTTTAATTTCCAAAGTTCAGAGATTTTCTTATTATCTTTCTGCTATTTAATTCTGGTTTACTTCCATTATGGTCAGAGAACATAAATGTGTTAAATTTTGTTTTATAGGCCAGAATACACTTTATTTAAATAAATATTCTGCATGTGCTTGAAAAGAATATATATTCTGCTAATGTTAAGTGAAGTGTTTTATAACTGTTAATTAGATTCCATTGGTTGATGGTGTTATTCAGTTCGTATATGGCCTTGCTGATTTTCCATCTAGGTATTGTATCTATTATTGAGAGACAGGTGTTGAAGACCACAGTCATAATTGTGTATTTGTCTATATTTTCAGGTCTGTCAGTTTTTACTTTATGCATTTTGAAGCTCTGTTGTTTGGTGCATACATATTTAGGATTGTCCTACCTTGTTGGTAAATCAATCATTCTGTCATTATGTAATGTCCCTCTTTATCCTCAGTAGGTTTCTTTGTTCCAAAGGCTACTTGGTCTGACATTAATATAGACACTCTTGGTTTCTTTTTATTAGTATTTTCTTGGTATATATTTTTCATCCTTTTACCTTTAACATATTATACAATTATATTTGAAGTGATTTTCCTGCAGATAGCATATAGTTAACTCAAATTTTAAAAATCCATTCTGATAATCTCTACCTTCTAATTGAGATGTTCACAATTTACATTTAATGTAATTATTGCTATGCTAGGACTTAGGCTGTCTATCTTATTATTTGTTTTCTGTTTGTTCTGTCTGTTTTTCATTGTGCTGTTTACCATTTTCTGACTTTCTGTGGATGGCCTGAGCATTTTTTTAGTATTTCATTATAATTCAGCAATAGTTTTTGGCTATTTATCTTTATTTAGTGTGTGTGTGTATACACTCCAGAGATTAAAAATCTATCTTGATATGTTACAGTTTTCTAGTATCAATATTTAACTACTTTCAATGGAATGTAGAAACTTCCATTCCCTTCTGATGATATAATTTTCTTAAATATTGCCTTTCACACATGGGCTACTCAGGGGTATGCCCAGGACTTTACACCCAGATTAAAAGATTGCTTTCCTTAACTCCCCCTCACCCACTGACTCTACCACAACTTTACTGTTGTTCATAACAAGACAGGGTTATTTGACCATAACCCACTTAACAGTCTCTGTGGCCACTCTGCCTGGTGGGAGAGGCTGAGGGCAACCACCTCTGCTTGTGTTCCCTTAGTATAGTGAGAAGATTATCAGCATGGTTCCTCTCCACTGTCTCTGTGGCTGATGTATCAGGTGTGTATGGGAGATGCATCATCTCTTTGCTGATGTTCACTTAGTGTCGGGTAGTAACAGTCACTAGGACCCCGCTTCCACCATTTCTACCTGAGGGGGAGGGATGCTATCATTGCTTGTGTTAGTGCAGGGGCAGGGATGGTTGACAACACTCCACCCTAGAGTCTCCACAAGCTCAGGGCAGGTGGGAAATGTTTGACTTCCTTCATGATGTTTGCCTTGAGTAGAGGAGGTATAGTCTATGTGGTTCCATCCTGCAGGGCTGTCCTATTCCCAGCCTTTGGCTGGAGATAGTAGGTTTCCTTGGGGCTTATTTATTTCCTTAAAATTTTTTTGGTCTGTGCCCATTCGTGATTCTGGGTTGCAGAATCAACCCAGGTTTGTATAGCACCTGGATCAATATATAGAGAGAAAGTAAAAAACTCCCTAGGAACTCATCATCAGGTTGTCCTTGGAGTCCTGGGGTTTATAGCCAGTCTCTTCTACTTTCAGTCTCCTGACAGTTGTTTTATGCATCTTATCCAGAGTTTTTAGTTTTAATTAGCAGGAGGAACAGGGTGGAATGTACTTACTCCATTTTGTCTGGAACAAGAAACTCCTCCCTTTTACTTTTGTTGATAAAATCTTAACACACTTTTGATGACCACCTTAAACCCAAGGATATACTGGTTTTAATTAATGTTCTCGCTCTTGAACTCTTAAAGTCCTTTACTATGTGTCATGCAATGCAACACATAATTATACGCCACATGCTGGTTCATTCATGTTTCATGGTCTTATCTCCATGTGGGAGTTATGAGATCTCTTCTCTAGCCTCAGAGTGCTTGTCACAATTTGAGGCTCAAGATTGGTATGGATATTTGTATTTCTTGGATGAATTAATTAGAACTCTAGAACAAATATGCTTCCTTGGAAGCCAGACTGCATTCTACCTAGTAATAGTTGTAGTATCTTGAATAATTTACTTATCTCTTTGAGCTCTGGTTTCCTCATTTGTAAAATAGTTTCACTAATATCTTTATCCCAGAAGATAATATTGTGAGAATTGAGTCAAAATATGCCTTGTCAACTATGATGAAACACAGTTGCTCAACATATTTTCCTTTTTCTTCTTGCCTTCTTTGTTTTGTGGCAACCCATCCTTAATTTCATAAAAGGAAAGTAATAGAAGCTGACAGGCAAAGAAGGAAACTCCAAAGGCATCCTTTTTCTATCTTTGTTGGGCTGACTCGAGTCCAAAAAATTGACTCTCCTTAGCTTGTGTCCCAGTGTAAGCTCTTTTTCCTTGGCTTATAATTGAACCTCCCTCATTATTGAAGTGCCAACATTCAAACCTTCAGAAGATTGCTCCATGTAGCATCTGGCTCAAACGCACAAGCACAGTGTGCCCACCCTCTATGCAAACATTCTGGACTTTTCCACAAGCACCCAGTAAAAGTGGGCCTGGCGGATTTAAAAAAAGCAGCTGGATTATGTAGTGAGGCAGAGAGTGGAAAAAGGCTAAAACAGTGAGTTGTGAGAGCTACTGTCATTGGCTCCTAGAGTCTGGGAGGCCCTATATGTTTCTCCTGAGAACCAGTACTTGGTAAGTGTGGCTGCAGTGCAGTCTAAGCAGCCTGTGTCCCCAAAGGGCCTGGTGTTGCCACATTGGTAAAAGTGTGTGGTGAAAGGGAAGCGGGTCAGGTCTAGGCGGGACACTGACTTCAGGTCTCTAATGGGGCAGAAGGGCATGATTAAGGGAAGGAAAACTTGTGAAGGGAGGAAAATTAGTAAAACCAGTTGATGAATTTTATTGAGAATACCAAGAAAGGTATCCATGAAAGATAAAGTTTATCTGGGAAGATTTTGAGGAGACTGTGAGGATTTGCAGGTGGGTAGGATGGGGACTTTTAAGGAGGATGGCCTTAAATTGTTGAAAAGAAAATCAAAGCGGTGCATTACAGAATTCTGGGGCAGGAGTGCGTGCGCTGGCTTGGCAGAGAAGAGACAGTGCCCTCTGTTGATGCAGCAGAATGAAGCTGACTGGGTCTCAACTACATATTTTAGATCTAGCTTTGAAACTTGTGAGAGGCAAGGCAAGAATGAATTTGGTACCCCTTGAACTGGGAGATCTGTGTAGCTTTAGAGACATTAAGCTGGTCCTGAAATATGGTGTTTAGATTTTCAAAATGGTCCATTGCCAATTTTTCTTCATTCAATACTTGTTTTTTCCTGGAAGGAAAACCAGTGCCTTCCCTGGGAACACACCACCACCCCCCGCCCACCTCCTGATGCACATACACACACACACACACACACACACAAACACGCAAGCACACACTACAGAAAATTTAAAGCTATGGTTCCCATAGTTGTTATAACTGTCACGTTTTATAACCAGCTCACATGTATGTTATGGTTGATGAAGAGCAAATGCTCTGCATTTTAACATCCCTATGCAAGTGTGCAATGTGTGTGGCTTATTGATGACCACTGAGGGAATTCCTGATTTGTTATTTCTAGGCATCTATGATTGTAACACTGATGTGATACAATTTTCTCTGCTTAATTTCCCTGGTGTGCTTGTAATTATTGATTTACCAAGTGAAAGAATTCTCATTTCAGGAGGCAGTCATTACTTCAGCTAATCCTGTCTTGGCTCAGGACCTGATAAACTGTCCTTTATACCTTCGGAGGCCTGTATTCCTTTCTCCTGGGCACTGCCCCCAAGGAGCAGCAGTATTTGTGTGCGAGCTTATGGTCCCAGGATTGCATACACAACACACGATCTATTTGTTTGTGTGTTTCTGCAGTATTTTAATTAATCTCCAGTTTATTGTGTAAAGCTGTATGCTACTTATAGCTGTACACCACAATGTTTAAAATAAGATAGTATGATCCCTAGGCCAAAGATGAGCACCCTCGCCACTACACTGCACTGTAATCAGCCTTCTTTCACACCAACAGTTTTCAAAGTAGGATCTGCAGCCCAACAATTTCAGTCATCTGGGAAGTTTTACGTGCTAATTCTTGAGTCAACCCCAGACCTATTGAGTTGGAAACTCAGTGATGTGTGTTTGAACAAGTGGCCAGTCTATACTTTAGCTGATTCTGCTTTTGCTGTGAAGCTGGACAGTGGAACCAAGGCTCTCTGTGCTGTCGTGTGTTCCTCCAAGGCCCACTCAGCTCTCAGAGCCTCATTCTTTCCTCCTGGGCAGGATTCTGAGCCTTGCTTATCTGACAAGTGCTGCTAACACCTCCTTCTTAACTGACACCACTTCTTCCCTAAAAGAGTCTCTTGGCTCCTTTTCTTCTCAGTCAGCTACTTGGAGCCCCCTGTGTCCTTCTGACCCCCTGACACATGGTCCACATAGGGAAGGCCCCGAGGCAGTGACCACCCTATTTGACAAGCACAACACAGCTTGAGTTTTGCCTTCCACGGACCTTCTGTGATTTATTTCATGGGGGTAAACCTGCCCTGCCCCTGGAGAACTTGAGCAGCTCCCATGACTTTTACACACTTTTACCTCGACTTGGACATCAGAATGTCTTTTCTGGAACAAGGATAAAGCCCTGGACCTGGATGTGGTTGATCTTCTGCCAAGTTCACTGAGAGGAGTGGGGTAGGGTGGGCACTGTTTCCCTTTCTTTCCCACTCAGCCCGTGGCCCTACCAGCTGCCCACCCTGCCCCATGCAGGCTGATGGTGCAGATGGAGAGGGTGAGGAAATTCACCGTGACCTGGTGGGATCTTAGTCTGGTGGGAGCTACCACTAACTGCTTGAGTGGGTTACTTTTGAGTTCTTTTGTGGGGCGCTGTGGAAATCACGGGGGTCCTCAGAGGCCCCTGTCTGGCATCTCTGAAGACTTTCTCTCCTTGAGGTGATCAGTAGCTTGGCAGCCTAAGTTCACCCAGCCCTGGTTTTCCTGGCTTTCACCTCGTATGACCTAATCTGGTGGGTCCATGGCCCCTTCTAGTAGGTTCTTTTAGGCAGGACTGACAAAGGCCCTGGCCAATACTCTAACACTGCATTCCCCTCCAGTTCTTGACAATCATGCCCCTTGGGATCCCACCTCCCTCTTCTCTGGCTGAGTATAAGGCATTTCTTCTCAGATGTGGCAGGCAATTGCTTTTCTTCCAACCCCACAGCTGATACACAATCTGTCTCCTCATTGTCCTAATTTCCCTGGGCAAGAATCACACTCCATTCCAGTATGTGTCCCAAGATCACACAATTTTGCCCTGAGTGAAAGAGGCAGGGCCTACTCTCCTCCAGGGCTCAAACCTTCCAAGGCTCTCTCAAATCGTTCCCATAAAATCTTTATCCAGTGCTCTTTCCTCCTTGAAGAGGAGGGGCTCAAGAATTGTGCAACTGGCTCTGAACCACCTCTTTTGAAAATCTAGATCTGTGTCTGGATCCTGATTTGTAATTTTAAGTCTGTTGTGTCTTGGTGCTCTCATGTTCCTCTCCTTACACAGCTTGAGATCTGTAGTGTGTCTTCCCATGACTACTTCCACAACTCTACTTACTGGAGCAGGTTTTATTTTCCAAAGTTGGCTCCAACCACCCTCCTGTTGCACAGGATCTTCTGCAAGGTGACCCTGACCCTACTCCTATGGGGGTGGGAGGAGTGTCTACTTCCCTGTAAACAGGCAGTCTAATGAATTTACGTGACTTCTGAGGTTAGGTATGAAGGTGATAGAGTTTCTATCTGGTTCTCTTGGAGGTCTGAGCTGCCAGGTTGGAAGGCCAAGCCTCCATGCTGTGAGAATGATCAGGACACATGTAGAAGCCATGCATAGTTATTCTGGCTGACAGTCTCAGGGGAAGTGCTGGCTGACTGCAGCATCAACTGCTAGACCTGTCCAGAATTTTTGTCTCCAGGTGATTCCTGAGCCCATCCACGGAGTAACTCCCCACTTTCTGGTCCTCCGATTTGAGTCACCAGAAATGGTGGGTGAAGAAAGGTGCTTGACAGTGCCCTTTCTGAAAGTGCCCGTAGAATCAGTGAGTGTAATATAATTGTTTTCTAAGCCACTAAGTTTTGGGATAATTTGTTACACAGCAATAGAAATTGATATCCTTACCATCTGTGTATCAATGTCCTTGACTCTCCCTCTGGAGCTCAGATTCCTCAGAAGTCCAGAGCCCAGGCACAGGAACCCTCCTCAAATTCCAACCTCTTCCTTTTATTCCCCCAGCCTTCGACTGGATGTTGCTTCTTTATGGTACTGTAGAGTTCTCTTTTTGCCATTTCAGTTGTCTAGTTAAGTACTTTTTAACTTACTTAACAATTCTTTACATGGAATTCTCTCTATTCAAATAATGGCTCTAGCTTCTGTCTCCTGATTAGAATTTGACAAATATTAACAATAGGTAGATTCTATTTGTTACACTGGGTAAAGGAAATCAGCATTTTTATTTCATTGAAATATTTTTAAAATGACAAACATTTAGAGAAGTTGTAAGTACAATACAAAGAAATTATTTTTATTTTCCTGAGTCACTTGATGGTACGTTGTTAATATGTTGCCTGATTACACCCGAATACTTTAGCATGTATTTTCTATGAACAAGGACATTCTCCTACATAACCATGATAGAGCCATCAAAATCAGGAAATTAACATTGATATATTACAAGCTTCTAATCAAGAGCTTAATTCAAATTTCACCAATTGTCCAAATAATGTTCTCTATAGCAAAAGTATCCAGTTCAGGACCTGTGTCACATTTTTAGTCTGCAATGATTCCTCCTTCCTTGATTTTCATGACCTTGAAACTTCTGAAATTATGTTGCAAAATGTCCCTCAGTTTGGGTTTGTCTGACATTTTCCCATACTCTGTTTCAAGTGTTGCATTTTTGGCAATAATACCACAGAAGTGATGCTGTGTTCTCATTGTATGCTAGCAGGTGACATATCATTTTGATTTGCCCCATTACTTATAGTGATCACTTGGATCTCTTGAGTAAACTGGTGTCTGCCACACTTTATCACTATAAAGAACTATTATTCCTTTTGTAATTAATAGTATCTTTCAGGGAGGTACTTTGGAACTATGGAAATATCCTATTCCTCAACATCCAATTTTTTCATCTATTCACTTCTATCTCTATGTATTCAGGGTTTCCTTTTTTATTCACTGGGTTATTATTTATTTTGATGTTATTATTTATTTTGATGACCAAATTGTCCTAGATTTAATCAGTGAGAGCCCCTTTAATCTGGCTTCTGTGATCTTTTGTTAAAATTCCATTGTGTTTTGGGCTTCCCTGGTGGTGCAGTGGTTGAGAATCTGCCTGCTAATGCAGGGGACACGGGTTTGAGCCCTGGTCTGGGAGGATCCCATATGTCGCGGAGCAGCTGGGCCCGTGAGCCACAACTACTGAGTCTATGTGTCTGGAGCCTGTGCTCCGCAACAAGAGAGGCTGCGATAGTGAGAGGCCCACGCACCACGACGAAGCATGGTCCCTACTTGCCACAACTAGAGAAAGCCCTCACACAGAAACGAAGACCCAACACAGCAAAAATAAATTAATTAATTAATAAACTTCTACCCCCAACCTCTTAAAAAAAAATTCTATTGTGTTTTGATCATTTCATTCTTTTCTGACAGAAGAAATATTCTAGGTTCATTTTGTTCTTTCCCTGCCCTAGCACTACAATCAACCATTTCTACAAGGATCCCAGGACTGTTTCAGTGGAGAATAATGTTTAGATACCAAGATCTGTGTTCTAGATATGCTCATTGCTTCTGAGGTATTGCAGCTCCCAGGTGTTTTCAATTGTGAGAACTAAGGAATATATGCATGTATGCCTTTACATGTCCGTATATCTATCTATCTATCTATCTATCTATCTATCTATCTATCTATGTACCTACCTACATATCTATCTGCTTACTTACCTACCTATGTATTGAAAAGCATGGATTTGTCCTGATATCTCCAATTCCAATGGAGAACCAGAGGGTTCATTCTAAATTTTTCCCTTTCCATATTTTAACTCCCTTCTCTGACAGTGGGAAACTAGGCTGACATTATTCTTAATATATTTATTTGGTCAATTTCACTGTAAATAACCACTCTTCAACCACAACTTCTACCTCCTATCCTGTGTGAACAGTCTCTTCGTTCCACACAGTCACCCAGAGTATTAGTCTGCTAGGACTGCCATAAAAAAAAGCTACAGACTGGGGACTTGAACAACAGAAACTTATTTGCTCACAGTTCTGGGGGCTAGAAGTCTGAGATTGAGGTGTCAGCAGAGTTGGTTCAGAGTTCTTCTGAGGCCTGTATTTTGACTTGCAGGTGGCAGTCTTCTCCCTCTGTCTCCACATGATATGCCTTCTGTGCATGTCTGTGTCCAAATCTCCTCTTCTTATAAAGAGACCAGTCTTTATAAGACTGGAGTAGGGGCCACCTAGTGGCCCTAGGTCACTTAATTATCTCTTTAAAAATCTTGTCTCCAAATACAGTCTGATTCTGAGGTACAGTGTTTAGGAACGGAACACGTGAATTTAGGGAAACACTTTTCAGCTCATAACACCACCTCTCCCTCAAAGATACTCTCTTCCCTGCCTGTGCCCCAACTCCCTGCACCAGATTTGCCCTCTAATACCAGCCCCCATGGGTAACATCCTCACTCTCTTTGGGCTGTAACACTCATTCGGGGCTTGTTCCCTGCTGCATGCCATCCCACACTGCTTGGTCTCTGTCTCCTGAATGGCAATATTGATGCCTTTCCAACCCCCTAGAGCTCCAAAATTTGTTTTGGGCCACTGTGTTTCTCTTTGCACCTCCCCACCCAGTGTAGATGATACCTTGCTGACTCCACCTACTGAAGTTAGGACTGGATTGTTCAGGAAAGGAGGTGAAGGAAAGGGAAGGAAAGAGAAAAGAAATGAAAGAAAGGGGAATAATGGGGTTTTGTGTCATAGATTGGGTAGTCCAGAAGCGGACGGTGAGACAAGTTTGCAGTGCAAGATGTTTACTTGGAATCATAATCTGTGGAATGAAAGGGAGAGCAAAATTGGGCAGAGGATGTTGTTGAACTGGGATGCAGATCCTATAAATCCTTAGTCAATCCACTGGGGATCCCTGGAGCAGATGCTGCTTATTCGGTCCCACATTTGTCTTCATTTTCTAGCCCTATTTGATGAAGGGATCTGTACTCACAGGAAGGGTGTGACCACAGAGAATACAGTTGAGGCAGACTTCCCACAGATGGGCAGCAGATCCTTCCTTGAGGGAGATTTGAGTGGTACATCTCTAGATCTACAAAATTTTGTTTGTTATTAATGATTTCTATTCCTTTTCTGCAGCTTCTTGCTGGAGATTTTAAACTACGATACTTTTTTTCAGCGAGTAAAAATCAATCCAAAGAATTCCATTTTCAGTAATGGAATGATAAAATAGTTAATCCTCTTGTAGATTGGGATTTAAAAGCTAGAAACAACTTAAAAGGCAACAATTTGAATGCAGAAAATGGAGTAAATTTAACCTTGAAACAAAGGATCAGCGCTTACATAGCCTTTTCCATGATGGTACTCTCCAGTCTACCTGGCACTGGGTTGCCAGAACTCAAACAGAGACCTACATTCTTACTGGCTTGAGGTGTCAGAGGACCGAGGGGCTGTCAGAGCAGCTGGAATTGGGCAGTCACAGAGGGAACCCCCCCATATCTGCATATAAACTCCCATAAAATCCTTAACTTACCCCAGAATTGCGTGCATGGGTGGTGAGAACTCAACTGGGACCAGCAGAAAACGACATCTGGAAGTCTGAAAGATCAGGGTGGGCTTTCTCTGCTGCAGCTGAGACAAAGCTTAGGGTTTGAGTGCTATCTAGTTTGAGCGGTTAGTGGACACCTTAGTCTTTTCATTGAAACCCCAGAAAAGCCTAAAAATAAAGGGCAAAAACAGAACAGACCTGTCTTATAAAGTGTAAGGCCAAACTACATAGAGAATCAAACTGATATACTCATGCAATAAAAAAGTCAAGTAATAAAAAAAAAACTACCAGAACAGACAACAATATATACGAATCTTAAAACCATAAAAGAAAGCCAGACACAAGAGTACTCACTGTATATTTTCCTTAATATGAAGTTTGAGGACAGGCTAGAAGATATGATCATAGAAATCAGAACACTAGCCTGTATGAAATGGAGACTGACCTGGGGGAGGATGGAAAGGTTTACTATCTTCAATGGAGTGGTGGTTCATGGGTGTATGTATTTGTCAAAACTCATCAAATTAGGGGCTTCCCTGGTGGCGCAGTGGTTGAGAGTCCGCCTGCCATTGCAGGGGATGCGGGTTCGTGCCCAGGTCCGGGAAGATCCCATATGCCGCGGAGCAGCTGGGCCCGTGAGCCATGGCCGCTGAGCCTGTGCTCTGCAACGGGAGAGGCCACAACAGTGAGAGGCCCACGTACCGCAAAAAAAAAAAAACAACACAAAAAACCCCAAAAAACTCATCAAATTATACACTAATATCTTTGTATATTAATGAAAGATCAACTCAAACCTAATAAAATAATGAAGAAGTCTTCTTCTGCTTCCCTTTATGTTGTTATAGAATATGATCGCCTCACGTGCAGTGTACTGAGTTCTTGAAATATAGTTAGTACTGCAGAGGATAATTTAAAAAAGATCATTTCTTATTAACCACATTCTAAACTATTGTTTCTCTTTTCATCTTGACCCATTAAATCCAAAATCAAAAAATGGTGTTTGGGGCTTAATTATTTGTATGATATTGAGAAATATCTTTTCAACAGTTCTTCAAATAAGTGGAGTACTATCTAAAGGATTCTCATAAAACTACTTTTAAAAAACCCAAATAATTCTTGCCTCTTGATTTTGGAGCAATGGTAGGAGTAAAGGTTAAGAATTAATTCCAAGAGAACTCCTATTTTCCATCTACTCACTCACTCTTGGGAGTCTTACCCCAGCCCATAGTTTTTGCTCTACCTTTTGGCTGATTACTCAGATTCTTTGCCTGAATTCTTCACCTCTGACTAACTTCTGACTTGATAATGTAACCTCAATGTCTGATAAGCATCCAAAACCCAAATTTAAACCATAACTCTTATTTCTGCTCATCCACTTAGATCACACCCATGGGGCAAAAACAAATACCCTTTTCTCTCCTAGAAATTTTTTCTCATGTTTTGCAAGCCCCAATTGAAGATTCATCCCTGTGTCATCCTTTCCCCCTCAATCTTCCCAGGGAAACGTCTCTTGGTTCTGCTGGTTCTGTCTCCAACCTATACCCTAAATATCTCCATTTCTAGCAGTGCCATCGATGTCCCCCAATTACAAGGCATTACTTCCCATCATCTAGGTTTCTGCACAGCTTCCTCCCCAGTCTCTCAGCAGTTTGTTCCCAGTAGTTTGTCTACTCCATGACAGTGATCATTCGGAAGTAAAAGTTAGTAAAAGTTATGTTGGGTGACTTCCCAGCTTATACCACTTCAGTGGTGCTCCAAATTGCACTTAGAATAAAATTGAAATTCCTTACCGTGGTCTGGAAGGTGCTGAGTGATTGAGCCCCACTCAATCTCCAGCTCCATCCTTATACCTCACACCAAGCCCACCATCCTCTGGCCACTCTGGCTTTCTCTCTATCCTAGAACATACTAAACTCATCCCTCCCTTGCCTGCCACAAGGCTGGTTCCTTCTCACACTTCCAGTCCAGCTCATGTCCACCTTCTCTGTTGCATGAACTTGTTTATTTCCTATAAAACACTTGGTCAATATACACATAGTGAATATAAGAAGTGAATATAAATATATGGCTTGCTCCTTTCATTAGAAGTTGAAATCCTTAAGGAGAGGGACCCTGTTTGTCTTATTCTCTTATTCTCTCTTATTCTTTTCTGTACCCTGATCACTTATTGTAGTGCTTGACAAGTAGACAGTGATCAATAATAATTCAGTGAGTAAATAAAATGACATAGTCCCTGCCAACAAGAAGGTTATAGCATACTGGGACACCCCTAAACACATCAACTATGCTTACTTTTGTGTACTCACTTTCAGATTTGACTTTCTGCATATATAATGTTTTACATAGATTAAATAATTGAGAATGTATAATTTGGGGCTTCTGAAAATATATTACAATGAACACCTTTCAACGGCCCTACAAAATTTTAGTCTTCATAAGTATTATGTTATTATATATTAATTTCTAATAATTATTACTTTTAAATGATTGCATAATGGTTTGCTTACTGGATGTACCCCAATTTACATCTGGATATTTATAGTGTATCTAATACAACAAATTACTTTTCTCTCTCACACAGTTCCTCACCCACAAGGTGGAGATAGTACTGATTCTTACTTTAAGGCATTGCTTTGAGGATTAAAGAAGGTATCGCATGTAAACCTATTAGTAGAATATCTGGCATACAATAAAGTGCTCAATACAAATATTTAAATTACTATCATTACTTTTATTCATATTGACATTATACTATATGACATGAACCTTTGTGCCTATATCTTCTATTTTTATCCAATCTGACCTTTGCTGTCTTTTAATTGGAATGTTAACATTTAATATAATTATTATTGTGGTTAGATTTAAGCCTGTCATTTTACTATTTGTTTTCTATTTGTGCTCTGTGTTTTTGTTTCTATATTCTTCCCTTTGTACTTTATGTTGAAGTAATTAAACATTATTTTAAGGACTTCCCTGGTGGTCCAGTTGTTAAGACTCTGTGCTCCCAATGCAGGGAGCCTGGGTTCGACCTCTGGTCAGGGAACTAGATCCTGCATGTTGCAACTAAGAGCCTACGTGCAGTAACTAAGACCTGTTGCAACCAAAAAAATAAATTATTAAAAAAATTCTTTTTTAATATTTTAAATTCTATTTTAATTTACCTTTTTACATTTTAGATATACCTCTTGCATTTTTAGAAGTAATATGCATTCTTAAGTTTTACAGTCTACTTGCAGTTAATATTGTATCATTCCACACAATATTTTAAAAAATCTAAGTGTCTACTCCCACCCCTGTTCTTTAAGTTATACTTATCACATGTGTTTTATCTATATACATTAACGCTAAACTAAAAATATAATTTTTACATTAAGCCAACAAATAGTCTTTTATATTTGCCTACAAATTTACCATTTCTGGAGCTCCTTATTTCCCCCCATGAAGATCAGAGTTTCCATATGATGGTCTTCCTATTCAACTTGAAAATTTTCCTTTAGGAAATTTTGTAGTAATCGTTTGCTGGTAATGACTTATTTTCATTTTAATTTTTAATCTGAATATACCATTGTTTTTGCTTAACATAGAATTTTTTTCTTTTTATTTTAACATCTTTATTAGAGTATTATTGCTTTACAATGGTGTGCTAGTTTCTGCTTTATAACAAAGTGAATCAGCTATACATATACATATATCCCCACATCTCTTCCCTCTTGCGTCTACTTCCCACCCTCCCTATCTCAGTGATCACAAAGCACTGAGCTGATCTCCCTGTTCTATGTGGCTGCTTCCCACTAGCTATCTATTTTACGTTTGGTAGTGTATATATGTCCATGCCACTCTCTCACTTCGTCCCAGATTACCCTTCCCCCTACCCATGTCAAGTCCATTCTCTACGTCTGTGTCTTTATTCCTGTCTTGCCCCTAGGTTTTTCATAACCATTTTATTTTATTTTATTTTTTAGATTCCATATATATGTGTTAGCATACAGTATTTGCTATTCTTTTTCTGACTTACTTCACTATGTATGACAGAATCTAGGTCTATCCACCTCACTACAAATAATTCAATTTTGTTTTTTTTTATAGCTGAGTAATATTCCATTGTATATATATGTGACACATCTTCATCTGTTGCTGGACACTTAGGTTGCTTCCATGTCCTGCCTATTCTAAATAGACCTGCAATGAACATTGTGGTACATGACACTTTTTGAATTATGGTTTTCTCAAGGTATATGCCCAGTAGTGGGATTGCTGGGTCATATGGTAGTTCTATTTCTAGTTTTTAAAGAAACTCCGTACATTCTCCATAGTGGCTGTATCAATTTACATTCCCACCAACGGTGCAAAAGGGATCCCTTTTCTCCACACCTTCAGCATTTATTGTTTGTAGATTTTTTGATGATGGCCATTCTGACTGCTGTGAGGTGATACCTCATTGTAGTTTTGATTTGAAATTCTCTGATAATTAATGATGTTGAGCATTCTTTCATGTGTTTGTTGGCAATCTGTGTATCTTCCTTGGAGAAATGTCTGTTTAGGTCTTCTCCCCATTTTTGGATTGTTTTCCTTTGTTTTTTTTGATACTTAGCTGCATGAGCTGCTTGTAAATTTTGGAGATTAATCCTTTTTCAGTTGTTTCATTAGCAAATATTTTCTCCCATTCTGAGGGTTGTCTTTTTGTCTTGTTTATGGTTTCCTTTGCTGTGCAAAAGCTTTTCAGTTTCAATAGGTCCCATTTGTTTATTTTTGTTTTTATTTCCATTTCTCTAGGAGGTGGGTCAAAAAGGATCTTGCTGTAATTTACATCATAGACTGTTCTGCCTACGTTTTCCTCTAAGAATTTTATAGTGTCTGGCCTTACATTTAGGTCTTTAATCCATTTTGAGTTTATTTTTGTGTATGGTGTTAGGGACTGTTCTGATTTCATTCTTTTACATGTACCTGTCCTGTTTCCCCAGCACCACTTATGGAAGAGGCTGTCTTTTCTCCATTGTATATTCTTGCTTCCTTTATCAAAAATAAGGTGATCATGTGTGTGTGGGTTATTCTCTGGGCCTTCTATCCTGTTCCATTGATCTATACTTCTGTTTCTGTGCCAGTACCATACTGTCTTGATTACTGTAGCTTTGTAGTATAGTCTGAAGTCAGGGAGCCTGACTCCTCCAGCTCCGTTTTTCTTCCTCAAGATTGCCTTGGCTATTTGGGGTCCTTTGCGTTTCCATACAAATTGTGAAATTTTTTGTTCTAGTTCTGTGAAAAATGCCAATGGTAGTTTGATAGGGATTGCATTGAACCTGTAGATTGCTTTGGATAGTACAGTCATTTTCACAATGTTGCTTCTTACAATCCAAGAGCATGGTATATCTCTCCATCTGTTTGTATCATCTTTAATTTCTTTCATCAGTGTCTTATAGTTTTCTTCATACAGGTTCTTTGTCTCCTTAGGTAGGTTTATTCCTAGGTCTTTTATTCTTTTTGTTGCAATGGTAAATGGGAGTGTTTCCTTGATTTCTCTTTCAGATTTTTCATCATTAGTGTATAGGACAGCAAGAGATTTCTGTGCATTAATTTTGTATCCTGAAACTTTATCAAATTCATTGATTAGCTCTAGTAGTTTTCTGGTAGCATCTTTGGGATTCTCTATATATAGTTATCATGTCATCTGCAAATGGTGACAGCTTTACTTCTTCTTTTTCAATTTGGATTCCTTTTATTTCTTTTTCTTCTCTGATTGCTGTGGCTAAAACTTCCAAAACTATGTTGAATAATCGTGGTGAGAGTGGGCAACCTTGCCTTGTTCCTGATCTTACTGGAAATGTTTCAGGTTTTCACCTTTGAGAATGATGTTGGCTGTGGGTTTGTCATATATGGCCTTTATTTTGTTGTGGTAACTTCCCTCTATGCCTATTTTCTGGAGGGTTTTTCTCATAAATGGGTGTTGAATTTTGTCAAAAGATTTTTCTGCATCTACTCAGATGATCGTATGGTTTTTCTCCTTCAGTTTGTTAATATGGTGTATCACATTGATTGATTTGCGTATACTGAAGAATCCTTGCATTTCTGGGATAAACCCCACTTGATCATGGTGTGTGATCCTTTTAATGTGCTGTTGGATTCTGTTTGCTAGTATTTTGTTGAGGATTTTTGCATCTATGCTCATCAGTGACATTGGCCTGTAGTTTTCTTTCTTTGTGACATCTTTGTCTGGTATTGGTATCAGGGTGATAGTAACCTCATAGAATGACACTGGGAGTGTTCCTCCTTCTACTATATTTTGGAAGAGTTTGAGAAGGATAGGTGTTATATCTTCTTTAATTGTTTGATAGAATTCGCCTGTGAAGCCATCAGGTCCTGGGCTTTTGTTTGTTTGAAGATTGTTAATCACAGTTTCAATTTCAGTGCTTGTGATTGGTCTGTTTATATATTCTATTTCTTCCTGGTTCAGTCTTGGAAGGTTGTGCTTTTCTAAGAATTTGTTCATTTCTTCCAGGTTGCCCATTTTATTGGCATAGAGTTTCTTGTAGTAATCTCTCATGATCCTTGGTTTTTCTGCAGTGTCAGTTGTTACTTCTCCTTTTTCATTTCTAATTCTATTGATTTGAGTCTTCTCCCTTTTTTTCTTACTGAGTCTGGCTAAGGGTTTACCAATTTTTTTTTTTTTTTTGTGGTACGCGGGCCTCTCACTGTTGTGTCCTCTCCCATTGCGGAGCACAGGCTCTGGACGCGCAGGCTCAGCTGCCATGGCTCACGGGCCCAGCCACTCTGCGGCATGTGGGATCTTCCCGGACCAGGGCACGAACCCGTGTCCCCTGCATCGGCAGGCAGACTTGCAACCACTGTGCCACCAGGGAAGCCCTATCAATTTTTTTTGTATCTTCTCAAAGAACCAGCTTAAAGTTTTATTGATCTTTGCTATTGTTTCCTTCATTTCTTTTTCATTTATTTCTGATCTGATGTTTATAATTTCTTTCCTTCTGCTAATTTTGGGGTTTTTTTGTTCTTCTTTCTCTAATTGCTTTAGGTGTAAGGTTAGGTTGTTAACTTGAGATGTTTCTTGTTTGTTGAGGTAGAATTGTATTGTTATAAACTTCCCTCTTAGAATTGCTTTTACTGCATCCATAGGTTTTGGGTCATCATGTTTTCATTGTCATTTGTTTCTAGGTATTTTTTGATTTCCTCTTTGATTTTTTCAGTGATCTCCTGGTTATTAAGTAGTGTATTGTTTAGCTTCCATGTGTTTTTATTTTTTACAGATTTTTTCCTGTAATTGATATGTAGTCTCATAGTGTTGTGGTTAGAAAAGATACTTGATATTATTTCAATTTTCTTAAATTTACCAGGCTTGATTTGTGACCCAAGGTATGATCTACCCTGGAGAATGTTTCAGGAGCACTTGAGAAGAAAGTGTATTCTATTGTTTTCGGATGGAATGTCCTATAAATATCAATTAAGTCCATCTTGTTTAATGTATCATTTAAAGCTTTGTTTCCTGATTTATTTTCATTTTGGATGATCTATCCATTGGTGAAAGTGGGGTGTTAAAGTCCTCTAGTATTATTGGGTTACTGTTGATTTCCGCTTTTATGGCTGTTAGCACTTGCCTTATGTATTGAAGTGCTCCTATTGGGTGCCTAAGTATTTACGATTGTTATATCTTCTTCTTGGATTGATTCCTTGATCATTATGTAGTGTCCTTCTTTGTCTCTTGTAATAGTCTTTATTTTAATGTCTATTTTGTCTGATATGAGAATTACTACTCCAGCTTTCTTTTGATTTCAATTTGCATGAAATATATTTTTCCATCCCATCACTTTCAGTCTGTATGTGTCCCTAGGTCTGAAGTGGGTCTCTTGGAAGTTTGTGCTTTTCTAAGAATTTGTTCTTACACCTAAAGCATAGACAGCATATATATGGAATTTTTTTAAATTCCATTCAGCCAGTCTATGTCTTTTGGTTGGAGGACTTAATCCATTTACATTTAAGGTAATTATCGATATGTATGTTCTTATTACCATTTTCTTAATTGTTTTGGGTTTCTTATTGTAGGTCTTTTCCTTCTCTTGTGTTTCCTGCCTAGAGAAGTTCCTTTAGCCTTTGTTGTAAACCTGGTTTGGTGGTGCTGAATTCTCTTAGCTTTTGTTTGTCAGTAAAGGTTTTAATTTTTCCATTGAATCTGAATGAGATCCTTGCTGGGTAGAGTAATCTTAGTTGTACGTTTTTCCCTTTCATCACTTTAAATATGTCCTGCCACTCTCTTCTGGCTTGTAGAGTTTCTACTGAAAGATCGGCTGTTAAACTTGTGGGGATTCCCTTGTATGTTATTTGTTGCTTTTCCCATGCTGCTTTTAATATTTTTTCTTTGTTTTTAATTTTTGATAGTTTATTAATTTGTGTTGTGGTGTGTTCCTCCTTGGATTTATCCTCTATGGGACTCTCTGTGCTTCCTGGACTTGATTAACTATTTCCTTTCCCATATTAGGGAAAATTTCAACTATAATCTCTTCAAATATTTTCTCAGTCCTTTTCTTTTTCTGTTCTTCTTCTAGGACCCCTATAATTTGAATGTTGTTGCGTTTAACGTTATCCCAGTGGTCTCTGAGACTGTCCTGAATTCTTTTCATTCCTTTTTCTTTATTCTGCTCTGCAGTAGTTATTTCCACTATTTTATCTTCCATGTCACTTATCTGTTCTTCTTCCTCAGTTATTCTGGTATTGATTCCTTCTGGATAATTTTAAATTTCATATATTATTTTGTTCATCATTGTTTTTTTTACTCTTTAGTTCTTCTAGGTCCTTGGTAAACATTTCTTGTATTTTCTCCATTCTATTTCCAAGATTTTGGATCATCCTTACTACCATTACTCTGAAATCTTTTTCAGGTAAACTGCCTATTTCCTCTTCATTTGTTTGGTCTGTTGGGTTTTTACCTTGCTCCTCATCTGCTGTGTGGTCCTCTCTTAATTTTGCTTATCTTACTGTGTTTGTGGTCTCCTTTTTGCAGGCTGCATGTTCATAGTTCCTGTTGTTTTTGGAGTCTTCCCCCAGTAGCTAAGGTTGGTTTAGTGGGTTGTGTAGACTTCCTGGTGGAAGGGACTAGTGCCTGTGTTCTGGTGGATGAGGCTGGATGTTGCCTTTCTTGTGGGCAGGACCACATCTGGTGGTGTGTTTTGGGGTGTCTGTGACCTTATTTTCATTTTAGGCAGCCTCTCTGCTAATGGATAGGGGTGTGTTCCTGTCTTGCTAGTTGTTTGGCATAGGGTGTCCAGCACTGTAGCTTGCTGGCTGTTGAGTGGAGCTGGGTCTTAGTGTTGAGATGGAGATCTCTTGGAGAGCTCTCACCATTTGATATTACATGGAGCCAAAGGTCTCCGGTGGACCAATGTCCTGAACTCGCCTCTCTCACCTCAGAGGTACAGGCCTGACAACCGGCTGGAGCACCAAGACCCTGTAAGCCACACTGTTCAGAAGAAAAGGGAGAAAAAAATGAATGAAAGAAAGAAAAAAATAAAGCTATTAAAATAAAAAATTATTAATAATAAAAAATTAAAAAGTAATAAAATCATAAAAAAGAAAGAAAGAAAGAAATAAGTGAGATACCAAACCAAAAAATAAATCCACCAATGATAACAAGCAGTAAAAACTATACTAAAAAACAAAACAATACAAGTAAATGGACAGAGAGAACCCTAGGACAAATGGTAAAAGCAAAGCTATACAGACAAAATCACACAAAGAAGCATACACATGCACACTCACAAAAAGAGAAACAGAAAAAATATATATATCATTGCTCCCAAAGTCCACCACCTAAATTTCGGGATGATTTGCATCTACTCAGGTATTCCACAGATGCAGGGTACACCACGTTGATTGTGGAGATTTAATCTGCTGCTCCTGAGGCTGCTGGGAGAAATTTCCCTTTCTGTTCTTTGTTCACACAGCTCCTGGTGTTCAGCTTTGGATTTGGCCCTGCCTCTACGTGTAGGTCACCTGAGGGTGTCTGTTCTTTGCTCAGAGAAGATGGAGTTAAAGGAGCAGCTGATTGGGGGGCTCTGGCTCACTCAGGCCAGGGGGAGGGAGGGGTAAAGAATGTGGAGTGAGCCTGAGTTGGCAGAGGCCAGCGTGACATTGCAATAGCCTGAGGCATGTGGTGTGTTCTACTGCGGAAGTTGTCCCTGGATCACGGGACCCTGGCAGTGGTGGGCTGCACAGGCTCCTGGGAGGTGAGGTGTGGATAGTGACCTGTGCTTGCTCACAGGCTTCTTGGTGGCTGCAACAACAGCCTTAGCATTTCATATCCATCTCTGGGGTCTGCGCTGATAGTTGTGGCTCGCACCCATCTCTGGAGCTCGTTTGGCCAGTGCTCTGAATCCCCTCTCCTCATGCACCTGAAATAATGGTCTCTTGCCACTTAGGCAGTTCCAGACTTTTTCCTGGACTCCCTCCCAGTTATCTGTGGTGCACTAGCCCCCTTCAGGCTGTGTTCATGCAGCCAACTCCAGTCCTCTCCCTGGGATCTGACTTCCGAGGCCCGATCCTCAGCTCCCAGCCCCCACCCAACCTGGTGGGTGAGCAGACAAGCCTCTCAGGCTGGTTACCAGTGAAGGGGCTTCCTAGTGTGTGGAAACTTTTCCCCCTTCACAGCTCTGTCCCAGAGGTGCAGATCCCATCCCTATTCTTTTGTCTCTGTTTTTTCTTTTTCTTTTGCCCTACCCTGGTACGTGTGGAGTTTTTTGCCTTTTGGAAGTCTGAGGTCTTCTGCCAGCGTTCAGTAGGTGTTCTGTAGGAGTTGTTCCACATGTAGATGTATTTCTGATGTATTTTTGGGGAGGAAGGTGATCTCCACTTCTTACTCTTCTTCCATTTTGAAGGTCTCTGTAACAGAATTTTGAAGTGACAAAATTTTCTTTTTTAACACTTAAAGATGCTGTCCTATTGTCTTTCATTTTTCATAATTTATGATAAGTCAGCAGATTTTCAAATTGTTTAATGTTTTCTCCTTATGTTTGGTTTTCAGCAGCTAGCCTATGATGTTCCTAGATGTGGTTTTCTTTGTTTTTATTCCTGCTTGGACTTTACTGAGCTTCTTGAATCTGAAAATTTGGGAAATTTTTGACATTATTATTTTACATATGTTTTATGCCCCAATGTCTCTTCACCTTCTGATATTCCAATTACACATACATAAGAACTTTTTATATTTTTCGTAGGTAATTAAAGGTCTGCTTATTTTTTTTTTTGTCTTTTTATCTTTTGTCTTCAGATTGGATATTTTCTATTGACTAATCTTCAAGCTCACTTTCTTCAGTCATTTTCAATTTATTATTAAACTACTGTTTGCATTATAATTCCTGTTATGTTGTATTTTTCATCTCTAGAATTTCCATTTGGTTATTTTTGATATTTCTATTTCATTGCTGAGAAATATTTTCATTCATTGAATGCATTCATGTTCTTGAGCATACCTATAATAATTGCTTAATATTCCTTGTTTGTTACTTCTGACATCTGGATCAACATGATTTTCATGTGATTTTCAGTGATTTTCTTTTACTTTTAATGAGGGTTGTCATATTTTCTGCTTCTTCTATGTCTAGTAATTTTGAGTTTTATGGAGCTTTTATGGACATTATGAATAAAATGTTGAGGGTCTGGGTTCTATATTACTCCAAAGAGTATTGATTTTTGCTTGTTTGTTTCAGTAGGCATTTGACCTGGATGAATTCAAATTCCTCACTCTGAAATCTCAGGTTAGTTATCTACCTTATGCTGGGCTGCTTAAAGTCTACCTCACAGATATGATGTTCAGGAGTCAACCAGAGATTTTGGCAGAGTTGATAAACAGAGTTTGGGGTACTCTCTGTGGTTTTCTCCTTTGATTTCCCCTCTTATTTTCCAAATGCTGCAGTTGCTCTGAACTCTGTCTTATTTTTCAAGCCTGTAAAACTGCAGAATATTTTTAGTCAGAGTTTTGTCTACTTTATGGTGTACACTGGGGACTACAATCAGGCTAAGTGCCAAAACAAATGGGAACACACCCAGTTCTGTTCCCTTCCTTCACATGTATACCCTCTTCCAGAGTCTGTTCCAGATCACTCTTCAGTACCTTCAGGTAGTTGTTTTTATATTTATCACATAGTTTGTGCTATGTTCAGGTTGTTATTTGCAGGAAGGTTGATCTGATAAGGACAACTTGCTCTTACTGGAAACTGAACCACCCTAGATTTTTAATGCGTTTGAATTGCTCTCCACCTGAATGCAAGCTCTTTGTTCCCTCATGCTAAATAACAAAGGGTGAATAAGCAGTGTATGAATTCTAACTCCCACAGATTCTTCTCAGTCATTGTTTTTCTACCTTTCAGCAAAAGCGCCTCTTCCTATGAGGCTGATTCTTCAGTAATTAGTCTTGTTAACTCAAGAAGCTTTAAGCCACAAGGTTTTAATATAGGGAATTAAAATCTTACAAAATTATTAGAAAGTCTGGAGAAGCAAACCTTCATCTTGGATTTTAGTAATTACAGTCATAAGACCACAGAACTGGCCTGCTAGTGGAATGCAAGAAGAAGTCAAAGAAGAAGTCGAAGAAGAAGAAGAAGAAGAAGAAGAAGAAGAAGAAGAAGAAGAAGAAGAAGAAGAAGAAGAAGAAGAAGAAGAAGAAGAAGAAGAAGAAGAAGAAGAAGAAGAAGAAGAAGAAGAAGAAGAGGAGGAGGAGGAGGAGGAGGAGGAGGAGGAGGGGGAGGGGGAGGAGGAGGAGGAGGTGGAGGAGAAGAAGAGTAGACATGGAACAATAGCAGGTCACCACTGTAAGTACTGACTTGAAGAACACACTTCCATAGTTTCAATTCAGGGATCAGGCAACTGGAATCAGGAAGCTTTTGCTACTACTGTTGCTACAACAGTTTCTCAACATCCATGTATCTGAAATGCTGCCTAATCCCAGCCAGAGCTGCATTTGCCTCTCAAGATTCATGCATCTAGAGATTGGCCACCAGAACGTAGCCACAGAGATCCTCTGACCCCACAATCTTGCTTGCCAGCAGAAAATTGCCAAAGTACAAGAAAATAATCTCCACCTGTTTTCACTGTCCATATTTTATTAAGTACATATAATTGAAGAGTCTGACTTTCATTTAGAACCCTAACAGTGAGAGTCTGGGAAATTTTGTTTGAAGGTTTTCAACCTCTGTAATACAGAAAATCACTGGAGGTGAGAATAGATATGTGTTAATTAACCACAGAGCTTTGTGTCACCCAGATACATCACCCTTTGCCTTACCTTGTAGCTGTCTCCTAGTTTTGGACTATTCCCCTGTATTTATTCGTGACTTTGTCTACTGGATCCCTCATAAGCCCAACTCTTGTCATCTTTTAATCCATATGAGCTAATTCCTATATTAGTAGTTCTCTGATTTTAGTGGCAAATTAAAGATGGCTACAAATTCTTTGGCATTCTTTCCATCAAAAAGTGGGGTCTGCTTCCTTTCTCCTTGAATATGGACAGGGCTATGACTGCTTTGATCAAGTATTGAGGAAATGTTGCTGTGTTAATTCCAGGTCTTTTTTTATGAGGACTGACAGCTCTACCTTGGTCTCTATACGTCCTCAGCTACCATAGCTGACTGACTTGCTAGAGAAAATGCATGGAGAGTCTGAGACTATGTAGAGTGGCAAGGAACCCAGCTCAGCCCAGCCATCCCAAACAAAGTACCATGCATGTGAGAGAAGCTGTCTTGGGCTCGCTAGGCCGGACCAGACATGACTGCCACATGGAGCAGAAGAACTGCTCGGTCTAATCCTGTCTGAATTCCTAGACTAAAAAATTGTGATCTATAATAAAATGGTTCTTGTTTTATGTCACTAAATTTTTGGATACCTTTGTATACAACAATAGATAACTAGAACAATGTCCTTGTCTTTAATGATCTTCATCTCCATCTCAACTCTAATTCCACACCTTTGATTCTGTCATTTTTAGGGACTGCTTCAACAGTGAACTCTTCCATTCATAGGCTACACACATCTCTCCATCCTGCTCCCACCACAGCAGAGCTTAATATCTGACAAACCTCATGACTCTTAAGTCCTGAAGTTTTTTCCAGTCTATCAATTTGATTGTTTTCTTCACTTGATTGGCTTTTCTTCACTTCTTTTCTGTCCTTTTCAGGCCATATAATCCATCATATCAGTAATCTCTGTCATGTTAAAACTTCTGTGATCCATCCTTTCTCCCAGCCTTCAAATTCTTAGCTCTGGATTTGTCTATTTACCTCTTCCACTTTCACATATAGGAAGCTAAAACTTACTTGAGTATTTGTTCTGTGGTTTCTCACATCAAGTCCCTATGATGACATTTAAAGGATAATGTAGATTTGTCTTGTTAACCAGGAATAAAGTGTTAGTCAGGTAATTAAAATAATATAAAGGGAATTCTAAGTTTCATGGAGGTAGCAACTGCAGGAAGCAGCTACCACCCATAGAAGTAGAGGAACAAAGGAAAGGGATTGGACTTATTAAAATTTAGAAGGGGTGGTCACATGGTGTGGGACATAGGCCTCTAAGGAGAGGTCACTGGTCAGCTGGTGCTGGTATCTATGAATTGGTGGGGGGAGGTTGTTTCAAGGCGTATTGGAAGAATCTTAATCAGGAACCAACTCCTTTCAGCTGAACAAATTGCACTGTCAGGGTGAAGAAGCAGAGCCTTTTCTTTCCCTCCTCCAGTCTCCCAGTGTCCCTTTCTATTGACAGAACATAAAAGTGGTTTGCAGAGTCCCTGCCCCAGCATCATGTACCTGGATATGGAAGGATAGGTTTGAAGCTGAGAGATAATAGCCTAACCATACAATAAGTTGTAAAGAATTTGTAGCCAGACTTTGGTACTAGACCCAAGATGGAGAATCCTTACATTGTTTAAACCTATTAGAAGAATTTAATGTATTTATCATTATTATAATAACTCAAACATGTGGTGTATTTCTACAATCTTATTTTGTATTTTCTGTTTATTTTGCTTTATTTCAAAATTTTCTTACATTATTTTCATATGCTGATTGATCACATTGCCTTTAAAGAATTATGTTCTTCAGTAACTTGTAAATTAGTCTACTTTTATTATACAGAATTATCTTTCCATTAAATTAGCAAAGACAACTAATTATTTGAAGCTATATTTTTCAGTGTTAAGAACAAAATTGGATAGAATGCCAATCCCCAACAAAGAACAATGGGCCCTCTTTTAAGGAAATTATGCTAAAGCACTTTGGAAAAAGCTATGTCTTCTAGTCTGGGAGTGTGCATCTTGTGTGTTTCTCATTTTGGCACTTTTGGAGCCTTCAGTCTAGATGCTAATACTTCCCTGTTTACCCAAGGTAAAGCCTTCCAATCTGTTTGCTCTGGCATGTCCCACCTTGCTCAAAGCACCCAGCAAGAATTCCCATGTAGTGGTGAGACAAGTGGAAAATAGGAGGATGTATACAACAGCAGAGGAAACCATACCATTCACCACAACCTTCTGATTTAACTAGAAATGGGCAACTGAAAAACTCATTTGTATGTAAGGAGAAACCAAAAACAAAACCCCAAGAAACAAAAGAGATAAATCCAAAATAAGTAACAGAAAAACTGTCCAGGAAAGAAATAGAGAATCAGAAGGAAACGTTAAAAATCCATTTAATTAATAAATTTATAAAGATTTAGAATATATTATATCTAGATGTAACTTACAAGATGTCATTAAGGTGTGACAAAAGACTGAAAGATGTTTAATAAAGTAAAAATATAATTTCTGAAAAATTTTAAGGGAAGGCTTAGAAAATTAAATTATCTCCCAAGACTACGAGAAAAAAAAAAAAAGCAAAAATAGGAGAACCAAAAACAGATATAGACAATCAATTCAACAGGGGTTCCAGAAGGAGTGAAAAGATAAAATTAAGAGAACAAAATTACATTTTTAAAAATTTGAAGGGAATTTCCAGGCTTGAAGGATATGAGTCTTCAGATTAAATGGGCATGTTGACTTCTGAGTGCAGTGAATGTGGAAAGATCCCATCTGGGACTTATCCTCAAGAAATTTCAGAACATCAAATAAAAAAAGAAGTTCTAGAGACTCCCAGAGAGAATTAGGAGAAAAAAATTCATCTTTAAAAGAGTGAAATTCAAATTGGCTTTGGACTCCTTAAAATGAAGCAATATCCTTAATGTTTTAAGATAAAACCATTTTTAGTGTTGCTAAAGAAATAAGAAAATGAAAGATCCAGGGATGTAGATTCAGATGAGAAGAGCAGTGAAGGAGTACCCCATGATAACATCATGTCTGGACGATCTTGGGCCAGTTCCATAGCCCATCTGTGTATCATGTTCCTTATCAATAAGGTGGGGAGAGGCTGAAAAGACCCTGTCATGGTGAATATTCCTTAAGTCTATGTTTTAGTTATTTATGCTGTGTAACAAATTGCCACAAACTTAGCAACAGAAAACAACATACATTTATCTTCTCAAAGTGCCTGTGGTCAGGAGTCTGGACACTGATTATCTGGGTCCTCTTCTTAGGGTCTCACAAAGCAGCCCTCAAGGTGTCACCCAGGAATGGGTTCTCATCAGAGGCTCAAATGGGGAAGGGCCATTTCTAATGGGACCACTTCAAAATTTGCCTACAGTCTACCCATTCTAATTCCCATAACGCAATGTACAATATCTTTAAATCTGCAAAGTAAACTATAAGCCAGAGTTGGAGGGATGTTGCCAGGAAAGCTGGGCTCAATTGTGGGGCAAACAAGAACATGATCTGTTTGTGGGAAAGCCCAGTGGGTTTCACAAAACAACTGGGATGCTAGGGCAGTCAAGCGAAGAATCTCTAAATCAGAAGAGTAAAACTTAAATGACAAGATGAGAGGAAAGCCAGGTTCTCCACTCTTTTCTTCTTAATTCTGGGTAACAGGCATTATTTATTTATTTTTGTGAAATTTTCTAAGAAGGATCCATTCTACTCCACTCTACTTGGAAGGTCTCTGATTGCCCAGAATCCTGAGGGTGAAACCCCTTGTATCCGTGAAGTTCACTTGGTTAACTTGAAGTGAATGAGAAAGAAAGGAGGGATAAATAATCCATGTATGGATTATTCTTGGTTGTTTTAAACAAAGACTGAGAGAAGGCCTTAGGGAAATAAAACTTTTCTCATCTAGTTTTTCAGTTTTCTTTAGAAAGAAAATAAATTATTCATAAAATATTTTGAGAATGTCACATTCTTTCCATATCTTGTAGGCAATATCTTATAGGCAGTATCATGTTTTGACAATGTGTTCTGAGTTTAATGACGCTGTAACTATTACATGTTGTCATACCAATTTCTTCTTATGTCATTATTAAAATAGTTTATAAAGTAAGAAACAGCCCATTGTTTAACTTTATGGCTTTTCTCTACATACTGTACCATACCTCTTCCTTCCTTCCTTCCTTTATTCCTCCCTCCCTTCCTTCTTTCCCTCCCTCCTTCCTTCCTTCCCTACTTCCATCCTTCCTTCCTTCTGTCCTTCCTTTCTTCCCTCCTTCCCTCCTTCCTTTCTTCCTCTCTTTCTTTCTTTCTTTCTCTTTTCTTTGTTTCCTCTCTTTCATTATTTTTTTTGTACAATCATTTTCCTACATTTTCCAATCAAACAACTTTATAAAGCACGCTTTGTTGCTCAAGCAAAAGAGAGTCACTTTATTGCAACCTCATGCTTTGTTATTCTGTCCCCAGAGTTTACATTTGAGTAATTTTTTTTTCAATGACCCTGCCTGGTTTAGAAGATTCTCTATCATTTTTTTTGGGGTTTGGTAGTCTGTTTAAATTTTGTCTTTAATGTGTTGATGGGATGAAATATACATGAATATTTCAGAATTACAAAACCAGAAAGAGAACCCTAGAGGATCTATAACCATTAGGAAAGAAACAGGTGTGGTATCTATGCTTGATAACCTCTATCTATGACAACTTTGTGAAAAATATAATGTAGTTTGGAAACATGGCTCCATTCTAACACTTATTGGCAAGTGCCTTGCAGGTGCCATAAGTTACTTTATACCTTATCACCATTTTAAATGTCATTTTGAAAGATAAAACTTTAAAACAGCATTGGGTAACATCCTTCAGGAGACTGCATAATAAATTCACATGGTGATGCCACTTTTGCCATTCTTGTCATTTTGTGAGAGAGATCGGGAAAGTCCTTGAGGGGATCCAGGCCAACCCTTAGATAAACACAGCCCTCAGTTGGTGTCCTGAGTGTAAACACAATTAAAACTATTAACTTGAAAGAATTGTGTGGGCTCACAATTAACAGAAATGGTGAGATTGGACAACACTGAGCAGGGGTACTCTAGAATAGAAGAGGGGATCAGGAAGGAACTGGAGAAAGATCCCCTACCTCTACCTCTATTTTTATTCTAAATTCTTTGTGGGAGTAAGCGAACTTGCAGAGATTACTTCATTTTTAGTACTTGAGAACTCATGAGTACTCTGTGATATGTTTTAATCCTTCTGGCCGGTTAAAACCATGAGTCAACCTTAATCAAAATTGTCACAGCAGTCTCTACCTGTTACAGGTAACCTGTTCTGCATATATAAAACAGACAACAATTGGCATGTATCAGGCTGGAGAAGGTGGCACAGCCCTGAAGCAGGGAGGGTGTGCAGGGGTAATGGTGAGTGTGGGTGAGACACTCAATCCAGGTGTACAATACGTTCCTCATTGCATCACTTTGCATCACAAAGGAAGTGAGTTTCAAGCAGATCTCATTAGGAAACCCAAAGGTTCCTTCAGGGTTTGATTGACATGTCAAAATGGACATGTTAGCATCTTACCATCCAGCCTCAAGTCCCTTCCCACCCGCCTTCTCTGATGGTCAGACTGGCTGCAATTTCTTGTGTGCCATCAACACTGGGCATGAAAGCAGCAAGAGAGCCCACTGAATCCCCTGAATTCCAGACCACCTCTTCCCATCCCCACTTTGTAGCAGCAACCCCACCTTCTCATAATGGTAAGATCAATTACTCCATCAAACAGCAAATTCTTTCATCATCTGCTGGTCCATAAGCAAAAACTACCCAAAGTGTCCAGGTGGTATTTGTAGCAGCAAGTGCAGCAAGATGCTACTTGGTTCCTGGATTTCTGTTTCAGCAGAGCTTAAGTTTACAGGAGTGGGAGGGTTGTTTTTTTCTTTTTTTTCTTTTCCTTCCTTCTTTCCTTCCTTTCTCCTTCCCTATCAACCATGTTGCAGTAGAATGTGTCTGCAATAAAATGCAAATACCTTAAGTGTACAATTAGATGACTCAACAAATGTATATACCTGTGTAACCACCACCCAAATCAAGATATAGAACATTACCACCATCCCTATAAAGTTCTCCTGGCCTGCTTTGCCAAACAAAAACATAAAAAGATTTTCAGGCAGTTCTCTTCCTCAAGTGTTTTATTACCTACATAGAACAATAGGGTATGTATACTTTTCTCCCATCTCCTGGCCCAGAGACCCTATGTTTGATTCTGTCTTTTGAAATCTGATTTAGTGGAGTGTGCATTTCTTTGCTGTTCCAAACCAGGTGCTCATAAAGATCATGGCATGGAGGCATGATGGACTGATAGTGAATTATTTTTAGTTTAATTAACAAAAGGGACAAAGGAGTCAGGAGTTCTGTGGCTGTAGGATGCTAAATAAATTGGCTGTCACCCTTCACTCCTGCTCTGCAAAGCCTGGATTCTGGCCCTGATGAGTGTTGATGCCATTTCTGGATGAAGGAGAATCTTCTAGACACCTTGCATTCTTCAGCTTGCTGGTATTCCTTACCTGCCTTCAAAAGTTCGATTTTTGCTGCATAATTTTTAAAGGAGGAGGGGAAAGAATTGGAGTTCCTTTTTCTCAAGTTTGCCTGTTCAGCTCCCCACCTCTCACCTCCTGACTTCTCTAATGGCCTTACTTTTGATTCCCATCTCTACCTCTCTCCACCCATCTATCTTTCCCTTCCTTCCTTTTCCCAGACAAGGAACTGTCAAGGTGTACTAGGAAGAGCTCGTGGCCAAGATTGTCAGAGAAGGGTTTGTGTAGGACTGGATTTGAGTGGCTCTTGAGGGATGAAAAGGAAAAATGATCCAAACTGGGGAAATGGCAGGTGCGAAAAGGCAAAAGCAAAAATCTGAACAGCACAGAGAGATAGCCTGATGGCACAGGTCTGGGGAGTCTGACAGAAACTTATCACTTGTTAAGAGACTTTGGGAAAGTTATTTAATCTCTGTGACCATCAAGTTTTCAATCTGTAAAATGGAGAATAATTAACATCTATGTTGACGGTGGATGTAAGAATTATTGCTGACATATGTGAAGTGTGTATGATGTGCATGATGTTCATGAAATGATGTAAAATGATAGCCACTATTATAATGGGATATGGGCAGGAGCAATGAGGAGACAAGTCTGGCTGAGGAAAGTGGGAGCAAGTAGAATTAGAAGAATACAGTAGGAGCCAAATCATGGCATACCATTAACTGATGTAATTTCTTTTAAAATCAGTCCCCACTGCTCAAAGCTTCTTAAAAATGGAGACACATGGAGGATGTATAAAACCTGTCACATGCATTTTGAGATTTTCAGATAAAAAATATGTGAAGAAATTAAAAGCAATTGCTACCACTGTGTTGCTATATAATGAATAGGTCAGCACTCTTCATTATTACGACTAAGGCAATGTAAGGAAAATATGCTGAATGACTCTTCATCCTAATGCAATATGACTTCCTATTGTGATCAAATATTTATTATAGTGGTGATGGGAGAGTGGTAATGTTACTGAGAAACTGACACTAGGGGTGTGCTGGGTATGAAAGTAACTTTCCAGGGGCAATGTACTCAACAAATATTTATGCAACAAACATTCATGGAATGTGTAGTGAATGCCAGGCTCTCTTCCAGGCATTCTGCCCTTATTCTACACTTCTGTATCCAAGATTCCTCCCTAGAGATACAGATGGATAAATGCTTGAGTTCATGGTTGAATTCATTTCTATTACACTGTCTTGTTTCCTCTTTCATTTGGTATGTATGAGCTTTTCCTATACTAACTTTTTATCATATTGGAAATATTTCCCCCGAGTTATTTTTGCCATTGTAACAATTTTATTGAGGTATAATTGACCTACAATAGGCCACATATTTGTGTTAAGTTTTGACACATGTATATGTCCATTAAATCAGCGGTCCCCAACATTTTTGGCACCAGGAACTGGCTTCATGGAAGGCAATTTTTCCACGGATGGTGGTGGGGGTATCATTAAGGTGATAATGCGAGTGTTGAGAGGGATAGTTCAGGTGGTAATGAAAGCAATGGGGAGGAGCAGATGAAGCATTGCTCGCTTGCCAGCCACTCACCTCCCGCTGTGTGGCCCGGTTCCTAACAGGCCATGGACTGGTAGTGGTCCATGGTCTGGAGGTTGGGGACCCCTGCATTAAACCATCATCACAATCAAAATAATAATCAGCACATCTAAAAGTTTCCTCTTGCCTCTTGTAGTCCCTTCCTTTCACTCATTACTGAGTCCTGCATGAGTGCCATTGGGAAGTGGGGGTTGCATTCTTCTATCCAGTCCCCATTTGTGGAGTGGAGACTCTACATTGGGCATGGAATCTTGAGAATACTGGGGCCCTGATCACCCTTGCCTCAATTTAAAACAGTGGTTTTACATCAGAACAGTTGACTGAGAGAATCTCAGGCTTCTACCTCCCTTTCACTGAGTACTCAGGTCCTAGAGTGTGGGTGTCACTGAGAGAGAAGCCTGCTATTGCCCCCACCACTAATTTTAGTGCTCTGGCTCACAGATTCTGCCTGGAGGGAAGAAGCAGGCCATAAAACAGCACCTAATCACTTCCCAAGGGAGCTGACTTCATTCCAAATAAAGGGCAGAAGAGTTCAAGCCTAAGGGCACTCTCAAGAACAGTGGAGATTTTGTGAAGGCAATTGGAAGGAGGTTTAAGATACAAGCTAGACTGTAGGCCTAGTAGTTTGCAGGAGAGAACTGTGGAATAAGGCAGCTGGGAGACCTACTGGGCTCAGAACAAATATCAAACACTGACCCTAGAAACTACTCTTTCAAAGGAACCAAATTTTGATTGGATTAGTTTGGAGAGCAATTTATTCCCCAAGGCATTGCTGGAAATAATAGAGCAATCGGCTGACAATTAGTGAAGTTTAAAAGCTGGGTGTAATCAGAGAAAGAGAGAAAGAAAGCTCTACCGAAGACACTGTCATTCCGGAGTGGCTGTGGGCATACCCCAAACTGAGCCTTCCTGAGGAGCAACATCAGAGGTTCAATACTCTGTATGCGTGTGTATGGTGGTGGTGGTGGTGGTGAGAAATAGACTTAACTAAAATATTACTTCCAGTCACTAAACAAATAAGCAAATAACAATAATAACCCCCAAGAAGGGGAGGCATCAGTACCTGGAGTTGTTACAATATATTATCTAAACTGTCCACTTTTGAACAAAAATTATGAAGCCTATAAATAAAGTGTGACCCATACACCAAAACAAAAGAAAGCCATAGAAATTACCTGTGAGAACAACAAGATGTTGGCTTTATCAGAAAAATACTTCAAAGTAGATATTATAAACATGTTTACAAAACTAAATGAAACTATGATGAAAGAAATAAAGGAAGATATGGCAACAATTTGGCATCAAATAGAAAATATCATGAAGAGATAGAGAAAAAAAGAACAAAATGGAAAATTCTGGAGTTGAAAAGTACAACAGCTAAAATTAAAACTTTATGGGCTCAGTAGTAGGTCTGAATAGGCATAAGAAAGAATAACCAAGATTAAGGCACATTAATTGAAACTATGTAAAGCAAGAGGGAAAAGAATAAAGAAAAATGAAGAAAGCTTATGAGAAATGTGAGACATCGTCAAATACACCATCATATGCATAATGGGAATACAAGAAGAGGAGAGAAAGAAAGAAATAGAAAGTAAATTCAAGAAAATAATCCCTGTAAACTTCCTAAATTTACTTAAAAACAATAACCTACACAGCCAGGAAACTCAGTGAACTCCAAGTAGAATAAATGCAAAGAGATATACAAATATATCACAACAAAACTGATGAAAAACAAAGAGAAATTCTTGAAAGCAACAAGAGAAAAATGACTGGTCACTAACAATGGAAACCCAATAAGGTTAACAGCTGACTTCTCAGCAGAAACAATAGAAGCCAGTAGACAGTAGGATAACATATTCAAAGTGCTGAAAGTCAAAAAGGTCAAACAAGTCTCATATATCCAGCAAAATTTTCTTTCAAAACTGAAGGCAAGATAAAGACTTTACAGATAAAGAAACATAGAATTTGTTGCTAGCAAACCCATTTTAGAAGAAAGTCTAAAGGTGGTTCTTCAGGTTGAAAGCAAGAGTCCCAAGATAAAAATTCAAATTCAAACAAAAAAAAGCCCTGACATCAGTAACTATGTAATTATAAAAGACAGAATAAAGGTATATTTTTGTCCTGTCATCTCCTAACTGATTTAAAAAATTTGTATAAACTAATATGTATGTAATGTATTGTGGAGCCTATCACATATAGAAATGTAACATATGTGTCATATATTTGCCAATAACAGCACAAAGGAAGTGTGGGGAGTCAAGGTTTACTGGGATAAAGAAATGACTACAGATGGTAAAGTAATAATTATAACAATTTTTGGAGGTTTATAACATTAATAGAAGTAACATGTATAATAATACCACAAAAAGAGGGAAAAGGAAACAGATACATAGGACTAACATATCTATATACCACTGGAAATAAGCTGTCATAAATATGAAGCTGATTCTGATATATTAAGATGTATATGGTAAACCCTAGAGCAACCACTAAAAAAACTCTCAAAATATAGAACTCATATGATCATCTCAATAGACTCAAAAAAAACATTTGGTAAAATCCAGCATGATTCCATGATATAAAACACTCAACAGATTAGGACTAGAAGGGAACTTCCTTAACCTGATAAACACTTCTATGAAAAACCCACAGATAATATCATACTTAATGGTGAAAGACTAGATGCTTTCTTCCTAAGATCATGAACAAGATAAATATGTCTGCTCCAGCCACTTCTACTCAATACCATACTGAAGGGTCTAGTCAGATCAATTAGGCAAAAATAAAAAAGAAGTAGAAGACATCCCTGTTGAAAATGAAGAAGTAAAATTATTTCTCTTCACAGATGACATGATCTTGTATATAGAAAACCCTAAGAAACTCATTAAAAATTATTAGAACTAATAGATGAGTTCAGCAAGACAGAAGGATACAAAATCTAAATACAAGAATCAGTTGTATTTCTATACACTAACAATGAACAATGTGAAATTAAATTAAGAAGACAATTCCATTCACAACAGCAACTAAAAGAATAAAACACTTAGGATTGAATTTGACAAAAGTAGTGCAAAACTTATACTTCAAAAAATACAAAATATTGTTGAAAGAAATTAAAGAGGATTAAAATAATTAGAAAAGGTACCATGTTTATGGATTGGAAGGCTTAATATTGTTAAGATAATAATACTCTCCAAACTGATTTATAGATTCAACAAAGTCCCTATCAGAATCCCAGATGATTTGCTTGCAGAAATTGTCAAGCTGATTCTAAAATTCATAGAGATATGCAAGGAACCCAGAAAAAAACAAAACAGTCCCCAAATACTTGTCATAATAGCCAAGAAGAGCAAAGTAAAAGGACTTACACTTCCCAACTTCAAAATTTACTACAAAGCAATGATAATCAAGACAGTGTGGTACTGGCACTAGTTACAAAAGTTAACTCAAAATGGATCAAAGACTGAAATGTAAAAGCTAAAACTATAAAATTCTTAGAAGAAAACATAAGGTAAATCTTCATGATTTTGGATTTAGCAAAGGATTCTTAGGTATCATACCAAATATAAACAATAAAATAAAAAATAGATAAATAGGACTTAAAATTAAAAACTTTTGTGCTTCAAAGGACATTATCAATAAAGTGAAAATATAATCCACAGAATGGGAAAAAATGTTTGCAAATATATACCTGATAGGGACCTTGTATCTAGAATATATAAAAACTCTTACAACTCAATAATAAAAGGACAAATAACACAATTTTAAAGTGAGCAAAGGATCTATATAGGAAATTCTTCAAAGAAGATATACAAATGACCAATAAAGATGTTCAACATCCTTAGTCATTAGGGAAAGGCAAATCAAAACAACAGTGAGATATGACTTCATACTCACTAGAATGATTAGAATAAAAAAGTCAGATAACAATGTGTTGACAAGGATGTGAAATCAGAACCCACACCCACTGCTGATGGGAATGTAAAATAATGCAGTCACTTTGTAAAACAGTCTAGCACTTCCTCATGTGGTAACTCTATTAGGCAGAATTCTCACATGACCTAGCAATTCCACTCCCAGGTATAAATCCAAAGGAAATAAAGACATGTGTCCACATAAAAACTTGTACACTAATGTTTATAGTAGCATTATTAGTAATGGTTAAAAGGTAGAAAAAACCCAAATGTATATCAACTGATAAATGGATAAACAAAGTCTGTTATATTCATACAATGGAATATTACTCAGCCAGAAAATGTAATGATACATGTTATGAACCTTGTGGATGAACCTTGAAAACAAGCTATGCAAAAGAAGTTGGTCACAAAAGACCACATATTATGTGATTCCATTAATATGAAATGACAGGAACAGAGAAATCTATAGAGATGGAAAGTAGATTTGTGGTTGCTCCAGGACTGGAGTGGGAGAAGGAGGTGGAGATGATTGCTAAAGCATACAGGATTTCTTTTTGAGGTGATAAAAATAATCTGTGCTGATGGTTGCATGTGTCTGTGAATATATTACAGGCCATTGAATCGTACACTTTAAATAGGTGACTTGTATGTTTTGTGATTTATATCTCAATAAAATTGTCAAAATTTGAATATCTAATTATTCATTTATTATAAATATAAATACAATATTTTATCTGTTCTCCTATCCTGCAACCTTCCTAAACTCACTCATTGGTTCTAGGTGATTTTGTTTCTATTCCTTTGGGTTTTCAACATAGATAATCATGTTTTCTGTGAATAAACACAATTTTACTTCTTCCTTTCCAAACTGCATGCCTTTTATTTCTTTTCTTGTCTTATACCACTGGTTCCAGTCTTCAGTAAAATGAATAGAATTGATGGAGTAAACATCCTTATCTTTTTCCTTATATTTGGGGAAAAAGATTCAATCATTCAGCATTAAATATGTGTAAAGTGCAAGTTTTCCATGCATTCCCTTTATTAGGTTAAACAAGTTCTCTTCTATTTCTAGTTTTCTGTGAGTTTTTTTTTTTAAATCAATAATGACTGTCAGATATTTTCAAATGCTTTTTCTGTATCTACTGAGATCATCATATGTTTCTATTTATTTTTTATCATTGTGATATGCACCTTCTTCAGATCTGTAAAATTCTCTTTCTGCCCACTCCCTCCTCACCAGTACTCCTGGAACTCCAGTTTCCTTGGTCTTTCTGGTGTCTCAACTCCATTTTAATTTAAGGAGTCCTGTGAGTTCTCCCCTCTCAGTGCTGTGGCCTGCAAACTCACTCAAGGCAGTAAGCTGTGTGACCATAAGGTTCACCACTTTGTTTTCTGTCTCTCAGAGATCACTGGCTTTGTTGTCTGATATTCAGTATCTTAAAAACTGTTGTTTCCTATATTTTGTCTGGTTTAGAGGGCTGTTTCATGCAGGAGGTTACATCAAGTTTCTTTTTGTCCACGTTGGTGGTAGATGGAAGTTTTTCACAGATTGGTAATGAAGGGACTATATGTAGAGGTGGGTTGGCAGAGTTAAGGGAACCTATAGGGATACACTCAAGGATTAGTCCCCACCTGTACCTGCAGAAACAAGGAGGAGGCAGGTGCTACTGGAACCTGGGGAGTGTAACTAGAGAAGAGGGCCAACTGGGAGGAGCTGGGACCACAGGGGAAAATAGCCACTGCCATCACCTTGGTGTGCAGAAAAGAGTCAGCACAGCAGGCCTGACCACTGTCCTCTGGAAAGCCTACTTGCAGGGTTAACACTTGGCTGGTCTCTGGGAACTTGGATTTGAGAATTCCCCACCATCCTAACTGGTAAGAGTTGTTCACTGTGCCAAAGCTGTGTGCAAACAATGTGATTTATCCCGAACCTCTATTTTCCTTCTGGGAGTCTGGAATTTTGGTACAGGCTAGGCAGAGGTTGCCTGCATGGAACAGCCCCCAATAAAATCACTGGGACCTGAGTCTCCAGTGAGCTTCCGTGAGTTGCAAAATTTCACATGTGCTGTCACAACTTTTTATTGAAAGAATTAAGCACATCCTGTGTGACTGTCCTGGGAGGCACTTGGAAGTTTCTGCCTGGTTTTCTCCAGACATTGCACCATGTACTATTTCCTTTGGATGATTTTTCTTGGTAACTTTCCACTGTAATAAATCACAATCATGAGTATGACTATATGCTGAGTCCTCTGAGTTGTCCTAGCTAATCATCAAAACTGGGGTTCTTGGGGACCTCTGACATACTTGGCAAGGCAAGGAATGAGCAGGGGACATAAACACTCCAACTTCTTTCTCTTTCTGTGGCTGATTTCCTGATGGTGAGCAAGATTCACCTAGAAGCCAGAAGGCAGTGGAGTCTGGAGTGTGCAGAGCATTGAGGTGAGCCTCAAGAACAGAGCAGGGCAGAAGAGGGTGGGAAGTTCATGGAAGGGTTGGAAAGCCAATGGTGAAGCAGCACAGATACAGAGTATGCAGTTACTGTGTTCTCTGCTCTGTAGCAAAGTCCCTGGGACCTGGGGATATAATGCCAATGCATACATGGTCACACCAAAAAAATTAATTATTTAAACTTTAAAAGTTCAAAAGATAACATTCAAAATTAAAAAAAATCAAAACACAACATTGGGAGCTACAATACTGATCTAAAATTCTCCATAACTCTCCTCTTTGGTTGCCACTTTGAACTTTCAAATGCCTTTATTAGTGAAAAATGCTTTCAATGTCAATAAATTATTTAAACATCACTGTGGGAAAGACTAGCAAAATGACAATCATGGGATTAATCTGGAAACTTTCTTAAAGGAAATTCTGTGCTTTTAATTTAATTATAAAGAACTTTCATTTCGACCAACCCAGCATATTAAGAATTTGAATGATATTGACAATTTTCTTGGCCCTGTTACCAGCATTAATTTATCCATACAATAACTATTTTTTGCATACCCACCTTGTGGTAGGCACTGAACTAAGTATTTAGAAAATAACTTACATTTCAAAATGTAATTGGTTTTTCTTAGGAGGGAACAAATATTAGACCTTATAGAATCTGTGTAGTACTCCCAACAGACACTCTTTTGAACTACAGGTTAAAAATTTTTGTATGCCTTTGCAAAGATAAAACATCTTTCATATCTCAACACCTCCTACTTGATAAATAACAATTAAATTAAATTTTTAGAGTCAGTATTAAATATCACTGAACCCTCAGCTAATCGAATGCCTTCTTAAACAACCAAGGGGAATTAAAAGTCATGAAAAGCTTTTCTAACTGCGATGACATTCCAGAGGGGTCTAGAGGACATTCTGAGAAAACTGTAATTTTGTGGTGCTGTGTTTCCCAGTATTGACTGAAGCAAAGAAAATCCTTGGAAAATTCTAGGTCAGAAGTGAAGGGAGCCTCTGCCTGTCAAACAAGGGCTTCCCTGTGGTTCTCCAGGAAGCAGTGGTAGGCAGCAAGGGAGAATGAACTTTAGAATCCAGCACAGTACAGACTAACGGATGATAGCTTTTATCCAGTGCAAGCTCCCCTTTCCTCATCACCAGACCACCACCACTAGTTAGCCCTTTGGCTCTTAATTACCCAGAAGGAACATAAACCCTGATAAAAATCTGGCTGGAGCATAGACCTTGGAGTCATTATTCTAATTCCAGCTGGAATGTTTACTGTGTGATCTTGGCCAACTTACTTAACCTTTCTGAGCTTTTTTCACATCTGAAATATGGCAGTAGTGTTGATGATATAACCCATAGCATAGGTATGTGTAAACTGATTAACTCAATTAATATTATCTGCCTTTCTCTCATTCTTAGCAACTAAGATTGAAGCTATTGGTGCACAATCCCCTGCATGTTAATCAGAGTCCTGAAGACTTAAAACCCTTGAGTGTCTGAAGTTAAGGTTAAAAACTTCAGCCTACCAAGCAGTGTAATAGGTTAGTAGAGATTCCATCTGTTTTTGGTTCTTCACAAAGCTATCTGAATAATTTTTTTCAGTGTGCTAATTTTATTTTGAAATCCAAATATTGAGAAAAGTTGCAAATACTATACTGTATAAATTGTTGGGGTCTTTTTCCTGAATCATTTGAAAGTAAGTTGTAACCGGGATGCCCAGCACTCCCAAATACTTCAGTATGCATACTGACTGTCAAGGACATTCTCTGGGTAATCTAGAACAACCATAAAAAATCAGGACAATACACTGATACATTACTACCATCCACTCTTCAGACCCCACTCATTTTCACCAACAATGTCCTTTACAGCCAACCCAGGACCATGTGTTGCACTAAGCTGTCACGTCCTTTTAGTCTCCTTCATTCTGAAAGAGTTAAGATGTTGACCTTGAAGCCTGGCATTTTGTAGCACATGCCTCAGTTTGGGTTTGTCTGATATTTTTTCATAATTGGATGCCGGTTATGAATTTTGAGAATATTACAGAAGTACTCTGAGGTCTCATGCCTTCTACTGGGTGGTAAGTGATATGTATCCCATTCCAGGTGATGCTAAGTTTGGTCATGGTTGAGGTGTTCCAGTTTTCCCTTGTAATGTTATTCTTTCTCTGTTTGTGTCATTTTGTGAAAGGGTATTTGAGACTCTTTGATTATCCAATCCCTTATCAAACTTATACCCATTCATTTTAACACCTAGTGATGTTTCTTGGCTAAGTTAATTATGATGTTTGGCAAACTATGATGTTTGGCATTTACAGTACATTTATTATACATTTATTATTAGTATTATATTATAAAAAAAAAACGCTTTCTTTTCTCCCCATTTGTATTTTATTTGTTTTGTGATTACATCAGTATAGATTCATGGTTTCCTGTTTTATTAAAAAGGTTATCATCCCTTATTACCATTATTTATTTTGATATTCAAATTATTTCTGATTTAGTCAGTAGAAACGCCTTTGCATTTTCTTCTATGTCTTTTTGCCATGTCCCCATCTTTCTTTAAGCATGTCTTTACACTCTGACAAAATGTTTCAGGCTCTTTTATATTTGTCCTGCCCCAGCCCCAGAATCAACCATTTCTGCAAGAAGCCCGGATTCTTTTTAGTGGAGAATGGTATCTAATTCTGAGGATTTTCTCAAATCAAGCTCAATCAAGTTGCTGTTTATCTGGGTATTGATGACTATAGGCTGTGAGCTCATATTTGATTGACCATAATCTGAGAAGAATCCTCAGGGTTAAAGTAGGTTAGTCTGTAACATATAGCATTTTTGTTTGCTTTTGCTAGGTACTACCAAACGAGATCTACATCATCTCTTTTGAAGCTTAAGTTCAGATCCTTAACGCTGCAGTGGTTCAAAGTTTGGCCTCTTCTTTGCAGTGCCATTCTCACAATTAGCCTCAGATTTCTGTGTGTGTTTACCTGTTCTGTTCAGGTTTATGCTCATTATTTTACCACCTTTTCCCCTCTTTTCTCATGCTTGGAATTTTTCCCTACTATCTTAGGAGCCTAGCATGTCTGTTCTAGTGAGAGAATCCTTCAGAGTATCTAGAATCCCGCAGTGTCAGAAGCCCTTAATACCCATCATGAGTACCTACAGGTGATAATCCCCACACCAACCAGAGACTTTTAAAACGTGTAAATCGGATTACACTGCTTCCTGGTTGCAAAGTCTCAAATGGGTCTCCCAGCATACCGAGAACAAAAATCCAAACACCTTATCTTGGTGTCTCAGGCCTGCACGATCTGCTGGGGACTCTTTTTCGGGTTCTATGACCACTGTGTGCCTCGTCTGCAAGAGCATTCTCTGTATTCCTTCAACAGACCAATCTTGTTCCCACTTCAGTCTTGCACTGCATATTCCTTGCCTGAAATGCTCACCATTTCCCTCAAGCAACCATTCTCTCCTTGGCTGATCACGGCAGGACTGAATCTTTTTTGAAGTCCAATTGCAGCAATAATGTTGCTGTTTCAGCCTGGTTTTCCAGAGCCATTCTATTGAACGCTACTATTCTCTCACTCCAAGCCCCTATGTATCACATGTTTGCCTAATGGCATTTATCACTATTTGAATAATAGTAATCACTTTTAAGTTTCCTCTGTTTATTTTTGCTTCTTTCCTAGAATAGCTGGGAGAACAGAGGATGCTGAACCCCATGCTGAGAAGTCCTGGCACAAAGTAGTCACTCAACAGATATTTGTTGAATAAATAAATGAAAGAAAATTTACAGCTCAGAAATACTGATTTAGAATCCTTGCAAAGTACATTCTCTTCTCTTAGGAACATATATGAGGTACAGGTAGCAAGATGGAGCTAGGAAAACTAAGTGGGGAGGCATGGCCCTCTGCATCAGGGTTTTCAGTTGACAGCAGAGCCCCATGTCTTGTTCATTAATTTACCAGCGCAGCATTCAAAGAGTCCATGAAGGTCAGCTTTTGGCTTTGTCTGTCAGCCCAGAGTTTACCCTTTTATCCACTGAGCAAAGTAGTCTCTGCTTTTGCTTTCATTCTATCAGGTTTTTGTTGCTGTTGTTTGTTTTTTAGTACTCATGGAACTTACAAGACTTGGGACAAACACACACATACACACAAAAGCTAAAAAGTATTTCAAAAACACTCTCATTGAATCTATGTAGACATTCTTACTAGGGGCAGCATAGTAAAAGTCACTCTCTTGGGATCTAATTCAGAAAATGCTTTTCTGTACTATATTCTCAGGAAATGAAAAATTCATGACACTTTTTTGTGTAAAGCAGGAATAAGTTCAACTCTTATTTTTTGTTCTATATCAACCCTTTGCATGGCAATGTAAACTCTGACTCTTTCTGTGTACAGGATGCTGGGACTGCAGCCTAACCTCCACCTGGTTAATGAAAAAGTATTCTACTTACTCTCTGGCTCTTTCTTTTCCTTTCAGTCATGCATAAACTGGAAACTGAGAACTCATATAAATATGTTGCAAAAAGTCAAGTGTTTGGAAATGTCATTGTATTGGCAGATGTGGTTAGTCTTTTGAGCATGGCCAAAATGGTCCCTTGATAACTTCATTTTAACCTTACCAGTATTAATTCTTACTGGAGGGGGACTTCTGTCACATTCTTCAAACTATTTAGGACTGGAACTTGCCATGGATTTTCTAGGAATTCTCTGATTAGAATCAGGGCTCCAAGCAGTGTGTGCCTTCCTCCCACCAATTTTCCTCAATTAAAATTTTTTTTTAATTTAATTTTTCAAGCCTTACAGCAGACTTTAGGCCAACCAGCTGTGTTCCATATTGTAAAATGGTTTTGACTCAGGTTTGCGTTTTCACTCAAGCCTGTCACTAAGGGTTTTGCAAACCTGATTTTCCAACCATTCTCATGTATTTATGCACATGATTCATGGTGATGTACATGTGTAGTGTGCATAATGTTTGCTTTTGGTGGATATCAACTCCAAGAGACAAACCTTGGAAACAATTTTCTGAAGTCTGATTCTCTTATATTTATTGCCTTTAGGTGGTATGTAGTATACACCCAAAAAGCAAGATCAGTCATTATTATTCATCATCACGGTAGAAGAGGCAGCAGTAGCAATACTATCTTCTTCAAGTAAAAAATATAGTCCATTGTCACTAAATAATTAAAATATTTCTCTTGGACAGATTTCAAGGAAGTCACACAAAAGAAGACAATGTATTTAGATTTATTCTTGGGTAGTAAAGCAAGATCTTCACATCCCTCTGTTGGTGAAAAAGAATCTCATCCTGTAACTGTGAACAAGCTATAAAGGATTTATATAATACATAATTTGTCTGGTCTTTGTCCCAGGTTCCTGGCACAGAGTTTCTAAAACCCTTGGAATTTCCTGAGTGATAGAATGTCTTCATTATTCACGAGTCCCTTGAATCACCCCTGAGTTTATGTTAATGAGGTGATTGTGGTGGGTCTCTAGAGAGCTTCAGAATGGGGGTTGGTCACCAGAAAGACCAAGCACATGATTAGAGAGTTGGGACCTTGAGCCAACCTGACCTCCAGGGAGGGGAAAGGGAGCTGAATGGAGACAGAGTTCAATCACATGGCCAACGATTTAATCAATTGTATCTACTTAATGAAACCGCAGTAAAAACTATGGACGCTGAATCTCAGGGATGCTTCTTGGTTGATAAACACACTGATCTGCCAAGAGGGTAATATGCCCTGATTCCATGAGGAGAGGACCTTGGAAGCGCTCCCAGACCTCACCACAGTCTCTTCATTTGAATGGTCCTGAGTTGTATCCTTTCAAATAAAACTGTAATAGTTAAGTATAGCACTTTTCTGAGTTCTGTGCATCATTCTAGTGAATTATCAAACCTGATGGGGTCGTGAGAACTCCCAATTTTATTGCCAGTTGGTCATAAGTGGGGGTGACGTGGGACCCCCCTGAACTTGTGGCTGGTGTCTGAAGTAGGGTCAGTCTGTGGAGGATGATGACCTTCACTGTGGGGTCTGTGCTAACTCCGGATCGTCTGTGCCAGAACTGAATTGCAGTTACACCAGTTAGTGTCAAAATAAAAGTAAAATAAAAATCTTTGAAGCAGGGTAAAAGACCTAGTACACATGTCTGGGTAAAGCATTTAGAGACCTTTCGAGTGTGAAAGGGTGATTGGACAGACTTATAACATAGAAAGCACCCTTTCCCCTCCTCCTCATAAGACTTTAGTATCTATTTCCATTTATCGATATGGGTGGAGATTTGTTTTGTGTCTATAGAAGTTTTGGGAAGTCTGGGAACATGAATTGGTGCTTAGGAGCCAGAGTAAATTCCAGCAAAGAGTTGGGTTGTTCTCCCTAGGTTGTGTGGAATACACCTGTGCACTGGCTTCTTGAAATTTGCAACCTGAGCAACATCAAGAGGCATAAAGAATGGTATATTCATGATGAGTCCTGTATGCAGTGATGATCAGACTCCTCTAGTGGCTTTGGGACTGTGATGTGTTGACAAGTAGGACCTGGAGCTCCAGGGACAGCACAAGCAGTGCTGAGTGTTAACTGTGCCTGGCACCTTGGTTGGGAGCTCAAATGAGATACCACTTGGGGAAGCTTGGAGAGAGTTGGCTGACGGGGTTCCTGGGAGCATGCAAGGGTGGGCCTGGCTGTGTTGCTGTCCATGTGGATTCCTGTGTGGATGGAGGCCAATGAGGCTGGTGGCATTGGGATATAATGGAACTTTCTGGATGCATGACAAGGGGCTAAGGCCCCTTGGGGCTATCACTGGATGTGATTTATAAACAACATTTATTTTAAATTTCAGGCAGGCTTGGATGTGCTCCCCACCAGGCAACATAAAAGCCTGTGGATTAGAGCAAAGGAAGGCTTGCAGACAGAGCTGCAGGGAAAATTAAGTGCTGGAAAACCTGACTAGTTTTAGTCCAATCATGCTGCTGAGAGCTAAAAAACCTGGACAAAAAAAAAATCTGTATAAAGGAACCAGAAAGCTATCAGAAGAGCAAGGAGTTGAAGTCACAGAGCCAGGACAAGTGAAGCCAGTGTTTGGTGCCATTTTTCCTCTGGAAGCATGTATTCTGTGCTGTTAAATACAAGAGCCACTAGTTACATAAGGGTTTTGAGCACTTGAACTGGGGCTAGTGCAACTGAAGGACTGAATTATTTATTTATTTATTTGATTTAATTAATTTAATTTGATTTAATTAATCTATAGCTAAGTTTAAATAGCCCCGTTCAGTTATTAGCTGCCCTACTGCATATCACAGGTCTAGAGGTCCATGAGGTCCTGGGGAAAGCAGGGTGGCAGAATACGAATGCTGGCTTGTCCTAGAGTAACTGTTCCAGAGAACTTAGGGGGATTAGTTTCCTTCTCTGTTTTCAGTTTCTTCACCTATAAAAAGCATAGAAATAAAGGTATTTCATACAATTGTTTCATATATGAGTGCCTGCCCATAGTAGACATTCAATAAAGGTTAGAAAGTCCACAGATAATGAATTAGAAAATGATGAGTTACATCATTTTTGAAAGGTGAGTTTTCTTGTCTTCCAAAACAAATGCCAATGTTCATGTTATTGAACTTATTTATGCTTGTATTTCTTTCAAAAATATATTCACACATTATATTTGGAAAATAAAAATATATTTCACAATATAGATGCTCTAAAGAAACTGCTTTCTTAAGGAGCTGCCCAAGGTTAGCTACACTATCCAATAAATATATCTCGACTTTACCTTCAGATGAAGGACAAAAAGGGTCTTCTTACCACTTGGAGTCATTTTTCTCATTTTTAATGATAAAAAAGTAAGTCCAGTCATCTGCACAAAGTAGCATGTTCTGGTACACACAAGCTTGGGAAGACTCTTTCAGAGACTGTCTTGGTGTTGAAATGGGGACCATGTTTACTGCTCTGTGGGCAAGCAAAACAGTGCTTCTCAGGGCCACTTCCCACTCACGAGTTAAGAGCCCGCTTGTGATTGTGCTTCAGGCTTGTCACCATGAGAGACAAGCAGAATATAATGTTCAACTGCTTTTGATCACAAGAAAAAAGACTTCCTATGGTAATTATGGACTTCAGCAGTGCACTAGCAAAGAGTGTTTGCTAATGCACAAAGATTCTGCTGAGAAATGACCTTGTGCTTGGGTAATGCTCTTTGCACCAGACCAAATCATTCAAAGCTGTAAATGATACACCTTCCTTTTCAAGAATAAAGAGATGCTTGGGAAAGACATGGAAAAGGGTAAATGTGAGGATTTTTAGCACAGGAAATCAGGCAAGGAAATAACAGAAAAAGAAAAAGAGAAAGGAAATCAGAAACTGTACCTACATAAAACAAAACAGAAAACTATTTAAATATTTATAAGTAGGCTTATTCAAGTAATGATTCAAGGTGGTTTACAAAAATACAAACAATATTAAGATTTAAAAAAAAAAATAAAAGGAAGGGAAATGGGAACCAGAGAATAAGAGCAGGGTGTCAGGGGCCAGGTCAGTTCCAAGGCTTGCCCAAGGCCCCACAGCTAGTGGTGGTGCAGGAGCTGGAACTCAGAGTTCAGAGTCTGGTTTCAGAGTCTGCACCTCTCTTAGCATAATAAAAACAGTTGGTAAAGGACAACTAAAGAACAGCTGATACCCAGGTGAATGCTGTTGAATCTGGTGGTGTCTTCAGAGTGCTATTTCTTTTCATGGTCTTCAAAGTGAGTCTCATCACAACATCATTCAGTAATTTATTTGGAATATTCCTCCAAAGAGTATTTTATAAAAAGAGGAGAAAACCTGGAAAAGATGCAGACCTGGAAAAGACCAAGAATGCCTCTTGGTACCGTGGACTCTGCCTCCTTCAAGGGACAGTTGGCCTTGCAGTCTTTGATACTTGGAGCTGCAGGAGTTCATCCATGAACTTGGCCTCCATAAGAGGAAGCCATCCCTCTCTGGTCTCCTGACTATTCAGGAGAACACTTTTCCTTCTTCCTCCGGAACCCTGGGTTTGTTTTTTTACCTGAGGATACTTAGTCACGTTGATGATTGCACTTAGCTGCTAGTGTCAGATGCTGAAAGCTGAATCAAGCCACAGCTCCCCTCTAACTAGTCCCAAACTCTGCAGTGAGTTTTTGGAACTGATCTGGCCCCTGACACCCTGCTCTTATTCTCTGGTTCCCATTTCCCTTCCTTCTACTTTTTTATTTTTAATCTTAATAGTGTTTGTATTTTTATAAACTGCCTTGAATCATTACTTGAATAAGCCTACTTATAAATATTTATATAGTTTTCTTTTTTGTTTTATGGAGATACAGTTTCTGATTTTCTTTCTCTTATTCTTTTTCTGTTATTTCCACCTAGGACGCAGGGCAAATGGAATTTTGATAAAATGCTGTCATGCAGTTCTGTTAGGTAGAAATCAAAGAGAAAACAAAACATATCTATCCTTAGCTTCTGGCTCAAGAATTTTCTCAAAGAAAGATTTTTCACCTGGCCCTGACCTGTTAAACACAGGTCAGGATACACCCTGAACACCTGTAAGTCAAATGTGTTTTTCACCTCTTACCTTCTAGTCAGTGAGGAGGTGAATTCAGAGGGTGGTGTAGAAACAGAGGCAACGGCAATGTTGACATCATTTTCTCATTCATACCTTCATTTATTTAACAGCTATTTATTTTTGCATATCTTCTACTACTGTACACATTTTTTCTAAGTGCTTGACATACATCAGGGAATAAACGAGGGAAAAATCCCTGCCCTACGTAACAGGAGGGGGAGGAAAGAGAAATAAACAATAAATATCCTAAATGAGTATAAAAGTAAACACATAGGAAAACATAACTAATAAATAGGCATAGGATCAGCAAACTACAGCCTATAGGTCAAATCCCAACTACTCCCTATTTTTGTACAACGGCTAAGAATTAGTTTTACATTTTCAAATGGTTGAAAAATTATCAAAAGAAGGATAATATTTTGTGATGTGTGAGAATTATATGAAGTACAAATTTCAGTGTCCATAAACAGAGTTCTTGGAACACAGCCATGTTAATCATCTACATAGTGCATTTGGTTTTTTTGCTCTAAAACGGCAGTTTTGTAGTTTCAACAGTGACTGTGCAAACTGCAAAGCCGTACATATTTACAATAAGGCCCTTTAAAGAAAAGATTTGCTGCCTGTGCTGTAAATGATATCCTCTGACCACAATGTAAAATAATTATAATTAGTAATAATATTTTGCCTGCAAAACAATCCTAGACACTTTCTGTTTAAGGGATATCCATTATAAAAACTGTAAAATATATAGAACTAATCAAGAACCTACATATCAAAACATGCAAAAGACAATGTACAGAGAAACAGTCAATAGAATTAAATAAATTTATGAAAAAGAAAAAGAGACTGAAAACTAATGAGTCAAGTGTTCAACTCAGGAATTTGAAGAAAAGAGAGAGAGAATAAGAAGTCATTAAGGAATTAAAAACCAAAAATAGCAGGGAGAATTAAAAGCAGAAGCTAATTTTTGAAAAGAAATGAAGTCTACAAACTCTGGAAAGTTTATTTGGAAGAAAAAAGAAAACAACAAAGGCCACTGGAAGGAAAGCAAGACTTGGATGCAACTGAACCACAGGTGAAAAATCATAACCAAGTATGATGACAGTTTTATGCCAATAAATTTTAAAACCTAGACAAAATGTTCATTTTTCTAGAAAAATAAACAACAAGGTCCTACTGTATAACATGGGGAACTATATTCAATATCATGTTATAAACCATTAATGGAAAAGAAAAAGATTGAGTATAGAATAAATAATAAACATGGATAGATCTATAGCCATAAAAGAAATTAAATCAACAGTCAAAATCATTGAACAAAAAAATCACAAATATCAGATGATTTTATAATTGATATTTACTACTGAAAACCTACAGCAAATATTACTACTTAGCAGGAGAAGATTAGAAACAGTCCCTTTAAAATCAGGCATGAAATTGTGCTGACCACTTTGACAGTTATAGTCAGCTTTGTTCTGTAGGGCCTGGCCAGCACAACAGGACGGATGGGGAAAGAGACATACAATTGGAAAGAACAAAAATCAAAACCATTTTTTGCAGATGATGTATTGTCTATATGGAAAATGCAAGAGAAGGACCCATAACCACAGAAGAATGTTATTTTCATAATATATGAAGATTTATGCAAATCAGTAAGAAAAAGGCAATCATCTTAGTCCTTTGGGGCTGCTATACCAGAATACCATACACTGGGTGAATCACAAACAACAGAAATTTGTTTTTTACAATTGTGGGGCTGGAAGTCCGAGATCAAGGTGCCAGTGGATTTGGTGTCTGGTGAGGGCTGCTTGCTGGTTCATAGATGGCCACCTTCTTGCTGTGTGCTCACATGGTGGTGCGGTGAGGAAGCTCTCTGGGGTCTCTTTCACAAGGACACTAATCTCATTCAAGGGGGCTCTACCCTCATGACCTAATCACCTCCCAAAGGCCCCACCTCCAAGTTCCATCACACTGGGGGTTAGGTTGCCACATATGAATTTGGGGTGGAGGGCACACAGACATTCAGCTATAGCACAGGGCAACAGAAAAACAAATGGGCAAAAGTTGGGATTATTCTTCCAAAACAAAACCTGAATGGTCAATGAATGTGTGAAAGAGGCTTAATCTCAGTAAAAATTTCTGAAATGTAAATAATAAATGAAATAGTTCACACCCATCAGATTGGAAAAAATATTGGGTCTGATCATTCCAAGCATTGGTAGGATGTGGAGTGGTGAGTCGTTTAGCAATATGGTGGGAATTCAGTGCTAGGTATATTTCTCAGAGAAGTATACTTATGATCACATAGAGACCTAACAAAGGTGTGTGTTTGTAACAGAAGAAGTCTGAAAACCACCTAGTTGTCCACCTATAAGGAACTGGATAAATTGTTGTATATTCTTACAATGCAATAATGTTTGTCAGACATAACGAATACGCTAAGCCATGGGTATCAACATAAAGCCATCTTGAAAACACTTGTTAAAGGAGGAAAGTCAATTATTGTGAAGGAATGTGTACCTTCATACAAATTTAAAACACACACTACAATATTATAAATTGCTTTTGAATACTTAATAGTGATAATTTGGTTTTGAATACTTAATAGTGAGATAAAGGTATAAAAAAGGGGGTCTGCTAAATCCCTACGCACTTCAGCAGAGGGGTTCCTTCTGGGCAGGAAGGGGCACGGATCTCACCTGTACAGGTGAGGGTATACTGAAGAAACAAGTAATTGTGGCAAAGAGTTAATGTGGGACTCATAGTGGTGAGTAGGTGACACATTATTGCCTGTACTGTGGTTGATTTATTTTTTGTGGAAGAGAAGAAGGAGTGAGGGAGAGTGAGAAGGCATAGTTCATGGCAGTTGTGAGGGTCTGGTTCCCTGTGCCTCTCCTTGGGGCCCATGTTAGCAGCCACACTCTGCAAAGATGGTGAAGTGAAAACCCGCAGGCTAAGTGAGGTAAGGGGGAGGTGCTCCCAGGGCTGCCCAGGACGAGGCAGGGGGAGTGAGCCTGGGCCCTTGGGCTCAAGCGGACCTCTGGGGGAGACCTAGGCCTCATATGGGCTCTATTTCTCTGTAAGAAGAAAGAAAGCACTGGTTGGAATGCACAGCCCTTTTTAAGGCCCCTTTTGGTGCTCCTAGGAACCAAAGGTCTGGGGCAGGAATCCCTAACCTCATCCCTAAGGCAGAGCTTCTTGGATGGAGCAATATTTGAACTGTCAGGAGGGTTTGTGAAAGCACGGATGCTGACCACCCCCCCCCACACACACACACAAACAGAGGCCCTGACTCAGCAGGCACAGGGTGGGCCCCACAATGTGCATTTCTCACAAGTTCCCAGGGGAGGTGGGGAGGAGTGTGTGTCAAGGCTGCTGACTCAGGGAACACACTTTGAGAAACACTGCTCTCATCACAATTATCCTGCACCCCTCTTCACCTTTTGGAGGGGGGAGGTGGGTAAGAAAGAGGGCAGGGACACTGTGGGTTCCATTAAATACAGGAAGGGAGGTGGGAGCAAGACACACCCACACACAGGGTGGAGGTGGGGACGTGGGTCCCTCTCTGTGGCAGGAGTTGGCCTGGTAGGGAGGACAGGCACCCAGGATTGCAGACTGAGGCCTGACGTTCACTTCTGCAGCTTTGCGATGATTACTCTTGGACGGGACCTCAGGAGCTCAGATGTGTAAAGTGGACAACTTTCCTTGCGCCTCACAGCCTTCATGAAGACATACTAGTGAGTGGTTTCTCTCCGCCTTGCTTCTCAGGCTCTGCCAAATTCTGGCTCTATGCTTTTTCTAGGCAGTAAAGGGAGCTTCCACGGATGTGGAGGAAGACAGCCCCAAATGAGAAAGAAGGACTGAAGAAAAAGAAAGAGACTTAGCTCCCAACCGGTTAGCACCCAGTTGAGATTGTTGGCTCTTAGGAAATATGGGGGTTCTGTTTGTTTTATTTAATTTGATTTCCATTTGACAGCTGCCACAGAGATACGCACAGTTTTAATTATCGTGAATTCAATGAGATCTCCATGTTGTTCTTTTTGTTGTGTTGTTTTTGTTGTTTTGGGTTTTTTTTCCTAGGCACTGAGTCAGACATCTTACTTTTATTATCTCCTTTAACCTTTTTTGTTGTTGTTGCGGTATAGTTGATTAACGATGTTGTGTTAGTTTCAGGTGTTCAGCAAAGTGATTCAGTTGTACATATATATGTATCTATTCTTTCTCAAGTTCTTTTCCCATTTAGGTTATAACAGAATATTGAATAGAGCTCCCTGTGTGATACAGTAGGTTCTTGATGGTTAGCTGTTGTATATTTAATGGTGTGTATATGTTAATCCCTAGCTCCTAGTACATATCCCTCTCCCCACCCAGTGTTGTTTATGGGGAGGAAGTTTCGTTTCTGTGTGTGGCACTGCAATAAGCCACTGAGGCCGGCCCTGCAGCAGGACACAGCATGAAAGAGACAGTCCTGGGGGTGGGGCTCAGGTGCTGGATCCATCCTCACCTCATGGATGGATGACCCTTGAACAGCCCTGAGCCTCGCTGTGCACAGCTTGGGCAGGTGTTTTGGGTGCTTGGAAATACCAAGAGTAAATGGAGGTCTTGGCATGTCTTCCGGACATTAGAACCAACACAGTGACTCAGCCAAACCTGGCCAGGGTGCTTGGACGCTGTGACGTCTGTCCAGCAGACAGGGTTTGCCATCACAGACCTGGAAAAATGATAAAACAAAGATCCAAGACAGTTCACTGCAACCATGTATGTGGAACAAGCTGACCCTGCCACAGCTCTGCTCACCTGGTCCCAGGGCAGAGATGTCAGGAGTGGTCCTGTAGCTCTCCCCACTTCTCCACACAGCGTGGCCCCCTGCCCACACCTTCACACCACAGGCACGTGTGAGGTTCTTGGGATGATGCATAGTGGCAGGAATGCTTGCCTCCCCAGGGATCTGCAGTGACCCCCCCAAGGCCATGACCATGACATCCCCTTGGCATGCACACATCGTGCCAGGCAGTATCTGGCACTCAGTGCTCCCGGGTCTCGGTGTGATAAGCTGATGAGTTAATTAAAAAGTAATGGTGGGGAAATGTCACCCTCATGGTGCTCTGCTCCAAAGCCCACCTGGTGCAAATCAGGCTGCAGGAAGCCAGGTCACAATCAGATATGACTAGACATGGAGAAGAGACCTGCTGTCTGATAATGGGGACCCTCCCATTCCAGCAAATCAGCCAGGGGGCTATGGGGTCCCTGCCAGGTGGACCTAAGGACCACATAATCTTTGGCACCCAGTGGCAGCCTGCCCTGTAGTTTGCAAAAGACCAAACCCCAACAAAAACCAAAAACTCATGCCAGTGCCTAACCTGCTTGCATAAAGATGGTGTTAAGCTGAGTTTTGTCTTAGCAAGCCTCCTCATTCATGTGGGAGAGAGGATCATGAAGGAAAAATAATGGTGGCAGAGGGGTAGGACGTCAGGACAGGGAAAGAAAATGACAGTTAAGGAAGCCTGATTTACCAGTGACGGATTCCAAGCCATCTGATCCCAGGCACTCTACCATCCTTGTTATGGTGAACTTGGCTGAACCATGGAGCCCAGATGTGGTCAAACATTATCCTAGATGTTTCTGTGAGAGTGTTTTTGGATGAGATTAACATTTAAATTGGTGGACTTAGAGTAAAGCGGATTGCCCTCAATAATGTGGGTGGGCCTCATCCAATCAGCTGAAGAGAACAAAGACTGACCTCCCCTGAGCAAGAGAAAATTCTGCCAGCAGACAGACAGCCTTCACACTACAACTGCAACATTGGCCCTTCTTGAGTTCCCAGCCTGCAGTCTCACTCTGCAGCTGACCCATGAGGGATGGCTGACCAGTCAAGCTTGGGATGGAGGAAAAAGTTAAGCAAGGAGCACTGAGAGATTCCAGCAGATCCCATGTATGTTTGTTCATCTTTCCAAGGAGAGACTCCATTCCTTTCATCAGATTTTCAAAAGATTGATCTGTGGACAAAAGAAGGTCAACGATGAAGGTGAAAAGTATAAATGGGGAAGCTTGTGAGGGGGAGAAACAATTTAATGGATTGAGGAAAATAAGGGAGGAAGGGCAATTCAAACATGAGACAAACAATCCTATTAAAGAAGTGTAATTTCTTCTTTGTTTCTCCCTCTCTGCAGGCATGCGGACATATTATTGTTTGTTTAAAAACTCAGAAACTTAAAAAAGACCATAGCTGCATTTTAAAAAATCAATGGGTGTCTCTTCCAGGAATCTCCACATCTATAATCTGCAGAATCTACAGTTTTCTAAAGCTGAACTGTTTGGTTTAGACTGAGGCATTCAGAAATGAAGAGAAATGTTGTTTTTTCTTTCCCTATTTCACCCAAACAGTAGCAATGCTCCTTATTTTGGCACTATTACACCTTGAAGCCCAGTTACTCAAGCAATGTTTGGTCAATAAGACAATACTCACATAAGATTTATTCATCCATCTAAAACTATCATCCAGGGCTATTACATATGCCACAAGATTCATTTATAAATCAATCAGCAAGATATTACTTAATTAAAATCTCCAGTGAGCACACAGAATTTACAGTTTTTAAAATTTTAGATTGCACTATTAGAGTCTTGTCTAAAATTCCAAAGTGTAAATTCCATGCTCTGCATTGCTCTCAATAAACATTTCATTGAACAAATGACAGTAACAAAAGCAGACAGTATGCTTTGGGGACCTGCCAAAGGAGCAGAATAGAAACGATCCCCTCTGAATATTCACAAAGTTCTCCCCAGAGTTGCACTGGCCAGAAAGATGGAATCGTTTTCCGGAAAATTTGATGACTACTATTAACAACAGCAGCAGTAGAATTTGCCAAACACTGTGCTAAGCAATTTACATAAATGCCAGTTCACATTATTTTTCTTATGGAATCTTCCCAGCAACCCCCTGAAACTAGTGCCACGATGACTCTCTGTTTCAGAGGAAAGCCTGGGTTCAGAGATGGTGGGCAAATGCCCAGCCCCCCAGTGGAGACAGAGCACAGGGAGGATTTGGACCTAACCAGTCCACACTGGACAGAACACATCTGTCCCGTATTCACTGCTGATCTGAATGGGAACAGAGGGGAGAAAGAACCGAAAGCATGGAGGGGGAGCTCCCTATGGGGCACTGGGTGAACAAGCTGTAACTCACAGCCTTGTCTAAATGTTTGCCTGGGAATCTCAGACCCAGAGGACCCAGTGGCCTACGAGTTGCTGTGTGTAGTCTGAGGAAATAAGGCATTTGTCTGACTATTGTTAATTCTGCATGAGAATTACGGCTCCCTCTAAGACACTCTGTATGGTTGATGACGTTTAGAGCAGAGTTTAGGTGGTGTGTTTTTAGTTTCTTTCTTGTCTGAAGTTGTTCTTGGTTAACAAAGAGGCCCCTCTGTTGAGTTTTAATAGTCAAATTAACATCTTTCGTCACTCTCTGGCAATGTTTCCAGAGTGTTCCGTAAGCTATGATTTGCCCCAAAGGCGAGAATGACACGTTGGCTTGGGTGTGTGCAGTTGGTACTGTTGATATTCCCTAGGAAAGTCAGCTGTGCAGCTCTGGCTGCAGTAGACCACATCAAAACTCTCTGTGTGAATTACCATCCTGGGTTGGGTAGTTGCTCCAGGTTCTGCAGGGGCTTGCTTTAGCACTGCAACCAACATCGCCTCCAGTCCAGACATCATTAAAACTCATACTCAGAAAACAAGCTGGGAACACTTCCATGTTGGCATCGAGAAATGACATGTGCATATTCGTCCTGGAGAAGATTGTTTCAAAGAGGGCCCCTATCTAGTAGAGAGTTGTTTTTGGCTGATGCATTTGGGATTTGCAATCGAGAAGACAGATTGATTGAACTCTCTGACATGGATGCTCAGTACTACCTCTAGCCATGACTTTGTCACAGTAACATAGCATTCCATGGCCTGTATCCACAGCCACCTCCATCACCCACCTCCAGCCCCAAGCTCAGCAGTGACACACCAGTCATGCAGATCAGGCATCCAGGGCTGCTTCCTGTGGGTCCTGACCATCAAGAACACCTTATCTCCTGTGAAACCAACATTTGTTGCTGAAATGATAACAGCCAATCATTATTCAGTTCTCATTAGGTGTCAGGCACTGGCTTAGGTACTTCAGGCAAATTGATTCTTTACAACAACTGCATGAAGTATAGGTACTGCTATCATTCCCATTTGACAGATGAAGAACAGAGGCAAGAGAGGTTGAATAGCATCCCCATGTTCACAAAACTAAGCAATGGCAGAGCTCAAATTGATGCCAGCTCTGATAGCACCCAAACCTGGCCCTACCTTTCTGGTGCCAGTGGCCACTGGCATCCTCCCCGCCCAGGAAGTGACCCTGGAGATTGACTTAACACAAGGAAGCTCTTGCTAGCACCTTGAGTAGTTAACAGGTACTGACGAGTCTTTGACTCCTTGGTTCAATCTTCAGAGTCTTCTGCTAGTAGCATCCTGGATAAGATGGATATTGGAGGCTGCAGCATGGACTTAAGTTGAGACACTTGGACCCTGGTGGACACAGCTTGAACCCTGGCTCTGCTGCCAACTAGCTGTATGACCTTGCTTAGTGTCTTCACTGATAACATTGGGATAATAATAATACTTCACCTACAGCGTTGTCATAAGGCATAACAGAACCACTTTGCTATACACCTGAAACTAACACAACATTGTGAATCAACTATACTTCAATTTTTAAAAAATAAATAAAAGAATAAAATTTAAAAGGAAAAAAAGGAATAATTGAGAAAAAGCATCTAAAGTGGACTTAGGTGTACAAGAATGGTGGCTATTTTGAAATGCTAGACCTTTAGGCAGTGGCCCTGTCCTAAAAAGTAAGTTAACCTTGGGCATAAAATAATATTTTAAATGAAAATTATTTTATGTTTATGAATTTTGAAAAAAGAACTATAAAGTTCCTTGTGACAACACCATAGCTATGCTGAGTTTTCCAGCATGTGAACAGCAGGGTATGGGAGGAAACCATCTCAGGTGTCTTTGGTTTGAATTTTGCTTTCATGAACCCACATGCTTTGATTTGGATTCTGTGGGTTCTACCAAGGGCCACGCTGGGTGCCCCACCCTCTGAGGTGACAGTGTGAAGAGAGCCGTGGGCAGAGGCAGCTCATTACACCCTCCTCTGAGATGGAGTCCCACACTCACCCTTTCCACTCCCACAGCTGCCCAGCCAGTTGTCCAAGTTGGCACCAAGAGCCCATCTCTTTGCCAAAGGAGAAAATCAGGTAGATCAGGGTGTCCCACCTTGGCAAATCTCAAGGAGCATATCCCATCCTGCAGCAATTTCTCTAGTGGACCCGCAGCCCTTGACTTCACCTGTGTAATGAAGCATGTATGAGCCAAACATAGGAGCTGGGAACACTTTTTTCCTGCTTCCATCCAAACTGGGGGGTTGCTGCCATTCTCATTTCTGTAAATGCATTCCCCGAAATAGTAACCACACGGTATTTTACAGTATCCCAGATGACATGGGCCATGCTTGCTGAGACTACGTTTTATAGCACCTGTCATGGAGGGGCATGGATGGGCAAGAGTGAGCAAGGCCAGGCTGGGGGAGGGGAAGTCTTGAGCACTGCAGACCCATGGATGAGGAGGGGAAGCAGAAACTGGGTTATCAGTGGAGGGCATTCAGAAGACCAGAGTTGGTGTCCAGACACCAATGCCATCAATGGAGGACATTCATAAGACCACAACTGGTGGAAGCCAAGGCTCCAGGAGGTAGCTCACAGAACAGATGATGGGATCCAGAGACCAGGAATAGAGAAGATGTAGTGATCCAGGCAGGCCACTGGTAACCTTGGACCTTTAGCAATGGTGGGAGGTGGCAAGGTCAACGGTAGGGACCACATGCTGGTGGATTGTGGTGCAAAAGTGGGTGCTTCATTACAGAGAAAAGGTGCAAGTCCAGGCCCCAGAGTAGGCCCAAGCTCACCAGAGACTAACCACAAGTTCAAGCCTCATATATCCACTCATCATCCATCCATCCATCTACCCATCCACTCATCCATCCATTTATTCTTTTTGATCATTTGGCATAGTACTGGGGATAAAACAAAAAGATACACAATGAAATTTAGTTTCTCTTCTTATAGCTCGTTGCTCAATGCAGAGGGGGGAACAGTGCTGAGTCATTTGAACCAAGGAAATACCCCCTTCTCCAGTGACTCCCACCTCCTGCCTCCCCGTGGGAGCAGTAAGCGTCCTGTCCATTATACTTGAGTAAACACAGCGAGGAAGGATGGGAAGGCAGGGGCCAAACAAGTCATCATAACCTCTCCCTAGTGGGATGTGGGATCCATTTGAGGGTGTCCTAACCCTTCCTGTCCATTAAAAAAATAAAAAGAAATAGTAGCAGTCAGAAGAGCACTGGAATTCAGAAACCCAGTGTATTATTTTTCTACTGCTGCAAAAAAATATTACTACAAATTTAGCAGGTTAAAAAACCAGACATGTATTATTTCACATTTTCTGTGTCAGGAGGATAAAATTTCCTGCCCCACCAAATTCACAGGACTAATGATAACATTTCCTATTATCCGTCTATTATCTAGAGTATGCAGATATTTTATGTGCGTTATCTCTAACTGACCTGAGACACCAACAAGAGAGTAGGGGTTTTTCAGATGTGGGAACAAAGACTCAGAGAAATTCTACCCACTTCCTGCTATGCATTCTTGCAAAGCAAGCCTGGGGGGTAAACTACAAATCCTGTTTTAGCCCATACGGCATTGGCGTTGAGGGGACTCGTGCTGCCTGGGATAAAGGGGAGGAGAAGGTCTGGCTGGGATGGTCAGGATCCCGGTGCAGCCAGCCTTTTTCCAGCCTCGATAGTTAATGTCAATATTATCTTTTACAGACATTAAAACTAGCTCTGGCTTCCCTTTGGTGTGTGGATAACAATAATTATTATAGGAGAAGTTATCTGGCAAATAACATTGTTAAAAGTGACAACAATGGTAAAAACATTTTCAGAAATGTTTTTCTTTCCTGACGATCACAACCATTCAGGGACCACAGACCATGTCCTGTGACACTGCCCTGCATTTCTTCTCCATGTGCATGAACACATGAAATGGAGGTTCTCTTTACCTAGACAACTTAGATGTCCTCCTCTGCCAATTGACAGAATGAGACTTTTGAACCTCCTGAAGAACAAAATCTTTTCTAGATTCCAGGATAACATGTTTTTTGAACAAATGTTAATGCTCTTGTGCTTTTCACTTTCTCTGATGTGACCTTCTTTCTCTCAGCTTAGACATTTATAGATGGAGAGCAAAGAGAAAGAGGCAATGGATATCTTTTAACTTCCAAACCAGACTTTTGAAGCGCTAGGTGAAAAAATGGTCTCTCAAGCCAGGCTTTGCAAAGAAAGAGGGAAATTTGAAATTCCCAAAGTAGCCTTCAAATATTGAGAGCAAAGATGAGGTCTGACTGAAGTGTCCTTTCAACCTGGGTAGAGAGACCCAAGGCTTTGCATTAGGGAGGCAGAGAGGGGCCCCCTGCCTAGAGATGAGCAAGGGGAGGTGGAGTGGAGAGAGAGAGAGGTTTAGAGGGAAGGACAAGGCCCAGTGGGGATGTTATCAGCCCCCCATGAGAAGATGCAGACCTGGGACGGAGTGAGGGGGTGCAGGACACAGAGTGGGCTTGTCCTTGCTCTAATTAGGGAAATTTCAGGGGATTTTCTCCCAGAGCTACTCCCGTTACCTCCGTGGGGGAGCCACAGCCAAGCAGAGGTGGCAGAGAGTGAAGCTTAAGATGGCAACCTCATCCAGGCGCCCCTTCTTCTCTATGGAAACTGGGGGACAAGGGCTGTGGCTGAGGTTGCTGGCTAGAGAGCTCACGGGGACACCGGAGAGGCACACAGGGACCTCAGACCAGGAGCAGCATCAGAGATCTGGTGAAACCACTGGACCAGCGGGCAGACCCTGGACCAGCAACCCTCTTCCAGCACCACAAGGTCTGGAAGCACCTCCCTCAACCGGATGCCCTTTGGGACCAAGAAATGGATGAGGCAGCTGCCGAAGGGCACAGGCGTCTCCCATAGCCAGTGCCCCACAGCAGACTGAGCAGGTGCTTGGAAGAGTCTAGCCAAGCCCAAAGGAGCTGGGAGTCATTGGTAGGCTGAATTCCCCCGTTATCACTAGACTGACTGTGAGATCAGTCAGAAAATAAAGACAGTTACATTTGTTTCCTGTACATGGGCACCACAGTATGTAATTTTTTCCAAGCTACTTCAGGATTAAAAAGTATTTTGCAGCTGAGGACCAGACACTGTTGACGGTGCGAGCCCTGAGCTTGCAGAAGAGGCAAGGTCCCCATGTCCCATTTCAGAGCCGTTTAACTTCACAAAGAAGAGAGTGCGTGTCTAAACAACTCCTGTAGGTGTCTGTGGTGGGGGGGGTCTTTGCAGCACGGAGAAGGGAGGGGAGGAGGTGACAGTCCCACCTTCAGCAACAGTGATCTGGGGACCGCAAGTGGGATGTCTGAGCTAACAGGACAGGGATGGCCAGCCCAGAATTTCAGTCTCTCCAATATCACCAATAGGAAACTGCAGTTCTGTGCATAACAATTTAAAAATCAGAGCCAGGATTTAAATTGAGGTTTCCTGATTTCCAGGTGAATCTTCTGAGCAGATTGCCCAGGCGCAGGGTAGGATGGAGGACCTGGGATGGCTCATTCTCTGTCTTCCTCATGGTTTTCTGGTGGGAGCCAGCCCTTCCAGCTTTCCTAACCGGGATGGATCAAAGCCAGACAGGAACATAGTTGTCAGCCTCAGGCATCCAAAGAACCCTCCAGCCTACAGGAGTCTCTAGGTCCCCTTATCTCCTTTTTATAGGGAACCCTGCTTATGAAAGGGAACATCCCAGGATGCAAGTTTGAATCAGCCTTATACTAAAAGTCAAGTTCTGTGCCACTGAGAGCCATAACTGGCTCCTCAGAGAGGCAGCTCTTGCCAATCAAGCATCGCCAGGAATGACGAGCTCATAAATGATCCTCGGGAGCACCGTTAATTACCCAGTGGGCAATTCCAGGCCTAGTAGGGATCTGACATGTCCTTGATGCAAAGCAATGTTGGAACTTGCCCCCAAGCCTTAGAGCCCTGTGCAGCCAGTCAGGGGGAGGACAGTGGTGGATTTTCCCAGCCACACAACAGGGAAGGTGCTTGCATCCACCCCTCCCACTGCTGCTGCTTTGTGCTTTGTTGAGCTCTGTTCAGGCCTGCAGAGGCACAGAGCAGCCTTCTGTTTGAGGGAGTTTGCCAGGGGCAGTTCTTCAACCTGCTGCATCCCAGCTCTTGATTTCCTCCCATCCCTCTCCTTTGAAAGCCATAATGCTTAAGTTCTGTGTAGCATTCAGGAGTACAACTTTCTTTTTCTTTAAGAGGACAAACACTGCAATAGAATTCAAGTTGTGTATTTCATGTCATGATTCCTGGGCAGCTTGCAAGAATTCTTCCAACTTTGGTGGAAGGGTCTCTTCTGGGGCTCAGTGGTCCTCTGGGGACATCCCAAATTGGGAATACACCTGTTCATTATCTATAGAAAAACCAGGGAGGTAGAATCTCATGTCTTTTACCATTGGGATGCAGAAGTGCCCACTTAAGGGGTCCAGAGCACAAAAAAGAACCTATCTACAGAATAGAAGCAGACTCACAGACATAGAGAATAGACTTGTGGTTGCCAAGGAGGAAAAGGGCTGTGGGAGTGATGGAGTGGGAGGTTGGGGTTAGAAGACGTAAGCTCTTATATATAGGATGGATAAACAGCAAGGTCCTACTGTATAGCACAGGGAAATATATTCAATATCCTGTGAGAAACCATAATGGAAAAGAAAATGAAAACGAATATATATATATATATATATATATATATATATATATATATATATATCTGAATCACTTTGCTGTACAGCAGAAATTAAGACAACATTGTTAATCTATTATACTTCAATAAAAAAATAAATAAAAGAGAATATTTTCCCAAAGAGTTATTTGCTGGGACTACCATATTTTAAACACTGCTAAAATATGACTATTTGTTAATGCCAGGCTCAACAGGCTCATACCTGAGGGGCAGGTCCTGGGAGTTGAATAAAGAGAATCTTTAGAAACAAGTACAATATATAACCCAGAACTTACATTTGAAGAAAACAGTGTCAACAATTGAATAGCTGTACCCAGAAAGGGGCTGTTACAAGCATTTAATGAAAAGCATTCAATTTTGCTGTGTCTCTTCTTCGTCTACCCTTTTTTTATCCCCTCTGGTGGGGGGAAGATGAGTTGGAAGGGCAGACAGAATCACTTCACTATATAAACTAGCTGTTTGTCTGGGAAGATGTTTATTACTTTGCAATTTGTTTTACAGAAGACAAGTAAACTGTGGGCTTCTGAAACACTTCCAGTAATCCTCCAAAGAGATCCAACTTAATTCTAGGTGGAGGAGTCTTGATAAATATGAAATATAAGAGATAGCAGCTCTCCACTCTTCCTGCCCTTTCCCACTGCATACAGAATGGTCTTTAAAATCAAATTCGGAAGTGTTGGCTTCTATATTAATGTGTTAGGGCTGCTGTAACAAAGCCCTACAGACTGGGCAGCTTAACCAACAGAAATGTGTTGTCTCATAGTTTCAGGGGACAGAAGTCTGAGATCAGGGTGCTGGCAGGGTTGGTTCCTTCTGAGACCATGAGGGAGACTCTCTTCTCTGTCTCTCTCCTTGGCTGATTGATAGCCATCTTTTCTCCCTGTGTGTCTTCATGTCATCTTTCTTCTCTATGTGTCTGTGTCCAAATTTCCTCTTATGAGGACACCAATCATTGGATTAAGTCCCACCCTAAAGACCTCATGCTTACTTGGTTAGCTCTCTAAAGACCTTTTCTCCATGTGCCACAAATAGCAGGATTTCCTTCTTTCTCATGGCTGAATAATATTCTATGGTATACATATATCACATCTTCTTTATCCATTCATCTGTTGATGGACACATGGGTTGTTTCAATATCTTGACTATTGTGAATAGTGCTGTGATAAACATAGAGGTAGACCTTGAGGGCATTATGCTAAGTGAAATAAATCCAACAGAGAAAACAAATACTGTATGATATCACTTATATGTGAAATCAAAAAAAGCCAAACTCTTAGAAATAGAGGATGGAATGGTGGTTACCAGGGGCCGGGGCATGGGAGAATTAGGGAGATGTTAGTCGAAGGGCACAAACTTCCATTTAGAAGGTGAGTAAGTTCTGGGGATCTAATGTACAGCATGGTGACTATAATGAACAGTACTGTATGCTACACTTGGAAGTTGCTAAGACTGTAGATCTTAAATGTTCTCACCACAAAAAAGAAATGATAATTATGTGATGTGATGGAGGTGTTAGCCAACAATATGGTGATAATCATATTGCAATACATAATTGTATCAAACTATACACCTTAAATTACACAATATTATAAGTCAATTATATCTCAGTAAAGCTGAAAAAGAAGAAAAAAAAGACCTTATCTCTAAACAAGGTCATATTCCAAGGTACTGGGGTTAGGGCTTCAACATATGAATTTACAGGGTCACAATTCAGACCATAACAGTTTCCTGACTGGGTGTAAATTCAGTCTGTAGGACACATAACAAAGGACTCTGGAATTCTGCCTTCTACGGAGAGACTTGGGTTGAAATGGGAAGTATCCAGGTGGAACATTCAGGTTGTGAGGATAACATGGGCTAGGAAGTCTCCTTAATGTTTCTTCATACATTTCTGTTCATAATATATCTTCCCATTCTCCCCAAAAAAGACCATCCCCCACTTCCTTTCAAGGTTGGCCACATCTCACCCAACTGAATGTCCTTTTCAACATCTTCCTCCTTGAAGGCAATCAAGATTCCTACAGCCTATGGAATTATTCTTTCTTTAAGCCTTTCCATTCAGAGTTTGAGCCACATGATTAGCTTTTTCTCTATTCTGTGCAATTTAGCACTTGTGTGAATGCTATCCTAGTACGGCTGCTATAACAAAGTAGCACAGACTAGGTGGCTTATGAACAACAGGAATTTATTTCTTTCAGTTCTGGAGGCTGGGAAGTCCAAGATCAAGGTGGCAGCACATCTGGTTTCTGGCAAGGACCAGCTTCCTGGTTCATAAGTGGTCATCCTCCTGCCATGTCATCACATGGCAGAAGGGATGAGGGAACCCTCTGGAGTCCCTTTCATAAGGGCACTAATTCCATTTGTGAGGGCTCCATCTTCATGACCTAATTACCTCCCAAAGGCTCCACTTCTTAATACCTTCATTTTGGAGGTTAGGTTTCAACGTTTGAATTTTGTAGGGACACAAATACTCAGTCTAGAGAAGTTTCCACTTTTAATTTGTGTACAGAGTAAGTGCAACTAATCCATAAATAGTCTGATTCTCACATGGGAAACTCATTCCATCACTTCAAGACTTATCTTTTGTCCCCAGTGACACCATAAACTGCTTATATTTATGTCCCCTAGTCCAAAGACAGAGGTAAGCAAATAGCAGGTGTTCAGTAAATGTCTGTGATTGATTGTTCTCATTTTTTCCAGTTTCATTGTGCATACTCTGTTTTTGCCACTTGAGGGGCAAGAGCATCAGCAGACCAGATGAATCTACCTACCTCCCACCTCTCTTTTTTTGGCATCTACAAATAGTCCTGTCTCTAGACCCAGGCAAGGGACCCCTGCCAGAGGTCTCATGTTCTGGAGGGTCCCAAAGGTTACACACACATTCATTTTAAAGAACACCTGGGCTCCTGTGTCAGGAAATGGTACTCTGAATTATGGTTTTAATTTTCTGTAGAGTGTTCATCAAATCATGATAAATCATACTTCTTAAAAAGGCCATTTTAATCTCATCTGGTTAGGTAAGAAATATAACTCTAAAATGCTAAGGTCAAGGCTCCACTAATGCATAGACTATTGCCTGTGGGATGTTTCCTTTTATTTCTATATTGTGGTTTCACAGAGGTGTTCTCAAACATCAAACAGGATAACCAATCTTGCATTTAATGGAAACTCTATAACAAAACTTTCATCTCCACATCCAAATCCTCTTGGCCTTCCTCCAAGATGTACCTCAATTCTTCCTACATCTTTCCATCTTACTGCTCCTCACCAAAAGCATCATCATCAATTGTCTCAACTATGCAACAGCTCTTTAGCACATTTCCCTGACTTGACACTTGCCTCCCTCCTGTAGTTCATTCTCTACCCATTAGTCATAGGGAGCTGTTTGCAACGTAAATGTTAATGTTGTCCTATCACCTAACACCCTCGGATGGCTTCCATCACACCCAGCATGCAACTCAGATTCTTTCCTGTGGTTAGCAAGTCTGTCCTCAAGGTGGTCCCAGCACTTTTCTCCAGTCTCATACTATTCCACGACCCACACACACTGGGCTCAGCACGGGAGCCTTCACTCTGCCACCTACCAAGCCAAGCTTTCCCCAGCCCCAGGACCCTGTGCTTTGCTTACCCTTTTGCCTGGAGTTCACCTCGACCCCACCCCAACCTTTCATACTCACCCTCTACATGACCAGCTTCTCCTCATGCATCAGGTCTCTGATAGAAGATCATTTCCCAGAGATAAGTCCCACTGCCACCCCACTGATTACTCTCTCTCCTACCACCTGATTAACATCTTTTCCCAGAAGTCATTACCACCTGACACTGTCTACTACTTACTTGCCAATTGCTATTCTCACCACCACTAGAATGTAAAATCTTAATACCATTCCTGTTTAATGAACATTTTCAGAGTGAATGAACTGTCTTTATTTTGATCTTTATGGCAAGTGTGAAGAAAAGTTACACAGACTCATGCAAATCATAACTCACATCTCCATGGATTAAACAAAATACTTTCCTTTCCAGTCCCTCTTTTTTTCTTACCTTCGTTTCTCCTCTTATCTTCAAAGAGTAAGATTCCAGTAACATTAGAGATATTTTACTAAGATCTCAATCTTTACAATAGCTCAAGAACCATTCCTTTACCCTCAGGTACATTTTTCCCACACTTGCAGAGTAAATTTTCTCACATCTATCCCCTTTTTAGAGTATTCTGTTCATGGAGAAATTTACTCTAAGTCTCACTGTTAAGCCTCTGTAATAATTTTTTTTTTTGTCTCACAGCAGTCAGCTGTTTTAAACAGGGGTGCTTCTGTCTCTTTGAAAAATGCCAGTCATTTAATCATGGCTTCTGATTCAAGTTCACTGTAACAATGGCTAGTATGCTTGTGATGATGCTGCATCATTTCTGCATTGGGGGAGGCTTTGTAGGTATATAAGAGTCAAACAAAGACTTCTTGCTATTTCATGATTTTGGTCTCCCCAGACATCCTACTTGGCACTGATTAATAGGCCTGGAGGCTTATGATCAAATATAATAAAACAGCAAGACACAAGCTGGTATAGAATGTCACAAGCAAGTTGATGTTTTTTATTTGTTGATGAATTCAATAGAAGAAAAAAATTGTTCTTATCACCTGTCATGGAATATAGTAAACACAAGAAACCACCCTTCTCTCAGGTTGACAGTTTATTCAGGTTCATCCATTTGAAAAACATTTGTGTATCAGGCATTGTCTAGGGGTAACTCACTTGTGAGTTGATGACCCAATGTGCATAGTAAAATGAACAGCCACTCTTTTTAGTGGTTTTAATATTTTTTAAAATATTGTCATCCTGAGTGTGACAGAGTGAGAAAAGTTGCCAATCTGTTTCTACCCTTTTTCTTTGGTTATGTGCTTCCAACTTTTAGGTGGGTACATGACTGTTTTAGGTGGGTGAATAAAGGCTGGTATTTTCCATCGTCCACTAGGTTTAGTGTGACCATGTGGCAGGCCCTAGGCAATGAGAGGTGAATAGCATGTTATGTGAGACTTCCACAAAGTGTCTTTAAAAAAGAGGGTGGGCCTTTTCGTCCTCCTCTTTCTTGATGCATGAATGCAGATATGGTAGCCAGATAGTCATTTTGACCATGAGGTAGAAACAATGTGCATGCAGAAGATCATGGAAAAACAAGGATTTCAACAGATATTTGGAAGATAAAAATCAATTGTTACAATGGTAACTGATTTAGAGGGAGGCAGATATTTTCAGCCTATGGTGCCTGGAAAAATGATAACAATGGGCAGAGAGCCATTTGCCTTACAGAGACCTTGAAACCTCAGGAATTTGAGGTACCACATACAAGGGCAGGCTGGGTTCACAGATAGAATTGGTTAAAGTCTGTATGCAGAGTAGTCAATGGCCAGGGATACCTTTCTCACCCTTTATACCCTGCTACCACTACCCACCAGGGATGAGACAACAGTATTATTCTCTGGAGAAACTGAGCAGAAGAGATGTTGCTATGGGGAAACCATATGTATTGCAAGGTGGAAGCAAAAAATGTGGAGATTAAGGAAATATCTATACAAAAAAAGTTGGACTTGAGACCTCTTTCTCTCTCAGAACCTTGTTAGCAGAGTGTCTCACATAGGACAGCAAGATCCAACTAGAGGCTGTATATAAAAGACATGTTTTAGATTCATAGAAACAAACAGGTGGATAATAAAAGGAAGACACAATACACATCATGCAAACCATAGCAAAGGAGAACTGGATTGATTATCCCAATATCAGACAAAATAGATTTTGAAATAAGAAATATCACAAGAGAGGAGAAGAATATTTCATAATGATAAAAGGGTAAAAACATCAGAAATATATAACATTATAAATGTAAATGCATCAAACAATAGGGTCCCCAAATACATGAAGCAAGAACTGACAGACTTGAGAGGAGAAATGAACAATTCAACAATCATTGTTGAAGTTTCCAATAAAATCAGGAAGGATATAAAAGACTCTGACAACACTATCAACCAGTTTGACCTAGATGGCATTTATAGAACACTTCACCCCAAAACAGCAGAATACACATTTTTTCCAAGACTTCAAGGAACATTATGCAGGATAGCTTCCACATTAATCCCAAAAAAAGGTTGTATTCATTTCCTTTGGCTCCTGCAACAAAATCTCTATAAATGTGATAGCCTAAAACAACAGAAATTTCTTGTCTCACATATCTGGAGTCCAGAAGTCCAAATTCAGTATTACTAGGCTGAAATTTTAAAATTGGCAAGGTCACACTCCATCCGGAAGCCCTGCAGGAAAATTCATTCCTTGCAACTTTCAGCTTCTGATCAAGCTGCCAGTATTCCTTAGCTGGTGGCTGCATCACTTGAATCTCTGCCTCTATCTGTACATCACCTCTTTTTCTCAGTGAGAGTAATCTCCCCATGCCATTCTCTTATAAGAATACATGTGATTACATTGTCCAGGGTAATCTTAAGAACCTTAATTTAATCACATTTACAAAGACTCTATTTCCATATAAGGCAACATACAGAGATTCCAAGGATTAAGACATAGATATCTTTGGGGAGACCATTTCTTAGCTTACCATATAACTGTCACTAAACTTAAAAGGATTAAAATAACATAAATTATGTCCTATAATCAAAATGGAATTAGCAATCAACAACAGTAATAAATATAAACATTGTCAAATATTTGGAAATTAAACTATATTATCTAAATAATTCATGGTTCAAAGAAGTAATCACAAACAAAACTAAGAATATATTGAACTAAATGAAAATAAGCACAATATAGCAACATTTATAGGACACAATAAAGCAGTGCTTAGACAGAAATTTATAGGTTTAAACTCATAATTGAAAGAAACAAAATTCTTTAAAAAATATTTTATTCTTACCAAAAATCTAGAAAAGAAAGGGTAAATGAAGCAATAGTAATTATATGGAAGGAAATAATGCATATTGAATCAGATATCAATTTTTAAAAAAGGAGATTATGCAACCAACATAGGAGCACCTAAATACATAAAGCAAATGTTAAAAGTTCTGAAGGGAGAAAGAGATGGCAACATAATACTAGTAGGGGACTTTAATATTACACTAACATCAGTAGATAGATCATGAAGACAGAAAATCAATATGGAAACATCAGCCTTAAGTGACACGTTATACCAGATGAACTTAACAGATATACATAGAACATTCTATACAAAAGCCACAGAATACAGAGATTGGTTCAAGATGGCGGAGTAGAAGGACATGCACCCACTCCCTCTTGTGAGAGCACCGGAATCACAACTAACTGCTGAACAAACATTGACAGGAAGACACTGGAACTCACCAAAAAAGATACCCCATATCCAAAGACAAAGGAGAAGCCACAATGAGATGGTAGGAGGGGTGCAATCACAATAAAATCAAATCCTATAAATGCTGGGTGGGTCACTCACAAACTGGAGAACAATTATGCTACAGAAGTCCACCCACTGGAGTGAAGCTTCTGAGACCAACGTCAGGCTTCCTAACATGGGGGTCTGGCAATGGGAGGGGGAATACACAGAAAATCAGACTTTGAAGGCTAGCAGGATTTGATTGCAGGACTTTGACAGGACTGGGGGGAACAGAGACTCCACTTTTGGAGGGCACACACAAAGTAGTGTGTGCATGATGACCCAGGGGAATGAGGAGTGACCCCATAGGAGACTGAATCAGACCTACCTGCTAGAGTTGGAGGGTCTCCTGCAGAGGTGGGGTGTGGCTGTGACTCACTGTGGGGACAAGGATACTGGCAACAGAAGTTCTGGGAAGTACTCCTTGACATGAACCCTTCCAGAGTCCGCCATCAGCCCCACCAAAGAGGCTGTAGCCTCCAGTGCTGGGTCACCTGAGGCCAAACAACCAACCTCCTCAGCTGACAAGTGGATTAAAATTTTACTGAGCTCTGCCCACCAGAACAACACCCAGCTCTACCCACCACCAGTCCCTCCCATCAGAAAGCTTGCACAAGACTCTTAGATAGCCTCATCTACCAGAAGGCAGACAGCAGAAGCAAAAATAGCTACAATCCTGCAGCCTGTGGAATGAAAACCACATTCACAGAAAGATAGATAAAATGAAAAGTCAGAGGACTATGTACCAGATGAAAGAACAAGATAAAACCCCAGAAAAACAACTAACTGAAGTGGAGATAGGCAACCTTCCAGAAAAAGAATTCAGAATTATGATGGTGAAGATGATCCAGGACCTCAGAAAAAGAATGGAGGCAAAGATTGAGAAGATGCAGGAAATGTTTAACAAAGCCCTAGAAGAATTAAAGAACAAACACTTAGAAGAATGAAAGAACAAACAGATGAACAATACAATAACTGAAATGAAAAATACACTAGAAGGAATCAATAGCAGAATAACTGAGGCAGAAGAATGGATAAGTGACCTAGAAGACAGAATGGTGGAATTCACTGCCATGGAACAGAATAAAGAAAAAAGAATGAGAAGTAATGAAGACAGCCTAAGAGACCTCTGGGACAATATTAAATGAAGGAACATTTGCACTATAGGGGTCCCAGAAGGAGAAGAGAGGGAGAAAGGACCTGATAAAATATTTGAAGAGATTATAGTCGAAAACTTCCCTAACATGGGAAAGGAAATATCCACCCAAGTCCAGGAAGCACATAGAGTCCCAGAAGAAACATGCCAAGGCACATAGTAATCAAATGGACAAAAATTAAAGACAGAAAAGTCATTAAAAGCAACAAGGGAAAAACGACAAATAACATACAAGGAAACTCCCATAAGGTTAACAGCTGATTCCTCAGCAGAAATTCTACAAGAAACTCTATGTAGAGTTTCTACAAGAGTTTCTACAAGAAACTCTATGATATATTTAAAGTGATGAATGGGAAGAATCTAGAAACAATATTACTGTACCCTGCAAGGATCTCATTCAGATTTGATGGAGAAATCAAAAGCTTTACAGAGAAGCAAAAACTAAGAGAATTCAGCACCACAAAAGCAGCTCTAAAACAAATGCTAAAGGAACTTCTCTAAGTGGGAAACACAAGAGAAGAAAATGACCTAAAAAGACAAACCCAATACAATTAAGAAAATTATAATAGGAACATACATATCAATTATTACCTTAAACCTGAATGGATTAAATACTCCAACCAAAAGACACAGGCTTGCTGAATGGATACAAAAAAAGACCCATATATATGCTGTCTACAAGACACCCACTTCAGACCTAGGGACACATATAGACTGAAAGTGAGGGGATGGAAAAAGATATTCCATGCAAATGGAAATCAAAAGAAACCTGGAATAGCAATACTCATATCAGGTAAAATAGACTTTAAAATAAAGAATGCTACAAGAGACAAGGAAGGACAATACATAATCATCAAGGGATCAATCCAAGAAGAAGACATAACAATTATAAATATATATGCACCCAATATAGGAGTACCTCAACACATAAGGCAAATGCTAACAGCTATAAAAGAGGAAATAGACAGTAACACAGTAATAGTGGGGGACTTTAACACCTTACTTACACCAATGGACAGATCATCCAGACAGAAAATTAATAAGGAAACACAAGCTTTAAATGACACAGTAGACCAGGTAGATTTAATTGATATTTATAGGACATTCCATCTGAAAACAGCAGATTACACTTTCTTCTCAAGTGCAAACGGAACATTCTTCAGGATAGATCACATCTTGGGTCACAAATCAAGCCTTGGTAAATTTAAGAAAATTGAAATCATATCAAGCATCTTTTTTTACCACAACACTATGAGATTAGAAATCAATTACAGGGAAAAAACATAAAAAACACAAAGACATAGAGGCTAAACAATACGTTACTAAATAACCAAGAGATCACTGAAGAAATCAAAGAGATAATCAAAAAATACCTAGAGGCAAGTGACAATGAAAACACGATGCTCCAAAACCTATGGAATGCAGCAAAAGCAGTTCTAAGAGGGAAGTTTATAGCAATACAATCCTACCTCAAGAAACAAGAAAAATCTCAAATAAACAATCTAACCTTACACCTAAAGGAACTAGAGAAAGAAGAACAATCAAAACCAAAATTGAGTAGAAGGAAAGGAATCATAATGATCACAGCAGAAATAAATGAAATAGAGGCAAAGAAAACAATAGCAAAAATCAAGAAAACTAGAAGATGTTTCTTTGAGAAGATAAACAAAATTGATAAATCTTTAGCCAGTCTTATCAAGAAAAAGGGGGAGAGGACTCAAATCAATAAAATTAGAGATGAAAAAGAAGAAGTTACAACGGACATTGCAGAAATACAAAGGATCATAAAAGACTACTACAAGCAACTCTATGCCAATAAAATGGACAACCTGGAAGAAATGGACAAATTCTTAGAAAGGTATAACTTCTAAGACTGAACCAGGAAGAAATAGAAAATATGAACAGACCAATCACAAGTAATGAAATTGAAACTGTGATTAAAAATCTTTCAGCAAACAAAAGTCCAGGACCAGATGGCTTCAGAGGTGAATTATATCAATCACTTAGAGAGGAGCTAACACTCATCCTTCTCAAACTCTTCCAAAAACTGCACAGGAAGGAACACTCCCAAACTCATTCTACGAGGCCACCATCAACCTGATACCAAAACTAGACAAAGATACCACAAAAAAAAGAAAATTACAGACCATATCACTGATGAATATAGATGCAAAAATCCTCAGCAGAATACTAGCAAACAGAATCCAACAACACATTAAAAAGATCTTACACCATGATCGAGTAAGATTTGTCCCAGGGATGCAAGGATTCTTCAGTATATGCAAATCAATCAAGTATATGCAAATCAATCAATGTGATACACCATATTAACAAACCAAAGAATAAAAACCATATGATCAGGCTTCCCTGGTGGCGCAGTGGTTGAGAGTCCGCCTGCCGATGCAGGGGACATGGGTTCATGCCCCATTCCAGGAAGATCCCACATGCCGTGGAGAGGCTAGACCCATGAGCCATGGCCGCTGAGCCTGTGCATCTGGAGCTTGTGCTCCGCAATGGGAGAGGCCACAACAGTGAAAGGCCCGGGTACCGCAAAAAAACAAAAAACAAAAAACAACCATATGATCATCTCAATAGATGCAGAAAAAGCTTTTGACAAAATTCAACACTGATTTATGATAAAAGCTCTGCAGAAAGTGGGCATGGAAAGAACATACCTCAACATAATAAAGGCCATATATGACAAACCTACAGCCAACATCATTCTCAATGGTGAAAATCTGAAAGCATTTTCTCTAAGATCAGGAATAAGACAAGGATGTCCACTCTTGTCACTATTATTCAACATAGCTTCGAAAGTCCTAGACACAGCAGTCAGAGAAGAAAAAGAAATAGAAGAAATACAAATTGGAAAAGAAGTAAAACTGTCACTGTTTGCAGATGACATGATACTATACATAGAAAATCCTAAAGATAACACCAGAAAACTACTAGAGCTAATCAATGAATATGGTAAATTTGCAGGATGCAATATTAATGCACAGAAATGTCTTGCATTCCTATACACTAACAATGAAAGATCAGAAAGAGAAATTAAGGAAACAATCCCATTCACCATTGCAACAAAAAGAATAAGATACCTAAAAATAAACCTACCTAAGGAGGTAAAATACCTGTACTCAGAAAACTATGACACTGATAAAAGAAATCATAGATGACACAACAGATGGAGAGATATACCATGTTCTTGGATTGGAAGAATCAATATTGTGAAAGTGACTATACTACCCAAAGCAATCTACAGATTCAATGCAATCCCTATCAAATTACCAATGGCATGTTTTACAGATCTAGAACAAAAAAATCTTAAAATTTGTATGGAAACACAAAGGACTTCAAATAGCCAAAGCAATCTTGAGAAAACAAAACAAAACAAAACAAAACAAAACAAAACATGGAGCTGGAGGAATCAGGCTCCCTGACTTCAGGCTATACTACAAAGCTACAGTAATCAAGACAGTATGGTACTGGCACAAAAACAAAAATATAGAAATATAGATCAATGGAACAGGATAGAAAGCCCAGAGATATACCCAAACAACTATGGTCACCTAATCTATGACAAAGGAGGCAAGAATATACAATGGAGAAAAGACAGTCTCTTCTATAAGTTGTGCTGGGAAAACTGGACAGCTACATTTAAAAGAATGAAATTAGAACACTCTCTAACACTAAACACAGAAATAATCTTAAAATGGGTTAGATACCTAAATGTAAGACTGGATACTATAAAACTCTTAGAGGAAAACTTAGGAAGAACACTCTGACATAAATCACAGCAAGATCTTTTTTGACCCTCTTCCTAGAGTAATAAAAAACAAAAATAAACAAATGAGACCTAATGAAACTTAAAAGCTTTTACACAGCAAAGGAAACCATAAACAAAATGAAAAAAACAACGCTCAGAATGGGAGGAAATATTTGCAAATGAATCAACAGTCAAAGGATTAATCTCCAAAATATACAAGCAGCTCATGCAGCTCAATATCAAAAAAACAAACAACCCAATCAAAAAATGGGCAGAAGACCTACACAGACATTTCTCCAAAGAAGACATACAGATGGCCAAGAGGCTCATGAAAAGATGCTCAACATCACTAATTATTAGAGAAATGCAAATTAAAACTACAGTGAGGTATCACCTCACACTGGTTAGAATGGGCATCATCAGAAAATCTACAAACAACAAATGCTGGAGAGGGTGTGGAGAAAAGGGAACCCTCTTGCACTATTGGTGGGGATATAAATTCGTACAGCCACTATGGAGAACAATATGGAGGTTCCTTAAAAAATTAAAAATAGAATTACCATCTGACCCAGCAATCCCACTAGTGGGCATATACCCAGAGAAAACCATAATTCAAAATGACACATGAACCCCAGAGTTCATTGCAGCACTATTTACAATAGCTAGGTCATGGAAGTAACCTAAATGCCCATCCACAGACGAATGGATAAAGAAGGTGTGGTACATATATTGAATGGAATATTACTCAGTCATAAAAAGGAATGAAACTGGGTCATTTGCAGAAATGTGGATCGACCTAGAGACTGTCATACAGAGTGAAGTAAGTCAGAAAGAGAAAAACAAATATCGTATATTAATGCATACATGTACAATCTAGAAAAATGGTGCAGATAAACCTGTTTGCAAGGCAGAAATAGAGACACAGACATATAGAACAAACATATGGACACCAAGGGGGGAAAAGGGGGGGTGGGATGCATTGGGAGATTGGGATTTACATATATACACTCATATGTATAAAATGGATAACTAAAGAGAATCTGCTGTATAGCACAGGGAACTCCACTTCGCTGTACAGTAGAAACTAACACAATAGTGTAAAACAATTATACCCCAATAAAAAAAATTTAAAACTATTGCCAAAGTGGAAAAATCTAATTGCCCATTAACTGATGAATGGATAAAGAATTCAATATTCAATGGAGTACTATCCAGTGAGCAAAAGAACCAATAGCTAATGCATACAGTATGGACGAACCTCAAAAACATTATGCTAAATGAAAGAAGCCAGATACAAAAGACTGTGTATTATATAATCCCATTAATATGAAATTTCTAGAAAAGGCAAAACTTTGAGGAGGTCAGTGGTTGCCTGAGGCTGGGGTTTGGGGCAAGAATTGCCTGAAAAAAGGAATGAGGACAACTTTTGGAGTAATGGAGTTTTTCTAAAAATGGATTGTGGTGATGGTTGCACAACTGAATAAATATACTAAAAATCATCAGGTTTACTAAAATGTTATGGAATGTAAATTATACCTCAATAAGGCTGTCAAAAAAGATAAATTTAAAAATCCTTTGCCTAGTTATGGTAGTGTGGTCTACATGAATGGCTCATACTGATATGGCACTCATTACATTGTACTTATATACGTGCATATTTGTCCATCTCTATCAAAAGGCTGTAAATTGTTTGTCTTATGCAGCTCCACACTGCCTCAAGCCTCTTAGAAGTGTCTGTTGATTCTGGATTTCCTTCTTCCCTTATTCTTCACTGTCTTGGTAGCCCTAAAGCCTTTAATTAGAGATAATTAAATCAGGTTTATTGGGGTATATTTTTATTGAGGTATAATTATTGTTATATATACAATATTAATCAATTTAAAGTGTACTATTTAATGACTTTTGACAGTTGTAAATAATGGTGTAACCATGACCACAGTTATAATGTAACACGTTTCCAGCACCACATCAAATTTCCTTGTATCTCTGTATAGCTAATCTCCTCTTTCATCTTCTGGCCACCTAGCACAATAAAAATATATAATATATATATATAATAATTATATAATAATTATAATATATATAATTATATATTTAATATATAATTATATATATTATAATTATTATATAATTATTATATAATATAATTTGCTATAATATTGCCCTAAAATTTCATATAAGTGGAATCATATAGCATGTATTCTTTTGTGACTGACCTCTTTCACACTGCATAATTATTTTGAGATTCATTCATGTTGTATTGTGTATTAACACTCCATTATTTTTCCTGTTAAGTAGAATCTCGTTGTATAGATACACCACAATGTTTACCATTCAATGATTGATGGATTCTTGGGTTGTTTCTAGTTTGGGGCTATTATGAATAAAGCTACTATAAACATTTGTATTTAAGTCTTTGTGTAAACTTATATTTTCATTTATCTTAGGAAAATACCTAGGAATGAAATTACTAGGTCATATAAGTATATGGTTAACATTGTAAGAAACCACCATACTATTTTCCAAAGTTGTAGCATCCTGCTTTGCCACTAGCAATGTATGGAGATAGTTGTAGTTGAAACATATCTTCTTGTGTTGCCAGTCTTTAAAATTTTTAGCCATTTTAGTGGTTGTGTAGTGATATCTCATATTTTAAATGTACACTTCCCTAGTGACTAACGTTAGAGTATCTTTCATCTTTGATTTGCTATTTGCCTATCTTCTTTGATGAAGTATCTCTTGGAAAAATAACTTAAAGTGCAATTACTGGGTCATATAAGTGTATGTTTTTTATCATTTGCACACTTTTTTTTGGTTCATATTTCTATTTTTAAATTGAAAAACTGTATATTTTGCATACAAGTTTTTCTCAGAGTTATTAGTTGTAAATATTTTCTTCCAGTCTGTGGGTTGTCTTTCATTTTCTTAGCATTGTCTTTTGAAAAGCAATGTTTTTTAAAATTTGAAGTCCAATTTATCAATTTTTAAAATTTTATGAACCATTCTTTGGTACCATATTTTAAAAATCATTGCTGATCTCAAGATCATGAAGATTTTCATGATCTAGTTTTGTAGTTTTAACTATTACATTTACGTCTAATTTTATAGTTTTAGCAATTATATTTAGGTCTATGATCTGTTTTGAGTTAATTTTTATATATTACATAAGTGTTGAGGTTCATTTTTTTAATGGGGATATCCATTTGTTCTAACAGCATTTTATGAAAAAAATTATTTTCCAGTTGAATTGCCTTTTTAACACTGAAAAAATGACCACACACACACACACACACACATACACCCCATGGGTCTATTTCTGAACTTTCTATTCTATTCCACACATTTCTTTGTCTATCCTTATGTCTATTCCCCACTGTCTTGATTACTACAATAAGTCTTGAAATCAGGTAGTGTAAGTCATCCAACTTGTTCTTCTTTATCAAAATTGCTTTGGCTATTCTAGACCTTTCATTTTCCACACAAATTTTAGGATCATCTTAGCAATTTCCACAAAGGATCTTGCTAGGATTTTGATTGGAATTCTATTGAAATCAGACTTTAACTTGGGAAAAATTGACATTCTGACAATATTGAATCTTCTGACCAGTTAACATGGTCTCTGTGTCCATTTTATTTAGATCTTTAAAAAATTTCTCTCAGCAATGTTTTTATAGCTTTCAGTATACATACTTTACACATTTTTGTTTGATATATTCCTGCTTCATATTTTCATGCTATTGCAAATAGAAATATTATTTTGTTAAAATTTCCAATTGTTCGTTAGTAATAAAATGAAAAAGTTGACTTTTTAATTAAACATTTTGTTTTGATATCTATTCAATGGAAAGAAATAGAATGAAGATTCTTTCTATCCTTTATCCAGCTTCCCTCAATGGAAACATGTGGCAAAATTAAAGTGCAATACCACAACCAGGATATCGACATTGAGATAACCCACCAATTTTTTTTTTTACTTTTTAATTTAATTTAATTTAAAAATTTTTTATCTTGTATTGGAGTATAGTTGATTACAATGTTGTGATAGTTTCAGGTGAATAGCAAAGGAATTCAGTTATACATATATATGTATCTATTCTTTTTCAATTTATTTTCCCATTTAGGTTGTTACATAATATTGAGCAGAGTTCCTTGTGTTATACAGTACGTCCTTGTTGGTTATTCATTTTAAATATATCAGTGTGCACATGTCAATCCCAAAGTCCCTAACCATCCCTTCCCCCTACACTTCCCTCCTGGTAACCAAAAGTTCATTCTCTAAGTCTGTGAGTCTGTTTCTCTTTTGTAAATAAGTTCATTTGTATCATTTCTTTTTAGATTCTGCATATAAGCCATATCATATGATATTTCTCTTTCTCTCTCTGACTTACTTCACTCAGTATGACAATCTCTAGGTCCATCCATGTTTCTACAGATGGATTATTTCATTCTTTTTAATGGCTGAGTAATATTCCATTGCATATATGTACCACATCTTCTTTATCCATTCCTCTGTCAATGGACATTTAAGTTGCTTCCATGTCTTGGTTATTGTAAACAGTGCTCAAATAAACAAGCTAAACTTACACCTAAAGCAACTAGAGAAAGAAGAACAAACAAAACCCAAAGTGAGTAGAAGGAAAGAAATCCTAAAAATCACAGCAGACATAACTGAAATAGAGACAAAGAAAACAATAGCAAAGATCAATAAAACTAAAAGCTGGTTCTTTGAAAAGATAAACAAAATTGATAAACCTTTAGCCAGACTCATCAAGAGAAAAAGGAAGAGTACTCAAATCAATACAATTAGAAATGAAAAAGAGAAATCAAAACTGACACCACAGAAATACAAAGGATCATAAGAGACTAATGCAAGAAACTGTATGCCAATAAAATGGACAACCTGGAAAAAATGGAAAGATTCTTAGAAAGTTACAATCTCCCAAGACTGAATCAGGAAGAAATAGAATATATGAACAGACCAATCACAAGCACTGAAATTGAAACTGTGATTAAAAAACTCCCAACAAACAGAAGTCTGAGACAACCACCAATCTTATTGAGATTTCCCATTTCACTTCTATTCGTGTGTGTTTGTGTGCATGTGCACGTATGTATTTAGTCTTATGCAATTTTATTACATGTGTAGGTTTGTGTACTCATCACCACAAAGTACAGAATAATTTCATTGCCCTCAAGGATTCCTTTGTATTGCCCTTTTATAACTGTACCTACCTCCCCCAGGCTCCCACAACCCTCACCCTTGACAACTAGTAATCTGTTCTCCATCTTTATAATCTTATGTTAAGAATATTAAAATAAAATTATAGTATGTAACCTTTTGGGAATGGCTTTTTAAACTCAGCATCCCTAGTGCTTCATCTAAGTTGGGTATATCAATAGTTTCCTTTTTGTTTCTGAATTCATGGTATGGATATACCACAGTTATTTAACAATTCATCCATTAAAGGACATGTGAATGTTTACAGTTTTGGGCTATAGTGAATAAAGATGCTATGAACATTTCTGTTCACATTTTTTTGTGTAACCATAAGTTGCCATTTCTTAAGGATAAATGCACATGAGTGCAATTGATGGGTCATATGGTAATTGCAGGTTTAGTTTTCTAAGAAACTGCTAAATTTTTTCCATAATGGCTGTAACACTTTACATTTTCATCAGCAATGTACAAGTGATCTGGTTTCTCCTTTTATTCACCAGCATTTTGTGCTGTCACTATTTTTTATTTAAGCTGTTATAATAGGTGTGTAGTGATAGCGCATGATTTTAACTTATGTTTCCCTAAGGGCTAATGATGTTGAACATCTTTTTATGAGCTTATTTGACAACTGTATTTACTCTTTAAGTGAAATGCCTGTTCATGTCTTTGATTTTTAATTGGATTGTTTTTTACTGTTGAATTTTGAGAGTTCTTTATATAGTCTAGATTCTAGTACCGTGTTGAATATGTGTTTTGCAATATTTCTTCCCAGTCTGTATTCATCCTCTTATCAAGTCCTTTTAGAGAAGGAAAAGTTTTAAATTTTGATGAGGTCTAATGTATTATTTTCTCCTTTTATGGATCATGCTTGTGGTTTCAAGTGCAAGATCTATTTCCTGGTCCTAGATCCTAAACATTCTCTCTTCTGTTTTCTTCTAGAAGTTTCACAATTTTATATTTTACGTTTAAGCCTGTGATTCATTTTGAGTTAATTTTTGTATAACGTGAGATTTAGGCTGAAGTTTATTTTTTGCCTATGAATGTCCAATTAATCCAGCATCATTGGCTGAAAAGTCTATATTTCCTCCATTGAATTGCTCTTGCTCCTTTGTCAAAAATTAATTGAGCACATTTCTGTAGATCTATTTCTAGATTCTCTATTCTGTTCATTCATCTATATGTTTATCTCTTCAGTGTGCCACACTGTCTTGATTACTGTAGCTATGTAGTAAGTCTTAATATTGGAAAGAGTGATTCTTCCCACTTTACTCTTCTTTTTCAAGATTGTTTTGGTTATTCTAGGGCCTTTTTCTTATCATATAAATATTAGAATGAGGTTGTCTATGTCTTAAAAAATTGCTGGGATTTTGATAAAAATATTATATGTGTAGATTGATTTGGGGATAATTGACATTTTTACCATGTGAATCCTCCAATTCATAAATGTTTCTCCATTTATATGTGTTGATTTATTTGATCAACATTTTATAATTTTTAGCACGTAGAATTTTTATACACCCTGTTAAATGTATACGTAAGTATTTCCTTTACTTTTGAGGCACTATATAGTCTATTGTATTTTAAGTTTGGATTCTACATGTTTGTTATTAGTATATAGAAATATGATTGATTTTTATGTTCTTTTTGTATCATGCAAACTTGTTGAACCCTCTTATTAGTTCTAGCTGTTTATCTCTCTCTCTCTCTCTCTTTTAGCAGTGGGAGGTGGGATGTACCTTGGAGTTTTCTACATAGACCATTGTGTCATCTGCAACTAGAAACAGTTTTCCTTCTGTCTTTGTAATCTGTATGTTTTTTTTTTCTTTTCTTGCCTTACTGTGCTGCCCAGAACTTTGAGCACCTGTGAGATTGGACATCCTTGCTTTGTTCCCAATTTTAGGGGAAAGTAGTTAGCCTTTCATCAGTAAGTATGATGAAAGACTATATTAGCTGTAGGTTTTTATTCATGTACTTTATCAGGTTGAGGAAGTTCCTGTCTATTCCTAATTTCCTAACAGTTTTTATCATAATTGGTTGGGGAATTTCCACATCAATTGATATGGCCATATGATTTTTCTTCTATAGTATATTAACATGGTGTATTGCACTGATTGTTTTTTGAATATTAAACTAACATTGCATATCTGGAATAAATCCCACTTGCTTATGGTGTATAATTCTTTTTGTATATTGATGAATTCTCTCTGTTAATACTTGTCAAGAATTTTTACATCTTTATTCATGAGCAGTATTAGTCTGTAGTGTTTTTTTTTTTCTTGAATTGTCTTTGTCTACATTTAGCATCAAGATAATACTGGCTTCATAGAATGAGGTGAGAAGTGTTCACTCTTCTGTTTTATGGAAAAGAATGGTTTACACAATGTTTAACAATGTTTAATTTAGAATTCTCCAATTAAACCAACTGGGCCTTTTTTTCCTTTTTTCAGTAGATTTTAAATTATGAATTCAATTTCCTTCATAGTAAAGCTATTCAAATTATCTATTTAATATTGGACAAGTTGTGGTAGTTTGTAATGTTCAAAGAATTGGTCCATTTCATACAAGTTGTCAATTTTAACATATAAGTTGTTAGTGGCTTTCCCTTGCCCTTCTGAAGTCTTCAGGACTGTAATGGACTGAAAGTTTGTGTCCCACCCCAAATTCATATATTGAAGTCCTAAACCCCAATGTGATGGTATTGGGAGGTGATTAGCTCATGAGGGTGGAGGCTTCATTAATGGGAACGATGCCCTTATAAAAGAGACCCCTGATTGCTCCCTTGCCCCTTCTGCCAAGTGGGGACACAGTGAGAAGAAGGTCACTTATGAACCAAGAAGTAGGCGCTCACCAGACTGGATCTGCCAACACCTTGATCTTGAGTCTTAAGCCTCCAGAACTAAGAGAAATAAATATTTGTTGTTTATAAGCCACCCAGTCTAGGATATTTTTGTTGTAATGTCCCAAACAGACTAAGAGAAGGATCAATGGTGATAACCTCTGTTTCATTTTTGTTATTGCTAATTTGTGTCTTTCTCTCTTTTTTTCTTTGTCAGTCTTGATAGAGGTTTGTCAATTTTACCAGTCTTTTCAAAGAACCAGTTTTTGGTCTCATTGATTTTGTTCTATCATTTTCCTGTTTTCAGTTATTGACTTCTGCTCTTATCTATTATTTCCTTGTGCTTACTTTGAGTTTGTTTTGCTCTTCCTGAATTAAGAAACTTGGTTATTGATTTAAGACCTTTCCTTTTTCCTAGTGTAAGCATTTAGTGCAATACATTTTCCTCTCAGAGCTATTGAGCTCCATCCCACATATCTTGAAATGTTTTATTTTCATTTTCATTTGGTTTTAATTTCTTTTGAACCTCTTCTTTGACCCATGGATTATGTAGAAGTGTGTTGTTTAAGTTCCATGTGTTTAGAGATTTTCCTATTTTCTTTCTGTTATAGATTTCTAGTTTGATTCTGTTATGGTCAGAAGACATATTCTGTATGATTATAATTATTTTAAATTTGTTGAGGCTTGTTTTATGGCCCAGAATATGGTCTTGGTGAATGTTCCATGGGCAATTTGAAAAAAATGTGTGTTGTGCTATTGTTGGGTGGAGCATTCTATATATGTCAATTAGATCCTGTTAGTTGATTGTGTTATTCTTTTATATCCTTGCTGATTTTTTCTCTAGTAGTTCTATCAGTTCCTGAGAAGGGATTGAAGAATCCCCATAATTTAAGATTTGCTTCTTTAAACTTCCAACTCTATTGTTTTGCATCATAAATTTTGAAGCTCTGTTTTCTGGTGAGCACACATTTAAGATTGTTCTGTCTTTGTGGTGGATTGACACTTTAATTACTATGTAATGTCCCTCTTTATTTTTAGCAAATTTCTTTTCTTTGAAATCTGCCTAATCTGATATTTATATGATCACTCATGCCTTGTTAGAAATGTTTACATGGTATATCATTTTCCATCCTTTTACTTGCAACCAACATATGTTGAATTTAAGATAAGTTTCTTATAAACAGACACACAGTTTATAATGTTTCTTTTTAATCTGCTCAACTCTGCCTTTTGGGGTGTATGTTTACCTCATTTACATTACATTATTATATTTTTATAGTTTGTTTCCTGTTTAGTTCCTCTCTTTCTTATTTCCCTTTTCATGCCTTCCCATAGATTAAACATTGTTAGAATTCCACATTGGTTTATTTATAGTGTGTCTGAGAGGTTTTTTGTATAATGTTATCAGTGGTTGCTCTAGGTATTAAAATATATGTATATGACTTATTGCAGTTCTCTGATATCCATTTTAGTACCTTGGGTGAAGTATAGATACCTCACATTCATTTAAGTCTTTTTAACTTCCCTACAATTAACTTCCCTATAATTTTTGTTTTGATTATGAATGTAATGTATAAAACTCATGAGGAGGATGGTATATTTTATGTAACCATTTTCTCCTATTTCAACTGTTCTTTCTTCCTCCCTGAACTTTCAATATTCCTGTTTTTATAATTTTCTTTCTGTTTGAAGGAATTTATTTAGCCATTTTAAAGGTGGACTCCTGATTGATCTCCCTTACTGGAGCCACTAGACTACCTGGTGTTATTGGTGGGAATCTCATTCAATCCAGAAGAGGAGTGGGTCTACCAGGACTTCCTTGTGTTATTAAGTTGAAGGTTGGAGAATGCCAGGTCTGGGTCACTTTGTTCTGTTGGGTGGAGGGGGGATCATAAAACACCCTGCTGTAATATTGTTATTCCCGTCCTAGGGTCCCAAACCAATCTTCTTACTCTTACCATATTTCAGAGTTCTCTTTTGATGTCTTCTTTGGTTATTTACAGGGTTCTTAGTTATCCTCAGTGGGTAGAAGCAGGGAGAAAGGAGTCTATGCTGTTTTATCTGGACTAGAGACTGGATAATTGATTTTTTTGTGTGTTGTCTTCATATTCAGCAATATTACTAAATTTATGTATTTATTCTAGAATCTTTTTCTCTACATACCATAGGACTCTCTAATAAAACATTCATGTTTTCTCCAGATGAGGACAGTTTTACATCTTCCTTTCCAATTGGTATATCTTTAATTTATTTTTCTTGCCACATTTCATTGGCTAGAATCTCTAATACAATGTAGATTTTGAGGAGTGAGAATAGACATTCTTGTTTTTGAAATGATGTATTATCCTGTTTTAGTATTTCTAGATTCATTTTGCTAGATTTTTAAAAGTATTTTTCATCTGTGATCATGAGGGAATTGGTGTATAATTTAATTTTCTCATAATGTCTTTGTCTGGTTTTGTTATAGGGTAAAACTGGCTTCATAAAGTGAGTTGGAAATTTTCCCCTAGTCTAATATTTTCTGAAAGAGTTTATGTAGAATTGATATTTTTATTTCCTCAAATGTTTGGTAGAATTCACTAGTGATGCCATCTGGCCTGGGGTTTTCTTTGTGGGAGATTTTAACTGTGAATTAAATTTTCAATTCTTTCACAGATATAGCACCATTCAAATTATCTATTTCTTCTAGAGTGAGTTTTGGTAGTTTATGTCCTTCAAGGAGTTTTTCCACTTAATTTAAGTTGTCACATTTATTAACAGAAGTTTTCTATAATACTCCAGTATTTTATGTTTTGTGTCTGTGGAATCTGTGATGATGTCCATTCTCTGATTCATGATACTGGTAATTAACGGTCTCTTATCTTTTTTTCTTCATCAGTGTAGCTAAATGTTTATTGATTTTTTCATTGTCAAATGTTTTTTCTGCATTTTTGACATGATCACATTGTTTTTCTTTTTCTGTTAATATAGTGAATTACATGGATTTAAATGTTAAATCCACCTAGCATCTCTATTTGAATGGTTCCCTGATGACAGACTCTCTGCCTCTACCCATTTCCTGGCCTTTATAAACAGTACCAAGAGATTTTGAGCATTTCACATCAACGGCAGCTTCTCCAAACCCTTTCCACAGTTGTGCACACAGACAGAGTCTTTCTAATGAAATGAAAGATTAAGCTATTAAGATTATGTCATTGTTTGCTAAAGAAGACACATTATAATGAAGGGAAGAATTTTTCTCATGATTGGGATTTTCATCCTGTGTTTTGCTATGTACATTGGTAGCTCAGTGGAAGGAGGTAGGGATGTCAACTTGGAGACTGAATTATGCAGCTCTTATAAGCATGGAGTTTAATGAAAGACAATTGCTTTGGGTACCCGAAAAAAAGATTAATTTATTTGAGTACTCTAAGTAATTTTTAAAGCAATAGGAAAGGGCTGCCTCAAACATCAACTATCTACATTTCAAAATCTGTTTATGTCCCAGGAACAGCTCAAACAGACCCATTGAATGGCCTGAGTGCTTTGAATGGCAAACAGAAGAAATGATGCTGCAGTTCAACAATCTGGAGAAAAACAATTATCTTGGCTACTAGGCTTTATATGAAGTATTTCTTTATAGATGAATAGATTCGTTGAAGATTTGTTGAAGAATCATTTAATCCTGTCTCCATAAGAGGCATCATTTGCATAAATAATTTTAAACATTCAGGCTGAGTATCTACTCTAGCACTGAACACACAAGAAATCTTCTTCAAACTACTGAATTTAGTTTATCCTGCTCTTAATTCTTCCCAGGAAAAAACAATAAGGAGTTACACACTTTTCTTTAGCATTCCTATCTAAAATATTGTATGAATTTTCCCCTGTGCTAACATGCATGCCTTTGTACATGTCAGTGTGGTATCCTAGTAAATGCTTAACAACTAGCTCAACAAAAAAGTTGTAACATTTACTGATTTTTGTGGAGTAAATACTCCCATGGTGGCTTAATCAACCTACAACTCTGATTCCACTGAACACAGACTTGAGAAGTGACACACGAAAGCACACGAGTATGTAGTATCTCCACTACTCAGATACAAGAGACATAAATAATTATAAGGATATAGAGAATAGTAAAATAGTTAGGAAGTGATGAGTTTTAAGACATTACTATTATTTATAAAGTAATTTATTTAATTGTAATTTCACATAAGATTATTTTTAACAAGGACTATGTAACAACAGGCTCATAAAATTCCTTCAGAGGTAACCTTTGGCTCTACAAGCCAACCCAGCACACCACTGTGAGCAGCTCTGGTTGTGCTCTCTAAGGAATGAGAAAACAACTGGCCACCACTTTCCTCGATGTCAGTTTTAAATTTCCAGCACTGATAATGATTTTCTGAAGAAAATGCAGACACAATTCATAGCTGAGGGTGTCTCTTTACCTGGGCCTCACTTTCTTGACCAGGAATATAGGAACAGGGTTATTTTAGGATCTTTCAGAATTGAGGGACCAGTCGTCCAACCTCAGCTCCTGGAGGGAAGTGTCCTGTCTCTCCCATCAGCACACTCCCCTCAGAAGTGCTGGAGGAGCAGGGACTTCTGAGCAGGAAAGTCCACCTGGCCTGAACATTCTGTGGGTGCCCTTGTTGAAGTGGTCCTAGTGATGGTGGCTGCTAGAAGTCTAGAGGCTGCTGTAGGCACCTCAGTGGTTGATTGTTTGATGTGCTCTCACTGTGGTGGCAGGGCCACTGCCATCCCTGTAGTAGCAATGGGGCTGCACAGTCCCTTGTGGGGACAGTTCTCTGGAGGGAAGGGAAGTAAATGGGAGAAGCTGTCTTTGAGCTGCCTGCAGTATCACAGAGAGTTTCCAATTCTGAGGGCAATTTCCTACCCAGGGCCTGGGTTGCATTGAACAACCCAAATTGTGGAGCCCCTGAACATTATCTGAGAAAATGCAATATCTTTAGGATGTTATTTTTTATATCTCACCTTCTTTCAAAAATGATGTATGGTAGCTACCTGCAATAGTAACATCCTTCCAGACCTATTTGTATTTCAGAAATTGCAGGTTTTAAAAGCAGTTTAAAATTTTTCTCTGTCTTCCCTCATACCACCCATCCTCCTCACATTCCCCCCACCCCCAACAAACTGCTTCCTTATACACATAGAGTACTGGGATAACTTGCAAATCAGGTCCCAACATACCTATATACACCAGTGGTCCTTCAGTTAGACACAGAAATAAAAATGTAGCAAGAAGGGCTAACATTTATTGAGCACTGACTATTTACCGGGTCTGATCTGAGTCCCTCATGACAATTAATTCATTTTAATGCCCCAAACAGTCATTTGAGAGAGGTGCTATTGTTATCTCAATTTTACAGATGAAGAACTGAGGTAGAGAAGTTAAGAAACTTGCTCCAAGTCTCACAGAGAGTTAGTGATGGAGCCAAGAAAAAAACTCAAGCAGGCTGGCTCCAGAATCCACTCTACCTTGTTCAGACCTGAATATTTACTGTCCTGACTGTTATTTCCAAATTATCTACCTGTTTTCCCTTGAAAGGGTCCTCATTTGTTAAACATACACTAGCTTCCTTATAACTCTCCTCTTAGATTTTTGAAAGAATGGTTTCTTTCCCACTTACCTTTTCTTCTGTGTTTGGAGAGATCTTTCCTCCCAATAATCATAGCAACCCTGTATTGCCTTCTACTTTTTAACATTACGTGTATATATCTGTGTCTCTGGTTTTGATGTCTTACCTACCCAGTGATGATTTGATATTTATTTCTGTAAATATAATTTGGAAAAGGACCATGATTCAGAGGCCTTTTGGTGACAAGATATAGAAATCCAGGATGAGAAGTTTTATTGTGCAGTTTGTAAAATCCCCAGGGATCACTTTCATGAAATAGTCAAATTCCCACATGTCTTTTTCTCCCTTTGCACACATAGGAACTTCCCCTTTGTCTCACCAGATTTACCCATCACCTTTTCCTACATTGTTCTATACGCCAAGAGACTGACAGGTATGGACTACATCAAGTGGCTTCCTGTTGGGCTCTACAATGGAAAGCAAGGGCAGTAGAGCAGCAAGGAAAGGATGGGACTGATGGCTGCTTAGTAAACCTTTAGCTCCATCCCTCCAGGGAAGCTAGGACCCCTGTCCTCAAGACTCTTGGTTGCTTTTCCTTTCCATGCCTAGGGATGGCAATGGCCTGCTGTTTCTACCCTCAGGGGACTGCACTATGCTGCCCACTCCCTGCTCACTTTTGTAAAGAACTTCTTTATTAAAATCTACTCAATGTACCCAATGTGTCTGTGCCATATAGTTCTTTTTTTTAAATTTTTGGCTGCATTGGGTCTTCATTGTTGCACGTGGGCTTTCTCTAGTTACGGCGAGCGGGGGCTACTCTTCGTTGCAGTGCACGGGCTTCTCATTGTGGTGGCTTCTCTTGTTGCAGAGCAAGGCTCAGTAGTTGTGGTGCATGGGCTTAGTTGTTCCGCAGCATGTGGGATCTTCCTGGACCAGGGCTCGAGCCCATGTCCCCTGCATTGGCAGGAGGGTTCTTAACCACTGTGCCACCAGGGAAGCCCCTGCCATATAGTTCTTGTCTGTATGGATTCTAATCACTTTCCCTTCACAGTTTAAATAGCTGCCATTAGTTTTCTGTATTTCTACTCCCCTCTCTCAGAAAAAGTGCTTTTAAAATAAGTTCAGCCTCTTTAACTTCTTCAATTCTTTATCAAAATTTACTGTAATGAGGGGTTTGCTACAAATCACTACCTGTGGTTTGAAAACATAGGAATCATTATGAAGGCTCAATTAATGCAATAAATTATATTATTATAAAAAGGACAATACACACAGAAAAGGCTTTTGAAAAATCCAACTCACTTTCATAATAAAAATTCTCAAGGAACTTGGAATAGAAGGGAACTTTCTCACCTGATAGAGGCCATCTACAAAAAGCCCATAGCTACAACTCAACAACAACAACAACAAACAACTCAACTGAAAAATGAGCAGAAGACCTTAACAGACATTTCTCCAAAGAAGACATACAGAAGGCCAGTAGGCACATGAAAAGATGCCATCACTAATTATTAGAGAAATGCAAATCAAAGCTACAATGAAGTACCACCTCACACTGGTCAGAATGTCCATCATTTAAAAGTCTATAAATAACAAATGCTGGAGAGAGTATGGATAAGAGGGAATCCTTCTATGCTGTTGGTGGGAATGTAAGTTGGTACAGCCACTATGGAAAACAGTACAGATGCTCCTCAGAAAACTAAAAATAGAATTACCATATGATCCAGCAATCCCACTTCTGGGAATATACCCAGACAAAACTATGATTCAAAAAGATACATGCACCCCTATGTTCATAGCAGCACTGTTCAAAATGCCAAAACATGGAAACAACCTAAATGTCCATTGACAGATGAATGGATAAAGAAGATGTGGTACATACATACAATGGAATACTACCCAGCCATAAAAAAAGAATGAAATAATGCCATTTGCAGCAACATGGATCCAACTAGAAATTATCATACTAACTGAAGTAAGTCAGAAAGAGAGAGACAATACCATATGATATCACTTATATGTGGAATCTAATATATGGCACAAATGAACCTACCTGCAAAACAGAAACAGACTCGTAGACATAGAGAACAGACTTGTGGTTGCCAAGGGGTAGTGGGGGAGGGAGAGGGATGAACTGGGAGTTTGGGGTTGGTAGATGCAAACTAATGGGTAAACAACAAGGTCCTAATGTACAGCACAGGGAACTATATTCAATATTCTGTGATACCATAATGGAAAGGAATATTTTAAAAATGTATATATGTGTATAACTGAGTCACTTTGCTATAAAGCAGAGATTGGCACAACATTGTAAAAAAACTATACTTCAATAAAAAAAAAAAACATACACCTAACATCTACTTAATGGTGAAAGACAAAATGTTTTCCTCTAAGATTAGGAACAAGATAAGGATGTTTGTCCTTGCCACTTCTATTTAGCATTGTACTAAAAGGTAATTAGAGACAAAGAAGAGAAAATGAAAGAGTATCCAGATTGGAAAGGAAGAAGTTAAATTATCTCTATTCACAGATGACAAGACCTTGTATAGAGAAAATCCTAATGAATCTTCTAAAAAAAACCCAAACTATTAGAACTAAGAAATGAGTTGATTAAGTTTGCAAGATAAAAGATATACAAAAATTTCTTCTATCTCTATACAATGAACATTCTGAAAAAAATTAAGAAAACAATTCTATTTACAATAAAATCAAAAAGAATAAAATATTTAAGTATAAATGTAATAAAAGTATTCTTGTACATGAGACTTGTACAATGAAAATTAGAAAATATTGTTGAAGGAAATTAAAGAAGATCTACATAAATGGAAGAGATGACATTGTCATCAACTAATTATTGTTAAGATGGAAAAACTCTCCAAGTTGGTCTACAGATTCAACACAATATCTATCAAAATCTCAAGTGACTTTTTTTCCAGAAATTGACAAATTGATCTTAAAATTCATATAAAAATGCAAGGGACCTAGAATAGTCAAAACAATCTTGAAAAAAACAGTGTTGAAGGATTCACACTTCTTGACTGCAAAACTTACTACAAAGATATAATAATCATGACAATGTGGTTCTGGAACGAGGATAAACATCTACTCCACGAAGATCAGTGGAGTAGAACTGGGAGTCCAGAAACATACACTCATGGTGCTTTTTAACTAGTACAACAAAATAAGTCATTGGGGGAAAGAACAGTCAAACTGTGCAGGAAGAACTGGATAATAACCACATGCAAAAGAATAAAGTAGATCCCTATATCATACCGTACACAAATGTTAACTAAAAATGGATCAGAGACACAAATGTAAAAGCTGAAATAACACAACTCTTAGAAGAAAACACAGGAGTAAATTTTCATGACCTTGGTTAAGCAATGATTTATTAGAAATGACACCAAAAGCACAAGTAACAAAAGAAACATAGAGAGGGACTTCCCTGGTGATGCAGTGGTTAGGAATCCACCTGCCAATGCAGGGGACATGGGTTCGAGCCCTGGTCTGGCGGATCTCACATGCTGTGGAGCAACTAAGCCCGTACACCACAACTACTGAGTCTGCGCTCTAGAGTCTGTGTGCTACAACTACTGAAGCCTGTGTGCCTAGAGCCCATGTTTCACAACAAAGAGAATCCACCACAATGAGAAGCCCACACACCACAATGAAGAGTAGCCCCTGCTCACCACAACAAGAGAAAGCCTTCACACAGCAACAAAGACCCAAAGCAGCCAAATATAAATAAATAAATAAATCAATATTAAGCAGATAAATTGGACTACAAAATTTTAAAAAATTTATGCTGTAAATGATACTATCAAGAAAGTGAAAACACAGCCCATAGAATGGAAAAACATATTTGCAAATTATACATCTAATAAGGAACTTGTATCCAGAACACATGAAGAATTCTTACAACTCAATAATAAAAAGACAACCCAATTTAAAAATGAGCAAATGACATTTGAATAGACATTTCTCTGAAGAAGATATACAATTAGCCAATAAGCACATGAAAGATGCTCAACATCATTATTAGGGAAATGCAAATCAAAACAATAACGAGATACCACATCACACCCAGTAGAATGACTATAATCAAAAAGACGGACAGTAATAAGTGTTGGCAAGGATGTAGAGGAATTGGAACTCTCTATGTTGCTGGTAGGAATGTAAAATAGTGAAGCCACTATAGAAAACAGTTTAGTAGTTACACAAAATGTTAAACTATTTGATTCAGCAACTTAGGTTTATACCTAAGAGAATTGAAAACATATGTCCGTACAAGAGCTTGTACACAAATGTTCATAGCAGCATTATTTATGGCAGCGGAAACAGCCCAACTGTCCATCCACTGATGTATCGATAAGTAAAATGTGATATATCCATACAATGGAATGCTTTTGGCCATTAAAAGAAATGAGGTACAAATACATACTACAACATGGATGAACCTTGAACATATTATGCTAAGTGAAGGAAGTCAGTCACACAAGCCTGCATATTGTATGATGCCATGTATATGAAATGCCTACAGAAAGCAAATTTATAGAGGCAGAAAGTAGTTTAGTGGTTGCTTAGGGCATGTGGGTGAGTAGAAGTGGGATGATGAGTGATTACTCATGGATGCATGGATTCTTTGGGGGGGCATGAAAATATTCTAATTAGATTAGATTGTGGTGATGATTGTACAACTATGTCAATATATTAAAAATCGTTAAGTTGTACACTTTAAGTAGGTGAATTGTACCATGTTGAACTGTATCTTAATGAAGTTATTTAGGAGAAAACATTACAGAGGTCTCAAGCTTGTTGATTTTGGTCCCAAACCAAATTGTTTGGCTTCCTGTTAGATGTTTCCCAAAGCCTGGATGACCTCCTATACAGCTCTTTTATAGTTGAGGATGCAGACCTTAGAAGTATTCTTGTTTTCCTTACAATAGACCCTTTCTTTAACCTGAAGGTCTACAGGATCTAGTCAGACTTCCAAGTGTCCCTCAGTCTCAAGTGACATTCAGTACTTCTGAGCAGCTCTGTGTTGGGTAGGGTATAGATTCTCCAATTTCCTCCAAGGTCTTATTCTCAAACTTGACTGTTCATATCCTGCAGTAGGTACTTAGTGACCACATGAGTTTCTGAAGGCACAGAATAGAGTGTACCACCCTGGAGCATCACTGTATGTAAAGGTATTTTTCAGCAGACAGTATTACTCTAACATGAAAACAGGCATGTGTCAAATAGTTGTAAGGTAAAGTGCACTGTGCACATAAAAGCAGGAGGTGGGAGGGCCTGAATGCAGCAAGCCTCTTCAGCCGAGCCCTGGCAACTTGCTCACTGCTTACTACCACTGAGGATATTTCAGTTGCAAAGTCTGAGAAGCTCCATCCAAGGCATCTTCATAGAGCAACCAACTCCCCAAATGAGTAAGCTACACATTGGTAACATGTATTGAAGATCCTGGGAAACACTTATTAAGTCACCACTAAATATTTTCTATATAAAACTGTAATTTCTTTTGTGTATCATTTAACCATTATTTAAGAATGCCTGTTCATGGTGAAATGTTTGTCATTCCAATATTTAATTAAATTTCATTTCATGGTTTAAAGCATTCCTTGATTTGACTTGTCTTCATGCAAAAATGATCAACCCCATTTTTGCTTTCTAACTGAGTGGAACTATGCAAATGTTTTGATTAAATGATAAACTAAACAGTTTTGCCAGAAGCAGCTATTTCCACAGGAGGCGATGCTACTGAATCATTGAAGCAAAATGGAATGATGCCAATTGCTGGCAGATGTAGGGAAACTGATAGAAGCTATTATCAAGCAATCTAAAAAAAAAAAAAAAGGCAGAAAGGAAGAAAGAACAACACACCCACTCCCCCCAAAAAAAACCCAGCTAAGAAAAAGTTGGTAGACATGGTCCCAAGTAATCCTGGCCTATTTGTTTTGTATCTATCATCTTCCATCTAAATTTTATGGCACAGAGGGAGCCTCATTTCAGACTTTCTAAAACTTAACTACTAAGTTTGTTCCTTTTCATGTGGAATTCATTTTCCTATAGAAACAGTGTTAAAACTGGTCATTGGTATCGCCAACCAGCCCATAAGAAACTTTTCAATCCATATGTAACTAAAACACTCTGCATTTGCAATGAAAAGTATAGAAAACGAAACCACAGCAATATTGGCAATTCAGACAGAGAAACAATAACAATGAGAAAAACAATAAAAATGTAAAGAATCCACAACATTATTAACAAAGTTATACCTCTAATATTGGAACATTCAGGTTATTTCCATTCTTAATGGTAAACAATACTTATAATTGATACGTTCCTGTATATATCTTTGCACATTTTTCTAATTATTTTCCCTCTGATTTTGTAATTAAACACTTTTTTTGTAAACAACATGAGAAGTACTGATGACACTTATTCATGTAAAAAAATTGCATGGCAAATATCGTAATATTTAACTCAAATTAAATATTGTAAGTCAAATGATAAATGATTAAGAAATAAGTTTGACAAATAAAGAGTTAATAACCACAACATACAAGAAGTCTTAAAAATTAATAAGAAAAAGATTTTTAAACCTCAATGTGAAATAGTCAACGAATAGGAATAGACAGTTTTGAAAAGATGAAATATTAATGATCCATAAAGATATGAAAATATGATTGATTAATTTGACTATTACCCAGAGAAATGAAAATTCAAGTCATAGTAAGATAATAATTTCATCCAGTATATTTGTTCAAAAGTGAGAAAAAACAATGACATCCTAGTGCTGGCAAGGATTTAGGGGAAAGGGCACTTTGCATACTTTGGAATAACTACAACTATTTTGGAAAGCAATCTGGCAAGATCTATTAAACAGTTAAAATACACGCACCCTTTGGCCCAGCAATCTCACTTCTCGGAATTTATCCTATAAAATGAGGATGTCTATGGCAGCACTTTTTGGCCTGGCAAAAAAACTACAAGAAGTGTGAAAGACAATTTGCAGAGAAACATATGTAGTATGAGTCCAGTTTTGTAAAGCATAAAACGATTTTGTAACATATTATCTCTAATTTCTGTGGAATTTGTGAAAGGTGTGAAAAAAGGCACACGTGGCTGTTAGCCTTGGGAGGTGGTACCTTAATTCAAAAAATCCAAGCTTAGATGATGATGATGATGATGATTTTACTATGAGCACAGATTACTTTGTAATTGAATCTTTTTAAAGAGCTGAATGAATTTGAACCTAGAGTCGGGTGAAGGACTTCTACCCTGTGCACAGGTTACATAGCATGGAGAGCTTCATCATCACCCCAAGGGGAACATGGGAACAGCACCTGCAGATAGGACCACTGCCTCACCATGTAAGGGCTGTAGGGTCCAGGCTGGCACAACCTCCTGGTTAGAAGCCCTATTGTCCTAAGTCCGGGTCCCTGTTCTCTCTCCTCTGCCTCTTTTCCAAAAGTGTACACAGGGAGTCCTCACCTGCTGGGTCCTCTTCTGGGTTATGCTCTCTGCAAAGATGACATGAGGCATCCCAGCACCCTTCCCGGTGCCCATGGGTACAGAAGTTAGGAAGCTGCAGTCTCCTTCTCTCTCCTCTTTCCCTCCTGTCCTTCCTGTCCTTTCTTTTCCTGACCAGCTCATGAACAATCTGCTGGAATATACCATCATATCTAGAGTTGGGCCCAACACTAACAGGATGAAAATAGAGTCTGGGGACCAAAGTACTTGCCCTACTCAAAACTGGAAAGCATGGAGACTAGAGCAGAAGGAACCCAGCAAAAGTTTATAGTGGCAGGAACCAGGAGGAATCAGGGTGCTGGGACCATGCAGTCAGCTGAAATGAAGACACGAGGCATTTGAGTAGTCTTTCTGTCCTTACTGTCCCGCTTGCAGGTCAAGTGCTGGCTGCCCGCATTACTCAGCTGGCTGCCTGAGTGTTGCCTGGGTGGTGATCACTGGAACCACAACATTCTGGGGTGACGCTGGTGACTAAAAATAATTTCCAAGCCTGGACAGTAGAAACTCATGATGTAGATCTACAGAAGAGACTTCTGCAGCCTCTGACGATGAAATGGGGACCCCCATGGAGCTAGAATGAGCAGCCCTTCAGCCTTTTCAGGCAGGAAGCAAACAAGAGGCCTTTTAAAGACCCCAAAGGTATCTTAAAATAAAAATATCTCATTCTCTGTGTGGCTCATCAGAGATTTTTCCTGGAGCACGTGGAGAAGAGGGCAGCTGTCCTCCTAACCAACCGCCTGCTTCTCACTCCATCAAATGCTCACCGGAATGGACTTCAGCCTAAATGAATGACAAGAGGGACTTTCATTCCAGTTGCATTACTTTTAGCCTTTTGCATGTCACAGTCTGGAGTCACACAGCACAGACTCCGGAACCAGACTGCACCAGTTCAGTGAATTCAAGCCCAGCCACAACCATGATGATCTGGGACATTTCTCTGAGCCTCAGTTTCTCAACTGAAAATAGGTCTAATAACTACACTTAAATGGATTACCACATTTGAAGTACTCAGCACCCAGGTGCTCCAGAAGCATTAGCTGTCATTATTATTTCTTTACTGGTAACATATTTTGCCTGCTTATTTATAAGAAAACATAATTGGAAAACTTTAATGAAATTCTGTGTATGCATGGAGCCCTTCCTCTGTTTCTGGCATTGTGAAGATTATTTACATAGGTATTTCCACTTTTTGTAACATAGCTAGCTAAAAGAGTACAATTTTTTTAATGTTACATAATAAAATTAGTCATAAAGTTGGGATTCAGGTCTGTTTAGGCCCCAATTTTTACCCTGCCCCTTTTCACTCTGCTGTGCTGATTTCCCATCATCAACACTCTGCTGAAAATGTGTGGACATAGCTGACATGTGTGACATGCAAGGCACATGATACTGACAAGAAGTAGGAATTCCTGGGGTGATAATCTCCAACTCCTGCCTTATTCCCAAATTTTTACTGATGCAGCTGGAAATAAAACAAAATCCTCGGGCTTCCCTGGTGGTGCAGTTGCTGAGAGTCTGCCTGCCGATGCAGGGGACACGGGTTCGTGCCCCGGTCCAGGAGGATCCCACATGCCGCGGAGCGGCTGGGCCCGTGAGCCATGGCTGCTGGGCCTGCGCGTCCGGAGCCTGTGCTCCGCAACGGGAGGGGCCACAGCAGTGAGAGGCCCGCATACCGCAAAAAAAAAAAAAAAAAAAAAAAAACCCTCTCTCTTACAGAGCTTACATAATAGTGAGCAGAGATAGATAATAGACAATTACATAATTTTAATATATAATATGCCAAATAGTGATTAAATGCTATGGAGAAAATAAACCAGTGGAGAGGAGCAGAGAGTTTCGCATGGGGTAGGCTGGGGAGAGGGGTGATTTTTAATTTTAAATAAAAAGGCCATATCTAAATTATTTTCTGATGTCAACATAATCTTGTTGGTGAACTCTACATGGTGTACAGGCTGCAAGAGGTGAAGACTGTGACTCTGAATTGGGAGTCCTGAGGGCACAAACGGTGTTTGCAGTCATGACCTATAGCTTCAGTCTTCTATAGAGTTGCCACCAGTCACATGTGGCTATTTAAATTATTTAACATTAAATAAAATTTAAAATTCAGGTCCTCTATCTCCCTAGTCACATAGCAAGTCCTCAGCAGTCACACATACCGGATGGTGCATGTTTAGAACATTCCTATCATTGGAGAATGTTCTGCTGGACAGCGCTGTACTCAAGTAAAGCAGTCAGATGTGGCAGGTAGTGCACAGAATGATTAGCGTCGTGCTTTTGGGATGTGGCGATTTGGTGAGAATGAAGTCAAGGTGATGATCATGGAGGAGATGGCTTACGCTTCCAGGAGATATTATAACAATATGCTTTTGCCCTTTTGCACACAAACACTCACAATACAAAAGAGCACAAATACATCCATCTTCAGGCAAAACTTTTATTTAGTTAACCTGACTTAAAATCACCACTATCCTCTTCTTCCTCCTCTGCCTCCTCCTCTTTCTCTTCAATATCATCATCATCAATTACCAGTCATCAATATCCTCATACCTTTTGCCACCAAGCCTCTTTGTATTACTTTGATTTTCCAAGTAGTTAATGGAATGAATGGAAATTGATAGTAAATAAGTAATTGGTGGAATAAATATTGGTTTTACAATAACCCAAGATATTTCATTAAGAACAAGAAAAAAGACTGTAGAATAATGTTTAAAAGTAAAATATTAGTAAATGTAATGCATGATATTTGGTTGGATCCTGCATCAACAGCAACAAAAATCATTGCTGAAGAACAAATAGAAAAATTTGAATTCAGACCAAATATATAGGGAAAAAAATAGTATTGTTTAAATGTTAATTTTCCTGAGTGTGATAATTATTTGATATTTGTTAGAAGTTAAATGATAAAGTATTCAAAGGTGAAGTGTCATGATGTCTGCGATTAACTCAGATGGTTCATCAAAAAAGTGTGTGAGTGTGTGCGTATAAAATAAGAGCTTTGCCTGAAGATGTGTGTCACATATATATATATGTATATAGCACAAACATGGAAAAACACTAACGATTGGTGAATCTAGGTGAAGGACATGTAGATATTCATTTGATTATTTTTGCAACATTTCTGTAGGTTGAGTATTTCATAACAAAAGGTGGGAGAGAAATTAAAGGATTATTTAAATGAGGTAATAAGAGTAACTCTCCATGAAAGAATGACCATGTCTATAAGCTTTTAAAAAGATATAGAGTCTCTCATTGGTTCCCCCTCTTACCATTCATCCTCTGGACAAATTGCAAACTGTACGAAACAAGAGGTTAAAGGTGCTGATTCTCCAAGTGGGGACATTTTTAGTAAAGTGGCTGGAATGGCAAACCCGAGCACCAGGAGATGAAAAATGAGAGTGGGCCCCAACAAGGGTCCCATGCCCTGGTCATTGGAGTCAACAGATCGAGACTGAGTTTGGTTCAGAAGCAAAGGAAACTTAATATTTTGATCAGAGAATGGAGAGGAGTTGCCAGGCTGCCACCTGCTAAAAAAGAGGATGTGTCAGTGATACGTGCTGCTAGAATATCTCCCCGGGCAGAGATACACCAGAAATACATCTACACGTTGAACAACTTCTACAGAACACCTACTGAACACTGGCAGAAGACCTCAGACCTTCCAAAATGCAAGAAAGTCCCCACGTACCTGGGTAGGGCAAAAGAAAAAAGAATAAACAGAGACAAAAGAATAGGAACGGGACCTGCACCAGTGGGAGGCAGCTGTCAAGGAGGAAAGGTTTCCACACACTAGGAAGGCCCTTCGCAGGCGGAGACTGCAGGAGGCAGAGGGCGGAAGTTTCAGAGCCACGGAGGAGAGCACAGCAACAGGGGTGTGGAGGGCAAAGCAGAGAAATTCCCACACAGAGGACCGGTGCCGACCGGCACTCACCAGCCCGAGAGGCTTGTCTGCTCACCTGCCGGGGCGGGCGGGGCTGCGAGCTGAGGCTTGGGTTTCGGTCGGCGCAGGGAGAGGACTGGGGTTGGCGGCTTGAACATAGCCTGAAGGGGTTAGTGCGCCACGGCTGGCCGGGAGGGAGTCCAGGGAAAAGTCTGGACCTGCCGAAGAGGCAAGAGACTTTTTCTTCCCTCTTTGTTTCTTGGTGCACGAGGAGAGGGGATTAAGAGCGCTGCTTAAAGGAACTCCAGAGACGGGCGCGAGCTGCAGCTGACAGCACGGACCCCAGAGACGAGCATGAGACGCTAAGGCTGCTGCTGCCACCACCAAGAAGCCTGTGTGCAACCACAGGTCACTATCCCCACCACCCCTCCCAGAAGCCTGTGCAGCCCGCCACTGCCAGGGTCCCGGGATCCAGGGACAACTTCCCCGGGAGAACGCATGGCGTGCCTCAAGCTGGTACAATGTCCTGCCAGCCTCTGCCGCCACAGGCTAGCCCCGCATCCACACCCCACCCTCCCCCCGGCCTGAGTGAGCCAGAGCCCCCAAGCAGCTGATCCTTTAACCCCGTCTTGTCTGAGTGAAGAACAAAGGCCCTCAGGCGACCTACACACAGAGGCGGGGACAAATCAAAAGGTGAGCCCCGGGAGCTGTGCGAACAAAGAAGAGAAAGGGAAATCTCTCCCAGCAGCCTTAGAAGCAGCAGATTAAAGCTCCACAATCAACTTGATGTACCCTGCATCTGTGCAATACATGAATAGGCAACGAGTCATTCCAAATTGAGGAGGTGGACTTTGAGAGCAAGATTTATTATTTTTTCCCCTTTTCCTCTTTTTGTGAGTGTGTATGTGTATGCTTCTGTGTGAGATTTTGTCGGTATAGCTTTGCTTTCACCATTTGTCCTAGGGTTCAATCCGTCCGTTTTGTTTGGTTTTCTTTTTTAAAATTTTTTTATTAATAATTATTTTTTATTTTAATAAATTTACTTTATCTTTATTTTATTTTATCTTCTTTCTTTCTTCCCTTCCTTCCTTCCTTCCTTCCTCCTTCCTTCCTCCCTTCCTTCCTTCCTTCCATTCTTTCTTTCTTTCTTTCCTTCTTTCCTTCTTTCATTCTTTCCTTCTTTCTTTCTTTTTCTTTCTTTCTTTCCTTCCTTCCTTCCTTCCTTCCTTCCTTCTTTCTTTCCTTCCTTCCTTCCTTCTTTCTTTCTTTCTTCCTTTCTTTCTTTCTCTCTCTCTCTCTTTCTTTCTTTCTTTCTTTCTTTCTTTCTTTCTTTCTTTCTTTCTTTCTACTTTTTCTCCCTTTTATTCTGAGCCATGTGGATGAAATGCTCTTTGTGCTGCAGCCAGGAGTCAGTGCTGTGCCTCTGAGGTGCGAGAGCCAACTTGAGGACACTGGTCCAAAAGAGACCTCCCAGCTCCACATAATATCAAATGGCGAAAATCTCCCAGAGATCTCCATCTCAGCACTGGCACCCAGCTTCACTCAATGACCAGCAAGCTACAGTGCTGGACATCCTATGCCAAACAACTAGCAAGACAGGAACACAATGCCACCCATTAGCAGAGAGGCTGCCTAAAATCATAATAAGTCCACAGACACCCCAAAACACACCACTGGACATGGACCTGCCCACCAGAAAGACAAGATCCAGCCTCATCCACCAGAACACAGGCACTAGTCCCCTCCACCAGGAAGCCTACACAACCCACTGAACCAACTTTAGCCACTGGGGACAGACACCAGAAACAACAGGAACTACGAACATGCAGCCTGCAAAAAGGAGACCCCAAACACAGTAAGATAAGCAAAATGAGAAGACAGAAAAACACACAACAGATGAAGGAGCAAGATAAAGACCCACCAGACCTAAAAAATGAAGAGGAAATAGGCAGTCTACCTGAAAAAGAATTCAGAATAATGATAGTAAAGATGATCGCAAATCTTGGAAATAGAACAGAGAAAATGCAAGAAACATTTAACAAGGACCTAGAAGAAATAAAGATGAAACAAGCAACGATGAACAACACAAAAAATGAAATTAAAAATACTCTAGATGGTATCAATAAGAGAATAACTGAGGCAGAAGAATGGATAAGTGACCTGGAAGATAAAATAGTGGAAATAAGTACTGCAGAGCAGAATAAAGGAAAAAAAATGAAAAGAACTGAGGAGAGTCTCAGAGACCTCTGGGACAACATTACACACACCAACATTCTAGTTATAGGGGTTCCAGAAGAAGAAGAGAAAAAGAAAGGGACCAAGAAAACATTTGAAGAGATTATAGTTCAAAACTTCCCTAATATGGGAAAGGAAATAGTTAATCAAGTCCAGGAAGCACAGAGAGTCCCATACAGGATAAATCCAAGAAGAAGTACAGCAAGACACATATAATCAAACTGTAAAAAATTAAATACAAAGAAAACATATTAAAAGCAGCAAGGGAAAAACAACAAATAACACACAAGTGAATCCCCATAAGGTTAACAGCTGATCTTTCAGCAGAAACTCTGCAAGCCAGAAGGAAGTGGCAGGACATATTTAAAGTGATAAAGGAGAAAAACCTACAACCAAGATTACTCTACCCAGCCAGGATCTCATTCAGATTTGATGGAGAAATTAAAACCTTTACAGACAAGCAAAAGCTAAGAGAATTCAGCACCACCAAACCAGCTTTACAACAAATGCTAAAGGAACTTCTCTAGGCAAGTAACACAAGAGAAAGAAAAGACCTACAATAACAAACCCAAAACAATTAAGAAAATGGGAATAGGAACATACATATCAATAAGTACCTTAAATGTAAATGGATTAAATGTTCCCACCAAAAGACACAGACTAGCTGAAAGGATACAAAAACAAAACCCATATATATGCTGTCTACAAGAGACCCACTTCAGACCTAGAGACACATACAGACTGAAAGTAAGGGGTGGAAAAAGATATTCCATGCAAATGGAAGCCAAAAGAAAGCTGGAGTAGCAATTCGCATACCAGCCAAAATAGACTTTAAAATAAAGACTATTAAAGAGACAAAGAAGAACACTAAGTAATGATCAAGGGATCGATCCAAGAAGAAGATATAACAATTGTAAATATTTATGCACCCAATATAGAGCACCTCAATACATGAGGCAAATACTAACAACCATAAAAGGAGAAATTGACAGTAACACAATCATAATAGGGGACTTTATCACCCCAGTTTCCACAATGGACAGATCATCCAAACTGAAAATAAATAAGGAAACACAAGCTTTAAATGATACATTAAACAAGATGGACTTAATTGATCTTTATAGGACATTTCATCCAAAAACAACAGAATACACATTTTTCTCAAGTACTCATGGAACGTTCTCCAGGATAGATCATATCTTGGGTCACAAATCAAGCCTTGGTAAATTTAAGAAAATTGAATTTGTATCAAGTATCTTTTCTGACCACAACGCTATGAGACTAGATATCAATTACAGGAAAAGCTCTATAAAAAAAAAAACACATGGAGACTAAACAATACACTACTTAATAACAAAGTGATCACTGAAGAAATCAAAGAGGAAATCAAAAAATACCTAGAAACAAATAACAATGGAGACACGATGACCCAAAACCTATGGGATGCAGCAAAAGTAGTTCTAACAGGGAAGTTTATAGCAATACAATCCTACCTTAAAAAACAGGAAACATCTCGAATAAACAACCTAACCTTGCACCTAAAGCAATTAGAGAAAGAAGAAGAAGAACAACACAAAAACCCAAAGTTAGCACAAGTAAAGAAATCATCAAGATCAGATCAGAAATAAATGAAAAAGAAATAGCAAAGGTCAATAAAACTAAAAGCTGGTTCTTTGAGAAGATAAACAAAATTGATAAACCATTAGCCAGACTCATCAAGAAAAAAAGGGAGAAGACTCAAATCAATAGAATTAGAAATGAAAAAGGAGAAGTAACAACTGACACTGCAGAAATACAAAAGATCATGAGAAGTTACTACTAGCAACTGTATGCCAATAAAATGGACAACCTGGAAGAGATGGACAAATTCTTAGAAATGCACAACCTGCCAAGACTGAATCAGAAGGAAATAGAAAATATGAAAAGAGCAATCACACACACTGAAATTGAAACTGTGATTAAAAATCTTGCAACAAACAAAAGCCCAGGACCAGATGACTTCACAGGTGAATTCTATCAAACATTTACAGAAGAGCTAACACCTATCCTTCTCAAACTCTTCCAAAATATAACAGAGGGAGGAACACTCCCAAACTCATTCAACAAGGCCACCATCACCCTGATGCCAAAAGCAGAGAAGGATGTCACAAAGAAAGAAAACTACAGGCCAATATAACTGATGAACATAGATGCAAAAATCCTCAACAAAATACTAGCAAACAGAATCCAACAGCACATTAAAAGCATCATACACCATGATCAAGTTGGGTTTATTCCAAGAATGCAAGGGTTCTTCAATATACACAAATCGATCAACATGATACATGATATTAACAAATTGAAGGAGAAAAACCTTCATCTCAATAGATGCAGAGAAAGCTTTCAACAAAATTCAACACCCATTTATGATAAAAACCCTGCAGAAAGTAGGCATAGAGGGAACTTTCCTCAACATAATAAAGGCCATATATGACAAACCCACAGCCAGCATCGTCTTCAATGGTGAAAAACTGAAAGCATTTCCACTAAGATCAGGAACAAGACAAGGTTGCCCACTCTCACCACTCTTATTCAACATAGTTTTGTAAGTTTTAGCCACAGCAATCAAAGAAGAAAAGGAAATAAAAGGAATCCAAGTCAGAAAAGAAGAAGTAAAGCTGTCACTGTTTGCAGATGACATGATACTATACATAGAGAATCCTAAAGATGCTACCAGAAAACTATTAGAGCTAATCAGTGAATCTGGTAAAGTAGCAGGGTACAAAATTAATGCACAGAAATCTCTGACATTCCTATACACTAATGATGAAAAATCTGAAAGTGAAATCAAGAAAACATTCCCATTGCAACAAAAAGAATCAAATATCTATGAATAAACCTACCTAAGGAGACAAAAGACCTGTATGCAGAAAATTATAAGACACTGATGAAAGAAATTAAAGATGATACAAATAGATGGAGGGCTTCCCTTGTGGCGCAGTGGTTGAGAGTCCGCCTGCCCATGCAGGGGACACGGGTGCGTGCCCCGGCCCAGGAAGATCCCACATGCCATGGAGCGGCTGGGTCCGTGAGCCATGGCCACTAAGCCTGCACGTCCGGAGCCTGTGCTCCACAACAGGAGAGGCCACAACGATGAGAGGCCCGCGTACCACAAAAAAAACCCAAAAAAACTAAATGCAAAATAATGGAGAGATATACCATGTTCTTGGATTGGAAGAATCAACATTCTGAAAATGACTCTACTACCCAAAGCAATCTACAGATTCACTGCAATCCCTATCAAACTACTTCTGGCAATTTTCACAGAACTAGAACAAAAAATTTCACAATTTGTATGGAAACACAAAAGACCCCAAATATCCAAAGCAATCTTGAGAATGAAAAACGGAGCTGGAGGAATCAGGCCCCCTGACTTCAGACTATACTACAAAGCTACAGTAATCAAGACAGTATGGTACTGGCACAAAAACAGAAAAATAGATCAATGGAACAGGATAGAAAGCCCAGAGATAAACCCACACACATATGGTCACCTTATCTTTGATAAAGGTGGCAGGAATGTACAGTGGAGAAAGGACAGCCTCTTCAATAAGTGGTGCTGGGAACACTGGACAGGTACATGTAAGAGTATGAGATTAGATCACTTCCTAACACCATACACAAAAATAACCCCAAAATGGATTAAAGACCTAAATGTAAGGCCAGAAACTATCAAACTCTTAGAGGAAAACATAGGCAGAACGCTCTATGAAATAAATCACAGCAAGATCCTTTTTGACCCACCTCCTAGAGGAATGGAAATAAAAAAATAAATAAACCAATGGGACCTAATGAAACTTCAAATCTTTTGCACACCAAAGGAAACCATAAACAAGACGAAAAGACAACCCTCAGAAGGGGAGAAAATATTTGCAAATGAAGCAACTGACAAAGGATTAATCTCTAAAATTTACAAGCAGCTCATGCAGCACAATGACAAAGAAACAAACAACCCAATCCAAAAATGGGCAGAAGACCTAAATAGACATTTCTCCAAAGAAGATATACAGACCGCCAACAAACACATGAAAGAATGCTCAACATCATTAATCATTAGAGAAATGCAAATCAAAACTACAATGAGATATCATCTCACAGCAGTCAGAATGGCCATCACCAAAAAATCTAGAAACAATAAATGCTGGAGAGGGTGTGGAGAAAAGGGAACACTCTTACAGTGTTGGTGGGAATGTAAATTGATATAGCCACTATGGAGAACATTATGGAGGTTCCTTAAAAAACTACAAATACAACTACCATATGACCCAGCAATCCCACTACTGGGCATATACCCTGAGAAAACCATAATTCAGAAAGAATCATGTACCAAAATGTTTATTGCAGCTCTATTTACAATAGCCAGGAGATGGAAACAACCTAAGTGTCCATCATCGGATGAATGGATAAAGAAGATGTGGCACATATATACAGTGGAATATTACTCAGGCATATAAAGAAATGAAATTGAGCTATTTGTAAGGAGGTGGATGGACCTGTCATACAGAGTGAAGTAAGTCAGAAAGAGAAAGACAAATACCGTATGCTAACACATATATATGGAATCTAAGAAAAAAAATGTCATGAAGAACCTAGGGGTAAGACAGGAATAAAGACACAAACCTACTAGAGAATGGACTTGAGGATATGGGGAGGGGGATGGTAAGCTGTGACAAAGCGAGAGAGTGGCATGGACATATATGCACTACCAAACGTAAAATAGCTAGCTAGTGGAAGCAGCCGCATAGCACAGGGAGATCAACTCGGTGCTTTGTGACCACCTAGAGGGGTGGAATAGGGAGGGTGGGAAGGAGGGAGACGCAAGAGGGAAGAGATATGGGAATATATGTATATGTATAACTGATTCACTTTGTTATAAAGCAGAAACTAACACACCATTGCAAAATAATTATACTCCAATAAAGATGTAAAAAAAATTAAAAAAAGATTAAAGGAAAAAAAAAGATCTAGAGGTTAAATATTGCTTATCTTGTATATTTGATTTCATTTGTTTTCAACATAACTTTTTTCTTCTTTTCAAAACATTGGTCCCAATTTATTAAACTGGATATATTTTGTGCCTGAACTTAAAGTTTAATTTACCCAAGTGTTTCTGTGTAAACTTATTTGTCAATGAAATCTTAACTTTTGGGATAAAACCTCAACATGTCAGAATCAGACCCTTGGGCATCTCAACTGCAAATTACTTGTAAGTGTAGTCATCCGTTTCTGGAGGAATCAGTACATTTCCGCAGCCCATGAGGATTTCAAGAATAAAAGTTCTGCACACACGAATGTGGAGGGGCATCCAGAGCCACATGCTTTGGTCACCACACTGTGCCACAGAGGACAGCAGAAAAGAATCTCGGGTCGTGGTGCAAAGCAGGTTAAGATAACCTCTCTCTTCCACTTGCATCAGTTAGGACTCTTTGCTACAAGTGCCAGAAAACTTGACTAAAACTGGATTAAGCAAGAAAAGAAACTAAATGGCTCAACTACTAAAGGCCCAGAGGAGGACAGGTAGATTCCATTGCTAACATCACAAGGACTCAGTGTCACTCTGCCTGTGGGCTCTACCCCTATCCAACCCCCAACTGCTCTCAAGGGAGCAGCTTTGCAGCCTCCTCTGGGAAAAGCCAGGGTGGAGCAGCTAAGGGCTCCTCCCCAGAAGTCCTGAGAGGCCTCATTGGGTCTCAGGGTGTCAAGTGCCCCATGCTGACCCAATCACTGTGAGGGAGTGAGTGGGCCCTCTCCTGGATGCCGTGCTGATTGGAGGAAACGGAAACACTCAACTGCCTCACCACCAGGTACTCTGAGATCGGCGCCTCATGGGTCCCTTAGTGTCAGCTAGCAGAAGTGGGGTCCACGAAATCACGCCACCCTCAAAATCATTCAGATGACTTCAGGTAACATGCAACCTGGGATAGAAAAGGAAGAGATCTTCAAGGAGGAAGAAGGAACATCTTAGTCTTCTTTCTCTCCTGAAACATTGTGAATCTGTAAAAGGCGAAATCTTCCTCTCCCTATGGATAAAATTCCTTTTTGTTTATGAGCCTCATCCCTCTTAGATTCGGAACAGAAGTGGCCTGTCTTTCAATGTAGGCACATTGGAACAGAAAATTCACTAACATTTCTGGTGTGGTTCCCCACCCTGAGCCCTATCCTCATGAATCCTCCAGAAACTCTGGATGGTTTCTGGCTTGGAAAACTCTAAATGTGGAGTCCGGTGCTGTCCACCCTGTCTACCTTTGTCAGCAACTTTACCCTGGAGGACTCAACAGTGTGTTGACTGCCCTAGGGATATAGGGAAGGAAGCCTGATGGATGTCTAAGGCTTGCTCCTCCAGAAGCCTACCCTGAAACTAGGCTCTGAGTGCAAGGGAGGTACTAGATGTTGCTTCCAGGAAACACTGACTAGGGAGTGGAATTGAGACAGATGAGAAGGAAGCCAGTCCAGGGTTTTATTGAAGTTACTGCTGTAGACATTGGTGGCTCAATCCCACTGGTCTCAAGATAGGAGGAAAGTATAGAACACACCTTAAACTTCTCCCACCCAAAGGTCAAATAACCCAGGGTCTTAATTTACCAACTCCTGTTGGTTCATGGCTTGAAGGTTATTCTTGGGGTCTTCAACCCTCCATCACTTCGGACCAGTCCTATGTGTGGGTAGAGGACACAGGGTCCTCACATGGAGAGGTGTTCATGCTTCTGTAAGAACCCACTACTGTGCATGGTTTCCATGAGTGCTGTGGGACACTGACTTAGTCAGCTACAGGAGATGTCACCTTAGGCACTTGTTGGAAGCATTATTTTAGGGATGCTCTTATCTAATGATCCTACCATGAAGGGATAGTTGCATCCAGGGCAGACTTTCAGGTCCCCTGAGAAGTGAGAACATCTTCTTTCTTAGGCCCAGATATCACACAATTCACAAAAAGCCAAGTGACATATTAGAAACTAGAGCAGATGGCTGAACACACAGCTATTGGCTACTGCAGCTTACCTCGCTAGCATGGGGAGGACATGGTGACACTGCCCCAGCTTTGTATTCTGAAGAGTCCCAGGTCACACGATGGGGAGAAATCTGAATGCCCCAACCCTAGTAAAATCTTGAATATATGTACTTTCTTGCCAGACAGGGTTACCTGGAAATGTGCTAAAGGTAATGAGTTTTTACACAATCTAGTCACTAAAGCCAATTTGGTAAAAGAATTTGGGGCTTTCCACAAGCAGATGGAGATGGAGGACATGGTACCTTTCTACTTACCATCCAGCTATAGAAGAATGGAATACTGGCACTCTCTAGACAAATAGAACTGAGTTTAAGCCTCACCTCTCATACTTGCCATGGATTTTTTGGACATGATAGTCATCCTCTTTGAATTTCTATTTTCTCATCTGAAAAATTAGGATGTAATAAGTTACCTTGTAGATCTGAATGGGATGGCATATGTAAAGCACTCACATTATAGAAACTCAGTAACTGAGAGGGATCACTAGATGGGAGCCCCATTACAGGTTTTATAACTGGCTACTTTACCTGTAAATGACCCTTCTCTTTCTGTAAGAAGGCCAGGGAAAAGGAAGAACAAAGGAAGAAAAAACACACACTCACAAGGGGAGAAACTAAGATGCCCTAGGGAGATAGCTGACTTTTGGCAGGCTACTAATATAGTAAAGCTATTAATGTACGTGGAGTGTGTCCATTTTCTTGGCATGTATTCAATTTTATGTTCTCTATAGTGGAATGCTAAGAGGACAGGGTGGGAAAGGGATAGAAAGTCCAAGAAAAAGCTATCACGGGTGAACCCTTTCCCACTCACCCAGAAGGACTTTAGGAATCGTCAGGGCCTGAATCAGCGAGCCAGCTCAGCATTGCAGCACGTGAACATCTTTGGCTGAGGCCACAGAAATCTTGACTTTGTGCTCAAAATAGAGCACTGATTCAGTAGGCCTCCTGATAAGAGACTGAAATGAAACAGCAAATTGTGCTGTCACCAAAAACGATGGAGGTTTTTAAAGATCTCTTTTTGGGGTCACTTCTCTGTTCTCTTTGGAGGCTGAAATCATTGTCTGAAGGGTGGGCATGTGGGCTCATAGCCTGTGTTCTGGTGGGGACAGGAGCTTATTCATGTGCTGGTGAAGACTAATTACTTAGTGGGCGTGTCCTTTATTGTAGGGCTTAGTGGCTAAAGACCTTTTGTTGTAACCATGTGAAACCTTTAGTCATATGGAAGCCACAGCCTCTGTAATAATCTATTTCAGGAGACCTGATACAGAATGGTGTTATGTGATAGTAGCAATGTCATGCCCAGAAATTGGAATTTGGAGGCAAAGGCAATGGTCTAATAGTAAGTTTTCTAGAAAATTAGCCTTTGTTGATTTGACTGAAATGCTTTGACCCCTCCACAAACAGCACAATAGAGAAGGCTGTTTTTTACCAGATATTCTGGTGGGTCTGCATCTGTCAGAGTGGGATGGAGTAGATTGTCCTCCAATCTGTTCCCGGAGACAAGAGCACCCCGATCACCTTCCCTATAAGGGTACAGATTCTATCTACTCCTTGTCAGATCGAGCCAAGCACACATATTCAGTTTAGACTCATGGTATAGTTTTAAAACTTTTTCATATTGAAATAATTTCACAGGAAAGTTGCAAGAATAGTACAAGCAACTCCCATTCACTCTGAACACAGATTCCCTGAATGTTAAAAGTTTACCACATTTGTCTTATCATTTGCTATAGATACATACTACTTTTTTCCTGAACCATTTGAGAGAAAGTTATAGCCCCAAATCCCCTTTATTCCTAAATACTTCAATGTGTCCTTCCTGAAAACAAGGACAGTCTTTTACATTATATAAGCACAATGATCAAAATCAGAAAATTCACATTGATATAATAATATTACTGAATCTCTTGGCCTTATTCAAATTTCACCAGTTGTCCCAGTATGTCCTTTAGAGCAAAAGGAAAAAAAAAAAAAAAACCCTTGTTCAGGGTTGTTATGTCTGTTTAGTCTCCCAGTCTCTAATCTGGAACCATTCCTCAGTTTTTCATGAGATTGATAGTTTTGAGGAGTACAAGCCAGTTCCTTGTAAACATGTCCCTAAGTTTGTGTTTGAAGAATGAATTAATTGGAAAGTCACCTTTTGGCTATGGTCATAGTAATAATGGATTCAGATAACCATCAATCAATACTAGAAATAGTAGAGTGGGTGAAAGTTTGATAAGGGAAGAGGATAAGTACATTGTCCCCTCAATGCGGGGACTTATCCCTTCAGTGGGATAAGTACACACTTCCCCACCAAATGATTGTTGATTACCAAGGAGAAAACAGTAACTTCACACCCCACCTTCACTAGGCAATCAAAGTTGACATCAGCAATATTGGTGCAAACTGACTTCAGATGCCTCCTGATGTGATGCGTTGAGAAAAACACAGTTTTATTTCTGTTGTGTTTCCACCAAAAATGCATAACCTGAATCTGTCATGAACATCCAACTGAACACACTAGAATGTTAACCCAGTGTGAGGAAAGTTAGAACAAGGGCTCAGAGGAAAATCGCTCCCAGGTGACCCCATTTACCCGGCGAGCCTGGCAGAACTGAGTCATGTTCCGAACTTGAAAGGACCTTTCCTGGCTCTGTCTGTGAAGGCCCTTCCTCTAAACTCAAGAGGAACTTGCTAGCCCACTTATTTCCCAACAATCCTCGGCTTTAACTCCTTGTTTCACATCCTCCTTTTCCTGCAGAAGCTTGAAGACAATCAAACACTTTGAGTTTAGAGTCAAAACTGCATCACAGTCAGCGTCATCCTTGACCCTTGACTCAGCTCCCTCCGTGGATCCTCATGCCTGGGTGCCATGGTCCCTGGTTTCAATCCTCCCGTGTCCTCTCCGCTGTGTTAAGAAAGTGTGCTCTGTGTATGGGACACTTGGGTCTGGACAGTAGCCCCACCACTTGATCGAGTGACTACACCTCAATTTTCCCATTTTTCCATATGTTCATTGGGAGCCCTGTGGCCCATACGGTAGGGCTGCAGAGAGTATAGGGCAGAATATTTGTAAAATGCTCATCATGGAGTTTAGTATATAGAAAACATGCGGTCAATGTTATCTTTTATCGTTATTATCATCAGTGGCTTTTAAGCATGTATACTCTGGAACCAAACTGCCGGGGTTCACATCCTATCTCCACCACGTCCTAACTCTATGCTCCTAGGCAAATGACATAACCTCTGTTTTGAGATGGTTACAAGGATTAAATGAACAGTGTCAGGCACCTCATATGAATTATGGAAGTTTGGGCTGTTCTACTTGTTATTTTCTCTTTTCCCTTTTTAAAAGATGACACTTAGATAAGACTTCTGAGGTTGCTATGAACTCCCATTTTGAGGCTGATCCTCACCAAGATAAGAAAGAGAACATATTATTATCCCCATTTTATGGACAAGAGTACTGAGATTTGGGAAATTAAGCTATCTCAGTGAAAACACACACCTGTAAATAGCAAAGTGGGACATTGATCCTGGGTCTTGGACACAAGCATGCTGTTCTTTACAGCATTCCAAAAAATATTGATGAAATATTATGTGCCAAATGCTGTGCCAAGCGCTGAGAAGACAAAGCCTCGGAGTTAGAGGACTTGCAGGGAAGAGGAGATGGGTTGAGCGTTACAGGGAGGTATGAGCATACAGCACCAGCAATGACATTGATATTCCTCTAACTCAGCTGAGGTTTCAGGGAAGGGGATGCTTGAGACAAGAACTGGAGGGATTTAGAAGGGGCCAGATACAGTATCTAAAAGATGAAGGAAGTCCAGGAAAAGTAAGTGTGAAGGCAGGGAGGGTGAAACAGCTGGAGACCTTTGGAGAGAGAACAAGTAACTCAGCATGGCCGGCGCAAAGGACCCTAGAAGGGGCTGGAGAAGGGGTGACAGTGAGAGCAATCTGGGGGGGCTTCCCTAAGGGGCTGGGAGTCACACTGTTTCAGCTTGAAGGGGGCAGAGGGAAGGCTCTGGGCTGTGCCCACAAGCCACCTTGGGAGAAGTTTGGGGTTTTTTGACTTTTCCCCTGGATGCTCAGATAGTCCTTTTAGCACTCAGTTTTAAATGCTTCCCCCAAGCACATTATCATTCTCTTTAATTACTTCCTTTCTCTCCCATCAGAAGGTCCGATCTTTTGTTCAGCCTCTAGGGTGATGGCTGGTGCACCATGAGCCACACAGTGCTAGGCAGACTGGCAGTTCCACATGCCCACCCCTGAGGCCTGTGCTAAGGGAACAGCGTGGTGCCAAGCAGGGCGGTCCTCAGGGGTTCTGGATGGTGACCTGCAGCCCAGGGCAGAGCCAGGTCATCATGAGGTGCCTGTGGAACAGCCCTGTGTAGATGTCCTGGAAGCAGCTGGATGTTTGCATCTGGAACTCAGGAGAGAGGCCAGGGCGGGGGTGGAGGGCAACTTTGTCATATGGTGTTTTAGAAAGAAAAATAGGGCTCTGCAGTCGCTCTACTGCTTATCTATTTCCAACCCCTGTTGTTTCTATACCAAAGTCTCCTCCACCCATCCTGCCCCAGTAGAGAAATATATAGAGACAAAGGAGTTACTGGAAAGCTTCGTATCACAGGTTTTACGGGACGCATGATATTCTGACAGTTTAGCTTGATGGCTATATTTTCCATCTCAGCCTTATTTCTTGACAGGTTATGCAACACTTTTTCCCTTAGTATTCCACATTAGCTAACTGACCATTTTATTATAGCCCTGCAAGAATATAAACATTTAGAGAATGTTTCTTGCAATGACAAGAAGAGATAATATGTTCGAAGCCAGTGAGCTAGTTATATTTAGGAAAATCACCATGGGATTTAAGATGATGCATTGATGTAATGCAACTGGTGGTTTATGAAAATTCTTTTAGACTAACCTTGGCCGTATAAGTACAACCACATTCCTTACTAGTGAATAGCAGGCAGGGCCCAGTGGAGTCATTTTTTAAGTATTCCATTATTAACCTTTCACTTTCTACCTCTCAAGGGAAGAGGGGCCTGGCAGGGGAGGGGAGAGAACTCTTCATGGTGAAATTTTCTACTGGAACTGTTTGAGGCTACAAGTAGGAAAAGGAAAAATCCAGAAATAGTTTAGGAAATTAGTCATCTGTCTTCAGACTGTGTTCAATTACAGTGTTGTGTTCTACATAACTACTTTATGGATCTTTTTAAAAAGTGGAAATCTGGAAAGATTAATAATCACTTGTGTAAGAGCCAAAAGGTCCAGTTTCATGTCCAGAAACAAGAGGGGAAAAAGCTCCCATTTGCTAAAACTGTCAAAATAATTCCCATGACAGAAAATTATGTTCTGGGAACTGGGAAAACATCTTGACTTTCTCTACATTTACTAGCTTTTTGATGCTAAGTGCCAATAATCAGGTCACACTAGAAGTTGCTTAAGATTTCTTATTTAAATCTATAATCTATTAAAAGCATTTTCCAGTGCACACATACACCAACATTATGAAGTTATCCATTAAGATATGCCTATCTAATTTCTTTAAAGTGTTCTAAAGGAGAATTAAAATGGGAAAAAAAAGTAGTATCCAAATACCTCTATTCCTATTACTCTGCCAACTTATTATCATGATCATTCTAAGACAATTCCTTTTCTCTTTAATGTTCTATTAAAATGTACCTCTTAAAGTAATAGGGGAATTTGCGAGAGTGGAATGGAAGACTTGATACAGAAAAGGAAAGAAAAGAAAAGAAAAAAAGAAAAGAGAAAGAAAGTGAAGCAGCATATAGAGTCATAATGAATCAGCATGGTCAGCCCTGGAGAAACCTCATGCTGAGTTTGAGGCCACATCGGCCACATCGAAAACCTCTCAGTCTTCTGATGCAGTACTGTTCAGCTATATGACTTGTACTGATGAAAAGTTCTTTTCATCTGAGGAAAGGGGTTCAGAGAGCATCATGCAGTTAGTTTGAAGGAGCTTCTGAGAATTTAAAGGGTAGACTGTCTTAACAATATGTCGTGTGGAGCTGCACAGTACAGGCAGGTAGGCACACAGGATGCTGAACCACAACTGGGTCAGTTGGGTGCTTCTAGTTGCAAGTTACACAATACTCAACAGTGTTTAAGCCACTAGAAGATGCTCACACTTGCATATGCTCACCAGGGCATCTGGTTAAAATGCAGACGCTGATCAGCAGGTCTCAGTGGATCTCAGATCCAAAATTTCTAATAAGCTCCAGGTAGTGTTGATACTGCTGACCCATGGGCCATAGTTTGAGTAGCAACCATTTAATAGCCAGGATCATAAATGTCTTGCACACCACACCAAAAAGTCGAGACTGGATGTTCCCAGGTTGGTGCTGCAGCTTGAGATTCCAACAAGAACCAGACTTACCCCATCTTCCCTCCTGCCACCCTTAGTGGGAGCTTCTCTCTTCCTGGTGGCAAGTGTCACATTCTCACACAAGTGCTTCTGTTGTTGTCACGTACAAACTTTTCCCTTCTTCGGACCCCAGCAGACTTCCTAGTGGCCAGGATTGCTTTACACCCACACACTAGCTTCAAGGGAAGCTGGAAAACTCCTTGGCATTTCCAGCCTGTGTGTAAGGCAGCCTCTGTCATCAAAGCAGTGAGCATGGGGGTGGAATTGCTGTTGGGTTGGAGCCAACAGTGTGCCCCCCACCCCAGGCAACAGCAACAAGAGGGATGATGTCACCATCATGCGGAGACATGCAGTAAGGAAAATCAAAGTCACTTAAGGCATATTTGAGATTTTTAAGAAAAGGTCTGCTTTTACCTAGGCAACTGTATTATATTTAATGTTACTTAGCAATTGGAGATGCATGGCTAATATATTATCTCTGATGGTCATCAGCATGTTATTTAATCTTTTGAGATCTACCACCTGCATCTGTGCCAGGGAATGATGGTACCCTCCCCTCTAGATTAGATTAGATTAAGTAGATTCTATGTGAAATTATCTAGATTTTACATAAAATAGTGAAACTCAGTTAATGGCACATGGTAGGCATTCAACACAAACAAAGCTGTATAATAATATAAACAACATATCACTTTATTTCTGTGTGTGTGTGTGTTCAGTATAAGAAGCCGGATTGTATATTGAACCTCTACTTTATCTATGCATGTTTTAAAAATTCATAATGATATTTACCTGGGATAGTCCATGTAGCTATAGATGGGACATCTGCTAACAGACTATGAGAGAAAAGGTGCCACTCTTGAAGTACTGGATTTACAAATGCAAACTGGAAAAGTGACAGCAAATATCCAAACCACCCACAATAATAACAGATTTTTACTGGTTGCCAGTAGTGGAAATGGTATTGCCTAAAAATCTTTATATCCATTAGTTAACTGAGCCAGCTTCTCAGCTGATACTTTTGTGCATGTTCAATGTAACATAATTTGGTTTAAACTAATGTTTTGAGTTCATTTAATTAAATCAGTTACTAAGTTATTACTAATTTGAAATGTACTGAAAGTATTTGTTAATTATGGTATGAAAATATGTCTTACCAACTCTTAATACTTGAATAAGCAGTTGACATCACTAGCCCATAACTTAATACCTGTCTAGTTTGAAGTTTCTTTCTTGTTTTGCGTACAACTCAAGGGTGAAACAGTTTAGCCACTGAGTATATTTTAGTGAGCATGCAACTAAATTTGTTTCTTTTAAATAAAATATTTTATTTTATTTATTCTTAGGGAAGACTTATATAATTACACCTGTCAGGAACAAACAAAAACCAAGTGACTATGAAATATTATTTCCTAAAGGAAAACGTTATACAATGATATTGATGTAGTTGAAAGCATGTTGTCTTCTAAAGTATTACTTTGGGAGGCCATATGTTATTCAAATGATGTTGAAATTGCTGAAAATAGAGTTTCTCTTTGGGAATGGACTTAAAAATATAAAATTTATCTTATTTTGTGGCCAGTTCCTTGAACTGCAATAACAAAACCAAAATGATTTTACTTGGTTTGCAAATGTTCTGTAAAATAAAGTTATGTTGATATTTGCTCTAAATTTTGAAAGTTTCTAAAAAATCAAATAACTGAGCATGTATTTTTTCTAACTTTGAGATATAACTGACAAAGAAAATTGTATTTATTAAACATGTACATGGCAATCATTGTGAAATATTTACAACAATCATGTTAATGAACACATCCATAACCTTACATAGTTAACCATGTGTGTATGTATATGGTGAGAACACTTAAGATCTACTCTCTTAGTAAATTTCAAATACACAATACTGTATTATTAACTATAGTTACCATGTTGTACATTACCTCCCCCAAACTTATTCATCTTATAACTGAAAGCATGTACCCTATGAACGACATCTTCCCATTTCCCTCAACTCCCATCCCTGGCAACCACTATACTACTCACTGTTTCTATGAGTTTAATCTTCTTTTTAGGTTCCACACATAAATGATATCATACAGTATTCGTCTTTCTCTGTCTGGCTTATTTCATTATTTCATAATGCCTTCCAGTTTCATCCATATTGTCACAAATGGCAGGGTATACTTCTTTCTCATGGCTGAATAACATTCCACTGTATATGTGTACTATATTTTCTTTAACCATTCATCCATCAATGGACACTTAGGTTGTTTCCTTATCTTGGCTATAGCGAATAATGTTGCAATGAACATGGGAGTGCAGATATCTCTTTGAGATATTGATTTCATTTCCTCAGGAAATGTAAGGAAGTGGGACTATTGAATCATATGGTAACTCTATTCTTAATTTTTTGAGATATCTCCATACTGTCTTCCATGACCACGAGCAGTGTACAAGGCTTCTCTTTTCTCCACATCCTCACCAGCACTTGTTATCTCCTGACTTTTTGATAATGACCATCCTAACAAATGTGAAGTGATATCTCATTGTGGTTTTGACTTACACTTGCCTGATAATTGAGGTCTTTTCATGAATCTGATAGCCATTTCTATGTCTTTGGAAAAATGTCTATTCAGGAGCTTTGCCCATGTTTAACTGCATAGTTTTGTTTTTTTGTTATTGAGTTGTTTGAGTTCCTTATATATTTTAGGGATTAACCCCTTATCTTGTATATGGTTTGCAAATATTTTCTCCCATTCTGTAGATTGCCTTTCCACTTTATTGTTTACTTTCCTGTACAAAAGTTTTTAGTTTGATATAGTCCCGTTTAGTTTTGCTTTTGCAGACTGTATTCTTGGTGCTATAGCAAGAAGATTATTGTGAAGACCAGTGTTAATAACTTATTTCTCTATATTTTACTCTAGGAGTCTTACAGTTGCAAGTCTTGCATTTAAGTTTTTAATCCATTTAGAGTTAATTTTTGTAGATGGTATAAGATAGTGGTCCAGTTTCATTATTTTGCGTGTGGTATCAAGTTTTCCCACCACTTATTGAAGAGAATATCCTTTCCCCATTGTGTGTTCTTTGCATCCATATCAAAGGTTAGTTGACCATATATGTGTGGGTTTATTTCAGGGCCTTATTTTCTGTGACATTGGTCTATGTGTCTGTTTTTATGACAGTCCCATACTGTTTTGATAAGTAAAGCTTTGTAATATAGTTAGAAATCAGGAATGTGATGTCTCAAGCTTTGTTATTCTTTCTCAAGATTATTTTGCCTATTTGGGATCTCTTGTGGTCCCATCTAAGTTTTAGGATTGTTTTGTCTTTTGTGAAAAATGTCATTGGAATTTTATATTAAATCTACAGATGGCTTTTGGTAGTATTGATATTTTAACAATATTAATTCTCTCAATCCAAGAATATGGAATATCTTTCTGTTGATTTGTGTCCTCTTCAATGTCTACCATTGATGTCCCATAGTTTTTGGTGGACAGATCTTTCACCTTCTTGGTTAACTTTATTCCTAAGTACTTTATTATTTTTGATGCTACTGTGAATGAGATTGCTTTCTTAATTTCTCTTTTAGACAACGTGTTGTTAGTGTGTAGAAATGCAACTGATTTTTGTATGTTGATTTTGTACACTGCAACTTTAATGAATTCGTTTATTAGTTTAACAGTTTTTGGTGGAGTCATTAGGATTATATACATATAGTCATGTCATCTGCAAACAGACTACTTTATTTCTTCCTTTCCAGTTTGGATGCCTTGTATTTCTTTTTCTTGACTAATTTCTCTGGCTAGAACTTTGAGTACTCTACTAAATAGAAGTGGTGAGCATGGGCATCCTTGTCTTTTTCCTGAGCTCAGAGAAAAAACTTTCAGTTTTTTACCATTGAATATGGTGTTAGCTGTTAGCTTGTCATATATATGACCTTCACTGTGTTGAGGTACATTTCTTCAATACTTGTTTGTTGGGAACTTTTATCATGAAAGGATGTTGAATTTTCTCAAATGTTTTTTCTACATCTGTTGAGATGATCATGTAATATTTATCCTTCATTTTGTTAATATGGTGTATCACATTGATTGATTTGCAGAAGTTGAGCCATCTTTGTATCCCAGGGATAAATCCCACTTGATGGTGTATGATGCTTTTAATGTGTTGTTGAACTCATTTTTCTAATATTTTATTTTGGCCTGTAATTTTCTTTTCGTGTAGTGTCCTTGTCCAGCTGAGTTCATAAAGTAAGTTTGAAAGTATTTTCTCCTCTCTATTTTTTGACAAGAATTGGCATTAATTTTTAAAAATGTTTAGTAGAATTCACCCTTGAAGCCATTTGGCCCTGAGCTTTTCTTTAGTGGAAGGTTTTTGATTATTGATTCAATCTCCTTATTTATTCAGATTTTCTATTTCTTCATGATTCAGGCTTGGTTGTTGTGTGTTTCTAGGAATTTGTCTATTTCTTCTAGGTTATCCAATAATATTCTCTTAGATACCTTGTGTTTCTGCAGTATCAGTTGTAATATCTTCTCTTTCATTTCTAATTTTATTTATTTGTTCTTAATTAGTCTAGCTACAGATTTGTCAGTTTTTAAAATCTTTTATAAAAATAGCTCTTAATTGTTGATCTTTTCTATTCCTTTCCTAATCACTATTTCATTTATTTCTGCTCTTATTTCTTTTATTTCCTTCCTTCTGCTAACTTTGGGCTTAATTTTTTCCTCTAGTTTATTGAGGTGTAAAGTTAGGTTATTTATTTGAGAGCTTTATTTTTTCTTAAGGTAGGTATTTATCACGATGAACTTCCCTCTTAGTACTGTTTTTGCTTTATCTCATAGGTTTCACATGCTGTGTTTTCATTTTTGTTTGTATGAAGATTTTTAAAATTTCCCTTTTGATTTCTTCTTTGAGCCATTGATTGTTCAAGAGTGTGAATTGTGGTCAGAAAAAATACTTGAAAAGATCTCAATCTTCTTAAATTTGTTAAAATTATTTTGTGACCTGACATATGATTTATGCTGGACAATTTTCCATCTGTGTTTTAGAAGAATGTGTTTTGTGCTACTGTTGGATGGAATGTTTTGCATATGTCTGTGAGGTTCATTTAGTCTAAAGAGTAGCCAAATTCATTATTACCTTACTGATTTTCTGTCTGGATGATCTATCCAATGTTGAAAGTGGGGTACTGAATTTCCCTACTATTACTGTATTGCTATCTATTTCTCCCTTCAGATCTGCTAATATTTGCTTTATATAATTAGGTGCTCCTATGCTGTCTTCATGAATATTTACTAATATATTTTTTTGATGAATTGACCCCTTTATCATCATATAATGACCTTCTTTGTCTCTTGTTACAGTCTGTTTAGTCTGATATAAGTGTAGCTTTCCCTGCTTTCTTTTGGTTGCCATTTGCATGGAATATCTTTTTCCATCCCTTCACTTCATTTGTGTGTGTATGTGTGTGTGTGTGTGTCTCTAAAGCTGAATAAGTCTTTTGTAGACAGCATATAGTTGGGTCTCATTTTTTAATCCATTCAACCACTCTATGTCTTTTGATTGGGGAAATTAATCCTTTTACATTTAAAATAATTATTATAGGTAAGGACTTACTGTTGACAATTTGTTAATTGTTTTCTGGCTGCTTTATAGTTCCTTCCTTCCTCTCTTGCTTTCTTCCTTTGTGATTTGATTACTTTCTGTAGTGATAGGCTTTGATCTTTTTTCTTTACCTTTTGTGTATTTTCTATAGGTTTTTGCTTTATGGTTACCATGAGGTTTATGTAAAACATCTTATAGTCATAACAGTCTATTTTAAGCTGATAGAAACTTAACTTTAATTGCATACAAATACTCTGCACTTTATTCCTCCCCCTTTTTTATGTTCTTGATGTTACAACTTACATCGTTTCATATTGTATATATATTATCAAATTATTGTAGTTATATTTAATGCTTTTACCTTTTAACCTTTACACTAAAGTTATAAGTAATTGACACACTACCATTACAGTATCAGAGTATTCTGAATTTGACAATATATTTACCTTTGTCAGTGAGTTTCATATTTTCAAATGTTTTTATATTATTCATTAGCATCCTTTTATTTCAGCTTGAAGAGCTCAATTTAGCATTTCTACTAAGGCATATCTGGTGGTGATGAACTCTCTCAGCTTTTGTTTTTCTGGAAAAGTCTTTATCTCTCCTTCATTTCTGAAGGACAGCTTTGCTGGATAAAGTATTCTTGGTTGGCAATATTTGTATTTCAGCACTTAGAATATATCCTCCCACTTTCTCCTGGCTGGCAAGATTTCTGATGAGAAATCTGATGATATTCTTATGGGGATTCCTTTGTATGAAATGTTTCTTTACTCTTGCTGCTTTCACAATTTTGTCTTCATCTTTTATTTTTGAAAATTTTATTATAATATATTTTGATGAAGTTCTCTTTGGGTTGAATCTGCATGACCTATGAGCTTGAGTATCTGAATGTCTAGATCTCTCCCCAGATTTGGGAAGTTTTCAGTCATATTTCTTTAAATAAGCTTTGTGGCTCTTTCTGCCCCTCTTCTCTTTCTGGGACTCTCATAAAGCAAATACTGTTTCTTTTAGTAGTATTCCATAATTCATGTAGGCTTTATTAACTCTTTTCCATTCTTTTTTTTTCTTTCCTCTTATGAACAATTCCAAATAACCTATTTTGAGTTCAAATATTCTTCTGATTGATCAAATATGCTGCTGATGTTCTCTACTGCATTTAAAAATATTATTCATCATATTATTCAGCTCCAGAATTTCTATTTGGTTCTTCTGTATGATTTCTGTCTCTGCGTTGAACTTTTCATTTTGTTCATGTATTGTTTTTCTGATTTCACTGAGTTATCTATCTGTCCTCTTGCAGCTCACTGAGCCTCTGTAAAACAATTATTTCAAATTTTTTGTCAGACCATTTGTAGATCTCTATTTCTCTGGAGTCAGTTATTTAATAGTGTCATGTTTCCTTGCTTTTTAGTGTTTCTTGAAGGCTTTCACTGTTGTCTTTGCATTTGAAGGAGCAATCACCTCCTCCAGTCTTTGCCAACTGACTTCATAAGAGACATACCTTCATCCATCAGTCTGGCTAGGGATTCTGAGGCTTTCGCAGATCTTTTCTATGGCTACACCCACTCCACACTTCTTGTTCCCTCTTGGGGAATTCTTAATTATATGCCTTCCCTCAACCTCAGAAAACCAGGATAGGTACCAAGAGCCTCCCATATGTGTTCCCTAGGGTAGTGCCCTGAAGTGCTCTGGTTTGTGAGCCTTCTCCCCATCTTGAAGAGTCAAGAGGGGTTTCTTACTCTTGCTCACTAGCTATCTACAAAGGCTTGCTCTCTCTATTCACAGCAGTATGTGCCAGGAACCAGGCAAGAGTCAGTAAGATGAACCACAAAGTGGTTATTAGTGTCCCTTTGATGAATTCTGATCCCTGGCTGCTATGCTCCCAGCCTCTCCTAAACCCCAGACATGAAGATTACCTCAGTATTCTGGGTGAGACAAATAAAGAAGTGTGCCTCCTAGGCAGCATCCCACACAGCTGGGGAAACCAGGCACTCACTCACACTCTCACTTTCCCCAGTGGGAGAAATCATAAAGGGTCTTTCCTGGCACTGAGCCACCTTGTGAGAGAGGTGATGCAGGCAAAGTGAAACTGGACCTGTTACCTTTTTCAGTGTGTATACTCTTGGACTTTTTTTCCCTCTAATTGTATGTTGGAACTTCTCCATTGGGCTCTCAGACCTCCTCAAAGGCATTCTCCTCTGTGGGCAACAGCCAAAATTGATGTTCTATGGGGGGAAAATGGCAGAGAATTCTTATATTTGCCAACTTGCTGATGTCACTCCTATTAATTTTATAGTAAGTAAAATAAAATAAAAGTTGGGATAAAAATACCCTCAAATATAATCACACATGACAAAGATTTGCTAAGAATAAAAAATTTTAAGATTGTAATGAAAGGACTTAAAGTAATTGTAAAAATGGAGTGGCAAAAATATTGACTGCTTTAAAGGATAAATTTATTTCAAAATGTGATTATAAAAATATCAAGCTGGAACTCCTATATATTGCTAGTAAGTGTGTAAAATGTTACAATTCCTCTGGAGGGGAACTTGATTAGTTCTAGAAAAATGGTACAGACATTTATCTTTTAATCCAGCAACCTTACTTCTTAGAATTTTCCCTTGAGATAACTGTGATACTGTGATAAAATAAGAAATACATGTATTTTGTTCTTCATCTACAGTTCCTAGCACAAAGCTCATAAAACCCTTGTAATTCCCTACTTGGTTTTTACCTTAGGCCCTTGAAACAAGCTCTGAGTAATAAAGGTGAAAGAAGTATCTTTTGTTATTCATAACAAGCCCCTTTCAACCACACCCGAGTTTATGGTAATGAGGTGGCTTTTGGAAAGTAAAAGGATGGGGGGCTGGTTGCCAGAGAAATCAACCTTGTGATTAAAGAGTTGGAACTTTCAGTCCCACCCTCCAACCTCCAGGGAATGGAGAGTAGCAGGAGGTTGAATTAATCACCAATGCTCAGTGATTTAATCATTTGTGCCTATGAAACGAAGCTTTCATAAAAAATTCTAAATGAAAGGCTTTGGAGAGTTTCCAGGTTAGTGAACACGTGGAGGTACTGGGAGGGTGACATGCCTGGAGAGGTCACCATAGCTCTGCACCCCTCCCCTCATACCTTGCCCTATGCATCTCTTTCCGAGTTGTGTCTTTTAATAATAAACTGGCAATCTAGCAAGTAAACTGTTATCCTGAGTCGTGTGAGCTATTCTAGCAAATTGTTGAATTGAGGAGGGGGTTGTGGGTACCTTGAATTTATAGCCAGTCTGTTAAAAGCACAAATGACAACCTGGATTTGTGATTGGCATTTGAAAAGGTGGGGTCTTGTGGGACTGAGCCCTTAACTTGTGGAATCTGACGCTATCTCCAGGTAGATCGTTTCAGAATTGAGTTAAATTGTAGGACACTCAGTTGGTGTCTTCCCAGGACAGAAGAATTACTTGGTGTGGGGAAAAAACGCATATCTGGTGTCAGAAGTGTTCTGAGAACAGAGTAGAGGAAAAACAGTAGTGTCTTCTTTTCAGATGCCACACCACAATTACAGATCAACTCATGCACAAAGTTATTCATTGTGCCATGATTGGTAATAGCTAAGGGTGGAAGCAATGTAAATACCTAACCATAGGAAACAAATACAAGATGAGGTGGGAGCACATTGCTGTATGATAAAGCAAGAAAAATACTTAAACAATCTGATAGGACATGTGAAAAGGACATAAGTGTTCACTTAAAGGGACTTCCACTGACCATAGTTGGATAATTTGGGCATTATAAAAAGGGGTTATAACACATTGACCAAAAAGAATCTTCAAGTCCTTAGTAACATCTTGAAAATGGAGAGAAGAAAGCTCTTCTTTATAAAATAATACTTATTAATAAATGTAGAAGGAATTCAACAATTCAATTTTGCTACCACCAAGCTAATGACTGATTTAGGCAAGAATTATCAGTGAATCCTAAAGTCATGAAGACATGTGAGGAACATAACCTCAAAGCATCACTACACAGGTTATTTATAAATACAAAGGAGAAAAGGATCCACCTTGAAGAAGAGATCAAAGGCAGCATCACCCAATCACTGGACAACCAATGATGTAAAAGGAAACACTACATCACTGAGTAGTTTTCTTGTTAAAGATGTTTAACCTTAATCTAATCAAGAGGAACAATTTACAAATCCATTCTATAAGACACTGGCCTAGACTCTTCAAAAATACCAAGGTCATGAAAAGCAAATAAAAGTGGAGGGACTGTCATAGACTGAAGCTGACTAAAGAGTCACAGTAACCAAATGGAATGCATGACCTTTGATGGCATTCTGAATCAAAAAAAAAAAATCCTTAATGGAGATCATTAATGTTGAAGTACATTAATATTGAAGTACAGGTGATGGCTGTAGCTTATTTTCAGATGGTTTAGCAGAAAGTGTGTGTGTGTGTGTGTGTGTGTGTGTGTGTAGACAGGGGTAAATGAGAGAGAGAAAGCAAATGTGGCAAAATATTAACAGTTGGTAAATTTGGAAGGAGGGTTTATAGATGTTCATTGCACAATTATTTCAACTTTTCTGTGAGTTTGAAATATTTTAAAAGAAATGGGGGAAATCCAGCTGATGACTGTACAGCTACACTTGACACATTAATCTATGGAATGTGGTTTTATGTGTATGAATTGCATGATTTTTATCATTTTAAGTAGACCATAATATCACTGGCAGAATTCAAGAGTAGATGTTAATAAGAAGTAGATGGTAAGTTAGTAAAGGAGGTTTAGACTCTAAGGCAGGGCCTTACACACAGTAAGTACTACACTCTTTTTTTTTAATGAATTAATGGTGTCTACATTTTCACCTCCACTTGGGTAAAAACTAGGACTGAAAGATTCCTAGCCACAAGTGCTTTTCCCACGTGTAGATAACAAATGTGGAGTGTACAGTTGAAGAGGTGTTAATGCCTTTCAGAAGAGCTAATTCAGCACATGATCATGGTGACCAAATTGCCCAAACTGCATGTAGCACACATCTGGCTCTTTAGTAACCCAAACTTTGGTCTATTTGCATTTAATGGACCATTTGCATATTGGTGAAGAAATAAGGAAGGGATCTCGGATTTTGCTTTACAAAACAATTAAGCTCTTAAGTCCTCATGATGATGGAATGTTTGGCATAGAGAATTAACAATTTTCATAGATGATGTTTCCACCATAATTGAGGGTTGAAACATCCAGAGAATTCCAAGTGGGGCCTCTACACACCACAGGATTGTCAATGGAGAAGGCATCTGTCAGTGGTTTTCATCAGAGCACAATTATTTAGAGTAATCAACAAGTAAGTATGTTCTAATGAAAAGTATTCCAAAGATATTTATGAGAGTAAAGAAAACCCTCAAGCTTGTAACTATATAAAATTATACCTAGTCATTTATTGAGAACTTCAATAAAATTAATTCCTATGCATTTTGTTTACTATTCTTAACGGTACATATCCTGAAATAAATTTCATAACTGATTTTTTATTTTCTAGATGATCATGTTAAATAGCCAGGATGCGGGTGTTTAATAGCTTATTCATAAGTTTTTGCTCTTGACTAATGACTCTTACATCTGAATGAGTCTTCTTAAGGCTCTTCCTTACTCTTTCCCCTGTGCTCATCAACACTAAAATTTCATCTCTCCAGTTTTCAGAAGCAACCATTCACAGTGCTGCTTTCTTCTCACACTCATTTGACCCCCTCATTTATACCCACTTACCAGCTCTTCCAAAGACTCAAAGGTCCCTTTTATAATGAGAGCATCTCAACATCAGCAAGAAATGATAGCTGACCTCCTAGGCAAGCCCAGAAGAAAAAAACCACAAGAAACAAATCACAGGAACTTCCTTATACTTCTCATGTGTTTATACGTATAGTTCATATACTCATATATTAATACATACACACACACACACACACACACACACACACACACACACACACACATATATATATATTTCATATACTTACATGAACTTCCCAGCACTCTTTCTAAGGTTGGTGCAATCTTAGCACAGCTCAATATCCATGCTCCTACTAAGTCATTTTTCAGTTACCTACGTGATTTAAACATCAACAACCATTAATTTGTTCATAATTCTGCAATTTGTGTAGGGCTAGAGACAGCTTTCTCTCCTCCCTGCAACATTAAGTAGGACAGCTCAAAGGAGGCTGGAAGATCCACTTCCAAGATGGCCAGTTGGTTCTGGCTATTGGCTGGGAGTTCTGCTAGGGCTATCGACCTCCATCCTCCTCCACTGGCCCCTCCTTGCAGCCAGGGTGGGTTCTCAGGGTATAAGGATGCTCACTGCCCTCAGAGCCCAAAAGTGGAAGCTGCCAGGATTTCATAAGGCTTAGGTCTGGCTCTGGAAGAGTGTAACTTCTGCTGCATTTTCTTAGCTAAAATGAGTCACCAGGACACCAGATTCAAGGGGAGCAAACTACGCCAAGGTGTGAATGCCAGGCAGTGAGATGTATTGGGCACCCCAATGTATCAGACTACCACATCACTTGAATCATCCAGAAAAGGTTAAATCCAGACCCTCAGGAAGGAAGGAGTCCCCAGCTTTTACTTCATATGTGAAGCACAAAAATGATGTGGGCACTGTTGGGAAAACCCAAAAAGACCAAATTAAGAACCACAGGGGAATAAAAGGGAGAGGAGATAAAGTGGGCAGCTGAGTAGAGGAAGCTATTTCTTGCTCTGCAGCTCTCCATGGAAAAAAAACAGCTATGAATCTTCTTTTCAAATAGAAGAAGCTATACTTCCTGTGTTCGAAGGAAGGGTTTGAGGCTCACGTAAGAAGGTTGATGAGAATTCTTGTATAAGGATGCTGCACCTATGTATGGAATGGAAGATTTGGGTTTAGTATTGACTTATGTTCCCAAAGAGATGATCCCCAACCCTGATGGAATGCCATGCTAAGAAATTAGATGACCATGTATTTCACTCATGAATATCTTGGGCCTCTGATTACTGAAATGAGGGAATTTGTACCCCAATTTTCTTTTCAAGCCTTTAGGGTCCTCTTTTCTAGGATTCTCAATGAACATAAAATAAGTCACCATAATTCACCTACTCTCACTCCAATTCAGTAGGTAAAACTAAGAAACATAGTTTGGAAGAGATTTCATATTGCTTCCAGGTTTGAAACCCTGTCTCTGTGATAAAGTCTTATTGAATGTATGCTCAAATGTTAGACTAGCCAGAATGGTTCCATAGCTTACAGGGAGGGTGAGCTAGAATAGTAGTGTGCTTGAATAAAGACTATTCTTTGGTAAGTTCAGGCTAAGGAAACACACCCAGAGACCAACCCAAGAGTGTGGAACAACTTAATCAGTAATGGATACAAAGGAACAGGAGCCATGGAAGAAACATAAAGTGAACTAATTTGTGGATATGAGGATGGGGGGAGATTGAGGGTCACTCAGTCAGGTATATCCTCCTCTACACAAGTGGGTCCCTTCACTCTCATGCTCCTGATGTACCCACCAGTCTCCTGTGGATGAGAACCAGTAGGGAGAGAAACTTTCAGAAGGACTGACTCTGCTTCTCTGGTTAAACCTTGACTGATACATTCTTCAAAAATAAAAATGACATTTTAGAGAAAAAAACTGTCTTCAACAGAACTGCACTATAAGAAATACTAAAGAGTTCTTCAACCAGAGGGGAAATGACACAGCTAGAATCCGAAAATTATTTTCTCCAGAAATAGAGCAGAGAGAATACTTCAGGAGGAAGAGAGAGTGACTTTATTTTATGGGGTCAACATAATTTTGAAAGAAAACTAAACAAAGACATTGCAAGAAAATTACAGATATCAACATCCCTCATGAACATAGACATAAAAATCCTTCACAAAAATGTTAGCAAATCAAATCTAGACGCATCTTGACTAACTAGGAGTTATCCTAGAAAGTTAAGATTTGTTTATATTTTTAAAAGGAATCAATGTAATTTACCACATTAATGGGATAAGAGCAAACCAGATGCAGAAAAAACATTTGACAAAATTTAACACCCAATCACGATAAAAACTCTCAGCCATCAAGGAATACATTGCAGGTTAGGGTGGGTTCTCACCCACCCAGGTTAGGGGAAGCAAACCTATACAAATGTGAGATGCACCATTTCTGGTCTGTGCAATTTATTTAACAGTGGTGGGGGATGGGAGGAAGGCTTAAAAGTCCCATAGCTGGTGGGACTAGGATATCTAAGAGTTTCACAGCAACCTCAAGGCAAACCATTGCTTTTATGTATATGGTCACAGAGCTCACAACTCAAAGAAGGATTTCAAATCCCTAGAATATTCTCAGCTAATGTTTGTTGAATTAATGAGTGTTCTGTGTGATAAAGATAAATAAGTACGATATTTGTCTTTAGTTTTGGTAAATACTCTTTCTTAAGGATATTTTCACTCATTCTTAGTGCACTAAAATGTTCCTTTAAAAAAAAATCAGGATGTGAAAGCTTGCAAAATGCCTCTTGGTTTCTACAGATGTGATCCTATTTTTTCTTATTTTGTGATAAATTAGTAACATAAAATATATTTGTAGAAATTCCCAGGGTAGAACCATCCTAGAATAAACTTACTTGATCATAGTTTGTTATATTTTCCTAAGTGTGCTGGATTTGATAATATATATTTAAGATCTTTGCACCACTAGCCATAAAGTACAATCATTTTATAGTTAATTTTCTATGTTACTTCCCTAAGGTTCTGTAATCAGAGTTAAAAAGAAAAATTCCCCTTTTATATGCACAAACATAAGAAAAAACATGAGTAATAGTCTGTCCCTTAAAGTTTTATGAGAACATGTCCCTCAAGTTGCTTGGAAGCAGGTGTATGACTTCTTGCCTTCTGGGCTTCCTGGTCTGATGGGGTTTTTCTCTAGGTTTAGGAACTATGATGGCCAAGAGAAGAGCAGTCATTTGGGCCAACATCTCCTTCTAACCACCAAGGAGTCCTATAGTAAAATTTCTACCCATGTACTTCAAGCATTAAAAGATTTCATCTACTAACCTGATTGCTTTCATTAAAGAAAAACAAGTAAATTCTACAAATATTGATAAAAATCAGTGGCAGCAAAAATGATAACTCACAGCAGTAAATCAAGATAAAAGCATTAAGCTAGCTAGATCTCAGGCGGGTGAAAAGAAACAGGTCATTCCAGTTAACCTTTGCGGGCTTATTATTTGTAAATGTTTGGTTTTTATTAAGCTTTAGGAAGCCTTGAAAATAAGTCACAGAAGTACTCAAATTACCACTGTAGCACTTTAAAGGGTCAAAAGACCCCATATTCGGAGAAATTTTGCATGTTGATTCTTTTAAAAACATAAGCTAAAAGTAAAAGCAGATCAGCTTCTCGGGAGAATACCCTCCTTTTTTTTTTTTTTAACATCTTTATTGGGGTATAATTGCTTTACAATGGTGTGTTAGTTTCTGCTTTATAAAAAAGTGATTCAGTTATACATATACATATGTTCCCATATCTCTTCCCTTTTGCGTCTCCCTCCCTCCCACCCTCCCTATCCCACCCCTCCAGGCGGTCACAAAGCACCGAGCTGATATCCCTGTGTCATGCGGCTGCTTCCCACTAGCTATCTACCTTACGTTTGTTAGTGTATCTATGTCCATGCCTCTCTCTCGCCCTGTCACAGCTCACCCTTCCCCCTCCCCATATCCTCAAGTCCGTTCTCCAGTAGGTCTGTGTCTTTATTCCTGTCTTACCCCTAGGTTCTTCATGACATTGTTTTTTTCTTAAATTCCATATATATGTGTTAGCATACGGTATTTGTCTTTCTCTTTCTGACTTACTTCACTCTGTATGACAGACTCTAGGTCTATCCACCTGATTACAAATAGCTCAATTTCGTTTCTTTATATGGCTGAGTAATATTCCATTGTATATATGTGCTACATCTTCTTTATCCATTCATCCGACGATGGGCACTTAAGTTGTTTCCATCTCCGGGCTATTGTAAATAGAGCTGCAATGAACATTTTAGTACATGACTCTTTTTGAATTTTGGTTTTCTCAGGGTATATACCCAGTAGTGGGATTGCTGGGTCATATGGCAGTTCCATTTGTAGTTTTTTAAGGAACCTCCATAATGTTCTCCATAGTGGCTGAACCAATTCACATTCCCACCAGCAGTGCAAGAGTGTTCCCTTTTCTCCACACCCTCTCCAGCATTTATTGTTTCTAGATTTTTTGATGATGGCCATTCTGACTGGTGTGAGATGATATCTCATTGTAGTTTTTATTTGCATTTCTCTAATGATTAATGATGTTGAGCATTCTTTCATGAGTTTGTTGGCAGTCTGTATATCTTCTTTGGAGAAATGTCTATTTAGGTCTTCTGCCCATTTTGGGATTGGGTTGTTTGTTTTTTTGTTATTGAGCTGCATGAGCTGCTTGTACATTTTGGAGATTAATCCTTTGTCGGTTGCTTCATTTGCAAATATTTTCTCCCATTCTGAGGGCTGTCTTTTGGTCTTGTTTATGGTTTCCTTTGGTGTGCAAAAGATTTGAAGTTTCATTAGGTCCCATTGGTTTATTTTTGTTTTTATTTCCATTTCTCTAGGAGGTGGGTCAAAAAGGACCTTGCTGTGATTTATGTCATAGAGTGTTCTGCCTATGTTTTCCTCTAAGAGTTTGATAGTTTCTGGCCTTACATTTAGTTCTTTAGTCCATTTTGAGCTTATTTTTGTGCATGGTGTTAGGGAGTGATCTAATCTCATACTCTTACATGTACCTGTCCAGTTTTCCCAGCACCACTTATTGAAGAGGCTGTCCTTTCTCCACTGTACATTCCTGCCACCTTTATCAAAGATAAGGTGTCCATATGTGCGTGGGTTTTTCTCTGGGCTTTCTATCCTGTTCCATTGATCTATCTTTCTGTTTTTGTGCCAGTACCATACTGTCTTGATTACTGTAGCTTTGTAGTATAGTCTGAAGTCAGGGAGCCTGATTCCTCCAGCTCCGTTTTTTGTTCTCAAGTTTACTTTGGCTATTCGGGGTCTTTTGTGTTTCCATACAAATTGTGAAATTTTTGTTCTAGTTCTGTGATACCCTCCTCTTCTAACAGGACAGGAATTTCTTTGAACATCATGGCTACTTTAAGTGATGTTCCCACAGGCTAAGCAAGTATGCAAGATACAGCTGAAGTCTCCTCCTTTTAAAAGACTCAGTGGGGCTTCCCTGGTGGCGCAGTGGTTGAGAGCCTGACTGTTGATGCAGGGGACACAGGTTCGTGCCCCGGTCCGGGAAGATCCCACATGCCACGGAGCAGCTGGGCCCGTGAACCATGGCCACTGAGCCTGCACGTCCGGAGTCTGTGCTCCACAACAGGAGAGACCACAACAGTGAGAGGCCCATGTACCGCAAAAAAAAAAAAAAAAAAAAAAAAAAGACTCCATGAACACACAATTGTTGCCTGTTCACTGTGTTCCCTCACTGTTACCACAGATTCTATGAGTAAACTATATCCCACTTAACCCTGACTTGTACAGTGCTGAACATTTCTTGGGTTCTGGTGCTGAGCACCCTGTGGTGTATGTAATGCCTGATGTGTGTAGAGTCTATAATAAAACTTGCAAGATCCCTAAGCCGACCCTCAAGAGGATACAAATTTGCATTTGCTTTCTATTCCTCTATCATCAATTGAACCCCTACTCCGACAAAACTCAACTACTTCCCTGACCTAAAGTAGTTCATAGTTTAGAAAACAAGATGAATCACGAATGTTCCTATGAAATTATGCTCTAGTATAACCCACCCAAACCCACCCAAAGAAGGAGCCAGACTGCCCAGAATAAACTTCCAAAAGGCAAAAAAAAAAAAAAACAGTGGATTTTTAAAGGGAGCTGTTCTTTACCCCACACTGAAGGTGATGCTCAGACAGTGGTTATGGTAGAAAAGTCTGCAAAAGCTCAAGAAGATGCCCAGGATGACGGGATGACAGCCCACATGCCAACATGTCCAGCTGCTAGTACATCCCTCTTGTTAGGGGTGATTGATCTGCCTGTCTGGAGGGTATGTGACCTGCTTTCTCTCTTCCTCTTTTGACTTCCTTTTAACATCTTTGTTTGTTCATCTCTGAGCTTGATGTGGTCCCATTTGCCTTTTGGGGCAGTGCAGTCAGTGTTAAAATTATTTATCAGTCCCACAGGGAGAGGGTCTCTATTCTATAGGGACAAATATAATTAAATGAAGTTATCTGATAACATGTCAGCAAATGGTATTTTCTATTCTCAGCTCTTCAGGGATTAGCCAACTCACACATAAGAAAGAAAAGAACAAGAAAAAATAGAAAATCTTCCAGTACCACAAGTTGAAATGAGGAGCAGGAGGTGGAGGTGGGGATCAATTGCATGATCTTCACTGGCTGGAGATTAGGGGCTCTGGGGACCACCTGCCTCGGTCTACCTGTAAGCTCAGGTGAGAAGTGAACATCCTCTCTTGGTGATCTTTTGAGATCAAAATTTCTCATACCTGACTGTCCATGGAATTGTCTGAGGATCTTGCTTCAAGGCAGATTCTGAATCTGTTGGTCTGGGCCTGAGACTCTGCATTTCTAACAAGCCTCCAGGTGGTGCTTCGGCTACTGGCCTGTGTCTATTCTTTAAGAACAGTGACACAAAGCCTGTCCAGGGCTCTGGCTAGCCCTATTCCTGAGGCAGAGCCCAAGGGGAGACAGGAACAAGGTCAAGACATCTCAGGGAAAATAAGGTCTCTCCACTGAATTAAGAAAGTCATGTGAAAGGGATAAAATGAACTGGCCTCTTCCCCTCAGGACAGATATCTCATCAACAAACTCTCAAATGCAGGCCCCAGGAGGTATTCATCATTGATCCTTCTCATCAGAGGTTTACACACCCAAGGAACCAGATTTGGATCACTCATCTCTTTGGCATTTTTGTTTTCTACTTCATTAATATCTGTTCTTATCTTCATTTCCTTCCTCATACTTTCTTTGGGATTATTTTTCTGTTATTTTCCTAATTTTATTTTTTCTTCCTGCTTAGCACAGTATATTCATTTAAAATGAATTTTTTTCTCTAAAGTTCATTTTAAAATATTTTTGTCATTATAATTTTTTATTTGACCTATTGGTTATTTAGGAGTATAATTTTATGCTCAAATATATGGGAATTTTTTACCTTTCCTTTTGGTATAGATTTCAAGCATAATAGGACTGTGATCAGAGAAAACATTATGTAAATTATACAATCCATTATGCTGAGACTAAATTTAAGGTGCATTATGTGGGCAATTTTTGTAAATTTTCCACATGTGCTGGAAAATATTGTATATTATGGAGTTGCTAGGTGAGGTTTTTACTGTATTTCAATGATTTTGAGACATATGTTTTCCACATCTTAATTTTGTGAAAATATGGATACATTTTATAATCAGAGAGGGACAAGTGACAATCTGTGATGTTGCTGTCATTGCTGTGCTTACATGAATATGTGTATATAGGGGGTATCACTGAAAAACTACAGCATGTTAACTTTCTGTAGACAAATCTTTTAAGGACCATTTGGAGAGGAAATGTGCATCCCCATTTTATCTGAAAATATTCCATTGTCACTTTCAGGTAGGATCAAGCATCAGAGCCTTAGAAGAACTATCACTGGATAGACAATAAGGACCTTTCTCTTAGGAATCTCCAACCCTCTGATAACACAGAGGATTATAATATGTGAAGACACATGATAATTGGGTGATTCTGAGTCTTAAACAGATTCCAAAGAAATGAATTCTCAAAGATGTTTTAGAAATACCTTATTCAATTTATTTCTCGTATATTTTTCTTTTTACATATGCATAAGAACAACATAAATGTAAAAGAGCTTTCTCAATAAGTGTGGAATAATAGTTCTAAGTGATGATGACTCACTGTGTCACAGTTGACATTGTTTTCTTTTTTCTTAGTGGCCCATCAAGTAATTGCAGGTGTTAGGGTCAATGACTTAGAGTCAAGGAAATATGTCACATAGCCTGTTAGGTTAAGATCATGTTGAGCAAATCTTTCCCTTCTGTATTTTTGGTTTGGTATTTTGACTGAATAGTCAATTACTGAGAGCTACATATTCAAATCTCCCACTGTGATTTGGGTTTTTGTAGTTCTATCAATGTTTGCTTTACATATTTTGAGGCTAAGTTGTCCAGGTGAATTCAATAATTCAGTCATTATATAGTGACTCTTATTGTCGCTAATAGTGCTTTATTCCTCAAAATATATTTTGCCCGATATTAGTATAAGCTATACCAACTTAATTTTTTTCAGCACTAGATTGCATTTCTTTTTTCATCCTTTATTTCAACCCTTCTGTATCCTTATGTTTGCAATATGTCTTTCTGTTTTTTCCACCTGTTCTGTTATTTTCATTCCTTTCTTACCTTAATTGTAGTGACCAAGAACTTTTTTATTCCATTTTCTCCTTCTATTGGCTGCAAAGTTAAACACTCATTTTCTATTCTTTTAATGGCTGAACAGCTACTTTAAAATGACAAAATGCATTGCTGACTTACCTAGGTCTAATATAAATTGTTCTTATGCTCTGATCCTAGCTAATGCAAGACCTTAGAACACAACTCCATTTATCCCATTCATTCTTACATGCTGTTTTTGTTACATACTTGAATGAATTTTTCACCATCTGGGACATTATGATTAATGCCTTATGAAGTCAGTGTTATTTTAGATTTAGCAACACATTTGCCATTTTCATTGCTCTTCACTCTTTCCTGCATCTCTGACCTTCCATCTGGCATTGTTTTCTTTCACCAAAAAATCAACATGTAGAAAGTTAGTGCAGATCTCTTGGCAGCCAACTCTATCAATCTGAAATGTATTATACACCCTTATTCTGGAAAAATCTTTTCACTGGATATAGGATTACATGTTGTTAGTTGTCCTCTCATTTCATTAAAGCAATCATTCCAATGTACTCTGCTTCCATTGTTCCTGTTGAAATGTCAGCTGTCAAAATAACTGGTTTCCCCCAGCCTCTGGGAACGCCAATGAGATGAAAACTCTCAGCTGTCAGCACTCTTTGGGGACTAACTTATCTGAAGAAACTGCCTGGCCCAAGGTCATGTCTCTTTCCAGGGGCAGGCCACAATCACTGACTGATCAATGCCGGGGAATAAAGACCCAGCCTACTCACTCCAGCTCAGGCAACTCTGAAGGGCCATCCCAGTTCCAAAGATAAATGTAGGATTAGCTCACACCATCACTGGAACTTCATGGGAGCTCAATTTCTCCCTCTTCCCAATCCTGTTTCCTTAACTCTTTTCTTCAGCAGTTGATCTCAAGGGTTTTCCCTAATAAACCTCCTACATGCTACTCTTTTTTTCAGACTCTGTTTCCCAGGGACCCCAATCTATGGCAAAAAGTATCAGAAGTAGGCTAAAAAAGTGGTCACTTGGATCACCCCTGCCTGCTTGGCAATGAGGACTCCATTGCTGGAGGTAGGTGGGGCACAGACAGCTCAGCATAATGAAGTGGTGCAGGTGTTAAAGCTTCCATTGGTGGTGGACTGGAGGAAGGCAGCACATTAACTGAGGCCATATATCAGGGGTTTAAGAAAAGTTGGGGAAATAGTAACTATAATGAAAATGGTATTGGGTTGATTGGCCTTTGGGAAAGATACTGAAAAGTGGAGATCAATCAATTAGCAACTATAAGCTGAGCATGAAAATGTTTCTTGTGAATAAAAGATTCTCATCTCCTGTGGTGTAAGAGCATAGAAAGCTGAAAATCAGGACCAGAGCTTAATTGTGAGAGTAGCAGAGCACCAGGTAAGGGTAAACTCCCAATCAAGGCAGAACTGTTATGCCAAGGTCAAGTCATGGCTGGGAAAGAATGGAGCCCTGACATACAGGATGGGGACATCTGGATGAATTCTTCCCCAAATTGTGAATCTCCAGATTCCCCCAACCTCTAAGCCTGCATAAGTGGCTCTCCTGGCAGTTGAGGGGTAGCATTTGCTCCCTGTTGAAGATGATTCAGGGTCTTCTCCTCCACAAAACCCACACGCCTCTCTCAGGACCTGTCTTTACCTTCCCTCCTGGCTTCCAGGCCAGTAACTCAGGTTAAGTCACAACACAAACCATCCTGGCATTGATGAGCCTAAAAGGGAGGAAGGCAACTGTACCTCAGGAAGCTGCAAAAGCTGGTCAGCAGGTACCAGCAAGCACTGAGGAGTCCACGTGGGATCAGAGGATGCTTTCAAGGGAGCAGGAATGAAAGGCTGAATAAGGGAAGCTATCTGAGTTATTTAGAGTATCAGAGTTATTTCCTCCAATAAATCCCTTGTGTAGCTAACTCTTCTTGGAAACAACTTCTTGGAAGACCAAACTGACACAGAACTGCATTGCAGCTCATCTTCATCCCCTGCATCCTTCCCTTCCTTTCCAACATGTTGATCCCAAGAGCATTCCTAACACATCTCTCACATGCCACTCTCCACCTCAGGGTCTACTTCCTGGGGAACCAGCCTGTGACAGTTGCCTCTGAAAAGGCCTTCATTTCTGTACTGTTTTGATCTTTTTTCCCCATTTTTTCACAGCCCACTTTTTATTTTCTTCTTTTGTATTATTATCTCTTCTTTGACATCTTCTGTATCTCCTTTGAGTTCTTATTTCAATGAGAGTACGTTCTCTTTAACTTTCTCAAGCTCATGGAGAAATGTTCATTCTCAGTTTTCATTTATTTCTGTTGGATATTCTTCATCTGCTTCTATTGGTTGTTACTGTCCTCTTTTTGCAGGAGAATTACTCATTTTAATGAGGACAGTTCTCTCTGGATTAGCTATTTGCTAAAAATTATGTGGGGAAAGGATGGATCAAGGGGAAGAGCAGTAGCTTTATAAAAATTATTTATTTATTTATTTATTTGGCTGCACTGGGTCTTAGCTGTGGCACATGGGTTCTTCGTTGCTGCATGCGGGATCTTTGTTGCAGCATAGGATCTTTAGTTGTGGCATGCAGGTTCTTAGTTGCAGCATGTGGGATCTAGTTCCCTGAGCAGTGATTGAACCTGGGCCCCCTGCATTGGAAGCACAGAGCCTTAACCACTGGACCAACAGGGAAGCCCCAAGAGCAGTAGCTTTAACTCAAGTGTGTCTTTTGGGAGGACTCTCTCATGACTCAGTGTCCTCTGAGAAGGGATAGGGTCCACTCACAAATCTCAGTGGTCCATTCCATGCTAAGCAGGCCTGTGGTTTACAGCAATCTCTGATGTTCCGGGGTATCTGGGGTATTAAAACAACTAATACTAAGCTGACTGCCATGAGGACTCCTTCTCTGACCTCTTGTGCTTTTCAGAAAGACTGGGCATCTTGATAGTTTCCTCCCAGCCCTGGTTTACCTGTAATGCTAGGTGTGGACACCTCAGACTAGGACCTTCGGTTGGACCCCTTAGGGTTGTGTCACCCTTTAATGGAAAACTGTAGACTAGAAAAGACGTGTGGGGGTGGGGCATGCATATGTGTTTTTTTGGTTTCATGTCTCACTTTGTTACAAAATGTGTTGTATTTGGCAGCTATCCTTTGTAACTTTGGGGTTTTGCATATATTTTCAATGAAAATGGTATTTTCTTCTCTACTGCTCATTATTTTTGTTATTTTAAGTTGGCCTCTGAGGAGGGAAGTGAACTTGGACTGGAATCCTGAAATAAGTTTTAACAAGCTGTTTACATTTTATTATTTTAAAAAATCCTATTTACTTTAGCATTTCAACCACATATTAGATTTTTTTATATCTTAATTAGTAAGAAATTAACAACACAAATTATGAGACCCAGAATAAAAGGAAAGATACAAAAATGATGAATAAAAATGCAAAAAAAAGACATCATTCTTTAATCATGCATTAGAAATTTAGATTTGGAAAACAAAACAAAACAAAAATTCAGGTTGAGATTGCTTCAGAGAAACAAAACTGGTTAAAAACACAAACGGTCATGGCTGTGTTCTCAGTGTTCTACATTGCTCATAAAAACTGCCTTTAGGAAGTGGTGATGATGTAGTCCTGGAGGAAAACAAGCCATTGCAATGGTGAGTAGTCTTCCCCCACATGTGAAGTCACCCACATTGCGTGGCAGGGTGAACATCTGCCCATTAAACTCTGCACTGGCTGTAGTATGCCACAAAAACATTCTTTGTTTCTATGTGACCCTTGCTCTCGTTTTGTTAGATGAAGAGTAGTTCATAGATTGAGACTTTTCTGAAGTAACTTCAATGAAGACATTTAACATCATTTCTTTGCAAGCAATGCTAACATAATACAATGTCTTTGTCTCAAAAATGATGTTAATCCAGTGTGATTCATAGTGGATGGTGGGAGAGGAGTTGTGGGTGGGGGAGAGTAATCAAGCACACTTGTTTCCATGTTTTCTTCCTTTTCGTCTTATCAAGCATCTAAATGCCAGCTTGGGATCAGCCCACATGCCCCAAGTTGTTCTGCACTTTCACTATCAAAATGACCAGTTACAATAAAAGAAAATGACAGTGACTCAAACCAGACTCAATGCCTGGTTTATAAATTAAGAAGCAGTTATTCTGGCTAAAAAGAAGAGAGAAGCAATTTGTATTTCAGACATGCAAACTACAAATTTTATAAAAACTACAATTTCTATTTATGGAAAAATAGTTAATTCCACTATGCCTTTCAGCCCATTAGCAAGATGTGTAAAAAAATTGAGGTTGAAATGGGAAAAATCTTACCCATCTCTCAATTTTAAAGTAATCACAGCTTAATACAATGCAAATGAAAGAACAGTTTTCAATTCTTCTTAGGAATTAGAAAAGGTTTCTGATTAAACTAAAGGGAGAGCATGTTCCAGTGACAAACCTCACAGCTGCGTAGATGACTTGGTCTTTCCTCATTTTATTCCTGAATTTACTTTATAAAGTAGGCTGAATAGTGGCCCCAAAGATACCAGGTCTTAATCCCTAGAAACTGTAAATGTTGTTTTATAAAGAAAAAGAGTCTTTGCAGCTATGATTACGTTATAGATCTTATATGACTAGATTATCCCAGATTATCTGTGTGGGATCTAAATTCCATCACATGTATCCTTATGAGAAGAAGCAGAGAGAGATGGCACATACATAGAGGAAGAGAAGGCCAAGTGAAGGTAGAGTCAGAAGAAGGAGTGACATGAACACAGGCAAAGGAAAGCTGGCAGCACCGGAAGTTGGCAAGGAACAGAGCCTCTCCTGGAACCTTCGTGGGGAACATGGCCCTGCTAACACCTTGATTTCAGCCCAGTGAAACTGATGTTGAACTCCTGGCCTCCAGAATCATGTGACAATAAATTTCTGCTGTTTTAAGCCATGCTTGTGGTAATTTGTTATTGTAGCAACAAGAAACTAATACGCCTCCTTTCTATATAAATATGGTACAGTTTTATTTCATCCTCTGTTATCACTTAATTAAATCATTGATATCATTAAAAAAACATAAAATTTAAAGCAAATATTTTCTAGAATTTGACTATTTTATCACTTAAAATTTTGTTTTAGATAAGTGCCTGTAAAAACTGGCATTGTGTCAATGTCAATTTCCTGGGTTTTATAATGTAGTTTGTTTATGTATGTTGTTACCATGGGAAGAAGGTAGTAGACATGTACAAGACTTATCTGAACTCTTTTTACAACTTCTTGTGAGTCTGTACTTATTTCAAAACAAGAAGTTAAAATTTTTTTTCTTTGGTTTATCTTTTGTTCCTTTGTTTTTTATATCGGTTACCTGTTGATTCTTGGTGGTTTCAGAGTTGAATGAATGTAAACTGAATGATTGAAAACACTAAATAATCCATTCGCTCTTCAGGAAGAAATATTTAAGTCAGTGGTTTATGAAATGATGGAGGATTTAATATCCAGGTTTTCCATAAACCTTTGCAGAGGAGGAAAAGAGAGTGAATACTGACTGTTATGGGAATGTGTGCCAATCATGGGGGCACAAGACAATCACTCTACTTTCAAAAGCTCAGATATCATAGCGGTAAATAATGGCATAATATTCATATGCTGGGAGCCAGTGAAGTAGAGCCGAGCAACTCCTGCCTCACGGTGTCATGACCTTTCTATCCAGGATGTCCGGTGCTTTTCCTGGAGGCAGAGAAGTTGTAAGGATGAGATGATACAGGGCCTTCAGGGTGAGAGGTACTTCCTTCCTACAATCAGATGCTGACTGAAAACAGAAAAATAAACTCTGGTGTTATCAGCCTCCAAGAGTAAAATAAATCAAAGCAGTGAGATTCCTGAGCATTACAGAGGTAAGTTATACCTGAAAATAATTTGCAGTCCCTTCTCTTCCTTCTCCCTGACTTTGCCAAGGTTCAGCCAAGAAGCCCAATGCCTGTATGGCCTCTTAGAATTTTGACAAAACAATATCCCATTCTTAAGGAAATAGTTAAACTCTATGTGCTAAATGACATAAAATGAAGTAACACAATGTTTCCTCTCATGGTACATTTTTAGGTACTATACTCATTCATTCAAAAAGAATTCATTATACTCCAGAGACTGCTTTAGGCACCTGGTATACATCAACAAACAAATTGACAAAGGCTCCTGCTTTTGGGAGCATACATTCTAGTAATGAGAAACAAACAAAAATTATAAGCATAATAAATAAAACAACTTAAAATTTTATATTAGATAGTAAGAGAATGACATATTGAGAAGATGAGGTTTGAACAGACTTTAAAGGAGGTGAAGAAGTGAGTCATGTTAATAACTAGGAGAAGAGTACAGCAGATGGACAAGGCAGTGAAATGGCCCTCAGATGGACTCAGGCTCAAGAAACAGCGCTGACACTGCTGTTCTTGAGTATGTGAGAGGGGATAATCTATTACAGAGTTGAAAATTTGGTTTTAGGTAGAAGCAGAGTTAATTCATCTCTGACATTAGTCTTCATACTTTAATGCACATCAGAAAAACATGAAGGGCTTGTTAAAACACAGATTACTGGGGGCAGGACTTCCATAACTTAGCAAATTCTTTCCCAAAATAGAAACAATAAAACTGGAAAAAATGGTCAAAAATCATCATTTTAAAACTAGAGAAGTTAACCAAAGGCAAACAACAAATTGAGAAGGGTTTATTCAATAAAACCACAGAACCTCAAGTAAGAACTGTCAGAGTTTGTGGCACTTTTGGTCCTGCCCCAAATCCCCACCTCTGTCTGTGAGATTTCTATCAGGGCATGAAAACTGTAAGCTTTCCTACCAGAGGGTGATGACTAGATCTGGAGTAGAGATTGGGGAAATCTCATGTCTCTGGACATTGCTGGACACAGTAGGAAGCCCAGAAGCAAAGAAATGGGGATGAATAGCACTCTGGTTAACCTGAGGTTATGATTCTGGTTGGGGCAAGCTGACTGGCAGACTAGCCAGAATTTAATGGGGAAGTCCAGGGAATGAGACAGAATTAGTGACCTTGATAAGCTCCACATATTTCTGTCTGTGCTTGGAAGGCTGTGCATATGCACAAGTCCACATGCACACTCGAAAGAGAACAGAGAGGACCTTAGCAATCCTCACATATTTGGGTGAATGTGAAGCTACACACACACACACACACACACACACACACACACACACACATACACACACACACACAAACATGAGACATAAAAGTGCTGGGTGGAAAGTAAAAGCCAGGACAAGTTTGTAAATGAACCAAACTTTGAATGAATTCCCCACCACAAACAGATCTATTGGCAAGGAAAGGAATCCTTACTCATTCAATGTTTTTGAGCATAATCCCTGAGCAATCATTGGCTGACCACTAAAGTATACTGAAACATAGCCACCCGTAAGAAATCAAGGATATAATTGAAAACAAGAATAGGAAGAAAGAAACGGGGGAGGAGGGGAAGAAAGAAAGGAAAAGAAGAAAAGAAAGAAAGAAAGAAAGAAAGAAGGAAAGAAAGACTAGTTAGAGACATCAGCAACCACATACCACAGAGGGCATAGACACCACTGAATTAGTTAAGCAAATTACTAAAATAGAAAAACAAGCAAAAAAATAAAAAAACAACAACAACAACCCTTGGTGTGAGGTGGGGAGAGAATCATAATGGTTATACTAAATTATCTAAGATGTTTAGGTGTCAACAAAATATTATGAGACAGTCTAAGGAACAGGAAAGTGTGTCTTATACGCAGGAAAAAAAGCAATTGATAGAAACTGTCTCTGAGAAGACCCAAATGTTGGTGTTAAGAAACAAAGATTTTGAAGCTACTATTATAAAAATGTTCAAGAAGATAAGAAAAAAGAATAAAAGAAAAAAATAACAGAGATCCATGAACAGAAAAAATGTAGAGAGCTTCAGAGACCCATGGGACACCATCAAATGCATCAACATATGTGTGATGGATGTCTCAGAAGAGAAAAGAGAGAGAGAGGCAGAAAAAATATTTGAAGAAATAATGACCCCCCAAAAAACTTTTTTTAAATTGATTTTAAGAGGCATTAATTTACAAATTCAATAAGCTCAACAAATTCCAGATAGAATAAATACAGAGACCCATACCTAAACACCCTGTGGTCAAACTCTTGACAAAGACAAAACCTTAAAAGTAAGAGAAAAATGATTTATCACATAAATGGAAAATTAATATGATTAAAAGCTCACAGAAATAATGAAGGTCACAAGGGACTGCAATGGCATATTTAAAGTGCTTAAAGGATTGGGCTTCCCTGGTGGCACAGTGGTTAAGAATCCACCTGCCAATGCAGGGGACACAGGTTTGAGCTCTGGTCCAGGAAGATCCCACATGCCACAGAGCAACTAAGCCCATATGCCACAACTACTGAAGCCCATGTGCCTAGATCCTGTGCTCTGCAACAAGAGAAGCCACCACAATGAGAAGCCCACGCACCTCAATGAAGAGTAGCCCCTGCTTGCTGAAACCAGGGAAAACCCATGGGCAACAATGAAGACCCAATGTAGCCAAAAATAAAATAAATAATTTTTTTTAAAAAGTGCTGAAAGGAAAAAACAACCACCAAGAATGCTATATCCAGAAAAATTATCCTTCATAAATTAAAGCAAAATAAAATCCTTTCCAGATGAGCAAAGACTAAGAGAATTCATTGCTAGAAAACCTATCTTACAAGAAACACTAAAGAATCCTTCAGGCTGAAAACAAATGACATCAGAGAATAACTCAAATCCTCACAAAGAAATAAATAACACTGGAAAAGGTAAATATGTTGGTAAATATAATAGACTATAAATGTTTTTTTCTTTTGTATGATTTCAAAGACATAAGATTGCATAAAACTATAATTATAAAACTATATTGTTGAGCTTATATAAAGATGTCACATATATGACAATAAAAGCACTAAGAAGCTATGTTGGAACAAAGTTTGTTCATTTTATGAAATTAATGTGACATTAATCTAAAGTAGAATGTTGCAACAAAGTTTGTTCATTTATGAAATTAATGTGACATTAATCTAAAGTAGAATGTTGCAACAAAGTTTGTTCATTTTATGAAATTAATGTGACATTAATCTAAAGTAGACTGCAATAAATTAAGAAAATATTCAAATAATATGACAAAAGACAAAGGAAAGAAAATGGCACACAAAAAATATCAATTCAACACAAAAGAAGGCAGTAAAACAGGAAGTAAAAAGAGACCTGAGGCATACAGAACACAAATAGAAAAATGGTACACATAATTCCAGTTATATTAATAAGCACTTTAAATATGAATGGTTTAAACTGTCCAATCAAAACATAGAGATTGTCAGGCTGCATTTGAAAAACAAACATAAAACAACATCTAACCATATGCTGTTTACAAGAGACATACCATAAATTCAAAAACACAAATAGTTTCAGAATACAAAGATGGAAAAAGACATATCATGCAAACAATAACCATAACAGAATCAGAGTACTATACTACTATTAGATAAAATAGACCTTGATAAAAAAAATATTAGAGACAAATAAGAATATTTCATAATGACAAAAGGGTCAAAGTATCAGAAAAACAAAATTATAAACCTAGACACCTTTAACAACAGAGTCCTAAAACCTGGCAAATTTTAAGAGAAAAATAAATAAGTCAACAATTGTGGTCAAGATTTTGATACTCCTTTTTCAATAATAGATTAAAAATTATATAGAAAATCAGTAAGGATATAGAAGACATGAACAGCAATAACAACCAAATGACAGTCATATATAAAACACTCTACCCAGTAACAGTAGAATTCACATTTTTTCAAGTGCACATGGAACATTCTCCAAGACAGACCTTATTCTAGGCAATAAAGCACATGTCAATGAATTTAAAAAGAATGAAATCATGCAAAGTATGGTCTCCAACAATAATACATTTCATTAGAAATAAAAAACAGAAAGAGATTTGAGAGATCCCTTAATATTCTGAAATTAAATAACACATTTCTAAAAGACCATGGGTCAAAATAGAAATCACAAATGATATTAGAAAATATTTTGAACCAAATGAAAATGAAAACACAAATATCAAAATCCATGGTATGCAAGTGAAACAAAGATTATGGAGTACAATTTATTGCTTTAAGAGCTTATATTAGAAAAGAAAAAAAAATCTTAAATCAATACCCTAAGCCTCCACATTAAGAAACTGCAAAAAAAGAACAAAATAAGTGCAAAGCAAGAAGAAAGGAAATAATAAAGATTAGAGTGAAATATTGTATGATTTATATGAAATACCCAGACAAGGCAAATCTATACAGACAAAAAGTAGATTATTGATTATCCAGAGTTGAAGAAAGGATGTTTATGGAGATTAACAGTGCATCAGGAATCTTTTTTGGGGTAATGAAAATGTTCTAAAATTGATTTATGATAATAATTGCTGTATTAGTGTTCTCCAGAGAAACAGAACAAATAAGATGTATATACATATAGAAAGAGATTTATATTAAGGAATTGGCTCACATGATTATGGAGGCTAAGAAGTACCAAGATCTCCAGTCACTAAGCTGGAGACCAAGGAGAGCCAATTGTGTACTTCCAGTGTGAGTCTGAAGATAGAACAAGGACAACCAATGGCATCAGTTCCAGACTGAAAGCTGGCAGGCTCAAGACCAAAAAGAACTGATGTTTCAGTTTGAGTCCAAGGCAAAAAGATACTGATATCACAGCTTAAGAGGTCAGAAAGGCAGGAGTTTTCTCTTATTCAGCCTTTTTGTTCTATATAAGTCTTCAGTTGATTAGATGAGACCCACACACATTAGAGAGGGTGATCTGCTTTACTCAGTCTACTGATTCAAAAGTTAATCTCATCTAGAAATACCCTCACAGACACACCCAGAATAATGTTTGGCCCAATGTCTGGGCACCCTATGGCCAGTCAAGTTGGCACATAAAATTAGCCATTTGTACAACTTGGCAAACTTGCTAAAAAATCTTTGAATTGTACACTTGAAATTTGTAATTTATATGACACAAAGAATACACCCCAGAAAACTTACTAATAAAATAGAAAACTAAAACAAGAAAACCTGTAAAATGAAAGATTGGTTCTTGCAAAAGATCAACTAAACTGACACATGTTTAGCTAGATTGACCAGGAGAAAAAGTGAGAAGATACAAATTACCAAAATCAAGAATGAACAATGGGACATCTCTACCAACTATGATAGGACGAATAATGCCCCACCAACAAGATATCCACATCTTAATCCCCAGAATCTGTGAACATTACTTTATATGACAAAAGAGACTTTGTAGATGTAATTAAGTTAAGGATCTTCAGATGGGGAAATTATACTGTATTAGTTGGGTGGGCCTTAAATGTAATCACAAGTGACCTTATAAAGAGGAAGCCAAGAAAGTCAGAGTGGAAGGAGATGGGCAATAGAAGCGGAGATTGAAGTGATGCCAATCATTTAAATGGATGCCTCCATTTGAAGATGGAGGAAGGGAAAACAAACAAAGAAATACAGGTGACTTCTAGAAGTTAGAAAAAGCAAATATTTTACTAGACAAAGACTAAAACAACTTCTTAAACATGGTTAAAAAACTAAAGGAATTCAGGAAAATGATATATGAAAAAAATGAGAATATCAACAGAGATAGAAATTATTTTTTAAAAGAACCAAACAGAAATTTCAGAGCTGAAAAATACAGCATCACACTGATAACAAAACCAAAGACACTACAAGAAAAGAAAAACTACAGATCAATACTCTTTATGAATATTGATGCAAAAATCCTCAACAAAAACTAGCAAACCAAAAGCAGTAACGTATTAAAAGATTATATACCATGACCAAGTGGGATTTTTTCCTGGGATACAAGGATAGTTCAATATACAAAAATCAATCAATGTAATACAAATGAAGGGAAAAAAGAATACATGTAGATCAATAGAATGAAATAGAGACCCCAGAAATAAATCTATATTTACCACAACAAAAAAAAGAGAAAAAAATCTTCCCCCACAAAAAAAATCCTAAACCAGATGACTTCACAGGTGAATTGAAGAAGAACTGAGTGTATGAGACCAGTATTATCCCAATAACAAAACTAGACAAAGACATCACAAGAAAAGAAACACACAAACCACTACTCCTAATAAATATAGACCAAAAAATTCTCAACAAAATATTGACAAACTTAATCCAGCAATGTATAAAAATGCTTATTCAACATGACCAAATGAGATTTATCCCACAAATGCTTTATACTTGAATCAGGAACAAGACAAGGATGTCCACTTTTACCACTACAATTCAACATAGTACTGGAAGTTCCAGCCAGAGTAATAAGCAAAAAACAAAATAAAAACAGAAAATGGAAATTAAATGCATCCAGATTGGAACAAAGAAATAAATCTGTCTTCAGTCACAGATGATATAATCTCGTATATAGAAATCTCTATCCCATGAAAAGAACCAACGAGAAATAATAAACAAGTTCAGCAACATCACAGGTTACCAGATGAATACTCAAAACCTAATTGTATTTCTATACACTAAGAAAGTAATTCCACACTTAATAGCATCAAAAGAATAAAAAACTTAGGGATAAATTTCACAAATGAAGTGTAAGATTTATACACTAAAAACTACAAAAGATTGCTGAGAAAAATTAAAGAACTAAATAAATGGAGAGCTATTCCATGTTCATCGATAGAAGACAATAGTGTTAAGGTGCCTATTTCCTATAAGTTTACCCATAGATTCAATGCCATTATCTATCAAAGTACCAGCAGACTTTTTTGCAGAAAAAGTTGACCCTAAAATTTATATAGAAATGTAAAGGACCCATATAGCCAAAATAATTTTGAAAAAGAGGAACAAACTTGGAGGATTCACTTCCCAGTTTCAAAATGTCTTATAAATCTGCAGCAATTAAAATTTTGTGGTACTGGTATACATACAGATATGTAGATCAATGGAAAAGAAGTGAAAATCCAGCCTTAAACCTTACATTTATGTCAATCCATTTACACCAAAAGTGCAAAGGCAAACCAATGGAGGAAAGATAGTTTTTCAGTGATGCCAGTACAACTGGATATCTCTATGCATAAAGATGAATTTGACAAAAAGTCAACAAACTTTTTCAGTAAACAGATAAACAGTAAAAAATTTGTGTCTTGTGACCTTACCACCTCTGTTGCAACTAATCATCTCTGCTGTTGTACTGAATTCTTTCCTTTCATGTTCTCTTGAAGGGCAGTTGATTTCTTTCTCTCTTCATGAGGGATGGTGGTAAGGAAGATGTCTGAATATGTATACTTTGGTTCCAGGATCTTGAACAAAAGATCACAACTGGAGAAAGAAAACAAAGACTTCTAAATGTGAGGACATCATTGTAATTTAAATACATCCTTTGGTATAATGCACGATGGTACATCAAAGCTGGCAAGGAAAGGAGCAAATAGGATTGATAAACTTTCATAGGAAAACAAGGTTAAAAAAATAGTAAATTGAGAATATCATCTTACATTTGTGAACTTTCGAAAATAAGTAGCCTTTCTTCTCTGTCACTCAACTGGTAGTTGTTATGTCATCCATTCTACGTTGGAGTGCTCATGAAATGAAACATGAACCCCTAGAGCTCAATGCTCTTACCAACTGTGAGTAAGCAGGACTTGGAAGGTAGCTGACTGAGTCTGTTTGGCGTGAACTAGAGATGAGTCTGGAACACATTATTGTTGTCGGAAAGCAAAGATGCCACCACAGTTGGACCTAGAGTTGTGTTAAAAAGGGGAAAAAAATCCAGCAGTCATTCTGACCAGAAGGTCCTAGTAGTGATGACTTGAACATTAAAAAGAAAGCAAAGATTTGAGTCCACTGGAATCAGTCAGGCATGTGAAAGGCTGTAAGTTCTTGTCAATGTGCAAAAGGGCCAAATTACATCAAATGTGCTGGAGAAGAGATGGGCCTCCCGTGTGAATTAATGCTGGGCTGTGAGGGTAGGGGGCTCCCCTAACATCACAAAGGGGGCCAACAAAGGGACAAATTATACCTCTGTTGTTGTTCTTTTTCTTATTAATTTAAACACTTGGTTTGTTTAACAGATGACTGTTCAGTGTGGTTCACAGATCCCTGGCGTTCCATGTGGTCAAATCTTTTCATTGTAGTGCTAAGTCAGTATTTGTCTTTTTCTGTCTCATCCTTTCATGAGCATGCAGTAAAGATTTCCAGAGACTACACAACCTGTGATATCACAACAGATTCAACGCAAAAGCAGAGATGAGATCCCACCATCCATCTACTAAGTTGACATGAAAAAGATTTGCAATAATGTACAACACTGCCACTCTGCTCACAGTTGTTTTGTTCAGGAATTTATATTTTTGCTGAAAATATGTTATTTGTGTTAACATATAATGAATTTATTATTGCTTTTTTAAATGAATTAGTCATGTTTTAAAAACTCAGGTTTAATTTCTAGTACAGTAAATATCAGTAAACAGATAATAAACAAAAGCTTTTGGGGTGGGGGGGCTTCAATTCTTTTTAAGATCATAAAGGGATCCTGAGACCAAAAAGTGTGAGAACTTCTGTTTTAATTAATACATTTTCTTCTTCTTTTCATTCAGTTCAAATAGTTATTGTACCAGGAGTGAAACCTATCTGTTTTGTTTTCTGTCTCAGATGCAAGAAATGTTTTTAAAAGAAAGAGAAATATCAGTAATGCCGAGTTGACTCTACTAGAATATTTAGCCTTCATCAGGGGAGATTGAAGGATGGATTTCAGAAGGACCTGAACCCCTTCTGGGTGGGGACTGCGAACCTGGGAAATTCAGTGACTCAGAAGAACTCAGGAATGGAGGAATTTTACAGTCTCTTGTACCCAGGGACCGGTCAAGCTCATAGCCAGTCTCCAGAAAGTAGGGAGGGGCCAAGGGGATAAAACCAGCCCAGAGAATGCCAAGGGGAGCTTCCTGAAGCACCCAATGGAATCCTTCCCAATCAGTCGGTGTCATCCTGCTGGGCACCTTCAGGGGGACTTGAGGGCAGGCTGTGGTCCTCTCTATGCTAGGTGGACACTGTGTGGTCCTTTACATGCATCTGAAGGAACTTGCATGCACTGTTGGTATCTGCTCAAGTCTTTCTGTCAATTGTATCACCTTTTGACAACCACAGAGATTGACAAGTTCTTTTTTATTTTTTTGAGGTTGACAAGCTTTATCACAGAGCAATTACCAACCACAACAGAATGTTTAGGGTAAAGTCAAAAATGGACATGGTTTTACTAGTGGCCCAGTTACCCCATCCTTCAAGTGGTCTTTCCAAATCTCCAAGTTCCTCCATCCGGAAAGTGAAAAAAGCCTGTTAGGATAAGGTAATTTTCAGGAATGCTTTATTTAAACAACAGCTCCACTGACAGGAAGTGTTACACAACAACTAACAATAGATGGTATTTCAAAAGAAAAAGTGCTCCATAGAAGATCTGGCAAAGTGGTAAACATCTGAAGAAAGTGAAGTCTCCTCGTTGTAGAACCTCATCATGCTGTGAGGGAAGAGAGAGATAAGATTTAGCAAAGTTAGATAAGGGAAGCTATAAGGAGTCTGAAATTATGACCTTCAAACTACCCTAGATTCTGAGAACAAGAAAGTATTCAATATAATTAAACTTTTTGGAAATTTAAAGGGGACCAAAAAAACAAACCAACCAACCTCAGCAACTGATTCTTACTGAATACACACCATCAATCCACAAAAGTAAAATTTACCCCAGAAATATACGCAAGTGAAAGTCATCAGCTAACAGTCCTTCTACTCCGTGGCATAAATCCTCCAAGAGTGACAAAATAGTGGAAGGTCACATTCAATGTTTCACTAGTCTTCCACTACACTGTGGCAATGTGTCTTACTGGGAATTTATTAGGAAATGGAGGTCACCTGCCCTCTGAAGAAGCACTCAATAGAGCATTGGAAAACAGGCAGATGGGATGTGTGCTCAAGCTAGAATATTGTAAGGGCAAAGGGCTGGGAAGCAGGAGAATTGGAAGCCTCTTTCTCTTTCACTCTGTATTCAGTATCAAGCATGGTGCTTGGCACATAGTTGGTGCTCAATAAATATCTCTCGAATGACTGAGGATAGTGTAATTAAATTGGTAAATTAAGTCAGAGAACTGTTGTGAGGAGCAGATTAAAAAGGAAGGATAAGTTTAGCAATATTTTATTCTTTCCAGGATAAAACAGAACCTGGAGTTGCTTTCCCAGGGTCTGGAATATTCTATCCATTTGGAATATAGTCCCTGTGGCTACTTCCTCAATATTCCTTTGTATTCTTGGAAAGTTTTGTTAAAAAAAAAAATACTTCTCTTTCAATGTGTTTAAAAAGCAAAAAATGCTAGAAGTGGGTTTGAAAGGAACTTAATACCAACAAATGGATAACTCAGTCAAATTAGGTGAACATTGTGTTTCATAGTTGAAAAGAAGTAGTCAGACGGAGAAAACAATCTCCTCCTGACTGGGGAAAAAGAATCAGGAGATACACATACAATGTGTCCATCTCTTGGTTTCTACTCATGAGAATCATACCTCCTTTATTATTGTTGTGGGGATTAAAGGAGGTCAAAAGAAAGTGCTTAGCACTTAATGTACTTAGCACTTATGTACTTAATGAATGTTAGCACTTATTCTTTCTTTGATTGGGATGGAGTCCTCACATTTTTTTTTAATTTTACTGAAGTATAGTTGATTTACAATGTGTTAATTTCTGCTGTACAGCAAAGTAACTCAGTAATATATATATATATATATATATATATATATACACATATATATTCTTTTTCATATTCTTTTCCATTATGGTTTATCACAGGATATTGAATATAGTTCCCTGTGCTATACAGTAGGACCTCGTTGTTTATCCATCCTATATATACTAGTTTGCATCTGATAATCCCAACCTCACAGTCCTTCCCTCCCCCACGCCCCTCATACGCTTTTTAAATTTTTACTTTATTTTTAGAGCAGTTTTAGATTTATAGAAAAATTGCACAGAAAGTACACAGAACTCTCCATGTACCCCCTCTCTCTCATCCATACCCCCTGCTGTTAACATCTTGGCATTAGTATGGTACATTTAATAAAATTGATGAACCAATATTGATACCTTATTATTAACTAAAGTCTATAGTTTACACTAGGGTTGACCCTGTGCTTTTAAGTTCTATGGGTTTTGCCAAATGCATAATATCACATATTCACCATTACAGTATCATACAGCAGTTTCACTGCCCTAAAAAATCCTCTGCTCTGTCTAGTCATCCTTCCTTCCCTGCTAATCCTTGGCAACCACTGATCTTTTTACTGTCTCCATAGTTTTACTTTTCCAGAATGTCATATAGTTGGAATCATACCATATCTAGCCTTTTCAGGCTGGCTCCTTTCACTTAGCAATATGCATTTAAGTTTCCGCCATGTCTTTTTGTGGCTTGAAAGCTCCTTTTTTTTTTTTTTTTTACTATATAATATTCCATATGCATCTTAAATACCACTCATCTGCTGTAGTTTTAAGCATTGGAGTTAGGGAAAATTTGTAATTTTAACCACTATGGTTAGGGAAAATTTGACATCTCAGAGAGGCAGTGTAAATATAGTGACTAAAAACAGCTTTTGCTATGCAACATACCTGAATACGGCAATATTCAACATTCAAAACCAATATATTGAGCATAGTACGTAACAGGTGTTGTGTTTGACACTCTCAGCTCTGGAGATAAAGTGGCAAAAGTCCAGACACCGTCCCTGTTGTGCTGACCCAAAACCCGTCGCTGACACACATACACACAACCAGCTTCACACTTACCTGGTGCTTACTTTAAACCATGAGCTGTTTTAAGGGCCTTCCAAATATTGACTCATTTAATCCCCACAACAGCCCTATAAGTAGATACCGTTATTAGTCCCATTTTATAGATGAGGAAACAGAGGCACAGAGAAGGTAAGTAATTTTCTCTACATTCCACCACTCCCGGTTAGCAGATCTTGGATTGAGACTGAAGCAGTCTGGCTTTAGGTCTAAATTCCTCTCAGTCAAGCTCTGCTGCCTTTAGTGGCAGCCCAGTGGGAGAGCAGGGAACTAAGGAAGCAATAGCAACGCAGCAGGTTAAACCTGGTGGCAAGGCAAGCACGTGGTTCTGGGGGGGCACCAGGACCACCTGACCTAGTTCTAATCGCAGGGGGGTGGGGGAGATGATCAGGAAATGCTTGCTTGAGGAAGCAGCCCTTGTGATGTTGTCTGAAGTGTGAGAAAGCCATGACTTTCTGAAATGTCAATGTACATGAGTCCTTGACTTTCCAGTGCCTCAGTGCCCCACCTGATGAAAAGCAGCCACCTCATTTGGTTTTGTGAGGTTTGAGAAATGCACAGTGTCATGGGAGAGAGCCGCTTGCTAGCTGCGATGAGGAGGGTAACAATGATGTTCTCATTTCCTGCTGGGTTCTCAACCTCTCCCTGGCCATGGGCCGGCTGATGCCACCACTTTGCCTTCTTTTGCTTCAACTTCACCCCCATAGCCTTGTCACTCTAAGGTCGCTGAGTGCCGGGGAACAGCAATACAACCTCTTTCTGGGTATCACTGACCTCTTATTCTGACTGTTGAAGAAGAAGGAAGAGATGGGGAAATGGAGGGAAGTTGAGAAAGCAGACACAGTGTTATTTGCACTGCCCTCAGGCTGTGTTTAAGATCATCCATCTGCTTCTTTGACCAATAAACTGGCTCTGAATTCAGTGTCAATGAAGTTCCAAAATGGTCTGGAGCAATGGCGTCCACACGATAATAAACACACACACTTTGATGCAGAACCCCCTTTGGATGTATTTAAAAAAAAAACACCTCTCTTTGCTTTATACTAGATTGCATACTAGATTTAAGAAATAATGCACAAAGAAAAATATGCCTTCCTGCAATGACTGTAATTCACTGTAAAAACGTAAAGTATTGAACTTGTGTGTTGATTTTATGTGTCCCGGACCAATCTCAGCACTGTATGCCTTCAAGTGGGGCCACCTGTGAAGCCAAGCCATTTAACAGCATGGCTGCTTCACCTACCCAACGGTCCTCAAATGACCCCAAGTCTCCCTGAACATCCCCTCAGATCTGCACATGAAAATGCATCCATAACAGTGATGGTGTTTCTTCATCATGTGACCTTCTGTATTTTAATTGCATGAAATAAACCAGAGTTATCAAAAATGGATATACATTACCTGAATAGCTGTTGATATCATTAACCCTTTGTGTGATCATGTATTGTGTTGCATTGAATAATCAATTCAAACTCTGGGGAGCTTTATACCTAACAGTCACACTATTCAGAGTTAAATAAATGTGTTAACTTTTGTCACTTCTATCAAGTCAGCCACTGAATCCTAAACTCAAAACTACAGAAAGTGTTTTCATTAGAAAAACCAAAACTTGGTATGTATTGTTTTGACTTGAAGCAACTTTTCTGGCTGTATAAACATAAGAGGATTGTTTATAAATCAGTGTTGTGTCCTGGGAAAAGGGTTTACTGACTAGCGCATATGGTAAATGTGAGTTTTCTCAGAAGCCAGTACTAAAGCCATTTATCAAACAAGAGGTCTTATTTTACAGGGTGACTCTACGTACACACCAAGTAGTTAGTGGACTTTGGTGTAATTTTAGTGGCTCCAGTTAAAAGCCTACGTTTCTTACTGGGTCTGCAATCTACAAAGTCTACAGTTAGAGGTTTGTTTCATGGACTTGGGCCAAGTGAGAGCAAGGCCACCTCTTCAAGTGGAAAGACATGGAAAGAAAGGCTCCAACGGGGCCACCATGGCAACAGCGGGGAAGAAACAACAATTTGCAAAAAAATGTCTTTGAGCCCAACCTGCTCACCAGTGTCACCCAGGACACCCTCATGATGAGATTTCTGGGGCTCTGGCACCGGTTATCAAGTTTGATACAGAGGAAGATGCTACAGTGATTGTTGACATTCTCAGCGTATGACTGCATATTCACTGGCCACTCCAAACCCATGTGAAGCAATTGTCATTAATAACCACCCTCGCAAATTGAAGTCCCCTAAGGGAACCAGATTCAGCACTTCATGATATCTTCTGATACAGGGACTCTGATTGAAGGACAAATCAAGGAGTGTTGGGTGGCCATTTGGCCTGGATGGACTTGACCGTCATGGGAGAATCTGCACTGACCAGATTCCACTCTCCTGGCTGTGAAAGAAGCCCTTGCCTGGACACAGCATCTGGACTGCCAGGTTGGGTTACCAAGTTCACACCCTTTCGGGTCCAAACCCTGGCACCACTCTTACTTCTCCTAAAGAAAGATTTATTGTTTGAGTGAAATGCATAGCTTGGTTTCATCTCAGGAAAGCACAGCAGAGTGTCATTTATCCAAGTACAACAGAAATGGCTAAAAGAGTAAAGGGGTTATTCCAACAAGGGCTGTGGATGATTTTTCTATAAGGAGTGAAGCCAGGAGAATTAAGCGGCCAAGCTCCACACAACCATGGTGATATATGTTGAAGAGATATATAGGGAAGACACCCCCTCAAGTCACTGGTTTTCACTGTCAAGGCCCATCAGTGGGAAGGGACCCTGATGATAGCTTTTGCAACTGATTATGAAACAACACTTGATGTGTGGCTTTGTGGGTGGCAAGAATGTTGAGGTGTTCAGTGTTTCCCCAGTGAAAATGCACAGGGGAGAGGAAATGCTATGGGCAACCAGAGACACAAAGCATGGGTGTTAAAGTTTGGCTTGTCCATAGCGTCATAGTCTCCAGTTGCTGTTATCTTCTTTAAACAAAGGGGGGGTCATCCAATGTCAGCACACCCACACAGAAATGAGCTGCTTACACATGGCTGAAGTATGAGCTGGCATGGCTCTCCTGGGGTCAGTTTGGCAATATGTCCTAGAAGCCACAAAATACTTATCTCCTTTGACACAGCAATTCATACCCAAGAATTTAAGAGACATACATATTGAATTATGTTCACTGTACGTGATTTACAAGACAGAAAATTTTGAAACAGTGCAAACGTCCAGTAATACAGGTATGATAATATAGATTATGTACTTCTATCCAATGGAATACTCTGCAGTCCTAAATCTCCACATTCTAGAAGAACATTTGATGGGAAAAAAATCACAATGTATACTTAAGGAAAAGCTTACAAAATGGTAGCATTCTAGTTCCATTTTTAAATTACTTAAAATGCCAAATTAGTTTAAAAGATAAAATATTTTAAAATATCTAGACATATGGTTGGGAGAATTCTAAACATGTGTCCTCCAACTAGGGTGTTCTGGGCATGCCCTAGTGCCTGGAACCTGTGAATTGGATGTGGTACCACTTGATGACTGTTATGCTATATGGCGCAGCTGACCTTAATATGGAAAGATTATCCCTATGGACCTAATCCGATCACATGAGACCCTTTAAAAGCAGATTCAGAAAGATCTGAAGTGAAGGGATGACTTGGTGTGATGCTACTGGATTGGGGATGGAAGAGGCCAGGTGAGATGGAAAGCAGGTGACCTAAGAGAGGCCGGAGCTGACAGCCAGCATGGAAGTGGGGCCCTCAGTCCTACAGATGCAAGCAACTGAATTTGACTGAGAACCTGAATGTGTTTGCAAGTTGATTCTTGTCTAGGGACTCTGGATAAGAGCCTGGCCTGCTGACAGCTGGACATCCTTGGAGCCCTGAGCAGAGACCCCATCAGGCCCTGCCAGACATGAGACCTATGGAGCTGTGAGCTAGTAAATCTGCATCACTTTAAGCTGCTACGTATGCAGTAATGTGTTACACAGGAATAGAATACGCACACTGAAAGTGCACCCAAAAAAGACTGAAAGAAGGGAAACCAAAATAATTACAGCTGTTGGTCTCAGCAACAGAACACTTCTTTTACTGTGCATTTGGTACAACAAGTATGGGTTCCCTTTGAATTCAGGAAAGAGATATCTTTAAAAAACAAAAGCGTAATCACATATTTCCAAAAGAGAAAGGTAATATTGTGTGTAGTGTTCATTCAGAATGGGTAGATTTAAGAGGAGAAAACTTCCTTCCTGGGCCTTGTCTGTCCAGTTCATGACTATTCCAGACCAGAAGCTGTGCCTGGTTCATTGTGTGTCCTCAAAACATATTTGTTGAATGAACGAATGAATATATTTAATCATCTTTATCATCTATCAAATCTGGGCAGTATGTAACAGCTTCCTACTGCAGAAGTTGAGAAAGTCGCTTACTTTACACTTTCCCCATCTTTTCCTTCTCCATGATCTTCTCAGTTATATGCTCATTTGTGTTTCCTTGTTGTTTATAATACATATCTTCCATTTCATTAACACAATCCTTGTGCTCTGTGATTCTTAGTTCCACATGTAAATGATCACAGCACACACTGCCACTACTTTTGATGCCCTAAGATCCTACTGTTATGATTTCTCCCTGTCCCATTTACTCCCATCTATTCCATCTCACATTTCCCATCCCACTCCATCCTTTCATTATATTCCAGCTTGCATCATTTCATGATAGACAGTCGTGAACTGGGCAGACAAGGCCAAGTCCTCACAGGGCTTACATTTTAGTGAGGGGAGCAGACAACATAAAAGTCTACAAAGAAGCAAGATCGTTATAACTTGGTGGTCATCATTATAAAGATAATAATGAAGAGACGTGATGAGGAAGAAGAGGAGGGGTTACTTCAGTTTCTGGGTCAAGAAAGGCCTCTCTGAGGAGATAACATAGAAGGGCAGAATGAGAGGGAGAGAGAGAGGTATGAGTCTGAGGTGGGAAAGATAGGCAGAAGCTAAGATGATTCTATGATTTAATGCCCAAACAAAGATAGTCTGAGAAGGAAAGAGGACACTATTAATAACTGTTCAGGAGTGATACAGATAAAAAGGGGCTGCCCTGGGATCTGGGTGTGGCCCCCATGGCAGAGACCTGCCTTGTATACAGTAAGGAGGAGATTGGATTTTATTCTAAGGATAGTAGGATCCACAAAGGATTTAAAGCAGGACAGCTCTGCTCGCGCTCTCTCTCTCTCTCTGCATTTCAAACAGAGGGTAAGAATGTGCTGTGGTGGAGGCCAGAAGAAAGGCCTGTCAAGAGGCCTGCCTCCTCCAACTAAAGATGCTGGTGCCTTGAACTGAGGTGTTTGGGGCCATGACGGAGAGGAAAGAATGGATTCAAGCATATTTTGAAGAAGAAATTTTGGGTTGAATTGGCTGGATAAGGACAAAGGAGAAACCAGGGATGACACCTTAGTTTTTGGCTTTGACAAATAGGTAGAGAGTGATCTCTTTACTGAAATATGGAAGGATGTGAAAGGCAGATGTTTGGGAAGCTAGAATCATAATTTGGTTCTGCATATCAAGATGGAGATGCTTATTCAGGCAACCAATAGTGACGTTAAGTAGGCAATCTAGAGCCCAAGGGAGAAGGCTTGAATGGAGGAAGTACATTAAAAGATTCAAAAGAAGCCACTTGAAGAATATATTATAACAAAAGTTGGAGGTAGGGGAACTGTGTGTTTCATTAGGGAATCAATAGCTATTATTAAAGTTTGTAAGTAAAAAGAATTTAAGTAAATTATTTAAAGTTGTAAAGCTATGCTAGAAGAAATGAAATTGACTATAAATCTTCCAAATTATCAAAAGGAAAATACTGACACAGTCAAAAAGAGAAACTACATAGCAAGAGATAAAAAGAACAAAAGAAGCGCTGGAGAGGGGGAAGATGGAGGAAGAGTAAGATGCAGAGATCACCTTCCTCCCCACAGATACACCAGAAATACATCTACGCGTGGAACAACCCCTGCAGAACACCTACTGAACGCTGGCAGAAGACCTCAGACCTCCCAAAAGGCAAGAAACTCCCCACGTACCTGAGTAAGGCAAAAGAAAAAAGAATAAACAGAGACAAAAGAATAGTAACAGGACCTGCACCAGTGTGAGGGAGCTGTGAAGGAGGAAAGGTTTCCACACACTAGGAAGCCCCTTCGCAGGCGGAGACTGCGGGTGGAGGAGGGGGGGAGCTTCGGAGCCACGGAGGAGAGCACAGCAATAGGGGTGCGGAGGGCAAAGTGGAGAGATTCCCGCATAGATGATCGGTGCCAACCAGCACTCACCAGTCCGAGAGGCTTGTCTGCTCACCCGCCGTGGTGGGCAGGGCTGGGAGCTGAAGCTCTGGCTTCGGTCGAGCGCAGGGAAAGGACTGGGGTTGGCAGCGTGAACACAGCCTGAAGGGGTTAGTGAGCCACGGCTAGCTGGGAGGGAGTCTGGAGAAACGTCTGGACCTGCCGAAGAGGCAAGAGACTTTTTCTTCCCTCTTTGCTTCCTGGTGCGCGAGGAGAGGGGATTAAGAGCACTGCTTAAAGGAGCCCCAGAGACGGGCGCGAGCCGCAGCTATCAGCGCGGACCCCAGAGAGGGGCATGAGACGCTAAGGCTGCTGCTGCAGCCACCAAGAAGCCTGTGTGCGAGCACAGATCACTATCCACACCCCGCTTCCAGGGAGCCTGTGCAGCCCGCCACTGCCAGGGTCCCAGGATTCAGGGACAACTTCCCCGGGAGAACGCACGGCATGCCTCGGGCTGGTGCAACGTTCTGCCGGCCTCTGCCACCCGCAGGCTCGCCCCGCATCGGCACCCCTCCCTCCCCCCAGCCTGAGTGAGCCAGGGCCTCCGAATCAACGGCTCCTTTAACCCCGTCCTGTCTGAGCGAAGAACAGACGCCCACTGGCGACCTACACACAGAGGCGGGGACAAATCCGAAGCTGAGCCCCGGGAGCTGTGTGAACAAAGAAGAGAAAGGGAAATCTCTCCCAGCAGCCTCAGGAGCAGCGGATTAAATCTCCACGATCAACTTGATGTACCCTGCATCTGTGGAATACCTGAATAGACAATGAATCTACCCAAATTGAGGAGGTGGACTTTGAGAGCAAGATTTATTACTTTTTCCCCTTTTCCTCTTTTTGTGAGTGTGTATGCTTCTGTGTGAGGTTTTGTCTGTATAGCTTTGCTTTCACCATTTGTCCTAGGGTTCTATCCGTCTGCTGGTTTTTTTTTATGTTTAAAAATTTTTTTTTCTTAATAATTATTTTTTATTTTAATAACTTTATTTTATTTTATCTTACTTCACTTTATTTTCTTTTATCCTCTTTCTTTCTTTCTACTTTTTCTCCCTTTTATTCTGAGCTGTGTGGATGAAAGGCTCTTGGTGCTGCAGCCAGGAGTCAGTGCTGTGCCTCTGAGGTGAGAGAGCCAACTTCAGGACACTGGTCCACAAGAGACCTCCCAGCTCCACATAATATCAAACAGTGAAAATCTCCCAGAGATCTCCATCTCAATGCCAAGACCCAGCTTCACTCAACGACCAGCAAGCTACAGTGCTGGACACCCTATGCCAAACAACTAGCAAGACAGGAACACAATGCCACCCATTAGCAGAGAGGCTGCCTAAAATCATAATAAGTCCACAGACACCCCAAAACACACCACCGGGCGTGGACCTGCCCACCAGAAAGACAAGATCCGTCCTCATCCACCAGAATACAGGCACTAGTCCCCTCCACCAGGAAGACTACACAGCCCACTAAACCAACTTTAGCCACTGGGACAGGCACCAAAAACAATGGGAACTATGAAACTGCAACCTGCAAAAAGGAGACCCCAAACACAGTGACTAAGCAAAATGAGAAGACAGAGAAATACACAGTAGATAAGAGAGCAAGGTAAAAACCCACCAGGCCAAACAAATGAAGAAAAAATAAGCAGTCTACGTGAAAAAGAATTCAGAGTAATGATGGTAAAGATGATCCAAAATCTTGGAAATAAAATGGAAAAACTAGAAGAAATGTTTAACATGGACCTAGAAGAACTAAAGAGCAAAAAAACAGTAATGAACAACACAATAAATGAAGTTAAAAATTCTCTAGAAGGAATCAATAGCAGAATAACTGAGGAAGAAGAACGGATAAGTGACCAGGAAGATAAACTAGTGAAAATAACTAACACAGAGCAAAATAAAGAAAAGAGAATGAAAAGAATTGAGGACAGTCTCAGAGACCTCTGGGACAACATTAAATGTACCAACATTCGAATTATAGGGGTACCAGAAGAAGAAGAGCAAAAGAAAGGGACTGAGAGAATATTTGAAGAGATTATAGTTGAAAACTTCCCTAATATGGGTAAGGAAATAGTAATGTCCAGGAAGCACAGAGAATCCCATACAGGATAATTCCAAGGAGAAATACCTCAAGACACATGTTAATCAAACTACCAAAAATTAAATACAAAGAAAAAATATTAAAAGCAGCAAGAGAAAAGCAACAAATAACATACAAGGGAATCCCCATAAGGTTAACCACTGATCTTTCAGCAGAAACTCTGCAAGCCAGAAGGGAGTGGCGGGACATATTTAAAGTGATGAAAGGGAAAATCCTACAACCAAGATTACTCTACCCAGCAAGGACCTCATTCAGATTTGATGGAGAAATTAAAACCTTTACAGACAAGCAAAAGCTAAGAGAATTCAGCACCACCAAACCAGCTTTACAACAAATGCTAAAGGAAATTCTCTGGGCAGGAAACACAAGAGAAGGAAAAGACCTATAAGAGCAAACCCAAAACAATGAAGAAAATGGTAATAGGAACATACATATCGATAATTACTTTAAATGAAAATGGAATAAATGCTCCAACCAAAAGACTTAGACTGGGTGAATGGATACAAAAACAAGACACATATATATGCTGTCTACAAGAGTCATACTTCAGACCTAGGGACACATACAGACTGAAAGTTAGGGGATAGAAAAAGATACGCCATGCAAATGGAAATCAAAAGAAAGCTGGAGTAACAATTCTCATCTCAGACAATATAGGCTTTAAAATAAAGACTATTACAAGAGACACAGAAGGACACTACATAATGATCAAGGAATCAATCCAAGAAGAACATAAAACAATTGTAAATATTTATGTCCCCAACAGGGGAGCACCTCAATACATAAGGCAAATGCTGACAGCCATAAAGGGGGAATTGACAGTAACACAATAATATTAAGGGACTTTAACACCCACTTTCACCAATGGACAGATCATCCAAAATGAAAATAAATAAGGAAACACAAGCTTTAAATGATACATTAAACAAGATGTACTTAATTGATATTTATAAAACATTCCACCCAAAACAACAGATTACAGTTTCTTTTCAAGTGTTCATGGAACATTCTCCAGGATAGATCATATCTTGGGTCACAAATCAAGCCTTGGTAAATTTAAGAAAATTGAAATCGTATGAAGTATCTTTTCCAACCCAAACGCTATAAGACTAGATATCAATTACAGGAAAAAGGCTAAAAAATACAAACACGTGGAGGCTAAACAATACACTACTAAATAACCAAGAGATCACTGAAGAAATCAAAGAGGAAATCAACAAATACCTAGAGGGCTTCCCTGGTGGCGCAGTTGTTGAGAGTCCGCCTGCCGATGCTGGGGACACGGGTTCGTGCCACGGTCTGGGAAGATCCCATATGTCGCAGAGTGGTTAGTCCCATGAGCCATGGCTGCTAGGCCTGTGTGTCCAGAGCCTGCGCTCCACAACGGGAGAGGCCACATCAGTGAGAGGCCCGCATACCGCAAAAAAAAAAAAAAAACCTAGAAACAAATGACAATGAAAACATGATGACCCAAAACCTGTGGGATACAGCAAAAGCAGTTCTAAGAGGGGAGTTTATAGCAACACAATCCTACATCAAGAAACAAGAAACATCTCAAATAAACAACCTAACCTTCCAACTAAAGCAATTAGACACAGAAGAACAAAATAAACTGCAAAGTTACCAGAAGGAAAGAAATCATAAACAACAGATCAGAAATAAATGAAAAAGAAATGAATGAAATGATAGCAAAGGTCAATAAAACTAGAAGCTGCTTCTTTGAGAAGATAAACAAACTTGATAAACCATTAGCCAGACACATCAAGAAAAAAAGGGAAAAAACTCAAATGACTAGAATTAGATATGAAAAAGGAGAAGTAACAATTGACACTGTAGAAATACAAAGGATCGTAAGCAATTATGACAAGCAACTACATGCCAATAAAATGGACATCCTGGAAGAAATGGGCAAATCCTTAGAAAAGCACAACCTTCCAAGACTGAACCAGGAAAAAATAGAGAATATAAACAGACCCATCACAAGCACTGAAATTGAAACTGTGATTAAGGATCTTCCAACAACAAAAGCCCAGGACCAGATAGCTTCACAGGCGAATTCTATCAAACAGTTAGAGAAGAGGTAACACCTATCTTTCTCAAACTCTTCCAAAATATAGCAGAGGGACGAGCACTCCCAAACTCATTCTATGGGGCCACCATCACCCTGATACCAAAATCAGACATAGATGTCAAAAGAAGATAACTACAGGCCAATAACACTGATGAACATAGATGCAAAATCCTCAACAAACTACTGGCAAAGAGAATCCAACAGCACATTAAAAGGATCATACACCATGATCAAGTGGGATTTATCGCAGGAATGCAAGGGTTCTTCAAAATACACAAATCACTCAATGTGATAAACCATATTAACAAATTGAAGGAGAAAAACCATGTGATCATCTCAATAGATGCAGAAAAAGCTTTTGACAAAATTCAACACCGATTTATGATAAAAGCCCTCCAGAAAGTAGGCATAGAGGGAAATTACATCAACGTAATAAAGGCCATATATGAAAAACCCACAGCCAACTTCATTCTCAATGGTGGAAAACTGAAACCATTTCCACTAAGATCAGGAACAAGACAAGGTTGCTCACTCTCACCACCATTATTCAACATAGTTTTGGAAGTTTTAACCACAGCAATCAGAGAAGAAAAAGAAATAAAAGGATTCCAAATTGGAAAAGAAGAAGTAAAGCTGTCACTGTTTGCAGATGACGTGATACTATACATAGAGAATCCTAACGATGCTACTAGAAAACTTCTAGAGCTAATCAATGAATTTGGTAAAGTAGCAGGATATAAAATAAATGCACAGAAATCTCTTGCATTCCTATACACTAATGATGAAAAATCTGAAAGAGAAATTAAGGAAACATTCCCATTTACCACTGCAACAAAAAGAATAAATACCTAGGAATAAACCTACCTAAGGAGACAAAAGACCTGTATGCAGAAAACTACAAGACAGTGATGAAAGAAATTAAAGATGATACAAACACATGGAGAGATATACCATGTTCTTGGATTTGAAGAATCAACATTGTGAAAAGGACTATACTACCCAAAGCAATCCCTATCAAATAACCACTGGTATTTTTCACAGAACTAGAACAAAAAAATTCATACTTTTTATGGAAACACAAAAGAAGCTGAATAACCAAAACAATCTTGAGAAAGAAAATGGAGCTGGAGGAATCAGGTCCCCTGATTTCAGACTATACTATAATGCTACCATCATCAAGACAGTATGGTACTGGCACAAACAGAAATATAGACCAATGGAACAGGACAGAAAGCCCAGAGGTATACCCATGCACATATGGTCACCCTATCTTTGATAAAGGCGGCAAGAATATGCAATGGAGAAAAGACAACCTCTTCAATAAGTGGTGCTCGGAAACCTGGACAGCTACATGTAAAAGAATGAAATTAGAACACTCCCTAACATGATACACAAAAATAAACTCAAAATGGATTAAAAACCTAAATGTAAGGCCAGGTACTATAAAACTCTTAGAGGAAAACATAGGCAGAACACTCTATGACATACATCACAGCACGATCCTTTTTGGCCCACCTCCTAGAGAAAGGGAAATAAAAAGAAAAATAAACAAATGGGACCTAATGAAACTTAAAAGCTTTTGCACAGGAAAGGAAACCATAAACAAGACAAAGACAACTCTCAGAATTTGAGAAAATATTTGCAAATGAAGCAACTGACAAAGGATTAATCTCCAAAATGTACAAGCAGCTCATGCAGCTCAATATCAAAAAAACAAACAGCCCAATCCAGAAATGGGCAGAAGAGCTAAATAGATACTTCTCCAAAGAAGATATACAGATTGCCAACAAACACACGAAAGGATGCTCAACATCACGAATCATTAGAGAAATGAAATCAAATCTACAATGAGGTATCACTTCTCACCGGCCAGAGTGGCTGTCATCAAAACGTCTACAAACAACTAATGCTCGAGAGTGTGTGGAGAAAAGGGAACCCTCTTGCACTGTTGGTGTTAATGTAAATTGATACAGCCACTATGGAGAACAGTATGGAGATTCCTTAAAGAACTAAAAATAGAAATACCATACAACCCAGAAGTCCCACTACTGGGCATATACCCTGAGAAAATGATAATTCAAAAAGCATCATGTACCACAGTGTTCATTACAGCACTATTTATAATAGCCAGGACATGGAAGCAACCTAAGTGTCCATTGACAGATGAATGGATAAAGAAGATGTGGCACATATATACAATGGAAAATTACTCATCCATAAAAGGAAGTGAACGTAAGTTAATTGTAGTGAGGTGGATGGACCTAGAGTCTGTCGTATAGAGTGAAGTAAATCAGAAAGAAAAAGAAATACCATATGCTAACATATATATATGGAATCTGAAAAAAAACAATTGTTCTGAAGAACCTAGGGACAGTATAGGAATAAAGACACAAACGTAGAGAATGGACTTGAGGACACGGGGAGGGGGAAGGGTAAGTCGGGACGAAGTGAGAGAGTGGCATGGACATATGTACACTACCAAATGTAAAATAGATGGTTAGTTGGAAGCAGCTGCATAGCACAGGGAGAACAGCTGTGTGCTTTGTGTCCACCTAGAAGAGTGGGATAGGGAGGGTGGGAGGCAGAAGCAACAGGGAGGGGATATGGAGATATATATAGCTGATTCACTTTGTTATACAGCAGAAACTAACGCACCATTGTAAAGCAATTATACTCCAATAAAGATGTTAAAAAATTAAAAAAAAGAACAGTAACATCATTACTTACCTGTCATCCCACCAATATATTTTATCAATGTATGTGATCTTTTGTTTTCTAAATCCCATGTCTTTCCTCTAGGTTTTCTTTTTTACCTGAAGTTTAACCCTAAGAAGTATTTCAAGTGAGGGTCAGTGAATGGTGAACTTATAATTCTGATTGTGTCTCCATTTTGCCTTTAATGACTTTCAACCCTGTGAAGATATTATTCCATTATCTTCCAACATCTAGTTTGTCAATTGTTTTTAACTTAAGTACAACTCCCTTATAAGTAAACTATATTTTTTCTTTTTGAAAATTTTAAAGATTTGTCTTTTCAACTTTTAATTTTTAAATTTCATTCTGTGTATCTAGGTGGTATTTATTTCATTTATCCTGCTCAATGCTCAGTTACCTTTAATCTAAGTACTCATATCCTTTCTTCAATTTCTTGGAAATTCTTAGCCTTTCTTTCTTCAAATTTTGATTCTTCTCTTTTGCCTTAGACTCCCTCCTCTGGAACTCCTTCCTAGAGATGTAGTCTGGATTCTTTCAATCTAGCATTAAAGTTTCTTAGCTGCCCTTTTTAATATTTAAAATACTCGTCTTTCTGTCAGGTATACAGAATGAATACTTTATTGGTATCTTCTACTTTACCACTTTCTTGCTTTTAGTGTGTTCAGTGTAGATTGTTTTATACTCAATTTCTTTTTATATTTCAAAATTATATATCTGATTTTTAGGGTAGTGAAACTATTCTATATGGTACTGTAATGGTAGATACATGACATTATACATTATTATATTTGTGAAAACCCATAGAATATACAGCAGAAAGAGTGAAACCTAATGCAAACTATGGACTTTAGCTAATATGTATCCCTATTGGTTCATCAATTGCAGCAAATATAAGTACAGTACTGTGAGACATTGATAACAGGGGAAATTGTTGGCAGGGAGAAGGTCACAGGTATATAGATCTTCATGTACTTACTGCTCAGTTTTTCTGTAAACCTATGACTGCTTTAAAAAAAATAAGGTCTGCTAATTTTTAGGAAGATTACATATCTTCTTTCCAAGATTTCTAATTGATTAATTTTTAGAGTCAACTGTTACTGTTTCATTTCTGGCTTTGTATTTTACAATGTCTTGTTTTGTTTTAATAGATATTATTCTTTCATTTATATCTTTAAAGGCTCTCACATACTTATTTAAAAAGTATTAAAAGGTTCTATTTTTTAAAAATTCACATGGAGTAAATTACTTTCGAAATTTTTATCTGGTCAATTATTTGATTTCTTAATGTGCTTTACAATTTTGGTTTGGAGTTTTGCTTTAATTCTGTACTTTTTTTAAAAGCTCCTTTGTGCTCACTCGGTGCTCCAGGGTCCTAAGTCTAGAACAAGATCTGATATGAATGATTCTGAACCCCTGCCCTACAGTGAAAGTGGGAATATTGCAGATCCATTCTCCATGTCAGCAGGCAGTTTGTTTCAGTAAATAGTCAAAAGTCATATTTATGTTCACACCCTGGGCACCACAGGTTCCTACAAGTCCTGGACCAAGCAGGGCTCAACAGCAGCTTTGTCAATCTCCTTTCACAGCTGAGAATGACCATACAATTCACTTCTGAGCC